>NC_135232.1:495598907-501574816 GCF_051348905.1 Ranitomeya variabilis | reverse complement strand
TTCTCTCTCTCTCTTTCTCTCTCTCTTTCTCTCTCTTCTCTCTCTCTTTCTCTCTCTCTTTCTCTCTCTCTTTCTCTCTCTTTCTCTCTCTCTTTCTCTCTCTCTTTCTCTCTCTCTTTCTCTCTCTCTTTCTCTCTCTCTTTCTCTCTCTCTTTCTCTCTCTCTTTCTCTCTCTCTTTCTCTCTCTCTTTCTCTCTCTCTCTCTCTCTCTCTCTCTCTCTCTTTCTCTCTCTCTTTCTCTCTCTCTTTCTCTCTCTCTTTCTCTCTCTCTTTCTCTCTCTCTTTCTCTCTCTCTTTCTCTCTCTCTTTCTCTCTCTCTTTCTCTCTCTCTTCTCTCTCTCTTTCTCTCTCTCTTTCTCTCTCTCTTTCTCTCTCTCTTTCTCTCTCTCTTTCTCTCTCTCTTTCTCTCTCTCTCTCTTTCTCTCTCTCTCTCTCTCTTTCTCTCTCTCTTTTAACTGTGTAAATCGCTACGTCCAAAACGATAAGATGGCGTTTCTACCCCCACCCCCTGTGACGCCGCAGAAAGCAAGACAAGACCTATGTGATCACGCTGCCCACACTCCTTCATTGGCTGAAAAAATGGCGGTTAAAGCGTCATACGAAACGTGACTTTGGCGCAAAGATCGCCGACCGCATGGCTGATCCCATGCTGGGATGGGCTCGGGTTTCAAGAAACCCGACTTTGCCGAAAGTCGGCGACTTTCGAAATTGACCGATCCGTTTCGCTCAACCCTACTCATCACTACTTACAGCCAATCAAAATAAATTAGAATACTTTATAACACCAGCTTGAAAAATATTTTAAAATCCGAAATGTTGGCCTACTGAAATGTATGTTCAGTAAATGCACTCAATACTTAGTTTGGGCTGACTTTTTTTGAGCGATTTTAAAAGGGTTTTCCCCATGAACAATGAACAAAAGTTAATTTTAATCAATTGATCTTGGGAGATTAATATGAGGGGAGATTCATAAAGCCCCCATATACGGTATACTTTCGGCAGAGCCCACCAATATAGGTTCAGCCAACATTAATCTAATGTGTATGGGTGCCTTGTACTCTAGACAGTCTAAAGACAACCAATTTATCAATCTACCTCCAGAGTCTGAACGTAGTAGAGACACACAATCCAAGCTGTTTGAGGTCTAGTGTGACGTTTCCACAATCAGTGATGGTTTGGGGAGCCATGTCATTGGCTGTGTAGGTCCACTGTGTTTTATCAAGACAAAAGTAATTGCAGACGTCTACCAGGAAATTTTAGAACACTCCATGCTTCCCACTTCCGACAAGCTTTTTTGGAGATGGAAATTTCATTCTCCAGCAGGACTTGGCAACTGTATACATTGCCAAAAGTACCAATACCTGGTTTAAATACATTATCACTGTGCTTGATTGACCAGCAAACTCTCCTGACCTTAACCCAACAGAGGAAGATGAGACACCAGACCCAACAATGCAGATGAGCTGAAGGCTGCTATAAAAGCAACCTGGGCTTCGATAACTCCTCAGCAGTGCCACAGGCTGATCGCCTCCATATCACACCACATTGACAGTAAGTTATGCAAAAGGAGCCCCGATCAAGTATGGAGTGCATTTACTGATCGTTTCAATAGGCCAACATTTTGGATTTTAAAATAATTTTTCAAGCTGGTGTTATAAAGTATTCTAATTTACTGAGATAATGACTTTTGGGTTTTGATTGGCTGTAAGCCATAATCATCAACATTAACCGAAGTACACTTGAAATAGATCACTCTGTAATGACTCTATATATGAGTTTCACTTTTTGTATTTAAGAACTAGAATTAACTTTTTGATATTTTAATTTAGTGAGAAGCACTTGTAAGTATCCAGAATGTCTGATTTCAGACTGACTATTTTTTTTTCTCTTTCCAGTGATTTAAAAGGTGTTTTTTCTTCACAAATAAAAGTTGTTTAATAGATCTTGGAATAATAATAATTTCCATAACTGGATGTGCTAATAAATGTTCCTGCGCTGAGCTAATAGATGTGTAATGGCTGTGTCTGACCATGCAGGGACATGGTCTGATCATACCACATCTCCTGGGCAAGAGAAATGGGGAAGGGAGTAGGGGGAGTATACTGACATTACAGCATGGGATTGCAAATTATTCTTTCTTTGAAGTAAAAAATTGTTTAAAAACAGGCAGGGAAATGTTTTACCTCACACAAAAATAATCATCTGTGATACCATGCTGTAATGACTGTATCCTTTTTTTTTTTTTTTTCATTCCTCCCCTGTTCAGGAGATGTAGTATTATTAGACCATGTCTTTGCACAGTCGCACAGCCATTACACAATACGCAACAGGGACACATTTATAGGATTATCTCTGCACAGGAACATTTTATTTAAACACATCAAATTATTATTCCAAGATCTATTGATTAAAATTAACCTTGTTTGTAGAAAAAACCCTTTATGCATTTTCCAGACCAGTACCACATCTCCTCTTTCCTACAGAACGCAGAGCTAGCGCTTCTGTGTCCATACACAGAAGCGCTAGCTCTGCGTTCTGTAGGAAAGAGGAGCTGTGGTACTGGTCTGGAAAATGCATAAAGGGTTTTTTCTACAAACAAGGTTAATTTTAATCAATAGATCTTGGAATAATGATTTGATGTGTTTAAATAAAATGTTCCTGTGCAGAGATAATCCTATAAATGTGAGTCAGGATAGAGAGCTGCCAAAACCTTGCTTGTAATGGTGAACGTAAGTTTACACTACTTAGTAGTTGACTTTCTTTTAGACCACTTTAAGAAAAAAAACAAAAACAAAACTTGCAAAATCCACCAAATTTACTATAATGGTGCGCTTCAAACTCTTGAGCCATCCTAACTTTTTTATTCTGACAGTGTCTAAAACACTTAATAAATGTGATATCTGACATGTAGGACAGAATTTGAAGACCTAATTCTGGTGCATTTAGCTTAGTTAACCCCTCACCGTACCCCAAAGTTTAAAAAAGAGCAATGAACGAGAAGATTCCTCTCACCAATAGGTGGCGATGCCTATTAGATTAGCCTGGTGGGCACGATAAGTAGTTTTTTCCAGATCCTTTTTAAGTGGGGTATATGCAGATGTCTACAATGAAGGGGCTCGTCTTTTACTCATGCTGCTCGTGGTTAAAGCGACATGACTTGCTTGACTGGTCTCTCCTCTCAGATTCTGGTAAAATCTTCATTATTTCCATGGTGCTTTGCCATAGAATCAGAATGGAAATAATGGAAGCACTGGATCTGTCAGGCTATGTGCACACATATTCTTATCCACTGCGGATTTGATAAATCTGCAGGGCAAAAACGCTGCGTTTTTGCTGCAGTTTTATTGCGGTTTTACAACTGCGGTTTTCCATAGGAGCAGCTGTAAAACTGCTGTGGAATCCGCAGAAAGTGGCATGTTGCAGAAAGTAAACAGCTGCATTTCCGCGCGTTTTTTTTCCGCAGCATGTGCACAGCGTTTTTTGTTTCCCATAGGTTTACATTGTAATGTAAACTCATAGGAAACTGCTACGGATCCGCAGCGTTTTCCGCATTGTGTGCACATACCCTCACAGTAATGAACACCTACATTGTTTTACTGAACCCATTGACTTGAAGTTACTAAGATGGAGCAGATATATAGGGAGTAAGAGAGTAACTATATATATATATAGTGGTGTGAAAGTGTTTTCCACCATCGTGATTTCCTATTCTTTTGTATGTTTGTCACATTTTAAATGTTTCAGATCCCCAAACAAATTAAAATATTAGACAAAGATAATATAAGTAAACACAAAATGCAGTTTTTAAATGAAGGTCTGTATTAAGGGAAAAAGAAATCCAAATCTACAGGGCCTTGTGCGAAAAAGTAATTACGCCCACTCCCTCTTAATTTATATTTTATCTGTGCTTTATCACATCTTTGGGAAGCTAAGTTCAATTTCCCTAGCCAAACCTGTTCACAAACAAGAAATCACTTAAATAGGACCTGCCTGACAAAGTGAAGTAGACCAAAATTCCTTAAAAGCTTGCCATCACACCGCAAGCCAAAGGAATTCTGGAACAAATAAAAAAACAAAGTAATTGAGATCTATTAGCGTGGAAAATGTTATAAATCCATTTCTAACCCTTTGGGACTCCAGTGAAACACAGGGCGAGCCATTATCCAGAAATGGTGAAAACATGAAACAGTGGTGAAACTTCCCAGGAGTGGCTGGCCAACCAAAATTACTCCAAGAGCGCAGTGATGACTCATCCAAGAGGTCACAAAAGACCCCACAACAACATCCAAAGAATTGCAGGCCTCACTTGCCTCAGTTAAGGTCAGTGTTCATGACGCCACCATTAGGCTGGGGTCACACGTAACGTATAAAAAATCAGTCCAAGTCTCCCTGCCGAGAGTTGCACGAGTCATGCGAGTACTATCCAATTTTTCACACCTAGCATCCGATTTACGTCAGAGTGCAATGCGATTTTTAACATGAGGTTTTGCATACAGCAATTCTGTTATTCACACATAAAATATATATGTGCAGTGACCCAAGCAGCTTCAAACAAAACTTTCCTTTTAATGTGTTACGTCAGTCTTAGAAATACACCATACACAGCTTCTTCATCCTGACCAATGGAAATACATAGTACACGGCTTCTTCATAGAGGTTAATTAGAAATACACAGCTTTAGGGTATGTGCACACGTGGCGGATTTACTGAGGATCCGCAACGCTTTTTGCGGTGCAGAAACGCTGCAGATCCGCAAGTGATTAACAGTACAATGTAAATCAATGTGGAAAAAAAAAACGCTGTGCTGATGGTGCGGAAAATTCCGTGCGAAAACGCTGTGGATTAAAAGAAGTAGCATGTCACTTCTTTTTTGCGGATCTGCAGCGTTTTTGTACCCATTCCATTATAGAAATCCGCAGCGGTAAAAAACACAGTAAATCCGCAGCAAATCTGCACCAGAAACACACAAAATCCGCACAAAATCCGCACAAAAATGCGTCAAATCCGCACCTGCGTTTTCTGGCAAGAGATGCAGAATCCGCACCAGAAATGCCTAAGCCGCAACGTGTTCACATAGCCTTAGGCTATGTGCACACGTTACAGATTTGGGTGCAGAATTTTCTGCATCTCCTGGCAGAAAACGCAGTTGCAGATTTGATGCTTTTTTTTATGCAGATTTTGTGCAGAAACGCTGCAGATCCGCACAAAAGAAGTGACATGCTCCTCCTTTCAATCCGCTGCGTTTTCCATGCGGAATTTTCTGCACCATTAGCACAGCATTTTTTTGATTTTACATTGTACTGTAAATCACACTTTGCGGATCTGCAGCGTTTCTGCGCGGAAAAAAAAATTACGGATCCGCAGTAAATCCACAACGTGTGCACATAGCCTAAGTTTGCAGTCAATAAACAGGCCGGACTTCCCTCTGTCCAGTTTCCCTGGGCGACCGCACGCCGGTACCAGGTCTCTTTACTCACGCCGTGCACCACACGCTATCCTCCGGATTGCAACCTGGTAAACAAAAGACAGCCCGAGACGCAGGGTGTCAGTCTCTTTGGTTCCTTTTGCCCCTGTGATGCTCCACACAGAAAGAACTCTGCAGACATCTGCTCTGTCTGCTTCCAAGACCAACACTGACACGCCTCCCCCTCTACTATAGGGCTCTTAATCAGTCACTGCTTCACTACTCTAATTACAGCTACACCTGTGTCTGCAGTACGCTCTCATGGCCTCACTATGCCTCCGTGCGCATTCTGGAGAGCACAAACAGTGCCCCCTAGCTGTAACAGGAGTCACTGCCTCACTATATATATCTATATATCTATCTATCATTTTTTTTTTTTTTATTTATTTCAAGTATAAGTTGAGATTTTCAGCCGACGTTTTTGGGCTGAAAGTAACCCTCTCGGCTTATGCTCGAGTCATACCCAGGGGTCGGCTGGGGGAGCGGAGCTGTGTAATAACTCACCTGCTCCTGGTGCGGTCCCTGCACGTCTGTTACCCAGCAGCTTCTTCCTGTAGTGAGCGGTCACGTGGTACTGCTCATTACAATAATGAATATGGACCCGACTCCACTCCCATAGGGGTGGAGTCGAGCTGCATATTCATTACTGTATTGAGAGGTACCACGTGACCGCTCACTACAGGAAGAAGCTGCCGGGGAATAGATGTGCAGGGACCGTGCGGGGAGCAGGTGAGTATAACTCAGTGCGCTATATTCACCTGCCCGTCCTCTGCAGTGACACTCAGGTCAGAGGGCGCGATGACGCGATTAGTGCACACTGCCCTCTGCCTGAACAGTCAGTGCGGAGGATGGGGAAGACACAGCGGCGGTCGGCGGTGGAACGGGGAGCAGGTAAATATAGCAAGTGCCGGCGGCCTGAGAGGTGAGTATGTAATTTTTTATTTTTTTAATCGCAGCAACAGCATATGGGGCAAATGTCTATACGGAGCATCTTATGGGGCCATATGCAGCATTATATGGGGCAATTATCTGTATGGAGCATCTTATAGGGCCATGTGCAGCATTATATGGGGCAAATATCTGTATGGGGCCATGTGCAGCATTATATGGGGCAATATCTGTATGGAGCATCTTATGGGGCCATGTGCAGCATTATATGGAGCAAATATTTGTATGAAGCATCTTATGGGGCCATGTGCAGCATTATATGGGGCAATATCTCTATGGAGCATCTTATGAGGCCATGTGCAGCATTATATGGGGCAAATATCTGTATGGAGCATCTTATGGGGCCATGTGAAGCATTATATGGGGCAAATATCTGTATGGGGCCATGTGCAGCATTATATGGGGCAATATCTGTATGGAGCATCTTATGGGGCCATGTGCAGCATTACATGGGGCAAATATCTCTGGAGCATCTTATGGGGCCATAATCAACAGTTGTGCAGCAGTGTATGGGGCAAATGTCTGTATGGAGCATCTTATGGGGTCATAATCAACATTTGTGCGGCATTATATGGGCATATTTTAATATGGAGCATCTTATGGAGCCTATCATAAACTGTATGGAGCATTATATGGGGCGTATTTTGTATGGAGCATCTTATGGGGCCCATCATGACCTGTATGGAGCATTATATAGGGCTCCTGATTCAATATGGATATTCAAAAACACTTAACCTACTGATGTCTCAATTAATTTTATTTTTATTGGTATCTATTTTTATTTTTGAAATTTAGCAGTAGCCGCTGCCTTTTCCACCCTAGGCTTATATTTGAGTCATTAAGTTTTCCCAGTTTTTTATGGCAAAACAGGAGGGTCGACTTATACTCAAATATATATATACACTCACCGGCCACTTTATTAGGTACACCATGCTAGTAACGGGTTGGACCCCCTTTTGCCTTCAGAACTGCCTCAATTCTTCGTGGCATAGATTCAACAAGGTGCTGGAAGCATTCCTCAGAGATTTTGGTCCATATTGACATGATGGCATCACACAGTTGCCGCAGATTTGTCAGCTGCACATCCCAAAGATGCTCCATACAAGGCAGGATGGATCCATGCTTTCATGTTGTTTACGCCAAATTCTGACCCTACCATCCGAATGTCGCAGCAGAAATCGAGACTCATCAGACCAAGCAACGTTTTTCCAATCTTCTACTGTCCAATTTCGATGAGCTTGTACAAATTGTAGCCTCAGTTTCCTGTTCTTAGCTGAAAGGAGTGGTACCCGGTGTGGTCTTCTGCTGCTGTAGCCCATCTGCCTCAAAGTTCGACGCACTGTGCGTTCAGAGATGCTCTTAGGCCTACCTTGGTTGTAACGGGTGGCGATTTGAGTCACTGTTGCCTTTCTATCAGCTCGAACCAGTCTGCCCATTCTCCTCTGACCTCTGGCATCAACAAGGCATTTCCGCCCACAGAACTGCCGCTCACTGGATTTTTTTTCTTTTTCGGACCATTCTCTGTAAACCCTAGAGATGGTTGTGCGTGAAAATCCCAGTAGATCAGCAGTTTCTGAAATACTAAGACCAGCCCTTCTGGCACCAACAACCATGCCACGTTCAAAGGCACTCAAATCACCTTTCTTCCCCATACTGATGCTCGGTTTGAACTGCAGGAGATTGTCTTGACCATGTCTACATGCCTAAATGCACTGAGTTGCCGCCATGTGATTGGCTGATTAGAAATTAAGTGTTAACAAGAAGTTGGACAGGTGTACCTAATAAAGTGGCCGGTGAGTGTATATTACACTGCTCAAAAAAATAAAGGGAACACTTAAGCAACAGAATAACTCCAAGTCAAACTTCTGTGAAATCAAACTGTCCACTTAAGGTACCGTCACATTAAGCGACGTTGCAGCGATATCGACAACGATGCCGATCGCTGCAGCGTCGCTGTGTGGTTGCTGGAGAGCTGTCACACAGACAGGTCTCCAGCGACCAACGATGCCGAAGTCCCCGGGTAAACATCGGGTTACTAAGCGGAGGGCCGCGCTTAGTAACCCGATGTTTACCCTGGTTACCAGTGTAAATGTAAAAAAAACCAAATACTACATACTTACATTGCCGTGTCTGTCGCGTCCCTCGCCTTTAGCTTCCCTGCACTGTGTAAGCGCCGGCCCTAAAGCACAGCGGTGACGTCACCGCTGTGCTTTGCTTTATGGCCGGCACTGACACATTCAGTGCAGGAAGCTCTGAGCAGCAGCGCGGACGCCGGGGGACGTGACAGACATCAGAGGGTGAGTATGTAGTGTTTTTTTTTTTTTTTTTTTACTTTTACAATGGTAACCAGGGTAAATATCGGGTTACTAAGCGCGGCCCTGCGCTTAGTAACCCAATATTTACCCTGGTTACCATTGTAAAACATTGCTGGCATCGTTGCTTTTGCTGTCAAACACGACGATACACGCCGATTTGACGACCAAATAAAGTTCTGCAACGACCGGCGATATCACAGCGGGATCCAGATCGCTGCTGCGTGTCAAACAACGATATCGCTATCCAGGACGCTGCAACGTCACGGATCGTTGTCGTTCTCGTTGCAAAGTCGTTTAGTGTGAAGGTACCTTTACACTGTTTGACAATCAATTTCACATGCTGTTGTGCAAATGGAATAGACAATAGGTGGAAATTATTGGCAATTATCAAGACACACTCAATAAAGGAGTGTTTCTGCAGGTGGGTACAGCAGACCAAATCTCAGTACCAATGCTTTCTGGCTGATGTTTTGGTCACTTTTGAATGTTGGTTGTGTTTTCACACTTGTGGTAGCATGAGACGGACTCTACAACCCACACAAGTGGCTCAGGTAGTGCAGCTCATCCAGGATGGCACATCTATGTGAGTTGTGGCAAGAAGGTTTACTGTGTCTGTCAGCATAGTGTACAGAGGCTGGAGGTGCTACCAGGAAACAGACCAGTACACCAGGAGACGTGGAGGGGGCCATAGGAGGGCAACAACCCAGCAGCAGGACCGCTACCTCAGCCTTTGTTCAAGGAGGACCAGGAAGAGCACTTCAAAATAACCTCCAGCAGGCCACAAATGTGCATGTGTCTGCACAAGCGATTAGAAACAGAATCCATGAGGATGGTCTGAGTGCCCGAAGTCCACAGATGGGGTTGTACTCACGGCCCAACACTGTGCAGGACACTTGGCATTTGCCACAGAACACCAGGATTGGCAAATTCGCCACTGGCACCCTGTGCTCTTCACAGATGAATGCAGGTTCACACTGAGCACATGTGACAGACGTGACAGAGTCTGGAGACGCCGTGGAGAGCGATCTGCTGCCTGCAACATCCTTCAGCATGATTGGGTTGGCAGTGGGTCAGTAATGGTGTGGGGTGGCATTTCTTTGGAGGGTTGCACAGCCCTCCATGTACTCGCCAGAGGTAGCCTGACTGCCATTAGGTACCGAGATGAGATCCTCAGACCCCTTGTGAGACCATATGCTGGTGCCGTTGGCCCTGGGTTCCTCCTAATGCAGGACAATGCCAGACCTCATGTGGCTGGAGTGTGTCAGCAGTTCCTGCAAGATGAAGGCATTGAAGCTATGGACTGGCCCGCCTGTTCCCCAGACCTGAATCCGATTGAACACATCTGGGACATCATGTCTCACACCATCCACCGTCACGCTGCACCACAGACTGTCCAGGAGTTGGAGGATGCTTTAGTCCAGGGCTGGGAGGAGATCCCTCAGGAGACCATCCGCCGCCTCATCAGGAGCATGCCCAGGCGTTGTAGGGAGGATCATACAGGCACGTGGAGGCCACACACACTACTGAGCATCATTTCCTTGTCTTGAGGCATTTCCACTGAATTTGGATCAGCCTGTAACTTCATTTTCCACTTTGATTTTGAGCATCATTCCAACTACAGACCTCCGTGGGATATTAGTTGTGATTTACGTTGATCATTTTTAGGTTTTATTGTTCTCAACACATTCCACTATGTAACGAATAAAGATTTACAACTGGAATATTTCATTCAGTGATATCTAGGATGTGTGATTTTAGTGTTCCCTTTATTTTTTTTATTTTTTTGAGCAGTAGATACATATAGCCAGTAATTCACTGCAGGAGCCGACAGGATAGAAGAGATGGATTACATACAGTAAATACAAATGGAATTGGTAGATATATAGATGTCGGTGACAAATACAATAAGTGCAGTGTGTGCAAATTACTGGACATGAATTTAATTAAAGATTATTTTTTGGGAAAAAAAATTGCGTGGGCTCCTGTGCAATTTTCGTAACCAGCAGAGGGAAAGTAGATGGCTGGGGGCAGATGTTTATAGTCTGGGAAGGAGGTAGTACCCATGGAGCTTCCTAGGCTATTAATATCAGGTGAATACAGTCACAGAAAAAAGTCCTTTAATATTCTTAATCAAACCATACTTGCGACCTCGCTCATTCTCCCGATGCCATCGTCCTCTGCAAAAAAGGTAAAAAAACCAAACCGTATTCCTCACCTTTTCGCAGAGATGCTTTTAATCCATTTGTCCCACTACAGGTCCAGCTCTGCTACATCTAGATGGCAGGCTGCATGATTCAACCATTCAGCCTGTCGTCCAGCAGACACACTGATCACCGTGTGCTCAATTTCTCTGTGTGAACTGCTATTACCTGTCTGAGGGCACTGTGAGCATGAGAAAGTTCTCCCGCTCACGGTGTCGTCTGACAAGTCCTGCAAGTTCACGGCCAATGAACTCCCTTCACCTATGTGACGTCAGTGCGAGCACTGTGGAAAAAGTTACCACGGCGCTCACGCTGACGTCAGCACTCCATACTCAATATTGATCATTGCTTATAGTGCTATATGTATATATGGTTCATACTATGATAAAAAAACTTTATCATTAGCTCCTTTGGTGCATGATAGTTATCTGGATTGAATACTATACCCTAGTTACACTCTGACTCATTATTCCCTATTTTCACTGCTTTGGTAGTGCTACTCTGAATTGATACATGTTTTTTATGTGATGAAATTAATAAACTTTATATGGTTGTTTAAAAAAAATACTCTTTGACACCTGTTTTTACACTGTGAGGTGTTTGATATTGAATTTTTTGAGTTTTCTTTCCTTTTGATGTGATTGATACCTATTGGGAAACAGTTGTTATACTGTACTAATTGTATTTGTCACAGACATCTACCGTATTTTTCGGACTTTAAGATGCACTTTTTCCCAAAAAAATTTGGGAGGAAAATGGGGGGGTGTCTTATAGTGTGAACGCAAAATTACGGGGGGTTGCTGCAGAGCTGTGGCGATGCTGTGGGTTGTGCGGAGTGCACCTGAGCAAGTTACCTTCAGGATACTGGTGTCAGAAATGTGGTGAGTCTAGTAACGCCGCGGCCCAGTGTCCACGGTGAGCAGAGCCGAGTGCATCACCGGTTTCCGTGCTGCCATTTACCTGAAGTCTCTGGTGGCCCACGGCTTCAGGAAGATGCCCGCAGGGGAATCGGTGATGCACTCCGCTGCTCACCGTGGACACCGGGACGCGGCGTCGCCACATTTCTACCACCAGTATCCTGAAGGGACCCTGCTCCATGCTCTGACTCACCGCAGACACTGGACCCGCATTATCGCACCCCGGGACTGCAGCATTGCCCCACTTCTGCAGCCGCTGGCTTCCTGAGGAAGGAACCATGCCTTGTGTGACCCCCATCTTATTAAAAATCTTTTTTCTGCTATTTTCCACCCCAAAATTTGGGGTGCGTCTTATGGTCCGAAAAATACGGCATATATCTACCTATTCCATTTGTATTTACTGTATGCAATCCATCCCTTCTGTCCTGTCAGTTCCTGCAGTGATGTTACAGAACACGGCAGATGAATTACCGGCTTTTCTTCTATGTAAAAAAAAAAATATATATATATATCACACACACACACACACACACACACACACACACACACACACACACACACACACACACACACACACACACACACACACACACACACACACACACACACACACACACACACACACCCCGTATTTTGCGTATTATAAGATGCACCACAAATTTTGAGGAGAAAAGTAGGAAAACAACTTATATTTTTTTTTATTTTATTTTTTTTAGGGAACCTGTCACCCCCTAAATGGAAGTTGAGCTAAGCCCACCAGCATCAGGGGCTTATCTACAGCATTCTGGAATGCTGTAGATAAGCCCACATGTATCCTGAAAGATGAGAAAAAGAGGTTAGATTATACTCACCCAGGGGCGGTCCCGCTGCTGTCTGGTCCGATGGGTGTCGCGTTCCGGTCCGAGGCCTCCCTCTTAATAGGATGACGTCCTCTCCGGGCCTCTCTGACCTTTCCCGGCACCTGCGCACTGTAGGCCTAACCTCTTTTTCTCATCTTTCAGGTTATATCGGGGACTTATCTACAGCATTCCAGAATGCTGTAGATAAGCCCCTGATGGCAGCTTGCTTTGCTCAACTTCCATTTTGGGGGTAACAGGTTCCCTTTAATAAAATGGTGGTGCTTCCTATAATCCATGCGTTTTATTGCTTACTGGGGGTGGTGGCTGTGGTGGAGCGTTGCTGCAGGCTGGGATGAGAGGATGGTCGGATGTGTGGTGTGGCGCAGCCATTTTTCCGGGGTCCAGTCCACCGCATAGAAAACTGTGGGGACTCTGGGCTTTCACAAGATGTTGGCAGATCCCCTGCAGCACCGGACACCCGCAGCACTGACCAGCCTGCGGCCGGTAAGGTATATCCACATTTAAAAGACATACCCCCATTTCCCCCCCCTCCCAAATGGACACCTGTGCGTGAAATTCGGACAGCACTCGCATGGTCCGAGTGCTGTGCAATTTTTTTTTTTTCCTCGCACCCATAGGCTTGCATTGGCGAGTCTCAGACGATATACTCGTAAAATCGCAGCATGCTGCGATTTTACATGCGCATAGAATACACCTGAGAAAAAATACAGTGATGTGAGCTGCCCCATAGATTAACACTGGTCCAAGTGCTATGCGATGTCTTCTCGCATAGCACTTGTCTGTATTCTACGCTAGTGTGACCCCGGCCTTATAAAGGGACTAGACAAAAATGGCCTGCATGGCAGAATTCCAAGACAAAAACAACTGCTGAGCAATAAGAACATAAAAGCTTGTCTGTTTTGCCAGAAAACATATTGATGATCCTCAAGACTTTTGGGAGAATACTTTGTGGACTGACAACACAAAAGTAGAACTTTTTGGAAGGTGTATGTCCCGTTACATCTGGTGTAGAAGTAACACTGCATTTCAGAAAAGGAACGTCACACCAACAGTAAAATGTGGTGGTAGTGTGGTGGTTTCGGGCCGTTTTGCTTCTTCAAGACCTGGAAGACTGACTGGTAAATGGAACAATGAGTTCTGCTGTCTACCAAAAAATCCTGAAAGAGAATGTCCGATCATCTGTTATTGACCTCAAGCTGAAGCGCACTTGGGCTATGCAGCAGGACAACGATCCAAAACACACCAGTAAGTCCACCTCTGGCTTAAGAAAAACAAAATTAAGACTTTGGAGTGGCCTAGTCAAGGTCTTGTCCTTAATCAGATTGAGATTCTGTGGCATGACCTTAAAAAGGCGGTTCTTGCTCGGAAACCCTCCAATATAGTTGAATTACAACAATTCTACAAACACGAGTGGTCCGAAATTCCTCCATAGCGTTGTAAAAGACTCATTGCAAGTTATCTTAATCACTTGATTGCAGTTGTTTCTGCTAAGGGTGGTCCAACCAGTTATTAGGTTTAGGGTATGTTTGGATTTCTTCTTCCCTTAATAATAAAGACCTTCATTTAAAAACTACACTTTGTGTTTGTGTTAGCTTTGTTTAATATTAAAATTTGCTTGCTGATCTGAAACATTTAAGTGTGACAAACATGCAAACGAACAGGAAACCAGGAAGGGGGCGAGCACTTTTTCACACAACTGTATCTGCAGCTACTGAACATTCCCCAACTATAAATTTTAAAAATGTTTGGAGTCACTTGCACATATACATACTGGCTTAACTGTTTCCTGCTTCTCTGTAGTTTTTGATATGCTTGCACTTTACCGGCAATATGGGTCATGCAGCAGGATCTGTAGAACATTGTGGTGACGTGATTTCCTACCTCCTAATCTGGGGTGCATTTAGATGTGGGTTCTTGGCGGTGCGGAGCAGGGAAGTATTTCACCTGCTTCTGGACATGCCTGTATGGTCTCCTTTTATAGGTAATGCTGGGGATGGTACTCTGTGAGCTGAGGCTTTTCTAAGTATTTGAACTACTAGTTTTCTAAAGTACAGAGCCTTTTTGTTGTCCTGACCGTCCCCGTACAGGGAGCCAACAGCAGAAGGTAAGCGATCTGGTCCTGTATTGCCATGTCTGTACAGACAACTTAGGTCCAGATTATCTGGAACAGGCCAGGCCAGTCTTATAAATTACAGCAGATGTCACTTCCTTGTGGAAACGCCTTGTTGGATTATTAACCATTTTCCTGCCAAGAGCTGCAGAACTGTAAAGGGCAGAGGCTGCGTCCCTTATTGCCCTGAGTCACCATGCATGTCTCTGGAGCTGGGTTTTGGACCACTCTCCATAGCATGTTGTAGCCGCCAGCGCTCTGGCCCTAGGTCTGGCTCCTGGAGTGGAGCACTTGCTAACCACTGAAGTAGGCATCGAACTTACACATCCTTCCTCTGGTGTCACTACATAGAAGAACAAGTCCCCTGTGTTCCTGTATAGGCTTGTTCCGGTGGGTGGGAGCAGGGAGCCTGTTCCTGCAATCTGTGCTCTGCCCACATGTTTTCCCGGGCACACTTACTCATACGCCACTAATATTACCGCGGTTGTTTCCTTTAAGACCCCTCGCCCTGTTTGGGGTAGTGTAGATTAAAGAGCCGGCTGCGCATGCGCGACAGGAGGCGGCTGGAGCCTCCATGTGTAAGAGGCGCATTATTTGGCAACGTGAGCAGAGGCCAGGACTACCGGGGATCCGTGTGTGCTGGGACCCGGCGAAAGAGGCCTCAGCCGGCCTGGCCCATTTAGCCGCCCTGGTGACGCTGTAAGTCGGGACCCTGGGACTTTTGGGCGAAAAGTTTCCGGAGTGTGACTGTTCTGTGCTCCGATGGAAAAGTTGTAGTATTATTTTATTTAATGAGTGTGATGCTCCTCCTCACAGGTGGGGGGAGGGGTGGAGAAGCTTCATTATCGCCCGGTTATTGGCAGCCCCCTGATCTGTGAGTAATGTCCGCCTGTGCTCTCCCTCCCTAGGTGTGAGCTCTGCGATGAGGATAGAAGTTGCTGGTGGTTACGTGATCGCATCTACTTGTGAATGTTGCTTCTCTTCCGGTTATCCTATCGTTACATGGCTCGTAGGTGGGGGAGGGGGCGCCGGTCAGCTGGCTCCCTGCAACCTATTTACAAGAAAGCGGGGTTCACGCTTCTTGTGACCACCCCCCCCCCCCCCCCAGATCCGCCGTGGGGAGGTTTAAATAAAGGAGAAGGGGGGGGTGCTGAGGGCAGCAGATGTGTCTGGGGGGGTGGTGGGGAATGTCCGGGGACCTGTGATCAGCCATCAGTGATCGGTAACGGAGTGCACACAAGTTTCCCTTCCATCTGGGGAGGGGGCAGGAGGCTGTGTCAGACTGGGGGAGAAGCCTCTCCGCACCCCTTTCCTGGAGGCTCATTGTATAAGCTTGATGGTGAGTGGTGGGGCAAAGGTTATGTGGGGTCTGGCCCCTGGTCGGGTGGACAAGTCCCTCCCTGGCATCAGCTGCTGTTGTTGGTAAATGGTGTGATGAGGAAGGAGGGGGCTGCCAAGGCTTAGAATAGGTGTATGGGTGTTGTACATGGAGCTCAGCCCAGGAGAGGACAGGCCATCTTAATATCGAACAAGATGCACATCTGTGCCTGCTAACCCTGTCATAATAAGAGTCCCTCCTCTTTCTACAGTCTGTCCTTCCTGCTGTGAAAGGTGCATCAGGCCCAATGGTTGCAGCAACCTACATCTTTTATGTGTCCTCGCTTTTTTTTTTTTTTCATAGATGTTTCAAAATATATTGATATTAATTTGTCATTGTGAATGCTAAGAACCAAGTTACTACTACGGTTTTCTCCTGCCACTTCACTTTCTTAGTTGTCCCATTTTAAAGAAAAATAAATTTTTATATTAGAATACACCGATGTGTCACAAGAAAATGGAAGATAAGCTTTCACACAAAAGGCTGGGTTCACCCGTGTTTGATCAGTGCTTTTTTTTCTTTCTGTAGAATGAGTTGCCCTACTGAAGCACCTGACTCCATATTTTACAATCGATTCCATCAAGTAATGGATCTGTTCCTATCATTTGGTTCATTCTATTTTGCTTTAGGAATTAAAGAAAAGAACCCAGAATGCCAGTGTGACTTCTTTGCCAATATGCTAGTTGAAGCATTGTGGACATCTGTGAATTAAATAAGGTTACATCATTTTACAAAATTAACCCTTGGAATAATGAAACTGAATGTATTAGGTTGAGTTCCCACAGAGCAAAAACTGCGCTTTTTCCCTGCGTATTCTTTTGCGTAAAATACTGTCAGTGCCAACAAAATACATTTTAAGAAATATATCTGCGGTATAAACTGACGAGCTGTTGGTTGGAGAAAACCCGCAGCATGTCTATTTTGTTTATATTGCATATGTTGAATTGAGGGTCTCTTTTTGCAGCGGTTCATACTGTTGCAGGTATCTCTGACAGAGGTCTGGGGCACATACATTCTGTGGTAACATAGCCGGTACATAAAGCCTTTCTAGTTCTTTTCCCTATTCTTTACAATTGTCCCTCCTCAACATTTATATATGCATTTTCTGGCGATGCACTCTCTAAATGTATAAAAGACATTGAAGAATGTGCATGGTTTGCTAGTAGTTATCCCGAGAAGACCTTTTAAATTAACATTATAGGGTATATTTAGATTTGTTGCAGGTTTTTTTTTTTTTTTTTTTTTTGTATATTTTAAAGTCCGATTCATTCATCTGAACAGATTTGTTTCTGCAATATCTGTGGACTTCTCATTTGGCTCCAGTTAGCTGAATAGAACAGTTGCAGAAAATTCTGCAGTAAAGTTAGCCTATGTGAATTTTCCAACTTACAGCAGACCGCTAGAGCTCTGTAAAATTGTTACCGTACATACCGCTGCTTCTCACAAAATTAGAATATCATCAAAATCTTAAGTTATTTCAGTTCTTTAATATAAAAAGTGAATCTCATATTATATAGTAAATGTAAGAAAACTGACTAACAGCAATATAGTCTGAACTGGTGCATAACCAGAAAAAGTCATATAGCAAATAGATCAATGGCTGCACTCAAAATTTACTGTGCTAAGGCAAGGAAATGTGCAATACATGAAATGTGAATAGCACATTTGCTCATATTATATAGTCATTACAAACAGTGATCCATTTCAAGTGTTTATTTCTGTTTTTTGATGATTATGGCTTACAGCCAATGAAAGCCCAAAAGTAATTAATTAGTATTCTTTATAACACCAGCTTGAAAAATGATCCGAAATGTTAGCCTACTGAAATGTACAGTGGGTACGGAAAGTATTAAGACCCTTTACATTTGTCACTCTGCTTCACTGCATCCATTTGGTAAATTCCAAAAAGTTCATTTTTTCATATTAATGTACACTATGCATCCCATCTTGACAGAAAAAAACAGAAATATAGACATTTTTACAACTTTATTATAAGAAGAACTGAAATCACATTGTCATAAGTATTCAGACCCTTTGCTCAGTATTGAGTAGAAGCACCCTTTTGAGCCAGTACAGCCATGAGTCTTGGGAATGATGCAATAAGTTTTTTACACCTGGATTTGGGGATCCTCTGACATTCTTCTTTACAGATCCTTTCCAGTTCCGTCAGGTTGGATGGTGAATGTTGGTGGACAGCCATTTTCAGGTTTCTCCAGAGATGCTCAATTGGTCAAGAATGGTCAGAGTTCTTCTGAAGCCACTCCTTTATTTTAGCTGTGTGCTTAGGGTTATTGTCTTGTTGGAAGTTGAACCTTTGGCCTAGTCTGAGCACTCTGGAAGAGGTTTTTATCCCGGATATCTCTGTGCTTGGCCGCATTCATGTTTCCTTTAATGGCAGCCAGTCGCCCTGTCCCTGCAGATGAAAAACACCCGCATAGCATGATGCTGCCACCACCATGTTTCACTATTGGGTTTGTATTGGGCAGGTGATGAGCAGTTCCTGGTTTTCTCCACACATACTGCTTAGAATTACCAAAAAGGTCTATCTTCATCTCATCAGACCAGAGAATCTTATTTCTCATAGTGTGGGAGTCCTTCATGTGTGTTTTAGCAAGCTCTATGTGGGCTTTCATATGTCTTGCACTGAGGAGAGGCTTCCGTCGGGCCATTCTGCCATAAAGGCCAGACTTGTGGAGGGCTGCAGTGATAGTTGACTTTGTGGAACTTTCTCCCTTCTCCCTACTGCATCTCTGGAGCTCAGCCGCAGTGATTTTGGGGTTCTTCTTTACCTCTCTCACCAAGGCTCTTCTCCCACGATTGAAAGGCTGGATGGCCAGGTCTAGAAAGACTTCTGGTGGTCCCAAACTTATTCCATTTAAGGACTATGGAGGCCACTGTGCTCTTAGGGACCTTGAGTACTGCAGAAATTCTGTTGTAACCTTGGCCAGATCTCGGCCTTGCCACAATTCTGTCTCTGAGCTCCTTGGCCAGTTCCTTTGACCTCATGATTTAAATTTGGTTTCACATGGACTGTGAGCTGTGAGGTCTTGCCTAGACAGGTGTGTGCCTTTCCAAATCAAGTCCTATCAATTTAATTAAACACAGTTGGACTCCAATGAAGGAGTAGAACCATCTCAAGGAGGATCACAAGGAAATGGACAACATGTGACTTAAATATGAGTGTCTGAGCAAAGGGTCTAAATACTTATGACTGTGATATTTGTTTTCCTTTATTAAATATGCAAACATTTCTACTTTTTTTTATAGACAAGATGGGGTGCAGAGTGTACATTAATGGGAAAAAATGAACTTTTTTGAATTTACCAAATGGCTGCAATGAAACAGTGAAAAATTTAAAGGGGTCTGAATACTTTCCGTATCCACTGTATGTTCAGTAAATGCACTCAATACTTGGTCGGGGCTCCTTTTGCATCAGTTACTGAATCAGTGTGGCGTGGCATGGAGGCAAACAGCCTGTGGCACTGCTGAGGTGTTATGGAAGCGCAGGTTGCTTTGATAGCAGCCTTCAGCTCGTCTGCATTGTTGATCTGGTGTCTCATCTTCCTCTTGACGATACCCCATAGATTCTATATAAAGTTAAGGTCAGGTGAGTTTGCTGGCCAATCAAGCATAGTGATACTGTTGTTTTTAAACCTGATATTGGCACTTTTGGTGGTGTGGACAGGTGCCAAACTCTGCTGAAGAATGAAATTTCCATCTCCAAAAAGCTTGCTGGCAGAGGATAGCATGAAGTGCTCTAAAGTTTTTTGGTAGATAGCTGCGCTGACTTTGGTCTTGATAAAACACAGTGGACCCACACCAGCAGATGGCATGGCTCCCGAAACCATCACTGATTGTGGAAACTTCATACTAGTACTCAAGCAGCTTGTATTGTCTGTCTCTCCACTCTTCCTCCAGATTCTGAGACCTTGATTTCCAAGTTTAAATGCAACATTTTTTCATCTGAAACACCTTGGACCACTGAACAACAGTCCAGTTCTTTTTCTCCTTGGCCCAAGTAAGGCTACTTTCAGACATAGCGCATTTTTGAGCGCTATTTTGCGGGCGCTTTTCAAAAATGCGCAATGTCATTTTCGTCTGCCGGCAAAGTGAATGAGAAATTCACTTTGCCGTTCAGACACACCGCAAAAAAACGCGGCGCTTTTGTCTGCAAACACGCCGGCGTAAAAAGAATTGACATGTCAATTCTTTACGCAGCGGCGTGTCTGCGTATCCCCCTAGGGCCCCATATTACCGTCCACACACAGCGCCTTTGTCCTGGGTGTCGGCGTCTTTGTACGGAGGGGTTGACACCCAGGACCGGACGTGACGTCGGACAGGAAGAGGGAAGCCCCCGCCCCCCAGTGAAGCAGCATGGAGTCCTTAAACGTGGGGCTGCTGATCGATTTGGTGTGTGTGTGTGTGTCCCCATGCGACGCTAGTGCCACCATTGTGCTAAGTCGCCGTATGGGACTACTACTCCCATCCGGTATTAGGATGGGAGAGTTGTCCCTGTGTCCGGCGACTTAGCACAATTGTAAAGTTACACAAAACACCTACACACAATACACATACATGACACACAGTACAGTACATACAACATATAACACAGAGTATATACTCACCAACAGCACACTTGTAGGCGAAGCCCTCGATCCTCCAGGAAAAAATCCAAAAATAATAAACCAAATTCATACTCCCTGTCCGCAGAATCCATAAAACGAGTGTCCCACGCCGATCCGCTGCTCTCCGGCGATACACTGCCAGGAGCAAAGCTCCTAGCAGTGTATCGCGTACTGTTCCGGAGTTCAATGACTCCGGCGTCTCGGTTAACAGCAGTACAGCTGCGTTGAACTTTCCCACGCAGCACTGCCGTTAAGCGAGAGTGCCGGGGTCAATGACCGCCGGTAAACTCGCTCGCGCATGCGCAGTGACACACCGACAGGAACTATGGCTCCTGTCAGTGTGTTGCTGCAGCCGTGGAGAGCAGACATATCTCTGGATGTGTCTGTTCTCCATGGAAAATCTTGATACGTGGCACTTAAATATGTGGCAATTAAATACGTGACACGTGGCACTTATACATGATACGTGGCACTGAAATACGTGGCACGTGTCACTTAGATACGTGGCACGTGGCACTTTGATACGTGTCACTGAAATATGTGGCACGTGGCACTTTGATACGTGTCACTTAGATACGTGGCACTGAAATATGTGGCACGTGGCACTTTGATACGTGGCACGTGGCACTTTGATACGTGGCACGTGGCACTTTGATACGTGGCACGTGGCACTTTGATACGTGGCACGTGGCACTTTGATACGTGGCACGTGTCACTTAGATACGTGGCACGTGGCACTGAAATATGTGGCACGTGGCACTTTGATACGTGGCACGTGGCACTTTGATACGTGGCACGTGGCACTGAAATATGTGGCACGTGGCACTTTGATACGTGGCACTGAAATACGTGGCACTGAAATACGTGATACGTGGCAAAGAAATACGTGGCACTTAAATACGTGGCACTTAGGCTATGTTCACATTTGCGTTGTGCGCCGCATGCGTCCTTTTTTTGATTGATTTTGGACGCAGCAAAAATGCAACTTGCTGCGTCCTCTGCGGCCGGATGCGTGCGCTGCAGTGACGCATGCGGCGCAAAACGCAAGTGCGACGCATGTCCATGCGCCCCCATGTTAAATATAGGGGCGCATGACGCATGCGGCGCCCGACGCTGCGGCGCAGACCGCAAATGTGAACGTAGACTTAAATAGCTGGATAGAGCTGGATCCGCGGGCTGTGATCTGGCCTGCGCTCAGCACTCTGCGGAGCGCTGTCATTCAAAACACGTCCACTCATTTTGGTGTTTAGTCCCAAAATGGAGGATGGAAGAAGAAAATGGTTGGACAAGGAAATGACATAATTTCTTTTTTTTTTTTTTCCCCCACTGCAGTTAAAGCTTTATTTGTGTCAAACACAGACAATCTGCAGAGAAAACTGCATAAAAAAACGCACTAAAAACCGCATCAAAAACGCACCAAAAACGCACCTGCGTTTTCTGCCAAGAGCTGCGGTTTTTGTCCTGAAAAAAAAGGATTGAAATCAGGATCGTGTGAACATACCCTTACCGTACAGGGTTACGAGGGGGGGCGTCTGACTGACGCCTGCCCTAGTAACCTGGGGTTAGTGACAGTGGGGTTAGTAAACCCCAGCTGATGTCTGTTCCGCTTGCTGAGGCGTCTTTGGCTCAAGGCCATTGCAGCTGGCAGAATCGACATGATGTTAACTCCAGTGTGTATTGTATTCCGAGTCATAAAGACAGGAAATGACCTCAATGACTCTTTTTTTTTTTTCCCCTTTTTTTTTTTTTTTTTCAAACAAACTTTATTTTCAGTACACAATGCTGAAAAAAACGCAGCTGCAAAAAACGCAGCAAAAAACGCAGTGTGTGAAAGCAGCTGCGTTTTTTGCCTGCGTAAAAAAACGCAGGTAAAGCAGCAGCAAAATACGCGCGCGTAAAAATACGCAGCAAATATGCTGTGTGTGAAAGTAGCCTAAGACGCATCTGGCGATGTCTATTGGTCATGAGTGGCCTGACACAAGGAATGCAACACTTTTTCTACCACACTTTTTTTTCCTTCCAGCCAACTTTCATTAATATGCTTGGATACCGCACTCTGTGAACAGCCAGCTTCTTTAGCAATGACCTTTTGTGGCTTACCCTCTTTGTGGAGTGTGTCAATGACTGCCTTCTGGACATCTGTCAAGTCAGCAGTCTTTTCCATGATTGTGGAGCCTACTGAAACAGACTAAGGGACCTTTATACGTTTAAGAAGCCTTTGCAGGTGTTTTTGGTAATTATTCTACTATTTACCGATATAATGATTTTTGGGTTTTCATTGACTGTACGCCATAATTATCGACATATGTATTGAGTTTCACTTTTTGTATTGAAGAACTGAAATTCACTTTTTGATGATATTCTAATTTTGTGAGAAGCACCTGTACCTGTAAGGCTACGTTCACATTTGCGTTGTGCGCCGCAGCGTCGGCGCCGCAGCGCACAACGCAAACAAAAGCGCAGCAAAACGCATGCACAACGCTGCGTTTTGCGCCGCATGCGCCGTTTTTTTCATTGAATTTGGACGCAGCAAAAATGCAACTTGCTGCGTCCTCTGCGCCCCGACGCGGGCGCCGCAGCGACGCATGCGGCGCAAAACGCAAGTGCGCCGCATGTCCATGCGCCCCCATGTTAAATATAGGGGCGCATGACGCATGCGGCGCCGCTGCGGCGCTGGCCGCAAATGTGAACGTAGCCTAATTCCACACTCCATTTCTTCTGTATTGGCTGGTTCTTTATTTTCTTTTCCCCCTTTGCTTAATCAGTGAACAGGTACAGTACAGACCAAAAGTTTGGACATGCCTTCTCATTTAAAGATTTTTCTGTATTTTCATGACTATGAAAATTGTAAATCAACACTGAAGGCATCAACACTATAAATTAACACATGTGGAATTATATACTTAATTTCAGTTGTTTCACACTTTTTTGTTATATCTTATATTCTAGGTTCTTCAAAGTAGCCACCTTTTGCTTTTGATGACTGCTTTGCACACTCTTGGCATTCTCTTGATGAGCTTCAAGAGGTAGTCACCAGGAATGGTTTTCACTTCACAGGTGTGCCCTGTCAGGTTTAATAAGTGGGATTTCTTGCCTTATAAATGGGTTTGGGACCATCAGTTGTGTTGAGCAGAAGTCTGGTGGATACACAGCTGATAGTTCTACTGAATAGACTGTTAGCTGCTTTTTTCTTGCCATAATACAAATTCTAACAGTCTATTAAGTAGAACTATCAGCTGTGTATCCACCAGACTTCTGCTCAATACAACTGATGTGGTCTGAAATCCACTTCCTGTGTTAACGGTGTTTGAGGCTGCTCCTCTTATCCGTATTGGTAGTCGCACTACCTGATCAGATCACCAGCAAGTCCATGTATGCAGAGATGAGTACAGTTTTACTAAACATGCTAATGTATGATTATGAAGAGAACACAATATTTTATCACTTTAAGGTACATTGTCGTTAGTGTCAGGATTTGGGCATAGTTTCACTCCTAAAATTACCGTAGGCAAAATCCACAGACTGTGTGGAAATGCATCATAATGCACTGGTGTCTTATTATGAATTTACATTAATCATGGAGAATCTGTGACATAACCATGGTTTTTATATTATACTGCATGGTTATTATAAATAGAGATGCGTGAACCCAAACAGTAATTAGTGCATAACCACAAAGCCCCATCCACAGGTCCGCCCCAAAGCACATCATTTTATCAGTAGAACAGCGCCAACCTTAGGCTAGGGTCACATTGCGTTAATGTGACCGCGTTAAACGGACTACGTTACACCGCGGCATAACGCGGGTTAACGTAGTCCGTTAACGCCGCCATTGCCTCTAATGGTGAACGTGTCACTAGCGCCCGCCCACATTGGGCGTGCACTAGCGATGTGCCGTCATTTGAGTGACGGACCTCGGACGCTGCTTGCAGCGTCCGCGGCGCGCCCGAGGTTCGTTCCTCGCTAGTGCAGATCGGGGATCTGCGCTAGCGGGGATGCTGAACGCGGACCCTAGAGAAGCATTGCGTTAGCGCAATCCTCTAGCGCTATGCGCTTAACGGATTGCCCTAACGCAATGTGACCCTAGCCTTACTGTCTGTAGTTTCAAAGGGAATCGGTCAACACAGTTGACCAATCTAAACTATCATTATGGCCATCCTGGTTATAAACTGCTGAAAAAAGTGATACTGTACCTGTATGCCTCACATCAGATGCCTTGTTGCTGAGAAGTCATCTTTTATCACTTTATATAAATGACCTCTTCCAGCCTCTGGGGAGGAGGCTGCCTGGATGATAACTCTGCCCCCATAGCTTATTTCACATGAAGGGAGGAGTTACCATCGTGAGACAAGTAACTAACATTGGACAGGAAAACTATAAGGCTATGTGTCCGTGATCCGGCACTAGCAGGGCTTTGGACGCAGCGCATGTTTGCTGCGTCCGAAGTGCTGCCTTCTATTCAACTCAGGTAAATCTGCATGTGTTCACTGAACCGTGAGGATTTACCGCACTCAATGCATTCTATGGATTTAATTTCTGTTGTGAAGACTAGCGTCTCTGCAAGAGAAAGACATGCTGCAGTCTTAAAAGATGTACCACATGTCAGTTTCCGTGGGTGATCCACAGGCACACATGCATGCATAGTGGACATGGGATTTCTAGAAATCTATCCACTAGGCTGTAACATCTTGACTCAGCGGGTTTGATGCTGCATAAATACACAGCGTCAAAACAGCATTTTTTGCTTCTCTGAACTCTGCTCCATTGCAACCAGGACTGTGGAGTCTGTAAGCCTGACTCCTGACACCTGGAGTAAATACCCGAAGTACAGCACAGATCCTTATATCAGGAACAGAACAGACATTTATAGGACTTTTCAAACATTTCCCAAATTCTGAGTACTGCACTTTATGTACATGCTCAGTAGTGAGGCCGTGCTGTGGAGTCGGTGGTTTGGCTTACCGACTCCACAGCACTGCTTATAGTCACACATCTCTGCAGTGACAGCAGAGATCGGCCATTGCACATCAACTGGTAACTCCCCCTTTATGTATAATAAGCTCTGGAAGCAGTCATCTTCCAGACAGCATCCTCCCAGCGCCTGGAAGAGGTCATTTTATATAAAACTAGCTGTACTACCCGGCTTCGCCCGGGTTAATAACTGCTAACAAAAATGTATTCTGCACACACAAACCACAAAACAAATAGATAGAAATGTAATTATTAAAAGGCAAAAACTAAGCTAATAGAAGCAGATGACTCATTGGCCCTTGAGGAAGCAGCTCTTCTCTTATCTGCAAGCCTCACTTCCCTCTCCTCAGAAAGTTCATTGGCTCTTGAGGAAGCAGCTCTTGTTCTCTTGCCTGCAAGCCTCGCTTCCCTCTGCTCAGAAAGTTCATTGGCTCTTGAGGAAGCAGCTCTTGTTTTCATGTCTGCAAGCCTCGCTTCCCTTTGCTCAGAAAGTTCATTGGCTCTTGAGGAAGCAGCTGCTGTTCTCATGTGTGTCAGCCTTGTTTCTCGGTCTTCAAATTTTTAATTGGCCCTTAATGCAGCTTTTCTTTTCGCATCAGCTGACATTTGTGCCATGGAATTCCTTTTTCTTATGAGGCATTATTGTGGCAAAAATAGTCTGTAACTGGTAGTTTCTATATCCTCTCACATAGAGGTAATGTGACTGACATCAGCCTTTCCACCAGCACACCCTAACTGACATGCTATTACCTCATACAACCTTTGTTATACTGAGAATGTCCTTTGTTGCCTATATTAACCAATCAGAGCTCAGATTAATTAACTGTAGCAAAATAGAAGCTGAGCTGTGATTGGTTGCTATTGGCAGCGTGATAAATCCCCAGCCAACAGGAAGCCCTCCCCCCTTGCAGTATATATTAGCTCACACATACACATAATAGACAGGTCATGTGACTGACAGCTGCCGTATTTCCTAATTGGTACATTTGTTGCTCTTGTAGTTTGTCTGCTTATTAATCAGATTTTTATCTTTGAAGGATAATACCAGACTTGTGTGTGTTTTAGGGCGAGTTTCAGGTGTCAAGTTGTGTGTTGAGTTGTGTGGCGACATGCGTGTAGCAACTTTTTGTGTGTCGAGTTGCATGTGACGGGTTAGTGTAGCAAGTTGTGTGCAGCAAGTTTTGCGTGTGGCGAGTTTTATGTGTGGTGCGTTTTGAGTATGTGCAAGTATTGTGTGAGGCAACTTTTGCATGTGTTGCAACTTATGTTCATGTTGCAATTTTTCCACGTGTGCAAGTTTTGTGTGTGACGAGTTTTCCATGAGGTGAGTTTTGCGTGAGCCTAGTTTTGCATGTGGCGAATTTTGCGCGTGGCGACTTGTGGTTCGACTTTTATGTAGTGAGGTTGGTGTATGTGTGGTGAAATGTGTGCTGAGGGTGGTATGTGTTCAAGCACGTGGTAGTGTGTTGCGCATTTTGTGTGTTCATATCCCAGTGTGTGACGAGTATCCCATGTCGGGGCCCCACCTTAGCAACTGTACGGTAAATACTGTTTGGCGCCATCGCTCTCATTCTTTAAGTCTCCCTTGTTCACATCTGGCAGCTGTCAATTTGCCTCCAACACTTTTCCTTTCACTTTTTCCCCATTATGTAGATAGGGGCAAAATTGTTTGGTGAATTGGAACGCACGGGGTTAAAATTTTGCTTCACAACATAGCCTATGACGCTCTCGGGGTCCAGACGTGTGACTACCAAATTTTGTGGCTGTAGCCGCGGCGGTGCAGTTTCCAATCCCGGAGAGACACACACACACACACACACACACACACACACACACACACACACACACACACACACACACACACACACACACACACACACACACACACACACACACGATAAAACTTAATTTCTCAACAAGGCATCTGATATGAGACCTACCAGTAGGACTGTCTACATTAAGGATATGTGCCTACAACTTGGAGATGCTGCTGGTTTGACTTTGCAGATCTATGCAGCGTCAAACCCGCAGTGGCAAGATGTCACAGCATAGTTTATGGGAGTTAAAGAAATCCCATATCCACTACGCTTCCACAGACACCCGCGGACACTGACATGTGGCTAATCTTTCCAGACTGCAGCATGTCAATCAATTGCTCTAGCGGAGGCGCTAGTATCCGCAGGAGAAATTGCATCAATAGAATGTATTGAACACAGTAAATCCGCATGTTAGGTAAAGGCATGCGGATTTTCCTTCGTTCAATAGACTGCAGCGCCTTGGACGCAGCGTACAAGCCCTGCATCCAAAGCGCTGCTAGTTCTGGATCGTGGTCACCCAGCTTAACAGTTTAGACCACCTTTGGCTTTTTCCGTTTTTGAGTTTCCGGTTTTTTGCTCTTTCTTCCCAGAGCCATAACGTGTTTTTTTTTTTTGTTTTGTTTTTTTTTCCCATCAATATGGACATGTGAGGGCTTGTTTTATTTTACAGGACGAGTTGTACTTTTGAACAACATCATTGGTTTTGCCATATCGTGTACTGGAAAACGTGGGAAAAAAATTGAGTGCTGTGAAATTGCAAAAAAGTGCTATTCCACTATTAATATTATTATTATTGTTATTATTATTATTATTAACAATAATAATAATATTTTTTTTTTTTATAAACCATGTTCACTAAATACTAAAACTGTCCTGCCATTATGAAAATGATTATCCAGGTCATTACGAGTTAGTAGATGCCAAACATATATAGGTTCTTTTTTTCAAGTGGTGAAGAAAAAAATAAATTTTTTTGTGATCTGAGGATGGATGAGGGCTTATTTTTTGCCTGCCAAGCTGACGCTTTTATTGATACCATATTGGTGCAGATATGATCTTTGGATCGCCAATTGTTTCATTTTAATGCAATGTTACGGCGACCAAAAAAAGTAATTCTGGCGTTTTGACTTTTGTTCTCATTACGCCGTTTACAGACCAGATTAATTCTTTTTACATATTGATCGGGCGTTTCTGATCGTGTTAATACGAAATAAGTTTTCTTTTTTATTTTATTTTGAATGGGGGATGATTTAAACTTTTATATTTTTAATATTTTTAAAAACATTTTTTGTTTTTACTTTACACTTGCTTCAATAGCCTCCTGAGACTAGACTCTGTGATCAACCGATCGCCTGTGCTACACACAGCAGGGCTTTAGCCCTGCCCTATGTAGCAGAAATGCTCACTTGCTATGAGCACCGACCGCTGGGCAGCGCTCATAGATTTCCAGCAATGACAACCACAGGGTTCTCCAGCAGACTGAGTTGTCATGCCATCCTATTCCATCTGCGACCCGTGGTCGTGATATGGGCGGGATTATTGACACGCTTCCTGCGCGAGGTTAAATTATGCTGTCAGAAATGACAGCGGCATTTAACATGTTAACAGCCACAGGTAGATGGCGATTCCACCTGCTGCTGTTTTTGGGGGACATGTCAGCTAATGAAATCGGCTGACATGTGCCGGAAAAGTTGCAGGCTCGTCTCTAAAGCCTGCAGGAAGCTGGGAGGCAACCTTAGATATACCTATGCGTCTAAAGTTGGAAAGGGGTTAAAAAATGTAAAAAGATAGATGTTGCAGTATGTCGCCAACTTGTTCATTCCATGCCTAGAAGACTTGGTGGTCTCAAAAAAACAAAAAAAAACAAAACATAGGTCAGACAAAATACTAGATGTAGTAGTTCTTTATACCCCTGTGGCAGTGTGACTGAATGAAAAACATGACTTCAATTAAGTAATGTACAGTGTGGAAAATAATTTTATATTTGCCAATTTCTGCAAGTTCTCCCACAAATGGAGAGGTCTGTAATTTTTATAAAATTTACACTTCAGGTCTGAGAGACAGAATCTTAATTTGCATTTTATTGCATGAAATAAATGTTTGATACAATAGGAAAAACAACTTAAAGGGATATTCCCATCACCAAGATCCTATCTCAATATGTAGTAGGTGTAATATTAGCAAATATCTCCAATTAGAAATGTAGTATAGTTTTTTGATTCGCGATGTCTTTCCTCATGTGCAGGAATTGCAGGACCTTCGATATCCATGGTTACAACCACTAGCTGTCACTTTAATCAGTGGGCATAACCATGGATACCGAAGGCCCTGTAATGCCTTCACATGAGGAAAGGGACATAGTGAATAAAAAAAAAAAAAAAAAATACATTTCTAATTGGAGATATTTGCTAATATTATTACACCTACTACATATTGGGATAGGATCTTGGAAATGGGAATTCCCCTTTAAAAGGAACCTGTCAGCAGGATTGTGCACAGTAACCTGCACATAGTCAGGTCAGCGCTGTTAGGCTGGAGTCACACTAGCGAGTTTTACGGACGTAAGAGCGCAGAAAATACGTCCGTAAAACTCACCAAACAAACGGCACAATTATTCTCAATGGGTCTGGTCCTATCAGCCGTATATTACGGATCTGTATTATACGGCTTTCTACGGCCGTACAAAATCGCAGCATGCTGCGTTTGTCAGCGTATTGCGCAAAAAATACGCCAATGAAAGTCTATGGGGGCCAGAAAAATACGGTTCCACACGGACCAGCAGTGTGACTTGCGAGAAATACGCAGCGGTGTTAGTGAAAAGCCGGTAATTCAATTGTACTTACATTGAGTCGCGGTGAGGCACCATCTGCTGGATGAACTCATAAGAACTCGAGCGTGGGAACTTTTCCAAGGCTGCAGTTCATGAGAACATCCACCAGAGGGCGCCTCACCGCAACTCAATGTAAGTACAGATCACCCAGCTTTCCTTTCAGCACCCGGGGATTACAGGCACAAGCGAGTGCTTTAGCGCAGCTCCTGCCTGTAAATTGATTTAACCCCTTCAGAAGGATTTACATCGTGGGACCTGACAGAGCCTCGGATGGTATGTATATTGTGGGTTTATTATTTTGCCAAGCGAGGGTCTTCAGGTGGATTGAGAGAGCAATAAAATACTAAAACAACCGGTGTGTTTATTTCATTAAAATAATTTTTAATGTGTGTGTGTGTGTGTTTTTTAACCCTTTCATACAATTGGATTAATAATGGATAGGTGTCATAATTGACGCCTCTCCATTATTAATCTGGCTTAATGCCACCTTACAATAGCAAGGTGGCATTAACCCTTCATTACCCCATATCCCACCGCTACACGGGAGTGGGAAGAGAGTGGCCAAGTGCCAGAATAGGCGCATCTTCCAGATGTGCCTTTTCTGGGGTGGCTGGGGGCAGATGTTTGTAGCCAGGGGGGGCCAATAACCATGGACCCTCTCCTGGCTATTAATATCTGCCCTCAGTCACTGGCTTTACCATTCTGGCGGAGAAAATTGCGCGGGAGCCCACGCCAATTTTTCCCGCCATTTAACCCTTTATTTTAGCAGCTACAGCAACCAAATTTTGCACATACACACTACTAACAGTAGTGTGGAATATGCAAAAAAAGGGGATATGATATGGTTTACTGTATGTAAACCATGTCTCATATCCTGTCTGGTTTGGGAAGGAGAAATGAGAAGCCGGCAATTGAATTACCGGCTTATCACATATATCACGCTGAATTAAATATAAATACAGAGTATATATGAAAAAAATAAATTATATATGTATGTATGTATGTATGTATGTATGTATGTATGTGTGTGTGTATATACATACATACACACACACACACACACACACACACACACACACACACACACACACACACACACACACACACACACACACATACACCTATACATATATATATATACTGTATGTATTTTTTAACGAACATTTGAGCACATAAATCCATTAGATGTCGGTTTTGCAAGCCTGCGAGAAAATATCGCAGTACGGATGCCATATGGATTACATACGGAGGATGCCATGCGCAAAATACGCTGACACACCCTGCCTACGGATCACTATTTTGGGAACATTTCTCCGTATTACGGCTGTAAAAAACGGACCGTATTGTCTTATGCTGAGTGTGACTCCAGCCTTATACTGAGTAAGATGATACCTGGGTTGTTAAAATCCATCTTACGGTTGCTCTTTAACAAACTTGGAATGAAACGTTGGCTTGTCACCATGGGTCAGTAAACCACTGAAAATTGGACTTTGGCGTGCCTCCATCTTTTTGAAAATAAGTTGAGGCTTGTTATTGCCTGGAGGACTCTGCTCCCGCTGTAATTTTTTGGCCTCTGCCAGTGCTGCACCTCTATTTTTGTGTGTGCGTGTGTGTATTTCTAATATAAAAATTACATTCTAATGTTCCCCATACTGGGTTCTAACAGCTGCAAAACATGCATCCACGAGGACTCTGACATGTTACTCGAGTACCCCCGATACTCTGTGCATACTGGGGCACCCTAGGCATACTCGAGTAACAAGCACTTGCGCTCATCACTAATTAGGACCCATAGACTTGCATTGTTGACTTTGATTCAAGCCATTGGATCAAAATCGGACGTGTGATTTTATTTTTTATTCCCTTGGACCACTTTGAGGAAAAAACGGACAAGTGCACTGCCCAATAGAATATCTATAGATATGAGTTCTATCTCTAAAAACAACGGATAGCACTTGGAAGAAGAAAATCTGTCGTTCATGAGCCCATAGTGTAATCCACAGTGTCTTAATTGTGGCAATGTCACTGTGAAGAGAAGTGGAACAATGCTGGATCCAAGAGAGGCGGTTAATGAGTATATTAATATACACTCAAACTACCGTACATTACATGTGTGTGTATATATATACTCAATAAATGAAGACAATATTCATGGGAGTGCTTCTTTAAATATAAAAATATTTTTATATTTCTGGGCTGTATTATGCATAAAAATGTGATTCTTCAGAATTTATATTAGTCTTTGCCTGATGAAGAGACCTGAGTAGTCTCGAAAGCTTGCAATTTACCATCTGTTCAGTTAGCCATTAAAAGGTATCAACCACTGAGGACTGTCAATTCTAAATATTTTTCTATCTACTGGCTAACACGGTACCAAGATATATATCTTTAAATATAATCCATTCACCATTCTTTACTGTGTAAAGTGTGGGTGATGTGAGAAAGTGATACTTTATAGAACAGGTGGCGTAGTCATGGGATGCTCTCCAAGCGCAACCAGCACAAGGCGCAAGTGCGTTACATATCGTCTCTTAACAGAAATGGGAAAAATCGAGTAAGATATCTAGCATAAATCAGGTTGTTTAGAGAAACGGGCATAATTTCCAAATAGTGTGACATCTTGTATGTGTGTGTTCCAAAATTGGAGTGGGACCCAGGGGACCATATGACTTCTCCACTGGGTAGGTGAAAATTTGTAATAACACTTTTCATCAGGAATACCCGTTAAAGAATGTGTTAACTGAAAAGCTGAAATACCATGCACTTCCATCCTAAGTTAGAGGTTGTCCACTATGTACTATAATTCCCCCACCTATTTAACCCTTTTATACAAGTGTTTTTCTCAATACTACTTGTCCTCTCTGCTTGTGAGCAGCGCCATCGATGACCGCTAACTCGGCATCACGTGACACTGACTGCAGCCGCCGCCGATGTCACAACAAGTTCCATAATCCCTTGGCGTGACCCAATTGCGCGCGCAGCCCCGCCCCCCCCCCCCCCCCCCACCCCCGAGTAACTGGGCTGTGGGCGGAGGTACACAGCACATCACATCCCAGGGTCCAGCGCGCACTTTCCTCTGTTTTCATGAGCTGCAAGTGCGCCATTTCATCTCATCATCCGCATGCCATCTGTATACAATCCAAGTGGCACTGACTTTATACATAGTTATGTAAATTTTAACTGCTGATGTAAAAGTTTTCTATGTTTAAGATGTACAATATTTTTGTTGATCCATATGGGATCATGTGTTCTTGTGCATCCATAAACAAAACACAATAGAATATATCAATTGAATATTGAGCGCTGTCTACTGCCAACCGCCCCATGGAAAGTATTCTGAACAAAGGTGCATTTGTGTGAATGATGTAGCCCTACACTCTTTTTGGGACAGGCTTCCCTTGCATTCAATTTTGTTATGACAGCAAAGTGAGACTGCAGGTCAAATGTTTGCCGGTGTTGTCAGGTGATGTTTGCTCCATGTCACAAGGACTAGAGGCAACCACTTTGGGAAGCAGACTGTTTATTCCTTGTAATGGCTCAGAACCCAGTGATCATGGCTTATCTGAATATCTCCTATACAGAGAAGGCTGTACTCTTGACTAGCAGCTATCCACTGGACTCCTAAACTTGAGGTCCTGTGGCCTATTTTATTAGTGATTGACAGCCTTGATTAAATGTCCTGCCCACTGAACTTCTAAACATATAGCAAGAATTGGATAACATTCAAGATTTATTGCATCTTTTTCCACATATTTTGCTCAGCAGCTCCTCCATAAGGGTATGTGCACACGTTAAGCATTTGGTGCAGAAGTGTCTGCATCGCAGGGAAAGCGGAGCATAAAATATACCCATTTTTGCTGCATTTTTTTGTTGTGGATTTTTCCCCATCAGTATGAGTGAAATCTGCATAAAGAGTTAACATACTGAAATCTGTACCAAATCTGCAAGCTACAAATAAGCAATGTGTGCATGAGACTCCAGGATTCTCATTCACTTTACTGGCATCAGGAATACCTCAGTTTGTGATATCAGCCCTGAAAAAACGCAATGCGTGCACACAGCCTAGCAATCTGCCTACATATGGCAGTACACATAGAACATGACAGGTTCCCTTTAATGATAAGGCTATGTTCTGATTTGTATTGTAGCTTCCTTTCTGTACGGAAGCCACAGTACTTTGCCAAATCATCATACCACCTTGACCAATAATCTGGTTCATCTTACTTTCACTCTGTCAAAAATATAGCATCTAACAATTCCAGCAAAGTGGATGGCATTTATAGAAATCTCCTGACCACTGTGTTTTTTTTTTTTTTTTCACCGTGTAAACTGGTGGGTGTTTCAAACCCCCAACATGTCAATTTATCATGCTTAGAAAGAAGGAATATAAACCACCTCACCTGTGATGCATAAACCAATCTTCGGGAGCACGGACCCGCTGTGTCCAGGCGTATAGAATTCAAAAAAGAAAAGAATGTCCAGCTTCACCGAATCCGTAAAAAAGAGTTTTCTTTATTCACAAACTTTAAGCATAGATGATACAGACATGTCATGATTAAGGGAGCTTAGTCTCCAGAAACGCGTTGAGATTCTTACCCATATGGCTCGTGCTGAAGTTTGTATCCTCTATGCTTAAACTTTGTGAATAAAGAAAACTCTTTTTACGGATTCGGTGAAGCTGGACATTCTTTTCTTTTTTGAATTTATCATGCTGCACGATTAGTTTTACGTGTGGATGTTTCCCATAGACTTACATTAAGATGCAGGCAATCTACGGGCAAAAACGCATGTAAAATCCGCACAACTTTGTTTTGGTCAAAGCCAAATACCAGTAAGTATCAAAAACAGAACAACTTTGTTTAAAACATGACATGTCAATAAGAGACAGAAACTGCACCTTCAGAAACACGTCTAAAGACGCACTGAACCTATTTTACCTGATGGGTGCAGAAAATCTTCAACATCAAAAACTGACCAAAAGCTCATCGTAATTCAGATCAATTGAGAAACGTTTTGAAGTATAAACCCCTTCCTCTGACCAGATATAACACACTGCCCATAGGTGGCGCAGGATTTCCATGCTGACATTTTTCCTTAGCCATATTTTTAGGACAATTCACATTGAGGAACATATATCTGATGGCTTTAAAGAGTTTGTGATGTGCTCACTAATGCACCTAGGGTATAGCTGTCATATTTGCAATTGTATAAAGTTGTGGCTATTTCTAACTTTGTCATAAACTTTATTGCATGAGAGCCCTCAAAATGGGAAAACTGGGGAATCTGTTCCATTTCTATAATTCTCCATTACTTGTAAAGTTAACCGTTTACAGCCAACATGAAGCGCGCTCCCTCGCTGTGTCAGTATGTGCTCCTGGGAAGACTGCATTGTTAATACTGGTCAAGGGAGGAGGTGGGAGTTTAACTCTTCTGTCCTGCCTACATTTGTTTCACTTTGTCTGCCTGTGTAGCTGTAGTTCCTTTTGTCACTTGTCAAGCTCCTTACCATACACTCCATGAACCCCCCCCCCCCCCTCAAAATCCAGCTGCTGCTGGATGCATTCTGTACCTCACCCTTTTGTGCCCTTCCCCCTTTCTGGCCCAACTGTCTGCATTGCACTGTAACTTCCTGGACATACAGGGCATGGCCTGTGTGTGGGCAAAGGATGCTGGGTAACTTCAACTATGTATTGTGGAACACGTGTGTTTCACTCCATATCGCCTTTGTTATGCCTTCAGGGTGGAACAGGTTAAACTGCTTTTAGCCACCTTCATTGACACCAAACCTATTGATGTGTATTGATAGGATCTCTGCATCTATGAGACATGTTTGAGTTAATGAAGGCATCATATAATTGGCATCAAATGTTTAGATGGTATGACTAATGGACAATTTTACTAATGATTAACATATATCTGGAGAAATATATGGAACAAAGTTGCCCTTGTTTGAAATTATCAATCAAGTGGGAAAGATCTTTTGTTGCATGAAAGATCTTTCATATAGGAACGTTGTATGATCTGTGGGAACCACTGTGAAGACTAAGGGTATGTGCACACGTCAGGATTTCTTGCAGAAATTTCCTGAAGAAAACCGGAAATTTTCTGCAAGAAATCCACATTTTTTGTGTTTTTTTGGCTTTTTTTTTTAGCATTTTGCAAGCGTAATTAGCTTGCAGAATGCTAAAGTTTTCCAAGCGATCTGTAGCATCGCTTGGAAAACTGATTGACAGGTTGGTCACACTTGTCAAACATAGAGTTTCGCGGAAAAAAATGCAACATTTGCACAAGAAATGCGGAATACACTGTAAATAATAGGAGGCATATGTAAGCATTTTTTTCGCGTTTTTATAGCGAAAAAACTGCGAAAAATACTGAATGTGTGCACATGGCCTAAAATGTGTGTGGCTGCATCAGTGATATGAGCGTTCAACTGCTGATGGTTTGTTCTGTGGTTGTTCCCCCATTTATCTACTTCTGTAAGGTGTATGACTATGGGGCATTTTCTTAATGTGACTATTCTGCTGCAGACGTAGTGCAGTGGAAAGTTGGCCACATATTTGTGGTGACAAACGGCATGTTTTCTGCATATTACACCTATTGCATTGCAATTTATAACATTGAAATTGACATCTATACAGTATGGGGATGAGATTTCCTAAAATGTTATCTGCAGTGTTTGGCCGCTACATCGATGACTCCACTCTGTGCCGGTCGTTGCACTGGTCATCTGCTGCTGGTTACAGTACAGCTTATTATAACTCGCCCACATAACGCTCAACAGTTTTGCACCTCTTTACATCTCTTATCTGTTTACCAACCTACCCACACTCTCAGTACTGCTAATGATCTGAGACTAAGGGTACCGTCTCACATTGGCACTTTGATCGCTACGACGGTACGATCCGTGACGTTCCAGCGATATCCATACGATATCGCTGTGTCTGACACGCAGCGGCGATCAGGGACCCCGCTGAGAATCGTACGTCGTAGCAGATCGTTTGAAACTTTCTTTCGTCGCTGGAACTCCCGCTGTCATCGCTGGATCGGTGTGTGTGACACCGATCCAGCGATACGTTCGCTTGTAACCAGGGTAAACATCGGGTTACTAAGTGCAGGGCCGCGCTTAGTAACCCGATGTTTACCCTGGTTACCATCGTAAATGTAAAAAAAACCAAACAGTACATACTTACATTCCGGTGTCCGTCAGGTCCCTGGCCGTCTGCTTCCCTGCACTGACTGTGAGCGCCGGCCGTAAAGTGAAAGCAGAGCACAGCGGTGACGTCACCGCTCTGCTTTGGCCGGCGCTTACACAGGATGCAGGAGGAGTGCAGGGAAGCGGACGCCGGGCACCGGAATGTGAGTATGTGTTTTTTTATTTTACGTTTACGCTGGTAACCAGGGTAAACATCGGGTTACTAAGCGCGGCCCTGCGCTTAGTAACCCGATGTTTACCCTGGTTACCCGGGGACTTCGGCATCGTTGGTCGCTGGAGAGCTGTCTGTGTGACAGCTCCCCAGCGACCACACAACGACTTGCCAACGATCACGGCCAGGTCGTATCGCTGGTCGTGATCGTTGGTAAATCGTTTTGTGTAACGGTACCCTTACATCCTCAGAATCTAAACCTTAAGGTACCGTCACACTAAACGATATCGCTCCGTGACGTTGCAGCGTCCTGGCTAGCGATATCGTTCTGTTTGACACGCAGCAGCGATCAGGATCCTGCTGTGATATCGCTGGTCGTTGGTTAAAGTTCAGAACTTTTATTTGGTCGTCAGATCGCCGTGTATCGTTGTTTGACAGCAAAAGCAACGATACCAGCGATGTTTTACAATGGTAACCAGGGTAAATATCGGGTTACTAAGCGCAGGGCCGCGCTTAGTAACCCGATGTTTACCCTGGTTACCAGTGTAAAATGTAAAAAAACAAACAGTACATACTCACCCTCTGATGTCTGTCACACGTCCCTCGCCGTCCGCTTCCTGCACTGACTGAGCGCCGGCCGCAAAATGAAAGTACAGCAGAGCGGTGACGTCACCGCTCTGCTGTTAGGGCCGGCACTCAGTCAGTGCAGGAAGCAGACGCCGGGGGATGCGAAGGTGAGTATGTACTGTTTGTTTTTTTACATTTTACACTGGTAACCAGGGTAAACATCAGGTTACTAAGCGCGGCCCTGCTCTTAGCAACCCGATGGTTACCCGGGGACCTCGGAATCTGGCTCCTCGCATCTATTCCCACACACTCCTTGCACTCAGTAGCACTTTGTATTTGCAGTTATCCAGATACTGGCTGATAACCGGCTCATGCAGCTTTATTGAAATATCCCTGTTATGATAGCTGGACCATACATGACAAGCACTTTTTACCCCTTATATCCCCCTTCATATTTCTTTATAGATTATAAGCTTTTGTTTGTATTGTTGAATAAAGTATAGTTTGTACATCCCCCCCCCGATTTGTAAAGTGCTGTGGAATATGTTGGTACTATAGAAATAAAATTTAATGTAATTTGCAGTGAAAAATCTGCAGCATAAATGGCCTGCTTTGTTCAATCCCAATAGGACTATCTTTAAAAGGAACCTGTCACCCCCAAAATGGAAGGTGAGCTAAGCCCACCGGCATCAGGGGCTTATCTACAGCATTCTGTAATGCTGTAGCTAAGCCCCTGATGTAGCCTGAAAGATGAGAAAAAGAGGTTATATTATACTCACCCAGGGGCGGTCCCGCTGCGGTCTGATCCGATGGGCGTCGCAGTCCGGTCCGGCGCCTGCTATCTTCATCAGATGACGTCCTCTTCTTGTCTTCACGCTGCGGCTCCGGGGCAAGCGTACTTTGTCTGCCCTGTTGAGAGAGCAAAGTACTGCAGTGCGCAGGCGCTGGGCTTCTCTGACCTTTCCCGTTCATTCATCCCACATAATTTTTATTTTTTTTTTTCCACAGTACAATGGTAAAATAAATTGGTGGAGTCCCTTAGGAATGGTAACCCTTTTTTAAAACTTTGCTGCAGTAATAAGATTGGCAAAATATTGCACTAGAGAAAGCTTGTTTAAAAAAAAAAAAACCTTAAGTGTTTTGGTGCTTTTTCAACTGTTTAACTCCTTTCTGCCATTGGACGTACTATTCCGTCCATGTGGGGTGGGCCCTACTTCCCAAAGACGGAATAGTACGTCCAGAGCGATCGGCCACGCTCACGGGGGGAGCGCGGCCGGGTGTCAGCTGACTATCGCAGCTGTCATCCGGCACTGTGTGCCAGGAGCGGTCACGGACCGCCCCGACACATTAACCCCCCGGCACACTGCGACCTAACATGATCGCAGTGTTCCGGCGGTATAGGGAAGCATCGCGCAGGGAGGGGGCTCCCTGCGTGCTTCCCTGAGACCCTCGGAATAACGCCATGTGATCACTTTGCTGTGAGGGTCTCTTACCTCCTCCCTGCAGGCCTGGATCGAAAATGGCCACGGGGCTGCATCCGGGTCCTGCAGGGAGGTGGCTTCACAGCCCCTGCTCAGAGCAGGCGCCGGGAAGCCTCCCTGCTGTGCATGTCATATCAGCGATCTATCAATATAATGTGATGCCCCCCCTGGGGCAAAGTAAAAAAAAAAATAAAAATACTTGTGTGAAAAAAAAAAAAAAATCCTAAATAAATAATAATAAAAAAATATTGTTCCAATAAATAGATAAAGGAATATAAATAAAAAAATAAACAAAAGTACACATATTTAGTATCGCCGCGTCCGTAACGACCCGACCTATAAAATTGTCCCACTAGTTAACCCCTTCAGTGAACACCGTTTAAAAAAAAAAGGCAAAGAACAACGCTTAATTATCATACCGCCGAACAAAAAGTGGAATAACACGCGATCAAAAAGATGGATATAAATAACCATGGTGCCACTAAAAACGTCATCTTGTCCTGCAAAAAACGAGCCGCCATACAGCATCATCAGCGAAAAAAAAGTTATAGTCCTCAGAATAAAGCGATGCAAAAATAATAATTTTTCCAGGACGTCCCTCCTGACAGCACCCTGGAGGACGTCCTCCTCCTCCTTGGTGGGACAGGAAACATACGAGAGTTCAAATATCCGGTTCCACCCCTCAATCCTCAGTGTTTTTCCTGTCCCTGCATGGAGGGACACACGAAAAGGAGCAGCACATGCTTACCGAGCTCAGGGGGATCGTGCGGTCATCCAAATCCTTTCCCCTGTCAAGCTGCTCAGGGTCGAAACTCCCCAGTGGGGAGTCCCTCTACCCCAGAGGCCCGGAGCAGGACTAAGCTCCGGGATTGAACCGCTCCTCCCAGAGGGGGGGCTCTCGGTTCAGGACACGGCAACGATCCAGGCAGGCCTCCATTCAGCCAGGCACGCTGTTCTGGAGACGCTACAGCCGGCCGGCACTTCCGGGTCTAGGGAGCCGCGTCACTTCCGGTTTCGTCACTTCCGGTGGCGTTCTATGAGCGGGGAAGGCAGAACACTCCACTGAGGAGAACGCTGAACAGAGCGGTCACTGTCCAGGTAGCGTCCAGCTTCGTGCAGGTGTGCGTTGTCTGCTTCATCGGCGATGGTAGACAGAAATGAAGAGGAAGGAGTAAGTCTGCCTGTGGCAGTACACCCTCAGCTCACGATATACCGCACACCTTCTAGCCTATTACTCCCTATCTTATGTCGTTTAGGATAAGGGAAATCCCGCTGCTCCCCCAGCCACGGCTAAAAAATCTGGGAAGGTCACGGCGAAGAGCAACAGATGTCCTGTATGCCATTTAAAGCTCCCAGACTCCCATGGCAAGACCCTCTGTACAGCCTGTACTTCTAAGGTCATGAAGGATGAGCAGACGTCTCTGCTCTCTGAGATGAGATCCCTAACACGGGAAGAGGTTCAGGCCTCTATATCCAGCCTTTCACATTCACGCCCTGCAAGTCCTATAGCTGGTCGCAAGCGTGCCAGACGGGAGGAAGCCCAGGGGGAGCCAGAGTATTCTTCTGATGAAGGTTCCGAGCTCAGGGATTCGCTATCAGAAGAGGAGGGAGAAATTCCAGTAGAGAGCCAGGATAGAGCCAGGAAGTATCTCTTCCAGTCTGAAGAGACAGACGAACTTGTCCAGGCCGTGAGGAATACGATGCAGATTGAGGACACTTCCAAACCACAGTCCAGACAGGACTTGATGTTTGGAGGACTCGTGGCACGAAATCAGACTGTATTTCCAATAAGTGATCATATCAAAGCTATGGTCCTGGAGGAGTGGAAAGAGGCCGAGCGCCGATTGGTACTTTCCCGTGACTTTAAAGGTCGCTTGCCACTTGACCCTGAGGAAGTCAAGTTATGGGAGGAGGTCCCTAAAATTGACTTTCCCGTTGCAAAAGTCACCAAAAAGACTGCTATACCCTTTGAAGACTCTTCCAGTCTTCGTGACCCTATGGATAGGAAGGCTGACCTTCTCCTTAAAAGGGCCTGGGAAGCTTCTGCGGCCCTGATCAGAACAAACATAGCAGCCACCTCGGTGGCCAGGTCTATGTATCTATGGATGGGGCAGTTGGAAGAGCAATTATCCATTAAGACCCCTAGATCAGATATTTTGCATTCCCTTCCTATCATGAAGTCCGCCATGGCATTTCTTTCAGATATGACAGCAGAGTCAGTCAGATTTTTCAGCCCGTAACAGCTCTCTATCTAACGCGACTAGAAGGGCTGTATGGCTGAGATCCTGGTCAGGTGACAATGCCTCCAAGTCCAAACTCTGTTCTCTTCCGTTTTCAGGACAGAGGGTGTTTGGACCTGCTTTGGACTTTATCCTTGAGTCAGCATCTGATAAAAAGAAAGGGTTTCCCGAGGACAAACCTAAACGGCCCCAGCCTTTTTGGAGAGGCTTCTTCTTCAAAAAGCAGTTTGATCCTAGAGGTCAGGGTCGGTCCAGCAGAGGATCCTACAGAGGCTCCCGGGGACAGGGTGGCAGGAGCAAAGGTTTTTTTCTTTAGCCCATCCTCTAGAAATTAGTCACAATGACGCCATCTGCATCGGGGGTTGACTGCGGCGGTTTGCAAAAAAAACTGGGCTCAGATTACTCAGTCAGTGGGTTCGCAGAACTGTGTCAGAGGGATACAGCATAGAGCTTTACTCCCCTCCCCCAGAAAGGTACATCGCTCCTACTATAGTCACGGCAGAGTCAGCCATAATAAAAGACTTACAAGTCATGCTCAGGACAGAGGTAATAATCCCGGTCCCTCCGTCAGAGATAGGAAAGGGTCACTATTCTTCTCTATTCACGATCACAAGGCCATCGGGCGACACTCGCACTATAATAAATCTAAAACCTTTGAATGCCTGGGTGAGATACAAATGGTTCCGAATGGAATCTATTCGATCAGCAGTCCAGCTCATAAATCAGGATGCGGTTATGTGTACTATAGACATAAAGAGGGCCTACTATCAGGTCCCAGTACATCCCTCATCTCAGAATCTGCTGAGGTTTGCTGTAGCTCTGCCAACGGGGACCTGCCACTATCAGTTTCAAGGCCTCCCATTCGGACTGGCTTCTGCTCCTCGTATTTTTACAAAACTTGTATCAGAAATGGTGGCCTTCCTGAGGAGCCAAGGCGTTATAATAATTCCGTATCTGGATGACTTTCTTGTGGCAGATTCAGTAGAACTATTGGAGGCTCACAGAGCTCGAACAATTGCAGTGATGGAACATCTTGGATGGGTACTGAACTGGCAGAAGTCCGATTTACTACCAGAACGGAGGAAAACTTTCCTGGGAGTGTCTGGACTCCAGACTAAGAATATCCTTCTTACCGGATGTCAAGCGAGTGACAATTCAGACGCGGGTTAAGTATCTATTGGAACATCGAGTCACCATAAGGATGGCAATGAAAGTTCTCGGCCTAATGACAGCCTGTATACCATGCATCAGGTGGGCACAGACACACTCAAGACACCTGCAAAGACAGATCCTGTCAGTGTGGGATCGCCGTCAGTCTTCCCTAGAGGCTCCACTGAGGCTGTCAGGTCCATCACGGAAATCTCTCCACTGGTGGACACAGACAGAGAGCCTGAGGGTGGGAGTCCTATGGACCACCTCCCCTTACGTAGTCGTTACCACGGATGCCAGCGCCTGGGGCTGGGAAGCTCATCTACAAGGCAGAATCCTGCAGGGCAGGTGGCCAGCAGGAATCAGAAGCAGATCTTCCAACTTCAAAGAGCTATATGCCATATGGCAAGCGCTAAGACACAATCGGCTTGCGCTCTCAGATCGGCACGTAAGAATCTTCTCCGACAATGTAACGACAGTCTCATTCCTGAACCATCAGGGAGGCCCAAGATATCAGCCACTGCAAGATCTAGCAGAGATGATTTTCAACTGGGCAGAGGACACAGTGCTATCAATAACGGCTATCCACCTAGAGCGCGCTCAGAACGTGATAGCAGATTACCTAAGCAGACGGGAACTGTGTCCAACAGAGTGGGAATTGGAGAAGAGCATCTTCCGGACATTATGTCACCGATGGGGAACCCCCAACATCGACTTATTTGCAAACAGAAGAAACTCGAAGACCCCAATATTCTTCTCCCTGAACCCCCACGGATCTTCCCGAAGGGGTAGATGCACTGAGCCAGCAGTGGGACCAGCCTCTCTCATACGCGTTCCCTTCCCTGGCATTAATTCCAGCTGTTCTACGGAAAATCAAGGAGGATCAAGCAAAGGTCATCCTAATCGTCCTGTTTTGGCCAAGAAGAAGCTGGTTTCCCGTGCTGGGGACTTTAGCCATCGACAACCCAGTCGAACTGCCTATCAGGGGGAGAGTCATTCATCAGGGTCCAGTGTACCATCCAGACTCAAGCAGACTCCGTCTTTCAGCCTGGATCCTGAAAGGGACATCCTGAAGTCAAAAGGCTTGTCAGATCAGGTCATAACTACTATCCAGGGTAGTAGAAAATCCGTAACTTCAGCCATTTACCAAAAAATCTGGAAGCTATTTTGTCTAGAAGGTGGCAGGTCCGACGTCGTGTCAGGCTCTCCGGACATCCCGTGCATCCTAGACTTCCTACAGAAAGGTTTTAACCTGGGTCTTCGACCCAGCACATTAAAAGTCCAGATATCCGCACTAAGCTCATTTCTGGACTATCCTTTGGCATCTCACCCATGGATAATAAGGTTTATTCGGGCCACCCAACGAATGCGTCCTACCATTAGGCAGTTGTCCCCATCCTGGGACCTTAACTTAGTCCTTAGGGCCCTGTGTAAGGGCGCTTACGCTCTGGGCGATGATATGCCCATTTCTATTCGCACCCGGAAAACGGCTTTCTTAGTAGCGATCACTACGGCCAGGAGGGTTGGAGAAATTCAATCTTTATGTACGAGGGATCCTTACCTCCAGATCAGGGATGATAGTCTAATTCTGAAATTACATCCGACATTTATCCCGAAGGTAGCCTCTATCAAAAATAGAAATCAGGAGATACTTACTTCCTTTTGTAATAACCCTTCTAACGAGAAAGAGAGAGTCCTCCATTCCCTGGATGTCAGACAGGGGGTCTTGGACTATCTGAAAGCCACAGACTCTTGGCGTATAGATGCAAACCTTTTTATTCTTTTTGGGGGTAAGAATAAGGGGAAGAAGGCCTCTATAAGGCCTCAATTGCACGTTGGATCACAGCCGTGATCTCAGAAGCTTATCAGTCAGAAGGCATGTCCCCTCCAGTAGGCTTAAAAGCCCATTCTACTCGGGGGGGTGTCGGCCTCCTGGGAGGAGCATGCGGGAGCTTCAGTAGAACAGATCTGTAAAGGCCCCGTCTCACATAGCGAGATCGCTAGCGAGATCGCTGCTGAGTCACAAGTTTTGTGACGCAACAGCGACCTCCATAGCGATCTCGCTATGTGTGACACGTACCAGCGATCAGGCCCCTGCTGCGAGATCGCTGGTCGTGTCGGAATGGCCTGGACCTTTTTTTGGTCGTTGAGGCCCCGCTGACATCGCTGAATCGGTGTGTGTGACACCGATCCAGCGATGTCTTCACTGGTAACCAGGGTAAACATCGGGTTACTAAGCGCAGGGCCGCGCTTAGTAACCCGATGTTTACCCTGGTTACCAGCGTAAATGTAAAAAAAAACAAACAGTACATACTCGCCTTTCGGTGTCCAGGTCCCTTGCCGTCTGCTTCCTGCTCTCACTGACTGCCGCCGTACAGTGAGAAGTGAGAGCACAGCAGTGACGTCACAGCTGCGCTCTGCTCTCACTGTACGGCGGCTCAGTCAGAGCAGGAAGCAGACGGCAAGGGACCTGGACACCGAAAGGCGAGTATGTACTGTTTGTTTTTTTTGGTAACCAGGGTAAACATCGGGTTACTAAGCGCGGCCCTGCGCTTAGTAACCCGATGTTTACCCTGGTTACCCGGGTGCTGCAGGGGGACTTCGGCATCGTTGAAGACAGTTTCAACGATGCCGAAGTCGTTCCCCTGATCGTTGGTCGCTGGAGAGAGCTGTCTGTGTGACAGCTCCCCAGCGACCACACAGCGACTTACCAACGATCACGGCCAGGTCGTATCGCTGGTCGTGATCGTTGGTAAATCGCTTAGTGAGACGGGGCCTTAAGGCAGCAACATGGGCCAGGGCTGACACCTTCTGTAAACATTATAAGCCTGATGTTATGTCCGGCCAGCACACGGCTTTTGGGAGGAAAGTCCTCCAAGCGGTAATCCCACCCTAAGGAGGGGCTTTGGTACTCTCCAGGGTGCTGTCAGGAGGGTTGTCCTGGAAAATAGGTATTAGACCTACCGGTAATTGTTTCCAGGAGTCCATACTGACAGCATTCTGTCATACCCCCCCATTCTGGCTGTAAATGCCGGTATTCAGTTTGTGCCTATATACTATTTTGTAACATGTGTTCATTAAAATGTTTTATTTGCATCATTCCATGAGTTGGTTCTTGTTACAACACTGATGATTGAGGGGTGGAACCGGATATTTGAACTCTCGTGTGTTTCCTGTGCCAGCAAGGAGGAGGAGGACGACATCCTCCAGGGTGCTGTCAGTATGGACTCCTGGAAACATAATTACCGGTAGGTCAACCTATTTTTCTATAAAAGTTTTTATCGTATAAAAGCGCCAAAACATAAAAAAATGATATAAACGAGGTATCGCTGTAATCGTACTGACCCGAAGAATAATACGGCTTTATCTATTTTACCAAAGGCGGAACGGTGTAAACGCCTGAATAGCTGGTTTTTGGTCATTCTGCCTCACAAAAATCGGAATAAAAAGCGATCAAAAAATGTCACGTGCCCGAAAATGTTACCAATAAAAACGTCAACTCGTCCTGCAAAAATAAGACCTCACATGACTCTGTGGACCAAAATATTGAAAAATGATAGCTCTCAAAATGTGGTAACGCAAAAAATATTTTTGTGCAATAAAAAGCGTCTTTTAGTGTGTGACGGCTGCCTATCATAAAAATCCGCTAAAAAACCCGCTATAAAAGTAAATCAAACCACCCTTCATCACCCCTTTAGTTAGGGAAAAATTAAAAAATTAAAAAAATGTATTTATTTCCATTTTCCCGTTAGGGTTAGGGTTGGGGCTAAAGTTAGGGTTAGGGTTTGGATTACATTTACGGTGGGAATAGGGTTGGGATTAGGGTTAGGGGTGTGTTTGGATTAGGGTTTGTTATAATTGGGGGGCTTCCACTGTTTCAAAATTGTGCTGATGTAAAGTAGACATGTGGGAAATGTTACTTAAGTATTTTGTGTGACATATCTCTGATTTAATTGCATAAAAATTCAAAGTTGGAAAATTGCTAAATTTTCAAAATTTTTGCCAAATTTCCATTTTTTTCACAAATAAACGCAGGTAATATCAAAGACATTTTACCACTATCGTGAAGTACAATATGTCACGAGAAAACAATATCAGAATCACCGGAATCCGTTGAAGCGTTCCAGAGTTATAACCTCATAAAGGGACAGTGGTCAGAATTGTAAAAATTGGCCCGGTCAGTAACGTGCAAAAACCACCCTTGGGGGTAAAGGGGTTAAAACTGTTCTTTATACTGTTCAACATATTGCTGCATTTCTTTAGATTCTCCAATTTTGACTAGAAATGAGCAATTACAGTTCACCATATTTTCTTGTAGTATGTCATGGTATCCAATTTATATTTACTCTGACAAACCATTGTTTTATGTAGTCAGTTTAAAGGGGTTGTCTTATAAGGATATCCCTATGGTTGATTGAATAGCTTCAGACAAGTGCTTACTTAATAGCTGCCGCAGTACCCTAGATACCTGGAGCGCTCCCGATAATCAGCTGTTCAGAGCTGCATGTGTCTCATGGCTGTATGACGGTCACAACAAATAGCTCTATAGCTATTTGGAAAAGCACTTATCCGAAGCTATTCGATCAACCCTAGATTTTCCCTGTTCATATGTCCTATTCCAAGTTCTAGTCTAATTTTAAGAATTTCTTTATGAATTGTAGAGGATGGAGTTGAGATCTTGCTGAAATGTTGATGTCCTATTCTGTCTCCAGTTTTCTGTGTATTATAAAGATGGCTTAGATTGTCTGCAACTTTCCCAACAATGGTGAAAAAAATAAAAATAAAGTACCCCCCCATCAGACTTCTGCCAATCCTTTGTACCGGAGCAGTGCATGATGCCATTTAATTTTCCTTCTCCTCTATGGTGTACACAAGCGCATCATTATTATTGGACCACTGTGCTGTCCATTGAGCGCACACTGCACAACAACTGAAAAGTAGAGCCGACCTAACCTAGCCTTACATTATTAAATGGAGTCTTCCAAATTTCATGGCTAAATTGTCTACTAAATTTAGATTTATACAGAATCTAATCGTTATGACAATTTCTCTTTAAGACATTTACGATGATTGGTTTTGTGATGACTTATAATATTCTGCAGGTTGCATTTCTGTACCATGTCTCTCAGTAGTTCTGTAGTTGGACTAGCAAGTTTAGGAAATAAGCAAATGTGCATAGGCAACACATACGTGCTGAAGAAATTCCTACCCTGCTAGGAACTTTTACTCCAACCTGATTTCTCTAGTATGATAATGAGCATAGTTTGGTAGTGTGCAGTTATCTCCTGTACAGGTTTCACCATGGATCATGAAAGCATGGTCTGGATCTCTGAGTGTGTTAGCAGGCTCCAAGAGTAGCTTCCATGAACTCTGGGTCACTATTACTCTGAAGCTGGAATAAGCATCCCCGCTCCTAATAAAACTAGAGTGGGAAACTGAGTAGGAGCTGATGTGCACAAGAGCTCTGCAGAGGCCACTGCGCAGTGAATGGGGCTGTGCCGTTCAGTTTTGTACCCCACTTATATCTGGTCAATGCAGAAGTCTAATAGCAGCGGATCGATACGGATACTCGGTATGGGACCCCTACTTATCTGATAATGATTTTTCATAAAAATAATTATTCTATATCGTACAATATGTATGAGCTTTAGCATACAGTATATAAAGCCATTTCATGTGAAGGTATGCATTTATTGAAAAGTATAAACCCATTTAAAAAGGACCTTTTACTTGATTTAGATTTTTTTTTTTAGATTGAACAGAGGTACCTCTTCAAATGAGTATTCTTTGATTACACTGGTCAACAGCATTTTTGGTGCCAAAGATATTTCATCGAATTTAGGGTATTTTTGGGGTGCTGATTCTGAATATGTCATCAGTTTTGCCAGATTGGCTCAAGTTTTTGAGATTTTTGGTATCTTATTTATAGCACTTGTTGGTAAATGCGACGCATCATCTCATTAATTTCTTTGGATTAGTACTTGAACTGAGCAGTTCTCAATATAGTTTTGTGTTAATTAGTGTTCTAAAAGTTTGTTCATAGCTTGATTTTTGCACTAACTTTATGTTGTTGTCTGTTTTCCAGTGAAAAGCATGAACTCATCAAGAAGAAGTTGTCTTAACGATCCAGACTCATTCTGTTACATTTGTGGTGAATACACACTGCCAAAACATAGAAGAAACATAACAGACTTCGTAAAAAAAGTGTATTTTGCCTATTTTGGGGTTATGCTTGGGGACCAAGACAAGTTTTGGGCACCACACATAGTGTGCAAAGCATGTATCGAATTATTACGAAAATGGAGCAAAGGACAAAGAAAAAGCTTCAAATTTGGTGTTCCAATGGTGTGGAGAGAGCCAAAAAATCATCATGATGACTGTTATTTATGGTAAACACAGGTACAGGCACATCTTCACAATGAGGGACAGGCCTTCTTGCAGATTCCATGTTACTCCCATTTTCGTTTCTTATGCTTATTGAATCCTTGCACTGCACAGAAATAACAGTCATCATGATGATTTTTTGGCTCTCTCCACACCATTGGAACACCAAATTTGAAGCTTTTTCTTTGTCCTTTGCTCCATTTTCGTAATAATTCGATACATGCTTTGCACACTGTGTGGTGCCCAAAACTTGTCTTGGTCCCCAAGCATAACCCCAAAATAGGCAAAATACACTTTTTTTACGAAGTCTGTTATGTTTCTTCTATGTTTTGGCAGTGTGTATTCACCACAAATGTAACAGAATGAGTCTGGATCGTTAAGACAACTTCTTCTTGATGAGTTCATGCTTTTCACTGGAAAACAGACAACAACATAAAGTTAGTGCAAAAATCAAGCTATGAACAAACTTTTAGAACACTAATTAACACAAAACTATATTGAGAACTGCTCAGTTCAAGTACTAATCCAAAGAAATTAATGAGATGATGCGTCGCATTTACCAACAAGTGCTATAAATAAGATACCAAAAATGTCAAAAACTTGAGCCAATCTGGCAAAACTGATAGCATATTCAGAATCAGCACCCCAAAAATACCCCAAATTCATTAAAATATTTTGGACACCAGAAAAAAAATTTTTTTTTGTTGACCTGTGTTATATATAGAGCAGTTTTTCTTTTTCATCTTTCATTCCAAAGCTATGCCCTCTGGTAATAAAGATGTAAATTTTCCCTTCAGCCAACTGGGCATGTACTATAGAATGTCTCTTTGGGCACGGCCATGACTTGATTGACCAGCCTCAGAGGAGAAAAAGTAAATGCCTACAAAGAATTTTTGTGGTATGACTGTTCTGTAATTGCTAGAACTGTGGCAGTTGGAAGAGGTACTCTGTTTTAAATTTTAAAAAATCAGTGGACTTTAAAGGGAGAAAAGAAAAACAACCTTTTTATGAAACTTTTAGTATGCTAGGATTACTCTTGGCATACTTTTTGAAAGGTTTCTGTGCAATTTCCTTTTCTTTTGGGGGTGCTGAATAACACATGCATTGATGCAATAGTGGAAATCAATGCTAATTGGCTTTTATTTTTAAGGCATTTTCTACATCTTGAAATTTTTTCTGTTTCCAAATGTAATGGCTCATAACCTATTGGCTAATACCTGTTAAAATAATTTTGACTCTTGACCTTAACTTGCGGTAAACATCCTGATCCTGATGGGCCCAGAGATGTACGCTTCCTTATTCCCTTCCCCCCCACCATCACCTTTTTCTGGTAGGCCAGTGAAGCAAACCTGTAACCTGAGCTTGTCTGTTAGGATTGGTTTTCATGTCCATCTGTGTCACTAGGAGAAGGCAAAGATTTTATTCCTGCAGAATCTTAGTGATGCACCTAATCTCTCCCCTCCCCCACTACATGCTGGCTGGTCATGTAACACACACCTCCTTGGACCCTGTGAAATCTGTCTGCTACCTAACACAAGGTCCACTCTCCAAATGTCTACTTTAAGTGTACATGAAGCATTTATCTTTTCTACATTCCAAAAATATATGTTCAGTGACTAGTAACCTGTAGAAACCCAATAGTTGAATAGTGTGCTAGATCCTTTGCACTATGGACACTACTGACCTTGTATTGAAGTTGATCAGTTTTTTTGTTATGATTATTATCTTTGTGATGCCAATATTGCTGCTGCATAATGTGCTATGATTGCCATCAGATCAGAAGGAACTTCTATCAGACGAGTATATAGCAGCAGTGTGAACACCATAGACTTTAAATGGCTCAGACTGCACAGCAACTAAGGCTCCAACATTCACTTGAATATATACGGAGTAGTGGTGGTCCTTTGCCTGCTTTGTTTATGGCGGACCGCTGCCTGATCAGGTATTAACTGATTGATTGGGTGCCTGGTTTTAGACCCCTGCCAATCTTAGAAGATTTTGCTTGGGACTAAACATTATAAGGCCCACTGTAAAGAGTTGTTTCAAGTTGAGAAATGGATAATATTACAGTGCATGTAAGCAACTTTGCAATTTGCTTTTTTAAACTAAAATTGCCTCCTTTCTGAGGACAGAGGATTTTGACTAAATTGTGTGGCTGGTCACCTTGGCAAAGTGCACACTGCAACCCGGCTGTATGCTTCAGTACTTGCTATCACTGAAGATAGCCAGGTCCCTGTGTCTCGCCAGGCTTCTGTCCCCCTGAGATGGCACAGTTTGGACTAGTGGTGTAACCATTCTTGTCCAACCTGCAGACTTCAGGAGTGTTCAGGAAGCTAAGGAGCTTTGCTCTCCTAAAGATCAATCTAGAGAACCCCCCTTTATCAATTATTGACCAATTTTTGTTTTTGTGTTTTTCTTATTTTCCTCATTTTCCTAGTACCTTAATTTTTCTTTTTGTACTGACTTAGTCATATGACACCGAAAAATTCAAGTACAATGAAATTGTGACCCCTTCCATCTCCTCAAAATAATAATAAAAAGCAAAAGCAATTCTGCCCTTGTATTTTGAGGTTTTTCTTTTAGTGCGTTCAGTGTTTCAGTAAAAATAACCTGCCAACTTAATTCTTCAAGTCAGTTTAAATTATGACAAAAACATGTATAGCTTAAATTATATTTTTTTCTTTTCCCTACAGCTAACGAGCGAGACCTGTAATTCAGGCAATGGATCTGTGTGACAACCACTAAATTTGGCTTTTTGATGTTTTATTTATTTTTTTAACTTCTGTCTATGGGTTAAATAATCTTTAAATATTTTCACAGATCAGATTTGGCACTGAAGGTTAAGGCTACTTTCACACTAGCGTCGTGTGACATACGTCGCAATGCGTCGTTTTGGAGAAAAAAAACACATCCTGCAAAGTTGCCCGCAGGATGCGTTTTTTCTCCATAGACTTGCATTGGCGACGCATTGCGATGTATGGCCACACATCGCATCCGTCGTGCGACGGATGCATCGTGTTTTGGCAGACCATCGGCACAAAAAAAGTTCCATGTAACTTTTTTTTTGTGCGTCGCGTCCGCCATTTTCGACCGCATGCGCGGCCGAAACTCCGCCCCCTCCCCCCGGACATTACAATGGGGCAGCGGATGCTTTGAAAAACTGCATCCGCTGCCCCCGTTGTGCATTTATTTCACAACGTGCTTCGGTACATCGGGCCGACGCTAGTGTGAAAGTAGCCTAAGGCCTCTTTCACACTTCCGTCTTTGTAGTCCCGTCCAGATACGTTGTTTTTTGAGAAAACCGGATCCTGCATTTTCTCATAGACTTGTATTAGTGACGTATCGCGACGGATGGCCACACGTTTTGTCCGTCGTGCACTGGATCCTGCGGAATTTGACGGCCCCCCTTTTCCAAAAAACGTTCCATGAAACGTTTTTTGTCTGCAGTGGAAAAACGTTCCCCGACGGCTTCTGCAGCATACGTCGTTCCACAGAATGGGAGCCTATGGACACTGGATCCTGCGCACACTGGGAAATTCAGGAATCCAGTGACGGATGCAGTTTTTACATCTGAGCATGCCTGGAAGCATATTCCAACCCGGGGAAAAGCCCCAGGAACTATGTCTACGCATCCATCCGTCATAATACTGGATGTGACACACGTTTTCCTCTGTTTTTCACAACGTCCATCTACGCGTCATTTCACTGCACTATGACACACCGGCAACAACGGAAGTGTGAACGAGGCCTAAAGTGTGTGTGTGTGTGTGTGTGTGTGTGTGTGTGTGTGTGTGTGTGCAGGTGCACGCATTCACTCACTCTCGATCTATCTAATATTTATTTTCTTTAAGGCAACCTGTCAGCATGATTGTACACAGTAACCTGCAGACAGTGTCAGGTTGGCGCTGTTATACTGAATAAAATGTTGGTTGATGAAATCCGTCTTGTGGTTGTTTAATCTTTATTTTCAGTTTTGAGTTAATGATACCCTCTTGCTTCAGGGTGGCCTGTTGGGGGGGGGGGGGGGGGGGTCTTCATGTGGTGCTCTGCTTACTGTAGTGCAGTGGTAGCACTCCGTGCCAGTGACGCAGCAAAGTTCAAAGCAAAATGTCTCTTTTAATGTTCAACTAAAAAAAAAAAACACATCACACGATATCCTCCGGTTGCAGCCTGGCACATATCCTCTGGATTACAGTCACTAAACACTCCAGTCCACCTCTGATCGTTTGCCGTAGGCGACTGCACCGCCGTGTTAATGTTCTACTCACAGCATTACACAGTACATGATATCACATTACACAGTACATGAGATCCTCCAAATCGCAGCCGGGAACCATATCCTCCAGATTAGTCACTAAACACGCCAGTCCACCTCCTGAAACCTGTTGCCGTGGGTGACTGCACCGATGTGTACGCTGTGGGTGCCAGGCCTACCAGCTGCTTGGCTCTGCTTGCTTGTGTTGCCCCACACAGGTGGAGCTCTGCAGAACCTTCTGCTCTGTACTTCTCCAAACACCAGACTGACACTAAACCTGACACACCCAAACCCTATACTGCAGGGTTTTTAACATGAATCTGTGACCTTCAGCCAGATTAAAAACCCGGCCAGGAATGAAACTGACTGCATGACTACCATCCTGTAGTTCGATTCAAAACACAAAGCCCAGCGCAGGTTTTCTTAAATCTGCCCAGGAAAAATAGCTTGTCCAGGACTAAAGGTACCTTCACACTAAACGATTTACCAACGATCACGACCAGCGATACGACCTGGCCGTGATCGTTGGTAAGTCGTTGTGTGGTCGCTGGGGAGCTGTCACACAGACAGCTCTCCAGCGACCAACGATGCCGAGGTCCCTGGGTAACCAGGGTAAACATCGGGTTACTAATCGCAGGGCCGCGCTTAGTAACCCGATGTTTACCCTGGTTACCATTGTAAAAGTAAAAAAACAAACAGTACATACTCACATTCCGGTGTCTGTCACACGTCCCTTGCCGTCTGCTTCCCGCACTGACTGTGAGTGCCGGCCGTAAAGCACAGCACAGCGGTGACGTCACCGCTGTGCTCTGCTTTTACTTTACGGCCGGCACTCAGTCGGTGCGGGAAGCGGACGGCGGGGGACGTGTGACAGACAGCAGAAGGTGAGTATGTACTGTTTTTTTTTTTTTTTTTTTTTTTTTTTTTACTTTTACAATGGTAACCAGGGTAAATATCGGGTTACTAAGCGTGGCCCTGCGCTTAGTAACCCGATATTTACCCTGGTTACCATTGTAAAACATTGCTGGCATCGTTGCTTTTGCTGTCAAACACAACGATACACGCCGATCTGACGACCAAATAAAGTTCTGAACTTTCAGCAACGACCAGTGATATCACAGCAGGATCCAGATCGCTGCTGCGTGTCAAACACAACGATATCGCTATCCAGGACGCTGCAACATCACGGATCGCTATCGTTATCGTTGCAAAGTCGTTTAAGGTACCTTCACACTAACACCTGTTGTGGTTGTAGTGCAGACTAAAGTTTCGCCTGTTTCTGCAATACACTCCCATGGCCACAATACGCCCCCATGCACATCCTGGGGAACACACAGCAACCCTCACATGTAACGCCAGTCACTGCCTCACGTTACACATTCATCTATGGCTTCTGACAGGTCACTGATCCCTCACTGACCTGCCCCCTATTTTACATAATGAATATTATATATATTTAATTTATCCAGTTTCTTACCATGCTGCCATAAAACAGTATCTCCAAAAATACAGTATGGGTTTCCTCCCACATATCCCTTGAAACAGGGCATAATAAAGTGCTCAAGGCCAACACTTAAGTATTGAGTTGACAATGGTGTTTCTCCTTTAAAAAAAAAAAAAAAGTGGTACCTCAGAGACCCACACACATTTTTTCCATGATTTGAGGTTGTTATGCCACAAGTACAGGTAAAGTCCATAAAACAATGTGCGTCTCTTTAGATCCTGTACATGGCAATTTGTGGTAAAGCTGCAATGTATGCACTGGCTGATTGCTGCAGTTTTGTAGTCTGCTTTGTCTCATGTTTTTTTACATGTGTTTATTTTATACTGTCCCGCATTAAAACGTGAATTTACTTCCTGGGAAGGGGTCCGCATGTATGGAAGGGCTTGAGCCGGAGTGTGAAGGTAGGGAAAAAACACAATCTCAAAATGCCATATTTGCTGTGGGTTTATTTAATGATTTTTCTGTTGTCGCCTAAATTGTTGTGTGGTGTTTTTTTTTTTTTTTTGCCAGCTTACCACACAAAAAAAAGGTTATGGGTCTAGTTTTAATAAAATCAGTGACCTGGACAATCGGGTTTCCGAATCCCTTTTCCTGACAGTGAAAGCCATAATATAAATAGGGTTACTGCATTTTTATTATTCCCCATTTCATTCCACTTGGAATTTGTAAAGCTACAGCTTGACCCACAAAAAAACACTCTTAAATCTTGAAGGAAAAGTAGTTATTACCCCTTGGAAGAAGGTGAGTAAAATGAAATATTCCATTACCCTTAAAGGGTTTAACAGTGGAAACATTTATTTTACTTGTTTTACCTGTACTAACAATGTGCCCCAAATCTCTGGAATTTGCAGTAAAATTCTGTGCGCTTTTTTTGTTTGCAAGCGTGCTATGTACTTAATCTTATACCTGTCCCAATCAAAAGCCTACGGAGGTAGAGTACGACAATGTGTTGTATCTATGGCCATGTCCCATAAAAGCAAACCGTAGCTTTGTGCTAAAGTTTACACCTATTTCTGGACTAAATTAAAATTAAATTTGTTGGGCTTGCCCCCTCCTTCTAAGCCCCACCAGCTTATCAATAAGTGATGAGTGGCAATGTGCCTTGTAGCTAAATCACGAGCGTTACTGGCCACAGTGCGTCCAAAAAGCCATTGCCAAAGCCGCCGAAATCTTTGGTAACTCTGTGACCAAGGGGGTGGTGTTCCCTGCTCATCCATTCACTTAGATGTGATGGTCACTACAGGCCCATAGTGTCTAAGGGGTTAAACTGTAGGGACTGGATCTAGTGCTGTTCTCTGCTGTAATAGGCAGGTGCTTACCAGACCCTAATTAGCCACCACCAATGGTATCATGGGAAAAACTGCACTGTCTGATCCTTCCTATCTGGCAGTCCATTGCTGCTAGAGATGGAACACTGTTTTTGCATCATTTGTCTGCCACTCTTTTAATGTTTCTAGGTACCATAACAGTAAATTTACACCCTGCAGATTTGGTGTAGATGTCATGTGAGTAAGGTTATGGTACAGCTTGGATGTGGATTTCTTCAAGTCCCGTTCAGACCAACAAATCTGCCTGATGTGAATAAGTGAGGAATTTTGTAAAATCGGCTCCCTACCTAGTACCTTCTTTGCTCCTCAGATCTGTCCCATCTCATGCAGTGCTGTGATAATGTGCTTTGTGAATTCGGTGGGAACCTCTTGCCTTATGTTGTGTGTGAGGTGCATTTTTCCCTGTGCAGAATAGGGATTCTCCTCCGGTAGTGCGTTTAATGATTACTCTAGTACAGCATGAGCTGCGGCTATGACCTTACAATCTCAATCAAGCCTTTTTTCTCCCCCTCCTTCGTGAAACCTTTACATGCGTTAAGAGGCTTTCCTTCGTGTAAGAGAAATGCAGTAACTTTTGCAGTTGGACACTTTACTTCCTTCTCAGGCTGATTGCTGGAGGCGAAGGGTTAATGACTTCCATTTTACTCTGTAACACCGTTAATGGACATATCAGTGAATGACACCAAAATGGCAGAGCTTAACCCATTGTGCTCAGGCAGACAGCTGTAAGCTGGCCGATTCTCAAGAGCTGCTGTGTTGCTGCGTCCCTCTTCGTCTCGCTGCTCCCACTGCTGGCTTCACACTGCAAATTCCTCTTACTTCCCAATGTGTGTATGTGTGGGTTTCCTTTCTCCTGCTGTCTGCATCGTCACTATTATTTTTCTGCATCTTTTGTTGCATGTTTGGGGTTTTATGAAAAATACAAACCAGAAGGGATAACAATTACATTTTCATACAATAAAAAGCTATCTTGACACTCCTAATAGGGAAGATGGCAAAAGTGCTTAGCTGTGGTATCACATGGATAGTTTGTACAGTGCCACCAATTTATGCTGCAAAATAGATTTATAGATTATTTGTCCTATTCTTCTGACAGATGAAGTTTTTCGCTCAGTGTTGACTTTTTTTTTTTTTACTTGATTTCTGTTCAGGAGTCAAGGAAAGCTGGGTACACTTGTTTAGCCCAGATCTTAATGTTACTGCTATTGACACTTAGTCAAGGTGAATATGAGGAATTAAGGGCAGGTTGTTCAGGTCAGTAGCCTCTTGGTAACCCATTCAGTGCTGTGAAGTGTACATTTAGATGAGGAAGTACATTGCTTTGTTCAGGATTTCTAGCGCTCCCCAGACCATATACAATTTCACATTATGGTTTGCAGTATTGAAACACATGGTTCAAGGCGCAGTGCAAAATCTGTTTGATATGCAGTAAAATGACCAACAATTTTGGCCCCATAGAACTCTGGTGCTACATGTACAGCCCTGAAGACGAATGTGGAACAAAGACTTTGTCATAGTATAAACTAAAGCACTATTGTGTCATACAATTTAGTGGAATTTTGTGTTGCTGTTGACAGTTGCAAACTAAGCTGTTTAGTCCCATCCTAGACCTTCTCCATTCACTGTACCTGCAACATGAGGTGGGGGACCTGTGCCTGTCAAAAATGTGAGATTCTGCTCTACAAGGGTCTTTTTTCTTCTTCTTTTTATGGGTATGCTTACACTGAGGCCCCAACTCCTCAAGATCAGTGTAGTTCACACCAGTATTGAATTGATGAGGAAGCGACCGTATTGGACCCCAGAAGTGCCTGATTCATTAAGAGGATCAAGCCTTTAAATGAATTGGGCACATCTGAAAAAGAGGTGTGCACCTCTTACTCTACACTTACTCCAGTCAGGGAGGCCATACCACAGCTTGTCATGAATTAGATGAGCTGTGGCACATCCCCTCTCCCAGTCCAGCTCCACTCATTTTGGTGGAACTGAAATGGCTAAGAGTTGCTACATTTTTGCCCAACTTCACCATGCACAAACATTGTGACTTTTCAAAGCAATTTTTTTTTCCAACAGAATTCTGGTGTAATCACTTTGATAAGTCAAGGCCAGAGTTTCTCCAAAATCCTCAGAAATTGCTACAAAGCTTTAGATTTCCTTTAGAGTGGAGTTGAAATAGCTTTCCATTTTGTTCATGTGAGAAGCTTTTTGTGGATTCTTTTTTTCTCTGAAGAGGTTTTAGAAAACGCTTGGTGGAAAAAGAGCTCATGTCACATCTTTGAATCGTATCCTGAATGAATCTTCTCCAAGAACTCTTCAGAAAGCAAACTATTCTGAAACATCATTAAGGGGTATGTTCTCATGGTCAGTATTAGGCAGCGCTTTGGACCCAGCACATGTCCGCCCTGTCCAAAGTGCTGCCAGCTTTTGAACGCAGGTGATTCTGCATGTGTTCATTGAACAGTGCGGAATCACCACGTCCAATACATTGGACGGTTATATTTATCTTGCGGAGACTGAGTGTCTCCGCAAGATAGACATGCTGCGGTCTGAAAAGATGCGCCCGCATATCCGTCTGCGCAGGAAAGCCGTGGCTGCCGGTGCATGGATAGTGGACATGGGATTTCTAGAAATCCCATCCACTGTGCTGTAACATGTGGCTGCTGTGGGTGTACGCAGCATCCAACCTGCAGCGTTTAATGACAGTGGGAACATACCTTAACACTACTCCCTGAATAGGAAAAACTTCTCCAAAAAAAAAAAAAGTTTCTTACTTGGGGAGTAGTCACCTTATTCATGCTGGCCAAACTGTGGGCTGCATGAGTCAGCCTGGCTGCACAATTGTAGCCTGGGATGTTTCTCTGAAGCGCTCCAGCTCTTCAGAAAGAATATAGTTTTGTAGATCCATTCACTCCATGGCTTGGGCAGCATGAATCAGATGACAGGTTCCATTTTAATGCATTCATTTTAATGTTTACTGTAACCTAAGAGGTTTTTTGGTGTATAAATAGATTGCGCTATAAATGAAGTTTATAACTTTCTAGCCATTAAAAATAGTTTAGTTTCCTCACCCTTTTTAGATGCAAGTTTGCTGTCCATGAAGGATCACATTCCTGTGTACATGTACTCCCCTAGTCCTGCTCTCAGCCGATACTATGGAATCCAGTCTAGGGAATGTTGTGTAGCAAACTGCCTGGGATATGTGTTCCACTCCCTATATACATGGATGCTGCCTGTGTTCTCACTCACCGACCGGAAATATTATTATTACACAAAATGTATTTAATTGGAGAACCCCCTTACTCTTTTACTAAAGCAAAACTGAATGTTCCTCCTGGACCGGTCTGCTTATAGAAGGCTCGCTCATTTCTATAACAAATATGATCCCCCATGTCCCTGGATAATGAGCTCTAGAGGCCACAAGGCCATGCTAGTGAACTTGACCGGAGAGTTGAGCTCCACACCTCAGTCTGTCAGCATTTGTTACATGGTGCCTGCTGCACCACTGCTGCCAGTGAGCTGGTGATTGGCACACACAATAATGGTTATACTCTGCAGTTCCTATTTTGTCATGGCTCATTAACATGGTTAATGAAAGGATCCAACTGGTCAATGTGGTATTCTCTCACTTTAAGAATGATGCTGTTTTTGACAGTACAGGAATGCCAGAAGCAGCAGGCTTGAAGGGGGTGGGGGAGCAATGGTGAGGTGAATGTCTGTGTCACTGCAAGGGGTTAACGCCACTCGCAGCTCTCGTTGTCTGGAACCAGTTCAGGGCGGTTTTCCAGAAAGTGCTTTTGTGTCTCCAGCAGCATCCTGGGAAAATTAAAGAAGTCACGTGGGGACTTGATGTCACAAGGAAATGCCACCTGGGGTTTGTCATCACCTTCTCACAAGTATATTAAATCCAACTCTAGAATTTGCAATGATAAGTGTGGAGTCCAGCGTTGTACACAATATGTGAACTGTAAGATAATTGTTGGTTCCTACCTCTGGCAAGGATGAGCACTTATTATCGAACTCATGCTTGTCGTCCTTGGTGTCTGCCTTCCCCAGCACACACTTTTAGTGTAGATCATAACACTCACCTGGTGCCTCAGGTCACCTCTTGCTCATATGGGCCGGATGTTTTGTATACTTTTACAGTTGAGCTGTAATTTTCTGGGGCAGTTTTGCAAATACTTGGAATCAGTTGATTTGATGTACTTGGACCTGCTTGATTAGTCAATTTGACTGCAATTGCATAACAATGTTGACACTTACAGAATCTTGTTGATTTTCCTGTTTCAGTCCAACGATATGGCGGATGAAGCATGCCGGACACGAAGTCAAAAGAGGGCGCTGGAGAGAGAGGTGACACAGAATGACGTCGACAACAAGAAGTTAAAACTGGAGAAAGGACTGTTGGATGGGGATCTTGTGATGAAAGCAGAATCTGGGTCTGGCAAGATGCCTGAACTTCTGAAAACTGGGGAGGTGAAGGCCACTATCAAATTGGAGGTACCGACGGGCGAAGAGCCAATGGATATGAGCACATCAAAGAAGTGAGTTAAATTTGGCACATCAGTGTATTCAGCCATTTGTATATTCTTTTTGCCATTTTGTCTTGTATGTCACTAAGGCATATGCATAAAGGTAGGTTTGGCCTATGTATCAATATGGCTGCCCTACAGTGCAAATTACCAGCTGGATGCCAGAACATGGCAGAGAGCATCTTCACCTCCTTGTTTTGTGCTCTGTTCTGGATCGGTGTTAATATTCGTATCCATTATGGCAGCCTTTATAGGAAAGGAGGGCACAATGTATGTTATGTCAATGGAAGCTCAGGTTGTTTAGCCAGTAAAATGTAAGAATTGGCTCCTGGAGCAGTGTAAGGGTATGTGCACACGTTGCAGATTCTCTGCGGATCCGCAGCGTTTTTTGAGGTGCAGAAACGCTGCAGATCCGCAATTGATTTACAGTACAATGTAAATCAATGAGAAAAAAAAAATGCTGTGCAGATGGTGCGGAAAATCCGCTGCGGAAACGCTGCGGTTTAAAAGAAGTATCATGTCACTACTTTTTTGTGAATCTGCAGCGTTTTTGTACCCACTCCAGTATAGAAAACCGCAGCAAATCCGCAAGAAAACCGCAGCAAAAACGCACAAACGCTGCGGAATCGCACAAAAAACGCGACAAATCCGCAGGTGCGTTTTCTGCCAGGAGAGGCAGAATCCGCACCAGAAATTCCTAAGCCTAATCTGCAACATGTGCACATAGCCTAACTGATTCTTAGAGACCGAAGACCCTTAATTTCTGCCTGGAAAATCTGACTGCAGACCTCCGAATCATGATGGTGTGTGATGCGCTCACTGTCATGATTTCCAAGTATTTCCCGTGTAAATGGGTGATACGGACTAGTCTCACCTGGCTTCTCTCAATTCTCATCTTGAGGGTTCGCTCACGCGACCGTAGGTTGTCTTCCAAGAAAATTGGATCAATTTTGTAAATGACACTCATCAAATTCTGATTAGAGTTTGATCCGTGTCAGCTTAGCGTAATCCGATTCTCTCTGATGAGCGAAATGGAGCACACGGATAGAAGATGGAGTAACATGTCTCTATCTTCACCATTCTGTGAACCTGCCTAAACTAAGATGTTATCAGAGTTCAGTCTGATTATTTCCATGCACTCAGACTTGAATGGATGAGTGGCATCCGATTTGTGGGGAAAACTGCAGCGTGCTGCTATTTTTTTTAATTTTGTTGTTTATTGTCGGTGATAAAAAAAAAAAAAAAATCTGACATTAGCAGTGCCCCATTGAATAACATTGGTCCAAGTGCTATCTGATTGAACCATCAAATAGCGTTCATCCGATGTATAAGCTCTTGTAAGAGAGCCCCAAGAAGGAGTTTTTTTTTCTGCATGTGACTTGATTTCAGGCCAGACTACCTCTTTAACATCTATAGTATTTTGCTATATCTTGCTGTGTCTGTTGGGTAGGTTGAGGAGGTTTAGTTATGACTGGGCAAGTTAGGCTTTTTGGAACTATTTAAAAGTGAAATGGACCTTACTTAGTTGGCAATTAGGAGGCACTGTGATAACTGAGGTAGATAGGAGAGGGCTGAAACTAGCCACACATGAGAACTGTTGGCTGAACATGTTTGGCAGAGTTTCTCCCAACTCCCCCATACACAAGGATGGGCTGGGGGTTAAAGAGAAGGTCCTTGGTTGAGGGGTCAGTTAACATATTGGGCACCCTAATAATAATTTTATTTCTATAGCGCCAACATATTCCGCAGCGCTATACAATTATAAAGGGGATTTGTACAGACAATAGACATTACAGCATAACAATAACCACAGTTCAATACAGATACCAAGAGGAGTGAGGGCCCTGCTCGCAAGCCAATATCCCTGACGTGAAATAGGAAAAAGACAATTTTAATATCCCAAAAGTGGTAAAAAATCTTAAGGCTCAGATGCAAATGCTTTGAGACTTCATTTAAGTTTCAATTAAGTGATACTTTCCTTGGCTCCTGATTTTACACAGAAACCCTTGCCCCATAATAAATCGTAAAAACAAAACTCAGCTCGGTTCTACTACATGCTGCTTATGTGTTGTAGCCAAAGCTGTGTGCCACAAATGTAATAAATTTACTGAAAAGTAGAAACACAGATATGCCAAGCATAAGATACTAGTGATATTCATGCGTTTTTGGGTGGAGTTAGCTTGGGGAAATAGGATGGCATCCATTGCATGTATATAGGTTTTACTGCCATCTAGTGGCAGCTGTAACGAATATCACTCAAGCAATTTTTCTTTTTCTTTCAGCTGGTCTTCAGCTACTTTATGCATGCTTGTTTACATGAATTAACAGTTTTTTACATAGTTTTGGCCAGTTTTTTTTTTTCTTTTTTTCCACATGCAGCATGCTACCTTTGGCCAGACCGGAAGATATGCCATACATCTGTAGAGTATTAGATGTGATTTAACCCCTTAGCTATCACTATATTGAGTGGGCTCACAAGCTACATTACATAGCCAGCACCTGAGTAAAGGCTGACACATCATTGTCAATTTTTTTTTTTTTTTCTCCCTAGTTTGCTGGACCCATTTTTAGTCGGTGTCCATTTTCACAATTCTTGTTGCATCTCTTCTTCTCATCTGAAATGTCTTATCTGCTCCTGCCTTTGAAAACGGGAAATATATTTGCAGTACATGGATAAAATCTGTGTGCCTACTAAAGACATGAGAAAAGTCACATTCAACAGCACACTTAACGAAAAAAAAAAAAGTGAAAGGGCCCTTACTAAATAACTGCATCAGTTAACCCCTTCGCCCCAAAGCCTGTTTTCACCTTCCTGACTGGGCCAATTTTTCCATTTCTGACCATTGTCACTTTATTATGGATCCCAGTGATTCTGAGATTGTTTTCTCGTGAAATATTGTACTTCATTATAGTGGTGACATTTCTTTGACTTGACTTGCATTTATTTGTGGGAAAAAAAACAAAAACAAATTTAGCGAAAATTTTGCAATTTTCAAACTTTTATCTTTTATGCCCTTAAATCAGAGAGTCATATCGCACAAAAGGTAATAACATTTCCCACATGTCTACTTTTCATCAGCACAATTTTTAAAAGATATATTTTTTCTTTTGTTAGGAAGTTATAAGTGTTCAAAGTTGACCAGTGAATTCTCATTTTTACAACAAAATTTGCAATATCATTTTTTTAGGGACCACCTCACATTTGAAGTGACTTTGAGGGTTCTATATGACAGAAAAAACCCCAACGTGACACCTTTCTTAAAACTGCACCCCTCAAGGTACTCAAAACCACATTCAAGAAGTTTATTAACCCTTCAGGTGCTTCACAGGAATTTTTGGATTGTGTAAAGAAAAAATAAACATTTACTTCTTTCACAAAAATTTTCCTTTAGAACTATTTTTTTTTTACTGTCGCAAGGGTAACAGGAGAAAATGGACCATACAATTTGTTGTGCAATTTTCTCCTTAGCATGTCAATACCCCATATGTGGGGGAGTGCCGTTTCACTTTTTGAATGTAAAATTTGCTAGCATAATTGACGTACGCCATGTCATGTTTGGAGAGCCCCTGATGTGCCTAAACAGTGGAAATCCCAACAAGTGACACCATTTTGGAAACTAGACCTCTTTGGGAACCTATCTAGATGTGTATTGAACCCCCAGGTGCTTCACAGAAGTTTATAACGTAGAACCGTGGAAAAAAAAAATATCTTAATTTTCCCGCAAAAATCTTTCAGCTCCAAATTTTGTATTTTCACAAGGGTAACTAAAAAATTAACTCTAAAAATTGTTGTGCAATTTTTCCTGAGTTCACAGATAACCCATATGTGGTCGGAAACTACTTTTGAGGCACAGTGCAAAGCTCAGAAGGGAAGTAGCGCGATATTACAGTGCAGATTTTGTTGCACTGGTTTGAAGGTGCCATGTCATATTGGCAGAGCCCATGAGGTGCCAAAACAGAACCCCCCTCCACCCCCATAAGTGACCTCGATTTACAAACTAAACCTCTCAAAGAATTCATCTAGGGGTGCAGTGATTATATGGATACCACAGGTGTGTCACAGAATTTTATATCATTGGGCAGTGAAGAAAAAATAATTTACATTTTTTCAACCAAAAATGTGTTGGCCCCAAATTTTACATTTTCATACTGGGAAAACTGTAAAAATGGCACCATAATTTCTTACAATTTCAGCTGAATGTAGAAATACCCCTTATATGGCTGTGCAGTACAACTTAGCCATACAGAGAGACTCGGGAGGGATCCTGTAGCGCAGATTTTCCTAAAACAGTTTGCAGACTCCATATACAGAGCCCCGAAGTGCTAGAAAAGCCGAATCCCCCCTCAAGTGACCCCATTTTAGAAATTATAAACCTTTGGGAACATTTCTACAAGTGTAGTGATGATTTTGAATCAATGGGTGTTTTCCAGAAACAAGCAGCAGTGGATGTTGCTGAGTGAAAATTGCAATCTGCCATTGTAGTGACTAGTACGTTGTAGGGACCAGTGTGCTGTAGTGACCAGCACATTATGCCCAGCTCATGCTTCTGTAGACACGGACCTGTAAATTAGGCGGCACGGTGGCTCAGTGGTTAGCACAGCAGCCTTGCAGCATCGGAGTCCTGGGTTCAAGTCCCACCCTGGACAACATCTGCAAGGAGTTTGTATGTTCTCCCCGTGTTTGCGTGGGTTTCCTCCAGGTTCTCCGTTTCCTCCCACATTCCAAAGACATACTGATGGGAAACTTAGATTGTGAGCCCCATTGGTGACAGCGATGATAATGTGTGCAAACTGTAAAGCGCTATGGAATATGTTAGCGCTATATAAAAAATAAAGATTATTAGGCGGGCTCTCATCACTACAGAAATGCCAAACATGTGGACGCTAAATGTGGTTTAGGCAGACTGGGGCTCAGAAGGGAGGGGGCATTTGAATTTGGGAGTGTAGAATTTGCTGAATTTCATTTGGGGGGGGGGGGGGGGGGGTGAGGAGCCATTTTGCTTTCCCAGAGCCTTTGTGCTACCAGTAATGTGGAAGCCCCTATATTTCCGTTAACAGATGTTGGACCTGAATGAGGGCTTGTTTTTTGGTTTTTTTTTTGTGGATTGAGTTGAATCTTTTATTGGTAACATTTTACATAACCTTTATGATCACATTTATCTGACGCTCTACGCTGAGCACTTACATCGGGGTTTCCATCTAAATCTCCAAGTGACGTGACAGATGAAATCCCCGAGGGATCCATTCACTATAATAAGGCAGTAGAGTCACTCTGTACTCCGTCTGGCCTCTGTTCAGTGTTGTCCTTCTTTTCAGAAGTGCAGAAAACTGTGGCCGATGGCACTTTTATGCAATCCTAAAAAGATGCACACTGCCGGATCATAGGTCAGACGGCATCCACCGTGCCTCAATCTGCCTGATTATAGGGAATCTTACAACGGAGGTTCTGTCTGAATCACGTATTTCAGAGATTTACATGGAAACCCCGGTATAAGCGTGGAGTGCAGGAAAAATGTGTGCAAAGGCTTACTGCGATCTTTGGAAGCCAGAACGAAAAAATCAACAGCATGTGAAGAATTGGTTTTATTTATTTTTTACGCAGTTCCTCGTGCAATACAAGTGATTAGGTGACTTTATTCTTCAGGTCGATTACAGTGATACCGGATTTATAGCGCTTTATTATGTTTGGCTGCTGTCACGCACTAAAAGACTTTTTATTGGGAAAACTAGTTTTGGCATCACCATATTTTGAGAGCTATAATTTTTCCATATTTCGGCCCACAGAGTCATGTGATGGCTTGTTTTTTTGCGGGATGGGCTGACTTTTTTATTGATACCATTTTGGGTACATGACCATTTTTGATCACTTTCTAACATAACCCTATAAAAATAAATAGAATAGAGCTGATTATAATGGTTATAATAACATGAAACCCTGGCAGACATTCTGGATAATTGCGCATATGTAGTCACATTTTACGCTTTGGCCTCCTTTCCAGTAGTGGCAGGGTCAGCCTTTATTTAGGTGGACACAGAAGCATGGTAGACTGTGCTTTAGAAGGAGACCTTGACACATAGTGCTTGTCATAAAGCACTGTATAAATGAGAACCTAGCCTACGTGATACCTGGTATAATCTGTTTTTGCTTTTAGTTCAGCAATTTGAAAACCTAAACCCTGGTGCTCTCTTGCACTATATACCCTGTAAAGCAAGTAGGTTTCAACACCTGAAATAGCTGGTTATAATGGCAATTGTGAATCCTCTTTAAATTTTTAAATGTTTTTGGGTGGAAATACTAATGTTTAGTTATTTTCTTTTGCTTAGTGAAGTGAAGAGAGAAAAGAGGGTTCCCTCTCCAGATGTTATAGTTTTGTCTGATAATGAACCTTCAAGTCCACGGATGAATGGCTTCGCAAGGGCACAGGAGCCCACTTCAGAAACTTTTTTGGTAAGAACATGACCCTTTATATGTATTCTCCAGTTAACATAATTTAGCTCTTATGTAATTGTTCTGATATGAGATCATTGTTCTGAATTCACTGTAACTTAATGAGGACATTTTAAAGGGAACTTGTCAGAACAAAAACACTGTTCACCTGTCATATAGGGATATCTGTTGAATATGGTGTTAGATGATCTAGCCTGTATACAAATAGATTTCCCTATGAGACAGGTGAACAGTGTTTTGTTTGTTTTTTTTCCTTGCTGACCAGTTCCCTTTTAAAAGGAATCTGTCAGCAGGATTGTGCACAGTAACCTACAGACAGTGTCAGGTCGGTGCCGTTATACTGATTATCATGATACCTTGGTTGATGAAATCAGTCTTGTGGTTGTTGTTTAATTTTTTTTTTCCCAGTTTTGAGTTAATTATATGCTTGTGTTTGTGGCTCCTGCGCTGCAGCATAATTAATTGCATGTGTACTGTGTTTGTAATTAATGTGGTTGAGGTTTTCCTGATATTAAAAAAAAAAAAAAAAAAATATGGTGCCAGTCTTCACTATGAATAAATCAGAGCACCACATGAAGACCCCCCACAGGCCGCCCCGAAGCACGAGCATATCATTAACTCAAAACGGAAAATAAATATTAAACAACGACAAGACGGATTTCATCAACCAAGGTATCATTATAATCAGTATAACGGCGCTGACCTGTCACTGTCTGTAGCTTACTGTGCACAATCCTGCTGACAGGTTCCCTTTAACCCCTTGGTGACCGAGCCAATTTTAACCAGGCCATATTTTTAATTTCTCACCACTATCACGTTGAGGTAATTACTCTGGAATGCTTCATCGGATGCCACTGATCCAGAGACAGTGTTTTTTTTTCTTTTTTTTTGGTGACAATATTGTACTTCATGATCGTGGTAAAAATTTGTTCGCTATGACCCGTTTGTGTGAATATCGGAAATGTGGCCAAAACTTCTCAATTTTTCAAACTTTTAACTTTCTGATTTAAGAGAATAAAAATTGTTACACAAAATAGTTAATAACATTTCTCACGTCTACTTTACATCTGCATCATTTTTCTTAAACCAATTTTTTTTTTTACAAGTTAGAAGGGTTAAAATTCGACAGGCGATTTCTCAGTTTCAACAAAATTTACAAAACCATTTTTTTAGGGACCACATTACATTTGAAGTGACTTTAAAGGGCCTATATAACCGAAAATGACACCATTCTAAAATACTACACACCTCAAAGGCCTTAAAACCACATTGAAGAAGTTTATTAACAGGTTCTTAACAGGAACTGAAGCAATGTGGAAAGAAAAAAATGAACTTTTAACTTTTTTCACAAAAATTTTACGTTCGTCCCAAATTTAGTTTCACAAGGGTAACAGGAGAAAGTAGACCCTGAGGCTATGTTCACACGATGCGGTTTTCGCTGCGGATCCGCAGCGGATTTGCAGCTGCGGATCCGCAGACGTTTTCCATGCAGGGTACAGTACAATGTTACCCTATGGAAAACGAAATCCGCTGTTCCCACGTTCCTTTTTTCAGCATGAAAATCCGCGCTGATTTTCTGTGGAAAAAAAGTACCATGTCAATTCTTTCTGCGGATTCCGCTGCTGTTTTCCACCTGCACCAATAGGAAAGCAGCTGGAAACCCGCAGTGGGATCCGCAGTAGAAAAAGGACTGAAAACCGCAGTGAAAACCACCGCAGGTTTTGCACTGCGGATTTCACAAATCAGGACCTGAAAAATCCGCAGCGAAAAAAGGATCGTGTGAACAAAGCCTAAAATTTGTTGTGCAATTTCTCCTAAGTATGCCGATACCCCATATGTGGGGAAATACTACTATTTGGCCACAGGGCTTGGAAGGGAAGTGGCACCGTTTGACTTTTTGAACGCAAAAAATGGCTGGAATAGAGTGGACAGCATGTCGTGTTTGGGGACCCCCTGATGTCTCTAAACAGTGGAAACCCCCCACAAGTGACCCTATTTTGTAAACTAGACCCCTCAAGGCATGTATCTAGATGTGTGGTGAGCACCTTGAACCTCCCCAGGTACTTCAGAGAATTTTATAACGTAGAGCTGTGAAAATAAATCACATTTTGCACACAAAAATGTACTTTTAGCGCCAAATTTTTGTAATTTTCACAATACGCTCTCTATCTGAAACTCAACCTCTCCAAAACTGAACAACTTCTGCTCCCACCATCTACTAACCTCCCTAAACCTGATGTTTCCCTCTCCGTGGGTGGCACCATAACACCCCGGCAGCAGGTGCACTGTCTGGGTGCACTGTCTGGGTGTTACGTTTGACTCTGATCTCTCCTTCACATCCCATATACAATCTCTTGCCCGCTCGTGCCGCTTACACCTAAAGAACATCTCTAGAATCCGCCCTTTTCTCACCATGGAAACAACAAAAACCCTCACGGTCGCCCTGATCCACTCCTGCCTGGACTACTGCAATGCTCTATTAATTAGCCTCCCCCTTACTCGACTTTCCCCTCTCCAGTCCATCCTTAATACAGCAGCCAGGGTTGTCTATCTAGCTAATCGTTACTCGGACGCGTCCGCTCTTCGCCAGTCATTACACTGGCTGCCCATTCATTATAGAATCTAATTCAAAGTACTTGTTCTCACCCACAAAGCTCTTCACAGTGCGGCAACCCCATACATCTCCTCCCTCATTTCGGTCTATCGGCCTAGCCGGCTGCTGCGCTCTGCAAATTACTTTCGACTAACCTCTGCACTAATCCGTACCTCCCACTCCCGACTCCAAGACTTCTCCCATGCTGCGCCAATCCTCTGGAATGCTCTACCCCAAGATATTAGGACCATCCACAACTTGCATAGTTTTAGGCGCTCCCTCAAAACACATTTGTTCAGAGCGGCCTATCACGTTCCCTAATCAGTCATTTTATGTTTGTGTGTGGCCCATTCACTACTGCCATCTATCCCACACCCCCTGAAGATGGCCGGACCATCATTGTAAATACACCCCTGTACTTTGTATCTCCCCCACCTCATTGTAGATTTTAAGCTCTCATGAGCAAGGGCATCTTATTGTGCTTTAATTATTGTATTGTTAACATTGTTACTTATGACTGTTGTGTTTGAAACTGTTAAGCTGTAAAGCCCTGCCGAATAAGTTGGCGCTATATAAATAATGATTATTATTATTAATGGTAATAGGAGAAAATGGCCCCCAAAATTTGTTGTGCAATTTCTCCAGAGCACACCAATATCTTATGTGGAGGAAAACTACTTTTTGGGCGCTTGGCGGGGTTCAAAAAGGAAGGAATGATGTTTTGGCACGCAGACTGTGATGAATTGGTCTGCGGACGCCATGTCACGTTTGGAGAGCCCCTTGTGCCTAAACAGTGAAACTCCCCCAAAAGTTACCCCATTTTGGAAACTACACCCTTCAAAGATTTTATCCAGGGGTATACTGAGAATTTTGAGCCCACAGGTACTACCCAGAATTTGGTAATGTTAGTCGTCATATTGAAAGTTTTCATTTTTTTTTCACGAAAATATTGTTTTGGCCCCAAATTTGTAATTTTCGCAATGGATAATAGTAGAAAACTGACCCCATAATTTGTTGCGCAATTTGCTCCGAACGCGATAATGCCCCATATGTGGTCAAAAACTTCTGCTTGTGCATATGGCAGGGCTAGGAAAGGAGAGAACGCTATTTGCCTGGGATAGATTGTGGACGTCATGTTGCATTTGAAGAGCCCCTGACATGTGAAAGCAGCAGAATCCCCCCCCCTTTCCCCCACACAAACACGTGTGACCCCATTTTGGAAACTAGACACCTCAAGGAATTTAGGGGTGTAGCGAGTATTTTAATCCTTTTCTGACATCAGACGTACTATCCCATTGAGGTGACCTCGGCCCGTATGACCATCGTCAGGATAGTACATCATATGCGATCAGCTGCGCTCACGGTGGGAGATCGCGGCTGCGTGTGAGCTGATTATCACAGCTGACATCCGACACTATATGCCAGGAGCAGTCACAGACCTCTCCTGGCACTTTAACCCCCGGAACACTGCGATCAAACAAGATTGCAGTGTTCTGGTGACATAGGGAAGCATCAAGCAGGGAGGGGGCTCCCTGCGTGCTTACCTGAGACCCTCAGAACAACGCGATTTGATCGCGTTGTTCCGAGGGTCTCCTCCCTGCAGGCCCCGGATCCAAGATGGCCGCAGGGTCCTTCCGCGTCCTTCAGGGAGGTGGCTTCTCAGTGCCTGCTGAGAGCAGGACCTGAGAAGCCTCCTTCACTGCCTGTCACATCGCTGATCTGACACAGTGCTCTGCAAAGTGTCAGATCAGCGATCTGCCTTTATACAGTGATGTCCCACCCTGGGACAAAGTAAAAAAAAAAAAAAAAAAAAAAATTATTCCAATGAATATATTTCTTTATGTAAATAAAAAAACAAAAGTATACATTTAGCATCCCCGCGACCGTAACGACCCGTCCTATAAAACTGTCTCATTAGTTAACCCCTTTAGTGAACACCGTAAAAAAAATAAACGGAGCAAAAAACAATGCTTTATCATACCGCTGAACAAAAAGTGGAATAACATGATCAAAAAGACAGATATAAATAAACATGGTACCGCTGAAAAACGTCATCTTGTCCCGCCAAAAACGAGCCGCCATACAGCTCCATCTGACTCGAAGAATAGTACTGCCTTATCAATTTTACCAAACGATGAATAGTATAAATGCCCCCCCAAAAGAAATTCATGAATTGCTGGTTTTTGTTTATTCTGCCTCCCAAAAATTGTAACAAAAAACAATCAAAAAATGTCATGTGCCCGAAAATGGTACCAATAATAAGTCAACTCGTCCTGCAAAAAACAAGACCTCACATGACTATGGGCCAAAATATGGAAAAATTATAGCTCTCAAAATGTGGTGATGCAAAAACTAATTTTTGCAATAAAGCGTCTTTTAGCGGGTGAGAGCTGCCAAACATAAAAACCCGCTATTAATAGTAAATCAAACCCCCCTTTATCATCCCCTTAGTTAGGGAAAAATAATAAAATAAAAAATGTATTTATTTCCGTTTTCCCATTAGGGTTAGGCTTGGGGCTAAAGTTAGGCTAAGTTCACATTGCGTTAAAGTAGCCCGTTCAACACATGCGTTAAACGGGCTGTGTTAATGCAAGTGCCGAAATGTGATCGCGCTAGCACAGATAGAGCTAGCAGATGCTCTATCTGCGCTAGCGGTGACTGACCCGGAAACGCTGCAGCCCGCGTCCCAGGGTCCATCACTCAATGATGCTACATCGCTAGCGTTCGCCCATTTTGGGCTTGCACCAGCGATGCGTCCGAAATAGGGCTTAATGGCAGCTTTATCGAACTGCGTTACACCGCGTTATGCCGCGGTGTAACTCAGTCTAACGGACTGCCTATAATGTAATGTGAACCCTGCCTTAGGGTTTGGTTTACGTTGAGGCTGGGATTAGGGTTAGGGGTGTGGTTACGCATGTGGTTAGGGTTGAGATTAGGGTTAAAGGTATGTTGGGGTTAGGGGTGTGGTTAGGGTTGGGATTAGGGTTAGGGGTGGGTTAGGGTTGGAATTAGGTTTAGGGTTGGGATTAGGGTTAGGGGTGGGTTAGGGTTGGGATTAGTGTTACTAGGGGTGTGTTGGGATTAGAATTGGGGGGTTTCCACTGTTTAGGCACATCAGGGGCTCTCCAAACGCGACATGGTGTCCGATCTCAATTCCGGCCAATTCTGCATTGAAAAAGTAAAACAGTGCTCTTTCCCTTCTGAGCTCTGCCATGCGCCCAAACAGTGGTTTACCCCCACATATGGGGTATTGACATACTCAAGACAAATTGGACAACAACTTTTGCTGTCCAATTTCTCTTGTTACCCTTGGGAAAATTAAAAATTTGGGGCCTAAAATATCTTTTTTGTGGATAAAAAAAAATATTTTTTATTTTCACATGTCTACGTTCCAAAATGGTGTCACTTGTGGGGGATTTCAATGTTTAGGCACATTAGGGGCTCTCCAAACGTGACATGGCGTCCGATCTCAATTCCGACCAATTCTGCATTGAAAACGGCGCTCCTTCCCTTCCGAGCTCTGCCATGCGCCCAAACAATGGTTTATTCCCACATATGGGGTATGTGCTTACTCAGGACAAATTGTACAACAACTTTTTGGGTCCAATTTCTCTTGTTACCCTTCGTAAAATAAAACAAATTGGAACTGAAATAAACTTTTTGTGAGGAAAAAAGTTAAATGTTCATTTATTTATTTATTTTTTAAACATTCTAAAATTTCCTGTGAAGCACCCGAAGGGTTAATAAACTTCTTGAATGTGGTTTTGAGCACCTTGAGGGGTGCAGTTTTTAGAATGGTGTCACTTTTGGGCATTTTCGATCAAATAGACCCCTCAAAGTGACTTCAAATGTAATGTGGTCCCTAAAAAAAAATGGTGTTGTAAAAATGAGAAATTGTTGGTCAAATTTAACCCTTATAACTCCCTAACCAAAAAAAGTTGGTTCCAAAATTGTGCTGATGTAAAGTAGACATGTGGGAAATGTTACTTATGTATTTTGTGTGACATATCTCTGTGATTTAAGGGGCATGAAAATTTCTAAACTTTCGCCAAATTTCCGTTTTTTTTTTCCCACAAATATGCGCAAGTCATATCAAAGACATTTTACCACTGTTATGAAGTACAATATGTCACGAGAAAACGGTGTCAGAATCACTGGGATCCGTTAAAGCGTTAGTTATAACCTCCTAAAGGGACAGTGGTCAGAATTGTAAAAATTGGCCCTGTCATTAATGTGCAAACCACCATCGGGGGTAAAGGGGTTAAACCCCTGGGTGCCTCACAGAATTTTATAACATTGAGACGTGGAAATATGAGATTTTAGTGGTAAAAAATGTAATTTTTGTATTTGCTGCAAATTTGTCAGGTACACAAAGATTAATAAGTAAAACTAGACCCCACTATTTCTTGCGAAACTTCTCCACATATATCATCAGAAATTGCTGTTAGGCCACAAGTCAGTGCAGAGAAGGAAGGTGCACTATTTGGCTTATGGAGCACAGATTTTGGTAGAATAGTATGCAGGCGACCTTTGCGGAGCCCCTAAAGGTGCCAAAACCACAGAAAACCCCTAAAGTGACCCCATTGTAGAAACTGTACCTCTCTATGAATTCATCTATGGCTTCAGTGTCTCCAGGCTCTTTTTCTGGAGAATAGCAAATATGCCAGTTTAGTGCCCATAAGTTGTGTCCCCATATAGTGTAGCACCCCCATACCTTGTGCCCAGCTTCTGGTGATACGCACCCGTAAATTAAGTGCATTCTTTCCATTACAATAATGCCAAATATGTGGCCGCTTCCTGTGGATTAGGCACAGTGGGGCTCAGAAGGGGGGAATTTGGATTTGGGAGCACAGAATTTACTGGATTTTGAGGGGGCACCATCTTCACCTCATCTGCTTTCCAGGATTGACAGGTGGCTCTCCGAGCTTATATAGTACTAGATGGCAGCCCGATTCTAAAGAATCAGGAGTCTAGAATCCATATATACTTTATTTATTCAAATGTAAGAATAATACAATTAATAAATAATAGTAAGAAAGAACAAAAAATGGCTGCACTCACCAGCTCTTGACAATTCTTGACAGTACGGCACATTTCTGATTGGTCGCTCGCGGCAGGCGGAAACCAATCAGAAAAGTGCCGCGCACCACGAAGGCATATATCTTTGTCCACCCTGAGCGGGTGTAGGACGCTGGTGACGTCGCTTATCTCCGGACATTATCTCCGGACAAAGCCACGGAAGTTGGCACAAATTGCCGGAAGTAGTATTCTAGGCAATTATATATTAGATTTTAATGTTATCAGTGTTTACCTTTGAACGTTTATATTGTATTGTCCTGTCACCAGCCATGTGTACGATTATCGGCCGAAAGCCTCTCTGGAACCAATAATCACCCCATGTAAAGGTATCTTTATAAGTTAAAGATTCAGAATACTATGACTTTTATCATATCCTGAACAGTCAAGTTTTTTATGAACCGTTAAGGTTTTCTGGTTGAAGTAAAAAAAACTGAGTGTTTACAGTTTGAAACCATAAAATGTTGAAAAATTATGTCATTCTTGAGTATATCACTCAATGGTGCTCATAAACGTGTCAAATTTGATCTATAATATACTTTAATATACGTTACTTTAATCTTTAATATACTTAAGAACAGGGCCCCAGACATCACACAGGGGGTCTGAAACACCGCACAGTGGTCCAAAATATCGCTGTGCTCTGCCTGGTGCCCCATATGCTGCCTGGGGCCCCTGTGCTATGCCTGGGGCCCCTGTGCTATGCCTGGGGCCCCATGTTCTGCCTGGGGCCCCTGTGCTCTGCCTGGGGCCACTGTGCTCTGCCTGGGGCCCCATATGCTGCCTGGGGCCCCATATGCTCTGCCTGGGGCCCCATATGCTGCCTGGGGCCCCTGTGCTCTACCTGGGACCACTGTGCTCTGCCTGGGGCCCCATTTGCTGCCTGGGGCCCCTGTGCTCTGCCTGGGGCCCCTGTGCTCTGCCTGGGGCCCCTGTGCTCTGCCTGGGGCCCCATGTTCTGCCTGGGGCCACTGTGCTCTGCCTGGGGCCCCATAAGCTGCCTGGGGCCCCTGTGCTCTACCTGGGACCATTGTGCTCTGCCTGGGGCCCCATATGCTGCCTGGGGCCCCTGTGCTCTGCCTGGGGCCACTGTGCTCTGCCTGGGGCCCCATATGCTGCCTGGGGCCCCATATGCTGCCTGGGGCCCCATATGCTGCCTGGGGCCCCATATGCTGCCTGGGGCCCCATATGCTGCCTGGGGCCCCTGTGCTCTGCCTGGGGCCCCTGTGCTCTGCCTGGGGCCCCTGTGCTCTGCCTGGGGCCCCTGTGCTCTGCCTGGGGCCCCTGTGCTCTGCCTGGGGCCCCTGTGCTCTGCCTGGGGCCCCTGTGCTCTGCCTGGGGCCCCTGTGCTCTGCCTGGGACCACTGTGGTCTGCCTGGGGCCCCATATGCTGCCTGGGGCCCCTGTGCTCTGCCTGGGGCCATTGTGCTCTGCCTGGGGCCCCATATGCTGCCTGGGGCCACTGTGCTCTGCCTGGGGCCCCATATGCTGCCTGGGGCCCCTGTGCTCTGCCTGGGGCCACTGTGCTCTGCCTGGGGCCCCATATGCTGCCTGGGGCCCCTGTGCTCTGCCTGGGGCCCCATATGCTGCCTGGGGCCCCTGTGCTCTGCCTGGGGCCCCTGTGCTCTGCCTGGGGCCCCTGTGCTCTGCCTGGGGCCCCATGTTCTGCCTGGGGCCCCTGTGCTCTGCCTGGGGCCACTGTGCTCTGCCTGGGGCCCCATATGCTGCCTGGGGCCACTGTGCTCTGCCTGGGGCCCCATATGCTGCCTGGGGCCCCTGTGCTCTGCCTGGGACCACTGTGGTCTGCCTGGGGCCATTGTGCTCTGCCTGGGGCCCCATATGCTGCCTGGGGCCACTGTGCTCTGCCTGGGGCCCCATGTTCTGCCTGGGGCCCCATGTTCTGCCTGGGGCCCCATGTTCTGCCTGGGGCCCCTGTGCTCTGCCTGGGGCCCCTGTGCTCTGCCTGGGGCCCCATATGCTGCCTGGGGCCCCTGTGCTCTGCCTGGGGCCCCATATGCTGCCTGGGGCCCCTGTGCTCTGCCTGGGGCCCCTGTGCTCTGCCTGGGGCCCCATAGGCTGCCTGGGGCCCCTGTGCTCTGCCTGGGACCACTGTGCTCTGCCTGGGGCCCCATATGCTGCCTGGGGCCCCTGTGCTCTGCCTGGGGCCACTGTGCTCTGCCTGGGGCCCCATATGCTGCCTGGGGCCCCTGTGCTCTGCCTGTGTGTAGGACACTGGTGACGTCACTTATCTCCGGACATTAGCTCCGGACATTAGCTCCGGACATTAGCTCCGGACATTAGCTCCGGACAAAGCCACGGAAGTTGGCACAAATTGCAGGAAGTAGTATTCTAGGCAATTATATATTAGAAGAGACCCGGAGAAGCCGCCGGGGATCCACCTGTTCGACTAGTCTCCAGCGCAGGTTGGTCCCTGGAGGCTTTTAATCTAGGTTTATTTTGTCTGAAACACCGCAGTTTCGGAGCCAAACATACCTGGCTGAGATCATGCAGCCAGTGCCTGATACATGCTGCCTGTGGATAGTGAAGCATGTATCATTTGTCGGGTTCCCTTTTTAAAACTGCATTGCACTTTTGTTCAGAATGTCTTACCATGTTTCTCCACAGTTAATACAGAGGAGCAGCCCTGAAGAAAGAGAGCGACTTATCAAGCAACTAAAAGAAGAATTACGGTTAGAAGAAGCTAAACTGGTGCTACTCAAAAAGCTCCGCCAGAGTCAGATCCAGAAAGAAACTGCGCCACAAAAGGTTAATGTAATTATCAGCCTTACATGAGGGCAGCTAAATCACATATTGGGTCAGATCTGTAATTGATCCCATTCAGAACTTAATCCCTTGAAAACCTGTGACGTGTATTTTTATGGTAGATTGTTGGATGGAACAAGGCTTAGAAGTGGAGTCCACTCCACACCAAGCAGATGATGGCTGTGTTATCCAGCTGACATCTGCATGTAACAGCAGAGTGTGGGTTCTGACTACTGCTGTGATCCTCCCACCCCTCTTCGATTTAAAGACCGCTGTTGATTATGGTCAACAACCTTTAAATGTGCTGGTTGCCAATGTGCTCATACAGTGTCCAAATCCACCTACATCGTGACCGCAGGGGGAAGATGGCTTAACATGGCAGCTTGCTCCCAAAAGGCCACTACCTTTTGTTTTGCTTTTTATGAAGCCCAGTCATAGGAGAACGTTGCTGATTCTATAATGCAATGCATTAGTATTGCAGTATAAGCGATCATACAATCGCAAAATGAAATCCTGAAAAAATACAAAGTTAAGAAATTATTTTAAAAAGGATAAATGTTTTTAAGTTAAAATTTATAATGTGGAGGGGTGTGTGAGTATGGTTTCTTGTCTTTGAAAGTTTGTTCAGAATATAAAATTATATAGCCTGTATGTTAAACATTGAAAAAGAAAAATCAAACAGCCAGAATTGCTGTTTTGTTGGTTGCCGTTTTTCAACACTCTTCCCCCACAAACTGCAGTAGGTGTTAAAGAACAGTGTATGCACCCCAAAATGGAATCTATAAAGGTAAATGTCCATAGAAGGAACAATAGTACGCCATAATCCTACAGATCTGCAGAATCATCTTGACAGGTTATTTTTACCTCCAAAATGAATGCCTTAAAAACAAAGCCCCCTTTTTTTCACCACTCACCTTGTTTTTCAACACATTATGTGGTAGTGTATGGTGTGCTTCAAAATTGAAAGTCATCCTGTCTAAAACAAGCCAACCAATGGCTATGTAAATGGAGAAATAGATTTTGTCTAGACAGATTGAAAAATGTGTAATGATAAGGTTAATAAATCCAGTATTATGTACATCATAAGAAACGTAAGACTAAATCTACTGTAGTAATTTTTTGCATGTTCTTCTGGCAGGTACCATCTCGTATTGGTGGCACTGTTATTCCTCCTCCTCTAGTACGAGGTGGGCAACAGACACCAGGCAAGCAATCTACGCAGATAGTTATGCCACCGCTTGTAAGAGGCGCACAGGTAAGGATGCTTTTCATTGTGGTTTTCGTATTCATTTAACCATTCTTTCCTCGTGCCACATAAAGGATAATTGCCAGTGCTTTGGATGTAGTGTATTAGGGTGCTTCGAGATCTCTAAATGTAATTTATGCAAAATAAGCATTAACCCAGTATTAATGTACTGTGAGGATTGCTAATTTGGCAGGTGAGCGTTCTTACCTGGCCTACTACTTTGTTCCACTCAGTTCTTACAACTGATATTTGACTTTTTACCATAGCTACTCCATGTGAAGCCCCATTGAGACATCCATGATTTTTCATGTACGCAAAAAAAAAGTTACCATCAAACCCTGATGACACTCGTACTGACACACTGACCAGTGTTTCATCCAGTGATTTTTCACGTGAGGAAAAATAAATGACACCATTCCCTAAACACTGCATTGTTAATTACGGACAGCACGTTGATACCTCACTGATGCCGTCCTTGTGCGGGCTGTGATTTTCATGACCCCCCCCCCATACACTTGTATGAGTGATTTTCATTAGTGATGCGGATTTGAAAAAAAAAAACTCCTTGCATTTTTTTTTTTTTTGCAAAAGAACACGGACATATGAGCAGTCCCATAAATTAGAATGGGTAGATTTTCTATCTGTAAAAATCTTAGGTGGAACACATATGTGAAAAACTGCTTCTGAATGAGATCTAAATGTAAGTTCTTGTTGAAGTCTGTGATGCGCTAGTAACATCTGAATATTTATACTAGCTTTTGAATATTGGTTATTTCATTATGTTTTTTTGCCATGTGTCTGCTGTTTCTCTCTTCAGATTATCTTTCTTGCTCACGTATTCACACTCTCTTTTCCTTCTTACCCCTCCCTCCCACCATCAGCCCATTTCTGTGTCTCCTCAGCAGTTGCACAGTATCAGGCAACATCCAAGTACAGGCCCACCTCCTTTACTACTTGCTCCTCGAGCATCAGTGCCCAGTGTGCAGATGCAAGGTCAGAGGATCATCCAACAGGGACTGATTCGTGTAGCTAATGTGGCAAATACAAGCCTGCTTGTCAACATACCACAGGTTGGTATATACAGAAACCTAAAGCAAATTTGAATTTTCAGTGCTTTAAGATACAAAGTTGTCTTTGGTGTTTTTTTTTTTTTTTTTTTGAGAGATCATTTTAGGGTGTTCTAGTAGGTCATCTTGGCAGGAAAGAAGCTGCGTCAAAATCGCAGGTTTTGGTGCAAATTATTTTTTTCTTTGTCCATGCTGATGTCCTTGGATTTTCAGCAGCAAATAATGATACCTGCATTTTTGCTGCGTTTTTTTCAACACCCATTCAAGTCAATGGGTGAAAAAACGCAGCAAAAACGCTGAATGAAGTGACATGCTCTATGTCCAAAAAATGCAGCAAAGCACCAAATACTAATCACACAAAAAACCACGGTGTGTGTATGAGATTTCTGAAATCTCATAGGCTTTGCTGGTACTGTAAAAAGCTGCTGAAAATTAGCATAAAAAGGCAGCAAAAACGTCCTGTGTGATCTTACCCTTAAAACGCAGCAGTCCTCTGTCACCCTGTACTTTGTGCATGGGAGCAGTTAATTACAATTTTTGCAGAGAAAAGGCTGTTTCACTTGAAGAATCATTCTGCCATTATGCTTTCAGATACAATGATGCCCCTAATTGTGAAAGTAGCCATTGGATATCCAACAATCATGGTGGTGTCCCACGAACAAAGTGGCTCATTCTCTTGCCTATCCATATGTTGTGACTATTATCCCTGTGACTGCATCTGCAGGGGAAATGTTTGCCCTGATGTAATTCATTTTCAGTTTGAAAATAAAGTCCTCTTTAATAAGGGCGCTTCTTTTTTTTTTTTTTTTTTTTTTTTTTTTTTTTAGGAAAGTTAAACCGGAATTCATTTTAATTGTACCCTTAATATGCAGATAGTGAAATCAAGAATTCATACATTGCAAGGTTAACTTATTAACGAATGCCTAAATGGATTAAAGGCGACTTGTCACTTAATTCATGCTGCCCAAACTACGGTCAGCATGAATAGGAACCTGATAGGTTTTTCTCTGAAACTCTCCATTGTACATGGAGAGAGACCTGTCAGTCACCTAGAGCAGGGTGGGGAGAAGCTGGACAACGGCATTGTCACACTAATCATGTCTCTGGCTAGCTTGTCCCCACTCTGCTCCAATTGATTTAGGCTACTTTCACACTTGCGTTTGTAGCAGCTGCGGAGGGCTGCGGACTTCCTCCGTGAAGCCCCGCCCTCCGCCGCTAGCTCCGCCTATTTCTGCATGCGGCCAGCGTACCTATATTTAACATTAGGTACGCAGGTCGTGCCGCAGTATTGCGGATGCTTCCGCATGCGCGTTTTGACGATGCGGGAAAAAAAATTGCTACAAGCTGCATCCTACGCTGGTCTCCGCATCGTCAAAACGACGCATGCGGCAGCATCCGCATACAGCGGCACGACCTACGTACCTAATGTTAAATATAGGTACACAGGCCGCATGCCGACCGCATGCAGAAATAGGCAGAGCTAGCGGCGGAGGGCGGGGCTTCACGGAGGAAGTCCTCAGCTGCTACAAACGCAAGTGTGAAACCGGCCTAACAGGTCTCTTTGTGTGCACACAGGAAAGACATGTTAAGTAACCAGTGAGAAGCTGGCTGGACTAATTGGGTCTCTCTCTAGTCCCCTGCTTGTTCTTGAAACAATACAGTTTTGCAGCAAGGCTCTTGATTCAAGCTGCCTGGTTTGCAGCATGAAGCCGTGTGACAGGTTCACTTTTAAAGGTACGGTAACTTATCAGATTAAGGCTAGCTGAACCATGGGCTGCTTTAATCTAAGCCTGGGTTTGCAATTTGGAGACTGGTATATTTACTCTGAAACGCTGACCGTGTTTAATTCATGCTACCATGGTTTGGGCAGCATTAGGCTAAGTTCACACTGGGCGTTTTTGATGACTTTTTGATGCTTTTTTTTAATGCTAATTACTCTGTTGCCTCATTGGGGGACACAGGACCATGGGTGTTATGCTGCTGTCCACTAGGAGGCGACACTATGCATAATCTGAAAAAGATTAACTGTGGCTCCTCCTGTGCAGTATACACCCCTGGACGGCATCAGCCTTCTCCAGTTTTTGCTTAGTGCCGCATAGGAGGCACACCTAAAAGATTTTTACTCCGTTTTTTCCGACAGGATTACAGATGAAGAAAAGAGGGTCTCCTGTGAGACTCCCGGCATGGCTCCTTCCTCGGCCCCCTATTATGGGGTGCCCAGTTGAAGTAGAGATGGCTATTCCCCAGTCCCTCGGGTGCTGGTTCGAAGTCGAGACCCCCCCCTCCTTCCCCAATTCCTTTTGGTTTCTGGGTTGAGGTCGAGGCGAGGATAAAGGCCCCTGAAGCATTCTACAGCTCCCAGCAATGGGCCAGCACACTGCGCCTGCATCCAGGCACCCCAGCCCAGCTGCGGGCTCCTGTTGGGGCCGGGGGGAGTGCTGGCAGGCATGGCACATACAGACACGGGGCTCCCTGCGCCCCTGTCTCTGCGTCAGCATCAGCTCTCTACTGCCTCAGGGAGACCCCTACCGGGCTTCCGCTTATAGCCCCACCGCCATCCTGCCTTTAAATCCGGAGGGGTCCGGTTCACATCCGACCCCCTCCCGGACTTTCGCGCCTGCCTGGAGCCCTTCTGGGCCTCAGGCATCTAATTTAGGCCCCGGCTTCGGCCTAGCTGAAGCTGCCCCCTCCTCTCCGTCCACCGGCCCGCCCCCTAGATGACAAATATGACACTACAGTGTCATAAAGGGGGTGAATCGAGACAGAAAGGGTGCGTTTTTACACAGCCTTGCCGCCTTTTTCCAGCTCTCCGCCCCCTTCTCCTCCTTTCCTCTGTCTCAGCAGCCATTTTCGGCTGCAGATTAACCCTGCATCTCCCGGTCTGCAGGACCAAGCAGCCAGTCTCCGGGGGGCACAGGACTGTGGATCTTCGGCGCTGGACCTAGGGGCACACTGGTGGGGTAAGATCACAGCTGGGTTTTTTACTCAGCTGTGAATCCATATTACCTATAAGGCTCCCCTATAGGTTTCTCTACCCCTGTAAGGTCCTCTGCTGGCAGCACTTCTGCACTCTGTGCACTATGCCGGGCTCAAGGTCCAAGAGAACCAGGCAGATCTGCTGTTATGCATTCTGCACAGCCTGCGGGACCGCTCTCCCCAGTAGTAGCACGTACCCCCATTGTCAGAACTGTATATAAACTAATGTGTCAGAGCCCCAAGAAGCCCCTGCCAATGCCTCGGTGTCTAATGCCACGCCGGAATGGGCTTCTCAGATATCGCAATCTATGACGCAGTCTATAGATAACCTAACCTCCACATTGCTTCAGGCTCTGCAGGGTCATGCCCCGGCTATGACCATTACCCAGCAAAGGGAGAGCTTGACTCAGGAACAAGATGACCCTGGCACATCCACGTCTAGGTCAGGACGCAAGCGGACCCATAGATCAAGTCCATCTGCGTCATCCCATAGCACACGGTCATCCCCCTCTAGGGAGAGACACCGTAGCTCCAGGTCATCTAGACCGTCCCATTCCAAGGACAGACAATGCAGACCTCCGCAATCCCCGACCAGAGAAGGCCTCCTCCCCAGCCCACTCAGCAAGGGACGCCTCAGTGATACACAGGATTCGGAAGGCATCTGTGACTTTGACTCAGACAGAGACACGGAGGGGTCCCTGATCCCAATCCCTCCTAGCAATACAGCGCTAGTTGAGGACATAATTTCATCCATCAATCGGGTGCTGGACATTTCTGATCCTCCACCAGAGGCCCCAGAACATAAGATTTCCTTTGAAGGACCTCTGAAGCCGCCTAAGGTTTTCTCTAACCACCCAGAGTTTAAGGCGATTCTTAAAAAGCAGCTCTCACAGCCTGAGAAAAAATTCGCTAATCGCAAATATCTGGAGGCGAGGTACCCCTTCCCACAGAAGGACTCCACGGAATGGACAGATCCACCTGAAGTGGACCCCCCAGTCTCTAGACTAGCAGCACAGACCCTCCTTTCACTGCCAGATAGCTCAACCCTCAGGGACGCAGCAGACCGGCAGGTAGAACGCATGGCTCGTTGTATTTTCGAGGCAGCAGGGGCATCCCTGGCTCCCGCGTTCGCCTCAGTTTGGGCTGCCAAGGCCATTCTGGCCTGGGCAAAGAATTTACAAGCTCTCCAAGCATCCGCTCCTGAGCTGTCGGACCAAGCGGTTCAAATAGCAGTTGTAGCAGACTACATGCTCCATGCAGCTCTGGATTCAGCAAGGGGAGTAGCGGGGATAGCATCAAACGCCATCACGATTCGGCGTATCCTCTGGCTGCGGGAATGGAAAGCGGACGCAGCCTCAAAGAAGTCCCTCACGCACCTCCCCTACCTCAGTGGGAGACTTTTCGGTGAACAGTTGGACACTATGATATCCAACGCCACCGGGGGTAAGAGTACTTCTCTTCCCCAACTGAAACCTAAACGCACTTACAAGAAGCGTAACCAAACTCGATTCCGATCCTTTCGGCTGGTCCGTCTCGCGTCCAGCACAAAATCGTAACCGTTCCCCATGCAGGGACAACTCACGATCGACGCAAAGGTCGGACAAGACCTGGCAGTCAAAAGCAGGCCAGCCTAAGCCCAGAGGAGGAAAATCTCAGACTTTCTCCTCAACCAGACTCACGGACTCCGGAAGACACCACACCAGTAGGCGACCGACTTTTGCTCTTTCATCAAGTCTGGCTGCCTATTACAGAAGACAGGTGGGTCATGGAACTAGTGTCTTCCGGATGCAAAATAGACTTCACCTCCAACCCACCGGACCGATTCTTCCTCTCTGTCCCCCCAAAACCGCCAGCCAAGGCTCGTGCCTACCACCAAGCGGTCTCCTCGCTTTTTCAAGCAGGAGTCATAGTACCGGTACCCACGACCGGCCGCTTCCGAGGGTTCTACTCCAATCTGTTCGTAGTTCCCAAGAAAGGAGGCAGCGTACGGCCCATACTAGACCTAAAACAGCTCAACAAATATGTACGGGTCCGTCATTTCCGCATGGAGTCCCTTCGGTCCATCATTGCGTCCATGGAGAAAGGAGAATATCTCGCCTCCATAGACATACAAGACGCATACCTGCATATACCCATTGCACCTGCCCATCAGAGGTTTCTCAGGTTCACAATAGGCTAGGACCACTACCAATTCGTGGCTCTCCCTTTCAGATTCGCCACGGCTCCCAGAGTGTTCACCAAGGTCATGGCAGCCACCATGGACGTCCTGCACTCCAGAGGCATAGTAGTCGTTCCATACCTGGACGATCTACTCATCAAGGCTCCCACCTTCAAGGACTGCGAGCTCAGCGTCTCAATCACAACCGATACTCTGTCGCATGGGCTGGTTAATCAACCTACAAAAGTAATCACCAACCCCGAGTCAGTCCCTGACCTTCCTGGGAATGTTATTCAACTTTGAAAGAAGGAATATAAACCAGCTCACCCGTGATGCATAAACCAATCCTCGGGAGCACGGACCCGCTGTGTTCAGGCGTATGGAGTCCAAAAAAGAAAATGTCCAGCTTCACCGAATCCGTAAAAAAGTTTTCTTTATTCACATACTATTAGGCATAGAGGATACAGACATCTGCACAAGCCATATGGGTGAGAATCTCCACGCGTTTCTGGAGACTAAGCTCCCTTAATCATTCAACACCTCCAGGGGTCTAGTGCTCCTTCCCAAGGACAAGGCACTGGCTCTCCGACTAGCAGTTCGCACCCTTCTCCGCAAACCCCCTCGATCTCTCCGGTTTGCCATGAGTCCTCAGCAAGATGGCAGCAGCAATAGAAGATGTCCCATTTGCCCAGTTTCACCTCAGACCTCTCCAACTAGCCATTCTCAAGTCCTGGGACAGGAATCCCTTTTCTCTCGACAGGGAGTTCCAGCTAACGTCGTCAACCAGGAAGTCCCCGCACTGGTGGCTCAAGCCAACCTCGCTAGCAAAGGGGAAATCCTTTCTCACAGGTCAATGGAAGGTTCTGACCACCGACGCGAGCCTGACGGGTTGGGGTGCGGTGCACCTACACCACAGGGCACAGGGCAAGTGGTCCCCAGTGGAAGCGACCATGCCCATCAACATCCTGGAAATTCGTGCCATCCTTCTGGCATTGAGGGCCTTCCATCACTTACTGGCAGCCTCTCACATCAGAATACAGTCGGACAATGCCACGGCTGTGGCATATGTGAATCACCAAGGGGGGACCCGCAGTACCCAGGCAATGCGAGAAGTGTCACACATCCTCCGCTGGGCGGAGGACACAGGGTCGGTTCTTTTGGCGGTCCACATTCCGGGTGTGGACAACTGGGAAGCAGACTTCCTCAGCCGACAAGGAATAGACTCGGGAGAGTGGTCTCTCCATCCCGAAATTTTTCAACAGATCTGTCTCCGCTGGGGGACCCTGGATGTGGACCTAATGGCATCCCACTTCAATGCCAAGGTCTCCAACTTCATGGCCAGAACACACGATCCGCGGTCGCTCGGAGCAGATGCTCTGGATCAGGACTGGACCCAGTTCCAGCTTCTGTATATTTTTCCACCTCTCCCCCTGATATCCAGAGTGGTGAGGAAGATCAAACAAGAGGGAGTTCCAACCATCCTAATTGCACCGGACTGGCCCAGACGCACATGGTACGCCGACATCGTACAACTCACAGCAGACGCCCCCTGGCGTCTCCCCGACTGCCACGATCTTCTATCACAAGGCCCGTTCTACCACCAGAACTCAGGGGCTCTCAATTTGACGGAGTGGCCCTTGAGACCTGGGTTCTAACCCAGGCAGAGCTCTCGACGGACGTCATTGGAACCATGATCAGAGCACGGAAACCAGCGTCTGCCAAGATTTATTACCATACCTGGAAAGCTTTTTTTACCTGGTGCGAATCTCGTGGCCAGATCCCACTCCCTTATTCCCTACCCAAAGTACTTGGTTTTCTCCAATCGGGTCTGGAGGCCAGGCTGTCATTGGGCTCGCTTAAGAGCCAGGTGTCAGCCCTCTCAGTGCTTTTTCAAAGGCGCATTGCTACCAAGCCGCAAGTAAGGACTTTCCTTCAGGGGGTTTCCCGATTGGTTCCCCCCTACAGACGACCACTAGAAACGTGGGACCTCAACCTGGTCCTGACAGCATTGCAGGAACCACCCTTCGAACCCCTTAAGGAGGTCCCGCTCCGCCTTCTTTTCCAGAAGGTGGTTTTCCTGGTGGCAATCACCTCGCTACGCAGGGTTTCTGAACTGACAGCACTCTCTTGCAGACGGCCCTTCCTGGCTTTTCACCAGGACAAGGTAGTTCTTCGTACGGTCCCATCCTTCCTTCCGAAGGTTGTGTCCGACTTCCACCTCAATGAGGAAATTTCACTACCATCCCTTTGCCGGTTCCGGTTCATAGAGTGGAGAAGGCTCTGCATACGCTTGACCTTGTCAGGGCATTGCGTATATACGTGTCTAGGACTGCGTCCTTCCGGAGATCTGATTCTCTTTTCCTCCTTCCGGAAGGCGGCCACAAGGGTCTGCCAGCTTCCAAAGCTACCCTTGCCAGGTGGATCAAATCCACCATACAAGAGGCCTACCGCCTTAAGAATTCTCCTCTTCCAGCCGGTATTACGGCACACTCTACACGGGCGGTAGGGGCCTCCTGGGCCATTCGGCACCAGGCTTCGGCACAACAAGTGTGTAAGGCGGCCACTTGGACTAGCTTACACACGTTTACTAAACACTACAGGGTTCAGAACCCAGTCCTCAGCGGATGCGAGCCTGGGTAGATGTGTCCTGCAGGCGGCGGTGCCCTAAGTATAGGGGCCTGTCTGCACAATATTCGTCCATTGCTTCCCACCCAGGGACTGCTTTAGGACATCCCATGGTCCTGTGTCCCCCAATGAGGCGACAGAGTAAAGGAGATTTTTGTGTACTCACCGTAAAATCTCTTTCTCTTAGCCTCTCATTGGGGGACACAGCTCCCACCCTGTTGCCCTTTCCGGGCCGTTGTAACTGTTGAGTTCTCATATTGTTTTCTTGAGCTCGTACATAGTTGCCTTCTTACAGGCATAATTATGTTATTCATGTTACGTTCCTCCTACTGCTTTTGCACAAAACTGGAAGGCTGATGCCGTCCAGGGGTGTATACTGCACAGGAGGAGCCACAGTTAATCTTTTTCAGATTATGCATAGTGTCGCCTCCTAGTGGACAGCAGCATAACACCCATGGTCCTGTGTCCCCCAATGAGAGGGGACATGAGTACACAAAAATCTCCTTTTTTAGCTGCTTTTAACATTAACAGTAAAGCCTATGACATTTCAGAAATCTCATGCACACATTGGTTTTTGCCATTCCGTATTTTGTGCTTTGCATGGTTTTTTGGACATAGAGCATGTCACTACTTTCAGTGGTTTTTCAGTGTTTTTCACCCATTAACTTGAACGAAAAAAAAGCATGAAAAAAAACGCCACCGAAAATACAGCAAAATCTGCGTTTTTGCTGCATTGAAAGTGCTCAGTGTGAACTTAACCCTTAATCAGATGATTAGTTCTTTATGAATCCCCTAAAAGACACACAAGTACACTTTTCTCCGTGTAATTGGTATTATGAATTACATGTCGTTGTTTATACATGTTGTAAATTGCATGTACAATTTATTTTTTTTTCTCTTTTAGGCATCCCCAACTTCTTTGAAGGGCTCAGCTGGAACAACCGGAAATGCCACAAGTCTCTCAAGTGGTAGTGCTAATGAATCTCCTGCTAGCCGGCAAGCAGCTGCCAAGCTTGCCCTACGTAAGCAGTTGGAAAAAACCTTGCTGGAGATTCCACCACCCAAACCACCTGCACCAGAACTTAACTTTCTTCCAAGTGCAGCCAATAATGAGTTCATCTATCTAGTAGGACTGGAGGAGGTAGTGCAGAACCTGCTAGAGACCCAAGGTAAGAATTATTGAGCTTGAAAGGGATGACTGTAACGATTTCTTAAGTTCAGTCGGATATACCAAACTATCATGTGTAGCCTCATAGCTATGCCTCATACCTTAAACTGTATACAATTAGGGCACTTTCAATAACTAACTTTTCTACATGTGTGCAGTTTCTCATTCAGTCATTTCTCTATTCTCTAAGGGATAACTCTGTAAAACCTCTAAAATGGCTAATGCTACACTATTATACAAATGTCAAAAGGAAAATGTGGGCATCTTTCTACATATTGATGTAATGATACCATTTTTGTAGACATCCAATGTGCCAGTCATAACCAATCTAGTATAGAAAACCTGTAATTCAGCTTGGAAGTGTGCTGGGGGAAGGGGGCGTTCGTGCGCTTGGGACAAGCAAGCCAAGTTTACGGTCACCCTCCGCGCACATCCAGACTGATTTGTATAAGGGGACCGATTCATTAAATGTCTACTCCAGAATACTGGCGGGAAAACACATTTAAATCGCAATATTTTTGTGCAACTTGGAAGTTGCTCAAAAATATTTTGACATTTGGGCTTTACACGGCTTCTCCAATATGGTATTTGCCTGGCTACACCAACCTGTCTGTCAGATCCATGAAGAAACATAACCTACTCCAAGTCCAGCAATACCTTTTACATGGGCAGTTTGTTCTTTTGTTAGTGAGTATTCAGGATTTTGTGAAATGCAAATGAGGTAGAAAAGCTATTTATAAATCTGAAGCCTCTGTCACTCCAGTTCTATTCCCCGGCCAGCACTACCTACTCCTGCTTGACTTACAACTCCTTTGCCTGAAGTCACACCGTATCATAGTATAGAAGCAGGCAGTCAGGAGAACGCGGCACTGCAAGGACAGTGTTCCTTGTAATAAATTGGTTGCATTATACTACAGCAGTGTTTCCCAACTCCGGTCCTCCAGCGCCACCAACAGGTCATGTTTTCAGGATTTCCTTAGTATTGCACAGGTGATAATTGCATCACCTGCACAGGCAATAATTCCATCACCTGTTCAATACTAAGGAAATCCTGAAAACATAACCTTTTGGTGGCTCTGGAGGACCGGAGTTGGGGAACACTACTACAGTAATAATAATTCTTTATTTATATAGTTCAAACATATTCTGCAGGGCTTTACAGTTTGCACACATTATCATCGCTGTCCCCATTGGGGCTCACAATCTAAATTCCCTCTGTTTGTCTTACGAGTGTGGGAGGAAACCGGAGTGCCCGGAGGAAACCCACACAAACACGGGGAGAACATACAAACTCCTTACAGATGTTGTCCTTGGTGGGATTTGAACCCAGGACTCCAGTGCTGCAAAACAGCAGCGTTATCCACCACCGTGCTGCCCTACAGTGAAATTCTTTAATGAATCGGCACCATGGTTTCTATGCTAGATTTCTTACTTATGACTGGCGCATTGGATCTCTACAAAGAAATATCCTTTTACCTTGGGCAGGTGTCTACACAGCTATATCAGTACTTCCCTGTGCGGCTGTATGATAGGTGTACTCCTTATTGCTGGATATCTTACTAAGTGACTGTCCTCCCTACAGGTAAAACTGTGCCACTACCTGCATCTCATGAGCCTTATAGTTGTGCCCAATGCAAGACGGACTTCACCAGCCGCTGGAGACAGGAAAAAAATGGGACCATCATGTGTGATGTTTGCATGACTTCTAACCAAAAGAAGGCCCTGAAAGCTGAGCACACGAACAGACTGAAGGCTGCCTTTGTCAAAGCTCTGCAACAAGAACAGGAGATTGAGCAACGAATACTGCAGCAGAGCTCATCCCCTGCACAGATAAAGTCAGAGCATTCGGTTCAACACCACTCACTGAAACAGGTAACCAAATTGCACAGAAGAAGAAGAAAACTTTACATACTTTTACTTTAATCCCTTAGAGGCAAATGTGTACAAGATTTGACTGGAGCAGGCTCAGGAGCTGGACCTGTGCTATACATTGTGGGTGCCAGTGGTGATATACACCAGTGATAACTGCTTGTAATCTGATGGCAGCAGTTTATACCCTTAGCCTATAAGAGCACAGTTTTAAGTGGATTGTCTACTACTAGGACAACCCCATCTCGATCTGAATGTTTGCCCCCATGAAAATAAAAACACTTCCGCGGCTGACGCTGTTCCAGTGGTGTTGGCACTCGCGTACCCACGGCTGACTTGTCACTATGTCTCTTGAGCCCTGTGCCCAATCAGCGCTCGTCACTGTTCCCGCCTTTGGAAGTATCTCTATCTATCTATCTATCTATCTATCTATCTATCTATCTATCTATCTATCTATCTCTACTATATAATTGTCTAAGGGTCACTTCCTTCTGTCTGTCATGGATATTCATTGGTCGCGGCCTCTGTCTGTCATGGAAATCCAAGTCGCTGATTGGTCGTGGCAAATCAGTGACGGGTACAGTCCTGCGGCAAAATGGCCGCTCCTTCCTCCCTGCAGTCAGTGCCCGGCGCCCGCATACTCCCCTCCAGTCACCGCTCACACAGGGTTAATGCCGGCGGTAGCAGACCGCGTTATGCCGCGGGTAACGCCCTCCGTTACCGCTGCTGTTAACCCTGTATGTCCCCAACTTTTTACTATTGATGCTGCCTATGCGGCATCAATAGTTAAAAGATCTAATGTTAAAAATAATAAAAAAACAAAAAACCTGCTATTCTCACCCTCCGTCCCAGAGATGCATTGCGAAATTACCCAGAAGACTTGGCGGTCTCGCGAGACCGCGAAGTCATCTGGGCAATTTCGCAATGCATCCTGGGAACGGAAGATGGCAGCAGCCGCGCGCGTATCGCCGGAGCTTCGCTGGATCCCAGGGAGTGAGTATATAACTATTTTTAATTTTTTATTTTTTTTTAACAGGGATATGGTGCCCACACTGCTGTATACTACGTGGGCTGTTAGATACAGCGTGGCTGCTATATACTACCTGGCCAGTGTTATATACTATGTGGGCTGTGTTATGTACTGCGTGGGCTGTGCTATATATTACGTGGCCTGTTATATACTACGTCGCCTGTGTTATATAATGCGTGGCTGCTATATACCGCGTGGGCTGTTATACAGTACGTGGGCTGTGTTATATACTAAATGTCAAATATATAAAAACAACTGTGGGCGCTGCACACCGTAAATTAACACTAATAATCCTACTGCTGCAGATAAACGGACATAACTACCACAAAAGTCCGAAATAGAGTGAAAAAACACCGCGAATCAATAAATAGATATATATCTGCGCTGTAGATTACAAAAGGAGACCTTTTAATAAATGCAGTGTTTTTACATATGTCACCCAACGTACACTCTGCCTCAGGTTGCCCAGTTTGAAATTAGTTGCTGAATTGCCTCTTAAATATGTATGTTAATATTTACCGGGCGGTTGCAGTCCAAGTCTCCTGGATGAGTATCACAGGTTGCCGCGTGTAGCACAATCCAAGTCTTCTAAACAAATGAATGATGATAGTGCTTCTAACGTTCTTTCCTTTTACTAAAAATGTGAGGGGCGGGTGAAAAAGTTCTGTCCCGGCCGGTGACAGATCCCCCTTACCTCGTCAATAGTGAGCCTGGGTCTTCAGCGTGAACCAGCGCTTCCACACGCTTAATGCCGACGAGGCGCAGAGAAGCTGCAGGACCTCGTGTGACGTCACTACCACGTGATGTTACACGTGAACGGCTGAAAACTGCACACAGAACCGAAAAGGAACTATCCAACGCGTTTCGAAGTCAGCGGACTTCTTCCTCAGGGATCACGTGGTAGTGACGTCACACGAGGTCCTGCAGCTTCTCTGCGCCTCGTCGGCATTAAGCGTGTGGAAGCGCTGGTTCACGCTGAAGACCCAGGCTCACTATTGACGAGGTAAGGGGGATCTGTCACCGGCCGGGACAGATCTTTTTCACCCGCCCCTCACATTTTTAGTAAAAGGAAAGAACGTTAGAAGCACTATCATCATTCATCTGTTTAGAAGACTTGGATTGTGCTACACGTGGCAACCTGTGATACTCATCCAGGAGACTTGGACTGCAACCGCCCGGTAAATATTAACATACATATTTAAGAGGCAATTCAGCAACTAATTTCAAACTGGGCAACCTGAGGCAGAGTGTACGTTGGGTGACATATGTAAAAACACTGCATTTATTAAAAGGTCTCCTTTTGTAATCTACAGCGCAGATATATATCTATTTATTGATTCGCTGTGTTATATACTGTTTGGGCTGTGTTATATACTGCGTGGCCTCTTATATATTGTGTGGCCTGTATTAACGCATTGGGTATTCTACAATATGTATGTATATAGCACAGGCCACGTAGTATTTGTCTGCTATATACTACATGGCTCCTATATACTACGTGGCCTGTGCTAAATACTATGTGGATGCTATATACATACATAAATACATATTCTAGAATACCCGATGCGCTAGAATCGGGCCACCATCTAGCGTATGTGTATATATATGTGTATATACATATATGTGTGTGTGTGTATATATGTGTGTATATATATATATATATATATATATATATATATATATATATATATATATATATATATATATATATATATATATATATATATATATATATATATGTGTGTGTGTGTATATATATATATATATATATATATATATATATATATATTTATTTTTATTATTTATTGTTATAGCGCCATTTATTCCATGGCGCTTTACAAGTGAGGAGGGGTATACATAGTAAAAACAAGTACAATAATCTTGAACAATACAAGTCATAACTGGTACAGTAGGAGAGAGGACCCTGCCCGCGAAGGCTCACAATCTACAAGGGATGGGTGAGAATACAGTAGGTGAGGGTAGAGCTGGTCATGCAGCGGTTTGGTCGATCGGTGGTTACTGCAGGTTGTAGGCTTGTCGGAAGAGGTGGGTCTTCAGATTCTTTTTGAAGGTTTCGATGGTGGGCGAGAGTCTGATGTGTTGTGGTAGAGGGTTCCAGAGTAGGGGTGATACGCGAGAGAAATCTTGTATACGATTGTGTGAAGAGGAGATAAGAGGGGAGTAGAGAAGGAGATCTTGTGAGGATCGGAGGTTGCGTGTAGGAAAGTACCGGGAGATGAGGTCACAGATGTATGGAGGAGACAGGTTGTGGATGGCTTTGTACGTCATGGTTAGGGTTTTGTACTGGAGTCTCTGGGCAATGGGGAGCCAGTGAAGGGATTGACAGAGGGGAGAGGCCAGAGAATAGCGGGGGGACAGGTGGATTAGTCGGGCAGCAGAGTCTAGAATAGATTGGAGGGATGTGAGAGTGTTTGAGGGGAGGCCACAGAGCAGGAGGTTGCAGTAGTCAAGGCGAGAGATGATGAGGGCATGGACTAGGGTTTTTGCAGATTCTTGGTTGAGGAATGAACGGATTCGTGCAATATTTTTGAGTTGAAGTCGGCAGGAAGTGGAAAGGGCTTGGATATGTGGTTTGAAGGAGAGATCAGCGTCAAGGATAACCCCGAGGCAGCGAGCTTGTGGGACTGGGGAGAGTGGGCAGCCATTTACTGCAATGGATAGGTTCGTTGGGGGGGTCACGTGAGATGGGGGAAAGATGATGAATTCTGTTTTGTCCATGTTAAGTTTCAGAAATCTAGCGGAGAAGAAGGATGAAATAGTGGACAAACATTGAGGGATTCTGGTTAGTAGGGAGGTGATATCTGGTCCAGAGATGTAGATCTGTGTGTCATCAGCATAGAGGTGATACTGAAAGCCATGAGATTCTATGAGCTGTCCCAGGCCAAAGGTGTAAATGGAGAAGAGCAGGGGCCCAAGGACTGAACCTTGTGGGACTCCGACAGATAGGGGGCGAGGTGAGGAGGTGGTGTGTGAGTGGGAGACGCTGAATGTCCGGTCTGTTAGGTATGATGAGATCCAGGATAGGGCCAAGTCTGTGATGCCAAGGGATGAGAGGGTCTGTAATAATAGGGAATGGTCCACTGTGTCAAAGGCAGCCGACAGGTCGAGGAGGAGGAGAACAGAGTAGTGTCGCTTGCTCTTGGCGGTTAAGAGGTCATTGGTGACCTTAGTTAGGGCAGTTTCAGTGGAATGGTGTGACCGGAAGCCAGATTGTAAGCGGTCAAAGAGGGAGCAAGAAGAGAGATGGGAGGACAGTTCAAGGTAGACGTGGTGTTCCAGTAGTTTTGAGGCATAGGGGAGAAGTGATATAGGGCGATGGCTAGATACAGAGGATGGGTCAAGAGAGGGCTTTTTGAGGATAGGTGTGATGGAGGCATGTTTAAAGCTTGAGGGGAAAACACCAGTTGTTAGTGATAGGTTGAAGAGATGGGTTAGGGTTGGGCTGAAGATTGTGGTGAGGTTTGGGATGAGGTGGGATGGGAGCGGGTCAAGTGCACAGGTGGTGAGATGCGATCTTGAGAGTAGAGTGGCGAGTTGATCTTCTGTAATGGTGGAGTAGTTGGTTTTGGAGGTGGAGGGTAGGGAAGTTGGGAGGAAGGGCTCTGGGGCTTGTTGACCAAAACTGTCTCTGATGTTATCAATCTTCTGCTTGAAGAATGAGGCAAAGTCTTCAGCAGAGATAAGTGGGGAGGGAGGAGGTGCTGGGGGACGGAGGAGAGAATTGAAGGTGTTGAATAACTGTTTAGGGTTGTGAGACAGGGAGGATATGAGAGATGAGAAGTAGGTTTGTTTAGCTGTGGCGAGTGCAGTCTTGAAAGTAGTGAGGGACTGTTTGAATGCGATTAAGTGGTCGTTGGAGTGGGATCTTTTCCATCTGCGCTCAGCAGCCCTGGAAGCTCGCCTCAGTTCTTTGGTCAGGCTGGTGTGCCAGGGCTGTCTGTTGATTTTGCGAGCTTTGGTATGTGTAAGTGGGGCAGCAGATTCCAAAGCTACAGCTATTGTGGTGTTATATAGAGCGGCAGTGTCATCCGCATTGTGTATGGAACTTATGTATGTGAGAGGGAGGAGGGATTCAGAGAATTAATGTAGGTCAAGATGTTTAAGATTTCTGCGAGGGTGTGAAAGTTTGTGGGGTGGGGACTCTAGACATGGAGTGGAGAGAGATGAGAATGTGAGAAGGTTGTGGTCAGAGAGAGGAAGAGGTGAGTTAGAGAGGTTAGATAAGGAGCAGAGGCGGGTGAAGATGAGGTCCAGTGTGTGACCATCTTTGTGAGTGGCTGCAGAAGACCATTGAGTGAGGCCAAAGGAGGAAGTGAGAGATAGAAGTTTAGTGGCAGCTGAGAGGGAAGTGTCAATGGGATGTTGAAATCGCCCATGATGATAGTGGGGATGTCTGCAGAAAGGAAATGAAGTAGCCAGGTGGTGAAGTGGTCAAAGAAGATGGTGGCTGGCCCTGGGGGGCGGTAAATGACAGCCAGTTGGAGGTTGGAGGGGGAGTAGATGCGTACAGAGTGCACCTCAAAGGAAGGGAGGGTAACAGAGGGTGGCAGTGGGATTGAGGTGAAGGAGCAGTTATCTGACAGAAGAAAACCAACTCCTCCACCATGCTTGCTGCTGGGGCGGGGTGTGTGAGAAAGGTGGAAGCCACCGTAAGAGAGTGCAGCAGGAGAGGCTGTGTCAGAAGGGGTTTCGGTGATGGCGAGGAAGGAAAGTTTGGTAGTAACAAAAAGATCATGGATGTAGGAAAGCTTGTTACATACAGAGCGAGCGTTCCACAGAGCTCCTGTTAGTGGGACTTGGGAAGCGGGGGCTGGGCGAATGGGTATAAGGTTAGAGAGGTTACGGAAGTTTGTGATGGAGCATGGATGGGAGGTAGAAATGACTGTGGGAATGTGGTGAGGAGGACCAGGATTTGGAGAGATATCACCAGCAGTGAGAAGGAGCAGAGATAGTGTTAGCAGGTGGGAGCAGGAGAGGGCATGAGGGGGCTGCCTGTGTTTTGAGACAGAGGATTGTATGTTAAGGAACAGTTCTGAGGAGGAGGTGAGATGGATGGGGAGGATTGAAGAGGAGATGAACAGTTCCTTACTTGGTGTGGGGATTGGGGGAGGTAGCAGAAAGTGAAAGATTATAGGGGTAAAAGTGACAACAAACAGAAACATTGTTTGCAGTGACAGGCCAGTTACCTTCAGTTCCCTTCAGGTTCCCTTCAGGTTTTAACCCCTTCATGACCTTGGGATTTTTCGTTTTTCCGTTTTCGTTTTTCGCTCCCCTCCTTCACAGAGCCATAACTTTTTTATTTTTCCGTCAATTTGGCCATGTGAGGGCTTATTTTTTGCGGGACGAGTTGTACTTTTGAACGACATCATTGGTTTTACCATGTAGTGTACTAGAAAACAGGAAAAAAATTCCAAGTGCAGTGAAATTGCAAAAAAAGTGCAATCCCACACTTGTTTTTTGCTTGCCTATTTTGCTAGGTTCACTAAATGCTAAAACTGACCTGCCATTATGATTATCCAGGTCAGTACGAGTTCATAGACACCTCACATGTCTAGGTTATGTTTTACCTAAGTGGTGAAAAAAAATTCCAAACTTTGCAAAAAAAAAAAAAAATTGCGCCATTTTCCGATACTCGTAGCGTCTCCATTTTTCGTGATCTGGGGTCAGGTGAGGGCTTATTTTTTGTGTGCCGAGCTGGCATTTTTAATTATAGCATTTTGGTGCAGATACGTTCTTTTGATCGCCCGTTATTGCATTTTAATGCAATGTCGCGGCGACCAAAAAAACGTATTTCTGGCGTTTCGATTTTTTTTCTCATTACGCCATTTAGCGATCAGGTTAATGCTTTTTTTTATTGATAGATCGGGCGATTCTGAACGCGGCGATACCAAATGTGTAGGTTTGATTTTTTTTTATTGATTTATTTTGATTGGGGCGAAAGGGGGGTGATTTAAACTTTTATGTTTTTTTTATTTTTTTCACATTTTTAAAAACTTTTTTTTTCCACTTTTGCCATGCGATCGGCTCTGCTACATAACAGCGATCATCAGATCGCTGTTATGTAGGAGAATTGCAGGTGTGCTGTGAGCGCCGACCACAGGGTGGCGCTCACAGCCACCGGCGATCAGTAACCATAGAGGTCTCAAGGACCTCTATGGTTACCATTCAGAAGCATCGCCGACCCACGATCATGTGACGGGGGTCGGCGATGACGTCATATGCGGCCGCCCGGCCGGATGCGGTAGTTAAATGCCGCTGTCTGCGTTTGACAGCGGCATTTAACTAGTTAATAGGCGCGGGCAGATCGCGATTCTGCCCGCGCCTATTGCGGGCACATGTCAGCTGTTCATAACAGCTGACATGTCCAGGCTTTGATGCGGGCTCACCGCGGAGCCCTGCATCAAAGCAGGGGAGCTGACCTCGGACGGTATAGTACGTCCGAGGTCAGTAAGGGGTTAATTCTAATGTAATCCACACTTTTAGAACACACTTCTAGAAATCACACTGCAGACTAAGTCATGCAGACTTGTGCTATGCAATATATGGAAAACTAAGTGCGTTCAGGTGTGAAGCAGAGAGGAGTGGTCTCTGCTCATCTTGGTCAGAGAATTAAGGGTGGACCAGATGCATACAATCAAGCCTAAGTAAACAAGGTCATAAATATCACAGAGTAAGTTGGGGGTTAGCTGAAAGGCATACCATCACATAGAGATATATATATATATATATATATCTCTCTCTGTCTCTCTCTGTCTCTCTCTGTCTCTCTCTGTCTCTCTCTGTCTCTCTCTGTCTCTCTCTGTCTCTCTCTGTCTCTCTCTGTCTCTCTCTGTCTCTCTCTGTCTCTCTCTGTCTCTCTCTGTCTCTCTTTGTCTCTCTCTGTCTCTCTCTGTCTCTCTATCTCGGTCTCTGTCTGTCTATCTCGGTCTCTGTCTGTCTATCTCGGTCTCTGTCTGTCTATCTCGGTCTCTGTCTGTCTATCTCGGTCTCTGTCTGTCTATCTCGGTCTCTGTCTGTCTATCTCGGTCTCTGTCTGTCTATCTCGGTCTCTGTCTGTCTATCTCGGTCTCTGTCTGTCTATCTCGGTCTCTGTCTGTCTATCTCTCTCTCTCTGTCTCTGTCTATCTCTATCTCTCTGTCTCTGTCTATCTCTCTCTCTCTGTCTATCTCTATCTCTCTCTCTCTCTGTCTATCCTACTAGATGGTGGCCCGATTGTAACGCATCGGGTATTCTAGAATATGTATGTCCACATAGTATATTGCCCGTCCACGTAGTATATTGCCCAGTGACATAGTATACAGCACAGAGCCACGTAGTATATTGCCCAGCTACGTAGTATATTGCCCAGCCACGTATGACACAGGTTAAAAAAAATAAAAAATAAACATATACTCACCTTCCGCAGGCGCTTTGTAGCTCTGTCGCCTGTGTGGGGTGCAGGCGGCAGCTTCCGGTCCCAGGGTGTGATGACGTCGCTTTCACGTGACTGTGTCGCGGTCACGTGACTGTGTCGCGGTCACGTGACTGTGTCGCGGTCACGTGACTGTGTCGCGGTCACGTGACTGTGTCGCGGTCACGTGACTGTGTCGCGGTCACGTGACTGTGTCGCGGTCACGTGACTGTGTCGCGGTCACGTGACTGTGTCGCGGTCACGTGACTGTGTCGCGGTCACGTGACTGTGTCGCGGTCACGTGACTGTGTCGCGGTCACGTGACTGTGTCGCGGTCACGTGACTGTGTCGCGGTCACGTGACTGTGTCGCGGTCACGTGACTGTGTCGCGGTCACGTGACTGTGTCGCGGTCACGTGACTGTGTCGCGGTCACGTGACTGTGTCGCGGTCACGTGACTGTGTCGCGGTCACGTGACTGTGTCGCGGTCACGTGACTGTGTCGCGGTCACGTGACTGTGTCGCGGTCACGTGACTGTGTCGCGGTCACGTGACTGTGTCGCGGTCACGTGACTGTGTCGCGGTCACGTGACTGTGTCGCGGTCACGTGACCGTGTCGTCATGGCAGGTCCTTGTCGCAAAGGACCTGTGGTTTCGTCGCGGTCACATGACCGTGTATCGGTCACATGACCGTGACGTCACGGCAGGTCCTTCTGCCAGACCATCCTTGCCACCGGAACGTGCCGCTTGCATCGCGAGGAGTGGGAAAGGCGGCGTAGGTGAGTATATAATTTCTTATTTTTTTTTTTTTATTATTATTTTTAACATTAGATGTTTTTACTATTGACGCTGCATAGGCTGCGTCAATAGTAAAAAAAAAAAAACTTGGTCACACAGGGTTAATAGCAGCAGTAACGGAGTGCGTTACCCACGGCATAACGCAGTCCGTTACCTCCGGCATTAACCCTGTGTGAGCGGTGACCGGAGGGGTGTATGCGGGCGCCGGGCAGTGAGTGCGGGGAGTAAGGAGCCGCCATTTTCTTCCGGACTGTGCGCGTCGCTGATTGGTCGTGGGCGTTTTGCCACGTCCAATCAGCGACTTGGATTCCATGACAGACAGAGGCCGCGACCAATGAATATCCGTGACAGACAGAAGGACAGACAGACGGAAGTGACCCTTAGACAATTATATAGTACTACATGGTGGCCCGATTCTAACGCATCGGGTATTATAGAATATGCATGTCCACATAGTATATTGCCCAGCCACGTAGTATATTGCCCAGGGAAGTAGTATATTGCCCAGCCACGTTTGTCACAGGTTAAAAAATTAAAAATAAACATATACTCACCTTTCTGAGGGCCCCTTGTAGTCCACGGCAGCTTCCGGTCCCAGGGTTGGTGTGAGCGCAGGACTTGTGATGACGTCGCGGTCACATGACCGTGACGTCATGGCAGGTCCTTCTGCCATACCATCTTTGCCACCGCAACCTGCAACGGAAGATGACGGGCGGCTCAGCGGACTACAGAGGGTGAGTATAGCAGGTTTTTGTTTTTTTATTTATTATTTTTAACATTACATTTTGTACTATTGATGCCGCATAGGCAGCGTCAATAGTACAAAGTTGGGGACACACAGGGTTAATAGCGGCGGTAACGGAGTGTGTTACCCGCGGCATAACGCGGTCCGTTACCGCCGGCATTAACCCTGTGTGAGCGGTGACCGGAGGGGTGTATGCGGGCGCCGGGCAGTGAGTGCGGGGAGTAAGGAGCAGCCATTTTTTTCCGGACTGTGCGAGTCGCTGATTGGTCGCGGCAGCCATGACAGGCAGCTGGTGAGACCAATCAGCGAACGAATAACCGTGACAGACGGAAGTACCCTTAGACAAATTGTCTGATATATCTATCTATATATATCTATCTATATCTATCTATCTCTCTGTCTCTCTCTGTGTCTCTCTCTGTCTCTGTCTCTCTCTCTGTCTCTCTCTGTGTCTCTCTCTCTCTCTGTGTCTCTCTTTCTGTGTCTCTCTCTTTCTGTGTGTCTCTCTCTGTGTCTCTCTCTCTCTCTCTGTGTCTCTCTCTCTTTCTGTGTCTCTCTCTCTGTGTCTCTCTCTGTGTCTCTCTCTCTCTCTCTGTGTCTCTCTCTCTCTCTCTGTGTCTCTCTCTCTCTCTGTGTCTCTCTCTCTCTCTGTGTCTCTCTCTCTCTCTGTGTCTCTCTCTCTCTGTGTCTCTCTCTCTCTCTGTGTCTCTCTCTCTCTGTGTCTCTCTCTCTCTCTGTGTCTCTCTCTCTCTCTGTGTCTCTCTCTCTCTCTGTGTCTCTCTCTCTCTCTGTGTCTCTCTCTCTCTCTCTGTGTCTCTCTCTCTCTCTCTGTGTCTCTCTCTCTCTCTCTGTGTCTCTCTCTCTCTCTCTGTGTCTCTCTCTCTCTCTCTGTGTCTCTGTCTATTTATAAAAATAAAAACCTCCTTTGGTAACCCCATAATTGTACTGACAAGCAGAACCAAGTTACCAGGTCACTTTTACTGTACTGTTAACACGGTTTAAGACGAAACCCAAAAAAGCCATGGCTGACATGCTTTTGTTTATTTGATATACTGAAACTTAGAGGACTATAGATGAGCTAAAATTGTAAAGTGTCATTTTGAATTACAGCTCATGCCATAAAAACAAGCTTGTATGCATGTCCATGAAAAATTATCGAGTTATGACTCTTGGAAGAATGAAAAGATGACAAATAGAGATATACGGTTATCGGTTTTGACAGGAAGATGTTAAAAATTTCCTCTAACTTCTCAACAGATATTAGTAGCATGGGCAAATTGTAGTATCACTACAGGATTGAACTGCACAGTTTAATAGTATGTTGCCGTAAAGGCACTTTGATGTATGTTGGCCCTGCATATACAATATCGTAAGATATTTTTGAATAAAGGCCATTTATAAAAATCTCTTTGGATATATTTGAGATATAGGCGGGAAAAAAGGATATAGTAGTGAACCTTTCCTTCTGTTATGTTTCTCTTTTAGAGCCCAACACCAATATCCCGTGGATTATCAGGGACCACCAGAGGTGTGCTGCATACGTTCCCGCCTACGACTAAGCTGTCTAATGCAGCCACTCTTGCCAACCGGTCTGTAAAACCCGGAGAGCGTTCTGTGAACAAAACTAATCTGACGTCTGGAAACTGGAAGAAATCTCCAATTAATGCAGGTAATTACATTTAGAACGCCTTAACGGACAATATGGTGGCCTAGCAGTGGAGTGGTGATTCCCCCCCTATATAGTTTTTATTTAAAATATAAATTCCTCTTAAATCTAAATTTATGATGTATGTTGTAGAATCTCACATACAAAATAGATGAGAAGGTACAAGTAGCTAGATGTGGATTTTTGCCACTTTCAGCAGGTTTGGATTAAAGGGTCAATGTCTAGTCTATTATTGCATTGCCTACTATGGCCATGTGGCCAGTAATTCTATTCCAATGATGTTGTACACATTCCTTGTAATATAAATCATTTGCCACACCGCACCTGGGTTGGTCAAAAATATTCCCCAGTAAAATATTGTCGTTTTTTTAGTGTTGTATGAATGAATGGCCCACTTTGCATATTTCATTGTAAAGAAAACCTTCCATGATGGACAGTAGTCGATATCGCATGCTGGTTCTATTTCCTCTTATAATTAAGCAGCTTTTTGTATTGTCCCCCTTGGGTATTGCAGTATATCATTACATCAAATGGGTATAATTGTTTTCTATAGGACAAACATCTAGTCAGAGAGTCATAGCGACACAACAATCAAAGAAACAATCAGTCGAGATGCACAGGGGTAAGCAATATGGGTAATGTTGTTGCTGCAACAATTTTACCTGAATATATCATGCAGCATTTAAATAGATTTTTTATAGAGCAATGGTTTTGTTAATGGTAAAGATGGAAGTATGCAAATCTGTGATTAAGCCTATGCCTGACATTTAAATATTAAGGTGTTTTTTTTTTTTTCATTCCTTTTTGTATGGAAAATAGAACTTTTATTCACATTTTCAGTCGCCAGTAGGTTTAATATAGAAGTCAGTGAGTCAGTCTGTTTGATATAATCTATGTACGTGTGGTTGCTGTGGAAAAAAAGGAACCCAAAAAACTCTTCACCAACTTTGAATTCTAAGAAATAAGGGCACCCACACATGCAATTTTTCCTTTTACTCGAAGTCTGTATCCTCACCTTGTCCAATTCTTTGTATATGCCCACATAGAAATATTGTTCCCACACAGTATGGTACTGCTTACATTGCCCTACAGTGCTGCCCACCCACACACACCTGCTACAACTACACGCACATGTGCGCTCGCTCTTTTGCTGCATCAACACACATCCCCCTCTTTGGTGTCCTGCTTTTCGTCCCTCCTTTGTGCTGCCCATTCACATGATATGAGAATGACTCATGATACAAAGATCCTGGCAGGCCCTTCAGGCACTGATTCACTGGTTTTGAATGTTAGTCTTGATGAGGAGCCGTACTGGAATCAGGCTCTCATTGCGACTTGTACCTTTTATTGAATGTTGCATGTATGAAAAGTGGTGTGTGCCTCCACGTGCACCTTGCCACAAATCTTACCGCTGTGCTGTGATTTCACTTTACGGCCGGCACTCAGTCAGTGCGGGAAGCAGACGTCTAGGGACCTGACGGACACCGGAATGTGAGTATGTACGGTTTGTTTTTTTTACATTTACGATGGTAACCAGGGTAAACATCGGGTTACTAAGTGCGGCCCTGCGCTTAGTAACCCGATGTTTACCCTGGTTACCCGGGGACTTCGGCATCGTTGGTCGCTGGAGAGCTGTCTGTGTGACAGCTCCCCAGCGACCACACAACGACTTACCAACGATCACGGCCAGGTCATATCGCTGGTCGTGATCGTTGGTAAATCGTTTTGTGTAACGGTACCCTAAGATTGTGGCATAAGGGACGCCACCGCTCCTCATGAATTTGCAGAGTGGGGCTTGCCATTCTCCGTCCTACCCAGCTCCGCCCGCTTTCAGAGGCGGCTGAAAAGAACATGAATGCCAAGTCCAAAATTTAATGCAGTCTCATACGGTACTTTTCAAGGTTTTTTTTTTTTTTTTTTTTTTTTTAAATGAAAGCCTTCATGAATCAGGCCCTCAGTCTTCCCATAAACTGGTGGAGGAAGGACCGGTCTGCTCCCTGTTCCAATGTTATTCAATTGTAGCTTTGTGCTGAGTACACAGATAAAGCTGCTGTCCTCAAACTGAGCACAGTCCCTCTGGAGCAAGCATGTTTGGGAGGTATGCTCTCTATATACTGTTTAGAGATGACCAGCCAAGATACCCTTATAATCGCATACCAAATAAAAAGCTACAGTCATAAAATCAGATTAGAGAATAAATATGTAACTGGTTCTGTCTAAATATGATCCTTTCTCAGATATTAAACAATCTTTAGATTCTCTTTATATAGTTCCCATCCAGTTGTGATTTCCCATGCGCAGCTCCTATCCTAATAAGACCCATGTATGATATGTGGGGCCCTTTACTGTATGTCGATTTGAATAAGAGATTACACATTCATCATATCAAACAGCCACGTGTCACACTATTTTTCTGTACATATTTTGTTTCAACTGTGACCTAGCTACTTTTCTGGTGGATAGAACGAAGTCGTCCAGCTGGACATGATTTATGGGATATGTAGTAGATTGCTGCTATCATATTAATGTACAGAAATTTAGACTACTTTCTTGCATATTCAAGCTTTTATAGCAAGGAAAAACACAATTAAAAGGTCAATAAATATTGGGAATTCAATGTGCTATTAGGGTCGTGTCCAAGTACAAATAATTTCCAGAGCTCAGAACTTAAACACACTTGAATTTTAGTGTGCTGTTTATAATTGATAAAGAGAGATTCTTATATTGTCTAGTAGGGACATGTCTAGCACAGCTAATCAAATTGTGTGCTTGATCTAGGGAAAAATTATTTTGAGAATGAAGGGGCCTGATTCATTCTTTCCCTGTACAATGTCACCTCAACCATATGGTTGTGCAGGAAATTACAGCTGACCCTATTCACCTAAATAAACTTGTACAGCAGTGACCAGGAAAGACTATGAAGGTACCAAGTACATATTTAACATGGCTACAGCTTCATTCTCTACCTACCTGGAGGCACCCCAAATACCGGTCTATGCAAGGAACTTCAGCTGGCCCCATTCACGTAAATAAATTTGTAGTGTTGTACTCTATGTAGTGCATTGTTGGGCAAAGAAAGTTTTTTTATAAATGGGCCCTAATGCTGAATCACCGCTGCAACATCTGGATTCTATCAGTATTGTGGTGGGTTTCCAGAGGTTGGGGTACCATATTCCCCAGTGTTTATACATGGTGGTACAACCTAGTGATATCACTATTTTGATTTGAGTAGATCTATGTAGCACATTTTTTTTAAAGTGGCTTGCAAAAATACGTCAAAATGTTTATGCTACGCAGACTGCAAACTTGTGCAATGCTGTTTTACAATGATTTATTTTTTTAATTTAAAGGGAATCTATCACCTCCTAGGATATAGGGAACCTATTAATATGGGCCTACCGGTTATAGAATGTATGAATGCCCATATCTGCTGTCTTGTTGTGGAGAAACTTTTATTTTTTTTTTAAAGGTAATGAGTAGAGATGAGCGAACCTGAACAGTAAATTTCAAGGTCCGTACCGAATACCTACTGTTCGGGTATGGATCCCGAACACTGACTTCTCCATGACATCCGTGTTCTTGTTTGGGTTCAGCACCCCGAACATGAGTGAATCTGATCGGCAGTAAGATTATTACCGCCCGTCAGAGCTGTGTGAGCCACCAGCTGTGACCGACCGTAAAAAGTTTACTGCTGGTCACAGAGGCGTCAACTGATAAGAGCGTATTACTCCCATCAGCCAACGCCTGCTGTTGCTGATGGCAGTGAGAGCAGGAGCCACTGATGGGAGTATTAATCAGCCTGCACAAAAAACAAATAAAAATCTTACCAACAATCAGAGCCTGTGTTTTCCATGCTGTCAGGCAGATGTTCGGGCCCGCCATTCATCTGAATGGGGCCTGGGTTTCTGTACTTTTTTAGTACCCAAACAAAACTTTTTTTTTTTTTTTTTTTTTTTACACTGTTCTGTTGGACCCGAACATCCAGGGGTTTGCCCATCACTAGTAAGGAGTTCTTCCAGGCTCTGGGGCGTGCGGTGTCTGGAAGAAAACTCTGCCTACGGTCTTTATTAGCATACCAGCTGCCTCCCATTAGCATCACAGTGCCCTTTAATCTGTAGTGATGGCCCCGGAATCCCACACCTGTGCCCTGCTATGGGCATTGGCTGCTTCTCTCTTCAGGTGCTGGCGAATCACTGCTACGTCCAACCCCAGTGACCTTCGGCGTGTGCTGTGATAAGGTTCTCTCCCTACTAGGGTGCCTGAGTTGGTGGCGTTTTGAGTCTGTATAAAATGGACCGACTACTAAAATACATATTAAATTGGTTCAGTAGTTCAGTGCAGGATGTGCTGTAAATGTTTCCATAGTAATTTGGGAAAGTTATGAAATGTCCTATAAATGTCTGTTCTATTTCTGATCTAAGTATCTGCACTTTTTGTACATGCTCAGTAGTGAGACAGTGCTGTGGGGTCAGAAGTTGGGCAAACTGATGAGTTTGAGGTTTGGCTTACTGGCTCCTCAACCCTGCTCCCCACTTAGTGACTTGCCTGCACAGAAGAGAGAAGCCGCCAATGCCCCTAGAAGGGCAGATATGTCAAGTGTAATTGCGCTATTTCAGGATGCCGGACTACGGGGCCACCACTACACGTCACCACTGAACACCCCACAGCCTGGAAGAACTCACTACCATAAATTAATAAAAGATGATTTCTCCACAAGACCACAAATATGAGCATGCAGGTATGACTACTTTACCAATTCTATAACCTGTATGCTCATATTAATAGGTTCCATAAGTCCAAGGGGGTGAGATTCCCTTTAAACCAGAAAACTGAACACATTTTTTTTCTGTTGCCGTCAACAAATTAAGGTACCTTTTGTGTGGTGTTTACATGTGGTAGATTTATTGCAGAAATTAACAGCTACTGTATATAATTTTATTAATGCGTACCTGCACTTTCACAATAGTGACTATAAGGCAGGATTCTGCAGTATAATTATTTTACTGCATCACTATTAGTGGTTTTTGATGACAATACACAGCACAGATCGGCCAAAGTCTGTGCCGAGGGCTACACCTAACTAAGCAGAGTCCTTCTCCTGCTGGGCCAATGTCTTCAGTGCGGGGGCGCGCGTCATACGATTTTACAGCACTCCTGTGCTGAAGACCGTAGCTAATCATGACACGTGGGACACTGCCTGGTTTAGAGTAGCCTGCAGGACAGACTTCGGGTGGTCTGTACTGCAAGTTACTAGCTAAAACTTTTTTTAATAAATCAGAAAAAAGGAACAGCACAATAAACTCTGGCAGATGCCAGGCCTCCAAGGCAAAGGTCCAATACTTGCCCAATTTAGACAGAAGAAAAATGAAGGCAGCACTCCAAAATTTTTCAAGGTGAGAAAACTTTATTCAGCCCCACATGTCCTGGCAACGTTTCGTCTCCTCCTGAGCCTTTGTCAAGCTTTTAGCTCTGTGGACTTCCACCAGGAGGTGAGCAGGACTAGTGACCGCATGTGAAGAGAGTGGTTGTGCTTGCTATGATGTTGGTTTAATGGTGGTATGGTATAATTCTTCTTTAACCATATGACTTGATGCCTTGCAGGAGGGACTTTAGCCTTTGTGAACCCTGGCCTCACTGTGCATAAGTCGGCATCTGTGGACCGTCAACGGGAATACCTTCTAGATATGATTCCTTCCCGCTCAATCACCCAGTCTTCTACGTGGAAATAATGAATGCATCCTGCAGCAATGACAGAAATAAAGACAAATAGTGAACGCAAACATGGAGAACATGAGAAAAGTAAAGAAAGGACTTTTTCAGAAAGGAGTTCTTTCCTTTAATAAGGAGAGCAAAGGATCCTCTCTCATCACTTTTCCTTCTTTGACATTTTCTACTACACATGGAATATTGGTAGTGACCCACAGATGAGGTCTTTCGTGCTTTCTTCTAGGAAGATGAGTTGCACAGGAAAAAGGAAGCCAATTTGTTTTTCCCAATGGAAATTTCCATCTAAACTGGCATGACATCTTGTACTACAGTTTGCCATGCTCCTGGTTCATACTCATACTCATTTGGTTCATACTTTCTGCATTCAAGTATATTTTCCCTAAATAAACTATAATACCCTCTACTAAGGCATCAGATTTTTCCAAAGTGTGTTTTGAAGATGTAACTGGATTTTTTTTTTTTTTTGTAATAGTTATTGGTTATCTCATGGGCAACATTTATCAGGTCCACTTCTGATTCTGGAGCAGAGCAGATCCAATCAGAACAAATGCATTTTGTAATGCAACAAATAGTTATATTTAAATAAATCTATGAAAAATATTACGTTTTATGCCCATAGAATTTCTTACTGTGGGTGATCCAGCCACTTAGAAATAATCTGAAGGATATTTCCAGGATACTAAGACTGCCTGCCTCTTGTTAACAGTTTGTATGGTTTTGACTGGACTCAAGGTTGGAAGCTCAAAAAAAATAAAAAAAATCTAAGGTTGTTTGAACCTTATCTTAAGTTAAGTGCTGCATCGGTAAAGACTTTTTGTTTTGTTTTTTTGAGGCTGTATCTGTGGCTTTCCTCTCTACTGGCTTCGTAAAAAAAAATATTACAACAATAAAAAGGAAAGCCATGTTAGGATAGTCTACTTACCGTTTGTCCACCGTGTCCTCATAATCTATCAAGTTTCCCCTTTATATACCATGCTTCTATTTCAGGAAAGTGGAAGCTAAGGATTGGCAGAGGAAAAAAACTACACCTGATGGTTACATCCTCACTGTTACTCCCTAAAATCTTCTTTTAATTATTTTTCTCTTGTGTGAATATCAATGTTTAGATACATTTTTGATATATGCAGTTGCTTAGGGGTTAGGTTATATATATATATTTTTTATTTTATTTTATTTTTTTGTGGGGGAAGGGAGACTTTGTTTGTATAAAAGGAAAAAAATAGAATTTAAACTTGACTGTGTGTATGATAAACTAGCCGTATGAGAGAATATTATATATAATTTTTTTCCATTCCAAAATGTACGGCTGTTCTGTTTTCAGGGGAAGGTTTAGTAGTATCTTAATTTTTATTTCCATTTTTCCCGTTTTGCTGGAGAGCAGACATTGTTAATGGTTTTAACAAAACTACTGTTTTTTTTCATAAGCACTCATCTATTTAATATTCAGTATCCCGTTAAAATGTAAATTGTTTGGGTGCTTTATTGGGTAACCTTGCCCCTGGCTATTGGAAATGCACCTCCAGTAGCATTTGTGGGATGTTTTTTTTTTTTTTTTTCTAAATATATATTAAATAAAAGATCCCATGATTGTATTCATTACAAGTATATATTTATTCAATTACCTGTATATTTTTCCCTCTGAAATATTTTTTTACACAGGAGCGCTTCCTTAGAATTAAATTTTTTGTTTCTCAAAACTCTTGAAATGAGGGCAAAATGGTTTAGGAAATTATTTAAATGCCTGTACCTGCTCTGCTCCCATGTGATGTCTCTAATGTAGAACATTCTTTCCAACCTGTGGTTTTTTTGTTTTTTTTTCCTTGTCCTTTTCTACACTTTATTTCAGGTGGTACATGTTTTCTTTTTTCTTTTTTGTCTATCCCCCTACTCCCGACTATGGGGAAAAGAATAGTGTGTGAGAGCCTGCCAGAATGTGTGGAATCAGGGGGTTGCCCCCATCACTGGTAGAACTAGCCGTTTCTATTTAATCACACTGGCCAGAATCGCATTTCTGAATATTAATAAATAACTAAGCCAACTTCATTTTCATTGTGTTTTGTTAGTAAAGGGTGAAGCCGATTGATGTATGAATATGGCTGGTGGTGTTGCACATTTTAATGACCCTGCAAATAGGATCTGTAACCTTTCCTGTCTTCTGTTACATAGAGAATCGAAGACCTCAACAATATTGAAGCATATTGTAATGTACATGTTTGCTGTGGATTGGCCTGCAGAAAATCTGCAGTTTAAAGGGGTTGTCCGGTCCAAATTGATAAGTCCGCAGTCACTGTGTGACTGCAGACTTGTGAATCCCCCAGTGCAGAGTTGTATATAATCCTGGCCAGAACCCGACTAGTAGGAGCTGCCTTGCTCCATACACTTGTATTGATCAAGGCTGAGCCCTGACTAGTACTGTGGGTGTGATCAACTGGAGAGCGCAGCCTTGCTCCATACAAGTATGGAGCGTTTTAACGCCCACTGGGCGGACTTTCTGGTAGTATGTATAACGCATACATACGTTCCCAGCTTAGAATCTGGCGAATTCCCACAATGCGTGCACCGGGGGCCATTCATAAGTCTGCAGTCACACAGTGATTGCAGACACATTGATTCGGACCAGACAACCCCTTTAAAGGGAACCTGTCACCCCGTTTTTTCAGTATGAGATAAAAATACCGTTAAATAGTGCCTGAGCTGTGTGTTACAATAGTGTATTTTTTGTACCCTGATTCCCCACCTATGCTGCCGAAATACCTTACCAAAGTCGCCGTTTTCGCCTGTCAATCCAGGTGGTCAGGTCAGATGAGCATGGTGACATCGCTGTTTCTTCCCCCAGTTCTTCCCCGAGTTCACATCTCGGCTTCAGGAAAATGTCCGCCGCGATCCCCATCTGCGCATGCGCGGCATCCGCGGCCGTTTTCCTGAAGCCCCGGGCAGCAGAGTGCTCCATCTGCGCACGCACGGCCTCAGGAAGATGGCCGCCCCCACCGATAACCAGGGGAATAGCGCAGATCGCGCTTTTTTTCTTCACCTGCGCTGTGGATTCGGCAGTTGGGCATGCGCGAACCACTACGCCACCAACGGAAAAATAAGCAAGATCTGGGGGAAGAAACAGCGATGTCACCACGCCCATTTGACCTGACCGCCTGGATTGACAGGCGAAAACGGCGACTTTAGTAAGGTATTTCGGCAGCATAGGTGGGGAATCAGGGTACACAAAATACACTATTGTAACGCACAGCTCAGGCCCTATTTAACAGTATTTTTATCTCATACTGAAAAAACGGGGTGACAGGTTCCCTTTAATTCCGTGCTAGCTAAGTAGGTAAGATTACCACAAATTTCATCTATACATATATGTAGAAATTAATATGCAATGAGGTTCTTAAAATCTATGGTACGTACATTGTTTCTAAAGAACTCGCTGCTATTCTGACCATTTGAAAATGTGCAGCAAAGTTTGCATTTTTCTTACCGTATTTTCCGGCGTATAAGACGACTTTTTAACCCCTAAAAATTGTCCCAAAAGTCAGGGGTCGTCTTATACGCCGGGTACGGCATGTGCAGGGAGCGATCCTGGATGTTCCCAGGGTCTGAAGGAGAGGAAACTCTCCTTCAGGCCCTGGGATCCATATTCATGTAAAAAATAAAAGTAAAAAATATGGATATACTCACCCCTCCGAGAAGCCTGGCTGTCACCGCTGCAAGCGTCTGCCTCCTTTCCTAAGAATTGCAGAGCGTGAAAGACCTTCGATGACGTCACGGTCGGGTGACCGGTCACATGAGCGGTCACGGACCAATCACAAGACCGTGACGTCATCGAAGGTCCTTCACGCACTGCAATTCTTAGGAACGAAGGCAGACTCTTGCAGCGGTGACAGCCAGGCTTCTCGGAGGGGTGAGTATATCCATATATTTTTTTTTTTAATTCTTTATTTTTTACATGAATATGGATCCCAGGGCCTGAAGGAGAGTCTCCTCTCCTTCAGACCCTGGGAACCACACGCCGTATAAGATGACTGGGCGTATAAGATGACCCCCGTCTTATACAGCAGGCATATCCCAAATTCCATATCTTATATGGAAAAGTTGGGGGTCGTCTTGTACGCCCAGTCGTCTTATACACCAGAAAATACGGTAAATGTGGATTTTATTGTACTATGCTTAACCCCTTAAGCCCCAAGGGTGGTTTGCACGTTAATGACCAGGCCAATTTTTACAATTCTGACCACTGTCCCTTTGAGGTTATAACTCTGGAACGCTTCAACGGATCTTGGCGATTCTGACATTGTTTTCTCGTGACATATTGTACTTCATGATAGTGGTAAAATTTCTTCGATATAACGTGCGTTTATTTGTGCAAAAAATGGAGATTTGGCGAAAATTTTGAAAATTTCGCAATTTTCCAACTTTGAATTTTTATGCCGTTATATCACAGAGATATGTCACACAAAATACTTAAGTAACATTTCCCACATGTCTACTTTACATCAGCACAATTTTGGAACCAAATTTTTTTGTTTGTTAGGGAGTTAAGGGTTAAAAGTTGACCAGCAATTTCTCATTTTTACAGCACCAATATTTTTTAGGCACCACATCACATTTGAACTCATTTTGGGGGTCTATATGATAGAAAATAACCAAGTGTGACACCATTCTAAAAACTGCACCGCTAAAGGTGCTCAAAACCACATTCAAGAAGTTTATTAACCCTTCAGGTGTTCTACAGGAATTTTTGGAATGTTTTAAAAATAAATGGAAAAATATTTAGAATTGAGAGTCCTCAGTGGTTGATGCCTTTTAATGGCTAACTGAAAGGATGGTAACAAATTGCAAGCTTTCGAGACTACATACGTCTCTTCATCAGGCAAAGACTAAAACAAATTCTGAAGAATCACATATTTATGCACAACATAGTATAGAAAAAAAAAAAAAAAAAAAAGGAAAAAAACCATGGATAAGCTAGGTGACATGAAGCAGAATTACCATGGGTGATAAACAGTTACGTCCATAAATATTGGGCCAATTCTTAGATAAGGATTGTTTTATTGTCCTGTGATTAGGGTCTCGTTCTGTTGTGATGACCCCACATGGTCTGAGTGGCAAGTTCATTAGTTGATGTAAAAAGACATAAATCCGTGTGACACATTCATTCCTGCAGTTAGTGTCAAAGGTCGTCATCAGTTTATAATCCCAGACTCTTCTGTCTCTCTGAGTTTTGAAGTTACCTTTAACCCCTTCATGACCCAGCCTATTTTGGCCTTAATGACCTTGCCGTTTTTTGAAATTCTGACCAGTGTCCCTTTATGAGGTAATAACTCGGGAACGCTTCAACGGATCCTAGCGATTCTGAGATTGTTTTTTCGTGACATATTGGGCTTCATGTTAGTGGTAAATTTAGGTCGATAATTTCTGAGTTTATTTGTGAAAAAAAATGGAAATTTGGCAAAAAATTTTAAAATTTCGCAATTTTCACATTTTGAATTTTTATTCTGTTAAACCAGAGATTTACGTGACACAAAATAGTTAATAAATAACATTTCCCACATGTCTACTTTACATCAGCATAATTTTGGAAACAAATTTTTTTTTTGATAGGAAGTTATAAGGGTTAAAATTTGACCAGTGATTTCTCATTTTTACAACAAAATTTACAAAACCATTTTTTTTAGGGACCACCTCACATTTGAAGTCATTTTGAGGGTTCTATATGGCTGAAAATACCCAAAAGTGACACCATTCTAAAAACAGCACCCCTCAAGGTGCTCAAAACCACATTCAAGAAGTTTATTAACCCTTCAGGTGTTTCACAGCAGCAGAAGCAACATGGAAGTAAAAAATGAACATTTAACTTTAGTCACAAAAATGATCTTTTAGCGAAAATGTTTTTATTTTCCCAAGGGTAAAAGGAGAAACTGGACCACGAACGTTGTTGTCCAATTTGTCCTGAGTACGCTGATACCTCATATGTGGGAGTAAACCACTGTTTGGGCGCACGGCAGGGCTCGGAAGGGAAGGAGCGCCATTTGACTTTTTCAATGAAAAATTGGCTCCAATCTTTAGCGGACACCATGTCGCGTTTGGAGAGCCCCCGTGTGCCTAAACATTGGAGCTCCCCCACAAGTGACCCCATTTTGGAAACTAGACCCCCCAAGGAACTTATCTAGAAGCATAGTGAGCACTTTAAACCCCCAGGTGCTTCACAAATTGATCCGTAAAAATGAAACAGTACTTTTTTTTCACAAAAAAATTATTTTAGCCTCAATTTTTTCATTTTCACATGGGCAACAGGATAAAATGGATCCTAAAATTTGTTGGACAATTTCTCCTGAGTACACCGATACCTCACATGTGGGGGTAAACCACTGTTTGGGCACATGGTAAGGCTCGGAAGGGAAGGAGCGCCATTTGACTTTTTGAATGAAAAATTATCTCCATCGCTAGGAGACACCATGACACGTTTGGAGAGCTCCTGTGTGCCTAAACATTGGAGCTCCCCCACAAGTGACCCCATTTTGGAAACTAGACCCCCCAAGGAACTTATCTAGAAGCATAGTGAGCACTTTAAACCCTCAGGTGCTTCACAAATTGATCCGTAAAAATGAAAAAGTACTTTTTTTTTCACACAATTTCTTTTAGCCTCAATTTTTTCATTTTCACATGGGCAACAGGATAAAATGGATCCTAAAATTTGTTGGGCAATTTCTCCTGAGTACGCCGATACCTCATATGTGGGGGTAAACCACTGTTTGGGTGCACGGCAAGGCTCGGAAGGGGAGGCGTGCCATTTGACTTTTTGAATGGAAAATTAGCTCTAATCGTTAGCGGACACCATGTCGCGTTTGGAGAGCCCCTGTGTGCCTAAACATTGGAGCTCCCGCACAAGTGACCCCATTTTGGAAACTAGACCTCCCAAGGAACTAATCTAGATGTGTGGTGAGCACTTTGAACCCCCAATTGCTTTATAGAAGTTTATAACGCAGAGCCATGAAAATAAAAAATAATTTTCCTTTTCTCAAAAATGATTTTTTAGCCCACAATTTTTTATGTTCCCAAGGGTAACAGGAGAAATTGGACCCCAAAAGTTGTTGTCCAGTTTCTCCTGAGTACGCTGATACCCCATATGTGGGGGTAAACCACTGTTTTAGCACACGTCGGGGTTCGGAAGGGAAGTAGTGACGTTTTGAAATGCAGACTTTGATGGAATGCTCTGCGGGCGTCAGGTTGCATTTGCAGAGCCCCTGATGTGCCTAAACAGTAGGAACTCCCCACAAGTGACTCCATTTTGGAAACTAGACCTCCCAAGGAACTAATCTAGATGTGTGGTGAGCACTTTGAACCCCCAAGTGCTTCACAGAAGTTTATAACGCAGAGCCGTGGAAATAAAAAATAATTGTTCTTTCTTCAAAAATGATGTTTTAGCAAGTAATTTTTTTTTTTTTGCAAGGGTAACAGGAGAAATTGGACCCCAACAGTTTTTGCCCAGTTTGTCCTGAGTATGCTGGTACCCCAAATGTGGGGGTAAACCACTGTTTGGGCGCACGTCGGGGCTTGGAAGGGAGGGAGCACCATTTGACTTTTTGAACGCAAGATTGGCTGGAATCAATGGTGGCGCCATGTCGCGTTTGGAGACCCCTGATGTGCCTAAACAGTGGAAACCCCTCAATTCTAACTTGAACACTAACCCCAACACACCCCTAATCCTAATCCCAACTGTAGCCATAACCCTAATCACAACCCTAACCCCAACACACCCCTAACCACAACCCTAACCCCAACACACCCGTAACCCTAATTCCAGCCCTAATCCCAACCCTAACCCTAATCCCAACCCTAACCACAACTGTAACCCCAACACACCCCTAACCCTATCCGTAACCCTAACCACAAGCCTAATCTTAACCCTATTTCCAACCCTAGCCCTAATTGCAACCCTAACTCTAAGGCTATGTGCCCACGTTGCAGATTCGTGTGAGATTTTTCCGCACGATTTTTGAAAAATCTGCAGGTAAAAGGCACGGGGGGGTGACATAGGAGCACGGGGGGGAGCGGACAGGAGGACGGGGGAGCGGAGCACAGGACGGAGGGGACTACGGGACAGATCGGTGGCTTGGGGGGGCGATCGGTGGGGTGGGGGGGCTCACATCAGTGTTTCCAGCCATGGCCGATGATATTGCAGCATCGTCCATGGCTGGATTGTAATATTTCACCAGTTTTTTTAGGTGAAATATTACAAATCGCTCTGATTGGCAGTTCCACTTTCAACAGCCAATCAGAGCGATCGTAGCCACGGGGGGGTGAAGCCACCCCCCCCTTGGCTGAAGCACCACTCCCCCTGTCCCTGCAGATCGGGTGAAATTGGAGTTAACCCTTTCACCCGATCTGCAGGGATGCGATCATTCCATGACGCCACATAGGCGTCATGGGTCGGATTGGCACGGGTTTTCATGACGCCTACGTGGCGTCAAAGGTCGGGAAGTGGTTAAGTACAAGTAATTTCATGTCCATAATGTTATGATTTGGGAGACAGAAATGTATTGCCACAGGTAGATCCATTCTTTTTTCTCTTATTGTATGGCGATGAGAGTTCATCCTTGTTCTCAGTTTCTGCCCTGTCTCCCCCACATACAGACCCCCCGTTGGACATTTAGTACAAATAATTAGGTACACCACATTAGAAGTGACACAGCCGAAAGTACCTGGGATCTTGTAGTCCTGATGTGAGTTGGGGATCTTTATCTTGTCCGTGGTCATTATAAATGGACAGATTTTACATTTTTTCTTGTTGCAAGGAAAGGTTCCTGCAGCTGTGGGAGAAGACAGGGAGCTCTTGACAATGATGCTTCTTAGATTTGGGGGCTGCCTAAAACACAGTAGTGGGGGGTCTGGAAAAATGGATTGTAAGCGGGCATCTTTTTGCAGTAAAGGTTGTAATTTCCGTGCAGCTCCCCTTAGCGCCTCCAGATTTGGATTGTAGGTGACCTTTTTTTTTTTTCTCTATACTATGTTGTGCATAAATATGTGATTCTTCAGAATTTGTTTTAGTCTTTGCCTGATGAAGAGACGTATGTAGTCTCGAAAGCTTGCAATTTGTTACCATCTTTTCAGTTAGCCATTACAAGGTATCAACCACTGAGGACTCTCAATTCTAAATATTTTTCTATCTACTGGCTAACACGGTACCAAGATATATTTCTTTCCTGTATTAAAAATAAATGAACATTTAACTTTTTTTCAAAATTTTTTTACTTCAGCTCCAATTTGTTTTATTTTACCAAGGGTAACAGGAGAAAATGGACTCCAAAAGTTGTTGTACAATTTGTTCTGAGTACGCTGATACCCCATATGTGGGGGTAAACCACTGTTTGGGTGCATGGCAGAGCTTGGAAGGGAAGGAGCGCCGTTTGACTTTTCAATGCAAAATTGACTGGAATTGAGAAGGGACGCCATGTTGCGTTTGGAGAGCCCCTGATGTGCCTAAATATTGAAACCCCCACAAGTGACACCATTTTGGAAAGTAGACCCCCTAAGGAACTTATCTAGATGTGTGGTGAGCACTTTAACCCACCAAGTGCTTCACAGAAGTTTATAATGCAGAGCTGTAAAATAAAAAATCATATTTTTTCACAAATATGACCTTTTCGCACCCAATTTTTTATTTTCCAAAGGGTAAGAGGAAATTGGACCCCAAAAGTTGTTGTGCCATTTGTCCTGGGTACGCCGATACCCCATATGTGAGGGTAAACCACTGTTTGGGCGCATGGCAGAGCTTGGAAGGGAAGGAGCGCCATTTGACTTTTCAACGCAAAATTGACTGGAATTAAGATGGGACGCCATGTCACGTTTGGAGAGCCCCCGATGTGCCTAAACATTGAAACACCCCACAAGTGACACCATTTTGGAAAGTTGACCCCCTAAGGAACTTATCTAGATGTGTTTTGACAGCTTTGAACCCCCAAGTGTTTCACTACAGTTTATAACGCAGAGCCGTGAAAATAAAAATTCCTTTTTTTTTTCTCAAAAATTATGTTTTAGCCCCAAGTTTTGTATTTTCCCAAGGGTAAGAGGAGAAATTCGACCCCAAAAGTTGTTACCCAATTTGTCCTGAGTACGCTGATACCCCATATGTGGGGGGAACCACCGTTTGGGCGCATGGCAGAGCTCTGAAGGGAAGGAGCGCCATTTGGAATGCAGACTTAGATGGATTGGTCTGCAGGCGTCACGTTACATTTGCAGAGCCCCTGATGCACCTAAACAGTAGAAACCCCCCCACAAGTGACACCATTTTAGAAACTAGACCCCCCAAGGAACTTATCTAGATGTGTTGTGAGAACTTGGAACCCCCAAGTGTTTCACTACAGTTTATAACGCAGAGTCGTGAAAATAAAAATTATTTTTTTTCCCACACACACAATTTTTTTTAGCCCCAAAAATTGTTATTTTCCCAAGGGTAACAATAGAAATTGGACCCTAATAGTTGTTGTCAAATTTGTCCTGAGTATGCTGATACCCCATATGTTGGGGTAAACCCCTGTTTTGGCGCACGGAAGAGCTCGGAAGGGAAGGAGCACTGTTTTACTTTTTCAACGCAGAATTGGCTGGAATTGAGATCGGACGCCATGTCGCGTTTGGAGAGCCCTGATGTGCCTAAACAGTGGAAACCCCCAATTGTAACGGAAACCCTATCCCAAACACACCCCTAACCCTAATCCCAACCATAACCCTAACCACATCCCTAACCCTGACACACCCCTAACCCTAATCCCAACCGTAAATGTATTCCAAACCCTAACTAACTTTAGCCCCAACCCTAACTAACTTTAGCCCCAGCCCTAACTAACTTTAGCCCCAGCCCTAACTTTAGCCCCAACCCTAACGGGAAAATGGAAATAAATACATTTTTTTGTTTCCCTTACTAAGGGGGGTTTGGTTTACTTTTATTGCGGGTTTTTTAGCAGATTTTTATGATTGGCAGCTGTCACACTAAAAGACACTTTTTATTGCAAAAAATATTTTTGCGTTACCACATTTTGAGACATATAATTTTTCCATATTTTGGTCCACAGTCATGTGAGGTCTTGTTTTTTGCGGGACGAGTTGACGTTTTTATTGGTACTATTTTTGGGCATGTGAAATTTTTTGATCGCTTTTTTTTCCGATTTTTGTGAAGGCAGAATGACCAAAAACCAGCTATTCATGAATTTCTTTTGGGGGGTAGCGTTTATACCGTTCCATGTTTGGTAAAATGGATAAAGCGGTTTTATTCTTCGGGTCAGTACTATTACAGCGATACCTCATTTACATAATTTTATGTTTTGGTGCTTTTATACGATAAAAACTTTTATAGAAAAATAATTATTTTTGCATCGCTTTATTCTGAGGACTATAACTTTTTTTTTTTTTTTTTGCTGATGTTTTATGGCGGCTCATTTTTTGCGGGACAAGATGTCGCTGTTTTTCGACTTTTTTTTTTTGTACGCTGAAGGGGTTAACTAGTGGGCCAGTTTTATAGGTCGGGTCGCTACGGACGCGGCGATACTAAATGTGTACTTTTAGTGTTTTTTTTTTTTTTTTTTTTAATTTAGATAAAGAAATGTATTTATGGGAACTTTTTTCTCTTTATTTAGGAATTTTATTTTATTTTTTATACACATTTAAAAAATTATTTTTTTACTTTGTCCCAGGGGGGACATCACTGTATAGTGACAGATCGCTTATCTGACACTTTGCAGAGCACTGTGTCAGATCAGCGATCTGGCGTGCCCTGCTCCTGGCTTACCAGCGCCTGCTCTGAGCTGGCACTTGGTAAGCCACCTCCCTGCAGAACCCGGATGTGTTTGATCATGTTTGATCACAGTGTGCCGGGGGTTAATGTGCCGGGAGCGGTCCGTGACCGCTTCTGGCACATAGTGCCGGATGTCAGCTGCGATAGTCAGCTGACACCCGGCTGCAATCGGCCGCTCTCCCCCCCGTGAGCACGGCCGATCGCATATGACGTACTATCCCGTCACTGTGAATTAAGTCCCAGGTCACCTTGACGGGATAGTACGTCATATGGGATTAAGGGGTTAAGGAAAAATCTGCGCCAAATCTAGATATGAACCTACTGTTCAGAACTTTGCCCTGTGTCTTTATGCATCCTGGAAATCTACACATAGGTAGATAACTGGCTGGTAGTATTTTATTTTTATTTCCCCCCCCCCCCTGCAGTCTGACGCTCTGTCATCACTGGTTGTATATTGTCAATACAGCACTTCTATACATTCTGACCAGGGGAGTGTAAATGGCGTGTTAATTTATTCACATAGGAAGACTAATGGCATAAGGCAATGTTCCACAGGAAGATGCTCCAAAATTCCTATTTAGTGCATTGCAAGCATTTATTCCATGGTGCTTTTACATGTGAAAATGGATATACATAAAGTACAATAATCTTGAACAAAATGAGTCACTGGCTGGTACAAAAGGAGAATGGACCTTGCCAGCGAGGGATTTACAGTCTACAAGGGATGGGTGAGGATACAGTAGGTGGGGGTAGAGCTGGTATTTCACCTGTATGGTGAAACAAGGTTTACTGCAGGTTTTAGGCTTGTCAGAAGAGGTAGGTCTTCAGGTTCCTTTTTGAATGTTTCCACAGTAGGCGAGAATCTGATATATTGGGGTAGAGCGTTCCAGAATAGGGCAGGATGCACGGGAAAAATCTTGTAGGCGATTGTGGGAAGATGAGATAAGAGGGGAGTAGAGAAGGAGATATTGTGAGATTCGGAGATGGTGTGCAGCTAAGTACATGGAGACTAGGTTACGGATGTGTGGAGAAGACATGTTGTGGGTGGCTTTGTATGTCATGGGTAGGGTGTTGAACTGAAGTCTTAGGCAATGGGGACCCAGTGAAGGGATTGACAGGGGAGAAGTCTGTTATAGTGGGGAGACAGGTAGATAGTCGGGCAGCAGCGTTAAAATTAGATTGGAGGGGTGCAAGAGTGTTAGAAGGGAGGCCACAAAGCAGGAGGTTGTAGTAGTCGAGGTGGGAAATGAAGGTATGCACTTGTTTTTTTTGTATTTTTGTAGATTCCTGGTTAAGGAAAGTGCAGATCCGGGAAATATTTTTGAGTTGGTCTGCATGAAGTGAAAAGGGCTTTGATTTGTGGTTTCAAGGAGAGATCGGAGTCTAGAGTTACCCCAAAGCAGCCAGCTTGCAGGCCTGGGGAGAGTGAGCAGCCATTGACTTTGATAGGTCTGTTGGGGGGTGGGGGGGAGATGATGAATTCTGTTTAATCCATAGCAAATATAGGAAAACTGACTGAACAGCAATCTAGTCTGAACTGGTGCATAACCAAAAAAGTCTTACATAGCAAATAGATCAATTGCTGCACTCAACTGTACTTAAGCAAGGAAATGTGCGATACATGAAATGTGAATAGTTTAATAGCTTGTGAAATCTATGAAAAAACACATGAGATGCTTAGCACAAGATTTGGCCAAAAAATGTGAGCCCATCCACCAAACGTCAAGGTAATCTCAGATCGGATGGGTTATCTGACCTGACTGCCTAGTGTGAACACTTACCTATGGCTAATAACATGGTAAAGCCTGCATTTATAGGAAGGTCAGAATCAACTGTGTTTGGATGTAATTAAAATCACAGCATGGTGAAGGGCGGGGCGTTCAAGTCAGAAAAAATAGTACATAGCAAATATAGGAAAACTGACTGAACAGCAATCTAGTCTGAACTGGTGCATAACCAAAAAAGTCTTACATAGCAAATAGATCAATGGCTGCACTCAACTGTACTAAAGCAAGGAAATGTTCTGTTTAATCCATGTTACGTCTTTAGATATTTAGCGGAGAAGGAAGATGAAATAGTGGACACATTGTGTGATTCTGTTTAGTAAGGAAGTGATATCTGACCCAGAGAGTTAGATCTGTCATCAGCACAGGTGATGCTGAAAGCCGTGGGACTCTGCGCTGTCCCAGGCAGAAGGTATAGATGGAGAAGAGCAGTGGTCCTAGAACTGAACTTTGGGGGGAAAAACCAACAGATGGTGGGCAAGATGAGATGTGTGTGAGTAGGAGATGCTGACTGTCCGGTCTGTTGGGTATGAAGAGGTCCAGGATAGGGCAAGGTCTGTGATGCCAAGAGATGAAAGAATCTGTAATGAGAATGAATGGTACTGTGTTGAAGGCAGAGGGAGGACAGGTCCAGGATGATGGGGTACAGAGTAGTGTCATTTGGATTTGGCAGTTAGTAGGTCATTGGTGAATTTAGTCAGGGCAGTTTCAGTGGAGTGATGCAGTCGGAAGCCAGATTGTAAGTGGTCAAAGAGGAAGCAGGATGAGAAGGTGGGAGGACAGTTTAAGATGGACGTGTTCCAGTAGTTTTGAAGCATAGGGGAGAAGTGATATAGGGAGGTATGCAGACAAATGATGGGTCAAGGGATGGCTTTTTGAGGATGGGGGTGACAGAGGCATGTTGGAAGCAAGAGAGGAAGACATCGGTTTTTAGTGATAGGTTGAAGAGATGGGCTGGGATGAAGACTGGTGAGGTTTGGGATGAGGTGGGACGAGTGCACATGTGGTGAGATGTGATCTGGAGAGTAGAGAGGAAAATTGATCCTCTGTAATGGTGGAGAAGTTGGTTTTGTAGGAGGAGGGCTGAGTAGTTACAAGGAGGGACTGTATGCCAAAGCTTTCTGAGGTTATCAATCTTTTGCTTGAAGAATGAGGCAAAGTCTTCAGCTGAGAGGACAAAGGGGGTGCTGGGGGACAGAGGAGATAATTGAAAGTGTTGAATAGCTGTTTAGTGTTGTCAGGATGAGGGATGAGAAGTACGTTTGTTTTGCTGCAGAGAGTGTGGAAGTGGTGAGGGATAGTGATGAGCGAATACATTTGTCACTATTTGTTACTCGCACAGTATGTTTGGCTCTTTATTTGCAGCCAATGAACATGCTGGGGGCGCCATATTTGGTGTGGAATAACTGTGATTGACTGGCCTTCCAGCTTCATACGGACTGTTTAAAGGCTGCTGGAAACAGTGTAGGGAGAGTGAAAGGGGAGCACAGGGAGTGATGGGAGGTTATAGTGAGCTTTTAAGAACTGAAGATTGTGAAGAGATTACTTGTTTGTTAGGTGGGGATTTAAGTACGGAGAGATTTAACCACCTACACCACTAAGCCTGTTTTCTCTTACCCCCATGACGGCACCACGGAGAGAGAGGGATCCGCCCTCAGGGACCGGAAACCCACAGGTTAAAAAGGCGGGACCTCTCCTCCACCTCAGTTCGGTTTCCTGTCCCTGACGAGGAACCCACAGCTTACCATGTCGTCGCAGGATTCCAGGGACCATCGGGCCGGGTACAGGCAGCGGGGGGCCCTGCCGCGGTCACGGGTGGATATCCTCCCTGAAGACACATTCCAGGGTCGGCGGGCCCTGTGGGTATGTGTGGAGAGGGGGCAGTGAAGAGGACCGAGTCTGCCTCCTCTTTTTCCTTTTACAAACAGCCGGTAATAGGTAGCGGCGGCTACCTGGAGTAATTCCGCCGGTCTGGGGTGCTCATAGGAGGAGGTGACGCCGGTTGCCGACAGGAGGCTCCAGTACAGGGTAGCAGCGGCGGCTGCGGCAACCCCTCCGTCCCTTCTGTGAGCCAGCAGCTAGTGGAGCGCGCGCGAGGTCCGGCGTTACTTACTGCGCAGGCGCGGGGGTCACTTCCGGGGCGGCGCAAGGTACCTCTGGGTAGACCGGATGTCGCCTTGCGCCGCACACTGGGGATAAAACCGGCGGGGAATTTGAATACCGCTGCTCAAACAGCACCACTAGGAGTGGAATAGAGCAGTCGGTGGAAGAAACTCCGCAATCATCAGTGAGGATAGACCCGCAAGAGCGCCGTTTTTCGCAGAGAGGGAAGCCTTCACAGCGCAGCAGTTCAGGATCCCAACGCAGCAGGGGCTCCAGTGGATCCAGGAGGAAAACTGTGGTTCAAATGGAGGAGGCGTCCCCAAGACCAGAACCGGTATCTTCCTCACGTTAGGAGGGTAAGTGACCTCTGTGAAAGTATATATTCTAAATAGGGGTTTATTGTGTTTTCTTAGGGAAAGAAATGCCAGATGAAAACTAAGCATAAAGTGTGCCCGCTCTGCTCGGCAGATTTACCAGATACATGGGCCAAAAAGCTCTGTGCTTTATGCATAGAGAACACCATAAGTGAGGAGACGCCAAGATTTACGTCTGAGCTTAAAGACTTAATTAAAACCCAAGTGGCGGATGCGCTGAAAAGCGTAAAAAGCCGAAAGAGGAAACTCAAAGAAAAAACCCCAGATTATAGTTCCAGCGAGGAAGATGGCATACACGATGATTCTGATAGCTCTACAGCCTCAGCGTCATCCTCCGCATCTTCAGAAGGCGGCCGCAACGGTTTCCCAATTGAAGAAACGGATGCGCTGGTAAAAATGGTTAGAGCAACCATGGGTCTGGCAGACACTCGTGCTAAAAAATCTGTGCAAGATCTTATGTTTAGTGGCCTGGAGCAAAGGAAACATAGTGTGTCCATTAAACGAAAAAATACAAGCCCTAATAAAGGAGTGGAAAAGGCCAGATGATAAAGTACTGTTAACCCCTAAGAGGAAATACCCATTCAATGACCCAGCCTGTGCCTCATGGGGAAAAGCGCCAAAATTAGATGTCGCTATTGCGAAAGCTTCAAAAAAATTCGCTTTGCCCTTTGAGGACATGGGAACCCTCAAGGATCCTATGGATAAGAGGGCTGATGTCTTCTTAAAAGGATCCTGGGAAGCCGCTAGCGGGGGATTGAAACCCGGGATAGCTGCTACATGCACGGCTAGAGCGCTAATGGTTTGGCTGGATCACCTGGAGACTCAATTAAAAAATAAAACACCAAGGGAGTCTATATTGGACTCCGTGTCAGCTATGAGAGGGGCGGCTGCATATCTAGCAGATGCCTCTATAGACTCTGTAAGGCTGACAGCAAGATCAGCTTCATTCTCAAATGCAGCCAGAAGAGCACTATGGCTGAAGTGCTGGCCGGGTGACTTGCAAACTAAAGCAAAGCTATGCTCCATACCGTGCGAAGGTGAATTTTTATTCGGACCCACCCTAGATGATGTCCTCGAGAAAGCTGTAGATAAGAAGAAAGCCTTTCCAGGGTTTCCAAATCAATCTTATAAGCGGCCCTTTTGAGGGAAGAAATTTATGCAAAGACGCCCCCCAAAAAACCAAAAGGAGGGGTGGGAAGACAAAAAATTCAAGAGGGGGCTTCATGTTTAACAAATCAGATAATAAAAAACAGCCGCAATGAAGGTGCGCCCCAGGTAGGAGGAAGACTGACCTACTTTCTCCAAACCTGGGAAAAAAATTCTGGAAGTGCTTGGACTCTAAGCATAATAGAGACGGGCCTGAAGCTGAAGTTTCACACAAGACCACACAATCAATTTGTGATAACTCCACAAAGGAAGTCGGAAGTAGAACAGCTGAGCATCCAGAAAGAAGTCCTCAGTCTTCTGGAAAAGAAAGTTCTGCAGGAAGTTCCACAACAGGAGGAAACGACGGGGTTCTACTCTCCACTTTTTCTTCGAACACAGCCGAATGGAACTTTCAGAGTAATAATAAATTTAAAGAAATTGAACAAATACCTGGTGATAGAAAAGTTCAAATTGGAAACAATAAAAACATGTGTCAGATCCCTTCACCCGTCTTGTTTCATGACTGTTATAGACCTAAAAGACGCATATTATCATGTGCCAATCCATCCGGATTTCCAAAAGTACCTCAGAGTGGCGGTATTGATACAAGGGAAACTAAAACATTATCAATACAGAGCACTTCCGTTTGGCCTAGCCATTGTCCCGAGGGTGTTTACAAAACTAATGGCAGAAGTAATGGCCCACATAAGGGAACAAGACGTATTGATTGTCCCTTATCTAGACGACCTCCTAGTGATGGGCAGATCCCCTCTACATTGCAGTCAGCAACTAGACAGAGTGATGTCAGCCCTATCAAACCTAGGATGGTTATTGAATCTGGAAAAGTCCAGGCTTATCCCAACACAAGTACAACAGTACTTAGGGATAATAATAGACTCAACAAAACAAGAATGTCGTCTTCCGGAAATGAAAGTATCCAACATGATACGTCTAGTGGACCATTTGAGTCACTCTCCGCTGGTCACTTTGAGGAAAGCAATGTCCATACTAGGGTCAATGACAGCTTGTATCCCAGCAGTTCAATGGGCTCAGGGCCACTCCAGAGATCTCCAGTGGGAGATATTAGAGGCGGAATCCCGCTCAAAAGGAAATTTAGAGAAGCAATTAAAAATATCCTCTCGAACAAAAGCTTCCCTGGCTTGGTGGACAGATCCGTCCAATCTCAGAAGGGGGGTTCCATGGGTATGGCCGGTTTCAGTAATCCTGACCACAGACGCAAGCCCTTGGGGGTGGGGAGCCCACCTAAACAGCCAAATTGCTCAAGGTCCTTGGTCAAGGGAAGAGAAGTCCCTCACTTCAAACATGAAAGAGCTTTTGGCGGTAGAGTACGCCCTCAATCACTTTTTAGCCTCCCTCCGTTCCCATCACGTGAGAGTACTGACAGACAACAGGGTGGTAGTGGCGTATTTAAATCATCAAGGGGGGACAAGGTCTCAATCCCTGATGAAAGCGACAAACTCCATCCTGTCACGAGCAGAAGCCAACCTATCCTCCCTGACAGCCCTTCACATCAAAGGGTCAGAGAATCAGACTGCCGATTTTTTTGAGCAGAACACAATTAAAACAGGGGGAATGGGAATTAAACACGGAAATATTCAATCGCATAGTGGATTGATGGGGGGCCCCGGATATAGACTTGTTCGCAAACAGTCAAAAACGGAAAACACAGGCCTTTTGCTCAATAGATCCACGGGGGAGTCCAGTGGCTCTAGACACATTTCTAATTCCCTGGCATTTCCAACTAGCTTATGCTTTTCCTCCGATAGCTCTAATTCCCTTAGTCCTGAAGAAGATTAGGGAGGACAGAGCCAGAGTGATCATGATTGCCCCGTTCTGGCCAAAAAGAATATGGTTTCCATGGCTACGCCTAATGTCCATATCAGATCCTTGGGTCCTCCCAGATGTCCCAGACCTTCTGCACCAGGGGCCGGTGAATCATCCACAAATAAAAAAACTTACATATGACGGCCTGGCATTTGAGAGGGAACTTTTAATAAAAAGCGGGTTTTCTTCAAATTTATTTTCAACTCTACTAGCCAGTAGAAAACTGATCACTACCAAGGCATACGGCAAAGTCTGGAAAAAATTCCTCTCCAGCTCAGGGGTTAACCTGTCGGAAGAAATCCCAATTCAGGAAGTACTAGAATTCCTGCAAATAGGGTTAGAGAAAGGTTTAGCAACAAGCACCCTAAAAGTTCAAATCGCAGCATTAGGCGCCCTTTATAACCAGGACCTGGCGGGGAATCACTGGGTAAAAAGGTTCATAAAAGCTGCAACTAGGTCCAGACCGACCATACATCTCACTGCACCTCCCTGGGATCTGAACCTAGTCCTTTCGGCACTAACTAAAGCGCCTTTTGAACCCTTATCACAGGCTTCCTTAAAAATAATTTCCCTAAAAACCTCTGTTGGTGGCCCTAACTTCAGCTCGCAGAATCAGTGATTTGCAGGCCTTGTCAGCTTACCCACCTCTAACCCAAATATTAGAGGACAGAGTGGTCCTTAGAACTGACCCATCCTACCTTCCCAAAGTGGCATCAAAATTCCACAGATCCCAGGAAATAGCCTTACCATCTTTTTGCCCAAATCCTAAAAATGAAAAGGAAAAAATTCTGCACACACTAGACGTGAAGAGATGCCTGACACATTATCTATCAGCTACAAGGGAGTGTAGAAAAGGGAGTGCTCTGTTTGTCTGCTTTCAGGGGCCAAATAAGGGTCACAAAGCATCAAAAGCCACGTTGGCGAGATGGGTAAGAGATGCCATCACTATGTCATATACCTCATCCGAGGAACCAGTTCCAGAGACAATTAAGGCCCATTCTACCAGGTCGGTGGCAACTTCTTGGGCAGAACGAGGTGGAGCATCGATTGACCAGATATGTAGAGCAGCCACTTGGTCTTCTCCCTCTACATTCTTCAAGCACTACCAGCTTGACCTATCTCCCTCTTCAGACTTAACCTTTGGTAGAAGAGTTCTTGAGGCAGTAATCCCACCCTAAATACACATTCTTTGAAATTCTCTCCGTGGTGCCGTCATGGGGGTAAGAGAATATCGTAGTTACTCACCGATAATGGTATTTCTCTGATCCCATGACGGCACCCGTATATTCCCTCCCTTTCACGTGTGGGTGTGCACACTACTAACGCTTTAAGTCACGCGGTGTCGCAAAGGAAAAAAAAAAGAGTATATATGTATATAGTTATAATTTTTTGTGTGTATAAATAACCAATTAAATTACAGCTGAAGTCCTTGCAAGGCTCTGTAAACCAAACTGAGGTGGAGGAGAGGTCCCGCCTTTTTTAACCTGTGGGTTTCCTGTCCCTGAGGGCGGATCCCTCTCTCTCCGTGGTGCCGTCATGGGATCATAGAAATACCGTTATCGGTGAGTAACTACGATATTCACATTCCTGACCAGGCCAATTTTTATTTTAATTTTAATTCTGACCATGGTCACTTTGTGTTCATAACTCTGGAACGCTTCAGTGGATCCCACTGATTCTGAGATTGTTTTTTGTTACATATTGTACTTCATCATAGTGGTAAAATGTATTTGACATGACTTGTGTTTTTGTGAAAAAAAACAAAACGGAAATTTAATAAATTTTGCCATTTTCAAACTTCATTTTCATGACCTTAAATCGGTCATATCGCACAAAATAGTTAGTTAACATTTCCCACGTCTACTTTACATTGGCACAATTTTTTAAACAAATTTTTTTTTGTCGGGAAGTTAAGGGTTAAAAGGTGACCAGCAATTTCTCATTTTACAACAAAATTAGCAGAACCATTTTTTTAGGGACCACCTCACATTTGAAGTGACTTTGAGGGGCCTATATGACAGAAAATACCGAAGTGACACCATTCTGAAAACTGCACCCCTCAGTGTTTTTGGAATGTGGAAGGAAAAAATAAACATTTACTTTTCTTTCACATATTTTCCTTTAGACCTATTTATTTATTTATTTTTTTTACTTTCGCAGGGGTAACAGGAGAAAATGGACCATACAATTTGTTGTGCAATTTCTCCTGAGCATGCCGATATCCCATATGTGGGGGACATCTACTGTTTGGGTGCATGGCAGGGCTCGGAAGAGGAGTGCCATTTTACTTTCTGAATGTAAAATTTGCTGGAATAGTTAGGAGGCCATGGCATGTTTGTAGCGCCCCAGATGTGCCTAAACAGTGGAACCCTCCCCCCCCCACAAGGGTAACAGGAGAAAATGGACCCCAAAAATTGTTTTGCAATTTCTCCTAAGTTCACAGATCCCTCATATGTGGTCAAAAACTACTTTTGAGGCACAGTGCAAATCTCAGAAGTGAAGTAGCGCCATGTTACAGTGCAGATTTTGCTACACTGGTTTGAGGGTGCCATGTGATATTGTAGATGTCACGATAGGACTGGTGAGTAAACTGGGACCTGGGGCACCTTTCCTGGCCCTAGCACTAGGGGGCACCCTAACTCGCCCTGTTACCCAGGATACCTCATATGGCGAGGACGCCGGAGCTTCACCCTTGCCCTGTCTCCTAACTGCAGCCCTGCATCTGTCCCCTTCCCCCACCCAGGGAAGAGAGGTGCTACCGTGTACCGCAGTACACCAACCCAACAGGAACAAAGACAAGGGTAAAAGAAAATTCCAATCACAAATATACTCTCACAAATAACAGAGGTATTCACCAGGGTGTGAAGGACGGGGGAAGAAAATAAGGCAGGTAAGGATGAGGAATTTCCAAGCGTACAAACCAAGCTACAGTCACACAAAAAACTCCTCCAGCTCTCCAGGTCTATCTAGCAAGTGCTAACTCAGACAAGGATCTGGCCAGAAGGCCTAGCTTTTTTAGGAGAGAGGAGTGGCTAACCAAGCACAGCTGAAAGCAGGGATTTCCACATGGCCGATTAACCCCTGTCCTTCTGAAAGTAAACAAACACATTTTTTTTTTTTTTTTTTATTCGTTAATTAGTTCCAGAATAAAACAAACATTGCACACATTTGCAATTATCATTATTAATTATACCATGGAATACAAATAATTGCAGAATATCGTCATATCCAAAGGTTACAGAGGTAATGAACTGTGCATGTTAAATCATTAGTACCTTATAAAATACCTATTATACAACTTTAACCATCAATAGTGAGTCGCCGAAAGGAAAAAACAGACTTAAATCCTGCTCTATAAGTGATGCCCCCAAAAACCACAAGCCCACCTTCCTGTGTAAGTGTCTAGTCAGTGTAGACTATAGAGTATAAGAGGAATTCCATCTGCCCCATATCTTTTCGAATTTACCTGGACAACCTGTATTTTGGTACATTGTTCTTTCATACGGGATAATTGAATTCACCAGATCAATCCAAACTCTGAGTCGGGGGGGATCCACCCATCCACCTCAACGCCAATACCTTCCGTGCCAAAAAGAGCGTCTCTCAGAGAAAAATTCCAGTATAATGATCCCGAGTCTGTGTATCCCACACCCCGAATAAGCAGGTCAATGGCTCGAGTGGGACAGGGATCGACAGTAAAGACGTTAGTAATGTCGTGACCTCTTTCCAGTAATGAAGAACTACCGGGCTTCTCCAAATCATATGGATAAAATCTGCATCACGCATATGACACCGTAAGCAATCTGACGAGTGGAGGCGGCCCATTTTAAAGATTCGTGTCGGGGTCAAATAGGTCTGATATATAATATATATCTGGGTCATCCTGTTATTGACTGAAGGAGAAACTTTAGTTGGAGATTCTAGAATATCTTCCCATTCCTCTCCCAGTGCATCGGGAAGAAGTTCCTCCCACTTCCCCTTGATAGAAATGATGGTAGACCCATCTCCCACGGATAATAAATATGTATATAAAGAGGAAATGAGTCCTTGAGGACCCTGTGAGTTGAGGATGCCTATCAAAGGTAGAGATGAGCTCGCCCGACCTGTACCTACATTTCGTATGTGCGATTGGAAAGCTGACCTTAGCTGTAAATAACGGAAGAATTGAGATCTCGGGATGTTGTAAGTATTCTGTAATCGTTCGAAGGATACAAAAAACCCCTGGTCATGTACATCGCCTACCGAGAGAACACCACACGAGATCCACAAATCAGTGGATGGGTGGTTTAGTAGTTCTGGGAGATAACTATTATTCCACAGTGGCATTTCGGCTATTACATCTTCAAATTTAATAACTCTTTTAATTTGTCTCCATATTAATCTCGCCAGCCGGAGTAAAGGCAGCAGACGACTAGCACTAACTTTCTCCATCTCCAAGAATCCCAGTGGGCAATCAATACGGGCAGAATGAATTAAATGACTCTCAGAATTAAGTAGGGAGTTATTGGGCATCCACTTACTTATCGCCTTAGCTTACCCGGCAAGGTAGTATAGATAGAAGTCTGGTAGGGCCGCCCCCCCACCCCTCCCTTGGTCTCTGTAGAGTAGACAGCTTAAGTCTGGGCCTGGTCTTCCCCCATATAAAGGATGTGATTAAGGAGTTTCAATTTGCAAAAAATGACCTGGGTATTGGTACAGCACTATGTTGAAAGCAGTAATTAAGTTTGGGAAGCAATATCATTTTAATTAGATTAATGCGGCCTGCAACAGAGAGAGGAAGTTTGCTCCAGGTTATAAATTTAGATTTGACCAGATCTAATAGTGGATAAATGTTAAGTTGTAGGTCTAGCCGACTATATTGAGACATATGAATACCTAGATATTTGAAATTGGAGACCACAGGTAGCGACGAGAGAGTCCCGAGACAGGGAACCGAAGTATGAGATAGAGGCATCAGGGCAGATTTATCCCAATTTATATAAAGACCGGAGAATTTACTAAATTTATCTATGGTCGCTATCACTTGTGGTAGTGTTTCTTCTATTTTATCCATAAATATTATCATGTCATCAGCATAAAGGCCAATGGTATCCACATGGTCCGCAATATTTATTCCCTTGATATCCGTGGAGGACCTTATGCGTATTGCCAAAGCCTCTATCGCAAGGGCAAAGAGAGCCGGGGACAGAGGACATCCCTGACAGGCTCCCCTGTGCAAGGTAAAAGAATCAGAGATAGTTATTTACAATTACACGCGCCCTGGGATTCCTATACAGTGTGTCTATCCCCCTAATAAATTTCTCTCCAAAACCGTATTTCTGTAGACACGCAGAGAGGAAAGGCCACTCGAGAGAGTCAAACGCCTTGGCCGTGTCTAGCGATGCTAGTGCCTAGTTATTATCCGACTCTAGAGAGCTATATTGAATCACCGATTGAACCCGCCTGATATTGATAGAAGTACTTTTCCCAGGCATAAAGCCAGTTTGATCTGGGTGTATAAGGTCTAATATGAGCGTATTCAGTCTAGTAGCCAATATTTTGGTGAAAATTTTGTAATCTACGTTTACCAGTGATATGGGGCGATACGATCCACATTCCAAAGGATCTTAAACAAACACATTTAATACTGTACATCGGAGAAGTGCTTCTTCTCAGTGGCGAAACAGGAGCCATCAGACGCTGCGGTCTTCTGGTACTGCTCGGTCGCGGTAACTCCGTGACAGTAGAATAGCAAAGAGGTAAAATTTAACTTTTATTTCGTTATGCAGATAAGAGGTTACCATTGAACCTCATAAAAAAGTGCTCATGTGCAAATGATAAATGGACGCAGCTCTTCCTCCAAAATAGTATGAGGGTCAGTTCACTCAATTAGACATTTTAACTTTGAATGAACACATTCTTACCACCCTAAATACATTTTTGGATTGTTGTCTATTTAAGTGGTTTCCCTAAAAAAAATTATTTGCACATCTGTTTGATACTAATATATACAATGCTTAATCAAAGCTATGCATCCCCAGCACGAGAAAACATGTACACAGCCGCACATTCACGTACTATACTCCTCATATCACCAGAGAAAGCACTCTTTTACCCAACATAGGAATCCTGGCATAAACCTGTCTGATATCTTTTTCTTACAAAATTGCAGATTGCATATGTTACAGAAATTAAATAAATTGACCCATATATGACATTTAAATGGAAAGCTCTCACCGGGTATTTAGGGGATATTTTTTCTCCATTCCCACACTGCTCCGTTTTCCTCATCCGATGGGTGTCCTGAGCATAGCCTTCCTCCTGACTTGTTTCATCAATTTAAGACTCATCAGGGGAGCCGCACCCAGGCATATGTGTGCAGAGCTGCTGGGGCACTGCGTTGTTACTTCCATTTAATAGCATGTGCCTCAGAAGAAACCTATTACCTCACTTCCTGTGAATGGAACACACTCCCGGGTTGAGACGCAGCTTCTGGTTGCTGGAGCGCACAATTCCGGCGCTGACATGCACATGTCACTTCTGGTGTGCACGCCCACAGCTTCACTGCTTACCTCCTGCTCCCGGCGGTTTCTAAGCAGACAATCAGACGCACTATCCTGATCATCATCAAGGTAAATTATGCATCTCTTGCTCCTACAGTACTTCGCTGAACGGACACAAGTATTGAAAAGAATTTAAAGGAACATGCATTCTGTTCAAGTCCTATAAGGCTTAGTACCGTATCTATAACAGGCAAATTAATGTGGGTGGTCTCCAGAATCGGGGGAACAGACACATTCAATACAGAACAAAGTACTTCCCTAATTGATTAGTGCTATGTGGGGGGAAGGAGAGAGAAAGGGGAGGCATTGTACGCGACATGGTGGATTCTCAAGGGAAAATGAACCTCTATAAACAAAAGGGTGGTGAACAACACATACAAAAAGGAGGGGGAAGGTAAGGGGTATATCATATCCCTATTTTTACCCTAAACTATATTCGTCCCTACCTAGCGTGGAGGTTGACACCCTATATATTCTACCCATTGCTGCCCCTGCTCAACGGTGGCTGACCCTCACTAGATTCCCTAATGCACCCTATTAAAGAAAGGAAGAAAAAGACAGTTGTTCATTCAAACCAGAAGGATAAACTGTTTTCAAACAAAATATCCAGTGTCTCTTTTTATAACAAACTTTTGTCCCAATCACCCCCTCTTGCATGTGGGGTAATTTTGTCTATCCCCATGAACTTCATTTTGTCTATATTTCCTCATGTACATAGTTGAGATTATTAGCTATTGGTGTATCCCTCTTGTTTAATGTGTCACCCAAATGCTCTCCACCCTCCTTCGTAGTTCTCTCCTCGTTTTGCCCACATACTCCACATCACACTCACACGTGGCCTTATATAAGATTCCCTTGGATCGACAATTGATGAAACTACAGATTGGATATGTTACCCCTGTTGTATTGCTATAGAATTCTTATCCAGGTGTGATAGCCCCACAACACTTACAGCTACCATACCTGAAGCAACCCATTGATGTAATCCATCTCCTCTATCCTGTCAGCTCCTGCAGTGATTTTACAGAACACGGCAGATGAATTACCAGCTTTTCTTCTATCTATGTAATATATATACATATATATACTGTATATGTGTGTGTCACTGACATTTATAGATATACTAGAAATAGGCCCGATGCTATCGCATCGGGAGTGCAGTGAAATTAACATCTGTGTATGCTTAGTGGTGCTGACAGGAGCAGCGGACAGGTCTCACACCGTTTGCGCTTTCCAACATTTTGCGCATGAGGGGGTAGAGCGCGCAGTTCTGGCTGTTACAGTGCATGCGTGGAAATAGCGGTGACGTGAATATCACTTGCGCAGGCGCAAGTGACATATGTCACTGCTATTCCCGCGCATGCGTAGTAATGACGCGGCTGTTACTGCGCCTGTGTGGGAATAGCGGAGATGTGTATGTCGCTTGCGCAGGCGCATGTATTCTACACCATATTCCAAATTATTATGCAAATGACCTTTTTCTCGGATTTTCCTAAATGGTCCGTGCAAATGACAGTCAGGCTAATAAAAGTCATCACCCGTTAGAGGATACATCAAATTTTATTGAGGAAACCTCCCAATGATAACAGTATAATCTCCAAAATTACTAAAAACTTAAAATGCACTGTTCCAAATTATTAGGCACAGTAGAATTTCTAAACATTTGATATGTTTTAAAGAACTGAAAATGCTCATTTGTGGAATTTGCAGCATTAGGAGGTCACATTCACTGAACAAAAAAAGCTATTTAACTCCAAAACATCCGAACAGGCCAAGTTACATATTAACATAGGACCCCTTCTTTGATATCGCCTTCACAATTCTTGCATCCATTGAACTTGTGAGTTTTTGGAGAGTTTCTGCTTGTATTTCTTTGCATGAAGTCAGAATAGCCTCCCAGAGCTGCTGTTTTGATGTGATATTCCAAAGGTTCTCTATAGGGTTAAGGTCAGGGGAAGATGGTGGCCACACCATGAGTTTATCTCCTTTTATGTCCATAGCAGCCAATGACTCAGGTATTCTTTGCAGCATGAGATGGTGCATTGTCATGCATGAAGATGATTTTGCTCCTGAAGGCACGTTTCTGCTTTTTATACCATGGAAGAAAGTTGTCAGTCAGAAACTCTATATACTTTGCAGAGGTCATTTTCACACCTTCAGGAACCTTAAAAGGCCCTACCAGCAGTTTCCCCATGATTCCAGCCCAAAACATGACTCCTCCACCTCCTTGCTGATGTCACAGCCTTGTTGGGACATGGTGGCCATCCACCAACCATCCACTGCTCCATCCATCTGGACCATCCAGGGTTGCTCGACACTCATCAGTAAACAAGACTGTTTGAAAATTAGTCTTCATGTATGTCTGGGCCAACTGCAACCGTTTCTGCTTGTGAACACTGTTTAGGCGTGGCCGAATAGTAGGATTATGCACCACAGCAAGCCTTTGAAGGATCCTATACCTTGAGGTTCGAGGGACTCCAGAGGCACCAGCAGCTTCAATTAACTGCTGCTTTGTAATGGTATTTTGGCAGCTGCTCTCTTAATCCGATGAATTTGTCTGGTAGAAACCTTCCTCATTATGCCTTTATCTGCATGAACTCTGTGCTCTGTTTCAGTCACAAACCTCTTCACAGTATGATGATCACTCTTAAGTTTTTGGGAAATATCTAATGTTTTCATCCCTTGACCAAGGCATTGCACTATTTGATGCATTTCAGCAGCAGAGAGATCCTTTTTCTTTCCCATGTTACTTGAAAACTGTGGCCTGCTTAATAATATGGAATATCATTTTTAAGTAGTTTTCCTTTAATTAGAATCACCTGGAAAACTAATTCTCACATGTGCTTAAGATTAATTTCAGTAAACCATTGAGCCCTGAGACACAATATAATCCACGAGTTTATTTGAAAAACAAAACAATTAAATCTTTGACACTTAAATCCAATTTGCATAATAATTTGGAACATGAGTACTCATTTGGACCTGGAGGAAGACACATGTGGTGTCGAAACATGTCGTCCATAAGGGATTGAATGTATGCAATATTGTAACTGAAGAAGTCTGGAACTTTTTAAAGGGAATCTGTCACCCCGTTTTTTCCGTATGAGATAAAAATACCGTTAAATAGGGCCTGAGCTGTGCGTTACAATAGTGTATTTTGTGGACCCTAATTCCCCACCTATGCTGCCGAAATACGTTACCAAAGTCGCCGTTTTCGCCTGTCAATCAGCCTGGTCTGGTCGGATGGGTCTGGTGACATCGCTGTTTCTTCCCCCAGATCTTGCTTATTTTTCCGTTGGTGGCGTAGTGATTTGCGCATGCCCAAGTGGCGAATCCACTGCATAGGTGAGGAAAAAGAGCGCGATCTGCGCTATTCCCCTGGTGATCGGTGGGGGCGGCAATCTTCCTGAGGCCGCGCGTGCGCAGATGGAGCGCTCTGCTGCCCGGGGCTTCAGGAAAATGGCTGTGGGATGCCGCGCGTGCGCAGGTGGAGATCGTGGCGGCCATTTTCCTGAAGCCGAGATGCGAATGTTGGTTGTGCTTTCATACTCGTTGTAGCATGAGACGGACTCTACAACCCACACAAGTGGCTCAAGTAGTGCAGCTCATCCAGGATAGCACATCAATGCGAGCTGTGGCAAGAAGGTTTGCTGTGTTTGTCAGCATAATGTCGAGGCTGGAGGCACTACCAGGAGACAGGCCAGTACACCATGAGACATGGAGGGAGCCATAGGAAGGCAACAACCCAGCAGCAGGACCGCTACCTCAGCCTTTGTGCAAGGAGAAGCACTGCCAGAGCCCTGCAAAATGACCCAGCAGGCCAAAAATGTGCATGTGTCTGCACAAACGGTTAGAAACCGACTCCATGAAGAAGGTCTGAGTGCCCGACATCCACAGATGGGGTTGTGCTGCTCACAGCCAATATCGTGCAGGACGCTTGGCATTTGCCACAGAACACCAGGATTGGCAAATTCGCCACTGGCGCCCTGTGCTCTTCACAGATGAAAGCCGGTTCACACTGAGCACGTGACAGAGTCTGGAGACGCCATGGAGAGCGATCCGCCTGCAACATCCTCAGCATGACTGGTTTGGCAGTGGGTCAGTAATGGTGTGAGGTGGCATTTCTTTGGATGGCCGCACAGCCCTAGGGCCATGTGCTATCCAGAGGTAGCCTGACTGCCATTAGGTAACGAGATGAGATCCTGAGACCCCTTGCGAGACCATATGCTGGTGCAGTTGGCTCTGGGTTCCTCCTAATGCAGGACAATGCCAGACCTCATGTGGCTGGAGTGTGTCAGCAGTTCCTGCAAGATGAAGGCATTGAAGCTATGGCCCGCCCATTCCCCAGACCTGAATCCGATTAAACACATCTGGGACGTCATGTCTCGCACCATCCACCAACATCACTGTTGCACTACAGACTTCCAGGAGATGGCAGATGCTTATTCCAGGTGTGGGAGGAGATCCCTCAGGAGACCATCCGCCGCCTCATCAGGAGCATGCCCGCACATTGTAGGGAGGTCATACAGGCACATGGAGGCCACACACACGCTACTGAGCATCATTTCCTTGTCTTGAGGCATTTCCATTGAAGATGGATCAGCCTGTAATTGGATTTTCCACTTTGATTTTGAGTGGGATTCCAAATCCAGACCTCCATTGGTTAATAAATTTGATTTCTATTGATGATTTTTGTGTGATTTTGATGTCAGCACATTCAACTTTGTACAGAACAAAGTATTCAATGAGAACATTTCATTCATTCAGGTCTAGGATGTGTTATTTGAGTGTACCCCTTATTGTTTTTTGAGCGGTGTATGTGTGTGTGTGTGTGTGTATGTGTATGTATGTATGTGTATGTATATACACTCACCGGCCACTTTATTAGGTACACCATGCTAGTAACGGGTTGGACCCCCTTTTGCCTTCAGAACTGCCTCAATTCTTCGTGGCATAGATTCAACAAGGTGCTGGAAGCATTCCTCAGAGATTTTGGTCCATATTGACATGATGGCATCACACAGTTGCCGCAGATTTGTCGGCTGCACATCCCAAAGATGCTCCATACAAGGCAGGATGGATCCATGCTTTCATGTTGTTTACGCCAAATTCTGACCCTACCATCCGAATGTCGCAGCAGAAATCGAGACTCATCAGACCAAGCAACGTTTTTCCAATCTTCTACTGTCCAATTTCGATGAGCTTGTACAAATTGTAGCCTCAGTTTCCTGTTCTTAGCTGAAAGGAGTGGTACCCGGTGTGGTCTTCTGCTGCTGTAGCCCATCTGCCTCAAAGTTCAACGCACTGTGCGTTCAGAGATGCTCTTAGGCCTACCTTGGTTGTAACGGGTGGCGATTTGAGTCACTGTTGCCTTTCTATCAGCTCGAACCAGTCTGCCCATTCTCCTCTGACCTCTGGCATCAACAAGGCATTTCCGCCCACAGAACTGCCGCTCACTGGATTTTTTTTCTTTTTCGGACCATTCTCTGTAAACCCTAGAGATGGTTGTGCGTGAAAATCCCAGTAGATCAGCAGTTTCTGAAATACTCAGACCAGCCCTTCTGGCACCAACAACCATGCCACGTTCAAAGGCACTCAAATCACCTTTCTTCCCCATACTGATGCTCGGTTTGAACTGCAGGAGATTGTCTTGACCATGTCTACATGCCTAAATGCACTGAGTTGCCGCCATGTGATTGGCTGATTAGAAATTAAGTGTTAACAAGAAGTTGGACAGGTGTACCTAATAAAGTGGCCAGTGAGTGTATATGTATATATATATATATATAATTATATATGTGATGCAGTGACCCCTGTTACAAGTAGGGGGCACTGCATGGTCTCCCCAGAATACACATGGAGGCGTATTGAGGCCATAGGAATGCATCGCAATCGCAGGCATAACTGTTGTAATGAGACAAAGTCCGGCATTATTGTGAATGGCCGGTATGTGTGTTGCAGAGGAAGATACTCTGCACTGTAAGCCTAAAGTAAGGATGTTCTGGGACCTGTAGTTTTACAAGTAAATTGTGTATAATTATGAAGGGAGGCTGGCAGTGCTAGTTATGAGAGAGAGAGGGCGGGTTAAACTAACCACACACACACTCCCATCTAGGGGAGTGGTTACAACCATATAGTGTGACAGATGTCTGGTCACATGGTCTCGGAGTATGGATCTGAATAGTCTGTGCTGAAGGTCCTGAAAGAGCCTATGTGTTGGGAGTGCTATCTCCCTGAATAGCACATGGGGCTTTGGACCTGGTGGCCGGGCGTGTTGGACTAACGTCCTGAATAGCCCTTGGACAGGCCACACGCCTGTGTGTTGGACGGTCCCAGGTGGGGACGGACGTCCTGTATAGCGCACTGTGGAAGGCCTCTGTGTTGGGAGGTCCTGGGAGTAGGACTGGATCCCTGAAGAGCACAGAGTGCCATGGTCCTGGACAGTCTGTGTTGGAAGCACCTGTGTGTGTAGTCTTCCTGGAAGCACCTGAGAGACCGTTGACCTGGACGGTCTGGGTTGGGGAAGCTTCCGTCCTTTGGTGGCTCTGGACTGACTGACGTGTGCCTGCCAGGCAAGTTGGTGAACCCCGTAAGGCAGTTTTTCCAGGAGAGAGGACTAATGATGTGAAGCCTGATATAAAGACTGTCCATCTGTTGTTGTTGTTGTTATAGTGAGTGTAATCACATATATATATATATATATATATATATATATATATATATATATATATATATATATATGTATATATATAAAATTGGTGGGTATTTTGACGAATACTTCCTTTGAAAATGATGTGTAAATCACTGAGAATTGCTGTATGTAAAAGCTCGTGTTAAAATCGCATTGCAGTCGGATAGCAATCGCACTGCATTCGGATGTAAATTGAATGCTAGGTGTGAAAAATTGGATTGTACTCGCAAGACACTCAATGCGACTCTCAGCAGGGAGAATCGGAACGATTTTCCATAAGGTAAGTGTGACGCCGGCCTTAGACAGGGTAATGATCAGTTGGTACCTTTTTACTGAAGTTCTGCAAACAATTCCAGAAGTTTCTTTACAATATACATACAGGGTTTTGGTCAGGCCTGCATGGTGAGAGTTCTCTGCTATGATGTAGTGGAACCTTCCTGTTCCTAATTATAACTCTGATAAACGATTCCCAGGGGTCCAAGGTAAACAGTTGCTGGATCCGCGATCCCTTCCAGCAAGCAGTCAGCTAGAATCCTGTGCAAAACACTCTCTTGCACCAGTGTCCCTAATTCTATGCGCTGCTGAACTCCTGGGCAATAACACACTACTGCTCATTATATGAAACCCGAGCATTCTTTCAGTTTAGAACGGACCCTGGAAGTCTCTGTGTTCTAGGAACTGATACCCTTCCTTGTGCAGCTTGTCCTGGCAGAGAGAGCATGCTCCTGTCTTCTGCATGTGGATCTCCATCTTGCTACTTCCTACATCTTCACTGCTTGGCAGTGGCACATTGCAACCTCTCAGAAGCGCCTCTTCCCCTCTGAGGGATCGGGAACACTTGGTTTGGCAGAAGTGGACAGACCATCAGTAAGGGATCAAGTAAAATGTGTGGATGCAGTTATAACAGCAGAGAACTTACCCCTCACCATAACTGGCAATATAGATACATTATATTACATGAGCAGGCATTTTGTGGCGCTACAGACACATGCGCCAGAGAAGAAAAAGAGTATACAGACATTACAGCATGGGATCACAGCTGATTCGTCTGTGAGGTAAAACATTTCACTGCCTGTTTAATACTGTATTTTACCTGAAAGAAAGAATCAGCTGTGATCCTCATGCTGTAATATCTGTATACTCTTTTGCTTCCCCACCTGCCCAGGATTTGTGGTATGATTAGAACATGTTCCTGCATGGTCAGATACATCCATTACACAGTACACACCAGGGGCACATTTATAAGATTATCTCAGCACATGAACATTTTATTTAACCCCTTAAGCCCCCAGGGTGGTTTGCACGTTAATGACCGGGACGATTTTTACAATTCTGACCACTGTCCCTTTATGAGGTTATAACTCAGGAACGCTTCAACGGATCTTGGCGATTCTGACATTTTCTCGTGACATATTGTACTTCATGATAGTGGTAAAATTTCTTCGATATAACTTGCGTTTATTTGTGAAAAAAATGGAAATTTGGTGAAAATTTTGAAAATTTTGCAATTTTCCAACTTTTAATTTTTATGCCCTTAAATCACAGAGATACAGTCATATTAAAAAGTTTGGGCACCCCTATTAATCTTAAGCTTAATGTGTTATAAAATTTGTTTTTTTTTGCAACAGCTATTTCAGTTTCATATATCTAATAACTGTTGGACACAGTAATGTTTCTGCCTTGAAATGAGGTTTATTGTACTAACAGAAAATGTGCAATCTGCATTCAAACAAAATTTGACAGGTGCATAAGTATGGGCACCCTTATCATTTTCTTGTTTTAAATAATCCTACCTACTTTTTACTGACTTACTAAAGCACTTTTTTTGGTTTTGTAACCTCATTGAGCTTTGAACTTCATAGCTAGGTGTATGCAATCATGAGAAAAGCTACTTAAAGTGGCCACTTGCAAGTTGTTCTCCTGTTTGAATCTCCTCTGAAGAGTGGCATCATGGGCTCCTCAAAACAACTGTCAAATGATCTGAAAACAAAGATTATTCTACATAGTTGTTCAGGGGAAGGATACAAAAAGCTGTCTCAGAGATTTAACCTGTCAATTTCCACTGTGAGGAACATAGTAAGGAAATGGAAGAACACAGGTACAGTTTTTGTTAAGGCCAGAAGTGGCAGGCCAAGAAAAACATCAGAAAGGCAGAGAAGAAGAATGGTGAGATCAGTCAAGGACAATCCTCAGACCACCTCCAGAGAGCTGCAGCATCAACTTGCTGCAGATGGTGTCACTATGCATCGGTCAACTATACAACGCACTGTTTTTTTTGCCGCCATGCATAACACCTTTTTGTATTACCAAACAACTCAATCTTGGTTTCATCAGTCCATAGGACCTTCTTCCAAAAATAAATTGGCTTCTCCAAATGTGCGTTTGCATACCTCAGCTGACTCTGTGGCGTGCTTGCAGAAACGGCTTCTTTCCCATCACTCTCCCATACAGCTTCTCCTTGTGCAAAGTGCGTTGTATAGTTGACCGATGCACAGTGACACCATCTGCAGCAAGTTGATGCTGCAGCTCTCTGGAGGTGGTTTGAGGATTGTCCTTGACTGATCTCACCATTCTTCTTCTGTGCCTTTCTCATGTTTTTCTTGGCCTGCCACTTCTGGCCTTAACAAGAACTGTACCTGTGTTCTTACATTTCCTTACTATGTTCCTCACAGTGGAAATTAACAGATTAAATCTCTTAGACAGCTTTTTGTATCCTTCCCCTGAACAACTATGTTGAATAATCTTTGTTTTCAGATCATTTGACAGTTGTTTTGAGGAGCCCATGATGCCACTCTTCAGAGGAGATTCAAACAGGAGAACAACTTGCAAGTGGTCACTTTAAGTAGCTTTTCTCATGATTGCATAAACCTAGCTATGAAGTTCAAAGCTCAATGAGGTTACAAAACAAAAAAAAAAGTGCTTTAGTAAGTCAGTAAAAAGTAGGTAGGAGTATTTAAAACAAGAAAATGATAAGGGTGCCCATACTTATGCACCTGTCAAATTTTGTTTGAATGCAGATTGCACATTTTCTGTTAGTACAATAAACCTCATTTCAAGGCAGAAACATTACTGTGTCCAACGGTTATTAGATATATGAAACTGAAATAGCTGTTGCAAAAAAAACAATTTTTATAAAACATTAAGCTTAAGGTTAATAGGGGTGCCCAAACTTTTTCATATGACTGTATGTCACACAAAATACTTAATAGGTAACATTTCCCACATGTCTACTTTACATCAGCACAATTTTTGCAGGGTGGATTGATTTAAATCACGCCGATTTAAATCATGATTTAAATCACGATTTAAATCAAAAGATTTTTTTCTATTTAAATCGGATCGATTTAAATCATGATTTTAATCATGATTTAAATCACTGATTTAAATCAAAAGGTTTTTTTTAATATAAATCACGATTAAAATGAGAAGTGAGAGCAGTGCGCATGTGCGCCCATAGTTACACGGACGAAACTAGGGGCAACGATCTAACGCCAGGGTGAGGGGGGGACCCCAAAGTAAGTAAAAATCTTTTTTGTTTTACTATATGGCAATAGGTAGGTGTTTAAAAGCAGCATGTCTTAATTGTATAAACTATTAATAGCCTCCACATTTTGTTCATACTGCCCCTTTAATTCCACACTTCTAGCTTGGTTTCACTTTTGGTTTAGTTTCTTTTTCCATTCAGTTGACATGCCCAAACTTGTTGGATAGTCAGCAGTACTTGGCTGTAGTAACAATCAAACTTCATAAGTGATCTGTGTGAGCCATGGCAGGTCGTAAGAGAGACCCTATTTGGGTTCATTTTGTTGAGATGCCAGCAGCAGATCTTGGAAAGAAAGGTGCAAGAGCAAAGTGCAAATACTGTCAAAAGGATATCCAAGGACTTGTTTGCCGTTTGAAATCACATTATGAAAACTGCAACCAGAAGGGAAATGAAGATGTTGATAGTGAAGTGTTTCTTTGGTCATCTTCATCACCGCACTTCTCATGATGTTGCCTCATTCACGCCACCAGGCCTTGCATCTCTTTGTTGCATCGTTTGCATTTTGCACGCATGCCTGCCTTACCGATAGGCGAAGGAGCTTCATTAAAATATTCCCAAACTGGGTCTCTTTTATGGCCTGCTGCCATTATAAGGAAAGAATGTAATAAACCTCAGATCGTACACACAAACAGATCCAGACTTGTCTGTCTGTGGCTATGCTGCAGTATTGTGCTCAAAGTTTCACTTTCATTTTTTTGTCTGCTTGCCCTTCCTCCTCAAAACACTTAGATTCACATTCTTCTTGTGTTGTGCAGATCTATTCCACTCCAAACAATCAGAAACATATTGTCTAACTTCTTGGACTTGGCACTGAAGGGGTTGATTCTGTATTCATAGGTTTGTAGAACAATAGGATTAAGGTCTTTTTCTCAACTCTGTTCATGTTGTAACATTTTTGCCATGAAGAAGAGGCTGGGACCTCTGCGGATTCAAATTCAGTTTTGAGAACTGCGTAAGTAAAGCGAGCGTCTGTGATAATATAGGAGAGAAACTGCCCACTAATCCTACAGAAACTCTGGAAGAGCATGGCATTGTGAATGTTACACATATACAGCCTTTATTCTACTGAGTTAAACAACTCAGCTTTATCTCATGATGGAAGAACCTTTGGATGGTAAAATATTTTCCTCAAAAAGCAGTTTATTGAAAAAAATCCGATTTAAATCAAAAAAATCCGATTTAAATCAAAAAAATCCGATTGTTTTGATTTTTTTTTAAAAACATTGATTTTTATCCACCCTGCAATTTTGGAACCAAAATATGTTTTTTGTTAGGGAGTTATAAGGGTTAAAAGTTGACCAGCAATTTCTCATTTTTACAACACCATTTTTTAGGGACCACATCTCATTTGAAGTCATTTTGAGGGGTCTATATGATAAAAATACCCAAGTGTGACACCATTCTAAAAACTGCACCCCTCAAGGTGCTCAAAACCACATTCAAGAAGTTTATTAACCCTTCAGGTGTTTCACAGGAATTTTTGGAATGTTTAAATAATCAACATTTAACTTTTTTTCGCACAAAATTTATTTCAGCTCCAACTTGTTTTATTTTACCAAGGGTAACAGGAGAAAATGGACCCCAAAAGTTGTTGTACAATTTGTCCTGAGTACGCTGATACCATATGTGGGGGTAAACCACTGTTTGGGCGCATGGCAGAGCTCGGAAGGGAAGGAGTGCCATTTGAGTTTTCAATGCAAAATTGACTGGAATTGAGATGGGACACCATGTCACGTTTGGAGAGCCCCTGATGTGCCTAAACATTAAAACCCCCCACAAGTGACACCATTTTGGAAAGTAGACCCCCTAAGGAACTTATCCAGATGTGTTTTGAGAGCTTTGAACCCCCAAGTGTTTCACTACAGTTTATAACGCAGAGCCGTGAAAATAAAAATTCTTTTTTTTTTCACAAAATAGATTTTTTTAGCCCCCAGTTTTGTATTTTCACAAGGGTAACAGGATAAATTGGACCCTAAAAGTTGTTGTCCAATTTGTCCTGAGTGCGCTGATACCCCATATGTGGGAGGGAACCACTGTTTGGGCGCATGGCAGAGCTCGGAAGGGAAGGAGCGCCATTTGGAATGCAGACTTAGATGGCTTGGTCTGCAGGCGTCACGTTGCATTTGCAGAGCCCCTGATGTATCCAAACAGTAGAAACCCCCATAATTGACCCCATTTTGGAAACTAGACCTCCCAAGGAACTTATCTAGATGTGTTGTGAGAACTTTGAACCCCCAAGTGTTTCACTACAGTTTACAACGCAGAGCCGTGAAAATAAAAAATCCTTTTTTTCCCACAAAAATGATTTTTAGCCCCCCCAAATTCTTATTTTCCCAAGGGTAACAAGAGAACTTGGACCCCAAAAGTTGTTGTCCAATTTGTCCAAAGTACGCTGATACCCCATATGTTGGGGTAAACCCCTGTTTGGGCGCACGGGAGAGCTCGGAAGGGAATGAGCACTGTTTTACTTTTTCAACACAGAATTGGCTGGAATTGAGATCGGACGCCATGTCGCGTTTGGAGAGCCCCTGATGTGCCTAAACAGTGGAAACTCCCCAATTCTAACTGAAACCCTAATCCAAACACACTCCTAACCCTAATCCCAATGGTAACCCTAACGACACCCTTAACCCTGACACACCCCTAACTCTAATCCCAACCGTAAATGTAATCCAAACCCTGACCCTAACTTTAGCCCCAACCCTAACCCTAACTTTAGCTCCAACCCTAACCCTAGCCCTAACCCTAACCCTAGCCCTAACCCTAATGGGAAAATGGAAATAAATACATTTTTTAAATTTTATTATTTTTCCATAACTAAGGGGGTGATGAAGGGGGGTTTGATTTACACTTATAGCATTTTTTATAGCGGATTTTTATGATTGGCAGCTGTCATACACTAAAAGACGCTTTTTATAGCAAAAAAGGTTTTGCGTCTCCACATTTTGAGACCTATAATTTTTCCATATTTTGGACCACAGAGTCATTTGAGGTCTTGTTTTTTGCGCGACAAGTTGACGTTTTTATTGGTAACGTTTTCGGGCACGTGACATTTTTTGATCGCTTTTTATTCCGATTTTTGTGAGGCAGAATGACCAAAAACCAGCTATTCATGAATTTCTTTTTTTTTTTGGGGGGGGGGGGGCGTTTATACTGTTCCACGTTTGGTAAAATGGATAAAGCAGCTTTATTCTTCGGTTCAGTACGATTACAGCGATACCTCATTTATATTATTTTTCATGTTTAGGCACTTTTATACGATAACTATTTTATAGAAAAAATAATTATTTTGGCATCGCTTTATTCTGAAAACTATAACTTTTTTATTTTTTTGCTGATGATGCTGTATGGCGGCTCGTTTTTTGCGGGACAAGATGATGTTTTCAGCAGTGCCATGGTTATTTATATCTGTCTTTTTGATCGCGTGGTATTCCACTTTTTGTTTGGCGGTATGATAATAAAGCGTTGTTTTCTGCCTCTTTTTTTTTTTATTTTTTTACGGTGTTCACTGAAGGGGTTAACTAGTGGGACAGTTTTATAGGTTGGGCCGTTACGGACGCAGCGATACTAAATATGTGTACTTTTATTGTTTTTTTTTTTTTTATTTAGATAAAATGTGTTTATGGGAATAATATTTTTTTTTTTTCTTTAGGAATTTTTTTTTTTTTTTTACACATGTGGAAGTTTTTTTTAAAACTTTTTTACTTTGTCCCAGGGGGGACATCACAGATCGCTGATCTGACAGTTTGCACAGCACTCTGTCAGATCGGCGATCTGACTTACAGCGCTCCTGGCTTACCAGCGCCTGCACTGAGCAGGCGCTTGGTAAGCCACCTCCCTACAGGACCCGGATGCAGCCCCTCGGCCATTTTTGGATCCAGGGCCTGCAAGGAGGTAAGAGACGCTCGGAGCAACGCGATCACATCGCGTTGCTCCGAGGGTCTCAGGGAAGCCCGCAGGGAGCCCCCTCCCTGCGCGATGCTTCCCTATACCGCCGGAACACTGCGATCATGTTTGATCGCAGTGTGCCGGGGGTTAATGTGCCGGGGGCGGTCCGTGACCGCTCCTGGCACATAGTGCCGGATAGTCAGCTGACACCCGGCCGCAATCGGCCGCGCTCCCTCCGTAAGCGCTGCCGATCGCATATGACGTACTATCCCGTCGGTGGGAATTAAGGCCCACCCCACCTCGATGGGATAGTATGTCATATGGGATTAAGGGGTTAAACACAGCACTGTGTGGAGTTTATTTTTATTCAAACATCCATTGATTGACTTTTGATCATGGCACAACTTTATAGGGGGAAAACGGGGTAATTTGAACTTTTTTTATATATATATATATTTTAAACTTTTTTTTTTTTTTTTTAATTTTATAGTTTCACTGTACTTGTTCATCCCCTTAGGCTGGGGTCACACTTGCGAGTGTAATGCGATAAACTCACTCATAAATACCCGGCACTGCCGCCGACACTTGTACCGGATCGTGTGGCTGCATGTATTTCTATGCGGCCTCACACTCCGGTCCCGAGTGCCTGGTATTGATGCAAGAGACTCGCGCACCACACTCACAAGTGAGTCCGGCCTTAAGGAGAAGATACAAATTAAATGAGTGGAAGATGCTGCAACGAGAGGTGGTGAGTTCGCTTTTAATGGAAGTCTTCAAACAGAGGCCAGACAGATATCTGTCAAAGATGGTTTAGTGAACCCTGCATTGAGCAGGGGTTGGACACTATGACCCCGGAGGTCTCTTCCAACTCTAACATTCTATGATTCTGTTAACATGCCTGATCGCTTGTGCTATATTCAGCAATCCCAAAGTGTGTATACAGTAAAAATCACTTTCAGAGAGATTGTCATACCCCTGCTGACAGATGCTACCTCAAGTTACCCCTTCCAGTCGTAACCTGAATACTGGGAACCCTGGGGGATACTCTAGTTACAGACAGCCCCAAAATCCTGATAATTGCCCATACTGAAGGGGTGGCCAACCAGGGTCTGCCATCATAATGTCCTCCACCAAACCTGGGGCATGCTCATCAGTCACGCTTCCTGTCTGGGACACCCTTGTTAAGTTGATAGTAGACACTGGGGCGGCCAATTCCATAATCAAGTCATCAGATGTACTTATGGATATCCCTATTCAATTCTCAGATCAAGAGCTTGTTTTAATTGGAGTATATGGCAGACCCAATAAACATACTCTTACAAAACCCATCCCTGTGGGACCTTTCCCTGAAGTTACTGCTCAGTTCGTAATCTCTCCCACATGTCCGGTAAATTTACTGGGGGCAGATTTCTTATCACCGTTCCGCTCCAGAATACAATTCCAAGATGATGATCAGATGGTTCTTACGTTACGTAATCCCTATGCAGATGAAGATAGTGAGGATATCTGTATCCTACACGCCCTTCCCATGGTAATGATGGCCCTGATAGGCCCAGATCCACCCCCAATAATGCCTGAGGACCAGCGACTCACCCCATATCTCTCAGGTCGATGACTGTGAACCAAGCAGCATTCTGAGGTATCTGTGACAAGAGTATGTGGATTAGGCACCACCGGAGTTTCCAGAACAGTAGCTGCATTAACTGCCAGTAGATCTTGTACACAGAGGGTTGGCCGGGTGGGGTCTTTTTCTTAACGGGAAACAAGGGCGTGTTACATGGGGGAAACACAGGGTACCAGGGCACCATTATCGAGTAACGTTAGTATTTGCCCCTTGAGGCCCCGCTCCTGATCATGTTTCAAAGGGTATTGATGGACTTTGGGAAAAGGGGCACCAGGTTTGAGAAACACTTTTACTGCTTCTACAGGCATTTTCACTATATCATCTGGCCCTTTTGCTCAAAGTTTGGGAGGTATCTCTTTGATCTGACTCAATCAAATTACCTACCCAGGTAGCCATTATCAAGGTCAAGGCACACGGTCCTAGGAACAGTCCACAGACTGTTGGTAACGCCTTTGCAGATATGCAAGCAAAATCTGCTGCTCTCCTACCAGTTGAACCGACCATACCAACTATGGTGACCACACGCTCTCAGCGTAAACAGTTACAAGAAGTACTGACTCTACAGGAACCTGATGATCCACGACAGACTGAGGTTTTCTGTCGGACCCCGCGAGACAGCTTTGACAATGCAGAGAATGTCCCCAAAGGAAAAAGTGAAGCAGTGGAAGGCTGATGGAGCACGTATGGACAATGGTCTCTGAAAAAAGACCAACTTGTGTGTCTCCCTAAACTGCTGTACCCTGCTATTGCCATGTGGGCACATGGGCCCACACATCGAGGAAAAAAACAGGCCCTAGCCCTGGTAAAAAAAATTCTTCTGGGCTTAAGGTATTTCTACAGTCCTGACAGTACTCAACCGTGCATGTAACATCTGTCAGACCTGCAATCCCAGTCAACTTCAATGTTTTCCCCCGAAGCATCTTGCTAAGCCTGACTATCCTTTCCAAAGGCTCCTGGTGCACCACATCACGTTGCCTAAGTCTGGAAGGTATGAATATTGTCTGGTGGTTGTCGACATATTCTCCAGTTGGCCGGAAGCATTCCCCACTACCAACATGACTACAGCAAAGAAACTGGTGATGGAAGTCATATGCAGATATAGTGTTCCAGAAGTCGTCGAAAGTTTTTTCTTCTCATGTGTATCATGAGGTTCTGACAATGCTTGGATCCACTGTAGCCCTCCATACTCCGTACTATTCACAATCCAGTGGGAAAGTTGAGAGGCTGAACGGCACACTGAAGGGACAAATGACCAAAATGATGCAGGAGACTACGGCTCCATGGCCAGAGCTCCTACCCATTGTACTGTACCACATTCGTACTACCCCTATTGCAAAACATGACCTGTCCCCATATGAGATATAGTTTGGTACCAGGCCCCCAGTTGCAAATTTCCAGCCTCAGCACTTATCAGAAGAAACTGACCGTGCTGTTCAATATGTTATTCAGCTTAGTAAAAAATCTTGCTAACACCCATGCTCTAGTTTCTTCTTCCCTTCCAGATTCAGCAGAAACCAAAACTTGTCACAACTTGAAGCCTGGTGATTTTGTGGTCATGAAAAGGCATGTCAGAAAGCACGGACTGGAACCCTTGTATGACGGTCCTTATCAAGTTCTCCTCCCTTGTAATGAGTCCTTTGGATATGTGCCAGGAACCTCACCCCCACTTTCGGGAATCCTGATGTGGGTTATTATAGTCCTTCTGGCAGTCTCCGACTTGGTGTATGCTTCAGAATGTGTCTGCATTTATAGACTTAGATTGCTACTACAACATTCAGCATTATGGGATTTACCTGTTGATATATTCTGGGTGTATGGAGACAATGCTTATAAATGGTTGCAAGTAGGGGTAAAGGGTACTTGTACTCTAGGTCGATTGACCCCGGCCACCTTTGTCCTCTCAAACAGTTGGATACACAGACTATACCCAAACATACAGAGCTGCAGATAACTCACCCCGCCCTTCGGGGAGACCACATGTAATACAGATGGGGGTAGCCAATAAAATTGTCAGTTCTATTTTCATTTTCCCTATGATTACACAAATGTGGGATAAATTGGTTAGGGCCACAGACTATCTAGATGACCAAATTTGGGATATATTGGATATACTTAATACTACTGTTGCTGTTCAAAACCAACTTATAGTCACTAATCAACATACTATAGTACTGGATTACTTAACAGCAGCACAGGGTGGTATGTGTCAGGTTATTGGACCCGCTTGCTGTCGGTATATAGATCCCAATAGCGCTATGAAGTTAAAGTTAGAAGACATTCAAAGACTCAGAGATCAATATATTAAAGACAGTGATCGTAATAAGGACAGTTGTTGGGCAGACACCTTCTCCTTTCTCAATCCAGCCAATTGGTTCAAAGGAATTAGGGGCTGGATAGCTGGATTCTTGCAAAGTTTTACACATCGCTGCCTTTATCCTTGTCATGTATGTAATACTAAAACTTGTTCTTTGGTGTATTTCTGTATGTATTAGGAAGTTCTGCACTAAGACAGCTAATGATGATACCAAAAGCGTTGCCACGCCTGCTCTTCTCTACACCGATTTCACGAAGTTATCTGATGAAGATGTTGAAGCCAAGCGCATGGCTACCTTCAAAAGATCCCCACCACCATCATCAAAAATTGTTATTCGTAAATTCTAGCATACAGGGGGGACGGGTACGCCACAACAGACATGGCTGAAAACATGGCACCAGTCATGTGAAGAACAGTATCCCTCGAGCTTATAGCTTGGGATAGTACCTCTGATGCTGGACATTGGTTAACAAAATTTATCTAGGAGGGATTGCGAAGGACTAAAATTAAGAAAGCGTAAAGCAGGCTTCATTTTGTGCTTTTCGACTCCATCTTGTTGTTTATGAGATAAATTCTGTTATTTATCTAGGTAAAAGTTGAGGGTGTATTGTTCTGCGAGACCTTGACGCACAGGCTGTTATGTTTTTTTTTCTATGCCACGTAGACACGGCCATATATGTAGTTTCTGGTTTTCCTGTATTTTTATAGGTTAAGTGCTGCAAGCGTGATTTTATACTATTGGTTGAAGTATAACTTGCTAAATACTACAAAAGAAGTGACATAATAAACGGGGCTTAGAGATCTGCTCGATCCTCCCAAACAGAGATACGTCTCCGTCTGGTCATTCTCAGTTGCCGGCAACGCCCTGTGGATTAATTCGGAAATCACTGAGTCAACCGTGAAGGGTCACTTCAGATCCTCCTCGAACAATAGCATCCTAGCATAGAATGATGCCTGTTGGTGCATTGTTAACGCTTTTGTCACAGCTTCAGGTCCTGGCTGTAACACACTGCCATTACCTGCTGGGTGTGGGACAGGCTCACCGTGTGAGCCCACTCCATACACCCACTTCCGCCATGCGCTGTAAAGTACGGCGCATGGCTTAAAGGGTTAAAAAAAAAAATCTGGGAAATGAAGGGGCTATAGCTCCTTAGTTCTTAGACCAAACCAAAAATATATACAGTCATGGCCAAAAGTATTCACACCCCTGCAATTCTGTTAGATAATACTCAGTTTCTTCCTGAAAATGATTGCAAACACAAATTCTTTGGTATTATTATCATCATTTAATTTGTCTTAAATGAAAAAACACAAAAGAGAATGAAGCAAAAAGCAAAACATTGATCATTTCACACAAAACTCCAAAAATTGGCCAGACAAAAGTATTGGCACCCTCAGCCTAATACTTGGTTACACAACCTTTAGCCTAAATAACTGCAACCAACCGCTTCCGGTAACCATCAATGAGTTTCTTACAATGCTCTGCTGGAATTTTAGACCATTCTTCTTTGGCAAACTGCTCCAGGTCCCTGATATTTGAAGGGTGCCTTCTCCAAACTGCCATTTTTAGATCTCTCCACAGGTGTTCTATGGGATTCAGGTCTGGACTAATTGCTGGCCACCTTAGAAGTCTCCAGTGCTTTCTCTCAAACCATTTTCTAGTGCTTTTTGAAATGTGTTTTGGGTCATTGTCCTGCTAGAAGACCCATGACCTCTGAGGGAGACCTAGCTTTCTCACACTGGGCCCTACATTATGCTGCCAAATTTGTTGGTAGTCTTCAGACTTCATAATGCCATGCACACGGTCAAGCAGTCCAGTGCCAGAGGCAGCAAAGCCATCCCAAAACATCAGGGAACCTCTGCCATGTTTGACTGTAGGGACCGTGTTCTTTTCTTTGAATGCCTCTTTTTTTCTCCTGTAAACTCTTATGTTGATGCCTTTGCCCAAAAAACTCTACTTTTGTCTCATCTGACCAGAGAACATTCTTCCAAAACGTTTTAGGCTTTTTCAGGTAAATTTTGGAAAACTCCAGCCTGGCTTTTTTATGTCTCGGGTTAAGAAGTGGGGTCTTCCTGGGTCTCCTACCATGCAGTCCCTTTTCATTCAGACGCCGACGGATTGTAAGGGTTGACACTGTTGTACCCTCGGAGACTGCAGGGCAGCTTGAACTTGTTTGGATGTTAGTCGAGGTTCTTTATCCAACATCCGCACAATCTTGTGTTGAAATCTCTTGTCAATTTTTCTTTTCCGTCCACATCTAGGGAGGTTAGCCACAGTGCCATGGGCTTTAAACTTCTTGATGACGCTGCGCACGGTAGACACAGGAACATTCAGGTCTTTGGAGATGGACTTGTAGCCTTGACATTGCTCATGCTTCCTCACAATTTGGTTTCTCAAGTCCCTCAGACAGTTCTTTGGTTTTCTTTCTTTTCTCCATGCTCAATGTGGTACACACAAGGACACAGGACAAAGGTTGAGTCAACTTTAATCCATGTCAACTGGCTGCAAGTGTGATTTAGTTATTGCCAACACCTGTTAGGTGCCACAGGTAAGTTACAGGTGCTGTTAATTACATAAACTAGAGAAGCATCACATGATTTTTCAAACAGTGCCAATACTTTTGTCCACCCCTTTTTTATGTTTGGTGTGGAATTATATCCAATTTGGTGTTAGAACAATTCTTTTTGCGTTTTTTCATTTAAGACAAATTAAATGAAGATAATACCAAAGAATTTGTGTTTGCAATCATTTTCAGGAAGAAACTGAGTATTATCTGACAGAATTGCAGGGGTGTGAATACTTTTGGCCATGACTGTATATAAAGTCGTGCATCAATGACACGGTATGCACTTTAACTGACTAGGCTATTGTGAATTGATATCCCCCATTCTTATATGAATTATTACTTTATTTACACTATGTGTGGTAATTTAATATTTATGCACAGTGCTCACTTTATCCTTTACACTGTGTTCCAAATTACTATGCAAATTGGATTTAAGTGTCAAAAATATTTAATTGTTTTGTTTTTCAAATAAACTCGTGGATGGCATTGTGTCTCAGGGCTCAATGGATCACTGAAATCAATCTTAAACACGTGATAATTAGTTTTCCAGGTGATTCTAATTAAAGGAAAACTACTTAAAAATGATGTTCCACATTATTAAGCAGGCCACAGGTTTCAAGCAATAAGGGAAATAAAAAGGATCTCTCTGATGCTGAAAAGCGTTTAATAGTGCAATGCCTTGGACAAGGTATGAAAACATTAGCATTTTCACGAAAACTTAACAGTGATCATCATACCGCAAAGAGATTTGTGACTGAAACAGAGCACAGAGTTCATGCAGATAAAGGCATAATGAAGAAGGTTTCTGCCAGACAAATTCATTGGATTAAGAGAGCAGCTGCCAAAATACAATTACAAAGAAGCAAACAGTTATTTGAAGCTGCTGGTGCCTCTGGAGTCCCTCGAACCTCAAGGTGTAGGATCCTTCAAAGGCTTGCTGTGGTGCATAAACCTAGTATTCGGCCACCCCTAAACAGTGTTCACAAGCAGAAATGGTTGCAGTGGGCCCAGGCATACATGAAGACTAATTTTTAAAAAGTCTTGTTTACTTATGAGTGTCAAGCAACCCTGGATGGTCCAGATCGATGGAGTAGTGGATGGTTGGTGGATGGCCACCTTGTCCCAACAAGGCTGCAACATCAGCAAGGAGGTGGAGGAGTCATGTTTTGGGCCGGAATAATGGGGAAACAGCTGATAGGGCCCTTTAAGTTTCTGAAGGTGTGAAAATGATCTCTGCAAAGTATATAGAGTTTCTGACTGACAACTTTCTTCCATAGTATAAAAAGCAGAAACGTGCCTTCAGGAGCAAAATCATCTCCATGCATGACAATGCCCCATCTCATGCTGCAAGGAATACCTCTGAGTAATTGGCTGCAATAAGCATAAAAGGAGATAAACTCATGGTGTGGCCGCCATCTTCCCCTGACCTCAACCCTATAGAGAACCTTTTGGAGGATCATCAAGCACAAGATCTATGAGGGTGGGAGGCAGTTCACATCAAAACAGCAGCTCTGGGAGGCTATTCTGACTTCATGCAAAGAAATACAAGCAGAAACTCCCCAAAAACTTACAAGTTCAATGGATGCAAGAATTGTGAAGGTGATATCAAAGAAGCGGTCCTATGTTAACATGTAACTTGGCCTGTTAGGAGGTTTTGGAGTTAAATAGCTTTTTGTTCACTGAATGTGACCTCTTAATGCTGCAAATTCCACAAATGAGCATTTTCAGTTCTTTAAAACACATCAAATGTTTAGAAATTCTACTGTGCCTAATAATTTGGAACAGTGCATTTTGAGTTTTTATTCATTTTGGAGATTATACTGTTTTCATTGCGAGGTTTCTTCAATAAAATTCGATGTATAATCTAACGGGTGATGACTTTTATTAGACTGACTGTCATTTGCACTGACCATTTAGGAAAATCAGAGAAAAATATAATTTGCATAATAATTTGGAACATAGTGTAGTATTTATTTGATGTATGTACTTTTTATGAAATTAGAAATGTGAGTATTTAGTGCAGTCTAGCCTTTTCTATATACCCAATTATCTGGTTTTCTATACGGAACAAAAATGATAGTAGCATTGATCATCTTTTTACTGTTTATATTTATTATTAATTTGATGTAGTTATTGCTAGTGTTGAGCGATACCTTCCGATACTTGAAAGTATCGGTATCGGATAGTATCGGCCGATACCCGAAAAATATCGGATATCACCGATACCGATACCCGATACCAATACAAGTCAATAGGACTCAAGTATCGGAAGGTATCCTGGATGGTTCCCAGGGTCTGAAGGAGAGGAAACTCTCCTTCAGGCCCTGGGATCCATATTAATGTAAAAAATAAAGAATTAAAATAATAAATATGGATATACTCACCTCTCCGGCGGCCCCTGGACCTTACCGCTGTTAACCGGCAGCCTCCGTTCCTAAGAATGAGGCATTTAGGACCTTCGATGACGTCGCGGCTGACGTCGCGGCTTCTGATTGGTCGCTTGACCGCTCATGTGACTGCTCACGCGACCAATCACAAGCCGCGACGTCATTGAAGGTCCTAAACTCCTCATTCTTAGGAATGGAGGCTGCCGGTTACAGCTGTAAGGTTCAGGGGCCGCCGGAGAGGTGAGTATATGGATATACTCACCTCTCCGGCGGCCCCTGGACCTTACCGATGTAACCGGCAGCCTCCGTTCCTAAGAATGAGCGCGTGAAGGACCTGCGATGACGTCGCGGCTTGTGATTGGTCGCGTGAGCGGTCACGCGACCAATCAGAAGCCGCGACGTCATCGAAGGCCCTTCACGCGCTCATTCTTAGGAACGGAGGCTGCCGGTTACATCTGTAAGGTCCAGGGGCCGCCGGAGAGGTGAGTATATCCATATTTTTTATTTTAATTCTTTGTTTTTTACATGAAGATGGATCCGATTCCGATATCACAAAAGTATCGGAACTCGGTATCGGAATTCCAATACCGCAAGTATCGGCCGATACCCGATACTTGCGGTATCGGAATGCTCAACACTAGTTATTGCCCATACCCTTATATGGTACCTTGCACTCTATTGCCACCTGGTGGTCTGTTCCCTAATTTTAATGTTGTGATTATTATGTAACAATAAACTATATATTCTTTAGAAGATTTTTTGGTCTGTGTATCATATTTGTAGGTGTAGAGCTCCTTAGTTCTGCTAATCCAAGTGGTTCCTGAAGTCAGATGCTACATAAGTCAACCCTAGGCATATCAGTATAAGTCTATTAGTGAAAAATTAAGAAACTCATGTATTCAACTTTTCCCCCATGAGGAAACCCTTGTAAAATGTTTGTTACATTTAGCCAGATTATGTGCTCAGATTCTGTTAGCTAGATTTGAGTACCTTAGTTCATCTCCTATTCACGGCATACACAGACATTTTTGATGAAATGGCCAGTTCATATTCCAGCCTCACTGTGCCCCAGGACCTGCTTCAGGTTTTAGTGGGCCATGGGCGAAAGAGTATCAGTGGGCCCCTTTAACACATACCACAATTTATGATGCAGATACAGCAGAGAAATATAGGTATAGTACAATGCCAGAGATTTCACTTACGTTTTACATTACATGAGTGATATCAATAGTTCAGAAACCGGACAGTATAGTCCTCCATACAGTATTATAGGCACCACACAGTCCTCCATACAGTATTATGGGCACCACATAGGGCTCAATACAGAATAATGAGCCCCATATAATGCTCCATATAGACTAATGAGCCCCATATATTTCTCCATACAGTATTATGGGCACCACATTTTGCTCCATACATTATGAGCCCCATATATTGCTCCATACTGTATAATGGGCCCCATATATTGCTCCATACATAATGGGTCCTATATAATGTTCCATACATTATATGATGGGCGCCATATAATGCTACAGTATATGATGGGCCCCATATATTGGTCCATATATAATGCTCTATAAAATATAGGATGGGCCCCACATATTGCTAGATACAGTATGAGTCCCATCTAATGCTCCATATATAATGGCCCCACATGATGCTCCATGTATGATGCTCCATGATGAGCCTCATATAATGTTCCATATACACTCACTGGCCACTTTATTAGGTACACCTGTCCAACTTCTTGTTAACACTTAATTTCTAATCAGCCAATCACATGGCGGCAACTCAGTGCATTTAGGCATGTAGACATGGTCAAGACAATCTCCTGCAGTTCAAACCGAGCATCAGTATGGGGAAGAAAGGTGATTTGAGTGCCTTTGAACGTGGCATGGTTGTTGGTGCCAGAAGGGCTGGTCTGAGTATTTCAGAAACTGCTGATCTACTGGGATTTTCACGCACAACCATCTCTAGGTGTAGAGACCGCAGGTAAAGAAGGATGCAGGGACAAATGGGAGCCAGAAAGCAAACAGTGTTTTTAACTTTTCTTTTAACTTCCAACCAAAAAGATAACAACGGTTTTCCACGCAGGGAACTTGAGTACAAGTCTACAATATCACAGTAAATCCTAACTACTATATAGGAGGCCTGAGCTATACCCGTAGAACGCGGCAGCGCCTCACTAGTACCTCCCCTACTAAGATAAAGTCAACAACGTTCACTTATCGGTGCTGTTTCAGCGATGTAGTCCCGGTGGTGAGGCTCCGTCAGCGACGTAGTCCTAGTGGTGAGGGAAGGCGGTGTCCTCCGACGTCGAGCCCAGGTGTAGATTCGAGTCCAGAATGTCTTTTGCGGTGCTGCGTTACCTCCCGCAGGCGGACGTTGATCCGGGGTAACAGTTTCCACATCCAGAGAGGAGTCTTTTTGAGGAGAATTAGCAGAATAATCAGTATCTGTCACAGCTAAGAAAAACCCAGGAGGGTCCGGAGCACTCTGTGGCAAGATGCTCCCAGGGAGCGCGGTAATACTGTCCCTGAGCTGATCAGCACTACCCCTCTGCCTGGGGGGACACTGACGACGAATGCGCCTCTTTTTGGGGGCTCTGGTGATTGCCCGCAGTGTCTGTTGCACGTTTTCCCCCTGCTTCCAGCAAGTCTCACTGCAGCCTGCACACACACGACAACTGCGCTGCAGTTTCCTCTCCTCAGAGATTTCCCGCGCTTCTCCGCCCCTGCTTTCGCGCGTTTTTCTTTTTATCCTCTCCTCTCCCTGCGTCACTCTGCCTCCTGTCACATGAGCCTGGCTTCCCATGCGCCCCTCAAATCCGTCCCCCGGAACCCCGACTCCCGGCAACAATGGTTCCACCCGTCTGCACAGCTCACCAGGTCCCTGTCCCCTACATTGGGTTTACAGAGAATGGTCCGAAAAAGAAAAAAAATCCAGTGAGCGGCAGTTCTGTGGGCGGAAATGCCTTGTTGATGCCAGAGGTCAGAGGAGAATGGGCAGACTGGTTCGAGCTGATAGAAAGGCAACAGTGACTCAAATCGCCACCCGTTACAACCAAGGTAGGCCTACGAGCATCTCTGAACGCACAGTGCGTTGAACTTTGAGGCAGATGGGCTACAGCAGCAGAAGACCACACCGGATACCACTCCTTTCAGCTAAGAACAGGAAACTGAGGCTACAATTTGTACAAGCTCATCGAAATTGGACAGTAGAAGATTGGAAAAACGTTGCTTGGTCTGATAAGTCTCGATTTCTGCTGCGACATTCGGATGGTAGGGTCAGAATTTGGCGTAAACAACATGAAAGCATGGATCCATCCTGCCTTGTATGGAGCATCTTTGGGATGTGCAGCCGACAAATCTGCGGCAACTGTGTGATGCCATCATGTCAATATGGACCAAAATCTCTGAGGAATGCTTCCAGCACCTTGTTGAATCTATGCCACGAAGAATTGAGGCAGTTCTGAAGGCAAAAGGGGGTCCAACCCGTTACTAGCATGGTGTACCTAATAAAGTGGCCGGTGAGTGTATAATGGGTCCCATATACAATGCTCCAGTGTATGATGGGCCTATATATGATGCTCCAGTGTATGATGAGCCCATATATGATTCTCCAGTCTATAATGGGCCCCACATATGCTCCAGTGTATAATGGGCCCCATATATGATGGGCCCCATATATGATGCTCCAGTGAATGATGAGCCCAATATATGATGCTCCAGTGTATAATGCGCCCAATATATAATGCTCCATATGCGATGAGCTCCATATATGATGCTCCAGTGTATGATGGGCCCAATATATGATGCTCCAGTGTATGATGGTTCCCATATATAATGCTCCAAACATAAAAAAAAAATGAAATGCCTCTCGTCGCTGGCCGCTGCTCTGCTCCGGACTCCTTGGCATTGCTGTCTTCTGGCTCTCTGTACTGTGACTGAGGCAGAGAGCGCACAGACGTGACATCGCGCCCTCTGACCTGAACATCACAGTCAAAAGACGCGGAAGACGCCGCAGCGTTGGAGCAGGGAGAGGTAAGTATTGTAAGTGTCGGGGCCTGTAGCAGGCAGGGGGGCCCACTTGCAGGTGCTGACACGGGCACAGACACCGAATCCTCATAGCGCGCCGGTGTCCCCGATGGCGAGTGGGCCCCCCCGCCTGCTCAGGGCCCCCGGCACTTGCTCAGGTGCGCTGGGTGCTGACGCCGGCCCTGCTGTGCCCCTGTGTGCAAAGACTAAGCAATGAAAACATGAATTGATGTGTAGAAAGTGTGTCCTGAACAGAGCCCTGACCTCCATGCCAAACATCTATGGGCCACTTTTCTTGTCCAACATCGGTATTTGACCTTCCAAATGCTATGCTGGATGAATTCGTACAGACACTCGAAAATCTTGTGGAAAGGCACAATCACCTGGAGCTATAATAAAGCAATGTGAAATATATTTTGGCATGTTTAGATTCCATCTGCAAATGACATCATTCTGTGGCTTTCACCCTTGTCTTTATTGACGGATTTAGATGTTTTGTGCTGCTTGTAGCCAATCTTGCTTTGTGACAGTGTGGATGTCCGGTCGATCACCAGGGTTGTATTGCAGCATTTCTTTGATCAGACTTTTGCATTTTTCTTCCACTTTTATATCTACGGGAAACCTCACTTCTTCTTTCTGTTGAATTTTTAACAGTGTATTCAAGTATGTCCTATTAAATGGCATTTCTCCAGTCACCATTATGTAGAGGATCACTCCCAGGCTCCAAATGTCAGTCTTTCGTGGGTCATAGGGAATACAATGCAGCACCTACAATAAAAGCCCTTCTTTCTTTACTCCAACATGGAAGTATTTCCTCTCATTGCATCTCTCATCTTCACAGGAGATCACAACAATCTTGTCAGTGCAGCAATTAGCCAATCATTTTTACCATAAGTGTTTTAGTGGCTGGTAGTTTACAGTACTAAACAAATGGATAATAATTTACAAATCTCATTCACATGCTGCGGCCATATTCTATTTAAAGAAAAAAAAAAAACAAGCATGCCACAGATTTTCATCAGTTGAAAACTATCCAAGGTGAAAGTGACATTAGCTTAATTTGCTAATACCAGACTATTCTTTCAAGCCCCTTGCACACTGACTGTTGTAGTGTTACGTCATTATGTCAGTGTGCACATGTATGGAAAGTGATAAGGAACCAAGTCTGCTCAATACTGTGCAGATTACCAGCATCTACCAAAAACATCTGGAGCTAGCTTATGTTAGGGCGCTGTCGCACTACATTTTGGCACTCGTTAGTTGGTGTCATCAGGGCCTACGTCTGAATACCCCTGCAAAACAGGATTTGGGCATATGCACCAAACAGGGCCATAGGCTATTTTGGTGTCGACTGAGTGAACCTGTGCTCTGTCGGGCATCATTTTCAGGCGAGTACGCCTACTGGAGGTTGACACTCAAATGACCATTATTGTCTATGGCCCCCTCGGCGCATAAGCCCGAATCATATTTTCTGTGGTAGGGGAGGCAGTTTGTACAGAAGTCCTGGCAGGAACAATGAACGGATGCCAAGATGCAGTGTGAAAGCATCCTTCACCATTTAGATGCCACTGCCAGCAATATTTACAGTGGATACGGAAAGTATTCAGACCACTTTAAATTTTTCACTCTTTGCTTCATTGCAGCCATTTGGTAAATTTAAAAAAGTTCATTTTTTTTCTCATTAATGTACACTGCACCCTATCTTTACTGAAAACAAACAGAAATGTAGAAATTTTTGCAAATATTATAAAAAAGCAAAACTGAAATATCACATGGTCAGAAGTATTCAGATCCTTTACTCAGACACTCGTACTTAAGTCACATGCTGTCCATTTCCTTGTGATCCTCCTTGAGATGGTTCTACTCCTTCATTGGAGTCCAGCTGTGTTTAATTAAACTGTTAGGACTTGAATTGGAAAGACACACCTGTCTATATAAGACCTCTTTCACACTTGCGTCGTTTGGCATCCGTTGCAATCCGTTGTTTTGAGAAAAAAACGGATCCTGCAAATGTGCTCGTAGGATGCGCGTTTTTCCCATAGACTTGTATTAGTGACGGATCGCGACGGATGGCCACACGTCGCGTCCGTCGTGCAACGGATCCGTTGTGTTTTGGCGGACCATCGGCACGAAAAAACGTTCAAGTGAACTTTTTTGTCCGTCGCGTCCACCATTTTCTACCGCGCATGCGCGGCCGAAACTCCGCCCCCTCTTCCCCGGACTTCAGAATGGACAGCGGATGCATTGAAAAACTGCATCCGCTGCCCACGTCGTTTACAGATTTCACAACGTGCGTCGGTACGTCGGCCCGACGCATAGCGACGGACCCATACCGACGCAAGTGTGAAAGAGGCCTAAGACCTCGCAGTGCATGTCAGACCAAATGAGAATCATGAGGTCAAAGGAACTGGCCAAGGAGCTCAGAGACAAAATTGTGGTAAGGCAGAGATATGTCCAAGGTTACAACAGAATTTGTGCAGTACTCAAGGTTCCTAAGAGCACAGTGTCCTCCGTAATCCTTAAATGGAAGAAGTTTGGGACCATCAGAAGTCTTCCTAGACCTGGCCGTCCAGCCAAACTGAGCAATCATGGAAGAAGAGCCTTGGTGAGAGAGGGAAAGAAGAACCCCAAGATCACTGTGGCTGAGCTCCAGAGATGCAGTAGGGAGATGGAAGAAATTTCTGTAACACCTCAGGTAACTGGTTGTTACAGTGATGTTGCCTTCCTTTCGGGGAGGGCGATATCATGCTTGGAGGCAAGAAGGATTCCCTTTACCAGGTAACGCACCTACAGACAACACATTCCGAATCCAGGCCAGAAGGGGGAGCTCTGAACCCAGATTCAGGGGAGCTTCCCTCAGATAGTTATATCCTGGTCTGGAGGAGGATTTAGCCAGTTGTTGAGAGACATTGAAGAGTGAGAACAGAGAGCAGACTGTGGGGCTGTGCAGCCACGTTTGAACTGCAGCTCCAGGAAAAGGAAAGGAACCTGAAGAGTTGCATGTCAGTGAACACCTGAGGAAAGAAGTACAGGAGAAAGAAAAGGGCTTAGAGGGGAACTGTGACCGGGCACCCTCTGAGCCGAAGCGCAGGCACCAGGAGCCCGAGGCTGTGTTTTACTCCAGGTCACACGGCTGAACCAGAGGGCATAGGATTTTATGTAATTTGCCCACACCTGAAGGTGAGGCAGTACACTAGGAGCCCGGGTCGTGATAGAGACCCTATAAAACGGCTCACACTGCCCACCATACGGGTAACTGTCCAAGGACAGGAGAGAGAGGACTTTGCCAGCAAGCTACAGGCAGCAGGGACCTTGCATACAAGCGTGAGTAGGAAGGCTTACGGACCTCACCTGGGAGAGGGATCAACCTTTGCCTCCAGGCTGGCCGGACCATATCACCACCTGTTCCTGGTGCCCTGGACTGCGGCTGCTTACAACCATTAAACCAGGTAAAGACGTTACAACCTTGTGTCCTCCGTTTATTGGCCGGCACCCACCATCCCTGCCAACGCACACTGAAAGCCCTGGGGACCCGTTTCACCTGTGGGAAGTGCCACCATCTTTGCTGCAGTAACATCACCCCACAGGACCCCTTTAAGCAGCATCGGTTACCTCTGACCGAGAACCACAGGTGGCGTCACAAACACAAACTTTATTACTACTCCCTTTAAAAGACCATTCCCTTTATCTGGGCACCCAGGGCCATGGACCGGGTCGCAGCCACCGTGACATCCCCTTTAAGTGTGACCGGACCCGGTACCGAGTGCCTCACTGCCCTGGAGGGCGACTCAGTTCCACAAAGTCTACTATCACTGCAGCCCTCCACCAGTCAGGCCTTTATGGCAGAGTGGCCCGACGGAAGACTCTCCTCAGTGCAATACATATGAAAACCCGCATTGAGTTTACTAAAAACACATGAAGGACTCCCACTGTATGAGAAATAAGATTCTCTGGTCTGATGAGATGAAGATACTGTTTTGGTGATAATTGTGGTATGTGTGGAGAAAACCAGGCACTGCTCATCACCTGCCCAATACAATCCCAACAGTGAAACAAGGTGGCAGCATCATGCTATGGGGGTGTTTTTCAGCTGCAGGGACAGGACGACTGGTTGTCATTGAAGGAAACATGAATGCGGCCAAGTACAGATATCCTGGATGAAAACCTCTTCCAGAGTGCTCTGGACCTCCGACTTAGCTGAAGGTTCACCTTCGAACAAGATAATGACCCTAAGGGCTCATTTCCACTTGCGAGAGACAAAACGGTCCGATTTACAAACCAAAAAAAACAGAGGAAAATCATGCAATTGTCATGCGAGTGTCATGCGATTTTTTTATTGCAACATCCGTATTGCTGTCCGATTTTTTTTTTTTTTTACGCACTGGTGTCCTTTGAAAAGCCGGCAAATCAGTGCTATGTACAGTAAAATCACACTGACAGGTTAGAATAGAATAGATATATACACATAGAATGTGTATATATACATATATATATGTCAGTGAGACACCTATATATGTATATTTATATTTAATGCAGCGCTAGATAGCATAAAAGCCGCTAATTCAATTGACGGCTTTTGCTCTCTCCTTCACAAACCCGACAGGATATGAGACATGGTTTACATACAGTAAACCATCTCATATCCCTTCTTTTCTGACATATTCCTCTTCACTAATGTAAGAAGTGTCTGTGTCAAACTTGGGGGCTCTAGCTATTAAATTAAAGGGTTAAATCACGGAAAAAATTGGCATGGGCTCCCGTGCAATTTTCTCCGCCAGAGTGGTAAAGTCAGTGACTGAGGGCAGATATTAATAGCCTAGAGAGGGTCCATGGTTATTGGCCCCCCCTGGCTACAAACATCTGCCCCCAGCCACCCCAAAAAAGGCACATCTGTAAGATGCGCCTATTCTGGCACTTGGCCTCTCTTCCCACTCCCGTGCAGCGGTGGGATATGGGGTAATGAAGGGTTAATGTCACCTTGCTATTGTAAGGTGACATTAAGCCAGATTAATAATGGAGAGGCGTCAATTATGACACCTATCCATTATTAATCCAATAGTACGAAATGGTTACTAAAACACACACACACATTATTTAAAAGTATTTTAATGAAATAAAGACACAGGGTGTTTTAATATTTTATTATACTGGTAATCCACCTGAAGACCCTCGTCCTGTAAAAAAGGTAACATAAAAAATCAACAATATCCCATACCTTCCGTCGTGCCGTCAGTCCCATGATGTAAATCCATCTGAAAGGGTTAAATCATTTTACAGCCAGGAGCTGTGCTAATGCAGTCGCTCCTGTCTGTAAAATGTTGTGAATGAATGTAATGCAGGGGAATGTACTGTAGTTACCTTGAGTCGCGGTGATGCGCCCCCTGCTGGATGTCCTCATATGAACTCGAGCCTGGGAAAAGTTCCCACGCTCGAGTTCATATGAGGACATCCAGCAGGGGGCGCATCACCGCGACTCAAGGTAACTACAGGTCTTTCCCCTGCATTCCATTCATTCCCCGGGGTTTTACAACCAGGAGCACAGCTGCTTTAGCAGAGCTCCTGGGTGTAAAATGATTTAACCCCTTCAGATGGATTTACATCGTGGGACGTGACCAGAACGACGGAAGGTATGGGATATTGTTTTTTTTTTATTTTTCCTTTTTTACAGAACGAGGGTCTTCAGGTGGATTAAGAGAATAATAAAATATTACAACACCCTGTGTCTTTATTTCATTAAAGTACTTTGTAATTATGTGTGTGTGTTTTATTAACCATTTCGTACTATTGGATTAATAATGGATAGGTGTCATAATTGACGCCTCTCCATTATTAATCTGGCTTAATGTCACCTTACAATAGCAAGGTGACATTAACCCTTCATTACCCCATATCCCACCGCTACACGGGAGTGGGAAGAGAGTGGCCCAGTGCCAGAATAGGCACCTTACAGATGTGCCTTTCCTGGGGTGGCTGGGGGCAGATGTTTGTAGCCAGGGGGGGGCCAATAACCATGGACCCTCTCTAGGCTATTAATATCTGCCCTCAGTCACTGGCTTTACCACTCTGGCGGAGAAAATTGCGCGGGAGCCCACGCCAATTTTTTCCGCGATTTAACCCTTTAATTTAATAGTTTGAGCCCCCAAATTTGACACACAGACACTTCTTACATTAGTGAAGAGGAATATGTAATAAAAGAAGGAACATGAGATGGTTTACTGTATGTAAACCATGTCTCATATCCTGTTGGGTTTGTGAAGGAGAGAGCAAAAGCCCGCAATTGAATTAGCGGCTTTTATGCTATCTAGCACTGCATTAAATATATATATAGGTGTCTCACTGACATTATATATATATATATATATATATATATATGTATACATACCTATTCTATGTGTATAAATCTACTCTATTCTAACCTGTCAGTGTGATTTTACTGTAAACCGCGATGAATTGCCGGCTTTTCAAAGGACACCGATGCGTAAAAATCGGACAGAACTCGCATGGTGCGAGTGCTGTGCGATTTTTTTTTCCAGCACCCATTGACTTGCATTGGCGAGTCTCGTCTGAGAATGGCAGCGATACGCAGCATGCTGCGATTTTTTTCTCAGTCCGATTTCGGCTGAGAAAAAAATCGCAAATGAAAAGACACCTATTGAATAACATTAGTCCGAGTGCAATCCGATTTTTTTAGCAGATTGCACTCGTCCGTTTTCCTCGCAAGTGGAAATGAGCCCTAAGAACACAACTAAAATAACAAAGAAGTGGCTTCAGAACAGGTCTGTGACCATTCTTGACTGGCCCAGACATAGCCGTGACCTAAACCCAATTGAGCATCTCTGGAGAGACCTGAAAATGGCTGTCCATCAATGTTCACCATCCAACCTGACGGAACTGGAGAGGATCTGCAGGGAAGAATGGCAGAGGACCCCCAAATCCAGGTGTGAAAAATTTGTTGCATCATTCCCAAGAAGACTCATGGCTGTACTGGCTCAAAAGGGTGTTATACTCAATACGGAGCAAAGGGTCTGAATACTTATGACTAGGGTTGAGCGAAACGGATCGTTCATTTTCATAAGTCGCCGACTTTTGGCAAAGTCGGCGTCTCATGAAACCCGACCCGATCCCTGTGTGGAGTCGGCCATGTGGTACGCGATCTTGGTGCCAAAGTCGCGTTTCGTATGATGCGTTTAGCGCCATTTTTTCAGCCAATGAAGGAGTGTGGGCAGAGTGATGACATAGGGGTTAGGGGCGTGCACTCCTATGATCATTTTAGCGCTTGTGCGCAGTAGCGATTTGGAATGTGTAAAACGAAATTTTCGGGGCTGGGCCGGAGGGGGGGAGAGAGAGAGAGAGAGAGAGAGAGAAGAAAAAAAAAAGAAATCCCCATTGACGTGCATAGGGTTTCGTGTTCCGGCCGATCCTCGACTTTTCGCAGTAATCGGCCGATTTCACCCGACTCGACTTTTCAAAAAGTCGGGTTTCGCAAAACATGACTCGACCCTAAAAAGGTCAAGGTCGCTCAACCCTACTTATGACCATGTGATATTTCAAATTTTCTTTTTTAATAAATCTGCAAAAATTACTACATTTGTTTTTTTTCAGTCAAGATGGGGTGCAGAGTGTACATTAATGAGAGAAAAATGAACTTTTATGAATTTACCAAATGGCTGCAATGAAACAAAGAGTAAAAAATTTAAAGGGGTCGTAATACTTTCCGTACCCACTGTATATATTAAATATCCAAATTTGACATTTTACAGTTTCTATGCTTTCCCACTCAAAAAAAAAAAATGCAATAAAAAGCAATCAAAATGTTGTCTGTACATGGAATGGTATCAAGAACATTGTCAGCTTGGTAACACAAACCATTTTGTTTTGCTTATCAATTTTGTTAACCAGTAAGAAAAAAAACCCCTATAGGTCTCTTATCCCAGTAATCATACTGCTCTGGAGAAGCATATTGCCAGGTCACTTTTACAGCACAATAAACCCCACAACCCCCATCCAAAAAACCCCAAAACACTTAAAAACTAAACTTTTCACCTCTTATTTCAGCATATTATACAGTAAAATGATTTGTGTTATTGAAATCTGCAACTAATCCTGCTTAATTTTTTTGCCTCTTAGAAAAGGGTGAGTAAAAATGTTAGCATACAAAAATGAAAAAAAAAAAAAACTTCTCCTGTGGAATCTCTCAATAAAAAGAGTTTAAAAAAAGGATGAAAACAAAAAATAAGCCAGTCATGACCGGGTTGATTGCAGTTAAAGTCAGTGTTGATGAGAACGAATCCATGCACAAAATAAACGGGGGCTGCAGATGATAGTCATGGCAACCGGAGGTCAAATTATTAGCTCTAAGGCCTCTTTCAAGACAAAACCAGGAGCGGGTGGACATTCAGAAGTGCTTACGTGTTTCTAATATACTTTTCCTCTGACCATTCCACTCCTTGTTTTGGCTTACAAATACTGAGGTAAAATACTGACCAAATACTGAACGTATGAACGTAGCCTTAGATGTCAGTGTGTCTGGTACGTGTGGTGACAGTTTTCACACTTACCGGAGACACTTACACATGTAGACCCATTCAAGTGAATGGGTCTTTGCACATGATAGTGTGTTTCCACAGACCGTGTGTCCGTGTGCAAAATACGCTGACACGTCCATTGTTTAACAGCAGCACGGGCTGCAAAACGTACCGCATATGTGTACACTGATGATACACGGATGATATTCGTGTGTTATCAGTGTGACACGTACCGGCACCTGGGAATCAGCGTTACTGTTCACTCTGATCCCTGGTGACGGGTGCTGATGAAAGCTCACATTATTGTCCCCTGCTTGCGCTGCGATCAGCGCTAACAGGGGACAGTGATGTGAGCTGTCTTCAGAGCTGGGGAACAATGTGAACTGCACCGCTGATTCCCAGACACCTGTATGTGTGATACTGATGCAACACACGATTGCCACAAGTATTAAACACACGGACACTAATATCTCCGGTGCTGGTTTTTCCAGTACTGGAAATATCAGGATATGAGAGAGTCCCAAGTCTGACAGCTACAGTGGCCTATTATTATTATTTATTATTATAGCATAATTTGTTCCATGGCGCTTTATATGTGAAAAGAGGTATACATAAAAAAAACGAGTAAAGTAATCTTAAACAATACAAGTCATGACTTGTACAGTAGGAGAGAGGACCCTGCCTGCGAGGGCTCACAATCTACAAGGGTTGGGTGGGGATACAGTAAGTGAGGGTAGAGCTGGTCGTGCAGTGGCTTGGTCGATCGGTGGTTACTGCAGGTTGTAGGCTTGTCAGAAGATATAGTTCTTCAGGTTCTTTTTGAAGATTTCCATGGTAGGCGAGAGTCTGATATATTGGGGCAGAGAGTTCCAGAGTAGGGGTGATGTGCGAGAGAAATCTTGTATGTGATTGTGGGAAGAGGAGATAAGAGGGGAGTAGAGAAGGAGATATTGTGAGGATCGGAGGTTGCTTGTAGGTAAGTAAACGGAGACGAGGTCAGAGATGTATGGACTATACAGGTTGTGGATGGCTTTGTATGCCATGGTTAGGGTTTTGAACTGGAGTCTTTGTGTAATGGGGAGCCAGTGCAGGGATTGACAGAGAGGAGAGGCCGGGGGAAAGGTGGATTAGGCCTCTTTCACACTTCCGTTTTTTGCCATCCGTTGCAATCCGTCGTTTTGGTAAAAAAACGGATTCTGCAAATGTGCCCGCAGGATGCGTTCTTTTGCCATAGACATCTATTGACGACGGACTGCGACGGATGGCCACACAACGCATCCGTCGTGCAATGGATGTGTCGTGTTTTTGCGGCCCGTCGTGACATAAAAACGTTCAAGGGAACGTTTTTTCGTCCGTCGGATCCGCCGGTGCTATGGTCAGATGAGACAAAAATTTAAGTCGTTGGCGTTAACTCAACTCGCCGTGTTTGGAGGAAGAGAAATGCTGCCTATGACCCAAAGAACACTGTCCCCACTGTCAAGCATGGAGGTGGAAACATTATGTTTTGGGGGTGTTTCTCTGCTAAGGGCACAGGACTACATCACCGTATCAATGGGAGAATGGATGGAGCCATGTACCATAAAATCCTGAGTGAAAACCTTCCCTCCACCAGGACATTAAAAATGGGTCATAGCTGGGTCCAAGGCAACAAAGGAGTGGCTCAAAAAGAAGCACATTAAGGTCATGGAGTGGCCTAGCCAGTCTCAAGACTTTAATCCCACAGAAAACTTATGGAGGGAGTTGAAGCTCCGAGTTGCCAAGCAACAGCCTCAAAATCTTAATGATCTAGAGATGATCTGCAAACAGGAGTGGACCAAATTCCTCCTGGCATGTGCGCAAACCTCATCATCAACTACAAAAAAAATGTCTTGTTTGCTAGAGGGATCAAATACTTTTTTCTCACTGCAAAATGGAAATAAATTTATAAAATTAACCTACCCTTAAAATTATAGATTATATATACAGTATACAGTACTGACGACTATGGGGAGTGCATTATACCATATTGAGTACTATGGAGAGTTCAGTATACCATATGGAGGACTATGGGGAGTGCAGTAAAGTGCATGATGAAACGTCAAACTCTGAGAAAGAATGACGGAGGAGGAAGCGTCTGCTGCTGCTCTCTTCTCCATCATTACTTTAAACTATATCGACATCCAGGATGCTGATACAGATGAATGTGCGATGAGTGGTGGTGGAGGGGGGGGGTTGATGGCGCTGACACAAGGCCCAATAGCTGCTATGTGGCCTGCCGCCAAATGAGGAATGAAGAATACTGTGGAGGACTGTGGGGAGTGCAGTATACGTATGGAGGAATATAGGGTGTGCATTATAATGTATGGGATGACTATGAGATGCATTATACTATATGAAGGGCTATGTGAGGCCCATTATACTATATGGAAGGCTATGTGGGGGTCATTATAATATGTGGAGGGCTATGTGGAAGCCTTTATACTGTAGGAAGGGCTATGTGGGTGTGATTATGCTGTATGCAAGCAGTTATTCAGTGTCAAGGTCTGTGTGGGGTCCATCATATTGTGAGGTAGCGATTATACTGTTTGGAGGGATAGTGCGGTCCATTACAAAGTGAAGAGAGGTGTGGAGATATTATACTGTATGTATCCCATTATACTGCACGGAGGTCTGTGTGGGGTCACAATTGGGGGATCATACTGTGTTGGGGTTATCATACTTTGCCAGGGGAGTTAAGGTGGGGTACAGTAAGGTCATCATACTATGCATGTGAAGAAATACACTGTGGGGGTAGCATATAGTATTTGTGGGGCACTTTTGTTGGCATCATAATTTATGGGTGCAATAAAAGGGGAATCTAGGGTTTCAATAGGAGGAAAATTACCTAGTAAAAGTTGCAAAGTATCTATATATATAATTGCCTAAGGGGTACTTCCGTCTTTCTGTCTAGAGAATTGAACATTTTATTAATTGCTCAACCCAACATATTTGGCCGCCCAACCTGGGGCCAGCAGAGGAAGAGCCCTGAGACCCTGAGGACCGGCGAGTGGAACGGCAGGACGCACTGAATACCCCGAACCTGGAGACTGATCACCTCCTTATCAGAACACGGTAAGTCTGCTGATTTTTATAATCTGTAGTCTTTACCTGTGTCCTTCGGGGTATCCTGTGCAGATTGCCTGACCGTGTCCGGTTTTCTTGGTATCTGTAAGAGGGCAGAAGGGTCTCTCCGCTGCTGGTCATTTAATTGCAAGAACCGTCACATATTTTAGTTGCCTACTGCCTGTTACATGTTGTGAAGAGGGGAGATGACTGGTAGTTAAAAGAAGCAAGTGTTAAAACAGGAAAAGCAAGTTTTAGAGAAGGAGAAGCAAGTTTTAGAGAAGGAGAAGTGTTAGAACAGGAAAAGCAAGTTTTTAGAAAAGAAAAGCAAGCAAGTGTAAGAAAAAAAATATTTTTTTTTTGTCTGTGGTACAGTACATGGTTGTCGCCTGTGATAAGATTTTCAGTTCTGTATAAGAGAGCCTAGGACCTTGAGTGATTGACTCGGCCTAGGGGGGGCCCGGTAAAACTTGGAGTGAGATGATTCAGTTCGGCGCCTAATAAATTGTGTAGCGGCTCATTAAAACTTGGAGTGAGATGACTCAGTTCGAGCCAAATAAATATATAGTTTTGCCTCGTGACATCGAGTGAATTGACTCTGCACGGGGACTGGTAAGTTAGGGAGCAATTTGATTAAGTAGGGAATAATTGGTTTGTAAAGTACGGAACACGGAAGTCAGACAGGGACCACGTGACAAGAAGGAATAGGAACTGAGTACTGCAGACTCAGTTGCCTTTAGAATCTCAGGTTTGAGGCATCTCCCCCGTCTTATTGTTTGGTGTTTGTTATCTTGATAGAGATATATATATACTGTATGTCTATAGAAAGATGGAGAAATTAATGCAGTTCTGCCGTATTGGCACTAAGCCAAATTCAGATGGCAAGTTAGACCTGTGTACATTAGTGGCGACTTGTGAAGGGAAGAGTCATGTTAAACAATGTAAAAAGCTTATGAAGTTGTGTGGAATGCCAGAAGGGGGAAGGTTGCAGCCCCTGGAGTAGAAGATTGTCTTGAAAGAAAGAAAAGGTATCCTAGAAGATAATGGATTGTCTACTGCTAGGGCAGGAGAAAGAGTCTCTGGAAGTCTGTTAAAAAATAAATAAAATTGGAAATTGGGTAGAAGAGGAAAGGAATAGAAAGAGTAGAGTTTTGAGTTGTGTATTACAAAAATATATCCTGTGAGCGGCCACCACCGAATAATGGTGGCCCAGGGCCATGTGCTAACTCTGGCAGCAGCCATTTTGTGGATGGCCCATGTGCTAAATCTAATAGCAGCCATTTTGTGGATGGCAAATGTGTTAATTCTAGCAGCAGCCATTTTGTGGATGGCAAATGTGTTAATGCTGGCAGCAGCCATTTTGTGGATGGCAAATGTGTTAATGCTAACGGTAGCCATTTTGTGGATGGCCCATGTGCTACATCTAATAGCAGCCATTTTGTGGATGGCAAATGTGTTAATTCTAGCAGCAGCCATTTTGTGGATGGCAAATGTGTTAATGCTGGCAGCAGCCATTTTGTGGATGGCAAATGTGTTAATGCTAAACGGCAGCCATTTTGTGGATGGCCCATGTGCTAAATCTAATAGCAGCCATTTTGTGGATGGCAAATGTGTTAATTGTAACAGCAGCCATTTTGTGGATGGCCCATGTGCTAAATGCAAACGGCAGCCATTTTGTGGATGGCAAATGTGTTAATTCTAGCAGCAGCCATTTTGTGGATGGCAAATGTGTTAATGCTGGCAGCAGCCATTTTGTGGATGGCAAAAGTGTTAAATCTAATGGCAGCCATTTTGTGGATGGCAAATGTGTTAATTCTAACAGCAGCCATTTTGTGGATGGCAAATGTGTTAATGCTGGCAGCAGCCATTTTGTGGATGGCAAATGTGTTAATGCTGGCAGCAGCCATTTTGTGGATGGCAAATGTGTTAATTCTAACAGCAGCCATTTTGTGGATGGCAAATGTGTTAATGCTGGCAGCAGCTATTTTGTGGATGGCAAATGTGTTGATGCTAACGGCAGCCATTTTGTGGATGGCAAATGTGTTGATGCTAACGGCAGCCATTTTGTGGATGGCAAATGTGTTAATGCTGGCAGCAGCCATTTTGTGGATGGCAAATGTAATTCTGACGGCAGCCATTTTGTAGATGGCAAATGTGCTGCTCCTGGTGGTGAGCATCTCAGACTAAGGCTACACACCACATCACTAAATCCTTGTTACCCAGTAATGACCACTAACGGACAATACTATATTCCTTCGGGAAGTGAACAGGCTTTACCCATGTTTCCTATCTCAGTGGTTTCCAATGAGGCACCGACCCTTTCCCCTATCACTCCTGTCGTGAATCCAGCAATCCTCCCACCTGGATCGTCCCCGGCACCGACCCTTTCTACTGTCACTTCCACTGCCAATTTAGCCGCACACCCACACGAGATGCTCCAAGCAACGGCCTCTCCTCACAATGCTTCCACTACAACAGCACTCTCACGCAGTCTACCTAACCCTATACCCGGTACCTCACAGGCTGTCTCGCAGCCAAGCGCACACCTGTATGGGACAGTGGCGACTGTATCAAGGGGGCTCAATCTGGGAGGGGGATACCAATAGCACAGGAAGCACAAAGGGGAGGGAATGTTGACAACCTATTTTTGAAAAAGAACTTCCTGAGGGACCCTTGTTAGTGGTGGGAAAGGGTGACATAACAACAATGGAGACAGACGCTATTGTTAATGCTGCCAATTCTCGGTTAGAGCACAATGGAGGTGTAGCTAGAGCTATAGTGGAAGCAGGAGGGGCGACTATTCAAGCCGACAGTCAAATCATTGTTGAGTCACGTGGTCAGATAGCTGTTGGGGACATAGCGGTGACTAAAGCTGGCAATCTTCCATGTAGAATGATCATACACGCTGTGTGACCCCTACTTTATTAATTAGTAATGAGGACAGGACTGTTAAAGCTTTTAAGACTGCCTGCGTCACCTGGACCCCACACCATGATACTGGAGCTGCCCAAATAGAGCCCCTCATTCCAGGACTGTTACCTCCTCCTGCTCCTCATACGAAAGTGATTACATCTGTACTCCCGGTGCCATCTCTACTCCTGCCTCAGGTGCCACCACCAACAGTGCCAATGCTCATGTCTGAGGAGCCCACCCTCTGTCAAGTTTACACCCCAGCAAGCTGCTACTCTGTTGAACCAACTTCCAGATCCAGAAAAACAGCCGATGCCTTTCTACAGAAGCATGCTTCAAACCCAAAGTACTTAGCCAGCCAAGTGGCAAGATCTCATTTCCTTGCCAAATCTTAAAGCAGGCGATGCATATTGGCCTGTTATGGATATCGTGTTCAATGATGACTCACTTGCCAGTGACAAGACGTGGGACTCTGGTGTTGAGTTCTGCCAAGAACCTAAGACATGGGCCTCGGATGAGCTGGCTGACCTATCACTTATTGTCGCCAAAGGATTCCAGATGCCTCAAAGCTGATGCAGCCATTGTACGATGATCTCAAGACGTCAGCGTTTCCACTATGTACCAAATCCGTGGAAGCTTTCTACGCTCTTAAACAGTCCATACAGTCTGCACCAGCTCTTGGAATCCCAAATTCTGATATCATCTGAGGACATCAAGTTCTCTTAATGGCTCCACATGACATAATTGCTATTCTTGCAACCTAGACATCTGTTGGTGCAGCGTCATATGAGACTCCAATGTTCGCTCTTGGTTCCGGATAATGTCACTCTTGTCCACTGCACCATCCTCAACCCGTCCACGCTGCTTCCTCTTTCCAGGGGGATGTGGATGATGATACTGATGCTCTCGGAGAAGATGCCTCTACACACTCAGAGGATCATGACTGTCTCGAACAAATGCAGGAAGAAGCAGCCTCCAAGAAAAACGTGTCTGAAGACCCACTCCCACATGCTGACCTGACGTTCTTCACTGATGGTTCCAGATTTGCAGATGAAACAGGAAGATTCCATACGGGATATGCCGTGGTTACACATGACCAGGTCATCTCAGCTGGAACGCTACCACCGCACATGTCTGCACAAGAAGCGTAACTTAAAGCTTTGACGTTGGCTTGTTAGGAAGCGACGGAGAAGGTAGTTAACATCCACACGTATTCAAGATATGCTTTCGGAGTGCCTCATGACTTTGGCAGCATCTGGGCAGCCAGAGGATACCTAGCGTCCAGTGGAACTCCTGTAAAACATGCTGCTATCATGCAAGAACTTGTGGCTGCTCTAGATCTACATTTGGAGGTTGCAGTGATCGAGATCAAAGCTCACGGGAGAGGAACTTCTTTGCTGACAAAACAGCAAAAATCTATGCTGTGGATCCATTTGGGAAAGAGAAAGCAGCGGTGTACGTGTCACAAGACACTGAAGAAGGGACTAAAGGCTCTCTTATGAGGATTATCCATCTACATCAAGACAAGACATCAGATGATGAAAAGAAGTCATGGCAAGAAGGAGGAGCTAAAAAGGATGAAGATGGAGTCTGGAGGATGAACAAAAAGGTCTGTCTACCCTGTAATCTGTACCCCTCGGTGACAGAATGGGCACACGGTATCACCCACAGAGGCAAGAATCAGATGAATGACCTAATTTGGAAGACTTATATGGCACCTGGAATCTCTGTCACCCAAAAATATTGCAAATCCTGCCTTGTGTGTGCAACATGCAATCCAGCACCGCCTCAGAAAGTTACTCAGAAACATTTGGCTAAACCACTCTATCCCTTTCAGAGAATTCAGATTGATCACATTCAAATGCCAAAAGTAGGGAAGTACAAAAATGTACTGGTAGTGACTGACATGTTCTCAGGATGGCCCGAAGCCTATCCAGTAACAAACATGACTGCCAGAGTGACTGTTAAGAGACTGATGACTGAAGTAGTATGCAGATATGGGGTCCCAGAGGTAATTGAGAGTGACCAAGTACCCGCATTCATTGCAGCACTAAGGAACTATGGACATTAGTGGGAGCTGATTTGGGTTTAATACTCCATATCACCCACAGAGCAGTGGGAAAGTAGGAAGACTGAATGGCACCTTGAAAAATAAAATACTGAAAGCCAGTCAGGAGGTCAGACTTGGACAGACATTTTGCCCGTTGCCTTATACTCAGTCAGAAACACTCCAAAGGGTCCCACTAAAAACTTACACCATTTGAGATTCTTTTTCGGGGGCCTCCAAGGTTGGGTCAATATTTTCCACAACAGCTAGCCTTAGGAAGTGATACTCTTGTAAATTATGTCATTGCCCTTACTAAAGAACTGTCAGTAACACATGTACAAGTTTTATCATCCATTCCAGGTCCAGATTCCAGTGAAGGTACCCATACTTTCCAACCTGGTGACTACATGCTGGTAAAGAAGTTCATCAGAAAGACATCCCTGGAGTCGAGATTTGAGGGTCCCTACCAATTGCTCCTGACTACTCCTACTTCAGTCAGGGTTGTTGTGCGCCTCCTGGATCCATCTCTCACATTATAAACTTGTTAGACAGTTAGGGACAGAGTAGGATCTGACCTGCTTGTCAAAGTCCAGCTACAAAGGGAGGTTTTCCACAAGGGAAAACTTGTCTCAAACTGGTGAAAACTCCAATTCCCCCCTCCCGGGCGAGACGGTCAGATCTAGCATGTGTACATCAGGGTTAGTCGCACATGTGTATTTTATGTAACCATGGTGATGGAAGATTGGAGAGTAATAGATCCAGCAGGTAGGGAAGTCCCGAGGACATGGGTAACGCGCTCCGATATACCTCCTCGGTATACCCATAATTGGTCACACATTCTCTGGTGTCAGTAGCATCCGAATTGTCATGAAGCCTCTGATGTCATAGTGACACTTAACACTGATGGGTTAGGGAACCACGGTGTGATCAAGATAAAAAAAAAAGGTTAATAAAGTATTTAGGGGGGACTGTTGAGGAGAGCCATAAGATCAAATACTTAATTAACCTCAACACATAAGACATAAGGTAATTGAGAGAAGCAACCCATAACATGTATTGTTTAACCTTACATAAGTTTCCTCAGATCAAAGTGAGATCCTAAAGATGGCTGCCATTTCCTGTATCAGCATGCCATGTGCTGGTATCCAAGATGATCAATGAGAGCCTAAAGATGGCTGACATTTCCTGTATCAGCAGACCATGTGCTAGTATCCAAGATGACGCCCACCCTGATGACCTCATGGATCCACCCACAGTGACGCCCACCCTGATGACCTCATGGACCAACCCACCCTGATGACCTCATGGATCCGCCCATGGACTTGCTCATTGCCCAACCCACTAACCAATGAAATACATCCGATCACTCCCATTTTAGAGCTAACCGAGCCCCCTTACAGGAAATATATAAGCTTGTGTTTTGACTAATGAAAGGTCTTCTTGGATCTGAGCCACAGATTGATCAAGGAGAGTTTACATCCAACTGTCTGGTGTATTTCTTTTGGTGCGCACCTGATCAATATCCATTAGGCCAGGAGTAGGCAACTAGAGAATTGAACATTTTATTAATTGTTCAACCCAACACCCTAATTTGCCCCTAACTCCTCCAAACCCTTCCCCTCTCCACAGAGCATAAGGGACTACCTTACATGACACTTGTAGTCAGTCTCCTCTAAGCAAGACTTAATTGAGCTGTTTTTTTTCTCAGTGGATGACAAATCCAGGAAGCATGGAGGAGAGAAGAAGGGTCTGATGAGTGGGGAAAGAAAATGAATTCTCTGATAACATACATTACAGCGTTTCAGTACCTGTGCCTGTTTATTCAAAGTTTGTGGAGAGTACAGTTTGGATTTAAATGAACATCTGTAGGCAGGGTATGTCACAGAAAAAAAAGGTTTGAAATGTGTTTATATGTCTGCATTGATGTTTTTAATGTTTAATAAATAACATACATTTTACCAAAGTGCTTAATCATGTGGATTAATTCCTAAGAACACTGCGAGCTGCCAGTTTCCTTTGCACTTGCATAAATTAGTGATGATTACCATGACCAGTAAAGAAAGCATCTGTTAACTTCTGATAGCAATATGCAACTTTATCTAAAGACCCCCCCCCATACACATTACACTAATATAGTCCAAACCGGCTGATGCAGACAGCTGATTGTCTGTGTATGGGGGTCACCTCCAGATGACGTCAGGAGAAATAAGTACTGGGCACATCTGATTTCAGACTGATGATCCTTTTATTCTCTATGGCCACGTTCACATGTTCATTATTTGCTCAGTTTTTACATCAGTATGTGTAAGCAAATACCAGGAGTGGAACAATCAGATGAGAAGTATAATAGAAATATGCACCACGTCTGTATTATCACCCACTCCTGGCTTTGGCTTACACATACTGATAGTGACTGCAGCCTTAGGCCACATTCACACTAGCAGTATTTGGTCAGTATTTTACATCAGTATTTGTAAGCCAAAACCAGGAGTGGGTGATAAATGCAGAAGTGGTGCATATGTTTCTATTATACTTTTCCTCTATTTGTTCCACTCCTGGTTTTGGCTTACACATACTGATGTAAAATACTGACCAAATACTGCTAGTGTGACGGCAGCCTAAGAGGTGCCCCGCCGCCAGAGATGTCTGGCAGCAAATATCTCTTGGGGAGCACAGGCGCGCTTTGACAAGTGTTTCTGTGTATGGGAGAGCATAGCTCCCAGCCAAAAGAACTGCCAAACCACAGTTTGGCTGAAAACTATCTAATGTGTATTTGGGGAAGGGCTTAAAAGGAATCTGTTACCAGGTTTTTGGTACCCGATCTGAGAGCAGCATGATGTAGGGGCAGATACCCTGATTCCAGTGATGTATCACTTACTTTACGGTGTGCTGCAGTTTTCATAAAATCACAGTTTTATGTGCTGGAGCTCTCCCAGTTCTCTGAATGCTGAGCTCTGTAAAACCCCGCCCCCACCACCGATTGGCAGTTTTAAGTGTTGGGGTGTGGTTATACTACCTGGAAGCAGATTTGCTAGTCCTCTAGTGATAAAACTACAGCAGTTCATCAAAACTACAGCAAGCAGCCCAGTAAACGGCACATTGCTGGAATAAGAGTTTCTGCCCCTACACCATTCTGCTCTTAGATTCCCTTTAAGTTCTAGGTAGACAGAATAGAACCTTATCTATTGCTAAACATCAGGGCTTCCACAACATATCTATAAAAGATAAAACACTACTTGCATACTGACTCACCTCAGGAGAAGCATATTGTGGACATCCACAGTATGTGGTACACAAACTGGAGCTGTTCCCGTCGAACATGATCCCAAAGCTGAGGTCTGAGATCTTTGCATTGATATCTGATGTGATAAGTACATTTTCACACTTAAGATCTCTGTGTGCCATATGATGTTTATGCAGATACCTGAGGCCTCTGGCGATCTGCCGAAAAAGGTGTCTGGCCATTTCAGCTGACAGCCTTACTGCGTTAAGCACAAACTGCATGAGGTCTGAGACACACAATTCCATTACTATAAACTGTGGGTAATTACTTATCTCAAACTCAAAAGCAGTTATCACAGTGGGATGTTTCACCTTTCTCAAAATGGCCAACTCATGGGGGAGAAGTTTCCTGGCATTTTCAGCTGAGACCTTTTTCTTGTCGATCACTTTAATGGCCACTTTGCGCTGGTGATTCCTAGATGTGGCCATTTTCACGTTTGAATAGGCTCCTTCCCCAAAGGTACCTAATGTATCGTATCCCAGCTGCTTTAGCAGATGGTCAGCAGTGGGCATGATGCCAGAAAGAGACCAACCAACCATCAGGCTTGATGGACACCGTGGGTAGTGACGTGCTTCCCTCCTGTTTTAGATTTTTTCTCCTCCAGAGTGCAATGCCAGAAATGGAAGCTACCCCACTGACAGTGATGTCACACTAGACAGGTAATAATGGGCTTATCTATGACCTGTATTTGGTTGCCATAGTTACGAGTATAACTGTCATTCAATTGTCCCATCTATTAATACCTGGACCTAGGACTGTATCATAATAAGGCCACATTCACACACTCAATATTTGATCAGTATTTGTAAACCAAAACCAGGAGAGGAAAGGTCAAAGGGAAAGTATAAAGGTACCTTCACACTAAACGACTTTGCAGCGATAACGATAGCGATCCGTGACGTTGCAGCCTCCTGGATAGCGATATCGTTGTGTTTGACAGGCAGCAGCGATCTGGATCCTGCTGTGATATCGCTGGTCGTTGCTGAAAGTTCAGAACTTTATTTGGTCGTCAGATCAGCGTATATCGTCGTGTTTGACAGCCAAAGCAACGACTCCAGCAACGAGCATAGGGACCGTCACTGCATCTCGTTCTGGCCAGGTAGGCGTTGTACATTACAAAAGGAGATGCCTAGATTACATAGCAATGTCGCTCGTAATAGATTCTCATGTGTGGTTGCTGCCAGAACAAATAAAAACATATTTTAAAAGGTGCAATAGAAAAATATAAATTTACCTTGATCGCTTAAAACTAATTCCAACACATATAGACTGATTATTAATACAATAAAATATGACAAATAGCACAATACTGTTACCAGAAAATATCACCGCCCTGTTACCGAACAATACTGAAATGCAATGACTGAAAGGATAGAGAACCGCACAGTGATAAAGTATTTCATTAAATAAAAAAAAGGATACGCAATAACGTTACATTTCTTTAAAAAAGGAGACCCTATTACATTACTTTAGAAAAGGAGACGCCATCTGTCACGACAGCCTGGGAGGTGGTGTGAACATTACATGAAGGGGGTATTTACAATGCATTACACTTACAAAAGGAGACGCCTTAATTACATTATTACATTAAAAAAGGACACCCTTTACATTACATTACAAAAGGAGAAGCCCTCTGTCGCGACAGCCTGGGAGGTAGTGTGTACATTACATTATGGGGGTCTTTACATTGCATTACCAATTACAAAAGGGGACGCCTTTAAATTTCATTACATTACAAAAGGTGACGCCATAACGTTATACATTTCATTACAAATGGAGTGGTTGTGACGTCGTCTCGTTGTGAACGCTGATAGGTCACAGCGGGGTCATCTATAGCTGCGTTCCGAAATATAAACCGCGACTCTACTCCTTTTCAATCACTTGTGCGTACTCCGCCATCTACGAGCATCTCGTGTGCGTCTTGGTTGGAAATCCAGAACTCAGCATCGTGTTCATTCTCCATCATCACGTTAGCGTCCTGGTTGGAAATCAAGATCTTTGCAACGTCTTCGTTCTGTAACCTCTCGTGAGCGTCTTGTTTGGAGATCCAGAACTCTTCAGCGTTCTCTATTAGCTCATCAACGGTAAGTAAATCTTTGTGCTGTACTCATTTGCCATGCAGCAGTACTAATTTATGTGTATAGAAAATTGATGTGTACTACATCTCTGCAGTGTTTTGTTAGAGCTTTCAAGTTGGTAACCAAATACGCTTTAGCGCTGTAGTATTGCCCGTTAGTGGTAATTACAATGATTTGGTGATGTGGTGTGTTAAGATGTTCACAAACAAATTGGCCAACGCCAAATTATAATTAGACATCCACAAAATAGCTACCATTAGAATTTACACCTTTTCAACGCACAAAATGGCTGCTAACAATAGGGAAAAGCACACGCCCCCCCCCCATCCCATCCACAAAATGTTAGCTAACAATAGGAAATAGCCCACGGCCCATCCCATACAAGAAATGACTGCTAACAATAGGAACGGCATACGGCCCATCACTTTCTTGCTTGCTGTTGCTTAACTTTTTTTTTTTTTTTACCAGATGTCTACAAATGAGCAGGACTGTGTTCGGGCACTCATAGAGATGTACCGCTCCCTGCCCTGCTTGTGGAAGATAAAGTCAACGGATTACAGTAACCGCAACAAAAAGAAAGATGTGTATGAGAAGCTGGTGGCCATCTACAGGGAGCATCATCCCACAGAGACAGTGGATGAAAATATTGTGCGGAAAAAGATCCAGGCTCTACGCACAGTGTTCAAAAAAGAGGTCAACAAGGTGGAAAAGTTGCTGAAGTCTGGGGCTGGAACTGACGATGTCTATGTGCCCAAGTTGTGGTACTACGACCTGCTGGCATTCACTAGAGACCAGGAAATCCCTCGCCCGTGCCAGACTGTCACAAGCATTTGTGCACCATCGGCTGAAGAGAACCTGCCCGAGTCTCCTGACGACCATGTAAGTACCCCCAAGCTTCCCTTCTTGTAGCATGCCGTGTGTCTTGTATGTTTATGAGACTGCACGGTTTACAATAATAATGAGTCACGTTTTTCATGTTTAATCCCCCAGATAATAACAGTTGCCACTTCCTGTTCAGATAAGTATGTCCAAACCGTCCTTCCCCCTCCGTAAAATGCTGTTTTACTATTGCAAAAGTCTATAACATAAAGCTAAATAAATTTACATATTGTGTCTTCCGCACATTCGTACAGTATTGCCGGCCAATGTAGTTCAGCACAGCTCTGAAAGCTCTGTAACCCCTGTGGTTTGCTACCTAGGTAACTGTTCCTCATAGCTTCCCATGGACGGGCATAGAGGTGTTGGATATGCACTGGCATCACGGCGGCGTAGATACTTGTGGAGGACACAACAAGCGAGCACCACAGAGTCAATAGACGATAGTTTCATGTTCAGTGCAGTGTGGAAAACCCGAAATCGGTTTGCCATAATTCCAAAAGCATTCTCCACAACGCGTCTAGCTCTGGAAAGTCTGTAATTAAAAATGCGTCGCTCCGGTGTCAGAGTTTTCTGGGAGAAGGGCTTCAGAAGGTTGGGATGGAGTGGGAATGCCTCATCTCCGACAAACACAAAGTTCATGTTTTCAGTAGTGTCGCTGTTGGGCGGCAAGGCAAGTTTATTTTCTTTCAAGCGTTCCCCAAAATCTGTGTGCTCCAAAACTCCGCCATCAGATACTCTCCCGTTGATCCCTACAGCCACACTTATAAATTCATAGTTTGCATTAACGAGGGCCATGAGAATAACGCTGAAATAACCCTTATAATTGTAAAAAAAAGATCCAGAGTTTGGTGGTTGGGTGATGCGGACATGTTTCCCATCCAAGGCCCCACCGCAATTAGGGAACTGCCATTGCTGCTCAAATCCCTGGGAAATCTGTTTTCAATCATCCGGGGTCTCCGGGAAAGGCATGTAAGTGCGGTGTAAAGCAGAGATAATTGCTTTACATGTCTCTGGGATGATGACGCTGAGTAGGGATCGGGAAATAGCTGCGCAGTAATGCAAGTCTTGCATAGACCTGCCAGTCGCCAGGAACCGCAGCGTAACAGCCAGTCTCTCATCCACAGGGACAGCAGCTCTCATCTTGGTATTTTGCCGCCTGATATAAGGTTCCACACCTACAAGCAGCACATTAAATGAATCCTCAGACATTCGCAGGTAGTTCCTGAAATCATGCGCAGGGCCGGCGTCAGCACCCGGCGCACCCGGGCAAGTGCCGGGGCCCTGGCGAGACTGGGGGGCCCATAACGATAAGACACAGTAGACACTTATGCTGACACTGATGCACAGCGCATCATGCGCTCCTGGGGGGCCCCCGAAGCCTGACTACATCATCATTCCTGAGTCTCCAACCCTCCCTCCCTCCCTCCCTCCCTCCCTGTGCTAGTGTGCTGTGTGCTGCACTGTCTGTGTGACTCCAGCCAGGACTCGGAGGCGGAGCTGGAGCAGTGGAGCCAGAATGGGGATATATGATTTCTCAGCAGCAGGAGGCGGGACTCCCTGACTGGGACAGGAATACTCACCAATCACCTCCATGGGGATAGGAGAGTCACTTCCGGGCCGGCGGTCGTCATTTCCGGGTGAGAGTGAGGAGCTCATCATCCTAAGAAGAGCAGCGCAGCACTGACACACACAGCAGATCGTCCGGGTCCGGGTCCGGGACCGGCGTCCACCGTCCAGTAGTTCCAGCGCAGCGAGGAGCAGAAAGAGGAGCAGCAGCATTCGTCAGTGAGTGCATGCATGTGCAGATCCTGTGTCCACAACGGTCGGGGGCGACAGCGATGGCGTGGTGGTGGGTGAGTGAGAGTCGACTCGTGACTGACTGGTGACTGAGTGACGTCACGTGACGTTAAAGTGAAGCAGTGTGACTGACTGTCTTCCTTTCAAGTTCCTGGTCCCAAGCATTGCGGGGGGAATGGATGCAGCCTGCCTGGGACTTGTAGTCAGAGTCCTACACTACACAGACAGACCTCTACAGTATGGCATCTGATGATGCTGGGACAGGACTTGTAGACTGTATACTACATGGCTGGCTGTGCTATATTATATACTACGTAGGCTGCGTGTGTTATATACTACGCTACGTGCCACGTGGGCTGCCTGTGTTATATACTACGTGGGCTGCCTGTGTTATATACTACGTGGGCTGCCTGTGTTATATACTACGTGGGCTGCCTGTGTTATATACTACGTGGGCTGCCTGTGTTATATACTACGTGGGCTGCCTGTGTTATATACTATGTGGGCTGTGCTATATACTACGTGGCTGTGCTATATGCTACATGGCTGTGCTATATGCTGAGTGGGCTGTGCTATATGCTACGTGGGCTGTGCTATATGCTACGTGGGCTGTGCTATATGCTACGTGGCCTGTGCTATATGCTACGTGGCCTGTGTTATATGCTACTTGGCTGTGGTATATTTCTCTGCTGTATCTGTGCATCATGAATCGTGGTATATGTTAAAGAGGGGGCCCACTGAGACTCTTTCGCCCAGGGCCCTCAAAAACCTGGAGCCGGCCCTGATCATGCGGGTTGTTCTCCTGCAGTTCCCTTATAAGGCCCATATGGGACAATTGATTCCTCTTCTGCAGCCACTGTCTGGTCCACATGCGGCGCTGTCGCTTTACACGATTTTTTGCGCTTGAGCCTCCAGCAGGTTGTGAGCTTCTACCAACAACGCAGCCGCAACAATCACAGGTACATCCGAAAGAGACATGGCAACCTGAGAAAGGGGAAAAGAAAAAAAAAAAAATTAGTACATATGATTTGCTAAACTGACACAAGACATCCAATACTGTAATGTAGCGTTCACACATTGGTTTTATTGCCGCTTATAAGGTAAAGTTCACATTAGCGTTGCGTTTGGCGCTTCCGCGGCGATGCATGTCATGCGCCCCTATATTTAAGATGGGGGCCGCATGGACATGTGTTGCCCTAGCGTTTTGTGACGCATGCGTCACATGCGTCAGGGCGCAGAGGACGCCGCATGATGCAGTTTTTTTGTGCCCCTACAACCATGAAAAAGTTAATGCATGTGTCACAAAACGCTGTGTTGGGAATGCGTTTACATTTGCATTCTGCGTTGCGTCTCCGACGCTGCACCGCTCAACAAAAATGTTAACATAGGATTTAAGGTACAATATACGGTATATACATGGCTAATAAGCAGCGTTGACACAACAGCCGTACCCCATGGATACCCAAGCCACTGAAACAAGGACGATGAGCGCTGCGGCTTGATAACGAGAACGCCAAAAAGGGATTTCTGGAGCCGGCGTCACGACCGCGACGCTGTGCATAAACTGAGACGCTATAGCGATGCGGATCGCGCGGCAGCACGGCAGAGTCAAGGACTTCCTTTGGGCGTGGTTTGGCATGCCGTACAGCGTCTCTCTTGTTAAAATGGCGGCGAGACAACGATCTGCTCCTCTGGGGCAGACCGAGGTGCGTTTTTTTGTGGATCGTATGGATGCCCTGGACTACGAGGGCCGGAAGACTCGCCCTGCCCACCCAAACATCCACAAGAACCAGGTTTTGCGCCACATTGGCCAAATGATGGAGCGGAGGTTCGGCATCCGCCGCAGTGCGCTGCAGCTGCGCAAAAAGTGGGCCGACCTCCGCTACAAACAGCCACTTCACCTGGCACAGTTGCGGGTGGAGACCAGGCTAGGTAAGTACCAGTATGGTGTAATTGCGAGACACACGGTACCGGGAGGGAATTGGTAGACTCGCGCTCGTGGTTGCCAACTTGTCGTGGACTTCCTAGAAAAACATGCCACATTTTTCTCATGTCCGTATTGTCCGTGACCAAAATGCGTTGTCCGTTAAAAAATGGTCAGGTCATGGGTTCCAGAATCTCCACCCCCATAGTTATATTTTATGGATGTCCGCAATTGCTATGTAGATTGTCCAGAAATCATTACGAGGAGGTTGGCAACCCTGCGCACACTGCCAGGAGGGGGGAATCAGGAGACGCGCGCTGCCGTGAGGCGCTTCCTATATTGTATATATGTACCTACATTTGGCGAGTCAAAATTTAATTTTACTCCTTGCCGCCAATGACCTAGTTTTTTTTGGGGGGGGGTCTGGAGCTCTGTACTTTTGGTGTCTAAACATTGCGTTTCTTTTATTTTTGTGTAGAGAGACGCCGCCGTCATAGGGCAACAGCGACTGCAGCCAGCACTACAGAGGCCAGCAGCGGAAGCCCACAGCCCGGACCGTCACGTAAGTTAACCATCATTCATTGCAATTTTATAACTGCATACGGGACATTAGAGGGGAGCTGAAATATTGTATACATTACAGATGCAGTAACCCCACCACAGCCAACAACACCGCCCTTCCGCCACCCATCTTCCTCCCCCGGGTCGGCGTCATTCTCCCCTTCCGCAAGCATTCGTAAGTGACAAAAACTGCGAGCGCTACCCCACAGCAAGTTCATTTGTTAACCAGATATGTATTTGCTTCCTTTCAGCTGCGGGAGCTGTGGCCCGAGCCGGGGGATAGGTGGTCAGCAGCTCCGCTGATGAGCAACAGGCGTCCCTTCTCCGTAAGTATACAGGCAGTGGGAGGGGTTATCGGTGGGATGTCACAATTGACAGCGACTAAAACAACCAAAAAAAAAAAAAACTTGCCCTCTGGGTCAGTTAAAAATTGAGTGTGTAGTAAAGGTACCGTTAAACTCAACGATTTACTAACGATCATGACCAGCGATACGACCAGGCCGTGATCGTTGGTAAGTCGTTGTGTGGTCCCTGGAGAGCTGTCACACAGACAGTCCTCCAGCGAGCAATGATGCCGAAGTCCCCGGATAATCAGCAGGGCCGCGCTTAGTAACCCGATGTTTACCCTGGTTACCAGTGTAAATGTAAAAAAAAAAAAATACATACTCACATTCCGGTGACTGTCACGTCCCTCGCCGTCCCCGACACCGGAATGTATGTACCGGTTTTAATTTTTGGGACACACACGCCGATTCAGTGATGACAGTGGGTGATCAAAAAAAAAAAGGTCATGATCATTCACAGCGACCGACGATCTCCCAGCAGGGGAGTTCGCTGTCACACATAACGATTTTGTTAATGATATTGTTGCAACGTCACAAAAACAAACGATATCGTTACAGAAATCGTTATGTTTGACGGTACCTTAAATCTCAGGGTATGTAAACACATGCCACCTTTGCAGCTTAATCACCGTCCGTTCTCCAACCTCTTATATCTTCTATCCACAGAACCGGACACCGTGAGAGAGCTGCTGGCTAAGCAAGATCGCCTGGAGCGGTCAGCAGCGCTCCTGCTGCAGCAAGAGCAGCAACATGGACGCACGCTGCGACACCTGTTGAGGCGTGGGAGGAACGGATTTTTACTTTTTTTTTTTTGTTATTTTGTCATTGTTATTTGTTTAAAAAAAAAAAAAAAAGTTCAGTTTCATTAAAAAAAAATCTTGTTACCGTTAAGTTGTGAGCTGTTTTAATTTACTTGCGGAGCAGCCCAGGGCCAGCTAAGCCAAGGCAGACACAAAAGAGTTGGTTTACCTTTCCATATAGTGTGCAAAAAAATGGCAGACAGCGCAAAAGAGTTTGCAAACCGCATCCTAAAGTGCCTCCATCTTGTGCGTCCGCTTGTCAGATGCACAAGATGGCTGCCAGAGATGTTTTATACATCATTATACCGTGTACGTAGATAAGCATTGCTGCATAGCCATAACTATACACAGAAGAAACAAACAACAACTCAAAGATTTTTCATACCGTTGATGAGCAAGAAGAGAACCGATGAAGACGCCGGCAGTATAGAGTACGGTGTTCCGGACAGAATGTTCATGGGAGAAGAGGATCGTAGCTGGCGAAGGACGCTGGAAAGGCAGAAGAACGTGAAGACGCAGCTCTCAAACAATATGGAATCAATCGCTGTAGAGTCGCGGTTTATATTCCGGGACGCCGGAACGTCACATCCTGGGTGTCTCCCAGTGGAAAAACACACCTATCTGGCTACGCTTGCAATCTGTCAGATCGTTACACCACTGCTGTTTGACATGGAGCAAACAACCAGCGAGAACGATCCGTGAGTCGCTGTTACGTCACTGTATCGCTCCTGCATCGTTCGGAAGTTGGTGTGTTTGACGTCTCTACAGCGATCTAGTTTCGGTCGGATCGTTGTCTATATCGCTGCAGCGTCGCTTAGTGTGAAGGTACCTTAAGGCTGCCGTCACACTGGCAGTATTTGGTCAGTATTTTACATCAGTGTGTGTAAGCCAAAACCAGGAGTGGGTGATAATACAGAAGTGGTGCATATGTTTCTATTATACCTTTCCTCTGATTGTTCCACTCCTGGTTTTGGCTTAAGGTACCGTCACACTAAGCGACGCTGCAGCGATACAGACAACGATGCCGATCGCTGCAGCGTCGCTGTTTGGTCGCTGGAGAGCTGTCACACAGACCGCTCTCCAGCGACCAACTATGCCGAGGTCCCTGGGTAACCAGGGTAAACATCGGGTCGCTAAGCGCAGGGCCGCGCTTAGTAACCCGATGTTTACCCTGGTTACCAGTGTAAAATGTAAAAAAACAAACAGTACATACTCACCTTCGCGTCTCCCGGCGTCCGCTTCCTGCACTGACTGAGTGCTGGCCCTAACAGCAGAGCGGTGACGTCACCGCTGTGCTGTGCTTTCACTTTACGGCCGGCGCTCAGTCAGTGCAGGAAGCGGACGGCGGGGGGACGCGAAGGTGAGTATGTACTGTTTGTTTCTTTACATTTTACACTGGTAACCAGGGTAAACATCGGGTTACTAAGCACGGCCCTGCGCTTAGTAACCCGATATTTACCCTGGTTACCATTGTAAAACATCGCTGGTATCGTTGCTTTTGCTGTCAAACACAACGATACACGGCGATCTGACGACCAAATAAAGTTCTGAACTTTAATCAACGACCAGCGATATCACAGCAGGATCCTGATCGCTGCTGCGTGTCAAACACAACGATATCGCTATCCAGGACGCTGCAATGTCACGGATCGCTAGCGATCGTTTAGTGTGAAGGTACCTTTACACATACTGATGTAAAATACTGACCAAATACTGCTAGTGTGACGGCAGCCTGATAGAAACACGTCACCACTTCTGTATTATCACCCACTCCTGGTTTTGGCTTACAGATACTGAGGTAAAATACTGACCAAATGCTGCTAGTGTGATCGTGGCCTAATAGTGATTGATGGTTTAATGCTTGAATAGTGGCACAGTGCCTGGTCAATGCATAAAAGGATAGCAGTTCCTGTGATTAGTCTGACCTGCACATAGTAATAGCACATGGTAGTAAAAAAATACCAACAATTATTATCAGTCCAGAACGACTTTAATGCACCTGAGAGTAGGAGTGCAGGCATATTGAGGAAGCCGCTTTCTAAATATCTTTACAGGAGACTGGTCTAACAATTTTCTTTCCTTGCCATCTGCCAGGGGCTGCTTTCTTGTCCTGAAGAATTAATTACATGTTTGGGTATGTGCATACGATGTCTTTTTCAGTCAAGTCCGCTCCTAAACTCACCTGAAAAAAGCTAGAACTGTAGAAGAAAAGACATGGAGCGCACATCCAAACATCATAAATAATCTAATGAGCCAGGGAAAATTTTTACAAAACTGACATGAGGTTCTTAGTTTTACATTCTAATCAGACTGTATGGCGCCCACTGCCATGTCATGTGAACCTCTAAGTGGGTCCTAGCTTTTTGTAGCCTTGTAGGAGCGACACTGTGTGCTAACCAACGTTGCAGTGACAACGCACCAGCAGGGCGGCGACCTGGTGCCTCACAGCGCCCATGCTGCAAGACTGAGTCCCCATGACTCCAGACCATGCAGGCCCACAGGCACAAAACCACAGCAACAATGGCCGCCACACAGCACCAACAATAAGTGAAAGGAACAAAAGACTTCCCCGAGCTCTCAGCTTTCATTCACACGTCCGTGCTTTCAGTACACGTGATATCATTTTTTTTTCATGGATACCACATGTACCCATTAGCCCATTAAGGACCAGGGGTATTTCTGTTTTTGCGTTTTCATTTTTTGCTCCCTTTCTTCCCAGAGCCATAACTTTTTTTATTTTTCTGTCAATATGGCCATGTGAGGGCTTGTGTTTTTGTGGGACGAGTTGTACTTTTGGATAACACCACTGATTTTTTACCATATCATGTACTGGAAAACGGGATAAAAAAATTCCAAATGCGGTGAAATTGCAAAAAAAGTGCAATTCCGCAATTGTTTTTTGGATTTTTTTTTACCATGTTCATTAAATGCTAAAACTGACCTACCACTATGACTCTCCAGGTCATTACGAGTTTGTAGACACCAAACATGTCTAGGCTCTTTTTTTATTTAAGTGGCGAATAAAAAATTCCAAATTTGTAAAAATAAATAAATTTTAAAAAAAAGTTACCATTTTCCAAGACCTGTAGCGTCTCCATTTTTCGACATCTGGGGCCGAGTGAGGGCTTATTTTTTGTGTGCCAAGCTGACATTTTTATTGATACCATTATGGTGTGGTATGTATGGCATGGTAGCTTTTTGATAGCCTGTTATTGCATTTTATTGCATTGTTGCAACGACCAAAAAAACGTAATTCTGGCGTTCTTTTTTTCTTGCTACACCATTTGCCGATTAGAATAATTATTTATATTGATAGATCAGCAATTCTGAACGCGGCGATACCAAATATGTGTATATTTGAATTTTTTTTATTGTTTTATTTTGAATGGGGTGAAAGGGGGGTGATTTGAACTTATGTATTTTTTATTTTTTACATATTTTTAAAAACATTTTTTTTACTTTTTACTTGCTTCAATAGTCTCCATGGGAGACTAGAATCCGTGATCCTCTGATCACTTGTGCTACACAGAGCGGGGCTGCAGCCCTGCCCTATGTAGCAGAAATGCTCACTTGCTATGAGCGCCGACTGCTGGGCAGCACTCATAGCTATTCGGCTATGACAACCACAGGGGTCTCCTGGTGACCTCGGGTTGTCATGCCAACCCATTGGTAACCTGCGGTCATGTGATAGGGGGGCCAATGGGTGGGGTTATTGATATGCTTCTTGCGCTTGCATGTTAAATGCCGCTGTCAGAGTTTGACAGCAGCATTTAACAAGTTAACAGCCGCGGGTGAATCGCAATTTCACCCGCGGCTGTTAGGGGCACATGTCAGCTGATCAGATCAGCTGTCATGTGCCGGAAAAAGTGTGGGCTCATCGCCGGAGCCAAATGGGGAGGCGTCCAATGACAGACTGTCAGTCATTGGATGTTAAGGTGTTAAAACCCATGCTGCTATTTACAAGTCCATGATTTTACATGGACAGTGTGTCCGTGCAAAACCCACGGAGACATGTCTGTTTTTTCTTGGCAGCATAGATGACAAGTGCCAAGGCAACTCTATGGGTCCATCAAAAACATATACAGCCCATGGATGGCATCCATATGCTGTACATGTTTATCCTTACAATGTATAGGGGAAGCTTTGTTGTAACTTATTTCTTTCTTTATCCAAAGCGGAAAAACACACTAAGACACTGATGGTAAAAACAGACACACGGACCATACACTGATGGTAAACACTGATGGCTCCAGTACTGTCTTTTTCACGTACGTGTTTAACCTCTTCACCACTGAGCCTGTTTTCACCTTTCTGACCAGATTTTACAAATCTGACCAGTGTAAGTTTATGAGGTAATTACTCTGAACACTTCAACGGATTCTAGTGATTCTGAGTGTTTTCCTGTGACATGTTATATGTCGCAACAGGGCCAGCTCCAGGTTTTTGAGGGCCCCGGGCGAAAGAGTCTCAGTGGGCCCCCCTTTAACACATACCACGATTCATATGGCACAGATACAGCAGAGAAATATAGGTATAGTACAATGCCAGATTTCACTTGCATGAGTGATAGCTATTGTAAATTCTACAATACCATAAAGCAGAGGGGCTTTATATAAGTCAACCCCTTATATGCCAATTTATGTGACCTACTCCCTCTTCCTCAGTTACCAGTAGGCATTTTATTGTTAGCTGAACTTGCTGCAAAGAAAAAACTGCATACATTGAATATGACAATTTTTTAAAGGAAAACTTTTTAAAGTAAACATAAAGTATTAACGTAGAACATTTGTAAAAGTGCAAAATGGGTAGCATATAGCACAGCCACATAGTATATAGCACAGCCACGTAGTATATTATTATTATACATTTTTATAGCGCCATTTATTCCATGGCGCCTTACATGTGAACGGGGCAAATATAGACAAGTACAATAAACAGGAGTAAAACAAGGCACACACAAGTACAGGAGGAGAGAGGACCCTGCCCGCGAGGGCTCACAGTCTACAGGGGATGGGTGGGGATACACTAGGAGAGGGTAGAGCTGGTCATGCGGCGGTTCAGTAGACTGGGGATCACTGCAGGTTGTAGGCTTGTCAGAAGAGGTGGGTCTTCAGGTTCCTTTTGAAGGTTTCCGTGGTAGGGGAGAGTCTGATGTGTTGGGGGTAGAGAGTTCCAGAGTATAGGGGAAGCACGGGAGAAGTTTTGGATGTGGTTGTGTGAGGAAGAGATGAGAGAGGAGTAGAGCAGGAGATCATGAGATGATCGAAGGTTGCGTGTAGGTAGGTAACGGGAGACCATATCACAGATGTATGGAGAAGTCAGGTTGTGAATGGCTTTGTATGTCATTGTTAGTGTTTTGAACTGTAGCCTCTGGGCAATAGGAAGCCAGTGATGGGCCTGGCAGAGAGGAGAGGCTGGGGAGTAACGGGGAGACAGGTGGATTAGTCAGGCAGCAGAGTGTAGGATGGATTGGAGTGGTGCCAGAGTGCTGGAGGGGAGGCCAGAGAGTAGGAGGTTGTAGTAGTTGAGGCGGGAGATGATAAGGGCATGTACTAGTGTTTTTGTGGTTTCATGGTCAAGGAATGCACGATCCGGGAAATGTTTTTGAGTTGGAATCGGCAAGAGGAGGCAAGGGCTTGAATATGTGGCTTGAAAGAGAGGGGTAGAGTCAAGGATCACCCCGAGGCACAGAGCGTGCGTGACCGCGGAAAGTGAGCAGCCATTGACATTGATGGATAGGTCGGGTGGAGGGGTAGAGTGAGGTGGGGGAAAGATGATGAATTCTGTTTTGTCCATGTTCAGTTTTAGAAAACGAGCAGAAAAGAAGGATGAAATATGTTGTGATTCGGTTCGTGGGCTCCCCCGGTGGTCTCTTGTGGTACTGGTGTCCTGCAAGCTTTGCCTTCTCAGTTCACCTGTTCCTATCAGGATGTGGGAGTATCCTATTTAACCTTGCTCCTCAGTCATTCTAATGCTGGCCATCAATGTATCCAGAGTGATTCTGTTGCATGTTCCTGCTCCCAGTTTTCTGCTCAGCTAAGTTGGACACTTTAGTCCTTAAGTCTATTTTTGTATGTTTTGTCCAGTTTGCACTTATGTGAATCTCTGCAGCTGGAAGCTCTTGTTGGGCTGAAATTACCACTCCGGTGTCATGAGTTGTCACATGAGTTAAGGTAATTTCAGGATGGTGTTTTGAAGGGTTTTGCAGCTGACCGCGAAGTCCTCTGTTGTATCTTTCTGCTATTTAGTTAGCGGGCCTCTCTGTGCTAAATCTGCTTTCATACTACGTGTGTCTTTTCATCTGCTCTCACCGTTATTATATGTGGGGGGCTGCTATCTCCTGTGGGGACATTCTCTGGAGGCAAGCCAGGACTGTGTTTTCTTCTACCAGGGGTAGTTAGTTCTCCGGCTGGCGCGCGGCATCTAGAGACAACGCAGGAATGCCCCCTGGCTACTTCTAGTGTGGTGTGTAGGTTTAGCATCGCGGTCAGCTCTAGTTTCCATCACCCGAGAGCTTGTCCGTTTATTCTATTCTTCTGATGTTTCCTTGCCATTGGAAACCATAACAGTATGGCCAGCCCAAATGTTTAATCTACAGGCTGAAGCAGGAGAGAAAAGGAACTGTGTGAAACCTTTTTTTTTTCCTTCCTCTGAAGTTGCACTCCAGCTCTAATTGCAGTCTCCTGTTTTCCTCTCCTCTTAACCCCTGAATGGCTCAGACTTTATCTGTTGAAATATGGATCCCCAGAGTCTGGCTACCAATTTGAATAATCTTGCCTCTAAAGTTCAGAATATACAAGATTTTTTGTTACATGCTCCTCGGTCTGAACCTAAAATTCCTATACCAGAGTTTTTTTCTGGAGATCGATCTTGTTTTCTAAATTTTAAATACAATTGTAAATTGTTTCTTTCGCTGAGATCTCATTCTGCTGGAGATCCTGCCCAGCAAGTAAAAATTGTTATTTCTTTACTGCGGGGTGACCCCCAAAATTGGGCATTTTCATTGGCACCAGGGGATCCTGCGTTGCTCAATGTGGATGCGTTTTTTCTGGCTTTGGGGTTGCTTTATGAGGAACCAAATTTGGAGATTCAGGCTGAGAAAGCCCTAATAGCCCTCTCTCAGGGGCAAGATGAAGCCGAAATATATTGCCAAAAATTTCGAAAATGGTCTGTGCTTACTCAGTGGAATGAGTGCGCTCTGGCGGCAATTTTCAGAGAAGGTCTCTCTGATGCTGTAAAAGACGTCATGGTGGGGTTTCCTGCGCCTACTGGTCTGAATGAGTCCATGACAATGGCAATTCAGATTGATCGGCGTTTACGGGAACGCAAACCTGTGCACCATTTGGCGGTGTCTTCTGAAGAGGCACCACAGAGTATGCAATGTGATAGCTTTCTGTCCAGAGGCGAACGACAGATTTATAGGCGCAAAAATCATTTGTGCTTCTATTGTGGAAATTCTACTCATGTTATATCAGCATGCTCTAGACGAACAAAGAAAGTTGATAAATCCTCTGCTATTGGCACTTTGCAGTCCAAGTTTATTTTGTCTGTAACTCTAATTTGTTCGTTATCTTCTATTGTTGCGGATGCGTATGTGGATTCTGGCGCCGCTTTGAGTCTTATGGATTGGTCCTTTGCCAGGCGCTGTGGGTTTGATCTAGAGCCTCTGGAAGTTCCTATACCTTTAAAGGGTATTGATTCTACACCATTGGCTAGTAATAAACCACAATACTGGACACAAGTGACTATGCGTATGACTCCAGACCATCAAGAGGTGATTCGCTTCCTTGTACTGTATAATCTACATGATGTGTTGGTGCTGGGATTGCCATGGTTGCAAACTCATAACCCAGTCCTTGACTGGAAAACAATGTCTGTACTAAGCTGGGGATGTCAGGGAAATCATGGGGTCACATCTTTGGTCTCCATTTCTTCATCTATTCCCTCTGAAATTCCTGAGTTTTTGTCTGATTATCGTGAGGTTTTTGAGGAATCTACTCTTAATTCTCTTCCTCCTCACAGAGATTGCGATTGCGCCATAGATTTGATCCCTGGCAGTAAATTTCCTAAGGGTCGTCTATTCAATCTGTCTGTACCTGAACATGCTGCCATGCGAGAGTATATTAGGGAGTCCTTGGAAAAGGGACATATTCGTCCTTCTTCGTCTCCTCTTGGAGCGGGGTTCTTTTTCGTAGCTAAAAGCGATGGTTCTTTGAGACCTTGTATTGATTATAGACTCTTGAATAAGATCACAGTCAAGTATCAGTATCCTTTGCCATTGCTGACAGATTTATTTGCTCGCATTGAGGGGGCGAAGTGGTTCTCTAAGATTGATCTTCGCGGTGCGTATAATTTGGTGCGAATTAAGCAGGGGGATGAGTGGAAAACCGCATTTAATACGCCCGAGGGCCATTTTGAGTATTTGGTGATGCCTTTTGGTCTGTCAAATGCCCCTTCGGTCTTTCAGTCTTTTATGCACAATATTTTCCGTGAATATCTGGATAAATTTATGATTGTGTATTTGGACGATATCTTGATTTTTTCGGATGACTGGGAATCTCATGTTCAACAAGTTAGGAGGGTTTTTCAGGTTTTGCGGACCAATTCTCTGTTTGTTAAAGGTTCAAAGTGTGTTTTTGGGGTTCAGAAGATTTCTTTTTTGGGGTACATTTTTTCCCCCTCTTCTATTGAGATGGATCCTGTGAAGGTTCGGGCTATTTGTGACTGGACGCAACCGACTTCTCTTAAGGGCCTTCAGAAATTTTTGGGCTTTGCTAACTTTTATCGTCGATTCATAACTGGTTTTTCTAGCGTTGTCAGGCCTTTGACTGATTTGACTAAAAAGGGTGCTGATGTTGCAGATTGGTCTCCTGCTGCTGTGGAGGCCTTTCGGGAGCTTAAGCGCCGTTTTTCTTCTGCTCCGGTGTTGTGCCAGCCTGATGTTTCTCTTCCTTTTCAGGTGGAAGTTGATGCTTCCGAGATCGGAGCGGGGGCGGTTTTGTCGCAGAAAAGTTCAGATTGTTCAGTGATGAGACCTTGTGCGTTCTTTTCTCGAAAATTTTCGCCCGCCGAGCGAAATTATGACGTCGGTAATCGGGAGCTTTTGGCGATGAAGTGGGCATTCGAGGAGTGGCGTCATTGGCTTGAGGGTGCTGAACATCAGGTGGTGGTCTTGACTGATCACAAAAATTTGATTTATCTTGAGTCGGCCAGACGTCTGAATCCTAGACAGGCGCGCTGGTCGTTGTTTTTCTCCCGGTTTAATTTTTTGGTTTCGTATCTGCCAGGTACTAAGAATGTGAAGGCGGATGCCCTTTCTAGGAGTTTTGAACCTGATTCCCCTGGTGATTCTAAACCTACGGGTATACTTAAGGATGGGGTGATATTGTCTGCTGTCTTCCCAGACCTGCGACGTGCTTTACAAGAGTTTCAGGCGGATCGGCCTGATCGTTGTCCGCCTGGTAGATTGTTTGTGCCGGATGAGTGGACCAATAGAGTCATCTCGGAGGTTCATTCTTCTGCGTTGGCAGGTCATCCGGGAATTTTTGGTACCAGAGATTTGGTGGCTAGGTCCTTCTGGTGGCCTTCCCTGTCTCGGGACGTGCGTACTTTTGTGCAGTCTTGCGATGTTTGTGCTCGGGCCAAGCCTTGTTGTTCTCGGGCTAGTGGGTTGTTGTTGCCCTTGCCTGTTCCTAAGAGGCCTTGGACACACATCTCTATGGATTTTATTTCTGATCTCCCTGTTTCTCAGAAGATGTCCGTCATTTGGGTGGTGTGTGACCGCTTTTCTAAGATGGTTCATTTGGTGCCCTTGCCCAAGCTGCCTTCCTCATCTGAGTTGGTGCCCCTGTTTTTTCAGAATGTGGTTTGGCTGCATGGTATTCCGGAGAATATCGTTTCCGACAGGGGATCCCAGTTTGTGTCCAGATTTTGGCGGGCGTTTTGTGCCAGGATGGGCATTGATTTGTCTTTTTCGTCTGCATTTCATCCCCAGACAAATGGCCAGACGGAACGTACTAATCAGACCTTGGAGACTTATTTGAGGTGTTTCGTGTCTGCTGATCAGGATGACTGGGTCTCCTTTTTGCCGTTGGCTGAGTTTGCCCTTAATAATCGGGCCAGTTCTGGCACTTTGGTCTCCCCTTTCTTTTGCAATTCAGGGTTCCATCCTCGTTTTTCATCTGGTCAGGTGGAGTCTTCGGATTGTCCTGGAGTGGATACCATGGTGGATAGGTTGCATCGTATTTGGGGGCAGGTGGTGGACAATTTGGAGTTGTCCCAGGAGAAGACTCAACGTTTTGCTAATCGCCATCGTCGTGTTGGTCCTCGTCTTCGTGTTGGGGACTTGGTGTGGTTGTCCTCCCGTTTTGTCCCTATGAGGGTCTCTTCTCCTAAGTTTAAGCCTCGGTTCATCGGTCCTTATAAGATTTTGGAAATTCTTAACCCTGTGTCTTTTCGTTTGGACCTCCCAGCATCCTTTGCTATCCATAATGTCTTCCATCGGTCATTATTGCGGAGGTATGAGGTACCACTTGTGCCTTCTGTTGAGCCTCCTGCTCCTGTGCTGGTTGAGGGTGAATTGGAGTACGTGGTGGAGAAAATCTTGGACTCCCGTGTTTCCAGACGGAGACTTCAATATCTGGTGAAATGGAAGGGCTATGGTCAAGAGGATAATTCTTGGGTTACAGCTTCTGATGTTCATGCTTCTGATTTGGTCCGTGCCTTTCATAGGGCTCATCCAGATCGCCCTGGTGGTTCTTGTGAGGGTTTGGTGCCCCCTCCTTAAGGGGGGGGTACTGTTGTGATTCGGTTCGTGGGCTCCCCCGGTGGTCTCTTGTGATACTGGTGTCCTGGAAGCTTTGCCTTCTCAGTTCACCTGTTCCTATCAGGATGTGGGAGTATCCTATTTAACCTTGCTCCTCAGTCATTCTAATGCTGGCCATCAATGTATCCAGAGTGATTCTGTTGCATGTTCCTGCTCCCAGTTTTCTGCTCAGCTAAGTTGGACACTTTAGTCCTTAAGTCTATTTTTGTATGTTTTGTCCAGTTTGCACTTATGTGAATCTCTGCAGCTGGAAGCTCTTGTTGGGCTGAAATTACCACTCCGGTGTCATGAGTTGTCACATGAGTTAAGGTAATTTCAGGATGGTGTTTTGAAGGGTTTTGCAGCTGACCGCGAAGTCCTCTGTTGTATCTTTCTGCTATTTAGTTAGCGGGCCTCTCTGTGCTAAATCTGCTTTCATACTACGTGTGTCTTTTCATCTGCTCTCACCGTTATTATATGTGGGGGGCTGCTATCTCCTGTGGGGACATTCTCTGGAGGCAAGCCAGGACTGTGTTTTCTTCTACCAGGGGTAGTTAGTTCTCCGGCTGGCGCGCGGCATCTAGAGACAACGCAGGAATGCCCCCTGGCTACTTCTAGTGTGGTGTGTAGGTTTAGCATCGCGGTCAGCTCTAGTTTCCATCACCCGAGAGCTTGTCCGTTTATTCTATGCTTCTGATGTTTCCTTGCCATTGGAAACCATAACAGAAATAGCAGACAGACATTGTGGGATTTTGGCCAGTAAGCAAGTGAGGTCGGGTCCAGATAGGTAGATCTGCCTGTCATCAGCATAGAGATGATATTGTAAACCGTGGGATTCTATGAGCTGTCCCAGGCCGAAGGTGTAGATGGAAAAGAGTAGGGGTCCTAGAACTGAGCCTTGGGGAACACCGACAGACAGGGGGAGAGATGAGGAGGTGGTGTGGTACAGTCAAGTAGTATATAGCACAGCCACGTAGTATATAGCACAGCCACATAGTATATAACACAGCCCACGTAGTATATAACACAACCCACATAGTATATAACACAGCCATGTAGTATATAGCACAGCCACATAGTATATAACACAGCCCACATAGAATATAGCATAGCCAAGTAGTATATAGCACAGCCACGCAGTATATAACACAGCCACGCAGTATATAGCACAGCCACATAGTATATAACACAGCCCACATAGTATATAGCACAGCCATGTAGTGTATAGCATAGCCAAGTAGTATATAGCACAGCCACGTAGTATATAACACAGCCACGCAGTATATAGCACAGCCACATAGTATATAACACAGCCCACATAGTATATAGCATAGCCAAGTAGTATATAGCACAGCCACGCAGTATATAGCACAGCCACATAGCATATAACACAGCCCACATAGTATATAGCACAGCCGCGTAGTGTATAGCATAGCCAAGTAGTATATAGCACAGCCACATAGTATATAACACAGCCATGTAGTATATAGCACAGCCACGTAGTATATAACACAGCCCGCATAGTATATAGCATAGCCAAGTAGTATATAGCACATCCACGCAGTATATAACAGCCCACGTAGCATATAACACAGCCCACATAGTATATAGCACAGCCACGTAGTGTATAGCACAGCCACGTAGTGTATAGCATAGCCAAGTAGTATATAGCACAGCCATGTAGTATATTACACAGCCCATTTAGTATATAGCACAGCCATGTAGTATATAACACAGCCCACAAAGTATATAGCTCAGCCACATAGCATATAACACAGCCCACGTAGCATATAGCACAGCCATGTAGTATATAACACAGCCCGCATCTCCCCCCCTCCGAGAATGGCCCTACAGTCCAGAACTCGCTGTTATAGTAAAAAAAAAAAACACTCCTCACCTCTCCTTGTGACATCATCATGCACCTGCAGTGTCAGAGGCAGAGCGGGGAATGATGGGAGAGGGAGCGTCAGCTGATGTTCTCTCTTCCATCATTGCTTTGAACTGTACTGGCAGATGCCGGTATAGTTCAATGCAGTGGGAAAGTCGGCACTGGTGGCTGGCGGACCCCCTGCCTCACAGGAGCCCCATAGCGGCTGCGTGATGTGCCGCTAGCTGAGGGTCCCAGGGGAGTGGGGGCCCTAGGCCAGAGGTGTCAAACTGCATTCCTTGAGGGCCGCCAACAGGTCATGTTTTCAGGATTTCCTTAGCATTCCACAAGGTGCTGGATTCATTCTGTGCAGGTGATTAAATTATCACCTGTGCAATACAAGGAAATCCTGAAAACATGACCTGTTGGCGGCCCTCGAGGAATGCAGTTTGACATCTCTGCCCTAGGCAGCTGCCTGCCCGTAACGCCGGCCCTGCCTGCAGGGGCCCCCCGAAGCCTCAGTGTACCGTACCATGAATGGGGCCCACCGTCTCGCCAGGGCCCCGGCACTTGGCCGGGTGCTGACGCCGGCCCTGTGTCACAACACAGCTGTTGAGTAACCTGGGACCAGGGGCTCCTTTCCTGGCCCTAACACTAGGGGGCAACCTAGCTCACCCTGTTTCGTGGGATACTTTAGATGGCGTAGACGCTGGGGCCTCCGCCCTTGCCTTATCTCCTAAGTTAACCCTTCATCTGTTCTCCTTCTCCACCCAGGGATGCGAACTCTGCTTCAGGAAAATGGCAGCCGCGATCTCCATCTGCGCACGCGCGGCATCCCGCGGCCATTTTCCTGAAGCCCCGGGCAGCAGAGCACTCGATCTGCGCACGCGCGGCCACAGGAAGATGGCCGCCCCCACCGATCACCAGGGGAATAGCGCAGATCGCGCTATTTTCCCTCCCCTGTGCAGTGGATTCTGGACTTGGGCATGCGCACACCACTACGCCACCAACGGAAAACTAAGCAATATCTGGGGAAAGACACCACGCCCATCTGACCAGACCAGCCTGATTGACAGGCGAAAACGACTACTTTGGTAACGTATTTTGGTCGCATAGGTGGGGAATCGGGGTCCACAGAATACACTATTGTAATGCACAGCTCAGGCCCTATTTAACAGTATTTTTATCTCATACGGAAAAAACAGGGTGACAGGTTCCCTTTAAAGTTTGCAGTGACTCGGTATGACTGCAGACTTCTGAATCTTGACACTGGTGCATCACGCGCTGTGAGGATTCTCCGGTGCTGGGAGTGGCCGGTCATATGACTACAAGTATGCAATTTGAATTAACGCTGTCATGTGCTGACTAAACGAGCACGGCCGCACTCAAAACAAGTGAATTTACCAAACTAGAGTATGTTTAGATGGGATGTGGAAAAGGTGTGGAAACCCTATAGTTGTAGTCACATGACGGCAGCTCCCAAGATTGGACAACCCCTTTAACGATCAGTGATAAGTATGGTAGTGCAGCGCCCCAGAGTCCTGGTCGTTGCAGTACTGTGGCTCCGCCACTAAGGGGAGCTATGGTACGTCCGATGGCACTGAAGGAGTTCATCTGACCAGGTATCACAGACACCAATACATTTCACAGCCGGGCCTCCAGGGGGAGCTAAGGGTTCTATTCACTAGGCCACTCCCCACCATTGTGGGTAAACTGGGGGTCAGGCAGGAAGTTAGTTCAGAAAGCTGGCTGGGTTGGAACCAGACAACACCTGGTGGCAGAGGGTGTTGTGGGAGAAGATTCGGTAGGGTCCCTGTCAGGGGTGGGATCCTGACAGAGGCCTGGCTACAAGAAGGAATGTAACGGGACCGTGCCTGCTCAGCATAGCGGCGGTGCCCAAGGAAGGATAAGAAACGAGATAGATTGTGCTGAGTGAGAAACGAGATCAAAGCAAGAAGGAGAATACCAGTAGGAGTCGTGCTGTGAGACCGATGCAACATCCTACTGAGGCGCACAACCAGCGGCCGGAACGCCGAGGGAGTATTACAATATTCAGCTTCAGGCAATACTCTAAACCAACGGCAGGACAGTCAGTCTAAGGCGGGCTGTCTCACCCAAATCACCTATGCAGTCTTGGGGGGCAACTTGTGGAGAGGGGCGACTCTAGGGTCCCGGAGAGCTCCGAGCCTACCCGTCATACGGGTGCCGTCCTAACCGTAACATCAGGGAGGGACGGAGGATTAGCAGAACATCATCTAATCGAGTTGTGAGGGAACTTAAGAAACGGACACAACAGTTGTGGGGACTTTCCGTAAGCACAGCAGGGAAGGACCACAACACCTAGCGCTAGAAGGAAGGCACAGATTTCCACCTGTTAAGAGAACTCTGGAGGTGCCATTGGACCGGCCGGACTTGCGCAGCCTGGTTATCCGGATTCCGGATTGAGGACCCAGAGATCTTCAGTAAAGAGGTAAAGAGACTGCAACCTGGTGTCCTCGTTATTTACTGCACCGCACCACCACCACTATTCACATCTATTATTCACTGTACGCCCCTCGGCAGGGTCACGGACCGAGGCCTAGCCACCGTGACAACCCCAGAGCAGAGACTCAGAGGCCCGGTACCGGGTACCCCTCGGCCCTGCGGCAGTGGGGGCGCTACAGTAGTATTATTAGTACTTTATATGCTGGTAATATTTTTTTATGTTTGTTTATATTTGTCTGTTATATTGCAATATAGTTATTGCAGTATTGTTATTATTATTCAATATTATATAGCAGTATTATTAGAAATATTGGAAATCATGATTATCCCAGGCAGGGTAATATTAGTAATAGATATCTAGGGCTCGGGGCAGGGACAGCATGGGCCTGTGTGCTTTAAAATGCCAGGTCTGAATGTCAGTCCCAGTCAGTCCCTGGTTTAAGCACACGTCGGGGCTCTGAAAGGAAGGAGTGACGTTTGGAAAGCAGACTTTGATGGAATGGTCTGTGGCCATCATGTCGTGTTTGCAGAGCCCCTGATGTGCCTGAACAGTGGAAACCGCCTACTAGTGCCCCAACATTGGATTTGATCCAGTGTTTTCCTGGTGTGTGAATTTTTTTATGTGGTTGCATACGTGAGTTGTGTAGAGTGCATCAGGGTGGCATACATGAGTTGTGTAGAGTGCATCAGGGTGGCATACATGAGTTGTGTAGAGTGCATCAGGGTGGCATACACGAGTTGGGTAGAGTGCATCAGAGTGGCATACATGAGTAGTGTACAGTGCATCAGGGTGGCATATGTGAGTTGTGTAGAGTGCATCAGGGTGGCATACATGAGTTGTGTAGAGTGCATCAGGGTGGCATACACGAGTTGGGTAGAGTGCATCAGAGTGGCATACATGAGTAGTGTAGAGTGCATCAGGGTGGCATACGTGAGTAGTGTAGAGTGCATCAGGGTGGCATACATGAGTAGTGTAGAGTGCATCAGGGTGGCATACGTGAGTTGTGTAGAGTGCATCAGGGTGGCATACGTGAGTTGGGTAGAGTGCATCAGAGTGGCATACATGAGTAGTGTAGAGTGCATCAGGGTGGCATACGTGAGTTGTGTAGAGTTCATCAGGGTGGCATACATGAGTAGTGTAGAGTGCATCAGGGTGGCATACATGAGTTGTGTAGAGTGCATCAGGGTGGCATACGTGAGTTGTGTAGAGTGCATCAGGGTGGCATACGTGAGTAGTGTAGAGTGCATCAGGGTGGCATACATGAGTTGTGTAGAGTGCATCAGGGTGGCATACATGAGTTGTGTAGAGTGCATCAGGGTGGCATACGTGAGTAGTGTAGAGTGCATCAGGGTGGCATACGTGAGTAGTGTAGAGTGCATCAGGGTGGCATATGTGAGTTGTGTAAGTCAGAAATAAATGTATTGATCTATGAATGAATGGCAGACTCTGAAACAGTCTTTCATAAACATACAAGGTTTGTCGGGGCAGGTGTCACACTTATAAGTGGTGTCCTTGCTTATACCCCTTCTGTAACACACTTTGCACCTTTTTTGCAACCTTCCTCAGTTTAAGGGACCTCACTGGGGAAATGTTTCTCTTGTACATCACAAGCACCTTCCGGAAGTACTGGGACCTGCTACCTACTGACTGCAAAATATTAGGGCCTTGATTACTACATCCTGGAACTGAAGGTACGTACCGGTCTGGCCTGCACATCACGAAAGCACGAAAGCGTTGTACATTGCCATCTATACTATGTGCACTGCCAACTTCTTGTACCAAACCTTGGCTTTTCTCATTGCACTGTACGGCTGGCGGACTTGATCAGAGAGATTAACTGCCCCCATGCTCTTGTTGTACCCCAGTACACTTCATGATAGTGGTAACATTTGTTCGATATGACTGTTTGCTAAGAACTTAGAAGGATTAAAAGTTGACCAGCAATGTTTTCAACAAAATTTACAAAAACATTTTTTAGGGACCACATGACATTTGAAGTGACATTGAGGGGCCTATATGACAGAAAATATCCAAAATGACACCATTCTAAAAACTGCACCCCCCAAGGTGCTCAAAACCACATTGAAGAAGGTTATTAATCCTTCAGATGCTTCACAGGAACTAAAGCAACATGGAAAGAAAAATGAACATTTAACTTTTTTTCACAAAATTTTTACTTTAGACCTAATTTTCACAAGAGTAACAGGAGAAAATAAACCCAAAAATGTGTTGTGCAATTTCTCCTGAGTACCCCAATACCCCATATGTGCCTAAACCATGGAACCCCCCCCCACAAATTACCCCATTTTGGAAACTAGACCCCCCACCTCTAAGGAATTTATCTAGATGTGTGGTGAGCACAGCCAGATTCTTCATAGAAATTTATAACTTATATTTATAATTTATAAATGTTCTTTTAGCCCCAAATATTTTATTTGCACAAGGGTAACAAGAGAAAATAGACCCCAAAAATTGTTAACAAATTTCTCCTGAGTACACTGATACCCCATATGTGGGGGAAAACTACTGTTTGGGCCAGAAGCTCTAGCAAATGCCAGATGGTCCGGCAGTGGGCCGCATTACCTGTCACTAATTGTGACGGATCACAGAGCCGCAGGCTCTGTCACTTACAAAGGCAGGCTGCAGGCATCTCTTCTGCTGTGGGCCTGTTGGAGGGCTGCATTATACTGTGTGTGTGTATTACTACTGTACTATGGGGCTGCATTACACTGTATGTAATACTACTGGACAGGACAGCCACCAGGAAATTCAGGGCTCCATATTGGCAAAATTTTTGGGCCCCCGTGAGACTCCGCCCAGGCTCCACCCTAGCTGTGTCTCCAACCTTCTTGGAAATACGACACTTCTGCACCACGTCATCACCAAGCACACATTAACAGTTCCCATCTAATACCAGATCACATACACAGCCAGCAGCTTTTGTTTTGGCCAAAAGATTTTTTAAGCCACCACCATGACAAGGTAGAATCTTTTTGGCAGCACCCTACTCTACTCTAAATTATTAAATATTTGTTGAAATATTCTGTACTCTTTTTAGGTATATTTTTATTTATGTTCTTTTTAAGGGAATGTGTCACATACATTTTTTAAAATGAACAATAATACCATATACAAGGAACAAATACCATCACTCCATGACCAGACCACATATTACCATCACATAGTGATCCGATAATATCACATACAGGGAACAAATACGGCCACACCATGACCAGCTCATATATTATCACCACATAGTGACTAAATAATACCACATACAAGGAACAATTACCACCACACCATGACCAGACCACATATCACCACATCGTGAATGAATAATATTACATAGAAGGGACAAATACGGCCACACCATGGCCGGACCACATATTACAACCACATAGTGACTAAATAATACCACATACAAGGAACAAATATCGCCACACCATGAACAGACCACATATCACCACCACACCATGTATTACTACCACATAGTGACCAATAATACCACATACAAGGGACAAATACCACCACACCATGATCAGGCCACATATTACAACCACATAGTGACCAAATACTACAATACTGATCATTAATAAAAAAACAGAATACTAATTTTACTGTAATTGCTATTATACACAGGAGCTTTGTATATCCAAAGACATACTGATAGGGAATTTAGATTGTGAGCCCCATCGGGGACAGCGATGATAATGTGTGCAAACTGTAAAGTGCAGCGGAATATGTTGGAACTATATAAAATTATTATTAGATTATTATATAGTACACAATGTATAGTGTCAGTGTACGCGTAATACAGTGATCACCGGTGACATACACAGGAGCTCTGTATATAGCATATAGTGTACAAGTAATACAATGTTCACCAAAGACATTATACACAGGAGCTCTGTATATAGTGTCAGTGTGCAAATAATACAGTGATCACCAATGACATTATACACAGGAGCTCTGTATATAGTATACAGTGTATAGTGTCAGTGTACAGGTAACACACTGACTCACCGGTGACATCTGCAGTTGAAGTCCTTCATCTTCATCCAGCAGAAACCGCCATCACTTCTTCCAGCCAGGACTCCTCTCTGCAGAAAATAACAGTTATCTACAGCACATTCCCCAATTTTTCTCCAACCTCTGCACTGTGCCAGATGAAGAAAAATGCTACCATATCACCCTGCATAGTAACAGGACCTCTCCTCCCCCACACTGAAAACAGTATCCTCAAAAATAATATCTTTTAATTAACCCCTACAGTAATAATGTCTCACATCCTGCTCACACATGTCCTCCCATTCTGGACCCCATGTGTCTGTGACGCACAGTGAGGGAAATACTAAGCAACACGAAGTGATGAGGGGTAGGGAGCCCAACACTAGGGAAGAAGGGAGTGGAGACCCCTAGGCAGATCTAAAGTCACCCTGTCTGCCCTAAACATCCCTATATAGGTTCTGCACCTATCGCCGAGCAGGAACCTAATCCCTCCCTGACCCTGGCAATAAGCCCTGCTTAGGGAAGGACGGGGTAACACTAGTCAGTCCCCACTACAACTAAGGACAGATGGGATAGACAAACAAGGGGAACACTTATCTTGACTTGACTCAGAGAGAAAACACAGACATCCTCCAACAGCACCAAAGAGGAAAAAGGCCAACTGCTATAGCTCCAAGCCTCAACAGGGGAAAATGGAAATATCACAGGTGATTCCCAGAAGCAGCGAGGAAGTCTATAAACACCCAGGTCCAGGTGTGTCATTTAGAGCTGGATGGAGGTTGCCACTGGGTTAAAGAATCAGAAAGACTAGGAAGGCGTCTGCAAAACCAACTGCAGAGACCTACTGAGCCAGATGCTGTGCAACTGTCTGCAGCCTCTGATACACCCGTGACAGTGTACTTTCATTGTGGACCCCAAGTGTCCTGCCATTCTGGATCCCACATGTCCTTCCATTCTCCCTGATGTCTCTCCATACTGCCCCCATGTCTCTCCATACTGCCCCATGTCTCTCCATATTGCCCCCATGTCTCTCCATATTGCCCCTGTCTCTCCATATTGCCCCCCATGTCTCTCCATACTGCCCCATGTCTCTCCATACTGCCCCATAGTCATCCATAGTATAATGCACCCCATAGTCATACAGAGTAGTAAAATACACCACATAGTTATATATAGTAGTATAATGCACCCCCATAGTTATAAATAGTAGTATAATGCACCCCATAGTAGTGCAATGCACCCCGCAATTATACAGTATATAGTAGCATAATGCACCCCATAGTCATATATAGCAGTATAATGAATCCCACTGTTATACATGCGTTGGGGCGTTCTCTGATCCAATTTGGTACCACCACCCATCCACTTTATTACCCTGTTGACCTTTTCGGTAAGCATTGCTCTAATAAATTTATTATGTTTATATAGACCACCTGGTCCCTATATGGGTGTATTATATGGAGAGCTTGCTTGCCGTTATTTAGAGACTTGTTGTACAAGTGGGGGGTTGATGGTATTTGTGATCATACACATCATCCTTTTTTCTTTTTATCTTTTGTACCGTATTTGTCATTTGACAGGTTTATAAATAAAGTATTTTTCTCTTAACCCTTTATACTCAACTCTCCTCCTGTTTTTCGTGTTATACATAGTAGTATAATGCACCCCATAGTCATACATAGTAGTATAATGCACCCCATAGTTATTATACAGTATATAGTATTATAATGCATCCCATAGTAGTGCAATGCACACCAAGTCATATATAGTAGTATAATGCACCCCCATAGTTACATATACCAATATAATGCACCCCCATGGATATCCTTCCACACGGCAATAGATTTTAACTGAACGTGCGTCCTCAGACCCACATTCAGTTACTGAACCAGCAGAATCCTGCCACTTGGGCCCGGTGAGCAAAATAGAGGAGGCCCACTACAGACCCCCTCTGCTCATCGAGCCCCATATGCCAGTAAGGGCATCACTGCCCTGATGGCAGCCCTGCTACTGGACTGTGGGGCTGTATTATACTGTGTGTAGTTGGGGGCTGTATAATACTGTGTGTCTAATACTATTAGACTGTGGGGCTGCATTATACTGTGTGTAGTGGGAGGGTGTGCATTACACTGTGTCGGGGGCTGCACTATACTGTGTGTGGGTAGCTGCATTATACTCTGTGTGTGTGGGCTGTATTGTACTGTGTGTGCGTGGGGGGCTGCATTATACTGTGTGTGGGGGGCTGCATTATAATGTGTGTGTGAGGGCTGCATTGTACTGTGTGTGGATGCATTATACTGTGTGGGGGGCTGCAATATACTGTGTGTATATGTGGGGGGACTGCATTATAATTGTGTCTGGGGGCTGCATTATACTGTGTGTGTGTGTGGATGCATTATAATGTGTGTGGATTCATTATACTGTGTGTGTGTGGTGGGCAGCATTATACTGTGTATGGTGGGGGCTGCATTATAATGTGTGTGTGGGGGCTGCATTATATTGTGTGTGCGTGGAGGGGCTGCATTACACTGTGCGTGGGGGATGCAATATACTGTGTGTGAGGGATGCATTTTACTGTGTGTGGATTCATTATACTGTGTGTGTGTGGTGGGCAGCATTATACTGTGTATGGTGGGGGCTGCATTATACTGTGTGTGGGGGCTGCATTATATTGTGTGTGCGTGGAGGATGCAATATACTGTGTGTGTGGGACTGCATTATACTGTGTGTGTAGGCTGCATTATACTGTGTGTGGGGCGCTGCATTATACTGTGTGTCTGTGTGTGGATGCATTATACTGTGTGTGGGGGCTGCATTATACTGTATGTGTGTGGGAGGCTGCATTATACTGTGTGGGGGGCTGCATTATACTGTGTATGTAATAGGTGCTGCATTATACTGTGTGTGGGGGTGCTGTATTATACTGTGTGTGCGTGGGGGGTTGCATTATACTGTGTGGTGGGGGCTGCATTATACTGTGTGTGGGGGGCTGCATTATAATGTGTGTGAGGGCTGCATTATACTGTGTGTGTGTGGATGCATTATACTGTTGTGGGGGGCTGCAATATACTGTGTGTATATGTGGGGAGACTGCATTATAATGACTGTGTGTGGGGGCTGCATTATACTGTGTGTGGGGGGCTGCATTATACTGTGTGTCTGTGTGTGGATGCATTATACTGCGTGGGGGGGCGGCATTATACTGTATGTGTGGGGGAGGCTGCATTATACTGTGTGTAGGGGGCTGCATTATACTGTGTATGTGATGGGTGCTTCATTATACTGTGTGTGGGGGTGCTGTATTATACTGTGTGTGTGGGGGGTTGCATTATACTGTGTGTGGGGGGGCTGCATTATAATGTGTGTGTGAGGGCTGCATTATACTGTGTGTGTGGATGCATTATACTGTGTGTGGGCGCTGCATTTTACTGTGTGGATTCATTATACTGTGTGTGTGGTGGGCAGCATTATACTGTGTATGGTGGGGGCTGCATTATACTGTGTGTGGGGGAGCTGCATTATATTGTGTGTGCGTGGAGGGGCTGCATTACACTGTGCGTGGGGGATGCAATATACTGTGTGTGTGGGGCTGCATTATACTGTAGGCTGCATTATACTGTGTATGGGGGGCTGCATTATACTGTGTGTCTGTGTGTGGTGGCATTATACTGTGTGTGGGGGCTGCATTATACTGTATGTGTGTGAGAGGCTGCATTATAGTGTGTGTGTGGGGCTGCATTATACTGTGTATGTGATGGGTGCTGCATTATACTGTGTGTGGGGGTGCTGTATTATACTGTGTGTGCGTGGGGGGTTGCATTATACTGTGTGGTGGAGGTGGGGGGCTTCATTATACTGTGTGTGTGGCCTGCATTATACTGTGTGTGGAGGGCTGTGTTACAGTGTGTGTGGGGGCTACATTATACTGCGTGTGTGCATTATACTGTGTGGTAAGGTCTGCAATATATTGTGTGTGTTTGGGGGGCCTGCATTATACTGTGCGTGGGGGGCTGCATCATATTGTGTGTGCATGGGCTGCATTATACTGTGTGTGTGGTTGGGGGCTGCATTACACTGTGTTTAGTGGGGGCTGCATTATACTGTGGGTAAGGATAGATTCATTATACTGTGTGTATGGGGGTTGTATTATACTGTGTGTATGCATTATACTGTGTGTGTAGGCTGCATTATGCTGTGTGTGGGGGCTGCATTATACTGTGTTTGTGTGTGAGGATGCATTATACTGTGTGTGGGGGGCTGCATTATACTGTGTGTGTAGGCTGCATTATACTGTGTGTATGCATTATACTGTGTGGGGAGTGGCATTATACTGTGTGTGGGGGCTGCATTATACTGCGTGTGATGGGGCTGCATTACACTGTGTGTGGGGGGTGCTATATTATACTGTGTGCGTGGGGGCTACATTACACTGTGTGTTGGGGGGTGGAGGATGCATCATACTGTGTGGGGGGCTACATTATACTGTGTGTGCAATATACTGTGTTTGTGGTGGGGGCTGCAATATACTGTGTGCGTTTGGGCTGCATTATACTGCGTGTGGTGGGGGGCTGCATTACACTGTGTGTGTGAGGGGGGGTTGTATTATACTGTGTGTGCGTGGGGGGCCGGCATTATACTGTGTGTGTGTGTGGGGGGGGACTGCATATTACTGTGTGTGTGTGTGGGGGGGGGGCTGCAATACTGTGTGTGTACGTACGTTCGTACATTTACAGATGTCTGGGCCAAAAGTGAGCACGGGTGCCAATTGGTGATGTGTGTCAAATCAGCTGCTCAGCAGCTGTAAGATGCACGCTCTGAGGTGGTGCATAGAGAGTTAGAAAAAAAAAAGTCCAATAGTGAGCACAAGTGCCAGTCAATAATTTGTGTCACTGATCAGAGCTCAGCGGCTGCATGATGCATGCACGAAGGTGGTGCAAAGGTGAGAAGGGGGGGAGAATAGACAGGAACGAAAAAAGTTCTGGAAAACGGTGAACATGGAAGGGCATCAGTGATTTGCATCACTGATCAGCGCTCGGCGGCTGCAGAATGCACAAATAGTGGTGAGCGAGAATACTTGCTGCTTGGGTTTTCCCGAGCACGCTCGGGTTGTCTCTGGGTATTTGTGACTGCTCGGCGATTTAGTTTTTGCTGACACAGCTGTAACCCGAGCAACGAGTATACTCGCTCATCACTACGCACAAACAAAAAATGCTAAAAATAGAGCGATCAAGTACTGATCAGCGCTCAACGGCAGAACGGGGTGGGTGTGGAGTGGGTTAGGGAGAGGTAGAGGGGGGGAAAGGGGAGAGGGGGATTAGGAAAGATCAGGGAAGAATCAGGAATGTCTTCTTTCTTCAACAGCAGCAGCAGCTGTGCAGTGTGGTCATACAGCGCGACAGTATGACCACACTGCACACGTACGAAGGTAGAGTGAGGAAGTGTAGGGTGGTCATACTGAGGTCATATGTACTCTGTGCAGTCTGATTGGTGCAATCAACGTCATCGTCTAATTGCACCAATCACAGCTGGCCCTACTAGGCTCCAGCCTATGATTGGAGCTATTACAGCAACGATCATAGGCTGGACATCAGTGTTTCAGACAATTTCATTGCCTGAAACAATGTTATCGCTGTGATTGGCTGTCCAGAATGGAACAACTAATCACAGCAATTGTAGTTGGGAGGGGGACGCGCCCCCCCTTGTGACTACGAGTCCCAGTGGACTGCAGTCAGAAACAGCAGACACCTTCATGCGTTCACCATGCGTTTAGTCGATGTGATCGCATGAATACCCATGACATGCCTGAAGTCATTGGTCAGGAAGTCCTTCCCTTCCATGACGTATATATACTTCAAATGTCAGGAAGGGGATAAACAGACATGTGAAAAAGTCATCAGGCTGTGAGCCCCTTTGATGTGAGGAGGAGTGCTGGGCCAAGTGAAAAAAGAGGGTACAGATGATGGGATATGCAGTACTGTAGGTAAAAAGATGGGGTCCACACCTCCCAAACTGAAACATTGGTCTCATGCATGCAGAAATAAAGATAAGCGGCACCACTGTGCAACTTCGAGGACATGAGGCTTGTTAAGGGTATGTGCACACGTTGCGGATTTGCCTGTGGATCTGCAGTGGATTGGCCGCTGCGGATTCGCAACATTTTTCCATCAGGTTTACAGTACCATGTAAACCTATGGAAAACCAAATCCGCAGTGCCCATGGTGTGGAAAATACAGTGCGGAAACGTTTTACACCTTCTCAATAGGAATCCGCAGGTGGAATCCGCACAAAAAACGCTGGAAATACCCTGCGGGCCCCCGCAGGGCGTTTTACCTGCGGATTTTTCAAAAATCCGCACGCAAATCCGCAAAGTGTGCACATAGCCTAAAACTCCAGGGACACGGTGCCGATCAGCAGAAAATCAAGCATGTGTCCAAATTCACCATGTACAAGAAGAGAGCATGGCGCTCACCATTCCACAAACAATGTCCTTTTATTTTGGATACATGTAAAACAGGCAGGGAGGCTTTCAAGTGGAAACCGCACCGGACAACGGCCGTTCCGCGCTCAACTTGCGCTTTTATGGGACCCGTAGAAGTGCAAGTTGAGCGTGAAATGGCCGTCGTCTGGTGCGGTTGTAAGGGGGTCGACGAGGCAGAAGGTACCTGCATTCGGGTCCGCAACTGAAGGGGCTACATCTTCTGTTTCCGGGGGAAGGCTTAAGAGAGCTGGGGGGAAGCCTGAGGGAGCCGGACCAACCCTTGAACCCAGGAGGGTGGGCGGAGCCAGTAAAGGGCGCGCAGCGACGGAGACATAAAAAGAAAAAGCGTGCAAAGCAAGTCAGTCAGGCGTCGGTTCAGAGCAGTGAGGAGGGCAGCGTAGGGTGCAGAACGGTGAGCGGCGTGCTCTGCTTCCCTCATCAGAGAGTATCGGCGTGGCAACAGGCTGTATAGAAGGAGCAGAGCCGTGCCCGCAGAGCAGCGCCAAGCCGGGTGCTGCAACAGCCAGAGAGAGGAGTGCTCTGTCCGAGGAGCATCAGAGCCACACAGACCAGCGACCGCTACCGCCTCCCGTTAACAGCGGGGACCAGAGAGAGAGAGAGAGAGACGGGCAGTGTGTGCCCCGCTGACTGTTGTTAAGGCAGGTGCCAGATGTTTTAGGATCATGAGTACTGTGCGTGTGCCACCTGAAGGAGACTGGGACCGAGACCGTTACTTACATCCCGACCGTAATAGAGAATGTCGGCCCAGAGACTTGTGACCTGACTTCGCCAGCATATGCTAGCAGAGCCACGCTGGGCTCGTACAGAACTGTGGCCCTCACCATAAAGTAGCCACTACAGTATATGGACTAGGGGCAGTGGAAGGTACCAGAGATCGACTACTGCCACCAAAAGACGAGGTATTATTGTTTGCTGAACTCCATTAGTAAAGATACCGCGCCAGCCCTTGTCGTCGCCATTGAGTCCTCAGTAGAAGTTATAGTTTGTGGAGCTTCTGGCACAACTTTGTCACAGGAACTGTTGTTACCTGAGCCGTCATTCTTATTCTTGGACTCTCCTATGTTCATTGCACCCTTGTTATCCTTGTTTAACCCTCTATCTCCCTGCGTGGAGTAATCCCCAGTAAATAAACCTGCTAACCCTTGCTCTGCCTCCCATCAGTCACTGCATCCCGCAACCTGCTTACACGGTTTCCACTTGAAAGCCTCCCTGCCTCTGTTTTACATGTATCCAAAATAAAAGGACATTGTGGGACGATGCGTGCCATGCTCTCTTCTTGTACTTGGCGAATGCAAACATTGGTCTAATGCTGCTAGGAAAAAATGTACAACACGGAACATGAGGTGATTGTGATCCGCCTGTATGAAGCCCGGCGACAGTCTCAGGGGGTCCATAGCATCACCTGATGAAGCCCGTTACAGAAAGACATGAATATGTTCAATGGAAGGAACACTTGTCCATGTGTTCAGGCTTTTGAACGTCTTATAACCAAAGAAGCCAACCAGTTCAAGGAAGTTAGCTGATTTTTACCGCACCGAAGACTCTATACTTTACAATGCAGGTCAGCAGGAAGGCGTGGAAGACGCCTAGACATCTTGAGGGTTTCCTGTTTTTCTTTGTGTGATGGAGTAAAAACAGAAAATAACACAAGTAAAGAAAAAGATACAAAAAAAATCCTAAAAAACTGCGCAGTCAAAAATGTGGTGAAAAAGCAATCAGCAAACGTTAAAAAAATATATTCTGAAATCCTGAAACGTCTTCCCCTTGGAAAAACTCATCAGGCGCGCCCGTCTGGGGAAGGTGACGTGTGTACATACACTTACCCGGCCAAGACCTAAAACCTGACATGGCTATTGGGGCAGATTTATAAAGTATGCTTTTCGTTGTCCATAGCAACCGATCACTGCACAGCTGATATTTTCCAGGAGCACAGTACATAAAGAAAGCTGTGTAGGGATTGGTTGTTATGGACAACGAAAACTAGTCTTTATACATCTGCCCTAAAATCTAATATGTAAAGTGCTGCGGAATATGTTGGCGCTATAGAAATAAAATTATTATAAGTAAAGGCCATTTTACTTTCAGGCCACTAGATGACGCTGTGACTTTGCCTAGCACTGATGCTCCCTGTATTCCAGCACCACACCAGAGTCGCTCACACTGTCCTGGTCATGTGCTTTCACTATGGCTGCCTGCTACTGCTGCCATTTCTCTGCCTCCTCTGTATCCAGCAGCAGGCGTGTCAGACGTTTCCCTCAGTCCACGTCTAGGTCACCTTTCTGAGTGCACGAGTTGAATAACTGCTTCCCTCTGGTGGTCACATGTGGAACACACGTTTGTTTCTAGGACGCGTCGCTTTGCACAGTGCCACACAAAAGATGGCGGATACGTACGGACGCTCTTTCCTTGTTTGCGTCATCGTCAGCGTAAGGTCCAGTACTACCCAGACTCCGGTCCGCGGCGGGGGAAGATGGCGGCGTCCAAGGTGAAGCAGGACATGCCTCCTCCGGGGGGTTACGGTCCGGTGGATTATAAGAGGAACCTTCCCCGTCGTGGTTTCAGCGGTGGGTGTCTGGGGATAGAGAGCCGCGTTATGCTGCCGTGCTTCCTCTATGGAGAGTATGTACTGAGGAATAATATGTCACTCCCAGCCATGACAGTAAGCACACATCGGACTCCATAGTGTTACTGTAATGGGAAGGGGGCTCTATAAGACTCCATAGTCCGGCTGTAATAATGGGAGTCCGAGTAATAATGTGGGGTGGTTCTGCAGGGTCCAAGTGTTCCTGTAATTGGGGGACTTTATGGAACAATTACAGTTGTGCTCGGACTCCCATAGAGACCCAATTAAAGCAGCGACATTCTTACTGCTGTAGAGCGCCCCTTCCAATTACCGCTGCACTCAGGCTCCCATGTAGAGCGCCCCTCCAGTTACCGCAGTACTCGGGCTCCTGCAGAGCGCCCCTCCAGTTACCGCAGTACTCGGGCTCCTGCAGAGCGCCCCTCCAGTTACCGCTGCACTCGGGCTCCCATGTAGAGCGCCCCTTCCAAATACCGCTGCACTCGGGCTCCCGTAGAGCGTCCCTCCATTTACCGCTGTACTCGGGTTCCTGTAGAATGTCCCTCCCCAATTGCAGCAACACGTGGGGGGAGAGGCTCTATGGACAGTATGTGTGTATACACATATACAGTACAGACCAAACGTTTGGACACACCTTCTCATTTAAAGATTTTTCTGTATTTTCATGACTATGAAAATTGTACATTCACACTGAAGGCATCAAAACTATGAATTAACACATGTGGGATTATATACTTCACAAAAAAGTGTGAAACAACTGACATTATGTCTTATATTCTAGGTCAGAGGTCCCCAACGTTTCTGACCTTGAGAGCCTCATTCAGCCACATCCAGCCTTGAGAGAGGGTCGCGAGCCACATTCAGCTCCCGCCCCCCCTCACAATAGTGGCAACCAAAGCCCCCATTATATGCATAATGGTAACTAAAGCTTTTCCACAAAAATCAATCACTCCAAAGCAGTATACAAAGATCCAGGGGTTCCTACAATACCCCCATTCAGTATTCTCCTATAAAGCACTCCCAAGTCACTGTCACATCGAGCTTCAAACACCTCCTCTGACAGGTGGTGTCATCTTGTCTCCAGCGTACAATACTTACATCATCTCAAAACCCCTAACACCAGTATATGTGCATCCAGATCTGCTCACAAAATTCACCAATTTCAAATGTGCTCTTCATACCTGCTTGCTAGAACTGGAGGTAATGCACCAAGCTGACAGACAGCCGCGAGCCACAATTCATAGGACCACGAGCCACATGTGGCTCCCGAGCTACAGGTTGGGGACCCCTGTTCTAGGTTCTTCAAAGTAGATACCTTTTGCTTTGTTGACTGCTTTGCACACTCTTGGAATTCTCTTGATGAGCTTCAAGAGGTAGTCACTGGAAATGGTCTTCCAACAATCTTGAAGGAGTCCCCAGAGATGCTTAGCACTTGTTGGCCCTTTTGCCTTCACACTGCGGTCCAGCTCACCCCAAACCATCTCAATTGGGTTCAGGTCTGGTGACTGTGGAGGCCAGGTCATCTGGCGTAGCACCCCATCACTCTCCTTCTTGGTCAAATAGCCCTTACACAGCCTGGAGGTGTGTTTGGGGTCATTGTCCTGTTGAAAAATAAATGATAGTCCAACTAAACGCAAACCGGATGGACTAACATGCCGCTGCAAGATGCTGTGGTAGCCATGCTGGTTGAGTATGCCTTCAATTTTGAATAAATCCCCAACAGTGTCACCATAAAAGCACCCCCACACCATCACACCTCCTCCTCCATGCTTCACGGTGGGAACCAGGCATGTAGAGTCCATCCGTTCACCCTTTCTGCGTCGCACATAGACACAGTTGTTGGAAGCTAAGATCTCAAATTTGGACTCATCAGACCAAAGCACAGATTTCCAGTTGTCTGTCCATTCCTTGTGTTCTTTAGCCCAAATAAGTCTCTTCTGCTTGTTGCCTGTCCTTAGCAGTGGTTTCCTAGCAGCTATTTTACCATGAAGGCCTGCTGCACAAAGTCTCCTCTTAACAGTTGTTGTAGAGATGTGTCTGCTGCTAGAACTCTCTGTGGCATTGACCTGGTCTCTAATCTGAGCTGCTGTTAACCTGCGATTTCTGAGGCTGGTGACTCGGATAAACTTATCCTCCGAAGCAGAGGTGACTCTTGGTCTTCCTTTCCTGGGCCGGTCCTCATGTGAGCCAGTTTCTTTGTAGCGCTTGATGGTTTTTGCCACTGCACTTGGGGACACTTTCAAAGTTTGCCCAATTTTTCGGACTGACTGACCTTCATTTCTTAAAGTAATGATGGCCACTCGTTTTTCTTTACTTAGCTGCCGGAAGCTGCCGGCTGCACCCGACACAGGCGACACAGCTACAACGGGCCAGCGGAAGGTGAGTATGTTTATTTTTTATTTTTTTAACCTGTGTCATACGTGGCTGGGCAATATACTACATAGCTGAGCAATACACTACATGGGCTGTGCAATATACTACGTGGCTCTGTGCTGTATACTACATCACTGGGCAATATACTACGTCACTGGGCAATATACTACGTCACTGGGCAATATACTATGTGGCTCTGTGCTGTATACCACGTCACTGGGCAATATACTACGTGGCTCTGTGCTGTATACTACGTGGGCTGGGCAATATACTACGTGGCTCTGTGCTGTATACTACGTGGGCTGGGCAATATACTACGTGGCTGGGCAATATACTACGTGGCTGGGCAATATACTACGTGGACATACATATTCTAGAATACCCGATGCGTTAGAATCGGGCCACCATCTAGTATATATATATCTGTCGTATATGTTTGTGTGTGTATATAGATCTATAAAATCTCGGTGCATGCGTAAAAGTTCAAATCAGTTGTGAAAGCTTTCAAGAATTGAAGTGCTACTAGTTTATTTTTATCACCTACCAAAATGCAAATTAAGTGAAAAGAGAAAGAAATCAAATCAATCTTTGGTGTAATCACACTTTGCCTTCAAAACCGCATCAATTCTTTTACACTTGTACATAGTTTTTGAGGGTACTCAGCAGGGAAGTTGTTCCAAACATCTTGGAGAACTAACAACAGATCTTCTGTAGATGTAGACTTGTGCTTATCCTTCTGTATCTTCATGAAATCTCTCACAGACTCGATGATATCAGGCCTCTGTTTAGGCCATAGCATCAATTCTAGGACTCCTTGCTTGTTCTTTACAGTGAAGATAATTCTTAATGACACTGTTATGTTTTGGCTCATTGTCTTAGTGCCAAATAAATCTGGAGCTAATCAGATGCCTCTCTGATATTACATGATAAATAAGTATCTGCGTGTATTTCTCAGCATTGAAAACACCATTAATCCTGATCAAATTCCCAACTTCAATTGCTGAAATTCAGCTCCATAACTTGCAAGGACCTTCCACCATGCCTCACTGTTGCCTGCAGACACTCATTATTGTACCACTCTCCAGTCTGCAAGTGAACAAATTGCCTTCTGTTACAGCCTAAGATTCCAAATCAGTCCCAGTTCTTATGTTTTCGTCCATGGTTGAGACACTTGGCCTTGTTTCTGTGTGGAAAGTATGGTTTTTGGACAATCTTCTTTTACTGAGACCATTTCTGGCCAGACTTCTCCGAACTGTAGATGATTGTAGATGGGTCCCGTTGGTTGCTGGCAGTTTTCAGCTGATGGCACTGCTGGACATTTTCCAATTTTGAAGGGAAGTAAGTATGATGTGTCTTTCATCTGCTGCACTATTTCCTTGGCCGACTACTGCATCTACGGTTCTCAGTGTTGCCCTTTTCTTGTTGTTTCTTCAATAGAGCCTGAAGAGCACATGTTGAAACCACAGTCTGCTCAGTCTTGCTATGGTGTGTGACTTGTGACATATAACTGACTCTCCCAACCTCACATTTGAAGCAGTTTCTCTGTTCCTCACCCAGTTTTACGCCTCCTACACAACTGTTTCTGTTTCAGTTAATGGCTGTGTCACAACCTACATAAAAAAATACATTATTATCACTTGTTTGGTATAATTAGTTACTCATACACCTGACAATAATCGTACAAAATCCCTGATACTGTGCAAGTGTACCTAGAAGAATTGAAGCTTTATGAAGGCAAATGGTGGGGGGTCACACCAAATATTGATTTGATATGTCTGTTTTGTTCATTCACTTTTCACTTGCTTAACCCCTTCAAGACCCAGGTTTTTTCGTTTTTCGCTCCTCTCATTCCCAGAGCCATAACTTTTTTATTTTTCCATCAATATGGCCATGTGAGGGCTTATTTTTTGCGGGACAAGTTGTATTTTTGAACGACATCATTGGTTTTACCATGTCATGTACCAGAAAATGGGGAAAAAAATTCCAAGTGCAGTGAAATTGCAAAAAAAAAAAAGTGCAATCCCACACTGTTTTTTTGTTTGGCTTTTTTCCTAGGTTTAGTAAATGCTAAAACTGACCGGCTATTATGATTCTCCAGGTCATTACGAGTTCATAGACACCAAACATGTCTAGGTTCTTTTTTATCTAAGTGGTGAAAAAAATTCCAATCTTTGCTTTGGAAAAAAAATTGCGCCATTTTCCGATACCCGTAGCGTCTCAATTTTTCGCGATCTTGAGTTGGGTGAGGGCTTATTTTTTGCGTGCAGAACTGACGTTTTTAATTATACCATTTTGGTGCAGATACGATCTTTTGATCGCCCGTTATTGCATTTTAATGCAATGTCGCGGCAACCAAAAAAACATAATTCTGGCATTTCGAATTTTTTTCTTTCTACGCCGTTTAATGATCAGGTTAATCCTTTTTATTTATTTTTTTATTGATCGGGTGATTCTGGACTCAGCGATACCAAGTATGTGTAGGTTTGTCTTTTTTATTGTTTTATTTTGAATGGGGCTAAAGGGGGGTGATTTAAACTTTTTTTTTTTTTTGTCATATTTTTTAAAACATTTTTTTCTACTTTTGCCATGCTTCAATAGCCTCCATGGGAGGATAGAAGCTGGCACAACTCGATTGGCCCTGCTACATCGCAGCGAAGCTCAGATCTCTCCTATGTAGTAGAATTGCTGCATTGCTATGAGTGCCGACCACAAGGTGGCGCTCACAGCAATCCGGCATCAACAACCATAGAGTTCTTCAAAAGACTTCTGGTTGTCATGCCGATGCATCGCTGACCCCCAATCATGTGACGGGGGTCGGCGATGCGTGCATTTCCGGCCCAATGGCCGGAAGTGGTAGTTAAATGCTGCTGTCAGCATTTGACAGCGGCATTTAACTAGTTAATAGTGGCGGGTGAATCGCGATTCCACCCGCTGCTATTGCGGGCACATGTCAGCTGTTCAAAACGGCTAACATGTTCCCGCTTTGATGCGGGCTCACCGCCGGAGCCCACATCAAAGCAGGGGATCTGACCTCGGACGTACTATCCCATCCGAGGTCAGAAAGGGGTTAACTGATAAAAATAACTATTAACATTTCTATTTTTAAGGTATTTTTTCCTTGCAGCATTTTTACATACTTGCCTAAAACTTTTACACAGCACTATGTGTGAGATATAGATATATACAGTATATATATATATATATATATATATATATATATATATTTTATTTTTAATTCGAGCTCCTCTGCGTATAACTATATTTACGCAACAGCCAGATATTACAGCATGGTGGATGGGATTTCTAGAAATCTCATGCCTACTGTGCATGCATACATGTGCGCCTGCGGATCACCCGCGGACACTGACATGCGATGTGTCTATCAAGACTGCAGCATGTCAATTTAAAGCAATATCAATTGTCAAATTATTCAATAGAATGTGAACCCAAGCTGATTTACCTGCGTTCAATAGGAGGCAGTGCTTTGGATGCAGCAAACATGCCATGTGTCCAAAGTGCTGACGGATCGTGGGCACCCGGCATTATTGAAAAGCACAGACTGCTGCTCATTCATACCTAAACAAGAGCCCAGATCAAGTCTGGAATAAAGGAGTGTCTATATTCATACGTAGAATAGAGGTATCACATATGGATATAGACACTCCTTTTTCCAGACTTGATCTGGGCTCTTGTTTAGGTATCTAATGTACGGAGTGTGACCTGGTCAAGGTCTTATGGACTAATATATGTACACTCACTGCTGCTCATTCATGTGCTTTTTAACTATCCGTATAGATGCACATATCTGCCAGATGGTAGCCAAAAGAGCACACTTCTGGCCCCAGTTTGGAGAGTGGAGGCCTATGGTGACATTGCTGTATAATTCCAGAGAAGCTCCCGACATACATTCTAGACCAAGTATGCACCTAGGGCCCAACTTGTGTTTTCTTCACTGATATCCCAGCTTGTTCCGGGCACATTTATGCTGTATTAGCCGTCAGTCACGGATTAGGGCCCCTCAGTTGACTTCCAAGCCCAAAATGAGCATGGATGTTGGCAAATAAAATACTATTTCCCATTATTTTCCATAAACCCATACAACAATCTGCTAAGCTTATCCTACTCTGTAACATGGTGCCGATAGATTGCACGGAATTTCCAAAGTGACTGGTTCCTTATAATTAGAAACTGTGGTAATGAAAGTGACTTTTCTTCTTTTCCTTTGTTACAGGGTACACCATGTTCGCTGTTGGGATCGGTGCGATGCTGTTTGGTTACTGGAGAATTGGCATGTGGAACAGAGAGAGAAGGTGTTTTAATGTTGTGACATATTAAAATTGTGAAGGAAAAAACATTAAACATTTTTAATTCACCCCACTCCTTTCACCTTTAAAGGAAAAAATAAATATTTGGTATTACCATGTTTACAAAAGTCTATTAAAATATGGTATTAAGCTTATCTGTAAGCGCCTTCAAGAGATAAAAATCAAAATACAACAACTGCATTGTTTTGGTCCGAATCTCCTTAGATGAAAAAAGCAAGTGGCGGGAGCATTGCCCATCAGCAAGAAATTAAGGTGCAGAGCTCACCAATAAGGAATTGTGTATATGTATAGCATAAAGTGAGAATTATAGCATTAAAATAGATCTCTTAATATACCTATTAAACAAAAAAAGAACAAATAAAAAAGTGCCATCTCTGAAGGGGGTAGTTGACTCCTGGCTGAATGGGCTCCAAAATCTCAACCGAGGGTAAACGCCTCCCCCAGGATATAAAACTGATTCTTCCTGCAGGAGTGGGCGGCAGAATCTGTATAAATACAAGACATGTGGTGAAGAGACTAGTACTCGGACACACTGAGCCCAGTCACCAAGACACGGCAGTGTGATCCTGTTTGCATGTAAACAAATGGTATACCATCTATAGCAACAATGTGTCACTCACCACCAGTAATCGTTAATAGACACATAGTCAGATGTGAGAATATAGTAAAAGGAACGTTCTCACCAAATGAGACGACTGTTTGAAGCGAGGAGTGAAGCTTGTATCATGGAGAGATCATCCGACGATGCAAACAGGATCACACTGCCATGTCTCTTCACCACATGACAGTGGGTCTTGTATTTATACAGATTCTGCCCCTGCTCCTGCAGGAAAAAATTTTATATCCTGGGAGAGGCGTTTACCCTTGGTTGATATTTTGGAGCCCATTCAGCTGGGAATCAACACCTAATCTCCTTTAAAAAAAAAAAAATGCAATAAGCAACCAAAGCACGTGAAATTGGCATCAATGAAAACTGCAGCTCACCTGGCAAAAAGCAAGCCTTCATTCAGCACTACCAACAGAACAATTACAACGTTGGTTCTCACAAAATGGGATGACACAAAGCAAAACTTTTTTTTTTTTCCATCCATGCCTAGCTGTTACCATTGTAATTGGACGGCTGTGGTGGAAATTCGTATTTCTAGGTCATTTTTACATCACAATGAATGCTGTGGAAAAACATTTTTTGCCATTTAATCCCACTTTGAATTTTTTCCCCCCATTTTTCAGTCTAATATATGGAAAAACGGATTGTGTCATTCAAAACAAGTCGTTTCACAAAAAAGATATTCATGGAAAAATACATGTCATGCATACATATGTTGATAGGAAAATCCTCTTGGAAGAATGGGACAAAAATCAGTGTACATGTAATAGGGACAACACGATTTGTTTGCCTCTAGATCTATAATGTTGAGTGTTTTGAATTTCCAGCTTGTTAACTTATATTTGACTTCTTAAAAGAGTAGTGTTGTCACTTCCTAAGGATACCATTCTTATGGTCCCCATTATTTTACAGGAGGCTACTTATTGAAGACTTAGAGACCCGTTTGGCATTGCTACCCCTCTTGCAGGCTGAGTCCGATCGAAGGTAACAAGATTACTTCCTTATATTTCTTGTACAATTCTGCCGGGCCATCTGAGTGACCTGTTTGTACTGGAGTTTGCTAAAATATGTACAGTTTGTTCTGCCTGTTTATCTTCATGTGTAAAATACACATTTTCACACTTTCAACTGATGTAGAGACTAAACTAGTTTGCTGGTGGGGTACACAAAGCAGCTACTTAGACTGCGGTCACACATTCAGTATTTGGTCAGTATTTTACCTCCGTATGTGTAAGCCAATACCAGGAGAGGAAAAGTATAATAGAAACACGTCCCCACTTCTGCATTTATCACCCACTCCTGGTTTTGGCTTCCTAATACTGGTAGTATCGACGTGGCCTTACAGAGATTTATGACACTGCGGATGAGACCCATACTGAACTTTTAAATAAGTGTCACTGCTCGTAGTACTTTTGGTCCCTGTGTAATATTGCTATACAAGCTAATGTATGGACCTGAATAAAAGTTTTGAGACTGACGCGAGTTTGGGTCTTCACAAAGTTTGCAGCTTATGTATTTTTAGATCTTTTAGACTTTTCTAAGATACAGTACCTCGGCAGGTGTGGAATGAATGCTGGAAAGTAAGAACGTGTTCAAAAATAAGTGTTAATAGTCTGTGTTTATCAATTACCAAAATGTAAAGTGGTGACCTAAAGCGAAATCTAAATCAAATCACTAGCTTGTGTGACTTCCATTGCCTTCATACCCTCATCAGTTCTTCTAGATATACTTGTACATAGTTGCCATAACGGCATTGTAGAAACTGTACCTCTCAATGAAGTCATCTACGGCTGCAGTGTCTATTTGGTAACATCCACGCCAGGCTTTAATCTGGAGAACTGCAAATATGCCATTTAGTGCCTATACATTGTGTTCCCATACAGTGTAGTGCCCCGAAACATTGTGCCCAGCCTGTGCTTCTGGCGACACACAAATGAAGTGCGCTCTCCAATAATGCCAAATATGTGGCCGCTTCCTGTGGTTTAGGCACAGTGGGGCTCAGGAGAGGGGGGATTTGAATTTGGGAGCACAGAATTCACTGGATTTTATTTGAGGGGGTGTTGATGTGTATTTGTTTTACCAGTAACGTGGGAACCCCCTATAATTTCTAGTTACAGATGATGTACTGAGTAGGGCTGGTTTTGTGCACGGTATGTAAGGGGTTTTGTAGGTAACATTTTGGAGTACATAACGTTTTTGGATCCCTTCCAGTATAAGGGTGGGGTGACATTCTTGTGTTCTACAATGGGGTTTCCATTCCACAAATGAGATTCAGACGAACCACTCACCATAATGAGGCAGAATGGAGACACTTTGAACTCTGCTTACCATTCGGTTCTAGTGGTGTCCATCTTTTTTTTTTAGCTGTGCACAAAGCTGTGGTCAACTACTCTTGTGCACTAAATTGAATAAAATGATGGTACACCAGAGATCAGATCGAGTGCAATGCGACTCAGTCTGCCTTACTATAGTGAATGAGCACTCCGTAGCCCTATAGCATGCAAACATGAAACTTGAGTTGCATTACTGCTCTAGAAAATTGGAAAAACTGAAATACTTAGCCCATAAATTGGTCAATTTATGTGTACCCAGCTGCCATGATTAGGCGATATCCGTTGCTGAGAACCTGCCTGTGTGAAACCTCTCTTAGGGTACTGTCACACAGTGCCATTTTGATCGCTACGACGGCACGATCCGTGACGTCGCAGCGATCGTATGATTATCGCTCCAGCGTCGTAGACTGCGGTCACACGTTGCAATCACGGCGCTGGAGCGATGCCGAAGTCCCCGGGTAACCAGGGTAAACATCGGGTTACTAAGCGCAGGGCCGCGCTTAGTAACCCGATGTTTACCGTGGTTACCAGCGTAAACGTAAAAAAAACAAACAGTACATACTCACATTCCGGTGTCTGTCCCCCGGCGTCTCAGCTTCTCTGCACTGTGTAAGCACAGCGGCCGGAAAGCGAGCACAGCGGTGACGTCAGACGTCACCGCTGTGCTCGCTTTCTGGCTGGCCGGCGCTCACAGTGCAGAGAAGCTGAGACGCCGGAGGACAGACACCGGAATGTGAGTATGTACTGTTTTTTTTTTTTACGTTTACGCTGGTAACCACGGTAAACATCGGGTTACTAAGCGCGGCCCTGCGCTTAGTTACCCGATGTTTACCCTGGTTACAAGCGAACACATCGCTGTCACACACAACGATCCAGCGATGTCAGCGGGTGATCAAGCGACGAAAGAAAGTTCCAAACGATCTGCTATGACGTACGATTCTCAGCAGGGTCCCTGATCGCTGCTGCGTGTCAGACACTGCGATATCGTAACGATATCGCTAGAACGTCACGAATCGTACCGTCGTAGCGATCAAAATGGCACTGTGTGACAGTACCCTTAGGCTAAAGCCTACATTTCTATGGGAAGGGAGGACCCTGCTGTAATTAAAAAATGCCTCATGCTGAGGGGTTGAGTGCTCAGTCAGAGAGACCTATGTATACAAATAACAAAAGACTGACCAACACATACAAACAGAAGGCTACTCTAAGGGTACCGTCTCACAGTGGCACTTTGGTCGCTACGACGGTACGATCCGTGACGTTCCAGCGATATCCATACGATCTCGCTGTGTCTGACACGCTACTGCGATCAGGGACCCTGCTGAGAATCGTACGTCGTAGCAGATCGTTTGAAACTTTATTTCATCGCTGGATCACCCGCTGTCATCGCTGGATCGGCGTGTGTGACGCTGATCCAGCGATGTGTTCGCTTGTAACCAGGGTAAACATCGGGTTACTAAGCGCAGGGCCGCGCTTAGTAACCCGATGTTTACCCTGGTTACCATTGTAAATGTAAAAAAACCAAAAACACTACATACTCACATTCCGGTGACTGTCACGTCCCTCGCCGTCTGCTTCCCGCACTGACTGTGAGCGCTGGCCGTAAAGTAAAAGCAGAGCACAGCAGTGACGTCACCGCTGTGCTGTGCTTTACGGCCGGCACTGACACAGTCAGTGCAGGAAGCTGACGGCGAGGGACGTGACAGTCACCGGAATGTGAGTATGTAGTGTTTTGGGTTTTTTTACATTTACACTGGTAACCAGGGTAAACATCGGGTTACTAAGCGCGGCCCTGCGCTTAGTAACCCGATGTTTACCCTGGTTACCCGGGGACTTCGGCATCGTTGGTCGCTGGAGAGCTGTCTGTGTGACAGCTCTCCAGCGACCACACAACGACTTACCAACGATCACGGCCAGATCGTATCGCTGGTCGTGATCGTTGGTAAATCGTTTAGTGTAACTGTACCCTTAGTAAGCACCTGTTCACACCTGTTTTTTCTGGTTGGATGTGCTGGTCAGTCTTTTGATATTAAAGTTAGTGGTTCCGTCGGGGGATTTGTCTCAATCGTGGTTTTGGGGATTTACATGGAAACCCTGACCCTAGCATTCAGTTGAGTTTGCACAATAAATGTGAAACGAGCCTTATTTTGATTTTTGGGGGAAGAATGAACATGCAGACAGCAGTACAAGAGTAGTTTTTTTTATTTTTGAATGGATCACTGTGCAGTGTAAGTAATAAGACAGCTTTATTCTTCGGGTCTGTGCGATTACCCGATTTAGATAGGTTTTTTTGTTTTTTGCTATTAGCAAAAAAAATAAAAAATTTTCTATAAAAGTGTTTTTTTTGTTTTTGTCGCCATATTTTGAGATCTGTAACCTTATTTATGTTTGGTAAACAGCTGTATAGGGACTTATATTTTGTGTGACAAGTTGGAGAGTTTTTTGGTATCATTGTGGGGATCGTAACGTTTTTTTCAACACTTCTGATTTCTTTTAGACGCAGGATGAATAAAATACGCTTAAATTATTGTAGGGGTTTTTTTTTGCACGGTTCACCTTGTGATAAGACTGATTCGTTTGTCGGGTCAGTAAGATTAGTGATACCAGATTTATCTTTTTTTTTGGTTGTTTGTTTCATATGACTGATCGCTTTTTTTGGCTACATTTTTAGTAGAATAATGACTTTCGTGATTTATTACACATTTTACGTAATTTTTTTTTCTTTACTTTTTCACTGTGGGACATGTATAATCTTTTACTTTTTATCGCTGATCTCGTGTGCATTACGGTACTGTAATCAAATGTCAACAATCGGCGGGGGGTTCGATCCTGCCATACAGAGTTTTTTAACCCCTCTCACCCACGTAGATACCACTGTCACATTTTGACAAGGGTATTTAAGGGGTTAATCTGCACCAATTGGTACCAAAACCGTCCGGAGCCGATACCACAGACTGTCAGCTGCTACTCACGGGAATTGCGCCCGCGGAGGGGGGCTCTATTCACTTATTCCTGATTTTAAAACGGCAGTGAGGAATAAGGCCCCTTAACGAATGCTGTTTTAATGCGTATTGGCTATTGTTAAGGGGTTAATGATCCAGGAGCAATTTGCTGAGTAGCAATGCTCTTTCCAGCATGAAGGAGCACCATGTCACAAAGCAAAAGCGATAACTAAATGACTTGGTGAAAAAAAAATCTACATTTTTGGTCCATAGCCAGGAAACTCCCCATATTCGATTGCACTGAGAACCTGTGGATAATTTATTATTATTATTATTTATAGCGCCATTTATTCCATGGCGCTTTACATGTGAAAAAAGGGGCATAAATAGACAAGTACAATAAACATGAGCAATGCATGGCACACACAAGTACAGGAGGAGAGAGGACCCTGCCCGCGAGGGCTCACAGTCTACAGGGGATAGGTGAGGATACACTAGGAGAGGGTAGAGCTGGTCGTACGGCGGTTCAGTAGACTGAGGATAACCGCAGGTTGTAGGCTTGTTGGAAGAGGTGGGTCTTCAGCCTTCCTTTTGAAGGTTTCCGTGGTAGGCGAGAGTCTGATGTGTTGGGGTAGAGTGTTCCAGAGTATAGAGGAAGCACCGGAGAAGTCTTGAATGCGGTTGTGGGAAGAAGAGATAAGAGGGGAGTAGAGAAGGAGATCTTGAGAGGATCGAAGGTTGCGTGTAGGTAAGTACCGGGAGACGAGGTCAAAGATGTATGGAGGAGACAGGTTGTGGATGGCTTTGTATGTCATTTTTAGGGTTTTGAAGTGGAGCCTGTGGACAATAGGAAGCCAGTGAAGGGCTTGGCAGAGAGGAGAGGCTGGGGAATAATGGGAAGACAGGTGGATTAGTCGGGCAGCAGAGTTTAGGATAGATTGGAGGGGTGCGAGACTGTTTAGAGTGGAGGCCAGAGAGTAGGAGTTTGCAATATTCAACGCGGGAGATGATGAGGGCGTGCACAAGCGTTTTTGCAGTTTCTTGGTCAAGGAATATACGGATCTGGGAAATGTTTTTGAGTTGTAGTTTGCAGAAGGAGGCAAGGGCTTGGATATGTGGCTTCAAAGGGATGGCAGAGTAGAGGATCACCCCAAGCCACCGAGCATGCGGGACTGGGGAAAGTGAGCAGCCATTGACATTGATGGATAGGTCTGGTGGGAGGGGTAGAGTGAGATGGGGGAAAGATGATGAATTCTGTTTTGTCCATGTTCAGTTTTAGAAAGCGAGCAGAAAAGTAGGCTGAGATAGCAGACAGACATTGTGGGATTTTGGTCAGTAAGGAGGTGATGTCTGCTCCAGATAGATCTGCGTGTCATCGGCGTAGAGATATTGCAAACCGTGGGATTCTATGAGCTGTCCCAGGCCGAAGGTGTAGATGGAGAAGAGTAGCTGTCCTAGAACTGAGCCTTGGGGAACACCGACAGACAGGGGGCGAGGTGAGGAGGTGGTGTTGGAGAGGGAGACACTGAATGCTCTGTCTCTTAGATATGACGTTAGATATGATATAATCCAGAACTTTTGACAAACAAGCACTGATTAGGCAAGAATGGGCTGTCATCATCAGCCCAGAAGCTGATGCCCAACATGACAGGATGAATTACCAAAGTCTTGAAAAATAAGGTACAACACTGTAAATATTGAGTCTCTACATAAACTTGATGTATTTGTCAGTATAAGAACTACTTATAAAATGTTGTCCCTTTAGTATTTTTTATATCTTTTAGATGTTACTGAAGTTGCGATCTTTGTGAAAAACCAAACAAAATGTAGGTCAGACTCAAAACTTTTGGCCACTACTGTTCTGGCATATTAATAAATGTAAGATGATAAAATACAGTAAGGAACAGCTCCCTAGAGCAAAATTTCACATTTCTGGTTCCAACAATCAGGTTGCCAAGAATCTACTAATCTGAAAGAGTTGTGCTACATATAACACAATTGTATAGTGAGTGGGCTTGGTAAGTTAGGATATCCTGTTGACAATACCAATATCCTTGGACTGGAACTCTTTTACAGGAATAGCTGCTGACGTGTCCAGGAGCTTATCTGTAAAGAAATGCATCACTGAGAGACAATAAAACTAAAACGTCTTTTAACCTGGTCCTGATGACTATGGTTGCAGAGAAACTTTCTCCCAGTGTTCTTTGATTGGAAAGAAGTAAAAGAAAAACAACAATCTGTGTGTTTCAATCCCAGTCTGGGATCTTCGGCACACATGGCTGGCATGCAAAATTCATCCTGTATAAGATTAAAAAAAAAAAAAAAAATAGGGCAAATATTGAAAATTAAGTATTTAAGAAGCAAAAAAAATAATCATTAGTAATCACACCTTAACAGTCTTTGCCGTATATTTACGTCAAAGGTTGTATCCCCGCTTTTGATGTGGGCTCGGGATTTAACATTCCGGAAGCTCGTCATTTATCCCGCCCATCATGCGATCGCAGAGTGCCCATGTCCTGACAGCTGGAGGTCTGCTGATAACCCCGTGCCTGTCATTTTGCCATCCTCATCTGAGCGCCAGCCTGTGGCCAGCCTTCATATGAGATTATGATTTCTGCTATGTATAGCACAAGCAATTGCAGCTTCAAGTTTTCTAGGATGACTATTTCATTCAGTGAAAAGTGTAAAAAAAAAAAAAAAATTCAAGATTATGGTAAAGTAAAAAACACAAGTTCAAATCTCCCCCTTTTTGCCCCATTAAAGATAAAACATTTAAAAACATTTTTGGTTTCACTGCATTCATAAAAGTCTGATCTATCAAAATATAAAATAAATTAATCCGATAGATAAACGATGTAGCGAGAAATCAGAACTCCAGAATTATGTTTTTTCGTCTACAGCGAAGAATATATAGTACACCGCACACTCTAGGTATATAAGATGCAATAGTGACAATTTATTGATGACATGAACAAATGTGTGTTTGAAAGCGACCAGAGGTAATTATGACCTTTCGGCTCTACCAGAGCCTTAATCATACAATCGCTAGGAGAAAACAGAAATAAAAATAAACCATAAATATACAATATGTACAGTATTCAATACAAAATCAAGTGGCAAACAAAAATAAAGTATGAAACAATATAGTTCCCATTTTGGTTAAAAGGGAAAAAAGGGAAGGGTAAAACTAAACAAAAGGACAAGAACAAAACAACTGCAAATACCACATGATGCATAGCTTGTGAAAAACACCAACCGTATACCAGAAAGAAGGCTGGAAATAGATTGAATGGAAAAGGGGCAGAGGGCTAAGGCAGCCAGGTCACATGAGTATGCTAGCAGGGAAAACAAAGAGAGATTTTTACCTTTATTATGCATAGAGTAGAAGATAAAGATCCTTGAGGATTCGTAGAATGAACTGTAAAAAGATAGTGGCTATAAGTGAGGGAGTAAAAGTAGGTACATAGAAAGTATAGATACTATGGAAGTCTGGCATGCAGTATACCTTTTTAGCGTTATGTTGCTGTGGTGGGTCAGTTGAGAACCCTGGTGTGGGGTCTCTAGGCAAGCAAGGGCATGGGTGAATATAGGAAAAATGGGACATAATAAAATAGAGGCGACGGCCAGGAAAAGTCCTAGTGTGGGCGCATAATTACCATATATTCTTCATTGTATTTGGGGCTTTCCACAGCCCGTTACACCAGCACCTCGCTCCCTTAGTATCCTGAGTGCGCGCCAATTTTCTTTAACTATTTAACTTTTCTTTCTACAGCAACATTGCAATTAAATGCAATAAGTGGCTATAAAAATATCGTATCTACCCTGAAATGTTATCAATAAAAACATTGGCTCAGAGCTCAAAAAATAACCAATCACAGAGCCCGATATCCCTAAAAATAAAGCCACAGAGGGGTCTTGGAAAATGCCAACATAAGTGAAAAAAATTTTTTTAATTGGAAAAAAAACAACTATACTTGTACTGACCTGGGTAATCCTATTAGCAGGGCAGATTTACCATATAGTGCACATGGAAAATAAAAGTACAGAAAAACAATTCTGGAATTGCACTTTTATTTTGCAATTTCAACGCACTTGGAATTTTTTTTTCTCCGCTTTCCAGTGCATCATATGATCAAATGAATGATGTTATTCAAAAGTACAACTCATCCTGCAAAAAAACAAGCTTTCATTCGGTTATGAGGACGTAAAAATGGTTATGGAATAAGGGGAGGAAAAAACTAAGGTGCAAAAACCTTAAAACCGCAAGGTCATGAAGATGGTAAACAACGAATTCTAAAAAGGTCAAAGCTTCACTAGATGTAACACCCCCCCCGCAAGCCAATAAAATTTAACCTTTAACCCCTTCACGACCTTGGGATTTTCCGTGTTCGTTTTTCGCTCCCCTCCTTCCCAGAGCCATAACTTTTTTTATTTTTAAGTCAATTTGGCCATGTGAGGGCTTATTTTTTGCGGGACGAGTTGTACTTTTGAATGACGTCATTGGTTTTACCATGCCATGTATTAGAAAATGGGGAAAAAAATTCCAAGTGCGGTGAAATTGCAAAAAAAGTGCAATCCCATGCGTGTTTTTTGTTTGGCTTTTTGCTAGGTTCACTAAATGCTAAAACTGACCTGCCATTATGATTCTCTAGGTTATTACGAGTTCATAGACACCGAACATGTTTAGGTTATTTTTTATCTAAGTAGTGAAAAAAAATTCCAAACTTTGCTTAAAAAAAAAATAAAAATTGCGCCATTTTCCGATACCCGTAGCGTCTCCATTTTTCGTGATCTGGGGTCGGGTGAGGGCTTATTTTTCGCACGTCGAGCTGGAGTTTTTAGTGATACCATTTTGGTGCAGATACGTTCTTTTGATTGCCCGTTATTGCATTTTAATGCAATGTCGCGGTGACCCAAAAAACTTAATTTCGGCTTTTCGATTTTTTAAATCCTTTTTTTATTGATAGATCGGGCGATTCTGAACGCGGCGATACCAAATATGTGTGTATTTTATTTTTATTGTTTTATTTTGAATGGGGCGAAAGGGGGTGATTTAAACTTTTTTTTATTTATTTATTTTCATATTTTTTTAAACTTTTTTTTTTTTTTTTTTTTTACTTTTTTTTTACTTTTTCCATGCTTCAATAGCCTCCATGGGAGGCTAGAAGCTGGCACAACTCAATCGGCTCAGCTACATAGGAGCGAAGCTCAGATAGCTCCTATGTAGCTGAATTCCTGCATTGCTATGAGCGCCGACCACAGGGTGGCGCTCACAGCAAGCCGGCATCAGTAACCATAGAGGACCTCTATGGTTACTATGCAGATGCAGATGCATCACTGACGATGAGCGCATTTCCGACCGCGCGGTAGTTAATTGCCGCTGTCAGCGTTTGACAGCGGCATTTAACTAGTTAATAGCGGCGGGTGGATCACGATTCCAATCGTCGCTATTGCAGGCGCATGTCAGCTGTTCAAAACAGCTGACATGTCCCGGCTTTGATGTGGACTCCACGCCAGGGCCCGCATCAAAGCGGGGGATCTGACCTCGGACGTACTATGAAAGGGGTTAATCTAATTTTATTTAAAAAAAAAACAAAAAAAACACTATTTTAATGGGGTAAAAGATTAAAAAAATCCCTGTCTGCCAGTGTTAGTTTGTAAATAAACTCTAAATAAGGGCATAAACTGCTTAACCCCTTAGGCTACTTTCACACTAGCGTCGTGCACTGCACGTCGCTATGCGACGTTGCGGCGCACCGACGCTAGCTGTGAAAGCGCCGCACAAAGGGGGCAGCGGATGCAGTTTTCCAACGCGAAAAAGATGACGGCGCCCCTAGGGGAGGAAGCGGGAGGACCCACGAACAACGGGAGCCACCGGTAAGTATCGGGGGGGGGGGGGGGGGGGGGGGGAATCGGGGACCCTGTCCCTCTGACCTCTGATGTGCGATCACATCAGAGGAGAGAGAAATTAAATGGCAAATCACACTTCTTTTTTTTCTTTTTTTGTGGTCGCCAGTAAAAGCCGACCCGAATCATGTTCTCATATACCAGTGTTATAGTGCACTAGGAGGTTGTATTATCATTACACATGTATATTGGACCAGGGGTGTTGTGATTTGATTTTGCATGTATTTTTAAATGGTTTTTAAGATTTATTGTGTGTGTTGTTTCCCTAATAAATTGTGATTTATATATTTGATAATCATTCAGGTGTGCAAACCATTTATTGCTTGGTCTTTTTTAAATTCATGCTACTGCGCAGACGGTGCCATTTTGGTAGAGAAAAAAAAATAGGCTTCATCAGGATGGCACCAGCTCCACCTGTGCAGTAGCATCGTTCTGATAGCTATCTTGATGAAGCCTAATTTTTTTTTTTTTCTCTGCCAAAATGGCGCTGGTGGCGGCATCTCTGAAGTTGCATATATTGGAATGCGACAGAAGCCAAAAATATGCATATTATCATGTACCGGCACCTGCCTGATGAATGTGAACTTATGGTTTTGTTTTTTTTTTTTTAAATATTCAGTATGTAACATGAGGGACAGGCTACTGAGGGATCAGCGACCTGTCATAAGCCATACAGATGATGATGTATCTAGGATTGTACATGTGCATGTGATCCCAATATCAAAACGGCCCCGTTTATTAAACTCTTGTTACTTCTACTGCTTTTATGTAGCCACCAGAGGCAAGTAAGATTAAAATGAACCACTGCTTTGTGATTGCCCTCTCCCCAAGTTAAAATTTGCCAGCCAACCCCTAAAGCTTATACTATTCAATCTGTACAGCATAGTTTACTTGCCTGTTCATCTTTTAAAAGGACATTACGTATTTTGCGAGAGAACTTGGAGCAAGAGGCCATTATCATGAAGGATGTTCCAGACTGGAAGGTAAGAACATGCAATAGTTCCAATAAATGTTTATGATAAAATATAAAATCAAATAATTAAATGCTTTAATATGTGTAATTGGAGGAGTGTTGGTATGTAGATCAGTGTTTTAATAATCCATTCTGCAGTGAACCTGAACTTATCATGTATTGAGTTCTCTTGATATTACACATGTTGACTTTCCCAAATCAGTAGAAAGCATGTGTTACACTGTCAGGTAACACATGACTATAATATATGCCTATGAGGCTGTTAGCTTGAGTCGAGAGATGTGTCCACGCATTGAAAACCATAAAATATAGCATATGTGACTTGTCAAAGTGTGTGCTAGTGTTTACTAACTGTGAAGGATTTAGCACACAGAGATAACATTGCTGGACCTAGTCCAGCAACGCTCCCTCCCACTGTGATAAGCAGCTCATTGTCTATAGACATTGTATACACAGATCTCGAAAAGGAGGGCAAATGGAGTGTTTCTCTTTTTTTTAAATGTACAAAAATCTTTATTGACACAATAATGAACATACAAAAAAACAGATAAAACCATATGCTACAAAGGACACCACAAAAAGTGGTGGCGTTTATTACAAAGTACAGCTGAATTCACAGTGACAAACTTAGTAATCTTAAGATGAGGACTTGCTTGTTGAGCTCAGAGAGTCACATTACAATGCCCCCTGTATGTATTAGCGGTAGGACCTTTCATTTCCATATTAGCAAGTCATGTGTCAATCACATGACCAACCTTACATGGTAATGTATTAACTGCAGGATCTTTCATCTCCATAGCAACAAGCCGTGATAATCACATGACCGGCATTACATGGTAATGTATTAACGGCGCATGTGCCCACGGCCAAAGCACTGCCACACCCACGCCACCCGGCAAACGTCCCAGACCCACGAGCGGGGGCGCGGCGATTGCTAAAGCCCCCGGTCGTGTGTCCCGAGACGCCAAGCTGCCGGATAGCAAGGGGCATCAGCGCTAGGCAAGCCAGCGCATGTGCACCACCACCATGGAGCCTGGAGAATATGTGTGGCAGATATCACCTGTGTATGACACTATAAACATATACCTAGTTAATGCAATAAAACAATTACAGTATAAAAGCCCCACAAATATTCCTCTTCACAGGTAATCAATATCATGTGCTGAGACAAGTTCTTCTTAGCTATAGATAGTAGTCACATAACATTTTAGACATTTGACAATGGAGATAATATCCGTCCATCAATCCGCAGGAGACTAAAATTAGGTAAACCAAATATATAAAAAGAATTAACATAACAAAACAATAAATTAAAAACAATTAAAAGATACAGATGGAGGGGGTGACCACTTACAGCTACTTCATAAAAAGGGTGCAAAATTCAATGATTCATTTAAACCATCGGGTTTCATGGTTCCCAGCCTAATGATCCATTGTAATTCCCGTCTTGCAAGGAGGTGCTTTATATTCCCACAGCGTATTCCCCCATGTCTATTCCTCAAATCTGTGGGATCTCAGTTGTGGGTTAACTTAAAGTGCCTTGGGATGGTTTTTAATTCCAGTGGATCCAATGTACATTTCTCGGAGAACCCTATGTATCAGGGCTCCTCAACCTGTAGCTCGGGAGCCACATGTGGCTCGCGGCCCCATGAATTGTGGCTTGTGACTGTCTGCCAACTTGTTGGATTAGGTCCAGGTCTAGCAAACAGGTATAAAGAGTACCAGGGCTGTGGAGTCGGTAAGCCACAGTTGCGACTCTGACTCCTGGATTTTATCAGGTTCCGACTCCGACTCCGGCTCTGACTCCTTCATAAATGGCCAATTCGTAACAATAAATTTACTGTTGTAAAATATTAACATCGTGCTTATTCAGTTTCTCACCATCATATAAGTAATCAGACCACTTAGAGCAAAAACTATATTTATTAGAATACAATTAGAATATAGCAAATAACTTTTCTAAACTTTTCTAAACTCTTGTAAGTAAATATGCAATAAACACTGTTATGCAGTTAATAAGAAGAAATCTTTAAATTTGTCCTCAGAAAAAGTATTGCCTCTGTCAGATCCTCCTTCATGGATGCCCTCAAATCTGATCTAATGATTTTGAGAGCAGAGAACAACCTCTCTACACTAACTTGAGTTGGTGGCAAAGCAGTAACCACTCGGGCAACATCTCTGACAATGTCAGGATACAGAGGAATCGCTTGTTGCACTGTTATTTTTGATGAACGGTCAAATTTCTCAATTTCTTTTAGTGCACATGAAAAATTCTGCTGAAATGTACTGGCTGTGTTCTTTGATGGGGATGACTCTTCTTCTATGCGGGAACGCTTTGCACGGTCCTTGTGATCCAAATATTTTTCGAAATTAAATTCTTCATCAGTTGATGAGGGTGAAGATGTGGCAGGACGACCAAATTCTTCTTGTTCCTCCTGACTGTTCTGCAACCCTTTCATTCTTACTGCTATTTCAAACAGAGCTTCTTTTCCTTTAGTTAGCTGTTGATCGTCTAGAAGAATCCGATGCATTGGGTCTACATAAACAGCTGCCAAAAGAATGTTATTTTGTAATAGTAGCTCCTCTCTCCGTTTCATTGATGTAGCAATGCCACTTGCAATTAACCCTCCTCTTTGGGACAGGCGAAACATTAGGTTCTTCCACTCCTTTAAGAAAATACCTGGAGTTAAGTCCTCTGCTTGTAATTTTTTAGTCACTGTAAATGGGTGCTCTAGCAATTTTTCCAGCTCAGTCACCTGATTCCACTGACTTTCATTTAGCGTCAGTTGAGGGTTAGCCATGTCTACAAGAAAGGTTTTCAGTTCAACCAAGCGCTGAATCATTAAGTACTGCCCCATCATGTGGCTTGATCAATAATTGCCTTTTTTCCAGCACGTCTCTTCAAAATTGAGTCAACTTTAGGGATTCTGGCAACAGTAGCCAATTTTCTCACCTTGCCAATCAGTGCAGCAGCATGTCCTTCTTGCAGACTGTCTCTTATAGCCAGCTGTAGCGTATACACAACACAGCGCATGTGATGAATGAAAGAACGTATTGACACAGTTTCAACAAGATCATCTAAACTATCATGTTGCTGTTCATCTGAAGCAACTTCAGTTTGCTCCTCAGTTACAATACTGTGTTCCTCTAGTTCAAACATTTCTGTGTCTGTGGACCCAGAATGTTCTTCTAGCTGCTGGTCACCATCATTACTCTAATTCATTAGCTTAATAGTACTTATCATATTTGAAGCATTGTCAGTTACGACAGAAACAACTTGCTCTTTTTTAAGTTCATAGTCTTGCAGAACCTTTTCCACCAAGACCTGGAGAAACTCACTGGTGTGATGAGCTTTGGTGTCTTTTACTGCCAATGTCTTGGTAACTATTTCATTTTTGTCACAAACAAATCGGACATTGATGGCAAAATAGTTCACTCTGTGACGTGTGCAGGCATCCATTTTAAGAAACAAAAAAACTCTCAAGGGGATGCTTTCTAAGTTCTTCCTTTTGTTTAAAAGCTTCTTCGATTACTAATTTTCTAATACTCTCTCTCCAGAGAAACACCAAGCTTGCGGGCCATTTCCCCATTCAGACACATAAGAGCTGGTCGTGAAAATAATGAAATAGGCACACTATACTTTACAACAAGCTCTATGATCTGTTTTTTAAATGTACTGTCATTGTCACAGTAACTTTGTCACTGACAAAATATCTTGCAACTGATGGCTGCAAAGTTCTCTGCTCCTTTGTTTGGCTGGAAGAGCTGGGCACTGGTTCATTGGTTTGGATGCACTTTCTCATCCACTGCTTTCAGTACTTCTGGATGAAAGCGTTGTAAATGTCTCTTTAGATTAGAAGCTCTGGTAGGAGCATTTTTATCTTTGCCTGAATATGCACTGATCTTGGCTTCACAGCATTTGTTTTCGTCTGGATCATTTGTCATACACTGACAGACATAATGTTTTCTATCTTGAGTGATGGTGAAATGTTCAAATACAGCTGATTTAATGTGACGCTTCTTTGACATTCTCAGGTTTTTAATTCTGCATTCACAATCCAAATGACAATTGTTTTTCCTAAAAACAATTGTACAAAATTATTGCCAGGTCGTACAACTGATATAGTGGTCAGTAATACTGTTATTCCTCATGTACTCACAGTTAACTGATGCAAAGTTTGTTGAAAGGATAATACTTCTTACAGTCTTCCTCTTCTGAGTAGCAGCTGTGAGATGCTTGGAAGACGCATACCTAGTAAACATCTAGTCTAGAGGAGGAGCTTTACTACTAAGAATTTGCAACACATTTTCACTTTCAGTTTCATACATTGTAAGTATGGGGTTGGGGCAGCATGAGGTTAACCAAGTATAAGACTAGATAAGGGCAGTGGAGAACAGTGACACACAAGAAGTAAGAAATGTCTCTATCTCCAGCAGAACTGCTTATCACTGTTGTTCATAGTTTGATAGAACATATATATTTGAGTAACATTTATAAAATTCATATGAAAGTTCAATTATGAAATATTAATACATTTTTTTTAAAGTTGGAGTCTGTACATTTCTACCGACTCCGACTCCACAGCCCTGAAGAGTACATCTCAAAATGGTGAATTTTGTGAGTAGCCCTGCACAGGAGTACAGATCTGGATGCACATTTACTGGTTTTTGGGGTTTAGTCTACGTTCACATTTGCGGTCTGCGCCGCAGCGTCGCTGCATGCGTCATGCGCCCCTATATTTAACATGGGGGTGCATGGACATGCGTCGCACTTGCGTTTTGCGCCGCATGCGTCACTGCGGCGCACGCGTCCGGGCGCAGAGGACGCAGCAAGTTGCATTTTTGCTGCGTCCAAAATCAATCAAAAAAAGGACGCATGCGGCGTAAAACGCAGCGTTGTGCATGCGTTTTGCTGCGTTTTTGTTTGCGTTGTGCGTTGCGTCGCCGACGCTGCGGCGCACAACGCAAATGTGAACGTAGCCTTAGAGATGTTTTAGGTATGGTACGCTGGAGGATGGTACTACGTGTTAGAGGAGGTGCTCAAAGCTGGATGTGACAGTGTGTTGAGAGTCCTTGCTGGGAGAATACTGAATGGGGGCATTGTGGGAACCCCTGGATCTCAGTCTACTGCTTTGGAGTGATTTCTGTGGAAAAGCTTTGGTTGTCATTGTACCTGTTATTATACCTGTAATGGGGGCTTTGGTTGACCCTACTTTGAAGGGGGTGGGAGCTGGATGTGGCTCACGACCCTCTCTGTGCTGAATGTGGCTCGCGACCCTCTCTCGAAGCTGAATGTGGCTCTCAAGGTCAGAAAGGTTGGGGACCACTGCTATATATGGTAGTATATTATAAAGAGTTGGATAAAACTATTAGTGCTATATACTGCAATACAACAGTCTCATGTGATGCTCTGCTGCAGGCTGGGCTTGATGTGCGTACAAATCCGGCAATCCTGAAGAACTTCAGTAGGCACTCATCTGCTGATTGCATTAGTGTGAGGTGGGAACATGGGTTCCGGAATATGTATACCAGCAATGGAACCATTTTAAAATTCAATGTCAATGACTGACAGCTGTATTGAGCGGGTTCAGGTCTTGATCTTGCTCCATGCACTTGGGTTAAATGATAACAGACCAACTTTATTGGTATCTGATCAGCTTCTGATTCCAGTGGGATTGCGCAGAGCACCATAGACCACTTGTCTGAAGCTCTTCCAGAAAAAGACAGCGCATCATATATACTTTAATGACTGCGGTAAAACCCTATACATCAGACCTGGGCAAACTACTGCACAAGGGCCACATCTGGTCCTTTGGCAGTTCGTATTTAGCTCACTCACTGGGACAGCAAAAGATCCGGAAACGGTGGCCAATGGGATGTATGCCACGGCCACTGTCCTCCCCTGTACATTGATGCGATTTTAACCGAATACACACCCGGTGAGTATCAAGGTGGAGGAGAGCGCAGTCTGGTCCCTAATTCGCCAGTCAGCTTGTTTGACACCACATCTCGGCACAGCAGGGGTGATTATGTCACTAGAGTGCGCCTGTTGTGGAGTGTGCACCAGAGTTACAGGGGCAAGTACTTTTTTTTTTTTTGTCATTCGCATATGCATAATTATTCATTGTTAAGTAGCTTTGTGAACTATCATACTATTGGGGGGGGGGGGACTGTGGAGGGGCTTTAGGAGCTATTATACTGTGCGCGCGGGCCATCACACTTTGGGGGCTGTTGGGACCACGATACAATGTATAAGGGGCTGTGGTGTTCATTATGCCGTGTTGGAGACTGTGGGGGATCATTTTGTACATTGAGCTGTAGGTGAATATCCTATGTGAGGGATCATTCGTTTTGGTTGGCTGTTGGGGTCTCATCATACTGTGTATGGAGCTGTGGGAGCCATCATATCGTATTAAAGGGCCGTGGGGGATCATTCTGAGTGGTTTACTGTGGGGCATTCATACTTTGTGAGGGCCATAAAACTGTGTAGACTCATACAGTGTGGTGGGCTATGATGGCAGTCTTACTGTGTTGGGGGGCTTTGGGCATCATAGTGTGTGGGCATTATCCCCTTCCCGACCTTTGACGCATACGCTGCGTCATGAAAGTCGGTGCCAATCCGACCTGTGACGCAGCGTATGCGTCATGGAATGATCGCGTCCCTGCAGATCGGGTGAAAGGGTTAACTCCAATTTCACCCGATCTGCAGGGACAGGGGGAGTGGTGCTTCAGCCCAGGGGGGGTGGCTTCACCCTCCCCCCCCCCCCCCGTGGCTACGATCGCTCTGATTGGCTGTTGAAAGTGAAACTGCCAATCAGAGCGATTTGTAATATTTCACCTAAAAAACTGGTGAAATATTACAATCCAGCCATGGCCGATGCTGCAATATCATCGGCCATGGCTGGAAATACTGAAGTGACCCGCCCCACCGATCGCGCCCCCCCCCCCCCCCCCCCCCCCCAAGCCACCGATCTGTCCCGTAGTCCCCTCCGTCCTGTGCTCCGCTCCCCCGTCCTCCTGTCCGCTCCCCCCGTGCTCCTATGTCACCCCCCCGTGCTCCGACGCCCCCCCCCCCCGTGCCCCGATCCCCCCCCCCCCCCTTATACTTACCGAGGCTCCCGGTGTCGGTCCGTCTTCTCCATGGGCGCCGCCATCTTCCAAAATGCCGGGCGCATGCTCAGTGCGCCCGCCGAATCTGCCGTTCGGCAGATTCGTTACAAGTACATTTTGATCGCTGTGGTAGGTTCTATCACAGCGATCAAAGTAAAAAAAATTATAAATAAACCCCCCCCTTTATCACCCCCATAGGTAGGGACAATAATAAAATAAAGAAATTATTTTTTTTTCTTTTTCCACTAGGGTTAGGGTTTCAACTAGGGTTAGAACTAGGGGTAGGGTTACGGGTAGGGTTAGGGTTACGGGTAGGGTTAGGGGTAGGGTTAGGGTTATGGCATGTGCACACAGTGCGGATTTGGCCGTGGATCCGCAGCGGATTGGCCGCTGCAAATTCGTAGCAGTTTTCCATCAGGTTTACAGTACCATGTACACCTATTGAAAACCAAATCCGCTGTGCCCATGGTGCGGAAAATTCCGTGCAGAAACGCTGCGTTGTATTTTCCGCAGCATGTCAATTCTTTGTGCGGATTCCGCAGCGTTTTACACCTGTTCCTCAATAGGAATCCGCAGGTGAAATCCGCACAAAAAAACACTGGAAATCTGCTGTAAATCCGCAGGTAAAACGCAGTGCCTTTTACCTGCAGATTTTTCAAAAATCGTGCGGAAGAATCTCACACGAATCCGCAACGTGGGCACATAGCCTTAGGGTTAGGGTTGGAATTAGGGCTAGGGTTGGAAATAGGGTTAAGATTAGGCTTGTGGTTAGGGTTACGGATAGGGTTAGGGGTGTGTTGGGGTTACAGTTGTGGTTAGGGTTGGGATTAGGGTTAGGGTTGGGATTAGGGTTAGGATTAGGGTTAGGGTTGGAATTAGGGTTGCGGGTGTGTTGGGGTTAGTTTTGTGGTTAGGGGTGTGTTGGGGTTAGGGTTGTGATTAGGGTTATGGCTACAGTTGGGATTAGGATTAGGGGTGTGTTGGGGTTAGTGTTGAAGTTAGAATTGAGGGGTTTCCACTGTTTAGGCACATCAGGGGTCTCCAAACGCAACATGGCGCCACCATTGATTCCAGCCAATCTTGCGTTCAAAAAGTCAAATGGTGCTCCCTCCCTTCCAAGCCCCGACGTGCGCCCAAACAGTGGTTTACCCCCACATTTGGGGTACCAGCGTACTCAGGACAAACTGGGCAACAACTGTTGGGGTCCAATTTCTCCTGTTACCCTTGCAAAAATAAAAAATTACTTGCTAAAACATAATTTTTGAGGAAAGAACAATTATTTTTTATTTTCACGGCTCTGCGTTATAAACTTCTGTGAAGCACTTGGGGGTTGAAAGTGCTCACCACACATCTAGAGAAGTTCCTTCGGGGGTCTAGTTTCCAAAATGGGGTCACTTGTGGGGTGTTTCTACTGTTTAGGCACATCACGGGCTCTGCAAATGCAACGTGATGCCCGCAGACCATTCCATCAAAGTCTGCATTTCAAATGTCACTACTTCCCTTCCGAGCCCTGAAGTGCGCCCAAACAGTGGTTTACCCCCACATATGGGGTACCAGCACACTCACAACAAACTGGGCAACAAATATTGGGGCCCAATTTCTCCTGTTACCCTTGTGAAAATAAAAAATTGCTTGCTAAAACATCTTTTTTGAGGAAAGAAAAATGATTTTTTATTTTCACGGCTCTGCGTTGTGGGGGGTTTCTACTGTTTAGGCATATCAGGGGCTCTGCAAACGTAACATGATGCCCGCAGACCATTCCATCAAAGTCTGCATTCCAAAACGTCACTAGTTCCCTTCCGAGCCCCGGCATGTGCCCAAACAGTGGTTTACCCCCACATATGGGGTATCAGCGTACTCAGGAGAAACTGGACAACAACTTTTGGGGTCCAATTTCTCCTGTTACCCTTGCAAAAATAAAACATTCTGGGCTAAAAAAATATTTTTGAGGAAAGGAAACACATTTATTATTTTCACGGCTCTGCGTTATAAACTTCTGTGAAGCACTTGGGGGTTCAAAGTGCTCACCACATATCTAGATAAGTTCCCTTGGGGGTCTAGTTTCCAAAATGGAGTCACTTGTGGGGAGTTCCTACTGTTTAGGCACATCAGGGGCTCTGCAAACGCAACCTGACGCCCGCAGAGCATTCCATCAAAGTCTGCATTTCAAAACGTCACTACTTCCCTTCCGAACCCCGACGTGTGCCAAAACAGTGGTTTACCCCCACATATGGGGTATCAGCATACTCGGGAGAAACTGGACAACAACTTTTGGGGTCCAATTTCTCCTGTTACCCTTTCGAAAATAAAAAATTGTGGGCTAAAAAATCATTTTTGAGAAAAGAAAAATTATTTTTTTATTTTCATGGCTCTGCGTTATAAACTTCTGTGAAGCACTTGGGGGTTCAAAGTGCTCACCACACATCTAGATTAGTTCCTTGGGAGGTCTAGTTTCCAAAATGGGGTCACTTGTGCGGGAGCTCCAATGTTTAGGCACACAGGGGCTCTCCAAACGCGACATGGTGTCCGCTAATGATTGGAGCTAATTTTCCATTCAAAAAGCCAAATGGCGTGCCTTCCCTTCCGAGCCCTGCCGTGCGCCCAAACAGTGGTTTACCCCCACATATGGGGTATCATCGTACTCAGGACAAACTGGACAACAACATTTGGGGTCCAATTTCTCCTATTACCCTTGGGAAAATAAAAAATTCTGGGCTAAAAATCATTTTTGAGGAAAGAAAAATTATTTTTTATTTTCACGGCTCTGCGTTATAAACTTCTGTGAAGCACCTGGGGGTTATAAGTGCTCACTATGTATCTAGATAAGTTCCTTGGGGGGTGTAGTTTCCAAAATGGGGTCACTTGTAGGGGAGCTCCAATGTTTAGGCACACAGGGGCTCTCCAAACGCGACATGGTGTCCGCTAACGATTGGAGCTAATTTTCCATTCAAAAAGTCAAATGGCACGCCTCCCCTTCCGAGCCTTGCCGTGCACCCAAACAGTGGTTTACCCCCACATATGAGGTATCGGCGTACTCAGGAGAAATTGCCCAACAAATTTTAGGATCCATTTTATCCTGTTGCCCATGTGAAAATTAAAAAATTGAGGCTAAAAGACATTTTGTGTGAAAAAAAAGTACTTTTTCATTTTTACGGATCAATTTGTGAAGCACCTGAGGGTTTAAAGTGCTCACTATGCTTCTAGATAAGTTCCTTGGGGGGTCTAGTTTCCAAAATGGGGTCACTTGTGGGGGAGCTCCAATGTTTAGGCACACGGGGGCTCTCCAAACGCGACATGGTGTCCGCTAGCGATGGAGATAATTTTCATTCAAAAAGTCAAATGGCGCTCCTTCCCTTCCGAGCCTTACCATGTGCCCAAACAGTGGTTTACCCCCTTTCATGTGAGGTATCGGTGTACTCAGGAGAAATTGTCCAACAAATTTTAGGATCCATTTTATCCTGTTGCCCATGTGAAAATGAAAAAATTGAGGCTAAAAGACATTTTGTGTGAAAAAAAAGTACTTTTTCATTTTTACGGATCAATTTGTGAAGCACCTGAGGGTTTAAAGTGCTCACTATGCTTCTAGATAAGTTCCTTGGGGGGTCTAGTTTCCAAAATGGGGTCACTTGTGGGGGAGCTCCAATGTTTAGGCACACGGGGGCTCTCCAAACGCGACATGGTGTCCGCTAAAGATTGGAGCCAATTTTTCATTGAAAAAGTCAAATGGCGCTCCTTCCCTTCCGAGCCCTGCCGTGCACCCAAACAGTGGTTTACCCCCACATATGAGGTATCAGCGTACTCAGGACAAATTGGACAACAACGTTCGTGGTCCAGTTTCTCCTTTTACCCTTGGGAAAATAAAAACATTTTCGCTAAAAGATCATTTTTGTGACTAAAAAGTTAAATGTTCATTTTTTACTTCCATGTTGCTTCTGCTGCTGTGAAACACCTGAAGGGTTAATAAACTTCTTGAATGTGGTTTTGAGCACCTTGAGGGGTGCAGTTTTTAGAATGGTGTCACTTTTGGGTATTTTCAGCCATATAGAACCCTGAAACTGACTTCAAATGTGAGGTGGTCCCTAAAAAAAATGGTTTTGTAAATTTTGTTGTAAAAATGAGAAATCACTGGTCAAATTTTAACCCTTATAACTTCCTAGCAAAAAAAAAAATTTGTTTCCAAAATTGTGCTGATGTAAAGTAGACATGTGGGAAATGTTATTTATTAACTCAGAATCGCTAGGATCCGTTGAAGCGTTCCTGAGTTATTACCTCATAAAGGGACACTGGTCAGAATTGCAAAAAACGGCAAGGTCATTAAGGCCAAAATAGGCTGGGTCATGAAGGGGTAAAGGGCCGTGGGGGATCATTCTGAGTGGTTTACTGTGGGGCATTCATACTTTGTGAGGGCCATAAAACTGTGTAGACTCATACAGTGTGGTGGGCTATGATGGCAGTCTTACTGTGTTGGGGGGCTTTGGGCATCATAGTGTGTGGGCATTATGCTGTGAGGTCCAGCATATTCTGTAGGGAGCTATGGACCCAGCATACTGTGTGAGAAAAGCTGTTCATCATGGTGCAAAGGCTGAATAACAGCAGCAGTGTAATTTATTCTTTTTATAATCTTTATAAAAAGCAGTAAATTATATGGTTTTTATTTGCTCATTAAGGCTATGTGCACACGTTGCAGATTTGGCCCTGCGGATCCGCAGCAGTTTTCCATGCGGTGTACAGTACCATGTAAACCTATGGAAAACCAAATCCGCAGTGCACATGCTACAGAAAATTCCACACAGAAACGCTGTGGTTTATTTTCCACAGCATGTCAATTCTTTTTGCGGATTTCACAGTTTTACACCTGTTCCTTTATAGGAATCCGCAGGTGTAAAAACGCAGGCGAAATCCGCACAAAATCCGCAGGTAAAACACAGGGCGTTTTACCTGCAGAATCCGCACCGAAAAATCTGTAAGGGATTCCGTAACGTGTGCACATACCCTAATAGCGCAGGTCTGCAAGGGTAAATTTTTTAAAAGTAACAGGTGATTTCTATACTTTTGATCCCTGAACTCCGAAAAAATGACGTACAGATTTTTTTTTCTCAAACACTGACTCCATAGACTTTTGCTTGCACCATACTTTTACCCCTTTGCGTGACCTTTTATGGATGATTTTGGTGTCATTAGAAATTAATGGATGCTGTGCTGTGCTTTGGGGAGAAAAGGCAGATTTTCTTTTAAACAGAGTTCATAAAAGTGTGGTGGTGTGCTTACTATGATTCCTTCCAGTATTTAGTGGTTGTGGTGGATTAAGTTTCTGTTTCTAACAATGTGATCAAAATTGCTATAAGTGGGTGTCGTAATTCACCCGTCAACTTTTTGCTATATTTGCGGTTGTTTTGTAGAGAAGACACAACGAAGGAACATTACGGACTTCGTTAAGAAAGTGTATTATGCGTACTTTGGAGTAAAACTAGGTGATCAGGAAAAGTTGTGGGCTCCACATGTAGTGTGTTCTGTTTGTAGAACAGTGTCCCTCAACTCTGGTCCTCAAGAGCCACCAACACGTCATGTTTTCAGAACTTCCTTAGTATTATTAAGGTGATAATTGCATCACCTTCACATGCAATAATTCCATCACCTGTGAAATACTAAGGAAATCCGGAAAACATGACCTGTTGGTGGCTCTTGAGGTCCGGAGTTGGGGAACACTGGTGTAGAACAACTACAAAAGTGGTCTAAAGGAAAGAAAGAACTTTCATTTTGGCGTATCTATGAACTGGAAGAAACCACAAAATCCAAGTGATGACTGCCACTTTTGTGGGTACAATATGGAGGGATTCAACCTTAAAGGGAACCTATCACCCCCAAAATCGAAGCTGAGCTAAGCCCACCAGCATCAGGGGCTTAGCTACAGCATTCTGGAATGCTGTAGATAAGCCCCCGATGTACCCTGAAAGATGAGAAAAAGAGGCTATATTATAGTCACCCAGGGGCGGTCCCACTGCGGTCCAATGGGTGTCGCGGTCCGGTCCAGCGCCTCCCATCTTCTTACGATGACATCATCTTCTTGTCTTCACACTGCAGCTCTGGCGCAGGCGTACTTTGTCTGCCCTGTTGAAAGGAAAGGTCAGAGAGGCCCGGCGCCTGCGCACTGCAGTACTTTGCTCTGCCCTCAACAGGACAAACAAAGTACGCCTGCGCCGGAGCCGCAGCGGGAAGACAAGAAGAGGACGTCATCGTAAGAAGATGGGAGGCACCAGACCGCGACGCCCATCGGATCGGACCGCCTGCCCAGGTGAGTATAATCTAACCTCTTTTTCTCATCGTTCAGGATACATCAGGGGCTTATCTACAGCATTCCAGAATGCAGAATTTTTTTATGGTGTTAACGGAAGGGGTTAACTAATGTAACAGTTTTATAAGTTGGTGTTTTTATTTTATTTTTAAACTTTTTTTTTCCTTTTTACTTAGTCCCTCTATGGGCTTTATACCTGTCAAGTGATGCACTGACAGAAACCTCTTGAGCATGGTCTAACAGGCTTGCTGTACCTTGGTGACCCGGATGTTGTCCCCTCCCTCTATCAGCCTTTTAAATGCTGCAATCTAAATAGATAACGGCATTTAAGGGGGTCAAAATTCCAGGGGCGATGCTCCTGGCAGTGACAGCCAGGTCTCGGCTTTAACTTAATCGGTGGTGATCGCACGGCGAATCGCTGACGAGAGGTCCGGATTTATAATTTCCTTCTTATTTTTAAAGGGAACCTGTCACCCCCAAAATAGAAGATGAGCTAAGCCCACCAGCATTAGGTGCTTATCTACAGCATTCTGTAATGCTGTAGATAAGCCCCCGATGTATCCTGAAAGATGAGAAAAAGAGGTTAGATTATACTCACCCAGGGGCGGTCCCGCTGCTGTCTGGTCCGATGGGTGTCGCGGTCCAGGGCCTCCCAACTTCATAGGATGACGTCCTCTTGCCGGGCCTCTGACCTTTCCTGGCGCCTGTGCACTGCAGTACTTTGCTCTGCCCTCAACAGGGCAGACAAAGTACGCCTGCGCCGGAGCGTGAAGACAAGAAGAGGACGTCATCCTATGAAGATAGGAGGCCCCGGACCGCGACACCCATTGGATCGAACCGCCTCCCCCGGTGAGTATAATCTAACCTCTTTTTCTCATCTTTCAGGATACATCGGGGGGCTTATCTACAGCATTACAGAATGCTGTAGATAAGCCCCTGATGCTGGTGGGCTTAGCTCATCTTTGATTTTGGGGGTGACAGGTTCCCTTTAAGGTTAAATCCCTCCATATTGTACCCTCAAAAGTGGCAGTCATCACTTGGATTTTGCGGTTTCCTAACAAAACAAAAAAAATTTAGTTCCAAAATTGTGCTGATGTAAAGTAGGCATGTGGGAAATGTTACTTAAGTATTTTGTGTGACATATCTCTGTGATTTAAGGGCATTAAAATGAAAAGTTGGAAAATTGCGAAACTTTAAAAACTTTCGCCAAATTTCCATTTTTTTCACAAATAATCGCAAGTCATATCAAATAAATGTTACCACTAACATGAAGTACAATATGTCACGAGAAAATAGTGTCAGAATCACCGGGATTCATGGAAGCGTTCCAGAGTTATCTCATAAAGGGACAGTGGTCATTGTAAATGCAAACCTCCATTGGGGGTAAAGGAGTTAAGGAGTAAAGCATTCATATCCCATTATAATAAAAATAGCGTCTTCCACAACCTTTTTTGAATTTATTCTGGTAGATGTTGTTACATTTTTTTGCTATTCTTTCCTATTATGCTAAATTGTTTTTAATATTGTTGCAGTATTTGTCATCCTCGTCATGCTTGTAGTCATATCATAATGTGTGTTCTGTTTTGTTTTGCCAGGTTGGAGAATCTACATTTCACACAGACCGCTGGGTGACTCCTATACTAAATGAACTTTACAACCTCCGTCCTCGGAAGGAGTTGAATAAGGCAGCATATGATTTTAACTGGCATGTTTGAGCTGTATGTGGAAAATGTATTTAAAAATAAAACCACCTTTAAACTTTTTTTTGTCTTGCAATAAAAATAATCTCTTTCCAAATAATCAGTTTAACCTGTTCCCGACCGATGACTGACTGTAAATAAATGTTGGAATTTGCTGGGCTTTGTGCAGCACTGATGTTGCTCTATGGACCCCCAGAGTCCTGCAAGTGCTGGGATTCCGGTGCAGAAGGCGAGCTCTGACCCACAACATTATCGGTATCTGATTGACTGTTCCCGATGATGTTATCCCTGTCTAATTTTCTAGATGGCCACAATCAATAGCTACAAGATTGTTAGTGGGAGGTGGCTCCCTTTCTCACCTCCTTGGCACCCCCGCGACATGATCACAGGGAGCCAAGGGTTTGTATGGCAGCCGGAAGTCAAATGATGACCTCTAGGTCTGCCAGCTACGGTGGCCTGTTAGGCTAGGTCAGAAGTAGGGCCTAACAGATGATCTGCCAGTATAAGGCTGACAGGTCTCATGCATTCCAGTACATGTGTATTGCAATGCATGAGACCAGTGAAATAAACAAAAGTTAATAAAATATAAAAAAACAAAATCACAGAATTAAAAAATATTATACCAATAAATACGTATATTTATGTAAAAACAAAAAAAACCTTTTGTATCGCCATCTCCAAAACGATGTAATCTATAAAACTGACAGTAGTTAACCACTTCAATGAAAACTAAAGCATTCTTTTTGCCAAATTCATTTTTTTTAAAGGTTTTTTTCATTTTTTTCGCTAAAAAAGTGATAAATGCAATTCAGTAGTAGAATGTAAATAAAAATATCACTGAAAGCATTCTCTTGTCACGCAAAAACAAGCTGTCATACACCTCAGTCAGTGGAGAAATAAAAAAGCTATACCTCTCAGAATGTATCAATGCAAAAAATGTTTTTCTATAAAAAGTTTTTGTGTAAAAGCAGCAAAACAATTGTGTGGTATTATTTCATTCTGCCACCCAAAAATCAAATAGAAAGCGATCAAAAAATGTAATGTGTTTGAAAATGGTACCAATAAAAACGTCAATTCATACTGCAAAAGACAACCTGTCACGTAACGGTCAACAGAAATATACCAAAATTTAGCTCTCAAAATATAGCAATGCAAAACCTTTTTTTGTTTTTTATTACGAAAAGCATTTCCTTAGTGTCTGACAGCAGCCCAGTCTAAAAACAAACAGATATAGATGTAAGGCAGTGATAAAGTTCCTAAAGGAGAAAAAACGTGGCGCTATCAAAGCATAGTAAAATTCAATCAATTGATAAAGTGAGTATAGTAAATTGCTCACCTGGTGCGGTTGTGCAAACTGAGGCACAACACCCGCTTGAAGTATGGATATACACTGCTCAAAAAAATAAAGGGAACACTAAAATTTCACATCCTAGATATCACTGAATGAAATATTCCAGTTGTTCAGTTGTGGCCAAAAGTATTGACACCCCTGCAATTCTGTCAGATAATACTCAGTTTCTTCCTGAAAATGATTGCAAACACAAATTCTTTATTATTATCTTCATTTAATTTGTCTTAAATGAAAAAACACAAAAGAGAATGAAGCAAAAAGCAAAACATTGATCATTTCACACAAAACTCCAAAAATGGGCCAGACAAAAGTATTGGCACCCTCAGCCTAATACTTGGTTGCACAACCTTTAGCCAAAATAACTGCGACCAACCGCTTCCGGTAACCATCAATGAGTTTCTTACAATGCTCTGCTGGAATTTTAGGCCATTCTTCTTTGGCAAACTGCTCCAGGTCCTGATATTTGAAGGGTGCCTTCTCCAAACTGCCATTTTTTAGATCTCTCCACAGGTGTTCTATGGGATTCAGGTCTGAACTCATTGCTGGCCACCTTAGAAGTCTCCAGTGCTTTCTCTCAAACCATTTTCTAGTGCTTTTTGAAGTGTGTTTTGGGTCATTGTCCTGCTGGAAGACCCATGACCTCTGAGGGAGACCCAGCTTTTTCACACTGGGCCCTACATTATGCTGCAAAATTTGTTGGTAGTCTTCAGACTTCATAATGCCATGCACACTTTCAAGCAGTCCAGTGCCAGAGGCAGCAAAGCAACCCCAAAACATCAGGAAACCTCCGCCATGTTTGTCTGTAGGGACCGTGTTCTTTTCTTTGAATGCCTCTTTTTTTTCTCCTGTAAACTCTTATGTTGATGCCTTTGCCCAAAAAGCTCTACTTTTGTCTCATCTGACCAGAGAACATTCTTCCAAAACGTTTTAGGCTTTTTCAGGTAAGTTTTGGCAAACTCCTGCCTGGCTTTTTTATGTCTCGGGGTAAGAAGTGGGGTCTTCCTGGGTCTCCTACCATACAGTCCCTTTTCATTCAGACGCCGACGGATAGTACGGGTTGACACTGTTGTACCCTCGGACTGCAGGGCAGTTTGAACTTGTTTGGATATTAGTCGAGGTTCTTTATCCAACATCCGCACAATCTTGAGTTGAAATCTCTTGTCAATATTTTTCTTTTCCGTCCACATTTAGGGAGGTTAGCCACAGTGCCATGGGCTTTAAACTTGATGACACTGCGCAGGGTAGACACAGGAACATTCAGGTCTTTGGAGATGGACTTGTAGCCTTGAGATTGCTCATGCTTCCTCACAATTTGGTTTCTCAAGTCCCTCAGACAGTTCTTTGGTCTTCTTTCTTTTCTCCATGCTCAATGTGGTACACACAAAGACACAGGACAGAGGTTGATTCAACTTTAATCCATGTCAACTGGCTGCAAGTGTGATTTAGTTATTGCCAACACCTGTTAGGTGCCACAGGTAAGTTACAGGTGCTGTTAATTGCACAAATTAGAGAAGCCTCACATGATTTTTCGAACAGTGCCAATACTTTTGTCCACCCCCTTTTTTATGTTTGGTGTGGAATTATATCCAATTTGGCTTTAGGATAATTCTTTTTGTGTTTTTTCATTTAAGACAAATTAAATGATGATAATAACAAAGTATTTGTGTTTGCAATCATTTTCAGGAAGAAACTGAGTATTATCTGACAGAATTGCAGGGGTGTCAATACTTTTGGCCACAACCGTAAATCTTTATTCATTACATAGTGGAATATGTTAAGAACAATAAAACCTAAAAATGATCAACGTAAATCAAAACGAATATCCCACGGAGGTTTGGAGTTGGACTGATGCACAAAATCAAAGTGGAAAATTAAGTTACAGGCTGATCCAACTTCAGTGGAAATGCCTTAAGACAAGGAAATGATGCTCAGTAGGGTTGAGCGAAACGGATCGTTCATTTTCATAAGTCGCCGACTTTTGGCAAAGTCAGCGTCTCATGAAACCCGATCCGATCCCTTCGCGGGGTCGGCCATGCGGTACGCGATCTTGGCGCCAAAGTCGCGTTTCGTATGACGCGTTTAGCGCCATTTTTTCAGCCAATGAAGGAGTGTGGGCAGAGTGATGACATAGGGGTTAGGGGCGGGCACGCCTATGATCATTTTAGCGCTTGTGCGCAGCAGGGATTTGCAATGTGGAAAACGAAATTTTCGGGGCTGGGACGGAGAGAGAGAGAGAGAGAGAGAAAAAAAAAAAAAAAATCCCCATTGACGTGCATAGGGTTTCGTGTTTTCCGGCCGATCCTCGACTTTTCAAAAAGTCGGGTTTCGCAAAACATGACTCGACCCTAAAAAGGTCAAGGTCGCTCAACCCTAATGCTCAGTAGTGTGTGCCCTCCATGTGCCTGTATGACCTCCCTACAATGCCTGGGCATGCTCCTGATGAGGCGGCAGATGGTCTCCTGAGGGATCTCCTCCCAGACATGGACTAAAGCATCTGGCAACTCCTGGACAGTCTGTGGTGCAGCATGAAGTTGGTGGATGGTGCGAGACATGATGTCCCAGATGTGTTCAATTGGATTTAGGTCTGGGGAACGGGCGGGCCAGTCCATAGCTTCAATGCCTTCATCTTGCAGGAACTGCTGACACACTCCAGCCACATGAGGTCTGGCATTGTCCTGCATTAGGAGGAACCCAGGGCCAACCACACCAGCATATGGTCTCACAAGGGGTGTGAGGATCTCATATCGGTACCTAATGACAGGCTACCTCTGGCGAGCACATGGAGGGCTGTGCGGCCCTCCAAAGAAATGCCACCCCACATCATTAATGACCCACTGCCAAACCGGTCATGCTGAAGGATGTTGCAGGCAGCAGATCGCTCTCCACGGCGTTTTTAGACTCAACGTCTGTCACGTGCTCAGTGTGAACCTGCTCTCATCTGTGAAGAGCACAGGGCACCAGTGACGGATTTGCCAATCCTGGTGTTCTGTGGCAAATGCCAAGCGTCCTGCACGGTGTTGGGCTGTGAGCACAACCCCTATCTGTGGACGACGGGCACTCAGACCATCCTCATGGAGTCGGTTTCTAACAGATTGTGCAGACACATGCACATTTGTGACCTGCTGGAGGTCATTTTGCAGGGCTCTGGCAGTGCTCCTTGCACAAAGGCTGAGGTAGTGGTCCTGCTGCTGGGTTGTTGCCCTCCTACAGCCCCCTCCACCTCTGCTGATGTATTAGCCTGTCTCCTGGTAGCGCCCCTGGACACTACGCTGGCAAACACAGCAAACCTTCTTGCCACAGCTCGCACTGATGTGCCATCCTGATGAGCTGCACTACCTGAGCCACTTGTGTGGGTTGTAATGTCCATCTCCTGCAGGAGCATGAAGCCTACCTGACGACAAATTCTTCAGAAGTTTCAATGGCGTAATTTATGCTAGAAATGTACTCCAGTACCTGACTGGAATACCAAGATGTGCCTAATTCATTAAATGTTATGAATTAGGTGATTCTTACGCCTGCATGCCCATCATTAAGAGTTGAATACAAAACACCAGTCTTAATTAATTGGGCGCAATGGCTTGATCAAACTGGATTTCAGTATGGCCTGAACAAAAGTAAGGACAAATTGTGAGTAGTTTCCATATAATAGTAATATTACCTTGCAGGCCTTACAAGTGAATCCAACATAAGCAGAATAAACAATAATTACCAATAATAACTCATGGTTGGCATCTTTTCCCTTTGATGGAGTTGCCTGACATTACCTGTCATCTCTACCTAGCCTGACCTCCATGAAGACTAGACATTATTTGGCTCTGGAAGTAGTGCCACACTACTGTGTTGCATCTTTACTTTTTTTTAACCAGAGAACAGGAAGGAAAAAACATGATCTGAAAATGCTGTCTCACCGGATATAGTATAACATTCTGTTATTATGAATAAAACAGTGCGTTTCTAGAGTGGACCATTCCTTTCAACAGGTACAAATAAAACTAAAAACATACAGAGTGAATTGGATTCTTAAAAGCACATAGACTAGGTATAGGGATTTAAATTAATTATTTAACCCTTACCATGTAATCACATATGATTATAAACATATACCCCAAAATATTAAACAGAACGACTAGCAATAACAAACAGATCCCAATCTATCAATATTCAGCCAGTATGTTCAATACTCATTCAATCCTTCAGGAACTAACGGGGAGAATTTAAAAATCCAGAATTCATTTTATAAGGAACCCAGGATATTGAGGAGATTTTTGGAAAGGGGATACCCCAATCAGCTTATAAGATGCCTTTGAAAAAAACTAAAAAGGTTGAAACAAAAAGATTGTTTAGCTAAGATTGCTATAAGATCTGAAAAGACAGCCTGTTTGTGGGGAAAATAGATTTCAATTTAGTTTTGTAACAACTTTTAATAAATCATATAAAAAAAGTGAAGAAATTCTAAAGACGTATTGGTTTATTCTGGGTGGAGACCCCATTTTATAAAAAAAAATTACCTGACGATCCTGTTTTAGTATATAGGTGTAATAAAAATTTGAAAAACATAGCGCCCTGTCAAATTAATCAGAAATGTAAGATCTGTAAATGGTTACATTCAGGTAGAGAACAATTTCTATCAGTTGCTACAGGGGAAAGTTTTTTGTAAAGTTTTATAAATTGTAACAGTTCGTATGTTATTTATGTATGGCAGCGTCAATGTAAATTGCAATATGTGGGACGGACCTCTATACCAATCCATTCAGGAGGAATAAGCACAAGTCTAATATAAAAAAACAGGATTTTGAACCATTGTTTGTCGAGGGATTTTTTCCATGTGTATGTAAAACCCCCGCCAATCTAGAACTTAGAAAATTGGTGAATAGGGACAGTTTCTGGATTTCTAAATTGTCCACATTAGTTCCTGAAGGATTGAATGAATGTATAGGCCATATGTGTTTGTTATTGTTTAACCCCTTAACGACTGCTGATACGTCTTTTTTAACTACATTGGTTAAGGGTCCTATTTCTCAGCAATGCTTTTTAATGGCACTGAGGAATAAACGTCTGGCACAGCCCGGCAACGTCAATTCCAGCAGGTGTCAGCTGTATATAACAGCTGACACCCTGCAGTATCAGACTTTGTGGGGTTTGCGACCAATCGGGGCCGAGTATACCATTAAAGGGAACCTGTCACCTCAAATTGGCGGGATATTAAAATGATTTGTAATGTAATGCTTTTCGGCTTTGCCCGCAGTAGGGCAAAGCATATTGCGCGTGCGCCACCTAAGACTGTATGGCGCACGCGCCAACTATGGCGCACGCATACACTTGTTTCCTAAAATATTGCGGAAAACAGGGACGGATGGGGTGGAGAAATGAAGAGGATATGCCGCCCATCAGACCGGTAACAAATCATTTTAATATCCCGCCAATTTGAGGTGACAGGTTCCCTTTAAATACCACTGTCAATCGCGACCGTAGTATTTAAGTTGTTGCAAGGGGGTCACGAGATGAGAATCACAGGTCCCGATGATTACCATGGCACCCTAAAGTCATGCAATGACCCCAGGGTACGGGGGTCTGTGAGATCCCGCTATAAATGGTATGACAGACTGTGACAGTGAGACACTGACAGTCTCATGCACTGTAGTACACGAGTGCTGCAGTGTATTAGACCAGTGATCAAACTGAAAATTATACATGTTCTACAGTAAAGCTAAGTGAAAAAGTAGAAAAAAGTAAAATACAATTTGTAAAAAGTGCACAGAAATCACGAAAATCCTTTTAGCCACACAAGACGCAGCGTTTGTGATCAAACAAAAAAAACCAAAACACTGTTAGTATCGCCGATTCAGTTTGGAGAACGCTGTAAAAAATAAATAAAAAACATGCCAAAAATGTCACTTTTTCATCATAGTGACTCATAAAAGTGAGTAAAAGCGATCAAAAAGTAGTATGTAAAAAAAAAAAAAGGTACAAATGAAAGCGCCAAACTGTACCGCAAAAAACAAGCCCTAATATTAGCTAATTCGGTAAAAAATAAAAAAAGTTACAGCTTTCAGAATATGACGATGCAAAACAAATTCATTTTTGTTACATATTGTTTAGTGTGTAAAAATAGCAAAGTATAAAAATCACAATATCGGTGTAATCATACCGACCTGACGAACAAATGGGTCTTATCACTTTTACTGAATTGCTGGTTTTTGTTCATTCTGTGTTTGAAAAATCTATGGGGGGAGCTATTTTTGCAATTCTCCATAAAAAAGCCTGGCGTGGATGTTACAAAATGGTCACTGCAGCCGTAGATGAATTCAATGAGAGGTGCAGTATCTACAATGGGGTCACTTGTTTTTTTTCTTCTGTTCTGGCACCTTCGGGGCTCCACAATGTTCATAGGTACCCCATGTAACCTTACAAGCTGCGGGTGGAAATGCTTAGCGATGGTCTCTGCTGAAGGTAGACTTGCCATAGGTACAAAATGCGCTAACTTAGAAAACCTGTCTACGACTACCCAGATTACCGTGTTACCCCGGGATGAAGGAAGGTTGGTAATGAAGTCCATGGACAAAATGGGTCCATGGTCTCCCTGGAATTGGCAAAAGCATCAATTCCCAGGCCGGCAATGAGAGCTCTTAGAACGGGCGCATACCCCACACGCAGCGACATGCTTCTTTATATCCAAAGGCCACCAAAAGACTCTAGCTACAGCCTCTTGTGTGGCAGAAATGCCCAGGTGAGCACTCTGTTTTGAATCATGGAACTCTCGCAGGAGCTTGGTGCGTAACTGCTGAGGAACAAACAATTTGATTTCGGGTTTGGTCCTTGGAGCTAAAGATTGAGCCCCCTCAATCTCCTGCTCCAATTCCGACAACACTTCGGCAATAATGATATTGGGTTGAAGAATGGGGGATGGCAGGTCAGGGGCGGATAGCTGCTCAAAACTACGTGACAAAGCATCAGCTTTCACATTTTTAGACCCCAGATGAAAAGTTATTGAGAACTGAAATCTGGAAAAAAAAAGTGACCAACGGGCCTGTCTAGGAGTCAGTCTCTTAGCATCTAGGTTTTTGTGGTCAGTGATGACCGTGATGGGGTGAGCCGCCTCCTAGAAAAATGCCTCCATTCCTCGAATGCTAACTTAGGAGTTAGGAGTTCTCTATTACCAACGTCATAATTCCTCTCAGCCCGAGATAACTTTTTCGAGAAATAGGTACAAAGTTGGAGGTTAGTCAGAGAAGTAAGGTACCTGTGACAACACTGCCCCCACCCCCACTTCTGAAGCATCAACCTCAACCACAAACGGCTTGGATGAGTCAGGTTGCACCAGAACAGGAGCAGATGTGAAACAATTTTTCAAAGTTAAAAAAGATTGTTTGGCTGCTGGGTACCAGTTCCTGACATCTGCCCCTTTACATGTGAGATCCGTGAGTGGTTTTACAATCTGAGAAAAACCTTTGATAAACCTGCAATAGTAATTTGCGAATCCCATGAAGCACTGGAGTCCCCTAAGTTCCTAAGGCTGGACCCACTGCATAATAGCTTGCACCTTCTTGGGATCCATACAAAACCCCTGTGGAGAGATTGAGACCCAAAAACGATAGCTCCTGAACGAAAAAAGAACATTTCTCCAGCTTAACAAATTATTGGTTTTCTCTGAGTTTTTGAAACACTGTTTTAACATGTGATAAATGAGAGTGTCTGTCAGCGGAATATATCAGTATATCATCTAAGTAGATCACCACAAAGTGGCAAATGGGATCCGAAAAAACTACATTGATGAAATTTTGGAACACAGCTGGAGCATTGGTGAGACCGAACAGCATCACCAGATTCTCAAATAACCCCTCAGATGTAAGAAAAGCAGTTTTCCACTAAACCCCCTCTCGTATTCTTATCAAATTATAAGCCCCTCTGAGGTCCAATTTCTAAAACCACTTGGCCCCAGAGAGCTGGTTACAGAGATCAGGAATCAGAGGCAGGGGGTATGTGTTCCTGACTGTGATTTTATTCAGTTCTCGAAAGTCGAGGCAGGGACGTAGGCCGCCATCCTTCTTTTTAACAAAGAAAACCCCCGCAGCTACAGGGGACATGGAAGGTTTTATATGCCCCTTAAGAAGACTTTCAGCGATGTATTGCTTCATAGCCAGGCGCTCAGGGCCAGACCAATTAAACAGACGGGCCTTGGGCAATTTGGCTCCAGGAATCAGATCAATAGCACAGTCAAATGGCCTATGTGGGGGCAGCGCCTCAGCCTCACTTTCAGAGAACAAGTCCTCAAAGTCTTTTAGGTACTCCGGAATACCCTCCAGACTGACAGAAGACATCGAGACAGGTTTTGCAAGTTTCAGACAACAAACAGGTTTATGGTAACAGTCGACACATTTGAATCCCCATTTAATAATCTCCCTTGTTTCCCAGTCAATCACCGGGTTGTGGCGTTGAAGCTATGGCATGCCCAACACCAGCCCTGCAGGCAATTTGTCCATAAGGCCGGCGTCACACTAGCATTTTAAACGGCCGAGTGCAATGCGAAAAAAAATAGCATATATCATCCGAGTGATGTGCGTTATAAGCGGACCTCAGCAATGGAGGAGATGGAGAAATTAATTTCTCCGCCTCCTCTGCAGCTGTGCTCCGATCCTCCCTGTGCCAGAGATTCGGAGCACAGACGCATGACACTCGGCTCGTGCTCTGCTACGAGCAGGAGCCGAGAGTCATTAGCATTTCGCATCCGATGCTCTCGCATCGGATGCAATACGCTAGTGTGACACCGGCCTAACAAAACATTCCATCTCTTCCGTGTGGGAAGAGCCGATCTGTAAAGAAGACCTTTTGGAAACAAAGAAGCACTGTTTGGGTAAGAGGGGAAGAGTCGATGGCCACAATTTTAAGTGCTGTCTCCAGCCTGACTGTGCCTATCTTGAGTTGGAAGACAACTCCGGAGCTGACCAAGTTGAGAGATGAACCCCTGTCCACCAATGCTATAAAGAAAAAATAATAGCTGTCTACCAACAGTTCCACCTTTAACAAGACTTTAGGACATAAGGAAAATAGAACCTGAAGGTCTGGGCTGCCTCCTTGACCACTACCCAGACCTAGTCATTTCCTGTCATCTTAGAGGATGATGGACAGAGGGGCAATCTTTTCTCCAATGTCCTTGCTCTCCGCAATAGAAACATACTTGTTTCTCCCTGCGACGTCTTCTCTCCCTCTATTTTAGCGAGGTGATGCCAATTTTCGTGGCCCCAGTCTCTTTGCTGCCAGCAAACAGTGAAGTTTCACACTGCATGACACCCCTGACACCTAGCCTGTTGTCCATTCGTACGGCCTGGGTTATGGTGTCCCCCAAATTGTCAGGTGGAGGATGAAGAGCCAGAGTATCCTGGAGGCGTTCAGACAGGCCTCTGCAGGACAGCCCTCGAACGGCGGCATCATCCCAGGACACTTCTGCAGCCCAACATTGGAACTCCAAACAAAACCACAAGGCAGAATGTTTGCCCTCATCATAGATGCGGTCCAGAGCATTAGAAAGGCATCAACAGTCATCCTCTCAGGATCAAAAAGAGAAAAAAACAAGGCTTATGGAGCCCCCCAAAGTAGGGAAAGAATGACCCCCCACCCTCTGGAATTCATCCCCAGAAGAACGAGGCCTCAGGGAAAAAAAAGTTTACACCCCTCCCTGGAGGCTCTGAACTCCTTTTTATCCCCTGAGAAGGGGTTGGGCAGTTTTACTGGAGATTCAGGAGATACCAACGACACATCCCACATCCACCAGTACCCAGAGTCCCCACAGCGACAGCCCCCTGTATGGTATCTACCAGCTGCTGCTGGGTCTGTGCCATTGTGCGCTGCTCAACATTCAATTTTTGGAACATTTGTGTCAGGTGTTTCACCTGATCTGCTAATGCCTGCATGGAATCCATGAGGATAACACTCCTAAATCTTCCCCCTAAAAAGAAGAATAAAAAAAAGCTATGGGTCGTTTATAATGTCAGGACCAACTACCCGACGGGCACTCACCGGCGGCTGCACAGGGGGTTAACCTAGACATCTGGTGCTGGGGACAGCCTTGTGACACCAGGGAGCCGTGAGAGTGGTACCAGTGGCGCGTGAAGAAGCTGGCCACTCTCCAGAGAAAGCAAATAGAGCCTGCGGTCACGTGACCGTGAGTCAGAGGGGGTGAGCCTACAGCGCGGGGCTGCAGCGGCTCTGGAGGGAAAATGAAAAAGGGAGAGGAGACCCCAGGGATGTTAAAAAGTGGAGACAGGAAAGCACGTAGTCACACAAGCCAAAGTCAAACAGAGAGGTCGGCGCAGTACACAAGGGCAGTCAGGAGAATAGTCAGGATGTAGCAAGAGATCAGTAAACCAGAACGGGAAATAGATGGTACAGAAACGGCATGCAAGAATCACAACAGGGATGGAACCAGATCAGAAACCATACAGACTGACAGTAGTACATGCACAAAGCAGAGGCACACCAGGGTCAGACACACTCAGCCAAGGGTATATACAGACCACAACAGAAAATGTATATTGATCTGTCATGCATGCTCAACACCAAGTGGAGTAGCAAAAAACAGAGAAAAAGAAAAGAGGACACTCCAACATAGAATCCTTATTACCCAATAGAAGAAATGGAGTTCAAGTCCAAATAGATTAAAAAGGTATAAATTTATTACAAAAAAATAAGCAAATTGTACACACATAATCAGTAATAGCACAAGTAAAAGTACTGACAACCATTAAAATTTCAGCAAGAAAAACAGGTGGAAATGATCAGTGGGTACACCAGAGATTACCACATGCGTTATAAAGTAAAGTTCAAAGTGCTTTGTTAAAGAACAGGAAAGATTAGCAGGAGGAAGGATGGTGGATGTAACTAGTACAGAGTCAGTGCCCTGTCAATATCATAACCTCCCATGCCTTGGATGTCTTACCCATATTGTAGTATCGTCTGGCTCCCCACCGTGCAGCCCCAACACTCGTTTCACATTGGCTTTGTCAGGGGGCGGTGCTGTCAGTTCACCGCGGGTCAGGCGGAGAGTCTGCGCAGCCTCAGTGACGTCAATGGTAGTCACTGAGGCTGCGCAGACTCCCCGCCTGACCCACTGAACTTGACAGCGTGGGAAAATGTTCAGAAACTTTCCCACACTGCAGAGTTCATGTCCGGTCAGGCAGGGAGGCTGCGCAGGGAGGCTGCGCAGGCAGCTTTTCATTCATTCCTCCATGGTTTACAGCCCGGCCATTAGCATTAGCACCGCTCCGGCTTGTAAACTATTTAACCCCTTGAGATGGATTGCAGCGTGGGACTTGACTGTACGGCGGACAGGTATGAGATATTGTTGGTTTTTTATTTTGGATTTTTTTTTACAGAAGAATGAGGGCTTTGCTTGGATTGAGAGTGTAATAAAGATGTTAAACCTGTGTGTTTCATTTTTTCATTAAAAGACTTTATTCTTAATGTGTGTGTGTATTTTTAACCCATTCATACTATAGGATTAGTAATGGATAGGTGTCTTATTGACACCTCTCCATTATTAACCAGGCTTAATGTCACCTTACAATAGCAAGGTGACATTAACCCCTTATTACGCCATATGCCATCGCTACAGGGCAATGGGAAGAGAGAGGCTAAGTGGCGGAATAGGCGCTTCTTACAGATGCAGCTTTTCTGGGGTGGCTGGGGGCAGATGTTTGTAGCCAGTGGAGGGGCAGTAACCATAATCCCTCTCTAGGCTATTAATAACTGCCCTCAGTCACTGGCTTTCCCTCTCTGGTGGAGAAAATTGCGCGGGAGACCACACCATTTTTTTCTGTGAATTAATCCTTTAATACCTACAGCTCCAAAATTTTACACACACTCACACACTAGTTTACAGAAAAAAACCATAAAAATATATATATAACCTTTATTAAATATCAATTAAGAACAAATAGGTAGAAATACCCTAAAGTAGAATAGCCTGTATGGTTTGGGCTATAGAAAATTATAGGGGGATATCCTCCCCTGGTATGACTAGGATGATATCTACCCAGCCACCAATAACCTCTATTTGAAAAGATAGAGAGGTAAGCCCACCTTAAGATATCATGTAGTAGTACCATGAACCTGTGACAAGACAGTGCTGCCGCTTACTCATTCAATAGATGTGCAGATATAGGTGATATTTCCCTAGACACTACAAAAAACACCTATATATCTGCCTACCTAGATACGGAGGTTGGCACCCTAAGAAACACGAGAATGGCGCCCCCGCTTGTACAGTGGCTGTCCCTAATCTTCTGGTTATACCCTATAAGATGATAGTTAGAAATAGAAGGCCAGACGACCTGTCACAATCGTGTAATCGTATATTGTGTCGTATAACATGAATGGGACCAACCAGAAATGTGATGTAAGAGACGAGACAGGATATGTCATTCATCCCCCATGCACATAATATCAGGTGTATAAACATGTAGAGAATAGGTGTCTATGTACTCAGCAACATCTTGATAACACCATATCATTGGCCCCATATAAGTATTGGGAATTTACTGGTACTACTATAGAACAACATGCTCATAAAATGATAGACACAATTCAGATGTCATAACATGCCAACATACCATCCAGCTATAAGAAAAAAGCCAATAGGTGCATAATGTGCCCCTATGATATAGGTACCTTTATAATACAATTTATACTCATCTGTTAGTCTGTGGTGTATAGGCGGTTGAGGGTTCCAATGAAGTGACTCCTCACATGAAACAAACAGACTATCGACGCATTTCCCCCACACACGGGTTCATCAGGAGAGATTCAATCATCACATGGCAGTAGAGAGTTGTCCAAAAAAAAGGCTGCAGACTACACATAGAAAAATCCTCCTTAAATACCTGGTCAAGTATATGTGGTATGCCAGCTGCTTCCTGTTTGGCGGGTATACACAGATTCACAACTACTCCAAATGGTCTATGACAGCGCCCTGCATTGGGGTGAGCAGCGCCATTACCTTGAAGACAAGTCGCACCAATCCACAGTGCGCATGCTCCCCCTCCTGTGAGACGCTAGATGTACAGGTCACATGATCGGATAGAATCACTACACACTGCATACAGCGCATGCGGCGGTCAACTAGAATATGGCAAACAGCCAAACTACTGCGCCGCCAACGGGGACACTGCGCAATTAAGCACGGTGTTAAACCGTGTGTATAGCAGCTGAACAGTGTGTAGCGCCCACGCTTTGTGTTCGGATCATCCCCCCAAGGCACCATAACTACCCCTTCTGTCTTACAGTTTGCAAAGTCTCACATAAAGTAGACCCTTTCTGATGTGGTACCCTTATCCTCAGGAAACATTGGGGGATACTAAGAGCTGATCCCGAATTAAGAGACTTCATCTCACCAACCCCTAAAATTACTTACAGGAAGTGTAGATCCATTAGAGACCGATTGGTCCACAATTTCTACGAAAAACCCAAACCACTTGGCACGTGGTTAGATCGCTAACGGTGTGGTACCTTTAGATGTGGAGACTGTAAGTTCTGTCCGTGGGTTAGAAGGGAGAAATCCTTCAAGGGTACCACATCAGAAAGGGTCTACTTTATGAGAGACTTTGCAAACTGTAAGACAGAAGGGGTAGTGTACATGGCTACCTGCTCATGTCCACTCATTTATATCGGGAAAACAAAAAGGGAACTACGCAGATGTATTGGCGAACATCTTGGTGATATCAAGCACAAAAGGGATACACCTCAAGCAAAACATGTTAGGTTTGTTCATCAAAATGATCCCAAGGTGCTGTCATTCTGTGTCCTTGAGGTAGTGCGACTGAACCCACGGGGTGGGAATTTAAATAAGCTTCTTCTTCAAAAAGAATATCAATGGATATTCAAACTACGAACTCTTGTGCCGGACGGCTTAAATGAGCAACAAAATTATTGTTGCTTTATATGATTCAAATGTCCATTATCACTAGCCAGAATTAGGACTGGTAGGTTTTATCCAGTCATTATATCACATATCTTTCTATATATCTTTTGTTAATCTTTGGGATTATTTCCTTTCCTTGTCTTAGATACCTGATATTATGGGGGCACTATTCTGATTGAAAAATCTGTGTCTATCTGTGTATATATATGTGCTCCAGTGTGTAACTTTGCAGCTTTAGAATGCATACATATGCTCCTTTTTGTAACATTGTGGTTTAAATGCAGAAAGGGTGGCACTGTGTGTAACAGATTGCGTTCTTATTTTGGGGTATATAGTGCAAGGTCTACACTTTAGTAGGATATGATGCGTTTGTTATAACATGTGTACCCGTTATGGTGCCTTGGGGGGGATGATCCGAACACAAAGCGTGGGCGCTACACACTGTTCAGCTGCTATACACACGGTTTAACACCGTGCTTAATTGCGCAGTGTCCCTGTTGGCGGCGCATGCGCGGTAGTGTTTGGCTGTTTGCCGTATTCTAGTTGACCGCCGCATGCGCTGTATCCAGTGTGTAGTGATTCTATCCGATCATGTGACCTGTACATCTAGCGTCTCACAGGAGGGGGAGCATGCGCACTGTGGATTGGTGCAACTTGTCTTCAAGGTAATGGCGCTGCTCACCCCAATGCAGGGCGCTGTCATAGACCATTTGGAGTAGTTGTGAATCTGTATATACCCGCCAAACAGGAAGCAGCTGGCATACCACATATACTTGACCAGGTATTTAAGGAGGATTTTTCTATGTGTAGTCTGCAGCCTTTTTTTGGACAACTCTCTACTGCCATGTGATGATTGAATCTCTCCTGATGAACCCGTGTGTGGGGGAAACGCGTCGATAGTCTATTTGCTTCATGTGAGGAGTCACTTCATCGGGACCCTCAACCGCCTATACACCACAGACTAACAGATGAGTATAAATTGTATTATAAAGGTACCTATATCATAGGGGCACATTATGCACCTATTGGCTTTTTTTTCTGATAGCTGGGAGGTATGTTGGTGTGGTATGACATCTGAATTGTGTCTATCATTTTATGAGCATGTTGTTCTATAGTAGTACCAGTAAATTCCCAATACTTATATGGGGCCAATGATATGGTGTTATCAAGATGTTGCTTAGTACCTACACACCTATTCTCTACATGTTTATACACCTGATATTATGTGCATGGGGGATGAATGACATATCCTGTCTCCTCTCTTGCATCACATTTCTGGTTGGTCCCATTCATGTTATACGACACAATATACCGTTACACGATTGTGACAGGTCGTCTGGCCTTCTATTTCTATCATCTTATAGGGTATAACCAGGAGATTAGGGACAGCCACCGTACGAGCGGGGACACCATTCTCGATTTTCTTAGGGTGCCAACCTCCGCATCTAGGTAGGCAGATATATAGGTGTTTTTTGTAGTGTCTAGGGAAATATCACCTATATCTGTACATCTATTGAATGAGTAAGTGGCAGTACTGTCTTGTCACTGGTTCAAGGTACTACTACACGATGTCTTAAGATGGGCTTACCTCTCTATCTTTTCAAATAGAGGTTATTGGTGGCTGGGTAGATATCATCCTAGTCATACCAGGGGAGGATATCCCCCTATAATTTTCTATAGCCCAAACCATATAGGCTATTCTACTTTAGGGTATTTCTACCTATTTGTTCTTAATTGATATTTAATAAATGTTATATATACATTACAGACCAAAAGTTTGGACACACCTTCTCATTTAAAGATTTTTCTGTATTTTCATGACTATGAAAATTGTACATTCACACTGAAGGCATCAAAACTATGAATTAACACAAGTGGAATTATATGCTTAACAAAAAAATGTGAAACAACTGAAAATATGTGTTATATTCTAGGTTCTTCAAAGTAGCCACCTTTTGATTTGATAACTGTTTTGCACACTCTTGGCATTCTCTTGATGAGCTTCAAGAGGTAGTCACCAGAAATGGTTTTCACTTCACAGGTGTGCCCTGTCAGGTTTAATAAGTGGGATTTCTTGCATTATAAATGGGGTTGGGACCATCAGTTGTGTTGAGCAGAAGTCTGATGGATACACAGCTGATAGTCCTACTGAATAGACTGTTAGAATTTGTATTATGGCAAGAAAAAAGCAGCTAAGTAAAGAAAAACGAGTGGCAATCATTACTTTAAGAAATGAAGGTCAGTTAGTATGAAAAATTGGGAAAACTTTGAAAGTGTTCCAAAGTGCAGTTGCAAAAACCATCAAGCGCTACAAAGAAACTGGCTCACATGAGGACCGCCCCAGAAAAGGAAAACCAAGAGTCACCTCTGCTGAGGATAAGTTTATCCGAGTGACCAGCCTCAGAAATTGCAGGTTAACAGCAGCTCAGATTAGAAACCAGGTCAATGCCACACAGAGTTTGAGCAGCAGATACATCTCTACAACAACTGTTAAGAGGAGACTTTGTGTAGCAGGCCTTCATGGTAAAATAACCGCTAGGAAACTACTGCTAAGGACAGGAACCAAGCAGAAGAGACTTGTTTGGGCTAAAGAACACAAGGAATGGACATTAGACCAGTGGGAATCTGTGCTTTGGTCTGATGAGTCCAAATTTAAGATCTTTGGTTCCAACCACTGTGTCTTTGTGCGACGCAGAAAAGGTGAACGGATGGATTCTACATGCCTGGTTCCTACCGTGAAGCATGGAGGAGGAGGTGTGATGGTGTGAGGATGCTTTGCTGGTGACACTGTTGGGGATTTATTCAAAATTGAAGGCATACTGAACCAGCATGGCTACCACAGCATCTTGCAGCGGCATGTTAGTCCATCCGGTTTGCGTTTAGTTGGACCATCATTTATTCTTCAACAGGACAATGACCCCAAACACATCTCCAGGCTGTGTAAGGGCTATATGACCAAGAAGGAGAGTGATGGGGTGCTACGCCAGATGACCTGGCCTCCACAATCACCAGACCTGAACCCAATCAAGATGGTTTATGGTGAGCTGGACCGCAGAGTGAAGGCAAAAGGGCCAACAAGTGCTAAGCATCTCTGGGAACTCCTTCAAGATTGTTGGAAGAACATTTCCGGTGACTACCTCTTGAAGCTCATCAAGAGAATGCCAAGAGTGTGCAAAGCAGTCATCAAAGCAAAAGGTGACTACTTTGAAGAACCTAGAATATAAGACATATTTTCAGTTGCTTCACACTTTTTTTGTTAAGTATACAATTCCACATGTGTTAATTCATAGTTTTGATGCCTTCAGTGTGAATTTACAATTTTCATAATCATGAAAATACAGAAAAATCTTTAAATGAGAAGGTGGGCTTTTTTTTCTGTAAACCGGTGTCTTTCCCTTGTTGCTTATTTAGTTTGTGAGAACACACACACTACTAACATTATTAGTCAGGGACATATAAAAATCTAACGGATATGCAATGGTTTACTGTATGTAAACCATATCTCATATCCTGTTGGGTTCTGTAATGATTTAGCAAAAGCAGACAAATGAATTACCGGCTATTCTGCTATCTAGCTCTCTATGAAATATAAAGATATATATGTGTCTCACTGAGATGGCCCAAATGAGGATTCTCCTCCCAGCAGGCAAGATGTCAGATCTACAGACCGGCATCTAGTCCCTGTGTCACTCATCTCCTCTTCTTCTCCACCTCTGCTTGAGTGTCCTAGGCAAGATTGTGGCAGCCATTAAAGCAATCCCGTTTGCCCAATTTCAAACCAGACCACTGAAGCTGGCCTTACTTTCTCGCTGAAAATGTCTGTCCTCTCCCTGGATCATCCTATTCATCTTTTCCCCTGGTTCAATTAGATGGTGGGACTCTCCCCTCATTTTTCTTCTGTCGTTCCTTCCTCCTAATTCACTAGCAGATCATGATGACGGATGTCAGTCTAAGCAGTTGGGGAGCAGCATTCTGAAATTTGACAGTGCAGTGTCGATGGAAGAGCCATGAAGTCCTCCTTCTCATCAACAGCCTGGAACTCATGGCAATTTGTCTTGCCCTAGCGCATTGGCAGAATCAGCTTTCAGGTCTCCCAGTTCAAATTTAGTCTGACATCACCACCATCATGGCCTACATCAACCAGCAATGAGGTAGTCGGCATCATCAAGCAATGTCAGAGGTTCTCAGATTCTCAACTGTGCAAAATGAAGAATCCCAGGTGTGTCAGCAGACTACATCCCAGGAATGGACAACTGGTCGGAGACTCCCTAAGTTGCGAGGTGCTAACCATGGGAGAGTGATCCCTGCATCCAACCATCTTCAATCTGATCATCTTTGGCAGGCCACACCAGACGTCTACCTGATGATATCCAGACACAATCATAAGGTGCCCCTGTTGATGTCCCAGTCTTACCCAACGCCCTGGCGATTCCTTGGTCCCAATTCTCTCTTTCTTATCTATTCCCATTATTGCCTTTGCTACCCAGGCTTCTCAAGAAGATCGGTTCTGAAAGCAGTCCTTTTGTTGTTGTTCTGTTGGCCCAGAAGATCATGGAAGTTGGAAGTGGTCAGCCTTCTAGCAGACGTTCCTTGGATTGTTCTGAATGGCCAAGATCATCTCTCACAAGGTCCTCTTTTCCACCTGAATTCTCGGCTGCTCAATTTATGACATGGCTGTTGAAGCCACTGTTCTAAGAGCCTTGGGTTTTCTTCAGTGAGATACAGACCATGATCAAGACTTGGAAACCATCCTCATTGCACACCTATGATCGTACCTGGAAGGCCTTATTCTGCTGGTGTCAATCCAAAGATCTCACTCCTATGTTTTGTTTCCCTTCTTTCTCTTCTTGCCTTCCTACAGTCGGGTCTCAAGTCCAGTTAGGCCCTCAACCCCCTTAAGGGCCAGGTCTCTGCCCTGTCAATTCACTCTCACAAGGACTTGGCATCCAAACCGCAAGTCAAGACTTTTTTTAGGGTGTGGCCCTCTTTGTTAGGCTAAGACTAAGGCTAAGGAGGCTAAGTCATAAACAGAAGGAAGAGACAAAGGCATAGTCAGGTAACGTTCTGAGGTCAGAATACCAGGAGGATAGTGGATTTTAGCAGAAAGTCCAAGGCCAGGCAATGAAAGATCTATAAACAGAATGCACTGCACAGAGACACAAACCACATAGTAGCTGTTAATGTAGAATGTACATATGGCAGAGGTCTAGGAGAAACAACTCAGTAGCCTGGCAATCACCTTTGATAATGAACACTCGGTGACAGCCAGTGCATCTCAGTCTCAGATTGGATGGCCGTGCTGTCAATCAACAAACTGACAGCTTGGCATGCCCCTGCACCAGACTGGATGGCTGACCTGTCAATCAAAGCACTAACAGCTTCAGCATGCCCCTGTCAGTAAGTGCATCCCGGAAACGCTGCGGGGTAAAACTGTGACACTTCAAGGAGAGGCCAGTGGACTTCCTGTCTTCCTATGAAATTTTAGATGGAAGGCCAGACTAACTAATTGGCCTTCACTTCTCGAGCTGGGACCCAGGATCTCACCTCTGGTCCATATATACTCCAGTGGATGAGGTATTGGAGGAAATTTCTGACCCTCCGAGTATCCACAATGCTTTTAACCTCATACTCCAAGCCACTGACAACTGAAACTGTAGGAGATGGTGATGAGGAGACAATGCCGAAGAGACAAACTTCTTTAATAGGGATCTATGAAACACATTAAGGATGCGAAGGGGTGGAGGAAGCTTTAATCTAAATGCCACAGGACTAACCACTTCTTGCATCTCATATGGGCCAATAAACTTTGGACCTAACTTCACTGATGGCACTTTAAGTTTAATATTCCTAGATGACAACCAAATCTATCTCCAATCTGAAAAACTGGACCCATTGAACGTCTGCTATTGACCTTCTGTTTTTGGTGAATTTGAGCAGTTCCAATATTCTTTTTAACCTCCCTCCAGACATTCCAAGTCTCTATGTGGTGACCTTCATCCCAGGACATTCAGAACTAATCCTAGAAAATTCACCAAAATGCGGATGAAACTATACAGAAAAACTGTGAAGTTCCAGTAGACTGATTTATTCAACTGTTAAAAGCAAGCTTAGCGAGAAGTACAAACAAAGACCAGTCCTCTTGCCGAGCTGCCACAAAGCACATTAAAATTTGTTCCAAATATTGATTAGTCCTCTCAGTTTGACTGTTAGTTTCCAGCAGATGAAAATGACAAGTCAATCCCGAGTTTACTATAAAGTGCTCTCCAGAATTTAGAGGCAAACTGTACTCACCTATCGGACACAATGATAAGAGGCAAGCCATGTAAGCTTACAATATGAGAAATAAAGGACCTGGAGAGTGTCTCTGCATTAGGTAATCCTAATAAAGGAACAAAATGAGCTTGTTTGCTGAATCGGACAACTACCACCCAGATAGCAGGCAAATCTGTAATGAAATCCATGGACAAATGAGTCCATGGTCTTTCAGGAATTGGCAATGGAAGCAATTCCCCAGCTGGCCAGCTATGATTGACTTTAATGTGTACACAGACTTCACAAACAGATACAAAATCTTTAACATCATTATGTATGAACGGATACAAAAAAAAGTCTAGCAATGGCTTTTAGGGTTGAGCGACCTTAACTTTTATAGGATCGGGTCGGGTTTCACGAAACCCGACTTTCTCAAAAGTCGGGTCGAGTGAAATCGGCCGATCCTATAAAAAAGTCGGGGTCGGGGTCGGCCGAAACCCGAAACCCAATGCACTGCAATGGGATACTATGGTTCCCAGGGTCTGAAGGAGAGGAAACTCTCCTTCAGGCCCTGGGATCCATATTTAAGTGTAAAATAAAGAATTAAAATAAAAATTATTGATATACTCACCTGTCCGGCGGCCCCTGCAACTTACCGAGGGAACCGGCGGCCTGCTTTGGTTAAAATGAGTGCGTCCAGGGCCTTCCGTGACGTCACGGCTTTGTGATTGGTCGCGACGGCCCATGTGACCGCCACGCGACCAATCACAAGCCGCGGACGTCATTCTCAGGTCCTAAATTCCTAGAATTCTAAATTCTAGGAATTTAGGACCTGAGAATGACGTCCGCGGCTTGTGATTGGTCGCGTGGCGGTCACATGGGCCGTCGCGACCAATCACAAAGCCGTGACGTCATCTTAAGGTCCTTCACGCGCTGATTCTTAGGAAGGAAGGCTGCCGGAAAGAAGCAGGGCACGTCCGAGGGTGAGTATATTCCTATTAGGTATATACTCACCCTCGGCTTCTTTCCGGCAGCCTTCCTTCCTAAGAATCAGCGCGTGAAGGACCTTAAGATGACGTCACGGCTTTGTGATTGGTCACGACGGCCCATGTGACCGCCACGCGACCAATCACAAGCCGCGGACGTCACCGCAGGCCATTCACGCGCTGATTCTTAGGAAGGAAGGCTGCCGGTTAGTACCAGGGCGCGTCAGAGGGTGAGTATATCAATATTTTTTATTTTGATTCTTTATTTTACACTTAAATATGGATTCCGATACCGATTCCCGATATCGCAAACATATCGGAACTCGGTATCGGAATTCCGATCCCAGATTCAGAAGATCGCCGACCTCATGGCCGACCCCACACAGGGGTCGGGTCGGGTTTCATGAAACCCGACTTTGCCAAAAGTCGGCGACTTCTGAAAATGGCCGACCCATTTAGCTCAACCCTAATGGCTTTCCATGTCGCAGTAACCCCAGGATGACCACTCAAGACAGAATCATGAAATTCCTATAATACCCGCAATCTTAAGTACACAGGCACAAATAATTTGTACCTTGGAGAAGCGGAAGGAGCCAACGACTGGACCTTAAGAATCTCCTCTTCCAATTCCGAGGTTACTATGGAAACCACGATATGCTGAGGAATAATAGAGGATGGAGGAGAGACTGAAAAGAGACTATGAGATAATGCATCAGCTTTCACATTCTTGGACCCCGACCTGAATGTAATATGAAAATTAAACATAGAGAAAAACAAAGACCATCAGGCCTGTCTAGGAGTTAACCTTTTAGCTGATTCAATGTAAGCTAGTTTCTTCTGATCAGTGACCACAATAACTGGATGAACCACCCCCCAAAAAATGCTTCCATTCCTCAAAAACCAATTTGACAGCAAGTAACTCCTAATTCCTAACATCATAATTTCTTTCCACCAACAAAAATTTTTTTGAAAAAAAAGCACATGGGCGCAGGTTAGTCAGAGTTTTGGGCCCCTGTGATAAAACTGCCCCCACTCTGACCTCTGAAGAATCCATCTCCACAATGAACGGTTCTTGGCGATCAGGTTGAATCAGAATGGGAGCAGACATTGTGTGACCCCCCCTGTGCCAGGTTCATGATCTTAGCCTCAGCGACCTAAATCCTGTTCAGTTCATCATATATCAGACCTAAAAGGTAAAAACGGCATCAACAGAAAACCATTCTGGTACATGTGGGGACAATGAAAATGCTCAGGTCTGAGGACCCCCTCACCGTGGAGACGTGATTATTCCAACTGGCTGGAACTCCTCTCCTGATGACCGGAATGCAAAGTAAAAAATAACCTACAACTCTCCCTGAATACCATAAGCTGGTCTTTCTCTCCTGAAAATTGATCAGGGAGGACCCTTCCAGGTTCGGGAAAGATCAACTGTACATCAAAGGCTAGTGATGTCACAGCCACTTCCGGCAGTGGAGGGCTATAGGGGCTCTTCATCAAATTATTTGTCTGACCCTGCAACTAATATTGTGATGAGTAGGGTTGAGCGACCTTTAGTTTTTTAGGGTCGAGTCGGGTTTTGTGAAGCCCGACTGTCTTAAAAGTCGAGTCGAGTGAAATCGGCCAACCACCGTGAAAAGTCGGGTTTCGGCCGAAACACGAAACCCAATGAAGGAATTTTTATTTTTTTTATTTTTTTTTATTTCTCTCTCTCTCTCTCTCTCTCTCTCTCTCTCTCTCTCTCTCTCTCTCTCTCTCTCTCCCCCCTCCGTCCCAGCACAGAAAATTTCGTATTGCACATTCCAAATCCCAACTGCGCACAAGCGATAACATGATGATAGGCGTTCACTCCCCTAAGACCTATGTCATCACTCTGCCCACGCTCATTCATTGGCTGAAAAAATGGCGCTAAACGCGTCATACGAAACGCGACTTTAGCGCCAAGATCGCGTACCGCATGGCCGACCACGCACAGGGATCGGGTCGGGTTTCATGAGACGCCGACTTTGCCAAAAGTCGGCGACTTATGAAAATGGACGACCCGTTTCGCTCAACCCTAGTGATGAGTCCAGACTCTGGAATTCCTTAGTCAGATCCTGAGTCATCTGTGTCAAATTCGCCATACTGGCGAAAAAGAAAACATTTTGGCCAGACATAATGTGATGCTGAGTCACTTCTCATGGCAAAGCCGTGAATCGTAGTCGAGGAGTCCAAGGTCTGAAGCCCGGAGGGTACGTGATAAACTGAAGGAAGAGACAAAGGTGTAGTCAGGTACCGTTCAGAGATCAGGATAGCGGATCAGAGCAGAAGGGGTTAAACAGACGGATGGTTAGACTGAGGTCCAAGGTCAGGCAATGAAAGATCTATAAACAGAATGCAAGACAAACCACATAGTAGCTGAATGTACGTTTGGCAGAGGTATGGAAGAAACAGCTCAGTTATGCAGCCTGGCAGTCACCTGGGATAATGAAAAATGCTTCTCTTGTCCATATGAAGCATTCTGCGTGTACTTCAAAAGGCGTTGACTAAATAAAGAAAAATGCATGTACTTTCGGTCTGGACTGGGATTTATTATATGGAATACCAGCAGCTCAGATTATGCGCAAATCCTCATCTGAATTTGCAGACACTGTATTGGGGTATTGCCTCTCGTCAGTGCAAAGTATGCTAATTGATTTGGCTAGGTGAGAGGCTCTGGATCCAGGCCAATTTTTTTGATGATTTTGGGGTATTTTGGGTCCAGTGTAAATTTTACAAGTGAGCACATACTCACTATTCTCTCTTGTCATGACTGACCAGCAAAACTACCTGGCTATAAGTCAAAGTGTTCTGTCTATCTTAGGGTGACCTGCAAGTGCAGAATTATGGGACTCACATAGGACTCCCAAAGAAAACATGCTCTACAAACAATTTTTATGCGGGAGTGTTATCTGGAGCGAAATTTTGAGATTTACTGATCCCTGCTTTTGAGATCAGTAGATATGGAACGCCCGCCAGGGCCATGGGGTACTCGGTACCGGGTCCGGTCTTAAGGGGGATGTCACGGTGGCTGCGATCCAGTCTGTGGCCCTGGGTGCCCAATTTAAAGGGAATGTCTTTTAAGGGGAATTGTGAATAATGTCTATTGTTCATGACGCCAACTGTGGTTCTCGGTCAATAGGGACCGACGCTGCTTTAAAGGGGTCCTCTGGAGATGTTGTTGGAGCAAGATGGTATCGCTTCCCACAGGTGAAGCGGGGTCCCCAGGGCTCCCAAGGTGTGTGGCAAGGATGGTGTATGCCGATGAATAAGTGGAGGACACAGAGTTGTAAAGTCTTTACCTGGTTTACTGGTGGTAGTAGTCCACAGTCCAGGGTACCAGGTACAGGTGTCCTGTTGTCCAGCTGGCTCAGAGGCAATGGGAGAATCTCCTTCCCAGTTGAGGTCCGTGAGCCTCTCCTTCTTGCGTTGTTATATGAGGTCCCTGCTGCTTGAAGCTTTCTAACAAGGTCCTCGTTCTTTCCCCCTGTCCTGGGACAGGCACCTGCATGACGGGCAGCTTGAGCCGTTTTACAGGGACTCTATCATGCCCCAGGCTCTTCAGGTGCTGCTGCGTCTCAGGTGTGGTGTGGGCCAATTACATACAGTTCTTGGCCCTCCGGTTCTGCTCTGTGTCTTAGAGTCCCACAAAAGCCTCGTACCCGGCTGGTGTGCTCTGGCTCTGGAGGTGTCCGATTGCAGTTCCCCTCTGAGCCCTTTCTCTCTCCTCTGCTCCTTTCCTCTGTAGCTCCACTACATACAACACTTCGGGTTCTCTCACTCCTTCCAGAGGCTGCAGCTCTCTCATGGCTGCTTGGCCTCTGTCTGCTCTCAGTTCCAGACTTCCTTCTCCTTTAGTGTCTGTATCAGACTGTCCTTCCTCTATCTCTCCCTCCTGGAGACTGACTAGCTCTTCCTCCAGGTCAGGATATGGATCGCCCCCAGGCGCAGGGCAGTGGGGTACTCGGTACCGGGTCCCTCTGTCTCGGTTTTGGGGATGTCACGGTGGCCCGACCCGGTCCGTGGCCCTGCTAAGGGGCGTCCAATCAAAGGTGTAGTTTGTCAAGTGTTCGTGACGCCACCTGTGGTGTTCGGTCAGGGTGACCGACGCTGCTAGGGGTCCACTGGGGTGATGGAATGGCAGCTAGATGTTATACCTTCCCACAGGTGAAGTATGTCCCCAGGGCTTCCCTTGATGAGTAGGTGGTAATGGTGGATGGTGTAAGGCGCGATGAATAACGAGGACACAAAGGTTATAGTCTCTTTACCTTTTACTGAAGACTTCAACGTCCACAGTCCAGAGCACTGTTCACAGGGCAGGCTAAGTCCGGCCGGTCCGAAGGCACATCCAGAGTTCCCTTTGCAGGTGGAAATCAGTAGCCTTCCTACTAGCGCCTGTGTGTTGTAGTACCTCCCTGCTGAGCACCACGGATAGTCCTCACAACTCTCGTGTATATTTCTGATGTTCTCTCTCCGTCCCCCAGATGGTATGGCTAGGACGACCCGTATGACAGGGTAGGCCTGGAGCTATTTTATAGGGACCCTAGAGACGCCCCTCTCTCACAATTTGCCTCCGTTGTCTTCATTAGGTATTAAGGTCGGGCAGCCAACTTGGAATTGAACTGTCCTGCCGTGTTTCAAAGTAAATTATCAATTGCACCACACTCTCTCTAGACAAGTTTATGCCAAAGTTGTGTCAGTTTATTAATTTAAACTGGGAGCGTAACAGAATATTACAGCATATGCGATTAACAACGTTTCGGCTCAACCAGAGCCTTTATCACGTACTCGCTTGTTCCAGTTAAAGATAGTGTGTAGGGAGGGATAAGTCCCAGCAGTGCAACATAAGTTCTTAAGCAATGTCAATGCCAGACACACGCTGCATCTGAGCAAAGCGCGGGAGCGCCGCTCAATATCCTGACACTACAGGTCTACACCTTCTGAAAGGGAGCCTCTAATAGCATACCTAATACATCAGTACATTACTTAAGAACTTATGGTGCACCGCTGGGACTTATCCCTCCCTACACACTATCTTTAACTGGAACAAGCGAGTACGTGATAAAGGCTCTGGTTGAGCCGAAACGTTGTTAATCGCATATGCTGTAATATTCTGTTACGCTCCCAGTTTAAATTAATAAACTGACACAACTTTGGCATAAACTTGTCTAGAGAGAGTGCGGTGAATTTGATAATTTACTATATCGGGGCCTCTGGTCCATTACACCGGCACCTCGCCTTATTAGGCTGAGTGCACGCCAAATAACCCTCTTCTTGTGTTTCAAAGTAATGCGTAGAGCCAATTACTTCCTCGGTGTTCCGGCCACTGGCTACGCGCCTCAGAAAGATGTTGCCAATCTTAAGGCAGGACTTCTCCTGGTGTTATCTCCTTGTGCTGTGATCTCGTTTCTCACTTCTCCACAATATACTCCGCTTCTTGTCCTTTCTTAGGATGCTGCCGCAATGAGGTGCAGGTGCAGCTCTGTAACGTTCTATCTCTTGCTATGTCTCTGTCAGGATCCCACCCCTGACAGGGACTTCTGTCTACAGCTCCGATGTTCCTCCTTCTCTCTCTGTCTGCCTGACAGGTCTTCTCTGGGTCAAACCCAGGTAGCTTCTCCTCTAACTTCCTATCCAATCCCCAGTTTTACCCGAGTGTGAGGAGTGGCCTAATAGATAGAACCTTTTGCTCCCCCTGGTGGCCGGAGTGTGAAGTTTAGTGTGTGACTGTGATACCTGGTCAGGTGAACTCCTTTAGTACCATCAGATGTACCATAATTCCCCTGGTGGAAGAGTGACAATACTGCAACGACCAGGACTCTGGGGCGCTGCAGATACATATAGCTCAGGGAAGCTCCCCTGAATCCGGGTCCTGAGCTCCCCCTCCTGGCCTGGATTTGGAATGTCTTGTGTGTGGGTGCCTTACCTGGTAAAGAGAACTCCATTGCCTCCAAGCATGATCACTGTAACAACTGGTTGCCTGGGGTGTTACAGATACAGAGGAAACAACTATTCCTTCAGCAAGAACAGGAACTGATCAGAGTCCTCAGTCTAAGATGGACAGAAACTTCAGGAGAGATTGAATGTCACCATAAAATTAAATCTCTTGGTTTATTCTAAATGAGTAAGATTTTTGTGGTAGGTGATGACAGTGATACTGTGTTTAGCATATCCTGGGAAATTACAGCCGGAGAGAAATTTTGTAAACAGTAGGTGCACGGACAGAGCTGAGTAAGAGATGGTGTACTTTATGATAACACTACTTCAACTCTGAGGTATCAATCTCAACTACAAGTGGATGCTCTAGGTCAGGCTAAACCAACACAAAGTAAAAAAAAAGAATTTATTTAACTCCAAGAATGGATTTGACTATAGCATGGACTTCCTCAGTTTTCCAGATGACCATATTGTTCCCCTTCTTAGTCAAGTAAGTCAATGATTTGACAAGCTTAGAATTTTTTTAAGGAATTGTGACAGAGTCACTGGTGAAGTAATGGAGGGGAGATACGTGTCACTGCGCATGATGGCGTTAGTGATGTAGAACCAGAGTAGTTTCCTCCAGCACACTACGTGTTGAGAGGATTAAATGAGAGTTATGTTATGGGCTGGTTTTAGTGGACCTTCATAGAGCAGGTAGGAGGGGGTCCACTGCATCTCCACCTGCAGTGTCCTGACAGGACCTGTGTGATGTCGAGATCATGTGATCAATCACATGGTGGAGGAGTCACATGGTCTGGGCTTAAATGGCTGACTGCCAGAGCTTACAGTGATCAATGGTTGCCTGGAGAGAGAACACTCCAGGAAGTTGTGTGCTCAATCTGAACCGTGGACATTGCTGCCGCTGAGCGGGCTGATCCCCGCTAGGAAAAGGTCTGTGTTTTTTTGTTTCTTTGTTTTGCTGTTTTTGCCTAGATGGCTGTGTTTACTTTCCATAGCTTGGTTTATGCTGTTACAATAAACCAAGCTTTTTTTTAAAGAGACAGTGCTCCAGTTATACTTTTGTGTGCAGACGAGTGAGCCGCTCTACCACAGAGTTGAAAAGATAGTAGTTTGTGAACACTGAAATAGACTACAAAGCTTACAGAGATCCTTAAGGAGATTGGTCTCTATTTGACAACACTTGGTTAATAAAATCAAGGGCCCTCACCAGTGACATTATACACAGGAGCTCTGTATTTTTTTTACATAGGTCCAAATAATGTATAATCCAAACTCAAAATCTATATGTATGTTCAAAATTCCCAAACAATGGTATTGGAGGCATACAGATGCATAGACATAAGATAAAATCAAAATATTTTATTGTGATTAATTAAAAAAGGGGGAGTAGCATATAAAGTTTCTTGCGTTTTTTGAGGAACTCAATATTTCTGTTATCTTAGATCAGTATGGCCTGCCATTTGCCAATATGGTCAGTTTGCTGCAAGACAACTATGTTGAACTTCGTGTGTTGCTGGAAAAAAATCTAACTAAATACATTATTACATAACCTAAAAATTGAGATTTAACCCTGCTGTTCTGTTCTGTCAAAAATGACCGAAATTGAAATTTGATATCCTGCAAATTTTTTATTATGCAAATCTGAAACTTCTAGTTTATTCTATTTTCCTCATTTGAGGAGTTCTTACAAGGAGTGTTTTTTGTTTGTTTGTTTGTTTGTTTACTTATTGCTACACGCTGATTATTACTCTTGTACTGCTTCGTCAAAAATGACCGATAGCCTTTTATACTGATCTCCTGCCATATTTTCAGTAAAATAAAGGAGTTATAATTTCTCAAGAATATCTGATATTGGATCAGCATTCAAATTGTTCCTAAATATTACTATCCAAAATATTATAATACAAATGACAAACATTGAGGGACAACAAGTTTATGGTGATAAATGGAAAAATTTCAATTTCCCAGATCTAAATGCTTTTATTGGATTACTACTTTTAGCAGAAATATACAGATCTTTTGGTGAATCAACTAAAAGTTTGTGGAATTCCGAAAGCAGTCTCCACAAATTTAGAGCTACAATGTCTCTTGAAAGGTTTCATGAGATTTCTTGAGTACTGCGGTTTGATGATAAAACAGGAGTGAAAGAAGAGCTAAGGATAAACTAGCTCCTATTAGAAATGTTTGGAATAAATGGGTAGAGATTCTACCAAAATTATATAATATTAGTGAAGCTGTAACTGTCGATGAACAACTGGTGGCATTCCGAGGTAGGTGCCCATTCCGACAATATATACCGAGTAAGCCAGCAAAGTATGGCATCAAGATACGGACACTTTGTGACAGCAAAAGTTCATACTCTGTAAATACTCAAGTGTATACAGGAAGAAATCCTGGAGATCGAGCTGAAAAAAAATCAGAGTATGCAAGTTGTAGATTTGACACAAGGACTAAAAGGACAAAATGTGACATGTGACAACTTTTTCACATCCTACCAACTGGGGCAAATGTTGCTAAAATGAAAAATGACCATGCTGGGTACTGTAAGAAAAAACAAGCCAGAACTGCTCCAAGGTATCCTTAGTAAAAGAGGTGAGCATAGTTCTATGTTTTATTTTACTGGAGATACAGTGGTTTCTTACATTAAAAAAAATTAAACAGGTCATTCTGATGAGCACGATGCACCATGACAATGCAATAAGCAATTGAGAAGACAGAAAGCCGGACATGATATTACATTACAATGCCACAAAGGGGGCCGTTCATACACTTGATCAACTGATAACTACTTATACATGCAAATGAATAAACAATCGGTGATTTGTTTTTTATAATATTCTTGATGTGTCCGCATACAAAGCATTTGTCTTATGGTGTGAAATAGACCCCAATTGGAACAGAAATAAACTACATAAAAGAAGACTGTTTCTGGAAGAATTAGGAAAATCCATTATCAGGATTATATATTGAAGGGAGAAAATTGAATCCCAGAAGTGAAGGAGCAGCAGCCATTGTTCAAAGTATCCTGCAGCATGCTCAAGCAAGCGAAACCACAGCCTCCACCAACCAGCACTGCTACCGAACCAACGTCCTCCACCAGCACTCCTGCCAGCCTAGAAAGGAAAGATGCTGCTTTTGTCCTCCATCAAGTGACTTGTTTTACTTGTGCAAAATATGTATGTAAAAGACATGTGCATTATTGTTGTGCTAGTGCAATAAAACAAATCTTTGTGCGTCAGTCCCCACAAGGCCAAAGTACACAATATATGCAACCGTTGATGACAAGCTGTTAAAGAGATATGACATTTTCTTTTCATTTAGCTGCCTGCCATGATCATTCTAAACTAACAGCTGCTCACTCCCATGTGAACAACTAACATGCTGGACTCCAGGTGTCAGAAACATGCATGTATATTTTGCATGTAAATATGTGGAAAAAATGAAATTTGCATAATTTTTCCAGCTTTAGATGCTAGGAAAAAAAATGCATACATTGTGAGCTGATACTTATAATCTCATTATGAACGCTTATGTCCTATCTACAAATTTGCTACAGTATGTGCTTCTCTTCAATAACAACATCTAGAGACATTGCAATCCCTTCCCTCTCTCAGATTCTCATTGCTAAATACTGGTAGGCATTTCTGATTGCGTGTGATTATAGAAGCACAGTAATGAAAATTCTCTTATAATTCCTTGCTTGATTTGCATACAGTATGTCCAAGTAAATTGATCCATGTAAAAATGCTTTCACCATTATACTTTGACATTATATGTATTTAGTATGTTTTTTATGCCACTGCGCAATAAGACACTTCTCAAAAAAATAAAGAGAACACTAAAATATCACTGAATGAAGTATTCCAGTTGCAAATTTTTCTTCATTACATAGTGGAATGCGTTGAGAACAATAAAACATAAAAATGGTCAATGTAAACCAAACTGAATATCCCATGGAGGTCTGTATTTGGATTGATACTCAAAATCAAAGTGGAAAATCAAATTACAGGCTGATCCAACTTTACTGGAAATGCCTCAAAATAATGAAATGATGCTCAGTTGTGTGTGTGGCCTCCACGTGCCTGTATGTCCTCATTGCAATGCCTGGGCATGCTCCTAATGAGGTGGTGAATGTTCTCCTGAGGGATCTCCTCTCACACCTGGATTAAAACATCAGACAACTCCTGGACAGTCTGTGGTGCAATGTGGCGTTGGTGGATGGAATGATGTCCAAGATATGCCTAATTGGATTAAGGTCTGGGGAACGGGCAGGCCAGACCATAACATCATTTCGTTCATAATGCAGGAACTGCTGACACACTCCAGCCACATGAGGCCTAGCATTGTCATGCATCAGAAGGAACCCAGGGCCCAGTGCACCTGCATATGGTCTCATAAATTATCTCAGTATCTCATCCTGTTACCTAATGGCAGTCTGGGTACCTCTGGCAAGCAAATAGAGGTCTGTGTGGCTCTCCCAAGAAATGCCTCCCCACACCATTACTGACCCACTGCCAAACCAGTCATGCTGGAGAATGTCACGTCTGTGACATGTGCTCAGTGTGAACCTGCTCTCATCCATGAAGAGCACAAGGTGCCATTGTCGAATCTGCCAATCTTAGTGGTCTATGGCAAATGCCAATTGCCTTGCATGGTGTTGGTTTAAGCACAACACCCACTTGTGGATGTCGTCTGTTGTGAATTAGACTTTTTTGGCTCCCTCTTGTGGTCACTAGTGTTATGACTCTGGGATTGTCTTTTCTCAGTTTGGCACCCACCTGGGTCGTTAGTCCAGGGGTGTTGCTATATTAACTTCCTGGATTCTCAGTCCAGTGCCTGGCATCGTTGTAATCTGTCCTTTCTGTTTGCTCCTGTCTGCTGGTCCTGGTTCTTGCAAAATTAAGCTAAGTCCTGCTTCCTTGTTTTTTGGTTATTTGCCTTGCTCTTATTTTCTGTCCAGCTTGTACTAAATGTGATTCCTGATTTAGCTGGAAGCTCTAGGGGGCTGGTATTCTCCCCCCGGGCCGTTAGACGGTTCGGGGGTTCTTGAATATCCAGCGTGGAAATTTTGATAGGGTTTTTGCTGACCGTATAAGTCATCTTACTATTTTCTGCTATTAGTCAGTGGGCCTCTCTTTGCTAAATACCTAGCTCAGTCTTACGTTTGTCTTTTCTTCTTACCTCACCGTTATTATTTGTTGGGGGCTTGTATCCAACTTTTGGGGTCTTTTCTCTGGAGGCAAGAAAGGTCTATCTTTTCCCTTCTAGGGTTAGTTAGTTCTCCGGCTGGCGCGAGACGTCTAGAACCAACGTAGGCACGTTCCCCGGCTGTTGCTATTTGTGGTGCTAGGATTAGATATACGGTTAGCCCAGTTACCACTGCCCTATGAGCTGGTTTTTTTGTGTTTGCAGACTTAGTATATATTTCTGAGACCCTCTGCCATTGGGGTCATAACAGTCGTCCCCTAATACAACCCTGATGGAGTCTGTTTCTGACAGTTTGAGCAGACACATGGATGTTAGTGGCCTGCTAGAGGTCATTTTACAGGGCTCTGGCAATGCTCCTCCTTTCACCAAGAAGGAGGTAGCGGACCTGCTGCTGGGCTGTTGCCTCATACGTCCTCCCAATGTCTCGTAGTGTACTGGCCTGTCTTCTGCTATCTGCTTCATGCTCTGTACACTGTGCTGACAGACACAGCTACTCTTGCCACAGCTTGCATTGATGTGCCATCCTGGATGAGCTGCACTACCTGAGCAAGTTCTGTGGGTTGTACTGCAGACACTGTACCTCTAGGGGAGAGCAATGGCAAAATGCAAAAGTGACAAAAATAACAGCACAAATGGATGAGAACAGAGAAATGGTCTGTGATCACCACCTGCAGAACCATTCCTTTATAGAGGTTGTCTTGCTAATTGCCTATCATGAATTCCTGTTGTATATTCTATTTGCACAGCAGCAGGAGAAATTGATTCACAATTAGTGATGGGCGAACCCTTCCATGATCGGGATCGGCGGGTTCGCCCAAGTTTTTTGTAAAGTTCGAGCTCGGGGCCGGAGATGACGCAAACTTGCTTCTGAACCACGAGCTTTGACAGATATGGGATGAGGCGGCGGGGCTGTAAAAAAAAAAAAAAAAAAAAGCATAAAATTAAAAATAAACATTATAATTATATTTAACAGTCCAGCAATGCTTCCGGGGCCGCTCATTAACTTCACCACATGAACACTGCCGGAAAAAGCCGAAGACTGCCGAGTGCAGTGAATACCGCCAGAAGTTAATGAGCGGCCCCGGAAGCAGATGTGGCCGGGAGACAGCGGGATGGGAGGACGCGTCACTAGACAGGTAAGTATAATTATAATGTTTATTATTAATGGCCCTGGACCCGAACTGGTTCGGGTTCGCCCATCTCTATTCACAATCAGTGTTGCTTCATAACTGGACAGGTGGATTTCACAGAAGTGTGACTGACTGACTGAGCTACATTGTGTTGTTTAAGTGTTCCCTTTATTTTTTTGAGCAGTGCATGATGATGTGCTAAATTGCTATACAAAATATGCTGTGAAACCTATCCAAACCACATCATCATTGAGAATACCACCTCTTCTCCAGACTAGATTTTTATTTCCACTGTACATGTGTATATTGACCATCTTTTTTTTTTTCTTTTTTTTTTTTTTAACAAGAACACCCCTTAGAAGACCATTGTTAGTTCTTCATCTTCAGTCCTAAGGAGGCACTGGGTTTTTTCTATACATACTTTTAATGCAATTGCATATTGATATGAAGTACACTACTTTATTTCATGAAACCTCGCTAGCAATAAAAAGGGATTCCTTTCTCAATAAGTACTGAGCCTCATGCTTATCTATTTCCTTTTTTCCCCTGAACTAATCAGGCTTTATTTATAACAAAAAGGATCCGTTATATGTTTTTTACATTTGTATTATTTGATTTGGAAATGTGCACTTAATCCTATTGTAATTACTCATTTTTGTCTCTTATAGATTGATTGATTGATTAATTGATTATTTTTAGCTTGGTCTAAACTATTAACTGCATGTGCAGGTTACCTTGGACCCTGTTATTTGGTTTCTAGCAGACTTTTTAAACATTTTATGTATGTCTAATAAAGCTTAATACATTTTTTGGGTTTAGACTCAAATTGTGGTGGTTCAATTACTTCCCCACATCTTGTGGCATCTATGTTTCTGAGTTCTCTTGTCCTATATTGAATTCTGCACTGGGCCTTTTTTGTGCTAAATAGATTTTTATTTCCACTGTACATATGTATATTGACCATCTTTTTTTTAACAAGAACACCCCTTAGAAGACCATTATTTCTTCATCATCAGTCCTAAGGAAGCGCTGTTTTTTTTCTATACATACTTTTAACACAGTTGATCACTAGGGTCAGTCAAAGCCTCTTAGTAGCTAGTGACTAGCGGTTATGATACCAATACACAACTGAAAAAATCTCAAAGCTCTTCTGATCAGGGACTGTCATACTAATTAGAACAAATATCCCATATTGCGCACATCAGAATGATTTTTCTTTCTTTTATACAATAACGAAAGCAGCTATTTCCATCTGCTTTCCAGCTCAGGTTGATATAAAATAGCTGTATTCCTTCTGAAGGGTTAAATGATCTTGAGCGTTGGGTACCTTTGTGTAGGATCCAATCCGGAGGAATTCAGACTGAGGTTCTAGCTGCTTACTGGCTAGTTTGTCTTCCTGTATCTCTACCCACAGCCACACAGAGACACTCAGCTGTGTGCATCTAGATGCCAAGAAACACATTCACATTAACATCGCTACAATATAGGAAAATGAGCAACTCAGGGTTCGAAAACAAGGATGGACAGGAACCTTTAAAGTACATAAGGTAAGGCAATTATCGGCTGCGTCTGTAAGAACCCTTGTGCGAGAATTTACAGGGAATCAGCTGCAAAGGGCTAATTCATAGGGTGTGGGTCTATAGAAGCCAATGTGCATCTTTTCAGAAGGGTTTTTCAATCATTCAGCAAGCAATAGTTGTGTATATTCTACTGGGCTCTGTATGCAGATTGCACTGTAATGGTTAACCGTTGCTGAGAACAATACTTCCAATGTGTTATGTGTAGCAATGTTTTTCTGCTTCTGGGAATGACAGCCCTGAGTGTCATCATCCTCACTTTGAGCTGTTGTAGTTAAATGAACAATAAGACAATAACTCTACAAGTGTCTTGGAGATGAATAATTGAGCTGTGCACTTGGAGATCCCATGCTGTTAGGTTGGGAAATGATTGAAGTGCTTTCTCTCTACTCAGCTGTGACTCTTTATAGGGGTTCCTAAATGAGCGACTGTCTTTTAAAGCTTTTGCCTTAACTGTGACCCTATAAAAAATGAGAGTACATAGCATACATAATTGCAGCATCAAAAGCTCACAGAGAATGATATCCGTTATACCATTATATACATTAAGTACTGGTTTGATGGCTTCTTGACACTTATCAGCCATGGCTACAAAATGTGCCGAAAATTCCTAAGGTTTGTGTGTTAAAAATCTTCTTGGGATATGGTTTGTGTTGATATAAACGTTTCATTACTTTGAACATTGTGTGCAACATATTCTTTAAAATATCTCAATAATAGATAACTATTAATTCCATGAACTTTATAAAAATTATCATGTGTTATTTCTAAGATAGATATATAGAATATCATTCTATTTTGTTATATATGCTGTAACAAGTGGCATACTCCTTTCGAAAAGCAATTATGTGTTAGGGTATGTGCCGACGATCCGGCACTAGCAGTGCTTTGGACCCAGCACATGTTCGCTGCCTCCGAAGCGCTGCCGGCTAGTGAACGCAGGTGAATCCTCTGTGATCATGGAACCGTCCGGATTCACCACATCCAATACATTCTATGGGTGAAATTTGTCTTGTGGAGACTCGCATCACCGCAAGATAAATTGACATGCTGCAGCCTGGAAAGACGCGACACATGTCCGTCTCCGTGGGTGATCCGTGGGCATCGGTGTTGTGAATTCTGCTCTTGGGCTCCGGTGGTTGTAAGTGGTAGCGCTGCTGTCTCTGAGTCGCAGCATTTGTCAGGTGTGTTCACTTTTTGCAAATCTGACTGGGCTATTTAGTCTTGCTTCACCCTTTAGTCAGTGCCAGTTGTTTATTGTTCCTGGAGGATTCACATCTCTGCCTGGTCTCTCCTGCTTTGCAGTTCTTTTCAACAAAGATAAGTTCTGGCCTTGATTTTTTGCTGTCCACATGCTGTGGCCTTATTGTTCTGTTATTTTTCATGTTTTTGTCTTGTCCAGCCTGGTCTGTATAAGGATTTGTTCAGCCAAGCTGGTATCTCTGGAGATGCAGATATACCCTCCATATCTTTAGTTAGCTGTGGAGTTTTTGTATTTTCTGTGGTGGATATTTTCTAGTGTTTTAATACTGACCGCATAGTACTCTGTCCTATCCTTTCTATTTAGCTAGAAGTGGCCTCCTTTGCTAAATTCTGATTTCAGTCTGTGTATGTTTTTTCCCTCTCCTCTCACAGTCAATATTTGTGGGGGGCTGCCTATCCTTTGGGAATTTTCTCTGAGGCAAGATAGTTTTCCCTTTTCTATCTTTAGGGGTAATTAGTCCTCCGGCTGTGTCGAGATGTCCAGGGAGCGCTAGGTACATTCCACGGCTACTTCTAGTTGCGGTGTTAGGTTCAGGGTCTGCGGTCAGTACAGGTACCACCTTCTCCAGAGTACGTCTCATGCTGCTCTTAGGCCACCAGATCATAACACATCGGTGCACACATAGCGGACATGGCAGTTCTTGAAATCCTATCCACTATGCTGTAACATCTGGACTCTGCGGGTTGGACGCTGCACAAGTACGCCGCCTCCAACCTGCAGTGTTTACTGATCGTCTGCACCTACTCTTAGAAGCATCTTAAAAAGTGTTTGAGCTGCTTGATAAATATACTCAATGCCACTTTCTGTAGCTTACAGTAACCTCTATTTTATTTATTTATTACGTTTTGCATACATAGTGCCATCATATTCCGCAGCGCTTTACAGACATTATCATCACTGTCCCCATTGGGGCTAACAATCTACATTCCCTAACAGTATGTCTTTGGCGTGTTGGAGGAAACTCACACAAACATGGGAAGAACATACAAATTGGGATTTGAACTTAGGGTATATTAATGGGAACCTATCATGTCAGAAAAATGCTATTAACCTTAAGATATGGAGTTATTCTGCAGGTTAATAGCGCTCTCAACCTGCCTGGCACAGGCACTTAGAGCCCCGCTGACGGAAGGAAATGAACTTTATTCCTTCTGGCAGTATTTGGATTCCAGTCACAGGGGTGGCACTGGCCACCCCTCTGTGTGTGTAGTGAGCGGTGGCTGTAAACGTGCCCCCAACACTGACTGACAGGAGGATCAGCATTAGGGTCGGCTGTCAGTCAGTGTGGGGGTGCGGCTACAGCCGCCGCTCTATACACAGAAAAAAGCTTAAACCATGCCGACACGACCTCTTTGACTGGAAGCCGAACATTAATGGGAGAAGAAAAGTTAATATCCTCACGGCAGCAAAGCTCTAAGTGCGGGCACTGGGCAGCTTCATAACACTATTAACCTGCAGATTAACCCCATATCTGCAGGACATGTTCCCTTTAATACTTCTGTCACTTATCTTCTTATAGAAAAGAAATGATCTAGCTGCTCTACATATCAGACATAGCATATTCCCTAATGGCATTTTTAACAAATAGCTACTTTTCTAGTTGTAAGATGTTCAAGTGGAGTAACAATCCACTGTTACTAATTTGAGATCTAGACTTACAGTAGCTCTATAGGATATAAACTTAGAATTGTAAAGTATAAAATTTTTCCAACTCTATAGAAAACATAGAAAAATGATTTATATCCTTGGTGTCCATGATGAGGGAATTATACATTGATCTATTCACTGGTTCAATGGTAAACAGTATAGAATATTTACTTTGTCTTTAATTATTTATTATTCATATTACCATATGAAGAGGGAGAGAATGCTTAATACTATACAGTGAAATATGGCTTTTGATTTGCAATTCTTTATGCAGCAGGGGACCACAAATAAGAAATTTATTCAAGAGTCAACATTTTTAAAGAGGACCGTACACTAAATTTTTCATGTTGAACTGGGCATTCAGTGTAATAGTAGCAACAGAGCAGAAAACATATTTTTTTCTTCATTTTGCCTCTTTTTTGTTGCGATATTGGCACCTAAGTTAATTTTCATTTAGTCCAAGTGGGGGTTATCAGAAAGTTTTCACTGGGGTTGTGTATTTCTTCTTCCTATATGAGGTTGATCAATCATCAGCAGGCAGCAACACTAAGTAGAAAGAAGAACATGCCCCCACCATAGCTCAGAACAGGCTACTAATCTGTGAGACATAGAATGACAGACAGCCTGATCTTTCTGCATAGTGATTACAAATTGCTGTGAGCACAGCAGACCTGAGTTTCATTACTGATACCTTTGAAACCTTTGACTAGCAGTCAGTACATGTATGTGTGTGGGGTTGGCAGTACAGCAGGGCTTGCCGCGCAATGAGAGGGGAGTGAGATCACACTTGCTGTCATTATATGTCTCACATAGGATAAAACCTTTTGTAAACTGTTGTTGGGCATATTCATCTTTCTTCTTGGTGTTTCTGCTTGCTCATGTAAGGAGGTGAAGCACAAGAAGAGTTCGGGGGCGGTTACCTTCTCGGCTCTATGCCTGGAACCATTGAGCTGTGCTACAGGTTCCCCAGGGGGCAGACTTAGAGACTGGGACAGGAAGGAAGCTGGGCAGAGAACGGAAAAGGCACACACGCAAGGAACAGAGCAGCGGTCAGAGCAGGGCGCAGCTGCGCATCGGGAGAGAGAGAGAGCTCCCGGTCAGAGGACAAATACAGGAAGATTGCCCAGAAAGAATGCATCTTGTGAGTACATGAAAGCGGACTCTGCTGTGTCTGGAGAGGGGCGCTTTGAGACCCGCGCAGAGACATTGGCCCGTGCAGAGACTGTGACCCCCTGGTACCCACGGTGTCCATGCAGAGACTGTGACCCCCCTGGTACCCACAATATCAGTACAGAGACTGTGACCCCTGGTAACCCTGGTATCAGTGCAGAGCCCTTGATTCCTGGTGAGAGACTTAATAATAGACTGACCATTGTTTTCCCGGGATAGGCTGTGCTGTAAAAGCTAAAGACTCAGAGCCTGTGCATATCACATTAACTCCCGAAACCCCAGGCAGCGGGCTCCTAGAGACTACTCAGCCCACGGACAACAGAGGGATGACAAGTGCCACTGTTTTTCGGCGCCTATGGAGCGGCCCCCAAATGCAGGGCAGCAGGGTACTCGGTACCAGGTCCCTCGGTCTTGGTTCTGGGGGTGTCACAGTGGCCCGACCCGGTCCGTGGCCCTGCTAAGGGGCGCCCAATTAAAGGTGTAGGTGAGAGTTTGTCAAGTGTTCGTGACGCCACCTGTGGTATTCGGTCAGGGTGACCAACGCTGCTAGGGGTCCGCTGGGGTGATGGAATGGCAGCTAGATGGTGTAACTTCCCACAGGTGAAGTATGTCCCCAGGGCTTCCCTTGATGAGTAGATGGTGATGGTGTAGGTCGCAGTAAATGATGAGGACACAGGATTGCAGTCTCTTTACCTTTTTACTGAAGGCTTCGGCATCCGCAATCCAGAGCACTGCTAACAGGGCTGGCTAAGACCAGCCGGTCCGAAGGCACATCCAGAGTTCCCTTTGCAGGTGGAAATCAGTAGTTTTCCTACTAGCGCCTGTGTGTTGTAGTACCGCCCTGCTGAGCACCACGGGATAGTCCTCACAACTGTCGTGTATGTTTCTGTTCTCTCTCTCCGTCCCCCAGATGGTTTGGATAGGACGCACCCGTATGACGGGGTAGGCCTGGAGTTATTTTATAGGGACCCTAGAGACGCCCCTCTCCCACAATTGCCTCCGTTGTCTTCATTAGGTGTAAAGGTGAGACAGCCAACCTAGAGTTAACTGCCCTGCCATAGTTCAAAGTAATGCGTAGAGCCTATTAATCCCTCGGCGTTCCGGACGCCGGCTACGCGCCTCAGAAGGATGTTGCCGATCTTGGGGCACGACTCCTCCTGGTTCTATCTCCTTTGTGCTGTGATCTCGTTTCTCCCTTCTCCACAATATGCTTGGCTTCGTGTCCTTTCTTAGGATGCCGCCACAATGAGGTGTGTTGTGAATTTGGATTCTGGGCTCCCCCGGTGGCTACTGGTGGAATTGAACTTGTGACATCATCTTCCCTGTTCACCTGTTCTGATTAGATCTGGGTGTCGCTATATAACCTGGCTTCTCTGTTAGATGCTTGCCGGTCAACAATGTTATCAGAAGCCTCTCTGTGCTTGTTCCTGCTCCCAGACATCTACTAGATAAGTTGGACATTCGTCCATGTTTTGTTTTTGTATTTTGGTTCCAGTTCACAGCTGCAGTTTCGTTACTGTGTCTGGAAAGCTCTTGTTGATCAGGAATTGCCACTCTGGTATTATGAGTTAATGCCAGAGTCCTAAAGTAATTTCTGGATGTGTTTTGTTAGGGTTTTCTACTGACCATGAAAGTATGCTTTCTGTCTTCTGCTATCTAGAAAGCGGACCTCAAATTTGCTAAAACTATTTTCCTGCTGCGTTTGTTGTTTCATCTCATATCACCGCCAATATATGTGGGGGGCCTCTGTCTCCTTTTTGGGCATTTCTCTAGAGGTGAGTCAGGTCTTATATTTCCCTCTGCTAGCATTATTTAGTTCTCCGGCCGGCGCTGGGCATATAGGGATAAAAAGTAGGACATGCTACCTGGCTACTTCTAGATGATGCGGTAGGTTTAGTTCATGGTCAGTATAGTTACATCTTCCAAGAGCTTGTTCCTATTGAGGCTTATGCTAGTTCTCTGGCCATGGAGATCATGACAGTTTGACCGGCCAGTTAAAGGGTTAAAATCCTTGGCTGAGAAAGGAGAGAAATAAGAAGTCTGCTGAAATTTTTTTTTTTTTTTTTTTTTTTTTTCTCTAGTAGTTAGTGTGCTCTTAATTGGATCACTTGCCAGTCTGTCTATGCTGCAGTCTTTCTTTTTTTTTCTCTCTCCTTCTAATCTTTGAATGGCTCTATGTTCACCTGTCTATAATGGATCTACAGAGTGTAACTGCAGGTTTGAATAATCTCGCCACGAAAGTACAAAGTTTGCAAGATTTTGTTGTTCATGCTCCGGTATCAGAGCCGAGAATTCCTTTGCCGGAATTCTTCTCAGGGAATAGATCTAGCTTTCAGAATTTTAGAAATAATTGTAAGTTATTTTTGTCCCTGAAATCTCGTTCTGCTGGAGACCCTGCACAGCAGGTTGGGATTGTGATTTCCTTGCTCCGCGGCGACCCTCAAGATTGGGCTTTTGCATTGGCACCAGGGGATCCTGCGTTGCGCAATGTAGATGCGTTTTTTCTGGCCTTGGGCTTGCTGTATGAGGAACCTCATTTGGAACTTCAGGCAGAAAAAACTTTGATGTCCCTATCTCAGGGGCAAGATGAAGCTGAAATTTACTGCCAAAAATTCCGTAAATGGTCTGTGCTTACTCAGTGGAATGAGTGTGCCTTGGCGGCTACTTTCAGAGAGGGTCTTTCTGATGCCATTAAGGATGTTATGGTGGGGTTCCCTGTGCCTGCAAGTCTGAATGAGTCCATGACAATGGCCATTCAGATCGATAGGCGTCTGCGGGAGCGCAAACCAGTGCACCATCTGGCGGTGTCCACTGAGAAGACGCCAGAAAACATGCAGTGTGATAGAATTCTGTCCAGAAGCGAGCGGCAGAATTTTAGACGGAAAAATGGGTTGTGTTTCTATTGTGGGGATTCTACTCATGTTATATCAGCATGCTTTAAGCGTACTAAAAAGCTTGATAAATCCGTTCCCATTGGCACTTTACAGTCTAAATTTATTCTGTCTGTGACCCTGATTTGCTCTTTGTCATCTATTACTACGGACGCCTATATCGACTCTGGCGCCGCTTTGAGTCTTATGGATTGGTCCTTTGCCAATCGTTGTGGGTATGATTTAGAGCCTTTGGAGACTCTTATTCCTCTGAAGGGGATTGACTCCACCCCATTGGCTAATAATAAACCACAATACTGGACACAAGTGACTATGTGTATTAATCCGGATCACCAGGAGACTATTCGTTTTCTGGTGCTGTATAATCTACATGATGATTTGGTGCTGGGATTGCCATGGCTGCAGTCTCACAACCCAGTCCTTGACTGGAGAGCTATGTCTGTGTTGAGCTGGGGATGTAAGGGGACTCATGGGGACGTACCTTTGGTGTCCATTTCATCATCTATTCCCTCTGAAATCCCTGAGTTCCTGTCTGATTATCGTGACGTCTTTGAAGAACCCAAGCTGGGTTCACTACCTCCGCACCGTGAGTGCGATTGTGCTATAGATTTAATTCCGGGTAGTAAATACCCAAAGGGTCGTTTATTTAATCTGTCTGTGCCTGAACATACTGCTATGCGAGAATATATAAAGGAGTCCTTGGAAAAGGGACATATTCGTCCATCGTCATCTCCCTTAGGAGCCGGTTTTTTCTTTGTGTCAAAAAAAGACGGCTCTTTGAGACCATGTATTGATTATCGGCTTTTGAATAAAATCACGGTTAAATATCAATACCCATTGCCGTTGCTGACTGATTTGTTTGCTCGCATAAAGGGGGCCAAGTGGTTCTCTAAGATTGATCTCCGTGGGGCGTATAATTTGGTGCGGATCAGGCAGGGGGATGAGTGGAAAACCGCATTTAATACGCCCGAGGGCCACTTTGAGTATTTGGTGATGCCTTTTGGTCTTTCTAATGCCCCTTCAGTCTTCCAGTCCTTTATGCATGATATTTTCCGCGATTTTTTGGATAAATTTATGATAGTGTATCTGGATGATATTCTGATTTTTTCGGATGATTGGGACTCTCATGTCCGGCAAGTTAAGAGGGTTTTTCAGGTTTTGCGGTCTAATTCTCTGTGTGTCAAGGGTTCTAAGTGCGTTTTTGGGGTTCAGAGAATTTCCTTTTTGGGATATATTTTTTCTCCCTCTTCCATTGAGATGGATCCTGTCAAGGTTCAAGCTATTTGTGATTGGACGCAGCCCTCTTCTCTTAAAAGTCTTCAGAAATTTTTGGGCTTTGCCAACTTTTATCGTCGATTTATTTCTGGTTTTTCGGATGTCGTTAAGCCATTGACCGATTTGACTAGACAGGGTGCTGATGTTGCTAATTGGTCCCCTGATGCTGTGGAGGCCTTTCAGGAGCTTAAGCGCCGTTTTTCTTCTGCCCCTGTGTTGCGTCAGCCTGATGTGACTCTTCCTTTTCAGGTTGAGGTCGACGCTTCTGAGATCGGGGCTGGGGCAGTGTTGTCGCAGAAAAGTTCTGACTGCGCCGTGATGAGGCCTTGTGCCTTCTTTTCCCGTAAATTTTCGCCCGCTGAGCGGAATTATGATATTGGGAATCGGGAGCTTTTGGCCATGAAGTGGGCGTTTGAGGAGTGGCGCCATTGGCTCGAGGGGGCCAGACATCAGGTGGTGGTATTGACTGACCACAAAAATTTGATCTATCTTGAGACCGCCAGGCGCCTGAATCCTAGACAGGCGCGCTGGTCATTATTTTTCTCTCGGTTTAATTTTGTGGTATCGTACCTACCGGGTTCTAAGAATGTTAAGGCGGATGCCCTTTCTAGGAGTTTTGAGCCTGATTCACCCGGCAACTCTGACCCCACAGGTATTCTTAAGGAGGGAGTTATCTTGTCAGCCGTTTCTCCAGACCTGCGGCGGGCCTTGCAGGAGTTTCAGGCGGATAGACCGGATCGTTGTCCGCCTGATAGGTTGTTTGTTCCTGATGATTGGACCAGTAGAGTCATCTCTGAGGTACATTCTTCTGCATTGGCAGGTCATCCTGGAATTTTTGGTACCAGGGATTTGGTGGCAAGATCCTTCTGGTGGCCTTCCCTGTCACGAGATGTGCGAGGCTTTGTGCAGTCTTGTGACGTTTGTGCTCGGGCCAAGCCTTGTTGTTCTCGGGCTAGTGGATTATTGTTGCCCTTGCCTATTCCTAAGAGGCCTTGGACACACATCTCGATGGATTTTATTTCAGATCTGCCTGTTTCTCAGAAGATGTCTGTCATCTGGGTGGTGTGTGACCGTTTTTCTAAGATGGTCCATTTGGTTCCCCTGCCCAAATTGCCTTCTTCTTCCGAGTTGGTGCCCCTGTTTTTTCAAAATGTTGTTCGTTTGCATGGTATTCCTGAGAATATCGTTTCTGACAGAGGAACCCAATTTGTGTCTAGATTTTGGCGGGCATTCTGTGCTAGGATGGGCATAGATTTGTCTTTTTCGTCTGCTTTTCACCCTCAGACTAATGGCCAGACCGAGCGGATTAATCAGACCCTGGAGACATATCTGAGGTGTTTTGTGTCTGCTGACCAGGATGATTGGGTTGCTTTTTTGCCATTGGCGGAGTTCGCCCTCAATAATCGGGCCAGCTCTGCCACTTTGGTGTCCCCGTTTTTCTGTAATTCGGGGTTCCACCCTCGATTTTCCTCCGGTCAGATGGAATCCTCGGATTGTCCTGGAGTGGATGCGGTGGTGGAGAGATTGCATCATATCTGGGGGCAGGTGATGGACAATTTAAAGTTGTCCCAGGAGAAGACTCAGCTTTTTGCCAACCGTCACCGTCGTGTTGGTCCTCGGCTTTGTGTTGGAGATTTGGTGTGGTTGTCTTCTCGTTTTGTCCCTATGAGGGTCTCATCTCCTAAGTTTAAGCCTCGGTTCATCGGTCCGTATAAAATATTGGAGATTCTTAACCCTGTTTCCTTCCGTTTGGACCTCCCTGCATCCTTTTCTATTCATAACGTTTTTCATCGGTCGTTATTGCGCAGGTATGAGGCACCGGTTGTGCCTTCCGTTGAGCCTCCTGCTCCGGTGTTGGTTGAGGGTGAGTTGGAGTACGTTGTGGAAAAAATTCTAGACTCCCGTGTTTCCAGACGGAGACTCCAGTATCTGGTCAAGTGGAAGGGATACGGCCAGGAGGATAATTCTTGGGTCACTGCATCTGATGTTCATGCCTCTGATCTGGTTCGTGCCTTTCATAGGGCCCATCCTGATCGCCCTGGTGGTTCTGGTGAGGGTTCGGTGCCCCCTCCTTGAGGGGGGGGTACTGTTGTGAATTTGGATTCTGGGCTCCCCCGGTGGCTACTGGTGGAATTGAACTTGTGACATCATCTTCCCTGTTCACCTGTTCTGATTAGATCTGGGTGTCGCTATATAACCTGGCTTCTCTGTTAGATGCTTGCCGGTCAACAATGTTATCAGAAGCCTCTCTGTGCTTGTTCCTGCTCCCAGACATCTACTAGATAAGTTGGACATTCGTCCATGTTTTGTTTTTGTATTTTGGTTCCAGTTCACAGCTGCAGTTTCGTTACTGTGTCTGGAAAGCTCTTGTTGATCAGGAATTGCCACTCTGGTATTATGAGTTAATGCCAGAGTCCTAAAGTAATTTCTGGATGTGTTTTGTTAGGGTTTTCTACTGACCATGAAAGTATGCTTTCTGTCTTCTGCTATCTAGAAAGCGGACCTCAAATTTGCTAAAACTATTTTCCTGCTGCGTTTGTTGTTTCATCTCATATCACCGCCAATATATGTGGGGGGCCTCTGTCTCCTTTTTGGGCATTTCTCTAGAGGTGAGTCAGGTCTTATATTTCCCTCTGCTAGCATTATTTAGTTCTCCGGCCGGCGCTGGGCATATAGGGATAAAAAGTAGGACATGCTACCTGGCTACTTCTAGATGATGCGGTAGGTTTAGTTCATGGTCAGTATAGTTACATCTTCCAAGAGCTTGTTCCTATTGAGGCTTATGCTAGTTCTCTGGCCATGGAGATCATGACAGAGGTGCAGGCGCGGCTCCGTAACGATCTGTCTCGTGCTAGGCCACTGTCAGGATCCCACCCCTGACAGGGACCTCCCTGAGTCTTCCCAAGCAACGCTCTCCTCTCACTAGATGTTACCTGGGCAAAACCCAGTCAGCTTCTCCCCTAACTTCCTATCCGACTCCCAGTTTTACCAGAGTGAGAGGAGTGGCCTAACACATAGAACCTTTTGCTCCCCCTGGTGGCCGGAGTGTGAAGTGTAGTGTGTGACTGCGATACCTGGTCAGGTGAACTCCTTTAGTGCCATCAGACGTACCATCACTCCCCCTTGTGGAAGAGTGACAATACTGCAACGACCAGGACTCTGGGGCGCTGCACCTACATTGGAGAAGACGACCCTTCAAGCAAATCCTCATCAGACTGATAAGTGTTCTTTTTCTCAAGAAATCCTGCTTAATTCTGTTACACTGTTTGACTCCCATATTTTTGCACTGTTTTATTGCTAGTTATATTCCACTGCTTCCTTCCTGCGAGGAGAACCTGATTCCTGTTATTAAACCCCTCAACTGTTGGTCTGTCTGTTCCGTGGTGACATACTCATTACCTGCATACTATTACACTCATGATTGGTAAACGCCATACAGGAAGAAGAAGTAAACGTCGCCAATGAAAATATCTGAAAGTACTCACTCTTAAAGCACAGTAACTCATTAGGTGCCAAAAACTTTGATTGCTAACGTCTCTGCAACAGAGAGGCAAAATCAAAAGAAATCCAAAAACGTTTTATTCTTGCTCTGCCGCTGTGCGAGCAGTTCACCATTACACCATGTGTCCAGTTCAACATGAGAGATTTGGTAGGAGGTCATCTAAATCTGGGTAAAACCATATTAGTAACAGCAGATGAAGCATAAGGTGAATGAATTGAGTTTATACTCTGAGTGATCACTCACTTGTATGTAAAAGGCAACATGTGACTATAAATTGTCGGTTGTGGCACATCTGGTCCTAACATAAGAAGATGACAGCTGGGACACAGTGCTGGATTGTGTATTGATATTTATTTTACTTAGATTTATATACAATCTCTTAATAATTAGAACTTGAAGGCATTTGTTGTAAAATAAATGTAATCAATAAGCCAAATGGTAAAAAACATCGCTAACTTGCAACTTGTTTCAAGCTTATTGTGCATATTTGACTTTACTATCTTCTTCAGCACTCGGCTAAGATTTCAACAACAAGCTTATATGAGAAAATGTAGCTATTATCCCTATTCAAAGAGAAAATAAAAAAGTGTATGTAATTAGTTTCACCCAAAAAGTGTAAAATCAGTTTTGGGAAGTTTAAATATCCACCAAAGTTTTACCATGTGTTAAATTCTGATTCAGTTAAAACAAAAGCAACTTTAACATCAATTGATCTTCATGGTGCTATTTAAGGAATTAAAGAATCCACACTATCTATAAACAGAGAGATGGTGACATTGGTGAGGGAACAGTTAGCTAATTTAAATGAATTTTAATCTTCTGGTCCAGATGAATTACATCCTAGGGTACTGACAGAGTTAGCAGATGAAATTGTAGAACCACTAGCCAGATTCTTCGAAAAATCCTGGAAAACAGAAGAAGTCCCAAATGATTGGAGAAGGGCACAAGTTGTCCCTATCTTCAAAAAAGGAAATAATATGGAGCCAGGAAATTACAGGCCAATGAGCCTTACTTCTATACCAGGAAAAATCTTTGAACAAATTATTAAACAGCATGTATATTGGACATGTACTTGGATAAGAATACAGTAATTAACCAAAGCCAGCATGGGTTTGTAGCAAACAAGTTATGCCAGACTAATCTAATTTCCTTCTATGATAGAATCATTGGCTGGGTGTATCGGGGAAATGCAGTAGATATAGTATATCTTGACTTCAGCAAAGCGTTTGATAAAGTATCTCATACTATCCTTATTGAAAAAATTACCAATTATGGGATTGACAAGGCTACGGTTTGGTGGATTCATAACTGGCTTAGTGATCATACTCAAAGAGTGGTATTAAATGGTTGCACTTCCAATTGGTAGAGTGTTTCAAGTGGAATACCACAAGGCTCTGTCCTTACCCCAGTGTTGTTCTATATTTTTATACATGATCTAGATAAGGGAACTGAAGGTAAAGTAATCACATTTGCAGACAATGCAAAACTAGGAGGGAACGCTAAATGTCATGACTCTGTTGTCGGTGCATGTAGAAAAGCCGCGGAGACACCATCACGTGTTTCTCAACGCAAGCAATGAATAGCCAGGTCTTTCACTGGGAAGGAACAACCACGGGAAGGGCAGCATCCAATAAAGGAAAACCACCTATGCCAAAACATGGTATCCATCCACAGATCTGTCTGTGGATGGATACCATGTTTTGGCATAGGTGGTTTTCCTTTATTGGATGCTGCCCTTCCCGTGGTTGTTCCTTCCCAGTGAAAGACCTGGCTATTCATTGCTTGCGTTGAGAAACACGTGATGGTGTCTCCGCGGCTTTTCTACATGCATTTGCATATTTCCCATAAGGGATGGGGGCAGTGTTCTGGATCACTGCGTTGAGAAACACGTGATGGTGTCTCCGTGGTGTTGGATGTTTTGATCTCTCCGAGGTCATTCACCCTTATGTTTATAGTCTTTTCACCAGGCACTGCTCCTAATAGCCAGTTTCCTACTCCACACTGATGAGGGGCAAATACCCCAAAACAGCTGTCTGTGGATGGATACCATGTTTTGGCATAGGTGGTTTTCCTTTATTGGATGCTGCCCTTCCCGTGGTTGTTCCTTCCCGGTGAAAGACCTGGATATTCATTGCTTGCATTGAGAAACACGTGATGGTGTCACCGTGGCTTTTCTACATGCATTTGCATATTTCCCATAAGGGATGGGGGCAGTGTTCTGGATCACTGCATTGAGAAACACGTGATGGTGTCTCCGCGGTGTTGGATGTTTTGATCTCCCCGAAGTCATTCACCCTTATGTTTATAGACTCTGTTGTCAGGTGACCCAAGACAAGGGGCTCCTTCCCTGTCCCTTATGCTAGGAGACACACTAGTTTGCCCTGTTCCCTGGGTTACTTCTGAAGGTGAAGATGCCGGGACCACATACCTTGCCTTATCTCCTGAATCCATCTTCCTTTTGTACTCTTCCCCCACCCAGGGAAGAGGGGAGTAGTTGTGCACCGTAGTCCACTAGATGAACAAGGTAATACAAACGGGAAACGGAAAATAACAGGCATAAAAATATACACTCACATATAACAGAGGAATGCTCCGGGGAGTGGAGGATGGTGAAAAACCAAAGTAGGAGAAGGAAATGGAATTATCACACTTACTAAACCAAGCAACAGTCACAGATAAACCAACCAAACGACTTCTCATAAAATCACCAACTACTATCCTCCCAGCCATGCAGCATCAGCTAGCTCTGACAATGTATATCAGTCAGGACCCAGAATATATAGGGGATAGGAGTGGCTAACAGTGCTCAGTTGAGAGCCCTTGCTCCAGAGCTCCCAACAGGGCCGATTAATCCCCATACTGCCAAGAGAAATTTACACAGTTTAAAAAGAAGGTGAAATGCTTCTTTTCAGCACAGGAGTAGGAGCAATCAGCTGTCTTTAATGCAGGTAATGAGTTGACTAGGAGCGTCTAACTGGTCTGTAGGTGCCAGAACTCTAAATGGTTAGTAGAAGATCAAATACTTATTTCTCACTGCAAAATGCAAATAAATTTATATAATTTATACAATGTGATTTTCTGGATTTTATGTTTGATATCCTATCTCTCAATATTAATATTAACCTACCCTTAAAATTATAGACTGTTCATGTCTTTGTCAGTGGGCAAACTTGCAAAATCAGCAAGGTATCAAATACTTATTTCCCCATTGTATATAAATATATATTTATTTTTTGCACTGACATTCTCTAGCTTTATGTTCCCTCCAGTGTTACTGACACTGCTGCTCAGCGCTAAGTGCTCAGCCATCCTCCTTACTTGTTATAACCAAGACAATGCCATGCCTGATTGCCTTGAAACACAGTTCACTGTCTAACTTCTCTTTACCTTACTCTACCCTCTCAACATAATTATGGCTATGTTGTTCTTTTCTTTCTTTATGTTCTCCTGTTTTCCTCTTCTCTCCCCCCTCCTTACTCAAGAGATAGTTCACTCTATTTCCTTTGCTTGCTCCCCTTGCTCTTGGGGTATTGACCACACTACATTTACGCAATGCTCAAAGTTCCTTTGCACTACTCAAATTGTCTCTTCAGAGAGAAAGAGGACTAGAACTCTAGTGCTACCTATTGAAAGTAGCAATCCTAACAGTCATTGCGGCTTTCAGTCTCCTCACCTCAACATGCTTAACATGTCACTCTCCGGAGGGAGAAACGATACTTCTTTGCACTACTCAGTAAGTAGTTCACAGTGATATTTCATAACATGTGTGTGTTTAATTCTCTGCACAAGCACAGTAAAGATTTCTGTTTTTGTAGAATCCAATCGGTGAATGTTGTTTTCCTTCAGTAAACCCACTTTTCTAAAACTTTCTGCCAAAGGAGTTGCCACCTATTTAGAAAAATGTATTAATTTGTTTTTAAGGCCTCTTTCTCTGACGCTGATCCCCCTGGTCACTGGCTCCATCTTAGATGACATGGTCAATATTGTATCCTACTATGTCCCTAACCCTATATAACTAAACTACTTGTTTCGTACAATTGTGTCGACCCTAGGGTGGATGAGTCTTTTCCACACTCCCACATGGACTCCCCAGCCAGCCACCTTATTTTGCCACAGTGACTTCTGGCATGTAATTTTCCAAATATCAATGGGTTGATGCTTAGAGAGAGCATGATCCCATGCCTAGAGACTATACCTATTCTCGCTCACGACATGCTCTCTTAACAGTGATCGACCACATACTTGTCTATCCAATGTTTGAACCTAATATATTATCTACATCTATTTTTTGTCCAACCCATGGTGAGACTACTCCCCTATCATGCTAATTTGTTCCTCATGTCATGCTTGCTATTGAACTTTAAACCGTATCCTCAACACTCCCTACTTTCCTACCCAGAAGTCCTCTGACTTCTAAATGTACTCTTAAAAAAGTATTTTTAATTTAATCAACCAACTGCAGCCTCTCTGGTTTCCCTGTTGAAAGCACATAAAGTAGTTCTGAGAGACCTCTGCAGTCAGAAAGCTTCCTGGAAAAACAAGGAATGCACACAAGTCACCCTAGTCTTATGCCTTTCCGAGAAAGCCAACCAAATTTGCCACTGGTAGCAACAGTGTTTTTTGTTTTTTGTATACGTAGCTTCTTGCTTGAAATGCCTCATCCATCCCTTGGATTGTGTAATTGCGACGCCCACCAGAGCCGTGGGGTACTCGGAATCGGGTCGGACAGTTCTTTGGGGGAAGTCATGCAGCCGTCACCCGACTCCGTGGCCCTGGGCATGCAATAAAAATGCCGCCATGGGGACCAGGTTCGCGCCCAGTTATGCCAACCTCTATGTGGGTAGCTGGGAAGAACATTTCATCTACCCAGGGGGTGGCCTGCTCGCGAACCTGGTCCTATGGCGGCGTTTTATAGACGATATAGTTTTTATATGGTCTGGGGGGGAGGAAACTCTTAATCAATTTTTAATGGATATAAATAAAAATCAATATTTTTTAAATTTCACCTCCACAACCAGTACCACTGTTATCAATTTTTTAGATCTAAAAAAAAAAAAATTTTATTGAGAATTCGCAAATCCACACATGCACTTTTGTTAAACCGACTGACACTAACAGCTACATCCCTTTAGACAGCTGTCACCTCCCGGGATGGCTGTTGAACATTCCTAGGAGCCAGTTTACTAGGATTCACCGGAACTGCTCAAGGCCTCAGGATTTTGAGAGAGAATCCCAAATACTAACAAAAAAATTTTTGGAAAAAGGATACAACATAACACTGTTAGAAAAATCCAAAGAAATGGCCAGAAATAAACCAAGACATGAACTTATTAATCCAGCTCCTAGTTCCAAAGTAACTCTTGAGTCTATTCCTATCATTACTAAGTATAATACTAATGCAAATATTCTCCGTAAGATAGTAAGTAGACACTGGCATTTCTTAAAAAATGATAAAATATTGGGAGATAATATTAGTAATCAGCCACGCTTTGTGTATAAAAATCTCAAAATCTGGGAAATCTGATCGCCCCCACTATCCAGAAAAAAATCATGTTTCATACAGTCCTCTCTCTCACACACTAAGTTAAAAGGTTTTTTTCCCTGTCATAGATGCAATGTATGCAAGCAGGTTAAAACTCAGAAATGTTTATATATTAAAAAAGGGGAAAGGACCATTCGTATTAGGGATTTCATCACTTGCTCCACGTCAGGGGTGATCTATACAATAGAATGTCCCTGCAGAAAATTATATGTGGGAAGAACAAAACGTCCCTTAAAAACTAGGATCAGCGAACATATCTGCAATATTAAAAATAAATTTATGGGACACCCACTATCACAGCATTTCATAGAGCACCATGGTGGGACATCAAGTGATATGAAAGTATCCGGTATAGCGGTGGTCCAACGCCACTGGAGAGGTGGGGACTATATCAAGGCAATGTCACGAGCAGAGACTCAGTGGATTTTCACTCTGGATACCGTTGCACCAAGAGGACTTAATATGGGCACGGAACTATTTGGCTTCCAATAGCTATTCAATCAGCAGCTATATAAGGATGATGAGTACGGTGCAGGGACTAACCCTGAAGAAGGAGACAGGCGTCTCAGAAACGCGTTGGTTGTTTATGTCCTAGCTGCACATCGTACTCACTCCCCGGGGGATTACGGTCACGTGACTCACTACGTCACACAGGTCCTGCGCACCGCCCGCACTCACCGCTGAGTACACACGCGGCGTCGGCTCTGCAGGATCTCATCTTTATCAGAAGGTTAGTCAGTGGTGGCTTGCTGTCACCTGTCACCCCCAAAATCGAAGATGAGCTAAGCCCACCAGCATCAGGGGCTTATCTACAGCATTCTGTAATGCTGTAGACAAGCCCCTGATGTATCCTGAAAGATTAGAAAAAGAGGTTAGATTATACTCACCCAGGGGCGGTCCCGCTGCAGTCCGGTCCGATGGGCGTCGCGGTCCGGTCCGGGGCCTCCCATCTTCTTACGATGACGTCCTCTTCTTGTCTTCACGCTGCAGCTCCGGCGCAGACGTACTTTGATCAAAGTACTGCAGTGCGCAGGTGCCGGGCCTCTCTGACCTTTCCCGGCGCCTGCGCACTGCAGTACTTTGCTCTGCCCTCAACAGGGCAGATAAGTACGCCTGCGCCGGAGCCGCAGCATGAAGACAAGAAGAGGATGTCATCGTAAGAAGATGGGAGGCCCCGGACCGCGACACCCATCGGATCGGACCATCAGCCCCTGGGTGAGTATAATCTAACATCTTTTTCTCATCTTTCAGGTTACATCGGGGGCTTATCTACAGCATTCCAGAATGCTGTAGATAAGCCCCTGATACCGGTGGGCTTAGCTCACCTTCGATTTTGGGGGTGACAGGTTCCCTTTAAATTTAAATGGACTCCACTCAGCAGTACAGCCTGTTATTGCTGTGGGCATATAGAATGGGAGGGGACAAAAGTAACATGTCTTTTTACTTGTATTATTTTTAAATTTTTGCCATGGCCATTTTTTCTGTGGAAACACCCCAAAGGTAGGAGTTAGGACTCATGTAGCGCACAGTGGCTAGTAGACTTAGAACAGTTCCACATAGTCTTATATAAAACACTATTTTTCTGAGCCTTGCACCAAGCCTTTAGGCATGACAGATGTGCTTATGGCATTTTTTTTATAATGTCAGTCATGGAATAAATAATATGTAATTATGCAGATCTGTTACAATTAAATAAGAGATATCAAAAGTCTAAAAAATGAAAGGTCTTTTATCTACATGAAAAGTGTGAAAAAAGTTTTGGAATAGCAAGTGTTCACTTTTAATTAAAGACATTTATATTTTTTCTTTTTACATAAATAAGAGGGAATTAACAGCTTTCAACGAAATAGTTGCACATTTTGGCACATGCAAATGATTCCCAATTTTTCTTGCAACATATTCCAAAAACTGGTGCAAACTGATTGATAAATGTCCCCCTTTAGGTGGCCATACACATGGCTGTCAGCTAAGGCTACTTTCACATTTGCGTTTAAATCTACAGCGTTTAATCCGCAAACGCAAGGTCAAGAAAAACGCATGAAAACGCGTGTAAACGCAGCGTTTTCTATCCGCATGCGGTTAACGCATGCGGCATTAAAACGCTGCGTTTACATGCTTTTTAACGCGTTTTCCATGCGTTTACGTTTTTTGTGCGCATGTTGAAAAAATTTACAGGAGAAAAATCTAGATCACAACAAACAGCCAATGGGACTACAGAGGGCGTGTATTACGGGATATCTATATATAGACCCTAGGACAGCTGAAATCTTCAGATTTTGCTCCTGTATCCTGTGACATGATGGATCATCACCTGGATAGCTTTTACTTTAACCTGGATCTAAGCATCAAGATTTTTCTGGCGTGTGCGTTTGCTTGGGAGCAACACCGAAACCGGGAAAGACAGAGAAGGACACGACGTAGGAGTTTTTGGCAACACCCCATTGTAGAACTGCGGGAGAGCCGTGGTGCATATCACACCCTGTATGGCGAGCTCAATGAGAACCCAGAAAAATTCCCAGAATATACAAGGATGTCACAAGACTCTTTCCGGGATTTGCTTGATCGCGTCCAAGGAGCCATCCGGAGACAGGACACACAGCTCCGTAGAGCGATTCCACCAGAGGAACGTCTCCTGGTTACCTTAAGGTACGTAATAATTCTAAACAAATGCTAGTCATAATTATTGCTGGTCTGACATGTATTTTTTGCATTTTTGAAACTTATTTTTTCTTTCTACAGATTTCTTGCAACTGGAGAGAGCTTGTCATCCCTTCATTTCCAGTACCGCCTTGGAATTTCCACCCTGTCCGGAATTGTTTTTGACACCTGCCGGGCTTTATGGACCATTCTCCGTGAAGAATTTATACCCATACCCACGGAGGACATGTGGATGGAAATTGCGGATAAATTTTGGACTGTTTGTGATTTCCCCAACTGTTTGGGTGCGGTGGATGAGAAGCACATCCGGATTATCAAACCAGCCAGAACGGGATCACAGTTCTTCAACTACAAGAAATATTTTTCTGCTGTTCTCATGGCAATAGCCGATGTGGACTGTCGCTTCATTGCCGTGGACATTGGTGCTTTTGGCCGTGGCAATGATTCACAGACTTTTAAAAACTCGGATATGGGCCGACGTGTTTATGGCAAAAATTTTAATTTTCCACAGCCACGACCTCTCCCCAACACGCAAGCCCCACCGCTGCCATTTGTAATGGTTGGGGATGAGGCCTTTCAGATGAGTGAAAATCTCCTAAAGCCCTATTCAAGTCGGGACTTGAACCGCACAAAACGGATCTATAACTACAGACTAACCAGGGCCCGCAGAACAGTAGAGTGTGCCTTTGGGATTATGGTGTCCAAATGGTGCATTCTAGCAACTGCCATAAATCTAAAAATGGAGACAGTGGATGAGATGGTAAAAGCCTGTGTGGTTGTCACGGGGAGTCTAGGTGAGTGAGAGCTAAAAACCCGGGCCCCTGCAGTTTCCCTCAGACTAGGGAAATCCTGACTGATCCTCTACCTGGAGTTTACACTGATGGTGTGCATGTCCAGGCCTCGAACCTCACCCTGACTCCTGTTTTAACCCTAGGCTGATACCTTCGCCCTCCACCCAGTGAAGAGGTAATATTCCAATACCCACAGTTAGCACAGACAAGGATAAAGGAAAATATACACCACGCCGCAGTTACTCAGGAATACACTATAAATGTGCAGGGCAAAATAAATACAAATATAGGAAGGAGTAAATAAGACAGAGGAAAATACACCACCAGCAACGAATCTCCAACAACCAGCTCTCCACTCTAGACCGAGATAACAACGCACAAGACAGAAGCTATAATCGGCGACGCCCAATGAACAGGAGAACTATTTAAAGGCCATGGGAATGGCCCAGCTTCCAATCCGAGGATTAGGTAAATTAAACCCGGAACAGCTAGATAAAATCTAGCAGACGCTAATGAGCAAATAGTGGTCAAAAGCGGAATTACCGCTGTCTGTCGGACGACCTGGTCTGAACAGCGTCCGACATGACAGTACCCCGCCTTCTACGAGGGACCCCAGGGCCCTCACAGCTTATAGGACCCGGCTTGTCTGGATGGCGATGATGAAAAAACCTGACCAGCCGATCCGCATGAATGTCCAAGGCTGGTACCCAGGACCTCTCCTCAGGCCCATAACCACGCCAGTGTACCAAGTACTGTAAAGTGCGACGCACTACACGAGAGTCAACCACCTTGGAGACTTCAAACTCCAAATTACCATCCACCAAGACTGGAGGTGGCATAGGCGCCGCGTCCACAGAACCCACCACCTTCTTTAGAAGAGACCTGTGGAACACGTTGTGTATCTTATACACCGTAGGGAGCTCCAATCGGTACGCTACTGGGTTAATGACGGCGGTGACCCTAAATGGACCAATAAACCGTGGACCCAATTTAAGGGACGGTATTTTGAGTCTTATGTTTTTTGTGGATAACCACACCCAGTCATCCACACTCAGGTCCGGACCTGGCACACGCCTACTGTCAGCCACACACTTGTACCTAGCACCCACACTCAAGAGGCGCTGCTTAACTCTCCTCCAGACTGATGACAATTGTGTCCCCAACTGGTCCTCCTCCGGAACGCCGGAAGAGCCCCTCTGACTCAGGGTACAAAATTGAGGATGTAGCCCGTAAATACAAAAAAAAGGAGACTCCCCAGACGACTCCTGGCGGTGATTATTGATGGCAAACTCAGCCAAAGGAAGAAAGGTAGACCACTCCTCCTGGTTATCAGAGACAAAGCAGCGTAAGTACTGTTCCAAATTTTGGTTCATACGCTCAGTCTGACCATTTGACTGAGGATGAAATGCCGAAGAATGAGATAACTTGATCCCCAGCCGTGAGCAAAATGCTCTCCAAAATTTTGCCACAAACTGAGACCCCCTATCAGACACGATGTCAGACGGAACCCCATGAAGTCTGACCACCTCCTGCACAAATACCTGAGCCAGAGTCTTAGCGTTAGGCAACGAAGGCAAAGACACAAAGTGCGACATTTTAGAAAACCGATCAACAATCACCAAGATGGCAGTGTTCCCAGGAAGAGGAAGTAGTGTGCCAACAGGACGGGAGCGAGGCGTCTTAGCCCTAGCGCACGTGGTACAAGCTGACACGTATGAGACCATGTCCTTTCGGATCTTGGGCCACCAAAACCGACGTGACACCAACTCCAAGGTACCTCTAACCCCTGGGTGGCCAGCCAGGACAGCATCATGATGCTCCGCCAAAACCTTTAGGCGGAGATGAAGCGGTACAAAAGATTTGTTGACGGGAAGCTCAGATGGTACCTCCTCCTGAGCCTCGGCAATCTCAGCCTCAACCTCGGTAGTGAGAGCCGAAACCACAACACCCTTTTGGAGGATGGGTACTGGATCCTCCCGAGGTTCTCCCCCCGGAAAACACCTGGACAGAGCATCCGCCTTAGTGTTTTTAGACCCCGGTCTGTAAGTGACAACAAAATTGAACCGCATGAAAAACAATGCCCAGCGAGCCTGCCTGGGGGACAGACGCTTGGCTGACTCCAAATACAGAAGATACTTATGATCGGTAACAACAGTTACCTGATGTACCGACCCCTCCAAGAAGTGTCGCCATTCCTCAAAGGCCAACTTAATTGCCAACAACTCCCTGTTGCCGATATCGTAGTTACGTTCGGCGGACGACAGTTTCTTGGAGAAATAGGCGCACGGACGTAAACCACTCAAAGATGAGCCTTGAGATAGTACCGCCCCCACACAAACCTCAGACGCATCGACTTCCACAACAAAGGGTTTAGATACGTCTGGCTGCACAAGAATGGGGGCTGAAACAAAACTGTTCTTAAGAAATTCAAATGCGCGCACAGCAGCCTCAGGCCAAACGGAGAAATTGGTACCCTTTTTAGTCATGTCAGTTAGCGGTTTAGCAATGATGGACAAATCCTTGATAAATTTCCTATAGTAGTTAGAAAACCCAAGGAACCGCTGAAGTGCTTTCAGGTTATCAGGACGTTCCCAATGCAGCACCGCCTGCCCCTTAGCGGCATCCATTTTAAACCCAGAAGCAGACACAATATAACCCAAGAAAGGCAACTCTTGAACAGAAAATACACATTTCTCAAGTTTAGCATACAGCTTATTCTCTCTGAGAAGCTGTAACACCTGCCTGACATGATCTAAATGAGCATCACGGTCGCAAGAATATATGAGAATGTAATCTAGACACACGATAACGAATTTCCCCAAAACATGCGAGAACACATCATTGATGAAATGTTGGAACACTGCAGGTGCGTTAGTCAACCCAAATGGCATCACCAAATTTTCAAAATGACCCTCAGGGGTATTAAAAGCCGTCTTCCACTCATCACCTTGACGGACTCTTATGAGGTTGTACGCCCCCCTGAGGTCAAGCTTGGTAAACCACTTAGCACCTGCCACCTGGTTGAACAAATCTGGTATCAGAGGCATAGGGTATGGATCACGAACCGTAATCTGGTTCAACTCCCTGAAATCCAAACACGGGCGTAATCCGCCATCTTTCTTCTTCACGAAGAAGAACCCTGCTGCCATCGGCGAGGATGACGGCCTGATGTGCCCTTTACTCAAGCTTTCAGCAATGTAATCTTTTAACGCTTGTCTCTCTGGACCGGAGATGTTAAACATCCTTGCTTTAGGCAATTTGGCCCCTGGTTTAAACCTGATAGAACAGTCATAAGGACGATGTGGCAGCAACTCTGAACAACCCTTCTCATTGAACACATCCACAAAATCCAGAAGTGACTCCGGAACGCTTGAAATCACCGCAGCCACACATGTGGCCAGGCAATTTTCCTGGCAGAACTCGCTCCACTGAATTATGTCCTGAGTTTTCCAGTCAATTACCGGGTTGTGCATGGACAACCAAGGAAAACCCAAAACCACCTGAGCAGGAAGATTCCTGAGCACCTTACATGTAACCTGCTCGGAATGTAGAACCCCAATGTGGCGTTTCACCTCAGCCACAAATTCAGTAATCTCCCCCTGAGAGAGAGGAGCAGCATTGATGGTGACCACGCGGATAGGATGAGGCAGTTTTTCAATCCTAAAACCTGCTGTGCGCGCAAACTCCTCATCAATGAGATTTGTGGCTGAACCACTATCCACAAAAACAGTAATTGGCAGCTCACTGCCAGCAATAAAAACCTTAGCAGGGAGCAGTTGTAGCGCCCCCACCGCCGCAGGGCCGAGGGGTTACCCGGTACCGGGCATCTGAGTCTCTGCTCTGGGGTTGTCACGGCGGCTCTGGGGTTGTCACCAGGTTGCAGTCTCTTTACCTCTTTACTGAAGATCTCTGGGTCCTCAGTCCAGAATACGGTTCACCAGGCTGCGCAAGTCCGGCCGGTCCGATGGCACCTCCAGAGCTCTCTTCACAGGTGGAAATCGGTGCCTTCCTTCTAGCGCTATGTGTTGCGGTCCTCCCCTGCTGTGCTTACGGAAAGTCCCCACAACCGTTGTGTCTGTTTCTTAAGTTCCCTCACAACTCGATTAAATGATGTTCTTCTAATCCTCCGTCCCTCCCTGTTCTGGTTGGGACGGCACCCGTTTGACGGGTAGGCTCGGAGCTCTTCCGGGACCCTAGAGTCACCCCTCTCCACAAGGTGCCCCCCAAGACTTCATAGGTGATTTGTGTGAGACAGCCCGCCTTAGACTGACTGTCCTGCCGCTGTTTAGAGTATTGCTTGAAGCTGAATGTTATGATACTCCCTCGGCGTTCCGGCCACCGGTAGTGCGCCTCAGTAGGGTGTTGCTCCGGTCTTACAGCACGACCCCTACTGGTATTCTCTATTGCTTGATCTCGTTTCTCACTCAGCACAATCTATCTCGCTTCTAGTCCTTTCTTGGGCACCGCCGCTTCCCGGAGCAGGCGCGAACCCGTTACGTTCTTTCCAATGCCAAGCCTCTGTCAGGATCCCACCCCTGACAGAGACCCTACTGTCTCTTCCTCCACAACACCCTCTGCCACCAGGTGTTGCTTCGTCCAATCCAGTCAGCTTTCTGATCTAACTTCCTGCCTGACCCCCAGTTTACCCACTATGGTGGGGAGTGGCCTAATGAATAGCACCCTTAGCTCCCCCGGAGGCCCAGCTGTGAAATGTATTGGTGTCTGTGATACCTGATCAGATGAACTCCTTCAGTGCCATCGGATGCACCGTAGCTCCCCATAGTGGCGGAGCCACAGTACTGCAACGACCAGGACTCTGGGGCGCTGCACTCCCCCCTGGTTAAACACAGTACTCCGGGACTGGGAAGAAAACAACAATACAAGTTACCAAAAAGACATACAATTTTGTTGAGTGCAATAACAATAAGCATATTTGAACAGAGCTTCCCTTTATGGGAGGTGAGAACACTTGAACGTTACAAACATGGTTAAATATCATAGCAACATGCTATAATTAGCTTCTCTTACCCAACCGGGTATTCTACTAAGTACAAAATTGTTGAACAATAATTTAACGTCGCCTTTGAGGACATACACTCTGCATCCACTAAAGACCTTCCTATAATCACATTATAAGGCAATTTAACTTTTACATTCTCCTACTTTGGATCTGCAGGACCGCCTGTCCTATCGGCACCAGACCTACTGCCTCTCCTTTCTGTTACAGGACCGCCCCGTTCAGCCAGGGCCTTCTGCCTTTTCAACTACTATACACAGTATAGAACATAACATTACTTTCAGTTCAAGAGCACTGAGCCATCTCTACATGACTCCTATGAGGACTCAGGGTTTACCTTCTATCCTAACTATCTATCAACATTATCAAGCATTTTCTTTTGAACATCAAGCCTTCTCATTATCTTTCTTTCTTTCTTGCATGCTGGACACCACATCTATCCCTACGGGTCCCCTGCATCCTTCTTCTATCTTTCACCTTTTTCTTCTCAGATAACATCATTAACATTTCTTCACAATTAACCAGTTGAACACATATAACTTTCTCGTACAAACATTATCATCACTTTTCTCTCATCAACATTATTGCTACTTGTCTTAAGCAATATTACTATCGAAGTGCGGCAAATGAACATCCCCTTTAAGAGGGGACCAAGTCTCTGTGAGGTAGCGTATCTTCTCAAGCTACCAGTCCATACTCAGCAAAGGTTCCAGTGCGGTATCTTCGCAAAGAGTCCTTCTTTAAGTAAAACCAGTAGGGAGCGCCTTTAATAAGGTGCAAACTATATACAAGAAGTTCGGATCATGCACTGTTCATGATTTCACAGTTTTTGAAGAACGTAGAAAAAAAATAGAAAATAACCAAAAACAATAGGGATCCCGGGTCAACAAAGGGATCCCTTTTAGAGTTTACCCTGAACGGGTTTTAGCAGCAACATAAAAGCAATAAAACAGTAACTATTTACAAGTAAGAAAGTACAGTAAAATCTTACTGTGGTGGTCTCCGATCTGGCCTCACCAGGCCAACGGATCACACTGGTGAGCCAGGAAGCGGTTCCGGTCCCAGCAGCGATAAAATCCCTCGCTGGGAGGCCCTTCTCGCTGGCAGGTGCACACGTTCCTCCGGGGCACGGCGAGGCCGGGCTGGCCGGGCTCTGCTGCTTTCCCCACGGAATCATCTTCTTCCGGTGTTCCGGCAGCAGCCTGGAGGGCAATGCATCGCTGCACGCCTCGCGCAATCCAGCCAGCCTCTCCCGTAGCCCTCCTCCATCTGGTGTAAGTCACCGCATCACCTGGCTCCAGGTCGCGGGGAAATCTTCCGCTGCAGGGCTCCACCTCCTCCCGATCCACGTGGATTTGTAGCGGCTCCCCGATTTCCTGGATAACCCCACGTCCATATCGGGGGTTGAAGGAGACCACTACACCCCAGTGGGACAGCGGGATCTCCGGAGCTCTGACCAAGTCAATCGGCGCTGCAGGCTGGGGCCGGCTCCGCCATGCTGCCATCAGACGCCGTAGATGTTCGGCGTCCGGCAAGATCTTCAGGTCCGGCGTCTGTAGCGTACCTCCAGCCGCGGCCAGGCGGGAGGGAACAGGGGACACTGGGGACAGACGGATCTCCGTGGGCTGGCCTAGCCGAGTAAGCACGCAGGCATCAGCCTCCAGCCGGCGGGCTAGCTGTCGGGCCTCGGCTACAGCCACACGCTCCTCAGACAGCGGCAAAGGGGGTCGGCCCACCGGTGGCTCCGTAGGGGTCAGTCCCCGCAGCGTTGGTGCTTCTGGGGCTGTGTCGGGTTGCGCATCCTCAGGCCGGATCGGGTCAGTCCCACGCGGGGTTCCTGGTGTCGCCATCTTTGCCTTCTCTCCAATGTCCTCTTCCCGCGGTCTCTTTCGTGGGCGGCCCCGTCCCCATGGTCTCCACCCTCCAACCAGGATCAGGAGGCGGACCTCGGCTGTTGACGGGCACGTCCTCAGGACACAGAAATACTTAGACTGGGCGGCCATTGCTGTTCGCGCTCTCCAGCTTGTCTACGCCTACTTCACGCCCCTCCTCTCTTCCTGCACTCTCTTCAGCGCTGCAATGGCGGCGGATTTTGGCAGGGCAGTAAATGGCGCAGCACAGTCTTTGCAATAAAGTACAGTCCAAGCACAACAAATCACAGTTCTAAGGCACACATGACCTGATTCTTCAGGCTTTAGTAGATCCTGTTCGTGACGCCAAGTTGTAGCGCCCCCACTGCCGCAGGGCCGAGGGGTTACCCGGTACCGGGCATCTGAGTCTCTGCTCTGGGGTTGTCACGGCGGCTAGGCCCCGGTCCGTGACCCTGCCGTGGGGCGCACAGTCTATAATACGTGTAGATGACAGTGGTGGTGGTGCGGTGCAGTAAATAACGAGGACACCAGGTTGCAGTCTCTTTACCTCTTTACTGAAGATCTCTGGGTCCTCAGTCCAGAATACGGTTCACCAGGCTGCGCAAGTCCGGCCGGTCCGATGGCACCTCCAGAGCTCTCTTCACAGGTGGAAATCGGTGCCTTCCTTCTAGCGCTATGTGTTGCGGTCCTCCCCTGCTGTGCTTACGGAAAGTCCCCACAACCGTTGTGTCTGTTTCTTAAGTTCCCTCACAACTCGATTAAATGATGTTCTTCTAATCCTCCGTCCCTCCCTGTTGTTCTGGTTGGGACGGCACCCGTTTGACGGGTAGGCTCGGAGCTCTTCCGGGACCCTAGAGTCGCCCCTCTCCACAAGGTGCCCCCCATGACTTCATAGGTGATTTGTGTGAGACAGCCCGCCTTAGACTGACTGTCCTGCCGCTGTTTAGAGTATTGCTTGAAGCTGAATGTTATGATACTCCCTCGGCGTTCCGGCCACCGGTAGTGCGCCTCAGTAGGGTGTTGCTCCGGTCTTACAGCACGACCCCTACTGGTATTCTCCTATTGCTTGATCTCGTTTCTCACTCAGCACAATCTATCTCGCTTCTAGTCCTTTCTTGGGCACCGCCGCTTCCCGGAGCAGGCGCGAACCCGTTACGTTCTTTCCAATGCCAAGCCTCTGTCAGGATCCCACCCCTGACAGAGACCCTACTGTCTCTTCCTCCACAACACCCTCTGCCACCAGGTGTTGCTTCGTCCAATCCAGTCAGCTTTCTGATCTAACTTCCTGCCTGACCCCCAGTTTACCCACTATGGTGGGGAGTGGCCTAATGAATAGCACCCTTAGCTCCCCCCGAAGGCCCAGCTGTGAAATGTATTGGTGTCTGTGATACCTGATCAGATGAACTCCTTCAGTGCCATCGGACGCACCGTACCTCCCCATAGTGGCGGAGCCACAGTACTGCAACGAACAGGACTCTGGGGCGCTGCACATGCATTGAGAAACCACCATGGAGGATATACATAAGCTCAGATTGGTCTCCTCCACACTCTCTGAGCTTAGAAGTTTTCCGCCGTTGCGTTTTTCTTAGACAGCAGAGGACAGATGTTAATAAAATGACCAGTTTTACCACAGTAAAAACAGGCTCCCTGCTTCCTGAGCTCAGGGGCTCGACGCTTCACATGTGACACCTGTTGTGAATTTGCTTTTTGCTCCCTCTAGTGGTTACTAGTTTTTTGACTCTGGTTTTTCTGTCATTCCTTTTATCCGCACCTGGGTCGTTAGTTAGGGGTGTTGCTATATAAGCTCCCTGGACCCTCAGTTCAATGCCTGGCAACGTAGTTATCAGAGCTAGTCTGCTGTGCTCTTGTCTACTGATCCTGGTTCCAGTTATATCAGCTAAGTCTGCCTTTTGCTTTTTGCTATTTGTTTTGGTTTTGTATTTTTGTCCTGCTTGTTCCTAATCTGTATCCTGACCTTTGCTGGAAGCTCTAGGGGGCTGGTGTTCTCCCCCCGGACCGTTAGACGGTTCGGGGGTTCTTGAATTTCCAGTGTGGATTTTGATAGGGTTTTTGTTGACCATATAAGTTACCTTTCTTTATTCTGCTATCAGTAAGCGGGCCTCTCTGTGCTAAACCTGGTTCATTTCTGTGTTTGTCATTTCCTCTTACCTCACCGTCATTATTTGTGGGGGGCTTCTATCCAGCTTTGGGGTCCCCTTCTCTGGAGGCAAGAGAGGTCTTTGTTTTCCTCTACTAGGGGTAGCTAGATTCTCCGGCTGGCGCGTGTCATCTAGAATCAACGTAGGAATGATCCCCGGCTACTTCTAGTGTTGGCGTTAGGAGTAGATATATGGTCAACCCAGTTACCACTGCCCTATGAGCTGGATTTTTGTACTCTGCAGACTTCCACGTTCCTCTGAGACCCTCGCCATTGGGGTCATAATAGTTTGCCAGGCCAATATTAAATGTTTAATGCATTGCAGAAGAGGGATTATAAGAAAGAAGATTCTGAGTTTTTTTTTTTTCTTCTTCCCCTTTACCTCAGAGTGGCTATGCTTGCTGCAGACATGAATGTCCAGACCTTGATTACAAGTGTGGACCAGCTGGCTACTCGTGTGCAGGGCATACAAGACTATGTTATCAGAAATCCTAGGTCAGAACCTAAAATACCGATTCCTGAACTGTTTTCCGGAGACAGGTTTAAGTTTAGGAATTTCATGAATAATTGTAAATTGTTTTTGTCCCTGAGACCCTGTTCATCTGGAGATTCTGCTCAGCAAGTAAAAATTGTGATTTCGTTCTTACGGGGCGACCCTCAGGATTGGGCTTTTTCGCTGGCGCCAGGAGATCCGGCATTGGCTGATCTTGATGCGTTTTTTCTGGCGCTCGGTTTACTTTATGAGGAACCCAATCTTGAGATTCAGGCAGAAAAGGCCTTGCTGGCTATGTCTCAGGGGCAGGACGAGGCTGAAGTGTATTGCCAAAAATTTCGGAAATGGTCCGTGCTGACACATTGGAACGAGTGTGCACTGGCCGCTAATTTTAGAAATGGCCTTTCTGAAGCCATTAAGAATGTTATGGTGGGTTTTCCCATTCCCACAGGTCTGAATGATACTATGGCACTGGCTATTCAAATTGACCGGCGGTTGCGGGAGCGCAAAACCGCAAATTCCCTCATGGTGTTGTCTGAACAGACACCTAATTCGGTGCAATGTGATAGAAAAACCGCAAATTCCCTCATGGTGTTGTCTGAACAGACACCTGATTTAATGCAATGTGATAGAATCCTGACTAGAAATGAGCGGAAAATTCATAGACGCCGGAATGGCTTGTGCTACTACTGTGGTGATTCTACACATGTTATCTCAGCATGCTCTAAACGTATAGCTAAGGTTGTTAGTCCTGTCACCGTTGGTAATTTGCAACCTAAATTTATTCTGTCTGTAACTTTGATTTGCTCACTGTCATCTTATCCTGTCATGGCGTTTGTAGATTCAGGTGCTGCCCTGAGTCTCATGGATCTCTCATTTGCTAAGCGCTGTGGTTTTACTCTTGAACCATTAGAAAATCCTATTCCTCTTAGGGGTATTGATGCTACACCATTGGCAGCAAATAAACCGCAGTATTGGACACAGGTTACCATGTGCATGACTCCTGAACACCGCGAGGTGATACGTTTCCTGGTTTTACATAAAATGCATGATTTGGTTGTTTTAGGGCTGCCATGGTTACAGACCCATAATCCAGTCCTGGACTGGAAGGCTATGTCAGTCTCAAGTTGGGGCTGTCGTGGTATTCATGGGGATTCCCTGCCTGTGTCTATTGCTTCTTCTATGCCTTCGGAAGTTCCGGAGTATTTGTCTGATTATCAGGATGTCTTCAGTGAGTCTGAGTCCAGTGCACTGCCTCCTCATAGGGACTGTGACTGTGCTATAGATTTGATCCCAGGCAGTAAATTTCCTAAGGGAAGACTGTTTAATCTGTCGGTACCTGAACATACCGCTATGCGTTCATATATCAAGGAGTCTCTGGAGAAAGGACATATTCGTCCGTCTTCTTCCCCTCTTGGTGCGGGATTCTTTTTTGTGGCAAAAAAGGACGGATCTTTGAGACCTTGTATTGATTATCGGCTTTTAAATAAGATCACTGTCAAATTTCAGTATCCTTTACCGCTGTTGTCTGACTTGTTTGCCCGGATTAAGGGTGCCAAGTGGTTCACCAAGATAGACCTTCGTGGTGCGTACAACCTTGTGCGCATTAAGCAAGGTGATGAATGGAAAACCGCATTCAATACGCCCGAAGGTCATTTTGAGTACTTGGTGATGCCTTTTGGGCTCTCCAATGCGCCTTCAGTTTTTCAGTCCTTTATGCATGACATTTTCCGGAAGTATCTGGATAAATTTTTGATTGTTTATCTGGATGATATTTTGGTTTTTTCTGATAATTGGGATTCGCATGTGGAGCAGGTCAGGTTGGTCTTTAAAATTTTGCGTGAAAATTCTTTGTTTGTCAAGGGCTCAAAGTGTCTCTTTGGTGTACAGAAGGTTCCCTTTCTGGGGTTCATTTTTTCCCCTTCTGCTGTGGAGATGGACCCAGTCAAGGTCCGAGCTATTCTTGATTGGACTCAGCCCTCGTCAGTTAAGAGTCTTCAGAAGTTCTTGGGCTTCGCTAACTTCTACCGTCGTTTTATCGCTAATTTTTCTAGCATTGTGAAACCTTTGACGGATATGACCAAGAAGGGCTCCGATGTAGCTAACTGGGCTCCTGCTGCCGTGGAGGCTTTCCAGGAGTTGAAACGCCGGTTTACTTCGGCGCCTGTTTTGTGCCAGCCTGACGTCTCACTTCCCTTTCAGGTTGAGGTGGATGCTTCGGAGATTGGGGCAGGGGCCGTTTTGTCGCAGAGAGGCCCTGGTTGCTCTGTTATGAAACCTTGTGCCTTTTTCTCTAGGAAGTTTTCGCCTGCCGAGCGAAATTATGATGTGGGCAATTGGGAGTTGTTGGCCATGAAATGGGCATTTGAGGAGTGGCGTCATTGGCTCGAGGGTGCTAAGCATCGTGTGGTGGTCTTGACTGATCACAAAAATCTGATGTATCTCGAGTCTGCTAAACGCCTTAATCCGAGACAGGCCCGCTGGTCATTGTTTTTCTCCCGCTTTGATTTTGTTGTCTCGTATTTACCAGGTTCAAAGAATGTGAAGGCCGATGCTCTTTCTAGGAGCTTTGTGCCTGATGCTCCTGGAGTCGCTGATCCTGTTGGTATTCTTAAAGATGGAGTTATCTTGTCAGCTATTTCTCCGGATCTGCGACGTGTGTTGCAGAGATTTCAGGCTGATAGGCCTGAGTCTTGTCCACCTGACAGACTGTTTGTCCCGGATAAGTGGACCAGCAGAGTCATTTCCGAGGTTCATTCCTCGGTGTTGGCAGGTCACCCGGGAATTTTTGGCACCAGAGATCTGGTGGCCAGGTCCTTTTGGTGGCCTTCCTTGTCAAGGGATGTGCGGTCATTTGTGCAGTCCTGTGGGACTTGTGCTCGAGCTAAGCCTTGCTGTTCTCGTGCCAGCGGTTTGCTCTTGCCCTTGCCTGTCCCGAAGAGACCTTGGACACATATCTCCATGGATTTCATTTCTGATCTTCCGCTATCTCAGGGCATGTCCGTTATCTGGGTGATATGTGATCGCTTCTCCAAGATGGTCCATTTGGTTCCTTTGCCTAAGCTGCCTTCCTCTTCCGATCTTGTTCCTGTGTTTTTCCAGAACGTGGTTCGTTTGCACGGCATCCCTGAGAATATTGTGTCAGACAGAGGATCCCAGTTCGTTTCCAGGTTCTGGCGATCCTTTTGTGGTAGGATGGGCATTGATTTGTCGTTTTCGTCTGCTTTCCATCCTCAGACTAATGGACAGACGGAGCGAACCAATCAGACTTTGGAGGCTTATTTGAGGTGTTTTGTCTCTGCTGATCAGGACGATTGGGTGACATTCTTGCCGTTGGCTGAGTTTGCCCTTAATAATCGGGCTAGTTCCGCCACCTTGGTTTCGCCTTTTTTCTGCAACTCTGGTTTCCATCCTCGCTTTTCTTCGGGTCATGTGGAGCCTTCTGACTGTCCTGGGGTGGATTCTGTGGTGGATAGGTTGCAGCAGATCTGGAATCATGTGGTGGACAACTTGAAGTTGTCACAGGAGAAGGCTCAGCGCTTTGCCAACCGCCGCCGCGGTGTGGGTCCCCGACTACGCGTTGGGGATTTGGTATGGCTTTCTTCCCGCTTTGTTCCTATGAAGGTCTCCTCTCCCAAATTTAAACCTCGTTTTATTGGGCCTTACAAGATATTGGAAATCCTTAATCCTGTATCTTTCCGTCTGGATCTTCCTGTGTCGTTTGCTATTCACAATGTATTTCATAGGTCCTTGTTGCGGCGGTACATTGTGCCTGTAGTTCCTTCTGCTGAGCCTCCTGCTCCGGTGTTGGTTGAGGGCGAGTTGGAGTACGTGGTGGAGAAGATCTTGGATTCTCGCCTCTCCAGGCGGAGGCTTCAGTACCTGGTCAAGTGGAAGGGCTATGGTCAGGAGGATAATTCCTGGGTGGTCGCCTCTGATGTTCATGCGGCCAATTTAGTTCGTGCCTTTCATGCCGCTCATCCTGATCGCCCTGGTGGTCGTGGTGAGGGTTCGGTGACCCCTCACTAAGGGGGGGGTACTGTTGTGAATTTGCTTTTTGCTCCCTCTAGTGGTTACTAGTTTTTTGACTCTGGTTTTTCTGTCATTCCTTTTATCCGCACCTGGGTCGTTAGTTAGGGGTGTTGCTATATAAGCTCCCTGGACCTTCAGTTCAATGCCTGGCAACGTAGTTATCAGAGCTAGTCTGCTGTGCTCTTGTCTACTGATCCTGGTTCCAGTTATATCAGCTAAGTCTGCCTTTTGCTTTTTGCTATTTGTTTTGGTTTTGTATTTTTGTCCTGCTTGTTCCTAATCTGTATCCTGACCTTTGCTGGAAGCTCTAGGGGGCTGGTGTTCTCCCCCCGGACCGTTAGACGGTTCGGGGGTTCTTGAATTTCCAGTGTGGATTTTGATAGGGTTTTTGTTGACCATATAAGTTACCTTTCTTTATTCTGCTATCAGTAAGCGGGCCTCTCTGTGCTAAACCTGGTTCATTTCTGTGTTTGTCATTTCCTCTTACCTCACCGTCATTATTTGTGGGGGGCTTCTATCCAGCTTTGGGGTCCCCTTCTCTGGAGGCAAGAGAGGTCTTTGTTTTCCTCTACTAGGGGTAGCTAGATTCTCCGGCTGGCGCGTGTCATCTAGAATCAACGTAGGAATGATCCCCGGCTACTTCTAGTGTTGGCGTTAGGAGTAGATATATGGTCAACCCAGTTACCACTGCCCTATGAGCTGGATTTTTGTACTCTGCAGACTTCCACGTTCCTCTGAGACCCTCGCCATTGGGGTCATAACAGACACCCCTGCGATTTGCATAGGTTCCGTGGGCTCACCTGCAGCAACCTCACGTGAACCTAAACCAATACCCACAGTTAGCACAGACAAGGATAAAGGAAAATATACACCACACCGCAGTCACTCAGGAATACACTATAAATGTGCAGGGCAAAATAAATACAAATATAGGAAGGAGTAAATAAGACAGAGGACAATACACCACCAGCAACGAATCTCCAACAACCAGCTCTCCACTCCAGACCGAGATAACAACGCACAAGACAGAAGCTATAATCGGCGACGCCCAATGAACAGGAGAACTATTTAAAGGCCATGGGAATGGCCCAGCTTCCAATCCGAGGATTAGGTAAATTAACCCCGGAACAGCTAGATAAAATCTAGCAGACGCCAATGAGCAAATAGTGGTCAAAAGCGGAATTACCGCTGTCTGTCGGACAACCTGGTCTGAACAGCGTCCGACATGACAGTGGTTCTCCACAATTTCATTCTAGCTAAGGAGTGACCCACCATAGAACTTGATGAACCTGTTGGAAATCCTTTGCCTGATTACCGTCATCACCCGCTGCAGTCAACAGTTGAAGTAGGCCACATGCGGAACCAATTTGCTGCTTTTTTTTATTCAGACCTCGGACGTGTGGAATGGCAGGACAATATTGCGTGAAATGTCCTGTTGGCTTTGGGTGTTTTACAGTTATTTTGAAAATGTTGATAATGTTTGTTTTAATAAAAAAATTCTGTTTAAGTATCTACACCATGTCTCCCATGTATTTTCTTACACACCACTAACGGTTCTTGGGCTGTTGACGTCATTGCGTCATGACTCGGTTCACCAGTTGGTAAGTGAGGCAGACTGTGTAGACGATGGCTGTTTGGTGCCATCACATTCTCAGTATTTGTTCATTACTTAACATCAGTATATAAGCCGAGACCAGGAGTGGTTGTTAAATCCAGAGGTGGTGTTTATTTTTTTTATTTGATTTTTACTCACATTGAACCACTCCAGGTTTTGGCTTACCAATAGTGATGTTAAATACTGAGCCAATAATGTCAGTGTGACGGAAGCTTCACACAACAGATCAATAGTCATCAAGTCAGGTGTCATAAATAATGAATTCATGATACATCAATAAGTAGCACATTAATTTATTTATTCTGACACATGTCCTGGTGAGTATAGATATGCCTTGTATCACCTCCATCATCCCTTCAATTTGTGTTAAATAGATTTAATGTACAAAGAAGATAAAATGGAGGTAATACAAGGCATTTCTCAACTTTAAAGGTCTGGTGTCATAACTAACGATTTTGTTAAGACACGACCAGTTGAGTATTTATTATTATTATTATTATTATTTATTGTTATAGCGCCATTTATTCCATGGCGCTTTACATGTGAGGAGGGGTATACATAATAAAAACAAGTACAATAATCTTAAACAATACAAGTCATAACTGGTACAGGAGGAGTGAGGACCCTGCCCGCGAAGGCTCACAATCTACAAGGATGAGTGAGAATACAGTAGGTGAGGATAGAGCTGGTCATGCAGCGGTTTGGTTGATCGGTGGTTACTGCAGGTTGTAGGCTTGTCGGAAGAGGTGGGTCTTCAAGTTCTTTTTGAAGATTTCGATGGTAGGCGAGAGTCTGATGTGTTGTGGTAGAGGGTTCCAGAGTAGGGGTGATACGCGAGAGAAATCTTGTATGCGATTGTGGGAAGAGGAGATAAGAGGGGAGTAGAGAAGGAGATCTTGTGAGGATCGGAGGTTGCGTGTAGGTAAGTACCGGGAGATGAGGTCACAGATGTATGGAGGAGACAGGTTGTGGATGGCTTTGTACGTCATGGTTAGGGTTTTGTACTGGAGTCTCTGGGCAATGGGGAGCCAGTGAAGGGATTGACAGAGGGGAGAGGCAGGGGAATAGCGGGGGGACAGGTGGATTAGTCGGGCAGCAGAGTTTAGAATAGATTGGAGGGGTGCGAGAGTGTTCGAGGGGAAGCCACAGAGCAGGAGGTTGCAGTAGTCAAGGCGAGAGATGATGAGGGCATGGACTAGGGTTTTTGCAGATTCTTGGTTGAGGAATGGATTCGTGAAATATTTTTGAGTTGAAGTCGGCAGGAAGTGGAAAGGGCTTGGATATGTGGTTTGAAGGAGAGATCAGCGTCAAGGATTACCCCGAGGCAGCGAGCTTGTGGGACTGGGGAGAGTGGGAAGCCATTTACTGTAATGGTTAGGTTCGTTGGGGGGGTCGCGTGAGATGGGGGAAAGATGATGAGTTCTGTTTTGTCCATGTTAAGTTTCAGAAATCTAGCGGAGAAGAAAGATGAAATAGTGGACAGACATTGAGGGATTCTGGTTAGTAGGGAGGTGATATCTGGTCCAGAGATGTAGATCTGTGTATCATCAGCATAGAGGTGATACTGGAAGCCATGAGATTCTATGAGCTGTCCCAGGCCAAAGGTGTAAATGGAGAAGAGCAGGGGCCCAAGGACTGAACCTTGTGGGACTCCGACAGATAGGGGGCGAGGTGAGGAGGTGGTGTGTGAGTGGGAGACACTGAATGTCCGGTCTGTTAGGTATGATGAGATCCAGGATAGGGCCAAGTCTGTGATGCCAAGGGATGAGAGGATCTGTAATAATAGGGAATGGTCCACCACTGTGTCAAAGGCAGCCGACAGGTCAAGGAGGAGGAGAACAGAGTAGTGTCGCTTGCTCTTGGCGGTTAAGAGGTCGTTGGTGACCTTAGTTAGGGCAGTTTCAGTGGAATGGTGTGACCGGAAGCCAGATTGTAAGCGGTCAAAGAGGGAGCAAGAAGAGAGATGGGAGGACAGTTCAAGGTTGACGTGTTGTTCCAGTAGTTTGGAGGCATAAGGGAGAAGTGATATAGGGCGATAGCTAGATACAGAGGATGGGTCAAGAGAGGGCTTTTTGAGGATAGGTGTGATGGAGGCATGTTTAAAGCTTGAGGGGAAAACACCAGTTGTTAGTGATAGGTTGAAGAGATGGGTTAGGGTTGGGATGAAGACTGTGGTGAGGTTTGGGATGAGGTGGGATGGGAGCGGGTCAAGCGCACAGGTGGTGAGATGTGATCTTGAGAGTAGAGTGGAGAGTTGATCTTCTGTAATGGTGGAGAAGTTGGTTTTGGAGGTGGAGGGCAGGGAAGTCGGGAGGAAGGGCTCTGGGGCTTGTTGACCAAAACTGTCTCTGATGCTATCAATCTTCTGCTTGAAGAATGAGGCAAAGTCTTCAGCGGAGATAAGTGGGGAGGGAGGAGGTGCTGGGGGACGGAGGAGAGAATTGAAGGTGTTAAATAACTGTTTAGGGTTGTGAGACAGGGAGGATATGAGAGATGAGAAGTAGGTTTGTTTAGCTGTGGCGAGTGTGGTCTTGAAAGTAGTGAGGGACTGTTTGAATACGATAAAGTGGTCGTTGGAGTGGGATCTTTTCCATCTGTGCTCAGCAGCCCTGGAAGCTCGCCTCAGTTCTTTGGTCAGGCTGGTGTGCCAGGGCTGTCTGTTGATTTTGCGAGCTTTGGTATGTGTAAGTGGGGCAGCAGATTCCAAAGCTACAGCTATTGTGGTGTTATATAGAGCGGCAGTGTCATCCGCATTGTGTATGGAACTTATGTCTATAAGAGGGCGGAGGGATTCCGAGAATGAATGTAGGTCAAGATGTTTGAGATTTCTGCAAGGATGTGAAAGTTTGTGGGGTGGGGATTGTAGACATGGAGTGGAGAGAGATGAGAATGTGAGAAGGCTGTGGTCAGAGAGTGGAAGAGATGAGTTAGAGAGGTTAGATAGGGAGCAGAGGCGGGTGAAGATGAGGTCCAGTGTGTGACCATCTTTGTGAGTGGCTGCAGAAGACCATTGAGTGAGGCCAAAGGAGGAAGTGAGAGATAGAAGTTTAGTGGCAGCTGAGAGGGAAGTGTCAATGGGGATGTTGAAATCGCCCATGATGATAGTGGGGATGTCCGCAGAAAGGAAATGAAGTAGCCAGGTGGTGAAGTGGTCAAAGAAGGTGGTGGCTGGCCCTGGGGGGCGGTAAATGGCAGCCAGTTGGAGGTTGGAGGGGGAGTAGATGCGCACAGAGTGCACCTCAAAAGAAGGGAGGGTAACAGAGGGTGGCAGTGGGATTGGGGTGAAGGAGCAGTTATCTGACAGGAGAAAACCAACTCCTCCGCCATGCTTGCTGCTGGGGCGGGGTGTGTGAGAAAGGTGGAAGCCACCGTAAGAGAGTGCAGCAGGGGAGGCTGTGTCAGAAGGGGTGAGCCAGCGAGGAAGGAAAGTTTGGTAGTAACAAAAAGATCATGGATGTAGGAAAGCTTGTTACAGACAGAGCGAGTGTTCCACAGAGCTCCTGTTAATGGGACTGGGGAAGCGGGGGCTGGGCGAATGGGTATAAGGTTAGAGAGGTTACGGAAGTTTGTGATGGAGCGTGGGTGGGAGGTAGAAATGACTGTGGGAATATGGTGAGGAGGACCAGGATTTGGAGAGATATCACCAGCAGTGAGAAGGAGCAGAGATAGTGTTAGCAGGTGGGAGCAGGAGAGGGCATGAGGGGGCTGCCTGTGCTTTGAGACAGAGGATTGTATGCTAAGGAACAGTTCTGAGGAGGAGGTGAGATGGATGGGGAGGATTGAAGAGGAGATGAACAGTTCCTTACTTGGTGTGGGGATTGGGGGAGGTAGCAGAAAGTGAAAGATTATAGGGGTGAAAGAGAAAACAAACAGAAACATTGTTTGCAGTGTCTGACCAGTTACCTTCAGTTCCCTTCAGGTTCAATTCAGGTTTTAATTCTAATATAATCCACACTTTTAGAACACACTTCTAGAAATCACACTGCAGACTAAGTCATGCAGACTTGTGCTATGCAATATATGGAAAACTAAGTGCGTTCAGGTGTGAAGCAGAGAGGAGTGGTCTCTGCTCATCTTGGTCAGAGAATTAAGGGTGGACCAGATGCATACAATCAAGCCTAAGTAAACAAGGTCATAAATATCACAGGGTAAGTTGGGGTTAGCTGAAAGGCATACCATGTGGATGCTAGGAGCAGAGGAAAGTCTATGTGCAAAGCTGGGTGATGTACTATATGCACTTCATAGCAGGAGAGCTGGGTGGATGAACATACCATGTGGATGCTAGGAGCAGAGGAAAGTCTATGTGCAAAGATGGGTGATGTACTATATGCACTTCATAGCAGGAGAGCTGGGTGGATGAACTTACCTGTTGGAAGAATAGAGATGCTTGTTAGAGTGCGATGGTGGTAGGTAGCAGGGCACAGTCTTTATACATCTTTCAGGTTTTAATTCTAATGTAATCCACACTTTTAGAACACACTTCTAGAAATCACACTGCAGACATAGTATAGAGTATAGTTACAGCTATGTATTCAGCTGTGTATTGCCACCATTTTGTCTTAATTCTGCGACAAAAAAGTCAAAGACTGAAAATACAAGTGTTTTTTTGGGGGGCAACCTCTTTTCTCTATACTAAACACACACAAACCTTATGTGTTGTACTAACTAACTACTGGAGCTAGGAGGTAGCCCAAAAATAATTGTTCGGCGCATTTTTTAATTTGGCGCACGGTGTGTGTTGCCGGCGACGAAATACACAGTTATCCAAACCTTATTGGGGGACCAAAAAAAGAATATTTATTAACAACATAAAACCAAAAAAACAAATTAACTGCGCCTGCTTGGGGTTGATTGCCGGAATTGGGGGGTGTGGAGCAGTGAGGGCTGGCTAACTATTCACGACGCAGGGGTGGCTGGAGAAGGTGCAATAAAACTACTGGGTTCGGGAAATTCGGTGATTGAGCTAGACACATGAGAGGGCAGACACACTAGAAGGATGAGACAAACCAGACATTACAGACACATTGGGAGGTGAAGGGGGAGGGATAGCTATTGTCTTTTTTTTATTGCCTTTCATTTTTTTTGCTTGTCGCTGCCGTCCGGGGAGCCTCGTTGGGCTACTGGGTATTGGCCTTGATGTGGTCGCCGGCATGTCACGGTCCATCTGCCGTTGTTGTTGCCTTCTATCGGTGGCGGGTAACGCCAGGGCAGGGTCCGGCATTGGCATTTCTGTGGTGGTTGTGGGTAACAGGCCTGGGTCCGGCATCGGCATTCTTGTGGTGGTGGCGGATAACATGCCTGGGTCCGGCAGCGACATTCTTGTGGTGTGGGCGGGTAACAGGCCTGGGTCCGGCAGCGGCATTCTTGTGGTGGTGGCGGGGAACGGGCCTGGGTCGGGCAGCGGCATTCTTGTGGTGGTGGCGGGGAACGACAGGCCAGGGTCCTGCGGCTGCAGCATGGTGGTGGCAGTGGAGGAGGCCCAAGCAGGAGCAGCAGTTGTCATGGTGGTGGCGATGGGCTGACCCACTGCACTGGGCATGGTGGTGGTGCTATAATACGGTCCGGCAGTGTTTGGAATGGAGGTGGCCGTGCAGCGGTATGCAGCAGATGTCGGCATTGAGGTAAAGCGTGACAGTGTGGGCATTGGTGGAAATGCCCCCACTGTCTGCTGAAAATGCCGACTTTGCTGCATAGCATTGCAGGCCTGCATAACAGTAATCTGGAGATCGGGACTAAGGTGTTCCGACATGCCCTGTTCTATCTGATTAAAAAAATGATGTGCTGGCCTATGGAGGTCGGCTTTCACTTGGACAAGGGCTGTGGTAACTTCCTGGATACGTGTGCTCATATGACTTATGGCAGTATCCAGTCGGTCACCCATCGCCTTGAGTCCCTCGTGGAAGACCGAGCTCAAGTGCAAAAACTCGGGCATGAGTGACCTGTCCGCGGCCCTCTGCCGCTGCCGGGAGGAGCCCATAAAAAATTGGCTAGAGGCAGAGGACTGGGGAAGGGGAAGACCTGACGGACCAGCTTCCTGGTCTCCAGGTTGTGTGGCAGGCCCACTTGCTGCAGCGCTGGAGGATGGCTGGGACAGGTCCGTGGCTGACTGATGAAGGACCGCTCCAGAACCTGGGCCAACAGTGAAGCTCCAAGTGCTGTGAAAAAAGATTAAAAAAAAATTAATACCAAACAGTTACAAAGCGATAACTCCTGTGTTATATACATTGCGATTAAAGCAGAGGTCACACTAGCACTATTTGGACAGAGTTTTACATCAGACTTTGAAAGCCAAAATCAGGAGTACAACAGTATGAAGAAAAGTATAATAAAACCATATGCTCCACTTCTGCATGCATCAGCCACACCAGGTTTTGGATTAAAAAAACTGATGTAAAATATGAAGAGACGATGGAGGCGATACAAGCCATATCTATATACAAGGCACATCTATACTCACCAGGACAAGTGTCAGGAAAAATGAATTCAGGAGCCATTTGTTTGTGCATCATGAATTCATTACTTCTGACACCTGACTTGAGGAGTATACATCTGTTGCGTAGGCTGCCGTCACACTTTCAGTATTTGCTCAGTATTTCAAATCAGTATTGGTAAGCCAAAACCTGGAGTGGAACTATGTGAGGAAAAGTATTCAAAGAACACGTGCCCCACTTCTGCATGTATCAATCACTCATGGTTTTGGTTTCCAAATACTGAAAATAATGACCAAAAAAATGCTACCATTAATCACAAAACTTTTTTTAATTTTTTTTTTAACCAATATACTTACGTTCGTCGTGCAAGGACCGGTCTCAAAAACGCAAGGATGCGGTGGTACTTGTATGTTCGTATCCTTGCTCCAGAACCACTTGAAAGCTGGCTCTCTTGGCGCAGGTCCTTGTTGAAGCGGTCCTTCATCGATCGCCAACACGTTTTGACTTTTGACACTGTTGACAAAACAAAACATAATAGTTAGTACAATGCTCTTTTGACCGTGGTCACACAACTGTGTGTGCTGAGAAAAAGCAATGACTTTCTATCATCATACACAGTTGTGTGAGCATGGCCAAGGTCTTGACTACATCACACTGCATTGCTATACTTACCAAATGCAGAACGGACCCGAGTTGGGGCATTGGCCCAGCCATCCCACAACGCTGTGGCCACCTCATTCCAAAGGTGCCGGATCGTCACGTTGTTGGCGTGCAGTGGATCCCGGGTGTCCCACAACGGGACTCGCTCATGGACCAGGGAGATGAGGTGCTCATTCTCGATGAGGTCCTCATCCCGTTCTGGAACCTAAAAACAAAAAGGACATTAATATTGGAGACATTAAGGAAGACAGAAAACAGAAGCAGAGGAATGGCATGAATATTGAAATTAAAAAAAAAATGGTGCTGAAGCAAAAGGGAAAGAAAGAGAGAAGTAGAAAGAAATGAAGATTCAAGAATTGTAAAATGAGGATACAATAAACAGTCAGCCAGGTATACTTACACGCTACCGCCGTGCCACCCGACCGTGACTACGCTGCTCCTGCCCAGTCATCTGCCCAGTCTCTTCTGCTGTAGAAGAAGTGGTCTGAAAAAAGGAACATATATACATTGTCATATGTGTAGATGTGACAGTGAATACTTACCAATCTGAGGAGGTGAATACTCACTTCGCTGACATGTTCCCCTTGTGCAGGCCCAGGCGTTTGCTCATCATCACCATCAGAAGAAGAAGAAGACATTCTGATGCGTGCAGAAAGAAAGAAATAGCAGAAATTAGGACATGTAGAGAAAGAAAATTGAAAAGAAAGGCATTGGATAGGATATACTCACATTGTTCTGAGGCTTGTTTGCTGCTCCAAGGTGTTGTGTGGCGTCTCGTCTGCAAGGCAGTCTGCTGAGTACTGAACTGTAAATGTCCACACCCTCCTTTTATCACCTTGTATGTGGGGGGTGGCTTATCAGTGTCTAGACATGTTTTTCTCTATTGAAACGCATGCGTTGAAAAACGCAAACCGAACGCATGTGCTTAAAAACGCATGCGTTTACATAGACTACAATGTGTTTTTTCGGCGCAAACCTTACGCAATCGACCGCATACGTTTCCAGGCGGCAAATTGACGCCTCTAAAAATTACTACATGTTGCATTTCCGCGCCAAGACGCAGACGACTAGACAACGCATGCGTTGTCAAACACGGGAAAACGCGAACACACAAAAACGCATGCGTTTCTAATGTTATTTATAGGAATACAAAACGCATGCGGATATTTGCGGAAGAAACGCTGCGGACACAACCGCAAATGTGAAAGCGGCCTAAATGATGCATCAGCCAGCCTACAGCATCCTCAGCTGACTCCCCATACACTGAAGGGTTTGGTTGGGTGAGCGCTCCTATGTTCTCTGTGAGAAAGCCACTGGATATGGGCGTTCGATGTCTCCCCTCTTACCAGCAGATGTGTCAGTCCAACTCCAATACATAGAGCCATCGCAGCAAGGGAAAGAGGGAATGTGCTGCTTTGGGTGAGGATTAGCTGAGCAGTGCCTAGCTTTGCTATGAGAGTAGGGAAATGGGCGCCAGTCAAAACCGTCGGCCAACAATACATGGAGATTTTCGTGCCCATTCACACTTTCTAAAACAAAATGCACCCAGAATAATGACCGTGATGCAGATTTAAGAACCTGCAGGATGCTCATGGGTTTTTCACTCTGAAAATCTGCAGATTAGCGTAATTGCAATACAATGGTGCTAATCCGCATGAGGGTTTCCCTGAAAATCCACAGCATATTCCCTTTTGCCAATCCTGACCGTGTGAACATGCTCTTTAGGTGTTAATAAGCTAGTCAGAGCCATAGTTTATTACCAATAGAAAATCATTATGTATTCATAGTACAAAATAGATCATAGAAGATCTGCCAACAGCAGCTTGCTGATTATTTCATTCCTGCAACATACACAGAATAGAAAATGAAAAATCAGGTGAGATTTGTATCATTTTAATCACTAAATTTCTTCATTGTGCTTATACAGAGGGAATCAGGTTGGCAATATGAAAAAGGGCTGAAATGCGTTTGTCTGCATGAAAGAGAAGACCCTTTTTCCTGCTGCCCTGGCCCTCTGCATGGTGTTATTATGGCTAGAAAGTAAACATGATACAGCTAATTACCCATATCCTTGCTCTAAAATGGGACACCGCTTCCAGCTGGCACAAGCAGATCTCTCATTTGAGCACAATCTACAAAAAGTTTACATATGTACAACATTTTTTTAGGGATAAAATCTTTTTAGGGAGATGTATTATTATTTAGGGAGCATTCGGATCTTATGTGAGTCAGGTGATTGCTCAAATCATCCTGGTGGAGAGGTACCTGACCTCTATGGCGTTTTAGAACTATATTTATAAAGGGGTGGAACAGGCACACAAATGAAGAGAGTATGGTATATGCGACATTATCTGCTCTGAAGGGGCTAGTTATGCCCGTTAGCAGCTAATAAATGGCATGCTTTATTTGCAGGACACTGGGGGAATTTTCATATCATTGTGTCAGAAAAAGCTGTAAACCTTGACACCAGGGTTATAAATGTAAAGAGATCAGGGCCGGTCAGGCCATCGAGCAGTTCTGGCAAATGCCAGAAGGGCCGGTGGCAGTTGTGGGCCTCGCCAGCGCCGACTCTCCCCCCGCCACGGACTCACCCCCCCGCCACCGCTGCCGCATTCAACTATACCGGCGTCTATGATGCCGGTACAGTTGAATGCAATGATGGAGGAGAGAGCGTCCGCTGTCGCTCCCTCTCCCATCATTCCCCGCTCTGCCTCTGACACTGCTGGTGCGCAATGACGTCATATCATTGCGCACCTGCTGTGTGTCGGGCGAGCAGACTGCAGCTGCTGAGACCGGAGCTGGGAGCAGCACGGGCACGAGGAGAGGTGAGGAGAGTGTTTTTTTTTTTAAATATATCAATGAGTGATAACTGGACTGTGGGGCTATTGGGGGGGCTGCATTACATTCTATGGGGGTCTGGCTGCATTACATTATATGGGGGCAGGCTGTATTACATTCTATGGGGGCTGTGCTGCATTACATTCTATGGGGGGCTTTATTACATTCTATGGGGCTGTGGTGCATTACATTCTATGGGGGCTGGCTGCATTACATTCTATGGGGGCTGGCTGTATTACATTCTATGGGAACTGTGCTGTATTACATTCTATGGGGGCTGTACTGTATTACATTCTATGGGGGGGGCTGTATTACATTCTATGGGGGCTGTGCTGTATTACATTCTATGGGGGGCTGGCTGCAATACATTATATGGGGGCTGTGCTGCATTACATTCTATGGGGGCTGGCTGCATTACATGGCTGCATTACATTCTATGGGGGCTGTGCTGTATTACATTCTATGGGGGCTGTGCTGTATTACATTCTATGGGGCTGTGCTGAATTACATTCTATGGGGGTTGGCTGTATTACATTCTATGGGTGGCTGGCTGCAATACATTCTATGGGGGGGCTGGCTGCATTACATTCTATGGGGGCTGTGCTGCATTACATTCTATGGGGTCTTGCTGCATTACATTCTGTGGGGGCTGGCTGCATTACATTCTATGGGGGCTGTGCTGCGTTACATTCTATGGGGACTGTGCTGCGCTACATTCTATGGGGGCTGTGCTGCGTTACATTCTATGGGGGCTGTGCTGCATTACATTCTATGTGGGCTGGCTGCATTGTATTCTATTGGGGCTGACTGAATGACATTCTATGGGGGCTGCACTGCATTACATTCTATGCGGGCTGCGCTGAATTACATTCTATGAGGGTTGGCTGCATTACATTCCATGGGGGCTGGCTGCGTTATATTCTATGGGGGCTGTGCTGTGTTACATTCTATGGGGGCTGTGCTGTGTTACATTCTATGGGGGCTGTGCTGCGTTACATTCTATGGGGCTGTGCTGAATTACATTCTATGGGGGCTGGCTGTATTACATTCTATCGGTTGCTGGCTGCATTACATTTTATGGGGGGCTGGCTGCATTACATTCTATGGGGGCTTGCTGCATTACATTCTGTGGGGGCTGGCTGCATTACATTCTATGGGGGCTGTGCTGCGTTACGTTCTATGGGGGCTGTGCTGCGTTACATTCTATGGGGGCTGTGCTGCGTTACATTCTATGGGGGCTGTGCTGCGTTACATTCTATGGGGCTGTGCTGCATTACATTCTATGGGGGCTGGCTGCATTATATTCTATTGGGGCTGGCTGCATGACATTCTATGGGGCTGTGCTGCATTCCATTCCATGGGGGCTGGCTGCATTACATTCCATGGGGGCTGGCTACATTATATTCTATGGGGGCTGGCTGCATTACATTCTATGGGGGCTGTGCTGCATTACATTCTATGGGGGCTGTGCTGCATTACATTCTATGGGAACTGTGCTGCATTACATTCTATGGGGGCTGCCTGCGTTACATTCTATGGGGGCTGTGCTGCGTTACATTCTATGGGGGCTGTGCTGCGTTACATTCTATAGGGCTGTGCTGTATTACATTCCATGGGGGCTGGCTGTGTTACATTCCATGGGGGCTGGCTGCATTATATTCTATGGGGGCTGTGCTGCGTTACATTCTATGGGGGCTGTGCTGCGTTACATTCTCTATGGGGGCTGTGCTGCGTTACATTCTATGGGGCTGTGCTGTATTACATTCTATGGGGGGCTGTATTACATTCTATGGGGGGCTGTATTACATTCTATGGGGGCTCTATTACATTCTGTGGGGGCTGTATTACATTCTCTGGGGGGGCTACATTATATTCTATGGGGGCTGTATTATATTTTATGGAGGGGCTACATTATATTCTATGGGGGGCTGCATTATGTTCTATGAGGGGGCTACCATATATTATATATGCAGGGGCTGCATTATACTATATGGGGGGGCTGCATTATATTCTCTGGGGGGTTACATTATACTCAGGGGGCTACAATATATTCTGTGGGGTGGCTGCATTATACTCTGGGGTGGCATCAGTATACTATATGTGGGCAGCATTATACTGTATTGAGAACTATGGGGAATACATTATACTATATGAAGAACTATGGGGTGCATTATACTATGGGAAGTGAATTGTACTACATGGATCACAATGTCGAGGCATTATACTATATGGAGCACTATGAGGAATGTATTATACTATTTGGAGGACTGAGGAGTGTATTATACTATATGGAGGACTGTGGCAGTACATTATACTATATGGAGGACTGAGGCGTGTATTATACTATATGGAGGAATTGCTGTGTATTTTAATATATGGAGGACTATGAGGAGTGTATTATACTATATGGAGGACTATGGGGAGTGTATTACACTATATGGAGGACTCAGGAGTGTATTATACTATATGGAGGACTGAGGAGTGTATTATACTATATGGAGAACTGAGGAGTGTAGTATACTATATGAAGGACTGAGGTGCACATTATAGTATATGGAGGACTATGGGGTGTATTATACTAAACAAGCAAAATGCTGCCTATTCATCGAGTGATTGGATTGTTTATGTGGGAATAGAAATCCTTGTTCTCAGCAGCACATCGCCGGTGTAAACTGTAGTTGTGCTGCTGATAACATGATACTGTATGGGGACAGATTGATCTAATTGTGATTGTTCTGTTCCCTTCATTTCTTTCTCAGTTGGTGTAAAGAGGCCGGGAAACAAGCGAACGACTTCAGTTTTGTCGATCACACTCGTTTAGCGGCCTGAGATCAGCGCATGTAAATACAGCAGAAATGCTTCGCAGGGAGACCAGGCAAGGATGATGACAGTTGTAGTTAGCACCCGGCGCCTGGGAATAGCGCTAACTCTACTGCTTTTCCCAGCTGCCAGACCATTCAATTCTGGTATGTGTAAGGCTATGTGCACACGTTGCGGTTTTTACAGCAGAACCGCAGCGTTTCTGCAGCTGCGGGTCCGCAGCAGTTTCCATTGCGTTTACAGTTACATGTAAATCCGCAGTGCACATGCTGCGGGAAAAACCACGCAGAAACGCAGCGGTTTACATTCCGCAGCATGTCACTTATTTTGTGCAGAATCGCGGCGATTCTGCACACATAGGAATGCATTGATCCGCTTACTTCCCGCATGGGGCTATGCCCACGATCTGGGAAGTAAGCGGATCATGTGTGGATGGTACCCGGGGTGGAGGAGAGAAGACTCTCCTCCAGGCCCTGGGAACCATATTTGTGTTAAAAAAAAATAATAAAAATACAAAAATAATGATATACTCACCTCTCAGCGCTGCACGCGGCCGTCCGGTCTCAGGGTTGCTGTGTGAGCAGGGCCTGCGATGACGTCGCGGTCACATGACCGTGACGTCACGAAGGTCCTTCTCGCAAAGCATCTTTGGAACCGGAGCGCCGCGTGCAGCACCGAGGAGATCCGGACGTCAGAGGGTGAGTATAACCATTTTTTTAAATTATTTTTAACATTACTATTGATGCTGCATATTGCTGCATATGCAGCATCAATAGTATAGGAATAAACCCGCAGCGGAAACCGCAAAACAAACCGCGATAAATCTGCAGGGATAACCGCAGCTGTTTTGCCCTGCAGATTTATCAAATCCGCTGCGGGAGAACCCGCAGAGGACCCTCCCTACATGTGCACATAGCCTAATGATTTTTAGTGTTGATGTCAGCTGCGTAATGTCAGCTGCTATCAATCCCTGGTGTAAGTAATGGAGAGGTGTCTATCAGACATCCCCACTACTAGCCCAGACCTGGCGAGACCCAGCAACTCTGAAAAGCAGTGACGGTAGTAACAATACCGCTCTTCACCTCTTGATGTCACCGCTCTTCAGAGTTACCGGGTCTCATGCTGAGCAGCGGAACCAAAAGTGGCTGTAGGCAAAGTTTATGGAGCATCAGAATGAGGTTCCATAGTCTTTGGTCGGCTCATCCCTTCATTATCTACGAGATCCAGTTATGTAGATAAAGTAGCGGCTTTTCTTGGTACTGCAACTAAAATCAATAAATAGGACTGAGCTATAATGCTGGATATAGCTGTGATTATATGTTATATAGTCGCGTTACACTCCCCTCACTTCTTGTAACCTACAAGTGTACAAAGATATTATACAGTCGCCATGTGACAAGTGGGCCTGTGTAACTTCAAATGCCAGGGCTGAATTTTAGTCCCAGTCCGGCCCTGAAAGAGATAGAGACTTTTACCCACTGCACCCAAAAACTTGTGTACATTGTAGCTAAGGCTAAGTTCAAATGTCCTGTAATCATCAGTTAGAACAGGTCCAGCAGCAATCCGTTGTCAGATCAATTGAGCAGACACAACTTTTCTGTCCAGCTAAAGATTTCAATTGGATCAGTTTATTTTTTCATTGAAGTCTATAGAAAACGGATTTGTTAAATTTCCATCTGATGTTCTTCTACTTGAAAAGGATCCATTTTTTTTCTTACTGGATCATTTTCAGATGGAAGAAAAACAGACGGCTAATTAACCCCTTAGTGACAGAGCCAATTTTGTACTTAATGACCAGGCCAATTTTTACAATTCTGACCACTGTCACTTTATGAGGTTATAACTCTGGAACGCTTTAATGGATCCCGCTGATTCTGAAATAGTTTTTTCGTGACATATTGTTCTTCATGTTAGTGGTAAAAATTGCAAAACCATTTTTTTTTAAGGGACCACCTCACACTTGAAGTGACTTTGAGGGGGCCTATATAAGAAAATACCCCAAAATGACACCATTCTAAAAACTGCACCCCTCAAGGTACTCAAAACCACATTCAAGAAGTTTATTAACCCTTCAGGTGTTTCACAGGAATTTTTGTAATATGGAAGGAAAAAATAAACATTTACTTTTCTTTCACAAAAACTTTCCTTTAGACCAATTTTTTTTTACTTTTGCAAGGGTAACAGGAGAAAATGGACCATACTTTTTGTTGTGCAATTTCTTCTAAGCACACCGATACCCCATATGTGGGGGAGATCTACTGTTTTGGTGCATGGCAGGGCTCGGAAGGGATGGAGCACAGTTTGACTTTTTGAATGTAAATTATGCTGGAATAATTAGCGGTTGCCATATCGTGTTTGAAGAGCCCCTAATGTGCCTAAACAGTGGACCCCCACAAGTGACTCCATTTTGCAAACTAGACCCCTTATGGAACTTATCTACATGTGTATTGAGCACCTTGAACCCACAGGTGCTTCACAGAAGTTTATAGCGTAGAGCCATGGAAATAAAAAAAAATCACATTTTTCCCAAATAAATTTTTTTTAGCTCCACATTTTGCATTTTCATAAGGGTAACGGCGAAATTACTCCATACAATTTGTGGCGCCATTTCTCCTGAGTACACAGATACCCAATATGTGGGGGAAAACCACTGTTTAGGTGCATGACAGGGCTTGGAAGGGAAGGAGTGCTATTTGACTTTTTGAATGTAAAATTTGATGGAATAATTAGTGGACGCCATGTCCCATTTGAAGAGCGAGGAAAACCAAAACAAATTTGATGAAGGGTACAATATAGAAAAACCAAAAAGAAAAAAACCCTTAAAAATACTTTTAATAAATATATATTAAAAGATGTAAACCATCACTGAAGAACAATTACAAAAATAAAGTACAAAATACCCACACCCCAGGTTGGGTAAGGCAGTGGGTAGAGGGCAAAAGTATAGTAATTAGGAGGGAAAGTAAGTCTGTGCAAATCCCCTAGGGGCTCCTAATAGGCTAACCCTTCCTATCAGTGGAGGTTGGCACCCTAAAATCGATGTGGTGCCCCCACTCCTCGTCAGCTATCCCTCCTGGCCCTGGATGTCCCTGCCAACTACCCACACCCTAAACCCCACACGCATACAATCACTATCTAGGAAAAACTAATAGGCACAAAAATACCCAGTTCGTACAAAAACCTAGGGTGAATCTTTAAATAGGAAAATAACCCTGAATATTAGGGTCACAGTTAACAAATAATCATCTGGGTAAACTAGATGTACTAGATAGAGACCAACTGCATGATTTTCCCAATGACCATGACTTATTGAAGCTGTAGTAAGCAACAAATATAGAGTAGGTAAATCCCACCAGGACAATACATATACCACAACAGTGTCCAATCACTAAGAGACCTAATATCAGATTATTATGGACACCTAAAAAAATAGGGCATATCGTCCCAGTATCTCAGGGCTCAATGACCAAACAGATATAGAGCAATCTGGTCTCACAAAATATACATCATGGTTAGTCATGCAGTAAAGTAATATGCTTAATCCACCATAGTAAGTCACTTATCTGGTCATTTCTGATCATTTGTCCCAGTCTTATGTATGGCGTCCCTACGCGTTTCACCCTCTCCCATCAGGGCTCATCAGGGGACAATGGATAGGAGCGTGCCGAAGTGGCAATAGTACCAAGTGATCAAATGTGGCCATTATACGGTACGAAGTATCATGTGTGGCCAATATACAGTATGGAGCATCATGTGTGGTCATTATACAGTATGGAGCATCATGTGTGGCCATTATACAGTATGGAGCACTGTGTGGCCATATTTTTTTGTTTATAATTATTCTTTATGAAACAGTGTGATCAGCAGTGCTAAATGGGTGTGGTTGGTGTGGTTGGGACATGGATATGGATGTGGCTAGTTATGAATGGGTGTGGTTAGAGGCGTGGCCTAAAATTTGCTAAGCGCGCCGCAAACTTTGTCCCTCTTTCCCATCTTCAAAAGTTGGGAGGTATGTTAAAAGTAGTAGGGGCGCAACAAAATAGTTTCACCTAGGGTGCCGTAATCTCTCAGGCCGGCCCTGGGTGGGGCAGGGTTTAAAATCTAATTTTTTGTTGCAAATGCTGTGATCCTACCACAGTATCAGAGCAACATGCCTGGGAAAAAGTGAGGCTGTGGTGGAAGGGGAATTAGGCTTGGTGTTCAAGGTGTACTTGGGGTAAGTGGTAAGGTTAGTGAAAGCAGTAGTGAACCATATGCAAAACATCTGACAACTTCTGTTACTGGACGGGCTACTCCACTACCTTTCTTTGGCAGACGCACAGCGGTACACCTTGCTGATGAGGCCCAGAAAGAGCATGTGCTCTAGTGGATGGCAAGCGCAGCTTCAAGTGGCCTCTCCTCCTCTTCCTCCATCTCAACATCACACCCGGTACAGTCCACAGAGGTGGCATCCAAATTCTCCTTGCTTCCCTCCGCATCCCAACTTTCCAACCATACAGCTGCCTGTACGGAACCACAGATGAGTGAGTCTGATGAGACTCAGATATCTCAGGCTCATGCGGACTGTACTGTGTTCTCAGGGCAGGAAAAGGAGAAGGGTGACTCCAAGTGCGAGGAATGTTATAACATAGAGGATGATGATGATGAGGTGTTAGATCCCAGTTGGTGTGAACATAGAGGCACAAAGTTGAGTAGGTCATCTGAGGAGGAATATGAGGAGGTTACATTGCACGTATGTCGCAGACATGTAGCGATGCAGCCACGACGAGAAATGCATCATCAACCACAACTGTGGCTGAGACCAGCAGCGTCCACCTGTCTGCAGCTTGCAGGAGTGGCAAGGGTTGCCTAGCCTGGGTCTTTTTGGACACTGAAAAGGATGAGCCTACTCACATAATTTGCCAACTTTGCAAAAAAAAAGTAGAGGTAAAAAGTGAAATAATTTGACTACTACATGTATCAACCTTTTCATGCGCAATCAAAATGCATTACTGTGGGAATCCCACTTTGCAAAAATGTGGACCACAGACCCTCAAGTTCTTTACCTGCTCCAGTTACGCTGATTGAGAGCCCGCCTTGGGAATCTCCAAGGCTCGCAGGACAAACCTCTATATTTAACACTTCCTCCACTGCTTCTGCCTCCTCTATCTCCTCTAGGGTCTCCACCTGCACCCTCAACATCTGCCTAAATGAGACACACATTCCAACAGTGCAGAGCGAATCCCAACCACCTCTGTACTGTGCAGTCAGGGCTCACCGCAATCAGGCAGTATTAAAATTTATACAGCTGAAGAGTTGTGGACAGCTCTCCATGCTGCATTTGATCAATGGCTGGTTCTGCTGAACCTGCATCCAGGGAAGGCCGTGTCCGATAATGGTGCAAACCTGGTGCCAACCCTACGGCGAGGCAAGCTTACACACATGCTTTGCATGGCTAACGTTCTCAACCTGGTGGTACAGTGTTTTCTCCGCCACTATCCTGGCCTGAGTGAGCTGCTCCAAAAAGCACATAAGCTGTTTTCTGATTTCTGCCATTTGAACCCCTCAGGTCATGGACTTGCATTGATACAGAGGTCTTTGTCCATGCCAGTTAACAACTTGATATGCGATGTGCCGACACGGTGGAAGTTCACTCTGCACATGATGACGCGACTGTGGCAGCAGTAGTGACCCCTGACGCAGTATGTCATGTCGTATAGCCTGGGTAAATGCATTATGGATGTGGTGCATATCACGGTTACAGAGTGGGCCCAGATTAAGGACCTCTACACCCTTCTGTACAGTTTCAAAATGGCTACTAAGATGGTTAGCGCTTACGACGCCATCATCAGCATCACTATTCCGATTATCTATATGCTAGAGCAGACTTTGAATAGCCTGTGGGAGGAGATGGGAGTCCTAGAAGAAGAGGAGGAAGCAGAGGAGGATGTGGAAGGGATAGCATTGTCTCTAAGTTCCAGACTGTCGTCACAAGGGAGGCTGGATTACTGTGACTGAGGGGGGCTGGTGATAATAGACAAACTAACAAAGGTGCAAGATCTGAGGGACAAATGGAGGAGGAAGAGGTGATGGGCGAGCAACTGTCAGATGAAGAGGATAATCCTCCCCTGTCTGTTGTTCTTGGTTGGCGGAAGGGACAGAGGAATCAAGCCTCACTGTTACCCAGCCACCAACACAGCATGGGCTTGGATCTCATGGTAGAGTCCGACATATGAGTGCCTTCTTGCTGCACTAACTGTGACTGCAACATGATCCCCGTATACTTATGATTAGGAATACTGCTGACTACTGGGTTGCCACTCTGTTAGGTCCATGATATAAAACCAAATTTTGCCAGATGCTTCCTGCCCTGGAAAGGGACTCGCAAATGCTGGAGTATCAAAACACACTTTTATACAACCTTAAGAGGGCTTTTCCCCAAGACAGCAGTTAAGCACACAGTTCGCATCGCAGCTCTAGACTTCCAACCTCTGGCATGTCAATTCTTCAATGTCAAAATATTAGCAGCAGCAGCGGTGTAAGTGGAAGAAGCAATTTCTGTGAGTCCCTTGACACTTTTTTAGAACAGCTCCTGCACCGGCACAACCAAGTCTTACACATGGTGACTGAATGGAGATGATGATGTAGGAGTATCTAGAACTGAATATCAATACCATCAGGGAGGGTTTTGACTCTTTCACATTTTGGTCTTGCAAAATGGATGAGTGGCCTGAGCTCACCTTACACACCTTGGAGGTTTTATCGTGCCCGGCAGCCAGCGTTCTCTCAGAACGTGTCTTCAGTACTGCTGTTGGTGTCCTGACGGATAAGTGCAGCCGGCGGTCCCCTGAAAGTGTAGATTGCCTAACTTTCATCAAGATGAACAAGTCATGGCTCTCAAAGGACTTTTGCAAGACAATTGCAGACTGTACAGACTAAGTGATATTAAAATTTTTAGTGTGATGCATTAATGTCACGTGACTGCAGTCTGTGATATCTTTAGTGTGGCTACTGTGCCAGCTGTGGCTGCTGCTGCTTCTGCTGATGTTAACACAAATTTGAGGAATTGTGAACAGTCATGGTTGGTCTACATCTGCTGGGTTAGCTGTAGTGGAAGATGTGTCAGTTCCAGTTATACTATTTCTATTCTCTTGACAGTTATTCCACTTCGGTGGTGTCAGGCCCACATTTTTTAAAATGTGAAAACTCCAGGTTGGGTGTCCATCTGCTGGATTGGTCATAGTGGAAGCCCTGCCGGTCCCTATTGTACTATCTATACTGTGGTGAAATTGGTGCCACTTTGGTATTGTCTGCCAATAATTTTTGGAAATGTGAATACTACTGGTTGGGTGTCCATCTGTTGGATTGGGTATAGTGGAATACCTGTCGGTCCCTATTATACTATATATGCTGTGGTGAAACTGATGCCACTTTGGTGGTGTTTGCCAGTAATTTTTTGAAATGTGAACCCTCCTTGTTGTGTGTCCATCTGCTGGATTGGGTGTAGTGGAAGACCTGCCGGTCCTTATTATATTATTTCTACTGTGGTGAAATTGATGCCACTTCTGTGGTGTAAGGCCCTCATTGTTTAAATGTGAACACTCCTGGTTGGGTGTCCATCTGCTGGATTGGGTGTAGTGGAAGACCTGTCAGTCCCTATTATACTATCTATACTGTGGTGAAATTGATGCCACTTTTGTGGTGTCTGCCAGTAATTTTTGGAAAAGTGAACACTCCTGGTTGGGTGTAGTGGAAGAACTGTTGGTCCCTATTACAGTATACTATTTCTACTGTGATGAAATTGATGCCACTTCTGTGGTGTAAGGACATCATTTGTTTAAATGTGAACAGAACACTCCTGGTTGGGTGTCAACATGCTGGATTGGGCGTAGTGGAAGATCTATCGGTCCCTATTATACTATATCCACTGTGGTGAAACTGATGCCACTTTGGTAGTTTCTGCAACTAATTTTTGAAAATGTGTAGACTCCTGGTTGGGTCTCCTTCACACATGTAGCAGTAGGCCTCCAAGACCGTCAAGCCTCTACTTCCTTGGTCTCAACTATCCGTGTTACTATCCTTAAATTTTTCTGACAATGGTAGTCTACAAAACTGATATTTGTGCCACCTGAGTGTGGCTCAGCATGAAAGCAGGTAGAGGTGTTGCAAGTGGTATCAGGGCTCCCAGAAAGGGAGGCCTACGCCGATACCTCACCCACTTCATCTTACTGTGATGTTCTATTGAAAGCTGTAAATGCTGTCTCAGACCCCGATACCTCATGCCTGGCTGATTGCTGCAGTGCCATGCGACAGTTTGTACTGTGGGTGAATTGAGGCCACTTTCCTGGTGTCTGTCCCTCATTTGATGTATTTTTGCAGCACTTGGGGCCGTTATAAGGTGCTGTGCATACTTTTGTTTTTGTCTCCCATTGACATGAATCACGTTCGGAAAATATTTGATGAATTAATCGGCGAATATTGCAAACTTGGCGATCGTAATCTGAACCGAACATTGAAATATTCACTTATCTCTACTAGCTACATTGTTATCTCTTCCCCATGAGCATGATTTTTATTCACTTTCCCTTCTACCCCCTGAAACAAACATTATATATGTGTGACTACTCTAGGTGCTTATAAAGGGGGGCTCAGGCCTGCATGAGAAATAGCTTTAACTGTGAAATGGTGTGTAATTGCAGTCCTTGTATATATACAATAACAATCTGGGAGGAAAGGGGCTTGAGTAAATTATGTTGGTAGTAAGAAAAAATTACAGTAATTTAGCTTTGAAAATAGAAGAATATACGGAACCTTATTCATATAAGCAATTGGAATGTGCATAAAATTGGTCCTGTGTGACATATCTCATTTATCACACAGCTGAGATAGGTTTATATCTGACAAAGTCATGACATCTAAAAGTCTAACACCCCCAGGAGGGAGCACTTATCTCCAACACTATTCTGATAATTCATAAACTCGTATTGACTCTATTATTTAAGCGTATCATACATAGGCAGATTATAATGAGGGCAATCTTGGCTACCGGGTAGGGGGGGCATGGCCCAATTGACCTCATTATAATGTTTGTGCGCCGCTATCAGTGCACATATTCCATCAGGGTAGAATGTAGGGGCGGACATAAAGCCAGTGATTTAGAGGGGCCCTTGCAGAGCAGATAATTAAGAGGGCCAGATTGCCCTCATCATGTGCAGCATGCCAAGCAGGGAGTAATCCTGCAGCTCTGCTGCAGAGAAGAGAAAATGGCAGCAGAGCTGCAGGATACTGTCCTCATTTTCTCAGTGACACAGATGTGCACGGCTTGATGACATCAGCATGTAGCGTGCCTGTGTCATTTAGTATGTTGACGAAGACGAAGAAAGAAGCGATGTTGCGGGGCAACGGATGGAGAGGTGAGTGTGTTTTTTTCTAATACACTGGGGCATTGGGGAGAGGACAATGATGGTGGAGGAGAGAGAATAATGATGGGAGTGGGGAGAGGACAATCATGGGAGTGGAGAGATGACAAGGATGGTTAAAGGGAGAGGACAATGATGGGATGTGAGGATAGGACACTGATGGGAATGGGGAGAAGACAATGATGGGAGTGGGGAGAGGTCAATGATGGGAGTGGGGTGGGGACAATGATGGGGATGGAAAGAGGACAATGATGGGAGTGGGGGGAGTGGACAATGATAGGAGTGGGGAGAGGACAATGATGGGAGTGGGGGAGAGAACAATGATGGGAGTGGGGGAGAGGACAATGATGAGAGTGGGGAGAAGACAATGATGGGATATATTAATATGCAGTGAAGAGAAAAAGGGTAACAATGTTTTGAACTTTTGACTTTCAGGCTCCATATCTCACCATCCACTACTGCTTTGAGACTGCAATCATTTTATAGACAATCATCTTGGCAAAGGGTTATTATTTGTATGACAAAGACATCATATATGTTTCTTCTTGGACTTTGTTTTTTTTTTCTCATCAGATAGTTGAAAAATATTGCTCAGATCATTAGTATTTATATTGTATATATTTATATATGTTCATTACATATTATCTGATCACCTATTGAGCATGCCGGGTCAATTAGAGTAGTTGTAGGGCTACATAAGGGCAGTCAACAAGGAGTAGGGCGCCATACCTTTTCAACTTAGGGTGCCAACCTCCGCTGTCAGGAAAGGAATTGTGAAGGGCAATACTAGTCCCTATCTCCCCTCATTTCTGCTCTTTTTTAATCATTGTTTTTCTGTGCAAATGTGTGCATTTATGCATTGGGTTTTTAATGTAACTAAATAAAGATAGATTTTTTAAAGTTTGCTTTGTTAAGGTTTGCATGTATACGGTTGATCCCTTTGAATGTTGATTGAGGGGGCTATATGGGAGATCATATTGTATGTAGGGGGCTATGTGGGGGTTCATACTATATATGGGGGATGTCAGCATACTTAATTCTGCTCAGTATTAAGTCATACCATTAAAGAAGTTGTGTCACATACAGTGTAGGAAAGACTAAGTGCTACATGAAGGTATGAGGGGAAGGGAGCCCAAAACTAGGGAAGGGGGGAGTGGAGACCCCTAAGCAGATCTAAAGTCACCCTGTCTGCCCTATATAGATTCTGCAACTGTCGCCGAGCAGGAGGATAATCCCTGTCTGACCCTGGCTATAAGCCCTACTTAGGGAATGACGGGCTGAGCACTAGTCGATCCCCGCTACCACTAAAGACAGCTGGGATAGATGAAAAAGGGGAACAGGTATCTTGGGTAGACTCACAGATGTAACACAGATGTCCTTCAGCAACACCAAAGAGGGAGATAGTCGACTGCTATAGCTCCAAGCCTCAACAGGGGGAAATGGAAATATCACCGGCAACTCCCAGCACCCAGGTCCAGGTGTGCCAATTTGAGCCGGAGAAAGGTTGCTGTTGGGTCAATGAGACAGAAGGGTTAAGAAGGAGTCTGCAAGGCCAAACGCAGAGACCTTCTGCAGCTAGATGCAGTGCGACTGTCCGTAGCCTCTGACACACCCTTGTTAGGTTGTACACTGCTAGGACAACCCCTTCTCATACCTAACACTTGCCCCATAAAATAAAAAAGGCTTATACTCACTTTCCATTTCAACTGTGATGCCATCGCTGATCGGGCGCCGGGCACCACGTGTCATACAACTACACGAGAGCCAACACCGCAGGAACAGCACTGGCACAGGAGGTGAGTATAGGCTTTTTTTTATCGAGCCAACTCTAGGGAATGAGAAAAGGTTGCTTTAGTAGTAAACTACCCCTTTCATATAGATAAATAACTATAATTAATATGTTACTATAAATATTGAGCAGAATTGATTTCAGCCTATTGGTTTGGCCCCCACAACATGTCTGCCATGTGGCCTCTTGGGAAAATTAATCTCCCACCCCTATTTTGTATAGCGCTTTGTTATGTACAGTACAGTACCTAAGGGAAAATTTGTGTGTAGTGTGCCGATATTACTGATGTTTTCCAGCTACTGATGTGCACCAGAACCAGATCACCTGTGTGCTACTCACATGACCTATAACATGATCTACCAAAGGGGGTCATGTGACATGTCACATGAAACATCAGGTACCTGGAGAGGTGGCTGCACCTTCTAAACTGCCAAGGGCCCTGGCTACTCTTAATACACCCTGGTATCACATGTATTTATTTTAAGCATTATGGTAATTTTAAAGCTCTGGATCTTGGGGTTCTAGATAAACCAGACAATATGTACAGTAAGATACAAAGACATCTTGTTTTACTGTAACAGCACAGAGAGGCTGCTCCTGATGCTGGGACTGTTAGCAGCAAGATTTTAGGTAGTTAGCTAGGCAGTTGTTCATTAGTCAGATAGTTTAGCTAGGTAGTGACCTGTGTTTCTGTTAAATTGACTTTCCAGCAATTTTTTTTGCCATTACTGAGGACCACAGACAAAGCCAGCAGGGCACATGTCATACAACTGTGTTGTGCACTGCTTCTATTGTGAAACAGCATGCCATATCCCATTTTGTCATTTAGTGCTGTGGTGACATAGTTCAGTGATTGGACCTGTTGTGCATGAAGAAATATTTTTTTGGGGCAGTTGCTAGCACGATTCACCATGCCATATCTCACCTTGTTGTTTAGTGGTGGTGAAATTCCACAGTGTGCATAGCTCATGCACAATAAAAAAAATACGGTATACATTTTTTCTGCTGCTAAATGTGATACAGCTTGCCGAATTCCACATTGTAATTTTATGGCGGTGATATGAAACTGTATGCAGACCTACAGCACATTATAAAAAAAATTATAATTTTTCTGTTGCAAAACGTGATACAACCTGCTGTATCCCAAGTTGTCATCTTATTGGGTTGAAATTAAGTTGTCTGCAGACCTCACACACATAACAAAAACATTTTTGTCTGTTGTTAAATGTGATACAGGCCGCTGTATCACACATTGTAATTTTGTAGCGGTTAAATTGTTGTGTGTGCAGGGCTGTTGCACATAGTGAAAAACAACATTTTTGGGGGTTTTACAAATGCAGGTAAATCCAAATTTGAAATTGTTTGGAGCATATCTTCTAGTTTATACAGGCATCACTCACACTTAAAAAAACATTTTTCTTTTACTAATACCGTAAAGTAGGGGACATCTCACTTTGAAATTGTTTGTAGCATCTAGTCTGTTATAGAGGCCTTATCCACAGGCAACAAAAAAATTCTTCAGTTACTAATGTCATACAGTAGAGGACATCTCACTATGAAATTGTTTATAGCATCTAATCTGTTATAGAAGCCTAATCCACAGGCATAAAAAAAACCTTCTGTTACTAATGCCGTACAGCATCTGACTTTTAAATTGTTTGTAGCATCTATTTTGTCATAGAGGCCTGGTTCACAGGCTCCCCAAAAATTCTTCTGTTACTAACGTCATACAGTAGGGGACATCTGACTTTCAAATTATTTGCACCTACTAGTCTGTTATAGAGGCCTAATCCACAGGCCTAAAAAAAAAATTTCTGTTACTAACGTCATACAGTTGCGGAGATCTCACTTTGAAATTATTTGTAGCATCTAGTCTGTTATAGAGGCCTAATCCACATGCCTCCAAAAATTTCTTCTGTTACTAACATCATACAGTAGGGGACAACTCACTTTCAAATTGTTTGAGACACGAACCAGGCAACATGACAGCTTGACGGGAACCACTAGATTGTGCAAGCAGGACCCCAAACCAGAAAATATATCTACTCCATAATAAGAATAAAATACGGAGAAAAAGGAGTATATAAGTAAAAAGATACTTTATTAATTGGTATATGGAGCGCCCGTTAGGACTCTGGGGTACTCAGAACCGGGCCGGTTCGGTTCTTAAAGAGGTGGTCACGGTGGCAGTGACCCGGTCCGTGGCCCTAGGCGTCCAGTCAAAGGGGGTTAATGAAAATGGGAATAAAGTCTAATGTTAGTGATGCTGCTGAAAGAGGTTCTCTGGGGATGATGGTAGTGCAGCAGAGATGGTATAGTTCTCCACAGGCAGAACTTAGTCCCCAGGGCTCCCAGTGTAGGTGGTAAGGATGATAGATTGTGAAGTGCAGGAAAGAATTGGAGGACACAAGGTTTCAATCTCTTTACCTTTTACTGGTGTAGTTCAGGTAAAGGTTAGAGGTGGTCTTTGGAATCCGGGCAGCCTGGAAGCGATTTGGAATACCCTTAGTCAGGTGGGGTTGGAAGCCTTCCTTACTGTGCTGTGTTCTCAGTCCCTTGCTGCATGAGGCTCTGCACAATGTCCTCTCTCACTCTGTCCGTGGACACTACCCGCATGGTAGGCAACTCAAGCCTTTTTACAAGTTTACCTTCTCGTTCTGACTCCGGGCTCTGTATGCTGCTGTGTCTTCTGGTGTAATGGTGGCCAGGAGACTTGGAATCTCCTGCCCGCCGGTTTCTGCTGTGGGGCATACAGTTACCCCCCAACCTCAGAATTTCGGCCTCCGGTTTCTGCGCTCGATCCTAGAGTGAGCCCAATTGCAGCTCCACTCCAGTTTCTTTCTCCTCCTTTGCTTCTTCTCCACTCACTGTCTCCTACAGACTGTCTGACTCTCCTGTCAGGAGCTGCAGAGCCGCATGTCTGCTCAGCTCCAGCTCTCCTCACAGACTGGCTACTAACTCCTCCTCCAGTGTTGGGATCCTTGTCGCTTCCAGGCATGGCATCGCCCTCCCCGTGAGGAAGGCAATACCAGTGTAACAACTGGCTACCTGGGGTGTTACATATACAAAAGTAAATAGTAGATATAGACAATAAAAACACAGAGTAAAGTCCACAAGGATAATGCTGAAGGATCACCGATGCTTTGCACCCGCCAACAGTAAACAGGGAGCGTTTATCTAATAAAATCAATAGTATCAGTAATTGTGACCAAATAGTCCAAAAATAATATAAATAAATACAGATAAATAGCGCTTACCAGTATATAAGTTGGAGGGTTATCAGCACCCGACAGGACCCGAAAAAAACCACTTTTTTAGTATGCTGCATTAATGTGGCGTAACTGATATTTGCAGTTTGGTTTCTGTGCCTGCTGTTGCTGCTGCTGCAGATGTTAACACAAATTTGTGGAAATGTGAACAGTTATGGTTGGTCTACATCTGCTGGGTTATCTGTAGTGGAAGACGTGTCGGTCCGAATTATACTATTTCTACTCACGTGACATTTATGCCACTTCTGTGGTGTCAGGCCCTCATTTGTTTAAATTTGAAAACTCCTGGTTTTGTGTCCATCTTCTGGGTTGGACGTAGTGGAAGACCTGTTGGTCCCTATTATACTATTTCTACTGTGGTGAAATTCATGTTCCTTTGGTAATGTCTGCCAATAATTTTTTGTACAAAAAAGAGGCTACGCGGCACTCCAGTAAGGCTAGGTTCACATTGCGTTAGGGCAATCCGTTAAGCGCATAGCGCTAGCGGATTGCGCTAACGCAATGTATCTATAGGGATCTGCGCTAGCGAGGAACAGACCTCAGGCGCACCTCGGATGCTGCAAGCAGCGTCCGAGGTCCGTCAGAAAATAACGGCACATCGCTAGTGCTGAAAATGGCATGCGCTAGCGATGCGTTGGCAACCCGTTAGCACATTGCTGTCAATGGGTGCGCACGGACCCGTTACATGGCGTTAATTGCGACAATTTCGCCATGTAACGGAGTCCGCTAGCGGACACCCATTAATGCAATGTAAACCTAGCCTAAGGGGTGCACAAATAAGATACCACTCCAAAGATACAAGAAAAAATTGAAATTCTGCACACCCAAGTCTGATGCAAGAAAAAATGGGAACATTTTTATTAAGGTATGTGTACATCCACTGATTCAACATTTGATTTTTCGGCCTCACAATCAGGCCTTCATCAGAAATTATCTTGGGTTCTTGAAGACGACGGAAAAAGATCAGATACTCAGAAAAAGATCAGGTATAACATGGAGGCATTTTAGCAGATCAAAGAATATGAGTATATATATAGGCACTGTATGCCCCTCGCCTTTCTTGCCCACATTCATTCTGGTCCTGGTCTATAGATATTGTTTCCAATGTTCCAGGCAGCATTTCTCCGCAGCCATTGCAGCGATTATCAATCTACACCCCAGGTTTTCTTCTTTTTTGATCCTTACTCTGTTATTATTCAAGATTGCTTTTTATATATGCTGCGTTAGTGTCCTTGTCTACAGATTTCTGAGCTGTGGGTTGTGCCATATCAGGATGGGACCGAGGTCCATCTCGGTCACTACATCTTTGTTAACTTTTCAGCAACCATATATGGTTTATCATTACCTGCTGAGTTAAACTGTGCTATTTTTGGGCTACAGTTTTGTTAATATTTGCAAATATTTACTCAGTCTCTTAATATCTCTATCTTGCTCCAGAGCCTATGCACACATATATTCTTTGATCTGCTTATATGCCTCCGTGTCATATATAGGGTGTCAAAATATGTTCATTTACAGGTGTTAGGGCTTTAAAGACTGAATCATCAGTCCATTATACAGGGGGCTGTTTAATATTGCTTTGAATGTTTATATTTTTTGTTTGTGGTGCATCTAAGTGCGGTGGGCTTACCCCATTTATGGGTTATATTTCACATGTTTGTTTTTAAATGTTTTTAGTGTTTTGGTATGGTGTTCAATTAAATACTAATTTATAGGTGGTCCCTGACTTTTTAGCATGTTTCTTTTCTCTCTTTAAATTGTTAAAAGGTATGTCAACACCAGCCAACATGACCACCCATTTGTTAATCAATGTTAAAGGTCGCGCAGTTTTAGGGTAAGACTAGAAGGCATGGTGGTTATGCGTTCATGACTTTATCGAACAAAAAGCATGTGGTTGATTACATGTGGTTTGTGTATAAATAGACATGCTTTAACTACTTGACCCAAATTGCATAGGACAATTTGATCAGTGTGGAGCTTCTGTGGTAAAGACGTGTGGTAAAAAAACATACTTGTTTATGCAGAAATCGCATTCACTCAACAGCACTTAGTTTTTCAACTGCTTCTTGACCATAGCACAACTTCATCATCTGTCCTTACCCTCATCCTTTTAAAAGTATGCAACCAATGACAAAATCGTGCAAGTATTACCAATCCATTTGAAATCACAGAATGTGGAACTGTTTCTTGGTTACATATTAAGTTGTCTTATTTTGTCCTTTTTATCCTTAGGGCTCCTTCTCACTTGCGAGCAACTCGGATGAGTCTCGCATGTTTAAAACCCGGCTCTGCACCCGGCACTCAGATCTGCGCATGCGGCCGCATAGGAGTACATGCAGCCGCACACTCCTCTCCTCTGTACCAGGTGCAGTGCCGGGGTATTGCCGTGCAAGACTCATCCGAGTCTCGCACAAGTGAGAAAGAGCCCTAAGGCCATGTTCACACTTTGCGGGTGACCTCTGCGGGTTCTCCCGCAGCGGATTTGATAAATCTGCAGGGCAAAACCGCTGCGGTTATCCCTGCTGATTTATCGCGGTTTGTTCCGCGGTTTCCGCTGCGGGTTTCCGCCTATACTATTGATGCTGCATATGCAGCAATATGCAGCACCAATAGTAATGTTAAAATAAAAAAAAAAGTTTATATACTCACCCTCTGACGTCCCAATCTCCTCGGCGCTGCACCCGGCGGTCCGGTTCCAAAGATGATGTGCGAGAAGGACCCTTCGTGACGTCACGGTCATGTGACCGCGACGTCATGGTCACGTGACCGCGACGTCACCGCAGGTCCTGTTCGCACAGCAACTCTGACCGGCCGGCCGCGTGCAGCGCTGAGAGGTGAGTATAACATGATTTTTTATTTTAATTCTTTTTTTTACACACAAATATGGTTCCCAGGGCCTGGAGGAGAGTCTCCTCTCCTCCACCCCGGGTACCACCTGCACATTATCCGCTTACTTCCCGCAACGTGGGCACAGCCCCATGCGGGAAGTAAGCGGTTCAATGCATTCCTATGGGTGCAGAATCGCAGCGATTCTGCACAAAGAAGTGACATGCTGCGGGTTGTAAACCGCTGCGTTTCTGCGTGTTTTTTCCCGCAGCATGTGCACAGCGGTTTGCGGTTTCCATAGGGTTTACATGTAAATGTAAACGCAATGGAAACTGCTGCGGACCTGCAGCATCAAAATCGCGGCGGTTCCGCGGTAAAAACCGCAAAGTGTGAACATGGCCTAATAGTTAAAGGAGTTATCCAGAGCTTTATTTATTTTCCCTATGGGTCTAAGCACCTATCTGCAAGTAGTTGCTAACAACCTTCTTGTGCTGCCCTCCGACTATACTGTATCTACCTGCTCAGCGCTGTGAATGATCGCTTCTGATGGTGAATCTCCTGCTTCCTGTGACATTACATCAACAAAACAGTTCCTTCTCTTCCGCTCTGCTATGTCGATGGGGCGTTAGTGCCGATATAATGTTAATTGGCAGCCAGTTGAGCCTAATACAGCAGGGAACATCTATCACTCATAATGACATCTGCAGTAACTCCCTGTCAACAAAGCAGAGCGGTAGTGAATCAAATGCTCTGTCGATGTCAACAAAGCAGGAGAATTTCTAGCTGGCGTGGATTGAGAGAGCTCTGAGCTGCCAGAGATCTTTGCAAGGCAGAACAGACAGATAGCAAATACCTTCTGATAAGCGTTTAGCAATATAGGGAAAATATAAAAAAGTCCTGGATTATTATTACCGTATGTTATTTTTAGAGGACCATTGAATCCATAGTTTTGTACATTAGAAGGGGTTACATATAAAATACGACTATAAATTACAAAGAAAAATCTAACAATGGCAGACTGTTACAGAAAGGAGAGGGTCCTGCCTTTCCGGGCCTACATTCTACTGGATAACAGGGAAGGAGATAGTAGGTTCAGGGGTTTCACAGTTCCAGTGGTGGAGAGTAGGGTTGAGCGAAACGGATCGTTCATTTTCATAAGTCGCCGACTTTTGGCAAAGTCGACGTCTCATGAAACCGAGCCGATCCCTGTGTGGGGTCTGCCATGCGGTACGCGACTTTCGCGCCAAAGTCGCGTTTCAATGACGCTAAAAGCGCCATTTCTCAGCCAATGAAGGTGGACGCAGAGTGTGGGCAGCGTGATGACATAGATCTCAGTCCCCACCATCTTAGAGAAGGGCATTGCAGTGATTGGCTTGATTTCTGCGGCGTCACAGGGGCTATAAAGGGGCGTTCCCGCCGACCGCCATCTTACTGCTGCTGATCTGAGCGTAGGGAGAGGTTGCTGCAGCTTCTTCGGAAGCAGGGATAGTGATAGGCAGGGTACATAAAGCTACAAACCGCTTGTGCTGTAGCGATTTCCACTGTCCAACACCAACTTTTGATTGCAGGGACAGTGGAAGCTACATTTTTTTTTCCTCAGCGCTGTAGCTCATTGGGCTGCACTAGAAGGCTCCCTGACCCTGATAGCTGCGTTGCTGTGCCTGTGTGTACGCCGCTGTGCAAACCAACTGCTTTTTTCAAAGCACAAATCCTGTTTTTCCTTCCTTTCTGCACAGCTATCTTGTGTGTTTGTCCACACTTTTGTGTGCAGCAGTCCTTTTTATAGCTGCTTGCCATACTTTTCTGAGATAACTGCAGGGAGATAAATATTGGCAAGTCTGCCTCCGTGCCATTGCTGTGTGTGGTATCTGTCTCTCATTGTGTGGCACCGAAAACACTGTGTAATACTTGGCCATTTTTTTTTTTGGGGGGTACATTCTCCCTTTTCCAAAAAACAAATTAGTGGGAGATAAATATTGGCAAGTCTGCCTCTGTGCCATTGCTGTGTGTGGTATCTGTCTCTCATTGTGTGCCACCGAAAACACTGTGTAATACTTGGCCATTTTTTTTTTTTGGGGGGTACATTCTCCCTTTTCCCCAAAAAAAATTAGTGGGAGATAAATATTGGCATGTCTGCCTCTGTGCCATTGCTGTGTGTGGCATCTGTCTCTCATTGTGTGGCACCGAAAACACTGTGTAATACTTGGCCTTTTTTTTTTTTTGCTACATTCTCCCTTTTCCCCCAAAAAAATTAGTGGGAGATAAATATTGGCAAGTCTGCCTCCGTGCCATTGCTGTGTGTGGTATCTGTCTCTCATTGTGTGCCACCGAAAACACTGTGTAATACTTGGCCCTTTTTTTTTTTTTTGCTAAATTCTCCCTTTTCCCAAAAAAAAATTAGTGGGAGATAAATATTGGCAAGTCTGCCTCCGTGCCATTGCTGTGTGTGGCATCTGTCTCTCATTGTGTGCCACCGAAAACACTGTGTAATACTTGGCCATTTTTTTTTTGGGGGGGGTACATTCTCCCTTTTCCAAAAAAAAAATTAGTGGGAGATAAATATTGGCAAGTCTGCCTCCGTGCCATTGCTGTGTGTGGCATCTGTCTCTCATTGTGTGCCACCGAAAACACTGTGTAATACTTGGCCATTTTTTTTTTTTTTGGGGTACATTCTCCCTTTTCCCAAAAAAAAATTAGTGGGAGATAAATATTGGCATGTCTGCCTCCGTGCCATTGCTGTGTGTGGCATCTGTCTCTCATTGTGTGGCACCGAAAACACTGTGTAATACTTGGCCTTTTTTTTTTTTTGCTACATTCTCCCTTTTCCCCAAAAAAAATTAGTGGGAGATAAATATTGGCAAGTCTGCCTCCGTGCCATTGCTGTGTGTGGTATCTGTCTCTCATTGTGTGCCACCGAAAACACTGTGTAATACTTGGCCCTTTTTTTTTTTTGCTAAATTCTCCCTTTTCCAAAAAAAAAAATTAGTGGGAGACAAATATTGGCAAGTCTGCCTCCCTGCCATTGCTGTGTGTGGCATCTGTCTCTCATTGTGTGGCACCGAAAACACTGTGTAATACTTGGCCATTTTTTTTTTTTTTTTTTGGGTACATTCTCCCTTTTCCAAAAAAAAAATTAGCGGGAGATAAATATTGGCAAGTCTGCCTCCGTGCCATTGCTGTGTGTGGCATCTGTCTCTCATTGTGTGGCACCGAAAACACTGTGTAATACTTGGCCATTTTTTTTTTTTGGGGTACATTCTCCCTTTTCCCAAAAAAAAATTAGTGGGAGATAAATATTGGCAAGTCTGCCTCCGTGCCATTGCTGTGTGTGGTATCTGTCTCTCATTGTGTGCCACCGAAAACACTGTGTAATACTTGACCATTTTTTTTTTTTTTGCTAAATTCTCCCTTTTCCAAAAAAAAAATTAGTGGGAGATAAATATTGGCAAGTCTGCCTCCGTGCCATTGCTGTGTGTGGCATCTGTCTGTCATTGTGTGGCACCGAAAACACTGTGTAATACTTGGCCATTTTTTTTTGGGGGGGGTACATTCTCCCTTTTCCAAAAAAAAAATTAGTGGGAGATAAATATTGGCAAGTCTGCCTCCGTGCCATTGCTGTGTGTGGTATCTGTCTCTCATTGTGTGCCACCGAAAACACTGTGTAATACTTGGCCAGTTTTTTTTTTTTTTTGCTAAATTCTCCTTTTTCCCCCAAAAAAATTAGTGGGAGATAAATATTGGCAAGTCTGCCTCCGTGCCATTGCTGTGTGTGGCATCTGTCTGTCATTGTGTGGCACCGAAAACACTGTGTAATACTTGGCCATTTTTTTTTGGGGGGGTACATTCTCCCTTTTCCCCCCAAAAAATTAGTGGGAGATAAATATTGGCAAGTCTGCCTCCGTGCCATTGCTGTGTGTGGCATCTGTCTCTCATTGTGTGGCACCGAGAACACTGTGTAATACTTGGCCATTTTTTTTTGGGGGGGGTGGTACATTCTCCCTTTTCCAAAAAAAAAAATTAGTGGGAGATAAATATTGGCAAGTCTGCCTCCGTGCCATTGCTGTGTGTGGCATCTGTCTCTCATTGTGTGGCACCGAAAACACTGTGTAATACTTGGCCATTTTTTTTTTTTTTAGGGGTAAATTCTCCCAGAAAACAAAAAAATAGTGGGAGATTAAGATTGGCATTTCTGCTTGAGTGCTGGTCCTGTGTGTGCCATCTGTCTCAAATTATTGGGGCACAGAAAACCTAGTGTGTAACATTGGGCCTGATTTTCCTTTCAGTGTCAGGCACCTATAAAGGTATATATAAATCCTACAGAAGTTTGAGTTCACCTGATAAGTTGTTTTACAGTAACAAATAGCGTTACTTTGGTTACGTTTTGCAAACAATGAGGAAGTCTAGTGGAAGAGGTCGTGGCCGTGGGCGGTCATTGTCAGCTGGTAATGATGGTAGTGGTGGTGGAGCATCAGGTGGTTGTGGTAAAAGCAGTACAGCACCTAAGTCTCGAGTTGTTGAGCCAGGTTCGTTGTCTGGCTACACAAGGCCTCGAACGCTCTCTTTTCTGGGAGTAGGAAAACCACTTTTGAAGCCGGAGCAGGAGGAACAAGTATTGGCTTTCATTGCTGACTCTGCCTCTAACTCTTTTGCCTCCTCCTCGGAAAGTGCCAAATGTCAGAGCAATGCATCGTCAGTGGATGCTCCCGGTCAGGAACAAGTCGCTTCCTTGTGTCCTTCACTAAAAACAACAGTGAAGGATGCGTCAGTCGACACAACAGGTTACTCCATGGAGCTCTTTACACATACTGTTCCTGGGTTACACAGTGAAACAGTTAACAGGCTATGCCCATTAGAAGTTGAATCGGACATGGAGTGCACAGATGCACAGCCACAGCCAGATTACTATGCTGTTCCTTTGACTCAGACCAGAACATTGCCCTCGCAGTGTACTGAGGCAGAATCAAAACCAGCGGAGACTATGGTGCTCCGTCACGAACGCAATACCACCGGCTTACACGGTGACACAGACGAAGTTGCACACAACATAGAAGAGGAGGTCATAGATGACCCAGTTGTGGACCCCGATTGGCAGCCATTGGGGGAACAGGCGGCAGTAGTTCTGAAGCGGAGGAGGAGGAGCTGCAGCAGGCATCAACATCACAACAGGTTCCATCTACCGGGCCCGTATCTGGCCAAAAACGCGTGGCAAAACCAAAACCAGTTGGAGGACAGCGTGGCCATCCGGTTAAAGAAGCTCAGTCTGCAATGCCTGAAAAGGTATCCGATAGTAGAAAGAGTGCAGTCTGGCATTTTTTTAAACAACATCCAAATGATCAGCGCAAAGTCATCTGTCAAAAATGTTCAACTACCTTAAGCAGAGGTCAGAATCTTAAAAGTCTAAATACAAGTTGCATGCATAGACATTTATCCACCATGCATTTGCAAGCCTGGACTAACTACCAAACGTCCCTAAAGGTTGCAGCACCCTCGGCCAATGAAGCTAGTCAGCAACGCTACATCCCTTCCCTCCCTGTAAGCCGACCATTTCCCACACCACCTGCAGTATCTGTGCAGCTTTCGTCGCCAGGCCAAAGCAGTCAGGGAATCACCAGGTTAGTAGTAGGAAACACTGCATGTAGGGCACTGGCAAGAATACCATCTCCAACCCTCTCTCACTCACCCATGTCCACCGGCACCACCGCTAGTTCCACGATCTCAAGCTCTCCAGTCCAGCTCACCCTACATGAGACTCTTGTTAGGAAAAGGAAGTACTCATCCTCGCATCCGCGTACACAGGGTTTGAACGCCCACATTGCTAGACTAATCTCATTAGAGATGATGCCCTACCGGTTAGTTGAAAGCGAAGCTTTCAAAGCGCTGATAGACTATGCTGTACCACGCTACGAGCTACCCAGTCGGCACTTCTTTTCTAGAAAAGCCATCCCAGCCCTCCAACAGCATGTTAAAGACCGCATCGTCCATGCACTCAGGCAGTCTGTGACTACAAAGGTGCACCTGACAACAGATGCATGGACCAGTAGGCATGGCCAGGGACGTTACGTGTCCATCACGGCACACTGGGTGAATGTGGTGGATGCAGGCTCCACAGGGGACAGCAATATTGGGACAGTTCTGCCTAGCCCACGGTCAAGGAAAGAGTTGGCTGTAGGCGTTCGCCCCCCCTCCTCCTCTTCCTCCTCCTCCTGCAGAAGCGAGAGCTCGTCCACAGACCGCAGTCGCACATCCACTCCATCCGCAGCTGCCACTGTTGCACACCAGGTGTGCCATTATGGGACAGCTAGTGGCAAGCGTCAGCAGGCTGTATTGGCAATGAAGTGTTTGGGCGACAACAGACACACCGCGGAAGTTCTGTCCGAGTTCTTGCAGAAAGAAACTCAGTCATGGCTGGGCACTGTACATCTTGAGGCAGGCAAGGTAGTGAGTGATAACGGAAGGAATTTCATGGCTGCCATAGCCCTTTCCCAACTGAAACACATTCCTTGCCTGGCTCACACCTTAAACCTGGTGGTGCAGTGCTTCCTGAAAAGTTATCCGGGGTTACCCGACCTGCTCCTCAAAGTGCGCAGACTTTGCTCGCATATCCGCTGTTCACCTGTACACTCCAGCCGTATGCAGAACTATTGTAATAACGTGCAGGTACTGAGTATGTCACCACGGAACAGGCAGACCAACAGTTGAGGGGTTTAATAACAGGAATTAGGTTCTCCTCGCAAGGAGGAAGCAATGGAAAATAACTAGCAATAAAACAATGCAAGAATACGGGAGTTAAACAATAAAACAGAATTAAGCAGGATTTCTTGAGAAAAGAACACTTATCAGTCTCATGAGGACTTGCTTGGAGGGTCGTCTTCTCCAACATAGGCGCCGAGAATCAGTGGCACTTGTCGTCCCTCTGTGGTCCGTGAGCAGAGTAGTCTCTGAGAGCCTGCTGCCTGGGGTTTCGGGAGTTAATGTGGTATGCACAGGCTCTGAGTCTTTAACTTTTATAGCACAGCCAGAAAATCAGGGCTCCGCACGGTTGTCTCTGTACCAGGAAAACAAGGGGCTCTGCACTGTTAAGTCTCTGTACCAGGAAAACAGGGGCTCTGCACTGTTAAGTCTCTGTACCACGAGTCAGGGGCCAGGGTGTAGTAGTCTCTCAACGGGTCTCAAAGCGCCCCCCTAAAGTCACAGCAGAGTCCGCTTTAAGTACTCACTGGATGCAGTCTTTCTGGGCAGTCTCTACAAGATGCAGTCTTTCTGGGCAGTCTCTACAAGATGCAGTCTCTTTCTCTCTCTCTCTTCTGGAGCGCAGCTGCACCCGGCTCTGCACGCTGCTCTGCAAGCTGCTCTCTCTCCTGCATGCGTCCCTTTCCCGCTCTCTGGCTGCTTCCCTCCTGTCCCAGTCTACAAGTTTCTCCCCTAGGGAACCTGCGGCACAGCTCAAAGGTTCCGGGCACAGAGCCGAGAAGGTAACCGCCCCCAGACTCTTCTGGTGCTTTTAACTCCTTACATTCCCCCCCTCTTTCTGCTCGCCATTCCTTGGGCGAGATCTTCAGGAGCTCCTGTTGGCAATCTTCTAGTCCTTGCACAATCTGCTGCCAGATGAACTCATCCTGATTGTAGCGAACAGGGGGTACACCAGCCGTTGAACGTTCAGAGCGTCTAAAACCAGCAGGGGCGGTGGTGTCAGCTGCTGTGGGAGGAGTCAAGGCTTCCTCCGATACGTTAGTAGAATCTGGCACCAGCCCTGTTCCTGGGTTCACTGGAGGAGATTCGAAGTCTTCCTCATCTTCCACATCTACATTGATCGCTGGCGCAGCCGGTGGGGGTGCTGGAGCCAATTGGACTGATTCAGGATCTCGAGACAAACATGGACGCAACATATTCCTGTGCAGCGTGCGGGTGGGAGTCCCTTCTTCCGTTTCGGGCTGGACCTCATAAACGGGACCCCCGTTGCCGAGCCGCCGCTTCACTCGGTACGGCCTTTTTTCCCATCGGTACTCCAGTTTGTTGTGTGGGCGCTTTTCCCTCACTAAGACTCAGTCTCCAGGCCACAGGGCTGTCCCCTTATTAGGAGCTACCTGGGGATGCTCCAATTCTTGTAGCCGGTCCTGCACTAGACGTTGAATTGTCCGCAGCCGACGACGATGTTCTTGAACCCAGGAGTACACCCCCGTCCCTGGGTAGTCCTCCTCGGGTTCCAGCGCCAGCTCTGCCAGTCCCTTCCCGGGTCGGCCAAAGAACAGAGAGTAGGGGGTGAATCCGGTAGTGCTGTGTTTACGATTGTTATATGCCCACACCAATTCAGGGATGGACTCAGTCCACTTCGCCTTCTAGTCCTCCTCCAGAGTCCTCAGCATTTGAATCAGAGTGCGGTTAAATCTTTCACAAGCCCCATTCCCCTGTGGATGATAAGGGGTGGTCCGGGACTTATCTATTTTGTACAGCTGGTGCAGCTCCTCCATCACTCTTCTGAGGAAGCAGGCCCCTTGATCAGAATGGATGCGCTTGGGACACCCGTACACCTGAATGAAGTGTTTGCAGATTGCGTGAGCCGCAGACTCGGCAGTTTTGGTCCCGCGTGGGCGTCACTACGGCAAATTTAGTAAAGTGGTCTATCATCACTAAACAATGCTCATAACCTTGATGTGCTGGTCCAATTGTCAAGTAATCTATTGCCAGTAGGTCCATGGGGCCAGAAGACCTCACCGTCTCTGTGGGAGCTCTTTGTTCTGGTGGTTTGACCAGCTCACAACTTGTGCATTGCCGACATACTTTATCCACAGTGTTCCTTAAGTGGGGGTGATAAAATAGGCGCTGTAACCACTGGAAAGTCTTTTCTGGCCCAAAGTGTGCTCCTTTCTCATGTGCTTCCTTAGCCACCTGGTCTATCATGGACGAGGGAATCACTGTCTGCCATACAAGACTGAGTTCTGTTTGCAGGAATACCTTCCGGTACAGGATACCATCCCGCAACTCGAGCCTCTCCCACTGGCGTAGCATCTTCAGTACTTCAGGTGACATGGACCTCCTCTCACGTCGATTGGGCATTTGTTCAGACACGACCCACCTTCTCAACTGAGCTAGCTCCGGATCCTCCTGTTGTACTCGGACCCACTCATCGCGGGGCTGCTCCAGCAAATTCACACAGGCCTCTTCCTGTTCAATTTCCCACGCCGCTGCCACCGTCCTGGCAGTCTTTCCAAAACCTGGAACCTCTACATCTTCCAGTTCTTCATCCTGGCTGGGTGCTGGTTTGCGATAGTTTACTCAAGAGAGGGCATCCGCATGTACATTCTCAGCTCCTCTTTTATACGAAATTCTGTATCGGAACTTGGCCATTCGGGCTACCCAACGTTGTTCTAGGGCGCCTAACTTGGCATTCTCGAGATGGGCCAACAAATTGTTATCGGTGTGTACATGAACTTCTGAGCCAGCCAGATATTCCGCGAACTTCTCAGTCATTGCCCACACCAGCGCCAACAACTCCAGCTTGAATGAACTGTAATTTTCTGGATTCCTTTCTGAGTCATGCAGAGACCGACTGGCGTATGCGATGACGCGTTCTTTCCCGTCCTGCATCTGCGACAGTACAGCTCCGAGGCCCTGCAGGCTCCCGTCAGTGTGCAAGATGAACGGTTATGTGAAGTCAGCGTAGGCCAGCACGGGGGCCTCCGTCAATGCCTTCTTCAAAGCCAAGAATGCCTCCTCCTGATGCTTCCCCCACTGTATGTTCCTGTTTTTGGCGCAAGAGGGCACTCCCCTAAACAACTCCTGGAGTGGATTAGCAAGGCGGGTAAAGTCTTTTACAAAGTGTCTGAAGTATCCCGTGAGTCCCAGGAATGCACGCACATCTTTCACCATTTTTGGAGTTGGCCACTCTTGTACCGCAGCGATCTTCTCCTGGGAAGGCCTCACCCCTTCAGCGGAGACAACATGTCCCAAGTATTCAATCTCGGTACGGAAGAGGTGACATTTCTGGGGTTTCACTTTCAAGCCATACTTCTGTAGCCGACTCAGAACTTGCTCTAATCTCTGCAGATGCTCCTCAAAGGTGGGGGCAAAGACGATGATATCATCCAAGTAGATCAAAGTGGCTTCAAAGTTCAGGTCTCCCAGACATCTCTCCATGAGTCGCTGAAATGTTCCTGGGGCGTTTGCTAGGCCGAAGGGCATCCGGTCAAACTCATACAGTCCCATCGGAAGGATGAAGGCCGTCTTGGCTCGGTCTTGCTCAGACATGGGCACCTGCCAGTAGCCGCTGGCCAAGTCTAACGTGGAGAAATATCTGGCATTTCCTAGTGCCGTCAGGGACTCCTCTATCCTGGGCAGTGGGTACGAGTCCCGCACTGTGCAAGCATTGAGCCGCCGATAGTCCACACAGAACCGCAGGGACCCGTCTTTCTTTCTCACCAAGACGATAGGGGCAGCCCACGGGCTCTGACTCTCACGTATAACTCCCTTCTTCAGCATGTGTGACAGCATTCCCTTCACCTCCTGGTACATCTGTGGAGGTATTTGGCGGTACCGTTCCCGGATTGGCGCCGCATCCCCGGTGGGTATCTCGTGGGTAATGGCCGTGGTACGTCCAAAGTCATCTTCATCTTTGGCGAACGCATCCTGAAATTTCCCCAATACAGCTTCTACCTGAGGTACCTGCTGCGGAGTAAGTTCCGAGAGCTCCGCCCTCATGCGTTCCAGTATCTGGCGCCCTTCTTGCATTAACCTGGGGTCCGGAGCTGCCTCCGCCTTGACGGTCACCAGCCATGGATCTTCTGGCCTTGCTGTCAGCTGTACCACCCCAGTGGGGACCAATTCGTCTGGAAGGCCCAGGACTTGAGCGACTTTGCTTCTAGGGGGCAAAGTTATATCTGTCTCCCCCAAATTGATGCAGCGCACAAGGACAGTGCCATCCCGCACGGTAGCCAGGGACCGTGCGACCAATATTCCTGACGGCAGCTGGTCGGCTCTGCTGGGCTCAATTTGGACTTCGACTCCCTCCAGCAGGATGCCAGCTCGTACAGGCAGGGGAAGCACTGCCTGCCCAGGGGGCAACACTCGATTGACTGAGGCGGGGACGACGACTTTGCCGAGTTCCTTTCCGTCGCTGTATGCTTCCCGGACCTGGGCGGTCCGTATCAGTTGTTGGAAAATCCTTCTCTGGGGAGTTTGGTCGCTCCATTGTTGTAGGAACTGTTCCGGGGACTCGTTGAAAACGAGGCTTCCGAGGTCTTTTAACACATTCATGCCCAGGGTCACGGTATGGTCTTTAGCTACCTCTCCATCCACCAATACCACTCCTCTCCTCCCGAGGTCTTTTCCGCAGACCTCTATGTTCATCCATACCACCCCTGCGACCGGGATGGGCAAGTGATTGGCCGCCATAAGTTTGATCACAGGACCCCATTCGGGCCGTAGCGCCTCTGTGAAGTGATGGCGGAAATATCTCTCAGGCATGGTGGTCACTTGTGAGCCGGTGTCTATCAAGCATCGCACTGCTCTTCCATTGATTTCTGCCCAGACCAGAGGGCACGTGGAAACAAGGCTGTGGGGACTTTTACTCCTCCTCCTCTGTTCTCCACGCTCTGAGCGGCGCCCCTCAAGCCCAGAGCCACCTAGTTTAAAGGAGGATGCGGGGATGGTCGGCTCCGCCGGGGACACCATCGAGCAATGTGGCCGGACTCTCCACAAGTGTAGCATGTAAGAGGGCTTCTCCTCCTGGCAGTTTCACCCTCCCTTCGGGGGGCAGCTTCTCTGTCTCGCACCAGAGGGCCGGGCCCCTCTGCCAGAGTTCTTCTGGAGGCCGCCATTTCTTCACGGACCTGTCTAATCTCCATTCTCAGGTCCTCCACCCACTGGGGAATATTGCCTGCGGTGGAGGTTACCTCCCCGCTCTGCACCCTTCCTACCAGCCCCGTCACTCCCTGTTCTTGTTCTCGCACACGCGCCTCACTGCCAACCTCAGAGAAAGTCATGTCTGGCTTTACTCGCATGCGCTCTCGCAGTGCCTGTTTCATCATTGCGTCACGCAGTCCTGTCACTAGCTGATCTCTGAGCACCACATCAACTGACCCTACCCCTACACCGTCCTTTCGTCTGATAGCAGTGTGAAGCTCTTGTAGGGTGTTCATGAATTGGGTCACGGTCTCCCCCTCCCGTTGTACCCGGTGAAACAGTCGCATGCGAAGTTCCCCTACGTCAGTGGGGTCCCCATGCGTTTCCTCAAGTATGCGCAGCACTTTATCCAGGGTCTCTCTCTCCCGGGGGGACCTATGCATGACAGAATCCCGCGCCTCCCCCTCCAGAGCCATCAATGCAATTTCTGCCTCCAGGGCTGGTGTCATGGGGTGCATCCGCATCATTCCCCGGATACGCTCTGTCCAACTCCACAACATTACATTGTTCCCAGTGAACCTTGGCAAATTATTCAACATGGCTCCCAGGGAAATGCTAGACCTGGGAACTTCCCCCGCTGCTTTGTCTGCCCTATCCGCACTACCGTGTGACCTCCTGCCGACTACGCCAAATGTAATAACGTGCAGGTACTGAGTATGTCACCACGGAACAGGCAGACCAACAGTTGAGGGGTTTAATAACAGGAATTAGGTTCTCCTCGCAGGGAGGAAGCAATGGAAAATAACTAGCAATAAAACAATGCAAGAATACGGGAGTTAAACAATAAAACAGAATTAAGCAGGATTTCTTGAGAAAAGAACACTTATCAGTCTCATGAGGACTTGCTTGGAGGGTCGTCTTCTCCAACATAGGCGCCGATAATCAGTGGCACTTGTCGTCCCTCTGTGGTCCGTGAGCAGAGTAGTCTCTGAGAGCCTGCTGCCTGGGGTTTCGGGAGTTAATGTGGTATGCACAGGCTCTGAGTCTTTAACTTTTATAGCACAGCCAGAAAATCAGGGCTCCGCACGGTTGTCTCTGTACCAGGAAAACAAGGGGCTCTGCACTGTTAAGTCTCTGTACCAGGAAAACAGGGACTCTGCACTGTTAAGTCTCTGTACCAGGAGTCAGGGGCCAGGGTGTAGTAGTCTCTCAACGGGTCTCAAAGCGCCCCCCTAAAGTCACAGCAGAGTCCGCTTTAAGTACTCACTGGATGCAGTCTTTCTGGGCAGTCTCTACAAGATGCAGTCTTTCTGGGCAGTCTCTACAAGATGCAGTCTTTCTGGGCAGTCTCTTTCTCTCTCTCTTCTGGAGCGCAGCTGCACCCGGCTCTGCACGCTGCTCTGCAAGCTGCTCTCTCTCCTGCATGCGTCCCTTTCCCGCTCTCTGGCTGCTTCCCTCCTGTCCCAGTCTACAAGTCTCTCCCCTAGGGAACCTGCGGCACAGCTCAAAGGTTCCGGGCACAGAGCCGAGAAGGTAACTCTTCTGGTGCTTTTAACTCCTTACATTATCAGCGTTCTTTGAACCTTCCTCAGCATCGCCTAATCATCGACGTTGCAACAAGGTGGAACTCCACACTGCACATGCTTCAGAGAGTGTGCAAACAGAGGCGTGCTGTTATGTATTTGTGGGAGGATACACGGGCAGGCAGTTGGATGGCAGACATGGAGTTGTCAGGTGTGCAGTGGTCGAAGCTACAAGACCTGTGTCAAGTCCTTCAGTGTTTTGAGGAATGCACACGGCTGGTTAGTGCAGACAACGCAATAATAAGCATGAGCATCCCCCTAATGCGTCTGCTGATGCAAAGTTTGACGCACATAAAGGAGCAGGCGTCTGCAGCCGAGGAAGAGGAAAGCCTTGATGACAGTCAGCCATTGTCTGGTCAGGGCCGTGTAGAGGACGCGGTAGCGGGCGAAGAGGAGGAGGAGGACGAGGAGGATGATGGGGATGAGTACTTTTTTAATGAGGAAGCTTCTCCTGGGCCAACAGAAATTAGTGGCGTTGCAAGGCCGGGTTCTGTTTTTGTAAGGGAGACACATGACGTAGATTTACCTGTAACTGCCCCTCAAACCAGCACAACCGCAGATTTGCCAACTGGAACTTTGGCCCACATGGCGGATTATGCCTTACGAATCCTCAAAAAGGACCCACGCATTATTAAAATGATGAGCGATGACGATTACTGGTTGGCCTGCATCCTTGACCCTCGCTATAAAGGCAAATTGCAAAATATTATGCCACATGAGAACCTCGAACAAATATTAGCAACCAAACAAGCTACTCTTGTAGACCGTTTGATTCAGGCATTCCCAGCACACAGCGCCGGTGATGGTTCTCACACGAGCTGCAGGGAGCTACAGGGCAGAGGTGTTAGAGGTGCACAGATTAGAAGTGGCGTTGGACAGAGGGGTTTTCTGACCAGGTTGTGGAGTGATTTCGCAATGACCGCTGACAGGACAGGTACTGTAGCATCTATTCAAAGTGACAGGAGACAACATTTGTCCAGTATGGTTACTAACTATTTTTCAGCCCTTATTGATGTTCTCCCTCAACCGTCATTCCCATTTGATTACTGGGCATCCAAATTAGACACCTGGCCTGAATTGGCAGAATATGCGTTGCAGGAGCTTGCTTGCCCAGCAGCTAGTGTGCTATCAGAAAGAGTATTCAGTGCTGCTGGTTCAATATTAACCGAAAAAAGGACTCGTCTGGCTACTAGTGTTGAGCGATACCGTCCGATACTTGAAAGTATCGGTATCGGAAAGTATCGGCCGATACCGGCAAAGTATCGGATCTAATCCGATACCGATACCCGATACCAATACAAGTCAATGGGACTCAAGTATCGGACGGTATCCCTGATGGTTCCCAGGGTCTGAAGGAGAGGAAACTCTCCTTCAGGCCCTGGGATCCATATCAATGTGTAAAAGAAAGAATTAAAATAAAAAATAGGGATATACTCACCCTCCGACGCAGCCTGGACTTTACCGCCGTAACCGGGAGCCGTTGTACCTAAGAATGCGCGCTTGAAGGGCCTTAGGTGAGGTCACTGCGCTCTGATTGGTCCGTAGCGGTCGCGTGACCGCTACGCGACCAATCACAAAGCAGTGACGTCACCTAAGGTCTTTCAAGCGCTTGAAATACCTTAGAAGACGTCCGCAGCTTCTGATTGGTCGCGTAGCGGTCGCGTGACCGCTACGCGACCAATCACAAAGCAGTGACGTCTTCTAAGGTATTTCAAGCGCTTGAAAGACCTTAGGTGACGTCACTACTTTGTGATTGGTCGCGTAGCGGTCACGCGACCGCTACGGACCAATCAGAGCACAGTGACCTCATCTAAGGCCCTTCAAGCGTGCATTCTTAGGTACAACGGCTCCCGGTTACGGCGGTAAAGTCCAGGAGCCGCCGGAGAGGTGAGTATATCCCTATTTTTTATTTTAATTCTTTATTTTACACATTGATATTAATCCCGATACCGATTCCTGATACCACAAAAGTATCGGATCTCGGTATCGGAATTCCGATACCCGCAAGTATCGGCCGATACCCGATACTTGCGGTATCGGAATGCTCAACACTACTGGCTAACCAAAATGTGGATGATCTCACCTTCATTAAAATGAACCACTCCTGGATTTCAAATTATTTTGCCCCACCTTTCCCGGCTGACACCTAGCTTTCCTATAAAAAGGTCTTGCTTGTGGACTGGTCTTACTGAGTGTTAAAATCTCTTAATTTGCAGCAGCTGTTTGACCAGCATACGACATGTTTACACATCCCCCAATGGGAAAACTCCCCCCACGGGGCCGTTGTCTCACTCTCGACACTTGGCGCAAGCACCCGTTAGTTACAGTGCTGTTTGTCAGAAGAGGTGGGTGTGCTCGCTTTTGGTCGACGGCACTGCCACTGGGTCCCTCATAGTACAATGTAGTGTCTCTGGCGGTGGTGGTGCGCACCCAACGTCAGACACACCGTTGTAACATGAGGGGCCCTGGGGCGGTACCGCCGGCCACAAGAGAGTCCCCCCCCCAGCTCAAACTGTGCTCTACCACGTGCCAAATTGTCTCGCACAGCTCCACCAATGTTTAGTCTATGCGCTGACATCATTCAATGCCTGGCACTGACAATCAATACCAATTTGTTGACATCTATGATGATAGTTACAGTAGTCTGGGTCAGTGTCCTATATTGACACCAGTAAATACTAATTTACTGCCAAATTACTTTGTCATAAACTCTGCAGATGAGCCCACCCCTGTACCTAAGCATGCCACCCTTTTTTCTTATTTATAGTTGTTTTGCGAGACATTAACATCTATTTATTTTTTGGGAGTACTAACTGTGTCAGACACTTCTTGCAATACTCCTCCACTGACCACAATGCTGCCTGCCTGTGTATCCATGTAACCGATTTAAAACTGCCATGCCTGCCTATTGTTTGTTATTTTAGGCCTTTGATAGCCTGTCTGCGGCCCCTACTTGCAATACTCCTCCACTGACCACAATGCTGCCTGCCTGTGTATCCATGTAACCGATTTAAAAGTGCCATGCCTGCCTATTGTTTGTTATTTTAGGCCTTTGATAGCCTGTCTGCGGCCCCTACTTGCAATACTCCTCCACTGACCACAATGCTGCCTGGAGTGCCTGCCTGTGTATCCATGTAACCGATTTTAAACTGCCATGCCTGCCTATTGTTTGTTATTTTAGGTCTTTGATAGCCTGTCTGCGGCCCCTACTTGCAATACTCCTCCACTGACCACAATGCTGCCTGGAGTGCCTGCCTGTGTATCCATGTAACCGATTTTAAACTGCCATGCCTGCCTATTGTTTGTTATTTTAGGCCTTTGACAGCCTGTCTGCGGCCCCTACTTGCAATACTCCTCCACTGACCACAATGCTGCCTGCCTGTGTATCCATGTAACCGATTTAAAACTGCCATGCCTGCCTATTGTTTGTTATTTTAGGCCTTTGTTAGCCTGTCTGCGGCCCCTACTTGCAATACTCCTCCACTGACCACACCAATGCTGCCCGTGTACCCCTGGAACCTATTTAAAAGTTCATAGAGCCTAGTTATATATTTTATTTACTACTAATAAGGCCATGATGGACTACGCTGTACCACGCTACAAGCTAACCAGTCGACACTTCTTTTGCGAGAAAAGCCATCCCAACCCTCCACCAGCATGTAAAAGACCGCATTGTCCATGCACTCTGGCAATCTGTGAGTACAAAGGTGCACCTGACAACAGACGCATGGACCTGTAGGCATGGCCACGGAAGATTACGTGTCCATTAAGGCGCAATGGGTTAATGTGGTGGATGCATGGTCCACAGGGGACAGCCTACTAAGTCTGTCTGCAGTCCCTAATTCAAATTGTCCTCCACTGTCTAAATCGGAGCTTCCACCTTCTGGCTTTCGGCCTATAGTATCAGAAATTAAACTGCATTTGGCCTTCAACTTTGGTTACGGCCTACTAACGGTGTCTGCCCCTGCCTGGTGTTTGTCCTCAACAGAATAAAGCTGAGCTTCAACCTTCTGGCTCTCATTAAGTGCTGTGTTTTTAAAAATTGGTGGTTAGGGCCTACTAACGGTGTCTGCCCCTCCCTAGTGTTTGCCCTCAACTGAATAAAGCTGAGCTTCCACCTTCTGGCTTTCGGCCTATAGTATCAGATATTAAACTGCATTTGGCCTTCAACTTTGGTTACGGCCTACTAACGGTGTCTGCCCCTGCCTGGTGTTTGTCCTCAACTGAATAAAGCTGAGCTTCAACTATCTGGCTCTCATTAAGTGCTGTGTTTTTAAAAATTGGTGGTTAGGGCCTACTAACGGTGTCTGCCCCTCCCTGGTGTTTGCCCTCAACTGAATAAAGCTGAGCTTCAGTCTTAGGCTTTTGGCCTAAAGTATCAGATATTAAACTGCATTTGGCCTATTAGTGTGTTTGGGCCCTTAAAACAGTGTCTACTGCTCCTGGGTTTGCTACTCCACTGAACAAAGCAATGCCACCTGTTTAGTCCTGTTACCAATTTTGAACTGCATTTAGCCTACTTTATTCTTTGGCCCTATATCTGTTTCCTCCTCATCCTGCCCATTGCCCAGCCACTGCTAGATGAGTCTGCTGGTACATTGACCTAGACCACTACATTCCCCTTGCACTCTACACAGCCAGAATCTGACCCTGCTGAAAGTAAGGTTCCCCTTCCCGCATGTTATACCACCTTACACAGGGACAAAGAGGAAGGTGCAGATGAAAGTGCAGGTTCCTTCATCAGGTTGGGGGGGCATACTCGTTGGCGACGTCACTGGCACAGGGCCCCTCAGAGTACGCAAAAGTGTCGCTGCTGGTGGGAGGCGCCCCCGCCGTGCAAACACACCGCTGTACTTTGAGGGGCCCTGTGCCAGTGCCAATGCGAACAAGTGTGCCCCCCTGCTTCCTCAGGATCACAGCACTTGCAACGTTTAAATACTTACCTCTCCCTGCTCCACCGCCGTGACGTAGTCCACGATTCCTGGGCCCACTAAAACCTTGAACCAGCCCTACCCCCCACAACTTTTGCCATATGACCCAAGTTCCATTGAACAACTATTATTATAAAGTTAATTAAGATTGACAAGCTTCAGAAACAAGAATGGATGTTTTTGGCATTAAAATGGGCACTGTAGGTGTTTTCCTGGCCTCCACTCACTGCCGACTATGCTTCCCCATTGACTTGCATTGGGTTTCGTGTTTCGGTCGATCCCCGACTTTAAGCGATAATCGGCCGACTGCACTCGACTCGACTCTGGACAAAGTCGGGTTTCACAAAACCCGACTCGATCTTTAAAAAATGAAAGTCGCTCAACCCTAGTGGAGAGGTGGCAGTGGGATCATTGCAGACTGCAAGCTTTCGTGAAGAGATGGGTTTCCAAGTTCCAAGGCGGACATGTTGGGTCACATAATTCCAGAGCATGGGGTATACTCTGGTGAAGTCTTGGAGGTGATTGGGTGAGGAGCGTAATAGTGAGGAGGAGAAAAGGGGCGACCTGAGATAGCGGTGGGAGATATCCAAAGATTAGTTCAGAGATATATGAAGGTTACAGTGTTAGTAGGTTGAACTGGATACGTTGGGGCAGGGCAGAGGTGTATCTAGGTTTTCTGGCACCCGGGCAAGAACTAATTTTGGCACCCACCCCTCCCCAAGCACATATGGGATGTGTACACTTAGTCACGTGCCGACGAGCTGCTCTTCCTAATTCAATGTTCAGTGAAAAACAGAAGCAGGAAGAGAAGTTAGTTGTCACATGAACGTTAAGTATGAAAATCGCATAAGTGACGCGGCCATGTGATGACTGTTGGAACTTGCACAGCTGAATCCTGACAGTGAGTATATTACAAGCTGTTCGGATTAGCTACAGGGCTAATTTTATAATTAAAGGGTGCAACCAGGTTGGGGATATAAATGATATATAAGTCATTATAAGTGACTGTAGCTTCTGATTTCTCACAGCACATGCACTGTACACTTTTAAGATTCTCCCTTACACAAGTATGAGACTTGTATACTCCTGCAACAATCCAACTAGACATGTCCAGCCTCGCTCAATTCATTTTCATTGACTGAAGCCACACATGTCTAGTCGGCACTTGACTGTATGTATGCAAATAGCCAGCACGAGAGAATCCTGACAGCGCAACTGCGCATACCCGATAAAAAACCTACAGCGCAGGCATCGTGGACGCTAATGAATGAAGAGGAGGCGGCACCCGGTGCGCAGAGGCCCTGAGTGACGGCTGTAGTGCATCTGTGTTAGGTGGGAAAGACCTGCCCCTGGACGATTTCAAGGTATGAGGGACAAATTTGATAAACGATTCTTTCAGCAGTGGCAGGAACAAGAACTAAAAGAGCCACCTTGTCAGAATGCAGCATTAGTGCTGCACAAGGTGTCTCTTTTAGTTACAAATGCCTGGGGGGGGGGTGTGACAGGTTCCCTTTAATGCTCCTAACACATAAAAATATGAGAATTAGTCAGCATTACAAAAATACTTTTACATCCAGGCACCTGATAAATCATGTTGCCTCTAGTCGTTTGGTTTCTTTTCGTCATCTTGTTCAGAACTCATGATGAGTTTTCTCATAGACAGCCCTTCTCTGCAGAATTCCATCTTCTCCGGTCTTCTGCAGCACATCCTCACACGATGCCCTTAAAGATAGCAGTGTCATTACAATGTTGCCAAATAAAAGTATCTGCCCTACACTGAGCCACTGAATAAATAATTGCTCCTCAGCATATTCCCTGCACAAAACATGACTTTACGCTGTGCCTCTTATGGTGCATGCCCTCCACACTGCCCTCTCCTTTCCATACTGGGCCCCCTCTTCACACTGGGTCCCTCTTATAGAGCTCAGTCTCTATAATATGCCCCCTCACCACACTCCCCCCTCCTTGGTATGCTGTGCCCTAACACTGTCCCCCCATGCCACCCCAAACACTATTCAGTCTATATTCTGTGCCCACTCACACTTTTTCCCCTATACTGTCGCCTTGCACTATTTCCCTAAATAGTCTCCTCACACATTTCCCCCTCCCTCATACATTTGCCCTCTCAAGTTCCATTCTGCCTCCTCACACATCCCTCTGACTCCCCATACTGTGTCTGCACCCATCCCATCACCCTCGCTCTCCATACTGTGTCCACATACATTTCCCCTCTCTCGTCACACTGTGTCCGCATACTATCCCCGTTCCTCATATTGTGTCCACACCCTTACATGCTCCTCATCTCACCCCTTCCTCCTCATATTGTGTCTTCAAATTTCAACGGCTCCCCATATTGTTTCTGCACATGTCCATTCTTTGCTCCCCAAACTTGTGCCCTCAAATCATACCTACACTAGATGTCCTCCAGCCCTGTTACACTAAATACCCCCATCACAGTAAATGGCCCCCAGGTACCTTACAATAAATACCCCATCACAATAAGTCTCCCACAGGCCTGTTACACTAAATGCGCCCATCAAAGTAAATCTTCCCCAGGCCCATTACAGTAAGTGTTCCCCACACACAGTAAATACCGCCAGGCAGTAAATACCCCCCCCACGCAGTAAATACCCCCCACACACACCCAGTAATACCCCATAACCAGTAAATACCCCCTACAAACACACAGTAATACCCCCACAGTAAATACACACAATAATACCCCCACAGTAAATACACACACACAGTAATACCCCCACACAGTAAATACACACAGTATTACCCCCACACAGTAAATACAGTAATACCCCCTCACAGTAAATACACATAGTAATACCCCCATGCAGTAGATACACAGTAATACCCCCACGCAGTAAATACACATTGTAATACCCCCCACAGTAAATACACACAGTAATACCCCCACACAGTAAATACACACAGTAATACCCCCCCACACAGTAAATATACACACAGTAATTCCCTACACACTCAGTAATACCCCTAAACACAGTAAATACAGACATGCAGTAATTACACACCCAGTAATTCCCCACACACAGTAAATAAACACACAGCAAACACACACTGCAATACCCCCACACAGCAATACCCCCATACACACAATACCCCCTATATACACAGCAATACCCCCATACACACAGCAGTACCTCCCCACACACAGCAATACCCCCACACACAGCAATACCCCCATACACATAGCAATACTCCGCACACACAGCAATACCCCCCACACACAGCAATACCCCCACACACAGCAATACCCCCGACAAAGCAATACCCCCATACACACAGCAATACCCCCATACACAGCAATACCCACCACGCAGCAATATCCCCCCACACAGCAATACCCCCTGACACAGCAATACCCCCTCACACAGCAATACCACCCACACACACAGCAATATCCCCCACACAGCAATACCCCCCATACACAGCAATACCCCCACACAGCAATACCCCCCACACACAGTAATACCCTCACACACAGCAATACCCCCCACACAGCAATACCCCCATACACAGCAATACCACCACACAGCAATACCCCCCATACACACAGCAATACTCCCCACACACAGCAATGCCCCCCACATAGCAATACTCCCCCCACACAGCAATACCCCCCTTACACAGGAATACCCCCCTTACACAGGAATACCCTCCATACACACAGCAATAACCCCCACACACAACATTGCCCCCCCACACAGCAATACCCCCCTCACAGCAATACCCCCACACAGCAATAACCCCCAAACACAGCAATACCCCACACAGCAATACTCCCATACACACAGCAATACCCCCATACACACAGCAATACTCCCCATACACACAGCAATACTCCCCATACACACAGCAATACCCCCATACACAGCAATATCCCCCCACACAGAAATATCCCCCCACAGCAATACCCCCACACACAGCAACACCCGCCATAGACACAGCAATACCCCCACACACAACAATACCCCCCATACACAGTAATACCCACCTACAGACATTAATACCCCCCCACACAGCAATATCCCCCACACAGCAATACTTCCCTCACTCAGCAATACCCCCCCACACAGCAATATCCCCCACAGACAGTAAACAGTTTTCCCCAATCTTCGGTGACTTCAGCTCCACTAATGTGGAGAACTTACCACCAATCTGAGCCTCTGGGCACTGGCGAGTGACGTCAGCAGCGTGATCACGATCACGCAGCTGGTGTCACGCTGACCCGGCAGTCAGAGCTTCAATTGTACTCGCGTCTGTAAGATGCGAGTACAATTGAATACTGGGAGCCAGCGCTCTGCAGCTTCTCTGTGCCGGCTGTCAACTTGACAGCCGGTTCAGAGAACTGCCGACTTCTAGTGCGGGGGGCAGCAGAATGCAGCCGCCGGAGGAGACACTTCACACCGCCGTGTTAGTCAGCCCGATTGCACCCCCCTGCTGGCTGCCCCCCCTTAGATATGCCTCTGCGTTGGGGAATTGGGAGCCAATGAAGGGATTTGCAGATGAATAGCGAGGAGATAGATATACTGTATAGATAGAAGAGATAAAAATAGAAAGATAGATAAGCATATGAACACCTGCTACATAAATAGCAGTAGAATATGAAAAACTATGCTTAGTTGTGTTTTTATTATGCATCCCTTGATTGCGTTTTAATTTTTTAATCAGCAGTAAATGGGTATGTCGTAGTTAGAATTCCCTGATCCTAATGAAGTGATATTCTGATTTTCTGCTTGTGTCAAGTGGAACCAGCCTTGACAAATATGAAAAAACAGAAGTGAAAGTGAGTAGTAGGATATGAAAGAAATGTGAAGATCTGTCTATCTATAAGTGACCAATCCACAGTGGTTGGCACAGGACCAATGAAGGACTCGAGCATCTGACTCCTGGTCTCCCCTATGGTTGAAAATGTTCCAGTATTGATTTGCAATTGTTGGTTATGAGGGACTCTCACTCTGGAACAGGAGTGTCGTACTACTTAGATTTGTGACTTATTGGTCACTTATCTACAGGGGATTGTGCTCATCACTATAAAATACTGTCAGGAAGTATTTTTCTTCCTACATCTTGGTCAGTGGAAGGGAGGTGGCACTCCATCCTTAATTCCTATCTGTAGGTGGTTTGCACTGTCTTTGCACTTTATATCTGGCTGGACACATTTTTTTATGGATTGAGGTATGTATGTTCATTTTAATCTACTATATTAAAAGTTATGTTTGAAGTTACCACCTGTTGTTACGCAATGTTGATATACAGTGGTTGCATGAAATTACCCAATTGCTACAATTAGTATGCCAATGACATACTTGCTGTCACATGACCACCCACTGGCATTGGCGATAGAGGAGAACTTTGAGAGTGTGTGCCTTGCATCCCACAGTCTGCAGTCAGGTAGAGCGATGGCAGACTATTCTATTCAGCTTGGAAAAAGCCTTCAAATAATAAGTAAAAATTAAATAAAGTTAATGGGGCAAATTTATCAAGATGTCTAAAAGAAAAACTGAAAGACAGTTTACAGCAACCAATCACAGTGCAGCTTTCATTACACAAGAGCTGTCTGAAAAAGGAAGCTGTACTATAATTACTGTAGTGGCTTTGTGCAAAAGAGACAGTTTTTCTTATTGACAGTTTTATAAAATGAGGTCCAATGGTCCCGAATCATCCGGTGATTTTCTCATTAGTCTTGGTGAGGGGTGTGATGCTGTCAGACGCTCGTGATTCATTCATAGGTGAAGGCCCCTTCATGAATCTGTCTGTTGAATGGCATACACTTCTGTGCCTCTCCAGGAATCTCAATCCAATCAGAGCTGCCAGTAAGAGAATGAATTAGACAAGTTGTGGCATGATGTAGCGCACCTATCCCGTTCCGGTACTGCCTATTGTGGTGGAGCTGGGAGAAATTGGTGGGAAAACGCTAAAAGTTGCACCCATTTTTGCACAAGTCCACATTGGCAAATTTTGCAACTTTTCAAAGTAATTTATGCCATAATTCTGGAGAAATTGCTTTGATGAATCAGTGCCAATGTGTTTATACATAAAACATTAAGGAAGAATTTTATGTTCCACAAAATGCAATGAAAAACTACAAGTCATTCAGCTAGGTAGATGTGAGGTTGCTCTTACACAAGTGCAACATGTGTGCATCATGCACCTGTATTGTGATAGCAAATCCTGGCCTCTGTTACCTACAGGTCCCTCTGCTCCTCTGCATGATGGCAACTCTGCACACTTCAGAGACATTACTTTCTCGGACTGTTCCCAACACAGCTCACCTGGGTTTTTGGTACTAGTCTGCTTCCCTGTGCCATCTCTTCTTATGTGTCAGGTTCTGTGACAAATTCAGCTCTACTATGTCCCTGCGTCAACTCTGCTGTATTTCTGCCAGCTTTGCAATGGACTCTGACAGACTCAGCTCTGTGATATAGCTATTTATAAAGTCAACTCCGCTGTATAATTGTGCATCTTGCCTCTACTCCACAAGGTCATCTCTGCATTCTTGTGGATTACATCTCTGCCTTATCGTATCTCTTGATTCCCATTTGCCCCACCTGCTGCCATTCTGCATAACAAGTTCTATTGTTCCTTCGGGATCTCCTTGCTTGTCATCTGTCTGTGCTGCATAACAACTACTCATCGGGACTAAGGTTTCAAAGATCCACCTCACCAGGTGAGACATAACAGCCTGGCTGTGGGTTTAATGTCCAGAACTATCAGCATATGAACATGGGAATGGTCTGATAGGACAATCCTTTAAGTTCAAAATTAATTTTGTCCTTAAGGGGGCTAAGGCCTCAATCTAAGATGATGGACTTCTCAGAAGATCAGAACATCTAACCATGGAGGGCTCTAAGACGATCTGCGGCATCAGACGGCATATACATCTAGCCTCAGGGCGTATACTAAAAAACCTCTACATACCTTAAGCCATTGTTATAAAAACGTGTCCAGTTCCAGAATCGCTTACTATTGTAATTTATTCTAGGTTTTACACTGAAGTCATTGCTGAGGAATAAATCATGTAGAAAGGTGACATTGGTTTATTGGGGCTGACACGCTTGTACGAGTTACAATGACACATGAATTCTGGGAATATTGACAATGTTCATGGTCTGGCCTGGATTTCCCAGTGTTTTCTCCCCTGCTGAGGTCTTGCAGCTGTAACACTGAATGATCAACTGTCGCTTCAGGGATTCATAGCAAACGCTCTATTTTCATCACTCTTTGCTTAAGATATATATATAAGCTAACTATCTCCACATCTGCATCACTCATCAGTTCCGCTCTCTTAGCAGCCATGCTCCATCCTCTCCCAGTCATGTATTATAGAAGTTGAATGGATAGGAAATAATAAACCAAAAATACCTTTAGGGTTGGTGGGAATGACCCATTCATTTAGTTACTGTGAGGCACCTCAGGGAGTTTTCTCCTCCTATCTGTTCTACTGCCGCCTGCTTGAGCGAGTGCGGTAATTACATCTGTTACCATAGTAACCGCCTCAGCGATACCCAGACTTCGAGGGAGCATCTGTTAAAATGCAAAGGTTGCATGGAGATGAACTTTGAATGTTGTACTGGTCACAAGCTCATTCTCAGATGTACTGAGATAATGTGCAGCTTTCCTTCTACCTACACCAGTCTCTTACTGGGCTATATTAGAGATGAGGCCGTAGTTGTCACATGTAACAGCTGTCACTTTTCGTCTGCACTTCACTAAGAATATGATAGTGCTATATAAAGAAAGCAAATTACAATTTGTATATATGACAGTATGGCGGGATGCCAGCCGTGCTAATTCATATAGTGAGAATGAATGACATCATTATATTCTTAATGGACACATATAAATACAGATAGCGAAGTCTCCTGGGCAAAGCCAATAAAGAGGCGATCTGTCCCTAAGAATCTCTGGAGATGGGTGATAATGCCACAGCAGATCTGGAGTTAAAGGGAATCCATCACCCCCGGGACATATATGACCTATTAATATGGGCATACAGGTGATAGAAATGTTATACTATTTCTACCTGTTTGCCTCATATTAATGGCCTTGTTGGTGAGAAATTGTATTTCATTTCTCTATGCTAATGATTTATTCCAGGCTCTGGGTGCCTGGAAGAAATCTCTGCCTCCTGTCTTCATTATCATACCCCCTCCCATCAGCGTCGTACTGACTTGTGCCTGCGCCCTGCAATAGCGCAATTACACAGTGCCAGTGTAGGGAGGAAGACTAGGCTGCGGGTACCTGTATTGAGCCGGGTCCAGAACTGTCGAGGCTGCGTCCCATGTTGCCCAGAGGAAGGAATAGAGAACCGGACAGGTCACGTGACCCGGGAAGAGGGGGCGTGTTTAAGCCGGAAACAGAGCAAAAAACACGCGAAGTGTCAGTTTCCGGCTGGCAGAACGAGCAGAAGCAGGTGTGCGGCGCGCTCCACAGGGTGACAGACAGCATGGCGACTTACTGTGACCGAGATCTCCTGAGCGCTCCAGTGGGACAGTGAGTGTGGGGAGCGCCACGTGCCCGGCTAAGCATAAGACCGCGCGCATGCATAGAAGCGTGGGCCAACTACAAGAAATAGAAGTGCGGTTCTCTTTGCTGGCTAGCATGCATCACCCTACGGTCAGTGTGAGACAGCAGAAACGCGGAATGCAGTGACGAGCAGGAGGCAAAAAAAGAGTTAACGGGTTTATTACAAGGATTACTCCACGCAGGGAGAGAAAGGGCTAAGGGAGAAATAAACTTGGGTTTGGTATCAGGGTAGGAACAAACGGTTAGGAAACTGATAAACTTATCAGTCTGATGATTTCCAGGTGGTGTATGCATGAATTCCCACGGTGGCGCCGCAGGTGATGCGTGAAGTCTCTGGCCTGTTCTTGGAGGAAGGTGAAGTACTGTCTCCCGACGGAAGCCGCATATCCTGGCTCTCTCAGGCGAGGTAGTGGGTTACCGGGGCGAAGCCCGCTGAGTGCTGCAGTCTCTGCCTCCACTGGAAGATGTCGCTGAACAACGCTGGTGTCGGGGATATAGTTACCAGGTTCTCTAAAATCTGCCTGGTCAGTTCTAGGCCACACATTCACAGCCGGTTGCGGAGCGGTGTGTGTCAGAGCTCTGGTAGTCAGGATGGATGAATACACCACCTCAAGTCCCTCACGGTCAGTGTACACAAGGTCTGAGGTACTGCAGCGCAGGCCTGTGTTGTGGTGTAGCCCTGCAGAGAGGGAGTCAACCTTCTCCTGCTGCGCACTCTGTCTTCCCGCCAAGTGTCTTGCTTTCCCATGCACCACCCATTTTATACCTGACACGCCCCCTACAGTAGAGTGCAAAGGTCTGTCTGGGTTGGAAAGCTTTCCCCCCAGCAACAATGGTGAGAGCCCTGATAGTTCCTGAACCGGTACAAGAGAAGCCTCACTGGCCCGGTCCATCTTCCTACATCAGTACAGAGGCTTCTGCATCTTTTCCCGCTTTGATTGCACGGGCTTATTGACTGCGGGCTCAGTGGGTAAAACAGAAGACTGCCCGCTGCCGCCATAATATGGATTGCTAACCTTGGATCCCATCGGAGGACCGTACACCGGCTGTTGCCGGTACTACCACCCCATCAGACTGTATCCGAATGAGAACCAGAGGCGACCAAGATAAGTAATTCACATATCAGACTGTCGCGTTAACCCTTTGTTTACTTCCCTTGTTACTATCCATTGGTTAATGTTATTAGCTCCCTGAGAGGAGACCATTGCTACCCTTTTCCTTTGTTACCCAATTAAATAACTTTAGAAACACCTAAATAAATACCCTATGGGGCCATGAAGCAATGCATATAGAATAACAAAAAAAAACACTTCACACGTAGTGAACATATATATATATATATATATATATATACAGTGGGGCAAAAAAGTATTTAGTCAGTCAGCAATAGTGCAAGTTCCACCACTTAAAAAGATGAGAGGCGTCTGTAATTTACATCATAGGTAGACCTCAACTATGGGAGACAAACTGAGAAAAAAAAAAATCCAGAAAATCACATTGTCTGTTTTTTTATCATTTTATTTGCATATTATGGTGGAAAATAAGTATTTGGTCAGAAACAAAATTTCATCTCAATACTTTGTAATATATCCTTTGTTGGCAATGACAGAGGTCAAACGTTATCTGTAAGTCTTCACAAGGTTGCCACACACTGTTGTTGGTATGTTGGCCCATTCCTCCATGCAGATCTCCTCTAGAGCAGTGATGTTTTTGGCTTTTCGCTTGGCAACACGGACTTTCAACTCCCTCCAAAGGTTTTCTATAGGGTTGAGATCTGGAGACTGGCTAGGCCACTCCAGGACCTTGAAATGCTTCTTACAAAGCCACTCCTTCATTGCCCTGGCAGTGTGCTTTGGATCATTGTCATGTTGAAAGACCCAGCCACGTTTCATCTTCAATGCCTTTGCTGATGGAAGGAGGTTTGCACTCAAAATCTCACGATACATGGCCCCATTCATTCTTTCATGTGCCCGGATCAGTCGTCCTGGCCCCTTTGCAGATAAACAGCCCCAAAGCATGATGTTTCCACCACCATGCTTTACAGTAGGTATGGTGTTGGATGGATGCAACTCAGTATTCTTTTTCCTCCAAACACGACAAGTTGTGTTTCTACCAAACAGTTCCAGTTTGGTTTCATCAGACCATAGGACATTCTCCCAAAACTCCTCTGGATCATCCAAATGCTAGCAAACTTCAGACGGGCCCGGACATGTACTGGCTTAAGCAGTGGGTCACGTCTGGCACTGCAGGATCTGAGTCCATGGTGGCGTAGTGTGTTACTTATGGTAGGCCTTGTTACATTGGTCCCAGCTCTCTGCAGGTCATTCACTAGGTCCCCCCCGCGTGGTTCTGGGATTTCTGCTCACCGTTCTTGTGATCATTCTGACTCCACGGGGTGGGATTTTGCGTGGAGCCCCAGATCGTGGGAGATTATCAGTGGTCTTGAATGTCTTCCATTTTCTAATTATTGCTCCCACTGTTGATTTCTTCACTCCAAGCTGGTTGGCTATTGCAGATTCAGTTTTCCCAGCCTGGTGCAGGGCTACAATTTTGTTTCTGGTGTCCTTTGACAGCTCTTTGGTCTTCACCATAGTGGAGTTTGGAGTCAGACTGTTTGAGGGTGTGCACAGGTGTCTTTTTATACTGATAACAAGTTTAAACAGGTGCCATTACTACAGGTAATGAGTGGAGGAAAGAGGAGACTCTTAAAGAAGAAGTTACAGGTCTGTGAGAGCCAGAAATCTTGATTGTTTGTTTCTGACCAAATACTTATTTGCCACCATAATATGCAAATAAAATGATAAAAAAACAGACAATGTGATTTTCTGGATTTTTTTTTCTCAGTTTGTCTCCCATAGTTGAGGTCTACCTATGATGTAAATTACAGACGCCTCTCATCTTTTTAAGTGGTGGAACTTGCACTATTACACACCAATCCAGGAGAGATACCGACAGATACCATTTCAGATGTACAAGGAGGTGAAAGAAATGTTGGCATAGATGCTGCGGAGTGGAGTCATACAGGAGAGCCAGAGCCTGTGGGCAGCTCCCACTGCCCTAGTTTGGAAGAAAGATGGGACCCTGCTTTATTGTGTCGACTATAGGTGACTGAATGCCTGTACGGTGCTGGCCTCTTACCCCTTACCCAGAATCGAGGAGTCGCTATCTGCCTTGGGAAAGGTGAAGTATTTCTCGTCCCTGGATCTGGACAGCAGATACTGGCAGGTGTCCATGGTTGAACACGACTGGGCGAAGTTAGCATTCATACTGCCCATGGGATTGTTTGAATTTATTTGGATGCCCTTCGGCCTGACTAACGCTCCTGGGACGTTTCAGCGATTGATGGAAAGGTGTTTGGGGGATCTGAACACTGAAGCAACACTTATCTATCTGGATGATATCATTGTCTATGCAGCCACCTTTGAAGAGCACCACCATTGGCTGAAGCAAATGTTGAGTCGACTGCAGAAGCATGGCCTGAAAGTGAAGCCCCCAAAATGTCACCTCTTCCGTAAGCAAACCGAGTGCCTGGGACATGTCGTGTCTGCTGAAGGAGTGAGACCTGCACGTGAGAAAATAGCAGCAGTACAGGACTGGCTCACCCCGAAGACAGTAAAGGACATTTGGGCCTTCCTGGGGCTTACAGGGTACTACCGAAGGTTCGTGAAGAATTTCACTCACATCGCTAATCTGCTGCTGGAACTATTGAAAGGAGTGCTGTCTGGTGCAAAGAATCAGACCATTCAGTGGGGAGATAGCCAAGAGGAAGCCTTCCGAGCCTTGAAGATGGCATTGACCGAGGCTCCAATACTCGCCTATGCAGACTTTTCTCAGCCCTTCATTCCTCACACCATTGGAAGTCTCCATGGTCTGGTGGCTGTGCTATCGCAAATACAGGAAGGGAGAGAACAAATGATTGCCTACGTGAGTCGGTCCCTCCATGACTCTGAATGGAACCCGGATAACTACAGTTACTTCAAGTTGGAATTGCTGGCGTTAGTGTGCGATGACCGAAAAATGTGCTAAATACTTGTCCGGATCTGAAGTCTTGGGGCACACCGATAACAATTCCCTGGCCCACCTGGAAAATGCAAAACTGGGGGACTTGGAACAAAGATGGGTGGCCCACATGGCGAAGTATCAATACAAGAGGGCATATTGGGCCAGAGCTGAGAACACGCGTGCTGATGCTCTGTTGAGAGTGACCCATGAGCGACCTGGACATGACCGAGATGAAGAGTTGGAGGCAGAAGAGATTCCTGTTTTTCGTGACCTCGCCAGGTCATTGGCTATATCGGAGAGGCATCTGGGGAACAGGTGCTGGGACAACCCCAGGATGACTGGGTGTGTCTGCAGCAGGAAGATAAGTAACTTGCCCAGTTGAGACAGTGGGTGGCCCTGAAGCGACTTCCCAGCCAGTGCAAAAGAGACGCTCTGTTCTTGGGAACTCTGAAGATTCTAAGGCAGTGGGAGAGACTCCAGTTGGAAGACGGCTTGCTGTATGAAAGGGTGCAGTTGGTGTGGGAGTTGGGGTCACCTGGCAAGTGGTGCTCCCAGAGAAGTTCATCCAAGTAGTGGCTACGGAGGCCCATAAGAAAGGGGCCCACTTTGGTACGGAGAAGATGCTCCAGTGGTTGCAGAAGCTGGTATATCACCCCCTATTGAAGGCTGCAGTAGAGGAGGCCTGCCAGCGATGTCGGAGCTGTGAACTAGTAAACCGAAGCAGAGAAGTCCAACGCAGACCATTGTGACCTCAGCCCCCTTAGAGTTGTTGATGATTGATTACTTGACCATGGGCCCAGCTCATCTCGGGTATGAACATTGTCTGGTGATGACTGACCACTTTACCAAGTTCGCTGTGGTGACTCAGGCTATCTGCCGAGACTTCATCCGAGTGTATGTTGCCTGAAGAAGATCCATTTGGACCAAGGTGCTTGTTTCCAAGGTCGAGTGATGGAGGAGTTACATCGTTTGTACCAGATTGAGAAGTCAAGGATGACACCCTACCATCCTCAGGGGAATGGAGCCTGTGAACGCTTCAACTGGATGTTAATTCAGATGTTTAGAACATTGGAAGAAGATCAGAAAGTACGATGGCCTGAGTACGTGGCTGAATTGGTCTGGGTGTACAACAACCCAGTGCACAGTACAACAGGATACACTCCGTATACTCTGCTGTTTGGGCGAAAAGGACAAGAGATTACAGAGCTGGAATTGGATCTAGAAGAAGACTACCCACAGACGAGGGTGTCTTCCTGGGTCCAAGAAAATTGACATCGGTTGCAAACTCTTCACCGGCTGGTGCAGACTAAGTTCCGGGAATTCGAACATCATGAAGCGACGCCCATTCGGGGGACAGCTCTCAAGGCCAGAGATCGAGTGTTGGTCCGAGATAAGTGACCTTGGAGCGAGTTAGAACATTGATGGAAAAAAACTCTATATCGGGTGAAACGCCGAGTTGGATCCTATGGGGCAGTATATGAAGTTCAACCCAAAGGGGACGAAGGGGTGCCTAAACGAATAGTCCACCATAGCATGTTACATCCTTGCCTGTCACGGAATCCTGAAGAAGAGAAGAGAGTGCCAGGCGCCACCGAAGCGCTCCCCGACTTCAATGAGGAAGAAACACTTGCCTCATTCTCAGACTTGGATAGTCCGCCGCCCGTGAGTCCAAGGGAAGTGAGTAGTCCTGAAACTCCAAAGATGGTTGATTAATTGGACCCGAACGTGCTCCCGTCTTCTATCTAGTGGTAGTGACTCTACCACTCAACTTGAACTACGCCGTACTGAGCGTACGACCGCTACAAAACCCCCCACTCGTTATGAACACGACCAGTTTATTTAGCAATGGATTGTTCGAGAAATGGAAGTGAGCTGGGTCCAGAACTGTCGAGGCTGCATCCCATGTTGCCCAGGGGAAGGAATAGAGAACCAGACAGGTCACATAACCCAGAAAGAGGGGATGTGTTTAAGCCGGAAACAGAGTAAAAAGCGCACAAAGTGACAGTTAGTTTCCTGCCAGCAGCGCGGAGTGCGGCGTGCTCTGCAGGGTGACAGACAGCGCGGAGACATACTGCAGCCGAGATCTCCTGAGCGCTCCAGTGAGACAGTGAGTATGGGGGCGCCGCGCGCTCGGCTAAGCATAAGACCGCATGCGTGCAGAGAAGTGTGAGGCAGTTACAGGACATTGAAGTGCGGTTCCCTTTGCTGGCTAGCATGCATCACACCACGGTCGGTACAGAGGCTTTTGCATCTTTTCCCGCTTAGATTGCTCGGGCTTATGGACAGGGGGCTCAGCGGGTAAAACTGGAGACCACTCGCTGCCACCAGAAGACGGATCGCTAACCTTAGACCCCTTCAGAGGACCCTACACTGGCCGTTGCCGGTACCACAACCCCCATCAGACTGCATTCGAATGAGGACCAGAGAAGACCACGATAAGTGTTAACCCTTTGCTTACTTCCCTCATTACTATCCATAGGTTAATGTTATTAGCTCCCTGCGTGGAGACCATTGCTACCCTTTTTTTCTGTTAGCCAATTAAATAACTTTGTTATACAGCCTGGTTCTGCAATCCCTGTGTTACTGCATTCCCGCACCTGCTTACACCTATTCCGCCCTTCTATGGGCATTGGCTTCAGTGTTCTGCGCAGGCGAGTCACTGCTACTACCATTGCAGTGACCTCCGGCACGCGGGGTGATAAGATTCTCTCCCCACCATGCATACATGGGTGACAGGGGCATCAGAAAGTTTACGGTTCCTAAACTATACAGGGAGTATGGAAGTGTGGAGAGCACCAAATCACCATGGCGCCTGCGTAGAAGAACACTGGAGCCCATGCCTATAGAAGGACGGAACAGGCACTGTATGATCGCACTATTGCAGGGCGCTGGATTCCCAACAGAGCCGATTCCAGGTTTTCGTGGGCCCCAGGCGTAAGAGTCTCAGTGGGCCCCTTTAACACATACCATGATTTATGATGCACAGATACGACAGTGAACTATAGATATAGTACAATGCCAAAGATTTCACTTACTTCTTACATTACATGAGTGATATATATTGTAAATTTTACAATAGCTCAGAAACTGGCAAATCCTCACAGTGCACAGTGCATACCCTGGGAGATTCAAAAGTTTTAATTTTAGACTGGACAGTATAGTCCTCCATACAGTATTATGGGCACCACCTAGTGTAGCGCCCCCACTGCCGCAGGGCCGAGGGGTACCCGGTACCGGGCCTCTGGGTCTCTGCTCTGGGGTTGTCACGGTAGCTAGGCCCCGGTCCGTGACCCTGCTGAGGGGCGCACAGGGAATGATAGATGTGGATGGTGGTGGTAGTGCGGTGCAGTAAATAACGAGGACACCAGGTTGCAGTCTCTTTACCTCTTTACTGAAGGTCTCTGGGTCCTCAGTCCGGAATATGAATCCCCAGGCTGCGCAAGTCCGGCCGGTCCAATGGCACCTCCAGAGTTCTCTTCACAGGTGGAAATCGGTGCCTTCCTACTAGCGCTATGTGTTGTGGTCCTCCCCTGCTGTGCTTACGGAAAGTCCCCACAACTGTTGTGTCTGTTTCTTAAGTTCCCTCACAACTCGATTAGATGATGTCCTGCTAATCCTCCGTCCCTCCCTGATGTTACGGTTAGGACGGCACCCGTATGACGGGTAGGCTCGGAGCTCTTCCGGGACCCTAGAGTCGCCCCTCTCCACAAGTTGCCCCCCAAGACTGCATAGGTGATGTATGTGAGACAGCCCGCCTTTGACTGACTGTCCTGCCGTTGGTTTGAAGTATTGCCTGAAGCTGAATATAGCAATACTTCCTCGGCGTTCCGGCCGCCGGTTGTGCGCCTCAGTAGGATGTTGCCTCGGTCTTACAGCACGACTCCTACTGGTATTTCTCCTCTTGCTTTGATCTCGTTTCTCACTCAGCACAATATATCTCGCTTCTAATCCTTTCTTAGGGCACCGCCGCTATGCTGAGCAGGCACGGTCCCGTGACGTTCCTTCTTGTAGCCAAGCCTCTGTCAGGGTCCCAAACCTGACAGGGACCCTACCGAATCTTCCCTTACAACACCCTCTGCCACCAGGTGTTGTCTGGTCCAACCCCGTCAGCTTTCTCTCTAACTTCCTGCCTGACCCCCAGTTTTACCCACAGTGGTGAGGAGTGGCCTAATAAATAGCACCCTTAGCTCCCCCTGGAGGCCCGACTGTGAAATGTATTGGTGTATGTGATACCTGGTCAGATGAACTCCTTCAGTGCCATCAGATGTACCATAGCCCCCCTTAGCGGCGGAGCCACAGTACTGCAACGACCAGGACTCTGGGGCGCTGCACTCCCCCCCGGTTAAATCCAGTACTCCGGGACTGGGAAGAAAACAACAATACATGTCAGCAAAAAGACATACAATTTTTGTGAGTGCAATAACAATAAGCATACTTGAACAGAGCTTCCCTTTATGGGAGGTGAGGACACTTGAACGTTACAAACATGGTTAAATACTTTTAAATAACTTTTCTATAAATAACTCTTCTTACCCAACCGGGTATTCTACTAAGTGCAAAATTTTAAACATTAGTTCAACATTGCCTTCAAGGATGTACACTCTAAGTCCACTAAAGACCTTCTTATACACATTATAAGGCTTGAGCAACTGTGCTACATTCTCCTACTTTACATCTGCAGGACCGCCTGTCCTAACGGCTCCAGACCTACTGCCTCTCCTTTCTTTACAGGACCGCCCCTTTCAGCCCGGGCCTACTGCCTTTTCAACTACTATACACAGTATAGAACATAACATTTACTTTCAGTTTGAAATCACTGAGCCATCCTTACATAGCTCCCAAGAGGACTCACTGACTAACCCCATACTGGTTCACTTTTCTGTCCTCATTCTTCTATCAACATTATCAAACATTTCTTACAATCAACTAGTTGAATACATATAACTTTTACATGTAAGCATCATCATCACTTTCCTTTTTGTCAAGATATTATTGCTATCTATCAGTCTTAAAGCAATACCATTCTTTAAGTGCAACAAGTGAACATCCCCTTTAAGAGGGGACCAAGTCTTTATGAGGTAGCACATCTTCTCAAGCTACCAGTCCATACTCAGCAAAGGCTCCGGTGCGGTATCTTCACAAAGAGTCCTTCTTTAAGTAAAACCAGTAGGGAGCACCTTTAAGAGGGTGCAAACTATTTACAAGCAGTTTGTATCATGCACTGTTCATGATTCCAGCAGTTCTTGATAATGGAACGAAAAGGTAGAAAAACAAAACCAAAAAGCAGAAACAATAGGGATCCCGGGTCAACAAAGGGATCCCTTTAAAAGTTAACCCTGGACGGGTTTAGCAGCAAAATAACAGGAAACAAACAGAAGAACTATTTACATATGCAGTGCATTAATGTCTACTCAGGAGGCAGCCCCCACCGAGGCTTTACCTGGCAAGTGGCTTTCTGCGGACCGGATAAGCTGGACTCCAAGTTTACTCCTGCGGCCAGGTGTACCCCGTGGGTTCGGGTCTTCTGAACGACCAGGTCGTGCGCTGCTATGAGGGTCTGCGTGGGCCGATGGATGATGCTGGCGGCGGCGGCTGCTGCAGCAGCGGCTTCAGCGGCAAGCTCCTCCCCCTCGGTTCGGGATACCGCCAGAACGGCGGTGCAGCGCTGCATATCCCGGGCCCACCAACTGCTCCCCTTTAGGTGCCGGCGATATGTGACCACATCCCCCGGCTTCATGAAGGACTTGGCGCCGTCTCCGCACAGGCAGGGCTCCACTTCATCCCGGGTGATGCGGACTCTCAGGGCTGTCCCGATCTCCTGCACGAAGCCTTTTCCTGTCTGGGGCAGGTAAACAATCACGACGCCCCACTTCGGCAGGGAGCCCTCTAGCAGCTCACCACGCGCCTCCCGCTCCACTTCCCGCTGGAACTCCGCAATCAAGTGATTCCTGTACTCTCCCCAAGGGAAGGGCCCCATGTCTGGCCCCCCCTGTTCTTTGGGAGCAGGCGGCAGGGATGCGGGAGCGCCAGTGGCCGCAGCGGCGGCCGGGTCTGGTGCAGAGGTGAGGCGATCTCCCTGGGGGTCGCGGCACTCAGTACCCCTACCTGGGGTGACTACTCCAGCGTCACTCCTTTCCCCTGGGGGAGGCACCCGGGCTGGGGACTGTGCAGGCAAAGGGTGCCCCATCAACAGCTCCCACGGATCCAGATCCTCCAGCGGGGGCATATCCGAATAATCCTCCGGTGACGGGGGTCGATGCGGGGCCATCCTTTTCTGCAGGCCTTCTCCAGTCTCCAGTCCCACCTCATCTGAGTCATAGTTTCGTTTCTTCGGTCTCCGCCCGCCATAGAAGATCAGGAGGCGGATCTCCCCTGTTGACGGGCCCGCCCTTAGGATGCAACAATATTTAGACTGGGCGGCCATTGTCCTTCGCGCTCTTCAGCTGGTCTACGCCTACTCCACGCCCCTCTTCTCTTCCTGCGCTCTTCTCAGCGCTGTAATGGCGGCGGATTTTGGTGGTAAATGGCGCGGCACAGTCTTTGCAATAAAGTACAAGTATAATAAATTACAGTTCCAAGGCACACATGACTTGATTCTTCAGGCTTAAGTAGATCCTGTTCATGACGCCAAGTTGTAGCGCCCCCACTGCCGCAGGGCCGAGGGGTACCCGGTACCGGGCCTCTGGGTCTCTGCTCTGGGGTTGTCACGGTGGCTAGGCCCCGGTCTGTGACCCTGCCGAGGGGCGCACAGGGAATGATAGATGTGGATGGTGGTGGTAGTGCGGTGCAGTAAATAACGAGGACACCAGGTTGCAGTCTCTTTACCTCTTTACTGAAGGTCTCTGGGTCCTCAGTCCGGAATATGAATCCCCAGGCTGCGCAAGTCCGGCCGGTCCAATGGCACCTCCAGAGTTCTCTTCACAGGTGGAAATCGGTGCCTTCCTACTAGCGCTATGTGTTGTGGTCCTCCCCTGCTGTGCTTACGGAAAGTCCCCACAACTGTTGTGTCTGTTTCTTAAGTTCCCTCACAACTCGATTAGATGATGTCCTGCTAATCCTCCGTCCCTCCCTGATGTTACGGTTAGGACGGCACCCGTATGACGGGTAGGCTCGGAGCTCTTCCGGGACCCTAGAGTCGCCCCTCTCCACAAGTTGCCCCCCAAGACTGCATAGGTGATGTATGTGAGACAGCCCGCCTTTGACTGACTGTCCTGCCGTTGGTTTGAAGTATTGCCTGAAGCTGAATATAGCAATACTTCCTCGGCGTTCCGGCCGCCGGTTGTGCGCCTCAGTAGGATGTTGCCTCGGTCTTACAGCACGACTCCTACTGGTATTTCTCCTCTTGCTTTGATCTCGTTTCTCACTCAGCACAATATATCTCGCTTCTAATCCTTTCTTAGGGCACCGCCGCTATGCTGAGCAGGCACGGTCCCGTGACGTTCCTTCTTGTAGCCAGGCCTCTGTCAGGGTCCCAAACCTGACAGGGACCCTACCGAATCTTCCCTTACAACACCCTCTGCCACCAGGTGTTGTCTGGTCCAACCCCGTCAGCTTTCTCTCTAACTTCCTGCCTGACCCCCAGTTTTACCCACAGTGGTGAGGAGTGGCCTAATAAATAGCACCCTTAGCTCCCCCTGGAGGCCCGACTGTGAAATGTATTGGTGTATGTGATACCTGGTCAGATGAACTCCTTCAGTGCCATCAGATGTACCATAGCCCCCCTTAGCGGCGGAGCCACAGTACTGCAACGACCAGGACTCTGGGGCACTGCACTAGTACTCCATGCAGAATCATGGGCACCACACAGTGCTTCATACAGTATTATGGGCACCACGTAGTCCTCCATAGAGTATTATGGGCACCGCATAGTCCTCCATACAGTATAATGAGCCCTATATATTGCTCCATACAGTATAATGAGCCCCATATATTGCTACATACAGTATAATGAGACCCATATATTGGTCTATACAGTATAATGAGCCCCATATATTGCTCCATACAGTATAATGAGCCCCATATATTGCTATATACAGTATAATGAGACCCATATATTGCTCCATACAGTAAAATGAGACCCATATATTGCTCCATATAGTATAATGAGCCTCATATATTACTCCATACAGAATAATGAGCCCTACATAGTACTTCATACAGAATAATAAGCCCCATATATTGCTCCATACAGTAAAATGAGCCCCATAAATTGCTCCATACAGAATAATGGACCTCATTTAATGCTCCATACAGAATAATGGGCCCCATTTAATGCTCAATACAGAATAATGGACTGCATATGATGCTCCATATAGAATAATGGACCTCATATAATGCACCATACAGAAAAATGGACACCATATAATGCTCCACATCAAATGGGCTCCATATTATGCTCCACACAGAATGGCCCCATATAATGCTCCATAAAGAATGGACCCCATATATTGCTCCATACAGTATGGGCCCAATATAATGCTCCATCTAGAATGTGCCCCCTATAATGCTTCATAAAGAATTACGGTCCCATATAATGCTCTATACAGAATCATGGGCCCCATATAATGCTCTATACAAAATAATGGGCCAGATATAATGCTCCATATAAAATAATGGGCCCTATATAATGCTCTATACAAAATAATGGGCCCCATATAAGGCACCATACAGAATAATAGGCCCCATATAATGCTTCATACAGTATAATGGGCCTCATATATTGCTCCATACAAAAGGGGTACCATATATAGCTCCAAACAGAATAATGGGCCCCATAAATTACTCCATATAGAATGGCCCCATATAATCCTCCATACAGAATAATGGACCCCATATAATTCTCCATACAGAATGATCCCCATATAATTAAAAAAACAAACAAAAAAACACATACTCACCTGTCTTCTATGGCCGCAGGTCCGGTCTCTTTAGCGACTTCTGCCTCTCTGCACTTCTCAGGATAGAGGGCACGCTACAGTGGCATCATCGCTCCCTCTGCCTTGAGTCACTAAGTCACAAGACACGGAATACACTGGAACTGTGGTCAGCAGGGAACGAGGAGAGGTAAGTATTGCAAACAGTTTAAATCACGGGGCCCATCGGTGTCCCCGACGGTGAGTGGGCCCCCCCGGTTGCTCATAGCCTCGGCACTTTCCCGGGTGCCCCAGGTGGTGACTCCGGCCCTGATTCTAGGGTCAACATTACATGTCACAGGGCACAGTGATGCTGATTGGAGGGGATAATGAAGACAGGAGGCTGAGATTTCTTCCATGCACCGCACGCCCCAGAGCCTGGAAGAAATCGTTAGCATACAGAAATAAAATACGATTTTTCAACAACAAGACCGCAACTATGAGGCATACAGGTAGGATTAGTGTAACATTTGTTTTACCTACTGTATATGCCCATATTAATAGGTTATATACGTCCTAGGGGGTGACAGATTCCCTTTAATGCAAGGATTCCCCAGGGAGCTGTACAATTACATTTTTATTTTAAAGCTTAAGAGCGGAGTAAACCTGTTATGTCAGGGATCTCTAGATGGTTCTACCATCTTGTAGGATGGATGTTGGGCTTGCATGCTTACTCTAATTTCCATACCATAATTCAGCAGGTGTCACAGAGTGTGCATATTGAATAGGATTTCCTCCCTATAAATACACTTGGGTGGCCAGGCCCCTCCTTAAATGCTTACATGCAGAGCCTTCTCTCTCAGTCGGAGATGCTGAAAGGAAGTTGCTTCCACTCCCCATCCTTCGCAATGTGATGACTGGAAAATGAATATATAATTAACGCACATCTTCCCCCCAGTATGTGCGTGTATCTTATTAGATGGCTTCCGGTTTCTTAGCACCTGCTCTCTGATCTAAGATATCTGAGATGAACCAATGCAATGGGCTTCCAAACTGAAATATAATGAAAGGAGTATATTTCATTTCTTCCTGCCGTGCTTAGTATGTAGATTATTATAGTGTGTTCCTACAACTCCACAAGGTTTGAACTAAAGTGGGCAAATTGTGCTTCATCAAGTGAGTAATAACAAGAATTGCTAAGACGCTAAGGCTAAATTAATTAGGTCTGGCGTTACGGACTCCAGTCTTAATAAGAGGCTTGCCGGAATGCACCTAAGATGCACCTAATTCATTAAGAGGCACATGTCACTTAATCAGTTTTGTCTGCCTCCGTGTGCCTTGCCAGAATTGTAAGCCAACACTTTTGGTGGATATGTTGGGTGGGAATTTCCACGCCGACCCACCTTAGCTCCTCCTCAGTTACACCCACTTTTGCAAAACTGGTTGAAAATGGCATGAAAACATCAAATGTTGCTTTTGTACAACTTCATTGTGTACAAACATTTTGTGATTTTTCAAAATTCTGGTGAAAACACTTTCACGATTTGGGACCTAGAGATATAGTCACACATAGCAGATTTGTTGCAGATATTTCTTCTACTGCTCCGTTTCTATTCTTCCCTTCATATGAAGGGAGTTTTAAGTATATGCACACAATTCAGCTGATTAGTCAAAGCTTTCATGCTAGAATTCTGGCATAAAAACTTTGAAAGATCACAAAATTTAGGTGCAACTTGAAGCTAAATTTTACGACTTCTGGTATCTTCACACCAGTTTCTCCCGGCTTTACCGAAATAGGCACAGCTGGGGCGGAATGGGGGTCTAGTGACCTCGCACATCAAAGTAGTGACAACTGGTGGCATTTTCTGCACCACAAGTCTTACTCTATCAGGGGCTAAAGTAGTATTTGTGGCGTGGTGAAAACAAAGCTGTATACCACTCGTCCGGCGCTCCTGATTCATGAAGAACGCTGATCTTGATGAATCAGTCCCATTTTTTTTTCAGGTGGACAAACCCACCAAGTTTTTCATGAGGAAAATGCTTTAGAAAATGCTAGTTTTCTTATTTTCTGAGTGATTTTTCAATGTTTTTTTTATTTACGTTTTTACAGCACTTTTGTGGCATCTTTTTACTGGGTTTCCCAGTATTTTTTTAAACTCGATTCAACAATGAACAAATTGCTAGCCATTGTTTAAGCAGAAATGCTGACAAAATGCTCAAAGAGATATCAACGTCTTTCGAGCCTTTCCATTTACCATATTTTCCGGCGTATAAGATGACTTTTTACCCCCTGAAAATCATCTCAAAAGTCGGGGGGTCATCTTATACGCCAGGTACGGCATGTGCAGGGAGCGATCCTGGATGGTTTCCAGGGTCTGAAGGAGAGGAGACTCTCCTTCAGGCCCTGGGATCCATATTCATGTAAAAAAAAAAAGAACAAAAATAAAAAATATGGATATACTCGGCCCCTGGCTCTCAGCCGCTGAGAGCCAGGGGCTGTCGGAGGGTGAGTATATCCATATTTTTTATTTTTATTCTTTTTTTTTTACATGAATATGGATCCCAGGGCCTGAAGGAGAGTCTCCTCTCCTCCAGATCATGGGAACCATCCGCACCGCACACGTCGTGTAAGATGACTGTGCGTATAAGATGACCCCCGTCTTATACGGCGAGTATGTCCCAAATTCCATATTTTATATGGAAAAGTTGGGGGTCGTCTTATACACCCAGTCGTCTTATACAGCAGAAAATACGGTACTTTTGTTATAAAGTATAGATTGACTTCAGGATGGAAGATGACTCAAGAATAGTCAGTTCATTTCTTTTAATCGCTGGGTGTTTTTGGAAACCTGAAGTGGTTGAAAAACGCTCAAAAGACTGAATGTGTAAAAATCAAGTCGTTTTTACATAGAAATGCATATGTTCATTCTTCTGCGCATTTTGTTAACTCTTTTTCAGGCAGGTGGAATTTGCCTGAAAAAAAAAAATAAAAAAAAATAAAACCCCACCGATGTATGCATACGTTAATACACATTCTGCAGGAATAACTGAATTTTCCGACACAGTCTAACTGCCACGTATGAATACACCATAATTATTCAAAGCATAAAACATATAAATGAAAGGTGCAGAAAAATGTGATGATAAAAGGATTATGGCCACAACAATATTGAACAGATCAATGATGCCATTAGCTCTAATTCAATGGGAGATCAGGTGCGAATGGAGAAATGAGAAAAGTATGGCAGGGATCATTAGAGAAAGGACTGGGGACCTAAAAACTGAATGTCTGCATCAAAGTGTAATTGATAGTGGAGAAGCATCAAAGCTTTAATTATCAAATCTTGGCTATTCTAGGAGCACATACCAGAGAATGACATATCTATGATTGACTTTGGAATACTAGAGCTAGAATTGGTGACAGCAAAATATACTGCCAATGCTTGATATGCAGTGGGTACGGTACCCCTTTAAATTTTTCACTCTTTGTTTCATTGCAGCCATTTGGTAAATTCAAAAATTGTCATTTTTTTCTCATTAATGTACGCTCTGCACCCCATCTTAACTGAAAAAAACAAATGTAGAAATTTGTGCAAATTTTTTAAAAAAGAAAAACTGAAATATCACACGGTCATAGGTATTCAGACCCTTTGCTCAGTATTGAGTAGAAACACCTTTTTGAGCTGGTGAATGATGCAACAAGTTTTTCACACCTGGATTTGGGGATCCTCTGCCATTCTTCCTTGCAGATCCTCTCCAATTCCGTCAGGTTGGATGGTAAACGTTGGTGGATAGCCATTCTCAGGTCACTCCAGAGATGCTCAATTGGGTTTAGGTCAGCGCTCTGGCTGGACCAGTCAAGAATGGTAAGAGTTGCTCTGAAGAAGTTGTCCTGTCCCCGCAGCTGAAAAACACCCCATAGCATGATGCTGCCACCACCATGTTTCACTGTTGGGATTGAATTAGGCAAGAGATGAGCAGTGCCTGGGTTTCTCCACACATACCGCTTAGAATTATCACCAAAAAGGTCTATCTTCATCTCATCAGACCAGAGAATCTTATTTCTCATAGTCTGGGAGTCCTTCATGTGTTTTTTAACAAACTCTATGCGGGCTTTGAAATGTCTTGCACTGAGGAGAGGCTTCCATTGGACCACAGTGCCATAAAGGCCCGACTTGTGGAGGGCTGCAGTGATAGTTGACTTTGTGGAACTTTCTCCCATCTTCCTACTACATCTCTGAAGCTTAGGCACAGTGATATTGGGGTTCTTCTTTACCTCTCTTACCAAGGCTCTTCTCCCACGATTGCTCAGTTTGGCTGGATGGCCAGGTCTAGGAAGACTTCTGGTGGTCCTAAACTTCTTCCATTTAAGGATTATGGAGGACACTGTTCTCTTAGGAACCTTGAGTACTGCAGAAATCCTTTTGTAACCTTGACCAGATCTGTGCCTTGCCACAATTCTGTCTTTGAGTTCCTTGGCCAATTCCGTTGACTTCATGATTCTTATTTGGTCTGACGTGCACTGTAAGCTGTGAGGTCTAAAATAGACAGGTGTGTCCCTTTCCAAATCAAGTCCTATCACTTTAATTAAACAAAGCTAGACTCCAATGAAGGAATAGAGCATCCCAAGGAGGATCACAAGGACATGGACAGCATGTGACTTAAATATGAGTGTCTGAGCAAAGGGTCTGAATACTTATGACCATTTGATATTTCAGCTTTTCTTTTTTAATACATTTGCAAAAATTTCTACATTTCTGTTTTTTCACTCAAGAGTGTACATTCATGAGAAAAAATGAACTTTTTTGAATTTATTAAATGGCTGCAATGAAACAAAGAATGAAAAATGTAAAGGGGTCTGAATACTTTCCATACCCACTGTATGGTTGTGACTGATACGGTTAATATGTAACACTCCACCCTGGTTGTTACAGTGGCATTGCTTTCCTCACGGGGAGAGTGATGTCATGCTTGGAAGCGAAGGAAGATCTCTTTCATCAGTTAAACACAAGCATACAACATGTTCACACTCCAGTCCAGAAGGGGGACCTCTGATCCAGCTTGTGGGTGGCTCCCATATATATATATTCTTGGCTGGAGGGAAAGTTAGTTAGTTCCTGTCAGAGAGGAGCTTGTCAAGGAACATCAGCTTAGGCAGAGCTGGTAAGAAAGGAGTATAGCCGAGCAGACGTGGGAGTCTGCAGCTCCTGGCAGAAAGAGAGGAGAGGAGAAGGAAGCAGAGGGGCTGTGCAGCCACAAGAAAGTGCTGCAGCTCCTGGACAGAGATAACACCGAAGGAAGAACAGCTTGTAGTGAGCGTGCAGGAGAGCGAAGCACAGGAGAGTGACAACTGGGGAGTAAAGCTGCGATTGGGCTACCTCCCTGCAAAGCACAAATACCAGTAGCTGGAAGACCGAGGTTGTGAGGGACTCCAAGACTTACAGCAGAAACTGGCAGGACAGCTGGATTACATGTAACCTGTCCACCCTAATACTCAAGAGACGCAGTGGTGCATAGAGCTGGGGTCATGATAGAGACCCTGTAAAAAGGCTCGAGCCACCTGTCATACGGGTTAGTGTCCCACCTTTAAGAAGGACAGAGAGAACTGTGACGACCTTGATAGAAGCCACAGGCAGCAAGGGACTACACCAAAGCGCTAGTAGGAAGGCTTTCAACTACACCTGGTAAAGGGGACTCTGAACTCGCTTCCAAGCTGGACGAACCCTGCCTGTACCTGTGATCTGGTTCCTTGGACTGCGGTTGCCTGAAGCCTTCAGTAAACTAGTAAACAAACTGCAAACCTGTGTCCTCCATTTCTTACCGTACCACCTACTATCTTCATCTACACACCGGGAGCCCTGGGGACCCAACTTCACCTGTGGGAAGTTATTCCATCTTAGCTGCCATAACATCACCCCAGAGGATCCCTTTAAGCAGCGTCAGTCCCCACTGACCGAATACCAGAGGAGCCATTACAAATACAAACTTTATTCAGAACCCCTTTAAAGACTTTTCCTTTAACATGGGCGCCCAGGGCCACGGACCGGGTCGCCGCCACTGTGACATCCACCTTTAAGTACCAGACCTGGTACCGAATACCCCACGGCCCTGGTGGGCGACTCAAATATACAGAGTAAAGCAAGTACCTTTTATCACAGTCTAAGGACTAAGGATGCATCCTTTCAAATGTGTACCTGTTTCTTTAATTGAACTGAGTAGTGTATTTCTTCCAGCCTGTACGTAATGCATATGGTTTATGTTCTGCTACAGTGCCTTACAAAAGTATTCCCTGGAACTTTTCAACCTTTTCCCACATATCATGCTTCAAACATAAAGATACCAAATGTACATTTTTGGTGAAGAATCAACAACAAGTGGAACACAATTGTGAAGTTGAACGAAATATATTGGTTATTTAAAATTTTTGTGGAAATTCAAAAACTGAAAAGTGGGGCGAGCAATATTATTCGGCCCCTTTACTTTCAGTGCAGCAAACTCACTCCAGAAGTTCATTGTGGATCTCTGAATGATCCAATGTTGTCCTAAATGCCTAATGATGATAAATATAATCCACCTGTGTGTAATCAAGTCTCCGCCCACGTCGGAATCCCTCTGGCGCTGAGCCCACATTTTTCCCGGAACATGTCAGCTGTTTTGAAGCCCTCACTCAGCCCAAGATCACGAAAAATGGAGATGCTACAGGTCTCAGAAAAAGGCACCATTTTTTTTAAATCAAGGTTTGGATTTTCTTTTCACCACTTAAATAAAAAAGAACCTAGATATGTTTGGTGATTATGAACTTGTAATGACCTGGAGAATCATAATGGCAGGTCAGTTTTAGCATTTAGTGAACATGGTAAAAAAAAAACTGTGGAAATGCCCTTTTATTGCAATTTCACCGCACTTGGAATTTTTTCCTGCTTTCCAGTACATGATATTAACGCCTATAATATCGCCTTTAATCAAAATTAAGCCAAGTGATAATTATTACTAACACCAAGAATGAACACCAGGCCATAAAATATGAAAAAGTACAAACTTTATTTTGAACATATCTAAAACCATATACCACACATAAAATTATGGAGCAACCAAAATACAGAGACAACCGACAGGTATGACCGGAACAGTGGCAAAGAACTATATATATATATATATATATATATATATATATATATATATATATATAAACGAAGTATCCTTCCAATCAATCATATAGTGCGTACATACACACCCACAGAAGAGAAGGAAAAAAAAAAAAAATCCTGCAAGTGTTACCAGTAGTATCCCTAATGCAGCGGTCATAGATGATAATGCACAAAAATTATTTAAATAGAATATAAGAAATATGTATGTATTAATGTTAATCGTTAATATATTAAAAGACTAATAAGAAATAAATACATCTTAGTAACAAGTGCAATGTCACCGACAACCGCAGCATCATGGACAACCGCCGTGCGGTCACCAAAATGTTCACAGTACATATAAAGGAAGGACCATAGGTACCAAATGTAAGCCACCAGTCAGGGACCCACGACACCCACGTCGTGGGTCCCTGACTGGTGGCTTACATTTGGTAACTATGGTCCTTCCTTTGTATGTACTGTGAACATTTTGGTGACCGCACGGCGGTTGTCCATGATGCTGCGGTTGTCGGTGACATTGCACTTGTTACTAAGGCCGGTTTCACACGTCAGTGGCTCCGGTACGTGAGGTGACAGTTTCCTCACGTACCGGAGCCACTGACACATGTAGACACATTAAAATCAATGCATCTGTGCAGATGTAATTGATTTTTTGCGGACCGTGTCTCCGTGTGCCAAACACGGAGACATGTCAGTGTTCGTGGGAGCGCACGTATTACACGGACCCATTAAAGTCAATGGGTCCGTGTAAAACACGTACCGCACACGGACGTTCTCCGTGTGCCGTGCAGGAGACAGTGCTCCAGTAAGCGCTGTCCCCCCCACATGGTGCTGAAGCCGCGATTCATATCTTCTGTGCAGCAGCGTTTGCTGTAAAGAAGATATGAATAATCCATTTTTTTAGTGGTATTTCGTGTTTAAAATAAAGCTCCATGTCCCCACCCCCTGTGCCCGCCCCCGCTGTTCTGAAAATACTCACCCGGCTCCCTCGTTGGCTGTCGCTGCTTCCTGTCCTGGCCGCACCTTCTACTGTATGCGGTCACGTGGGGCCGCCGATTACAGTCATGAATATGCGGCTCCACCTCCCATAGGGGTGGAGCCGCATATTCATTACTGTAAATGAGCGGCCACACTGATGTGCCACAGAAACGCAGGGGCACACGGACACGGATAATTCCGGTACCGTTTTTTTCCGGTACTGGAATTATCTGGACGTGTGGGACAGGCCTAAGATGTATTTATTTCTTATTAGTCTTTTAATATATTAACGATTAACATTAATACATACATATTTCTTATATTCTATTTAAATAATTTTTGTGCATTGTCATCTATGACCGCTGCATTAGGGATACTACTGGTTACAGTTGCAGGATTTTTTTTTTTTCTTCTCTTCTGCGGGTGTGTATATACGCACTATATGATTGATTGGAAGGATACTTCTTTTATATATATATATATATATATATATATATATATATATATATATATATATATATATATAGTTCTTTGCCACTGTTCCGGTCATACCTGTCGGTTGTCTCTGTATTTTGGTTGCTCCATAATTTTATGTGTGGTATATGGTTTTAGATATGTTCAAAATAAAGTTTGTACTTTTTCATATTTTATGGCCTGGTGTTCATTCTTGGTGTTACCAGTACAAGATATGTTAAAACCAATGGTGTCATTCAAAAGTGCAACTCATCCTGTAAAAAACAAGCCCTCACAAGACCATTTTGACCAAAAAATAAAAAAGTTATGGGCTCTGGGAAGAAGGGGAACAAAACCCGAAAATGCAAAGAGAAAAGGTTGTTAAGGGGTTAACCCAACAAACAAATTGGTGTTATAACTTTTTCCACATGGTGAACCACGCAAAAAATAAAAACAACCGAATTGCTGGTTTTTGTTCATCGTGCATCTGAAAAATCTTATTGAAAAGCGGTCAAAAAAGTTATGTACCCCAAAATGGTACCCAAACAATTTCCAGCTTGTCGAGCAAAAAATAATCTTTCATACAGCTGTTTGCCAAAAAAATAAAAAAGATACAGCTCTCAGAATATGGTGGTGAAAAAAGTATTTGGTTTTATAAAGAAAGCATTTTTATAGTGTGATAGCAGCAAAACATAAAAAACCCGATATAAATCTAGTATTGCTGCAATTGCATCGACCAGAAGAATAAACTCATCTACTCACTTATTCCGCACGTTAAACAGCCCAAACATAAAAATAAGAACTTTTCTTGTAAAGCCGTCTATTTGTTCATTCTGCCTCTGAAAAATCGGAATAGAGTTCAGTTCACATTTATCCTGCACCCTTCACTGAGCGCATACTTTAGGATTCTAGTGTAAATCTTCAAAAATGCGATTCAGTCAAAACCCCCAATGGAACCACTTATGAGGCACATGGCGTCCCTTTGGACTCTGTCTGGTCTTTGTTCCGGCAGTGTCCCATCATTTTAGGCATTTTTTTAGAGCACAAATTTTGTCGACCACAGTTCTGTGCACTCCTAAAAAATGGATACCACTGGAAAAGATGCCATATGGAGTCACCATGATCCGATTAACAAAACAACCCCCTTCAAAAAGTGCCTCCATTCTTCAAAAAACAACTTTAGAGCTAAAAGCTCCCGATTCCCAACATCGTAATTTCTTTCAGTATTAAATAATTTTTTCGAGAAGAAGGCACAGGGCCTCAGGTTAGTCAAAGTGGTAGGTCCTTGGGATAACACCTCCCCCACCCCCACCTCCGACACGTCCACCTCAATGATGAACAGTTTAGACGGATCAGGCTGGTCCAAAACAGGGGCAGATATAAAGCATTTCTTTAAAAAAGTAAACGCCTTCACATTCAGCGCTGACCAGTTTTTGAGATCAGTCCCCCTTACGAGTCAGATCAGTGAGGGGCTTGACCACCTGCGAAAATCCCTTCATAAATTTCTTATAATAGATTGCAAACTCCAGAAAACATTGAAGACCCTTTAAGTCTCTGGGTTGTACCCAATCCACAATGGCCCATACAAAACCTTTTGTCAGACAGAATGAACCCCAGAAAGGACAATTCTTGGACAAAAAATGCTCATTTTTCAGGTTTCGCAAAGAGTAAGTTCTCTCGTAACCTCTGGAGAACCGCACATAGATGATCCATGTGAGCTTGTTTGTTAGATGAAAACACAAGGATATCATCTAAATATACCACCATAAAGCACCCAATAAAATCAGAAAATACATGGTTGGTAAAATTCTGTAAAACAGCTGGCGCATTAGTGAGACCAATGGGCATAACCAAATTCTCAAATAACCCTTCAGAAGTGAGAAATGTCTTTTCCACTCATCCCCCTCATGATACGGATTAGATTATATGCTCCCCTGAGGTCCAATTTAGAAAACTATTTGGCTCCTGACAATTGATTGTACAAATCAGGGATGGGGATTGGTATTTCTCACTGTGATCTTATTTAATTCCCGAAAATCGAGGCACGGGAGCAAACCACCATTTTTTTTTTTACAAAAAAGAATCCAGCTGCTACAGGAGAGACAGAGGGATGGATGTGGCCTGTACGTAGGCTTTCAGAAATATACTCCTTCATAGTGGTTGTCTCCAGGCCTGAGACTTTGCTCAATGCTTTGGGCAATTTAGCACCTGGAACCAGATTAATAGTACAGTCAAAAGGGCGATGTGGTGGTAAGAACTCGGCGTCCTTTTCAGAAAAAAATCCTCAAAATCTTTCAGATACTCCAGAATACCTTCCAGATTAACGGATGACACAAGTACAGTAGTAAGGCAACTTTTGACACAATTAGGACCCCATTTGACAATGTCCTGAGATTCCCAATCTATCAGAGGGTTATGTAACTGTAACCAGGGGAACCCCAATACCAGTCCTGCAGGCAGATTGTCCAGAACAAAACATGGAATATGTTCCTGGTGCAAGGAACCCACTTTAAGGAGAAACTCTTCCGAGACAAATTTAATGACATTCTTAGCCAGCAATGTTTTGTCAATGGCAAAAATATGAATAGGAGTCTCCAGCCTAACTGTCCCTAACTTACACTTGGTCACCAAGTCAGAGTCAATAAAGTTCATGGATGACCACCAGTCCACGAAAGCAGAAGTGGGCGTGAAGCAACTCCCATAACTAAGCTCCACTTCCAACAATACTTTAGAGAAAGAGGAAAAAGGTACCTGAGAGTCTGGGTGACCTCCTCGACAATCACCGAGACTCAGCCGCTTGTTAGTTGGTGGGCAGGAGGAACAGTCCTTTTTCCAATGTCTGGGATCCCTGCAGTAAAAACACAGCTTTCATTCACGTCACGGTTTCCTCTCTTTTTCCTTGAAGTTGGTTCAGATGGTGGCAAAACAACATGATTAGCAGGGAGCAACGGAACCTCTCGCTGTGTAATACCTCTCTCCCTTAGCCTCTGATCCAAACAGATAGCCTGAGTCATAGCCTCCTCCAATGAGCTGGGTGGTGGATGGAGAGCCAGAGCGTCCTTCCGGTCATCCGACAATCCTCTCCTGAACTGACATCTCAAGTAGAGTCACCCAGGACACCTCAGTGAACCATCGACAGAACTCGGAGCTATACCATTCAGCTGAGAGCTTACCCTGAAAGAACTCATGACTGTGTCCTCTGTCACTCTGACCTGGTCAGGCTCGTAAAAAAAAATAAGTCCTTGGGACTTAAAGAACCTATCCACAGACATATGTTCAGGGGCAGAAGCAGGTAAAGAGAAAGCCCACGATTGAGGTCCCTCCCGAAGTAAGGAAATGATTATCCCCACTCACTGACTCATCTCCAGAAGATTGGGGTCTAAGAGAAAATAATAGCTTGCAACTCTCCTTAAATGTATGAAACCTCCCCTTTTCCCCAGAGAAGGTGTCTGGGATCCTGACCGTAGGTTCAGGAGAGTGCAATGAGACATCAACAGTGTCAGAGTGCTTACAGACAGACTGGGAAGAAGATCCCTGCAAAGATTATACTGTGTCAGAAAGCTCTCTTTGCAGGTGGTTATGAGACATGGCCAAGGCCCTATGTTCCACAGACAGATCCTGCATTATTTGTGTCAAACTAGTCATTTGATCCGCCCTGGATGGGGCCAATCATACCAGGATAAGGATGGGACTATGCATACCCAGACTGGGATGGGGCAAATCATACCAGGATAAGGATGGAGCCATGCATACCAGGACTCGGATGGGGCCAATCATACCAGGATAAGGATGGGACCATGCATACCAGATACCAGGACTGGGATGGGGCCAATCATACCAGGATAAGGATGGGGCCATGTATACCAGGACTGGGATGGGGCCAATCATACCAGGATAAGGATGGGGCCATGTATACCAGGACTGGGATGGGGCCAATCATACCAGGTAAAGGATGGGGCCTTGCCTACCAGGATAGGGATGGGGCCATGCATACTTGGACGAGATGGTGACCCTGCATACCATTATAGGGATGAACGTGATCATTCCTGCCAGGATAAGGATGAGGGGGACCATTTCTACCAGGATAGAGATGAGGGGGCCATGCATACTAGGCTAGGGATGAGGAGGCATGCATACCAAGAAGGGGATGAGAGCCATGCATATCAGGATAGGGATAAGGGGGCCATGCATACCAGGATAGGGATGAGGGAGCCATGCATTCCAGGATAGGAATGAGGGAGCCATGCATAGAAGGATAGGGATGGGGGGCCATGTGTATCAGGATGGGGATGAGGGGACCATATTTACCAGGATAGGGGATATTAAGTACAGAATTGACCACATTTTGTGCTTCCATTTTTTTCCCCCTAATTTCCTCCTCTACAACCTAGGTGGTCCTTATGGACTGGTGGGTCATATAGTCCGAAAATACGGTATATAGTGCCATCTCTTATTACATAGTGTTTTCACTTATTATATAAAGTTCCACCACATCACTTTCAGTGTCCTCTCTTATTATATATATTGCCACCCTTTATTTCATAGAGTGTACACCCTAAGTGTAGTTTGTATTTGTTTCTGCGGTCTGGGGAGGGTTACAGTGGGTACGGAAAGTTTTCAGACCCCTTAAAATTTTTCACTCTTTGTTTCATTGCAGCCATTTAGTAAATTCAAAAAAGTTAATTTCATTTTTTTCTTATTAATGTACACTCTGCACCCCATCTTCACTGAAAAAAGACAGAAATGTTGACATTTTAGCAAATTTATTAAAAAAGAAAAACTGAAATATTTCATGTTCATAAGTATTCAGACCCTTTGCTCAGACACTCATATTCAAGTCACATGCTGTCCATTTCCTTGTAATCCTCCTTGAGATGGTTCTACTCATTCATTGGAGTCCAAATGTGTTTAATTAAATGGATAGGACTTGATTCGGAAAGGCACACACCTGTCTACAGTACAGACCAAAAGTTTGGACACACCTTCTCATTTAAAGATTTTTCTGTATTTTCATGACTATGAAAATTGTAAATTGACACTGGAGGCATCAAAACTATGAATTAACACATGTGGAATTATATACTTAACAAAAAAGTGTGAAACAACTGAAAATATGTCATATTCTAGGTTCTTCAAAGTAGCCACCTTTTACTTTGATGACTGCTTTGCACACTCTTGGCATTCTTTTCATGAGCTTCAAGAGGTAGTCACCGGAAATGGTTTTCACTTCACAGGTGTGCCCTGTCAGGTTTAATAAGTGGGATTTCTTGCCTTATAAATGGGGTTGGGACCATCAGTTGTCTTGTGCAGAAGTCTGGTGGATACACAGCTGATAGTCCTACTGAATAGACTGTTAGAATTTGTATTATGGCAAGAAAAAAGCAGCTAAGTAAAGAAAAACGAGTGGCCATCATTACTTTAAGAAATGAAGGTCAGTCAGTCTGAAAAATTGGGAAAACTTTGAAAGTGTCCCCAAGTGCAGTGGCAAAAATCATCAACCGACACAAAGAAACTGGCTCACATGAGGACCGCCCCAGGAAAGGAAGACCAAGAGTCACCTCTGCTTCTGAGGATATGTTTATCCGAGTCACCAGCCTCAGAAATCGCAGGTTAACAGCAGCTCAGATTAGAGACCAGGTCAATGCCACACAGAGTTCTAGCAGCAGACACATCTCTACAACAACTGTTAAGAGGAGACTTTGTGCAGCAGGCCCTCATGGTAAAATAGCTGCTAGGAAACCACTGCTAAGGACAGGCAAGAAGCAGAAGAGACTTGTTTGGGCTAAAGAACACAAGGAATGGACATTAGACCAGTGGAAATCTGTGCTTTAGTCTGATGAGTCCAAATTTGAGATCTTTGGTTCCAACCACCGTGTCTTTGTGCGACGTAGAAAAGGTGAACGGATGGACTCTACATGCCTGGTTCCCACCGTGAAGCATGGAGGAGGAGATGTGATGGTGTGGGGGTGCTTTGTTGGTGACACTGTTGGGAAATTATTCAAAATTGAAGGCGTACTAAACCAGCATGGCTACCACAGCATCTTGCAGCGGATGACCTGGCCTCCACAGTCATCAGACCTGAACCCAATCGAGATGGTTTGGGGTGAGCTGGACTGCAGAGTGAAGGCAAAAGGGCCAACAAGTGCTAGGCATCTCTGGGAACTCCTTCAAGATTGTTGGAAGACCATTTCCGGTGACTACCTCTTGAAGCTCATCAAGAGAATGCCAATAGTGTGCAAAGCAGTCATCAAAGCAAAAGGTGGCTACTTTGAAGAACCTAGAATATAAGATATATTTTCAGTTGTTTCACACTTTTTTGTTAAGTATATCATTCCAGATGTGTTAATTCATAGTTTTGATGCCTTCAGTGTGAATTTACAATTTTTATAGTCATGAAAATACAGAAAAATCTTTAAATGAGAAGGTGTGTCCAAACTTTTGGTCTGTACTGTATGTAAATACCTCACAGATCACAGTGCATGTCAGACCTGTGACGCTAGTCACTTCTCACGGCTAAGACATGAGTCAAAGTGGTCAGGAAGTCCAAGGTCAGAAGCCAGGAGGGTACGTCATAAACAGAAGAAAGAGACAAATACGTAGTCAGGAAACGTTCCAAGGTCAGAGTACCAGGAGGATAACGGATCAGAGCTGAAGGGGTTAAACAGGCGGATGGTCAGAACGAATTCCAAGGTCAGGCAATAGATCTAGCATGTTGAACAAAAAAGAACGTACCGGTACCACTTATTAATAAGATTAGAAGAGGGGAGGTGCAACTCTAAGAATTGAGAACCTACACGAGAAATGAGCTAAACCAAAATAATTACAATATTAAATTGACTTATAAAATTGCGGCGAGGGAAATTGATTTTTTAGATGTCAAGATCTTAGTAGATACTGAGGGGAGATTACAGACAGATGTATTTAGAAAGGAGACATCAGTTAACTCATTATTACACACTACCTCCACCCATACTCGACTATATACAGGATGTCCGCACGGGACAATTCCTGAGAATGATAAGAATATGCTCACAGGATGGGGCCAGGCTCGAGACCTTAGTTCCAGGTTCTGTGAGCGGGGATATAGCAACAGGTCAATTAGGAGTGGTTATCAGTGGGCACGTAGGGTTCCTTGTAACCAGCTACTCTGTGGATCCACACGTGTCACTGATGGGGATCCTCCTTTGAGATTTATTGAAATGTATAACAACCAGTGGCACAATATGCACCAGATTCTGCAGAGACATTGGTTTTTAAAAAAGAACCATCTCTGAACCGGATTTTACCAGAATACCCGCTTCTGACTGCAAGAAGGGGTAGGAACCTAAGGGACCTTTTGGTTAGAAGCCACTATGTGTCGAAATCCCCAACCCTTTAGGAACTGGAGGACAAAAATGGGAATGTTAACCACGTGGCTTTTGCCGAGCATGCAGTAACATCATGCGTGAGACAACTTTTTCATCAGCTGATGGCAGCAGGGTATATCGGATTTTGTCCTATATTTCATGTAGTACAAGATACGTTGTGTATTATGCCACATGCCCATGCGACCTTATATATGTGGGCCTTACATCCCGTAAACTTCGTGTCAGGACACAGGAACATGTGAGGGACATTTTGGCGGCAAGAGAATCGATCAATCTTTCGGATTTGAAAACCATCCCTAAGCATTTCAAGCTGTGCCATGATTGTAATCCCGCAGTACTACAAGTACGCAGTATAGATAGAGTCCACTGTAGTATTAGAGGTGGGACCTTAAACGGGTCTTGGCACAGCTTGAGTGCCGCTGAATTGTCATGTTGAATACAGTGTCTCCTCACAGCCTGAATGAAAAGCTGTCCTTTGCACTATTCTTATAGGACAGGCCCTCACTCTGGGGCCTTTGAGTTTCTTATGTGTTGTTTTTATCATGTTATGTCTTTTCTTATTCATTTTTAACTTCATTTTTACCTTTTACAGTAACTTTATATTTTGGAAAAAATAGTTGGAAGATCCAATGATTCCTTCATCGTTATATAGCCAAATCATTACAATCTCAGCTGGACAATCAAGTCATGAATTTGGGAGTCTACTAATCATTAGAACATTTGTTATGCATCTGTTTCACTGTGATTTAGGTGTAGTCTTTTTTTCCATGTTCATTATATTGTGTCTTTTGTATCAGTTTACTTACTGTTAACATTTTGATCTGTTGCCCATATTTGTGCCCTGGAGGAAAATGGCCCCTGCATCATGCGCGTGCCTGGTGGCGACACCTCTCGCTCGCATCCCTTCAGTTATGTCACGGGAAGTATTTCTTTGGCCGGCGCTGGTACTCAGATTGCCAGAAGTGATGCCTTGGTGGCCGTGTCCTCACTGCGCAGGCGCTGGCAAGATGGCAGCGTCCATAATTAACTTCCTGTATGGGCCCGATATAAGATCAAACAACATGATGCTAGTCACACAGCCCCCCGAGGAAGCCCACCACGTGAAACGCGCGTCGGGGCTACAACAAGTAGACACTGTGATCCCCAGATGGGTAAGCAATTCGCCGGTAGCACTATTTGCGACACTTTATCTTTGGATGATATCTTTGTATGTTGTTTGTGGGCCTGCCCCCTCTCCCAATTACATGAGGGCCTGGAATTACTTTATGCTTTAATATTTATTAAGGGAAGGTTTATGGACCCACCACCACCATATTACAATGAGTTGGTTTACTTTTAATGGTCACCTCTGAGATTTGACGCAATTATCCATGTGTGCACGCCACTGGACACGTGCAGTACCCAGTGTCCCTGTTTTTTGTCTTTGCCTGTCATCTTATTTATTTAGCTTACTAAGTGTTATGTATTTGTACTCACCCTTATGATATGTGTATGTTGTCAATAAAATGTTTGGATATATTTATAAGGAGACACTGTTTTTCCTTTGTTACTTAGTTATGTAGACATTACACACTCATTTCAGGGCATTTAACTAATTTCTCGTATAGGTTCTGAATAGATCTAGCATGTAGAACTCAAGGCACAGGGAGCATAATGCTCAATGTACTTCTGGCAGTGGTCTGGGAGAAGCTGCTCAGTTAAGTAGGCATGGCCATTACCCAGTATAGTGAACACCTGAGACAGTCAACGCCTCCCAGTCACAGATTGGCTAGTTGGGCTGTCAATAAACACACCAACAGTTCAGCAGGCCCCTGAACCAGACTGGATGGTCATGCTGTCAATCAAAGTACTGACAGCTTCAGCACGCTCCTGTATCAGATTCGACATTGCAGCTGTCAGTAACTGCATTCTTGACACCCTGAGGGGTGGAACCATGACAGTACCCCCTCTTCTGGGGGGCCAGCGGACCCCAGGCTTCCCAGGAAATTTTAGATGAAAGACACCGATTGGCCTTCACATCTCAAGCAAGGACCCAGGATCTCTCCTCTGGTCCATATCCCCTCCAGTGGATGAGGTACTGGAGGGAATTATGGACCCTTCAAGAATCTGCAACCCTTTGAACCTCATACTCCAGGCCATCGTCAACTGAAATCAGAGGAGGCGGGGATGAGTGAGACAATGCAGAAGGGACATAGTCCTTTAATATGGATTTATGGAATACATTAGGGAGGCAAAAGGATGGAGGGATTTAACCTAAATGCCACAGGATTGACTACCTCTAGGATGTCATATAAACCAATAAACTTTGGACCCAACTTCGCCGACTGCACTTTAAGTTTATGTTCCTAGACGACAACCAAACCTTATCCCCAATCTTAAAAACAGGACCCACAGAAGGTCTTCTATCAGCCTTACATTTTTGTAGAATCTGGGCAGTCCCAATATTCTTTTAAACCTCCCTCCAGACATCCCCAAGTCTCTGCACGGCAACCTCCACCCCAAGGCATTCAGAACTAATCCTAGAAAATTCACCAAAATTTGGATGAAAACCATAATTGCAGAAGAATGGTGAGGTTCCGGTAGATTGATTTACTCTACTGTTGAAAAAAACTCAGCGAGAGGTAAAAATGAAGACCAATTCTCCTGCTGCGATGCCTAAAAGCACCTTAAAATTTGTTCCAAAGATTGATTTGTCCTCTCAGTCTGAGCATTGGTCTCAGGGTGATAAGCAGATGAAAATGACAAGTCAATCCCTAGTTTATTGCAAAAAGCTCTCCAAAATTTAGAGACAAATTGTACTCCCCTAACAGACGCAATGTTCAGAGGGATCCCATGTAACCTTACAATATGAAAAATAAACAACCTGGAGAGTGTCTCTGCATTAGGTAATCCTGACAAAGGAACAAAATGAGCTTGTTTGCTGAATCGATCAACTACTACCCAGATAGCAGTCTTCATATCATACAGAGGCAAATCTGTAATGAAATCCAAGAACAAATGAGTCCATGGTCTTTCTGGAATAGGCAATGGAGCCAATTCCCCAGCCGGCCAGTAATGACTGACTTTGGCGCGAGCGCAGACTTCACAAGCAGATACAAAATCTCTAATATCCTTATGCATGGATGGCCACCAAAAAAGTCTAGAGTTGGCTTTCCTTGTGGCAGTAACCCCAGGATGACCCCTTAAAACGGAATCATGAAATTCCTGTAACACCCACAACCTTAGGTACACAGGCACAAATAATTTGGACCCTGGGGAAGTAGAAGGAGCCAAAGACTGGGCTTTACGAATCTCCTCTTCCAGCTTTGAGGTTACAATAGACACCGCAATACCCTGAGGAATAATGGAGCATGGAGTTTCTGGAGGAGAAATGGAATCTAGACTACGAAATAAAGCATCAGCTTTCACATTCTTAGACCTTGGCCTGAATGTAATAGAAAAATTAAATTGAAAGAAAAACAAGAACCATGTGGCCTGTCTAGGAGTTAACCTTTTAGCCAATTCAATGTAAGCTAAATTCTTGTGATCCATGATGAGCGTAAATGGATGAACTGCCCCTTCCAAAAAATGCCTCCATTCCTCAAAGTCCAATTTGACGGCAAGTAACTCCCGATTCCGAACATCATAATTTCTCTCTGCTGGTGAAAATTTTTTAGAAAGAAAAGCAGATGGATGCAGGTTAGTCAGAGTTTTGGGCCCCTGTGATAAGACTGCCCCAACTCCAATCTCCGAAGCATCCACCTCCACAATGAACGGTTCTTGGAGATCAGGTTGGATTAGAATGGGTGCGGACATAAAACACTCTTTTAATATTTCAAAAGCCCTGATAGCCCCCGGCAACCAAACCTTGAGATTCGCCCCCTTACATGTAAGGTCAGTAAGTGGTTTAGCAATTTGTGAAAACCCCTGGATAAATTTTCTATAATAGTTGGTGAATCCCAGAAAGTGCTGCCAAGCCTTAAGATCACGAGGTTGAGCCCAATCAATTATGGCCTGTACCTTCCCAGGGTCCATCTTAAACCTTTCTCCTGACAAGAAAGAGATTTCCTGAACAGAAAAAACACATTTCTCTAATTTAGCAAACAGAGAATTCTCTGTAACACCACACGGACATGTTCCTGGTCAGTGTCCAAGTCTGGCGAGAAAATTATAATGTCATCAAGGTATATTGCAACAAATCTTCCAATGCAATCAGAGAAAATATCATTCATAAAAGTCTGAAACACAGCAGGTGCATTAGATAATCCGAAAGGCATGACAAGATTTTCAAACAGACCCTCAGACATTAAAAACGCCATTTTCCACTCATCACCCTTCCAGATGCGTATCAAATTGTAAGCCCCTCTAAGATCAAGTTTAGAAAATGCAGCGCCCCAGAGTCCTGGTCGTTTCAGTACTGATGCTCCGCCGCTAAGGGGAGTGATGGTACGTCTGATGGCACTTAAGGAGTTCACCTGACCAGGTATCACAGACACCAGTACACTTCATAGTCTGGCCTCCAGGGGGAGCTAAGGGTGCTATGTATTAGGCCACTCCTCACAATCTGGTAAAACTGGGGGTTGGATAGAAAGTTAGTTAGAAGCTGACTGGGTTGGATCCAGGCAACATCCTGTGGCAGAGGGTGTTGCAGGGGAAGATTCAGGGGGGTCCCTGTCAGGGGTGGGATCCTGACAGAGGCCTAGCGAAAAGGACAGAACGTTAAGGAACCGAGCCTGCACTACATCGCGGCGGTATCTCAAGAAAGGACAAGAAGCGAGGTTTATTGTGGAGAGTGAGAAACGAGATCAAAGCAAAAAGGAGATAACACCAGTAGGAGTCGTGCTGTAAGATCGAGGCAACATCCTACTGAGGCGCGTAGCCGGTGGCCGGAACGCCGAGGAAGTATTGGGCTCCAAGCATTACTTCAAACCAACGGCAGGACAGTTAATTATAGGTTGGCTGTCTCACCTAAATCACCTAAGCAAACATAGGGGGCAACTGTGGGAGAGGGGCGTCACTAGGGTCCCGGAAGAACTCCAGGCCTACCCATCATACGGGTGCGTCCTATCCATATCATCTGGGGGACGGAGAAGAACATCAGAACAGAGATAAGTTGTGGGAAAGAACATCAGAAACAGACACAACAGTTGTGAGGACTATCCCGTGGTGCTCAGCAGGGAAGTACTACAACACACAGGCGCTAGAAGGTAGGCACAGATTTCCACCTGCAAAGGGAACTCTGGAGGTGCCATCGGACCGGCCGGTCTCAGACAGCCCTGTTAACCGTACTCTGGATTGAGGATCTTGAAGCCTTCAGTAAAGAAGTAAAGAGACTGCAACCCTGTGTCCTTGTTATTCATCGCGACCTGCACCATGCACCACCACCTACAGCTTCCATTGGACGCCCCTTAGCAGGGTCACGGACCGGGTCTAGCCACCGTGACAACCCCAGAACTGAGACAGAGAGGCCCGGTACCGAGTACCCCACGGCCCTGCGTCTGGGGGCGCTCCAAACTTGGCGTCACGAACAGGATCTACTTAAGCCTGAAGAATCAGGTCATGTGTGCCTTGGAACTGTGATTTATTGTGCTTGGACTGTGACTTATTGCAAAGACTGTGCATTGCCACTTGCCGCCAAAAGTTCCCGCCAAAACCGCCACCATTGCAGCGCCACGGGGAGCGCAGAAGAAGAAGGGCGTGCCATGGGAGGAGACTATCCAAGCGGCGCCAAAAGTGGCGACCGCCCCCTCCGACTACTACTGCGAGATGACGACCTGCCAAGAAGCAGAGGAGAACCGCCCCCTGAATTGCAACGGCGGGAACAGGAGGGAGAAGAAGCTACGCCCTCAGAAAATGGAGGGGCAACGTGCATGTACCACCGAAGATCCCGGAGCAGGGATGGAGACCAGCGAGTCCCAGAGCGACGGCGAAGTGATCCCGGCCTGCCCTCGCCCACCGGAGATGGACCCGAACCCACCACAGCTGGAGGATCCGGACCTCTCAGAGCTACAGGTGGCAGAGCCGAGCCAGCCTATCCCGAATATGGAGCCAGCCGATGCGAAGCAATGGAGGTCGGAGCTGTGTCAGGAGACCGTCCTGGAAGAACCGCGGTCCGAGCTGCAGCCGATTCCAGTGTCCTTGTCAACGGAACAGATCGACATCGGTGGAATCACATCAGACGCAGGTATGGAAAGCGCCCCTGCTCCCCCGACCGATCCTGCTCCCGCGACCGCTCCCCAGCCTGACAATAACCGAGTTTTCACCGACGAGCTAGTAATACTGACCCCAGGCACCATGGATAAGCTGGTGCCTCCATTACCAACAACGATGGGGAAACCGCTAGATGTGAGTTCAGAGGGGGTGACTTTCCAGTGGGATACCCCACGGATCGGGCCGGATGGGGCCAGGCAGGAGGGCCTCAGCATTGCTGTGCTCACCTGGGAACAGTATAAGCAATGCTTAATTCGACAATGGCAAAACCAAAAAGAGACAGAACCAAATGACCCACCGAGAGTACAGAGACCAAAGACTGAACACAACAGGAGGAACTCGGTCAGGCAGGGGACTGTACTAGCCTTCCACCCGAAGCGGGGTTGGGGCTCCATACAAGAACCGGGACTGCCGACAGAAATCTTCTTTACCAGCTACAATGTGAAAACCCCGACCCGCAATCGATATGACAATCAGCTACCATGTAAAGGGGACCAGGTGACCTACACTCGCCATCGGAGTGCACAGGGGTGGTGCTCCCGGGACGTCCAACGATGCGAGCCGGTGGTAGCGCCACCTGCTGTCCAGACTACGACTAACCCAGATTTGCCCAATGCCACTACTGTTGCCACGGTGTGTATAATCGCCGCTACTGAACTTGCAACCACAGCTGACATTCGAATCCAGACACTGGGTGATCTGACCGCGTCTGGGAGACCAACCAATGATACTGATTCTGCATCCGCCGAGGATAGAGGACCGCAGCCTTCCCGACCGGTGAGTGCCCATCACCAATTGATGCAGTGTAACCTTCTGTGAGGATAAACCTAGGAACCACGAGTATGTAAATAGTTAACTGTTGGTCTTTTGTGTCTTCTGCTGCTAGTACCCGACCAGGGTTGTTCTTAAAGGGATCCCTTTGTTTACCCGGGATCCCTATTGCTTTTTATTTTTGCTTTTGGTTTTTCTTTTTACTCCTTTATACCCCCTATTTTGAAAAGACTGCCGAATCATGGACGGTGAATGGTTCACAAACTGTAGTGTAAATAGTTTGCACCCTATTAAGGGTGCCCTCTACTGGTTTTACAAGAAAAAGAACTCTTTGCGAAGAAACTGTTCCTGGAGACAGTACCGGAGTTCCTGCCCTACACGGTCTTGCGACTTGAGAAGTTGCACTACCTCAAAGAGACTTGGTCCCCTCTTAAAGGGGAGGTTCACCAGTGGCACTTAATCTATAATGTTGCCTTAAGAGAAAGTGAATAGTAATAATGTTTTACATAGGAGTATTATGTAGTTAGCTAGACAGTTATAGAAAATGTTTGATAATGTTGTTAAAGACTGAGGACAGGAAGTAAACCCGTAGGGGTTAGTGGGTGAGTCCTCCTAGGAGCCATAGAGAGATGGCTCAGTGATTCTGTACTAAAAGAAGAGGCAGTAGGCCTGGGTAGATAGACAGGCGGTCCTGCATAAGACAAAACAGAAAGTAAGAAGAAAATTTTGCACTTAGAGGAGAAAAATAAAGAAAAAGTTAATTTATACTTAGAGTTTTATAATAAGCCTTTAGTGGATCCAGCTTATACGTCCTTAAAGGCAAAGTTAAATTATTGTTCAGAATTTGCACTTAGTAGAATACCCGGCTGGGTAATAGAAGTTATTTATAGTATGTTATTTAAAATATTTAACCATGTTTTGTTTGTAACGTTCAAGAGTCCTTACCTCCCATAAAGGGAAGCACTGTTTTTATTATTACTTGTTTATTGCATTTCAAAATTTGTATGTCTTTTGCTGATATGTATTGTTGTTTTCTTCCCAGTCCGGGAGTACTGGATTTAACAGGGGGGGAGTGCAGCGCCCCAGAGTCCTGGTCATTGCAGTACTGATGCTCCGCCGCTAAGGGGAGTGATGGTACGTCTGATGGCACTTAAGGAGTTCACCTGACCAGGTATCACAGACACCAGTACACTTCATAGTCTGGCCTCCAGGGGAGCTAAGGGTGCTATGTATTAGGCCACTCCTCACAATCTGGTAAAACTGGGGTTGGATAGAAAGTTAGTTAGAAGCTGACTGGGTTGGAACCAGGCAACATCCTGTGGCAGAGGGTGTTGCAGGGGAAGATTCAGGGGGGTCCCTGTCAGGGGTGGGATCCTGACAGAGGCCTAGCGAAAAGGACAGAACGTTAAGGAACCGCGCCTGCACTACATCACGGCGGTATCTCAAGAAAGGACAAGAAGTGAGGTTTATTGTGGAGAGTGAGAAACGAGATCAAAGCAAAAAGGAGATAACACCAGTAGGAGTCGTGCTGTAAGATCGAGGCAACATCCTACTGAGGCGCGTAGCCGGTGGCCGGAACGCCGAGGAAGTATTGGGCTCCAAGCATTACTTCAAACCAACGGCAGGACAGTTAATTATAGGTTGGCTGTCTCACCTAAATTCCCTAAGCAGACATAGGGGGCAACTGTGGGAGAGGGGCGTCACTAGGGTCCCGGAAGAACTCCAGGCCTACCCTTCATATGGGTGCGTCCTATCCATATCATCTCGAGGACGGAGAAGAACATCAGAACAGAGATAAGTTGTGGGAAAGAACATCAGAAAAAGACACAACAGTTGTGAGGACTATCCCGTGGTGCTCAGCAGGGAAGTACTACAACACACAGGCGCTAGAAGGTAGGCACAGATTTCCACCTGCAAAGGGAACTCTGGAGGTGCCATCGGACCGGCCGGTCTCAGACAGCTCTGTTAACCGTACTCTGGATTGAGGATCTTGAAGCCTTCAGTAAAGAGGTAAAGAGACTGCAACCCTGTGTCCTTGTTATTCATCGCGACCTGCACCACGCACCACCACCTACAGCTTCTATTGGACGCCCCTTAGCAGGGTCATGGATCGGGTCTAGCCACCGTGACAACCCCAGAACTGAGACAGAGAGGCCCGGTACCGAGTACCCCGCGGCCCTGCGTCTGGGGGCGCTCCAAAAACACCCTGGCTCCCAGAAGCTGATTATATAGGTCGGGGATGAGTGGAAGTGGGTAGGTATTTTTAACCTTGATCTTGTTTAGTTCTCAGAAATCAAGGCAAGGACGGAGACCCCTATTTTCTTTTTAACAAAGAAAAATCCAGCAGCTACAGGAAGATATGACCCTTCCGTAAACTTTCGTTAACATATTCTTTCATGGCGGTCCCTTCAGGCCCCAACAAATTGTAAAGGCGAGCTTTTGGCAATTTGGTGCTAGGAATAAGATCAATAGCACAATCATAGGGACGATGGGGAGATAGTATCTCCTCCTCTTTTTCTGAGAACACATCTCCAAAGTCCTTCAGGTACCCTGGAAGATCCTCCAGACTAGAGGAGCATATTTGTACATTTTTTAGACATTTCTTAGAACAGTTGGGGCTCCATTTCCCAATCTCCTTTAGACACCAATCAATACCTAGATTGTGAGTCTGTAACCATGGAAACCCCAGTACCAATCCAGCAGGCAAATTATCCAACACAAAACAATAGATGGATTCAGAGTGGAGTGCCCCCACTTGGAGAGGAAAATTGTGAGCTAACAGTTTCTTGTCAAGGGCGATGATTTGAATGAGTCTTTCTAAACTAACTGTTTCTAACCCTAACTTCAGAACCAGTACCGTATCAATAAAGTTAGCAGCCGACCCACAATCAATGAACGCCAATGTTGATAACACCTGGTTCTTGAAGGAAATCATTGTATGTATCATTACTTTGTCAAAGGAAGAAAAAGATACCTGAGAGTTTGGGTGACTTCTTTGGTTGTCACCCAGACTCAGATGTTCTCCCGATGGAATGGTGGCTTGAGGACGAGTTGGTCAATCCTCAAGAAAATGTCCAGAGAGACCACAGTATAGACAGAGTCCGAGATCTTGTCTTCATCTTCTCTCTGCAACACGAAGACTGGCAACTCTAACCTCAGGTAAATGGACCTGCTCCGGGGAAGTATAACATGCAGCCTGCTGTTCACCTTGTCCGTCACGGATTCTGCGGTCCATTCATATGGCCTCCATCAGAGAACAAGGGGCGTCATGGAGGACCAGAGCATCCTTGAGTTTCTCAGGAAGGCCTCTTTGGAACTGGCACCTGAGAGCAGCATCATTCCATAAAACTTTTGGTGGACCACTGTCGAAACTCAGTACAGTAGTCCTCAGCTGTGTGACCCCTCTGTGCCAGGTTCATGATCTTAGGTTCAGCGACCTGGATTCTGTCGAGTTCATCATAGATCAGACCTAAACAGACAAAAAAGGCACCAACGGAAAACCGTTCTGGCATTTGTGGGGACAAAGAAAATGCCCAGATCTGAGGACCCCCTCGCTGTAGGGACATGACTATTCCCACCCGCTGGAACTCCTCCCCTGATTACTGGGGGAGCAGGGTAAAAAATAAGTTACAGCTCTCCCTGAATACCCTAAACTGGTCATTCTCTCCCGAAAATGTATCAGGGAGGGATATGACAAGTTCGGGAGAGACCAGCTATGCATCAGAGGCTACTGACATCACAGCCACTGCCGGCAGTGGGGGGCTATGGGAGGTCTTCATCAAGTTATTTATCTGACCCTGCAAATGATATTGTGATGACTCCAGACTCTGGCAATCCTTCACCAGATCCTGAGTCATCTGCATCAAATTCGACACATGGTCACAAAGCATGTTAACATTTTTCATACTGGCAAAAAAGAAAAACGTAGCGGCCAGACATAATGTGATGCTAGTCACTTCTCACGGCTAAGCTGTGAGTCAGAGTGGTCAGGGAGTCCAAGGTCGGAAGCCAGGAGAGTACTTCATAAACAGAAGGTAGAGGCAAAAGTGTAGCCGGGTAACGCTCCAAGGTCAGAGTACCAGGACAATAACGGATCAGAGCTGAAGGGCTTAAACAGGCAAATGGTCAGTACAAAGTCCAAGGTCAGGCAACAGATCTAGCATATAAAACTCAAGGCACAGGGAGCACAAAGCACAAACCTCACAAGTAGTGTTGAGCATTCCGATACCGCAAGTATCGGGTATCGGCCGATACTTGCGGGTATCGGAATTCCGATACCGAGATCCGATACTTTTGTGGTATCGGGTATCGGTATTGAAACAACATTAATGTGTAAAAGAAAGAATTAAAATAAAAAATATTGCTATACTCACCTCTCCGACGCAGCCTGGACCTCACCGAGGGAACCGGCAGTGTTCTTTTCTTAAAATGCGCGCTTTTCCTTCCTTCCGTGACGTCACGGCTTCTGATTGGTCGCGTGCCGCCCATGTGGCCGCGACGCGACCAATCACAGCAAGCCGTGACGTAATTTTCAGGTCCTTCTAGGCATTCAGTATTTTAAAATTACGTTCCGGCGTTGTGATTGGTCGCGTCGCGGTCACATGGGCGACGCGACCAATCACAAGCCGTGACGTCACGGGAGGCTGGACACGCGCGCATTTTAAAATGCGCGCGTCTCCTGCCTCCCGTGACGTCACGGCTTGTGATTGGTCGCGTCGCCCATGTGACCGCGACGCGACCAATCCCAACGCCGGAACGTAATTTTAAAATACTGAATGCCTAGAAGGACCTGAAAATTACGTCACGGCTTGCTGTGATTGGTCGCGTCGCGGCCACATGGGCGGCACACGACCAATCAGAAGCCGTGACGTCACGGAAGGAAGGAAAAGCGCGCATTTTAAGCAAAGAAGGCTCCCGGTTCCCTCGGTGAGGTCCAGGCTGCGTCGGAGAGGTGAGTTTAGCAATATTTTTTATTTTAATTCTTTATTTTACACATTAATATGGTTCCCAGGGCCTGAAGGAGAGTTTCCTCTCCTTCAGACCCTGGGAAACATCAGGAATACCGTCCGATACATGAGTCCCATTGACTTGTATTGGTATCGGGTATCGGTATCGGATTAGATCCGATACTTTGCCGGTATCGGCCGATACTTTCCGATACCGATACTTTCAAGTATCGGACGGTATCGCTCAACACTACTCACAAGATGAATGTATGTCTCGCAGTGGTCTGGGAGAAACTGCTCAGTTAAGTAGGCATGGCCATTACCGGGGATAGTGAACACCTGAGACAGCCGATGCCCCCTAGTCACAGATTGACTAGTTGAGCTGTCAATCAACACACCAACAGCTCAGCATGCCCCTGAACCAGACTGGATGGTCATGCTGTCAATCAAATTACTGACAGCTTCAGCACGCCCCTGTACCAGATTGGACCCTAAGGTCAAGCTGCCAGTAACTGCATTCCAGACACCCTGAGTGGTGGAACCATGACAAGACCAAATGAGAATATTGAGGTCAAAGGAACTGGCCTAGGAGCTCAGAGACAGAATTGTGACAAGGCACAGATCTGGCCAAGATTACAAAAGAATTTCTGCAGTACTCAAGGATCCAAGGGGCACAGTGGTCTCTATAATCTTTAAATGAAAGAAGTTTGGGACCACCAGAAGTCTTCCTAGACCTGGCCATCCAGCCAAACTGAACAATCATGGGAGAAGAGCCTTGGTGAGAGAGGTAAAGAAGAACCCCAAGATCACTGTGGCTGAAATCCAGAGATGCAGTAGGAAGATGGGAGAAAGTTCCACAAAGTCAACTATCACTGCAGCCTTTCACCAGTCGGGCTTTTATGGCAGTGTGGCCCAACGGAAGCCTCTTCTCAATGCAAGACATATGAAAGGACTCACAGAGTTTGCTAAAAAACACATGAAGGACTCCCAGACTATGAGAAATAATATTCTCTGGTCTGATGAGATGAAGATAGACCTTTTTGGTGATAATTCTAAGCGGTACATGTGGAGAAAACCAGGCACTCCTCATCACATGCCCAATACAATCCCAACAGTGAAACATGGTGGTGGCAGTATTATGCTATGGTGGTGTTTTTCAGCTGCAGGGAGAGAATGACTGGTTGCTACTGCAGGAAATATGAATGTGGCCAAGTACAGAGATATCCTGGATAAAAACCTCTTCCAGAGTGCTCTGGACCTCAGACTTGGCCAAAGGTTCACCTTCCAGCAAGACAATGACCCTAAGCACACAGCTAAAATTACAAAGGAGTGACTTCAGAACAACTCTGTGACCATTCTTGACCTGCCCAGCCAGAGCCCTGACATAAACCCAATTGAGCATCTCTGGAGAGACCTGAAAATGGCTGGCCACCAACATTCACATCCAACCTGACGGAACTGGAGAGGATCTGCAAGGAAGAATGGCAGACGATCCCCAAATCCAGAGGTGAAAATCTTGTTGCCTCATTCCCAAGAAGATTCATGGCTATGCTAGCTCAAAAGGGTGCTTTTACTCAATACTGAGCAAAGGGTCTGAATACTTATGACCATGTGATATTTCAGTTTTTCTTTTTTAATAAACTTGCAAAAATTTCTAAATTTGTTTTTTTTTTCAGTCAAGATGGGGTGCAGAGTGTACATTAATGAGAAAAAATGAACTTTTTTGAATTTACCAAATGGCTGCAATGAAACAAAAAGTGAAAACTTTAAAGGAGTCTGAATACTTTCCAACATAAATTTGAAATTTGAGGGTTCAACCTTTGGAGGAGATCCAGAGTATGATACCAAAACATCAGTATTTTATACTGATTCTCCTTATAGAGAGTACAGATGGAAGACTTGGCAGTCTTTTCCCAGATGCCCTGCTAGCACTGAGGTGACAGTCCGCTCCCAAGAATGGACTCCCATTTGCTCATATATGGGTGTTTTAACTGTTGCCCCTCCCTGTGGGTAGTTGTTAACCCTATAAATATCTGATATTAATCTTTTAGTCGACAGGTCCCTTTAGCATAGTCTTTCGAAATCAGTCGGCAGAGACACCTTCAAAGGACCATACAATAAGGAGGCAAGAGGTCTAATTTGTATAAAATGAAAGAACTCTTTATTTGAAATTGGAAATTTAGACTTGATAGCATCAAAAGAGTGGACCTCCAGCGTGTCCCTATCCACTATGTCCGCAAACCTAAATAGACCTGCGGAAATCCAGGGATGAACCATTGTGGGCTCAGGACTATTCGGTAACAAAGGTTGATAGATGAAAGACTTCATTGGCAAATTAGGGGAGGCCAAACTAAACTTCTTCACACATGAAAGCCAAACCTCCCTTGTGAATTGCATTGGACTCAGCAGAGGAAATGAGATCTTGATTGACTTCCATAGTAAGGAATTCGGGTGAATAGGGGCCAGCCATAATTTTTCTATTTCTGTCCATTTATTATAGGCCTAAAGTGAAGCCCAGGAAGGAATTCTTCATAGATGAGCCACCCAATAGTATTTAATAACGTCCGGAATGGACAGATCATCCTGTGATTTATGAGAGATAAGGACACGCTTGGAGATCCTGTGATATCTACCATTCAAAATGAACCTCATTATAGCAGCCAGGAGAGATCTAAGTTCTCCCATAAGGCACCTGACAGGAAGAGTCTCAAAATAATAGAGCAACTTGGGGAGGAGAGACATTTTAACTGAAGCTATGCGAGAGCGAGAATGGCACCCATTTAGCTCACAAACTTTTCAGATCACCAAAGAGCGATGGGTAGTTACAACCATATAGGCCACTATAGGAGGAGGATAAATTAACTCCTAAATATTTAACTGCCTCTGTCTTCCATCTAAATTTGAAATTTTTTTCTTAAATGGTCCAGAACATTAGGAGGTATATTCAAAGGTAAAGCTTCTGTTTTGGAAGCGTTCAATTTATATCCCGACAGATTGCCATATACATGTAGCGTATCTATGAGATTATGGAGAGTTATATGAAGCCTAGTGAGGGTCAGAAGGACATCATCCACAAATAAAGATATGTTAAAAACTTAGTTTTTAAATTCAAATCCTGAAATATTGGGATTTTGACGAATCATTGCCGCTAACGGCTCTATACACAGGACATATAGTAATAGTGAAAGGGGACATCCCTGGTGGGTGTCATTTGAAATATAAAATGAGGGAGAGGTATGGAAAGGCAATTTAATTGAGGCTGAAGGGGAACTGTACAATGCCCTCTAAGGCTTCTTTCACGCTAGCGTCGGGCTCGGCCCATCGCCGTGCGTCGGGCCGAGGTCCCCGACGCTAGCGTTGTCCCCGCGGCACAACGGGTGCAGCGGATGCATTTTTCCAGCGCATCCGCTGCCCCATTGTGAGGTGCGGGGAAGTGCGGGGAGGTGGGGGCGGAGTTCCGGCCGCGCATGCGCGGTCGGAAAAAGCGGACCGTCGTGAGCAAAAAATGTTACATGTAGCGTTTTTTGTTCCCGACGGTCCGCCACTGCACGACGCATTCGTCGCACGACGGGTGCGACGTGTAGCAATCCGTCACAATGCGTCGCTTCATGTTAATCAATGGCGAAAAAACGCATCCTGCAAACACTTTTGCAGGATGCGTTTTTTCGGCAAAACGACGCATTGTGACGGAATGCAGTTAACGCTAGTGTGAAAGTAGCCTAAGCCGTCAGGAAAGACTCTGAAATACCAAACGTCTTTATAGATTCAAGCACAAAAGACCAATTTAGGTGGTCAGAAGCCTTTTCTGCATCAAGGCTCAATATAAGGTTTGCAGATTATTTTTGTTAGGTACATCTATTAAATCAATCACCAGTCTGGTATTGTCACTTCCCTGATGAAAGTGGACAAAACCCACCTAGTCCTTGTCAATAAGTTGAGGTAACCAACAATTGAGCCTATTAGCCAAGATGCGGGTAAATATTTTCAGGTTTTTTTTGGGTGGTAATTGGAGCAGTCCAGGGGATCCCTTCCAGCTGTAGAGATAAGAATCAGGTAGGAGTGTGACATAGTATCTGGGATGGGGGAGCCCTCCAGAAAGGAGTTGAACATCCTAGTCATGTAGGGAGTCAACTCTTCGGCATAGGTTTTATAGTATAAATAGGTCAATCCATCCGGACCTGAAGATTTGCCCAAAAGAAGATCTTTCAAAATCTCTCTTATCTCATCATGAGTAACTGGCTGGTAAAGAGATACTACTGGTGGAGAGGACTGGGAGGTTTAGACTGGAAAAATAATTTTGCACTAGGGTGTCTCTACTTATCACATTAGAAGGAAGAGTATCCTACAAATTATTTAATTTGTGATAAAAATTATAAAACAGATTTGATATTTCAGATCGATTATATTGAATTGTACCATCCTCCCCCCTTAGGGACTGGGGATTTGAGGACGTAGTCCTGTTCTTCAATTGCCTAACCAATAATGTGTGGGACTTATTGCCCTTCTCATAATATTTTTGTTTTGTATATAAAAGTAGTTTTTCAACCTTTCGTATAGAGAGGTATTTTAGGCTATTACTAATTTCCACAACTTTTTTCACAACCCCCAAGGGAGGAGAGATGGCTAGTTTGTGCTCCAATTTTATGAGTTGGGAGCTCAAATTACCATATTCTAATTTGGCTTTTTTTTCAGTGTAGAGTCCTCTTTAATACAGTAATCCCTCATTACAGCCTTATGTGCCTCCCACAAAACTGAAGGGGAGGAAACCGAGTGTCACGGGAGACCTAGGTGTGAAAGAGCAAATAACCCGGGCCCCTGCGATTTCCCTGAAAACTAGGGAAACACTGACTGACCCTCTACGCAGAGTTTACACTGATGGTGTGCATGTCTGGGGCTCCACCCTCGCCCTATCTCCTGTTTCAACCCTAGGCTGAAACCACCACCCAGCCACCCAGTGAAGAGACCTCTACCCAGCACCCACAGTAAGCACAGACAAGGATAACGGAAAATATACACCACGCCGCAGTGACTCAGGAATACACTATAAGTGCAAAGGGCAAAACAAATACAAATATGGGAAGGAGAAAATAAGACAAAGGGAAATACACCACCAGCAATGATACTCCAACTACCAGCTCACCACTCCAGACCGAGATAACAATGCACAAGACAGAAGCTATAATCGGCGACGCCCAATGTTCAGAAGAACTATTTAAAGGCAGTGGGCGTGGCCCAGCTTTCAATCCGAGCACCAGCTAAATTAATCCCGGACCAGCTAGATAAAATCTAGCCGACGCCACTGAGCACATAGTGGACAAAAGCGGACTTACCGCTGTCTGTCGAACACCCTGGTATGAACAACGTCCGACATGACAGTACCCCGCCTTCTACGAGGGACCCCAGAGCCCTCACGGCTTATAGGACCCGGCTTGTCCGGATGACGGCGGTGAAACATATTGACCAGCCGGTCCGCATGAACGTCCGAGGCTGGTACCCAGGACCTTTCCTCGGGCCCATAACCATGCCAGTGAACCAAGTACTGTAAAGTGCGGCGCACTACACGAGAGTCAACCACCTTGGAGACTTTAAATTCCAAATTACCATCCACCAAGACTGGAGAAGGCATAGGTGTCGCGTCCACAAGACCCACCATCTATTTTAGCAACGATCTGTGGAACACGTGTATCTTATACAACGTAGGAAGCTCCAATCGGTACGCTACAGGGTTAATGACGGCGGCGACCCTAAATGGACCAATAATCCTTGGACCCAATTTAAGGGATGGTATCTTCTTGAGTCTTATGTTTTTTGTGGATAACCACACCCAGTCATCCACACTCAGGTCCGGACCTGGCACACGCCTACTGTCAGCCACACGTTTGTACCTAGCACCCACACTCAACAGGCGCTGTTTAACTCTCCTCTAGACTGATGACAATTGTGCTCCTAACTGGTCTTCCTCCGGAACGCCGGAAGAGCCACTCTGACTCAAAGTACAAAATTGAGGATGTAGCCCGTAAACACAAAAAAACGGAGACTCCCCAGACGACTCCTGGCGGTGATTATTTATGGCAAACTCAGCCAAAGGAAGGAACTTCGACCACTCCTCCTGGTTATCAGAGACAAAGCAGCGTAAGTACTGTTCCAAATTTTGGTTCATACGCTCAGTCTGACCATTTGACTGAGGATGAAACGCCGAAGAATGAGACAACTTGATCCCCAGCCGTGAGCAAAATGCTTTCCAAAATTTTGCCACAAACTGAGTACCCCTATCAGACACAATGTCAGACGGAACCCCATGAAGTCTGACCACCTCCTGCACAAATACCTGAGCCAGAGTCTTAGCGTTAGGCAACGAAGGCAAAGACATAAAGTGCGACATTTTTGAAAACCGATCAACAATCACCAAGATGACCGTGTTCCCAGCTGAGGAGGGCAAATCAGTGATGAAATCCATGGAGATTTCCGTCCATGGCTTACTAGGTACCTCAAGAGGAAGTAGTGTGCCAACAGGACGGGAGCGGGGCGTCTTAGCCCTAGCGCAAGTGGTACAAGCTGACACTTATGAGACCACGTCCTGTCGGATCTTGGGCCACCAAAACCAACGTGACACCAACTCCAAGGTACCTCTAACCCCTGGGTGGCCAGCCAGGACAGCATCATGATGCTCCGCCAAAACCTTTAATCGGAGATGAAGCGGTACAAAAGATTTGTTGATGGGAAGCTCAGATGGTACCTCCTCCTGAGCCTCGGCAATCTCAGCCTCAACCTCGGTAGTGAGAGCCGAAACCACAACACCCTTTTGGAGGATGGGTACTGGATCCTCCCGAGGTTCTCCCACCGGAAAACACCTGGACAGAGCATCCGCCTTAGTGTTTTTAGACCCCGGTCTGTAAGTGACAACAAAATTGAACCGCGTCAAAAACAATGCCCAGCGAGCCTGCCTGGGAGACAGACGCCTGGCTGACTCCAAATACAGCAGGTTCTTATGATCGGTAATAACAGTTACCTGATGAACAGACCCCTCCAAGAAGTGTCGCCATTCCTCAAAGGCCAACTTGATAGCCAACAACTCCCTGTTGCCGATATCGCAGTTACGTTCGGCGGACGACAGTTTCTTGGAAAAATAGGCGCATGGACGCAAATCACTCAAAGATGAGCCTTGTGACAGTACCGCCCCCACACCAACCTCAGACGCATCGACTTCCACAACAAAAGGTTTTGATACGTCTGGCTGCACAAGAATGGGGGCTGAAACAAAACTGTTCTTAAGAAACTCAAATGCGCGCACAGCAGCCTCAGGCCAAACGGAGAAATTGGTACCCTTTTTAGTCATGTCAGTTAGCGGTTTAGCAATGATGGAAAAATCCTTGATAAATTTCCTATAGTAGTTAGAAAACCCAAGGAACCGCTGAAGTGCTTTCAGGTTATCAGGCCGTTCCCAATGCAGCACCGCTTGCACCTTAGCGGCGTCCATTTTAAAACCAGAAGCAGACACGATATAACCCAAGAAAGGCAACTCTTGAACAGAAAATACACATTTCTCAAGTTTAGCATACAGCTTATTCTCTCTGAGAAGCTGTAACACCTGCCTGACATGATCTAAATGAGTATCACGGTCGCAAGAATATATGAGAATGTCATCTAGGTACACGATAACAAATTTCCCCAAAACATGCGAAAAAACATCATTGATGAAATGTTGGAACACTGCAAGTGCGTTAGTCAACCCAAATGGCATCACCAAATTTTCAAATGACCCTCAGGGGTATTAAAAGCCGTCTTCCACTCATCACCTTGACGGACACTTATGAGGTTGTACGCCCCCCCTGAGGTCAAGCTTGGTGAACCACTTAGCACCTGCCACCTGGTTGAACAAATCTGGTATTAGTGGCATAGGGTATGGATCATGAACCGTAATCTGGTTCAACTCCCTGAAATCCAAATACGGGCGTAATCCGCCATCTTTCTTCTTCACGAAGAAGAACCCTGCTGCCACAGGCGAGGATGAAGGCCTGATGTGCCCTTTGCTCAATCTTTCAGCAATGTAATCCTTTAACGCTTGTCTCTCCCGACCGGAGATGTTGAACATCCTTGCTTTAGGCAATTTGGCCCCTGGTTTAAACCTGATAGAACAGTCATAGGGGCTATGTGGCAGCAACTCTGAACAACCCTGCTCAGAGAACACATCCACAAAATCCAGAAGTGACTCCGGAACGCTTGAAGTCACAGCAGACACACATGTGGCCAGGCAATTCTCCTGGCAGAACTCGCTCCACTGAATTATGTCCTGAGTTTTCCAGTCAATTACCGGGTTGTGCATAGACAACCATGGAAAACCCAAAACCACCTGAGCAGGAAGATTCCTGAGCACCTTACATGTAACCTGCTCGGAATGTAGAACCCCAATGTGGAGTTTTACCTCAGCCACAAATTCAGTAATCTCCCCCTGTGAGAGAGGAGCAGCATTGATGGTGACCACACGAATAGGATGAGGCAGTGTTTCGATCTTAAAACCAGAAGTGCGTGCAAACTCCTCATCAATGAGATTTGTGGCTGAACCACTATCCACAAAAACAGTAATTGGCAGCTCACTGCCAGCGATAATAACCTTAGCAGGGAGCATGCATTGAGAAACCACCATGGAGGATATACATAAGCTCAGATTGGTCTCCTCCACACCCTCTGAGCTTAGAAGTTTTCCGCCGTTGCATTTTTCTTAGACAGCAGAGGACAGATGTTAATAAAATGACCAGTCTTACCGCAGTAAAAACAGGCTCCATTCTTCCTGAGCTCAGGGGCTCGACGCTTCACATGTGACACCCCTGTGATTTGCATAGGCTCCGTGGGCTCACCTGCAGCAACCACACATGAACCTAAACCCTCTCCCATAGGCGGTGTCTCATGCTCCCCCTGACGCAAACAGCGATCAATGCGGACAACCAAACTCATAGCGGAATCTAGAGAAGTAGGAGTCTCGTACATCAGAAGGGCTTTTTTAACCCTTCCAGAAACCCCATGAATAAACTGACTCCACAGTGCTGGATCATTCCACTGTGTATCGATCGACCAGCGACGAAATTCAGAACAGTAATCCTCTGCAACTCGCTCCCCCTGGCGTATAGTGCGTATCGTAGATTCTGCTAGAGCCATTCTGTCAGGTTCATCGTAAATATTTCCAAGAAAGGAAAAAACTCTCCACAGGGTCAAATGCAGCAGAATCAGATGGCAAAGAAAACGCCCATGCTTGGGCATCCCCGCTTAACAATGACAACACCAGACCCACACGCTGAGCCTCATTACCCGAGGAGATCGGGCGCATACGGAAATATAGTTTGCAAGCTTCACGAAAAGAAACAAATTTACTGCGTTCCCCAGCAAATTTTTCAGGCAAAGGAAACTTAGGCTCAGCAACTCTACCTGTTGCTCCAGCTTGCACATTAGATACTGCAAGTCCCTGCTGCTGCACTGCCCACCTCAACTCAGTGACCTGTAGGGATAGCGCCTCCATCTGGCGAGTTATGGAAGTCATGGGATCCATGACAAAACAAAAAAAAGGAAACCCCTTTTTTTTTTTGTTTTGTTTTAAAGGCCGATTATAATGTCACGGGAGACCTAGGTGTGAAAGAGCAAATAACCCGGGCCCCTGCGATTTCCCTGAAAACTAGGGAAACCCTGACTGACCCTCTACCCAGAGTTTACACTGATGGTGTGCATGTCTGGGGCTCCACCCTCGCCCTATCTCCTGTTTCAACCCTAGGCTGAAACCACCACCCAGCCACCCAGTGAAGAGACCTCTACCCAGCACCCACAGTAAGCACAGACAAGGATAACGGAAAATATACACCACACCGCAGTCACTCAGGAATACACTATAAGTGCAAAGGGCAAAACAAATACAAATATGGGAAGGAGAAAATAAGACAAAGGGAAATACACCACCAGCAACGATACTCCAACTACCAGCTCACCACTCCAGACCGAGATAACAATGCACAAGACAGAAGCTATAATCGGCGACGCCCAATGTTCAGAAGAACTATTTAAAGGCAGTGGGCGTGGCCCAGCTTTCAATCCGAGCACCAGCTAAATTAATCCCGGACCAGCTAGATAAAATCTAGCCGACGCCACTGAGCATATAGTGGACAAAAGCGGACTTACCGCTGTCTGTCGAACGCCCTGGTATGAACAACGTCCGACATGACAGTACCCCGCCTTCTACGAGGGACCCCAGAGCCCTCACGGCTTATAGGACCCGGCTTGTCCGGATGACGGCGGTGAAACATATTGACCAGCCGGTCCGCATGAACGTCCGAGGCTGGTACCCAGGACCTTTCCTCGGGCCCATAACCATGCCAGTGAACCAAGTACTGTAAAGTGCGGCGCACTACACGAGAGTCAACCACCTTGGAGACTTTAAATTCCAAATTACCATCCACCAAGACTGGAGAAGGCATAGGTGTCGCGTCCACAAGACCCACCATCTATTTTAGCAACGATCTGTGGAACACGTGTATCTTATACAACGTAGGAAGCTCCAATCGGTACGCTACAGGGTTAATGACGGCGGCGACCCTAAATGGACCAATAATCCTTGGACCCAATTTAAGGGATGGTATCTTGAGTCTTATGTTTTTTGTGGATAACCACACCCAGTCATCCACACTCAGGTCCGGACCTGGCACACGCCTACTGTCAGCCACACGTTTGTACCTAGCACCCACACTCAACAGGCGCTGTTTAACTCTCCTCTAGACTGATGACAATTGTGCTCCTAACTGGTCTTCCTCCGGAACGCCGGAAGAGCCACTCTGACTCAAAGTACAAAATTGAGGATGTAGCCCGTAAACACAAAAAAACGGAGACTCCCCAGACGACTCCTGGCGGTGATTATTTATGGCAAACTCAGCCAAAGGAAGGAACTTCGACCACTCCTCCTGGTTATCAGAGACAAAGCAGCGTAAGTACTGTTCCAAATTTTGGTTCATACGCTCAGTCTGACCATTTGACTGAGGATGAAACGCCGAAGAATGAGACAACTTGATCCCCAGCCGTGAGCAAAATGCTTTCCAAAATTTTGCCACAAACTGAGTACCCCTATCAGACACAATGTCAGACGGAACCCCATGAAGTCTGACCACCTCCTGCACAAATACCTGAGCCAGAGTCTTAGCGTTAGGCAACGAAGGCAAAGACATAAAGTGCGACATTTTTGAAAACCGATCAACAATCACCAAGATGACCGTGTTCCCAGCTGAGGAGGGCAAATCAGTGATGAAATCCATGGAGATTTCCGTCCATGGCTTACTAGGTACCTCAAGAGGAAGTAGTGTGCCAACAGGACGGGAGCGGGGCGTCTTAGCCCTAGCGCAAGTGGTACAAGCTGACACTTATGAGACCACGTCCTGTCGGATCTTGGGCCACCAAAACCAACGTGACACCAACTCCAAGGTACCTCTAACCCCTGGGTGGCCAGCCAGGACAGCATCATGATGCTCCGCCAAAACCTTTAATCGGAGATGAAGCGGTACAAAAGATTTGTTGATGGGAAGCTCAGATGGTACCTCCTCCTGAGCCTCGGCAATCTCAGCCTCAACCTCGGTAGTGAGAGCCGAAACCACAACACCCTTTTGGAGGATGGGTACTGGATCCTCCCGAGGTTCTCCCACCGGAAAACACCTGGACAGAGCATCCGCCTTAGTGTTTTTAGACCCCGGTCTGTAAGTGACAACAAAATTGAACCGCGTCAAAAACAATGCCCAGCGAGCCTGCCTGGGAGACAGACGCCTGGCTGACTCCAAATACAGCAGGTTCTTATGATCGGTAATAACAGTTACCTGATGAACAGACCCCTCCAAGAAGTGTCGCCATTCCTCAAAGGCCAACTTGATAGCCAACAACTCCCTGTTGCCGATATCGTAGTTACGTTCGGCGGACGACAGTTTCTTGGAAAAATAGGCGCATGGACGCAAATCACTCAAAGATGAGCCTTGTGACAGTACCGCCCCCACACCAACCTCAGACGCATCGACTTCCACAACAAAAGGTTTTGATACGTCTGGCTGCACAAGAATGGGGGCTGAAACAAAACTGTTCTTAAGAAACTCAAATGCGCGCACAGCAGCCTCAGGCCAAACGGAGAAATTGGTACCCTTTTTAGTCATGTCAGTTAGCGGTTTAGCAATGATGGAAAAATCCTTGATAAATTTCCTATAGTAGTTAGAAAACCCAAGGAACCGCTGAAGTGCTTTCAGGTTATCAGGCCGTTCCCAATGCAGCACCGCTTGCACCTTAGCGGCGTCCATTTTAAAACCAGAAGCAGACACGATATAACCCAAGAAAGGCAACTCTTGAACAGAAAATACACATTTCTCAAGTTTAGCATACAGCTTATTCTCTCTGAGAAGCTGTAACACCTGCCTGACATGATCTAAATGAGTATCACGGTCGCAAGAATATATGAGAATGTCATCTAGGTACACGATAACAAATTTCCCCAAAACATGCGAAAAAACATCATTGATGAAATGTTGGAACACTGCAGGTGCGTTAGTCAACCCAAATGGCATCACCAAATTTTCAAATGACCCTCAGGGGTATTAAAAGCCGTCTTCCACTCATCACCTTGACGGACACTTATGAGGTTGTACGCCCCCCCTGAGGTCAAGCTTGGTGAACCACTTAGCACCTGCCACCTGGTTGAACAAATCTGGTATTAGTGGCATAGGGTATGGATCATGAACCGTAATCTGGTTCAACTCCCTGAAATCCAAATACGGGCGTAATCCGCCATCTTTCTTCTTCACGAAGAAGAACCCTGCTGCCACAGGCGAGGATGAAGGCCTGATGTGCCCTTTGCTCAATCTTTCAGCAATGTAATCCTTTAACGCTTGTCTCTCCCGACCGGAGATGTTGAACATCCTTGCTTTAGGCAATTTGGCCCCTGGTTTAAACCTGATAGAACAGTCATAGGGGCTATGTGGCAGCAACTCTGAACAACCCTGCTCAGAGAACACATCCACAAAATCCAGAAGTGACTCCGGAACGCTTGAAGTCACAGCAGACACACATGTGGCCAGGCAATTCTCCTGGCAGAACTCGCTCCACTGAATTATGTCCTGAGTTTTCCAGTCAATTACCGGGTTGTGCATAGACAACCATGGAAAACCCAAAACCACCTGAGCAGGAAGATTTCTGAGCACCTTACATGTAACCTGCTCGGAATGTAGAACCCCAATGTGGAGTTTTACCTCAGCCACAAATTCAGTAATCTCCCCCTGTGAGAGAGGAGCAGCATTGATGGTGACCACACGAATAGGATGAGGCAGTTTTTCGATCTTAAAACCAGAAGTGCGTGCAAACTCCTCATCAATGAGATTTGTGGCTGAACCACTATCCACAAAAACAGTAATTGGCAGCTCACTGCCAGCGATAATAACCTTAGCAGGGAGCATGCATTGAGAAACCACCATGGAGGATATACATAAGCTCAGATTGGTCTCCTCCACACCCTCTGAGCTTAGAAGTTTTCCGCCGTTGCATTTTTCTTAGACAGCAGAGGACAGATGTTAATAAAATGACCAGTCTTACCGCAGTAAAAACAGGCTCCATGCTTCCTGAGCTCAGGGGCTCGACGCTTCACATGTGACACCCCTGTGATTTGCATAGGCTCCGTGGGCTCACCTGCAGCAACCACACATGAACCTAAACCCTCTCCCATAGGCGGTGTCTCATGCTCCCCCTGACGCAAACAGCGATCAATGCGGACAACCAAACTCATAGCGGAATCTAGAGAAGTAGGAGTCTCGTACATCAGAAGGGCTTTTTTAACCCTTCCAGAAACCCCATGAATAAACTGACTCCACAGTGCTGGATCATTCCACTGTGTATCGATCGACCAGCGACGAAATTCAGAACAGTAATCCTCTGCAACTCGCTCCCCCTGGCGTATAGTGCGTATCGTAGATTCTGCTAGAGCCATTCTGTCAGGTTCATCGTAAATATTTCCAAGAAAGGAAAAAACTCTCCACAGGGTCAAATGCAGCAGAATCAGATGGCAAAGAAAACGCCCATGCTTGGGCATCCCCGCTTAACAATGACAACACCAGACCCACACGCTGAGCCTCATTACCCGAGGAGATCGGGCGCATACGGAAATATAGTTTGCAAGCTTCACGAAAAGAAACAAATTTACTGCGTTCCCCAGCAAATTTTTCAGGCAAAGGAAACTTAGGCTCAGCAACTCTACCTGTCGCTCCAGCTTGCACATTAGATACTGCAAGTCCCTGCTGCTGCACTGCCCACCTCAACTCAGTGACCTGTAGGGACAGCGCCTCCAACTGGCGAGTTATGGAAGTCATGGGATCCATGACAAAACAAAAAAAAGGAAACCCTTTTTTTTTTTGTTTTGTTTTAAAGGCCGATTATAATGTCACGGGAGACCTAGGTGTGAAAGAGCAAATAACCCGGGCCCCTGCGATTTCCCTGAAAACTAGGGAAACCCTGACTGACCCTCTACCCAGAGTTTACACTGATGGTGTGCATGTCTGGGGCTCCACCCTCGCCCTATCTCCTGTTTCAACCCTAGGCTGAAACCACCACCCAGCCACCCAGTGAAGAGACCTCTACCCAGCACCCACAGTAAGCACAGACAAGGATAACGGAAAATATACACCACACCGCAGTCACTCAGGAATACACTATAAGTGCAAAGGGCAAAACAAATACAAATATGGGAAGGAGAAAATAAGACAAAGGGAAATACACCACCAGCAACGATACTCCAACTACCAGCTCACCACTCCAGACCGAGATAACGCACAAGACAGAAGCTATAATCGGCGACGCCCAATGTTCAGAAGAACTATTTAAAGGCAGTGGGCGTGGCCCAGCTTCCAATCCGAGCACCAGCTAAATTAACCCCGGACCAGCTAGATAAAATCTAGCCGACGCCACTGAGCACATAGTGGACAAAAGCGGAATTACCGCTGTCTGTCGAACGCTCTGGTATGAACATCGTCCGACATGACACCGAGCATGCATTAAGATGAAAGAAATCAGTGAAATGTTCAAATAAGGTCTTTCTGACAGCAGGATCCTTAACTAAAAACTCATTCAACCGCTAGTGACAGGACCGAGTCATTGGTTGAGAGGATTTGAGATCTAGAACTATAGGAACATGATCTGAACAGGTGATTTGGCTGACCTCAGTCTTTTCCATGCATCCTGAGAGTTAAGATGTTTGCATGTTATTCTTGTATGAGTATGATGTGGGGGAGAATAGAAGGAGCATGCTCTTTCCTTAGGATGATCTATCCTCCACAACTCGAATAGGGAGTTGGTCCTAATCAATTTCCTGAATTCCAATTCTAATCTAACTAGAAATTGTGGGGGTTGGCTACCTCTCATAGAGTGCCTGTCAAATATTTCCGAAAAGGGAACATTAAAGTCCCCTTCAATTAATAATGCCGCCAGTGGGAGTTTCTGAAGTAAAGAGAACACCTTCAATAGGAATCAATTCTGTCCAGTATTTGGAGCTGTAGTGCCACTTATGCAGTGATGAGGCAGTGACCCAGTAAAGTTCCAACACAAAGTCTCTTTAATGCGGTTACTTCACAGCATTAATGTCCAAGTCACACAAGTATGTACCATTAATGTCCAATTCACAGCACTACATAGTACCCAGTATTTTCTGGGTCGCTGCCGGGCACCATATCCTCCGGTTTGCAGCCATTAAACATGCTAGTTCACCTCCTTCGGGCACAGGACAGTTTACCTCTGGTTCACCGCCGGGCACAAGACAGTCCACCTCTGAGACCTGTTGCCGTAGGCGACTGCACTGCTGTGTACGCTGTGGATGCCAGGCCCCTGAGCTGCCTTGGATGCTTTGACTCTGCTTGTCTGTGTTTCCTCACACATATGGAGCACTGCAGAGCCGATGCTCTGCCCTCTAGTACACACCAGACTGACACTCAGCCTGACACACCCAAACCCTTTACTGCAGGGATTTTAACTGGAATCTGTGGCCTTCAGCCACATGGAAAACCTGGGCCTGGAATTAAATGGACTGCACAACCACCATCCTGCAGTCTGTTTCCAAACACAAAAACCCTAGAGTAGGCTTTCCTAACTCTGCACTGGACACTAGCATGCCCAAGACTAACACTTATTTTTATTCCGCTTTGCAATCACAGCTACGCCTGTGACTGCAATGTATCCCCATGGCCTCAGTACGCCTCCGTGCGCATCCTGGGGAGAACACACCGCGACCCCTACCAGTGACATCGGTCACTGCCTCACAGAGCATATATATTACACAAGGTAATTGGTTTGCCCCTCATAGATGCTTCTAGAACTACGTATCTCCCCTGGAACCACATATTACTTGGCTACTTGCAATGGGCAATTTGAGGATATCAAAATCGCCACCTCTCCTTTCTCACTGTTGTTAAAAGCCAAGAAAGATGTAGGGAAGGAATTACCATATATACCCGGGAATAAGCTGACCCGAGTATAAGCCGAGGCACCTAATTTTGCCACAGAAAACTGGGTAAGCTTATTGACTCAAGTATAAGCTGAGTATGCATTGTCCCCTCATTCCTGCTCTGCTATGCGTGGCTCCCCTTGTCCTGGTATGTGGCTCCTCCGTCCTGTCCTGGTATGTGGCTCCCCCATCCTGCCCTGGTATGTGGCTCTCCCCATCCTGTCCTGGTATGTGTGGCTCCCCCTTTTGTGTGCATGGCTCCCCCGGTCCCGTATGGCTCGGCTCCCCCAGTGCCGCATGGCTCTGCTCCCCTGGTCCCACACGGCTCGACTCCCCCGTCCCATCATTGTATGCATGGCTCACATCCCCCATCCTACTCACCCTCCTCACGCCGTCACTGTATCTCCGTCCCTGCATCTCTGTTGTCCCAGTGCGGCAGCACTCCTGTGCTGAGCGGTCATGTGGTACGGCTCATTAAGGTAATGAATATGTGCTCCATACCTATGGGAGTGGAGACGCATGCATATTCATTACCTTAATGAGCGGTACCACGTGACTGCTCAGCACAGGAGACCTGCTGCGCCGGGACAAAGGAGATGCAGGGATGGAGATGCAGCGACGGTGCGAGGAGGGTGAGTATGATGACTTCTGTTAGCTGGTGGCTGCAGCTGCAGCTGTCACTGTGCCATAGCCATCGGCTCGTGCCGCTGCTCCCCCTCCGGCTTTCTGGACATTGACTTGTGTATAAGCCAAGGGGGGCATTTTCAGCACAAAAAACGTGCTGAAAATCTCGGCTTATACATGAGTATATACGGTAAGAGCAAACTTATATGTGCCAGTTTTATTGCAGCGAGTCTCGTGTAAAATAGCTATATTTGCCTTTTGGGATTTTAATTCCTGAAGGGTGAGCCTCTTCTTTATAGGAGAATTGAGGCCACTAACATAAAGTAAGACTATATGAGTCATACTGGTCAAAAGTGTTACTCACTGGTGCAGAGGACCCCAGGTTTGTCTCCCTGCCAAAACTCCCAGGTCACAGATGGCTCCCATCTTCACCTGCCCAGAAAGCTGTGCCAGAGTAGAGGTAAAGGGAGGGAACACGAGGAAAAAGTGAAGACACGGACATAATGAAAAAGAAAAAAAAAGTACAAACCATAATGAATTATGAACCATAGTTCCCAGGAAAAAAATCCTGGTTTGGGGTTATTCCAATGGAACAAGCTGAGCCCACTCGGAGTATAGAACACATAACCCCAGAAACATTACCATGGGGCGGAGCCCGAAATTTAGTCTGTTCAAAGATGGTTGGAAAGTTTGGGGATAGGAAAAATAACACCTTAACAACAGGACAAACCACGGCCTCTCCAGGCAAGTAATGTTCATACATTGCGGATATGCCCGCAAAACATAATAACAGCTCCTCAAGTCTTAAACTGCATTGTACATAACATTATAAAAGTGTACCTGCACTGGCCAGTGCTTATGGTGAGTAATATACGGCCACAGTAACCACCCTTCGACAAGATAGAAAATACAAAACAACAGAGTCATATAAGAATGTTTAAAGAGCGTTTTAAGGATTAGTAGAGGACAGCCCCCTAGTATCAACTTTATCAATCGGCCTTCTCCGATCTCTTCCTTTACTTTTATTCCATACTGGAGATGGTGCATTCTGGGGGACAGGGGTGTCTCAGTTCACAATCTTGGAAATCTGTAGCCCCAGGGAATCATGGAAAGCTGGCAAGTCCTCCAGAGAGCGCAATGTTGCGGAAGTACCCTTCTCGTCAAGCCGTTAGTTCAAAGTGGAAGCCCCATCTGTATGGGATATGAATATTTTTTAGAATATTTAATAGGGGTCTGAGGGACCTTCTTTTCTGCAAAGTGAGACGAGACAGGGAACTATAGGCCGATGAGTCTTACTCCTATACCAGGAAAGATCTTATTAACAAATTATTAAATTACATGTATGTAAGTACCTGGATAAGAATGAAGTGATTCAGCATGGGTTTGTAACTAATAAGTCATGTCAGACTATTTTAATTTCCTTCTATGACAGAATCACTGACTGGTGGATCACGGAAATGCTGTAGATATATTAATAGTATATCTTAACGTCAGCAGAGCATTTGACAAAGTATCTCACACCATCCTTATTGAAAAAATGACTGAGTATGGAAACAACAAGGCAACTGTTAGGTGGATTCATAACAGGCTTAGTGATTGGACCCAAAGAGCAGTCGTAAATGGCTGCACATCCAGTTGAAGGAATGTCTCAAGTGGGGTACCACAGGGCTCTGTCCTGGGCCCTGTATTGCTCAACATCTTTATCTATGATTTAAATTAAGGAATTAAGGGTAAACTGATTACATGTGCTGATGACACAAAGCTAGGAGGGATAGCTAATACTACAGAAGAGAGAGAGAGGATTCAAAAGATCTGGAGCAATGGGCAGCAACTAACAAAATGGTTTTTCACAGGGAAAAATGCAAAGTACTACATCTGGGCAATAAAAATGAAAAAGCATATAAAGAATGGGAGTAATAGGGATAAGCAACAGCACTTGTGAAAAAGACTTGGGCATACTAATAGATCACAGACTGAACATGAGTCAACAGTGTGATGCAGCAGCAAAAAAGGCAAATAAAATTCTGGAATGTATTAACAGAATCATACAGTCTAGATCACGTGAAGTCATTATTGCCCTCTGCTACTTTGATCAGATCTCATCTGGAATACTGTGTCCAGTTTTGGGCACCTCATTTAAAAAGGACTTCAACAAACTGAAGCAAATTTAGAGAAGAGCGACCTGAAAGGTGACCTAGTGGTATCATGGTCTTTTTCCACAGAGTCTATGCGGCCTGCCAGAAGCTGCAGATCTTGTTTCACAGGCAATTTCAGACCTGCATGTGTTCTTAACTTCTGCAGTTATGGATTTAAAGTGTTCCTTGGAAGAAAAACGTGAAAGGAACTTCATCCAGGATGTTGGTGCGAGACTTCCCATCAAATCCTCCTCTTCTTCAGAAGACTCCCCTGTTAAATTGCTCCTGTACCCTTCATTGTTGGAGTTATAAAATATGTAAGGAGGGCTCCTCAAGGAGAGTGCATCCCCTGATTCCCAGTCCGCTATGATCCCTCTCATGGGAGATTTCTTATTCGGGGGCGATGTTGTGGGCCCAAAAGCATGGTGCTGCAGGGGGGAGGGGAGAGGTGTCCTTGCAACCCATGCCACACTGCATGATCCCTCATCTTATGATAAGTCTGTGGCTACTTGAGGGCAAGATCCGTAGGTATGTTCTCCTTACCCCCTCTGTTCATGTCCTCTCCAGCTGGGGTCTGTGGCACATCTCCTCTCGAGTCGCCAAGCACCACGTCTTTCTGTGTTCCACAGCCGCCTCCACCACAGAGCAAGATTGTGCCATAGCCGCCGAGCATGCCTGCTCCTTCACAAGGAAGGTGTCCAGGGCTGTTGCGAGGATGACTGAGTCGCCCGCCAGGGCCGTGGGGTACCCGGTACCGAGTTCGGTGTTCACAGGGGGATGTCACGGTGGCGACCCGGTCCGTGGCCCTGGGCGCCCATGTAAAAGGGATAATTGAATAAAGTTTATGTTCGTGACGCCACCTATGGTGTTTGGTCAGTGGGGACCGACGCTGGTTTAGGGGTCCTCTGGGGTGATGTTATGGCAGCTAGATGGTACAACTTCCCACAGGTGAAGTATATCCCCAGGCAGCCACAGTCCAGGGCACCAGATCACAGGGCAGGCAGGGTCCGGCCAGCTTGGAAGCGAATCCAGAGTCCCCTTTACCAGGTGGAGTTAAAATCTGACGTTCCTACACTGCACAGCTGAGGAAACCAGAGAAACAAGCAAAGATAAGGCGGGAATTAGTGCATCACCACAAGCTGCTGTTGCACTTTAAAGAAAGATTGGGACCTCGGAAAATTTGCTTTGCCGTAAAAAATGCAAAATGAAAGAGAGGACATGTAGGGCAAACTTAGAAAACAGACAAGTAAGAAAATTTTGAAAAAAATAGTAGATGAAAAGCTCAATAAATATGATGACTGATGAGTAAATTTTCAGCATTTTCTCCTAAACATGTGGGTAATTTGTAAACCACACTCACTTTTCTTGTCACTGAGAAAGGCAAGAATTATACTTGTAAAATATAGTGTATCATAAATCTATATCTTTAGTTCATTTAAGTACATAAAACTAAACATCTTCTGTTGTTTCCTCTCCTTGTTTCCCTGCAGAGTTCTTAAATAAAGCACACCCAATGTAGCATTTGTAAGAGACAGGAAACCTGCACAGATCTGGGACATCTTGGCTGGGGTACATGGCTTCTGATCATTCATGGATATGTTTTTTGTTAGTCTGGATGTGTCTTAGAATTGTTTCTGGACTTTACCCTATACAAAAGAAGGAAAAATAGAGGCAGCACGCAAGGGGTCCAAGTGAACAAAGTGTGTTTTATTTATGATTTCCCAGGACACCAAAGACTATTAAGGTGTCAAATGTTACCATTGCTCTTCGCCCCCCTACTGCCATATGATCGGTGCTGCTTTTTCTTGGAGCGAATGGTGCACTGAGTTCCTGCCCAGTACTGCAGCCCGCAGTAGTTGAGATGAGTTTCTGATTGGCTGATGTGTTCTGCATATACAGTGACTGAAATGACAGCTCAGTATAGTGACATGGGCTTTGTCTTCTCTGTCTCTGCCTATCCAAAGCACAACAGTCTATGATGAACTAATCTGAACTACGGTGCTCTGCCTAAGCAGTGACCAAGATGACTGTCATAATTTATTATTATTAAGAGCTGCTTTGACATTTTTACACTTTATTTTATTAGGGCTATTATTAGGGTTAAGCTTAGGGCAAGGCTAAGGTTAGGGATAGGATTAAGTGAAGGCCTATGGTAGTAAAAATGTTGCATAAAAAATGTAAAAAATTACTAAAGCAGAAATAATAATAGCGTTTAAATTTATTTTTAATATTTTATGTCTCATTTCAGCAAAAAGTATTAAAAAAAAGGTCAAAGTGCAAACCAAAATTATATCAGTATTTATCTCAAATTACAGTAAATATGCTTGGGAGTAAGGGGTTTATTACTGGATTGGTGGAAGGGACCCCGGAAGTGCTAACAGATCACTACTTAGGAGGTGGAAAATATTTGCCTTGCTCCGGGTGCTGGGAACCCACGCTATGCCACAGTTCTAGAAGCAACATTTCAACAGAAGCATTAATATGTTGTTTGTCATGTGGAAGCTAATCGACCTGTATTTATTCACCTAAAGACTACAATTTCCATATTGCTCCTCTCGGCCAGAACATTGAAATTGAGCTGATTCAGAAAACAAGAGGCAAGGGGTTTTAAAAAATCCAGCTAGCAACAAAATATGTTCAGCACGAGCAGCTGTGTAATTCATTGATGTCAAACTTTGAGTACTAGACTGCAGGCGAGCCCGTGCTTTGCATCACTCAAACCAGTTTGCTCTCAGGGTGGTAGTCATGGCAAGGGGCTGATGTGTTCCCGCACCCTGGCAATTGTAATGTTCTGTCTGTGGTGTGTGTTGCATGAGGAACAGAACATTCACATTTACTAATCTGTGGGATCTCCTCCGGTCCTGGTTCCCGTTCCTGAGTCCACAAAAACAACTCCAGACTTAGGATTCATTTCCAACTAATCAACTTTATTCACACACAGGAGTTCCGGTACAATTACAGTACAGTCCGTTTTCTTTTGCAGTTCCTGACCTTTCCCTGTACTTTCGTATAATCCAAGTCCTGAAGACATTCCTTCCACCCCTGCAGCTCCCGTGCCCCTACATCCACTAGATTCAGTCGATATTCCGTCCGGCTTCCCTTGGAAGAAGCAAGAGGCATCCATAGTTCTGCCTAGTCCTGGCCATAGGCCCCGGATAATCCCAGAATGACCACTGAACTTTAAAGCAACCGCCTGCACGCTGCTCTTCTTGGGGTCCCGTATGTCTTTAATCTTCTCCAGCCCCTTGGCTTGTCTGTCTCATCTTCTCATAACATCACCACACTCTGATCTTCTTCGGGAAGTTCCTACACTCACGAACACTATGGCCATTTCTAGATCTTCCCAACCTGGAAAGTCCTCTGTGATGTGAGCATAACTTCTCCTAATAATACTGCACTATAGTGCCCCCTCCCCTTACTTCTACTAAACTGTGCTTCCCATTCCCAACTACTTTTCCTAACCCTACGCTGTGTCTTTCAACACTGTACAGCATTATAAAACAGACATGCAAGTTAATAACCATAAAATAGTACATTTGTCTTAAAGGGGAAGGGAGAAGTGCGACCAACTCTGGCACATTCTTACACAACAACACTGTGAGCACTTCTGTCTCAATGCAGAAGATCAGAAACAGATTACATGAAAATTGTGATGACATACCATCCGCTTAATATTAATAACTATACTGTAGATTATTATTACACACATGCAATTTACAGTATCTGTGGAGTGGATTCAAGAAGCCTCTGGAAATATTCCTTGAAAGATCTGTTGATGTTAACATGGTAACATTAGACAATAGTTATAGATCGGTCAGCTGCATATTCCTGCTGTCAATCCATGTCAATGTTCCACCATATCCCTTAGGTGCTTTTCTACATTAAGATCTGAGATCAATGAAGGATACTTATGAGAGAATTGATTCAATGGGAATTGAATTTAAGTCGAATTGTTTGAACTTTGCAGGTCCTGGCAAATTCAAACAATTTGTAAATTCCCCCCCCAAAAATGCCTTTTTACGCATTACAGAAGATTGCATCAAGCACATAAGGCTAACTTGACCTCAGATGCAACTGCGTGGGTTTTCCCTTAATACCTTGCCGCTTATACATCACATAATATAGTGCAGTGAATCAGAATAGACTATCATAGCCTGCATAAAAGCCTAGGCAGGAAATGCAGAAGCTATTTTTGATGATTTACTATAGTGAGAGTTCATCAGTTCAGCAATAGAGTAAAGAAGAGTAAAAGTTTTGACAAGTATTCCAAGCAATAATCTCCAAAAGTGTGTGTATGTGTGTCGCAAACAATTTTTATTTTGCACCTCTATTTTACTTGTAAAATTTAATATCAGTACATCCCACATTTATACAGTGCCCTGTTGCAGTTGTTGGCTTTGTGGACATTTACCTATCAAGCAAATCCTATTGCATTATTTTTGGGAAAGGAGTTGAAATAGAAAAAAAATAAATACATTGAAGAAAATGTTTTTAAAAAGTAGACATTTAACTGTGAATGTTTGTTTTGCATAGTTACTATTAATTGACAACCGTACACGCCACACCTACAGTGTCATGGTAAAGTTTGGGTACCCCTGGTCAAAATTACTGTTATTGTGAACAGTTATGCAAGTAGAAGGTGAAATGATCTATAAAAGGCCTAAATTGTAATTTTTTACATTTTCAAAATTTGAAAAAGGAAAATGGCCTATGTAAAAGTTTGGGCATCCTTGGAGATTTGTGTGCTCAGATAGCTTTGACCAAGGTTTCAGACCATAATGCCCCTGCCCAATAGCATCTATGGCATACCGATAGATGCTACTGCACATGCGCCGCCTTCGGCGCCATTTTGTTGTAGTGTAAATTTTTTGGCTGCAGCAACAAGGGGCCGGTGGAGGCGCTTGCACAGTACCATTTATCGGTATGCAATAGATGCTAATGCGCAGGCGCACCCGACGGCACCATTTTGGAGGTGATTTTTTTTTTTCAGTACAGCAATATAATTGGCACTAACTGACAAGTGATAGTGCGCAGGCGCCGCTATTTTGATGGTGACACTTTTTTTCAAATACACACATTAAACAAACACAAGAGTGACAGCCTATGGTATTTTATAGAGATTTTCAATTTTCTCAAAATTTATATATGAAATAAAAAATAATTAGATATCATAGAACCACCGTGGTGTGCAAAAGAATAAGTGGAGCCCACTTAAAGGCCAAAACTAATCCGTGCTCCAAATAAGATAAGACCAAGAACCACCAAAGCCGAGAATATATAATAAAAAGGTATATTTTTATTTAATTATATATTAGCTAATGACAATAGAAAAGCATACAGTAAATGTGCACGTATCTAAATATACATAAAATGTAAATTTAAAAAAAGAAAGAATTTTTGTATATAAAAAAGACCAATTTCACATATGGCGGATAAGGTATATTTACTAAAATAGAATATACACAGTATATATATATATATATATATATATATATATATATATATATATATATATATATATATATATTTTATTTTTTTTTTTTTATAATATTACCCCTAAGAGCACCATAAATGAGAAAAATAACAAAATATATATAATAACTCCAAAGCACAAGCAGGAAAAAAGGTTGATCACACCTGTGGACTAAAAAAATAGTGTAAAAATTATATTATTATATATCCATATATTAAGAACATCTCAACTTCTCATCTGGAAAGTTCCTGTAATTGCTGACAAGTAACTATATAAGGTTATAAAATAATGAATAAGTCCTAGTTAGAGCAAGTTCCTTATTAATATTTTTATGGCAGCGCATAATCCGGCATCTCTGTCAGCATAATTAGCTGTCACTAGAACAGTGACCACGAAAGACACCAAATGGATGATATGTGATGATAAGAAATCAGAGAGATGATTTGAAAAGCTTTACTAACTATTTGCCATACTGAAATAGTTCTGGAAAATGAAATATTAGACAAATCAATCTTGTAAACACATAAAAATCAGATCCCACACGGAACAGGCTTATGGCATTCGATTTTTATGGATACATTGCCATTATTAACCATGGAAACTGTATTTGATCCTGTACATTTTAAAATGCTGATGTATAAATAGGGATGCCACATAGATAGGACATGGACATAAAATACAAACCAATGGATGAAAAGCGTCTGAATTTTCTGTAAAATCCGCATTTTTCACATGCTTGTCTGACCCCGGCCTCAATTTAAATTTTGTTTGACTGACAAGCTTTCTGATGCTACAGTAGTGTGCTGCACTGAGTACTTAAAGAAATTATCCAGTGAAATCAAGTCATCAACTATCCACAGGATAGACCTTACTGATCAGTAGTGATCCAGCCGCTGACACCTGCATAATGGGGAATTTGTATCCCCAGTGACTCAATTTTATCCCTTTTATGCAAAATAGAGTGGCAGGTCGGAGGTCCGATCACTGTTCCGTTCATTCTTTATGAGGCTGCGCAGGCTCCATGATGTGCACTGCTGCTCCATTCTAACAGGAATAAAAGTGCCCCACTCTGATGAACAGTGGAAGGGCTCCTAATGATCAATAACATATCACTTATCCTGCAGATAGATAACTTGTTTTCATCAGAGAAACCCTTTGACAGGAATCTGTCAGCTCAGCAGGTTTTTTTGCTATGTAATCTGAGGACACCAGAAGTAGCTGAAACACTGAATTCAGAGCTGTGTCATTTATTAAGCTGTGTGCTGTTGTTTACTTACACAGAAGATTTTATCACTAGGAGATTATCATTACCAGATTTGCAATGTCTGACCATGCCCCCTCCTGTGTTGTAAGCAGCTGACTGTCAGTAGACAATGTACAGAGAGAGCCTGATGGGGGCGGGGTTAGCTTTCTGAGCTCTGCTTCATGTTACATTTATGAAGTCTGATAGTGTCACAGATTCTACACCCAGTAAACTAAATGATACATTGTTGGAATCAGGGTCTCTTTTCCTACATTATGCTGCTCTCAGACAAGGAAGCAAAAACCTGGTGATAGGTTCCCTTTAAAGGGAACTTGTCAGTTAATTCATGCAGCCCAAAGAACAGGCAGCATGAATCGGAGACTGGCTGCGCAATTGCAGCCAGGTATGATTTATTCTGAAGCGTTGAACTTCCTTCCTCCCTTCTTTGCTGAAGAAACAGCAATAAGTTTGAATCCACATTTAGAGTCCAATTCATTAGTACATTTGCTTTTTTGTGTCTAGTTTTTTGTGTTTTTCTCCAGGCTGTATTACCTGTGTTCACCTTCTAACTATGATATGTCTTATCATAGTAATTTGCGTATTTCTCCTCTTGGATTGATCGGTCACTCTCATTTCATATGTAAAATTTGTATTCAGTGGAGACAAATTTTCCCATTAGTGAGATGTGAGAAGACAGTTGGTGTTTTGAAAATTCTATGGAGAGGAAAAGGTTGGGGGGAAAGATGGAGGAGCTGGAGGCAGACACAGACATTCTGCTGCAGGTTCTCCAATTTAAGAGCACCAACTGTCATCTCCTGCCTTAGAAATGGAGGAATCTGTATTCATTGAAAGCAGATTTTAACAGTGTCATGAGAATTTGGGGAACGAATAATAAGTTGATGAGAAAGAAGCAGATTTCTGTAGGAAGATATATTAAAAATTGCCTTATTTTCATGTGTACTGTTGATTTATAGAATTAAAATTGAATTATTATTCCACTTTAAAAGCCAAAATAAAGGCAATTTTTTGCTTTGCACAAAATGCATGAACCGTGTGTGCAATTTTGAATAATTTGGTGCCAAAAAACCACCAGCAACAAATATTATAGGACAAAAGAAGAAAAGCAATGTTAAAAAACAACAAATGATGAATTGGGGCTTAGCCTGAGTGATATTTTACATTCTGTATGAGGCTGTTGAGTTCGGGTCCAACAACCTATCAGGACATCATGGTCTTTGTTCAGACCCAAATATCAGCCATATTAAACCTGCCTTAGGCTACTTTCACACTAGCGTCGTGTGACGTACGACGCTCAAGACTTGCATTAGCGACGCATTGCGACGTATGGCCACATGTCGCATCCGTCATGCGACGGATGCGTCGTGTTTTGGGGGACCGTCGGCACAAAAAAAGTTACATGTAAATTTTTTTTGTGCGTCGTGTCCGCCATTTCCGACCGCTCATGCGCAGCTGGAATTCCACGCCCTCCTCCCCGGACATCACAATGGGCAGCGGAAGCGTCGTAAGACTGCATCCGCTGCCCCCGTTGTTCATTTATTTCACAGCACTTGCGTCGGTACGTCGGGCCAACGCATGGCGACGGCCACGTACCGACGCTAGTGTGAAAGTAGCCTTAGTGGGGTAATTTCATAGGCGAGAGGGAGAAGAGAGTGAAGAAATGTTATCAAAGAGCAGCTCTGGTGACCCTCAGTCCTGTTGACAAATGATTCAGTCTCTAGTAATCTAATGCTTGGCAATGTCTTTTCTTGAGTGGCAAAAAATTACAAAAATATATTACCGACACTGGCTTCAAATGCATTCCATCTATTTAACTGCTTCTTGTACTGAGCAGCCCGCTTCACCAGTGAGGCACTCCTTAGTTGTTGGTGAGGCGCAGTTGGGGAGAGGAGTTTCCTAGAATCCATCATATGATACACTAGACTTTTTCTGGCTACAGTGATCTCTGATTGATTAACCTAATCCACTCATTCTATATTTATTTTAATGTTATACTTGGTTCAAGGAACTGTTAATTCCACTTCCAATGGTGAGACCCATATTTCATCTTTCTCTTTCTGGTGAGACACAAGCATTATCTTGGTTAGTCTGTTGAGACCCCAGTAATAAGTCTGAGAAGGTCAGAACTCTAAAATTTGTTGTGCAATTTCTCCTGAGCATGCTGACACCCATATGTGGGAGGACACCACTGGTTGGGCGCACGACAAGGCTTGGAAGGGAAGTAGCGCCATTGGACTTTTTGAAACCAAAATTGGTTGTAATCGAGTGGACGCCATGTTGCTTTTGGAGAGCCCTTGATGTGCCTACACAGTGGAAACCCCCCACAAGTGACACTAGATCCCTCAAGGAACTTATATAGATGTGTGGTGACCACCTTGATCATTCAGGTGCTTTACAAAAGTTTATAATGTAGAGCCGTGAAAATAAAAAAATCACTTTTTTCCACAAAAATGATCTCTTAGCCCCAATTTATTTTTATTTTTACAAGGGCAACAGGAGAAAATGGATCCCAAAACTTGTTGTGCAAGCCCTTCTGTGCCTAAAATGTGAAAACCCCCAAGTAACCCCAATTTGGAAACTAGACCTCTCAAGGAACTTATCTCGATGTGTGGTGAGCACCTTGACCGCAGGTGCTTCACAGAAGTTTATAATATTGCCGTGAAAATAAAAAAATCACTTTTTTTTTCCACAAAAATTATCTTTTAACAAAAAATAGTTTACTTTTACAAAGGTAACAGGAGACAATGGACTTGGGCAATTTCTCCTCAGTTGGACAATACCCCATATGTGGGGGAAAACCACTGTTTCTGGAGCACCGTTTGACTTATTTGGATGCAAAATTGGCTGGAATCGAGAGAGGATGCCATGTGGTGATCACCTTGAACCCCCAGGTGCTTCACAGAAAATTTTGACGTTGAGTCGTGAAAGTAAAAAAAACACATTTTTTCCACAAAAATGTTGCTTTAGCCCTAATTTTTTGTATTTTCACAAGGGTAACAGGAGAAAACAGACACCAAAATATGTTGTACAATTTCTCCTGAGTACGGTGAGAACCCATATGTGGACGAAAACTATTGTTTTGGCGCACGAGAAAATAAAAAAAGGGGAAAGACAATTCAGAAATCCAAAATAGTGAAAACAATTATATCAACTTTATTATATAAAATATAAAGGGAATTTGCAACAACCATGAAGCACACACGGATGATAAAACAATAAGGACAAGCAGGATCCAATAGGACAATTGATAAGGCAGTAAAGTCACTTTAGATATGCACAGAGGCATAAGATCAGCACTATTTTATAGTGAGAGTGTAAGAATATAACATCAATGTAACATCACAGTATATCAATAGAACTTGTGCCATCGAAATACAATATCACTGCCATCTGGTGCAGGTAAAGACCTGTTCAGTATAGAACATATGGACAGCATAAAATATGTAGCTGTATCTCATAATAGTAAAGAGCAATAGTGCAGAGAATATACCATATAGACAGAGCAAGGGCTAATTAAATAAACATTATCAGCACAATACCTATTGAATAGCACCAGCAGAGGCCTTAAAGGGTCCGCCTGTCCGCCCCTACGTTCGTTTCAGATGGCACCTTCGTCAGGGGGTATGGTACATTTAAAAGTGCCAGACTTTATGTACGAGCGTGTACTGGAAGTAGCGCTGTCATGGACAAGAAGTGCCGCATCTGTCACCTCGGCATCCGCGACACTGACCGGCGCCCGCGTCACGCAGCAAGAGGCATCAGGAACACGTAATCCCCACGTGACCCAATGTCCCGAGCTGCATAAAGACACGGGAAGCCGGCGGGGATGGCAGAGACAAAGCACGCATGCGTACTGCCCGCGGCAGCACTAACAATGTATGTAACAGGTAGATGGAAAGCAAAGGGCACATAACTAATGCACATGGATCAATTATAGAATGGCCCATCAAAATAGTTAATTTAAAGAAGGAGACACATTATATGTATCTCTCACATTCAATAGCAAGTAGAATAGATAATTCTCATAAAGGTAAGGCATTAGAATAACATCTTGCAATGTCCTACATATATATCACAGATATATCAAAAGAAACATATATCTTTTGGACAATATTATATGAAAAGATACATAGATACACTGTGTGCAGAATTATTAGGCAAGTTGTATTTTAGAGGATTATTTTTATTATTGATCAACAACTATGTTTTCAATCAACCCAAAAGACTCATAAATATCAAAGCTTAATATTTTTGGAAGTTGGAGTGTTTTTGTTTTTTTAGATTTGGCTATCTTAGGAGGATATCTGTTTGTGCAGGTAACTATTACTGTGCAGAATTATTACGCAACCTAATAAAAAGCAAATATATTCCCCATCTCACTTGTTTATTTTCACCAGGTAAACCAATATAACTGTACAAAATTTAGAAATAAACATTTCTGACATGCAAAAACAAAACCCCAAAAAATTAGTGACCAATATAGCCACCTTTCTTTATGATGACACTCAACAGTAGTGTTGAGCATTCCGATACCGCAAGTATCGGGTATCGGCCGATACTTGCGGGTATCGGAATTCCGATACCGAGATCCGATACTTTTGTGGTATCGGGAATCGGTATCGGGATTAATATCAATGTGTAAAATAAAGAATTAAAATAAAAAATAGGGATATACTCACCTCTCCGGCGGCTCCTGGACTTTACCGCCGTAACCGGGAGCCGTTGTACCTAAGAATGCGCGCTTGAAGGGCCTTAGATGAGGTCACTGCGCTCTGATTGGTCAGTAGCGGTCGTGTGACCGCTACGCGACCAATCACAAAGCAGTGACGACACCTTAGAAGACGTCACTGCTTTGTGATTGGTCGCGTAGCGGTCATGCGAACGCTACGCGACCAATCAGAAGCTGCGGACGTCTTCTAAGGTATTTCAAGCGCTTGAAAGACCTTAGGTGACGTCACTGCTTTGTGATTGGTCGCGTAGCGGTCACGCGACCGCTACGGACCAATCAGAGCGCAGTGACCTCATCTAAGGCCCTTCAAGCGCGCATTCTTAGGTACAACGGCTCCCGGTTACGGCGGTAAAGTCCAGGCTGCGTCGGAGGGTGAGTATATCCCTATTTTTTATTTTAATTCTTTCTTTTACACATTGATATGGATCCCAGGGCCTGAAGGAGAGTTTCCTCTCCTTCAGACCCTGGGAACCATACAGGATACCGTCCGATACTTGGTGTCCCATTGACTTGTATTGGTATCGGGTATCGGTATCGGATTAGATCCGATACTTTGCCGGTATCGGCCAATACTTTCCGATACCGATACTTTCAAGTATCGGACGGTATCGCTCAACACTACTCAACAGCCTTCCATCCATAGATTCTGTCAGTTGCTTGATCTGTTTATGATCAACATTGCATGCAGCAGCCACCACAGCCTCCCAGACACTGTTCCGAGAGGTGGACTGTTTTCCCTCCCTGTAGATCTCACATTTTATGAGGGACCACAGGTTCTCTATGGGGTTCAGATCAGGTGAACAAGGGGGCCATATAGTTATTTTTTCTTCTTTGAGACCATTACTGGCCAGCCACGCTGTGGAGTAGTTGGAGGCATGTGATGGAGCATTGTCCTGCATGAAAGTCATGTTTTTCTTGATGGATACTGACTTCGTCCTGTACCACTGCTTGAAGAAGTTGTCTTCCAGCAACTGGCAGTAGGTCTGGGAGTTGAGCTTCACTCCATCCTCAACCCGAAAAGGTCCCACAAGTTCATCTTTGATGATACCAGCCCATACCAGTACTCCACCTCCACCTTGCTGGCGTCTGAGTCGGAGTGGAGCTCTCTGCCCTTTACTGATCCAGCCTCTGGCCCATCCATTTGGCCCATCAAGAGTCACTCTCATTTCATCAGTCCATAAAACCTTTAAAAAGTCAGTCTTAAGAGATTTCTTGGCCCAGTCTTGACGTTTTATCTTATGTTTCTTGTTCAAAGGTGGTCGTTTTTCAGCCTTCCTTACCTTGGCCATGTCCCTAAGTATCGAACACCTTGTGCTTTTTGTTACTCCAGTAACGTTGCAGCTCTGAAATATGGCAAAATATTTTGCACCTTTTTTGCCCAACACGCTTCTTGGGACCTTGTTGGCTATTTGCCATGAAATGCTTGATTGTTCGGTGATCACGCTTCAAAAGTTTGGCAATTTCAAGACTGCTGCATCCCTCTGCAAGACATCTCACAATTTTGGACTTTTCAGAGCCTGTCAAATCTCTCTTCTGACCCATTTTGCCAAAGGAAAGAAAGTTGCCTAATAATTAAGCACACCTTACTGTATATAGGGTTTTGATGTCATTAGACAACACCCCTCCTCATTACAGAGATGCGCATCACTGAACAGCTTAGAGTAGGACAACATGTATAAACAGTATCATGTGATCAAAATACAACTTGCCTAATAATTCTGCACACAGTGTTTATACATATATACATATATGTCTAAAGCAAGAGGACAACAGGGATAATACTTCATATACATGGTACAAACATCTTTAATGGTACAAACATCTCTGCTCGCTGTTATCTGCCGAATGTAATGTACCTGCTGAATGTTTGCTAAATTCATTTGTTGCATTGTATTACTTACTGCTGTACATCCATGCTGGGGTCACAGGAGATATTACTGTGTCAAGGTGTTAGAGCATATGGCTGTGGCCAGGCTCAGTGCCTTTGATCATGTAACCTCAACATGTTGGTGTTGGCCAATTGCTAATTTATCCCAAATGAGGACCCACAATCCCTCTCACCTGATCCTTTACTCAGTCCTATAGATTTAGTGTCATCTTAAGGGGTGCATGCGTGTGGGGTCGGGCTCGCGCATTTCTGCGGCAAAGCACTACGCAGCTAAGCATGAAGACGCCGCAGTTATTTCAATGGCAGTTAGTCACAGCAGGAGTCAGGAGCCCACTCTATGTCGCTGTCTCTTTCGGGTATGTCTGCTGTGTAAGCACTTCTTACTACTTGGACCTTGCTTTTCTATTAACCCATCTAAAGGCCCCGTCTCACACAGCGACGCTGCAGCGATACAGACAACGATGCTGATCGCTGCAGCGTCGCTGTTTTGTCGCTGTGTGGTCGCTGGGGAGCTGTCACACAGACAGCTCTCTCCAGCGACCAACGATCAGGGGAACGACTTCGGCATCGTTGAAACTGTCTTCAACGATGCCGAAGTCCCCTGTTGTGGATTCTGTTTTTGGGCTCCCTCTGGTGGTTACAACTGGTACTGGGTGACTTTGGTGGGTTGCGGTCTCTGGTTTCCACCTGTCCATCTGAGGCTGGGTGTTTCCTATTTAACCTGGCTTTCCTGTCATTCCCTTGCCGGCTATCAATGTATTCAGATGTGCTCAGTTTGGTTCTGACTACCTGCTTCCAGATCTCTCAGGATAAGCTAAGTTATGCTTTTCAGTTGTTTTGTTTTTTGTCCAGCTTGCTAAATATTACTCTATGCTAGTTGGAAGCTCTAGTGGGCTGAGGTGCTCCCCATGTGCCATGAGTTGGCACATGGGTGCTTGTAATCTCAGGATGGTTTTTGATTAGGGTTTTTTGCTGACCGCTCAGACCCCTTTTGTATCCTTCTGCTTTCTAGTTATAGCGGGCCTCGTTTTGCTAACTCTATTTTCATATCTATGTGCGTGCCTTCCTCTCATTTTCACCGTCAATACATGTGGGGGGCAACTATACCTTTGGGGTTTATTTCTCTGGAGGCAAGTTAGGTCTTTATTTTCTCTGCAGTGCTAGTTAGCTCTTAGGCTGGCGCGAGGCGTCTAGAATCAACGTAGGCACGCTCCCTGGCTATTTCTAGTTGTGTTTGTCAGGAGTAGGGCAGCGGTCAGCCCAGATTCCATCACCCTAGAGCTCGTCCGTTATTTGAGTTATTTTTTGCTTGTCCAGTGCGATCCCCTAGCCATTGGGATCCATAACAGTCCCCCTGCAGCACCTGGGTAACCAGAGTAAACATCGGGTTACTAAGCGCAGGGCCGCGCTTAGTAACCCGATGTTTACCCTGGTTACCAAAAAAAACAAACAGTACATACTCACCATCTGTTGCCCGTCAGGTCCCTTGCCGTCTGCTTCCTGCTCTGACTGTGTGCCGCCGTACAGTGAGAGCAGAGCGCAGCGGTGACGTCACTGCTGTGCTCTCACTTTACGGCGGCAGTCAGAGCAGGAAGCAGACGCCAAGGGACCTGACGGACATCAGATGGTGAGTATGTACTGTTTGTTTTTTTTTACATTTACGCTGGTAACCAGGGTAAACATCGGGTTACTAAGCGCGGCCCTGCGCTTAGTAACCCGATGTTTACCCTGGTTACCAGTGAAGACATCGCTGGATCGGTGTCACACACACCGATTCAGCGATGTCAGCGGGACCTCAACGACCAAAAAAAGGTCCAGGCCATTCCGACACGATCTCGCAGCAGGGGCCTGATCGCTGGTACGTGTCACACATAGCGAGATCGCTACTGAGGTCGCTGTTGCGTCACAAAACTTGTGACTCAGCAGCGATCTCGCTAGCGATCTCGCTATGTGAGACGGGGCCTTTACTCCTTCACCATGTTTACCTATGCCCTAACACTGTTTGCTCCACTAATCCTCTCTCTCCTTCACTATCACAAACCCCAGCACTCTCTAACCTAATAATCATCTCCCCTTCCCTCTTACCTCCCCACCTGTCCTCCTCTGCTGACCTGCTCCTCAACCTCAAATCTGTCCTAATAAAACATAAAACAAGCCGGCCACTCTTTCTCCCACCTGCTCTGTCTCTCTCTGCTTCTCCTCACTGCTGGAGACATATCTCCCAACCCTGGAACCCCACAGCTCATACCTCCCATTACTACCCCCTCCTGCCATCCCCTATCTAATATGAACTACCGCAATCTTTCCAAGATAAAACCTGTGCCCCTGATGCCCACCCCACTGCTCCCTCTTTCTGGAGCACTTTGGAATGCCCGCTCAATCTGCAATAAGCTTCATGTGATTCACGGCCTTTTTCTCTCTCACAATCTTACCTTCCTCAGCCTCACAGAAACATGGCTAACACCCTCTGACACCGCCTCCCCTGCTGTGCTGTGTTACGGGGGCCTCCACTTCACCCACACCCCTCGCCCCGGCAACAGACATGGTGGAGGAGTGGGCCTTCTCCTTTCTTCAAACTGCACCTTTAACACAATCCCAGCTCTTCCCTCCCTTATCCTCCCTTCTTTTGAAGTCCATTCTGTCCGCATCTACTCTCCCTCCAACCTCCAAGTGGCCGTCATATACCGGCCTCCAGGCCTGGCCACTGCCTTTATTGACCAATTCTCCACCTGGCTTCTTCACTTTCTCTCTGCTGACATTCCCACCATCATCATGGGTGACTTCAACATCCCCATTGACACCCATCAGTCAACAGCCTCCAAACTTCTGTCCCTTACTTCATCCTTTTGACTTACTCAGTGGTCCTCCGCAGCCACCCACACAGACGGACATACACTTGACGTGATCTTCACCCGTCTCTGCTCTCTATCTAACTTCACCACCTCCCCTCTCCCTCTATCTGACCACCATCTGCTCACCTTCTCATCCCTGTTCTCCTCACCGGTCACCCATGTCCAGAAACATGCGCACCCCCACAGAAACCTTGCACACCTAGACACCCACACACTCTCTGACTCCATCCTACCACTGGCATCCATATCCTCACTCCACGACACAGACATTGCCGCTGCTTTCTACAATGCCACTCTCGCATCAGCTATCAACATGGTTGCTCCTCTTGTCCATGGCATAGTGCGACGCATCAGTAGACAACCCTGGCACAATAACACCACTAAAAAAGCTCCAGCAAGTGTCCAGGGTTGCGGAGCGGCGTTGGAAGAAAACACACTCGCAAGATGACTTCACTGTATTCAAAAAAGCAACACTCGCTTTTAAATCTGCTCTCACCTCTGCTAAACAGGCCTACTTCACAACCCTCATATCTTCCCTATCCTACAGCCCCAAACAGTTATTCAAAACCTTTAACTCCCTCCTCCGCCCCCCACTGCCCCCTCCAACCTCCCTCATCTCTGCTGAGGACTTTGCCACACACTTTAAAAATAAGATCAACCAGACAAGGGAAGTCTTTATTGTTCAACCACCACAACCCCTTTGTATACCAGACCAGTGCCCAAACCCCATATCCTCCCTATCCAACATCACTGAAGGAGGGTTTAATTGTCTCCTCTCCAAATCGCACCTCACCACCTGTGCACTTGACCCCATTCCATCCCACCTCCCCCCAACCTCACCACCACACTTATCCCATCCCTAACCCACCTCTTCAACCTATCACTAACTTCTGGCACCTTCCCTTCTGCTTTCAAACATGCCACAATCACACCTATCCTTAAAAAGCCAACCCTCCATCCAACTGCTATGTCCAGCTATCGCCCTATATCGCTGCTCCCATTCGCCTCCAAACTCCTGGAGCAGCACGTCCACTCTGAACTTTCCTCCCACCTCTCATCTAACTTGCTCTTTGACAATCTACAATCTGGTTTCTGCCCCATCACTCAACTGAAAGCCCTGACCAAACTCACTAACGACTTAATTACCGCCAAAGCTAACGGACAATACTCTGTACTGCTCCTTCTAGACCTGTCCTCTGCTTTCGACACAGTTGACCACTGCCTTCTACTACAGATCCTCTCCTCCTTTGGGGTCAAAGACCTCACCCTATCCTGGATCTCCTCGTACCTTTCCAACCGCACATTCAGCGTCTCCCACTCCCACACTACCTCCTCATCCCACCCTCTCTCTGTTGGAGTCCCCCAAGGCTCTGTTCTAGGACCCCTACTCTTCTCAATCTATACACTTGGCCTGGGACAACTCATAAAGTCCAATGGATTCCAGTACCACCTCTATACTGATGACACTCAGATCTACCTCTTTGGCCCAGACGTCACTGCTCTGCTGTCCAGAATCCCAGAGTGTCTATCAGCCATATCCTCCTTCTTCTCCTCTCGCTTCCTCAAACTCAATGTGGACAAATCTGAGGTCATCATCTTTCCTCCATCCCATAGATCTTCTTTACCTGACCTATCTATCGCAATCAATGACATCATGCTTTCCCCCGTACCGGAAGCCTGCTGCCTCGGAGTAACCTTTGACTCTACCCTGTCCTTCAAACCTCACATCCAAGCTCTGTCCACCTCCTGTCGCCTCCAGCTCAAAAATATCTCCAGAATCCGTCCTTTCCTCAACCATCAATCTACTAAAATGCTTGTGCATGCCCTCATCATCTCCCGCCTTGACTACTGCAACATCCTTTTCTGTGGCCTCCCTGCTAACACCCTTGCACCTCTCCAGTCCATCCTTAACTCTGCTGCCCGACTAATTCATCTCTCCCCTCGCTACTCCTCCGCTTTCCCCTCAGCAAATCTCTTCACTGGCTCCCATTCCCTCAGTGTATCCAGTTCAAATTACTAATACTGACCTACAAAGCCATCTACAACCTGTCTCCTCCATATATCTCTGAACTAATCTCCCGATATCTTACCTCACATAATCTCCGGTCCTCCCAAGACCTCCTTCTCTCCTCCACACTTATTCGCTCCTCATCCAATCGCCTCCAAGACTTCTCCCGAATATCCCCCATCCTCTGGAATTCTCTGCCCCAACACGTCCGACTATCAACCACATTTGGATCCTTCAGATGGAACCTGAAAACCCATCTCTTCAGGAAAGCCTACAGCCTGCACTGACCCTGCTGCCACCTCACCACTACCGAAGCTACCGCCTCACCAACACCGGAGCTCCTGCAACCCTCAACCTATTGTCTCCTTCCCCATAATCCTGTAGAATGTAAGCCCGCAAGGGCAGGGTCCTCGCCCCTCTGTATCAGTCTGTAATTGTTTGTTTGATTACTGTAAGTGATATCTGTAACTTGTATGTAACCCATTCTCATGTACAGCATCATGGAATCAATGGTGCTATATAAATAAATAAATAATAATAATAATAATAATAATACATGAGATCAACATCATGCATATAGAAAATCCATATATTGTCCTGAACATCAGCATAATTACACCGATGGTGGATAGTATCAGCAGTATGTCACATGGTTTGAAGCACTTGTACAGCATGGTTGATAAATAAACAATTTATGCCTATAATAAAAAAAAAATCTAATTAAAATAAATTTAAAAACATATAAGAGCAACAATATATGCATTACTTCCAGCAGAAATAGTGACCTCAAGAAAATTAAATGTCACAAATGCACAATAATGTAATGCATCATAGAAAGGGGGCAAATGAAAGACCTTCATTTGTGGATGGACTGTTTGAAATGTCCATATCCATCTAGCTTCACATTGGGCAAGGCGTTGTAGCCACCCCGGATATTGATATTCAATGCATCTATACCCCTCACACATAAAATATTACCGTTGTATTGGTGGAAGGCATTAAAATGGCGTGGTATTGTTTTTAATGTGGATGTGTCCGTGTGGCCTCCTGCAGCTAGTGGAGTGAGGGGAAAATAGTGAAATGTGGGGAAAATAGTGGAGTGATGGGAAAATGAAGAGGTGTGAGGTAAAAATGAAGAGGTGTGAGGTGAAAATGAAAAGGTGTGAGTGGAAAATAAGAGGAATGAGTGGAAAATAGTGAAGTGATCTTAAAATGACAGGTGTGAGGACAAAATGGCCGGTATGAGGGGGAAATGAGAGGATTGGGGGGGGGGGGGAAATGAGAGGAGTGAGGGGAAAATGAGAGATGTGAGGGGGTAAAATGAGAGAAGTGAGGTGCTGCTGCAGTATGAGTCTGTGTATAGAGAAGAGTGAGGCACTGCAGGTGGAGGCTGTGTGTATGGCCACATTCACACGTTCAGTATTTGGTCAGTATTTTACCTCAGTATTTATAAGCCAAAACCATGAGTGGGACAAAAATACAGAAGTGGTGACATGTTTCTAATAAACTTTTCCTCTGATTGTTTTACTCCAAGTTTTGGCTTACAAATGCTGACCAAATAACATGTGAACAAGGTCTAAAAGAGAAAAATATGGTGCTGCAGAAGAAGTAGGCTGTGTATATGATATGCTTTATTGCAATTAGTGCAATTTCTCTCGGGATCAAGTGTTTCCAATTGTATATGGAAGAGGAGTGTGAGGTGCTGCCGGAGGAGGCGACTATAAAGGAGAAAAGCTGTGCTTTATGTGCAATATAATTATTATAATTTGTTATAAGTAACCACAGTTAGTTATTATGCCCGGGCAACGCTGGGCTCTTCAGCTAGTTATTAATAAAATTATGTTTTATATGGATCTCTTCTCCCGGCTTGCTTTTTTTATGAGTCCGGTTCTCTGTTGTTCTATTATCTGAAGTGCGATTGTAATTATAGATATGGACATTATTTGATTTATTCAGTTTTGTTTGTGCACCTGTGTAGAGGTGCCTCAAACAATGGTGGGAGTGCTGCCATCACCATGTATGGTGGTCAAAAAAAGGACATTCCTCTTGTCCTTATACTTGACCACCATATTGGGCTCTGTTGTTACCTTTTCTGAGCAGCTGCTCTATTAGCATTTTAAGAAGGCCTTTCTGATTTTTGCCGACAGTACCGCGTGCTCCCTTAGCTCGCGCAGTGAGGGATTGAACAGTGGGTGTACCCTGAGGTAGTCTTGAAGAGCTTGTAGAGTTTAAATCCATACCTGGACCTCTTACTAGGCAGATATTGATATGTATTGGGGACTTATCTATGCAGATGTCCCTTTGGGGAACATACACCTCAGTAAACTTGCTGCTGAAGTGCTCAGTCACTGGCCGAACTTTGAAAAGACTGTCAAAGTGTCATGCACAGTGTAGGAAAGACTAAGTGATAAGGGAAAGGGAGCACAATACTAGGAAAGTGGGGAGTGGAGACCCCTAGGCATATGTAACGTCACCCTGTCTGCCCTAAGCATCCCTATAGAGGTTCTGGACATATTGACAAGCAGGATACCTAATTCATACCAGACCCTAGCAGTAAATGTTTACCGAAACACTAAAAATTCTGTGATTGGCTCATAGTTAAGAGGGGCATCCCTACCCCCCAGGATGACAACTCCAGGTGCCCTGCAGTAGAAACAGCAGGCACCTTAACCCCTTCCCGACATTTGACGAACTATCCCGTCGAGGTGGGGTGGGCCCGTATGACCGCCGACGGGATAGTACGTCATACGCGATCGGCCGCGCTCACGGGGGGAGCGCGGCCGATCGCGGCCGGGTGTCAGCTGCCTATCGCAGCTGACATCCGGCACTATGTGCCAGGAGCGGTCACGGACCGCCCCCGGCACATTAACCCCCGGCACACCGCGATCAAACATGATCGCGATGTGCCGGCGGTGCAGGGAAGCATCGCGCAGGGAGGGGGCTCCCTGCGGGCTTCCCTGAGACCCCCGGAGCAACGCGATGTGATCGCGTTGCTGCGAGGGTCTTACCTCCCTCCCTGCCTGCTCCAGACCCGGATCCAAGATGGCCGCGGATCCGGGTCCTGCAGGGAGGGAGGTGGCTTCACAGAAGCCTGCTCAGAGCAGGCACTGTGAAGCAGCCTGCACTTCTCGCAGATCGGTGATCTGTCAGAGTGCTATGCAAACTGGCAGATCACCGATCTGTATTGTCCCCCCCTGGGGCAAAGTAAAAAAGTAAAAAAAAAAATTTCCAAATGTGTAAAAAAAAAATAAAAAAAAATATTCCAAAATAATGAAAAAAAAAAAAAATATTATTCCCATAAATACATTTCTTTATCTAAATATAAAAAAAAAACAATAAAAGTACACATATTTAGTATCGCCGCGTCCGTAACGACCCGACCTATAAAACTGGCCCACTAGTTAACACCTTCAGTAAACACCGTAAGAAAAAAAAACGAGGCAAAAAACAACGCTTTATTATCATACCGCCGAACAAAAAGTGGAATAACACGCGATCAAAAAGACAGATATAAATAACCATGGTACCGCTGAAAGCGTCATCTTGTCCCGCAAATAACGAGCTGCCATACAGCATGATCAGCAAAAAAATAAAAAAGTTATAGTCCTGAGAATAAAGCGATGCAAAAATAATTATTTTTTCAATAAAATAGTTTTTTTCGTATAAAAGCGCCAAAACATAAAAAAATGAGATAAATGAGGTATCGCTGTAATCGTACTGAACCGAAGAATAAAACTGCTTTATCAATTTTACCAAACGCGGAACGGTATAAACGCCTCCCCCAAAAGAAATTCATGAATAGCTGGTTTTTGGTCATTCTGCCTCACAAAAATCGGAATAAAAAGCGATCAAAAAATGTGACATGCCCAAAAATGTTACCAATAAAAACGTCAACTCGTCCCGCAAAAAACAAGACCTCACATGACTGTGGACCAAAATATGGAAAATTTATAGCTCTCAAAATGTGGTAACACAAAAAATATTTTTTGCAATAAAAAGCGTCTTTCAGTGTGTGACGGCTGCCAATCATAAAAATCCGCTAAAAACCCCGCTATAAAAGTAAATCAAACACCCCTTCATCACCCCCTTAGTTAGGGAAAAATAAAAAAAAAGTATTTATTTCCATTTTCCCATTAGGGCTAGGGTTGGTGCTAGGGTTAAGGCTACAGTTAGGGTTGGGGCTAAAGTTAGGGTTAGGGTTTGGATTACATTTACGGTTGGGAATAGGGTTGGGATTAGGGTTAGGGGTGTGTCAGGGTTAGAGGTGTGGTTAGGGTTACTGTTGGGATTAGGGTTAGGGGTGTGTTTGGATTAGGGTTTCAGTTATAATTGGGGGGTTTCCACTGTTTCGGCACATCAGGGGCTCTCCAAACGCGACATGGCGTCCGATCTCAATTCCAGCCAATTCTGCGTTGAAAAAGTAAAACAGTGCTCCTTCCCTTCCGAGCTCTCCCGTGTGCCCAAACAGGGGTTTACCCCAACATATGGGGTATCAGCGTACTCAGGACAAATAGGACAACAACCTTTGGGGTCCAATTTCTCCTGTTACCCCTGGGAAAATACAAAACTGGGGGCTAAAAAATAATTTTTGTGGGAAAAACAAAGATTTTTTATTTTCACGGCTCTGCGTTATAAACTGTAGTGAAACACTTGGGGGTTCAAAGTTCTTACAACACATCTAGATAAGTTCCTTGGGGGGTCTAGTTTCCGATATGGGGTCACTTGTGGGGGGTTTGTACTGTTTGGGTACATCAGGGGCTCTGCAAATGCAACGTGACGCCTGCAGACCAATCCATTTAAGTCTGCATTCCAAATGGCGCTCCTTCACTTCCGAGCCCTTCCATGCGTCCAAACGGTGGTTCCCCCCCACATATGGGGTATCAGCGCACTCAGGACAAATTGGACAACAACAATTGTGGTCCAATTTCTCCTGTTACCCTCGGGAAAATACAAAACTGGGGGCTAAAAAATAATTTTTGTGGGAAAAAATTTTTGTTTTATTTTTATGGCTCTGCATTATAAACTTCTGTGAAGCCCTTGGTGGGTCAAAGTGCTCACCACACATCTAGATAAGTTCCTTAGGGGGTCTACTTTCCAACATGGTGTCACATGTGGGGGGTTTCTACTGTTTAGGTACATTAGGGGCTCTGCAAACGCAATGTGACGCCTGCAGACCATTCCATCTAAGTCTGCATTCCAAATGGCGCTCCTTCCTTTCCGAGCCCTCCCATGCGCCCAAACAGTGGTTCTCCCCACATATGGTGTATCATCGCACTCAGGACAACTTGGACAACAAATTTTGGGGTCCAATTTCTCCTGCTACCCTCGGGAAAATACAAAACTGGGGGCTAAAAAAATAATTTTTGTGGGAAAAAATTTTTGTTTTATTTTTACGGCTCTGCATTATTAACTTCTGTGAAGCCCTTGGTGGGTCAAAGCGCTCACCACACATCTAGATAAGTTCCTTAGGGGGTATACTTTCCAAAATGGTGTCACTTGTGGGGGGTTTCAATGTTTAGGCACATCAGTGGCTCTCCAAACGCAACATGGCGTCCCATCTCAATTCCTGTCAATTTTGCATTGAAAAGTCAAACGGTGCTACTTCCTTTCCGAGCTCTCCCATGCGTCCAAACAGTGGTTTACCCCCACATATGGGGTATCAGCGTACTCAGGACAAATTGTACAACAACTTTTGGGGTCCAATTTCTCCTGCTACCCTTGGAAAAATACAAAACTGGGGGCCAAAAAATAAGTTTTGTGGGAAAAAAAAGATTTTTTATTTTCACGGCTCTGCGTTGTAAACTGTAGTGAAACACTTGGGGGTTCAAAGTTCTCACAACACATCTAGATAAGTTCCTTGGGGGGTCTAGTTTCCGATATGGGGTCACTTGTGGGGGGTTTGTACTGTTTGGGTACATCAGGGGCTCTGCAAATGCAACGTGACGCCTGCAGACCAATCCATTTAAGTCTGCATTCCAAATGGCGCTCCTTCCCTTCCGAGCTCTGTCATGCGCCCAAACAGTGGTTCCCCCCCACATATGGGGTATCAGCATACTCAGGACAAATTGGACAACAACTTTTGGGGTCCAATTTATCCTGATACCCTTGTAAAAATACAAAACTGGGGGCTAAAAAATCATTTTTGTGAAAAAAAAAAGAATTTTTATTTTCACGGCTCTGCGTTATAAACTGTAGTGAAACACTTGGGGGTTCAAAGTTCTCACAACACATCTAGATAAGTTCCTTGGGGGGTCTAGTTTCCAATATGGGGTCACTTGTGGGGGGTTTGTACTGTTTGGGTACATCAGGGGCTCTGCAAATGCAACGTGACGCCTGCAGACCAATCCATTTAAGTCTGCATTCCAAATGGCACTCCTTCCCTTCTGAGCTCTGTCATGCGCCCAAACAGTGGTTCCCCCCCACATATGGGGTATCAGCATACTCAGGACAAATTGGACAACAACTTTTGAGGTCCAATTTATCCTGATACCCTTGTGAAAATACAAAACTGGGGGCTAAAAAATCATTTTTGTGAAAAAAAAAAGAATTTCTATTTTTACGGCTCTGCATTATAAACTTCTGTGAAGCACTTGTTGGGTCAAAGTGCTCACCACACATCTAGATAAGTTCCTTAGGGGGTCTACTTTCCAAAATGGTGTCACTTGTGGGGGGTTTCAATGTTTAGGCACATCAGGGGCTCTGCAAACGCAACATGGCATCCCATCTTAATTCCAGTCAATTTTGCATTGAAAAGTAAAATAGCGCTCCTTCCCTTCCGAGCTCTGCTATGCGCCCAAACAGTAGTTTACCCCCACATATGGGGTATCGTCGTACTCAGGACAAATTGCACAACAACTTTTGTGGTCTAATTTCTTCTCTTACCCTTGGGGAAATAAAAAAATGGGGGGCGAAAAGATCATTTTTGTGAAAAAATATGATTTTTTATTTTTACGGCTCTGCATTATAAACTTCTGTGAAGCACTTGTTGGGTCAAAGTGCTCACCACACATCTAGATAAGTTCCTTAGGGGGTCTACTTTCCAAAATGGTGTCACTTGAGGGGGGTTTCAATGTTTAGGCACATCAGGGGCTCTCCAAATGCAACATGGCGTCCCATCTCAATTCCAGTCAATTTTGCATTGAAAAGTCAAATGGCGCTCCTTCCCTTCCGAGCTCTGCCCTGCGCCCAAACAATAGTTTACACCCACATATGGGGTATCAGCGTACTCAGGACAAATTGCACAACAATTTTTGAGGTCCAATTTCTTCTCTTACCCTTGGGAAAATAAAAAATTGGGGGCGAAAAGATCATTTTTGTGAAAAAATATGATTTTTTATTTTTACCGCTCTGCATTATAAACTTCTGTGAAGCACTTGTTGGGTCAAAGTGCTCACCACACATCTAGATAAGTTCCTTAGGGGGTCTACTTTCCAAAATGGTGTCACTTGTGGGGGGTTTCAATGTTTAGGCACATCAGGGGCTCTCCAAATGCAACTTGACGTCCCATCTCAATTCCAGTCAATTTTGCATTGAAAAGTCAAATGGCGCTCCTTTCCTTCCGAGCTCTGCCATGCGCCCAAACAGTGGATTATCCCCACATATGGGGTATCAGCGTACTCAGGACAAATTGTACGACAAATTTTGGGGTCTATTTTCTCCTGTTACCCTTGGTAAAATAAAACAAATTGGATCTGAAATAAATTTTGTGTGAAAAAAAGTTAAATGTTCATTTTTATTTAAACATTCCAAAAATTCCTGTGAAACACCTGAAGGGTTAATAAACTTCTTGAAAGTGGTTTTGAGTACCTTGAGGGGTGCAGTTTTTAGAATGGTGTCACACTTGGGTATTTTCTATCATATAGACCCCTCAAAATGACTTCAAATGAGATGTGGTCCCTAAAAAAAAATGGTGTTGTAAAAATGAGAAATTGCTGGTCAACTTTTAACCCTTATAACTCCGTCACAAAAAAAAATTTTGGTTCCAAAATTGTGCTGATGTAAAGTAGACATGTGGAAATGTTACTTATTAAGTATTTTGCGTGACATATGTCTGTGATTTAAGGGCATAAAAATTAAAAGTTGGAAAATTGCGAAATTTTCAAAATTTTCGCCAAATATTCGTTTTTTTCACAAATAAACGCAAGTTATATCAAAGAAATTTTACCACTATCATGAAGTACAATATGTCACGAGAAAACAGTGTCAGAATCGCCAAGATCCGTTGAAGCGTTCCAGAGTTATAACCTCATAAAGGGACAGTGGTCAGAATTGTAAAAATTGGCCCGGTCATTAACGTGCAAACCACCCTTGGTGGTGAAGGGGTTAATGCAATTACTGCGCATGACGTACTCAGTATGTCCAAGGTCAGGAAGGGGTTGTACAACTTTGTGGACATTTTTTTTTCGTACTTAAATGCATACATTTGAGGCTAAAAAAAACATTTTTGCAATTGGGTTTCATTGAAAATTTAGCAGTTTTCCTCCCATTACACTGTCTGTTTTTGGCTGCAGAATGCGATAATGGGGTTGGCCACATTATCTTTATTTTATCAGATGTGTTAGGGACATGACTATGTGTCACTTACTATTATTCTAGTGTAACGGAGGCCATGGAGGTAGTCATGGCAGAGGGTGGCGGTACTGGCAAACCCTGGCCCACCGTCACATAAACACATTGTTCCTTCTGTTGTGCATTTGCTGGTCCACTTACTTGCACATCAGAGTCCACTCTGATCTGCTGGAGCCTTCTTACTTTAAGTACCACGCAATGACAGTCAGATTCTGCGTCCAGTTCCAACAAAACAACTTTACTCAGTTCTTTACACAGCTCATCCAGTTTAGTCACAGAGACAGCACACAATTCTTCACAGAGTACAACCTTTCCTTTTACTGTGCTGTCCCTTACTTCTCCAGGAATATCTCAGGGTCGCACCATTTCCTTCGGTACCACATCCTTCTGTCTGGCCAGACTAACCCGTTTCAGGAGTGCCTCATCCGTTTAGCACCGGACGCTTAAGGTTGTTCCCACGAAGTTAGCTGCTACCATGTTGAAGCTGCCCTATATTTCTCCACTACCGAGTAACTGTCAGCCCATAGGGCCTGGATGACTGGGCTCTAATGCTTAAACATTTCGGGACACAACTGCCCTGGCTGGGCTCTCAACCCCTACTGACTAGATTCTGGAAGCTCTCTAACTTCCTCCCAGTTGGCCCCTCCTAACTAAATCCAATTGGTAAACTTGTTCCTATCTTACGCTGTTATGTTGTTCCCCCTCTAGAGGGCTAATCCAAATCCTACACTTTCCCTACATTTATGCAATGCAAGGAATGTATGTATATACACTGCTCAAAAAAATAAAGGGAACACTTAAACAACAGAATATAACTCCAAGTAAATCAAACTTCTGTGAAACCAAACTGTCCACTTAGGAAGCAACACTGTTTGACAATCAATTTCACATGCTGTTGTGCAAATGGAATAGACAACAGATGGAAATTATTGGCAATAATCAAGACACACTCAATAAAGGAGTGGTTCTGCAGGTGAGGACTACAGACCACATCTCAGTACCAATGCTTTCTGGCTGATGTTTTGGTCACTTTTGAATGTTGGTTGTGCTTTCCCACTCGTGGTAGCATGAGACGGACTCTACAACTCACACAAGGTTCTCAGGTAGTGCAGCTCATCCAGGATGGCACATCAATGTGAGCTGTGGCAAGGTTTGCTGTGTCTGTCAGCGTAGTGTCCAGAGGCTGGAGTCGCTACCAGAAGACAGGCCAGTACACCAGGAGAAATGGAGAGGGCCGTAGGAGGGCAACAACCCAGCAGCAGGGCCGCTACCTCAGCTTTTGTGCAAGGAGGAACAGGAGGAGCGCTGCCAGAGCCCTGCAAAATGACCTCCAGCAGGCCACAAATGTGCATGTGTCTGCACAAATGGTTAGAAACCAACTCCATGAGGATGGTCTGAGTGCCTGACGTCCACAGATGGGGGTTGTTCTCACAGCCCAACACCGTGCAGGACGCTTGGCATTTGCTACGGAACACCAGGATTGGCAAATTCGCCACTGGCGCCCTGTGCTCTTCACAGATGAAAGCAAGTTCACACTGAGCACATGTGAAAGAGTCTGAAGACGCCGTGGAGAGCAATCTGCTGCCTACAACATCCTTCAGCATGACCAGTTTGGCAGTGGGTCAGTAATGGTGTGGGGTGGCATTTCTTTGGAGGGCCGCACAGCCCTCCATTTGCTCGCCAGAGGTAGCCTGACTGCTATTAGGTACCGAGATGAGATCCTCAGACCCCTTGTGAGACCATATGCTGGTGCGATTGGCCCTGGGTTCCTCCTAATGTAGGAGAATGCCAGACTTCATGTGGCTGGAGTGTGTCAGCAGTTCCTGTAAGAGGAAAGCATTGAAGCTATGGACTGGCCCGCCTGTTCCCCAGACCTGAATCCGATTGAACACATCTGGGATATTATGTCTCGCACCATCCACCAACGTCACGTTGCACCAAAGACTGTCCAGGAGTTGGTGGATGCTTTAGTCCAGGTCTGGGAGGAGATCCCTCAGGGGACCATCCACCGCCTCATCAGGAGCATGCCCAGGCGATGTAGGGAGATCATACAGGCACATGATCATTTTTAGGTTTTATTGTTCTCAACACATTCCACTATGTACTGAATAAGGATTTTGAACTGGAATATTTCATTTAGCGATATCTAGGATGTGGGATTTTAGTGTTCCCATTATTTTTTTGAGCAGTGTATATTGGCAATACTTTACACAGAATCATATTATAATACACACAACATATACACAATTTAGCAGCATTATAGAACATATTACAAGTACCATCTTCTCAGGGATGTAGAAGCACGGGCGAGGGGAGTCGGGCACAAACCAGTCCTTGTACACCCCTTACACTAGTATGACTGGTTCTCCTGCTCTTGTTAGTGCAGCTTTCCTTAGACTGAACAGCTTTCCTGTCCATACAATGGCTGCTGGTGGATGAGCCTGTGACCAGACCTGTCCATCAGTCTTCTCCAATTGACAACCTGACATGAGAAAACTGCTTTTCTATTAGAGGAGACAGATGGACAGGTAGGGTCACCTGTTTCTCCACCAGCAGCCATTTTATGGACTAGAGAATTCCACAGTCCGAGAGGAAAGCTGCATATCGACTGAGTATCAATGTAAACTGTCATTTTAAAAGACTGTTTTCTAAATCTCTAAATATTTCCATTTGGCATTTTCAAAGGTCTCTGCATTTCAACTGTCCCATTTTTCATGCCTTCCTGCTAGAAATAGGGACTCCTCATTAGCGCCACGATCTGAGACTATCTTATGTCTCATACCCACTAATGACTGGTAAAGGAGGGAGAGCATTAATGCAGCACACTAATGTGTACACACTTATATTTAGGCTATAATCTATAATTTCTTTATCTTATGCTCCCTGTCGACTAAACTTTCATTTTTGTAATAATTTTGCCCAGCGTGGAAAGTTATGAAACTTTGCAAATCAGTTTGAATTCTAGTAAAAATTGCATGTAAGTGGCTTCTAAATTCCTGCTTTTCCGCAGTCTATCTGCCTGTCTTCACCTGTATTGATATAAAACATACTAATTTAGAGTACAGGTGATGGCAGTAAAATCAGTTAGCTCAGCACCTGTGTTCTCTAAGTGCAGCAGCAATATCCCCAGGTGCTGAGCTGACACCTTCACTGCCATCATTTGTACTCCAAATGAGCATATTCTGATATCAGTAGAGTTAAAGGCAAGAAAATAAACTAGGAAAAGCAGGGGATGGACACCAATTACAGGCAATTTTTCATAGCAATGAAGATAAATCTCCTAATAAAGTGATTTGCAAAGTTTCATAACTTTCCATGCTGGACAAAATGTTTCATTACTTTTTATGGAAACTGTATCCTGGAGCTTTCAAAATGTAATTAAAAGATTCCAAGCCTTCTAAAATGTAATAGAGAAAATTGATTATTTATCCACTGTCCAATTTGAATATACTGAATCACAAAATGAATATCAATCTCTAGTCTGCTCACTCAAGTATTGCATGAGAGCTATTAATTTCATTAATTTAAAACAATTTTACAGTTGTTTGAGTAGAACACTGATGCTGCATTTGCTCTTATGGCTGATTTTGGAATTCAAACCCACAAATGAGTTGGGTGAAGAATTAGTAACAGGTACTAAACAAGTAAACTCTTTAGCCCCTTTGCGACCCAGCCTGTTTTCACTTTTCTGACCAGGCCAATTTTTACAATTCTGACCACTGTCATTTTAAGAGGTAATAAATCTGGAACGCTTCAATGGATCCCAATGATTCTGAAACTGTTTTCTCATGACATTGTACTTTATGACTGCAGTAAAATTTTCTCGACATGACTTGCGGTTTTTGTTGAAAAAAAAAACAGAAATTTGGAGAAAATGTTGAAAATTTTGCAGTTTTCTAACTTTTAATTTTTATGCACTTAAATCAGAGAGTTATATTGCACAAAATAGTTAATAAATAACATTTCCCACATGTCTAATTTACATCAGCACAATTTTGGAACCAAAATTTTTTTTATTAGGAAGTTATAAGGGTTAAAAGTTGACCAGCAATTTCTCATTTTTTCAACAAATTTTATAAAACCATTTTTTTAGAGACCACATCACATTTGAAGTGGCTTTGAGGGGTCTATATGATAGAAAATACCCAAAAGTGACACCATTCTAAAAACTGCACCCCTCAAGGTGCTGAAAACCACATTCAAGATGTTTAGGTGTTTCACAGGAATTTTTGGAATGTTTTAAAAAAAATGAACATTTACTGTATATACTCGAGTATTATCTGACCCGAGTATAAGCCGAGACCCCTAATTTTAAAAAACTGGGAAAACTTAATGACTCGAGTATAAGCCTAGGGTGGAAAATGCAGCAGCTACTGGTAAATTTCAAAAATAAAAATAGATACCAATAAAAGTACAATTAATTGAGACATCAGTAGGTTGTGTTTTTGAATATCCATATTGAACCAGGAGCCCCATATAATGCTCCATACAAAATACACCCCATATAATGCTCCATACAGTTTATGATGGGCCCCATAAGATGCTCCATATTAAAATATTCCCCATATAATGCTTCACAAATGTTGATTATAGCCCCATAAGATGCTCCATACAGACATTTGCCCCATATAATGCTCCACAAATGCTGCTTATGGCCCCATAAGATCCTCCATAGACACATTTGCCCCGTATAATGCTCCACAAATGCTGATTATGGCCCCATAAGATGCTCCATACCGATATTTGCCCCATTTAATGCTGCACATGGACGCTAACAGATATTTGTCCCATATAATGCTGCACATGGCCCTATACAGATATTTGCCCCATATAATGCTGCACATGGCCCCATACAGATTTTTGCCCCATATAATACTGCACATGGCCCCATACAGATATTTGCCCCATATAATGCTGCACATGGCCCCATACAGATATTTGCCCCATATAATGCTGCACATGGCCCCATACAGATATTTGCCCCATATAATGCCGCACATGGCCCCATACAGATATTTGCCCCATATAATGCTGCACATGGCCCCATAAGATGCTCCATACAGATATTTGCCCCATATAATGCTTCACATGGCCCCATAAGATGCTCCATACAGATATTTGCCCCATATAATGCTGCACATAGCCCCATAAGATGCTCCATACAGATATTTGCCCCATATAATGCTGCACATGGCCCATACAGATAATTGCCCCATATAATGCTGCACGTGGCCCCATAAGATGCTCCATACAGACATTTGCCCCATATAATGCTGCACATGGCCCCATAAGATGCTCCATACAGACATTTGCCCCATATGCTGTTGCTGCGATTAAAAAAAAAAAATTACATACTCACCTCCCAGGCCCCCGACACTTGCTATATTCACCTGCTCCACGTTCCACCGAGGGGCACTGCTGGGTGTTCTGCATTGTCTGCACTGACTGTTGAGAAAACAACCCAATCACCAAAACTGTGGATACACCATGGAAGACCAGACAGGATCACATAATTCAGAATAAATATCTTTATTTACTAGTAGCAGTGATACAGAAAAATGAATAAAAGTTAAATACTACATAGACAAAGTGTGTACGTATCAGGAGAGTACCTATAAATCAATAAAAAATGAACCCATATGCATAAATTATGTCCTATGTGGAATGTCAGTAGTGGACCTATACAAGATAATGGTCACCTAAAATAGGGTATAGAAAATCCCCCCAAAAATTCTTAGAGTGAAACAGCCTAACATACATGTGACAAGTACACACGTGCCAAAGTGAAAAAATATAAGAATAACTGACAACGTATATACCGTATATACTCGAGTATAAGCCGACCCGAGTATAAGCCGACCCCCCTAATTTTGCCACAAAAAACTGGGAAAATTTATTGACTCAAGTATAAGCCTAGGATAGGAAATGCAGCAGCTACCGGTGAATTTCAAAAATAAAAATAGATGCTCCATACCGTTCATTATTGCCCCATAGATGCTCCATATAAAGCTGTGCCACATATAATGCTCCATACCGTTGATTATTGCCCCATAGATGCTCCATATAAAACTGTGCCATATATTATGCTCTGCACCGTTCATTATTGCCCCATAGATGCTCCATATAAAGCTGTGCCATATATCAAGCTCTGCACCGTTCATTATGGCCCCATAGATGCTCCATAGAAAGCTGTGCCATATATAATGCTCTGCACCATTCATTATGGCCCCATAGAAAGCTGTGCCATATATAATGCTCTGCACCATTGATTATTGCCCCATAGATACGCCATATAAAGCTGTGCAATATATAATGCTGCTGCAATAAAAAAATAAAAATCACATACTCACCTCTCTTCGCTCAGGACACCGGCGCTTTCAATTTTTACCTGCTCCTCGTGTGGCTCCATCTCCAGCACTGATGCTCAGCAGAGGGCGCGCACTGACTACGTCACCGCGCCCTATGACCTGAGCGTCACAGCCAGAGGACGCTGATGACTGAGCCGCACCGGAACGAGGAGCGGTAAATATCGCGCAGCGCTGCGCAGCGCTGCGCAGCGCAGCGCTGTATACTCACCTACTGCTGGCGCTGTGCAGTCCCTGCTTCTTCCACCGCTGCATCTTCTTCCTGTATTGAGCGGTCACCATTACCGCTCATTGCAGTCATGAATATGCGGCTCCACCTCTATGAGAGGTGGAGCCGCATATTCATGACTGTAATGAGCGGGACCATGTGACCGCTCAGTACAGGAAGAAGATGCAGCACTGGAAGAAGCAGGGACTGCAGGGACCGCGCCGGGAGTAGGTGAGTATAACTAGACAGCCCCCGCTTTCCCTCCCCTGCGGACCCCGGGTATGACTCGAGTATAAGCCGAGAGGGGGACTTTCAGCCTCAAAAAATGGGCTGAAAATCTCAGCTTATACTTGAGTATATACGGCAAGTGCAGCAGTGCAGGGAATCACATAGTAAGTATGCAATCCTCAATATAATTGATAAAGTGCTATGTGCAAAAATAATTAAGGGGGAGATCATGACCGTCATTACCTTGAAGTGCCACTCTGTCCTGGAAGCGCACACCCCCCAGGGTGTGTACGTTTCCTGGACAGAGTGGCACTTCAAGGTAATGGCGGTCATGATCTCCCCCTTAATTACTTTTTGCCAATAATCCCAACTCTAACCCTAATCCGAACCATAAACGTAATCCAAACCCTAACACCAACTCTAGCCCCAACCCTAACCCTAACTTTTGCCCCAACCCTAACTCTTAACTTTTGCCCTAACCGGAAAATTCAAATAAATACATTTTTTATTGTATTATTTTTCCTTAACTAAGGGGGTGATAAACGGGGGTTTGAGTTACTATTTATAGCAGGTTTTTATGTTTGGTAGCTGTCACACACTAAAAGACGCTTTTTTATTGAAAAAAAATAATTTTTGCATCACCACATTTTGAGAGCTATAATTTTTTCATATTTTGGCCCACAGAGTCATGTGAAATCTTATTTTTTGTTTGACAAGTGGACGTTTTTACTGGTACCATTTTTGGGCACATGACTTTTTTTGATGGCTTTTTATTCTGATTTTTGTGAGGCAGAATGAACAAAAACCAGCAATTCATGAATTTATTTTGGGGGGGCGTTTATACCGTTCCGGGTGTGGTAAAATTGATAAAGCAGTTTTATTCATCGGGTCAGTACAATGACAGCGATACCTCATTTATATAATTTTTTTATGTTTTGGCACTTTTATACAATAAAAACTATTTTATAGAAAAAAATTATTATTTTTGCATCGCTTTATTCTTCATTTTTTTTAATGGTGTTCACTAAAGGGGTTAGCTAGTGGGGCAGTTTTATAGGTCGGGTTGTTACAGACATGGCGATACCCAATATGTGTACTTTTGCTGTTTTTTTTATTATTTACATAAATATATGTATTTATTGGTAAAATATTAATTACATTTTATTTATTTATTTCGGGATTTAAAAAAAATATTTTTACACATTATACAGTATGTATACAGTACAGACCAAAAGTTTGGACACATCTTCTCATTTAAAGATTTTTCTGAATTTTCATGACTATGAAAATTGTAAATTCACACTGAAGGCATCAAAACTATGAATTAACACATGTGGAAATATATACTTAACAAAAAAGTGTGAAACAACTGAAAATATGTCTTATATTCTAGGTTCTTCAAAGCAGCCACCTTTTGCTTTGATGACTGCTTTGCACACTCTTGGCATTCTCTTGATGAGCTTCAAGAGATAGTCACCGGAAATGGTCTTCCAACAATCTTGAAGGAGTTCCCAGAGATGTTTAGCACTTGTTGGCCCTTTTGCCTTCACTCTGCGGTCCAGCTGACCGCAAACCATCTCGATTGGGTTCAGGTTTGGTGACTGTGGAGGCCAGGTCATCTGACGTAGCACCCCATCACTCTCCTTCTTGGTCAAATAGCCCTTACACAGCCTGGAGGTGTGTTTGGGGTCATTGTCCTGTTGAAAAATAAATGATGGTCCAACTAAATGCAAACCAGATGGAATAGCATGCCGCTGCAAGATGCTGTGGTAGCCATGCTGGTTCAGTACGCCTTCAATTTTGAATAAATCCCCAACAGTGTCACCAGCAAAGCACCCCAACACCATCACACCTCCTCTTCCATGCTTCACGGTGGGAACCAGGCATGTAGACTCCATCCGTTCACCTTTTCTGCGTCGCACAAAGACATGGTGGTTGGAACCAAAGATCTCAAATTTGGAGTCATCAGGCCAAAGCACAGATTTCCACTGGTCTAATGTCCATTCCTTGTGTTCTATAGCCCAAACAATTCTCTTCTGCTTGTTGCCTGTCCTTAGCAGTGGTTTCCTAGCAGCTATTATACCATGAAGGTCTGCTGCACAAAGTCTCCTCTTAACAGTTGTTGTAGAGATGTGTCTGCTGCTAGAACTCTGTGTGGCATTGACCTGGTCTCTAATCTGAGCTGCTGTTAACCTGCGATTTCTGAGGCTGGTGACTCGGATAAACTTATCCTCAGAAGCAGAGGTGACTCTTGGTCTTCCTTTCCTGGGGCGGTCCTCATGTGAGCCAGTTTCTTTGTAGCCCTTGATGGTTTTTGCAACTGCACTTGGGAACACTTTCAAAGTTTTCCCAATTTTTCAGACTGACCGACCTTCATTTCTTAAAGTAATGATGGCCACTCATTTTTCTTTACTTAGCTGCTTTTTTCTTGCCATAATACAAATTCTAACAGTCTATTCAGTAGGACTATCAGCTGTGTATTCACCAGACTTCTGCACAACACAACTGATGGTCCCAACCCCATTTATAAGGCAAGAAATCCCACTTGTTAAACCTGAGAGTGCACACCTGTGAAGTGAAAACCATTTCCGGTGACTACCTCTTGAAGCTCATCAAGAGAAAGCCAAGAGTGTGCAAAGCAGTCATCAAAGCAAAAGGTGGCTACTTTGAAGAACCTAGAATATAAGTCACATTTTCAGTTGTCTCACACTTTTTTGTTAAGTATATAATTCCACATGTGGTAATTCATAGTTTTGATGCCTTCAGTGTGAATTTACAATTTTCATAGTCATGAAAATACAGAAAAATCTTTAAATGAGAAGGTGTGTCCAAACTTTTGGTCTGTACTGTATATATTTTTAACTTTATTGCATTGTCCCAGGTTGGGACATTACTGTGTAAAATCAGATCGCTGAAGTTTCCACAATCAGCGATGGTTTGGGGAGCCATGTCATCTGCTGGTGTAGGTACACTGTGTTTTATCAAGACCAAAGTCAGCGCAGCCGTCTATCAGGAAATTTTAGAGCAGTTCATGCCTCCTTCTGCCTACAAGCTTTTTGGAGATGGAAATGTAATTCTCAAGTAGGACTTGGCACCTGTCCACACTGCCAAAAGTACCAATTCTTGGTTTAAAAGCAACAGTATCACTGTGCTTGATTAGCCAGCAAAGTCCCCTTGACCTTAACCCCATAGAAAATCTATGGGGTATTGTCAAGAGGAAGATGAGAAACACCAGACCCAACAATGCAGAGGAGCTGAAGGCTGCTGTCAAAGCAACCTGGGCTTCCATAACATCTCAGCAGTGCCACAGGCTGATCGCCTACATGCCACGCCGCATTGATGCAGTAATTGATGCAAAAGGAGCCCCGACCAAGTATTGAGTGCATTTACTAAAGATACATTTCAGTGGGCCAACATTTTAGATTTTAAAATCATTTTTTCAAGCTAGTGTTATAAAGTATTCAAATTTACTGAGATAAATACTTTTGGGTTTTCTTTGGCTGTAAGCCATAATCATCAACATTAACAGAAATAAACACTTGAAACAGATCCTTCTGTGTGTAATGACTATATAATATATAAGTTTCACTTTTTGTATTGAAGAACTGAAATACAGTAAATTATTTTTTGATGATATTCCAATTTTGTGAGATGCACCTGTATATGGTCACTTTTATACAATAAAAACTATTTTATAGAAAAAAATAATTATTTTTGCATCGCTTTATTCTGAGAGCTATAACTTTGTCATTTTTCTGGTAATGGAGTTATATGGTAGCTTGTTTTTTGCAGGACAAGATAACGTTTTCAGCGGTACCATGTTTATTTATATCCGTCTTTTTGATTGCGTGTATGCTGATAAAGCATTGTTTGTTGCCTTCTTTTTTTTTAAATGGTGTTCACTAAAGGGGTTAACTAGTGGGGCAGTTTTATAGGTCGGGTTGTTACGGACATGGCGATACCCAATATGTGTACTTTTATTGTTTTTTTATTATTTACATAAATTATGTATTTATTGGTAAAATATTAATTACATTTTATTTATTTATTTGGGGATTTAAAAAAAATTAAATTTTTTTACACATTATATATATACAGTACAGACCAAAAGTTTGGACACACCTTCTCATTTAAAGATTTTTCTGTATTTTCATGACTATGAAATTTGTAAATTCACACTGAAGGCATCAAAACTATGAATTAACACATGTGGAATTATATACTTAACAAAAAAGTGTGAAACAACTGACATTATGTCTTATATTCTAGGTTCTTCAAAGTAGCCACCTTTTGCTTTGATGACTGCTTTGCACACTCTTGGCATTCTCTTGATGAGCTTCAAGAGGTAGTCGCCGGGAATGGTTTTCACTTCACAGGTGTGCCCTGTCAGGTGTAATAAGTGGGATTTATTTCCTTATAAATGGGGTTGGGACCATCAGTTGTGTTACTTCTCCTTCTCCAATCCAATATCTGATAATACAATCCTACATGCAGGCAGCAGCCACCCAAAACACACTGTTAAAGCAATTCCGGTTGGTGAGTTTACAAGAATTAAATGTAATTGTGCCACACAAATAAGTTGGGTGTTAAGGTGTTGGATTGTAATAGGAAATTAATAAATAGGGGGTATCCATCATTGGTTTTTAATAGGGCTAAAAATATTGTCTACAATAAAGATTCTAAAAAATTAATTGCGTTCACACATACAAAAGATAACTCCCTATAAACCTGTCCTTTCTCTCTAGTGTAGCCCCTAGTTTTACAAGATCAGGAGCATTCTTCTAAAATACTTACCTTTGTTTCATGAGGATACCATACTCTCGAAAATCCTTAGTTCAGGCTGTTCTGTTGTGGCAAAAAAAGCAAAAAGATTATTCAACATTTTCTCACCTAGTTTCTTTAGGCCCAAAGAACATCATCATACCTGGCTTAATTGTAAAGGATTTTTTAAACGAGGACTCAATCGCTGTAAAACGTGTCTCCATGTATATGCAACTAAAAATTATTCCAATGCAGACGGGTCGTAGCAATTTGACATTAAGCACTATATACATTGTAATAGTGATAATGTAGTATATATCATCAAGTGTGCTCTGTGTGATAAAATGTGTGTGAGTTGCACATCACAAAAACTAAAAAATGCATCTCTGAGCACTTGTCTGATATTTATAATACTTCTGACACTAACCATGCGATTTCTCATGCATCCAGTCATTTCATCCAACAGCATAATCACAAGACTTCCTCTCTGCTGGTATTTGGCATAGATAGGGTGCCAGCTACTTCGAGGGGCAGAGACCTTAGGAAGTGCTTGATTGATCGTGAACACATGTAATATGAATGGATTCATCATGCGTAGAGAATGTATGCTTCATTAATAAAATGGTTTAATTTACATGGTTTCCATTTATATATATTTTCTTGCATGCAATTTTGTTGTTTTTTCACGTTTACCAATCTTTGATTTTATCTTTTGTCATGTGATTATTTTGTGTGCATTCATTGGCACCTGGCTATATAAATGTCTTGCAGTTATTTTATGTGACAAAGAAAGCAGTGTGTGCATTCCAAATGTTTTGTTGCTTCTGTAACATCATGGATTAGAAAATTTGTAATCAAAATTTTTTGAGTAAAATTTGTAATTTTATGAAGCTGGAGCTTCTTTTCTTCGTTTATCCCACAAGTGTTCCCTTGGATTCAGTGATTCAATATGACTAGAGCCTGGGTGAGCTGTTTTTCTTGTTTTTGATAGAGATTGGCTGTTGTCAACCAAAATAACAGGTTCTAAGTACCCTCCTTCATTGGCACCTTCAATGATCCTGTCTAGGTCCCCAAGTACATCAACCACGTGACCTACATTCTTAATCTATAGTTAATTTTCCACATTCTGAACAGCTTTCATATCTTTCTGTTTTGAACTGGCTTTCCTGGTTTCTAAAGACTTCCGGACCACTAGACATTATTATTTCTTTGAATTTAAGGCCACCTACCATCTTTTCAAGAGTTTCGCGTTGCTACAGTTTGACAATGTTGCTCTCTTTGTATCCACAATTATCCTACTCCCATCCAAAATTTTGACTCTGCATCTGTTTGCTGGTGTCGTAGCTGTTTTCATTCTGACCCAAATGTCAGCTGACAGATCACCAGTGAGTCCTAATTGTGGATTTACGCCCTTAGTTGACAAGCGCTTGGAGACAAAAGACACCTCACACGTATCCCGTGAGCAAGTCACTTTTATCTGAAATATTAAAACCAAGGCAATGCTTTATACCATTTACACAGCATGCATTTCAATGTAACTCATGTAGCCCCCACCAGCACCCAGGGTCATACTTTATTTACCATAACCCAGAATATGTTGTACTGACTATTGAGAACATACATGATAAGAAGCACAGTCTCCTTGAAGAGGAGACCGTCAGACTACTGAGTCAACAGATTCTAGCAATTCTAATACTTAAAGGCAAAAGGCACTTAAAGGCAAGGTAGTTAAAGGCAAACTATTAACCCTTCTATAACACTGGCTTTGAGTTTTCTCCAGTTCGATCATTGCTGCTGCATCCCTTGATCAACTGGTGATTATACTGAGGACTACGACTTAGAGATTTAGTTCAATTAGTACTATTTCTTGCAGTTCTTACAGGGAGATATTTGTTCATATGGTGTTATACCTGTCCTTCCATATTGTGAGAGTTTAAATAATACGTTGCAAAACTTATTGTAGTATACTGCGCAAATTTCTCCAAGTATTTTTTGAGGAATCTGTGATGTCAGTTGAACAAACCCTAAGCCTGAACTACACTCACCGGCCGCTTTATTAGGTACACCTGTCCAACTTCTTGTTAACACTTAATTTCTAATCAGCCAATCACATGGCGGCAACTCAGTGCATTTAGACATGTAGACATGGTCAAGACAATCTCCTGCAGTTCAAACCGAGCATCAGTATGGGGAAGAAAGGTGATTTGAGTGCCTTTGAACGTGGCATGGTTGTTGGTGCCAGAAGGGCTGGTCTGAGTATTTCAGAAACTGCTGATCTACTGGGATTTTCACGCACAACCATCTCTAGGGTTTACAGAGAATGGTCCGAAAAAGAAAAAAAATCCAGTGAGCGGCAGTTCTGTGGGCGGAAATGCCTTGTTGATGCCAGAGGTCAGAGGAGAATGGGCAGACTGGTTCGAGCTGATAGAAAGGCAACAGTGACTCAAATCGCCACCCGTTACAACCAAGGTAGGCCTAAGAGCATCTCTGAACGCACAGTGCGTCGAACTTTGAGGCTAATGGGCTACAGCAGCAGAAGACCACACCGGGTACCACTCCTTTCAGCTAAGAACAGGAAACTGAGGCTACAATTTGTACAAGCTCATCGAAATTGGACAGTAGAAGATTGGAAAAACGTTGCTTGGTCTGATGAGTCTCGATTTCTGCTGCGACATTCGGATGGTAGGGTCAGAATTTGGCGTAAACAACATGAAAGCATGGATCCATCCTGCCTTGTATGTAGCATCTTTGGGATGTGCAGCCGACAAACCTGCGGCAACTGTGTGATGCCATCATGTCAATATGGACCAAAATCTCTGAGGAATGCTTCCAGCACCTTGTTGAATCCATGCCACGAAGAATTGAGGCAGTTCTGAAGGCAAAAGGGGGTCCAACCCGTTACTAGCATGGTGTACCTAATAAAGTGGCCGGTGAGTGTATATTTCATATTCATTTCATCTGTAACTAATCAATATTCCACCATTATTTTACTTTATTACCTTTATTATATTTATTTTCAAATTAGTTATTCAGTTTCCTGCCTAACAGACAGCACATCAGTATTACTGATTAGTAGAAATGAGCGAATATTTCAATATTCCGTTCGGCTCACGATTGTAGTTTGCAATGTTCGTCGATTTAATCGCCAAATATAGCTGAACATACACAGCACAAAAACCGGAGTTTCCCACGCTATGTGACAGCATGAGAAACACCGGCATAGCGCATCTGAATGGCGGTGAAATCATCCCCGCCGGTCAGAGAGCCACGATTCCCACGCTGTCAAAAGACAGCATGAGCACTCACCTGTAACCGGAGGTATAAAGTTTACATCTGGTCACTGGTGTCAGCTAATGGTACTGCAATTGCCATCAGCTGACATCTGCTGCTGCTAATAACAGTGAGATCAGGAGCAGCAGATGGGAGTATTCATTAGTCGCTCCTGCTCTGTAAATAATTAAAAAAAAAACCTGCATAGGTTCCCTTGTATTTTTGATAACCAGATAGGCAAAACTCACAGCTGGGGGCTGCAACCCTCATCTGTCAGCTTCAGCAAAGCTGGTTATTAAGAATAGAGGGGTCCCCATGCCTTATTTTTAATTATTTAAATTTTTTATTTAAAATATGGATATGGCCCCCCCAGTCTAAAAATAGCAGCCCGCAGCTAACCAGAAAAAGCGCATCTATTAGAAGCGCCAATTCAGGCGGTTTTCCCGGCTCTTCCCACTTGCCCTGTAGTGGTGGCAAGTGGGGTTCATATTTGTGGGTTGATGTCACCTTTGTATTGTCAGGTAACATCAAGCCCACAGGTTAGTTATGGAGAGGCGTCTGTAAGACACCTATCCATTACTAATCCTACAGTTATATGGTAAATAAAGATACAAAGTTTACCTACTCGCGGTGCCGTCAGACAGATCCTGCGAGTTCACAGCCATTGAACTCACTTCACCTTTCTGACATCAGCGTGAGCGCTGTGGGAAAGTTGCTCATGCAAACGTCACATAGGTGAAGTGAGTTCACTGTCTGAACTCGCAGGACCTGTCTGATGGCACCGCGAGCAGAAGAACTTTCTCACTCTTGCAGTGCCCTCAGACAGGGAATAGCAGTTCACAGGCAGACACTGATCACATGATGCTCAGTGTTTACTGGATGACAGGCTGCATGGTCGCATCATGCAACCATGCAGCCTGTCATCTAGATGAAGCAGAGCTACACCCATCATGGGAGAAATGGATTAAAAGCATCTCTGCAGAAAGGTGAGGGATGTTGTTTTTTTACCTCTTTTGCAGATGACAAGGGCTCTGGAGTAATGGGCAAGGTCATACGTATGGTTTTATTAAGATTATTAATTATTAGGAATCTGTGTCTTTCCTTTAATTAGGGAACTTTTTTCTGGGTGTCTGTGTTTTTATACAATGTGACTATGGGGTTAGTAATGGGGGCGTCTTATTGATGCCTCTCCATTACTAACATCGGGGCTTGATGTCACCTGACAATACAAAGGTGAAATAAACCCCCAGCTATCACCCCTCTTGCCACCGCTACAGGGCAAGTGGGAAGAGTGAGGCTAAGTGCCAGAATTGGCGCATCTTGGAGAGCTACTTTTCTGGGGGCGGTTGAGAGCTGATTTTTTTTGCCTGGGAGGGCAGAATCCGTGGCCCCTTCCTAGGCTATTAATATCAGCCCACAGCTGCCTGCATAGCCTTTGTTGGTTATTAATTATAGTGGGACCCTATGTCACTTTTTTAGGGTCCCCCATTTTAGTAGTCAGTAAAGGCTATGTATACAGCTGTGAGCTGAGGTTAATAGCCTGGGAAGCTCCATGGGTATTATCCCCTTCCCAGGCTATAAATATTGGCCCCCAGATGTCGGCTTTCCCTCTGCTAGTTACAAAAATTATGCGGGAGCCCACGCCATTTTTTTCAGAAAAATAATCTTTCATTAATGAAATACATGTACAGTAATCTTTAAATGTACTTGTCACTGACATCTGTATATCTACCTATTCTATTTGTATTTACTGTATGTAATCCATCTCTTCTTTCCTGTTGGCTCCTGCTGTGATTTTACTCTACGCGGCTGCTGAATTGCTGTCTTCTCTTCTATCTATGTAATACACTGCTCAAGAAAATAAAGGAAACACTAACATCCCACATCCTAGATATCACTGAATGAAATATTCCAGTTGCAAATCTTTATTCATTACATACTTGAGGGAGTCGAGAGACCATTTAATGGCTAGGCACTCTTTTTCAACCACGGCATACCTCTGCTCATGTACATTCAGTTTCCGGCTGAGGTAGAGGACCGGGTGTTCGACTCCGTCCCTCACCTGGGAAAGTACAGCTCCGAGCCCAGTATCAGAAGCATCAGTTTGCACCACAAACTCGCTGCTGAAATCAGGAGTCACAAGTACGGGCTGAGAGCACAAAGCTCGTTTCAGGCTGTGGAAGGCCTCTCCAGCCGCTGAGGACCATTTTACCATGACGGAATCCTTCCCTTTGGTAAGATCCGTCAAGGGGGTAGCCATGGCTGCAAAATTGGGTATGAACCGGCGATAATAGCCGGCGATCCCCAGGAAAGCCTGTACTTGTTTCTTGTTCACTGGTTGCGGCCAGCTCTGAATTGCCTGTATTTTGTCGATCTGTGGTTTAACCACTCCTCTGCCAATCACGTAACCCAAGTATCGGGCTTCTTCAAGCCCGATGTGACATTTCTTGGGATTTGCCATTAAGCCTGCGTCTCGCAGGTCATCAATCACCGCCTGTACCTTCCGGAGGTGAGTTTCCCAGTCCATGCTGTAAATTATGATGTCATCCAGGTAGGCCGAAGCGTACTGCCTGTGGGGCCTCAAGACTCGATCCATCAACCTCTGGAACGTTGCTGGAGCTCCGTGAAGTCTAAACGGCATGTAGACATACTGGAACAGACCTTCCGGTGTAGCAAATGCCGTCTTCTCTCTGGCCGCCTCGGCCAGAGGGATCTGCCAGTACCCCTTTGTTAGATCCAGGGTCGTAATGTATCGGGCTTTACCCAGCCGGTCGATTAACTCATCGACCCGAGGCATAGGGTACGCATCAAATTTAGAAGCCGCATTCAGTTTCTCAAAGTCCTGAGCGACTTCCGGGTCTAAGTCATGGCAAGCTTTTTGGGCCTCGCCGGAGAGAAACGGAGCAATCAAATCGGCCCATCGTGCCTTCGGCCACTTCTCCCTCAACGCCGTCCGCTCGAACGTTGTCAGGTATGCTTCGACGTCATCTTCTGCAGTCAACTTTTGCCAGTACCGACTCACATGGATCCTTCTGGACTCTGCTTCCGGGTCTACCTCAGGCATGCTCACCAGGCGCTGCGCCACCTGTTGGAGAAGCTGGCGGTCTGCAACCGTCATGTCCAATAACTCCTTCAGCTGTGCGGCCATCAAGCGATTAGCTTCATGCTGTGCGGCAGTGGCCTGCTGCTGTACGGCAGTGGACTGTACTAGGGCTTTCACCACGTCTTCCATACTGTCGCCTGTGCCACGTGTTGCCCGCGTTCTCCACCACAATGTAACAAAACACTCCGGGATCGCCTTTGCTGGGGTCAAAGGTCACGTGGTTTGTGCATTGAATTCTGAGCGGTCTAATTCACATAGGACAAATACCTGGGCGAGATATACCTGCCCCCGACTACCAGACCGACATGATTCTTACGTGCGAAATTGATTCTTAAACAGTGTTGCTTCCTAAGTGGACAGTTTGATTTCACAGAAGTTTGATTTAATTGGAGTTATATTCTGTTGTTTAAGTGTTCCCTTTTTTTGAGCAGTGTATTTATATATATATATATATATATATATATATATATATATATATATATATATATATACTAGCTGTACTACCCAGCTTCGCCCGGGTTAATAACTGCTGTTAGCAAAATAGAATGTGTTAACAAATATTTATTCTGCACACAAAAAACACAAAACAAATAGATAGAAATGTAATTATTAAAAGGCAAAAACTAAGCTAATAGAAGCTTTTCACAACATATATTTCATCTTGTTTTCATGTCTGCAAGCCTCGCTTCTCTCTCCTTAGAAAGTTCATTGGCCCTTGAGGAAGCAGCTCTTGTTCTCTTGTCTGCAAGCCTCGCTTCCCTCTGCTCAGAAAGTTCATTGGCTCTTGAGGAAGCAGCTGCTCTTCTCATGTGTGTCAGCCTTGTTTCTCGGTTTTCACATTTTTCATTGGCCCGTAATGCAGCTTTTCTTTTCGCATCAGCTGACATTCATGCCATGGAATTCCTTTTCTTATGAGGCATTATTGCAGTAAAAATAGTCTGTAACTGGCAGTTTCTATACCCTCTCACATAGAGGTAATGTGACTGACATCAGCCTTTCCACCAACACACCCTAACTGACATGCTATTACCTCACACAAGCTTTGTTATACTGAGAATGTCCTTTGTTGCCTATATTAACCAATCAGAGCTCAGATTAATTAACTGTAGCAAAATAGAAGCTGAGCTGTGATTGGTTGCTATTGGCAGCCTGATAAATCCCCAGCCAACAGGAAGCCCTCCCCCTGGCAGTATATATTAGCTCACACATACACATAATAGACAGGTCATGTGACTGACAGCTGCCGTATTTTCTATATGGTACATTTGTTGCTCTTGTAGTTTGTCTGCTTATTAATCAGATTTTTATTTTTGAAGGATAATACCAGACTTGTGTGTGTTTTAGGGCGAGTTTCATGTGTCAAGTTGTGTGTGTTGAGTTAGGTGTGGCGACATGCATGTAGCGACTTTTGTGATATGAGTTTTGTGTGGCGACATGAGTGTAGCAACTTTTTGTGTGTCGAGTTGCATGTGACAGGTTAGTGTAGCAAGTTGTGTGCAGCAAGTTTTGTGCAGCAAGTTTTGTGCGTGGTGAGTTTTATGTGTGGTGCATTTTGTGTATGTGCAAGTTTTGTGTGTGGCAACTTTTGCAACTTTTGTGCATGTGGCAATTTTTCCACGTGTGGCGAGTTTTCCATGAGGTGAGTTTTGCACGTGTGGTGAGTTTTGCATGAGCCTAGTTTTGCATGGGGCGAGTTTTGCATGTGGCGAATTTTGGTGCGTGGTGAGTTTTGAGTGGCGACTTTTGTGTTTCAACTTTTTTGTGGCGAGGTTGGTGTATGTGTGGTGAAATGTGTGCTGAGGGTGGTATATGTGTTCAAGCACGTGGTAGTGTGTGGCGCATTTTGTTTGTATGTTCATATCCCGTGTGTGGTGAGTATCCCATCTCGGGGCCCCACCTTAGCAACTGTACGGTATATACTGTTTGGCGCAATCGCTCTCATTCTTTAAGTCCCCCTTGTTCACATCTGGCAGCTGTCAATTTGCCTCCAAGACTTTTCCTTTCACTTTTTCCCCATTTTGTAGATAGGGGCAAAATTGTTTAGTGAATTGGAATGCGTGGAGTTAAAATTTCACGTCACAACATAGCCTATGATGCTCTCGGGGTCCAGACATGTGACTGCAAAATTTTGTGGCTGTAGCTGCGATGGTGCACATGCCAATCCCAGACATACACACATACATACATACATACATACATACATACACACACACATTCAGCTTTATATACTAGATATACAGTATAGACCAAAAGTTTGGACACACCTTCTCATTTAAAGATTTTTCTGTATTTTCATGATTATGAAAATTGTACATTCACACTGAAGGCATCAAAACTCTGAATTAACACATTTGGAATTATATACTTAACAAAAAAGTGTGAACCAACTGGAATTATGTCTTATATTCTAGGTTCTTCAAAGTATCCACCTTTTGCTTTGATGACTGCTTTGCATACTCTTGGCATTCTCTTGATGAACTTCAAGAGGTAGTCACCGGGAATGGTTTTCACTTCACAGCTGTGCCCTGTCAGGCTTAATAAGTGGGATTTCTTGCCTTATAAATGGGGTTGGGACCATCAGTTGTGTTGTGCAGAAGTCTGGTGGATACACAGCTGATATTCCTACTGAATAGACTGTTAGAATTTGTATTATGGCAAGAAAAAAGCAGCTAAGTAAAGAAAAACAAGTGGCCATCATTACTTTAAGAAATGAAGGTCAGTCAGTCCGAAAATTTGGGAAAACTTTGAAAGTGTCCCCAAGTGCAGTAGCAAAAACCATCAAGTGCTACAAAGAAACTGGCTCACATGAGGACCACCCCAGGAAAGGAAGACCAAGAGTCACCTCTGCTTCTGAGGATAAGTTTATCCGAGTCACCAGCCTCAGAAATCACAGGTTAACAACAGCTCAGATTAGAGACCAGGTCAATGCCACACAGAGTTCTAGCAGCAGACACATCTCTACATCAACTGTTAAGAGGAGACTTTGTGCAGCAGGCCTTCATGGTAAAATAGCTGCTAGGAAACCACTGCTAAGGATAGGCAACAAGCAGAAGAGAATTGTTTGGGCTAAAGAACACAAGGAATGGACATTAGACCAGTGGAAATCTGAGCTTTTTTCTGATGAGTCCTAATTTGAGATCTTTGGTTCCAACCACCGTGTCTTTGTGTGACGCAGAAAAGGTGAACGGATGGACTCTACATGCCTGGTTCCCACTGTGAAGCATGGAGGAGGTGTGATGGTGTGGGGGTGCTTTGCTGGTGACACTGTTGGGGATTTATTCGAAATTGAAGGCATACTGAACCAGCATGGCTACCGCAGCATCTTGCAGCGGCATGCTATTCCATCCGGTTGGCGTTTAGTTGGACCATCATTTATTTTTCAACAGGACAATGACCCCAAACACACCTCCAGGCTGTGTAAGGGCTATTTGACCAAGAAGGAGAGTGATGGGGTGCTACGCCAGATGACCTGGCCTCCACAGTAGTATTATAGAATAGGGATGTCTCGTCAAACTCAATTTGACAGGTGGGCCCGCCCCTATCAGAGTGTATCAAAAGTGTGTAACCCCTCCCCTCCCTGTCTGGCTGCTTCCCCTTTTGATAGTGTTTGATATTGTTATCACAGTATTTGATACATCGCTTTTATATCATATTAGATTTTCATTTTATATGTAGTTGATATGAGTTTTCTGCTGTAATCAGAGCAATGTATTTTATTCCCAATAATCACATATAGTGAATAGTGATGGTGTTTCTGTCGGCAAATCTGTGTATCACAGACTAGGTGTCGTGTTTCTCGAGCTATTCCATGCTTAAACACAACCTGATGTGCTCATGCAAGACATACAGCAAAACAGATGTGGAAGACATATCCAGACATCCAGGACAGGTCAATCTCCTCCATGACCCAGACATGTCCAGACAACCCCATGCATACATGTCCAGACAGCCAGGACAGATCAATCAACACTGCGGGGCACCGACACAGCAAAGAGATGTGGAAGACATATCCAGACATCCAGGGCAGGTCAATCCCACTGATATAGAAGCACACAGATCAGAGATCAACTTAAAATGTTTATTGGCAGAACTAGGGCATATTATGTATATCCTGTGTTTTGCAGCATTATTTGATATTGGTTAGTGATAGTGTTTCTGTCGGCAATCTGTGTATCACAGACTAGGTGTCTTGTTTCAGGAGCTGTTTCCATGCTTAAATACCACCAGATAAGCTCATGTAGGAACAGAGCATTGCTTTTGACAATGTGATTCTCATTTTATATGAGTTTTATAACTCATCAGGCTCATTGTATGGGCATATTATGTATATCCTGTGTTTTTGCAGCATTATTTGATGCTGTGATTCTCATTTTATATGAGTTTTATAACACATCAGGCTCATTGTATGGGCATATTATGTATATCCTGTGTTTTTTCAGCATTATTTGATAGTGTGATTATCATTTTATATGTGTTTTATAACACATCAGGCTCATTGTATGGGCATATTATGTATATCCTGTGTTTTTGCAGCATTATTTGATACTGTGATTGTCATTTTATATGAGTTTTATAACACATCAGGCTCATTGTATGGGCATATTATGTATATCCTGTGTTTTTGCAGCATTATTTGATACTGTGATTCTCATTTTATATGAGTTTTATAACACGGCAGGCTCATTGTATGGGCGTATTATGTATATCCTGTGTTTTTGCAGCATTATTTGATAGTGTGATTCTCATTTTATATGTGTTTATAACACATCAGGCTCATTGTATGGGCATATTATGTATATCCTGTGTTTTTGCAGCATTATTTGATACTGTGATTCTCATTTTATATGAGTTTTATAACACATCAGGCACATTGTATGGGCATATTATGTATATGGTCATGTTACAACACCACCAAGTATAAAGCGCGTGTTTTATATGTTTGTAAAAAAAGCAAAGACACGGAATTGTAAAAGTTTTTAAAAGATTTTATTGTAATAAAATAAATACATCTCAAAGACATATCAATATTATAAAGCTCGTACAGAATAATATAAAAAGTATCATTAAATAAAGCTCAAAGACATTTCAGTACTATAAAATTCTTGCAGAATGATATAAAAATCATCACATGTACAATTAACATACATAATTACACTTCTTACAAAATAGATAATATACAGTGTTACAGTTCAGCTACAACAGCACATTTCAGTGGGATTACAGCATGATGTACAACAGCATACAGTGGTGATGAGTTTAATAAGATATAGTATCACTTATTTTACAAGTGTTCAGAAAGTGGTGATAGCATAATTTTCAACACTGTCAGGGTCTGTGTTAAGAGGTGTTTACCAAATATGTCTTCTGACCAGCAGATAATTAATTAATTAAAATCGCATAAAGTGTGTTAAATAGACATCATACAGATATCGTAGTGAATCAAAGTGTATTAAATTGATTACTGATACGATTCCCACAAATTGATAACAAATTGTTATCAAAGTGACATCAAAGCGAATTAAATAGATATCACACCGAAATCGTAGTGTATCAAAGTGTATTATTACACCTATTATTATATAGGACATTTTATTTGTAGTCCCAATAATATTTATTCTCTTTTATTGACATTTTCATACACCTTTAGTCCCAATAATATTTATTCTCTTTTATTGACATTTTCATACACCTATAGCCCCAATAATATTTATTCTTTTTTGACAATTTGATACATCTATTATTATATAGGCCCTTTGATTTATAGTACATGCATGTACTATTGGAAGCGTCTGCTTCATTCTGAAGAGCACTCGATCTGAGCATATGTGGCTGGCAGTATAATGGCTGTTGATTAACACCTAGCTCCAGGAGTGGAGCAGCCTTAGCTTTGTTCAGACAGTGCCGTTTTTTTTGTCTTTTTGGTCTATGGAAGCGTTTATTTATAGTCAAATAATATTTTTTCTCTTTTATTGACAATTTGATACACCTACAGTATTTATATAGGACCCTCTTTTATTGACAATTTGATACACCTATTTATATAGGACCCTCTTTTATTGACAATTCGATACTATAAACAGTACTGATCTTTGTAAAATAAAGAACGAGAGAACTTTTTCAGATAAAAAAAAAAAAATTCAATCAGTTACTTCTTGAAATCCACAATAAACAAATCAAAACAATTATCACTGAACACTTACTATTACACTCATATAGATGGCTCAGAATGTGATAATGTACATACAGTACATAATATTTCTTCCATAATAATTTTTAGCAATACAATTGATAACGGCTACATAGTGAGCCATGTGGATTGTAGTATCGGTGATACTCTTTTTTTGAGCCTCAATGGTCCTTGAGCAAAGACCTAGCAAAGACGTAGTGGGGTGGAGTGTAAAGGACGGATCGCACGGCGTGATGTGAATAGAGTTTGTGGTTTAGATGTTCCATCAGTTTCATTCATTGGAATTTTTAATCAATCAAATTGTTCTCTGGTAGTGGAATTACCCACAACGGTGGATGGCACATTTAATTCTGCCATAGCCTGCATAAACGAATCCCAGCCCCGGGGTAAATTCCTGCTGGAAATGGCATGACTCTGAGTTGTGTTACGTACCAAATCCAGCATGTTAGAGCCGGGAATTACAGTTCCTTTGAATATAAATTCACTTTTCTCATTCCACGATGTAATATTTGGTTCTGTAACAGTCTGCTTAGTAAAAATTCTGCATTCTTTTTATATCGCGGATTTACATGACTTACAATTTCATTAACATCTGTATTTTTATCAGGTTCTGAATTCAACAATTGTTGGTGATCAGATTCCGGAGTGCTAATGATCTTTAAAGTTGATAGTTCCTCTGCATCATGTTTAGTATGAGTCAAGTATCTCTGTAGTACATCACTATATTTTTTAATTTTCACATCGTCTGGTATATCACGACGTTGTAAAATCTCAGCAATATCTCCATCACGACGTTGGATAACACTCTGGCGTATGTTGGTTGTAATAGGGGGACTTAGTTTAATTAGTTCCTGCTTGGGAACAAGATACATTTTCTCGGTATGTTCCATTAATTACCGCTGAGAAAACTTGTTAATATCGGAATCGCAAAGCCTAAAAGAGGCCCTATAAAGCCTCCGGTCTGGTTTAGTAGACGCTTCTTTTTCTTTATGCTGTGTATGTTCAAAAGAAAAAACCTTCTAAAAAGTGAATTTATATTCAAAGGAACTGTAATTCCTGGCTCTAACATGCTGGATTTGGTATGTAACACAACTCAGAGTCATGCCATGTCCAGCAGGAATTTCCCCCGGGGCTGGGATTCGTTTATGCAGGCTATGGCAGAATTAAATGTGCCCTCCACCATTGTGGGTAATTCCACTACCAAAGAACAATTTGATCGATTAAAAATTCCAATGAATGAAACTGATGGAACATCTAAACCACAAACTCTATTCACATCACGCCGTGCTATCCGTCCTTTACACTCCACCCCACTAGGTATCGCTCAAGGACCATTGAGGCTCAAAAAAGAGAATCACCGATACTACAATCCACATGGCTCATTATGTAGCCGTTATCAATTGTATTGCTATAAATTATTATGGAAGAATTATTATGTACTGTATATACATTATTACATTCCGAGCCATCTATATGAGTGTAATAGTGAGTGTTCAGTGATAATTGTTTTGATTTGTTTATTTGCGGTGTATTGTGGATTTCAAGAAGTAACTGATTGAATCTAATTGAACAACGAAATTTATTCATACGACTTTTTTTTATAAAATGTAATTGATTTTGTTCAACAAACGTTATTACTTTTATCTGAAAACGTTCTCTCGTTCTTTATTTTACAAAGATCAGTACTGTTTATAGTATCAAATTGTCAATAAATGAGGGTCCAATATAAATAATGTAGGTGTATCAAATTGTCAATAAAAGAGAAAAAATATTATTTGACTATAAATAAACGCTTCCATAGACCAAAAAGACAAAAAACGGCACTGTCTGAACAAAGATAAGGCTGCTCCACTCCTGGAGCCAGGTGTTAATCAACAGCCATTATACTGCCAGCCACATATGCTCAGATCGAGTGCTCTTCAGAATGAAGCAGAAGCTTCCAATAGTACATGCATGTACTATAAATCAAAGGGCCTATATAATAATAGATGTATCAAATTGTCAAAAGAGAATAAATATTATTGGACTATAGGTGTATGAAAATGTCAATAAAAGAGAATAAATATTATTGGGACTATAAATAAAAGGTCCTATATAATAATTGGTGTAATAATACACTTTGATACACTACGATTTCGGTGTGATATCTATTTAATACGCTTTAATGTCACTTTGATAACAATTTGTTATCAATTTGTGGGAATCGTATCAGTTTAATACACTATGATTCACTACGATATCCGTATGATGTCTATTTAACACACTTTATGCGATTTTAATTAATTAATTATCTGCTGGTCAGAAGACATATTTGGTAAACACCTCTTAACACAGACCCTGACAGTGTTGAAAATTATGCTATCACCACTTTCTGAACACTTGTAAAATAAGTGATACTATATCTTATTAAACTCATCACCACTGTATGCTGTTGTACATCATGCTGTAATCCCACTGAAATGTGCTGTTGTAGCTGAACTGTAACACTGTATATTATCTATTTTGTAAGAAGTGTAATTATGTATGTTAATTGTACATGTGATGATTTTTATATCATTCTGTAAGAATTTTATAGTACTGAAATGTCTTTGAGCTGTATGTAATGATACTTTTTATATTATTCTGTACGAACTTTATAATATTGAAATGTCTTTGAGATGTATTTTTTTTAATACAATAAAATCTTTTTAAAACTTTTACAATTCCGTGTCTTTGCTTTTTTTTTACAAATGTATAAAACACGCGCTTTATACTTAGTGGTGTTGTAACATGACCATATACATAATATGCCCATACAATGTGCCTGATGTGTTATAAAACTCATATCAAATGAGAATCACAGTATCAAATAATGCTGCAAAAACGCAGGATATACATAATATGCCCATACAATGAGCCTAATGTGTTATAAAACACATGTAAAATGAGAATCACACTATCAAATAATGCTGCAAAAACACAGGATATACATAATATGCCCATACAATGAGCCTGATGTGTTATAAAACTCATATAAAATGAGAATCACACTATCAAATAATGCTGCAAAAACACAGGATATACATAATATGCCCATACAATGAGCCTGCCGTGTTATAAAACTCATATAAAATGACAATCACAGTATCAAATAATGCTGCAAAAACACAGGATATACATAATATGCCCATACAATGAGCCGGATGTGTTATAAACCTCATATAAAATGAGAATCACAGTATCAAATAATGCTGCAAAAACACAGGATATACATAATATGCCCATACAATGATCCTGCCGTGTTATAAAACTCATATAAAATGACAATCACAGTATCAAATAATGCTGCAAAAACACAGGATATACATAATATGCCCATACAATGAGCCTGATGTGTTATAAAACACATATAAAATGAGAATCACACTATCAAATAATGCTGCAAAAACACAGGATATACATAATATGCCCATACAATGAGCCTGATGTGTTATAAAACTCATATGAAATGAGAATCACAGCATCAAATAATGCTGCAAAAACACAGGATATACATAATATGCCCATACAATGACTCTGATGTGCTATAAAACTCATATAAAATGAGAATCACAGTATCAAAAACACTGCTCTGTTCCTACATGAGCACATCTGGTTGTATTTAAGCATGGAAATAGCTCCTGAAACACGACACCTAGTCTGTGATACACAGACAGAAACACTATCACTAACCAATATCAAATAATGCTGCAAAACACAGGATATACATAATATGCCCTAGTTCTGCCAATAAACATTTTAAGCTGATCTCTGATCTGTGTGCTTCTATATCAGGGGAATTGTCCTGTCCTGGATGTCTGGATATGTCTTCCACATCTGTTTGCTGTGTCGGTGCCCCGCTGTGTTGATTGATCTGTCCTGGCTGTCTGGACATGTATGCATGGGGTTGTCTGTACTTGTCTGGGTCATGGGGGAGATTGACCTGTCCTGGATGTCTGGATATGTCTTCCACATCTGTTTTGCTGTATGTCTTGCATGAGCACATCTGGTTGTGTTTAAGCATGGAATAGCTCGTGAAACACGACACCTAGTCTGTGATACACAGATTTGCCGACAGAAACACCATCACTATTCACTATATGTGATCATTGGGAATAAAATACATTGCTCTGATTACAGCAGCAAACTCATATCAACTACATATAAAATGAAAATCTAATATGATATAAAAGCAATGTATCAAATACTGTGATAACAATATCAAACACTATCAAAAGGGGAAGCAGCCAGACAGGGAGGGGAGGGGTTACACACTTTTGATACACTTTGATAGGGGCGGGCCCACCTGTCAAATTGAGTTTGATGAGACATCCCTATTCTATACTACTCACAGTAACCAGACCTGAACCCAATCGACATGGTTTGGGGTGAGCTGAACCGCAGAATGAAGGCAAACGGGTCAAGTGCTAAGCATCTCTGGGAATTCCTTCAAGATTGTTGGAAGACCACTCCCGGTGACTAACTCTTGAAGCTCATCTAGAAAATGCCAAGAGTGTGCAAAGCAGTCATCAAAGCAAAAGGTAGCAACTTTGAAGAACCTAGAATATAAGACAGAATTTCAGTTGTTTCAAACTTTTTTGTTAAGTATATAATTCCACATGTGTTAATTCATAGTTTTGATGCATTCAGTCTATTCTAACCTGTCACGCTGTGATTATACTGTTCGCGGCACATGAATTGACAGCTTTTATTCCATTTATCGATCTACTAGCTGTACTACCCGGCTTCAACCGGGTTAATAACTGCTGTTAGCAAAATAGAATGTGTTAACAAAAATTTATTCTGCGCACAAAAACCACAAAACAAATAGATAGAAATGTAATTATTAAAAGGCAAAACTAAGCCAATAGAAGCATCTCACAACATATATTTCAACACCAGAGATATTCCTCACATATTTAACTAAATTGGCCAAGTAATGTGAAGTAATCTTCTACTACTTATTCAAGAGCCTTTTGATAAAGGACATTGTTAGTTTTTCCTTCAGGTGCAAAGTTGAATAGATTTTTGGCTGTTCCAACTCTTGAACAGGCCACATAAAGTTGACCATGAGAAAAGCATGGAGATTGTAAATCGATTCCAACTACTTTCAAGGACTGTCCCTGAGCCTTGTTGATGGACATAGCAAATGCCAGTCAAACAGGAAACTGGAGGCATTTAAAATCTAAAGGCAAATCAGATGGAATGAGAGGAATTGTTGGAATTATTATTATTATTATTATCATTATTATTTATTTATATAGCACCATTGATTCCATGGTGCTGTACATGAGAAGGGGTTACATACAAGTTACAGATATCACTTACAGTAAGCAAACGAACAATGACAGACTGATACAGAGGGGCGAGGACCCTGCCCTTGCGGGCTTAAATTCTGCAGGATTATGGGGAAGGAGACAGTAGGTTGAGGGTTGCAGGAGCTCCGGTGTTGGTGAGGTGGTAGCTTCGGTAGTGATGAGGAGGCAGCGGGGTCAGTGCAGGCTGTAGGCTTTCCTGAAGAGATGTGTTTTCAGGTTCTGTCTGAAGGATCCGAATGTGGTTGATAGTCGGCTGTGCTGGGGCAGAGAGTTCCACAGGATGGGGGATATTCGGGAGAAGTCTTGGAGGCGATTGGATGAGGAGCGAATAAGTGTGGAGGAGAGAAGGAGGTCTTGGGAGGACCGGAGATTACGTGAGGGAAGATATTGGGAGATTAGTTCAGAGATATATGGAGGAGACAGGTTGTAGATGGCTTTGTAAGTCAGTATTAGTAATTTGAACTGGATATGCTCAGGGAATGGGAGCCAGTGAAGAGATTTGCAGAGGGGGGAAGCGGAGGAGTAACGAGGAGAGATGGATTAGTCGGGCAGCAGAGTTAAGGATGGACTGGAGAGGTGCAAGGGTGTTAGCAGGGAGGCCGCAGAAAAGGATGTTGCAGTAGTCAAGGCGGGAGATGATGAGGGCATGCACAAGCATTTTAGTAGATTGAAGGTTGACGAAAGGACAGATTCTGGAGATATTTCTGAGCTGGAGGCGACAGGAGGTGGAAAGAGCTTGGATGTGCGGTTTGAAGGACAGGGCAAAGTCGAAGGTTACTCCGAGGCAGCGGACTTCCGGTACGGGGGAAAGCATGATGTCGTTGATTGCGATAGATAGGTCAGGTAAGGAAAATCTGTGGGATGGAGGAAAGATGATGAGTTCAGATTTGTCCACATTGAGTTCGAGGAAGCGAGAGGAGAAGAAGGAGGATATGGCTGATAGGCACTCTGGGATTCTGGACAGCCGAGCGGTGACGTCTGGGCCGGAGAGGTAGATCTGAGTGTCATCAGCATAGAGGTGGTACTGGAATCAATGGGACTGTATGAGTTGTCCCAAGCCACGTGTATAGATTGAGTAGAGTAGGGGTCCTAGAACAGAGCCTTGGGGGACTCCAACAGAGAGAGGGTGGGATAAGGAGGTAGTGTGGGAGTGGGAGACGCTGAATGTGCGGTTGGAAAGGTACGAGGCGATCCAGAATAGGGCGTGGTCTTTGATGCCAAAGGAGGAGAGGATCTGTAATTGAAAAACATCTTATTCTGTGGCACATCCTGTCAAAATGGATGAATGAATAGGTGCTCCAGGTTTTAGAAAGAGGTTGTGAGTAGGAAATCTTTGTGGCTCCAAGGAATTGAGGAACTCAGTTGGATAAAATAATGCTTGAGCAGGGTCTATTACTGTATCCACTGACTTGTAGGTTGTGCACACACCTGGAAGGAGATTTAGAATTTGAAGATTGATCTTGTTGACGCTGTCATTTTTGGGAGCTAGAATAGCCCTTTCACACAGCCAGCCAGAATTTTTGAAGTGGAGTTGAATGTTTGGAAAAACCTTTGCTTTCAACTCCTCAATGGAAGTTACAATGCAACAAAAGTTGCTTGGGAAGGTGATCTGTCCAGTGGTTGAGTTTACTGGTGCCTTGCCATCTCTAATAGTCAACAACTGGCTCGAAAACAGTCCAGCAGAAACATCGCCTGTCATGTAGACCCTCATGTTTGTGTTCAGTGACCTTTTCTTTATTTTTCTCCAAAGGTATGATGCTTTGAGACAGGCATTGAGTTCGTCTGCAGGGGTTGATCTTGGAATAACAGGTAGTGTTTGGCGGAAGTCACCTGCCAAAACAACAACTACTCCTCCCATGATATATTTGTTGCTACGCAGGTTTTGCAGCAGCCTGTCCACTGCTTCCAGAGCCCTTTTGTGTGACATGGTGCATTCATCCCAAATGATGGCACTGCATTTTTGAAGCAATTTGGCCAGTCCTGATCCCTTGGCAATATTACACACGGAGCTGTCACTATGAGACAGGTTAAGTGGTAGTTTGAATGTCAAATGTGCTGTCCTGCCACCTTTTAAAAGCGTAGCTGCAATTCCAGAAGATGTGCCACTGCAAGTGCAATCTTTTTTTGTTGTCGAAATTTTGCCAGGAGCAATTTGATTACAAATGTCTTTCCTGTTCCACCTGGTGCATCAATGAAGACAATCCCACCTTTGTTGGTTTCACTGAAACTTAAAATGTAGTTATAGGTGTCCCTTTGTTCTTGTACCAATATTGACTCGTTCTGAGACACAAATGCTGTCAGTTCATCAAAATTGTAGTTTGCTTCTATGAAAATCTCCCTACACATTTGGATGCCTTCAGGATTTCTTATTGGAGCAGGCAAACCAAGCAACTGCAAGGCTTTTCCTGATATTGCTATGCACTGATCTTCAAGGAGCATTAAAGTTTCATTGAACATTTCCTCAGTGAAGTTGATGAGTTGCTGAGGATTTTCCCTTCTAATCTGCATGAAGATGTCCTCACTGAGATCAGTTTTGTACCTTGTCCAAATCTCAAGAGGATTTGAAATGTTACAGGTTGTTAGAATAATAGCAAAGAAGTGTCTTATTCGCTTTGGGGTTTGTGTAGCTGCTGCTTCACTGAGGGTCATGTCCCAGTGTCCATCATTTTCCAGAAGTCCTTTTCTTTGGCAAGCTTCCCTGAATGTTTCACACACATGACCTCCGACGATTGTCAGGTCAGAAAATGATGTAGGGCCTTTGACAACATGAAGTAACATGCCCAGGTAGAAGCACTCTGCATTTGACGGATGAACAGTGTAGACGCGACCAAGAGTATCAGTTGCTTTCACCCCTGGATAGCCTTCAATATCAAGCCCCCCTTTCCTCCATTCCAGTGTTTTTCTGGAGGCATTCCAAGTGTAGTATTTTGGTAAATCGCAGTAGAGAATTGTTTTTGCAAAAGGGTCTTGTTGACACAGCTCAAAAAATGCCAAGAGGGTGGTCTTAGGTGGTGTTAGGAGCTGCTGCTGCAAGTTTGCTGGGTTAACCCCTTCATGACCCAGCCTATTTTGGCCTTAATGACCTTGCCGTTTTTTGCAATTCTGACCAGTGTCCCTTTATGAGGTAATAACTCAGGAACGCTTCAACGGATCCTAGCGATTCTGAGATTGTTTTTTCGTGACATATTGGGCTTCATGTTAGTGGTAAATTTAGGTCGATAATTTCTGAGTTTATTTGTGAAAAAAACGGAAATTTGGCGAAAATTTTGAAAATTTCGCAATTTTCACATTTTGAATTTTTATTCTGTTAAACCAGAGAGTTATGTGACACAAGATTGTTAATAAATAACGTTTCCCACATGTCTACTTTACATCAGCACAATTTTGGAAACAAATTTTTTTTTTGCTAGGAAGTTATAAGGGTTAAAATTTGACCAGTGATTTCTCATTTTTACAACAAAATTTACAAAACCATTTTTTTTAGGGACCACCTCACATTTGAAGTCATTTTGAGGGTTCTATATGGCTGAAAATACCCAAAAGTGACACCATTCTAAAAACTGCACCCCTCATGGTGCTCAAAACCACATTCAAGAAGTTTATTAACCCTTCAGGTGTTTCACAGCAGCAGAAGCAACATGGAAGTAAAAAATGAACATTTAACTTTTTAGTCACAAAAATGATCTTTTAGCAACAATTTTTTTATTTTCCCAAGGGTAAAAGGAGAAACTGGACCACGAACGTTGTTGTCCAATTTGTCCTGAGTACGCTGATACCTCATATGTGGGGGTAAACCACTGTTTGGGCGCACGGCAGGGCTCGGAAGGGAAGGAGCTCGAATCTTTAGCGGACACCATGTCGCGTTTGGAGAGCCCCCGTGTGCCTAAACATTGGAGCTCCCCCACATGTGACCCCATTTTGGAAACTAGACCCCCCAAGGAACTTATCTAGAAGCATAGTGAGCACTTTAAACCCCCAGGTGCTTCACAAATTGATCCGTAAAAATGAAAAAGTACTTTTTTTTCACAAAAAAAATATTTTAGCCTCAATTCTTTCATTTTCACATGGGCAACAGGATAAAATGGATCCTAAAATTTGTTGGGCAATTTCTCCTGAGTATGCCGATACCTCATATGTGGGGGTAAACCACTGTTTGGGTGCACGGCAGGGCTCGGAAGGGAAGGCACGCCATTTGGCTTTTTGAATGGAAAATTAGCTCCAATCATTAGCGGACACCATGTCGCGTTTGGAGAGCCCCTGTGTGCCTAAACATTGGAGCTCCCGCACAAGTGACCCCATTTTGGAAACTAGACCTCCCAAGGAACTAATCTAGATGTGTGGTGAGCACTTTGAACCCCCAAGTGCTTCACAGAAGTTTATAACGCAGAGCCATGAAAATAAAAAATAATTTTTCTTTTCTCAAAAATGATTTTTTAGCCCACAATTTTTTATTTTCCCAAGGGTAACAGGAGAAATTGGACCCCAAAAGTTGTTGTCCAGTTTCTCCTGAGTACGCTGATACCCCATATGTGGGGGTAAACCACTGTTTTGGCACACGTCGGGGTTCGGAAGGGAAGTAGTGACGTTTTGAAATGCAGACTTTGATGGAATGCTCTGCGGGCGTCAGGTTGCGTTTGCAGAGCCCCTGATGTGCCTAAACAGTAGGAACTCCCCACAATTGACTCCATTTTGGAAACTAGACCCCCAAGGGAACTTATCTAGATGTGTAGTGAGCACTTTGAACCCCCAAGTGCTTCACAGAAGTTTATAACGCAGAGCCGTGAAAATAAAAAATGTGTTTCCTTTCCTCAAAAATATTTTTTTAGCCCAGAATTTTTTTTATTTTTGCAAGGGTAACAGGAGAAATTGGACCCCAAAATTTGTTGTCCAGTTTCTCCTGAGTACGCTGATACCCCATATGTGGGGGTAAACCACTGTTTTGGCACACGTCGGGGTTTGGAAGGGAAGTAGTGACGTTTTGAAATGCAGACTTTGATGGAATGGTCTGCGGGCATCAGGTTGCGTTTGCAGAGCCCCTGATGTGCCTAAACAGTAGGAACTCCCCACAAGTGACTCCATTTTGGAAACTAGACCCCCAAGGGAACTTATCTAGATGTGTGGTGAGCACTTTGAACCCCCAAGTGCTTCACAGAAGTTTACAACGCAGAGCCGTGAAAATAAAAAATAATTTTTCTTTCCTCAAAAAAGATGTTTTAGCAAGCAATTTTTTATTTTCACAAGGGTAACAGGAGAATTTGGACCCCAATATTTGTTGCCCAGTTTGTTGTGAGTACGCTGATACCCCATATGTGGGGGTAAACCACTGTTTGGGCACACGTCATGGCTCGGAAGGGAAGTAGTGACATTTGAAATGCAGACTTTGATGGAATGGTCTGCGGGCGTCACATTGCATTTGCAGAGCCCCTGATGTGCCTAAACAGTAGAAACACCCCACAAGTGACCCCATTTTGGAAACTAGACCCCCGAAGGAACTTATCTAGATGTGTGGTGAGCACTTTCAACCCCCAAGTGCTTCACAGAAGTTTATAACGCAGAGCCGTGAAAATAAAAAAAACCCCTCAATTCTAACTTCAACACTAACCCCAACACACCCCTAATCCTAATCCCAACTGTAGCCATAACCCTAATCACAACCCTAACCCCAACACACCCCTAACCACAACCCTAACCGCAACACACCCGTAACCCTAATTCCAACCCTAATCCTAACCCTAATCCCAACCGTAACCCTAATCCCAACCCTAACCACAACTGTAACCCCAACACACCCCTAACCCTATCCGTAACCCTAACCACAAGCCTAATCTTAACCCTATTTCAAACCCTAGCCCTAATTCCAACCCTAACTCTAATTCCAACCCTAACCCTAAGGCTATGTGCCCACGTTGTGGATTCGTGTGAGATTTTTCTGCACGATTTTTGAAAAATCTGCAGGTAAAAGGCACTGCGTTTTACCTGCGGATTTACAGCACATTTCCAGTGTTTTTTTGTGCGGATTTCACCTGCGGATTCCTATTAAAGAACAGGTGTAAAACGCTGCGGAATCCGCACAAAGAATTGACATGCTGTGGAAAATACAACGCAGCGTTTCTGCACGGAATTTTCCGCACCATGGGCACAGCGGATTTGGTTTTCCTTAGGTGTACATGGTACTGTAAACCTGATGGAAAACTGCTTCGAATTCGCAGCGGCCAATCCGCTGCGGATCCGCGGCCAATCCACTGCGGATCCGCGGCCAATCCGCTGCGGATCCGCGGCCAATCCGCTGCGGATCCGCGGGCAATCCGCTGCGGATCCGCTGCCGATCCGCTGCGGATCCGCGGCCGATCCGCTGCGGATCCGCGGCCGATCCGCTGCGGATCCGCTGCGGATCCGCGGCCGATCCGCTGCGGATCCGCTGCGGATCCGCTGCCGATCCGCTGCGGATCCGCTGCGGATCCGCGGCCGATCCGCTGCCGATCCGCGGCCGATCCGCTGCGGATCCGCGGCCGATCCGCGGCCGATCCGCTGCCGATCCGCTGCCGATCCGCTGCGGATCCGCTGCCGATCCGCTGCGGATCCGCTGCGGATCCGCGGCCGATCCGCTCTGTGTGCACATGCCATAACCCTACCCCTAACCCTAACCCTACCCATAACCCTAACCCTACCCCTAACCCTACCCCTAGTTCTAACCCTAGTTCTAACCCTAACCCTAGTGGAAAAAGAAAAAAAAATATTTTCTTTATTTTATTATTGTCCCTACCTATGGGGGTGATAAAGGGGGGGGGTTTATTTATTATTTTTTTATTTTGATCGCTGTGATAGAACCTACCACAGCAATCAAAATGTACTTGTAATGAATCTGCCGGCTAGCAGATTCGGCGGGCGCACTGAGCATGCGCCCGCCATTTTGGAAGATGGCGGCGCCCAGCGAGGAGGCGGACGGACACCGGGAGCCTCGGTAAGTATAAGGGGGGGGGAGATCGGGGCACGGGGGGGGCGTCGGAGCACCGGGGGGTGACATAGGAGCAGGGGGGGAGCGGGCAGGAGGACGGGGGAGCGGAGCACAGGACGGAGGGGACCGGACCCCATAACGGAGCACTGGGGGGGCGATCGGTGGGGTGGGGGGGTCACTTCAGGTTTTCCAGCCATGGCCGATGGTATTGCAGCATCGGCCATGGCTGGATTGTAATATTTCACCAGTTTTTTAGGTGAAATATTACAAATCGCTCTGATTGGCAGTTTCACTTTTAACAGCCAATCAGAGCGATCGTAGCCACGGGGGGGGTGAAGCCACCCCCCTGGGCTGAAGTACCACTCCCCCTCTCCCTGCAGATCGGGTAAAATAGGAGTTAACCCCTTCACCCGATCTGCAGGGACGCGATCATTCCATGACGCCACATAGGCGTCATGGGTCGGATTGGCACGGGTTTTCATGACGCCTACGTGGCGTCATGGGTCGGGAAGGGGTTAAAGTAAATTCTCTGTCCATTTTCCAAGCGCACACTCAGATGCACAACTGGTGGGTAGCGCTCATGAATGGAGAATCCTAGTATTCTCCAAACAGCTTCATTGCTGCTTATGTACCTGCCCATCTGGAAGGCCTCCACTTCATCAATAATAGGTCCATTTTTCTGGAGTTCAAAAACAGCTTGACCACTTCCTTTGTGGACATATTTGCAGATATAGTTGATTGATTTCACAGGGTGGCAAGATTCAACATTTATGTGGGCCTGGAAGATTTTTGAGAGCAAAGGGTTGTAAGGCACTATCCACCTGTTGTCAATTTCTATCTCTTGGAGTGATGATCCAATATGCATTTTGAGCTTTGCTGTGAAACTACCATCCCCTGGCTTTCTTCTTCGGTAGACTGGATATCCATCTTGTCCTGTTTGGGTTTCTTGGACCAGGGATCGTGGGTAATACTTTGAACACTTACCATCAATCATACAGGGAGAATTTTTGTTGAGACTCCCACACGGACCATGGATCATGTTTTTTGTGATGTGTCAAACAGCAATGGGTCAATCTGAAGGTCTGGCAATTCGGCACTGATGATATTGTCAATGTCGATAGGCTGTATTTTTTGCTTCAGCCAGATCAAGATGTGGGTGTAAGGAAGGCCTCTTATTGCCATTCAACTGAATACATCCAGCACTGCGTCTCACCATAAATATGTGATTTTGTGATGAGATTAGTCATTTTTGAAAGTTTCTGTTTGAAAACCCGAGCAATAAGGTCATGGCGATTCACTGTTTTTTGGCCCGGCAACAGGTGCCCTTCAATTTCCTCCCAGGCAGGACTGCAAGTAAAGGTGATGAAAAGATCTGGACGGCCATACTTTATCACATAAGTCATTGCATCCTGTGTGTATTCATGCATGTGTCGTGGGCTTCCAGTGACAGTTGTTGGAAGAATAACCATTTTCCCCAACTCTTTTGGATCAGCATCATTTGCAACAGCAACTCTAAGGTCAATATATTCCTCTGCCGTGAGCTTCTTTTGATTTAGTTGGATATATAAAAGACGTTCACTCTCAATCTTTGTATACACGTCAACAATAAATTGGTGGAAGAGGTGTTTGCATTTCAAGATGTGATTTTCCTCTGCAAATCTTGTCATGATCATATATGCATAAAAGTCCATGGCAAACAATTTTTTTCTGAAGGGTAGCCTGTAGTGTTGAGCATTCCGATACTGCAAATATCGGGTATCGGCCGATATTCGCTGTATCGGAATTCCGATACCGAGTTCCGATATTTTTGTGATATCAGAAATCGGAATCGGAAGTTCCCAGTGTGTGGTTCCCAGGGTCTGGAGGAGAGGAGACTCTCCTTCAGGCCCTGGGATCCATATTCATGTAAAAAATAAAGAATAAAAATAAAAAATATGGATATACTCACCCCTCCGGCAGACCCAGGACCTTAGCGGTGTAACCGGCAGCCTCCGTTCCTAAGAATACAGTGAGTGTAGGACCTGCGATGACGTCGCGGCTTGTGATTGGTCACGTGAGCGGTCACATGAGCAGTCACGCGACCAATCACAAGCCGCGACGTCATCGAAGGTCCTTCACTCTGCATTCTTAGGAACGGAGGCAGACGCTTGCAGCGGTGACAGCCAGGGGCCGTCCGAGGGTGAGTATATCCATATTTTTTATTTTTTTTCTTTATTTTTTACATGAATATGGATCCCAGGGCCTGAAGGAGAGTTTCCTCTCCTTCAGACCCTGGGAACAATCCAGGATACCTTCCGATATTTGTGTCCCATTGACTTGTATTGGTATCGGGTATCGGTATCGGCGAGATCCGATATTTTGCCGGTATCGGCCAATCCAATCCGATACCGATACTTTTGAATATCGGAAGGTATCGCTCAACACTAGTAGCCTGTTGTAGGATCTGTCTGAGGTATTACAAAGTGATAGCCATCCTGTCCCTGCCAAAAGATGATTGGATATTGCAGTGCATCAAAGGACATTGTGAGTTTCTCTTACTCGTTGCAAACTATTGTTCCTTTTCTGAAGCACAATGTAACGGCTTTGAAAATCATTACCTACAATCAAAATGGCTACCTCATCAAATGTGGGAGCATTGAAACGTCGCTGATGTTCACCTTGTGGTGTTTTGTCAGCTCGAATGACAACCTTGTAATCGTCATTTGGCAAGTGCAGTCTTGAAAAGTTGAACATATGGATTGTTGGAGTGAAGGAACTGCTGCAAAATAGTGACAATATCAAGGCGAGTGTTAGGAATTAAAGAGCATCTCCGCTGAGCCTCTGCTTCTGCATTTCCCATGAAGAAGAGTTGAAGAAATTGAGGTTCTTCTCCTTGTAATGGAAGCAGTGAGCCAATTGAGTGGTAAACCTGTCCTTGAACTTTAAATGTCGGCATAAATCGTGTTGTAAACATTTCTTTTGTTGCACCAAATGATGTAATTTGGAAGCAGGAGTTGTACTTCCTGATGTTGTCCAAGAAATGCTTTGATATTATTCTGGTACCTGTCATCAGAGACTTTAGGGGATCTGGTGGTGACAGGAGAGGTGGAAGTTTTATCTTGCCATTTGCACAGCATAAACCTGGTGGTTCATGTTTCCATTTCAGGGCACTGCAGTACATGCAGACCACATACATTTTTCCTGTCTGAACCTTAGGATTATCCTGATAGTTTATGTCTGACTGGTAACAAAAGGCAGCATGTTTCAAATCTCCAACCATTTCCTGTGCCCTGGTGGAAGAAATAGCAATTCTCTTAGTGGCAAGTCTGCCTTCTCTCTACTGAGATGACTCATTGGCAATTGAGGAAGCAGCTCTTCTTCTCTTATCTGCAAGCCTCACTTCCCTCTCCTCAGAAAGTTCATTGGCTCTTGAGGAAGCAGTTCTTGTTCTCTTGTCTGCAGGCCTCACTTCCCTCTCCTCAGAAAGTTCATTCACCCTTGAGGAAACAGCTCTTGTTTTCATGTCTGCAAGCCTCGCTTCCCTCTCCTCAGAAAGTTCATTGGCTCTTGAGGAAGCAGCTCTTGTTCTCTTGTCTGCAAGCATCACTTCCCTCTCCTCAGAAAGTTCATTGGCTCTTGAGGAAGCAGCTCTTGTTTTCATGTCTGCAAGCCTCGCTTCCCTCTCCTCAGAAAGTTAATTGGCTCTTGTGGAAGCAACTCTTGTTTTCATGTCTGCAAGCCTCGCTTCCCTCTCCTCAGAAAGTTCATTGGCTCTTGAGGAAGCAGCACTTGTTCTCTTGTCTGCAAGCCTTGTTTCCCTCTGCTCAGAAAGTTAATTGGCTCTTGAGGAAGCAGCTGCTCTTCTCATGTGTGTCAGCTTTGTTTCTTGGTCTTCACATTTTTCATTGGCCCGTAATGCAGCTTTTCTTTTCGCATCAGCTGACATTCGTGCCATGGAATTCCTTTTTTTTATGAGGCATTATTGTGGTAAAAATAGTCTGAAACTGGCAGTTTCTATATCCTCTCACATAGAGGTAATGTGACTGACATCAGCCTTTCCACCAACACACCCTAACTGACATGCTATTACCTCACACAAGCTTTGTTATACTGAGAATGTCCTTTGTTGCCTATATTAACCAATCAGAGCTCAGATTAATTAACTGTAGCAAAATAGAAGCTGAGCTGTGATTGGTTGCTATTGGCAGCCTGATAAATCCCCAGCCAACAGAAAGTTCTCCCCCTGGCAGCATATATTAGCTCACACATACACATAATAGACAGGTCATGTGACTGACAGCTGCCATATTTCCTATATGGTACATTTGTTGCTCTTGTAGTTTGTCTGCTTATTAATCAGATTTTTATTTTTGAAGGATAATACCAGACTTGTGTGTGTTGAGTTGCGTGTGGCGACATGCATGTAGTGACTAATATGGTTTAGAGGCAATGCAATTATTTTTCTGCCCTTTTACCAAATGTTACCGACTTTTTCCAATTTTAAGAAAAATGCTTGTGTTACTGATCACGAATCCGAATGTGCCATATTCGTGCCGATTTTATGTTTGGCGATCATTTTCCGAACATATTCGCTCATCTCTACGCATTAGTAAAGATGCAAAACAGAACCTCGGTGACATTCTAGATGTCATAAAAAAGAGGGTGAGAACCACCTCCCCATACACAGCAGTGATAGAATACCCGCTCCCAGAACCATGCAAAGAAGGAGAAAAGCTGGAGCAACTAGGTAAAAAATATATATACTTTATTAACAATAATCTCAAATGAGTACAAAAATCATAACACCACAATAGAAGAAAGACCAGGATAGACACAGATATGCCCAAAAGAGTCCACCATTGCACATGCCCATATAAGTAAATATATCAATCCATTGAGTAAAGTGACAGTGCATAAGGTACTATGGTAAGATTTCCATCAGTAGTCATGTGGAAATCAATAATACCGCTGGACAAAACATCGCCAGAAGGGCAGAGCTTACCGGGTGCAGAGCTGGGAGACCCGCTTTGTCAAGAGGAAGTAAGGTTTAGCATAAGAACAGGACCTTAAATGGCCATGTGACCAGACATGTGATGTCCGGGTGGCCAATGAGAGTGGTATTAGCGGCGCATGCGCCCCGCCCAACTCAGGCCCCATACTATGCACCAGAGCGTTACACATCCCTACGCAAGCAGGGGGAAAAAATGGTTTTTAACCCCATACGTGTGAGGGAGGCTCAAGACGCACCGGTGCATATCGGCAGCACAGAGTGTCCGGGCGCATGCGCACTCCCACCTGGGCACAGATAAAGGCAAGTCCATGCACATAATGAAAAGGGCTGCCAAAATGTACTCAAACACTGAAGGAACATCTACCATTAGCTATAGACCGCAGAGCCAGCGCTTTCATACACAGTGCACATAAATCATATATTAAATCAATATCATTTTTTTAAAAAAACATCTCAGCATAATACACTTGTATCAATATTTTTAACAGTCACATTGCACATCTGTGTATGTATGGCAGAAGGTCAACGTTGATGCAAAGAGATGTCCATAATCAATTTCAGTGTTGCAGCCGTCCATCATGTTGCATGTATGAAAGAGGCCAAAGAGACCTGCTGGAAAACCAATATATAGATAAAAACAAATGACAACCAAAATAAAAACACAGAAATAAAAAAAATTATATTAAAATTAACCCCCCCCCCATGCACCGACAAACAGGGATACATAGACTATGTCCTTACCCACAATTTTTTTGATTTTAAAGATTATTTTTATTGACAGATGCGTGGCACAGCCATGGGCGCAGCCTGTGCGCCCTCGTATGCCAATCTCTTCCTGGGTTCCTGGGAGAGATCTATTTTTGGTGACGGGGGCCCGCCGGCCGCCTCCCATGTGCTGTGCTGGCATCGTTATATCGATGATGTTTTTTTCTTGTGGAATGGGACGGTGCGACAGCTCGAGGACTTTATGGGAGTGCTGAATCAGAATTCTCTGAATATTCATCTCACCTATACATCTAACCCCAAAAGGATTTCTTTTTTGGATATTAATTTTGAGGTGGATTGTACTGGTCGTATTCAGACCAATATATACCGGAAATCAACTTCGGTGAATTCTTTGATTCATGCATCTTCCTCACACAATCCTTCTACAATTAGGGCCGTCCCGGTCAGACAGTTTCTCCGGGTGAGGCGGGTCTGCTCGTCCGATGACAGGTTCGAGGCACAGGCCTCGGACTTAAAGGCAAGATTCAGTGAACGTGGTTATTCTAACCATTGCTAAAGAATGGCTACCAGAGAGCCAGGGCTACCCCACATGCCGATCTTTTGAAACCATCTAGAGCTCGAGTAACAAATAAAAGTCCGGGGCCTATCAGATTTATCTCCACATACAACCATAATTGGGAGGACATGAGGCAGATCCTTCGGAGGCATTGGTCGGTTTTGGGCACGGAGCCGTCCCTGGGAGCAATTTTGGGCGATCATCCAGCTATGACAGCCAGGAGGTCTAAAAATCTCAAAGACCTCCTGGTTAATAGTCACTATGTTCCTCCTATAGCTAACCCATTTGGCTCTAGGGGTCCCACTTTAGGCTCCATTCCGTGCGGTCGCTGTCTTGCCTGCGCAAATGTCCTGCGCTGCACCACATTCTCTTCCTCCGATGGTAAAAGAACTTTTGATATTAGACATCGTATCTCATGTAGTAGCTCAAATGTCATTTATTACGCAACATGTGGTTGCTCAAAGATTTATATAGGGCTCACATCAAGGGAATTGAGAATAAGGGTTCGGGAGCATGTGCGGGACATTTGCGCGGCCAGGACAGTGACCAACCCCTCTCTTCTCAAAACGATCCCACGCCACTTTTGGCAACATCATGGGTGTGAACCATCTACATTCATGGTAAGAGGGATCGATGCTATCCATCTAGGGATTAGAGGTGGTAATTACAAGAAAATGTTAGCACAAACGGAAGCAAAGTGGATCGTGATGTTGGACACTATGACCCCTAAGGGGTTGAACGAATCACTATCATTTGCATCCTTCCTTTGAGTTTGCTTCTGGACGGTTGCACTCTGTGTGTTTTTTCTTTGCAATATTTATCGTCTTCCTGATATGCCTATCTGTACATATATATATGCATGTATGATGCCTGTATTCTCTATGTATCCTTGTTTGTCGGTGCAGGGGGGGGGGGGTAATTTTAATATAAACGTTTTTTTATTTCTGTGTTTTTATTTTGGTTGTCATCTGTCTTTATCTATATATTGGTTTTCCAGCAGGTCTCTTTGGCCTCTTTCATACATGCAACATGATGGACGGCTGCAACACTGAAATTGATTATGGACATCTCTTTGCATCAACGCTGACCTTCTGCCATACATACACAGATGTGCAATGTGACTGTTAAGCATATTGATACAAGTGTATTATGCTGAGATGTTTTTAAAAAAAAATGATATTGATTTAATATCTGATTTATGTGCACTGTGTACGAGAGCGCTGGCTCTGTGGTCTATAGCTAATGGTAGATGTTCCTTCAGTGTTTGAGTACATTTTGGCAGCCCTTTTCATTATGTGCATGGACTTGCCTTTATCTGGTCCCAGGTGGGAGTGCGCATGCGCCCGGACACTCTGTGCTGCCGATATGCACCGGCGCGTCTTGAGCCTCCCTCGCACGTATGGGGTTAAAAACCTTTTTTCCCCCCTGCTTGCGTAGGGATGTGTGACGCTCTGGTGCATAGTACGGGGCCTGAGTTGGGCGGGGCGCATGCGCCGCTAATACCACTCTCATTGGCCACCCGGACATCACATGTCCGGTCACATGGCCATTTAAGGTCCTGTTCTTATGCTAAACCTTACTTCCTCTTGACAAAGTGGTGCTTATGCAAGCGAAACGCGCGTCGAGGGTCTCCTGCATTTTCACCCTGGGTCCCCCAGCTCTACCCCGGTAAGCTCTGCCCTTCTGGCGATGTTTTGTCCAGCGGTATTATTGATTTCCACATGACTACTGATGGCAATCTTACCATAGTACCTTATGCACTGTCACTTTACTCAATGGATTGATATATTTACTTATATGGGCATGTGCAATGGTGGACTCTTTTGGGCATATCTGTGTCTATCCTGATCTTTCTTCTATTGTGGTGTTATGATTTTTGTACTCATTTGAGATTATTGTTAATAAAGTATATATATTTTTTACCTAGTTGCTCCAGCTTTTCTCCTTCTTTGCATTAGTAAAGATGATGCAACACGTAAGACATTCTGACATCCCTATTGTGGATGTTTACCAATGTGCTTACATTAAACAGGCCTTTAGGCCCTGTTCACATCATGTTTTTTGTTTGCTTTCTTTTCCCCTGACAAAAGGTCACAAAGTATAAATTGCACAGATTCTGTGACATCCATCATACTTAGGATGCAATGACATCTGTTTTTCAAACACACCTTCAGAGACACAGAAAAGCTCATGACTTATCCATTTAACGGATGCCTGTAAGTAGCCATACAATAAAGTTTACCACCACCCCTAGGCTTCTACAATAAAAAAAAATTATATGTCCACTGTGTGCTATTTTTTTACTGGACTTCTCAGGTTGTTAATAACAGAGTCTATCATGCTTCTCCATACTTTTCTATGTTATCTATGTATATCAACCAAAGGATGGATTCAAGGCCTCCATATACATTAGACTAATGTTGGTCAAAACCCCTGGTATTGACAAAATCGGACAACAGTCAAGTGTTTATGGGACACTCCCTAACAGATTATGTCAAGAAAGAAAAGGATTTTTAATCATCTGATTCAGCAAGGTGATACCGGAACAGTCATAAAAAAAACACAGGAGCGTTCAGAGTTTTTTCTGTAATGGCGGAGATGGGAGAAATAGCTGTCAGTTGAATGATCAAAAGTATGAAAGCTATCTAATTTGTATAATGGCTTTTAGAATTTGATCTACTTAAAGGGAACCTGTCACCCCGTTTTTTGAAGATGAGCTAAAAATAGCGTTAAATAGGGGCAGAGCTGGGCGTTACATTAGTGTCTTTTGTGTGCCTTTATTACCCACCTATGCTGCTGAAATACCTTTGTAAAGTTGCCGTTTTCTGCTGTCACTCACGCTGGTCTGGTCCTATGGGCGTGGTGACAGCGCTGTTTCTCCCCCAGATCAGGCTCATCATTACTTTGGTGGCGTAGTGGTGTGCGCATGTCCAACAGAGAATATCCACTGCCCAGGAGATGAAAAAGAGCATGATCTGCGCTATTCAGCTGTTTACCGGTGGGCGCGGCCATCTTTCCTGTGGCCGCGCGTGCGCAGATGGAGCGCTCTGCTGCCCGGGGCTTCAGGAAAATGGCCGCCGCGATCTCCCATTGGACATTTAACGCTATTTTTAGCTCATCTTCAAAAAACGGGGTGACAGGTTCCCTTTAAATACTCATATGCTGTATCTATGATGATCACTTTTGGGTGGATTTCTTCTACAAGCTACATTTTATTTTAAGGCGCCACAGTAAAATTCTGGGCAATTCACTTCCATTGAGAGAAAACGTATCTCCTTAGGCAGTGTCTTTGCTGCCCGAATAAATCAGTTTAAGATTATATAGTGTGTATTACTATACATGTGCATGAGGCAGATGATTCTATTAATAAATGTTCTGATTTGCCCGCCCTGTGACCTATCCATAAAGTATGAAGCTGAGGAAATTCAGAATTATTTTTTACATTAATCCATGTAATATTGATCATGACAAAACAGTCGAAAATTATTTGCTTATATATTGGATTTAGGAATACGTCCTTCATATTGAAATGATCATTTTAATAACATACTGTAATGTATTCAAAATCTACAATAATCATAGCACAGATACTGCTCCTGTTCAAGCCCTTTATAATGTAAGTGTGCCTTGGGGATATAAACACAGATAAATAAAAATAATATTGCTTTCTCTCCGGAGGGTATTACAAAGTGGCTGCATAATCACCTGAAATCTTGTTAATGTGTGTGGGCAGTAATGCCATTAACAGCTCATTTTGTAGACACTGTGACACTTATACACTGTGACACTTATACAGATACATGGTAAGGTGTACTTTACCCCTTTAATAATTTTCGATCAGAGAACGGTATTACTATTTCCTAATTTGTGGCGAATCAGGAGTGGGACTGTCACGACCCATAAGGGTTGGCCCAGTGGACAGCACAGCAAACACCAACAATGGGATGGAAAAAAAGGAGAAGAAAGCCATAACAGTAGGGATTGAGGCATGGGGCACCTCCTAACACAGCCTGAGCCTATCCCTAAGCTCCCCTAATGCTCTATGCGGGTTCTTCCCCCCACCTCCGCCATTTTGTGCATAGTCCCTAGCTGTCACCTCACTATTCCCTGGCTAGTGCATTGGCCAGCAAGGATATAAACACATTCCTGCACTAAGTGTGTCAAAGGACGTCATAAGTTTATACTTTCTAGATTCTCCTGTCTCTCTGAGATTTGAAGCTACCTTTCAATACAAGTAATTTCAGGTCCATGGTGCTATGATCAGGCATACAAAAATGTTTGGCCACAGGTAGATCTATTCTGTTTTCTTTTATTGTATGGCGGTGAGAATTTATCCTTGTTCTCAGTTTTTGCCCTTTCTCCCCAACATACAGACCCCCAGTTGGACATTTAGTACAAATAATTAAGTACACCACATTAGATGTGATGCAGCTGAAGGTACCTGGGATCTTGAAGTCCTGATGTGAATTGGGGATCTTTATCTTGTCCGTGGTCATTATATATGGACAGGTTTTATATTTTTTCTGGTTGCAAGGAAAGGTTCCTGCAGCTGTTGGAGAAGACAGGGAGCTTCTGACAATGATGCTTCTTAGATTTGGGGGCTGCCTAAAACACAGTAGTGGGGGGTCTAGAAAAATGGATTGTAAGCGGGCATCTTTTTATAGTAAAGATTGTAATTTCCGTGCAGCTCCCCTTAGCACCTACAGATTTGGATTGTAGGTAACTACTAGTGGTACCCGGTTATTTTCTTCTTTAGCTTTGTAATGTAGCAGGTGATTCCTTGATATTCTGGTGGCTCTTGTGATCTGGTTTTCAATTGTTCTTGGATGGTAGCCCTGATTCACAAAGGTCTTTCTGAGGTGACCAAGGTGTTCAAATCTATCCATGGGGTTGGAACATATACGACTATATCTGATGGCTTGGCTGTAGACAATAGAGTTTTTTATGTGTTTTGGATGGAAACTGTCCCATTTAAGGTATGCTGGACCTTCGATTGGCTTCTGATACAGTAATATCTCTATTTTATTGTTCTGCAGCTTAATGATGGTGCCCAAAAAGTTAATTTCAGTACAGGAGTAGTTGAGTGTCAAATGTCCAACTGGGGGTCTGCATGTTGGGGAGACAGGGCAAAAACTGAGAACAAGGATAAATTTTCACCACCATACAATAAAAGAAAAAAGAATGTATCTGTCAGGACTCTGAACATTTTTTATTACCTTTTGTGCATTACTGCCCTTTTCCAAGATGGCGTCTTTGGTCTCATGTGCACTGTGTCTTCCAGCTATAAAACTCCCCCAAGCCTTCAGTCTGTGCTAGAGTATTCTGCCTTGCATCCAGCTCCTGACTCTGGTGACTCCCTGGCTATATACCTGCTCCTGTGTACCTGTGTGGTGACCCTGCTACTCTGCTCTGAGTTCCTGCTGCATACACCAGTTTCCAGTAATCCTCCTTCACCTGCTGCTCGTGTTTACTTCCATATGCATTTGCTGGACATGTAAGCTGTTGCTGCTCTGCAAAAACCTGAGACTTTTACCCAGGCCTCCCTGGTTGAGCTAAGATATTATTTGAACTGCCTTATAAGCATATCTATCTGTGTTTGGACTAAAACAAGGACTAATTCGTGTCAAGTATCCTCAAGAATAATTGTGCTTCATAGACTTTCTGCGTGATTGCATTTTCCTCTGAAGTTTCCTATAGACTGCTAAGCTGCGTTTAATATTTACACCAAGTGTTGTGGACTTGAGTTTCTCTCTGCACCTGTTTGAATCACCGTGTGATAATATACCATTTACCACTTATAAAACTGTGTCCTGTAGTTGTCTTATTCCATGCAAAGAGTCTCCTGAGTTATCCCCTATAATTATTACAGGATCTACCTGTGGCCAAACATTTTTGTATGCCTGATCATAGCACCATGGACCTGAAATTACTTGCATTGAAAGGTAACTTCAAATCTCAGAGAGACAGGAGAATCTGGGAGTATAAACTTATGACGTCCTTTGACACACTTAGTGCAGGAATGAATGTGTCACATGGATTTATGTCTTTTTACATCAATTAAGGAATTTGCACTTCAGACCATGTGGGGTCATCATAATAGAACCAGACCCCAATCAGAGGACAACAAAACATTCACTCCTAATCTGGGAACTTTCCAATATTTATGGACACAACTGTTTATTAGAGTTGAGCGACTTTTACTTTTTTAGGATCGAGTCGGGTTTCGCGAAACCTGACTTTCTCAAAAGTCGGGTCGGGTGAAATTGGCTGATTATTGTGTAAAGTCGGGGGCCGACTGAAACACAAAACCCAATGCAAGTCAATGGGGAATCAAAGTCGGCAGTGAGTGGAGGACAGGAAAACACATACAGTGCCCATTTTAATGCCAAAAACATCAATTTTTATTACTTAAGCTTGTCAATCTTAATTTACTTTATAATAATAATTACGCATTGAAAACAGGGGGTCATTTGGCTAAAGTTGTGGGGGGGGGGTAGGGCTGGCTCAAGATTTTCTTGGGCCCAGGAAATGCGGAATACATCACGGCGGTGGAGCAGGGAGAGGTAATTATTTCAACTTTGCAAGTGCTGTGATCCTGAGCAAGCAGGGGGGGCCCACTAGCTGGCACTGGCACAAGGCCCCTCATAGTACGGCGATGTGTTTGACGGTGGGCGGTGCTTCCCACTGCCAGAGACACTTTTGCGTACTATGAGGGGCCCTGTGCCGGTGCCAACAAGTATGCCCCCCCACCTGATGAAGGAACCTGCACTTTCATCTCCACCTTCCTCTTTGTCCCCGTGTAAGGTGGTATAGTATGCGGGAAGGGGAACCTGACTTTCAGCAGGGTCAGATCCTGGCTGTGTAGAGTGCAAGGGGAATGTAGTGGTCTGGGTCAATGTACCAGCAGACTCATCTAGCAGTGGCTGGGCAATGGGCAGGATGAGGAGGAAACACAGTTAGTAGGCCCAAATAATAAAGTGGGCTAAATGCAGTTCAAAATTTGTAACAGGAGTGCACAGGCGGCATAGCTTTGTTCAGTAGAGGACAACTGTAAGGAGTGGCACTGACAGACACATGTAGTAGGCCTAAAATAAAAAAGTTGGCTAAATGCAGTTCAAAATTTGTAACAGGAGTACACAGGCGGCATAGCTTTGTTCAGTGAAGGACAACTGTAAGCAGTGGCGCAGACAGACACAGGTAGTAGGCCTAAAATAAAAAAGTAGGCTAAATGCAGTTCAAAATTTGTAACAGGAGTACACAGGCGGCATAGCTTTGTTCAGTGGAGGACAACTGTAAGGACTGGCTGACACAGTTACTAGGCCCAAATAAGTAAGTAGGCTAAATGCAGTTAAAAATTTGTAACAGGAGTACACAGGCGGCATAGCTTTTTTCAGTGGAGGACAACTGTAAGGACTGGCTGACACAGTTACTAGGCCCAAATAAGTAAGTAGGCTAAATGCAGTTCAAAATTTGTAACAGGAGTACACAGACGGCATAGCTTTGTTCAGTGGAGGACAACTGTAAGGAGTGGCGCAGACAGACACAGGTAGTAGGCCTAAAATTAAAAAGTAGGCTGTTATGACCTGGTGGTTACGGAGTGGTACTGAGATGACCTGGTGGGTAAAACCAATTTTGGACAAACTTAGAGGAGGTAGCAGCTCCACAGACAGTAATCACTGATATGACCTAGTAAATACGGAGCAGCACTGAAATGACCTGGTGGGTAAAACAAATAATGTACTAGCTCTGAGGAGGTGGTAACTCTACTGACCGCAATCCCTACTCCTAACACCAACACTAGAAATAGCCGTGGAGCGTACCTAACTCTGCCTAGATGCCTCTTCACAGCCTAAGAACTAGCTACCCCTGAAGATGGAAACGGAAAACTATCTCGCCTCAGAGAAACCCCCAAAGGAAGACAGCCCCCCACAAATATTGACGGTGAGTGGAGAGGGAAATGACAAACTCAGAAATGAAACTAGATTTTTTAGCAAAGGAGGCCAATACTATCTAAATAGACAGAGATAGAAAAGGCTACTGTGCGGTCAGTCTAAAAACTAAAAAGTCCACGCAGAGTTTACAAAAAATAACCACCACACCGATTCACGGTGTGGAGGGGCAAATCTGCGACCCCAGAGCTTCCAACTAACCGGAATATTTCATAATGACAAGCTGGACAAAAGAGACAAAATTAAACTGAACAGAAGGTCATAAGCAGGAAAACACCCAAAAACTAGCAGACTTATCTTAAGCTGAAAATGGACTGGCCAACAAAGAACTTCCAGGAAAGAACTGAATCCACAGGAAATACATTGACAGCTGGCATCCACTACAGCCAAAAGCCCAGTTAAATAACAAAGGCCAGGGAACCGATTAGTGAACGCAGCTGCTAAGTTCCACTTGAAACCACCAGAGGGAGCCCAAGAGCAGAACTCCCAAAAATACCATTCGCAACCACAGGATGGAGCCCAAGAACGGAATTCACAACAGTAGGCTAAATGCAGTTCAAAATTTGTAACAGGAGTACACAGGCGGCACAGCTTTGTTCAGTGGAGGACAACTGTAAGGACTGGCTGACACAGTTACTAGGCCCAAATAAGTAAGTAGGCTAAATGCAGTTCAAAATTTGTAACAGGAGTACACAAAGGGGCATAGCTTTGTTCAGTGGAGGACAACTGTAAGGAGTGGTGCAGACAGACACACGTAGTAGGCCTAAAATAAAAAAGTAGGCTAAATGCAGTTCAAAATTTGTAACAGGAGTACACAGGTGGCATAGCTTTGTTCAGTGGAGGACAACTGTAAGGACTGGCTGACACAGTTACTAGGCCCAAATAAGTAATTAGGCTAAATGCAGTTCAAAATATGTGACAGGAGTACACAGGCGGCATAGCTTTGCTCAGTGGAGGACAACTGTAAGGAGTGGCGCAGACAGACACAGGTAGTAGGCCTAAAAAAAAAAAGTAGGCTAAATGCAGTTCAAAATTTGTAACAGGAGTACACGGGCGGTATAGCTTTGTTCAGTGGAGGACAACTGTAAGGACTGGCTGACACAGTTACTAGGCCCAAATAAGTAAGTAGGCTAAATGCAGTTCAAAATATGTGACAGGAGTAAACAGGCGGCATAGCTTTGCTCAGTGGAGGACAACTGTAAGGAGTGGCGCAGACAGACACAGGTAGTAGGCCTAAAATAAAAAAGTAGGCTAAATGCAGTTCAAAATTTGTAACAGGAGTACACAGGCGGCATAGCTTTGTTCAGTGGAGGACAACTGTAAGGACTGGCTGACACAGTTACTAGGCCCAAATAAGTAAGTAGGCTAAATGCAGTTCAAAATTTGTAACAGGAGTACACAGACGGCATAGCTTTGTTCAGTGGAGGACAACTGTAAGGAGTGGCGCAGACAGACACAGGTAGTAGGCCTAAAATTAAAAAGTAGGCTGTTATGACCTGGTGGTTACGGAGTGGTACTGAGATGACCTGGTGGGTAAAACCAATTATGGACAAACTTAGAGGAGGTAGCAGCTCCACAGACAGTAATCACTGATATGACCTAGTAAATACGGAGCAGCACTGAAATGACCTGGTGGGTAAAACAAATAATGTACTAGCTCCGAGGAGGTGGTAACTTTACTGACCGCAATCCCTACTCCTAACACCAACACTAGAAATAGCCGTGGAGCGTACCTAACTCTGCCTAGATGCCTCTTCACAGCCTAAGAACTAGCTACCCCTGAAGATGGAAACGGAAAACTATCTCGCCTCAGAGAAACCCCCAAAGGAAGACAGCCCCCCACAAATATTGACGGTGAGTGGAGAGGGAAATGACAAACTCAGAAATGAAACTAGATTTTTTAGCAAAGGAGGCCAATACTATCTAAATAGACAGAGATAGAAAAGGCTACTGTGCGGTCAGTCTAAAAACTAAAAAGTCCACGCAGAGTTTACAAAAAATAACCACCACACCGACTCACGGTGTGGAGGGGCAAATCTGCAACCCCAGAGCTTCCAACTAGCCGGAATATTTCATAATGACAAGCTGGACAAAAGAGACAAAATTAAACTGAACAGAAGGTCATAAGCAGGAAAACACCCAAAAACTAGCAGACTTATCTTAAGCTGAAAATGGACTGGCCAACAAAGAACTTCCAGGAAAGAACTGAATCCACAGGAAATACATTGACAGCTGGCATCCACTACAGCCAAAAGCCCAGTTAAATAACAAAGGCCAGGGAACCGATTAGTGAACGCAGCTGCTAAGTTCCACTTGAAACCACCAGAGGGAGCCCAAGAGCAGAACTCCCAAAAATACCATTCGCAACCACAGGATGGAGCCCAAGAACGGAATTCACAACAGTAGGCTAAATGCAGTTCAAAATTTGTAACAGGAGTACACAGGCGGCACAGCTTTGTTCAGTGGAGGACAACTGTAAGGACTGGCTGACACAGTTACTAGGCCCAAATAAGTAAGTAGGCTAAATGCAGTTCAAAATATGTGACAGGAGTACACAGGCGGCACAGCTTTGCTCAGTGGAGGACAACTGTAAGGAGTGGCGCAGACAGACACAGGTAGTAGGCCTAAAATAAAAAAGTAGGCTAAATGCAGTTCAAAATTTGTAACAGGAGTACACGGGCGGTATAGCTTTGTTCAGTGGAGGACAACTGTAAGGACTGGCTGACACAGTTACTAGGCCCAAATAAGTAAGTAGGCTAAATGCAGTTCAAAATATGTGACAGGAGTACACAGGCGGCATAGCTTTGCTCAGTGGAGGACAACTGTAAGGAGTGGCGCAGACAGACACAAGTAGTAGGCCTAAAATAAAAAAGTAGGCTACATGCAGTTCAACATTTGTAACAGGAGTACACAGGGAGCATAGCTTTGTTCAGTGGAAGACAACTGTAAGGACTGGCTGACACAGTTACTAGGCCCAAATAAGTAAGTAGACTAAATGCAGTTCAAAATTTGTAACAGGAGTACACAGACGGCATAGCTTTGTTCAGTGGAGGACAACTGTAAGGAGTGGCGCAGACAGACACAGGTAGTAGGCCTAAAATTAAAAAGTAGGCTGTTATGACCTGGTGGTTACGGAGTGGTACTGAGATGACCTGGTGGGTAAAACCAATTATGGACAAACTTAGAGGAGGTAGCAGCTCCACAGACAGTAATCACTGATATGACCTAGTAAATACGGAGCAGCACTGAAATGACCTGGTGGGTAAAACAAATAATGTACTAGCTCTGAGGAGGTGGTAACTTTACTGACCGCAATCCCTACTCCTAACACCAACACTAGAAATAGCCGTGGAGCGTACCTAACTCTGCCTAGATGCCTCTTCACAGCCTAAGAACTAGCTACCCCTGAAGATGGAAACGGAAAACTATCTCGCCTCAGAGAAACCCCCAAAGGAAGACAGCCCCCCACAAATATTGACGGTGAGTGGAGAGGGAAATGACAAACTCAGAAATGAAACTAGATTTTTTAGCAAAGGAGGCCAATACTATCTAAATAGACAGAGATAGAAAAGGCTACTGTGCGGTCAGTCTAAAAACTAAAAAGTCCACGCAGAGTTTACAAAAAATAACCACCACACCGACTCACGGTGTGGAGGGGCAAATCTGCGACCCCAGAGCTTCCAACTAGCCGGAATATTTCATAATGACAAGCTGGACAAAAGAGACAAAATTAAACTGAACAGAAGGTCATAAGCAGGAAAACACCCAAAAACTAGCAGACTTATCTTAAGCTGAAAATGGACTGGCCAACAAAGAACTTCCAGGAAAGAACTGAATCCAAAGGAAATACATTGACAGCTGGCATCCACTACAGCCAAAAGCCCAGTTAAATAACAAAGGCCAGGGAACCGATTAGTGAACGCAGCTGCTAAGTTCCACTTGAAACCACCAGAGGGAGCCCAAGAGCAGAACTCCCAAAAATACCATTCGCAACCACAGGATGGAGCCCAAGAACGGAATTCACAACAGTAGGCTAAATGCAGTTCAAAATTTGTAACAGGAGTACACAGGCGGCACAGCTTTGTTCAGTGGAGGACAACTGTAAGGACTGGCTGACACAGTTACTAGGCCCAAATAAGTAAGTAGGCTAAATGCAGTTCAAAATTTGTAACAGGAGTACACAAAGGGGCATAGCTTTGTTCAGTGGAGGACAACTGTAAGGAGTGGTGCAGACAGACACACGTAGTAGGCCTAAAATAAAAAAGTAGGCTAAATGCAGTTCAAAATTTGTAACAGGAGTACACAGGTGGCATAGCTTTCTTCAGTGGAGGACAACTGTAAGGACTGGCTGACACAGTTTCTAGGCCCAAATAAGTAAGTAGGCTAAATGCAGTTCAAAATATGTGACAGGAGTACACAGGCGGCACAGCTTTGCTCAGTGGAGGACAACTGTAAGGAGTGGCGCAGACAGACACATGTAGTAGGCCTAAAATAAAAAAGTAGGCTAAATGCAGTTCAAAATTTGTAACAGGAGTACACGGGCGGCATAGCTTTGTTCAGTGGAGGACAACTGTAAGGACTGGCTGACACAGTTACTAGGCCCAAATAAGTAAATAGGCTAAATGCAGTTCAAAATTTGTAACAGGAGTACACGGGCGGCATAGCTTTGTTCAGTGGAGGACAACTGTAAGGAGTGGCGCAGACAGACACAAGTAGTAGGCCTAAAATAAAAAAGTAGGCTACATGCAGTTCAACATTTGTAACAGGAGTACACAGGGAGCATAGCTTTGTTCAGTGGAGGACAACTGTAAGGACTGGCTGACACAGTTACTAGGCCCAAATAAGTAAGTAGACTAAATGCAGTTCAAAATTTGTAACAGGAGTACACAGGCGGCATAGCTTTGTTCAGTGGAGGACAACTGTAAGGACTGGCTGACACAGTTACTAGGCCCAAATAAGTAAGTAGGCTAAATGCAGTTCAAAATTTGTAACAGGAGTACACAGACGGCATAGCTTTATTCAGTGGAGGACAACTGTAAGGAGTGGTGCAGACAGACACATGTAGCAGGCCTAAAATAAAAAAGTAGGCTAAATGCAGTTCAAAATTTGTAACAGGAGTACACAGGCGGCATAGCTTTTTTCAGAGGAGGACAACTGTAAGGACTGGCTGACACAGTTACTAGGCCCAAATAAGTAAGTAGGCTAAATGCAGTTCAAAATTTGTAACAGGAGTACACAGGCGGCATAGCTTTGCTCAGTGGAGGACAACTGTAAGGAGTGGCGCAGACAGACACAAGTAGTAGGGCCTAAAATAAAAAAGTAGGCTAAATGCAGTTCAAAATTTGGAACAGGAGTACACAGGCGGCATAGCTTTGTTCAGTGGAGGACAACTGTAAGGACTGGCTGACACAGTTACTAGGCCCAAATAAGTAAGTAGGCTAAATGCAGTTCAAAATTTGTAACAGGAGTACACAGGCGACATAGGTTTGTTCAGTGTAGGTCAACTGTAAGGAGTGGCGCAGACAGACATGTAGTAGGCCTAAAATAAAAAAGTAGGCTACATGCAGTTCAAAATTTGTAACAGGAGTACACAGGGGGCATAGCTTTGTTCAGTGGAGGACAACTGTAAGGACTGGCTGACACAGTTACTAGGCCCAAATAAGTAAGTAGGCTAAATGCAGTTCAAAATTTGTAACAGGAGTACACAGGCGGCATAGCTTTTTTCATTGACGGTGAGTGGAGAGGGAAATGACAAACTCAGAAATGAAACTAGATTTTTTAGCAAAGGAGGCCAATACTATCTAAATAGACAGAGATAGAAAAGGCTACTGTGCGGTCAGTCTAAAAACTAAAAAGTCCACGCAGAGTTTACAAAAAATAACCACCACACCGACTCACGGTGTGGAGGGGCAAATCTGCGACCCCAGAGCTTCCAACTAGCCGGAATATTTCATAATGACAAGCTGGACAAAAGAGACAAAATTAAACTGAACAGAAGGTCATAAGCAGGAAAACACCCAAAAACTAGCAGACTTATCTTAAGCTGAAAATGGACTGGCCAACACAGAACTTCCAGGAAAGAACTGAATCCACAGGAAATACATTCACAGCTGGCATCCACTACAGCCAAAAGCCCAGTTAAATAACAAAGGCCAGGGAACCGATTAGTGAACGCAGCTGCTAAGTTCCACTTGAAACCACCAGAGGGAGCCCAAGAGCAGAACTCCCAAAAATACCATTCGCAACCACAGGATGGAGCCCAAGAACGGAATTCACAACAGTAGGCTAAATGCAGTTCAAAATTTGTAACAGGAGTACACAGGCGGCACAGCTTTGTTCAGTGGAGGACAACTGTAAGGACTGGCTGACACAGTTACTAGGCCCAAATAAGTAAGTAGGCTAAATGCAGTTCAAAATTTGTAACAGGAGTACACAAAGGGGCATAGCTTTGTTCAGTGGAGGACAACTGTAAGAAGTGGTGCAGACAGACACATGTAGTAGGCCTAAAATAAAAAAGTAGGCTAAATGCAGTTCAAAATTTGTAACAGGAGTACACAGGTGGCATAGCTTTCTTCAGTGGAGGACAACTGTAAGGACTGGCTGACACAGTTTCTAGGCCCAAATAAGTAAGTAGGCTAAATGCAGTTCAAAATATGTGACAGGAGTACACAGGCGGCATAGCTTTGCTCAGTGGAGGACAACTGTAAGGAGTGGCGCAGACAGACACAGGTAGTAGGCCTAAAATAAAAAAGTAGGCTACATGCAGTTCAAAATTTGTAACAGGAGTACACAGGGGGCATAGCTTTTTTCAGTGGAGGTCAATTGTAAAGAGTGGCTGACACAGTGAGTAGGCCCAAATAAGTAAGTAGGCTAAATGCAGTTCAAAATTTGTAACAGGAGTACACAGACGGCATAGCTTTATTCAGTGGAGGACAACTGTAAGGAGTGGTGCAGACAGACACATGTAGCAGGCCTAAAATAAAAAAGTAGGCTAAATGCAGTTCAAAATTTGTAACAGGAGTACACAGGCGGCATAGCTTTTTTCAGAGGAGGACAACTGTAAGGACTGGCTGACACAGTTACTAGGCCCAAATAAGTAAGTAGGCTAAATGCAGTTCAAAATTTGTAACAGGAGTACACAGGCAGCATAGCTTTTTTCAGTGGAGGACAACTGTAAGGAGTGGCACAGACAGACACAAGTAGTAGGCCTAAAATAAAAAAGTAGGCTAAATACAGTTCAAAATTTTCTAACAGGAGTACACAGGCGGCATAGCTTGGTTCAGCGGAGGTCAATTGTAAAGAGTGGCTGACACAGTGAGTAGGCCCAAATAAGTAAGTGGTCTAAATGCAGTTCAAAATTGTTAACAGGAATAACCAGGCGGCATTGCTTAGTTCAGCGGAGGACAATTGTAAGGAGTGGCTGATACAGTGAGTAGGCCCAAATAAGTAAGTGGGCTAAATGCAGTTCAAAACTGGTAAAAGGACTAAACAGGTGGCATAGCTTTGTGCAGTGGAGGACAACTGTAATGGGAGGCAGGCACAGTTAGTAGGCCTAAATAAGTAGGCTAAATGCAGTTCAAAACTGGTAAAAGGACTAAACAGGCGGCATAGCTTTGTGCAGTGGAGGACAACTGTAATGGGAGGCAGACACAGTTAGCAGGCCTAAATAAGTAGGCTAAATGCAGTTCAAAACTGGTAAAAGGACTAAACAGGCAGCATAGCTTTGTGCAGTGGAGGACAACTGTAATGGGAGGCAGGCACAGTTAGTAGGCCTAAATAAGTAGGCTAAATGCAGTTCAAAACTGGTAAAAGGACTAAACTGGCGGCGTTGCTTTGTTCAGCGGAGGACAATTGTAAAGAGTGGCTGACACAGTGAGTAGGCCCAAATAAGTAAGTAGGCTAAAAGCAGTTCAAAATTGGTAACAGGACTAAACTGGCGGCGTTGCTTGGTTCAGCGGAGGACAATTTTAAGGAGTGGCTGACACAGTGAGTAGGCCCAAATAAGTAAGTGGGCTAAATGTAGTTCAAAATTGTTAACAGGAATAACCAGGCGGCATTGCTTGGTTCAGCGGAGGACAATTGTAAGGAGTGGCTGACACAGTGAGTAGGCCCAAATAAGTAAGTAGGCTAAATGTAGTTCAAAATTGGTAACAGGAATAACCAGGCGGCATTGCTTGGTTCAGCGGAGGACAATTGTAAGGAGTGGCTGACACAGTGAATAGGCCCAAAAAAGTAAGTAGGCTAAAAGCAGTTCAAAATTGGTAACAGGACTAAACTGGCGGCGTTGCTTGGTTCAGCGGAGGACAATTGTAAGGAGTGGCTGACACAGTTACTAGGCCCTAATAATAAAGTAGGCTAAATGTCTGCCAAATTTTTTTTCAGAAATAACCTGGTGGCATAGCTAGGTACAGGGGTGGGCTCCTCTGCTGAGTAGCAGACAGTGGTAGTAGGCGCAACTTATTAACTGGTCTAAATGGAGGCCAGGGCCCCTGTATATTTTAACTATCATCTATCATTTCAACAAATTTGTATTGGCAGTGCCATTGAAGGATTTAACAGCACAGACTACACAGTGATGGAGCAGGGAGAGGTAAGTATTGCAACTGGTAGAGCACTGTTCGAGCTGGGGGGGAACACTCTCTCGTGGGCTGCGGTACTGGCACAGGGCCCCTCATATTACAATGGTGTGTCTGATGTTGGCTGTGCACCACCACCGTCAGAGACACTTCATTGTACTATGAGGGACCCTGTGCCAGTGCCGTCGCCCAAGAATGGGCAAACCTACCTGTCCAGGCAAACGGCACTCGCACGGATGCTTGCGCCAGGTGGTGACCACGGCCCTGTGGGGGGAGTCAGCCCATTTAGGGAGGTATAAAAATGGCCTATGGTGGACATTCAGCAGCTGCAAATGGAGGAATTGGAGAAGTCAGTAAGAGGAGGCCAAAAGCAAGACATTTTTCAGGCAAGCTACGTGTCAGCAGGGGAAGGTGGGGCCAAATAATTTGAAATTTTGAAATCCATGATTGGTTCATTTTAATGAAGGTTAGATCATCAACATTTCGGGTAGCCAGACGTGTCCTTTTTTCGGTCAGTATTGAACCAGCAGCACTGAATATTCTTTCTGATAGCACATTAGCAGCAGGGCATGCGAGCTCCTGTATTGCATATTCTGCCAATTCGGGCCAGGTGTCTATTTTAGATGCCCAGTAATGAAAGGGGAATGACCTGTGAGCAGGGCCAGACTGGCCATAGGGCAGTTCTGGCAAATGCCAGAAGGGCCGATGGCAGTAGTGGGCCGCTCGAATGTGCCGCTGTCGGCACACTCCCCACGCTGTCGCGGCACACTCCCGGCCCCGCATTCAACTATACCGGCGTCATAGACGCCGGTACAGTTGAATGCAATGATGGAGGAGAGAGCGTCTGCTGACGCCCCCTCTCCCATCATTCCCCGCTCTGCCTGCCGCTGACACTGCGGGTGCGCGATGACGATGATATATGATCGCGCACCTGCTGTGTGACCGGGCGGGCAGACTGCGACTGCTGAGGCCGGAGCCAGGAGCAGCGCGGGACACGAGGAGAGAGGTGAGTAGTGTGTTTTGGTTTTTTTTTATCAATGAGTGATGACTGGATTGTGGAGCTATGGGGGGGGGGGCTGCCTGCATTACTTTCTATGGGGGCTGCCTGCCTGCATTACTTTCTATGGGGGGCTGCCTGCCTGTATTACATTCTATGGGGGCTGCCTGCCTGCATTACTTTCTATGGGGGCTGCCTGCCTGCATTACTTTCTATGGGGGCTGCCTGCCTGCATTGCATTCTATGGGGGGCTGCCTGCCTGCATTACATTCTATGGGGGCTGCCTGCCTGCATTACATTCTATGGGGGCTGCCTGCCTGCATTACATTCTATGGGGGCTGCCTGCCTGCATTACATTCTATGGGGGCTGCCTGCCTGCATTACATTCTATGGGGGCTGCCTGCCTGCATTACATTCTATGGGGGCTGCCTGCCTGCATTACATTCTATGGGGGCTGCCTGCCTGCATTACATTCTATGGGGGCTGTTATGATCCTTAATGGCTGAGGATCACAAATAGACCAGCAAGTGAAAAAACTAAGGACGAACTCTAGGGAGATGGTAACTGGACTGATCGCAAATCTGAACCTATCCAACACAACTAGAGGTAGCCGGTGAACGTGCCTAAAAAATTCCTAGACGTCTCGAGCCAGACTGAGGAACTAGCTACCCCTAAAGAGAAAGAAAGACCTCGCTTGCCTCCAGAGAAATAATCCCCAAAGATATAGAAGCCCCCAACAAATATTAACGGTGAAGTAAGAAGAAGGCACATACATAGGGATGAAATCAGATTCAGCAAAAGAGGCCCACTAGTACTAGAAAGCAGAAAATAGAGCTGGGGTCTATGCGATCAGTAAAAAACCCTTACAAAATATCCATCCTGAGATTTCAAGAACCCACACACCAACTAACGGTGTGTGGGGAGAAACTCAGCCCACTAGAGCAACCAGCAAGCGAGGGAATTACATTTTAGCAAGCTGGACAAGAAAACATGATAAACACTGCTGATCAAAAAATGAGCAAACAAAACTTAGCTTGTCCTGGATGGACTGGGAGCAAGGTAGTCAGAAGGAATCTGAGTAGCACTGATTACATCGACAGCCGGCAACAAGTGAAAGAAAAACAGAGCTATATAGGAACCTCCCAGAGGATAATGAACCAGCTGATAGCCAGAGACCAGCAGGATAACAAACAAAGCCACCAGGGGGAGCCCAAAGCAAAAGTCACACCATGCCACCAGTGACCACAAGAGGGAGCCTGAACACAGAGTTCACAACAGGGGGCTGCCTGCCTGCATTACATTCTATGGGGGCTGCCTGCATTACATTCTATGGGGGCTGCCTGCCTGCATTACATTCTATGGGGGCTGCCTGCCTGCATTACATTCTATGGGGGCTGCCTGCCTGCATTACATTCTATGGGGGGCTGCCTGCCTGCATTACATTCTATGGGGGGCTGCCTGCCTGCCTTACATTCTATGGGGGCTGCCTGCCTGCATTACATTCTATGGGGGCTGCCTGCCTGCATTACATTCTATGGGGGCTGCCTGCCTGCATTACATTCTATGGGGGGCTGCCTGCCTGCATTACATTCTATGGGGGGCTGCCTGCCTGCATTACATTCTATGGGGGCTGCCTGCCTGCATTACATTCTATGGGGGCTGCCTGCCTGCATTACATTCTATGGGGGCTGCCTGCCTGCATTACATTCTATGGGGGCTGCCTGCCTGCATTACATTCTATGGGGGCTGCCTGACTGCATTACATTCTATGGGGGCTGCCTGCCTGCATTACATTCTATGGGGGCTGGCTGCATTCCATTCCATGGGCCTGTGCTGCATTATATTCTATGGGGCTGGCTGCATTCCATTACATGGGCCTGTGCTGCATTATATTCTATGGGGCTGGCTGCATTCCATTCCATGGGCCTGTGCTGCATTATATTCTATGGGGCTGTGCTGCATTACATTCTATGGGGCTGTGCTGCATTACATTCTATGGGGCTGTGCTGCATTACATTCTATGGGGGCTGCCTGCATTACATTCTATGGGGGCTGCCTGCATTACATTCTATGGGGGCTGCCTGCATTACATTCTATGGGGGCTGCCTGCATTACATTCTATGGGGGCTGTGCTGCATTATATTGTATGGTGGTTGCCTGCATTACATTCTATGGGGGCTGGCTGCATTCCATTCCATGGGCCTGTGCTGCATTATATTCTATGGGGCTGGCTGCATTCCATTCTATGGGCCTGTGCTGCATTATATTCTATGGGGCTGGCTGCATTACATTGTATGGTGGCTGTGCTGCATTATATTGTATGGGGCTGTGCTGCATTATATTCTATGGGGCTGTGCTGCATTATATTCTATGGGGCTGTGCTGTATTACATTCTATGGGGCTGTGCTGCATTTAATTCTATGGGGCTGTGCTGCATTACATTCTATGGGGGCTGTGCTGCATTACATTCTATGGGGCTGGCTGCATTATATTCTATGGGGGCTGTGCTGCATTACATTCTATGGGGACTGTGCTGCATTAAATTCTATGGGGCTGTTCTGTATTACATTCTATGGGGCTGGCTGCATTACATTCTATGGGGGCTGTGCTGTATTACATTCTATGGGGGCTGTGCTGTATTACATTCTATGGGGGCTGTGCTGTATTATAGTCTATGGGGGCTGTGCTGTATTATAGTCTATGGGGGCTGTGCTGTATTGCATTATTTGGGGGCTGAGCTGTAATGCTGGATACAGCTGTAATTATATGTTATATAGTCGTGTTACACTCCCCTCACTTCTTGTAGCCTACAAGTGTACAAAGATATTATACAGTCACCATGCGACAAGTGGGCCTGTGTGACTTCAAATGCCAGGGCTGAATTTTAGTCCCAGTCCGGCCCTGCCTGTGAGGGAGAACATCGATAAGGGCGGAAAAGTAGTTCGTAACCATACTGGAAAAATGCTGTCTCCTGTCACTTTGAATCGATGCAGCAGTACCTGTCGTGTCAGCGGTCGTTGCGAAATCACTCCACAACCTGGTCATAAAACCCCTCTGTCCACCGCCACTTTGGATTTGTGCACCTCTAACACCTCTGCCATGTTGCCCACTACGGCTCGTGTGAGAACCATCACCGCCGCTGTGTGCTGAGAATGCCTGAACCAAACGGTCTACAAGAGTTGCTTGTTTGGTAGCCAATATTTGCTCAAGGTTCTCATGTGGCATGATATTTTGTAATTTTCCTTTATATCGTGGATCCAGGAGGCAGGCCAACCAGTAATCGGTCATCATTCTGATAATGCGGGGGTCCCTTTTTAGGATATGCAAGGCGTACTCAGCCATGTGGGCCAATGTTCCAGGTGTCAATTTACTGCTTGTGCTGGGTTGAGGAGCACTTTCTTGCAAATCAACATCAATTGTGTCCCGCAAAAACCCTGTACCTGACCTTGCAACGCCACCAGTTTATATTGCCCCCTGAGAAGCATCCTCCTCCCATAAATATTCATCCCCATCATCCTCCTCCTCCTCCTCTTCGTCCGCCACCTCGTCCAGGAGAGTTCCCTGAGCAGACAATGACTGACTGTCATCAAGGCGTCAAACTTTGCATCAGCAGACGCATTAGTGGGATGCTCATGCTTATGATGGCGTCGTCTGCACTTACCAGCCGTGTGCATTCCTCAAAACACTGAAGGACTTGACAGAGGTCTTGCAGCTTCGACCACTGCACACCAGACAACTCCATGTCTGCCATCCAAGTGCCTGCCCGTGTATGTGTATCCTCCCACGAATAAATTACAGCACGCCTCTGTTCGCACAGCCTCTGAAGCATGTGCAGTGTGGAGCTCCATCTTGTTGCATCGTCGATTATTAGGCGGTGCTGGGGAAGATTCAGCGATCGCTGATGGTTCAGCATACGGCTGGCGCGTACGGGTGACCGGCAGATGTGCGAGCAAAGTCTTCGCACGTTCAGGAGCAAGGCTGGTAACCCCGGATAATTTTTCAGGAAGCACTGCACCACCAGGTTCAAGGTGTGAGCCAGGCAAGGTATGTGTTTCAGTTCTGAAAGGGCTATGGCAGCCATAAAATTCCTTCCATTATCACTGACTACCTTGCCTGCCTCAAGATGTACACTGCCCAGCCATGATTGAGTTTCTTGCTGCAAGTACTCGGCCAGTACTTCCGCGGTGTGTCTGTTGTCGCCCAAACACTTCATTTGTAACACAGCCTGCTGACGCCTACCATAATATAATGGGACACCTCGTGTGCAACACTGGCAGCTGCGGATGGAGTGGTTGTGCGACTGTGCTCTGTGGACGACCTTTCGCTTATGGAGGAGGAGCAGGAGGAGGAGGAGGGGTGGCGAACGCCTACAGCCAATTGTTTCCTAGACCGTGGGCTAGGCAGAACTGTCCCACTATGGCTGTCCCCAGTGGACCCTGCATCCACCACATTAACCCAGTGCGCTGTGATGGACACGTAACGTCCCTGGCCATGCCTTCTGGTCCATGCATCTGTTGTGAGTGCATGGACAATGCGGTCTTTGACATGCTGGTGGAGGGCTGGGATGGCTTTTCTCGCAAAGAAGTGCCGACTGGGTAGGTCATAGCGTGGTACTGCGTAGGCCATCAGGTCTTTGAAAGCATCGCTTTCAACCAACCGGTAGGGCATCATCTCTAATGAGATTAGTCTAGCAATGTGGGCGTTCAAACCCTGTGTACGCGGATGAGAGGAGGAGTACTTTCTTTTTCTAATGAGAGTCTCTTGTAGGGTGAGCTGGACTGGAGAGCTGCATATGGTGGAACTAGCGGTGGTGGTGGTGGTGGACATGGTGGATTGAGAGAGGGTTGGTTATGGTATTCTTGATGTTGGCCTACATAGAGTGTTTCCTACAAATAACCTTGTGATTCCCTGTCTGCTTTGGCCTTGCGATGATACCTCCACATTTGCTGCTGGTGGTGTCCTAACCGGTGGGCTTACAGTGAGGGAAGCAATGTAGCATTGCTGACTACCTTCATTCTGAGCAGGTGCACCAACGGTACGTGACATTTGGTAGTTAGTCCAGGCTTGCAAGTGCATGCTGGTTAAATGTCTACGCATGCACGTTGTATTTAAATTTAGGGGATTCTTCCCTCTGCTAAAGGTCTTTGAGCATTTCTTACAGATAACTGCACTGATCATTCGGATCTTGATTAAAAAATTGCCACACTGCACTCTTCCTACTATCGAATACCTTTTCAGGCATTGCACGCTGTGCTACTTTCACCGGATGGCCACGCTGTCCTAAAACTGTTTTTTTGGTTGACAAACGTTTTTGGCCTGAGACGGGCCTGCCAGATGAAAGCTGTTGTGATGTTGATGGCTGCTGCGGATCATCCTCCTCCGCTTCTGAGCTATTGTCAGCGGCACCCTCTTCCCCCAATGGCTGCCAATCTGGGTCAACAACTGGGTCATCTATCACCTCCTCTTCAATGTCTTGTGCACCTTCCTCTGTGTCGCTGTGTAAGGTGCTATAGCATTCGGGACTGGGCACCATAGTCTCATCAGGGTCAGATTCTGGCTCAGTACACTGCGAGGGCAATGTAGTGATCTGAGTCAATGGAACAGCATAATAATCTAGCTGTGCATCAGTGCACTCCATGTCCGATTCATCTTGTAATGGGCAGTTAACAATTTCCCTTTCTAACCCAGGCACGGTATGTGTAAAGAGCTCCATGGAGTAACCTGTAGTGTCGCCTGACGCATCCTTCACTTTTGGTTTGGGTGAAGGACACAAGGAAACATCTTGTTCCTGACCTGGAGCGACCACTGACAACTCGCTGCTTTTATATTTGGAACTTTCTGAAGAGGAGGCGAAAGAGCTAGAGGCTGAGTCAGCAATGAAAGCCAAAACTTTTTCCTGCTGCTCTGGCTTTAAAAGCTGTTTTCCTGCTCCCAGATAAGGGAGCCTTCGAGGCCTTGTGTAGCCAGACGATGACACTGGCTCAACACCTCCAGCCTTAGGTGCTATTGTCCTTTTCCCACTACCACCAGATCCACCACCACCACCATCAGTACAAGCTGGCAACCTACGCCCACGGCCTCTTCCACCAGTATTCCTAATTTTTGGGAAAATGTAACCAAAATAACAACCGTTATATGGTACATTAAAACAAGGTAGAAGGTGTATATAAACTTGTTGAGAATTTAAATCTCCCTTTTTATTTTGGGGAGACAGCACCACAACTCAGGCCCAGTGTATAACACAACACAATGTAAGTGGCAGAACGTGGCTGGCTGATACACGACAAACTAAGAGGACTGAGGTATATCCACTTTGTGAGAATTTGAATCTCACTTTTTTTGGGGGGAGACTGCACCGCAACTCAGGCCCAGTGTATTTTACAACGCAATGTGAGTGGCAGCAAGTGGCTGGCTGATACATGACAAACTAAGAGGACTGAGGTATATCCACTTTGTGAGAATTTGAATCTCTCTTTTTTTGGGGGGAGACTGAACCACAACTCAGGCCCAGTGTATTTTACAACGCAATGTGAGTGGCAGCAAGTGGCTGGCTGATACACGACAAACTAAGAGGACTGAGGTATTTCCACTTTGTGAGAATTTGAATCTCACTTTTTTTGGGGGGAGACTGAACCCAAACTCAGGCCCAGAGTATTTTACAATGCAATGTGAGTGGCAGCAAGTGGCTGGCTGATATACGACAAACTAAGAGGACTGAGGTATATCCACTTTGTGAGAATTTGAATCTCACTTTTTTTGGAGGGGAGACTGAACCACAACTCAGGCCCAGTGTATTTTACAACACAATGTGAGTGGGAGCAAGTGGCTGGCTGATACACGAGAAACTAAGAGGACTGAGGTATATCTACTTTGTGAGAATTTGAATCTCACTTTTTTTGGGGGGAGACAGAACCCAAACTCAGGCCCAGTGTATTTTATAACGCAATGTGAGTGGCAGCAGGTGGCTGGCTGATACACAACAAACTAAGAGGACTGAGGTATATCCAATTTGTGAGATTTTGAATCTCACTTTTTTTTGGGGGGGAGACTAAACCACAACTCAGGCCCAGTGTATTTTACAACGCAATGTGAGTGGCAGCAAGTGGCTGGCTGATACACAAGAAACTAAGAGGACTGAGGTATATCCACTTTGTGAGAATTTGAATCTCACTTTTTTTGGGGGGGAGACTGCACCACAACTCAGGCCCAGTGTATTTTACAACGCAATGTGAGTGGCAGCAAGTGGCTGGCTGACACATGAGAAACTAAGAGGACTGAGGTATATCCACTTTGTGAGAATTTGAATCTCACTTTTTTTTGCGGGAGACTAAACCACAACTCAGGCCCAGTGTATTTTACAACGCAATGTGAGTGGCAGCAAGTGGCTGGCTGATACACGACAAACTAAGGGGACTGAAGTATATCCACTTTGTGAGAATTTGAATCTCACTTTTTTTGGGGGGAGACTGAACCCAAACTCAGGCCCAGTGTATTTTACAAGGCAATGTGAGTGGCAGCAAGTGGCTGGCTGATACATGACAAACTAAGAGGATTGAGGTATATCCACTTTGTGAGAATTTGAATCTCTTTTTTTTTGGGGGGAGACTGAACCCAAACTCAGGCCCAGTGTATTTTACAACGCAATGTGAGTGGCAGCAAGTGGCTGGCTGATACACGAGAAACTAAGAGGACTGAGGTATATCTACTTTGTGAGAATTTGAATCTCACTTTTTTGGGGGGAGACTGAACCCAAACTCAGGCCCAGTGTATTTTACAACACAATGTAAGTGGCAGAACGTGGCTGGCTGATATACGACAAACAGAACTGACGTATATCCACTTTGTGACAATTTGAATCTCCCTTTTTTTGGGGGGAGACAGCACCACAACTCAGGCCCAGTGTGTAACACAACACAATGTAAGTGGCAGAAAGTGGCTGGAAGATATCTGAAAAAATCCAAGGACTGTAGTACAATTTCAATCTCCCTACAATGATCTCAGGACAAGTATGGCAGCAACAAAAAGGACTGCTGCACACAAAAGTGTGGACAAATAAACAAGATAACTGCAGAAAGGAGCAACAGGATTTTTGCTTTTAACAGCAATGCGGCTATCAGGGAGCCTTAGGGTATGTCTCCACGGTACGGATGGGGGCCGGTATCGCCGCAGCGGCGAAGCCGCTCGGCGCTAAGCCCCGCCCCCTTAATGGGACGCGATCATGCCGGATGTGTTAACTCTTCACATCCGGGATGATCACTCTCTCCCATAGGGCCCTGTGATATGCCTTGCGGGGACGCTGCGTCCCCGCAAGGTGTACGGGCATGCTGCGATCTGAAAAGACGCGCAGCATGTCCGTAGTCGCAGGGCCGCCGCGTGCGGGTTTCCACGCATAGTGGAGACAGGATTTCATAAAATCCCCTCCACTATGCAGGAACATCTGGACGCTGCTTGTTTGACGCTGCAGCGCTGCGCAGCGTCAAACAAGCAGCGTTTCCTGAACGTGGAAACATACCCTTATAAGGCAGCCTAATAAGCTACAGAGCTGATGTACAAAAAAATAGCCTCCACTGTCCCTGCAAAAAAAGGTGGTGTTGGACAGTGGAAATCGCTACAGCACAAGCGGTTTGGGGGTTAATCTTCCCTCCCTAACTATGTCCCTTCTTTTGACAAAGCTGCAGCAATCTCTCCCTATACTAAGATCGGCAGAAGTAAGATGGCGGTCGGCGTGCACGCCCCTTTATACCCCCTGTGACGCCGCAGAAAGCAAGCCAATCACTGTCATGCCCTTCTCTAAAATGGTGGGGACCGAGACCTATGTCATCACGCTGCCCACACTCTGCGTTCTCCTTCATTGGCTGAGAAATGGCGCTGAACGCGTCATACGAAATGCGACTTTGGCGTGAAGATCGCCGACCGCATGGCCGATCCTACACTAGGATCGGGTCGGGTTTCATGAAACTCGACTTTGCCGAAAGTCGGCGATTTTTGAATTTGTCCGATCCGTTTCGCTTAACCCTACTGTTTATCACTTATCACTCTCCCATAATGACAGTTCAGTTGTGCATAAATATGTGATTCTTCAGAATTTGCTTTAGTCTATGCCTGATGAAGAGGCCTGAGTAGTCTCGAAAGCTTGCAATTTGTTACCATCTTTTCAGTTAGCCATTAAAAGGTATCAACCACTGAGGACTCTCAATTCTAAGGCTATGTGCACACGTTGTGGATTTTGCTGCGGATCCGCAGCGGATCTGCAGCTGCCGGTCCGCAGCAGTTTTCCATGCGTTTACAGTACAATGTAAACCTATGGAAAATGCAATCCGCAGTGCCCACGCTGCGGAAAAAACCACGCGGAAACGCTGCGGGATACATTCCGCAGCATGTCAATTCTTTGTGCGGATTCCGCTGCGGTTTACACCTGCTCCATAATAGGAATCCGCAGGTGTAAAACCGCAGGTGGAATCCGCACAAAATCCGCATAAAAACCGCTTTAAATCCACAGGTAAAACGCAGTGCCTTTTACCTGCGGATTTGTAAAATCCGCTGCGGAAAAATCCGCAGTCCTCAAAAATACGTGTGCACATACCCTAAATATTTTTGTATAGGTTATTAGTATTCATGCATTGTAGCAATATAATTGGCTCGGCTTATCTTTAAATATGTGATTGCATTAGCATACATACTTCTAATTGGCTAAGTTAACAATGTTATTAACAGTGTTAACACCCAGCTTGTAGTCTAGGTGTCGTACTAACCCTGACTTTTGGATATGGGATGGACCGCACTCCTTCTTAAAACCACCATAACTACTGTAAATCTAGGTACTAAAATAAATACACAAAACACATTATTTTGGTTGTCAAAATGGCCACAGCTTTTATTCAAATCACAGGATTAAATAATCACAGGTGGAGTGCTAGTACATTGGGATTCACAAGTACTGCGATATCCCCAGCTGTCTGACATACAGCACCAGGACAGACAGCCATAAAGGGGCGGCACGCATTGGCTTGCCATTCAAGCAGAGACAGTAAACTTTCAGGGCACCAATGACCCTATTATCCTCACTCCTGTGCTTAACCACTGTGCCCGCCCCTGATTGATGTTACCATTACAACGTCCTTGAGGCTGGCCACCAAAGCCGAGCCTGCTTACCACCATGAGGTTTTACATCCTCTATTAGTTAAAATGAGTCCACCTTGACTTCCACCTGACTCCTAAACCGCAAAGCCGTGACGGGTTATAAATTCCAAGTCTCATTTGACACTTTTTTTTTTTTTAAAATAATTAAATCATTTTTGTAAACTTAAAAACTAGAAGTCCCTGCAAAAGCATTAATGGGACTAAACTTGGCAAAGCCCCGACTCACAAAGAGTCATCCTACAGCACTCAGGAGAGGAAAAACCCCCTGGGGAGGAAACCTCCAGGGAACCATGGCTGAAGGATTGCCCTTCCCTTGTGCTTAGAAGGTTACCGCAAATTATAACTCTTTATAGCCAATATACAATTGAACATGGTACAAGATATACAATGACAAATTCAAAAATACAATAAAACATTTATCATTATACAAGCAATAATTAAAAAGTTTAAGGACAAAGATTATAAACAGGGCGGGAGGGCGGGTAATGTTTCCTCCTGTCCATCCTGTGAGAGAAAGAGGGAGAGCCAGAGTTGCCTCCCCTATATAAGCCCCACCCTTCTCACAGTAATACACCAGGCACAAACATCTAAACTTCCTCTTAAAGCAACAACACTCCTGTTTAAAATCTACACCGCAATACAAACAAAAGCTGTAGGAGTTCTCGGTCCACCCATCCCCAAATCATGTCCTCCTCCGTCTAGTCTCTGGTGGTTTCTATAAGTTTTGTTTCTCTGATTTCTATGTCTTTACACAAACACATTCCTAAGGCCCCTTTATCTGATCATGGAGTCCGTCTTGAAGTAAAAAAATACATGTCAAGAAATCAAGATTAAAGGGAACCTGTCACCCCCCCGCAGGCGTTTTTAACTAAAAGAGCCACCTTGTGCAGCAGTAATGCTGCATTCTGACAAGGTGGCTCTTTTAGTTCTGGGTGCTGTAACTAGAGAAATAATCTGTTTTTTAATTTGTCAGAAATACCTTTTCTTCAGTCAAGGAGGCCGGCGTTTCCCGCCTGCAGCAGACGCCACACAGCCGTCACTCAAATATTTTATCTATCCTTACCTAAAGGGAACCTGTCACCCCCCCCCAGTCGTTTCAAACTAAAAGAGCCACCTTGTGCAGCAGTAATGCTGCATTCTGACAAGGTGGCTCTTTTAGTTCTGGGTGCTGTAACTAGAGAAATAATCCGTTTTTTAATTTGTCAGAAATGCCTTGTCTTCAGTCAAGGAGGCAGGCGTTTCCCCCCTGCAGCAGACGCCACACAGCCGTCACTCACATCTTCTTGGCACCGGGCGCTATTTTGAGAATAGCCGGCGCCTGCGCTCTTTTCCCCTGCCTCTTGGTGACTGCGCCTGTGCGGTCGCCTCTGCTTGTGAATCCCTGCCCCGCAGTGACTTATGATTTATTCACATTGCGGGGCTGGGATTCACAAGCAGGGCGGCTGCACAGGCGCAGTCACCGAGACTGCATATGAGGAAAGATGGGCAGCGCTCACTGCACCTGCACCAGGCAGGAAAAAGGAGCGCAGGCGCCGGCTATTTTCAAAACAGCGGTAAGGAGGCGGCGCCCGGCGCCAAGAAGATGTGAGTGACGGCTGTGTGGCGTCTGCTGCAGGGGGGAAACGCCTGCCTCCTTGACTGAAGACAAGGCATTTCTGACAAATTAAAAAACGGATTATTTCTCTAGTTACAGCACCCAGAACTAAAAGAGCCACCTTGTCAGAATGCAGCATTACTGCTGCACAAGGTGGCTCTTTTAGTTTGAAACGACTGGGGGGGGGGGGGTGACAGGTTCCCTTTAGGTAAGGATAGATAAAATATAAATCCTGCTCTCACATGCCCAAGTCAGATGACTCATTGCTTGATCTTCTAACCCCATTCCTTGTACAATTTTCAATGTGGGGCCCAATAACCACCCTACAACAGGAATATTCATTCAAAAGAGGCTCTGACTATTTTGTTGTAACTACTGTTAGGAATAAGCAATCTGAACAAACGTAAAATACACTACATGCATTGACATCAGTGTAATCAGTTGTATTACATGTGATGCTGGAAGTGATCTCCATTTTCTGCTAGACACACTTTCACGTGGTGCTACATGATCCTACCTGTATCAGCCAGCATATCTGGGGGACTAGCAGCAATTTCAGTATCGTATATCGAACGACCGTGGTCACCAGAGCCTCTTTGAAATTACCTTATTGCTGAAAAAAGACTCAATATTTGCCATGATTTTTGCCAATGTGTGATACATTGCTTCATCTTGCTGGAAGTAACTTTCTGTTAACTCATAATTAGTGTTGAGCGATACCTTTCCGATATCGGAAAGTATCGGTATCGGATTGGATCGGCCGATATTCAAAAAATATCGGATATCACCGATACCGATACCCGATACCAATGCAAGTCAATGGGACCAAAATATCGGAATTAAAATAAACCCTTTCTTTCCTTGTGGGTTCATTCTACATGAAGGAAAACAACTAAGAATAATGTAGGATGTATTGGGGGAGGTGGCGGAGACATTAAAGGCATAGAGGTTTAGCCCAATCAAATAGAATAGCAGGAATTTTACTTTTTTTTTAAAGACGTTCGGAGTTACAAAGATATTGACTATGTTAAGATTTTTTTTATTTTGTCAGATATTGATGTTTCACTACTTCCATGCCCTTCACCTTCTTTTTTACTTCTCCGACACTTTCTTCTTCATCATCCTCAGCAGCAGCATCTTTGACATCAACTTCTTTTTCACCTTATTCATCTTCTTCTTCATCTTCTACCTATTTTTTTTTTTTTGTTACATTCTTCATATTCTTTTTATTAAACTATTATTCATCTTCATATTCTACTTCTTCATCATATTCTTATTTGTGACAGGCATTCCTGTAGTTGTTATTTATAAAAGTTTGAAGATTACACCTTACATTCTGCCTGTCACAAAAGAGTAACAACAGGATTTGTCCGCGTTCAGTTAGGCCTGCAGCAGCAGGCTCTTTCCAGGGGCACCACGAGGAGGAACGGACTCACCCCCATACACTGCTTAGTCTTCTTCTGCTTATAATTTAGATAATATCTTTTGCTCTGATGTTTAGTCTTATGCTTAATGTTCTTCTGCTCTTTGTTCTGCAGCCTCTTGTTCTTCTGCTTCTCGGTCTTCCGGGTCGTCGTCTTTAGGGTCTTGAACTTGGAAATGTAGCAGAAGGTACAAGAAGGCTGAGAAAATGCAGAGAACTCGGATGGCTACCCGAAGGTCCAAGAGCCAATGGAACTACCGAGGACCAGCTGACGTTACTGGAACCCGGTTACTAAGCAGGAGGTACCCGTGCCAGAAAGCACTACCAAGGACCACCTGACGTTGGTGGAACTCGGATACCCAGAAGGAGGCCCCTAAGCCAAAGGCTCTGCCCGGAACCAGCTGATGGTACTGGAACAAGGATGGGGAGCAGAAGGTACAAGAGCAAAAGACACTGCTGAGAACCAGCTGATGGTACTGGATCCCAGATGGGTAGCCGAAGGTATAAGAGCCAATGGAACTACCGAGGACCAGCTGACATTACTGGAACCTGGTTACTAAGCAGGAGGTACCCGTGCCAGAAAGCACTACCAAGGACCACCTGACGTTGGTGGAACTCAGATACCCAGAAGGAGGCACCTAAGCCAAAGGCTCTGCCCGGAACAGGCTGACGGTACTGGAACCCGGATGGGTAGCCGAAGGTACAAGAGCCAATGGAACTACCGAGGACCAGCTGACGTTACTGGAACCCGGTTACTAAGCAGGACGTACCCGTGCCAGAAAGCACTACCAAGGACCACCTGACGTTGGTGGAACTCAGATACCCAGAAGGAGGCACCTAAGCCAAAGGCACTGCCCGGAACAAGCTGACGGTACTGGAACCAGGATGGGGAGCTATTCAAGATTGTCTTCCTAGAGCCCCAACTAGCGCTGTTGGAGCCAAGGGTCAGCAGGGGGAGCAGAGTGTAGGCCGAAGCCTGCACTGGAGGCAGTTTAATATCTGTTGTGTCTGCATGGCATTTGCAGGACACGTTGCCGGCTACACAGCAGGGGAACAGCTGGCGTTGCTGAACCCCAGTGACACAGTGGCGGGTGTTTTTCTCTGTGCAGCCAGCACTTTCGAGCACCAACTGGCGGTGTTAGAGCCCAGGGCCAGCAGGAGGAGCAGAGGAGCAGAGTGTAGGCCGAAGCCTGCACAGGAGGCAGTTTAATCTGTTGTGTCTGCGCGGCGTTTGCAGGACACGTTGCCGGCTACACAGCAGGGGAACAGCTGGCGTTGCTGAACCCCACTGACACAATGGTGGGTGTTTTTCTCTGTGCAGCCAGCACTTCCAAGCACCAACTGGCAGTGTTAGAGCCCAGGGAATCAAGGAGGATCAGAGGAGCAGAGTGTAGGCCGAAGCCTGCACTGGAGGCAGTTTAATATCTGTTGTGTCTGCGTGGCATTTGCAGGACACGATGCCGGCTACACAGCAGGGGAACAGCTGGCGTTGCTGAACCCCACTGACACAGTGGCGGGTGTTTTTCTCTGTGCAGCCAGCACTTCCGAGCACCAACTGGCGGTGTTAGAGCCAGGGAATCAAGGAGGAGCTGAGTGTAGGCCGAAGCCTGCACTGGAGGCAGTTTAATATCTGTTGTGTCTGTGTGGCGTTTGCAGGACACGATGCCAGCTACACAGCCGGGGAACAGCTGGCGTTGCTGAACCCCACTGACACAGTGGTGGGTGTTTTTCTCTGTGCAGCCAGCACTTCCTAGCACCAACTGGCAGTGTTAGAGCCCAGGGTCAGCAGGAGGAGCAGAGGAGCAGAGTGTAGGCCGAAGCCTGCACTGGAGGCAGCTTAGTGTATGTTGTGCCTGCGTGCCATTTGCAGGACACGTGGCCGGCTACACAGCAGGGGAACAGCTGGCGTTGCTGAACCCCACTGACACAGTGGTGAGTGTTTTTCTCTGTGCAGCCAGCACTTCCGAGCACAAACTGGCGGTTTTGGAGCCCAGGGTCAGCAGGGGGAGCACAGTGTAGGCCGAAGCCTAATTGGAGCAAATTGAAAGGGAACCTACACCCCCAGGTGTTAGTAACTAGAAGAGCCAGCTTATGCAGCAGTAATGCTGCACAAGGAAAACGTGGCTCTTTTAATTATGTTCCTTGCACACGCTGAATGAAACACTTATAAAATTTTGCCCCTCATACCGTGAAACCGTCTCGGAGGCGGTACTTTCCTTCTTAATGAGACGAAGAACAGCTGTCAAACATACCCCCTTGGTGCTGGGTGCAGCCTCCTGAGCGTTGCTTTTTTGTGTTCCGGAGTCTGCGCTGTTGTGTTATCCCTTGGCCATGCGCTGTTGCTACGCAAGGCCATGAATCCCAGGCCCGCAGATTCTTCTGATTTATTCACACTGCGGGGCTGGGATTCATGGCGTTACGCAGTAAATATCGGCGCCTGTCACTCATGTCCTTACTACTGCTTCAGACTGTGCGGCGTCAGCTGATCCCTTATCGCATGCCACGGCCGTGAAGCCGCACAGTCTGCCGAAGGAGAGGAGTGAGAGGCGAAGATATGCACAGTGCATTCCCATGAATCCCAGCCCCGCAGTGTCTTCTGATTTATTTATACTGCGGGGCTGGGATTCATGTCCTTGCGCAGTAAATATCAGCGCCTGTCACTCATGTCTTTACTCCTGCTTCAGACTGTGTGGCATCAGCTGATCCCTTATTGCATGCCACGGCCGTGAAGCCACACAGTCTGACGAAGGCGGAAGGAGAGGAGTGAGAGGCGAAGATATGCACAGCGCATTCCCATGAATCCCAGCCCCGCAGTGTCTTCTGATTTATTTACACTGCGGGGCAGTGATTCATGGCCTTGCGCAGGAAATATCGGCGCCTGTCACTCATGTCCTTACTCCTGCTTCAGACTGTGCGGCATCAGCTGATCCCTTATCGCATGCCACGGCCGTGAAGCCGCACAGTCTGACGAAGGCGGAAGGAGAGGAGTGAGAGGCGAAGATATGCACAGCACATTCCCATGAATCCCAGCCCCGCAGTGTCTTCTGATTTATTTACACTGCGGGGCTGGGATTCATGGCCTTGCGCAGTAAATATCGGCGCCTGTCACTCATGTCCTTACTCCTCCTTCAGACTGTGCGACGTCAGCTGATCCCTTATCGCATGCCACGGCCGTGAAGCCGCACAGTCTGAAGAAGGCGGAAGGAGATGAGTGAGAGGTGAAGATATGCACAGCACATTCCCATGAATCCCAGCCCCACAGTGAGAATAAATAAGACACTGCGGGGTATGATCTTGGGCAGCGCGTCCGCACCGGCGCAGCCAGCCTTACTACAAATGATGTGAGAAGACGGGCAGCGCTAACTGCGGATGGCCAAGGGATAACATTACAGTGCAGGCTCCGGGACAGATTCAAACAAAGCTAAGGAGGTGGCGCATGGCGGCAAGGGGGTTGCTGCGTGTCATTACGAAGGAAAGTCACATCTCCCGGACGGTCGAACGGTATCAGGGGACACATTTTATAAGTGTTTCGTTCAGCGTGTGCAAGGAGTAAAACTAAAAGCCACCTTTTCCAAATGCAGCATTAGTGCTGCACAAAAGGCTCTTTTAGTTACAAACGTCTGGGGGGGGGGCAGGTTCCCTTTAATTTTTGTTGTAGTGTCTGCGTGGTGTTTGCAGGACACGTTGACGGCTACACAGCAGGGGAACAGCTGGCGTTGCTGAACCCCACTGACACAGTGGCGGGTGTTTTTCTCTGTGCAGCCAGCACTTCCGAGCACCAACTGGCGGTGTTAGAGCCCAGGGAATCAAGGAGGAGCAGAGTGTAGGCCAAAGCCTGCACAGGAGGCAGTTTAATATCTGTTGTGCCTGCGTGGCGTTTGCAGGACACGTTGCCGGCTACACAGCAGGGGAACAGCTGGCATTACTGAACCCCACTGACACAGTGGCGAGTGTTTTTCTCTGTGCAGCCAGCACTTCCAAGCACCAACTGGCAGTGTTAGAGCCCAAGGTCAGCAGGAGGAGCAGAGGAGCAGAGTGTAGGCCGAAGCCTGCACTGGAGGCAGCTTATTGTCTGTTGTGTCTGTGTGGCGCTTTCAGGACACGTTGCCAGCTACACAGCAGGGGAACAGTGTTGTGAATTTGCTTTTTGCTCCCTCTAGTGGTTACTAGTTTTTTTTGACTCTGGTTTTTCTGTCATTCCTTTTATCCGCACCTGGGTCGTTAGTTAGGGGTTTGCTATATAAGCTCCCTGGACCTTCAGTTCAATGCCTGGCAACGTAGTTATCAGAGCTAGTCTGCTGTGCTCTTGTCTACTGATCCTGGTTCCAGTTATATCAGCTAAGTCTGCCTTTTGCTTTTTGCTATTTGTTTTGGTTTTGTATTTTTGTCCAGCTTGTTCCAAATCTATATCCTGACCTTTGCTGGAAGCTCTAGGGGGGCTGGTGTTCTCCCCCCGGACCGTTAGACGGTTCGGGGGTTCTTGAATTTCCAGTGTGGATTTTGATAGGGTTTTTGTTGACCATATAAGTTACCTTTCTTTATTCTGCTATCAGTAAGCGGGCCTCTCTGTGCTAAACCTGGTTCATTTCTGTGTTTGTCATTTCCTCTTACCTCACCGTCATTATTTGTGGGGGGCTTCTATCCAGCTTTGGGGTCCCCTTCTCTGGAGGCAAGAAAGGTCTTTGTTTTCCTCTGCTAGGGGTAGCTAGATTCTCCGGCTGGCGCGTGTCATCTAGAATCAACGTAGGAATGATCCCCGGCTACTTCTAGTGTTTGCGTTAGGAGTAGATATATGGTCAACCCAGTTACCACTGCCCTATGAGCTGGATTTTTGTATTCTGCAGACTTCCACGTTCCTCTGAGACCCTCGCCATTGGGGTCATAACAGAACAGCTGGCGTTGCTGAACCCCACTGGCACAGTGGCGAGTGTTTTTCTCTGTGCAGCCAGCACTTCCGAGCACCAACTGGTGGTGTTAAAGCTCAGGGTCAGCAGGAGGAGCAGAGGAGCAGAGTGTAGGCCGAAGCCTGCACTGGAGGCAGCTTAGTGTATGTTGTGTCTGCGTGGCGTTTGCAGGACACGTTGCTGGCTACACAGCAGGGGAACAGCTGACGTTACTGAACCCCACTGACACAGTGTCGGGTGTTTTTCTCTGTGCAGCCAGCACTTCCGAGCACCAACTGGCGGTGTTAGAGCCCAGGGAATCAAGGAGGAGCAGAGTGTAGGCCAAAGCCTGCACTGGAGGCAGTTTAATATCTGTTGTGTCTGCGTGGTGTTTGCAGGACACGATGCCAGCTACACAGCAGGGGAACAGCTGGCATTACTGAACCCCACTGACACAGTGGCGGGTGTTTTTCTCTGTGCAGCCAGCACTTCCGAGCACCAACTGGCGGTGTTAGAGCCCAGGGAATCAAGGAGGAGCAGAATGTAGGCTGAAGCCTGCACTGGATCAAGTTGAAAGGGAACCTTTAACCCCACCCCAGGTGTTTGTTGCTGAAAGAGCCATCTTGTGCAGCACTAATGCTGCAAAAGGAAAAGGTGGCTCTTTTAATTATGCTCCTTGCAAATGCCGAACTAAACAAACACTGAACTACACACTTATGAAATGTGTCCCCTCACACCGTTAAACCGTCCCAGAGGTGGGACTTTCCTTTGTAATGTGACGCAGCACAGCCGTCATTCCTACCACCTTGGCATTGTGCACTGCCTCCTCAGCGTTGTTTGATTCTGTCCCAGAGCCAGCGCTGTTATGTTATCCCTTGGCCATGCGAACTTAGCGCTGCCCGTCTTCTGACATCATTTGGTGTCCCACCTCGGACCTAACGGTGTGAAGGGACACATTTCATAAGTGTTAGGTTCAGCGTGTGCAAGGAGCACAAAAAGAGGCAGCATTACTGCTGCACAAGGTGGCTCTTTCAGTAACAAATGCCTTGGGGGGGGAAGGTTCCCTTAAATTTCAGTAGGTGTGTCAGCGTGGCGGTCGCAGGAAACATTGCCGCAACACAGCAGGGGATCAGCTGGTGTTACTGAACCCCAATAAGAGAGGAGCGACTGTTGACTGTGCAGACAGCACTTCCGGGCAGCAACTGGCAGTGTTGAAGCCCAGGGACAGCAGGAGGAGCAGGCTGGAGGTATTGCCGCAACACAGCAGGGGAGCAGCTGGCGTTACTGAACCCCAATATCAGAGGAGCGACTGTTGACTGTGCAGACAGCACTTCTGGGCAGCAACTGGCGGTGTTGAAGCCCAGGGACAGCAGGAGGAGCAGGCTGGAGGTATTGCCGCAACACAGCAGGGGAGCAGCTGGCGTTACTGAATCCCAATAACAGAGGAGCGACTGTTGACTGTGCAGACAGCACTTCCGGGTAGCAACTGGCAGTGTTGAAGCCCAGGAACAGCAGGAGGAGCAGGCTGGAGGTATTGCCACAAACACAGCAGGGGAGAAGCTGGTGTTACTGAACCCCAATAACAGAGGAGCGACAGTTGACTGTGCAGACAGCACTTCCGGGCAGCAACTGGCAGTGTTGAAGCCCAGGGACAGCAGGAGGAGCAGGCTGGAGGTATTGCCGCAACACAGCAGGGGAGCAGCTGGCATTACTGAACCCCAATAACAGAGGAGTGACTGTTGACTGTGCAGACAGCACTTCCGGGCAGCAGCTGGCGGTGTTGAAGCCCAGGGACAGCAGGAAGAGCAGGCTGGAGGTATTGCCGCAACACAGCAGGGGAGCAGCTGGCGTTACTGAACCCCAATAACAGAGGAGTGACTGTTGACTGTGCAGACAGCACTTCCGGGCAGCAACTGGCGGTGTTAAAGCCCAGGGAAAGCAGGAGGAGCAGCGTGTAGGCTGAGGCCTAATTGGAGCAAGTTAAAAGGTAACCTTTAACCCCCCAGGCATTTGTAGCTGAAAAAGCCACCTTGTGTAGCACCAATGATGCAAAAGGAAAAGGTGGCTCTTTTAATTATGCTCCTTGCAAACGCAGAACTAAACACTTACAAAATGTGTCCCCTGATACCGTGAAACCGTCAGAGGTGGGACTTTCCTTCGTAATGTGACGCAGCACAGCCGTCATCCCTACCTCCTTGGCGCCGTGCGCCGCCTCCTTAGCGCTGTTTGAATCTGTCCCTTAGCCTGCGCTGTTATGTTCAACCTTGGCCATGCGCAGTTAGCGATGCCCGTCTTCTGACATCATTTGGTGTCAGGCTGGCTGCGCCTGTGCGGCCGCCCTGCCCGAGATCTCGCCTCGCAGTGTCGTCTAATGTAATCACACTGCGGGCCTGGGATCCATGGGCATGCGCAGTGCATATCTTCGCCTCTCACTCACCTACTTTCGGCTTCTTCACAGGGTGCGGCGTCACGACCGTGGCATGCTATTAGGGATCAGCTGACGGCGCACAATCTGAAGAAGATGGAGGGAGATGAGTGAGAGCCTGAGGTGAAGATATGCACTGCGCATGCCCATGGATCCCAGGCCCGCAGTATGGTAAAATCAGAAGAGACTGCGAGGCGGGATCTCGGGCAGCACGGCCGCACAGGCCCAGTCAGCCTGACACCAAATGACGTCAGAAAATGGGCAGCGCAAACAGCGCATGGCCAAGGTTGAACATAACAGCGCAGGCTAAGGGACAGATTCAAACAACGCTAAGGAGGCGACGCAAGGCGCCAAGGGGGTAGGGATGACGGCTGTGCTGCGTCACATTACGAAGGAAAGTCCCACCTCCGGGACAGTTTCATGGTATGAGGGGACACATTTTATAAGTGTTAAGTTCTGCGTGTGCAAGGAGCTAAACTAAAAGAGCTACCTTTTCCTTGTGCAGCATTACTGCTGCACAAGGTGGCTCTTTCAGTAACAAATGCCTGGGGGCTGGGGACAGGTTCCCTTAAATTAGAGTTGTTGTGTCAGCGTGGCGGTCGCAGGACACATTGCCAGCTATACAGCTGGGGATCAGCTGACGTTACTGAAACCCAATAACACTGGGTCATGTGTTTTGACTGTGCAGCCTGCACTTCTGAGCATCAACTGGCGGTGTTGGAGCCCAGGGATTACAGTTCAGGTGGTAGAAACATGAATGCAACAGGAGACCTGGATACTATAGCCAAACAATTATTTAATCTGGAAGAGGAGTGGCAAATTCCTGCGAGATCCAGGCCTTGTTCATTTTCAGAAAAGTAAGCCGGTCAACGTTATCGGAGGATAGTCGCATGCGACGGTCTGTTAGTACACCACCTGCGGCACTAAAGACGCGTTCCGATAATACACTAGCAGCAGGGCAAGCCAGCACCTCCAATGCTTACTGGCTTAGCTCTGGCCATGTATCCAGCTTAGAGTCCCAAAATTTGAAAGTGGAAGAGCCGTCTGGGAGTACAGTAAGAGGGCAAGACATGTAGTCTGTCACCATCTGACGGAAACGTTGCCTCCTGCTGACTGGAGCCGTCTGTGATGGTGTAGACATGTGTGGCGGGCACACAAAACTGAGCCACAGTTGGGCCATACTGGTCTTGCCTTTTGCTGAGGCACTGCTTCGGCTCCCTCTGTGTGCAGAGCTTCCTCCACTGCCTCGACGCACTGAGCTGCTTTGTAAAGCACTAGCAGCACTGCTCTAACTTGGACTGGAGAAGATGATGGAATTCACCAGTGTGTCTTGGTACTCCCACATTTTACGCTCCCGGTTCAACGGTGTTATGAGGCTTTATAAGTTGTCCCGGTAGCGAGGATCTAGGAGGGTGTACACCCAATAATCAGCCGTGTTGAGAATGTGGGCGATGCGGCAGTCGTTTCTCAGGCACTGCAGCATGTAATCAGCCATGTGCTGCAGACTGCCAACTTGCCAAGAAATGCTGTCCCCTGCTTGAGGCGTGATCTCTGCCCGCTCTGCATCACCCCACCCTCGCTCTACACACTGACTACTGGAGAATTGTGTAACTCCCTCCTCTGGATGGATGTCTTCCTCCTCCATTGACTCCTCCTCATCCTCCTCACAAAGTGTCCCCTGCCTAGGCCTTTGTGAGGAACCACGTAGCGCTGACTGTCCAGAAGCTGATGGAATTGGTGGCTCCTCTGTTGTGAATTCCGTTCTCGGGCTCCCTCCTGTAGTCGTGAATGGTACTTTGGTGAGTTCTGTCCTTGAACACCCTCTGGTGGCTTTGAGTGGAAAGTGGTCTGTGCTTACACAATGGAATGAGTGTGCCCTGGCAGCGATTTTCAGAAAGGGTCTTTCTGAAGCCCTTAAAGATGTTATGGTGGGGTTCCCCACGCCTGCTGGTCTGAATGAATCAATGTCTTTGGCCATTCAGATTGATCGGCGTTTGCGCGAGCGCAAAGTTGTGCACCATTTGGTGGTGTCCTCTGAGCGGAGGACTGAGCCTATGCAATGTGATAGGACTTTGACCAGAGAGGAACGACAAGAACACAGACGTCAGAACGGGCTGTGTTTTTACTGTGGTGACTCCTCTCATGCTATCTCTGATTGTCCTAAGCGCACTAAGAGGTTCGCTAGGTCTGTCACCATTAGTACTGTGCAGCCGCCTAAATTTCTCTTATCTGTTACTCTGATTTGCTCATTGTTGTCCTACTCTGTTATGGCATTTGTGGATTCGGGCACTGCCCTGAACTTGATGGACTTGGAGTTTGCCAGGCGCTGTGGTTTTTCCTTGGAGCCTTTGCAGAGTCCTATTCCCTTAAGGGGGATTGATGCTACGCCATTGGCCAAGAATAAACCTCAGTACTGGACTCAGCTGACCATGTACATGGCTCCCGCACATCAGGAAAATATTCGCTTTTTGGTGTTGCATAATTTGCATGATGTTGTCGTGTTGGGTTTGCCATGGTTACAGGTTCACAATCCAGTACTGGATTGGAAATCAATGTCTGTGTCTAGTTGGGGTTGTCAAGGAATACATAGTGATGTTCCTTTGATGTCAATTTCTTCTTCCACTCCTTCTGAAGTCCCTGAGTTTTTGTCGGATTACCAGGATGTATTTGATGAGCCCAAGTCCAGTGCCCTACCTCCTCATAGGGACTGTGATTGCGCTATTAATTTGATTCCTGGTAGTAAGTTCCCTAAGGGCTGACTGTTCAATTTATCTGTGCCAGAACATGCCGCTATGCGGAGTTATGTAAAGGAGTCCTTGGAGAAAGGGCATATTCGCCCGTCTTCGTCACCGTTGGGAGCAGGGTTCTTTTTTGTGGCCAAGAAGGATGGCTCTCTGAGACCTTGTATAGATTACCCCCTTCTCAATAAAATCACGGTCAAATTTCAGTACCCTTTGCCTCTGTTGTCTGATTTGTTTGCTCGGATTAAGGGGGCTAGTTGGTTTACCAAGATTGACCTTCGAGGGGCGTATAATCTTGTGCGTATTAAACAGGGCGATGAATGGAAAACAGCATTTAATATGCCCAAGGGCCATTTTGAGTACCTGGTGATGCCATTCAGGCTTTCTAATGCTCCATCTGTGTTTCAGTCCTTTATGCACGACATCTTCCGGAAATATCTGGATAGGTTCATGATTTTATATTTGGATGATATTTTGGTCTTTTCGGATGATTGGGAGTCTCATGTGAGGCAGGTCAGGATGGTGTTCCAGGTCCTTCGTGCTAATGCGTTGTTTGTGAAGGGGTCTAAATGCCTCTTTGGAGTTCAGAAGGTTTCCTTTTTGGGCTTCATTTTTTCCCCTTCTACTATCGAGATGGACCCTGTTAAAGTTCAGGCCATTTATGATTGGACTCAACCTACATCTGTGAAGAGTCATCAGAAGTTACTGGGCTTTGCTAATTTTTACCATCGCTTCATCTCTAATTTTTCTAGTGTGGTTAAGCCTTTGACTGATTTGACGAAGAAAGGCGCTGATGTGGTGAATTGGTCCCCTGCGGCCGTTGAGGCTTTTCAGGAGCTTAAACGTCGTTTTACTTCGGCCCCTGTGTTGCGTCAGCCAGATGTTTTGCTCCCTTTTCAGGTCAAGGTTGATGCTTCTGAGATTGGGGCAGGGGCTGTTTTGTCTCAGAGAAGTTCTGATGGCTCTTTGATGAAGCCATGTGCTTTCTTTTCTAGAAAGTTTTCGCCTGCTGAGCGTAATTATGATGTCGGCAACCGGGAGTTGTTGGCTATGAAGTGGGCATTCGAGGAGTGGCGACATTGGCTTGAGGGAGCCAAACATCGCGTGGTGGTCCTGACTGATCACAAGAATTTGACTTACCTCGAGTCCGCCAAGTGGTTGAATCCTAGACAGGCTCGATGGTCACTGTTTTTCTTCCGTTTCGATTTTGTGGTCTCATACCTTCCGGGATCTAAGAATGTGAAGGCTGATGCCCTTTCTAGGAGTTTTTTGCCTGATTCTCCGGGAGTCCCTGAGCCGGCTGGTATTCTCAAAGAGGGGGTGATTCTGTCTGCCATCTCCCCTGATTTGCGGCGGGTGCTGCAGGAGTTTCAGGCTGATAGACCTGACCGCTGTCCAGTGGAGAAACTGTTTGTCCCTGATAGATGGACTAGTAGGGTTATTTCTGAGGTTCATTGTTCAGTATTGGCTGGTCATCCTGGGATTTTTGGTACCAGAGATTTGGTTGCTAGGTCCTTTTGGTGGCCTTCCTTGTCACGGGATGTGCGTTCTTTTGTGCAGTCCTGTGGGACTTGTGCTCGGGCCAAACCTTGCTGTTCTCGTGCCAGTGGGTTGCTTTTGCCTTTACCTGTCCCGAAGAGGCCCTGGACGCATATTTCCATGGATTTTATTTCTGATCTTCCTCTCTCTCAAAGGATGTCTGTCATTTGGGTGGTTTGTGATCGGTTTTCTAAGATGGTCCATTTGGTACCCTTGCCTAAATTGCCTTCCTCCTCTGATTTGGTTCCATTATTTTTTCAGCATGTGGTTCGTTTGCATGGCATTCCGGAGAACATTGTATCAGACAGAGGTTCCCAGTTTGTTTCTAGGTTTTGGCGGTCCTTTTGTGCTAAGATGGGCATTGATTTGTCTTTTTCTTCAGCGTTCCATCCTCAGACAAATGGCCAAACCGAACGAACCAATCAGACCTTGGAAACCTATCTGAAATGCTTTGTTTCTGCTGATCAGGATGATTGGGTGACCTTCTTGCCTTTGGCCGAGTTCGCCCTTAATAATCGGGCTAGTTCTGCCACTTTGGTTTCACCTTTTTTTTTGTAATTCTGGTTTTCATCTTCGTTTTTCTTCGGGGCAGGTTGAGCCTTCTGACTGTCCTGGTGTGGATTCTGTGGTGGACAGGTTGCAGCAAATTTGGACTCACGTGGTGGACAATTTGACGTTGTCTCAAGAGAAGGCGCAACGTTTTGCTAACCGCCGTCGCTGTGTTGGTCCCCGACTTCGTGTTGGGGATTTGGTTTGGTTGTCTTCTCGTTATGTTCCTATGAAGGTTTCTTCTCCTAAGTTCAAGCCTCATTTCATTGGTCCTTATAAGATTTCTGAAATTATCAATCCTGTGTCGTTTCGTTTGGCTCTTCCAGCTTCTTTTGCCATCCATAATGTGTTCCATAGGTCCTTGTTGCGGAGATATGTGGCACCTTTGGTTCCCTCCGTTGATCCTCCTGCTCCGGTGTTGGTTGAGGGGGAGTTGGAGTATGTGGTGGAGAAGATTTTGGATTCTCGTATTTCGAGACGGAAGCTTCAGTACCTGGTTAAATGGAAGGGCTATGGTCAGGAGGATAATTCCTGGGTTGTTGCCTCCGATGTCCATGCTGCCGATTTGGTTCGTGCCTTTCATTTGGCTTGTCCTGATCGGCCTGGGGGCTCTGGTGAGGGTTCGGTGACCCCTCCTCAAGGGGGGGTACTGTTGTGAATTCCGTTCTCGGGCTCCCTCCTGTGGTTGTGAATGGTACTTTGGTGAGTTCTGTCCTTGGACACCCTCTGGTGGCTTTGAGTGGAACTGCTGATCTTTGAGGTTGGCTTTCTCAGCTGCCCTCGCTTATTGCTTCTGCTGGCTTCCCTATTTAACTCTGCCCAGGTCGTTAGTTCATGCCAGCTGTCAATGTCTCAGTACTGGTTCAGATCTCTCTTGGATTTCTCAGATGACCTGTCTACTCCAGCAGAAGCTAAGTCCCTACTAGTTCATTTGCTGTTCATTGGTTTTTGAATATATTTCTCAGTACATGCTATGTTTCTAGTCCAGCTTGCTATTATGATATTTCCTTGCTAGCTGGAAGCTCTGGGGGTGCAGAGCTGCACCTCCACACCGTGAGTCGGTGTGGAGGTCTTTTTGCACACTCTGCGTGGTTTTTGTAGTTTTTTATACTGACTGCACAGTTCCCTTTCCTATCCTCTGTCTATCTAGAGAAGATTCGGCCTCCTTTGCTAAAATCTGTTTCATTCCTGTGTTTGTCACTTTCCTCTTAACTCACAGTCAATATTTGTGGGGGGCTACCTTTACTTTGGGGAATTTCTCTAAGGCAAGGTAGGTTGCTATTTCTATCTTTAGGGGTAGTTAGCTCTTAGGCTGTGAAGAGGCATCTAGGGAGAGTTAGGCACGCTCCACGGCTATTTCTAGTGTGTGTGATAGGATTAGGATTAGGTCAGTAGAGTTACCACCTCCTCAGAGCTTGTCCCAGGTTTTCCGTTTTAACCATCAGGTCATTTCGGGTGCTCCTAACCACCAGGTCCATAACACTCCTCATCCTCCACCTCTTCCACAACATCATCCCTTAGCGCTTGCAGTGTTTGTTGAAGCAGGCAGATAAGGGGGACAGTCATGCTGACTAGTTCTTCATCTGCACTGGCCATCCGCATGGAATCATCGAAGGAACGCAAAACCTGGCATACGTCCTTCATAGTGGCACACTCAGTGGTTGTGAAGTCTGAACGGCGCGGAGTGCGACTTCTTTGCGCCTGATGCAGCTCCATTACTACTGGCTGCTGCTCACACAACCGCTCCAACATATGTAACGTGGAATTCCACCTGGTGGGTAGGTCACATATGATGCAATGTTCCGGAAGGCGGAATCGGCGCTGCAGAGCTGCAATACGCGATCTTGCCATGCTGGAACGCCGCAGGTGAGCACACTCTAGGTGGACCTTGTGCAGCAGTGCATCAAGATCCGGATAGTCCCTCAAAAAACTCTGCACGACCAAGTTGAGCACATGTGCCAGACATGGGATGTGAGTGAGGTTGCCTAGGGCCAGAGCTGCCACCAGATTTCGGCCATTGTCACACACTACCATGCCTGGCTGGAGATTCGCTGGCACAAACCACATGTCGCTCTCCTGCTTGATGGCATTCCAGAGCTCCTGCGCTGTGTGGCTTCGATTCCCCAAAGAAATTAATTTCAAGACAGCCTGTTGACGTTTTGCCATGGCTGTGCTCATGTCGGTCGTAACAGGTAAATGTTCACGGGTCCATGTGGAGGTGGACTGTGATGGCTCCTCCAGCGATGATTCTGAGGAACTTGTGTATGAGGAGGAGTCAATGCGTACAGACTGGATTCCTTCAATCCTTGGAGTGGGCAGGACATGTCCTGCCCCACTCGCACGATCTGTACCCGGCTCAACAACATTAACCCAATGGGCAGTGAGGGAAAGGTATCGCCCCTGTCCATGGTGACTGGTCCACGCATCGGTGGTGAGGTGGACCTTGCTACTGACGGCCTTCAGTAGCGCGTGTTTTATGTGTCCCTCCACATGCTTGTGCAGGGCAGGGATGGCTTGCCTGCTGAAATAAAAGCGGCTGGGTTACGGAAGCTGTCAGTCTCTATCAGCCTGAATGACAGCATTTCAAGGGACAATAGTTTTGCAATGTCAGCATTCAGAGCCTGTGCTCGGGGGTGGTTTGCCGAGAATGGCCGCCTTTTCTCCCATGCCTGTGCTACCGATGGCTGTAGACTGGGCTGAGAGTGTGAGGATGACTGGGAACGTTGTGCTGCGGGTGGAATTACTGTGGGTCTCTGGACAACAGTGCCAGAGGTTCTTCCATGGCGATCCTGGGAGGAAGCCGAACCAGCTGTGTGTGAGCTGGAGGAAGAGGCAACACGAGCTGAAGAGGTGGTAGCTGCCGCTGTTGGTTGGCCTAGGTCTTCAGTGTGTTTTTGTAACTCCACCGCGTGCCTGGTCCGCACATGTTTCCACATATTTGTGGTATTGAGGTTGCTGACATTTCTCCCTCTTTTGACTTTCTGATGACACACCTTGCATTTGACAAAGCAAATGTCATCTGCAACTGTGTCAAAAAAGGACCAGGCACTGCAAGTCTTGGGAGCGCCCGTTTTGGCTTTTGGAAGAGGCATGCTCCTAACGGGTGCCGAAGTGGAGGCTACAGGCTCTGCAGTCTTCCCCCTCCTTCTCCCTCTTTGGCCCGTTCGGGGAATCTCTTCCTCAGAGCTGCTCCCACCACCTTCTTGTACCTCACGCCATGATGGGTCAAGGACCTCATCATCTACACTACCCTCTGCCACTAACTGCTCCTCCTGGGTAGTCTTGGCAGCACAGTACGCACCAAAAAGTGGCACCTGAGTCTCATCATCAGATGCGTACTGCGGTGTGGTGACCGGAGGCACTGGCCCACCCGCCTCTTCAGAGTCAGAGAGACAAAGCTGTTGAGCATCACTGCACACTGCCTCTTCCATTTCTCCAATGTTGCTTGGCTGGCCCCCTGTTTCCAAGCCAAGAGATTCAGAGAACACAAGTAGAGATGGCTCCTGTCCTGGGCTCTCTGACTGCCTGGGCAATTTGGCAGGTGGTGAAGAGACAGATGGGTGCTCTCCAGTGCTCTGTGCCTGAGAGGATGTGGCACTAATTGAAGTTGATGCATTAGCTGCCATCCATCCGACAATGGCTTCAATTTGTTCTTCATGCAGCAGCGGTGTACGGCGATGTCCTACAAAGCTGCGCATGAAGGACTGTTCCCTGCTGAAACTGGGTGATGATGAGTCACCGGTGCCCGCAGCAGGCACAGAATCCCCACGTCCTCTCCCTGCTCCGCGCCCACGCCCACGTGCCTTACTCCCTGCCTTCTTCATCTTGGTTGACTGATAAAGATAAGCAGAAAAGTACTAAGGGCTTAGTGTGCTTATTCCTGAACAGCTCCTAACAGGTATAAGAAACACTAATTTTCTAAAGTGTGGACTAGACTTTAATATGAGCTAATGTGGCCTACACAACTGTAAAGTGGTGTGTTTGGTGAACTTTATTAATTTTTTTTTTTTGGCAGAACTGACTACAGAGTGAGCTGCACTCACACGGAGACCATGCAAACAGCCGTAAACGGCGCTGCTAGGCCAAAAAAAGCTCCTCTATGTAATTCTATGTAGTGTTTTTCCACAATTTAGCTGGCTACGGGTGGAAAGTCACTAATAGGAAATATTTGAAAAAATGTGCAGCAGGCTGCACTAATAGCAAAAAAGGACAATGGATGGAACGGTATGAGGCAGTGACGCACCCTGAGCTGAATACAACCGGCTGTGGCAGCACACAGACTACAGAGCGATGTGCACTCACACACACACAGAGACCTTGCAGACAGCTGTGAACAGCGCTGCAAGGCAAAAGCAAGGTTCTCACACAGCGGTTGCTAAATTAGCCTGGGTAAAGCACAATGAAGAAAATCGCTATCTCTAAACTGGCCCTCAGTCAGAACACAGCGTCCTGTCCCTAACTGAATTCACAGCAGTGTGAGCCCTAAATGGCGGCAGCGACTTTTATAGTGCATCGTGACATCATTTCAGCAGCCAATCACAGCCATGCCAGTACTTCCATGCCCACCATGCAGAACAGGATGTGCCCACACTTCTAATCAGTCCTCATTGGCTGAATTCGGGCAGTTTGAATTCTGGGAACTTCCGATTCCGGTATCCGATATACGGAAAATATCGGAACTCGGTATCGGAATTCCGCTAATATCGGCCGATACCCGATACTTGCGGTATCGGAATGCTCAACACTACTCATAATCATCCAGTTGATTCATGAACTGTACAAGTACGTGCTGGTGTTCATGGTGGTGTAAAAGAAAATGGGGCCTGTGATCTGCATCTGAGACTTTGTGCACCATACACCAAATTTTTATCTTGGATTTGTTTTTGGTGAGAGGCAAAGATATTTTCAGAGGCCCATGTAGTGGTGTTTAGTGATGCTGTCCAGCACCTACAGCGTGCAAAGCTCAATATATCAAGGAGCACAACACACATTGCTTCATCCTAGCAAGAGTTAGACAGAGTACTCAGTGCCTCTTTCATGTGAATCTTCCTTTATGCATAGACAGCAGCCAAGCTGTACAATAAAATGCTAATGGGTCTGTTAGACTGCTTTGAAAAAAAATGTATTCCTTCTGCTGTAAATGGAAGCACTCATCGTATCTTGGTATTTCTTTTTATTCTATAACTTGCTCCTCTTAATTCGTTCCTTATGATGCCATCTACAGCTACTTCCTTAACCTTATCTTGAATTGAATGATTGCATTCTTTACATTGTTACCAGTGTAGCTACCAGAGCTTACATTTTTTTTGATCCAGGAGTAAGATTGTTTGTTACATCTTACCATACCGCTGTGGAGAACCCTTTTGTAAGGATGCTTTCACACTGTGCTTTGTCCTCTGTTTATTGGCGATGTTGTGGCTCACATCAGAACACCCGCAAACTGGGATTCGGGCCTATGCGTCGGCGGGGTCTGTTTTTTTCCAGTCAAGATGGGGTGCAGAGTGTACATTAATGAGAAAAAAAGATCTTTTTTGCATTTACCAAATGGCTGCAATGAAACAGAGTGAAAAGTTTAATGGGGTATGAATACTTTCCGTACCCACTGTACCTCTGTAGTTATAATCATTTGCTTTGAAACTTGCTTTATACATTGGTTTACATAGTAAATACTCCAGCTGCACTTGTAGTGATCTCTGAAATAGGTCCAATCAAATGTATCATTTATTTATGCAGTATTATGCAAACGTTTTAGGCAGGTGTGGAAAAATACAGCAAAGTAATAATGCTATAAAAAATAGAAGTGCTAACAGTTTATGTTTATTAATTTACAAAATGCAAAGTGAATGAAAAAAGAGAAATCTAAGTCAAATCAATATTTGATGTAACCAACCTTTTTCCTTCAAAATGACATGCCTGTTCCACTCATTGATCACCCTGTCAAAAAGTTTTTTCTAATATCTAATCTGTGTCTCCTCCCATTCAGTTTCATCCCATTGCTTCTAGTTTTTCCTTGTGCAAATGAGAATAAAGATGATCCTTCTACAATGTGACAGCCCTTGAGATATTTGTAGACAGCTATTAAGTCTCCTCTCAGTCTTCTATTTTGCAAGCTAAACATTCACAAATCCTGTAAACGTTCCTCATAGGACATGGTTTGCAGACCATATCAAAAATAGAAAAAAAGACAGCGCCACAACGGACAGTGATAATAGTCTTATGTTTTTAATCTGCCTCCTGCGGCGACATTTCGGTCCAATGACCTTTATCAAGCTTGATAAAGGTCATTGGACCGAAACGTCGCCGCAGGAGGCAGATTAAAAACGTAAGACTATTATCACTGTCCGTTGTGGCGCTGTCTTTTTTTCTATTTTTGATATGGACTTGTAACCGGGTTGGACCCCCTGGTATATGACGTGCGCCATTATGCACATGGAGGCTGTTTGAACATTGGGTGCGGTTTATCTTCTTTTTGGACTTATGGTTTGCAGACCAGTCACCATTCTGGTTGCTCAGTTTGTTAATGTCTTTTTTAAAATGTGGTGCCCAAAACAGTACACAGTATTCCAGATGAGGTCTGACCAAAGAGGAATAGAGGGCAATAGCAGCTTCACGTGATCTTGACTGTATGCTTCTATTAATACATCCCAGAATTGTATTTGCACTTTTTGCTGCTGCATAACACTGTTGACTTATGTTTAGTCTGTGAACTATTTGCATACCCAAGTCATTTTCACATGAGCTGTTGCTTAGCCCTATTCCTCCCATTCTTTATATGCTTTTTTCATTTTTATTGCCCAGATGTAGTAGTTTGCATTTTTCCCTGCTAAAAAATCATTGTTATTTGCTACCCACTGCTCCAGTTTATTCATATCTTTTTGAATCCTCTCTGTCTTCTCTAGTATTAGTTATCCCTCCTAGCTTTGTGTCATCAGCAAATTTAATCAGTGTACCCTCAATTCCTTCATTTAAATCATTGATAAAGATGTTGAACAATACAGGCCCCAGGATGCAGCCCTGTGGTACCCCACTTGAGAGATTCTTCCAACTGGATGTGCAGCCATTTACGGCTACTCTTTGGGTCCGATCACTAAGCCATTTATGAATCCATCTAACAGTTGCCTTGTCCATTCCATACAGTCATTTTTCAATAAGGATTTTGTGAGATACCTTATCAAATGCTTTGCTGAAGTCTAAATATACTATATTTACAGCATTTCCCTGATCCACCCAGTCAGTGATCATAGAAGGAAATTAAGTTAGTCTGACATGACTTATTAGTTACAAACCCATGATGACTCTGTTTAATCACTTCATTCTTATCCAGGTACTTACATACATGTTGTTTAATATAATTTGTTCAAAGATCTTTCTTGGTATAGACATCAAACTCACCGGCCTATAGTTCCCTGGGTCCACCACCTTCCCCTTTTTGAAGATAGGAACAACATTTGCTCTTCTCCAGTCAGTTGTGTAAAGATAAGTGGGCCAAAATTCCTCCAGAGCATTGTAAAAGACTCATTGACAGTTATCGCAAATGCTTGATTGCAGTTGTTTCTGCTAAGGGTGGCCCCACCAGTTATTAGGTTTAGGGCGCTATTGCTTTTTCACAGCGGGGGCCTATAGGTCTAGATTTCTCTTTCTATTAATAATAAAGACCTTCATTTAAAAACTACATTTTGTGTTTACTTGTGTTATCTTTGTCTAATATTTTGCAGTTGTTTGGTCATCTGAAACATTTAAGTGTGACAAACGTGCAAAAGAATAGTAAATCAGGAAGGGGGCAAACACTTTTTCATACAGCTATATTACTGAACAAGATCTGTCTTGCAGAAATAGAGTATCTTGTAGATCAATTAAATACTGGGCCTCATTCAGACAATAGTAATGCAAATACATTCTGGCATTCGTGTCACTAATGCAAGGAATTCCAGATTCTCACTGCCCCAACAGTAAAGAATCCTGTTCTATGTTGGTGGAAAAACCTTCTCTCCTCCAGATGCAGAGAATGCCCACTTGTGACTGTCACCTTCCTTGGTATAAACAGATCCTCGGAGAGATATTTGTATTGTCCCCTTATATACTTATACATGATTATTAGATTGCCCCTCAGTTGTCTTTTTTCTAGACTAAATAATCCTAATTTTGCTAGTCTCTGGGTATTGTAGTTAATAATTTTGTTGCCCTCCTTTGTATTCGCTCTAGTTTCATTATATCCTTCCTGAGCACCGGTGCCCAAAACTGTACACAGTACTTCATGTGCGCTCTAACCAGGGATTTGTACAGAGGCAGTATAATGCTCTCATCATGTGTATCCAGACCTCTTTTAATGCACCCGATGATCCTGTTTGCCTTGACATCCGCTGCCTGGCACTTGCTGGTCCAGGTAAGTTTATCATTAACTAGGATCCCCAAGTCCTTCTCCATGTCAGATTTACCCAGTGGTTTCCCATTCAGTGTGTAATGGTGATATTGATTCCTTCTTCCCATGTGTATAACCTTACATTTATCATTGTTAAACAACATCTGCCACCTTTCGGCACAAGTTTCCAACTTATCCAGATCCATCTGTAGCAGAATACTATCTTCTCTTGTATTAACTGCTTTACATAGTTTTGTATCATTTGCAAATATCAATATTTTACTGTGTAAACTTTCTACCAGATCGATAATAAATATGTTGAAGAAAATAGGTCCCAACACCGACCCCGCGGTACCCCACTGGTCACAGCAACTCAGTTAGAGAATATACCATTTATATCCACCCTCTGCTTTCTATCACCAAGCCAGTTACTTACCCAATTACACACATTTTCCCCCAGACCCAGCATTCTCATTTTGTGTACCAACCTCTTCTGTGGCACTGTATTAAACGCTTTGAAAAGATCAAGATATACCACATCCAATGACTCACCTTGGTCTAGTCTATAGCTTACCTCTTCATAAAAACTGATCACATTGTTTTGACAGGAGCGATTCCTCATAATCCCATGCATGGCGTTAAACAGTAATTCTCATTGAGATAATCCAGAATAACATCCCTCAGAAACCCTTCAAATATTTTACCAACAAATAGAGGTTAGACTTACTGGCCTATAATTTCCAGGTTCACTTTTAGAGCCCTTTTTGAATATTGGTACCACATTTGCTATGCGCCAGTCCTGTGGAACATACCCCGTCGCTATAGAGTCCCTAAATATAAGAAATTATAGTTTGTCTATTATATTACTTAGTTCTCTTAGTACTCGTGGGTGTATGCCATCCGGACCTGGAAATTTACATATTTTAATCTTATTTAGCCGGTTTCGCACCTCTTCTTGGGTTAGATTGGTGACCCTTAATATAGGGTTTTCTGTGTCTCTCGGCATTTCACCTAGCATTTTATTTTCCATTGTGAATACCGTGGAGAAGAAGGTGTTTAATATATTAGCTTTTTCCTCGTCATCTACAACCATTCCTTCCTCACAATTTTTTAAGGGGCCTACACTAGGGTTGATCGAAACGGATCAAACATTTTCAAAAGTCGCCGACTTTTGGCAAAGTCGGGTTTCGTGAAACCCGACCCCATCCCAGCGTGGGATCGGCCATGCGGTCGGCGATCTTCACGCCAAAGTCGCGTTTCGTATGACACTTTCAGCGCCTTTTCTCAGCCAATGAAGGTGGACGCAGAGTGTGGGCAGCGTGATGACATAGCTCTCGGTCCCCACCATCTTAGAGAAGGGCATGGCAGTGATTGGCTTGCTCTCTGCGGCGTCACAGGGGCTATAAAGGGGCGTGCACGCCGACCGCCATCTTACTGCTGCTGAGCTGAGCATATGGAGAGGTTGCTGCCGCTTCGTCAGAAGCAGGGATGGCGTTAGGCAGGGTACATTAACCCCCAAACCGCTTGTGCTGTAGCGATTTCCACTGTCCAACACCACCTTTTCTTTGCAGGGACAGTGGAGGCTAGATTTCTCTTCATCAGCTCTGTAGCTTATTGGGCTGCCCTAGAAGGCTCCCTGATAGCTGCATTGCTGTTTGTACGCCGCTGTGCAAACCAACTGCTTTTTTAAAAGCACAAATCCTGTTGCTCCTTCCTTTCTGCACAGCTATCTTGTTTGTTTGTCCACACTTTTTGTGTGCAGCAGTCCTTTTTATTGCTGCCTGCCATACTTTTCAGAGATTATTGTAGGGAGATAGTAATTGAAGTACAGTCCCTTTTTTTTTTTTTTATATATACATATCTTCCAGCCACTTTCTGCCCCTGAAACTGTGTAGTGTAAAACAGTGGGCCTGTATTTTTCTGCACTGTCCCACACCTGAAAAGGGAGATTAATATTGCCAATCAGTGCATCTGTGCCAGTCGTGTCTGTGGTATCTCTGTCAGTCATTTTGTGCCACAGAAACTATACTGTCATACTTTGGGCCTGATTTATTCACTAGTCTCTCAAAAAAATAAATAAATAAATAAATAAATAAAGGGAGAATAATATTGCCAAATCTGTGCATCTGTTCCAGTCGTGTCTGTGGTATCTCTGTCAGTCATTTTGTGCCACAGAAACTATACTGTAATATAGTGTGCCTGATTTAATCACTAGTCTCCCATTTAAAAAAAAGTAAAATAAAGGGAGAATAATATTGCCAAATCTGTGCATCTGTGCCAGTCGTGTCTGTGGTTTATCTGTCAGTCATTTTGTGCCACAGAAACTTTACTGTCATACATTGGGCCTGATTTAATCACTAGTCTCCCATAAAAAAAGTAAAATAAAGGGAGAATAATATTGCCAAATCTGTGCATCTGTGCCAGTCGTGTCTGTGGTTTCTCTGTCAGTCATTTTGTGCCACAGAAACTATACTGTCATACATTGGGCCTGATTTAATCACTATTCTCCCATATAAAAAAAATAAAATAAAGGGAGAATAATATTGCCAAATCTGTGCATCTGTGCCAGTCGTGTCTGTGGTATCCCTGTCAGTCATTTTGTGCCACAGAAACTATACTGTCATACATTGGGCCTGATTTATTCACTGGTCTTCCAAAATAAAAATAAGAAAATAAAGGGAGAATAATATTGCCAAATCTCTGCATCTGTGCCAGTCGTGTCTGTGGTATCTCTGTCTGTCATTTTGTTCCACAGAAACTATACTGTCATACATTGGGCCTGATTTAACCACTAGTCTCCCATATAAAAAAATAAAATAAAGAGAGAATAATATTGCCAAATCTGTGCATCTGTGCCAGTCGTGTCTGTGGTTTCTCTGTCAGTCATTTTGTGCCACAGAAACTATACTGTAATATAGTGTGCCTGATTTAACCACTAGTCTCCCATATAAAAAAAAGTAAAATAAAGGGAGAATAATATTGCCAAATCTGTGCATCTGTGCCAGTCGTGTCTGTGGTTTCTCTGTCAGTCATTTTGTGCCACAGAAACTATACTGTCATACATTGGGCCTGATTTAATCACTATTCTCCCATATAAAAAAAATAAAATAAAGGGAGAATAATATTGCCAAATCTGTGCATCTGTGCCAGTCGTGTCTGTGGTATCCCTGTCAGTCATTTTGTGCCACAGAAACTATACTGTCATACATTGGGCCTGATTTATTCACTAGTCTTCCAAAATAAAAATAAAAAAATAAAGGGAGAATAATATTGCCAAATCTGTGCATCTGTTCCAGTCGTGTCTGTGGTATCTCTGTCAGTCATTTTGTGCCACAGAAACTATACTGTAATATAGTGTGCCTGATTTAACCACTAGTCTCCCATATAAAAAAAGTAAAATAAAGAGAGAATAATATTGCCAAATCTGTGCATGTGTGCCAGTCATGTCTGTGGTTTCTCTGTCAGTCATTTTGTGCCACAGAAACTATACTGTCATACATTGGGCCTGATTTCTTCACCAGTCTCCCATATAAAAAAATAAAAATAAAGGGAGAATAATATTGCCAAATCTGTGCATCTGTGCCAGTCGTGTCTGTGGTTTCTCTGTCAGTCATTTTGTGCCACAGAAACTATACTGTAATATAGTGTGCCTGATTTAATCACTAGTCTCCCATATAAAAAAGTAAAATAAAGGGAGAATAATATTGCCAAATCTGTGCATCTGTGCCAGTCGTGTCTGTGGTTTCTCTGTCAGTCATTTTGTGCCACAGAAACTATACTGTCATACATTGGGCCTGATTTAATCACTATTCTCCCATAAAAAAAATAAAAAATAAAGGGAGAATAATATTGCCAAATCTGTGCATCTGTGCCAGTCGTGTCTGTGGTATCCCTGTCAGTCATTTTGTGCCACAGAAACTATACTGTCATACATTGGGCCTGATTTATTCACTAGTCTTCCAAAATAAAAATAAAAAAATAAAGGGAGAATAATATTGCCAAATCTGTGCATCTGTTCCAGTCGTGTCTGTGGTATCTCTGTCAGTCATTTTGTGCCACAGAAACTATACTGTAATATAGTGTGCCTGATTTAATCACTAGTCTCCCATATAAAAAAGTAAAATAAAGGGAGAATAATATTGCCAAATCTGTGCATCTGTGCCAGTCGTGTCTGTGGTTTCTCTGTCAGTCATTTTGTGCCACAGAAACTATACTGTCATACATTGGGCCTGATTTAATCACTATTCTCCCATAAAAAAAATAAAAAATAAAGGGAGAATAATATTGCCAAATCTGTGCATCTGTGCCAGTCGTGTCTGTGGTATCCCTGTCAGTCATTTTGTGCCACAGAAACTATACTGTCATACATTGGGCCTGATTTATTCACTAGTCTTCCAAAATAAAAATAAAAAAATAAAGGGAGAATAATATTGCCAAATCTGTGCATCTGTGCCAGTCGTGTCTGTGGTATCTCTGTCTGTCATTTTGTTCCACAGAAACTATACTGTCATACATTGGGCCTGATTTAACCACTAGTCTCCCATATAAAAAAATAAAATAAAGGGAGAATAATATTGCCAAATCTGTGCATCTGTGCCAGTCGTGTCTGTGGTTTCTCTGTCAGTCATTTTGTTGAAACTATACTGTAATATATTGGGCCTGATTTAGTCACTAGTCTCCCATATAAAAAAAATAAAATAAAGGGAGAATAATATTGCCAAATCTGTGCATCTGTGCCAGTCGTGTCTGTGGTAACTCTGTCAGTCATTCTATGCCATAGAAACTATACTGTCATACATTGGGCCTGATTTATTCACTAGTCTCCCATATAAAAAGAATAAAAATAAAGGGAGAATAATATTGACAAATCTGTGCATCTGTGCCAGTCGTGTCTGTGGTATCTCTGTCAGTCATTTTGTGCCACAGAAACTATACTGTAATATAGTGTGCCTGATTTAATCACTAGTCTCCCATATAAAAAAAATAAAATAAAGGGAGAATAATATTGCCAAATCTGTGCATGTGTGCCAGTCGTGTCTGTGGTATCCCTGTCAGTCATTTTGTGCCACAGAAACTATACTGTCATACATTGGGCCTGATTTATTCACTAGTATTCCAAAATAAAAATAAAAAAATAAAGGGGGAATAATATTGCCAAATCTGTGCATCTGTGCCAGTCGTGTCTGTGGTATCTCTGTCTGTCATTTTATTCCACAGAAATTATACTGTCATACATTGGGCCTGATTTAACCACTAGTCTCCCATATAAAAAAATAAAATAAAGGGAGAATAATATTGCCAAATCTGTGCATCTGTGCCAGTCGTGTCTGTGGTTTCTCTGTCAGTCATTTTGTGCCACAGAAACTATACTGTAATATAGTGTGCCTGATTTAATCACTAGTCTCCCATATAAAAAAAAGTAAAATAAAGGGAGAATAATATTGCCAAATCTGTGCATCTGTGCCAGTCGTGTCTGTGGTTTCTCTGTCAGTCATTTTGTGCCACAGAAACTATACTGTCATACATTGGGCCTGATTTAATCACTATTCTCCCATATAAAAAAAATAAAATATAGGGAGAATAATATTGCCAAATCTGTGCATCTGTGCCAGTCGTGTCTGTGGTATCCCTGTCAGTCATTTGTGCCACAGAAACTATACTGTCATACATTGGGCCTGATTTATTCACTAGTCTTCCAAAATAAAAATAAAAAAATAACGGGAGAATAATATTGCCAAATCTGTGCATCTGTGCCAGTCGTGTCTGTGGTATCTCTGTCTGTCATTTTGTTCCACAGAAACTATACTGTCATACATTGGGCCTGATTTAACCACTAGTCTCCCATATAAAAAAATAAAATAAAGGGAGAATAATATTGCCAAATCTGTGCATCTGTGCCAGTCGTGTCTGTGGTTTCTCTGTCAGTCATTTTGTTGAAACTATACTGTCATATATTGGGCCTGATTTAGTCACTAGTCTCCCATATAAAAAAAAGTAAAATAAAGGGAGAATAATATTGCCAAATCTGTGCATCTGTGCCAGTCGTGTCTGTGGTATCTCTGTCTGTCATTTTGTTCCACAGAAACTATACTGTCATACATTGGGCCTGATTTAACCACTAGTCTCCCATATAAAAAAATAAAATAAAGGGAGAATAATATTGCCAAATCTGTGCATCTGTGCCAGTCGTGTCTGTGGTTTCTCTGTCAGTCATTTTGTGCCACAGAAACTATACTGTAATATAGTGTGCCTGATTTAATCACTAGTCTCCCATATAAAAAAAAGTAACATAAAGGGAGAATGATATTGCCAAATCTGTGCATCTGTGCCAGTCGTGTCTGTGGTTTCTCTGTCAGTCATTTTGTGCCACAGAAACTATACTGTCATACATTGGGCCTGATTTAATCACTATTCTCCCATACAAAAAAAATAAAATAAAGGGAGAATAATATTGCCAAATCTGTGCATCTGTGCCAGTTGTGTCTGTGGTATCCCTGTCAGTTATTTTGTGCCACAGAAACTATACTGTCATACATTGGGCCTGATTTATTCACTAGTCTTCCAAAATAAAAATAAAAAAATAAAGGGACAATAATATTGCCAAATCTGTTCATCTGTGCCAGTCGTGTCTGTGGTATCTCTGTCTGTCATTTTGTTCCACAGAAACTATACTGTCATACATTGGGCCTGATTTAATCACTATTCTCCCATATAAAAAAATAAAATAAAGGGAGAATAATATTGCCAAATCTGTGCATCTGTGCCAGTCGTGTCTGTGGTAACTCTGTCAGTCATTTTATGCCATAGAAACTATACTGTCATACATTGGGCCTGATTTATTCACTAGTCTCCCATATAAAAAGAATAAAAATAAAGGGAGAATAATATTGCCAAATCTGTGCATCTGTGCCAGTCGTGTCTGTGGTATCTCTGTCAGTCATTTTGTGCCACAGAAACTATACTGTAATATAGTGGGCCTGAATTAATCACTAGTCTCCCATATAAAATTAAAAATAAGGGAGAATAATATTGCCAAATCTGTGCATGTGTGCCAGTCGTGTCTGTGGTTTCTCTGTCAGTCATTTTGTGCCACAGAAACTATACTGTAATATAGTGTGCCTGATTTAATCACTAGTCTCCCATTTAAAAAAAAGTAAAATAAAGGGAGAATAATATTGCCAAATCTGTGCATCTATGCCAGTCATGTCTGTGGTATCTCTGTCAGTCATTTTGTGCCACAGAAACTATACTGTCATACATTGGGCCTGATTTATTCACTAGTCTCTCAAAAAAATAAATAAATAAATAAAGGGAGAATAATATTGCCAAATCTGTGCATCTGTTCCAGTCGTGTCTGTGGTATCTCTGTCAGTCATTTTGTGCCACAGAAACTATACTGTAATATAGTGTGCCTGATTTAATCACTAGTCTCCCATTTAAAAAAAAGTAAAATAAAGGGAGAATAATATTGCCAAATCTGTGCATCTGTGCCAGTCGTGTCTGTGGTTTCTCTGTCAGTCATTTTGTGCCACAGAAACTATACTGTCATACATTGGGCCTGATTTAATCACTAGTCTCCCATAAAAAAAGTAATATAAAGGGAGAATAATATTGCCAAATCTGTGCATGTGTGCCAGTCGTGTCTGTGGTTTCTCTGTCAGTCATTTTGTGCCACAGAAACTATACTATCATACATTGGGCCTGATTTAATCACTAGTCTCCCATATAAAAAAAATAAAATAAACGGAGAATAATATTGCCAAATCTGTGCATCTGTGCCAGTCGTGTCTGTGGTTTCTCTGTCAGTCATTTTGTGCCACAGAAACTATACTGTAATATAGTGTGCCTGATTTAATCACTAGTCTCCCATATAAAAAAAATAAAAATAAAGGGAGAATAATATTGCCAAATCTGTGCATCTGTGCCAGTCGTGTCTGTGGTTTCTCTGTCAGTCATTTTGTGCCACAGAAACTATACTGTCATACATTGGGCCTGATTTAATCACTATTCTCCCATATAAAAAAAATAAAATAAAGGGAGAATAATATTGCCAAATCTGTGCATCTGTGCCAGTCGTGTCTGTGGTATCCCGGTCAGTCATTTTGTGCCACAGAAACTATACTGTCATACATTGGGCCTGATTTATTCACTAGTCTTCCAAAATAAAAATAAAAAAATAAAGGGAGAATAATATTGCCAAATCTGTGCATCTGTTCCAGTCGTGTCTGTGGTATCTCTGTCAGTCATTTTGTGCCACAGAAACTATACTGTAATATAGTGTGCCTGATTTAACCACTAGTCTCCCATATAAAAAAAGTAAAATAAAGAGAGAATAATATTGCCAAATCTGTGCATGTGTGCCAGTCATGTCTGTGGTTTCTCTGTCAGTCATTTTGTGCCACAGAAACTATACTGTCATACATTGGGCCTGATTTCTTCACCAGTCTCCCATATAAAAAAATAAAAATAAAGGGAGAATAATATTGCCAAATCTGTGCATCTGTGCCAGTCGTGTCTGTGGTTTCTCTGTCAGTCATTTTGTGCCACAGAAACTATACTGTAATATAGTGTGCCTGATTTAATCACTAGTCTCCCATATAAAAACGTAAAATAAAGGGAGAATAATATTGCCAAATCTGTGCATCTGTGCCAGTCGTGTCTGTGGTTTCTCTGTCAGTCATTTTGTGCCACAGAAACTATACTGTCATACATTGGGCCTGATTTAATCACTATTCTCCCATAAAAAAAATAAAAAATAAAGGGAGAATAATATTGCCAAATCTGTGCATCTGTGCCAGTCGTGTCTGTGGTATCCCTGTCAGTCATTTTGTGCCACAGAAACTATACTGTCATACATTGGGCCTGATTTATTCACTAGTCTTCCAAAATAAAAATAAAAAAATAAAGGGAGAATAATATTGCCAAATCTGTGCATCTGTTCCAGTCGTGTCTGTGGTATCTCTGTCAGTCATTTTGTGCCACAGAAACTATACTGTAATATAGTGTGCCTGATTTAATCACTAGTCTCCCATATAAAAAAGTAAAATAAAGGGAGAATAATATTGCCAAATCTGTGCATCTGTGCCAGTCGTGTCTGTGGTTTCTCTGTCAGTCATTTTGTGCCACAGAAACTATACTGTCATACATTGGGCCTGATTTAATCACTATTCTCCCATAAAAAAAATAAAAAATAAAGGGAGAATAATATTGCCAAATCTGTGCATCTGTGCCAGTCGTGTCTGTGGTATCCCTGTCAGTCATTTTGTGCCACAGAAACTATACTGTCATACATTGGGCCTGATTTATTCACTAGTCTTCCAAAATAAAAATAAAAAAATAAAGGGAGAATAATATTGCCAAATCTGTGCATCTGTGCCAGTCGTGTCTGTGGTATCTCTGTCTGTCATTTTGTTCCACAGAAACTATACTGTCATACATTGGGCCTGATTTAACCACTAGTCTCCCATATAAAAAAATAAAATAAAGGGAGAATAATATTGCCAAATCTGTGCATGTGTGCCAGTCGTGTCTGTGGTTTCTCTGTCAGTCATTTTGTTGAAACTATACTGTAATATATTGGGCCTGATTTAGTCACTAGTCTCCCATATAAAAAAAATAAAATAAAGGGAGAATAATATTGCCAAATCTGTGCATCTGTGCCAGTCGTGTCTGTGGTAACTCTGTCAGTCATTCTATGCCATAGAAACTATACTGTCATACATTGGGCCTGATTTATTCACTAGTCTCCCATATAAAAAGAATAAAAATAAAGGGAGAATAATATTGCCAAATCTGTGCATCTGTGCCAGTCGTGTCTGTGGTATCTCTGTCAGTCATTTTGTGCCACAGAAACTATACTGTAATATAGTGTGCCTGATTTAATCACTAGTCTCCCATATAAAAAAAATAAAATAAAGGGAGAATAATATTGCCAAATCTGTGCATGTGTGCCAGTCGTGTCTGTGGTATCCCTGTCAGTCATTTTGTGCCACAGAAACTATACTGTCATACATTGGGCCTGATTTATTCACTAGTATTCCAAAATAAAAATAAAAAAATAAAGGGGGAATAATATTGCCAAATCTGTGCATCTGTGCCAGTCGTGTCTGTGGTATCTCTGTCTGTCATTTTATTCCACAGAAATTATACTGTCATACATTGGGCCTGATTTAACCACTAGTCTCCCATATAAAAAAATAAAATAAAGGGAGAATAATATTGCCAAATCTGTGCATCTGTGCCAGTCGTGTCTGTGGTTTCTCTGTCAGTCATTTTGTGCCACAGAAACTATACTGTAATATAGTGTGCCTGATTTAATCACTAGTCTCCCATATAAAAAAAAGTAAAATAAAGGGAGAATAATATTGCCAAATCTGTGCATCTGTGCCAGTCGTGTCTGTGGTTTCTCTGTCAGTCATTTTGTGCCACAGAAACTATACTGTCATACATTGGGCCTGATTTAATCACTATTCTCCCATATAAAAAAAATAAAATATAGGGAGAATAATATTGCCAAATCTGTGCATCTGTGCCAGTCGTGTCTGTGGTATCCCTGTCAGTCATTTGTGCCACAGAAACTATACTGTCATACATTGGGCCTGATTTATTCACTAGTCTTCCAAAATAAAAATAAAAAAATAACGGGAGAATAATATTGCCAAATCTGTGCATCTGTGCCAGTCGTGTCTGTGGTATCTCTGTCTGTCATTTTGTTCCACAGAAACTATACTGTCATACATTGGGCCTGATTTAACCACTAGTCTCCCATATAAAAAAATAAAATAAAGGGAGAATAATATTGCCAAATCTGTGCATCTGTGCCAGTCGTGTCTGTGGTTTCTCTGTCAGTCATTTTGTTGAAACTATACTGTCATATATTGGGCCTGATTTAGTCACTAGTCTCCCATATAAAAAAAAGTAAAATAAAGGGAGAATAATATTGCCAAATCTGTGCATCTGTGCCAGTCGTGTCTGTGGTATCTCTGTCTGTCATTTTGTTCCACAGAAACTATACTGTCATACATTGGGCCTGATTTAACCACTAGTCTCCCATATAAAAAAATAAAATAAAGGGAGAATAATATTGCCAAATCTGTGCATCTGTGCCAGTCGTGTCTGTGGTTTCTCTGTCAGTCATTTTGTGCCACAGAAACTATACTGTAATATAGTGTGCCTGATTTAATCACTAGTCTCCCATATAAAAAAAAGTAACATAAAGGGAGAATGATATTGCCAAATCTGTGCATCTGTGCCAGTCGTGTCTGTGGTTTCTCTGTCAGTCATTTTGTGCCACAGAAACTATACTGTCATACATTGGGCCTGATTTAATCACTATTCTCCCATACAAAAAAAATAAAATAAAGGGAGAATAATATTGCCAAATCTGTGCATCTGTGCCAGTTGTGTCTGTGGTATCCCTGTCAGTTATTTTGTGCCACAGAAACTATACTGTCATACATTGGGCCTGATTTATTCACTAGTCTTCCAAAATAAAAATAAAAAAATAAAGGGACAATAATATTGCCAAATCTGTGCATCTGTGCCAGTCGTGTCTGTGGTATCTCTGTCTGTCATTTTGTTCCACAGAAACTATACTGTCATACATTGGGCCTGATTTAATCACTATTCTCTCATATAAAAAAATAAAATAAAGGGAGAATAATATTGCCAAATCTGTGCATCTGTGCCAGTCGTGTCTGTGGTAACTCTGTCAGTCATTTTATGCCATAGAAACTATACTGTCATACATTGGGCCTGATTTATTCACTAGTCTCCCATATAAAAAGAATAAAAATAAAGGGAGAATAATATTGCCAAATCTGTGCATCTGTGCCAGTCGTGTCTGTGGTATCTCTGTCAGTCATTTTGTGCCACAGAAACTATACTGTAATATAGTGGGCCTGAATTAATCACTAGTCTCCCATATAAAATTAAAAATAAGGGAGAATAATATTGCCAAATCTGTGCATGTGTGCCAGTCGTGTCTGTGGTTTCTCTGTCAGTCATTTTGTGCCACAGAAACTATACTGTAATATAGTGTGCCTGATTTAATCACTAGTCTCCCATTTAAAAAAAAGTAAAATAAAGGGAGAATAATATTGCCAAATCTGTGCATCTATGCCAGTCATGTCTGTGGTATCTCTGTCAGTCATTTTGTGCCACAGAAACTATACTGTCATACATTGGGCCTGATTTATTCACTAGTCTCTCAAAAAAATAAATAAATAAATAAAGGGAGAATAATATTGCCAAATCTGTGCATCTGTTCCAGTCGTGTCTGTGGTATCTCTGTCAGTCATTTTGTGCCACAGAAACTATACTGTAATATAGTGTGCCTGATTTAATCACTAGTCTCCCATTTAAAAAAAAGTAAAATAAAGGGAGAATAATATTGCCAAATCTGTGCATCTGTGCCAGTCGTGTCTGTGGTTTCTCTGTCAGTCATTTTGTGCCACAGAAACTATACTGTCATACATTGGGCCTGATTTAATCACTAGTCTCCCATAAAAAAAGTAATATAAAGGGAGAATAATATTGCCAAATCTGTGCATGTGTGCCAGTCGTGTCTGTGGTTTCTCTGTCAGTCATTTTGTGCCACAGAAACTATACTATCATACATTGGGCCTGATTTAATCACTAGTCTCCCATATAAAAAAAATAAAATAAACGGAGAATAATATTGCCAAATCTGTGCATCTGTGCCAGTCGTGTCTGTGGTTTCTCTGTCAGTCATTTTGTGCCACAGAAACTATACTGTAATATAGTGTGCCTGATTTAATCACTAGTCTCCCATATAAAAAAAATAAAAATAAAGGGAGAATAATATTGCCAAATCTGTGCATCTGTGCCAGTCGTGTCTGTGGTTTCTCTGTCAGTCATTTTGTGCCACAGAAACTATACTGTCATACATTGGGCCTGATTTAATCACTATTCTCCCATATAAAAAAAATAAAATAAAGGGAGAATAATATTGCCAAATCTGTGCATCTGTGCCAGTCGTGTCTGTGGTATCCCGGTCAGTCATTTTGTGCCACAGAAACTATACTGTCATACATTGGGCCTGATTTATTCACTAGTCTTCCAAAATAAAAATAAAAAAATAAAGGGAGAATAATATTGCCAAATCTGTGCATCTGTTCCAGTCGTGTCTGTGGTATCTCTGTCAGTCATTTTGTGCCACAGAAACTATACTGTAATATAGTGTGCCTGATTTAACCACTAGTCTCCCATATAAAAAAAGTAAAATAAAGAGAGAATAATATTGCCAAATCTGTGCATGTGTGCCAGTCATGTCTGTGGTTTCTCTGTCAGTCATTTTGTGCCACAGAAACTATACTGTCATACATTGGGCCTGATTTCTTCACCAGTCTCCCATATAAAAAAATAAAAATAAAGGGAGAATAATATTGCCAAATCTGTGCATCTGTGCCAGTCGTGTCTGTGGTTTCTCTGTCAGTCATTTTGTGCCACAGAAACTATACTGTAATATAGTGTGCCTGATTTAATCACTAGTCTCCCATATAAAAAAGTAAAATAAAGGGAGAATAATATTGCCAAATCTGTGCATCTGTGCCAGTCGTGTCTGTGGTTTCTCTGTCAGTCATTTTGTGCCACAGAAACTATACTGTCATACATTGGGCCTGATTTAATCACTATTCTCCCATAAAAAAAATAAAAAATAAAGGGAGAATAATATTGCCAAATCTGTGCATCTGTGCCAGTCGTGTCTGTGGTATCCCTGTCAGTCATTTTGTGCCACAGAAACTATACTGTCATACATTGGGCCTGATTTATTCACTAGTCTTCCAAAATAAAAATAAAAAAATAAAGGGAGAATAATATTGCCAAATCTGTGCATCTGTTCCAGTCGTGTCTGTGGTATCTCTGTCAGTCATTTTGTGCCACAGAAACTATACTGTAATATAGTGTGCCTGATTTAATCACTAGTCTCCCATATAAAAAAGTAAAATAAAGGGAGAATAATATTGCCAAATCTGTGCATCTGTGCCAGTCGTGTCTGTGGTTTCTCTGTCAGTCATTTTGTGCCACAGAAACTATACTGTCATACATTGGGCCTGATTTAATCACTATTCTCCCATAAAAAAAATAAAAAATAAAGGGAGAATAATATTGCCAAATCTGTGCATCTGTGCCAGTCGTGTCTGTGGTATCCCTGTCAGTCATTTTGTGCCACAGAAACTATACTGTCATACATTGGGCCTGATTTATTCACTAGTCTTCCAAAATAAAAATAAAAAAATAAAGGGAGAATAATATTGCCAAATCTGTGCATCTGTGCCAGTCGTGTCTGTGGTATCTCTGTCTGTCATTTTGTTCCACAGAAACTATACTGTCATACATTGGGCCTGATTTAACCACTAGTCTCCCATATAAAAAAATAAAATAAAGGGAGAATAATATTGCCAAATCTGTGCATGTGTGCCAGTCGTGTCTGTGGTTTCTCTGTCAGTCATTTTGTTGAAACTATACTGTAATATATTGGGCCTGATTTAGTCACTAGTCTCCCATATAAAAAAAATAAAATAAAGGGAGAATAATATTGCCAAATCTGTGCATCTGTGCCAGTCGTGTCTGTGGTAACTCTGTCAGTCATTCTATGCCATAGAAACTATACTGTCATACATTGGGCCTGATTTATTCACTAGTCTCCCATATAAAAAGAATAAAAATAAAGGGAGAATAATATTGCCAAATCTGTGCATCTGTGCCAGTCGTGTCTGTGGTATCTCTGTCAGTCATTTTGTGCCACAGAAACTATACTGTCATACATTGGGCCTGATTTATTCACTAGTATTCCAAAATAAAAATAAAAAAATAAAGGGGGAATAATATTGCCAAATCTGTGCATCTGTGCCAGTCGTGTCTGTGGTATCTCTGTCTGTCATTTTATTCCACAGAAATTATACTGTCATACATTGGGCCTGATTTAACCACTAGTCTCCCATATAAAAAAATAAAATAAAGGGAGAATAATATTGCCAAATCTGTGCATCTGTGCCAGTCGTGTCTGTGGTTTCTCTGTCAGTCATTTTGTGCCACAGAAACTATACTGTAATATAGTGTGCCTGATTTAATCACTAGTCTCCCATATAAAAAAAAGTAAAATAAAGGGAGAATAATATTGCCAAATCTGTGCATCTGTGCCAGTCGTGTCTGTGGTTTCTCTGTCAGTCATTTTGTGCCACAGAAACTATACTGTCATACATTGGGCCTGATTTAATCACTATTCTCCCATATAAAAAAAATAAAATATAGGGAGAATAATATTGCCAAATCTGTGCATCTGTGCCAGTCGTGTCTGTGGTATCCCTGTCAGTCATTTGTGCCACAGAAACTATACTGTCATACATTGGGCCTGATTTATTCACTAGTCTTCCAAAATAAAAATAAAAAAATAACGGGAGAATAATATTGCCAAATCTGTGCATCTGTGCCAGTCGTGTCTGTGGTATCTCTGTCTGTCATTTTGTTCCACAGAAACTATACTGTCATACATTGGGCCTGATTTAACCACTAGTCTCCCATATAAAAAAATAAAATAAAGGGAGAATAATATTGCCAAATCTGTGCATCTGTGCCAGTCGTGTCTGTGGTTTCTCTGTCAGTCATTTTGTTGAAACTATACTGTCATATATTGGGCCTGATTTATTCACTAGTCTCCCATATAAAAAAAAGTAAAATAAAGGGAGAATAATATTGCCAAATCTGTGCATCTGTGCCAGTCGTGTCTGTGGTATCTCTGTCTGTCATTTTGTTCCACAGAAACTATACTGTCATACATTGGGCCTGATTTAACCACTAGTCTCCCATATAAAAAAATAAAATAAAGGGAGAATAATATTGCCAAATCTGTGCATCTGTGCCAGTCGTGTCTGTGGTTTCTCTGTCAGTCATTTTGTGCCACAGAAACTATACTGTAATATAGTGTGCCTGATTTAATCACTAGTCTCCCATATAAAAAAAAGTAACATAAAGGGAGAATGATATTTCCAAATCTGTGCATCTGTGCCAGTCGTGTCTGTGGTTTCTCTGTCAGTCATTTTGTGCCACAGAAACTATACTGTCATACATTGGGCCTGATTTAATCACTATTCTCCCATATAAAAAAAATAAAATAAAGGGAGAATAATATTGCCAAATCTGTGCATCTGTGCCAGTTGTGTCTGTGGTATCCCTGTCAGTTATTTTGTGCCACAGAAACTATACTGTCATACATTGGGCCTGATTTATTCACTAGTCTTCCAAAATAAAAATAAAAAAATAAAGGGACAATAATATTGCCAAATCTGTGCATCTGTGCCAGTCGTGTCTGTGGTATCTCTGTCTGTCATTTTGTTCCACAGAAACTATACTGTCATACATTGGGCCTGATTTAATCACTATTCTCCCATATAAAAAAATAAAATAAAGGGAGAATAATATTGCCAAATCTGTGCATCTGTGCCAGTCGTGTCTGTGGTTTCTCTGTCAGTCATTTTGTTGAAACTATACTGTAATATATTGGGCCTGATTTAGTCACTAGTCTCCCATATAAAAAAAATAAAATAAAGGGAGAATAATATTGCCAAATCTGTGCATCTGTGCCAGTCGTGTCTGTGGTAACTCTGTCAGTCATTTTATGCCATAGAAACTATACTGTCATACATTGGGCCTGATTTATTCACTAGTCTCCCATATAAAAAGAATAAAAATAAAGGGAGAGTAATATTGCCAAATCTGTGCATCTGTGCCAGTCGTGTCTGTGGTTTCTCTGTCAGTCATTTTGTGCCACAGAAACTATACTGTAATATAGTGGGCCTGAATTAATCACTAGTCTCCCATATAAAATTAAAAATAAGGGAGAATAATATTGCCAAATCTGTGCATGTGTGCCAGTCGTGTCTGTGGTTTCTCTGTCAGTCATTTTGTGCCACAGAAACTATACTGTAATATAGTGTGCCTGATTTAATCACTAGTCTCCCATTTAAAAAAAAGTAAAATAAAGGGAGAATAATATTGCCAAATCTGTGCATCTATGCCAGTCATGTCTGTGGTATCTCTGTCAGTCATTTTGTGCCACAGAAACTATACTGTCATACATTGGGCCTGATTTATTCACTAGTCTCTCAAAAAAATAAATAAATAAATAAAGGGAGAATAATATTGCCAAATCTGTGCATCTGTTCCAGTCGTGTCTGTGGTATCTCTGTCAGTCATTTTGTGCCACAGAAACTATACTGTAATATAGTGGGCCTGATTTAATCACTAGTCTCCCATATAAAAAAAAGTAAAATAAAGGGAGAATAATATTGCCAAATCTGTGCATCTGTGCCAGTCGTGTCTGTGGTTTCTCTGTCAGTCATTTTGTGCCACAGAAACTATACTGTCATACATTGGGCCTGATTTAATCACTATTCTCCCATATAAAAAAAATAAAATAAAGGGAGAATAATATTGCCAAATCTGTGCATCTGTGCCAGTCGTGTCTGTGGTATCCCTGTCAGTCATTTTGTGCCACAGAAACTATACTGTCATACATTGGGCCTGATTTATTCACTAGTCTTCCAAAATAAAAATAAAAAAATAAAGGGAGAATAATATTGCCAAATCTGTGCATCTGTGCCAGTCGTGTCTGTGGTATCTCTGTCAGTCATTTTGTTCCACAGAAACTATACTGTCATACATTGGGCCTGATTTAGCCACTAGTCTCCCATATAAAAAAATAAAATAAAGGGAGAATAATATTGCCAAATCTGTGCATCTGTGCCAGTCGTGTCTGTGGTTTCTCTGTCAGTCATTTTGTTGAAACTATACTGTAATATATTGGGCCTGATTTAGTCACTAGTCTCCCATATAAAAAAAATAAAATAAAGGGAGAATAATATTGCCAAATCTGTGCATCTGTGCCAGTCGTGTCTGTGGTATCTCTGTCAGTCATTTTGTGCCACAGAAACTATACTGTAATATAGTGGGCCTGATTTAATCACTAGTCTCCCATATAAAATTTAAAATAAAGGGAGAATAATATTGCCAAATCTGTGCATGTGTGCCAGTCGTGTCTGTGGTTTCTCTGTCAGTCATTTTGTGCCACAGAAACTGTACTGTAATATAGTGTGCCTGATTTAATCACTAGTCTCCCATATAAAAAAAGTAAAATAAAGGGAGAATAATATTGCCAAATCTGTGCATCTATGCCAGTCATGTCTGTGGTATCTCTGTCAGTCATTTTGTGCCACAGAAACTATACTGTCATACATTGGGCCTGATTTATTCACTAGTCTCCCATATAAAAAAGGGGAGATTAATATTGGCAAATCTGTGCATCTGCGCCAGTCCTGTCTGTGGTATCTGTCAGTCATTTTGTGCCATAGAAACTATACTGTCATACATTGGGCCTGATTAATTCGATAGTCTCCCATATAAAAAAATTAAATAAAGGGAGAATAATATTGCCAAATCTGTGCATCTGTGCCAGTCGTGTCTGTGGTTTCTCTGTCAGTCATTTAGTGCAACAGAAACTATATTGTCATACAGTGGGCCTGATTTATTCAGCACTCACCCACACATAAAAAGGGAGATTTATATTCACAAGTTAACATACATCTTCTACCTTGTTTTTCAGTACCATATAACGGTTGTTAGTTTGGTTACATTTTCCCAAGAATGAGGAAGGCTGGTGGAAGAGGTCATGGCCGTTGGTGGTCATAGCCATCTGGTAATGCTGATGGTGGTGGTGGTGGTGCTGGTGGAGCATCGGGTGGGAGAGGGAAAATCAAAATAGCACCTAAGTCTTGAGTTGTTGAGCCAGCGTCATCATCCGGCTACACAAGGCCTCGAACGGTACCTTTTCTGGGAGTAGGAAAACCGCTGTTAAAGCCGGAGCAGCAGGAAAAAGTTTTGGCTTTCCTTGCTGACTCTGCCTCTAGCTCTTTCGCCTCCTCTTCGGATAGTTCAAAATTGAAAAGTTGCCAGTCATCGGTGGATGCCCCCGGTCAGGAACAAGTTGATTCCTTGTATCCTTCCCCCAAAACAACAGTGAAGGATGCGTCAGGCGACACAACAGTTTACTACATGGAGCTCTTTACACATACCGTGCCTGGGTTAGAAAGGGAAATAGTTAACAGCCCACTAGGAGATGATTCGGACATGGAGTGCACTGATGCACAGCCACAGCTAGATTGTCATGCTGTTTCATTGACTCACATAACTACATTGCCCTCGCAGTGTACTGAGCCTGAAACTGACCCTGATGAGACGATGGTGCCCATTCCCGAACGTTATAGCACCTTACACGGTGACACAGAGATAGCTGAACATGAGATTGAAGAGGAGGTGATAGATGACCCAGTTGTTGACCCAGATTGGCAGCCATTGGGGGAAGAGGGTGCCGCTGGCAGTGGCTTAGAAGCGGAGGAGGAGGATCGGCAGCAGCCATCTACATCACATTTGCATTCATCTGGCAGGCCCACCTCTGGCCCAAAAAGTTTGGCAAAAACAAAACCATTTTTCGGACAGCGTGGCCATCCGGTTAAAGTAGCACAGTGTGTAATGCCTGAAAAGGTATTCAATAGTAGGAAGAGTGCAGTCTGGCAATTTTTTAACCAAGATCCGAATGATCAGTGCAAAGTGATCTGTAAGAAATGCTCAAGGACATTTAGCAGAGGTCAGAATGTCAAAAGTTTAAATACAACTTGCATGCGTCGACATTTAACCACCATGCACTTGCAAGCCTGGACTAGCTACCAAACGTCCCGTAACGTTGTTGCACCCGCTCACAATGAAGCTAGTCAGCAACGCTACATTCCTTCCCTCACTGTAAGCCCACCGGTTAGAACAACAACAGCAGCAAATGTGGAGGTGTCGTCGCTATGGCAAAGCAGTCAGGGAATCACAAGTTTATTGGTAGGAAACACAGCATGTAGGCCTACATCAAGAATACCATCACCAACCCTCTCTCAATCCGCCATGTCCACCACCACCACCACCGCAAGTCCCACCATATGCACCTCGCCAGTCCAGCTCACCCTCCAAAAGACTCTCATTAGGAAAAGAAAGTACTCACCCTCTCATCCGCGTACACAGGGTTTGAATGCCCACATTGCTAGACTTATATCGTTAGAGATGATGCCCTACCGCTTGGTTGAAAGCGAAGCTTTCAAAGCCTTGATGGCCTACGCAGTACCACGCTATGAGCTACCCAGTTGACACTTCTTTTCGAGAAAAGCCATAACAGCCCTCCACCAGCATGTCAAAAACCGCATTCTCCATGCACTGAGGCAGTCAGTAGAAAGGTGCACCTCACAACTGATGCATGGACCAGTAGGCATGGTCAGGGATGTTACGTGTCCATCACGGCACACTGGGTTAATGTGGTGGATGCAGGGTCCACAGGGGACAGCCACAGTGGGACAGTTCTGCCTAGCCCACGGTCTAGGAAACAGTTGGCTGTAGGCGTTCCCCACCCCTCCTCCTCCTCCTCCTCGTCCTCCAGCAGAAGCGAAAGCTCATCCACAGAGCGCAGTCGCATGACCACTCCATCCGCAGCAGCCAGTGTTGCACATGAGGTGTCCCATTATGGAACAGCTAGTGGTAAGCGTCAGCAGGCTGTTTTGGAAATGAAGTGCTTGGGCGACAACAGACACACCGCGGAAGTTCTGGCCGAGTTCTTGCAGCAAGAAACTCAGTCATGGCTGGGAAGTGTACATCTTGAGGCAGGCAAGGTAGTCAGTGATAACGGGAGGAATTTTATGGCTGCCATAGCCCTTTCAGAACTGAAACACATACCTTGCCTGGCTCACACCTTGAACCTGGTGGTGCAGTGCTTCCTGAAAAGTTCGCCCGTACACTCCAGCCGTATGCAGAACCATCAGCGACCGTTGAAGCTTCCCCAGCACCGCCTAATAATCGACGTTGCAACAAGGTGGAACTCTACACTGCACATGCTTCAGAGGCTGTGCGAACAGAGGCGTGCTGTCATGTATTTGTGGGAGGATACACATACACGGGCAGGCAGTTGGATGGCAGACATGGAGTTTGTCATGAATCCCCAATGGCTAGGGATAGCACAGGACAAGCAAAGTAAAACAAATATCGGACGAGCTCTAGGGTGATGGAACCTGGGCTGACCGCTGCCCTACGCCTGACAAACGCAACTAGAGATAGCCAGGGAGCGTGCCTACGTTGGTTCTAGACGCCACGCACCAGCCTAAGAACTAACTAGTACTGCAGAGAAAACAAAGACCTCACTTGCCTCCAGAGGAATTAACCCCAAAAGGTATAGTTGCCCCCCACATGTATTGACGGTGAAATGAGAGGAAGGCACACACATAGAGATGATGTATATAGCTTTAGCAAATTGAGGCCCGCTGTAAACTAGAAAGCAGAGTGATACAAAAGGGGACTGAGCGGTCAGCAAAAAACCCTAATCAAAAAAACCATCCTGAGATTACAAGAACCCATGTGCCAACTCATGGCACATGGGGAGAACCTCAGTCCACTAGAGCAACCAGCTAGCATAGAGACATTCTAAGCAAGCTGGACCAAAAACCAAACAACTGAAAATCAGCACTTAGCTTATCCTGAAAGATCTGGGAGCAGGTAGGCAGGAACCAAACAGAGCACATCTGAACACATTGATAGCCGGCAAGGGAAATGACAGAAAGGCCAGGTAAAATAGGAAACACCCAGCCACTGATGGACAGGTGGAAACCAAAGGCCGCAACCCACCAAAGTCACCCAGTACCAGCAGTAACCACCAGAGGGAGCCCACAAACAGAATCCACAACAGGAGTTGTCTGCTGTGCAGTGGTCGAAGCTCCAAGACCTCTGTCAAATCCTTCAGTGTTTTGAGGAATGCACACGGCTGGTCAGTGCGGACGACGCCATCATAAGCATGAGCATTCCACTAATGCGTCTGCTGATGCAAAGTTTGACGCACATTAAGGAGCAGGCGTCTGCAGCCGAGGAGGAGGGAAGCCTTGATGACAGTCAGCCATTGTCTGCTCAGGGAAGTCTCGGGGATGAGGTTGCGGACGAAGAGGAGGAGGAGGAGGAGGAAGATGGGGATGATTATTTATGGTAGGAGGAAGCATCTCAGGGGGGAATAGAAAGTGTTGGTGGTGCAAGGTCAGGTACAGGTTTTTTGCGGGAGACAAGTGATGTGGATTTGCCAGAAAGTGCTCCTCAACCCAGCACAAGCATAGATTTGACACCTGGAACATTGGCCCACATGGCTGATTATGCATTGCGTATCCTAAAAAGGGACCCCCGCATTATCAAAATGATGACCGATGACGATTACTGGTTGGCCTGCCTCCTGGATCCACGCTATAAAGAGAAATTGCAAAATATCATGCCACATGAGAACCTTGAGCAAATATTGGCTACCAAACAAGCAACTCTTGTAGACCGTTTGGTTCAGGCATTCCCAGCACACAGCGGCGGTGATGGTTCTCACACGAGCTGCAGGGGGCAACATGCAAGAGGTGTTAGAGGGGCACAAATCAGAAGTGGTGTTGGACAGAGGGGTTTTATGACCAGGTTGTGGAGTGATTTCGCAATGACCGCAGACACGACAGGTACTGCAGCATCGATTCAAAGTGACAGGAGACAACATTTGTCCAGTATGGTTACTAACTATTTTTCCTCCCTTATCGATGTTCTCCCTCACACGTCATTCCCCTTTGATTACTGGGCATCAAAAATAGACACCTGGCCTGAATTGGCAGAATATGCATTACAGGAGCTCGCTTGCCCAGCTGCTAGTGTGCTATCAGAAAGAGTCTTCAGTGCTGCTGGTTCAATACTGACCGAAAAAAGGACTCGTCTGGCTACCCAAAATATTGATGATCTAACCTTCATTAAAATGAACCAATCATGGATTTCTAATTATTTTGCTCCACCTTTCCCTGCTGACACCTAGCTTTCCTGTGAAAAGGTCTTGCTTTTGGAATCGTCTTACTGACTGCTCCAATTTCTCCATTTGCAGCTGCTGTATGTCCACCATAGGCCTTTTTTACACCTCCCTAAATGGGCTGACTCCCCCCACGGGGCCGTGGTCACCACTTGGCGCAAGCACCCGTGCGAGTGCCGTTTGGCTGAACAGGTGGGTGTGCCCACTTTTGGGCGACGGCACTGGCACAGGGTCCCTCATAGTACAATGAAGTGTCTCTGGCAGTGGTGGTGCACACCCAACGTCAGACACACCGTCGTAACATGAGGGGCCCTGGGCCAGTACCGCTGCCCACGAGAGAGTGTTCCCCCCCAGCTCAAACAGTGCTCTACCACTTCAAAATTACCTCTCACTGCTCCACCACTGTTTTTTCTGTGCTGTTAAATCCTTCAGTGGCACTGCCAATACCAATTTGTTGACATGATTGTTGATAGTAAAAACATTCAGGGGCCCTGCCCTACATTTACACCAGTTAATACTTTGCGCCAACTACCACTGTCTGAAAGTCAGCAGAGGAGCCCACCCCTGTACCTAGGTATGGCACCTGTTTGTGATTTTTTTTTTTTTTTGCCAGACATTCACCTCACTTTATTATTTAGGCCTACTAACTGTGTCAGACACTTCTCACAGTTGTCCTCCACTGAACAAAGCTAGGCTGCCTGCATACTCCTGTAACCTATTTTTAACTGCATTTTGCCTATTACTTTTTTGGGCCTACTAACTGTGTCTGCCCCGCGGTGCAATCGTCGTCCGCTGACCACACTAATGCTGCCTGTGTAGCCCCTGTAGCCTAATTTAGAGTGCATAGAGTCTGCTTTTTTATTTTAGGCCTAGGAAGTCTGTCTGCGGTCCCTCCTTGCAATCATCCTCCGCTGACCACACCAATGCTGCCTGTGTACCCCTGTAACCAATTTAAAGCTGCATAGAGCCTGCTTATTTATTTTAGGCCTAGGAAGTCTGTCCGTGGTCCCTCCTTGCAGTCGTCCTCCGCTGACCACACCAATGCTGCCTGTGTTCCCCTGTAACCAATTTAAACCTGCATAGAGCCTACTTTTTTATTTTAGGCCTAAGAAGTCTGTCTGCGGTCCCTCCTTGCAATCGTCCTCTGCTGAACACACCAATGCTGCCTGTGTTCCCCTGTAACCAATTTAAACCTGCATAGAGCCTACTTTTTTATTTTAGGCCTAGGAAATCTGTCTGCGGTCCCTCCTTGCAATCGTCCTCCGCTGAACACACCAATGCTGCCTGTGTTCCCCTGTAACCAATTTAAAGCTGCATAGAGCCTGCTTTTTTATTTTAGGCCTAGGAAGTCTGTCTGCGGTCCCTCCTTGCAATCGTCCTCCGCTGAACACACCAATGCTGCCTGTGTTCCCCTGTAACCAATTTAAAGCTGCATAGAGCCTACTTTTTTATTTTAGGCCTAAGAAGTCTGTCTGCGGTCCCTCCTTGCAATCGTCCTCCGCAGAACGCACCAATGCTGCCTGTGTTCCCCTGTAACCAATTTAAAACTGTATAGAGCCAACTTTTTTATTTAACACATACTACCTTTGTCTGTCTGTGCCACTCAATCCCGCAGTTCTCCACTGAAAAAGCTGAGCTTCAATCTTCAGGCTTTCGGCCTGTATTTAGAATTTAAAACTGCATTTGGGCTACTAGTTTGGGTGGGCCTAGAAACTGTGTCTGCCGCTCCAGGGTTTTCTCCTGTTTTGTTTTCCAGAGCTTCAATTTTCAGGCTTTCGGCCTACATTTTAAATATTAAACTGCATTTGGCCTACTACTTTGGTTGTGCCTAGTAACGGTGTCTGCCACTCCTTGCTTGTCTCCTCCACTGAATAAAGCTTTGCTTCAATCTTCAGGCTTTCGGCCTACATTTTAAATATTAAACTGCGTTTGGGCTACTAGTTTGGGTGGGCCTAATAACGGTGTCTGCCGCTCCAAGGTGTTCTCCAGGTTTACTTGCCCGAGCTTCAATCTTCAGGCTTTCGGCCTATATTTGAAATATGAAACTGGATTTGGGATACTAGTTGGATTGGGCCTACTAACGGTGTCTGCCTGGTGTTGTCCTCCACTGAACAAAGCTGAGCTTCAATCTTCAGGCTCTCATTAAGTAGTTGTTAAAATAACACGGCAGTTGGCCAACTGGTTTGGTTGGGGCCTACTAACGGTGTCTGCCGCTCCAAGGTGTTCTCCATGTTTACTTGCCAGAGCTTCAATCTTCAGGCTCTCATTAAGTAGTTGGTAATATAACACTGCAGTTGGCCTACTAGTTTGGTTGGGGCCTACTAACGGTGTCTGCCGCTCCAAGGTGTTCTCCAGGTTTACTTGCCTGAGCTTCAATCTTCAGGCTTTTGGCTTATATTTGTAATATTAAACTGCATTTGGCCTACTAGTGTGGTTGGGCCCTTAAAACGGTGTCTGCTGCTCCTGGTTTTTCTCCTGTTTTGTTTTCCTGAGCTTCAATCTTCAGGCTTTCAGCCTACATTTTAAAGATTAAACTGCATTTGGCCTACTAGTTTGGTTGGGCCTAGTAACGGTGTCTGCCGCACCTTGGTGTTGTCCTGTGTTATTTTCCTGAGCTTCAATCTTCTGGCTTTCGGCCTATATTTGTAATATTAAACTGCATTGGGCCTACTAGTGTGGTTGGGCCCTTAAAACGGTGTCTGCCGCTCCAGGGTTTTCTACTCTTTTGTTTTACCAAGCTTCAATCTTCAGGCTTTCGGCCTACATTTTAAATATTAAACTGCATTTGGCCTACTACTTTGGTTGTGCCTAGTAACGGTGTCTGCCACTCCTTGCTTGTCTCCTCCACTGAATAAAGCTTAGCTTCAATCTTCAGGCTTTCGGCCTACATTTTAAATATTAAACTGCGTTTGGGCTACTAGTTTGGGTGGGCCTAATAACGGTGTCTGCCGCTCCAAGGTGTTCTCCAGGTTTACTTGCCCGAGCTTCAATCTTCAGGCTTTTGGCCTATATTTGAAATATGAAACTGCATTGGGCCTACTAGTGTGGTTGGGCCCTTAAAACGGTGTCTGCTGCTCCTGGGTTTTCTCCTGTGTTGTTTTTCTGGGCTTCGATCTTCAGGCTTTCGGCCTACATTTTAAATATTAAACTGCATTTGGCCTATTACTTTGGTTGGGCCTAGTAACGGTGTCTGTTATGACCCCAATGGCGAGGGTCTCAGAGGAACGTGGAAGTCTGCAGAATACAAAAATCCAGCTCATAGGGCAGTGGTAACTGGGTTGACCATATATCTACTCCTAACGCCAACACTAGAAGTAGCCGGGGATCATTCCTACGTTGATTCTAGATGACACGCGCCAGCCGGAGAATCTAGCTACCCCTAGTAGAGGAAAACAAAGACCTCTCTTGCCTCCAGAGAAGGGGACCCCAAAGCTGGATAGAAGCCCCCCACAAATAATGACGGTGAGGTAAGAGGAAATGACAAACACAGAAATGAACCAGGTTTAGCACAGAGAGGCCCGCTTACTGATAGCAGAATAAAGAAAGGTAACTTATATGGTCAACAAAAACCCTATCAAAATCCACACTGGAAATTCAAGAACCCCCGAACCGTCTAACGGTCCGGGGGGAGAACACCAGCCCCCTAGAGCTTCCAGCAAAGGTCAGGATATAGATTTGGAACAAGCTGGACAAAAATACAAAACCAAAACAAATAGCAAAAAGCAAAAGGCAGACTTAGCTGATATAACTGGAACCAGGATCAGTAGACAAGAGCACAGCAGACTAGCTCTGATAACTACGTTGCCAGGCATTGAACTGAAGGTCCAGGGAGCTTATATAGCAACACCCCTAACTAACGACCCAGGTGCGGATAAAAGGAATGACAGAAAAACCAGAGTCAAAAAACTAGTAACCACTAGAGGGAGCAAAAAGCAAATTCACAACAGTACCCCCCCCTTAGTGAGGGGTCACCGAACCCTCACCACGACCACCAGGGCGATCAGGACGAGCGGCATGAAAGGCACGAACTAAATCGGCCGCATGAACATCAGAGGCGACCACCCAGGAATTATCCTCCTGACCATAGCCCTTCCACTTGACCAGGTACTGAAGCCTCCGCCTGGAGAGGCGAGAATCCAAGATCTTCTCCACCACGTACTCCAACTCGCCCTCAACCAACACCGGAGCAGGAGGCTCAGCAGAAGGAACTACAGGCACAATGTACCGCCGCAACAAGGACCTATGAAATACATTGTGAATAGCAAACGACACAGGAAGATCCAGACGAAAAGATACCCTTAATCCGGGCAAACAAGTCAGACAACAGCGGTAAAGGATACTGAAATTTGACAGTGATCTTATTTAAAAGCCGATAATCAATACAAGGTCTCAAAGATCCGTCCTTTTTTGCCACAAAAAAGAATCCCGCACCAAGAGGGGAAGAAGACGGACGAATATGTCCTTTCTCCAGAGACTCCTTGATATATGAACGCATAGCGGTATGTTCAGGTACCGACAGATTAAACAGTCTTCCCTTAGGAAATTTACTGCCTGGGATCAAATCTATAGCACAGTCACAGTCCCTATGAGGAGGCAGTGCACTGGACTCAGACTCACTGAAGACATCCTGATAATCAGACAAATACTCCGGAACTTCCGAAGGCGTAGAAGAAGCAATAGACACAGGCAGGGAATCCCCATGAATACCACGACAGCCCCAACTTGAGACTGACATAGCCTTCCAGTCCAGGACTGGATTATGGGTCTGTAACCATGGCAGCCCTAAAACAACCAAATCATGCATTTTATGTAAAACCAGGAAACGTATCACCTCGCGGTGTTCAGGAGTCATGCACATGGTAACCTGTGTCCAATACTGCGGTTTATTTGCTGCCAATGGTGTAGCATCAATACCCCTAAGAGGTATAGGATTTTCTAATGGTTCAAGAGTAAAACCACAGCGCTTAGCAAATGAGAGATCCATGAGACTCAGGGCAGCACCTGAATCTACAAACGCCATGACAGGATAAGATGACAGTGAGCAAATCAAAGTTACAGACAGAATAAATTTAGGTTGCAAATTACCAACGGTGACAGGACTAACAACCTTAGCTATACGTTTAGAGCATGCTGAGATAACATGTGTAGAATCACCACAGTAGTAGCACAAGCCATTCCGGCGTCTATGAATTTTCCGCTCATTTCTAGTCAGGATTCTATCACATTGCATTAAATCAGGTGTCTGTTCAGACAACACCATGAGGGAATTTGCGGTTTTGCGCTCCCGCAACCGCCGGTCAATTTGAATAGCCAGTGCCATAGTATCATTCAGACCTGTGGGAATGGGAAAACCCACCATAACATTCTTAATGGCTTCAGAAAGGCCATTTCTAAAATTAGCGGCCAGTGCACACTCGTTCCAATGTGTCAGCACGGACCATTTCCGAAATTTTTGGCAATACACTTCAGCCTCGTCCTGCCCCTGAGACATAGCCAGCAAGGCCTTTTCTGCCTGAATCTCAAGATTGGGTTCCTCATAAAGTAAACCGAGCGCCAGAAAAAACGCATCAAGATCAGCCAATGCCGGATCTCCTGGCGCCAGCGAAAAAGCCCAATCCTGAGGGTCGCCCCGTAAGAACGAAATAACAATTTTTACTTGCTGAGCAGAATCTCCAGATGAACAGGGTCTCAGGGACAAAAACAATTTACAATTATTCACGAAATTCCTAAACTTAAACCTGTCTCCGGAAAACAGTTCAGGAATCGGTATTTTAGGTTCTGACCTAGGATTTCTGATAACATAGTCTTGTATGCCCTGCACACGAGTAGCCAGCTGGTCCACACTTGTAATCAAGGTCTGGACATTCATGTCTGCAGCAAGCATAGCCACTCTGAGGTAAAGGGGAAAAAGAAAAAAAAAAAAAAAAAACTCAGAATCTTCTTTCTTATAATCCCTCTTCTGCAATGCATTAAACATTTAATACTGGCCTGGCAAACTGTTATGACCCCAATGGCGAGGGTCTCAGAGGAACGTGGAAGTCTGCAGAATACAAAAATCCAGCTCATAGGGCAGTGGTAACTGGGTTGACCATATATCTACTCCTAACGCCAACACTAGAAGTAGCCGGGGATCATTCCTACGTTGATTCTAGATGACACGCGCCAGCCGGAGAATCTAGCTACCCCTAGTAGAGGAAAACAAAGACCTCTCTTGCCTCCAGAGAAGGGGACCCCAAAGCTGGATAGAAGCCCCCCCACAAATAATGACGGTGAGGTAAGAGGAAATGACAAACACAGAAATGAACCAGGTTTAGCACAGAGAGGCCCGCTTACTGATAGCAGAATAAAGAAAGGTAACTTATATGGTCAACAAAAACCCTATCAAAATCCACACTGGAAATTCAAGAACCCCCGAACCGTCTAACGGTCCGGGGGGAGAACACCAGCCCCCTAGAGCTTCCAGCAAAGGTCAGGATATAGATTTGGAACAAGCTGGACAAAAATACAAAACCAAAACAAATAGCAAAAAGCAAAAGGCAGACTTAGCTGATATAACTGGAACCAGGATCAGTAGACAAGAGCACAGCAGACTAGCTCTGATAACTACGTTGCCAGGCATTGAACTGAAGGTCCAGGGAGCTTATATAGCAACACCCCTAACTAACGACCCAGGTGCGGATAAAAGGAATGACAGAAAAACCAGAGTCAAAAAACTAGTAACCACTAGAGGGAGCAAAAAGCAAATTCACAACAGGTGTCTGCCGCACCTTTGTGTTGTCCTGTGTTATTTTCCTGAGCTTCAATCTTCAGGCTTTCGGCCTATATTTTTAATATTAAACTGCATTGGGTCTACTAGTCTGGTTGGGCCCTTAAAACGGTGTCTGCCACTCCTGGGTTTTTTTCCTGTGCTGTTTTCCTGAGCTTCAATCTTCAGGCTTTCGGTCTATATTTTTAATATTAAACTGCATTGGGTCTACTAGTGTGGTTGGGCCCTTAAAACAGTGTCTGCTGCTCCTGGGTTTTCTCCTGTTTTGTTTTCCTGAGCTTCAATCTTCAGGCTTTCGGCCTACATTTTAAAGATTAAACTGCATTTGGCCTACTACTTTGGTTGGGCCTAGTAACGGTGTCTGCCGCACCTTGGTGTTGTCCTGTGTTATTTTCCTGAGCTTCAATCTTCTGGATTTCGGCCTATATTTGTAATATTAAACTGCATTGGGCCTACTAGTGTGGTTGGGCCCTTAAAACGGTGTCTGCCGCTCCTGGGTTTTCTACTCCACTGAACAAACCAATGCCGCCTGGTTAGTCCTGTTACCAATTTTGAACTGCATTTAGCCCACTTTATTATTTGGGCCTATATCTGTGTTTTCTCATCATCCTGCCCATTGTCCAGCCAGTGCTAGATGAGTCTTGTGGTACATTGACCCAGACCACTACATTCCCCTTGCACGCTACACAGCCACAATCTGACCCTGCTGAAAGTCAGGTTCCCCTTCCCGCATACTATACCACCTTACACAGGGACAAAGAGGAAGGTGCAGATGAAAGTGCAGGTTCCTTCATTAGGTAGGGGGGCATACTCGTTGGTGACGTCACTGGCACAGGGCCCCTCAGAGTACCCAAAAGTGTCGCTGCCGGTGGGAGGTGCCCCCACCGTGCAAACACACCGCCGTACTTTGAGGGGCCCTGTGCCAGTGCCAATGTGAACGAGTGGGCCCTTCCTGCTTGCTCAGGATCACAGCACTTGCAAAGTTGAAATACTTACCTCTCACTGCTGCACCACCGTGACGTAGTCCACGTTTCCTGGGCCCACTAAAATATTGAACCAGCCCTACCCCCCACAACTTTAGCCAAATGACCCCCAATTTCAAATGCTTAACTATTATTATAAAGTAAATTAAGATTGACAAGCTTCAGTAACAAGAATGGATGTTTTTACCATTACAATGGGCACTGTAGGTGTTTTCCTGGCCTCCACTCACTGCCGACTATGCTTCCCCATTGACTTGCATTGGGTTTCGGTGTTTCGGCGATAATCGGACGATTACACTCGACTCGACTTTTGACAAAGTCGGGTTTCGCGAAACCCGACTCGATCCTAAAAAAGTGAAAGTCGCTCAACCCTAGCCTACACTTTTACTTTTGATTCTTTTACTATTAATGTAGTTGAAGAACAGTTTGGGATTAGGATTTACACTCCTTAGCAATGTGCTTCTCTGTTTTCTTTTTTGGCAGCTTTAATTTGTTTTTTAGATAAAGTATTTTTCTCCATATAGTTTTTTAGAGCTTCATCGGTGCTATCCTGCTTTAGTAGTTTAAATGCTTTCTTTTTACTGTTAATTGCCCCTATTAATTCTTTGTTTAGCCACATTAAGTTTTTTCCTATTTCTTGTCCTTTTATTCCCACAAGGTATAAACCGCTTACAGTGCCTATTTAGGATGTTCTTAAACATTTCCCATTTATTATCTGTATTCTTATTTCTGAGGACATTGTCCCAGTGAACCAGATTAAGGGCATCTCTTAGCTGGTCAAACTTTGCCTTCCTAAAGTTCAGTGTTTTTGTCAAGTCCCTCTTGCGAAAGACAAGTGAAACTGTACAATATTGTGGTCGCTATTTTCTAGATGCCTGACGACCTGCAGATTTATTATTCTGTCAGGTCTATTAGCAGGGGCTGGCTGGCACTTTTCAGCCTGGGGGGCAATCACAAGGCAGTGGCCCTCAAGTTGCGGTGGCCCTCCTTTTTCCTGCTTATCGCTGGCAATTGCATTAAAGCAGCAGAGATAACAGGCTTTAAAAACAGGTTGGTACAAAGATATGGAAAAGTGAGGAGCTTGCTGCATAGATATGTAAGCAGAACCAAGCTTACTCCAGAGATATGGGAGCAGAATGAAGCTTACTCAAGGGATATGGGAGCAGAATCAAGCTTACTCCAGAGATATGGGAGCAGAACCGAGTTTATTCCAGAGATATGGGAGCAGAACCGAGCTTACTAAAGAGATATGGGAGCAGAACCGAGCTTACTCCAGAGATATGGGAGCAGAACCAAGCTTACTCCAGAGATATGGGAGCAGAACCGAGCTTACTCCAGAGATATGGGAGCAGAACCGAGCTTACTCCAGAGATATGGGAGCAGAACCGAGTTTATTCCAGAGATATGGGAGCAGAACCGAGCTTACTCCAGAGATATGGAAGCAGAACCGAGCTTACTCCAGAGATATGGGAGCAGAACCAAGCTTACTCCAGAGATATGGGAGCAGAACCGAGCTTCCTCCAGAGATATGGGAGCAGAACCGAGCTTACTCCAGAGATATGGGAGCAGAACCGAGCTTACTCCAGAGATATGGGAGCTGAACCGAGCTTACTACAGAGATATGGGAGCAAAATGGAGCTTACTCCAGAGATATGGGAGCAGAACCAATTTTACTAGAGAGAAAAGGGAGCAGAATGGAGCTTACTACAGAGTAAAGGGAGCAGAACCGAGCTTACTCCAGAGATATGGGAGCAGAACCGTGCTTACTCCAGTTTATGAATTTCCACAAAAATTTTAAATAACCAATACATTTTGTCCAACTTCACAATTGTGCTCCACTTGTTGTTGATTCCTCACCAAAAATTTACATTTGGTATCTTTATCTTTGAAGCATGATATGTGTGAAAAGGTTGAAAAGTTCCAGGGAGCCGAAAACTTTCGCAAGCCATTGTAGTATACAGTGTATAGTGTCAGTGTACAGGCAACACACTGACTCACAAGTGACGTCTCTAGCTGAAGTCTTTCATCTTTGCTTTCCTTTTTAATCCAGCATAGTCCGCCATCACTTCTTCCAGCCAGGACTCGTCTCTGGATAAACTAATACAGTTACCTAGAGCAGAGGTCCCCAACCGCCGGTCCGTGGACCAGGACCGGGCCGTTGGGGTTTTTCAGCCGGTCCGCGGCGCCGCTGACAGCTACCGTATATACTCGAGTATAAGCCGAGATTTTCAGCCCAAATTTTTGGGCTGAAAGTGCCCCCTCGGCTTATACTCGAGTCACGGTCGGCGGTGGGGTCGGCGGGTGAGGGGGAGAGGGCGCTGAGGCATACTTACCTAGTCCCGGTGATCCTGACGCTCCCCCTGCCCGTCCCACGGTCTCCGGGTGCAGCAGCTCTTCCCCTGTACAGCGGTCACGTGGGACCGCTCATTAGAGAAATGAATAGGCTGCTCCACCTCCCATAGGGGCGGAGCCGCATAATTCATTTCTCTAATCAGGGGTAACGGTGACCGCTGATAGAGGAAGAGGCTCTGGCACCGAAGACCAGCTGTCCGGGGGAAGGAGCGGGACGCCGGGAGCAGGTAAGTATTACATAGTCACCTGCCCTCGTTTCACACGCCGGGCGCTGTCTCCATCTTCCCGGCGTCTCTCCTCACTGACTGTGCAGGTCAGAGGGCGCGATGACGCATATAGTGTGCGCGCCGCCCTCTGCCTGATCAGTCAGTGCGGAGAGACGCCAGTACGGGACCCTGAGGAGCTGCAAGCAAGAGAGGTGAGTATGTCATTTATTATTTTTATTGCAGCAGCAGCAGCACAGCTATGGGGCAATAATGGACGGTGCAGAGCACTATATGGCACAGCTATGGGGCAATAATAAACGGTGCAGAGCACTGTATGGCACAGCTATGGGGCAATAATGGTGCAGAGCACTATATGGCACAGCTATGGGGCAATAATGGTGCAGAGCACTGTATGGCACAGCTATGGGGCAATAATGGTGCAGAGCACTGTATGGCACAGCTATGGGGCAATAATGGTGCAGAGCACTGTATGGCACAGCTATGGGGCAATAATGGTGCAGAGCACTATATGGCACAGCTATGGGGCAATAATGGTGCAGAGCACTGTATGGCACAGCTATGGGGCAATTATGGTGCAGAGCACTGTATGGCACAGCTATGGGGCAATAATGGTGCAGAGCACTGTATGGCACAGCTATGGGGCAATTATGGTGCAGAGCACTGTATGGCACAGCTATGGGGCAATAATGGTGCAGAGCACTGTATGGCACAGCTATGGGGCAATAATGGTGCAGAGCACTGTATGGCACAGCTATGGGGCAATAATGGTGCAGAGCACTGTATGGCACAGCTATGGGGCAATAATGGTGCAGAGCACTATATGGCACAGCTATGGGGCAATAATGGTGCAGAGCACTGTATGGCACAGCTATGGGGCAATTATGGTGCAGAGCACTGTATGGCACAGCTATGGGGCAATAATGGTGCAGAGCACTATATGGCACAGCTATGGGGCAATAATGGTGCAGAGCACTGTATGGCACAGCTATGGGGCAATAATGGTGCAGAGCACTGTATGGCACAGCTATGGGGCAATAATGGTGCAGAGCACTATATGGCACAGCTATGGGGCAATAATGGTGCAGAGCACTGTATGGCACAGCTATGGGGCAATAATGGTGCAGAGCACTGTATGGCACAGCTATGGGGCAATAATGGTGCAGAGCACTGTATGGCACAGCTATGGGGCAATAATGGTGCAGAGCACTATATGGCACAGCTATGGGGCAATAATGGTGCAGAGCACTGTATGGCACAGCTATGGGGCAATAATGGTGCAGAGCACTATATGGCACAGCTATGGGGCAATTATGAACGGTGCAGAGCACTATATGGCACAGCTATGGGGCAATTATGAACGGTGCAGAGCACTGTATGGCACAGCTATGGGGCAATAATAAACGGTGCAGAGCACTGTATGGCACAGCTATGGGGCAATAATGGTGCAGAGCACTATATGGCACAGCTATGGGGCAATAATGGTGCAGAGCACCAGGGAAACAAGCATGGTGCTCCCACTCATTCTGAACCTATGGTAAGTTGAATCACATTCTCATTATAAATGTCATAATTATATGATAAGTATGCACTAAGCTCCATCCCTCCATAACCCCACCCCCATATGACCAAAGCCCCGCCCCTGCCCCACCCCCACCGGGCCATGGAAAACTGGTCTTGCTTAAAGCCGGTCCCTGGTGCAAAAAAAGTTGGGGACCTCTGACCTAGAGCACCACTTCCAGAGCACATTCCCCACTTTTTCCCTTTCTTCTACACTACACATCTGAATACAGGGGTGCACCCAAATCAATATATAATTGGTTAGTATGCAACCCACCATTCCAAATATAAATTATAATCCACCACTGTGCACCCACTAACTATAAATAACCATTTTCCCCATTTAATACATAAATTAATTCACTCATGTATTCTTTCCCTCAATTCATTACCAGTCACTTCATCCTCAACACCCCCCACTATGTACCTCCCGCTATAACCCTAACCCTGATTCATTATATTTACATGCCCCTCCCACCCCAATTCATGGGGTTCATGGGGTTATGTCTTTCTCTCCCACCCTCTATTCATTATCAACTGCTCTACCCCACATTCAATACATCACTTACTCCCCCACCCTCAAAATTCATTATTTGTTCTCCTCCTAGATCATCATTTGCTCTCCCCAGCCCCACCTTCAATTCATCATTTGTTCTCCCCACCCCCAACCTTCAATTAAATTGCTGTGCCCCATCACTCACAGTGAATTCATCTTTTGCAGGCCCCATCCTCTCCCCCACTTCATCATTTGCAGTCCCCACACTTTAATTTGAAGTCCCCTTACTTCATCCTTTGCAGTCCCCCATCACCCCATCACTTCATCTGCAGTGCCTTCATAATTTGCAGCCCCTTATCCCTCTTCCATTTCATCATGTGCCGTCCCATTCCACCCACTTTATCACGTGCAGTCCCCCTTACTTACCCACTTTATCATGTGCAGTCCCCCTTACCCCCACTTCATCATGTGCAGTTCCCCTTAACCCCACTTCATCATGTGCAGTCCCCCTTACCCCCACTTCATGTGCAGTCCCCTTTACCCCCACATCATGTGCAGTCCTCCTTACCCCCACTTCACGTGCAGTTCCCCTTACCCCCACATAATGTGCAGTTCTCCTTACCCCCAATTCATCTGCAGTCCACCTTACCCCCACTTGATCATGTGCAGTCCCCCTTACCCCCACTTCATCATGTGCAGTCCCCCTTACCCCCACTTCATCATGTGCAGTCCCCCTTACCCCCCACTTCATCATGTGCAGCCCCACTTCCTCCACTTCATCATGCACAATCCCCCTTACTCCCCCCAATTCATCATGTGCAGTCCCCCTTAACCCCCACTTCATGTGCAGGCCCACTCCCCCTTCTCATGTGCAGTCCCCTCTGCTCCACACTTCATGTGCAGCCCAACTCCCTATACTTCATTATGTGCAGCCCCACTCCATCATGTGCAGCCCCACTCCCCCCACTCCATCATGTGCAGCCCCACTTCATCATGTACAGCTCCACACTCCCCCATTTCACCATGTGCAGCCCCACTCCCTACACTTCATCATGTGCAGCCCCACTTACTACCCCACCCCATCATGTGCAGTCTCCTTTATCCCCAAACCAAACTCCATCATGTGCAGTCCCCCATACACCCCCCACTTCATCACTTGCAGATACCCTCACCAATAGAATTCATTTTCTAAGGAAACAAAAAGAGTTTTCCATACTTACCTCACAGTTGCTCCCCAGCAGTGCTTCCAGCGTCCGGTACATGTCTGCGCATGTGCAATGATGTCATCGCGCACGCCGAACATCTGACCTGGAAGGACTCTCTGTACATGGAAGGAGCGGGAGCTGTGCAGCCGTCAATGTTGGATGGCCAGGCACAGCTCCCGGCCTCAGCGTGATAGGACTGTGATGCGGGTGGATGTGTCTGCTGCCGGCCGCGTCACAGACTACAGCGGACATGACCGCGCACAATTTGCTATGCAGCCGGCCCTGTACAGCTGCTGGGTGAGCGGCCCAGGGGCATTTACCTCTCTGCCACCCAGCCCATTCTGTGTTATGGTTCTCAATGGCAAGAGAACATAGCCCAGCAAACATAAGAACTAGCTCTTGGAAGGATGGAAACTAAACTGACCATGAACTAAACCTGCCGCACAACTAACAGTAGCCGGGTAGCGTTGCCTGCGTTTTATCCCTAGACGCCCAGCGCCGGCCGGAGGACTAACTAATCCTGGCAGAGGAAAATATAGTCCTGGCTCACCTCTAGAGAAATTTCCCCGAAAGGCAGACAGAGGCCCCCACATATATTGGCGGTGATTTTAGATGAAAATGACAAACGTAGTATGAAAATAGGTTTAGCAAAATTGAGGTCCGCTTACTAGATAGCAGGAAGACAGAAAGGGCACTTTCATGGTCAGCTGAAAACCCTATCAAAACACCATCCTGAAATTACTTTAAGACTCTAGTATTAACTCATAACATCAGAGTGGCAATTTCAGATCACAAGAGCTTCCAGACACAGAAACGAAACTACAGCTGTGAACTGGAACAAAATGCAAAAACAAACGAGGACTAAAGTCCAACTTAGCTGGGAGTTGTCTAGCAGCAGGAACATGCACAGAAAGGCTTCTGATTACAATGTTGACCGGCATGGAAGTGACAGAGGAGCAAGGCTAAATAGCGACTCCCACATCCTGATGGAAACAGGTGAACAGAGGGGATGATGCACACCAGTTCAATTCCACCAGTGGCCACCGGGGGAGCCCAAAATCCAATTTCACAACAGTACCCCCCCCTCAAGGAGGGGGCACCGAACCCTCACCAGAACCACCAGGGCGATCAGGATGAGCCCTATGAAAGGCACGGACCAGATCGGAGGCATGAACATCAGAGGCAGTCACCCAAGAATTATCCTCCTGACCGTATCCCTTCCATTTGACCAGATACTGGAGTTTCCGTCTGGAAACACGGGAGTCCAAGATTTCTTCCACAACGTACTCCAACTCGCCCTCAACCAACACCGGAGCAGGAGGCTCAACGGAAGGCACAACCGGTACCTCATACCTGCGCAATAATGACCGATGAAAAACATTATGAATAGAAAAAGATGCAGGGAGGTCCAAACGGAAGGACACAGGGTTAAGAATCTCCAATATCTTGTACGGGCCGATGAACCGAGGCTTAAACTTAGGAGAAGAAACCCTCATAGGGACAAAACGAGAAGACAACCACACCAAGTCCCCAACACAAAGCCGAGGACCAACCCGACGCCGGCGGTTGGCAAAAAGCTGAGTCTTCTCCTGGGACAACTTCAAATTGTCCACTACCTGCCCCCAAATCTGATGCAACCTCTCCACCACAGCATCCACTCCAGGACAATCCGAAGATTCCACCTGACCAGAAGAAAATCGAGGATGAAACCCCGAATTACAGAAAAAAGGAGACACCAAGGTGGCAGAGCTGGCCCGATTATTGAGGGCAAACTCCGCTAAAGGCAAAAAAGCAACCCAATCATCCTGATCTGCAGACACAAAACACCTCAAATATGTCTCCAAGGTCTGATTCGTCCGCTCGGTCTGGCCATTAGTCTGAGGATGGAAAGCAGACGAGAAAGACAAATCTATGCCCATCCTAGCACAGAATGCTCGCCAAAATCTAGACACGAATTGGGTTCCTCTGTCAGAAACGATATTCTCCGGAATACCATGCAAACGGACCACATTTTGAAAAAACAGAGGAACCAACTCGGAAGAAGAAGGCAACTTAGGCAGGGGAACCAAATGGACCATCTTAGAGAAACGGTCACACACCACCCAGATGACAGACATCTTCTGAGAAACAGGAAGATCCGAAATAAAATCCATCGAGATGTGCGTCCAGGGCCTCTTCGGGATAGGCAAGGGCAACAACAATCCACTAGCCCGAGAACAACAAGGCTTGGCCCGAGCACAAACGTCACAAGACTGCACGAAGCCTCGCACATCTCGAGACAGGGAAGGCCACCAGAAGGACCTTGCCACCAAATCCCTGGTACCAAAGATTCCAGGATGACCTGCCAACGCAGAAGAATGAACCTCAGAAATGACTTTACTGGTCCAATCATCAGGAACAAACAGTCTACCAGGTGGGCAACGATCAGGTCTATCCGCCTGAAACTCCTGCAAGGCCCGCCGCAGGTCTGGAGAAACGGCAGACAATATCACTCCATCCTTAAGGATACCTGTAGGTTCAGAATTACCAGGGGAGTCAGGCTCAAAACTCCTAGAAAGGGCATCCGCCTTAACATTCTTAGAACCCGGCAGGTAGGACACCACAAAATTAAACCGAGAGAAAAACAACGACCAGCGCGCCTGTCTAGGATTCAGGCGTCTGGCGGACTCAAGATAAATTAGATTTTTGTGGTCAGTCAATACCACCACCTGATGTCTAGCCCCCTCAAGCCAATGACGCCACTCCTCAAAAGCCCACTTCATGGCCAAAAGCTCCCGATTCCCAACATCATAATTCCGCTCGGCGGGCGAAAATTTACGCGAGAAAAAAGCACAAGGTCTCATCACGGAGCAATCGGAACTTCTCTGCGACAAAACCGCCCCAGCTCCGATTTCAGAAGCGTCGACCTCAACCTGAAAAGGAAGAGCAACATCAGGCTGACGCAACACAGGGGCGGAAGAAAAGCGGCGCTTAAGCTCCCGAAAGGCCTCCACAGCAGCAGGGGACCAATCAGCAACATCAGCACCCTTCTTAGTCAAATCAGTCAATGGTTTAACAACATCAGAAAAACCAGCAATAAATCGACGATAAAAGTTAGCAAAGCCCAAAAATTTCTGAAGACTCTTAAGAGAAGAGGGTTGCGTCCAATCACAAATAGCCTGAACCTTGACAGGATCCATCTCGATGGAAGAGGGGGAAAAAATATATCCCAAAAAGGAAATCTTTTGAACCCCAAAAACGCACTTAGAACCCTTCACACACAAGGAATTAGACTGCAAAACCTGAAAAACCCTCCTGACCTGCTGGACATGAGAGTCCCAGTCATCCGAAAAAATCAAAATATCATCCAGATACACAATCATAAATTTATCCAAATAATCACGGAAAATGTCATGCATAAAGGACTGAAAGACTGAAGGGGCATTTGAAAGACCAAAAGGCATCACCAAATACTCAAAGTGGCCCTCGGGCGTATTAAATGCGGTTTTCCACTCATCCCCCTGCTTAATTCGCACCAAATTATACGCCCCACGGAGATCTATCTTAGAGAACCACTTGGCCCCCTTTATGCGAGCAAACAAATCAGTCAGCAGTGGCAACGGATATTGATATTTAACCGTGATTTTATTCAAAAGCCGATAATCAATACACGGCCTCAAAGAGCCATCTTTCTTAGCCACAAAGAAAAAACCGGCTCCTAAGGGAGATGACGAAGGACGAATATGTCCCTTCTCCAAGGACTCCTTTATATATTCTCGCATAGCAGCATGTTCAGGCACAGACAGATTAAATAAACGACCCTTAGGGTATTTACTACCCGGAATCAAATCTATGGCACAATCGCACTCCCGGTGCGGAGGTAATGAACCAAGCTTAGGTTCTTCAAAAACGTCACGATATTCAGTCAAGAATTCAGGAATCTCAGAGGGAATAGATGATGAAATGGAAACCACAGGTACGTCCCCATGCGTCCCCTTACATCCCCAGCTTAACACAGACATAGCTTTCCAGTCAAGGACTGGGTTATGAGATTGCAGCCATGGCAATCCAAGCACCAACACATCATGTAGGTTATACAGCACAAGAAAGCGAATAATCTCCTGGTGATCCGGATTAATCCGCATAGTTACTTGTGTCCAGTATTGTGGTTTATTGCTAGCCAATGGGGTGGAGTCAATCCCCTTCAGGGGTATAGGAGTTTCAAGAGGCTCCAAATCATACCCACAGCGTTTGGCAAAGGACCAATCCATAAGACTCAAAGCGGCGCCAGAGTCGACATAGGCATCCGCGGTAATAGATGATAAAGAACAAATCAGGGTCACAGATAGAATAAACTTAGACTGTAAAGTGCCAATTGAAACAGACTTATCAAGCTTCTTAGTACGCTTAGAGCATGCTGATATAACATGAGTTGAATCACCGCAATAGAAGCACAACCCATTTTTTCGTCTAAAATTCTGCCGTTCACTTCTGGACAGAATTCTATCACATTGCATATTCTCTGGCGTCTTCTCAGTAGACACCGCCAAATGGTGCACAGGTTTGCGCTCCCGCAGACGCCTATCGATCTGGATAGCCATTGTCATGGACTCATTCAGACCTGCAGGCACAGGGAACCCCACCATAACATCCTTAATGGCATCAGAGAGACCCTCTCTGAAATTCGCCGCCAGGGCGCACTCATTCCACTGAGTAAGCACAGCCCCTTTACGGAATTTCTGGCAGTATATTTCAGCTTCGTCTTGCCCCTGAGATAGGGACATCAAGGCCTTTTCCGCCTGAAGCTCTAACTGAGGTTCCTCATAAAGCAACCCCAAGGCCAGAAAAAACGCATCCACATTGAGCAACGCAGGATCCCCTGGAGCCAATGCAAAAGCCCAATCCTGAGGGTCGCCCCGGAGCAAGGAAATCACAATCCTGACCTGCTGAGCAGGATCTCCAGCAGAGCGAGATTTCAGGGACAAAAACAACTTGCAATTATTTTTGAAATTTTGAAAGCAAGATCTATTCCCCGAGAAAAATTCAGGCAAAGGAATTCTAGGTTCAGATATAGGAACATGAACAACAAAATCTTGTAAATTTTGAACTTTCGTGGTGAGATTATTCAAACCTGCAGCTAAACTCTGAATATCCATTTTAAACAGGTGAACACAGAGCCATTCCAGGATTAGAAGGAGAGAGAGAGAGAAAGGCTGCAATATTGGCAGACTTGCAAGAGATTCAATTACAAGCACACTCAGAACTGAAGGGAAAAAAAAAAAAAAATCTTCAGCAGACTTCTCTTTTCTCTCCTTTCTCTGTCAATTAATTTAACCCTTTTCGGGCCGGTCAAACTGTTATGGTTCTCAATGGCAAGAGAACATAGCCCAGCAAACATAAGAACTAGCTCTTGGAAGGATGGAAACTAAACTGACCATGAACTAAACCTGCCGCACAACTAACAGTAGCCGGGTAGCGTTGCCTGCGTTTTATCCCTAGACGCCCAGCGCCGGCCGGAGGACTAACTAATCCTGGCAGAGGAAAATATAGTCCTGGCTCACCTCTAGAGAAATTTCCCCGAAAGGCAGACAGAGGCCCCCACATATATTGGCGGTGATTTTAGATGAAAATGACAAACGTAGTATGAAAATAGGTTTAGCAAAATTGAGGTCCGCTTACTAGATAGCAGGAAGACAGAAAGGGCACTTTCATGGTCAGCTGAAAACCCTATCAAAACACCATCCTGAAATTACTTTAAGACTCTAGTATTAACTCATAACATCAGAGTGGCAATTTTAGATCACAAGAGCTTTCCAGACACAGAAACGAAACTACAGCTGTGAACTGGAACAAAATGCAAAAACAAACGAGGACTAAAGTCCAACTTAGCTGGGAGTTGTCTAGCAGCAGGAACATGCACAGAAAGGCTTCTGATTACAATGTTGACCGGCATGGAAGTGACAGAGGAGCAAGGCTAAATAGCGACTCCCACATCCTGATGGAAACAGGTGAACAGAGGGGATGATGCACACCAGTTCAATTCCACCAGTGGCCACCGGGGGAGCCCAAAATCCAATTTCACAACAATTCTGCCCCTGTCTATTAGATAGTATTAGGTCTAAAAGTGCTGCTCCTCTGGTTGGATTATGCAGCAATTGTGAAAGATAATTTTTCTTGGTTATTAGCAGAAACCTGTTGCCTTTATGAGTTTTGCAGGTCTCTGTTTCCCAGTTAATATCTGGGTAGTTAAAGTCCCCCATAAAAAGGACCTCATTATGGGACGCACCTTCATTTATCTGCCTTAGTAGTAGACTTTCGATGATTTCTGTTATATTTGGGGGTTTGTAACAGACCCCAATGAGAATTTTGTTACTATTTTTCCCTCCATGTATTTCGACCCATATAGACTCGACGGTGACCAGAAAATTGCCCACATGGAAAATTACCCACACGGAAAATTGCCCACATGGAAAATTGACGGTGACCAGAAAAATGCCCACAGGAAATTTGCCCACAGGAAAAATTCCCACAGGAAAATTGCCCACACAGAAAATTGCCCACACTGAAAAATGCCAATTGCAGCATCACAAAGTTTCAGATCTATGATATTTGAGGTACAAGGTGAGGATGTTCACATGATATGTGATCAACTTGTGATTTACAGCTGACCTAGTGCAAAACTGCAAAAATGATGAGTATCTGTGGTTTGTAGCAGTCTGTTTGCCAAATTGTGAGAAATAGGTTCTGTTGCTTATAATACAAAAACTGGGTCACCAAAACTGATATAGTGCCTTGCGAAAGTATTCGGCTTCCTGGAACTTTTCAGCCTTTTCCCACATATCATGCTTCAAACATAAAGATACCAAATGTAAATTTTTGGTGAAGAATCAACAAGTGGAGCACAATTGTGAAATTGAACGAAATAAATTGGTTATTTTAAATTTTTGTGGAAATTCAAAAACTGAAAAGTGGGGCGTGCAATATTATTCGGCCCCTTTACTTTCAGTGCAGCAAACTAACTCCAGAAGTTCATTGTGGATCTCTGAATGATCTAATGTTGTCCTAAATGCCTAATGATGATAAGTATAATCCACCTGTGTGTAATCCAGTCTCCATATAAATGCACCTGCTCTGTGATAGTCTCAGGGTTCTGTTTGAAGCACAGAGAGCATCATGAAGACCAAGGAACACAACAGGCAGGTCCGTGATACTGTTGTGGAGACTTTTAAAGATGGATTTGGATACAAAATGATTTCCAAAACTTTAAACATCTCAAGAAGCACTGTGCAAGCGATCATATTGAAATGGAAGTAGTATCATACCACTGCAAATCTACCAAGACCCGGCCATCCCTCTAAACTTTCATCTCAAACAAGGAAAAGACTGATCAGAGATGCAGCCAAGAGGCCCATGATCACTATGGATGAACTGCATAGATCTACAGCTGAGGTGGGACAGTCTGTCCATAGGACAACAATCAGTCATACACTGCACAAATCTGGCCTTTATGGAACAGTGGCAAGAAGAAAGCCATTTCTCAAAGATATCCATAAAAAGTGTTGCTTAAAGTTGGAAACAAGCCACCTGAGAGACACACCAAACATATGGAAGAAGGTGCTCTGATGAAACCAAAATTGAACTTTTTGGCAACAATGCCAAACGATATGTTTGGCATAAAGGCAACACAGCTCATCACCCTGAACACACCATCCCCACTGTCAAACATGGTGGTGGCATTATCATGGTTTGGGGTTTTCTTTAGCAGGGACAGGGAAGATGGTTAAAATTGATGGAAAGATGGATGGAGCCAAATACAGGACTATTCTTGAAGAAAACCTGTTGAAGTCTGCAAAAGACCTGAGACTGGCATGGAGATTTGTGTTCCAACAAGACAATGATCCCAAACATAAACCAAAATCTACAATGGAATGGTTCACAAATAAACGTATCCAGGTGTTAGAATGGCCAAGTCAAAGTCCAGACCTCAATCCAATTGAGAATCTGTGGAAAGAGCTGAAACCTGCTGTTCACAAATGATCTCCATCAAACCTCACTAAGCTCGAGCTGTTTGCCAAGGAAGAATGGGCAAGAATTTCAGTATCTCGATGTACAAAGCTGATAGAGACATACCCCAAGCGACTTGCAGCTGTAATCGCAGCAAAAGGTGGCGCAACAAAGTATTAAGTTTAAGGGGCCAAATAATATTGCACGCCCCACTTTTCAGTTTTTGAATTTCCACAAAAATTTTAAATAACTAATACATTTCGTTCAACTTCACAATTGTGTTCCACTTGTTGATAATTCTTCACCAAAAATTAACATTTGACATCTTTAGGTTTGAAGCATGATATGTGGGAAAAGGTTGAAAAGTTCCAGGGCACCGAATACTTTCGCAAGGCACTGTATATTAGTAATAGCAACTGTTTTGGTCTCATCCAACAATTGTTGCAACCTAGTACTTGGCTACCTCTGGAATTTTATAGATGTTAGTCTCCCTATGATAGGTACCCTACCAAAATTAAGCTGCTACACCTGACCGAGGACAACCCAGAATGATAAGTTATACAGCTACTTTAGATAAAGCCTTGTTTTCTCTAATGGGTGCTGTTCAGGGATTGCAAGAATTATGGCATCTGCACTGTTAGTGATGGGAGGACTGTTTGGGTGGCGTTGGTTGAAATCATCTGTGATGACACATGTTTTTTTTGTTCACGAGAAATGAAGATGATCTCAACACATTATGCTTGGGATAATGTCATCCTTCACATTGTCTGTACAAAAGAATAATCACTGTTTTAACATAAATTAAGAATAAATGAAGCACGTCATTGTTTTTCTAGTAAAATTGTCTACCAGTTTAATGTCACACTCTTTTATACTTCGAGTGCTGCGCAAGGAATTTCACACCGCCCTGATCCCGCTGTTACAGAGTACTGAAATATGCAAACTGCCTCTTCAGGGAGAACTTTAGTGCCACCTATTGTAAGTAGAAATCCTAAAAGAAAAGTCAATTTCGACCTTTTAAGGAGTCTTGTCACATAACTTAGCATAAAAGCCAACCCAGAATCTCAATTTACAGACACGGTTTTTCGGAGTATTGCCCCCCATTAGTGCAAAATGTGAGATATGATTTGGCTACAGGGGCATAAGTACCGCTGTCACAGAGGTCGCCACTATGACTAGGCCCAGCGGATAAGGGGCCTGGTGGGTCAGATGCATGCCGACACCAGCAAAAGTTAAAATCCGTTGCCGTGCAGGAGATTCCTCCTGCACGGCAACAGACAGACCTGTCCTCAAAGCAGTACCGGGGGGGGCAGAGGGGGCAGTGGCCTAGGGCCCTGAGCTCTGAGGGGGCCCACCTGGAGCTACGCTACTGTAACTGTATCGGCGAGCACGGCGTGCTGATACAGTTACACTCTGTGGCAGAGCAGGGAGACATGATCTCCCTGCTACTGCTGCCAGCCACTGTGCAGCCCCTGAGGGGGCGGTAGGGGCCCTGTGCCAGCAGTGGGTCCCCCGCCTGTCATTGCAGGGTCAGCTTGATGAGAGAGGGAGCGTTACACTCCTCCCATCATACCCCTGTCAGCGTCTGACGTCACCAACACTGACAGAGGGTAGCAATGATGTCAGTACCCGGCACCCGCTGTCACGAGATGAGCCGGTGCTCAGAGCACCGCAGGAACAAGGAGGAAGAAAGGTGAGTATTTTTTTTTATTTTTTTTTTGTCGGGTGCATTATACTATACAGGCTGCCTAATGAGGGTGCAATATACAATACAGGCTGCCTAATGGGGGTGCATTATACTATACAGGCTGCCTAATGGGGGTGCATTATACTATACAGACTGCCTAATGGGGGTGCATTATACTATACAGGCTGCCTAATGGGGGTGCATTATACTGTACTGGCTACCTATGGGGGTGCCTTATACTGTACAGGCTGCCAAATGGGGGTGCATTAAACTATACAGGCTGCCTAATGGGGGTGCATTATACTATACAGGCTGCCTAATAGGGGTGCATTATGCTATACAGGCTGACTAATGGGGGTGCATTATATTGTACTGGTTTCCTAATGGGGGTGCATTATACTATATAGGCTGCCTAATGGGGGTGCATTATACTATACAGACTGCCTAATGGGGGCGCATTATACAATACTGGCTGCCTAATGGGGGACCATTATACTGTACTGGCTGCCTATGGGGAGTGCATTATACTATACAGGCTGCCTAATGGGGGGGCATTATACTGTATTGTCTGCCTATGGGGGTGCATTATACTGTACAGGCTGCCTAATGGGGGGTGCATTACACAATACAGGCTGCCTAATGGGGGTGAATTATACTATACAGACTGCCTAATGGGGCACAATATACAATACTGGCTGCCTAATGGGGGAGCAATATACTGTACAGACTGCCTAATGGGGTGCATTATACTATACAGGCTGCCTAATAGGGGTGCATTATACTATATAGGCTGCCTGATGGGGGGGCATTATACTGTATTGCCTGCCTATGGGGGTGCATTATACTGTACAGGCTGCCTAATGGGGGTGCATTATACAATACAGGCTGCCTAATGGGGGAGCATTATACTATGTGGGCTGCCTAATGGGGGTGCATTATATTGTACTGGTTTCCTAGTGGGGTGCATTATACTATACAGGCTGCCTAATGGGGGTGCATTATATTGTACTGGTTTCCTAATGGGGGTGCATTATACTATATAGGCTGCCTAATGGGGGTTCATTATACTATAGAGACTGCCTAATGGGGGTGCATTATTCAGTACTGGCTGCCTAATGGGGGAGCATTATACTGTACTGGCTGCCTATGGGAAGTGCATTATACTATGCAGGCTGCCTAATGGGGGTGCATTATACTATACAGGCTGCCTAATGGGGTGCATTATACTCTACACTCTGCCTAATGGGGTGCATTATACTATACAGGCTGCCTAATGGGGGTGCATTATACTATACAAGCTGCCTAATGGGGGTGCATTATACTATACAGGCTGTCTACTGGGGGCTTTGTACTGTACTGGCTGCCTATGGGGGTGCATTATACTATACAGGCTGCCTAATGGGGTGCATTATACTATACAGGCTGCCTAATGGGGGTACCTTATACTATACAGGCTGCCTAATAGGGGTGCATTATGCTATACAGGCTGACTAATGGGGGTGCATTATATTGTACTGGTTTCCTAATGGGGGTGCATTATACTATATAGGCTGCCTAATGGGGGTGCATTATACTATACAGACTGCCTAATGGGGGCGCATTATACAATACTGGCTGCCTAATGGGGGACCATTATACTGTACTGGCTGCCTATGGGGAGTGCATTATATTATACAGGCTGCCTAATGGGGGTGCATTATACTATACAGGCTGCCTAATGGGGGGGCATTATACTGTATTGTCTGCCTATGGGGGTGCATTATACTGTACAGGCTGCCTAATGGGGGGTGCATTACACAATACAGGCTGCCTAATGGGGGTGAATTATACTATACAGACTGCCTAATGGGGCACAATATACAATACTGGCTGCCTAATGGGGGAGCAATATACTGTACAGACTGCCTAATGGGGTGCATTATACTATACAGGCTGCCTAATAGGGGTGCATTATACTATATAGGCTGCCTGATGGGGGGCATTATACTGTATTGCCTGCCTATGGGGGTGCATTATACTGTACAGGCTGCCTAATGGGGGTGCATTATACAATACAGGCTGCCTAATGGGGGAGCATTATACTATGTGGGCTGCCTAATGGGGGTGCATTATATTGTACTGGTTTCCTAATGGGGTGCATTATACTATACAGGCTGCCTAATGGGGGTGCATTATATTGTACTGGTTTCCTAATGGGGGTGCATTATATTGTACTGGTTTCCTAATGGGGGTGCATTATACTATATAGGCTGCCTAATGGGGGTTCATTATACTATAGAGACTGCCTAATGGGGGTGCATTATTCAGCACTGGCTGCCTAATGGGGGAGCATTATACTGTACTGGCTGCCTATGGGAAGGGCATTATACTATGCAGGCTTAGGCTACCTAATGGGGGTGCATTATACTATACAGGCTGCCTAATGGGGTGCATTATACTCTACAGTCTGCTTAATGGGGTGCATTATACTATACAGGCTGCCTAATGGGGGTGCATTATACTATACAAGCTGCCTAATGGGGTGCATTATACTCTACAGTCTGCCTAATGGGGTGCATTATACTATACAGGCTGCCTAATGGGGGTGCATTATACTATACAAGCTGCCTAATGGGGGTGCATTATACTATACAGGCTGTCTACTGGGGGCTTTGTACTGTACTGGCTGCCTATGGGGGTGCATTATACTATACAGGCTGCCTAATGGGGTGCATTATACTATACAGGCTGCCTAATGGGGTGCATTATACTCTACAGTCTGCCTAATGGGGTGCATTATACTATACAGGCTGCCTAATGGGGGTGCATTATACTATACAAGCTGCCTAATGGGGGTGCATTATACTATACAGGCTGTCTACTGGGGGCTTTGTACTGTACTGGCTGCCTATGGGGGTGCAATATACTATACAGGCTGCCTAATGGGGTGCATTATACTATACAGGCTGCCTAATGGGGGTGCATTATATTGTACTGGTTTCCTAATGGGGGTGCATTATACTATACAGGCTGCCTAATGGGATGCATTATACTATACAGACTGCCTAATCGGGTGCATTATACTATACAGGCTGCCTAATGGGGGTGCATTATACTTTATAGGCTGCCTAATGGGGGTGCATTATACTATACAGGCTGCCTAATGGGGTGCATTATGCTATACAGGCTGCCTAATGGGGGTGCATTATATTGTACTGGCTGCCTTTAAGGAGCACAGTATACCGTACAGGCCTATAGGGAGTGCATTATACTATGCAGGCCTATGGGGATGCATTATACTGTACTGGCCGTGGGAGAGTGCATTATATTATACAGGCCTATGGGGGTGCATTATACTATACAGGCCTATGGGGAGTGCATTATACTATAGAGGCCTATGGGGAATGTATTATACTATACTGGCCTATGGGGGTGCATTATACTTCGTATATGAATCCCCATGACTTATATGTAAGCTCCTGATGAATATAATTGTTTATTTTTTTTTATACATTACAGAACAACGGCAGTACGGGATACAAATATACACTAGGATGGGGCACCGGATAGTTATGCCACTGAGGTCAGACTATACAACATTGCAACAAAGCTAGAATGTGCAAAATGAATAGGGAAAATGTGAATTTGAGATAAAATTAAAGACTCCAGTAGCGCTTCAGAAACTGTGAATCCTGCAGCAGATACAAATACAGTGCCACCCTTCTGTATTAGTAGCTATAAACAGGTATATATATAAAAATGATCCGCGCTGGGTTCTCCAGTTTTGTAGCCACTAGATACCTCCAAAAAACAATAAGTATTTGCACCTTTTATATGACTTTAAAAAACTATTAAAAAATATATTTGTGTTGTGTTTTAAAATAACTCCACCGTGGAGCACGACATTACCATAAGAAAATTCTGAGCAAGATAATAAATTGAATTTTTACCTGGTGCGGTACAGTCGATAATGTCCACAGTTCCCTTTAATCGGTCTTTGTAAAAGTCCAAATGTGGAAAAATGCGGCTTCGGTGGAGTTTTTTTTTTCTTTTTTCTCTTTTGCTTTCACTTGAGCGGGCTCCAGGCAGTGCCCCGGCCGGCGGCAAAACAGCCCTATGCTCACTCACTGCTAATAGCGACTATGCGCTGTTGTGCAGCTCTCGGTTCTCTGCCTCTGCAGGACCTTGCGTGACGTCACGGTCATGTGATTGCTCACGTGACTTGCTACAGATAGCACAGTGGACCAATTTCCTACTAGTTTCGGAATAGGACGTATTCCTTCATCAGGGATCTGATGAAGGAATACGTCCTATTCCGAAACTAGTAGGAAATTGGTCCACTGTGCTATCTGTAGCAAGTCACGTGAGCAATCACATGACCGTGACGTCAAGCAAGGTCCTGCAGAGGCAGAGAACCGAGAGCTGCACAACAGCGCATAGTCGCTATTAGCAGTGAGTGAGCATAGGGCTGTTTTGCCGCCGGCCGGGGCACTGCCTGGAGCCCGCTCAAGTGAAAGCAAAAGAGAAAAAAGAAAAAAAAAAAACTCCACCGAAGCCGCATTTTTCCACATTTGGACTTTTACAAAGACCGATTAAAGGGAACTGTGGACATTATCGACTGTACCGCACCAGGTAAAAATTCAATTTATTATCTTGCTCAGAATTTTCTTATGGTAATGTCGTGCTCCACGGTGGAGTTATTTTAAAACACAACACAAATATATTTTTTAATAGTTTTTTAAAGTCATATAAAAGGTGCAAATACTTATTGTTTTTTGGAGGTATCTAGTGGCTACAAAACTGGAGAACCCAGCGCGGATCATTTTTATATATATAAAATGTGAATTTGGGTGGAAAAAATGTTGGCATGGGGGGGCCCAATTTGAAAGTTCGCACCTGGGTCCATAACTTTGCAGTTACGCCACTGTTTGGCTACCATACTGAAATGAACACAGCACAAGGGTAATGCAAAACATTTTGCTAATTTCTAACAAATATATTTGTGAAGGAATGAATCATGATTAACTTCTACTATAACATGTATGTTTATACTGTTTGAACATATTTGTTTCATATGATTGATTCGGTTTGTCTGTACCTATCACATGTTTAAGTTATTTGTTTATTACTCTTTATTGGCTTCCTATCTTATATACTTCATGCAATTAATCTGTTCTGACTTCCACAATTTACTCGTATGCGCATATGACATTTTGTATGTTGCCATTACTAGCAGAGGGGTGACAACAGGACAAGTGGAGGAAGGGAGCCCATTTATTCCTATTTCAGCCAGCGGTGCCACCGACTCCCTACACCGCTATGGCTATACAAGTCACTATTCTATCAGAGGCCAGCAACTGATGTTATCAGGTGTATTGTGGGCGGTGCATGACAACTTTATCCTTGCTCTGAATGTGGAGGACGAAAAGGACACTGCTCCTCCTGGAAGGAGGGACAGTTGTGAAAAATCTTTTTTTTTTTGCTTTTGCTTTTTTCTAAATTTGTTGGAGTAGTGCGCTTGGATGAGGGATATTATTAAAGTTAGGGATTATGATGGTTAACATTAGGAAAGAAAGGGACCAGAATTGGGAATATTATTAAAGAAAGAGACCAGAAAAGAGAACATTATCAAAGGGTGGTGGCCAGGATGAGGGGCATTGTTACAGAACGGAGACCAGTAAAACATAAAAATGATGAACTCCGGCACTCAAATAAGACTTTTTTTTTTAAAAAAAACAAGGTGATTTTATTATATCCAGAAATACTGTGAATTCAAGAAAAAGAGTAAATACAGACACCAATTTACACAACGTTTCGGCTGACTAGCCTTTCTCATGTAATGTCTGTTTCTGCAAAAAAGAACAAGACTTATGTCAAGATACATATAATAATTAGAAAAGAACTTATTCTGACCATCTGGTAAACAAAAAAAGGAGCAAGGCATGCTAAAAAAGGACATAGAAAAACACAAGATATTAGGTACGTAGGAATTAATAAGAAAGCACCCACAACATTAGAGCCTGAACACAGGAAAAAGATCATCACTGTTGTAGCCTATATAATAGGTCACAGACCATGTGCATATGAATAATACACCACTCATAGTCTAAGCCTACCATGGCTGTGGTAACAGAATAGCTAAGTATTATAAACAATAGTAGGAAAATGGTACTATACTTATGTATTGAGTCTTCTAAGGAAGATAGTGAGTAATCCCACTGAAGGGAAAGAAAAATATAAAATGTAAGCCAAAATATATTTCGCCCTGGCAACAGCAAGTAAAATTGCCATGTTATAATGCCCCCCGGAATGGAGCCCATTATTAGCTAAGTACCTGAGGATATCCGGGTAAGGGTGTCCGGGAGAGCTTTCCCGGGTGGCGATAAAGAATGGGGGCCAGTATAGAGAAAATTATTAAAGGAAGGATCCAGGACCAGGGATTTTATTAAATAAAGAGACCAGGATGGCGGACTCTATTACAGAATGTGTACCAGGATGGATGGAGCATATCAAATTAAAAAAGGGGCCGGATGGAGGATATTAATACAGGATAGGGGCCAGGACTGGGGACATTATTAAAGAAAAAAATTAGGATGGTGAACATTATTAAAAAAGTGGTCAGGAGGGGAAACATTATTACAGGATAGGGGACAGGACAGGAGACATTATTATAGGATGTGGGCCAGGACAGGAAACATTATTAAAGAAAAGGGCTAGGATGGCAGAAATTATTACAAGACAGGGGCCAGGATGGGGGATATTATTTCAGAATAGCGCCAGGACTGGGGATATTATTACATTATGGTGACAGTATTGCAGGACAGAACCAGGATACGGTACATTCTTACATGATGGGAACAGGAACAGTGTACATTATTACAGAATGAGGGCCAGGATGGGGACATTATTAAAGAAAGGGACCAGGATGGGGTTAACATTATTAAAGAAAAGGCCCAGGATGAAAGATAATATTACAAGATGTGTTCAAGGACAGAGAACATTATTAAAGAAAGAGGCCAGGATGGAGGACATTATTACAGGATAATGGCCAGGACAGGCCATATTATTATAGGATGGGGGCAATATTACAGGATGGAGGGCATTATTAAACTAAAGGGCCATGAAGAGGTTGACATTATTAAAGAAAGGGGCCAGGATGGGGGACTAAATTTCAAGATGGGGAGCATTATTATAGGATGGGGCCAGGATGGGGGACATTATTACAGGATGGGGATATTATTATACGAAGAAGCCAGGATGGCCATCTTATGACAAGATGGTGAACATTATCACAGGATGGAGGCCAACGGGTGCTGTGAAAGTGATCAATCATAGATGTACCGTATGTGTTACTTACTACAGAGATCAATCTTAGCTAGAAGAAGTCATAGCAGTCTGGGTAGGATAAAGAAGAAAAGCGAAAATTAATTACTTCATTTGGATGCCTTACTGGTAAGTCACTCTATTTACCTCTACTACAACCCCTGGCAAAAATTATGGAATCACCGGCCTTGGAGGATATTCATTCAGTTGTTTAATTTTGTAGAAAAAAATCAGATTACAGACATGGCACAAAACTAAAGTCATTTGAAATGACAACTTTCTGGCTTTAAGAAACGCTAAAAGAAATCAAGAACAAAAAATATTTTATTAGGCTGTTCCCTTCGCCTTCTATATTTAGCAGAAGTAATCATTTTAAAGAGGTCACTGAATTTGAGTGTTGTACTAGAATAAGATGCCACCGTGAGAAGTCAATGTGTGAAATTTCTGTTCCTACATATTCCATGATGTACTTTAAATGAGAAAAACACAAGGCGCCCCCAATGTGTCACACTGTTTAGGAAACCATATGGTCCTATGCAGGGAATGTACTCACCTATTGGAGTTGTGAACCTAGGTCACAACTCCCATGTAGGCTTGACCGTAGCAGCAGGTCTCCACAAAAATCCAAACAAGGATGTTGAGGGTGATAGTCTTAGGCGAACTGAAGACCGCGCACACGGTATGAATTTTTAGGTAGTTTATTAAAGCCAACGCGTTTCAAGAGCTCTCTTGCTCTCTTCTTCAGGGCAAGATATGCCCTGAAGAAGAGAGCAAGAGAGCTCTTGAAACGCGTTGGCTTTAATAAACTACCTAAAAATTCATACCGTGTGCGCGGTCTTCAGTTCGCCTAAGACTATCACCCTCAACATGATGTACTTTAAGTGATATTATTGAAAAATCGAAGTGTTTATGAACCGCAGCAACTCAGCCACAAAACAGCAGATGATGTAAAGTTACAGAGTGGGGTCACCGAGGGCTAGGGCACGTGGTGGATAAAAGTTACTAATGCTCTGCTGAGTCAGTAAATGCAGCGCTCCATAACCTCACAAAAGCTGTCCATAATGGCATGATTGGGTAAATTTGGTGTGGAAAAACTTGACTGGCCCACAAAGAGCTCTTCCATCAACCCTACAGACAGCACTGCGGCTTGGTGGTTAGCACTGCAGCCTTACGTAGCAAATTTTATTACATTAGTTTGGTAAAGATGACCTAATAAAGCAGCATGGCCACTAAGTCTCTTTGCATTTCTTTTTATGAAATCAAGGCAAGCGTTTTCAAGCATGCCAAAGAATATACTTAGAGGAAGAAGTGATTTGCAATAATCCTAGAACCTTTGCTTCTCAGTATTTTCTTGTTAATTAAACTTAGAGAAAAACATTAAAATTAAACATGAATGTTGCTAGTCATGTAGCTTTGCCAGAGTGGTTGGGGTGTAATGTGCAGTGACTATTGTGTGTTCAGGGTATTTTCTACAAGATCTTTGGAAATACACTTAAGTACCATGACAATGGAGAAGGAGAACATTGCATGTAATAGTAATGTCACTATTAAACTATGTTTACAGCTGCTTATTCCCAGTAATGTATTTTTAATTGGATCAACCATGTAATCAGCTTAGTCCAAATGTATACCAATGAACCAACCAACCAACAAATCAATGCATTCATTGCCTTACATTACAATCAAGAGTTGCATGTGAACTGGCATTGTGAGCAAACATATTCCACTGTTCAAACCTTAATACTCATCTATTTTGTAAGTTTATTTTATGGTAAACAATAATTAAATTAATTTTTGTAACAGGCATATCCCAGGCAATAGCTATTAATGCAGTTATCAGATATTTGAGCCAAGATTAACCATCAATTACGGTAATAACATTTTTTCAACAAGCTTTTTAATAAAACTCAAACTTTCCTTGACTCATAGTAAGCATAATGATATACTATATTTATACATGCTGAACCTCAGTGGAAACCTCTTTGTAGAAATTCTGTCATACAGCAACATCTTCAGGTACCTGTTTAACCCTTTCTTGTCAATGCCAGTTTCTACGTTCTTCACCAAATCAGATTCTTCAAATCAGACATGTCACTCTATGTGGTAATAACTTTAGAATGCTCCTACATATCCCAGTGTTTATTTTTTTGTGATACATTATACCCTATGTTAGAAGGAAATCCAGGTCAAATAACTTGTTTTTGCTGAAAATTAAAAAGTGCAATTTTAAAAATGTAAATGTTTATGTTATTAGCACATTCGTATGCTATGGTCAGAGTAAGAGCCATGATTGACAGACCACCTGCGGGTCACCTGACCCAAACTTGACAGTCTCATGCAAGGCTTTCAAGTTCGGGTCAGGATACCTGAGGCTGGTCCGTGAATCATGGTCTGAAAACTCAAACTGTGACACAGGGATATGTGAATGCGATCTAGCAGCCTAAACACACAGACTTGTTAATAAATTACCTTTACAATATGTCTGCTTTATGTCAGCATCACTTTTTAAATGTTGTTTTATTTTCCTGGAGTGCTAGTAGGGGTCATTCAAATATCAAAGGACTGGCCGTCACTTCCGAACAGAAATCAGGTGTGAACAGGTGCTTACTAAGAGTAGCTATCTCCAAATACAACAAAACAAATAAATTATCCATCTGTAGCATGCAAACATGAACTATGAAAATTGCATTAGAAAATATACATTAGAAAATATGAAAAATTGAGAATACTTAGCGCATAAATTGGCCAGTTCATGTGTACCAGGCTGCTATGATAAGGCGATTCTCGTTGCTGGGACCTGCCTAATGTGAATTCTCTCCTAGACTAAAGTCTACATCTCTATGGGAAGTTTAGAGCCAATCAGACACCTACTTGTTGGTACTGCATAATGGATAATTACGGGTGCTTCTCACAAAATTAGAAAAGCTAATTTATTTCAGTTCTTCAATACAAAAAGTGAAACTCAGATATTATATAGAGTCATTACAGAGTGATCTATTTCAAGTGTTTATTTCTGTTAATATTGATGATTATGTCTTACAGCCAATGAAAACCCAAAAGTCATTATCTGAGTAAATTAGAATAATTAAAAAACACCTGCAAAGGCTTCCTAAACATTTAAAAAGGCCCCTTATTCTGTTTCAGTAGACTTCACAATCATGGGGAAGACTGCTGACTTGCCAATTGTCCAGAAGGCACTCATTGACGTACTCCACAAGGAAAGTAAGCCACAAAAGAAACTGACTATTCACAGAGTGCTGTATCCAAGCATATTAATGGAAAGTTGAGTGGAAGGAAAAAAGTGTGGCAGACTAAGGTGCCAACCAACCGGGATAACAGCAGCCTTGAAAGGATTGTTAAGAAAAGACCATTCAAAAATTTGGGGGAGATTCCTTCTGCTGGAGGAACTGCTTCAAGAGCCACCACACACAGACATATCCAGGACATGAGCTACAAGTGTCGCCTTCCTTGTGTTAAGCCACTCATGACCAATAGACAATGCCAGAAATGTCTTACCTGGGCCAAGGAGAAAAAGAACTGGACTGTTGCTCAGTGGTCCAAGGTGTTGTTTTCAGATGAAAGTAAATTTTGGATTTCATTTGGAAATCAAGGTTCCAGAGTCTGGAGGAAGAGTGGAGAGGCCACTATCCAAGCTGCTTGAGGTCTAGTGTGAAATTTCCAGAATCAGTGATTGGGGAGCCATGTCATCTGCTGGTTTATTTTCACTGTGTTTTATCAAGACCAAAGTCATCGCAGCCGTCTGTTGTGAATTTGCTTTTTGCTCCCTCTAGTGGTTACTAGTTTTTTGACTCTGGTTTTTCTGTCATTCCTTTTATCCGCACCTGGGTCGTTAGTTAGGGGTGTTGCTATATAAGCTCCCTGGACCTTCAGTTCAATGCCTGGCAACGTAGTTATCAGAGCTAGTCTGCTGTGCTCTTGTCTACTGATCCTGGTTCCAGTTATTTCAGCTAAGTCTGCCTTTTGCTTTTTGCTATTTGTTTTGGTTTTGTATTTTTGTCCAGCTTGTTCCTAATCTTTATCCTGACCTTTGCTGGAAGCTCTAGGGGGGCTGGTGTTCTCCCCCCGGACCGTTAGACGGTTCGGGGGTTCTTGAATTTCCAGTGTGGATTTTGATAGGGTTTTTGTTGACCATATAAGTTACCTTTCTTTATTCTGCTATCAGTAAGCGGGCCTCTCTGTGCTAAACCTGGTTCATTTCTGTGTTTGTCATTTCCTCTTATCTCACCGTCATTATTTGTGGGGGGCTTCTATCCAGCTTTGGGGTCCCCTTCTCTGGAGGCAAGAAAGGTCTTTGTTTTCCTCTACTAGGTGTAGCTAGATTCTCCGGCTGGCGCGTGTCATCTAGAATCAACGTAGGAATGATCCCCGGCTACTTCTAGTGTTGGCGTTAGGAGTAGATATATGGTCAACCCAGTTACCACTACCCTATGAGCTGGATTTTTGTATTCTGCAGACTTCCACGTTCCTCTGAGACCCTCGCCATTGGGGTCATAACAGTTTGCCAGGCCAATATTAAATGTTTAATGCATTGCAGAAGAGGGATTATAAGAAAGAAGATTCTGAGTTTTTTTTTTTTTTTTCTTCTTCCCCTTTACCTCAGAGTGGCTATGCTTGCTGCAGACATGAATGTCCAGACCTTGATTACAAGTGTGGACCAGCTGGCTACTCGTGTGCAGGGCATACAAGACTATGTTATCAGAAATCCTAGGTCAGAACCTAAAATACCGATTCCTGAACTGTTTTCCGGAGACAGGTTTAAGTTTAGGAATTTCGTGAATAATTGTAAATTGTTTTTGTCCCTGAGACCCTGTTCATCTGGAGATTCTGCTCAGCAAGTAAAAATTGTTATTTCGTTCTTACGGGGCGACCCTCAGGATTGGGCTTTTTCGCTGGCGCCAGGAGATCCGGCATTGGCTGATCTTGATGCGTTTTTTCTGGCGCTCGGTTTACTTTATGAGGAACCCAATCTTGAGATTCAGGCAGAAAAGGCCTTGCTGGCTATGTCTCAGGGGCAGGACGAGGCTGAAGTGTATTGCCAAAAATTTCGGAAATGGTCCGTGCTGACACATTGGAACGAGTGTGCACTGACCGCTAATTTTAGAAATGGCCTTTCTGAAGCCATTAAGAATGTTATGGTGGGTTTTCCCATTCCCACAGGTCTGAATGATACTATGGCACTGGCTATTCAAATTGACCGGCGGTTGCGGGAGCGCAAAACCGCAAATTCCCTCATGGTGTTGTCTGAACAGACACCTAATTCGGTACAATGTGATAGAAAAACCGCAAATTCCCTCATGGTGTTGTCTGAACAGACACCTGATTTAATGCAATGTGATAGAATCCTGACTAGAAATGAGCGGAAAATTCATAGACGCCGGAATGGCTTGTGCTACTACTGTGGTGATTCTACACATGTTATCTCAGCATGCTCTAAACGTATAGCTAAGGTTGTTAGTCCTGTCACCGTTGGTAATTTGCAACCTAAATTTATTCTGTCTGTAACTTTGATTTGCTCACTGTCATCTTATCCTGTCATGGCGTTTGTAGATTCAGGTGCTGCCCTGAGTCTCATGGATCTCTCATTTGCTAAGCGCTGTGGTTTTACTCTTGAACCATTAGAAAATCCTATACCTCTTAGGGGTATTGATGCTACACCATTGGCAGCAAATAAACCGCAGTATTGGACACAGGTTACCATGTGCATGACTCCTGAACACCGCGAGGTGATACGTTTCCTGGTTTTACATAAAATGCATGATTTGGTTGTTTTAGGGCTGCCATGGTTACAGACCCATAATCCAGTCCTGGACTGGAAGGCTATGTCAGTCTCAAGTTGGGGCTGTCGTGGTATTCATGGGGATTCCCTGCCTGTGTCTATTGCTTCTTCTACGCCTTCGGAAGTTCCGGAGTACTTGTCTGATTATCAGGATGTCTTCAGTGAGTCTGAGTCCAGTGCACTGCCTCCTCATAGGGACTGTGACTGTACTATAGATTTGATCCCAGGCAGTAAATTTCCTAAGGGAAGACTGTTTAATCTGTCGGTACCTGAACATACCGCTATGCGTTCATATATCAAGGAGTCTCTGGAGAAAGGACATATTCGTCCGTCTTCTTCCCCTCTTGGTGCGGGATTCTTTTTTGTGGCAAAAAAGGACGGATCTTTGAGACCTTGTATTGATTATCGGCTTTTAAATAAGATCACTGTCAAATTTCAGTATCCTTTACCGCTGTTGTCTGACTTGTTTGCCCGGATTAAGGGTGCCAAGTGGTTCACCAAGATAGACCTTCGTGGTGCGTACAACCTTGTGCGCATTAAGCAAGGTGATGAATGGAAAACCGCATTCAATACGCCCGAAGGTCATTTTGAGTACTTGGTGATGCCTTTTGGGCTCTCCAATGCGCCTTCAGTTTTTCAGTCCTTTATGCATGACATTTTCCGGAAGTATCTGGATAAATTTCTGATTGTTTATCTGGATGATATTTTGGTTTTTTCTGATAATTGGGATTCGCATGTGGAGCAGGTCAGGTTGGTCTTTAAAATTTTGCGTGAAAATTCTTTGTTTGTCAAGGGCTCAAAGTGTCTCTTTGGTGTACAGAAGGTTCCCTTTTTGGGATTCATTTTTTCCCCTTCTGCTGTGGAGATGGACCCAGTCAAGGTCCGAGCTATTCTTGATTGGACTCAGCCCTCGTCAGTTAAGAGTCTTCAGAAGTTCTTGGGCTTCGCTAACTTCTACCGTCGTTTTATCGCTAATTTTTCTAGCATTGTGAAACCTTTGACGGATATGACCAAGAAGGGCTCTGATGTAGCTAACTGGGCTCCTGCTGCCGTGGAGGCTTTCCAGGAGTTGAAACGCCGGTTTACTTCGGCGCCTGTTTTGTGCCAGCCTGACGTCTCACTTCCCTTTCAGGTTGAGGTGGATGCTTCGGAGATTGGGGCAGGGGCCGTTTTGTCGCAGAGAGGCCCTGGTTGCTCTGTTATGAAACCTTGTGCCTTTTTCTCTAGGAAGTTTTCGCCTGCCGAGCGAAATTATGATGTGGGCAATCGGGAGTTGTTGGCCATGAAATGGGCATTTGAGGAGTGGCGTCATTGGCTCGAGGGTGCTAAGCATCGTGTGGTGGTCTTGACTGATCACAAAAATCTGATGTATCTCGAGTCTGCTAAACGCCTTAATCCGAGACAGGCCCGCTGGTCATTGTTTTTCTCCCGCTTTGATTTTGTTGTCTCGTATTTACCAGGTTCAAAGAATGTGAAGGCCGATGCTCTTTCTAGGAGCTTTGTGCCTGATGCTCCTGGAGTCGCTGATCCTGTTGGTATTCTTAAAGATGGAGTTATCTTGTCAGCTATTTCTCCGGATCTGCGACGTGTGTTGCAGAGATTTCAGGCTGATAGGCCTGAGTCTTGTCCACCTGACAGACTGTTTGTCCCGGATAAGTGGACCAGCAGAGTCATTTCCGAGGTTCATTCCTCGGTGTTGGCAGGTCACCCGGGAATTTTTGGCACCAGAGATCTGGTGGCCAGGTCCTTTTGGTGGACTTCCTTGTCAAGGGATGTGCGGTCATTTGTGCAGTCCTGTGGGACTTGTGCTCGAGCTAAGCCTTGCTGTTCTCGTGCCAGCGGTTTGCTCTTGCCCTTGCCTGTCCCGAAGAGACCTTGGACACATATCTCCATGGATTTCATTTCTGATCTTCCGCTATCTCAGGGCATGTCCGTTATCTGGGTGATATGTGATCGCTTCTCCAAGATGGTCCATTTGGTTCCTTTGCCTAAGCTGCCTTCCTCTTCCGATCTGGTTCCTGTGTTTTTCCAGAACGTGGTTCGTTTGCACGGCATCCCTGAGAATATTGTGTCAGACAGAGGATCCCAGTTCGTTTCCAGGTTCTGGCGATCCTTTTGTAGTAGGATGGGCATTGATTTGTCGTTTTCGTCTGCTTTCCATCCTCAGACTAATGGACAGACGGAGCGAACCAATCAGACTTTGGAGGCTTATTTGAGGTGTTTTGTCTCTGCTGATCAGGACGATTGGGTGACATTCTTGCCGTTGGCTGAGTTTGCCCTTAATAATCGGGCTAGTTCCGCCACCTTGGTTTTGCCTTTTTTCTGCAACTCTGGTTTCCATCCTCGCTTTTCTTCGGGTCATGTGGAGCCTTCTGACTGTCCTGGGGTGGATTCTGTGGTGGATAGGTTGCAGCAGATCTGGAATCATGTGGTGGACAACTTGAAGTTGTCACAGGAGAAGGCTCAGCGCTTTGCCAACCGCCGCCGCGGTGTGGGTCCCCGACTACGCGTTGGGGATTTGGTATGGCTTTCTTCCCGCTTTGTTCCTATGAAGGTCTCCTCTCCCAAATTTAAACCTCGTTTTATTGGGCCTTACAAGATATTGGAAATCCTTAATCCTGTATCTTTTCGTCTGGATCTTCCTGTGTCGTTTGCTATTCACAATGTATTTCATAGGTCCTTGTTGCGGCGGTACATTGTGCCTGTAGTTCCTTCTGCTGAGCCTCCTGCTCCGGTGTTGGTTGAGGGCGAGTTGGAGTACGTGGTGGAGAAGATCTTGGATTCTCGCCTCTCCAGGCGGAGGCTTCAGTACCTGGTCAAGTGGAAGGGCTATGGTCAGGAGGATAATTCCTGGGTGGTCGCCTCTGATGTTCATGCGGCCGATTTAGTTCGTGCCTTTCATGCCGCTCATCCTGATCGCCCTGGTGGTCGTGGTGAGGGTTCGGTGACCCCTCACTAAGGGGGGGGTACTGTTGTGAATTTGCTTTTTGCTCCCTCTAGTGGTTACTAGTTTTTTGACTCTGGTTTTTCTGTCATTCCTTTTATCCGCACCTGGGTCGTTAGTTAGGGGTGTTGCTATATAAGCTCCCTGGACCTTCAGTTCAATGCCTGGCAACGTAGTTATCAGAGCTAGTCTGCTGTGCTCTTGTCTACTGATCCTGGTTCCAGTTATTTCAGCTAAGTCTGCCTTTTGCTTTTTGCTATTTGTTTTGGTTTTGTATTTTTGTCCAGCTTGTTCCTAATCTTTATCCTGACCTTTGCTGGAAGCTCTAGGGGGGCTGGTGTTCTCCCCCCGGACCGTTAGACGGTTCGGGGGTTCTTGAATTTCCAGTGTGGATTTTGATAGGGTTTTTGTTGACCATATAAGTTACCTTTCTTTATTCTGCTATCAGTAAGCGGGCCTCTCTGTGCTAAACCTGGTTCATTTCTGTGTTTGTCATTTCCTCTTATCTCACCGTCATTATTTGTGGGGGGCTTCTATCCAGCTTTGGGGTCCCCTTCTCTGGAGGCAAGAAAGGTCTTTGTTTTCCTCTACTAGGTGTAGCTAGATTCTCCGGCTGGCGCGTGTCATCTAGAATCAACGTAGGAATGATCCCCGGCTACTTCTAGTGTTGGCGTTAGGAGTAGATATATGGTCAACCCAGTTACCACTACCCTATGAGCTGGATTTTTGTATTCTGCAGACTTCCACGTTCCTCTGAGACCCTCGCCATTGGGGTCATAACAGCCGTCTACCAGGATATTTTAGAGCACTTCATGCTTCCCTCTTCCGACAAACTTTTTGGAGATGGAAATTTCATTCTCCAGCAGGACTTGGCACCTGTCCACGGTGCCAAAAGTACCAATATCTGGTTTAAAAACAACAGTATCACTGTGCTTGATTGGCCAGCAAACTCGCCTGACCTTAACCCCATAGATAACCTATGGGGTATAATCAAGGGGAAGATGAGAGACACAAAACCCAACAATGCAGACGAGCTGAAGGCTGTGATCAAAGCAACCTGGGCTTCCATAACACTTCAGCAGTGCCACAGGCTGATCGCCTCCATTCCACACCGCATTGATGCAGTAATTGATACAAAAGGAGCCCCGACCAAGTATTGAGTGCATTTACTGAACATACATTTCAGTAGACCAACATTTCAGATTTTAAAATCATTTTTCAAGCTGGTATTATATGGTATTCTAATTTACTGAGATAATGACTTTTGGGTTTTCATTGGCCGTAAGCCATAATAATCAATATTAATAGAAATAAACACTTGAAATAGATCAGTCTGTTTGTAATGACTCTATATGTATATGAGATTCACTTTTTGTATTGAAGAACTGAAATAAATTAACTGTTTGATGATTTTTAATTTTGAGAGAAGCAACTGTATCTGCATGTATTTCTCATCATTGAAAACACAATTACTCAGCCAAATCCCCAAATCCATTTGCTAATATGGAGCCATGAACTTCCATTGACCCTCCACCATTCTTCAATGGTGCCTGCAAACACTCATTATTGTACTCCTCTCCAGCCTTTAGGTGAACAACTTCCTTCTGTTACAGTCTGATATTTCATATTTTGAGTCATCAGACCAGAGCCCCTGCTGCCAATTTTCTATGCCCCAACTCCCATATTTTTGAGCATAGTTGAGTCACTTAGTCTTGCTTCCAAGTTGAAAGTATTGTTTTTGAATTTTAAATTAATAACTCTTTTAATTTTGAAAGCATTCTTAGTTTGCATTTTCTCCACAAAAATGCAGCAGAAAAAAAGTTGCACTCTGCATATGGAAACTTATCTTTAGGACTCGCTTACATGAGCATATAACATGGCCGAATGCTATCCAATGTTTTATCAGATAGTAGAGATGAGTGAATATTTCAATGTTCGGCTCACGATCACCGAATTTGCAATATTCGCAGATTTAATCATCAATTAAATAGCCGAATATAGCCGAACATGCACAGCACAAAAGCTGGTGTTCCCAAAGCTGTGTGACAGCATGGGAAACACCGGTGTAGTGCTTCTGATCGGCGGTGAAATCATCCCCGCCGGTCACTGATGTCAGCTGATGGGACTACAGCTCCCATCAGCTGAGACTTGCTGCCGCTAATAACAGTGAGAGCAGAAGTGGCGTTTTGGAGTATTCATCAACCGCTCCTGCGCTGTAAATAAATAATTAAAAAAACCTGTGTGGGTTCCCCTGTATTTTTGATAAACAGCCAGGCAAAACTCACAGCTGGGGGCTGCAACCCTCAGCTGCCAGCTTCAGCAAGGTTGGTTATCAAGAATAGAGGGGTCCCCACGCTTTATTTTTAATTATTTAAATAAATAATTAAAAAAATGGTGTGGGGTGCCCCCATTTTTGACAACCAGCCTTGCTAAATACTGAATATTGGCCCCCCCAGCCTAAAAATAGCAGCCCGCAACTGCCCAGAAAAGGCTCATCTATTAGATGTGCCAATTCTGGTGCTTTGCCCGGCTTTTCCCACTTGCCTTGAAGCAGTTGCAAGTTGGGTTCATATTTGTGGGGTTGATGTCACCTTTGTATTGTCAGGTGACATCAAGCCCACTGCTTAGTAATGGAGAGGAGCCTTTAAGACACATATCCATTACTAACCCCATTGTCACATTGTATAAAAACACACACATCAAGAATAAAGTCCTTTAATTGAAAAAATGACACAGACTCCTTTAATAATCTTAAAGGGAACCTGTCACCTGAATTAGGCGGGACCAGGTTCCCTTTAATGAAACCATACTTAGAACCTCGCCTAATTCCACTGAAGCCCTCGCTCTCCTGTAATAAAACTAAAATAAAAAAACAACAATATACCATACCTGTCCGTCGCTCTGTAGGTGATCACCTGAACCAAATCTTAATTAACAAAGGAAAGTATAAAAAACCTTGCTGTAGTGTTCACAATCCTCTTGCAATAGGACAAGCTGGATGGCAAAACAAGTGCTAGTAATATCCCAAAAGTAATAGGAACGAAAAAATAACTTTTATCCATGCCAAAGGAGTTGAAAAGAAAAGTCTTGAGTGCGGAAAAGAAGGGCTCAGTCCTGGCTTTACTAGCAGAGGAACACAGTGAGTGTCATGTTGTCTCCATCCTTAAAATTTCCAAGACGGCAGTCCATTACAACAAGGTCAAGCAGCAGACATTGGGTACAACAAAGCTACAGACTGGCAGAGATTGAAAATGACTCTCCACTGACAGGGATGACCATCATCTTATTCGAATGTCACTCAGTAACCGCAGGATGACATCAAGTGAGCTACAAAATGAATGGCAAATGGCAGCTGGCTTGAAGTTCATGGCAAGAACAGTTCGTAACAGGCTCCTAGAGGCAGGGCTCAAGTCATGTATAGCTAGAAAAAAGTATTTCATCAATGAGAAACAAAGTAGAGCCAGGCTGAAGTTTGCCAAAGACCATAAGGATTGGACCATAGAGGACTGGAGTAAGGTGATCTTCTCTGATGAGTCTAATTTTCAGCTTTGCTCAACACCTGGTCATCTAATGGTTAGACGGAGACCTGGAGAGGCGTACAAGTCACAGTATCTTGCACCCACTGTGAAATTTGGTGGAGGATCAGTGATAATAATCTGGGGATGCTTCAGCAAGGCTAGAATTGGGCAGGTTATTCTTTGCGAAGGACGTATGAATCAAGATTATCCTGGAAAAACAGTTGATTCCTTCTGCTCAGGAAATGTTCCCCAACTCTGAGGACTGGTTTTTCCAGCAGGACAATGCACCAGGCCACACAGCTAGGTCAATCAAGGTGTGGAAGAAGGACCACCACCTCAAATCCCTGTCATGTCCTGTCCAATCTCCAGACCTGAACCCCATGGAAAACCTCTGGAATGTAATCAAGAGGAAGATGGATAGTCACAAGCCATCAAACAAGGAAGAACTGCTTACATTTTTGTACCAGGAGTGGCATAAGGTCACCCAAAAGCAGTGTGAAAGACTGGTGGAAAGCATGCCAAGACGCATGAAAGCTGTGAATAAAAATCATGGTTATTCCACAAAATATTGATTTCTGAACTCTTCCCGAGTTTAAACATTAGCATTGCTGTTTCTAAATAATTATGAACTTGGTTTTTTTGCATAATTTGAGGTCTGCAAGCAATGCATTTTTTTGTTATTTTGACCACTTCTCATGTTCAGAAAATATATACAAAATGTATTGCTTGGAACTTCGGAGACATGTTGTCAGCAGTTTATAGAATAAAAGAACAATTTACATTTTACTCAAAAATATACCTATCAAGAGAAAAAACAGACAAACAGAAAATTTTGGAGGTGTCTCTTGCCTATGCAGCATCAATAGTAAAAATATCTAATGTTAAAAATAATAAAAAATCGTGATATTCTCACCTTCCGGCGTCCCCCGCAGCCTTCCCGCTCCTCGCGATGCTCCCGGCAGCTCCCGTTCCCAGTAATGCCTCGTGGCAATGACCCCAGATGATGTAGAGGTCCCTGCGATTCCGCACAAAGAATGAACATGCTGCGTTTTTTTCCGGAATGCGATTCCGCCGTGGAAAAAAACGCAGCATGTGCACAAAAAATTCGGAATGCATTAAAAATGATGGGGTGCTTATTTAAGCGTTTTTTTTTTAATGGTGGAAAACGGCCGAAAAAGCGCTAAAAATCCTGAACGTGTGCACATAGCTTAAGAGTTTTTTTCATTTGCTTCCCAAAAAAATGTGGCTTGGGAATATTGACTGTTGTTCCTATTCCTTGCCACAGGAGGGGGGTGTTTCATTTCGAAAGGCTACATGTAATTATTAGCTCAAACAAATTTCAATGGTGAGTGTAAGGCAAAGCTAAAAATTTATTTTTTTATGTTTAAACACTCAGTTTCTGTTGTTAACTCATGCGGGGATGTGATGTGTGGTGTTAGTTATTTACAAATTAATAATGAGAGTGCTTGTATATGATTTGAATGCTTCTGTAATAATCTTTATTTCTTAAATCCAGTTGTAAATTATGTATATGTGTATGTGTTCCTTTACATATCTGAAGAAAATAACTGGAGATACAATGAAAAGTGCAATACGGGCTTATGCGAGGATTGGCAAGAACAATAAAGGGGCATATAGATTATGTGTTGTTTGTCCTGATGAAGAAGTCTGATGACTTTGAAACGCTTTTACAAATATACCGAGCTGAATATTTCTTTGGTCTCCTATACATCAGCAGTGCAGTTACCCCACGTTGTTCCTTCTCCATTTTACCATTAAATAGGCTCTGATTCATACTCCGCTCAGAGACAAGCAGCAGAAACACTCGCTAATACGCAGGGACCAGAAGCGTAGGCAGGGGTTTGGTTCAGGGTGAGGTAAAACTTCTGAATGGGCCCCTAACTGCGTAACCATGATTACAAATATGGTGGTGCACCCTAATAGAACCTGTCCCCATCCCCATGGCCGTCCTGTGTGAACTTGTCCCGAGAGGCCGTTCTGTGTGAACTCTGGGACTCCCCAGAGTCCTCAATACAGTTCTATGGCCACCACAATGTTTTAAAATACTTAATAAAATACATTACTCACTTATCCTTCTCATTCCTCCGCTGCTCTTGTCTCTGCAGCTTGTCTTCTGAAGTCTCGCACACCTCAGAGTAGAGGATGCCATGTAGTGACGTCATTGCGCTGAGACGTCAGACGCCGAGCTAGAATGATGGGGCCGAAAGTGTCAGCTGAAGCTCGCCTCCTCCATCACTGCTTTCAATTACATTGGCAGATGCCGATACAGTTAAACTTGCAGGGGGGCCCAATGCTGGCACTAGGCCTCCATGGCTCACAGGCGCTATGAGGCCTTCCTGCTCTACCCAGAGTTTAACTGTATTGTCAGGCTGCGAACTCTGATACAGTTGAAAGTAGCGTAGCTCTGGGTGGGCCCCTCAGAGGACGGGGTGGCTGCACCCTCTGTGCTACGCTACAGGTAGGAACAGAATGGGATAAAATTCAGCCCTGGCATTTGAAAGCACGTAGGTGTAGCGCCCCCACCGCCGCAGGGCCGAGGGGTACCCGGTACCGGGCCTCCAAGTCTCTGCTCTGGGGTTGTCATGGTGGCTAGGCCCGGTCCATGACCCTGCTGGTGGGGAGGCGACTTACAGTGAATGATAGATGTGGATAGTGGTGGTGCAATGCAGTAAATAACGAGGACACCAGGTTGCAGTCTCTTTACCTCTTTACTGAAGATCTCTGGGTCCTCAATCCGGAATACGGTTAACCAGGCTGCGCAAGTCCGGCCGGTCCAATGGCACCTCCAGAGTTCTCTTTGCAGGTGGAAATCGGTGCCTTCCTGCTAGCGCTATGTGTTGTGGTCCTTCCCTGCTGTGCTTACGGAAAGTCCCCACAACTGTTGTGTCTGTTTCTTAAGTTCCCTCACAACTCGATTAGATGATGTTCTGCTAATCTTCCGTCCCTCCCTGATGTTACGGTTAGGACGGCACCCGTATGACGGGTAGGCTCGGAGCTCTTCCGGGACCCTAGAGTCGCCCCTCTCCACAAGTTGCCCCCCAAGACTGCATAGGTGATTTAGGTGAGACAGCCCGCCTTTGACTGACTGTCCTGCCGTTGGTTTGAAGTATTGCTTGAAGCTAGATTTATAAATACTTCCTCGGCGTTCCGGCCGCCGGTTGTGCGCCTCAGTAGGATGTTGCCTCGGTCTTACAGCACGACTCCTACTGGTATTCTCCTTGTTGCTTTGATCTCGTTTCTCACTCAGCACAATCTATCTCGCTTCTAATCCTTCCTTGGGCACCGCCGCTATACTGAGCAGGCACGGTCCCGTTACGTTCTCTCAAGTTGCCAGGCCTCTGTCAGGATCCCACCCCTGACAGGGACCCTACCGAATCTTCCCCCACAACACCCTCTGCCACAAGGTGTTGCCTGGTTCCAACCCAGTCAGCTTTCTCCCTAACTTCCTGCCTGACCCCCAGTTTTACCAGTATGTCAGGAGTGGCCTAATGAATAGAACCCTTAGCTCCCCCTGGAGGCCCGGCTGTGAAATGTATTGGTGTCTGTGATACCTGGTCAGATGAACTCCTTCAGTGCCATCAGACGTACCATGGCTCCCCTTAGTGGCGGAGCCACAGTACTGCAACGACCAGGACTCTGGGGCGCTGCATAGGCTCATGCTGTCCTTGTCCCCTTCTCAAGATTGTTATTATTAATATTATTCTGCCTAGAGAAAATCAAATTTTACTTTAAAAAAAATAATAATAAAAATTCATGATAATAGTGATAATAATACCAAAGCAATAATATTTCAATATAACAGAAAAATACCACCAGACCATAACCAAATATTAACAGCATATACAGTAGTGATAATACCATGATACTGGTTATTAATCATGTAACGGGGTCTACCATGCTGGAGTACCTCGTTCAGTACCACCCCGTGTTTAAGGAGGTTCACTCTGCTTTGGCTGGAGTCTGAATGAAGGACGCTGGCTGGAATTCCTTGGTACATGGGCGCATATAAAAGATCACTGCTTCTCCACGTATTTCCAGTCTGACAACACTTTACTCACGGGACACAGAATATATCACACAGATACAGAAGGCAGGCCAATTGAAAAGCGGCAGGCCAGACATACATTACAATAGCCGCAGGTGGTCGGAGCCTGCCGATATTTACTGTGGGAATTACAAAGGTGGGGGAGGTCAGAAGGAGAATATCTTGTCCCCTCTGACCAGGGGCGCAGCCTGTGGACTGATGCATTTCACATGGAACCTATTATACATACATATGACTGCACAACATATTCTGGGTGCTGGGGGGTTCCGTAACAAATCACAACAACTTTACTATGACTGATATTACCATCATACAGTGACCATATAATGGCGATAATAGTTTTGCACCATATACAGTGGCATGTAAACGTTTGGGCACCCTGGGTCAAAATTACAGTTATTGTGAACAGTGAAGCAAGTTGAAGATGTAATGATCTCAAAAAGCCCTACAGTTAAAGATGACATATTTCATAGGTATTTTAGGTAACATTTTTTATATATATTTTCATATTTTACTTTTTAAAAATTACAAAAAGGAACATGAGCCAATGCAATAGTTTGGGCACCCTGCATAGTTAGTTCCTGGTAGCACCTCCTTTTGAAAGTAACCCAGCTTGTAAACACTTTTTGAAGCCAGACAAGAGTCTTTCAATGCTTGTTTGAGGGATTTTCATCCATTCTTCTTTGGAAAATTCTTCCAGTTCTGTGAGTTTCCTGGGTCGTATTGCATGCACTGCTATATTGAGGTCTAGAAACAGATTTTAAATGATGTTCAAATGAGGAGACTGTGAGGGCCATTGTAAAACCTTCAGCTTGTGCACCAGGGCCGGACTGGGACTAAAATTCAGCCCTGGCATTTGAAGTCACACAGGCCCACTTGTCGCATGGTGACTGTATAATATCTTTGTACACTTGTAGGCTACAAGAAGTGAGGGGAGTGTAACACGACTATATAACATATAATTACAGCTGTATCCAGCATTACAGCTCAGCCCCCAAATAATGCAATACAGCACAGCCCCCATAGACTATAATACAGCACAGCCCCCATAGACTATAATACAGCACAGCCCCCATAGAATGTAATACAGCACAGCCCCCATAGAATGTAATACAGCACAGCCCCCATAGAATGTAATGCAGCCAGCCCCATAGAATGTAATACAGAACAGCCCCATAGAATTTAATGCAGCACAGTCCCCATAGAATGTAATGCAGCACAGCCCCCATAGAATATAATGCAGCCAGCCCCATAGAATGTAATGCAGCACAGCCCCCATAGAATGTAATGCAGCACAGCCCCATAGAATTAAATGCAGCACAGCCCCATAGAATGTAATACAGCACAGCCCCATAGAATATAATGCAGCACAGCCCCATAGAATATAATGCAGCACAGCCCCATACAATATAATGCAGCACAGCCACCATACAATGTAATGCAGCCAGCCCCATAGAATATAATGCAGCACAGGCCCATAGAATGGAATGCAGCCAGCCCCATAGAATATAATGCAGCACAGGCCCATGGAATGGAATGCAGCCAGCCCCCATAGAATGTAATGCAGGCAACCACCATACAATATAATGCAGCACAGCCCCCATAGAATGTAATGCAGGCAGCCCCCATAGAATGTAATGCAGGCAGCCCCCATAGAATGTAATGCAGGCAGCCCCCATAGAATGTAATGCAGGCAGCCCCCATAGAATGTAATGCAGCACAGCCCCATAGAATGTAATGCAGCACAGCCCCATAGAATGTAATGCAGCACAGCCCCATAGAATATAATGCAGCACAGGCCCATGGAATGGAATGCAGCCAGCCCCATAGAATATAATGCAGCACAGGCCCATGTAATGGAATGCAGCCAGCCCCATAGAATATAATGCAGCACAGGCCCATGGAATGGAATGCAGCCAGCCCCCATAGAATGTAATGCAGGCAGACACCATACAATATAATGCAGCACAGCCCCCATAGAATGTAATGCAGGCAGGCAGCCCCCATAGAATGTAATGCAGTCAGGCAGCCCCCATAGAATGTAATGCAGGCAGGCAGCCCCCATAGAATGTAATGCAGGCAGGCAGCCCCCATAGAATGTAATGCAGGCAGGCAGCCCCCATAGAATGTAATGCAGGCAGGCAGCCCCCATAGAATGTAATGCAGGCAGGCAGCCCCCCATAGAATGTAATGCAGGCAGGCAGCCCCCCATAGAATGTAATGCAGGCAGGCAGCCCCCATAGAATGTAATGCAGGCAGGCAGCCCCCATAGAATGTAATGCAGGCAGGCAGCCCCCATAGAATGTAATGCAGGCAGGCAGCCCCCCATAGAATGTAATGCAGGCAGGCAGCCCCCCATAGAATGTAATGCAGGCAGGCAGCCCCCATAGAATGTAATGCAGGCAGGCAGCCCCCATAGAATGTAATGCAGGCAGGCAGCCCCCATAGAATGTAATGCAGGCAGGCAGCCCCCATAGAATGTAATGCAGGCAGGCAGCCCCCTGTTGTGAACTCTGTGTTCAGGCTCCCTCTTGTGGTCACTGGTGGCATGGTGTGACTTTTGCTTTGGGCTCCCCCTGGTGGCTTTGTTTGTTATCCTGCTGGTCTCTGGCTATCAGCTGGTTCATTATCCTCTGGGAGGTTCCTATATAGCTCTGTTTTTCTTTCACTTGTTGCCGGCTGTCGATGTAATCAGTGCTACTCAGATTCCTTCTGACTACCTTGCTCCCAGTCCATCCAGGACAAGCTAAGTTTTGTTTGCTCATTTTTTGATCAGCAGTGTTTATCATGTTTTCTTGTCCAGCTTGCTAAAATGTAATTCCCTCGCTTGCTGGTTGCTCTAGTGGGCTGAGTTTCTCCCCACACACCGTTAGTTGGTGTGTGGGTTCTTGAAATCTCAGGATGGATATTTTGTAAGGGTTTTTTACTGATCGCATAGACCCCAGCTCTATTTTCTGCTTTCTAGTACTAGTGGGCCTCTTTTGCTGAATCTGATTTCATCCCTATGTATGTGCCTTCTTCTTACTTCACCGTTAATATTTGTTGGGGGCTTCTATATCTTTGGGGATTATTTCTCTGGAGGCAAGCGAGGTCTTTCTTTCTCTTTAGGGGTAGCTAGTTCCTCAGGCTGGCTCGAGACGTCTAGGAATTTTTTAGGCACGTTCACCGGCTACCTCTAGTTGTGTTGGATAGGTTCAGATTTGCGATCAGTCCAGTTACCATCTCCCTAGAGTTCGTCCTTAGTTTTTTCACTTGCTGGTCTATTTGTGATCCTCAGCCATTAAGGATCATAACAGCCCCCATAGAATGTAATGCAGGCAGGCAGCCCCCATAGAATGTAATGCAGGCAGGCAGCCCCCATAGAATGTAATGCAGGCAGGCAGCCCCCATAGAATGTAATGCAGGCAGGCAGCCCCCATAGAATGTAATGCAGGCAGGCAGCCCCCATAGAATGTAATGCAGGCAGGCAGCCCCCATAGAATGTAATGCAGGCAGGCAGCCCCCATAGAATGTAATGCAGGCAGGCAGCCCCCCATAGAATGCAATGCAGGCAGGCAGCCCCCATAGAAAGTAATGCAGGCAGGCAGCCCCCATAGAAAGTAATGCAGGCAGGCAGCCCCCATAGAATGTAATGCAGGCAGGCAGCCCCCCATAGAAAGTAATGCAGGCAGGCAGCCCCCATAGAAAGTAATGCAGGCAGCCCCCCCCCCATAGCTCCACAATCCAGTCATCACTCATTGATAAAAAAAAACAAAACACACTACTCACCTCTCTCCTCGTGTCCCGCGCTGCTCCTGGCTCCGGCCTCAGCAGTCGCAGTCTGCCCGCCCGGTCACACAGCAGGTGCGCGATCATATATCATCGTCATCGCGCACCCGCAGTGTCAGCGGCAGGCAGAGCGGGGAATGATGGGAGAGGGGGCGTCAGCAGACGCTCTCTCCTCCATCATTGCATTCAACTGTACCGGCGTCTATGACGCCGGTATAGTTGAATGCGGGGCCGGGAGTGTGCCGCGACAGCGTGGGGAGTGTGCCGACAGCGGCACATTCGAGCGGCCCACTACTGCCATCGGCCCTTCTGGCATTTGCCAGAACTGCCCTATGGCCAGTCCGGCCCTGTTGTGCACTTTTGAGGTAGTCTATTGTGGATTTTGACATGTATTTAGGATCATTATCCATTTATAGAAGTCATACTCTCTTCAACTTCAGCTTTATTACAGATTGTGCTATGTTTGCATCAAAAATGTGTTGAAATTTCATTGAATCCATTCTTCCTGCTACCTTTGAAATGTTCCCTGTGCCATTGGCTGCAACACAAATCCAAAGTATGATTGATCAATCCCCATGCTTAATGGTTGACGAGATTTTCTTTTCCTGAAATTCTGTGCCCTTTTTTCTCCACACATACCTTTTGATCATTGTGGCCAAAGATTTCTATTTTAACCTCATCAGTCCACAGGATTTGTTTCCAAAATGCATCAAGCTTGTTTAGATGCTCTGTTGCATACTTCTGATGCTGAATTTCATCGTGAGGGTGCAGGATCCGCAGTAGTATGGAAAAATGTTAAAACATGACTTTGAATGCGTAAATTTAAAAATGTATTAGAACAAACATGGTAATAAAAAAGGAAGGGAGTGGGGGGGGAGAGAAAGGGGACACAGGTCTACACGTTTGGAGCTAGAAGCTCTTAGTTCTGTTTCCCCTTTGTCCCCAACACCCCCCCCCCCCTTTTTCATCAACATTTTTGTTCTTATACATTTTAAAATTTACGCATTCAAAGTCATGTTTTAACATTTTTCCATATTACCCCAGATGCTGGACTCTTTCATCCTTATGCTGCTTTCTGCCCAGAAGCCAGTCTGAAGTCTTTGCACTGCACTTCGTTGATGGAGGCAGTTCTTTCTACACTTGGTGATCTGAACTTTCCCCTTCCTCATATTTTTCATATTTGCACGAGTCTCTGAATAATAGAACAATTTACCACAACTCCAGAGTCTGCTAAATCTTTCTGAAGGTCTTTTGCAGTCAAGTGGGGGTTCTGATTTGTCCCCTGTAGCAATCTTACAAGCAGTTCTCACTGAAATCTTGCTTGGTTTTCCAGACCTTATCTTGACCTCAACTGTTCCTGTTAACTGCCATTTCTTAATTACATTTCAAACTGAGGAAAGGGCAACTTGAAAACGCTTTGCTATCTTCTTATAGCCTTCTCTGTTGTGGATTCTGTTTTTGGGCTCCCTCTGGTGGTTACAACTGGTACTGGGTGACTTTGGTGGGTTGCGGTCTCTGGTTTCCACCTGTCCATCAGAGGCTGGGTGTTTCCTATTTAACCTGGCTTTCCTGTCATTCCCTTGCCGGCTATCAATGTATCAGTGTGTCTCTGTTACCTTTGTTACCTGCTCCTAAAGCCTTCAAGACAAGCTAAGTCTGGATTTCCCTATTTCATGTTTGCTTTCATGTGTTTAGTCCAGCTTGCAGATATGTAATTCTCTGCTGCTGGTTGCTCTAGTGGGCTGAAATTACCACTCATGTACCATGAGTTGGCACATGAGTTCAAGTAATTTCAGGATGGTATTTTGAAGGGTTTTTAAGCTGACCGCGCAGTTCACCTTTTGTATCCTCTGCTATCTAGCTTAAGCGGGCCTCATTTTGCTGAATCTGTTTTCATAACTACGTTTGTGCCTTCCTCTCATTTCACCGTCATTATATGTGGGGGGCTGCTATTTCTGTGGGAATATTTCTCTGGAGGCAAGATAGGTCTGTGATTCTTCTGATAGGGGAAGCTAGATCTCCGGCTGGCGCGAGACGTCTAGAGTCCCCCCAGGAACGTTCCCCAGCTACTGTTAGTTGAGTGTTGAGGTTCAGGGTCGCGGTCAGCTCAGGTTCCATCACCCTAGAGCTTGTCCTGGTTTTGCCCGTGTTATGTTGACAAATTCCCTGCCATTGGGAACATGACAGTATAGCCGGCCCACAAAGTGTTAATTGTTTGGGCTGAAGCAGGAGAAAAAGAAGTGTTGAAGGGAATTTTTTTTTTTTTTTCCCTCAGAGTTTTGCTGCCTAGCCCTTAATTGCTGTCTAGCTGCTTCTTACCTCCTCTTAACCCTTGAATGGCTCTGACCTTTGCTGTTTAACATGGATGTCCAGAGTTTGGCTTCCAGCCTGAATAATCTTGCTGCAAAAGTTCAAAACATACAGGATTTTGTTGTTCACACTCCTATGTCTGAACCTAGAATTCCTATTCCAGAGTTTTTTTCTGGAGATAGATCTACCTTCCTGAATTTCAGGAACAATTGCAAATTGTTTCTTTCTTTGAAATCTCGCTCCTCTGGAGACCCTGCTCAGCAGGTCAAGATTGTAATATCTTTCCTGCGGGGCGACCCTCAGAATTGGGCATTTGCATTGGCACCAGGGGATCCTGCATTGCTCAGTGTGGATGCGTTTTTTCTGGCACTGGGATTGCTCTATGAGGAACCTAACCTGGAGATTCAGGCTGAAAAGGCTTTATTAGCCCTCTCTCAGGGGCATGATGAAGCGGAAGTATATTGTCAAAAATTTCGGAAATGGTCGGTGCTTATTCAGTGGAATGAGTGCGCCCTGGCTGCAAACTTCAGAGATGGTCTTTCTGAGGCCATTAAGGATATTATGGTGGGGTTCGCCTACAGGTCTGAATGAGTCTATGACTATGGCCATTCAGATTGATCGGCGTTTACGGGAGCGCAAACCTGTGCACCAGTTGGCGGTGTCTTCTGAACAGGCACCAGAGACTATGCAATGTGATAGAATTCAGTCCAGAAGTGAACGGCAAAATTATAGGCGGAAAAATGGATTGTGTTTTTATTGTGGTGATTCAGCTCATGTTATATCAGCATGCTCTAAACGCACAAAAAAGGTAGATAAATCTTTTGCCATTAGTACTCTGCAGTCTAAGTTCATTTTGTCTGTAACTCTGATTTGTTCACTGTCATCCATTTCCGTCGATGCCTATGTGGATTCGGGCGCTGCCCTGAGCCTTATGGATTGGTCATTTGCCAAACGCTGCGGTTTTAGTCTAGAGCCTCTGGAAGTTCCTATTCCTTTGAAGGGAATTGACTCTACACCATTGGCTATGAATAAACGGCAGTACTGGACACAAGTGACCATGCGCATGACTCCCGTTCATCAGGAGGTGATTCGCTTCCTTGTACTGTATAATTTACATGATGTACTAGTGCTTGGTCTGCCATGGTTACAAACTCATAATCCAGTCCTGGATTGGAAAACAATGTCTGTGTTAAGCTGGGGATGTCAGGGGGTTCATGATGATGCACCTCTGATTTCAATCGCTTCATCTACTCCTTCTGAGGTCCCTGCATTTTTGTCTGACTATCGGGATGTTTTTGAGGAGCCTAAGCTCAAGTCGCTCCCTCCTCATAGGGATTGTGACTGTGCTATAGAATTAATTCCTGGCAGTAAGTTCCCTAAGGGTCGTTTATTTAATCTGTCAGTGCCAGAGCATACTGCTATGCGGAATTATATTAAGGAGTCCTTGGAAAAGGGACATATTCGTCCATCTTCGTCCCCTCTGGGAGCAGGTTTTTTTTTCGTGGCTAAAAAGGATGGTTCCCTGAGGCCTTGTATAGATTATCGCCTTCTGAATAAGATTACAGTCAAATATCAGTATCCATTGCCATTATTGACTGATTTGTTTGCTCGCATTAAGGGGGCTAGGTGGTTCACTAAGATAGATCTTCGCGGTGCGTATAATCTTGTGCGGATAAAGCAGGGTGATGAGTGGAAAACCGCATTTAATACGCCTGAGGGCCATTTTGAGTATTTGGTAATGCCTTTTGGACTTTCTAATGCTCCTTCAGTCTTTCAGTCCTTTATGCACAATATTTTCCGTGAATATCTGGATAAGTTTATGATTGTGTATTTGGATGATATTTTGGTGTTTTCTGATGACTGGGAGTCTCATGTTCTACAGGTCAGGAAGGTGTTTCAAGTCCTGTGGGCCAATTCTCTGTTTGTGAAGGGCTCAAAATGTCTCTTCGGAGTCCAGAAGATTTCTTTTTTTGGGGTACATTTTTTCTCCTTCTACTATTGAGATGGATCCCGTCAAGGTTCAGGCGATTTGTGACTGGACACAACCTACATCTGTTAAGAGTCTTCAGAAGTTCTTGGGTTTTGCTAATTTTTATCGTCGGTTCATTACTAATTTTTCCAGTGTTGTTAAACCTTTGACTGATTTGACTAAAAAGGGTGCTGATGTTGCTGATTGGTCTCCTGCGGCTGTGGAGGCCTTTCGGGAACTTAAGCGCCGGTTTTCTTCTGCTCCTGTGTTATGTCAACCAGATGTTTCACTTCCTTTTCAGGTTGAGGTTGATGCTTCCGAGATTGGAGCGGGGGCGGTTTTGTCACAGAGAAGTTCCGATGGCTCGGTGATGAAGCCATGTGCGTTCTTTTCTAGAAAATTCTCGCCCGCCGAGCGCAATTATGATGTGGGTAATCGGGAGCTTTTGGCCATGAAGTGGGCATTTGAGGAGTGGCGTCATTGGCTTGAGGGTGCTAGACATCGTGTGGTGGTCTTGACTGATCACAAAAATCTGATTTACCTTGAGTCTGCCAGGCGTTTGAATCCTAGACAGGCTCGTTGGTCGTTGTTTTTTTCTCGTTTCAATTTTGTGGTTTCATACCTGCCAGGTTCAAAGAATGTGAAGGCAGATGCTCTTTCCAGGAGTTTTGTGCCTGACTCTCCTGGAGACTCTGGGCCTACTGGTATCCTTAGGGATGGGGTAATATTGTCCGCCGTCTCCCCAGACTTGCGACGTGCATTGCAGGAGTTTCAGGCGGATAAACCTGATCGTTGTCCACCAGAAAGACTGTTTGTTCCAGATGATTGGACCAGTAGAGTCATCTCCGAGGTCCAGTCTTCTGTGTTGGCTGGTCATCCTGGAATATTTGGTACTAGAGACTTGGTAGCCAGGTCTTTTTGGTGGCCTTCCTTGTCAAGGGATGTGCGCACCTTTGTGCAGTCTTGTGAAGTGTGTGCTCGGGCTAAGCCTTGCTGTTCTCAGGCCAGTGGGTTGTTGTTATCCTTGCCTATCCCGAAGAGGCCTTGGACGCACATTTCCATGGATTTTATTTCAGATCTCCCTGTCTCACAGAAAATGTCCGTTATCTGGGTTGTGTGTGACCGCTTTTCTAAGATGGTTCATTTGGTACCCTTGCCTAAGTTGCCTTCCTCCTCTGAGTTGGTCCCTTTATTTTTTCAGAACGTGGTTCGTTTGCATGGGATTCCGGAGAATATCGTTTCTGACAGGGGATCCCAGTTTGTGTCTAGATTTTGGCGAACGTTTTGTGCTAAGATGGGCATTAATTTGTCTTTCTCGTCTGCATTCCATCCTCAGACGAATGGCCAGACGGAGCGAACTAATCAGACCTTGGAAACTTATTTAAGGTGTTTTGTTTCTGCTGATCAAGATGACTGGGTTGCCTTTTTGCCACTGGCCGAATTTGCCCTTAATAATCGGGCTAGTTCTGCTACTTTGGTTTCTCCTTTCTTTTGTAATTCGGGGTTTCATCCTCGTTTTTCCTCTGGTCAGGTGGAGCCTTCGGATTGTCCTGGAGTGGACGTGGTGGTGGACAGGCTACATCAGATTTGGAATCAGGTGGTGGACAATTTGAAGTTGTCTCAGGAGAAGGCTCAGCAGTTTGCTAATCGCCGTCGCCGCGTGGGTCCCCGACTTCGTGTTGGGGACTTGGTGTGGTTGTCTTCTCGTTTTGTCCCTATGAAGGTCTCTTCTCCCAAGTTCAAGCCTCGGTTCATCGGTCCTTATAAGATCTTGGAGATTCTTAACCCTGTATCTTTTCGTTTGGATCTCCCAGCATCGTTTGCTATTCATAATGTGTTCCATCGGTCGTTATTGCGGAGGTATGAGGTGCCCGTTGTTCCTTCGGTCGAGCCTCCTGCTCCGGTGCTGGTGGAGGGAGAATTGGAGTATGTTGTTGAGAAGATCTTGGATTCTCATGTTTCCAGACGTAAACTCCAGTATTTGGTTAAGTGAAAGGGTTATGGTCAGGAGGATAATTCCTGGGTGGTCGCCTCTGATGTTCATGCTACTGATTTGGTCCGCGCCTTCCATAGAGCTCATCCTGATCGCCCTGGGGGTTCTCGTGAGGGTTCGGTGACCCCTCCTCAAGGGGGGGGGTACTGTTGTGGATTCTGTTTTTGGGCTCCCTCTGGTGGTTACAACTGGTACTGGGTGACTTTGGTGGGTTGCGGTCTCTGGTTTCCACCTGTCCATCAGAGGCTGGGTGTTTCCTATTTAACCTGGCTTTCCTGTCATTCCCTTGCCGGCTATCAATGTATCAGTGTGTCTCTGTTACCTTTGTTACCTGCTCCTAAAGCCTTCAAGACAAGCTAAGTCTGGATTTCCCTGTTTCATGTTTGCTTTCATGTTTTTAGTCCAGCTTGCAGATATGTAATTCTCTGCTGCTGGTTGCTCTAGTGGGCTGAAATTACCACTCATGTACCATGAGTTGGCACATGAGTTCAAGTAATTTCAGGATGGTATTTTGAAGGGTTTTTAAGCTGACCGCGCAGTTCACCTTTTGTATCCTCTGCTATCTAGCTTAAGCGGGCCTCATTTTGCTGAATCTGTTTTCATAACTACGTTTGTGCCTTCCTCTCATTTCACCGTCATTATATGTGGGGGGCTGCTATTTCTGTGGGAATATTTCTCTGGAGGCAAGATAGGTCTGTGATTCTTCTGATAGGGGAAGCTAGATCTCCGGCTGGCGCGAGACATCTAGAGTCCCCCCAGGAACGTTCCCCGGCTACTGTTAGTTGAGTGTTGAGGTTCAGGGTCGCGGTCAGCTCAGGTTCCATCACCCTAGAGCTTGTCCTGGTTTTGCCCGTGTTATGTTGACAAATTCCCTGCCATTGGGAACATGACACTTCTCCCGCTTTGTGGGCTTCCACCATTTTCATTTTCAGAGGACTAGGCAGTTGCTTAGAAGATCCCATGGCTGCTATTTTTTTGGCACAAGGTTAGAGAAGGCTGGGCTTTTATAAAGCTGGGAAATTTGCATCACCTGGCCTTTCTTCACAATGGTAGTGAACAAGCCATAACCCTAACAGGCTTATTAAGGTATGAAACCTTGGTCAAAGTTACCTGAGCACACAAATCTCCAAGGTGCCCACACTTTCCAAGGCTGGAATTGGACAGGTTGTTCTTTGGACGTATGAATAAAGCCGCATACAAGGTTATCCTAGAAAAACAGTTGATTCCTTCTGCTCAGGCAATGTTCCCCAACTATGAGGACTGTTTTTTCCAGCAGGACAATGCGGCATGCCACACAGCTAGGTCAATCAAGGTATGGATGAAGGACCACTACATCAAATCACTGTCATGGCCAGTCCAGTCTCCAGACCTGAACCCCATTGAAAACTTCTGGAATGTAATCTAGAGGAAGATGGATAGTCACAAGCCATCAAACAAAGAAGAACTTTTTGTACAAGGAGTGGCATAAGGTCACCCAAAAGCAGTGTGAAAGACTGGTGGAAAGCATGCCAAGACGCATGAAACCTGTGATTAAAAATCATGGTTATTCCACAAAATATTGATTTCTGAACTCTTCCCAAGTTAAAACATTAGTATTGTTGTTTCTAAATGATTATGAACTTGTTTTTTTTTGCATTATTTAAGGTCTACAAGCAATGCATTTTTTTGTTATTTTGACCATTTCTCATTTTCAGAAAATAAATACAAAATGTATTAGTTGGAACTTCGAAGACATGTTGTCGGTAGGTTATAGAATAAAAGAACAATTTACATTTTACTCAAAAACATACTTATAAAGAGAAAAATCAGACAAACTGAAAATGTTGCAGTGGTCTCTTAATTTTTGCCAGAGCTGTATAAGTATATATGATGTTCGTCTTTTGTAGTCGAAGATGACCATGACTTCAGGGTTAGAAGAGAATTAATAGTTATGGGTCCGGAGGTGGCTGATGAGTCCAATCCGGGCCCTGAAGGTTCGCCCACATACTTGACATAAGGAAGCAGATGTGTTCAGTACACCAGATTCTACTTGTGCCTTGCGGACAGTGCGCTTTCTTTTTGGCGACAAAGATTTTCCTATCTTCTGCTGCACATGCTCCTTAGGTGATCCTGCCCCGCCAACCTGGATGATCCAGGGCAAGCTCTTCCCATTCATTGGTGTTGACTTCCAGTTTTTTGAGAGACACCTTAAGGCAGTCTTTATAGCTCATCTTCTGCCCCCCATCTGCTCGCTTTCCTTGACACAGTTCTCTATACAGCAGTTGTTTTGGTAGTCGACTGTCAGGCATTCCAACCACATGTCCAGCCCACCTGGCTTGGACTTTCAGCAGGAGAGTGTAAACGCTGCAGAGCCCAGTTTGTTCCAGAAATGCCGTGTCCGGAACATTGTCTTGCCACCTGATGTGGAGGAGTCTGCAGAGGCAACTCATGTGGAAATGATTAAGCTGTTTAGCATGCCAGCTGTACACTGTCCAGGTCTCGCTAGCATAGAGAAGAATGGTGAGGTCCACCGCGCAATAGATCTTCAGCTTGGTGGTAAGGCTGAGTCTCCTTTGCTCCCAGACATTCTTACGCAGTCTCCCGAAGGCGGCACTGGCTTTGGCAGTTCTGTTATTAACCTCAGCGTCTATGGTTACTTCACGGGAAAGTGTGCTGCCTAAGTAGGTGAAGTTATCAACTGCTTTGAGGTTTTGCTTCTTCACTGTGATACGTGGCTCCTTGTATAGTTTTCCTGGAACAGGTTGATACATGACTTTGGTTTTTCTAATGTTGATCTCGAGACCAAAACTGTTGCAAGCTTGCGAAAAACAGTCCATTTCATGCTGCATCTGCTGTTCCGTGCTAGCATTAAATGCACAGTCATCAGCAAATAATAATTCACGGATAACAGTCTCATGCACTTTCGTAACTGCCTTCAGGCATTTTGGGTTGAATAGCTTGCCTGGACCTAACCTGGACTCCATCTTTACAGTTGTTAAAGGCATCACTTAACATTGCAGAGAATAGCATACTGAACAGGGTTGAAGCAAGCACACAGCCTTGTTTTACGCCGTTTGTTACTGGGAAAGCCTCAGGTTCGTCTCCATCGTTCAGAACCTTCACCATCATGCCATCATGGATCTGCCGGATGATTGAGATGAACTTGCTCGGGCAACCGAATTTTGCCATGATCTTCCACAGGCCATCTCTACTGACTGTGTCGCAAGCCTTGGTCAAATCAACAAAAGTTACATAAAGGTCATGGTGTTGCTCCTGGCACTTTTCCTGAAGTTGATGTGCTGAAAAGACCATATCTACAGTTCCACGTTTAGCACGGAAACCACACTGGCTTTCGGGTAATAGGCCTTGCTCAAGATTATGTAAAAGGCGGTTGAGCAAGAGACAAGCCAATATCTTGCCTGCAGTGGACAGAAGGGAGATGCCTCAATGGTTGTCACAAGATTGGCGATTACCTTCCCTCTTGTATATATGAATTATGCTGGCATCTTTCATCTGTTGTGGAACCTGTTCCTTTTTCCACATATACTGGAATAGTTTGGTCACCGTTTGCATCAGAGCAGTGCCACAAGCTTTATATACCTCAGCCGGTATAGCATCATTTCCGGGTGCTTTTCCACAAGAAAGTTGTTTTACTGCTTTACTGACTTCATCTCCACTTGGAAGAACCTCAAGGCCCTTGTTGATTTCTTCCTGGGGCAAGAGAGCAATAGCCTCATCATTGATATTGGCAGGGCGATTAAGAATATTATTAAAGTGCTCAGCCCACCATTACAGAATTTGTTTCTTTTCTGTCAGCAGCTTAGTTCCATCTGCGTTAAGCAGAGATGAAGAGCTTGATGACTGGGGCCCATATACAGCTTTAAGTGCATCGTAGAAGTGTTTCTGGTCATGGGTATCTGCATAGCCCTGAATTTCATCGGCCTTCTTGCTAAACCAGTTATCCTGCATCTCGCGTAGCTTGATCTGTACCTTTCTTTTTATGTTGGTAAAGGCACCTTTCTTTGCTAACGACGTGGGATCATTTTGATACACCTTGTATGCTCCAGAGCAATATTATAAACAGCATCTCTCATAATTGTCCACTGTTCCTCAACGCCGATCTCCTCTGCCTCACACAGGCAAATATATTTTACGTCAATTTTGGCTGCTGATTATGAATATGATCTCCGTTTTTGGCTATCACATCAGGATTTCGAGATATTTTAAATTTTTGATGAAAATTACTCCTATCTAATGTTTTATGATAAAAACATGATTTTCGATACTACATTGTATATTTTTAATCAATGAATAACAAAGATTACAAAGTCTGTGTACAGCAAATCAAATATATTTACAGAATTAAACTACAAAATATAAAAACACATATATATGGTACACAGATGAATGACAAATGGCAGTTATTTGAACTTTCTTTTCTTGGCTGATCTGTGACGTACAGCTTCTGGGTTGTCTCTCATCAAGCTCCAGCAATAGTCAGCCATCAGATGTGAGTCCCACCAGCCTTGATACTGTTCTTCCATTGTTTTAATGTCCTGATGAAAACGCTCCCCTTGTTCCTCGCTCACATCCCCAAGGTTCTCTGGAAAAAAGTCCAAATGGCTGTGTAAATAGTGAATCTTGATACTCATTCTACATCCAAGATTTTGCAGACTCATTAGTAGCTCTTCCACAATCTCTTCATAGTTGTCTGCTTTCTTATTCCCTAGAAAATTCTGCACCATATTACAAAATGCATTCCATGTGCTTTCTTCTGTCTCATTCATTGATGTGATAACATTTGGGTCTCTCATAAGTGTTCTTATTTGAGGTCCATCAAATATCCCAGCCTTTTTCTTCTCTTCACTAAGACCAGGAAAAGTTGAACATATATAGTTAAAGCATTGTCCACTGTGATTGAGAGCTTTGACAAACTGCTTCATCAATCCAAGTTTTATGTGTAAGGGAGGAAAGACAATGTCCTTCCTATCCACTAGAGGATCATGGATGACATTCTTATCGCCAGATGCCAAACTCTGTCACTGAGGCCATTCAGTTTTCACCCAATGCACTGCTGTAGCTCTACTGTCCAGTAGCACAGAAAACAAGGGTGTTATCATAAAAAATGGGAATTATGCATGTTCAAAGAAAACAAAGATATTCTCACATTTATTGGGAGACTAAATGAAAACTAAATTTACCTTAGTGAACCGTATAAACCGGCACTTTTCATACACTACTTATATTGATCATGGAATTCTTGAAAATGGGTTATATACCTGTAGTGCAAAAACGTGGTGTGATAGAGAAATTATAAGATCAGATTTTAATTCAACACCTTCAAATTAGTCTAAAACTGCTCTTAAAGTCCATGCCAGAAATTGTTTTATTTTTTTGTAGACCAGTGTAATGCTTCCAGTCACTTTGCCACCACCACCACCGCCGTGAGACTGGACCACATATTCCTCACTCTGATCCTCCTTCCTCCCATCATGCCGAGCGCCCGGTAGATAACTGATCCCACACTTGGACACTCCGAAGAGCTGTTCACTTTTCCAATTATAGGTTCGTGCCTCTCGCCCAGTCCACTTGAAGTGGAGCAAAAGGAGATCGCATGTAGCGATGCCAAAATATTTGAGCAGCCATGGTCACATGAAGGCGACGGTGGGAAAGTGTCACAAGAGGTGGATGATGATGGAACACAATTGCCAGAAAGTCCGGAGGAGGACCAAGGTGTGGAAGTGGAGGACAAGGTGGTGGATGATATAGGAACTGACCCAACCTGGCAGAAGGTCATGCAGAGTGAGGACAGCAGCACACAGGGGTACGGAGGCATAGCACACAAATAGGCAGGAAGAAGCAGTGTGGCAGACAGAAGGCAGGCAACCATTCCCGGTAACACCAACATGATGGAAGTTGCCAGTCCAACTGTTAGGTCTTCCCGAGTCTGGTTGCTTTTTAAAGACTCTGCTTACAACCACAAAAATGTCATTTGCACCACCTGCCAGGCCAGCATCAGCAGGGGTAGCAAAACTACCAGCCTGACCACCACCAGCATGATCAGGCACATGGCAGCAAAGCACCCTACTTTGTGGGCCGAACCCCAAGGTCCAGGAAGAGTGACTGCGGGTGACACCACTACTTCTTCTGCTGTTGGGCATGCAAGCCAATCCCCTGTCCATGGTACCTGCGAAGATGCCTCCTGCCCTGCACCTGTCGTTGCACACACTCAACTAGCACCATCAGCAAGTAAGTCCACGTCCTTGTCCCAGTGCAGCGTTCAGTGGTCCATACCCCAATCCTTGGAAAGCAAGTGCAAATATGCAGCCAATGCCCCACAGGCCACACTACTAAATTCACACATTTTGCGGGTACTTGAGCTTGAAATGTTGCCTTTTACTTTTGTGGAGATGGAAGCTTTATGCAACCTGATGTTGGCGGCCTTCCCCTGCCACCACTCTTTCTCCTGGTGTGTCATCCCCGCATTACACAAGCACATGTCCCACAACATTAGCTGTGCCCTCAGCAATGCAGTTACTGTTAAAGTCCACCTAACCACAGACACGTGGACAAGTGATTGTGGACAGGGGAGCTACATCTTGCTGACGGCACACTGGGTTAACATAATGGAAGCTGGGACCTTGTTGTACCTTGGGATGGAACATGCCTTCCGACGCTGAGGATTGCGGGCCCTACATCAATCAGGGTTGCCACTCACCACTGCCTCAGCCAAGCGGCAACAAGCTGTGCTGAAGCTAGTATGCTTAGGTGACAAACTGCACAATGCTGAAGAGTTGTGGACAGCTCTGATAGAGCAGGCAGATCTGTGCCTGACACTGCTGAACCTACAGCCAGGCATGGTCGTGTGTGACAATGGCCGGAACCTGGTGGTGGCTCGGAGGCATGGCAAACTCACACAAGTACCATGCCTGGCCCATGTGCTTAACCTCGTGGTTCAGTGGTTTCTCAAAACTTACCTGGAGCTGCTGGATTTGCTTGTCAAAGTACTCTTCCTGTGTGCCCATTTTATAAAGTCAGCTACAGCTTCCGCCGTGCTTCAGCAGCGTTTGCATCTTCCGGCTCATGGACTGTTGTGTGATGTCCCCACGCATTGGAACTCTACACTGCAGATGTTGGAAAGGATTTGTGAGCAGAAGAGAGCAGTTGTTGACTACCAGCATCCATCCATCGTTATTCAGTTCAGACTCCACACATAAGACCTCAGGAGTGGACATGGATGTCAGACATATGTACCATCCTTCAAAGCTTTGAGGACTCCATAAGGATGGTGAGCGGCGGTGACTCCATAATTAGCGACAACATCCCGCTTCTGTGTGTTCTGAAACACTCTCTGCTCACAATCAAAGAGGATACATTGCAGGTGATGCATGATGAGATAGAGAAAGAAACCATACAGGGTTATTACACACAGCCCAGCCTCATCTCATCCCTTCGTGGATTGGGTGACAATGAGGAATAGGAGGAGGAGGAAGAACAGGAGCTACTATCATGCGCTATAGATGTACTACAAGCACAACTGTCATACCGTCTGTTCAGCATCAATGGTCTGAGGACAGGGAAGAGGAGGAGGAGAGCATGGTCAGTTGCCCTCTTGATGAGGACTTTGAAGTCTTGGTTGTTAGCAGTCAGGCACGCATAGCTGAGTTTATGCTACCCTGCCTTGACTGTGATCCTCGCATTCTCAAAATTTTAGGTGGCAGCCATTACTGGTTGGTGACACTTCTAGACCCACGCTACAAGGAGAACTTTCTATCTCTTAGGCTAGGTTCACATTGCGTCAAGTACATGGCGTTAAACGGATCCGTTAAACGCATGTACAGAAAAGGATCCAATTTGTCGAAAAATCGGCATCACGTTAACGCTTGCGTTAACGCACGTGACCGCGTTTTTCTCATTTGGATGTCCGTTCGTGAAGTATCCGTTTGTCTGCGTTTGTCACTGTCAATAAAGTTTTTTTTTTCTCCTTTTGTCATCGTCGGGGTGTGGGTGTAGACTCATTCTCCATTTTCAAAGCATTGAGTGAACTTCTGCTAGCAAGATGTTTGCTCGTTAGATTTCGCTTGATGCGGTTGCGACTTCGGCAGAGAAAGCGTAGTTCGAATACATATGGGCCTTTCACACCCTGTATGCAACTGCAACCAGAAAATGTGGACCGTGTTGTGAAGGCATGCATCTGTCTGCATAATTTTGTTGCCAGACATGAACCCCAGGTGGTTGACCCCGATGAATGTGAGTCGAACCTCATTAGCATTGAATCTACTGCTGTTCGGTCTACAGCTCAAATAATGAGGATTCGTGATCAATTTGCACAGTACTTCACACATGAAGGCCATGTTCCATGGCAAGACAGACACGTGTGAAAATTATTTAAAGTCTGAAGTTGTGTCCTGATGTTTTGCTGAAATTTGAGGGTTTTTGTTTGTTTGTTTTATTTCCCACAACCTTTATGTCTTGTAAAAAGTTACATTCATGTTATTATGTTGTGCTCAAAGTTAAAGTCATACAAGAATCTTAAATTTTAAACTGTTTACTAAAGTTTTGGAATTTGTATGAAAAAACTGTTGCTAGACATGTTTAACATATGATATCCCATAGGGATGTAAAAAAACACACGAAATTGGGTGCAAAAAAAAAAAATTACCCAACAAAACGTGAAACGCAGTAAATGCACCTGGCTGGGGACAGTGAGCAGTACTATAGACTCTGGTATTGCGCGGGCATATTGTCTGCCCAACTGTATGATGGACTGCTACTTTGTCTCTGATGTTCCATGCTCGTTTCACCCCAGACTCTATATTGAGGGTTGTAGGCCGGCATGTCTATGCTTCTTGTTCTCGATGGAGCGGGTTCCTGGGGGCCCACAAATTCCTCAAGAAGGTCATTCAGTCTTTGCCTAAACAAAAGGTTTCTGTGTGCCGGGATATTTTGTGCTACAGGCACATAGGACAAAAAAAGTAGCTTCCACTCATTTGCAGAATATACAGACTCGCGGGATTGCAAGTCGGTAATTTCCCGCCTCAGGTCTTTGAGTTCACTACGACACATGTCCTCTACCCTTTGGAGTCCATCGACAATAATGGCATCAGCTTCATCTTTTTGTGATGCTCGCTTGCGTCCACGCTGTGATTGCAAACGGGCACTCACACCAGAAGCAACAGTGCTTCTCTCCCCAGATCATGGCTCGCTGATGCCAGACACATCTTCAGCGCCCGTCTGCTGGCTTGGTTCCAGTGGAGATGGCTCCAGTTCCTCTGCCTGTCTAGGCGCGGCGGAACTGCATATCGTGCTGTAACCCCCCCAAAAAAATAAATTATTTTTCTTTAATTAAACAATTTTGTCTTGCACACAGACCTATTTGTACTTACGAGCGCTGAGACACTGTTTTTTGCAGAAAGAGCAATTGCTCGTAATGCACATACGGGGTCACCCGTTTGGCACCTGATCCGCTTGGTGCATTTTGACTGTTCCGGTAGTCACGGACAAAGCGATCCCTTATTGATTTCCAACGGGTATGGACCGCATCGGCTTTAAATTTAAAAAAAAATTAAAAAATAGATATATAACTAGTAGATAGATAGTTCTTATATTGATAGTTTTAAAATTGTGTATAGTTAGTTAAGATAGTTGATATATAGATAGTAGATAGATAGTTGATAGATAGTAGTTATTAGATAGATGATAGAGAAATAGTTTAAGAAATAGTGTATATATAGTTGAGAGTTGAGAGATAGATAGTAGACAATGTAACATCACCAATATTTACCAATTTTATTCTTTGAGGTTGACGACTTCTCCATGTATCGGGGATCGAAGTGACAGATAATTTTATCCCACAACTTGCGGTTCTTCACGATGTCATGGTGGGAGCTGTCGCTTTGGTCCCATATTGAGGGGTTGGCTTCCACAAGGTTGATCAGTGTCTCGTTGTGAATGGTCAACGGCTCTTCGTCAACCACAATCCTTTTTTTTTGGCTCACTGACTTGGACTATGTAAACACAAAACGTTATGTTGAAAGGTTCAATTTCACTTTATTGGTAGACTGATAGATAGATAGATAGATAGATACATACATACATAGATAGATACATAGATACATAGATACATAGATAGATAGATACATAGATGGATAGATACATAGATAGATAGATACATAGAGCGAAAGATAGAGAGAGCGAGATAGATAGTGGATAGATAGTTTATAGATATAGTAGATAGAAAGTGAATTGATAGATTGTAGATAAGTATTGGATAGAAAATTTCTAGTGTTATATTTACCACTGGCAGTTGTGGCGACGACAGACGGCGAGGAACCTTCTTTCTCTTGTGTCCTCCGTGTGCCACAACCTATTGTGTATTTAAATGTAAAAAAATAAAATTACATTTCTTGGATCAATAAATTTATGCTTGCAAAACTAAAAATGTCTGCCATGTACCTTTCTGGGTTTTGCCTGTTTTTTTTTGGGGGGGGCCTAGCAGCCTCGGGCTCCGAAGACACCTATTTGCAATAAAAACATGATTATACACGTGCTTAGCTCAATACACTGGAGTTTCACACAACTTTTAGTGGTTTTTTAAAGTGCAAGCCTACTGATTGAGAAGAAAAAAACGCAGACACGCTGCTGCTGCTGCTTCCCTCACTATCCGACATCTTTAGTACACACACAACCGACGGACAATACAGACTCCCTTGATGTATACAGAGATATATATATATATATATATATACAAATGTATATTACATTTCCTGTGATCTCTTGCAAGACACTTTCTCTCTCACGTGCAGCAGGCCTCAGGAAAAATGTGTGCTAGGGACATTAATGGCCGAAATCATGTTTCCTGTCACATGACCACATGGACCACCCTCAAACGCTATTAAAACGTATGGTTCTATTTGGAAATTTTTCACGATCTGCGTCTGGCTGCGTTTGCCATAGCCATCAATGGCAGAATTAAGACTTCCGTTAGTATTGCGTTAGCTTGGCCGGACCCGAAAACGCTGCAAGCCGCGTTCCAAGGTCCGTCAGAAAAAAACGTTATGTGACAAACGCATGCCAATTTTGGCATGCGTCACGATGCGTCAGACAATGCAAGTCTATGGGCGCATTAGTATGTGCATTATATTGCGTTTTCACTACTTAAAAACGTGTCCGTTAGACGGACTCACCTAGCGCAATGTGAACCTAGCCTTATTCCAGAGGCAGACAGGTCTACTAAAATGGGGCAGTACTAGAGGGCCCTTGTTGTGGAATTATTAAAAAATTCCCATCTGAAAACGCTGGCGGCAGAAGTCACAGTTCGTTGGACAACCAAGGAGTACAGGTGAGAGAAACACAACTCCAATCCAGCAGAGGCAGGGGAACACTGGCAAAGTTCTGGGTGAGTTTTCTCAGACCTTCCCATCGCACTGGCCCTGAGGCGCGGGGTACTCTCATAAGGAGTGCAAGGTTTTGGAAGATACTGAGAAAGTACCTTGCTGACCGTACCAATGTCCTCCGTAACTCCTCTGTGCCTTATAATTATTGTGTATCCAAGCTGGACAAGACAGGTAGCATGAACTGGCTCTCTATGTCTTGGAGATCCTGGTAACTGATAAGCGCATCCACCTGAAAACTGAAAATGCTGACAGGCTGACTCTTATAAATATGAACAAGGGCTGGATTGGGTCAGACTTCTCAACACCACCGAATGATAGCAGTGTAACAAACTCAAATCCAGTGTCTTTTTTTGGTCTATTCCCATGCACCTCTTCACACTCACACATGGGTATACGCTTTATGATTTTGGCTATTTGCTGTTGTCCTCCTCCTTCACCTCATCCTCATCCTACACCACCAGATCACCAGGGTGAGCGTGGTCCGTGATGCAACACCCACATAATTTTTTTAAAGGGTGTTTATGATGCATATACCAAAAAAAATGGTTATACGGTATGTTCATGTATACCCCACAGGGGTAAATGTTTGTCAGCCCATACACTTAGTGCATGGGCATTACAAGTATAGGAGACCTGCTCCTTTCTAATGGAAACATTTTTTATGAGGCCCTTCCCCATGTCTCGTAAAAGGGGTATTGGGGTGCACCCAAATTTTTGGCAGCCCTTGGATTCACTGCATAGGCAAACACTATGGGAGACTCACTTCCTAATAATGGTAATATTGTTTTCAATAGGCCCTCCTGTACATCTCATCAAAGGGGTATTGGGGTGCGTCCAAATTTTTGGAAGCCATTGCATTCACTGCATAGGCAAAGAGTATGGAGACCCACTTCCTAATAATGGGAAAATTGTTTTATGAGGCCCTCCTCCACGTCTCTTCCAAGGAGTATTGGGGTGCGTCCAAATTTGTGGCAGCTCCTGCATTCACTGCATAGGCAAACAGTATGGGAGACCCACTTCCTAATAATGGGAAATTTGTTTTATGAGGCCCTCCTCCACGTCTCTTCCAAGGGGTATTGGGTTGCGTCCAAATTTGTGGCAGCTCTTGCATTTACTGCACAGGCAAACAGTATGGGTGCCCCAAACCTTTTTGGGCTTCTGCCCCCTGTTGGGACCCCCAGTATGGAGTGGGCTGCTTTCCCACGAATTGTTCCATCTCCTGGTATCTCTCGACCAGTCAGTCCAGTTCATCGACATTCGGGGGTTCACCCTGGGAAACCCAAGTCTGTAAGGCCTCGGCAGGGAGTGCACAAACAGTCTATCACCACTAGTGTTGAGCATTCCGATACCGCAAGTATCGGGTATCGGCTGATACTTGCGGGTATCGGAATTCCGATACCGAGATCCGATACTTTTGTGGTATCGGGTATCGGTATCGAAACAACATTAATGTAAAAATGTGTAAAAGAGAGAATTAAAATAAAAAATATTGCTATACTCACCTCTCCGACGCAGCCTGCAACTTACCGAGGGAAGCGGCAGCGTTCTTTGTTTAAAATTTGCGCTTTTCTTTCCTTTACGTGAAGTCCCGGCTTGTGATTGGTTGCGTCTTAGTCACATGGGCGACGCAACCAATCACAGCAAGCCGTGACGTAATTTCAGGTCCTTAAGGATTTTAAAATTACGTCCCGGCTTTGTGATTGGTTGCGTCGCAGTCACATGGGCGATGCAACCAATCACAGCAAGCCGTGACGTAATTTCAGGCCCTTAAGGATTTTAAAATTACGTCCCGGCTTTGTGATTGGTTGCGTCGCAGTCACATGGGCGACGCAACCAATCACAAGCCGTGACGTCACGGGAGGCTGGACACGCGCGCATTTTAAAATGCGCGCTTGTCCAGCCTCCCGTGACGTCCCGGCTTGTGATTGGTTGCGTCGCGGTCAACCAATCACAAGCCAGGAGGCTGGACACGCGCGCATTTTAAAATGCGCGCTTGTCCAGCCTCCCGTGACGTCCCGGCTTGTGATTGGTTGCGTCGCGGTCAACCAATCACAAGCCGGGAGGCTGGACACGCGCGCATTTTAAAATGCGCGCGTGTCCAGCCTCCCGTGACGTCACGGCTTGTGATTGGTTGCGTCGCCCATGTGACTGCGACGCAACCAATCACAAAGCCGGGACTTCACGTAAGGAAAGAAAAGCGCGAATTTTAAGCAAACAATGCTGCCGGTTCCCTCGGAGAGGTGAGTATAGCAATATTTTTTATTTTAATTCTTTCTTTTACACATTAATATGGTTCCCAGGGCCTGAAGGAGAGTTTCCTCTCCTTCAGACCCTGGGAACCATCAGGAATACCGTCCGATACTTGAGTCCCATTGACTTGTATTGGTATCGGGTATCGGTATCGGATTGGATCCGATACTTTGCCGGTATCGGCCGATACTTTCCGATACCGATACTTTCAAGTATCGGACGGTATCGCTCAACACTAATCACCACTTGTTCTACCAGCCAGTTCTGGACCAGGTGCAACAGGTCAAACATTTGGGAGCGCGGTGGTTTGTCCTGGTGATACGCCCAACGGTGAATCCGCTGTGCCCTGAGAGTCATTGTTACCCCCAAGCGTGGAAGAATATTGATTTTTAGCTTGCCATACTCTTTAGAGTCCTGCAAAGCTAAATCATAGTATGCACACTGCTCTGGCAGCAGTTTCTCCCTCTCGGCGACCCTTTCAAACAGCAATAGGAAATCATCTACATTGCAATTCTCCATTGTAGATTTTTCAGCCTCAAAAATGTAGTTCTTATTGCACATTGTTCAGCTTCAACAATGCAATACTCCACTGCAGTTTCTTCAGCTTCAACATTGAAATTCTCCACTGTAAGTTCTTCAGCCTCAACACTGCAATTCTCCACTGCCGGTTCTTCATTCTCAACAATACAATTCTCCACTCCAGGTTCTTCAGCCTCAACACTGCAATTCTCCACTGCAGGTTCTGCAGTCTCAACATTGCAATTCACCGCTGCAGGTTCTTCAGCCTCAACACTGCAATTCTCCACTGCACGTTCTTCAGCCTCAACACTACAATTATACATTGCCAATTCTTCAGCCTCAAAACTGCAATTCTCCACTGCAGGTTTTTGAGCCTCAACACTGCACTTCTCCACTGCAAGTTTTTCAGCCTCAACACTTCAATTCTCCACTGCCGTTTCTTCAGCTTCAACATTGCAATTCTCCACTGCAGGTTCTTCAGCCTCAACACTGCAATTTTACACTGCTTGTTCTACAGGCTCAACACTGCAATTCTCCATTGCAGGTTATTCAGCCTCAACAATGCAATTCTCCACTGCAGGTTCTTCAGCCTCAACACTACAATTATCCACTGTCGATTCTCCAGCCTCAACACTGCAATTCTCTGCATAGGCAAACAGTGTGGGAGACCCACTTACTAATAATGGGAATATTGTTTTCAGGAGGCCCTCTTGTACGTCTCTTCAAAGGGGTATTGGGATGCATATAAATTTGGGGCAGGGAAGGCCTTGCATTAAATGCATAGGCAAACAGTATGGGAGTACCAACTTCCTAATAATGGAAACATTGCTTTCAGGTGGCCCTCCTGTACATCTCCTCAAAGGGGTATTGGGGTGGTTCTAAATTTGGTGCAGGGAAGCCCTTGAATTAAATGCATAGGCAAACAGTATGGGAGTACCAACTTCCTAATAATGGGAACATTGCTTTCAGGTGGCCCTCCTGTACTTCTCTTCAAAAGGGTATTGGGGTGTATCTAAATTTGGTGCAGGGCAGGCCTTGCATTCAATGCATAGTTAAACAGTATGGAAGTACCAACTTCCTAATAATGGCAACATTACTTTCAGGTGGCCCTCCTGTACGTCTCTTCAAAGGGGTATTGGGATGCATCTAAATTTGGGGCAGGCCGTGCATTCAATGCATAGGCAAACAGTATGGGAGTACCAACTTCCTAATAATGGGAATATTGCTTTCAGGTGACGCTCCTATAAGTCTCTTCAAAGGGGTATTGGGTGCGTCCAACTTTGGGGCAGGTGTTGCAGTCACTGCATAGGCAAACCGTATGGGAGGACCAACTTCCTAATAATGGGAACATTGCTTTCAGGTAGCCCTCCTGTACGTCTCTTCAAAGGGGTATTGGGGTGCGTCTAAATTTTGGCCAAGCCTTAGATTCACTGCATAGCCAAACAGTATGGGAGAACCACTTCATAATTAGAGATGAGCCACCTCCCTAGTGTTTGGGTTTGGTTCGTCGAACAGGGATGTGTTCGACGAACTGTTCGTCGAACGTTCGACGAACACCATCGAACCCCATCGAAACCAATGGCAGTCAAACACAAACACATACAAACACATGGAAAACACATAGAAAACACCTTAAAAGGTGTCCAAAAGCTGACAAACTGCTCAGAAGACACAACAAACACATGGAAAAGTCACAACTACATATAGTCATGTGAAAAGAAAAGAGGCGGAGGAGTAAAAGGAGGAGGAGACACAGATATAGGCATGCCATGCCCTTCTAAAATCAAGAAAGGCTGGAGTAAAAATCTAAACTCACTCTACCAACAACCAGATGTCTTGACAAAAAAAAAAAAAAAAAATATCTTTAGGTAGAATGGCGGCGGGTCCATTCAGAACACTTTCCTTAGAAGACGTAGTGGTACCCCTGTTGGGAGTTGTGCCAAAAAATGAACCCAATACATTCAGACTAATCCACCCTTTGTCATATCCAAGGTGCAGGTCAGTAAACGACAACATCGACACGGAACCAAGTACAGTACTATGTACAGTACCTCCTTTGACGAGGCAATCAGGTGGGTCAAGAAGTTGGTAAGGGGAACCCTAATGGCCAAAACAGACATTGAGGGGGCGTTCCGGTTACTACCTGTGCCTCCGAATAATGTCCTCCCATTGGGCTGCTTCTGTGAAGGAGCATACTACATAGATCGCTGTTTGCCCATGGGGTGCTCCATATCCTGCTCACTATTTGAAGCGTTTAGTTGCTTCCTTGAATGTGTCGTCATGGACATTTGTAAGGCGGCACATATTATCCATTACCTCGACGACTTCTTATGCCTGGGCCCAAAAGATTCGCCACAGTGTGAAAACACGCGGTAGTCCACCTGTGAGAAGGAGAGAGCTGGAGGAAGAGTGGACACCCCAGAGCCAAGGGGTTAGATTGAGAAAGAAAGAAGGCGGTGTAGCTTGCTTCATGGGTGGGGTACTCTGCTCAGTAGCAGAAATTGCTACTAGGCCCAAAAGAATTTCCTGGGTCAGATGCCGTTACAAAATAGTAGTTAGGTAAACAGGCGGTGTAGCTTGCTTCATGGGTGGGGTACGCTGCTGAGTAGCACCAAATTCTACTAGGCCCAAAAGGATTTCCTGGGCCAGATGCCATTAAAAATAGTACTTAGGTAAACAGGCGGTGTAGCTTGCTTCATGGGTGGGGTACGCTGCTGAGTAGCACCAAATTCTACTAGGCCCAAAAGGATTTCCTGGGCCAGATGCCGTTAAAAATAGTACTTAGGTAAACAGGCGGTGGGTGGCTGGGCTACTCTGCTGACTAGCAGACACTGAAGCTTTGGAGCATACCTCTGAATCCCAGGCCATAGTATGAGTAAGCAACTCTGCAGACGACCCCACCCACCTGGAATTGACGATGGCAATGTCATGTAAAACTCAGCAAGGGGACTAAATAAAAGAGTCTCCATTTTTTCAAAAAATTCGGCCACAGACACCACTTAAGTGGCATCAATTTCGCCACAGTTTTTTAAAACGGTTGGTGAGGTGATTTTCAAAAATCATCAGGCTTTTAGTCTCCCCAAGATGACACAGGGGTAGAAAAGTCCTTGCGGATCCAGGATTTGTTCATCTTGATGAACGTTAGTCTGTCTACATTGTCACTGGACAGCCGCGTTCACTTATCTATCAGCACACCACCAGCAGCGCTGAACACACGTTCAGAGAGAATGCTGGCACGACAAGATCTCCAAGGCGTGAGTGGTGAGCTCAGGCCATTTTTCAAGATTGGAAGCCCAAAATGAGCAAGGGTCCAGTTCCACAGTCATGGCATCGATGTTAACTTGGAGATACTCTTGTACCATCCTCTCTAGGCGTTGGCTGTGCGTCAGACTTCTTGTCTCCTGTGGCCTTGCAAAGGATGGTCTAAAAAAATCTTGAAACGATTGGAAAAAATTGCTGTTACCGCCAGATACGATGTTACTGTTACGGTTAGAGTGATGACTCGATAGTCCCATGGTTGGCAAGTTAGAACTCAGAGATTACCTACGTGCACCAATGGTGTTTTGTGGAAAAGCAAATGTTAGATTCTGTAACAGTCTCTGCTGATACTCCTGCATGCGTGAATCCCTTTCTATGGCAGGAATTATTTTGCCAAATTTGCTTTTGTACCGGGGATCTAAGAGTGTGGCAACCCAGTAGTCGGCATTACTTCGGATTCTGACAATCCGAGGGTCATGTTGCAGGTAGTGCAGCAAGAAGGCACTCATGTGTCTTGCGCATCCAGGAGGACCAAGTCCTTGTTGTCTTGGTGGTGGCGAGGTGAGAATCATGCTTCCTTCGTCTGCCCTCTTCCCCCAACCTCGCACAACAGAAATTTGATCAAGGTCTCCCTCATCTGATGAGTCTTCCATGCCCAGCGCCAGTTCGTCCTCCACTTCTTCCTCGCCTCCTGCACCTTCCTCAAAAGTTTGGCTGCTATCATGCGCCCTCGGTAATCCCTCTCCCCCAGCCTCCAATGCCAGCCACCTTGGTGCTGCCAACCTTCTTGACCTTGGAGATATGATACCTTCTGTATATGACTCCTCCTGTTCCTCCTCCTCCTCTTGTTCCACCACCTGACTCCGAACACTGTGTAAGGTGTGCTCCAGCATGTAAATCACCGGAATGGTCATGCTGATAATGGCATCGTCAGCACTAAACATCTTCGTTGCTATTTCAAAACTGTGCAGAAGGGTGCATAGGTCCCTGATCTGAGACCACTCCTGCAGCGTGATTTGCCCCACCTCTTGAGCTCGTTGGCCCAGGCTATACATCATAACGTATTGCACCAGGGCTCATCGGACAGTGCAGACACTGCTCCTAGGCCCAAAACTATTAACTGGATTAGATGCAGTAAAAATAGAGATACACAGGCGGTATAGTTAGTTTCACAGGCGGGCTACTCTGCTGATGTCCAGACACTGCTCCTAGGCCCAAAACTATTACCTGGATTAGATGCAGTAAAAATTGAGATACACAGGCGGTATAGTTTGTTTTACAGGCGGGCTACTCTGCTGATGTGCAGACACTGCTCCTAGGCCCTAAACTATTAACTGGATTAGATGCAGTGAAAATAGAGATACACAGGTGGTATAGTTAGTTTCACAGGCGGGCTACTCTGCTGACGTGCAGACACTGCTCCTAGGCCCAAAACTATTAACTGGATTAGATGCAGTAAAAATTGAGATACACAGGCGGTATAGTTTGTTTCACAGGCGGGCTACTCTGCTGACGTGCAGACACTGCTTCTAGGCCCAAAACTATTAACTGGATTAGATGCAGTAAAAATTGAGATACACAGGCGGTATAGTTTGTTTCACAGGCGGGCTACTCAGATGACTACCGGACAATGCTACTAGCCCAAAAGGATTGGCTGAGCTAGATTACACCAAATGCTGTGACTAACACTTGCACAGCACTGGCTCAGACCTGCCTGGCAAACAGTGCTATGAACTGCTGTAACCTACCCTGAAAAGGGCTGATATTACAACTAGTCCCGACTCCCTAAACCTATCTCTCTGACAATTCGCTAAAAAAAAACACTCTTAGTCTATATAGCGCCCACAGCAGCAGTGGTGCCGTCTAAGGCTACTTTCACACTAGCGTCATACGACGCACGTCGCAATGTGACGTGCTGATGTACCGACACATACTGTGAAAAAAAAACACAACAGGGGCAGCGGATGCAGTTTTATAACGCATCCGCTGCCCCATTGTGATGTCCGGGGAGGCGGGAGCGGAGTTTCGGCCGCGCATGCGCGGTCGGAAATGGCGGACACGACGCTCAAAAAAAATGACATGTAACTTTTTTTGTGCCTATGGTCCGCCACAACACGACGCATCCGTCGCACGACGGATGCAACGTGTGGCAATCCGTCGCAATGCGTCGCTAATGCAAGTGTATGGAGAAAAAACGCATCCTTTAGGCAATTTTGCAGGATGCGTTTTTTCTCCAAAACGACGCATTGCGATGTGCGTCGTACGACGCTAGTGTGAAAGCACCCTAACACTAAGCTGCAGCAGTGAGGAAATGGTGGCGACGGGGCAAATGGCTGGTTCTTATAGGGCAAGGACATACACAGCCAATGACACATGCCCTTGCTTGTGTGCATCACATGCACATTGCTGTGTGTGTGTGCACTGCTGATAGGCTGAGAGACTGCACCGCCCCTCTGTAAATGCGGGAAAGATCGGTGTTATTTGAGCACAGATCTATCCCCCGCCCGCCCACTATACACTGAAACAGTCCATTAACAATGATAAACAGTTTTAATGTGCAAATCAAGCTAGGCTTTTGGTGAACGAACAGTTATCGAACAGAAACTCGAACAGCCGAATTTCAAGCAAATTGTTCGGGTTCGTCAAACGACTCGAACACCGCCGAAAACAGCTCAAATTTGAAATTGGCGAACAGTTCGACTCGAACACCGCTCATCTCTATTCATAATAATGAAAACATTGTTTTCAGGAGGCCCTCCTGTACGCCTCTTCAAACGGGTATTGGAGTACGTCTTAATTTTTGGCAGCCCTGCCACTCACTGCATAGGCAATAACCGTATAGGAGAGCCACTCTTTAATAATGGGAACAACAAAGCATAGCCGGCTAATGGATTAATAGTAAAGGCCGCCTGATGGCCCTATAAAAATAGGCTTTGTGACTTTCAGAGACTCTCCTTCATAAATGAAACAGGATGTGTCTGGTGATGTGTTACACACCACATGCCCAGATAAGGTTGTAAAATGTTAAAATGACATTTCCCAGTGAATGCATTTGTCTTGGTTGAAAGCAATGCTAAAGTTAAAAAAAACGCATCAAAAACTTTACGTGTGAACATAACCCAGGGTGTGGAGGAGCATTTTTGTTTTTGGTTATTTATTTTGCATTATATACAAGTCATTAACCTGGAAATGATGTTCTTTTACATATTTCCCAGGAAAATCAATTTAGGTTTAGTTTTGTATGTTTTATTGAGTCTGTAAAAGAGGCGTAAGACTCTGACAACATTGTTCACAGCAGTGACCTGGGAGTCAGAAATGCTTCCAGGGGTCTTCCCCATGATGTTCCCATGTCATTTGAGCACTGTTCCCATCGATTACAGCAATTTCTAGTTCCTCTAAAACCCGCCTGGGGAAGCCACGGTAAAAATGCTCAAGTTTCCCATAGACTTACATTGGGTTCGTTGCTCGGGTCGAGCTCGAGTATTCCAATTTGCTCAACCCGATCAACAAGCACCTGAGCATTTTAGTGCTCGCCCATCACTAGTACACATATTTGGTATTGCCATGTCCATAATGATCCGCTCTATAAAACTCTATCCGCTCTATATGTCCCACAAGTTATCCCCTTCAGTAAACACTGTTAAAAAAAAAAGAGGCAAAAGACAATGTTTTATCATCATACCGCTGAACAAAAAGTGCAATAAAACGTGTTCAAAAAGCCAAATGTGAATAAATATGAGACAGCTGAAAACATCATCTCGTCCTGCAAAACCAAGCCATCATACAAGCTTCATCAGCAAAAAAATAAAAAAGTTATAGCTCTCAGAATAAAGCGATGCAAAAATAATGATTGTTTCTGTAAAATAGTTTTTATTGTGTGAAAGCGCCAAAACATAAAAAAAAAGATAAAAACTGAGTATCGCTGTAATCACTCTGACTCAAAGAATAAAGCTGTCTTACCAATTTTACCACAGGCGGAAAAGTATAAAAAAACAAAAAACAAAAAGCAATTCCTGAATTTATGGTTTTATTCATTCTGTCTCCCACAAATCGGAATAGAAAGTGATCAAAAAAGTCATGTGCCATTAAAGGGTACCAATAAAAACATCAGATTGTCCTGCAAAAAACAAGCCATCACATGACTCAGTCAGCCGAAATATGGAAAAATTATAGCTCTCAAACTGTGGGGATGCAAAAACTAGTTTTCAAAGAAAAAAGATATATGAGAGTGGCGCAAAGTGCTTCAAGGGCTGATAATCCTGCTGCGAATACAACAATCACCGCAAAAAGTTGTAGAGGCCAAAAGGAATATTCTAGTAAGTATATAAATGTATACGTGGACACACATATAAACACTTTGCGCTAATTACAGCCACTAGAAAGGACCAGTAGTAGTTGATACTAGAGGAGTGAACAAATAATCAGCATGGGATGATCGCTAAAAGAGTCCACCTAGTTGATTAAGACCATAAATAGTCAGTCCAATAAGACCATAAATAGTGAGTCCAGTAAGATTCCACAATCCGTGTTGAACAAATAAAAACCTGAATGGCAGTCTGTAAGCTGAAAAATCATACAGTTCTTACCCCAGTCCGGAACTCATGGAAGAAAATGATCCGCAATGCTAACAAAAGTAGAAGTCAAAGCGATGATTCAAGTATTAGCAAATAGCCACCCCGGCCAGTGGCAGCCTATAGATCCAAAGCTAGCAGCGTGCGGCGGGGTCCAAACAGGCGAGCGTCTCACAAGGTGCGACTGGTGAGAGCGACGAGTCTGGAGGACCTTCGTGACGTAGTGAGTAACGTGACCACGCACGTGACTGGAGGGGAGATACGGATAGCGGTAAGGACCATAAACCGACGCGTTTCGGAGACGTCTGTCTCCTTCTTCAGGGATGGTCCTTACCCCCAAGTGATAGTCCTTATATCAATCCATAGGATTAATTACTGGAAACCAAAAAGCTCAACTCCACTATTCAATCCTCTAGGAATAATAGTGTCCAATAGGAAAATCCATTTCGTCTCTGCTCTCGACATTGTTTTTATATAATTCCCACCTCTCCAATGTTGGTGTACTTTTTCAATGCCCAATATCTCCATGTGTTGCACCATTCCATTGTGATATTCTATAAAATGTTTTGAAAGCGGATGGCCCAGGAATTTATTCTTTATATTTCGAATGTGCTCATTAATTCTCACACGCAGGGGTCTTTTAGTGCGCCCAACATATATTTTCTTGCACGGACATATTATAGTGTATATCACCCCTGTGGTGGAGCATGTAATAAATTCTTTGATCTTGAACTCAGTATCCCCTTTTTTAATCTTTGTTTGTTTGTGTATTAAGGTCTGTTTACACATGTTGCATTTATGGCAAGGAAAAAAACCTTTTAAAATGTTCTGAAAAAGAGTGGTTTGCATAGGACCAGGTTGGTTTTGCACAGTAGGGGCAATTAAATTGCCCAAGTTGCGGCATTTTTTATACACAAAACGGGTGTGAATACACATTTTATCCCCCAAGATTTTGTCATCTTTAAGTAAATGCCAATGTTTTTTTTACTATTTTGCAAAGAATTTTTGAGTTTGCATTATTCTGTGTTATTATCGGGATAGAATCCATTTTGTCCTTTGGTTTAGAGGTCGGATTGATAAGCTCCTGATGAGGTTTGGACAATGCTGCTTTTTTAGAGGTTCCCAGCGTTTCTTCGCTATATCCCTTTTCCAGAAATTTGTTCGTCAAGACTTCTGCCTCTCTGTTAAAGTCTTGAGGCCTAGAGCAGTTTCTGTGAATTCTCATAAACTGGCTCTTGGGAATATTCAATAGCCAGCTAGGGAGATGGCAACTGATTAAAGGAATAAAACTATTTGTATCTGTGAGTTTACAAAAAAGTGCATGTCTGAATGGTACCACTCTCAATAAAAATATTAAGGTCTAAAAAATTAATTTCATAGGTACTGGTAGTTGAAGTAAAATTTAAAAGGAATTAATTTTTATTTATATCCATTAAAAACTGATTAAGAGGTTCTTGACCACCAGACCAGATAAAACAACATCGTCGATAAAACGTTGCCAGAGGACCAGGTTCACGCGTAGGGAGTCCTCAGGATATATGTACATTTCCTCCCATCTTCCCACATACAAATTTGCGTAACTGGGCGAGAACCTGGTCCCCATAACAGTACCCCATTTGTGGGAGTAGTAGTCCTTCTGATATAAAAAATAATTATGTGTTAAAATAAACTGCATACAGTCACATAAAAAATCAATTTGTTCCCTGGGGACCGGAGAAAGTTTATTCAGGAAATATTTTGAAACATCACATCCTTTAGCATGATCACTGACGGTATATAAAGAAGTAATGTCTAAGGTGCCGAGTATGTAGTGGTCCTGCCATTTAATAGTCTGTAAAAGTTTTAAAATATAAGCACTATCCTTAAGATATGCTGGTAAAAATGGTACAATCTTGTGAAGGTGGCAGTCCACAAATTTAGACATATTAGCTGTCAAACATTGAATCCCCGAAACTAGTTTTCACAATAAAAAACGTCTTTTAGTGTGTGACAGCAGCCAAACATAAATGCACAAAATACATCTTGTATCACTATAATCACACCAATCAAAAGAATAAAGTTGCCTAATCACTAATACTTCACTATGAATGGCGTAAAAATAAAATTAAAACCAATTCTTCACATGCTGTTGATTTTTTTCATTCTGCCTCCCAAAGATCGCAGTAAGGCTCGGCGCACATTTATCCTGAGCGCTTATGCCGGGGTTTCTGTGTAAATCTCTTAAATACGTGATTCAGATGGAACCTCCAGTGGAAGATTCCCTATAATGAGGCAGATGGAGGCACTGTGGACACCATAGGACCTGTGATTCGGCGGTGTTCTTCAAAGTGCCGCCAGCCACAGTTTTGTACACTTCTGAAAAGACTGACACTGCTGAGCACAGGCAAGACGGAGTCCAGAGTAACTCTGCTAATTCATTACAGTGAATGGATCCATTGGGAGTTTCATCTGTCATGTCACTCGGAGATTTAGATGGAAACTCCAAAGTAAGTGCACAGAGCAGAGCGCCATATAAATGTGGTCATAAATGTTATGTAAAATTTTCCCAATAAAATATCCACAAAAGCAAGCCCCCGCTCAGGTCTGTCATCTGTTAACAGAAATATAAGGGCTTCCACGTTACTGGTAGCACAAAGGCTTTGGAAAAGCAAAATGGCTTCTCGCCCCACCCCCCAAAAAATTCAGCAAATTCTTCCCTCCCAAATACAAATACCCGTTTGTTGGGCTCTCCATTAGTGATGAGCGAATATACTCGTTACTCAAGATTTCCAGTGCATGCTCGGGTGACCTCCAAGTATTTTTTAGTGCTCGGAGATTTAGTTTTCACTGCCACAGCTGGATGATTTACATCTGTTACATAATTTCCTCTTTTATTATGTATAACACTGTCCCTTATTAGGTACCATCCTCTCTAGTTATTTATGGTGCCGTCCCTTATTATATAGCTTCCTCTGCTTTTATGCTGTCAATTGATTGGGGAGGGTGTCCTAGACCTAGTGACACGTTTTTGGGCTTATGTCCTGGCCCTTTAAATTCAGCGGCACGTCTAATCCTTCCCATACAAAAAAAACACTTTACTTGCTTTTGTGACCTAGATATATGCTATTCTTGTTGTAAATGTCAGTTACAAGTCCTTTTCTATAATGAGACTCAGGGATGCAGAGTTCCGTGTATTTCTTGTTTTAATTTTGATAAAATTATATATGCACTATCGTCGTGTAGAGGTCTGTCATCTTCTGGGCAAGTTTTCCCTTAATCAATATAGCGCAGCGATCTCCAAAGTGACTCTGCGCAACTGCAGCTCTAAGCATTGTGGGTCTCTGACTTAGATGTCATTGACATGCGCAGTTAGTGCATGAGGACGCCGGAGATCGTGTTTGTGCATAGTGAAAACTTATGTGTAAATCCGTTTTAATTATGATTCATGGGATGGGAGCACCTGATTTTACTTTATTCTTAATTGATTATTGAGTTTATTTTAACCACTATCACGTAATATACAATGGATTATATTTATTAATAGCGAATTTTAAAGGGGTATCACAATCTGCACAGATTTTATGTATTTTGGATAACTTTTTATAATATTGCACTTAATGAGCTTTTTAGTGAGATGTCTATAGGTTTCATATAAAAAGCTGCTTCACTCACATGTTCACTGCTTGAAAAAGGATATTACATCTGAAACGTCGCCACGTCGTTCAGGCAATAAAGTCCACTATTTTTTTCAGTTTTTTGTGCTGCTTTCCCTTTTTTGACTCTACTATTGGAGACCATTGGATTGCTGGTTGGGAGAGCTTTGCACGCTATGTGAGTTGGTATTGGATGCTGTTCCAATTTTTTCCATATATATATATTGTGTCACAATGAGGCTACATTCCTGTACCTGTGTGAAGTGTCGATGTGCTGCCTGTTTTTTTTTCTTGGACAGCACAAAGACCCATTGAGTATGCCTTATTCTGTTCCTCAAAATCGAATCAGAAATGGACAAGCTCTGAGTTTTGCAGATCTCATTTTCAGATCCATAATTTTCATGGATATGGGAATGGAGTCCGTGTGCCATCCAATAAAAAATATCTTGCAGTACATGTACAATTCACGTAAATGTGAGAGTGTAGCCCAGGGTCAGACTGGCCTACTGGAGAACTAGAGGATTGTACAGTGGGCCCAGGTACTGACACCTGCTGGCATACAGGGCCTGCCTATGGCCTTTGCTGCTCCAGGGGCCTCCAGCCAGTGGCTTGTTGCTAATAGTGGCACACCATGCAGATGCTATGGGGCCCGTGAGTCAGGGGGGCCCGCCCGGTGCCAGCAGAGCAGCAGTGTTAGACAGGAGGCAGAAGCCTGTCCCCGCTGCTAAAGAGAAATGAATATTAATTTTTCCTCACTGTAATAGCTGGCAGTGTTAGTCGCAGGCTGCGGCTAGCATGCCGTATGTAATGCCGGTGGAGGGGGAACCCTGCAGGTGGCTAACACTGAGGGCAATCTGGCCTGTTTATCTGGTCCGATGCTCCGGGGGGCCCTGGTCAGATTGCCCTCATGTGCGGCGGACAGGGAGCGATTCCTGCAGCTCCGCTGCCTACAGGAGAAATTGGCAGTAGAGCTGCAGGTATCTGTCCTGCTTCCTGCCCGGCACTTCCTGTCTGATACAGCAGCGCTGCTGGATGACTTCATCATTCAACACGCGGCTGTGCCGGAGAGGAAGCTGCCAGCGACGAAGATGCTGCTGGGGAACAGACAGAGAGGTGAGTAGTGCTGTGTGTGTGTGTTGGAGAGGGCAATGATGTGGGTGATGGGAGTGGTGGAGGAGGAGGCAATGATGGAGGAGATGCAGAGAGCAATTATGGGAGTGGTGGGGGAGAAAGCAATGATGGAGGTAGTGGGGGAGAAGGCAATGATGGTGGTGGTGTAAAGGATGATGGGGTAGTGGGGCAAGAGGCAATGATGGAGGTGGTGGAATGGGCAATGATGTGGGTGGTGGGGAGAAAACAATCAGAGGTTGTGGAGACGGCAATGATGGGAGTGATGGGGAGAAGGCAATGATGGATGTGATGGAAAGGGCAATGATGGGGGTGGTGGGGAAAAGGCAATGATGGAGGTGGTGGAAAGGGCAATGATGGAGTTGGTGGAAGGGCAATGATGGGGGTGGCGGGTGAGAAGGCAATGATGGAGGTGGTGTTGAGGACAATGATGAGGTGGAGGGGAGAACAATAATGGAGGTGGTGGAGAGGGTTATGAGGGGGGCTACATTATATTCTATGAGGGGGCTACATTATATTCTATGAGGGGGGCTACATTATATTCTATGAGGAGGCTGTATTATATTCTACGACGGGGATGCATTATATTCTATGAGGGGCCTGCATTATATTCTATGAGGGGGCTACTTTATATTCTATGAGGGGGCTACCCCATCTCCTGCTACATAACGAAGGCGTGTACTACCTTATATTATACCCTGATATTAGCGTGTTTAACCGCACAATCGGTGGTCTTATATCTATTTTTATGTAGCTACATAGTGGGCCCCAATCACCACAAAAGAAGCAGTCAATCATTCCCATAAAATATCACTTTTATTAATTTACATAATAAAACCCAATACATGGAAACAAATACAGCGGAAACGATGGGGGTAGTGAAACACTATGTGGCAGTACAAAAAACACACACAAGGGGCTAAGGGATACCACCCACCACATGAACACACCATAAAGTATCATACTTTGGTTAACAAACCATACATATGGCAAAATGAGTATACAAATATAAATAAAATCCCTTAAGGACTGATCATTACCAAGACAGTATATATTTTCTAAGTAACCGAATAGTACCTGGTATGCTACAGCGGTGGGGGATCCAAAGCCGACCTCGATGCACGTTTCGGAGCACAAACCAGCTCCTTCCTCAGAGGGCATGGAGAACAGATGCCGTAAGGCATCTATTTATACAGCCACACCAGAACCATTGCGCCGTGCGCCGCCCGCAGGTACTGCCAACCATGTCGCCACCACCGCCATCCGGAACAGGAAACACGCGGGCCCCACGTGATCCAGCGTCACGTGGCAGCGGAGTCGCCGGCACTGACAGACCGCAGGAAAGGCGCCTGCGCAATGAAATGGGCATGCAACTGCCATTAACATTATGGGCAAAGAAATGGGCAAAAAAGGGGGGAAGGATATACAGTGCAACGGTGTACCTACCTAACATACTCAACGGCAATATTAGTCATATAAACGACTGCCATATACATGTATAGTAAAAACAAACAATGATACATGTTAGTTACAAAAAATACATGAGAGATGACTTACAGGACACATAAACATGCAACAACCTTACCAGTCAATACATAGTTATATGTGCATCTATATATGCATAATACAGTGCATCTATATATACATAGTACAGTATCCAAAAGTATATATCCCACAACAGGGGGAAATTAAATAACTCAAGGATACATTATACAAATAACCATACAGTATACAAAAAATTGCAAGAATGGAATGTGCATGTATAGTCAAACAAACATATACACCTGCATATACACATATAAACACAATTCCCAAAAAGAAGTATTACCTTAGTATCCCCATTACTGAACTACCCACAACTAATGCAAAAACACAACAAATATACACAATACAAAAACAAAAACAAAAACCGGCGAGGCTGGTAGATGTGTCTCAACAACACTGCATTATTCAGATATATCCTCTATGGTCCAATGTCGTCAGCACACAACATACTCATACCTAAATAAAGAAAACAATAAGAATGAATAAAATGTATAAAAACAATGTAGATGCCTACAATGAATTCCACTGTGATGCCCAGCACGGAAGATCACAAAAAGGGAGGAAACAAAATATTCTCATTTAATCCATTTGGATGGATTGTCCGCAACGTCCAGATCCTCCTAGACTCCAACTGCACTAGGCGTTTAGAGAAGTTACCCCCTCTAATATTAATATGCAATAGATCAATTCCACGCACTCTTAATAGCGTACCATCGCATTGATGGAATTCTCTGAAGTGACGCGGCAAGGTTTTTAGAGTGGATGTGTCGGTGCAGGAGGCCGCCGCCTGTATTCCCAATACATGCTCCCGAACACGGACCTTCAGTTGCCGTGTGGTCAACCCAATGTAGATTAGACCACACGGACATGTAGCATAATATATCACGTATCGGGAAATGCAGGAGATATGTTGTCGAATAGTAAATTGTTTTGTGCCATCAGAGGAAGAAAAAGAGGCACATTTATCAATATTAGGGCAGGCGACACACCGACCGCACGGCACACATCCACCCCCCGGCCGCATCGCATCCAGAAATGTAGGCACGGACTGACCCACATAATGACTATGTGTCAATTGATCACGAAGATTTCTAGCATGTCTAAGCGCAATTGGAGGATTATCTGGGAGGAATTTTTTTGATAATTGGATCAACCCTCAGGATAGGCCAGGCACTCCTAAGAGCTGCACGTAACTTCTCATGTTGGAGGTTATAGGAAGTAACAAATGTTACCACACTATTAGCATTAGATTTTTTAGTTTTATTGTATAGTAGGTTATCACGGTTGGAGTATTTTGCACGATGATATGCTTTCTTCACACTCCAACCACTATACCCCCTTGATAAGAACCGTAGTCTTAATTCCTCCGCCCGGACCTCAAAATCAGCATCCGTAGTGCAGATCCGACAAAGGCGGAGGAATAGGCCCACTGGAATAGCTTGAATCATGTGGTGCGGATGACACGAAGAAGCGTGAAGCAGAGTATTAGTAGCCGTCTGTTTACAGAAAATGTCGGTCTGGATTAGGCCGGATCTATCCTTCTGAATGGTAACATCAAGAAAATCAATTTTCTCCGAATCCCACACAAGGGTAAGATGTATGTTAAGATCGTTATCGTTCAGGGAAGATATGAATTGCACAAGGTTGGCGGCGGTGCCCTGCCAGACAAAGAAGATATCGTCAATATAGCGCTTCCATAAAAGGACGCGATCCATTGACCCCTGTTTGTCTGACAGGAAGAGATCCCTCTCCCACAGCCTCAGGAAAAGGTTAGCGTAGGATGGCGCAAAGGCTGCACCCATCGCTGTGCCCTGGAGCTGTAGGTAGAAGGATCCCTTAAACACAAAAAAATTGTGTGTGAGGGTGAACTCCAAGAGCTCCAGGATGAGGTCCCTCATGGGTGCTGAAAGTGTAGATGTACCAAGGAAAAACCTATCAGCACGAAGTCCATCACAGTGGCGAATGTTAGTGTAGAGGGACTCAACATCAACTGAAGCCAAAAGAGTATCACCCTCTAAGCACAGGCCATCGACCTTGCGCAACAAATCCCCAGTATCCTTAAGGAAGGAAGGGAGATTGAGCACTAAAGGTTGAAGGTGGTAATCGATCCACCTATTAACTTGTTCCAAAAAATTCCCTCTCCCAGATACGATCGGGCGGTGACCTTATATCCTTATGGATCTTTGGTAGGAGGTATAATGTGGGGATTGTAGGTTCCTTGACTGTTAGTGCCAAAGCCAGATCCCTGGTGACAATGTCGTTGTCTCAAGCCTTTTTCAAGATTGACTCTAATTTTGCATTAAAAGCAGAGAGGGGATTGCATGTAAGTTTTTTATAACACACCGCATTATTCAGCTGGCGAAACGCCTCCCTCTCATACATTACCTTGGGCCACACAACGACATTGCAACCCTTATCTGCCGGCTTCAGCACCACATCAGGAAGATCTTGAAGAAATTTAAAACAAATTCTTTCCTCCTTGGTTAAATTATCACCTCCACCAAATCTAGGAATTTTCATAAATTCATTGGTCACCACCACCCGTACGAACAAATCAATACTGGGACAAGTGTTGTGAATTTGCTTTTTGCTCCCTCTAGTGGTTACTAGTTTTTTGACTCTGGTTTTTCTGTCATTCCTTTTATCCGCACCTGGGTCGTTAGTTAGGGGTGTTGCTATATAAGCTCCCTGGACCTTCAGTTCAATGCCTGGCAACGTAGTTATCAGAGCTAGTCTGCTGTGCTCTTGTCTACTGATCCTGGTTCCAGTTATATCAGCTAAGTCTGCCTTTTGCTTTTTGCTATTTGTTTTGGTTTTGTATTTTTGTCCAGCTTGTTCCAAATCTATATCCTGACCTTTGCTGGAAGCTCTAGGGGGCTGGTGTTCTCCCCCCGGACCGTTAGACGGTTCGGGGGTTCTTGAATTTCCAGTGTGGATTTTGATAGGGTTTTTGTTGACCATATAAGTTACCTTTCTTTATTCTGCTATCAGTAAGCGGGCCTCTCTGTGCTAAACCTGGTTCATTTCTGTGTTTGTCATTTCCTCTTACCTCACCGTCATTATTTGTGGGGGGCTTCTATCCAGCTTTGGGGTCCCCTTCTCTGGAGGCAAGAAAGGTCTTTGTTTTCCTCTACTAGGGGTAGCTAGATTCTCCGGCTGGCGCGTGTCATCTAGAATCAACGTAGGAATGATCCCCGGCTACTTCTAGTGTTGGCGTTAGGAGTAGATATATGGTCAACCCAGTTACCACTGCCCTATGAGCTGGATTTTTGTATTCTGCAGACTTCCACGTTCCTCTGAGACCCTCGCCATTGGGGTCATAACAGACAAGATGCAAAAGGGGGAAACTTAGTGGAACGTTGACAAATACACGGAGGAATCTTACCTCCTTTATTATCATGCTCAAGTGCCAGTTCTTCTAGGATTCTTACTGCCTCCTGTTCCTCCTCTGTGGGGAAAAGATGTTGAAGTTCATCATTATAAAAATATCACCTGAACAATAACGATCTTGCAAAAATATGCAAATCCTTCACCGCAGTGAAAGTGTCAAACCCCGGTGTGGGCGAAAAGGACAGACCCCTACCCAAGACAGACAAATCCACCTCAGATAGTATATGACTACTCAAATTAATCACCTTATTATCCCTGCCATTCGCACCAGATTGATTCCTAGGGCGTCTTTTGTAAGGATGGTATGCATGATCACGTGGTCTATGGGTTTCACTCATCCCATATGAAGTAGCCGAGGATACAGACACTTCAGATTGTCCACTCAATGAAGAAATTGATATATTGGAGGGTACTCTACGTACATTAGAACTAGTCTTACTTCTCCAAAGATAAACTTTCTTAGTCTGATAATTCCTCAGATCTCTGTTATATTTAGATATTTGATTATCCTGGATTTTCTTGACTACTTGATCCATAGTTTTATTCAATTCAGTCTCAAATTGTTTGATGCGATCAGCTGGGCACCCCTTACGTATCTCAGCCTGAGCACTATCTATAGACTTATCCAATTCAACAATGTTACTGGAATTTTGATTACCGTATATACTCGAGTATAAGCCGACCCGAGTATAAGCCGACCCCCCTAATTTTGCCACAAAAAACTGGGAAAACTTATTGACTCGAGTATAAGCCTAGGGTGGAAAATGCAGCAGCTACCGGTGAATTTCAAAAATAAAAATAGATGCTCCATACCGTTCATTATGGCCCCATAGCTGTGCCATATAGTGCTCTACACCGTTCATTATTGCCCCATAGCTGTGCCATATAGTGCTCTGCACCATTATTGCCCCATAGCTGTGCCATATAGTGCTCTGCACCGTTCATAATTGCCCCATAGCTGTGCCATATAGTGCTCTGCACCGTTCATAATTGCCCCATAGCTGTGCCATATAGTGCTCTGCACCATTATTGTCCCATAGCTGTGCCATATAGTGCTCTGCACCATTATTGCCCCATAGCTGTGCCATATAGTGCTCTGCACCATTATTGCCCCATAGCTGTGCCATATAGTGCTCTGCACCATTATTGCCCCATAGCTGTGCCATACAGTGCTCTGCACCATTGCCCCATAGCTGTGCCATATAGTGCTCTGCACCGTTGCCCCATAGCTGTGCCATACAGTGCTCTGCACCATTGCCCCATAGCTGTGCCATATAGTGCTCTGCACCGTCCATTATTGCCCCATAGCTGTGCTGCTGCTGCTGCAATAAAAATAATAAAACACATACTCACCTGTCTTGCTTGCAGCTCCTCGGCGCCATCTTCCCGGCGTCTCTCTGCACTGACTGATCAGGCAGAGGGCGGCGCGCACACTATATGCGTCATCGCGCCCTCTGACCTGCACAGTCAGAGGCAGAGCGGAGAGACGCCGGGAAGATGGAGACAGCGCCCGGCGTGTGGAACGAGGGAAGGTAAATATGTAATACTTACCTGCTCCCGGCGTCCCGCTCCTTCCCCCTGCCTGTCTTCGGTGCCGCAGCTCTTCCTCTGTCAGCGGTCACCGGCACCGCTTCATTAGAGAAATGAATAGGCGGCTCCGCCCCTATGGGAGGTGGAGCAGCCTATTCATTTCTCTAATGAGCGGTCCCATGTGACCGCTCAGGGGAAGAGCTGCAGCACCCGGAGACCGTGGGACGTGTAGGGGGGGCGACAGGAGCCCCGGAAGCAGGTGAGTATATGACGGTGCTCACCCGCCGACCCCACCACCGATCATGACTCGAGTATAAGCCGAGGGGGCACTTTCAGCCCAAAAATTTGGGCTGAAAATCTCGGCTTATACTCGAGTATATACGGTAATAAGAAGTTGCAGAAAATTTTTTGAACATGTATCGCATGCCTCTTCCCATTTGGAAATGAACTGCTCATCTTCAACAGGGAAAGTGGGGGTGACTCGTACCCTAAATCCCCTTGGGATCAGTTGTTGGTAACATATTTTTCTAGGAACAGTTTATTCCACCACAACCTGGATCTCTTTAATAATGCTGTTTTCATCTGTAGCAATTTATCATCCCAACTGTGATCAACCACCTGCTGCGCATCAACCCCACCAATACCAAAGACCTGACCCGATTGTTTCAGCCAGGCTTGTTCACGTGCTCGGTAGTCCATCTTGTCCACAACCAAACAACCTGTGCATAACACAGTAACAATAAAACAAATAATAAAGTTGTAGCATACATTTTACACACATAGAGAAAAATTAGGATATATCAAAGAAGATACAACAGATGAATATCCCATGTGTGCATGTTAGGACCAATAGGGACAACTGCATATAACAGATATCCTAATCACCACAAAAGAAGCAGTCAATCAATCCCATAAAATATCACTTTTATTAATTTACATAATAAAACCCAATACATGGAAACAGGTACAGCGGAAACGATGGGGGTAGTGAAACACTATGTGGCAGTACAAAAAACACACACAAGGGGCTAAGGGATACCACCCACCACATGAACACACCATAAAGTATCATACTTTGGTTAACAAACCATATATATGGGAAAATGAGTATACAAATATAAATAAAATCCCTTAAGGACTGATCATTACCAAGACAGTATATATTTTCTAAGTAACCGAATAGTACCTGGTATGCTACAGCGGTGGGGGATCCAAAGCCCCACCCTGACGCGCGTTTCAGAGCACAAACCGGCTCCTTCCTCAGGGGACGTGGAGAACAGATGCCGTAAGGCATCTATTTATACAGCCACACCAGAACCATTGCGCCGCGCGCCGCCCGCAGGTACTGCCAACCATATCGCCACCGCCGCCATCCGGAACAGGAAACATGCGGGCCCCACGTGATCCAGCATCATGTGGCAGCAGAGACGCCGGCACTGACAGACCGCAGGAAAGGAGGCTGCACAATGAAATGGGCATGCAACTGCCATTAATATTATGGGCAAAGAAATGGGCAAAAATGGGGGGAAAGAAATACAGTGCAACGGTGTACCTAACTAACATACTCAACGGCAATATTAGTCATATGAACGACTGCCATATACATGTATAGTAAAAACAAACAATGATACATGTTAGTTACAAAAAATACATGAGAGATGACATACAGGATACATAAACATGCAACAACCTTACTAGTCAATACATAGTTATATGTGCATCTATATATGCATAATACAGTGCATCTATATATACATAGTACAGTATCCAAAAGTATATATCCCACAACAGGGGGAAATTAAATAACTCAAGGATACATTATACAAATAACCATACAGTATACAAAAAATTGCAAGAATGGAATGCGCATGTATAGTAAAACAAACATATACACCTGCATATACACATATAAACACAATACCCAAAAATAAGTATTACCTTAGTATCCCCATTACTGAACTACCCACAACTAATGCAAAAACACAACAAATATACACAATACAAAAACAAAAACAAAAACCGGCGAGGCTGGTAGATGTGTCTCAACAACACTGCATTACTCAGATATATCCTCTATGGTCCAATGTCGTCAGCACACAACATACTCATACCTGTTGTGAATTCCGTTCTGGAGCTCCCTCCTGTGGTTGCTAATGGTATTTTTGTGAGTTCTGCCCTTGGGCTCCCTCTGGTGGTTTCGAGTGGAACTGCTGCTCCTTTAGGTAGCTGTAGCAGCTGCCTTCACTAATCGCCTTGCCTGGGTTTTTTTATTTAAATCTGCTCTGGGCTTTAGTTCATGCCAGTTGTCAATGTTCTTGGTTGGATTTGGTTCTCTCCTTGGATTTCTCATATGGCCTGTCCTTGTCAGCAAAAGATAAGTTTTTGCTAGTTCTTGTTTGTCCATTTGCTTGGACTCTATTGCCCTGCAAATATGTCTCTTTTTGTCCAGCTTGTCATTATGTAATATTCAGGCTAGCTGGAAGCTCTGGGAAAGCAGATTTGCCCCTCCACACCGTGAGTCGGTGTGGAGTTCATTTTTGTAAACTCAGCGTGGATTTTGTAGTTTTTAATACTGACCGCACAGTATCCTTTTCTCTCTGTCTATTAAGTTTAGTATTGGCCTCCTTTGCTGAAATCTGATTTCATTTCTGTGTACGTCATTTCCCTCTCCACTCACAGTCAATATTTGTGGGGGGCTGTCTTTCCTTTTGGGGTTTTCTCTGAGTCAAGATAGCTTTCTATTTCCTTCTTTAGGGGTAGTTAGTTCTTAGGCTGTGAAGAGGTGTCTAGGGAGAGTCAGGAACATCCCACGGCTATTACTAGTGTTGTTGTTAGGATTAGGGACTGCGGTCAGTAGAGATACCACCTTCTCAGAGCTCGTTCCATGTTGCGTTTTAGCCACCAGGTCATATCAGTGTGGCCTCTTAACCACCAGGTCATAACAGTACAGCTGGCCCACAATGTGTTAAATGCATCTCAAAAAAAGGGAAAAGAAAGTTCTGAGTCATTTTTTTTTCCTTTGTAGCTTGTTTTGTCTTTTTTTTCCCCTTAATCTCTGGGTGGTTCAGGATTTTGGTGCTGATATGGAGGTTCAGGGTCTGTCCTTGCGCGTGGATCAACTCACTGCAAGGGTACAGAGTATCCAAGATTATGTTGTCCAGACTCTGGTATTAGAGCCTAGAATTCCTATTCCTGATTTATTTTCTGGGGATAGATCTAAATTTTTGAACTTTAAAAATAATTGCAGATTGTTTTTTGCTCTGAGACCCCGTTCCTCTGGTGACCCCATTCAGCAGGTAAAGATTGTTATTTCTTTGCTGCGTGGCGACCCGCAGGACTGGGCATTCTCCCTTGAGCCAGGAAATCCTGCATTGCTCAATATTGACGCATTTTTTCAAGCGCTCGGATTGCTGTATGACGAGCCTAATTCTGTGGATCAGGCAGAAAAAACTTTGCTGGCTCTGTGTCAGGGTCAGGAAGCAGCCGAAGTATACTGCCAGAAATTTAGAAAGTGGTCTGTGCTCACAAAATGGAATGAGTATGCCCTGGCAGCAATTTTCAGAAAGGGTCTTTCTGAAGCCCTTAAAGATGTTATGGTGGGGTTTCCTACGCCTGCTGGTCTGAATGAGTCAATGTCTTTGGCCATTCAGATTGATCGGTGCTTGCGCGAGCGCAAGGTGGTGCACCATATGGCAGTGTCCTCTGAGCAGAGTCCTGAGCCTATGCAATGTGATAGGATTTTGACTAGAGCAGAAAGGCAGAAATTCAGACGTCAGAATGGCCTGTGTTTTTACTGTGGTGATTCTGCTCATGCTATTTCTGATTGCCCTAAGCGTACTAAGAGGGTCCCTGGGTCTGTTACCATTAGCACTGTACAGCCTAAATTTCTCTTGTCTGTTACCCTGATTTGCTCATTGTCATCCTTTTCTGTTATGGCATTTGTGGATTCTGGCGCTGCCCTGAACTTAATGGACTTAGAATTTGCCAAGCGCTGTGGTTTTTCCTTGGAGCCTTTGCAGAGCCCTATTCCCTTAAGGGGGATTGATGCTACGCCATTGGCCAAGAATAAACCTCAGTACTGGACACAGTTAACCATGTACATGGCTCCAGCACATCAGGAAAATATTCGCTTTTTGGTGTTGCATAATTTGCATGATGTTGTTGTGCTGGGTTTTCCATGGTTACAGGTACATAATCCAGTGCTGGATTGGAGATCTATGTCTGTAACTGGTTGGGGTTGTCAGGGGATACATAGTGATATTCCTTTGATGTCCATTTCCTCGTCCCCTTCTTCTGAAGTTCCTGAGTTTTTGTCGGATTTCCAGGATATATTTGATGAGCCCAAGTCCAGTTCCCTGCCTCCTCATAGGGACTGCGACTGTGCCATTAATTTGTTTCCTGGCTGTAAGTTCCCTAAGGGCCAACTTTTCAATCTGTCTGTGCCAGAGCATGCCGCTATGCGGAGTTATGTAAAGGAGTCCTTGGAGAAGGGGCATATTCGCCCGTCTTCGTCACCGTTGGGAGCGGGATTTTTTTTTGTTGCCAAGAAGGATGGCTCCTTGAGACCCTGTATAGATTATCGCCTTCTCAATAAGATCACTGTCAAATTCCAGTACCCTTTACCTTTACTTTCTGATTTGTTTGCTCGGATTAAGGATGCCAGTTGGTTTACTAAAATCGACCTTCGAGGGGCGTATAATCTCGTGCATATTAAACAAGGTGATGAATGGAAAACAGCATTTAATACGCCTGAAGGCCATTTTGAATATCTTGTGATGCCATTCGGGCTCTCTAATGCTCCATCGGTATTTCAGTCCTTTATGCATGATATTTTCCGGAATTATCTGGATAAATTCATGATTGTGTATTTGGATGATATTTTGGTTTTCTCCGATGATTGTGAGTCTCATGTGAAGCAGGTTAGGATGGTATTTCAGGTCCTTCGTGCTAATGCATTGTTTGTGAAGGGGTCTAAGTGCCTCTTTGGAGTTCAGAAGGTTTCTTTTTTGGGTTTCATTTTTTCTCCCTCGGCTATTGAAATGGACCCTGTTAAAGTCCAGGCCATTCATGATTGGACTCAACCTACATCTGTAAAGAGCCTTCAGAAATTTTTGGGCTTTGCCAATTTTTATCGCCGCTTTATTGCTAATTTTTTTAGTGTGGTGAAGCCTCTGACCGATTTGACGAGGAAGGGCGCTGATGTGATGAATTGGTCCTCTGCGGCTGTTGAGGCCTTTCAGGAGCTTAAACGTCGTTTTACTTCTGCCCCTGTGTTGCGTCAGCCAGATGTTTCTCTCCCTTTTCAGGTTGAGGTTGATGCTTCTGAGATTGGGGCAGGGGCCGTTTTGTCTCAGAGAAATTCTGATGGCTCGTTGATGAAACCATGTGCTTTCTTCTCCAGAAAGTTTTCGCCTGCTGAGCGTAATTATGATGTCGGCAATCGGGAGTTGTTGGCTATGAAGTGGGCATTTGAGGAGTGGCAACATTGGCTTGAGGGAGCCAAGCATCGCGTGGTGGTCTTGACTGATCATAAGAATCTGATTTACCTCAAGTCTGCTAAGCGGTTGAATCCTAGACAAGCTCGGTGGTCTCTGTTTTTCTCACGTTTTGATTTTTTGGTCTCGTATATTCCGGGATCTAAGAATGTGAAGGCTGATGACCTTTCTAGGAGTTTTTTGCCTGATTCTCCGGGAGTTCTTGAGCCGGCTGGGATCCTTAAGGAGGGGGTGATTCTTTCTGCCATCTCCCCTGATTTGCGGCGGGTACTTCAGGAGTTTCAGGCTGATAAACCTGACCGCTGTCCAGTGGGGAAACTGTTTGTTCCTGATAGATGGACTAGCAGGGTAATTTCTGAGGTTCATTGTTCTGTGTTGGCTGGTCACCCTGGGATTTTTGGTACCAGAGATTTGGTGGCTAGGTCCTTTTGGTGACCTTCCTTGTCGCGGCATGTGCGTTCGTTTGTGCAGTCCTGTGGGACCTGTGCTCGGGCTAAGCCTTGCTGTTTCCGTGCCAGTGGGTTGCTTTTGCCTTTGCCTATTCCTGAGAGGCCCTGGACGCATATTTCCATGGATTTTATTTCTGATCTTCCTGTTTCTCAGAAGATGTCTGTCATCTGGGTGGTTTGTGACCGGTTTTCTAAGATGGTCCATTTGGTACCGTTGCCTAAGTTGCCTTCCTCCTCTGATTTGGTTCCATTATTTTTTCAGCATGTGGTTCGTTTGCATGGTATTCCGGAGAATATTGTGTCTGACAGAGGTTCCCAGTTCGTTTCTAGGTTTTGGCGGTCCTTTTGTGCCAGAATGGGCATTGATTTGTCTTTTTCTTCAGCATTCCATCCTCAGACAAATGGCCAAACGGAGCGAACTAATCAGACCTTGGAAACCTATTTGAGATGCTTCGTGTCTGCTGATCAGGATGATTGGGTGACCTTTTTGCCGTTGGCCGAGTTTGCCCTTAATAATCGGGCTAGTTCGGCTACATTGGTTTCGCCTTTCTTTTGTAACTTTGGTTTTCATCCTCGTTTTTCTTCGGGGCAGCTTGAGCCTTCTGACTGTCCTGGTGTGGATTCTGTGGTGGACAGGTTGCAGCAAATTTGGACTCATGTGGTGGACAATTTGACGTTGTCTCAGGAAAAGGCTCAACGTTTTGCTAACCGTCGTCGGTGTGTTGGTCCCCGGCTTCGTGTTGGGGATTTGGTCTGGTTGTCTTCTTGTCATATTCCTATGAAGGTTTCGTCCCCTAAGTTCAAGCCTCACTTTATTGGGCCTTATAAGATTTCTGAAATTATCAATCCGGTGTCCTCCTCAAGGGGGGGTACTGTTGTGAATTCCGTTCTGGAGCTCCCTCCTGTGGTTGCTAATGGTATTTTTGTGAGTTCTGCCCTTGGGCTCCCTCTGGTGGTTTTGAGTGGAACTGCTGCTCCTTTAGGTAGCTGTAGCAGCTGCCTTCACTAATCGCCTTGCCTGGGTTTGTTATTTAAACCTGCTCTGGGCTTTAGTTCATGCCAGCTATCAATGTTCTTGGTTGGATTTGGTTCTCTCCTTGGATTTCTCATATGGCCTGTCCTTGTCAGCAAAAGATAAGTTTTTGCTAGTTCTTGTTTGTCCATTTGCTTGGACTCTATTGCTCTGCAAATGTCTCTTTTTGTCCAGCTTGTCATTATGTAATATTCAGGCTAGCTGGAAGCTCTGGGAAAGCAGATTTGCCCCTCCACACCGTGAGTCGGTGTGGAGTTCATTTTTGTAAACTCTGCGTGGATTTTGTAGTTTTTAATACTGTCCGCACAGTATCCTTTTCTCTCTGTCTATCAAGTTTAGTATTGGCCTCCTTTGCTGAAATCTGATTTCATTTCTGTGTACATCATTTCCCTCTCCACTCACAGTCAATATTTGTGGGGGGCTATCTCTCCTTTTGGGGTTTTCTCTGAGGCAAGATAGCTTTCTATTTCCTTCTTTAGGGGTAGTTAGTTCTTAGGCTGTGAAGAGGTGTCTAGGGAGAGTCAGGAACATCCCACGGCTATTACTAGTGTTGTTGTTAGGATTAGGGACTGCGGTCAGTAGAGATACCACTTTCTCAGAGCTCGTTCCATGTTGCGTTTTAGCCACCAGGTCATATCAGTGTGGCCTCTTAACCACCAGGTCATAACACATACCTAAATAAAGAAAATAATAAGAATGAATAAAATGTATAAAAACAATGTAGATGCCTACAAGGAATTCCACTGTGATGCCCAGCATGGAAGATCACAAAAAGGGAGCAAACAAAATATTCTCATTTAATCCATTTGGATGGATTGTCCGCAACATCCAGATCCACCTAGACTCCAACTGCGCTAGGCGTTTAGAGGGGTTACCCCCTCTAATATTAATATGCAATAGATCAATTCCACGCACTCTTAATAGTGTACCATCGCATTGATGGAATTCTGTGAAGTGATGCGGCAAGGTTTTTAGGGTGGATGTGGCGGTACAGGAGGCCGCCGCCTGTATCCCCAATACATGCTCCCGAACACGGACCTTCAGTTGCCTTGTGGTCAACCCAATGTAGATTAGACCACACGGACATGTAGCATAATATATCACGTATCGGGAAATGCAGGAGATATGTTGTCGAATAGTAAATTGTTTCGTGCCATCAGAGGAAGAAAAAGAGGCACATCTATCAATATTAGGGCAGGCGACACACCGACCGCACGGCACACATCCACCCCCCAGCCGCACGGACTGACCCACATAATGACTACGTGTCAATTGATCACAAAGATTTCTAGCATGTCTAAACGCAATTGGAGGATTATCTGGGAGGAATTTTTTGATAATTGGATCAACCCTCAGGATAGGCCAGGCACTCCTAAGAGCTGCACGTAACTTCTCATGTTGGGGGTTATAGGAAGTAACAAAGTTTTATTGTATAGTAGGTTATTACGGTTGGAGTATTTTGCATGATGATAAGCTTTCTTCACACTCAGACCACTATACCCCCTTGATAAGAACCGTAGTCTCAATTCCTCCGACCTCAAAATCAGCATCCGTAGAGCAGATCCGATGAAGGCGGAGGAATTGGCCCACTGGAATAGCTTGAATCATGTGGTGCGGATGACACGAAGAAGCGTGAAGCAGAGTATTAGTAGCCGTCCGTTTATGGAAAATGTCAGTCTGTATTAGGCCGGATCTATCCTTCTGAATGGTAACATCAAGAAAATCAATTAAGATCATTATCGTTCAGGGAATTGCATGCGGCTCTGCCAGAGAGGAAGCTGCCAGCGATGAAGATGCTGCTGGGGAACAGACAGAGAGGTGAGTAGTGCTGTGTGTGTGTTGAAGAGGGCAATGATGTGTGTGATGGGGGTGGTGGGGGAGGAGGCAATGATGGAGGAGATGCAGAGAGCAATTATGGGAGTGGTGGGGGAGAAAGCAATGATGTAGGTAGTGGGGAGAAGGCAATGATGGTGGTGGTGTAAAGGATGATGGGGTAGTGGGGCACGAGGCAATGATGGAGTTGGTGGAATGGGCAATGATGTGGGTGGTGGGGGAGAAAACAATCAGAGGTTGTGGAGAGGGCAATGATGGGAGTGATGGGGAGAAGTGTTGTGAATTTACCTTTTGGCTCCCTCTAGTGGCTACTAGTGATTTGACTCTGGGTATGTCATTCATTCCTTGTATGCTCACCTGGGTCGTTAGGTCAGGGGTGTTGCTATATAAGCTCCCTGGACCTTCAGTTCAATGCCTGGCAACGTTGATATCAGAGCTAATCTGTAGTGCTCTTGTCTACTGATCCTGGTTCCTGCTTGATTAAGCTAAGTCTGTTTTCTTGCTTTTTGCTATTTGTTTTTGTTTGCATTTTTGTCCAGCTTGTTCATAATCTGTATCCTATCCTTGCTGGAAGCTCTAGGGAGGCTGGAGTTCTCCCCCCGGGCCGTTAGACGGTTCGGGGGTTCTTGAATCTCCAGTGTGGATTTTTGATAGGGTTTTTGTTGACCATATAAGTTATCTTACTACATTCTGCTATTAGTAAGTGGGCCTCTCTTTGCTAAACCTAGTTAATCTCTGTGTTTGTCATTTCCTCTTACCTCACCGTTATTATTTGTGGGGGGCTTGTATCCAACTTTTGGGGTCTTTTCTCTGGAGGCAAGAGAGGTCTTTGTTTTCCTCTTCTAGGGGTAGTTAGCTCTCCGGCTGGCGCGAGACATCTAGCGACCAACGTAGGCATGTTCCCCGGCTACTTCTAGTGTTGGCGTTAGGAGTAGATATATGGTCAACCCAGTTACCACTGCCCTATGAGCTGGATTTTTGTACTTCGCAGACTTGCCGATATCTCTGAGACCCTCGCCATTGGGGTCATAACAGTTTGCCAGGCCAGTATTAAATGTTAAATGCATTGCAGAAGCGGGATTATAAGAAAGAAAGTTCTGAGTTTTTTTTTCTCTCTCATTTTTTTTTTTTCTTTTCCCCTTTACCCCTGAGTGGCTTGTGATTGCTGCAGACATGAATGTCCAGACCTTGATTACAAGTGTGGACCAGCTTGCTGCTCGTGTGCAGGGCATACAAGATTATGTTACCAGAAATCCTATGTCAGAACCTAAGATACCGATTCCTGAACTGTTTTCCGGAGACCGATTTAAATTTAGAAATTTCAGGAATAATTGTAAATTGTTTTTGTCTCTGAGACCCTGTTCATCTGGAGACTCCGCTCAGCAAGTAAAAATTGTTATTTCTTTTTTACGGGGCGACCCTCAGGATTGGGCCTTCTCGCTGGCGCCAGGAGATCCGGCATTGGCTGACATTGATGCGTTTTTTCTGGCGCTCGGTTTGCTTTATGAGGAACCCAATCTTGAGATTCAGGCAGAAAAAGCCTTGCTGGCTATGTCTCAGGGCCAGGACGAGGCTGAAGTGTATTGCCAAAAATTTCGGAAATGGTCCGTGCTGACCCAGTGGAACGAGTGTGCATTGGCTGCTAATTTTAGAAATGGCCTTTCTGAAGCCATTAAGAATGTGATGGTGGGTTTTCCCATTCCCACAAGTCTGAATGATTCTATGGCCCTGGCTATTCAAATCGACCGTCGGTTGCGGGAGCGCAAAACCGCAAATTCCCTCATGGTGTTGTCTGAACAGGCACCTGATTTAATGCAATGTGATAGAATCCTGACTAGAAATGAGCGGAAAATTCATAGACGCCAGAATGGCTTGTGTTACTACTGTGGTGATTCTACACATGTTATCTCAGCATGCTCTAAACGTCTTACTAAGGTTGTTAGCCCGGTCACCATTGGTAATTTGCAACCTAAATTTATTCTATCTGTAACTTTGATTTGCTCACTGTCTTCGTATCCTGTCATGGCGTTTGTGGACTCAGGTGCTGCCCTGAGCCTTATGGATCTGTCATTTGCCAAACGCTGCGGATTTGTTCTTGAGCCATTGGAAAATCCTATTCCTCTTAGGGGTATTGATTCTACGCCATTGGCAAAAAATAAACCGCAGTTTTGGACACAGGTTACCATGTGCATGACTCCCGAACATCGGGAGGTAATACGTTTTCTTGTTCTGCATAAAATGCATGATTTGGTTGTTTTGGGTTTGCCATGGTTACAGACCCATAATCCAGTCTTGGACTGGAAGGCTATGTCAGTGTCAAGTTGGGGCTGCCATGGAATTCATGGAGATTCCCTGCCCTTGTCTATTGCTTCTTCTACGCCTTCGGAAGTTCCGGCGTATTTGTCTGATTATCAGGATGTCTTCAGCGAGTCTAAGTCCAGTGTACTGCCTCCTCATAGGGAATGTGATGTGCAATAGATTTGATTCCTGGCAGTAAGTTTCCTAAGGGGAGACTGTTTAGTCTGTCGGTACCTGAACATACCGCGATGCGTTCATATATCAAGGAGTCTCTTGAGAAGGGGCATATCCGTCCTTCTTCTTCCCCTCTTGGTGCGGGATTATTTTTTGTGGCCAAAAAGGACGGATCTTTGAGGCCTTGTATTGACTACCGGCTTTTAAATAAGATCACTGTCAAATTTCAGTATCCTTTGCCGCTGTTGTCAGATTTGTTTGCCCGGATTAAAGGTGCCAAGTGGTTCACCAAGATAGACCTTCGTGGTGCGTACAACCTTGTGCGCATTAGGCAGGGCGATGAATGGAAAACCGCATTCAATACGCCCGAAGGTCTTTTTGAGTACTTGGTGATGCCATTTGGGCTCTCTAATGCACCTTCATTTTTTCAGTCCTTCATGCATGACATTTTCCGGAAGTATCTGGATAAATTTTTGATTGTTTATCTGGATGATATTCTGTTTTTTTCTGATGATTGGGACTCGCATGTGGAGCAGGTCAGGATGGTTTTTGAGATTTTGCGTGAAAATTCTTTGTTTGTAAAAGGCTCAAAGTGTCTCTTTGGTGTACAGAAGGTTCCCTTTTTGGGGTTCATTTTTCCCCCTTCTGCTGTGGAGATGGATCCAGTCAAGGTCCGAGCTATTCATGATTGGACTCAACCCTCGTCAGTTAAGAGTCTTCAGAAGTTCTTGGGTTTTGCTAACTTCTACCGTCGTTTTATCGCAAATTTCTCTAGCGTTGTTAAACCGCTGACGGATATGACCAAGAAAGGCTCTGATGTAGCTAACTGGGCTCCTGCGGCCGTGGAGGCTTTCCAGGAGTTGAAACACCGGTTTACTTCGGCGCCTGTTTTGTGCCAGCCTGACGTCTCACTTCCCTTTCAGGTTGAGGTGGATGCTTCGGAGATTGGGGCAGGGGCCGTTTTGTCGCAGAGAGGCCCTGGTTGCTCTACTATGAGACCTTGTGCCTTCTTCTCTAGGAAGTTTTCGCCGGCTGAGCGAAATTATGATGTGGGCAATCGGGAGTTGTTGGCCATGAAGTGGGCATTTGAGGAGTGGCGTCATTGGCTCGAGGGTGCTAAGCATCGTGTGGTGGTCTTGACTGATCACAAAAATCTGATGTATCTCGAGTCTGCTAAACGCCTGAATCCTAGACAGGCCCGCTGGTCATTGTTTTTCTCCCGTTTTGACTTTGTGGTCTCGTATTTACCAGGTTCTAAGAATGTGAAGGCCGATGCTCTGTCTAGGAGCTTTGTGCCTGATGCTCCTGGAGTCGCTGAACCTGTGGGTATTCTTAAGGAAGGAGTTATCTTGTCTGCTATTTCTCCAGATCTGCGACGTGTGTTGCAGAGATTTCAGGCTGGTAGGCCTGACTCTTGTCCACCTGACAGATTGTTTGTGCCTGCTAAATGGACCAGCAGAGTCATTTCTGAGGTTCATTCCTCAGTGTTGGCAGGGCACCCGGGAATTTTTGGCACCAGAGATCTGGTGGCCAGGTCCTTTTGGTGGCCTTCCTTGTCAAGGGATGTGCGGTCATTTGTGCAGTCCTGTGGTACTTGTGCTCGAGCTAAGCCTTGCTGTTCTCGTGCCAGCGGGTTGCTCTTGCCCTTGCCTGTCCCGAAGAGACCTTGGACACACATCTCTATGGATTTCATTTCGGATCTTCCGGTGTCTCAGGGCATGTCTGTCATCTGGGTGATATGTGATCGTTTCTCCAAGATGGTCCATCTGGTTCCTTTGCCTAAGCTGCCTTCCTCTTCTGATCTGGTTCCTGTGTTCTTCCAGAACGTGGTTCGTTTGCACGGCATTCCTGAGAATATTGTGTCGGACAGAGGATCCCAGTTTGTTTCCAGGTTCTGGCGATCCTTTTGTGGTAGGATGGGCATTGATTTGTCGTTTTCGTCCGCTTTCCATCCCCAGACTAACGGACAAACGGAGCGAACTAATCAGACTCTGGAGGCTTATTTGAGGTGTTTTGTCTCTTCTGATCAGGATGATTGGGTGACCTTCTTGCCGTTGGCTGAATTTGCCCTTAATAATCGGGCTAGTTCCGCCACCTTGGTTTCGCCATTTTTCTGCAACTCTGGTTTCCATCCTTGTTTTTCCTCGGGACATGTGGAGCCTTCTGACTGTCCTGGAGTGGATTCCGTGGTGGATAGGTTGCAGCGGATCTGGAGTCATGTGGTGGACAACTTGAAGTTGTCACAGGAGAAGGCTCAGCGTTTTGCCAACCGCCGCCGCGGTGTGGGTCCCCGACTTCGCGTTGGGGATTTGGTATGGCTGTCTTCTCGATTTGTTCCTATGAAGGTCTCCTCTCCCAAATTTAAGCCTCGCTTCATTGGTCCTTACAAGATATTGGAAATCATTAATCCTGTATCCTTTCGCCTGGATCTTCCGGTGTCGTTTGCCATTCACAACGTATTTCATAGGTCCTTGTTGCGGCGGTACGTTGTGCCTGTGGTTCCTTCTGCTGAGCCTCCTGCTCCGGTGTTGGTTGAGGGCGAGTTGGAGTACGTGGTGGAGAAGATCTTAGATTCTCGTCTCTCCAGGCGGAGGCTTCAGTACCTGGTCAAGTGGAAGGGCTATGGTCAGGAGGATAATTCCTGGGTGGTCGCCTCTGATGTGCATGCGGCCGATTTAGTTCGTGCCTTTCACGCCGCTCATCCTGATCGCCCTGGTGGTCTTGGTGAGGGTTCGGTGACCCATCACTAAGGGGGGGGGGTACTGTTGTGAATTTACCTTTTGGCTCCCTCTAGTGGCTACTAGTGATTTGACTCTGGGTATGTCATTCATTCCTTGTATGCTCACCTGGGTCGTTAGGTCAGGGGTGTTGCTATATAAGCTCCCTGGACCTTCAGTTCAATGCCTGGCAACGTTGATATCAGAGCTAATCTGTAGTGCTCTTGTCTACTGATCCTGGTTCCTGCTTGATTAAGCTAAGTCTGCTTTCTTGCTTTTTGCTATTTGTTTTTGTTTGCATTTTTGTCCAGCTTGTTCATAATCTGTATCCTATCCTTGCTGGAAGCTCTAGGGAGGCTGGAGTTCTCCCCCCGGGCCGTTAGACGGTTCGGGGGTTCTTGAATCTCCAGTGTGGATTTTTGATAGGGTTTTTGTTGACCATATAAGTTATCTTACTACATTCTGCTATTAGTAAGTGGGCCTCTCTTTGCTAAACCTAGTTCATCTCTGTGTTTGTCATTTCCTCTTACCTCACCGTTATTATTTGTGGGGGGCTTGTATCCAACTTTTGGTGTCTTTTCTCTGGAGGCAAGAGAGGTCTTTGTTTTCCTCTTCTAGGGGTAGTTAGCTCTCCGGCTGGCGCGAGACATCTAGCGACCAACGTAGGCATGTTCCCCGGCTACTTCTAGTGTTGGCGTTAGGAGTAGATATATGGTCAACCCAGTTACCACTGCCCTATGAGCTGGATTTTTGTACTTCGCAGACTTGCCGATATCTCTGAGACCCTCGCCATTGGGGTCATAACAGAGAAGGCAATGATGGATGTGATGGAAAGGGCAATGATGGAGGTGGTGGAAAGGGCAATGATGGAGTTGGTTGAAGGGCAATGATGGGGGTGGCGGGTGAGAAGGCAATGATGGAGGTGGTGTTGAGGACAATGATGAGGTGGAGGGAAGAACAATAATGGAGGTGGTGCAGAGGGTTATGAGGGGGGCTTCATTATATTCTATGAGGGGGCTACATTATATTCTATGAGGGGGCTACATTATGTTCTATGAGGAGGTTGTATTATATTCTATGAGGGGGATGCATTATATTCTATGAGGGGGCTACTTTATATTCTATGAGGGGGCTACCTGTCATGGTTCTCAATGGCAATAGAACGTAGTTAAGCATACAAAAAGGACTAGCTCTTGGAAGATGGGAACTCGAGCTGACTGTGAGCTAAACCTACCGCACAAATAACAGTGGCCGGGTAGCGTGCCTACGTTTTATCCCTAGACGCCCAGCGCCAGCCGGAGAACTGACTGACCCTAGCAGAGGAAAATACAGACCTGGCTTACCTCTAGAGAAATTTTCCCCAAAAGGCAGACAGTAGCCCCCACATATATTGTCGGTGATTTCAGAGGAAATTGACATACGAAGTATGAAGATAGGTTTAGCAAATTGAGGTCCGCTTACTAGATAGCAGGAAGACAGAAAAGGGAACTTCACAGTCAGCTGAAAACCCTTTCAAAACACCATCCTGAAATTACTTTAAGACTCTAATATCAACTCATGACACCAGAGTGGCAATTTCAGTTCACAAGAGCTTCCAGCCTCAGAAATTAACAATCACAGAGAACTGGAACAAAAATGCAAAACAAACTTAGGACTACAAGTCCAACTTAGCTGATAGTAGTCTAGGAGCAGGAACATGCAACAGAAAGGCTTCTGGTAACATTGTTGGCCGGCATAGAAATGACTGAGGAGCAAGGCTAAATAGACAACTCCCACATCCTGATGGAAACAGGTGAAGAGAGGCGATGAAGCACACAAGTTCAGTACCACCAGTGACCACCGGGGGAGCCCAGAAACCAAATTCACAACAGTACCCCCCCCTCAAGGAGGGGGCACCGAACCCTCACCAGAACCACCAGGGCGATCAGGATGAGCCCTATGAAAGGCACGGACCAAATCGGAGGCATGAACATCAGAGGCAGTCACCCAAGAATGATCCTCCTGACCGTAGCCCTTCCACTTGACCAGATACTGAAGTCTCCGTCTGGAAACACGGGAGTCCAAGATCTTCTCGACAACGTACTCCAACTCACCCTCAACCAACACCGGAGCAGGAGGCTCAACGGAAGGCACAACCGGTACCTCATACCTGCGCAACAATGACCGATGGAAGACATTATGAATAGAAAAAGATGCAGGGAGGTCCAAACGAAAGGACACAGGGTTAAGAATCTCCAATATCTTGTACGGGCCGATGAACCGAGGCTTAAACTTAGGAGAAGAAACCTTCATAGGGACAAAACGAGAAGACAACCACACCAAGTCCCCAACACAAAGACGAGGACCAACACGACGACGGCGGTTGGCAAAATGCTGAGTCTTCTCCTGGGACAACTTCAAATTGTCCACCACATGCCCCCAAATCTGATGCAACCTCTCCACCACAGCATCCACTCCAGGACAATCCGAAGACTCCACCTGACCGGAAGAGAAACGAGGATGAAACCCCGAATTACAGAAGAAAGGAGAAACCAAGGTGGCAGAACTAGCCCGATTATTGAGGGCAAACTCCGCCAATGGCAAAAAGGCAACCCAATCATCCTGATCCGCAGACACAAAACACCTCAAATAAGTCTCCAAGGTCTGATTAGTTCGCTCGGTCTGGCCATTAGTCTGAGGATGGAAAGCAGACGAAAAAGACAAATCAATGCCCATCCTAGCACAGAACGCTCACCAAAATCTAGACACGAATTGGGTTCCCCTGTCAGACACGATATTCTCCGGAATACCATGCAAGCGAACCACATTTTGAAAAAACAGAGGAACCAGCTCGGATGAGGAAGGCAATTTAGGCAAGGGGACCAAATGGACCATCTTAGAGAAACGGTCACACACCACCCAGATGACAGACATCTTCTGAGAAACAGGGAGATCAGAAATAAAATCCATGGAGATGTGAGTCCAAGGCCTCTTCGGAATAGGCAAAGATAACAACAATCCACTAGCCCGAGAACAACAAGGCTTGGCCCGAGCACAAACATCACAAGACTGCACAAAACCTCGCACATCTCGCGACAGGGAAGGCCACCAGAAGGACCTAGCCACCAAATCCCTGGTACCAAAGATTCCAGGATGACCAGCTAACGCAGAAGAATGGACCTCCGAGATGACTCTACTGGTCCAATCATCAGGAACAAACATTCTACCAGGCGGGCAACGATCAGGTCTATCCGCCTGAAACTCCTGCAAGACCCGTCGCAAGTCTGGGGAAAAAGCAGATAATATCACTCCATCCTTAAGGATACCTGTAGGTTCAGAATTACCAGGGGAATCAGGCTCAAAACTCCTAGAAAGGGCATCCGCCTTCACATTTTTAGAACCCGGTAGGTAAGAAACCACAAAATTAAACCGAGAGAAAAATAACGACCAGCGCGCCTGTCTAGGATTCAGGCGCCTGGCAGACTCAAGATAAATCAAATTCTTGTGGTCAGTCAATACCACCACCTGATGTCTAGCCCCCTCAAGCCAATGACGCCACTCCTCAAAAGCCCACTTCATAGCCAAGAGCTCCCGATTACCAATATCATAATTTCGCTCAGCGGGCGAAAATTTACGAGAAAAGAACGCGCAAGGTCTCATCACGGAGCAGTCGGAACTTTTCTGCGACAAAACCGCCCCAGCTCCGATTTCTGAAGCGTCGACCTCAACCTGAAAAGGAAGAGTAACATCAGGCTGACGCAATACAGGGGCGGAAGAAAAGCGGCGCTTAAGCTCCCGAAAGGCCTCCACAGCAGCAGGGGACCAATCAGCAACATCAGCACCCTTCTTAGTCAAATCAGTCAACGGTTTAGCAACATCAGAAAAACCAGTTATAAATCGACGATAAAAATTAGCAAAGCCCAAAAACTTCTGAAGGCTCTTAAGAGAAGAGGGTTGCGTCCAATCACAAATAGCCTGAACCTTGACAGGGTCCATCTCAATGGAAGAGGGGGAAAAAATGTACCCCAAAAACGAAATCTTTTGAACCCCAAAGACGCACTTAGAACCCTTTACACACAAGGAATTAGAGCGCAAAACCTGAAAAACCCTCCTGACCTGTTGGACATGAGAGTCCCAGTCGTCCGAAAAAATCAAAATATCATCCAGATACACAATCATAAATTTATCCAAATATTCACGGAAAATGTCATGCATAAAAGACTGAAAGACTGAAGGGGCATTTGAAAGACCAAAAGGCATTACTAAATACTCAAAATGGCCCTCAGGCGTATTAAATGCGCTTTTCCACTCATCCCCCTGCTTAATTCGCACTAAATTATACGCCCCACGAAGATCAATCTTAGAGAACCACTTGGCCCCCTTTATTCGAGCAAACAAATCAGTAAGCAGTTGCAAAGGATACTGATATTTAACCGTGATTTTATTCAAAAGCCGATAATCAATACACGGCCTCAAAGAGCCATCTTTTTTAGATACAAAGAAAAAACCGGCTCCTAAGGGAGATGACGAAGGACGAATATGTCCCTTTTCCAAGGACTCCTTAATATATTCCCGCATAGCAGCGTGTTCAGGCACAGATAGATTAAATAAACGACCCTTTGGAAACTTACTGCCCGGAATCAGATCTATTGTACAATCGCAATCTCTGTGCGGAGGTAGTGAACCAAGTTTAGGCTCCTCAAAAACGTCACGATAATCAGAAAAAAATTCCGGAATCTCAGAGGGAATAGATGACGAAATGGAAACCAAAGGTACGTCCCCATGAGTCCCCTGACATCCCCAGCTTAACACAGACATTGCTTTCCAGTCGAGGACTGGGTTATGAGATTGCAGCCATGGCAATCCAAGCACCAACACATCATGTAGATTATACAACACAAGGAAGCGAATAATCTCCTGGTGATCCGGATTAATACGCATAGTTACTTGTGTCCAGTATTGTGGTTTATTACTAGCCAATGGCGTGGAGTCAATACCCTTCAGAGGTATAGGAACTTCCAAAGGCTCTAAATTAAACCCACAGCGTTTGGCAAAGGACCAATCCATAAGACTCAAAGCGGCGCCAGAGTCGACATAGGCGTCCGCGGTAATAGACGATAAAGAGCAAATCAGGGTCACAGATAGAATAAACTTGGACTGTAAAGTACCAATTGAAACAGACTTATCAACCTTCTTAGTACGTTTAGAGCATGCTGATATAACATGAGTTGAATCGCCACAATAGAAGCATAACCCATTTTTTCGCCTAAAATTCTGTCGTTCGCTTCTGGACAGAATTCTATCACATTGCATAATCTCTGGCGCCTTCTCAGTAGACACCGCCAAATGGTGCACAGGTTTGCGCTCCCGCAAACGCCGATCAATCTGAATAGCCATGGTCATGGACTCATTCAGACCTGCAGGCACAGGGAACCCCACCATAACATCTTTAATGGCATCAGAGAGACCCTCTCTGAAATTCGCCGCCAGGGCGCACTCATTCCACTGAGTAAGCACAGACCACTTACGAAATTTTTGGCAGTATATTTCAGCCTCATCTTGCCCTTGAGACAGGGCCATCAAGGCTTTTTCAGCCTGAATCTCTAAATGAGGTTCCTCATAAAGCAACCCCAAAGCCAGGAAAAACGCATCCACATTGAGCAACGCAGGATCCCCTGGTGCCAAAGCAAATGCCCAATCCTGAGGGTCGCCCCGGAGCAAGGATATTACAATCCTGACCTGCTGTGCAGGATCTCCAGCGGAGCGAGATCTCAGAGACAAAAATAATTTACAATTATGTTTGAAATTCTGGAAGCGAGATCTATCCCCGGAGAAAAATTCAGGCAAAGGTACTCTAGGTTCAGATATAGGAGCATGAATTACAAAATCCTGTAAACTTTGAACCTTCATAGCGAGATTGTTCAGACCTGTAGCTAAACTCTGAGGATCCATTTTCATCAGGTGAAATCAGAACCATTCAAGGATTAGAAGGAGAGAGAGACGAAGGCTGCAGTAAGCAGAGATGCTACTGAATAAACTAATGAGCAAACTCAGGGAAAAAAAAATAAAAAATTCTCTGCAGACTTCTTTTCTCTCCTTTCTTCTGCCAATAATTTTAACCCTTGGCCGGCCAAACTGTCATGGTTCTCAATGGCAAGAGAACGTAGTTAAGCATACAAAAAGGACTAGCTCTTGGAAGATGGGAACTCGAGCTGACTGTGAGCTAAACCTACCGCACAAATAACAGTGGCCGGGTAGCGTGCCTACGTTTTATCCCTAGACGCCCAGCGCCAGCCGGAGAACTGACTGACCCTAGCAGAGGAAAATACAGACCTGGCTTACCTCTAGAGAAATTTTCCCCAAAAGGCAGACAGTAGCCCCCACATATATTGTCGGTGATTTCAGAGGAAATTGACATACGAAGTATGAAGATAGGTTTAGCAAATTGAGGTCCGCTTACTAGATAGCAGGAAGACAGAAAAGGGAACTTCACAGTCAGCTGAAAACCCTTTCAAAACACCATCCTGAAATTACTTTAAGACTCTAATATCAACTCATGACACCAGAGTGGCAATTTCAGTTCACAAGAGCTTCCAGCCTCAGAAATTAACAATCACAGAGAACTGGAACAAAAATGCAAAACAAACTTAGGACTACAAGTCCAACTTAGCTGATAGTAGTCTAGGAGCAGGAACATGCAACAGAAAGGCTTCTGGTAACATTGTTGGCCGGCATAGAAATGACTGAGGAGCAAGGCTAAATAGACAACTCCCACATCCTGATGGAAACAGGTGAAGAGAGGCGATGAAGCACACAAGTTCAGTACCACCAGTGACCACCGGGGGAGCCCAGAAACCAAATTCACAACAGCTACCCCAACCCCTGCTACATAACTAAGACGTGTACTACCTTATATTATACCCTGATATTAGCATGTTTAACTGCACAATCGGTGGTCTTGTATCTATTTTTATGTAGCTACATAGTGGGCCCCAAGAATGATTTTCTCTGGTGGCCCAAGGTGCTTTACAATTAAGATAACTCCAGTACAGATATAGACTAAATATTTACTTACAGTGACCTCTGATGTATTATCTGATTCTGTTTCTTCTACATCAGACATTTATGTCAATGTCTTCCAGGCACGACTCATTGTGTAACACTGAAAATAAGATCACATACAGGTGCTCCTCACAAAATTAGAATATCATCAAAAAGTTAATTTATTTCAGTTCTTCAATACAAAAAGTGAAACTTACATTATATAGAGTAGTTACAAATAGAGTGATCAATTTCAAGTGTTTATTTTTGTTAATGTAGGTGATTATAGCTTACAGACAATGAAAACCCAAAAGTCGTTATCTCAGTAAATTAGAATAATTAAGAAAAACACCTGAAAAGGCTTCCTAAGCATTTTAAAAGGTCCCTAAGTCTGTTTCAGTAGGCTCCACAATCATGGGGAAGACTGCTGACTTCATGGGTTAATGTACCTCATGCTGGTCCCCTTCATGGATTAATTTGCCCCATCCTGGTCCTCTTCATGGGTTAATTTGCAAAATCCAGGTCCCGTTCCTGGTATAAAGTTCTGTTCTTCTCCAACACATTAAAAAAAAGATTTGTCTCACCTTCCCCCTTTCTCCCATACCATGCGGGCTTTTCTTCTACATCCAGTGCTGAAGCCAGCAGCTGAGTTTAGCATGCACACCATGGCACATGACTTCACTGCCATGCACCCCCAGTCATGGACACACTGACGTCAGTCAGCTGCTGGCCTTTGATTGGCCAGCGCCATTTATTGTAGCACAGAGAGAAAGCAGGCTACCTGTGTTGCAATACATTTAAACTGAAATAGTCGCCGTTGTCAGCGAGCCCCCTTCACTTATGGGCCCTGGTGCAGCTATAACAGCAATATGTCCAACCCTGCCTAGTACAGAACAAGATCATTGGTGCTAAGTGATGAGAGAATTTGAAGTAGGAGGGAGTGGTCACTTGTGTCGAATTTAGAGGACAGGTGTAGGAGTACAGAGTTTTGTCTATTGGCAATGATAGTAGGTAATTTGCAACTTTAGTTAGGATAGTTTCAATAGAGTGATGTGGAAGGAAACTGAAGAGTGAATTTGATGAGAAGTCCGCCGACAGCCCAGTCACTCAGGGAAACTGGTCCCGCCTCAGTGATTCTGAGTCAGCTTCCAGTTCCGGCAATAGCGCCGCTCACAGGCACAATTGGAAATGCAAGGTATTTGAAGAAAATCTTATTTCCACGAATTATATCAATCTGCCCACTATACAATGTAGTGGACAATCTCTTTAAAACAATGGCCCTTAGGCCCACACAACAATGGTTCATCAGTAGAGTTGAGCGACTTTTATTTTTCTCGAATCGAGTCGGGTTTCGCGAAACCCGACTTTGTCAAAAGTCGGGTCGGGTGAAATCGGCCGATTATTGCGAAAAGTCAGGGGCCGACTGAAACACGAAACCCAATGCAAGTCAATGGGGAATCAAAGTCGGCAGTGAGTGGAGGTCAGGAAAACACCTACAGTGCCCATTTTAATGCCAAAAACATAAATTCTTATTACTTAAGCTTGTCAATCTAAATTTAATTTATAATAATAGTTAGGCATTGAAAACTGGGGGTCATTTGGCTAAAGTTGTGGGGGGTAGGGCTGGCTCAAGATTTTCGTGGGTCCAGGAAACGCGGAATACGTCACGGCGGTGGAGCAGGGAGAGGTAAGTATTTCAACTTTGCAAGTGCTGTGATCCTGAGCAAGCAGTGGGGGCCCACTCGTTGGCATTGGCACTGGCACAGGGCCCCTCATAGTACGGCGGTGTGTTTGAAGGCAGGTGGCGCCTCCCACCGGCAGAGACACTTTTGCGTACTCTGAGGGGCCCTGTGCCAGTGACGTCGCCAACGAGTATGCCCCCCCACCTGATGAAGGAACCTGCACTTTCATCTGCACCTTCCTCTTTGTCCCCGTGTAAGGTGGTATAGTATGCGGGAAGGGGAACCTGACTTTCAGCAGGTCAGATTCTGTCTGTGTAGAGTGCAAGGGGAATGTAGTGGTCTGAGTCAACGTACCAGCAGACTCATCTAGCAGTGGCTGGACAATGGGCAGGATGAGGAGGAAACACAGATATAGGCCCAAATAATAAAGTGTGCTAAATGCAGTTCAAATGTGGTAACAGGACTAAACAGGCGGCATTGCTTTGTTCAGTGGAGGACAACTGTAATGAGTGGCAGACGCAGTTAGTAGGCCCAAATAATAAAGTGGGCTAAATGCAGTTCAAAATTGGTAACAGGACTAAACAGGCGGCATTGCTTTGTTCAGTGGAGGACAACTGTAATGAGCGGCAGACACAGTTAGTAGGCCCAAATAATATAGTGGGCTAAATGCAGTTCAAATGTGGTAACAGGACTAAACAGGCGGCATTGCTTTGTTCAGTGGAGGACAACTGTAATGAGCAGCAGACGCAGTTAGTAGGCCCAAATAATAAAGTGGGCTAAATGCAGTTAAAAATTGGAAACAGGACTAAACAGGCGGCATTGCTTTGTTCAGTGGAGGACAACTGTAATGAGTGGCAAGACACAGTTAGTAGGCCCAAATAATAAAGTAGGCTAAATGCAGTTCAAAATTGGTAACAGGACTAAACAGGCGGCATTGCTTTGTTCAGTGGAAGACAACTGTAATGAGGGGCAGACACAGTTAGTAGGCCCAAATAATAAAGTAGGCTAAATGCAGTTCAAAATTGGTAACAGGACTAAACAGGCGGCATTGCTTTGTTCAGTGGAGGACAACTGTAATGAGCGGCAGACACAGTTAGTAGGCCCAAATAATAAAGTGGGCTAAATGCAGTTCAAATGTGGTAACAGGACTAAACAGGTGGCATTGCTTTGTTCAGTGGAGGACAACTGTAATGAGTGGCAGACACAGTTAGTAGGCCCAAATAATAAAGTAGGCTAAATGCAGTTCAAAATTGGTAACAGGACTAAACAGGCAGCATTGCTTTGTTCAGTGGAGGTCAACTGTAATGAGCGGCAGACACAGTTAGTAGGCCCAAATAATAAAGTGGGCTAAATGTCTGCCAAAAAATTGTTCATAAATAAACAGGTGGCATAGCTAGGTACAGGGGTGGGCTCCTCTGCTGAGTAGCAGACAGTGGTAGTAGGCGCAAAGTATTAACTGGTCTAAATGGAGGCCAGGGCCCCTGTATATTTTAACTATCATCTATCATTTCAACAAATTTGTATTGGCAGTGCCATTGAAGGATTTAACAGCCCAGACTACACAGTGGTGGAGCAGGGAGAGGTAAGTATTGCAAGTGGTAGAGCACTGTTCGAGCTGGGGGGGAACACTCTCTCATGGGCGGCGGTACTGACACAGGGCCCCTCATATTACGACGGTGTGTCTGACGTTGGTTGTGCACCACCACCATCAGAGACACTTCATTGTACTATGAGGGACCCTGTGCCAGTGCCGTCGCCCAAGAGTGGGCACACCTACCTGTCCAGGCAAACGGCACTCGCACGGTTGCTTGCGCCAGGTGGTGACCACAGCCCTGTGGGGGGAGTCAGCCCACTTAGGGAGGTATAAAAATGGCCTATGGTGGACATTCAGCAGCTGCAAATGGAGGAATTGGAGCAGTCAGTAAGAGGAGGCCAAAAGCAAGACATTTTTCAGGTAAGCTACGTGTCAGCAGGGGGAGGTGGGGCAAAATAATTTGAAATCCATGATTGGTTCATTTTAATGAAGGTGAGATCATCAACATTTCGGGTAGCCAGACGTGTCCTTTTTTCGGTCAGTATTGAGCCAGCAGCACTGAAGACTCTTTCTGATAGCACACTAGCAGCAGGGCAAGCGAGCTCCTGTAATGCATATTCTGCCAATTCAGGCCAGGAGTCTATTTTAGATGCCCAGTAATCAAAGGGGAATGACCTGTGAGGGAGAACATCGATAAGGGAGGAAAAGTAGTTCGTAACCATACTGGAGAAATGCTGTCTCCTATCACTTTGAATCAATGCAGCAGTACCTGTCGTGTCAGCGGTCATTGCAAAATCACTCCACAACCTGGTCATAAAACCCCTCTGTCCCACGCCACTTCGAATTTGTGCACCTCTAACACCTCTGCCATGTTGCCCCCTACGGCTCGTGTGAGAACCATCACCGCCGCTGTGTGCTGGGAATGCCTGAACCAAACGGTCTACAAGAGTTGCTTGTTTGGTAGCCAATATTTGCTCAAGGTTCTCATGTGGCATGATATTTTGTAATTTTCCTTTATATCGTGGATCCAGTAGGCAGGCCAACCAGTAATTGTCATCGGTCATCATTTTTATAATGTGGGGGTGCCTTTTTAGGATATGCAAGGCATACTCAGCCATGTGGGCCAATGTTCCAGGTGTCAATTCACTGCTTGTACTGGGTTGAGGAGCACTTTCTTGCAAATCAACATCACTTGTGTCCTGTAAAAACGCAGTACCTGACCTTGCAATGCCACCAATTTCTATTGCCCCCTGAGAAGCATCCTCCTCCCATAAATATTCATCCCCATCATCCTCCTCCTCCTCTTCTTCGTCCGCCACCTCGTTCAGGACAGTTCCCTGAGCAGACAATACCTGACTGTCATCAAGGCTTCCCTCCTCCTCGGCTGCAGACACCTGCTCCTTAATGTGCGTCAAACTTTGCATCAGCAGACGCATTAGTGGGATGCTCATGCTTATAATGGCGTCGTCTGCACTTACCAGCCGTGTGCATTCCTCAAAACATTGAAGGACTTGACAGAGGTCTTGTAGCTTTGACCACTGCACACCAGACAACTAGGGTGTAGCGAAACGGATCGGACAAATTAAAAAATCGCTCACTTTTGGCAAAGTTGGGGTTTCGTGAAACCCGACCCGATCCCACTGTGGGATTAGCCATGTGGTCGGCGATCTGCGCGCCAAAGTCGCGTTTCATATGACGCTTTCACCGCCATTTTTCAGCCAATGAAGGAAAACGCAGAGTGTGGGCAGCGTAATGACATAGGTCTCGGTCCCCACCATCTTAGAGAAGGGCATGACAGTGATTGGCTTGCTTTCTGTGGCATCACAGGGGCTATAAAGGGGCGTGCACGCCAACCGCCATCTTACTTCTGCCGATCTCAGCATAGGGAGAGGTTGCTGCAGCTTCGTCAGAAGCAGGGATATAGTTAGGGAGGGAAGATTAACCTCCAAACCACTTGTGCTGTAGTGATTTCCACTGTCCAACACCACCTTTGTTTTGAAGGGACATTGGAGGCTATATCTTTGTGCATCAGCTCTGTAGCTTATTAGGCTGCCTTATAAGGCTCCCTGATAGCTGCATTGCTGTTTGCACCGCTGCTGTGCAAACCAACTGCTTTTTTAAAAACAAAAATCCTGTTGCTCCTTTCTGCAGTTATCTTGTGTATTTGTCCACACTTTTGTGTGCAGCAGTCCTTTTTGTTGCTGCCATACTTGTCCTGAGATCATTGTAGGGAGATAGAAATTGTACTACAGTCCTTGGATTTTTTTCAGATATCTTCCAGCCACTTGCTGCCACTTACATTGCGTTGTGTTACACACTGGGCCTGAGTTGTGGTGCTGTCTCCCCCCCAAAAAAGGGAGATTCAAATTCTCACAAAGTAGATATACGTCAGTTCTGTTAGTTTGTGGTGTATCAGCCAGCCACTTGCTGCCACTCACATTGCGTTGTAAAATACACTGAACCACAGTTTGGGTTCTGTGTCCAAAAAAAAAAAAAGTGAGATTGAAATTCTCACAAAGTGGATATACCTTAGTCCTCTTAGTTTGTGGTGTATCAGCCAGCCACTTGCTGCCACTCACATTGTGTTGTAAAATACACTGAGCCTGAGTTTGGGTTCTGTGTCCAAAAAAAAAAAGGTGAGATTGAAATTCTCACAAAGTGGATATACGTCAGTTCTGTTAATTTGTGGTGTATCAGCCAGCCACTTGCTGCCACTCACATTGCGTTGTAAAATACACTGAGCCTGAGTTTGGGTTCTGTGTCCATAAAAAAAAAGGTGAGATTTAAATTCTCACAAAGTGGATATACGTCAGTTCTGTTAGTTTGTCGTATATCTGCCAGCCACTTTCTGCCACTTACATTGTGTAGTTTAATACACTGGGACTGAGTTTGGGTGCAGTCTCACCCCCAAAAAAGGGAGATTTAAATTGCCACTAAGTGGATCTATGTCAGTTCTGTTTGTCGTATATCTGCCAGCCACGTTCTGCCACTTACATTGTGTAGTGTAATACACTGGGCCTGAGTTTGGGTGCAGTCTCACGCCCAAAAAAGGGAGATTTAAATTCTCAACAAGTTTAGATACACCTTCTACCTTGTTTTACAGTACCTTATAACGGTTGTTATTTTGGTTACATTTTCCCAAAAATGAGGAAGTCTGGTGGAAGAGGCCGTTGGCAGCTGGTAATGAAGGTGGTGGTGGTGGAGCATCTGGTGGTAGTGGGAAAAGCAAAATAGCACCTAAGGCTGGAGCTGTTGAGCCAGCGTCATCGTCCGGCTACACAAGACCTCGAAGACTCCCTTATCTGGGAGTAGGAAAACCGCTTTTAAAGCTGGAGCAGCATGAAAAAGTTTAGGCTTTCCTTGCTGACTCAGCCTCTAGCTCTTTCGCCTCCTCTTCAGAAAGTTCCAAATATAAAAGCAGCGAGTCGTCAGTGGATGCTCCCGGTCAGGAACAAGTCGCTTCCTTGTGTCCTCCACCCAAACCAAAATTGAAGGATGCGTCAGGGGACACTACAGGTTACTCCATGGAGCTCTTTACACATACCGTGCCTGGGTTAGAAAGGGAAATTTTTAACAGCCCATTACAAGATGAATCGGACATGGAGTGCACTGATGCACAGCCACAGCTAGATTATTATGCTGTTTCATTGACTCAGATCACTACATTGCCCTCGCAGTGTACTGAGCCAGAAACTGACCCTGATGAGACTATGGTGCCCCGTCCCGAACGCTATAGCACCTTACACGGTGACACAGAGAAAGGTGCACATGACATTGAAGGGGAGGTGATAGATGACCCAGTTGTTGACCCAGATTGGCAGCCATTGGGGGAAGAGGGTGCCACTGACAGTAGCTCAGAAGCGGAGGAGGATGATCCGCAGCAGCCATCAACATCACAACAGCTTTAATCTGGCAGGCTTATCTTAGGCCAAAAACATTTGTCAACCAAAAAAACAGTTTTAGGACAGCGTGGCCATCTGGTGAAAGTAGCACAGCATGCAATGCCTGAAAAGGTATTGCATAGTAGGAAGAGTGGAGTGTGGCAATTTTTTAACCAAGATCCGAATGATCAGTGCAAAGTTATCTGTAAGAAATGCTCAAAGACCTTTAGCAGAGGGAAGAATCCCCTAAATTTAAATACAACGTGCATGCATAGACATTTAACCAGCATGCACTTGCAAGCCTGGACTAACTACCAAACGTCCTGTACCGTTGGTGCACCTGCTCAGAATGAAGGTAGTCAGCAACGCTACATTGCTTCCCTCACTGTAAGCCCACCAGTTAGGACACTACCAGCACAAATGTGGAGGTATCATCACAAGGCCAAAGCAGTCAGGGAATCACAAGGTTTTTGGTAGGAAACACTGTATGTAGGTCAACATCAAGAATAGCCTCACCAACCCTCTCTCAATCCGCCATATCCACCACCACCACCGCTAGTTCCACCATATGCACCTCTCCAGTGCAGCTCACCCTACAAGAGACTCTCGTTAGGAAAAGAAACTACTCATCCTCTCATCCACGTACACAGGGTTTGAACGCCCACATTGCTATACTAATCTCATCAGAGATGATGCCCTACCGGTTGGTTGAAAGCGAAGCTTTCAAAGCCCTGATGGCCTACACAGTACCACGCTATGACCTACCCAGTCGACACTTCTTTGTGAGAAAAGCCATCCCAGCCCTGCACCAGCATGTCAAAGACCGCATTGTCTATGCACTGAGGCAATTAGTCAGTAGAAAGGTGCACCTCACAACAGATGCATGGACCAGTAGGCATGGCCAGGGATGTTACGTGTCCATCATGGCACACTGGGTTAATGTGGTGGATGCAGGGTCCACAGGGGACAGCCATAGTGGGACAGTTCTGCCTAGCCCACGGTCTAGGAAACAGTTGGCTGTAGGCGTTCGCCACCCCTCCTCCTCCTCCTCCAGCAGAAGCGAAAGCTCATCCACAGAGCGCAGTCGCATGACCTCTCCATCCGCAGCTGCCAGTGTTGCACACGAGGTGTCCCATTATGGAACAGCTAGTGGTAAGCATCAGCAGGCTGTGTGGGAAATTAAGTGTTTGGGTGACAACAGACACACCGTGGATGTTCTGGCCGAGTTCTTGCAGCAAGAAACTCAGTCATGGCTGTGCAATGTACATGTTGAAGCAGGCAAGGTAGTCAGTGATAACGGAAGGAATTTTAAGGCTGCCATAGCCCTTTCAGAACTGAAACACATACCTTGCCTGGCTCACACTTTGAACCTGGTGATGCAGTGCTTCCTGAAAAATTATCCGGGGTTACCAGCCCTGCCCCCTGCAAAGACTTTGCTCGCACATCCGCCGGTCACCTGTACACTCCAGCTGTATGCTGAACCATCATCGTTCCCTGATTCTTCCCCAGCACCACCTAATAATCAATGTTGCAACAAGGTGGAACTCCACACTGCACATGCTTCAGAGGCTTTGCGAACAGAGGCGTGCTGTAATGTATTTGTGGGAGGAAACACATACACGGGCAGGCAGTTGGATGGCAGACATGGAGTTGTCAGGTGTGCAGTGGTCGAAGCTACAGGACCTCTGTCAAGTCCTTCAGTGTTTTGAGGAATGCACACGGCTGGTAAGTGCAGACGATGCCATCATAAGCATGAGCATCCCACTAATGCGTCTGCTGATGCAAAGTTTGACGCACATTAAGGAGCAGGCATCTGCAGCCGAGGAGGAGGGAAGCCTTGATGACAGTCAGCCATTGTCTGCTCAGGGAACTCTCCTGGATTAGGTGGTGGAGGAAGAGGAGGAGGAGGAGGATGATGGGGATGAATATTTATGGGAGGAGGATGCTTCTCAGGGGGCAATAGAAACTGGTGGCGTTGCAAGGTTAGGTACAGTTTTTTTGCGGGAGACAAGTGATGTTGATTTGCAAGACAGTGCTCCTCAACCCAGCACAAGCAGTGAATTGTAACCTGGAACATTGGCCCACATGGCTGAGTATGCCTTGCGTATCCTAAAAAGGGACCCCTGCATTATCAAAATGATGACTGATGACAAGGGTTGAGCGACTTTTATTTTTATAGGATCGGGTCGGGTTTCACGAAACCCGACTTTCTCAAAAGTCGGGTCGAGTGAAATCGGCCGATCCTATAAAAAAGTCGGGGTCGGGGTCGGCCGAAACACGAAACCCAATGCAGTGCAATGGGATACTATGGTTCCCAGGGTCTGAAGGAGAGGAAACTCTCCTTCAGGCCCTGGGATCCATATTAATGTGTAAAATAAAGAATTAAAATAAAAAATATTGATATACTCACCTCTCCGACGCAGCCTGGACCTTACCGCTGGTAACCGGCAGCCTTCTTTGCTTAAAATGAGCACGTTCAGGGCCTTCCATGACGTCACGGCTTCTGATTGGTTGCGGCTGCCCATGTGACCGCCACGCGACCAATCAGAAGCTGTGACGTAATTCTCAGGTCCTAAATTCCTAATTCTAGGAATTTAGGACCTGAGAATTACGTCACGGCTTGTGATTGGTCGCGTGGTGGTCACATGGGCGGCCGCGACCAATCACAAGCCGTGACGTCATCTAAGGCCCTGAACGCGCTCATTCTTAGGAAGGAAGGCTGCCGTAAAGAAGCCGAGGGTGAGTATATTCCTATTAGGTATATACTCACCCTCGGACGTGCCCTGCTTCTTTCCGGCAGCCTTCCTTCTTAAGAATGAGCGCGTTCAGGGCCTTAGGTGACGTCACGGCTTGTGATTGGTCGCGGCCGCCCATGTGACCGCTCACGCGACCAATCACAAGCCGTGACGTAATTCTCAGGTCCTAAATTCCTAGAATCAGGAATTTAGGACCTGAGAATTACGACACGGCTTGTGATTGGTCGCGTGGTGGTCACATGAGCGGCACGCGACCAATCAGAAGCCGTGACGTCATGGAAGGCCGTAAACGCGCTCATTTTAAGCAAAGAAGGCTGCCGGTTACCAGCGGCGATGTCCAGGGGCCTCCGGAGAGGTGAGTATATCAATATTTTTTATTTTAATTCTTTATTTTACACTTAAATGTGGATTCCGATACCGATTTCCGATATCGCAAACATATCGGAACTCGGTATCGGAATTCCGATACCAGATTCAGAAGATCGCCGACCTCATTGCAGACCCCACACAGGGGTCGGGTCGGGTTTCATGAAACCCGACTTTGCCAAAAGTCGGCGACTTCTGAAAATGGCCGACCCGTTTCGCTCAACCCTACCGATGACGATTACTGGTTGGCCTGCCTACTGGATCCACGATATAAAGGAAAATTACAAAATATCATGCCACATGAGAACCTTGAGCAAATATTGGCTACCAAACAAGCAACTCTTGTAGACCGTTTGGTTCAGCACACAGCGGCGGTGATGGTTCTCACACGAGCCGTAGGGGGCAACATGGCAGAGGTGTTAGAGGTGCACAAATTCGAAGTGGCGTGGGACAGAGGGGTTTTATGACTAGGTTGTGGAGTGTTTTCGCAATGACCGCTGACACGACAGGTACTGCTGCATTGATTCAAAGTGACAGGAGACAGCATTTCTCCAGTGTGGTTACGAACTACTTTTCCTCCCTTATCGATGTTCTCCCTCACAGGTCATTCCCCTTTGATTACTAGGCATCTAAAATAGACTCCTGGCCTGAATTGGCAGAATATGCATTACAGGAGCTCGCTTGCCCTGCTGCTAGTGTGCTATCAGAAAGAGTCTTCAGTGCTGCTGGCTCAATACTGACCGAAAAAAGGACTCGTCTGGCTACCCGAAATGTTGATGATCTCACCTTCATTAAAATGAACCAATCATGGATTTCAAATTATTTTGCCCCACCTTCCCCTGCTGACACGTAGCTTGCCTGAAAAATGTCTTGCTTTTGGCCTCCTCTTACTGACTGCTCCAATTCCTCCATTTGCAGCTGCTGAATGTCCACCATAGGCCATTTTTATACCTCCATAAATGGGCTGACTCCCCCCACAGGGCCGTGGTCACCACTTGGCACCAGCACCCGTGCGAGTGCCGTTTGCCTGGACAGGTGGGTGTGCCCACTCTTGGGCGATGGCACTGGCACAGGGTCCCTCATAGTACAAAGAAGTGTCTCTGATGGTGGTGGTGCACAACCAACGTCAGACACACCATTGTAATATGAGGGGCCCTGTGCCAGTACTGCCGCCCACGAGAGAGTGTTCCCCCCTGCTCAAACAGTGCTCTACCACTTGCAATACTTACCTCTCCCTGCTGCACCACTGTGTAGTCTGTGCTGTTAAATCTTTTAATGGCACTGCCAATACAAATTTGTTGAAATGATAGATGATAGTTAAAATATACAGGGGCCCTGGCCTCCATTTAGACCAGTTAATACTTTGCGCCTACTACCACTGTCTGCTACTCAGCAGAGGAGCCCACCCCTGTACCTAGCTATGCCACCATTTTACTTATGAACAATTTTTTGACAGACATTTAGCCCACTTTATTATTTGGGCCTGCTAACTTTGTCTGCTACTCATTACAATTTTCCGACACTGAACAAAGCAATGCTGCCAGTTTACACCAGTTACCAATTTTGAACTGCATTTAGCCTACTTTTTTATTTTAGGCCTACTACCTGTGTCTGTCTGCGCCACTCAATAAAGCTGTCCTCCACTGAACAAAGCTATGCCGCCTGTGTACTCCAGTTACCAATTTTGAACTGCATTTAGCCTACTTTTTTATTTTAGGCCTACTACCTGTGTCTGTCTGCGCCACTCAATACAGCTGTCCTCCACTGAATAAAGCTATGCCATCTGTGTACTCCAGTTACCAATTTTGAACTGCATTTAGCCTACTTTTTTATTTTAGGCCTACTACATGTGTCTGTCTGCGCCACTGTCTTCCACTGAACAAAGCTATGCCACCTGTTTATTGCTGTTACCATTTTTTAACTGCTTGGAGCGTACTTTTTTAATGTGGGCCTACAAACTGTGTCTGCGCCACTCCTTACAATGTCCTCCGCTGAACAAAGCTATGCTGCCTGTGTACTCCTGTAACCAATTTTGAACTGCATTGAGCCTACTTTTTTATTTTAGGCATGTAGAAAAGCCGCGGAGACACCATCACGTGTTTCTCAATGCAAGCAATAAATAGCAAGAAAGATTTATTGCTTCCATGTTTTGGCATAGGTGGTTTTCCTTTTTTGGATGCTGCCCTTCCCGTGGTTGTTCATTCCCGGTGAAAGGGCAGCATCCAGAAAGGAAAACCACCTATGCCAAAACATGGTATCCATCCACAGACAGCTGTTTCGGGGTATTTGCCCCTCATCAGTGTGGAGTAGGAAACTGGCTATTAGGAGCAGTGCCTAGTGAAAAGTCTATAAACATAAGGATGAATGACCTCGGGGAGATCAAAACATCCAACACTGCGGAGACACCATCACGTGTTTCTCAACGCAGTGATCCAGAGCACTGCCCCATCCCTAAAAGGAAATATGCAAATGCATGTAGAAAAGCCGCGGAGACACCATCACATGTTTCTCAACGCAAGCAATAAATAGCCAGGGCTTTCACCGGGAAGCAATAACCACGGGAAGGGCAGCATCCAATAAAGGAAAACCACCTATGCCAAAAGATGATATTCATCCACAGACAGCTGTTTTGGGGTATTTGCCCCTCATCAGTGTGGAGTAGGAAACTGGCTATTATGAGCAGTGCCTAGTGAAAAGTCTATAAACATAAGGATGAATGACCTCGGGAAGATCAAAACATCCAACACCGTGGAGACACCATCACGTGTTTCTCAACGCAGTGATCCAGGACACTGCCCCCATCCCTAAAGGGAAATATGCAAATGCATGTAGAAAAGCTGCGGAGACACCATCACGTGTATCTCAACGCAAGCAATAAATAGCCAGGTCTTTCACCGGGAAGGAACAACCATGGGAAGGGCAGCATCCAATAAAGGAAAGTGTTTTCCTGGCCTCCACTCACTGCCAACTTTGATTCCCCATTGACTTGCATTGGGTTTCGTGTTTCGGTCGGCCCCCGACTTTTCGCAATAATCGGCCGATTTCACCCGACCCGACTTTTGAGAAAGTCGGGTTTCGCAAAACCTGGCTCGATCCTAAAAAAGTAAAAGTCGCTCAACTCTACAGACAACTCTGTCATGATCTCAATGGCAAGAGAACATAGCATAAGCATATATAGGAACTAGCTCTTGGAAGATGGGAACTGAGCTGACCATGAACTAAACCTAACGCACAACTAGCAGTGGCCGGGTAGCATGCCTACGTTGATTCTAGATGCCCAGCACCAGCCGGAGGACTAAATAATGCTAGCAGAGGAAAATATCAGTCCTAGCTCACCTCTAGAGAAATACCCCGAAAGGAGACAGAGGCCCCCCACATGTATTGGCGGTGAATAAAGATGAAATAACAAACGTAGTATGAAAATAGGTTTAGCAAATTTGAGGTCCACTTACTACATAGCAGAAGACAGAAAGGACACTTTCATGGTCAGCTGAAAACCCTATCAAAACGCCATCCAGAAATTACTTTAAAACTCTGGCATTAACTCATAACACCAGAGTGGCAATTCCTGTTCACAAGAGCTTTCCAGACACAGTAACGAAACTACAGCTGTGAACTGGAACAAAAATGCAAAAACAAACATGGACAAGAGTCCAACTTATCTAGTAGTTGTCTAGGAGCAGGAACAAGCACAGAGAGGCTTCTGATAACATTGTTGACCGGCAAGCAACTAACAGAGCAGCAAGGTTATATAGCGACTCCCACATCTTGATGGGAACAGGTGAACAGAGAAGATGAAGACACCAGTTCAATTCCACCAGTAGCCACCGGGGGAGCCCAGAATCCAAATTCACAACACAACTCCATGTCTGCTGTTGTGAACTATGTTTCTGGGCTCCCTCTGGTGGTCACTAACGGTATTGTGTTAGGCATGTCTTGTTGCAGGCCTGAGCTCCAGCTGTGTCGTTAAGCAGCGGGTGTTCCCTATTTAAGTCTCCTCCGGACTCAGTCTCTTGCCTGGCATCGTTGTATCCAGACCTATATGGTCTCCTCCGGATTCCTTTCAGTCTGTCTCATGCAAGAAAAGCTAAGTCCGTTTTGTATAATTTGGATCGTTTGCATTTTTCAGTGTCTTTGTCCAGCTTGCTTAATATTTGATTTTCTGGCTCGCTGGAAGCTCTAGGGGGCTGATATTCTCCCTCCGCACCGTCAGTCGGTGTGGGGGTTCTTGAATGTTCAGCGTGGATGTTTTTGTAGGGTTTTCTGCTGACTGCATAGTCCACTATCTATTTTCTGTCTATCTAGACTAGTGGGCCTCACTTTGCTGAATCTAGTTCATCTCTAAGTTTGTGTTTTCCTCTTGACTCACCGTTATTATTTGTTGGGGGCTTTCTATATCTTTGGGGTTCAATTTCTCTGGAGACAAGTGAGGTCTTATTTTCCCTCTAGGGGTAGTCAGTTCTCCGGCTGGCTCGAGACGTCTAGAACCAACGTAGGCACGTTCACCGGCTGCTTCTAGTTGTGTGTGTTAGGATCAGGTATGCGGTTAGTGCAGTTTCCACCTCCCTAGAGCAGTATTTATGTTTTTGCTATCTTGCCGGAATATCAGAGGTCCTCTACCACTGGGATCATAACAGTATGCCAGGCCGAAAGAAAATGTTTATTGCATCGCAGAAGCAGGATTAAAAAGAAGTTCTGAGTTTTTTTTTTTTTTTTTTTACTGCAGTTTGCCTAGCTTCTTCCATCCCCTTTTTCTCTGAGTGGCTGGAACTCTGCTGCAGATATGAATGTCCAGACTCTGACTTCTAGTGTGGATCAGCTTGCTGCTAGGGTGCAAAGCATTCAGGATTTTGTTATCCATAGCCCTATGTCTGAACCAAAAATACCTATTCCTGAGCCGTTTTTTGGAGATAGATCTAAGTTCCTGAATTTTAGGAATAATTGCAAATTGTTTCTGTCTCTGAAACCTCGTTCCTCTGGTGATTCCGCTCAGCAAGTTAAGATTGTTATTTCCTTCTTGCGCGGTGACCCTCAAGATTGGGCCTTCTCTCTGGCGCCAGGAGATCCTGCATTGGTGAATGTTGATGCGTTTTTCCTGGCACTTGGTTTGCTTTATGAGGAGCCTAATCTTGAAAATCAGGCTGAAAAGATGTTGCTGGCTATCTCTCAGGGTCAGGACGAAGCTGAGGTATATTGTCAAAAATTTCGGAAATGGTCCGTGCTTACTCAATGGAATGAGTGTGCACTGGCCGCAAATTTCAGAAATGGTCTTTCTGAAGCCATTAAAGATGTGATGGTGGGGTTTCCTATCCCTACAGGTCTGAATGATTCAATGGCTCTGGCCATTCAAATTGATCGACGTTTGCGGGAGCGCAAATCTGTTAATCCTTTGGCGGTGCTGTCTGAACGGTCACCTGATTCTATGCAATGTGACAGAATTTTGACCAGAGCCGAGCGACAAAATCATAGACGTCAAAATGGGTTGTGTTTCTACTGTGGTGATTCAACACATGTTATCTCAGCATGCTCTAAACGCCTAAAAAAAATTGTTAATCCTGTCGCCATTGGTACTTTTCAGCCTAAGTTTATTTTGTCTGTGACTTTAATTTGTTCATTATCTTCTTACTCAGTTATGGCTTTTGTGGATTCTGGTGCTGCTTTAAGTCTGATGGATTTGTCGTTTGCCAAGCGCTGCGGTTTTGTCCTGGAGCCTTTGGAAAATCCTATTCCTCTTAGAGGAATTGATTCTACGCCATTGGCAGAGAATAAACCTCAGTATTGGACGCAAGTGACCATGTGCATGACTCCTGTACATCAGGAGGTGATTCGTTTTCTGATACTGCATAAAATGCATGATGTTGTCGTTTTGGGTCTGCCATGGTTACAGGCCCATAATCCAGTTTTAGATTGGAAAGCTATGACTGTGTCTAGTTGGGGGTGTCAGGGGATTCATGGCGATTCTCCATTGGTGTCTATTGATTCTTCTACTCCTTCTGAGATCCCTGAGTTTTTGTCAGACTTTCAGGATGTATTTAATGAGGCCAGGTCCAGTGCCCTTCCTCCTCATAGGGACTGTGATTGTGCTATAGATTTGATTCCTGGTAGTAAGTTTCCTAAGGGACGACTCTTTAATTTATCTGTGCCAGAGCATGCCGTGATGCGGAGTTATATAAAGGAGTCTTTGGAGAAGGGACATATTCGCCCATCCTCTTCTCCTCTTGGTGCAGGATTCTTTTTTGTGGGCAAGAAAGACGGGTCTTTGAGACCTTGTATAGATTATCGTCTTCTGAATAAGATCATGGTTAAATTTCAGTATCCTTTGCCATTGTTGTCTGATTTGTTTGCTCGGATTAAGGGATCCAGTTGGTTCACCAAGATAGATCTTCGTGGTGCGTATAACCTTGAGCGCATAAAGCAGGGAGATGAATGGAAAACGGCATTTAATACGCCCGAGGGTCATTTTGAGTACCTGGTGATGCCTTTTGGATTATCGAATGCCCCTTCTGTGTTTCAGTCCTTCATGCATGACATCTTCCGGAAATATCTGGATAAATTTATGATTATTTATCTGGATGATATTTTGTTTTTTTCTGATGATTGGGAGTCCCATGTGAACCAGGTCAGGATGGTGTTTCAGGTTCTGCGGGAGAATGCTCTATTTGTGAACGGCTCAAAATGTATCTTTGGGGTACAGAAGGTTTCTTTTTTGGGTTTTATTTTTTCCCCTTCTACTGTGGAGATGGACCCAGTCAAGGTTCGTGCCATTCATGACTGGACTCAGCCCACGTCTGTTAAGAGCCTGCAGAAGTTCTTGGGCTTTGCTAATTTTTACCGTCGTTTTATCACTAATTTTTCCAGCGTGGTTAAACCTTTGACGGATATGACCAAGAAGGGTTCTGATGTTGCTAATTGGTCTCCTGCGGCCGTGGAGGCCTTTCGGGAGCTGAAGCGTCGGTTTACTTCAGTGCCAGTCTTGTGCCAGCCGGATGTCTCTCTTCCCTTCCAGGTTGAAGTTGATGCTTCTGAGATTGGTGCAGGGGCTGTTTTGTCGCAAAAAAGTTCTGATGGCTCCGTGATGAAGCCATGCGCCTTCTTTTCAAGAAAATTTTCGCCTGCTGAGCGGAACTATGATGTTGGTAATCGGGAGTTGTTGGCTATGAAGTGGGCATTTGAGGAGTGGCGACATTGGCTCGAGGGAGCTAGACATCGTGTGGTGGTCTTGACTGATCATAAAAATCTGATTTACCTTGAGTCTGCCAAGCGCCTGAAGCCTAGACAGGCTCGTTGGTCGTTGTTTTTCTCCCGTTTTGACTTTGTGGTCTCGTACCTGCCTGGTTCGAAGAACATGAAGGCTGATGCACTTTCTAGGAGTTTTGTGCCTGACTCTCCGGGAGTCTCGGAGCCGGCTGGTATTCTCAGAGAGGGAGTGATTTTGTCTGCCATTTCCCCAGATTTGCGACGAGTGCTGCAGAAATTTCAGGCTGATAGGCCTGATCGTTGCCCACCAGAGAGACTGTTTGTCCCTGACAGATGGACCAGCAGAGTTATTTCTGAGGTTCATTCTTCAGTGTTGGCGGGACATCCTGGGATTTTCGGTACCAGAGATTTGGTGGCTAGGTCCTTTTGGTGGCCTTCCTTGTCGCGGGATGTGCGTTCTTTTGTGCAGTCCTGTGGGATTTGTGCTCGGGCTAAGCCTTGCTGTTCTCGTGCCAGCGGGTTGCTTTTGCCCTTGCCTATCCCGAAGAGGCCTTGGACGCACATTTCCATGGATTTCATTTCGGATCTTCCGGTATCTCGGAAGATGTCTGTCATCTGGGTGGTGTGCGATCGTTTTTCTAAAATGGTCCATTTGGTGCCCTTGCCTAAGTTGCCTTCCTCCTCTGATTTGGTTCCTTTGTTCTTTCAGAATGTGGTTCGTTTGCACGGCATCCCTGAGAATATTGTGTCTGACAGAGGATCCCAGTTTGTGTCCAGATTCTGGCGATCCTTTTGTGCTAAGATGGGTATTGATTTGTCTTTTTCGTCGGCTTTTCATCCTCAGACTAATGGCCAGACCGAGCGAACTAATCAGACGTTCGAGACTTATTTGAGATGTTTTGTTTCTGCTGATCAGGACGACTGGGTTACCTTTTTGCCACTGGCCGAGTTTGCCCTTAATAATCGGGCTAGTTCTGCCACTTTGGTTTCACCCTTTTTCTGCAACTCTGGTTTTCATCCTCATTTCTCCTCGGGCCAGGTTGAACCTTCTGACTGTCCTGGGGTTGATTCTGTGGTGGATAGGTTGCAGCGGATTTGGAACCATGTGGTGGACAATTTGAAATTGTCACAAGACAAGGCCCAGCGTTTTGCCAACCGCCGCCGCGGTGTGGGTCCCCGACTTCGTGTTGGGGATTTGGTTTGGTTGTCTTCTCGGCATGTTCCTTTGAAAGTCTCCTCTCCTAAGTTCAAGCCTCGCTTTATCGGTCCTTATAAGATTTTGGAAATCCTTAACCCGGTGTCTTTTCGCTTGGACCTGCCAGCATCATTTGCTATTCATAATGTGTTCCATAGGTCCTTGTTGCGGCGGTACGTGGTGCCTATGGTTCCTGCTGTTGAGCCTCCTGCCCCGGTTTTGGTTGAGGGCGAGTTGGAGTACGTGGTGGAGAAGATTCTGGATTCTCGTATCTCTAGACGGAAACTCCAGTATTTAGTTAAGTGGAAAGGCTATGGTCAGGAGGATAATTCCTTGGTTGTCGCCTCTGATGTTCATGCGGCTGATTTGGTTCATGCCTTTCACGCTGCTCATCCTGATCGCCCTGGGGGTCTTGGTGAGGGTTCGGTGACCCCTCCTCAAGGGGGGGGTACTGTTGTGAACTGTGTTTCTGGGCTCCCTCTGGTGGTCACTAACGGTATTGTGTTAGGCATGTCTTGTTGCAGGCCTGACCTCCAGCTGTGTCGTTAAGCAGCGGGTGTTCCCTATTTAAGTCTCCTCCGGACTCAGTCTCTTGCCTGGCATCGTTGTATCCAGACCTATATGGTCTCCTCCGGATTCCTTTCAGTCTGTCTCATGCAAGAAAAGCTAAGTCCGTATTGTATAATTTGGATCGTTTGCATTTTTCAGTGTCTTTGTCCAGTTTGCTTAATATTTGATTTTCTGGCTCGCTGGAAGCTCTAGGGGGCTGATATTCTCCCTCCGCACCGTCAGTCAGTGTGGGGGTTCTTGAATGTTCAGCGTGGATGTTTTTGTAGGGTTTTCTGCTGACCGCATAGTCCACTATCTATTTTCTGTCTATCTAGACTAGTGGGCCTCACTTTGCTGAATCTAGTTCATCTCTACGTTTGTGTTTTCCTCTTGCCTCACCGTTATTATTTGTTGGGGGCTTTCTATATCTTTGGGGTTCAATTTCTCTGGAGGCAAGTGAGGTCTTATTTTCCCTCTAGGGGTAGTCAGTTCTCCGGCTGGCTCGAGACGTCTAGAACCAACGTAGGCACGTTCACCGGCTGCTTCTAGTTGTGTGTGTTAGGATCAGGTATGCGGTTAGCCCAGTTTCCACCTCCCTAGAGCAGCATTTATGTTTTTGCTATCTTGCCGGAATATCAGAGGTCCTCTACCACTGGGTTCATAACAGTCTGCCATCCAAGTGCCTGCCCATGTATGTGTATCGTCCCACAAAGAAATTACAGCACGCCTCTGTTCGCACAGCCTCTGAACCATGTGCAGTGTGGAGTTCCACCTTGTTGCAACGTCTTACCACTAGCTGTTCGATAATGGGACACCTCGTGTGCAACACTGGCAGCTGCGGATGGAGTGGTCGTGCGACTGCGCTCTGTGGACGAGCTTTCGCTTCTGGAGGAGGAGGAGGGGTGGCGAACGCCTACAGCCAACTGTTTCCTAGACCGTGGGCTAGGCAGAACTGTCCCACTATGGCTGTCCCCTGTGGACCCTGCATCCACCACATTAACCCAGTGCGCCGTGATGGACACGTAAAGTTCCTGGCCATGCCTACTGGTCCATGCATCTGTTGTGAGGTGCACCTTTCCACTGACTGATTGCCTCAGTGGATGGACAATGCGGTCTTTGACATGCTGGTGGAGGGCTGGGATGGCTTTTCTCGCAAAGAAGTGCCGACTGGGTAGGTCATAGCATGGTACTGCGTAGGCCATCAGGTCTTTGAAAGCTTCACTTTCAACCAACCGATAGGGCATCATCTCTAGCGAGATTAGTATAGCAATGTGGGCGTTCAAACCCTGTGTACGCGGATGAGAGGATGAGTACTTTCTTTTCTAACCAGATTCTCTTGTAGGATGAGCTGGACTGGAGAGCTGCACATAGTGGAACTAGCGGTGGTGGTGGTGGGGGATATGGCGGATTGAGAGAGGGTTGGTGATGGTATTCTTGATGTTGGCCTACATACAGTGTTTCCTACCAATAACCTTGTGATTTCCTGACTGCTTTGGACTTGCGATGATACCTCCACATTTGCTGCTGGTGGGGTCCTAACCGGTGGGCTGACAATGAGGGAAGCAATGTAGCTTTGCTGACTACCTTCATTCTGAGCAGGTGCACCAACGGTACGTGACGTTTGGTAGTTAGTCCAGGCTTGCAAGTGCATGCTGGTTAAATGTCTACGCATGCACGTTGTATTTAAATTTTGAAGATTCTTCCCTCTGCTAAAGGTCTTTGAGCATTTCTTACAGATAACTTTTGACTGATCATTCGGATCTTGGTTAAAAAATTGCCACACTGCACTCTTCCTATTATCGAATACATTTTCAGGCATTGCACGCTGTGCTACTTTCACCGGATTGCCACGCTGTCCTAAAACTGTTTTCAACATAAGTTTTTGGCCTGATTCGGGCCTGCCAGATGACAGCTGTTGCGATGTAGATGGCTGCTGCGGATCATCCTCCTCCGCTTGTGAGCTACTGTCAGCGGCACCCTATTCCCCCAATGGCTGGCAATCTGGGTCAACAACTGGGTCATCTATCACCTCCTCTTCAATGTCATGTGCACCTTCCTCTGTGTCACTGTGTAAGGTGCTATAGCGTTCGGGACGGGGCACCATAGTCTCATCAGGGTCAGATTCTGGCTCAGTACACTGCGAGGGCAATGTAGTGATCTGAGACAATGGAACAGCATAATAATCTAGCTGCGGCTGTGCATCAGTGCACTCCATGTCCGATTAATCTTGTAATGGGCAATTAACAATTTCCCTTTCTAACCCAGGCACAGTATGTTTAAAGAGCTCCATGGAGTAAACTGTAGTGTCGCTTGACGCATCCTTCACTTTTGATTTGGGTGAAGGACACAAGTAAACGTCTTGTTCCTGTCCGGGAGCATCCACTGACGACTCGCTGCTTTTATATTTGGAACTTTCTGAAGAGGAGGCGAAAGAGCTAGAGGCTGAGTCAGCAAGGAAAGCCAAAACTTTTTCCTGCTGCTCCGGCTTTAAAAGCTGTTTTCCTACTCCCAGATAAGGGAGCCTTTGAGGCCTTGTGTAGCCTGACGATGACGCTGGCTCAACACCTCCAGTCTTAAGTGCTATTGTGCTTTTACCACTACCACCAGATGTACCACCACCACCATCAGTACCAGCTAGCAACGACCGCCCACAGGCTCTTCCACCAGACTTCCTCATTTTTTGGAAAATGTAACCAAAATAACAACCGTTATATGGTACTGTAAAACAAGGTAGAAGTTGTATATAAACTTGTTGAGAATTTGAATCTCCCTTTTTTTGTTGGGGAGACTGAACCAAAACTCAGGCCCAGTGTATAAAACAACACAATGTAAGTGGCAGAAAGTGGCTGGCTGATATATGACAAACTAACAGGACTGTAGTATATCCTCTTTGTGAGAATTTGAATCTCCATTTTTTGTTGGGGAGACCGAACCAAAACTCAGTCCCAGTGTATAAAACAACAAGTGTAAGTGGCAGAAAGTGGCTGGCTGATATACGACAAACTAACAGGACTGTATTATATCCTCTTTGTGAGAATTTGATTCTCCCTTATTTTTGGGGAGACCGAACCAAAACTCAGGCCCGCTGTATAAAACAACACAATTTAAGTGGCAGAAAGTGGCTGGCTGATAGACGACAAACTAACAGGACTGTAGTATATCCACTTTGTGAGAATTTGAATCTCTCTTTTTTTTGGGGGGGAATGAACCAAAATTCTGGCCCAGTGTATAAAACAACACAATGTAAGTGGCGGAAAGTGGCTGACTGATATACGACAAACTAACAGGGCTGTAGTATATCCACTTTGTGAGAATTTGAATCTCCTTTTTTTGGGGGGGAGACAGAACCAAAACTGAGGCCCAGTGTATAAAACAACAAAATGTAAGTGGCAGAAAGTGGCTGGCTGACATACGACAAACTAACAGGACTGCAGAATATCCACTTTGTGAGAATTTGAATCTCCCTTTTTTTTGGGAGACTGAACCAAAACTCAGGCCCAGTGTATAAAACAACACAATGTAAGTGGCAGAAAGTAGCTGGCTGATAGACGACAAACTAACAGGACTGTAGTATATCCACTTTGTGAGAATTTGAATCTCTCTTTTTTGGGGGGGAGACTGAACCAAAATTCAGGCCCAGTGTATAAAACAACACAATGTAAGTGACAGAAAGTGGCTGACTGATATACGACAAACTAACAGGGCTGTAGTATATCCACTTTGTGAGTATTTGAATCTCCTTTTTTTGGGGGGGAGACAGAACCAAAACTGAGGCCCAGTGTATAAAACAACAAAATGTAAGTGGCAGAAAGTGGCTGGCTGACATACGACAAACTAACAGGACTGCAGAATATCCACTTTGTGAGAATTTGAATCTCCCTTTTTTTTGCGAAACTGAACCAAAACTCAGGCCCAGTGTATAAAACAACACAATGTAAGTGGCAGAAAGTGGCTGGCTGATATACGACAAACTAACAGGACTGTAGTATATCCTCTTTGTGAGAATTTGAATCTCCCTTTTTTGTTGGGGGGAGACTGAACCAAAACTGAGGCCCAGTGTATAAAACAACACAATGTAAGTGGCAGATAGTGGCTGCCTGATATACGACAAACTAACAGGACTGTAGTATATCCACTTTGTGAGAATTTGAATCTCCCTTTTTTTGGGGGGAGACTGAACCAAAACTCAGGCCCAGTGTATAAAACAACATAATGTAAGTGGCAGAAAGTGGCTGGCTGATATACGACAAACTAACAGGACTGTAATATATCCTCTTTGTGAGAATTTGAATCTCCCTTTTTTGGGGGTAGACTGAACCAAAACTCAGGCCCAGTGTATAAAACAACACAATGTAAGTGGCAGAAAGTGGCTGGAAAATATATGAAAAAATACAAGGACTGTAGTACAATTTCAATCTCCCTACAATGATCTCAGGACAAGTATGGCAGCAATAAAAAGGACTGCTGCACACAAAAGTGTGGACAAATAAACAAGATAACTGTGCAGAAAGGAGCAACAGGATTTTTACTTTTAAAAAAGCAGTTGGTTTGCACAGCACCGTGCAAACAGCAATGCAGCTATCAGGGAGCCTTATAAGGCAGCCTAATAAGCTACAGAGCTGATGCACAAAAATATAGCCTCCACTGTCCTTGCAAAAAAAAGGTGGTGTTGGACAGTGGAAATCGCTACAACACAAGCGGTTTGGGGGTTAATCTTCCCTCCCTAACTATATCCCTCATTCTGATGAAGCTGCTGCAACCTCTCCCTATGCTATGATCGGGAGAAGTAAGATGGTGGTCAGCATGCACGCCCCTTTATACCCCCTGTGACGCCGCAGAAAGCAATCCAATCACTGTCATGCCCTTCTCTAAGATGGTGGGGACCGAGACCTATGTCATCACGCTGCCCACACTCTGCGTCCTCCTTCATTGACTGAAAAATGGCTGTGAAAGCGTCATATGAAACGCGACTTTGGCACGGAGATCACCGACCGCATGGCCGATCCCACACTAGGATCGGGTCGGGTTTCATGAGACCCGACTTTGCCGAAAGTCGGCGATTTTTGAATTTGTCCAATCCGTTTCTCTCAACCCTATTCATCAGTCCATGATCACAGTCCATCATCTTCAACCCACTTGGGACATCGAGTCGTCCATCCCTTCTCCTCAAAATTTCATCCTTGTGGCAAGGATATAGTCCATAAAATCCTGACCCGGCTAGAACATTAGGCCATCCATTTCCTCCCCTCCCCCTTTTTAAAAACAGTACCATCAATTGCACAATGTCGCTCATTTGTCAAACTCACAGTCTCTTGGAGTAAAGTTAATAGAAAATATGAGGCAGGGTCCAGGGAGAAATGGGACAGAATCTCAGTGCACAATCCTCAGGGGCAGAAAAGGGTGTGAGACCCCTTTGGCCATTCACACTCCTTTAATCCAGCAGGATGATGCGCAAGCATGTTCAAAATAAAACTGGGGGGGCACAAACTGTTCAGCCATTCTGGTCAACACCAGTGATCCTGGTCACTGTCGGGCCTTCTGTCCCAGGTACATGGAACGGTTCCTTTTCTTGTCCTCATGTGCAACGAGCACAACTGGGTCTTTCCAAATCAGATTCCTCTTTTCCCTTCTGGTTCAGGTATCCACATTTTCTACTCCTTCCCTTTTCCTTTCAGCCCAGGCTCCTTAGGTCCCTCACAAGCTGCCGAATACTGGCTCTCCCTTTCTCTGTCCTCATGAAACCCGCATTCTTGCTATGTGCCTTGACTGCCCAGTGGACCCATCCCTTTCCAGGCTGTAAGCTCTTTCTTCTGCTGCGTTAGCCTGCTCTGGTTCCTCTACTCCTCCGGATGCGCAATCGATTCCGCCATCACTTCTTCATATTGCTCTCTCTTTTCCTCACTCACCAACAATGGCACCAGCCCATTCTGCCGTGGGTGTGCTTCTCCGCAGCTCTACCTCTGCTGGCCCCTTCCCAAGCTGGATGGATTTTTGCGCTCTTTTCACCCTCCAACGCCCATGATGGGTGAAGCTTCCTCTGCCATGTGTGCCACCATCTGCCATCCTGAGCCTAGCTGTAGGCACCATTTTGGTTTTCACAGTAACCTTCCTCACATCCATCAAATTTTCTTGATGCATGATTCCATCCTGCTGACTACGCCAAATGTAAAGTGACTAATGCCTGTAGCCGTGGACGAGCTGCTGCTCCATAACGCCCTTGCACTTTACAGGAAAATCATGTCTCTGTCACAATATGATACCAGGTGTGGGATGCATCACACTCACTTGTAGGCTGCAGGCATAAATTTTCACCAGGCGTCCATTTTAAGGAGCTGCTGCACAAATCTCAGGGGACACGCAGTTTGTTGAAACAAGCAAAAGTTTACTGGACAGTTCAAGTTCATAAGATTGCAACACGCAGTATTGGGCACAACATTTCTTGTTTCCTTACTACAGTGCATCTTCAGAATTATTATTCATTACTCCTGGACTGGCTCTATATTTACTGTTCCTGTCAACCCCAAGGATCTCTCGTCCAGACTGGTAGTGCACCCAGGATCTGTTACCGTTCCCTCTAGCTTTCCCACGACCCTAGTCCCCTGTATGCTGACGATAAGGCACTCTTCGTATTACATCTATCGAGCCTTGAGTTATGGATGTTGCAGGAATGTCCACAAGGGATTCCAGTAAGGCTTCCCACCGCCACTAGCCATAGATGCTTGCCCACTGCAACTTGAACTTGACCTTGGTTACTGTACTTCCCTATTTGATCTGCTATCAGAAAGCAGTCTATTTTTACTGGGCCTTGCCACTCCCACTATGGGATAGTCCCAAACTGTAAGTATGTCTGTCCCTATGTCGGTAGCTGACAAATATACCTTTACAAACATTATGCATTGCATTTGCATATATTAAACATACTACACTTATACTGCTTACCAAAGTCCTGTCTTATCCTATGGTCACAGCCTTATGTCCTAAAATCTAACCTATGCATTATATCAATTATCTTATACTTTACAATTCCTGCATTCTTAACTGCACCCTATTCCTGTTATACTAACAATACTTGTTCCCCATGATACAGTGACCAGTTGTAGGATTGTACTCACTTAGGTGTAGCGGGAGGAGAACAAGAGGCTTGTTCCTTTAAAAGTTAATGTGGGTTTATTGCTTCATAAACCCAGAAGCAAAAAGAGAAAGTAAAAAACCTCAGGCAAAACAAAGTATAAATGTCCATGGCAGGGCTTTGCTGCACTAGGCCTGTGGGCACACAGGCTGGGGTAGTGTCCAGTATTCAGGCTCGGACTGGAGCCACACAACAGGAGGCCTTCTCCCTCCCAACACACATCCCATGTGCCAAACAACAGCCGCCATTATATAGGCTGTAACCACACCCAAAGGTGAGGTATGTGGGTAGCCAGACCTGCCCATCTCTCAAAGCTACCCGCAACTCGTACCTGTGGTGCAAAAAAAGAACCTCTTAGTTGATACTGCCACTGCTATGCACCACCCTAGTCTCTAGATTACAAGTGCCTGGTCATTAATAACTCCCTGGGTGGAGGTCTAGCTCTTAGCACTCTCACCATATGGTAGCATGTGAGCACCGCATCCCCTTCATTGCTTCCACTGTTTCGTGCAGTACATCTTTCTTTTAGTGGGGGCTGTACCTGGTGTTGCAGTTCATGACAGGCCATCAGTTTCAAAGAACCAGAAAGCATTTTTTTTTCTTATAATGTTTAAACAGAACTGTATATCTAGCATTGCAAATTAATGTACAAAATTGAAGGACTTTTTGGGATGAACATAAATTTATGCCCACTGTCAGGATTTCCCTCTGATGAAACCTCTAGCATAATGCACATTGTCAGGATTCAGTAATTCATTGTCAGTGCAGAAATGTATATTCAAGATGAAAATTACATTTAAATACTTTAAAGCTCTACTATTTATAACTATATATAATTTCAAGGATTCCTTTGTTTATATAAGCAGGCTGTAAAGGATACTTTACCTCTTCCTTCCGTTGTTTAATGGATTTTCTCAAATTGGTTCACATCAAACTGTTTCTATAGATATTTGTGTATAAAATTAGAGATTTTGTGGGCAAGCCTATGAACAACTAGAAAGAAAATGTAAAGATTTATTAACTGATCTACTTTGGGGTGTTGTTTTAATGACTGAAGCAAAAATAGCTCCTGCATTTGGAATATTAATTATTATGTCTTCTCTCTCAGTAAACAGGAAGCTGAAGCCTTAGAACGAGAATTGCTGGAAGATTACCGCTTTGGGAAGCAACAACTTATTGAGATATTAGGACACAGCTGTGCAATGGCAGTAACCAAGGTCTGTACTGCAGAGAAATGTAATCAGATCACTAGTTACTGTCCTGTACAATATGTATAGAATGTTAAAACAGCAAGGGGGACACAATTAAATACAGTAATTTTGTAACACACTTATGGAAACCTAAGCTACTACTTCAATAGTCACAAGAGAAATATATTATATAGTGATCTTCAAATGATTTGCTATGCATCCAATATCTGGGTTGGTCAGATGACTAATTGATATCAGTTTCCAGTAATTTTCATCAGTGTTTCAACCCAGTAAATTGGATCTCTCTTGAGAATTTAAATAACATTTTTAATGAAAAATATTGCAAAAACAGAGAAGTTCATACGGTATATCAATAGTTGGTCCATGAATGAAGAAAGAGTGGGATGGCACTCAGTGTTCTGTAAAATCCCCAGTTTATTGAAACATTAAAAAATCTTCAGCAGGGGAGCAATGTGTGGGATTTTGTCCTTGTATCCCACACATTGCTCCCCTGCTGAAGATTTTTTTAATCTTAATATATACTTACCTTGTAATGTCTTCACATCCTGTTCTGTCCAGATGTGTCTGGATCCCGGAATTCGAAGCAGCAGAAGTTCACCGACCGCCATATTGGGACACCCAATTGATGGGGTCTCAATATGGTAACTGCTGGTGGTACCAGCTTCTTGCGCAGTACCACCAGCGGAACACCGTCACACCACACACACACTATATACACTGTACGCGCCACACACACACTGTATATGCTGTATGCACCACACAAACACACTGTATATGCCGTACATACCACACACACACACTGTATACGCCGTACGCAGCCTCTTGCGCGGCACCACCAGCAGAACACCGTCGCGAACATGCCGCTGCCGGGATCAGCCGAATGATTCACTGACCGCCACCATCTTTGTACAGGAGGAGCGCATAGCACATGGGGTAGACAGGTCAAAGAGGAGAGCACAGACAGGAGAAGTCAGCACATGGGGAAAGAGAAGAGTGGATAGGTGGGTGAGAACATGGGGGGAGAGATTCTCATTACCGCCCTCCCGATGCGATAGCATCAGGCCTCCATCTAGTGTTTCAATAAACTACGGATTTTACAGGACGGTGAGTGCCATCCCACTCTTTCTTCATACATGGACTTTTGGTGATGTTTTTTCTGGATTGAGCACCTGTACATCCGTGCATGTGAGCCTGCAGCGTTTGTGACCCCACAGGTGGGTTGGTTGATTTGGCGGTGCAGCAGTGCAGATTGCTTGTCGCTTTGCAAATATCAATATTTGGAAGTATATATGAAGTGAAGAAAGTATAACCTAAAAGATTTACTTTTATTTGGCAGGTGTATCCATTGAAAGCACTTCCTAAAAAACAACCAACTGTTTTGATCATTTGTGGCCCTGAACAGAATGGTGCTATTGGCTTGGTTTGTGCTCGAAACCTACGCGCATTTGTAAGTGTCCATCCAAATAAGCAAATGCATATTATTAACTTTTATCTTCTCATAGAAAGGAAAGGGAAAGTTTTAACAATTTCTTTTTCACTTACATTTACACACAGCTACAGTATATTCTTCCCCTAATGCATCATATAATATCTATGGGAAGGAGGGGGCTCATATTCAGTCACATCCAAAGTTGTGATTAATGCATGAAATGCGTCCACTCATAGAGATAACTCAGAGAATAACCTTGACTCTACATTATGATTATATATTCATAGCCATTATACATTATGCATCTTTTGTAGAATTAATGGTGCGTAACATAAATTTCGTAAAATTATTAGTGATAATTTTATAAATGGATAGATATTCTAAGCAGAGGTCACACTACACATTTCACAGAAGAATGCTCCGCTTAGCATTTTAGAAGAGCATTTTTCAACCGAGATGGAGAGTGTAATCTCCAATTACTCAACTTGTAATACATATGCATAACAAAATGTTAAGAGCTCTCTATTTATGCAGGAAAACATTGTTATGTCCTATTATGCTTCCTAGCTGTAACCCTATATTCCTGAGCACAGTAATAGTGTTCCCACACAGTAGCAATGCATCATTGGGCCTCTTTAAATTAATAATGCAACCTTTGCGCCTCCACACACTAATGGTGCCCCTTCTGTGTCTCCACACAGTAATAATGCCCCACACAGTAATAGTGTTCCTATTTTGCCTAAACAGAAATAGTGCTCCACATTTGACCTCTAGATAGTAATAGTGGTTCCTCTGCTCCTCCACTTTGTATTAATGCCCATTGTGCTTTAATAATGAAATAATGCTCCATCTATGACTCCACATAGTAATTTTATAGCAATGGTGCCTCAATGTGCCTCTATATAATAATGACCAACTGTACTTCCACATAGTAAAATTGCCCCCACTGAGCGTCTACACAGTAATAGCATCTCTATTGTGCCATTGCGCCTGCGTATGGATAGGCCTCTGTATACTCAAAGGACCCCATCTGTGCCCCTACATTATAATATGGCAACCTCTGTGCCTCACCTCACTCTGCTCTTATGAAGAGTAGGGATTTTCTCTTCCGTGTACTGGCATTTTGAAGCTCGGTGCATGTGCCCACAATTGATGTCAAGTGTATCAATATCATCAACATAATTAATATTTCACTGAAGTACCGGTAGTCATTTGAAGATTCTCAATTGAAACATTGAATTATATTTCTTACTAGGGTAGGAAGAGAGTCTGGTCCTTTTACCCCACTTTCTAAGGCTAAGAACCATGTTGTGCCATTATGGAGAGTGGTAGTAGGAATTTTTATCTTAGCTATGTACTTCAATTGAAAAGGGATTTCTTTAGCAGCATGGGATAAATCTATATGGTTATTAACTAAGGTAACATTAGCCTTGGTGCCCAAGGGAGACCAAAGCCTAGTCTTCCACTTCCACTAGGATATGACATAACAGTATGCATTATTCTTTTACTGTGACCGATTATCTTTTTGCTTTATTGCTTTATTAAGTCTGTTCTATGATATCACTGTATTATTTCTGTAGCATTGTGCATCTCCTTGTATTATGATGTAGTATATATGATACCTGTGCTATGACATCTCTGTGGTTCCCAGAATTTGTGTCATCCCTATTATTTTGGTAAAATCACTATTTACATTGTTGTCATCATGTGACATTCTTTTGCTATTACATCTATGTTTCTTATGATGTTATCTTAATTTTTTGATATACTGCTGCGATATCCATCTTGTAATACCGTGACCATGACTACCGTCCTGTGACATTTAGGCTACTTTCACACATCAGGTTTTTTAATTCCGGCTGTTTACGGCTCTTTAGAGAAAAACCGGAACCGGTTGTATTAGCACCGGATTGCGCCACATGGCCCAGCGCTTTTTCCGGATCCGGCTAAAATTCCGATTCCGGCGTCTGGAAAAAACGTCTACTGTAACGTTTTTTGTCTGCGGCAAAAAAGCCGGAAGGGCCGGATCCGGCCCTTCCGGCTTTTTGCTACAATGCATGTCTATGGACGCCGGATTGCGCCGGATCAGGAAAAAGGCGGATCCGGCGGCCTGATCCGGCTTTTTAAACTGAGCATGCTCAGAACATATTGACCTGCCCCCAGGACACATATATAAACCAATGCCATTGAGGCCCTCACTCATTTCAAGCCATACTGCCAGCCAGAGAGCCCATACCCTGCCAAGAATCTTCCAGACCCTGCCAAAAGAGCCACCCAGAGAGCGGAGCCAAGCCTGCCAGAGAGCGGAGCCAAACCTGTCAGAGAGCGGAGCCAAGCCTGCCAGAGAGCGGAGCCAAACCTGTCAGAGAGCGGAGCCAAACCTGCCAGAGAGCGGAGCCAAACTTGCCAGAGAGCGGAGCTAAACCTGCCAGAGAGCGGAGCCAAGCCTGCCAGAGAGCGGAGCCAATCCTGCCAGAGAGCGGAGCCAATCCTGCCAGAGAGCGGAGCCAAACCTGCCAGAGAGCGGAGCCAAGCCTGCCAGAGAGCAAAGCCAAACCTGCCAGAGAGCGGAGCTAAACCTGCCAGAGAGCGGAGCCTTACCTGCCAGAGAGCAGAGCTAAACCTGCCAGAGAGCGGAGCCAAGCCTACCAGAGAGTGGAGCCAAGCCTGCCAGAGAGCGGAGCCAAACCTGCCAGAGAGCGGAGCCAAACCTGCCAGAGAGAGGAGCCAAACCTGCCAGAGAGCGGAGCTAAACCTGCCAGAGAGCGGAGCCAAGCCTGCCAGAGAGCGGAGCCAAACCTGCCAGAGAGCGGAGCCAAACCTGCCAGAGAGCGGAGCCAATCCTGCCAGAGAGCGGAGCCAATCCTGCCAGAGAGCGGAGCCAAACCTGCCAGAGAGCGGAGCCAAGCCTGCCAGAGAGCAAAGCCAAACCTGCCAGAGAGCGGAGCTAAACCTGCCAGAGAGCGGAGCCTAACCTGCCAGAGAGCAGAGCTAAACCTGCCAGAGAGTGGAGCCAAGCCTACCAGAGAGTGGAGCCAAGCCTGCCAGAGAGCGGAGCCAAACCTGCCAGAGAGCGGAGCCAAACCTGCCAGAGAGTGGAGCCAAACCTGCCAGAGAGCGGAGCTAAACCTGCCAGAGAGCGGAGCCAAGCCTGCCAGAGAGCGGAGCCAAACCTGCCAGAGAGCGGAGCTAAACCTGCCAGAGAGCGGAGCCAAACCTGCCAAAGAGCGGAGCTAAACCTGCCAGAGAGCGGAGCTAAACCTGCCAGAGAGCGGAGCCAAGCCTGCCAGAGAGCGGAGCCAAGCCTGCCAGAGAGCGGAGCCAAACCTGCCAGAGAGCGGAGCCAAACCTGCCAGAGAGCAGAGCTAAACCTGCCAGAGAGCGGAGCCAAACCTGCCAGAAAGCGGAGCCAAGCCATGTCTTCTTCTGGGAGCCCTCCCGTCGGCAGCGCACTGAGGTAAATATATATGCTTTTTTAAATAATTTTGCTCTCTCTCCCTCTCTCTTTGTATGTATGTATGTATGTATGTCTGTATGTATGTCTATGTGTGTATGTGTGTGTGTATGTGTGTGTGTATGTATGTGTGTCTTTGTGTGTGTGTCTGTATGTATGTCTGTATGTATGTATGTGTGTCTGTATGTGTGTGTGTATATATTAATGTATTTCGCCATCTTTCTTTTTTGTAGGAAGCTGCTGCCGCAGCACAAGAGGTGCTCCCAGAAGAAGAGCGAAGGGGTGGAGAAATACCTGGAGCGGGATCACAATTGGTATGTTTCTTTCATTTATCGCAGAACCACAACCTCACACTACAACCAACACATAAAAACACAAGATACTTACAGAAAGAACGCAGCACACAACACATACAAACTGACCATTTCAGACATCACACAACACATACAAAATGATCATTATAGATATCACACGGCACACAACACATAAAAGGCTACATACAAGCACATCATTTTTATGTTATTTTCCTTCTAGAGTTCGGATTCTGATGCTCGATCCAGAGGTCCTCCCAGTGGCTCCCAGGGTCGTCGGCGTCAGAGTCAGGGCGGCCGTCATCGTGTAAGCATATATGTAAATTTTTTTATTTTTTTGTGGATTTTTCTTTATGTTTACAATCTAATTTTATTTTTTTCCCTTTTTTATAACAGGCTTCACAGCGTGCTCCTGATTCGGACTGTGAGGAGGTCGGCCTCGATATTGACCTCCTCTTCGAGCTGATCCAAGACAGGGAGCCGCTGTGGAACATGGGGGACCGCCGCCATGCTGATGTCATCGTGATCCGTCGACTCTGGGAGCAAGTCTGCCAAGAGCTTATAGAGAAGTGGGAGGACCTCGATGTTTGGGCCCAGAATCAAGAACGTAAGTATACACAGTTCAGTTTTGTTGATGCATTCTAAGTATTGTTTCTAACCAATTTGTGTTTCTCCTTTTTTAACAGGTGAGAGAATTGTGAAATGGTGGCGGTCGATCAGGGATCGCTTTAAGAAGGAGTTCAACAAAGAGATGCAGGCACCGAGTGGTTCTGGAGGACGCAGGAGCAGATACAAGTATGCCCAAGCCCTGTCGTTCCTCAGGACAATGATGGTGACCCAAAGGTAAATATTACCCACCATATGTAATAACCAATGTTTAACATGTCTAAACCTCTTTTGCTCTTTCAGCCAGGGCCATGCAATATCAGTATATTGTTGTTTTTCTCTTTTGTTCCACAGCACCGTCGGGAGCACTCGGGAGCCTGCAGCAGAGTTGAACCCTTCTGGGGCGATCCCTCAGGAGGCCGCCACCGAGGGACACTTCAACAGTCCCGGCCCCTCTGCATCTTCCCACTCTGCACCTTCCCAGCCTACCCACACATTGGATCCCTCTGTCCCATCCGCGAGCGCTGGAGCATCCTGGCCGGTTCCATTGCATGTATCTGCTGGTGAGAATATAGCGTTTCCTGTACCCCACCCCCTGCTGCTGCCACCTCTAATACACCTGTAGCTAAGGGGCGCCAGCGGCAGAGGGGTCAGGTACAGAGCTATGCGCCCGAGTTCTTACACCTGAACGCATCCTTCCAGAACTGTCTCAAAGTTTTGTCCGAGCAAATGGCTGCAGGTTTCAATTTAATAAATGAAAGTATACTCGAGTTGCATACACTTCTGTTAACGATGCGTTCAGAGGCAAGACAGTCACCAAACAACACTTTTTTCCAGTCGGTAATCGAGCAAATGGAGACGCTATCTGCTGCTCAGCAGATGCAAGTAATGGAATCCTGCCAGTCTACTCTAGCGCTCATTGCCTCAAAAGCCGAGACTCTTGCCACCCATCCTGCACCTGACCCCCTTCCTCCACTGTCCATCACTACAGTCACTCCCATCCTCCTGACCCGTACCACCAACCTGCCCGTGCCCCATCCCACGAACCTCACCATCACCCACATCGTGCCCGCACCCCATCCCACCAGCCACAAGACTACCAGCATTCCCATGCCCCATCCCACCAGCCAGACTACCAGCGGGACGCCCGTGCCTCATCCCACCAGCCAGACTACCAGCGTCCTGCCTGTGCCCCTTCCCACCATTCTGACCAATATGATGAGCCCGACCCATAGCACTTCCCATCTATTTAATCCGCGCCTCCTCTCCCTGCCCACTACCAACAGCCTCTTTCACCTCCTTCCCAACCTTCTTCTCCACCTATCACTGATTCTGCCTCCCAATCCTCCCAAAACATCACCTACACCCCTCCTTCCTACCAAATTCCTAACCCCAATCCCACTTTCCTGTCCACCCGCTCAATTGCCTTCTCCACCCCTTCACCACTACCTATTGATCCTTCCCCACCACCAACACATTCCTCTCTCCACACTCCCACTGTCAAAGTGTCCCTATCTGACAGCCCCTCCAGCACTATCTCCACCCCGACTTATTCCAACCTTTAGTTTTTTTTGTTGTGTTAAAAAAATGTTTAATAAAATTGTGTTGTTTACAGCCAATTTGTATTTTCTTTATAAGGTATAGATAACACTTGGGTAAGACAAGGTTTATTGGTTAGAGGTAAAATACTTTGGGTACAACCCAAACAGGTACACAACTTGGGTAAAAGGTAAAATGAAACAGGTACACAACTTTGGTAAAAGGTTAAATACTTTGGGTACAACCCAAACAGGTACACAGTTTGGGTAAAAGGTAAAATCAAACAGGTATACAACTTGGGTAAAAGGTTAAATACTTTGGGTACAATCCAAACAGGTACACAACTTTGGTAAAAGGTAAAATCAAACAGGTACACAACTTGGGTAAAAGGTAAAATCAAACAGGTACACAACTTGGGTAAAAGGTAAAAAGCTTGTTACTAGGTTCAAGACAAATTGTTCAAACTCTCTCATCCTGTCAGTCTATTCTTCCTTCGGGTGAAATAAAATATTCTGCGAATTGATCACGAATTCAGGAAACAGTCGCAGAACTTCTATACGTTATGTTGTTATAATCAGCCAAGGTTGTTTCTTCAGAGTGGTCCTCAATGGAAACCTGTTCCTTGGATATCACATAATTGTGCAGGACAACACACGCTTTCACTACCTCATCCACAGTGTCTATCTTCAAGTTAATAGATGTCAGTAGAACTCTCCATTTGGCGGTTAAGATCCCAAACGCAGACTCCACCATTCTCCGTGCATGTGTGAGTTGGTAGTTAAAAATTCTTTTAAGGCCCCGTCTCACACAGCGATGCTGCAGCGATACAGACAACGATGCTGATCGCTGCAGCGTCGCTGTTTTGTCGCTGTGTGGTCGCTGGAGAGCTGTCACACAGACCGCTCTCCAGCGACCAACGATGCCGAGGTCCCATGTAACCAGGGTAAACATCGGGTTACTAAGCGCGGGGCCGCGCTTAGTAACCCGATGTTTACCCTGGTTACCAGCGTAAAAGTAAAAAAAAACAAACAGTACATACTCACATTCCGGTGTCTGTCCCCCGGCGTCCGCTTCTCTGCACTGTGTAAGCACAGCGGCCGGAAAGCACAGCGGTGACGTCACCGCTGTGCTCGCTTTCCGGTCGCTGTGCTTACACAGTGCAGAGAAGCTGAGACGCCGGAGGACAGACACCGGAATGTGAGTATGTACTGTTTTTTTTTTTTTACTTTTACGCTGGTAACCACGGTAAACATCGGGTTACTAAGCGCGGCCCTGCGCTTAGTAACCCGATGTTTACCCTGGTTACCAGTGAAGACATCGCTGGATCGGTGTCACACACACCGATTCAGCGATGTCAGCGGGACCTCAACGACCAAAAAAAGGTCCAGGCCATTCTGACACGACCAGCGATCTCGCAGCAGGGGCCTGATCGCTGGTACGTGTCACACATAGCGAGATCGCTACTGAGGTCGCTGTTGCGTCACAAAACTTGTGACTCAGCAGCGATCTCGCTAGCGATCTCGCTATGTGAGATGGGGCCTTTAGTTTGGTTTAATCCACGGCTGAAGTAGGGTTTCAAAAGATGTTCTGAAAGCTGAAAAGCTTCATCCCCAACACAAACAAATGGCATTGGTGGCTCTGAGGTTTGAGGCAGTGGTCTTGGAGAGGGGAATTGAAAGGTTTTTCCATACAAATGCCGCCCCATTGCAGACAGTTTGAAAACTTGTGAATCATTTGAGCGGCCATACGCACCAATATCCACCGCTACAAATTTGTAATCCGCATCGGTAATGGCCGTCAGCACGATGGAAAAGTACTTTTTATAGTTAAAATATTCGGATCCAGAACCAGCCGGTTTCACGATACCGATATGTTTCCCATCCACCGCGCCCAAGCAATTGGGAAACTGACACACTTCCTGGAATTTGTTTGCTACTTCCAACCAAGTCTGCATTGTGGGATGTGGAATAAAATCATCGTGCAAAGAGTGCCACAGTGCACTGTCACTGATGAGCTGTAGGAACACTGTATATATAGTTTTCAGGGGGCCAATCACATTTTTACCTGTCAGGGGGCGTTTTTAAAAACTGGATCCGTCAAAAACCGGATGGAAAACCGGACGAAATGGATGCCAACCGGATGGGATAGATCCGGTTTCTCGCCGGATCTGGACATCTGATCCGGCTGAAAACTGGATCCGTCCCATCCGGTTTTCACAAAATAAGCCGGATCCAGCGCTGCGGTGCGATGCCGGAATTGGCATGCGGCAAAAAACCTGATGTGTGAAAGTAGCCTAACATGGATTTTATGCTTGTGCTTTGCCGCTTTGCTTATTACTCCAGCTTTGGAGAGCACTGTTGCAAACTTTCCTTCAGAGTTTAGGAAACTTAAGTTGTGCTGAACAGACACTGAACCAGTGGGTTTTTTAATAGTTGTGTGTTGTCAGTAATGAGAATGATCCATTGTTAAAATATATAGAATCTAATAAATTACAGTCAATGGAACAAACTACAAAAGAAGCCCACAGAATAACTAACAAAGGATCACAATTACAGCATGAACTGGTAGAGTGGCAGTCCCTACCAAAAGTTCCAGACAAAGAAACCTAATAGCATCCCATTGGACCAGCTAACTGCAAACATATTTCTTCTAACAGCTATTAAAATTCCTTGTAGGAAGAGTGTGTTCTCAATGATCACTCACTGTATTCTCCATTTCACTGCTCTTTTTCTACATTTTTTTAGTAAACAATTTAATTTTCTGTTTTACTAAAATACTATGGTTATATACAACTATATACTGTTTGGTTAAAAGTCTCATAATTGTGGAGAATTATAGAAAGATTTCATGCTTGGCACAGTGTGAATGACCTAAGCACACCTGAGGTTTCCGGGAGCAGATGCAGTCTCCATAGGATGCCAGCAGGGAGATCTTGTTTTGTACAAGTAATGCCACATGGCACAGTAGCAGTACCTACAGGATTTAGCTTCTTTTCACTAAATAATTAACCAACATATTTTTACCAGGACATTGAGGTTCATTATTGAAGCTCAGTCACACACGTTGTTTTAGTTTTTTGATTTCTCTCTTAATATTATACTTGCCTGTAATAGTTAGATTTTATAGAACTGTCAGTTCCTGCTTTAGACATTACAGGGTCACAGATTATGTTGTTTTCTATTCTTCTTAAATAAAATTACATGGTACTGGAATGTGTGACTCAAGTGTACCATTTCTCAGTAGTGGCTCATACAGAAAAATATTTTCTTTTGTCTGCCATTCTTGCTCACATCACATAATTCTGATTCATGCCTTGTTCTTCAAGTAGTAGGATACAAGGTAAAGGTATACAAATAAAGCAAAGTGAATCGCTTCTACAGCATAAATAATTTTGCAGGCAAAAATATACTAGAGAGGTTTTCGAGAACTTTTTTTTATTGATGACTTATTCACAGGATTGGTCATCAATATAAGGTCAGTGTAGGTCCAACACTGAGCACCACCACTGTTCACCTTTGGCAGATGTAAACAGTGTACAGAATGAAACAATGCAGTCTTGGACTCAACTAATGGATAGCTCATCAATAAAAAAATTGGAAGATATTCTACAACTATGTTCTTTTGTCCTACCAAATACTTTGATCTGCAATCTTAAAGGGAATCTGTCACCCCAAAATTCGCCTATAAGCTAAGGCCACCGGCATCAGGGGCTTATCTACAGAATTCTGTACTGCTGTAGATAAGCCCCCGATGTAACCTGCAAGATAAGAAAAACAGGTTATATTATACTCACTCAGGGGCGGTCCCAGTGTGGTCTGGTCCAATGGGCTTCGCGGTCCGGGTCCGGTGCCTCCCATCTTCATACGATGATGTCCTCTTCTTTGCTTCCTGCCACGGCTCCTGCACATGCGTACTTTGTCTGCCCTGTTGAGGGTAGAGCAAAGTACTGCAGTGCGCAGGCGCCAGGCCTCTCTGACCTTTCCTGGCACCTGCTCACTGCAGTACTTTGCTCTACCCTCAACAGGGCAGATAAAGTATGCCTGCGCCGGAGCCGCGGCAGGAAGAAAAGAAGAGGACGTCATCGTATGAAGATGGGAGGTGCTTGACCCAGACCGCAACGCCCATCGGACCAGACCGCTCTGGGACCGCCGATGGGTGAGTATAATATAACTTGTTTTTCTCATCTTGCAGGTTACATCGGGGGCTTATCTACAGCATTACAGAATTCTGTAGATAAGCCCCTGATGCCAGTGGCCGCAGTTTATAGGGCAAAAATGGGTGACAGATTCCCTTTAATCTTGAAATAATGTATAAGATTCTATACAATATACCTGTAAATTTTTTATGTTAATCTGTTTTACCTTTAAAGCTCATTTAGTCTAGCCGGCAATCGGGATCAGCTTTCCTTAGAACACTAGTTCATCAACTGGCTTATGTAGAGATGTCAGCAATTGCCTAATGAACAAGCCAAACATTTGCTCATCAGGTGATTGAATTATTCATGCCGGCATTAATTTATAGTTCTCAGAAGCCCACCATCCTGTTCTATGTAAACAGAAAATTTGCTGCCATTAACAATGATTACACAGGTCTGCAAAGGTAAAAATGTTTGAAAAGTAAGAGGTGATTTCTTTATACTTTTGATCGCTGAGTTAAAATATTAAAAAAATCCATCACGTACAGTTTTTTTCACAAACTCGGACTCAGTAGGCATTTTCTTGCAATATACTTTGACCACTTTGCATGACCCTTGGTGGATGATTTTGGTGTCATTAGATTGGTTAGAAGTTAATGGATGCTGTGCTGTGACTGGCTGCTGTGGGCAGAGATTTTCTTAACCCAACGTCCATAGAATGTGGTGGTGTCCACAGCATTCAATCAAAGCATATCTTTTATATTAAATTAGCAGTATAAGAAATGAAAGCTGCAGTGTGATTGGTTGTTATGGGCAGTAAAGACATATTTTTTTTAGTCACAGTTCATAATAATGTGGTGGTGTCCATAGCAACCAATCAGAGCACAGCTTTTATTTTACCTCCGCAGTATAAGAACTGGAAGCTGCACTGTGATAGGTGACTATGGGGAGAAAAGGTAGATTTTCTTTTAGACAGAGTTTATAAGAGTGTGGTGGTGTGCTTACCACAATTCCTTTCAGTATTTAGTGGTTGTGGTGGATTATGCTTCTGCTTTTAACAACATGATCGAAATGGCTACAAGATGGTGTCTTAATTCACCTGACAACTTTTGTTACATTTGCAGTAAAGAAACAAGTAAGGAACAATATGGACTTTGTTAGAAAAGTGTATTATGCGTACTTTGGAGTAAAACTAGGTGATCAGGACAAGTCGTGTGGTCCACAAGTAGTGTGTTCTGTTTGTGCAGAAGAACAACAACAGTGGTCTAAGGGGAAGAAAGAGAGCTTTCATTTTCGTGTATCTATGATCTGGAGGGAACTGCAAAATCATAGTGATGACTGCTACTTTTGTACGTGCAATGTTGAGGGATTCAATCCTAAAAATAAGAAGGAAATTATGTGCCTGTACCTCCCATAATAATAATAAATAATAATTTTTTTTTTTATATAGCGCTAACATATTCCGCAGTGCTTTACAGTTTGCACACATTATCATCGCTGCACCCAATGGGACTCACAATCTAAATTCCCCATCAGTATGTCTTTGGAATGTGGGAGGAAACGGAGAACCCGGAGGAAACCCACGCAAACACGGGGAGAACATACAAATTCTTTGCAGATGTTGTCCAGGGTGGGGCTTGAACCCAGGACTCCTGCGCTGCAAGGCTATCCACTGAGCCACCGTGCTGCCCCATCAACGATGAACCCTGAACATCATGGCCCAGGAATACCTTTCACTTCACAGTCAGAGAAACTTGAAGGTACATCTGATTCAGAAGAATCAGAACATAAAAAGCAAAATTCTGACAAAAATGTTCATGCTAATCCCAATGAGCAACAGCTTTTTTCACTGCTCAAATTAAAGGATTTATTCAGGGACTTGGACCGTTTACATTCTACAGAACTTTAAGGCTCTAGACTAAAGGAAAATAACCTGGCAGCTCCTGGTACCTGTTTTTCATGGTACAGAAGCAGACAAAATGAATTCCTTCTATACTTTTATCAAGACAGTGCTCTAGTGTATTGCAGCGATATTCCTGGGCTGTTGAAAACATTTAACATTGAGTACAATGTGAGAGAGTGGAGACTCTTTTTATTGATTCATCCAAAAGTCGGAAAGCTGTGCTACTGCATAATGGCAGCAAGAATGCTTCAGTGCCTGTAGGGCATTCTGTACACTTGAAGGAAATCTATGAGAATTTGGACTTTATGCTCAAGAAACAACTACAAAGATAAAGGATGGTCGATATGTGGTGATACACAATGTATACCTGCTTTTTGGGTGAATGGGACAGCCGGGATAGGACTTATCACTGGAGCCAAAAAAGTTGCCAACGAGAACATCTTTGCAACCTAGACTCAAGAACATACAGGTGCATCTCACAAAATTAGATTACCATTAGTGTTGAGCGATACCTTCCGATATTCAAAAGTATCGGTATCTGATTGGATCGGCCGATATCCCAAAAATATCGGATATCGCCGATACCGATACCCGATAGCAATACAAGTGAATGGGACACAAATATCGGAATGTAAATCAGCCCTTTCTGTCCTTCTATATGCTGTTCTGGAGGGGGGAAGTGTGGGCGGTGCGTGGGCAGATACTGTGAGTGTCTGTGTGTGCGGGCGGGTTCTGTGCGGGCCTGCCAGGGATCTAATTCTATGCGGCGCTGTATCCGGGCAGCCCAGGCTCGATGCGGCGTTCCGGGGACATACTACATACAGGCTACATATATACTACATACATGCTACATACATACATGCTACATACATACTACATACATGCTACATACATACTACATACATGCTACATACATACTACATGCATACATACTGCATACATACATACAGTACATACATACAGACATACAGTACATTAAACATAGATTACATACTCACCATTACTTGTCATTTTGATCCCCGAAGCCAGTGTCATCTGTAAAAAATGTAAAAAAACCAAACAACCAATATACTCCCTGTCCGCAGAAATCCACGAGTGTCCCACGACGATCTCCCGTGGAGAGCAGCAGCAACAGCTGTTGCAACCGCTCTCCAGGGGCCCCAGGAACACAATGACGGGAGGAAGGTATCCTTCCGCCACTGTATTCCTCCGCCACTGTAAAAAAAAAAGTCCCTAGTCTCACTTTATGGCATTGCTGTATGAGACATTTTCCAATGCAGCAATTGCCATAAAGTGACACTTTGAACTCAAATAACCTCAGTGATGCACTGCAGGAGCCATTGTCTCCTGTCAGTGTGTCACTTAGGGTCCTATAGAGCAGTGACATCACCCGATGTCACTGTTCTATAGGGGAGATCGTCTTGGGACACTCGTTATTAATTGGACTACGGCCGACAGGTAGTATACGGTTTATTATTTTAAGTTTTTTGCAGGCGCTGAAGTATGGTAAGTATGGTGAAATGAAGAATATTAAAATACTTTTTCCTAATGTGTGTGTGTTTTATTAACCCTTTTCTTACTAATGGATTAATAACGGATAGGCGTCTTATTGACGCCTCTCCGTTACTAACCCGGCTTAATGTCACCTTACAATAGCAAGGTGACATTAACCCCTTATTACCCCATACCCCACCACTACACGGGAGTGGGAAGAGAGGGGCTAAGTGCCGGAATTGGCGCATCTTACAGATACACCATTTCCGGGGCGGCTGCGGACTGGTATTTGTAGCCGGAGGGGCAATATCCATGGCCCCTCTCTAGGCTATGAATATCAGCCCGCAGCTGTCTGCGTAGCCTTTCTGGTTATAAAATATAGGGGGACCCCACGTCGGTTTTTTTTTGGATCCCCCTATTTTAATAGCCAGTAAAGGCTACGCAGACAGCTGCGGGCTGATATTCATAGCAGGCTACAAATATTGGCCCCTGGCCGTCGGCTTTCCCCCTCTGTCGCAGAAAATTGTGCGGGAGCCCACTCCGTTTTTTTCCGTTTTTTTTTTTTTTTTTTTTAATTCAACGCTCATAAAGGCCTCTTTCACACTTGCGTCGGGCCGACGTACCGACGAACGTTGTGAAATTTGTACACGACGTGGGCAGCGGATGCAGTTTTTCAACATTCTGAAGTGCGGGGAGGAGGGGGCAGAGTTTCTGCCGCACATGCACGGTAGAAAATGGTGGACGCAACGGACAAAAAAACGTTCACTTGAACGTTGTCTGTAGTATGTATGGAGTATGTATGGAGTATGTATGTAGCATGTATGTAGGATGTATGTATGTATGTAGCATGTATGTATGTATGTAGCATGTATGTAGTATGTATGTAGCATGTATGTATGTAGCATGTATGGAGTATTTTTTTTTTTACATTCAACACATTAGCCGGATGATGGGACTACTAGTGTCCCATCATTGGCTAATGTGTCAATCACTGTCATCGGACGATGCCTGCACAGACACAAAGACCCCCGGCAGTCCGCACAGAACCCCCCGGCAGGCCGTACAGACCCCGGAGAGGCCGCACAGACCCCCCGGCAGGTCATACAGACCCCGGAGAGGCCGCACAGACCCCCCGGCAGGTCGTACAGACCCCGGAGAGGCTGCACAGACCCCCTGGCAGGCCGTACAGACCCCGGAGAGGCCGCACAGACCCCCCGGCAGGACGTACAGACCACGGAGAGGCCGCACAGACCCCCCGGCAGGCCGTACAGACGCCGGAGAGGCCACACAGACCCCCCGGCAGGTCGTACAGACCCCGGAGAGGCTGCACAGACCCCCCGGCAGGCCGTACAGACCCCGGAGAGGCCGCACAGACCCCCCGGCAGGCCGTACAGACCCCGGAGAGGCTGCACAGACCCCCCCGGCAGGCCGTACAGACCCCAGAGAGGCCGCACAGACCCCCCGGCAGGCCGCACAGACCCCGGAGAGGCCGCACAGACCCCCTGGCAGGCACGCACACTCACACAGACCCCGCCCGCACAGAGACACACAGTCTCCGCCCACGCACCGCCCACTTTCCATTATAGTGATTTTTGCACTGTGGGGACTTCCGATTCTGATTTCCGATATCGCAGAAATATCGGAACTCGGTATCGGAATTCTGATACAGCGAATATCGGCCGATACCCGATATTTGCAGTATCGGAATGCTCAACACTAATTATCATCAAAAAGTTAATTTATTTCAGTTCTTCAATACAAAAAGTGAAACTCGTATATTAGATAGAGTCATTACAGAGTGATGTATTTCAAGTGTTTATTTCTGTTAATGTTGATGACTATGGCTTACAGCTAGTGTTGAGCGATACCGTCCGATACTTGAAAGTATCGGTATCGGAAAGTATCGGCCGATACCGGCAAAGTATCGGATCTAATCCGATACCGATACCCGGTACCAATACAAGTCAATGGGACTCATGTATCGGACGGTATCCCTGATGGTTCCCAGGGTCTGAAGGAGAGGAAACTCTCCTTCAGGCCCTGGGAACCATATTAATGTGTAAAATAAAGAATTAAAATAAAAAATATTGCTATACTCACCTCTCCGACGCAGCCTGCACCATACCGAGGGAACCGGGAGCCTTCTTTGCTTAAAATGCGCGCTTTTCCTTCCTTCCGTGACGTCACGGCTTCTGATTGGTCGCGTGCCGCCCATGTGACCGCGACGCGACCAATCACAGCAAGCCGTGACGTAATTTTCAGGTCCTTCTAGGCATTCAGTATTTTAAAATGCGCGCGTCTCCTGCCTCCCGTGACGTCACGGCTTGTGATTGGTCGCGTCGCCCATGTGACCGCGACGCGACCAATCACAACGCCGGAACGTAATTTTAAAATACTGAATGCCTAGAAGGACCTGAAAATTACGTCACGGCTTGCTGTGATTGGTCGCGTCGCGGTCACATGGGCGGCACGCGACCAATCAGAAGCCGTGACGTCACGGAAGGAAGGAAAAGCGCGCATTTTAAGCAAAGAAGGCTCCCGGTTCCCTCGGTAAGGTGCAGGCTGCGTCGGAGAGGTGAGTATAGCAATATTTTTTATTTTAATTCTTTATTTTACACATTAATGTTTCGATACCGATACCCGATACCACAAAAGTATCGGATCTCGGTATCGGAATTCCGATACCCGCAAGTATCGGCCGATACCCGATACTTGCGGTATCGGAATGCTCAACACTACTTACAGCCAATGAAAACCCAAAAGTCATTATCTCAGTAAATTAGAATATTTTATAACACCAGCTTGAAAAAATGATTTTAAAATCCAAAATGTTGGCCTACTGAAATGTATGTAAACTAAATGCACTTAATACTTGGTCGGGGTTCCTGTTGCATCAATTACTGCATCAATGTGGCAAGGAATGGAAGTGATCAGTCTGTGGCACTGCTGAGGTGTTATGGAAGCCCAGGTTGCTTTAATAGTAGCCTTCAGTTTGTCTGCATTGTAGGGTCTGGTGTCTCTCATCTTCCTCTTGACAATACTCCATAGATTCTCTCTGAGGTTAAGGTCAGGCAAGATTGTTGGCCAATCAAACACAGTGATACTGTTGTTTTTAAACCAAGAATTGGTACTTTTGGCAATGTGGACAGGTGCCATGTCCTGCTGGAGAATGAAATTTCCATGTCCAAAAAGCTTGTCGGCAGAGGGAAGCATGAAGTGCTCTAACATTTCCTGGTAGATGGCTGTGCTGACTTTGGTCTTGATAAAACACAGTGGACCTATGCCAGCAGATGACATGGCTCCTGAAACCAAAATTGATTGTGGATACTTCACACTGGACCTTGGAAACCAAGATCCCAGAGTCTGGAAGAAGAATGGAGAGGCAGACAATCAAAGCTGCTTGAGGTCTAGTGTGAAGTTTACACAATCAGTGCTGGTTTGGGGAGCCGTGTCATCTGCTGGTATAGGTACACTGTGTTTTATCAAGACCAAAGTCAGCACAGCCGTCTACCAGGATATTTTAGAGCACTTCATACTTCCCTCTGCAGACAAGCTTTTTGTAGATGGAAATTTAATTCTCCAGCAGGACTTGGCACCTGTCCACACTGCCAAAAGTACCAATACCTGGATTAAAAACAATAGTATCACTGTGCTTGTTTGGCCAGTAACCTGACCTTAACCCCAAAGAGAATCTATGGGGTATTTTAAAGAGGAAGATGAGAGACACCAGACCAAACAATGCAGACGAGCTGAAGGCTGCTATCAAAGCAACCTGGGCTTCCATAACACCTCAGCAGTGCTACAGGCTGATTGCCTCAATACCACTCCACATTGATGCAGTAAATGATGCCAAAGGAGCCCTAATCAAGTATTGAGTGTATTTATTGAATATACATTTCAGTAGGCCAACATTTCGGATTTTAAAATATTTTTTTCAAGCTGGTATTCTAATTTTCTGAGATAATATCTTTTGGGTTTTCATTGGCTGTAAGCCATAATCATCAACATTAGCAAAAATAAACACTGGGCAGGGAAGAATGGATCTGCAATAGGCAAGCAGCTTGGTGTGATGAAATCTACTATGGGAGCAATAATAAAAAATGGAAGACGTGCAAGACCACTGATAATCTCCCTTTATCTGGGGCCCCACACAAGATCTCCGTGGGGTCAAAATGATCACAAGAATGGTGAGCAAAAATCCCAGAGCCACACGGGGGGACCTAGTGAATGACCTGCATAGAACTGGGACCACCGTAACAAAGGCTACCATCAGTAACACCAGGGACTCAAATCCTGCAGTGCCAGACATGTCCCCCTGCTTAAGCCAGTACATGTCCGGGCCCGTCTGAAGTTTGCTAGAGAGCATTTGGATTATCCAGAAGAGTATTGGGAGAATGTCATATGGTCTGTTGAAACCACGACAAACTGTTCGGGTTCACCCATCTTTACTCATAGCAAGTGAGCATTTCTGCTGATCATCTGATCAGATGATCACAGTTTCTTGTCTTCAATGGAAACTATTGAAGCAAGTGTAAAGCAGGAAGAACATTTTTTTAAATATTAAAACAATATAACAAGTTAAATCACCCCCAATTTAAAATGAAAAAAATAAATAAATAAATAATTGGTATCGCCATGTTCAGAATCTAATCTATCAATATATAAAAAGAATGAATCTAATCGGTAAGCAGCGCAGCTAGAACAAAAGTAAAAAGTCCAGAATTATGTTTTTTTGGTCACTGCAACATTGCATTAAAATACAATAACAGGTGATCAAAAGATAATATCTACAGTACAGACCAAAAGTTTGGGCACACCTTCTCATTTAAAGATTTTTCTGTATTTTCATGACTATGAAAATTGTACATTCACACTGAAGGCATCAAAGCAATGAATTAACACATGTTGAATTATATACTTAACAAAAAAGTGTGAAACAACTGAAATTATGTCTTATATTCTAGGTTCTTCAAAGTAGCCACCTTTTGCTTTGATGACTGCTTTGCACACTCTTGGCATTCTCTTGATGAGCTTCAAGAAGTAGTCACCGGGAATGGTCTTCCAACAATCTTGAAGGAGTTCCCAGAGATGCTTAGCACATGTTGGCTGTTTTGCCTTCGCTCTGCGGTCCAGCTCACCCCAACCCATCTCAATTGGGTACAGGTCTGGTGACTGTGGAGGCCAGGTTATCTAGCGTAGCACCCCATCACTCTCTTTCTTGTCAAATAGCCCTTACACAGCCTGGAGGTGTGTTTGGGGTCATTGTCCTGTTGAAAAATAAATGATGGTCCAACTAAACGCAAGCCAGATGGAATAGCATGCCGCTGCAGGATGCTGTGGTAGCCATGCTGGTTCAGTATGCCTTCAATTTTGAATAAATCCCCAACAGTGTCACCAGCAAAGCACCCCCACACCATCACACCTCCTCCTCCATGCTTCACGGTGGGAATCAGGCATGTAGAGTTCATCCATTCACCTTTTCTGCGCCGCACAAAGACACGGTGGTTGGAACCAAAGATCTCAAATTTGGACTCATCAGACCAAAGCACAGATTTCCACTGGTCTAATGTCCATTCCTTGTGTTCTTTAGCCCAAACAAGTCTCTAATGCGTGTTGCCTGTCCTTAGCAGTGGTTTCCTAGCAGCTATTTTACCATGAAGGCCTGCTGCACAAGGTCTCCTCTTAACAGTTGTTGTAGATATGTGTCTGCTGCTAGAACTCTGTGTGGCATTGACCTGGTCTCTAATCTGAGCTGCTGTTAACCTGCAATTTCTGAGGCTGGTGACTCGGATAAACTTATCCTCATCCTCAGAAGCAGAGGTGACTCTTGGTCTTCCTTTCCTGGGGCGGTCCTCATGTGAGCCAGTTTCTTTGTAGCGCTTGATGGTTTTTGCCACTGCACTTGGGGACACTTTCAAAGTTTTCCCAATTTTTTGGACTGACTGACATTCATTTCTTAAAGTAATGATGGCCACTCGTTTTTCTTTACTTAGCTGCTTTTTTCTTGCCATAATACAAATTTTAACTGTCTATTCAGTAGGACTATCAGCTGTGTATCCACCAGACTTCTGCACAACACAACTGATGGTCCCAACCCAATTTATAATGCAAGAAATCCCACTTATTAAACCTGACAGGGCACACCTGTGAAGTGAAAACCATTCCCGGTGACTACCTCTTGAAGCTCATCAAGAGAATGCCAAGAGTGTGCAAAGCAGTCATCAAAGCAAAAGGTGGCTACTTTGAAGAACCTAGAATATAAGACATAATTTCAGTTGTTTCACACTTTTTTGTTAAGTATATAATTCTAAATGTATTAATTCATAGTTTTGATGCCTTCAGTGTGAATGTCCAATTTTCATAGTCATGAAAATACAGAAAAATCTTTAAATGAGAAGGTGTGTCCAAACCTTTGGTCTGTACTGTATATGTAAATTTGATATCACCATACCCTTACTGATCCCACATATGATCTTTTCAGTTTTACAATACAATATGTGCCACCAAAAACACAGGCTTACTGGAAAAAAAATCACTATTAAAAGGTGGGTTCTGGGAAAAAAACATGAAAGAGAAAAAGAGAAAAATGTCTGTGTCTTTCAGGGGTTAAAACAATGGTATGACAAGAAAGTTCAGTGTCCTTACAAATAAGACAAAGTTGGAAGCTATTATGATACATCAGTTAAAAAGTCAAACCAAAACAGATCTGTATTTTAAGCCCTTTGCTTATATTCTCTGGGTTTTGTTGCCACATCTTTTATGCTGACAATTTCCTCTTTTAAAAGTTATTTTAATTTTCCTGTGTTGAAAAATAACCTAAGAAGCAGACACACTACCTGGCAAATGTCCCTGTAGACACAACATTCCTGTCTATTTTGTCAGTGCTCTGGAAATGTTATATTGTTGCGTTTTATTGCAGCCATAATATGATGAAAACCCAGCATCTTAAATTATTTTTATTGATTATGTACGTAATATATATTAATAACTGCAAAATGATCATTATTTGTAGACTGAGTTTGTTCTAGAAAAAGGAAGGGAATGAATAAACTAGCCTGTAGATTGGCAAGGGACAATCCTTATATGTGATACTTTTTGTGGTGTACAGTTCTATTGTGAGTTTGCCATGTTCCAAAAATTATTAAAACAGTACGTCTAGCTCTGCACCACAGAACCTGTCATCAGATTCTGCTACCAGGACCATAGGAAGCCTGAATCAGTGTTTTATTATATTTTTCAACATACAAAAATAGAAATTATGAATAATCCCATACATAGTTTATGATGATACAGTTGTCTAGGTAAAATGAGATAAGCCACAAATACAATCCTTGTGGAGGGTGGGAATATAACAGGCTATACAGTAATGTAATAAAGTCAAGTTTACAAATAGAATAATAGAGTCTAGCATGGACCAAAGTCCCACCACATGTTGGGAAAGACTGTCCACCAGGATTCGCAAACAAATATAATATATTGTTTGCGTCAAAAAGATACCCCTTTTAAATCCTTAATGCAAATATGACATAAATATCCATTATGAGCACATGTCACTTTGCATTAGGGACAGGGTAAGAGCCCCTAGTCCCGGGTCACCCAACACCAGATTTGAGATAATAAGAGAACAGTCTGAGGACTTGAGAACCAAAATTGTTGAAAAATATCAACAATCTCAAGGTTACAAGTCCATCTCCAGAGATCTTGATGTTCTTTTGTTGATGGTGTGCAACATAATCAAGATGTTTACAACCTATGGCACTGTAGCTAATCTCACTGGATGTGGACGGAAGAGAAAAATTGATGAAAAGTTAAACACAGAATAGTATGGATGATGGATAAGCAGCCCCAATTAAGTTCAAAAGAAATTCAAGCTGTCCTGCATCAGCGTCAGCACTAATTATCTGTCAACATTTTTATAAATGCTGATCCAGAGACTTAAGAAAGCTAGACTGCAGTTTGCCAGAATGTACATGAGTAACACAAAATACTTCTGGGAAAGCAAAGGATACCAAGATAGAGCTTTTTTGTAGACTACATTATTCTACTGTTTACAGAAAGCAGAATGAGGCCAGTCAAATATGGTGGAGGTTCAAAGTTTTTTTGGTGTTTTGCTGCCCCTAGCATTGTGTGCCTTGACTATGTGCAAGGAACCATCAAAACTGAAGATTACCAAAGGATTTAGGATCGCATTGTAGTGCCCAGTGTAAGAAAGCTAAGCAAAGAAGAAAAAAAGACTAGACCAATAATGGTATGCACACCCATGGATAGTACAAAAACATCATAGTACTTTATTGACACCTCAGAAAAAGACAAACACAGGATAAAACCATTTAAAAAAGACCTAAATATAGGACCAGTGGTCCTCACCCCTATACAGATCATGCATAATATAACATAACCAAAGCATAAAGTGCGGATACCAATCTATATAGACATAAATAATGTGCTTGGTTACGTTAGTACAAATACGCAGTATCTCTTCTTTAAGTGCATCAAATAGCAAACCAATAAGCTAAAACAAACCAAAATATTGCAAATACAGAGAAAAAGGAACTAAATAATGGCACACAATACACTGTAGTCATGTATCGACATAATAGTGGCTGCATAAGTAAGGCAAAATAAGTTGCAGTATAATATAAGCATGCTCAATACCTGAACGATATTAGCCCCAATGTACCCATCACAAAGTGAACCTAAGCTGTCATCATAAGACCTGGCCAGGTATGTAGCAAGGCTCCCTAGAAGAGGGAAGTACTGCCAATTCAAATTAAGGGCAATAAGCTTACGGATTTGAAGGAGATGGGACAAGAGTGCCAAGAATGAAGGCTGTAGCACTGGTGCTAAAAAATAACGCAGGTCGAGGCAGCCAGAGAAAACAAGAGATGGAATAAGGGGTGAGGCAAAAGCCCCACGCGTATCGCTGCAACTGCAGCTTCGTCAGGGGAAGCTGAGTTGCGTCTTGGTCATGAAACTTCCAGTAGGACAATGACCCCAAATGTACTTCAAGAAGCACCCAAAAATGAATGGAAAGAAAGTGCTAGAGAGTAGGGGTGAGTGAACCTGTAGAAGTTTGGGTTCATCAAGTTCGACCGAACTTAAGTCCAAAGTTTGGCTTGGGTACCCGAACTTGACCCAGGACCCAAACACAATATAAGTCTTGGGGACCCAAACTTTGGTGCTGTAAAATGGCTGTAAAATGGTCGTAGTAATGGCCAGAGGGCTACTATCACAGACATGGGTGCATAAGAGTAGAAAAATGTGTTTTTACGCACAGTATTATCACAGACATGGGTGCATTAGAGTAGAAAAATTTCTTTTTACGCACAGTAGTATCAGAGACATGGGGGCATAGGGGTATAAAAAATTGTTTTGATGCACATGACTCCCACAGGCATGGTTTCAGATTAGAAAAACTTTCGGGTATGCACAGTACTATCACAGACACGGGTGGAGATTACACATACCGAATCTTTTTGGAAAATTGAGCACACACAAAACCTAATAAAGTCCCTCACTTCAGCTGCATCCTGTCCCTACGCTAAGCAGAGCAGAAATGAAAAATAATAATCTTGAACCAGGAGGTAGAGGTGCAAGTGGAGGAAGAGAAGGAGTAGGTGGAAGATGTGGAGGTGGAGGTGGCGGTATAGATGGAAGAGGCAGGGGAGGCGGAATCCAGCTCTATTTTTGTATTTTGCTTTTTTTAGGGGGGATTAGGGAACTGACTAAAAACATAGAATTAACTAAATGAAAAATACCTAGAACCAGGAGATGGAGGCCCAAGTGGAAAAGGTGGATGTGGCAGTGTAAGTGGAAAAGGCAATGGAGAAGTCATTTTACATATCTTTCGTGGTGGTGGGTTTTTAACTTTTTTTTGTCTTTTTTATTTATTTTTTTGTTTTATGGAACTGACTTAAAAGAACCTGGAATTAACAAAACTAAAAATAGCAATTAGAACCAGATGGTATAGGTCCAAGTGGAGAAGGAGGTGGATGTGCTGGTGTAAATGTTAGAGGCATGAAAGGAGTAAGGCTAGTTTCACACTTGCGTTTTTGTCTGCATGCGTTTTTTAAAAAAAACGCATGTGTGAAAAACGCATGTAAACGCGGTAAAACGCATGCGTTTTTTAGACGCATGCGTTTTTATAGAAAAACACAAGAAAACACAAGAAAACACAAGAAAAAACAAGAAAACCCTAACCCTAACCCTACCCCTAACCCTAACCCTAAACGTGACTGAAATACGTGGCACTGAAATACGTGCAACTGAAATACGTGGTACTTAAATACGTGGCACTTTAATACGTGGCACGTGGCACTTAAATACGTGGCACGTGGCACTTAAATACGTGGCACGTGGCACTTTAATACGTGGCACGTGGCACTTAAATACGTGGCACGTGGCACTTATATATGTGGCACGTGGCACTTATATATGTGGCACGTGGCACTTATATATGTGGCACGTGGCACTTAAATACGTGGCACGTGGCACTTAAATACGTGGCACGTGGCACTTATATATGTGGCACGTGGCACTTATATATGTGGCACGTGGCACTTATATATGTGGCACGTGGCACTTAAATACGTGGCACGTGGCATACGTGGCACTGAAATACGTGGCACGTGGCACTTACAAATGTGGCACGTGGCACTTAAATACGTGGCACGTGGCACTTTAATACGTGGCACGTGGCACTTATATATGTGGCACGTGGCACTTATATATGTGGCACGTGGCACTTATATATGTGGCACGTGGCACTTAAATACGTGGCACGTGGCATACGTGGCACTGAAATACGTGATACGTGGCACTTAAATACGTGGCAATATGACTGTCAGAAAATGTTCATTAAACGGTTAGGGGTGAGGTTAGGGGTAGAGTTAGGGTTAGGGTTTGGATCCCTTTATCACCTTGATGGTGGTGGGTGACTTTTTAGTGTGTTTTCTGTTTTTTTTCTATAAAAACGCATGCGTTTTTAGCGCAAACAAACGCATGTGCTTAAAAACGCATGCGTTTACATAGACAGCAATGCATTTTTTTGCCGCGAAAAAACGCATGCGTTTTTTCGCGGCAAAAAAACGCGCAAGAAAATACTGCAGGTAGCATTTTTGAAAATGAACGCATGCAGTCAAAAAACGCATGCGTTTGAAAACGCGACCAAACGCATGTGCAAAAAAACGCATGCGTTTTCAATGTTAAATATAGGAAAAAAAAACGCATGCGTTTTTTGTGCAAAAAACGCTGCAGACAAAAACGCAAGTGTGAAAGCAGCCTAAGGCTACGTTCACATTTGCGGCCAGCGCCGCAGCGTCGGGCGCCGCAGCGGCGCCGCATGCATCATGCGCCCCTATATTTAACATGGGGGCGCATGGACATGCGTTGTGCTGCGTTTTGCGCCGCATGGCCGCAAGTGTTGGACGCAAGAAACGCTTCAAGTTGCATTTTTTTTGCGTCCAACTTTCGGCCAAAAAGGACGCATGCGGCGCAAAACGCAGCGTTTTAGCGTGCGTTTTGCCACGTTTTCGTTTGCGTTGTGCGCTGCGGCGCCGACGCTGTGGCGCACAACGCAAATGTGAACGTAGCCTAATATATTTTTTTATGTAACTGACTTAAAAGAACCTACAATTAGCAAAACTAAAAATAGCACTCTACAACCAAGAGGCGGAGGTCCAAGTGGAGGAGATGGATATGGCGGTGTAGGTGGGAAAGGCAAAGGATGAGTAATCCAACACTGTTTTTGTGGTTTTTGGGTTTGGATTTTTTTTAGAGAACTGACTCAGAATTAACACAGAATTAACAAAAAAACACTAATAAGCTAGAACCAGGTGACAGAGGAGGATTGTTTTTTGTATTTGGGGAGGCACATACAGTTGAAACCAGAAGTTTACATACACTATATAAAAAGACACATATTCATGTTTTTCTCAATATGTGACATGAAATCAGAATAAACCTTTCCTTTTTTAGGTCAATTAGGATTACCTTAATTATTAATATTTGCAAAATGCCAGAGTAATGAAAGAGAGAATGTTTTAAGGCATTTTTATTACTTACTGCAAAGTCAAAAGTTTATTTAATTAGTATTTGGTACTGGAGCGCCCCCAGACGCAGGGCCGCGGGGTACTCGGTACCGGACCTCTCGGTCTCAGTTCTGGGGTTGTCACGGTGGCGAGACCCGGTCCGTGACCCTGCTAAGGGGCATCCAATGAAAGTTGTAAGTGGTGGTGCGTGGTGCAGGTCGCGATGAATAACGAGGACACAGGGTTGCAGTCTCTTTACCTCTTTACTGAAGGCTTCAAGGTCCTCAATCCAGAGTACGGTTAACAGGGCTGTCTGAGACCGGCCGGTCCAATGGCACCTCCAGAGTTCCCTTTGCAGATGGAAATCTGTGCCTACCTTCTAGCACCTGTGTGTTGTAGTACTTCCCTGCTGAGCACCACGGGATAGTCCTCACAACTGTTGTGTCTGTTTCTGATGTTCTTTCCCACAACTTATGTCTGTTCTGATGTTCTTCTCCGTCCCCCAGATGATATGGATAGGACGCACCCGTATGACGGGTAGGCCTGGAGTTCTTCCGGGACCCTAGTGACGCCCCTCTCCTATAACCTATAATTAACTGTCCTTCCTTTGGTTTGAAGTAATGCGTGGAGCCCAATACTTCCTCGGCGTTCCGGCCACCGGCTACGTGCCTCAGTAGGATGTTGCCTCGATCTTACAGCACGACTCCTACTGGTGTTATCTCCTTTTTGCTTTGATCTCGTTTCTCACTCTCCACAATAAACCTCGCTTCTTGTCCTTTCTTGAGATACAGCTGCGATGTAGTGCAGGCGCGGTTCCTTAACGTTCTGTCCTTTTCGCTAGGCCTCTGTCAGGATCCCACCCCTGACAGGGACCCCCCTGAATCTTCCCCTGCAACACCCTCTGCCACTGGATGTTACCTGGTTCCAACCCAGTCAGCTTCTGTCTAACTTCCTATCCAACCCCCAGTTTTACCAGATTGTGAGGAGTGGCCTAATACATAGCACCTTTAGCTCCCCCTGGAGGCCAGACTATGAAGTGTATTGGTGTCTGTGATACCTGGTCAGGTGAACTCCTTAAGTGCCATCAGACGTACCATCACTCCCCTTAGCGGCGGAGCGTCAGTACTGCAACGACCAGGACTCTGGGGCGCTGCACCCCCCCGGTTAAATCCAGTACTCCCGGACTGGGAAGAAAACAACAATACATGTCAGCAAAAAGACATACAAATTTTGAAATGCATGAAACAAGTAAATTTGAACAGAGCTTCCCTTTATGGGAGGTGAGGACACTTGAACGTTACAACTGAAACATGGTTAAATATGTTAAATAACAGTCTATAAATAACTTGCTTACCCAACCGGGTATTCTACTAAGTGCAAATTCTGAACAATAATTTAACTTTGCCTCTAAGGACGTATAAGCTGGATCCACTAAAGGCTTACTATAAACTCCTAAAATATAAATTAACTTTTTTTCATTTTTCTCTTCTAAGTGCAATATTTTCTTCTTACTCTCTGATTAGTCTTATGCAGGGCCGCCTGTCTATCTGCCCAGGCCTACTGCCTCTTTTCGTAGTACAGAATCACTGAGCCATCTCTCTATGGCTCCTAGGAGGACTCACCCACTAACCCCTACGGGTTCACTTCCTGTCCTCAATCTTCTAGCAACATTATTAAAAAGTTTCTATAGCTAACTAACTGGCTACATATAACTTACTATGTAAAACATTATTACTGTTCACTCTCTTTTAAAGCAACATTGTACATTAAGTGCAAATGGTGAACATTCCCTTTAAGAGGGAACCAAGTCTCTCGGGTAAACAAAGGGATCCCTTTAAGAACAACCCTGGTTGGGTACTAGCAGCAGGAAACACAGAAGACGAACAGTCAACTATTTACATACTCGTGGTTCCAAGGTTTATCCTCACAGAAGGTCACACTGCATCAATTGGTGACGGGCACTCACCGGCCTGGAAGGCTGCGGTCCTCTATCCTCGGCGGATGCAGAATCAGTACCATTGGTTGGTCTCCTGTTGTGAATTGTGCCGATGCTTCTCATGTTATTTCAGTCTGTCCTAAGCGTACAAAGAGAATCGCCAGTTCAGTTACCATCAGTACTGTACAACCTAAATTTCTGTTATCTGTGTCCCTGATCTGCTCATTGTCATCATTTTCTGTCATGGCGTTTGTGGATTCAGGCGCCGCTTTGAACTTAATGGACTTTGAATTTGCCAGGCGTTGTGGTTTCCCCTTGCAGTCTTTGCAGAATCCTATTCCTGTAAGGGGCATTGATGCTACACCTTTGGCAAAAAATAAACCCCAGTTTTGGACACAGGTGACCATGTGTATGGCGCCAGCCCATCAGGAAGATTGTCGTTTTCTGGTGTTGCATAATTTGCATGATGCTATTGTGCTGGGTTTTCCATGGTTGCAGGTACATAATCCTGTGTTGGATTGGAAGTCTATGTCTGTGACTAGTTGGGGTTGTCAGGGGGTTCATAATGACTAGGGTTGAGTGAAACGGGTCGGCCATTTTCAGAAGTCGCCGACTTTTGGCAAAGTCGAGTTTCATGAAACCCGACCCGACCCCTGTGTGGGGTCGGCCATGAGGTCGGCGATCTTCGGAATCTGGTATCGGAATTCCGATACCGAGTTCCGATATGTTTGCGATATCGGAACTCGGTATCGGAATCCACATTTAAGTGTAAAATAAAGAATTAAAATAAAAAATATTGCTATACTCACCTCTCCGACGCAGCCTGGACATCGCCGCTGGTAACCGGCATCTTCCGTTCCTAAGAATGGCGCTTGAAAGACCTTTTGATGACGTCACGGCTTGTGATTGGTCACGGCGGCCCACGTGACCGCTGAGCGACCAATCACAACAAGCTGTGACGTAATCCTCAGGTCCTAAATTCCTCATTCTAGGAATTTAGGCCATGAGAATTACGTCACGGCTTGTGATTGGTCGCTGAGCGGTCACGTGGGCCGCCGCGACCAATCACAAGCCGTGATGTCATCGAAAGGTCCTTCACGCGCTGATTCTTAAGAAGGAAGGCTGCCGGAAAGAAGCAGGGTGCGTCCGAGGGTGAGTATATACCTAATAGGAATATACTCACCCTCGGCTTCTTTCCGGCAGCCTTCTTTCTTAAGAATGAGCGCGTGAAGGACCTTTCGATGACGTCACGGCTTGTGATTGGTCGCAGCGGCCCACGTGACCGCTCAGCGACCAATCACAAGCCGTGACGTAATTCTCATGGCCTAAATTCCTAGAATGAGGAATTTAGGACCTGAGAATTACATCACGGCTTGTTGTGATTGGTCGCTCAGCGGTCACGTGGGCCGCCGCGACCAATCACAAGCAGTGACGTCATTGAAAGGTCTTTCAAGCGCCATTCTTAGGAACGGAAGATGCCAATTACTACCAGGGCGTGTCAGAGGGTGAGTATATCAATATTTTTTATTTTAATTCTTTATTTTACACTTAAATATGGATCTCAGGGCCTGAAGGAGAGTTTCCCCTCCTTCAGACCCTGGGAACCATAGTATCCCATTGAACTGCATTGGGTTTCGCGTTTCGGCCGACCCCGACCCCGACTTTTTTATAGGATCGGCCAATTTCACTCGACCCGACTTTTGAGAAAGTCGGGTTTCGTGAAACCCGACCCGATCCTATAAAAATAAAGGTCGCTCAACCCTAATAATGACGTTCCTTTGATGTCAATCTCCTCTCCCTCCTCTTCTGAAATTCCTGAGTTTTTGTCTGATTTTCAGGATGCATTCGATGAGCCCAAGTCCAGTTCCCTTCCACCGCATAGGGACTGTGATTGTGCTATTGACTTGATTCCAGGCTGTAAGTTTCCTAAGGGCCGACTTTTCAACCTGTCTGTGCCTGAAGATGCCGCCATGCGGAGTTATGTTAAGGAGTCTTTGGAGAAAGGGCATATTCGGCCATCTTCTTCACCGTTGGGAGCGGGATTCTTTTTTTGTTGCTAAGAAGGATGGCTCCTTAAGACCTGTATTGATTATCGCCTCTTGAATAAGATCACGGTCAAGTTTCAATACCCTTTACCTTTGCTTTCTGATTTGTTTGCTAGGATTAAGGGGGCTAGTTGGTTTACTAAGATTGACCTTCGGGGGGCATATAATCTTGTTCGTATTAAGCAAGGGGATGAATGGAAAACTGCGTTTAATACGCCCGAAGGCCATTTTGAATACCTTGTGATGCCATTCGGGCTCTCTAATGCTCCATCTGTTTTTCAGTCCTTCATGCACGACATCTTCCGGACTTATCTTGATAAATTCATGATTGTATATTTGGATGACATTTTGATTTTTTCCGATGATTGGGAGTCTCATGTGGAGCAGGTCAGGATGGTATTTCAGATCCTTCGTGATAATGCTTTGTTTGTGAAGGGGTCTAAGTGTCTCTTTGGAGTGCAGAAGGTTTCTTTTTTGGGCTTCATTTTTTCTCCCTCATCTATTGAGTTGGATCCGGTTAAGGTTCAGGCCACTCATGATTGGATTCAGCCCACATCCGTGAAGAGCCTTCAGAAATTTTTGGGCTTTGCTAATTTTTATCGCCTTTCATTGCTAACTTCTCCAGTGTGGTTAAACCTTTGACCGATTTGACGAAGAAGGGCGCTGATGTGACGAATTGGTCCTCTGCGGCTGTCTCTGCCTTTCAGGAGCTTAAACGCCGATTTACTTCGGCCCCGGTGTTGCGTCAACTGGACATTTCTCTTCCGTTTCAGGTTGAGGTTGACGCTTCTGAGATTGGGGCAGGGGCCGTTTTATCTCAGAGGAATTCTGATGGTTCCTTTATGAAACCGTGTGCCTTCTTTTCCCGTAAGTTTTCGCCTGCTGAACGCAATTATGATGTCGGCAATCGGGAGTTGTTGGCTATGAAGTGGGCGTTTGAGGAGTGGCGACATTGGCTTGAGGGAGCTAAGCACCGTATTGTGGTCTTGACCGATCATAAAAATCTGATTTACCTCGAGTCTGCCAAGCGGCTGAATCCTAGACAGGCTCGATGGTCCCTTTTCTTTTCCAGTTTTGATTTTGTGGTCTCGTATCTTCCGGGTTCTAAGAATATTAAGGCTGATGCCCTCTCCAGGAGTTTTTTGCCTGATTCTCCTGAGGTCCTTGAACCGGTTGGCATTCTGAAAGAAGGGGTGGTCCTTTCTGCCATTTCCCCTGATTTACGACGGGTTCTTCAGGAATTCCAGGCTGACAAACCTGACCGCTGTCCAGTGGGGAAACTGTTTGTTCCTGATAGATGGACTAGTAGAGTGATTTCTGAGGTTCATTGTTCTGTGTTGGCTGGCCATCCTGGTATTTTTGGTACCAGAGATTTGGTTGGTAGGTCCTTTTGGTGGCCTTCTTTGTCACTGGATGTGTGCTCTTTTGTGCAGTCCTGTGGGACTTGTGCGCGGGCTAAGCCTTGTTGTTCCCATGCTAGTGGGTTGCTTTTGCCTTTGCCGGTCTCTGAGAGGCCCTGGATGCATATTTCTATGGATTTTATTTCAGATCTTCTGGTTTCCCAGAGGATGTCTGTTATCTGGGTGGTTTGTGACCGGTTCTCTAAGATGGTCCATTTGGTACCTTTGCCTAAATTGCCTCCTCTTCTGATTTGGTTCCGTTGTTTTTTCAGCATGTGGTTCGTTTGCATGGTATTCCGGAGAATATTGTGTCTGACAGAGGCTCACAGTTTGTTTCTAGATTTTGGCGAGCGTTTTGTGCTAGGCTGGGCATTGATTTGTCTTTTTCCTCCGCATTTCATCCTCAGACAAATGGCCAGCCCGAGCGAACTAATCAGACTTTGGAAACGTATTTGAGATGCTTTGTGTCTGCTGATCAGGATGATTGGGTGGCTTTCTTGCCATTGGCCGCGTTTGCCCTTAATAATCGGGCTAGTTCGGCTACCTTGGTTTCGCCCTTCTTTTGTAATTTTGGTTTTCATCCTCGTTTTTCTTCAGGGCAGGTTGAGCCTTCTGATTGTCCTGGTGTGGATTCTGTGGTTGACAGGTTGCAGCAGATATGGGCTCATGTGGTGGACAATTTTGTGTTGTCTCAGGAGGAGGCTCAGCGTTTTGCTAACCGTCGTCGGCGTGTTGGTTCCCGGCTTCGGGTTGGGGATTTGGTCTGGTTGTCTTCCCGTCATGTTCCTATGAAGGTTTCTTCCCCTAAGTTTAAGCCTCGGTTTATTGGTCCTTATAGGATTTCTGAGATTATCAATCCGGTCTCTTTTTGTTTGGCCCATAATGTTTTCCATAGATCTTTATTGCGGAAATATGTGGTGCCCGTTGTTCCCTCTGTTGATTCTCCTACCCCTGTGTTGGTTGATGGGGAGTTGGAGTATGTGGTTGAGAAGATTTTGGATTCTCGTTTTTCGAGGCGGAAGCTTCAGTATCTTGTCAAATGGAAGGGTTATGGCCAGGAGGATGATTCTTGGGTTTTTGCCTCTGATGTCCATGCTGCTGATTTGGTCCGTGCCTTTCATCTGGCTCGTCCTGATCGCCCTGGGGGCTCTGGTGAGGGTTCGGTGACCCCTCTTCAAGGGGGTGTACTGCTGTGAATTCTGCTCTTGGGCTCCCTCCGGTGGTTGTTTGTGATAGTGCAGTTGTCTCTGGGTTGTAATCCAGGGCAGGTGTTTCTGCTGATTGCAGCTCTATTCGGTATTTAGGTGTGCTGGATTCATTAGTCAGTGCCAGTTGTCCATTGTTCTTGGAGGGCTTACATCCCTGTCTGGTTCCTTCTGCTCTGCTGCCAATTCAGCCAAGATAAGTGTCTTGTTTATTTTCCTGCAGCACACATGCAGTGTGCTTTTCAGTTCAGAACAATTTATTGTTTTGTCTTGTCCAGCTTAGACTTGTTTGGATTTTTTCAGTCATGCTGGATTCTCTGGAGATGCAGATATTCATTCTATGTCTTTAGTTAGATGTGAAATTTTTGTATTTTCTGCTGTGGATATTTTCAGAGTTTTAATACTGACCGCTCAGTACTCTGTCCTATCCTTTACTATTTAGCTAGAAGTGCCTCTTTTGCTAAATCCTGTTTTCAGCCTGTGTGTGTCTTTACTCTTATATTCACCGTCAATATTTGTGGGGGGCTGCCTATCCTTTGGGGTTTCTGCTCTGAGGCAAGATAGAATTCCCATTTCCATCTATAGGGTTATTTAGTCCTCCGGCTGTGTCAAGGTGTCTAGGATGTGTTAGGTACACCCCACGGCTACTTCTAGTTGCGGTGTCAGTTTAGGGTTGCGGTCTGTACAGGTACCACCTTCTCCAGAGAAGGTCTCATGCGGCTCCAAGGCCACCGGATCATAACAGTCTCCCAGACGTGGTCAGATCACCCGGTGTCTGGATTCGAATGTCAGCTGTGGTTGCAAGTTCAGTAGCGGCGATTATACACACCGTGGCAACAGTAGTGGCATGGGTCAAATCTGGGTTAGTCATGGTCTGGACAGCAGGTGGCGCTACCACCGACTCACATCGTTGGACGTCCCAGGCGCACCATCCCTGCGCACTCCGGTGGCGAGTATAGGTCACCTGGTCCCTTTTACATGGTAGCTGATTGTCATATCGATTGCGGGTCGGGGTTTTCACATTGTAGCTGGTAAAGAAGATTTCTGTCGGCAGTCTCGGTTCTTGTATGGAGCCCCAACCCCGCTTCGGGTGGAAGGCTAGTACAGTCCCCTGCCTGACCAAGTTCCTGCTGTTGTGTTCGGTCTTTGGTCTCTGTACTCTCGGTGGGTCACTTGGTTCTGTCTCTTTTTGGTGTTGCCATTGTCGAATTAAGCATTGCTTATACTGTTCCCAGGTGAGCGCAGCAATGCTGAGGCCCTCATTGCTGAGGCCCACTGGAAAGTCACCCCCTCTGAGCTCACATCTAGGGGTTTCCCCATCGTTGTTGGTAACGGATGCACCAGCTTCTCCATGGTGCCTGGGGTTAGTATTACTAACTCAGCGGTGAAAACTCGGTTATTGTCGGGCTAGGGAGTGGTCACGGGAGCAGGGTCGGTCGGGGGAGCAGGGACGCTTTCCATACCTGCGTCTGATGTGATTCCACCGATTTCGATCTGTTCCGTTGACAAGGACACTGGAATCGGCTGCAGCCCGGACCGTGGTTCTTCCAGGGCGGTCTCCTGACACAGCTCCGACCTCCATTGCTTCGCATCGGCTGGCTCCATATTCGGGATAGGCTGGCTCGGCTCTGCCGCCTGTGGCTCTGAGTGGTCCGGATCCTCCAGCTGCGGTGGGTCGGGGTCCATCTCCGGGGGGCGAGGACAGGCCGGGATCACTTCACCGTCGCTCTGGGACTCGCTGGTCTCCATCCCTGCTCCAGTATCTTCGGTGGCACATGCACGTTGCCCCTCCATTTTCTGAGGGCATAGCTTCTTCTTCCTCCCGTTCCCGCCATTGCAATTCAGGGGGCGGTTCTCCTCAGCTTCTCGGCAGGTCGTCATCTCGCAGCAGTAGTCGGAGGGGGCGGCCGCCACTTTTGGCGCCACTTGGATAGTCTCCTCCCATGGCACGCCCTTCTTCTTCCTCTGCGCCCCCCGTGGCGCTGCAATGGCGGCGGTTTTGGCAGGAACTTTTGGCAGCAAGTGGCAATCCACAGTCTTTGCAATAAGTCACAGTTTAAGCACAATAAATAACAGTTCCAAGGCACACATGACCTGATTCTTCAGGCTTAAGTAGATCCTGTTCGTGACGCCAAGGTTGGAGCGCCCCCAGACGCAGGGCCGCGGGGTACTCGGTACCGGGCCTCTCGGTCTCAGTTCTGGGGTTGTCACGGTGGCTAGACCCGGTCCATGACCCTGCTAAGGGGCGTCCAATGAAAGTTGTAAGTGGTGGTGTGTGGTGCAGGTCACAATGAATAACGAGGACACAGGGTTGCAGTCTCTTTACCTCTTTACTGAAGGCTTCAAGGTCCTCAATCCAGAGTACGGTTAACAGGGCTGTCTGAGACCGGCCGGTCCAATGGCACCTCCAACTTATGTCTGTTCTGATGTTCTTCTCCATCCCCCAGATGATATGGATAGGACGCACCCGTATGACGGGTAGGCCTGGAATTCTTCAGGGACCCTAGTGACGCCCCTCTCCCACAGTTGCCCCCTATGTCTGCTTAAGTGATTTAGGTGAGACAGCCAACCTATAATTAACTGTCCTGCCATTGGTTTGAAGTAATGCGTGGAGCCCAATACTTCCTCAGCGTTCCGGCCACCGGCTATGCGCCTCAGTAGGATGTTGCCTCGATCTTATAGCACGACTCCTACTGGTGTTATCTCCTTTTTGCTTTGATCACGTTTCTCACTCTCCACAATAAACCTAGCTTCTTGTCCTATCTTGAGATACCGCCGCGATGTAGTGCAGGTGCGGTTCCTTAAAGTTCTGTCCTTTTCGCTAGGCCTCTGTCAGGATTCCACCCCTGACAGGGACCCCCCTGAATCTTCCCCTGCAACACCCTCTGCCACAGGATGTTGCCTGGTTCCAACCCAGTCAGCTTCTGTCTAACTTCCTATCCAACCCTCAGTTTTACCAGATTTTGAGGAGTGGCCTAATACATAGCACCTTTAGCTCCCCCTGGAGGCCAGACTATGAAGTGTATTGGTGTCTGTGATACCTGGTCAGGTGAACTCCTTAAGTGCCATCAGACGTACCATCACTCCCCTTAGCGGCAGAGCGGCAGTACTGCAACGACAAGGACTCTGGGGCGCTGCAGTACCACTGCCCTTAACCTGATTGACTTGGGTCATACATTTGGGATATCCTTCCATAAGCTTCTCACAATAGTTGGTCGGAATTTGGGCCCGTTCCTCCTGACAAAACAAGTGTAACTGATCCAGGTTTGTATGTTGCATTGCTCGCACCTGCCATTTCAGCTTTGCCCATAAATTTTCAATAGCATTGAGATCAGAGCTTTGTGATGGCCATTCCAAAACATTGACTTTACTATCCTTATGTCACTTTGTTACCATTTTGGTAGTATGTTTCAGGTCATTGTCCATTTGGAACACCCATTTCTGCCCAAGCTTTAACTTCCTAGCTGATCTGTTGAGATGTTGCTTCAGTATTGCCATGTAAACTTCTTTTCTCATGATACCATCTATTTTGTGAAGTGCACCAGTCCCTCCTGCAGCAAAACAACCCCACAACATGATGCTGCCACCCCTATGTTTCACAGTTGGGATGCTGTTTTTAGGCTTCCAAGCTTCTCCCTTTTTCCTCCAAATGTAACGATGGTCATTATGCCCAAAAAATTCAATTTTAGTTTTATCAGACCACAGGACATGTCTCCAAAAATTAAGATCTTTGTTTCTGTTTGCATTTTCAAACATTAATCTCTCTGTTTTCTGTTTCTTTTGGAGTAATGGCTTCTTCCTGGCAGAATGGCCTTTCAGCCCATGATGATACAGTACTCGTTTTACTGTGTATATTGACCCAATCTTACCAGCTTCCGCCATCATCTTCACAAGGTTTTTGTGTTTGTCCTTGGGTTGTTAGGCACATGTCAGAGCAAAGCATGTTCATCTCTGGGACACAGAACCTGTCTCCTTCCTGAGCTGTATGATGGTTGGACATTCCCATCTTGTTTGTGCTTGCATTTAATTGTTTGTACAGATGAACAAGGCAACTTCAGGTATCTTGCAATTGTACCCAAGGATGAGTACGTCCACAATTCTCTTCCTGATATCTTGACTGATTTCTTGAGACTTTCCCATGATGCTACACAAAGAATCAGTGTGTTTCAGGTGTGCATTAAAATACATTCAGTGGTGTGTCTCTAATTAACACAGATGTTACCAAAAAAACTGTCAGAAGCTTCCAAACACATGTCATCATCATAAGGGAAGTCCAGAGTTATTTAAAGGCATCTGTTATGGTTCTCAATGGCAAGAGAACATAGCCCAGCAAACATAAGAACTAGCTCTTGGAAGGATGGTAACTAAACTGACCATGAACTAAACCTGCCGCACAACTAATAGTGGCCGGGTAGCGTGCCTACGTTTTATCCCTAGACGCCCAGCGCCAGCCGGAGGACTAACTAATCCTGGCAGAGGAAAATACAGTCCTGGCTCACCTCTAGAGAAATTTCCCCGAAAGGCAGACAGAGGCCCCCACATATATTGGCGGTGATTTAAGATGAAAATGACAAACGTAGTATGAAAATAGGTTTAGCAAAATCGAGGTCCGCTTACTTGATAGCAGGAAGACAGAAAGGGCACTTTCATGGTCAGCTGAAAACCCTATCAAAACACCATCCTGAAATTACTTTAAGACTCTAATATTAACTCATAACATCAGAGTGGCAATTTCAGATCACAAGAGCTTTCCAGACACAGAAACGAAACAACAGCTGTGAACTGGAACAAAATGCAAAAACAAACAAGGACAAGAGTCCGACTTAGCTGGGAGTTGTCTAGAAGCAGGAACATGCACAGAAAGGCTTCTGATTACAATGTTGACCGGCATGGAAGTGACAGAGGAGCAAGGCTAAATAGCGACTCCCACATCCTGATGGGAACAGGTGAACAGAGAGGATGATGCACACAAGTTCAATTCCACCAGTGGCCACCGGGGGAGCCCAAAATCCAATTTCACAACAGGCATCGTAATCTTAGTGTATTTAAACTTTTGTCTTTGTAGTAAGTAATAAAAATTAAAACATTCTCTCTCCCATTATTCTAGCATTTGGCAAATATTAATAATTATGATAATCCTAATTGACCTTAAACGGGAAATGTTTATTCAGATTTCATGTCAGATATTGAGAAAAACACACATATGTGTCATTTTATATAGTGTATGTAAACTGTTTTCAACTTTATATTAAATGAAAGGCAAATAGATTTCTATGCAGTTATATAGTCAGCCAAGTCCTGTGCGATCCAAGCCTAGTTCATATAAATGAATGTTAGCTTTTCCACGTTGGCTGTGGACAGGTGTCTATCTGTGTTCATACCCCCTGCCATGCTGAATACATGTTCCAACAGTACACTTGCCGCAGGACAGGCCAACACCTCCAAGTCATAAAGGGCAGGCTAAGGCCATGTGCTCAATTTGGAGACCCAGAAGTTAAATGGGTCAGACCCATAAGTTAGTATGCAGAGACATGTGGACACATACTCTTAGACCATTTTGTTGTAACTCTGCCTCCTGCTAATATGAGCCATATCATATGGTGGCACTGCATGTTGTGGCATGCTCAAAGTTTTTCTACATTTTGGCCATGCTACCTCTGCTTTCCTAGGTGGTGGCGGTGCCCCATCTGCTTTGATGACCTTTTCCTCTGCCCTGTTCTTACACTAAGGCCCTACTGTCAGGTGGGAAAGCCGTCAGTAGTTTATCTACCAGTGTGCTCCTATATTCACACATTTTGTGATCCTACATCAGTAACGGAAGTAATTGCAGCACCCCAGAGTCCTGGTCGTTGCAGTACTGTGGCTCCGCCGCTATGGGGGGCTATGGTACGTTTGATGGCACTGAAGGAGTTCATCTGACCAGGTATCACATACACCAATACATTTCACAGTCGGGCCTCCAGGGGGAGCTAAGGGTACTATTCATTAGGCCACTCCTCACATACTGGTAAAACTGGGGGTCAGGCAGGAAGTTAGGGAGAACGCTGACTGGGTTGGAACCAGGCAACACCTTGTGGCAGAGGGTGTTGCAGGGGAAGATTCGGTAGGGTCCCTGTCAGGGGTGGGATCCTGACAGAGGCCTGGCAAACAGAGAGAAAGCTACGGGACCGCGCCTGCACTTCATAGCGGCGGTGCGCTAAGAAAGGACAAGAAGCGAGATTTATTGTGCTGAGTGAGAAACGAGATCAAAGCAAGAAGGAGAATACCAGTAGGAGTCGTGCTGTAAGATCGAGGCAACATCCTACTGAGGCGTAAACAACCGGCGGCCGGAACGCCGAGGAGGTACAGAGCTCTAAGCCATACTTCAAACCAATGGCAGGACAGTCAGTCACAGGCGGGCTGTCTCACTTAAATCACCTACACAGACATAGGGGGCAACCTGTGGAGAGGGGCGACTCTAGGGTCCCGGAAGAGCTCCGAGCCTACCCGTCATACGGGTGCGTCCCAACCATAACACCTGGGAGGGACGGAAGATTAGCAGAAGATCATCTAATCGAGTTGTGAGGGAACACGAGAAACAGACACAACAGTTGTGGGGACTATCCCGTAAGCTCAGCAGGGGAGGACCACAACACATAGCGCTAGAAGGAAGGCACAGATTTCCACCTGCAAAGGGAACTCTGGAGGTGCCATCGGACCGGCCGGACTTGCGCAGCCTGGTTAACCGTATTCCGGATTGAGGACGCAGAAGCCTTCAGTAAGAGTAAGAGGTAAAGAGACTGCAACCTGGTGTCTTCGTTATTTACTGCACCGCACCTCCACCACCATCCACATCTATTATTGTACACCCCTCAGCAGGGTCACGGACCGGGTCTAGCCACCGTGACAACCCCAGAGCAGAGACTCAGAGGCCCGGTACCGGGTACCCCTCGGCCCTGCGGCAGTGGGGGCGCTGCAAACTTGGCGTCACAAACAGGATCTACTTAAGCCTGAAGAATCAGGTCATGTGTGCCTTGGAACTGTGATTTATTATACTTGGACTGTGATTTATTGCAAAGACTGTGCCGCGCCATTTACCGCCAAAATGCGCCGCCATTACAGCGCTGAGGAGAGCGCAGGAGAAGAAGAGGGGCGTGGAGTAGGCGTAGACAAGCTGGAGAGCGCGAACAACGATGGCCGCCCAGTCTAAATATTTCTGTACCGTGAGGACGTGTCCGTCAGCAGCCGAGATCCGCCTCCTGATTCTCAATGGAGGGCGGAGACAACGAAAACGAAACCGCCCATGAAGGAGAGAGCGGGAAAAGGATCAGGAAGCGACTCACGTGGAGGACGCCATGGCCAGCAGCTCAGAACCCGAATGTGGGGTGGAAGCAGAAGTCTCCCCCAACTACCCGGACGAGTACCGCAGCCAATTCTCCACGGATAACGCTGATCTTTTGCAGGCTGAGATGGGAGACTTGATCCACCAGCTCCTTCAGCTGAACGCAAAGGCCCGGGCTCCACACCAGGTAGCGCCGGAAGGAAGTCCTTTGACATCGGACCCTGTACCACTACCGGAGTTGCTGCTGAGGCCCTCGCCGTCACCGCCAGCGGAACCCGCCACGGAGGAGGAACCTGCATTGGCTGGTGAGTCCGTCGACCCTGTCCCACCGGCGGAGGACTTGTTAATAGGCCCCGTTGCGGCACCCCCTCTCCCTGGGACCCGTAGACTCCAATGCCTGTTACCATGGGAGGAGGCAACGGGCATGGAACACCACCTGAAGGCCCCGATCGCGCCAACCACCCTGTTGTGTGAGACCCGTGCGGAGCGCACGGTATGCCGCTGGGTGAACCCAGGATCTGACCTCATGGGGTTCCCCGGGGTGAAGACACGGGAAGGGGAGATGGTGCAGGCCCTGAGCTGGGAGGAATACCAGGCCCAGCTGGAACAGCAGTGGAAGGAGAAGGAAAAGGAGTACCAGGCCGGGCTGGAGGCCTACCATCAGAAAGACCTGGCGGTCAAGGACCGGGCCCGCAAGGACCCCACTGCTCACCAGGCCCCGCGCAGGCAGGGCATCATCACCACCTTCAAGCTCCGCGGAGGCTGGGGCTTCATTAAAGAGCCGGGTCTGTATGCGGAGGTGTTTGTAAACCGAAGGGATGTTGAGTCGCATCTCAGAGAGGGCCACCCAGACCAGGATCTCTACCCGGGGGATGAAGTCTCGTACACCAGACACTTTGGGGAAAAGGGGTGGTTTGCCCTGAATGTCCGCAAGAGGCAGACCCCTGTGAAACCCCCGATTAAGGTGCCAGTGAAGCTAACCCCTGTAGCCAAGGTGCCCCCTTGTGGTCAGCCCATGGTCATTACCAGGACCACCGAGGTCACCCCCACGTGCACTATGGTCAAGACCACGACATGCAGCATTGTCACCTCCACCACCCTCGTGGCCAAGGAGGCACCTCTTCCGGTGGGTGGTGCCCGTGCTGCTCCAGAACTGAAGACAGTGGGTACTGTCATGGTTCCCAATGGCAAGGGAACGTAAGAAACATATAAATAACGAACGAGCTCTCGGGTGATGGAAACTCGAGTTGACCGTGAGCTAAATCTACCACACAACTAATAGTAGCCAGGGAGCATACCTACGGCTTCCTAAATGCCACGCGCCAGCCGGAGGACTAACTACGCCTGGTAGAGGAAGAAACAGACCTGGCTTACCTCTAGTGAAATTCCCCAAAGATGATAGCAGCCCCCACATATATTAACGGTGATTTCAGGGGAAAAGACATACACAGTATGAAAGTAGATTTAGCAAAGAGAGGTCCACTTACTAGATAGCAGAAGGATACAAAAGAGGACTTCACGGTCAACTGAAAACCCTTTTAAAAACCATCCTGAAATTACTTTAAGACTCCTGTGTCAACTCATCACACAGGAGTGGCAATATCAGACCACAAGAGCTTCCAGCAACAGAAAATGACAAAACTGTACACTGGACAAAAATACAAAAATGATAAGGACAATAAGTCCACTTAGCTGATCAGCAGACTAGTAGCAGGAACATGCAACCGAAAGACTCTGGTTACAATGATGACCGGCAAGGAAATGACTGGAGAGCAAGGCTAAATAGGAAACTCCCAAACACTGATGGAAGCAGGTGAACAGAAGCAGCAAAGTGCAAACAAGTCACCAGTACCACCAGCAACCACCAGGGGAGCCCAAAAAGCGGATACACAACAGGGTACGCAGACCCCCAGATGAGACAACACGTCCCCTTATGCAGTACCAGGTGGTGCGCAATACCCTAGGGGGTTGCCTCCGCCGGTGCTACCTCCTGAGTGGTTCAAGTAACTTATACACTGCAGAAATGCTTTAATGACTGTAAATAGTTCCTTGTTTTCCTTTGCTATTTTGCTGCTAAAACCCGTTTAGGGTTACTCTTAAAGGGATCCCTTTGTTGACCCGGGATCCCTATTGTTTCTTATTTTTGTTTGTTTTCTACATTTGCACAAGTTATCAAAGAACTGCTGAATCATGAACAAAGCATGATACAAACTCCTTGTATATAGTTTGCACCTTCTTAAAGGTGCTCTCTACTGGTTTTACATAAAGACGGACTCTTTGCGAAGATACGGTTCTTGCAACCTGCACTGGAGTCCTTGCTGCATACGGACTTGCAGCTTGAGAAGTTGAACTACCTCATAGAGACTTGGTCCCCTCTTAAAGGGGATGTTCACATCCTGCACTTATGAACAGTGTTGCCTTAAGATGGTTGAATGGCAATAATGTCTTGAAAAAGAAAGTATTGATGATGTTGATATGTGAAAGTTAAATGTAACTAACTAGTTGATTGTAAGAAATGTTTAATAATGTGTTAGAGAATGAGGACAGGAAGTGAACCCGTAGGGGTTAGTGGTGAGTCCTCTTAGGAGCCATATAGAGATGGCTCAGTGATCTCAAACTGAAAGAAAAACATGTTCTATACTGTGTATAGTAGTGGAAGGACAGTAGGCTCGGGCAGAAAGGAGCGGTCCTGTAACAGAAAGGAGAGGCAGTAGGTCTGGAGCGGTTAGGACAGGCGGTCCTGCAGACGTAAAGTAGGAGAATGTAGCACAGTTGCTTAAGCCTTATAATGTGTTATAAGAAGGTCTTTAGTGGATTCAGAGTGTACATCCTTAAAGGCAATGTTAAATTAGTGTTCAAAATTTTGCACTTAGTAGAATACCTGGTTGGGTAAGAAAAGTTATTTATAGTAAGTTATTTAAAAGTATTTTACCATGTTTGTAACGTTCAAGTGTCCTCACCTCCCATAAAGGGAAGCTCTGTTCAAATATGCTTATTGTTATTGCACTCACAAAAATTGTATGTCTTTTTGCTGACATGTATTGTTGTTTTCTTCCCAGTCCAGGAGTACTGGATTTAACCGGGGGGGAGTGCAGCGCCCCAGAGTCCTGGTCGTTGCAGTACTGTGGCCCCGCCGCTACGGGGGGCTATGGTACGTTTGATGGCACTGAAGGAGTTCATCTGACCAGGTATCACATACACCAATACATTTCACAGTCGGGCCTCCAGGGGGAGCTAAGGGTACTATTCATTAGGCCACTCCTCACATACTGGTAAAACTGGGGGTCAGGCAGGAAGTTAGGGAGAACGCTGACTGGGTTGGAACCAGGCAACACCTTGTGGCAGAGGGTGTTGCAGGGGAAGATTCGGTAGGGTCCCTGTCAGGGGTGGGATCCTGACAGAGGCCTGGCAAACAGAGAGAAAGCTACGGGACCGCACCTGCACTTCATAGCGGTGGTGCCCTAAGAAAGGACAAGAAGCGAGATTTATTGTGCTGAGTGAGAAACGAGATCAAAGCAAGAAGGAGAATACCAGTAGGAGTCGTGCTGTAAGATCGAGGCAACATCCTACTGAGGCGTAAACAACCGGCGGCCGGAACGCCGAGGAGGTACAGAGCTCTAAGCCATACTTCAAACCAACGGCAGGACAGTCAGTCACAGGCGGGCTGTCTCACTTAAATCACCTACGCAGACATAGGGGGCAACCTGTGGAGAGGGGCGACTCTAGGGTCTCGGAAGAGCTCCGAGCCTACCCATCATACGGGTGCGTCCCAACCATAACACCTGGGAGGGACGGAAGATAGGCAGAAGATCATCTAATCGAGTTGTGAGGGAACACGAGAAACAGACAGTTTGTGGGGACTATCCCGTAAGCTCAGCAGGGGAGGACCACAACACATAGCGCTAGAAGGAAGGCACAGATTTCCACCTGCAAAGGGAACTCTGGAGGTGCCATCGGACCGGCCGGACTTGCGCAGCCTGGTTAACCGTATTCTGGATTGAGGACTCAGAAGCCTTCAGTAAAGAGGTAAAGAGACTGCAACCTGGTGTCTTCGTTATTTACTGCACCGCACCTCCACCACCATCCACATCTATTATTGTACGCCCCTCAGCAGGGTTACGGACCGGGTCTAGCCACCGTGACAACCCCAGAGCAGAGACTCAGAGGCCCGGTACCGGGTACCCCTCGGCCCTGCGGCAGTGGGGGCGCTGCATAATGATGGTGCATTGTCCATATAGCAGGGATCTCACAGGGTGGCCACCCATTAATCAGCACTGGTAACAATATGGGCAACTCGGCAGTCATTGCACAGACCCAGCAGCATGTATTGGCTCATGTGTGCCAGGCTTCCCAGAAGCAGAAAAAAGCTGTCCTCAGTGAGAGTTGTATTGTCTAAAGGTACCTTCACACTAAACGATATCGCTAGCGATCCGTGACGTTGCAGCGTCCTGGCTAGCGATATCATTGTGTTTGACAGGCAGCAGCGATCAGGATCCCGCTGTGAGATCGCTGGTCGTTGCTGAAAGTCCAGAACTGGATCACCCGCTGACATCGCTGAATCGGTGTGTGTGACACCGATCCAGCGATGTCTTCACTGGTAACCAGGGTAAACATCGGGTTACTAAGCACAGGGCCGCGCTTAGTAACCCGATGTTTACCCTGGTTACCATTGTAAAAGTAAAAAAAAAAAAACACATACTCACATTCCGGTGCCCGGCGTCCGCTTCCCTGCACTCCTCCTGCATCCTGTGTAAGTGCCGGCCATAAAGCAGAGCAGTGACGTCACCGCTCTGCTCTGTGGGAGATGCCGGAGATGTTCGGCGCTGACACAGGATGCAGGAGGAGTGCAGGGAAGCGGACGCCGGGCACCGGAATGTGAGTATGTGTTTTTTTTAAGGTGTGTATGCCACTACACCTCGTGCTTGGAATTCATATGCATCGTCATACAGGTAAGGCTCAGGTTCAGAAGATTTATGCCTCGCTTTAGGCTCTGATGGCACAGCATGCAAACCACCCGTCACATGTCGTCAGCACATGACATTGGCATTTTCGATGTTCCGGTGGATGCTTCATCTTATAATAAACCTCCCTGCCATAGGAACAAACCACCCCCCAACCTGTAACCCAAAAATTAAAACAATAACACCATAAATTGGATAATAATGGCCAGAGAAGCCGTTATTTAAATAACACACAAAATATTTAACAGTAAAATTAATAGCACTGGGAGGGTCCCAGCTCCCAAAATCTGGTGATTAACCTCATCAAATTATTTAGTGGACAAATAACGGACCATAAATTTCTCCCAGCCATTACCCCACTGGCTCGGGAGCACCAATACCCCTACGGAGTTCAATTGTCCACTTAAACCATCAGGATCTGACCATCACTGCCGAAATCCCCCCAAAATCACCAGACCAAAACCATAATATAATAACAATTGAAGAATCCATATCCCCACGGATCCCCAAGACCAATTTAGCACCAACTTTAAGGACCCCCTCAACCGCCAAAACAAAGGCATTTGACAACCTCAAATGCCTGAAATCCCCCACACCAAAATGCTATGCTCCTTTCAATACCATCCTGTAAACCCAGTGCCCATAAATCAATTTAAATGCACTCCATCAGCTAGCCAAAAATCGTCATGCCCTTTTTCCACATCAAAATGACGAACTGCAACACCCCCGTTCCTCACCACAAAGTTCGACACGGCTTTGTTAACCTTGCCTTGTTAATCTTTTCAACTGATCTTGCGTTCCACCAGCATTTACGCGGAACAATCTCCGACGGTCAATCCCTTAAAAGCTAACCACAACCGAAGCAAATCATGCTTAACGTCCTTTACTAATTCCCGAAACGGGTGAACCCCCAAATCGCTTCCCCAACATGCAGAACTAATATATCAGGTTGCCTATCCAGCTGAGCGCTACTAAAAGCCCAGCCACCTGATCACCGCCATGCTCCTTGAAAAACCAAGCTGCCTCCCCTCTGCATGCCAGGCTCCCCAGTGGAAATACGAGTGGCCCAGGATCCAGACAAACAAAGGATTGGAACCTACAATGAAACACAACAATTTAACACCACAAACGTTTCACAACAAGACAAAAGCAACACCTTTCAAGTGTGTTGACCGGTCCCAACCCCTTGAGGAAGAATATAGGTCCTATAACGCCTGGAATCCCATCTCAAAATCCGCTGTACCACGTCTTAGCCCAAAGCACCAACCGCTGCTTCTGTCGCCGCCCCAATTTTGAAAGAATGAGATGCAAACCTAGAGGCATCCAGACCAAGCCACACCAAACTCTTCTGAAACACTAAAACAAACAGGAACCTCGATAAAAAGGAACCATCAGCATGACACAACAAAGGTCCATTCTTACAAGGCTGAAAAACATTATAACCCTGTAAGCAGCGTACCAGACACAAGAAGGATCCCTGGACCGAACCCAACACCACCCGCTTACCCTTCCCCTCCTGATCAGTTTTCGACTGCCTGATCCAAAACTAACTCCAAACCTCCGTTTATAATCAACACATCCTTTGCCATCAGACTTCCTCCTCTGCTTCTACTGGGAGACATGAGTTCCCCCACCCGTAAAGCCCCAAAGAAAGCAAGGGAAAAAGCCAAATGAAAAAGACAACACAAACCTTATCCAAACTCCCACCTAACTGTTCCAGAATGCTAAAAGACACCGGGCACCTCAAATCCCCCTGATTACCCCGTCGCCTGAACCCTTTTAACACCTGCTTTACCAAAAAATGTTTTGTTAAATCCTTCTGGCACCTTAATTTGAAACCAAAAAGCAAACCTGCACATGTCTGCGAAACCTTCAACAATGACCAACCCTCAGCTTCACCCTGACTCAACCACAACAATAGAGCTCCTACCTGATCTGTAACAGAACCCCCACTCACACATGCCACCCCACCAACCATTTTTACCAGGAACACCACTCCGAATGATATGCAGACCAAGTGCTGGGAGCCAGTGATGCCCGAATCAAAGTTTCTACAGCCCAGAGACCACATTCCAAAGCCCAGCCGGGAATTCCAAACCCTCTTTCTCCGCATCCGGGACCAGAGACCGAAAGCGTTCCCACTGCAAAAGAGATAAAGAGTCAGCAATGGAATTCTTAACACCCGGCACATGAGAAGCCGTCACATGCGCGTTTAAAGACAAACAGGTCAACACCAATTGCCGCAAAAAACGAATCACTGGAGAAGATGCGTGAGACTGTTAATAGCACATACTACCCCCATATTATCACAATTAAATCGTACCCCCTGTCCTGAAACTCCTTCTTCCACAAATACACTGCCACCAGAATCAGAAATATCTCCAACAAAGCGATATTCTTTCCATTGGGATGATGTGACAAGCAAAATTCAGCTTCCCGAGAAGCAACTGGACCTCACGCATTTGACAACTTCTTGAGATGCCAGGCCTGAGCTACCTCTTCAGGCAAAACCTTGACTTTATCTGCCGACAATCTGAATTCCCATTTAACCGAGTCTATCACGATTCCCAAAAACGAAAGGCACATGCAAGGCCCTTCCGTTTTCGCTGGCGCCAACAGGACTCCAAATCGTTATGCTACAAATTCCACCGCCCTCAGAATCCTCTCACAACACCCAGAATGACCAGGACCAATACACAAAAAATTGTCCAAATAATGTATCAAGGAATCAAAACCTGACACATCACGGACGACCCGTTCAAGAAATGAGCTAAAGGCCTCAAAAAACACACAGAACAACAAGCAACCCATTGGCAATCATCTGTCAACAAAAAGCTCCCCCACAATAAAAACCCAACAATTTAACACTTTCTGGATGAACCGGTAACAATCTAAAAGCCGATTCAATATTCGCCTTAGCCAAAAGTGCCCCCTCCCACAACTCCAAACCCAATGTGCTGCCTCATCAAATGATGTATAAACCACAGAGCAAAGCTCCGGATCAATCCCATCATTCACGGACCTCCCACGAGGAAAAGACAAATGATGAATCAGCCTGAATTTATTCGCCTCTTTTTTAGGAACGACTCCTAGCAGTGAAACAACTAAATCCCCAAAAGGAGGGACACTAAATGGACCAGACATACGACCCAACATAACCTCCTTGTTCAATTTTTAGGCAATAACCTCCGCAAATTGCTCCACCAGCCTAAGGTTCTTAAGTACCCGAGGTATCTCCAAAGGAGGAGCAGGGATTTTAAAACCATCCCTGAAACCAGACAACAACTGTTAGTTAGATAAGGGACCATTGCGGCCAGCTTCACCGGCGTCTCCCCATTTGGTATTACTATTTTCTGCCTTTGCCTTGTTTTTTCTAAAACATTTGGCTGTGCCATGAGAGAAACCACTGCAGTGTGAGCAACAGTGCTTGAACTTGCAGCTAGCTCCAAATTTGCACTGACCGTCATTAAATTGCCAGCAAAGTCCAGGTTTCTGACTTCCAGTCTGCACTGACTGTTCACCTGCCCCTTGTGTATTCCATTGATTGGTATAGGTATACTGGCCAGCCCCCCAGGAAAGGAATGGCCAAACCTAGTTGGTGCCATAACCCTCAGCCACAAACCTATGTCTTTCTGATCCCACCTTATCGCCAGACGAACAGCTTTCCTCTGCCGAAACTGTTCATCATAATGAAGCCATACTTGACCCCCACATACCCTTTGTGCCTCACCGATAGAATCCATATAGCCAAAAAGAGGAGAGCAATTCTCAGGTGCTTTCTCCCCTATCACACTTGCCAAAATCGCAAATGTCTGAAGCCAATTGTCAAAAGTTTGAGGGATCAAGCGCCACCTGTTTCTCCTCCTCCTCCTTCTTACTATCGTCCTCTTTCTTTTTGTCCAAATTAAACTTCTCTAAAGGAAGTAACAAAAAAATTTCAACGTATTCATCTTTCCATATTTTTTTGTGCACCTCCTTCTTAAGAAGTGCCCCCAGCGGATTCTCAAAGCAAACGTAAACCTCACCATGGGCCCTGTCATCTAAATGAAAACGACATTCCTTCTCTTTCTCAGTCTGCACCGAAACTGACACCAGGTCCAAACTTCTACTGGGCACCCAGGAACCCAAACCAGACAAATTAGGACCCAGACACTGCGAACCCATCCATGCGGCTAAATGCGCTGGGGTCGCCCTTCCCCCTTCTAAACATGACAGTAACTCACGAACACTACTAAGGATCTCACCAATCCCCTCGACCCCTGGAAACACTTGAGCCCCCAAACCTTGCCCCAACACAACTGACTGAACCCCATGACCACCCCCAATTACTGGAGATCTAACTAGTGGGGGAAACAAACAAGACATGGAAACATACTCACTGGGCTGTGAGGAAGCTGTGATCCCTCCAGCCACATATCTTGTATCCAGATGCCTGTCTGTGTTGATCCTCCTGTCACCAATGATGCCACAGCCCTGTTAGGCCATTACACTCTGGACGATACATATCCTCTGCCATCTCCTGGGCCAGCCAGCTGCACTCGAAAGGGTGACCCCGCAGGTGCAAGCCCACAGCCTGCTCCACTCGCCGATATCCAAGGCTGAGGGCCACTACGTGACCTGACAGCTGCTCCCAAAGTAACCCCTGCAGTCCATGTCAGAGCCGGCAGCCCTGACTGAGGAGGGGTGCTGCCCGCCATCGGAACATTTGGGATAATCCCCCCGCTGTCCGTTGAAGAAGAAACAGGCCGCCTGACTGGGCCTTCACCGCGACAACCCGCTGTGACATCACCGGAAGTCGACGTTCCTGTGCTCGCAGGCTCCGCCTCTCGCACAAACTGTGGCAAAGGCCTGCAAACCGCCGCTGGACCGAACCCGGCTCGTGGATTCCTCCCAGCCTGTGGCCTGCAAGAACACTTTTGGCCAGGAACCTGGGCTAGAGGGTCCCTAGAGGGGCTCCTACGCCATCGCTGGGTGCGAGGAGCCGCGTTAGGGGATAAACGCTCAGGGGGCCTCACTTAGTGTGGACGTTGCACCTGGGGAGAATCTTCCGACCTCACCCTGCTGGCATCGCCTAGGATCCCCGACACCTGCAACTCTAGCCAGCCGGGTGGCTGTGACTCCCCCACTGCTCTGAGCCTCTCCAGGACTTCAGCCATCGACCCCATTATGTGCGCCGCAGAAGGACGAGGGGACTGCTTGTGACAACTCCGGAGTGGGAACTAATGTAATTGCCCCATAAGCAGCGATAAAATACCCCCCAATTTGCATACCCCACTAAATATTGCTCCCACCCCCTCCATCCCACTGTCATGCAGGCCTTTGCTTACGCTGCAGGGGAGGGGGCAGCTCGTTCCGGCCTTTCCTTTGCCTGAAGAAATGCGATGCCAGGAAGCTCTTTGGAGCTGGCTTTGGTATTCTCATTTTAGCGGCGTGGTGTGCAGTAGCAGCCAACATACTGACTAGGGGCTGCTTGCTGTGCCTTTGCACCCTGCTCCTTCTTTTACTGCTGGGGCAGCATTACCATTTACTCTTCCTCCGAACTGCACACTTCAGTAGGATGGCCTTCACTCCATGTGGGGTCTAGGGCCTCAACTTCCCCTGCATCATCTTCCACAAAGTCCTCACCCATGCTCTCCTTGCCCATTTGCACACTGCAGAAAGACACTGCAGTTGGCAACTGTGTTTCATCACCTTCTGAGATATGCTGTGGTGATCCACTCTCCTTGTGCAATAGCCCTTCCACATACTCATCCTCCAACCTAACGAGTTGAACATCAGTGCACTTAGTCTCTTCCACTTCTGAAGCAGGGCCAGGAAGAGTAAAATTATTTTTCAGGCCCGGACACAACTCATACAGACACAGAAATAAAGTATAATTACAGTATTTTTCGGACTAAAAGATGCAGCAGACCATAAGATGCACCTAGGTTTCAGATAAGTAAATTAAGAAAAAAATTTGAAGCAAAAAATGTGGTCAATTCTGTACTTAATATCTCCTACCCTGGTATATATGGGGCCCTCATCCCCATCCTGATAAACATGGCCCACTCATTCCTACCCTGGTATGCATGGCCCCCTCATCCCTATCCTGGTATGCATGGCCCCCTCATCCCTATCCTGGTATGCATTGATCCCTCATCCCTATCCTGGTATGCATGGCCCCCTCATCCCTATCCTGGTATGCATAGTCCCCTCATCCCTTTCCTGGTATGCATGTCCCCATCAACCCTATCCTGGTATGCATGCGGAACACCCGCCAGGGCCTAGGGGTACTCAGTACCGGGTCTGGTACTTAAAGGAGATGTCACGGTGGCTGTAACCCGGTCCGTGGCCCTGGGTGCCCTAGTAAAAGGGATAGTCTTTAAAGGGGTTTTGATAATAAAGTTTGTTCGTGACGCTACCTGTGGTGTTCGGTCACAGATAACCGACGCTGCTTAAAGGGGTCCTCTGGGGTGATGTTATGGCAGCCAGGATGGTATAACTTACCACAGGTGAAGTTGGGTCCCCAGGGTTCCCGATGTGTAGATGGAGATGGTGAGTGGTGCAGTAAGAAACGGAGGGCACAGGTTTGTAGCCTCTTTACCTGGTTTACTGAAGAATTCAGGCAGCCACAGTCCAGGGCACCAGATCACAGGTACAGGCAGGGTCCGGCTGGCTTGGAAGCGAATTCAGAGTCCACTTTACCAGGTGGAGTTAGAAGCCTTCCCACTAGCGTGGTGATGTAATCCCTTGCTGCCTAAAGGCTTCTGTCAAGGTCCTCATAGTTCTCTCTGTCATCCTTAAAGGTGGGACACAAACCCGTATGACAGGTGGCTCGAGCCTTTTTACAGGGTCTCTATCACGACCCGGGCTCTATGCACCACTGCGTTTCCTGGGTGTTAGGGCAAACAGGTAACGTGTAGTCCGGCTGTCCTGCCTGTTTCTGCTGGATCAGAGCTCCCCCCTTCTAGCCTGGAGTGTGAACATGTTGTATGTGTTTACGCAATAAAGAAGATATTCCTGCGCTTCCAAGCATGACATCACTCTCCCCGTGAGGAAAGCAATGCCACTGTGACGACTAGGAACCTGGGGTGTCACACATAATCCCATCCTTATCCTGGTATGCAGGGCTCCATCCCTATTCTTGTATGCAGAGCCCCATCCCTATTTTTGTATGATTTCCCTCCAAACCTGGTCCTGGTATGCATGGCTCCATCCTTTTAATTTGCTCCAACCCTATCCCCATCCTGGTATGCATGGCCCCATCTTTATAATTGTCCCTCACCCCCATCCCCCTCCTGGTATGCATGGCCCCATCAGAAAACATTTAAAAAAAGAAACTATTACACACACCTACCCGGCGCTCCCTCGCAGTATCCTGCTCCGGTGCCAGCAACTGCTTTATGCTATTAAGCAGTGCATGGCAGGGACATCATGAGCTGCTCATGAATATTAATTTCTCTTAAGTAGCTGCACAGGTGACTACCTGGCAGCAGCAGGAAGCTGATTCCTGACACTGCGTGCTACAGAAGAGCAATGAATACTCACTGCTCTTTGCGTGCACAATCCTGGGGAGTATTTCGGCAGCTGTCCTCTGCTTGTGTGCCATGCGCTTCTTAGAAGTATAAAACAATTGTTGGCACCGGAGCAGGAAGCTGTGAGGGAGCGCCGTGTAGCTGAGTGTAATTTTTTTTTGTAAATGTTTTCTGATGGGTCCATGCATACCAGGATGGGGATGGGAGTGGGGGCCAATTATAAGGATGGGGCCATGCATACCAGGACAGGGGTTGGGGGAAAATCCTACCAATATAATAATACTAAAGAGAAATGAATATTCATTGCCCTCCATGCCGATGGGCGTGGAATGCAGTGAATATTTATTTCTCTTTAGCAGCGGGAACAGGAGTTAGCTGCAGCCACCAGCTGTCGTTCCCCCACCTTACCACCACAGCAGGACTATACACCATACCCCACCATACATCTGGACTATATGATGCACCCCCCATTTTCCTCCACATTTTTGTGTCTTATAGTCCGAAAAATACGGTATAATCAGACACAGCTGCAGAGTACACAAAGAGGCTTAATGGCACAGTACTCCCACAGGCAAGGATGCATAGTACACACAGAGGCTTAAAGGCGCAGTACTCCCAGAGGCAGGGGTTCACAGTACACATAGAGGCTTAAAGGCACAGTACTCCGACAGATGGCAGTGCAAAGTACACACAAAGGCTTAAAGACTCAGTACTCCCACAGGCAGGGGTGAAGAGTGCACACAGAGGCTTAAAGGAGCAGTACTTCCACAAGCAGTGGTACAAAGTACACACAGAGGCTTTTTGGCATAGTACTCCCACAGGCGGGGGTGGAGAGTACACACAGAGGCTTTTTGGCACAGTACTCCCACAGACACAAGTACAGAGTACACAGAGGCTTTTTGGCAAGGTACCTTAACAGACATGGGTGCAGAGTATAGACAGAGGCTTGAAGGCACAGTACCCCCACAGAAACAGGTGCAGAGTACACAGAGGCTTTTTGGCACAGTACTCCCACTAACATGAGAGCAGAGTACACAGGTTTAGTGTCACAGGACTTCCACAAATATGGGTGCTGTCATAGAAAATATTAAAAATCCTTGAGGTCCCTCATATCCCCCTAACTTTTTTTCTTTCATCTGCCAGTTGTGTTGAGGAGACAAATGATGGATGTTGCCTTTATGTAAAATGGCAGTGACAGAGATGTTAAGCAGATTAATTAAAATGTGAGGACTCCTCTGTAGACCCAGGTGACTGAAGAGGATGTTTATTGTAAACAGAGAGAGACAGGAAAGGTTTTATTAGGGTCTTGAAGCGATGGCCAGGGGACCACCATGGTGCAGGAAGACTACTGTACACAAAATGAGGTGCAAACAACAAAGGGTAGATTTATTGGAAGGCAAGGAATGCAGTGGATGAGGAAGATGCACACAGGGGTATGCAATGGCAAAAGATAATTTACAAGAGTTATATTCTTTAGCTTGTCTGTAAAATAGCACAGTGCTCCAACTGTTACAGACTCAATGTATGTCACACAAGTAAATGCAAACAATAAACAAAGACTGATGCTACTCTACGTATAACCTCCCTGGCCTTTACTAAGTAGGCCTCATGGCTGCCGTGTTCTGACTATTGAAGCCTACACTAGGCCCTGACATGTGCACAAAACAGGAACGAACTCACGGTGATGTTGGGGACTCAGATCCAGTCCCGGGTGCCCCCAACAGTCTAGTACGGTGGTGCGCACGGCTTTCTGTCAGCTCCGTGAAACGTGGTCTTCTCCTTGCTTCTGGGTCCTGGAGATGCTCCTGAAATCTTTAAATCCCTTTCCGGATTTTTCTTTTGCGTAAAGTGCTGCTGTGTCTTGTGGGATTGTGCAATAAGGGAAGCTGCAATAGTGTCCAAAAAAGAAAAGAATGTCCAGCTTCACCGAATCCATAAAAAAGAGTTTTCTTTATTCACATACTATTAAGCATAGAGGATACAGACTTTAGCACAAGCCATATGGGTAAGAATCTCAACGCGTTTCTGGAGACTAAGCTCCCTTGGTCATGATTAAAGGAGCTTAGTCTCCAGAAACGCGTTGAGATTCTTACCCATATGGCTTGTGCTGAAGTCTGTATCCTCTATGCTTAATAGTATGTGAATAAAGAAAACTCTTTTTTACGGATTCGGTGAAGCTGGACATTCTTTTCTTTTTTGGACTCTATACGCCTGAACACAGCGGGTCCGTGCTCTCGAGGATTGGTGTATGCATCACGGGTGAGCTGGTTTATATTCCTTCTTTCAAAGCTGCAATAGTGCCATGGTATGGCACTGGATGCTGTTGGGTAACACACGAAAGAGGGTTGTTGCGATTATATTGGCATTGGTTTGATGGCAAACAGTCCAGTATTGGATAATATATTGATCACAAGTGATTACTGTTTGCTGTTTTTTCTATTTTTTGTTGTCCTGGCACTTGATTGACTCCCTGTCACTACCCTGAAGTAGACTCTTTAGTGTCTTAAGATCTGGGCTTGTCTATTATCTTATACACCCTGTTTTAGGGATCTCTTCACACGTGGTTCCCTCACTCTCTTTTGGGTTATTTATCTCTATCCATTTTTTTATGAGAGTTGAGAGGGTAAGTGTGAAGGGTCATCGAGGGTGAGCCGACGAGAACGGGGGCGCCATTTGCGATTTGATTTTAGGGTGCCAACCTCCGCAGCAAGGCAGGGACATATCAGGGGTGATTGGAGGGTTAGCAATTTAGGCCTTCCCTCTTTCTACCCGTGTCCTGGTATATACAGGTCCTTCTCAAAAAATTAGCATATAGTGTTAAATTTCATTATTTACCATAATGTAATGATTACAATTAAACTTTCATATATTATAGATTCATTATCCACCAACTGAAATTTGTCAGGTCTTTTATTGTTTTAATACTGATGATTTTGGCCTATAACTCCTGATAACCCAAAAAACCTGTCTCAATAAATTAGCATATAAAGAAAAGGTTCTCTAAATGACCTATTACCCTAATCTTCTGAATCAACTAATTAACTCTAAACACATGCAAAAGATACCTGAGGCTTTTAAAAACTCCCTGCCTGGTTCATTACTCAAAACCCCCATCATGGGTAAGACTAGCGACCTGACAGATGTCAAGAAGGCCATCATTGACACCCTCAAGCAAGAGGGTAAGACCCAGAAAGAAATTTCTCAACAAATAGGCTGTTCCCAGAGTGCTGTATCAAGGCACCTCAATGGTAAGTCTGTTGGAAGGAAACAATGTGGCAGAAAACGCTGTACAACGAGAAGAGGTGACCGGACCCTGAGGAAGATTGTGGAGAAGGACCGATTCCAGACCTTGGGGAACCTGAGGAAGCAGTGGACTGAGTCTGGTGTGGAAACATCCAGAGCCACCGTGCACAGGCGTGTGCAGGAAATGGGCTACAGGTGCCGCATTCCCCAGGTAAAGCCACTTTTGAACCATAAACAGCGGCAGAAGCGCCTGACCTGGGCTACAGAGAAGCAGCACTGGACTGTTGCTAAGTGGTCCCAAGTACTTTTTTCTGATGAAAGCAAATTTTGCATGTCATTCGGAAATCAAGGTGCCAGAGTTTGGAGGAAGACTGGGGAGAAGGAAATGCCAAAATGCCTGAAGTCCAAGGTCAAGTACCCACAGTCAGTGATGGTGTGGGGTGCCTTGTCAGCTGCTGGTGTTGGTCCACTGTGTTTCATCAAGGGCAGGGTCAATGCAGCTAGCTATCAGGAGATTTTGGAGCACTTCATCTCCAAAAAGCATTTCAGCCGATGGAAGCATGAAGATTTCATTTTTCAGCACGACCTGGCACCTGCTCACAGTGCCAAAACCACTGGTAAATGGTTTACTGACCATGGTATTACTGTGCTCAATTGGCCTGCCAACTCTCCTGACCTGAACCCCATAGAGAATCTGTGGGATATTGTGAAGAGAAAGTTGAGAGACGCAAGACCCAACACTCTGGATGAGCTTAAGGCCGCTATTGAAGCATCCTGGGCCTCCATAACATCTCAGCAGTGTCACAGGCTGATTGCCTCCATGCCACGCCGCATTGAAGCAGTCATTTCTGCCAAAGGATTCCTGACAAAGTATTGAGTGCATAACTGAACATTATTATTTGATGGTTTTTTGTTTGTTATTAAAAAACACTTTTATTTGATTGGACGGGTGAAATATGCTAATTTATTGAGACAGGTTTTTTGGGTTATCAGGAGTTGTAGGCCAAAATCATCAGTATTAAAACAATAAAAGACCTGACAAATTTCAGTTGGTGGATAATGAATCTATAATATATGAAAGTTTAATTGTAATCATTACATTATGGTAAATAATGAAATTTAACACTATATGCTAATTTTTTGAGAAGGACCTGTATGTATATCTGGGTATCCAACTTGTTATTATAGTCAGTCATTTTCTGTGGTTGTAACGTTAGTTGCATTTGGCTCCTGCATTCAGAGGGATGAATAGCATTTTATACTGATGAGATTTCACCTTCTGCATTATTTTCTACCTCCTTTCCTTTCTATTTTTTCATACGGCACCCTTGGTTGGCGTTTTGTGGCATGTTTTACTGGTTGCAGTTATCTTTATTTAGGGTTTATCAGTGTGCATCCAGGGTGAGCCATCGTTGAGCGGGGGTGCCATTTTGCGTCCAAGATAGGGTGCCAACCTCCGCTGTTAGGAAGGGTACATCAGGGTTTGGTAGGGTTTTCTAGGTATATGCGTATACCTTATTATTGTTTTTTGTAGTTTGCAGGTTTTGTAGGTTTTTTTTTTTTAAATTTTAATCGTTATTAATAAAAATTTAATTTTAGGTATTAGTCAATATGTTAGCCTGCTAAATCACTATACCAGCATATCTTTTTGTATTTATAACTTTCCGATAGCCGGCCTAGTGGTGCGAACACCCTGTGGCCTTCTCCGTTGACCGTCGGCCAATCGCATAATTGTCCGGACGATAGGGGGCAACAGAGAGCAAAAGATCACAGCTTGTGGTACTCGTGCCTTCCCGGCCTGTGATATCAGGGATTTGTGGGATTGAGAAAGTCCTGACAAATATTTCATCCCTGACAGGTGTAGAGTACTCGATTATTGGATGATTCACCCTCAGCAGTTCACCCCCAGCAGTTTGCCCCCGGGTACATTTCACCCCCGCACATTTCGCCCCCAGGAGTTCACCCATTTCGTCCCCAGCAGTTCATCAGGATTTTGATATGATTTGTTTGGATGACCTGGCAGTGATCTGGAGGATCATGTTTTCCTTTACTTTGTGAGTTTGGGAAATAAAGATGTTTAAGTTGAACTTTCTTGGATCACAGCCTGTTCATCGCACTGTGTGAATACCACTGCATTACTGCTGTTGTGATTTTTCTTGTTGCAAAAATTAAGGAGATAAGGGTATGGGTATTAGAAGGTATTTGAAAAATTTTCTCATTAAGTAGAGCTTGCGGGGGGGGGGGGGGAGTATTTCTTCAAATTAGTGGAGGTGATTGAATAAACAGAGTTATACACACAAAAATCCATCAAATATAATACTGTACATGGTGCCTTTGGTGGTGCATCCACGAAAACAATTAGGGGGAAAAAATGTATGAAACCTAGAATAGACCATGTACCATTTCATTAGTACCTTACGCTGGTTTCACATTTGCGGTTGTGTCTGCAGCGTTTCTGACGCATACATCCGCATGAGTCTTTATTTCATATCTTTAACATTGTAGACGCAGGTGCATGCATTAGCCGGCTGGTTGCGGCTAACGCATCATGTTAGAATTTTTGTGACAGCAAATTTCCGCCGCCACACGCATGCGGACGCTTGCGGAAGGAGTGCGTCAAAACAACGCATTACAGTCTATGGGAATGCATAGGAACGCAAGGACATGTGTTCTCTTGCGTTTGCACAAGGGTCTAAATACAGAAATCCAATGAGACACGTGCATTTGGCGTGGCTTGTGTCAAGGAAATTCAAACGCATGCGCATAAAAACGCAAATGCATGCAAAAACGCATGCAAAAGTATGCAAACGTTGCATTTTTTATCCGTCATGCGTAACTTGATGCGGATAAAAAACGCAGCGTTATCATGCATTTGCATGTGTTTTGCCATGCGTTTGCGGTTGCGGACGAGACGCTGCAGACTTAACCGCAAATGTGAACCTAGCCTTAATTATGGCCTCTCTAAGGCCGGGATCACACATACGCGAGATACGGCCGAGTCTCGCAGGTGAAAACCCAGCTCTGGCGCCGGCACTCCAGAGCAGAGCGTGCAGCCGCACAGCAATACATGGAGCTGCACGCTCCGCTCTAGAGTGCCAGGGCCAGAGCTGGGTTTTCACCTGCGAGACTCGCGTATGTGTGATCCTGGCCTAAGGGCTTGTTTCCACTTGCGAGAAACACGTTTGTGTCTCGCATGTGGAAACCAAGCTGTGGCACCGGCACTCCAGAGCGGAGAGTGCGGCCGCATAGGAACACATGGAGCTACACGCTCCGCTCCAAAGTGCAGGCGCCAGAGTTTGGTTTCCACATGCGAGACACGGACGTGTTTCTCGCAAGTGGAAACAAGCCCTAAGAGAGACATTAATACAGGTATCTCCTGAGTTACTAATTTGAGACAGGTCACCAGTGGTTTCTCCTGGGCCTGTTCCCCTTCACTGAAACATGTCTCCCTATGTGTGCATAAGGAGAGACCTGTCAGTTATGGGGAGCGGGGTGGAGTGAAGTTGCTGAGAACCCTCCTTGGACTAGTCAGCCAAGACAGATAGTCCTGGCAAGTTTTTCAGTGTATATTTTCTCTGAAACACCAGGGCATTTCAGGGTAAGAATTCTGCAGCTTCTATATTCCAACCAGTGATTTAATTTGTCTAGCAAACACTGGGTCTGGTAAGATAGTTGGTTAATGTCAGCAGGATAGTTGTGACTGAATCTTCACAGATGATCAGGTATGTTTGGAGGTGATTAGAGCAAAATCATCATTGATCAAGATGTGTATTACATCCAGCCTCTTGTCAAGCAACATCATAAGACTCAATATATTACTACTACTGCTGTAAGCAGTTCTCAGGAGTTAAAAATGCTAGATATTTCTGTGGGTGTGATGGTTTTTCTGTCAACTCCATCTTTCTGATCATTATACTGGTCATTTATTTTGACTGATTTTGCTGGAAATACTGCATTTACGCCAGTGTGGCAGTATGACCCTTTTGTGTCTGGATTTAACCAGCAACAGTTTTAGTGGGCTGTAGATGTTTTCACTGCTCCTCTTTTCCTACAGAAGTACAGGGGTAAAGGCAGTGCTTCCTATCGTTAACAGAGGACCATGTGGGTTTCAGGTACTATATACTTATAGATATTTCTAAGAGGTTAAAATGCCGAAAGAAAAGGATAAATATAGCGTTAGATTTGTTCCTTGAAGTGGCAGATGTTTGGGTGCTCTTCTGGTCTCCTAGTTAAAGGAAACCCCAGACAAATGTCGCTGGCGGAGAGCAATAAGAATTATTCAAGCTGCTTTGGTGTATAGCTTGGCAGATGGAGACTATTGTTTAGAAGTGCAATTGGATTAAACTGTTTTAGCAAATTATACTATTAAGACATTTTTGTTGCTCTTTCACCAGTCACTTCTTCGCAAACTCTTGTTTCACGTTATAATTTTTTTGGAGGTCTGTTTATAAAGAAATATGGTTTGATTGTTCTATTCTGCCTATAAATTCTTCTCAGCTTTGCAAAATGGAAAATTCTCATTCATCAATATAGGTTTGGTCTTTTTCACTCCACCCAGTTACCAAATGGTCTTGGCAATATTTAAATTTCTGGTATTGAAATCATGTCAGTGGTGGGGAATAACATGAAAAAGCACAAACAGAAAAAACACAGCTTTACTTGATTGTGAGTCAAAAATTCTGCTGTATTACCAGTACAGTCTCAAGGGAAAAAGAAACACAAAATAACCCTTCATATTTTTCCATGCTTTGGGAAATCAGCACCTGACGTCAGAGATTGCAGCATTTACTAGATGTTAGTTCATGCATAAAAACTAAGACATCACAAGAGAGTATTTTTCAGTATCATGATTAAAAAGAACAGTTGCCAATGTTCTTCATTTTTTCATTAAAAACAAAACAATGCTAACCTAAAATTTCAAAATTGCATCCCATATTTCTGACACTGGAGTGTCATAGGTTTTCTTTTGTAAGTTTCTTACTTAATGTTGTGTCTAGTCATGACAAAGTGGACCTCTGTTGAGAAAGAGACTTTTTAAGGACCTGTTTAAGGACCTGTTTACTTTTGACTGACCCTAATTCGCTAAATTCGTTTTACCTGAAAAATCACCATAGTTATCATAATGTTAGAATGAACCACTTCTGGAACCCCCATTATTTAGCTGAATTTACATGATGCCCATTTCATTAAAAGCAACAAATCTTGGCACTGGCTACATTGATGGAGGTCCAAAATACAGTAAGGAGACCTTCTATTTGAAAATGGGTTTTCTAATCCAGAAACCCCCCTTTAAATGGTAGATTATATATGATGCCTATAAAGAATGAAAACAATAACTAACAAGTACTGCCACAATATCTGTAAAAAGTGCATTTAACCTATTAGCGACTGCCGATACGCATTAAAACGGCGGTTGATAAAGGTACTTATTCCCTCATTGCTGTTTTAAGGCTATGTGCACACATTGCGGATTCTCTGCGGATCCGCAGCGTTTTTTGCAGTGCAGAAACGCTGCAGATCCGCAATTGATTTACAGTACAATGTAAATCAATGAGAAAAAAAAAAAGCTGTGCACACTTTGCAGAAAATCCACTGCAGAAACGCTGCGGTTTAAAAGAAGTAGCATGTCACTTCTTTTTTGCAAATCTGCAGCGTTTTTGTACCCATTCCATTATAGAAATCCACAGGGGTTAAAAACGCAGCAAATCGGCAAAAAAAACGCAGCAAAAATGCACAAAAAACGCTGCGGATCCGCATAAAATCCGCAGCTGCGTTTTCTGCCAGGAGAGGCAGAATCCACACCAGAAATTCCTAAGGATAATCCGCAACGTGTGCACATAGCCTAAAACTGCAGTACATGACAGCTGAGAGCCTGCAGTATGGACAGTGGTATGTAAGTCGTTACAAGGAGGTCACAAGACCCTCTTAGTAACCATTGTACCACCGCAATGAGAATGGAGGGTTCCAATGGTTAACATGGTACCCTGAGATCATGTGATGACCCCAGGGCACGGTAGCCTATGGATCCAGCTACAGGGCTAATACCCATTTGCGAGAAAAAAAACAGTCCAATTTCCGGACTGTAAAAGCGGACGAGTGCTATGCAAGTGTCATATGAGTGTAATGCGACTTTTGTGCAATTTTTCCACGGAACATCCATATGACATGCGTATGCAATTTGTATGCAATGCGATTTTAACATGAGGTTTTACATACAGCAGTTCTCTGTATGTAAAAGCTCCTGTTAAAATCACATTGTAAAATACATCGCACACATCGTTTTAAAACCAAATAAGCTTCAAAACATATATATCTAATATATAAAGCTGAATGTGTGTGTGTATGTATGTATGTATGTATGTATGTGTGTATGTCCGGGATTGGCATCTGCACCGTCGCAGCTACAGCCACAAAATTTTGCACAGTCACACGTCTGGACCCCGAGAGCGTCATAGGCTATGTTGTGAGGCGAAATTTTAACCCCACGCGTTCCAATTCACCAAACAATTTTGCTCCTATCTACATACTGGGGAAAAAGTGAAAGGAAAAGTGTTGGAGGCAAATTGACAGCTGCCAGATGTGAACAATGGGGACTTAAAGAATGAGAGCGATGGCGCCAAAGAGTATATACCGTACAGTTGCTAAAGTGGGGCCCCGACATGGGATACTCACCACACACGGGGATATGAACACACAAACAAAATGCGCCACACACTACCACGTGCTTGAACACATATATCACCCTCAGCGCACATTTCACCACACATACACCAACCTTGCCACATAAAAGTCGAATCACAAAAGTCGCCACTCAAAACTCACCACGCGCAAAATTCGCCACATGCAAAACTAGGCTCACCCAAAACTCGCCACACATACAAAACTCACCTCATGGAAAACTCGCCACACGCAAAACTTGCACACGCGGAAAAATTGCAACATGCACAAAAGTTGCAACACATGCAAATGTTCCCTCACACAAAACTTGCACATACTCAAAACACACCACAAATAAAACTCGCCATGCGCAAAACTTGCTGCACACAACTTGCTACTTGCTTGACTAACCTGTCAGATGCAACTCGACACACAAAAAGTTGCTACACGCATGTCGCCACACAAAACTCATCTCACAAAAGTCGCTACATGCATGTTGCCACACGCAACTCAACACACACAACTTGACACATGAAACTCGTCCTAAAACACACACAAGTCTGGTATTATCCTTCAAAAATAAAAATCTGATTAATAAGCAGACAAACTACAAGAGCTACAAATGTACCATATAGGAAATACGTCAGCTGTCAGTCACATGACCTGTCTATTATGTGTATGTGTGAGCTAATATATACTGCCGGGGGGAGGGCTTCCTGTTGGCTGGGGATTTATCAGGCTGCCAATAGCAACCAATCACAGCTCAGCTTCTATTTTGCTACAGTTAATTAATCTGAGCTCTGATTGGTTAATATAGGCAATAAAGGACATTCTCAGTATAACAAAGCTTGTGTGAGGTAATAGCATGTCAGTTAGGGTGTGTTGTTGGAAAGGCTGATGTCAGTCACATTACCTCTATGTGAGAGGATATAGAAACTGCCAGTTTCAGACTATTTTTACAACAATAATAAGGAATTCCACAGCACAAATGTCAGCTGATGTGAAAAGAAAAGCTGCATTACGGGCCAATGAAAAATGTGAAGACCGAGAAACAAGGCTGACACACATGAGAACAGCAGCTGCTTCCTCAAGAGCCAATGAACTTTCTGAGCAGAGGGAAGCGAGGCTTGCAAACAAGAGAACAAGAGCTGCTTCCTCAAGGGCCAATGAACTTTCTGAGGAGAGGGAAGCGAGGCTTGCAAACAAGAGCTGCTTCCTCAAGAGCCAATGAACATTCTGAGGAGAGGGAAGCGAGGCTTGCAGACATGAAAACAAGAGCTACTTCCTCAAGAGCCAGTGAACTTAGTTTTTGCCTTTTAATAATTACATTTCTATCTATTTGTTTTGTGGGTTTTGTGAGCAGAATAAATTTTTGTTAACACATTCTATTTTGCTAGCAGCAGTTATTAACTTGGGCGAAGTCAGGTAGCACAGCTAGTATATATATATTGTGATATATGTGATGCAGTAACCCCTGTAACAGGTAGGGGGCGCTGCATGGTCTCCCCGGGATCTGCACGGAGTTGTATTGAGGCCGTGAGAATTGACCTGCAGTGATGTCAGGATCACGTGACCAGTCCATGTGATCCATTACTGTGGGTGTGGTTACAGGTACATAACGTGACCAGAGTGTGGGTCACAGGTTCCTGTGTGGTTCCAGTGTTTGGACCTGAAGGGTCCAAGTGCAAAATCCCTGAGGGAGTTCCTGAGGGGTCGGTGTGTTCCTGTGTTGGAAGCCTGAGAGGAGGCTTCCTGGAAAGCACCTGCTGGCGTGGGAGGTCCTAGTAGGAGGACCGGATCCCGGAGCAGTGCACAGTGGAACTGGGGAAGCTGGAGTCCTTCGGTGAGGTCTGGACTGACTAGTGCGTGCCGGACAGGCAAGTTGGGGATCCCTGTTAGGCAGCTTACCCAGAAGAGTGTTAACGGAGTCTGGGGAAGCTGGAGTCCTTCGGTGAGGTCTGGACTGACTAGTGCGTGCCGGCCAGGCAAGTTGGTGATCCCTGTAAGGCAGCTTACCCGGAGGTGGACTGGCGAGGTGTCAGCAGGTGGAGCCGGAGCTCCCGTCAGGTATCGTACAGGCCGGTAGTGCTTGTGAAGTTCTATGAACTATGTGGTCTCCCTTGGGAACTGGTTAAGGGAGGACCAGCGTGTTAGTGTCCGTGAGGCAAAGCCGTACACTGAAGTGTTAGAAGCTGCAAGTAAATATCACCAGTTGGTGCCTGTTGTGTTTCATGTTATGAACTGTGCGTAACCCGGTTTATGAGGCTTAATAAACCGCATGGACTGCTTTGTTTTATAAACCTGTGCCCGTGTGCTTGAATATCGCGGCCAAGTGAGTGTCCCCCAACACTCTCAGTAAGAGAAACCTTACAATATATATATATATATATATATATATGTTAGATAGATAGATAGATTAAAAGCCGGCAAATGCCGCGTGCAGTATAGAATAGAATAGGTTAGAATAGAATAGAAATATACACATAGCATATATATATATATATATATATATATATATATATATGTCAGTAACACATATATATATCTTTATATTTAACAGAGAGATAATTCATTTGTCAGCTTCAGCAAAATCATTGCAGAAGCCGACAGGATAGGAGACACGGTTTACATACAGTAAACCATTGCAGAACAGTTAGATATACATATATCAGAGTCTAATACTGTTAGTAGCAGGGGCGGATTATCAGAGGGTCAATATGGGCAGTAGCCCAGGGCCCAGTGGTGTGGGGGGGCCCTGGGCTACCGCACAGATTGACCCTCTGATAATCCGCCCGAGTGTGACTGAATGCCCGCCGGCATTTATATGCCCCCGGACCCAGCGGGCAGAGAGAGGCGGCCCGCACCGGGCCCCTTCTCGTCTGCTCACTGGGCCCCTTCCGGTGCTGCAGCGGTTACCTATTGATGTGCGGGCGCGCGCCCGCACGTCAATAGTTAACAACAGCCGCCAGCCAATTGGAGGCTGGCAGCTGAAGTCGGCCGCAGTGCTCACGTCGCCGGCGTCTGACGTCATTGTCAGTCGCCGGCGAGTGTGCGCTGCTGGAGGGAGCTCGCCGCTGGAGCGCTGGTCAGGTGAGGAGAACTCTTTTTTTTTTTTTTTGTTTTTTGCGAACGGCAATCCGGGGGGCCCTGGGCAACATGCTGGACACACTGGGGCAATGCTGGAGACACTGGGGCAATGCTGAAGACACTGGGGCAACGCTGGAGACACTGGGGCAGATTGCTGGACACTGGGGGCAATGCTGGAGACACTGGGGGCAATGCTGGAGACACTGGGGCAGATTGCTGGACACACTGGGGGCAATGCTGGAGACACTGGGGCAGATTGCTGGAGACACTGGGGCAGATTGCTGGAGACACTGGGGCAATGCTGGAGACACTGGGGCAGATTGCTGGACACACTGGGGCAATGCTGGAGGACACACTGGGGCAGATTGATGGAGACACTGGGGCAATGCTGGAGACACTGGGGCAGATTGCTGGACACACTGGGGCAGATTGCTGGAGACACTGGGGCAATGCTGGAGACACTGGGGCAATGCTGGAGGACACACTAGGGCAATGCTGGATGACACACTGGGGCAGAATGCTGGAGGACACACTGGGGCAGATTGCTGGAGACACTGGGGCAATGCTGGAGACACTGGGGCAATGCTGGAGACACTGGGGCAGACTGCTGGACACACTGGGGCAATGCTGGAGGACACACTGGGGCAGACTGCTGGACACACTGGGGCAGATGATTGCTGGAGACACTGGGGCAATGCTGGAGACACTGGAGCAATGCTGGAGACACTGGGGCAGATTGCTGGACACACTGGGGATAATATGCTGCAGACACTGGGGCAGATTGCTGGACACACTGGGGGCAATGCTGGATACTCTGGGGCAATATGCTGGACATACTGGGGCATATTGTTGAACACACTGTCTGGGGGCAATGCTGGAGACACTGGGGTAATGCTGGAGACACTGGGGCAATGCTGGAGACACTGGGGCAATGCTGGACACACTGGGGCAATGCTGAACACACTGGGCAATGCTGGACAATTGGACATACTGGGGCAGATTGCTGGACACACTGGTGGTAATATGCTGGACACACTGGGGCAATTGTTATGACCTGGTGGTAACGGAGCAGCACTGATATGACCTGGTGGGAACAGAGCAGCACTGATATGACCTGGTGGGTACGGAGCAGCACTGAAATGACCTGGTGGGTACGGAGCAACACTGATATGACCTGGTGGATACGGAGCAGCACTGATGTGACCTGGTGGGTAAAATAGATCATGGACTAGCTCTGAGGAGGTGGTAGCTTTACTGACCGCAATCCCTAATCCTAACACAAACACTAGAAATAGCCGTGGGACGTTCCTGTCACTCCCTAGACGCCTCTTCACAGCCTAAGAACTAACTACCCCTCAAGATGGAAATAGAAAACTATCTCTCCTCAGAGAAATTCCCCAAAGGAAAGATAGCCCCCCACATATATTGACTGTGAGTGGAGAGGGAAATGACAAACGCAGGGATGAAAACAGATTTTAGCAAAGGAGGCCAACTCTGACTAGATAGACAGAAATAGGAAAGGGCACTGTGCGGTCAGTATATAGAACCTAAAAATCCACGCAGAGATTACAAAAATAACCTCCACACCGACTCACGGTGTGGAGGGGCAACTCTGCTTTCCCAGACCTTCCAGCTAGCCTGAACATTTCATATTGACAAGCTGGACAAAAAGAGACATAACTTTAAACTGAACAGTAAGTACAAAAACTAACAAGAACTTATCTTATGCTGACATGGACAGGCCATCAGAGAGATCCAAGGAAAGACTGAGTATAACCCAGAAAAACATTGACAGCTGGCATGAATTACAGGCCAGAGCCCTGTTAAATACCAAGGCCAAGGGAGCCGATTAGAGAAGTCAGCTGCCAGGCCAAACTCCAGGAGCAGCAGTTCCACTCAAACCCACCAGAGGGAGCCCAAGGGCAGAACTCCCAAAAGTATCATTCACAACCACAGGAGGGAGCCCAAGAACGGAATTCACAACAGGCAATGCTGGACATACTGGTGGTAATATGCTGGACACACTGGGGCAGATTGCTGGACACACTGTCTGGGGGCAATGCTGGACACACTGGGGCAGATTGCTGGACACTGGGGCAATATGCTGGACATACTGGGGCAGATTGCTGGACACACTGGGGGTATTATGCTGGACACACTTGGGGTAATATGCTGGACACACTGGGGCAGATTGCTGGACACATTGGGGGCAGGACTGGAGGCATGGGCAGAATGTAGACACGGGGCATGATTGGAGACACGGGGCAGAATGAAAGACATGGGGCAGGATTGGATCATGGGGCAGGATGGATACGATGGAGACAGATGGGGCAGGATGGGGAGATCATATGGTGTAGAATGGATACTCATGAGTGCAGGATGGGAACACATATGGCTGGAGCCAGGAATGAGACACACGGGGCCAGGGTGGGGAATATTATTACCATAGGGGCTAATTAAGGGATATTATTACTGCAGTGATGTATTTATTTTACTTTTTGAGTATACTGTTTTAAATGGGGGGGGGGGCAGTCCTGTTACTGTGCAGAGTGACACTATATCGCCTTTTTTTCTCCATGTGGTGTAATGTAGAAGTTGTGAAAAATTAAAAAATTAAGTAATGTGTTCTGCAAGCAGAGCTCGAGATAACTGTGTTATTTCCTGCAGAAACGAGTCCTGGCTGGAAGAAATGATGGCGGTCTGTGCTGGATGAAAGATGGAGGACTTCACCTAGAGACGTCACTGGTGAGTCAGTGTTACCTATACACTGACACTATACACTGTATACTATATACAGAGGTCCTTGTGTACAATGTCACCAGTGATCACTGTATTACGTATACATTATATACAGAGCTCCTGTGTATAATGTCACCAGAGATCTCTGTATTACCTCTACACAGACACTGCATACTAAGTACAGATCTCCTGTGAATACTGGCACTTATGGTGATAGTATTGTGTTTTTGTTTTGTTTTTTATTACTGATCAGTATTGTAGTATTCAGTCACTATGTGGTGGTAATATGTGGTCTGGAAATGTGTTGTGGTATTTGTCCCTTGAATGTGCTATTTGGTCACCAAGTGGTGGTAATTTGTGGTCTGGTCATGGCGCGGTGGTATTTGTTCCTTGTATGTGATATTATTGGTCAAAATATACCTAAATTGTATTGCAGATTATAACAAATATTTAATAGGTTATAGTAGAGTAGGGCCCGGCCATTTTTTTGGAATAATCTGGTTCGGGTATCACATGACCCCCGTCACATGACCCCTGTCACATGACCCCCGTCACATGACCGGGGGGGGGCCCACAGTGTCTGAACAGCCCGGGGCCCTGGCTACCCTTAATCCACCTGGTTAGTAGTATGTGTGTGTAAAATGTGGGACCGGTATGTATTTAATAAAAAAATGTTTTCACGGAAAAAACTGGTGTGCGCTCCAGTGCAATTTTCTGCGCCAGAGAGGGAAAGCCAGTGACTGAGGGCAGATATTAATAGCTTAGAGAGGGACCATAGTTATTGTTCCCCCTGGTTAAAAACATCTGCCCCCAGCCACCCCAGAAAAGGCACATCTGTAAGATGCACCAATTCTGGCACTTAGCCTCTCTCTTCCACATACTACTAACAGTATTCGACACTGACATCTATAAATCTAACTGTTCTGCAATGGTTTACTGTATGTAAACCATGTCTCCTATCCTGTCGGCTTCTGCAATGATTTTGCAGAAGCCGACAAATGAATTATCGGCTATTCTGCTATCTATCTCTCTATGAAATATAAAGATATATATATATATACCGTATATACTCGAGTATAAACCGAGATTTTCAGCCCAAATTTTTGGGCTGAAAGTGCCCCTCTCGGCTTATACTCGAGTCACGGTCGGCGGTGGGGTCGGCGGGTGAGGGCGCTGAGGCATACTCACCTAGTCCCGGCGATCCTGACGCTCGCCCTGCCTGTCACACTGTCTTCGGGTGCCGCAGCTCTTCCCCTGTTCAGCGGTCACGTGGGACCGCTCATTAGAGAAATGATTATGGACTCCACTCCCATAGGGGCGGAGCCGCCTATTCATTTCTCTAATCAGCGGTGCCGGTGACCGCTGACAGAGGAAGAGCTGCGGCACCCGGAGACAGTGTGACAGGCAGGGGGAGCGCCAGGATCGCCGGGACTAGGTGAGTATTTTATATTCACCTGTCCACGTTCCACCCGCCGGGCGCCGCTCTGTCTTCGCGTCCTCTTGTTCTGACTGTGCAGGTCAGAGGGCGCGATGACGCATATAGTGTGCGCGCCGCCCTCTGCCTGATCAGTCAGTGCAGAGAGACGCCGGGACGGGATGCTGAGGAGCTGCAAGCAAGAGAGGTGAGTATGTGGTTTTTTTTTTTATTGCAGCAGCACCGTTATATATGGCACAGATTTATATGGCACATCTATGGGGCAACGGTGCAGAGCACTATATATGGCACAGATTTATATGGCACATCTACGGGGCAACGGTGCAGAGCATTATATATGGCACAGATTTATATGGCACATCTATGGGGCAACGGTGCAGAGCATTATATATGGCACAGATTTATATGGCACATCTATGGGGCCATGGTGCAGAGCACTATATATGGCACAGATTTATATGGCACATCTATGGGACAACAGTGCAGAGCATTATATATGGCACAGATTTATATGGCACATCTATGGGGCAACGGTGCAGAGCATTATATATGGCACAGATTTATATGGCACATCTATGGGGCAACGGTGCAGAGCATTATATATGGCACAGATTTATATGGCACATCTATGGGACAACGGTGCAGAGCATTATATATGGCACAGATTTATATGGCACATCTATGGGACAACGGTGCAGAGCATTATATATGGCACAGATTTATATGGCACATCTATGGGGCAACGGTGCAGAGCATTATATATGGCACAGATTTATATGGCACATCTATGGGGCAACGGTGCAGAGCACTATATATGGCACAGATTTATATGGCACATCTATGGGGCAACGGTGCAGAGCACTATATATGGCACTGCTTTATATGGCACATCTATGGGGCCATAATGAACAGTGCAGAGCATATATGGCACAGCTTTATATGGAGCATCTATGGGGCCATAATGAACAGTGCAGAGCATATATGGCACTGCTTTATAAGGAGCATCTATGGGGCAATAATGAACAGTGCAGAGCATATATGGCACTGCTTTATATGGAGCATCTATGGGGCCATAATGAACAGTGCAGAGCATATATGGCACAGCTTTATATGGAGCATCTATGGGGCAATAATGAACAGTGCAGAGCATATATGGCACTGCTTTATATGGAGCATCTATGGGGCCATAATGAACAGTGCAGAGCATATATGGCACTGCTTTATAAGGAGCATCTATGGGGCAATAATGAACAGTGCAGAGCATATATGGCACTGCTTTATATGGAGCATCTATGGGGCCATAATGAACAGTGCAGAGCATATATGGCACTGCTTTATAAGGAGCATCTATGGGGCAATAATGAACAGTGCAGAGCATATATGGCACTGCTTTATATGGAGCATCTATGGGGCCATAATGAACGGTGCAGAGCATTGTATATGGGGCATCTATGGGGCCATAATGAATGCTGCAGAGCATTCTATATGGCACAGCTATATATGGAGCATCTATGGGGCAATAATGAACGGTATGGAGCATCTATTTTTATTTTTGAAACTCACCGATAGCTGCTGTATTTTCCACCCTAGGCTTATACTCGAGTCAATAAGTTTTCCCAGTTTTTTGTGGCAAAATTAGGGGGGTCGGCTTATACTCGGGTCGGCTTATACTCGAGTCTATACGGTATATATATATATATATATGTGTGTGTGTGTTTGTGTACGTGACATATATATATATATATACTGTATATATGTATTTTATGTGTATATATCTATTCTATCTTTCCTATTCTTAACATGTCAGTGTGATTTTACGGTGCGCCGGACATGAATGGCCGGCTTTTCAAAGGACACCGGTGCGTAGAAAATCGCACAGCACTCGCATGGTGTGAGTGCTGTGCAATTTTTTTCTCGCACCCATTGACTTGCATTGGCGAGGCTTGTCCGAGATACGCAGCAAATCGCAGCATGCTGCTATTTTTTCTCAGTCCAATTTCGGCTGAGAAAAAAATAGCAAATGACATATCACTCATTGAATAACATTGGTCCGAGTGAAATCTGATTTTTTTATCGGATTGCACTCGTCCTTTTTCTTGCAAGTGAGTATGAGCCCATAAGCTGAGCCTCAGTGGCACAGTCAGTGAGACACTGACAATCTCATGCACTGCAGTACACAAGTACAGCTGTGTGAGACAAGTGATCAAAATAAAAATTATACATGTCCCACAGTGTCCAAGTGTAAAAAAATGAAAAAAGTAAAATATGTAAAAAAAAGATTAAAAAAAACACACACCCGAATCACGAAAATCTGCTTCGCTACTCAAAATGCAGCGTTTCTGATAAAACAAAAGTAAACAAAAAAAGTACACATAATTGGTATAGCTGAGTCTGGAACGACTCGCTCTATAAGATTGGCATGCTATTTATTCCATTTACTCCATTTGGCAAACACCGTAAATTAGAAATAATAAAAAACTATGGGTTCAAAATGCTCACTATACATCTGGGTAAAATCCTTGGGGGTGTAGTTTCCAAAATAGGGTCACTTGGGTGGGGATTTTACTGTTTAGGCGCATCAGGGGCTCTCCAAGCACGACATGATGGCTGGTCTCGATTCCAGCTATTTTTGTGCTCAAAAAGTCAAATGGTACTACTTCCCTTCCGAGACCTGCCATGCGCAAAACAGTAGATTTCCCCCACATATGGGGTATCAGCATAGTCAGGAGAAATTCCACCACAAATTTTAGGGTAAATTTTCTCCCATTTCCCTTGTGAAAATAACAAATTTAGAGCTAAAATGAAATTTTTGTGAAAAAAAGTTAAATGTAAATTTTTTCTTTCCACATTTCTTCTGGCGAAGCACGGAATGGGTTAATAAACTTATTGAAAGTGGTTTTGAGGACTTTGAGGGGTGCAGATTTTAAAATGATGTCACCTTTTGGTATTATCTGTCATATAGGCCCCCCAATCTCACTTCAAATAGTTTTGTAAATTTTGTTGGATAAACGACAAATTGTTGCCCAACTTTTAACCCTTATAACTTCCTAACAAAAAAAGATTAAAAAATGATGCTCATGTAAAGTAGACATGTGGGAAATTTTATTTATTAACTGTTTTGTGTAACATAACTTTCTGATTTAAGGGCATTAACCCCTTCACCCCCAAGGGTGGTTTGCACGTTAATGACCAGGCCAATTTTTACAATTCTGACCACTGTCTCTTTATGAGGTTATATCTCTGGAACGCTTCAACGGATCTTGGCGATTCTGACAGTGTTTTCTTGTGACATATTGTAATTCATGATAGTGGTAAAATTTCTTCGATATAACTTGCGTTTATTTGTTAAAAAAACGGATATTTGGCGAAAATTTTGAAAATTTCGCAATTTTCCAACTTTGAATTTTTATGCCCTTAAATCACAGACATATGTCACACAAAGTACTTAATAAGTAACATTTCCCACATGTCTCCTTTACATCAGCACAATTTTGGAACCAAATTTTTTTTTTGTTATTGAGTTATAAGGGTTAAAAATTGACCAGCAATTTCTCATTTTTACAACACCATTTTTTTTCAGGGACCACATCTCATTTGAAGTCATTTTGAGGGGTCTATATGACAGAAAATACCCAAGTGTGACACCATTCTAAAAACTGCACCCCTCAAGGTGCTCAAAACCACATTCAAGAAATGTATTAACCCTTCAGGTGTTTCACAGGAATTTTTGGAATGTTTGAAAAAAAGTTAAATGTTCATTTTTATTTACACAAAATTTATTTCAGCTCCAATTTGTTTTATTTTACCAAGGGTAACAGGAGAAAATGGACCCCAAAAGTTGTTGTAAAATTTGTCCTGAGTACGCTAATACCCCATATGTGGGGGTAAACCACTGTTTGGGCGCATGGCAGAGCTCGGAAGGAAAGGAGCGCCATTTGACTTTTCAATGCAAAATTGACTGGAATTGACATGGGACGCCATGTTGCGTTTGGAGAGCCCCTGATGTGCCTAAACATTGAAACCCCCCACAACTGACACCATTTTGGAAAGTAGACCCCCTAAAAAACTTATCTAGATGTGTGGTGAGCACTTTGACCCAACAAGTGCTTCACAGAAGTTTATAATGCAGAGTCGTAAAAATAAAAAATCATATTTTTTCACAAAAATGATCTTTTCACCCCCATTATTTTATTTTCCCAAGGGTAAGAGAAGAAATTAGACCACAAAAGTTGTTGTGCAATTTGTCCTGAGTAAAAACGATACCCCATATGTGGGTGTAAACCATTGTTTGGGCGCAGGGCAGAGCTCGGAAGGGAAGGAGCGCCATTTGACTTTTCAATGCAAAATTGACTGGAATTGAGATGGGACGCCATGTTGCGTTTGGAGAGCCCCTGATGTGCCGAAACATTGAAACCCCCCACAAGTGACACCATTTTGGAAAGTAGACCCCTTAAGGAACTTATCTAGATGTGTGTTGAGCACTTTGACCCAACAAGTGCTTCACAGAAGTTTATAATGCAGAGCCGTAAAAATAAAAATCATATTTGTTCACAAAAATGATGTTTTCGCCCCCATTTTTTTATTTTCCCAAGGGTAAGAAAAGAAATTAGAAAACAAAAGTTGTTGTGCAATTTGTCCTGAGTACGACGATACCCCATATGTGGGGGTAAACCACTGTTTGGGCGCATAGCAGAGCTCGGAAGGGAAGGAGCGCTATTTTACTTTTCAATGCAAAATTGACTGGAATTAAGATGGGACGCCATGTTGCGTTTGGAGAGCCCCTGATGTGCCTAAACATTAAAACCCCCCACAAGTGACACCATTTTGGAAAGTATACCCCCTAAGGAACTTATCTAGATGTGTTTTGAGAGCTTTTAACCCCCAAGTGTTTCACTACAGTTTATAACGCAGAGCCGTGAAAATAAAAATTCCTCTTTTTTTTCACAGAAATTATTTTTTAGCCCCCAACTTTGTATTTTTACAAAGGTAACATAATAAATTGGACCCCAAAAGTTGTTGTCCAATTTGTCCTGAGTACGCTGATACCCCATATGTGGGGGGGAAGCACTGATTGGGCACATGACAGAGCTCGGAAGGGAAGGAGCGCCATTTGGAATGCAGACTTAAATGGATTGGTCTGCAGGCGTCACGTTGCATTTGCAGAGCCCCTGATGTACCCAAACAGTAGAAACCCCCCACAAGTGACCCCAAATTGGAAACTAGACCTCCCAAGGAACTTATCTAGATGTGTTGTGAGACCTTTGAACCCCCAAGTGTTTCACTACAGTTTATAACGCAGAGCCGTGAAAATAAAATTTCCTCTTTTTTTTCACAAAAATGATTTTTTAGCCCCCAGTTTTGTATTTTTACAAGGGTAACAGGATAAATTGGACCCCAAAAGATGTTGTCCAATTTGTCCTGTGTACGCTGATACCCCATATGTGGGGGTAAACCACTGTTTGGGTGCATGGGAGAGCTCGGAAGGGAAGGAGCGCCGTTTGGAATGTAGACTTAGATGGATTGGTCTGCAGGCGTCACGTTGCATTTGCAGAGCCCCTGATGTACCTAAACAGTAGAATCCCCCCACAAGTGACCCCATATTGGAAATTAGACCCCCAAGGAACTTATCTAGATGTGTTGTGAAAACTTTGAACCCCCAAGTGTTTCACTACAGTTTACAACGCAGAGCCGTGAAAATAAAAAATCTTTTTTTTCCCACAAAACTTATTTTTTAGCCCCCAGTTTTGTATTTTCCCAAGGGTAACAGGAGAAATTGGACCCCAAAAGATGTTGTCCAATTTGTCCTGAGTACGCTGATACCCCATATGTTGGGGTAAACCCCTGTTTGGGTACACGGGAGAGCTCTGAAGGGAAGGAGCACTGTTTTACTTTTTCAACGCAGAATTGTCTGGAATTGAGATCGGATGCCATGTCCCGTTTGGAGAGCCCCTGATGTGCCTAAACAGTGGAAACCCCCCAATTATAACTGAAACCCTAATCCAAACACACCCCTTACCCTAATCCAAACGGTAACCCTAACCACACCCCTAACCCTGACACACCCCTAACCCTAATCCCAACCCTATTCCCAACCGTAAATGTAATCCAAACCCTAACCCTAACTTTAGCCCCAACCCTAACTCTAGCCTTAACCCTAGCCCTAACCCTAGCCCTAACCCTAGCAATAACCCTAACCCTAGCCCTAACCCTAGCCCTAACCCTAGCAATAACCCTAGCCCTAACCCTAGCAATAACCCTAGCCCTAACCCTAGCCCTAACCCTAGCCCTAACCCTAGCAATAACCCTAGCCCTAACCCTAGCCCTAACCCTAACCCTAGCAATAACCCTAGCCCTAACCCTAGCCCTAACCCTAACCCTAGCCCTAACCCTAATGGGAAAATGGAAATAAATACATTTTTTTAATTTTTTTATTTTTCCCTAACTAAGGGGGTGATGAAGGGGGGTTTGATTACTTTTATAGCGGGTTATTTAGCGGATTTTTATGATTGGCAGCCGTCACACACTGAAAGACGCTTTTTATTGCAAAAAATATTTTTTGCGTTACCACATTTTGAAAGCTATAATTTTTCCATATTTGAGTCCACAGAGTCATGTGAGGTCTTGTTTTTTGCGGGACAAGTTGACGTTTTTATTGGTAACATTTTCGGGCACATGACACTTTTTGATCGCTTTTTATTCTGATTTTTGTGAGGCAGAATGATCAAAAACCAGCTATTCATGAATTTCTTTTGGGGGAGGCGTTTAGACCGTTCCGTGTTTGGTAAAATTGAAAAAGCAGTTTTATTCTTCGGGTCAGTACGATTACAGCGATGCCTCATTTATATCATTTTTTTATGCTTTGGCGCTTTTATACGATAAAAGCTATTTTATAGAAAAAATAATTATTTTGGTATCGCTTTATTCTCAGGACTATAACTTTTTTATTTTTTTGCTGATGATGCTGTATGGCAGCTCGTTTTTTGCGGGACAAGATGACGTTTTCAGCGGTACCATGGTTATTTATATCTGTCTTTTTGATCGCGTGTTATTCCACTTTTTGTTTGGCGGTATGGTAATAAAGCGTTGTTTTTTGCCTCGTTTTTTTTTTTTTTCTCACGGTGTTCACTGGAGGGGTTAACTAGTGGGACAGTTTTATAGGTTGGGTCATTACGGACGCGGCGATACTAAATATGTGTACTTTTATTGTTGTTTTTTTTATTTAGATAAAGAAATGTATTTATGGGAATAATATATATATTTTTTTCTTTATTTAGGAATTTATTTTTTATTTATTTTTTTACACATGTGGAAAAAATTTTTTTAAACTTTTTTACTTTGTCCCAGGGGGGGACATTACAGATCGGTGATCTGACAGTCTGCACAGCACTCTGTCAGATCGGCGATCTGCTGTGCAGGGCTGCAGGCTTACCAGCGCCTGCTCTGAGCAGGCACTCGGTAAGCCACCTCCCTCCCTGCAGGACCCGGATGCCGCGGCCATCTTGGATCCGGGACCTGTGGCGAGGAGGGAGGTAGGAGACCCTCGGAGCAGCGCGATCACATCGCGTTGCTGCGGGGGTCTCAGGGAAGCCCGCAGGGAGCCCCCTCCCTGCGCGATGCTTCCCTATACCGCCGGTACACCGCGATCATGTTTGATCGCGGTTTGCCGGGGGTTAATGTGCCGGGGGCGGTCCGTGACCGCTCCTGGCACATAGTGCCGGATGTCAGCTGCGTTATGCAGCTGACACCCGGCCGCGATCGGCCGCGCTCCCACCGTGAGCGCGGCCGATCGTGTATGACGTACTATCCCGTCGGTGGTCATACGGGCCCACCCCACCTCGACGGGATAGTACGTCAGATGTCAGAAAGGGGTTAAAATTTAAAGTATGAAAATTGCACAATTTTCAAAATTTCCGGCAAATTTCTAATATTTTCACAAATAAACGTACGTCATCTATATATTTAAAGCTGAGTATATGTATGTGTGTGTATGTGTATGTATCAGGCCATGCCCACTGCACATAGCCACGCCCACTACACATAGCCACACTCCACACACAAAGCGTACATGGGAGGAGACACATTCACCTCGAAAGCCACCTTGCAATACTCACCAGCTGCGAGCAACAATCAGGGCTGCCACCTTTAGAGTATCAGGGCACGGTAGGCACAGGCCACATCTATCTCTGTCGTGTCTAGAATGTAGTTGCTCCTGTGATGCATGACGTCAAAGAAAAGGGAGGAGCCTCATGGATTACACCGCTGTGCTCATAACAGGAAGTTGCTGTGCCCGTGTGAGGGGAAGAGATGAGAGAGGTGAAAATGAGAGGAGTAAGGGGAAAATAGTGGAGTGAGGAGAAAATGAGAGGTGTGAAGTGAAAAAGGAGTGAGGGGAAAATGAGAGGTGAAGGGAAAAATGAGAGATGTGAGGGGGAAAATGAGAGATGTGAGGGGAAAATGAGAGGTATGATGGGAAAACAAGAGAAGTGAGGTGCTGCTGCAGTATGAGGCTGTGTATAGAGAACAGTGAGGCGCTGCAGGTAGAGGCTGTGTATAAGGCCACATTCACACGTTCAGTATTTGGTCAATATTTTACCTCAGTATTTATAAGCCATAAAAAATTACAGAAGTTTTGACATGTTTCTAATATACTTTTCCTCTGATTTACTCCAGGTTTTACCTTACAAATACTAAGGTAACAATAATGATCAAATAACGTGTGAACAAGGTCTAAAGGAGAAAAGTGTGGTGCTGCAGAAGAAGTAGGCTATGTATATGATACGCTTTATTGCAATTAGTGCAATTTCTCTCGGGATCAAGTGTTTCCAATTGTATATGGAAGAGGAGTGTGAGGTGCTGCCGGAGGAGGCAACTATAAGACATGCGTAATACGCAGAAATGTTCCCAAAATAGTGATCCATATGTCATCCGTAGGCAGGGTGTGGCAGTGTATTTTGTGCATGTAAACCTCCGCATGTAATCTGTATGGTATCCGTACAGCGAGATTTTCTCGCCGGCTTGCAAAACGGACATACAATGGATTCATGGGCTCATATATTCATGAAAACATATAACCAGTCTATATATATATATATATACATATATATATATATATATATATATATATATATATATATATATATATATATGTCAGTGAGACACACATATATATATATATATATAGGGTTGAGCGAAACGGATCGGACAAATTAAAAAATCGCTGACTTTCGGCAAAGTCGGGTTTCATAAAACCCGACCCGATCCTAGTGTGGGATCGGCCATGCGGTCGGTGATCTGCACGCCAAAGTCGCATTTCGTATGACACTTTCAGCGCCATTTTTCAGCCAATGAAGGAGGACTCAGAGTGTGGGCAGCGTGATGACATAGGTCTCGGTCCCCACCATCTTAGAGAAGGGCATGACAGTGATTGGCTTGCTTTCTGCAGCGTCACAGGGGCTATAAAGGGGCGTGCACGCCGACCACCATCTTACTTCTGCCGATCTTAGCATAGGGAGAGGTTGCTGCAACTTCATCCGAAGAAGGGATATAGTTAGAGAGGGAATATTAACCCCCAAACTGCTTGTGCTATAGCGATTTCCACTGTCCAACACCACCTTTTTTTTGCAGGGACAGTGGAGGCTATATTTTTGTGCATCAGCTCTGTAGCTTATTAGGCTGCCTTATAAGGCTCCCTGATAGCTGCATTGCTGTTTGCACGCTGCTGTGCAAACCAACTGCTTTTTTAAAAGCAAAAATCCTGTTGCTCCTTTCTGCACAGTTATCTTGTTTATTTGTCCACACTTTTGTGTGCAGCAGTCCTTTTTATTGCTGCCATACTTGTCCTGAGATCATTGTAGTGAGATTGAAATTGTACTACAGTCCTTGTATTTTTTCATATATCTTCCAGCCACTTTCTGTCACTTACATTGTGTAGTTTTATACACTGGGCCTGAGTTTTGGTTCAGTCTCCCCCCAAAAAAGGGAGATTCAAATTCTCACAAAGAGGATATACTACAGTCCTGTTAGTTTGTTGTATATCAGCCAGCCACTTTCTGCCACTTACATTGTGTTGTTTTATACACTGGGCCTGAGTTTTGGTTCAGTCTCCCCCCAAAAAAGTGAGATTCAAATTCTCACAAAGTGGATAAACTTCTGTCCTTTTAGTTTGTCGTATATCAGCCAGCCACTTTCTGCCACTTACATTGTGTTGTTTTATGCACAGGGCCTGAGTTTTGGTTCAGTCTCCCAAAAAAAAAGGGAGATTTAAATTCTCAACAAGTTAATATACACATTCTACCTTGTTTTGCAGTACCATATAACGGTTGTTATTTTGGTTAGATTTTTCAAAAAATGAGGAAGTCTGGTGCCCCGTCCCGAACGCTATAGCACCTTACACGGTGACACAGAGGAAGGTGCACATGACATTGAAGAGGAGGTGATAGATGACCCAGTTGTTGACCCAGATTGGCAGCCATTGGGGGAAGAGGGTGCCGCTGCCTTTAGCTCAGAAGCGGAGGAGGATGATCCGCAGCAGGCATCTACATCGCAACAGCTGTCATCTGGCAGGCCCGTATCAGGCCAAAAACGTTTGTCAAAAACAAAAACAGTTTTTGGACAGCGTGGCCATCCGGTGAAAGTAGCACAGCGTGCAATGCCTGAAAAGGTATTTCATAGTAGGAAGAGTGTAGTGTGGCAATTTTTTAACCAAGATCCGAATGATCAGTCAAAAGTTATCTGTAAGAAATGCTCCAAGACCTTTAGCAGAGGGAAGAATCTTCAAAATTTAAATACAACGTGCATGCGTAGACATTTAACCAGCATGCACTTGCAAGCCTGGACTAACTACCAAACGTCTCGTACCGTTGGTGCACCTGCTCAGAATGAAGGTAGTCAGCAACGCTACATTGCTTCCCTCACTGTAAGCCCACCGATTAGGACACCACCAGCAGCAAATGTGGAGGTATCGTCGCAAGGCCAAAGCAGTCAGGGAATCACAAGTTTATTGGTAGGAAACACTGTATGTAGGCCAGCATCAAGAATACCATCACCAACCCTCTCTTAATCTGCCATGTCCACCACCACCACCGCCGCTAGTACCACCATATGCAGCTCTCCAGTCCAGCTCACCCTACAAGAGACTCTCGTTAGGAAAAGAAAGTACTCATCCTCTCATCCGTGTACACAGGGTTTGAACGCCCACATTGCTATACTAATCTCATTAGAGATGATGCCCTACCGGTTGGTTGAAACCAAAGCTTTCAAAGACCTGATGGCCTACGCAGTACCACGCTATGACCTACCCAGTTGGCACTTTTTTGCGAGAAAAGCCATCCCAGCCCTCCACCAGCATGTCAAAGACCGCATTGTCCATGCACTGAGGCAATCAGTCAGTGGAAAGGTGCACCTCACAACAGATGCATAGACCAGTAGGCATGGCCAGGGACGTTACGTGTCCATCACTGCGCACTGGGTTAATGTGGTGGATGCAGGGTCCACAGGGGACAGCCATAGTGGGACAGTTCTGCCTAGCCCACGGTCTAGGAAACAGTTGGCTGTAGGCGTTTGCCACCCCTCCACCTCCTCCTCCAGAAGAGAAAGCTCGTCCACAGAGCACAGTCGCACGACCACTCCATCCGCAGCTGCCAGTGTTGCACACGAGGTGTCCCATTATCGAACAGCTAGTGGTAAGCGTCAGCAGGCTGTGTTACAAATGAAGTGTTCGGGCAACAACAGACACACCGCGGAAGTACTGGCCGAGTACTTGCAGCAACAAACTCAGTCATGGCTGGGCAGTGTACATCTTGGCAAGGTAGTCAGTGATAATGGAAGGAATTTTATGGCTGCCATAGCCCTTTCAGAACTGAAACACATACCTTGCCTGGCTTACACCTTGAACCTGGTGGTGCAGTGTTTTCTGAAAAATTATCCGGGGTTAACAGCCCTGTTCCTGAAGGTGCAAAGACTTTGCTCGCACATCCGCCGGTTGCCCATACACTCCAGCCGTATGCTGAACCATCAGCGATCGCTGAATCTTCCCCAGCATCGCCTAATAATCGACGTTGCAACAAGGTGGAACTCCACACTGCACATGGTTCAGAGGCTGTGCAAACAGAGGCGTAGTGTAATTTATTTGTGGGAGGATACACATACACGGGCAGGCACTTCGATGGCAGACATGGAGTTGTCTGGTGTGCAGTGGTCGAAACTACAAGACCTCTGTCAAGTCCTTCAGTGTTTTAAGGAACGGCTGGTAAGTGCAGACGACGCCATCATAAGCATGAGCATCCCACTAATGCGTCTGCTGATGCAAAGTTTGACGCACATAAAAGAGCAGGCGTCTGCAGCCAAGGAGTAGGGAAGCCTTGATGACAGTCAGCCATTGTCTGCTCAGGGAACTCTCCTGGACGAGGTTGCGGACGAAGAGGAGGAGGAGGAGGATGATGGGGATGAATATTTATGGGAGGAGGATGCTTCTCAGGGGCCAATAGAAACTGGTGGCGTTGCAAGGTCAGGTACAGGGTTTTTGCGGGACACAAGTGATGTTGATTTGCAAGAAAGTGCTCCTCAACCCAGCACAAGCAGTGAATTGACACCTGGAACATTGGCCCACATGGCTGAGTATGCCTTGCATATCCTAAAAAGGGACCCCCGCATTATCAAAATGACGACCGATGATGATTACTGGTTGGCCTGCCTCCTGGATCCACGATTAGTGTTGAGCATTCCGATACCGCAAGTATCGGGTATCGGCCGATACTTGCGGGTATCGGAATTCCGATACCGAGATCCGATACTTTTGTGGTATCGGGTATCGGTATCGAAACAACATTAATGTGTAAAATAAAGAATTAAAATAAAAAATAGGGATATACTCACCTCTCCGACGCAACCTGCACCTTACCGAGGGAACCGGCAGCCTTCTTTGCTTAAAATGCACGCGTTTACTGCCTTACGTGACGTGACGGCTTGGGATTGGTCGCGTGCCGCCCATGTGGCCGCGACGCGACCAATCACAGCAAGCCGTGACGTAATTTTCAGGTCCTGAATGCCTAATTCTAGGCATTCAGGATTTTAAAATTACGTTACGGCTTGTGATTGGTCGCGTCGCGGTCACATTGGCGACGCGACCAATCACAAGCCGTGACGTCACGGGAGGCAGGAAACGCGCACATTTTAAAATTACGTCACGGCTTGTGATTGGTTGCGTGCCGCCCATGTGACCGCGACGCGACAAATCACAGCAAGCCGTGACGTAATTTTCAGGTCCTGAATGCAGAATTAGGCATTCAGGACCTGAAATTACGTCATGGCTTGCTGTGATTGGTCGCGTCGCCCATGTGACCACGACGCGACCAATCACAAGCCGTAACGTAATTTTAAAATCCTGAATGCCTAGAATTAGGCATTCAGGACCTGAAAATTACATCATGGCTTGCTGTGATTGGTCGCGTCGCAGCCACATGGGCGGCACGCGACCAATCACAAGCCGTGACGTCACGGAAGGCAGTAAACGCGCGCATTTTAAGCAAAGAACGCTGCCGGTTCCCTCGGTGAGGTCCAGGCTGCGTCGGAGAGGTGAGTATAGCAATATTTTTTATTTTAATTCTTTATTTTACACATTAATATGGATCCCAGGGACTGAAGGAGAGTTTCTTCTCCTTCAGACCCTGGGAACCATCAGGGATACCGTCCGATACTTGAGTCCCATTGACTTGTATTGGTATCGGGTATCGGTATCGGATTAGATCCGATACTTTGCCGGTATCGGCCGATACTTTCCGATACCGATACTTTCAAGTATCGGGCGGTATCGCTCAACACTATCCACGATATAAAGGAAAATTACAAAATATCATGCCACATGAGAACCTTGAGCAAATATTGGCTACCAAACAAGCAACTCTTGTAGACCGTTTGGTTCAGGCATTACCAGCACACAACGGCGCGGTGATGGTTCTCACACGAGCCGTAGGGGGCAACATGGCAGAGGTGTTAGAGGTGCACAAATCCGTAGTGGCGTTGGTCAGAGGGGTTTTATGACCAGGTTGGGGAGTGATTTCGCAATGACCGCTGACACGACAGGTACTGCTGCATCAATTCAAAGTGACAGGAGACAGCATTTGTCCAGTATAGTTGCGAACTACTTTTCCTCCCTTATCGATGTTCTCCCTCACAGGTCATTCCCCTTTGATTACTGGGCATCTAAAATAGACACCTGGCCTGAATTGGAAGAATATGCATTACAGGAGCTCGCTTGCCCTGCTGCTAGTGTGCTATCAGAAAGAGTCTTCAGTGCTGCTGGTTCAATACTGACTGAAAATAGGACACGTCTGGCTACCAAAAATGTTGATGATCTAACCTTCATTAAAATGAACCAATCATGGATTTCAAATTATTTTGCCCCACCTTCCCCTGCTGACACGTAGCTTGCCTGAAAAATGTCTTGCTTTTGGCCTCCTCTTACTGACTGCTCCAATTCCTCCATTTGCAGTTGCTGAATGTCCACCATAGGCCATTTTTATACCTCCCTAAGTGGGCTGACTCCCCCCACAGGGCTGTGGTCACCACCTGGCGCAAGCACCCGTGCGAGTGCCGTTTGCCTGGACAGGTAGGTGTGCCCACTCTTGGGCGACGGCACTGGCACAGGGTCCCTCATAGTACAATGAAGTGTCTCTGATGGTGGTGGTGCACAACCAACGTCAGACACACCGTCGTAATAAGAGGGGCCCTGTGAAAGTAACGCCACCCATGAGAGAGTGTTCCCCCCAGCTCGAACAGTGCTCTACCACTTGCAATACTTACCTCTCCCTGCTCCACCACTGTGTAGTCTGGGCTGTTAAATCCTTCAATGGCATTGCCAATACAAATTTGTTGAAATGATAGATGATAGTTAAAATATACAGGGGCCCTGGCCTCCATTTAGACCAGTTAATACTTTGCGCCTACTACCACTGTCTGCTACTCAGCAGAGGAGCCCACCCCTGTACCTAGCTATGCCACCTGTTTATTTATGAACAATTTTTTGCCAGACATTTAGCCCACTTTATTATTTGGGCCTACTAACTGTGTCTGCCGCTCATTACAGTTGTCCTCCACTGAACAAAGCAATGCCGCCTGTTTAGTCCTGTTACCAATTTTGAACTGCATTTAGCCCACTTTATTATTTGGGCCTACTAACTGTGTCTGCCGCTCATTACAGTTGTCCTCCACTGAACAAAGCAATGCCACCTGTTTAGTCCTGTTACCACATTTGAACTGCATTTAGCCCACTTTATTATTTGGGCCTACTAACTGTGTCTGCCGCTCATTACAGTTGTCCTCCACTGAACAAAGCAATGCCGCTTGTTTAGTCCTGTTACCAATTTTGAACTGCATTTAGGCTACTTTATTATTTGGGCCTACTAACTGTGTCTGCCACTCATTTCAGTTGTCCTCCACTGAACAAAGCAATGCCGCCTGTTTAGTCCTGTTACCAATTTTGAACTGCATTTAGGCTACTTTATTATTTGGGCCTACTAACTGTGTCTGCCACTCATTACAGTTGTCCTCCACTGAACAAAGCAATGCCGCTTGTTTAGTCCTGTTACCAATTTTGAACTGCATTTAGGCTACTTTATTATTTGGGCCTACTAACTGTGTCTGCCACTCATTTCAGTTGTCCTCCACTGAACAAAGCAATGCCGCCTGTTTAGTCCTGTTACCAATTTTGAACTGCATTTAGGCTACTTTATTATTTGGGCCTACTAACTGTGTTTCCTCCTCATCCTGCCCATTGCCCAGCCACTGCTAGATGAGTCTGCTGGTACATTGACCCAGACCACTACATTCCCCTTGCACTCTACACAGCCAGAATCTGACCCTGCTGAAAGCCATGTTCCCCTTCCTGCATACTATACCACCTTACAGGGGGACATAGAGGAAGGTGCAGATGAAAGTGCAGGTTCCTTCATCAAGTGGGCGGCATACTCGTTGGGGACGTCACTGGCACAGGGCCCCTCATAGTACGCAAAAGTGCCGTCAAACACACCGCCGTACTATGAGGGGCCCTGTGCCAGTGCCAATGCCAACGAGTGGGCCCCCCCTGCTTGCTCAGGATCACAGCACTTGCAAAGTTGAAATACTTACCCCTCCCTGCTCCACCGCCGTGATGTATTCCGCATTTCCTGGGCCCACGAAAATCTTGAGCCAGCCCTTCCCCGACTTTTCGCAATAATCGGCCGATTTCACCCGACCCGACTTTTGAGAAAGTCGGGTTTCACGAAACTCGACTCGATCTGAAAAAAGTAAGTCGCTCAACTCTCTCTCTATATATTTATATTTAATACAGCGCTAGATAGCAGAAAAGCCGGTAATTCAATTGCCGGCTTTTGCTATCTCCTTCCAAAACCCGACAGGATATGAGACATGGTTTACATACAGTAAACCATTTCATATCCCTTATTTTTTAACATATTCCTCAATAGTAATGTTCCAAGTGTCTATGTGCAAAATTTGGGGCCTCTAGCTGTTAAAATAAAGGGTTAAATCACAGAATAAATTGGCGTGGGCTCCCGGGCAATTTTCTCCACCAGGTGGGAAAGCCGGTGACTGAGGGCAGATATTAATAGCCTAGGGAGGTACCATGGTTATAGGACCCCCCTGGTTAAAAACATCTGCCCCCAGCCACCCCAGAAAAGGCACATCTGTAAGATGCGCCTATTCTGACACTTAGCCTCTCTCTTCCCACTCCCGTGTAGCTCTGGGATATGGGGTAGTAAAGGGTTAATGTCACCTTGCTATTGTAAGGTGACATTAAGCCAGGTTAATAATGGAGAGGTGTCAATAAGACACCTATGCATTATTAATCCAATAGTAGTAAATGGTTAATAAAGCACACACACATTGGGAAAAAAGTATTTTATTGAAATAAAGACACAGGGTGTTGTAATAGTTTATTATACTCTCAATCCAATTGAAGACCCTTGTCACCTGAGACAAAGTTAAAATAAAAAATTAACAATATCCCATACCTTCCGTCATTCAGTCTTGTCCCACGCTGTAAATCCATCTGAAGGGGTTAAATAATTTTACAAGCAGGAGCCTGCTAATGCAGCCGCCCCTGCCTGTAAAAACTGGGGAATTAATGAGAAGCAGGGGAACGTAGCTACCTAGACTTGCGGTGCTGCGCCCCCTGCTGGTATAACCTCAGATGAACTCGAGCGTGAGAAAATAATCAGAAAAATTCCCACGCTCGAGTTCATCTGAGGTTATGCCAGCAGGGGGCGCAGCATTGCAAGTCTAGGTAGCTACGTTCCCCTGCTTTCCATTCATTCCCCAGATTTAACAGCCAGGAGCACAGCTGCATTAGCAGAGCTCCAGCTTGTAAAATTATTTAACCCCTTCAGATGGATTTACAGCGTGGGACAAGACTGAATGACGGAAGGTATGGGATATTGTTGATTTTTTACAATAGCAGGGTGACATTAACCCTTTATTACCCCATATCCCAGCGCTACACGGGAGTGGGAAGAGAGAGGCTAAGTGCCAGAATAGGTGCATCTTACAGATGTGCCTTTTCTGGGGTGGCTGGGGCAGATGTTTTTAGCCAGGGGGGGCCAATAACCATGGTCCCTCTCTAGGCTATTAATATCTGCCCTCAGTCACTGGCTTTCCCACCCTGGCGGAGAAAATTGTGCGGGAGCCCACGCCAATTTTTTCCGTGATTTAACCCTTTATTTTAACAGCTAGAGCCCCCAAATTTTGCACACAGACACTTGGAACATTACTAATGAGGAATATGTAAAAAAATAAGGGATATGAAATGGTTTACTGTATGTAAACCGTGTCTCTTATCCTGTCGGGTTTGGGAAGGAGATAGCAAAAGCCGGCAATTGAATTACCGGATTTTCTGCTATCTAGCGCTGTATGAAATATAAATATATATATATATATATATATATATATGTGTCTCACTGACATATATATATATATATATATATATATATATATATATATATATACCCCTATACTATGTGTAGACATTTATTTTAGCTATTCTATTCTAAACTGTCAGTGTGATTTTACTGTACACTGCGCTGAATTGCCGGCTTTTCTATAGAACACCGCTGCGTATTTCTGGCAAGTCACACTGTTGGTCCGTGTGTGATCCGTATTTTTCTCGCCCCCATTGACTTTCATTGGCGGATTTTTTTGCAAAATACGCTGACAAACGCAGCATGCTGCGATTTTCTACGGCCATACAAAAATACGCCAGATACGAGCTGGGCCATAGATAATCATTGTACCGTGTGTAATGCATATTTTCTACGCCTCTCATACATCCGTAAAACTCGCTAGTGTGACGCCGGCCTAAAGGAGAAAAGCTGTGCTACAGAAAAATGCTGTGTATAAAGGAGGACCGTTAGGTGCAGGAGGAGGCTGTGTAAAAAGAAGGAGCATGAGGTGCAGGAGGAATAAGGCCCCTTAACTGCCGCCGTTAAAAGTCGTATCGGCAGTCGCTAAGGGGTTAATATTGTGTTAAAAAAACCTTTTGCTTCAACAAAATGGCGCCGGTTGTGTTCCGTGTACCAGTGCGGGAGCGTTGCTATGTTGAACAGCGACAATATCTTTTTCTTGTGCGCGTTCCCACACTGGTCCTCGGAACAGAGTGGGCTGCGCATGTGCAGATTGAGAGCTTTGCTTGCCGATAGATGCTATTGCGCATGCGACAGCACCATTTTGTTGAAGCTAAATTTTTCTTCTTTGAAGACCACAATATTAAATGCGCACGCACAGTATTTAAAATAGGAAGCATGTCACTGAAGGTTCAGTGACCTGTCATTTAAGCCAAGAATGATCTTGAGGCCAGAGCACCAAAAAAAATCTGCATACCGGTACTATCAATATTTGTGTTGAAAATCTGTAGTGTTGAACATACAGGTGCATCTCACAAAATTAGAATATCATCAAAAAGTTAATTTATTTCAGTTCTTCAACACAAAAAGTGGAACTCGCATATTAGATAGAGTCAATACAAACAGAGTGATCTCTTTCAAGTGTTTATTTCTGTTTGTGTTGATGATTATGGCTTACAGCCAATGAAAACCCAAAAGTCATTGTCTCAGTAAATTAGAATACTTTATAACACCAGCTTGAAAAAATTATTTTAAAATAAGAAATGTTGGCCTAATGAAATGTATGTTCAGTAAATACACTCAATACTTGGTTGGGGCTCCTTGGGCATCAATTAATGCATCAATGTGGCGTGGCATGGAGGCGATCAGCCTGTGACACTGCTGAGGTGTTATGGAAGCCCACGTTGCTTTCATAGCAGCATTCAGCTCATCGGCTTCTGCCTATACAAGTCTACCTCTGTGTAATTTATTATCAGTATAACCACAGCTGGCCTGTGATTGCCTCAGAGATTTGTTTCAGAACATTAGGGATCAAACAGTATCATAAAAACTAAGGACCACACCAGACAGGTGTGAGATAAAGTTGTGGAGAAGAGTAAAGCTGGGTTAGGTTATTAAAAAAAATAGTTTAAGTTCTGAATATCTCAGGGAGCACTTCTCAATTCATTATTCAAAAGTGGATGGAGTATGGCACAACTACACACCTACCAAGACATGGTCATCCACCTAAACTGACATCTCAAGCAGGGAGAGCACTAAAAGAACCAGCCATGTGCAGAAATACACACAGTGGGATTTAAGAGTTTGGGCACTCACTCCTGGTCAAAAGTACTATTATAGATAACATAAAAGTAAGTTGATGATGAAATGATCTCTAAAAGGCCTAAAGTTATGGATGACACATTTCCTATATATTAAAGGCAAATATATTATATACAGTACAGACCAAAAGTTTGGACACACCTTCTCATTTAATGGTTTTTCTGTATTTTCGAGACTATGAAAATTGTAAATTCACACTGAAGGCATCAAAACTATGAATTAACACATGTGTAATTATATACTTAACAAAAAAGTGTGAAACAACTGAAAATATGTCTTATATTCTAGGTTCTTCAAAGTAGTCACCTTTTGATTTGATGACTGCTTTGCACACTCTTGGCAATCTCTTGATGAACTTCAAGAGGTAGTCACCGGAAATGGTTTTCACTTCACAGGTGTGCCCTGTCATGTTTAATAAGTGGGATTTCTTGCCTTATAAATGGGGTTGGGACCATCAGTTGTGTTAAGCAGAAGTCTGGTGGATACACAGCTGATAGTCCTACTGAATAGACTGTTGGAATTTGTATTATGGCAAGAAAAAAGGAGCTAAGTAAAGAAAAATGAGTGGCCATCATTACTTTAAGAAATGAAGGTCAGTCAGTCCGAAAATTTGGGAAAACTTTGAAAGTGTCCCCAAGTGCAGTGGCAAAAACCATCAAGCGCTACAAAGAAACTGGCTCACATGAGGACCACTCCAGGAAAGGAAGACCGAGAGTCACCTCTGCTTCTGAGGATAAGTTTATCCGAGTCACCAGCCTCAGAAATCGCAGGTTAACAGCAGCTCAGATTAGAGAACAGGTCAATGAAACCCAGAGTTCTAGCAGCAGACACATCTCTACAACGACTGTTAAGAGAAGACTTTGTGCAACAGGCCTTTATGGTAAAATAATTGCTAGGAAACCACGGCTAAAGACAGGCAACAAGCAGAAGAGACTTGTTTGGGCTAAAAAACACAAGGAATGGACATTAGACCAGTGGAAATCTGTGCTTTGGTCTGATGAGTCCAAATTTGACATCTTTGGTTCCAACCGCCGTGTCTTTGTGCGACGCAGAAAAGGTGAACAGATGGACTCTACATGCCTGGTTCCCACCGTGAAGCAGGTGTGATGGTGTGCTTTCTTGGTGACTTTGTTGGGGATTTATTCAAAATTGAAGGCATACTGAACCAGCATGACTACCACAGCATCTTGCAGCGGCATGCTATTCCATCCGGTTTAACTTTAGTTGGACCATCATTTATTTTTCAACAGGACAATCACCTCCAGGCTGTGTAAGGGCTATTTGACCAAGAAGGAGAGTGATGGGGTGCTACGCCAGATGACCTGGCCTCCACAGTCACCAGACCTGAACCCAATCGAGATGGTCTGCGGGTGAGCTGGACCGCAGAGTGAAGGCAAAAGGGCCAACAAGTGCTAAGCATCTCTGGGAACTCCTTCAAGATTGTTGGAAGACCATTTCTGGTGACTACCTCTTGAAGTTCATCAAGAGAATGCCAAGAGTGTGCAAAGCATTCATCAAAGCAAAAGGTGGCTACTTTGAAGAACCTAGAATATAAGACATATTTCAGTTGTTTCACACTTTTTGGATAAGTATGTAATTCCACATGTGTTAATTTATATATATATATATTTGCCTTTAATACATAGGAAATGTGTCATCTATAACTTTAGGCCTTTTAGAGATATATATATCTTTCCTATATATGGGAAAATGGGCCCATGCAACCGTTTGGGCACCCTCCATGGTTTTTCACTTATGCTTTTTTCACATACTGCATATTTGCCCATACTCACTATTCAGGAATATTTTCTTGACATTGTTAATATGTGTTCCGGCGTGTTCTTCATAGTTTCTTTTTATCAATAAATTACTTCTTTAAATACCAACAGTTTAAGAGGACAATCGCAGTTGAGTTTTTTGGTCGACTTATTCATCAGCCTCGGCTTACTGTGCGCATTGGTGATTATTACGCCTGTTGCCATGATTCCATACCAATGAAAAACTGCGTAAGGGCAGTTACTGTATGTCTTTTTTCCTATGCGTTGTATACATAACTTTTCAGTGTTAATTTATTAGTCTGGTTTTATTGAAATTTGTCTCTACTCTGTCATAGACTCTTACAGTGCAGGCAGGCATAAGAGTGCCCCCCCAGACTTTTATTTTGCTGGCAGGCTCCTGAGTGTCCCCCACCCCGGGCTTTTAATTTGCAGTGGTGTATGATGCTCCCATCAGGAGCAGTGTGATGAAAAACTAAGTTGGAAAGCGGAGCAGCGCTCTCTCTATACTGCACCTCAGGCTTAAAATGCAGTGCAGGAGATCGCTCATCATCTCCGCACATCAAACAGAACAGGGCCATCCAGTGCCACCCGCTCGCATCCTTTGGTCAACTTATCATGCAGAGTGGTTGCCAGACGTCACCTTCCTTCTGTCTCGGTAATCACACATGAATAAATATGCAGAGTGAAGCGCAAGTGCCATGAAGATGTAGCACCACAGGCGCAGATGGCTGTCTCTTCTTTCTCCTCAGCGGTGTAGGTGTCAATATTCTTTGCTTTGATTTATGGAGCATTAGCACACTGACTGCTCATCCACAAATCAGAGCTAAGCTCCACTCCTGCTCATCTCAACTCCCAGCTGCAGATAGACTGTGAAGCATCTTTTGCCTTGTGATCCTCCCACCTGCCTCACTGCACCTACTTACAGAATAATGTTAAAAACAAGTTTTCCTTGATCAGGCGCCATCCCCACAACTGCTGGCCCTAAGCACTGGATCTCTGGTTCCAAGGGTAAAAGGCCTTAAATGGTTTCTTGATCCTCCTGGGGAAACATTAGGGAGGCTGCAACACACTGCCAACAAGAGGAAAGGAAAATTAAAACACATTCATATAGGGTAGAGAGGGAAATCTAAAGAGAGCCAAACATAAACAGAACAAGTTTAACCTCCCAGAAACCTAAAGAGATGAAAGAAAGAGGAACAGGGAAGGAAAACACACTTGCTGCAGGGATTCAACTTGGGTCTATCATGCAGCGTAAACCCTTAGGTGAAGGGGTGGAACTCTTAAACCCAAGTTCATCAAGAGATATAGCCAGCAAGGAAGTGCAGTGAAGGATGAATATATAAAACCCAACCCAGAAATTGATAGGGCAGACTAAAACAGGAATATTTAAAACACATGGAGAGGAGCAAACCAAGAAAGGGGAACAAACACAATTGAAATCATCAGCATTTCGACAGAGAAGAAAAGGCAATAGCTCAGCAGACAGGGGAACTGACCACGCAGCAACAGCTCAGTGGATTGAATCCCCAAACCGAGCCATGACAGCTGTGTGGAATTCTACAGCAGAAAATTTGCTGTAGGAATGTGCATTGTGCTTCATATTTGCTTATAGATTTGTAGTTTTGAACTAGCTAAAGTATAATTAAAAAGGATCAAGGATATTTCACTTGCTCAAACAATTTAGCTAAATACAGTACCTTGTAAAAACTCTCTATGCTTCCCTGATTCTGCTTTTTCATTTAGCACTACAATGCTCAATTGCACAGATATTCACAATTGTTGCTTTTGGAGAGCAGTATATGAAGTCTCTGCTTAATGTCCAACTGGGCATTTCTTCAGAGTCTTCTTTGGGAGCATATACTTTTATCCCTGCCTCTCAGACATTACCAATCACAGCTTGGCAGTGTCCGACATTGCTAGACTGCAAGATCAACTGCCGAGTTGTGATTGTCAGACTTTGAGAATGTGGGGAGGGGAGTTGAATGTGCAGGATTCCAGAGAAGACTCTGAAGAAATGCCAAGTTGGACCACAAATGGATACTGTATTTCATATACTGCAATCCAAAAGTAACAAATGGGAATATCTCTGCAATGGAGTGATGCAGCACAAAATGGTAAATAGCGGCAGATTCACAGGAGCTTGGGAGTTTTCTAAGGTATTTAAAAGGAACCTGCCATGAACTTTTTCGATATGTATATCACTAACATGGTCTTCTCAAGCAAAGCTTCCCACTACTTATCTAAAAACCCTCACTTTGTATCCTTTTTATCCGTAGGTGATTACATCACATACCTTCTCTATCAGTCATAGGGGTGGTGCTTTCTATCCTTTCAGTCACGGTCAATCATGGTCTTCTTTAAATTATTCATGCTAACCATAGCCTGATTAGTTGCCTGGACTGCCCCAATGTCATGGCAATCGCCCAGTAAATTTTGCCCTTGCACACTGATTATCAGGTCCCCATGCATGCGCACTGAATCTGCACAAGCTCTGGAGCTGTGGTGAGTCAGTGTAGCATTCTGTTTACGCTGCTCTGGAGCTCTGGGACCTGATGGTCAGCTCAAAATTCAATGGGCGATTGCCATGACATCATGGAAGTCCAGGCAATCAATCAGGTTGTGATGGGCGGGAATAATTTGAAGAGGACCTTGACTGGAAGGATAGAAAGCACCACCCCATGATTGAAAGGGGTGCAATGCAGGTAGTTGCAGGCTTCACTAGATGGCAGTAGAGAGGAAGCAGGTCTGCACCTAAACAGAGCTGACCTGTAGTGCAGCAGTGAGGCTACCACAGATGGCAGCAGAATAGTCAAGCAAGCCGGTTCTATATAGTCAGGAGCACAGTACAAAAGGAAAAGACAAAACACAGAGTCAGAGATAAGCCAAGAGGTCAGTAACAGTCAGGAGAGGATAAGTCAAAAACAGTAGACAAAAACAGGTTAGTATACAAGCCAAGTCAAAACCAGGGGGTCTGCACACTAAAGGGAAACACTGAGTCAAGACAGGAACAGGGGAAAACAGAGACACGGGTTCAGGCAGCTAAAGCAGCAGGACAAATCAGGATATACCAGAGTCAGCTACACATGCCGAAGGCAAAACTATAACTGACACCATCTGCAGGATGCAACAGAGATAAATAGCAAAACCTGAAACCAGACTGAGGCTGAGAAAAGTTAACCCCTGACATGATAAGACCAGGAAAAGGGAAAACAGGACTCAACACCCGGTGTGGATCATGACAGTATGTGATGAAATCACCTAAAAATAAAAAGTGGGTTTTTTTTTTAGATAAATAGTGAGAAGTTTTCCTTGAGAAGACCATGTTAGTGATGCACATTACATCACTAGCAAGACACTGGGGGAAATTTAATATATAAAAAAAGGATGTCACAGTCACAGGTTTCCTTTAACTAAATTTTTTGAGCAAGTGACAGGTCCTCTTTAAATCTCTATACTAAGTTTTTAAATATTCTGCTGAACCCTTCTTAACACTAATCAGCAACTCCACGGGTCTATCCAGATATTCTGCAGCAATTCCAGTAAGTATGTTTTTTTCTATTTTAATAGTAAACCAAACTAAACTGGAATGCATATCGACTGGGCTTCACGAGCATAAAATTTCTCTATATTCATACACGTGTTTTTTTTGCCTTTTTATTTAAAAAAATTAGTTTGCAATTAGACACCAGCTGGGATGGAAACTTTTCTATGAGGGCTATGAAAGACAATGAGGGGGCAGTGTCCAATATAAATATGCTGTATATTTTATGTTAATATGTTACTTTTTACATGTAATATCTATGTAAAAATCTTCTTTTCTAGGACTATGAACCAACAATATTCTACCCAAAGCGATCAGTAAATTGTGTCTATATGGACTTGACAATTCAGTGTGAGAAGATGGACATCCCTTTCCTGTCTTACCTTCCAACAGAAGTAAGAGATTAGCTGAATTAGTAATATTGAGTCAGTAAATGGTTTAATGCAAGCACTTCTTTAAAGGGAATCTGTCACCCGACCGGGACGTGTATGGCATATTAATATGGGCATACAGAAAATAGAAGTGTTACACTAGTCCTACCTGTATGTCTCATATTAAAAGTCTTGTTGCTGAGAAATCTTATATTCATTCCTTATGGTAATGATTTCTTCCAGGCTTCGGGGCATGTGGTGCCTGGAAGAAAACCCTGCTTCCTGACTTCAATATAATACTACCCCCTCCCATCAGTGTCAGTTATGGCTCCGGAATCCTGTGCCTGTGTCCTGCACTCCCTCAGAACTACATATCACATCCTCCCTTTTGTGGGAACTGCATTCAGGATCTTCTGCGCAGGCACCGGCGACTTCCGCTTCAGTGACTAGAGATGAACGACTATTTCAATGTTCGGTTCAGAATACGATAGCCAAATTCTCAATATTCGCTGATTAATTCTTCTAATATTCGCCGAACATAACCGAACGCCATTCATGTCAATGGGAGGCACAATCGCATGCACAACACCATATAACAGCCCCAAATGCTGCCAAAACACATCAAATGACGAACAGACATGGAAAGTGGCCTCAATTCACCCACAGTACAAATTGTAGCATGACACTGCAGTAATCAGCTGCATCAAATGTCACTGTAAGACGAGTTGGTGAGGGATCAGTGTAGGCCTCCTTCGTTGAAAGTAGCAAAGTAACATAGTAACATAGTTATTAAGGTTGAAGGAAGACTTTAAGTCCATCTAGTTCAACCCATAGCCTAATCTAACACGCCCTAACATGTTGATCCAGAGGAAGGCAAAAAAAAACCATGTGGCAAAGAGTAACTCCACCATGGGGAAAAAAATTCCTTCCCGACTCCACATACGACAATCAGACTAGTTCCCTGGATCAACGCCCTATCAAGGAATCTAGTATATATAACCTGTAACATTATACTTTTTAAGAAAGGCATCCAGTCCCCTCTTAAATTTAAGTAATGAATCACTCATTACAACATCATACGGCAGAGAGTTCCATAGTCTCACTGCTCTTACAGTAAAGAATCCGCGTCTGTTATTATGCTTAAACCTTCTTTTCTCCAGACGTAGAGGATGCCCCCTTGTCCCTGTCTCAGGTCTATGATTAAAAAGATCATCAGAAAGGTCTTTGTACTGTCCCCTCATATATTTATACATTAAAATAAGATCACCCCTTAGCCTTCGTTTTTCCAAACTAAATAGCCCCAAGTGTAATAACCTATCTTGGTATTGCAGACCCCCCAGTCCTCTAATAACCTTGGTTGCTCTTCTCTGCACCCGCTCTAGTTCAGCTATGACTTTCTTATACACCGGAGACAAGAACTTTACACAGTATTCTAAGTGAGGTCGAACTAGTGACTTGTATAGAGGTAAAATTATGTTCTCCTCATGAGCATCTATGTCTCTTTTAATGCATCCCATTATTTTATTTGCCTTTGTAGCAGCTTCCTGACACTGGCCACTAAATGTGAGTTTGTCATCCACCCATGCACCCTGGTCTTTTTCATTGATGGTTTTGCCCAGAGTTTTAGAATTAAGCACATAGTTATACATCTTATTACTTCTACCCAAATGCATGACCTTACATTTATCCCCATTAAAGCTCATTTGCCATTTGTCAGCCCAAGCTTCTAGTTTACATAAATCATCCTGTAATATAAAATTGTCCTCCTCTGTAGTGATTACCCTGCAGAGTTTAGTGTCATCTGCAAATATTAAAATTCTATATGCCCCCAACAAGGGCATTAATAAATATGTTAAAAAGAAGAGGGCCCAATACTGACCCCTGTGGTACCCCACTGCTAACCGTGACCCAGTCCGAGTGTGCTCCATTAATAACTACCCTTTGTTTCATATCCCTGAGCCAGCTCTTAACCCACTTGATGCCACTCTTTATGCCTCATGCAACCCCTCTACCTGCTTTCATGCTGAGCCACACTAAGGTGGCACAAATATCAGTTTTGTAGACTACCATTGACAGAAAAGTTAATGATAGTAAAATGGGTAGTTGAGTCCAAGGAAGGTGAAGCCTGATCGTCTTGGAGGTCTTTTGCTACAGGAAACAATCATGAAGGAGACCCAACCAGGAGTGTTCACATTTAAACAAATGAAGGCCTTACGCCAGAGAAGAGGCATAAATTTCCTCGAGAGTAGAAATAGTATAAAAGGGTCCAACAGGTCTTCCACTACACTCAATCCAGCAGATGGACACCCAACCAGGAGTGTTCACATTTCCAAAAATTATTGGCAGACAATACCAAAGTGGCATCAATTTCACCACAGTAGAAAATGTACAATAGGGACTGACAGGTCTTTCACTACGCCCAGTCGAGCAGATGGACACCCAACCAGGAGTGTTCACATTTCCAAAAATTATTGTCAGACAATACCAAAGTGGCATCAATTTCACAACAGTAGAAATAGTATAATAGGGAACAACAGGTCTTCCACTATGCAGAATCCATCAGATGGACACCTAACCAGGAGTGTTTACATTTAAACAAATGTGGGCCTTATACCACAGAAGTGGCATACATTTCATGAGAGTAGAAATAAAATTATAATTGACCGACAGGTCTTCCACAACACCCAATCCAGCAGATGGACACCCAACCTAGAGTTTTCACATTTAAACAAATGAGAGCCTTACACCACAGAAGTTGCATACATTTCATGAGAGTAGAAATAAAATTATAATTGACCGACAGGTCTTCCACAACACCCAATTCAGCAGATGGACACCCAACCTGGAGTTTTCACATTTAAAAAAATGAGGGTCTGACACCACCGAAGTGGAATAAATGTCACGAGAATAGAAATAACATAATTGCAAGCAACATGACTTCCACTACAGCTAACCCAGTAGATGTAGACCAACTATGACTGTTCCCATATCTGCAAATTTGTGTTAACATCAGCAGCAGCAGCCACACTAAAGATATCACAGAGTGCAGTTACGTTACATTAATGCATCACACTAAAAATGCAATATCACCTAGTCTGTACAGTCTGCGATTGGGGTACAAATGTCCTTGGAGATCCATGACTTGTTCATGTTGATGAATGTTAGGTGGTCTATACTTTCAGGGGACAGCCAGCTGCGCTTATCCATCAGGACACCACCAGCAATGCTGAAGACACGTTCTGAAAGAACGCTGGCTGCTGGGCATGATAAAACCTCCAAGGCGTGTGAGGCGAGCTCAGGCCACTCATCCAATTTGGAAGACCAAAATGTGAAAGGGTCCAAACACACTCTGATGGTATTCATATTCAGTTTTTGATACTCCTGCACCAGCCTCTTTATTTGTTCACCACGTGTAAGACTTGGACTCTTGTGCTTGTGCACAAGCTGTTCTAAAAAAAATGTCAAAGGACTCACAAAAATTGCTTCTTCCACACCACTGCTGTTGCTGCTGCTAATGTTTTGGCATTGACAAATTGATATCCCGGAGGTTGGAAGTCTATTGCAGCGATGCGAACTGTGTGCATCACTGGTGTCTTGGGGAAAAGCTCTCTTAAGTTAGTGTAAAAGCTTGCTTTGATACTCCAGCATTCGTGGGTCCCTTTGCATGGCAAGAATCATCTGGCAAAATTTAGTTTTAGAATGTGGATCTATCAGAGTGGCAACCCAGAAGTAGTCAGCAGTAGTCCTAATCATAACTATACGAGGATTATGTTGCAGATAGTGCAGCAAGAAGGCACTCATATGTCGCGCTCTACCATGAGGTCCAAGCCCATTCTGTGTTGGTGGCTGGGTAACACTGATGCTTGTTTACTCCGTCACCTCCCGCCAACCATGAAAAACAGAGGGGGCATGATTATCCTCTTCACCTAACAGTTGCTCACCCGCCCATCACCTCTTTCTCCTCCATTTGTTCCTCGGATCTTGCACCTTCGATAACAGTTTGTCTGTTATCACCAGCCCTCTCGATTGCAGTAATCCACCCTCCCTTGGCACCAGCCTGTGTAATGACAGTCTGGACCATAGAGACTCCTCTGCCTCCTATATTTTTGAGTAAAATGTAAATTGTTCTTTTATTCTGTAAACTACTGACAACATGTCTCCAAAGTTCCAAGCAATACATTTTGTATTTATTTTCTGAAAATGAGAAACGGTCAAAATAACAAAAAAAATGCATTGCTTGCAGACCTCAAATAATGCCAAAAAAAATTTCATAATCATTTAGAGACAACAATACTAATGTTTTAACTCAGGAAGAGTTCAGAAATCAATATTTTGTGGAATAACCATGATTTTTAATCACAGCTTTCATGCGTCTTGGCAGGCATGCTTTCCACCAGTCTTTCAGACTGCTTTTGGGTGACCTTATGGCACACCTGTACAAAAATTTAAGCAGTTCTTCTTTGTTTGATGGCTTGTAACTATCCATCTTCCTCTTGATTACATTCCAGAGGTTTTCAATTGAGTTCAGGTCTGGAGATTGGGCTGACCATGACAGGCATTTGATGTGGTGGTCCTTCATTCACACCTTGATTGACCTAGCTGTGTGGCATGACGCATTGTTCTGCTGGAAAAAAAAGTCCTCAGAGTTGGGGAACATTGCGTGAGCAGAAGGAATCAGCTGTTTTTCCAGGAAAACCTTGTATGCGGCTTGATTCATACGTCCTTCGCAAAGATTAACCTGCCCAATTCCAGCCTTGCTGAAGCATCCCCAGATCATCACCGATCCTCCACCAAATTTCACAGTGAGTGCAAGTGTGGCTTGTACACCTCTCCAGATCTCCTTGTAAACATTAGACGACCAGGTGTCGGGCAAAGCTGAAAATTAGACTCATCATGACTTAAGTCCTGCCTCTAGGAGCCTGTTATGAACTGTTGTTGCCGTGCACTTCACCCGAGCTGCCATTTGCCATTCTTTTGTAGGTCACTTGATGTCATCCTGCGGTTGCTGAGTGACATTCGAATAAGGTGATGGTCATCCCGGTCAGTGGAGAGTCATTTTCACCCTCTGCCAGTCTGTAGCTTTGTTGTCCCCAATATTTTCTACTTGATCTTGTTGTAATGGACTGCCATCTTAGACATTTTAAGAATAGAGGCAACATGACGCTCACCATGTCCCTCTGCTAGTAAAAACAGAATTGAGCCCTTCTTTTCCTCACTCTAGACTTTTCTTTTCAACTCCTTTGGCATGGTTACAAGATTTTTTCATTCCTATTATTTTTGGGGTCTTACTAGCACTTGTTTTGCCATCTAGCTTGTCCTATTGCAAGAGGATTGTGAACACTGCAGCAGGGTTTTTCATAATTTCCTTTGTTAAATAAGATTTGGTTCAGGTGATCACCTAATCAGAAGCACATTAAGTAGAATGAGGTGTACTCTGGTTGAAATTCAGACATGTAGAGAAGCTGATTTTATAAAACAGTGCAGTGGTCCCTTAATTTTTGCCAGAGCTGTATATGTAGGACTATGGGGAGTGCTTTATACTTCTTCTATGAGGCCCCATGACTTCTATGTATGCCTCTAATGAGTATAATGATTTGTTTTCTTCTATTCATTCTGCAGAACTGGGGACATATACCAAGATGGGGGGAATATATAATAGGATGGGGCACAGTATAAAGAAACATATAACAGAATGGATGATATATACCACGATGCGACCAGTATGAGGAACATACAAGTGCCTCTCACTAAATTAGAATATCATCAAAAAGTTAATTTATTTCAGTTCTTCAATAGGACTTGGCACTTGTCCACACTGCCAAAAGTACCAGTACCTGTTTTAAACAACAGTATCACTGTGCTTGATTGGCCAGCAAACTCACTTGACCTTAACCCAATAGAGAATCTATGGGGTATTGTCAAGAGGAATATGAGAGATGCCAGACCCAACAATGGGAGCTGAAGGCTGCTATCAAAGCAACCTGAGCTTCCATAACACCTCAGCAGTACCACAGGCTGATCGCCTCCATGCCACGCCGCATTGATGCAGTAATTGATGCAAAAAGAGCCCTGACCCAGTTTTGAGTGCGTTTACTGAACATACATTTCAGTAGGCCAACATTTCGGCTTTTAAAAACATTTTTCAAGCTGGTGTAATAAAGTATTCTAATTTACTGAGATAATGACTTTTGGGTTTTCATTGTCTGTAAGCCAGAATCATCAACATTAACAGAAATAAACACTTGAAATAGATCACTCTGTTTGTAATGACTCCATATAATATATGAGTTTTACTTTTTGCATTGGAGAACTGAAATAAATTAACTTTTTGATGATATTGTAATTTAGTGAGAAGCACTTGTATATATCAGGATGGAGGGTGTATCTATTTATATAATTGTCCAAGCAAAAAAAGAAAAAGAAAAAGAAGAAGAAGAGCACTCACCATCCATGAGCTCTTCTTCTTTTCCTTTTTCTTTTTTGCTTGGAGAAACCTTTTTTTTCTTGAATGAGCACCCGGATTCCGTTGGGGCCCGTGGCAACATTTCACCAGCTGTTATATTGTGTGTGTGTGTGGTTCAACGTGTGCAGGAGGTGCGGACTACTTTCTTCTTTGCAGCTAATATTTATATAATTGCCTTGTACTGTTTTCATTTCCTGTTCTGTCCAGATGTCACTGTATCCCAGAATTCCAAGTGGAGGAAGTTCACCGACCGCCATATTGGGACACCCAATTGATGGTTGTCTCAATATAGAAACTGCTGCTGGAACCAACCTATTACATGGTACCACCAGCGGAACACCGTCGCACCACACACACACAATCACACACACTGTCACACTCTCACACTCTCACGCCGCCTCTTGCGTGTTACCACCAGTGGAACACAATCACAAACACGCCGCCGGGATCAGCTGAATAATTCACTGACTGCCACCATCTTTGTACAGGAGGAGTGCATGGACAGTTTTCCTGTGACCGCCGCTATCTGTCTGCACAAAGATCATTCGGCTGATCCCAGTGGCAGATGCGTGACGTGTCTACAGGCAGAGGAAGCCAGTCACATTAAAGGGGTTTTCCCATGAACGAAAGTTAATTTTAAAAATTGACTGTGTCTGACCATGTACGGAGCAAACCACATCTCCTGGGCAGGAGAGGAAGCAAAAGACAATACTGACACTAAAGCAGGGAATCCCAGTGGATTCATATTGTGGGGTAAAATATTTCACTGACTGTTTTTAACCCCTTTCTGACATCTGACGTACTATCCAGTCGAGGTGGGGTGGGCCCGTATGACCACCGATGGGATAGTACGTCATAGCGATCAGCCGCGCTCACGGGGGGAGCGCGGCCGATCGCGGCCGGGTGTCAGCTGCCTATCGCAGCTGACATCCGGCACTATGTGCCAGAAGCGGTCACGGACCGCCCCCGGCACATTAACCCCCGGCACACCGCGATCAAACATGATCGCAGTGTGCCGGCGGTACAGGGAAGCATCGCGCAGGGAGGGGGCTCCCTGCGGGCTTCCCGGAGACGATCGGTACAAGGGAATGTACTCACCTTGTACCGAACGTCTCCCCCCTGCAGGCCCCGGATCCAAAATGGCCGCGGGGCTGCATCCGGGTCCTGCAGGGAGTACTTCCGAGTCAGGAGCAGGCTGCAACTGCAGCTCTGTAAGCCTGCAGCGATGAGTGAGATCGCCGATCTCACAGAGTGCTATGCAAACTGTAAGATCGGCGATCTGTGATGTCCCCCCCCGGGACAAAGTAAAAAAGTAAAAAAAAAAATTTCCACATGTGTAAAAAAAAATAAAAAAAAAATTCCTAAATAAAGAAAAAAAAAATATTATTCCCATAAATACATTTCTTTATCTAAAAAAACAAAACAAAAAAAACAATAAAACTACACATATTTAGTATCGCCGCGTCCGTAATGACCCAACCTATAAAACTGTCCCACTACTTAACCCCTTCAGTGAACACAGTAAGAAAAAAAAAAAAAAAAAGCCAAAAAACAACGCTTTATTATCATACCGCCAAACAAAAAGTGGAATAACACACGATCAAAAAGACGGATATAAATAACCATGGTACCGCTGAAAACGTCATCTTGTCCTGCAAAAAAGGAGCTGCAACACAGCATCATAAGCAAAAAAATAAAAAAAGTTATAGTCCTCAGAATAAAGCGATGCCAAAATAATTATTTTTTCTATAAAATAGCATTTATCGTATAAAAGCGCCAAAACATAAAAAAATTATATAAATGAGATATCGCTGTAATCGTACTGACCCGACGAATAAAACTGCTTTTTCAATTTTACCAAATGCGGAATGGTATAAACGTCTCCCCCAAAAGAAATTCATGAATAGCTGGTTTTTGGTCATTCTGCCTCACAAAAATCGGAATAAAAAGTGATCAAAAACTGTCACATGTCCGAAAATGTTACCAATAAAAACGTCAACTCGTCCCGCAAAAAACAAGAACTTACATGACTCTGTGGACCAAAATATGGAAAAATTATAGGTCTCAAAATGTGGAGATGCAAAAACTTTTTTGCTATAAAAAAGCGTCTTTTAGTGTGTGACAGCTGCCAATCATAAAAATCCGATATAAAAAACGCTATAAAAGTAAATCAAACCCCCCTTCATCACCCGCTTAGTTAGGGAAAAATAATAAAATTAAAAAAATGTATTTATTTCCATTTTCCCATTAGGGCTAGGGTTAGGGTTAGGGCTAGGGTTAGGGCTAGGGTTAGGGTTGGGGCTAGGGTTAGGGCTAGGGTTGGGGCTAGGGTTAGGGCTAGGGTTAGGGTTAGGGCTAGGGTTAGGGCTAGGGTTAGGGTTGGGGCTAGGGTTAGGGCTAGGGTTAGGGTTGGGGCAAGGGTTGGGGCTAAAGTTAGGGTTAGGGTCGGGGCTAAAGTTAGGGTTAGGGTTGGGGCTAAAGTTAGGGTTAGGGTTGGGGCTAAAGTTAGGGTTAGGGTTTGGATTACATTTACGGTTGGGATTAGGGTTGGGATTAGAATTAGGGGTGTGTCAGGGTTAGGGGTGTGGTTAGGGTTACCATTGGGATTAGGGTTAGGGGTGTTGTTGGATTAGGGTTTCAGGTAGAATTGGGGAGTTTCCACTGTTCAGGCACATCAGGGGCTCTCCAAACGTGACATGGCGTCCGATCTCAATTCCAGCCAATTCTGCGTTGAAAAAGTAAAACAGTGCTCCTTCCCTTCCGAGCTCTCCCGTGCGCCCAAACAGGGGTTTACCCCAACATATGGAGTATCAGCGTACTCGGGACAAATTGGACAACAACTATTGGGGTCCAAGTTCTCTTTTTATCCTTGGGAAAATAAAAATTTGGGGGGCTAAAAATCATTTTTGTGGGAAAAATAAGATTTTTTTATTTTCACGGCTCTGCGTTGTAAAATGTAGCGAAACACTTGGGGTTTCAAAGTTCTCACAACACATCTAGATAAGTTCCTTGGGAGGTCTAGTTTCCAATATGGGGTCACTTGTGGGGGTTTCTACTGTTTGGGTACATCAGGGGCTCTGCAAATGCAATGTGACGCCTGCAGACCAATCCATCTAAGTCTGCTTTCCAAATGGCACTCCTTCCCTTCCGAGCTCTGCCATGCGCCAAAACAGTGGTTCCCCCCACATATGGGGTATCAGCGTACTCAGGACAAATTGGACAATAACTTTTGTGGTCCAATTTATCCTGTTACCCTTGTGAAAATACAAAACTGGGGGCTAAAAAATCATTTTTGTGAAAAAAAACAGAATTTTTATTTTCACGGTTCTGCGTTATAAACTGTAGTGAAACACTTGGGGGTTCAAAGTTCTCACAACACATCTAGATAAGTTCCTTGGGAGGTCTAGTTTCCAATATGGGGTCACTTGTGGGGGGTTTCTACTGTTTGGGTACATCAGCGGCTCTCCAAACGCAACATGACGTCCCATCTTAATTCCAGTCAATTTTGCATTGAAAAGTCAAATGGCGCTCCTTCACTTCCGAGCTCTGCTATGCGCCCAAACAGTGGTTCCCCCCCACATATGGGGCATCAGCGTACTCAGGACAAATTGGACAACAACTTTTGGTGTCCAATTTATCCTGTTACCTGTTGTGAATTCCGTTCTTGGGCTCCATCCTGTGGTTGCGAATGGTATTTTTGGGAGTTCTGCTCTTGGGCTCCCTCTGGTGGTTTCAAGTGGAACTTAGCAGCTGCTGTCACTAATCGGTTCCCTGGCCTTGTTATTTCACTGGGCTCTTGGCTGTAGTTGATGCCAGCTGTCAATGTTCTCCTGTGGATTCAGTCCCTTTCTGGAAGTTCTCTGTTGGCCAGTCCATTTCAGCTCAAGATAAGTTCTGCTAGTTTTGGGGTGTTTCCCTGCTTATGACCTTCTGTTCAGTTTAAGTTATGTCTCTTTTGTCCAGCTTGTCATTATGAAATATTCCGGCTAGTTGGAAGCTCTGGGGTTGCAGATTTGCCCCTCCACACCGTGAGTCGGTGTGGGGGTTATTTTTTGTAAACTCTGCGTGGACATTTAGTTTTTATACTGACCGCACAGTAGCCTTTTCTATCTCTGTCTATTTAGATAGTATTGGCCTCCTTTGCTAAAATTCTAGTTTCATTTCTGAGTTTGTCATTTCCCTCTCCACTCACCGTCAATATATGTGGGGGCTATGTTTCCTTTGGGGGTTTCTCTGAGGCGAGATAGTTTTCTGTTTCCATCTTCAGGGGTAGCTAGTTCTTAGGCTGTGAAGAGGCGTCTAGGCAGAGATAGGAACGCTCCACGGCTATTTCTAGTGTTGGTGTTAGGAGTAGGGATTGCGGTCAGTAAAGTTACCACCTCCTCGGAGCTAGTTCATTATTTGTTTTTCCCACCAGGTCATTTCAGTGCTGCTCCGTAATCACTAGGTCATATCAGTGATTTCTGTCTGTGGAGCTGCCACCTCCTCTGAGCTTGTTCATGATTGGTTTTACCCACCAGGTCATCTCAGTACCGCTCCGTAACCACCAGGTCATAACAGTTACCCTTGTGAAAATACAAAACTGGGGGCTAAAAAAATCATTTTTGTGAAAAAAAAAAGAATTTTTATTTTCACGGCTCTGCGTTATAAACTGTAGTGAAACACTTGGGGGTTCAAAGTTCTCACAACACATCTAGATAAGTTCCTTGGGAGGTCTAGTTTCCAATATGGGGTCACTTGTGGGGGTTTCTACTGTTTGGGTACATCAGGGGCTCTGCAAATGCAATGTGACGCCTGCAGACCAATCCATCTAAGTCTGCTTTCCAAATGGCGCTCCTTCCCTTCCGAGCTCTGCTATGTGCCCAAACAGTGGTTCCCCCCCACATATAGGGTATCAGCGTACTCAGAACAAATTGGACAATAACTTTTGTGGTCCAATTTATCCTGTTACCCTTGTGAAAATACAAAACTGGGGGCTAAAAAATCATTTTTGTGAAAAAAAACCAGAATTTTTATTTTCACGGCTCTGCGTTATAAACTGTAGTGAAACACTTGGGGGTTCAAAGTTCTCACAACACATCTACATAAGTTCCTTGGGAGGTCTAGTTTCCAATATGGGGTCACTTGTGGGGGGTTTTAATGTTTAGGCACATCAGGGGCTCTCCAAACGCAACATGACGTCCCATCTTAATTCCAGTCAATTTTGCATTGAAAAGTAAAATGGCGCTCCTTCACTTCCGAGCTCTGCTATGCGCCCAGTGGTTTACCCCCACATATGGGGTATCGTCGTACTCAGGACAAATTTCTCAACAACTTTTGTGGTCTAATTTCTTCTCTTACCCCTGGGAAAATAAAAAATTGGGGGCGAAAAGATAATTTTTGTGAAAAAATATGATTTTTTTGTTTTTATGGCTCTGCACTATAAACTTCTGTGAAGCACTTGTTGGGTCAAAGTGCTCGCCACACATCTAGATAAGTTCCTTAAGGGGTTTACTTTCCAAAATGGTGTCACTTCTGGGGGGTTTCAATGTTTAGGCACATCAGGGGCTCTCCAAACGCATCATGGCGTCCCATCTCAATTCCAGTCAATTTTGCATTGAAAAGTCAAATGGCGCTCCTTCCCTTCCGAGCTCTGCCATGCACCCAAACAATGGTTTACACCCACATATGGGGTATCAGCGTACTCAGGACAAATTGCACAGCAAATTTTGTGGTCTAATTTCTTCTCTTACCCTTAGAAAAATAAAAAATTGGGGGCGAAAAGATCATTTTTGTGAAAAAATATGATTTTTTATTTTTACGGCTCTGCATTATAAACTTCTGTGAAGCACTTCGTGGGTCAAAGTGCTCACCACACATCTAGATAAGTTCCTTAGGGTGTCTACTTTCCAAAATGGTGTCACTTGTGGGGGGTTTCAATGTTTAGGCACATCAGGGGCTCTCCAAACGCAACATAACGTCCCATCTTAATTCCAGTCAATTTTGCATTGAAAAGTAAAATGGCGCTCCTTCACTTCCGAGCTCTGCTATGTGCCCAAACAGTGGTTTACCCCGACATATGGGGTATCGTCGTACTCAGGACAAATTGCTCAACAACTTTTGTGGTCTAATTTCTTCTCTTACCCCTGGGAAAATAAAAAATTGGGGGCGAAAATATAATTTTTGTGAAAAAATATGATTTTTTTGTGTTTACGGCTCTGCACTATAAACTTCTGTGAAGCACTTGTTGCGTCAAAGTGCTCACCACACATCTAGATAAGTTCCTTAAGGGGTTTACTTTCCAAAATGGTGTCACTTGTGGGGGGTTTCAATGTTTAGGCACATCAGGGGCTCTCCAAACGCATCATGGCGTCCCATCTCAATTCCAGTCAATTTTGCATTGAAAAGTCAAATGGCGCTCCTTTCCTTCCGAGCTCTGCCATGCGCCCAAACAGTGGTTTACCCCCACATATGGGGTATCAGCGTACTCAGGACAAATTGTACAACAACGTTGGGGGTCCATTTTCTCCTGTTACCCTTGGTAAAATAAAACAAATTGGAGCTGAAATAAATTTTGTGTGAAAAAAAGTTAAATGTTCATTTTTATTTAAACATTCCAAAAATTCCTGTGAAACCTGAAAGGTTAATAAACTTCTTGAATGTGGTTTTGAGCACCTTGAGGGGTGCAGTTTTTAGAATGGTGTCACACTTGGGTATTTTCTATCATATAGACCCCTCAAAATGACTTCAAATGAGATGTGGTCCCTAAAAAAAAATGGTGTTGTAAAAATGAGAAATTGCTGGTCAACTTTTAACCCTTATAACTCCCTAACAAAAAAAAAGTTGGTTCCAAAATCGTGCTGTTATAAAGTAGACATGTGGGAAATGTTACTTATTAAGTATTTTGCGTGACATATTTCTGTAATTTAAGGGCATAAAAATTCAAATTTGGAAAATTGCAAAATTTTCAAAAGTTTCGCCAAATTTACGTTTTTTTCTCAAATAAACGCAAGTTATATAGAATAAATTTTACCACTAACATGAAGTACAATATGTCTCGAGAAAACAGTGTCAGAATTGCCAAGATCCGTTGAAGCGTTCCAGAGTTATAACCTCATAAAGGGACAGTGGTCAGAATTGTAAAAATTGGCCTGATCATTAACGTGCAAACCACCCTTGGGGGTGAAGGGGTTAAAGAATATTTTACCTCACAAAATGTATCATCTGTGATCCCCTGCTGTAATGTCAGTATTGTCTTTTGCTTCCTCCCCTGCCGAGGAGCTGTTGTATGTTCAGTACACAGTCAGACACAATTTTTAAAATGAACTTTAGTTCTTGGGAAAACCCCTTTAAAAAGCAAACATCAACACCAACATGGCTCCTCCTAAAAAGCACACCAATGACAAAGAAAAGAAAGCAGCAAAGGCACAACGTCAGACAACAAAGGGCAAAAAGACTCTTGAAGAGCAACAGCATCGCTGGGATAAAAACAATGCATATAAGGATAGGCGTCAAGCACATGAGTCCTCTGATGCAAAAGTCATTAGATTATCTCTGGTGATGAGCGAATATACTCGTTACTAGTTATGTGCGAATCTACTCGTTACTCGAGATTTCTCAAGCATGCTCGGGGGTGCTCCGAGTGTTTTTTAGTGCTCGGAGTTTTAGTTTTTAGCGCCGCAGCTGAATTATTTACATCTGCTAGCCAGCATAAGTACATGTGGGGATTCCCTAGCAACCAGGCAACCCAGACATGTACTTATCCTGACTAACAGATGTAAATCATTCAGCTGCGGCACTAAAAACTAAAACTCCGAGCACTAAAAAATACTCGGAGGACCCCCGAGCATGCTCAAGAAATCTCGAGTAATGAGTATATTCGCTCATCACTACTCATTACTCGAAATTTCCTTGAGCATGCTCGGGTGTCCTCCGAGTATTTCTTATTGCTCGGAGATTTTGTTTTCATCGCCGCAGCTGAATGATTTACATCTGTTAGCCAGCTTGATTACAAGTGGGGATTCCCTAGCAACCAGGCAACCCCCACATGTACTTATGGTGGCTAGTAGCAGTAAATTATTCAGCTGTGGTGATAAAAACTAAATCTCTGAGCACTTACAATACTCGGAGGACACCCGAGCGTGCTCGGGAGATCTCGAGTGACGAGTATATTCGCTCATCACTAATTATCACATGATGCCATTAGGCAACAACAGCGCTGCATGCCTGCCCCAATCGTGACATTACCACCCTCCCGATGCGATAGCATTGGGCCTCCATCTAGTATGTATGTATATATAGATAGATAGATAGATAGATAGATAGATATATATACACATACACTGCTCAAAAAAATAAAGGGAACACTTAAACAACAGAATATAACTCCAAGTAAATCAAAGTTCTGTGAAATCAAACTGTCCACTTAGGAAGCAACACTGTTTGACAATCAATTTCACATGCTGTTGTGCAAATGGAATAGACAATAGATGGAAATTATTGGCAATTATCAAAACACACTCAATAAACGAGTGGTTCTGCAGGTGGGGACCACAGACCACATTTCAGTACCAATGCTTTCTGGCCGATGTTTTGGCCACTTTTGAATTTTGGTTGTGCTTTCACACTCGTGGTAGCATGAGATGGACTCTACAACCCACACAAGTGGCTCAGGTAGTGCAGCTCATCCAGGATGGCACATCAAAGCGAGCTGTGGCAAGAAGGGTTGCTGTGTCTGCGTAGTGTCCAGAGGCTGGAGGTGCTACCAGGAGACAGGCCAGTACACCAGGAGACGTGGAGGGGGGCGTAGAAGGGCAACAACCCAGCAGCAGGACGACTACCTCAGCCTTTGTACAAGGTGGAACATGAGGAGCACTGCCAGAGCCCTGCAAAATGACTTCCAGCAGGCCACAAATGTGCATGTGTCTGCACAAATGGTTAGAAACCAACCCCATGAGGATGGTCTGAATGCCTGACATCCACAGATGGGGGTTGTGCTCACATCCCAACACCGTGCAGGACGCTTGGCATTTGCCACAGAACACCTGGATTGGCAAATTCGCCTCTGGCACCCTGTGCTCTTCACTGATGAAAGCAAGTTCACACTGAGCACATGTGACAGACGTGACAGAGTCTGGAGATGACTTGGAGAGTGTTCTGCTGCCTGCAACATCCTTCAGCATGACCGGTTTGGCAGTGGGTCAGTAATGGTGTGGTTTCATTTCTTTGGAGGGCCGCACAGCCCTCTATGTGCTTGCCAGATGTAGCCTGACTGCCATTAGGTACCGAGATGAGATCCTCAGACTCCTTGTGAGACCATATGCTTTTGCGGTTTGCCCTGGGTTCCTCCTAATGCAGGACAATGCCAGACCTCACGTGGCTGGAGTGTGTCAGCAGTTCCTGCGAGATGATTTTTTTTTTTTCTGCTACATATCGTCTCATCAGGACGGAGTTCCCGTGCACCTGGAAGGTGGTGAGCTGGCTTTATTTTCTTGTTGACTTCCCGCAAGATGAAGGCATTGAAGCTATGGACTGGCCGCCCGTTCCCCAGACCTGAATTCGATTGAGCACATCTGGGACATCATGTCTCGCTCCATCCACCAACGTCACGTTGCACCACAGACTGTCCAGGAGTTGGAGCATGCTTTAGTCCAGGTCTGGGAGGAGATCCCTCAGGAGACCATCCGCCGCCTCATCAGGAGCATGCCCAGGCATTGTACAGTAGGAAGGTCATACAGGCATGTGGAGGCCAAACACACTACTGAGCATCATTTCCTTGTCTTGAGGCATTTCCACTGAAGTTGGATCAGCCTGTAACTTCATTTTCCACTTTGATTTTGAGCATCATTCCAAGTCCAGACCTCCGTGAGATATTAGTTGTGATTCACATGGATCATTTTTAGGTTTTATTGTTCTCAACACATTCCACTATGTAATTTATAAAGATTTACAACTGGAATATTTCATTCAGTGATATCTAGGATGTGGGATTTTAGTGCTCCCTTTTTTTTGTGCAATATACAGTGGGGCAAAAAAGTATTTAGTCAGTCAGCAATAGTGCAAGTTCCACCACTTAAAAAGATGAGAGGCGTCTGTAATTTACATCATAGGTAGACCTCAACTATGGGAGACAAACTGAGAAAAAAAAATCCAGAAAATCACATTGTCTGTTTTTTTATCATTTTATTTGCATATTATGGTGGAAAATAAGTATTTGGTCAGAAACAAACAATCAAGATTTCTGGCTCTCACAGACCTGTAACTACTTCTTTAAGAGTCTCCTCTTTCCTCCACTCATTACCTGTAGTAATGGCACCTGTTTAAACTTGTTATCAGTATAAAAAGACACCTGTGCACACCCTCAAACAGTCTGACTCCAAACTCCACTATGGTGAAGACCAAAGAGCTGTCAAAGGACACCAGAAACAAAATTGTAGCCCTGCACCAGGTTGGGAAGACTGATTCTGCAATAGCCAACCAGCTTGGAGTGAAGAAATCAACAGTGGGAGCAATAATTAGAAAATGGAAGACATTCAAGACCACTGATAATCTCCCTCGATCTGGGGCTCAATGCAAAATCCCACCCCGTGGGGTCAAAATGATCACAAGAACGGTGAGCAAAAATCCCAGAACCACGCGGGGGGACCTAGTGAATGAACTGCAGAGAGCTGGGACCAATGTAACAAGGCCTACCATAAGTAACACACTACGCCACCATTGACTAAGATCCTGCAGTGCCAGACGTGTCCCACTGCTTAAGCCAGTACATGTCCGGGCCCGTCTGAAGTTTGCTAGAGAGCATTTGGATGATCCAGAGGAGTTTTGGGATAATGTCCTATGGTCTGATGAAACCAAACTGGAACTGTTTGGTAGAAACACAACTTGTCGTGTTTGGAGGAAAAAGAATACTGAGTTGCATCCATCAAACACCATACCTACTGTAAAGCATGGTGGTGGAAACATCATGCTTTGGGGCTGTTTCTCTGCAAAGGGGCCAGGACGACTGATCCGGGTACATGAAAGAATGAATGGGGCCATGTATCGTGAGATTTTGAGTGCAAACCTCCTTCCATCAGCAAGGGCATTGAAGATGAAACGTGGCTGGGTCTTTCAACATGACAATGATCCAAAGCACACCGCCAGGGCAACGAAGGAGTGGCTTCGTAAGAAGCATTTCAAGGTCCTGGAGTGGCCTAGCCAGTCTCCAGATCTCAACCCTATAGAAAACCTTTGGAGGGAGTTGAAAGTCCGTGTTGCCAAGCGAAAAGCCAAAAACATCACTGCTCTAGAGGAGATCTGCATGGAGGAATGGGCCAACATACCAACAACAGTGTGTGGCAACCTTGTGAAGACTTACAGAAAACGTTTGACCTCTGTCATTGCCAACAAAGGATATATTACAAAGTATTGAGATGAAATTTTGTTTCTGACCAAATACTTATTTTCCACCATAATATGAAAATAAAATGATAAAAAAACAGACAATGTGATTTTCTGGATTTTTTTTTCTCAGTTTGTCTCCCATAGTTGAGGTCTACCTATGATGTAAATTACAGACGCCTCTCATCTTTTTAAGTGGTGGAACTTGCACTATTGCTGACTGACTAAATACTTTTTTGCCCCACTGTATATATATATATATATATATATATATATATATATATATATATATATATATATATATATATATATATATATATACACTGCAAAAAAATAAAGGGAACACTTAAAAAACACAATGTATCTTCAAGTCAATCACACTTCTGTGAAATCAATCTGTCCAGTTATGAAGCAACACATTTCTGACCTTTTATTTTTTCCTGTTCTTTTCTAAGACTTATAACGTTTTTATTTTTGTGTTAACTTTGCCAGATGAAGGTTTGATTTTTTTGCAGGACAAGTTGTAGTATTGAATGACACCATTTACCTTACCATATAATATAAAAATTGTGAAAAAAAATCCAAGTGGGATGAAATGGTGAAAAAATCCAATTCTACTTTTTCATTTATGGTGTTTTATGTAAAACGTATTTGTTAACATAATTCTCCAGGTCAGTAGGATTATGATGATATCAAATGTGTAGGCAGGAAAAATGCTGCATAAAATATGACGTGTTTTATCTATGTGTGTTTGATGCTTCTTCTCCAGTTATTAGAATGGGTGAAAATTGCTGAAAAAAGGCTGACACGGCTTCAATTTTGCAAGCAAAAAAAAGCAATGTGAGCATCAGACGTTAGGAATTTCATTTACTTTGCTGGCACTAGGAAATGCTTAAGCTTTTGTAACAAATCTGTTACAAAAACACAGCAAATACGTATTAATGTGTGCTCATATCCCTTGGGTATACCTGCTTCGGTTTTGACACCTAGGACACTTCATGAAAACACCAGTGGTGTTTTTTCTGAAACATCTTCTTTGACCTGTTTTGCACCATTTTTACAGTGTTTCATTTTTCAAAGACAGTCGTGACTTCCAACAATGGTCCGGTCTCTTCTTTTAGCTGCTTCAGGGCCTTCGAAGTTTGAAAAGGTTATAAAAATACAGAGTGAACACATGGACAGCAAGTCGTTTTGGCATTGTTATTCATATGATCATTCTCTATGGTGTTTTTAGCGCTTTTTTAGCGCTCAGGTGGGTTCCAGGCAGAATGCCCTGAAAAAGACGTGTGCATATACCCTAAGAGTATCCTTACTTAAAAAAAACAAGAGAACCGCTGTGATCTACTACCACCATAGATTTTTTTGATGTAGTGATAGCCTTTCCTTTTTTTTCTATATTTCAGGTACAGCTAATCAATGATGCCTACAATTTTGTGGTGGATGCAGTATTAGGTGTTGAAGAAGACATTGGAGAATTAAAAGAGCCATGGGCAACAATTTTAGCAACAATGAAGCAGATAAAAATACCAATCATTAGTCTGGACATTCCATCAGGTAAGAAGATGAAATGGTAGTTCATTATCTTCTTTGTGCAGTTTCTGAAAAGAAGATGCAAAATGTGCACTGGCAGCACCTCAACCATTACTACTCTCCTCCTAAATCTTCAAATGAATGTTCACCTTAACTGCTTCAAGACCGTCCAATGACTTTAAACGTTTCGGCAGTCTGGCTCATACTATGTAGTGACATTCTGAAATGTCACTACATAGTATCGCAGATACATGTAATCATGTAGTTGTGGTAGCAGGGATCCAGTGGTCAGAGACAACCAGAGACTCCATAGAGAAGGCACAGATGGTTTATTGCTCTTTATGCCTTCTCAATCACTGAACACAATGTCCTAAAGGGCTCCTTCTCACTTGCGGGAAATACGTCCGAGTCTCACAGGTTAAAACCCTGCTCTGGCGCCGGCACTCCAGAGCGGAGCGTGCGGCCGCATAGCAATACATGGATCTGCACGCTCCGCTCTGGAGTGCCGGCGCCAGAGCAGGGTTTTAACCTGCGAGACTCGGATGTATTTCTCGTAAGTGAGAAGGAGCCCAAAGAAGAAGCTACATTTTTCTTGTAATTGGAGCTAATATAGGAGCGCCAACTACAAGTGAAAGAAGATGAATATAAAAATAATTCCATATTTAAGTGCCCCCAAAGGTTTTGTATGATCTTATGGGGGACACAATGTGTAAAATAAAGGGGAGCCCAAAGAAGAAGCTACATTTTTCTTGTAATTGGAGCTAATATAGGAGCGCCAACTACAAGTGAAAGAAGATGAATATAAAAATAATTCCATATTTAAGTGCCCCCAAAGGTTTTGTATGATCTTATGGGGGACACAATGTGTAAAATAAAGGGGAGCCCAAAGAAGAAGCTACATTTTTCTTGTAATTGGAGCTAATATAGGAGCGCCAACTACAAGTGAAAGAAGATGAATATAAAAATAATTCCATATTTAAGTGCCCCCAAAGGTTTTGTATGATCTTATGGGGGACACAATGTGTAAAGTAAATTAAAAATAAATTAAAAATAACAGTTAAAAAATAATTAAATTAAAAAAAATATTAAAAATGCCACTGTCAATCTAAATTGCTGTTACTAGCCCCGCTCTGTAAGAAAACAAATCCAATATAAAAAAATTACAGCAATATATTTTTTAATGCATTTTAATAATTCTCTGATCATAAATTTTTATTGTAGATTGTAAGCTTTTACGGACAGGGTCATCATTATTTTGCTTTAATTATTGTATTTCTTTGAGTGTTGTTACTTATGACTGTATATGAACTGTTGTATTGTAAAGCGATGCGGAATATGTTAGCGCTATATAAAAAAGATTATTATTATTATGATTATTATTATTAAATGTGAAAACAGGCACTTAATTTCCTTAATTTTTCCACCAATATTGCCCAATAACAGCAAAATAAAATAAAAAAATGACAGTTACATAAAAATGAAGCCACATGTACCACAAAAAATATACTAAAAGTACTTAAATATCCAAATTCATTTTTTTTACAGCTCTTTAAATCGCATGTTTGGAGAAACTCCAAAAAGTGTCTAGTCAAGAATGGGGTAAATTGCACGGTTTTGAAGTGAATAAACAATAAATATTTTCAGTGTTTTTTAATCTGCTGCATTTTCTGCGTGATCTTAGCCAAGACAGCTAAGCTCACCATTTACGATTTTTTTAAGGGCTCATACTCACATGCGAGAAACTCGGACGAGTCTTGCAAGTCAATACCCGGCACTGCACCCCGCACGCTGGAGCATAGCGTGTAGCTGCATGTATTGCTATGCGGCCGCACGCTCTGATCCGAGTGCCGGGTGCAGTGTCGGGTATTGACGTGCAAGACTCGTCCGAGTTTCTCGCATGTGAGAATGAGCCCTTAGTCAGATTTCTTTTTTGTTGTCTCATGGTATTCGCTGACATTTTTTAGTCAAATAAATTAAAATGGTGCATGTGGTTCATGAATTTAGTGGAAATAATTATGCGCTTTTTTTCTTTAGCTGTTTTTGTGATTTTGTAGCACAAAAAAATCATAAAAATTCTTTAAAATGTTGCATGTTTGTCTTCCTCTGCACCAAAATAAAAACATCTTGCTGTGATGAAAGTCTGCAGTTACTCTATTTCACTGCAGGCTTCCGAATCCTGGCAGCTTGCGATTTGCATACTAGACGTGTGTGTCCTCTCTCAATAGGTGTGCACTGAGAGAGAACGAGCACATCTAGCGCACATATCACTGCATGTATGCAAATTGCATAAATTCGGTCACGTGACTGCACACCACACACTGTCAGGATTCAGGAGTTTGCAGTCACATAGAGTGTATGAAGACCTTCATCCCAAGACTGGAAAACCCCTTTAGGAATTACTGCAATTCTGCATACAAACGAAGACCCCTCCCACTCTTGAATTAGTATATGTGTGTCCTGGAAAAACCCTTTTAGTAGAGGTGCCATTGATACCAATAAGGTGCCATACCGGGAAAAAAAAGCAAGTCTGCTAGTGTCAGGAAAGTTTAGTTCTGAAAGTCAGGAGTCGGTAGCAGATAACCCAGAATTAGTACCTATAGATAATTTAGATTTTCAAGACAACCCATGGATTTATCAAGGCAGAATTTAAGGAAAAGTAGTAGTTGCTACGGGTAACTACTACACTTTTCTCTTATGCCAGTATTAGTAAAATGGTGAATGGTTGTATGTGTGTATGTAGTGAATGGTTCAGTGTGTATGTGTGTGTGTGTGTGTGTGCAGAGAGGTGAATGGTGCTGTGTGTGTCTGTGTGTGTGTAGGTGGAGGAGAGGGCAGAAGGCAATGATTGGGTTGACAGAGAGGGCAATGATGGGGTGATGGGACAGAAGGCAATGATTGGGTTGACAGAGAGGGCAATGATGGGGGTGATGGGGCAGAAGGCAATGATTGGGTTGACAGAGAGGGCAATGATGGGGGTGATGGGGCAGAAGGCAATGATTGGGTTGACAGAGAGGGCAATCATGGGGGTGATTGGGCGGAAGGCAATGATTGGTGTCATGATTCTCAATGGCGAGAGAACATAGCCCAGCATATATGAGAACTAGCTCTTGGAAGATGGAAACTATACTGACCATGAACTAAACCTGCCGCACAACTAGAAGTGGCCGGGTAGCATGCCTACGTTTTTTATCCCTAGATGCCCAGCGCCAGCCGGAGAACTACCTAATCCTAGCAGAGGAAAAGACAGTCCTGGCTCACCTCTAGAGAAATTTTCCCAAAAGGCAGACAGAGGCCCCCACATATATTGGCGGTGATTTTAGATGAAATGACAAACGTAGTATGAAAATAGGTTTAGCAAAATCGAGGTCCGCTTACTAGATAGCATGAAGACAGAAAGGGCACTTTCATGGTCAGCAGAAAACCCTATCAAAACACCATCCAGAAATCACTTTAAGACTCTAGCATTAACTCATAACACCAGAGTGGCAATTTCCGCTCACAAGAGCTTTCCAGACACAGTAACGAAACAGCAGCTGTGAACAGGAAAAAAATGCAAAAACACACAAGGACAAAAGTCCAACTTAGCTAGGAGTTGTCTAGTAGCAGGAACATGCACAGAAGGCTTCTGATTACATTGTTGACCGGCATGAAACTGACAGAGGAGCAAGGTTATATAGTGACTCCCACATCCTGATAGGAGCAGGTGAACAGAGGGGATGATGCACACAAGTACAATTCCACAAGTGGCCACCGGGGGAGCCCAGAATCCAATTTCACAACAGTACCCCCCCCTCAAGGAGGGGGCACCGAACCCTCACCAGAACCACCAGGGCGATGAGGATGAGCCCTATGAAAGGCACGGACAAGATCGGAGGCATGAACATCAGAGGCAGTGACCCAAGAATTATCCTCCTGACCGTATCCCTTCCATTTGACCAGATACTGGAGTTTCCGTCTGGAAACACGAGAGTCTAAGATCTTTTCCACAACGTACTCCAACTCACCCTCAACCAACACCGGAGCAGGAGGCTCAACGGAAGGCACAGCCGGTACCTCATACCTGCGCAACAATGACCGATGAAAAACATTATGAATCGAAAAGGATGCAGGGAGGTCCAAACGGAAGGACACAGGGTTAAGAATCTCCAATATCTTGTACGGGCCGATGAACCGAGGCTTAAACTTAGGAGAAGAAACCCTCATAGGGACAAAACGAGAAGACAACCACACCAAGTCCCCAACACAAAGCCGAGGACCAACACGACGACGGCGGTTGGCAAAAAGCTGAGTCTTCTCCTGGGACAACTTCAAATTGTCCACCACCTGCCCCCAAATCTGATGCAACCTCTCCACCACAGCATCCACTCCAGGACAATCCGAAGATTCCACTTGACCGGAGGAAAATCGAGGATGAAACCCCGAATTACAGAAAAACGGGGACACCAAGGTGGCAGAGCTGGCCCGATTATTGAGGGCGAACTCCGCCAAAGGCAAAAAAGCAACCCAATCATCCTGATCCGCAGACACAAAACACCTCAAATATGTCTCCAAGGTCTGATTAGTCCGCTCGGTCTGGCCATTAGTCTGAGGATGGAAAGCAGACGAAAAAGACAAATCTATGCCCATCCTAGCACAGAATGCCCGCCAAAATCTAGACACGAATTGGGTCCCTCTGTCAGAAACGATATTCTCCGGAATACCATGCAAACGAACAACATTTTGAAAAAACAGAGGAACCAACTCGGAAGAAGAAGGCAACTTAGGCAAGGGAACCAGATGGACCATCTTAGAGAAACGGTCACACACCACCCAGATGACAGACATCTTCTGAGAAACAGGCAGATCCGAAATAAAATCCATCGAGATGTGCGTCCAAGGCCTCTTCGGGATAGGCAAGGGTAACAACAATCCACTAGCCCGAGAACAACAAGGCTTGGCCCGAGCACAAACGTCACAAGACTGCACAAAGCCTCGCACATCTCGTGACAGGGAAGGCCACCAGAAGGACCTTGCCACCAAATCCCTGGTACCAAAGATTCCAGGATGACCTGCCAACGCAGAAGAATGAACCTCAGAGATGACTCTACTGGTCCAATCATCAGGAACAAACAGTCTACCAGGTGGGCAACGATCAGGTCTATCCGCCTGAAACTCCTGCAAGGCCCGCCGCAGGTCTGGAGAAACGGCAGACAATATCACTCCATCTTTAAGGATACCTGTGGGCTCAGAATTACCAGGGGAGTCAGGCTCAAAACTCCTAGAAAGGGCATCCGCCTTAACATTCTTAGAACCCGGTAGGTAAGACACCACAAAATTAAACCGAGAGAAAAACAACGACCAGCGCGCCTGTCTAGGATTCAGGCGCCTGGCAGACTCAAGGTAAATTAAATTTTTGTGGTCAGTCAATACCACCACCTGATGTCTGGCCCCCTCAAGCCAGTGACGCCACTCCTCAAAAGCCCACTTCATGGCCAAAAGCTCCCAATTCCCAATATCATAATTCCGCTCGGCGGGCGAAAATTTACGGGAAAAAAAGGCACAAGGTCTCATCACGGAGCAGTCGGAACTTCTCTGCGACAACACCGCCCCAGCTCCGATTTCAGAAGCGTCGACCTCAACCTGAAAAGGAAGAGCAACATCAGGCTGACGCAACACTGGGGCGGAAGAAAAGCGGCGCTTGAGCTCCCGAAAGGCCTCCACAGCATCAGGGGACCAATCAGCAACATCAGCACCCTTCTTAGTCAAATCAGTCAATGGTTTTACAACATCAGAAAAACCAGCAATAAATCGACGATAAAAGTTAGCAAAGCCCAAAAATTTCTGAAGACTCTTAAGAGAAGAGGGTTGCGTCCAATCACCAATAGCCTGAACCTTGACAGGATCCATCTCGATGGAAGAGGGGGAAAAAATGTATCCCAAGAAGGAAATCTTTTGAACCCCAAAAACACACTTAGAACCCTTCACACACAAGGAATTAGACCGCAAAACCTGAAAAACCCTCCTGACCTGCTGGACATGAGAGTCCCAGTCATCCGAAAAAATCAGAATATCATCCAGATACACAATCATAAATTTATCCAAATAATCGCGGAAAATGTCATGCATAAAGGACTGGAAGACTGAAGGGGCATTTGAAAGACCAAAAGGCATCACCAAATACTCAAAATGGCCCTCGGGCGTATTAAATGCGGTTTTCCACTCATCCCCCTGCTTGATTCGCACCAAATTATACGCCCCACGGAGATCAATCTTAGAGAACCACTTGGCCCCCTTTATACGAGCAAACAAATCAGTAAGCAGTGGTAACGGATATTGATATTTAACCGTGATTTTATTCAAAAGTCGATAATCAATACACGGCCTCAAAGAGCCGTCTTTCTTAGACACAAAGAAAAAACCGGCTCCTAAGGGAGATGACGAAGGACGAATATGTCCCTTTTCCAAGGACTCCTTTATATATTCTCGCATAGCCGCGTGTTCAGGCACAGACAGATTAAATAAACGACCCTTAGGGTATTTACTACCCGGGATCAAGTCTATGGCACAATCGCACTCCCGGTGCGGAGGTAGTGAACCAACCTTGGGTTCTTCAAAAACGTCACGAAAGTCAGACAAGAATTCAGGAATCTCAGAGGGAATAGATGATGAAATGGAAACCAAAGGTACGTCCCCATGAGTTCCTTTACATCCCCAGCTTAACACAGACATAGCTCTCCAGTCGAGGACTGGGTTATGAGATTGCAGCCATGGCAATCCCAGCACCAAAACATCATGTAGATTATACAGCACCAGAAAGCGAATAACCTCCTGGTGATCCGGATTAACACGCATAGTCACTTGTGTCCAGTATTGTGGTTTATTACTAGCCAATGGGGTGGAGTCAATCCCTTTCAGAGGTATCGGAGCCTCCAATGGCTCCAAATCATACCCACAGCGTTTGGCAAAGGACCAATCCATAAGACTCAAAGCAGCGCCAGAGTCGACATAGGCGTCCGCGGTAATAGATGACAAAGAACAAATCAGGGTCACAGATAGAATAAACTTAGACTGTAAAGTGCTAATTGAAACAGACTTGTCAGGCTTCTTAGTACGCTTAAAGCATGCTGATATAACATGAGTTGAATCACCACAATAGAAGCACAACCCATTTTTTCGTCTAAAATTCTGCCGCTCGCTTCTGGACAGAATTCTATCACATTGCATATTTTCTGGCGTTTTCTCAGTAGACACCGCCAAATGGTGCACAGGTTTGCGCTCCCGCAGACGCCTATCGATCTGAATAGCCATCGTCATGGACTCATTCAGACTCGCAGGCACAGGGAACCCCACCATAACATCCTTAATGGCATCAGAGAGACCTTCTCTGAAAATCGCCGCCAGGGCGCACTCATTCCACTGAGTAAGCACAGACCATTTGCGGAATTTTTGGCAGTATATTTCAGCTTCATCTTGCCCCTGAGACAAGGACATCAAGGCCTTTTCCGCCTGAAGCTCTAAATGAGGTTCCTCATAAAGCAACCCCAGGGCCAGAAAAAACGCATCCACATTGAGCAACGCAGGATCCCCTGGTGCCAATGCAAAAGCCCAGTCCTGAGGGTCGCCCCGGAGCAAGGAAATTACAATCCTGACCTGCTGTGCAGGGTCTCCGGCAGAGCGAGACTTCAGGGACAAAAACAATTTGCAATTATTTTTAAAATTTTGAAAGTGAGATCTATTCCCCGAGAAGAATTCAGGCAAAGGAATTCTAGGCTCAGACATAGGTGCATGAACAACAAAATCTTGCAAATTTTGTACCTTTGTGGCGAGATTATTCAAACCTGTAGCTACACTCTGAAGATCCATTTGAAACAGGTGAACACAGAGCCATTCAAGGATTAGAAGGAGAGAAAGAGAGGAAGGCTGCAGTATAGGCAGACTAGCAAGTGATTCAATTAAGAGCACACTCAGAACTAGAGGAAAAAAAAAAATTGTAGCAGACTTCTTCTTTCTCTCCTTTCTCAGCCAGTAATTTAACCCTTTTTTGGGCCGGTCAAACTGTCATGATTCTCAATGGCGAGAGAACATAGCCCAGCATATATGAGAACTAGCTCTTGGAAGATGGAAACTATACTGACCATGAACTAAACCTGCCGCACAACTAGAAGTGGCCGGGTAGCATGCCTACGTTTTTTAACCCTAGATGCCCAGCGCCAGCCGGAGAACTACCTAATCCTAGCAGAGGAAAAGACAGTCCTGGCTCACCTCTAGAGAAATTTTCCCAAAAGGCAGACAGAGGCCCCCACATATATTGGCGGTGATTTTAGATGAAATGACAAACGTAGTATGAAAATAGGTTTAGCAAAATCGAGGTCCGCTTTCTAGATAGCAGGAAGACAGAAAGGACACTTTCATGGTCAGCAGAAAACCCTATCAAAACACCATCCAGAAATTCCTTTAAGACTCTAGCATTAACTCATAACACCAGAGTGGCAATTTCCGAACACAAGAGCTTTCCAGACACAGTAACGAAACAGCAGCTGTGAACAGGAACAAAATGCAAAAACACACATGGACAAAAGTCCAACTTAGCTGGGAGTTGTCTAGTAGCAGGAACAAGCACAGAAGGCTTCTGATTACATTGTTGACCGGCAAGAAACTGACAGAGGAGCAAGGTTATATAGCGACTCACACATCCTGATAGGAGCAGGTGAACAGAGGGGATGATGCACACAAGTTCAATTCCACAAGTGGCCACCGGGGGAGCCCAGAATCCAATTTCACAACAGAAGGCACTGATTTCCACCTGTGAGGAGAACTCTGGAGGTGCCATTGGACCGGCCGGACTTGCGCAGCCTGGTGGACCGGATTCCGGACTGAGGACCGAGAGATCTCCAGTAAAGAGGTAAAGAGACTGCAACCTGGTGTCCTCGTTATTTACCGCGACCTGCACCCCACAACTGCACCGCTACACCACCGTTAACAGCACCTATTTGCAACGGACGTCCCCCACTGACAGACAGGGCCACGGACCGGGTCTAGCCACCGTGACAACCCCAGGACTGAGATCCCAGAGGCCCGGCTCCGGGTACCCCTCGGCCCTGCGGCGGTGTGGGGGCGCTCCATATATAATTTATACAATGTGATTTTCTGGATTTTATTTTCGATATTCTATCTCTCAATGTTAAAATTAACCTACCCTTAAAATTATAGACTGTTCATATCTTTGTCAGTGGGCAAACTTACAAAATCAGCGAGGGATCAAATACTTATTTCCCCAAATGTATATTGCTCATCCATTGGGTATCACATTTTCTTAGCTACAGATCGTTGCTATAGAAGCCCCAAAAAACTTGTTAACCCCTTTCTGACATCTGACGTACTATCCCGTCGAGGTGGCCTGGGCCCGTATGACCATCGACGGGATAGTACGTCATATGGGATCAGCCGCGCTCATGGGGGAGTGCGGCCGATCGCGGATGGGTGTCAGCTGATTATCACAGCTGACATCCGGCACTGTGTGCACATTAACCCCCGGAACACTGCGATCAAACATGGTCGCAGTGTTCCGGTGGCATAGGGAAGCATCACGCAGGGAGGGGGCTCCCTGCGTGCTTCCCTTAGACCCTTGGAACAACTCGATGTGATTGTGTTGTTCCGAGCGTCTCCTCGGTCCTCCTCCCTGCTGGCTCCAGATCCAAGATGGCCACGGGGGGCCTTCTGGGTCCTGCAGAGAGGTGGTTTGCGAGTGCCTGCTGAGAGCAGGTGCCGGCATGCTTCCTGCACTGCCTTTCAGATCGCTGATCGGGCACAGTGCTATGCAAAGTGTCAGATCAGAGATCTGATAATATATAGTGATGTCCCACCCTGTGACAAGTAAATAAGTAAAAAAATACACTGTGTAAAAATATATTTAAAAAATCCCATATAAAGAAAAAAAGAAAAAAATATTGTTCCAATAAATACATCTCTTTATGTAAATTAAAAAAAATAAAAGTACACATATTTAGTATCACTGCATCCATAACGAGCCAACCTATAAAACTGTCCCACTAGTTAACCCCTTCAGTGAACACCGCAAAAAAAAAGAGGCAAAAACCAATGCTTTATCATCATACCGCCGAACAAAAAGTGGAATAACACGCGATCAAAAAGACAGAAATAAATAAACATGGTACCGCTGAAAATGTCATCTTGTCCCACAAAAAATGAGCTGCCTTATAGCGTCATTAGCGGAAAAAAAAAGTTATAGCCCTCAGAATAAAGCGATGCAAAAATAATTATTTTTTATATAAAATAGTTTTTACTGTATAAAAGCGCCAAAACATAAAAAAATTATAAACATGAGGTATCGATGTAATTGAACTAACTCAAAGAATTAAACCGCTTTATCAATTTTACCAAACGCAAAATGGTATAAACGCCCCCCCCAAAGAAATTCATGAATTGTTGGTTTTGTTCATTCCTCCTTACAAAAATCAGAATAAAAAACGATCAAAAAATGTAATGTGCCCGAAAATGGAACCAATAAAAACGTCAACTCATCCCGCAAAAAACAAGACCTCACATGACTCTGTGGACCAAAATATGGAAAAATTATAGCTCTCAAAATGTGATGACGCAAAAACTATTTTTTGCAATAAAAACCGTCTTTTAGCGCGTGACAGCTGCCAAAGATAAAAACCTGCTATAAAAACCCGCTATAAATAGCAAATCAAAACCCCCTTCATCACCTCCTTAGTTAGGGAAAAATAATAAAATTTAAAAAATTTATTTATTTCCATTTTCTCATTAGGGTTAGGGTTGGGGCTAAAGTTAGGGTTAGGGTTGGGGCTAAAGTTAGGGTTAGGGTTGGGGCTAGAGTTGGGGTTAGGGTTTGGATTATGTTTACAGTTGGGTTAGGGCTGTGTTAGGGTTAGGGCTATGGTTAGGGTTGTGATTAGGGTTAGGGGTGTGTTGGGGTTGGGATTAGGGTTAGGGGTGTGTTCAGGTTAGGGGTGTGGTTAGGATTATGGTTAGGGGTGTGTTGGGGCTAGGGGTGTGTTGGGGTTAGCGTTGGGATTAGGGTTAGGGGTGTGTTGGGGTTAGGGTTGGAGTTAGAATTGGGGGGTTTCCACTGTTTAGGCACATCAGGGGCTCTGCAAACGCAACGTGATGCCTGCAGACCATTCCATCAAAGTCTGCATTACAAAACGTCACCACTTCCCTTCCGAGCCCTGGCGTGCGCTCAAACAGTGGTTTACTAACACATATGGGGTATCAGTGTACTCAGAACAAATTGGACAACAACATAAGTGGTCCAATTTCTCCTGTTACCCTTTAGAAAATAAAAATTTTGGGGCTAAAAAATCTTTTTTGTTGGAAAAAAATGATTTTTTATTTTCACGGCTCTGCGTCATAAATTTTAGTGAAACACTTGGGGGCCCAAAGTTCTCACAACACATCTAGAAAAAATTCCTTTGGGGGTCTAGTTTCCAATATGGGGTCACTTGTGGGGGATTTCTACTGTTTATGTACATCGGGGCTCTGCAAGCGCAACGTGACGCCCGCAGACCATTCCATAAAAGTCTGCATCCCAAAATGCCACTTCTTCCCTTCCAAAGCCCGACGTGCGCCCAAACAGTCGTTTTCTCCCACATATGGGGTATCGGCGTACTCAGGACAAATTGGACAACAACTTTTGGGGTCCAATTTCTCCTGTTACCCTTGGGAAAATACAAAACTGGAGGCTAAAAAAATCATTTTTGTGGAAAAAAAGATTTTTTATTTTCACGGCTCTGCGTTATAAACTTTAATGAAACACTTTGGGGTTCAAAGTTCTCACAACACATCTAGACAAGTTCCTAGGGAGTCTAGTTTCCAATATGGGGTCACTTGTGGGTGGTTTCTACTGTTTAGGTACATCAGGGGCTCTGCAATATTTTCTATATTATAAATTTTAGTGAAACAACTGGGGGTTCAAAGTGCACACCAAATATCTAGATATGTTCCTTAGGTGGTCTAGTTTCCAAAATGGGGCCACTTGTGGGGGGTTTCCACTGTTTAGGCACATCAGGGGCTCTCCAAACGCAACATGGCGTCCTATCTCAATTCCAGCCAGTACTGCATTGAAAAAGTCAAACGGTGCTCCTTCCCTTCCGAGCTCTGCCATGAGTCCTAACAGTGGTTTACCCCCACATATGGGGTATCAGCGTACTGAGGACAAATTGGTAAAGTAAAACAAATTGGATCTGAAATAATTTTTTTGTGAAAAAAGTAAAATGTTCATTTTTTTTAAACATTACAAAAATCTCTGTGAAGCACCTTTTGATTTTGAACACCTTGATGGGTGCAGTTTTTAGAATGGTGTCACTTTTTGCTATTTTCTATCATATAGACCCCTCAAAGTGACTTCAAATGTGATGTGGTCCCTAAAAAAAATGGTGTTGTAAAAATGAGAAATCACTGGTCAACTTTTAACCCTTATAACTCCCTAACAAAAAAAATTTTGGTTCCAAAATTGTGCTGATGTAAAGTAGACATGTGGGAAATGTTACTTATTAAGTATTTGTGTAACATATCTATGTGATTTAAGGGCATGAAAATTCAAAGTTGGAAAATTGTGAAATTTTCAAAATTTTCACTAAATTTCCATTTTTTTCACAAATCAACGCAAGTAATATCAAATAAATTTTAAGACTATCATGAAGTACAATATGTCATGAGAAAGCATTGTCAGAATCACCGGGATCCGTTGAAGCATTCCAGAGTTATAACCTCATAAATGGACAGTGGTCAGAATTGTAAAAATTATCGGTAGTATATTGCTCATCAATAGAGTTTAACATATTCTTGGGATGATTTCTTTGCTATATAAGCCTCCAAAAATTTTTAGGCTGTGTCCACACCTTGCTGATTGGGTGCTTTTTTGTCACATTTTTTCAGCGCAGATTTGTGGCAAAATCTGATGACAATAAAGTGAATGAGAAACCGTTGTTATATAAGCCTGAAAAAACTTGTTCAAAATTTTAGGCTGTGTGCATATGTTGCAGATTTGTTGTCTTCTTGTCATGTTTTTTTGGCTTGGATTTTCACAAAATCTGATGCCTGCAACGTGAATGAGAAACCTAAAGTGTCATGCACACATTAAGTATTTTTTGACTTTCAGATTTGGTGCAGAAATGAATCTACCAAATGTCAATTCTCTGTCCTTTTGGCCCTGTATTAAGACCTCTTTGTAGGGTCTGCTGGAAAAAAAGCTCAGCTTTCCCATTGATTCCCATTATACTCGTTACTTGAAACGAGCATGAGAGTATTAGGAATTGCTTGGTTCGAGCAATGAGTACCCGAGTATTTTAGTGCTTGCTCATTCCTAGTAAAAACTTCTTTAACCTGCCAACTGAAACTGAAAAGCTTCCTTAAAACTTTCGCCTAAAAATCTTTGCTTTTTTCTTCTAGGGTTAATTGTCAAACAACAGCCTTATTGTCAGCTCTGTTAAAGAGGCAGTAGATGGAATGCGGAGGGGGACCACACAATTAGAAAAGAATAGGGGCAAAAAGAAAAGAGGACTCATACCAGCTTCAGTTTCATCCTTCTATTTTTGAGTGATCACCACTCTATGGCCTCTTTGCCTTCACAGATGCTTGCACCTCACCATCTACTCAATCCTGTTCCTTCATCTTTACCCAGAGAGACAGCGGTTCCAGAAGCTCCAGAAACCTGGCTCATCACGGATCCCAAATAGAGCGACTTCGTGTGCTGGACATAATCAGGTGACCCACAGGAAGGACTTCCTTGATATAAAAGCTCTGCTTGCCAAACCACGGGTAGATTTGGCGCCAAAGAAGAGAGTGGAGCAGATGCACTTCAAGGATGTCACTGAGGCCAGCGTAACAAGTTTCAGTGGAAAGTCTATGACATCAAGCTATCACCTGACAAGGCCCAGATTCCACACAAGAGGACTCCTAGTTCTGCCTGTGAATGCCAGGACCAGGGTCTCTTCATTACTAACCTGTGGGCTTGATGTCACCAGACAACACAAAGGTGTCACCAACCTCACAAATATAAACCCCACCTGCCATCGCCACAGGGCAAGTGGGAAAAACCGGGTAAAGAGCGAGAATTGGCGCATCTAATAGATATACCTTTTCCGGGTGCCTGCAGGCTGCTATTTTTAGGGTTGGGCAGGGGCCAATATCCATGGCCCCTTACCAGCCTGAGAATACCAGCCCCCAGATGTCTGCTTTAACTTAGTTGGTTGTCAAAAGTGGGGGGATGCCGTTTTTTAAAATTATTTATTTATTCTTGATAACCAGCCTTGTTAACGCTGACATGTGAGGGTTGCAGCTCTCAGCTGTGAGTTTTGCTTGAATGGGAATGAAAAATACAGGGGGAATCCATGTCATTATTTGTAATCATTTATTTATTTAAAGTCTCACGTTGCAGCGCTAAGCTCAGAGAGTTCACCGCAGTTCACCATGAGAAATTTCTCAGTGACCTGGGGTGAGCTCCATGAGCTCAGCGCTACACCGTGAGATTTTTGCACTGTGCTAGTGGGGATCTCACCGAGGTCACCACAGTTCAGGAGCCCGATTTGAAATACCGCCTTAGTTAGCGGCGGTAACCTCGATGATGTCACCGCTAGTCACTGATGCTGCGCATTCATCAGTGGTTCTTAGTCTGAATGGTCGCATCTTGGCACTGTCCAGATTGAAAACTATTTATCCCCAGACATGGATTACGGTGTGGGACAAAACGACGAACAGGTAAGGGATATGGTTGTTTTTATTTTCTATTTATTACTGGAGAAGAAGGCTTCAATGAAATTAATGGAATAGGCATTAGGTGAATATAACTGTGTTTGTTATTTTTAAATAAATAAGTTAAAGTCTGTTTTGTCTTATTTCAATTAAAAGACTTTATACTTGCTGTGCATTTATTTACCATACTATAGGATTAGTAACGGAGAGGCGTCTTATAGACGTCTCTCCATTACTAAGCAGTGTGCTTGATGTTGTTACAATCCATTTTTTGATGTGTGGCAGCACTGGTTCCACTATGATTTAAATGCTGTTTTTTTCCATTCAGGCCAGCAAGAGTTAATGTCAGCTTCCCTTGCTGGCAGTGTACTGCAATTGCAGAGTTGCTAGGTCAGCTGATGTGGGTGGTGACCACTCCCACTATCCTTTAAATAATCACCTGATGCATCAGCTGACTGTCAGTGATATAGCAATCTGTGTTGACCAAGCATGGAGTAAGGAGCTCTCTGGTGGTGCTGGAGAATCTGCTGTTTTTTTGTAGTTCGTGGTCTGGGTGCCTTTCTTCTGCTGTGCAGCACTTTGCAGCAGAAAAGGCAATTAAGCTAAGTTTGGTATTTTTACCTTGTCTGTCTTTTGTTTGTCACTGTCCTCTGTGTTGTTCCATCTATAGTGGTGAGGCTAGTGCCCTTGCCGGCCAATGCACTATCCAGGGCAGTGCTAGGTGACAGCGACGGACAAGGTTCCTGACGGCGGAGGGGGGAAGGACCTGCTTAGGGCATTAGGGGAGTGCAGGGACAGGCTCAGGTTTGAGCTCAGGAGATGTCCATCCCTCATTCCCTATCAGTAGGAACTTACTCTCCCCATTTCCATCCCATTGGGTGATAGTTGTGGTAACGAGCTGTAGTGTTCCCATATCCTGGCACCCCAGAGATGAAAGGCAAAGACTTTCCTCTGCTCCTAGCATTCTCATGGTATGTTCATCCACCCAGCTCTCCTGCTGTCTATGAAGTGCACATAGTACATCACCCAGCATTGCACACAGATTTTCCTCTGCTCCTAGCATTCTCATGGTATGTCTTCCAGCTAACCCCAGCTTACCGTGTTATTTATGACCTTGTTTACTCAGGCTTGATTGTATGCATCTGGTCCACCCTTAATTCTCTGACCAAGATGAGCAGAGACCACTCCTCTCTGCTTCACACCTGAACGCACTTAGTTTTACATATATTGCATAGCTAAAGTCTGCATGACTTTAGTCTGCAGTGTGATTCCTAGAAGTGTGTTCTAAAAGTGTGTAGATAACGTAGAATTAAAACCTGAATTGAACCTGAAGGGAACTGAAGGTAACTGGCCAGTCACTGTAAACAATGTTTGTTTGTTTTCACTTTCATCCCTATAATCCTTCACTTCCTGCTAACTCCCCCAATACCCACACCAAGTAAGGAACTGTTTATCTCTGCTTCAATCCTCCCCACCCATCTCACCTCCTCCTCAGAACTGTTCCTTAGCATACAATCCTCTGTCTCCAAACACAGACAGCCACCTCATGCCCTCTCCTGCTCCCACCTGCTAACGCTTTCTCTGCTCCTTCTCACTGCTGGTGATATCTCTCCAAATCCTGGTCCTCCTCACCACATTCCCACAGTCATTTCTACCTCCCATCCATGCTCTATCACAAACTTCCGTAACCTCTCTAACCTTATACCCATTCGCCCAGCCCCCGCTTCCCCACTCCCACTAACAGGAGCTCTGTGGAACGCTCACTCTGTCTGCAACAAGCTTTCCTACATCCATGATCTTTTTGTTACTACCAAACTTTCATTCCTCGCCATCACCGAAACCTGGCTCACCCCTTCTGACACAGCCTCCCCTGCTGCACTCTCTTACGGTGGCTTCCACCTTTCTCACACACCCCGCCCCAGCAGCAAGCATGGCGGAGGAGTTGGTTTTCTCCTGTCAGATAACTGCTCCTTCACCCCAATCCCACGGCCACCCTCTGTTACCCTCCCTTCCTTTGAGGTGCACTCTATGCACATCTACTCCCCCTCAAACCTCCAACTGGCTGTCATTTACCGCCCCCCAGGGCCAGCCACCACCTTCTTTGACCACTTCACCACCTGGCTACTTAATTTCCTTTCTGCGGACATCCCCACTATCATCATGGACGACTTCAACATCCCCATTGACAGTTCCCTCTCAGCTGCCACTAAACTTCTATCTCTCACTTCCTCCTTCGGCCTCACTGAATGGTCTTCTGCAGCCACTCACAAAGATGGTCACACACTGGACCTCATCTTCACCCGCCTCTGCTCCCTATCTAACCTCTCTAACTCACCTCTTCCTCTCTCTGACCACAACCTTCTCACATTCTCTTCCCTCTCCACTCCATGTCTACAATCCCCACCCCACAGACTTTAACACCCTCGCAGAAATCTTAAACATCTTGACCTACATTCATTCTCTGAATCCCTCCTCCCTCTCACAGACATAAGTTCTTTACACAATGCGGATGACGCTGCCGCTCTATATAACATCACAATAGCTGTAGCTTTGGAATCTGCTGCCCCACTTACACATACCAAAGCTCGCAAAATCAACAGACAACCCTGGCACACCAGCCTGACCAAAGAACTGAGGTGAGCTTCCAGGGCTGCTGAGCGCAGATGGAAAAGATCCCACTCCAACGAGCACTTCAACGCATTCAAACAGTCCCTCACTACTTTCAAGACCACACTCGCCACAGCTAAACAAACCTACTTCTCATTTCTCATATCCTCCCTGTCTCACAACCCTAAACAGTTATTCAACACCTTCAATTCTCTCCTCCATCCCCCAGCACCTCCTCCCTCCCCACTTATCTCAGCTGAAGACTTTGCCTCATTTTTCAAGCAGAAGATAGAGAACATCAGAGACAGTTATGGTCAACAACCCAAGAGCCCTTTCTCCCGACTACCCAGCCCTCCACCTTCAAAACCAACTTCTCCACCATTATAGAAGATCAACTCTCCACTCTACTCTCAAAATCGCATCTCACCACCTGTGCACTTGACCCGCTCCCATCCCACTTCATCCCAAACCTCACCACAGTCTTCATCCCAACCCTAACCCATCTCTTCAACCTATCACAACTGGTGTTGTCGCCCCCTATCTGTCGGAGTCCCACAAGGTTCAGTCCTTGGGCCCCTGCTCTTCTCCATTTACACCTTTGGCCTGGGACAGCTCATAGAATCTCATGGCTTTCAGTATCACCTCTATGCTGACGACACACAGATCTACATCTCTGGACCAGATATAACCTCACTACTAACCAGAATCCCTCAATGTCTGTCCACTATTTCATCCTTCTTCTCTGCTAGATTTCTGAAACTTAACATGGACAAAACAGAATTCATCATCTTTCCCCCATCTCACGCGACCCCCCCAATGAACCTATCCATTACAGTAAACGGCTGCCCACTCTCCCCAGTCCCTTAAGCTCGCTGCCTCGGGGTAATCCTTGATGCTGATCTCTCCTTCAAACCACATATCCAAGCCCTTTCCACTTCCTGACGACTTCAACTCAAAAATATTTCACAAATCCGTACATTCCTCAACCAAGAATCTGCAAAAACCCTAGTCCATGCCCTCATCATCTCTCGCCTTGACTACTGCAAACTCTTGCTCTGTGGCCTCCCCTCTAACACTCTCGCACCCCTCCAATCTATTCTAAACTCTGCTGCCCGACTAATCCACCTGCCCCCCTGCTATTCCCTTGCCTCTCCCCTCTGTCAATCCCTTTACTGGCTCCCCATTGCCCAGAGACTCCACTACAAAACCCTAACCATGACGTACAAAGCCATCCACAACCTGTCTCCTCCATACATCTGTGACCTCGTCTCCCGGTACTTACCTACACGCAACCTCCGATCCTCACAAGATCTCCTTCTCTACTCCCTGTTGTGAATTCTATTTTTGAGCTCCCTCTAGTGGTCACAAGCGGTACTGTGTAGTGTTGTCTTTCTGCAGGTTGGCTGCATCAGCTGGTTCGTTATCCTTGGTTGGTTTCCTATTTAGCTCACCTGGAGACTCAGTTCCTTGCCTGCTATCAATGTATTCAGTGCTCTTCAGATTCCTTGTGTCTACCTTGCTCCCAGTCTCTCCAAGACAAGCTAAGTTTTTGTTTGATCATTTTTTGATTATCAGTGTTCATTATGTTTTTAGTCCAGCTCACTAAAATGTGATTTCCTCGCTTGCTGGTTGCTCTAGGGGACTGAGTTTCTCCCCCCACACCGTTAGTTGGTGTGGGGGTTCTTGAAATCTCAGAGTGGATATTTTGTAAGGGTTTTTTACTGACCGCATAGATTCCCTTTTCTATTTTCTGCTATCTAGTATTAGTGGGCCTCATTTGCTGAATCTGCTTTCACCCCTGTGTATGTGCCTTCCTCTTACCTCATCGTTATTATCTGTTGGGGGCTTCTATATCTTTGGGGATTATTTCTCTGGAGGCAAGAGAGGTCTTTTCTTTCTCTCTAGGGGTAGTTAGTTCCTCAGGCTGGCTCGAGACGTCTAGGATTTTTTAGGCACGTTCACCGGCTACTTCTAGTGTGTTTGGATAGGTTCAGATTTGCGGTCAGTCCAGTTTGCCACCTCCCTAGAGCTTGTCCTATGTTTGTTACTTAGCTGGAGTAATTTGTGATCCTCAACCACTAAGGATCATAACAGTATAGCAGGCCCAAAAGTGTTTAATGCATTGCAGAAGTGGGATAAAAAGAAGACCGGAGTACTTTTTTTTTTTTTTCCTCCCGCTTTTCCTTTGCTGCAGTCTGTTTAGCTTCTTTCATCCCCTTGAACTCTGGGTGGTTTTGAGCTCAGCTGCAGACATGAATGTTCAGACTCTGACTTCTAGTGTGGATCATCTTACTGCACGGGTGCAAAGTATTCAGGATTTTGTTATTCATAGCCCTATGTCAGAACCAAAGATACCCATTCCTGAGTTGTTTTCTGGAGATAGATCTAGGTTTCTAAATTTTAAGAATAATTGTAAGTTATTTCTATCTCTGAGACCTCGTTCCTCTGGTGATTCCGCTCAGCAAGTTAAAATTGTTATCTCCTTGTTGCGCGGCGACCCTCAAGATTGGGCTTTCTCTCTGGCGCCAGGAGATCCTGCATTGCTTAATGTGGATGCATTTTTTCTGGCTCTTGGACTGCTTTATGAGGCGCCTAATCATGAGAATCAGGCAGAAAAAGCGTTGCTGGCTATCTCTCAGGGTCAGGATGAAGCAGAGGTGTATTGTCAAAAATTTCAGAAAAGGTCGGTGCTTACTCAATGGAATGAGTGTGCCCTGGATGCAAATTTCAGAGGTCTTTCTGAGGCCGTTAAGAATGTTATGGTGGGGTTTCCCACCCCTGCAAGTCTGAGTGATTCTATGGCTTTAGCCATTCAGGTTGATCGGCGTTTGCGGGAGTGCAAATCTGCTCATCCTTTGGCGGTATTTTCCGAACAGAGATCTGAGTCTATGCAATGTGACCGAACTCTGACCAGAATTGAGCGACAAAGTCATAGACGTCAAAATGGGTTGTGCTTTTACTGTGGTGATTCTACTCATGTTATCTCAGGATGCTCTAAACGCTTAAAAAAGAAATCTAAACCTGTCACCATTGGTACTATACAGCCTAAATTTATTTTGTCTGTTACTTTGATTTGTTCTTTGTCATCCTACCCGGTTATGGCTTTTGTGGATTCGGGTGCTGCCCTGAATCTGATGGATTTGTCGTTTGCCAGGCGCTGTGGTTTTGTCCTGGAGCCTATGGAATTTCCTATTCCTCTGAGGGGAATTGATGCTACGCCATTGGCTGAGAATAAGCCTCAGTATTGGACGCAAATGACCATGTGCATGACTCCCGTACATCAGGAGGTGATTCGCTTTCTTGTTCTGCATAATTTGCATGATGTTGTCGTTTTGGGTCTGCCATGGCTGCAAGCTCATAATCCAGTTTTAGATTGGAAAGCTATGCCTGTGTCAAGTTGGGGTTGTCAGGGAATTCATGGCGATACTCCGTTGGTGTCTATTGCTTCTTCCACTCCTTCTGAGGTCCCTGAGTTTTTGTCTGACTACCAGGATGTATTTGATGAGCCCAGGTCCTGTGCCCTGCCTCCTCATAGGGATTGTGACTGTGCTATAAATTTAATTCCTGGTGGTAAATTCCCTAAGGGACGACTTTTTAATTTGTCTATACCAGAGCATGCCACGATGCGGAGTTATATAAAGGAGTCTCTGGAGAAGGGACATATTCGCCCATCCTCTTCTCCTCTTGGTGCAGGTTTTTTTTTTGTGGCCAAGAAGGACGGTTCTTTGAGACCTTGTATAGATTATCATCTTCTGAATAAAATCACAGTCAAATTTCAGTATCCTTTGCCACTATTGTCTGATTTGTTTGCTCGGATTAAGGGTGCCAGTTGGTTCACCAAGATAGATCTCCGTGGTGCGTATAACCTTGTGCGCATTAAGCAGGGAGATGAATGGAAAACAGCATTTAATACGCCCGAAGGCCATTTTGAGTACTTAGTGATGCCTTTTGGACTCTCTAATGCTCCTTCTGTGTTTCAGTCCTTCATGCATGACATCTTCCGAGAATATCTGGATAAATTTATGATTGTTTATCTGGATGACATTTTGGTCTTTTCTGATGATTGGGAGTCCCATGTGAAGCAGGTCAGGATGGTGTTTCAGGTCCTGCGTGCTAATGCTTTATTTGTGAAGGGCTCAAAATGCCTCTTCGGAGTACAGAAGGTCTCCTTTTTGGGTTTTATTTTTTCTCCTTCTACTGTGGAGATGGACCCAGTCAAGGTCCAGGCTATTCATGACTGGACTCAGCCCACGTCTGTTAAAAGTCTTCAGAAGTTCTTGGGTTTTGCAAATTTTTACCGTCGTTTCATCGCTAATTTTTCTAGCGTGGTTAAACCTTTGACGGATTTGACCAAGAAGGGTTCTGATGTGACTAATTGGTCTCCTGCGGCCATGGAGGCCTTTCGGGAGCTGAAGCACCGGTTTTCTTCAGCTCCAGTCTTATGTCAGCCAGATGTCTCTCTCCCCTTCCAGGTCGAGGTTGATGCTTCTGAGATTGGAGCAGGGGCTGTTTTGTCGCAGAGAAGCTCTGATGGTTCTGTGATGAAGCCATGTGCTTTCTTTTCAAGAAAGTTTTCGCCTGCCAGGCGGAATTATGATGTTGGTAATCGGGAGTTGTTGGCTATGAAGTGGGCATTTGAGGAGTGGCGACATTGGCTCGAAGGAGCTAAACATCGTGTGGTGGTCTTGACTGATCACAAAAATCTGATTTACCTTGAATCTGCCAAGCGCCTGAATCCTAGACAGGCTCGTTGGTCGTTGTTTTTCTCCCGTTTCAACTTCGTGGTCTCATACCTGCCTGGTTCGAAGAACGTGAAAGCTGATGCACTTTCTAGGAGTTTTGTGCCTGACTCTCCGGGAGTTTCTGAGCCGGCTGGTATTCTCAGAGAGGGAGTGATTTTGTCTGCCATTTCCCCAGATTTGCGACGAGTGCTGCAGAAATTTCAGGCGGATAGACCTGACCGTTGTCCACCAGAGAGACTGTTTGTCCCGGATAGATGGACCAGCAGAGTTATTTCCGAGGTTCATTCTTCGGTGTTGGCGGGTCATCCTGGGATTTTTGGTACCAGAGATTTGGTGGCTAGGTCCTTGTGGTGGCTTTCCTTGTTGCGGGATGTGCGTTCCTTTGTGCAGTCTTGTGGGATTTGTGCTCGGGCTTAGCCTTGCTGTTCTCGTGCCAGCGGTTTGCTTTTGCCTTTGCCTGTTCCGAAAAGGCCTTGGACGCACATTTCCATGGATTTTATTTCGGATCTTCCAGTCTCTCAGAGAATGTCGGTCATCTGGGTGGTGTGTGATCGTTTTTCCAAGATGGTCCATTTGGTGCCCTTGCCTAAGTTGCCTTCTTCCTCCGATTTGGTTCCTCTATTTTTTCAGAATGTGGTTCGCTTGCACGGCATTCCTGAGAATATTGTGTCTGATAGAGGATCCCAGTTTGTGTCCAGGTTTTGGCGGACTTTTTGTGCTAAGATGGGCATTGATTTGTCTTTTTCGTCGGCCTTCCATCCTCAGACTAATGGCCAAACCGAGCGAACTAATCAGACGTTGGAAACTTATTTGAGATGTTTTGTTTCTGCTGATCAGGATGATTGGGTGACTTTTTTGCCATTGGCCGAGTTTGCCCTTAATAATCGGGCTAGTTCTGCTACTTTGGTTTCGCCTTTTTTCTGCAATTCTGGTTTCCATCCTCGTTTTTCCTCGGGTCAGGTTGAGCCTTCTGACTGTCCTGGGGTGGATTCTGTGGTGGATAGGTTGCAGCAGATTTGGAACCATGTGGTGGACAATTTGAGGTTGTCACAGGAGAAGGCTCAGCGCTTTGCCAATCGCCGCCGCGGTGTGGGTCCCCGACTTCGTGTTGGGGATTTGGTGTGGCTGTCTTCTCGGTATGTTCCTATGAAAATCTCCTCTCCTAAATTCAAGCCTCGCTTCATCGGTCCTTATAAGATCTTGGAAATCCTTAACCCAGTGTCTTTTCGTTTGGATCTCCCAGCATCGTTTGCCATTCATAATGTGTTCCATAGGTCTTTGTTGCGGAGGTATGTGGTACCTGTGGTTCCTTCTGTTGAGCCTCCTGCTCCGGTGCTGGTCGAGGGCGAATTGGAGTACGTGGTGGAGAAGATATTGGATTCTCGTATCTCTAGACGGAGGCTTCAGTATTTGGTTAAGTGGAAGGGCTATGGTCAGGAGGATAATTCCTGGGTTGTCGCCTCTGATGTTCATGCGGCCGATTTGGTTCGTGCCTTCCACGCGGCTCATCCTGATCGCCCTGGGGGTCTTGATGAGGGTTCGGTGACCCCTCCTCAAGGGGGGGTACTGTTGTGAATTCTATTTTTGAGCTCCCTCTAGTGGTCACAAGCGGTACTGTGTAGTGTTGTCTTTCTGCAGGTTGGCTGCATCAGCTGGTTCGTTATCCTTGGTTGGTTTCCTATTTAGCTCACCTGGAGACTCAGTTCCTTGCCTGCTATCAATGTATTCAGTGCTCTTCAGATTCCTTGTGTCTACCTTGCTCCCAGTCTCTCCAAGACAAGCTAAGTTTTTGTTTGATCATTTTTTGATTATCAGTGTTCATTATGTTTTTAGTCCAGCTCGCTAAAATGTGATTTCCTCACTTGCTGGTTGCTCTAGGGGACTGAGTTTCTCCCCCCACACCGTTAGTTGGTGTGGGGGTTCTTGAAATCTCAGAGTGGATATTTTGTAAGGGTTTTTTACTGACCGCATAGATTCCCTTTTCTATTTTCTGCTATCTAGTATTAGTGGGCCTCATTTGCTGAATCTGCTTTCACCCCTGTGTATGTGCCTTCCTCTTACCTCACCGTTATTATCTGTTGGGGGCTTCTATATCTTTGGGGATTATTTCTCTGGAGGCAAGAGAGGTCTTTTCTTTCTCTCTAGGGGTAGTTAGTTCCTCAGGCTGGCTCGAGACGTCTAGGATTTTTTAGGCACGTTCACCGGCTACTTCTAGTGTGTTTGGATAGGTTCAGATTTGCGGTCAGTCCAGTTTGCCACCTCCCTAGAGCTTGTCCTATGTTTGTTACTTAGCTGGAGTAATTTGTGATCCTCAACCACTAAGGATCATAACAACTCCCCTCTTATCTCCTCTTCCCACAATCGTATACAAGATTTCTCTCGCGTATCACCCCTACTCTGGAACCCTCTACCACAACACATCAGACTCTTGCCTACCATCGAAACCTTCAAAAAGAGCCTGAAGACCCACCTCTTCCGACAAGCCTACAACCTGCAGTAACCACCGATCAACCAAACCGCTGCATGACCAGCTCTATCCTCACCTACTGTATTCTCACCCATCCCTTGTAGATTGTGAGCCTTCGCGGGCAGGGTCCTCTCTCCTCCTGTACCAGTTATGACTTGTATTGTTTAAGATTATTGTACTTGTTTTTATTATGTATACCCCTCCTCCCATGTAAAGCGCCATGGAATAAATGGCGCTATAACAATAAATAATAATAATAATAATAATAAAATAATTATAATTCTGCTGCATCTGCAGCATGTGTCACACATCCATGAGCTTCACAAATCACTTCAGAGACCAGGTCTTTTTTCAAAAGTTGAACTTTACTGAACAGCAATGTATTCATCACACGGGCATAACGATTCGCACAGAACCACATATCCTGCATTTTCACTGCCTTCTGGGCAGACTCTATTCTTTTTGTAATCTCTCTCTTTTTCCTTTCAGCATTTGCTGACATACCTCTAGTAAAACTCTAATCTGTCCGTGCCTTCCTTTTCCCTGCCATCTAGGCAGACTCTATGGATAGTCCATGTCCCATTTGTGCCTTCCACATCACCAGCTCCCTGTCAGCCCCTTGTCCGGTTCCATTTGGGAAAGGTGCTGGGAATGCCATCTCAGCTGCTACTGCCCCTGTTTTAGACCCTGGATCCTTCTTGGGGATGGTCCTGTTAAGCTGGTGCCCAACTGCACTATTCTCCAGCCTTTGGCCCCTTCCTGCCGTAGCAGCTTTATCCCGATAGCCTGCAGTCTGCTCCACTGCTTCTCACCACCCCCGCTCTGAGCAAAGGTGCCCAGGCTTCTGCTCCTATACAGGAAGTGCTTCTCCTATATCCCTCTGCTCCGTGCTGCTCTGTGGACCCTCACCTTTGCTTTACCCCTATGCTGCCTGTATCTAATTAACACTTCTATCTATTCTATACTATCCTATCTCTAAGATGATCCCCTCTATTTTAATCCCCCCTACGGTCCTATACTGTCCCTAAGCTTATACACAATACATCACATTACAGTACATAACATTACATTTCACATTAATACACCATGAGGTGCTGCACGCAGTCCTGTGAACAGCTACTAGGGGACAGGAGGCATGTGAGGGTCCCCGCCACCTCCTTACATGCTGACTGACCCCCTGTTGGGTCTTACATATTGTGACAGATGTCACCGGACAATGCAAAAGTGACATCAACCCCACAAATATGAACCCCACTTGCCACCGCCAGAGGGCAAGTGGGAAGAGTCGGGCAAAGTGCCAGAATTAGCGCACCTAATAGATGCGCCCTTTCTGGGTGGCTGCAGGCTGTTATTTTTAGGCTGAGTGGCAAAGTCCATGGCTGATTGTCAAAAATGGTGGAGGGGGCACGCCGTTTTTTTTAAATTATTTAAATAATTAAAAAAATCGTAGTGGGGACCTCTCTATTCTTGATAATCAGCATTGCTAAAGCAGACAGCTGAGGGTTGCAGTCCCCAGCTGCGAGTTTTGTCTGGCTGGTTGTCAAAAATACACGGGAACCCATTTTTTTTTTATTATTTATTCAGAGCGCAGGCGGCGGTTGATGAATGCTCCCATCTCTGTGCATTTCATTCAGATATCTGCATTACATAGGTCCCTTTATGGCTCTATCCCCAAGTGCCTAGCCCTATGTCACTTACCAAGACTGTGGCAATGCTTTTCCTCACCAAAGTTTAAAAAAATCTATTTGTATTAAATAGACTGGCCAAAGCAGATTCGCTTGTTGTCACCTAATGTGCCTCCAAGTAGGGGTGGACAATCCAACTTGTGCAGCCGCACAAGGGCCCAAGAGGTAATGGGGCCCATTTCCACCTCCAAAACAGGTGGAATTGTACATTCTGATAAGCTATTGGACTGCAAAGGGCCCATCTGTTGTTCTTGCACAGCAGTCCTTTTCTGTCTCTATCCACCAGTGACTCCAAGGATTCAGGTCCCCTGCTAGACCCCCTTCCCAGTCCCTGTTGCACCTTCTATTATCCTATTCAAAATTCATATTTGCAATTCATTTTTATTAAAAATATTATCTTTGGTAACGAACACAAAAGGCAAAGATTTTGAATATGATATGATATTTTATCTTTTTTTGCATATCACTTTTTGCTTGTGTGCTGGAGCAGCTTTCATCTTGGCTTCAGTAGGGAATTTTGAGTATTATCAGTGAAAGCAGGATACCTATCCAGGCTGTCTTTCATGAATTAGATCCAGGAGTCTTTCCACTAATTTCCTGTTATATAGAATAAGAATAAAGCAAAAAAAATCATTGAGAGTTTTCCCAGCTATAAACAATGGTCATTTCCTTGCCATACTCTCGTGAATCCAAGCTAGATTTGTTGCCAGATAGATTTGGGAAGATTTATCAATTCAATTATACTAATGGTGTTATTTAATTAAAAAAAAAAGTATACAGCCATATCTATGATATCTCCCTTCCTGATGTTCTAATGTTCACTGTTCTAATGTACATTGTTTTAATTCTGACATCAAGAGAATAACAGCTGATATTAATGGGAATCTGTCACCCCAATTTTTGCCTATAAGATGTGGCCACCACCATCAGGGGCTTATCTACAGCATTCTGTAATGCTGTAGATAAGCCCCCCGATGTAACCTGCAAGATAAGAAAAACAGGTTATATTATACTCACCCAGGGGCGGTCCCAGTTCGGTTTTGTCCGATGGGCGTCGCAATCCGGGTCCGGAACCTCGCATCTTCATACGATGACATCCTCTTCTTTTCTTCCTGCAAAGTACTGCAGTGCACAGGTGCTGGGCCTCTCTGACCTTTCCCGGCGCCTGTGCACTGCAGTACTTTACGCTGCCCTCAACAGGACAGACAAAGTATGCCTGTGCCGGAGCCGCGGCAGGAAGCAAAGAAGAGGACGTCATTGTATAGGTGAGTATAATATAACCTGTTTTTCCTATCTTGCAGGTTACATCGGGGGCTTATCTACAGCATTACAGAATGCTGTAGATAAGCCCCTGATGGCGATGGCGGCATCTTATAGGTGAAAATTAGGGTGACAGATTCCCTTTAAGGGTGTCTGATAACCTTACATTGGTATAGAGTTGGATGCGTGCTTATGTGTGATACAGTGTATCTGTTTATATATTTTGGCCTATTACCCACCATAGGGGCATAGTTAGTAATGCTGGTTCACACAGACATAACTACTGTCCACTTATATTCACTTTTCTTCTTCATCCAATGCAGACTGCTATGACATCTTCCAGTCATGACTCATGGCTGCAGAATGTCATACTCAGACATACTATATATGCTTCTAGAGCACATATGTCAAAATCTGACAAGGAGGATGAGAATATTTGGGAACCAGGCAAGTCCCCCTAGAATATTTGGCCCATTAGGCTGGCAGGTCACCCGGTATCGCACATTCAAGTATATCAGCATCCTAAATGCCAATACAGTTAAAGGCAGTGATGGAGGAGGGAACGTCAGTTAATGCTTCCTCTCCGATCATTCCCCCCCTGCGTCTGACGTCTCAGTGCAGCGGGTACATTGACATCATTACAAAGTGCAAAGCAATTAAAGCAGCTGGGGAATGGACAGAGGTGAGTATTTTTTTAATGTGGAACATATTATACTGTATGGAACATTTGGTGGAGCCATTATTCTGTATGGAGCACTCTGTGGGGTAATTATACTTTATAGAGCACTATGTGGGTCCCTTTATACTGTATAGAGCACTATGTGGGGCCATTATACTGTATGGAGCACTATGTGCTGCCCATTATACTGTACGGAGTGCTATGTGGGGCCTATTACACTGCATGGAGCACTAAGTGGGGCCATTATACTGTATGGATCACTATGTGGGGCTTTATACTATATGGAGCACTATGTGGTGCCAATTATACTGTATTGAGCACTATGTGAGGCTCATTGTAGTGTATGGAGCCCTATGTGGGACCATTATACTGTATGAAGCAATATGTTGGGCTATTATACTGTATGGAGAACCTTTTCAGGCCATTATACTGTATGGATCACTATGTGCTGCCCATTATACTGTACGGACTACTATGCAGGTACTATTATACTGCATGGAGCACTATGTAGGTCCATTATACTATATGGAGCACTATGTGGAGCCATTACACTATAGGGTGTGCTATGTAGTGCCAATTATACTGTATGGAGCACTATATGAGGCCCATTATACTGCATGGAGCCTTATGTGGGGGCATTATACTGTGTGGAGCAATATGTTGGGCCATTATACTGTATGGAGCACTATGTGCTGCCCATTATACTGTACGGACTACTATGCGGGGCCTATTATATTGCATGGAGCACTATGTAGGCCCATTATACTATATGGAGCACTATGTGGGACCATTATACTATATGGAGAGCTATATGGTGCCAATTATACTGTACGGAGCAATATATTGGGTCATTATACAGTATAGAGCACATTTTCAGGCCATTATACTGTATGGAGCACTATGTCGGGCCATTTTGCTGTATGCAAGGCAATGCAGGGCCTGCTATAATGTATGGAGGACTATGTGGGGCTCATTATACTATATAGAGGGCTGTGTGGGGATTAGAATTCGAGAATCCTACTGTGATGGGTCACCATTCTTTATCGGGGGGGACAGTAGGGTGTGTGTGCATGTGGAGGATAATGTGGAGGAATTCACTGCACTGTGGGAGTGTCATACTGTGTTTGGTGGCACTTTTGTTGGCATCATACTTTATGATTTGTATTATTCATGGTTTTTTATCCTTTGTTAATACATATTTAAATTAGCCATTGGGCCATATGCTTTCTACTGCTCTTACATAACATATTGTATTATTCCAATACTTTATTCTAAGATCTATTAAATAAAATGTACTTTGCTCTTGGAACAACCCTTTTAAGTTTATTTCCATATGAAAACACTCATCGTTTAATTGATGTTAAGAAAAACTTCCTCAATTGTAAACATTTTTTAATGGATACAAAGATTTTGATATTGATTAATAAATATCCAAGATTTTATTTTTGGCCCTCTGTGTATTTGAGTTTGAGATCCCTGTTCTAGAGAATGCTCTTGACTTTTACTCCGACTTCTAAAGAAACATCATAGTGCCACCCTGGAATACTACACATGCAATAATAATATCGCCCTTTTGTTTCCTTCACAGTAACTGCACTTCTAAAAACTAAAATCATAATAGTAAAATTGCCCTTTGTGCCCAAACACATTAGTTGTGCAGCAATGTTTAACTTTTGTGCACCTACATAGTAATAAGTGCATTGATGTCTTTGCACCACCTGCCAAGTGAATAAGACGTCCTCTGGTGCTGTGGCCTGTGATTGGTGTTTGGCATGTTTGTGCAGGGCAGGGATTGCCTGACAAAGAGCCAATGGCCAATAGATGTAAACTGGAAGTGCATTTGAGGATGCTTATCTAGTTGAAAACAGTGCTCACCACCTGTGGGCCTGTACATAGTCATACCCACTCAGTGTCGGACTCAGGTACCAAGGGCCCACCACTAACACTAACTTTGGGGAGGCCCACTTTTCACCTGTATACAAATATTATACTACCTTCGTTCACAAATTTACCTATATCTCTATATAGTAATAAATTGTGTAGTTCGGTTAACCCCTTTCTGACATCTGACGTACTATCCCGTCGAGGTGGGGTGGGCCCGTATGACAACCGACGGGATAGTACGTCATATGCGATCGGCCGCGCTCATGGGGGGAGCGCGGCCGATCGCGGCCGGGTGTCAGCTCACTATCGCAGCTGACATCTGGCACTATGTGCCAGGAGCGGTCACAGACCGCCCCCGGCACATTAACCCCCGGCACACTGTGATCAAATATGATCGCAGTGTTCCGGCAGTATAGGGAAGCATCGTGCAGGGAGGGGGCTCCCTGCGTGCTTCCCTGAGACCCCCGGAGCAACGCGATGTGATCACGTTGCTCCAAGGGTCTCTTACCTCCTCCTCCCTGCAGCAGGCCCGGATCCAAGATGGCCGCGGCATCCGGGTCCTGCAGGGAGGTGGCTTCACTGCGCCTGCTCAGAGCAGGCGCCGGGAAGCCTCCAGGATCTGTGCACGTCAGATCGCCGATCTGACACAGTGCACAGCAAAATGTCAGATCGGTAATCTTACACTATAACATGATGCCCCCCTGGGGCAATGTTATATTGTAAAAAAAAAAATATTCACATGTGTAAAAAAAATTAAAAAAAAAATCCCCCAAAAAAATTCCCCCCCAAAAAATATCTTGTTCCTATAAATACATTTCTTTATCTAAATAAAAAAAAAAAACAATAAAAGTACACATATTTAGTATCGCCGCGTCCATAACGACCCGACCTATAAAACTGTCCCACTAGTTAACCCCTTCAGTGAACACCGTTAAAAAAAAAAAAAAAAACGAGGCAAAAAACAACGCTTTATTATCATACCGCCAAACAAAAAGTGGAATAACACACGACCAAAACAACGGATATAAATAACCATGGCACCGCTGAAAACGTCATCTTGTCCCGCAAAAAACAAGCTGTGATACAGCATCATCAAAGAAAAAAGAAAAAAGTTATAGTCCTCAGAATAAAGTGATGCAAAAATAATTATTTTTTCTATAAAATACAGGTCCTTCTCAAAAAATTAGCATATAGTGTTAAATTTCATTATTTACCATAATGTAATGATTACAATTAAACTTTCATATATTATAGATTCATTATCCACCAACTGAAATTTGTCAGATCTTTTATTGTTTTAATACTGATGATTTTGGCCTACAACTCCTGATAACCCAAAAAACCTGTCTCAATAAATTAGCATATTTCAACCGTCCAATCAAATAAAAGTGTTTTTTAATAACAAACAAAAAAACCATCAAATAATAATGTTCAGTTATGCACTCAATACTTGGTCGGGAATCCTTTGGCAGAAATGACTGCTTCAATGCGGCGTGGCATGGAGGCAATCAGCCTGTGACACTGCTGAGATGTTATGGAGGCCCAGGATGCTTCAATAGCGGCCTTAAGCTCATCCAGAGTGTTGGGTCTTGCGTCTCTCAACTTTCTCTTCACAATATCCCACAGATTCTCTATGGGGTTCAGGTCAGGAGAGTTGGCAGGCCAATTGAGCACAGTAATACCATGGTCAGTAAACCATTTACCAGTGGTTTTGGCATTGTGAGCAGGTGCCAGGAAGCATGAAGTGCTCCAAAATCTCCTGATAGCTAGCTGCATTGACCCTGCCCTTGATGAAACACAGTGGACCAACACCAGCAGCTGACATGGCACCCCACACCATCACTGACTGGGTACTTGACACTGGACTTCAGGCATTTTGGCATTTCCTTCTCCCCAGTCTTCCTCCAGACTCTGGCACCTTGATTTCCGAATGACATGCAAAATTTGCTTTCATCAGAAAAAAGTACTTGGGACCACTTAGCAACAGTCCAGTGCTGCTTCTCTGTAGCCCAGGTCAGGCGCTTCTGCCGCTGTTTATGGTTCAAAAGTGGCTTTACCTGGGGAATGCGGCACCTGTAGCCCATTTCCTGCACACGCCTGTGTACGGTGGCTCTGGATGTTTCCACACCAGACTCAGTCCACTGCTTCCTCAGGTTCCCCAAGGTCTGGAATCGGTCCTTCTCCACAATCTTCCTCAGGGTCCGGTCACCTCTTCTCGTTGTACAGCATTTTCTGCCACATTGTTTCCTTCCAACAGACTTACCATTGAGGTGCCTTGATACAGCACTCTGGGAACAGCCTATTTGTTGAGAAATTTCTTTCTGGGTCTTACCCTCTTGCTTGAGGGTGTCAATGATGGCCTTCTTGACATCTGTCAGGTCGCTAGTCTTACCCATGATGGGGGTTTTGAGTAATGAACCAGGCAGGGAGTTTTTAAAAGCCTCAGGTATCTTTTGCATGTGTTTAGAGTTAATTAGTTGATTCAGAAGATTAGGGTAATAGGTCGTTTAGAGAACCTTTTCTTGATATGCTAATTTATTGAGACAGGTTTTTTGGGTTATCAGGAGTTGTAGGCCAAAATCATCAGTATTAAAACAATAAAAGACCTGACAAATTTCAGTTGGTGGATAATGAATCTATAATATATGAAAGTTTAATTGTAATCATTACATTATGGTAAATAATGAAATGTAACACTATATGCTAATTTTTTGAGAAGGACCTGTAGTTTTTATCGTATAAAAGCGCCAAAACATAAAAAAATGATATAAATGAGGTATCGCTGTAATCGTACTGACCCGAAGAATAAAACTGCTTTATCCATTTTACCAAACGCGGAACGGTATAAACGCCTCCCCCAAAAGAAATTCATGAATAGCTGGTTTTTGGTCATTCTGCCTCACAAAAATCGGAATAAAAAGCGATCAAAAAATGTCACGTGGCCGAAAATGTTACCAATAAAAACGTCAACTCGTCCAGCAAAAAACAAGACCTCACATGACTCTGTGGACCATGTCCACTCAAATGTGGTAACGCAAAAAATATTTTTTGCAATAAAAAGCGTCTTTCAGTGTGTGATGGCTGCCAATCATAAAAATCCGCTAAAAAACCCGCTATAAAAGTAAATCAAATCCCCCTTCATCACCCCCTTAGTTAGGGAAAAATTAAAAAACTAAAAAAATGTATTTATTTATATTTTCCCATTAGGGTTAGGGTTAGGGCTAGGGTTAGGGTTAGGGCTAAGGTTAGGGCTAGGGTTAGGGCTAGGGCTAGGGTTAGGGTTAGGGCTAGGGTTAGGGCTAGGGCTAGGGTTAGAGCTAGGGCTAGGGCAAGGGTTAGGGTTGGGGCTAGGATTAAGGCTACAGTTAGGGTTGGAGCTAAAGTTAGGGTTGGGGCTAAAGTTAGGGTTAGGGTTTGGATTACATTTACGGTTGGGAATAGGGTTGGGATTAGGGTTAGGGGTGTGTCAGGGTTAGGGGTGTGGTTAGGGTTACCGTTGGGATTAGGGTTAGGGATGTGTTTGGATTAGGGTTTTAGTTATAATTGGGGTGTTTCCACTGTTTAGGCATATCAGGGGCTCTCCAAATGTGACATGGCGTCCGATCTCAATTCCAGCCAATTCTGCGTTGAAAAAGTAAAACAGTGTTCCTTCCATTCTGAGCTCTCCCGTGCGCCCAAACAGGGGTTTACCCCAACATATGGGGTATCAACGTACTCAGAACACATTGGACAACAACTTTTGGGGTCCAATTTCTCCTGTTACAATTGGGAAAATACAAAACTGGGGGCTAAAAAATAATTTTTGTGGAAAGAAAAAGATTTTTTATTTTCATGGCTCTGCATTATAAACTGTAGTGAAACACTTGGGGGTTCAAAGTTCTCACAACACATCTAGATAAGTTCCTTGGGGGGTCTAGTTTCCAATATGGGGTCAATTGTGGGGGGTTTCTACTGTTTAGGTACATTAGGGGCTCTGCAAACGCAATGTGACGTCTGCAGACCAATCCATCTAAGTCTGCTCCTTCCCTTCCGAGCTCTGCCATGCGCTCAAACGGTGGTTCCCCCTGACATATGGGGTATCAGCGTACTCAGGACAAATTGGACAACATTTTTTGGGGTCCAATTTCAACTGTTACCCTTGGAAAAATACAAAACTGGGGGCTAAAAAATAATTTTTGTGGAAAAAAAAAGAATTTTTATTTTCACGGCTCTGCGTTATAAACTGTAGTAAAACACTTGGGGGTTCAAAGCTCTCACAACACATCTAGATGAGTTCCTTAGGGGGTCTACTTTCCAAAATGGTGTCACTTGTGGGGAATTTCAATGTTTAGGCACATCAGTGGCTCTCCAAATGCAACATGGCGTTTCATCTCAATTCCTGTCACTTTTGCATTGAAAAGTCAAATGGCGCTCCTTCCCTTCCGAGTTCTGCCATGCGCCCAAACAGTGGTTTACCCCCACATATGGGGTATCAGCGTACTCAGGACAAATTGGACAACAACTTTCAGGGTCAATTTATTCTCTTACCCCTGGGAAAATAAAAAATTGGTGGCGAAAAGATCATTTTTGTGAAGAAATATGATTTTTTATTTTTGCGGCTCTGCATTATAAACTTCTGTGAATCAATTAATGGGTCAAAGTGCTCACCACACATCTAGATAAGTTCCTTAGGGGGTCTACTTTCCAAAATGGGATCACTTGTGGGGGGGTTTTAATGTTTAGGCACATCAGGGGCTCTCCAAACGCAATATGGCGTCCCATCTCAATTCCAGTCAATTTTGCATAGAAAAGTCAAATGGAACTCTTTTGCTTCCAAGCTCTGTCATGCGCCCAAACAGTGGTTTACCCCCACATATGGGGTATCGGCGTACTCAGGACAAATTGTACAAGTTTTGGGGTCCATTTTCTCCTGTTATCCTTGGTAAAATAAAACAAATTGAAGCTGAAGTAAATTTTTTGTGAAAAAAAGTTAAATGTTCATTTTTATTTAAACATTCCAAAAATTCCTGTGAAACACCTAAAGGGTTAATAAACGTCTTGAATGTGGTTTTGAGAACCTTGAGGGGTGCAGTTTTTAGAATGGTGTCACACTTGGTTATTTTCTATCATATAGACCCCTCAAAATGACTTCAAATGAGATGTGGTCCCTCATCTAAGTCATCTGGGTAATTTCGCAATGCATCTCTGGGAACGGAACCTGCCGAGAGCATCAAGAGGAGCGGGAAAGCTGCGGAGGCGGCGGAAGGTGAGAATAGCATGATTTTTTATTTTTTCTATTATGTTTAACATTATATCTTTTTACTATTGATGCTGCATAGGCAGCATCTATAGTAAAAAGTTGGTCCGGGATGGGGCAACACACTGGAACTGACTGGAGGGGAGTAGGGAGGGGGCACTGACTGGAGGAGAGTAGGGAGGGGCCAATTCGAGGCCGGACTAAGCCTGTCGCTGATTGCTCGCAGCCTGATAGCCACGACCAATCAGCGACGCGGGATTTCCGTTACAGACAGACAGACAAACAGACGGAAGTACCCCTTAGACGATTATATAGATAGATGGAACACTGTGTGGCCATTATACAGTATGGAGCACTGCGTGGCCATATTTGTTTCTGTTTATAATTATTGTTTATGAAACAATGTGATCAGCAGTGCTAAATGAGTGTGGTTGGGACGTTGATATGAGTGTGACTAGTTGTGAAATGGGTGTGGTCAGGGGCGTGACCTAACATTTGCGCGCGCCGCTAACTTTGTCCCTCTTTGCCTTCTTCAAAAGTTGGGAGGTATGTGGGTGCTGTACAGTAGTAGATATAGTTGTTTGCACATGATGCCCAACATCACCATGGATTGGCTGGAGAAATCTGTATAAATAATAGTGTGAGAAGCTCTGTACGGATTTACTCTTTTTCTCCTAATCCTTCCCCAAAAACGTTAATAAAAATCAATCAATTATTATATTATATATTATATTATATTGTGTTATTGGAAAGTATAATTTGTTCTGAAAAAAGCAGGCCATATTTGAACGGAAACGCACTGAAAATAATTGGGGGGGTTTTCGACGAAAAAAGGCTTTTATTTACTATTATTTTCAATAATTCCTAGAAATGGACCTATTGCTTATATGTTGTTTTTACAATCTTAGGTCAAGTACACATTAGCGTTTCTGTGCGTAGCGTATCATCTGCATGTGCAAACGCATGCCAAAATGTATGCAGACGCATGCTGCGGCTGCGTTTTTACTCAGCTTCATCTTACGCAAGACGCCAAAAAAAAATGCTGCATGTGCGTGATGCGTTTAAATGCGTTTGCGTTGTTTATGCGCATGGTGGAGGTGGTGAAATCCTTTCCTGGACATGCGCAGTCTGAAGTACGCATGCGTATCGAACGCATGCGTACGCATGTCCTAGTGTTCCAATGCATTCCCATAGACAGTAAAGCGTTGTTTCGAAGCACCCATCCACATGCGTATACCTGCACATATTTGACGCCTCAAAAAATGCAGCATGTTGCGTTTGCTGCACGCCGCAAAATGACGCATGCCTACTCAAACTGCGAACTGATGCAAACGCATGTCCCTGCGTACACAGTATTAAATGTATGTACGCAACACGCATGCAGATCGGTACGCAGGTATACGCTGCGCACACATACGCTAATGTGAACCCGGCCTTAGTTCTGGGCAAGCAGATGAGGCAGCAGAAAAAAACAATAAATTATGATTTTTTTTTTTTGCTACAGAGCTCTGTTTAGTGAGGAGGTTATTTTGTAAATGAATTTTCACTCTATACATACAGTGAAGTTCAAACATTCAACTTGGTTTAAAATATTATTAACCAAGGAGGCACGGCCACCCTTCATGTAGGACATAACTTACAGAGAAAGAATTGATCTTTACACTTTTACTCATTTAGGAGTGCACAAGCCAATATCACAGGACCTCTTCTTTTCATGACTTTGATGGCTCTCTCTGGAGTAAAGAACTATGAGATGAGAGGCAGCAGACATGATGTCATGTGAAAACATTAAACGTCTGCCAGGCTACATCTGGAAATCCATTCAATACAAAGAAGAAAGGCTGAATTGAGAGGATGGATCGACAGGATCTCAGTGAGAAAGGATTGCTAATTCCTTTTCTACCTGTATTTTACTACGCCGAAAAATACTTCTATGTTCCCTACTGATATGCAGGTTTGGCCGCATAACAGCGTTCAAATGACATGATTACCAAAACTACTATATCTATTAAGAGCTTTTCCTTTTTCTGTCCCAATCTGTATCCTTCTCCATCTACAGAGGAAAATTGTTATCTCCGCATCCAAAATAGCCAGGCTGCATACATACACATAGGCCCCGATTCATAAAAAGCGATTAAGCCAGAAATCTAGTGCAAATCAATTTGAAAAGTCGCAACGTTTTTGTGCAATTTGAAATTGCACAAAAATGATGCTGCTTTTGGTGTTTTCATGCCAAGTTTTGCCAGCTCCCTCAAAGTCAGTGGAGCTGTGGTGAGACAGGGGCGCAATGGGGGCAAATAATGATGTTAATTCATGAGGAGCGGTGATGTAACTTGCACTAGAAATCTTACTATCATTTCTGAATTGAATCATAAGCATCTGACTCTGGCACAACTCCGCACCAAGAATGCATTGATCACGCCGGTCTTGAATCGGGGTCACAGACTCAGAATTCCAGTTCTCCAGAAGATATTAGCAAGTGGCAGAAATATTCCAACTGCCCTTCTTCACTCAACCAACATTGCTCCATTCTAGGTTCTTGTATATATTCCAAATATAGATCCTATCCATAAAGACTCTTTTGTACGGCTAACCCCACATTCTAGGCCAGTGTTCCCCAACTCCGGTCCTCAAGAGCCACCAACAGGTCATGTTTTCAGGATTTCCTTAATATTGCCCAGGTGATCATTGCATTACATGGAAAGGCAAGAATTACATCACCTGTGCAATACTAAAAAAATTCTGTATACATGACCTGTTGGTGGCTCTTGAGGACCGGAGTTGGGGAACACTGTTCTAGGCAATCTTCTATTGGCCTACTTATGAGAGCTAATAGAGCAGACACATATTCCCCCCATCTACCTCTCACTCACATATGGGCAAACTCCAGTTTAAAAACAGGACTCATATCTCCATCCTCATCTCAATAGATTGGTTTCCATACTTTACATCATCTAATTACAGAATCAGATCAGTAGGGCTTGCTCAGACTGACAAGTAGCATCCGATGATTCTCTCATGCAAGAGAATTTGATGCTATTAGTGATGAGCGAGTATACTCGTTGCTCTGGTGGTCTCTGAGTATTTGTGAGTGCTCGGAGATTTAGTTTTTGTTGACGTAGCTACATGATGTGCGGCTGCTAGACAGCTTGAATACATGTGGGATTCCCTAGTGACCAGGCAACCCCCACATGTACTCAGGCTGGCTAGCAGCCATAAATCATGCAGCTGCGTCAACAAAAACTAAATCTCCGAGCAGTTACAAATACTCGGAGACCACCCGAGCAACGAGTATACTCGCTCATCACTAGATGCTATATGTATATGACCCTCGGCTCAAACTTTGCTGCGAGCGTGAGTCGAGTGTCATTTTACTGTGATCTGATTCTCTTGCATGTGAGAATCAGATTACAGGTGTGGAGAAGATGGCAAGCTTACTTTCTCCATCTTCTCCTTTCTGTGAGTCGGCATATAATGGACTAATGACATCTGAGTGCAGTCCGATCATTTGCACACACCCATAGACTTGTACATACAGTTGTGCTCAAAAGTTTACATACCACGGCAGAATTTTTGCCTTCTTGGCCTTTATTCAAAGAATATGAATGATAACACCAAACCTTTTTCTCCATTCATGGTTAGTGGTTGGGTGAAGCCATTTATTGTCAAACTACTGTGTTTTCCCCTTTGAAATCATAATGACAACCCAAAACATCCAAATGACCCTGATCAATAGTTTACATACCCCGGTGATTTTGGCCTGATAACATGCACAGAAGTTGACACAAATGGGTTTGAATGTCTACTAAAGGTAACATCCTCACCTGTGACCTGTTTGCTTGTAATTAGTGTGTGCATAAAAGCTGAGTGAGTTTCTAGGATCCAGACAGACTCTTGCATCTTTCATTCAGCCACTGACATTTCTGGATTGTGAGTCATGGGGAAAGCAAAAGAATTGTCAATGGATCTATGGGAAAAGGTAGTTGAACTGTAGAAAACAGGAAAGGGATACAAAAAGATATCCAGGGAATTGATAATACCAGTCAGGAGCGTTCAAACTGTGATTAACAAATGGAAAGTCAGGGGTTCTGTAAAAACAAAGCCACGGTCAGGTATACCAACAAAAATGTCGTCCTCAACTGACAGGAAAATTGTTCAGGATGCAAAGAAAATCCCACAAATAACATCATCTGAAATACAGGACTCTCTGAAAACTAGCGGTGTGGCTGTTTCAAGATGCACAATGAGGAGGCTCTTGAAGAAAAATGGGCTACATGGTCGAGTCACCAGAAGAAAGTCATTACTGAGCAAATGCCACAAAGTATATCGCCTATAATACACAAAACAGCGTATTGTAGGCGACCCAAAAAACAGGTCACATATGAGGATGTTACCTTTAGTAGCCATTCAAACCCATTTGTGTCAACTTCTGTGCATATCAGGCTAAAATCATCAGGGTATGTAAACTTTTCATCAGGGTCATTTGGATGTTTTGGGTTCTCATTATGATTTGAAAAGAGAAAACACAGTAGTTTGACAATAAATGGCTTCACCTAACCACTAACTATGAGTGGAGAAAACGTTTTGGTTTTATCATTCATATTCTCTGAAAAAAGGCCAAGAAAGCAAAAATTCTGCCAGGGTATGTAAACTTTTGAGCACAACTATAGGTTAGTCATTGTGGATTTCCATACAAATTCTTGCCGTTTTTCTGCAAAAATAAATAACATAGTAGTAACAGATACATCACCAGCAAATGATTTATTTTCTTTGGACTACAACCTCTAGTGATGAAACTGAAATGTTGCTATATTTATGAAGACTTTGGTTACATCACCAGAACACAAGACATGTTTAACATACAGTTGTGTGAAAAAGTGTTTAACCCTTTCCTAATTTCCTATTCTTTTGCATGTTTGTCACACTTAAATGTTTCAGATCAGCAAACAAATTTACATTTTATACAAAGATAAAACAAGTAAACACAAAATGCAGTTTTTAAATTAAGGTATTTATTATTAATTTGGGAAAAAGAAATCCAAGCCTACAGGGCCGTTTGAAAAAGTGTCCCCTCCCCCTTAAAACATAAATTAACTGTGGATTATCACATCTTTGGGAAGCTGAGTTCAAATTGCCTAGTCACACGCACGACTGAGTACTGTCACACCTGTACCCAATAGAGAAATCAATTAAATAGGACCTGCCTGACAAAGTAAGGTAGACCAAAAGATATTCAAAAGCTAGACGTCATGCCACGATTCAAATTCTAGAACAAATGAGAAACAAAGTAATTGAGATCTATCAGTCTGGAAAAGGTTTTAACACCATTTCTTAAGCTTTAGGACTCCAGAAAACCACAGTGAAAGCCATTATCTACAAATGGCAAAAACATGGAATAGTAGTGAACCTTCTCAGGAGTGGCAGGCTAACCAAAATTACCCCAAGAGTGCGGCAACGGCTCACTCAAGAGGTCACAATAGACCCCACAACAACATTCAAAGAACTACAGGCCTTACTTGCCTCAGTTAAGGTTAGTGTTCATGGCTATTATTATTTATTATTATAGCGCCATTTATTCCATGGCGCTGTACATGTGGGGAAGGGTATACATAATAAAAACAAGTACAATAATCTTGAACAATACAAGTCACAACTGGTACAGGAGGAGAGAGGACCCTGCCCGGGATGGCTCACAATCTACAAGGGATGGGTGAGGATACAATAGGTGAGGTAGAGCTGGTCATGCAGCGGTTTGGTCGATCGGTGGTTACTGCAGGTTGTAGGCTTGTTGGAAGATGTGGGTCTTCAGGTTCTTTTTGAAGGTTTCGATGGTAGGCGAGAGTCTGATGTGTTGTGGTAGAGAGTTCCAGAGTAGGGGTGATGCGCAAGAGAAATCTTGTATGCGATTGTTGGAAGAGGAGATAAGAGGGGAGTAGAGAAGGAGATCTTGTGAGGATCGGAGGTTGCGTGCAGGAAAGTACCGGAAGACGAGGTCACAGATGTATGGAGGAGACAGGTTGTTGTTGGCTTTGAATGTCATGGTTAGGCTTTTGTACTGGAGTCTCTGGGTAAAGGGGAGCCAGTGAAGGGATTGACAGAGGGGAGAGGCCGGGGAATAGCGGGGGGACAGGTGGATTAGCCAGGCAGCAGAGTTTAGAATAGATTGGAGGGGTGCGAGAGTGTTAGAGGGGATGCCACAGAGCAGTAGGTTACAGTAGTCGAGGCGGGAGATGATGAGGGCATGGACTAGGGTTTTTGCAGATTCTTGGTTTAGGAATGTACGGATCCGTGAAATAGTTTTGAGTTGAAGGTGGCAGGAAGAGGAAACGGCTTGGATATGTGGTTTGAAGGAGAGATCAGTGTCAAAGATAAACCCAAGACAGCGAGCTTGTGGGACTGGGGAGAGTGGGCAGCCGTTTACTGTAATGGATAGGTTCGTTGGGGGGTCACGTGAGATGGGGGAAAGACGATGAATTCTGTTTTGTCCATGTTAAGTTTTAGAAATCTAACGGAGAAGAAGGATGAAATAGCGGACAGACATTGAGGGATTCTGGTTAGTAAGGTGGTGATATCTGGACCAGAGATGTAAATCTGTGTGTCGTCAGCATAGAGATGATACTGAAAACCGTGAGATTCCATGAGCTGTCCCAGGCCAAAGGTGTAGATGGAGAAGAGCAGGGGCCCTAGAACTAAATCTTGCGGGACTCCAACAGATAGGGGGTGAGGTGAGGAGGTGGTGTGTGAGTGGGAGACGCTGAATGTCCGGTCAGTTAGGTATGACGAGATCCAGGATAGGGCCAAGTCTGTGATGCCAAGGGATGAGAGGGTCTGCAGCAACAGGGAATGGCCCACTGTGTCAAAGGCAGAGGACAGGTCCAGGAGGAGGAGGATAGAGTAGTGCCGCTTGCTCTTGGTGGTTAATAGGTCATTGGTGACCTTAGTTAAGGCAGTTTCAATGGAGTGGTGTGACCGGAAGCCTGATTGTAAGCGGTCAAAGAGGGAGCAGGAAGCTAGATGGGAGGACAGTTCAAGATGGACGTGTTGTTCCAGTAGTTTTGAGGCATAGGGGAGAAGTGATAAAGGGCGATAGTTAGATACAGAGAATGGGTCAAGAGAGGGCTTTTTGAGGATAGGTGTGATTGAGGCATGTTTAAAGCTTGAGAGAAAAACACCAGTTGTTAGTGATAGGTTGAAGAGATGGGTTAGGGTTGGGATGAAGACTGTGGCAAGGTTTGGGATGAAGTGGGATGGGATCGGGTCAATTGCACAGGTGGTGAGATGTGATCTTGAGAGTAGAGTGGAGAGTCGATCTTCTGTAATGATGGAGAAGTTGGTTTTGGAGGTGGAGGGCTGGGTAGTTGGGAGGAAGGGCTCTGGGGTTGTTCACTAAAACTTTCTCTGATGTTCTCAATCTTCTGCTTGAAAAATGAGGCAAAGTCTTCAGGTGAGATGAGTGGGGAGGGAGGAGGTGCTGGGGGACGGAGGAGAGAATTGAAGGTGTTGAATAACTGTTCAGGGTTGTGAGACAGGGAGGATATGAGAGATGAGAAGTAGGTTTATTTTGCTGTGGCGAGTGTGGTCTTCAAAGTTGTGAGGGACTGTTTGAATGCGATAAAGTGCTCGTTGGAGTGGGATCTTTTCCATCTGCACTCAGCAGCCCTGGAAGCTTGCCTCAGTTCTTTGGTCAGGCTGGTGTACCAGGGCTGTCTGTTGATTTTGCGAGCTTTGGTATGTGTGAGACGGGCAAGAGATTCCAAAGCTACAGCTATTGTGGTGTTATATAGAGCGGCAGCGTTATCCACATTGGGTAGGGAACTTCTTATCTGTGAGAGGGAGGAGGGATTTAGAGAGTGAGTGTAGATCAAGGTGTTTAAGATTTCTGTGAGGGTGTGCAAGTTTGTGGGGTGGGGATTGTAGACAAGGAGTGGAGAGGGAAGAGAATGTGAGTAGATTGTGGTCAGAAAGAGGAAGAGGTGAGTTAGAGAGGTTAGATAGGGAGCAGAGGTGGATGAAGATGAGGTCCAGTGTGTGACCATCTTTGTCAGTGGCTGCAGAAGACCATTCAGTGAGGCCGAAGGAGGAAGTGAGAAATAGAAGTTTAGTGGCAGATGAGAGGGAACTGTCAATGGGGATGTTGAAGTCGCCCATGATGATAGTGGGGATGTCCGCAGAAAGGAAATGAAGTAGCCAGGTGGTGAAGTGGTCAAACAAGGTGGTAGCTGGCCCTGGGGGGCGGTAAATGACAGCCAGTTGGAGGTTGGAGGGGGAGTAGATGCGCACAGAGTGCACCTCAAAGGAAGGGAGGGTAACAGATGGTGGAAGTGGGATTGGGGTGAAGGAGCAGTTATCTGACAGGAGAAAACCAACTCCTCCACCATACTTGCTGCTGGGGCGGGATGTGTGAGAAAGGTGGAAGCCACTATACGAAAGCGCAGCAGGAAAGCTGTGTCAGAAGGGGTGAGCCAGGTTTTGGTGATGGTGAGGAAGGAAAGTTTGTTAGTAATAAAATGATCATGGATGTAGGAAAGTTTTTTGCAGACAGAATGAGCGTTCCATAGAGCTCCTGTTAGTGGGACTGGTGAAGTGGTGGCCGGGCAAATGGGTATAAGGTTAGAGAGGTTGCGGAAATTTGTGATAGAGCGTGGATGGGAGGAAGAACTGACTGTGGGGATGTGGTGAGGAGGACCAGGATTTGGAGAGATATCACCAGCAGTGAGAAGGAGCAGAGAAAGTGTTAGCAGGTGGGAGCAGGAGAGGGCATGAGGTGGCTGTCTGTGCTTGGAGATGGAGGATTGTATGCTGAGGAACAGTTCTGAGGAGGAGGTGAGATGGATGGGGAGGATTGAGGAAGAGATGAACAGTTCCTTACTAGGTGTAGGTATTAGGGGAGTTAGCAGAAAGTGAAGGATTATACCATATTCCACCATAAGAAAGAGGTTGGGATAAAATTGCCTGCATTGCAGAGTTCCAAGATGAAAACCACTGCTGAGCAATAAGAACATAAAGGCTCTTCTCAGTTTTGCCAGAAAACATCTTGATGATCCCAAATACTTTTGGAATAATACTCTGTGGACTGACAAGACAAAAGTTTAACTTTTTGGATGCTGTATGTCCCATTACATCTAGCGTAGAAGTAACACAGCATTTCAGAAATGGAGCATCATACCAACAGTAAAATATAGTGATGGTAGTGTGGTAATCTGGAGCTGTGTTGCTGCTTCAGGACCTGGAAGACTTGCTGTGGTAAATAAAACCATGAATTCTGCTGTGTACCACATAATCCTGAGGGAGAATATCCTGCTATTTGTGACCTCAAGCTGAAGCGCACTTGTGTTGTGCAGCAGGACAATGATTCAAAACACACTAGTAATTCCACCTCTGAATGGCTTAAGAAAAGCAAAATTAAGGCTTTGGAGTAGCCTAGTCAAAGTCCTTACCTTAATCCAATTGAGATGCTGTGGCATGACCTTAAAAAGGTGATTCATGCTCGGAAACCCTCAAATGTGCCTGAATTCCAGCAATTTTGCAAAGATGAGTGGGCAAAAATTCCTCCAGAGCATTTTAAAAGACTCATTGCCAGTTATCACAAATGCTTGATTGTATTTGTTGCTGCTAAGAGTGGCCCAGGGCCGGCTTTAGGGGCAGACAGACTCGGCATCTGCCTATTGCCCTCATTACCTCAGGGGCCCCAGCCAGTAGCATGCTGCTATTAGCAGCAAACCATGTGGCCACTATGGGACTCGTGAGTCAGGAAGGCCTGGTGCCAGTGCCCTCCCAAAAATATACGTTCATCTTTTTTGACATCATAGTGTCACGCACAGTGTAGGACAGACTAAGTGCAGCAGAAAGGGAAGGGGAAAGAGAACCAAACACTAGGGAAGTGGGGAGTGGAGGCCCCTAGATAGATGTAATGTCACCCTGTCTGCCCAATTGTCTCTATATAGATTCCGCACATATCACCGAGCAGGATACCTAATCCAGGCCTGAGCCTGGCAATAAGCCCTGCACCAGGAAGGACAGAATGAGCACTAGTCAATCCCCAACTAGGACACACAAAACAAGGGAATGCTTAGTTTGAGTAGACTAAGAGTGAAACACCAATGTGTTCAAAACTCCAGTGAAGACGCTAGCCAACTGCTGCAGCTCCAAGCCTCAACAGGGAAGGGCAAATAGAAAATATCAGTCGCACTTGCCAACAGCAAGCAGGAAGTATATCAACACTCAGGTCCAGGTGTGTCCATTAGACACAAGGGAGATGGCCACTCGTATGCAAAGCAAACTGAGACTGAGACCTTCTGCAGACAGATGCAGTGCAACGGTCTGCAGCCTCTGACAGATCTGTGACAGTACCCCCTTTCTACGAGAGGCCTCCAGACACTTGGGATGAGGTTTCTCAGGATAAGAGGTGGGGAATGAATAAAGCAGTCTGGGGGCGTTCACCTCTGATGCAGAAACCCACATTCTTTCCTCTGGATCATAACCCAACCAATGCACCAAGTATTGTAGGGAACGACGTCGGAGGCGAGAATCTATAATCCTCAAAATTTGAAACTTTAGTTTCCATCAGCCATTATAGGGGAGGCCGTAGGGGAGAAGGCTCAAGGGGATCCACATATCTCTTGAGCAAAGACCAGTGAAAAACTTTGTAGATCTTAAGAGCCTGAGGTAACTCAAAATGAAATGCTGCTGGACCAATGACGGTGGTTATCTTATAGGGACCAATGAATCTAGGTCTCAACTTCTAGGAAGGAACCCTCAACTTGAAATTCATGGTAGACAACCACACAAAGTCATTCCCATTCAGGTCCAGACCTGGCACACATTTACTGACAGTCATGTTTATACCTGTCTCTCCTGACCCGGTGAGGAACAGGTAATAGTGAAACAGGACCAGATAGATGGGTATGCGGTACTTTAGAATGTGCGCAAACATTTCAGGTAGACACTTGTTCAACTTCGCAGCCTGGATTTAGCCAAGGAAATACAGTCAGGATCATCATAGATAAGGGCTAGGGCCCTGAAAAACTCCTCCACAGACTGCAGACACATAGAGTCCTGTGGTGAGAAAAAGCCCAGGACTGAGGTCCCCCTGCAACAGTGAAATAACAATTGCTACTCATTGCTCCTCATCTCCAGAGGAGTAAGGACACAGTTTAAAGTACAATTTCCATGTCTCTTTAAACACAAAAAACTTGTCCATACCCCAGAAAACCTGTCTGGGAGAGCAATTTTTGGCTGAAGCTGGACCCGGTTACCTTCAGCGTCCCTCACAATAGGAGCCTGCAGCCGCCACCATTGCTACTGATCCTCAGAATGAAGGTTAGTCACCTCCAGTGTCAACAGCTGCTTTGCTAGCATAGAGACAGGATCTATGAACAAAGCAAAAGAAAAAAAAACCCACAAGAAAAAACCCACCACCAAAAAAAAAAATGCATGTCAGTTTCTTTCTTTTTTTTCTTTTACAAACGTGAACGGCGGGTGATAATGTCATGCACAGTGATGGACAGACTACGTGCAACATAAAGGGATAAGGGGAAGGGAACCAAACACTAGGGAATGAGGGTGTGGAGACCCCTAGACAGATCTAATGTCACCCTGTATGCCCTATTGTCCCTATATACTGGCTGAGATGATTTTACCTCCAATCAGAAGCGGTGTTTGCCACGCTGTCATACACATGACAAAGCGACAAATACCTGGTGTTCGGGCAGATGAACCTGAACAGTTACATGAACTTCCTAGTGAAGTCGAGTAGGTGAAGTAGGTGTTTGGTATAGACGCCGAACTTTACTGTTTGGGTTCGCCCATCTTTATCCAATAACCTTTTCATACTTGTCTGGCTTCAAGAGTGGTGTTTCGCACCCCCCTACAAGGTGGCATTGGAAGCTAGATTGATATGATATGTGAGTTTGTTGTGCTCTCGCGGCAGGCACAGTTTCACCTTGTCCTCAGCCTCTGAGCTGACCATCAGCAGCACATCCACTTCCCCGTCCCTTACCAGGTGCCTTGCTCATTTTAAATTAAATATAATATATCTCTGTTGAGAAAACGTTGCAGACAGTATTACGATGCCAGAAAAATTTACCCACTACAGATGGATGTATAAGACTGTATTATCAATAGCAATGCTATTTGTAACCAAAGTTTTTTTGTGTGTGTTTTGAGGCTCAAATCTAGCACGATAATTGCCATGTAAAATGTCATTGTTGAAAAATTTGCAGTATTACAATGCCAGCAAAATTTGACCACTTGAGATGGACGTATAAGACTGCAGTATCAATATAGCAATGCAATTTTTTTACAAACTTGTTTTTGGTTTTTTTTAGGCCAGACTCCAGCACAATGAATGCCAAATAAAATATGACAGCTAAAAAGAGGCTGTATTACAATGCATAATTTGCTCACCTCAGACAGACATATGAGACGGCAGTATAAACATAGCAATGCGATTTTTGTAACAATTTATTTTTGGGGGGGTTTGAGGCCCAACTGTAGCATGTTAAATGTTGTATAGAATTTCACAGCTGAAAAAAAGGCTGTATTACAATGCCAGGCAAATCTGCACACCTCAGGTGGACACATGTGACTGCAGTATAAATATAGCAATGCAATTTTTTTTTTTAGCAATTTCTTTATTTTGGGGTTTTGAGGCTGAGTAGTAGCACAATAAAGTATGTAGAAAATTTCATTGCTCAAAAAAATTGCAGTATTACAAGGCCACAAAAATTTGCTCATTTCCGTTGAACATATGAGACTGCAGTATAAATATAAGAATGCGATTTAATTAACAAATTATTTTTGAGGGGTTTTGAGGACCAACTGTGGCATGCTATATGCTGTATAAAATTTCACAGCTCAAAAACAATGCTGTATTACAATGTCAGGCAAATTTGCACACCTAAGATAGACGTATGTGACTGCAGTATAAATATAGCAATGCCATTTTTTTTTACAATTTCTTTTTTGGAGGGTTTTGGGGCACAACTGTAGCACGATAAATGGTGTATAAAATTTTACTTCTGAAAAAATTGCAGTATTACAATGCAAGGCAAATTTGCCCAATTGAGATGGACGTATGACACTGCAGTATCATTATAGCAATGTTATTGCTATCCAACCAAGTCTGGCTGTATGCTTTTGACACACAACTGCCACAGTAAAAATGGAGTATAACATTTCCCTTCTCAGAACAATTTGTAGGATTAAGAACAAAAAGAATATTTTTAGCCCTGAGAAGGGGTTTTGGCGTCAGTTGCAGGCTGCAGCATAAAGGACGTGCAGTTCACCCTTTCCTTGTCCCTTCAGCACAATCTCTCCCTAAGTGTCGCTAACAGCAGCATTAATATTGATTATAATTGGCCCTAAGAAGGACTCTTGTTGTGTTTCACAGAAATATGAATGTGGTTGAATCCCTGGCTAATACGCAGCTACAATTCTGTCCCTCTTTCATCAGCATCTCTCACTACACTGCCTGTGTCCCGGGTACAGTGTGACGAGTATAGCGTTGAAGGTCTTGTATAGACCTGATGATTCTATGCAGCCAGCCAACCACAGTAATGCCACACATGTTCATTAGCTGTCTAAAAAGTGCCAAACATGTGGGGCAGGGACTCGAGCTCCCGTTAGAATGTTCAAAAAATACTCACCGAGTAACAAGCATCACTGATGCTCAAGCGAGTGACGAGTAGTGACGAGCATGCTCACTCATCACTCTATCTAGTAAATCTGCATTGTTTACATGTTTGTATATGTTTTTGTCAATGTTTTACTATCTTTGTTAAGAATGTGCTGCATTTGTATACTCATTATTAGTAATATAATTTACTAATTATTTTCCGTCTACCTTGCAGGCTGGGATATAGAGGCTGGCAACTCTGAAGGTATTAATCCTGAAGTACTCATTTCATTGTCTGCTCCTAAGATGTGTGCCACTCATTTTTCAGGCAAACGCCACTTTATTGCTGGGAGATTTTTGCCATATGATATACAGAAGAAATTTGACTTGAACCTACCAAAGTATCCTGGGACAGAATATGTAGTGGAACTCTAGATTAGACTGCTTTGAAAACTATGACCTGTCAATAAATGTATACAAATTTCGGTATTATTCTGTATATGGTGTATTTCTTAATAAAAAAGAGAATTTAGACTGTTATTTTGTGTAATATATATAGGGTGGTCTCCAGATCTGACAATTAAATATTGGGGATAATTTGTTACAGAAATGGACTACTATGTTGAAAAAACTAAATTGTTGAAGGATCTTTTTTACAATAGGCATTAATCACCTATCCACAGAACAAGTAATAAATGTCTCACCACTGCAGTTCACACAAATTGGACTTACACTACTAGAATTGTGATCCTGACTCCAGTGCTCCTCGTGAAGGTTCGGTGAGGGGACATGAGAAAAAAGCTGAAATGGATGGGAAAGCGCTAAAACTAAATGGGGACAGCATAGAGAAGATGCCTGCATGCCTTTATAACTCACATAAGGTATCTGGGAATAATGTTGTCAGACTATTGCGCTGGTTTTACGTTTTTTTAAAAAGACCTACCAAACCAAACCAAAATTTTTTTAAAGGGAAAAATGATATTTCCTTCATAATTACATGTATATAATGCAAAATTTAAAAAAAGACCTCCCCTTTAGCACATATTCACACGGAGCGTTTTGGCTCTATTTTTTACTTTAACATTTGTGAGGGATCTTACTCCTACATTTGGGGGGACCCTCTCTCATGCCAAATAGTTAGCAAGATAGTGGAATACATATTCCCCATCTCTTTTCAATGTCATTTCAAACATGCCCATGTGAATTTTGGGCATCACCCACTACCACCACCATGTCTATCGCCATGTCATTATGTGGCCCTCGATGACAGCAGAGTGCCAGCAGGTGCCGTAAAACCCGAGTTTGGTAAGGGCCCTCAGGTGGCCCTGTATCATACATTTGTATCATACATCTCGCTTCTACATTGGGAAGGTCCCTCCCTTATGCCAAATAGTTGACCAGATAGTGGAATACATATTCCCCATCACTAGTGTTGAGCGATACCTTCTGATATTCGGAAATATCGGTATCGGATTGGATCGGCTGATATCCCAAAAATATCGGATATCACCAATACCGATACCCAATATCAATGCAAGTCAATGGGACGAAAATATCGGAATTAAAATAAACCCTTTCTTTCCTTGTAGGTTAATTCTACATGAAGGAAAACAACTAAGAATAATGTAGGATGTATTGGGGGAGGTGGAGGAGACATTAAAGGCATAGAGGTTTAGCCCAATCAAATGGAATAGCAGGAATTAATTTTTTTTTTAAGACGTTCGGAGTTACAAAGATATTGACTATGTTAAGATTTTTTATATTTTGTCAGATATTTATGTTTCACTACTTCCATACTCTTCACCTTCTTTTTTACTTCTCCCACACTTTCTCCTTCATTATCCTCAGCAGCAGCATCTTTTTCATCAACTTCTTCTTCACCTTATTCATCTTCTTCTTCTTCACCTTCTTCCTATTATTCTTTTTTTTTACATTCTTCATATTCTTCTTATTCAACTATTATTCTTCATATTCTACTTCTTCATCTTCTTCATATTCTTCTTCTTCATCATATTCTTATTTGTGACAGGCATTCCTGTAGTTGTAATCTATAAAAGTTTGAAGATTACACCTTCCGTTCGGCCTGTCACAAAAGATTTACAACAGGATTTGTCCGCGTTCAGTTTGGCCTGCAGCAGCAGGTTTTTTCCAGGGGCACCACGAGGAGGAACGGACTCACCTCCATACACTGCTTAGTCTTCTTCTGCTTATAATTTAGATATCTTTTGCTCTGAATTTTAGTCTTATGCTTAATGTACTTCTGCTTTTTGTTCTGCAGTTAGCGCTGCCCGTCTTCTGACATCACTTGATGTCAGGCTGACTGCGCCTGTGCGTCCACGCTGCCCGAGTTCCCGCCCCGCAGTGTCTTCTGATATATTCATACTGCGGGGCTGGAATTCATGGGCATGCACTGTGCATATCTTCGCCTCTCACTCATCTCCTTCCGCCTTCTTCGGAATGTGCAGAGGGAGATGAGTGAGAGGCGAAGATATGCACTGCACATGGCCATGAATCCCAGCCCCGCAGTGTGAATAAATCAGAAGACACTGCGGGGCGGGATCTCGGGCAGTGTGGCCGCACAGGTGCAGTAAGCCTGACATCAAATGATGTCAGAATACGGGCAGCGTTAACTGTGCATGGCCAAGGGATAACATAACAGTGCAGGCTCCGGGACAGATTCAAGCAACGCTCAGGAGGCGGCGCACGGCGCCAAGGGGGTATGAATGACAGCTGTGCCGCCTCTGATTAGGAAGGAAAGTCCTGCCTCCGGGACTTTCACGGTATGAGGAGACACATTTTATAAGTGTTTAGTTCAGCGTGTGCAAGGAGCATAACTAAAAGAGCCACCTTTTCCTTGTGCAGAATTAGTGCTGCACAAGGTGGCTCTTTTGGTTACAAATGCCTGGGAGGGGCAGGTTCCCTTTAACTTCTGTAGTAGTAAGAGTGTGGAGGGAGCAGGAGAAATTGCCGCACACAAAGCTGGGGATCTGCTGGCATTACTGAACCCCAATAACAGAGGAGCAACTGTTGACTGTACAGACAGCACTTCCGGGCAGCAACTGGCCGTGTTGGAGCCCAGGGTCATTGCTAGAAACTGATGGCAGAAATTGCTGCACACACAGCAGGGGAGCAGCTGGCATTACTGAACCCCAAAAACACTGGAGCAGGTGTTGACTGTGCAGACAGCACTTCCGGGCAGCAACTGGCAGTGTTGGAGCCCAGGGTCAATGCTAGAAACTGATGGCAGAAATTGCCGCACACACAGCAGGGGAGCAGCTGCCGTTACTGAACCCCACTATCACAGGAGCTAGTGTTTTTCTCTGTGAAGACGGCACTACCGAGCAGCAACTGGCGGTGTTGGAGCCTAGGGTTAATCAGGGTGTAGGCCGAAGCCTAATTGGAGCAAGTTTAATATCTGAAGCAGTGTGAGTGTGGAAGGAGCAGGATCAATTTCCGGATACACAGCAGGTGAGCAGCTGACGTTACTGAACCCCATTAACACAGGAGCTAGTGTTTTTCTCTGTGAAGACGGCACTTATGAGCAGCAACTGGTGGTGATGGAGCCCAGCGTCAATCAGGGTGTAGGCCGAAGCCTAAATGGAGCAAGTTTAATATCTGAAGTAGTGTGAGTGTGGAGGGAGCAGGAACAACTGCCGGATACACAGCAGGGGAGCAGCTGACGTTTACTGAACCTCACTAACACAGGAGCTAGTGTTTTTCTCTGTGAAGATGGCACTTTCGAGCAGAAACTGGCGGTGTTGGAGCCCAGTGTCAATCAGGGTGTAGGCCGAAGCCTAATTGGAGCAAGTTTAATATCTGAAGTAGTGTGAGTGTGGAGGGAGCAGGAGCAATTGCCAGATACACAGCAGGGGAGCAGCTGACGTTACTGAACCCCACTAACACAGGAGCTAGTGTTTTTCTCTGTGCAGACGGCACTTCTGAGCAGCAACTGGCGGTGTTGGAGCCCAGGGAATGCAGGAGAAGCAGAGCGGAGGCATTGCCAGATACACAGCAGGGGATCAGCTGACGTTACTGTACCCCAATAACACGGCAGTAAGTGTTGACTGTGCAGACGGCACTTCCGAGCAGCAACTGGCGTTGTTGGAGCCCAGGGAATGCAGGAGAAGCAGAGTGTAGGCTGAGGCCTAATTGTAGCAAGTTTAATATCTGTTGTAGTGTGAGTGTGGATGGAGCAGGAGAAATTGCCGGATACACAGCTGAGGATCAGCTGACGTTACTGAAACCCAATAACACTTGATCATGTGTTGACTGTGCAGACGGCAATTCTGAGCAGCAACTGGCAGTGTTGGAGCCCAGGGATTGCAGTTCAGGTGGTAGAAACATGAACATAACAGGAGACCTGGATACTGTTGCCAACCAATTATTTAATCTGGAAGAGGAGTGGCAAATTCCTGCGATATCCAGGCCTTGTTAATTTTCAGAAAAGTAAGGCTGGTTTCACACTTGCATTTTGATCTGCGGCATTTTAAAAAAAACCGCAGGTGGTGAAAAAACGCATGTAAACGCATGCAAACGCTGCGTTTTTTAGACGCATGCGTTTTTGCATGCAGAAAAAAAAACCGCGGCATTTTTACGCGTTTACATGCGTTTTTTCCTGCGTTTGCATTTTTGAAACGCATGCTGAGAAGTGTGTGACAGCTGCCAATCATCAAAATCAACTAGAAAACCCACTATTAATAGAATTACATAGGGTTAGGGTTAGGGTTAGGGTTAGGATCCCTAGGGTTAGGGTTAGGGGTAGCTTTTTATTAGAAGAATGTCCTGGTCACCAGGTCACTGATAAGCCACCCCCCGCCATCAAGGTGATAAAGGGATCCAAACCCTAACCCTAACCTTAACCCTAACCTTACCCCTAACCCTAACCCTAGTGATCCAAACCCTACCCCTAACCCTACCCCTAACCCTAACCCTACCCCTAACCCTACCCCTAACCCTACCCCTAACCCTAACCCTAGGGATCCAAACCCTAACCCTAACCCTACCCCTAACCCTACCCCTACCCCTAACCCTAACTATAACCCTAGGGATCCTAACCCTAACCCTAACCCTAAGGGTTAGGATCCTAACCCTAACCCTAAGGGTTAGGATCCCTAGGGTTAGGGTTAGGGTTAGGATTCCTAGGGTTACTAGGGATCCTAACCCTAACCCTAACCGTTACCCTAGGGATCCTAACCCTAACCCTAAGGGTTAGGATCCTAACCCTAATCCTAAGGGTTAGGGTTAGGGTTAGGATCCCAAGGGTTAGGGTTAGGGTTAGGATCCCTAGGGTTACTAGGGATCCTAACCTTAGGGTTAGGGTTAGGGTTAGGATCCCTAGTAACCCAAGGGTTAGGGTTAGGGTTTTCTTGTTTTTTTTGTGTTTTCTTGTGTTTTTCTATAGAAACGCATGCAAACGCATGTGCTTAAAAATGCATGCGTTTACATAGACAGCAATACATTTTTTTGCCGCGAATAAACACATGCGTTTTTTTGCGGCAAAAAAACGCCGCTAGAAATTACTACAGGTTGCATTTCTGCAACTAAACGCAAGCATCAAAAAACGCATGCGTTGCCGAAAACGCGTCAAAACGCATGCGTTTTTAATGTTAAGTATAGAAAAAAAAACGCATGCGTTTTTTAGCGCTAAAACGCTGCAGATCAAAATGCAAGTGTGAACCAGCCTAAGCCAGTCAACGTTATCGGAGGATAGTCGCATGCAACGGTATGTTAGTACACCACCTGCGGCACTAAAGACGCGTTCCGATAATACACTAGCAGCAGGGCAAGCCAGCACCTCCAATGCATACTGGCTAAGCTCTGGCGATGTATCCAGCTTAGAGACCCAAAACTTGAAGAGGGAAGAGCCATCTGGGAGTACACTGAGAGGGAAAGACATTTAGTCTGTCACCATCTGACGGAAACGTTGCCTCCTGCTGACTGGAGCCATCTGTGATGATGTAGACATTTGTGGCGGGCACACAAAACTTTGCCACAGTTGGGCCATACTGGTCTTGCCTTGTGCTGAGGCACTGCTTCTGCTCCCTCTTTGTGCAGAGCTTCCTCCACTGTCTCGACGCACTGAGCCGCTTTGTAAAGCACTAGCAGCACTGCTCTCGGTTGGACTGGAGAAGATGATGGAATGCACTAGTGTGTTTTGGTACTCCCGCATTTTACGCTCCCGGTTCAACGGTGTTATGAGGCTTTGTAATTTTTCCCGGTAGCAAGGATCTAGGAGGGTGTACACCCAATAATCAGGCATGTTGAGAATGTGGGCGAAGCGGCGGTCGTTTCTCAGGCACTGCAGCATGAAATCAACCATGTGCTGCAGACTGCCAACTGGCCAAGAAACGCTGTCCCCTGCTTGAGGCGTAATCTCTGCCTGCCCTGCATCACCCCACCCTCGCTCTACATACTGACTACTGGAGCATAGTGTAACTCCCTCCTCTGGAAAGATGTCTTCCTCCTCCATTGACTCCTCCTCATCCTCCTCACAAAGTGTCCTCTGCCTAGGCCTTTGTGAGGAACCACGTTGCGCAGAGTGTCCAGAAGCAGATGGCATTTGTGACTCCTCATCCTCCACCTCTTCCACAACCTCCTTCCTTAGCGCTTGCAGTGTTTGTTGAAGCAGGCAGATAAGGGGGATAGTCATGCTGACTAGTGCATCATCTGCACTCGCCATCCGCGTGGAATCATCGAAGACGCGCAAAACCTGGCAGATGTCCTTCATAGTGGCCCACTCAGTGGTTGTGAATAGGGTTGAGCGACTTTTATTTTTATAGGATCGGGTCGGGTTTCACGAAACCCGACTTTCTCAAAAGTCGGGTCGAGTGAAATCGGCCGATCCTATAAAAAAGTCGGGGTCGGGGTCGGCCGAGACCCGAAACCCAATGCAGTGCAATGGGATACTATGGTTCCCAGGGTCTGAAGGAGAGGAAACTCTCCTTCAGGCCCTGGGATCCATATTTAAGTGTAAAATAAAGAATTAAAATAAAAAATATTGATATACTCACCGTCTGACGCGCCCTGGTAGTAATTGGCATCTTCCGTTCCTAAGAATGGCGCTTGAAAGACCTTTCGATGACGTCACGGCTTGTAATTGGTCGCGGCGGCCCACGTGACCGCTGAGCGACCAATCACAACAAGCCGTGACGTAATTCTCAGGTCCTAAATTCCTCATTCTAGGAATTTAGGCCATGAGAATTACGTCACGGCTTGTGATTGGTCGCTGAGCAGTCACGTGGGCCACCGCGACCAATCACAAGCCGTGACGTCATCGAAAGGTCCTTCACGTGCTCATTCTTAAGAAGGAAGGCTGCCAGAAAGAAGCCGAGGGTGAGTATATTCCTATTAGGTATATACTCACCCTCGGACGCACCCTGCTTCTTTCCGGCAGCCTTCCTTCTGATTCTGATTGGTCGCGGCGGCCCACGTGACCGCTCAGCGACCAATCACAAGCCGTGACGTAGTTCTCATGGCCTAAATTCCTAGAATGAGGAATTTAGGACCTGAGAATTACGTCACGGCTTGTTGTGATTGGTCGCTCAGCGGTCACGTGGGCCGCCGCAACCAATCACAAGCCGTGACGTCATCGAAAGGTCTTTCAAGCGCCATTCTTAGGAACGGAAGATGCCGGTTACCAGCGGCGATGTCCAGGCTGCGTCGGAGAGGTGAGTATATCAATATTTTTTATTTTAATTCTTTATTTTACACTTAAATGTGGATTCCGATACAGAGTTCCGATATCGCAAACATATCGGAACTCGGTATCGGAATTCCGATACCAGATTCAGAAGATCGCCGACCTCATGGCCGACCCCACACAGGGGTTGGGTCGGGTTTCATGAAACCCGACTTTGCCAAAAGTCGGCGACTTCTGAAAATGACCGACCCGTTTCGCTCAACCCTAGTTGTGAAGTCTGAACGGCGCGCAGTGCGACTTCTTTGCGCCTGATGCAACTGGTACTCCATTACTGCTGGCTGCTGCTCACACAACCACTCCAACATATGTAATGTTAATTTCCACCTGGTGGGTAGGTCACATATGATGCGATGTTCCGGAAGGCGGAATCGGCGCTGCAGAGCTGCAATGTGCGATCTTGCCATGCTGGAACGCCGCAAGTGAGCACACTCTAGGCGGACCTTGTGCAGCAGTGAATCAAGATCTGGATAGTCCCTCAAAAAACTCTGCATGACCAAGTTGAGCACATGTGCCAGACATGGGATGTGAGTGAGGTTGCCTAGGCCCAGAGCTGCCACCAGATTTCGGCCATTGTCACACACTTCCATGCCTGGCTGGAGATTCACTGGCACAAACCACACGTCGCTCTCCTGCTTGATGGCATTCCAGAGCTCCTGCGCTGTGTGGCTTCAATTCCCCAAAGAAAATAATTTCAATATGGCCTTTTGACATTTGGCCACGGCTGTGCTCATATCGGTCGTAACAGGTAAGCGTTCACGGTTCCATGTGGAGGTGGACTGTGACGGCTCCTGCAGCGCTGATTCAGAGGAACTGGAGTATGAGGAGGAGTCAATGTGTACAGACTGGATTCCTGCAATCCTTGGAGTTGGCAGAACATGTACAGCGCCACTCCCAAGATCTGTACCCGGCTCCACAACATTTACCCAATGGGCAGTGAGGGAAAGGTATCGTCCCTGTCCATGGTGACTGGTCCACGCATCGGTGGTGAGGTGGACCTTGCTACTGATGGCGTTTAGTAGCGCATGTTTAATGTTTCCCTCCACATGCTTTTGCAGGGCAGAGACAGCTTGCCTGCTGAAATAAAAGCGGCTGGGCATGTTGTATTGTGGGACTGCCAATGTCATCAAGTTACGGAAGGTGTCAGTCTCCACCAGCCTGAATGACAGCATTTCAAGGGACAGTTGTTTTGCAATGCCAGCATTCAGAGCCTGTGCTCGGGGGTGGTTTGCCGAGAATGGCCGCCTTTTCTCCCATGCCTGTGCTACCGATGGCTGTAGACTGGGCTGGGAATGTGAGGATGACAGGGAACGTGGTGCTGTGGATGGAATTACACTAGGTCTCTGTACAACAGTGCCACAGGTTCTTCCATGGCGATCCTGTGAGGAAGCCGAACCAGCTGTGTGTGAGCTGAGGAAGAGGCTACAACATGAGCTGAAGAGGTGGTAGGTGCCGCTTTAGGTTGGCCTAGGTCTTCAGTGTGTTTCTGTAACTCCACCACATGCTTGGTCCGCACATGTTTCCACATATTTGTGGTATTGAGGTTGCTGGCACTTTTCCCTCTTTTGACTTTCTGATTACACAGTTGCATTTGACTCTGCAACTGTGTCAAAAAAGGACCAGGCACTGCAAGTCTTGGGAGTGCCCGTGTTGGCTTTTGGAAGAGGCATGCTCTTAATGGGTGCCGAAGTGGAGGCTACAGGCAACGCAGTCTTCCCCCTCCCTCTCCCTCCTTTTTGGGCCGTTCAGGGAATCTCTTCCTCAGATCTGCTCCCACCACCTTCCTGTACCTCACGCCATGATGGGTCAAGGACCTCATCATCTACACTACTCTCTTCCAACAACTGCTTCTCCTGGGTAGTCTCCTGGGTAGTCTCGGCAGCACAGTACCACCAGAAAGTGGCACCTGAGTCTCATCAGATGCGTACTGAGGTGTGCTGACCGGAGGCACTGGCCCACCCGCCTCTTCAGATTCAGAGAGACAAAGCAGTTGGGCATCACTGCATACTGGCTCTTCTTCCATTTCTCGAATGCTGCTTGGCTGGCCCTCTCTTTCCAAGCCAAGAGATTCAGAGAACAGAAGTAGAGATGGCTCCTGTACAGGGCTCTCTGACTGCCTAGGCAATTTGGTAGGTGGTGAAGAGACAGATGGGTGCTCTTCAGTGCTCTGTGCCTGAGAGGATGTGGCACTAATTGAAGTCGATGCGTTAGCTGCCATCCATCCGACAACGGCTTCAATTTGTTCGTCCCGCAGTAGTGGGGTACGGCGAGCTCCTACAAAGCTGCACATGAAGGACTGTTCCCTGCTAAAACTGGGGGATGATGATGAGTCACCAGTAGTGTTGAGCATTCCGATACCGCAAGTATCGGGTATCGGCCGATATTTGCTGTATCGGAATTCCGATACCGAGATACGATACTTTTGTGATATCGGGAATCGGTATCGGGATCGATATTAATGTGTAAAATAAAGAATAAAAATAAAAAATATTGATATACTCACCTCTCCGACGCAGCCTGGACCTTACCGATGTAACCGGCATCTTCCGTTCCTAAGAATGAGCGCTTGAAAGAACTTAGATGACGTCGCGGCTTGTGATTGGTCGCGTGAGCGGTCACGTCCAGGTCCAGGCTGCGTCAGAGAGGTGAGCATCAATATTTTTTATTTTTATTCTTTATGTTACACATTAATATGGATCCCAGGGCCTGAAGGAGAGTTTCCTCTCCTTCAGACCCTGGGAACCATACAGGATACCTTCCGATACTTGGTGTCCCATTGACTTGTATTGGTATCGGTATTGGCGATATCCGATACTTTTCGGGTATCGGCCGATACTATCCGATACCGATACTTTCAAGTATCGGACGGTATCACTCAACGCTAGTCACCAGTGCCCGCAGCAGGCACAGAATCCCCACATCCTCTCCCTTCAGAAACTCCACGCCCACGACCACGTGCCTTACTGCCTTCTTCATCTTGGTAGACTGATAAAGATAGGCAGAAAAGTACTAAGGGCTTAGTGTGCTTATTCCCGAACAGCTGCTAACAGGTATAAGAAACACTAATTTTATAAAGTGTGGACTACACTTTAATATGAACTAATGTGGCCTACACAACTGTAAAGTGGAGTGTTTGGTGAACTTTATTAACTTTTTGCTTTTTTCGCAGAACAGGCTACAGCGTGAGCTGCACTCACACAGAGACCTTGCAGACAGCTGTGAATGGTGCCGCAAGGCCAAAAAAAGCTCCTCTATGTAATCCTATATAGTGTTTTTCCACAATCTAGCAGGATACGGATGGAAACCCACTAATAGGATAAATCTGAAAAAATGTGCAACAGGCAGCACTAATTCAAAAAAGGACAATGGAATGGTATGAGGCAGTGACGCATGCTGAGCTGACTACAACCATCTGTGGTGGCAGAACAGGCTACAGCGTGAGCTGCACTCACACACAGAGGCCTTGCAGACAGCCGTGAACGGCGCTGTAAGGCCAAAAAAAGCTCCTCTATGTAATCCTACATAGTGTTTTTCCACAATCTAGCAGGATAAGGATGGAAAACCACTAATAGGATAAATCTGAAAAAATGTGCAACAGGCTGCACTAATTGCAAAAAGGACAATGGAACGGTATGAGGCAGTGACGCACTCTGAGCTGACTACAACCAGCGGTGGCTGCTGAACAGACTACAGAGTGAGCTGCACTCACACACAGACCTTGCAGACAGCCATGAACAGTACTGCAAGGCAAAAACAAGGTTCTCACACAGCGGTTGCTAAATTAGCCTGGGTAAAGCACAATGAAGCAGATCGCTATCTCAAACTATCCCTCAGTCAGAACAGCAGCGTCCTGTCCCTAACTGAATTCACAGCAGAGTGAACCCAAAATGGTGGCAGCTGATTTTATAGTGCATCATGACATCATTTCAGCAGCCAATCACAGCCATGCCCTTACTTACATGCCTAACATGCATAACAGGATGTGCCCACTCTTCTTAGGATTTCTCATTGGCTGAATTAAATCACACTGGCTCATTGAATTATGGGAACTTCCGATTCCGGTATCCGATATTGAGAAAGTATCGGAACTCAGTATTGGAATTCCGATACCGCGAATATCATCCGATACCCGATATTTGCAGTATCGGAATGCTCAACACTACCCATCACTTTACAATGCCTGCTAAAACATGCACATTTGAATTATGGGCTTTGCCCATCACCAACACCATGTCCACCGCAATGTCATTATGTGGCCCTCGTTGACAATAAGCAGAGGGCCATCAAGTCCGTTTTGTAAGCTCCACAGTTAATTTTTTCCACAGGATCCCAATGGAACAACTGTCATAGTGGATGAAGCCGTTGTAAGGTAAATATAGTACAGGAGTTTGGGGAGCTGTATAATCAGTGCCAGTAAATTGGATCCTACCAGACACCAAAAGCATTAGAATTAAATTCTGAATACAGTGTATGCAAGCGAGGGCCTGTATTGTGGTCAGTGTGTCAGGCCGAAAACCCATGTCAGGGACATGTACAAGCCTCATTTTATTTGGAAGCAGCCTCCTCAAGGGAAAGAGACAGGAGTGCCATTGATCATTCTGCACAAGCCTATGCATTTTCTATTGGTTTAATAAATAAGCATACAACCCAGGCCCATTCCCCTATATCAAAGGTGGGCAACACTTCACTAAATCTTTCAACATACTGACCAAATAGTCATTAAACTATACCAAGTCAAAAAAGTGTCTTTGTTTTTAAGATTAAAATACAACTTTATTAGACATACATAAAACACATAAATTAAAAAAGTGCCTCTAACCGGATACAAACTTTATACAGGCCAGCTAAAGCATATAGATATAAATTGTCATATCTTGCTAATAGGTTTTACAACCTCCCCTTCTAATTCTTACTGATAAAAAATTCACACATGCTGCCCAGGGTGTTAGAAATGGTATACATATCGTATACACTACCAAATAATCAAAGATTTACAGTATATCTGGAATATCACTGGTGTTATTTAAATTTGACTAAAATATATACAGAATATCAATATTGCAATTATATCTAACCGATTACTTGTATAGAGTGATCCACCATGTTATATATGGGAGCACACACTCAAAATACCAGCATACTAGCAGATCCCAAATGCTGACAATAATAATAATAATCTTTATTTTTATATAGCGCTAACATATTCTGCAGCGCTTTACAGGTTGTTGCACACATTATCATCGCTGTCCCCGATGGGGCTCACAATCTAAATTCCCTATCAGTATGTCTTTGGAATGTGGGAGGAAACCGGAGTACCCGGAGGAAACCCACGCAAACACGGAGAAAACATACAAACTCTTTGCAGATGTTGTCCTTGGTGGGGTTTGAACCCAGGACTCCAGCGCTGCAAGGCTGCTGTGCTAACCACTGAGCCACCGTGCTGCCCAATTACACCCTGTGGAAACCGTTCATAGAAGGTGCACATCACCGCACCATTATCCACAGCATACATGTCACATCATAAACGTAGAAGGAAGAGGCCAAAAACCCCTGATAAACACATATTACCTGAGTCCAAATGCTTTAAAGATTAAATGCCCAGTGGCGTGCTGTGCCTCCCAACAACCCCGACGCGCATTTCACGCCTGCTTCTTCCTGGGGGCGTGTCCATAGCGGGACATCATAAATATTTATATTCTAGACTAACCAATAGGATCCAAAGTGGGCGTGTTTATTTACTGCGCGTCACAAATGGCAAACGCACACGGCTACAGGAGCTGTGGTACCATCAGACCATGTTTCTGCACGTTGATGCACGGCCATTACACAGTACATAGTTTTCATTATTTTGAATGCACTATGTATTTTTTGTGCCAACTTTTCTCTTCTTCTCCCTCATATCTGATTTTTGCACAGTATTAATAACACCCTTATGTTTATTATTTTTGTGGTGCCCACTGCCCTTTGTTTCCCTACCAAGAATAACGTTTAAGAGAAAATAGAAAGCATAGCCAGAGATGAGACTAGTCCAGCTGCACTCCAGTCTTCATTATGGAAGAGACATGTCAATCATCTCTACCAGTAAATCCTTTCTGAAAAAAAAAACAAGAAATATATACCTGGCTGTAATCATGCTCTAATTAATGCTGCCAGTGGTCTGGGCAGCAATGATCAGGTGACAGGCCCCTTTAAGGAATTCTACAAGTTCCTACAAGTGGCGCTGCTGTAAATTAGGAGCTTTCATACAGAAGTAAGTAAAAGGATGTCTTGTAAAACATGGCAGCAAGCAAAAGGAAAAAAAAAACTGAAAAAAGAACTGTCTACAGCAACTAAATAGAAAAGAGGTCATGCACACAAACTGTTAGTGTTGGCTTACATTTTGAGTTGCATCCAGCTCCTCTCACATTCTAGTTGGGTTCCTATTTCATCTGTAGTAAGTAGACCCCTCATCTTGGGGCTGGAAGAGGGTTTAAATTCAGATCACTACCTGTCCAGCACCAGACAGAAGTAGATCCAGGTTCATGTGTTATTTGGGGCAGACATGCCATCCTGCCACCTTGCCCTGCTGCTCACTGTGCTTTTGAAGATCTCAGCCTCTTTTGGTAAGTGAAACAAAACATTCTATTTTTTTTTTAATCTAATTTCATTTTGACCTTTCTGCCAAATACTCAGCCCCTGGGTAGGACTGACTTGCTCCATAGATATAAGTAAGGGACTTGTTTATAGCACTGAAAACATTGAGATTTGAATGGTTTAGGGTATTTTCATGTATAGCAAATAGGTTGGAGATGAAATCCACAGCATGTCAGTTTATGCTTGTGAAGCTTCACCAAAAATCTGCAACATTTTTGTCAAAGAAATCAGAAACAAAAACTGTAATGTTTCAGAATCAGAGTATCAGTCCCAGGCGACCACACACTAAATTATTATGTTTGAGCATGGTATTCACTACTAAACGTTTTGACCATGTACCTATGGAAAGGTAGTAAGAAAGACTGTGAAGTATTATCACAAGTAACAGTTTTCTTGCAGAAAATTGTAGGACTCTCCAATTCATAGGGTTGGAACACCTGTGCAACTGAATCCTAGTTATGTATGGTCTTCTTATTCAGCCTGTTAATGTGATATCATCTCCTTGATCTGGCATATATGAATGTTGTAGATTATGTGTTATATGTTAATAGATTACCGCCATCTTTAAGATTCATACATGTATAGGAGTACATGTTCTGTATATACAGAGAATGAAATAAGTATTGAACACGTCACCAATTTTCTAATTAAATATATTTCTAAAAGTGCCATTGACATGAAATTCTCACCAAAAACCATCCAATTCACAAATGCAAAGATATCAAATCATAAATGTCCATAAATTAAGTTATGTGTAATTTATAAGAAATGACACACGGAAAAAGTGTTGAACATTCTTACTGAAATGTAATTTATACTTCGTACAAAAGCCTTTGTTGATGATGACAGTTTCAAGATGCCTCCTGTACGGAGAAAGTCACATGCTTTGCTCAGGTGTGATTTTGGCCCATTCTTCCTCACGAACACTCTCCAGATCCTGAAGGTTCCGTGGGCTCCTTCTATAAACTCTGAGCTTTAGTTCCTTCCATATATTTTCTATTGGATTCAAGTCATGTTATTGGCTGCAATATTTTTGCAGCTTTATTTTCTTTTTCGGAAACCAGTTGAGAGTTTCCTTCACTGTGTGTTTGGAATCATTGTCTTGCTGAAATGTCCACCCTTATTTCATCCTCATCACCCTGAAAGATGGCAGCAGATTCTTTTTCACGAATGTCTTGGTACGTTTATATGAAGTTTGCCAATGCCATGAACTGAAAAACAGCCCCACATCGCTTCACTATTGGTATGGTGTTTTTGGGGTGATATGCAGTGCCTTTTGGCTTCCAAACATAGTGTGTATTACAGCATCCAAAGAGTTCAATTTTGGTCTCATCCAACTAGACTATATTCTCCCAGTATTTTACAGGCTTGCCTAAGTGTTGTTGAACAATCTTTAAACTTTGAACATGCTTCTTGTTCAGCAATGGAGTCTTGCATGGTGAGCATGCATACAGGCCATGGAAGTTCAGTGCATTACTTAGTGTTTTCTTTGAAACAACTGTACCTGCAGATTCCAGGTCTTTCTGTAGCTCTTCACAGTTGGTTCTTTGATCTTAGACAACTTCTAATAATTCTTTTCATCCATATGTATGAAATCGTGGGGAGCACCTGGTCGTGGCCAGTTTGTGGTGAATTGATGTTCTTTCCCCTTCCGGATTATAGCCTCAACGGGTCAACAATAAGGATAAGAAAGTCTTGAGACAGCTCAATGGTTTTACCCATCTTGAGGTGTTTCTTATGTGGAATCTTGGTAATGAGAGACCCTTTTATAGGTCATCAGTTGAACCAGCTGATATTATTTTTCACTGTCAGGATTGCTTTCTAATTACTGATACATGTAAGCTGGTGTCATGACTTTCCATAGCTTTTTGCACTTCTCTTTCTTCATGTTTTCAATACTTTTTCCATGTTTAATTTCTCATTATTACACAATAAAGGGAACCTGTCACCCCCAAAATCGAAGATGAGCTAAGCCCACCGGCATCAGGGGCTTATCTACAGCATTCTGTAATGCTGTAGATAAGCCCCCGATGTAACCTGAAAGGTAAGAAAAACAGGTTATCTTATACTCTCTCAGGGGTGGTCTCGCTGCGGTCCGGTCCGATAGGCGTCGCTGTCCGGTCCGGGGCCTCCCATCTTCTTACGATGACGTCCTCTTCTTGTGTTCATGCTGCAGCTCCAGCGCAGACGTACTTTGTCTGCCCTGTTGAGGGCAGAGCAAAGTACTGCAGTGCGCAGGTGTCGGGAAAGGTCAGAGAGGCCCGGAGGGAAAGGTCAGAGAGGCCCGGAGCCTGCGCACTCAACAGGGCAGACAAAGTACACCTGCACCGGAGCTGCAGCGTGAATACAAGAAGAGGACGTCATCCTATGAAGATAGGAGGCCCCGGACCGGACCGCGACGCCCATTGGATCGGACCGCCCCCCAGGTGAGTATAATCTAACCTCTTTTTCTCATCTTTCAGGATACATCGGGGGCTTATCTACAGCACCTTTAATTTATGGACATCTATGATTTTATTTATTTTCCTGTGTTGGACAGGTTGTTACCGACATCTGGTAAGAATTTAATGTAAATAGCACCGTTAGAAATATATTTACTTAGAAAATAGTTGATCTGTTCAATACTTATATCACCCATTGTATATACTCCTCAATATTTGAATTGCAACATCAAGAAGGGAAAGTTGTGGAATTTCAGAAAACTTCTATAGACATGATAATTATTTGCAAATTATGAAAAAATATAAACAAAATTTTCGAAACATCACAATGTCTTCAGTATGGAGCATGCGCGAAATACACATGCTTGCATGTCTTGGCTGCTGTTAATGAAGGTATTAATGGTTGACTAAGGAATGTTCTGCCACATTGAATGCATTTAGGTATGCAAATCATCAAGATCTTCTGTTAGCATCTTCTTTGCAATGAATGGTATCTCAAATGTGCATGGTGGGGGACTGGTCCGGAGACACTGCGTGCCATGAAAGTATGTTCAGGCAGGCTGCTCACAGGAATACAAGCAACATGCAGCATCTAATTGGGTTAAAAAAATGGTTCCTGGGACACTTTAGAGACATGGCAATGCAAGTCTATGGGTCCACAAGAAAATCAGACATCACTCAATTGACATCCGAGTGCAGTCTGATTTTCATGATCTGCCGGAAAGGAAAAAGAAGACAAACTTTTTTCAATACACAAGAAAAACTGATGACACTCTGACCACACTTTGTCATCAGTCTGTTTTTCTCAAATGCGAGAAAAACGGACATCTGAATGAGCTCTGAGGCTTGATTTGTGTTATCCAATTTCATCTGCAGAATGTATCAATTATTGAAACAGTTTTATTGCCATTTCACCAAAATCTCCCAGGAGCTCAACATGACGCCAGTTGGCTAAAAACATCTGCCCCCAGCCACTCCAGAAAAGGCTCATCTGTAAGATGCGCCTATTCTGGCACTTGGCCTCTCTCTTCCCACTCCGGAGTAGCGGTGGGATATGGGGTAATAAAGGGTTAATGCCACCTTACTAATGTAAGGTGACATTAAGCCAGGTTAATAATGGAGAGGTGTAAATAAGACACCTATCCATTATTAATCCAATATTAATAAAGGGTTAAAAAAACACATCTTCCAGATGTGCCTTTTCTGGGGTGGCTGGGGGCAGATGTTTTTAGCCAGGGGGGTCCTGTAACCATGGTCCCTCTCTAGGCTATTAATATCTGCCCTCAGTCACTGGATTTCCCACTCTGGCGGAGAAAATTGCGCGGGAGCCCTCACTAGTTTTTTCCGTGAATTAACCCTTTATTTTAACAGCTACAGCTGTAGGAATATGTAAAAAAATAAGTGATATGAAATGGTTTACTGTATGCAAACCATGTCTCATATCCTGTCGGGTTTGGGAAGGAGATAGCAAAAGCCGGGAATTGAACTACCGGCTTTTCTGCTATCTAGCTCTGTATTAAATTTAAATATATATATATGTGCCTCACTGATGTATATATATATATGTATATATATATATATATATATATATATATATATATATATATATATACCTATACTATGTGTACACATTTATTCTACATATTCTATTCTAACCTGTCAGTGTTACTGTACACCGCGCGTAAAAATTGGACAGCACTCGCATGGTGTGAGTGCCGTGCGATTTTTTTTCGCGCACCCATTGACTTACAGGCAAGTCTCGTCCGAGAATTACAGCAATACGCAGCATGCTGCGATTTTATTTTCCCAGTCCGATTTCGACTGAGAAAAAAATCGCAAATGAGATGTCACCTATTGACTTAACATTGGTCCGAGTGCAATCCGATTTTTTATCGGATTGCACTCGTCTGTTTTGCTCGCAAGTGAGTAGGAGCCCATAGAGATACATCTGTACATAGCAGTATATTTCTATGTTCCTGTAGTCTAGAGGGAAAATTTTTTTTTCTTCCTATAAAATTTTGTAAAAAAATGAAAAACAATTACAATAATGTCATTTTAATGCACTTTTTTAGTCCCAGTTTCACCTTCAAGACCAGGCCAAATTTTTAAATTCTTACCAGTGTTCCTTTATATGGTAATAACTCTGGAATGCTTCAACAAATTGCAGTGACCTTGAGATTGTTTTTCATGTAATAAATTTTGGTCAAACAATTTGACAAAAAAAATAGAACATTTTGCAATTTTCAAATTTTGAAAGAATTTGAATGCCCTTAAAGCCACGTTTACATGTCCAGTATTTCACATCAGTGTTTGTAAACCAAAACCAGGAGTGGATGATAATACAGAAGTGGTGCACGTGTTTCTATTATACTTTTCCTTTGCTTGTTACACTCCTTATTTTGGCTTACAGATACTGAGGTAAAATACTGACTAAATACTGAACATGTTTATGTGGCCTAAATTAGATAGCTATATTTTGACAGAGTGTGTGACAGCAGTCAGGGACAGCAGGTAGGCAAACAATCCAAAAGACTTTAATTGGGAGAATATGACACCAAACATAGAGGATTCCTTAGAGTCTGCAATGCAGCTGGAACAAATCCTCAAATCCAGCAGGGAGGGCAAGACATCAAAAACCCACATGGAAACTGATCCCCAGTCTCTAATAGACCAAACACTGGCACCAGGACCTGACTGCAGCAACAGATCCTTGCTCTTCACAAAACACAGCATTGACTACCAAACCAAACATATGTGTGATTGTTCTACCTCTCTTGTAATCAGCCCCTGGTTGGGCAGAGATGCTCACACCCACCCGTTAAACATTTGCTACAGGTACCCCAAAGTATGAAGAAGGTTCCAGAAGCCCAGTCTCCTGCCTATCTTCAGGGCTTTGTATTTGGGAAGCCCCCCTGCAGAGAGAAGTAAAGTCACTCATGCCCCCACCAGATGGAGAACAGGCAATATTAATGTAGGCCTGATTACAGTATGGTCCATGAAAACAGGATGGGGGGCACTCTGTTACAACGCCTTCCCCCCCCTCAACTTGTGTACAGACTAGTGACTTCAACAGGTTGCTTGTCAAGTACACATAGACATGAATGAGATTATTCATGGCTCCTACTGTCTGGACAATCCAGCAGAATTTTGGTATTTGTTCTCTCTTTGATATACGGTAAAATTGAGCCAGGCTCCATCTTGCATCCTCTTTGACTTAAACTATATATTTGCAGGCAGGCCACTCATCACCCCAACCATGTATTTCTTGATACCCAAAGCCAAAGTCCAGTTCTACACTTGCTTTTGAAATATTGCTCTATTGGCCTCCAGCTAATACAATTATAATCCCCGGTCCTTGCTGTTTCGCCTCTGGCCGAACCACTCTGGGGTCAACTATAGTCAATAATGACCCAGAATTTCAATAAACAGGAACTCTCCGACCTTCCAGCACAACCTCCTGTAAGTGCTTTCTTTGATGATTAGAGGAACTTGTGGCTGTGTCCCGCACCCCATAAACCCCTATTAATTGAATATGGATGTCTGAGTTATTAGGCGAGTCAGCTTGGAGTGGTGACACTACTTCCTCCATTGTATTTAGCTGTAAACAATTAATAGGCCTATTTGGTGCAGGGTCATTCCTCAATCGACCAGCAAGACAGACAGGTGGCTTGCAGATACACATCAATAACATCTGATCTGCATCACACTCCCTCCCATTTGCATTCTGGATCAGGTGGTAAGGAAGCCTGAAGGCTGATAGCCACCTGTAGACGCAGGAGGTGGTTGTTGGAATTGAAGATGACTCCTCCACTGAACAGCTGGGCACGTGGCCTGCAGAAGCCCGGGATGCCCGCAACCATAAAATCTGCATTCTATTACTTTCCCTCCTCGTTGCATTCCTGAAAATCTGGTAGGAGCAACTGGAAGCTAGTGATGAGTGAACCTGTGGATGTTCGGGTTCGCCAGATTCGACCTAGCTATAGTTAAGAGTCTGGTTCGGATCCGCACTTGTCCCCCAACCTGAACCAATTGAAGTCAATGGGGACCTGAACTTTGGTGCTTTAAAATAGCTGTAAAATGGTCATAGTAAGGGCTAGGGGGCTGCAAATGGAAGCTAAATGGGGTAAGAACAGAACAATTTTCCTGAAAACAAATATGGATAGGGAAAATACTTAAAATAATAGAGAATAAAAAGAAAGAAAAAATTATAAACACGAAAAAGGAGGCGAAGGTCCAAGTGGAGCAGGAGATTAAGGAGGAGAAGATGATGATGGCGGTATAGGTAGAAGAGGTGTACGAGGAGCAGGTAGCCAACACTTTTGTATGTTTTGTTTTGTTTTATTGCTTTTTTGGGGAGTACTCTGAAAACAGACATGGTCGATCTGTGTTTCCAATGTACACAAATGAAATACCCTCCTCTGGTGCAAGCAGGTGACAGGACGTTCTGTGTCATTTTGTAGGCCTAAGTACCGTTGGATGAATGGTGAAGCCAGAAGAAGTAGAGGCAATTTTAGATTGGTTGGCTTAAAGTGCCTTCAGTCCCTTTGCTTTGTCTTCCACCCAGTCCCATGCTAACAGTGCAGATTTTGCTCTTGCGGCTAATGGGCATCTGTCTTCCACCTCCTCCCCTTGCAGATCAGTCAAGCAGTCTGAGCATCAAGTCGAGCAGCAGTCACTTCTGCTTTTTGATGATTCTGCTGGCAGTGGTTCCATAGAACATCCACCTAGCCCTAACTTCACAAGTGGAAGAGATTAAGTGCACTGATGCCCAACCACTTGTTCTGTTGGTGAATGAATGCATGGGAGAGGTAGTGCAAACAGTCAGAGGACCTCCGCAGCACATCTCTGATGATGCTGATGACGAAACACATATGCCGATTGCTGCAGCTTTCTGCTGTGTGTATGTGTGTACCCTGAAGACAGCTGCCATATGCCTATGTGTAATGTGAACAGAGTTATGCGTTTATACATTAAATGTGTATAATCCTGATGTAATATGTTAAGGTAATGTATAGAATAGCGAAGCGGATGCCGAACCCCCATGATAATGTATACAGATGCATAGCTCCCAACCGTCCCGCATTGTGCGGGACTGTCCTGGTTTGGAGCCTGTGCCCCGCTGTCCAGCGCAGGACCCGCTGATCCCGCACCCGCAGACAGCAGGACCGACACGCCCCCTTGTCTCAAGCCATGCCCCGGGCCCTTACCCTTCCGTATGGCTACCTGCTTTCTGCGCACAGGACCTGTGATGAGGTCACAGGAGGGGAGGAGTCAGAGGTCACATGATCGGGAGTCGGGACCTCCGAAGTTGTGCTGGTTGCCAACTTGCCGCTGCAGGATGAGGTAAGTAATGCTTTGTGTGGGGTCAGGAGGTGTACAGTGTGGATGTAGCAGAGCCGTGTGTGTGCAAGGTGTACGGAGCGGAGCGCGTGTGTGTACGAGGTGTACGGAGCCGTGTGTGTGCAAGGTGCACGGAGCGGAGCCGTGTGTGTACGAGGTGTGCGGAGCCGTGTGTGTACGAGATGTACGGAGCCGTGTGTGTACGATATGTACGGAGCCGTGTGTGTACGAGGTGTGCGGAGCCGTGTGTGTACGAGATGTACGGAGCCGTGTGTGTACGATATGTACGGAGCCGTGTGTGTACGAGGTGTGCGGAGCTGTGTGTGTGCAAGGTGTACGGAGCGGAGCCGTGTGTGTACGAGGTGTGCGGAGCCGTGTGTGTACGAGGTGTACGGAGCCGTGTGTGTACGATGTGTACGGAGCCGTGTGTGTACGATGTGTACGGAGCCGTGTGTGTACAAAGTGTGCGGAGCCGTGTGTGTATGATGTGTACGGAGCCGTGTGTGTACGATGTGTACGGAGCCGTGTGTGTACGATGTGTACGGAGCCGTGTGTGTACGATGTGTACGGAGCCGTGTGTGTACGAAGTGTGCGGAGCCGTGTGTGTACGATGTGTACGGAGCCGTGTGTGTACGATGTGTACGGAGCCGTGTGTGTACGATGTGTACGGAGCCGTGTGTGTACGATGTGTACGGAGCCATGTGTGTACGAGGTGTGCGGAGCCGTGTGTGTGCAAGGTGTACGGAGCGGAGCCGTGTGTGTACGAGGTGTGCGGAGCCGTGTGTGTACGAGGTGTACGGAGCCGTGTGTGTACGAGGTGTACGGAGCGGAGCCGTGTGTGTACGAAGTGTGCGGAGCCGTGTGTGTACGAGGTGTACGGAGCCGTGTGTGTACGAGGTGTGTGGAGCCGTGTGTGTACGATGTGTACGGAGCCGTGTGTGTACGAGGTGTATGGAGCCGTGTGTGTGCGAGGTGTATGGAGCGAAGCCGTGTGTGCGAGGTGTATGGAGCGGAGCTAAATGTGTACGAGGTGTATGGAGCGGAGCTGAATGTGTACGAGGTGTATGGAGCGGAGCGCGTGTGTACGGAGTGGAGCCGTGTGTGCAAAGTGTATGGAGTGCAGCCGCGTGTGTAGGAGTAGCTATGTGTGGCCATTATATGGTACAAAGTATCATGTGCGGCCAATATACAGTATGGAGCATCATGTGTGGCCATTATATGGTACAAAGTATCATGTGCGGCCAATATACAGTATGGAGCATCATGTGCGGTCATTATACAGTATGGAGCATCATGTGCGGTCATTATACAGTATGGAGCATCATGTGCGGTCATTATACAGTATGGAGCATCATGTGCGGTCATTATACAATATGGAGCATCATGTGCAGTCATTATACAGTATGGAGCATTATGTGCAGCCAGTATACAGTATGGAGCATGTGCGGCCATTATACAGTATGGAGCATCATGTGCGGTCATTATACAGTATGGAGCATCATGTGCGGTCATCATACAGTATGGAGCATCATGTGCGGTCATCATACAGTATGGAGCATCATGTGCGGTCATTATACAGTATGGAGCATCATGTGCGGTCATTATACAGTATGGAGCATCATGTGCGGTCATTATACAATATGGAGCATCATGTGCAGTCATTATACAGTATGGAGCATCATGTGTGGCCATTATACAGTATGGAGCATCATGTGCAGCCAGTATATAGTATGGAGCATCATGTGTGGTCATTATACAGTATGGAGCATCATGTGCGGTCATTATACAGTATGGAGCATCATGTGCGGTCATTATACAGTATGCAGCATCATGTGCAGCCAGTATACAGTATGGAGCATCATGTGCAGCCAGTATACAGTATGGAGCATCATGTGGGGTCATTATACAGTATGGAGCATCATGTGTGGCCATTATACAGTATGGAGCATGTGGGGTCATTATACAGTATGGAGCATCATGTGCGGTCATTATACAGTATGGAGCATCATGTGCGGTCATTATACAGTATGGAGCATCATGTGCGGCTAGTATACAGTATGGAGCAGCATGTGCAGTCATTATACAGTATGGAGCATAATGTGCGGTCATTATACAGTATGGAGCATCATGTGCGGTCATTATACAGTATGGAGCATCATGTGCTGTCATTATACAGTATGGAGCATCATGTGCAGCCAGTATACAGTATGGAGCATCATGTGGGGTCATTATACAGTATGGAGCATCATGTGCGGTCATCATACAGTATGGAGCATCATGTGTGGCCATTATACAGTATGGAGCACTGTGTGGCCATATTTTTTTGTTTATAATTATTGTATGTGAAACAGTGTGATCGGCAGTGCTAAATGGGTGTGGTTGGGACGTGCATATGGGTGTGACTAATTATGAATGGGTGTGGTCAGAGGTGTGGCCTAAAATTTGCCGCAGCGCGCGTTGCGCGCCGCAAACTTTGTCCCTCTTTCCCATCTTTTAAAGTTGGGAGGTATGCAGATGTGTATACAGAAGTGTTTATAGATGAAAGGAGGAAAGGACTATTAGTAATATATGGTAGGATATAGGAATTAGATAAGGAATAGTTAATGTTAGGTATGAGCCCACAAGAGGGGAGGGCAATAATGTTAACAAAAGGAGAGGGACTTCCTGGTTATGTGTGCTGAACAGTAGTGGAAGGTTTAGGAAAGTTTTCATGAGCTTAGGTGCAGTGGGTTGCTAGAGCCAACATGGGCCTATCATTCGGGGAAGTGGATTGCCAAACGACTGCTCTATGCGGATCCATTTATCAAGCCCAGGATCTCGAGATTGAAGTCGGAGCTGTTAGGCACATCGCACCTGCAGGCCTGTAGGGGAAGATGGACACGGATCCTTAAAGACGGAGGATGATGGAATCTAGGTGCACTGTCACCAGTGGAGAGGGATCCCTAGAGGTAGTGGAGAGAGGAGGAAAAGGTATGCTCTATTGTGAACGAGTGCTAGAGCTGAAGTTATGTCTGGTACGTGAGGGAAAGATTGTAACCTGCATCGGGATTTTGACATGACTTTCCTGTAGGGTGCCAGAGCATGCAGAAGCAGCAGCTTGTCCACGACTACCTCGCCTGAGCACCTTACATGTACACCGTCAAGGAGAGCAGGGGTGAAGACTGGGTGGAACATCATGCGGAGGATTAATATTATTATTCTTTTTGGAGCACCATTGATTCCATGGTGCTCTACATGAGGGGTTATTTACAAAACACAAATAGAAATTACAATGAACAAACTAATAGTGACAGACAAGTAAAGAGGGGAGATCACCCTACCCTTGCGGACTTACATTCTACAGGATAGTGGGCAGGGAAGGTTTTAGACAAATTGGGGTCCTGGACAAAATTCAAAGTGGGGCCCCCAATCCTGAAATATTCCACCAACAACACTGTTAGGCTCCCTTCACATGTCCATATAAAACATGTACGTGTTACACCTATATCGGCGCCATCCGTGTTTCCAATAAGTGTGTCATCCATGTGCCATCCGTGTTTTTCCAGTATGGATACTGGAAATGAAATTACAAAGCTTCTTACATACTTTCCATGTTAAACACAGACGGCACATGGACGGCACATGGATGGCACATCTACACGGACCCATAGACTTGTATTGGCCCTTATAATCTGTGCTGCTGGGAAATCATGGACATGTGGACAGCACCGTAGGTTAAATAGGGCACACATAGCATCCGTGAAAAACATGATACATAGTTGTGTGAAGGGGGCCATACAGTCAAATAATAGAAAACAGCAGAATTGTAATCTTTTTATACATCCTACCTCACAAACGGCAGAATAAAAAGCGATAAAAAAGTCTTACATGTCCCCCAACCTACTCTGCCAAATCCGCTCTGGCTCCATGGCCGATAGTTCAGGGTCCCTAATAGTTATTATTATTCACTTTGCAGCTATAATATAAGATGCAGCCTCAAGACCACTGCAGCTAAGTGCTAAGACTGGCAGAGACCCCCGGAGCATCGGTGCTGGAGCTGCAAGGGATTTATCATTTCATGCTAATTATTTTTACATTTTCAGAAAACCCCTGTAGTGTCTGTTCGCACGATCTTTTTGGTGGAGTCTGCCTGTGGATGGTAGACTGAGGTTCGCAGCTGGGCAATCTAAAGGACCTTTCACAACTCTCTCATTACCTTGCTCATAAACGGAGTTCCCTGATCTGTCAAAATCTCCTTCGGCAGTCCCATCCGTGCAAAAATAAGAACAAGCTCCCAGGCGATACTCTTGGCAAAGGATTTTCTTAGTGGTACGGCTTCAGGGTAACGGGTCGCATAGTCCATGACCACTAAGATGTATTGGTGCCCTTGTGCCGATTTAACTAGAGGCCTGTCATGATCCATTCCAGGGTTTTGTCCTGTCCTGTCTGCCCTTTTTCTGAGCGGATCATGTCAAGGGTTAACTTTGCTCTGCCTCATTCTGGGTTAAGGTTTGCTATTTAGCTCCAATGCATCCTGCAAGCGGTGTCAGCTATAGTTCTGCCTTCGGTGTGTGTACCTGACTCTGGTAGATCTTGATTTGTCCTGCTGTGATCCCTGACTTGCCCCATGTCTGTTGACTCCCTCTGTCTGCCCTTTCTCAGTGTTTCCATGTAAATTTGTTTGATTCCCCGGTTTTGACTTGGCTTGTATTTTGACTCACTTCTGCCTTTTGTGTTTGTCTTATCCGCTTCCGACTGTTGCTGAACCCCGTGGCTTGTTCCTGACCACTTGTACTGCTGCAACCTCTGGTACTTCTGCTTCTGACTGTTTTTGGACTCAGCTTGCCTGACCACTCTCTCACCACTTGGTGGCGCCTATGCTGCTGCACTGTGGTGCTACTCTGTGTGTGCAGCCTCACTTCCCTCACAAGCTCCCCCTGGTGGAGGTTGCACTATACTGCACTGCAGCAGCATGACAAGGACCCACTAGATCCATGGCAATCCTTTCAAATGGGACCTCTATCACCAGTATCATAACTAGGGGACTTCGTAAGTGAGTAGAGTGAGGGGTAATCTGACAAGTGGGGTAGGATCTACAATAATTTAGGATCTCCCAGTAACATCCCAGCCAATAGAACCTCTGCATTATTCTTTCCTGTGTTTTCTCTACCCTCAGATGTCCCCCCAAAACATGTGAATGGGCCATGTCAAAAAACGTCTGCCGGTAGGGACCTGGAACCAAGAGCTGCTCCACTATCTCCCCTCCCCTCAGTGTGGTCACTCGATACAGTAACTCACCATTAATGGCAAAGTGTGGGAACCTGGTGTCAGCCCCTGGCTCTTGAACAACCCCATCTATCACAGACACATTTTCAAATGCATTTTTTAGAGTAAGATCCCGCATCTTAGCCGAACCAAAATTTTCCTCAGAAATCCCCAGATCAGGAACCTCGGCCTCACTGACCACCGTCTCATCTGTCATCTGTCCTGGCTGCAAACACGCCATGCGCGCCAATTCATCTTGTGACAGACATCCTTGATAAAGGCCTGAGAGCCAAAACATCGGAAATCTTGTCATGTCCATGTCATATATCGGCTGTAAATAAAGATGCCGGAGGTGTTTTTCTACTACCGTCTCATCTTCATTACACACCAGGACACACAAGTGGAACTCCTCCCCCTCTGGCTGTGATGGGGATTGAGGTTGAGTTGGCTTTTGTCTGAGTCACTTAGCATCCCAGCCTTTCCCCACAAGTTCCAAAACAGGCTGAAGTCCCACCCAATTTTCACGGGGGTGTAGCAAGTCTCTCACAACACCGACCTCATGGGACTCAGTGACAGTCTGTTTTCATATAAACTCTGGTAATGGGGTAGTCCTTGGCATCACTGTGGATACAGCGGACACCCACATGTTTCCCTGGGATCACCTGGTGGGGAAGTGTGGCCCTTATTAGGGTCACCAAACTCCCCGAGTCCAATAGTCCTGACACCAGCATCCCATTTATGGACACGGGACATGACGGAGGCCCATCTCCGGGCTGATGGTCCACACTGCAAGCAGGATAAACAAAATATGAGCAGCACCTGCCTAGGCTGCAATCCATCTGACAAGACAAAGGACAATGGGCAGCAACGTGTCCAGGACCGTAACTCCACCAACAGATCCGTTATTTACCAGCAGTCTTTTGCAACCCTTCAATAGCTCTTTGGGACCTTCAACCTCCCCCAGTGGTGGCTCTGCTACCCATCTTTTGGGACTTGTGCTCCCGATGGGTACCCCAGTATGAAGATGCATCACCCCCTGGCTTCCTTAAGGACCTGTCAGCCACCTGGTACCTTTCTACTAGGCCGACCAGGTCATCCACATTCCAAGGATCCCCCTGGGCAACCCATGTCTGTACCGGCCTTGGAAGGGAAAGAATAAACCTGTCAATTATAACCATTTGGGCTGGGGTGGAGGACTATGGCTGCAACCCATTCTGCACCAGATGCATACCCAGTGGTGTGCAATAACCTGCATAATATCGCAGCAGGTCTGGACCTAGCCAATTTGACACACATCCCATGCCTGTCACATGTGCTAAATTTGGTGGTGCAGAGCTTTCTGCAAATTACACAGATATGTCAGAGCCGCTGCTGAAAATGCTAGCCATCTGCACATGTTTTCGTGATTTCACGCAGTCACTGCTTGCCTGTCTGTGCTGCCTTTTCACTTTTGCCTTTATGCTCACCGCCTCATATGCGATGTACCCACAAGATGGAACTCCATCTTGCACATGTTGGAGAGACAGTGTAAGCATCAGCAGATTATCATTAGAGTGTGAGACGCAGCAAGCACGGGTGAGTCGCTCTGCGGAACACTACTTCATGACCAACGATAGTGCCTCCATGCGGCACATGTGTTCTGTCTTGTGCTGTTTCAAGTACTCCACGAAAATGGCCAGCACTGATGACGCCATCATTACTAACCCACTTCTATGCCTCATTGAAAAAAAAGCTTCAGTCGATGATGAATGAGGTATTGGCACAGGAGGAAAAGTAGCAGGAACATGGAACATTCACGGCATTGTCAGACCAGGTGTCCACACATGTCTTGGGGGATGAGTTCCTGTAGCAACAGTGGCCAGGTACACAAATGTCCGGCCAGGAGATAGTATTGGAGGAGGAGTAACCATGTCCATAGCAGGGTGGCAGTTAGAGCAGCTCACGTGTATCACTGCAGCGTGGCTGGAGAGAGACAAACGGTGCAGAGGACCCAGACAATACACCTACCACCAAGGACAGAACAAATTATTCAACAGTATGTAAGTACTTGGACAAAAATGCAGTAATTAACCAGAGCCAGCATGAATTTGTAGCAAACAAGTCATGCCAGACTAATCTAATTTCCTTCTGTGATAGAATCATTGACTAGATAGATCAGGGAAATGCGGCAGATATAGTATATCTTGACTTCAGGAAAGCATTTGGTAAAGTATCTAATACCGTCGTTATTAAAAAATGACCAAGTATTGGATTGACAAGGCTACGGTTAGGCAGATTCATAACTGGCTCAGTGGCCATACTCAGAGTGGTGATAAATGGTTGCACATCCAATTAGAAGAGTGTTTCAAGTGGGGTATCACTAGGCTCTGTACTGGCCACAGTGCTGTTCAATATTTTTATAAATGATCTAGATAAGGGAGCTGAAGTTAAACTGATCAAATTTGCAAACAATGCAGAGCTAGGAGGGACAGATAACACTAGAGAAGACATAGAAAAGATTCAGAAGGATCTACATAAGCTTGAACAATGGGCAGCAACTAAAGGTACCGTCACACTCAGCGATGCTGCGGCGATATAGACTACGAGCCGACCTAGACTAGATCGCTGGAGCGTCGCTGTTTAGGTCGCTGTAGAGACGTCAAACACAGCAACTCCAGAACGATGCAGGAGTGATCCAGTGACGTAACGGCGACTCACTTCTTGTTCTCGCTGGTTGATAGCTCCATGTCAAACAGTCGGAGTGTACCGACTGGCTAGAAGGAGACGCTGCGACGCCCCCTATGCTCGTTGCTGGCGTCGTTGCTTTTGATGTCAAACATGACGATGCACACCGACCTGGCGACGAAATAAAGTTCTGGACTTCTAGCTCCGACCAGCAATGGCACAGCGGGATCCAGTTCGCTGCTGCGTGTCAAACACAACGAGATCGCTATCCAGGACGCTGCAACGTCACGGATTGTTGTTGTTCTCTTTGCAACGTTGCTGAGTGTGACGGTACCTTAATAGAATGGTATTTAACAGGGAGAAATGCAAGATTCTATATCTGGGCAAGAAAAACAAAAATTACATCTACAGAATGTGAGGAATAGAACAAAGTAACAGCAAGTGTGAATAAGACTTGCATATACTAATAGATCACAGACTGCACATGAGTCAACAGTGTGATGCAGCAGCAGAAAAGGCAAACATAGTTCTAGGATGTATTAAGAGAAGCATAGAGTCTAGATCACATGAAGTAATTATCCCCCTCTACTCCTCATTGGTCAGGCCGCATCTGTAATACTGTGTCCAGTTCTGGACACCACATTTTAAAAAAGGCAGTGAAAAACTGAAGCAAATTAAGTGAAGAGCTACCAGGATGGTGAGCAGACTGCAAAGTATGTCCTACGAGGAACAGTTAAAGTATCTGGGAATGTTTAGCTTGCAAAAAGGAAGGCTAAGAGGAGACTTAAAGGGAACCGGTCAGCAAGATTGTGCTTAGTAACCTACAGGTTGGCGCTGTTATAGTGATTAAAATCATACCTTTGTTGATGAAATCCGTCTTGTAGTTGTTGTTTAATCTTTATTTTTATTTTTCAGTTAATGATATGCTCGTGCTCCGGGGAGGGCCTGTGGGGGAATCTTTATGTGGTGCTCTGATTAGCTATTCTTACTGATGGCTTCTGACAGGTCACTGATCCCTCAGTGACCTGCCCCCTATTTTACATACTGAATATTAAATATATTGAAAAAAAATCACCTTCAGCAGGCAAGCGCCAGCATGATTATATGTATAATGTACATTTAATTATTTTATGTGCTGGTATAAATAAATTCCCCCAAAAAATTCTGACTCAAAATAGCACCACATTTTAAAATAGCCTTCTCCATTACAGGCTAAAGTATGGACCTGAGACCTCTAAGTGTCTGGTATTACCGCACAATGTTCCAGGACAGTTTGCATAATGTACTCATACTCACGGTTCCACTGAGGGTCAATGGCTTGATATGCTTCCGCAGCTGCACCCTCTAAGAGTCTCATCAGATGCTGGACCCACTCCATTTCTGGAACTCCCATTAACTGACATTGGTCAAACTCCTGGAAAAATCCATAATGTCCCCTGAAGCCTCATTAAATGGTTTAAAGTCCTTGCTGGACACTCTTTGGAATTCCCTCATGGTGGGTGTTGAGGTGAAGCTCTGACGGTGGTTTCTAGCTGCTTCCATAGCAAGCTGCCTTTCATGAGCTCTCTAAATAGTCTCCAATGTATCCCCTATGGTGGATCTTCTAGTTGTCATGCTGGAATACCCAGCCACGACCTATCTTCAATGCTCTTACTGAGGGAAGGAGGTTGTTTGTCAAAATCCCGCAATCAATGACCCTGTAACAAGGGCGACTGGGGTGGTAGTCATGGTCGAGTTTACTAAGACACCATCAATGAGTACCCCGGCCCCTTGACCACAAACAGACAAGTGCAGTCCTAATCCTGTGGTAGGGTCAGTTACCTCCATCATACATGTACCTCAGCCGCTGGGGATGAGCTCTCAGGGAAACACCACAGGCATGGTTCTGTTCTAACTGGAACTTTACTGTATATAATATAATGCTTCTTGTTCTGTGTCAGCATCTCCAGCTCCTATGCAGGTTTGGAAGCCACAACAGTCTTTCTGGGGACAGTCACCCCAACACTAGGGCCCGTCCACACTTGCCCTGCAGTCCACTGCCCCTGCTCTGGCAGTGAAGTATGCCCTGCCTCGGGCAAGCTTGCCCAGGCTCTGCTGCAGGAGCAGGAAATTCCTTCCCAGTCAGTCTGTTGGACTGGCCGCCCTTTTTAACTCCTATCCCTGAAGTAATTATGTACAAATACAGTCACATAACATATACAGCACATTACACATTAATACACGGCATAACAACATAAAACATGAGGGAACCATCGGGGTGCCGCATGGGCTCAGTGTGTAGGAGAGAGGAGGCAACTGAGGCTCCCCACCACCTCCTTACAACCCCATCCATCCTCTCTTCAATACAGTGCAGTCGTCCAGTCCCCTTTGCAGAAAAGCAACCCCGAAGTATGATGTTTACTCACCATGTTTCACGGTTGAGATGGTGTTCTTGGAGTTGTAGCCATCCTTCTTCTTCCTCTAAACACGCCTAGTGGGGTTGATACAAAAAGGTTCTATTTTGATCTCATCTGACCACATGATCTTCTCCAATAAATAGTCTAGATCATCCAGATTGTCATTGGCAAACGTCTTCCGCACCTGGACATGTGCTGGCATGAGCAGGGGAACCTTGTGTGCTCTGTTCAATTTTAATCCATGATGGCGTAGTGTGTTACTAACAGTAATGTCTGAGACTGTGGTCTGAGCTCTCTTCAGGTGATTGACCAGGTTCTCCCATGGAGCTCTGGGCTGATTCCTGACCTTTCTCAGAATCATCATGCCCGACGAGGTGAGATCTTGCATGAAGCCTCAGACCAAGGAAGATTGACAGTCATCTTGTGTTTTTTTCCATTTTCTAATAATTGTGCCAATAGTTGTTGCCTTCTTATCAAGTTGCTTGCCTAGCGTCCTGTAGTCCATCCCAACCTTGTGAGGTGTACAATTTTGTCCCTGTGTCCTTAGACAGCTATTTGGTCTTGGACATGGTGGAGAGGTTGGAGTATGATTGATTGAGTGTGTGGACAGGTGTCTTTTATATACGTAATGAGTTCAAACAGTTGCAATTCATACAGATAATGAATGCAGGCAGAGTAGGAAGGTTTCTTTAAGAAACACTAACAGGTCTATGAGAACCAGAATTCTAGCTGGTTGGTAGGTGATTAAATACTTATTTCATGCAATAAAATGCAACTTATTTTGGCAGATATGCAACAGATACAGACTTATTTGTGTGCAGGAGGAGTTTACACTTTTCTGACAGTAGATGGCGATGGTGTTACTGTTACAGTATATGCTTAGTTGAATGTAATGCATATGCTAATTGTACTTTGGTTTCACTTCCTCTCTGGCAAAAGGTATTTTAGACTTCCTGTTATGCTGTTGTGACGCCCAGGAGACCTAGGTACCCAGCACCAGACCAATGAGGTCTGTCTCTTGAGGGGGATGTCACGAGTAGCTGGACCCGGTGCTGTGGTCTCAGGCGATGCACAGTGTAAGGGATATCGTGAAGGAACAGACACTTACTTGATCAGCAGCAGGTCCTCCCAGCGGTTATGATCCTGATCCTGGATAGATGGCTATTGTCCAAATGAAAGACTGAGGTGCTGAAACGTTTAACCAGTTTACTTCAACATAAAGGAATTCGCAACCAATACTGTCACCGGAGTCTGTATAAGAACTCTGAATTACTTTGACCCTGTCAGGATCTCCATCTCTTATTATGCGCAGTTTCTGTATGGCCCTGCTGCTGTATGTGAACTGGCTGCCGACCCAATCTGTCCCTTCTGGGTTCTGGTTCGACGGACAACCCGAGTCCTTTTTGTCAGTTTACTCCCTCTGAGAGTACCGCTGAACTCTGTGTCTGTTGCTGCGTCTGACCCTAGTGAAGCTGATATCACCTCATGTCCTTCCGGTTGCTGTATTATATATAATGAATATAGCCATGGATCCGGTATCCGTCTCTGCGCCTATTCTGGGTAATGATTAATGCTACCCGGTTCTCACAATGTCCCTTTTCTCTATTCTCTTTTTCCTCGGGCCGATGATTTTGGACTTATCAACCGTCATGGGGTTGTTAGAAATTCAGCTGTATGACCTCTCACTCCTAGCTCCTTAGCCCAACTGCCTGTCCTCTTTCTCCGACCAGAATGGATAAAGGGGAGTACCTGGAGCTCCCCCTTCTGACCGGAGGTGGTAGTGCAGTCTTGCTATTTTAGTATTTGTATTTAGTGTCAGTAACTGTTTTTGTGGCAAATACCCCTAGGGGCGCCACACTGTATTAAGAAGATGATGCATGTACCTCATGTTCTGTGTAGATAAAAGTTGAATTACCTTATATAATATACTCTTACAAGTTTCTTCTGTGCCCAAACTATGCAAAAGGTTATAGGCCCAGCATAGAAGACAAAAATGACTTTTTGAATGCAAAAGAATACTTCTGAGCAATTATCTCAAAACAAGTAAGACAAATAAGTTAAAGATGAGCAGCAGTTCAGAGCTGAGACTCACAGTAGCTAAGCTGAACAATGAGAACTATCAGTTATGGAAGTTCAAAGTGGAGATGTTATTGTCTAAAGATGAATTATGGGAGGCAATCACTACAGACAGACTCAATGATAATAATCAGACATGGGATGAGAAAAGCAGACAAACAAGAGCTACTATCAACTTATTAGTTGAGGATGATCAGTTAATCCACATAAGGAATGAGAATACAGCAAGGGGAATATTGTAAGCATTGAGAAAGCTACATGAAAGATCCAGCTTAGGCTACGTTCATATTTGCGTTGTGCGGTGCTGCGTCGGCGACGCAACGCACAACGCAAATGTAAACGCATGCACAACGCAGCGTTTTGTGACGCATGCGTCCACTTTTGCATGGTTTTTGGCGCAGAAAAAACTGCATCTTGCAGCGTCCTCTGCGCCCTGACGCATGCACCACAGTGCGTCACAAAACGCAAGTACAACGCATGTCCATGCGCCCCCCATGTTAAATATAGGGGAGCATGACGCATGCGTCGCCGCGGCTGCGCCCGATGCAACGCTAATGTGAACGTAGCCTTACATCACAAACTATTGATGCTAAGAAAACTTTACAAGATGATATTAAGTGCAAGGAAAGACATGCAGGAGCATATAAACTCCATGATAGAGCTGGTAACACAGCTGAGATCAGTCGGTGAAGACATTAAGGAAAGCCATAAAGCAGCAATATTATTGTACAGTTTACCAGATTCATACACTGCTCTGATAAATGCACTAGAGACAAGACCTGAAAACTAAATCTCCGAGCAGTCATAAATACTCGGAGGTCACCCGAGTATGCTCGGGGGGAAAACCCGAGTAATGAGTACACTCGCTCATCACTAATGTGGACCCATGAAAGTGACCACATCAGGAGGTAATAGATATATGGTGACCTTCATAGATGACTGCTCAAGATACACAGTCACGTACTTGATAAAGAACAAAAGTGAAGTTTTTGAAAAATTAGAAGACTGTGACAAAGTCAAAAAGCAAGTTTCAGAGGAAGAAAATCATCATCAGAAGTGATAATGGAGGTGAATTTACAGGACACCAAATAGAAAACTACTTAAGACAGAATGGAGTAGAGCTTCAAAAGACTGTTCCATACATATCTGAACAGAACGGGGTAGCAGAAAAGAAAAGCAGAACTCTGACTGAAATGATAAGATGTATGCTAAGCTAACAGACTCCAAACTCCCAGAGAAATATTATGGTGAAGCAGTAATGACAGCTACTTATCTGCAATACAGACTTTTTCAAGAAAACTGAAAAAAAAACATATGAACTGTGGCAAGGTAAGAAACCAAGTGTGAATCATTTAAGAGTTTTAATTTTTCGTTGCAGAGTTTTTGTGTTTATTCCAGAAGAAAAATGCTCCAAATTTCAAATAGAGCCATTGAAGGAATATTTGTCAGATATAGTGACAATTGCAAAGGACACAGAATCCTAGATCCCAAGACAGGCAGAATCACAGTAACAGTGTTACATTCATTGAAGATCTAAATGATGACATAATGACATCACTGGAAATGAAAAATGAGAGAAACGACAGTGATGTAACTGCAAGAACATCTGATGAGAAAGAAGTGGACATAAATGAAAATCAAAAAACTGAAAGTCAAGAGATACAGCTCCAGACACAGAACTAAGACACTCAATAAGAGAAAACAAGGAAAGACTACCTCAACGTCTTTCATACAAGGCAAGTACAAATAGAATTTATGAACTTACATATTGGGAGGACATATCTCAACCTTCAGAAGAAGAGGCCAATAAATGGATAAAGGCTGCAGAAACATAATTAAAATCCATGCATGTTCAAAGACATAGACACCGAAAGAACTACCAAAAGAAAAAAAGGCTATAGGATGTAAATGGGTTTTTACAGTAAAATACCAAGCAGACGGCACAGCTGATCGATACCGAGCAAGGCTCGTAGCTAAAGGCTATTCTCAAAAATATGGAGAAGACTATGATGAGACATTTTCTCCAGTTGCAGCAAGGAAACAAACGCAGTTGAAACATCTGAATGTAAAGGCAGCATTTCTCTATTGAGACTTAACAGAAGACATTTACATGGAACAACCCCCAGGATTGAAGGATAAAAGGAAACCAAACATGGTTTGTAAACTACAGAAAAATATATATGGTTTAAAACAAGCCGCTAAAGCATGGAATGATAAAATCACAGAAGTACTCATAAATGAACTTTTTCAAAGAAGCAAAGTGGATCCTTGTCTATATACAAAGAGACTGACAGACAGATGGACTATGTGCTGATATATGTGGACAATATTTCAGTTTGTTTTGAAAAAGAAGGGGATGAAGCGGAGCTAGTCAAAACTTTAGATCAACACTTTGAGATCTGGGAAATATGAAACAGTACCAAGCAATACAGATAGAAAGAGAAGAAGACAGGAGTTTCCTTCTCAATCAAAATCACATGATTCAAGACATAATTAAAACATTTGGATTACAAGATGCAAAACCAGTAAAGTCTCCAATGGAAACCAATTATCTGAAGGAAATAAATAGAGAACAGAATCTGTTTCCGAATAATGAACAATTCAGAAAGGCAATGGGAAATTTATTATATCTTGTGACTGTTACAAGGCCAGACATTGCAGCAGCAGCAGTAGGAATTTTGAGCAGCAAGGTGTCAAAGCCAAACATAATGGATTGGAATGCAGTGAAGAGCGTAATCCATTATTTGAAAGGGACTAGCAATGTTAAACTGAAACTACCTGCAAGTAAGAGATGCATTTTAACCGGATACGTTGATGCAGACTGGGCTGGAGATCCAATTGACAGGAAATCTATCAGTGGCTATGTTTTCTTGCTCTCAGGCAGACCAATTAGTTGGACTAGTAAGAAACAATCTATAGTAACACTGTCGTCAACAGAAGCAGAATATGTCGCCGCAGCACATGCCAGTCAAGATGTTCTATGGGTAAAACAACTGCTAACAGACTTAGGACAACAATAATTGAGACCAACAAAGATGTATGAGGACAATCAAGGATTTCTGGTTCATAGTGAGATGGAAAGAGTTAATTCAAGAACTAAACACATTGATGTAAAGTTTCACTTCTTGAGAGATCACCAGGAACAAGGAATCCTAAATTTAGAGTACTGCCCAATTGAAGATATGACAGCAGATATTTTCACAAAGGCATTGAATGCTGAAAGACATCAGAGACTGATGAAGAAATTAGGCTTAAAGGGAAACTGTCACCTCCAAAATCCAGGGTGAGCTAAGCCCACCGGCATCAGGGGCTTATCTACAGCATTCTGTAATGCTGTAGATAAGCCCTCGATGTATCCTAAAAGATGAGGAAAAGAGGTTAGATTATACTCACCTGGGCGGGCAGTCTGATCCGGTGGGCGTCACGGTCCGGTCCAGGGTCTCCCATCTTCATAGGATGACGTCCTCTTCTGGTCTTCATGCTGCGGCTCCGGTGCAGGCGTACTTTGTCTGCCCTGTTGAGGGCAGAGCAAAGTACTGCAGTGCGCAGGCGCCGGGAAAGGTCAGAGAGGCCCGGCGCCTGCGCACTGTAGTACTTTGCTCTGCCCTCAACAGGGCAGACAATGTACACCTACGCTGCAGCCGCAGCGTGAAGACCAGAAGAGGACGTCATCTGATGAAAATGGGAGGCGCCGGACCAGACCGCGACACCCATCGGACCGGACCGGGACCACCCCTGGGTGAGTATAATCTAAACTCTTTTTCTTATCTTTTAGGATACATCGAGGGCTTGTTTACAGCATTCCAGAATGCTGTAGATAAGCCCCTGATGCTGGTGGGCTTAGCTCACCCTCGATTTTGGGGGTGACAGGTTCCCTTTAACTGAATAAGTCCTTACTGTTGAGAAAGGGTGTTGGCAGATATGCAACAGATACAGTCTTATTTGTGTGCAGAAGGAGTTCACACTTTTCTGACAGTAGATGGCGATGTTGTTACTGTTATATGCTTAGTTGAATGTAATGCATACTTGTACTTTGGTTTCACTATCTCTCTGGTAAAAAGTGTTTTAGACTACCTGCTATGCTGTATTAAGAAGCTGATGCATGTACCTCATGACAAATGTTGAATTACCCCATATAATCTACTCTCACAAGTTTCTTCTGAGACCAAACTATGCAACGATGTAATTACTTAAAAAATCATTCAATGTGATTTTCTGTTTTTTATTTTAAGATTCTGTCTCTCACAGTTGAAGTGTACCTACGATAAACATTACAGACCTCTGAATTTTTTGAAGGTGGAAAAACAGGCAGTGTATGAAATACTTATTTTCCCCACTGTATATGCACCCTTCATCCTGGTATATTTGTCCCTCATCCTGGCCCCATCATGGTATATATATTGCCCATTTTAGTATATGTCCTTTATCCTGGGCCCCATCCTGGTGTATATATCCCCCATCTTGGTATATGCCCCCCGCTCTGTTGCTGTTCTTTAACCCCTTAAGCCCCGAGGGTGGTTTGCACGTTAATGACCGGGCCAATTTTTACAATTCTGACCACTGTCCCTTTATGAGGTTATAACTCTGGAACGCTTCAACAGATCTTGGCGATTCTGACATTGTTTTCTCGTGACATATTGTACTTCATGTTAGTGGTAACATTTCTTCGATATAACTTGCGTTTATTTGTGAAAAAAACGAATATTTGGCGAAAATTTTGAAAATTTCGCAATTTTCCAACTTTGAATTTTTATGCCCTTAAATCACAGACATATGTCACACAAAATACTTAATAAATAACATTGCCCACATGTCTACTTTACATCAGCACAATTTTGGAACCAAAATTTTTTTTTGTGACGGAGTTATAAGGGTTAAAAGTTGACCAGCAATTTCTCATTTTTACAACACCATTTTTTTTTAGGGACCACATCTCATTTGAAGTCATTTTGACGGGTCTATATGATAGAAAATACCCAAGTGTGACACCATTCTAAAAACTGCACCCCTCAAGGTACTCAAAACCACTTTCAAGAAGTTTATTAACCCTTCAGGTGTTTCACAGGAATTTTTGGAATGTTTAAATAAAAATGAACATTTAACTTTTTTTCACACAAAATTTATTTCAGCTCCAATTTGTTTTATTTTACCAAGGGTAACAGGAGAAAATAGACCCCAAAAGTTGTTGTACAATTTGTCCTGAGTACGCTGATACCCCATATGTGGGGGTAAACCACAGTTTGGGCGCATGGCAGAGCTTTGAAGCAAAGGAGCGCCATTTGACTTTTCAATGCAAAATTGACTGGAATTGAGATGGGACGCCATGTTGCATTTGGAGAGCCCCTGATGTGCCTAAACATTGAAACCCCCCACAAGTGACACCATTTTGGAAAGTAGACCCCCTAAGGAACTTATCTAGATGTGTGGTGAGCACTTTGACCCAACAAGTGCTTTACAGAAGTTTATAATGCAGAGCCGTAAAAATAAAAAATCATATTTTTTCACAAAAATTATCTTTTCACCCCCAATTTTTTATTTTCCCAAGGGTGAGAGAAGAAATTGGACCCCAAAAATTGTTGTGCAATTTGTCCTGAGTACGCTGATACCCCATATGTGGGTGTAAACCATTGTTTGGGCGCAGGGCAGAGCTCGGAAGGGAAGGAGCGCCATTTGACTTTTCAATGCAAAATTGACTGGAATTGAGATGGGACGCCATGTTGCATTTAGAGAGCCCTTGATGTGCCTAAACATTGAAACCCCTAACAAGTGACACCATTTTGGAAAGTAGACCCCCTAAGGAACTTATCTAGATGTGTGGTGAGCACTTTGACCCAACAAGTGCTTTACAGAAGTTTATAATGCAGAGCCGTAAAAATAAAAAATCATATTTTTTCACAAAAATGATCTTTTCACCCCCAATTTTTTATTTTCCCAAGGGTAAGAGAAGAAATTGGACACCAAAAATTGTTGTGCAATTTGTCCTGAGTACACTGATACCCCATATGTGGGTGTAAACCATTGTTTGGGCGCAGGGCAGAGCTCAGAAGGGAAGGAGCGCCATTTGACTTTTCAATGCAAAATTGACTGGAATTGAGATGGGACGCCATGTTGCGTTTGGAGAGCCCCTAATGTGCCTAAACATTGAAACCCCCCACGAGTGACACCATTTTGGAAAGTAGACCCCTTAAGGAACTTATCTAGATGTGTGTTGAGCACTTTGACCCAACAAGTGCTTCACAGAAGTTTATAATGCAGAGCCGTAAAAATAAAAAATCATATTTTTTCACAAAAATGATCTTTTCACCCCCATTTTTTTATTTCCCCAAGGGTAAGAGAAGAAATTAGACCACAAAAGTTGTTGTGCAATTTGTCCTGAGTACGACGATACCCCATATGTGGGTGTAAACCATTGTTTGGGCGCATAGCAGAGCTCAGAAGGGAAGAAGCGCTATTTTACTTTTCAATGCAAAATTGACTGGAATTAAGATGGGATGCCATGTTGCGTTTGGAGAGCCCCTGATGTGCCTAAACATTAAACCCCCCCACAAGTGACACCATTTTGGAAAGTAGACCCCCTAAGGAACTTATCTAGATGTGTTTTGAGAGCTTTGAACCCCCAAGTGTTTCACTACAGTTTATAACGCAGAGCCGTGAAAATAAAAATTATTATTTTTTTTCACAAAAATGATTTTTTAGCCCCCAGTTTTGTATTTTCACAAGGGTATCAGGATAAATTGGACCCCAAAAGTTGTTGTACAATTTGTCTGGAGTACGCTGATACCCCATTTGTGGGGAGGGACCACTGTTTGGGCGCATGACAGAGCTCGGAAGGGAAGGAGCGCCATTTGGAATGCAGACTTAAATGGATTGGTCTGCAGGCGTCACGTTGCATTTGCAGAGCCCCTGATGTACCCAAACAGTACAAACCCCCCACAAGTGACCCCATATTGGAAACTAGACCCCCCAAGGAACTTATCTAGATGTGTTGTGAGAACTTTGAACCCCCAAGTGTTTCACTACAGTTTATAACGCAGAGCCGTGAAAATAAAAATTATTTTTCTTTTTCACAAAAATGATTTTTTAGCCCCCAGTTTTGTATTTTCACAAGGGTATCAGGATAAATTGGACCCTAAAAGTTGTTGTCCAATTTGTCCTGAGTACGCTGATACCCCCTATGTGGGGGGGAACCACTGTTTGGGCGCATGACAGAGCTCGGAAGGGAAGGAGCGCCATTTGGAATGCAGACTTAAATGGATTGGTCTGCAGGCGTCACGTTGCATTTGCAGAGCCCCTGATGTACCCAAATAGTACAAACCCCCCACAAGTGACCCCATATTGGAAACTAGACCTCCCAAGGAATTTATCTAGATGTGTTGTGAGAACTTTGAACCCCCAAGTGTTTCACTACAGTTTACAACGCAGAGCCGTGAAAATAAAACATATTTTTTTTCCCACAAAAATGATTTTTAGCCCCCCAAATTTTTATTTTCCCAAGGATAACAAGAGAACTTGGACCCCAGAAGTTGTTGTTCAATTTGTCCCTAGTACGCTGATACCCCATATGTTGGGGTAAACCACTTTTTGGACGCACGGGAGAGCTCGGAAGGGAAGGAGCACTGTTTTACTTTTTCAACGCAGAATTGGCTGGAATTGAGATTGGACGCCATGTCGCGTTTGGAGAGCCCCTGATGTGCCTGAACAGTGGAAACTCCCCAATTCTACCTGAAACCCTACCCCTAACCGTTTACTGAACATTTTCTGACAGTCATAAGTGCCACGTATATAAGTGCCACGTATATAAGTGCCACGTATATAAGTGCCACGTATATAAGTGCCACGTATTTAAGTGCCACGTATTTAAGTGCCACGTATTTAAGTGCCACGTATTTAAGTGCCACGTATTTAAGTGCCACGATATTTCAGTGCCACAATATTTCAGTGCCACGTATTTCAGTGCCACGTATTTCAGTGCCACGTATTTCAGGCACTGAAAAATACGTGGCACGTAAATACTTCAGTGCCACGATATTTCAGTGCCACGATATTTCAGTGCCACGTATTTCAGTGCCACGTATTTCAGGCACTGAAAAATACATGGCACGTAAATACGTGGCACGTAAATACGTGGCACGTAAATACGTGGCACTTAAATACGTGGCACTTAAATACGTGGCACTTAAATACGTGGCACTTATATACGTGGCCACTGAAATATCGTGGCACTTATATACGTATATACGTATATAAACGTATATTTCAGTGCCACGTATTTCAGTGCCACGTATTTCAGGTTAGGGGTAGGGTTAGGGGTAGGGTTAGGGTTTTTTGTTTTTTTCTTGTTTTCTTGTGTTTTTCTATAAAAACGCATGCGTTTTACCGCGTTTACATGCATTTTTTCACACATGCGGTTTTTTTAAAAAACGCATGCAGATAAAAACGCAAGTGTGAAACCAGACTAAAAGACGCTTTTTATAGCAAAAAAGTTTTTGCGTCTCCACATTTTGAGACCTATAATTTTTCCACATTTTGGTCCACAGAGTCATGTGAGGTCTTGTTTTTTGCGGGACGAGTTGACGTTTTTATTGGTAACATTTTCGGACACGTGACCATTTTTTATCACTTTTTATTCCGATTTTTGTGAGGCAGAATAACCAAAAACCAGCTATTCATGAATTTCTTTTGGGAGAGGCGTTTATACCGTTCTGCGCTTGGTAAAATTGATAAAGCAGTTTTATTCGTCGGGTCAGTACGATTACAGCGATACCTCATTTATATCATTTTTTTATGTTTTGACGCTTTTATACGATAAAAACTATTTTATAGAAAAAATAATTATTTTGGCATCGCTTTATTCTGAGGACTATAACTTTTTTATTTTTTTGCTGATGATGCTGTATGGCGGCTCGTTTTTTGCGGGACAAGATGACGTTTTCAGTGGTAACATGGTTATTTATATCCGTCTTTTTGATCGCGTGTTATTCCACTTTTTGTTCGGCGGTATGGTAATAAAGCGTTGTTTTTTGCCTCGTTTTTTTTTTTTTTTTCTTACGGTGTTTACTGAAGGGGTTAACTAGTGGGCCAGTTTTATAGGTTGGGTCGTTACGGACGCGGCGATACTAAATATGTGTACTTTTATTGTTTTTGTTTGTTTTTTTTAGATAAAGAAATGTATTTATGGGAATAATATTTTTTTTTTTATTATTATTTATTTAGGAATTATTATTTTTTTTTTTTACACATGTGGAAATTTTTTTTTTTACTTTTTTACTTTGTCCCAGGGGGGGACATCACAGATCGCAGATCTGATAGTGTGCACAGCACTCTATCAGATCTGCGATCATACTTTCATCGGAGCAGGCTGCAGCTTTCATCTGCAGCCTGCTCCGACCCGGAAGTGCTCCCTGCAGGACCCGGATACAGCCCCTCGGCCATTTTGGATCCGGGGCCTGCAGGGAGAAGACGTTCGGTACGAGGTGAGTACATCACCTTGTACCGATCGTCTCAGGGAAGCCCGCAGGGAGCCCCCTCCCTGCGCGATGCTTCCCTGTACCGCCGGTACACCGCGATCATGTTTGATCGCGGTGTGCCGGGGGTTAATGTGCCGGGGGCGGTCCGTGACCGCTCCTGGCACATAGTGCCGGATGTCAGCTGCGATATGCAGCCGACACCCGGCCGCGATCGGCCGCGCTCCCCCCGTGAGCGCGGCCGATCGCGTATGACGTACTATACCGTCACCGGGAATTAAGGCCCACCCCACCTCGACGGTATAGTACGTCATATGGGATTAAGGGGTTAATGTGTAGAGAAAAAATAAACTATTATACTCCCCAGGGGTGTACACAGAAGTAATGGAGATCCACAGCAGAACTATACTGCACCCCCATAGTCCTACATATAGTATAATTCATCCTATAGTCCATCATAGTCATCCATGTTTCCATGTAGTATAATGCATAGGCCATAGTCATCCATATTAGTATAATACACAGCCCATATCCTTCACATAATATAATGCAAAGCTCATAGTCCTCCATATAGTATAACTTAAACCTTGAAAGTTCTGGGTTTGGACCGGACAGTTAGTGTAGCTAAACGCTGAATAGGGACGTCTCCCGGAAGTCCGTTACAATTTTAGGAGTTCTGCTGGATGCCCCGATTGCGAGAGAGAGGGGAAGGGAGAGAAAGAGAGAGTTTCCAGCTCCAAAGTTCAAGTCCCATTGTTTTCAATCGCGTTCGGGTTCTAGTTCAAGTTCTTGTACAGTTCTGCCACTCGAACTGAACTTTGGAATATAGTTTGGGTCGGGTGCCAGATCCCTGTAGAGGCCTGTCTTCTGTCAGAGTCTCACATACCAGTCCTTGTTGCCATTACCATCCTTTTCTGACTGACTCGAATCTTACCGCCTCATAACAGTTAGCTCCTGCCCATAACATGTGACTTTCCCATAAAACTCACTAAAACCTTTACTGATGTTGTCCCTGTAAGAAAAATCACAATTAAGTAAGACAAGCAAAGTAAAACAAGCAAAGAAATGGGAAAAACCACATACATTGAAAATGCAGAAATAACATAATAAGAAAAATACCTCTATCTCAGAAACTTTATGTGATAGAGCAAAACTAAGCAGATTTTTTTTGATCAGCAAATCAAACTCCATAAAACAGACTTATTACCTTTACTGATGATTTTTTTTGTGTTGACCAGTGATAATTTGTCTTCCATCTGATTCTCTGATAGCTGTAACTTTTTTTTTTTCAACGGAGCTATACAAGGTCTAAACCAAAAAAGTGAGGATCAAATTGGTATTGGAGGGATACCTACAATAATAATCCCAAATTGGAGCGAATCCCAAGAAAATCCCTCTCTATTAAACCATAAAATTAACTTTGATTTTAACATGTTACAAAATTTGAGGAGAAAATAAAAATGAGTTAAAAAGGTTGTCCCTAATCTGCCAATAGATTATATTAGTCCTTTGAAGTTTGGACATTTGCATAGGGTGACACTCCTGGTTGTCAGCACTTATTGGCTGAATAGGACAAAGGATTATAGCACTTGTCCCCCAACATGTTTCACTGCAGGGTATAGGACACTGGCATGAATGGCCATTGGACATTAGCATAAGAACAATAGGTTTAGCCCATAGGATAGGAATTATTTAATGATAGAACTATCCCAGTGGATGGGAACTAGTTTTAATAAAAGGGTCACTTTCTGCTAGTGAGTGTGTATAGAGAAGTGCGGTGTCAAGGTCAAGTTCAGGGGCAGTGAGCTGCTAGGGGCAGCATGGGCCAATCGTTCAAAGCAGTGAGAGGCAGAACTGAGATCCCTGATGGACATTCCTGTAACGCTTGGAGCCTAGTGCTCGGACCAGGTAATTTCTGATTAAAATGATACCTTGGTTGATGAAATCCATCTTATGGTTGTTTCCTAATCTTTATTTTCAGTTTTGTGTTAATGAGATTCTCGTGCCCTAGGTCTTGGTTGGTATATGTGGTACTCTGATTAATAATGCAGCCTGCTGACAGGTCACTGATCCCTCAGTGACCTGCCCCCTAGTTTGCATAATGAATATCAGTACATACTGAATAAAAAATTTAAAAAAAGCTTCTTCAGACAGGTGCCAGCTGTGGCACCTGCGTTGCAGCATAATCGCATTTTTACTGTGCACTTAATCCCTTTTGCCTATTTAACCCCTTACTGACCTCGCACAGGATAGTACGTCCGAGGTCAGCTCCCCTGCTTTGATGCAGGGCTCCGCGGTGAGCCCGCATCAAAGCCGGGACATGTCAGCTGTTTTAAACAGCTGACATGTGCCCACAATAGGCGCAGGCAGAATCGCGATTCACCCACCGCTATTAACTAGTTAAATGCCGCTGTCAAACGCAGACAGCGGCATTTAACTACTGCATCCGGCTGGGCGGCCGGATATGAGCGCATCGCCGACCCCCGTCACATGATCGGGGGTCGGCGATGTGTCAGGACAGTAACCATAGAGGTCCTTGAGATCTCTATGGTTACTGATCGCCGGTAGCTGTGAGCGCCACCCTGTGGTCGGCGCTCACAGCACACCTGCAATTCTGCTGCATAGCAGCGAACATGAGATCGCTGCTATGTAGCAGAGGCGATCGGGTTGTGCCTGATTCTAGCCTCCTATGGAGGCTATAGAAGCATGGCTAAAGTAAAAAAAAAAAGTTAAAAAAATGTGAAAAAAATAAAAAAAATATAAAAGTTTAAATCACCCCCCTTTCGCCCCATTCAAAATAAATCAATAAAACAAAAATCAAATCTACACATATTTGGTATCGCCACATTCAGAATCGCCCGATATATAAAAAAAAAAAAGCATTAACCTGATCACTAAACGGCGTAGCGGGAAAAAAATTCGAAACACCAGAATTACGTTTTTTTGGTCGCCGTGACATTGCATTAAAATGCAATAACGGGTGATCAAAAGAACGTATCTGCACCAAAATGCTATCATTAAAAACGCCAGCTCAGCACGCAAAAAATAAGCCCTCAACCGACCCCAGATCATGAAAAATGGAGACGCTACGAGTATCGAAATATGGCACAATTTTTTTTTTCTTCTTTTTTAGCAAAGTTTGGAATTTTTTTTCACCACTTAGGTAAAAAATAACCTAGTCATGTTAGGTGTCTATGAACTCATAGTGACCTGGAGAATCATAATGGCAGGTCAGTTTTAGCATTTAGTGAAGCTAGCAAAAAAGCCAAGCAAAAAACAAGTGTGGGATTGCACTAGTTTTGCAATTTCACCGTACTTGGAATTTTTTTCCCGTTTTCTAGTACGCGACATGGTAAAACCAATGATGTCGTTCAAAAGTACAACTCGTCCCGCAAAAAATAAGCCCTCACATGGCCAAATTGATGGAAAATTAAAAAAAGTTATGGCTCTGGGAAGGAGGGGAGTGAAAAACGAACACGGAAAAACGAAAAATCCCAAGGTCATGAAGGGGTTAATTGAGCTAGGAAAAAATTTGAAAATGGCGGCAGTTGTGCCTGCGCAGTAGCAGCTATTGGTGTGTATAGAGATACTATAGCTGCTATTGTGCAGGCGCTGGCGGCGCCATCTTACTGGAGAAGAAAAAAAGATTTTCTCCTCCAAGATGGCGCCGCCCAGCTCTTGGAAACAACCATAAGACAGATTTCATCAACCAAGGTATCGTTTTATTCAGTATAATGGCACTGACCTGACACTATATGTAGGTTACTATGCACAATCCTGCTGACAGGTTCCCTTTAAACCCCCGCGATCAGCACCAATTGTGGGCATTACTGCAGGATGTCAACTGTGATGTATAGCAGACACCCAATAATGATATTGCCGGCTCTGCGAGTGAGCCGGTGCAATCATTGTGATTTACTTGTACGGTGGTCAGTGCCGGGTTTAGGGCGGGGTAAGCTAGCAATTTGCCTAGGACCCAACTCCTCCAGGGGCCCCTAGCCAGTGGCGTTCCACTTATAACAGCAGACCACACGACCATTATGGGGCCTGTGAGTCAGGTGTGCCTGGTGCTAGCACCAGTGCTGGCTTTGTTCCCCCACACCCAGCATAGCACGTTCAACTGTACCAGCATTGTAGGGGGCTGCATTATACTATAATGGGGCTGCTTTATAGTATATGGGGCTGCATTATACTATATGCGGGCTGCATTATACTCTATGAGGGATGCATTATACTATATGGGGGCTGAATTATACCATACATGTGCTGTATTATACTATATGATTGCTGTATTATACTATATGAGGTTGTATTATACTAGTGGATATGGGGGGCGCATTATACTATGTGGGGCTGCATTATAACATATGAGGGCTGCATTATATTATATGGGCTTCATTATACTATATGGGGGATGCATTATACTATGTGGTAATTACATTATACTCTATCAAGGACTATGGGCTGTGCATTATACTATATGTACTGCATGGGAGCTATATTTTACTCTATCCAGGACTATGGGTTGTGCATTATAGTATATAATAACATAGTGCTTAAGGTTGAGAGAAGACTTTAAGTCCATCTAGTTCAACCCATATCCTAATCTAACATGCCCTAACATGTTGATCCAGAGGAAGGCAAAAAAAAGAGTAAGCTCCACATTGGGGAAAAAAATTCCTTCCCGACTCCACATATGGCAATCAGACTAGTTATTGTGGGATCATTATTTAATTTTCTAAGTTTATTTAGTGCCTCATCATTACCTACTTCCTTTAATTCTCTAAATGCTTTCTTTTCTAATTGCGCCCCTTACAGCTCTATTTAGCCATATTGGTTTCCTCCTATTTCTAGTATGTTAATTCCCATACGGTATATACTGTGCACAGGTCCTATCCAGGATGCTATTAAACGTCTCCCATTTTCTTTGTGCATTTTTATGTCTCAGGATATCATCCCAGTTTATTGCACTAAGATCATCTCTGAATCATTGGAAATTTGCCCTCCTGAAGTTCAGTGTCCTTGTAACCCCTCTACTACACATCTTATTAAAGGATAAATGAAAACTTATTATTTTGTGATCACTATTCCCCAAGTGACCCCCAACCCTTATATTTGATATGCGGTCTGGCCTGTTGGTTAATATTAGGTCTAGCAGTGCCCCCCTGCTTGTTGGGTCCTGAACCAGTTGTGAAAGGTAATTGTCTCTCATAGTTGTCAAAAACCGATTACCTTTGCTGGAACTGCAGGTTTCTGTTCCCCAATCTATTTCAGGGTAGTTGAAGTCCCCCATAATAATGACTTCTCCTTGAGTCGCAGCTTCATCTATTTGCTTTACGAGGATATTCTCCATTGCTTCCATTATTTTTGGAGACTCATAACAAACCCCTATCACTAATTTATTATTTTTCCCCCTCCCCTTATTTCCACCCACAGAGACTCTACATTTTCATTAGATTCACCTATATTATCACGCAGGATGGATTTTAAGGATGATTTTACATGTAGACACACACCTCCCCCTCGCTTATCCTTTCGGTCATTTCTGAACAGACTAAACCCCTGTAAATTAGCAGCCCAGTCATGGCTCTCGTCCAGCCATGTCTCAGATATCCCCACCATGTCATAATTATGCTCCAACAAAATTAATTATAATTCGTCCATTTTGTTGGCGAGGCTTCTGGCAAAAGTATACATGCACTTTATGCATCTCTCTTTACCTCTATTCTTTCTTAATTTATTACCTTTTCTAACCCCACCCCATGCCACCCCCACCCCCAACTTCTTCATTTGTGCCCAGGATTCTATCTGCAGTATCTTCCCCTCCTATAAAATGAATACCCTCCCCCCCAATCCCTAGTTTAAACATTCCTCCAGCCTTCTAGCCATTTTCTCCCCCAGCACAGCTGCACCTTCCTCATTGAGGTGCAGCCCGTCCCTAGTGTAGAACCTGTAGCCAACTGAGAAGTCAGCCCAGTTCTCCAGGAACCCAAACCCCTCCTTCCTACACCAATTCCTGAGCCACTTATTTATCTCCCTAATCTCACGTTGCCTCTCTGGCGTGGCACACGGTACAGGCAGTATTTCAGAAAATACCACTTTGGAGGTCCTTGCTTTAAGCTTGCAGCCTAATTCCCTGAAATTGCTTTTAAGGACCTTCCACCTACCTCTAACTTTGTCATTTGTGCCAATGTGCACCATGACCGCTGGGTCCTCACCAGCCTCTCCCAGTAATCTGTCAACCCAATCAGCGATGTGTCAGACTCGAGCGCCAGGTAGGCAGCACACCATTCGGCGATCAATGTCTTTGTGACAGATTGCCCTATCTGTTCCACTAATAATTGAGTCCCCCACTACCAGCACCTGTCTGGCCAGCTATGCTCTCCTATTTCCCCCTTACTGGAGCAGACACTCCTCTGGCTTTCAGAGGACATGCCTTGCTGCAGCAGTGCTGTTCCTGCACTCACACCCCCCTCATATGCCAACTTAGCAAAATTATTGGGGTGTGCCAGATCAGGACTAGCCTCCCTGGCACTCATCCCTCTACCCCACATGCTAACTGTCACCCAGCTAGCTGCCTCACTTTCCTGCAGCTCCATCCTACCATCCTCCCCCACATCTATCCCATTGAGCGTCTGCTCAGTGAGCAGCAAACTTCTTTCCATATTTTCTATGGATCTCAGGGTTGCCAACTGCACATTTCAATCCAGAATCTGGGCTTCTAAATGCACAACGTGCTCACATCTCGCACAGCAGTATGCACCCTTGACTGAAGGAATTCTTACCCCACCTACTAGCTGTTACAGGAAGACCCCCTGTGGATCCAAACCATGTGGACTAACTGCTTTGTTCAGACAGCTTGGATTTCAAAAGCAGAATATGGACCATATGTACTAGCCACACACCAGTTACATTTCTGAGATCACTATAATGGGCCAAACGCTTTCCATTGGTTCGATCAATTTGTAGCCCCACAGGTAGAGGAGATACGTAGAATGGCTAGTAGGAACAAGATAGCAAAGATGTTTTTAGTCTCAACACGTAGCAGTGGCCCGCCTAGATCCAAAGGTGGCAAAACAGTATTCCTAGGACCGTCTATTAAGAAGTTATGAGTCTGACCCATCTTAGGTTTTGGTGTTTTCAGCTGCTAGAAGCAAGGGAAGGGGATTTAGGTACAGCCCAGAGGGCAGGAGGGGACTGACTCCAAGAGGATAAAGGCTAGTGTAAGTCCATGTGGTCTCTCTCTGTTATGCTTGTGGTTCACTTAAAAGGTAGGGCCCACATCGAGTAACGTGCAGTGAAGGACCTAGGGACCAGTTGCCAGTACAGGCCCCCTGCGGCCCAGCACACACATGGTCGAACATCCGAATTGACCTGATCCATCTGATTATTTTTTTTGTCCTATCACTATTGTATTTGCATATCTGACCATTGCATACCTATAACTGTCGTGTATATAGTGTATTGTCTAGTGTGCCCTTAAGTTGATTAAATATATAATTTAGCCTTGGGCTGCTCTTTCATCTCGATCCACGAATCCATTTCTCAGGTTAACTTTCCATTGCTACCAGGACTTGTTTCTGGCCAGATATAATCCCGTTAACCGACCAGGCTTATATCTAATGCGGAACTAGTTGCAGTCTTAAGGCCCCGTCACACTTAGCGACGCTGCAGCGATACAAACAACGATGCCGATCGCTGCAGCGTCGCTGTTTAGTCGCTGTGTGGTCGCTGGGGAGCTGTCACACAGACAGCTCTCCAGCGACCAACGATGCCGAGGTCCCCGGGTAACCAGGGTAAACATCGGGTTGCTAAGCGCAGGGCCGCGCTTAGTAACCCGATGTTTACCCTGGTTACCAGTGTAAAATGTAAAAAAACAAACAGTACATACTCACCTTCGCGTCCCCCGGCGTCCGCTTCCTGCACTGACTGAGCGCTGGCCCTAACAGCAGAGCGGTGACGTCACCGCTGTGCTTTCACTTTACGGCCTGCAGTCAGTCAGTGCGGGAAGCAGACGGCAAGGGACCTGACGGACACCGGAATGTGAGTATGTAGTGTTTTTTTTTTTTTACATTTACGATGGTAACCAGGGTAAACATCGGGTTACTAAGCGCGGCCCTGCGCTTAGTAACCTGATGTTTACCCTGGTTACCAGAGAAGACATCGCTGAATCCGTGTCACACACACCGATTCAGCGATGTCAGCGGGACCTCAACGATCAAAAAAAGGTCCAGGCCATTCCGACACGACCAGCGATCTCACAGCAGGGGCCTGGTCGCTCCTACATGTCAAACATAGCGAGATCGCTACTGAGGTCGCTGTTGCGTCACAAAACTTGTGACTCAGCAGCGATCTCGCTAGCGACCTCGCTTAGTGCGACGGGGGCTTTACTGGGTTGAACAGGTGCTGTTTCACTTGTGTTATTAAAAGGAGCCTCTTATCCTATCAAGGTTGTGAGCGACTGTGGTTCCACCTCAGTGACTGCATGGGCCACATCCTCTCACTCCCCATGCCTCCCTGAGCACTTGTGGACAGGGGTTATGTGTGTAAAACTGGGCCAAGCTGACTTTACTTGTCCCCAGGGGGTGTGGAATGTCATATTGGTGAAAGTGGGAAGGCCACTTTACGTGATCCTTCTGATGACTAGTGATGTCAGGCAGGGTGCATTATACTCTCTCAAGGACTATGTGGAGTGCATTATACTCTATTGTGGACAATGGACTGTGCATTATACTATATGTACTATATAGGGGCTGCATTATACTGTATTGAGGACTATGGAGTGCATTATACTCTATGGAGAACTATGGATAGTGCATTATACTGTATGGAGGACTATGCGGTGTACAATACTATGGTGAGTGCATTTCACTATATGGAGGACTCTGGGGGTGCACATTATACAATATGTAGGACTATGGTAGTATATTATACTATATGGAGCACTATGGGGAGTGTGTTATACTGTGTGGAGGACCATGGGGTGTGCATTATACTATTTGGAGGACTATTGAGCACATTGTACTATGTGGAGGACTATTGGGGCACATTATACTATGTGGAGGACTATGGGATGTATTATACTATGTAGAGTACTATTGGGTGAATTATACTAAACAAACAAAATGCTGCCTATTCATTGAGTGATTGGATTGTTTATGCTGGAACAAAAACCATTATTCCCAGCAGCACATTGCCCAGTTTAAATTGTAGATTTGCTGTTGATATCATGATACCGTATGGAGGCTGATTGGTTTACTAGTGATCATTCTGTGCCCATCATTCTTCCTCAGTCGGTGTAAAGAGGCTGGGGAAACAAGCATTGAACGTCTTCAATATTGTCAATAACGCTTGTTTAACTGCTTTAACTCAGCGCATGTAAATACAACCAAAATATTTGTGTCATGGTGCAATATGTTAGCATTTGGGGTCCCACTTTAAACTTTTACCCAGGGCTCCACTTTGTGTAAAACCTGCCTTGATAGCGGTTTGCGGAAACACACTTTCCGCAGCACCATACTTGTACGGAGCATGTCATGAAAGAATTAAAAAATAGCAAACATCACAAATCAGCAAGCAACAAATGTATTAGGTGTTTCTGTCATTGTAACAACTCACGCAACAGAGTGATCAAATTATTTACGGTGACCAGTAAATGGTGTAAAAAAATAGTGTGATTGAATTTTTCTCCATCAAACCCATAAAAAAAGTAATAAAAATGTAACACTGAGCCCATGTTCACACATAGCACAAATGCTGCATTTTTTTTTACTGATTTTTACAGGTGTACATACCAAACGACCCAATAACAATCTTCTATGAATATTGCATGTTTGCTGGGGGTTTTATGCATTTCCCCCCTATTTGATTCATTTTTTGGTGCAAATTTGAAGCAGTGTTTTTAATACTTTTTAATAGTACAGAAAGCTTTGATTCTACACATTTTTGCATGCATTTTTTTTCAGGCTCCACATAGAAGTTTATAAGAAAAATGCACAAAAAAGACGCATCATGGGAGGAGTTTTAATGAAATCACATCATTTTTGCTTAGATATTTATCCTGTGTTCACACGTAGCTGCATTTTTTTTCTGCTGCTTTTTTTGCACAGAAATTTAACAAGAAAATTTGTCCAAGAAAAATGGATGTGATTTCATGAAAGCTGCGCTCACTGTGTGTCTAAAGACACTGCTTTTATAGGTGTGTTCATTCAAGAATAGGGATGGGCGAACCCGAAGTGTAAACTTCTGGACATGTACCGAACACATAGTGTTTGGTCACAAGGTCCCGAACACGGGATTCCATGGGAAACCCGTGCTACTGTCCGGGTCCAGTTCGTAGAGGGTCTGTAAAATAATAAAATTAATAATAAACATTATTATTTTACTTACCTGTCCAGCGATGCGTCCTCCCGTCCCGCTGTCTCCTGGCCGCATCTGCTTCCGGGGCTGCTCATTAACTTCCAGCCATAATCACTGCCGACGCTGGGCGAAAATTGCTGAGCACTGAGCAGTGTTCGTGAATAACCCGGAAGTTAATGAGCTGCCCCGGAAGTAGATGCGGCCGGGAGACAGCGGAACGGGAGGACAGGTAAGTATAGTTATAATGTTTATTATTAATTTTATTGTTTGTTTTACAGCCCCCCGCCCCATCCCATTTCTGTAAAGTCCAAGCTTGGGGTTCGGACGCAAGTTCGCCTCATCTGCGGCCCTGGGCTCGAACTTTAAAAAAACACTTAGCCGAACCCGCCGATCCAGATCATCGGGGGGTTCGCCCATCACTATTCAAGAACTTATTTATTGAGTAGACACTGCAGACTCCCACACAGCGTGCTGCCACACAGATCTCCCCTATCCAGATGACTGATGAAGGTCAGGTATTGACCAAAACATCTCATTTATTTCTGAAAATTCTTCACTCAATAAATAAGTTCTTGAACACACCTACACGAGTGCCAAGTATTTCTACATCACAGCTGACGGATTTGGTTATCCTACTTGTGCACCACCAGAATTCCAGAAGTGCCGTGTTTTCCTAATTACCCTAAAGACGCTGCTGAACTGTGTGGTTTTGGGATTTGTTTTTCTCTAAATGCTTCTATATGGAGACTGATAAAAAAACAGAAGTAAAAAAAACTTTAGTTACTTTTTTAAATGCAGAATCAAAACTTTCCAGTATTACAAAAAATCACATTAAAAATGTGGCTTCATATCTGCACCAAAAACGCATCAAATAAGGGGGAAACCCCATAAAATGCAGCAAAAAAGCAATAATCAGAGAAGATTGTTACAGTGTAATTGGCATGGTCAAAATTTGCTGCGTCGCTTTACGTGCACCACATAATTTTGCCCTCTTTCTGTTCTTTAAAAGTTTGGTACTGCCATGTCTTGCAGAGTCTCGCATAGAGCACATCTGGGACATCATTGGGCGGCAATTGCAATGGCAGCTGTTAGCAGCGGATCTTGATGATTTACATGTCAAAGTGCATTCAGCATGGCAGAACATGTCTTAATGACCTTAACCTCCTCATTGATAACACACCAAGGCTTGTAAGTGCATGTACAGGTGCTTCTCACAAAATTAGCATATCATCAAAAAGTTATTTTATTTCAGTTATTCAATACAAAAAGTGAAACTCATATATTATATAGAGTCATTACAAACATAGTAATCTATTTCAAGTATTTATTTCTGTTAATGCTGATGATTATGGCTTACAGCCAATGAAAACCCAAAAGTCATTATCTTAGTAAATTAGAATACTTTATAACACCAGCTTGACAAATGATTTTAATATCAGAAATGTTGACCTATTGAAATGTATGTTCAGTAAATGCACTCAATATTTGGTCGGGGCTCCTTTTGCATCAATTACTGCATCAATGCGGCGTGGCATGAAGGCAATCAGCCTATGGCACTCCTGAGGCATTATGGAAGGCCAGGTTGCTTTGATTGCAGCCTTCAGCTCATCTGCATTATTGGGTCTGGAGTCTCTCATCTTCCTCTTGACAATACTACATAGGCTCTCTATGGGGTTAAGGTCAGGCGAGTTTGCTGGCCAATCAAGCACAGAGATACTGTTGTTTTTAAACCAGGTATTGGTACTTTTGGCAGTGTGAACAGGTGCCAAGTCCTGCTGGAGAATTAAATTTACATCTCCAGAAATCTTGTCAGCAGAGTGAAGCATGAAGTGTTCTTTTTCTCCTTGGCCCAGGTAAGACACTTCTGGTGTTGTCTATTTGGTCATGAGTGGCTTTGCACAAGGAATGCGACACTAGTAGTCCATGTCCTGGATATGTCTGTGTGTGGTGGCTCTTGAAGCAATGACTCCAGCAGCAGTCCACTCAGGATCAGACTGTCCCACCGGGTAACTGGAGGATTCTCCGGTGGGCCCAGGCACTTACACCTGCTGGCACACAGGGCCGGCTGCTGCCTAGGGCCCCCGCTGTTCCAGGATCCCCCAGCCAGTGGCATGTCACTAATAGCAGCACACCCAGCTGCTATGGAGCCCATGACTCAGGGGGGCCCACCTGGTGTCAGCGAAGCAGCAGCTGGAGACAGGAGCCTGTCCCTGCTGCTAAAGAGAAATTAATATTCATGCTTCCCCATGCCCCATGGGCATGGAGAGGAGTGAATATTCATTTTTTCTTAGCAGCAGGCTGAGGCTAACACTGCCCACATGTAAAGCCGGAGCAGCTGTGTCGGGGCCCCGGAGGCAGGCCCCTGCAGGGCGGCTAAGACTGAGGGCAATCGGCAGGCAATGTCAGCAGAGCAGAGCTGCAGGGATCCGATGCTGTCCTGCTTCCTGCTCGACGCTTCCTGTCTGACACAGCAGCAGCTGGATGACATCATTATTCAGCACGTAGCTGTTTCAGAAAGATAGCTGCAAGTGATGAAGATGCTGCTGGGATGTGCTGCAGCTGTGGGGAACATGTGGAGAGGTGAGTGGTGCTGTGTGTCTTTCTGTCTGCGTGCGTGCGTATGCGTGTGAGAGTGGTGCAGTGCTGTGTATGTGTGTGTGTGTATGTGAGAGTGGTGCGGTGCTGTGTGTGGGAGAGGGCAATGATGTGGGTGATGGAGACAGCAGCGCTGGAAGTGATGGGGGATAAGGCAATGTTGTTGGTGGTGGAAAGGACGATGGGCTGCTGTGGGAGGAGGCAATGATGGAGGTGGTGGAATGGGCAATGATGGGGTGGTGTGTTATGATCCCAATGGCAGAGGATCTCCGATATTCCGGCAAGATAGCAAAAATATAAATACTGCTCTAGGGAGGTGGAAACTGGGCTAACCGCATACCTGATCCTGACACAAACAACTAAAAGTAGCCGGTGAACGTGCCTACGTTGGTTCTAGACGTCTCGAGCCAGCCGGAGAACTGACTACCCCTAGAGGGAAAAAATAAGACCTCGCTTGCCTCCAGAGAAATTGAACCCCAAAGATATAGAAAGCCCCCAACAAATAATAATGGTGAGGCAAGAGGAAAACACAAACGTAGAGATGAACTAGATTCAGCAAAGTGAGGCCCAATAGTCTAGAAAGCAGAAAATAGATAGTGGACTATGCGGTTAGCAGAAAACCCTACAAAACATCCACGCTGAACATTCAAGAACCCCCACATCGACTGACGGTGTGGAGGGAGAATATCAGCCCCCTAGAGCTTCCAGCGAGTCAAAAATCAAATGTAAAGCAAGCTGGACAAAAACACTGAATAATGCAAACGATCCAAATTGTACAAAACAGACTTAGCTTTTCTTGCATGAGGCAGACTGAAAGGAATCCGGAGGAGACCATATAGGTCTGGATACAACGATGCCAGGCAAGAGACTGAGTCCAGAGGAGACTCAAATAGGAAACACCCGCTGCTTAACGACACAGCTGGAGCTCAGGCCTGCAACAAGACATACCTAACACAATATCGTTAGTGACCACCAGAGGGAGCCCAGAAACACAGTTCACAACAGTACCCCCCCCTTGAGGAGGGGTCACCGAACCCTCACCAAGACCCCCAGGGCGATCAGGATGAGCAGCGTGAAAGGCATGAACCAAATCAGCCGCATGAACATCAGAGGCGACAACCCAGGAATTATCCTCCTGACCATAGCCTTTCCACTTAACTAAATACTGGAGTTTCCGTCTAGAGATACGAGAATCCAGAATCTTCTCCACCACGTACTCCAACTCGCCCTCAACCAAAACCGGGGCAGGAGGCTCAACAGCAGGAACCATAGGCACCACGTACCGCCGCAACAAGGACCTATGGAACACATTATGAATAGCAAAAGACGCTGGAAGGTCCAAGCGAAAAGACACCGGGTTAAGGATTTCCAAAATCTTATAAGGACCGATAAAGCGAGGCTTGAACTTAGGAGAGGAGACTTTCAAAGGAACATGCCGAGAAGACAACCAAACCAAATCCCCAACACGAAGTCAGGGACCCACACCGCGGCGGCGGTTGGCAAACCGCTGGGCCTTGTCTTGTGACAATTTCAAATTGTCCACCACATGGTTCCAAATCCGCTGCAACCTATCCACCACAGAATCAACCCCAGGACAGTCAGAAGGTTCAACCTGACCCGAGGAGAAACGAGGATGAAAACCAGAGTTGCAGAAAAAGGGTGAAACCAAGGTGGCAGAACTAGCCCGATTATTAAGGGCAAACTCGGCCAGTGGCAAAAAGGTAACCCAGTCGTCCTGATCAGCAGAAACAAAACATCTCAAATAAGTCTCTAACGTCTGATTAGTTCGCTCGGTCTGGCCATTAGTCTGAGGATGAAAAGCCGACGAAAAAGACAAATCAATACCCATCTTAGCACAAAAGGATCGCCAGAATCTGGACACAAACTGGGATCCTCTGTCAGATACAATATTCTCAGGGATGCCATGCAAACGAACCACATTCTGAAAGAACAAAGGAACCAAATCAGCGGAGGAAGGCAACTTAGGCAAGATCACCAAATGGACCATTTTAGAAAAATGATCGCACACCACCCAGATGACAGACATCTTCCGAGACACCGGAAGATCCGAAATGAAATCCATGGAAATGTGCGTCCAAGGCCTCTTCGGGATAGGCAAGGGCAAAAGCAACCCGCTGGCACGAGAACAGCAAGGCTTAGCCCGAGCACAAATCCCACAGGACTGCACAAAAGAACGCACATCCCGCGACAAGGAAGGCCACCAAATGGACCTGGCCACCAAATCTCTGGTACCGAAAATCCCAGGATGTCCCGCCAACACCGAAGAATGAACCTCAGAAATAACTCTGTTGGTCCATCCATCAGGGACAAACAATCTCTCTGGTGGACAACGATCAGGCCTATCAGCCTGAAATTTTTGCAGCCCTCGTCGCAAATCTGGGGAAATGGCAGACAAAATTACTCCCTCTCTGAGAATACCAGCCGGCTCAGAGACTCCCGGAGAATCAGGCACAAAACTCCTAGAAAGTGCATCAGCCTTCATGTTCTTCGAACCAGGCAGGTACGAGACCACAAAGTCAAAACGGGAGAAAAACAACGACCAACGGGCCTGTCTAGGATTCAGGCGCTTGGCAGACTTGAGGTAAATCAGATTTTTATGATCAGTCAAGACCACCACACGATGTCTAGCTCCCTCGAGCCAATGTCGCCACTCCTCAAATGCCCACTTCATGGCCAACAACTCCCGATTACCAACATCGTAGTTCCGCTCAGCAGGCGAAAATTTCCTTGAAAAGAAGGCGCATGGCTTCATCACGGAGCCGTCAGAACTTTTTTGCGACAAAACAGCCCCTGCACCAATTTCAGAAGCATCAACTTCAACCTGGAAGGGAAGAGAGACATCCGGCTGGCACAAGACTGGCGCTGAAGTAAACCGACGCTTCAGCTCCCGAAAGGCCTCCACGGCCGCAGGAGACCAATTCGCAACATCAGAACCCTTCTTGGTCATATCCGTCAAAGGTTTAACCACGCTGGAGAAATTAGCGATAAAACGACGGTAAAAATTAGCAAAGCCCAAGAACTTCTGCAGGCTCTTAACAGACGTGGGCTGAGTCCAGTCATGAATGGCACGGACCTTAACTGGGTCCATCTCCACAGTAGAAGGGGAAAAAATAAAACCCAAAAAAGAAACCTTCTGTACCCCAAAGATACATTTTGAGCCCTTCACAAATAGAGCATTCTCCCGCAAAACCTGAAACACCATCCTGACCTGGTTCACATGGGACTCCCAATCATCAGAAAAAACCAAAATATCATCCAGATAAATAATCATAAATTTATCCAGATATTTCCGGAAGATGTCATGCATGAAGGACTGAAACACAGAAGGAGCATTAGATAATCCGAAAGGCATCACCAGGTACTCAAAATGACCCTCAGGCGTATTAAATGCCATTTTCCATTCATCTCCCTGCTTTATGCGCACAAGGTTATACGCACCACGAAGATCTATCTTGGTGAACCAACTGGATCCCTTAATCCGAGCAAACAAATCAGACAACAATGGCAAAGGATACTGAAATTTAACAGTGATCTTATTCAGAAGATGATAATCAATACAAGGTCTCAGAGACCCGTCTTTCTTGCCCACAAAAAAAAATCCTGCACCAAGAGGGGATGAGGATGGGCGAATATGTCCCTTCTCCAAAGACTCCTTTATATAACTCCGCATCGCGGCATGCTCTGGCACAGATAAATTAAAGAGTCGTCCCTTAGGAAATTTACTACCAGGAATCAAATCTATAGCACAATCACAGTCCCTATGAGGAGGAAGGCACTGGACCTGGCCTCATTAAATACATCCTGAAAGTCTGACAAAAACTCAGGGATCTCAGAAGGAGTAGAAGAAGCAATAGACACCAATGGAGAATCGCCATGAATCCCCTGACACCCCCAACTAGACACAGTCATAGCTTTCCAATCTAAAACTGGATTATGGGCCTGTAACCATGGCAGACCCAAAACGACAACATCATGCATTTTATGCAGTACCAAAAAACGAATCACCTCCTGATAGTACAGGAGTCATGCACATGGTCACCTGCGTCCAATACTGAGGTTTATTCTCTGCCAATGGCGTAGAATCAATTCCTCTAAGAGGAATAGGATTTTCCAAAGGCTCCAGGACCAAACCGCAGCGCTTGGCAAACGACAAATCCATCAACCTTAAAGCAGCACCAGAATCCACAAAAGCCATAACTGAGTAAGAAGATAATGAACAAATTAAAGTCACAGACAAAATAAACTTAGGCTGAAAAGTACCAATGGCGACAGGATTAACTTTTTTCTTTAAACGTTTAGAGCATGCTGAGATAACATGTGTTGAATCACCACAGTAGAAACACAACCCATTTTGACGTCTATGATTTTGTCGCTCGGCTCTGGTCAGAATTCTGTCACATTGCATAGAATCAGGTGACCGTTCAGACAGCACCGCCAAAGGATTATCAGATTTGCGCTCCCGCAAACGTCGATCAATTTGAATGGCTAGAGCCATTGAATCATTTAGACCTGTAGGGATAGGAAACCCCACCATCACATCTTTAATGGCTTCAGAAAGACCATTTCTGAAATTTGCGGCCAATGCACACTCATTCCATTGAGTAAGCACGGACCATTTCCGAAATTTTTGGCAATATACCTCAGCTTCGTCCTGACCCTGAGAGATAACCAGCAACATTTTTTCAGCCTGATTTTCAAGATTAGGCTCCTCATAAAGCAAACCAAGTGCCAGAAAAAACGCATCAACATTCACCAATGCAGGATCTCCTGGCGCCAGAGAGAAGGCCCAAACCTGAGGGTCGCCGCGCAAGAAGGAAATAACAATCTTAACTTGCTGAGCGGAATCACCAGAGGAACGAGGTTTCAGAGACAGAAACAATTTACAATTATTCCTAAAATTCAGGAATTTAGATCTATCTCCAAAAAACGGCTCAGGAATAGGTATTTTTGGTTCAGACATAGGGCTATGGATAACAAAATCCTGAATGCTTTGCACCCTAGCAGCAAGCTGATCCACACTAGAAGTCAAAGTCTGGACATTCATATCTGCAGCAGAGTTTCAGCCACTCAGAGAAAAAGGGGATGGAAGAAGCTAGGCAAACTGCAGCAAAAAAAAAAAAAAAACAACAACAAAAAAACTCAGAACTTCTTTTTAATCCCGCTTCTGCGATGCATTAAACATTTTCTTTTGGCCTGGCATTCTGTTATGATCCCAATGGCAGAGGATCTCTGATATTCCGGCAAGATAGCAAAAATATAAATACTGCTCTAGGGAGGTGGAAACTGGGCTAACCGCATACCTGATCCTGACACAAACAACTAAAAGTAGCCGGTGAACGTGCCTACGTTGGTTCTAGACGTCTCGAGCCAGCCGGAGAACTGACTACCCCTAGAGGGAAAAAATAAGACCTCGCTTGCCTCCAGAGAAATTGAACCCCAAAGATATAGAAAGCCCCCAACAAATCATAACGGTGAGGCAAGAGGAAAACACAAACGTAGAGATGAACTAGATTCAGCAAAGTGAGGCCCAATAGTCTAGATCAGTGATTTTCAACCTTTTTTGAGCCGCGGCACACTTTTTATACTTAAAAAATCCCGGGGCACACCACCAACCAAAATGGCACAAAATTACACTAAAACAGTACATATTCTACATATAGTTAATAATATAGATTCTAAATGTATTTATACTCACTCAGTGTGAAACCTGGGCCTGTTTCGATAAACACAAAAGGGATATCCTGGCAGGAATGGTGGAAAGACACACACAAAGCTTTTCCTCAACAGTTCTCAGTCTCTCCCTGTTTTTAGTTTTTATCGCAGTCAAGCTTGAGAAGCCCAGCTCACATAGATATGTGGTCGAAAATGGGAGCAATGTCAAAATAGCTTTGTTGGCCAGAATGGGGAACTCCTTGGCAACAGATAACCAAAAACTGTCCAAAGGAAGATCAGCAAACTTTAGCTTTAAACCGCGATCTTGCTTCAGTTCAATGAGTTCCTCTTGTTCCTTTAAAGTCATGTCCTTTCCAGCAACGGATAATGAGCTGCATGGGTCCATAACCCAGTCAAGGCATTCTGTGAAGGTTGAAGAGAAATAAAACGATAACTTCTCCTCAAGAGTTTTCAAATGTCTGCCAATCACCTCGCACATTGCAGCAGTGTTGTCATCATGCAGTTTCTCGGTGAGCGGGAACATCTGAAGGTTGCCACCCTGCACATGTTGCTGCCAGAGCTGCAACTTTAAACGGAATCCGTACATTTTATCAGTGCTTGTAAGCAGGTTTTCATTTCAGCCTTGCATCCGTGTGTTAGTTCATTCAGATATTGAAATATATCAGCCAGGTATGCCAGCTTTGCACACCACTCATCACTTGCAAGCAGCTTTGAATAATCGGACCTCTCGCAACTCATACACACGGGCCAGCACTTTGCCGCGTGACAGCCACCTGACCTCCGTGTGGAGCAATAAGATTTTATGTTCCGCTCCCATTTCTGTACACAAAGACGCAAATAAGCGACATCTCAAAGGTCGCGTCTTCACAAAGTTCACTATGCGCACAACATCATCCAACACGGGAGCTAGATCTGCTGGTAAGGTCTTTGCAACGAGGGCCTCACGGTGCAAGAAACAGTGGGTAACAAGAACATCTGGGTTTCTTTCTTTAACCCTACTTACAAAGCCTTTGATGCGCCCGACCATGGCTGCGGCTCCATCAGTGCAGACACCTGTGCAGTTTTCCCATGTAAGCCCACTTTTATCAAGATATTCCGATGTGACCTGGAATATTACCTCTCCTGTTGATTTTTCTGGCAGTGCCTTGCAAAATAGGAAGTTTTCTCTAATGGCTTCTCCATCCACAAAACGCACATTGGCCAACAGCTGACAATGTCCACTGATATCCGTCGACTCATCAAGTTGCAAGGCAAATTTCTTACTGATCCGCACCTTTTCCAAAACAACTGTTTCAATGTCCGCAGACATGTCATCAATCCGTCTGGCAATTGTGTTATCAGAGAGAGGCACTTTAGCTATCTCTTTGGCTGCGTCAGGGCCAAGCATCTCATTTACAATAGCTTTACAAGCTGGCAGTATTAATGTTTCTGCCACAGTGTGTGACTTTTTTGATTTAGCTATGAGTTCAGCAACAATATAGCTAGCTTTGAGGGCTCTCTCATTTACCTTTGTGCTTTTTCTCAAAAAAGTTGCCCCTTTCTCATTGTTTGTACGTAAGCGTACAAAATACTCCATCAGCTTGTTTTGAACGGAAGGGTGTTTCGTTTGGAGATGGCGTTTAAGCTTGCTTGGCACCATGGCGCTATTGGAAAGCTTCTCACCACACACCAAGCACAGTGGTGTTGGTGCTGTCGCATCCCCAGTGAAAGTAAATCCAAATGAAAGATAGCTTTCACTGTATTGCCTTGAGCTCACCGTCTTGTCTTTTTTCTTTTGTCGACCTCTCATACTAGGGCCTTCATCTGGGTTAGAATTGTGTCCAGGGTCCTGTTCGGCATTTGCCTTTTCCATTCTCAAATGCTTCTCCATCACTGCTGAGATAGTGTGCGCAGCCACACACTAAAATAGAAGAGTATTACATTATCTGCCACACTTAAAGGACCTCTGCCAGGTACTAAAAGTACCAGCTCATATGCTGAGTATTCTGCCAACAGTTCATATACTCAGGCAAAAGCTCATATAGTCAGCAACAGCTGATTAACTGTTATTGAGCTGTTGCTGACTTAATGATTATACACAGCATTATTGGCGGGCATTACCTTGGTGGCGGGCAAATGCAAGAGTCTCTCCGCTCTCAGGATGACGCGCCGGCCTCGGTGACGTCATTAAGTCGCGCGAGCGTTCAAAGCTCGCGCATGTGTTATTCCGTGACTGCGCATCGCTGCGCATTGCCGGGGAACAAAACAAAGGGGGCACCATAGTTTGGGGAACTTTCCCCACGGCACACCCGACCATGTGTCGCGGCACACTAGTGTGCCGCGGAACACTGGTTGAAAATCACTGGTCTAGATAGCAGAAAATAGATAGTGGACTATGCGGTTAGCAGAAAACCCTACAAAACATCCACGCTGAACATTCAAGAACCCCCACATCGACTGACGGTGTGGAGGTAGAATATCAGCCCCCTAGAGCTTCCAGCGAGTCAAAAATCAAATGTAAAGCAAGCTGGACAAAAACACTGAATAATGCAAACGATCCAAATTGTACAAAACAGACTTAGCTTTTCTTGCATGAGGCAGACTGAAAGGAATCCGGAGGAGACCAAATAGGTCTGGATACAACGATGCCAGGCAAGAGACTGAGTCCAGAGGAGACTCAAATAGGAAACACCCGCTGCTTAACGACACAGCTGGAGCTCAGGCCTGCAACAAGACATACCTAACACAATACCGTTAGTGACCACCAGAGGGAGCCCAGAAACACAGTTCACAACAGTGGTGGGGGAAAAGGCAACGATTGTTGTGGTGTAAAGGACAATGATGGTGGTGGCGGTGGCGAGGCAATGATGGAGGTGTTGGAATGGACAATCATGGGGTGGTGGGGAGAAGGCAATGGTGGAGGAGATGGAGAGGGCATTGATTGGAGTGGTGGGGGAGAAAGCAATGATATAAGTGGTGGAAAGGGCAATGATGGGGTGGTGGGGGAGAAGGCAATGATAGTTGTAGAAAGGACAATGATGGTAGTGGTGAAAAGGACATTGATGGTTGTGGTGGGGGAGGAGGCAATAATGGAGGTGGTGAAATAGGCAATGATGGGGTGGTGGGGGAGATAGCAATGATAGAGGTGATGATGAGGACAATGTTGGGGGCGGAGGGGGAGAACCATAATGGAGGTGGAGGGGGGTTGCATTATACCCTATGAGGGGGCAGCATTATATCCTATGAGGGAGGCTGCATTATACCCTATGAGTGGGGAAGAATTATACCCTATGAGTGGGCAGAATTATACCCTATGAGGGGGGCTGCATTATACCCTATGAGGGGTGCTGCATTATACTATATGAAGGGGCTGCGTTATACTTTATGAGGGTGCTACTTATATTCTGTGAGGCCTGCATTATATTTTGTGTGGGGGCTGCATTATTCGCATTATATTCTGGCAGGCTACATTATTCTATATGAGGGGGCTGCATTATGCCCTATGAGGGGCTACAGTGTATTTTATGGGGGGCTGCATTATACCTTAGGAGGGGTTGCAAAATACTCTGAGGGGGCTACATTATTTTCTGTGGAGGGGCTGCATTATACTATATGAGGGGGGCTGCATTATACCCTATGAGGGAGCTACATTATATTCTATGGGGGGCTGCATTATATCTTATGAGAGGGGTTGCATTATATTTTGTGGGGGCTGCATTAAATTCCATCAAGTGGCTACATTGAATTCTATGAGGGGGGCTACATTATATTGCATGAGGGAGGCTACATTATAGTTTAAGAGGGGGGTTACTTTATATTCTATGAGGGGGCTACCCCAACCCTTGCTACATGATTAAGACATGTACTACTTTATATTATACTCTGATATTAGCATTGGTGGTCTTGTATTTATTGCTATGTAGCTACATAGTGTGCCCAAAGAATGATTTTCTCTGGTTGGCCCAAGGTGCTCCAGTCCGACGCTGAGTCCACTCCTTTTGAATCTCCCCCAAATTTTTGAATGGCTTTTTCTTAACAATCCTTTCAAGGCTGCTGTTATCTCGGTTGCTTGTGCACACTTGTACCACAGTTTTTCCTTCCACTCAACTTTCCATTAATATGCTTGGATACAGCACTCTGTGAAAAGCCAGCTTCTTTAGCAATGACCTTTTGTGGCTCACCCTCCTTGTGGAGTGTGTCAATGACTGCATTCTGGACATCTGTCAAGTCAGCAGTCTTCCCCATGACTATGAATAGCAAATTAGAAAAGAAGATGCGACACTCACCCAGTTGCAATGAAGAAAATGTCCTTTTTATTCACCATCCAATGGTTCTTCCCCATGACTGTGGAGCCTACTGAAACAGACTAAGGGACCTTTTTTAACACTTAGGAAGCCTTTACAGATGTTTCTTTGTTAATTATTCTAATATACTTAAATAATTACTTTTGTGCTTTCATTGGCTGTAAGCCATAATCATTAACATTATGAGTTTCACTTTTTGTATTGAAGAACTGAAATAAATTAACTTTTTGATGATATTCTAATTTTGTGAGAAGCACCTGTATTTTTGCGCGTGTTGCTCATACTTAATGCTCAATAAATCGAGATGTTTTTAAAATATTTCCCTTTTTCCATCATTTGCATATTATTAACATGTCTATCCATCCACTGATTTCCATAATTCCACAACTTTTACTTCTTGGTGTTGCAATTTCAGTGTGAACATTGCAATATATTGTCTATTTCTTTTTTTTCTTATTACATTCCTTTTAGTTGTCACTCCATCAAGAGTAGGAAATAGTCTAGTAGTCTGGAATAATATCATTTTTTTACCTTTAGTCAGCTGGCATCATGTGTATATTTAGCACACGAGAAGAAAATAATTAGGTTGCATGTGGAAAATGAGTTACAGAAAATTAAGTCCCTGTTATTATTTCCACACTTTATAAAGTGCTTACATAATCCTGTAACTCTGAGCTTATAAAACTGACACATGAATTCCTCATATTTTATTATAGTTAACATTATTTATCCTGCGGGACTAGATTTCCTATAAGACTATCCAAGTAGCTGCAGAAGCAGTAGAGTTACTTACTGAATAATCACAATCCTGCCTATTGAATTGAGATTGTCCAAAAATGTGAGGACACATTTAACAAGTGATTAATGAATGTGTCTAAATTCTGACCAGTGCAAAATGTTTATAAATGTATCCCCTAACCAATTAGACATTAGTTTGCAGAGAAATTCACAAAATTTTATTCCTTAAATAACACTATCAGCAAAGGAACTTAAATGGAGTTTGCCCCTCAAAACGCATATTAAACTAGCCGTACAGTATATAGAGGACTTACCCCCTATGAGAAACATACTAGCACTGTTCTGTTTAGCACAAGGACTCAGAACACCATTACATCAATTAGCATTTTAGAAACTTCCTCTAGTTCTGATTGACAGCACTTGTTTTCTGAGAGTATTAGGGTTGAACAATTAATAAAATGTTCAATTCTCTAGTTGCCTACTCCTGGCCTAATGGATATTGATCATGTGCACTAAAGAAATACACCAGACACAGTCAGCTGTAACTCTCCTTTATCAATGTGTGGCTCAGCTCCAAGAAGGGAAGTTTATTAGTCAAACACAATGTTATATATCTCCTGTAAGGGGGGCTCGGTTAGCTCTAAAATGGGAGTGATCGGATGTATTTCATTGGTTAGTGGGTTGGGCATGAGCAAGTCCATGGGCGGATCCATGAGGTCATCAGGGTGGGTTGGTCCGTGAGGTCATCAGGGTGGGCGTCACTGTGGGTGGATCCATGAGGTCATCAGGGTGGACGTCATCTTGGATACCAGAGCACACGGCATGCTGATACAGGAAATGGCGGCCATCTTTAGTGTCTTCATTGTTCATCTTGGATACCAGAGCACACGGCTCTGGTACAGGAGATGGCGGCCATCTTTAGTGTCTCACTTTGTCTGAGGAAAACTCATGTAAGGTTAAACAGTACATGTTATGGGTTGCTTCTCTCAATTACCTTATGTGTTGAGGTTAATTAAGTATTTGATCTTATGGCTCTCCTCAACAGTCCCCCCTAAATACTTTATTAACCTTTTCTTTTATCTTGATCCCACCGTGGTTCCCCAACCCACCGATGTTAAGTGTTATTATGACATCAGAAGCTTCATGACAATATGGATGCTATAGACACCAGAGAATGTGTGACCAATTATGGGTATACCGAGGAGGTATATCGGAGCGCGTTACCCATGTCCTTGGGACTTTACTACCTGTGGGATCTATTACTCTCCAATCTTCCATCTCCATGGTTACATAAAATACACATGTGCGACTAACCCTGATGTACACATCCTAGATCTGACCGTCTTGCCCGGGGGAGGAAATTGGAGTTTTCACCAGTTTGAGACAAGTTTTCCCTTGTGGAAAACCTCCCTTTGTAGCTGGACTTTGACAAGCAGGTCAGATCCTACTCTGTCCCTAACTGTCTAACAAGTTTATAATGTGAGAGATGGATCCAGGAGGCGCTCAGCAACCCTGACCGAAGTAGGAGTAGTCAGGAGCAATTGGTAGGGACCCTCAAATCTCGACTCCAGGGATGTCTTTCTGATGAACGTCTTTACCAGCATGTAGTCACCAGGTTGGAAAGTATGGGTACCTTCAGTGGAATCTGGACCTGGAATGGATGATAAAACTTGTACATGTGTTACTGACAGTTCTTTAGTAAGGACAATGACATAATTTACAAGGGTATCACTTCCTAAGGCTAGCTGTTGTGAAAAATATTGACCCAACCTTGGAGGCCCCCCAAAAAGAATCTCGTATGGTGTGAGTTTAGTGGGACCCCTTGGAGTGTTTTTGACTGAGTATAAGGCAACGGGCAAAATGTCTGTCCAAGTCTGACCTCCTAACTGGCTTTCAGTATTTTATTTTTGAAGGTGCCATTCAGTGTTTCTATTTTTTCCCACTGCTCCTTGGGTGATATGGAGTATGTAAACCCAAATCAGCTCCCACCAATGTCCATAGTTCCTTAGTCAGTGCTGCAGTGAATGCGGTTACTTGTTCACTCTCAATTACCTCTGGGACCCCATATCTGCAGTCTACTTCAGTCATCAGTCTCTTAACAGTCACTCTGGCGGTCATGTTGGTTACTGGATAGGCTTCGGGCCATCCTGAGAACATGTCAGTCACTACCAGTACATTTTTGTACTTCCCTACTTTTGGCATTTGAATGTGATCAATCTGAATCCTCTGAAAGGGATAAAGTGGTTTAGCCAAATGTTTCTGAGAAACTTTCTGAGGCGGTGCTGGATTTTATGCTGCACACACACAAGGCAGGACTTGAAATATTTTTGGGTGACAGTAGAAATCCCAGGTGCCATGTAGGTCTTCCAAATCGGGTCATTCATCTGATTCTTGCCTCTGTGGGTGATACCGTGTGCCCATTCTGTCACCAAGGGGTACAGATTACGGGGTAGACAGAGCTTTTTGTTTACCCTCCAGACTCCATCTTCATCCTTTTTAGCTCCTCCTTCTTGCCATGACTTCTTTTCATCATCTGATGTCTTGCCTTGATGTAGATGGATAATCCTCATAAGAGAGGCTTTAGTCCCTTCTTCAGTGTCTTGTGACACGTACACCGCTGCTTTCTCTTTCCCAAATGGATCCACAGCATAGGTTTTTGCTGTTTTGTCAGCAAAGAAGTTCCCCCTTGCTTCTGGAGAAGCCAATCTCCCCTGAGCTTTGATCTCAATCACTGCAACCTCTGAAGGTAGATTCAGAGTGACCACAAGTTCTTGCATGGTAGCAGCATGTTTTACAGGAGTTCCACTGGACGTTAGGTATCCTCTGGCTGCCCAGATACTGCCGAAGTCATGAGCCACTCCAAAAGCGTATCTTGAATCCGTGTAGATGTTGACCACCTTCTCCGTCGCTTCCTGACAAGCCAACGTCAAAGCTTTAAGTTCCGCTTCTTGTGTAGACATGTGCGGTGGTAGCGATCCAGCTGAGATGACCTGGTCATGTGTAACCACGGCATATCCCGTATGGAACCTTCCTGTATCATCTGCAAATCTGGAACCATCAGTGAAGAACGTCAGGTCAGCATGTGGGAGTGGGTCTTCAGACACGTTTTTCTTGGAGGCTGCTTCTTCCTGCATTTGTTCGTGACAGTCATGATCCTCTGAGTGTGTAGAGGCTTCTTCTCCGAGAGCATCAGTATCATCATCCACATCCCCCCTGGAAAGAGGAAGCAGCGTGGACAGTTTGAAGATGCTGCAGCGGACAAGAGTGACATTATCCGGAACCAAGAGCGAACATTGGAGTCTCATATGATGCTGCACCAACGGATGTTTAGGTTCCAAGAATAGCAATTATGTCGTGTGGAGCCATTAAGAGAACTGGATGTCCTCAGATGATATCAGGATTTGGGATTCCAAGAGCTGGTGCAGACTGTATGGCCTGTTTAAGAGCGTAGAAAGCTTCCACGGATTTGGTACATAGTGGAAACGCTGACGTCTTGAGGTCATCGTACAATGGCTGCATCAGCTTTGAGGCATCTGGAAACCTTTGGCGACAATAAGCAATAGGTCAGCCAACTCATCCGAGGCCCATGTCTTAGGTTCTTGGCAGAACTCAACACCAGAGTCCCATGTCTTGTCACTGGCAAGTGAGGCATAACTGAACACGATATCCATAACAGGCCAATATGCATCGCCTGCTTTAAGATTTACTCAGCCACGTGGCTGAGTAATTCCTTTGTATTTGAAGCATGTTTCTGTAGAAAGGCATCGGCTGTTTTTCTAGATCTGGAAGCTGGTTCAACAGAGTAGCAGCTTGCTGGGGTGTAAACTTGACATAGAGGGTGGGCTCTTCAGACATGAGCATTGGCACTGTTGGTGGTGGCACCTGAGGCGGGAGTAGAGATGGCACCGGGAGTACAGATGTAATCCCTTGTTTATGAGGAGCAGGAGGAGGTAACAGTCCTGGAATGAGGGGCTCTATTTGGGCAGCTCCAGTATCATGGTGTGGGGTCCAGGTGATGCAGGCAGTCTTAAAAGCTTTAACAGTCCTGTCCTCATTACTAATTAACCTGATTTCAGAGAGGCAGCAAATGCTTGGGGGGCTACACTTGTTTATTATAATTTCAACGATTTCCCTTGTACATGCATGAACAGGGAAACCGAAAATGCCAACACCAATGGCGGGAATTGTCAAGGTCTCAATGTGCTCACTAATATTTGCATACTCCAAAACGCGAGTTATTGCTGCACGAAGTTGTTGAGCACTAACGTCTGGATGAATAGGGTCATAAGTAGGGGTCACAGCGTGTATGATCATTCTACATGGAAGATTGCCAGCTTTAGTCACCGCTATGTCCCCAACAGCTATCTGACCACGTGACTCAACAATGATATGACTGTCAGCTTGAATAGTCGCCCCTCCTGCTTCCACTATAGCTCTAGCTACACCTCCATTGTGTCCTAAACGAGAATTGGCAGCATTAACAATAGCGTCTGTCTCCACTGTTATGTCACCCTTTCCCACCACTACCAAGGGTCCCTCAGGAAGTTCTTTTTCAAAAATAGGTTGCCACCATTCCCTCCCCTTTGTGCTTCCTGTGCTATTAGTATCCCCCTCCCAGATTGAGCCCCCCCTTGATACAGTCGCCACCGTCCCATAGAGGTGTGCGCTTGGCTGCGAGACAGCCTGTGAGGTACTGGGTATAGGGTTATGTAGACTGCGTGAGAGTGCTGTTGTAGTGGAAGCATTGGGAGGAGAGGCCGCTGCTTGGAGCATCTCATGTGGGTGTGCGGCTAAATTGGCAGTGGAAGTGACAGTAGAAAGGGTAGGTGCCGGGGACGATCCAGGTGGGAGGATTGCTGGATTCACGACAGGAGTGATAGGGTAAAGGGTTGGTGCCCCACTGGAAACCACTGAGACAGGAAACATGGGTAAAGCCTGTTCACTTCCCGAAGGAATATAGCATTGGCCGTCAGTGGTCATTACTGGGTAACAAGGATTTAGTGATGTGGTGTGTAGCCTTAGTCTGAGATGTTCACCTCCAGAACCAGCACATTTGCCTTCCACAACATGGCCGCCGTCAGAATTACATTTGCCATCCACAAAATGGCCGCTGTTAGCATTAACACCTTTGCCATCAACAAAATGGCCGCTGTTAGAATTACATTTGCCATCCACAAAATGGCCGCTATTAGAATTGAAACATTTGCCATCCACAAAATGGCCGCTATTAGAATTACATATGCCATCCACAAAATGGCCGCTGCTAGAATTAACAATTTTTGCCATCCACAAAATGGCCGCTATTAGAATTGAAACATTTGCCATCCACAAAATGGCCGCTATTAGAATTAACAATTTTTGCCATCCACAAAATGGCCGCTATTAGAATTGAAACATTTGCCATCCACAAAATGGCCGCTATTAGAATTAAAACATTTGCCATCCACAAAATGGCCGCTATTAGAATTAAAATATTTGCCATCCACAAAATGGTGGCTGCCAGAATTAACAATTTTTGCCATCCACAAAATGGCCGCCGTTAGAATTACATTTGCCATCCACAAAATGGCTGCTATTGAATTACATTTGCCATCCACAAAATGGCTGCCGTCAGATTTAGCACATGGCTCTGGGCCACCATTATGGCTGCTATTACATTTAACACATTTGCCATCAACAAAATGGCCGCTATTACATTTAGCACATGGCTCTGGGCCACCATTATAGCTGCTATTACATTTAACACACTTGCCATCAACAAAATGGCCGCTATTACATTTAGAACATGGCTCTGGGCCACCATTATACGGTGGTGGCCGCTCACAGGATATATTTTTGTAATACACACAACTCAAAACTCTATTCTTTCTATTCCTTTCCTCTTCCACCCAATTTCCAATTTTTTTTTTTTTTTTTTTTATACAGACTTTCAGAGACTCTTTCTTCTGCCCTAGCAATAGACAACAATCCATTATCTTCTAGGATACCTTTTCTTTCTTTTAAGACAATCTTCTACTCCAGGGGCTGTAACCATCCCCCCTTCTGGCATTCCACACAACTTCCACTAATTTACACGAGTCTAACTTGCCATCTGAATTTGACTTAGTGCCCATACGGCAGAACTGCATTAATTTCTCCATCTTTCTATAGATACACAGTATATATATCTATCAAGATAACAAACACCAAACAAACAATAAGACGGGGGAGATGACTCAAACCTGAGATTCTAAAGGGAACTGAGTCTGCAGTACTCAGTTCCTATTGCTTCTTGTCACGTGGTCCCTGTCTGACTTCCGTGCTCCGTACTTTACAAACCAATTATTCCCTACTTTGTCAAATTGCTCCCTAACTTACCGGTCCCCGTGCAGAGTCACTCACTCGATGTCACGGGGCAAAAACTATAAATTTAATTATTTGGCTCAAAGTGAGTCAATCACTCCAAGTTGTTAATGAGCCACTACACAATTTATTATGCCCGAACTGAGTCAATCACTCCAAGCTTTACCGGGCCCCCCTAGGCCGAGTCAATCACTCCAGGTCCTAGTCTCTCTTATACAGAACTGAAAATCTTATCACAGGCGACAACCGTATACCACAGACAAACATTTATTATTATTATTATTTTTATTTTTTTTTTCCTAACGCTTGCTCTCCTTCTCTAAAAAAAAAACTGTTAATCCCGTTCTACCACATGCTTTTCCTTCTGTAAACACTTGCTTCTTTTCCTTCCTAAAAACCTGTTCTTCCTGTTCCAAACACAATGCTTCTCTTAACTACCAGTCATCTCCTTCTGTAAAAAAACAAAACAAAACAAACTTGCTCTTCCTGTTTTCTCACTTGCCTCTGTAGAAAAAAAAAACTTGCTTCTCTTAACTACTAGTCATCTCCCCTCTTCACAACATGTAACAGGCAGCAGGCAACTAAAAACATGTGACAGTTCTTGCAATTAAATGACCAGCAGCGGAGAGACCCTTCTGCCATCTTACAGATACCAAGAAAACCGGACACAGTCAGGCAATCTGCACAGGATACCCCGAAGGACACAAGGTAAAGACTACAGATTATAAAAATCAGCAGACTTACCGTGTTCTGTTAAGGAGGTGATCAGTCTCCAGGTTCGGGGTACTCAGTGCATCCAGCCGTTCCACTCGCCGGTCCTCAGGGTTCAGGGCTCTCCTCTGCTGGCCCCAGGTTGGGCGGCCAAATATTAGGGTTGAAAAATTAATAAAATGTTCAATTCTCTAGTTGCCTACTCCTGGCCTAATGGATATTGATCATGTGCACTAAAGAAATACACCAGACACAGTCAGCTGTAACTCTCCTTTATCAATGTGTGGCTCAGCTCCAAGAAGGGAAGTTTATTAGTCAAACACAATGTTATATATCTCCTGTAAGGGGGGCTCGGTTAGCTCTAAAATGGGAGTGATCGGATGTATTTCATTGGTTAGTGGGTTGGGCATGAGCAAGTCCATGGGCGGATCCATGAGGTCATCAGGGTGGGTTGGTCCGTGAGGTCATCAGGGTGGGCGTCACTGTGGGTGGATCCACGAGGTCATCAGGGTGGGCGTCATCTTGGATACCAGAGCACACGGCATGCTGATACAGGAAATGGTGGCCATCTTTAGTGTCTTCATTGTTCATCTTGGATACCAGAGCACACGGCTCTGGTACAGGAGATGGCGGCCATCTTTAGTGTCTCACTTTGTCTGAGGAAAACTTATGTAAGGTTAAACAGTACATGTTATGGGTTGCTTCTCTCAATTACCTTATGTGTTGAGGTTAATTAAGTATTTGATCTTATGGCTCTCCTCAACAAGAGCAAGCGTTGCCTTAAGCCAGCCTACATGTCTTTATGTGTGATGTTCGTCCTTCGTAGTCGAAGATGACCATGACTACAGGGTTAGAAGAGAATTAGTAGTTATGGGTCCAGAGGTGGCTGATGAGGCCAATCTGGGCCCTGAAGGTTCACCCACATGCTTGACATAAGGAAGCAGATGTGGTCAGTATACCAGATTCTGTTGTGCCTTGCTGGCTGCACGCTTTCTTTTTGCGTCCAAGATTCTCCTATCTTCAGCTGCATGTACTCCTGAGGTGATCCTGTCCCGCCAACCTGGACAATCCAGAGCAAGCTCTTCCCATTCATTGATATTAACTTCCAAGTTTTTGAGAGATGCCTTAAGGAAGTCTTTATAGCGCTTCTTCTGCCTCACAACTGCTCGCTTTCCTTGGCACAGTTCTCTGTATACCAGTTGTTTCGGTAGTCAGCTCTCAGGCATTCTGACCATATGTCCAACCCACATGGCTTGGACTTTCAGCAGGAGAGTGTAGATGCTGCAGAGCCCAGTTTGTTCCAGAATTGCCATGTCCGGGTCATTGTCTTGCCACCTGATTTGGAGGAGTCTGCAGAGGCAACTCATGTGAAAATGATAAAGCATGCCGGCTGTAGACTGTCCAGGTATTGCTAGCATAGACAAATGTGGTGAGGATCACCGCGCAGTAGACCTTCAGCTTGGTGGTAAGGCTGAGTCCCCTTTGTTCCCAGACGTTCTTACGCGATCTCCCGAAGGCAGCACTGGCTTTGGCAATTCTGTTATTAACCACAACGTCTATGGTTGCTTCACGAGAAAGTGTGCTGCCTAAGTAGGTGAAGTTATCAATTGCTTTGAGGTTTTGCTCCTTCACCGTGATACGTGGCTCCTTGCATAGTTTCCCTGGAACAGATTGATACATGACTTCAGTTTGTCTAGTGTTGATCTCGAGACCAAAATTGCCATAAGCTTGCGAAAAACAGTCCATTTCATGCTGCATCTGCTGTTCCGTGCTAGCGGTAAATGCAGTAATCAGCAAATAATTCACGGATAACAGTCACATGCACCTTCGTAACCGATTTCAGGCATTTTTGGTTGAATAACTTGCCATCAGTCCGGTACCTAACCTGGATTCCATCTTCATAGTTGTTAAAGGCATCAGTTAACATTGCAGAGAATAGCATACTGAACAGGGTTGGAGCAAGCACACAGCTTTGTTTTATGCCGTTTGTTACTGGGAAAGCCTCAGATTCATCTCCATCGTTCAGAACCTTCACCATCATGCCGATTCAGATGAACTTGCTCGGGCAGCCGAATTTTGCCATGATCTTCCACAGGCAGTCTCTGCTGACTGTGTTGAAAGCCTTGGTCAAATCAACAAAAGTCACATAAAGGTTACTGTATTGCTCCTGGCACTTTTCCTGACGTTGACGTGCTGCAAAGACCATATCTACTGCTCCACGTTTGGCATGGAAACCACACTGGCTTTCAGGTAGTAAGCCTTCCTCAATGTGATGTAGAAGGCGGTTGAGCAAGAGACGAGCCAATATCTTTCCTACAGTGGACAGAAAGAAGATGCCTCAATGGTTGTCACAAGATTGGCAATTACCTTTCCTCTTGTATATGTGAATTATGCTGGCATCTTTCAGCTGTTGCGGAACCTGTTCCATTTTCCACATATACTGGAATAGCTTGGTCACCATTTGCATCAGAGCAGGGCCGCCAGCTTTATATACCAGGTATAGCATCATTTCCGGGTGCTTTTCCACAAGAAAGTTTTTTTACTGCTTTCCTGACTTCATCTCCACTTGGAAGAACATCAAGGTCCTTGTTGATTTCTACCTGGGGCAGGCGAGCAGTAGCCTGATATTGGCAGGGCGATTGAGAATATTATGAAAATGCTCAGCCCACTGTTCCAGAATTTGTTTCTTTTCTGTCAGCAGCTTAGTTCCATCTGCATTAAGCAGAGATGAAGGGCTTGATGACTGGGGTACATATACAGCTTTGAGCACATCGTAGAAGCGTTTCTGGTCATGGGTATCTGCAACACCTGCTAGGGCCGTGGGGTACTCAGAACTGGGTCAGACAGTTCTTAAAGGGGTGGTTATGACAGCAGTGGCCTGGCCCGTGGCCCTGGGTGAGTAATAAAAGGGATGAGGGAATGTTTGTAGGGGATTGTTCGTGACGCCAACTGTGGTATTTGACTATGGATGGCCGGCGCTGCTTAAAGGGACCGCTAGGGCCGATGGTGATGCAGCTAGGATGATCCTGCTCCCCACAGGTGGAGCAGGGCCCCAGGGCTACCAGAACAGTCTATGAGGGGTTGTGGACATTGGGGTGCAGGAATGATTGGAGGACACAGGGACTGTAGTTTCTTTACCTTTAATTGAAGGTGCAGTCTGGAGCACAGGTACAGGTAGTATTGGAGATCCAGGCAGTCTGGAAGCAGTTCAGAATCCCCCTAGCCAGATGGGGTTGAAAGCTTCCCTGTGGTGCTGTTCTTTAGGTTCTTGATGCTTTAAGATCTCTTCAAGTCTCTCTCTCAGTCTGTCCTTTTGGTGGAAAACTACCCGCATGGCAGGCATCTTTAGCCTTTTCCTGATGTCACTCACTCGTGGTGACTATGGGTTCTCTAGTTTGCTGATGTGCCTTTGGGCATCAGATGTGGCCAGCAGACCTGCAATCTCCTGTTCTCTGAATTCAGTTGCTTGGCATGCAGTTCCCACACAACCACGGAATCCGGTGTCTGGTCTGTCACCTTGTACCGCTGATGTTTCTCTTCTAGAAGTGTCTTTATTTCCTCATCATTTTCATCGAATCAATCTTGATTATTTCTGGCTACTGATCTGAGATGCTCTAGGGCATTATTGTAAACATCTCTCAGAAACGTCCACTGTTCCTCAACACCTGTCTCCTCTGCCTACAGTATATATAACAATCTGCAATCAAGGTCATTGGCAAATTCCCCTGCAATTCTTTTGCATCTCGTCCCTTTTCCTGGCAATGATATAATCAATGAGATGCCAATGCCTCGAGCGTGGGTGCATCCATGATGTCTTTTTGTGTGACCCCTTCACAGTTTTGATGATCTGTTCCCACTCTGGCATTAAAGTCTTCAAGTATAATGAGCTTGTCTGCCTGTGGGATTGCTGAAATAAGTGTGAAGTTCATCATAGAACTTATCTTTCTTATCATCTGGGTTAGTCATAGTGGGAGCATAGGCACTGATAAGTGTTGCATGTTTCTTGTTTGTGAGAGATGAAATGTCATCAGGCAGTCGTTGATGCCCTCTGGAAGCCTGGTAAGTAGTGTTGAGCGATACCTTCCAATATGCAAAGGTATCGGTATCGGATTGGATCGGCCAATATCCCAAAAATATCGGATATCGCCGATACCGATACCCGATGCCAATGCATATCAATGGGACACAAAATATCGGAATGGTTCTCAGGGTCTGAAGGGGAGGAAACTCTCCTTCAGGCCCTGGGATCCATATTCATGTATAAAATAAAGAATAAAAATAAAAAATATTGATATACTCACCCCTCCGACGGCCCTGGTTCTCACCGGTTCAAGCGTGTGCCTCCGTTCCTAAGAATGCAGATTGAAGGACCTTCGATGACGTCACGGCTTGTGATTGGTCGTGTGACCGCTCATGTGACCGCTCACGCGACCAATCACAAGCCGCGACGTCATCGAAGGTCCTTCACTCCCTGCATTCTTAGGAACGGAGGCACCGCTAAGAGCCAGGGTCCGCCGGAGGGGTGAGTATATCAATATTTTTTATTTTTATTTTTTACATGAATATGGATCCCAAGGCCTGAAGGAGAGTCTCCTCTCCTCCAGACCCTGGGAACCATACGCACTGCACACTTCCGATTTCCGATATCGCAAAAATATCGGAACTCGGTATCGGAATTCCGATACAGCAAATATCGGCCGATACCCGATATTTGCAGTATCGGAATGCTCAACACTACTGGTAAGTTTACGAACAAGATGAGTTTTAATAGCAAATCCCACGCCTGCTTTTCATTTTTCAGTGCTGCCTCGACCACTCCAGAAAAGCGTGTATCCACCACTATGCTCTGTCAGTTGACCCTTGTCTGCCAGGTGTGTTTTGCTGAGAGCTGCTATATCAACGTTGTAACGAGCTAGCTCCCTAGCAACCAATGCCATTCTCTCTTAGTATTATCCAGCAGTGTTCTCACATTCCATGTGCCAAGGTTGAGTACCATAATTTTCTTTTTCTTTATTGTGTGTTGACTGCTGTATGGAAAACTCACCGGCTGTGGTAGGCTGGCCAGCTGAAATGAAGCAGACTATGTTTGAGGCACCTTTTCTAGCCCTGTCCTCGATTGAGGTGAGCAGAATATCCTAAATAGTACTGCTCAGACACCCAGGAGGCTGCCAAACTCCACTGCTGCTTCGGTCTAGTGGGGAGCGACCATATGGCCTGGGCCGCCTGCATGCAGGTTCGTGACTACAGCTTCCAGTGATTCCACACCTGCTGCTTTGCCACTCTCCCATCGCCACAGGACTTTAGATATGCAGTGATTGAAGTCATGACTTGCTCGTGACTTGGATTAAAGTGAGGATGAGTTGCGCAGATCGTCAACCTCACTCTCTCGCCCGTACCTATTGAGCCCCAGTGGCAAGAACTAGATGAGACTACTGGAGATAGGTCAGGGTGCAGTGAATGGCCAGCAGTATCCTATATGTACCTCTCTGCGCCCTCTCAGCTCTCCATAACCCTGTGCTGGAAATCGCTTGTCTGTCCGTTGAATCTTGAATGTTTTCTTCTGCACAGTCTGCCATATCCAGTATCCATAGCCATACCTATGCATGCTTTATGTGTACACTGACACTGTCTGAGCCCAGCCACACGCACACAGTTCCAATATTCTTCTTTCTGGCTCATTGCTGAAGCCTCTCGTTCGCTACACTTATGGGTGTATCAGTGTAGTGAACAGCGGCAGTAGAGAGCCTGGAATGGGAATGCACTTGTCCACACTGTGTACATGCCTGCAGTGACAAAGTGTGTATAGTCAGATCTAACAGATCTAAGCAGTGTTGGTGCACACACACAGATATGCTGCCTGAGGTCAGTAAGTGCTCGTTCTGGTGAAGCAAGTGCTGTCAATTAGAAGTGGAGGAAGTCCAGAAATTGCAAATTGATTAAAGGTGCATTGAACCTTTGGCCACACCAAGTGTGCATCAATTTTGCATTTGAATTAAAAGTAATTTTCTCAGACAATGTACCACTGAAATGTACAATGCTAGCATGATTTTTATAGGGGCTACGTCCCTTACATCACTGTAGAGCTAGTTTAATATGACTGTTGTGGGTGACTGACTATTTCATAGAGAACTTTAAGAGAAAAAGAGACGGAACTCAACTATTTCAGCAAAATTGGCCTACAATTTCAAATGTATGGGAGCCTCCTCCCAGCTCTGTACTATTGGTAGATGTGGAGGAAAGAGGGATTGGAGATGCTAATTTTTTTAGAGGGCTCTGGCTGACACATTCCTTTCTCTCTCGCTTTTGAAATTCTGTGAACATGGTGAATAAAGATGAAATTTCTTACAGCCAAGGAAACAAAAGTAATTTTGTGTTTATATCCAGCTTTTGAACTCAATACAGTAAATTGCAACCTTGTTGGAATAATGCTTATTATTGTATAGAGTGAGTACAGAAAGTATTCAGACCCCTTTAAGTCTTTCACTATTTTTTCACATTAATGTACACTCTGCACCCCATCTTGACTGAAAAAAACAGAAATGTAGAATTTTTTGTCAAATTTAATAAAAAAGAAAAACTGAAATATCACATGGTCATAAATATTCAGACCCTTTGCTCAGACACTCATATTTAAGTCACATGCTGTCCATTTCCTTGTGATCCTCCTTGAGATGGAAAAATAGGGTCCCCGACCTGTTGTGAACTGTGTTTCTGGGCTCCCTCTGGTGGTCACTAACGGTATTGTGTTAGGTATGTCTTGTTGCAGGCCTGAGCTCCAGCTGTGTCGTTAAGCAGCGGGTGTTTCCTATTTGAGTCTCCTCTGGACTCAGTCTCTTGCCTGGCATCGTTGTATCCAGACCTATTTGGTCTCCTCCGGATTCCTTTCAGTCTGCCTCATGCAAGAAAAGCTAAGTCTGTTTTGTACAATTTGGATCGTTTGCATTATTCAGTGTTTTTGTCCAGCTTGCTTTACATTTGATTTTTGACTCGCTGGAAGCTCTAGTGGGCTGATATTCTCCCTCCACACCGTCAGTCGGTGTGGGGGTTCTTGAATGTTCAGCGTGGATGTTTTGTAGGGTTTTCTGCTAACCGCATAGTCCACTATCTATTTTCTGCTATCTAGACTATTGGGCCTCACTTTGCTTAATCTAGTTCATCTCTACGTTTGTGTTTTCCTCTTGCCTCACCGTTATTATTTGTTGGGGGCTTTCTATATCTTTGGGGTTCAATTTCTCTGGAGGCAAGCGAGGTCTTATTTTTTCCCTTTAGGGGTAGTCAGATCTCCGGCTGGCTCGAGACGTCTAGAACCAACGTAGGCACGTTCACCGGCTACTTTTAGTTGTTTGTGTCAGGATCAGGTATGCGGTTAGCCCAGTTTCCACCTCCCTAGAGCAGTATTTATATTTTTTCTATCTTGCCGGAATATCAGAGATCCTCTGCCATTGGGATCATAACACCGACCCCCCCCCCATACTGACCAGTGTCTCCCGGTGTCCCTGGGTCCTCCTGCTTCCTCTCACAGCTGCTGGCCTCCAGTAAGAAAATGGGCCCACCGAGATCTGCCGGCTGGCATCTGGAAACAAGAGGAAGATTTTTCCTATTGTTTCATTTTGGTCACTGTGATAGACCCTATCTCAGTGATCAAAATTAAAAAATAGTAAATAAACCCTGCCTTTATTACCCCCTTAGTTAGGAAAAATAATAAAATTAAAACAATTTATTTATTTCCATTTTCCAATTAGGGTTACAGTTGGACTAAAGTAAGTTGGGAAAACGTTAGAGTTAGGGTTGAGGCTAAAGTTAGGCTTAGGGCTAGGGTTGGGGCTAAAGGTAGAGTTAGGGTTGGGGCTAAAGTTGTCATTAGAGTTAGGGCTAGGGTTGGGGCTAAAGTTAGGGTTAGCGTTGGAATTAGGGTTAGGGTTGGGATTAGGGTTTGGAATAGCGTTATGGTTGAGATTAGGGTTAGGGTTGGGATTAGGGTTAGGGTTGGGATTAGGGGTGTACTGGGATTAGAGTTGGGATTAGGGTTAAGTTTGTGGTTAGTTATAGGGTTAAGATTAGGGTTAGGGGTGTGTTGAGCTTAGGGTTTTGATTAGGGTTATGGTTAGGGTTGGGATTAGGGTTAGGTTTGTGGTTAGGTTTATTGTTGAGATTAGGGTTAGGGGTGTGTTGGGCTTAGGGTTTTGATTAGGGTTATGGTTAGGGTTGGGATTAGGGTTAGGGGTTTGTTGCGGTTAGGGTTGTGATTAGGGTTATGGTTAGGGTTGGGATTAAGGTTAGGGGTGTGTTGGAGTTAGGTTTGGAGTTAGAGTTGTGGGGTTCCCACTGTTTAGGTACATCAGGGGGTCTCCAAACACGACATGGCTCCACCATTGATTCCAGCCAATTTTGCGTTCAAAAAGTCAAATGGTGCTCCCTCCCTTCTGAGCTCTGCCGTGAGCCCAAACTGTGGTCTCCCCACATAAGGAACATCAGCGTACTCAGGACAAATTGGAAAAAACTTTTGGGGTCCAGTTTCTCCTGTTGGAGAAAATAAAAAATTGGGGGCGAAAAAATCATTTTTGTGGAAAAAAAAAATTATTTTTTATTTTCATGGCTCTGCATCAAACTTCTGTGAAGCACTTGGGGGTTCAAAGTGCTCACCACACATCTAGAAAAGTTCCTTAATTGGTCTAGTTTCCAAAACGCTCTCTAAACGCGACATGGCGTCCAATCTCAATTTCAGCCAATTCTGCATTGAAAAATTAAAACGGAACTCCTTCTCTTCTAAGCTCTGCCATGCTCCCAAACAGTGGTTTACCCTGACATATGGGTTATCAGTGTATTCAGGAGAAATTGCACAACAAATTTTGTGGTTCATTTTCTCTTTTTACACTAGTGAAAATAAAAAAATTGGTTCTGAAGTAAAATGTTTATAAAAAAAAGTTAAATGTTAATTTTTTTCCTTCCACATTGTTTCAGCTCCTGTGAAGCGTGTAAAGGGTTAATAAACTTCTTAAATGTGGTTTTGAGCACCTTGGGGGTGTAGTTTTTAGAATGATGTCACTTTTGGGTATTTTCTGTCATGTGGGCCCCTCAAAGTGACTTTAAATGTGAGATGGTCCCTTAAAAAAATGGTTTTGTAAATTTTGTTATAAAAATGAGAAATTGCTGATCAACTTTTAACCCTTATAACTTCCTAACAAAAAAAAAGTTTTTTCCAAGACTGTGCCAATGTAAAGTAGACATGTGGGAAATGTTATTTATTGACTATTTTGTGTGACATATCTCTCTGATTTAAGGGCATAAAAATTAAAAGTTTGAAAACTGCAAAATGCTAAAATGTTTTGCCATATTTCAGTTTTTTTCATAAATAAATGCAAGTAATATCGAAGAAATGTTACCACTACCATGAAGTAATATATGTCACGAAAAAACTTTCTCAGAATCAGCAGGATCCGTTAAAGAGTTCCAGATTTATAACCTCATAAAGTGACAGTGGTCAGAATTGTAAAAATTGGCTTGGTCATTAAGTACCAAATTGGCTTTCTCACTAAGGGGTTATGCAGCTGTGTGTATTCTGCACCTCTCCTGCCTATGGGAATACTGTCCTTTAAGCCGCTGTGTCTACTCTGCACCTCTCCTACCTGTGAGAGTACTGTTCTATAAACCGCTGAGTGTACTCTGCAATCCCCTGCCAGTGAGAGTACTGTTATTACACAGCACATAAGGACTGAGATATGTCACATGAAATCGTACCTAATTAACATTTGGTTTATTCAATGAGGTGTCATTTTTCTATTTATATATTTTTATCCTAGCGTAAATATTTATTTACATTTTTATACTGATATCTTAGCGCAAATATACATTTTAGATTTTTTATAGTGTTTAGAAAAACAACTTCCTAAAATGAGGAGAGCATCAAATTAGTTAAATGTATGTGGCCGTGGTGGTGCTGGTGTAGCTGCTGAAGGTGGTGTAGCTGATGCAGGGATAGTATGTAGTCGTTCTGTTCCCACTACGTGCACAAATACATCTTCCAAACAGGAGACAGGACATTATGCATCCTTTCGTAGGCCCGAATACTGCTTCACAAATTTTGAAGCCACAAGATGTTGAAAAGGTGTTAGATTGGATGGCTGAGAGTGGCTCCAGTTCCTTCGCATTATCATCCTTCCGATCCAGTGCAGAAAGTGCACAGATGGGACTGAGGACAATGGTCATCTGGCTTTCACCTCACCCACTTGCAGATCGGCCAAGCAGTCTTACCCCAAAGTCATGCAGCAGTCTCTTCTGCTTTTTGATGACTGGCTGGCAGGGGTGGATTAAGGGTAGCCAGGGCCCCGGGCTGTTCAGACACTGTGGGCCCCCTGGTCATGCGACAGGGTCATGTGACAAGGTCATGCGACGGGGTCATTATATACCTGAACCAGATTATTCCAGAAAAATAGTTGCTGTGTGAAACTATAACCTGTCAAGCATCCATTGATCTAGTCAATTTACCCTTCAGTTAGGAAGAAGAAAAAAAACACAATACTATCACCATAAGTGCCAGTATTCACAGTAGATCTGTACTTAGTATGCAGTGTCTGTGTAGAGGTAATACAGTGATCACCGGTGACTAGTGTTGAGCGATACCGTCCGATACTTGAAAGTATCGGTATCGGAAAGTATCGGCCGATACCGGCAAAGTATCGGATCTAATCCGATACCGATTCCCGATACCAATACAAGTCAATGGGACTCAAGTATCGGACGGTATCCCTGATGGTTCCCAGGGTCTGAAGGAGAGGAAACTCTCCTTCAGGCCCTGGGATCCATATTAATGTGTAAAAGAAAGAATTAAAATAAAAAATATTGCTATACTCACCTCTCCGACGCAGCCTGGACCTTACCGAGGGAACCGGCAGCGTTCTTTGCTTAAAATGCGAGCGTTTACTTCCTTCCGTGACGTCACGGCTTGTGATTGGTCGCGTGCCGCCCATGTGGCCGCGACGCGACCAATCACAGCAAGCCGTGACGTAATTTTCAGGTCCTCAATGCCTAATTCTAGGCATTCAGGATTTTAAAATTACGATCCGGCTTGTGATTGGTCGCGTCGCGGTCACATGGGCGATGCGACCAATCACAAGCCGTGACGTCATGGGAGGCAGGAGACGCGCACATTTTTAAAATTACGTCACGGCTTGTGATTGGTTGCGTGCCGCCCATGTGACCGCGACGCGACCAATCACAGCAAGCCGTGACGTAATTTCAGGTCCTGAATGCAGAATTAGGCATACAGGACCTGAAATTACGTCACGGCTTGCTGTGATTGGTCGCGTCGCGGTCACATGGGCGGCTCGCAACCAATCACAAGCCGTGATGTAATTTTAAAATGCGCACGTTCCCTGCCTCCCGTGACGTCACGGCTTGTGATTGGTCGCGTCGCGGTCACAAGCCGGATCGTAATTTTAAAATCCTGAATGCCTAGAATTAGGCATTGAGGACCTGAAAATTACGTCACGGCTTGCTGTGATTGGTCGCGTCGCGGCCACATGGGCGGCACGCGACCAATCACAAGCCGTGACGTCACGGAAGGAAGTAAAAGCGCGCATTTTAAGCAAACAACGCTGCCGGTTCCCTCGGTGAGGTCCAGGCTGCGTCGGAGAGGTGAGTATAGCAATATTCTTTATTTTAATTCTTTATTTTACACATTAATGTTGTTTCGATACCGATACCCGATACCACAAAAGTATCGGATCTCGGTATCGGAATTCCGATACCCGCAAGTATCGGCCGATACCCGATACTTGCGGTATCGGAATGCTCAACACTACCGGTGACATTATACACAGGACCTCTGTATATAGTATACAGTGTATAGTGTCAGTGTATAGGTAACACTGACTCACCAGTGATGTCTCTAGGTGAAGTCCTTCATCTTTCATCCAGCAAAGACTGCCATCACTTCATCCAGCCAGGACTTGTCTCTGCACGAAATAACACAGTTATCTTGAGCTCCGCTTGCAGAACACATTACTTAATTTTTCCCAACTTCTACATTACACCACATGAAGAAAAAGAGGTGACATAGTGTCACTCTACACAGTAACAGGACCGCCCCCCCCCATTTAAAACAGTGTCCTCAAAAAATAAAATAAATACATCACTGCAGTAATGATATCCCTTAATTAGCCCCTATGGTAATAAAAATATCCCCCATCCTGGCCCCGTGTATCTCATTCCTGGCTTCGGCCATATGTTCTCCCATCCTGCCCTCATGAGTATCCATTCTGCACCATATGATCTCCCCATCCTGCCCCATATGATTTCCCCATCCTGCCCCATTAGTCTCCATCTTATCCATCCTGCCTCATGATCCTGCACGATCTGTCTCCAATCCTGGCCCATGTCTTTCATTCTGCCCATGTCTCCAATCCTTCCCCATCTGTCTCCAGTCCTGCCCCCAGTGTGTCCAGCATCTCTGCCCCAATGTCCAGCATCTCTGCCCCAGTGTCCAGCATCCTGCCCCCAGTGTGTCCAGCATCCTGCCCCCAGTGTGTCCAGCATCCTGCCCCCAGTGTGTCCAGCATTCAGCCCCCAGTGTGTCCAGCATTCAGCCCCCAGTATGTCCAGCATCCTGTCCCCAGTGTGTCCAGCATCCTGCCCCCAGTGTGTCCAGCATATTGCCCCCAGTGTGTCCAGCATATTGCCCCCAGTGTGTCCAGCATATTGCCCCCAGTGTGTCTAGCATATTGCCCCCAGTGTGTCCAGCATATTGCCCCCAGTGTGTCCAGCATCTCTGCCCCAGTGTGTCCAGCATCCTGCCCCCAGTGTGTCCAGCATCTCTGCCTCAGTGTGTCCAGCATTCAGCCTCCAGTGTCTCCAGCTTTCAGCCCCCAGTGTGTCCAGCATTCTGCCCCCAGTGTGTCCAGCATCCTGCCCCCAGGGTGTCCAGCATATTGCCCCCAGTGTGTCCAGCATATCTGCCCCAGTGTGTCCAGCATCTCTGCCTTCAGTGAGTCCAGCATCTCTGCCCCCAGCATGTCCAGCATATTGCCCCCAGTGTGTCCAGCATCTCTGCCCCCAGTGTGTCCAGCATCTCTTCCCCCAGTGTGTCCAGCATATTGCCCCCAGTGTGTCCAGCATCTCTGCCCCAGTGTGTCCAGCATCTCTTCCCCCAGTGTGTCCAGCATATTGCCCCCAGTGTGTCCAGCATCTCTGCCCCAGTGTGTCCAGCATCCTGCCCCCAGTGTGTCCAGCATCTCTGCCCCTAGTGTGTCCAGCATCCTGCCCCCAGTGTGTCCAGCATCTCTGCCCCTAGTGTGTCCAGCAGCTCTGCCCCCAGTGTGTCCAGCATCTCTGCCCCTAGTGTGTCCAGCAGCTCTGCCCCCAGTGTGTCCAGCATCCTGCCCCCAGTGTGTCCAGCATCTCTGCCCCAGTGTGTCCAGCATCCTGCCCCCAGTGTGTCCAGCATCTCTGCCCCTAGTGTGTCCAGCATCCTGCCCCCAGTGTGTCCAGCATCTCTGCCCCTAGTGTGTCCAGCAGCTCTGCCCCCAGTGTGTCCAGCATCTCTGCCCCCAGTGTGTCCAGCATCTCTGCCCCCAGTGTGCAGAATTCTGGCCCGGGCTCCCCGGATTGTTCGCAATAAAAAAGCCTAGTTCTCCTCACCTGTCTGTGCTCCTTCAGCGATGTTCCCTCCAGCAGCGCGCACTCGCCGGCGACTGACAATGACATCAGACGCTGGCGAGTTGCGTGCTGCGGCTGACTTCAGCTGACAGCCTCCAATTGGCTCTCTTTCCCATTGCCTTTCTGTATTGTTCATTATTTGGTAATTGGTTAGTTGGTTTCCATTGGAGACATTACTGTTTTTTTATTTTTCAATCCAAATGTTTCGATTATGCCTTTAATCGTGTGATTTTGATTAAGAAGGAAACTCCTTTCTTCATCTCTTTCTATCTGTATTGCTAGGTACTGTTTCACATTTCCCAGGTCTTTGATCTCAAAGTGTTGATCCAAAGTTTTCACTAGCTCCGCATCATCCCTTTCTTTTTAAAAAAAAACTGAAATATTTTCCACATATATCAGCACATAGATCCATCTGTCTATCATTCTCTTTGTATATAGACAAGGATCTGCTTTGCTTCTTTAAAAATGTTCATTTATGAGTACTTCTGTGATTTTATCATACCACGCTTTACTGGCTTGTTTTAAACCATATATACTTTTCCGTAGCTTACAAACCATGTTTGGTTTCCATTTATTCTTGAATCCTGGGGGTTGTTCCATGTAAATGTCTTCTGTTAAGTCTCAATACAGAAATGCTGCCTTTACATCCAGATGTTTCAACTGCATTTGTTTCGTTGCCGCAACTGCAAACAAAGTTCTGATTGTGGTGTGTTTGACAACTGGAGCAAATGTCTCATCATAGTCTTCTCCATATTTCTGAGAATAGCCTTTAGCTACGAATCTTACTTGGTATTGATCATCTGTGCCATCTGCTTGGTATTTTACTTTAAAAACCCATTTACATCCTATAGCCTTTTATTCTTTTGGTAGTTCCGTCAGTGTCCATGTCTTTGAATCATGCATAGATTTTATTTCTGTTTCTGCAGCCTTTATCCATTTGTTTGCCTCTTCTTCTGAAAGTTGAGATATGTCCTCCCAAGATGTAGGTTCATACATTTTATTTGTACTTGCCTTGTATGAAAGACTTTGAGGTGGTGTTCCCTTGTTTTCTCTTATTGAGCGTCTTGGTTCTGTGTCTGTATGGAGCTGTATCTCCTGACTTTCAGTTGTTTTATTTTCATCGATTTCCACTTCTTTCTCATCAGATATTCCTGCAGTTATATCACTGTCGTTTCTCTTATTTTTAGTTTCCAGTGATGTCATTATGTCATCATTTAGATCTTCAATGAATGTTACACTGTTACTGTAATTCTGTCTGTCTTGGGATATAGGATTCCGCATCCTTTGCAATTGTCACTATATCCGACAAATATTTCTTCATTGGCTTTGTTTTGAAGTTTGGAGCGTTTTTCATCCGGATTAAACTCAAAAACTTTGCAACCAAAAACTCTTAAATGATTCACACTTCATTTCTTTCCTTGCCATAGTTCATATGTTTTTTTTTTATTTTTCTTGAAAAAAGTCTGTTTTGCAGATAAGTAGCTGTCATTGCTGCTTCACCCCAATATTTCTCTGGTAGTTTGGAGTCTGTTAGCATACATCTTATCATTTCAGTCAGAGTCCTGTTTTTCTTTTCTGCTACCCCATTCTGTCTAGGTGTGTTTGGAACAGTCTTTTGATGCTCTATTCCATTCTGTCTTAAGTTGTTTTCCATTTTCTTAAATTCTTCTTTTGTAATGCCATTATACTCTCAGGATGTCTGTGTCCTAGATGTCTATGCCACATGTGAATACAATTCTTGTGATCATGTGTACATAACTTCATCTGTTCCTTTAATGTGGCTAGATGGTATAATTGTTCACCTGCTTTGACATTAATTATTATATTATTTCCCGCTAGGATTGTACAATTATCATCTTTGAATTTTACAGTCCTTTGGATGTCAGATGCTTTACGGATAGCAATCCTCCTTCTAGTCCTGGAACATATAACACATCCTTTACTAGTAATTTTGAATTATGCCCAAATCTATCAGGACAGATTAAACCAGCCTGACGATGATTCTTTATCAGTTACTTCAAATTTACCATTCCAGTGATCTGCATGTGGGTTAGAAATTGTGCTTTTTACTTTCTATTTATTCTTCTTTTGGTGTAGTTTCCGCTGTTCTGCTTGCCATAATGTACAGTCTTTCTTTAACACTAGAACTTCCGATGGAGTTATTTTGACTACTCACACTTTTCTTTCTCTTCTGTGACTTCTGTGGCAGCCCCGGGAGCGTTTTCTTCCCCTCCTGCTCGGCGTCCGTGGCACCTCTGATCTCAGCACTGTCTCCCCTGCGAGTACCTCGCCTATCCATAGCGCTGTGTCTTCATATCACCACATGCACCCAGGCGCCTCGCGCTCCCGTATTTTGGCTGACATTTAACCTTGTGCGTTTTGCTTTGTCACACGCCTATCAATGGTCTCCAGTATTCACGACTATATCTGATGAAGGTCTTATTTGTATAGACCGAAAACGTTTATATGTTGATCTGGATGCACCGAATAAAATTTAATTCTGAATTTGACAACAAATATCTCCAGAGTGCCAAGTATTTCTTAGCTATATTCGACGGGTTGGATTCCTAACTTGTGCACCTCCAAGAAGCCCTGAGTGCCGTGATTTCTATTTCATATGTTGCATAGATTGGTCGCAGAAGAAAGTTGTAAGCGTAGATTGTATGAGGTAATTCAAATTTTATCTACACAGAACATGAGGTATATTCATCAGCTTTTTAATACAGCATAACAGGAAGTCTTAAGGACCTTTTACTAGTGTTGAGCATTCCGATACCGCAAGTATCGGGTATCGGCCGATACTTGCGGTATCGGAATTCCGATACTGAGATCCGATACTTTTGTGGTATCGGGAATCGGAATCGGAAGTTCCCAGTGTATGGTTCCCAGGGTCTGAAGGAGAGGAAACTCTCCTTCAGGCCCTGGGATCCATATCCATGTAAAAAATAAAGAATTAAAATAAAAAATATTGATATACTCACCTCTCCGGAGGCCCCTGGACATCACCGCTGGTAACCGGCAACCTTCTTTGCTTAAAATGAGCGCGTTCAGCACCTTCCATGACGTCACGGCTTCTGATTGGTCGCGTGCCGCTCATGTGACCGCCACGTGACCAATTACAAGCCGTGACGTAATTCTCAGGTCCTAAATTCCTAGAATTCTGAATTTAGGACCTGAGAATGACGTCACGGCTTGTGATTGGTCGCGTGGCGGTCACATGAGCGGCACGCAACCAATCAGAAGCTGTGACGTCATGGAAGGCCCAAAACGCGCTCATTTTAAGCAAAGAAGGTTGCCGGTTACCAGCGGTGATGTCCAGGGGCCTCCGGAGAGGTGAGTATATCAATATTTTTTATTTTAATTCTTTATTTTACACAGTAATATGGATCCCAGGGCCTGAAGGAGAGGAAACTCTCCTTCAGGCCCTGGGATCCATATTACTGTGTAAAACCCTGGGAACCATCAGGATACCTTCCGATACTTGGTGTCCCATTGACTTGTATTGGTATCGGGTATCGGTATCGGCGATATCCGATACTTTTCGGGTATCGGCCGATACTATCCGATACCGATACTTTCAAGTATCGGATGGTATCGCTCAACACTACCTTTTACCAGAGAGAAAGTGAAACCAAAGTGCAAGTATATGCATTACATTCAACTAAGCATATAACAGTAACAACATTGCCATTTACTGTCAGAAAAGTGTAAACTCCTCCATAACACAAATAAGTTTGTATCTGTTGCACATCTGCTAACAATCCTCTCATGGAGCAGAGGCCATCCTAGTGATCTGTGCAGTTTGAAGAAAAAGAATGTGGCTATTCTGTCACAGCAGAACAGCAAAAGAGGAAGCAGGGTGCAAAGGCACAGCGGGCAGCCCCTAGCCAGTACGTCGTCTGCCCGTGGCTCAGACTGACATGTGGCGCACCTTTCCAGACCGCAGCATGTCAATTTCTCTTGTAGAGACGCTAGTCTCCACAAGACAAATGTAATCAATACATTGTATTAGACGCTGTGAATGCACATGGCTCAGTGAACACATGCGGATTCACCTGCATTCAATAGACGGCAGCGCTTTGGATACATCGAACATGTGCTGTGTCCAAAGCGCTGCTAGCTCCAGATCATGTACACCAGGCTTAAGGCCTGTTTTTAAACTCCTCTGTTTGGGGGGCTAATCCCACAATTCGCAGGAGCTGTGGTCTGGGAACAAACAACAGACACACGAGTGGTTGGTGCCGGTGAACCTCAAACCCAACCTGGTGGTGTGTGATAACGGGAGAAATCTCCTAGCAGCTCTGGGCCCAGCCAGTTTGATGCACATCCCTTGCCTGACGTATATGCTAAACTTGGTAGTGCAGAGCTTCATGAAAAACTACCCTCACACGTCGGAGCTGCCGAAAGTGTGGGCAGTTTGTGTGCAATTTTCGTCATTCTCACCCTGCTCTCCTGTCTGTGTTGCAGTGCCATGTCTACCTTCGCTATCATTGGCTGATATGAAACGTACCAACAAGGTGGAACTCCACTTTGCATATCCTGGAGTGACTGTGCAAGCAGCATCATGAAATAGTGGAGATTCAGCTGTGGCACACACAGCTGAATCGCTCTGCAGAACAACACCACTTCACCACCAATGAGTGGGCCTCAATGCAGGATGTGTGTGCTGTGTTGCACTGCTTCAAATATTCTACCAATATGGCCAGTGCTGATGGTGCCATCATCAGCATTACTAACCCACCTATATGCATGCTGGAAAAAAACTATTCAGCCCATGAGGTGGTGGCACAGGAGGAAAAGGAGCAGGAGGAGGAGCAGAGCCAATCCACACCGTTATCAGTCTTGTCATCCACACATGGCTCGAAGGGTAGGTTACTGTCCCAATATTGGCCAGGTACCCAACTCTACAGCCAGGGGACAGTTTGGAAGAATGATGATGATGAGGAGGGGCAGGGGAGGAGCAACCATGTCACACCAGGGTGATGCTCAGATCAGCTGATGGGCATCACTGGACCTTGGCTGAGGGATACAAAGTACCCAGAAGATATTCCTCCCACAAGGACAGCTTGTCATTGTCTCTGGTCAGCCTGACACCTTTTAGCCAATACATGCTGAAGTGCCTGCAGAATGACCACATTTGCCATATTGTTTGACCGCTGAGTTGCCATATTGTTACCAGTGCAGATTACTGGGTGGCCACCCTGCTGGATCCCCACTACCAGGACAATGTACTTGTCATTCCTTCTGTCACTGAAGAGAGATCGCAAAATGCGTAAATACAAGTACACACTGGTAGAAAAACTACTAATAGCTTTCCCACCTGACAGCTGGGGCTCAGTGGAACAACAAGGCAGAGGTGGAGGAGGAAGTCGCCACCAGCACCTTGGATGACAGGGTTAGCATGGCCAAAATGTGGAAAAACTTTATGAGCACGCCACAATATCCATCATCACCAATGGAAAAGTACATCTCCATGTACTAGCAGATGGGTCTTCCCCATTTAACTTCTGGGTCTCCAAACTGGACACATGGCCTGAGCTTGCCCTTTCTGCCTTATGCCCTGCGACAAGTGTTTTGTCGGAACATGTGTTTAGCATAGCAATGTGTGTCAGACAGGCGCAACCACTGTCCACATCTAACGTGAAGAAGCAATTGGAGCGCCCCCACACCGCCGCAGGGCCGAGGGGTACCCGGAGCCGGGCCTCTAGGTCTCAGTCCTGGGGTTGTCACGGTAGCTAGACCCGGTCCGTGGCCCTGTCTGTCAGTGGGGGACGTCCGGTGCAATAAGTGATGTTGTAGCGGTGCAGTTGTGGGGTGCAGGTCGCGGTAAATAACGAGGACACCAGGTTGCAGTCTCTTTACCTCTTTACTGAAGCTCTCTGGGTCCTCAGTCCGGAATACGGCTCACCAGGCTGCGCAAGTCCGGCCGGTCCAATGGCACTTCCAGAGCTCTCCTTGCAGGTGGAAATCGGTGCCTTCCTTCTAGCGCTATGTGTTGCAGTCCTTCCCTGCTGTGCTTACGGAAAGTACCCCACAACTGTTGTGTCTGTTTCTCGTGTTCCCTCACAACAACTTAATTCGCAATGATCTTCCTCGTCCCTCCAGATACTATGGTAGGAACGCACCCGTATGACGGGGAGGCTCGGAGATCTTCCGGGACTCTATCTGCGCCCCTCTCCTGTTGGTACCCCCCTTTGCCTTCCTGGGTGATGCGTGAGACAGTCCGCCTCAAGCTAACTGCCCTGCCGTAGGTCTGAGGTATGGCTTGAAACTCTTTACCTCCTCGGCGTTCCGGCCACCGGTAGTGCGCCTCAGTAAGGTGCTGCCTCTTTCAGCACAACCCTCACTGGTATCTCCTTTCGCTTGATTTCGTTTCTCACTCAGCACAATCTATCTCGCTTCTTAGTCCTTCCTCGGGCACCGCCGCTATGCTGAGCAGGCACGGTCCCTTTACGTTCTTTCCATGCCAAGCCTCTGCCAGGATCCCACCCCTGGCAGAGACCCTACAGTCTCTCCCTTCACAACACCCTCTGCCACCAGGTGTTGCTCCGTTCAATCCCGTCAGCGTTCTCTCTAACTTCCTGCCTGACCCCCAGTTTACCCACTATGGTGGGGAGTGGCCTAATGAATAGCACCCTTAGCTCCCCCCGGAGGCCCAGCTGTGAAATGTATTGGTGACTGTGATACCTGCTCAGAGAACTCCTTCCGTGCCATCGAACGCAGCATGGCCCCCCTTAGTGGCTGAACCATGCTACTGCAACGACCAGGACTCTGGGGCGCTGCACAATCACTTCTTAAAATTAACGATCCCACAGGACTTGTCCATACCTTTGGGGGTCTCATCCTCAAATAAAGCACCCAAAAAACTGTGTAGGCTACCGCCGCCTCTTGTACCTACACCGCCACGTCCACCTATTCCTCCAGTTGGACCACTGCCCAGTGGTTGTAGCTTGTTATTTTATTTTGGGTTTCTTCTATGTTCTTTGAAGTCATTTCCCTAAAAAAATAAAAAGAATAAAAATGTGTTGGATTACTTCTCCCTTGCCTCTTGAACCCATATTGACACGTCTACCTCTTCCTCCACTTGTACCTACGCCTCTTGGTTCCAGATGGCTAGTTTTAATTTTGCAAATTGTAGTTGAAACGCCCACTAGGGCCGTGGGTTACTCCGTACTGGGTCCGATACTTAAAGGGATGTGTCACGTCGGCGACCCGGTCCGTGGCTCTGGGCGCTCATGTTAAAGGGAATGTGTTTAAAGGGATTTCTGAGATAATAAGAGTATGTGACGCCACCTGTGGTATTCGGTCAGGGATGACTGACGCTGCTTTAAGGAGTCCACTGGGGTGATGTTATGGCAGCTGGCATGGTGTAGCTTCCCACAGGTGAATCTGGGTCCCCAGGGCTCCCAGTGTAGTAGATGAAGATGGTGAGTGGAGCGATAAAGAGGAGAGGACACAGGTTTGCAGTCTCTTTACCTGGTTTACTGATGGTAACAGGCAGCCCCAGTTCAGGGCACCAGATCACAGGTACAGGCAGGGTCTGGCCAGCTTGGAAACGAGTTCAGAGTACCCTTTAACCATGTGGAGTTAAAAGCCTTCCTCATAGCACAGTGGTATTGTAGTCCCTTACTGTTTAAGGCTTCTGGCAAGGTCCTCTCAGTTCTCTCTGTCCCCCTTTAGGTAGGACTCAAACCCGTATGTCAGGTGACTCGAGCCTTTTTACAGGGTCTCTATCACGACCCGGGCTCTATGTGTCACTGTGTCTCCTGGGTGTTAGGGCGGACAAGTTACATGTAGTCTAGTTGTCCTATCGGTTTCTGCTGTGCCTCCTAGAGTATGACACAACCTCGGTCTTCGGATTAGTGGTATCTGCGCTATGTCAGGGAGGTAGCCCAGTCGCTGCTATTCTCCCTTGTTGTCACTCTCCTGTGCTTCGCTCTCTGGCACGTTCGCTACAAGCTGTTCTTCCTTCTGTATCTCGCTATCTAGGAGTTGCAGCATTTCAGGCTACATGGCCCCTCACTCGTCCTTCTGCTCAGACAGCTCCAGTCTGCTCTCTGGCACCAACTGTCAACTCTTCCTAACTGCCTAGCAAATGCCTAGCAACTGACTCTTCCTCCCGACAAGAGAGAGCAGCTCACCCCTGAAATCGGGTGTAGAGCTCCCTCCTCTGGCCTGGAGTCAGAATGGTGTTGTATGTGCTGATTACCTGTCAAAAGGAATCCTTCATCGCTTCCAAGCGTGACATCACTCTCCCCGTGAGGAAAGCAATGCCACTCTGACAACCAGGACCCTGGGGCGTCACATAGGTTTTTTAAGTGAGTTACATTTAAAAATTTAAAAAACTATTAAAAAATGAGAAAACAGTACTGGATTGCTCCTCTTTTGACTCTTTATTTTACTCAGTTATATAGCACCATTATTTACACAGCGCTTTACAGACATTATTAGCACTATCCCCATTGGAGCTCAAAATCTAATTGCCCTGTCAGTATGTCTTTGGAGTGTGGGAGAAAACCACCTGCAATCATGGGGAGAAGATACAAACTCCTTGCAGATGTTGTTCTTGGTTGGATTTGAACCCAGTACACCAGTGCTGCAAAGCAGTAGTGCTAACTAGGGTTGAGCGAAATGGGTCGGCAATTTTCAGAAGTCGCCGACTTTTGGCAAAGTCGGGTTTCATGAAACTCGACCCGACCCCTGTGTGGGGTCGGCCATGAAGTCGGCGATCTTCTGAATCTGGAATCGGAATTCCGATACCGATTCCTGATATGTTTAAGATATCGGGAATTGGTATCGGAATTCAGATTTAAGTGTAAAATAAAGAATTAAAATAAAAAATATCGCCATACTTACCGTCTGACGGGCCCTGGTACTAACCGGGAACCTTCCTTCCTTAGAATCAGCCTTCCAGGACCTTGCGGTGACGTCACGGTGACGTCGCGGCTTGTGATTGGTCGCGCGGCCGCCCATGTGACCGCTCGTGCGACCAATCACAAGCCGCGACGTCACCGTGACGTCACCGAAGGCCCTGGAAGGGCTGATTCTTAGGAAGGAAGGCTGCCGGAAAGAAGCAGGGCGTGTCCGAGGGTGAGTATATACCTAATAGGAATATACTCACCCTCGGCTTCGTTCCGGCAGTCTTCCTTCCTAAGAATCAGCCCTTCCAGGACCTTCGGTGACGTCACGGCTTGTGATTGGTTGCGTCGCCCATGTGACCGCGGCGCGACCAATCACAAGCCGGATCGTAATTTTAAAATCCTGAATGCCTAGAATTAGGCATTGAGGACCTGAAAATTACGTCACGGCTTGCTGTGATTGGTCGCGTCGCGGCCACATGGGCGGCACGCGACCAATCAGAAGCCGTGATGTCGCGGAAGGAAGTAAAAGCGCGCATTTTAAGCAAAGAAGGCTCCCGGTTCCCTCGGTAAGGTCCAGGCTGCGTCGGAGAGGTGAGTATAGCAATATTTTTTATTTTAATTCTTTGTTTTACACATTAATGTTGTTTCGATACCGATACCCGATACCACAAAAGTATCGGATCTCGGTATCGGAATTCCGATACCCGCAAGTATCGGCCGATACCCGATACTTGCGGTATCGGAATGCTCAACACTAGCCAGGAATAATTTTTTTGGGGATCTGAATCCTGATTATTTGCTTAAAAGCAATCCGGAGAACACCATTTTTCTGCTCCATTTGCTTGTTTGCACAGCAGAATACAGCGAGATCCTTTCCATATTACAGTGCTAAAATCCATATATTTAAAACTGTGGTTTGTCCATCACACTGATCACATAGAATGTCGCTCAAAATCCTGCCATTTCTGGCTTCCATTTTAATTTTGTTGCAGTGTGTTAGCGAATTTATTGACACCAGTTTGCTGGTAAAAATAGTTACCTACAGGCAAGCTATTTAAAACTGTGGTTTGTCCATCACACTGATCACATATAATTGCGCTCAAAATTCTGCCATTTCTTGCATCCATTTTAATTTTGTTGTAGTCTGTTAGCGAAGGTATTGACACCTGTTATCTGGTAAAAATAGTTACTTACAGGACAGCTATTTAAATCTGTGATTTGTCCGTCACACAGATCACATGTAATTGCGCTCAAAATTCTGCCATTTCTGGCCTCCATTTTAATTTTTTTGCAGTGTGTTAGCGAAGTTATTGACACCAGTTTTCTAGCAAAAATAGTTACCTACAGGCCAGCTATTTAAAACTGTGGTTTGTCCGTCACACGGATCACATATAAGTTCGCTCCAAATTCAGCCATTTGTAGTGAACGTGGAAAATATTGTCCTCCATTTAAAATGGGCAAGGTGCGTTGTTAGGGACAGGGAACTGGACGTGATGGTGCATGCAGAGGCTGAGGCCGTGGGCAAGTTGAAATTGTGCCACAACAAACACCTACATTTTCTCACCCGACGCAGCACACTACTATTGAACCCAGAGTAGTGTCAAAATGTTGTTGGTTGGATAAACGATAATGCTTCCAGTCACTTTGCCACCACCACAACCACCCTGTTTTCCATACAGTCAAGTCTCAGTAGCCGTGAGTCTGGAATGCATAGTCCTCACCCTGATCCTACTTCCTCCCACCATGCCGAGTGCCCAGAGACAACTGATCCCACACTTGGACACTCTGAAGAGCTGTTACTTTTTCCATTTATAGACTCGGGTCTCTCGCCCGGTCCACTTGAAGCAGGGCAAGAGGAGATTGCATGTAGCAATGCCCAAATATTTGAGCAGCCATGGTCACATGAAGGCGACGGTGGGAAAGTGTCACAAGAAACGGACGATGATGAGACACAATTGCCAGAAAGTCAGGAGGAGGACCAGGGTGCGGAAGTGGAAGACGAGGTGGTGGATGATATAGTAACTGACCCAAACTGGCAGGTGGACTTGCTGAGCAAGAATAGAAGCACACAGGGGGAGGAAGGTGTAGCACCCCAACAGGCAGGAAAAAGCAGTGTGGTGGCCGCAGACAGAAGGCAACCGTTCCCCGTAAAACCAACAAAATGGAAGTTGCCAGTACAACTGTTAAGTCTTCCCGAGTCTGGTTGTTTTTAAAGACTCTACCGATAACCCCAAAAAGGCCATTTGCACCACCTGCCAGGCCAGCATCAGCAGGGGTGGCAAAACTACCAGCCTGACCACCACCAGCATGATCAGGCACATTGCAGTAATGCAGCTGATTTTGTGGGCCGAACTCCAGGATCCAGGAACAGTGTCTGCGGGTGACTTCCACTGTTGTGCTTGCAAGCCAATCCCCATCCATGGTGCATGCGAAGATGCCTCCTGCCCTGCACCTATTGTTTCACACTCAACTAGCACCATCAGCAAGCATGTCCACGTCCTTGTGAGTTACCCGTACCGGGTCCAGTCTTAAAGGGGATGTCACGGTGGCTGCGACCCGGTCTGCTGCCCTGGGCACCCAATTAAAGGGAAAGTTCTTTAAGGGAATTTGTAATGTCTATATTTGTGACGCCACCTGTGGTTTTCGGTCAGTAGGGACTTAAAGGGGTCCTCTGGGGTGATGTTATGCAGGTGAAGCGGGGTCCCCAGGGCTCCCAAGATGTATGGCACATATGGTGTAGTGGATGGTATAAAGAACCAGGACACAGGTTTGCAGTCTTTACCTGGTTTACTGATGATAGCAGTCAGCCTCAGTCCAGGGTATCAAGTGCAGGGGTAGCTGTGGTCCGGCCGGCTTGGAGGCAATAGAGGGTCTCTCCCTCAGGTGAGGTCCATAAGCCTTTCCTATTTGCGTTAGTTGGCAAGGTCCTTGCTGCTTGTAGCTTGCTGGCAAGGTCTGCTCTCTCCTGTCCTGAGACAGATGTCTGTATGATAGGTAGTGGGAGCCGTTTCATAGGGTCTCTATCATGACCCGGGCTCTCAGGTCACTGCTTCACCTCAGGCTTTGTGTGGGCAATTATCATACAGTCCTTTGCCCTCCGGTTCTGCCGTTCGTCCTGGAGAACAATACGACCTCGGGTTCTCGGTACCCGGTCTCTGCGCTCTGGCTCTTAGGCTGCCATTCCCGTCTGAGCCCCTTTCTCTTCCACTGTGCTCCTTTCCTCTCAAGCTCCTCTGCATTCCAACCCTTCAGGTTTACTTCCTTCCCTGGAGCTGCAGCTCAATCCTGGCTGCCAGCTCCGCTGTCTGCTCTCTCTCAGACTTCCTTCTCTTTTCAGTGTCTCTCAACAACTGCCTAGCTCCTCCTCCAGGCCAGAACATATATAGCTGGGGGACGCTTCCCTGAATCCGGGTTCAGAACTCCCCCTTCTGGCCTAGATTCGGAATGTGTTGCATGCAGGTGCTTACCTGGTAAAGGGAATCCTCCTTGCCCCCATGCATGATATCACGCTCCCCGAAGGGAAGGCAATTTCACTGTAACAACTGGTTACCTGGGGTGTTACACTTGTCCCAGTGCAGTGTTCAGTTGTCCATACCCCAGCCCTTGGAACGCAAGTGCAAATACACAGCCAACACCCCATAGGCCACACTACATAATTCACGACTGCTTGCGCTCAAAATGTTGCCCTTTAGGCTTGTGGAGATGGTAGCTTTCCACAACCTGATGACGGCAGCCGTCCCTCGGTACTCGGTCCCCAGCCACCACAATTTCTCCCGGTGTGCCATCCCCGCATTACACAAGCACGTGTCCCACAACATTAGCTGCGCCCTCAACAATGCAGTTACTGGGAAAGTCCACCTAACCACTGACACGTGGACAAGTGCTTGTAGGCAGGGACGATACATCTCGCTGGTGGCACACTTGGTTAACATAGTATTAGCCGGGACCCAGTCAGACCTTGGGATGGAACACGTACTCCCGATGCTGATGATTGCAAGCCCTAGGTCAATCAGGGTTGCCCCCACAGTCTACAGCTCCTCCTCCTCTTTAGCCTCCATCTCCAAAATGATCACATCAGTCAGAAGCTGGAAGCACTGCAGCACTACCTCAGCCAAGCGGCAACAGGCTGTGCTGAATCTAATCTGCTTAGGTGACAAACCACACAATGCTGAAGAGTTGTGGACAGCTCTGAAAATGCAGGCAGATCTGTTACTGACACTGATGAACCTACAGCCAGGCATGGTCATGTGTGACAAAGCCTGGAACTTGGTGGAGTCTGAGGCAAGGCTTGCTCACACACGTATCATGCCTGGCCCATGTACTTAACTTTGTGGTTCAGCTTTTTCTCAAAACCTACCTGGAACTGCCGGATCTGCTTGTCAAAATACGCCACCTGTGTGCCCATTTTAGAAAGTCAGCTACAGATTCAGCCACCCTTGCCGTGCTTCAGCAGTGTTTGCAGCTTCCGGCTCACCGACTGGTGTGTGATCTCCCCACATGTTGGAACTCTAAAGGATTTGTGAGCAGAGTGTCATGAATCCTCCCCGGGTTTTGTCCTGTCTGCCCTTTTTCCGGATGGATCATGTCAAGGGTTAACTTTACTCTGCCTCATTCTGGGTTCAGGTTTGCTATTTAGCTCCGATGCATCCTGCTAGCGGTGTCAGCTATAGTTCTGCCTTTGGCATGTGTACCTGACTCTGGTAGATCTTGATTTTTCCTGCTGTGATCCCTGACTTGCCACGTGTCTGTTGACTCCCTCTGTCCGCCCTTTCTCAGTGTTTCCCTGTTAATTTGTTTGATTCCCTGGTTTTGACTTGGCTTGTATTCGGACTCGCTTCTTCCTTCTGCCGTCTGTCTTTGTCTTATCCGCTTCCGACTGTTGCCGAACCCCCTGGCTTGTTCCTGACCATGTGTACTGCTGCAACCTCTGATACTTCTGCTTCTGACTGTTTTTTTGACTCAGCTTGTCTGACCAATTCTCGTCACTTGGTGGTACCTGTGCTGCTGCTCTGTGGTGCTACTCTGTGTGTGCAGCCTCACTTCCCTCACAAGCTCCCCCTGGTGGAGGTTGCACTATACTGCACTGCAGCAGCATGACACAGAGGAGGGCAGTTGTTGACTACCAGCATTAACAAGGCCGCTGGTATTCAGTTCAGACTCCACACATAAGACCTCAGGAGTAGACATGGATGTCAGACATATGTACCATCCTTCAAAACTTTGAGGACTCCACCATGATGGTGAACGGCGATGACTAGTGTTGAGCATTCCGATACTGCAAATATCGGGTATCGGCCGATATTCGCTGTATCGGAATTCCGATACCGAGTTCCGATATTTTTGTGATATCGGAAATCGGAATCGGAAGTTCCCAGTGTATGGTTCCCATGGTCTGGAGGAGAGGAGACTCTCCTTCGGGCCCTGGGATCCATATTCATGTAAAAAATAAAGAATAAAAATAAAAAATATGGATATACTCACCCCTCCGACGGACCCGGACCTCAGCCGTGCAACCGGCAGCCTCCGTTCCTAAGAATGCAGTGAGTGTAGGACCTGCGATGACGTCGCGGCTTGTGATTGGTCGCGTGAGCGGTCACATGAGCGGTCACGTGACCAATCACAAGCCGCGACGTCATCGAAGGTCCTTCACTCTGCATTCTTAGGAACGGAGGCAGACGCTTGCAGCGGTGACAGCCAGGGCCCATCCGAGGGTGAGTATATCCATATTTTTTATTTTTATTCTTTATTTTTTACATGAATATGGATCCCAGGGCCTGAAGGAGAGTTTCCTCTCCTTCAGACCCTGGGAACCATCCAGGATCACTTCCGATATTAGTGTCCCATTGACTTGTATTGGTATCGGGTATCGGTATCGGCAATATCCAATATTTTTTGGATATCGGCCGATCCAATCCGATACCGATACTTTCAAATATCGGAAGGTATCGCTCAACACTAGCGATGACGCCATAATTAGCATCACCATCTCGCTTCACTGTGTTCTGAAACGCTCTCTACTCACAATCAAAGAGGATGCATTGCAGGTGGACCACGATGAGATGGAGCAAGGAACCATACAGGGTGATTACACACAGCTTATCCTCATGTCATCCCAACGTGGATTGGGTGACGAGGAGGAGGAGGAAGGACAGGAGCTAGTTTCATGCTCTATAGACAGTACTACCTGCACAACTGTCATACTGTCTGTTCAGCGTGGATGGCCTGAGGACAGGGAGTTGAAGGAGGAGGTGGAGGAGAGCATGGTCAGTTGTCCTCTTGGTGAGGACACGGAAGTCTTGCTTGTTAGCAGCCTGACATGCATGACTGAGTTTTGTTACGCTGCCTTTCCCGTGACCCTCGCATTCTCAAAATTTTTGGTGACAGTCATTACTGGTTAGTGAAACTTTTAGACCCACATTACAAGGAGAGCTTTCTATCTCTTATTCCAGAGGCGGACAGGTCTATTAAAATGGGGCAGTACCAGAAGGCACTTGTTGCGGAATTATTTAAAAAATTCCCATCTGAAAATGCTGGTGGCAGAGGTCACAGTTCGTTGGACAACTAAGGAGTACAGGCGAGAGAGAAACAAGAGGCAGGGGAACACTGTCAAAGTTCTGGGAGAGTTTTCTCAGACCCTTCCATCGCACTGGGGTACTCTCACAAGGAGTGCAAAGTTTTGGAAGATGCTGAGGGAGTACCTTGCTGACCGTACCAACGTCCTCCATGATTCCTCTGTGCCTTATAATTATTGGGTATCCAAACTGGACATGTGGCATGAACTGGCTCGCTACGCCTTGGATGTCCTGGCCTGCTCTGCCACTAGTGTTTTGTCAGAGTGGATTTTTAGTGCCGCTGGTGGAATTAAAACTGATAAGCGCATCCGCCTGTCAACTAAAAGTGCTGACAGGCTGACTCTTATAAAAATTAACAAAGGGCTGGATTGGGCCAGACTTCTCAACACCACTGAATGATAACAGCATAACATAAACTCAAATCCAGTGTCTTTTTTTGGGAGGTTTATTCCCATGCACCCTTTTCACACCCACACATGGGTATACGCTTCCTGATATTGGCTATTTTCTGTTTTCCTCCTCCTTCTCCTCATCCTCATCCTCCACCACCATATCACCAGGGTGATCGTGGTCCATGATTCAACACACACATCATTTTTTTAAAGGGTGTTTATGATGCAGGTACCAAAAAATTGGTATGCAATATGTTCATGATTACCCCCCATGGGTAAATATTTGTCAGCCCATACACTTAGTGCATGGGCATTACAAGTCTAGGAGACCTGCTCTTTTTTAATGGGAACTTTTTTTATGAGGCCCTCCTCTACGTGTCTTCAAAGGGGCATTGGAGTAGGTCCAATTTTTTGGCAACCCTTGCATTCATTGCATAGGCAAACACTATGGGAGACACACTTCCTAATGGAACATTTTTCATGAGGCCCTCCTCTATGTCTCTTCCAAGGGGCATTGGAGTTCCTCCAAATTTTTGGCAGCTGTTGCTTCACTGCATAAGCAGACACTATGGGAGACCCACTTCCTAATAATGGGAACATTTTTTTCATGAGGCCCTCCTCTATGTATCTTCAAAGGGGCATTGGAGTGCCTCCAAATTTTTGGAAGCCCTTGTATTCACTGCATAGGAAAACACTATGGGGGAACCACTTCCTAATAATGGGAACATTGTTTTCACGAGGCCCTCTGACCTCTATGTTTCTTCCAAGGGGCAGTGGAGTGCCTCCAAATTTTTGGCAGCCGTTGGTTCACTGCATAGCCAAACACTATGGGAGACCCACTTCCTAATAACGGGAACATTTTTTTCATGAGGAACTCCTCTACATCTCTTCCAGGGGGCATTGGAGAAGGTCAAAATTTTTGGCAGCCCTTGCATTCACTGCAAACAGGCAAACAGTATGAGAGACCCACTTCCTAATAATGGGAACATGGTTTTCAGGAGGCCCTCCTGTACATCTCTTCAAAGGGGTATTGGGATGCGTCCAAATTTTGGGCAGCCCAGCCACTCACTGCATATGCAATGACAGTATAGGAGACCCACTGTTTAATAATAGGAACAACAAAGCATAGCAGGCTGATAACTCTCTAGGTATAGTGAGGGCCGACTGCTGGCCCTTTATGAATAGTAAAGGCTGCCTGATGGCGCTATAAAAATAGACTTTGTGACTTTGAGTCCCTCCTTCATAACTGAAACAGGATGTGTCTGATGATGTGTCACACACCACATGGCCAGATAAGGTTGTAAAATGTTAAAATGACATTTCTCAGTGAATGGATTTGTCTTGGTTGAAAGCAATGCTAAAGTTAAAAAACACATACAAAAAATGCTATGTGTGAACATAGCCCAAGGTGTGGAGGAGCATTTTTATTTTTGGTTATTTATTTTGCCTTATATTAAAGTCATTACCCTGGAAAGGATGTTCCTTAACATATTTCCCAGGAAAATCCATCTTGGTTTCCTTTTTGGATGTTTTATTGTGAGTCTGTATAAGTAGCGTAAGATTCTGACAACATTGTTCACAGCAGTGACCTAGGACTCAAAAATGCTTCCTAGTGTCTTCCCCATGCTGTTCCTATGTCATTTGAGCACTGTTCCCATTGATTTCTGCAATTTCTAGTCCCTTTGTAGACGTCAGGGAAGGGTGGGCTGCCGGAAAAATGCTTGAGTTTCCCATAGACTTACATTGGGCTCGTTGCTTGGGTCGAGCACCCGAGCATTCCAATTTGCTCGACCCGAGCAACGAGCACCCAATCATTTTAGTGCTCACCCATCACTACTTCTGACAGGTCACTGATCCCTCACTGACCTACCCCCTAGTTTACATTCTGAATATTATATATATATATATATATATATATATATATATATATATATATATATATATTATTATTTTTTTTTTTTTTTTAAATCCCCTTCTGCAGGCGGCGCCTGCGCTGCAGCATGATCGCATCCATAATGTGCATTTAATTATTGTTTTTGATGGTTCTCATAATTTCATTAATAAGATCAGTTTGAAAATGGTGCCGGCCGCGCCTGCGCAGCAGCAGCTATTGGTGATACGATAGCTGCTACTGCGCAGGTGCTAGAGAAAAAAATTGCCTCCTTCAAGATGGCAATCCAATGGATGCTACTGCGCAGGTGCTGGCAGCGCCATCTGGGGAGAGGCAGTTTTTTTTCTGTAGCAAGATTGTGCCGCCTGAGCAGTAGCAGGTATCGGATTGCTTCCAAATCTGACAAATTGTTACAATGTCTTCACACAATTTTAAGTATCTATCAAAACCTACGATTCAGTACATATCAATTATAATACATATATAATACTGAGCTTTGTTCCTTTCCACTCCCATTCACACCAATATCAAGGTAAAAAATGGCCATGATATCTAAGCTTAAATATTTACAGTAAATTTTCCTAATCTAATCTGGCTTTATTTTCTGACTGTATATTTTATTCCCTTTTTTTACGTAACTTCAGGACACTTATCTTGCTCAAGCTACTGTAACAGGAGATCAGATATTTGCTTTACAACAGTCACCTGCATATAAAGAAAGAATAGGTTCAGAGACTATGTGCATAGGTCATTTTAGCTGGGAGATGGATACATTAGGAGAAGCTGTGCTCTATCTTCTGATATTAATGGTGGATATTGTGTTATCTGCTACCAGAGTGTAAAGGACATGATAGAGCATGGTTTGAGGCCTTATTCACATCTTAGAATTTTGGCCAGTATTTTTAAGACAAAAACAGAAGCCGCTCAAAAACACAGAACAGGCATGCATCTTTTCATTATTGTTTAGTACTTTTATAGGAAGAAAAAAATCCTGGGTTAATGGGTTCATTAACTGCAGTACAGTTTAAGATTACCAAATTCTCCTATCTACATCATTGTGGCCTGTGACTCATCGCTGGAGCTGCTACCTGCAAACATGAGAGCGCCAGTTTGAGTCTCGGGGAGAGCAGAAGGGAATAGCTTAATTTATGTAGAGAGTTGTGGCCCCGCAGCGGAGGAGGAGCTACAGAGCAATGAAAATGTCAGAGAAAGGCGAGTAGAAGTCGCTACAGCTCCTCTGAATGTGGGAAACCTTAACATAAGGGTATTTCCACCACCAGTTTTGTAATAAACTTCAAAAATGCCTCATTGACTTGAAAAAGAAATGGCAGTAAGATTGCCACTTATCATATAGTGATAGCTTGTCCTATTGATTTGTCAGCCTTTTCTGTAATAGGAGACCAGCACTTTCATGGATATAGACTGCATAATCGTAATGATGCTATTGAAGTTTATAGTGCAGGGAATGAAAAACAAAACTGAAATAATATGTGCAGCTAAACCTAAGACAGCACATACGGTAATTTGGAAGAATAAATTCACAAGTGAAGCCACATTTCAAACAATACAAAAAAGTCATACATTTATAAAGTCTTTTTTTACGATGCTAATGATGCTTGTTGGTGTAATGTGACTGGAATGTCACTCATGTTTTCCTGCTTTGACAGATTCTGTTACATTTTAGCAGAAGTGTGATGCCTTCGTCTTACAGTTTACAGGCCGAATCGTTTAGTGGAGAGGAACCAATCTGAAGTATTTCATGCATGAATGCTTAAACTGTTTTCAAAATTGTTTAATAGACATCTCATGTCTGACATTTCACAAGAGACTATTGTTTCCAAAAAATGTGAAAATATGAATAGTTATAAATTGTAAGTCACGTGTGTCCAAAACTGCAACAAGAGCCACTGTTCAATAATGGTATCAGTTGTCACTCCTACTACATATTGCTGAGCACCATGCAGCTGAATTACATAACAGGGTCAACAAAATTACTTTCAGAAAATACCCCAGATGAATGAATGGATCAGGTTCAGGTCAGCTACCAGCACTGTTTTGATGACATGTAATTTGTACAAGATTAATTAAAAAGTTTGAGTATTACCTTACTCTAATGTTAATTAAAAAGTTTGAGTATTACCTTACTCTAATGTTCTATAATTTTGATATCTTTTTTCTTAGGTGCTTCAGAGTGGACATCTTGGTTTAATGTAGACCATCCAGAAGGTGATGGAGATTATGAAACAGTAGAAGCCATTCGCTTTTATTACCCACAGCGTTTGTGCATTAGACCTATTGCTCTTGAAGCAAGAACCACCGAATGGAATAGGCCAAAGGACACCAAAGAGGTTGTACACTCTAATCCAAAAAAGGGCTTCTGGTGCATCAACAAAGAGCAACCGAGAGGACAGAATTGTTCCAACTACCATGTTAGGTTTCAATGTCCACTTGGTAAGAAAGACATGACTATATCCAAGGCCAACATTTGTTTTTACAGAACTAGTGTCACATGGAAAATAATGAAACATGAATTTTCTAAAGACAGTATGGAATGGATTAGAGGAATTCATTAAAGTGTTTTACTCATCAATCATACAAAAGGCATGACACATTTCTAGTAAAGTGATTACCGTAATAATGCCACCCATTTTGCATGGAAATGCAACACATGTCTCTTTTGAAAAGAGCCATGTTGTGCTTCCTTGCACAATGTGTATCTGGGAATGCAATTGTTCACAAGATCTGCATTGCTTTAATTGGTCAGAATCTCACTAATCAGAATCGTATGGCATTTTCTGTGCTTAACCCCTTAGTGACAAAGCCAAATTTTTTCAACAAATCCCAGTGATTTGAGTTTTTTTGTAACACATCATACTTTATGATAATGATAAATTTAGGTCGATATGTTTTGTGTTTATCTATAAAAATATCAGAAATTTGATAAAAATGTTAAAAAATTATCAATTTTCAAACTTTGAATGATTATCCCTTTAATCCAGATAGTCATACCAAAGCAAAACAATAATAAATAACATTTTCCACATGTCGGCTTTACATCAGCACCATTTGTAAAATGTTATTTTATTTTATTAGCATTTTAGGAGGTTTAAAAATGTAGCAGTAATTTTTCATTTTTTCAAGGAAATGATAAAATTTATTTTTTTATGTTTGAAGTGCCTTTAGAGGTCCCATATATTGGGAAAACCCCAAAAGTGATACATTTAAAAAACAGCACCCCCTGACATAATGAAAACTGCAGTCAGGTAGTTTATTAACCCTTCAGGTGATTTTCAGGAATTAATACAAAGTTGCATGACAGAAATGAAAATTTGTATTTTTACCACCTAAATGCCTCTAACTTCTGAACAGGTTACAACAGCCGTCAGACTGTAAGGCCGCTATTTGGTCATGAATGGCCATGGCAAACATCAGGACCACCCAATCATAATCTGAGGGCACCAATTGGAATAAAGAGGAAGCCCCCACAGTCTGTTAACCATTTATATGATGTAGTCACTATTGACAGCAGCATTTAAGGGGTTAAACAGATTTGGACGGTGCAAACACTGATCGTGGCTGATGCAGAAAGTTGTCAGCTATAGTGTACAGCCAACAGCTGCTGGATTGGCACCTGTATGGGGAGGCTATTCTCTTATATCTCAGGTCAGTTAAAAGAAGTATTGGCTGTCATTAAGGGGTTAAACGACGTATTGGCGGTCATTAAGGGGTTTGGGATTATCTCATTTATTTGTTTTAACTTAAAAGTCTAAAAGTTAAAAATGTTGCTTACACAGCACTGCAAGTCATAAATAAATACAATAGTATATATTACAAAGATACTGTATATCAGTACATCATAAGAAATGATATTTAAACTCAAGCCAGCAATATTTATTATTAAAGTAATAAGGTAAATATAGAAATGTGCAGACATTATGTATTTATTATCCCCACTAGATGTGAATGATGCAAGTCAATTAACATTTCAAGACACTAAACTGTTCTGAATCACACTTAAATAGAGGTGGAAGGTATAAAATATATGAGACTGCCTTGGACCACAATCACTTCTATCTGAGTTTTACATTTGTAAGTTTTGCATCTAGAAATTCCTGTAACTCACTTTGTGACGTGTTGAGTTGTATTTTATATAATTCCTATAAGTGGCACCTGTTCATAGTAATATCCTATTACTTGGAAGGAATTGGGTGAAATAAATGTCAGGTACTTTTCTTTCTATTAACTCTGACAAAAATAAAACATTTCGAGCTATAATTACATCTTCCTCATAGCATAATTCTAATACATTTTGATATCTGGGGATCCCACTGCTGAAACTACCACTGATCCCAAGATTAGGGCTTTGAAGTGTTTCCTTCCTTCAAGGCCTCCTTCACACATCCTGGTGATTCCTCTATGGGAAAAAAAAACAGTACAGGTGAGATTTGTGCTCAGTGTCCGTGTGACATCTTTATGTATGTATTTAACATCCATGTATTTGTACGTCCGTGTGTCACATCAGTGTGCTGTCCATGTGTTTGTGTGACACGTACCAGCGCCTGGGAACAAACAATTCAGTTCACCCTGATCCCAGGCGCTGGCTGCTGAAGGCAGCACTCATCATTGTCGCCTTGTATCTCTGAGATCAGCGTGACCAGGCAACAAAGATGGGAGTTATATTCAGCAGCATCTATGTAAGTCCTGTGTAAAATAAATAATTACAAAAAACAAAAAATGGCTGTGGGTTGATATTGCTCCCCCCCCACCAGGCTACCAACACCAGCCCTCAGCCGCCCCAGAAACGGCACTTTCATAAGATGCGCTAAATCTGGCACTTAGCCTTGCTCTTCCCACTTGCCTTGGTGCGGTGCCAAGTGAGGTAATATTTGTGGAGTTGATGTCAGCCTTGTATTATCAGCTGACCTCAAGCCCAGGGGTTAGTAATGGAGAAGCATCTATAAGACGCCCCCATTACTAACTCTATAGTAACTTTGGAAATAAACACATAGCATTTATAAAAACCTTTATTTGAAATAAAAATCAACACCCTATGTGAAGGATGGCATCGGAGAGATCACACAGAATCACACCGCTGCCACCATTTGTGAAGGAAGACACTGGAGAGATCACACAGAATCCCTCCACTGCCACCACATGTGACAAACCTGCACCATGCCACCTTGCCTGACATCAATATTACATCAGCGGGATCACGTGGTAAAGTCTCCCCATTTGTACCAATGTGACGTTCCACACACCCTGGGGACACATAAGGTCAATTTGGCACAGTTTTACACAGACACGCCTTGTCCACAGGGGCCCTGGAAGGCATGGGGGGTAGGAGGAGGCCCACACAATCACTGATGTGGCACCACACGTCCTCACAACCCTGACAGGGTGAGAGACCCGATTCACTAGCCCCAGAGAAACAGAACCTGGTAGATTGCCAATTCCTTGTTTGATGTAAGCCTGGTCCGTAATGGAAATTATATCAGGCCAGAAACGAGCCCCGGTAACATGGAAAATTAAACTGAGAAATGGATGTGTGGATTCGTGGATCGAGCTAAAAGAGTAGCCCAAGGTTAAATTATATATTTAATCCCTTCCCGACATGCGCCGTACTAGTACTGCGCTGCCGGCACTGCATTAGTGCGGCACTAGTACGGCGCCCCGAGAACCGCAGTCTCACACTGAGCGCCGCGGTGATCGGATGCGGGTGTCAGCTGTATATGACAGCTGACACCCCGCAGCAATGCCCACGATCGGCGCTATCGACGATCGCGGGCATTTAACCCCTCTGATGCCGCTGTCAATAGTGACAGCGGCATAGAGGGGGATCGCGCAGGGACGGGGGATCTCGATGAGATTGCGCTGCTCTGGTGACCTGGAAGGAGTCCCCGGATCCAAGATGGCTGCGGAACTCCTTCCGGGTCATGAGATGCCCTAGCTTGCCGGCGCCTGCAGAGAGTTCCTAATAGCAGGCGTCGGCTAGCCTCTGCCCTTGTCTGTCAGATCGGTGATCTGACAGAGTGCTGTGCACACTGTCAGATCACCGATCTGTGATGTCCCCCCTGGGACAAAGTAAAAAAGTAAAAAAAAAAATTTCCACATGTGTAAAAAAAAATAATTCCTAAATAAAGAAAAAAAAAAAATATTCCCATAAATACATTTCTTTATCTAAATAAAAAAAATCACACAATAAAAGTACACATATTTGGTATCACCGCGTCCGCAACGACACCACCTATAAAACTATATCACTAGTTAACCCCTTCAGTGAATACCGTAAAAAAAAAAAAAAAAAAAAAGAGGCAAAAAACAACGCTTTATTCTCATACCGCCAAACAAAAAGTAGAATAACACGCGATCAAAAAGACGGATATAAATAACCATGGTACCGCTGAAAACGTCATCTTGTCCTGCAAAAAAAAAGCCGCCATACAGCATCATCAGCAGAAAAATAAAAAAGTTATAGCTCTCAGAATAAAGCGATGCAAAAACAATTATTTTTTTATATAAAATAGTTTTTATTGTGTAAAAGCGCCAAAACATAAAAAAATTACATAAATGAGGTATCGCTGTACTGACCCGAAGAATAAAAATGCTTTATCCTTTTTACCAAACGCGGAACGGTATAAACGCCCCCCCTAAAAGAATTTCAGGAATTGCTGGTTTTTGTTCATTCCGCCTCCCAAAAATCAGAATAAAAAGTGATCAAAAAATGTCATGTGCCCGAAAATGGTACCAATAAAAACGGCAACTCGTCCCGCAAAAAACAAGATCTCACGTGACTCTGTGGACCAAAATATGGAAAAATTATAGCTCTCAAAATGTGGTGATGCAAAAACTATTTTTTGCAATAAAAAGCGTCTTTTAGTGTGTGATGGCTGCCAACCATAAAAATCCGCTAAAAAACGCTATAAAAGTAAATCAAATCCCCCTTCATCACCCCCTTAGTTAGGGAAAAATAATAAAATTTTAAAAAATATATTTATTTCCATTTTCCCGTTAGGCTACTTTCACACTAGCGTCGGTACAGTGCCGCGCACTGCGTCAGCCCGACGTACCGATGCATACTGTGCAAGCGCCGCACAACGGGGGCAGTGGATGCTGTTTTTCCACGCATCCGCTGCCCCATTGTGAGGTGCGGGGAGGTGGGGGCGGAGTTCCAGCCGCGCATGCACGGTCGGAAATGGTGGACCGTCGGCACAAAAAAAGTTACATGTAACGTTTTTTGCTGCCGGCGGTCCGCCACCACACGACGCAACCATCACATGACGGTTGTGACGTGTGTCAATACGTCGCAATGCGTCGCTAACGTTAGTCTATGGGGAAAAAACGCATCCTGCAGATGACTTTGCAGGATGCGTTTTTTCGCCAAAACGACGCATTGCGACGTATGCAAAAAAATGCTAGTGTGAAAGTAGCGCTAGGGTTAGGACTAGGGTTAGGGCTAGGGTTGGGGTGAGGGCTAGGGTTAGGGCTGGGGTTAGGGTTGGGGTTAGGGTTTCAGTTAGAATTGGGGAGTTTTCACTGTTTAGGCACATCAGGGGCCTCCAAACGCGACATGGCGTCCGATCTCAATTCCAGCCAATTCTGCTTTGAAAAACTAAAACAGTGCTCCTTCCCTTCCGAGTTCTCCTGTGCGCCCAAACAGTGGTTCCCCCCAACATATGGGGTATCAGCGTTCTCAGGACAAGTTGGACAACAACTTTTGGGGTCCAATTTGTCCTGTTACCCTTGGGAAAATAAAAATGTGGGGGCTAAAATATCATTTTCATGGAAAAAAAAAATATTTTTTATTTTCGCGGCTCTGCGTGATAAACTGTTGTGAAACACTTGTTGGTTCAAAGTTCTGACAACACATCTAGATAAGTTCCCTGGGGGGTCTAGTTTCCAATATGGGGTCACTTGTGGGGGGTTTCTACTGTTTGAGTACATCAGGGGCTTTGCAAATGCAACATGACACCTGCAGACCAATCCATCTAAGTCTGCAATTCAAACGGCGCTCCTTCCCTTCTGATCTCTGCCGTGCGCCCAAACAGTGGTTCCCCCCCATATATGGGGTATCAGCGTACTCAGGACAAATTGGACAACAACTTTTGTTGTCCAATTTCTCCTGTTACCCTTGGGAAAATAAAAACGTGGGGGCTAAAATATCATTTTCGTGGAAAAAAAATATTTTTTATTTTCGCGGCTCTGCGTGATAAACTGTAGTGAAACACTAGTTGGTTCAAAGTTCTCACAACACATCTAGATAAGTTCCTCGGGGGGTCTAGTTTCCAATATGGGGTCACTTGTGGGGGGTTTCTACTGTTTAGGTACATCAGGGGCTTTGCAAATGCAACATGACACCTGCAGACCAATCCATCTAAGTCGGCAATTCAAACGGCGCTCCTACGGCTCTACATTATAAACTTCTGTGAAGCACTTGGAGGTTCAAAGTGCTCACCACACATCTAGATTAGTTCCTTAGAGGGTCTACTTTCCAAAATGGTGTCACTTGTGGGGGTTTCCACTGTTTAGGCACGTCAGGGGCTCTCCAAACACGACATGGGTTCCAATCTCAATTCCAGCCAATTTTGCATTGAAAAGTCAAATGGCGCTCCTTCCCTTCCGAGCTCTGCCATGCGCCCAAACAGTGGTTTATCCCCATATATGAAATATCAGCGTACTCAGGACAAATTGCACAACAACTTTTGTGGTCCAATTTATCCTGTTACCCTTGGGAAAATAAAAAATTTGGGGCAAAAAGATCATTTTTTGTGAAAATTAATATGAATTTTTTTTTACGGCTCTACATTATAAACTTCTGTGAAGCACTTGGAGGTTCAAAGTGCTCACCACACATCTAGATTAGTTCCTTAGAGGGTTTACTTTCCAAAATGCTGTCACTTGTGGGGGTTTCCACTGTTTAGGCACATCAGGGGCTCTCCAATTGCGACATGGGTTCCGATCTCAATTCCAGCAAATCTTGCATTGAAAAGTCAAATGGCGCTCCTTTCCTTCCGAGCTCTGCCATGTGCCCAATCAATGGTTTACCCCAACATGGGGGGTATCGGCGTACTCAGGACAAATTGTACAATGACTTTTTTGGTCCAATTTCTCCTGTTACCCTTGGTAAAATAAAACAAATTGGATCTGAAGTTAAAATTTTGTGAAAAAAAAGTTGAATGTTCAATTTTTTTTAAACATTCCAAAAATTCCTGTGAAGCACCTGATGGGTTAATAAACTTTTTGAATATGGTTTTGAGTACCTTGAGGGGTGCAGTTTTTAGAATGGTGTCACTTTTGGGCATTTTCTGTCATATAGACCCCTCAAAGTCACTTCAAGTGTGAGGTGGTCCGTAAAAAAAATGGTTTTGCAAATATTCTTGCAAAAATGAGAAATCGCTGGTCAACTTTAAACCCTTATAACTCCCTAACAAAACAAAAAAAAATTATGTTTCCAAAATTGTGCTGATGTAAAGCAGACATGTGGGAAATGTTGTTTATTAACTATATTATGAGATATAACTCTCTAATTTAAGGGCATAAAAACTAAAAGTTTGAAAATTGCTAAATTTTCATAATTTTCAACAAATTTTTGTTTTTTTCACAAATAAATGCAAGTCATATTGAAGAAGTTTTACCACCATCATGAAGTACAATATGTCACAAGAAAACAATGTCAGAATCACCAGGATCCGTTGAAGCGTTTTAGAGTTATGACCTCATAAAGTGACAGTGGTCAGAATTCTAAAAATTGGCCGTGTCACTTAGGTGAAAACAGGCTTTGGGGTGAAGGGGTTAAGAGTACACTAGACAATACACTATATACACAATGGTTATACATATAGAATGGTCAGAGATGCAAATACAGGTTATAGTATAAAAGAGATGAGCAGAATATATGGTTACCAGTAGATTAAAGGTCTGCGGGGAAGGGTCTGCACATATGGGAGGCTTGTGGTACCCTCTGTTCATTTTCCACCCAGAGAATGGTCCTTATCACCCTCCCCTGGAGGTTTGAAGCTAAATCTGCAAAACCTATTAAAGATCATAACTCCTTTCTGGATGGTCCTAGGGCAGTGGTTCTGGCGCCATCGGATCTAGACTGGCTCCTGCGTTAATCGTTAAGACCAAACACAGCTTTACTACCTGGCTTCTAGTAGCTGTTATATGTATCTCCATACCCCTAGGTTCTAGAACGCATCGAGACCCTGAATAGTATTCAGTCTGGTCCAGAGATCTCGGTAATATACACAATGTATGGCTAGGATGTATAGTAGCTCCATGACTACTTATGGAATCATAGCTGACTTAACAAAGCAACTCATGGTCTCCACATGGCAGCAAGCCTTTTGTTCTTCTCTGTGCTGGTCAAGGTGTGAGGTCTGTCACTCACAGCCCTTTGACTCTTGATCCCCCTGCTGATGATTGGTGTTCCATTACAACTGCACACTGAAGGGATTTTTATTATCCCTTGCCAAATAGGATACAAATAATTGACATGGAATTATATTTTCATTATTCTTCACACCCTGTTTTTAAAAATAAACAACAAAGTTATACTCACCTTACACCTATTCCATTGAAACCTTTGTCCCTTGTAAAAAAAACAAAAATAATAAACAACGATATCCCTCACGCCATAATCCATCTGTGTGATATTTGGTTTACAACCTGAACGGTGCCATGATGCGACTATCCAGGCTGAAAACCAGGAGACGGAAAATACTAAAACCCTATGTGCCATATTTGTCTATACCTATGCCTATGGTAGATATTTTAGTCATATTCATCTATACCTATGCCTATTTTAGATTTTTTTACAGTTTCATTTTCTTAATTTAGTTTTCCTATCCACTTCACTCTATTTGAAGCAGAGTAACCAATTTATTTACTTATGTATTTAATTGACATAAAGTTGCTATACATGAATGTAGGGGTTAATTTTTTTGGAAACTGAATAACAGTTTTAAGCTCCTTTTTTTATTGGAATAAGTTCATATTAGTACAACAAGGTTATCTTCCAAGTTTCATTAAGATCTTTTTAGGGATTCAGTCTTTATGCACCATATTCCTCCATACCTATGCCTAGTGTGTTATCATGGTTGGAAACTAACGGTTTTAAGCTCCGTTTTTTTTAATGGAATAAGTTCATATTAGTACAACAAGGTTATCTTCCCAGTCTCATTAAGATCTTTTTAGGGATTCAGTCTTTATGCGCCATATTCTTCCATACCTATGCCTAATGTGTTATCATGGTTGGAAACAGAATAACGGTTTTAAGCTCCATTTTTTCATTGGAATTAGTTCATATTAGTATAACAAGGTTATCTTCCAAGTTTCATTAAGATCTTTTTAGGGATTCAGTCTTTATGTGCCGCCATATTCTTCTATACCTATGGTAGTTTTTTTTTTTACAGTTGAATTTTTTCGATGTATTTTTCCTTTCCACTTCACTCTATTTAAAAATAAATTAGCAGAGGTTAAAACTGTAATTGTGTTTTCAACAAGGCAAACCCATACATTTCTATATAGTAACTAGTGTTGAGCGATACCGTCCGATACTTGAAAGTATCGGTATCGGATAGTATCGGCCGATACCCGAAAAGTATCGGATATCGCCGATACCGATACCCGATACCAATACAAGTCAATGGGACACCAAGTATCGGAAGGTATCCTGATGGTTCCCAGGGTCTGAAGGAGAGGAAACTCCCCTTCAGGCCCTGGGATCCATATTAATGTGTAAAATAAAGAATAAAAAAAAAAAATATTGATATACTCACCCTCTGACGCGCCCTGGTTGTAACCGCCAGCCTCCGTTCATAAGAATGAGCGCTTGAAAGTCCTTAGATGACGTCGCGGCCTGTGATTGGTCGCGGAGCGGTCACGTGACCGCAACGTGACCAATCACAAGCCGTGACATCATCTAAGGTCTTTCAAGCGCTTGAAAGTCCTTAGAAGACGTCGCGGCCTGTGATTGGTCGCGGAGCGGTCACGTGACCGCTCACGCGACCAATCACAGGCCTCGACGTCATCTAAGGACTTTCAAGCGCTCATTCTTAGGAACGGAAGCTGGCGGTTACATCGGTAAGGTCCAGGCTGCGTCGGAGAGGTGAGTATATCAATATTTTTTATTTTTATTCTTTATTTTACACATTAATATCGATCCCGATCCCGATTCCCGATATCACAAAAGTATCGGATCTCGGTATCGGAATTCCGATACAACAAATATCGGCCGATACCCGATACTTGCGGTATCAGAATGCTCAACACTAATAGTAACTTTAAATTTCAAATAAACACTGAATCCCTAAGAAGATCTTGATGCAACTCTGAAAATAAGTTTGTCATTAACCCTAGAACGCATACCCATAGAAATCTACACATTCACGCACCTGGGGCCTTTTAGGCCTGTTTACAATTATCATGGAATAACTCAAATAAAAATACTTTTCAAAGTTTATTGCAAAGTAAGGGTATCGTCTCACAGTGGCACTTTTGTCGCTACGACGGTACGATCCGTGACGTTCCAGCGATATCCATACGATATCGCTGTGTCTGACACGCAGCAGCGATCAGGGACCCTGCTGAGAATCGTACGTCGTAGCAGATCGTTTGGAACTTTATTTCGTCGCTGGATCTCCCGCTGTCATCGCTGGATCAGTGTGTGTGACACTGATCCAGCGATGCGTTAGCTTGTAACCAGGGTAAACATCGGGTTACTAAGCGCAGGGCCGCGCTTAGTAACCCGATGTTTACCCTGGTTACCATCGTAAATGTAAAAAAAAAAAAAAACGTACATACTCACATTCCGGTGTCCGTCAGGTCCCTAGCCGTCTGCTTCCCGCACTTACTGACTGCCGGACGGAAAGTAAAAGCAGAGCACAGCGGTGACGTCACCGCTGTGCTCTGCTTTCACTTTACGGCCGGCACTCAGTCAGTGCGGGAAGCAGACGGCTAGGGACCTGACGGACACCGGAATGTGAGTATGTACGGTTTGTTTTTATTTACATTTACGATAGTAACCAGGGTAAACATCGGGTTACTAAGCGCGGCCCTGCGCTTAGTAACCCGATGTTTACCCTGGTTACCCGGGGACTTCGGCATCGTTGGTCACTGGAGAGCTGTCTGTGTGACAGCTCCCCAGCGACCACACAACGACTTACCAACAATTACGGCCAGGTCGTATCGCTGGTCGTGATCGTTGGTAAATCTTTTTGTGTAACGGTACCCTAAGGATGCATTCCGTAATGGATCTGACCTCCTGGTGACCCCAGCTAAGGCTGGTGGACGCATACCTGGGGCCTCGCAGGCCTGCCAGGTTACTTGTTTTCTATTTTCTGTAAAATTACTTTAGTTAGAATTTTGAAACTCTAGGTATTCCTCATGTATATAGTTGTTAGTAATTTCCAGTTGTTCATATATTTTTATGTTATAGGCATTTCGGTATAACAACCTTTTTTTGGGACTATCCCAAATTCACGCACCTGGGGCCTTTTAGGCCTATGTGCAAATAACACGGAATAACTCAAATAAAAATACTTTTCAAAATTTATTTTACAATTGCAAGGTAAGGATGCATTCCAACTAGCGCTGGGGTCCGCCAGGAGGGGATCCGTAATGGATCTGACCTCCTGGTGACCCCAGCTAAGGCTGGCGGAATCCCACCATTCCGGCAGCCTTAGCTGGAGTTACCAGGAGGTCAGATCCATTATGGATCCCCTTCTGGCGAACCCCAGCGCTACTGGGAACACAGCCTAAGATGTGTATATTTCAAAACATAATTATGGGCATAAAACATCAAAAAATTAGTAAACGGGCACGCCAAATATAGGCATTCTATAAGCAATTTTTTTATGAAAACATTTTTTGGTTGTAGCAAACTTGGTGCAGGAATATTTATTTGTAACTTTACATATTCCCCCGACAATTCTCGCATATTATTTTTTCGGCTAAATGTTCCTTGCATACATTTTGTCTGCAAGTAGAACAGAAACGCTCCGATTTTCTTTCCTTCTTTGCTGGAAAAATATAGCAGCGCTTTCTTTTTTTTTCTCTTTGCTCTGGATGTTCCAGAAAGCGTATTCCACATCGGATCATTGCCTCCGTAATTTGCCTTGATAAGCATATCATGCTGCTTCTCTCCATCATAGAAGGCATCAAAAGTTCATAACAAAGTTCTGTCAAAAATAGACGTCTCTTGTCTTTCCTGTTGGCATGGAATTCTGGATTAGTTTGACAATAAACAATGTAGCTATTGAGGGCTGACACATCAAGGATATTGGAAAAAAGGGAATGCAGAATCCACACTCTTCCCAGCAATAGCAGAGTCATAAAAGTTCTTCCCCAGCAACAATACAGACAAAAAGACTGAGTATCACATGTAAACCTAGTACAGGCCTAAAAGGCCCCAGGTGCGTGAATATGGGGTAGTCCCAAAAAAAGGTTGTTATACCGAAATGTCTGTAACATAAAAATATATGAATAACTGGAAATTACTAACAACTATATACCTGAGGATTACCTAGATTTTCAAAATTCTAACTAAAGTACTTTTACAGAAAATAGGAAACAAGTAACCTGGCAGGCCTGCGAGGCCCCAGGTATGCATTCTAGGGTTAATATGAACTTATTCCAACAAGTAAAACAGAGCTTAAAAATGTAATTTTGTTTTCTCTGACGCCCATGACGGCACCACGGAGAGAGAGGGGGATCCGCCCACCAAGGACATGAAACCTACAAATAAAAAGGCGGTACCTCTCTCCCGCATCAGTTGGTTTCCTGTCCTTCACGGGAGACCTACAGACTTTCCAACAGGAAGACGTCGTTGGATTCCGGGGCCAATCAGTCCGACTCAAGCAGCGAGGGTCCCCCTGCCTTGGCTGGTGTGGTGACCTGAAGCGCCACCACTGGGGCTAGTGGGCCTCTAGGGTGTGCGGGGGAGGTGGCATGGAGTTCGAGGCCACCTCCTCGGGTAAGATGTTGCAGCAGCGATAACATCCAGGGGGGTCCCTCTGTGGTTGGGGGAGAGTGGCGCGCTCTCCCTCCTAAGCGTCAGCCTGCAAACTGCAAAATCCGGGGGCTCCAGTGTGCAGTGTCCTGCGCGCCATGCTCGGTGCCATCTTGGATCTGATTGCGCGTGATTTGGCTGCAATTCTCACGATACGGGCCATTGCGCATGCACCGGTGGCAGCAGAGCGCTACTGCGCAGGCTTGAATTGGCGGCGGGAATTACTGCCACATAAAAGGAAAAGGTTGCCCAGGTCAGGTGCTTCTGTGGGCTTAACAGCAGCAGCAGTCAAGCATCATGAGCGACCTGGAGGCATCACCCCTATCAAAATTGCCACCACCACCAGCGCCGCCGCAGCAGCAAGAGCAACGACAGCAAAAAGGACACCAAGATGCTACCGGTAAAGAACGCCAAAGGTCCCTGCATATCAAGGAGTCCAGTACGGCATCTGGCAAAAGGACAGATGCAGAGCATCCCCAACCGGTATTTATGGGTCCGCGAGGTGGTAAGTGATCTCCGTGAAAGTCAGTTTCAGTAAGGACATATTTGTCTTTCTTACTTTAGGGGAAGAAAAGCTTAGGCAAATCTAAGCATAGGATTTGTGCCCTTTGTAGAGAAGACCTTCCGACTACCTGGGAGAAAAGACTTTGTAGCATGTGTATACAGCAGACAGTATCCGAAGGGCTTCCCGGGTTCTCAGCCGACCTCAAAACCCTGAAAAAAAATCAGGTGGAAGACACCTTTAGATCCCTTAAAAGCAGTAAAAAGTGGAGGAAGACTAGGCACAGGTCTCCGTCTCCTGGGTTTAATATTACGAATAGTGATGATGTGGACTCAGATACATCTAACTCCTCTTCTTCTTCATCATCCTCTTCTTCCTCTGGGGGTCACAGTTGTTTTACTTTGGAAGACACAGATGCCTCATTAAGGCGGTTAGAAGCACTATGGGGTTGGTGGACCCTCACCCAAAAAGATCGGTACAGGACATCATGTTCGGAGGTCTTGAACAAAAAAAGAAGAGGGCATTTCCCCTTAACGACACAATATCTGCACTAATCAAAAAAGAGTGGAAAAAACCCATAAGGAAGGCGTTACTAACGCCAAAAAGAAAGTACACTTTGAGGATGAATCTTGCTCCTTTTGGGAAAAAGCCCCCTGTTGTGATCCGCTTTTTGGCTCCCCTGGTGGTGGCTGGTGGTACTGGAGACTTGTGTGTGCTTTTCTGCCTCAGCTCACCTGCTTCCATCAGTTTTGGGAGTTCCCTATTTAGCCTTGCTCTCCAGTCACTTCCTTGCCGGTCATCATTGTAACCTGAGTCATTCAGTTGCATGTTCCTGCTACTAGTCTGCTGATCAGCTAAGTGGACTCTTGTCCTTATTGTTTTGTTTTTCTTGTCCAGTTTACAGTTTTGTCATTTCCTGTTACTGGAAGCTCTTGTGGACTGAAATTGCCACTCCTGTGTCATGAGTTGACACAGGAGTCTTAAAGTAATTTCAGGATGGGTTTTTTGAAAGGGTTTTTCAGCTGACCGTGAAGTCCTCTTTTGTATCCTTCCTCTATCTAGTAAGTGGACCTCGCTTTGCTAAATCTACCTTCATACTGTGTATGTCTTTTCCTCTGAACTCACCGTTAATATACGTGGGGGCTACTATCATCTTTGGGGAATTTCTCTAGAGGTAAGCCAGGTCTGTTCCTTCCTCTTCCAGGCGTAGTTAGTTCTCCGGCTGGCGCATGGCATCTAGGCAGCCGTAGGAATGCTTCCTGGCTACTGTTAGTTGTGTGGTAGATTTAGGTCACGGTCAGCTTGAGTTTCCATCACCCGAGAGCTAGTCTGTTATTTTTGTGTTTCTGATGTTCCCATGCCATTGGGGAATCATGACAGCCCCCAAACTAGATGTCGCCATAGCTAAGGCATCAAAGAAATTCGCCCTCCCATTTGAGGACATGGGGGTCTTGAAAGATCCCATGGACAAAAAGGCTGACGCCTTTCTCAAAAGTTCCTGGGAAGCAGCTGGGGGAGGTCTAAAGCCGGCAGTCACCGCCGCATGTACTTCCCATTCATTAATAGTATGGTTAGACCAACTGGAAGGCCAACTAAAAGGGAAATCATCCCGGGACTCCATATTAAACACCTTGCCGGTGATGAGGGGGGCGGCCGCTTTTTTGGCAGACGCTCCCGCCGATTCAATCAGGTTAGCTGCCAGGTCAGCAGTTTTCTCTAACATGGCAAGGCGAGCCCTCTGGCTTAAATGTTGGCCAGGAGAACTACAGACAAAATCCAAATTGTGCACCATCCCCTGTGAGGGTGAATTCCTATTTGGCCCCACCTTAGATGACATCTTGGAAAAGGTCGGGGATAAAAAGAAATCCTTTCCCTCCCTGAGTTTCCCTTCCTACAGAAGGCCCTTTCGGAGCAAGAGGTTTTTCCAAAGGAAGCCGGGGAAAAACCAGGAAAAATGGGAGGATTAGAGGAACAAGAATAAAGGGTTCTTGTTCAATAAGAACCCCAGTGACAACAAAAAACCTTCCCAATGAATGTTTGCCCCAGGTGGGGGGAAGACTGTCCCTCTTTCTCTCGGCCTGGGAGAAAATTACTTACAGTCCATGGATCCTGAACATAATAAAATCGGGACTAAAACTGACATTTCTCAAACTCCCTCATCCTTCCTTTATGATAACTTCGCCAAGATCTTCAGGGGAGGAGTAACTGGCGTTGGAAAACGAGGTCATTGGTCTAGTGAACAAGGGGGTTCTCCTAGAAGTTCCCCCCAAGAAAAAGGGCAAGGATATTATTCCCCTCTATTCCTGAGGAAAAAGCTGGAGGGGTCATACAGGACTATCATAAATTTGAAAAAACCTAAACAAATACCTAGAGGTCAAAGCGTTCAAGATGGAAACAATAAAGACATCTATAAAAATGCTGTTTCCTCGGTGTTTCATGGTAGTCCTGAACCTGAAGGACGCGTACTATCATGTCCCTATCCACAAAGATCACCAGAAGTTTCTCAGGATAGCAGTTCACATCAGGGGGGTGTTACACCACTTTCAATTTTCAGCCCTCCCCTTTGGGCTAGCCATAGCTCCAAGAGTATTTACCAAGCTAGTTGCAGAGGTAATGGCTCACCTGAGGGAACAGGACACACTGATAGTGCCCTCTCCCCAACACTGCAGCAAACAACTAGAGGCAATAATGCACTCTCTAAAAAAACTGGGCTGGCTGATAAATTTAAAAAAATCCAGATTATTACCATCCCAAACCCAAGAATATCTGGGTCTCACTCTAGACTCCGTAAAACAGGAATGCCGCCTCCGCCTTTGCCATCGCAAAGCAATCTTTCCCAAGGGGTCCCGTGGGTAACTCCAATTTCAAAAATATTAACCACGGACGCAAGCCCCAGCGGATGGGGGGCTCATCTGAATGACCTGCTAGCCCAAGGTACTTGGCCACCAACTCTAGCAAAAGAATCTTCCAACATGAAAGAACTACTGGCGGACAAGTTTGCACTACTGGAGTTCTTGGGGCCCCTTCACTCCCACCATGTCAGAATTATGTCAGACAGCAGGGTAGTGATAACGTACCTGAATCACCAAGGGGTTACTCGCTCTCAAAAACTGATGGAAGTAGCCTAATCAATATTCCACATAGCCAAAAGCAACCTTCTATCCCTGTCAGGTCTTCACATAAAAGGGTGGACAATTACAGAGCGGACTTTTTGAGTTGTTCCCATCTAAAGCAAGGGGAATGGGAGCTAAATCAAACTGTGTTCACCCAAATTACAGAAAAATGTGGGGCACCGAGCATAGACCTCTTTGCAAACAACCTCAACAAAAAAGTAAACACTTTTTGCTCCATAACACCATTGGGGAACCCAGTATCGTTGGATGCGTTCCTGATTCCATGGCTCCATCAACTAGCATATGCATTTCCCCCAATTGCTCTGATTCCGGCAGTGCTGAGGAAGATTCGGGAGGACGGGGCTCATGTGATCTTGATAGCCCCGTTCTGGCCGAAGAGGCCTTGGTTCACTTGGATGATGAGAATGTCAGTATCCAACCCGTGGGTAATTCCAGACCTTCCAAACTTCCCAGGGCCCAGTTCATCATCCGCAAGTTGCGAGCTTACACTTGACAGCCTGGCATTTGAGAGGCAGCTACTAGAAAGCAGAGGATTCTCTCCGGGGCTGGTAGCTACTCTGTTGTGAATTCTGCTCTTGGGCTCCCTCCGGTGGTTGTTGGTGGTAGTGCAGTTGTCTTGGGGTTGTAATCCTGGGCAGGTGTTTCTGCTGATTTCAGCTCTATTAGGTATTTAGGTGTGCAGGATCCATGAGTCCTCGCCAGTTGTCCATTGTACTTGGAGGGATTGCATCTCTCTCTGGCTCCTCATGCCCTGCTGCCAATTCAGCTTAGATAAGTGTCTGGTTTTTTGTCTCTGTGCACACATGCAGTGTGCTTTGCAATTCAGTGCAATTCATTGTGTTTTTGTCCAGCTTATACTTTGTTTGGATTTTTCAGTCATGCTGGATTCTCAGGAAATGCAGATATACTTTCTATGTCTTTAGTTGGATGTAGTATATTTGTATTATCTGCTGTGGATATTTTTAGGACTTTAATACTGACCACTTAGAATTCTGTCCTATCCTTTTCTGTTTAGCTAGAAGTGCCTCTTTTGCTAAATCCTGTTTTTCTGCCTGCGTGTGTTTTTCCTCTTATACTCACAGTCAATATTTGTGGGGGGCTGCCTATCCTCTGGGGTTCTGCTCTGAGGCAAGATAGAATTCCCATTTACATCTATAGGGGTATTTAGTCCTCCGGCTGTGTCGAGGTGTCTAGTATGTGTTAGGTACATCCCACAGCTACTTCTAGTAGCGGTGTTAGTTTAGGGTTTGCGGTCAGTACAGGTACCACCTACTCCTGAGAAAGTCTCTCATGCGGCTCCAAGGTCACCGGATCATAACAGTACAACTGGCCCACAATGAGTTAAATGCATCTCAGAAGAAGGGAAGAAAGAGCCATTTTTTTTTCTGTAGCCTGCTTTGTCTTTTCTTCCCTCTTTTCCTCTGGGTGACTGAGGAGTCTTGTGCTAGCATGGATGTTCAGGGATTAGTTTCTCGTATAGACCAGCTTGCTGCTAGGGTACAGGGTATTTCTGATTATATTGTTCAGACTCCGCTGTTAGAGCCTAGGATTCCTACTCCTGATTTGTTTTTTGGGGACAGGTCCAAATTTTTGAGTTTTAAAAACAATTGTAAACTGTTTTTTGCTCTGAAGCCTCATTCCTCTGGTGATCCCATTCAGCAGGTTAAAATTGTCATCTCCCTGCTGCGTGGCGACCCTCAGGATTGGGCTTTTTCCCTGGAATCTGGGAATCCGGCCTTGCATAACGTAGATGCCTTTTTTCAGGCTCTAGGATTATTATATGATGAACCAAATTCTGTGGATCAAGCAGCGGAGAAGACCTTGTTGGCCCTGTCTCAGGGTCAAGAAGCGGCAGAATTGTATTGTCAGAAATTTAGAAAATGGTCTGTGCTGACTAAATGGAATGAGGATGCTTTGGCGGCAATTTTCAGGAAGGGTCTTTCTGAATCTGTTAAAGATGTTATGGTGGGGTTTCCCACGCCTGTTGGTCTGAGTGATTCTATGTCTCTGGCCATTCAGATTGATCGGCGCTTGTGGGAGCGCAGAACTGTGCGCGCTGTGGCATTGTCCTCAGAGCAGATGCCTGAGCCTATGCAGTGTGATAGGATTCTGTCTAGAACGGAACAACAAGGATTCAGACGTCAGAATAGGTTGTGTTTTTATTGTGGCGATGCTTCTCATGTCATTTCAGTCTGCCCAAAGCGTACAAAGAGAGTCGTTAGTTCAGTTACCATCGGAACTGTACAAACTAAATTTCTGTTATCTGTGACCTTGATCTGCTCATTGTCGTCATTTTCTGTCATGGCGTTTGTGGATTCGGGCGCCGCTTTCAACTTAATGGACTTTGAATTTGCCAGGCGTTGTGGTTTCCCCTTGCAGTCTTTGCAGAACCCTATTCCTTTAAGGGGCATTGATGCTACACCTTTGGCTAAAAATAAACCCCAGTTTTGGACACAGGTGACCATGTGCATGGCGCCAGCCCATCAGGAAGATTGTCGTTTTCTGGTGTTGCATAATTTGCATGATGCTATTGTGCTGGGTTTTCCATGGTTGCAGATACATAATCCTGTGTTGGATTGGAAGTCTATGTCTGTGACTAGTTGGGGTTGTCAGGGGGTTCACAATGACATTCCTGTGATGTCAATCTCCTCTTCCTCCTCTTCTGAAGTTCCAGAGTTTTTGTCTGATTTTCAGGATGTATTCGATGAGCCCAAGTCCAGTTCCTTTCCACCGCATAGGGACTGTGATTGTGCTATTGACTTGATTCCAGGCTGTAAGTTTCCTAAGGGCCGACTTTTCAACCTGTCTGTGCCGGAACATACCGCCATGCGGAGTTATGTTAAGGAGTCTTTGGAGAAAGGGCATATTCGGCCATCTTCTTCACCGTTGGGAGCGGGATTTTTTTTTTGTTGCTAAGAAGGATGGCTCCTTGAGACCCTGTATTGATTATCGCCTCTTGAATAAGATCACGGTCAAATTTCAATACCCTTTACCTTTGCTTTACGATTTGTTTGCCAGGATTAAGGGGGCTAGTTGGTTTACTAAAATTGACCTTCAGGGGGCATATAATCTTGTTCGTATTAAGCAGGGTGACGAATGGAAAACTGCGTTTAATACGCCCGAAGGCCATTTTGAATACCTTGTGATGCCATTCGGGCTCTCTAATGCTCCATCTGTTTTTCAGTCCTTCATGCATGATATCTTCCGGAATTATCTTGATAAATTCATGATTGTATTTTTGGATGACATCTTAATTTTTTCCGATGATTGGGAGTCTCATGTGAAACAGGTCAGGATGGTATTTCAGATCCTTCGTGATAATGCTTTGTTTGTGAAGGGGTCTAAGTGTCTCTTTGGAGTGTAGAAGGTTTCTTTTTTGGGCTTAATTTTTTCTCCCTCATCTATAGAGATGGATCCGGTTAAGGTTCAGGCCATTCATGATTGGATTCAGCCCACATCTGTGAAGAGTAGGGTTGAGCGAAACGGGTCGGCCATTTTCAGAAGTCGCCAACTTTTGGCAAAGTCGGGTTTCATGAAACTCGACCCGACCCCTGTGTGGGGTCGGCCATGAGGTTGGCGATCTTCTGAATCTGGTATCGGAATTCCGATACCGAGTTCCGATATGTTTGCGATATCGGGAATCGGTATCGGAATCCATATTTAAGTGTTAAATAAAGAATCAAAATAAAAAATATTGATATACTCACCCTCGGACGCGCCCTGGTACTAACCGGCAGCCTTCCTTCCTAAGAATGAGCGCGTGAATGACCTGCGGTGACGTCGCGGCTTGTGATTGGTCGCAAGCGGTCACATGGGCAGTCACGCGACCAATCACAAGCCGCGACATCATCTAAGGTCCTTCACGCGCTCATTCTTAGGAAGGAAGGCTGCCGGAAAGAAGCAGGGCGCGTCCGAGGGTGAGTATATACCTACCTAATAGGAATATACTCACCCTCGGACGCACCCTACTTCTTTCTGGCAGCCTTCCTTCCTAAGAATGAGCGCGTGAAGGACCTTAGATGACGTCGCGGCTTGTGATTGGTCGTGTGACTGCCCATGTGACCGCTCGAGACCAATCACAAGCCGCGACGTCACCGCAGGTCATTCACGCGCTCATTCTTAGGAAGGAAGGCTGCCGGTTAGTACCAGGGCGCGTCCGAGGGTGAGTATATACATATTTTTTATTTTGTTTCTTTATTTTACACATTAATATGGATCCCAGGGCCTGAAGGAGAGTTTCCTCTCCTTCAGACCCTGGAAACCATAGTATCCCATTGCACTGCATTGGATTTCGTGTTTCGGCCGACCCCGACTTTTTTATAGGATCGGCCGATTTCACTCGACCCGACTTTTGAGAAAGTCGGGTTTCGTGAAACCCGACCCGATCCTATAAAAATAAAAGTCGCTCAACCCTAGTGAAGAGCCTTCAGAAATTTTTGGGCTTTGCTAATTTTTATCGCCGTTTCATTGCTAACTTCTCCAGTGTGGTTAAACCCCTGACCGATTTGACGAAGAAAGGCGCTGATGTGACGAATTGGTCCCCTGTGGCTGTCTCTGCCTTTCAGGAGCTTAAACACCGATTTACTTCTGCCCCGGTGTTGCGTCAGCCAGATGTTTCTCTTCCGTTTCAGATTGAGGATGATGCTTCTGAGATTGGGGCAGGGGCCGTTTTGTCTCAGAGGAATTCTGATGGTTCCTTGATGAAACCGTGTGCCTTCTTTTCCCGTAAGTTTTCGCCTGCTGAACGCAATTATGATGTCGGCAATCGGGAGTTGTTGGCTATGAAGTGGGCGTTTGAGGAATGGCGACATTGGCTTTAGGGAGCCAAGCACCGTATTGTGGTCTTGACCGATCATAAAAATCTGATTTACCTCGAATCTGCCAAACGGCTGAATCCTAGACAGGCTCGATGGTCCCTGTTTTTCTCCCATTTTGATTTCGTGGTCTCGTATCTTCCGGGTTCTAAGAATGTTAAGGCTGATGCCCTCTCTAGTAGTTTTTTGCCTGATTCTCCTGAGGTATTGGAGCCGGTCGGCATTCTGAAGGAATGGGTGGTCCTTTCTGCCATTTCCCCTGATTTGCGACGGGTTCTGCAGGAATTTCAGGCTGACAAACCTGACCGCTGTCCAGTGGGGAAACTGTTTGTTCCTGATAGATGGACTAGTAGAGTGATTTCTGAGGTTCATTGTTCTGTGTTGGCTGGCCATCCTGGTATTTTTGGTACCAGAAATTTGGTTGGTAGCTCCTTTTGGTGGCCTTCTTTGTCGCGTGATGTGCATTCTTTTGTGCAGTCCTGTGGGACTTGTGCACGGGCCAAGCCTTGTTGTTCCCGTGCTAGTGGGTTGATTTTGCCTTTGCCGGTCCCTGAGAGGCCCTGGACGCATATTTCTATGGATTTTATTTCAGATCTTCCGGTTTCCCAGAGGATGTCGGTTATCTGGATGGTTTGTGACCGGTTTTCTAAGATGGTTCATTTGGTGCCTTTGCCTAAATTGCCTTCCTCTTCTGATTTGGTTCCGTTGTTTTTTCAGCATGTGGTTCGTTTGCACGGTATTCCGGAGAATATTGTGTCCAACAGAGGTTCCCAGTTTGTTTCTAGGTTTTGGCGGGCGTTTTGTGCTAGGCTGGGCATTGATTTGTCTTTTTCTTCCGCATTTCATCATCAGACAAATGGCCAGACCGAGTGAACTAATCAGACTTTGGAAACTTATTTGAGATGCTTTGTGTCTGCTGATCAGGATGATTGGGTGGCTTTCTTGCCATTGGCCGAGTTTGCCCTTAATAATCGGGCTAGTTCGGCTACCTTGGTTTCGCCCTTCTTTTGTAATTTTGGTTTTCATCCTCGTTTTTCTTCGGGGCAAGTTGAACCTTCTGATTGTCTTGGGGTGGATTCTGTGGTTGACAGGTTGCAGCAAATTTGGGCTCATGTGGTGGACAATTTGGTGTTGTCTCAGGAGGAGGCTCAGCGTTTTGCTAACCATCGTCGGCGTATGGGTTCCCGGCTTCGGGTTGGGGATTTGGTCTGGTTGTTGGTTGATAGGGAGTTGGAGTATGTGGTTGAGAAGATTTTGGATTATCGCTTTTCGAGGCGGAGGCTTCAGTACCTTGTCAAATGGAAGGGTTATGGCCAGGAGGATAATTCTTGGGTTTTTGCCTCTGATGTCCATGCTGCTGATTTGGTCCGTGCCTTTCATCTGGCTCGTCCTGATCGGCCTGGGGGCTCTGGTGAGGGTTCGGTGACCCCTCTTCAAGGGGGGGGTACTGTTGTGAATTCTTCTCTTGGGCTCCCTCCGGTGGTTGTTGGTGGTAGTGCAGTTGTCTTGGGGTTGTAATCCTGGGCAGGTGTTTCTGCTGATTTCAGCTCTATTAGGTATTTAGGTGTGCAGGATCCATGAGTCCTCGCCAGTTGTCCATTGTACTTGGAGGGATTGCATCTCTCTCTGGCTCCTCATGCCCTGCTGCCAGTTCAGCTTAGATAAGTGTCTGTTTTTTTGTCTCTGTGCACACATGCAGTGTGCTTTGCAATTCAGTGCAATTCATTGTGTTTTTGTCCAGCTTATACTTTGTTTGGATTTTTCAGTCATGCTGGATTCTCAGGAGATGCAGATATACTTTCTATGTCTTTAGTTAGATGTAGTATATTTGTATTATCTGCTGTGGATATTTTTAGGACTTTAATACTGACCGCTTAGAATTCTGTCCTATCCTTTTCTGTTTAGCTAGAAGTGCCTCTTTTGCTAAATCCTGTTTTCTGCCTGCGTGTGTTTTTCCTCTTATACTCACAGTCAATATTTGTGGGGGGCTGCCTATCCTCTGGGGTTCTGCTCTGAGGCAAGATAGAATTCCCATTTCCATCTATAGGGGTATTTAGTCCTCTGGCTGTGTCGAGGTGTCTAGGACGTGTTAGGTACATCCCACGGCTACTTCTAGTTGCGGTATTAGTTTAGGGTTTGCGGTCAGTACAGGTACCACCTACTCCTGAGAAAGTCTCTTATGCGGCTCCAAGGTCACCGGATCATAACACTACTCTACTAAAAAGTAGGAAACCAATTACGACCAAACAATATGGGAAAATATGGAAAAAGTTCCTTTCATCCTCAGGCGCTAAAATAAATGAAGGAGTCCCTCTTAGGGCCATTTTAGAGTTCCTACAAAACGGGTTGGAAATTGGTCTAGCCACGAGTACCCTAAAAGTCCATGTGGCAGCATTGGGAGCCCTATTTAACTATGATTTGGCGAGGAATCGGTGGGTTTCCAGGTTCATCAGGGCAGCAGGTAGATCAAGACCTCTTCCAGTAAGGGTTACCCCTAAATGGGATTTAAATTTGGTCCTTAAGGCCCTGACTAAACCTCCCTTCGAGCCCTTAGAGGGTATCCCATTGAAAATCCTATCTCTCAAAACATCCCTGCTAGTCGCCTTCACCTCTGCACGGAGAGTTAGCGACATACAGGCTCTATCTGCTAACCCTCCTTACACCCAGTTTTTGGAGGATAGGGTTGTTCTCAAAATAGACCCAGCATACCTCCCGAAAGTAGCATCCCGATTCCATAGAACTCAGGAGATATCTCTTCCCTCCTTTTGTCCCAACCCTAAAAAGAAGGCGGAAGAATCCTTAAATACACTAGATGTCAGGAGATGCCTTATGCATTACATAGAAGCCACCAGAGAGTAGGGAGGACACCTCTCGTTTTGTGTATTTTCAGGGTCCCCGGAAGGAGAAAAAAGCCTCTAAAGCCACTTTGGCAAGATGGATCACGGACGCCATCAGCCTATCTTACTCATCGAGTGTGATGGCCATCCCGGGAGATGTCAAGGCTCACTCAACGAGAGCAGTAGCGACCTCTTGGATGGAGAAGGCCGGAGCTTCAATTGACCAGATATGTAGAGCTGCTACCTGGTCCTCACCATCTACATTCTAGAGGCACTATAGATTGGACCTTATCTCCTCTTCAGACCTTACCTTTGGTAAAAGGGTTCTGGAAGCGGTGGTCCCTCCCTGAATGCTCAAATCTCTGCAAATCTCTCCGTGGTGCCGTCATGGGCGTCAGAAAAAAATATAGTTCTTACCGATAATGGTATTTCTCTGAGCCCATGACGGCACCCGTACATTCCCTCCCTTCACTTATGGGTGTGCACACTAATATAGTGCCAGATGATAAGTACCTGAATAGTCACTCGGTATCTCAATTAAGTTTAAGTAATGTTAAAAGTAAGACTATTCTTTAGTCTCCCATCGTTCTCTAGTAAACAACTGATGCAGGAGAGAGGTACCGCCTTTTTACCTGTAGGTTTCCTGTCCTTGGTGGGCGGATCCCCTCTCTCCGTGGTGCCGTCATGGGCTCAGAGAAATACCGTTATCGGTAAGAACTATATTTTTCAACAATGTTAATTCATACATTCCTATATAATAACTTTACATTTCAAATAAACAGTGAATCCCTAAGTAGATCTTTATCAAAAATTTTTGCCTTAAAGCCCTTTTTTTTGTTTGTTTGATTTTCACACAAGACTATGGCAATGGCACAGTTTTATTAAATGGTTTTCTTAATTTATATAATCTCTCTGATCTCAGCTTACTGATAAAATAAAATATACAGTTTACTTTATTTAAAAAAAAATTAAGGGCTCACATAAGAATAAGAAGCGCATGCTGAATTACTGTGCCGCTGGTTTTTAGCGCACCAGTCATTCAAATAGGTGGCGGCAGTCCGTTCTGCACGGCAAAAACGGACATGCTGTCACTTTTTTCTGTGCATCCGTTCGATGCGCAGTGTCTGCACTAGCCCATTGACAACAATAGGCTAGTTTTTTTCAGCGCAGAACGGATGCGCTGAAAAAACGTGCAAACACTGCCTGTGTGAACGAGGGCTGTCCATGCTCGGCGACCATCAAACTTAACTGAACTGGAATTGTTTTGTAAAGAGGAATGGTCAAAAATACCTTCATCCAGGATCCAGGAACTCATTAACAGCTACAGGAAGCGACTAGAGGCTATTATTTTTGCAAAAAGAGGATCTACTAAATATTAATGTCACTTTTCTGGTGAGGTGCCCATACTTATGCACCTGTCAAATTTTGTTTGAATGCAGATTGCACATTTTCTGTTAGTACAATAAACCTCATTTCAAAGCAGAAACATTACTGTGTCCAACAGTTATTAGATATATGAAACTGAAATAGCTGTTGCAAAAAAACAATTTTTATAAAACATTAAGCTTAAGATTATTAGGGGTGCCCAAACTTTTTCATATAACTGTATAAGTTACATAAAAATATTTTCATTACAGAAAAATAATTAAGTGAACACTTACATGACTGAACGGATTACGAATATTGACCTAACCTTATTTAAAACAAATGAAAACATAGCATCGAGTCTAAGTTACATAAAACTATTTTTTTGGGAGAAATATTTAAGTTAACATTTACACAACTGAATGGATTACGAATACTTGACAAAACCATATTAAAGAGTAACTATCATGTTTGAAGATTTTTTTTCTAGAACCCCCTTAACCCATTAGGACCTGTTTAAAATAAGAAAACTTCTTACCCTCCTGTCGGCTCACAAAGCTCCTCTTCTGGGCCATCCCGCAACTGAACTGATGACGTGTGCGCGCCCTCGCCGGCGTGCCCGCACATCGCGGTATACAGAACGTATATATGCTGAAGCCTAGGGAGATGTCTCCCGGGGTTGCAGCACAGTAGATTACATGGCCCCGTGCCTCGTATGGCACGGCTGCCATGCATTCAGTGCAGCTGAACGCTGGCTTGCTTCCCATGAGAGGCAAGCTAAGCACTCATGTGATGCCCGGGGACGCATGTGCACGCACATTCATTCTACTAAAGCGTCTTCAATGTGAAAACGGTTTAGGAGGATAGCTTAGCAAGGGACAGTCGTTGCTGTTTTGCAACTGAGTGATTTAGGGACAGTTTAGTGTAGGAATAGTTAAAAAACTAAAAAAAATAATAATAAAGACCTATTTAATTTTTTTATATAATAAAATTAATTTAAAACAATTGATAGTTACTCTTTAAACAAAAATATTTATATATTTTAATTTAATTATTTAATGCAAAATTAGAAATCTTATTCAAAACTACTTGAAGCCAAAGCTGATTCAATGAAATAAAATTCAGTCTGAAATGAAAAGCAATTTTAAAATGTAAGTAAATGTACACTAAAGATTAGTATCAAAAGAAGCTAAGGCATAAATCACTCAAAACTTCATACTACCTTTTTGTTAGTTCTTGAATGTAAGCATACTGAAGAGAAATATCCTATGTAGCATGGTTGTCCAGTGGACCTTTGCTCCAAATTAGTGAAATTGTATCCTCTGAAATGTCATAAAAGTTGGTAACTTTTACACCATATCCACAAATACTTTGTATGACACAGTAACAAGGTATATCCTATAAAATAGAAGCACTTTAGATAACAGTTATGATACTGTATATTCCTACATTTTAACTGTAAATAGTAATAGACAACGTATAAGACAGTAGAGTGAGTATGGTAAGGTCAACAACCATGCCGGCTTAAAGCACTTTCCTACCGGTGGCGTGAAGAAAATTTGACAGACCGTGCAGAGGTCCAACGTTTGCAGCTACCAGTACAGTACTCCAAGTTTTATCCCCAACAAACCCAAACCGAAGAATTAGCATCCATCCTGGAAGTGAAAACTTGACTTCAGCAGGGGCAGCTATATTGTATGGAGCCATTTATTATATGGCAAGCTAGATCGAGGACAGATAACATTTACTGTGCTATATTTAGATGGAAGATCTGGTTACCATTAGCAGAGATTATTTTGGGAAGAAAGTTGAACACCCATACATTCCTATATAGCAACTTTATAATTCAAATAAAGACTGAATCCCTAAAAAGATCTTGATGAAACTGGAAAAATAACCTTGTTATACTAATATGAACTTATTCCAATAAAAAAACCGGAGCTTAAAACCGTTATTCAGTTTCCAACCATGATAACACACTAGGCATAGGTATGGAAGAATATGGCGCATAAAGACTGAATCCCTAAAAGGATCTTAATGAAACTTGGAAGATAACCTTGTTGTACTAATATGAACTTATTCCAATAAAAAAACCGGAGCTTAAAACCGTTAGTCAGTTTCAACAACAATGATAACACACTAGGCATAGGTATGGAAGACTATGGCGGCGCATAAAGACTGAATCCCTAAAAAGATCTTAGTAAAATTGGGAAGATAACCTTGCTGTACTAATATGAACTTATTCCAATAAAAAAACCGGATCTTAAAACCGTTATTCAGTTTCCAACCATGATAACACACTAGGCATAGGTATGGCAGAATATGGCGCATAAAGACTGAATCCCTAAAAACATCTTAATGAAACTTGGAAGATAACCTTGTTGTACTAATATGAACTAATTTGAATTAAAAAAAAATGGAGCTTAAAACCGTTATTCAGTTTCCAACCATGATACACTAGGCATAGGTATGGCAGAATATGGCGCATAAAGACTGAATCCCTAAAAAGATCTTAATGAAACTTGGCAGATAACCTTGTAAACTTGTTGTACTAATATGAACTTATTCCAATAAAAAAATGGAGCTTAAAGCTGTTATTCAGTTTCCAAAAAAATTAACCCCTACATTCATGTATATCAACTTTATGTCAAATAAATACATTAGTAAATAAATTGGTTACTCTGCTTCAAATAGAGTGAAGTGGATAGGAAAACTAAATTAAGAAAATGAAACTGTAAAAAAATCTAAAATAGGCATAGGTATAGATGAATATGACTAAAATATCTTCCATAGGCATAGACAAATATGGCACATAGGGTTTTAGTATGCACCCCAGGAGACAATGCGATGCTGTGTCAGTAATGAGCGGTGACATAGTAACAAAGTAACATAGTAACATAGTTATTAAGGTTGAAGGAAGACTTTAAGTCCATCTAGTTCAACCCATAGCCTAACCTAACATGCCCTAACATGTTGATCCAGAGGAAGGCAAAAAAAACCCTTGTGGCAAAGAGTAAGCTCCACATTGGGGAAAAAAATTCCTCCCGACTCCACATACGGCAGTCAGACTAGTTCCCTGAATCAACGCCTTATCAAGGAATCTAGTGTATATACCCTGTAACATTATATTTTTCCAGAAAGGTATCCAGTCCCCTCTTACATTTAAGTAACGAATCACTCATTACAACATCATACGGCAGAGAGTTCCATAGTCTCACTGCTCTTACAGTAAAGAATCCGTGTCTGTTATTATGCTTAAACCTTCTTTCCTCCAGACGTAGAGGATGCCCCCTTGTCCCTGTCACCGGTCTATGATTAACAAGATCATCAGAAAGGTCTTTGTACTGTCCCCTCATATATTTATACATTAACATAAGATCACCCCTTAGTCTTCGTTTTTCCAAATTAAATAGCCCCAAGTGTAATAACCTATCTTGGTATTGCAGACCCCCCAGTCCTCTAATAACCTTGGTCGCTCTTCTCTACACCCGCTCCAGTTCAGCTATGTCTTTCTTATACACCGGAGACCAGAACTGTGCACAGTATTCTAAGTGTGGTCGAACTAGTGACTTGTATAGAGGTAAAATTATGTTCTCCTCATGAGCATCTATGCCTCTTTTAATGCATCCCATTATTTTATTTGACTTTGTAGCAGCTGCCTGACACTGGCCACTGAATATGAGTTTGTCATCCACCCATACACCCAGGTCTTTTTCATTGACGGTTTTGCCCAGAGTTTTAGAATTAAGCACATAGTTATACATGTTATTACTTCTACCCAAGTGCATGACCTTACATTTATCCTTACATCAAAGAGGTTACCGCAGGTCACTGAAGGTGCGTTCCCAGGTTCTCTTCACTGTGAGCTGGGACAATGTACTGCAGTGACAACCGTGAGCAAATCTTTCCCCGCACATGACAGCTAATGTAATCAGTGAAAGGTTATCGCTCTTGGAAAAAGGAAAAAATGGAAAATGGCCCTGGTGTGAAGGGGTTAATACAGTTCATAGTGTTTCCACAGCAGAAATGCACTAAAAACAGATAAGCTTTTTTTCACCTATGGATTTCAATTCTATGCCGAAAATCTGTACATAAAACACAGTGTACCTGCAATAGAAATTGACATATTATGGACTTCAAACACGCTCTGCAGATCAGTTTATGCAAGGTGAAAAAAAAAATCACAGTGGACATGAGATTTTTAGAAATCCCATCCACTTTGTTGGAACATTACGACGATCATTTTTTTTTTCTTGCTGTGAAAATATGTTACATCAAAAACTCATGAAAAATTAACCTTTGGCTTCTGCAAAACTAAAACTTCATAATTAGTGATGAGCAAATACATTCGGCACTATTAGTTACTCACATGAATAGTACGGTATTCGGCCTATTTGTTACTCGGCAAGTAATTAGGTATTCGCCTCAGTATAATCGAGTGACCTGCCCAGCATGTTTGGCCCTTTATTTGCAGCCAATGAACATGCTGGGCTGGCTTGCCAATCACAATAATACCGGCGCCATCTTTGGTGTGGTATTACTGTGATTGGCTGGCCTTCCAGCATCATAGGGACTATTTAAAAGCTGCCGGCGCCATGTTGCACATATTGTAGTCGGAAACAGCGTAGGGAGTGCGTAGTTTCAGTGTAGGGACAGTGAATGGAGCCTAGGGACAGTGATAGAAATTATAGTGAGCATTAGTTATTCCAAAAAGCTCTTTTAACCCCTTCATGACCTTGGGATTTTCCATTTTTCCGTGTTCGTTTTTCGCTCCCCTCCTTCCCAGAGCCATAACTTTTTTAATTTCCATCAATTTGGCCATGTGAGGGCTTATTTTTTGCGGGACGAGTTGTACTTTTGAACGACATCATTGGTTTTACCATGTCATGTACTAGAAAACAGGAAAAAAATTCCAAGTGCGCTGAAAATGCAAAAAAAGTGCAGTCCCACACTTGTTTTTTGTTTGGCTTTTTTGCTAGGTTCACTAAATGCTAAATCTGACCTGCCATTATGATTCTCTAGGTCAGTACGAGTTCATAGAAAAAAAATTCCAAACTTTACTTAAAAAAAAAAAATAAAAAAAAATTGTGCCATATTCCGATACTCATAGCGTCTCCATTTTTCATGATTTGGGGTCGGTTGAGGGCTTATTTTTTGTGTGCCAAGCTGGCGTTTTTAATGATACTATTTTGGTGCAGATACGTTCTTTTGATCGCCCGTTATTGCATTTTAATGCAATGTCGGGGCGACCAAAAAAACGTAATTCTGGCGTTTTGAATTTTTTTCTCGTTACGCCGTTTAGCGATCAGGTTAATGCTTTTTTTTTATTGATAGATTGGGCGATTCTGAATGCGGCAATACCAAATATGTGTAGGTTTGATTTTTTTTTATTGATTAATTTTGAATGGGGCGAAAGGGGGGTGATTTAAGCTTTTATATTTTTTTTATTTTCTTCACATTTTTTTTTACTTTTTTTTTACTTTTGCCATGCTTCAATAGCCTCCATGGGAGGCTAGAAGCTGGCACAACACGATCGGCTCTGCTACATAGCAGCGATCTGATGTTCGCTGCTATGTAGCAGAAATGCAGGTGTGCTATGAGCGCCGTCCACAGGGTGGCGCTCACAGCTGCTGGGGATCAGTAACCATAGAAGTCTCAAGGAACTCTATGGTTACTATTCAGAAGCATCGCCGACCTCCGATCATGTGACGGGGGTCGGCGATGCGCTCATTTCCGGCCACCTGGCCGGAAGCGCCGGTTAAATGCTGCTGTCTGCGTTTGACAGCGGCATTTAACTAGTTAATAGCGGTGGGTGAATCGCGATTTCACCCGCCGCTATTGCGGGAACATGTCAGCTGTTCAAAACAGCTGACATGTCCCAGCTTTGATGCGGGCTCACCGCGAAGCCCTGCATCAAAGCGGGGGTTCTGACCTTGGACGTACTATCTCGTCCGAGGTCAGAAAGGGGTTAAGAGCTGAAGACTGTCAAGATTACTTGTTTGTTAGGTGGGGATTTAGTAGGCAATGATCTAATAGGAGGGATGAAAGGCACCTGAGTGTTCTCATCATTGCAAGTACATGCTGCAGCTCTCTGCTATTTTCCACTTAAAATACCTAATATTTGTCTAGCAGTTGTGCGACTGGCACAATCTGGGTACAATTATCTGGCACAATTATCTGGGTAGAGATAATCTTACGTGACAATTTAGCAGGTGCAATAATCTTCATTACTCCCCATTTGGAGTGTGTCAGCAAGACGATTGAAAAAAATTCATAATTTTCTATTGGTTTAAAAAGTAGCGTATCTTTATCTAGCAGTTGTGCGACTGGCACAATCCGGGTACAGATAATTTGATGTGACAATTTAGCAGGGGAAATAATCTTCATTACTCCACATTTGGAGTGTGTCAGCAAGACGGTTGAAAAAAAATCATAATTTTCTATTGGTTTAAAAAATAGCATATCTTTATCTAGCAGTTGTGCAACTGGCACAATCCGGGTACAGATAATATTATGTAACAATTTAGCAGGGGCAATAATCTTCATTACACCACATTTGGAGTGTGTCAGCAAGACAATCTCCAAAAAAATGGCCACACATTGCTAGATACAGTGAATTTGTACATAAGACCTTTGTAAGGGTACTTACAAAGCCAGTACTTTTTAGTTTCATAAGCATAACACATTCAAGATGAGAAAGGATGATGTTAAGGGAGGTGGATGTGGTGGTCCCGCCAAGGCCGTGTGAAAGATACAAAGGTGACTGTATCTTATTCTAGGCTCCTGTCAAAATTTGGTCAGTGCGCTGCACCACTAACAAACCCAAACAAGTGCAAGGATGTTTTGGGTTGGATGGCAAACATAGGCTCCTGTGTGTTGACAAGCAGCACCATGAAGTCTTCCACATGGTCCAGTCTCAGTAGCCCAGAGGCTGGGCCTCTGAATCCTCAACCTGGTCCTTCTTCCTCCCACCATAAAGAGTCCCAGGAGACATATGACCCCAAATATGGCCACTCTGAGGAACTGTTTACGTTCCCTTGTAATTTGTCAGACCTCTCAACATGCACCATTAAAGAGGGTCATGAGAAGGTGGAGTGCAGTGATGCCCAAACATTTGAGCACCCACGGCAAAGGAGAAAGCCACATTGGGGAAGGTCAATTGATGTCTGAAGAGGTGGAGGAAAATCATGAGGCACAGTTGCCATCAGGTCAGCCTCAAATTGCAGCTCAGAAGGAGGATCAGATTGAGGAATTGGAAGCCGACGTGTTCGATGATGAGGCCACTGATCCAACCTGGCACGGTAGCATGCATATGAAGCACAGCAGTGCAGAGAGTGCTGGATCTGTAGCAATAAAACAGGCAAGAAGAGGTAGTGGTTTGCCCAGAGGTAGAACTCAGTCAACTGTTCCACAGAACCCCCCCACTTGGCTAAATAAGAGGCCAAGGGTGCGTTCCCCTGTATGGCAGTTTTTTCTGAAAGTCTTCAGATTAAACTGTAATTTGCAGCATCTGCCAAATCAAGCTAAGAAAAGGCAAGAACACTGCCAACTTGAGCACCACAATCATGCAAAAGCATGTGGCAGCCAAGCACCCCAGAAGGTGGGTGGAATGTCTGGGTACCAAATATGTGTCTGAGGGTGAAACCACTGCCCCATCCCCTGTGTTACAGCCTTCCCAATCTGTTGACCATGAAGCAGGCGTTGATGCCTCTTGCCCACAACCAGCGGTTGCATACACACAACAGTCAGCAACCACATCCAATTCGTTGTTCCAGCACAGCATTCAGTTGTCCCTGCCCCAGACATTTACTAGAAAGCAGAATTATCCAGCCACCCACTCACAAGCCCAAAGGCTAAACACCCACATTGCCAGATTTCTAGCCCTGGAAATGTTGCAATTTCTACTTGTGGGAACTGAGTCTTTCTGCGACGTCCAGCCAACACTATTTTTCCCAGTGTGCCGTCCCCGCATTACAAAAGCACATGTTACACAAGATCAGCCATGCTCTGGCCAACGCAGTCACAGTGAAGGTCCACCTAACACAGATGCAGCACCCCAGAGTCCTGGTTGTTGCAGTACTGTGGCTCCGCCACTATGGGGAGCTATGGTATGTCTGATTGCACTAAGGAGTTTCTCTGACCAGGTACACTCACACCACACTTCACACTCCGGCCACCAGGGGGGGTGGTCCTATCTAGTAGGCCACTCCTCACAACTCTGGTAAAACTGGGGGTTGGACAGGAAGACAGGGAGAAGTAGCTGGGAAGAGCTAGTGAGAGGACCTGTCAGGGATGGGATCCTGGCAGACTCCTCAGAGCAGAACAAACCAGTGAACAACGGGAATACAGTAAAGAGGAATTAGAACCAGAAGGAGTCGTGCTGTTAGACCGAGGCAACATCCTTCTGAGGCACAAACAGTCGGTGGCCGGAACGCCGAGCAAGTAAGAGACTTTAAGTACTACTGCAAACCACGGCCGGACAGCTAATTACAGGTTGGCTGTCTCACTTAACACCTAAGCAGACAACGGAGGCAGCTGTGGGAGAGGGGCGACTGTAGGGTCCCGGAAGAACTCCAGGCCTACCCCGTCATACGGGTGCGTCCTACCATATCATCTGGGGGACGGAGAAAACGAACATCAGAGACAGACAGAAACAGTTGTGAGGACTATCCCGGGAGCTCAGCAGGGAAGAACTACAACACATAGCGCTAGAAGGTAGACACTGATTCCCACCTGTAAAGAGAACTCCTGATGTGCCTTTGGACCGGCCGGTCTCTGACAACCCAGTTAACAGCGCTCTGGACTGAGGTCTCCAAAACCTTCAGTAAAGAGGTAAAGAGACTGCAACCTGGTGTCCTCATTATTTACCGCGACCTGCACCCCACAACTGCACTGTTACAACACCACTTATTGCACCGGACGTCCCCCACTGACAGACAGGGCCACGGACCGGGTCTAGCCACCGTGACAACCCCAGAACTGAGACTCAGAGGCCCGGCTCCGGGTACCCCTCGGCCCTGCGGCGGTGTGGGGGCGCTCCAACTTGGCGTCACGAACAGGATCTACTTAAGCCTGAAGAATCAGGTCATGTGTGCCTTGGAACTGTGATTTATTGCGCTTGAATTGTACTTTATTGAAAAGACTGTGTATTGCCATTTACCGCCAAAATTCGCCATTGCCGCGCACGGAGGGAGGAGCCTTAGCTACGTGGGCGGAATCAGCCAAAAGAAGCGCGGAACGGAAAGCGCGGTAAGGCGCCAATCCCGGAAGAGGAACTCCGACCTCCAGCAGGTTTGTGGGAGGGAGGGACAGCCATGTCTGAGTCGGGAGGAGAGGAGGTGGCGGTCGCAGCCGCGGACGCAGGGGCAGCTCCGGTCCCCGCAGCGGACGGAGCCGCGGCCCTAATACCACCACCGGTAGCCGCAGAACCCACTGTTCCTCCCAACCAGCCGGACGCTGCCGCTAACACAAAAGCCATAATGCCCTTCTCTATGCCGTACCTGCCCGGAGCGGCTTGGCTTCCGCGATACTCTGGGGAGTCGCATACGTTCACTGACTTTAAAGAGGGGCTCTGCAGCCTGCTCGAGTTCTATCCCCTAACCGAGCCTCAGAAGGTCCATATGATAACCGGCCAACTCTTTGGGGCGGCTCTGAGAGAATTGAAATCCTGGCCCGCTGAGGATAAAGAAACTGCACAACAGATTTTTGCCAAGCTTAAAGCCACCTTTGATACTAGCACTGCTACAGAAATTAAACTGACTTTTTATGGATGCAAACAAAGGCCACAGGATAGCTTACGGGACTATGCCCTTAATCTCCAGGAAGCGATGCGGGCCATTAAGCAGAGTGACCCCGGCAGCATGCAGGATGAGGATAAAATCCCGAAGGAGCGGTTCATTGAGGGGCTCCTGTGCAGTCACCAGCGGGGCCAATTGCACTTCCTGGCCATGCAAAATCCAGACTTGACTTTTGCGCAGTTTAAAGATAAAGCTATCCAGGCATTGCAGGAGCGACAGCCCAGCCGCGCAGTACCACCCAGGCGCCCCGCTCTCACATACCACCAGGAGGTGGCATCGGATACCCCAGTTGCCGCGGAGGCCGACGCCCAGAGCTTCGAGGACGACTCCCCTGCAGGACTCCGTCTCCAGATGCAAGAGCTAACCAAGAGCGTTGCTGCCCTGGCCCGGACGGTGCAGTCCCTACAGGAGGCCCCCAAAGAGAAGATCCAGTTGGCTTCCAGCCCGGAGGATGTCCCTTGGATGCGACAGAGGAGGACTCCGCCGACCAGGAGCCGGCCCGACGATCGCTTCCACCAGGATGGACGACCCATCTGCCGCCGCTGTCACCAGGTGGGCCATCTTGCAAGGTACTGTCCTTTAAACGAGCAACCCCTGGGGCAAAGGGCCAACCCCCAGGAGTAGGATGGTCAGGCCGCAGCATTGGAGAACCAAGTATATTGGAGGACGACCAGTTCTCCCTGTAGTGATTGATGGAATCCCCTTGAATGCTTTGCTGGACACCGGTTCTCAGGTGACGACTATACCTTACGTGCTCTACAAACGGTATTGGGAGGACGCTGATATTACTCGTGGCCCTGACGATGATTTCACCATAATCGCCAGTAATGGTCAGCCGTTGCCACAAGTGGGGTATAAGGAGGTCACCATCAAAGTGGGGCGGGTGGAATTGAAAGCCCAAGGGATTGTGATTGTAGATATTGATCGTCGAGAATGTAATCCCATGATGACTCTTGGTACTAATGTTATAGAAAATTGTCTTGCAGAAGTGATTGTTTTGTTGCAACAGGTGGCAGAAACCGCTGGCCACAGTGAGCAACGTGCCCTGCAGAAGGAAATCAGAGCTCTGATGCAGAGACAGCAGGTAGAGCTGACTGGTGGTGAGATTGGTCGTGTCACTGTGAGTGATTCAAACCCCATCGCGATACCCCCCAAGAGTGAAATGTTAATATGGTGTCGAGCAGCCATAGGCCTCAGGGGTAAGGACTACCAGGCCTTGGTAGAACCCGTATATTCAGACAATAGGCCTACTGTTCTGACAGCCCGGGGGGTGGTCGACGTCCGACAGGGGAGAGTGCCCGTACGTGTCCTCAATTGTGGGGAGGAAGAGGTCCACCTAACCAAGTATACCACGCTCGCCAAAATGTTCACTGTCAATAATAGTGTAATACAGACACCTGAACCCTTGGTCCCGTCAAACGTGGCGGAGAACAAAGGTTCTGCAGAGCACTCGAAAGACTGGTGTCGGGAATTGCATGTGGGCACTGACTCTACCCCATCTCATCAAATACAGGGGGCTTACAGGGTGGTACACGAGTACGAGCAGGTATTCAGCAAACACCCCTCAGATTTTGGGCAGGTGAAAGGGATCCAACATCACATCGCCACGGGAGATCACCGACCCATAAAAGAGAGATATTGCCCTGTACCCCCAGCTCATTACCAGTGTGCCAAGGACATGTTGCGGGAAATGAAGGAGGCTGGGGTGGTGAGAGACAGCTGTAGCCCCTGGGCAGCTCCGTTAGTCCTTGTTAAAAAGAAAGATGGTACAATGAGGATGTGTGTTGATTACAGGCAGTTGAATCGCATTACACATAAGGACGCATACCCACTGCCCAGGATAGAGGAGTCTCTGGCTGCCTTAAAATCTGCTAACTACTTCTCTACCTTAGATCTCACCAGTGGGTACTGGCAGGTTCCTGTAGCGGAGGCGGACAAAGAGAAGACGGCCTTCACGACGCCAATGGGTCTCTGTGAGTTCAACTACATGCCCTTCGGATTGTGCAATGCTCCCGGAACGTTCCAGAGGATGATGGAGTGCTGCCTGGGACACCTGAACTTTGAAACCGTGCTGCTATATCTGGATGACGTCATAGTCTTCTCTAAAACCTACGAAGACCATCTGAAGCACCTGGCCGAGGTGTTTGAAGCCTTGTCCAACTTCGGCCTAAAAGTGAAACCGTCCAAGTGTCATCTGCTGAAACCTAAAGTGCAGTACCTGGGCCATGTGGTGAGCGCTGAAGGAGTGGCCCCAGACCCCGACAAGGTCACAGTGATCAAGGACTGGCCAAAGCCCAGTGACCTCCACGAAGTCCGGCAGTTCCTCGGGCTGGTAGGCTATTCCCGGAGGTTCATTAAAGACTTCACCAAGAAGGCCGCACCCTTGCAAAACCTGTTGGTGGGCCAACCAAAGAAGACCAAGGGGAAGAACACCCCCTTTGACTGGAACGGGGAGCTGGAGGAATCCTTCACCTGCTTGAAGTCGGCGCTGACGGGAGAAGAGGTACTGGCTTACCCCGAATACGACCAACCGTTTGTGCTGTACACAGATGCCAGTAATGTGGGACTACGAGCCGTGCTGTCTCAAGTCCAGAAAGGCAAAGAAAGAGTGATCGCTTACGCCAGCAGGAAACTCCGTCCCACAGAAAGGAACCCTGACAACTACAGTTCCTTCAAACTGGAATTCCTTGCCCTTGTCTGGGCAGTGACAGAGAGGTTTAAGCACTACCTGGCCTCCGCGAAATTCACCGTCTTCACGGACAACAATCCGCTAACGCATCTGGATACTGCCAAACTCGGGGCTTTGGAACAGCGGTGGATGGCCCGGCTGTCCAACTATGATTTCACCATCAAATATCGGGCAGGACACCAGAATGCCAATGCCGATGCTCTGTCCCGAATGCCCAATTTACCAGAAGTGGGAGAAGACCCGGAGGCACTTGAAGAGGTGGAGCTGCCTGCCTTCCATCGCCCCAAAGCCACTCAGAACTCTCACCATGTGAAGAACAGGCACAAGAACCAACCGGATGCCACGCTGAATCCCCTGCCCCACCACGGATGGGCAGAAACCCAGGATAGTGACCCCGCGGTCCGTCAGGTGAAGGAACTCTTGACGCAGGCTGGGTTGCACCCTGGCCCAGATGATCCACAAGAAACCCAACAGCTGTGGAAGGGGAGAAGCAAACTGTTTATCCATGATGGCAAGTTGTGCAGGAGGAGCATCGACCCACGTACTCATGAATTGGTGTGGCAGATAGTGGTGCCAAGGCGAGATGCGCCCATGGTTCTGGGAGCCTACCATGATGGAGCCGGACACTTCGGATGGAGGAAGCTGGAGAAGCTGCTCCGAGGGAGGTTCTATTGGATTGGCATGAAGAGAACCATTGAGAAGTGGTGTCGGGAGTGTGGTCCATGTAGTCTGCGCAGGAAGGACCGTGACAGTCAACGGGCTCCCCTGCGGCCTATCATCACCAAACGGCCGCTCGAACTGGTCGCGCTGGATCATGTGAAGCTGACACCTAGCCGGTCGGGCTATATCTACGCCCTTACCATCGTGGACCACTACTCCAGGTTTTTGGTGGTTGTGCCTGTCAAGGATCTAACAGCTAGGACTGCCGCCAGGGCCTTCCAGCAGCACTTTTGTAGGCCCCATGGCTACCCAGAGAAAGTACTGACCGATCAGGGGCCTGCATTCGAAGCGGAAGTGTTCCAAGAATTCTGCCAGTTGTACGGGTGTAAGAAGATCAGAACTACACCGTACCACCCTCAAACCAACGGGATGTGCGAGAAGATGAACCAGGTAGTAATCGATTTATTGAAGACCTTGCCTGTGGAGGAACGGAACCTGTGGCCGACAAAGTTGCCTGACTTGGTGGATATGTACAACCACATCCCAGTAAGTTCCACCAACTGTACTCCAGCGTACCTGATGCGAGGAAGGTCTAGTTGGTTACCCGTTGATCTGGACATGGGGGTCCTAGTACCCGAAGATACCTCGCCGGATGCAGATTGGGATGCAGAAAGGCAGCGAAGGTACCGCGAAGTACAGGAGTGTGTAGAGAGAAGTCTCGCCCAGGCTAGGCAGAAGCAAGAAAGGGACTACAACCAACACGCTCCTGCGATTCCCCTGTCACCTGGTGAGCAAGTACTTAAACGAAAGAGGAGATTACACAAGCTCGATGACCAATGGGAAGCAGAACCGTATACCATCCTGCCATCCGACTTCGACAACACAAAGGTCTGTCTCATCAGCAAGGACAGAGGGGAGACCTCGACAGCGGTATCCAGGGATCACCTTAAGGTCTGCCCCGATAAGTTAAAAGAGAGGGGCACGGCCCCAGAAATCTCCCCGCCGGTGGAAAAGGAGAAGATGTTCCATACTGTCCTTGGTGACTTTCCCCAGTCCTGGACTCAGATAAACCAAGATGTCGTGGTACCTGTCATAATGTTTCAACAGCCGGACCCGCCAGAAACGATGGTGGTACCAGATCATCTGGCCCCGCTACCTCAACAAGCCTTACCTGATGAAGCCATGCCAACCATTGAGCCGGCAAATCCTCCCTCTGCTATCAGTGAATCTGCTGTACCCACTGTTGATAACCGCAGCTCTGAGAGCCCCAACCTGCCAGTGCTACCCAGACTCACTAGAAGTGTAGTTAGAAGACAGTGCACTACACCAGCGGTAGCAAGCATAGCGGGCCCTGTTAGGCCAATAGCAACCCCTGCGCTGCGAAGGTCCACACGCAGCACTCAAAATCAAACTCCCCTCCGCTACAAAACTTGGAGGTATTGATAAGGGCTGCTATTTAATTGAAAATGTTTGTATGCATATCTTTTTGTTACAGGTTTTTAAATGGACACTAGAGTAATGGACGGTGAATTGCTCAAAAACTTTCATAAGGGGGACCCCTTTGTTTACCCGGGGTCCCCGCTGTTTCAACCACTGAACTGAGAGTCATAAACTGTGCATGACCTAACTTTTGCAACGTTCAAGAATCCTCACCTCCCGTAAAGGGAAGCATAGTTATGTTCAATTGTTATGCTATTTCAAAAATTTGTGTGTTTCCTGTTAACATGTATTATTGTTCTAGTTTTCCCAGTCCCGGAGTACTGGATTTAACCGGGGGGGGAGTGCAGCACCCCAGAGTCCTGGTTGTTGCAGTACTGTGGCTCCGCCACTATGGGGAGCTATGGTATGTCTGATTGCACTAAGGAGTTTCTCTGACCAGGTACACTCACACCACACTTCACACTCCGGCCACCAGGGGGGGTGGTCCTATCTAGTAGGCCACTCCTCACAACTCTGGTAAAACTGGGGGTTGGACAGGAAGACAGGGAGAAGTAGCTGGGAAGAGCTAGTGAGAGGACCTGTCAGGGATGGGATCCTGGCAGACTCCTCAGAGCAGAACAAACCAGTGAACAACGGGAATACAGTAAAGAGGAATTAGAACCAGAAGGAGTCGTGCTGTTAGACCGAGGCAACATCCTTCTGAGGCGCAAACAGTCGGTGGCCGGAACGCCGAGCAAGTAAGAGACTTTAAGTACTACTGCAAACCACGGCCGGACAGCTAATTACAGGTTGGCTGTCTCACTTAACACCTAAGCAGACAACGGAGGCAGCTGTGGGAGAGGGGCGACTGTAGGGTCCCGGAAGAACTCCAGGCCTACCCCGTCATACGGGTGCGTCCTACCATATCATCTGGGGGACGGAGAAAACGAACATCAGAGACAGACAGAAACAGTTGTGAGGACTATCCCGGGAGCTCAGCAGGGAAGAACTACAACACTCAGCGCTAGAAGGTAGACACTGATTCCCACCTGTAAAGAGAACTCCTGATGTGCCTTTGGACCGGCCGGTCTCTGACAACCCAGTTAACAGCGCTCTGGACTGAGGTCTCCAAAACCTTCAGTAAAGAGGTAAAGAGACTGCAACCTGGTGTCCTCATTATTTACCGCGACCTGCACCCCACAACTGCACTGTTACAACACCACTTATTGCACCGGACGTCCCCCACTGACAGACAGGGCCACGGACCGGGTCTAGCCACCGTGACAACCCCAGAACTGAGACTCAGAGGCCCGGCTCCGGGTACCCCTCGGCCCTGCGGCGGTGTGGGGGCGCTCCACAGACACGTGGACAAGTTCTTGTGTACAGGGACAATACATATACCTGATGGCACACTGGGTTAACCTGGTGATGTCTGGGACAGAGTCAGGCTGGGATATCACACATCTTACCCACCTCAAGAATAGCGGGCTCAACTTCCATCAGGGTTTCAGTCTCCTCATATTCCACCTCCTGTCTCACCTCTCCTCCACCTCATCTTCAGCAGAACTAGCCTCCCCATCACTCCCCAGGAAAGAAATCTGCAGCAGTGCCTTGCCTGAAACCATACACACAATCTTCTCACCGGAGGTGCCGGTATTCTAAGTGGCTTATTTCAGCCGGGTCCCTGAATCCACACAAGCGTGACCACATTGGCGCAAAACTCATAACATGCATTGATACTAGTGCATGGCCGTGCGGCCATGCGAACCTTATATAGCTGCAGCAAGTACAAGACCTTCCTAGAAGGACCAATGAGAGGCTGCCACAGAGCCTGAGCACCTTCAGGACCTTCCTGGAGAACCAATGGGCTTTGCTGCAGTATCCAAGCATGTGACCCTCAATCTCCAATGAGAGATCTTACCCTGGGCATGCTCAGAAGGAGAAAAGCAGGACTTAGTCCCAAAAGAATCTGCTCGCCGCTGCCCAGCACTGGCTTCAATGGCAGAAGCTGGAAAAGCAGCAGTAACCCTTTGCACAGAGTCAGACTGAGCGAGACGCTGGGACCGACGTCTCCGCTGAGCAGGCTCCACTGCGGCAGAAGAAGAATGGAAGACCGCAGCAGAGATGGCCCGAGATTCCCTCTGTGCAGAGGCGGGAACTCGACCCCTAACAATGTCGACCATGTAAATTTTTCTTTCGTATGCACCATATTTTCTTTTGAAAATTAAAAACAAAAGGAAAATCCAGTCCTGTTGAGGCGGACTCCAGTTTTTTCTATTATCCAAGATAGTACAGTGGCTGATACCAGACTGCCCAGCTTCACACAGTATTCGCAGGCTACAGTGAGTAATGATGAGGAACAAGAGGAGGAGGATGAGGAGGAGGAGGACGAACAGGATTTTTTGCTCTGCGTAACAGAGGGGACTCCCAATCCCAGCTTCATGCTTGTCCAACATGGATGGTCTGACGAGGAGGAGGAGGAGGCTATGCATCGTGAGGAGGAGAGGATGATTAGTGTTCCTGGTGAGGACACCGAACGTTTGACTCTTTGAAGTCTGCCACACAAGGCAGAGTTCATATCCAGATGCCTTTCCCAAGACCCTAGCGTGAAATACATATTGTCCACCATGAAATACTGGCTGTGCACCTTTCTTGACCCACGGTACAAGGAGAAATTTGCCTCTCTAATGTCGGAGGCAGACGTGCTATTTTCAGCACATGCTTGCCAGAGGGCCATAGTGGAAGACTTGCTCAAAAGATTACCCTCAGACAACGCTGGTGGCAGAGGAACTGACTCTTTTCACCCACAAGGATTGCAGGTGAGGGCTACAAACAAGAGGTGCAACTTGCAGGGGGGGGGAATGTCCACCAACTGGGCCATTTTAATGACACCATCACATCAGCAAGGGCTATCTGTGGGTGTAACTATGATGAGGAGGGAGAAGTTGACCAAGATGGTGAAGGACTACTTAAGTGACCATACCAGCGTCCTTCCTGATTCTTCAGTGCCCTTTCAACCTGCACACTTGACCCGATCTCTCTTTTTACACCTTGGAGGTGCTACCATGCCCTGGGTTTTTAGTTCGGCAGGTGCAATAATAATAGATAGGCGCATATGGCTGTCAAATGCAGACAGGCTGACTCTTCTAAAATTGAACAAGGGCTAGATTTCCTCCGACTTTGTAAGCCCTACAGTTGACAGCAATGTTATGTACTGTATATGCAGGCCAAATGATTTTTTTGGGGAAGTTGTCTTAACATCCATCCCTTCCTATCAAAAACCATTATGTTCAGAAAATCAATTCCTCCTCCTTCTCCTCCTGCTTCTGTAAGAAGTACTTAGTGTTCATCTATGTATACCCCACCTGGATATTGTTTTGTACTTTTTAAAACCTTTGTACATTGTGAAACCTTTGTGCAATGGTGAAACTCTGCCTCTTGTAGTAACTACTAAGTGTATTGTGATGTCCCCATCACGGCATCTTTCAGCTGGTCTGAGAGAGACATCTTGGCTAATTTTTTTTAAACCTTTATACAATGTGCAATGATGAAACCTGTACTCTATATCGCTACCTCTTGTAATAACTGCTAAGCGTATTGTGATACCCCCATCATGGCATCTTTCAGTTGGTCTGAGAGAGACCACTTGGCTAATTTTTGAAAATTTGGCACATTGTGCAATGGTGAATCTTGTACTCCCTATCTCTACCTATTCTAATAACTGCAAAATGTATTGTGAGGTCCCCATGGCGATCTCTTTTAGCATGTATGATACAGACCCCTTAGGTAAGTTTGTAAAACTTCGCACACTGTGCAATGGTGAAACTTGTACTCCCTATCTCTACCTATTCTAATAACTGCAAAATGTATTGTGAGGTCCCCATCATGGCCTCTTTCAGCATGTATGATACAGCCCCCCTGGGGTAACTTTTGGAAACCTTTGTACATTGTGCAATGGTCAAAGTTCTACCCTCAATCTCTGTATATTCTATTATTATACTTTTTTATTGTGTTGCCTTTCTCACGGTCTCTTTTAGAGTGTATCTGTTAGCCTGATGTTGTTTTTTGGGTCTACACTTGGACATTTTGGAAGATAAATGCATTAATATGCTCTACCCAATTTTTCAGGTTTCAGCCTTACACAGAATAATAATATGTAATGAAACATGCTCTCTATATATGCTGCTAGTTCTAAAATCTTACCCACATATCCCTTTATAAAGGGAAATTCGACATAATACCTCTGTTAGCATACGCCATATACTGCTCATATATAGCTATGATTGTGGAGCGCCCCCACACCGCCGCAGGGCCGAGAGGTACCCGGAGCCGGGCCTCTGAGTCTCAGTTCTGGGGTTGTCACGGTGGCTAGACCCGGTCCGTGGCCCTGTCTGTCAGTGGGGGAACGTCCAGTGCAATAAATGATGATAATGGTGCAGTTGTGAAGTGCCGGTCGCAATAAATAACGAGGACACCAGGTTGCAGTCTCTTTACCTCTTTACTGAAGGTTTTGGAGACCTCAGTCCAGAGCGCTGTTAACTGGGTTGTCAGAGACTGGCCGGTCCAAAGGCACATCAGGAGTTCTCTTTACAGGTGGGAATCAGTGTCTACCTTCTAGCGCTGAGTGTTGTAGTTCTTCCCTGCTGAGCTCCCGGGATAGTCCTCACAACTGTTTCTGTCTGTCTCTGATGTTCGTTTTCTCCGTCCTCCAGATGATATGGTAGGACGCACCCGTATGACGGGGTAGGCCTGGAGTTCTTCCGGGACCCTAGAGTCGCCCCTCTCCCACAGCTGCCTCCGTTGTCTGCTTAGGTGTTAAGTGAGACAGCCAACCTATAATTGGCTGTCCGGCCGTGGTTTGCAGTGTACTTAAAGTCTCTTACTTGCTCGGCGTTCCGGCCACCGACTGTTTGCGCCTCAGAAGGATGTTGCCTCGGTCTAACAGCACGACTCCTTCTGGTTCTAATTCCTCTTTGCTGTATTCCCGTTGTTCACTGGTTTGTTCTGCTCTGAGGAGTCTGCCAGGATCCCATCCCTGACAGGTCCTCTCACTAGCTCTTCCCAGCTACTTCTCCCTGTCTTCCTGTCCAACCCCCAGTTTTACCATAGTGTGAGGAGTGGCCTACTAGATAGGACCACCCCCCCTGGTGGCCGGAGTGTGAAGTGTAGTGAGGTGTTACCTGGTCAGAGAAACTCCTTTAGTGCAATCAGACGTACCATAGCTCCCCATAGTGGCGGAACCACAGTACTGCAACAACCAGGACTCTGGGGTGCTGCACTCCCCCCCGGTTAAATCCAGTACTCCGGGACTGGGAAAACTAGAACAATAATACATGTTAACAGAAAACACACAAATTTTTGAAATAGCATAACAATTGAACATAACAATGCTTCCCTTTACGGGAGGTGAGGATTCTTGAACGTTGCAAAAGTTAGGTCATGCACAGTTTATTACTCTCAGTTCAGTGGTTGAAACGGCGGGGACCCCGGGTAAACAAAGGGGTCCCCCCTTATGAAAGTTTTTGAGCAATTCACCGTCCATTACTCTATTGTCCATTTAAAACCTGTAACAAAAATACACACAAAAACATTCTTAACTAAAGAGCAGCCCTTATTAATACCTCCAAGGTTTGTAGCGGAGGGGAGTTTGGTTTTGAGTGCTGCGTGTGGACCTTCGCAGCACAGGGGTTGCTATTGGCCTAACAGGGCCCGCTATGCTTGCTACCGCTGGTGTAGTGCACCGTCTTCTAGCTACACTTCTAGTGAGTCGGGGTAGCACTGGCAGGTTAGGGCTCTCAGAGCTGCTGCTATCAACAGTGGGTACAGCAGATTCACTGATAGCAGAGGGAGGATTTGCCGGTTCAACGGTTGGCATGGTTTCATCAGGTAAGGCTTGTTGAGGTAGCGGGGCCAGATGATCTGGTACCACCATTGGTTCTGGTGGGTCCGGCTGTGGAAACATTAGAACAGGCACCGCGATGGCTTGGTTTATCTGAGTCCAGGATTGGGGAAAGTCACCAAGGACGGTATGGAACATCTTCTCCTTTTCCACCGGCGGGGAGATTTCTGGGGCCGTGCCCCTCTCTTTCAACTTATCGGGGCAGACCTTAAGGTGATCCCTGGATACCGCTGTCGAGGTCTCCCCTCTGTCCTTGCTGATGAGACAGACCTTTGTGTTGTCGAAGTCGGATGGCAGGATGGTATACGGTTCCGCTTCCCATTGGTCATCGAGCTTGTGTAATCTCCTCTTTCGTTTAAGTACTTGCTCACCAGGTGACAGGGGGATCGCAGGAGCATGTTGGTTGTAGTCCCTTTCTTGCTTCTGCCTAGCCTGGGCGAGACTTCTCTCTACACACTCCTGTACTTCGCGGTACCTTCGCTGCCTTTCTGCATCCCAATCTGCATCCGGCGAGGTATCTTCGGGTACTAGGACCCCCATGTCCAGATCAACGGGTAACCGACTAGATCTTCCTCGCATCAGGTACGCTGGAGTACAGTTGGTGGAACTTACTGGGATGTGATTGTACATATCCACCAAGTCAGGCAACTTTGTCGGCCACAGGTTCCGTTCCTCCACGGGTAAGGTCTTCAATAAATCAATTACCACTTGGTTCATCTTCTCGCACATCCCGTTGGTTTGAGGATGGTACGGTGTGGTCCTGATCTTCTTACACCCGTACAGTTGGCAGAATTCTTGGAACACTTCCGCTTCGAATGCAGGTCCCTGATCGGTCAGTACCTTCTCTGGGTAGCCATGGGGCCTACAAAAGTGTTGCTGGAAGGCCCTGGCGGCAGTCCTGGCCGTTAGATCCTTGACAGGCACAACCACCAAAAACCTGGAGTAGTGGTCCACGATGGTAAGGGCGTAGATATAGCCCGACCAGCTAGGTGTCAGCTTCACATGATCCAGCGCGACCAGTTCGAGCGGCCTTTTGGTGATGATAGGCCGCAGGGGAGCCCGCTGACTGTCACGGTCCTTCCTGCGCAGACTACATGGACCACACTCCCGACACCACTTCTCAATGGTTCTCTTCATGCCAATCCAATAGAACCTCCCTCGGAGCAGCTTCTCTAGCTTCCTCCATCCGAAGTGTCCGGCTCCATCATGGTAGGCTCCCAGAACCATGGGCGCATCTCGCCTGGGCACCACTATCTGCCACACCAATTCATGAGTACGTGGGTCAATGCTCCTCCTGCACAGCTTGCCATCATGGATAAACAGCTTGCTTCTCCCCTTCCACAGCTGTTGGGTTTCTTGTGGGTCGTCTGGGCCAGGGTGCAACCCAGCCTGCGTCAAGAGCTCCTTCACCTGACGGACCGCGGGGTCACTATCCTGGGTTTCTGCCCATCTGTGGTGGGGCAGGGGATTCAGCGTGGCATCCGGTTGGTTCTTGTGCCTGTTCTTCACATGGTGAGAGTTCTGAGTGGCTTTGGGGCGATGGAAGGCAGGCAGCTCCACCTCTTCAAGTGCCTCCGGGTCTTCTCCCACTTCTGGTAAATTGGGCATTCGGGACAGAGCATCGGCATTGGCATTCTGGTGTCCTGCCCGATATTTGATGGTGAAATCATAGTTGGACAGCCGGGCCATCCACCGCTGTTCCGAAGCCCCGAGTTTGGCAGTACCCAGATGCGTTAGCGGATTGTTGTCCGTGAAGACGGTGAATTTCGCGGAGGCCAGGTAGTGCTTAAACCTCTCTGTCACTGCCCAGACAAGGGCAAGGAATTCCAGTTTGAAGGAACTGTAGTTGTCAGGGTTCCTTTCCGTGGGACGGAGTTTCCTGCTGGCGTAAGCGATCACTCTTTCCTTGCCTTTCTGGACTTGAGACAGCACGGCTCCTAGTCCCACATTACTGGCATCTGTGTACAGCACAAATGGTTGGTCGTATTCGTGGTAAGCCAGTACCTCTTCTCCCGTCAGTGCCGACTTCAAACAGGTGAAGGATTCCTCCAGCTCTTCGTTCCAATCAAAGGGGTTGTTCCTCCCCTTGGTCTTCTTTGGTTGGCCCACCAACAGGTTTTGCAAGGGTGTGGCCTTCCTGGTGAAGTCCTTAATGAACCTCCGGTAATAGCCTACCAGCCCGAGGAACTGCCGGACTTCGTGGAGGTCACTGGGCTTTGGCCAGTCCTTAATCACTGTGACCTTGTCGGGGTCTGGGGCCACTCCTTCAGCGCTCACCACATGGCCCAGGTACTGCACTTTAGGTTTCAGCAGATGACACTTGGACGGTTTCACCTTTAAGCCAAAGTTGGATAGGGCTTCAAACACCTCGGCCAGGTGCTTCAGGTGGTCTTCGTAGGTCTTAGAGAAGACAAAGACATCATCCAAATATAGCAGCACGGTTTCAAAGTTCAGGTGTCCCAGGCAGCACTCCATCATCCTCTGGAACGTTCCGGGAGCATTGCACAATCCGAAGGGCATGTAGTTGAACTCACAGAGACCCATTGGCGTCGTGAAGGCCGTCTTCTCTTTGTCCGCCTCCGCTACAGGAACCTGCCAGTACCCACTGGTGAGATCTAAGGTAGAGAAGTAGTTAGCAGATTTTAAGGCAGCCAGAGACTCCTCTATCCTAGGCAGTGGGTATGCGTCCTTATGTGTAATGCGATTCAACTGCCTGTAATCAACACACATCCTCATTGTACCATCTTTCTTTTTAACAAGGACTAACGGAGCTGCCCAGGGGCTACAGCTGTCTCTCACCACCCCAGCCTCCTTCATTTCCCGCAACATGTCCTTGGCACACTGGTAATGAGCTGGGGGTACAGGGCGATATCTCTCTTTTATGGGTCGGTGATCTCCCGTGGGGATGTGATGTTTGATCCCTTTCACCTGCCCAAAATCTGAGGGGTGTTTGCTGAATATCTGCTCGTACTCGTGTACCACCCTGTAGGCCCCCTGTTTTTGATGGGATGGGGTAGAGTCAGTGCCCACATGCAATTCCCGACACCAGTCCTTCGAGGGCTCTGCAGAACCTTTGTTCTCCGCCAAGTTTGACGGGACCAAGGGTTCAGGTGTCTGTATCACATTATTATTGACAGTGAACAATTTGGCGAGCGTGGTATACTTGGTGAGGTGAACCTCTTCCTCCCCACAATTGAGGACACGTACGGGCACTCTCCCCTGACGGACGTCGACCACCCCCCGGGCTGTCAGAACAGTAGGCCTATTGTCTGAATATACGGGTTCTACCAAGGCCTGGTAGTCCTTACCCCTGAGGCCTATGGCTGCTCGACACCATATTAACATTTCACTCTTGGGGGGTATCGCGATGGGGTTTGAATCACTCACAGTGACACGACCAATCTCACCACCAGTCAGCTCTACCTGCTGTCTCTGCATCAGAGCTCTGATTTCCTTCTGCAGGGCACGTTGCTCACTGTGGCCAGCGGTTTCTGCCACCTGTTGCAACAAAACAATCACTTCTGCAAGACAATTTTCTATAACATTAGTACCAAGAGTCATCATGGGATTACATTCTCGACGATCAATATCAACAATCACAATCCCTTGGGCTTTCAATTCCACCCGCCCCACTTTGATGGTGACCTCCTTATACCCCACTTGTGGCAACGGCTGACCATTACTGGCGATTATGGTGAAATCATCGTCAGGGCCACGAGTAATATCAGCGTCCTCCCAATACCGTTTGTAGAGCACGTAAGGTATAGTCGTCACCTGAGAACCGATGTCCAGCAAAGCATTCAAGGGGATTCCATCAATCACTACAGGGAGAACTGGTCGTCCTCCAATATACTTGGTTCTCCAATGCTGCGGGCCTGACCATCCTACTCCTGGGGGTTGGCCCTTTGCCCCAGGGGTTGCTCGTTTAAAGGACAGTACCTTGCAAGATGGCCCACCTGGTGACATCGGCGGCAGATGGGTCGTCCGTCCTGATGGAAACGATCGCTGTCCCGGCCTCTGGTCGGTGGGGTCCTCTTCTGTCGCGTCCAGGGAACATCCTCTGGTCCGGAGGCTAGCTGGATCTTTTTCTTGGGGGCCTCCTGTAGGGACTGCACCGTCCGGGCTAGGGCAGCAACGTTCTTGGTCAGCTCCTGCATCTGAAGACGGAGTCCTGCAGGGGAGTCGTCCTCGAAGCTCTGGGCGTCAGCCTCCGCGGCAACTGGGGTATCCGATGCCACCTCCTGGTGGTATGTGAGAGCGGGGCGCCTGGGTGGTATTGCGCGGCTGGGCTGTCGCTCCTGCAATGCCTGGATAGCTTTATCTTTGAACTGCGCAAAAGTCAAGTCTGGATTTTGCATGGCCAGGAAGTGCAATTGGCCCCGCTGGTGACTGCACAGGAGCCCCTCAATGAACCGCTCCTTCAGGAGTTTATCCTCATCCTGCATGCTGTCGGGATCACTCTGCTTAATAGCCCGCAGCGCCTCCTGGAGATTAAGGGCATAGTCCCGTAAGCTATCCTGTGGCCTCTGTTTGCATCCATAAAAAGTCAGTTTAATTTCCGTAGCAGTGCGAGTATCAAAGGTGGCTTTAAGCTTGGCAAAAATCTGTTGTGCAGTTCCTTTATCCTCAGCGGGCCAGGATTTCAATTCTCTCAGAGCCGCCCCAAAGAGTTGGCCGGTTATCATATGAACCTTCTGGGGCTCTGTCAGGGGATAGAACTCGAGCAGGCTGCAGAGCCCTTCCTTAAAGTCAGTGAATGTATGCGACTCCCCAGAGTATCGTGGGAGCCAGGCCGCTCCGGGCAGGTACGGCATAGAAAAGGGCATTATGGCTTTTGTGTTAGCGGCAGTGTCCGGCTGGCTGAGGGGAACAGCGGGTTCTGCGGCAACCGGTGGTGGTATTAGGGCCGCGGCTTCGCCCGCTGCGTGGACCGGAGCTGCCCCTACGTCCGCAGCTGCGACCACCACCTCCTCTCCTCCCGACTCAGACATGGCTGTCCCTTCCTACCACTAACCTGCTGGAGGTCGGAGTTCCTCTTCCGGGATTGGCGCCTTACCGCGCTTTCCGTTCCGTGCTTCTTTTGGCTGGTTCCGCCCGCGTAGCTAGGGCTCCTCCCTCCGTGCGCGGCAATGGCGAATTTTGGCGGTAAATGGCACAGCACACAGTCTTTTCAATAAAGTACAGTCCAAGCACAATAAATCACAGTTCCAAGGCACACATGACCTGATTCTTCAGGGTTAAGTAGATCCTGTTCGTGACGCCAAGTTGGAGCGCCCCCACACCGCCGCAGGGCCGAGGGGTACCCGGAGCCGGGCCTCTGAGTCTCAGTTCTGGGGTTGTCACGGTGGCTAGACTCGGTCCGTGGCCCTGTCTGTCAGTGGGGGAACGTCCAGTGCAATAAATGATGATAATGGTGCAGTAGTGAAGTGCCGGTCGCAATAAATAACGAGGACACCAGGTTGCAGTCTCTTTACCTCTTTACTGAAGGTTTTGGAGACCTCAGTCCAGAGCGCTGTTAACTGGGTTGTCAGAGACCGGCCGGTCCAAAGGCACATCAAGAGTTCTCTTTACAGGTGGGAATCAGTGTCTACCTTCTAGCGCTGAGTGTTGTAGTTCTTCCCTGCTGAGCTCCCGGGATAGTCCTCACAACTGTTTCTGTCTGTCTCTGATGTTCGTTTTCTCCGTCCTCCAGATGATATGGTAGGACGCACCCGTATGACGGGGTAGGCCTGGAATTCTTCCGGGACCCTAGAGTCGCCCCTCTCCCACAGCTGCCTCCGTTGTCTGCTTAGGTGTTAAGTGAGACAGCCAACCTATAATTGGCTGTCCGGCCGTGGTTTGCAGTGTACTTAAAGTCTCTTACTTGCTCGGCGTTCCGGCCACCGACTGTTTGCGCCTCAGAAGGATGTTGCCTCGGTCTAACAGCACGACTCCTTCTGGTTCTAATTCCTCTTTGCTGTATTCCCGTTGTTCACTGGTTTGTTCTGCTCTGAGGAGTCTGCCAGGATCCCATCCCTGACAGGTCCTCTCACTAGCTCTTCCCAGCTACTTCTCCCTGTCTTCCTGTCCAACCCCCAGTTTTACCATAGTGTGAGGAGTGGCCTACTAGATAGGACCACCCCCCCTGGTGGCCGGAGTGTGAAGTGTAGTGAGGTGTTACCTGGTCAGAGAAACTCCTTTAGTGCAATCAGACGTACCATAGCTCCCCATAGTGGCGGAGCCACAGTACTGCAACAACCAGGACTCTGGGGTGCTGCAATTGCAGTGAAAAATAAAAGTAAGTTTGGTCTTGGGCAACATATCTGTCCAATGCAGATTTATGAAAACCCAGCATGAGCTTTTATTTTTTAAGCCAACTACAGGATGATTGTGGGGCAGTTCACTCCCTCCAGGCCAGGTTTTACAAGTGGCCCATGTCATGTCCACAGATTCCATTAAAAACCTTGCAGCAAAGGGTTGGGTGTGTCAGTCTTGGTTTGCAAACTTGCAGAGCAGGTGGCTCTGCAAAGCTCAGCCAGTGTGAAGTAACCCGGAGCCAAGTGAAGTCAAAAGGCCTGGCACCCCTCAGCATAGCACGGTGTTGCAGTCGCCCAATGGCAACCGGTCTCGGATACGGACTGTCCTGATTCCCGGCTGTGATCCAGAGGATACCGTGTGCTGTTTACTTTGTGAGTTCTGGACAATAAAACACGTTCATTTTGAACTTTCCTGGGTCTTTTCCTGTCTGTCACATTGCACCAACCCCGTTGCACTACATTCAGCGCTGGCAAAAATTAAGAGACCACTGCAAAATGTTCATTTTGTCTGATTTTTCTCTCTATAGGTATATTTTTGAGTAAAAAATGTAAATTGTTCCTTTATTCTATAAACTTCTGACAACATATCTCCAAATTTCCAAGCAATAAATTTTGTATTTTTTTTCTGACAAAGAAAAATGGTAAAAAAAAACAAAAAAAACCCCAGTGCTTTCAAACCTCAAATAATGCAAAGAAAACAAGTACATAATCATTTAGAAACAACAATACTAAAGCTTTAACTCAGGAAGAGGTCAGAAATCAATATTTTGTGGAATAACCATGAATTTTAATCACAGCTTTCATGCGTCTTGGCATGCTTTCCACCAGTCTTTCACACTGCTTCTGGCACAAACATTTAAGCAGTTCTTCTTTGTTTGATGGCTTGTTGTGACTATCCATCATCCTCTTGATTACATTCCAGAGGTTTTCAATGGGGTTCAGGTCTGGAAATTGGGCTGCCCATGACAGGGATTTGATGTTGTGATCTCTTGCCAGAGCTCTTGCCAGAGCTGTATGGTTGGAGAATGTGGGCAGTGTGAACTGAGGCATACCCCAAAGCATGCTGCATGCCAGTGATTAGGCCTGCAATGCTGCAGCTCAAGCCTACTGACAAGTTGGAGGAGCTTTTGAAGCAGTTGGTTCTCACTCAGCAGCGGCAAAAAGGAGCAGCAGCAGCTAGAGTTTCAGAGGCAGCAGCAGGAGCAACTGCAGTAACTGCAGCAGGCGCTACATAATCAGCAACAGCAGCAGACAACTAACTTGTTGATGCAGCAGATCATGGCTATGGGAGAGGCTTCCCCACCAGCGACCACGTTCCATTCGGAGGTCCAGTATAAAGTTCGGTCAGCCTTAAGGAAGATGAGTCCCTTCTGAGGATGATTTGGAGGAGTTCCTCGCCGTGCTCAAGTGCACAGCCGAGCGGGAGAGCTTGCTGCTGTCCCAGTGAGCTTAAGTGATGGCCCTCTTCCTGACGGGAGATGACCAAAAGGCATACTTGGACCTCATTCGGGAGGATGCCCTGGACTATGAGAAACTAAGAGGTGAGATCCTTGCCCGACTGGGGGTTAATACGTATGTGCGGGCCCAATAGGTGTTCCAGTGGTCCTGTGCAGAATCTCACACCGCCAGGTCTCAGGCATATGATTTGCTGCAGCTGGTAAAAAAATGGCTCCAGCCTGAGACCTTAACCCTTTTGCAGATGGTAGAAAGGGTGGTGGTCGACCGGCTGGTGAGGAATCTGCCAACAGCCATACAGCATTGGGTAGGGCAAGGGGACCCGGGCACACTGGACCAGATGGTTGGACTGGTTAAGCGGTATACGGCCACTCAGGACTTTATTTTATATGGGACAACCCTCCACTTCAGCTGTCATGTCGAGCACCGCCAGCCCAGGAGCCTGGGAAAGGTACCCGACCCTCTGCTGGGGCCAACCTGGACTGAACCTGCACTGAGGGGGTAACCCAGAGTGAGAGTGACAAGAGACCCAGTTCCCCTAAACCGGCCCCAAGGTCTAATCGTGTCACAGCTATTAAGTGTTGGCGATGCCAAGGGCCCGGACATGTGGCTGCCAACTGCCCTCTGACAGCTGAACCCATGGACTGGGGGTATACTCGCCATATGTCTATGTACGCCCAGCCTGTCTGCACCACAACTACAGGCACTGCCGGCAGCGAACCCCAACTGTGCCAGGCACTCATCAATGGGTACCAAACAGAGACTCTCATGGACTCGGGGATCTTAGTGACTCTGGTCCATGGGTCCCTTGTTGCCGGTGACAACCCCAATGGATAGAAAGTGCAGGTGGTGTGTATACACGGGGAATTCTCTGAGAGTACCCGACCGCGGAGGTTACTTTTTCCACACCATGTGGAGGAATAAAACATATGGTGAGAGTGGTGAAGACCCTTCCATATGGACCTATTCTGGTCCCTGTGGGAGACTAGGGTTAACCATCACAAGGTAAATGTTATTCCGGGCATGGAACCCAAAGATCCCGAGTCAGGGTTACCTGTCATAGGGGTCCCCAACCTAGGGACAGAGTGTAACCCTGTGGACATGGCAGTGGACATGGTGGTGGTTGTGGGCAAAGCCCAAAATTCAAATGGCAATGTTTGATATGGCATTGTAAAGGGATGGGGAATATGAATTCCACTATCTACCTAACTATTTGGTATGAGGGAGGGACCTCCAGAATGTAGAAGTGAGAGCTTTCCCAAATGTTTGATACAGGTCCACCTGAGAGCCCTTACCAAACTCAGGTTTCACGGCACCTGCTGGCACTCTTCTAATTGTCAGCGAGGGCCGCATAATGACAAAACAGTGGATATGGTGCTGGTGGCGGACAAAGCCCTAAGTTCAAATGAGCATGTTTTAGCTGACATTGTAAAGGGATGGAGAATATGTATTCCACTATCTTGCTAACTATTTGTATAAATGTAGGAGTGAGAGCCCTCACAAATGTTACAGTAAAAAATAAAGCCAAAACGCTCTGTGCAAACATATGCTAAAGGAGAGGTATAATTGTTGTTATTTTTTTTTTATTTGTATGTTTATTCTGCATTATATACATGTAATTATGAAGGAAATAATGTTTCTTACCATTTTTCCCTTTAAAAATTGTTTGGTTTGGTAGGTCTTTTTAACAATCCTTATTTACATAGGTGCAAATGAAGTATAATCCAACCTCAAAATCTATATGTATATATAAAATTCCCAAACAATAGTATTGTAGGGATACAGAGGCATATACATAAGATAAAATCAAAATATTTTATTGTAATCTCTTAAAAAAGGGGGGGTTGCATATAAAATTTAAATCCAGATAAAGTTGTATCCAGATTCTGTCACGTCTGTCACATGTGCTCAGTGTGAGCCTGCATTCATCTGTGAAGAGCACAGGGCGCCAGTGGCGAATTTGCCAATCCTGGTGTTCTGTGGCAAATGCCAAGCATCCTGCATGGTGTTGGGCTGTGAGCACAACCCCCATCTGTGGACATCGGGCACTCAGACCATCCTCATGGAGTCAGTTTCTAACCGTTTCTGCAGACACATGCACATTTGTGGCCTGCTGGAGGTCAATTTGCAGGGCTCTGGCAGTGCTCCTCCTGTTCCTCCTTGCACAAAGGCTGAGGTAGCGGTCCTGCTGCTGGGTTGTTGCCCTCATATGGCCCCCTCCACGTCTCCTGGTGTACTGGCCTGTCTCCTCGTAGCGCCTCCAGCCTCTGGATACTATGGTGACAGACACAGCAAACCTATCTTGCCATAGTTCGCACTGATGTGCCATCCTGGATGAGCTGCACTACCCGAGCCACTATTGTGGGTTGAAGAGTATGCCTCATGCTACCACGAGTGTGGAAGCACAACCAACATTCAAAACTGACAAAAACATCAGCCAGAAAGCATTGGTACTGAGATGTGGTCTGTGGTCCCCACCTGCAGAACCTCTCCTTTATTGAGTGTGTCTTGATAATTGCCAGTAATTTCCTTCTGTTGTCTATTCCATTTGCACAACAGCATGTGAAATTGATTGTAAAACAGTGTTCCTTCCTAAGTGGACAGTTTGATTTCACATAACTTTGATTTACTTGGAGTTATATTCTGTTGTTTAAGTGTTCCCTTTATTTTTTTGAGCAGTGTATATGGTCACTGCTCAGCTACATTTTTCACTTTAACTTCTGGAAGCCAAGTTCATTTAGTAATTGCTCTGCAGTATTCTCTTAATAGATAGGCACTTGCCTTTATAAACAGCAAAACACAGTGCACCTTATTCTCAGTTGACATATAGTGCCACTATTTAGGCACATTTTTTCATCTTATCTGCTTGGAAGCCAAATTTGTTGTACCGTGCTATCTCATTCTTATCCCTGGGTGATAGAAAGTAGAGGGTGGTTATATATGGTTTATTCTCTAACTGCGTCACTGTGACCAGTGGGGTACCGCAGGGATTGGTGTTGGGACCTATTCTCTTCAACATATTTATTAATGATCTGGTAGAAGGTTTACACAGTAAAATATCGAAATTTGCAGATGATACAAAACTATGTAAAGCAGTCAATACAAGAAAAGATAGTATTCTGCTACAGATGAATCTGGATAAGTTGGAAACTTGGGCCGAAAGATGGCAGATGTGGTTTATCAATGATAAATGTAAGGTTATACACATGGGAAGAAGGAATCAATATCACCATTACACACTGATTGGAAACCATTGGGTAAATCTGACATGGAGAAGGACTTGGGGATCCAAGTTAATGATAAACTTACCTGGAGCAGCCAGTGCCAGGCAGCGGCAGCTAAGACAAACAGGATCATGGGGTGCATTAAAAGAGGTCTGGATACACATGATGAGAGCATTATACTGCCTCTGCACAAATCTCTAGTTAGACCGCACATGGAGTACTGTGTACAGTTTTGGGCATTGGTGCTCGGGAAGGATATAATGGAACTAGAGCGAGTACAAACGAGGGCAGCAAAATTAATAACGAGTATGGGGGAACTACAATACCCAGAGAGATTAGCAAAATTAGGATTATTTAGTTTAGAAAAAAGATGACTGAGGGGCGATCTAATAACCATGTATAAGTATATAAGGGGACAATACAAATATCTCCCTGAGGATCTGTTTATACCAAGGAATATGACGGTCACAAGGGGGCATTCTCTGCGTCTGGAGGAGAGGTTTTTCCACCAACATAGAAGAGGATTCTTTACTGTTAGGGCAGTGAGAATCTAGAATTCCTTGCCTGAGGAGGTGGTGATGGCAAACTCAGTTGAGGGGTTCAAGAGAGGCCTGGATGTCTTCCTGGAGTGTAACAATATTGTATCTTACAGTTATTAGGGTCTTTAGAGAACCTGTCACCAGGTTTTTGCTATGTAAAGTAGGGCCAGCGCCTCTAAGCCCTATGTGACAGCATTCTAGAAAGCTTTATATAAGTCCCCAATGTGCTGTACATGACACAAAAATACTTTTTTCTTATACTGACCTACGGGGCGGTTTTGATCCGTCTCCTCCTCTCTTCTAATGTTCTCTGTCTTTCTTCTTGGTTTGTGTAGATGACGCATCCTACATCATCCACACAGTGTCGACCATCATGCTCCTGCGTAGGCATACTTGTCTGTGCCCTGTCGAGGGCAGAGCAAAGGTTTTGTAATGCGCAAATGTAAGGAATGGTCACAGAGCGTCGACACATGTGGAGCGCCCCCACACCGCCACAGGGCCGAGGGGATACCCGGAGCCGGGCCTCTGAGTCTCAGTCCTGGGGTTGTCATGGTGGCTAGACCCGGTCCGTGGCCCTGTCTGTCAGTGGGGGACGTCCGGTGCAATAGTGGTGTTAATGGTGGTGTAACGGTGCAGTGATGGGGTGCAGGTCGCGGCAAATAACGAGGACACCAGGTTGCAGTCTCTTTACCTCTTTACTGGAGATCTCTGGGTCCTCAGTCCAGAATACGGTTCACCAGGCTGCGCAAGTCCGGCCGGTCCAATGGCACCTCCAGAGTTCTCCTCACAGGTGGAAATCAGTGCCCTCCTTCTAGCGCTGTGTGTTGTAGTCCTTCCCTGCTGTGCTCACGGAAAGTACCCCACAACGGTTGTGTCTGTTTCTTAAGTTCCCTCACAACTCGATTAATTGATGTTCTTCTCGTATTCCATCCCTCCCTGTTATTCAGGTTGGAACGGCACCCGTTTGTCAGGTAGGCCTGGAGTTCTTCCGGGACCCTAGAGACGCCCCTCTCCCGCAATTGCCCCCCAAGACTTCATAGGTGATATGTGTTAGACAGCCCGCCTTAAACGGACTGCCCTGCCGCTGTTTGGAGTATGGCTTGAAGCTGTATGTTATTCCACTCCCTCGGCGTTCCGGCCACCGGTAATGCGCCTCAGTAGGATGTTGCTCCGGTCTTACAGCATGACCCCTACTGGTATTCTCCTTTCGCTTGATCTCGTTTCTCACTCAGCACAATCTATCTCGCTTCTAGTCCTTTCTTAGGGCACCGCCGCTATGCTGAGCAGGCACGGTCCCGTTACGTTCTTTCCAATGCCAAGCCTCTGTCAGGATCCCACCCCTGACAGAGACCCTACTGTCTCTTCCTCCACAACACCCTCTGCCACAAGGTGTTGCTTCGTTCAATCCAGTCAGCTTTCTCTTCTAACTTCCTGCCTGACCCCCAGTTTACCCACTATGGTGGGGAGTGGCCTAATGAATAGCACCCTTAGCTCCCCCCGGAGGCCCAGCTGTGAAACATATTGGTGTCTGTGATGCCTGATCAGAGGAACTCCTTCAGTGCCATCGAACGCACCATGGCTCCCCATAGTGGCGGATCCACAGTACTGCAACGACCAGGACTCTGGGGCGCTGCACTCCCCCCTGGTTAAACACAGTACTCCGGGACTGGGAAGAAAACAACAATACAGGTTAGCAAAAAGACATACAATTTTGTTGAGTGCAAAACAATAAGTATACTTGAACAGGCTTCCCTTTATGGGAGGTGAGGACACTTTAACGTTACAAACATAATTAAATATCATAGCAACAGGCTCCAATTAACTCTCATTACCCAACCGGGTATTCTACTAAGTGCAAATTTTGTGAACAATAATTTAACATTGCCTTTAAGGATTCACACTCTAAATCCACTAAAGACCTTCCTATAATCACATTATAAGGTATTCTAACTTTTCATTCGCCTTCTTTGGAATCTGCAGGACCGCCTGTCCTATCGGCGCCAGACCTACTGCCTCTCCTTTCTGTTACAGGACCGCCCCGTTCAGCCAGGGCCTACTGCCTTTTCAACTACTATACATAGTATAGAACATAACTTTACTTTCAATTTGAGAACACTGAGCCGGCTCTACTCGGCCCCTATAAGGACTCGCTCCCTAACCCCTACGGGCTCACTCTCTGTCCTTAGTAACGAACTAACTTTCTATGGGGACTCAGGGTTTACCTTCTATCCTCACCTTCGTTATTACTTCCTTTCTTTCAACTATGCAGGACTCTAATTCTTCCCCTACGGGCTCTCTGCATCTTTCCTTTTAAAGAACATTATCTAGGTTTCACATTTCAAACAGATTAAACACACATAACTTTTCTTTATGCAAAACAGTTACATTTCTTCCAGAGCATCATCATATTACTGTTCTAAAACAGTATCACTTTGAAGTTCAGGTCAAACATCCCCCTTAAGAGGGGATCAAGTCTTTCTGAGGTAGCTCGTCTTCTCAGCCTACCAGTCCATGCTCAGCAAAGGTTCCAGAACGGTATCTTCGCAAAGAGTCTTTAAGTAAAACCAGTAGGAAGCGCCTTTAAGAAGGTGCAAACTATTTACAAGAAAGTTTGGATCATGCACTGTTCATGATTTCTCAGTTTGTAAAACTTGTGCAAAAACTGGTAGGAAAAGCAAACAATAAGGATCCCGGGTCAACTAAGGGATCCATAAAGAGTTAACCCTGGACGGGTTTAGCAGCAAACAGTACACAAACAGTTAACGGGAAAACTATTTACATTTTCATGTTTCCGAGGTTTACTCTTGCTCAGGTGGCCGGGGTTCTGGGCCTCCGGCTGCTATGGCGCCGGTGCCCGTGGTCCGAACGTGAAGGTGAACTCGACTGGCCAACTCAGTGGCTGCTACCAGGCGCACCGTTGCGATGGTGACAAGGTCGGGTGCTCCTGGGACCAGGTCCGGGGTAGTGAGTGTCGTGGCTCCAGACATACACCGCCGAACGTTCCGTGCATACCACCCGAGCGGGTTCTGGTGGCGGTTGTAGGTCACCTGATCCCCCTTTTGCAACTGTTCTCCGCCTCGGCCACAGCAGGGAGTCCTCACGTTACAGTGCGCAACAAAAACATCAGTATCCAACCCCGGCTCGTGTATGAGGCCCCATCCCCTTTTTGCATGGTAGGCCAACACAGTTCCCCGCCTTACCGCGTCTCTGTCGTCCCATGCCGGAGGGGATTGTTGTACTTTCGATGGACCCATCAACTCGACCTCTTTCCGTCCTTCCCAATGTAGAATCAAGCACTGTCTATATTGTTCCCACGTAAGCACCGCAAGAGTGAATCCGTTCTCCCGGGATCCATCTGTCCCAACCCAGGGGTTGTCCCACCGAAGAACTACCCCGTCTGGGCTCACATCCACGGGTTCCCCCATTCTAGTCGGCAGCGGTGGCACCATCCTTCCCAGGGCATCGGGGGGTAATACCATTAACCCTGCCGAGAAGAGTCGACCCTCACTGAGATGGGGGCTGATCGTGGAAGCGGGCTCGTGGGGGGGCGCAGGGGCGCTTTCCGTACCTGCGCCTGATGTGGTTCCATCGATGCCGATCTGGTCCATTAACAAGGGTGCTGGAGTCGGCTGCAGCCCGGACCGCGGCTCCTCCAATAGGATCCCCGGATGCGGCTCCGCTCGCTGCGGCTCCTCCTCCGCTGGCCCCGAGGACGGGATCGGGGAATTCAGCTCCACCATCTGTTCCAAGGAATTCAGATTTTTCTGCTGTAGTGGACGTAGGTCCGCCTCTGGTGAGGAAGGGCAGGCCGGAATCGCTTCTTCCTCACTCAGGCACTTGCTGTTCATCAGCGCCGTCTGATAGTCGGTGGCAGTGCATGCATCTGACTCCGCCATTTCTCCGAGGCCGGGCTTCTCCATCACCCGCTTCCCGCCGTTGCAAATCAGGAGGTTGTCCTCTGCTTTGGGGCAGGTCATCTCCTTGCAGCCAGAAGCGCAGGGGGCGGTATCCATTTCTCGCGCCATTCTGGTAGTCTCCTCCCATAGCACGCCCTCCTTCTTCTCCGAAGTAGCAATGGCGGCGGCTTTTGGCGGGAACTTCTCTCGGTCAATGGTAGCACACAGTCTCTCAATAAAGCTACAGTCCAAACACAACAAATCACAGTTTCTAGGCACACATGACCTGATTCTTCAGGCTTAAGTAGATCCTGTTCGTGACGCCAAGTTTGGAGCGCCCCCACACCGCCACAGGGCCGAGGGGATACCCGGAGCCGGGCCTCTGAGTCTCAGTCCTGGGGTTGTCACGGTGGCTAGACCCGGTCCGTGGCCCTGTCTGTCAGTGGGGGACGTCCGGTGCAATAGTGGTGTTAATGGTGGTGTAACAGTGCAGTGATGGGGTGCAGGTCGCGGCAAATAACGAGGACACCAGGTTGCAGTCTCTTTACCTCTTTACTGGAGATCTCTGGGTCCTCAGTCCAGAATACGGTTCACCAGGCTGCGCAAGTCCGGCCGGTCCAATGGCACCTCCAGAGTTCTCCTCACAGGTGGAAATCAGTGCCCTCCTTCTAGCGCTGTGTGTTGTAGTCCTTCCCTGCTGTGCTCACGGAAAGTACCCCACAACGGTTGTGTCTGTTTCTTAAGTTCCCTCACAACTCGATTAATTGATGTTCTTCTCGTATTCCATCCCTCCCTGTTATTCAGGTTGGAACGGCACCCGTTTGTCAGGTAGGCCTGGAGTTCTTCCGGGACCCTAGAGACGCCCCTCTCCCGCAATTGCCCCCCAAGACTTCATAGGTGATATGTGTTAGACAGCCCGCCTTAAACGGACTGCCCTGCCGCTGTTTGGAGTATGGCTTGAAGCTGTATGTTATTCCACTCCCTCGGCGTTCCGGCCACCGGTAATGCGCCTCAGTAGGATGTTGCTCCGGTCTTACAGCATGACCCCTACTGGTATTCTCCTTTCGCTTGATCTCGTTTCTCACTCAGCACAATCTATCTCGCTTCTAGTCCTTTCTTAGGGCACCGCCGCTATGCTGAGCAGGCACGGTCCCGTTACGTTCTTTCCAATGCCAAGCCTCTGTCAGGATCCCACCCCTGACAGAGACCCTACTGTCTCTTCCTCCACAACACCCTCTGCCACAAGGTGTTGCTTCGTTCAATCCAGTCAGCTTTCTCTTCTAACTTCCTGCCTGACCCCCAGTTTACCCACTATGGTGGGGAGTGGCCTAATGAATAGCACCCTTAGCTCCCCCCGGAGGCCCAGCTGTGAAACATATTGGTGTCTGTGATACCTGATCAGAGGAACTCCTTCAGTGCCATCGAACGCACCATGGCTCCCCATAGTGGCGGATCCACAGTACTGCAACGACCAGGACTCTGGGGCGCTGCACATGCGCATTTAGGTACTTTGCCCTGCCCTCGGCAGGGCAGAAAGAAATATGCCTGCACAGAAGGAGGACAGCGATCACAAGAAGAGAGGAAACACCAGATCAAGACAAGCAACGCCTATCCGACCGGACCCCCCCGAAGGTGAGTATAATAAAAGGTCATTTTTGTGTTATGGCGATCTCATTGCGGACATATACAGTGGGGAAAAAAGTATTTAGTCAGCCACCAATTATGCAAGTTCTCCTACTTAAAAAGATGAGAGAGGCCTGTAATTGACATCATAGGTAGACCACAACTATGAGAGTCAAAATGAGAAAACAAATCCAGAAAATCACCTTGTCCAATTTGGCAAGATTAATTTTGCAAAATATAGTGGAAAATAAGTATTTGGTCATTAACAAAAGTTAATCTCAATATTTTGTTATATATCCTTTGTTGGCAATGACAGTGGTCAAACGTTTTCTGTAAATCTTCACAAGCTTGGCACACACTGTTAGTGGTATGTTGGCCATTCCTCCATGCAGATCTCCTCTAGAGCAGTGATGTTTTGAGCCTGTCACTGGGCAACACAGACTTTTAACTCTCTCCAAACGATTTCTATGGGGTTGAGATTTGGGGATTGGCTAGGCCACTCCAGGACCTTTATATGCTTCTTACGAAGTAACTCCTTCGTTGCCCTGGCAGTGTGCTTGGGATCATTATTATGCAGAGAGCCATCCACGTTTCATATTCAATGCCCTTGCTGAAGGAAGGAGGTTTGCACTCAAAATCTCACAATACATAGCCCCATTCATTCTTTCATGTACACAGATCAGTCGTCCTGGTCCCTTTGCAGAGAAACAGCCCCAAAGCATGATTTTGCCAACCCCATGCTTCACTGTTTCTAACCAAACAGTTCTACTTTGGTTTCATCAGACCATATGACATTCTCCCAATACTCTTCTGGATAATCCAAATGCTCTCTAGCAGACTTTAGACGGGCCCGGACATGTACTGGCTTAAGCAGGGGGACACGTCTGACACTGCACGATCTGAGTCTCTGGTGGTGTAGTTTGTTACTGATGGTAGCCATTGTTATAGTGGTCCCAGCTCTATGCAGATAATTCACTAGTTCCCACTGTGTGGTTCTGGGATTTTTCTCATCGTTCTTGTGACCATTTTGACCCCACGAGGTGAGACCTTGCATGCAGCCCAGATCGAGGGAGATTATCAGTGCTCTTGTATATCTTCAATTTTCTTATTATTGTTCCCACAGTTGATTTCATCACACCAAGCTGCTTGTCTATTGCAGATTCTTTCTTCCCAACCTGGTGCAGGGCTACAATTTTGTTTCTGGTGTCCTTTGACAGCTCTTTGGTCTTCACCAAAGTGGAGTTTGGATTGTGACAGTTTGAGGTTGTGGACAGGTGTCTTTTATACTGATAACAAGTTCAAACATGTGCCATTACTACAGGTAATGAGTGGAGGACAGAGGAGCCTCTTAAAGAAGAAGTTATAGATCTGTGAGAGCCAGAGCTCTTGCATGTTTTTAGGTGATAAAATACTTATTTTCCACCATATTTTGCAAAAAAATCTTGCCAAATCAAGACACGGTGATTTTCTGGATTTGTTTTCTCACTTTGACTCTCATAGTTGTGGTCCACCTATGATGTCAATTACAGGCCTCTCTCATCTTTTTAAGTCGGGGAACTTGCATAATTGGTGGCTTACTGAATACTTTTTTCACTACTATATATAGCATTCTAGCGTGCTGTATGCCTGTATACTGTGTAAGGGCTTAGAGGTGGTTGCTCTTCTTTATATGGGAAAGGTTCCCTTTAATCTGTCTGAAGGTGTTAGGCTACATTACCATGATGAGATTTTGGTGAGTTTTTCATTTTGCAGAATTTCTGCATCTATTATGTAAATTAAAATTAAGCACACCAGTAGCGCTTCAGAAACTGTGAATCCTGCAGCGGATACAAATACAGTGCCACCCTTCTGTATTAGTAGCTATAAACAGGTATATATATATAAAAATAATCCGCGCTGGGTTCTCCAGTTTTGTGACCACTAAATACCTCCAAAAACAATAAATATTTGCACCTTTTATATGACTTTAAAAAACTATTAAAAAATAAGTTTGTGCTGTGTTTTAAAATAGCTCCACCGTGGAGCACGACATTACCATACGGAAATTCTGAGCGAGATAATAAAGTGATTTTTTATCTGGTGCGGTATAGTCGATAATGTCCACAGTTCCCTTTAGTCGGTCTTTGTAAAAGTCCAACTAGTTTCAGAATAGGACGTATTCCTTCATCATTCCCTGATGAAGGAATACGTCCTATTCTGAAACTAGTAGGAAATTAGTCCACCATGCTATCTGTAGCAAGTCACGTGAGCAATCACATGACCGTGACGTCACGCAAGGTCCTGCAGAGGCAGAGAACCGAGAGCTGCACAACAGCGCTCAGTCGCTACTAGCAGTGAGCGAGCATAGGGCTGTTTGCCGCCGGCCGGGGCACTGCCTGGAGCCCGCTCACGTGAAAGCAAAAGAGGAAAAAAAACTCCACTGAAGCCGCATTTTTCCACATTTGGACTTTTACAAAGACCGACTAAGGACTGTCCCACACGTCCAGATAATTCCGGTACCGGAATAAATCGGTACCGGAGTTATCCGTGTCCGTGTGCCTGGGAACTCACGGAGGCCATACGTGCGGCACACGTGTGCCGCCCGTATGGCGAGTGGGTACCACACGGAGCGTGTGGTACCCACTCTGCATCATGCTGAAGCCGCGATTCATATCCTCTCTGCAGTAGCGTTTGCTGCAGAGAAAATATGAATAATAGTGTTTAAAATAAAGATCTATGTGTCCGCCGCCCTCCCACCCCCTGTGCGCCCCCCGCTGGTCAGAAAATACTTACCCGGGTCCCCCATCGGCTGTCGCTCCTTCCTGGTCTGGCCGCGGCTTCTAGTGTATGCGGTCACGTGGGCCCGATCATTTACAGTCATGAATATGTGGCTCCACCTCCCATAGGGGCGGAGCCGACTATTCATGATTGTAAATGATCGGCCCCACGTGACCGCATACAGTAGGAGGCACGGCCAGACCAGGAAGGAGCGAGGGAGCGGGTAAGTATTTTCTGACCAGCGGGGGGGCGCACAGGGGGTGGGGGGGCGGCGGACACATGGATCTTTATTTTTAACACTATTCTTCATATTTTCTCTATAGCAAACGCTGCTACAGGGAAGATATGAATACCGGCTTCAGCACCATGTGGGGGGGACAGCGCTTACTGTAGCGCTGTCTCCTGCACGCACACGGACCCCAGACGGAGAATGTCCGTGTGAGGTCCGTGTTTTACGCGGACCCATTGACTCTATTGGGTCCGTGTAAAACGTGCGCTCCCACGAACACTGACATGTCTCCGTGTTTGGCACACGGAGACACGGTCCGCAAAAAATCAATGACATCTGCACAGATGCATTGATTTTTATGGGTCTACGTGTGTCAGTGTCTCCGGTACGTGAGGAAACGGTCACCTCACGTACCGGAATCACTGACGTGTGAAACCGGCCTAAAGGGAACTGTGGACATTATCGACTATACCGCACCAGGTAAAAAATCACTTTATTATCTCGCTCAGAATTTCCTTATGGTAATGTCGTGCTCCACGGTGGAGCTATTTTAAAACACAGCACAAACTTATTTTTTAATAGTTTTTTAAAGTCATATAAAAGGTGCAAATATTTATTGTTTTTGGAGGTATTTAGTGGTCACAAAACTGGAGAACCCAGTGCGGATTATTATTATTTTTATATATATACCTATTATGTAAATTAGGCTACTTGCGTTTTTGTGTTCAGTTTTATTACATGCATTTTTATTGTGTTTTTGACCCTGCATTTTTGTCTCTTTTTTGGTATGTCATGTTTTAAAAAAAGGTGCTTTGGTTTTAATACTTCCTGGTATTTTGCTTTGACAAAACTTCATTGATATAATTATGTACGTATTATATGCATTTTTATGTATTTCTGCAGCGAAAACACTTTAAAAAATGTGCGTTTTTTACCTCAGGATTTTCGTCATCTAATGCAATCTATTGGGAAATTCTGCACATAAAACTCACCATACACACATAATTTTAGGAAGACTGTTATTACTTCAGCAAAGTGGTGTTGGAAGGGTCGAAGGTATAGGATTAACTACAGTCTAGAGCACACATGTCAAACTCTGGACTGCAGGATGATTATATTTGGCCAAAGATGCCGACACCCCCCTGACATCGCACCGTAAAGTTGTAAACAATGATGGACGCTCCCTCTGTATCTGATGTCTAGTGCAGCGGGCATGATGACAACTATCTTGAGCCCGCTGTGCTGAGCAGTGAATAGCTTCAGAGCGCTCATTGCCAAGACAGGAGTAGCGGGGGACCAGGGAGAGGTGAGTATTTTTTTTTTATGTGGGGTCTATTATGCTGTATGGAGAGCTATGTGGGGCCATTATACTCTATGGTGGACTATGTGGGACCATTATACAGCATGGAGGACTATGTGACATACATGACATATGCTTTTTACTGCTCTTACATAACATATTATGTTATTCCAATAAGATTGTTTCCATATGAAAATGTTAATTGTTATTTTTGATGATAAGGAAAAATATCCTAAATTGTGGATATTTTTTAAAGTAAATATCTTAAGGTTGGCTCGCGATTTTGTCCGAGTTTGTCCAACTCTGTGTGTTTGAGTTGACATTCCTGCTCTAGAGCCACTATACGGCCAGCTGGTAATACATTAAAAGAGACAATTCTCTTTTCGGGTCATGCCAAAAGCCTAGTTTTACTGCAATAATCTTAAGATAATGTTTCAGACCTCCTGTTAAATTGCCGTTAAAAATTCTGGATGCTTCTGGGGGAAAAAGGAAAACTAAAATAGTAGATAGAGATATTTTAATATAGACATGTTCAGCATAATCATATAACGTTTTGCCATTGCAGATCCTCTCTTTTGGTCACATTGGTCTCCATGGAGTACTTGCTCCTATACAGGATGTGGAGAAAAAGGTATCCAGATCAGACAACGTACCTGCGTCAATGAGCAGCCTGCAATGTTACTGAGCCTAGAAAAATGTAAAGGGAAAGCCACTGAGCGAAGAGTCTGCATAACTCCACCATGCAAACTAGGTAATCTACCAAGGCAAATACAGTTACAGGAGGAGTCTCATAAAGACAATATTTGTCCATAATCCATGTAGAAATCAAAAAAGGGGTCTTCGACTCAGCGCACCCTTCTATGACTATGAGTAAGTCTCTTTGTGGTAGTCACTGCAGAGGTAAATTATGCAAACCTTGGCTTAACTTGTACTAGGGGTAGCTGCGATGAGGCAACCCCTTTAACTGTGTACAGTGTAATGGTTGTGTCTAACCGTGCAGGAATATGGTCTGATCATACCATAGCTCCTGGGCAAGAGGGGATGGAAAAGAGTATACAGACATTACAGCAGGGACTCACAGCTGATTCTTTCTGTGAGGTAAAACATTTCCCTGCCTGTGTTTAAAAAATGTTTTACCTCCTCAAAGAAAGGACCAGCTGTGATCCCATGCTGTAATGTCTGTATACACCCCCTACCCCCCCTTCCCTATTCCCCTTGCTCAGGAGATGTGATATGATCAGACCATGTCCCTGCATGGTCAGACACCGCCATTAAACAGTACACAGCAGGGACACATTTGTAAGATTATCTCAGCACAGGAACATTTGTTTTTTATATACATCCAATTGTGGAACTTATTATTATTCCAAGATGTATTGATTAAAATGAACTTTTGTTCATGGGAAAACCCCTGTTCTGTTTGTTCTGCTTAGAACAGATAAATGGAACAGACAAATGGTATTAGTATTCTATACATTTCTGATTCAAAGTTACAGGAGCTTCATTGGTATAAATGGGGTCCATCTTGTTTCCGTTGATTGTTTTGTTTTTTTTTAGAAGGAAAGAAAAAGTTCTGCATGAAGGACCTTCTTTCTTTTCTAAAAAAAACCCCCAGAAACCAGACACAAAATAGATCAATGGGGCCCCTCTGCTTCCGCTTGAAACATGAATGCACTGGATCATTGAGTACTGCAACCTCCTGCTCTGTGGCCTCCCCTCAAAAACTCTCGCACCCCTCTAATCTATTCTAAGCTCTGCTGCCCGACTAATCCACCTGTCCCCCCACTATTCCCCGGCCTTTCCCCTCTGTCAATCCCTGCACTGGCTCCCCATTGCCCAGAGACTCCAGTACAAAACCCTAACCATGACATACAAAGCCATCCACAACCTGTCTCCTCCATACATCTGTGACATGGTCTCCCGGTACTTTCCTACACGCAACCTCCGATCCTCACAAGATCTCCTTCTCTACTCCCCTCTTATCTCCTCTTCCCACAATCGCATACAAGATTTCTCTTGCACATCACCCCTACTCTGGAACTCTCTACCACAACATATCTGACTCTCGCCTACCATCGAAACCTTCAAAAAGAACCTGAAGACCTACCACTTCCGGCAAGCCTACAACCTGCAGTAACCAGCGATCGACAAAACCGCTGCATGACCAGCTCTACCCTCACCTACTGTATCCTCACCCATCCCTTGTAGATTGTGAGCCCTCGCGGGCAGGGTCCTCTCTCCTCCTGTACCAGCTGTGACTTGTATTGTTCAAGATTATTGTACTTGTTTTTATTATGTATGCCCCTCCTCACATGTAAAGCGCCATGGAGTAAATGGCGCTATAATAGTAAATAATAATAATCTTAACTTTGTTCATTTAACTATTCTAAGCGGTAACACAAATAGTATAGTTAAATGGACATGTGAACAGAGCCTAACAAATATCAACAGAGATGCCATAAACCTGAACAAATAATACTAAAAGATAAAAAAAAATCCAGGATAAGATAGAAATTCTATATTTCTGTCAGGGTAAAAGAGTTGTATGCACAGTTCAATCTGATTAGCCATCGTTTCATTGTTCATTATGTTTTACAGGCAAATGGTCTTCTTGGAGCACCTGGACACCTTGTGCAAAAACTTGTGGTGGGGGAAAGAGGGTCCGACGTCGAACGTGTCCCAGCAATGCAATTCCTTGTTCTGGTCCTTCATTCCAAATTGAACAGTGTGGGACATCTCCATGCACAAGTAATCTAATCATACAAAAATATGCATGCTTACAATCAGGGGCGGACACTAATAGCTTGGGGCCCCTGTGCAAGAAATGGGTCTGGCCCTCCTCCCTGCCCAGTACGCTGCTTATGATGAGGGCAATCTGGCAATGGGACCCCTGGAGCCTCAGGCTCCAAGAAACAAGGCAGATCGACCTCGTTATTACTGCCCTGCTTGTAATAATGAGGGTGATCTGCCTTGTTTCTTGGACGTACATAGCAATCACAGGGCCCCATAGCAAAAGTTCTATTTGGGCCTCCCCACACCTCTAAAAATATATTAATTTATATTTTTTCACTGTATGTGTAATAAATAATACGGTAAATGTAATAAATAAATAAAAAAATATATATATACTGTATATATATATATATATATATATAAAATATCCGATAACATTCGTTTCTACTGGTTCCAGCACAGTCATACTTGCAGTCAGGTGACAACTAATGTCAGCTGTCAGTGAATAGAACACTGCAAGACGTGGCTGACACGCTAGTTGGCACATGACAGCAAGTGTGCAAAGCACCTCCTCATGGTTACATGATAACTGCTGGAACTGGCAGAGCCCGACCATGTATATATTACATTACATTATATGTCTGGTATCTGTATCACCTGGTATCTACTTTATTAATTATCAATGGAACTGATGGAAATAGCCTAGGGCAGCGCTCAGCACCTCTATAGATAATGAATAGAGCAGAGGCCGGCTCTGCTCCATCTAGGGTGAGACTGCAGAGCCCTGTTCTCAGAATCTCTGGGGGGCTCAATGGTCAAATCCCCAGTGATCACACCATACATACATATAACGTACATACATACACACATATACACCGTACATACATATAACGTACACACATCTATCGTACATATACACACAGATACACACATATATACAGTACATACACACATATATACCGTACATACACACACACATACTGTACATACATACACTGTACATACACACAGATACGCATATACCGTACATACATATAACGTACACACATCTCCATACATACACAGACAGATACACATACATATACCGTACATACATATAAAATACGTACACACATATACCATACATACACACACATATACATACCGTACATACATACACTGTACAAACACACAGATACACATACACCGTACATACATATGACATACACACATCTACCATACATACACACACAGATACACATACATATACCGTACGTACAAATACCGTACATACATGCACACATACACATATCGTACATACATACACTGTACATACACAGATACACATATACCATACATAGACAAACACAGTTATATACACATATAGTATACCGCATACACATATACATAAACATATATTGTACATACATACACATACCGTACATAAATATATGTGTGTATATATATATATATATATATATTATATATAGTTGTGATGCCCAGGAGACCGAGGTACCCAGCACCAGATCAATGAGGTCTGTTTCTTGAGGGGGATGTCACAAGTGGCTTGACCCGGTGCTGTAGCCTCAGGCGATGCACAGTGTAAGGGATATCGTGAAGGAACAGGCACTTACTTGATCAGCAGCAGGTCCTCTCAGCAATGATAATCCCGACCCTGGATAGACAGCTATTGTCCAAATGAAAGACTGAGGCGCTGAAACGTTTAACCAGTTTACTTCAACATAAAGGGATTTGCAACCAATACTGTCACCGGAGTCTGTATAAGAACTCTGAATTACTTTGACCCTGTCGGGATTTCCATCTCTTATTATGCGCAGTTTCTGTATGGCCCTGCTGCTGTATGTGAACTGGCTGCCGACCCAATTTGTCCCTTTCGGATTCTGGTTAGACGGACAACCCGAGTCCTTTTTGCCAGTTTACCCCCTCTGGGAGTACTGCTGAACTCTGTGTCTGTTGCTGCGTCTGACCCTAGTGAAGTTGATATCACCTCACGTCGTTCCGGTTGCTGTATTATATATAATGAATATAGCCACGGATCTGGTATCCGTCTCTGCGCCTATTCTGGGTAATGATTAATGCTACCCGGTTCTCACAATGTCCCTTTCCCCTATTCTCCTTTTCCTCAGGCCGATGATTTTGGACTTATCAACCGTCGTGGGGTTGTTAGAGATTCAGCTGTATGACCTCTCACTCCTAACTCCTTAGCTCAACTGCCTGTTCTCTTTCTCCGACCAGTATGGATAAAGGGGAGTACCTGGAGCTCGCTCTTCTGACCGGAGGTGGTAGTGCAGTCTTGCTATTTTAGTATTTGTATTTAGTGTCAGTAACTGTTTTTGTGGCAAATACCCTAGGGGCGCCACATTTATATATGTATATATATATATATATATATATATATATATATATTGTAGCATGGCTAAAGGGTGTGTAGTCGACGGGAGGTATGTGCCATATAAGTGCCTTGTTGCTGTAATGTAGCCCGGAGTATTTATTTGTTGTATATAACCATGTATATATGTGTGTTCCAGGACCTGTGGTGATGTCAGACCACATGGCTAATCATGTGATGGGTTACTGGGTGTGGTTAGCTCTATATAAGACAGGCAAATGCTTAACACAGGAGATATGTGTGGAGCTGCTAGCCTCCAGAGTGTGTTAAGGTTCTAGGTCTGAGCCTGAAAGACTGGACACTTTGTTTTTCCTTTTCCTGAACTAAAGGCTATTTGTTTGCTGTTATTTTGCCACTTGGTTTATGATGTAATAAACCTATGAACTTTTAAAGGAACGTGCCTCCTGAAGTGGCAGCTATCGCACCTGAGTGAGTGAAATCCCTACAATATATATATATATATTTATTTATTTCAAACACACACAATACATATATATATATATATATACATATATATATATATATATATATATATATATATATATATATATATATATATATATATATATATACAGTATATATATATATATATATATATATATATCTCCAAAGACATATTGATAGGGAATTTAGATTGTGAGCTCCATTAGGGACAGTGCTGATAATGCGTGCAAACTGTGAAGCACATGTGCCTGTTACTAAAGGGAATGAATATTCACTGCTCTCCATGCTCATGAATACGGTATATATCAGTGAGCGCTATATAAAAATAAAGATTATTATTATTCATCTCAGTAAAAAAAATATAAGAAAAAGAAAATTAGAGCAGCACAAAGAAAGAGTCCGGGTGCAGAGCCCCCCCAGGCAAATACCAAACCTCAATTATAAAAAAAGAAAAATTGGAGGCAGCACACCGTTCATAGTGAAAAAGAGCTATTTAATCAGCCCAGAAAGCGATGTTTCGGTCCTAACAGGAACCTTTCTCAAGTAAAAAAATATAGATAAATATTTTTTAGAGCTGTTGGTGCCCTGTGATTGCTATATGTACCCCTGCTTGCAGGGCAGTAATAATGAGGGCAATCTGACTTGTTTCTCGGAGCCTGAGGCTCCAGGATCCCATTGCCAGATTGCCATCATCATAAGCAGCGTACTGAGCTGGGAGGGGGGCCCAGACACAGTTCTTGAACAGGGGCCCCAAGCTATTAGTGTCCGCCCCTGTACCCAGCCAGTGACATGTTGCTAGTAGCGACACACCATGCAGCTGCTAGGGGGCCCATGAGTCAGAGTGGCCCGCCCGGTGCCAGTGAAGCAGCAGCAGAGCAGCAGGTGACAGGAAGCAAGAGCCGGCTGCTGTGGCTAAAGCCTGTGTCACTGTTAAAGAGAAATTCATATTCACTGTTCCCCACGCCCATAGTCCTTCCCACCACTATGCACTGAAGCCGGCGCCAAGAGATTGGAGGGACTATAGGAGTGGAGGGCAGTGAATATTCATTTCACTTTAATAGCAGGCACAGTAGCCACAGCTGCAGGCTTCCTACTGCTTGGCAATCACATGTGCCTGTTACTAAAGGGAATGAATATTCACTGCTCTCCATGCTCATGAATACGGTATATATCAGTGAGCGAGTGTGTACGTGGTGGCCATAATACTGTAGGACTGCATTATATTCTATGGGCGACTGCATTATATTCTATGGGGGGCTGCATTATATTCTATGTGGGGGTTGCGTTATACTATATAAAGTCAGAAATATATTCAATATGGGGACTGCATTATACTCTATGGAGGACTATGGGGAGTGTATTATACTCTATGGAGTTCTATGGGAAGTGTATTATACTCTATGGGGGACTATGGGGAGTGTATTATACTCTGTGGAGGACTATGGGGAGTGTATTATACTCTATGGAGGACTATGGGGAGTGTATTATACTATATGGAGGACTATGGAGAGTCTATTATCCTATATGGAGGACTATAGAGAGTCTATTATACTTTATAGAGGACTATGGGGAGTGTATTATACTCTATGGAGGACTATGGTGAGTGTATTATACTATATGGAGGACTATGGGGAGTCTATTATCCCATATGGAGGACTATGGTGAGTGTATTATACCATATGGAGGACTATGGGGAGTCTATTATCCCATATGGAGGACTGGGGGAGTACATTATACTATATGGAGGACTATGGGGAGTCTATTATACTATATGTGGGACTAGGGGGAGTGTGTTCTTCTATATGGAGGACTATGGGGGTGTATTATACTATATGGAGGACTAGGGGGAGTGCAAAATGTGGGATATTCATCAAGTGGTTAGATTGCTTATGCCGGAACAAAAATCATTGTTCTCATCAGCACATCACCCAATGAAAACTGCAGATATGCTGCTAAGATGATACTGTATGGGGACAGATTGATCTGCTAGTGATCGTTCTGTCCCCATCATTATTCCTCAGCCGGTGTAAAGAGGCTCGGGAAACAAGCGGCAATTGACTTCAATATTGTTTCTGCGTGATGTGCAATTTGGTAGCATTTGGGGCCCCATTTTAAACTTTTGCCTAGGGCCCCACTTTGCCTAAAACTGGCCCTGGTAAGTAGCATTAACCCTTTGGAGTATTTATGTCTGGGGCATTGCACATTCACTTCTGACTGTTCACAGCTTTGCTACTATGAATACTGCTGTCAGTACCTGCATTTGGTGATTTATGTCACACTGCTTACCCTTGGCTATATGTCGTCCATTATCTCTCTCCTGTACCAGCATGTCTCCTTGATTTTCTCTGTTATGGTGCTTTAATCTTAATCACATATTGTGTATATTTGATAACTATTTAATAAAAATGTATCTATTTTATTGATTGGTGGTTTTTTGTACTCCTTTTTTCTTGGTGTTTTATATCTTTGGGAGTATTCCACTGGATACTATGTGTTTGATGTAGCTTTACTTTGGGAGTGAGATTGGTTTCCTCTCTTGGCCGCAGTGTTACCAATTGCTTATTTGATTAATGTTTAAAATGTTTGATCTGTTGCCTGACTTTGGACTTTGTTCTGACTACCCACCTGTTTAACCCCGTCAGCTCTGATCCGTTCTCCTCCCGGTACTCTGACCTTGGACCGTTACCTGACTACTCTTTTGTCTCTTCCTTCTGTTTATGACGTATTCTCCTGGCTTCTGAGCTTGTAACACTCTTTGACCACTCTGACTCACGGTTTGGCTGTGAAAAGTGACTAGCGTCACAGTGCCCTGTTCAACCTAGTAGTTTTGCAATTTAGGGCTCGTTCCCACTTGTGATTAAAGTGGACGAATGTAATCTGGTTAAAAATCAGATTGCATCTGGACCAATGTTATTCTATTATTGTGTGTTCATCTGCATTTTTTTTTCAGCTAGGATTGGATCACGATCGGACTGGAAAAAAGTCGCAGCATGCTGTGACTGTAATCAGAAATCTGATCGCATTCCGTAATAGAAGTCAATGGGCGTGAGAAAAAAAATCGCACGGCATTCGGACCATGCAAGTGCTGTCCGATTTTTACACACTAATCTCTTTGGAAAAGCTGGCAATTCATGTGCCGCATACAGTAAAATCACACTGACAGGTTAGAATAGAACAGATAGAATACATAAATAGAGTTCAGTAACACACACATGTATTACATACTGTAGATAGATAGATAATCAGAAAAAAACAGGCAGCACTCCAAAAATCAAAGTGAAAAACTGGCTTTACTGATTGTAACAACTCTTCTGGCATCACGGCATGGCCTCACATCTCTCACACTATCTTACCCACTGCTCCAGGCCATGATGTGGTTTCTGTTTTATGCCAGCTCCATGTTCTGTGTCTCTGCTCTCTGCATGCTTCATGGCTTTGTGTATAGGGGGGCGGCACCTGAACTCTCTGGTTCTTATAGCAATCAGGTGCATCTGTCTAATCTGTACCAATTACCAAGAGGCCTCCAGTATATAGTGCAGCTCCACCCAGTGTTCTGGGCCTGTGCAATGTGTTAGCTCAGTTAGTGTTTAGCTTCTGAGTTTGCCAGGCCTTGCTGTGAGTTACTCCCTCTCTGGAGGCTTTTCTCTGTATTTTTGCCTTGGTCTTGTTGTCCGCCCTCCAGGAGGCAGAATATCCTGGTCCCTGTGTCTTTGTCCTTGTGTCTTGTTCCATTGCCTTGTCTGTACTTAGTCTTATCTCTGTCTCCTTGTCTGTGGCTTCCTTCCCTGCTGTGTCTTTCCTTGTGTTCTCAGTCTGCTTACACTCTGCACTCTTGCAGCTCTGCCTGCTCTGTACCTTTGTGGCTTTTACCTCTGATCCGCACTCCTGCGGTTCTGCTCCGTTCTTCTCTGCTCCGCTCCCGTTGCTGTAAGAATCTCTTTCTGCAGCTCCCCTCCGCATTCCTTGCGGTTCTGCTCCGTTCATCTCTGCTCCGCTCCCGTTGCTGTAAGAATCTTTCTGCAGCTCCTCTCTGCATTCCTTGCGGTTCTGCTCCGTTCATCTCTGCTCCGCTCCCGTTGCTGTAAGAATCTCTTTCTGCAGCTCCTCTCCGCATTCCTTGCAGTTCTGCTCCATTCATCTCTGCTCCGCTCCCGTTGCTGTAAGAATCTTTCTGCAGCTCCTCTCCGCATTCCTTGCGGTTCTGCTCCGTTCATCTCTGCTCCGCTCCCGTTGCTGTAAGAATCTCTTGCTGCAGCTCTTCTCCACATTCCTTGTGGTTCTGCTCTGCTTTGCTTTTATTGCTGCGCTACCTCTTGCTGCTCTACTTTTCCTATCCGCAGCCTTGCGGTTCTCTTCCTGTGTGAACAGGTCTCTACCTGTTCCTTCATTCTCCCTTCCTTCTGGTTTATTTCGATACCTACATCTCCTGTGTGAACAGGTCCTACCTGTTCCTTCATATTTCATATCCGTTCCCGCACCACCTGTGTGAACAGGTCCCTACCTGTTCCTCCTAACTACATATCCGTACCTGCACCTCTAGTGTGAACAGGTCCCTACCTGTTCCTTCTTACACCACATCAACCAGTCCTGTGTTCTCTGCCGTGCCTGCCAATCCAGTGTTCCTGCCAATCCCGTGTTCCTGCCAGTCCTACCGTTCCTGCCGTGCCTTCCAGTCCTGTATTTCCTGCCGTCCTAGCCAGTCCTGTGTTTCCTGCCAACCCTGCCAGTCCTGTGTCTCTGCCAGCCCTGTGTTCTCTGCCGTGTCTCTGCCAGCCCTGTGTTCTCTGCCGTGTCTCTGCCAGCCCTGTGATCTCTGCTGTGTCTCTGCCAGCCCTGTCTCAGCCGTGCCAGCCTACTCGTCTGAGTTTCAGCCGTGCTCTTCTGCCAGTCCTGCCTGATGCCCGCACCAATCCTGGTATTCCTGTCTCCCAAGTGGGATCAGCAGCCACAGCCAGACACCGCCCTGGAGTAGCACCTGGCAGCTGCCTGCTGCACAAGCCTGACCTCACCATCAGGGGCTCCAGTGAAAACCCAGGCAGCTGTCATAGTCACGCCCCTTCCAGGGTAGTCTGGTTTGTGGCACAGTGGGGCCACAAACCCCCCGAGCTCACGCCTTCCAGTCAGGGCGTGAGCGTGACACTGATCCATTAGCAGCAACATTTCGGCAAATTTCTCTGCCTTTCTCAAGCTTTCTGATTTCTATTTTGGAGGTTTGGACATCACCTTTACAGGTTTTATTGCACCCCTTTTTTTGGTAGTGCTACCATTTTTTTTTTTTAATTATTTTAGATGGATAGAAGAAAAGCTATATACACAGTGGGTATGGAAAGTATTCAGACCCCTTTACATTTTTCACTCTTTGTTTCATTGCAGCCATTTGGTAAATTCAAGTTCATTGTTTTTCTCATGTTTTTCAATAATGTACACTCTGCACCCCACCTTGACTGAAAAAAAACAGAAATGTAGTAGTTTTTGCAAATTTATTAAAAAAGAAAATCTGAAATATCACATGGTCATAAGTATTCAGACCCTTTGCTCAGTATTGAGTAGAAGCACCCTTTTGAGCTAGTACAGCCATGAGTCTTCTTGGGAATGATGCAACAAGTTTTTCACTCCTGGATTTGGGGATCCTCTGCCATTCTTCCTTGCAGATCCTCTCCAGTTCCATCAGGTTGGATGGTGAATGTTGGTGGACAGCCATTTTCAGGTCTCTCCATAGATGCTCAATGGGGTTTAGGTCAGGGCTCTGGCTGGGCCAGTGTTATGGTTCTCAATGGCAAGAGAACATAGCCCAGCATACATAAGAACAAGCTCTTGGAAGGATGGAAACTAAAACTGACCAAGAACTAAACCTGCCGCACAACTAACAGTAGCCGGGTAGCGTGCCTACGTTTTATCCCTAGACGCTCAGCACCAGCCGGAGGACTAACTAATCCTGGCAGAGGAAAATACAGTCCTGGCTCACCTCTAGAGAAATTTCCCCGAAAGGCAGACAGAGGCCCCCACATATATTAGCGGTGATTTTAGATGAAAATGACAAACGTAGTATGAAAATAGGTTTAGCAAAATCGAGGTCCGCTTACTAGATAGCAGGAAGACAGAAAGGGCACTTTCATGGTCAGCTGAAAACCCTATCAAAACACCATCCTGAAATTACTTTAAGACTCTAGTATTAACTCATAACATCAGAGTGGCAATTTCAGATCACAAGAGCTTTCCAGACACAGAAACGAAACTGCAGCTGTGAACTGGAACAAAATGCAAAAAACAAACAAGGACAAAAGTCCGACTTAGCTGGGAGTTGTCTAGAAGCAGGAACATGCACAGAAAGGCTTCTGATTACAATGTTGACCGGCATGGAAATGACAGAGGAGCAAGGTTAAATAGCGACTCCCACATCCTGATGGGAACAGGTGAACAGAGGGGATGATGCACACAAGTTCAATTCCACCAGTGGCCACCGGGGGAGCCCAAAATCCAATTTCACAACAGTACCCCCCCCCTCAAGGAGGGGGCACCGAACCCTCACCAGAACCACCAGGGCGATCAGGATGAGCCCTATGAAAGGCACGGACCAGATCGGAGGCATGAACATCAGAGGCAGTCACCCAAGAATTATCCTCCTGACCGTATCCCTTCCATTTGACCAGATACTGGAGTTTCCGTCTGGAAACACGGGAGTCCAAGATTTTTTTCACAACGTACTCCAACTCGCCCTCAACCAACACCGGAGCAGGAGGCTCAACGGAAGGCACAACCGGTACCTCATACCTGCGCAATAATGACCGATGAAAAACATTATGAATAGAAAAAGATGCAGGGAGGTCCAAACGGAAGGACACAGGGTTAAGAATCTCCAATATCTTGTACGGGCCGATGAACCGAGGCTTAAATTTAGGAGAAGAAACCCTCATAGGGACAAAACGAGAAGACAACCACACCAAGTCCCCGACACAAAGCCGAGGACCAACCCGACGCCGGCGGTTGGCAAAAAGCTGAGTCTTCTCCTGGGACAACTTCAAATTGTCCACTACCTGCCCCCAAATCTGATGCAACCTCTCCACCACAGCATCCACTCCAGGACAATCCGAAGATTCCACCTGACCGGAGGAAAATCGAGGATGAAACCCCGAATTACAGAAAAAAGGAGACACCAAGGTGGCAGAGCTGGCCCGATTATTGAGGGCAAACTCCGCTAAAGGCAAAAAAGCAACCCAATCATCCTGATCTGCAGACACAAAACACCTCAAATATGTCTCCAAGGTCTGATTCGTCCGCTCGGTCTGGCCATTAGTCTGAGGATGGAAAGCAGACGAGAAAGACAAATCTATGCCCATCCTAGCACAGAATGCCCGCCAAAATCTAGACACGAATTGGGTTCCTCTGTCAGAAACGATATTCTCCGGAATACCATGCAAACGAACCACATTTTGAAAAAACAGAGGAACCAACTCGGAAGAAGAAGGCAACTTAGGCAGGGGAACCAAATGGACCATCTTAGAGAAACGGTCACACACCACCCAGATGACAGACATCTTCTGAGAAACAGGAAGATCCGAAATAAAATCCATCGAGATGTGCGTCCAAGGCCTCTTCGGGATAGGCAAGGGCAACAACAATCCACTAGCCCGAGAACAACAAGGCTTGGCCCGAGCACAAACGTCACAAGACTGCACAAAGCCTCGTACATCTCGTGACAGGGAAGGCCACCAGAAGGACCTTGCCACCAAATCCCTGGTACCAAAGATTCCAGGATGACCTGCCAACGCAGAAGAATGAACCTCAGAAATGACTTTACTGGTCCAATCATCAGGAACAAACAGTCTACCAGGTGGGCAACGATCAGGTCTATCCGCCTGAAACTCCTGCAAGGCCCGCCGCAGGTCTGGAGAAACGGCAGACAATATCACTCCATCCTTAAGGATACCTGTAGGTTCAGAATTACCAGGGGAGTCAGGCTCAAAACTCCTAGAAAGGGCATCCGCCTTAACATTCTTAGAACCCGGTAGGTATGACACCACAAAATTAAACCGAGAGAAAAACAACGACCAGCGCGCCTGTCTAGGATTCAGGCGTCTGGCGGACTCAAGATAAATTAAATTTTTGTGGTCGGTCAATACCACCACCTGATGTCTAGCCCCCTCAAGCCAATGACGCCACTCCTCAAAAGCCCACTTCATGGCCAAAAGCTCCCGATTCCCAATATCATAATTCCGCTCGGCGGGCGAAAATTTACGAGAAAAAAAAGCACAAGGTTTCATCACGGAGCAGTCGGAACTTCTCTGCGACAAAACCGCCCCAGCTCCGATTTCAGAAGCGTCAACCTCAACCTGAAAAGGAAGAGCAACATCAGGCTGACGCAACACAGGGGCGGAAGAAAAGCGGCGCTTAAGCTCCCGAAAGGCCTCCACAGCAGCAGGGGACCAATCAGCAACATCAGCACCCTTCTTAGTCAAATCAGTCAATGGTTTAACAACATCAGAAAAACCAGCAATAAATCGACGATAAAAGTTAGCAAAGCCCAAAAATTTCTGAAGACTCTTAAGAGAAGAGGGTTGCGTCCAATCACAAATAGCCTGAACCTTGACAGGATCCATCTCGATGGAAGAGGGGGAAAAAATGTATCCCAAGAAGGAAATCTTTTGCACCCCAAAAACGCACTTAGAGCCCTTCACACACAAGGAATTAGACCGCAAAACCTGAAAAACCCTCCTGACCTGCTGGACATGAGAGTCCCAGTCATCCGAAAAAATCAGAATATCATCCAGATACACAATCATAAATTTATCCAAATAATCACGGAAAATGTCATGCATAAAGGACTGAAAGACTGAAGGGGCATTTGAAAGGCCAAAAGGCATCACCAAATACTCAAAGTGGCCCTCGGGCGTATTAAATGCGGTTTTCCACTCATCCCCCTGCTTAATTCGCACCAAATTATACGCCCCACGGAGATCTATCTTAGAGAACCACTTGGCCCCCTTTATGCGAGCAAACAAATCAGTCAGCAGTGGCAACGGATATTGATATTTAACCGTGATTTTATTCAAAAGCCGATAATCAATACACGGCCTCAAAGAGCCATCTTTCTTCGACACAAAGAAAAAACCGGCTCCTAAGGGGGATGACGAAGGACGAATATGTCCCTTTTCCAAGGACTCCTTTATATATTCTCGCATAGCAGCATGTTCAGGCACAGACAGATTAAATAAACGACCCTTAGGGTATTTACTACCCGGAATCAAATCTATGGCACAATCGCACTCCCGGTGCGGAGGTAATGAACCAAGCTTAGGTTCTTCAAAAACGTCACGATAGTCAGACAAGAATTCAGGAATCTCAGAGGGAATAGATGATGAAATGGAAACCAAAGGTACGTCCCCATGCATCCCCTTACATCCCCAGCTTAACACAGACATAGCTTTCCAGTCGAGGACTGGGTTATGAGATTGCAGCCATGGCAATCCAAGCACCAACACATCATGTAGATTATACAGCACAAGAAAGTGAATAATCTCCTGATGATCCGGATTAATTCGCATAGTTACTTGTGTCCAGTATTGTGGTTTATTACTAGCCAATGGGGTGGAGTCAATCCCCTTCAGAGGTATAGGAGTTTCAAGAGGCTCTAAATCATACCCACAGCGTTTGGCAAAGGACCAATCCATAAGACTCAAAGCGGCGCCAGAGTCGACATAGGCGTCCGCGGTAATAGATGATAAAGAACAAATCAGGGTCACAGATAGAATAAACTTAGACTGAAAAGTGCCAATTGAAACTGACTTATCAAGCTTCTTAGTACGCTTAGAGCATGCTGATATAACATGAGTTGAATCACCACAATAAAAGCACAACCCATTTTTTCGTCTAAAATTCTGCCGTTTGCTTCTGGACAGAATTCTATCACATTGCATATTCTCTGGCGTCTTCTCAGTAGACACCGCCAAATGGTGCACAGGTTTGCGCTCCCGCAGACGTCTATCGATCTGAATAGCCATTGTCATGGACTCATTCAGACCCGCAGGCACAGGGAACCCCACCATAACATCCTTAATGGCATCAGAGAGACCCTCTCTGAAATTCGCCGCCAGGGCGCACTCATTCCACTGAGTAAGCACAGACCATTTACGGAATTTTTGGCAGTATATTTCAACTTCATCTTGCCCCTGAGATAGGGACATCAAGGCTTTTTCCGCCTGAAGCTCTAAATGAGGTTCCTCATAAAGCAACCCCAAGGCCAGAAAAAACGCATCCACATTGAGCAACGCAGGATCCCCTGGAGCCAATGCAAAAGCCCAATCTTGAGGGTCGCCCCGGAGCAAGGAAATCACAATCCTGACCTGCTGTGCAGGATCTCCAGCAGAGCGAGATTTCAGGGACAAAAACAACTTGCAATTATTTTTGAAATTTTGAAAGCAAGATCTATTCCCCGAGAAAAATTCAGGCAAAGGAATTCTAGGTTCAGATATAGGAACATGAACAACAAAATCTTGTAAATTTTGAACTTTCGTAGTGAGATTATTCAAACCTGCAGCTAAACTCTGAATATCCATTTTAAACAGGTGAACACAGAGCCATTCCAGGATTAGAAGGAGAGAGAGAGAGGAAGGCTGCAATATAGGCAGACTTGCAAGTGATTAAATTGAAAGCAACCTCAGAACTGAAGGAAAAAAAATAAAAAATTTTTCAGCAGACTTCTTTTTTCTCTCCTTTCTCTGCCAATTAATTTAACCCTTTGCGGGCCGGTCAAACTGTTATGGTTCTCAATGGCAAGAGAACATAGCCCAGCATACATAAGAACAAGCTCTTGGAAGGATGGAAACTAAAACTGACCAAGAACTAAACCTGCCGCACAACTAACAGTAGCCGGGTAGCGTGCCTACGTTTTATCCCTAGACGCTCAGCACCAGCCGGAGGACTAACTAATCCTGGCAGAGGAAAATACAGTCCTGGCTCACCTCTAGAGAAATTTCCCCGAAAGGCAGACAGAGGCCCCCACATATATTGGCGGTGATTTTAGATGAAAATGACAAACGTAGTATGAAAATAGGTTTAACAAAATCGAGGTCCGCTTACTAGATAGCAGGAAGACAGAAAGGGCACTTTCATGGTCAGCTGAAAACCCTATCAAAACACCATCCTGAAATTACTTTAAGACTCTAGTATTAACTCATAACATCAGAGTGGCAATTTCAGATCACAAGAGCTTTCCAGACACAGAAACGAAACTGCAGCTGTGAACTGGAACAAAATGCAAAAAACAAACAAGGACAAAAGTCCGACTTAGCTGGGAGTTGTCTAGAAGCAGGAACATGCACAGAAAGGCTTCTGATTACAATGTTGACCGGCATGGAAATGACAGAGGAGCAAGGTTAAATAGCGACTCCCACATCCTGATGGGAACAGGTGAACAGAGGGGATGATGCACACAAGTTCAATTCCACCAGTGGCCACCGGGGGAGCCCAAAATCCAATTTCACAACAAGCCAGTCTCAAGAATGGTCACAGAGTTGTTCTAAAGCCACTCCTTTGTTATTTTAACTGTGTGCTTAAGGTCCTTGTCTTGTTGGAAGGTGAACTTTCGGCCAAGTCTGAGTTCCAGATCACTCTGGAAGAGGTTTTCATCCAGGATATCTCTGTACGTGGCTGCATTCATGTTTCCCCCAATGGCAACCAGTCATCCTGTCCCTGCAGCTGAAAAACAACCTCATAGCATGATTCTGCCACCACCATGTTTCACTGTTGGAATTGTTTTAGGCAGGTGATTAGAACTGCTTGGTTTTCTCCTCACATACCACTTAGAATTATCACCAAAAAGGTCTATCTTTGTCTCATCAGACCAGGGAATCTTATTTCTCATAGTCTGGGAGTCCTTCATGTGTTTTTAGCAAACTCTATGCAGGCTTTCATATGTCTTGCACTGAGGAGAGGCTCAATACTGAGCAAAGGGTCTGAAAACTTATGACCATGTGATATTTCAGTTTTTATTTTTTAATAAATTTGTAAAAATTTCTACTTTTCTGGGTTTTTTTTTTAGTCAAGATGGGGTGCAGAGTAGATTAATGTGAAAAAATGAACTTTTTTGAATTTACCAAATGGCTGCAATGAAACAAAAAGTGAAAAATTTAAAGGGGTCTGAATACTTTCTGTACCTATATATATATATATATATATATATATATATATATATATATATATATATATATTATATATATATATATAATAGATAGAAAGAAGAAAAGCCGGCAATTCAGCAGCCGCATAGTGTAAAATCATAGCAGGAGCCAACAGGATAGAATAGATGGATTACATACAGTAATTGTACATTGAATTGGTAGATAAATAGATGTCAGTAACATATACAAATAGTGCAGTGTGTGTGCAGCTTACTATGCATGTATTTAATTATTAGAATATTATTTTTCTGAAATAAATGGCGTGGGATCATAATTTTTAATCAAGCAGTGGGAAAGCCGATGGCTGGGGGCACATGTTTATAGCCTGGGAAGGGATTAATAACCATGGAGCTTCCCAGTCTATTAATATCACCTCACAGCTAGTGTTGAGCATTCCGATACCGCAAGTATCGGGTATCGGCCGATACTTGCGGGTATCGGAATTCCGATACCGAGATCCGATACTTTTGTGGTATCGGGTATCGGTATCAAAACAACATTAATGTAAAAATGTGTAAAAGAGAGAATTAAAATAAAAAATATTGCTATACTCACCTCTCCGACGCAGCCTGCACCTTACCGAGGGAAGCGGTAGCGTTCTTTGTTTAAAATTCGCGCTTTTCTTTCCTTTACGTGAAGTCCCGGCTTGTGATTGGTTGCGTCGCAGTCACATGGGCGACGCAACCAATCACAGCAAGCCGTGACGTAATTTCAGGTCCTTAAGGATTTTAAAATTACGTCCCGGCTTTGTGATTGGTTGCGTCGCAGTCACATGGGCGACGCAACCAATCACAGCAAGCCGTGACGTAATTTCAGGCCCTTAAGGATTTTAAAATTACGTCCCGGCTTTGTGATTGGTTGCGTCGCAGTCACATGGGCGATGCAACCAATCACAAGCCGTGACGTCACGGGAGGCTAAACACGCGCGCATTTTAAAATGCGCGCTTGTCCAGCCTCCCGTGACGTCCCGGCTTGTGATTGGTTGCATCGCGGTCAACCAATCACAAGCCGGGAGGCTGGACACGCGCGCATTTTAAAATGCGCGCTTGTCCAGCCTCCCGTGACGTCCCGGCTTGTGATTGGTTGCGTCGCGGTCAACCAATCACAAGCCGGGAGGCTGGACACGCGCGCATTTTAAAATTTTAAAATGCGCGCGTGTCCAGCCTCCCGGCTTGTGATTGGTTGACCGCGACGCAACCAATCACAAGCCGGGACGTCACGGGAGGCTGGACAAGCGCGCATTTTAAAATGCGCGCGTGTCCAGCCTCCCGGCTTGTGATTGGTTGACCGCGACGCAACCAATCACAAGCCGGGACGTCACGGGAGGCTGGACAAGCGCGCATTTTAAAATGCGCGCGTGTCCAGCCTCCCGTGACGTCACGGCTTGTGATTGGTTGCGTCGCCCATGTGACTGCGACGCAACCAATCACAAAGCCGTGACGTAATTTTAAAATCCTTAAGGGCCTGAAATTACGTCACGGCTTGCTGTGATTGGTTGCGTCGCCCATGTGACTGCGACGCAACCAATCACAAAGCCGGGACGTAATTTTAAAATCCTTAAGGACCTGAAATTACGTCACGGCTTGCTGTGATTGGTTGCGTCGCCCATGTGACTGCGACGCAACCAATCACAAAGCCGGGACTTCACGTAAGGAAAGAAAAGCGCGAATTTTAAGCAAACAACGCTGCCGGTTCCCTCGGAGAGGTGAGTATAGCAATATTTTTTATTTTAATTCTTTCTTTTACACATTAATATGGTTCCCAGGGCCTGAAGGAGAGTTTCCTCTCCTTCAGACCCTGGGAACCATCAGGAATACCGTCCGATACTTGAGTCCCATTGACTTGTATTGGTATCGGGTATCGGTATCGGATTGGATCCGATACTTTGCCGGTATCGGCCGATACTTTCCGATACCGATACTTTCAAGTATCGGACGGTATCGCTCAACACTACTCACAGCTTTATACTTAGCATCTACTGGCTATTAAAATGGGGGATCCCAAAAAATGACATAGGGTACCCCTATAATTAATAACCAGCAAAGGCTATGCAGACAGCTGTGAGCTGATATTAATAGCCTATGAAGGGGCCATGGATTCTGGCTCCTCATACTAAAAACATCAGCTCTCAGCCACCCCAGAACATTCTGGCACTTAACCTCGCTCTTCCCACTTGCCCTGTAGCGGTGGCATGTGGGGTGATACTTGGGGGTTTGATGTCACCTTTGTATTGTCAGGTGACATCAAGCCCTGAGGTTAGTAATAGAGATGTGTCAATTAATGATGAGTGAGCATACTCGGTAACGCTAGTTACTCGCCCGAGCATTGCTGTATTTGCTGTGCTCGGCGAGCGCCGAGCATTTCCGAGTTTCTTTAGCAGGAGCTCGGGTCCCTGCCCTCTTTAGAGAGCCAATCAACATGCAGGGATTGTTTGCCACGCACTGTAATGCCATAGATATCTTGATTGTGGCATTACAGTGATTGGCTGGCCGCACAGCATCATCATGTCTATAAGAGACCTGGCGCCTCCCTGCTCGTCGCATTCAGCTCCTGATTCAGACACTTCTAGGGACAGGTGCTGCCGAGATAGGGTCAGATTTGGGGGTTTATCAGTTAGTGTTGGAATACCATCATATTTTACACAAATCCAGCTAAACCAACAGTCCTTATATGGACTAATTACGGAGTATATAGATTGCAGTGCTAGGTAGGCAGGGGAGTGGCTCTAAACATATCAGTGCAAGGCATGCAGGCACTGTTTGTGGGTATATAGATATCACTGCATACATCAAGAGGGTCCATTCCATTACTATCTGCTGCTTCTGCCTATTACATATATTGACCGTATATACCTAGCCCCAGGTATCAGTGGCTAGGAATAATTTTTTTTGCATCTTAATCCTGGTTATCTTATTCCAAAGCAATCCAGAGCCCCCTTTTTTTCTCCATTTGCTTGTTGACACTGCAGACTACAGCCAGATCCTTTTCATAGTACAGCGTGAAAATCCAAGTATTTTAAATGGGTTTGGCCATCCCAGCCATCACATGCTGGCATTTTTTGTGGTACTATAGTATTTTTTTGGAGTGTCTTATACAATTTTTTAGTCAAGCAAAAAAGGCAGCACTGCAGCGCTAAAACATGCAAACATGAAACATGAAAACTGAACTGCAATACTGCACTAGAAATATGAAAAATGAGAGCGTTTAGCGCATAAAAATGGCCAATTTTATGTGTACCTGATAGCCCCTTTACGGCATCTCTCGTATATCCGGTCCTACGCTTGCCTACCTCGCTGAGAATAAACGTCTCCATGTGAATGGGTACCTGTGAAAACCTCTTCCTAGACTCATATTCTCTCTCTCTGTGGAGGGGTACTGGACCTACTGCGATTAAAACACCTGGGCTAGGAGGCGGAGTGCTCAGTCAGAAGGCTAAATAATATATTTGAAAAAACTGACCGTCACATCCATACATAGACTAAGTGTGAACAGGTGCTGAACCTAGAGTAACCAACTCATATATAGTCAAGCAAAAAAGGCAGCACACTGCAGCGCTAAAACATGCAAACATGAAACATGAAAACTGAACTGCAATACTGCACTAGAAATATGAAAAATGAGAGCGTTTAGTGCATAAAAATGGCCAATTTTATGTGTACCTGATAGCCTCTTTACGGCATCTCTCGTATATCAGGTCCTACGCTTGCCTACCTCGCTGAGAATAAACGTCTCCATGTGAATGGGTACCTGTGAAAACCTCTTCCTAGACTCATATTCTCTCTCTCTGTGGAGGGGTACCGGACCTGCTGCGATTAAAACACCTGGGCTAGGAGGCGGAGTGCTCAGTCAGAAGGCTAAATAATATATTTGAAAAAACTGACCGTCACATCCATACATAGACTAAGTGTGAACAGGTGCTGAACCTAGAGTAACCAACTCATATACAGTCAAGTAAAAAAGGCAGCACACTGCAGCGCTAAGACATGCAAACATGAAACATGAAAACTGAACTGCAATACTGCACTAGAAATATGAAAAATGAGAGCGTTTAGCGCATAAAAACATATTTTTATAAATTATACAATTTTTTGACACCACGCCAAAAAAATATTGAGCTACAGTTCAGATATTCAACACCGTGTTTTGTCCGCCACACGGATCGCATATCAAGGCGCTAAAAATTGTACCATTTCAGGCCTCCATAGAATTTTTTTAGTTGTGTCATAGCCTACTTATTGACACAATTTTGGTGGCAAAAAAAAATAAAGGACACGTATTGAACATTGTGGTATGTCCATCAAATGCCTCTTCTATATGTGGGCTAAAAATTGTGGCATTTGAGGGCTCCATTCAACTGTGTTTGCTGTGTCTTACCCTAATTCTATACAGTATTTTTCTGTAAAAACTAAACAAAAATACAGGCCACATATTGAACAGTGTGGTATCTCTGTCAGATGCCTGATCTATCTGTGGGCTACAAATTTGGGCATTTCAGGCCTACATTCACCTTTTTTGGCAGTTTGTTACCCTAGTAACGTTTGGTATAAAAAAAATTGTTACCTACAGTCAGATATTTTAAACTGTGTTTTTACGCACACTGATCACATATAAGTTTGCTCCAAATTCAGCCATTTGTAATGAACGTGGAAAATATTGTAGTAGTCCATTTAAAATTGGCAAGTGACGTGGATATGGACGTGATGCTAATGGTGCATGTAGAGGCCGTGGGCAAGCTGAAATTGGGCCACAACAAACACCCCAATCTTCTCACTCGACATTCCTGTCACAATTACTAGGGGACCGCAGCAGCGCACCACTATTGAACCCAGATCAATGTCAAAAGGTTGTTGGTTGGATAGTGGATAATGCTTCCAGTCACTTTGCCGCCAACACCAACACCACCCTGTCTTCCACACGGTCAAGTCTAAGTAGCCGTGAGTCTGGATCGCATATTCCTCACCCTGATCCTCCTTCCTCCCATCATGCCGAGTGCCCGGAGGCAACTGATCCCACACTTGGACATTCCGAAGAGTTGTTCACTTTTCCATTTATAGATTTGGGCATCTCTCCCGGTCCACTTGAAGCGGGGCAAGATGAGATCGCATGCAGCAATGCCCAAATAAGTGAGTAGCCACGGTCACACAATGGCAATGGTGGGAAAGTGTCACAAGAGGTGGGTGATGAGACACAATTGCCAGGAAGTCAGGAGGAGGACCAGGGTGCAGATGTGGAAGACAAGGTGGTGGATGATATAGTAACTGACCCAACCTGGCAAGAGGACACGCAGAGCGAGGACAGCAACACACATGGGAAGGAGGCATAGAACCCCAACAGGCAGGAAGAAGCAGTGTGGTGGCCGAAGACAGAAGGCGGGCAACCGTTCCCCGTAACACCAACATGATGGAAGTTGCCAGTCCAACTGTTTCATATTTCTAGTCTGCTTGCGCTCAAAATGTTGCCTTTTAGGCTCGTGGAAACGGAAGCTTTCCGCAACCTGATGGCAGCGGCTGTCCCAAGGTACTCGGTCCCCAGCCAGTACTTCTCCCGGTATGCCGTCCTGGCATTACACAAGCACAAGTCCCACAACATTACCCGTGCCCTCAACAATGCTGTTACTGGGAAAGTCCACCTAACCACGGACAAGTGCTTGTGGGCAGGGATGGCACATCTCACTGATGGCACACTGAGTTAACATAGTGGAAGTCAGGACCCAGTCAGGACCCAGTCGGATTTTGGGATGGAACACATCCTCCCGACGCCGAGGATTGCAGGCCCTACATCAATCAGGGTTGCCCCTAATGTCTACAGTTCCTGCACCTCCTCCTCCTCTTTAGCCTCCATCTCTGAAATGAGCACATCAGTTACAAGCTGGAAGCACTGCACCACTGCATCAGCTAAGTGGAAACAGGCTGTGCTGAAACTAATATGCTTAGTTGACAAACCACACAATGCTGAAGAGTTGTGCACAGCTCTGAAAGAGCAGTCAGATCTGTGGCTGACACTGCTGAAGCTACAGCCAGGCATGGTCATGTGTGACAATGGCCGGAACATGGCGGCATCTCTGAGGGAAGGCAAGCTCACACACATACCCTGCCTGGCCCATGTGCTTAAACTCATTGTTCAACAGTTTCTCAAAATCTACCCAGAGCAGCCAGAACTGCTTGTGAAAGTACGCCGCCTTTGTGCCCATTTTAGAAAGTTAGCTACAGCTTCAGCCATCCTTGCCGTGCTTCAGCAGTGTTTTCAGCTTCCGGCTCACCGACTGGTGTGTGATGTCCATACACGTTGAAACTCTACACTGCATATGTAGGAATGGATTTGTGAGCAGAAAAGGGCAGTGTTGACTACCAGCATCAACAATGCTGTCGTTATTCAGTTCATTTCAGACTCCACACATAAGACCTTAGGAGTGGACATGGATGTCAGACATATGTACCATCCTACAAATCTTTGAGGACTCTACCAAGATGGGCAGCAGCGATGATGCCATAATTAGCATCACCGTCCCGCTTCTCTGCATTCTGAAAAGATCTCTGCTCACAACGAAAGATGATGCAATGCAAGTGGAGCACGAGGACATAGAGCAAGGAACCATACAGAGTGATAACACACAGCTCAGCCTTATGTCATTCCAATGTGGATTGGTGGAAAATGAGGAAGAGGAGGAGGAGGAAGAACAGGAGCTACTTTCATGCTCTATAGACGGTACTACAAACACAATTGTCATACCGTCTGTTCAGCGTGGATGGCATGAGGAAGAGGAGGAGGACAGCATGGTCAGTCGTCCTGTTTGTGAGGACATGGAAGTCATGCCAGTTAGCAGCCTGGCATGCATGGCTGTCTTTATGTTGCGCTGCCTTTCCCGTGACCTTTGCATTATGAAAATATTCGGTGACACTCATTACTGGTTGGTGACACTTCTAGACCCACGCTACAAGGAGAACTTTCAATCTCTTTTTCCAGAGGCAGACAGGTGTACTAAAATGGTGCAGTACCAGAGGGCCCTTGTAGCGGAATTAAAAAAAAAAAAAAACTCCCATCTGAAAACACTGGCAGCAGACATCACAGTTCATTGGACAACCAAAGAGTTCAGGTGAGAGAGACACAACTCCAATCCAGCAGAGGCAGGGGGAACACTGGCAAAGTTGTGGGAGAGTTTTCCCAGACCCTTCCATCGCACAGGCCCTGAGACTCACAAGGAGTGCAAAGTTTGGGAAGATGCTGAGGGAGTACCTTGCTGACTGTGCCAACGTCCTCTGTGATTCCGCTATGCCTTATAATTATTGGGTATCCAAGCTGGACACATGGCATGAACTGGCTCTCTACGCCTTGGAGGTCCTGGCCTGCTCTGCCACTAGCGTTTTGTCAGAGCGGGTTTTTAGTGCCCCTGGTGGAATTATAACTAATAAGCGTATCCGCCTGGCAACTGAAAATGCTACTTTTTTTTTTTTACGGATAGCAACCAAAATGATGCTTTTGGCACTCTCTTCTTCCGAAATATCCATGTCTGTATGTCTTATACCCTATTTCTATTTTAAATGAATACTATTAAAGTTTAGTGATTTTATCTCTTGGAGCTGGATTCCCTTTTTTCCACATTTGCATCTCTAGGCGTCTGGCAAAGACGCGACTCCGTGCTCAAGATTTCCTGGACTCAATTCAATTCATCCAAAGGGTGAGCTGAATTTACCTTTTTTTCTGCAACTGAAAATGCTGACAGGCTGACTCTTGTAAAAGTGAACAAGGGCTGGATTGGGCCAGACTTCTGTACACTATCGAATGATAACAGTGCCACATAACCTCCAATACAGTGTCTTTTTTTGGGAGGTGTATTCCCATGCACCTCTTCCCACCCACACATGGGTATGCAATTCCTGATTTTGGCTATTTGTTTTTGTCCTCCTCCTTCTTTTTATCCTCATCAACCACCACCACTAGAACACCAGGGTGAACGTGTTCTGTGATGCTACAGCCAATCTAGTTTTTTTCAAGGGTGTTTATAATGCCTGTAAAAAAAATGATATGTAATTCCCAGGGGAAAATGTTTGGCAGCCTATACACTTATTGTATGGTGTAAGAATCATGTCGGTCTGGTAGTCGGGGGCAGGTATATCTCGCCCATGTATTTGTCCTATGTGAATTAGGCTGCTCAGTATCTTCAGGATAATGATGGGTTAATGAGTGCAGGAATAAAGGATGACCAGCTGAGGGTTTCCGGCGTCAGCCTGGGGCACACAGATTGCCTGTCTGTGTGAGACAAACGTGAGTGAGAGCTGTGCTCAAGGACTGTGTGTTGTTCGCTGGGAGGGAGAAGCCCCCCCAGTTGTTGAGATAGCATCGTATCTGTTTAGTTAGTGCCGGACAGGCTAGGATTTATTTGTATGCTTTGTTTTATCTATGTTGCTTTCACGTTAATAAATCTGACCTGAAGTCAGTCTGCTAAGAAACCTGCTGTACGCCTCAGATTCAATGCACAAACCACGTGACCTTTGACTCCAGCAAAGGCGATCCCGGAGTGTTTTGTCACATTGTGGTGGAGAACGCGGGCACTAACGTGGCACAGGCGACAGTATGGAAGACATGGTGAAAGCCCTAGTGCAGGCCACTGCCACACAGCATGAAGCTAACCGCTTGATGGCCGCACAGCTGAAGGAGTTAGTGGACATGACGGCTGCAGACCGCCACCTTCTCCAACAGGTGGCGCAGCGCCTGGTGAGCATGCCTGAGGTGGACCCGGAAGCAGAGACCCGAAGGATCCATGTGAGTCGGTACTGGCAAAAGTTGACTGCAGAAGATGACGTCGAAGCATACCTGACAACGTTTGAGCGGACGGCGTTGAGGGAGAAGTGGCCGAAGGCACGATGGGCCGATTTGATTGCTCCGTTTCTCTCCGGCGAGGCCCAAAAAGCTTACCATGACTTGGACCCGGAAGTCGCTCAGGACTTCGAGAAGCTGAAAGTTGAGATCCTGGCCCGGCTGGGTGTAACGACGGCTGTCCGTGCACAGAGGGTACACCAGTGGACATACCAGCAAGATAAACCGGCGCGGTCTCAGATGTTCGACCTGATCTGCTTGACAAAGAAATGGCTGCAACCCGAGGTACTGACAACACCCGAAATAATCCAGCGGATTGTCTTGGACAAGTACCTGAGAGTACTACCACCAGCGCTGAGAAGGTGGGTAAGTCAAGGAAATCCCACGACAGCGGATCAACTTGTGGAGTTGGTCGAGCGTTATTCCGTGGCGGAAGGACTTCCCGACGAAACCGCTAGCACCCGGTCTGTGGCTTCTCCTCGTGGAACCGGTAAGACTGTTCCAGTGACTACGGGTGAAGAAAAATTGCCAAAAACTGTGGGGGAGGAACACGGGACTGCTCGCACTCCGAGACCGAGAGTGTTGGATGATGGTCTCAGTAGGGGGCCTGTTAGGTGTTTCCGCTGCCGTGAGAAGGGCCATATTTCTGCGAACTGTCCTGTTACCACTGATCCTATGCAGTGCGATGTTACAGACTCTAAGAAACGCATGTCTTTGGTTACACGGCTAGTGAATGTGAATGCGGGTCAAAATGATATAGCAAAACACCTGTGTGAATTATCTGTTGATGGGAAAAGTGTTGTGGCGTTACTAGACTCTGGAAGTGTGGTGACTCTGGTGAAAGCTAGTCTGGTGGCATTTCCATCTGGTTCGACTGACAAATTTTCTGTAACGTGTGTGCATGGTGACACCTGCTCGTACCTAACAGCGGTCATATCGATTTCCACTCCCTATGGGTCTGTGCAACACAAAGTGGGACTCGTTCCCGCATTGTTACAGGATGTAATCCTGGGCAGGGATTTTCCCCATTTCTGGCAGTTGTGGGAGAATCAGTTGCTCCTTCACGGTAGCTGTGAGTCTTTTCCCATGCCATCTGGAGGTCCCGAACTCCTAGAGGAGGTCCCACAGGAAGACGTTGCTGGGGAGGTTGTTGAAACTGACCTTCAGTTCCCCTTCTCCGTTCTGGCGGGGGAAACTGAGGAAACTCAGCGAGAGGCGGAGGCAGACAGCCATCCAGCACCTTGCCTGCCAGATTTGGGAGTCCAGTTGGATGACTTCCACAGCGAGCAAATGAAAGATCCTACCCTGATTCCGGCTAGGAAAAATGTAAAAATGATAGATGGGGTACCCGTAGAACCTGACACTAGGCTAGCGTACCCGTACATGGTTCTTGAAAATGATTTGCTCTACCAGGTAGAGAAAAAAGGAGAAGACACTGTGCAACAGTTAGTGGTACCCAAACCTTATCGGCGGAAGGTACTGGACCTGGCCCACGGACACATAATGGGGGGACATCTGGGGGTACAGAAAACCACAGAAAGGATTTTGCATTGTTTTGTGTGGCCCGGAATACTTAGTGATGTACGTAACTATTGTGAGTCCTGTCCAGAGTGCCAAATCTCTGCGCCTAAAACTCGGTTCTGTAGCCCTTTGGTACCCCTCCCTATCATTGGAGTCCCTTTTGAGAGAATTGGGATGGATCTGGTTGGGCCCCTTCCCCGGTCCACACGTGGGCACCAACATATCCTCGTCATCATGGACTATGCCACTCGTTACCCAGAAGCCATCCCTTTGCGTAACACTGCTACCAAAGCGATCGCCAAAGAGTTAGTACAAGTGTTTAGTCGGGTGGGAATTCCAAAACAGATACTAACCGACCAGGGGACTCCTTTTATGTCGAGGGTAATGAAGGAGCTCTGCCGACTCTTACAAATAGACCAGTTGCGTACGTCTGTCTATCACCCTCAAACAGATGGTCTGGTTGAGCGGTTCAACAAAACCTTAAAACAGATGCTCCGGAAGGCGATAGACAAAAATGGGAAGAACTGGGATTACTTGCTACTTTATTTGCTGTTTGCCATTAGGGAAGTTCCCCAGTCTTCCACAGGGTTTTCGCCTTTCGAACTGTTGTACGCCCGTCGTCCCCGGGGACTGTTGGACGTCGCAAAAGAAACCTGGGAAGGTCAAGTCACTCCCTTTAAAACGGTGATCGACCATGTAACACAAATGCAGGACCGTATTGCCGCTGTCATGCCCATTGTTAGGGACCATATGTTACAGGCCCAGGGAGCCCAGAGGCAAAGTTATGATAGAGGTGCTAAGGTCCGTACGTTTGCATCCAGGGATAGGGTGTTGGTCCTAATCCCTACAGTGGATAGTAAATTTCTAGCGAAATGGCAGGGCCCCTTTGAGGTCAAGGAAAGAGTTGGGGAAGTGAACTATAAAGTGTACCAGCCCGGTAAGAGAAAACCAGAACAGATTTATCATGTGAATCTGATAAAACCCTGGAAAGACCGCTCTGCCTTAACGGCGGATCTGCCCCATCCGGTTTGTGCACCTACCATACCGGAGGTGCAGATTGCCGAGACTCTCTCGGAACAACAAAAATCTGAGGTTAAGCAGTTTTTGTTACAGAACCGACAGTTTTTCTCAGAAAAACCTGGCCGGACTAAGCTGGTGAAACATGAGATTGTTACAGAGCCTGGTGTCACAGTTCATGTGAAGCCATACCGGATTCCGGAAGCACGCCGTGAAGCCGTCTCCCGGGAGGTGGTGGCAATGTTGGACTTAGGAGTCATTGAGGAGTCACACAGCGCCTGGTCCAGTCCAATCGTGTTGATACCAAAGCCGGATGGCTCCATACGGTTTTGTAATGACTTTAGGAAACTGAATGCGGTTTCTAAATTTGATGCGTACCCTATGCCTCGGGTCGATGAGTTGATCAACCGGCTGGGTAAAGCCCGATACATTACGACCCTGGATCTAACAAAGGGGTACTGGCAGATCCCTCTGGCCGAGGCGGCCAGAGAGAAGACGGCATTTGCTACACTGGAAGGTCTGTTCCAGTATGTCTACATGCCGTTTGGACTTCACGGAGCTCCAGCAACGTTCCAGAGGTTGATGGATCGAGTCTTGAGGCCCCACAGGCAGTACGCTTCGGCCTACCTGGATGACATCGTAATTTACAGCTTGGACTGGGAGACTCACCTCCGGAAGGTACAGGCGGTGATTGATGACCTGCGGGACGCAGGCTTAACGGCAAACCCCAAGAAATGTCACATCGGGCTTGAAGAAGCCCGATACTTGGGTTACGTGATTGGCAGAGGAGTGGTTAAACCACAGATCAACAAAATACAGGCCATTCAGGGCTGGCCGCAACCAGTGAACAAGAAACAAGTACAAGCTTTCCTGGGGATCGCCGGCTATTATCGCCGGTTCATACCCAATTTTGCAGCCATGGCTACCCCCTTGACGGATCTTACCAAAGGGAAGGGTTCCGTCATGGTAAAATGGACCTCAGCGGCTGGAGAGGCCTTCCACAGCCTGAAACGAGCTTTGTGCTCTCAGCCCGTACTAGTGACTCCTGATTTCAGCAGCGAGTTTGTGGTCCAAACTGATGCTTCTGATACTGGGGTCGGAGCTGTACTTTCCCAGGTGAGGGACGGAGTCGAACACCCGGTCCTCTACCTCAGCCGGAAACTGAATGTACATGAGCAGAGGTATGCCGTGGTTGAAAAAGAGTGCCTAGCCATTAAATGGGCTCTCGACTCCCTCAAGTATTACCTGGCAGGTAGGAAGTTTAAGCTGGTCACGGACCATGCCCCTCTCAAGTGGATGCACCTCCACAAAGACCGTAATACTCGGTTAACCCGGTGGTTCCTTGCCCTGCAGGCTTACTCTTTCACGGTGGAGCACTGCCCCGGGGTGCAGATGGGGAACGCTGATGCCCTGTCCCGAGTGCACTGTTTCGAGAGTGTTCTTGCTCGACCTGAGTGGTCTGAGCAGGGGGGGAGGATATGTAAGAATCATGTCGGTCTGGTAGTCGGGGGCAGGTATATCTCGCCCAGGTATTTGTCCTATGTGAATTAGGCTGCTTAGTATCTTCAGGATAATGATGGGTTAATGAGTGCAGGAATAAAGGATGACCAGCTGAGGGTTTCCGGCGTCAGCCTGGGGCACACAGATTGCCTGTCTGTGTGAGACAAACGTGAGTGAGAGCTGTGCTCAAGGACTGTGTGTGGTTCGCTGGGAGGGAGAAGCCCCCCCAGTTGTTGAGATAGCATCGTATCTGTTTAGTTAGTGCCGGACAGGCTAGGATTTATTTGTATGCTTTGTTTTATCTATGTTGCTTTCACGTTAATAAATCTGACCTGAAGTCAGTCTGCTAAGAAACCTGCTGTACGCCTCAGATTCAATGCACAAACCACGTGACCTTTGACCCTAGCAAAGGCGATCCCGGAGTGTTTTGTCACATTGGGCATTCCTAGTATAGGAGACCCGCTCCTTTATAATAAGAACAGTTTATTATGAGGCCATCCTCCACATCTCTTTCAAGGGGCATTGGAGTGCCTCGTAATATTTTGCAGGCCTTGCATTCACTGCATAGGCAAACACTATGGGAGAATTTCTAAGAATGGGTACATTGTTTTCAGGAGGCCCACCTCTATGTCTTTTCCAAGGCTTATTGGTCTGTGTGTGAATTTGTTGCAGGGCAGGCCTTGCATTCAATGCAAAAGGAAACAGTATGGCAGTACCAAATGAATAATGTGAACTTGGTTTTCCTGTGGCCATTCAGTACGTGGGCTCAAAGGCTTATTGGGGTGCATGTAACTTTTGTGCAGGGCAGGCCTTGCATTCAATGCATAAGCAAACAGTATGGGAGTACCAAATGAATAATGTGAACTTGGTTTTCATATGGCCATCCACTACGTCATTTCAAAGGCTTATTGGGGTGCGTGTAGCTTTGGGGCAAGGTAGGCCTTGCATTCAATGCATAGGCGAACAAAATGGGAGGCCCACTTTCTTATAATGGGAACATTTTTTCAGGAGGCCCTCCTGTACGTCTCATGAAAGGGGTATTGGGGTGCATCCTAATTTTTAGCAGCCCAGCCACTCACTGCATATACAATAACAGTATAGGAGACCCACTGTTTAATAATGGCCCTTTAAGAATATTAATGCCGCCTGATGCCCCTATAAAAATAGGCTTTTTGACTTTAAGAGTCCCTCCTTCATAAAGGATACACATAAGATGTGTCTGATATTATGTCACACACAACTTGGCCACCTAAGGTTGTTAAATGTTACAATGACATTTCCCAGTGAATGCATTTGTATTGGTTGAAAGCAATGCTAAAGTTGAAAAACGCATATAAAACGCTACGCGTGAACATAGCCCAAGTGGCGGAGGTACATTTTTTTTGGGGGGGTCTTTAATTTGCCTTTGATACAAATAGTTACCCTGGAAAGGATGTTCCTTAACATATTTCCCAGAAAAATCAATTTTGGTTTCATTTTTGTATGCTTTAGTGTGTGGAGCGGCCCCCAGACGCAGGACGGCGGGGTACTCGGTACCGGGTCTCTTGGTTCTGAGGATGTCACGGTGGCCTGACCCGGTCCGTGGTCCTGCTAAAGGGCACCCAATAAAAGGTGTAGGTGGTGGTGTAGGTTGCAGTAAATAACGAGGACACAGGGTTGCAGTCTCTTTACCTCTTTACTGAAGGCTTCGGCATCCGCAATCCAGAGCACTGCTAACAGGGCTGGCTGAGACCGGCTGGTCCGAAGGCACATCCAGAGTTCCCTTGCAGGTGGAAATCAGTGCCTACCTACTAGCGCCTGGGTGTTGTAGTACTTCCCTGCTGAGCACCACGGGATAGTCCTCACAACTGTCGTGTATGTTTCTGTTCTTTCTCTCCGTCCCCCAGATGATATGGCTAGGACGCACCGGTATGACGGGGTAGGCCTGGAGTTATTTTATAGGGACCCTAGAGACGCCCCTCTCCCACAATTGCCTCCGTTGTCTTCGTTAGGTGTAAAAGGTGAGACAGCCAACCTAAAGTTAACTGCCCTGCCGTAGTTCAAAGTAATGCGTAGAGTCTATCACTTCCTCGGCGTTCCGGCCGCCGGCTGCGCACCTCAGAAGGATGTTGCTGATCTTGAGGCACGACTCCTTCTGGTTCTATCTCCTTTGTGCTGTGATCCCGTTTCTCACTTCTCCACAATATACTTCGCTTCGTGTCCTTTCTTAGGAGTCTGCCGCTATAAGGCACAGGCACGGCTCCGTAACGATCTGTCCTTTTCCTAGGCCTCTCTCAGGATCCCAACCCTGACAGGTCCTCTCTTGAGCTCTCCCCAGCTACTTTCTCCCTGACTTCCTATCCAAACCCCAGTTTTACCCATGTGTGAGGAGTGGCCTAGTAAATAGGACCTTTTGCTCCCCCTGGCGGCCGGAGTGTGAAGTGTAATGTGTGTCTGTGATACCTGGTCAGGTGAACTCCTTAAGTGCCATCAGACATACCATCACTCCCCTTATTGGCGGAGCGACAGTATTGCAACGACCAGGACTCTGGGGCGCTGCATGTGCGCCTGTAAAAGATGCGTCACACTGTGAGAACATTGGTCACAGCTGTGACCTAGGAGTCAGAAATGCTTCCAGGGGTCTTCCCCATGATGTTCCTGTGTCATTTAGGCACTGTTCCCTTCGATTTCAGACGTTTTTAGACCCTAAGGCTAAGTGCACACGTTGCAGAATTGCCGTGAAATCGGCATGAGATTTCCCGCTAAACACTAGCGTTTTGCAAGCGTAATTAGCTTGCTGAATGCTAGCGTTTTCCAAGCGATCTGTAGTAAAAACTGGAAAACTGATTCACAGGTTGGTAGCACTTGTCAAACATAGTGTTTCACAAGTGTGATCAACTTTTTACTATTGATTCTGCCTATGCAGCATCAATAGTAAAAGATAGTGTTAAAAATAATAACAAAAATAAAAAATCATGATATTCTCACCTTCCGGCGTCCCCCCTCAGGATGCTCCGGTCCCAGTAATGCTTTGCTGCATGACCCCAGATGAAGTAGCGGTCTCCTCTCCTCCACAATGGGTACCATCCGCACATGATCCGCTTACTTCCTGCAAGGTGGGCATAGCCCCATGCGGGAAGAAAGTCGATCAATGCTTTCTTATGTGTGCGGAATCCCCGCGATTCCTCAAAAAAAATGAATATGCTGCGTCTTTTTTTCCAGAATACGATTCCGCCGCGGAAAAAATGCAGCATGTGCACAAAAAATGCGGAATGCATTTTAAAAATAGGATGCTTAATGTCAGTGTTTTTTTATAGCGAAAAAAAGGGGAAAAAAACATGAAAAAACATGAATGTGTGCACACAGCCTATAAGGAGCCCCAGGGGATCACAGAAAAATGCTCAGGTTTCCTATAGACTTACATTGGGCTCGTTGCTCAGGTTGAGTACCCGAATATTCCAATTTGCTCGACCCAAGCAATGAGCACCCGAGCATTTTAGTGCTTGCCCATCACTAGTGCTGACTACTGGGTTGCCACTCTGTTAGATCCACTTTATAAGACAAAATTTTGCCAGATGCTTCCCGCCCTAGAAAGGGACCCGCGAATGTTAGAGTATCGAAGCATGCTTTTACACAACCTTAAGAGAGCTTTTCCCCAAGACAGCAGTGAGGTACACAGTGCACATCGCAGCTTTAGACTTCCAACCTCCAGCACGTCAATTCGTCAACACCTAAACATTAGCAGCAGCAGCAACTGCAGTAGCGTAAGTGGAAGAAGCAATTTCTGTGAGTCTTTTGCCACTTTTTTTTAGACCAGCTCGTCCACCAGCACAACAGAGTCCAAGTCTTACACGTGGTGATTGAATGGACCCTTTCACTTTTTAGTCTTCCAAAATGGATGAATGGCCTGAGCTCGCCTCACACACTTTGAAGGTTTTGTCATGCCTGGCAGCCAGCGTTCTCTCAGAACGTGTCTTCAGTGCTGCTGGTGGTGTCCTGATGGATAAGCGCAGCCGGCTGTCCCCTGGAAGTGTAGACCGCCTAACTTTCATCAAGATGAACAAGATGAATCAAAGGACTTTTGCACCCCAATCGCAAACTGTACAGACTAGGCGATGTTGCATTTTTTAGTGTGCTGCATTAATCTCGCGTAACTGCACTCTGATATCTTTAATGTGGCTCCTGTGTCTGCTGTTGCTGCTGCAGATGTTAATACAAATTTGTGGAAATGTGAACAGTCATGGTTGGTCTACTGGGTTGGCTGTAGTAGAAGACATGTTGGTCCCTATTATACTTTTTCTATTTTTGTGAAGTTTATGCCACTTCGGTGGTGTCATTTTTTTAAATTTGAAGACTCCTGATTGGGTCTACATCTGCTGTATTGGCTGTAGTGGATATCATGTTGGTCCTTATGATACTATTTCTACTCTTGTGAAATTGATGACACTCCAATGGTGTCAGGCCTTAATTTTTGTAAATATGAACACTCCTGATTGGGTGTCCATCTGCAGGATTGGGTGTAGTTGAAGACCAGTTGGTCCCTAGTATACTATTTCTAATGTGGTAAAATTGATGCCATTTTAGTGGTATCTGCCACTAATTTTTGTAAATGTGAAAACTCCTGATTGGGTGTACATCTGCTGGGTTGGGTGTAGTGGGAGACCTGTCGGTCTCTATTATTGCCTCGGCACGTTTCAGGAGGTTCTCTGGATCCATTTTGGAATAAACAGTCACAGTCCATTCCAACTTTAACAAGAATTTACTTACTAGGACTGGTACACAGCATGTGCATTTTCTTTACAGGGTCATCATGATCAGGGTTTACAGCAGTTAACTCCTCTTCTGTCCCTTTCCTTCTTTTTCTATCGCTAAGCTCGCTTCCGGGACGGACCGTACTTTTCGATCCCTCAGCGTCTTCTCTGTCCAGATTTCTTGCCTGATGTGGTAGTTCCCTCAATAGCTGCTTCACCTCAGCTACGAGGGCATCAGTCCACGCTATCATCTGCCACATGATGAGCGACCTACCCGTGCTGCTTAGCCTTCTTTCTTTAGCCACTGCAGACCCACTTAAACTGCACTGCCAGCTCTGCTGCTGTCTCTCCCTCCTGTGACAATCCAGGTCCCAAATATCTGCTAGATTCTGTACCTTGATAATATTGCGTGGCATGGTGTTGCCCAGGGCTAGTCAGCCCTCCTGAGCTAATGGGCGCCCTCACCCCCAACTGAGAGCTATCAGGAAATTTCTCCTGTCTTATCCCATCATGCCCCTCTTATATTAACCATTTCTATTCTATGTCCTACAGTTCCTCATCTAGTGGCCCATCTAAGGCAATGCTCCCCTTTTACATTGTGCCCCATCTAGTGGCCAACCCAGGGTAACACACTTTCCCTAAATATAACATGTATATTTTACATATTTTACATAGAAGTAACATATACCTAAAGGGGTTGAGGAAAAGGTGCTACGTAGATTACAACGTCTTACATCTGCCTCTAATTTTTAGTTATGTGGAGAGTCCTGATTGTGTCTCTCCATCTGCTGGGTTGGCTGTAATGAAAGAGATATTGTTCTCTATTATACTATTTGTACTCTGGTGAAATTGATGCCACTTCAGTGGTGTCTGCCAATAATTTTGGTAAATGTGTAGACTCTTGGTTGGGTCTCCTTCATGAATATTGCCTGTAGCAGTTGGCCTCCGAGACCGTCAGTGCTCCATTTCCTTTGAGTCAACTCCTCGTGTTACTACTATCCTTAGATTTTTCTGACAATAGTACTCTATGAAACTGATATTTGTGCCACTTGAGTGTGGCTGAGCATGAAAGCAGGTTGAGCTGTTGCATGTGGCATCAGGGCTCCCAGCACAGTAGGCCTACACTGTCACCCACCTCATCTTACTTTGATGTTCAATTGAACGCTGTAAATGCTGGCCCAAACCCCTATACCTCATGCATGGCTGATTGCTGCCGTGCTATGGTACAATTTGTACTGTGGGTGAATTGAAGCTATTTTCCTGGTTTCCCCCAATTTGATTTTTTATGCCTCCCCTTAACTGCAATGACGTTCAACTATGTTTGGCGAATATTCGACGAATAAATTGGCCCATTATGCCTCTGTCACTGGTGTTATTGCTTTATTGTAGAAAATAATGTATATATTATTATTATTTATTATAGCGCCATTTATTCCATAGCGCTTTACATGTGAGAAGGGGTATACATAATAAAAACAAGTACAATAATCTTAATCAATACAAGTCACGACTGGTACATGAGGAGAGAGGACCCTGCCCGCGATGGCTCACAATCTACAAGGGATGGATGAGAATACAGTAGGTGAGGGAAAAGCAGGTTGTGCAGCCGTTTGGTCTATCGGTGGTTACTGCAGGTTGTAGGCTTGTCGGAAGAGGTGGGTCTTCAGGCTCTTTTTGAAGGTTTCGATGGTAGCCGAGAGTCTGATGTGTTGTGGTAGAGGGTTCCAGTGTATGGAGGATGCACGGGAGAAATTTTTTTTGCGATTGTGGGAATAGGAGATAAGATGGGAATATAGAAGAAAATCTTGTGAGGATCAGAGGTTGCGTGCAGGTAAGTACCGGGAGTTGAGGTCACAGATGTATGGAGGAGACAGGTTGAGGATGGCTTTGTATGCCATGGTTAGGGTTTTGAACTGAAGTCTTTGGGTAATGGGGAGCCAGTGCAGGGATTGACAGAGTGGAGAGACTGGGGAATAGGGGGGGGGACAAGTGGATTAGTCGGGCAGCAGAGTTTAGAATAGATTGGAGGGGTGCGAGAGTGTTAGAGGGGAGGCCACAGAGCAGGAGGTTCAGTAGTCAAGGTGGGAAAAGATGAGGGCATGGACTAGGGTTTTTGCAGATTCTTGGTGGAGGAATGTACGGATCCGTTAAATATTTTTGAGTTGAAGGCGGCAGGAAGTGGAAAGGACTTGGATATGTGGTTTGAAGGAGAGATCAGTGTCAAGGATTACACCGAGGCAGCGAGCTTGTGGGACTGGGGAGAGTGGGCAGCCATTTACTTTAATGGATAGATCTGTTGCGGGTGTCAAGTGAGATGGGGGAAAGATGATGAATTATGTTTTGTCAATATAAAATTTTAGAAATCTAGTGAAGAAGAAGGATGAAATAGCAGACAGACATTGTGGGATTCTGTTTAGTAGGGTGGTGATATTTGGTCCAGAGATGTAGATCTGTGTGTCATCAGCCATGAGGTGATACTGAAAACCATGAGATTCTATGAGCTATCCCAGGCCAAAGGTGTAAATGGAGAAGAGCAGGGGCCCTAGGACTGAACCTTGCGGGACTCGACAGATAAGGGGCGAGGTGAGGAGGTGGTGTGTGAGTGGGAGACACTGAATGTATGGTCACCTCTTGCATTCATACTATCTCACATCAGGCTGTTTTCTCACTCAACCACCTGGAGGATTCTTCCTTTTTTCTTTCTTAAGCCTCTCTATATTAAGAACATTCAGCATTTTAGGGGACGTCGTCCTTTCCTTATTCTACTATTTTTTCAGTTTGCAACACTATATCAATTTTTAGATTTTGGAACCATTTTTGTATATATATTTTTATTCATATGATTAATGTAGAAATAATCACTCACATTCTTGTTGATATTTGTATGATAATGTCTCCATGCACATATATATTTTAAAATATTTTTATATGTTAATAATAAAGGTGTAGATATCTAAACTATTTATGATATGTGGAGTCTTTTTTATAGCTTTAATAATAGGTTTTGAGAGTAAAGAACAGACAGGTTCCTTAAAGAGAACCTGAAAGCTGATGGACACTGCCTAATCCACAGGCATTATGTATTAGACAGTAAATGACTGATTTTAGCCAGGTATGTTTAACTCCAAAACATTCTGGAGTTTCAGAGAAAAACATACTTTAAAAGCCTCCGGGAACCAAGCTGCATGGCAGACTAGTTGGACAGGTGGTATCTGGCGGCTTCTCCACACCCGTATTAATGCAGTGACAGATCTCTCCCTGTATGTATGCATAGTGAGAAGCCTGTCAGTCCTTGGCAGGGGACCCACCTACTTGACTAGTCTCCTGTGCGGCTTGGTCCCTAGTAGCTATTAAACTATGTCTTTCTATGACACGACGCAGCATTTCAAAGTCAAACATACCTGGCTGAGATCATGCAGCCAGTGCCTGATACATGCTGCCTGTTTATTGTGAAGCATGTATCATTTGTCAGGTTCCCTTTAAACTTCGCAGGTCAGCCAATGCACAACCATATGATACCTCTGAACAAAAGAAATGGGCTATTTGTAGGGAAAAAAAAATGTGAAGACCCAGTTTTATAATCACACAAGTAACATTTTGTTGTTAAGTTGCTACTGTGACTTATACTCATGTGCAAGACTGATAATATACATTTATATATATATATATATATATATATATATATATATATATATATATATATATAAATATATATATATATTTGTTTTTTTTAAACCCATAGAATCCTCATGTCATGGATGCATTTGTGCGAATCACACTTTGGTGGGAAAAGTTCAAAGTACACAAGGATCTGTCCAGCAGAATGCCAAAGTTTTTGTAAACGGCAAAATCCAAGGTACAACGGATCATCGTGGAATTTTTAGTTTGAGAGGAGTCTGCAAAGGTGTGCACAGAAATGTCACAGTGATAATGGATGGATTCTCTACTGGAACGTTACAAAGCTGGAAGAATGAGTCCAACATTTCTTATTTTGAATCTGTTTTAAAGAGATTAGGTGGGTTACATATGAATTTATTTTTTAAATAATTGAATATCAGCACGATAAAACCTAGTTTTAATCAGTACAAAAACTAGGCTTACAAAATAGGTATCCATTATGCTATGTAGCGGCAATCAATCCATATTTGAAATAAATATAGCTTTCTCTTAAAAGTTCTGCTAATTTTGCAAATTGTCTCCTTTTCCTAATTCAGCATGTCGTCTTCTTTTATTGACACTGAAAGCTGGACAGTCACCTCTTGCATTCATACTATTTCACATCAGGCTGTTTTCTCACTCAACCACGTGGAGCATTCTTCCTTTTTCCTTTCTTAAGCCTCTCTATTAGTCAATCTCTTAGACTCCTCACACTATCCATTTCATTTTGCAAACATGCTTGAATCTATATTTTAGTAATTTATGCCTTTTGCATCAGTAACCAGATGTTTATTTTTTCATTATGGAAGTCTCAGAAAAACATGAGCCTTTACTATAAAGAGTATGTGCACGCAGATTTTTTAAGCAGATTAAATACAAAACAAGCAGTAAAATCACTTCATGAAAACCTTGAAAGACTCTTCCTATTAATTTCTATTATAAAACTACCTTGCTATTCATATGTTGTGGTTTCAGTGTTTTAGTGTTTTTCCCCATCAGTTTTTAAAAAGCACCTGGTGGGATAGAAGAAGGTGCATGTCCCTTCTTTGAAGTGTCTCTTGATGGAAAACGCTCTAAACTATCTACTAGCCAATGAAAAGGCTGCAAAAAAAACCTCTTCTAAAATACTTCAAAAACTTTCCAAAAGGTCTTCAGGTAATGAAAAAATCCTTCAAAAACTTCACAAAGGAGTGCTTACTGAAGCAGTTTTCGCTAGAAAATGTATCTTTTTTGATTACGTCAAAAAAATTCTTTATGCACACTTGATAAGTCTTGTAGTTCACGACTACCATCAGTGAAGAATTAAATACTGTAACTACACTAGCCAGTCATCAGAAAATATTTAAGTCATATTTTGATGTTAAATGTATTTAGAAAAAAAATGATATTTTTACATCACTATATTAAAATACAAACACAATTTTAACAATCAGAGTGGCCATACACTTTAAATGGCCATTGACAGAACAATGCTTTGGCTGATCACCCTGCCAACAGCCATCTCAGCCAACTGTTCCATGCACTCATGCATTCATTCAGCAGAGCGTTCGTTTGTTCCCTAATAGAAATTCCAGTCTGATACATCGGCAGGAAACTTATCTCAGAACAGTGACAATGCAGTTGGCAAGCAAAATCAGACATGGGCGATCGACATCTCTCTCGACCATCAGTTGGCTGGTACCCTCATATGTCGGCCGAACCCATGGGAGATTTAAATCTAACATTAGAGAAAACACCGTATGCACTACTAAAGTAGGTGATCAAGTAGGTTCCCACACCATTCATAGATAAGTAAAATAGACTTGCACTCAACTTTGAATGAAACTCTGTGTAGTTTAATGCAGTCAGGGATAAATAGCATCAAAACGTTTTGGCTTCACTTGGCCTTCCTCAGTTACAGACTGCAGTGAAGAGATGGTATTTTGTGAAGATAAGTGAATGGGATAGTCGCACGTATTGGTTTAATATTAGGCTGTCAGTTAGATCAATAAGATCAGGAATTTCCGTAATGGTGGGAAGACCTAAGGAGATGCGAAGAGGTGCGACCTGCAGTGATGTGGTATCCCCCGCTAGTGCGCTCTTTAGGGCTCTGTCTCTTTAACCCAGGACTCTGATTATGAAGGGTACTGCTTATTAGAACCTGTGTCTGATTCCAAGGGTCTCATCCACACATATGTTAACTTGTTCATTCAATCCAGTAGCAGTCTCACAATATGGAACTCGGGCCAAACTTCAGGTCATCTCCACATACACACTCACTTCACCATTAGGCCAGCTGTCACACCTTTGTCCTGACTAGCAAAGGCTCCCACTGTTTATTCCAGCTAGTCTAGTATAACTCAGAAATGAATTAACCCGCCACACTACAGATTTACAGAACAACTAAACCTGTCTCTAGTTTTCCAGGCCCCTCCTGGGTCCATGTCACGGCCGCAATTCCCAGCCTGACTCGGAGTCTCCTGACCTGAACTCAGTCTCGTATTCATGTATGACACTGCTAGTCTGGCATTGTAAAATATAGTCACTGTACCTGCCTAAGTCAGAGCAAACTATGTGCAGAAAGACCAGTATAGGAATATGTACATACAGTACTTGACACAAAACCAGCACTGTCCCAATTTGATTATGACGGTACCATTTCTATTGCATTACCTTATTACCTTGCATTGTTTGTGGACAAAGAGTAAGTAAAGAATTTGAGCGCTGGCTGCTAAAAGATGAAGCTAAGCTTAAAGGGAACCTGTCACCCCGTTTTTTCAATATGAGCTAAAAATAGCTTTAAATAGGGCCTGAGCTGTGCTTTATAACTGTGTCTTTATTGTCCCGATTCCCCACCTTTGCTGCCAAAATACCTTAGTAAAGTCGCCGTTTTCACCTGTCAATCACGGCGGTCTGGTCAAATGGGCGTTGTGAATTCGCTGTTTCTCCCCCACCTCTTGCTTTTCCCTACGTAATTTCTTCCCGGCGTTTGCGTAGTGTTTCGTGCCTGCGCAGTTAAGTCTAATGTCGCGCCTGCACATTATGCTTTGCCCAACTGTGGGCATAGCATACAACTCGTCTCTGCGCATGCGCGGCTGTAATGTTTAGTACACAGTCTATTTAGAGTCTTGTGCTTGGGTGCGAGGAAGACACAAGAGACACAGGTTTAGTTAGAACTTGCTTGTATTACTTCATACAAGTATGCCACAGAGAAACAGGTTTTACATAATTGCAGGTACAGAGGTACAGAGGCAGGAGACACGACGGGCGACACAGCAGCCCAGAGTAAACCTGAAGTTCAGCATTAAACACAAAACAGGTTCAGAATCTCTCTGTTACTTCCCTGGTAAATGTTGTTTAACATGCAGCAGAGTTCCAGTGTCCACAAGTGCTCCAGAGATCCACAGTAGGAGATGGCTGAATTACTAAGTCCAAGACTTCCAGGAGCAGGTCACAGGCTCACTGCAGACATGATTCAGAAGCACTGATTGAACAGCTGAGGCTGCTTATAAAGGCAAGAGGCAGAGAACAGGGAAGAAACATAGAAGCTACAAACTCCATACTGACTCAGGGCAAAGTAGCTGCAGGCAAGACAAAGCAAAATGGCCGACGGAAAAACCAGGTTACAATAACAGAAAATCACAGCAGATATAGCAAAGAGACTGAGAACCTTACATTACTCCCCCCTTAGGGACAGCCTCTGGATGACCTCAGATCAGGCTTCTCTGGGTACCTCTGATGGAACTGGCGGAGTAAGCGAGGAGCATTAATGTTATTTACCGGTTCCCATGAGTTGTCCTCAACTGGGTAGCCCTGCCATTTAATCAGGTATTGTAGCTGATTCCTATATAACCTGGAATCCATCAATCAGCACTGGATCAGGATGGGGAGAGGAACATCCAGGAAAAGTATTAGGTATAGCTGCCTTTAGTAGAGAAACGTGAAAGACAGGGTGAATTCTCATAGTTCTGGGCAGTTGAAGACGACAAGCAACGGCACTTACAATCTTACTGATCTTGTAGGGTCCAATGTACTTATGTCCCAATTTGGATGATGGGATTCTCAATTTAAGATTTTTAGTTGATAGCCAGACAGAGTCTCCTACCTTGAAAGTTGGTGCAGGTTTACGAGATTTATCTGCTGCTCTCTTATACCTTTCCTGAGCCAATTTCAGATTTTCGTTTAGAAGATCAATATTCTGTTGTAAAGATGTGATTCTTTCAGCCACAGCTGGCAAGGGCGTATCGATGGGAAATTGAGGAAGAATGTTAGGGTGATAGCCTAGATTGGCGTAAAAAGGAGACTGCTTAGTGGAAGCGCTCTGAGAGTTATTATAGGAGAACTCGGCCAGTGGAAGTAAATCCACTCAATCATCCTATAGGTGGCAGATAAAGCAGCGGAGATATTGCTCCAGGGTCTGATTAGTCTGTTCTGCTTGTCCATTAGTCTGGGGATGAAAAGCAGAAGAAAGGTTTACCTTAATGTCCAATGCGGCACAAAAATTCTGCCAAAACCTTGAAGTGAATTGCACCCCTCGATCAGAAATGACCTCATCCGGTACTACATGCAAGCGAAACACATTTTGAATCATTAAATCTGATGTCTGTTTAGCAGTGGGTAAGCCGACGCAGGGAATAAAATGAGCCGCCTTTGTTAACCGATCCACTACCACTAGAATGGTGTTCTTCCCTTGAGAGGTTGGTAACTCCACAATGAAATCCATGGAAATGGATCCCCATGGATGGGAAGGGGTGGGTATGGGTTGCAATAGACCCGTTGGCGAGGAATGTGGTGTCTTGCATCTCGCACAAACTTCGCATGAAGTGACATAATTCAGAACATCTTTTCTGTAACTGGGCCACCAAAAGAAACGTGAAAGAAATTCTTGTGTCTTTAGAACTCCTCTATGCCCAGCTATCTTAGAATCGTGGATGAGTTGCAAAACTCTCAATCTGACTGTTTCAGGTATATACAGGCGTTGCCCCTGAAACCACACACCATTCTTATAAACAAGGCTTACGTCTCTAGGAGGTTGTGCCCGCAAAGAATCCGAATGGTATGCTTCCTTGATGTCCTTAAGTAGGTCTTGATTATGAATCACTCCCAGGAATCTGGAATCAGGAAGAATAGTCTTAGGAGCAGTAGATGGACGAGTCTCCGTTGAATGGATCCTAGAGAGTGCATCAGCCTTTCCATTGCGCGATCCTGGCCTATAAGAGATTATGAAATCAAATTGGTTTAAGAAAAGATTCCAATGGGCCTGGCGAGGAGTCAGGCACTTAGCCGATCTTATAAATTCAAGGTTGCGGTGGTCAGTTAGCACGACTATTTGTTGTGCAGCTCCCTGAAGTAGGTGTCTCCATTCCTTGAATGCGGCAATAATAGCTAGCAATTCTCTATTGCCTACATCATAGTTCCTCTCAGCCACAGATAACCGCTGGGAAAAGAAAGCACAGGGATGCAAGACATTCTTCTCACCTGTTCTCAGGGAGAGTATAGCTCCGATGGCACAGTCTGTGGCATCCACCTCTACTATAAAGGCAAGTTCAGGGTTGGGATGCACAAGGATAGGTGCTGTGGTAAATTTATCCTTCAGACTGGAAAATGCTTCTTGGGCTTGAGGGGTCCAAGTGAAGCTAGACTCTTTCCGGGTAAGTTGTGTGATAGGTGTGACTACCTCAGAAAAATTTCTAATAAAACGCCTGTAGAAATTGGCAAACCCAATGAAGCGCTGCACTTCCTTCATATTCCTGGGAACTGGCCAATTCTTGCTTCCATCCATACTAATTCCCTGTGTAGACATTACATACCCCAGAAATTGAATTTCGGTCCGATGGAATTCATACTTCTCCAGTTTAATGTAAAGATGGTTCTGTCGTAGACGTTCCAAGACCATTCTCACATGTCCGTGATGTTCCTCTGTGGAGTTAGAAAAAATTAAAATATCATCCAGATAAATCACCATGATTGTATCTAAGAGATCCCTGAAAATGTCATTCACTAAGTGTTGGAAAGTGACTGGGGCGTTACACAGACCGAACGGCATAACTAGATATTCAAAGTGTCCGTAGCGTGACCTGAATGCAGTCTTCCATTCATCCCCAGGTCTAATACGGACCAAATTATAGGCCCCTCGGAGATCCAGTTTAGAAAAAATCTTGGCATGCCGTACTCTCTCCAATAACTCAGGGATCAATGGCAATGGATAACGGTTTCTAATAGTGACTTTATTGAGTTCCCAATAATCTATGCTGGGTCTAAGAGATCCATCTTTTTTCTTCACAAAGAAGATGGGTGCACCTGCAGGAGATGAAGAGTGGCGTATGAAGCCCTTGGCTAGAATTTCATCAATATAGTCCTTCAAAGCCTTAAGTTCGGGCCCTGCCAGAGGATAGATCTTACCAAAGGGTATTCCCGCTCTGGGCAATAATTCAATTGGACAGTCGTACTGACGGTGAGGGGGAAGCTGATCCACATTCTTCTTATCACATACATCCGCATACTCCTGGTATATGGCTGGTAGTTCAGAGACTGGCGTGGGTTTCTTAGGAACCGAACAAGCTGAAACTTCTGGGCCCATCTGTTTCTCTGGAAAGTGCAGCTCCTTGGTCTCCCAGTTAATTGTAGGGTTCTGAGCCTGCAGCCATGGTAGCCCTAGAATAATGGGGAAGTGGGGAGAAGAGATGAACATAAAAGACAGCCTCTCCTGATGATCTTTACCCATAAGGACCTTCAAAGGCTCTGTTTCCTGATCCACTGGTCCAGAGCTTAGCAGGGAACCATCCACAGTCTCCATCTGTACAGGAGTAGCCTTCTTCACTGAACGTATCCCATGTTTCTGAGCAAAGGAAATGTCCATAAAATTACCGCTTGCCCCTGAGTCAATCATAGCAGAGGTAGACACCCAAACCGAGCCAACCCAGAGTTTGATGGGAAGAAAGCAATGAGAGTTGTTCTTCTTACAGCTCAGCTGGGACACTGCTGAGGAAACTTGAAAAACTGCCGCATTTACACAGTCATCAGAATCAGAAATAACAGAGTTTAAGTCCGAGAAATCAACATCTATCGCTGCAGATTTTTCTGGAGCCTGAGGTTCGGATATGACTGATCTCCTTTAGCAACACTCACAGTGAATGACTGCTGCAGTAGTCTTACGAGAACGGTTGGGGCAGTTTATTATGAAATGTCCTGACTTACCGCAATAGAAACATAAATTTTCTTTTAGGCGATGTTCTTTGCGTGCATCACTAACCCGTCTCTGTAAAGAGTCCACCTGCATGGGTTCGGGTTCTGGTTCCCGTGTGAACTTGCTCAAAGGTTCCCTAGCTGGGGAGGAAGGTAGGAAATAGTTAATTAGATTACTTTCAGACCATCTCTCCTGTCTGAGTTCAGTAAGACGGGCATCAATACGAATGCAGTAGTTAATAAAGTCTCCTAATGCAGTGGGAGGGTCAGCACGCGCAAGTTCATCCTTAATCATGGAAGACAACCCTTTCCGGAAAATAGATTTTTTGGCAGAACTGTCCCAAGTGGTATCGAGGGCCCACCTCTTGAAATCCAGGGCATATTCGGCTACTGAGCGCTTACCCTGGCGCAAAGTCAACATGGCTGCTTCAGCTGTTGCACCTCGGTTAGGGTCATCAAACACCTGCCCCATGGCTGAAATGAAAGCATCAAGATTATTCAAACATTCATCCTCAGTCTCAATCAGAGGGTTTGCCCACATTAGAGCTTTGTTAGAGAGCAGCATAATTATAGTAAGCACTTTGAATCGTTCTGAGGTAAATTGTGAAGCATGTGCAGAAAAAAAAAGTTTACATTGGTTAATAAACCCTCTGAATTTTTCACGTTTGCCACCAAAATGAAAAGGAGGTAACTTGAACCTGGGGGTAGGGATGGTGCCTGGACTCGTTCCTCCAGAGCCTCAATCCTGGCTCGTAAATCCTGAGTATTTTGTCCAAAAACTTGCAGATTGTGGTTGTTAAGATCCTGTAGACTTGCAAAGCAGGACTTTAAAGCCTGTATATCGGTGACTTCACACAATTCCTTTACACGAGCCTCCATCTTCCCAGATCCTTTAAGGCAGAAGTGCTGGAAAAGGAAAAAGGCGCACAATAGGGTTTACCCGTGGTAACACCTCTGACTGGAAAGAAGGGAATGCGCTCACCTGAAATGGTTGTGAGAAGTCACAACAACCACCGTCATCACAGAAGAAATAAACGGATGCACGGTCCACAGCAGACTCGGTGTCCTCAGACCCAGCAGACACTAAAGTTGGCTTCTGAATCTTGTAATGTTTAGTACACAGTCTATTTAGAGTCTTGTGCTTGGGTGCGAGGAAGACACAGGAGACACAGGTTTAGTTAGAACTTGCTTGTATTACTTCATACAACTATGCCGCAGAGAAACAGGTTTTACATAATTGCAGGTACAGAGGTACAGAGGCAGGAGACACGGCGGGCGACACAGCAGCCCAGAGTAAACCTGAAGTTCAGCATTAAACACAAAATAGGTTCAGAATCTCTCTGTTACTTCCCTGGTAAATGTTATTTAACATGCAGCAGAGTTCCAGTGTCCACAAGTGTTCCAGAGATCCACAGTAGGAGACTAAGTCCAAGACTTCCAGGAGCAGGTCACAGGCTCGCTGCAGACATGATTCAGAAGCACTGATTGAACAGCTGAGGCTGCTTATAAAGGCAAGAGGCAGAGAACAGGGCGGAAACATAGAAGCTACAAACTCCATACTGACTCAGGGCAAAGTAGCTGCAGGCAAGACAAAGCAAAATGGCCAATGGAAAAACCAGGTTACAATAACAGAAAATCACAGCAGATATAGCAAAGAGACTGAGAACCTTACAGCGGCTCTTCTCTGTAACCTGTGTGCCCCGGAAGTCTGGCTATGCAAATGGTGTTGTCCTGGATGCCGTTAAAATTTCCCCATCCAGAACTTCTTGCGTAAGTTTTGTAGATAAGCAACTTACGCAAAAAGTTCTGGATGGGGAAATTTTACCGGCATCCAGGACAACACCATTTGCATAGCCAGACTTCCAGGGCACACAGGTTACAAAGAAAAGCCGCGGATGCGCAGAGACGAGTTGTATGCTATGCCCACAGTTGAGCAAAGCATAATGCGCAGGCGCGACATTAGACTTAACTGCCCAGGCGCGAAACACTAAGCAAACGCCGGGAAGAAATTACTTAGGGAAAAGCAAGTGGTGGGGGAGAAACCGCGAATTCACAACACCCATTTGACCAGACCGCCGTGATTGACAGGCGAAGTCGGCGACTTTACTAAGGTATTTTGGCAGCAAAGGTGGGGAAGCGGGACAATAAAGACACAGTTATAAAGCACAGCTCAGGCCCTATTTAAAGCTATTTTTTAGCTCATATTGAAAAACGGGGTGACAGGTTCCCTTTAATGATTTCATATTGGAATTTGCTTGTGCATTTTCAGAGAAACCGTACATCGTACAACATCCATACTCCAAAATTCGTAGAAAAGGACATAAGGTGACATTCTGCTGTGAAGCTATTGGGAATCCAGTTCCAACTAAGTATTACTGGTGAGTTAAGAGTATTATTAAGACTATAACTAATAATTTAAACTAATGCTGTTTTTGTTATTTTTTTTTTATTCTAAGGTCTCATTATTAAATTCTAAGGACAGAATGAGCAGTATAGACCATGCTTGCAGACCCATACAACAACTTTGCAATCTATAAGCTGGGGACCACAGCCTGTGTTACTTTACCCAGTCTTACAGCAGAACCTGTTCTGCACACATACATCACTCTATGGTTCTGCCCAGTAGACAGTCTCACAATGGTTTCCACACCAAATCTAGCACTACTCATTTGTCATGAGTATATATAAAAAAGATGCAAAAGTGCAATACTGTAGTGTCTTCCCCTGGTAAAAGGCTTTAAAAGATAAGGAGCACCACTTACCTTATAGGGTTGTGTGAGACACAACACCTAAAAAGCCTGCAATCCAGATGCAGCAGTTTCCATGAATTTGTCAGAATTATATTTCGGGAAAGTAAGTAATTCTGCGCTCTCTGGAGTCACGACAATCCAATAGTATAATAAAATGTAAGTGGAGAGGTCCACACCTAGGACCGAAACATCTCCATATGGGCCACTAAAGAGCAATTTTTTTCACTGTAACGTGGTGTGCTGCCTCAATCTCTTTTTCCTAGTGAGGTAATCACTATTGAATTAAAATGACCCTGCCTTCTTACACAGACAGAAACTTGTCGTAGAATGATATGACAAGTTAGTGGGAGAACGTGCAGTGATCTGAAGATAACCTATACCATAAATTGTCATTCAGAAAGACAGGATGGACAGCAGTGTGAGCAGCCTCTTCTTTCCTCAGCACCCCTCATACCTCCAATCTTAGAGCAGAAAAACAAGGTGGACAGCAGTGAGAATGGTCTCTTCTTACCTCAACACATCGGGTATCTCCATTATAAAATAAGAAAGACATCATTTGTAGCAGTGTGAATATCTTCTTCTTACCTCAGCACTCATGATATCTTTAGTATTAGATCATAAAAAGATGGTGGACAGTAGTGAGAGCAGCCTCTTCTTACCTAGAATCTTAAGTAACTCAAGTATTATATCGAAAAAGACAGGGTGGACAAGAGTGTGAGCAGCCTCTTCTTACCTCTGCATCCATGGTATTTCCAGTATTAGATCAGAAACACAGGGTGGACAGAAATGTGAGCAGCCTCTTCTTACTTCAGCACTCCTCATATCTCCATTATTAGATTAAAAAAGACATGTAGAACAGCAGTGTGAGCAGCCTCCTCTTTCTTCAGCACACCTGGTATCTTTATTATTAGAACAGAGAGACAGGGTGGACAGCAGTATGAGTAACTTCTTCTTACTTCAGCTCACCTGGTAGCTCCAGTTTTAAGTCAGATAGACAGGGTGTACAGTAGTGTGAATAGCCTTTTCTTGCCAAGGGAAAATTGGTATCTCCAGTATTAAAACAGAAACACAGGGAACACAGCAGTGTGAACAGACTCCTTTTACCTCAAGCACACCTGGTATCTCCAGTGCTTTATCAGAATATCCACTGGTTTCATATTTTCCAACACATGCAGGGAGGGCTGAGCTTCCTACTGCAAATACACACATGCACCCATCCTAACATTTTAGGACAAATTTATGTCAGTGTAATATGGGCCCAATTGCAAAATCTCCAACAGGGCCTCAAAATATCAAGATTTCCTAACCAAACTGGTCTTCTGTTCCCTTCCTCCTCAACCCTCAAGCTCTAGAACACATGTGCGGATACAAACTCTACACCCTTGATTTATTATATCTTACTTGAATTATTTTATTTATAGGTATCACAATGGTACACTACTGGACAAAACCAAAGTCAAGTATGACAAAAGCTTAATTTTGCGAAATATTGAAACAGCACATGCTGGAACATACCAATGCAAAGCCAATAATGGATTGGGTGTCATCAAGTCTTCTGTAGCTCATCTAACAGTCATAGGTAACAAACCAATAAATACGTTATGAGCTTTATTTCTATTTTTTTATTATTTTTGCAAATGTGATCTATTTTTATTTAAGGCAAAGGCGGATCTTACTGTGACAAGTCACCTCAGGAACATTTAATCAAGTTACCAACTGACTGTTCTCAAACTAAAACTGGCTCTAATTTCTACAATGTTGGCAAGTGTCCAAATTCCCAGTGTGCTGGTCATCTGAATTCCGACCTACAGTGTAAAGATAACGTAGATTACACCTGTGGAGTCAAGCGAATGAAACTGCAAAAAGTAGAGTGTCAAGGGTATACTCTCCCAATTATGGTTGTTGTAGAGTGTGGATGTTCCCAGAGTACACACCACAAGGTTTTGACTCGTGGACGGGTGACCGCATATGACACAGGTGCTCCACTTCAGTTTGGTCAAATTTATATGAATGGAGTAAATGTGGGCTTTACCGGTTACAAAGGACAGTTTACATTGGAAGTGCCAATTGAAACAAAGAGGTTGGTTGTTACCTTTGTGGACCCACAAGAGAAATTTGTGGACTCTATAAAAATCATTCCATTTGATCCAAAAGGAAATACTATTTATCAGGATATAAAAATAATGAGAAAGAAAGAACCTATTCATCTTAACCCTTTGGTGACAAATATCATTCCCCTAGGAGAAGTTCTTGGTGAAAATCCAGTTGGAGAGTTAGTAATACCACCAAATACTTTTACCAGAATCACAGGGGAATCTTACAGTGGTACAGTAAAGGCCAGTTTAACTTTTTTGGACCCTAGAAACATCAGCACTGCATCTGCTGCATCAAGTGATCTTAATTTTGTCAATAGAAATGGCGATATCTCTCCACTCAGAACATATGGAATGTTTGCTGTGGACTTCAGGGAGAAAGACACTAACTCTGTGCTCCATACTGGAAAAGTAGAGGTTAGAATGAATACAGAACAAATAAAGATGCTTCAACATCAGAAAGAAATGAAACTTTGGTCTTTGAACCCACACACTGGATTATGGGAAGAAGAAAATACTTTCTACATGGCAGGAGATGGTAAGAGGAGAAAGAGAGAGGAAAGGTCGTTTTTAATAGGACAGTTAGAAATAAGAGAGAGAAGACTTTTCAACTTGGATGTACCAGAGTTTAGGAGGTGTTTTGTTAAGGTACGTGCTTACATGAGTGAGAAATTTATACCTTCTGAACAGGTAGAAGGAGTTGTGGTGACCCTTATAAATCTAGAACCTATGCCAGGATTCTCATCAAACCCTAGAGCTTGGGGTAGATTTGACAGTGTAATAACAGGAAGGAATGGAGCTTGTCTTCCAGCTTTCTGTGATGCTCAGCAGCCAGATGCCTACTCTGCATATGTTACTGCAACAATGGGTGGTGAGGAGTTGGAAGCTGTTCCTTCTTCCCCTAAATTAAACCCCAATGTAATAGGAGTGTCCCAGCCTTATTTATCAAAACTTAACTATCGACGAACTGATCACGAAAGCTCTGTCGGTAAAAAGACAGCTTTCAAATTCAATATTGCCAAGCCAAACCCAAATAATTTTGAAGAGACAAATGGCCCAATATATGCTTACAGAAACTTGCGAGCATGTGAAGAAGCCCAAGTGTCCGATAATCATTTTCGCTTTTATAGAGTAGAGGAAGACAAGTATGAGTACAATGTTGTTCCATTTGTTGAAACAGACTTGACTTCATGGATTGGTGGTTATTTATCTTGGTGGCCAAATCCACAAGAGTTTCGGGCCTGCTATTTAAAAGTTCTAATAAAGGGTCAACAAGACTATATGGTCCGGTCACGAAATATTGGAGGAATGCATAAAAAGACTGTAGGCCAGCTCTATGGATTGAGAGATATCCGGAGTGTTAGGGATATGTCAGTAGAAGGCAGTTCAGCAGCCTGTCTGGAATTTAAGTGTAGTGGAAAGCTTTATGACCAAGATTTAATAGATCGTACTTTAGTAACAGTGACTCCTCAAGGAAGTTGCCACATTGTTGAGGTAAACAGACTTTTAGAAGACTACCTTAAACGCCACCCTCCACTGGCTTTAGGTAATGACACTGGGTCATTCAATATGATGGCTCCAGTTGATCCCCTTGGACATAACTATGGAATTTACACAGTGACTGACCAGAATCCAAGGCTTGCCAAAGAAATTGCAATTGGTAGATGTTTTGATGGTACCTCTGATGGGTTATCTAGAGAAATGAGATCCCAGGTAGGCATTGCATTAACATTTCGTTGCCAGGAGAAACCAATTACAAGAGAAAGTTTCTTTCAACGTTTATTTAAAAATCCAGAAGAAACTCTGCGTGAAATTCGACAGGGTATGCAGGAGAATGAACAAGTAGAGATGGCGTCACGCATTATACCTTATCCAGCATCCAATTTTACTTCTTCTAGACGGAGTAGACAGCCATCTGCCAACCAGAGAAGACCTCGTCTACCATAGAAACAATGACAAATATAATTTAATGTAGATGTATGACCAATTTAATGGATTTTCCACCCCAGGGCAAACTTTTAGCAAGCAGTGCAGCTTACCAAATACTAACAGTGTATAATACACCCAGTGTTAGGATTCGGGTCTTCTAGCCAGTTCAAGCAATAGTCACTTGACTGTAATGTGTAAGTGTGTGAACTGTATACATATGGTCACATGCTGACTAGCTTTTCGTCTCCTCTCAAAAGAACATTGAGAGAAGTGGATGAGCATCTACTTGGCACATGGCCACTTACATGGAAAATAACATTTTTGGGGCCACTGTGGCTACTGCTTGAACTAACTAGCAAAGCCAAATCCTAATAGTGTAGATATTACACACTGTTACAATTCAGCTAAGTGCATTATCTGTTTGCCCTGGAGTTTAAATTACCAAACAAAAGCTTTGACCTTGGTTTCTTAACAAAGTATCTAGTCAATTATCAACAGTTATGGTTAATTCATACCTCATGGACCCTGAATGGACATACATATAGTTTTGTACAGAGATACAGTAAGCTTAATAGCAAAAACAGAGCTGACAATCCTCCAAAAATTCAAGAATTAGTACAGCAGAAAAGGGACAGGTAAGCACTGCTGTATTAATTCAGAGATACAGTAAGGCTGAAGCTGAGACCACCAGTGCACCTGTGTGTGCCTTTGATTTTATGCTAAGGTACATACATTTTTTATGTTACATTTTGTTCCACATTGGACTCCATTTGTGTGAGGATCTTGCTTCTAGGGGAGAATATATCTATACACAGTTAAACATAGCCAAATGTAGACTATACAGAAATGCATGTAATCTGTATGGTTCTGTACACAGGACCTATGATAGTTGCATAGGTTCTATGCACTGCCAAACTGGCCTCATGTCATTGTGCATGAGCTCTAAAGAACAATTTATATATTTACTTGTTTAAATCTGATAATTAACTTCTAAAATGATATAAATGAAGATGTGACTCTGTACTTTTACCAACAGCTAATAGGAAACATTGGATGCTTAATGTAATAAAGGAAGATTACATAAAAAAATAAAAACATTTCAAATCAAATCCTTCAAAAAATGACTAAATTACTTGTAATATTGTTTTTCTTTAACTTTTAACACTTGCTTATATAGTATAAATACAATTACAATACTTGAAATTAGTCTATAAAACTATGATTTTGTAGACAACACCAGAATAAGCTATCATTATGCATGCGTTCATCAACCTTTCTGCTGGTATCTTTGTAGGATTTTTGTAGCAATTGCCAGTATTCATTGTACTAGTCTGCATGAAGGTAATATGCTGCTGAGCTGGCTATTGAACATTTAATGGGTTATTCCCTTCCCAAAAAAAGTGGTCCCTTATTCACAGATCTGGGCTATGATGCCCTGTCCTGAATGGAACGAAGGTGTTCATGTTCAACTTATGTTTGGTTAATAGTCACTGGGCCTTCCAGAAAAAGCTGAGCAGTCAAACTGACAATGAATGGAGTGGAGGCTTTGGAACACAACCAATCAGCAAGTTATCCTTTAGTCTGTGAATAGGGGATATTTGCTTTTTTGGGAATAACCCTTTAAAAGAAATATCTAGTTGCAAAATTACCTATTATTGACATCAAGTTTTTTGTTTATCATTCATAATTATTTTTATTTTCTTACAGTTTCCAAGCAATTATCTACGTTTTATATTAATAATACAAATTAAGAAAAGCATTGAAATGTCTTACAACACTTTAAAATATCCTGTGTTTTAGGGCTCTTTCACTTGTCCTAATATTTCTGATACTGGAAAAACCACTACCGGAGATATCAGTGTCCATGTGTGTACCACATCAGTACCACATGTACCAGCGCCTGGGAAGAAGCAGTACTGGTTGCGCTGCTCCCCGGCGCTGGGTGCTGAAGACAGCACTTGCAGCGCCCCAGAGTCCTGGTCGTTGCAGTACTGTGGCTCCGCCACTAAGGGGAGCTATGGTACGCCTGATGGCACTGAAGGAGTTCATCTGACCAGGTATCACAGACACCAATACATTTCACAGCCGGGCCTCCGGGGGGAGCTAAGGGTTCTATTCACTAGGCCACTCCCCACCATAGTGGGTAAACTGGGGGTCAGGCAGGAAGTTAGGCAGAAGCTGACTGGGTTGGAACCAGGCAACACCTTGTGGCAGAGGGTGTTGTGGGGGAAGATACAGTAGGGTCTCTGTCAGGGGTGGGATCCTGACAGAGGCTTGGCAACTTGAACGAACGTAACGGGACCGTGCCTGCTCAGGACAGTGGCGGTGCCCAAGGAGGGATCAGAAGCGAGATAGATTGTGCTGAGTGAGAAACGAGATCATAGCAATAGGAGAATACCAGTAGGAGTCGTGCTGTAAGACCGAGGCAACATCCTACTGAGGCGCATAACCGGTGGCCGGAACGCCGAGGGAGTATTATAATATCCAGCTTCAAGCAATACTCTAAACAGCGGCAGGACAGTCAGTCTAAGGCGGGCTGTCTAACTCAAATCACCTATGCAGTCTTGGGGGGCAACTTGTGGAGAGGGGTGACTCTAGGGTCCCGGAAGAGCTCCGAGCCTACCCGTCAAACGGGTGCCGTCCCAACCAGAACATCAGGGAGGGACGGAGGATTAGCAGAAGATCATCTAATCGAGTTGTGAGGGAACTTAAGAAACAGACACAACAGTTGTGGGGTACTTTCCGTAAGCACAGCAGGGAAGGACCGCAACACATAGCGCAAGTAGGAAGGCACAGATTTCCACCTGTGAGGAGAACTCTGGAGGTGCCATTGGACCGGCCGGACTTGCGCAGCCTGGGGAACCGTACTCAGGACTGAGGACCCAGAGATCTTCAGTAAAGAGGTAAAGAGACTGCAACCTGGTGTCCTCGTTATTTACTGCGACTTGCACCCCACAACTGCACCGTTACAGTCACCACCATCTACATCTACCAGCTCATTCACCGTGCGCCCCACGGCAGGGTCACGGACCGGGGCCTAGCCACCGTGACAACCCCAGAGCAGAGACTCAGAGGCCCGGTACCGGGTACCCCTCGGCCCTGCGGCGGTGGGGGCGCTACACACTAGCAGGGAAGAATGTTACGAATTGCATTCCACTAATAACAGAGTGGGTTCTGCTCTATTTATAATAAGCAGCCAGGCAAAACTGAAATCTGTGGTCTGCAACCCTCAGTTGTCAGCTTCAGCAATGCTGTTTATCAGGAATAGAGTGGTCCCCATGCTGTTTTTTTTTAATTATTTAAATAACTAATTAAAAATAAGGCATGGGGTCACCCCATTTTTGACAACCAGTCTTGCTAAAGCAGACAGCTGGTATTCTCAGGCTACTAAGGGGCCATGGATATTGACCCCCAGCCTAAAAATAGCAGCTTGCAGCAGCCCAGGAAAGGCGCATCTATTAGATACGCCAATTCTGGGGCTTTGCACGGCTCTTCCCACTTGTCCTCTGGTGGTGGCAAGTGGGGTAATATTGCAGGTAATGAGTTGAATTTATAGAATGTGATTTTCTGGATTTTATGTTTGATATTCTATTCTCTCAATTTAAAAATTAACCTGCCCTTAAAATTATAGACTGTTAATGTCTTTGTCAGTGGGCAAACTTATAAAATTAAATTAATTAAATACTTATTTACCCCACTGTATATATATAAATTCTGCGCTCACAAATCCAAATGACCCCCTAAACTTCTGAGCCCCACAGTGTGCCTAAACCAAATTTAGAGTCCATATGTTTTGCATTTCTGTAGCGATGAGGGCCCACCTAATTTACAAGTGCATTTTTTTCAGAAGCATGATCTGGGCATAACGTACTGGTCACTAGAAAGTATTGGTCCCTACAACGTACTGGTCACTACAACAGCAGTTTGCAATTATCACTCAGCAACATCCACTGCTGCTTGTTTCTTTAAACACAAGAGTAAAAATCATTACTGCACCTGTAGATAAATTTCCAAAGGGGTATAATTTCCAAAATGGGGTCACTTGATGAGCGATTCTGCTCTTCTAGCACTTTAGGGCTCTATATATGGAGTCCGCAAACTATTCTAGAATAATCGGAATTCCAGGAGGCAAATGGCATTCTGTCCTTCCAGAGTCTCGCCGTGTGGCTAAGCAGTACTGTACAGCCACATTTTTACTCATTTCCTAGTGTGAAAATGTAAAATCTGGGGCTAAAACAAAATTTTGGTAATAATGTAATGTAATTATTTTTTTCTTTACTGGCCAGTGGTATAAAATTCTGTAACCCACCTGTGGTGTCAATATGATCACTGCACCTCTAGATGAATTGATTAAGAGGTGTAGTTTGCAAAATGGTGCCTCTTACGGGGGGGTTCTGCTTCTCTGGCACCTTAGGGTCTTTGCCAAAATAACATGGTACCCTCAAGCCAGTCCAACAAAATCCAAACTCCAATATGGTGCTTCTTCCCTTCTGAGGTTTGAACTGCGCCCAAACAGTAGTTTTTCATCACATATGTGGTATCTGAATACTAGAAATTGGACAACAAATTTTGGACTCAATTTTCTCCTGTTACCCTTATGAAAATAAAAAATTTGGGACTAAAACAAAATTGCTGTGGGAAAAAATATGATTTTTTATTTTGACGGCTTTACGTTATAAACTTCTGTGAAGCACCTGGGGTTTCAAGGTGCTCATCACACATCTAGATAAGTCCCCTAAGGGGTCTAGTTTCCAAAATAGTTTCACTTTTGGGGGGTTTCTGCTGTTTAAGAACATCAGGGGCTCTCCAAATGCGACATGGTGTCCCCTAATTATTCCAGCAAATTTAGCATTCAAAAAGTCAAATGGTGCTCATTCCTCTCCAAGCCCTGCTGTGCGCTCAAACAGTAGTTTTCCTCCACATATTGGGTATCGGAGTACTCCAGAGAAATTACACAAGAAATTGTATGTTGCAATTTCTCCTATTACCCATGTGACAATGTAAAATTTGAGGCTAAAAAACATTTCTGTGGGAAAAATTTGTTTTTGTTTTTTTAAATATTCACGACTCAATGTTATAAACTTCTGTGAAAGTACCTGGGGGTTCAAAGTGCTCACAACACATCTAGATAATATCACTGAGGGGTCTAGTTTCCAAAATTGTGTCACTTGTGGGGTGTTCCACTGTTTAGGCACATCAGGGCCTAATTGCCAAAGCACAATTTAGCACAGTACACTCAAAAAAGATATAGAACAGATCATCAGCCTCTAATATTGAGACAATACTGCAACCTGCTGGCAGCATGATGTTAAATGGAGGGCCCCATGCGTGTTGCCACCTATGAGCATGGCTTCCTCAGAGGAAACAAGATCAAAAGAAGATTTTCTTTAGGCTTTTCTTATATACGGTACCTACCTTGATTTCAAATGTATTACATATGCATATATGTCGGTTCATTCAATTTTGGCTCTGCTTATTTGCATTCCCAGGTATATATCCTGACATTTGTGTTGTGCTCCCATACGTTATTGTATGATTAATTCATTTTTTGAGAGGCTATAATCATGATTTCTCAGAATATAATTCACATGTGAATATATGGCGGGCGTTAAGATAATATATTTTGTTGCCTTTGTTAACATTTAGATCCAGCACCAATTAATAATTGCTTTGTGATCACTTTATTATTGTACAACCATTTTATTGTGGTTTCCCTGTTTGCAGAAAGCACTTTAGAGACGGATTGTTGGTTCTTTCACGTACCTTGTGGTGGTTGTTTCTCAGCCCCTTTTGGCTTTTTAACTGTTTTTATAAATTTGGTATTTACTCGTGTTTATCAATAAAAATCATTACATTTTATTATTGATGATCTTGACTAGTTCATACACACTTTTTTTTATTTTTGTCCAAATCTTATTTATTAAGTATTTTGTGTGACATAACTCTCTCATTTAAGGGCATAAAAATGAAAAGTTTGAAAATTGCAAAAAAAATTTCATTTTTGCCAATATTCTTTTTTTTCACCAATAATTTCAAGTCATATCAAAGAAATTTTACCACTATCATGAAGTACAATATGTCACAAAAAACAATCTCAGAATCAGTGGGATCTATTGAAGCGTTCCAGAGTTATCACCTCATAAAGTGACAGTGGTCAGAATTGTAAAGTTTAGCCTATTCATGAAGGTGCAAACAGCCTTGGGGGGTGAAGGGGTTAAATTACTCTGCACAAATACGCTTATGTGACCTGTATATAAACATGTACTCTACATACCCTCTCAGCATTCTTATCCACACATCTTTACCAGACAATTTTTTAATTATAAGATATGACTGTTTCCTTTCACTTCCCCATTCAGAGGAGGCCTGGTTTGGCACATGGGGCGGTAAGATATTAGTGATAGGGACCATCCATATAAAAGATTCACCTGGTTGGATGACTTTTACTCCTTTTGATCACAAAAAGTTAACCAAGTACCTTACATTTTTTATATATATAGCAATAGTGGAGTACATGTATTCGCTAATCAAGTGCACTAACACATACCACATGTAGATTTTTTGGTGTTCAAATGCCTCAAATTTTTTCTAAATGCATTTTTAAGCAGAAATGTCTTACTTTTTGAAATTGTATGCTGCTCTCAACACTTTTGAAACGTACGTGAGAAAATGGATGTTATTAACCAAGTGAATTGGTGTAAGCAAGGTTAATGATTTGTGAAACACAAAATTTGCAATTCACACATCATTCAAGAGAAACTGTCACACATTTGACCTATCTATACTATTAATATGGGCATACAGGTTATAGAAAGCATCATCCTCCCCAGAGCCTGGAAGAGGTCATCTATATAAAGTGATAGAAGATGACTTCTCACCAACAAGGCATCTGATATGAGACATGTATGAGACATGTATGCCCATATTAATAGTTTAGATGGGTCAAATGTGGTGACAGGTTCCCTTTAGTGTCGTGGGATAAAAATGAAAGAAACATCTCTAGATGCACCACATATTTCTATGCAAGTAATGAAAATGAATCCCAAGCAACACTGACCTCAAAAAGTCTTCTCAAGAAAAATTTCCCCATTTTACTTTAGACATTAGTTAAATTGAATATTGTTAAGTCCTTCTCAGTCCCTGGCTTACTAGAAGTAGGGATCCGAGTGAAATGACACGCAGCACAAAAGGTTGTGTGATCATATACAGGGAAAGCCCAGGAGCGCGTCTAACTCACTGAGCTCTACCCCTCCTTTATATGAAAAGAGTTATACATTTACAGACATGCGCACAAGCGCTCATATTTCACATCCTTTTACAAAAACAGTCTATACTAGAGATAAGGCACAGCTTCTGGTATGTAGGTATAAGGTTACAATATCAAAAAGGAATGCGTCCATAAAAGGAAATGTCAACTTTGCTTAAGTTTCCTGATATAAGCCAGATGTCTCAGGAGAAAGACACAATGGATTCTTTCAGTCTGATCTCCACAATTCCCCCCTTTGACATATTCCTTTTTTTATTACCACAGGGCCAAAGACAAAGCCTTTATTTTTGGTATTACACATGTACATGCTTGTATTCAATAAGAGAATCAAATCTAGTATTAATTCTTCCGTTTAACTCTCGCAACCTTTTCTTTGTTTTGCAATAAGTTTGTTCATTCTTTTTTTCTTTATACGGCAGTATACAAAAACATTTACAAAACAACAAAAAGTTAATACGGTAATAATAATTAGAATCACTAGAAGATAACATAAGAGAAGAAAAAAAAAACAAAAAAACTTTATACTCTTGCATCTATTACACAAAGTTTATCTGTGCATACTGAGATACCCTTGAGCACAATCTGGAATAGTACGTATATGACTACAATAATCATAACTATATGTATTATGCTCTGCATAATCCCAGCAACCCACCCACCGATTCCTCTGAACCAGTTGGCTGGGTTAAGAAAAGAAAAGGTATCTGACCACCAGCTATCCTTATTCTGGTCATTATCTTTGTCATACTGATCTCTGAGTCGTTGTACGTCCTTTAATTTAAATGTCATACTCATAGTACTATTCGGGTCTATATAATGACAGCAGGTGGGTCCGATGATTTGACACATACCCCCTTGTGAGGCAGTTAGGTAATCCAATACCAGGGTATGTTGGTTGATGACTATTATAAGCTGATTCTGTACAGCTATACTAGTGTTTAGTATATCCAATATATCCCAAATTTGATCATCTAGATAGTCTGTGGCCCTAACCAGTTTATCCCACATTTGTGTAATCATAGGGTAAATAAAAATAGAACTGACAATTTTATTGGCTATACCCATTTGCACTATGTGTGGTCTCCCCGAGGGGCGTGGTGAGTTATCTGCAGCTCTTTTATACAGTGTGTGCTTGGGCACGGCTTGCATATTCACTTGTTTATTTGAAATTATGAAAGTAGCCGGGGTTAGGCGTCCTAATGTACAAGTACCCTTTATACCTACGGGAAGCCATTTATATGCTCCTTCTCCGCATATCCAAAATGTACCTTCAGGCAGATCCCATAGAGCTGAGTGCTGCAATACCAATCTGTGAGCCAAATCCACAAATCTAGATACATTCTGAAGCATACACCAAGAGGGTTTTTGTCCCAAGGGGCTACAGTACCCGGCTGCGGGATTCCCACATACAGGCATTCCGTTGATATATTCATCGGATTCATTACAAACCAGGTTCCCCGGTTTGCTTGTACAACTGTTTACATCACCTTGGGGGAACAACTCAGAATGTTCCCATTTTCTATTATGTATGTATCTTTCCAATACTACAGGTTTGAAGGCATCAGAGGAAGGGACGGTTGTACTGAAACTGAGCTGTAGATTTTCAGTGGGGACCTGTCCTAGATCAGTTAATCCAGTCTTATTCCTAGGTACCCATTTTCCTCCCTTGAATGCTAAATATTGTAGATGTGTATTACTCCCTGAGAGATTACCCTGCCACCAAGGAAATTCTACCCATCCCACAACTGGTATGGCGATTGTAGTATTCCATAGTCTAGTATTACCAGTTTGGTTGTTGGCCAGTTTGTCTGAACAATTAGGCCAAGCGAATATTTCTTCTGCTGACACGGGAACTGCTAGAAAAGGTATACTTGTGGCTGATACCGGTGAATGGGTACAGATCCAACAATCTGTCAGGGTTTGTGTATTGTTTAACAAATCATGCACTAATTTTCTATGATGTTGTACGAATCTATTGTTCAAAAGGGGTTAGAGAATTTAGTCTTTCCCATGCCTTTGTCGTGGTTAATACTATTAACATCAATATCATGAGTTTTGTACTGCTTTTTTGCAGTGGCTTGCATGTATCCATGATGCCTTTCCTTCAAGCTTGACTGATGTAGGTGTTGTCAACAGGACTTGGAAGGGTCCGTCAAATCTTGGTTCAAGAGCCTTTCTGGTGTGTCTTTTTACATAGACTTGATCACCTGGTTCCAACTTGTGACTTCCTTCAATGTTGTCAGGATCTGGAAGGGAAGCAAAAACTTGTGCATGCACCTTAGTTAATTGTTTCTGAAGATTTTGCACATAAGAAGTCAATGACTCAATATTTAACACAAGTTGCTGTGGAAAATAACATTCTAAATTGGCAGTCCTGCCAAACAAAATTTCATATGGAGACAGTTTAGTCTTACCCCTTGGGGTATTGCATATTGAGTAAAGGGCCAGTGGAAGGCATTCTGTCCAAGGCTTTCCTGTTTCAGCCATGGCTTTCTGTATTTTTAATTTTAAAGTTCCATTCATGCGTTCCACCTTACCAGAACTTTGAGGATGGTATGGAGTGTGTAACTGACTTTCAACACCCAACATTTTCAGTACATTTTGAAATATTTCTCCAGTGAAATGAGTACCCCTATCTGACTCGATCACTTCAGGGAGACCGTAACGGGGTATCAGTTCGGCAACTAGCTTTACAGCAGTGTTTTTAGCTGAAGCCTTCCGAACTGGATAGGCCTCTGGCCACCCTGAGAACATGTCCACACACACCAACACATACTCATACCCATTACTTTTTGGCAGCTGGATAAAGTCTATTTGTAATCGCTGAAACGGATAGAGAGGTCGGACATGGTGCTTCATAGGGGTCTTTGTTGTCTGTCCGGGATTATGTGCCAGGCATATAGCGCATGCAGCACAATAGTCTCTTGCATAGTTGCCAAAACCTGGAGCCAACCAGACTTGCTTTGCCTGTAGTGTCATTGCATTTGCAGACACATGAGTAGGGTGGTGCAGTCCACCAACTACAATCGGGTACCAGGCTCTAGGTAGACATATTAGTCCATCTTTCTTCCAAATTCCTGCTTGTTCTTCTGCTCCTTCCTTTTTCCATCTATCCCTCTCCTCCTCTCCTGCATCTTCCTGTGCTTGTCTCAGTCTATCTTCAGTATTTTCTGTGAGGTTTACAGTATGAACCTGTCGTAAGGGTTTGACTGCCGCTGCTTTGGCTGCTTTATCAGCCCTATCATTTCCCCTAGATTCCCTAGTGTCGAGTCTCACATGTGCAGCTACCTTAATTACTGCTACTTCTTTTGTTTCTTGTGCAGCCTCTAAGATCTGTTTGATCAAAGAAGCATGTTTTACAGGTTGTCCTGATGCTGTCATGTAACCTCTAGCTCTCCAGATTACTCCAAAATCAAACACAATACCATATGCATACCTAGAATCAGTGTATATATTAGCTGTCTGATTCTCAGCTATTTTTAGCGCTTCAATCAATGCTGTTAGTTCTGCTTCTTGTGCAGACTGTTTTGGTGGAAGTGGTTCTGCTTTGAGAGTTTCAGATTCTGACACAACTGCATACCCTGTATGAAAGTTACCTGTGTCATCTGCAAACCTACTACCGTCTATAAACAGCTCTAAATCTGGATTTTGAAGTGGTGTTTCGGATACATTGGGTAAGCCTGCTGTTTCTTGTAAAATGAGCTCTGTACAATCATGTGTGTCTGTAGGGAAAAAATTTGCGTGTGGATCAGTGTCCTTATTCCCCCCTTCAGACTCGAGAGGTAGCAGTGTAGCTATATTGAGAGTCTGAAGCCTAGCAAATGTGATAGTAGAGGGAAGCAGCAAAGAACACTGTAGCCGCAAATGTCTGGCCATGGAAATGTGTTTTGGTTGGACCTGGTTTAATATCCCATAAACATCATGCGTAGTTTGAACTGTGAGTGGATGCTCTAGGACAATTTCTGATGCTTTGTCCAACAATAGTGAGACAGCAACAACTACACGTACACAGGTTGGCGCTGCTCTAGCTACGGGATCTAACCTTGCTGAAAGATATGCAATTGGTCTTTGTTTCCCTGCATGCTTCTGGGTAAGAACTCCTGTAGCATGAGAATCAACTTCTGCAGCCATAAGCTGAAATGGTTTGGTGTAGTCTGGTAGCCCTAACGCTGGAGCTGAAACAAGGGCATCTTTTAATTGTTGGAACGAAATCTGACCTTCTTTTGTCAACAAATAAGGTTCACTTTTTACACAGTCATACAGTGGTTGCATTAGTTGACTGGCATGTATAATCCATTGTCTACAATGAGACACTATTCCTAAAAATGCTCGTAGCTGTTTATGATTTCTAGGCTCATTCATCTGTCTTATTGCTTCAGTTCTTTGAGGTGTAAGATGCTTTTTACCTTGAGAAATGCAATGACCTAGAAAGACCACTTTGATCTGACAAACTTGTAGCTTTTGTCTATTCACTTTACACCCTTCTTTTTCTAGAAAACATAGTAAACTCACAGTGGACCTTTCTGCAGTTTCTAGATCTGGGCAGTAAAGTAGTATGTCATCCACATACTGCAAAATTACTACCTGTGGTTCAGGTTCAAACCTCTGAAGGACTGTTTGTAGGGCATTTGAATAAAGAGTAGGGGAGTGTATCATTCCCTGTGGAAGGCGTGTCCACGCCAACTGTTTGCCCTTAAATGTAAATGCAAACAAATGCCAACTATCTTGGTGTAAAGGAACCGAGAAAAATGCATTTGAAAGATCTATTACAGTAAACACTTGAGAACTGGCTGGTATCTGTGATAGTACCGTATGAGGATTGGGTACAACTGGGGTGATTGGATCTAGAACTTTGTTTATTTCTCTTAGATCATGTACCATACGATATTTGGGCATGGAACCCTTATCAAGAGTTCTCTTCTTGACTGGATACAGAGGAGTGTTAGCAGGTGATTGTATCTCTACCAAAACTCCTTTCTCTCTATATCCCTCTATCTGTTTTGTAATCGCTAATTCCTGCTGGGCACTCACAGGGTATTGTCTGAGCTGTGGGAGAACAGTTCCTGGTTGCACAGATAATTTTACAGGAGAGATATGCAATAATCCCACATCAGTGTCACCCTGTGCCCACAGTGTTTCTGGGATCATTGAGAGATCTAGATCTGTGGTGTACTCTTTTTCTTCAGTATAATCCTCAAAAGCCTGAATTCTAACATATTGTTCTAATGTTTCTGCATCATCAGGGATAGTCAGCATAACTGTGCCATCTTCCCTAAAATTGATGTTAGCTTCTAATTTCTTTAGGACATCAGTTCCTAACAGACATGTTGGGGCACCTCTGGCATACAAAAATCTGGATGCAAAACATTTAGGTCCTAATGAGACCTCTAGGGGCACAGTATATGGCAGTGTTCGAATTACCCCATCATAACCCTCAGCAAAAGTTGTTTGCTCTGAAATATCTTCCGGATTCGGAAGAAAATCTTGATTCAAAATTGAGGAAGTTGCACCTGTATCTATCAAAAATGGAATCTCTCTCCCCCCCACATTCACCTGTATCATAGGTCTTCTAGCTGGTAGGGAAGTTTGTAACACATCAAGTCAATCTGAATCTGGTATGGAACCATCTATGATGGTAGATTTCTGCTGGTTGTCCGTTTGGGGAGGGTTATTTCTGGGAACAAATTTGCCTGACTTTATATCTGCCAACTTCTTCCTGCACTCTCTTTGGAAATGACCTGGCTTTTTACAGTAGTGGCAAGGAAAATTGTGTCTCACTCTTCCTCCTGTATTAGCTTGTGCTATTCTAACAGGCTTACGATTCTCTCTCATATCCATGGCTATTCCTAAACATCGTTGTTTCACAATATTTGGTTGTTCAATTGTTCTCCAATCTGGAGTAGAGGATTTAAATTTTTCTCTGATTTTCGGATCTAGCCCCTCTATTAATTGTTTTGTAAAAAGTCTCCTTACTGAAGCATCAGTCAAATCCAATCCTTCATCCCTAAAGCTATTTTCTAGTTCTTGACTATATTCTTCAATACTTTGCCCAAATTTCTGCATAATCACACCTGTAGACCCCCTTTCCCTCTGTTTTCCTCTCATGAAAATTATTAATGCCTCTGTGAACTGGGTACCTGATGCTTCTGTCTGTAAGGCACCCCCTTCTGCCACTGGTCTATTGGGCTGTAGGTGTGTCAATAATTCCTGAAAAAGTCCGGGGGACATTTTCATTCTACATAATTCTTCCCCGTCCGCCCAGACCCCAGCATGAGTCTGCATGATTTGTTGTATATACTGCGCAAACCTTATGGGGTATTGAGTGGGATCCGGTGCATTATGCAAGAGTGACATACCCTCAGCAGGGGACCAAGGAAAGTATTGTCTGGTCTGATGATATCTGGTGTTCATTACTCCTCCTTCACCAGCTTCTCTAAAAGGTCTTGGTACTACCCTAACAGGGGCAAGTACAGCGCCATATCTAGGTGTACCACAGGCTAGGCAATCATTTCTCCAATCTGGATTTTATTGTCCACAGTGTGAACATTCCCATCCTCCTACCCCACCAAGATTGGGATACAAGGCTGGAAATTGTTTTCCTCCTTCTGCTCTTCCAGATGGTACAAATGATTGGGCTTTTGGATCTAGGTAAGGTGGCGGGATTATGTCACAACTTTTTCCCTTCCCCATGATCCATTTGGAAGTGTCTGGATCGTACTTCCAATTCTCCTCTTTAGCTGTTTTTGAGACCTCTATCATACAGTGTATGATTTCTTCCCACCCATTGTCTTTGATAATTCCACCTCGTTCTTTACTCAGTTTTTCCCATTCTGTACTGAACATAAGTGCTTCTGAAATTCCCAATTTTTCTCTTACCCTTCTAATCTGCCTTCTGACTGTCTTTCCACATCTTTCCTGTATGATATCTGCTGCTTCCACTTGTCCTAAGACGGTTTTTGTCTGTTTATTTCCCATTTTTCTTTTCAATATTAGCTATGACTACCCTAGGTGACGTTTGGACAACCACTTCCTCTGTTGGTGGCGTCTCGTTGCCTTCTCTCCTAGGGAGCTAAAATATTGAAGGGCTTGTCTGCTCCATTCTTCCTAACGTGCAGAACGTACTTAAGTGCTATTATGCACACAAACAGACCCAGCAACACCATACAGATCACAAAACTTTCTGTGTCAGTTAGCATACTTGTCCCAGGCTCATGAAACCGCGTCCTGGGCTCATTCTATCAAACCTTATCCAGAAATGAAGGAGGTTAAGCACTTAATAAGAGTCAAGCATGGGCGGAGGTCTCCCAGAAGGACGCAACCACATGAACCAGTTAGGCTGACTTCCGTGTATAAGGCTTATACCCCAACTATTTCGGCTTATTTTTCTACGCACTTTTGCTCTTCTTTCACAACATACCACAACCTTCACACTGTTCACACACTGCCAGGGACAGGACTCATAAGTCTATACAATATGGTAACCCGAGTTTTATAGGTATCTACTCACTACTAGACTAACCCAGCGTGACACGGCTCATAGAGATCTTTCGGATAATACAGGGCAGATAAAAGAGAACTAATAATGTCTCTTACCTGGCCAGGTTTTTCAGTTCATTTGCCGTCCATTATCCCAGATCTCCGTTGTCCGTATCCGCAGGTAAATCTCGAGCAAATACTCTCTCCTCAGGTCCCTGTTCGGTGCGCCAAAGAAATGTTAAGTCCTTCTCAGTCCCTGGCTTACTAGAAGTAGGGATCCGAGTGAAATGACACGCAGCACAAAAGGTTGTGTGATCATATACAGGGAAAGCCCAGGAGCGCGTCTAACTCACTGAGCTCTACCCCTCCTTTATATGAAAAGAGTTATACATTTACAGACATGCGCACAAGCGCTCATATTTCACATCCTTTTACAAAAACAGTCTATACTAGAGATAAGGCACAGCTTCTGGTATGTAGGTATAAGGTTACAATATCAAAAAGGAATGCGTCCATAAAAGGTAATGTCAACTTTGCTTAAGTTTCCTGATATAAGCCAGATGTCTCAGGAGAAAGACACAATGGATTCTTTCAGTCTGATCTCCACAATATATAATCATTCAATGACAAAGTCAGCAGGGACCTCCATATGAGTATGTAGTGAAACGGGACAGACTGGAAAATATGCTGGCAGTTTATGTTTCCCAATGCTTTTACTATTACAATGAACACATTTTAGTTTTTGCTTTCATTCTTTTGAGTGAATAATCCTTCTATATTATTTCTAAACACTCTTTTTCAGTGATTACTTTGTATCTCCATTCATACTGCACACACACACAAATGATACACCATTTGAAAGGTAAACTTGCCCCCTTCAGCAAGAAAATAGCCAAACAAACCACACACCCACGATGTGATCACAAAATACAGTTTAAACATTAATTTTCATAAACCTGCAGTAAGGAAAAATGACCTGCAGGTGGCACCACACTACCCCAAAGAACACTACCACAAAGCTGCTTACAGACATCACAAACAAATCCTAACATTTGCATTGTGGGCTTTCCAGCTTGCCAAAGTGCTTGCCCAGCCTATTTCAGGCAAATTCGAGGATTGCACACTTCACTGCAGGTGAGTCACATATGCAAACACATTTGTAAACATGCACTGCTTTTTCAGTGATTATTCGCCCCACACACACAAATGGTGAGTCACATATGCAAACACATTTGTAAACATGCACTGCTTTTTCGGTGATTACTTCGCCCCACACACACAAATAATACACTATTTTAAAGGTAAACTTGCCCCTTTCAGCAAGAAAAGACACAGACAAACCACACATCCACGATTTGATCAGTAAATACAGTTTAAACATTCATTTTTAGAAACCTGCAGAAAAAAAACAATAACCTGCAGGTGGCACCACAACCTCTAGACATTTTTTTAGCCTGTACTTATCAAACCAATTTATTGTGTTACCAATCTACATATATAAATACCTCTCTGTGTTTATCATCTCATTAAATACATTAACATTTAACCAGCTTGATTTTCCTGAAATTGCCTGCACCCCCGACAACCAATGTGTGAAAATTTCACACTGGCCAACTAGTAGTATGAAGAAATATATAAAAAAAATACTATTCATTTTCAATAGGTGTTAATTATTTTTCAAATATGTGATCTATAACAGACAATTAATAAAGAAAATCTCTCAGTAAGATCAACCCCCCCCCCAAAGCCGCGGCTATGGGTATGCTGATCTTTCAAAGATAAATACATTGACATCTTTATGTCTTACATCTGTTGCTGCATTCCCAATTTATCTGTGTTTTAGCCTGTGTGCAATAAGTGCCCTGGGCATAACAAAAAACTTTCAAATCTTCTACCTCCCGAGGTTGCTAAATGTCAGCCTCTTTAATTTGAATTATTGCTTGCTGTCTGATTTCCTTGCCTAGTGTCAGAAATGGTAGCTCCATACTTGAGCAGGCACCTTGTGTTAGTGGGCGGGCTCCGGCTCTCCAGCGGAGATGTTATTTTAAATAATTATATGTAAGTTTTAACATTTAAAAACAGCATATTGCTATAATTGTTGAAGAATGAACACTTTTGTCTGTTAGGACCTTTCTTAATTTTATCACATGATGTGGGATACTCACATGATTGGTTCGTTTAACATATAAAGTGTTAATGCTGTTCAGAGCATGTCAGCTGTGACTAAGATCCACACTAGGATCGAAACGCATCGCTTGACCGCCAGTGCCTGGTGTGCCTATCCACATGTAAAGAGGACACTGCCGTCTGTCATGTTTTAACTTTTGGAAGAATAAAGGAATTGTTTTAGGAGCTGGAACTGTCTACCTTTGTATTTTGCTGATCCATGTCAGATCCTCGTCGTGCACCTCGGGCAGTCGGTGAGCTGGCTAGGGCGTCAAGCCCAAATTCTCTTTCTTATACGCTTTGGAAAACAGACAGTTTTGAGATGATATTGCTCATAGTTTTACATTTGTACGTGATCAGTGTGACAGGCTCAGGTTCTGAAGTGTATTGACAAGTGTATCAGAATAAAATGGCTCTGAGGTCTGTCTCATAGAAGGGGGTCATGAACAGGAAACCACTCTACAGTATCGATTTGTTCATATATGCGAAATGTATTTGTGCAGCTCTATTAATTTTACTGATCTGTATGTTATTCGACAGAAGCTTTCTTCAAATACATTTCCAATTGATTACTGAAAGTAACGTTTCTAATTGGCAACAAAGCTAGTTGTATAGTGTATTTAATGTTTTACCCAAGGCCATTGCTAATGGTAAATACTAGTGATGGGCAAGCACTAAAATGGTCGAGTGCTCGTTGCTCGGGTCTAGCAAATTGGAATGCTCGAGTGCTCAACCCAAGCAGCAAGCCCAATGTTAGTCTATGAGAAAACCGAGCATTTTTACCGCAACTCCCCTGGGATCTTTTTAGGGTCTAAAAACATCTGAAATCGATGGGAACAGTGCTGAAATGACATGGGAACATCATGGGGAAGACCCCTGGAAGCATTTCTGACTCCCAGATCACTGCTGTGAACAATGTTGTCAGACTCTTATGCCACTTTTCCGGGCGCACAATAAAACATACAAAAACTAAACCAAAATTGATTTTCCTGGGAAATATGTTAAGGAATATCCTTTCCAGGGTAATGATTTGCATGGAAGGTCAAATAAATAACCCAAAACAAAAATGTTCCTCCACCACTTGGGATATGTTCACACGTAGCATTTTTGATGCGTTTTTCAACTTTAGCATTGCTTTCAACTAAGACAAATGCATTGACTGGGAAATGTCATTTTAACATTTTACAACCTTAGCTGGCCATGTGGTGAGTGACACATCATCAGACACATCCTGTTTCATTTATCAAGGAGGGTCTGATAAAGGAGGAGGGCCATCAGGAGGACTTTAATCTTCTTAAAGGGACAGCAGCTTGTCCTCACTATTCTTAGAGAGCCATCAGCCGGCTATGCTTTGTTGTTCCCATTATTAAACAGTGGGTCTTCTAATCTTTCTTCTGTTACATTATTATGGTAGAAGTCATCAGGCTGTCTCTGTCTATCGATGACACATCTCTCCTCTCTCTCTTTTCCCAATTTAAAGGAGCAGGTCTCCTATGGTTGCAATGCCCATACACTAAGTGTATGGGCTGACATACATTTTCCCCTGGGGGGTACACATCAACATACTATGTAACTTTTTTTTATGGGCATCATAAACACCCTTGAAAAAAAAAACCAGGCTGTTGGATCACGGAACACGTTCACCCTGGTAATCGAGTGGTGGTGTCGGAAGAGATGTGGAGGATGGCCTACTAAAAATCTTTTCCCAATGTAAAGGAGCGGGTCTCCTATAGTTGTAATGCACATGGGGTACACATCAACATAATGTGTAAAAAAAATGTCTTATGGGCATCAAAAACACCCTTTAACACAATAACGTGGATGTTGCATCACGGACCATGGTCACGATGGTGATCTAGTGGTGGTGGCTGATGAGGATGAGGAGAAGGAGGGGGATAATAGCAAATAGGCAAAATCAGGAAGTGTATACTCATGTGTGGGTGTGAAGAGGTGCATGGGAATATACCTTCCAAAAAATGACACTGGATTAGGGGTTATGTTTTGCTGTTATCATTTGGTGGTGTACAGAAGTCTGTCCCAATCCAGCCCTTGTTCATTTTGATAAGAGTCAGCCTGTCAGCATTTTCAGTTGACAGGCTGATGCGCTTATCAGTTATAATTCTTCCAGCGGCACTAAAATCCCGCTCTGACAAAACGCTAGCGGCAGGGCAGGCCAGGACCTCCAAGGCGCAGAGAGCCAGTTCATGCCACGTGTCCAGCTTGGATCCCCAATAATTAAAAGGCACAGAGGAATCACAGAGGACATTGGCACAGTCAACAAGGTACTCTCTCAGCATCTTCCAAAACTTTGCACTCCTTGCGAGAGTACCCCATGCCTCAGGGCCAGTGCGATGGGATGGTCTGAAAAATCTGTCCCAGAACTTTGCCAGTGCTCCTCTGCCTCTTCTGGATTGGAGTTGGGTCTTTCTCGCATGTACTCCTTGGTTGTCCAACGAACTGTGAACTCTGCCGCCAGCGTTTTCAGATTTAAATTTTTTTAATAATTTCGCAACAAGGGCCCTCTGGTACTGCCCCATTTTAGTAGACCTGTCTGCCTCTGGAATAAGAGATTGAAAGTTCTCCTTGTAGAATAGGTCTAGAAGTGTCACCAACCAGAAATGAGTGTCACCCAAAGTTTTGAGAATGTGAGGGTCACAGGAAAGGCAGTGCAACATAAAGTCAGCCATGCGTGACAGACTGCTAACAGGCAAGACTTCCGTGTCCTCACCAAGATGACTGTAGAAAAGCCGCGGAGACACCATCACGTGTTTCTCAACGCAAGCAATGAATAGCCAGGTCTTTTACCGGGAAGGAACAACCACAGGAAGGGCAGCATCCAATAAAGGAAAACCACCTATGCCAAAACATGGTATCCATCCACAGACAGCTGTTTCGGGGTATTTGCCCCTCATCAGCGTGGAGTAGGAAACTGGCTATTAGGAGCAGTGCCTAGTGAAAAGACTATAAACATAAGGGTGAATGACCTTGGGGAGATCACAACATCCAACACCGTGGAGACACCATCACGTGTTTCTCAACGCAGTGATCCAGAACACTGCCCCCATCCCTAATGGGAAATATGCAAATGCATGTAGAAAAGCCGCGGAGACACCATCACATGTTTCTCAACGCAAGCAATGAATAGCCAGGTCTATCACCGGGAAGGAACAACCACGGTGAAAGACCTGGCTATTCATTGCTTGCATTGAGAAACACGTGATGGTGTCTCCGTGGCTTTTCTACATGCATTTGCATATTTCCCATTAGGGATGGGGGCAGTGTTCTGGATCACTGCATTGAGAAACACGTGATGGTGTCTCCGCGGTGTTGGATGTTTTGATCTCCCCGAGGTCATTCACCCTTATGTTTATACTCACCAAGATGACGACTGACCTTGCTGTCCTCCTCCTCCCTGTCCTCAGGCCAACCACGCTGAAAAGAAGGTATGACAGTTCTGCTTGTGGTACCATCGATAGTGCATGAAACTAGCTCCTCCTCCTCTTCCTTATTGTCAACCAATCCACGTTAGGATGACATGAGGCTGGGCTGTGTGTAATCACCCTGTATGGTTCCTTGCTCCATCTCTTAATGCTCCGCCTGCAATGCATCCTCTTTCATTGTGAGCAGAGAGTGTTTCAGAACACAGAGAAGCGGGATGGTGCCACTAATTATGGCGTCATCATTGCTCACTATCTCGGTGGAGTCCTCAAAGTTTTGGATGATGGTACATATGTTTGACATCTATGTCCACTACTGATGTGTGGAGTCTGAACTGAATACTGATGGCCTTGTTGATGCTGGTAGTCAACAACTGCCCTCTTCTGCTCACAAATCCTTCCCAACATCTGCAGTGTAGAGTTCCAATGCGTGGGGACATTACACAACAGTCAGTGAGCCAGAAGCTGCAAATGCTGCTGAAGCACTGTAAGGGCGGAGGAAGCTATAACTGACTTTCTAAAGTATGCACACAGGTGGCCTACTTTGACAAGCAGATCCGGCAGCTGTGGGTAGGTTTTGAGAAACCACTGAACCATGAAGTTAAGTACATGGGCCAGGCATGGTACTTGTGTGAGCTCACCTCGCCTCAGAGCCACCACCAGGTTCTGGACATTGTCACACACGACAATGCCTGGCTGTTGGTACAGCGGTATCAGCCACAGATCTGCCTGCTCTTTCAGAGCTGTCCACAACTCTTCAGTATTGTGCTGTTTGTCACCTAAGCATATTAGCTTCAGCAAAGCCTGTTGCCGCTTGGCTGAGGCAGTGCTTGTTATGATCTGGTGGCCTAAGAGCGGCATGAGACGTACTCTGGAGAATGTGGTAACTGTACTGACCGCAGACCCTGGACTTAACACCGCAACTAGAAGTAGCCGTGGGATGTACCTACCAATCCTAGACACCTCGTCACAGCCGGAGGACTAATTAACCCTATAGATAGAAAAGGGAAAACTATCTTGCCTCAGAGAAAATTCCCAAAGGATAGGCAGCCCCCCACAAATATTGTCTGTGAGAGGAGAGGAAGGAACATACACAGGCTGAAAACAGAATTTAGCAAAGGAGGCCAATCTAGCTAGATAGAAAAGATAGGACAGAGAACTATGCGGTCAGTATTAAAAATACTAAGAAATGTCCACCACAGATAATACAAAAAAAAACTCCAAATCTAACTAAAGACTTGGAGGGTAAATCTGCCTCTCCAGAGATTCCAGCTCGGCTGCATAAATCCTTACACAGATTAAGCTGGACAAGAAAAAACATGCTATGCACTGATCAATGAGGCCCACAACATGTGGGCAGAAAAACAAGCAGAACTTATCTTGAAGAAATGATCTGCAAGCAGGGGCGACTAGGAAGGAATGTGAATCCTCCAGAAACAATGAACAACTGGCACTCACCAAAGGGTGAGGCCAGACTAAATAGCCCCGTCCGAAGTGGACGCAACTGATGACTGCTGTGAAGGACAAACAGCAGCACTACCACTTATAACCACCGGAGGGAGCCCAAGAGCAGAACCCACAACAGAATTCACAACAGTATCCCCCCTTGAGGAGGGGTCACCGAACCCTCACCAGAGCCCCCAGGCCGATCAGGACGAGCCAAATGAAAGGCACGAACCAAATCACCAGCATGAACATCGGAGGCAACAACCCAAGAATTATCATCCTGGCCATAACCCTTCCACTTGACAAGATAATGAAGCCTCCGTCTTGAAAAACGAGAATCCAAGATCTTCTCCACCACATACTCCAACTCCCCATCAATCAACACCGGGGCAGGAGGATCAACAGAGGGAACCACGGGCACCACATATTTCTGCAACAAAGATCTATGAAAAACATGGATGGAAAAAGAGGCTGGAAGGGCCAAACGAAAAGACACTGGATTGATAATCTCAGAAATCCTATAAGGACCAATTAAACGAGGCTTGAACTTCGGGGAAGAAACCTTCATAGGAACATGACGGGAAGACAACCAGACCAAATCCCCAACCCGAAGCCGGGAACCCACACGCCGACGACGGTTGGCAAAACGCTGAGCCTCCTCCTGAGACAACACCAAATTGTCCACAACATGAGCCCAAATTTGCTGCAACCTGTCAACCACAGAGTCAACCCCAGGACAATCAGAAGACTCAACCTGCCCTGAAGAAAAACGAGGATGAAACCCAGAATTACAAAAGAAGGGTGAAACCAAGGTAGCAGAACTAGCCTGATTATTAAGGGCAAACACGGCCAATGGCAAGAAAGCCACCCAATCATCCTGATCGGCAGACACAAAGCATCTCAAATAAGTCTCCAAAGTCTGGCTAGTTCGCTCGGTTTGACCGTTTGTCTGAGGATGAAATGCGGAAGAAAAAGACAAATCAATGCCCAGCTTAGCACAAAAGGACCGCCAAAACCTAGAAACAAACTGGGAACCTCTATCGGACACAATATTCTCCGGAATGCCATGCAAACGAACCACATGCTGAAAAAACAACGGAACCAACTCAGAAGAGGAAGGCAATTTAGGCGAAGGTACCAAATGAATCATCTTAGAAAACCGGTCATAGACCACCCAGATAACAGACATCCTCTGGGAAACAGGAAGATCCGAAATAAAATCCATAGAAATATGCGTCCAAGGCCTCTCAGGGACCGGCAAAGGCAAAAGCAACCCACTGGCGCGGGAGCAGCAAGGTTTGGCCCGCGCACAAGTCCCACAGGACTGCACAAAAGAACGCACATCCCGTGACAAAGAAGGCCACCAAAAGGACCTACTAACCAAATCTCTGGTACCAAAAATCCCAGGATGGCCAGCCAACACAGAACAGTGAACCTCAGAAATCACTTTACCAGTCCATCTGTCAGGAACAAACAGTTTCCCTGCTGGACAGCGATCAGGTTTATCAGCCTGAAACTCCTGAAGAGCCCGTCGCAAATCAGGGGAGATAGTGGAAAGAATCACCCCCTCCTTCAGAATACCAACCGGCTCAAGAACCCCAGGGGAATCAGGCAAAAAACTCCTAGAGAGGGCATCAGCCTTAACATTCTTAGAACCCGGAAGATACGAGACAACAAAATCAAAACAAGAGAAAAACAGGGACCATCGAGCCTGTCTAGGATTCAGCCGTTTGGCAGACTCAAGGTAAATCAGATTCTTATGATCGGTCAAGACCACAATACGGTGCTTGGCCCCCACAAGCCAATGTCGCCACTCCTCAAATGCCCACTTCATAGCCAACAACTCACGATTGCCGACATCATAATTGCATTCCGCAGGCGAAAACTTTCGAGAAAAAAAGGCACACGGTTTCATCGAGGAACCATCAGAATTCCTCTGAGACAAAACGGCCCCTGCCCCAATCTCAGAAGCGTCAACCTCAACCTGAAAAGGAAGAGAAACATCCGGCTGACGCATCACAGGGGCAGAAGTAAATCGGCGCTCAAGCTCCTGAAAGGCAGAAACAGCCTCAGAGGACCAATTCGTTACATCAGCGCCCTTCCTCGTCAAATCGGTCAGGGGTTTAACCACACTGGAGAAGTTGGCAATGAAACGGCGATAAAAATTAGCAAAGCCCAAAAATTTCTGAAGGCTCTTCATGGATGTGGGCTGGATCCAATCATGAATGGCCTGAACCTTAACCGGATCCATATCTATAGATGATGGAGAAAAAATGAAGCCCAAAAAAGAAACCTTCTGTACTCCAAAGAGGCACTTAGACCCCTTCACAAACAAGGCATTATCATGAAGGACCTGAAATACCATCCTGACTTGTTTCACATGAGACTCCCAATCATCTGAAAAAATCAAAATATCATCCAAATATACAACCATGAATTTATCAAGATAATTCCGAAAAATATCATGCATGAAGGACTAAAACACAGATGGGGCATTAGAGAGTCCAAATGGCATCACAAGATATTCAAAATGACCCTCGGGCGTATTAAATGCAGTTTTCCATTCGTCACCCTGCTTAATACGAACAAGATTATATGCCCCTCGAAGGTCAATCTTAGTAAACCAACTAGCCCCCTTAATCCTGGCAAACAAATTAGAAAGCAAAGGCAAAGGGTATTGGAATTTGACCGTGATCTTATTCAAGAGGCGATAATCAATACAGGGTCTCAAGGAGCCATCCTTCTTGGCAACAAAAAAAAAAGGAATATAAACCAGCTCACCCGTGATGCATAAACCAATCCTCGGGAGCACGGACCCGCTGTGTTCAGGCGTATAGAGTCCAAAAAAGAAAAGAATGTCCAGCTTCACCGAATCTGTAAAAAAGAGTTTTCTTTATTCACATACTATTAAACATAGAGGATACAGACTTCAGCACAAGCCATATGGGTAAGAATCTCAACGCGTTTCTGGAGACCAATCTCCCTTAATCATGACTAAGGGAGCTTGGTCTCCAGAAACGCGTTGAGATTCTTACCCATATGGCTTGTGCTGAAGTCTGTATCCTCTATGTTTAATAGTATGTGAATAAAGAAAACTCTTTTTTACGGATTCGGTGAAGCTGGACATTCTTTTCTTTTTTGAACAAAAAAAAAACCTGCTCCCAATGGAGAAGAAGATGGCCAAATATGCCCCTTCTCCAAAGACTCCTTAACATAACTCCGCATGGCGGCATGTTCAGGCACAGACAGGTTGAAAAGTCGGCCCTTAGGGAACTTACAGCCTGGAATCAAGTCAATAGCACAATCACAGTCCCTATGCGGTGGAAGGGAACTGGACTTGGGCTCATCGAAAACATCCTGGAAATCTGACAGAAACTCAGGAATTTCAGAAGAGGGGGAGGAGGAAATTGACATCAGAGGAACGTCATCATGAACCCCCTGACAACCCCAACTAGTCACAGACATAGATTTCCAATCCAACACCGGATTATGTACCTGTAACCATGGAAACCCCAGCACAATAGCATCATGCAAATTATGCAACACCAGGAAACGACAATCTTCCTGATGGGCTGGCGCCATGCACATGGTTAACTGTGTCCAAAACTGAGGTTTATTTTTAGCCAATGGTGTAGCATCAATGCCCCTCAAAGGGATAGGACTCTGCAAAGGCTGTAAGGGAAAACCACAACGTCTGGCAAATTCTAAGTCCATTAAATTAAAAGCGGCGCCTGAATCCACAAATGCCATGACAGAAAATGATGATAATGAGCAGATCAGGGTCACAGATAACAGAAATTTAGGTTGTACAGTACTGATGGTAACGGAATTAGCGATTCTCTTGGCACGCTTAGGGCAATCAGAAATAACATGAGCAGAATCGCCGCAGTAAAAGCACAACCTATTCTGACGTCTGAATCCTTGGCGTTCAGCTCTAGACACAATCCTATCACACTGCGTTGGCTCAGGACTCCGCTCGGAAGACAACGCCATAGTGTGCACAACTCTGCGCTCACGCAAGCGCCGATCAATTTGAATGGCCAGAGGACATAGAATCACTCAGACCTGCAGGCGTGGGGAACCCCACCATAACATCTTTAACAGATTCAGAAAGACCCTTTCTGAAAATTGCCGCTAAAGCATCCTCATTCCATTTAGTAAGCAGAGACCATTTTCTAAATTTCTGGCAATACGATTCTGCCGCTTCTTGACCCTGACACAGGGCCAACAAGGTATTCTCAGCATGATCCACTGAATTAGGTTCATCATACAATAACCCAAGCGCCTGAAAAAAGGTGTTTACATTAAGCAAGGCCGGATTCCCAGATTCCAGGGAAAATGCCCAATCCTGAGGGTCGCCACGCAACAGAGATATGACAATTTTTACCTGCTGGATGGGATCACCAGAGGAACGGAGCTTCAGAGCAAAAAACAGTTTACAATTATTTTTAAAGCTCAAAAATTTGGACCTGTCCCCAAAAAACAGATCAGGGGTAGGAAATATAGGCTCCAAAACAGGAGTCTGCACGATATAATCAGAAATACCCTGTACTCTAGCAGCAAGTTGATCCACACGAGAAGCAAGTCCCTGAACATCCATATCAGCGCCTAACTCTTGAGCCACCCAGAGGTATAGAGGGAAAAAAAAGCACCACAGAGTACAGAAAAAAAATGGCTCAGCACTTTCTTTCCCTTCTTTTGAGATGCGGTTAACTCATTGTTGGCCAGTTGTACTGTTATGATCTGGTGGCCTAAGAGCGGCATGAGACGTACTCTGGAGAATGTGGTAACTGTACTGACCGCAGACCCTGGACTTAACACCGCAACTAGAAGTAGCCGTGGGATGTACCTACCAATCCTAGACACCTCGTCACAGCCGGAGGACTAATTAACCCTATAGATAGAAAAGGGAAAACAATCTTGCCTCAGAGAGAATTCCCAAAGGATAGGCAGCCCCCCACAAATATTGACTGTGAGAGGAGAGGAAGGAACATACACAGGCTGAAAACAGAATTTAGCACAGGAGGCCAATCTAGCTAGATAGAAAAGATAGGACAGAGAACTATGCGGTCAGTATTAAAAATACTAAGAAATGTCCACCACAGATAATACAAAAAAAACCTCCAAATCTAACTAAAGACTTGGAGGGTAAATCTGCCTCTCCAGAGATTCCAGCACGGCTGCATAAATCCTTACACAGATTAAGCTGGACAAGAAAAAACATGCAATGCACTGAACAATGAGGCCCACAACATGTGGGCAGAAAAACAAGGAGAACTTATCTTGAAGAAATGAACTGCAAGCAGGGGCGACCAGGAAGGAATGTGAATCCTCCAGAAACAATGAACAACTGGCACTCACCAAAGGGTGAGGCCAGACTAAATAGCCCCGTCCGAAGTGGACGCACCTGATGACTGCTGTGAAGGACAAACAGCAGCACTACCACTTATAACCACCGGAGGGAGCCCAAGAGCAGAACCCACAACAGAATTCACAACAAGTGCTGCAGTGCTTCCAGCTTGTGACTGATGTAATCATTTCAGAGATGGAGGCTGAAGAGGAGGAGGCAGAGCAGGATGAGGTCCTGGAGCTGTAGACTGTGGGGGCAACCCTGATTGACCTAGGGCCCTCAATCCTCAGGGTCGGGAGGATGTGTTCCATCCCACGGTACGACTGGGTCCCGGCTTCCACTATGTTAAGCCAGTGTGCCATCAGCGAGGTGCACTGTCCCTGCCCACAAGCACTTGTCCACGTGTCCGTGGTTAGGTGGACTTTTCCACATGCATTGTTGAGGGCACAGCTAATGTTGTGGGACACGTTCTTGTGTAATGCAGGGACAGCACAATGGGAGAAATAGTGGCGGCTGGGGACCGAGTACCGGGGGACGGCTGCCGCCATCAGGTTGCAGAAAGCTTCCGTCTCCACAAGCCTAAAAGGCAACATTTCGAACACAAGCAGTCACGAAATGTGGGAATTTAGTAGTGTGGCCTGTGGGGTGTTGGCTGCGTATTTGCGCTTGAGTTCCAAGGACTGGGGTATGGACAACTGAATGCTGCGCTGGGACAAGTACGTCGACGTGCTTGCTGATGGTGCGTGTTGAGTGTGTGCTATGACAGGTGCAGGGCAGGAGGCATCTTTGCATGCACCGTGGACAGGGGATTGGATTGCACGCACAACAGCGGAAAAGCAGTGGTGTCACCTGCAGACACTGTTCCTGGGCCCTGGTCTTTAGCCCACAAAGTCGGGTGCTTTGCTGCCATGTGCCAGATCATGCTAGTAGTAGTCTGATCGTTTTGCTATCCCTGCTGATGCGGGCATGGCAGGTGGTGCAAATGGCCTTTTTGAGGTTATTGACAAAATCTTTAGAAAACAACCTGACTCAGGAACACCTAACAGTTGTACTGGCAACTTCCATTGTGTTGGTGTTATGGAAAATGGTTGCCCACCTTCTGTCTGCAGCCACCACACAGCTTCTTCCTGCCTGTTTGGGTGCTACGCCTCCCTCTCCTTTGTGCTGCTTTCCTCGCTCTGCATGTCCTCCTGCCAGGTTGGTTCAGTTACTATATCATCCACCACCATGTCTTCCACTTATGCACCCTGGTCCTCCTCCTGACTTTCTGCCAATTGTGTCTCATCATCGCCACCTCTTGTGACACTTTCCCACCATCACCTTTGTGTGTCCGTGGCTGCTCAAATATTTGGGCATCGCTACATGCCATCTCATCTTGCCTCACTTCAATTGGGCCGGGCAAGAGGCCCGAATCTATAAATGAAAAAATGAACAACTCTTCAGAGTGTCCAAGTGTGGGATCAGTTGTCTCAGGGCACTCGTCATGGTGGGAGGAAGGCAGATCAAGGAATATGCAGTCCAGACTCACAGCTACTGAGACTTGACCATATGGAAGACGGGGTACTAGTGGTGGTGGCTGGAAGCATTAGCTGCTATCCAACCAACAACCTTTTGACAGTGCTCTGGGTTCAGAGCAGTGGTGTGCTGCGGTACCCTAGTAATTGGGAAAGGAAGGTCGGGCGAGAAGATGCGGGTGTTTGTTGTGGCACAATTTCAGCTTGGCCTCGGCCTCTGCATGCACCATCATGTCCAGTTCCCTGTCCCTTGCCACGTGCCTTGCCCATTTTAAATAGTGGCCAATATTTTCCACATTCACTACAAATGGCTGAATTTGGAGCAAAATTATATGTGATCCATGTGACGGTCAAACCACAGTTTTAAATAGCTGGCCTGTAGGTAACTATTTTTTTACAGCATACTGATGTCAATAACTTCGATAACACACTGCAACCAAATATAAATGAAAGCTCGAAATGGCAGAATTTTGAGCGCACTTATATGTGATCCTTGTGATGGACAAATCACAGTTTTAAATAGCTGGCCTGTAGGTAGCTTTTTTTAATAGCAAACTGGAGTCAATAACTTTGCAAACACACTGCAACAAATTTAAATGGAGGCCAAAAATGGCAGAATTTTGAGCGCACTTATATGTGATCCATGTGACAGGCAAATCACAGTTGTAAATAGATGGATTTTTAGAGCTGTAATAATCAGGATTAAGATCCAAAAAATTTATTCCTGACCCCTGATATCTGAGGCTATGTCTAGAAATATCTGTAATAGCAGCAGCAGACAGAACTGGAATGGACCCTCTTGCTATATGAACTGCAGTCTGCCACATATACTGCCTGCCTGCCTAGCACTGATGTCTATGCAGCTGGATTAGTCCTCAGAAGGACTGTTCGTTGAGATGGATATGTGTATAATGTGACACCCCAGGTTCCTGGTTGTCACAGTGGCATTGCTTTCCTTGTGGGGAGAGTGATGTCACGCTTGGAAGCGAGGAAGGATCTTCTTTATCAGGTAAACACAAGCATGCAACATGTTCACACTCCAGGCCAGAAGGGGGAGCTCTGATCCAGTTTGTGGGTGGCTCCCCTATATATATTCTGGTCTGGAGGGAAAGTGCAGAGAGTTCCTGTCAGAGAGACAGAGGAGAAGGGAGTAGAGGGGCCGTGCAGCCACAAGAAATGCTTCATCTCCTAGAAAGAGAGAAAGAGAAAGCCAAATGGATTGTAAAGAGCGTGTAGGAGAAAAGAAGCGCAGGAGAGTGAGAACTGGGGAAAATAGCTGCGACTGGGCTACCTTCCTACAGAGCGCAGACACTGATAGCCGGAAGACTGAGGTTGTGAGGGACTCCACGGCTCACAGGAGAAACCGGCAGGACAGCTGGATTAGAAGTCACCTGTCCACCCTGACACCTGGAGACACAGTGGCGCATAGAGCCCGGGTCGTGATAGAGACCCTGTAAAAAGGCTTAAGCCACCTGTCATATGGGTTAGTGTCCTACCTACAAGGAGGACAGAGAGAACACGTAAGGACCTTGTGAGAGGTCTAGGGTAGCAAGGAACTGCACCACAATGCTAGAGGGAAGGCTTCTAACTTTACTTGGTAAAGGGGACTTCCAACTCGCTTCCAACCTGTACCTGTGATCTGGTGCCCTGGACTGTGGCTGCCTGAATTCATCAGTAAACCAGGTAAAGAGACTGAAAACCTATGTCCTCCGTTTCTTGCTACACCACCCACCATATTTATCTATACACTTTGAGCCCTGGGAACCCAGCTTCACCTGTGGGAAGCCATACCATCTTAGTTGCCATAACATCACCCCAGTGGACCCCTTTAAGCAGCGCCGGTGATCCCTGACCGAGAATCACTGGTGGCGTCATGACTCATGAACAAACTCTATTCCTAGAAACCCCTTAAAAGACTTTTCCCTTAACATGGGCGCCCAGGGCCATGGACCGGGTCACTGCCGCCGTGACACATTCCCTTTAAGTAACCGGACCCGGTACCGAGTACCCCACGGCCCTGGCGGGCGTTCCATATAATATATTGTGGTATACCTACACTAACTAAGAAACAAGCAAATCTCTCCCAAGCTCAGCAGCACCTCTCCTTACACTGTCTGATTCCAGAGTAGACTGTGACGAGCATGGCAGTGGCAGTGCCAGGTCTGATGTAGAACTGATGAGGGTTAAACGTATCTGCACGTTAGATACAGATTTCCATAATCAGGCTTCAGATTTAGCCCATCGTTTTCTCGATAGAGGCTATAGCAAAAGGCAAATTAAAAATGGGTTCAGGTTGGCTCAGCGTTCTAGTAGGAATGAACTTCTTTATGGAGATAGGAGGAAACAGAAGACACCTCAGAAAACCAATCATGTTAGATTTATTACTGGCTACAATAAGCAATGGTCAGAAATGGTTGGAATTATGCAAAGACATTGGGGGGTACTACAATCTGACCCTATTCTCAGAAGAATATTGCCTAACAAACCATTATTGACACCAAGGCGTTCCAAAAATTTGAAAGATCTGATAGTCCATAGTCATTACGCAGCCACTCCTAGAAAACAGCCAGATATGGAATTGCATGGGTTTTATCCATGCAATGCTTGTAAGGCTTGCCAGAATCATATTAAAAGTAAAACATTTGTAAATCATGATGGGTCGAGAACTTATGATATACGCAAAAGACTTACCTGTGTGTCCAAAGGGGTGGTTTACTATGCGCAATGTCCCTGTAAAAAAATATATATAGGGATGACTACTAGGGAACTCAAGATCAGGACCAGGGAACATATAAGAGATATTGAAAAGGCTCTGACAATTGAAGATATCAGTGGGCTTAAGACTCTGCCAAGACATTTTAGACTCTACCATAATTGTAACCCCAAAGAATTGAAGATCCGGGCAATTGACCAAATTGACCTAGGTTTTAGGGGGGGTAATCTTGGTAGAGCTTTGGCGCAGAAAGAAAGTAGATGGATCTACTTATTAAAGACCTTGGCTCCTCTAGGCCTGAATGAGACCCCAGGCTTTTCTGCATTTTTATAATTATTATATATTCTCCATATTGCTATCTTTCTGTATTTTAATTATGTGTGTTTGTGGTTTTAACTGTGTATTTTTACTTTTCACTAGAGTGGAATCTAATCCTTGCTCCCCATTATTATTTTATGGACATGAATAAGCTTCATCATGCAGAGAGTATCATCATGAATTTACCATCAAGATATATAATGCATGTACCATTGTGGGAGGGGTTGGCTTCTCTATGAGTTTATTATGGGTTTTTTTTGTGCTGATGTCTAGAGGGACTATATTTTTGTATGTATTTATTGATATTATGTTTATTATTCTGGGTGTTAATTGGTATATTATTTCTTATTTTAATAGTACCAATTATGGTTATTAATTATATTATATGGGGTTATATTATTATATTTATTATATTAATGGGTTATTGTTGTAATTTTAAATAATCTGCTATTTTCACTATTATACACTGTTGTTCTATTGTTATTTATATTAAATATAGGGTATTTTGGTGTTAAATTATATGATATCTGTATATTTAATGAATTTTCTGGCAAATTTTTGTATAAGTATTTTTGTCACTTCTATTCAGTCATATTGGTGTACTATTTTATACATACAATATTTAGTTATAGATCCCTCTGTTTTTTGTTTAGAAAATTGCCTTCTGTTTTTATTTTACTAATCAGCACGTAGTACCGGCGTGTACATCTTCTGTGCTGCCTCCAGGTATTTCTCCGCGCACGGTTGGCGCATGCGCGGGTCAGCGGTCTCCCCGTGACTTCCTGCCTCGCTCACCATGGTTACGCAGAGCGTTTCACGCCTGCGTTCCAGATGCGAAGAGCAGGAAGTCCATGTTTTCTCTGGGAGGAGACGCACGGACCAACGCATGCGCAGTGAGATACCGGTGTCACGGACATTGCAGGCAGCTGTGATCGCCAGTATATGTAGACCCGTAGCTGCACCATTAATACACATGCCCCCTGTTGAGGAAGCCACATGGCGAAACGGCGCTGTCGGGGTGTCCGGGATAGTGCATATGAGATTTAAAGGTCACTCGTAAGTAACTTGTCATACACTATATACTATTTACTTGCTATAAGGTTGCCGTATGTTGATATCTTCTGCGATTAGCATGGCCATTATATAACTAGGATTCTGACAGTGAGCAGTTTCCATTGAGAGTTATCTGGTACATATATATATATCTAGCCTTATTTTGCCTTACATACTTGTTTGCACAGTCACTTTCAATACAGGATCCTGCTATTAGCAGGTTTTTTATCCTGGTTTATAGGCAATTTTTCATCAGGCTACCCAGGCATTTTTGCATTCGCTTTATTATATTTTGTGTGTACCTTGTTTCTCATACACAATTATTTTGCACCTTCTTCGGAACTTTTTGGTGATGTTCCCTTGTTAATTTTAATTAATTTTTCTGTATGTAATAAATTAATAAATTTTATAATATATTTGTACTTCTGGCTGTTGCCTCTATTTTTCCCTTTATTTGATAATGAGGGATGTTGTTTATTGATTATAGGTGTTGAGGTAGTGTCTCATAGGTCGGATTTTGTAATGTACAAGATTACTGCTCTGTTTCTTAACAGATTATCCGTGTCATTCAGGATGGACCTTAAAGCCAGGGAAACCACTTGGCGGTCCAAGGCTTCTGATTTATTTAAACAAGGGATTTCACCAGGATTACAGAATTTTACTGTGGAGAATAAAGAATTGTCTTTACAATATAAAAATGCGGTCCATAAAAAAACAAAATTATGGTGGAACAAAACTACGTTGGAGAATTATGTAACGCATAATATTGTTCCAAGGGGCCTTAGGGTGCAGGTTTACCCCTCATTCGAGTTGGAAGACTCTGAATTGATTTTGAGGTGGAAAAAAGCAGCTCTTGCATGTTCCTTTGAATTCATAAGAATTATCATTGATAAAAACACAGCAAGTATGAATGCATTGGAGGAGGAAATTAATGAACTGCACAAGGTGTTGAAAAAACAACTAGCTGCAGATAAAATGGAAGGTTTTATTGGTCTACTGGAGAAAGACATTGACAAATGGGAGAAAGACATCAGCGAACTTAAACTTAAGAAATTTCTGAGAGATTCATCAGACTTTGAGTCAGATAAAATTTTCAGATGGCAACTCCCTAAGAAAAAATCTAGTAATAATAATGAGAGGTCTAATAGGTTAGGACGAGAAGAGTCCTCACATGCAGAGAGCAGCACCTCCTGTAGTGAAGCTGAGAGTACTAATGATTACCACATGCAAACAAGAACTCAGAGCCGTGAGAATAAGAGGTTCCCTGACATCTTTAATCAGAGACGAACTAATAGGCGTCAACATGAGAAATCCAAGGTAATCAATTTGTCGGACCTCATTTTAAGTGATGCACAAACTAAAATTTTGGAAAAGGGTTTGACTTTCTCCCCTTCTGCACATTTAGACAAATTCGAAGTAGTGAAAGATCTTCACTTATTTGCACGCAAAATAATTTTGCAAAAACTACATTATAGAAGTGATTTGGATCAGATGTTTCCTACAGAGATTGAAAAAGAAGCTCTGAAAAATTTGGAGGACCTTATGGAGGAAAATACCATGAGTGAGGAGGGTAAGTTCCCTAACCATGTGTTGGGTAAAAGTAGTAAATTTCCGAGTCTGAATACATGTTCAGCGGTGGAAATTTTTGTCAAAATGGTCACTGAGGAGATAGAAAAGCTACCGGTGGTTCCTGGGTGGGTATCCAATTTAACCATGGTCGAAAATAAGGCACTAAAAGAACTACAAGAATTAAAAAACGTGGTAATAAAGCAAGCCGATAAAGGTGGCAACACCGTTATTTGGCCAAATGCCTTATACGAGAAACAAGCTAAGAAAATCTTGGGTAATAGTAATTGCTATAAAAAACTTCAATACAATCCTCTATCGGAATTTCAGGATGAATTAATCAGCATCCTGGAGACCGCATATGAGGATGGTATTATTCCCAAGAAGATGGTGGAAGTGATTGGGAAATTACAACCGAAATTGGCCACCTTCTACTTATTACCCAAGATACACAAAAACTTGCTAGACCCACCTGGGAGGCCCATTGTGTCAGGGATGGGTAGTTTGTGTGAAATTTCGTGCAAATTTATTGATTATTATTTACAACCTCTAGTACAGGGCCTACCGTCTTATATCAAAGATACGACTATGATGTTGCAAAGATTGGATTCCATACATCTAGAGGACAATGCAGTTTTGGTTACAGCGGATGTCGAGGCCCTGTATTCCTCCATTAAACACCAAGATGGTTTGAACACCTCAGCACACTATTTGTATGAGAGTAATCTCGATCCACCTCTCATTGAACTGATTCTCACTCTACTCAAATTTATATTAGAGCACAATGTGTTTGTTTTTAATAATGACATTTATTTGCAACAACAGGGTACTGCGATGGGGGCCACTTGTGCCCCCTCGTATGCCAATCTTTTTATGGGGTACTGGGAGAGGATGATCTTCCAGGAAAAAGAGATTGTGGGAATCAGTTCAATACACGGATGGAGTCGATACATCGACGACATCCTGTTCATCTGGGAGGGTTCTATTACAGACCTTCAAGTTTTGATGAGAGAGCTGAATCTTAATGACCTGAATATAAAATTAACCTTTCATTCAGGAAGAAAAGTCGAATTTTTAGATTTGAACATTGAGGTGCTCAGGGATGGTGGGCTGATCACAGATGTGTTTAGGAAGCAAACTGCTACCAATACATTATTGCATGCCTCTTCAGCCCACCATAAATCAACTATTAAAGGTATCCCTGTTGGGCAATTTATGAGGGTTAAACGTATCTGCACGTTAGATACAGATTTCCATAATCAGGCTTCAGATTTAGCCCATCGTTTTCTCGATAGAGGCTATAGCAAAAGGCAAATTAAAAATGGGTTCAGGTCGGCTCAGCGTTCTAGTAGGAATGAACTTCTTTATGGAGATAGGAGGAAACAGAAGACACCTCAGAAAACCAATCATGTTAGATTTATTACTGGCTACAATAAGCAATGGTCAGAAATGGTTGGAATTATGCAAAGACATTGGGGGGTACTACAATCTGACCCTATTCTCAGAAGAATATTGCCTAACAAACCATTATTGACACCAAGGCGTTCCAAAAATTTGAAAGATCTGATAGTCCATAGTCATTACGCAGCCACTCCTAGAAAACAGCCAGATATGGAATTGCATGGGTTTTATCCATGCAATGCTTGTAAGGCTTGCCAGAATCATATTAAAAGTAAAACATTTGTAAATCATGATGGGTCGAGAACTTATGATATACGCAAAAGACTTACCTGTGTGTCCAAAGGGGTGGTTTACTATGCGCAATGTCCCTGTAAAAAAATATATATAGGGATGACTACTAGGGAACTCAAGATCAGGACCAGGGAACATATAAGAGATATTGAAAAGGCTCTGACAATTGAAGATATCAGTGGGCTTAAGACTCTGCCAAGACATTTTAGACTCTACCATAATTGTAACCCCAAAGAATTGAAGATCCGGGCAATTGACCAAATTGACCTAGGTTTTAGGGGGGGTAATCTTGGTAGAGCTTTGGCGCAGAAAGAAAGTAGATGGATCTACTTATTAAAGACCTTGGCTCCTCTAGGCCTGAATGAGACCCCAGGCTTTTCTGCATTTTTATAATTATTATATATTCTCCATATTGCTATCTTTCTGTATTTTAATTATGTGTGTTTGTGGTTTTAACTGTGTATTTTTACTTTTCACTAGAGTGGAATCTAATCCTTGCTCCCCATTATTATTTTATGGACATGAATAAGCTTCATCATGCAGAGAGTATCATCATGAATTTACCATCAAGATATATAATGCATGTACCATTGTGGGAGGGGTTGGCTTCTCTATGAGTTTATTATGGTTTTTTTTTGTGCTGATGTCTAGAGGGACTATATTTTTGTATGTATTTATTGATATTATGTTTATTATTCTGGGTGTTAATTGGTATATTATTTCTTATTTTAATAGTACCAATTATGGTTATTAATTATATTATATGGGGTTATATTATTATATTTATTATATTAATGGGTTATTGTTGTAATTTTAAATAATCTGCTATTTTCACTATTATACACTGTTGTTCTATTGTTATTTATATTAAATATAGGGTATTTTGGTGTTAAATTATATGATATCTGTATATTTAATGAATTTTCTGGCAAATTTTTGTATAAGTATTTTTGTCACTTCTATTCAGTCATATTGGTGTACTATTTTATACATACAATATTTAGTTATAGATCCCTCTGTTTTTTGTTTAGAAAATTGCCTTCTGTTTTTATTTTACTAATCAGCACGTAGTACCGTAGTACATCTTCTGTGCTGCCTCCAGGTATTTCTCCGCGCACGGTTGGCGCATGAGCGGGTCAGCGGTCTCCCCGTGACTTCCTGCCTCGCTCACCATGGTTACGCAGAGCGTTTCACGCCTGCGTTCCAGATGCGAAGAGCAGGAAGTCCATGTTTTCTCTGGGAGGAGACGCACGGACCAACGCATGCGCAGTGAGATACCGGTGTCACGGACATTGCAGGCAGCTGTGATCGCCAGTATATGTAGACCCGTAGCTGCACCATTAATACACATGCCCCCTGTTGAGGAAGCCACATGGCGAAACGGCGCTGTCGGGGTGTCCGGGATAGTGCATATGAGATTTAAAGGTCACTCGTAAGTAACTTGTCATACACTATATACTATTTACTTGCTATAAGGTTGCCGTATGTTGATATCTTCTGCGATTAGCATGGCCATTATATAACTAGGATTCTGACAGTGAGCAGTTTCCATTGAGAGTTATCTGGTACATATATATATATCTAGCCTTATTTTGCCTTACATACTTGTTTGCACAGTCACTTTCAATACAGGATCCTGCTATTAGCAGGTTTTTTATCCTGGTTTATAGGCAATTTTTCATCAGGCTACCCAGGCATTTTTGCATTCGCTTTATTATATTTTGTGTGTACCTTGTTTCTCATACACAATTATTTTGCACCTTCTTCGGAACTTTTTGGTGATGTTCCCTTGTTAATTTTAATTAATTTTTCTGTATGTAATAAATTAATAAATTTTATAATATATTTGTACTTCTGGCTGTTGCCTCTATTTTTCCCTTTATTTGATAATGAGGGATGTTGTTTATTAACTAAGAAACAAGCAAATCTCTCCCAAGCTCAGCAGCACCTCTCCTTACACTGTCTGATTCCAGAGTAGACTGTGACGAGCATGGCAGTGCCAGGTCTGATGTAGAACTGATGATGCTGTACGGCCAACCAATCACTGTAATGTTACAGCCAACATGGCTGCGGCATTACAGTGTGTGGCAGACAATCCCTGCATGTTCATTGGTAAGAGGACCAAACATGCAGGGAAGGAACCCGGGCTCGTGCTGAGCAACCCCATAAATACTCGGAGAGCTCCGAGAATTTCGAGCAGTGAGATGCTCGGACGAGTACCGAGTAGTGGTGAGCATGCTCGCTCATCACTACACACTAGACCTTAAGCAGCTTGTATTGTGTGCCTCTCCACTCTTCCTCCAGGCTTTGGAACCTTGATTTCCAAAAGAAATGCAAAATTTACTTTCATCTGAAAACAACACCTTGGACCACTGAGCAACAGTCCAGTTCTTTTTCTCCTTGGCCCAGGTAAGATGCTTCTGGCGTTGTCTATTGGTCACGGGTGGCTTGACACAAGGAATGCGACACTTGTAGCCTATGTCCTGGATACACCTGTGTGTGGTGGCTCTTGAAGCGATGACTCAAGCAGCAGTCCAGTTCTTGTGAATCTCCCAAAATTTTTGAATGGCCTTTCTAGGCTGCGGTTATCCCCGTTGCTTATGAGCCTTTTTCTACCACACTTATTCCTTCAACTCAACTTTACATTAATATGATTGGATACAGCACTCTGTGAACAGCCAGCCTCTTTAGCAATGACCTTTTTTGGCTTACCTTCCTTGTGGAGTGTGTCAATGACTGCCTTCTGGACCTCTGTCAAGTCAGCAGTCTTCCCCATGATTGTGGAGTCTACTGAAACAGACTAAGGGACCTTTTTAAACACTTAGGAAGCCTTTGCTGGCGTTTTTTTCTTAATTATTCTAATTTACTGAGATAATGACTTTGGGGTTTTCATTGGCTGTAAACCATAATCATCAACACTTATATAAATAAACACTTGGAATAGATCACTCTGCAATGACTCTATATAATATATGAGTTTCACTTTTTGTATTAAAGAGCTGAAATAAATTAACTTTTTGATGATATTCTAAATTAGTGAGAAGCACTTCTAGCTATGGCTGATCGCTTCTACAGCAACCAGCCCACCTTTCCCCCCACTTCTAGAGATGAAGAAGAAAATTGCCATGTATTGCTGCTTTGGTTTTCTATATAGTAACAGTATTCCCCTTTTGTTCACCTCACAGTAACAGTACCCCCCAAAATCTAATAAATTACAGTAGTTATGTCCCAGTTTGTGACCTTCGCAAAGTAGAAATATCCCCATCTTTGTCCTCAGGGAAGGACTGGGACTGAAACTTAGCCCTGGCATTTGAGATCACACAGGCCCATGCTGTCCCCGTCCCCAAGCAGAAGATGAGAATATATTAATACTATTACCCTGCCTGGAGGAAATCAAGATTTACTGCAAGACCAATATTTCTAATAATACCAGTAATACCGCTATATAAAATTAAATAATTATAATATCAAAATAATAGTATTGCAGTAATACAAATACCCACAAACCATAACCAAATATTACCAGCATATACAAAATTGATAATACCACCATACTAATTGTTAAAGGGTTTGAGGTTAAAGTCTTTGTAATGTTAGACTTCTGAATCTCATAGCACACACTGTATGTATGCAAATCGTATGCAAATCGTATGCTTGCAGTCCAATGATCAAGGGTGTAACTACAGTAGGTGCAAGGGTTGCAATCGCATCCGGGGCCTGGAGCCTAGGGTGCCCCAAAAGTCCTTTTGGTTTATATGAAAAAAACAATGCCATTAAAGACTTGCAATAACTGGAGCTCATGCTGTTCGAGTTACACCGCTGCACATGATCACCAACTCCCAGCGCCAAACACCAGAGAATCCTCACAGCACTTGAGCTCTGGGAGGATTCAGAAGTCTGCAGTCACATATAATCACTGCAGACTTTAACCCCTTTACCCCCAAGGGTGGTTTGCACGTTAATGACCGGGCCAATTTTTACATTTCTGACCACTGTCCCTTTATGAGGTTATAACTCTGGAACGCTTCAACAGATCTTAGCGATTCTGACACTGTTTTCTCGTGACATATTGTACTTCATGATAGTTGTAACATTTCTTCGATATAACTTGCGTTTATTTGTGAAAAAAATGGAAATTTGGCGAAAATTTTGAAAATTTAGCAATTTTCCAACTTTGAATTTTTATTCCCTTAAATCACGATATGTCACGCAAAATACTTAATAAGTAACATTTCCCACATGTCTACTTTACATCAGCACAATTTTGGAACCAAAATTTTTTTTGTTAGGGAGTTATAAGGGTTAAAAGTTGACCAGAAATTTCTCATTTTTACAACACCATTTTTTTTTAGGGACCACATCTCATTTGAAGTCATTTTGAGGGGTCTATATGATAGAAAATACCCAAGTGTGACACCATTCTAAAAACTGCACCCCTCAAGGTGCTCAAAACCACATTCAAGAAGTTTATTAACCCTTCAGGTGTTTCACAGGAATTTTTGGAATGTTTAAATAAAAATGAACATTTAACTTTTTTTCACACAAAATTTATTTCAGCTCCAATTTGTTTTATTTTACCAAGGGTAACAGGAGAAAATGGACTCCAAAAGTTGTTGTACAATTTGTCCTGAGTATGGTGATACCCCATATGTGGGGGTAAACCACTGTTTGGGCGCATGGCAGAGCTCGGAAGGAAAGGAGCGCCATTTTACTTTTCAATGCAAAATTGACTGGAATTGAGATGGGACGCCATACAATGGTAATATCAGTTTTACACCAGTGCTCTGCAGACCATATATGTGTGTACTGTGCAGGTTCTCACCAGTGATTTTCTCGCTGATTGTTGTCATTCATTTCCCCCTTTTCCTTTGCATTCGGCCCGGATCACCATGGCCTCTTATTCCATCTATAATTCATCCGTGCAAAATGTAACACACAGACATCTTCACCTTACGGATTTTCCACAATCTTCCTCACATTTTGCCACCTCTAAACAAACCACAACTTGTGATACTTTATAATAATTCCCTTGTGCCTTCTTTAATAATGCTCCTCCTTGACCTCTTATAATAATGACCCTGTACTTTCTTATATTTATAAAAATATCCCCTGTTCTTTCTTATATTAAAATAATAATAAAAATGACTCCTTGCTTCACCCATTGTGCCTCCTCACAATAATGACCCTCGGTGCCTATTTATTGTAATAATGCTCTTGAGCCAGGGTGCTCATAGAAATAACAGGCGCCCCATAGAAAAAGTCCTATCATGTCACAGTCAAAGAACATATCTCCCAGCATTTTACCAGCAGAGAAGGAAATGTATTGCAGCACTTAGACAGTTATTTTGCCCCTGTTGAAGCCCCTAAGTGGTCTCGCTCAATTTGATACCCCTTTCATGACCTGCGTAAAGTATTATGCTCCCACAAAATGTGATGACCCCACACACTATGATTTCCCCACAAACCTTACACAAAGAATGATACCACAGCCTCCAATACAGTATGATATCCACGACAGCCTCCAATATACAGTATGAGAGGAACCATAGACAACTACACAGTATGATGTCCACCACAGGCCCCTATATAAAGTGTACAATATAATGACCCCCACAGTCTCCATACAGTATCATCCAAAACCATCCCATATACTATGCTGGTCACGACAGCCTCCAAGATAGCATAATATACCCCATAAACCTCCACACAGCATAATGTCCACCGCAGCCACCTTCCACAGTATGATAGATTCCCCACACACAATGAAGATCCCCCGTAGCCCAAATATTGTATGAAGGCCCCCACAGCCATTTACATACCATGATTGTCCACCTCACCGCCCCTATATAGTATGATGATCCCTCCAACAGACCCTTATATAGTACGATGGTCAACCCAACACCCCCATATAGTATGACGGTCCACCCCACAATTCATTATATTTTTTGATGGTACAGCCCATATATAGTATGATGGTACCCCCAACAGCCACCCATATAGCACGATAGTTCACCTCATAACCCCATATATAATATGACGGTCCCCAAACAGTACACTATATAGTATGGTGGTCTACCTCAAAGCCCTTTATATACTGTGATGGTCAACTCACAGCGCCCTATATAGTGTGATGGTATCCCAGAGCCCCCAAAAATAAAAAAATCCTTTACTCACCTAATCGAGATTCCTCATCCTCCACAGCATCTGTCTCCTCTTCTATCCATTCTCATAATGGATGCTGTCGGCATGATGCAGGGACAACATTGTAGCTCTGACGTTCCTTGCTTGGTGCTGGACTCCAGCAGGCTGCAGATAGAAGGGACACCTACAACCTTAAGTGAAGGAGCCAGCAACTTTGTGCTCCGCCTCAACTGTTAACATTATGGGCATCTTGACTCCACCGATTCTGTTAACAACATAGCAGACAAGGCAGCCCACAACCAGACAGGCCCTTCTGGCTTTTGCCAGAATTGCCAGATGGCCAGTCCAGTCCTGTGTGTCCTATATACAGTACTAATGTTTGTCATCTACAAAGGTAAAAATACATTTTGGGCCCTTATACAGTAGTAATGTTAATTTTTGTGCTGCCATACAGCAGTAATATCCCATTCCCATAGGCACCCATACAGTGGTAATGTGCACCTTTCCAGCCCCCATACAGTAATAGTATCCAGCTTTTATGCTCTGATACAGTTATAACAACCCCCATTTTGACCCCACACTTTACAAAGGTATGGGGCCACAATAATGGACATTAAAAAAGTACAAGGCCACTATGGGGAATATTATTAATGTATGTAGCCACAATGATATAATTATTACTGTATGGAGAGTAGACACAATGGGGAAAATTATTAATATATAGGGCCACAATGCAGCACATTGTTAAAGTTCCTCTTTGTTGTGTGATAGAAATATATATATCATGTAGATCTCACTTGCATGTATATCCCTTTAAATCATGTCCTTGCATGAAAGCAAATATATTCAGCAATTTTATGATCAATTGCTCAATTTAATCACATGAGTTAGGCAAGACGGACCTTGGGACTTTCTGCTATGTCTAGATCGCAAGAAAACGGGAAGTTAAAGCAGATGGTTCGAAACTAATGTCCCAGAATGTAAGATCATGTATCAATCAATAAACCAGAGATCTGGATGGAATGTTATACTGTCACTTTGTGTCAGAGTTCATTCTTTCTTGAGCGCTCAATAGATCTGATCTGATAATAATTGGGAACGGACACAGCATACACACAGGGTTAAATTCACCCCGAGCCAAATTTGCTATAACAGGTGGCGCCCAACGTGGGGCAGGACGAAGATATTGCACAGGGGACATCCCTGACCGGAAGGAAAAGGTGCAGGCCGAGGCCTTGGCGCAAGGGACGGAGACTGCAGCTCCATCAGAGTAAGGTAAGAAAATTCTGTCATCTTACCTGAATGTCCCCTGTGCTCAGTCCGAGTCTGTACCTTTAGCCGGTCAGTTGTGCTCACCACACCGCAGTCCCAGGTGACGTAAAAAGTCCATACCTCTAATCCAAGCCCTGGGATTTAAGTGTCTGCTGTGTGCCGTGTATCTGTTTATCTGTTCTGTGTTTGTGTAAGATCCGGGAGAGGAAGAGGAAAGTGACTGCTTATGCTTGTGGTTGCTGGGAAACAGACCGCAGGAGGTCAAATCGCTCGATAAGTTATTGCAGGATTCCCGTGCATAGGAGGAACACGTAGAGTTCCGGAGCAGGTGGCTCCAGGTTCCAGGCACGGGTAGTGATAACTTAGAGGGCTACTGCAGATTCCCGTAGTGCCGGCGATCCAGTTAGGACGACCGGACCGTGGTGGTAGATTTCCCGCTTGTTGTGCTTCTCACTCAGGCGGCCCGGGCGCAGGTGCGTCCAGTGCGATTGGCAGTAGTCTGTTCCCAGCACAACCTGCACGTGTCACATAATAATAAAGAGGGCTTATCGATATTTCTCCTGGACGTCATTGTGTGTTTTGTAAATGTCACGTTAATGTTGCTTGAGTGCATACAACTATAAAGTTGAAAAAGAGAGGTTTTTTTTTCTCTTCCCTGTACACTTCCTCTTTTTCTAGACAGAGAAATATGCATGGTAAATCACACTGTCACAACTGTTTTTTTCTTTTCCTTTTTTGAAGTCTAGCTAGGGTATAGCATTTATCCGAGGAAAAAAGCAAAATTAAATAGTACCTATCATTTTTTGATGTGACATACGTGTTTTCAGATACGAGATTTTAGTGATATTGCATATTATAATATTACAGTATTAGAAAGGGGAAGTGTGTCTCTGACTGCGTTGAGCGCAGAGGGGAAAATAAATATATATATATATATATATATATATAGCTGTCTTTTAGTCATTTGAAGATTTTTGTTCTAAGTTTTTATTAAAGTAAAGTTTTTAGTATAATTTAGGTTTTCTTTTTCTTTTCTTCAAATTTTTTCCAAAAAGTTTTTTCTTTTCTGTCTCTTCACCTTTTTCTTCGTTTAAAGAGGAATAGTTTTTATATACCTTCCTTTTTTGTATAAAGATTTTGTGTTTTTCTGATGGTTTTCTTTCATTCTGGTCTCAACTTTTTACATCAATTTTTTGAAGGTGTGTTTTTCCTTTTATTTTTCGTGTTTTTATATATATACCTCCTAGAGGTCTTTTTTCTTGTGTTTTTCATTTGCCTTTTTGCAATGGGGAATAAAGTGGCCAAGCGACAGGAGAGTCTTTTGCTCCCTGATGAGAAAACGGCCCCCCAGATCGTGGCAGAGCACGAAGGTGTAAAATATGTGAAGAATTACAAACAGCTCATGAAAGTATGTGAAATACATCAGGGAGGCAGGCTTCAAGCTGCAGAGTGGCATGATGTTTTAAAAAGGAAGAAAGGGAATCTAGTTGACACTGATTTGCTGTCTGCTGCAGCAGCATGGTATAAAGTGGCTACAGACTTACATCGATTAGGAAGCACTGAACGATATGTGAAAGAATCAGGAAGTGATTTTTATGTGTACAAAGTGGGGAAAGGTGTCAAACCATCAGCACCTCCCCCATATGGGGATGAAAAATATTGGGTATGTACAGTCTGCTCCCAACAGAATCCATTGTACAGGGAGACTTGCTCAGTGTGTGGTGCGCCCCGCCCAACCGCTGTGCAGGGAGATGGCACTGTTACTCTGGCGATGCCGTCTCGGCCTGCTTTAGAGAGGAAGGAATTCTTTCCTTGTCTTTCTCCGCCATCTTTCTCCTCCTCCTCTCTCTCTCTCCCTCCTCTCTCCCCTCCTCTCTCTTCTCCTCTTTCCTCTCCTCTTTCCCCTCCTCCCTCCTCTCCTCTTTCTCCTCCTCTTTCCCCTCCTCTTTCTCCTCCACTTTCCCCTCCTCATTACTCCACACCCCGTCCTTCTACTCCCACATCTCCTCCTCCTTCTGCATCACACCCTTCATGCTCTCCTCCTTCTTTTCCACCACACCCTTTGCTTCCTTCTCTCTCTCCCCCTTCTTCAAACCTCCCGTCTTTTCCCCAATCAGCTTCTCTCTCTCTCTCTCACTCCTCACCCCCACCCTCTGCGCACCTTACATCTTCACTTCCCTCTTTTCCTCTACTCCATGCATCTCCTCCTGTTTCACACTCTCCTTCTCCTGCTTTGTTGCCTGCTGGGCAGATGCCAGATTCGGGCAGTGTGGTCTCTCTGTATCCGGTGCTCACCGCACAAGGAACATTCTATGTGCCAAATACAGTTCAGCCTCTACCAGTCATGTTATCAGGGGAAGAAGGTGGAGATCCCCCTGCAGAAAGCACCCCTCAACCAGCAGCAGGCAGCTCAGGTCCGGGGACAGGGGGGAGGTCACAGGCACCACCATCTGATAATGATCAGTATCCCCGGTCAGAGCAGCCAACATTCACACCACAATGGAACTATAATCCTCCACAGTTTCAGCAGGGTGGAGAGACATCCTCTCGCAAAAAGGCAATTCCTAGAACCACCTATCAGCCACTGCATGACCCCAGTACACGATATCACAGCAATTCATCTGATGAAGATGAAGAAGGGACCTCATACATGCTGCCCAGCACTAGAAAGAAGAACCCACAGGCACTCAGAAGACAGGGGCAAATAGAAGCACCACCTTTACACTATGTGCACTTCACCCCAAGTCAGGTGACCAGCATCCTCAACAATCTTCCAGACCCAGAGATGCACCCCATGCCATTCTACAGAAGAATGCAGCAGAACCAGCGTACATATGCAGCCACCTGGAATGATCTGTGGGCTGTGATGGAGATAAAAGCAGGTGATGCCTTCTGGCCAATCATGAAGGAACATTTCAAGCTTGCAGCAGACCTAGATGTACATGCCTGGGAGTCAGGGCCGAAGCTGATTGAACAACTCAGAGAGTGGGCCAAAGGCAGGCTGGCCAGACAGGCTCTCAGCTTGCACGACATGAGTCAGGAGAAGACGGAGTCTGTGGAGAAGTTTCATGGCAGAGTAATTCAGGTCTTCCAGGACCTTGGCTTCACCATTCATGACCAGATACACAGGCAAATGTTGGCACAGGCCTTTGTGCATGGACTCAGAGAGCCAATCAGGAAGCCGCTGATAATGGCTAGGCCCGAGTACAGGTCAATAGCAATGGACACCCTGCTCACAGTAGCCAAAGGGATCGAGTCCCAACCAGGAGTACGGAAGACAACGCCCCTCATGGCGGCCATAGACTCTGAAGAGCCACCGCAACACCGAGACAGAAGGAATGTCAGATGTTTCAACTGCGGTAAATTGGGTCACTACCAGAGCCGGTGCAGGGCTCCACCACAACCCAAGACCCTGCCCAGAGGAGCAGGCCGAGGAACAGACCAGGTAAACAGTGAAGAACCCCGTCCATAGGACAGGGGCAAGCCAGGTACACAAGACACCACACTCCTGACATGCAAAACCCCATCAGCAGGACCAACCCCTCAAATTACCCTGGAAGTGGATGGCGTTGTCAGATCTTTTCTTGTGGACACTGGTGCAGCCAGAAGTGTGATGAGACATGTGGAACTCCCTGACCCTACCTGCCTATCAGAATCCTCTGTATCTTGCGTAGGCATTGATGGTCAAGTCAGACATTCTCAGCTTACAAAGCCTCTGAGCGTGTGCACTCAGCCAGGACACTCTATCCTATCCCAGTTTGTGGTGTCAAGAACCTGCCCACTCAACCTGCTGGGGGCGGACCTACTACAAAAACTGAAAGCAACCATAGTGTTCCAGGAAGATGGGACCGTAACCCTTTCTTCACCCTTGACCCAGGAAGAGTCAGTGATGCTGGCGGCCCTACAGGAACCTCAGGCAACTGATGAAGGCCTACCCAAGGAGGTACTGGACGTAGTACCAGAAAGTCTATGGTCCAAGGGACCCCAAGATGTGGGAAAACTTCAAGTTGCCCCGGTGCGGGTATCACTCAAGCCAGGCACTCCATATCCTCGTAAGGCCCAGTATCCCTTGTCCATCGCCCAGAGTCAAGCTGTCTCAGACCAATTGAAGGTGTTTCTGGAAATAGGGGTCGTTGTCCCTTGCACCTCTCCTTGCAACACCCCGCTTTTCCCCGTCAAGAAAAAGACTGTAAAAGGGGAGCCAGCCAAGTTCAGAATGGTACATGACCTAAGAGCTGTGAATGACGCTACAGTGTTTGAAACTGCAATTGTGCCGAATCCGCACACTCTGCTCTCAAATGTGCCTTCCACAGCAACAGTGTTCACGGTGATCGACCTGGCTAATGCTTTCTTCAGTGTTCCCCTCCATCCAGATGATCAGTTCCTGTTTGCCTTCACGCATCAGGGGGCACATTACATTACATGGGCGGTGATGCCCCAGGGGGCACAGAACAGCCCCTCACAATTCACCAAAGCAATGTCCACAGTTCTCGCCAACTGGATCACAGAACATGCAGAAGTGACCCTGCTACAATACGTGGACGATCTACTCCTCTGTGCAGTTGACTTTGACACGTGTAAAACACATTCCGTGTCTCTCTTACTCTACCTGGCGGAACAGCGCTGCAAGGTCTCGAAGAACAAAGTCCAGTGGTGTCTGAAGCGAGTTACATTCCTTGGGCACTGCATTGCTCACCAGACGAAACACCTGACAGATGATCGGAAGACCATAGTGGAGAAGATGGCTCCTCCAACAACTCCAAAGGGGCTACAAGCTTTCCTTGGTCTAGTTTCATATTGCAGAGCCTGGATCCCTGATGCCTCAGTCCTAATGCAACCTCTGTATGACTGCGTCAATGCAACCCCGTTCCTGCTAACAGATGTGGCCTTCAGTTCGTTCAAAAAGCTAAAAGACTCTGTAGTCTCAGCGCCAGCACTAGGCCTACCTGACTACATGAAGCTATTCCGTCTCTACCTGATGGAGAAAGAAGGCCATGCTACTGGAGTCCTGACACAGACTCACGGGGGAAGACAGAGACCTCTAGGCTACTTCTCAGCTCGCCTGGATCCAGTTGCAAGGGGAGCCCCCTCCTGCATGAGAGCAGTATTTGCAGCACACGCCCTCCTGGACAAGACTGCTGATATCATTCTTGGACATCCATTGGAAATCCTGGCTCCACATGACATCTCAGCAATTCTCAACCAAACCCAGCCAAAACATCTCTCTACCGCAAGACATCTTCGCCTGCAGTGCTCCCTACTACTGCCTGACAACGTCACCATCTCCAGATGTACAATCCTCAATCCGGCCACTCTACTCCCACTCCTAAGGGGGGATACGAATACGGACCCCTCAGATCCAAATCTGCGCGATACCTTCCACAAGGATCTGGATTTGCTCCGGACAGATGACCATGACTGCTTCAGTATCATGCAACAGGAAACAGCAGGACTACCCAATGTGGCAGAAAAGCCGCTGACCAACCCAGAGTTGATCCTCTACGTAGATGGCTCCAGATTTGCAGATGATGAAGGAAGATTCCACACGGGATGTGCAGTGACCAGCAATCAAGAAATCCTGTGGTCCAGAAGTCTGCCGCCTAGCCTGTCAGCCCAGGAAGCAGAACTAATAGCACTGACGAAGGCCTGCCGGATGGCAGAGGGCAAAACTGCGAACATATACACCGATTCAAGGTACTCGCATGGCATAGCACACGACTTTGGACCCATCTGGGCTGCAAGAGACTTCATCACAGCAAGCGGAACAACCGTGAAGCATCATGGAGCCATTAAGGACCTGCTGAGCGCACTTCAACTTCCAAAAATGGTGGCAGTACTGAAAGTCAAAGCGCATGGAAAACTGAACACAGTAGAGGCACGGGGCAACAACATGGCCGATATGGCAGCCAAAGAAGCCGCCAAAGGAAGACAATGCGGAGAAGTGGGAGAGGTCGTAGAGCCGGATGGCTACTACGTGGCAACTGAGGACAAGACACCAGATGAGATGACGTCTTGGAATCTATTCAAGAAGTTGCAAGAGCAAGCTCCAAAGGAGGAGAAAGAGATGGTATATAGAGAAACCAGCAGTCTATATATCGTTATATGTATTAACTCAAAACTAACTATGATAATTTAAACAGCACCAGAGTTGTTTAATACAAAAGTATATTTTATTAAATGCAAATACTAAAAGTTACCACACAGGATAACAATAACAGAAAAATAACACAAAATATATAATAGTAAATATATTGGTATGGACTAGTACCAAGATATAATGTGATCCCAAATGGTGTGCTAAAAAACGCACAGCGGTCACGGGCCCTACCTAGCAGCAATCAATCCTATAAATTAAAGGTGTCCATTGTAATTGGAACACCACAAGAGACAGACCCACATTTGTAAGTGAGAGGAAGGGAGGCAGGAAAAGAAAAACCTCCCTCGGCCAGTAGAAACACACTTGTGAATAGTCTTGTCACATATGCATATTAAGAAATTGTTGCTGCTAAAATGTAAGGAAAATAAACAGTTAGTTACCCATGAGAAGTGTTCAGTAATGTCCAGTAATGAGGGACCGGACCGCTTTCCCCGACGCGCGTTTCGCGAGGATAAACCTCGCTTCCTCAAGGAAGCCCCCTTGAGGAAGCGAGGTTTATCCTCGCGAAACGCGCGTCGGGGAAAGCGGTCCGGTCCCTCATTACTGGACATTACTGAACACTTCTCATGGGTAACTAACTGTTTATTTTCCTTACATTTTAGCAGCAACAATTTCTTAATATGCATATGTGACAAGACTATTCACAAGTGTGTTTCTACTGGCCGAGGGAGGTTTTTCTTTTCCTGCCTCCCTTCCTCTCACTTACAAATGTGGGTCTGTCTCTTGTGGTGTTCCAATTACAATGGACACCTTTAATTTATAGGATTGATTGCTGCTAGGTAGGGCCCGTGACCGCTGTGCGTTTTTTAGCACACCATTTGGGATCACATTATATCTTGGTACTAGTCCATACCAATATATTTACTATTATATATTTTGTGTTATTTTTCTGTTATTGTTATCCTGTGTGGTAACTTTTAGTATTTGCATTTAATAAAATATACTTTTGTATTAAACAACTCTGGTGCTGTTTAAATTATCGGAGGAGAAAGAGAGTTGGATGCGGAAGGGTGCAACACATCAAGAAGGAAGGGTATACTCAATGGACTATAAACCCTGTTTACCCCGAAGCATGTACCCTATGGTGGTCCAGTGGGCACATGGGCCCACGCACAGATCAAAGACACAGATGAATGATCTGATTGGTGCTTACTGGTTCGCTCCAGGGATCTCCACCCTAACAGCCAAGTTCGCAAGCAGCTGTCTGACCTGCGGCAAATGCAACCCTGGAAGAATAGAGAAAGTTCCCACCCATCATCTTGCCAGACCACTATACCCCTTCCAGAGGATCCAAATAGACCACATCCAGATGCCGCCAAGTGGAGGATTCGAATATGCCCTTGTGGTCGTGGACGTGTTTTCAGGATGGCCAGAAGCTTTCCCAGTGAGGAATCAGTCAGCAAAGACTACTGCAAAGAAGCTGCTTTCGGAGATCGTGTGCAGATACGGGGTCCCAGAAGTGATAGAGAGTGATCAGGGTCCCGCATTCACAGCAAACCTCACAAGGAAGATCTGGTCAGCAGTAGGGTCAGATTTAGGCCTACATACTCCCTATCACCCTCAGAGTAGCGGGAAAGTAGAAAGACTAAATGGGACACTTAAGAACAGGATGTTGAAAGTTGCCCAAGAGGCACGCAAACCATGGCACGAAACCCTTCCCATTGCACTGTTTAGTGTAAGGCACACTCCCCGGGGCCCAGAAAAGCTGTCACCACATGAGATTCTGTTTGGGTCCAGCCCTAGATTAGGGGTATTTTTCCCTCAGCAGTTGGCAATGCAATATGATACTTTGTCTGCTTATGTAATTCAACTGTCCAAAAAACTAGCTGATGTCCATTCTCGAGTTTTCTCTTCATTACCAGATCCAGAAGCAGTACCCGGTACGCACTCCCTGAAACCAGGAGACTGGGTGTTGGTAAAGAAGTTCGTGAGGAGAACACTCGACCCCAGATTTGACGGTCCCTTCCAAGTGCTGCTGACAACACCAACCTCTGTGAAAGTAGAGGGAAAACCCACTTGGATCCACGCATCGCATTGCAAGAAGGCTCCTGTACCAGAAGATACGCCAAAGCCAGAATGATCCTGTATATCCTCTGTGTGATACACATCCTGGGGGCAGAAGCTCCACGTGCCCCACCTCTGGGAGGGGAGATCACCAAAGATGGGGACTACACCATTTTCTGGTTCGATACATCAGCTCAGCACACATAATTACATACCTGTTTGATTACTGCGACGTGGTACACTGCCCACCCACACTGCTGGACAGCTTGGGGCATGGGACTCAGTATATTTGTGTTGCAGATAAATATTGGGGAGACAAATGTGAATACTGGGGAGCGGCAGCATGGAACACTGGTGACAGTTGGGGATACAAACCCCCATCAGCCCTAAACAGGAAAGATAAAGATGGCAAGTCCTTAATTGACCGTATGCACTCAACAAAGCAGGCATTCAGGAAGGGGTGCAGCACCAGGGGGGAATGCAACCGACTCATACTTAGCATTGAAAACCCCTCCCCAGGTGATGCCGGTACTTATATAATGAGCAGTACATCTCCAAGTGGTGAACGCAAACCCCCAGTGCAGTACTCAGGAAAATTCAAGCTGGCAAATGTAGCTGACAAGCCCAATGTGACTCAGGAGACCCCTAGTAACATAATGGTACTGACAGACCCGACCTATGAGGAGACTTTAGCAGTAGAGACTGGGTTCTCTGAAACCAATTACTGGCTAGAGTGGGTAAGATACACATCCCAACAGCATAATGGGAGTGGCTGTTATGCATGTGCCGGAGCCAGACCCCATCTGGGCACAGTGCCACTTGACATCCCAGAATCCCAGCAGGCCTGTTTCCTCAGCATATACACTAAAGGTACCGTCACACTAAACGATATCGCTAGCGATCCGTGACGTTGCAGCGTCCTGGCTAGTGATATCGTTTAGTTTGACACGCAGCAGCGATCAGGATCCTGCTGTGATGTCGCTGGTCGCTGAATAAAGTCCAGAACTTTATTTGGTCGTCCGATCGCCGTGTATCGTTGTGTTTGACACCAAAAGCAACGATACCAGCGATGTTTTACACTGGTAACCAGGGTAAACATCGGGTTACCAAGTGCAGGGCCGCGCTTAGTAACCCGATGTTTACCCTGGTTACCAGCGTAAAAGTAAAAAAAACAAACAGTACATACTCACCCAGCGTCATACCTCCCCCAGCGTCTGCTTCCTGACACTGACTGAGCGCCGGCCCTAAAGTGAAAGTGAAAGCCGCTGTGCTGTTAGGGCCGGAGCTCAGTCAGTGTCAGGAAGCAGAAGCTGGGGGACGCTGGGTGAGTATGTACTGTTTGTTTTTTTTACTTTTACGCTGGTAACCAGGGTAAACATCGGGTTACTAAGCGCGGCCCTGCGCTTAGCAACCCGATGTTTACCCTGGTTACCTGGGGACCTCGGCATCGTTGGTCGCTGGAGAGCGGTCTGTATGACAGCTCTCCAGCGATCAAACAGCGACGCTGCAGCGATCGGCATCGTTGTCGCTATCGCTGCAGCGTCGCTTAATGTGACGGTACCTTAACTCATCTCATTCTGCATCCTGTGAAGACTGGAAGTCAAAGTACCCACTCATGACTAAAGACACCCCCCCAGGGACTGGAATAACAATATACCCTGGTAATTACACCTGTTACACACGCACAGGGGCCGGCAGGGATGTAAAAAACTTCACTAAGGGGTTCTGCTCAGAGTACAGTACCACCACTGACAACCTAATTAATCATGTGGTTTCCCTAGGTGACATATACTGGATCTGTGGTGATATGAAGATACGTAGTAGACTGGAAGGTGTTTGGGTAGGCCAATGTGCACTGGCGAAAATTCTGATGCCCTTCCATCTGTTTCCCTACACCCATGAGTCCTCACCCAGTACTGCAGCAAGCAGACCAAAGCGGGCAAGTGCCCCAAAAGGCAGTTTTGATCCACATGTTTATATAGACACCGTAGGTGTGCCTAGGGGGGTGCCTGATGAATTTAAAGCCAGGGACCAGGTCAAGGCAGGATTTGAGTCATTGTTGCCAATATTAACTGTGAACAAAAATGTTGATTGGATAAATTATGTGTATTACAACCAGCAGAGATTTGTTAACTACACCCGAGATGCTCTAAAAGGTCTGGCAGACCAGTTGGGCCCAACTTCCATCATGGCATTCCAGAATAGGATGGCCCTAGACATGATTCTAGCTGAAAAAGGAGGTGTTTGTAAAATGATCAAAGACACCTGTTGCACCTACATCCCAGACAATACTGGTCCCAATGGTAAAGTCACGGTGGCAATACAGAAACTCACCGAGCTATCAGAAGAATTGAAACAAAACTCAGGAGTGAAAGATCCTTGGGACCAGTACTTTGGATGGATGAGTGGGTGGCAAAGGTTGCTAGCACAGATTGGGGCAGCCATATTTGTTATTTTTGTTCTTGTGATAATTTCTGGTTGCTGCGTAATCCCTTGTATCCGCAGGATGATGGAAAAGACAGTCAAGGAAACCACAAACCTGATGCCACATCTCCTCCTGGACGAACCTATCCGAATCCAGATTCACCCACCTGACGGCTCCTCCAACCCCGATGAGGATGAATATGTGGAATTGATTGGAGAACTTCGCCAATATGAGACTATGCACGCTTCTACCCCCCTTTAGGGACAGATCTCCTGACCGCCCATTTGCGAAAAGTCTGTACGGTGTAGGGCATGTGCATTAGGTATATGTCAGTTCGCCGACAGCACAAAAGAGTTGCAGCGCTTTGGGACAGGAGGCTAGGATTAGGGCAAGTTATATCTAAGGGGGGCTTGTGATAGAAATATATATATCATGTAGATCTCACTTGCATGTATATCCCTTTAACCCCTTAATCCCGTATGACGTACTATCCCGTCAAGGTGACCTGGGACTTAATTCCCGGTGACGGGATAGTACGTCATACGCGATCGGCCGCGCTCACGGGGGGAGCGCGGCCGATCGCGGCTGGGTGTCAGCTGCCTATCGCAGCTGACATCCGGCACTATGTGCCAGGAGCGGTCACGGACCGCCCCCGGCACATTAACCCCCGGCACACCGCGATCAAACATGATCGCGGTGTACCGGCGGTATAGGGAAGCATCGCGCAGGGAGGGGGCTCCCTGCGGGCTTCCCTGAGACCCCCGGAGCAACGCGATGTGATCGCGTTGCTGCGAGGGTCTCCTACCTCCTTCCTGGCTGCAGGTCCCGGATCCAAGATGGCCGCGGCATCCGGGTCCTGCAGGGAAGGAGGTGGCTTACCGAGTGTCTGCTCAGAGCAGACGCTGGTAAGCCTGCAGCCCTGTCAGTGAGATCGGTGATCTGACAGAGTGCTGTGCACACTATCAGATCATCGATCTGTGATGTCCCCCCCTGGGACAAAGTAAAAAAGTAAAAAAAAAAATTTTCCACATGTGTAAAAAAAAATAAAAAATTCCTAAATAAATAATAAAAAAAAAATATATATTATTCCCATAAATACATTTCTTTATCTAAATAAAAAAAACAAAACAATAAAAGTACACATATTTAGTATCGCCGCGTCCGTAACGACCCAACCTATAAAACTGCCCCACTAGTTAACCCCTTCAGTAAACACCGTAAGAAAAAAAAAAAAAAAAAACGAGGCAAAAAACAACGCTTTATTACCATACCGCCTAACAAAAAGTGGAATAACACGTGATCAAAAAGACTGATATAAATATCCATGGTACCGCTGAAAACGTCATCTTGTCCCGCAAAAAACAAGCCGCCATACAGCATCATCAGCAAAAAAATAAAAAAGTTATAGTCCTCAGAATAAAGCGATACCAAAATAATTATTTTTTCTATAAAATAGTTTTTATCGTATAAAAGCACCAAAACATAAAAAAATGATATAAATGAGATATCGCTGTAATCGTACTGACCCGACGAATAAAACTGCTTTATCAATTTTACCAAACGCGGAACGGTATAAACGCCTCTCCCAAAAGAAATTCATGAATAGCAGGTTTTTGGTCATTCTGCCTCACAAAAATCGGAATAAAAAGTGATCAAAAACTGTCATGTGTCCGAAAATGTTACCAATAAAAACGTCAACTCGTCCCGCAAAAAACAAGATCTCACATGACTCTGTGGAGCAAAATGTGGAAAAATTATAGGTCTCAAAATGTGGAGACGCAAAAACTTTTTTGCTATAAAAAGCGTCGCTGGTTTCACACTTGCGTTTTTGTCTGCAGCGTTTTTTGCACAAAAAAACGCATGCGTTTTTTCCCTATATTTAACATTGAAAATGCATGCGTTTTTTTGTACGCGTTTGGTCGCGTTTTCAAACGCATGCGTTTTTTTTCTGCATGCGTTCATTTTCAGAAATACAACCTGCAGTATTTTCTTGCGTTTTTAAGCACATGCGTTTGTTTGCGTTAAAAACGCATGCGTTTTTATCGGAAAAAAAACAGAAAACACACTGAAAAGCCACCCACCACCATCAAGGTGATAAAGGGATCCAAACCCTAACCCTAACTCTACCCCTAACCGTTTAATGAACATTTTCTGACAGTCATAGTGCCACGTATTTAAGTGCCACGTATTTCAGTGCCACGTATTTCAGTGCCACGTATTTCAGTGCCACGTATTTCAGTGCCACGTATTTCAGTGCCACGTATCACGTATTTCTGTGCCACGTGTTTCAGTGCCACGTATTTAAGTGCCACGTATCACGTATTTCAGTGCCACGTATCACGTATTTCAGTGCCACATATTTTAGTACCACGTATTTCAGTTGCACGTATTTCAGTGCCACGTATTTCAGTGCCACGTATTTCAGTGCCACGTATTTCAGTGCCACGTATCACGTATTTCAGTGCCACGTGTTTCAGTGCCACGTATTTAAGTGCCACGTATCACGTATTTCAGTGCCACGTATTTCAGTGCCACGTATTTCAGTGCCACGTATTTCAGTGCCACGTATCACGTATTTCAGTGCCACGTGTTTCAGTGCCACGTATTTCAGTGCCACGTATTTCAGTGCCACATATTTCAGTGCCACGTATTTCGGTGCCACGTATTTCAGTGCCACGTATCACGTATTTCAGTGCCACGTGTTTCAGTGCCACGTATTTAAGTGCCACGTATTTCAGTGCCACGTATTTCAGTGCCACGTATTTCAGTGCCACGTATTTCAGTGCCACGTATTTCAGTGCCACGTATTTCAGTCACGTTTAGGGTTAGGGGTAGGGTTAGGGTTAGGGTTAGGGCTAGGGTTGGAGGTAAAGTTAGGGTTGGGGCTAAAGTTAGGGTTGGGGTTTGGATTACATTTACGGTTTGGATTAGGGTTGGGATTAGAATTATGGGTGTGTCAGGGCTAGGGGTGTGGTTAGGGTTACCGTTGGGATTAGGGTTAGGGGTGTGTTTGGGTTAGGGTTTCAGGTAGAATTGGGGAGTTTCCACTGTCCAGGCACATCAGGGGCTCTCCAAGCACGACATGGCGTCCAATCTCAATTCCAGCCAATTCTGCGTTGAAAAAGTAAACAGTGCTCCTTCCCTTCCAAGCTCTCCCGTGTGCCCAAAAAGGGGTTTACCCCAACATATGTGTTATCAGCGTACTCGGGACAAATTGAACAACAACTTCTGGGGTCCAAGTTCTCTTGTTATCCTTAGGAAAATAAAAATTTGGGGGGCTAAAAACCATTTTTGTGGGAAAAAAAAGATGTTTTATTTTCACGGCTCTGCGTTATAAACTGTAGTGAAACACTTGGGGGTTCAAAGTTCTCACAACACATCTAGATAAGTTCCTTGGGAGGTCTAGTTTCCAATATGGGGTCACTTGTGGGGGTTTTTACTGTTTGGGTACATCAGGGGCTCTGCAAATGCAACGTGACGCCTGCAGACCAATCCATTTAAGGCTGCATTCCAAATGGCGCTCCTTCCCTTCCGAGCTCTGTCATGCACCCAAACAGTGGTTCCCCCCCACATATGGGGTATCAGCGTACTCAGGACAAATTGGACAACAACTTTTGGGGTCTAATTTATCCTGTTACCCTTGTGAAAATACAAAACTGGGGGCTAAAAAATCATTTTTGTGAAAAAAAAAAGAATTTTTATTTTCACGGCTTTGCGCTATAAACTTTAGTGAAACACTTGGGGGTTCAAAGTTCTCAAAACACATCTAGACAAGTTCCTTGGGAGGTCTAGTTTCCAATATGGGGTCACTTGTGGGGGGTTTGTACTGTTTGGGTACATCAGGGGCTCTGCAAATGCAACGTGACGGCTGCTGACCAATCCATTTAAGTCTGCATTCCAAATGGCGCTCCTTCCCTTCCGCGCTCTGTCATGCGCCCAAACAGTGGTTCCCCCCCACATATGGGGTATCAGCGTACTCAGGACAAATTGGAAAACAAATTTTGGGGTCCAATTTATTCTGTTACCCTTGTAAAAATACAAAGCTGGGGGCTAAAAAATCATTTTTGAGAAAAAAAAAAATTATTTTCACGGCTCTGCGTTATAATCTGTAGTGAAACACTTGGGGGTTCAAAGCTCTCAAAACACATCTAGATAAGTTCCTTAGGGGGTCTACTTTCCAAAATGGTGTCACTTGTGGGGGGTTTCAATGTTTAGGCACATCAGGGGCTCTTCAAACGCAACATGGCGTCCCATCTCAATTCCAGTCAATTTTGCATTGAAAAGTCAAATGGCGCTCCTTCCCTTCCAAGCTCTGCCATGCGCCCAAACAATGGTTTACACCCACATATGGGGTATCAGCGTACTCAGGACAAATTGCACAACATTTTTTGGGGTCCAATTTCTTCTCTTACCCTTGGGAAAATAAAAAATTGGGGGCGAAAAGATCATTTTTGTGAAAAAATATGATTTTTTATTTTTACGGCTCTGCATTATAAACTTCTGTGAAGCACTTGGTGGGTCAAAGTGCTCACCACACATCTAGATAAGTTCCTTAGGGGGTCTACTTTCCAAAATGGTGTCACTTGTAGGGAGTTTCAATGTTTAGGCACATCAGTGGCTCTCCAAACGCAACATGGCGTCCCATCTCAATTCCAGTCAATTTTGCATTAAAAAGTCAAATGGCGCTCCTTCCCTTCCAAGCTCTGCCATGCGCCCAAACAATGGTTTACACCCACATATGGGGTATCAGCGTACTCAGGACAAATTGCACAACATTTTTTGGGGTCCAATTTCTTCTCTTACCCTTGGGAAAATAAAAAATTGGGGGCGAAAAGATCATTTTTGTGAAAAAATATGATTTTTTATTTTTACGGCTCTGCATTATAAACTTCTGTGAAGCACTTGGTGGGTCAAAGTGCTCACCACACATCAAGATAAGTTCCTTAGGGGGTCTACTTTCCAAAATGGTGTCACTTGTATGGAGTTTCAATGTTTAGGCACATCAGTGGCTCTCCAAACGCAACATGGCGTCCCATCTCAATTCCAGTCAATTTTGCATTGAAAAGTCAAATGGCGCTCCTTTCCTTCCAAGCTCTGCCATGCGCCCAAACAATGGTTTACACCCACATATGGGGTATCAGCGTACTCAGGACAAATTGCACAACATTTTTTGGGGTCCAATTTCTTCTCTTACCCTTGGGAAAATAAAAAATTGGGGGCGAAAAGATCATTTTTGTGAAAAAATATGATTTTTTATTTTTACGGCTCTGCATTATAAACTTCTGTGAAGCACTTGGTGGGTCAAAGTGCTCACCACACATCAAGATAAGTTCCTTAGGGGGTCTACTTTCCAAAATGGTGTCACTTGTAGGGGGTTTCAGTGTTTAGGCACATCAGGAGCTCTCCAAACGCAACATGGCGTCCCATCTCAATTCCAGTCAATTTTGCATTGAAAAGTCAAATGGTGCTCCTTTCCTTCCGAGCTCTGCCATACGCCCAAACAGTCGTTTACCCCCACATATGGGGTATCAGCGTACTCAGGACAAATTGTACAACAACTTTGGGGGTCCATTTTCTCCTGTTACCCTTGGTAAAATAAAACAAATTGGAGCTGAAATAAATTTTGTGTGAAAAAAAGTTAAATGTTCATTTTTATTTAAACATTCCAAAAATTCCTGTGAAACACCTGAAGGGTTAATAAACTTCTTGAATGTGGTTTTGAGCACCTTGAGGGGTTCAGTTTTTAGAATGGTGTCACACTTGAGTATTTTCTATCATATAGACCCCTCAAAATGACTTCAAATGAGATGTGGTCCCTAAAAAAAAATGGTGTTGTAAAAATGGGAAATTGCTGGTCAAATTTTAACCCTTATAACTCCGTCACAAAAAAAAATTTTGGTTCCAAAATTGTACTGATGTAAAGTAGACATGTGTGAAATGTTATTTATTAAGTATTTTGCGTGACATATGTCTGTGATTTAAGGGCATAAAAATTCAAAGTTGGAAAATTGCAAAATTTTCAAAATTTTCGCCAAATTTCCATTTTTTTCACAAATAAATGCAAGTTATATCGAATAAATTTTACCACTAACATGAAGTACAATATGTCACGAGAAAACAATGTCAGAATCGCCAAGATCCGTCAAAGCGTTCCAGAGTTATAGCCTCATAAAGGGACAGTGGTCAGAATTGTAAAAATTGGCCCGGTTATTAACGTGCAAACCACCCTCGGGGCTTAAGGGGTTAAATCATGTCCTTGCATAAAAGCAAATATATTCAGCTATTTTATGATCAATTGCTCAATTTAATCACATGAGTTAGGCAAGACGGACCTTGGGACTTTCTGCTATGTCTAGATCGCAAGAAAACGGGAAGTTAAAGCAGATGGTTCGAAACTAATGTCCCAGAATGTTGCTGACTAGCAGGATAAAGGTGGCAGATGTTTCCGAAAATGCTAAATCAGTTTGTTGCTAGGTAGACCATAGTTCGAAGATGCCATGTACTCAGTTAAATGCATTATGTACTCAGTCAGCCAATGAAATAATAGCTAAATTGTATGTCAATTTACTAACCACTCCCATTTTATACGCTTTTATAAGATCATGTATCAATCAATAAACCAGAGATCTGGATGGAATGTTATACTGTCACTTTGTGTCAGAGTTCATTCTTTCTTGAGCGCTCAACAGATCTGATCTGATAATAATTGGGAACGGACACAGCATACACACGGGGTTAAATTCACCCCGAGCCAAATTTGCTATAACAGTTGTCCCATATGTTAATGATGTCCTCCATTGTGGTCCTATCATTAATAATGTCTCCCATTGTGACCCCATATATTAATATTCTTCCTCACTGTGCCATATACACTAATTAGGTCCCTTATTGTGGCCTTCATAAACCAAGAATGTTACCCATTGTGGCCACATATATTAACAATCAAAGCCCACATCAAAGCCGCGACATGTCATCTGTTTTGAACAGCTGACATGTGCGCACAATAGTGGCGAGTGGAATCGCAATCCACCCGCCGCTATTAACTTGTTAAATGCCGCTTCCGGCTATCCGGACGGAAATGCGCGCATCGCCGACCCCCGTCACATGATCGGGGGTCAGCAATGCGTCGGCATAGTAACCAGAGGTCTCCTTGAGACCTCTATGGTTGCTAATGCCGGCTTGCTGTGAGCGCCACCCTGTGGTGGGCGCTCATAGCAAGCCTATAATTCAGCTACATAGGAGCGATCTGATGATCGCTGCTATGTAGCAGAGCCGATCAGGCTATGCCAGCTTCTAGCCTCCCATGAAGGCTATTGAAGCATGGCAAAAGTAAAAAAAAAAATGTTTAAAAAAATATGAAATAAATAAAAAAAAATTAAAGTTTAAATCAACCCCCCTTTCGCCCCATTCAAAATAAAACAATAAAAATAAAATATAAAAATATACACATATTTGGTATCGCCGTACTCAGAATCACCCGATCTATCATTGAAAAAAGGATTAACCTGATCGCTAAACAGTGTAGCGAGAAAAAAATTTGAAACACCCGAATTACGTTTTTGTGGTCGCCGCGATATTGCATTAAAATGCAATTAGGGGGCGATCAAAAGAACGTATCTGCACCAAAATGGTATCACTAAAAACGTCAGCCCTGTGCACAAAAAATAAGCCCTCACCGGACCCCAGATCACGAAAAATGAAGACGCTACGGGTATCGGAAAATGGCGCTTTTTTTTTTTTTTAGCAAAGTTTGGAATTTTTTTTCACCACTTAGATAAAAAATAAACCTAGACATGTTTGGTGTCTATGAACTCGTAATGATGTGGACAATCATAATGGCAGGTCAGTTTTAGCATTTAGTGAACCTAGCAAAAAAGCCAAACAAAAAACACGCGTGGAATTGCACTTTTTTTGCAATTTCACCGCACTTGGAATTTTTTTCCCGTTTTATAGTGCACAAAATGGTAAAACCAATGATGTCGTTCAAAAGTACAACTCGTCCCACAAAAAATAAGCCCTCACATGGCCATATTGATGGAAAAATAAAAAAGTTATGGCTCTGGGAAGGAGGGGAGCGAAAAACGAACACGGAAAAACGGAAAATCCCAAGGTCATGAAGGGGTTAATGATGTTGCCGATTGAGGCCCCATACACTCATGGTGTCCTCTATTCTGGCCCCTTTTGTTTAAATTGTCATGTGATGGCACTTATACACTTATAATGTGTTCATTCTGGTCCCCATATACCCGTATTTATAATACCCCCATGATGGCCCTTATGCACTTATGGTGTTTCACATTCTGGCCCCCATACAATTACAATATCCCCACGCTAGCCTCCATATTGTTATAATGTCCTTATGATTGCTCCCATATACTTATAGTGTCTCCGGTTGTGGCCCTCATATAATTTTAATGTTTCTATGAAGACACTTATACACTTATAAAGTCCCCACGTTCTGGATCTTATAGTGTTATAATGTCCATGTTATGGCCTCCATACACTTATAATGTGCCCATTTTGGATGTAATACACTTATAATGTCTCTACGATAACCCCGTACATTTATAATATGCCCATTCTGGCTCTCATGCACTTATTTTCCTTCATTCAGGCCTCCATATTCTTATAATGTTCTCATGAAGATCCCCACACACTTATAATAATAATAATTATAATAATTTTTATTTATATAATAATAATTTTTATTTATATAGCGCCAACATATTCCGCAGCACTTTACAATTAAGCGGGGACATGTACAAACAATAAATTCAATACAGGTTAAGACAATTTAAACAGTGACATTAGGAGTGAGGTCTCTGCTCGCAAGCTTACAATCTACAAGGAAATGGGGGGGGACAATAGGTGAAAAGTGCTTGTTATTTCAGGTCTGGCAATTATAATACATAGGGATTTTCATACAAAGCTGCATGATCCGGTCATCAGCCCGTGTGTTTAAGTGCAATAGTCAAGTATCAAGTGCAGTTATCGTGTGCATGGAGGGTGTGGAGAGTAGGGTGCAGATTCAGAGTAATATTTGGAAGGGGGAACAGGGCAAAGTTAGTTTACTGAGTAGTTGGTGTGGTAGGCTTGTTTGAATAGATGGGTTTTTAGAGCGCGCTTGAATAGGTCGGGGCTAGGTATCAGTCTGATCGTCTGGGGAAGTGCATTCCACAGAGCTGGCGCAGCACGAGAGAAGTCTTGGAGACGGAGGTGTGAGGTTCGGATTATGGGGGATGCTAGTCTTAGGTCGTTTGTAGAACGGAGGGCACGTGTAGGGCGATAGATAGAGATGAGAGAGGAGATATAAGGCGGTGCAGAACTGTGGAGAGCTTTGTGGGTGAGAGAGATGAGTTTATACTGGACCCTGTAGCGAATGGGTAGCCAGTGTAATGACTGGCACAAGATGGAGGCATCGGTGAAGCGGCTGGACAGAAATATGACCCTGGCTGCAGCATTCAAGATGGATTGGAGAGGAGAAAGTTTGGTAAGAGGGAGACCGATTAGAAGAGAATTGCAGTAGTCCAGACGAGAATGAATAAGAGCGACAGTAAGAGTCTTAGCAGTTTCAACGGTGAGAAAAGGTCGGATTCTGGAGATGTTTTTAAGATGCAGATGACAAGAGCGAGTGAGTGATCGGATGTAGGGAGTAAAGGAAAGTTCGGAGTCGAATATGACCCCAAGACAGCGGGCATGCTGCTTGGGAGTTATGGTTGAACCCTCCAGGGTAATTTCGATGTTGGGTAGAGTGAGGTTAGTAGAAGGGAGAAACACAAGAAGTTCCGTTTTGGAGAGATTTAGTTTCAGGTAGAGGGAGGACATGATGTTAGAGACAGCAGACAGACAATCCTTGGTATTTTGAATTAGGGTAGGGGTGATGACAGGGGAAGAAGTGTATAATTGGGTGTCATCAGCATAGAGATGATACTGGAACCCAAATCTGCTGATTGTTTGTCCAATAGGGGCCGTGTAAAGAGAGAAGAGGAGGGGGCCTAGGACTGAGCCTTGCGGAACCCCATGCCCCTGATGATGGCCATCATTCACATATGATGTCCCCCATGATCACCTCCGTGTTTATAATGTCCCAATGATGGCCCTCATTGCCATTACTTTAAGGTATCAAATCCTGATGATAGGTTCTCTCTAAGAAACAATATAAAGAAAAGTGAACAAAAATTCCTCAAGAATCTTTTGAGAGACTGATGAAGTCCTACGGATACTGATTACTTGAAGTTATTGACGCTACAGGTGGTTCTACAAGGTATTGATTCATGGAGTGTACTTAATTTTCTACCAGTACTTCTGCATTTTGGTCTAGTTTTAGGTAATACCTGTTTTCTTTCCTTGTTATAGAACATAGAACACAGCCATAATAATCTATGGGGCTGTTCACATTTCCATGTTTTTTTGTTCAGACTGTGTGTCCGTATAAAAATAATAGAGACATATTAATAATTTTTTTTATAGTGCCAATGCAGCGCCCCAGAGTCCTGGTCGTTGCAGTACTGTGGCTCCGCCACTATGGGGAGCCATGGTGCGTCCGATGGCACTGAAGGAGTTCATCCGATCAGGTATCACAGACACCAATACATTTCACAGCAGGGCCTCCGGGGGGAGCTAAGGGTGCTATTCATTAGGCCACTCCCCACCATAGTGGGTAAACCGGGGGTCAGGCAGGAAGTTAGATCAGAAAGCTGACTGGATTGGACGAAGCAACACCTAGTGGCAGAGGGTGTTGTGGAGGAAGAGACAGTAGGGTCTCTGTCAGGGGTGGGATCCTGACAGAGGCTTGGTATTGGAAAGAACGTAACGGGTCCGCGCCAGCTCCGGGAAGCGGCGGGGCCCAAGAAAGGACTAGAAGCGAGATAGATTGTGCTGAGTGAGAAACGAGATCAAGCGATAGGAGAATTCCAGTAGGGGTCGTGCTGTAAGACCGAAGCAACATCCTACTGAGGCGCAATACCGGTGGCCGGAACGCCGAGGGAGTATTATGACATTCAGCTTCAAGCAATACTCTAAACAGCGGCAGGACAGTCAGTTTAAGGCGGGCTGTCTAACACATATCACCTATGAAGTCTTGGGAGGCAATTGCGGGAGAGGGGCGTCTCTAGGGTCCCGGAAGAACTCCAGGCCTACCCGACAAACGGGTGCCGTTCTAACTGTAACATCAGGAAGGGACGGACGATTAGAAGAACATCATTTAATCGAGTTGTGAGGGAACTTAAGAAACAGACACAACAGTTGTGGGGTACTTTCCGTAAGCATAGCAGGGAAGGACTACAACACATAGCGCTAAGAAGGAAGGCACCGATTTCCACCTGTGAAGTGAACTCTGGAGGTGCCATTGGACCGGCCGGACTTGCGCAGCCTGGTGAACCGTATTCTGGACTGAGGACTCAGAGATCTCCAGTAAAGAGGTAAAGAGACTGCAACCTGGTGTCCTCGTTATTTACCGCGACCTGCACCCCACAACTGCACCGTTACAACACCACTTATTGCACCGGACGTCCCCCACTGACAGACAGGGCCACGGACCGGGTCTAGCCACCGTGACAATCCCAGGACTGAGATCCCAGAGGCCCGGCTCCGGGTACCCCTCGGCTCTGCGGCGGTGTGGGGGCGCTCTACCAACATGTTCTGCAGCACTTTACAATTTTAGAGGGGATTTGTACAGACAATAAAACATTACAGAATAACACATAGCTCAGATACCAAAAGAGTGAGGATCCTGCACTTCTTCTTGCAATCTGTAAGGAAATATGGGAAACATGAAAGGTAAATGTTAAAATGTGCTTATATTGTTCGATACAACTATAAGGCTATGTGCGCACATTGCGGATTTGCTTGCAGAAATTTTTGCAAGGTTTCTGCATCTCTTGGCAGAAAAATGCAGTGGAAAATCTGTGCAGTTTTTATGCGTATTTGATATATTTTTGTTGCGGTTTTTATGCGGTTTTTCATGCAGTTTTGTATGCGTTTTTGTAAGCTAAATAAAGATATATTATTTAAAAAAAAGAATTGTGAAGAAATTTCCTTGTTCAACCTCTTCAGCCAGATACCCTCATTAATATTAAATAAAAAACACACACACACAGAGTCACCAGCCTATGTAGGAGCATTAACATAATTAACCTACGTATGCTGTAACAAAACAGCAACTGTGGCTACATCACCACGGTCAGTAATCGGCTGTGCTTTGGACGCAGCACATGTCCACTCTGTCCAAAGCACTGCCGGATTTTAAACGCAGGTGATTCCGCATGTGTTCATTGAACTGTGCGGAATCACCGCGCCCTATGAATTGGATAGGTGATATTTATCCTGCAGAGACTGAGCGTCTCTGCAAGATAAATAGACATGCTGCAGTCTGGAAAGATGCGCCGCATGTCCGTCTCTGCAGGGAAGAAGTGGGCGCTGGTGCACGCATAGTGGACATGGGATTTCTTGAAATCCACTATGCTGTAACATCAGTCTGCTTTGGGTTGGACACTGTTGATGTATGCAGCATCCAACCCGCAGTGTTTACTGACCGTGGGAACATACTGTCAGAAATCTGCATGAAATGCAATACCTGTTTATTTAAAAAAAAAACTGCGTGGGCTCCCCCGTAATTTTAATAACCAGCAGAGGGAAAGCCGATGGCTGAGGGCTGATGTTAATATTCTGGGAAGGAGCTAATAGCCATAAAGGTTCCCAGGCTTTGCATTGTCAGGTGACATCAAGCCCACAGGTTAGTAATAGAGAAGCGTCTATAAGACACCTATCTATTACTAATCCTTTAGTTACATGGTAAATAAAGACACGGCCAGAATAAAGTCCTTTATTTGAAATAATCACACAGACTCCTTTATTGAATCTAAATTTACCATACTTACTGAATGCCTAATCCCCGACGCCCTCGTGTCCTGCAACAAAAATAAAATAATAAACCAACATATAATAGTATCCGGTCCCACATAGTCCATTTAATTCCGAGTGTCCCAAGTCGATCTCACGTGATCCCAAGCACACTGCCAGGACAACGAAGGAGTGGCTTCGTAAGAAGCATATGATGGTCCTGGAGTGGACTAGTCAGTCTCCAGATCTCAACCCCATAGAAAATATTTGGAGGGAGTTGAAAGTCTGTGTTGCCCAGTGAGAGGCCCAAAACATCACTGCTCTAGAGGAGATCTGCATGAAGGAATGGGCCAACATACCACCAACAGTGTGTGCCAACCTTGTGAAGATCTACAGAAAACGTTTGACCTCTGTCATTGCCAACAAAGGATATGCAGCAAAATATTGATATTAATTTTTGTTAATGACCACATACTTATTTTACACCATAATTTGCAAAATAAATCTTGCCAAATCAGACAAGGTAATTTTCTGGATTTGTTTTCTCATTTTGACTCTCATAGTTGTGGTCTACCTATGATGTGAATTACAGGCCTCTCTCATCTTTTTAAGTGAGAGAACTCAGGCTATGTGCACACGTTGTGGTTTTTACCGCGGAACCGCAGCATTTCTGCAGCTGCGGGTCCGCAGCAGTTTCCATTGCGTTTACAGTTACATGTAAACCTATGGAAACCGCAATCTGCTGTGCACATGCTGCGGGAAAAACCGCGCAGAAACGCAGCGGTTTACATTCCGCAGCATGTTACTTCTTTTTTGCAGAATCGCGGCGATTCTGCACACATAGGAATGCATTGATCCGCTTACTTCCCGCATGGGGCTATGCCCACGATGCAGGAAGTAAGCGGATCATGTGTGGATGGTACCCGGGGTGGAGGAGAGGAGACTCTCCTCCAGGTCCTGGGAACCATATTTCTGTAAAAAAAAAAGAATTAAAATAAAAAATAATGATATACTCACCTCTCAGCGCTGCACGCGACCGTCCGGTCTCAGGGTTGCTGTGCGAGCAGGGCCTGTGATGACATCGTGGTCACATGACCGTGACGTCACGAAGGTCCTTCTCGCACAGCATCTTTGGAACCGGACCGCAGCATGCAGCGCTGAGGAGATCGGGACGTCAGAGGGTGAGTATAACCATTTTTTTAAATTATTTTAACATTACTATTGATGCTGCATATTTCTGCATATGCAGCATCAATAGTATAGGAGTAAACCCGCAGCGGAAACCGCAAAACAAACCGCAGTAAATCTGCTGTGGGAGAACCCGCAGAGGACCCTCCCTATGTGTGCACATAGCCTTACAATTGGTGGCTAATTAAATACTTTTTTTCCCCACTGTATGTTGGTTTATTATTTTTGAATGTTTGATGGATAACATCCATCATACTGGCTCAGTCTGGAGGCATCACACATGAGGTCTTCTTACCTCCACATACAGTCCATATGTCAGACAAAGAGACTCCATTTTATCATGTGAACCACACCCAGAGGTGGGATATGTGGGCAGCCAGAACCGCTCATTTCTCAGGCTGCTTGTAATCTTGACCCTGGTGCACAAAACAAGCCTCTTAGTACTACGTACGCTTCCCCAATCCAAGCTAAAGATTACAATATCGTCTAGATATGCCACAGCATAATTATTACGGGGTTCGAGGATCTGGTTCATGGTCGGGGTTCCCTGCAGTCCACACGGCACCCAGAAGTATTGAATGCAGCCATCGGGCTCAGAGAGAGACGTATTTTCATTGTCTTCTTGTAACATGGGGATTTTCCAATATCCCTTTGTTAAATCCAAAGTAGTTATGTATCTTGATCAGCTCATCGACATGCAGGATTGGATAGGCGTCAAACTTGGAGACATCATTAAGCTTTCTATAATCATTACAGAACCTCCTGTGGAGACACGGGGGTCAGCGGATGCGCTAGTCTTCTGGCTCGAGACCACATCGACCAGGGATCATTCCACTGAACACCTGCTCTCTTTTTACCATGGGCATAATACTAATCACTCAACACAGGGTGATGGTAAAACAGTGTGGCAATATTTTATTGAACTAGGAACAGAAAATTACACATAGAACAGTCCCAGCAAAGTACCCAAGATGGTGCAAAATTACAGTGTCTCACACTTCCGTTGACTGGCTGGGATTAAAGCAGTTCCAACTTTCAAGGTCAACAACCCCCACCTGTGGCACGCTCAGAGACGAGGTAATGACAAGCTTAAGAAGCTGACAGACTATTGACATACAAGGCCAGGTGATCAGAGGGTCAAAACCTGGCTTCTCTGAACATCTCCATGGAGACATGTGAACAGTGGGTCCCCATACTGGCTTTCCCAAACACATCCATGGGCCTCAAGTTACCAGTGGGTCCAAATCTTGACTTCCCCAAATGTATCCATCAGTTCTGTGATGGTTAATGGAGCAGATCTGTATTATTTCAGCTCGGCTGTGGTCCCCTGTGGAGATATGGGGTTCGATGGGCACCCTGATCCGCTAGCGAAAAAAAAACATGGATTAGGGATCATCCCACCGCTCTCCTGCTCTCCCTTTACCGTGGGCATAACGCTATTTAGACAACACAGGATGAGGGTAAAATGGTGTGGTAATGCTTTATTGAACCACAGAACAGTCAGATAGCACATAGAAGAGTCCCAGCAAAGTTCCCAAGATGGTGCACATTACATTGTTTCACCTTTCTGCTGACTTGATGGGATAATGACAACTGTTATTTCATAGCTTCCAGCGTCAACTACCCCACCTGTAACATGCACAGATAGGAGGTAACGACAAGCTTGGGAAGGTGACAGTCCATTCAGGTACAAGACTAGTTAACCGGAGGGTCATATCCTGGCTTCATCTTCCAGGGCTGACTACCCCACCTGTGGCATGCACAGAGAGAAGGTATCGACAAGCTTAGGAATATTACAGTCTATTAAGGCACAAGGCCAGTTGATCAGACGGTTACAACCTGGCTTCTCCGAACTTGTCCATGGATTTGCGATGGTCAATGGAGCAGATCTGTATTCTTTCAGCCAGGGCCGAGGTTCCCTAAGCTGGCATCCTGTAGAATGATAAATCTGTGTTACTTGTGATGGAGCCATGATGTCTTTGCTGCAGTCCTGTAGAGACTCTCTGGATGTCTGGATGTCTTGGCTGAATCTCTGGCTATATCTTTACAGAGGAATATAACCTCTTTTGACCATTAACAAGTGTCCTTTATCCAGTATTCACAAATAAAAGGGTAAGAATTGAGATCTATTTGTATAATTAGCATATCCGTAAACATCACTAGTCATCAAGGATAAGAGCACATGTTATATGAAATGTCAACTTACAAATCAATATTACAGGCTTACCCAAGCAAAAGTCTGTTTTCTTGACCAACCAGAAAGAAACACAAATTCAAAAGTCAACATATAGAACATAGTCTATTCTTTTTGGCTTACTAAAAATAGTTGTCTGGTTAATTAAGATACAATGCTGTGTTGTCACATCCCCTAAGCTGGTATTCTGGAGAATGTCAAATCTGTGCCCCTCGTGATAGAGCCATGATGTCCTGATTGCTGTCTTGTAGAGTGTTCCTAGCTGTGGTTTTGTAAAGACACTGGTACTTTGGATCTCTTGTTACAGAGTTCAAAACTGTCATCCTTCAAGCCATCATTTAGAGGTCAAGAGGAAGGTGTGATGAGTAGTGTTGAGCATTCCGATACCGCAAGTATCGGGTATCGGCCGATACTTGCGGGTATCGGAATTCCGATACCGAGATCCGATACTTTTGTGGTATCGGGTATCGGTATCGAAACAACATTAATGTGTAAAATAAAGAATTAAAATAAAAAATATTGCTATACTCACCTCTCCGACGCAGCCTGGACCTCACCGAGGGAACCGGCAGCGTTCTTTGCTTAAAATGCGCACGTTTACTTCCTTCCGTGACGTCACGGCTTGTGATTGGTCGCGTGCCGCCCATGTGGCCGCGACGCGACCAATCACAGCAAGCCGTGTCGTAATTTTCAGGTCCTCAATGCCTAATTCTAGGCATTCAGGATTTTAAAATTACGATCCGGCTTGTGATTGGTCACGTCGCGGTCACATGGGCGACGCGACCAATCACAAGCCGTGACGTCACGGGAGGCAGGAAACGCGCGCATTTTAAAATTACGTCACGGCTTGTGATTGGTTGCGTGCCGCCCATGTGACCGCGACGCGACCAATCACAGCAAGCCGTGACGTAATTTCAGGTCCTGAATGCAGAATTAGGCATACAGGACCTGAAATTACGTCACGGCTTGCTGTGATTGGTCGCGTCGCGGTCACATGGGCGGCACGCAACCAATCACAAGCCGTGACGTAATTTTAAAATGCGCGCGTTTCCTGCCTCCCGTGATGTCACGGCTTGTGATTGGTCGCGTCGCCCATGTGACCGCGACGCGACCAATCACAAGCCGGAACGTAATTTTAAAATCCTGAATGCCTAGAATTAGGCATTGAGGACCTGAAAATTACGTCACGGCTTGCTGTGATTGGTCGCGTCGCGGCCACATGGGCGGCACACGACCAATCACAAGCCGTGACGTCACGGAAGGAAGTAAACGCGCGCATTTTAAGCAAAGAACGCTGCCGGTTCCCTCGGTGAGGTCCAGGCTGCGTCGGAGAGGTGAGTATAGCAATATTTTTTATTTTAATTCTTTCTTTTACACATTAATATGGATCCCAGGGCCTGAAGGAGAGTTTCCTCTCCTTCAGACCCTGGGAACCATCAGGGATACCGTCCGATACTTGAGTCCCATTGACTTGTATTGGTATCGGGTATCGGTATCGGATTAGATCCGATACTTTGCCGGTATCGGCCGATACTTTCCGATACTGATACTTTCAAGTATCGGACGGTATCGCTCAACACTAGTGATGAGATTAAATCACATTGTTTGAGTATTTAATCAATTTGTATAGTTTTAACTCCTCTGTTTTGCAATTCAACATGTCACAATGTCCCACACAATGGTCAATAATATATTATCACAAGTGAAGGGCGAGCAAAATGCTTGGGTGCTCGTTGCTTGGGTGGAGCATACTGTAATGCTTAAGTGCTCGATCCGAGCAACAAGCCCAATGTAAGTCTGTGGGAAATCTCAGCATTTTTGCTGAGATCTTTTTAAAGTCTAACAGGGTCAGAAATCGATGGGAACAGTGCTCAAATGTCATGGGAACATAATGGGGAAGACCCCTGGAAGCATTTCTGACTCCCAGATCACTGCTGTGAACAATGTTGTCAGAGTCTTATGCCACTTTTACAGGCGCACAATAAAACATACAACAACTAAAAAAAAAATGATTTTACTGGGAAATATGATAAGGAACATTATTTCCAGTGTAATGATTTCTTTGTGAGGCAAAATAAATAACCCCCAAAAAAATGTTCCTCCACCACTAGGGCTATGTTCACACATAGTGTTTTTGAGGCGTTTTTTAATTTAGCATTGCTTTCAACCAAGACAAATGCATTCACTGGGAAATGTCATTTTAACATTTTACAACCTTATTTGGCCATGTGGTGTGTGACACATCATCAGACACATCCTGTTTCAGTCATGAAGGAAGGACTGTTAAAGAAGGAGGGGCATCAGGCGGACTTTAATATTCTTAAAGGGACAGCAGTTTGTCCTCACTATTCTTAGAGAGCCATCAGCCGGCTATGCTTTGTTGTTACCATTATTAAACAGTGGGTCTCCTATACTGTTATTGCCTATGCATTGAATGCAAGGCCTGTTCCAAATTTGGACGCACCCCTATAACCCATTGAATAGACTCCCTGGATGGCTACATAAAACCAAAGTTCCCATTATTATAAATTTGGTAGTCCCATACTGTTTGCCAATGCATTTAATGGAAGGCCTGACCTGCCCCAAAGTTTAACGCACCCCAAAAACCCTTTGAACAGACGTACTGGATGGCCACATGAAACCAAAGTTCCCATTACTATGACTTTTTTTTACTCCCATAAAGTTTGCCCATGAAGTGAATGCAAGGCCTGCTTCAAATTTGGAAGCACCCCAATAATCCAAAAAACAGACGTCCTTTATGCCCACATGAAATCAAAGTTCCCATTATTATGTTTCTTTTACTTCCCGAAACTTTGCCCATGAAGTGAATGCAAGGCCAGATCCGAATTTGGATGCACCCCCAGTAACCCATTGAACAGACATCATGAATGGCCACATGAAACCAAAGTTCCCATTATTATAAATTTGGTAGTCCTTTACTGTTTGCCAATGCATTTAATGGAAGGCATGGCCTGCCACAAAGTTTAACACACCCCAAAAAACAAAAAAAGATGTCCTGAATGTGCACATGGAACCAAAGTGCCCATTATTATGATTTTTGTACTCCCATACAGTTTGCCTATGCATTTAATGCAAGATATGCCCTGCCCAGCTCCAAAGTTAAAAGCACCCCAAATACCCTTTGAACAGACTTCCTGGATGGGCACCTGAAAGCATTGTTCCCATTATTTGTAATTTCGTACTCCCATACTGTTTGGCTATGCAGTGAATTGTTGAGCCAGAAGAACCTGCATTGGAGAATGTCAGTGTTGAGGATGAACACCCAGCAGTGGAGCATTGCAGTGTTGAGCCCGAAGAACCTGCATTGTAGCATTGCACTGTTGAGACTGAAGTGGAGATTCGCAGTGTTGAGGCTGAAGAACCTGAAGGAGAATTGCAGTGTTGAGGATGAAGACCCAGCAGTGGAGAATGTCAGTGTTGAGGCTGGAAAATCTGCAGCGGATAATTTCAGTGTTGAGGCTGAAGTACCTGCACTGCTGAATTGCAGTGGTGAGCCTGAAGAACCTGCAGTGGACAATTTCAGTGTTGAGGCTGAAGAAACTGCAGTGGAGAATTGCAGTGCTGAGGATGAAGACCTGGCAGTGGAGCATTGCAGTGTTGAGGCTGAACACCCGGCAGTGGAGCATTGCAGTATTGTGCCTGAAGAACCTGCATTGCAGCATTGCAGTGTTGAGGCTGAACACCCAACAGTGGAGAATTTCAGTGTTGAGGAAGAAGATCTAGCAGGGAGAATGTCAGTGTTGAGGCTGGAAAATCTGCAGCGGAAAATTTCAGTGTTGAGGCTCAAGGACCTGCATTGGTGAATTGCAGTGGTGAGCCTGAAGAACCAGCAGTGGAGAATTTCAGTGTTGAGCCTGAAGAACCAGTAGTGGAGCATTGCAGTGTTGAGCCTAAAGAACCAGCAGTGGAGAATTTCAGTGCTGACGCTGAAGAACCAGCAGTGGAGAATTTCAGTGTTGATGCTGAAGAACCTGCATTGGTGAGTTGCAGTGGTGAGCCTGAAGAACCAGCCGTGGATAATTTCATTGTTGAGGCTGAACACCTGGCAGTGGAGCATTGCATTGTTGAGCCTAAAGAACCAGCAGTGGAGAATTTCAGTGTTGAGGCTGAACACCCGGCAATGGAGCATTGCAGTGTTGAGGATGAAGAACTGGCAGTGGAGCACTGCAGTGTTGAGCCTGAAGAACCTGCATTGTAGCACTGCAGTGTTGAGGCTGAACCCCCAGCAGTGGAGCTTTGCAGTGTTGAGGATGAAGAACTGCCAGTGGAGAATTGCATTGTCTAAGCTGACCAACCAACAAAGTTCACATTATTAGGAAGTTGGTCTCCTATACTGATTGCCTATGCAGTTAATGCAAGGCCTGCCCAAAATTTGGATGCAACCCAATACCACTTGGACCAGACCTGGAGGAGGGCATCCTAAAAATCTGTTCCCATTACAAAGGAGCTGGTCTCCTATACTTGTAATGCCCATACAGTAAGTGTATGGGCTGACAAACATTTCCCCATGTGGGGTATACATCAACATACTTTCTAAAAATTTAGTTGATGGGCATCATAACACCCTTTACAAGACTAAAGTGTGTGTTTCATCACGGACCACGGTCACCCTGGTGATCTAATGGTGGTGGATGAAGAGACATTGAGGAGGGCCTACTAAAAATATGTTCCCATAACAAAGGAGCATGTCTTCTATACTTGTAATGCCCATGCAGTACGTGTATGGGCTGACAAACATTTCCCCCTGGGTGGTATACAGCAACATACTGTCAAAAAATTTATTTACGGGCATCACACCCTTAAAAACAATAACGGTACTGTTCAAATATTTGGGCATCGCTACATGCGATCTCCTCTTGCCCCACTTCAACTGTACTGGGAGAGAGGCCCGAATCTCTAAATGGAAAAGTGAACAGCTCTTCGGAGTGTCCAAGTGTAGAAGCAGTTGTCTCAGCGCACTCGGCATTGTGGGAGGAAGGAGGATCAGGGTGAGGAATATCCTGGCCACACTAACGGCTACTCAGACTTGACCGTGTGGAAGACAAGGTGGTGGTGGTGGCTAAGTGACTGAAAGCATTAGAAGATGTGGGTGTTTGTTGTGGCCCAATTTCAGCTTGCCCACGTTCTCTGCCTCGCCCTCTGCATGGACCATCACCATCACGTCCACTTCCCCATCCCTTGGCACGCGCTTTGCCCATTTTAAATGGACTACAATATTCACTACAAATGCCTGACTTTGGGGCGAGCTTATACAGTGGGGAAATAAGTATTTGATCCCTTGCTGATTTTGTAAGGGGAGGTCAATTTTAACATTGAGAGATAGAATATCAAACATAAAATCCAGAAAAGCACATTGTATAAATTCTTTACGGGCATCACACCCTTAAAAACAATAACGGTACTGTTCAAATATTTGGGCATCGCTACATGCGATCTCCTCTTGCCCCACTTCAACTGTACTGGGAGAGAGGCCCGAATCTCTAAATGGAAAAGTGAACAGCTCTTCGGAGTGTCCAAGTGTAGAAGCAGTTGTCTCAGCGCACTCGGCATTGTGGGAGGAAGGAGGATCAGGGTGAGGAATATCCTGGCCACACTAACGGCTACTCAGACTTGACCGTGTGGAAGACAAGGTGGTGGTGGTGGCTAAGTGACTGAAAGCATTAGAAGATGTGGGTGTTTGTTGTGGCCCAATTTCAGCTTGCCCACGTTCTCTGCCTCGCCCTCTGCATGGACCATCACCATCACGTCCACTTCCCCATCCCTTGGCACGCGCTTTGCCCATTTTAAATGGACTACAATATTCACTACAAATGCCTGACTTTGGGGCGAGCTTATACAGTGGGGAAATAAGTATTTGATCCCTTTACTTGCTGATTTTGTAAGGGGAGGTCAATTTTAACATTGAGAGATAGAATATCAAACATAAAATCCAGAAAAGCACATTGTATAAATTCTTTATTGTTTTTGCATTTTGCCTTGAGAAATAAGTATTTTATCCCCGTGGCAAACAAGACTTAATACTTGGGGGCAAAACCCTTGGTGGCCAACACAGCAGTCAGTCGGTTTTTATAGTTGATGATGAGGCTTGCGCACTTGTCAGGAGGAATTTTGCTTTGCTGCTCTTTGCAGATCATCTCTAAATCATTAAGATTTTGAGGCTGTCGCTTGGCAACTCAGAGCTTCAACTCCCTCCATAAGGTTTCTATGGGATTAAGGTCTGGAGACTGGCTAGGCCACTCCACAACCTTAATGTGCTTCTATTTGAGCCACTCCTTTGTTACCTTGGCTGTATGTTTTGGGTCATTGCCTTGCTGGGAGACCCAGCCACGACTCGTCCTGGTGGAGGGAAAGAGGTTGTCACTCAGAATTTTACAGTACATGGCTCCATCCATTCTCCCACTGATGCGGTGAAGTAGTCATGTGCCCTTAGCAGAGAAACACCCACAAAACATAATGTTTCCACCTCCATGCTTGACAGTGTGGACAGTGTTATTTGAGTCATAGGCAACATTTCTCTTCCTCCAAACAGTGAGTTGACTTAATGCCAAAGAGCTCAATTTTTGTCTCATCTGACCACAGCACCTTCTCTTCAGATGGGCCTGCACATGTGCCTTCTTGAGCAGGGGGACCTTGCGGGCACTGCAGGATTTTAAACTTTTAGGGCGTAATGTGTTAGCAATGGTTTTCTCGGTGACTGTGGTCCCAGCTGCCTTGGGATCAGTAACAAGTTCCCCCAGCGTAGTTATAGGCTAATATCTCACCTTCCTCATGATCAAAGATACCCCACGAGGTGAGATTTTGCATGTTGCCCTAGATTAATGTCGATTGACTGTCATTTTGTATTTCTTCCATTTTCTTACTGTTGCACCAACATTTGTGTCCTTCTCACCCAGCGTCTTACAAATGGTTTTGTAGCCCATTCCAGGTTTGTGCAGGTCTATGATCTTGTCCCTGACATCCTTATAAAGCTCTTTGGTCTTGCTCATGTTGTAGAGGTTAGAGTCTGACTGAGTCCGTGGACAGGAGTCTTTTATAAAGGTGACTATGCAAAAAAAGCTGTCTTTAATGCAGGTACCGAGTTGACTAGGAGCATCTAACTGGTCTGTAGGAGCCAGAACTCTTAATGGTTGCTAAGGGATCAAATACTTATTTCTCACTACAAAATGCAAATACATTTATATAATTTAGACATTGTGATTTTCTAGATTTTATTTTTTATATTCTATCTCTCAATGTTAAAATGAACCTACCCTTAAAATTATAGACTGTTCATGTCTTTGTCAGTAGGCAAACTTACAAAATCAGCAAGGGATCAAATACTTATTTCCGCCACTGTATTTGATCCGTGTGCGGGAAAACCACAGGTTAAAATATCTGTCCTGTAGGTAACACCTTTTTTTTTAAGCAAACTGGTGTCAATAACTAGACTAAGACACAGCAAAAACAGTTCAATGGAGCCCAAAAAAGCCTCAATTTTTAGCCCACAGATAGATGAGGCGTGCGACGAGCATACCCCATTTTCAAATTTCTGGCCTGTGGTTTTTTTTAGCAAAACTTGTGTCAATAAGTAAGCAAATATAATTTTGAAGTTAATAAGTAGGCTAAGAAACAGCAAAAAAAAAATTAAACAGAGGGCTAAAATGGCACTATTTTGAGAGCAATTTATATGTGATGCCTGTGACACAGATATCCCACTTTAAAATACCTGGCCTGTTTTGGGGTTTTTTTGCAGCAAAACAGTGTCAGTAACTAGATTAACACACAACAAAATAATTTTGAGCACAATGATAGGCGATCCGTGTGACGGACAAAACACAGTGTAAAACATCTGCCTTGTAGGTAAATATTTTTTTAAGCAAACTGGTGTCAAGAACTTGTATAATATACTCAAAAAAATTTTTTACAGTACCACAAAAATGGCAGAATTTTATGCGAACTCATATGATCGCTGTGACAGCCACACCCCTGTTTAAAATAGCTGTATTTTAAGGCTGTACAATGGAAAGGATCTGGCTGTATTCTGCGGTGCCAACAAGCAAATGGAGTAAAAAAACTGTGTGCTCTGGATTGATTTAAGTAATATAATCAGGATTAGATGCAAAAACAAATTATTCCTGGCCACTGATCCTGGGGCTTTGTAAATACGGTCAATAACTGTAATAGGCAGCAGCAGCAGACAGTAATGGAATGGACACTCTTGCTGTATGCAATAAAGTATGCCACATACAATGCCTGCCTGCCTAGCAGTGATATCTATATACACACATACATACACTGCCTGCATGCCTAGCACTGATATATACACTGCTCAAAAAAATAAAGGGAACACTAAAATCCCACATCCTAGATATCCCTGAATGAAATATTCCAGTTGTAAATCTTTATTCATTACACACTGGAATGTGAGAGCAGCAAATCGTTTTCCACGGTGTATCCAGATTCTGTCACGTCTGTCACATGTGCTCAGTGTGAAACTGCTTTCATCTGTGAAGAGCACAGTGCACCAGTGGTGAATTTACCAATCCTGGTGTTCTGTGGCAAACACCAAGCATCCTGCACGGTGTTGGGCTGTGAGCACAACCCCCATCTGTGGACATCGGGCACTCAGACCATCCTCATAGTCGGTTTCTAACCGTTTGTGCAGACACATGCACATTTGTGGCCTGCTGGAGGTAATTTTGCAGGGCTCTGGCAGTGCTCCTCCTGTTCCTCCTTGCACAAAGGATGAGGTAGCGGTCCTGTTGCTGGGTTGTTGCCCTCCTATTGCCCCCTCCAGGTCTCCTGGTGTACTGGCCTGTCTCCTGGTAGCGCCTCCAGTCTCTGGACACTACGCTGACAGACACAGTAAACCTTGCCACAGCTTGCATTGATGTGCCATCCTGGATGAGCTGCACTACCTGAGCAACTTGTGTGGGTTGCAGAGTATGTCCCATGCTACCACGAGTGTGAAAGCACAACCAACATTCAAAAGTGACCAAAACATCAGCCAGAAAGCACTGGTACTGAGATGTGGTCTGCAGTCCCCACCTGCAGAACCACTCCTTTATTGAGTGTGTCTTGATAATTGCCAATAATTTCAATCTGTTGTCTATTCAATTTTCACACCAGCATGTGAAATTGATTGTCAAACAGTGTTGCTTCCTATGTGGACAGTTTGATTTCACAGAAGTTTGATTTAGTTGGAGTTATATTCTGTTGTTTAAGTGTTCCCTTTATTTTTTTGAGCAGTGTATATAGCCACATACACTGCCTGCCTACCTATCACTGATATCTATATACCCCGTAATTAGTCTTTAGAAGGACTGTTGGTTTAGCTGGATTTGTGTATTCATCAATGGTATACCCACACTAACTGATACCCCATCTATTCTGTCCCTATGTCAGCAGCACCTCTCCCTACACTGGTGATTCCGGAGCTGAGTATGACGAGCAGGGCGGCGCCAGGTCTGATGTAGACCTGATGACGTTCCGCGGCCAGCCAATCACTGTAATGCCACAACCAACATGGCTGTGGCATTACAGTGCGTGGCAGACAATCCCTGCATGTTGATTGGCACTCTAAAGAGCCCAATAAAATACCATAGGGTATATACCCAGCCGGTCTGAGAGAAAAGAAAATAAGAAATAATAATACACCAAAGACAAATTACACCATTTAAAATTCCAAACCACCCCCCTCCTTTTGGAATAGGAGGAAAAAAGTCACCAGTGTAGGGAAAGGTGCTGCTGACATAGGGACAGAATAGATGGGGTATCAGTTAGTGTGGGTATACCATTGTTGAATACACAAATCCAGCTAAACCAACAGTCCTTCTAAGGACTAATTACGGGGTATATAGATATCAGTGATAGGTAGGCAGGCAGTGTCAGGCCAGGCCAGTCTTTGGTGTATTATTATTTCTTATTTTCTTTTCTCTCAGACCGGCTGGGTATATACCCCATGTTATTTTATTGGGATCTAGTAAAGGTTTATTTTTAAATATTTGAAACCTATATGTTTACCTTGCTGCTATACACTAATTTTTGATTGGTAAATAATTGAGTTTGGTTAGCACTCTAAAGAGCGCCAAATATGCAGGGCAGGGACCCGAGCTCCCACCGAGCAACCCCGGAAATTCTCAGCGCTCGCCGAGCATCACAAGCACAGCGATGCTCGGGAGAGTACAGAGCATGCTTGCTCATCACTAATTATCAAACATCTATTGTTCAATGACCCTGCATCCCTGTCTTGCAAAGATAGAAGACAAATAGCTGTAGGAGCTGATATAAGAAGCAAACATCAGCCCTTCAAAAATATAAAAAAATCAACGTTTAAGACTCATGCGACAACAGTCTTTAGTTCTTGATCAACTGTAGAACACATAAATTGAAAAGTCAACAGAAAGATAACAGTCAATGCCTCCAGGCTTACTGAAAGTAGAAGTTTGGATAATTAAGATTAAATGCTGTGTTGTCACAACTCCATTAGCCATCAGATTTTGGAATCAGGAAAATCAGGCTAGACCACCCACTGTTCGATTCTTCAATGACTCTTAGGGTACCGTCTCACAGTGGCACTTTGGTCGCTACGACGGCACGATCCGTGACGTTCCAGCGATATAGTTACGATATCGTTGTGTCTGACATGCTACTGCGATCAGGGACCCCGCTGAGAATCGTACGTCGTAGCAGATCGTTTGAAACTTTATTTCGTCGCTGGATCACCCGCTGACATCGCTGCATCGGCGTGTGTGACGCCGATGCAGTGATGTCTTCACTGGTAACCAGGGTAAATATCGGGTTACTAAGCGCAGGGCCGCGCTTAGTAACCCGATGTTTACCCTGGTTACCTGTTATGACCCCAATGGCGAGGGTCTCAGAGATATCAGCAAGTCTGCGAAGTACAAAAATCCAGCTCATAGGGCAGTGGTAACTGGGTTGACCATATAACTACTCCTAACGCCAACACTAGAAGTAGCCGGGGAACATGCCTACGTTGGTCGCTAGATGTCTCGCGCCAGCCGGAGGACTAACTACCCCTAGAAGAGGAAAACAAAGACCTCTCTTGCCTCCAGAGAATAGACCCCAAAAGTAGGATACAAGCCCCCCACAAATAATAACGGTGAGGTAAGAGGAAATGACAAACACAGAGGTGAACTAGGTTTAGCAAAGAGAGGCCCACTTACTAATAGCAGAATGTAGTAAGATAACTTATATGGTCAACAAAAACCCTAACAAAAATCCACACTGGAGATTCAAGAACCCCCGAACCGTCTAACGGCCCGGGGGGAGAACTCCAGCCTCCCTAGAGCTTCCAGTAAGGATAGGATACAGATTATGTACAAGCTGGACAAAAATGCAAACAAAAACAAATAGCAAAAAGCAAGAAAGCAGACTTAGCTTAATCAAGCAGGAACCAGGATCAGTAGACAAGAGCACTACAGATTAGCTCTGATATCAACGATGCCAGGCATTGAACTGAAGGTCCAGGGAGCTTATATAGCAACACCCCTGACCTAACGACCCAGGTGAGCATACAAGGGATGATAGACATACCCAGAGTAAAATCACTAGTAGCCACTAGAGGGAGCCAAAAGGTAAATTCACAACAGTTACCATTGTAAATGTAAAAAAAAAAAAAACACATACTCACATTCCGGTGCCTGTCACGTCCCCGGGCGTCCGCTTCCCTGCACTCCTCCTGCATCCTGTGTCAGAGCCGGCCGGCCGTACATCAGAGCACAGTGGTGACGTCACCGCTCTGCTTTACGGCCGCACTTACACAGGATGCAGGAGGAGTGCAGGGAAGCAGATGCCCGGGGACGTGACAGGCACCGGAATGTGAGTATGTGTTTTTTTTTTTACATTTACAATGGTAACCAGGGTAAACATCGGGTTACTAAGCGCGGCCCTGCTCTTAGTAACCCGATATTTACCCTGGTTACACGGGGACTTCGGCATGGTTGGTCGCTGGAGAGCTGTCTGTGTGACAGCTCTCCAGCGACCAGACAAGGACTTTCCAACGATCACGGCCAGTTCGTATCGCTGGTCGTGATCGTTGGAAAGTTGCTGAGTGTGACGGTACCCTTAGATTCAGTATCTGCTTTACTTCCCTGAAGATCAGCTCTCGCCTGGACTCGAAAATTTGATAGGGCTTCAAGTTCACCCACTTATGGGATTCCATCAGAGCCTCGTGTTCTATGTCCTTTGTACACCCCAGCAAATCTGAGAACAGGTCCCTGTTCTGCTGCAGCAATTCAAGACATTGCTATTTTTGGGCCTTCTACAGCGTCTCCCCTATTGCGTCTCCTTCAACATCTGCTTCTGGCTTGACCAGCAAGCATGGAGTTTCAATGCTCTCCGTGTCTTGACATTGCTTGATAAGATTGACGTGGTACACTTGGGATGGTTTTCATCTTCCTGGTTCATGATCCTTGTAGTTCACTTCATCATGCTGCCTTACCACATCACATGGGCCTTGTAAGGACTCAGTACCCAGGGGTGGACTGCCTCACCCTGGTTGATCAGTTGTAGACCTTAGCTTGAGCCTCTTGTTTCTAGAGAAATGTGCAAATTCGCAGACTATACTTTTCACAGAGGAGTTTCACAGAGCAACCGCTTTAGGATACCACGTAGCATAGTCAAGGATGACTAATATACATTGATGGCCATGAGCAGATTTAACCAGGGGACTGACATGTGAATGGGCCATGTCAAACACCCTCCGTTACTACTGTCCTGGTACTAAGAATTATTCCACTATCTTCTCCCTCACCCTAATAGCCCAGATAATTAAGTCTCCACTCAACATAAATAGGGAAACTTGGTGTCAGCCCCCGGGTCCTGCACTATACCATTTATGAAGTTACATAAAAGCCTACTTTAGAGTTAGTTCCCTATGCTAGGTGGACCCAAAAATTTAGCCAGTCACCCCTAAATCAGGAATGTCGGCCTCAGGGAATACTACCTCATCACTCTCCCCAAGGACACAGAAGGAAAACCCGTCAGGCTTTGGGTGACACTTCTTCAGTGATGACCCATCTCTTACCAGAGCAACCAAGCCCTTTCCCCTTCCCCACCAGTCCAAAACAAACAAAAGTCCTGGCCTATGACAATGGGGTGCAATATGTCCTGAACCACACTGACCTTGTGGTCAGGATCTTGATCTGTTTCAATGTCCACTCTGGCAACTGGATAGTCTTCAGCATCAGCCAGTTGAAACCAGATAGCAAATCTGTGTTTAGTCTTAATGCATAGCAAGGGCCTACCCAGATCCGATGGCATCAAAACCACCTCCCTAGGACTGTCTATTAAGGAACTACAACCCAAGTTTTGGAGTTTTTATCTGCTAAGAGGAATGGAGAGGGGATTTGGGTTCAACCCAGAGGGCAGGAGGGAAATGACCCAAAGATGATAAAGGCTAGTGTAAGGTCATGTGGTTTCTCTCTCTGGTATGCTTGCTGATCACTTCAAAAGGGGGCCAGGTCGAGTAATAAGCTGAGCAGCGACCGAGAAGACAGCTGGCAGGTCATGCTACCTGCGGCCTAGCACACACACACAGTCGAACATCAACCCGGTAATTGACATATATTCTGCTTATATCTTTTGTTTTACTCATAAATGCATTTGCATATCTGACCATTGTATGCGTGTAACCATTGTATATACAGTGGGTACAGAAAGTATTCAGACCCCTTTAAATTTTTCACTCTTTGTTTCATTGCAGCCATTTGTTAAATTCAAAAGAGTTCATTTTTTTCTCATTAATGTACACTCTGCACCTCATCTTGACTGAAAAAAAACCAGAAATGTAGACATTTTTGCAAATTTATTAAAAAATAAAAACTGAAATATCCCATGGTCATAAGAATTCAGACCCTTTGCTCCGTATTGAGTAGAAGCACCCTTTTGAGCCAGTACAGCCATGAGTCTTCTTTGGAGTGATGCAACAAGTTTTTCACACCTGGATTTGGGAATCATCTGCCATTCTTCCTTGCAGATCCTCTCCAGTTCCGTCAGGTTGGATGGTGAACATTGGTGGACAGCCATTTTCAGGTCTCTCCAGAGATGCTCAATTGGGTTTAGGTCAGGGCTCTGGCTGGGCTAGTTAAGAATGGTCACAGAGTTGTTCTGAAGCCACTCCTTTGTTATTTTAGCTGTGTGCTTACGGTCCTTGTCTTGTTGGAAGGTGAACCTTTAGCCAAGTCTGAGGTCCAGAGCACTCTGGAAGAGGTTTTCATCCAGGATATCTCTGTACTTGGCTGAATTCATGTTTCCTTCAATGGCAACCAGTCGTCCAGTACCTGCTGCTGAAAAACACCCCAATAGCATGATGCTTCCACCACCATGTTTCACTGTTGGGATTGTATTGGGCAGGTGATGAGCAGTGCCTGTTTTTCTCCACCCCTACTGCTTAGAATTATCACCAAAAAGGTCTATCTTCATCTCATCAGACCAAAGAATCTTATTTCTCATAGTCTGGGAGTCCTTCATGTGTTTTTTAGCAAACTCTTTGTGGACTTTCATATGCCTTGCACTGAGGGGAGGCTTCTGTCGGGCCACTCTGCCATATAAGCCCGACTGGTGGAGGGCTGCAGTGATAGTCAACTTTTCTCCCATCTTCCTATTGCATCTCTGGAGCTCAGCCACGGTGATCTTGGGGTTCTTCTTTACCTCTCTCACCAAGGCTCTTCTCCCATAATTGCTCAGTTTGGCTGGACAGCCAGGTCTAGGAAGACTTCTTCCCAAACTTCTTCCATTTAAGAATTATGGAGACCACTGTGCTCTTAGGAATCTTGAGTACTGCAGAAATTCTTCTGTAACCTTGGCCAGATCTGTGCCTTGCCACAATTCTGTCTCTGAGCTCTTTGGCCAGTTCCTTTGACCTTATGATTCTCATTTGGTCTGACATGCACTGTGAGCTCTGAGGTCTTATATAGAAAGGTGTGTGCCTTTCCAAATTAAGTCCTATCAGTTTAATTAAACACAGCTGGACCCCAATGAAGGAGTAGAACCATCTCAAGAAGGATCACAAGGAAATGGACAGCATGTGACATAAATATGACTGTCTGAGCAAAGGGTCTGAATACCTATGCCCATGTGATATTTCAGTTTTTCTTTTTTAATAAATATGTAGAAATGTCTACATTTCTGTTTTTCAGTCAAGATGGGGTGCAGAGTACACAAAAAAATGAACTTTTTTGAATTTACCAAATGACTGCAATGAAACAAAGAGTGAAAAATGTAAAGACTTTCCATACCCATTGTATAGTGTATTGTCTAGTGTGCCCTTATGGAGATTAAATATATAATTTAACCTTGAGCTGCTCTTTTATCTCGATCGATGAATCCACATGTCCATTTCTCTGTTTAAATTTACATGCTACCGGGACTGGTTTCTGGCCCAACCTTACAGAGGAAACACAAGGAGTTCAGTTTTTGACAGATTCAGTTTTAGATAGAGGCAGGACATAATGTTACAGACAGCAGAAAGACAATCACTAGTATTTTGTAGTAATGAAGGGGTGATGTCAGGAGACGATTTGTATATTTAGGTGATCTCAGCATAGGGATGGTGCTGAAAACCGAATCTACTGATTGTTTGTTCAATAGGGGCAGTATATAAGGACAAAAAAGGAGGGGACTTAGGACTGAACCCTGAGGATCCCCAACAGTAATGGGAAGAGGAGAGGAAGAAGAACCAGCAAAAAAAGATATACTCAATATAGTCAAGGAGCGGTCAGGGATTTAGGAGGAGAACCAGGAGAGAACAGTGTCCTTCAGGCCAATAGCACTGAGCATAGTGAGGAGGAGCTGGTGTTCCACGTTGTCAAATGCTGCAGTGAGATCCAGGAGAATCAGCAGGGAGTAGTGACTATTAGATTTAGCTGTTAGTAGATCATTAGAGACTTTAGTAAGGGCAGTTTCAGTAGATTGTATTGAGCAGAAACCAGATTGGAAATGATCAAGAGAGTTATCTGAGAATAGCGGAATAAACGGGAGTGGACTAAATGTTTCAGGAGTGAGATGAAGGGCAGAATGGAGACAGATCTATAGTTAGCAGCACAGTTCTGGTCGAGGGATGTTTTTTAAGTAATGGATGTATGCTGGCATGTTTAAATGAGGGTAAGATGCCAGATGAGAGATAGAGAAATTAAATATTTTAGTTAGGTTAGTAGTGGCAGTCAGGGAAAGGGACTGGAGGAGATGTGAGCATGGTCACTTCTTCTTCTGTGACTGGTTCTAAGACAGAAAGTGCACTAGATGCAGTGCAGGGGTAGGTGAATGCATTACGTTACGAGATTGGGATACATTTTCATGTTGGATATGTTCCATTCACTCTTAGTAGGAGTGCCAAAAATTGCTGAGCACAGTGTTGGGCTGGTCTTCAGCACTCCCATTGCATTGTATGGAGTGACAGTACAAATTGAATGGAGTGGCAGTTGCATAATTGACCACTGCTTCATTCATACAGGTCTCTTCAGAGCCCTGGTACTTAAAATCACTTGAGGCCCCAGAGGTCAGATCCCTAGCGATCAAGAATAATTTTCAACCTTCACAATACCCCTTTAAGTAAATGTTCCAGATAGTTTTCAGCAGACTCTAATATGTACGAGATCCTATCAAATAAAATCTAGTATGACCGATCCTAACTTGCCATTGGAAATAAGGTACTGTCACAAGTAGTTGGCAGAAGAAAAATCACAACTAAACATGCACACTTAGCCAAACAAATCTAAAGCAGAATGAATGCATCAGGATGACGTACAAGGGATCGCTAACATTTACAAGTTTAATTAACTTGCCTTATATAAAACAGGCCTGATCGCCCCATACTATAGTAATATTTTCCTTTGTAACTTAATGAGCTCAGTATGCAGTTGTTCACCTACAGAGTGCAGTTTTTCCTCTAGAAATAATTATTTTACTGCTACTTTGTTTTCCATGGTAAGCCAAAACAAGCATTTTTCCACACTGACACTTACATTTTCAGTCCAAGATCAAAGCATTTGCTAGAAGTGAAGTAAAGGTGCAGTGAACCGCAGAGCAATGAAGTGTGAAGTATTTCCGTGGTAAAGCATCTAGTGTTAGCCAGTTAATTCTTCCAAAACAAATTCAACTATTTTACTAAGTACAATGGTATACAATGCTGCTTTCTTCTGTATACATTACCAAAGGATAAAAACATATGGTGAAATGTTACATAAAGTTGGTTAGCCATTTTATTAGTGTTAGACATAGCAGAAAAATATTTTGGCTGTTGGACAGCATACCACTATATTTATAGTCATAAGAAAAACTAAGTCCTCTGTCCAGGGCCGCCATCAGGGCATTACTGCCCTGACTGGCATATGGGGCCCGGTGGGCAGAGGGAGCCAGCATCGGGCCCCGTCTCATCTGCTCACCGGGCCCCTACCGGCAAGCTAAACCGGGCCCTTAGCGGCGCTGTGGCAACACTATTGACATGCGGGTGTGGGCCCGTGCCCGCACGTCAATAGTTAACAGCCGCCAGCCAATCGGAGGCTGGCAGCTGACATCAGCCGCAGCTGATGTGCTGAAGCGCACACTTGTTGGCAACTGACACTGATGTCAGATGCCGGCAACGTGCGCGCTTCAGCAGAGTGGAGGGAGCTTCGTCTTCGCCGCAGAAGCGCGGCCAGGTAAGAAGAACTTTTTTTTTTTATTATTGAGAGAGGCGATCCGGGGGGCCCGGGGCAGAATGCTGGACACACTGGGGGTAGAATGCTGGAGCACTGGGGGCAGAATGCTGGAGACACTGGGGGCAGAATGCTGGACACACTGGGGGTAGAATGCTGGAGCACTGGGGGCAGAATGTTGGACACACTGGGGCAGAATGCTGGAGCACTGGGGGCAGAATGCTGGACACACTGGGGCAGAATGCTGGAGACACTGGGGCAGACTGCTGGAGCACTGGGGGCAGAATGCTCAGAATGCTGGACACACTGGGGCAGAATGCTGGACACACTGGGGGCAGAATCCTGGACACACTGGGGCAGAATGCTGGAGCACTGGGGACAGAATGCAGGAGACACTGGGGGCAGAATGCTGGTGCACTGGGGGCAGAATGCTGGACACACTGGGGGCAGAATGCTGGACACACTGGGGCAGAATGCTGGACACACTAGAGGCAGGACTGGAGACAGGTGGGGCAAGAATGGAGATAATGGGGCAGAATGAAAAACATGGGGGCAGGATTGGATCATGGGGCAGGATGGATACGATGGAGACAGATGGGGCAGGATGGGGAGATCATATGGGGCAGAATGGATACTCATGAGGGCAGGATGGGAGAACATATGGCTGAAGCCAGGAATGAGACACACGGGGTCAGGATGGGGAATATTATTGCCATAGGGGATAATTAAGGGATATTACTGCAGTCATGTATTTAATTTTTTTTTTTGAGGTACTGTTTCAAATGGGGGGGCGGTCCTGTTACTGTGTAGAGTGATACTATGTCGCCTTTTTTTCTTCATGTGGTGTAATGTAGAAGTTGGGAAAAATTAAGTAATGTGTTCTGCAAGCGGAGCTCGAGATAACTGTGTTATTTCCTGCAGAGACTGTTATGATCCCAATGGCAGAGGATCTCTGATATTCCGGCAAGATAGCAAAAATATAAATACTGCTCTAGGGAGGTGGAAACTGGGCTAACCGCATACCTGATCCTGACACAAACAACTAAAAGTAGCCGGTGAACGTGCCTACGTTGGTTCTAGACATCTCGAGCCAGCCGGAGAACTGACTACCCCTAAAGGGAAAAAATAAGACCTCGCTTGCCTCCAGAGAAATTGAACCCCAAAGATATAGAAAGCCCCCAACAAATAATAACGGTGAGGCAAGAGGAAAACACAAACGTAGAGATGAACTAGATTCAGCAAAGTGAGGCCCAATAGTCTAGATAGCAGAAAATAGATAGTGGACTATGCGGTTAGCAGAAAACCCTACAAAACATCCACGCTGAACGTTCAAGAACCCCCACATCGACTGACGGTGTGGAGGGAGAATATCAGCCCCCTAGAGCTTCCAGCGAGTCAAAAATCAAATGTAAAGCAAGCTGGACAAAAACACTGAATAATGCAAACGATCCAAATTGTACAAAACAGACTTAGCTTTTCTTGCATGAGGCAGACTGAAAGGAATCCGGAGGAGACCAAATAGGTCTGGATACAACGATGCCAGGCAAGAGACTGAGTCCAGAGGAGACTCAAATAGGAAACACCCGCTGCTTAACGACACAGCTGGAGCTCAGGCCTGCAACAAGACATACCTAACACAATACCGTTAGTGACCACCAGAGGGAGCCCAGAAACACAGTTCACAACAGTACCCCCCCCTTGAGGAGGGGTCACCGAACCCTCACCAAGACCCCCAGGGCGATCAGGATGAGCAGCGTGAAAGGCATGAACCAAATCAGCCGCATGAACATCAGAGGCGACAACCCAGGAATTATCCTCCTGACCATAGCCTTTCCACTTAACTAAATACTGGAGTTTCCGTCTAGAGATACGAGAATCCAGAATCTTCTCCACCACGTACTCCAACTCGCCCTCAACCAAAACCGGGGCAGGAGGCTCAACAGCAGGAACCATAGGCACCACGTACCGCCGCAACAAGGACCTATGGAACACATTATGAATAGCAAAAGACGCTGGAAGGTCCAAGCGAAAAGACACCGGGTTAAGGATTTCCAAAATCTTATAAGGACCGATAAAGCGAGGCTTGAACTTAGGAGAGGAGACTTTCAAAGGAACATGCCGAGAAGACAACCAAACCAAATCCCCAACACGAAGTCGGGAACCCACACCGCGGCGGCGGTTGGCAAACCGCTGGGCCTTGTCTTGTGACAATTTCAAATTGTCCACCACATGGTTCCAAATCCGCTGCAACCTATCCACCACAGAATCAACCCCAGGACATTCAGAAGGTTCAACCTGACCCAAGGAGAAACGAGGATGAAAACCAGAGTTGCAGAAAAAGGGTGAAACCAAGGTGGCAGAACTAGCCCGATTATTAAGGGCAAACTCGGCCAGTGGCAAAAAGGTAACCCAGTCATCCTGATCAGCAGAAACAAAACATCTCAAATAAGTCTCTAACGTCTGATTAGTTCGCTCGGTCTGGCCATTAGTCTGAGGATGAAAAGCCGACGAAAAAGACAAATCAATACCCATCTTAGCACAAAAGGATCGCCAGAATCTGGACACAAACTGGGATCCTCTGTCAGATACAATATTCTCAGGGATGCCATGCAAACGAACCACATTCTGAAAGAACAAAGGAACCAAATCAGAGGAGGAAGGCAACTTAGGCAAGGGCACCAAATGGACCATTTTAGAAAAACGATCGCACACCACCCAGATGACAGACATCTTCCGAGACACCGGAAGATCCGAAATGAAATCCATGGAAATGTGCGTCCAAGGCCTCTTCGGGATAGGCAAGGGCAAAAGCAACCCGCTGGCACGAGAACAGCAAGGCTTAGCCCGAGCACAAATCCCACAGGACTGCACAAAAGAACGCACATCCCGCGACAAGGAAGGCCATCAAAAGGACCTGGCCACCAAATCTCTGGTACCGAAAATCCCAGGATGTCCCGCCAACACCGAAGAATGAACCTCAGAAATAACTCTGTTGGTCCATCCATCAGGGACAAACAATCTCTCTGGTGGACAACGATCAGGCCTATCAGCCTGAAATTTTTGCAGCCCTCGTCGCAAATCTGGGGAAATGGCAGACAAAATTACTCCCTCTCTGAGAATACCAGCCGGCTCAGAGACTCCCGGAGAATCAGGCACAAAACTCCTAGAAAGTGCATCAGCCTTCACATTCTTCGAACCAGGCAGGTACGAGACCACAAAGTCAAAACAGGAGAAAAACAACGACCAACGGGCCTGTCTAGGATTCAGGCGCTTGGCAGACTCGAGGTAAATCAGATTTTTATGATCAGTCAAGACCACCACACGATGTCTAGCTCCCTCGAGCCAATGTCGCCACTCCTCAAATGCCCACTTCATGGCCAACAACTCCCGATTACCAACATCGTAGTTCCGCTCAGCAGGCGAAAATTTCCTTGAAAAGAAGGCGCATGGCTTCATCACGGAGCCATCAGAACTTTTTTGCGACAAAACAGCCCCTGCACCAATTTCAGAAGCATCAACTTCAACCTGGAAGGGAAGAGAGACATCCGGCTGGCACAAGACTGGCGCTGAAGTAAACCGACGCTTCAGCTCCCGAAAGGCCTCCACGGCCGCAGGAGACCAATTCGCAACATCAGAACCCTTCTTGGTCATATCCGTCAAAGGTTTAACCACGCTGGAGAAATTAGCAATAAAACGACGGTAAAAATTAGCAAAGCCTAAGAACTTCTGCAGGCTCTTAACAGACGTGGGCTGAGTCCAGTCATGAATGGCACGGACCTTAACTGGGTCCATCTCCACAGTAGAAGGGGAAAAAATAAAACCCAAAAAAGAAACCTTCTGTACCCCAAAGATACATTTTGAGCCCTTCACAAATAGAGCATTCTCCCGCAAAACCTAAAACACCATCCTGACCTGGTTCACATGGGACTCCCAATCATCAGAAAAAACCAAAATATCATCCAGATAAATAATCATAAATTTATCCAGATATTTCCGGAAGATGTCATGCATGAAGGACTGAAACACAGAAGGAGCATTAGATAATCCGAAAGGCATCACCAGTTACTCAAAATGACCCTCAGGCGTATTAAATGCCGTTTTCCATTCATCTCCCTGCTTTATGCGCACAAGGTTATACGCACCACGAAGATCTATCTTGGTGAACCAACTGGATCCCTTAATCCGAGCAAACAAATCAGACAACAATGGCAAAGGATACTGAAATTTAACAGTGATCTTATTCAGAAGACGATAATCAATACAAAGTCTCAGAGACCCGTCTTTCTTGCCCACAAAAAAGAATCCTGCACCAAGAGGGGACAAGGATGGGCGAATATGTCCCTTCTCCAAAGACTCCTTTATATAACTCCGCATTGCGGCATGCTCTGGCACAGATAAATTAAAGAGTCGTCCCTTAGGAAACTTACTACCAGGAATCAAATCTATAGCACAATCACAGTCCCTATGAGGCGGAAGGGCACTGGACCTGGCCTCATTAAATACATCCTGAAAGTCTGACAAAAACTCAGGGATCTCAGAAGGAGTAGAAGAAGCAATAGACACCAATGGAGAATCGCCATGAATCCCCTGACACCCCCAACTAGACACAGTCATAGCTTTCCAATCTAAAACTGGATTATGGGCCTGTAACCATGGCAGACCCAAAACGACAACATCATGCATTTTATGCAGTACCAAAAAACGAATCACCTCCTGATGTACAGGAGTCATGCACATGGTCACCTGCGTCCAATACTGAGGTTTATTCTCTGCCAATGGCGTAGAATCAATTCCTCTAAGAGGAATAGGATTTTCCAAAGGCTCCAGGACAAAACCGCAGCACTTGGCAAACGACAAATCCATCAGACTTAAAGCAGCACCAGAATCCACAAAAGCCATAACTGAGTAAGAAGATAATGAACAAATTAAAGTCACAGACAAAATAAACTTAGGCTGAAAAGTACCAATGGCGACAGGATTAACTTTTTTCTTTAAACGTTTAGAGCATGCTGAGATAACATGTGTTGAATCACCACAGTAGAAACACAACCCATTTTGACGTCTATGATTTTGTCGCTCGGCTCTGGTCAGAATTCTGTCACATTGCATAGAATCAGGTGACTGTTCAGACAGCACCACCAAAGGATTATCAGATTTGCGCTCCCGCAAACGTCGATCAATTTGAATGGCTAGAGCCATTGAATCATTTAGACCTGTAGGGATAGGAAACCCCACCATCACATCTTTAATGGCTTCAGAAAGACCATTTCTGAAATTTGCGACCAGTGCACACTCATTCCATTGAGTAAGCACGGACCATTTCCGAAATTTTTGGCAATATACCTCAGCTTCGTCCTGACCCTGAGAGATAACCAGCAACATTTTTTCAGCCTGATTTTCAAGATTAGGCTCCTCATAAAGCAAATCAAGTGCCAGAAAAAACGCATCAACATTCACCAATGCAGGATCTCCTGGCGCCAGAGAGAAGGCCCAATCCTGAGGGTCGCCGCGCAAGAAGGAAATAACAATCTTAACTTGCTGAGCGGAATCACCAGAGGAACGAGGTTTCAGAGACAGAAACAATTTACAATTATTCCTAAAATTCAGGAATTTAAATCTATCTCCAAAAAACGGCTCAGGAATAGGTATTTTTGGTTCAGACATAGGGCTATGGATAACAAAATCCTGAATGCTTTGCACCCTAGCAGCAAGCTGATCCACACTAGAAGTCAAAGTCTGGACATTCATATCTGCAGCAGAGTTTCAGCCACTCAGAGAAAAAGGGGATGGAAGAAGCTAGGCAAACTGCAGCAAAAAAAACAAAACAACAAAACAAAAAAAACAAAAACTCAGAACTTCTTTTTAATCCCGCTTCTGCGAAGCATTAAACATTTTCTTTTGGCCTGGCATTCTGTTATGATCCCAATGGCAGAGGATCTCTGATATTCCGGCAAGATAGCAAAAATATAAATACTGCTCTAGGGAGGTGGAAACTGGGCTAACCGCATACCTGATCCTGACACAAACAACTAAAAGTAGCCGGTGAACGTGCCTACGTTGGTTCTAGACGTCTCGAGCCAGCCGGAGAACTGACTACCCCTAAAGGGAAAAAATAAGACCTCGCTTGCCTCCAGAGAAATTGAACCCCAAAGATATAGAAAGCCCCCAACAAATAATAACGGTGAGGCAAGAGGAAAACACAAACGTAGAGATGAACTAGATTCAGCAAAGTGAGGCCCAATAGTCTAGATAGCAGAAAATAGATAGTGGACTATGCGGTTAGCAGAAAACCCTACAAAACATCCACGCTGAACATTCAAGAACCCCCACATCGACTGACGGTGTGGAGGGAGAATATCAGCCCCCTAGAGCTTCCAGCGAGTCAAAAATCAAATGTAAAGCAAGCTGGACAAAAACACTGAATAATGCAAACGATCCAAATTGTACAAAACAGACTTAGCTTTTCTTGCATGAGGCAGACTGAAAGGAATCCGGAGGAGACCAAATAGGTCTGGATACAACGATGCCAGGCAAGAGACTGAGTCCAGAGGAGACTCAAATAGGAAACACCCGCTGCTTAACGACACAGCTGGAGCTCAGGCCTGCAACAAGACATACCTAACACAATACCGTTAGTGACCACCAGAGGGAGCCCAAAAACACAGTTCACAACAAGAGACAAGCCCTGGCTGGATAAAGTGATGGCGGTCTGTGCTGAATGAAAGATGAAAAACAAAGATTAAGGACTTCACCTAGAGACGTCACTAGTGAGTCAGTGTGTTACCTATACACTGACACTATACACTGTATACTATATACAGAGGTCCTGTGTATAATGTCACCGGTAATCACTGTATTACCTGTACACAGACACTGCATACTAAGTACAGATCCCCTGTGTATAATGGCACTTATGGTGATGGTATTGTGTTTTTTTTTTATTACTGATCAGTATTGTAGTATTCAGTCACTATTTGGTGGTAATATGTGGTCTGGACATGGAGTTGCGGTATTTGTCCCTTGTATGTGCTATTTGGTCACGTTGTGGTGGTAATATGTGGTCTGGTCATGGTGCGGTGGTATTTGTTCCCTGTATTTGATATTATTCGATCACTGTGGTGGTAATATGATGTCTGATCATGCTGTTGTGGTATTTGTTCTTTGTATATGATATTATTCGGTCACTGGTGGTAATATGTGATCTGGACATGGCGCGGTGGTATTTGTTCGTTGTATGTGATATTACACAGGTCAACAAAAAAAAATTTTTTTTCTGGTGTCCAAAATATTTTAATGAATTTGGGGTATTTTTGGGGTGCTGATTCTGAATATGCTATCAGTTTTGCCAGATTGGCTCAAGTTTTTGACATTTTTGGTATCTTATTTATAGCACTTGTTGGTAAATGCGACGCATCATCTCATTAATTTCTTTGGATTAGTACTTGAACTGAGCAGTTCTCAATATAGTTTTGTGTTAATTAGTGTTCTAAAAGTTTGTTCATAGCTTGATTTTTGCACTAACTTTATGTTGTTGTCTGTTTTCCAGTGAAAAGCATGAACTCATCAAGAAGAAGTTGTCTTAACGATCCAGACTCATTCTGTTACATTTGTGGTGAATACACACTGCCAAAACATAGAAGAAACATAACAGACTTCGTAAAAAAAGTGTATTTTGCCTATTTTGGGGTTATGCTTGGGGACCAAGACAAGTTTTGGGCACCACACATAGTGTGCAAAGCATGTATCGAATTATTACGAAAATGGAGCAAAGGACAAAGAAAAAGCTTCAAATTTGGTGTTCCAATGGTGTGGAGAGAGCCAAAAAATCATCATGATGACTGTTATTTCTGTGCAGTGCAAGTGCAAGGATTCAATAAGCATAAGAAACGAAAATGGGAGTAACATGGAATCTGCAAGAAGGCCTGTCCCTCATTGTGAAGATGTGCCTGTACCTGTGTTTACCATAAATAACAGTCATCATGATGATTTTTTGGCTCTCTCCACACCATTGGAACACCAAATTTGAAGCTTTTTCTTTGTCCTTTGCTCCATTTTCGTAATAATTCGATACATGCTTTGCACACTATGTGTGGTGCCCAAAACTTGTCTTGGTCTCCAAGCATAACCCCAAAATAGGCAAAATACACTTTTTTTACGAAGTCTGTTATGTTTCTTCTATGTTTTGGCAGTGTGTATTCACCACAAATGTAACAGAATGAGTCTGGATCGTTAAGACAACTTCTTCTTGATGAGTTCATGCTTTTCACTGGAAAACAGACAACAACATAAAGTTAGTGCAAAAATCAAGCTATGAACAAACTTTTAGAACACTAATTAACACAAAACTATATTGAGAACTGCTCAGTTCAAGTACTAATCCAAAGAAATTAATGAGATGATGCGTCGCATTTACCAACAAGTGCTATAAATAAGATACCAAAAATGTCAAAAACTTGAGCCAATCTGGCAAAACTGATGACATATTCAGAATCAGCACCCCAAAAATACCCTAAATTCGATGAAATATCTTTGGCACCAAAAATGCTGTTGACCAGTGTTATTGGTCATTTTAAAAATTGAAAAATAAATAAAAATATATCTAAATTGTATTGCATATTTTAACAAATATTTAGTAGGTTACAGCAGAGTAGGGTCCGGCCAAAAGTGTCTACCGTGTTACGTTGGTGGCTTAAAAAATCTTTTGGCCAAATCAAAAGCTGCCGACTATATGTGTGATCTGGTGATGGGAACTGTTAATGCGTGATAGGTGAGAAGTGGAGTTTTTAACCCTGTGTGATCAACTTTTTACTATTGATGCTGCCTATGCAGCATCAATAGTAAAAAGATCTAATGTTAAAAATAATTAAAAAAAACAAAAAAAACATGATATACTCACCTTCCAGCGCCTTTCCCGCTCCTCGCGACGCTCCGGTGACCGGTCCATGCATTGCTGTCTCGCGAGATGATGACGTAGCGGTCTCGCGAGACCACTACGTCATCATCTCGTGAGACCGCAATCCACTCTTGGCACCGGAGCGTCGCGAGGAGCATCGGTAAACGCTTTGGCAGGACCCGGGGGGCCGACGTAGGGTGAGTATATAACTATTTTTTGTTTTAATTCTTTTTTTAACAGGGATATGGTGCCCACATTGCTATATATTACGTGGGCTGTGTTAGATACTGCATGGGCTGTATTATATACTACATCTCTGTGCTGTATACTATGTGGGCTGTGCTATATACTACGTGGCTCAGCAATGTACTGTCATGTCGGACGCTGTTCACACTAGGGCGTCCGACAGACAGCGGTAATTCCACTTACGTCCACTACACGCTCAGTGGCGTTGGCTAGACTTTATCCAGCTTGCTCGGGGTTAATCTAGCTGATAATTTGGTTGGAGGCTGGGTCACGCCTACGGCCTTTAAATAGTTGTGCTGGACTTTGGGGCGTCGCCGATTATAGCTTGTGTCTTGTGCCTGGTGATCTCGGTCTGGAGTGGTGGTCTAGGAGAAGGAATATCGTATCTGGTGGTGTATTATCCTTTGTCATATTTCTCCTTCCTATATTTGTATTTGTTTTGCCCTGTGCACATTATAGTGTATTCCTGTGTGACTGCGGCGTGGTGTGTTTTTCAGTTTTCCCTGTCTGTGCTTTCTGTGGGGATTTGTGTGTGATCTCTTCTCTGGGTGGCGGGTGGTGGTTTCAGCTTAGGGCTGAAACAGGAGACAGGGTCAGGCCAGGCGGCCCAGACATGCACACCTTTAGTGTAACTTCTGGGAGAGGGACAGACAGGGTTTCCCTAGCCTGAGGGATATCACAGGGGCCCGAGTAACCAGCCTTAGTCTACCCAGTACTCCCGTGACATATACTACATTGCTGTGCTCTATACTACGTGGCCTGTGTTATATACTGCATGGCCAGTGTTATATACTACGTCTCTGTGCTATATACTACGTCTCTGCTATATATTATGTGGCTGTGCTACAGTTACATGAAAAAGTTTGGGCACCCCTATTAATCTTAAGCTGAATGTTTTATAAAAATTGTTTTTTTTTGCAACGGCTATTTCAGTTTCATATATCTAATAACTGTTGGACACAGTAATGTTTCTGCCTTGAAATGAGGTTTATTGTACTAACAGAAAATGTGCAATCTGCATTCAAACAAAATTTGACAGGTGCATAAGTATGGGCACCTCACCAGAAAAGTGACATTAATATTTAGTAGATCCTCCTTTTGCAAAAATAACAGCCTGTAGTCGCTTCCTGTAGCTTTTAATGAGTTCCTGGATCCTGGATGAAGGCATTTTTGACCATTCCTCTTTACAAAACAATTTCAGTTCAGTTAAGTTTTATGGTCGCCGAGCATGGACAGCCCTCTTCAAATGATCCCACAGATGTTCAATGATATTCAGGTCTGGGGACTGGGATGGCCATTCCAGAACAGTGTAATTGTTCCTCTGCATGAATGCCTGAGTAGATTTGGAGCGGTGTTTTGGATAATTGTCTTGCTGAAAGATCCATCCCCTGCGTAACTTCAACTTTGTCACTGATTCATGAACATTATTGTCAAGAATCTGCTGATACTGAGAGGAATCCATGCGTCCCTCAACTTTAGCAAGATTCCCGGTGCCGGCATTGGCTACACAGCCCCAAAGCATGATGGAACCTCCACCAAATTTTACTGTGGGTGGCAAGTGTTTTTCTTGGAATGCTGTGTTTTTTGTCCGCCATGCATAACGCCTTTTTGTATGACCAAACAACTCAATCTTGGTTTCATCAATCCACAGGACCTTCTTCCAAAAAGAAATTGGCTTCTCCAAATGTGCTTTTGCATACCTCAGCCGACTCTGTTTGTGGCATGCTTGCGGAAACGGCTTCTTTCTCATCACTCTCCCATACAGCTTCTCCTTGTGCAAAGTGCGTTGTATAGTTGACCGATGCACAGTGACACCTTCTGCAGCAAGTTGATGCTGCAGCTCTCTGGAGGTGGTCTGAGGATTGTCCTTGATGATCTCACCATTCTTCTTCTCTGCCTTTCTGATGTTTTTCTTGGCCTGCCACTTCTGGCCTTAACAAGAACTGTACCTGTGTTCTTCCATTTCCTTACTATGTTCCTCACAGTGGAAATTGACAGGTTAAATCTCTTAGACAGCTTTTTGTATCCTTCCCCTGAACAACTATGTTGAATAATCTTTGTTTTCAGATCATTTGACAGTTGTTTTGAGGAGCCCATAATGCGACTCTTCAGAGGAGATTCAAACAGGAGAACAACTTGCAAGTGGCCACTTTAAGTAGCTTTTCTTATGATTGCATACACCTGGCTATGAAGTTCAAAGCTCAATGAGGTTACAAAACTAAAAAAAGTGCTTTAGTAAGTCAGTAAAAAGTAGGTAGGAGTATTTAAAACAAGAAAATAAGGGTGCCCATACTTATGCACCTGTCAAATTTTGTTTGAATGCAGATTGCACATTTTCTGTTAGTACAATAAACCTCATTTCAAGGCAGAAACATTACTGTGTCCAACAATTATTAGATATATGAAACTGAAATAGCTGTTGCAAAAAAAACAATTTTTATAAAACATTACGCTTAAGATTAATAGGGGTGCCCAAACTTTTTCATACAACTATATACACTCACCGGCCACTTTATTAGGTACACCTGTCCAACTTCTTGTTAACACTTAATTTCTAATCAGCCAATCACATGGCGGCAACTCAGTGCATTTAGGCATGTAGACATGGTCAAGACAATCTCCTGCAGTTCAAACCGAGCATCAGTATGGGGAAGAAAGGTGATTTGAGTGCCTTTGAACGTGGCATGGTTGTTGGTGCCAGAAGGGCTGGTCTGAGTATTTCAGAAACTGCTGATCTACTGGGATTTTCACACACAACCATCTCTAGGGTTTACAGAGAATGGTCCGAAAAAGAAAAAAAATCCAGTGAGCGGCAGTTCTGTGGGCGGAAATGCCTTGTTGATGCCAGAGGTCAGAGGAGAATAGGCAGACTGGTTCGAGCTGATAGAAAGGCAACAGTGACTCAAATCGCCACCCGTTACAACCAAGGTAGGCCTAAGAGCATCTCTGAACGCACAGTGCGTCGAACTTTGAGGCAGATGGGCTACAGCAGCAGAAGACCACACCGGGTACCACTCCTTTCAGCTAAGAACAGGAAACTGAGGCTACAATTTGTACAAGCTCATCGAAATTGGACAGTAGAAGATTGGAAAAACGTTGCTTGGTCTGATGAGTCTCGATTTCTGCTGCGACATTCGGATGGTAGGGTCAGAATTTGGCGTAAACAACATGAAAGCATGGATCCATCCTGCCTTGTATGGAGCATCTTTGGGATGTGCAGCCGACAAATCTGCGGCAACTGTGTGATGCCATCATGTCAATATGGACCAAAATCTCTGAGGAATGCTTCCAGCACCTTGTTGAATCTATGCCACGAAGAATTGAGGCAGTTCTGAAGGCAAAAGGGGGTCCAACCCGTTACTACATGGTGTACCTAATAAAGTGGCCGGTGAGTGTATATATATATATATATATATATATATATATATATATATATATATATATATATATATATATATATATACATATATATATATATATATATATATATATATACACTAGATGGTGGCCTGATTCTAACGCATCGGGTATTCTAGAATATGTATGTATATAGCAGCCACATAGTATATAGCACAGACCACGTAGTATATAGGAGACATATAGTATATAGCACAGGCCACATAGTATATAGGAGACATGTAGTATATAGCAGACAAATAGTACGTGGCCTGTGCTATATAGTATGTGGCTGCTATATACTGTACATGCATACATATTGCAGAATATCCGATGCGTTAATACAGGCCACGCAATATATAACACAGCCCAAACAGCATATAACACAGCCCACGTACTATATAACATAGGTGACGCAGTATATAGCAGCCATGTAGTATATAACACAGGCCACGCAATATGTAGCACAGCCCATGCAGTACAAAACACAGGCCACATAGTATGTAACACTGGCCACGTAGTATATAGCAGCCATGTAGTATTTAGCACTGCCCACGTAGTATATAGCAGCCATGTAGTATATAACGCAGCCCATGCAGTATCTAACACTGCCCACATAGTATATAGCAGCCATGTAGTATATAGTACTGCCCACGTAGTATATAGCAGCCATGTAGTATATAGTACTGCCCATGTAGTATATAGCAGCCATGTAGTATATAGCAGCCATGTAGTACTGTATATAGTACTGTCCACTTAGTATATAGCAGCCATGTAGTACATAGTACTGCCCGCGTAGTATATAGCAGCCATGTAGTATATAGTACTGCCCACGTAGTATATAGCAGCCACGTAGTATATAGCAGCCATGTAGTACTGTATATAGTACTGTCCACATAGTATATAGCAGACATGTAGTATACAGAACTGTCCACGTAGTATATAGCAGCCATGTAGTATATAGTACTGCCCACGTAGTATATAGCAGCCATGTAGTATATAGTACTGCCCACGTAGTATATAGCAGCCATGTAGTATATAACGCAGCCCACGCAGTATTTAGCAGTGTGGGCACCATATCCCTGTTAAAAAAAAGAATTAAAATAAAAAATAGTTATATACTCACCCCCTGGGATCCAACGGCGCTCTGGCGATGTGCGCGCGGCTGCCGCCATCTTCCGTTCCCAGGATGCATTGCGAAATTACCCAGAAGACTTAGCAGTCTCGCGAGACCACTAAGTCTTCTGGGTAATTTCGCAATGCATCTCTGTGACCGGAAGCTGGCGGAAGGCGCGAGCGCATCGTCAGACTACGGAGGGTGAGTATAGCAGGTTTTTTTTTATTATTATTATTTTTAACATTAGATTTTTTTACTATTGATGCTGCATAGGCAGCGTCAATAGTAAAGCATTGGGGACACACAGGGTTAATAGCAGCGGTAATGGAGTGCGTAACCCACGGCATAACGCCACCGCTGGCATTAACCCTGTGTGAGCGGTGACCGGAGGGGAGTATGGAGCGAGTGGGCGCCGGGCACTGACTGCAGGGGAGTAGGGAGGGACTAATCGGACTGTGCCCACCGCTGATTGGTCGCGGCAGCCATGACAGGCAGCTGGCGAGACCAATCAGCGATGCGGGATTTCCGGGACAGACAGACAGAAGTGCCCCTTAGACAATTATATATATAGATTTATATATATATATATATATATATATATATATATATATATATATATATATATATATATATACAGTGTGTATGGAAAGTATTCAGACCCCTTTAAAATTTTCACTCTTTGCTTTATAGCAGCCATTTGGTAAATTCAAAAAAGTTCTTCATTTTCAGTAATGTGCACTCTGCACCCTATCTTGACTGAAAAAAAAACAGAAATGTTGTCATTTTTGCAAATTTATTAAAAAAGAAAAACTGAAATATCACATGATCATAAGAATTCAGACCCTTTGCTCTGTATTAAGTAGAAGCACCCTTTTGAGCTAGTACAGCCATGAGTCTTCTTGGGAATGATGCAACAAGTTTTTCACATCTGGATTTGGGAATCCTCTGCCATTCTCCCTTGCAAATCCTCTCCAGTTCTGTCAGGTTGGATGGTGAATAGTGTTGAGCGATACCGTCCAATACTTGAAAGTATCGGTATCGGATAGTATCGGCCGATACCCGAAAAGTATCGGATATCGCCGATACCGATACCCGATACCAATACAAGTCAATGGGACACCAAGTATCGGAAGGTATCCTGTATGGTTCCCAGGGTCTGAAGGAGAGGAAACTCTCCTTCAGGCCCTGGGATCCATATTAATGTGTAAAATAAAGAATAAAAATAAAAAATATTGATATACTCACCTCTCCGACGCAGCCTGGACCTTACTGATGTAACCGGCAGCTTCCGTTCCTAAGAATGAGCGCTTGAAAGACCTTAGATGATGTCGCGGCCTGTGATTGGTCGCGTGAGCGGTCACGTGACCGCCACGCGACCAATCACAAGCCGCGACGTCATCTAAGGACTTTCAAGCGCTTGAAAGACCTTAGATGACGTCGCGGCTTGTGATTGGTCGCGTGGCAGTCACGTGACCGCTCACGCGACCAATCACAGGCCGCGACGTCATCTAAGGTCTTTCAAGCGCTCATTCTTAGGAACGGAAGCTGCCGGTTACATCGGTAAGGTCCAGGCTGCGTCGGAGAAGTGAGTATATCAATATTTTTTATTTTTATTCTTTATTTTACACATTAATATCGATCCCGATACCGAGTCCCCATATCACAAAAGTATCGGATCTCGGTATCGGAATTCCGATACAGCAAATATCGGCCGATACCCAATACTTGCGGTATCGGAATGCTCAACACTAATGGTGAACGTTGGTGGACAGGCATTTTCAGGTCTCTCCAGAGATGCTCATTTGGGTTTAGGTCAGGGCTCTGGCTGGGCTAGTCAAGAATGATCACAGAGTTGTTCCGAAGCGACTCCTTTGTTATTTTAGCTGTGTGCTTATTGTCATTGTCTTGTTGGAAGGTGAATCTTCGGCCAAGTTTGAGGTCCAGAGCACTCTGGAAGAGGTTTTCATCCAGGATATCTCTGTACTTGGCTGAATTCATGTTTCTTTCAATGACAACCAGTCGTCCTCTCCCCACAGCAGAAAAACACCCAAATAGCATGATGCTGCCATCACCATGCTTCACTGTTGGGATTGTACTGGGCAGGTGATGAGCAGTGTCTGGTTTTCTTCATACATACCACTTAGATACCGCTTATCACCAAAAAGGTCTATCTTCGTCTCATCAGACCAAAGAATCTTATTTCTCACTAGATGGTGGCCCGATTCTAACGCATCAGGTATTCTAGAATATGTATGTATGTACGTCGCGCTTAGCACAGCCACGTAGTATATAGCACAGCCACTTAGTATATAACACAGCCACGTAGTATATAACACAGCCACATAGTATATAACACAGACAGCCACGTAGTATATAGGACAGCCACGTAGTATATAGCAGCCACATAGTATATAGCACAGCCCACGTAACACAGACAGCCACGTAGTATAGAGCACAGCCACGTAGTATATAGCAGCCAAGTAGTGTATAACACAGCCCATGTAATATATAGCACAGCCCACATAATATATAGCACAGCCCACGCAGTATATAACACAGGCCACGTAGTATATAACACAGCCCATGCAGTATATAACACTGCCCACGTAGTATATAGCAGCTAGGCAGTATATAACACAGCCCACGTAATAGATAGCACAGCCCACGTAATAGATAGCACATCCCACGTAGTATATAACACAGCCCACGTAGTATATAACACAGGTCACGCAGTATATAACACAGCCCATGCAGTATATAACACAGCCCACACAGCATATAACACAGCCCATGTAGTATATAGCAGTGTGGGCACCATATCCCTGTTAAAAAAAAATAAAATGAAAAATAGTTATATACTCACCCTCCGGCGTCCACCGAAGCTGTCCCAATGCGTGCGATGCTGCCGCCAGCTTCCGTTCCCAGTCATGCATTGTGATATTACCCAGATGACTTAGCGGTCTCGCGAACGGAAGCTGGCAGCAACATTGCACGCATCGGTGGACGGCGGGAGGTGAGAATAGCACAATTTTTTATTTTTTTATTATTTTTAACAATATATCTTGTTACTATTGATGCTGCATAGGCAGCATCAATAGTAAAAAGTTGGTCCGGGATGGGGCGACACACTGGCACTGACTGGTGGGCCGTGCCCGGCCGGCCACGACCAATCAGCGAAGCGGGATTTCCTTTACGGAAGTTAGTTACAGAGAGACAGACAAACAGACGGAAGTATCCCTTAGACAATTATATATAAAGATAGTCTGGGAGTCCTTCATGTGTTTTTTAGCAAACGCTATGCGGGCTTGCACTGAAGAGAAGCTTCCGTCGGCCCACTCTGCCATAAAGGCCCGACTGATGTTGTGCTGCCGTGATAGTCAACTTTGTGGAACACTCAGCCACAGTGATTTTGGGGTTCTTCTTTACCTCTCTCACCAAGGCTCTTCTCCCATGATTGCTCCGTGGATGGCCAGGTCTAGGAAGACTTCTAGTGGTCCCAAACTTCTTCCATTTAAGGATTATGGAGGCCACTGTGCTCTTAGGAACCTTGAGTACTGCAGAAATTCTTTTGTATCCTTGGCCAAATCTGTGCCTTGCCACAATTTTGTCTCTGAGCTCCTTGGCTAGTTCCTTTGACCTCATGAGTCTCATTTGGTCTGACATGCACTGTGAGCTATGAGGTCTTATATAGACAGGTGTGTGCCTTTCCAAATCAAGTCCTATCTAATTAATTAAATACAACTTGACTCCAATGAATGAGTAGAACCATGTCAAGGAGGTTCACAAGGAAATGGACAGCATGTGATTTAAATATGAGTGTCTGAGCAAAGGGTCTGAATACTTATGACCATGTGATATTTCAGTTTTTCTTTTGTATTAAATTTGCAAACATTTCTACATTTCTGTTTTTTTCCAGTCAAGATGGCGTACAGAGTGTACATTAATGAGGAAAAAATGAAGCAAATCATTTTTGAATTTACCAAATGACTTTCAAAGGCTGAAAAATTTAAAGGGGTGTGAATACTTTCCGTACCCACTATTTCCTCATTTGGACTGGAACGGAAGCGATGCTATTGGAGTTTCACGAATACATAAATACTATTGATGATACAATTAAATTTACCTTGGTACACTCAAACACCAATATACAAATTTTGAATGTGGATGTTAGAATTGTGGGTGATGGTTTTGCCACACAGCTATACACTAAAACAACTGATAAGAATAATTTACTATCATTTAATATTCTACATAAAAAAAAGATGAAAGAGGCAATCCCCTTTAGCCAATTGATGAGAATTAAACACATTGAGAGTGATGAAAATTCACAGGAGAGATCAATGATGAATATGATCAAGAAGTTTTCTGATAGGGGTTACCCTAAAAACTTATTAAAGCATCAAAACCATAGGCTGGATGGAATGGCGAGGGAGGATTTATTCCTAAAAAAGAATACTACTGAAAAATGTAGCCGTATTCCCTTTGTCACAACATATTGTGAGGAAAGTCAAAAGATTATAAAAGTGATTCATAAATATTGGGATATGTTAAATAGATGTTTAGGATAGTAAGACAGGCAGTTGACTGAAAGTTAGGGCAAGCCTTCTGGTCTGGGAGCCCTACTGCTACAAGCAACACACATGGAGACCCAACTTGGAGACTCCACATTTCAAAAAATTATTGCCACACACCACTAAAGTGGCATCAATTTCACCAGAGTAGAAATAGTATACTAGGCCTCTGACACCCCTTCCACTACAGGCAACCCATCCAATGGAGACCCAACTTGGATTCTCCACATTTCCAAAAACTGTTTGTAATATCAGCAGCAGCAGTAGCAACATCAGGCACAAAAGCTACAACAAAGGTGTCACAGATGGTACTAAGGCTACTTTCACACTAGCGTCGTTTGGCCTCCGTCACAATGCGTCGTTTTGGAGAAAAAACGCATCCTGCAAAAGTGCTTGCAGGATGCGTTTTTTCTCCATTGACTTGCATTAGCGACGCATTGCGACGGATTGCCACACGTCGCATCCGTCGGGCGACGGATGCATCGTGTTTTGGCGGACCGTCGGCACAAAAAAACGCTACATGTAACGGTTTTTTGTGCGACGTGTCTGACATTTCCGACCGCGCATGCGCGGCCGGAACTCCGCCCCCTCCTCCCCGGACCTTACAATGGGGCAGCGGATGCGTTGAAAAACTGCATCCGCTGACCCCGTTGTGCGGCTCTTTCAACGCTAGCATCGTTGCGTCAGCACGTCGCATGTCGCATGCTACCACGAGTGTGAAAGCACAACCAACATTCAAAAGTGACCAAAACATCAGCCAGAAAGCATTGGTACTGAGATGTGGTCTGTAGTCCCCACCTGCAGAGCCACACCTTTATTGAGTGTGTCTTGATAATTGCCAATAATTTCCATCTGTTGTCTATTCCATTTGCACAACAGCATGTGAAATTGATTGTCAAACAGCGTTGCTTCCTAAGTGGACAGTTTGATTTCACAGAAGTTTAACTTACTTGGAGTTATATTTTGTTGTTTATGTGTTCCCTTTATTTTTTTGAGCAATGTATATCTGCACTTTGATTGTATTCATTGCTTGAGAAAGGATTGTACTTCCTAAACTTCGCCTTTTTGGGTTTCTTTTGTGATGTTTCCCCCTTTTTCGTGATTATATATATATATATATATATATATATATATATATATATATACCATATATATATATATATTTATATATATATATATATATATATATATATATATATATATATATATATATACAGTGCCTACAAGTAGTATTCAACCCCCTGCAGATTTAGCAGGTTTACACATTTGGAATTAACTTGGCATTGTGACATTTGGACTGTAGATCAGCCTGGAAGTGTGAAATGCACTGCAGCAAAAAAGAATGTTATTTCTTTGTTTATTTTTTTTTTAAATTGGGAAAAGTTTTTTCAGAGGGTCATTTATTATTCAACCCCTCAACCCACCAGATTTCTGTTTGGTTCCCCTAAAGTATTAAGAAGTAGTTCAGGCACAAAGAACAATGAGCTTCACATGTTTGGATTAATTATCTCTTTTTCCAGCCTTTTCTGACTATTTAAGACCCTCCCCAAACTTGTGAACAGCACTCAAACATGGTCAACATGGGAAAGACAAAGGAGCATTCCAAGGCCATCAGAGACAAGATCGTGGAGGGTCACAAGGCTGGCAAGGGGTACAAAACCCTTTCCAAGGAGTTGGGCCTACCTGTCTCCACTGTTGGGAGCATCATCCGGAAGTGGAAGGCTTATGGAACTACTGTTAGCCTTCCACGGCCTGGACAGCCTTTGAAAGTTTCCTCCCGTGCCGAGGCCAGGCTTGTCCGAAGAGTCAAGGCTAACCCAAGAACAACAAGGAAGGAGCTCCGGGAAGATCTCATGGCAGTGGGGACATTGGTTTCAGTCAATAACATAAGTAACGTACTCCACCGCAATGGTCTCCGTTCCAGACGAGCCCGTAAGGTACCTTTACTTTCAAAGCGTCATGTCAAGGCTCGTCTACAGTTTGCTCATGATCACTTGGAGTACTCTGAGACTGACTGGTTCAAGGTTCTCTGGTCTGATGAGACCAAGATCGAGATCTTTGGTGCCAACCACACACGTGACGTTTGGAGACTGGATGGCACTGCATACGACCCCAAGAATACCATCCCTACAGTCAAGCATGGTGGTGGCAGCATCATGCTGTGGGGCTGTTTCTCAGCCAAGGGGCCTGGCCATCTGGTCCGCATCCATGGGAAGATGGATAGCACGGCCTACCTGGAGATTTTGGCCAAGAACCTCCGATCCTCCATTAAGGATCTTAAGATGGGTCGTCATTTCATCTTCCAACAAGACAACGACCCAAAGCACACAGCCAAGAAAACCAAGGCCTGGTTCAAGAGGCAAAAAATCAAGGTGTTGCAGTGGCCTAGTCAGTCTCCTGACCTTAACCCAATTGAAAACTTGTGGAAGGAGCTAAAGATTAAAGTCCACATGAGACACCCAAAGAACCTAGATAACTTGGAGAAGATCTGCATGGAGGAGTGGGCCAAGATAACTCCAGAGACCTGTGTCGGCCTGATCAGGTCTTATAAAAGACGATTATTAGCTGTAATTGCAAACAAAGGTTATTCCACAAAATATTAAACCTAGGGGTTGAATAATTATTGACCCACACTTTTATGTTTAAAATTTATAAAAATTTAACTGAGCAACAAAACTTTTTGGTTTGTAAGATTTATGCATCTGTTAATAAATCCTGCTCTTGTTTGAAGTTTGAAGGCTCTAACTTATTTGCATCTTATTAAACCTGCTAAATCTGCAGGGGGTTGAATACTACTTGTAGGCACTGTATATATATATATATATATATATATATATATATATATATATATATATACAGGTCCTTCTCAAAAAATTAGCATATAGTGTTAAATTTCATTATTTACCATAATGTAATGATTACAATTAAACTTTCATATATTATAGATTCATTATCCACCAACTGAAATTTGTCAGGTCTTTTATTGTTTTAATACTGATGATTTTGGCATACAACTCCTGATAACCCAAAAAACCTGTCTCAATAAATTAGCATATTTCACCCGTCCAATAAAAAAAAAGTGTTTTTTAATAACAAACAAAAAAACCATCAAATAATAATGTTCAGTTATGCACTCAATACTTGGTCGGGAATCCTTTGGCAGAAATGACTGCTTCAATGCGGCGTGGCATGGAGGCAATCAGCCTGTGACACTGCTGAGATGTTATGGAGGCCCAGGATGCTTCAATAGCGGCCTTAAGCTCATCCAGAGTGTTGGGTCTTGCGTCTCTCAACTTTCTCTTCACAATATCCCACAGATTCTCTATGGGGTTCAGGTCAGGAGAGTTGGCAGGCCAATTGAGCACAGTAATACCATGGTCAGTAAACCATTTACCAGTGGTTTTGGCACTCTGAGCAGGTGCCAGGTCGTGCTGAAAAATGAAATCTTCATCTCCATAAAGCATTTCAGCCGATGGAAGCATGAAGTGCTCCAAAATCTCCTGATAGCTAGCTGCATTGACCCTGCCCTTGATGAAACACAGTGGACCAACACCAGCAGCTGACATGGCACCCGACACCATCACTGACTGTGGGTACTTGACACTGGACTTCAGGCATTTTGGCATTTCCTTCTCCCCAGTCTTCCTCCAGACTCTGGCACCTTGATTTCCGAATGACATGCAAAATTTGCTTTCATCAGAAAAAAGTACTTGGGACCACTTAGCAACAGTCCAGTGCTGCTTCTCTGTAGCCCAGGTCAGGCGCTTCTGCCGCTGTTTATGGTTCAAAAGTGGCTTTACCTGGGGAATGCGGCACCTGTAGCCCATTTCCTGCACACGCCTGTGCACGGTGGCTCTGGATGTTTCCACACCAGACTCAGTCCACTGCTTCCTCAGGTTCCCCAAGGTCTGGAATCGGTCCTTCTCCACAATCTTCCTCAGGGTCCGGTCACCTCTTCTCGTTGTACAGCGTTTTCTGCCACATTGTTTCCTTCCAACAGACTTACCATTGAGGTGCCTTGATACAGCACTCTGGGAACAGCCTATTTGTTGAGAAATTTCTTTCTGGGTCTTACCCTCTTGCTTGAGGGTGTCAATGATGGCCTTCTTAACATCTGTCAGGTCGCTAGTCTTACCCATGATGGGGGTTTTGAGTAATGAACCAGGCAGGGAGTTTTTAAAAGCCTCAGGTATCTTTTGCATGTGTTTAGAGTTAATTAGTTGATTCAGAAGATTAGGGTAATAGGTCATTTAAGGCCCCGTCTCACATAGCGATTTACCAACGATCACGACCAGCGATATGACCTGGCCGTGATCGTTGGTAAGTCGCTGTGTGGTCGCTGGGGAGCTGTCACACAGACAGCTCTCTCCAGCGATCAACGATCAGGGGAACGACTTCGGCATCGTTGAAACTGTCTTCAACGATGCCGAAGTCCCCCTGCAGCACCCGGTAACCAGGGTAAACATCGGGTTACTAAGCGCAGGGCCGCGCTTAGTAACCCGATGTTTACCCTGGTTACCAAAAAAAACAAACAGTACATACTCGCCTTTCGGTGTCCAGGTCCCTTGCCGTCTGCTTCCTGCTCTGACTGAGCCGCCGTACAGCGAGAGCAGAGCGCAGCGGTGACGTCACTGCTGTGCTCTCACTTCTCACTGTACGGCCGGGAGTCAGTGAGAGCAGGAAGCAGACGGCAAGGGACCTGACGGACATCAGAAGGCGAGTATGTACTGTTTGTTTGTTTTTTACATTTACGCTGGTAACCAGGGTAAACATCGGGTTACTAAGCGCGGCCCTGCGCTTAGTAACCCGATGTTTACCCTGGTTACCAGTGAAGACATCGCTGGATTGGTGTCACACACACCGATTCAGCGATGTCAGCAGGGCCTCAACGACCAAAAAAAGGTCCAGGCCATTCCGACACGACCAGCGATCTCGCAGCAGGGGCCTGATCGCTGGTACGTGTCACACATAGCGAGATCGCTATGGAGGTCGCTGTTGCGTCACAAAACTAGTGACTCAGCAGCGATCTCGCTAGCGATCTCGCTATGTGAGACGGGGGCTTTAGAGAACCTTTTCTTGATATGCTAATTTATTGAGACAGGTTTTTTGGGTTATCAGGAGTTGTATGCCAAAATCATCAGTATTAAAACAATAAAAGACCTGACAAATTTCAGTTGGTGGATAATGAATCTATAATATATGAAAGTTTAATTGTAATCATTACATTATGGTAAATAATGAAATTTAACACTATATGCTAATTTTTTGAGAAGGACCTGTATATACATATATATTGTAAGGGGTTGAAAGGCTTAGCTGCTCCTTGAGGTAGACTCAGTCACACAGGTGGTCAAAGTCTCTTGGTGGTTTATTGCCTCATAAACCAAAAAATCAAAATGGTAACAGAAAAACAGCCTGTCATGCTCAAATGAAAATAAACAGTTCATACACCATCCTGCCCAGGTCCTCTGGGATAAGACACACATAGACAGAGAAAAAAAAACTGGCTGGACATTTAACTCCCCTCCAGCCACACCCTGGAGGTGGAGATATGGTGGGTAGGTGTCCCGCCCATCTCTGACCTACCCACAATGAAATCCATGCCCATATAATAACTGGATTGCTCTTAGCACATATCATGCTGGAGAAAACACTTATGGCTTTCACATCACACAGGAAAGCAATCTTTGTGACACATGTCTCCCCTCATGTGCAGCGCCCCAGGGTCCTGGTCGTTAAAGTAATATCGTTCTCCTCTAGGGGGAGCGATGTTACATTTGGAGGCAATAAAGGAGATCTCTTTACCAGGTACCACAAGCATACAACACATTTCACACTCCAGTCCACCAGGGGGAGCTATGCTCCTATTTATTAGGGCACTCTTCACAATTAGGCAAAACTGGTGGCCTGGATAGGAAGTTAGGCAGATGCTATCTGAGCTTTTCTCAGGCAGTTGCTGGCTGAGCTTCGGCTCAGGTAGTTGGTCCCTGGCAGGGGTGGGATCCTGTCAGAGGCCCAGACAGAAGGTCACGGAGCTGCGCCTGCCCCACATGCGGCAGTTCCTAAGAAAGGACACGAACAGAGAACTGTATTGTAGAGAGTGAGAAGAAGTCATAGCAAAAGGAGTGGAAACCAGAAGGAGTTCTGCCCTGCACAGGCTGCCTCCTTCTGAGGCACAGGATCCGGTAGCCGGAACACCGAGGGAGCAACAGTCCTTCATGCCTTGCTCCAGAGACCGGCAGGACAGCTAATTGCAAGTTACTGATCTGCCCCATACCCAGGAGGCAAGGTGGCACCCACGAGAGGCCGGGGCGTGCTAGGGTCCCTGTAAAAAGCCTCAGGCCACCGGTCATATGGGTTTGTCCTATCCATCTGGGGGACAGAGAGATACATAACATCTAGAACATCTACAACAGTTGTGAGGACCTTATGAGAGGCTCAGCAATAAGGTACTACAACACCCAGGCGCTAGAGGAAGGCTACTGATTTTCACCTGGATAAGGGGACTCTGGATTTGCCTCCAAACCGGCCGGACTCTGCCTGCCCTGTGATCTGGTGCTCTGGACTGTGGATGCTGAAGTCTTCAGTAAAAAGGTAAAGAGACTGCAACCTTGTGTCCTCGTTCTTCACTGCGCCTTACACCATTCACCATCCACTATCCACATACTGGGAAGCCCTGGACATACTTCACCTGTGGGAAGGTATACCATCTAACTGTCATAACATCACCCCAGCGGACCCCTTAAAGCAGCGTCGGTCATCCTGACCGAATACCACAGGTGGCATCATGAACATTATCCCTTTAAAGACCTTTCCCTTTTACACGGACGTCCCAGGGCCACGGACCGGGTCAGCCACCGTGACATCCCCCTTGAGAACCGAAGGACCCGGTACCGAGTACCCCTTGCCCTATGGGGGCGCTCCACATGTACAACACCAGTGACTCTTTGGCACCTTCGGACACCAAACAGGGAAATCGGGAGAGGGCATCTACTTTCACGTGTAGCTTCCCAGGCCTGGGTTCTACATGGAACCTGAAATCCTGGAGGCCTAAGAACCATCTCGTCACCCGGGCATCCTTACCCTGTTTCTCCCTTAACCATCACAGTGGGGCATGATCAGACACGAGTTTGAACCTCCGGCCTAGTAGATAATATCTCAATGTATCCACTGCTCATTTTATGGCCAGACACTCCTTCTCCTCATGACTAGAGCTTCAGGCTCAGATACAGGATGGGATGCTCTTCCCCTTTTATCTCCGGAGACAGCACGACTCCCAGCCTGACTTCTGAGGCATTGGTCTCGATACTGTACTCCTTGCTGAAGTATGGTGCAACCAGAACCGGATGTTTATACAGAGCCTGCTTCAGCTCCTGAAACGCCATCTCTGTGTCAGTAGACTATTTATCTACGGTCGAGTTGGTACCTATAAGAAGATCCCTGAATGGTGTGGCGATTATAGCACAACTTGGGATGAACCGCTGGTAATAGCCCTCAATTCCAAGAAACGTTCTCACTTGCTTCTTGGTAAGCAGTTGCAGCCACTTCTGAATCGTCTCCATCTTATTTATCTGCGGTTTAATTTTGCCCCTTCCGACGACATAGCCCAGGTACTTGGCCCTTCCCTATGGCACACTTCTTCAGATTTATTGTAAACTCCACACTTCTAAAAGTATCCAGAACCAACTGTGCCTTTGGCAGATGACTAGCCCAGTCAGGGCTAAAGACCACTATGTCATCAAGGTACGCTGCGGCATACTTTTTATGCGGAGCCAGGATCCGATCCATCACTCTCTGGAAGGTGGCCGGGGCACCCTGCAGACCAAAGGGCATCCTGGTGTATTGAAAATACCCATCAGGCGTTGAGAAGGCTGTCTTCTCCTTGGCACTCTGGGACATGGGGATCTGCTAAGAGCCCTTTGTCAGGTCCAGGGTTGTAATGTACCTTGCAGGTCCAAGTCTCTCAATGAGTTCATCCACATGAGGCATAGGGTCAGCGTCAAAACTAGAGACTTAATTCAGCTTGTGGTAGTCGTTGCAAAACTGCCACTCACCGTCAGGCTTTAGTACAAGGACCATGGGATTCAACCATCCACTTTTCGACTCCTCTATCACCGGAGGTCTAGCATCCTCTTCACCTCGTTGCATATCACCTCTCTCTGTACTTCTGGAGTTCTATAGGGCTTGAGGTTCACCCTTACATGCGGTTCTATCAACACGTCATGTTCGACCACCTGCTTTTTCCCCAGCAACTCTGAAAATAGGTCCCGGTTCCACTGTAACAGCTCCCAACACTGTTGCCTCTGGGCCGGCGTCAGGGTCTCTGCAATGGTGACATCATCAACAGTGACTTTGGGACTGGCTCCCAGGCAAAGGATGTCCAGCGGTCCTCGGTCTCAGTGTCTTTATTTACAAATAATACAACTATAGGATTAGTACTGGATGGACATCTTATAGACGCCTCTACATTACTAAGCTATGGGTTTGATGTCTCCTGAAGGTGAAATCAACCCCACAAATATTACCCCACTTGCCACCGCTGCAGGGCAAGAGGGAAGAGTTGGGCAAAGCGCCAGAAAAGGTGCATGTAATAGATGCACCTTTTCTGGGCAGCTGCGGGCTGCTGTTTTTAGTCTATATCAATTGCCCCTTACCAGCCTGAAAATAGCAGCCCCCAACTGTGAGCTTTAGTAAGGCTGGCCGTCAAAATTGGGGGGACCCCATGCCGTTTTTTTGTACTATTTATTTAACTAATTAAAAAACAGCATGGGGACCCCTCTATTCTTGATAACCAAACTTGCTGAAGCTGACAGCTGAGAGTTGAAGCCCCCAGCTGTGAATTTTGTCTGGTTCGTTCAAGAAACTAGGGGAGAACCCACGTCAGGTTTTTCATGCATTTATTTCCTTAGATCACAGCTGGTGGCTGTGGAATACCTCGATCATCCGCAACTACTGTCACTGTTATTAGCGACAGCAGGTGTCGGATGATGGAAGTAAGCGTCCCAAAAGCCCCCACCTGCTGTCGTTCGGATTTTAATATAATGCTCATCATTCTCCTCTGGTCGCTGGCAGAGCTGGGGAGAATGATGAGAGCCAGCTTCAGCATCTGCCGCCGGGGAACAGTGCTTACTGTAGGGCTTCTTCACCGGCGGCCGTCCGTGTAGTAATGATGCAGCACACGGGTGACACACGGTTGCCACACGTGTGCCACATGTAGTCTACACACTGACATGGATATCTCTGGTACCAGAAGTAAAGGGACATGTGAAACCAGCCTAACATATACACTAAATAAACACACACATGACATGGGACACACATAGCAGTAGGTATGTTTGTTCTGTCAATCTCAGACTGCACAGAATGGAATCATAGCAAATTAATTTCACAAAAAATAATATGTGTGAAAATTTACGTAGATGGCCTTTAATAGAGTTTTGATGTGATAGTTACTGCTTAACTGACAGATTGTTGAAATGTGCTTGTACAATGAAACCAAAGGTGGCAAAAGAAATGCCAGAGTTTACATGTAACAAAGCACTTGTGGGATTGGCATGGGAACAACGTGGGATTCAAAAGCTTGAATGATCAGTACCAAATTTCTCTGTACACTATGTCTAATAAAGTCCCTATTGTAGGGTAACAGTGTAGACAGATGGATGGACCATATGTCTACTCGATTTGGATGTCTGTGCTAAAGATGAAACCTGATCTTTCCTTAGGGATTTCAGAAACCTTGGAAGAATTCAAGGTCGTGTGTCATGTCTAAAGTGATGATATACACACACAAAACCAGCTACAATTCTATCTTCAAGGTAAATAGCACTTAGGCATAAAATACAATTTAATTCTGATTTTTAAACCTGTTTTTTCCATTCTTTGGAAATAATGGTAATTGCTTGTCCTGGTCATACAACACATTGGCCAACGGATTACCAACCAGGTTATGCAAATGCATTCTCTGGCTGACAGTAGGAGCAGAATGAGGTGGTAAATTCCTGTCTCAAACTGTAAGCAAGAGTTACCCAAAGAACTGCAGCTTCTTAAAGAACACAGCTTTTTTAACAAAGCTAAAAAAAAGCAATGTGCAATATCTGAGCTCCCAATAAAACTGTTGATTGTGTAGAGCTATTATCAAAGTGGATCTATCGGCAAATCTAACAATATAATCACCAACATCCTTTCCAGAATATGGCAACTCTTTAATCCTTTCTGAGTTTGCTCAGTATATGAGTCCAAGTGTATTCATGCTGGATATTTTATCTTTGCCCACCTGGCATGATTGCCAACTTCTTTTCATTGTCCTCCTGTATGGTCCTGCTGCTAAGATGTGAGACATCCTCAGCCAAAGCTGCAGTCTCAATAGCATTGCAGTAGGAAAGTCTTTGAGCAGCACCATCAGTGGGGAATATTAGGTTCTATGTAAAGATTATCAAAACGAACCATGGAGAATGGACAACCTATTGAAATTCTTGAAATTGACAAGTTGAACAATTTGTGATTCGGTTCACATGGATCGACCAAAAATAAAAAATGAATAGCACCATTTCACACACTGCTCAAAAGTCACAGAGAAGAATTTCCATTCCATCAATGAAACCTGTTTCTGTTCTGCCCCTTAGTCCCCTAATCTACATCATCCTGGGGGCTATGGAACATACTAAACCAAAATAACTTCTTCCAGTTAATTTATTGCTAGAGATGAAGAGACAACCTTTGTACATGGAAGACATGGTTCCAGAGGATATGGAGAACCCATTACTAACAAGTTGTGTTACCAGCTCTGCAAGCTGTGGTGGTAGGGGCACTGGTAGTAGGAATTAACCTATCTGGCCCTGTCTTTATTGAATATACACAAAACATTGTAAAACATATAACAGATAAAATATGGAGAGGTTTCAGTGTATAGTTCCGGTAAGCAACAATATATTCAATGCACAGATGGTACTGAATGAATTTTATTTCTCCGTCCTCCTTTTATATTTATCATATCGCTACTCAAAAAGTTCTAAAATGAGTTGAAAAATACAGTAAGGAGTTCATTCATTGATGTAAAATGTAAAACCTCTCCATATTTTGTGTGATTAATGTTTTTACAATGTTTTGTGTATACAGTATTCAATAAAATAAATATATATCAGATTCTTAGTGGTAGTAGTACTCTGAGCTAAGGCATATCTTAAGGTTGAAATGGGAACCAGGCAGTGGGGCGAGGAGCTCATGCCATTTCCCAAACAGAAGCAACTGTCACTCAGATCGGTGATGACGATAATGATGATTATGATGATAATGATGGTTCTGTGGTGGACAAGACCTGGGAACCAGACATGGTTGTCAAGGAGTTGATGCTAACAAAAGAGGAGGGTGTTGGCCTTGGACATATTCAGCTCAGGAAATGTGCAGCTAAAAGATGTTCTGTGTCAAAATCTGTTTGTTCTGCAGTTAGCTCTGGAGCAGGTAATGTCAGGCACAAACATGCTGCCTGTGCTGCCGATGCGACTGGGAGGGGGAGAGGGCCCAGCGTCGGAAAGTTCATTTTCATATCTTATATGTTTAAAGAGAATCTGTCAGCATTAGTGATGAGCGAACATGCTCGCCACTACTCGGTACTCGCCTAAGTATCACTGTGCTCGGTGTACTCGGCGAGCACTGAGTATTTCCGGGATTATTTGGCGGGAGCTCGTGTCACCGCCCTGCAATTCTGGCATTCTTTAGAGCGCCAATGACAATGCAGGGATTGGGTGCCATGCACTGTAATGCCGCAGCCATCTTTGTTGTGGTATTACAGTGATTGGCTGGCAGCACAGTGTCATCAGGTCTATAAGAGACCTGGCGCCAGCCTGCTCGCCACATTCTGCTCCGGACTTAGGTAGTGTAGGTAGAGCTGCTGCCAAGATAGTGTCAGAATCGTCCTTTTAATAGTTAGTGTGGGTCTGCTAGTGTTCAATCCACAAATCCTAATAAACCAACAATCCTTTTTAGGGCAAATTCGGGGGTTTTGAGATTGCACAGTTAGGTAGGCAGGGGAGTCTATGTGCACATATCCGCATCAGGGCAAGGCCTACAGGCACTGTATGCAGGGCCGGACTGGCCATTGGGCACTTCTGGCAAATGCCAGAAGGGCTGGTGCCAGTCGTGGGCCGCTTGATCTGCCTTCCCCCGCCCCCGCCGACTCCCCCCCTCGCCGACTCCCCCCTCGCCGTCGCATTCAACTATACCGGCGTGTAGACGCCGGTACAGTTGAATACAATGATGGAGGAGAGAGCGTCTACAGACGCTCCCTCTCCCATCATTCCCTGCTCTGCCTCTGACACTGCGGTGCGCGATCACGTCATATCATCGCGCACCTGCTGTGTCCCGGGCAGACTGCAGCTGCTGAGACAGGAGCAGGAACCAGGAAGCAACGCAGGCAAGAGGAGAGGTGAGGAGAGTGTTTTTTGTTTTTTTTACTGGACAGTGGGCCATTCTCGGGGGGGGGGGGAGAGGAGAGATGCGGGTTGTGCTCTGTGCTGTATACTACTGTGTGGGCTGTGCTGTATATAGTACTCTGTGGGCTGTGCTGTATATAGTGCTCTGTGGGCTGTGCTGTATATAGTGCTCTGTGGGCTGTGCTGTATATATTACTCTGGGCTGTGCTATATATAGTACTCTGTGGGCTGTGCTGTATATAGTACTCTGGGCTGTGCTATATATAGTACTCTGTGGGCTGTGCTGTATATAGTGCTCTGTGGGCTGTGCTGCATATATTACTCGGTGGGCTGTGCTGTATATAGTGCTCTGTGGGCTGTGCTGTATATATTACTCTGTGGGCTGTGCTGTATATATTGCTCTGTGGGCTGTGCTGTATATAGTGCTCTGTGGGCTGTGCTGTATATAGTACTCTGTGGGCTGTGCTGTATATAGTACTCTGTGGGCTGTGCTGTATTTAGTACTCTGTGGGCTGTGCTGTATATAGTACTCTGTGGGCTGTGCTGTATATAGTACTCTGTGGGCTGTGCTGTATATAGTACTCTGTGGGCTGTGCTGTATATAGTACTGTGTGGGCTGTGCTGTATATATTGCTCTGTGGGCTGTGCTGTATATATTACTCTGTGGGCTGTGCTGTATATAGTACTCTGTGGGCTGTGCTGTATGTATTACTCTGTGGGCTGTGCTGTATATAGTACTCTGTGGGCTGTGCTGTATATATTACTCTGTGGGCTGTGCTGTATATATTACTCTGTGGGCTGTGCTGTATATAGTGCTCTGTGGGCTGTGCTGTATATAGTACTCTGTGGGCTGTGCTATATATAGTACTCTGTGGGCTGTGCTGTATATAGTGCTCTGTGGGCTGTGCTGCATATATTACTCGGTGGGCTGTGCTGTATATAGTGCTCTGTGGGCTGTGCTGTATATATTACTCTGTGGGCTGTGCTGTATATATTGCTCTGTGGGCTGTGCTGTATATAGTGCTCTGTGGGCTGTGCTGTATATATTACTCTGTGGGCTGTGCTGTATATATTGCTCTGTGGGCTGTGCTGTATATAGTACTCTGTGGGCTGTGCTGTATTTAGTACTCTGTGGGCTGTGCTGTATATAGTACTCTGTGGGCTGTGCTGTATATAGTACTCTGTGGGCTGTGCTGTATATAGTACTCTGTGGGCTGTGCTGTATATAGTACTCTGTGGGCTGTGCTGTATATATTGCTCTGTGGGCTGTGCTGTATATATTACTCTGTGGGCTGTGCTGTATATAGTACTCTGTGGGCTGTGCTGTATGTATTACTCTGTGGGCTGTGCTGTATATAGTACTCTGTGGGCTGTGCTGTATATATTACTCTGTGGGCTGTGCTGTATATATTACTCTGTGGGCTGTGCTGTATATAGTGCTCTGTGGGCTGTGCTGTATATAGTACTCTGTGGGCTGTGCTATATATAGTACTCTGTGGGCTGTGCTGTATATATTACTCTGTGGGCTGTGCTGTATATAGTACTCTGTGGGCTGTGCTATATATAGTGCTCTGTGGGCTGTGCTGTATATATTACTCTGTGGGCTGAGCTGTATATAGTACTCTTGTCACCACCTCGCGGTCCGGGGCGCCCACTTTCTCTTCCCTGCCTGCTCATACCTCTTCTGGTCCTGTCCTGAGCCAGCAGGGTCACGCTCCGGTCGTCCACCGGCGCTCCGGTGTCCGTCCCTGCAGACATGCTGCCCGGGTCCTTGCTTCCATGTCTGCTGCACTTCCTCCTTCCTCTTCCTCTCCTAGGGAGTGCATAGGGGGCAGGCAGGCGAGCTCTCTGGCTTCTTAAAGGGCCAGCCCCTCTCCACTCACTGCCCCTCCTCCCGGCCTATCACCTTGAAGCTGGAGGGATATAAGGATCTCAGTCACTCCTGTGTTGTGAACTCTATTTCTGGGCTCCCTCTTGTGGTCACAAGTGGTACTGTGTGAGTGCTGTCTTTCTGCAGGTTTGTGACTGGCATCAGCTGTCTCGTTATCTGTGGGCTGGTTTTCTATTTAAGCTCACTTGGACTCTCAGTCTATGCCTGCTGTCGTTGTATTCAGTGCTATTCTGATTGCTCCTGTCTACATCCGTTATCAGTCTCTCCATGAGAAGTTGCTCCCCCCACATCGTTAGTTGGTGTGGGGGTTCTCGCATTCTCTGCGTTGATATTTTTGTATAGGGTTTTTTACTGACCGCACAGATCCCTTGCTATTTTCTGCTATCTAGTGTTAGCGGGCCTCATTTGCTTAACCTGTTTCATCTCTGCGTTTGTCTTTTCCTCTTAACTCACCGTTATTATTTGTGGGGGGCTGTTCTATATCTTTGGGGTTATTTCTCTGAGGCAAGTGAGGTCTTACTTTATCTCTAGGGGTAGTCAGTTTCTCAGGTCGTGAAGAGACGTCTAGGATTTCAGGAAACGTTCCATGGCTACCTTTAGTGTGTTTGGTTAGGATCAGGTTTGCGGTCAGTCCAGTTACCACATCCCCAGAGCTTGTCCTATTATCTCTTACTTAGCTGGTTAGATTTGTGATCCTAAGCCACTGGGATCATAACACTCCTGGACGCCGCCTGGGCAACTTCTATTATCCTGAAGTCTCTGCTCCAGGTCTTGTCTAGCTAGGCTTACCAGTCCAATTTGCCTGTCTTACTCTGTTTACCTTTTTCCCTAGGATCGTGTCTGGTCTTCTCGGCATCCCGAGTCCCGTATCCAGTGCGGTTCCCTGCAGTCTTCAGCCTGCTTCCAAGTTCCTCATTCTGCCCCGTTTTTGTCCGTTCTTTTCTTCCCAACCTCCTAGGTCGGTTTAACACAGGTTTCTGCTTCATCGGACCCTCTATTGGAGGTCAAGGGGAAATCCCTGTATAGGGGTCACTCCAAGCCTTGGACTCCTTAGAGGCACCCTGGTGTTTTGGTCCTGTGGCCTTCCTTTGGGGTGTCTCCCCTAGTATATTTGTATTTCTTTACAATAAAGCTTTTGAACCTGCTTTCCTGGCCTGGCTCTCCCTTCCTGGTATCAGCAACCGCTGTATTTGCGGTCCAGTGGGTCCACCCGATTGATCCTTCGGTAGGGCGTGACAGATTTTGCCCAGGCCATGGACCCCGCTGATGCCAGGTTCGATGCTCAGAGGGAGCTCGCTAGTCTCTGCCAGAGCCAGGAACAGCTTGTTGCGTTCATACGGACCCTTGAGGCCCGTCTAAGTTCCCCTCAGGGGGTGGATGCATCTTACTCCTCTCATCTTGCAGATCTCCATCAGGAGCTGGATCAACAAGGACGGATGCAGACCCAGATGCTGGATTACATGACGTCTGTGGACGAGCGGCTCTCGAATCTGCAGCAGTCTCCTTCTGCCCCGGTTGCTGCATCCGTGTTGAGTTCCGGTGCCGTAGGAGGCATCTTCTCTTCCCCTCATCTCTGCAAACCCACCAGGTACTCTGGGGATCCAAAAATGTGCAGGGTTTTATCAACCAATGCCAGCTGCATTTCAGGCTTTTCCCTCATCAATACCCTACGGATGTGGCGAAAGTGGCCTTTCTGGCATCACACCTGGAGGGCGAGGCCTTGGCCTGGTTCAACCCACTACTGGAGAGAGAGGACCCCATTGTTTCCGATTTGCGGGCCTTCTTGGACACCTTCCAGAAGATCTTTGATGAGCCAGGTCGGGTGGCTTCTGCCACGCAGTTGTTCAACTTACAGCAAGGTACTCTGTCGGTTGGCCAATACGCCATACAGTTTCGCACTTTGGCTTCTGAGCTTCGCTGGTCTGACGAGCCCCTGATCGGTGTCTTCCGGAGAGGGTTATCCAGTCGCCTGAAGGATGAGCTCGCCGTACGAGATCTTCCCGGTACCCTCGACGAATACATCTCCCTTGCCGTCCGGATAGATCGCCACCTACAAGAACGCACCAAGGAGAGAACCCAGGAGAGAAGACCACCTCGATTGGCACCCTCTTTTCAGAGGCCTCTGTTACCAGGTAACGCTTCATCTGCTGAAGCACCCGAACCCATGGAGGTGGATCGTCTCCGGCTGAGTCCCCGGGAGCGTGAGGAGAGAGTCGCCAGGAGGTTGTGTCTCTATTGTGGTGGCTCCAACCATTTTCGCCGGCAATGTCCCAGAAGACTGGAAAACTCCTCCACCTAGGACAGGTAAGAGAGGCCATCCTAGGTGAGAGTGATACCTCTCAACCGTTAACTGTTTCCATACAGGTGAAGGTCGGTGACAGGCGATTCTCAGAGTTGGCGTATTTGGACTCGGGATCTGCAGGTAACTTTATTCAGCGAGACATGGCTCTCCGCCTTGGCATTCCTATACACCCCCTGCAGCATCCCCGCATCATCACCACCATAGACGGGAGACCCCTACAAGATTCCGTTGAGGGCATTACCAGTGAGGTGGAGCTTCAGATCGGAGCTCTCCATGCTGAGAAGATTGCCTTTTACGTGCTACCCACTCTCTCCCCGCCTTTCATGCTCGGTCGGCCATGGCTGCGTACGCATGAGCCAGTCATAGACTGGCGTAATGGGGAGGTCCAGCGTTGGGGTTCGGCCTGCCATAGCCGTTGCCTGCTGTCCGTCCGGCCTATCCGTTTGCCTCCCTCACCTACGTCCTTGCCCGGACTTCCGGAGGCCTACTGGGCATATGCGGATGTCTTCGATAAACGAGAAGCAGAGGTCTTGCCCCCGCACAGGCCTTATGATTGTCCCATCGATTTGGTTCCAGGTGCTTCTTTTCCTACAGGACGAATCTACCCTCTGTCCCCTGCTGAGACTCAGGCGATGTCAGAATACATCACAGACAGCTTGGCCCGGGGATTCATCCAGAGGTCCACATCCCCTGTGGGAGCCGGGTTCTTCTACATGAAAAAGAAGGATGGGTCTTTGCGTCCTTGCATTGACTACCGCGGATTAAACGCTATCACGGTAAAGAATAAGTACCCACTACCTCTTATTCCAGAACTCTTCGATCGGCTCCGGGGAGCCCGGATCTTCACCAAGCTGGACCTGCGAGGGGCTTACAACCTTGTCCGCATCCGGGCCGGTGACGAGTGGAAAACCGCCTTCAACACCCGTGATGGTCACTTCGAGTACCGGGTGATGCCCTTCGGTCTGTGCAATGCACCAGCCGTTTTCCAGGAGTTCGTGAACGACGTCTTCCGTGACATGCTGTACGTATGTGTAGTGGTATACCTGGATGACATCTTGGTTTTCTGCCCAGTCCTACCCACAAACAGAAGAGACATCAGACTAGTTGTCTTTCGATTACGAGAGAATCGCTTGTATGCCAAGTATGAGAAATGCCTCTTCGAGCGGTCTTCTCTGCCGTTCCTTGGATACATCGTCTCTGACTCTGGGCTGGAGATGGATCCTGACAAGGTGTCGGCCATCATGAACTGGCCTCGGCCGGTCGGGATCAAAGCCATCCAGCGGTTCGTAGGATTCGCCAACTACTACCGGCAGTTTATCCAGCACTTCTCGGATCTGGTCAAGCCTCTCACAGGACTCACACGTAAGGGAGTACCTGCTAATGGATGGACTCCAGAGGCCGAGTGTTCCTTCCAGGCACTCAAACGGGCCTTCTCCTCCGCACCAGCCCTGCACAGGCCCGTCGCGGAGAAGCAGTTCTTTCTGGAGGTGGACGCATCCTCCACAGGTGCCGGGGCTGTCCTCATGCAGAAAGCCGCCTCCGGACATATGGTTTCTTGCGGCTTCTTTTCGAAGGCCTTTACTCCCTGTGAGCGGAACTACTCCATTGGTGACCGTGAGTTGCTTGCCATCAAGATGGCCTTGGAGGAGTGGCGTTATCTCCTACAGGGCGCGGTGCACCCGGTGGTGATCTACACCGACCACAAGAACTTGGCCTATCTCCAGTCTGCCCAGAGGCTCAATCCTCGCCAGGCCCGTTGGTCTTTATTCTTTGCTCGGTTTGACTACCGTCTTCATTTTCGTCCCGCAGATAAGAATATCAAGGCTGACGCCCTTTCCCGGTCTTTTCTTACCAACGATCAGGAGGAGGAACCTCGTCCCATCATCGATCCATCCAAGGTGATCATGGTTGCACCGCTGCTACTGTCGCAGGTACCTCCTGGTAAGATGCTGGTTCCCGAACAGAATCAAGAACGCGTCCTTCGCTGGGGACATTCCTCCTTACTAGCCGGTCACGCGGGTCTGACAAATACTCTACAGTTGATCGGTCGGCACTACTGGTGGCCTGGGATGCGTCAAGAGGTGTCAGACTACGTCTCTGCCTGTTCTTCCTGTGCCCGCAACAAGACCCCCAAACGGCTTCCCGCCGGTCAACTCTTGCCCTTGCCTATACCATCAAAACCATGGCAACACATTGCGATGGACTTCATCACGGATCTCCCTGCATCCTCCGGGAATACTGTCATCTGGGTCGTGGTGGACAGATTTTCCAAGATGAGTCACTTCGTTTCTCTGCCTGGTCTTCCTTCGGCACCCAAGCTGGCCGAGTTGTTTGTTCAACATATCCTCCGGTTGCATGGGTTACCCTCCAACATTGTTTCCGATAGGGGAGTACAATTCGTGTCCCGATTCTGGCGGTCTCTCTGCAGGAAACTCGATATTGCCTTGGACTTCTCTTCGGCTTATCATCCAGAGTCTAACGGACAGGTGGAACGGGTAAACCAGGTGTTGGCAGGTTTTCTACGACACTTTGTCAACGCACACCACGACAACTGGACGTCCCTACTGCCTTGGGCGGAGTTCTCGTACAATAATCATGTTGGTGAGTCCTCTCGTAACACTCCATTTTTTATTGTATATGGACAGTACCCGAGGATCCCGACTCCCTTGGACATCGCGACTCACAATCCTGCAGCAGAGGCTGTGGCTCGCGACCTCGCCAACATCTGGAACAAGACTCTTGAAGCTCTTATGAAAGCATCCCTGCGTATGAAGGACCATGCCGACAAGAGAAGACTTGATGCCCAGATGTTTCAACCGGGTGACAAGGTATGGTTATCAGCCAAGTACGTCCGCCTAAAGGTGCCCTCCTTCAAGCTCGGACCTCGGTACATCGGACCGTTCGAGGTGTCCCGGAGACTCAACGATGTGTGCTATCGGCTACTACTGCCTCCTTCTCTGCGAATACATAATTCTTTCCACTGTTCCCTCCTCAAACCTGTGATCCTCAACCGCTTCTCCCAGGATCCGGGAGAGCGTCCGCCTCCGATTTCGGCCAATGATGAGTATGAGGTCAGTGCCATTCTGGACGTGAAGAAGAGAGGGCGTGCCACATGGTACCTGGGCGACTGGAAGGGGTTTGGTCCTGAGGAGAGGTCCTGGGAACCGGAGGGCAACATCCATGCTCCTCGTCTCCTACGTCGGTTCCTTGCCAGTCGCCGCCCGGGGGGGCCTAGAGGGGGGTACTGTCACCACCTCGCGGTCCGGGGCGCCCACTTTCTCTTCCCCGCCTGCTCATACCTCTTCTGGTCCTGTCCTGAGCCAGCAGGATCACGCTCCGGTCGTCCGCCGGCGCTCCGGGGTCTGTCCCTGCAGACATGCTGCCCGGGTCCTTGCTTCCATGTCTGCTGCACTTCCTCCTTCCTCTTCCTCTCCTAGGGAGTGCATAGGGGGCAGGCAGGTGAGCTCTCTGGCTTCTTAAAGGGCCAGCCCCTCTCCACTCACTGCCCCTCCTCCCGGCCTATCACCTGGAGGCTGGAGGGATATAAGGATCTCAGTCACTCCTGGACGCCGCCTGGGCAACTTCTATTATCCTGAAGTCTCTGCTCCAGGTCTTGTCTAGCTAGGCTTACCAGTCCAATTTGCCTGTCTTACTCTGTTTACCTTTTTCCCTAGGATCGTGTCTGGTCTTCTCGGCATCCCGAGTCCCGTATCCAGTGCGGTTCCCTGCAGTCTTCAGCCTGCTTCCAAGTTCCTCATTCTGCCCCGTTTTTGTCCGTTCTTTTCTTCCCAACCTCCTAGGTCGGTTTAACACAGGTTTCTGCTTCATCGGACCCTCTATTGGAGGTCAAGGGGAAATCCCTGTATAGGGGTCACTCCAAGCCTTGGACTCCTTAGAGGCACCCTGGTGTTTTGGTCCTGTGGCCTTCCTTTGGGGTGTCTCCCCTAGTATATTTGTATTTCTTTACAATAAAGCTTTTGAACCTGCTTCCCTGGTCTGGCTCTCCCTTCCTGGTATCAGCAACCGCTGTATTTGCGGTCCAGTGGGTCCACCCGATTGATCCTTCGGTAGGGCGTGACAACTCTGTGGGCTGTGCTGTATATACTGCTCTGTGGGCTGTGCTGTATATATTGCTCTGTGGGCTGTGCTGTATATAGTACTCTTTTTGCTGTGCTGTATTTAGTACTCTGTGGGCTGTGCTGTATTTAGTACTCTGTGGGCTGTGCTGTATATAGTGCTCTGTGAGCTGTGCTGTTTATAGTGCTCTGTGGGCTGTGCTGTATATAGTGCTCTGTGGGCTGTGCTGTATATAGTGCTCTGTGGGCTGTGCTGTATATAGTGCTCTGTGGGCTGTGCTGTATATAGTACTCTGTGGGCTGTGCTGTATACTACTGTTTTGTCTGTGCTGTATACTTCTACGTGGTCTGTGCTGTATACTACTGCATGGTCTGTGCTGTATACTACTGCGTGGGCTGTGCTGTATACTGCTGTGTGGGCTGTGTTATCTACTACACACGCTGTGCTATATTATGCAGGCTGTGCTATATACTATACGGTTTGTGCTATATACTATGCAGGCTTTGCTATATACTATGGGGAGTATATTATATTCTATGGGGGAGGCCATGTTATGTACTATGTGGCTGTGTTATATACTATTGTGGGGGTATATTATATTCTATGGGGGGGCTGTGTTATATACTATGGGGGAGGCTGTGTTATATACTATGGGGGCTGCATTATATTCTATGGGGGGCTACATTATATATTATGGGGAGGTGGGCTGTATTATATTCTATGGGGGTTACATTATACTCTGTGGGGTGGCTGCATTATACTCTGGGGTGGCTGCATTATACTATATGTGGGCTGCATTATACTGTATCGAGGACTATGGGGAATACGTTATACTATATGAAGAACTATGGGGTGCATTATACTATGGGAAGTGAATTGTAGTACATGGATGACTATGGCGGTGCATTATACTATATGGAGCACTATGAGGAGTGTATTATACTATGTGGAGGACTGAGCACTGTATTTTAATATGGAGGACTATAGGAAGTGTATTATACTATATGGAGGACTGTGGAGCACATTATAATATATGGAGGACTATGGGGTGTATTTTACTATGGGAAGTGAATTGTACTACATGGATGACTATGGCGGTGCATTATACTATATGGAGCACTATGAGGAGTGTATTATGCTATATGGAGGACTATGAGGAGTGTATTATACTATGTGGAGGACTGAGCAGTGTATTTTAATATATGAAGGACTATAGGGAGTGTATTATACTATATGGAGGACTGTGGTGCACATTATAATATATGGAGGACTATGGGGTGTATTTTACTAAACAAGTAAAATGCTGCATATTCAGATTGTTTTTGCTGGAACAAAAATCATTGTTCTCAGCAGCACATCGCGGGTGTAAACTGTAGATGTGCTGCTTATAACATGATACTGTATGGTGATCTGTTAGTGATCTATTAGTGATCGTTCTGTCCCATCATTATTCCTCAGTTGGTGGAAAGAGGCCGGGAAACAAGCGTTGAACAACTTCCGTATTGTCGATCAAACTCATTTAGCGGCCTGAACTCAGCGCTTGTAAATACAACCGAAATGCTTTTGTGTGATGTGCAATATGTTAGTGCAGCGCCCCAGAGTCCTGGTCGTTGCCGTACTGTGGATCCGCCACTATGGGGAGCCATGGTGCGTTCGATGGCACTGAAGGAGTTCCTCTAATCAGGTATCACAGACACCAATATGTTTCACAGCTGGGCCTCCGGGGGGAGCTAAGGGTTCTATTCATTAGGCCACTCCCCACCATAGTGGGTAAACTGGGGGTCAGGCAGGAAGTTAGAGACAGAAAGCTGACTGGATTGAACGAAGCAACACCTTGTGGCAGAGGGTGTTGTGGAGGAAGAGACAGTAGGGTCTCTGTCAGGGGTGGGATCCTGACAGAGGCTTGGCATTGGAAAGAACGTAACGGGACCGTGCCTGCTCAGCATAGCGGCGGTGCCCAAAGAAAGGACTAGAAGCGAGATAGATTGTGCTGAGTGAGAAACGAGATCAAGCAAAAGGAGAATGCCAGTAGGGGTCATGCTGTAGGACCGGAGCAACATCCTACTGAGGCGCATTACCGGTGGCCGGAACGCCGAGGGAGTGGAATAGCATACAGCTTCAAGCCATACTCCAAACAGCGGCAGGGCAGTCGGTTTAAGGTGGGCTGCCTAACACATATCACCTATGAAGTCTTGGGGGGCAATTGCGGGAGAGGGGCGTCTCTAGGGTCCCGGAAGAACTCCAGGCCTACCTGACAAACGGGTGCCGTTCCAACCTGAATAACAGGGAGGGATGGAATACGAGAAGAACATCAATTAGTCGAGTTGTGAGGGAACTTAAGAAACAGACACAACCGTTGTGGGGTACTTTCCGTGAGCACAGCAGGGAAGGACTACAACACACAGCGCTAGAAGGAGGGCACTGATTTCCACCTGTGAGGAGAACTCTGGAAGTGCCATTGGACCGGCCGGACTTGCGCAGCCTGGTGAACCGTATTCTGGACTGAGGACCGAGAGATCTCCAGTAAAGAGGTAAAGAGACTGCAACCTGGTGTCCTCGTTATTTACCGCGACCTGCACCCCACAACTGCACCGCTGCACCACCATTAACACCACGTATTGCATCGGACGTCCCCCACTGACAGACAGGGCCACGGACCGGGTCTAGCCACCGTGACAACCCCAGGACTGAGACTCAGAGGCCCGGCTCCGGGTACCCCTCGGCCCTGCGGCGGTGTGGGGGCGCTCCAAACTTGGCGTCACGAACAGGATCTACTTAAGCCTGAAGAATCAGGTCATGTGTGCCTTGGAACTGTGATTTATTGTGATTAGACTGTACTTTATTGCAAAGACTGTGCTGTGCCAGTTGCCGCCAAAACCCGCCGCCATTGCAGCGCTGAGGAGAGCGCAGGAAGAGAAGAGGAGCGTGGAGTGGGCGTAGATAAGCTGGAGAGCGCGAACAGCAATGGCCGCCCAGTCTAAATATTTCTGCACGGTGAGGACGTGTCCGTCAGCAGCAGAGATCCGCCTCCTAATCCTTAATGGGGGGCGGAGACAGAGAAAACGAAACCGCTCACGAAGGAGAGAGCGGGAAAAAGACCAGGAAGTGACCCACGTGGAGGACGCTATGGCCAGCAGCTCCGAACCCGACAGTGGGGTTGAAGTGGAAGTCTCCCCCGACTACCCGGATGAGCCCAGCAGCCCGTCCTCCGTGGATAACACCAGATTCCTGAGAGCCGAGATGGAGGACTTATATAACCAGCTCCTCCAACTGAATGTGAGAGTCCAGGCTCCGCACCCGGTGGTGCCGGCAGAGGGTTCCCGGACATCGGAGTTCTCACCGGAAGAACCAGCGGGACCTGTTGCGGAAAGTGAACTCGTACCAGTTGGTGAGTCCGCCGATCCTGCCCCGCCAGCCGAGGGTGTGTTAGTGGGTCCCGTAGCGGCACCACCTCTCCCGGGAACCCATAGACTCCAGCGCCTATTACCATGGGAGGAAGCCACGGGCATGGAACACCGTATGCGAGCCCCAATCACTCCTACTCCCTTGCTGTGTGAGGTCCACGCGGAGCGCACGGTGTGCCGCTGGGTGAACCCCGGATCCAATCTTATGGGGTTCCCCGGGGTGGAGACCCAGAAGGGGGAGATGGTACAGGCCCTAAGCTGGGAGGAATACCGGATCCAGCTAGAACAACGGTGGCGAGAGGAGGAGAAAATACATCAGGCTGGGCGGGAGGCCCACCATCAAAAGGATTTGGCGGTCAAGGACCGGGCCCGTAAGGACCCCACCACTCACCAGGCCCCGCGCAGGCAGGGCATCGTCACCACCTTTAAACTCCGAGGAGGCTGGGGCTTTATTAAAGAACCGGGGCTATACACGGAGGTCTTTGTTAACCGACGGGATGTCGAGTCGCACCTCAGAGAGGGCCACCCCGATCGAGACCTCTACCCGGGGGACAGCGTTACTTACACCCGGCATTTTGGGGAAAAGGGGTGGTTCGCTCTGAACGTCTACAAGAAAGAGAAACCAGCCCCTGTAGCCAAAGTGCCACCGTGTGACCGATCTGTAACCACCCTGGTCGCCCCCACCTGTCTGATCACGGAACCTGCGATCTGCCGCCTGACCACCGCAACCACCGTAGTGGCCAAGGAGGTGCCTCTTCAAGTGACCGATGTTCCTGATGTACCAGCGCAGAGAGAAGTGGGAACGCAGACCCTCATCACCGCACACGATCTGGTTGTGCAACAGACCCGCACCCATGGGGTGTACCTGGCCGCGGGAGTGAACCTGGAACCTGAACTGCCTGTACTGCAGGGGTTCACCCGCCAGGTGGCGCCTCGTGGGGGATTCTGAAATCGAATGTTTCCTAAAATGTAAATAGTTACTGTTCCTGATTGGTTGCTGCTAAACCCGTTTAGGGTTAACTCTTTATGGATCCCTTTGTTGACCCGGGATCCCTATTGTTTGTTTTTCTACAGTTTTGCACAAGTTTTACAAACTGAGAAATCATGAACAGTGCATGATCCAAACTTTCTTGTAAATAGTTTGCGCCTTCTTAAGGGCGCTTCCTACTGGTTTTATTTAAAGACTCTTTGCGAAGATACCGTTCTGGAACCTTTGCTGAGCATGGACTGGTAGGCTGAGAAGACGAACTACCTCAGAGAAACTTGATCCTCTTTTAAAGGGGATGTCCAACAGCGTACTTATGAGAGATACTGTTTTAGAACAGTAATGCAATGATAACGTTTGAATGAGAAAAGTTGTATGTGTTTTAACTAGTTAAATGTGAAGAAATACTGATGATGATGCTCTGGAAGAAATGTAACTGTTTTGCATAAAGAAAAGTTATGTGTGTTTAATTTGTTTAAAATGTGAAACTTAGATAATGTTCTTTAGAAGGAAAGATGCAGAAAGCCCGTAGGGGAAGAATTAGAGTCCTGCAAAGTTGAAAGAAAAGAAGTGATATTGAAGGTGAGGATAGAAGGTAAACCCTGAGTCCCCATAGAAAGTTAGTTCGTTACTAAGGACAGAGAGTGAACCCGTAGGGGTTAGGAAGTGAGTCCTAATAGGAGCCAAGTAGAGCCGGCTCAGTGTTCTAAAAATGAAAGGAATGTTATGTCTATACCATGTATAGTAGCGAAAGGCAGTAGGCCCTGGCTGAACGGGGCGGTCCTGTAAAAGAAAGGAGAGGCAGTAGGTCTGGTGCCATAGGGACAGGCGGTCCTGCAGGTTCAAAGTAGGAGAATGTAAAAGTTAACTTGCCCTGTAATGTGATTATAGGAAGGCCTTTAGCGAGCTAGGAGTGTATGTTCCTTGAAGGCAAGGTTAAATTATTGTTCATAAAATTTGCACTTAGTAGAATACCCGGTTGGGTAATAAGAGTTAATGGTAGCCTGTTGCTATGATGTTTAATTATGTTTGTAACGTTAAAGTGTCCTCACCTCCCATAAAGGGAAGCCTGTTCAAGTATACTTATTGTTTTTGCACTCAACAAAATTGTATGTCTTTTTGCTAACCTGTATTGTTGTTTTCTTCCCAGTCCCGGAGTACTGTGTTTAACCAGGGGGGAGTGCAGCGCCCCAGAGTCCTGGTCGTTGCAGTACTGTGGATCTGCCACTATGGGGAGCCATGGTGCGTTCGATGGCACTGAAGGAGTTCCTCTAATCAGGTATCACAGACACCAATATGTTTCACAGCTGGGCCTCCGGGGGGAGCTAAGGGTTCTATTCATTAGGCCACTCCCCACCATAGTGGGTAAACTGGGGGTCAGGCAGGAAGTTAGAGACAGAAAGCTGACTGGATTGAACGAAGCAACACCTTGTGGCAGAGGGTGTTGTGGAGGAAGAGACAGTAGGGTCTCTGTCAGGGGTGGGATCCTGACAGAGGCTTGGCATTGGAAAGAACGTAACGGGACCGTGCCTGCTCAGCATAGCGGCGGTGCCCAAAGAAATGACTAGAAGCGAGATAGATTGTGCTGAGTGAGAAACGAGATCAAGCAAAAGGAGAATGCCAGTAGGGGTCATGCTGTAGGACCGGAGCAACATCCTACTGAGGCGCATTACCGGTGGCCGGAACGCCGAGGGAGTGGAATAGCATACAGCTTCAAGCCATACTCCAAACAGCGGCAGGGCAGTCGGTTTAAGGCGGGCTGCCTAACACATATCACCTATGAAGTCTTGGGGGGCAATTGCGGGAGAGGGGCGTCTCTAGGGTCCCGGAAGAACTCCAGGCCTACCTGACAAACGGGTGCCGTTCCAACCTGAATAACAGGGAGGGATGGAATACGAGAAGAACATCAATTAGTCGAGTTGTGAGGGAACTTAAGAAACAGACACAACCGTTGTGGGGTACTTTCCGTGAGCACAGCAGGGAAGGACTACAACACACAGCGCTAGAAGGAGGGCACTGATTTCCACCTGTGAGGAGAACTCTGGAAGTGCCATTGGACCGGCCGGACTTGCGCAGCCTGGTGAACCGTATTCTGGACTGAGGACCGAGAGATCTCCAGTAAAGAGGTAAAGAGACTGCAACCTGGTGTCCTCGTTATTTACCGCGACCTGCACCCCACAACTGCACCGCTGCACCACCATTAACACCACGTATTGCATCGGACGTCCCCCACTGACAGACAGGGCCACGGACCGGGTCTAGCCACCGTGACAACCCCAGGACTGAGACTCAGAGGCCCGGCTCCGGGTACCCCTCGGCCCTGCGGCGGTGTGGGGGCGCTCCAATAGCATTTGGGGCCCCATTTTAAACTTTACCTAGGGCCCCACTTTGTCACCATGTGACAAGTGGGCCTGTGTGACTTCAAATGCCAGGGCTGAATTTTAGTCCCAGTCCGGCCCTGACTGTATGTGACTACATAGATCTCACTGCATACCTCCAAAAGCTCCATTCCTGTCTGCTGCTGCTGCTTATTTTCTATATACCTAGATGCAGTTCTCCGAGGCAGTTTTTTTTCTGCTTATACCTGCTCATTTTATTCAAAAGGAATCCATAGCCCCCTTTTTTCAACATTTATTTGCTTGGTCACGCTGCAGACTACAGCCATGTTATTGTAATAGAAGAGTGTGCAAATCTTAGAATTTTTTTTTTGTCCCAGGCATCAGATGTGAGTGCACCAAAAAATCTGTCCTTTTTTTGGTGTAATCTAATATTTTGTAGTGTCATACAACATTTTTGGACACCATTTTGCTGCCCAAAAATCTGTAGCTGGCCCAAAAATATTTAGCTACAGTTCTTAAATTTATCACTGTGAATTATAAGCCACACGCATCGCATATCATTGCGCAAGATATATTTCCATTTTAGTACTCCCTTTTTTTTGTCATAGCCAACTTCTTGACACAATTTTGGTGTGCCCAAAAAAATCAAGGCCACATTTAGATCAGTCTGTTATCTGAGGCTGACGGCTGGCATATCTGTGGTAGAAAAATCTTTTTTTTGGCAGGCATACATTGCATAGTTTGGTCTGCTAGCTGTGTTCTACTCATTTTTTATTGTTTTCAAAAAATCACAAAAACATTTTTTTTAAATATACGTGCTGTTATCTCAGGCTGAGAATGGTTGTATCTGTGGTTGAAAAATTTTTTATTGGCAAGAATAAGTTGCATAGCTCTGTCTGCTAGCCTTGTTCTACTCATTTTTTTTTCAAAAATTTCCAACAAACATAAAAAAATTAATACAGTCTGTTATGTCAGGCTGAGGCCTGGTGTATCTGTGGTGGAAAAATCTTTTATTGGCAGGAATATGTTGCATAGTTCTGTCTGCTAGCTTTGTTCTACTCATTTTTTATTTTTTCAAAAATTACCAACAAACATAAAAAAAATACAGTCTGTTATGTCAGGCTGAGGCCTGGTGTATTTGTGGTGGAAAAAATCTTTTTTTGGCAGGCATACATTGCATAGTTCTGTCTCCTAGCCTTGTTCTACTCATTTTTTATTTTTTTCAAAAATCACCAACAAACATAAAAAAAATTAATACAGTCTGTTATGTCAAGCTGAGGCGTGGTGTGTCTGTGATGGAAAAATCTTCTTTCGGCAGGCATATGTTGCATAGTTTGGTCTGCTAGCTGTGTTCTACTCATTTTTTATTGTTTTCAAAAAATCACAAAAACATTTTTTTTAAATATACGTGCTGTTATCTCAGGCTGAGAATGGTTGTATCTGTGGTTGAAAAAATTTTTATTGGCAAGAATAAGTTGCATAGCTCTGTCTGCTAGCCTTGTTCTACTCATTTTTTTTTCAAAAATTACCAACAAACATAAAAAAATTAATACAGTCTGTTATGTCAGGCTGAGGCCTGGTGTATCTGTGGTGGAAAAATCTTTTTTTGGCAGGAATACATTGCATAGTTCTGTCTGCTAGCCTTGTTCTACTCATTTTTTATTTTCCAAAAATCACAAAAAACATAAAAAAAACATACAGTCTGTTATCTCAGGCTGAGGCCTGGTGTATCTGTGGTTGAAAAATCTTTTATTGGCAGGCATACGCTGCATAGTTCTGTCTGCTAGCCTTGTTCTATTCAGTTTTTGTTGTTTTCAAAAAATCACAAAAAACATTTAAAAAATATAGTCTGTTATCTGAGGCTGAAGCCTGGTTTATCTGTGGTTGAAAAATCTTTTATTGGCAGGAATATGTTGCATAGTTCTGTCTGCTAGCCTTGTTCTACTAATTTTTTATTTTTTCAAAAATTACCAACAAGCATAAAAATAATTTATACAGTCTGTTTTGTGAGGCTGAGGCCTAGTGTATCTGTGGTGGAAAAATCTTTTTTTCAGCAGGCATACATTGAATAGATCTGTCTCCTAGCCTTGTTCTACTCATTTTTTATTGCTTTCAAAAATTACCAACAAACATAAAAAAAAATACAGTCTGTTATGTCAGGCTGAGGCCTGGTGTATTTGTGGTGGAAAAAATCTTTTTTTGGCAGGCATACATTGCATAGTTCTGTCTCCTAGCCTTGTTCTACTAATTTTTAATTTTTTTCAAAAATCACCAACAAACATTAAAAAAATTAATAGTCTGTTATGTCAAGCTGAGGTGTGGTGTGTCTGTGATGGAAAAATCTTCTTTCGGCAGGCATATGTTGCATAGTTCTGTCTTCTAGCCTTGTTCTACTCATTTTTTATTGTTTTCCAAAAATCACAAAAAACATAAAAAAAATACAATCTGTTATCTCAGGCTGAGGCCTGGTGTATCTGTGGTTGAAAAATCTTTTATTGGCAGGCATACGCTGCATAGTTCTGTCTGCTAGCCTTGTTCTATTCAGTTTTTGTTGTTTTCAAAAAATCACAAAAAACATTTTAAAAAATACAGTGTTATCTGAGGCTGAAGCCTGGTTTATCTGTGGTTGAAAAATCTTTTATTGGCAGGAATACGTTGCATAGTTGTCAGGACTCTGAACATTTTTAATTACCTTTTTGTGCATTACTACCCTTTTCCAAGATGGCGTCTTTGGTCTCATGTGCACTGTGTCTTTCTGCTATAAAACTCCACCCCAGCCTTCAGTCTGTGCTAGAGTATTCTGCCTTGCATCCAGCTGCTGACCTCTGGTGACTCCCCGGCTATATACCTGCTCCTGTGAACCTGTTATCCTGCTACTCTGCTCTGAGTTCCTGCTGCATACACCAGTTCCAGTAATCCTCCTTCATCTGCTGCTCGTGTTTACTTCCATCTGCATTTGCTGGACATGTAAGCTGTTTCTGCTTTGCAAGAACCTGAGACTATTACCCAGACCTCCCTGGTTGAGCTAAGATATTATTTGAACTGCCTTATAAGCATATCTATCTGTGTTTTGGAGTAAGCAAGGACTTATTCGTGTCAAGTATCCTCAAGAGTAATTGTGCTTCATAGACTTTCTGCATGATTGCATTTTCCTCTGAAATTTCCTATAGACTGCTGAGCTGCATTTGATGTTTGCACCAAGTGTTGTGGACTTGAGTTTCTCTCTGCACCTGTTTGAATCACCGTGTGATAATATAGCCTTAACCACTTATAAAACTGTGTCCTGTAGTTGTCTTGTTCCACGCAAAGAGTCTCCTGAGTTATCCCCTATAATTATTACAACAGGGATCACTGGTGACATTATACACAGGAGCTCTGTATATAGTATACAGTGTATAGTGTCAGTGTATAGGTAACACACTGACTCACCAGTGACATCTCTAGGTGAAGTCCTTCATCTTTCAACTTTCATCCAGCACAGACCGCCATCACTTCTTCCAGCCAGGACTCGTCTCTGCAGGAAATAACACAGTTATCTCGAGCTCCACTTGCAGAACACATTACTTAATTTTTCCCAACTTCTACATTACACCACATGAAGAAAAAAAGGCGACATAGTTTCACTCTACACAGTAACAGGACCCCCCCCCCATTTAAAACATTATCCTCAAAAAATAAAATAAATACGTCCTTGCAGTAATAATATCCCTTTAATTAGCCCCTATCAGGGCCGGTGTCAGCACTCGGCGTACCCGGGCAAGTGCCAGGGCCCTGGCGAGACAGGGGGGCCCATTTAGGGATGGCGTTAGGGGCAGGCAGCTGCCAGTGCCTAGGGCCCCCGCTCCCCCAGGGGCCCTCAGCTAGCGGCACATCACGCAGCTGCTATGCGGCCCCTGTGAGGCAGGGGGGCCGCCTGTCGCAAGTGTCAACTCCCCCGCCGCCGCTTTGAACTTTACCGGCATCTGCCGGTAAAGTTCAAAGCAAATGATGGAGGAGAGAGCGTCACCTGATGCTCCCTCTCCCATCATTCCCCACTCTGCCTCTGACACTGCCGCTGCGGGTGCGCGATGATGTCATCGTGCACTCTCTGTGTGTCAGGCAGTGCAGCGGCAGCCGCTGAGACCGGAGCAGGGAGGGAGCAGCGCGGCACGGGAACGTTGAGAGGTGAGGAGTGTGGGTTTTTTTTGTAACTAACAGTGAGTACTGGACTATGGTGCCATTCTTGGGGGGAGGGGGGCTATGCTGTATACTACATGTCTGTGCTATATACTACATGGCTGCTCTATATACTACATGGCTATTCTATATACTACGTGGGCCAAGTTATATACTATGTGGGCTGTTATATGCTATGTGGGCTGTGCTATTTACTACATGGCTGTTCTATATACTACGTGGGCCATGTTATATACTACGTGGGCTGTTATATGCTACGTGTTCTGTGCTATACACTACATGGCTGTTCTATAAACTATGTGGGCTGTGTTATATACTATGTGGCTGTGCTATATACTATATGGGCTGTTATATGCTACGTGGGCTGTGCTATATACTACATGGCTGTTCTATATACTATGTGGGCTGTGTTATATAATATGTGGCTGTGCTATATACTATATGGGCTGTTATATGCTACGTGGGCTGTGCTATATACTACATGGCTGTTCTATATACTACGTGGGCTGTGTTATATAATATGTGGCTGTGCTATATACTACATGGGCTGTTATATGCTATGTGGGCTGTGCTATATACTACATGGCTGTTCTATATACTACGTGGGCTGTGTTATATAATATGTGGCTGTGCTATATACTATATGGGCTGTTGTATACTACATGGGCTGTGCTATGTATGATGTGGCTGTGTTATATGCTACGTGGGCTGTTATATACTACATGGCTGTGTTATATGCTACGTGGCTGTGCTATATACTATGTGGGCTGTGTTATATACTACATGGCTGTGTTTATATGCGATCATGAATCGTGGTATGTGTTAAAGGGGGGGCCCACTGAGACTCTTTCGCCCGGAGCCCTCAAAAACCTGGAGCCGGCCCTGGCCCCTATGGTAACAATATTCCCCATCCTGGCCCCTGTGTCTCATTTCTGGCTCCAGCCATATGTTCTCACATCCTGCCCCATCTGTCTCCATAATATCCATCCTGCCCCATGATCCTGCACGATCTGTCTCCAATCCTGCCCCCAGTGTCTTCAATCATGCCCCCATGTCTTTCATGCCCCGTATCTCCATTATGCCCTGTATCTCCAATCATGCCCGTATCTCCATTCTGCCCCAGTGTCTCCAGCATTCTGCCCCCAGTGTCTCCAACATTCTGCCCCAGTGTCTCCAGCATTCTACCCCCAGTGTCTCCAGGATTCTGCCCCCAGTGTCTCCAGCATTCTGCCCCCAGTGTCTCCAACATTCTGCCCCAGTGTCTCCAGCATTCTGCCCCAGTGTCTCCACGATTTTGCCCCCAGTGTCTCCCGGATTCTGCCCCCAGCGTCTCCAGCATTCTTCCTCACCCTCCGTGTCTCCAGCATTCTTCCTGATACCCCCCCCCCCCCGTGTCTCCAGCATTCTTCCTCCCCCGGGTGGTCACCCGCTGCCTCTTCTGCTCCGCTGTCCGCAGCCACGTGGCACACCGCACGCTGCTCTGCTCCGGAATGAGGAAGTGGAGCAGGGCTACGTGTGACGTCGTGAACTGGACCATAATGCACCGGGCCCGGCCGCAGGCGGTGTCTTAAAGCTACAGTGCTCATTTCTGCTGCATTTACAGCACTGTGGGTGTCTCTATTACACCACAGTGTTGTTGGCGTTCGGCAGCCTGAATAAAATGTCAGGGGGCCCAAGCGGAGCGTGGATCGGGCTGCCAGCATGCTCGGGCCCCCCTTTTTGCTCCTCATCACCAGGCCCCATACTGTAGTAATGGCTGTAATGCCCTGATGGCGGCCCTGATTCTGTCCATGGGAATTAGGGCTTGGGTCACATGGGGGGAATAGTACGTCTAATGGCAGAAAGGGGTTAAGCATAAAACAGTATAAAAAATCAAACATACACATATTTGGCATTGCTGCATTTAGAATCACCCGATCTATCAATATAAAAAAAGAATTAACCTAATCAGTAAACGGGGTAATGAAAAAAAACAAAAAACACCAGAATTACATTTTTTTGGTCGCCGCTACATTGCAATAAAATGCAATAACGAGCGATCAAAAGATCATATATACACCAAAATGGTATCAATAAAAACATCAGCTCAGTGAGCAAAAAATAAGACCTCACCCATCCCCAAGTCAGGACTCAGAAAATGGCACCATTTATTTTTACCAAAGTTTGGATTTTTTTTCACCACTTAGGTAAAAAAGAGCCTAGACATGTTTGGTGTCTATAAACTCGTGATGACCGGGAGAATCATAATGGCAGGTCAGTTTTTGTATTTAGTGAAGATGATTAAAAAAAATTATTATGACTAAGGCTGGCTACACACCTGCGATTGGCTGGTCTGCGTATGGCTGCGTACATCCTCCATTAAGCTCCGGCTATGCTCCGCCTATTACCGCATGCATCCTGCGGCATCCTGCGTACCTATCTTTAACATTGGATATGCAGGGACATGCGTTGTATGCAGATGCATCCACATACGGCATTTTGATGTGCCCTTCAACCGCACAAGAAAGCAAAAAGTTGCATTCCACTACTGTCGGCGGGCACGTCAACACGCCGGCTTGTGGCCCTGGGCGTCCAATAAAAGTCCATGTAATAGGGAAATAAAGTTTATGGGGAGATTGTTCGTGACGCCACCCGTGGTGTTCGGCAATGGATGGCCGATGCTGCGGTTCAGGTCCACTGAGGCAGTTGGTGATGCAGCTGGGATGGTTCTGTTCTCAGCAAGTAGAGCTTAGCCCCAGGGCAGTTATGGTGTTGTATGTGATGGTGGTGGTCATAGTGTAGAGGGGCTGGCGCAGCAATAATTCAGAGGACACAGCATGGTGCAGTTTCCACAGTTTAATCACAGTTCTTTTGCAATCCCAGCCGGGTGCTGTGTCCTCCGGGTTTGTGGTCCAGTCAGATCTCTGGTAATTCGGGGCACACTTTACCAGAACCCCCTTCTTATGTTTCTTTCCTGTCCGTCTCACTGCGCTAGTTCCCGCCTCTCCTGCCCGGCGCCTTCACACACAGTGTCCCAAGCCAGCAGCCTCGGGTCTTGTCGGGCGAAGATCTCTGTTGGTCCCCTGGATCCTGTACGGCTGCCTTTTCAGCGAATGTGTGTGGCTGTGGTACATACAGATGCCATAGCCTCCGGTTGGCTATCTGAGCCTTGTAGTTCTACACTAGTCTGGAGCTGGTCCCATACTGCGACCTGGTCCCTCCACCCAACTACGGTCAGCGTGGATATGGGCCCTACGGGTCGATTCCTCACTACCCGTGCCCCTAGGACCCCTTCTTCCTCTTCTTTCTGTCAGGAGCTTCTCTCTATCTTCCTCGTTCTCTCTCTCTGGTCTCTTGTGCTGGGACAAGCTCCTTACTGCTCAAGTCCCCAGCTCCAACTGTCTAACTCCCCCTCACATCTGCTCTGCTCCTCTCCTTCTCACAGATTTACTAACTTTTTAGACTTTTCCCGACTCCTCCTACTGTTTCCATGACAACCCCTCTTACTGTCACTTTCTCCACTACCTCCACCCAAACCCTCTACCTAGCTCCTCCCGGGCCCTGAGAGGACTGGTGTTGGATGTAAGTGTGTGGGTTCTGGATTATGCCCCCTCCTTACCTGAGAGCGGAGCACCACACCTCCGACCGAGGTGCAGTACCTTTGTGGCGACTGGATTTCAGGGGCACCACACATACAAAGCATGTCCTTGTGTACCCAATGTTAAATATAGATATGCAGGACACATGCAGAAGTAGGCGGAGCTTAAGGGAGAATGTACGCAGCCATATGCAGACCCGCCAAACGCAGGTTTGTACTTAACCTAAGACTTAAGTAGAAACCCACTGATCTTTCCTAACTGTGTGACAGTGTCCGACAATGTGTGTCTGTCTTTTATTTTTATAACTTTCAAATAAAAGTTATTTTTTTAGCTACCTACGCCCATCGCTGGATCTTCCCCTTTTTCCTTTTTCAGAGAACTTTGTGGCTACTCACCTCGATCCATGCGGGGCATTGGTCAGCACAGGGGAGAAACCTCACACATATTGGTAAGCTGACTATTCCATTTATTTTTTGTCACTTTGTTATGCCCCTCCACGGTAAACCCACCCAGTGGCACAGTCCACACCCACCAGTGTCATACGCAGAACTAAAGGAAAAAGTTAAATATATAACCAGTAACATATAACATATAGAAAAAGATTGTTTGTCCTTCCTTATGTTTTTGCAGGTTTCCTCTAGATATTCTGGTTTCCTCCCACACTCCAAAGACACACTGATAGGGAATTTAGATTGTGTGCCCCATTTGGGACTGTGATGATAATGTCTGTAAAGCTCTGTGGAATTAATCTAATATATAAAGCTGAATGTGTGTATGTGTGTATGTATGTATGTGTGTATGTCCGGGATTGGCATCTGAACCGTCGCAGCTACAGCCACAAAATTTTGCACAGTCACACGTCTGGACCCCGAGAGCATCATAGGCTATGTTGTGAGGTGAAATTTTAACCCCGCGCTTTCCAATTCACCAAACAATTTTGCCCCTATCTACATAATGGGGAAAAAGTGAAAGGAAAAGTGTTGGAGGCAAATTAACAGCTGCCAGATGTGAACAAGGGGGACTTAAAGAATGACAGTGATGGCGCCAAAGAGTATATACTGTACAGTTGCTAAGGTGGGGCCCCAACATGGGATAATCACCACACCACCACGGGGATATGAACACACACACAAAATGCTCACACACACTACCACGTGCTCGAACACATATACCACCCTCAGCGCACATTTCACCACACATACACCAACCTCGCCACATAAAAGTCGAAACACAAAAGTCGCCGCTCAAAACTCGCCACGCGCAAAACTCTCCACATGCAAAACTTGCCACACGTGCAAAACTCACCTCATGGAAAACTCGCCACACGCAAAACTTGCACACGCAGAAAAATTGCCACACGCAGAAAAATTGCCACATGCACAAAAGTTGCAAGACATGCAAAAGTTGCCTCACACAAAACTTGCACATACTCAAAACGCACCACACATAAAACTCGCCACGCGCAAAACTCGCCATGCGCAAAACTTGCTGCACACAACTTGCTACACTAACCTGTCACATGCAACTCGACACACAAAAAGTTGCTACACGCATGTCGCCACACAAAACTCATCTCACAAAAGTCCCTACATGCATGTCGCCACACGCAACTCAACACACACAACTTGACACACGAAACTCGCCCTAAAACACACACAAGTCTGGTATTATCCTTCAAAAATAAAAATCTGATTAATAAGCAGACAAACTACAAGAGCAACAAATGTACCATATAGGAATCCGGCAGCTGTCAGTCACATGACCAGTCTATTATGTGTATGTGTGAGCTAATATATACTACCAGGGGGTGGGCTTACTGTTGGCTGGGGATTTATCAGGCTGCCATTTTAGCTTACAAATACTGAGGTAAAAATACTGACCAAATAACGTGTGAACGAGGGCTAATACAGGAGGAGATGACATACAGATATATACTATATACAGGAGGAGATGACACACAGGTATATACTATTTACAGGGGAGATGACACACAGGTATATACTATATACAGGAGGATATGACACACAGATATATACTATATACAGGAGAGATGACACACAGGTATATACTATATAGAGGAGGAGATGACATACAGGTACATACTACATACAGGAGGAGATGACATACAGGTATATACTATATACAGGAGGAGATGACAAACAGGTATATACTATATACAGGAGCAGATTACCTACAGGTATATAGTATATACAGGAGGAGATGACATACAGGTATATGCTATGTATAGGAGGAGATGACATACAGGTATATACTATATACAGGAGGAGATGACACACAGATATATACTATATATAGGTGAGATGACACACAGGTATATACTATACACAGGAGATTACATACAGGTATATCTAATATATAAAGCTGAATGTGTGCATGTATGTATGTGTGTATGTCCGGGATTGGCATCTGCACCGTCGCAGCTACAGCCACAAAATTTTGCACAGTCACACGTCTGGACCCCGAGAGCATCATAGGCTATGTTGTGAGGTGAAATTTTAACCCCGCGCGTTCCAATTCACCAAACAATTTTGCCCCTATCTACACAATGGGGAAAAAGTGAAGGGAAAAGTGTTGGAGGAAAATTGACAGCTGCCAGATGTGAACAATGAGGACTTAAAGAATGAGAGCGATGGCGCCAAAGAGTATATACCGTACAGTTGCTAAGGTGGGGCCCCGACATGGGATACTCACCACACACGGGGATATGAACACAAACACAAAATGCTCCACACACTACCACGTGCTTGAACACATATACGACCCTCAGCACACATTTCACCACACACACCAACCTCGCCACATAAAAGTCGAAACACAAAAGTCACCACTCAAAACTCGCCACGCGCAAAACTCGCTACATGCAAAACTCACCATATGCAAAACTAGGCTCACGCAAAACTCGCCACACGTGCAAAACTCACCTCATGGAAAACTCACCTCATGCAAAACTTGCACACACAGAAAAATTGTCACATGTACATAAGTTGCACCACATGCAAAAGTTGCCTCACACAAAACTTGCACATACTCAAAACGCACCACACATAAAACTCGCCACGTGCAAAACTCGCCATGCACAAATCTTGCTGCACACAACTTGCTACACTAACCTGTCACATGCAACTCGACACACAAAATGTTCCTACACGCATGTCGCCACACAAAACTCATCTCACAAAAGTCGCTACATGCATGTCGCCACACGCAACTCAACACACACAACGTGACACACAAAACTCGCCCTAAAACACACACAAGTCTGGTATTGTCCTTCAAAAATAAAAATCTGATTAATAAGCAGACAAACTACAAGAGCAACAAATGTACCATATAGGAAATACGGCAGCTGTCAGTCACATGACCTGTCTATTATGTGTATGTGTGAGCTAATATATACTGCCAGGGGGTGGGCTTCCTGTTGGCTGGGGATTTATCAGGCTGCCAATAGCAACCAATCACAGCTCAGCTTCTATTTTGCTACAGTTAATTAACCTGAGCTCTGATTGGTTAATATAGGCAACAAAGACATTCTCAGTATAACAAAGCTAATATATGTTGTGAAATGCTTCTATTAGCTTAGTTTTTGCCTTTTAATAATTACATTTCTATCTATTTGTTTTGTGGTTTTTGTGTGCAGAATAAATTTTTGTTAACACATTCTATTTTGCTAACAGCAGTCATTAACCCGGGCGAAGCCGGGTAGTACAGCTAGTGTTACTATAAGTGAGCAAAATAAATAATATACATATATATATATATATATATATATATATATATATATATATATATACATAATCATGTGCTGCATATATTTATATAATATTGTACACATCTTTTTTCATTGACTAACTTGTCTTGTGTTTTCTGTATATATATGTCGCTTTATTGCATGTGATGTAGCAGTATTCTTTATTACAGTTACACAAGTATTAACAAAATTATCCACTAGATGGAAGTAACACACTACTACTCTGCACAGGAAACCCAGATAGTATTGAATGTGAAGGAGTGACATTTACTACACATAGCCCAACTTTGAAAAGAGATAGCAGTACAAACTTTATGGGTTTGTGCACATGTTGCAGATTTTGATGCGTTTTCGCAGCATTTTTGGATGCGCAGAATTGTTTCAAATCCGCAGTGCATTGTGCACACAATGTTAATCAATGGGAAATACATAAACGCTGTACACATGCTGCAGAAAAAAACATGCGTAATCGCAGTGTTTTATTTTGCTCAGCATGTCAATTCTTTGTGCGGATCTGCAGCTTTTCTGCACCCTTTGACTTCCATTGTGTCAGGCCAATCCGCAGCAAAACCGCAGATGTAAAAAAGATCTACAGTTCTGCCGCAGATGAAACGCTGCAGATCGGGAAGGGGAAGAGTGTGGGTGGAGTGTGGGCGGAGCTATGTGCGTGTATGTGTGTGTGCCGGTGTCTGCGTGAATCTGTGTCTGTCTCTGTGTGTGTGCGTGTGTCCCTGTGTGTGTGCGGGTCTGTGTAAGCAGCCATTGTCTGATGGGATTACTGCTCCCATCCGGTAATGAATGCTCACACTGACAGCATTACCGATGATGGGAAAGTAGTCCCATCAGACAATGGCTGTGTTCAGTAGTTAAAAAAAACAACATACAGAACATACAACATATAACATCCAGTACATACATATAACATACAACACATAACATAGAGTACATACTCACCAAACACCTAGTTCCCAAAGTTCTCGATTCTCCTGTAATAAAAATAACATAATAAACCAACCTATACTTACCTTTCCGCCGTAGTCCAGTTAATAACGAGTGTCCCATGATGATCTCCCATGTAGAACACTGACATCAGCCTATGTCAGCGCTCTACAGGGTCCCCGCGATGAACTGATAGCTGAGGTAATCTTCCGCAATGAATATCCCTCCGCCGCTGCCGGGACAAAAGTCACTTAAGTTCATTTTCTCGCCGACAACGCTGTGTGAGAAAATTCCCACGCAGCATTGCCATAAAGCGAGATAATGACCTAAAGTATCCTCTTCAGTGATGCACTGCAGGAGCCATTGTCTCCTGTCAGTGCATCACAGGAGGCCTATAGAGCAGTGACATCACCCGATGTCACTGTTCTATAAGAGAGATAAAAATTGAGAGCGTGTGCACAACCAGTTAAGGGTGCAATGGTAGGTTCCCACACCATACAGTATATAAAATAAAAGACCTTGCACTCAACTTAAATGCTCAAGTGAGATATTTTAATGTAGTACTCCACAAAACGTTTCGGTCCAAAACCGGACCGAAACGTTTTGTGGAGTACTACCTTAAAATATCTCACTTGAGCATTTAAGTTGAGTGCAAGGTCTTTTATTTTCTATAAGAGAGATAGTCATGGGACACTCGTTATTAATTGGACTGCGTCAGACAGGGCGTATACGGTTGGTTTATTATTTTTTATTTTTTGCAGGCGAGCGATGGTTTTGGGGGAATTAGGCATTGTTGTAAGTATGGTGAAATTAAGAATATTAAAATACTTTTTTCTGACTGTGTATTTTTTAACCCTTTCAATACTATAGGATTATTAATGGATAGGTGTCTTGTTGACGCCTCTCCATTACTAACCAGGCTTGATGTCACCTTACAATACAAAGGTGACATTAACCCCTTATTACCCCATATGCCACCACTACAGGGCTGTGGGAAGAGAGAGGCTAAGTGCCAGAAAAGGCGCATCTTACAGATGCGCCATTTCTGGGGCGGCTGGGTGCTGGTATTTGTAGCCAGGGGGAACCAATATCCATGGCCCCTCTCTAGACTTTGAATATCAGCCCGCAGCTGTCTGTGTAGCCTTTCTGGCTATAAATTATAGGGGGACCCCACGTCATTTTTTTTGGGCCCCCCTATTTTAATAGCTAGTAAATGCTAAGCAGACAGGTGCGGGTTGATATTCATAGCCTGGGAAGCTCCATGGGTATTACCCTTTCCCAGGCTATAAACATCTGCCTCCAGTCACTGGCTTTCCCACTCTGGACTTGAAAATTGCGTGGGAGCCCATGCAATTTTTTTTCCATTTTTTTTTTAAATTAAGCAGATATTTTGTTTGAGGCCAGGGTCACACTTACGAGAAACTCGCACCAGTCTCGCACCTCAATACCTGGCACTGCTGCCGGCACTTGGGATAGGAGTGTGTGGCTGCATGTATTTCTATGTAGCTGAATGCTTCGGTCCGAGTGGTGGCGGCAGTGCCGGGTATTGAGGTGCGAGACTCGTGCGAGTTTCTTATAAAGTGTGACCACGGCCAACACAGATTTTTTTCTGTCTATAGATAGGTCTATCTATCTATAGATATATCTATCTATTTCATTCCTTCAATCTATCTATCCCATATCTATCCCATATCTATCTCATATCTATCTATAGATAGATAGATAGATAGATAGATAGTAGAAATTAGATAGATAGATAGATAGACAGATAGATAGATAGATAGATAGATAGACAGATATGGGATAGATGATAGTTAGATCTATAGATAGATATTTATTTATTATTATTAGTTATTATTAGTTATTATTTATTAATAGCAAGCACTGTTCACCTATTGTGTCCCCCCCTTTCCTTGTAGATTGTAAGCTTGCGAGCAGGGACCTCACCCCTAATGTCAGTGTTTAAATTGTCTAAACTTGTATTGAGTTTATTGTCTGTGCATGTCCCCGCTTAATTGTAAAGTGCTGCGGAATATGTTGGCGCTATATAAATAAAAATTATTTTAAATTATTATTATACACTGTGTGCAGAATTATTAGGCAAGTTGTATTTTGATCACATGATACTTTTTATACATGTTGTCCTACTCCAAGCTGTTCAGGCTTGAGAGCCAGCTACCAATTAAGTAAATCAGGAGATGTGCATCTCTGTAATGAGGAGGGGTGTTGTCTAATGACATCAAAACCCTATATAAGGTGTGCTTAATTATTAGGCAACTTCCTTTCCTTTGGCAAAATGGGTCAGAAGAGAGATTTGACAGGCTCTGAAAAGTCCAAAATTGTGAGATGTGTTGCAGAGGGATGCTGCAGTCTTGAAATTGCCAAACTTTTGAAGCGTGATCACTGAACAATCAAGCGTTTCATGGCAAATAGCCAACAGGGTCGCAAGATGTGTGTTGGGCAAAAAAAGGCGCAAAATAACTGCCCATGAATTGAGGAAAATCAAGCGTGAAGCTGCCAAGATGCCATTTGCCACCAGTTGTACCATATTTCAGAGCTGCAACGTTGCTGGAGTAACAAAAAGCACAAGGTGTGCGATACTCAGGGACATGGCCAAGGTAAGGGAGGCTGAAAAACGACCACCTTTGAACAAGAAACATAAGATAAAACGTCAAGACTGGGCCAAGAAATATCTTAAGACTGACTTTTCAAAGGTTTTATGGACTGATGAAATGAGAGTGACTCTTGATGGGCCAGAGGCTGGATCAGTAAAGGGCAGAGAGCTCCACTCTAACTCCGTCGCCAGCAAGGTGGAGGTGGGGTACTGGGATGGGCTGGTATCATCAAAGATGAACTTGTGGGACCTTTTCAGGTTGAGGATGGATTGAAGCTCATCTCTCAGACCTACTGCCAGTTTCTGGAAGACAACTTCTTCAAGCAGTGGTACAGGAAGAAGTTGGTATCGTTCAAGAAAAACATGATTTTCATGTAGGACAGTGCTCCATCACATTCCTCCAACTACTTCACAGCGTGGCTGGCCAGTAAAGGTCTCAAAGAAAAAAAAATAATGACATGGCCCCCTTGTTCACCTGATCTGAATCCCATAGAGAACATGTGGTCCCTCATAAAATGTGAGATCTACAGGGAGGGAAAACAGTACACCTCTCAGAACAGTGTCTGGGAGGCTGTGGTGGCTGCTGCACGCAATGTTGAACAGATCAAGCAACTGACAGAATCTATGGATGGAAGGCTCTTGAGAGTCATTATAAAGAAAGGTGGATATATTGGTCACTAATTTTGGGGGGTTTTGTTTTTGCATGTCAGAAATGTTTATTTCTAAATTTTGTGCAGTTATATTGGTTTACCTGGTTATAATAAACAAGTGAGATGGGAATATATTTGGTTTTTATTAAGTTGCCTAATACTTCTGCACAGTAAGGGTAAGTTCACACAGGACGTTTTTGCTGTGTATTTTTTTCTGCAGCAAAACCTGATCATCTTGGCAGGAAAGAAGCGTTTTTTTGGTGCGTTTTTTTTCTCTTTGTCCAGGCTAATGTCCTTGGATTTCCAGCAGCAAAAACGCAACAAATAATGATACCTGTGTTTTTGCTGTGTTTTTGCTGCGCTTTTTTCAACACCCATTTAAGTCAATGGGTGAAAAAACGCAGCAAAAACGCTGAAAGAAGTGACATGCTCTATGTCCAAAAAATGCAGCAAAGCACAAAATACTGATCAAACAAAAAACCAATGTGTGTGCATGAGATTTCTGAAATCTCATAGGCTTTAATGGTACTGCAAAAAGCAGCTGAAAATTAGCATAAAAAAGCAGCAAAAACGTCCTGTGTGAACTTACCCTAATAGTTACCTGCACAAACAGATATCCTCCTAAGATAGCCAAATCTAAATAAACCCCACTCCAACTTCCAAAAATATTAAGCTTTGATATTTATGAGTCTTTTGGGTTGATTGAGAACATAGTTGTTGATTAATAATAAAAATAATCCTCTAAAATACAACTTGCCTAATAATTCTGCACACAATGTAGATAGATCTATAGATAGATCCATCTATCCCATATCTACCGTATCTATATATTTATCTATCCCATATCTGTCCCATATCTATCTATCTATCTATCTATCTATCTATCTATCTACTATCTATCTATCTATCTATCTATCTTTCTATCTGTGTGTGTAATGGAGTTGTGGGTTGGACAAATGTTAAAGAGGAGGTTGGACGAGAAATTACATCACAATTCTTTTTTTTTTTTTGTTCAATAATAGATTTTTATTTAGCTTTCAAAACCGCATACAAATCTATATGAAAAAAACGCATCAAAAATGCATTAAAAGCGCATAAAAAACGCATCAAATCAGCACTTGCGTTTTCTGCCAAGAGATGCAGTTTCTGTGCGAAAAATTCCGCAGGCTAATCTGCAACGTGTGCACGTAACCTAACAGTGCTTCAGATTGTGCTGTTTATGAGTATGAATTTTTTTATTATAAAATGTAACTCTATGTTGTCATGTCGGCACTGCACTGACAGAAGTATATTCTTCCCCTCACAGTACGATATGCCGTTACCTCTAACTGATCAGGAGAACGTGTGACTCCTGATTTCATTGTATCACTAAATAGATGATTATCCCCAATGCCACCAATGATAACATTTTAGTAGCTATAAATTATTATTTCTTACTATAAAAAAAAAACCTCCACCTTATTTACATATGTTGAATTCTGAAATCCTAAACATACAGTGGCATGTAAAAGCTTGGGCACCCCTGGTCAAAATTACTGGTATTGTGAACAGAAGGCAACCGAAGGATAGACCGCAAGGCCTCAATATCATTAGAATCACAAAGAAAAATGGACTCCTAAAAATTAACTACAGGTAATAAGTGGAAGACTAAGGAGCCTCTTAAAGAAGAAGTTACAGGTCTGTGAGAGCCAGAAATCTTGCATGTTTTTAGGTGACCAAATACTTATTTTTCCTCCACAATTTGCAAAATTAATCTTGCCAAATCAGACAAGGTGATATTCTGGATTTGCTTTCTCATTTTGACTATCATAGTTGTGGTCTACCTATGATGTCAATTACAGGCCTCTCTCATATTTTTAAGTGGGAGAACTTGCACATTTGGTGACGGAATAAATACTTTTTTTCACCACTGTAAATTCATCCTGTGTGTTCTGCCTTCCTCCACGTAGGATGCTGTGTGGATTCCAACATACGGCTAAACCTTAATCCACATCCCATTAAACAGACAGTATTGAAGCTCAAGTCTTATTTATTAGGGTGATGATAACATAAACTATAACGTTGAACAACAATGGTGGATAGTATTCATAGTAGATGATCGAATAGTGAATGATGTTGATGTACAAAGTGGATGTTCAGTGAATAATCATAGTGGATGACTGGTGAAAAACTGTAAAGAATAACAGCATATCAGTATATGCACATACAAGGTGCAATCACATAAATAACTGGGACATTACAGCAAGAATTATACAGAGTGCATTACACAGTAATTCTAGCAGCACTGCCCTATTCTATACAAAGATGCATCTATCTACATGCAAGCTGCAGAGCACAAATCTGCCTAACTACATCAGACTATAGGAGCTGCATAAGGCTCAGATACTAACACAAACATAAGATGCATTTAACCCTTTATAAACGTACCGAAATCCGTTAGGACAGGGGTAGGAAAGTAAGTGAGACAGGAGCACGTGTGCCTCCCTTCAGTCCTGAGGAGAAATGGCTACTAAAGCTTGTCTTCCACAAGAAGAATGAGGGCGGAACTTACCCAGAAGACACTGCTCTTCTGGGGAAAGAGTTGGTAAACAACATGAAAAGTAGGCAACTGATGACCTCCAGTGGCCACAACTTGAATAACATGACAATTAACTTATTGCACATTAGGATGGGCAGAACACTCCCCGCTTGGCATCAACAGATGCCACAATTATGTTCTTTTGGGGAAAATAATAATACAAGTTCGGTAACGGGCCTGAGGAACAGTTTGTTCTCCTCAAGCTTGCACACTCTGACCTCTACTTTCCGCACTTTCCCATCTTTGCTGGAAGGGTCTTGATGACTAGGCCGAGTGGCCACTCGTTCCGATGTGACTGACTGTCTTTGACGAGTACAACATCGCCAGATTGAATATTTGGGCGGTCTTTTTGCCACTTTGTCCTGGTTTGCAGAGTGGAGAGATACTGTTTCCTCCATCTATCCCAGAAGACGTTGGACACGCTTTGTACTTGCCTCCATTGTCGTCTGTAGAGGTCTTTGTCATTGAATTCTCCGAGTGGAGCTTTCGGGACACAGGTTTTCTGTGTGAGTAACATCGCCGGAGTAAGGATGGATGGATCTCCGGAATCACTAGAAAGTGCTGTCAGTGGCCTGGCATTCATGATGGCTGAGACCTCTGCCAAGAACGTGATTAAACTCTCTTGTGTAAGTCTGGTGTTAGCTTGCAAGAAGATAGAGTCTAGTATTTTGCGTGCTATCCCTATCATCCTTTCCCACGCACCTCCCATGTGTGAAGAGTGTGGTAGATTGAAAGTCCAGGTACATCCTTGCTCACCTAGATACCTTTCCACATTAGCGATGTCCAGATTGGAAGGGATTTGGAGTTCTCTTGCCGCTCCGACGAAATTCGTACCTCGGTCAGAACGAATATGCTTCACAGGGCCTCTGATTGCGATGAAGCGTCGAAGTGCGTTTATAAAACTTGATGTGTCCATCGATTCGATTACCTCGATATGAACGGCTCTGATGGACAGACACGTAAATAGAACTGCCCAACACTTTGCTTCTGTAAGTATTTTCCTAGTCCGTCTTGTAGCCACAGACCAAGGACCGAATACATCTAGTCCAACGTTGGTGAAGGGCGGTTCAGTACTGAGTCTGTCGGGTGGAAGATTGGCCATCTTTGGATTTTGGAATGTGCCCCGGAGTTTGCGACACGTAACACAGTCGAAGATGAGTTTGCTCACTCTTCTCTTAGCTCCAACTATCCATAGTCCAGCCGCCCGTAGGTTTCCTTTAGTGAACAAACGGCCTTGGTGTCTCACTAAGACATGATGATGTTGAATCAGCAGGGTTGTTATGTGATGACGTCCAGGAATTATTATCGGGTGCTTCTCTGAAACTTCTACCTCAGCTTCTTGAAGACGGCCACCGACTCTCAGCAGCCCATCTTGATCGACAATCGGATCGAGCTTCCTCAGCCCACTGACTTCAGGAATGGGTTGTCTATTTCTCTGCCATAGGTTTCTCTTTGTACGACATGAAGTATTATAACCTTGGCTCTTTCCAGGTCGGGAGCAGTAAGCGCAAGCCTGCAGTGATGCCAACCTTTACAAGGTCTCGGGCTATCAGGTAGTGTTGACTTGTAGGACTGGGTTACATGAAATAGACAAGATATAGCTCGAACAAGTGACTTCCAGGTGGAGAACCTGCTAAACCGGTGAAATTCGAGGTGACAGCTTGAAGTCTCTGTATGTAGAGCAGACACTTGAGGTCGGATCTCTTCATCTGTGTCTGGACCCACTAGTTCGAAAGTATCAGGCCTGCTGATGTGGGGCATCGAACGGTACAAAGAGGGAGGACCTGTGAACCATGTAGTGTCCTTCAGATAACTGGGTGCAACGGATCTAGTCGCATGGTCCGCAGGATTGTGGTGAGTAGGTACGTAGTGCCACTGATTAGGGCCGGTGGATCTTCTTATCCGAAGTACCCGGTTGCTGACGTAGAAGCGTCGAGTCTCGTTACAGATGTACCCCAGTACCACCTTGCTATCGGTGTAGAACTCTGCATCCTTGATCTTCAGATTCATCGCATCTTAGATCAGTTCGGCCAACTCAACTGCAAGGACAGCAGCACACAGTTCCAGTCTGGGTATCGTGTGTTCACGAAGTGGCGCCAATTTCGTCCGGCTCATAACGAACCCGATATGGCATTGTCCGCTTACGTCTATGGTTTTGAGGTATGCTACTGCTGCAATCGCTTTGACTGATGCATCACAGAAAATACAAAGTCTTTGCGTTTTGACCTCTGTGGATGGCACAGGAGCATACGGTCGTTTCACACGAAGGTTGGTCAGGGCTTCAAGAGACTTCTGAAGCTTGTGTCTTAGGGAGATGAATCTGCTGTAGACCAATTCCCTGTTGTTGGGTAGGCGTCTCCTCTGAGGTCGAAATGGTAGAGGTGCGACCCAACTGTTCAATGTATCTTTGACTATTTGTTCATCCATGATGTCCAAGAACATCTTGTCTTCTATAGACATTGCTAGCTTGTTGTCTTCCTTCGTCCTGTGGAAGACTGTACATCCTATGTGGTCTTGTTCACCTTCACAGGCGTGGTCTTCGTTGATAGGAACTGAGAAAGGGCAAGGTAGGGGAATGCTGCTCGGTAGTTCCTTTACCAGCAGACTATTGTGACACGGCTGGAAGAGAGATGGACGTCCATTTTCTAGTGTGCTGGCAAGCATACTGTTGACTGAGACCGGCTTGTGTGCTCCTCCTAGACAGACATCTCCTACAATGACCCATCCAACGTCTTGCCTCTGAGCGTATGGAGCATTCCGGGAGCCGTTGATATATTCTCTAGTCTTGTGGACTCGTAGTATATCTCTTCCCAGAAGTAAAGCTATTGGGGCTTCTGGTTCCAACTCAGGTATCAGGTGGGCTATACGCTTCAGGTGGGGGTGATATGTTGCCACCTCTGAAGAAGGTATCTCCGACCTGTTGTCAGGAATCTGGTTGCACTCCAGGATGGTCGGTAGTGACAGGCAGGTCTGGCCATCTATGGACTCCACTTCGTATCCGGTAGCTTTCCTCCCCGCCGTCTCAACGGTACCTGAACATGTCCTAAGGGAGTAGGGAGAACCGGGGCCTACAATGTTGAAGTTGTCAAAGAAGATGGACCTGGCTAAAGACCTATTACTTTGGTCATCCAGGATTGCATATATCTTGAGCGCTTTGTCTCTGTGGCCTGCTGGATAGACTCGGACAAGGCAGATTTTTGAACAGGATCTTCCTCCTGTGAGTCCCTTACAGATCTCCGTACATTTAGAGATGACCGCAGGGGTGTCTTCGTCGGTGTTCTTCTGCTTCTCATCGTGCTCCTCTGCCTGTGACAACACTCGTGGAGGTGGTCCGGGGTACAAGGCTGTATTGTGATCCGTGCTGCTGCATTCTGCACATTTCACGCTAGCTTCACAGTTCCTGGCGAAGTGAGAGGTTGTAGCACAGCATTTGAAGCAGATGTTGTTTTCCTTGAGGAAACCTTTGTGATCCTCTAAAGTCTTCTCCCTGAAGGCTCTGCACTTTAGTAGAGGATGTGGTTTCCTGTGTAGAGGACACTGCTTACTGACATCCTGAGGTTTGCTCTCTTCCGTAGGGGGCTTAGTTGTCTTGTGAGGAGGACCTGTGGAATCAATATTAGTTTTATGGACTGCCACGGGTGTCTTACTGGGTTTGACACCAGGGGTAGTGGAACATGACAAAGTGAAATCAAAACTAGGGTCATTTCTGATCTTGGCTTGCTGGGTGACAAACTCAACAAATACAGTAAAAGGAGGGAATGGTACATTATGAATTTGTCTATACCGTGAACCATGTATAATCCACCTTTCTTGAAGATTGTAAGGAAGTTTTTGTATTATTGGATTGACACCCCTAGCAGTGTCTAAGAATACCAATCCAGGCAAGTGACCTTCCTTCTGGGCAACCTGTAACTCTATCAATAAATCACTCAATTCTCTAAGCCTTTGATAACCTTTCGGCCCTATCTTAGGGAAATCATCAATTCTTTTGAATAAAGCATTCTCTATTACTTCTATGGACCCATAGCATTCGTCAAGTCTTTCCCACACTTTACGTAGACCTATGTGTGGGTATTCTATGTTAATGTCTCTCAGTCTTTTAGCATGCTCGACCGATTCAGTTCCAAGCCACTTTACCAGGAGATCTAACTCCTCACTACTAGAAAGGTCCAGTCCCTGAATGGTGTTCTGGAATGAAGCTCGCCATGACCTATAGTTTTCGGCTTTGTCTGTTATGATCCTTAGTGGTTGAGGATCACAAATTACTCCAGCTAAGTAACAAACGTAGGACAAGCTCTAGGGAGGTGGTAAACTGGACTGACCGCAAATCTGAACCTATCCAAACACACTAGAAGTAGCCGGTGAACGTGCCTAAAAATCCTAGACGTCTCGAGCCAGCCTGAGGAACTAACTACCCCTAGAGAGAAAGAAAGACCTCTCTTGCCTCCAGAGAAATAATCCCCAAAGATATAGAAGCCCCAACAGATAATAACGGTGAGGTAAGAGGAAGGCACATACACAGGGGTGAAAGCAGATTCAGCAAATGAGGCCCACTAATACTAGATAGCAGAAAATAGAAAAGGGAATCTATGCGCTCAGTAAAAAACCCTTACAAAATATCCACACTGAGATTTCAAGAACCCCCACACCAACTCACGGTGTGGGGGGAGAAACTCAGTCCCCTAGAGCAACCAGCAAGCGAGGAAATCACATTTTAGCGAGCTGGACTAAAAACATAATGAACACTGATAATCAAAAAATGATCAAACAAAAACTTAGCTTGTCTTGGAGAGACTGGGAGCAAGGTAGACACAAGGAATCTGAAGAGCACTGAATACATTGATAGCAGGCAAGGAACTGAGTATCCAGGTGAGCTAAAATAGGAAACCAACCAAGGATAACGAACCAGCTGATGCTGCAACCTGCAGAAAGACAACACTACACAGTACCGCTTGTGACCACTAGAGGGAGCCCAAAAATAGAGTTCACAACAGTACCCCCCCTTGAGGAGGGGTCACCGAACCCTCATCAAGACCCCCAGGGCGATCAGGATGAGCCGCGTGGAAGGCACGAACCAAATCGGCCGCATGAACATCAGAGGCGACAACCCAGGAATTATCCTCCTGACCATAGCCCTTCCACTTAACCAAATACTGAAGCCTCCATCTAGAGATACGAGAATCCAAAATCTTCTCCACCACGTACTCCAATTCGCCCTCGACCAGCACCGGAGCAGGAGGCTCAACAGAAGGAACCACAGGTACCACATACCTCCGCAACAAAGACCTATGGAACACATTATGAATGGCAAACGATGCTGGGAGATCCAAACGAAAAGACACCGGGTTAAGGATTTCCAAGATCTTATAAGGACCGATGAAGCGAGGCTTGAATTTAGGAGAGGAGACCTTCATAGGAACATACCGAGAAGACAGCCACACCAAATCCCCAACACGAAGTTGGGGACCCACACCGCGGCGGCGGTTGGCAAAGTGCTGAGCCTTCTCCTGTGACAACCTCAAATTGTCCACCACATGGTTCCAAATCTGCTGCAACCTATCCACCACAGAATCCACCCCAGGACAGTCAGAAGACTCAACCTAACCCGAGGAAAAACGAGGATGGAAACCAGAATTGCAGAAAAAAGGTGAAACCAAAGTAGCAGAACTAGCCCGATTATTAAGGGCAAACTTGGCCAAAGGCAAAAAAGTCACCCAATCATCCTGATCAGCAGAAACAAAACATCTCAAATAAGTTTCCAACGTCTGATTAGTTCGCTCGGTTTGGCCATTAGTCTGAGGATGGAAGGCCGACGAAAAAGACAAATCAATGCCCATCTTAGCACAAAAAGTCCGCCAAAACCTGGACACAAACTGGGATCCTCTATCAGACACAATATTTTCAGGAATGCCGTGCAAGCGAACCACATTCTGAGAAAATAGAGGAACCAAATCGGAGGAAGAAGGCAACTTAGGCAAGGGCACCAAATGGACCATCTTGGAAAAACGATCACACACCACCCAGATGACAGACATTTTCTGAGATACTGGAAGATCCGAAATAAAATCCATGGAAATGTGCATCCAAAGCCTTTTCGGAACAGGCAAAGGCAAAAGCAAACCGCTGGCACGAGAACAGCAAGGCTTAGCCCGAGCACAAATCCCACAAGACTGCACAAAGGAACGCACATCCCGCGACAAGGAAGGCCACCAGAAGGACCTAGCCACCAAATCTCTGGTACCAAAAATCCCAGGATGACCCGCCAACAACGAAGAATGTAATATTTAATAGATAAACGTGTGCACAGCATATAGCATATGGTGCCCAGGTAGGTTCCAACACCTTACTGATATATAATAAAACCTGGCACTCAACTTATACTTGGAAGTGAATTTAATTTTCCAGCAACAAATTTCCAGCAACAAAAACGTTTTGGTCATTAATTAGACCTTCATCAGTTACTTTAGATGCAATCAAAACAATATACAAAGAAAAAAAAAAAAAAGTAAATAGAACAGAAAAAATTGAATAAAATAAAGTATGTACAAAACTGGACTTCCAGTATATCAATAACATGGCAGGGTAAACAGTAAAATGGTACATAGAAACCGTACAAAATCAACCAATCTTGGCACAATAAAAAAAGGAAATGAATGGCTAAATCATGAGAGAAGGAGAACCTCGGAAATAACTCTGCTGGTCCATCTATCTGGGACAAACAGTCTCTCTGGTAGACAACGGTCAGGTCTATCCGCCTGAAATTTCTGCAGCACTCGTCGCAAATCTGGGGAAATGGCAGACAAAATCACTCCCTCTCTGAGAATACCAGCCAGCTCAGAAAACTCCCGGAGAGTCAGGCACAAAACTCCTAGAAAGTGCATCAGCTTTCACGTTCTTCGGACCAGGCAGGTATGAGACCACGAAGTTGAAACGGGAGAAAAACAACGACCAACGAGCCTGTCTAGGATTCAGGCGCTTGGCAGATTCAAGGTAAATCAGATTTTTGTGATCAGTCAAGACCACCACACGATGTTTAGCTCCTTCGAGCCAATGTCGCCACTCCTCAAATGCCCACTTCATAGCCAACAACTCCTGATTACCAACATCATAATTCCGCTCGGCAGGCGAAAACTTTCTTGAAAAGAAAGCACATGGCTTCATCACAGAGCCATCAGAGCTTCTCTGCGACAAAACAGCCCCTGCTCCAATCTCAGAAGCATCAACCTCGACCTGGAAGGGAAGACAGACATCTGGCTGACATAAGACTGGAGCTGAAGAAAACCGGTGCTTCAGCTCCCGAAAGGCCTCCACGGCCGCAGGAGACCAATTAGTCACATCAGAACCCTTCTTGGTCAAATCCGTCAAAGGTTTAACCACGCTAGAAAAATTAGCAAAACCCAAGAACTTCTGAAGACTCTTAACAGACGTGGGCTGAGTCCAGTCATGAATAGCCTGGACCTTGACTGGGTCCATCTCCACTCCAGAAAAAATAAAACCCAAAAAGGAGACCTTCTGTACTCCGAAGAGGCATTTTGAGCCCTTCACAAATAAAGCATTAGCACGCAGGACCTGAAACACCATCCTGACCTGCTTCACATGGGACTCCCAATCATCAGAAAAGACCAAAATGTCATCCAAATAAACAATCATAAATTTATCCAGGTATTCTCGGAAGATGTTACGCATGAAGGACTGAAACACAGAAGGAGCATTAGAGAGTCCAAAAGGCATCACTAAGTACTCAAAATGGCCTTCGGGCGTATTAAATGCTGTTTTCCATTCATCTCCCTGCTTAATGCGCACAAGGTTATACGCACCACGGAGATCTATCTTGGTGAACCAACTGGCACCCTTAATCCGAGCAAACAAATCAGACAATAGTGGCAAAGGATACTGAAATTTGACTGTAATTTTATTCAGAAGACGATAATCTATACAAGGTCTCAAAGAACCGTCCTTCTTGGCCACAAAAAAAAATCCTGCACCAAGAGGGGAAGAGGATGGGCGAATATGTCCCTTCTCCAAAGACTCCCTTATATAACTCCGCATCGCGGCATGCTCTGGTATAGACAAATTAAAAAGTCGTCTCTTAGGGAATTTACTACCAGGAATCAAATTTATAGCACAGTCACAATCCCTATGAGGGGGCAGGGCACTGGACCTGGGCTCATCAAATATATCCTGGTAGTCAGACAAAAACTCAGGGACCTCAGAAGGAGTGGAAGAAGCAATAGACACCAACGGAGTATCGCCATGAATTCCCTGACAACCCCAACTTGACACAGACATAGCTTTCCAATCTAAAACTGGATTATGAGCTTGCAGCCATGGCAGACCCAAAACGACAACATCATGCAAATTATGCAGATCGAGAAAGCGAATCACCTCCTGATGTACGGGAGTCATGCACATGGTCATTTGCGTCCAATACTGAGGCTTGTTCTCAGCCAATGGCGTAGCATCAATTCCCCTCAGAGGAATAGGAAATTCCAAAGGCTCCAGGACAAAACCACAGCGCCTGGTGTCATGATTCCCCAATGGCATGGGAACATCAGAAACACAAAAATAACTGACTAGCTCTCGGGTGATGGAAACTCAAGCTGACCGTGACCTAAATCTACCACACAACTAACAGTAGCCAGGAAGCATTCCTACGGCTGCCTAGATGCCATGCGCCAGCCGGAGAACTAACTACGCCTGGAAGAGGAAGGAACAGACCTGGCTTACCTCTAGAGAAATTCCCCAAAGATGATAGTAGCCCCCACGTATATTAACGATGAGTTCAGAGGAAAAGACATACACAGTATGAAGGTAGATTTAGCAAAGCGAGGTCCACTTACTAGATAGAGGAAGGATACAAAAGAGGACTTCACGGTCAGCTGAAAAACCCTTTCAAAAACCCATCCTGAAATTACTTTAAGACTCCTGTGTCAACTCATGACACAGGAGTGGCAATTTCAGTCCACAAGAGCTTCCAGTAACAGGAAATGACAAAACTGTAAACTGGACAAGAAAAACAAAACAATAAGGACAAGAGTCCACTTAGCTGATCAGCAGACTAGTAGCAGGAACATGCAACTGAAAGACTTAGGTTTCAATGATGACCGGCAAGGAAGTGACTGGAGAGCAAGGCTAAATAGGGAACTCCCAAAACTGATGGAAGCAGGTGAGCTGAGGCAGAAAAGCACACACAAGTCTCCAGTACCACCAGCCACCACCAGGGGAGCCAAAAAGCGGATCACAACAGTACCCCCCCCTTAAGGAGGGGGCACCGAACCCTCACAAGAACCGCCAGGGCGACCCGGATGAGCCCTATGAAAGGCACGAACTAAATCCGAGGCATGAACATCAGAGGCAGTTACCCAAGAATTATCTTCCTGACCATAGCCCTTCCATTTAACCAGGTACTGGAGTCTCCGCCTGGAAATACGGGAGTCCAAGATCTTCTCTATAACGTACTCCAATTCACCCTCAACCAGCACAGAAGCAGGAGGCCCAGCAGAAGGAACCACCGGCACCTCGTATCTCCGCAACAACGACCGATGGAACACATTATGGATAGCGAAAGATGCCGAAAGGTCCAAACGAAAGGAAACAGGGTTAATAATCTCCAAAATCCTATAGGGACCGATGAACCGAGGCTTAAATTTAGGAGAAGAAACCCTCATTGGGACAAAACGGGAAGACAACCACACCAAGTCCCCAACACGAAGGCGAGGACCAACCCGACGCTGGCGGTTAGCAAACCGCTGAGTCCTCTCCTGGGACAAATTCAAATTGTCCACCACTTGTTCCCAAATCCGATACAACCGATCCACCACAGCATCTACTCCAGGACAATCCGAAGACTCCACCTGACCAGAAGAAAAACGGGGATGAAACCCCGAATTGCAAAAGAAAGGGGAAACCAAAGTGGCAGAACTGGCCCGATTATTAAGAGCAAACTCCGCCAACGGCAAAAAGGCAACCCAATCATCCTGATCCGCAGACACAAAACACCTCAAATACGTCTCCAAAGTTTGATTAGTTCGCTCCGTCTGGCCATTAGTCTGAGGATGGAAGGCAGACGAAAAAGACAAATCAGTGCCCAACCTGGCACAGAATGCCCGCCAAAATCTAGAAACGAACTGGGTACCCCTATCAGAAACGATATTTTCAGGAATACCATGCAAGCGAACCACATTTTGAAAAAACAAAGGAACCAACTCAGACGAGGAAGGCAACTTCGGCGATGGCACCAAATGAACCATCTTAGAAAAACGGTCACACACCACCCAGATAACAGACATCCTCTGAGAGACAGGAAGATCAGAAATAAAGTCCATCGAGATGTGCGTCCAAGGCCTCTTCGGAATAGGCAAGGGCAACAACAACCCGCTAGCCCTAGAACAACAAGGCTTGGCCCGAGCACACATATCACAAGACTGCACAAAAACACGCACATCACGAGACAGAGATGGCCACCAGAAGGATCTAGCCACCAAATCCCTGGTACCAAAAATTCCAGGATGACCCGCCAGCGTAGAAGAATGAACCTCCGAGATGACTCTACTGGTCCAATCATCAGGAACAAACAGTCTACCAGGTGGACAGCGATCAGGTCTATCCGCCTGAAACTCTTGCAAAGCACGTCGCAGATCTGGGGAAATAGCGGATAATATCACCCCATCCTTAAGGATACCTGTAGGTTCCGAATCACCAGGGGAATCAGGCTCAAAACTCCTAGAAAGGGCATCCGCCTTCACATTCTTAGAACCTGGTAGATATGAGACCACAAAATTAAACCGAGAGAAAAACAACGACCAGCGCGCCTGTCTAGGATTCAGGCGCCTGGCAGACTCAAGATAAATCAGATTCTTGTGATCAGTCAAAACCACCACCTGATGTCTAGCACCCTCAAGCCAATGACGCCACTCCTCAAATGCCCACTTCATGGCCAAAAGCTCCCGATTACCGACATCATAATTTCTTTCGGCGGCAGAAAATTTTCGAGAAAAGAACGCACAAGGTCTCATCACTGAGCAATCGGAACTTTTCTGCGACAAAACCGCCCCCGCTCCGATCTCGGAAGCATCGACCTCAACCTGAAAGGGGAGAGAGACATCGGGCTGGTGCAACACAGGGGCAGACGAAAAGCAGCGCTTAAGTTCCCGAAAGGCCTCCACAGCGGCAGAGGACCAATTGGCAACATCAGCACCCTTCTTAGTCAAATCCGTAAGAGGCTTAGCAACACCAGAAAAAACAGTTATAAATCAACGATAAAAATTAGCAAAGCCCAAGAACTTCTGAAGACCCTTTAGAGAAGTAGGCTACGTCCAGTCACAAATAGCCCGAACCTTGACAGGGTCCATCTCAACAGAAGAAGGGGAAAAAATGTACCCCAAAAAGGAAATCTTTTGAACCCCAAAAACACACTTAGAACCCTTTACACACAGAGAATTCTCCCGCAAGACCTGAAAAACCCTCCTGACCTGCTGAACATGAGACTCCCAGTCCTCAGAAAAAATCAAAATATCGTCCAAATACACAATCATAAATTTATCCAGATATTCACGGAAAATATCATGCATAAAGGACTGAAAAACTGAAGGCGCATTAGAAAGGCCGAAAGGCATTACTAAATACTCAAAGTGGCCCTCAGGCGTATTAAATGCGGTTTTCCACTCATCCCCTTGCTTAATTCGCACCAAATTATACGCCCCACGGAGATCAATCTTGGAGAACCACTTAGCCCCCCTTATGCAAGCAAACAAATCAGTAAGCAGCGGCAACGGATACTGATATTTGACAGTAATTTTATTCAGGAGTCGATAATCAATACAAGGCCTCAGCGAGCCATCCTTTTTAGAGACAAAGAAAAACCCAGCTCCTAAAGGTGATGAAGAAGGACGAATATGTCCCTTTTCCAGGGACTCCTTAACATATTCTCGCATGGCAGCATGCTCAGGTACAGATAGGTTAAACAAACGACCCTTTGGAAATTTACTGCCAGGAATCAGATCTATGGCGCAATCACACTCTCTGTGGGGAGGGAGAGAACCAATTTTAGGCTCTTCAAAAATATCCCCAAAATCCGACAAAAATGCAGGAATCTCAGAGGGAATAGATGACGAGATAGGAACCAAAGGTATGTCCCCATGAGCCCCCCGACATCCCCAGCTTAACACAGACATAGTTTTCCAGTCCAGTACTGGGTTATGAGATTGTAACCATGGTAATCCAAGCACTAAAACATCATGTAAATTATACAACACGAGGAAGTGAATCATCTCCTGATGGTCTGGAGTCATACGCATAGTCACTTGCGTCCAGAACTGTGGTCTATTACAAGCCAGAGGTGTAGAATCAATACCCTTCAGAGGTATAGGAACTTCCAGAGGCTCCAAATCAAACCCACAGCGCCTGGCGAAGGACCAATCCATGAGACTCAGAGCGGCGCCAGAGTCCACATAGGCATCCACGGTAATAACTGATAATGAACAAATCAGAGTTACAGACAGAAGAAATTTAGACTGTAAAGTGCCAATAGAAACAGACTTGTCAACCTTCCTAGTACGTTTAGAGCATGCTGATATAACATGCGCGGAATCACCACAGTAGAAGCACAAGCCATTTTTGCGCCTATAATTCTGCCGCTCGCTTCTTGACAGAATTCTTTCACATTGCATTTTCTCTGGCGTCCCTTCAGAAGATACCGCCAAATGGTGCACGGGTTTGCGCTCCCGCAAACGCTGATCAATCTGAATCGCCATTGTCATGGACTCATTCAGACCTGTGGGCGTAGGAAACCCCACCATGACATCCTTAACGGCATCAGAAAGGCCCTCTCTGAAATTTGCCGCTAGGGCACACTCATTCCACTGAGTAAGCACAGACCATTTACGAAATTCTTGGCAGTATATCTCAGCTTCATCTTGCCCTTGAGACAGGGCTATTAAAGCTTTTTCAGCTTGAATCTCCAAATTAGGTTCCTCATACAGCAACCCTAAAGCCAGAAAAAACGCATCCACATTGAGCAACGCAGGATCCCCTGGTGTCAATGAAAATGCCCAATTTTGAGGGTCACCTCGCAGCAAAGAAATCACAATCTTAACCTGCTGAACAGGATCTCCAGAGGAGTGAGGTCTGAGAGAAAGGAATAATTTACAATTACATTTGAAATTCAGAAACCGAGATCTATCTCCGGAAAATACCTCTGGTGTAGGAATCTTAGGTTCAGAAATAGGAGTACGTATAACATAATCTTGTAAATTCTGAACCTTCGTAGCAAGATTATTTAAACCTGCAGCCAAACTCTGAGGGTCCATCCTTAAACCGGAGAGATCAGAGCCATTCAAGGATTAGAAGGAGAGAAAGGCAAGGCTGTAAATAGAGCAGAAATACAACTGAGCCAACTAAGTAGCAAACATGAGAGGAAAAAAAAAAAAAAATCTACAGACTTCTTTTACTCTCCTTTCTTCTGCCAATTACTTTAACAGTGGCCGGTCATACTGTCATGATTCCCCAATGGCATGGGAACATCAGAAACACAAAAATAACAGACTAGCTCTCGGGTGATGGAAACTCAAGCTGACTGTGACCTAAATCTACCACACAACTAACAGTAGCCAGGAAGCATTCCTACGGCTGCCTAGATGCCATGCGCCAGCCGGAGAACTAACTACGCCTGGAAGAGGAAGGAACAGACCTGGCTTACCTCTAGAGAAATTCCCCAAAGATGATAGTAGCCCCCACGTATATTAACGGTGAGTTCAGAGGAAAAGACATACACAGTATGAAGGTAGATTTAGCAAAGCGAGGTCCACTTACTAGATAGAGGAAGGATACAAAAGAGGACTTCACGGTCAGCTGAAAAACCCTTTCAAAAACCCATCCTGAAATTACTTTAAGACTCCTGTGTCAACTCATGACACAGGAGTGGCAATTTCAGTCCACAAGAGCTTCCAGTAACAGGAAATGACAAAACTGTAAACTGGACAAGAAAAACAAAACAATAAGGACAAGAGTCCACTTAGCTGATCAGCAGACTAGTAGCAGGAACATGCAACTGAAAGACTCAGGTTACAATGATGACCGGCAAGGAAGTGACTGGAGAGCAAGGCTAAATAGGGAACTCCCAAAACTGATGGAAGCACGTGAGCTGAGGCAGAAAAGCACACACAAGTCTCCAGTACCACCAGCCACCACCAGGGGAGCCAAAAAGCGGATCACAACAGCCTGGCAAACGACAAATCCATCAGATTCAGGGCAGCACCCGAATCCACAAAAGCCATAACCGGGTAGGACGACAAAGAACAAATCAAAGTAACAGACAAAATAAATTTAGGCTGTATAGTACCAATGGTGACAGGTTTAGCGATTTTTTTTAAGCGTTTAGAGCATGCTGAGATAACATGAGTAGAATCACCACAGTAAAAGCACAACCCATTTTGACGTCTATGACTTTGTCGCTCAATTCTGGTCAGAGTTCGGTCACATTGCATAGACTCAGGTCTCTGTCCAGAAAATACCGCCAAAGGATGAGCAGATTTGCGCTCCCGCAAACGCCGATCAACCTGAATGGCTAAAGCCATAGAATCACTCAGACTTGTAGGGGTGGGAAACCCCACCATAACATTCTTAACGGCCTCAGAAAGACCTTCTCTGAAATTTGCAGCCAGGGCACACTCATTCCATTGAGTAAGCACCGACAATTTCCGAAATTTTTGACAATACACCTCTGCTTCATCCTGACCTTGAGAGACAGCCAGCAACGCTTTTTCTGCCTGATTCTCAAGATTAGGCTCCTCATAAAGCAGTCCAAGAGCCAGAAAAAATGCATCTACATTAAGCAAAGCAGGATCTCCTGGCGCCAGAGAGAAAGCCCAATCTTGAGGGTCGCCACGCAACAAGGAGATAACAATTTTAACTTGCTGAGCGGAATCACCAGAGGAATGAGGTCTCAGAGATAGAAATAACTTACAATTATTCTTAAAATTTTGAAACCTAGATCTATCTCCAGAAAACAACTCAGGAATGGGTATCTTTGGTTCTGACATAGGGCTATGAATAACAAAATCCTGAATACTTTGCACCCGTGCAGTAAGATGATCCACACTAGAAGTCAGAGTCTGAGCATTCATGTCTGCAGCTGAGCTCAAAACCACCCAGAGTTCAAGGGGATGAAAGAAGCTAAACAGACTGCAGCAAAGGAAAAGCGGGAGGAAAAAAAAAATAATGTACTCAAGTCTTCTTTTTATCCCACTTCTGCGATGCATTAAACACTTTTTGGCCTGCTATACTGTTATGATCCTTAGTGGTTGAGGATCACAAATTACTCCAGCTAAGTAACAAACGTAGGACAAGCTCTAGGGAGGTGGCAAACTGGACTGACCGCAAATCTGAACCTATCCAAACACACTAGAAGTAGCCGGTGAACGTGCCTAAAAATCCTAGACGTCTCGAGCCAGCCTGAGGAACTAACTACCCCTAGAGAGAAAGAAAGACCTCTCTTGCCTCCAGAGAAATAATCCCCAAAGATATAGAAGCCCCCAACAGATAATAACGGTGAGGTAAGAGGAAGGCACATACATAGGGGTGAAAGCAGATTCAGCAAATGAGGCCCACTAATACTAGATAGCAGAAAATAGAAAAGGGAATCTATGCGGTCAGTAAAAAACCCTTACAAAATATCCACACTGAGATTTCAAGAACCCCCACACCAACTCACGGTGTGGGGGGAGAAACTCAGTCCCCTAGAGCAACCAGCAAGCGAGGAAATCACATTTTAGCGAGCTGGACTAAAAACATAATGAACACTGATAATCAAAAAATGATCAAACAAAAACTTAGCTTGTCTTGGAGAGACTGGGAGCAAGGTAGACACAAGGAATCTGAAGAGCACTGAATACATTGATAGCAGGCAAGGAACTGAGTATCCAGGTGAGCTAAAATAGGAAACCAACCAAGGATAACAAACCAGCTGATGCTGCAACCTGCAGAAAGACAACACTACACAGTACCGCTTGTGACCACTAGAGGGAGCCCAAAAATAGAGTTCACAACATTTGTCAGTGAACTTTACAAGTCCTTTTGTTACCAGTTCTCGGCGGGCAAAGAACTTTGCCAAGTCTATGGTGGCTTGATCAGTGTTGGTACGAGCCGGTATGTTATAGTCATGTCTAGTGTGTGGTGCATCACCATACCTGTGAGACGCTCTTGGCTTCGAACAGTCTGCATAGTACCTTTCTGGTGAAGAAGATGTCTCTTTAAGGTGAGGTGGGAGCTGTACCTTCTTCTCAGTGGAACGGTAGCTGTGGTCGACATCTCTGTGCTGAACGTCTTCTTGTTTGTAGTAGCGAAGTTCGGGGTTGGATCGATGATAATCGGCGTAGGCTGATCGATGTAGTCTGTCGAGGGTGTTGTCCATGCTGTAGTGTCAATGGACGTACTCTGCAACGCGCTGAGCTGGATCTTGCTGCTCTAGATCTGTTCCAAGAATGTTGCTGCGTCTCCCATAATCAGGATCCTTCATGGCTTCCAAGTACTCTGCCTTAGCTATTGCAGCTGCTGTCTCTTTGTCTGCCATAAGTCTTTCTAGAGACACTTGCAGGCGTGCACTTTCTGCCTCTTGTTCTGCCCGCAAACGTGCGGTCTCGGCTTGCAGGCGTGCACTTTCTGCCTCTTGTTCTGCCCGCAGGCGTGCGGTTTCTGTCTCTTGTTCTGCCCGCAGACGTGCGGTTTCGGCTTGCAGGCGTGCACTTTCTGCCTCTTGCTCTGCCCGCAAACGTGCATTTTCTGCTTCATGCTCTGCTTGTCTCAGCTTTAGATGCATTTCTTTCTCGGCGAAGGAGGACCTCGCTTTGGCTGCTTCAGCTTCAGCACGGGCGACAGCAGCTAGCTCTGCTAATGATGACCTGCTAGAGCTTGCTCGTGATCTCGTCTTGAGTGAGGATGTGCTGTTTTGAGACATTGTGCGCTTAGCTGCGTACTGCTGAGTGTTTTGGCGGGAAACTGAGTCTATGTGCGGTGAGCTTCCTCGTGGCGGGAATAATGTAGCTCTTCTTGGCGGGCTGCAGTATAGTTCTGCGGCTGTATGGTGGCTGCTGTGGTACCCGAATGTGGAGCAGTGTGGGTGTTAGCGGTTCCGTACAGTCGGATCAACTACAGCCTGCGACAGGCTATCAGTTTCACTGAAGGCAGCTAATCTGTTCTTGCTTTACAATCACCGCCTGCGACTGGCGGTCTCGTTTTTCACTGTTCTGCCTTCCTCCACGTAGGACGCTGTGTGGATTCCAACATACGGCTAAACCTTCATCCACATCCCATTAAACAGACTGTATTGAAGCTCAAGTCTTATTTATTAGGGTGATGATAACATAAACTATAACGTTGAACAACAATGGTGGATAGTATTCATAGTAGATGATCGAATAGTGAATGATGTTGATGTACAAAGTGGATGTTCAGTGAATAATCATAGTGGATGACTGGTGAAAAACTGTAAAGAATAACAGCATATCAGTATATGCACATACAAGGTGCAATCATATAAATAACTGGGACATTACAGCAAGAATTGTACAGAGTGCATTACACAGTAATTCTAGCAGCACTGCCCTATTCTATACAAAGATGCATCTATCTACATGCAAGCTGCAGAGCACAAATCTGCCTAACTACATCAGACTATAGGAGCTGCATAAGGCTCAGATACTAACACAAACATAAGTTGCATTTAACCCTTTATAAATGTACCGAGATCCGTTAGGACAGGGGTAGGAAAGTAAGTGAGACAGGAGCACGTGTGCCTCCCTTCAGACCTGAGGAGAAATGGCTACTGAAGCTTGTCTTCCACAAGAAGAATGAGGGCGGAACTTACCCAGAAGACACTGCTCTTCTGGGGAAAGAGTTGGTAAACAACATGAAAAGTAGACAACTGATGACCTCCAGTGGCCACAACTTGAATAACATGACAATTAACTTATTGCACATTAAGATGGGCAGAACACTGTGATTCATGCTGATATTAACAAGACTAAGCATGCTAAAGTATTAGTACCAGGGAATAGCCCAAATTAAATTCTCTTTAGAGTTTATGCATAGGTCAGTGTGAAACAATACATCCAAATATAGTGCCAATTTCAAATATATTCCTCATTTCACACTTCCTAAGTACTAAACCCATTCAGCATTCAAACAAGTAAGCATGCTGCTATATACACAGTTTTCAGACAACTTACTAGTGTATCATAGTCAAGAACACAAATCCATCACAACCATTAAGTCTGAGATTAATTAGAAAAACATGATACTTTTTTGATTGGTACACTTTTAATTGCGTAATAAAAGTTAATTTTTAGGGCTCTATTTTTCTTTGTACTTCTAATGTTATTGAGAACAGTTAAGCAAGTCGAAGATTAAATGATCTCTAAAATGGCTACAGTTAAAGTTGACACATTTCCTGTGGATTTAAGGGAAATAAATATATATATATATATATATATATATATACATATATATATGTATATATATATATATATATATATATAGACAGGTGTTTCTCATGAAATTAGAATATCATCAAAAAGTTAATTTATTTTAGTTCTTCAATATAAAATATATATATATTTATATATATATATTATATAGAGTCATTACAAACAGTGATCTATTTCAAGTGTTTATTTCAGTTAGGCTATGTGCATACGTTGCGGAATTGCGGCGAAAATTTCCGCGGCAATTCCTCAACTCCCTGCAGTGGGAAATACGCATGCGGAATTGGCTTGCATTTTAACGCTAAACACTAGGGTTTTGCAAGAGTAATTAGCTTGCAGAATGCTAGCATTTTCCAAGCGATCTGTAGCATCGCTTTGAAAAATTATTGACAGGTTGTTCACACTTGTCAAACATAGTGTTTGACAAGTGTGACCAACTTTTTACTATTGATGCAGCCAATGCAGCATCAATAGTAAAAAGATATAATGTTAAAAATAATTTTAAAAAAAATAAATCGTGATATTCTCACCTTCCGGCATTCCCCGCAGCCTTCCCGAACTTCACGATGCTCCCGTTCCCAGCGATGCCTTGCGACAATGACCCCAGCATCACGCAAGACCACTACGTCATCACAGGTCATTGTCCCAAGGCATAACTGGGAACGGGAGCTGCAGGGAGCATTGCTAAGGCCTGGGCCGGCCATAAGGTGAGTATATAACTATTTTTTATTTTAATTCTTTTTTAAGGGACTGGAGGAGAGTCTCCTCTCCTCCACCCTGGGTACCATCCACACCTCACATGATCCGCTTACTTTGCGCAGGGTGGGCATAGCCCCATGCGGAATGTAAGCTGATCAATGCATTGCTATGTGTGAAGAGTCACCGCGATTCCACACAAAGAGTGAGCATGCTGCATATTTTTCCGTGGTGCGATTCCGCCGTGGAAAAATATGCAGCATTAGCACAGCACCGGAGATGCCGACATTCGCATCAGCTGCTTAGGAGGATATTTAAAGACGGGCGGTTGTAATAGTAGCACACATACCCCTTATTGCAGAAGCTAGTACGGCGCTGTCGGGGTGTCCGAGGGTGCAGTCAATGGGACTAATACTTATGTAAGTAAATATTAGTGAATTGAGACATGGTCATTGGCATATGGTTGAGCACCAATTTGCACTATGCACTTTATAATCTATATGAGGCTGCAACACAGCTAAGACAATAAGGATTTTTAGCACTGGGCTGTTTCTATATGTGTTGTTAGCTGGGTATTAAATCAATTAGGTGCAAACCGGCATTGATTATATATGTTCCATTGCTCATAGTCCTTGTTTTCTGCTTTACCCTCAGTTATAATTGTGAAATTCCCTTGTTTTATCTTTTAATTTATATTTGTAATAGATTTTTTGAATTTTAATAGTACAACATTTGGGTTTTGCCTCTTTTTCTCTGTGTTACACATGGGGTATTTGGTTGGTATTAAATATTTGGAGGTTGGCATTATATGATTGGACTTTGAGATGTATTAGCACAGCATTGCGGAATCCCATTGAATTCAATGGGTTGTGTTGTGCATGCATTTTCTCCGCGTTTTCGCTGTGAAAAAATGCAGCAAAAACGCATGCAATCCACAACGTGTGCACATAGCCTCAATGTTGATGAATATTGCTTACAGCCAATAAAAACCCGAAAGTCATTATCTCAGTAAATTAGAATAATTAACAAAAACACCTGCAAAGGCTTCATAAGCATTTAAAAAGGTCCAGTGTTTCAGTAGGCTCACAATCATGGGGAAGACTGCTGACTTGACAGATGTCCAGAAGGCAGTCATTGACACACTCCACAAGGAGGGGAAGCCACAAAAGGTCATTGCTAAAGAAGCTGGCTGTTCACAGAGTGCTGTATCCAGTGCTGCCATCAGGGCACTACTGCCCTTACTGGTGTATGGGGCCAGGAGGTCAGCAGGAAAGAGGAGGGCCCGGAAATGCTGGCTGCTCGGGCCCCTCCCCCTTTGCTTCAGCTCACCGGGAACCAGAGGCAAGGGGGCCGTCACGTCACTTACCAACAGTAAGGCTTCTTTACTTTTCACGACTGTGTGCAGCATCTCCCATCTCCTGTCTTCTTCCTGCTCCTCCTCCCGGCTCCTCCTGTCTGTCTGGCACAGTGGCACCTGCTAGATGCCTCCTTCTCCCTGCACTGCACACACTTCCAGCCTGTGCAGAACAGCATCTGCAAACTCGTGGCTGGAGGTAAGCTGTGTGCAGGATCTCAATCACCCCCTGAACAGGAGGTAAAGAACGGCCTGAATGTGTCCGATTGTTTAGCAGAGTAAAGAGTGGAGGCAGAGGCTACAGTCAGAGATTAGAAGCAGTGATTTACTGACTGTGACCCCAGAGGTTTGTGCTTTCTGGTTAGTGTAGGATTCTCATCCACACACAGCACCGACCAGAGAGCTCAGAGCTGGGGAACACTGTCACAGTGTCACTAAATCACTAGCTGTATTCTCTGACAGTCTGCCTCATGTCATTGATACTGTAACAGATCCAGGCTGGGACTGAGCCCATCCCCCAGTGAAGACTTTATTCACATAAACTGTACCTGTTGCATTTAACACACAGGTACAATACATAGACACATAATACATAAATGTATAGTATATCACCAGGGCTGCCATCAGGGCTTAAATGCCATGACTGGTGTATGGGGCCTGATGACTAGACGGGGCCTGCATCGGGCCCCCTCTCTTCTGGTCTGGTCTCTTCTGCAGTAACTGAACCTGTGTCGGAGATGCAGGTTCAGTTAGGCTACTTTCACATTTCCGTTTTTGGGAATCCGTCACAATGCGTCGTTTTGGGAAAAAACGTATCCTGCAAATTTTCCCACAGGTTGCGTTTTTTCCCATAGACTTGTATTGTCGTTGGATTGCGACGTATGTCCACACGTTGCGTCTGTCGTGCACTGGTTGCATCGGGTTTTGGCGGCCCGTCGTCCCAGAAAAAAGTTCAAGGGAACGTTTTTCTGTACATCGCATCCAGTGTTTCAGACTGCGCATGCCCAGCAGGAAATATTGCTCTCACGATCTTTCCTCACCCTGCAGTCTGACGGAAATGTGAAAGCACACACTTCCATCAGTACGTCGCGCCGACGCTTCGTGACGGCCCCGTACCGACGGAAATGTGAAAGAAGCCTTAAACTCTATTGCCATGCGGGCCCGCACAGCAATAGTGAAAAGCTGCCAGCCAAACAGAGGCTGGCAGCTGATGTCAGTGCGCACGTCGCCGGCGTATGACGTCATTGTCATTCACCGGCGAGTGTGCTCCTGGACTGCGTTGAGGGAGCATCGCCGCAGGAGCGTCGCAAGGTAAGAGGAAATATTTCTTTATTTTTATTGAAAGCTGCAAGTCCGGTGCAGAATTGGAGACACAGGGGGAACAATGGATACACAGGGGGAAGTATGGAGACATGGGGAAGTATGGAGACACAGGGGGAAGAATGGAGACACAGGGGGAAGTATGGAGACACAGGGGGAAGAATGGAGACACGGGGAAGTATGGAGACACAGGGGGCAGAATGGAGACACGGGGAAGTATGGAAACACGGGAAAGTATGGAGACACGGGGAAGTATGGAGACACAGGGGGAAGTATGGAGACATGGGGATGTATGGAGACACGGGGAAGAATGGAGAAAGGGAAGAATGGAAACACGGGTAAATATGGAGACATGGGGAAGTATGGAAACACAGGGAAGTATGCAGATTCGGGGAAGTATGAAGACACGGGGCAGAATGAAGATGCAGGGGGAAGCATGGAGACACAAGTATGGGGACACAGGGAAGTATGGAGACATGGGGGAAGAATGGAGACACGGGGGAAGAATGGAGACACGAGGAAGAATGGAGACACGGGGAAGAATGGAAACACAGGGGGAAGTATGGAGACACAGGGGGAAGTATGGAGACACGGGGAAGAATGGAGACAGGGAGAATGGAAACACGGAAGTATGGAGACACAGGGAAGTATGGAGACACAGAAGTATGGGGACATGGGGAAGTATGGAGACACGAGAAGTATGGAGACATGGGGAAGTATGGAAAGGCGGGGAAGTATGGAGGCACAGGGGGCAGAATGGAGACACAGGGGAAGAATGGAGATGGAAGAATGGAGACGGGGAAGTATGCAGACACGGGGAAGTATGGAGAGACAGGGAAGAATGGAGACACGGCAAGTATGGAGACACAGGAGCAAGTATGGAGACACAGGAGGAAGTATGGAGACACGGGGCAGGATGCGAGAAATGGCAGGATGGGAGACACGGGGGCAGGATGGGAGACACAGGGGGCAGGATGGGAGACACGGGGGCAGGATGGGAGACAAAGGGCAGGGTGGGAGACATGGGGCAGGTTGGGAGACACGGGGCAGGTTGGGAGACACGGAGCAAGTTGGGAGACATGGGGCAGGATGGAGACACGGGGCAGGATGGGGACAGATGGGGCAGGATGAAAACAGATGGGGCAGGTTGGAGACTGATGGGGCAGGATCATGGGGCATGATCATGGGGCAGGATGGAGACAGATGGGGCAGGATGGAGACACATGGTGCAGGATCATGGGGCAGGATGGAGACACATGGTGCAGGATCATGGGGCAGGATGGAGACACATGGTGTAGGATCATGGGCAGGATGGATACAATGGAGACAGATGGGGCAGATTCATGGGGCAGATAGGGCAGTATCATGGGACAGATGGGGCAGGATCACGGGACAGATGGGGAAGGATCACAGGACAGATGGGGTAGGATCGGACATCACATGGGGGCAGAATGGATACTCATGAGGGCAGGATGGGAGAACATATGGCTGGACCCAGGAATGAGATACACGGGGGTCACAATGGGGGATATTATTACCATAAGGGCTAAATAAGGGATATTATTACTGCAATGATGTATTTATTTTATTTTTTCAGGATACTGCTTTAAATGCGGGAGGCGGTACTGTTACTGTGCAGAGCGACACTATATCGCCTTTTATTCTTCATCTGGTGTAGTTTAGAAGTTGGGAAAAAATTAAATAATGTGTTCTACAAGCAGTGCTCTAGCTAACTGTGCTATTTCCTGCAAAGACGAGCCCTGGCTGGAAGTGATGGCGGTCTGTGCTGGATGAAGATGAAAAGCAAAGATGAAGGACTTCACCTAGTGACGTCACTGGTGAGTCAGTGTTTTACCTGTAGACTGGCACTGCACACTGAATACTATATACAGCAGTCCTGTGTACAATTTCACCAGTGATCACTGTATTACCTTTACACTGATACTATATATAGAGCTCCTGTGTATAATGTCATTGATCACAGTATAACCTGTACAATATATACAGTTCTCGTGTGTATAATGTCACTGTTGATCACTGTATTACCTGTACACTAATACTGTATACAGAGCTCCTGTGTATAATGTAATCTGGATCACTGTATTACCCGTACACTATACATTGTATACAGCGCTCCTGTGTATAATGTCACCGGTGAACACTGTATTACCTGTACACTGACCCTATATACAGAGCTCCTGTGTATAATGTCACCGATAATCACTGTATTACCTCTACACAGACACTGCATACTACGTACAGATCTACTGTGTATAATAACACGTATGGTGATATTAGTATTGTGGTTTTTTTTAATTAATGATCAGTATTGTAGTGTTCAGTCACTATGTGATGGTAATATGTTGTCCGGCCATGGTGTGGCGGTATTTGTTCCTTGTATGTGCTATTTGGTCACTATGTGGTGGTAATATGTGATCTGGACATGGCGTGTCGGTATTTGTTCCTTGTATGTGGTATTATAGGTCTCTATGTGGTGGTAATATGGTGTCTGGTCATGGTGAGGTAGTATTTGTCCCTTGTATGTGATATTATTGGTCATTTTAAAAATTGAAAAATAAATAAAAATATACCTAGATTGTATTGCTTATTTTAACAAATGATTATTAGTTTACAGTAGAGTAGGGCCCGACCAAAAGAGTCTACCTTGTCGTGGTGGCGGCTTAAAAAATATTTTGGGCAAAACAAAAGCTGCCAGCTATATGTGTGATCTGGTGATGGGAACTGTTAATGTTGATTGGTGAGAAGTGGAGTTTTTCCAAGAGAGCAGTGGGGCTGTGGCCAGTTCGAGGGGTGGAGGCGGGGCTGGGGTGGAGCCTGGGCAGAGTCTCAGGGGGCCCTGAAAATTTTGCCAGTATGGGGCCCCAAAATTCCTAGTGGCAGCCCTGGCTGTATCCAAGCATATTAATGGAAAATTGAGTGGAAGGAAAAAGTGTGGTAGAAAAAGGTGCACATGCTTTCAGAATAAAGCGATGCAGAAATAATTATTTTTTTCCATAAAATAGTTTTTATTGTGTAAAAGTGAATCTCCAAAAAAACAATATCTAAGTTTTAGGGAATATTTTTAACTGTGTGAACATGTAGTCCCTTTAAAAAAATACTTTATTAAATATATCTTAAAATTTCAAAAATCCCAGTGACATAAAGCGAAAAGACAAAATCAAAAACAGGATCAAAAGAGGTGTGAACCTATCCTCACGATATCCCTACACTTTGCTGCTCTCCCTGCCTAACAGTGGAGGTTGGCACCCTGATAGAGTCGATTTTGGCGCCCCCACTCAACGGCGGCTATCCACTGCTCACCCTATCAACCACCTATACACTACAGGTGGGAAAACAATGGATTAATATAAAGAGATGAAATATAGTGTGGAGAGAAAAGCAACAAAAATTAGGTACACCGAACAATTATAAACATCCCCAATCTTGTCCAAAGTATTTTGATACACATGGGACAGATAATAGCAAGGGGAGTAATAGTCCAATATAAAATGGTTCAAAATAATTATACCAGAACTATACACAAACGGCCCATCTCAATCACAGGAAAAACAGGTCCATTATGAGCCTCAATAGCATAGTTAGTGCAGTCTTTTAGTCCTATGGTATCGGCCAGTAGTGTATAGTCTGATATAAAAATGAAGCTATAGCGGATAGCAAGCAGAGGGTAAGATCATCAGATTGAAACACTTAGCTTCCCAGCTTCTCAATAATCACCTCGACGCGTTTCCCCGAACTGTGGTTCATCAGGAGGCAGTCAGGATAGAAACCATTTCTCAAGAGATGCAGGTGCTGTGATGTTCAGCAGACCTGAAGATCCAAGAGGGGTGGAGATCTTTATACCCAAAAAAGGCTAACACCGGTCAGTAATCACCTGCCGGTGGAACAGCCATCCCCCTATTTTCAGAATGACACCGGATAGCTCATAGTCCAGAGATATGGACTAATTGATGTAAAAACGTCTATAATCATATATGGGTCCCTCCCCCACATCTAAAAAGATCATTAGTAACCATAAAGGGCGTTCATAACGTACCGGAGGTGTGTAACATAGGTTGCGTCCTGCAATTCATGCGCGCCATGTGTTATGGACGGCGCCATGTTTCCCATTCCATCTGCGCACGCGCTGGAATGACGTAGTAGCGCATGCGCATAATAGTTAAAGTGCGTGCCGCCCGGAGATATACAGCGCATGACACGGGGCGCTAGCAGCCAGTGCGCAGATGCGTACAATAAAATAGAAACAAACGCTATTTAGCGATGCAGGGTAGCTTTTAAAGCCACCAAAAATCGTTCCGAATGTGCAAACGCACGTCATATGGTAAAGGATACAACAATTGGTGGTGCAAAAAAGATAGATCAAACAAATTCAACATTAAATCTAGCTTAGCAGGGAAAGGGGGGAACAATAGTATCCCTTAGTGCCGAAACTACGCCATAAAGCCAATGTGCAAACATAGATAATAGCACAAGGTAAAGAAACAGAACCGGTACAATACAAAAGATAAGGGAAGCAAAAAAAATTACATAAATATTAGTCCCAACAATAGACTACTGCAACAAGTAGAATGCAGTTTTTATGGCAGTCCCTAGAGTAATTTATCCCCATTGTATATACAGTAGCACATAACGCCAACAAAGTTTATATAAATAAACAACTAAATATCATAAAAAGCAGGTATAGGTCAAAGACTCGTTAAGTCCCCTCGGTGATACAGATTGCATACGAAAGATCCATTCTGCCTCCCGTTTTAAAAGGGCTTTATCAAAGTCTCCTCCTCTAGTTCTTGGTTTCAACAATTCAACCATGCAAAAAGTGATTCCCTCCAGACTCCCCCCATGTACCTGGTTAAAGTGCCTGGCCAATGGGGTGTCCCTCCCATTTCTTATGTCCCCAAGATGTTCACCAAATCTAGTTTTTATCTCCCTGGTGGTCTTACCTATATAGTCCAGGGGACAGGGGCAAGTGATCTTGTATACTACTCCCACTGACCTGCAGTTACCAAAGTCCCTTATGTCAAAACACCTTCCACTTGCAGCACTAGAAAATTGCCTTGATGGTTTAACATACTGACATTTAGTGCAGTTTCCACATTTGTAGAAGCCCAGTGGTTTCCTATCAAGCCATGTACCTTTTGGCTGTGGTCTCTGGTATAGGCTATGTACCAACCTATCCCCGATGGACTTCCCCCTGCTATACGTAATGCTGGGTGTATGTGGAATGATATCCCTTAGGCCTGGATCCGCCCGGAGTATCCCCCAGTGTCTTTCCAAGTGTATCTCCGGGCGGCACGCACTTTAACTATTATGCGCATGCGCTACTACGTCATTCCAGCGCGTGCGCAGATGGAATGGGAAACATGGCGCCGTCCATAACACATGGCGCGCATGAATTGCAGGACGCAACCTATGTTACACACCTCCGGTACGTTATGAACGCCCTTTATGGTTACTAATGATCTTTTTAGATGTGGGGGAGGGACCCATATATGATTATAGACGTTTTTACATCAATTAGTCCATATCTCTGGACTATGAGCTATCCGGTGTCATTCTGAAAATAGGGGGATGGCTGTTCCACCGGCAGGTGATTACTGACCGGTGTTAGCCTTTTTTGGGTATAAAGATCTCCACCCCTCTTGGATCTTCAGGTCTGCTGAACATCACAGCACCTGCATCTCTTGAGAAATGGTTTCTATCCTGACTGCCTCCTGATGAACCACAGTTCGGGGAAACGCGTCGAGGCGATTATTGAGAAGCTGGGAAGCTAAGTGTTTCAATCTGATGATCTTACCCTCTGCTTGCTATCCGCTATAGCTTCATTTTTATATCAGACTATACACTACTGGCCGATACCATAGGACTAAAAGACTGCACTAACTATGCTATTGAGGCTCATAATGGACCTGTTTTTCCTGTGATTGAGATGGGCCGTTTGTGTATAGTTCTGGTATAATTATTTTGAACCATTTTATATTGGACTATTACTCCCCTTGCTATTATCTGTCCCATGTGTATCAAAATACTTTGGACAAGATTGGGGATGTTTATAATTGTTCGGTGTACCTAATTTTTGTTGCTTTTCTCTCCACACTATATTTCATCTCTTTATATTAATCCATTGTTTTCCCACCTGTAGTGTATAGGTGGTTGATAGGGTGAGCAGTGGATAGCCGCCGTTGAGTGGGGGCGCCAAAATCGACTCTATCAGGGTGCCAACCTCCACTGTTAGGCAGGGAGAGCAGCAAAGTGTAGGGATATCGTGAGGATAGGTTCACACCTCTTTTGATCCTGTTTTTGATTTTGTCTTTTCGCTTTATGTCACTGGGATTTTTGAAATTTTAAGATATATTTAATAAAGTATTTTTTTAAAGGGACTACATGTTCACACAGTTAAAAATATTCCCTAAAACTTAGATATTGTTTTTTTGGAGATTTAAATTTATTGTTATGGCAGGTTTCCTCTCAGGTCCCATTAATACGGATATATGGGCGCAGGATGCAAACTTAGTTTTTTCAACTAGTGGTAATTCCCTCCAGAACACTGAAAACCCTTCTCTGCAAAACCAGTTTAAAGATATCTATCTCTGCTATAAAGACAATATAAAATCCTGGTGGGAGATAAAAGGACTGGAAAATTATATCAAAAATAGAATAGTACCCAAAGGGTTACGCATTGCTATTAGGCCCTCCCCCCGCACTACAAATCCCACTGTGTTGGCAGCTTGGACAAAAGAGTCCATTGATTCCTCCGTACGTTTCATGCAAATATTACTGACGGAGGAAAAAATATTGTTTGAAGAGTCTGGTAAGAGGTTGAACCTACTGATAGAACAGGTACAGAAGCAAAAGACGGACCCAGACTACAGTAGGAGAGAAAATTTCCTACAAACATCTATTGAAAAATTTCAAAATAGGCTTAAAGAGAGGAAACATACACAGTTCATAAGGGATTTGGCTGAGTTTAAAGACAACAAAGCCTACGACTATCAATCCCAAAAAACTGTGGATCCTTCCTCATCGGATGTGGATACATCAGATACGGAGAAATCAGAATCAGGTCCAGCCACATATACACATCGTGGTAGCATTCCTAATACCAGATGGCGTTCGAACAAAAATCAGCGCAAACAGAGGGGAAGAGGAGGAAGAGATGGGGGAGGAAGGGGTCCTATGGGCCTAACCTATGGCTCTATGCAACAAGCATCTCCCTTGCCGTCTACATCCTCGTCTTTTTTAGACAGCAGACCGATAGTAAATTACGATCTGAGAAAGAGACATCAATAGTACAAGGCCAGATCATTAATCTTACTCCTTATGTTTTTTCAAGAGAGGAGTATGCTGTGATGCAGAGAGGACTCAATTTTGTACCCACAAATACATTTAATTGCTTCAATTGGGTGAAAGACGTAAACCTGTTCGGGCGAAATCTCAAATGGAAACTATTTTTCCAAAAAAATGATCTAGAAAGATGTAGGGAATTGGGCTTGACTCAAGATGATCTGGAGGGATATCATGCTTTATGTGGTCTCCTACAGGAAAATGAGAGAAATAGGGGTGAAGGGCCGTTCACTACTTTGAAGAGCAGGAGTAAAAAGATGCCACCGGGTAATGAGGTCACCAGTGTTGACATCTTTGTCAAACTAGTAGAAGCAGACTTATGCAAAATCTCTAATAATAACATAAAAAGGGAATACAATATGACGGCTAGTGAGTCTCAGGTTTTGAAGGGACTGGAAAAAAATACAGACTTGATCTTTAAATCATCCGACAAGGGTGGCAACCTGGTGGTCATGAACCATACGATATACTTAGAAATGTGTGGCCTACTCCTAAATGACAGAGAAACGTATGAAATTCTATCAAGTAATCCAACAACAGCATATTCTGATGAACTGGTATGCATTTTGAGCTTAGCTCTGTGTAAAAAACTCATATCACAAAATGAGTGTACCTTCCTCACCCCGTCTTTTCCATCAGTGCCAACATTTTATGCCCTCCCAAAGGTGCACAAGGGCCTTTCCCCACTCAGAGGTCGCCCAATTGTAGCAGGGATAGATTCTGTGTCGCAGAATGTGGGCGTATATATAGATCATATTCTGAGACCCTTTGTACTCTCATTACCATCATATGTGAGGGATACATCCCACCTATTGGGTATGTTGGAGGATGTTGTTGTGGAACCTCATGTTAAACTTGCCTCCATTGATGTTGAGGCGCTCTACAGCAGCATCCCCCACGATGGGGGGATGAGAGCGGTGGACCATTTTCTCAAAACAAGAGCCATCGAGTGCAGAGATCATAATGTCTTTGTCAAGGATCTTCTTCACTTTGTGCTCACCCGGAATTATTTCATCTTTAATGGGAAGTACTTCCACCAGCTCAGGGGCACGGCGATGGGGAGCCCCTGTGCCCCCACGTATGCCAATTTGTTCCTGGGCTGGTGGGAGGAAACCCATATTTTTCCGGGTGAGGATAGATGGTGGCATCCCTTTGTCTGCCTCTGGGCCAGATACATTGACGATATTTTGGTTCTTTGGTCTGGCTCAGAGGTGGAATTCGGGAGGTTTATGGAGGAAATCAATATTAATGACATTGGAATGAGGTTTACGTCTGATTTTCAGGAACAAAGTATCGCCTTTTTGGATCTTACCATCACAAAAAATGTAAAAGGGGGCATTACTACATGTACTTATCGCAAACCAACGGCAACAAATAGTTTATTGCAGTGGCAGAGTCATCACCCAACTCCCCTTAAACGTGGCATACCGAAAGGCCAGTTTCTTCGTATCAGAAGAAATTGCTCTGATGATGCCACGTTTAAACATCAAGCTAACGATCTGCATCGCAGATTCAAAGAGAGGGGATACCCTACAGGTGTTTTGAAAAGTTCTTATAATGAGGCGCTGGGTAGGGATAGGTCCCTTCTCCTAAGAACTAATGAGGAATCTAGGGTTGCCCCAGGTCCCGTTAGATTGATAGGGACGTTTGACAATCAGTCCGAAAGAATACATCAAATCATGAAAAGACACTGGGGGATACTCCGGGCGGATCCAGGCCTAAGGGATATCATTCCACATACACCCAGCATTACGTATAGGAGGGGGAAGTCCATCGGGGATAGGTTGGTACATAGCCTATACCAGAGACCACAGCCAAAAGGTACATGGCTTGATAGGAAACCACTGGGCTTCTACAAATGTGGAAACTGCACTAAATGTCAGTATGTTAAACCATCAAGGCAATTTTCTAGTGCTGCAAGTGGAAGGTGTTTTGACATAAGGGACTTTGGTAACTGCAGGTCAGTGGGAGTAGTATACAAGATCACTTGCCCCTGTCCCCTGGACTATATAGGTAAGACCACCAGGGAGATAAAAACTAGATTTGGTGAACATCTAGGGGACATAAGAAATGGGAGGGACACCCCATTGGCCAGGCACTTTAACCAGGTACATGGGGGGAGTCTGGAGGGAATCACTTTTTGCATGGTTGAATTGTTGAAACCAAGAACTAGAGGAGGAGACTTTGATAAAGCCCTTTTAAAACGGGAGGCAGAATGGATCTTTCGTATGCAATCTGTATCACCGAGGGGACTTAACGAGTCTTTGACCTATACCTGCTTTTTATGATATTTAGTTGTTTATTTATATAAACTTTGTTGGCGTTATGTGCTACTGTATATACAATGGGGATAAATTACTCTAGGGACTGCCATAAAAACTGCATTCTACTTGTTGCAGTAGTCTATTGTTGGGACTAATATTTATGTAATTTTTTTTGCTTCCCTTATCTTTTGTATTGTACCGGTTCTGTTTCTTTACCTTGTGCTATTATCTATGTTTGCACATTGGCTTTATGGCGTAGTTTCGGCACTAAGGGATACTATTGTTCCCCCCTTTCCCTGCTAAGCTAGATTTAATGTTGAATTTGTTTGATCTATCTTTTTTGCACCACCAATTGTTGTATCCTTTACCATATGACGTGCGTTTGCACATTCGGAACGATTTTTGGTGGCTTTAAAAGCTACCCTGCATCGCTAAATAGCGTTTGTTTCTATTTTATTGTACGCATCTGCGCACTGGCTGCTAGCGCCCCGTGTCATGCGCTGTATATCTCCGGGCGGCACGCACTTTAACTATTATGCGCATGCGCTACTACGTCATTCCAGCGCGTGCGCAGATGGAATGGGAAACATGGCGCCGTCCATAACACATGGCGCGCATGAATTGCAGGACGCAACCTATGTTACACACCTCCGGTACGTTATGAACGCCCTTTATGGTTACTAATGATCTTTTTAGATGTGGGGGAGGGACCCATATATGATTATAGACGTTTTTACATCAATTAGTCCATATCTCTGGACTATGAGCTATCCGGTGTCATTCTGAAAATAGGGGGATGGCTGTTCCACCGGCAGGTGATTACTGACCGGTGTTAGCCTTTTTTGGGTATAAAGATCTCCACCCCTCTTGGATCTTCAGGTCTGCTGAACATCACAGCACCTGCATCTCTTGAGAAATGGTTTCTATCCTGACTGCCTCCTGATGAACCACAGTTCGGGGAAACGCGTCGAGGCGATTATTGAGAAGCTGGGAAGCTAAGTGTTTCAATCTGATGATCTTACCCTCTGCTTGCTATCCGCTATAGCTTCATTTTTATATCAGACTATACACTACTGGCCGATACCATAGGACTAAAAGACTGCACTAACTATGCTATTGAGGCTCATAATGGACCTGTTTTTCCTGTGATTGAGATGGGCCGTTTGTGTATAGTTCTGGTATAATTATTTTGAACCATTTTATATTGGACTATTACTCCCCTTGCTATTATCTGTCCCATGTGTATCAAAATACTTTGGACAAGATTGGGGATGTTTATAATTGTTCGGTGTACCTAATTTTTGTTGCTTTTCTCTCCACACTATATTTCATCTCTTTATATTAATCCATTGTTTTCCCACCTGTAGTGTATAGGTGGTTGATAGGGTGAGCAGTGGATAGCCGCCGTTGAGTGGGGGCGCCAAAATCGACTCTATCAGGGTGCCAACCTCCACTGTTAGGCAGGGAGAGCAGCAAAGTGTAGGGATATCGTGAGGATAGGTTCACACCTCTTTTGATCCTGTTTTTGATTTTGTCTTTTCGCTTTATGTCACTGGGATTTTTGAAATTTTAAGATATATTTAATAAAGTATTTTTTTAAAGGGACTACATGTTCACACATATTGTGTAAAAGTGCCAAAACATAAAAAAAAAATATAAATGAGCTATCGCGGTAATCGTACTGACTGAAAGAATAAACTACCTTATCAAGTTTACCATGCATGGAAGGGATTAAACCCACCCACCCCCCCACCCCCCCCCAAAGAAATTCCTGAATTTTTTGTTCATCCTGCCTCAGAAAAAAAATCAAAAATCAGAATAGAAAGCGATCAAAAAATGTTATGTACCCATCAATGGTACCAATAAAAACGTCAACTCGTCCCACAACAAGACTGTGGGCTAAGATAAGGAAATATTATAGCTCTCAAAATATGGTGATGCAAAAACTATTTTTTGTAATAAAAAGCGTCTTTTATTGTGTGACAGCAGCCAAACATAAAAACCCAATATAAATCTGGAATTGCTGTAATCGCAGCGACCCGAAGAATAAAGTCGCCTAATCACTTATACCACTTATAATCATGAGGAACAGCACAAAAGATAAATAAAACCAATTCTTCACCTATTGTTAATTTTTTTATTCTGCCTCCCAAAGATTGCAATAAGGCTTGGCGCACATTTATCCTGCGCAATGCATTGAGCGCTTGCACCGGGGTTTCCGTGTAAATCTCTGAAATACGTGATTCAGATGGAACCTCTGGCGGAAGATTCCCTATATGGAGGCAGATGGAGGCACTGTGGATGCCATCTGACCTGTTGTCACGAGGTTACGGTGACAGTGTGGAGCCAGAACACGACAGCATCTGATTGCTCCTACACTTGCGCTGAGAAGAAGCACTTCTTCATTTGAAATGTGTTTATTTCTTATGGCAGAAGAGGGGTTAATCGACCATGTTGGAAATCCCTGTGCTCACAGCTGAGCTCGGTTAGCCACTCCTTTCCCCTTTATAATTTGGGCTCTGATACAAATCCTGGTCAGAGCTAGCATTATTGCTGCATGGCTAACGTAACAGAGGGAGAGGAGTTCTTATAAGAAGGAGAGTTGGATGAGTTATTAGTGACTGTTGCTTGGTTTGTATGCGTGGTAATTCCTTATCCTTCTCTATTTTGGTTTATTCCCCTTCCTTCACACCTGGTGCATTCTTCTGTTATATGTGACTGAATATTTTGTATGCTTGGAGTTTTCTGTTATCCCTTGTTTGTTTTGCCTTGTTTGTCAGGTTGGTGTGCTAGGGGGCATAGGATTGCATAGAAGTGCCATCGGCCACGGTTTTGTGCAATTCTGAAAAGACGGACATGGCTGAACAGCCAGACGGAGTCCGGAGTAACTCTGCTGCCTCATTATAGTGAATGACACACGGTCCGTAAAAACACGCTGACATGTGCAGAGACACATTGATTTTAATGTGTCTATGTGTGTCAGTGTCTCCGGTATGTGAGAAAACTGTCACCACACGTACCGGAGCCACTGACGTGTGAAACCGGCCTAAGGAGTACTCCACTCCAGTAAGCTCTGATCAATTTCCATAACACAGGTTTAGTACTTTTTTTTTATTTCTTTTATTCTGTGTGATTGTACGTACTGTATTGTTTTGCTCCCATTTTGTAACATCTTTGTATATTTTGTATAAACACTGCATACCTTTCCATATTACATATATAAAATGTAATAGCTCTGTTGTTCTTGCTCTGTAAACCGCACCCCTGAAGCCATACGTTACCTGTAATAAGTGTTCAATTGGTCTGTATAAATGATTGATGGTGGCAGGTAGTATTTCCTTTTTTATTGTAGAGTTGGTAGTGATCGTAATGGGTGATATATATATTCCATGCATTGGAATAGGAAGTGTATAGACTATACACTCACCGTGAGTTCCCCAATAACCAGCATAGCAGCGGCGGCCTTCACTTGTCAGTCAATTGCGCAATTGTCCTGATGATTAGCCCTGACAATCTGGTGGCAGTTGTGGGATCTGTCGATTCCCCCTGCTTCTATCCATGAAAAACTGGTGGCAACGGTGGGATCTGCATGATCGCTCAGGTGTTCTCCATAACAATGTGTTTTTATCGCATTTTTGACACTGCATTTTTGTCTCTTGTTGGTGTATCATGCTTTAAATAAAGCATATTTTTGGTACTGGTATTTGGCTTTGACAAATCTTTTTTGATACAGTCAGGCGTGGGTTGCATTACTGTAGTGGAAACGCAGTATAAGGGTATGTTCACACGTTCCTGATTTCAATCCTTTTTTTTGAGGACTAAAACCGCAGCTCTTGGCAGAAAACGCAGGTGCGTTTTTGGTGCGTTTTTGATGCGGTTTTTTATGCAGTTTTCTCTGCAGATTGTCTGTGTTTGACACAAATAAAGCTTTAACTGCAGTGGGGGGAAAAAAAAAAAAATGATGTCATTTTCTTGTCCAACCCTTTTCTTCTTCCATCCTCCATTTTGGGACTAAACACCAAAATGAGTTGGACGTGTTTTGAATGACAGCGCTCCGCAGAGTGCTGAGCGTAGGCCAGATCACAGCCCGCGGATCCAGCTCTATCCAGCTATTTAAGTATACGTTCACATTTGCGGTCTGCGCCGCAGCGTCGGGCGCCGCATGCGTCATGCGCCCCTATATTTAACATGGGGGCGCATGGACATGCGTCGCACTTGCGTTTTGCGCCGCATGCGTCACTGCAGCGCACGCATCCGGGCGCAGAGGACGCAGCAAGTTGCATTTTTGCTGCGTCCAAAATCAATCAAAAAAAGGACGCATGCGGCGCAAAACGCAGCGTTGTGCATGCGTTTTGCTGCGTTTTTGTTTGCGTTGTGTGTTGCGGCGCCGACGCTGTGGCGCACAACGCAAATGTGAACATAGCCTAAGTGCCACGTATTTCAGTGCCACGTATTTCAGTGCCACGTATTTCAGTGCCACGTATTTCAGTGCCACGTATTTCAGTGCCACGTATTTAAGTGCCACGTATCACGTGTTTAAGTGCCACGTATTTCCGTGCCACGTATCACGTGCCACATATCACGTGCCACGTATCACACATATATATAACGTATAACACACTGACAGGAGCCATAGTTCCTGTCGGTGTGTCACTGCGCATGCGCGAGCGAGTTTACCTGCGGTCATTGACCCCGGCACTCTCGCTTAACGGCAGTGCTGCGTGGGAAAGTTCAACGCAGCTGTACTGCCGTTAACCGAGACGCCGGAGCCATTGAACTCTGGAACAGTACGCGATACACTGCTAGGAGCTTCGCTCCTGGCAGTGTATCGCCGGAGAGCAGCCGACCGGCGTGGGACACTCGTTTTATGGATTCTGCGGACAGGGAGTATGAATTTGATTTTTTTTGGGGGGATTTTATCTAGGGGATCGAGGGCTTCGCCTACCAGTGTGCTGTTGGTGAGTATATACTCTGTTATGTGTTGTATGTACTGTACTGTGCGTCATGTATGTGTATTGTGTGTAGGTGTTTTGTGTAACTTTACAATTGTGCTAAGTCGCCGGACACAGGGACAACTCTCCCATCCTAATACCGGATGGGAGTAGTAGTCACATATGGCGACTTAGCACAATGGTGGCACTAGCGTCTCATGGGGACACACACGCATACACACACACACACACACACATATACACACACACACATATACACACACACACACACGCATACACACACACATACCAAATCAATCAAACGGCCAACACGATCCCCATGCGACGGTACGCCTCCATGTCTCTCCGCCCAAGCACTTCCGCCCACGCACTTCCGGCCGCTTCCCCGCACTTCCTGCTGCAGCGGTTCTGCACCACAAACCGCAATAAAACCCGCTGATATATTTTTGATCTGCGTGTTTTACTGCGGGTTTGACCTCACAATGGAGGTCTATGGGTGCAGAACCGCTGCTGTTCTGCACAAAGAACTGACATGCTCCTTCTTTTTTCCCGCAGCTATTCAGCGCGGCTTTTTTTTGGAAATTCAGGATCGTGTGCAAAGTGGTTCCCGTTTTCCATAGGGTACATTGTACTGTACCCTGCATGGAAAAAAGCTGCGGAACCGCAGCGGCAAAACCGCTGCGGTTCCGCGGTAAAAAACGCACTGTGTGAACATGGCCTAAATGCATGTATGTTTTTTACCTGTGGATTTTCCATATCTAATGCAATTCTATGGGGAAAATCTGCTCAGAAAATTTAGCGTACCCGTAAAGAAATTCATGTGTTGCGGATTTGAAACGTACACCGCAGGTCTGTTTAAGCTGAGTAAAAAAAGCACAGTGGGCATGTAATTTTTTAAATCCCATCTACTTTGCTGAAACTGTAGGATGCTGCGTTTTTGACGGAGCTAAAACATGCAGCATGAACAGTCACCAAAAGCTCATCGTGGACGCACAGCCTAAGGCTTCTTTCACACTAGCGTCGAGCCGAGGTTCCCGACGCTAGCGTTGTATACGCCGCACAACGGGGACAGCGGATGCATTTTTCCAGCGCATCCGCTGCCCCATTGTGAGGTGCAGGGAGGTGGGGGCGGAGTTCCGGCCGCGCATGCGTCGGCGGCAAAAAACTTTACATGTAGCGTTTTTTTGTGCCGACGGTCCGCCACAACACGGCGCAACCGTCGCACGATGGTGGCGACGTGTGTCAATCCGTCGCAATACGTCGCTTAATGTTAGTCTATGGGGAAAAAACACATCCTGCAAGCACTTTTGCAGGATGCGTTTTTTTGGCCAAACGACGCATTGCGACGGATTGCAAAAAACGCTAGTGTGAAAGTAGCCTAAGACGATACATTTTTTCCTCAGCAAAAATAGGTAGCATCAAAAACTCACAAAAAACTTTTTGTGGGAACTTAATCTTAACCCCTTAACCCCCAAAGCTTTTTTCAGTTTTGCATTTTCGCTTTTTGCTCCCCTTCTTCCCAGAGCCATAACATTTTTTTATTTTTCTGTCAATATAGCCATGTGAGGACTTGTTTTTTGCTGGAGGAGTTGTACTTTTGAACAACTCCATTGGTTTTACCATGTCATGTATTAGAAAATGTGAAAAAAAATTCCAAGTGCAGTGAAATTGCAAAAAAGTACAATCCCACACTGGTTTTTTGTTTGGCCTTTTTGCTAGGTTCAATAAATGCTAAAACTGACCTGCCATTATGATTTTCCTGGTTATTACGAGTTCATAGACACCAAACATGTCTAGGTTATTTTTTATCTAAGTGGTGAAAAAAAATTCCAAACTTTGTTAAAAAAAAAAAAATCTGATACCCGTAGCGTCTCCATTTTTCGTGATCTTGGGTTGGGTGAGGGCTTATTTCTTGGGAGCCACGCTGTAAATTTTAATGAGACCATTTTGGTGCAGATATGATCTTTTGATCACCTTTTATTACATTTTAATGCAATGTCGCAGCGACCAAAAAAAAACTTAATTCTGGCGTTTTTACTTTTTTTTCTCACTACGTCGTTTAGCGATCAGGTTAATCCTTTTGTTTATTGATAGATCAGATGATACCAAATATGTGTATGGCCGGCGTCACACTCAGCGTATGAAAATACGGTCCGTTTTTTACGGCCGTAATACTCAGAAATGTTCCCAAAATAGTGATCCGTATGTCATCCGTAGGCAGGGTGTGGCAGCGTATTTTGCCCATGTCATCCTCCGTATGTAATCCGTATGGCATCCGTACTGCGAGATTTTCTCGCAGACTTGCAAAACCGACATCTAATGGATTTTTGGGCTCAAATGTTCGTTAAAACATATATACAGTCTCTCTCTCTCTCTCTCTCTCTCTCTCTCTCTCTCTCTCTCTCTCTCTCTCTCTTTCATTCATTCATTCATTCATACACATATATATATATATATGTCATTGAGACACATAATATATATATATAATTACTGTATTTATATTTAATTCAGCGCGAGATAGCATAAAAGCCGGTAATTCAATTGCCGGCTTTTGCTATCTTCTTCCCAAACCCGACATGATATGAGACATGGTTTACATACAGTAAACCATGTCATATCCCCCTTTTTTTTGCATATTCCACACTACTAATGTTAGTAGTGTGTATGTGCAAAATTTGGGCGCTCTAGCTATTGGTGTGGGCTCCCGCGCAATTTTCTCAACCAGAGTGGTAAAGCCAGTGACTGAGGGCAGATATTAATAGTCTAGAGAGGGTCCATGGTTAATGGCCCCCCTGGCTAAAAACATCTGCCCCCAGCCACCCCAGAAAAGGCACATCTGGAAGATGCACCTATTCTGGCACTTGGCCACACTCTTCCCACTCCCGTGTAGCGGTGGGATATGGGGTAATGAAGGGTTAATGTCACCTTGCTATTGTAAGGTGACATTAAGCCAGATTAATAATGGAGAGGCGTCAATAATGACACCTATCCATTATTAATCCAATAGTACGAAATGGTTAATAAAACACACACATTATTACAAAGTACTTTAATGAAATAAAGACACAGGGTGTTGTAATATTTTATTATTCTCTTAATCCACCTGAAGACCCTCGTTCTGTAAAAAAGAAAAAATCAACAATATCCCATACCTTCCGGCGTTCTGGAACGTCCAACGATGTAAATCCATCTGAAGGGGTTAAATCATTTTACACCCAGGAGCTCTGCTAAAACAGCTGTGCTCGTGGCTGTAAAAATACGGGGAATGAATGGAATGCAGGGGAATGTCCTGTAGTTACCTTGAGTTGCAGTGATGCGCCCTCTGCTGGATGTCCTCATATGAACTCGAGCGTGGGAACTTTTCGCTGTATGAAATATAAATATATATATATGTGTCTCACTGATATATATATATATATATATATATATATATATATATATACCTACCTATTCTATGTGTAGACATTTATTCTACCTATGAATTGCCGGCTTTTCTAGAGAACACCGGTGCGTATTTCTCGCAAGTCACACGCATGGTCCGTGTGTAATCCGTATTTTTTTCGCCCCCATAGGCTTTCATTGGCGATTTTTTTTTTTCGCAATACGGTGACAAACGCAGCATGCTGCGATTTTCTACGGCTGTACAAGACCGTATAATACAGTTCAGTAAAATACGGCAGATAGGAGCTGGGCCATAGAGAATCATTGTACCGTATGCAATCCGTATTTTCTGCACCTCTCATACGTCCGTAAAACTCGCTAGTGTGACGCCAGCCTATGTCTGATTTTTTTTCTTTTTATTGTTTTATTTTGAATGGGGCAAAAGGGGGGTGATTTGAACTTTTATATTTTTTTATTAACTTTTTTTTTTACTTTTGACATGCTTCAATAGTCTCCATAGGAGACTAGAAGCTGACACATCCTGATCGGCTCTGCTACATAGAGGCGATGATCAGATCACCTCTATATAGCAGATTTACTCACTTGCTATATGCGCCGACCACTGGGTGTCGCTCATAGCAAGCTGGCACTGACAACCATGGAGGTCTCCAGGAGACCTCTGGTTGTCACCGATGTGCATATTTCCAGCGTGATTGCCGGAAGCGCTTGTTAAATGCCGCTGTCAGAGTTTGACAGCGGCAATTAACTGGTTAAAAGCCACGGGTGGGTCATGATTCCACCCGCGGCTGTTGTGGGCACATGTCAGCTGTTCAAACAGCTGACATGTCCCCGTAAAGATGTGGGCTCACCACCGGAGCCCACATCAAAGGGAGGGTGTCCGACATTGGCGTACTACACTGTGTTCCAAATTATTATGCAAATTGGATTTAAGTGTCTTAAAGATTTAATTGTTTTGTTTTTCAAATAAACTCGTGGATGGTATTGTGTCTCAGGGCTCAATGAATCACTGAAATCAATCTTAAACACATGTGATAATTAGTTTTCCAGGTGATTCTAATTAAAGGAAAACTACTCAAAAATGATGTTCCACATTATTATGCAGGTCACAGGTTTCAAGCAATATGGGAAATAAAAAGGATCTCTCTGCTGCTGAAAAGCATTAAATAGTGCAATACCTTGGACAAGGTATGAAAAAATTAGATATTTCACGAAAACTTAAGAGTGATCATCATACTCTGATGAGATTTGTGACTGAAACAGAGCACAGACAGAGTTCATGCAAATAAAGGCATAATGAGGAAGTTTTCTGGCAGACAAATTAATTGGATTAAGAGAGCAGCTGCCAAAATACCATTACAAAGCAGCAAACAGTTATTTGAAGCTGCTGGTGTGTCTGGAGTCCCTCGAACCGCAAGGTGTAGGATCCTTCAAAGGCTTGCTGTGGTGCATAAACCTACTATTCGGCCACTCCTAAACAGTGTTCACAAGCAGAAACGGTTGCAGTGGGCCCAGACATACATGAAGACTAATTTTCAAACAGTCTTGTTTACTGATGAGTGTCGAGCAACTCTGGACGGTCCAGATGGATGGAGTAGTGGATGGTTGGTGGATGGCCACCATGTCCCAACAAGGCTGCGACGTCAGCAAGGAGGTGGAGGAGTCATATTTTGGGCTGGAATCATGGGGAACCAGCTGGTAGGGCCCTTTAAGGTTCCTGAAGGTGTGAAAATGACCTCAGCAAAGTAAATAGAGTTTCTGACTGACAACTTTCTTCCATGGTCTAAAAAGCAGAAACGTGCCTTCAGGAACAAAATCATCTTCATGCATGTCAATGAATACCTCTGAGTAATTAATTGGCTGCTATGGGCATAAAAGGAGATAAACTCATGGTGTAGCCACCATCTTCCCCTGACCTTAACCCTATAAAAGAACTTTTGGAGTATCATCAAACAAAAGATCTATGAGGGTGGGAGGCAGTTCACATCAAAACAGCAGCTCTGGGAGGCTATTCTGACTTCATGCAAAGAAATACAAGTAGAAACTCTCCATAAACTCACAAGTTCAATGGATGCAAGAATTGTGAAGGTGATATCAATGAAGGGCTCCTATGTTAACATGTAACTTGGCCTGTTAGGATGTTTTGGAGTTAAATAGCTTTTTTGTTCAGTGAATGTGACCTCCTAATGCTGCAAATTCCACAAATGAGCATTTTCAGTTCTTTAAAATATATCAAATGTTTAGAAATACTACTGTGCCTAATAATTTGGAACAGTGCATTTTGAGTTTTTATTCATTTTGGAGATTATACTGTTATCATTGGGAGGTTTCTTCATTAAAATACGATGTATACTCTAACGTGTGATGACTTTTATTAGACTGACTGTCATTTGCACTGACCATTTAGGAAAATCAGACAAAAATTTCATTTGCATAATAATTTGGAACATAGTGTATTACACCTGATGTCGGAAAGGGGTTAAAGAGGTTGTCCACTACTTTTTCATTCATGACCTATCTTATACTAACTTGCAGAGCTGGCCGTCTTATGATAATGTCCGCCGCATGGTAATAGGAGGCAGATGTGCAGTACCAAGCCTCGAACACTACCAGATGACGACCAGAACCACAAGTGAGTACTTTCTGCCGACACCACTCATAACAGCTGATCAGCAGGGGTGCCAGGTGTCAGACAACGGCCAATTAGACATTGATGACCTATCCTAAGGAAAAGTTCTCACAAAACATTTTTGGTAAGTTTTTGATGCTACTTATTTGCACTGAGCAAAACCGCAGCGTCAAAAACTCATTGGGGGATCCTAACCTTAACTATAAGGTTTAGTTAAGTTTTTAACCCTGCATTTTTTTGTCAGCAACAATAGACACCAACAATAGAGGGATCTTAACTTAAGGCTACGTTCCCACAGTGAGCTTTTAGTGTGCTTTTGATGCTGCATATTTTTGCTATGCCAAAAATGCAGCACCTTACAGTTTCAGCAAAGTGGATGGGATTTACAGAAATCTCAAGCCCTCTGTACTTCATTCTAAGGCCTGTCCCACACGTCCAGATAATTCCGGTACCGGAAAAATCGGTACCGGAATTGTCCGTGTGCCCGTGCGTTTCTGCGGCACATCAGTGTGGCACACGTGTGCCGCCCGTGTGCCGACTGGGTACCACACACACCGTGTAGGAGACAGCGCTAGAGATAAGCGCTGTCCCCCCCACGTGGTGCTGAAGCCGCCATTCATATCTTCTCTGCAGCAGCGTTTGCTTTAAAGAAGATATGAATAATTATTTTTTTTTTTTTGTTTCTCGTGTTTAACATAAAGATCTCTGTCCCCACTCCCCTCCCCCTGTGCGGCCGCCCGCTGTTATTAAAATACTTACCCGGCTCCCTCGCAGTGTCCTGTCCTGGCCGCAGCTTCTACTGTATGAGCGGTCACGTGGGGCCGCCGATTACAGTCATGAATATGCGGCTCCACCTCCCATAGGGGTGGAGCCGCATATTCATTTCTGTAATGGGCGGCCCCACGTGACTGCATACAGTAGAAGCTGCGGCCAGGACAGGACACTGCGAGGGAGCCGGGTACATTTTTTAATAACAGTGGGCGGCCGCACAGGGGGTGGGAGGGGGTTGGGGACAGGGATCTTTATGTTAAACACGAGAAACAAAAAAAAAAGGATTATTCATATCTTCTCTACAGCAAACGCTGCTGCAGAGAAGATATGAATGGCGGCTTCAGCACCATGTAGGGGGGACAGCGCTTACTGTAGCGCTGTCTCCTGCACGGCACACGGACAACGTCCGTGTGTGGTTCGTGTTTTACACGGACCCATTGACTTTCATGGGTCCGTGTAATACGTGCGCTCCCACGAACAATTACATGTCTCCGTGTTTGGCACATGGAGACACGGTCCGCAAAAAAATCAATGACATCTGCACAGATGCATTGATTTAAATGTGTCTACGTGTGTCAGTGGCTCCGGTACGTGAGGAAACTGTCACCTCACGTACCGGAGCCACTGACGTGTGAAACCGGCCTAACGCAGTGTGAACTCATCTGTGGTGTGTGTTTCAAATCCACAGTATGTCAATATCTCTTGTGGTTATGCTGAGTTTATGTGCGGATATTCCCTATAGACTTTCACTGGGTGTGGAAATTCCGCAGGTAAAAAACGCACATACGTTTTAAGTGCGTTTCCACAACAGAAACACGTAAAAAATGCATGTAATCCACACCTAAGTATTTCAATAGTTTTGTCAAAGCCAAATGCCAGAAAATATCAAAAACAAAGTAGCTTTATTTAAAGCATGACACACCAACAAGAGACAAAATTTGCAGTATCAAAAATGCCGCAAAAACACGTTAAAAAATCCTACACAAAAATGCAATAAAAACTAAAAGTAACATAATTTAAATAATAGGTGTGGAAATTCTGTAATATCAAAAACTCAACAAAAGGTTGTTCTTGAAACGTAGCCTAATGTAGCTAATCTGCGTGTAGCTCCATGCAGCAGTATTTAAATGCAAAGTGCAAAATGGATATACAGTTTTCCAACTGAAAATGGGAGTGAGTTTGGTGGGTGGTTTTTAGATTCCAAAATAAGTATAAATAAAACTCTGTGTGATCATATCCTTGGGGTGTGTTTGTGCTGCATCTTTTTTCTGGTGCTCAAAAATATCAGTTTTGCAAGCGAAAGATGCAGGACTTTTTTTCTGGCATTTTCTTGGCGTTTTGCAATGTTGAGCAATTTGTTGTTAGCATTTTTTGCTCGGTTCCTGAAGGGCTTTATTGACTTTTTTCCTTCTGCATTTTTAGTTAACATTTTTTGAGTGTCTTACATTGGCATTTTTCTGCTGTTTTTAGAAATCCATTTAGCAATAAATAAAACAATCAGAATTTTTTTTTAGTGAATACACTTACAAAAAGACACCTAGTTTTGTCACTTTTTTTAAACATTTTAAACTGTTTGAAGCATTTAGTCATAAAAGATGCACAAAAGCTGGAACAAATAAATAGCAAGTCATGTTCCCATACAATTAGGACCATTAAACATCAGATAAAAACGCATTATGAAATTACCCTTACGATTAGGTCTAGTGCAATTTTCAGTTTTTATTGCAGTCCTGTACTACAATTGTTTTACAATTTATATAAGACAGTAGAAAATATCAAACACGACTACCATTAGTTCCCCTAAAAACAATGTTTATTACCTATTGGTTAAAATACCCACAAAGACAAAAAAAAGTATTTCATTCCTCAGATACACATGCCAAACTAGTAGTCATCCTAAAAAGTCGACAGAGGATCAAGGAAAAACTGTGATAATGATGGATAGTCCACGTAGATCTGAAAGTATAAGGGGACAAGCAGAGGAATAGTGGTAGCCCTGTGTTACTAAACAGTCCATAATTATCAAACTTTCTGGAATATCAGAAAGGAGTGCCACTGTACAATCTGTTAATAACAAGGCACACATTCTGGGTTATTGGATAATTAAAAGCATAGGTTGATACCACATTGCTTGCTTGAGAGCCGTTCATTAAATCCAGGTCTTTTCACAGGTCTGAATATTATGACAAATTTGAGGAAGCTGGATGCATCCTGAGCAGCAGGAAGGAGCCAGACTTGCGAACTTAAAAAAACTAATATAAACAGTATGTCCAAAAACTTATTGTGACTGACCCCGCCCTGTCCTACAACCTCCTTCTAGATGAAGTGTAAAGATGCCAAATTTACAGCGCCTCCTGTGAGGAAGGATCACAGTTTTCTGATTGCTATCAGTAGTCAAAGAGTGAGACATTAGCAGAGAGCCAGCCATGGACCCAAGCTATGCAATGGCCAAGTTTGGATTGGAGTCCAAGAATACCCTCAAGTCTAAACACAGAGGCTGCTGGTATTATACCAAATATTTCTTCTTTTTCTTGTCCATAATCCAGTTCCTTATTATCCTTGGTTTGGTTCTTTTCATGTTGTATGGAAATGCCCATGTTACCACAGAGGTGCGCCTGACGAGCGTAGAGAATCGCTATATAAACCTGACCCTCGATTACAACTGGTTGAACGGCAATTTCTCTCAGTTGAAAGGCAAACTTACCAGCATGGAGAAGGAAAATCTGAACTGCTCAAACATGTTAACTACAGCACTAAAGCAACTACAAAACAGAACCTCAGTTGTAAGACCTGTATTACCCGTGGTGAGTACTAACATTTTTTGTCTATTTATGATATGGTATTTATCATTGATGTTCAATCAAATGTTGACTGAAAACTATTTACTTACATTTTCACTTGTCTAAGTGAATAATTTTCCACAAAAATAATCTAATTAAAAACATAAAGGTTGTAAAGTGTATGCAACGCATATTTTTATGAGTACAACTCAACTCTTTTGTGCCTTGATACACATTGATAGTAACAGTGATATTTAGCTATGTAAAATCAATATCTGGGCCAAATTCCACATCAAGAACTAGTAAAGATATTGATAAAAATATATCAATACGTTGACTTATTTTTATAAGTTTTCTCATTTGTACTAGCATGGATACAGCAAGGATTGTGTGTTAATTCTGGTAAAGTTCTTAAGAATTTCAAACATTTGGCCAGTGTCCGAGAAGCCCTAATTCCATCAATACTGGGGATTTTTTTGAATTATTACAAAAAATGGGCTGCAGATATCTACAGTATGTCCAAATGTTTCCCTGTACTGTTCTATTATGACAACAATACACAAGAGGAAAAACAAGTGCTATTCTGTTGCCACAATGTCCAGTAATAATTTATGGGCATTGTTGACAACATTTTCTAAAAATGCAGGCTTGGTGACGACATTTTAGATGTATGCGAAAATATGTTTCCTTATTTATGTAACAATAGTCTAGAAAGAAAAAATTGCCAGTAACCACACATGGCAGATTGTTGTTGGAGAAGTTTCCTCCGCTGTAAATTGTTTCAATCGTATGAATAGGTTTGTGTTTGTGGGAAGAACATGGATATCTCAAACCCTATTAAGGTGTATTAACAGTCTCAGAAATGTCTGCAATAAATCTGCCATTTGATTATATCCTAAGACTTCTGTTCTTAGCATTACCATGACAGCTGAGACATATCCCAACAAATCCTGACAGATCCCATTGATTTACTATGGGATCCATTAACTGCTTTATCAACAAAAATAGCACAAACTACAATCCTACAGAACCTAAGATAACCTAAAGCTCAATGTATTATAGAAGGATAGTAGTGTAAACTGAGCCTAAAGACATAGAAGTTCAAGGGAACTTTTTTTTATTTTCTTGGTATGTTATTCCATTCTGGTTTCATTGAATTAGCTTAAGTTAAATGGGTCCATATACAAAACACATCAAAACTTTTAAAACTTGTAAACTTAGGTTAGTTTGCTAAGTAAAAGATACAGTGAGAACTTAAAGGAAATCTGTCACATCTCAAAGTGCTATTATCATGCAGATATTGTGTTAATCTGCAGGCTAATAATGCTCTAAAGCTGCCAGTCGCTGCATTGAAAGATCCACTACCACTAGGAATTGAACTGTATTCCTCGTGGCAGCCTAAGGCTACTTTCACACTAGCGTTGTGCACTGCACGTCGCTATGCGTCGTTTTGGAGAAAAAACACATCCTGTAAAAGTGCTTGCAGGATGCGTTTTTCTCCATAGACTTTTATTAACGTCGCAGTGTGACGCATTGCCACCAGTCGCAACCGTCGTGCGACGGTTGCGCCGTGTTGCGTCGGACCGTCGGCACCAAAAAACGTTGCTTGTAACGTTTTTTGGTGCGTCGTTCCTGTCTTTTCCGACCGCGCATGCGTGGCCGGAACTCCGCCCCCTCCTCCCCGCACCTCACAATGGGGCAGCGGATGCGTTGAAAAACATAATCCGCTGCCCCTGTTGTGTGGCGCTTCTACAGCTAGCGTCGGTGCGCCGCAACGTCGCATAGCGACGTGCAGTGCACGACGCTAGTGTGAAAGTAGCCTAAGACTACTTTCACACTTGCGTTTTTCAGCTTCTGTCACAATCCGTCGATTTTTGAGAATGCAAGATCCTGCAAAAAAATGCATTTTCCTATAAACTTGTATTAGCGACGGATTGTGACGGATGGCCATCCGTTTCATCCGTCGTGCACTGGATCTGTCGGAAAATAGCGGTCCGTTGTGCAGAGAAAACGTTCATAGGAACGTTTTTTTTGCACGTCGGAAAATCGGTCAGCGACGCATCCTGCGCTGCCCGTCGTCGGCTATAATGGAAGCCTATGGATGCAGGATCCGTCGCTGACTGTCACACACTGGAATCCAGCGACGGATCCCGTTTTTCCCCTCTGAGCATGCCCGGAAGGATTTTCAAATCCAGAAGAAAGTCTCACTCTCTCTCTCTCTCGTCCCCGGACATTTAATTCCCGGAATTTGTGGACGATGCATCTGTCATTACACTGGATGCATCACACACGTTTTTCCCTATTTTCGTGATGTCCGTCGATACGTCATTTTGCTGCACAACAACGGACAGCAGAAAACACAAGTGTGAAAGTAGCCTAAGAGATTCAGTCGTAGATGTGTGGCCGAAGCAGCTCAAGTAACCTCTCTGTACATAGTGGGCAGCGGATGTAACCTCGCCCCTGGCACTGAACCACAACTGGTTCAGCAGAGCATCAGTGCAGGGCTGGCTGTCAGACAGTGTCAGGCTGTGGTTACAGGCGTCACTCACTATGTACTGACTGGTGGCTCAAGCCGTGCCGGCCCTGAAATGACTGAAAGCTAGAGGCTGCCAAGATGAATAAAGTTAATTTCCTCCAGGCTTTCTGTGCAAAGGCTGGGCAGATTTAGAACACTATGAACTTACAGTTTAACACCATATCTGCAGATTAATAGTATTTTGTAGATTGTGAGCCCTCGCGAGCAGGGCCCTCTCTCCTCCTGTACCAGTTGTGACTTGCATTGTTTAAGATTATTGTACCTGTTTTTATTATGTATACCCCTCCTCACATGTAAAGCGCCATGGAATAAATGGCGCTATAATAATAAATAATAATAATAATAATAATTTTCAGACTTGAAAGGTTCCCTTTAAAAAACAAAGATTGGTTAAAAACAGGAAAGCAGTAAAGGAATTGAGAATATGATCACTATCACTTTGTGCCAGAGTATATATATATATACTACACACCTTGTAGCTTTGGTTGATTATTGCTGTATTTTCTTACGCTTTCTGTTTAGCTGCCACTGGTGAATGAGCCTCACCAAATGTTAAGTGACATAACAAGTAGTGTATATTCACAGCATTACAATTGCTAAATCATGTCTATTTAAACAAGAATTTAAAAAATGATCATATATGGTGTGGTAGATTGGCTCACTCGGCTGCACACGGAGGTAGAGATGGGTACACTGAGGCTTTAAGAACTTCCCTTGGTTTATTGTACGCAGCATAAACCAAGGTGTAGTAAAGAAAATACAGTTCTCTGGGCAAAACAGGAAAACAAAACAAAATGGTGGCGGAACTAACACAGTCCTTCTGTGAGCGGGGTTCCTCCCACTCACAGCTGGCAGAACACGCATTGTTCAGGTTCACTAGTCCATGCAGCACTCTCCTGCAGTACTCCTTCTTCAGGCACACACACTGAACACTGAAAGCTCTGACCTTCAGCCATTTAAGCCCAGACCTTATGACTCCTTCATCATGTGACTGATCACATGATACTGACATCACACAGGTCCTGTCAGGACTCTGCAGGTGGAGATACGGTGGACCCCCTCCAACCCGCTCTATGGAGGTCCACTAAAACCAGCCCATAACATAACTCTCATTTAATCCTCTCAACATGTAGTGTGCTGAAGGAAACTACTCTGGTTTTACATCACTGACGCCATTATGCGCAGTGACACGTATCTCCCTTCCATCACTTCACCAGTCAGCAGGGGAGCCTGGACAGGGCATCTGCGTTCCTATGCAGTTTCTCTGGCTTGTGCTCGACTTGAAAATTGAAATTCTGTCATGCTAAAAACCATCTATTCACCCGAGCATTTTTCCCCTTCCTTTCCCTCATCCATCTCAAGGGCGCATGATCTGATACTAGCCTGAACTTATGACCTAGAAGGTAGTACCTCAGGGTGTCAATTGCCCATTTGATGGCCAAGCACTCTTTCTCCATGGGGGAATAATTCTTTTCACAGGAGGAGAGTTTCCCTCTCAGGTACAGGACTGGGTGTTCGTCCCCATTTATTTCCTGGGACAGCACAGCTCCTAAACCGACTTCAGAGGCATTCGTCTGGCGCAAAACCTCCTTAGTGAAATCTGGTGCAACCAAGACTGGCTGTCTGCACAGGACGCGCTTCAACTCCTGGAATGCCAACTCAGCTTCAGCGAACCATTGGATCATCGTCGACTTTGTGCCCTTGAGAAGATCCGTCAGGGGATGGCTATCATGGTGAAATTTGAGATAAATCGCTGGTAATATCCCACAATTCTCAGAAATGCCTGAACCTGCTTCTTGGACAATGGCTGTGGCCACTTTTGGATTGCCTCCACTTTGTCTACTTGGCTAAAGTCACATCTTAAAGCTAAAGCCCTGCCATCATTCTGGCAACGGAATAGTCCTTGGAGCCCCCATGAATAGTGTTGAGCGATACCTTCCGATATCCAAAAGTATCGGTATCGGATTGGATCGGCCGATATTCGAAAAATATCGGATATCACCGATACCGATACCCGATACCAATGCAAGTCAATGGGACCAAAATATTGGAATTAAAATAAACCCTTTCTTTCCTTGTAGGTTCATTCTACATGAAGGAAAACAACTAAGAATAATGTAAGATGTATTGGGGGAGGTGGAGGAGACATTAAAGGCATACAGAGACCGTGCAGACAGCCGTGAGCGGCGCTGCAAGGCCAAAAAAAGCTCCTCTATGTAATCCTATATAGTGTTTTTCCACAATCTAGCATGATATGGATGGAAAGCCACTAATAGGATAAATTTGAAAAAATGTGCAGCAGGCTGCACTAATTGATAAAAGGACAATGGAACAGTATGAGGCAGTGACGCACGCTGAGCTGACTACAACCAGCGGTGGCTGCAGACCAGACTACAGAGTGAGCTGCACTCACACACACAGACACCTTGCAGACAGCCGTGAACAGCGCTACAAGGCAACAACAAGGTTCTCACACAGCGGTTGCTAAATTAGCCTGGGTAAAGCACAATGAAGCAAATCGCTATCTCTAAACTGGCCCTCAGTCAGAACACAGCGTCCTGTCCCTAACTGAATTCACAGCAGAGTGAACCCAAAATGGCGGCAGCGGCTTTTATAGTGCATCATGACATCATTTCAGCAGCCAATCACAGCCATGCCAGTAGTTACATGCCTAACATGCAGAACAGGATGTGCCCACACTTCTAATGATTCCTCATTGGCTGAATTCTGGCTCTTTGAATTATGGGAACTTCCGATTCCGGTATCCGATATACTGAAAGTATCGGAACTCGGTATCAGAATTCCGATACCGCGAATATACCCGATACTTGCGGTATCAGAATGCTCGTGAATACAGTGGATGCCCATGTTTTTCCCTGGAACCAATTGGTGTTTGAGTGTGGCCCTTATCAGGGTCAGCAAGCTCCCTGAGTCTAACAGTCCTGACACCAGCACTCTGTTCATGGTCCCAGAACATGACTGCGGCCTCTCTCCGGGCTAATAGTCCATACTGCAAGAAGGATATGCATAGTAGGAGCAGTCCATCTCTTCGAGAGACAAGGGACAGCGGGCGGCTATATGTCCTGGACCGCAACATCTCCAGCAAAGCAAGTCTCTCCCCGTGGCCTTTGACAACCCCTCAGCGACCCCTTGGGATCTATGACTCTCCCCAATGGTGGCTCTAATACCCCTGTTTTGGGGCTCAGGTTCCCGATGGATACCCCAGTATCCCCCCCCCCCCCCCCCGGTTTCCTTAGAGACCTTTTGACCACCTGGAACCGTTCTTCTAGGCCCACCAGTTCATCTGCATTTCGGGGATCTCCCTGGGCAACCCCGGTCTGGACCATACTAGGAAGGCAGCGCACGAATCTGTCCATGACAACCGGCTCGACCATCTGGGCTAGAGTGGAGGATTCTGGCTGCAGCCATTTTTGCATTAGATGCAGTAGGTCAAACATTTGGGACTGAGGCAGTTTATCCCCATAATATGCCCAGCTGTGAACCCTTTGTGCTCTCACTGACATAGTTTACCCCCTCCCACCAGCTCTATGGAGGTCCACTAAAACCAGCACATAACAGGACTCTTATTTAATCCTCTCAACACGTATTGTGCTGGAGGAAACTACTCTGGTTTACATCACTGACACCATCATGAGCAGTGACATGTATCTCCCTTCCATCAATTCACCAGTGACTCTGTGACAATAGTTATTAACTTTGTCATTGATGATTATAAAAAGTGATCTTTGCTAGGATCCTTGTGCTTCAGGTTCATTGCCATCTACTTTTGTTTATTTCTGGTTTTCTTTTCTCTAGCTATATCTGCAGAACCATCTTGAAAATTTCGATTTCCACCTATTTTGTTTTTTCCTTTTTTTTTGTCACATGTTTGTAACATAATACCAAACAATTCCGATCAGGTTTTAGTAAGGAATTGTTATTCAGCATTTTAGTACAGAAATTGGATACTTTGAGGATAACTTATTTATTAGATCTTTGAAACTCATAGGCTTTTTCATCAGTGTAAAGTCTTTGCTTTTTCCACTACAATGATATTGGTGACTAAATCTTATAATTGGTCACGAATATCAGAATCTCATTGATCAGCTATCAAATAGGATCTAATCTGCAGTACCCAGCACTGGTGTTCACTATTTACAGTTAGGTCCATATATATTTGGACAGAGACAACATTTTTCTAATTTTGGTTATAGACATTACCACGATGAATTTTAAACAAAACAATTCAGATGCAGTTGAAGTTCAGACTTTCAGCTTTCATTTGAGGGAATCCACATTAAAATTGGATGAAGGGTTTAGGAGTTTCAGCTCCTCAACATGTGCCACCCTGTTTTTAAAGGGACCAAAAGTAATTGGACAGATTAAATAATTTTAAATATAATGTTCATTTTCAGTACTTGGTTGAAAACCCTTTGTTGGCAATGACTGCCTGAAGTCTTGAACTCATCAACATCACCAGACGCTGTGTTTCCTCCTTTTTGATTCTCTGCCAGGCCGTCACTGCGGTGGTTTTCAGTTGCTGTTTGTTTGTGGGCCTTTCTGTCTGAAGTTTAGACTTTAACAAGTGAAATGCATGCTCAATTGGGTTGAGATCAGGTGACTGACTTGGCCATTCGAGAATATTCCACTTCATTGCTTTAATAAACTCCTGGGTTGCTTTGGCTTTTTGTTTTGGGTCATTGTCCATCTGTAGTATGAAACGATGACCAATCAGTTTGGCTGCATTTGGCTGGATCTGAGCACACAGTATGTCTCTGAATACCTCAGAATTAATTTAGCTGCTTCTGTCCTGTGTCACATCATCAATAAACACTAGTGACCCAGTGCTACTGGCAGCCATGCATGCCCAAGCCATCACACTGCTTCCGCCATGTTTTACAGATGATGTGGTATGCTTTGGATCATGAGCTGTACCATGCCTTCGCCATACTTTTCTCTTTCCATCATTCTGGCAGAGGTTGATCTTGGTTACATCTGTCCAAAGAATGTTCTTCCAGAACTGTGCTGGCTTTTTTAGATGTTTTTTTAGCAAATTCCAGTCTAGCCTTTTTATTCTTGATGCTTATGAGTGGCTTGCACCATGGAGTGAACCCTCTGCATTTATTTTGATGTAGTCTTCTCTTTATGGTAGATTTGGATATTGATACGCCTACCTCCTGGAGAGTGTTGTTCACTTGGTTGGCTGTTGTGAAGGGGTTTCTCTTCACCATGGAGATTATTCTGTGATCATCCACTAATGTTGTCTTCCTTGTGCTCCCAGGTCTTTTTGCATTGATGAGTTCACCAGTGCTTTCTTTCTTTCTCAGGATGTACCAAACTGTAGATTTTGCCACTCCTAATATTGTAGCAATTTCTCGGATGTTTTTTTTTCTGTTTTCGCAGCTTAAGGATGGCTTGTTTCACCTGCATGGAGAGCTCCTTTGACCGCATGTTTACTTCACAGCAAAACCTTCCAAATGCAAGCACCACACTTCAAATCAACTCCTGGCCTTTTATCTGCTTAATTGAGAATGACATAACAAAGGGATTGTCCACACCTGTCCATGAAATAGCCTTGGAGTCAATTGTCCAATTACTTTTGGTCCCTTTAAAAACAGGGTGGCACATGTTAAGGAGCTGAAACTCCTAAACCCTTCATCCAATTTTAATGTGGATACCATCACATGAAAGCTGAAAGTGTGAACTTCAACTGCATCTGAATTGTTTTGTTCAAAATTCATTGTGGTAAAGTCTATAACCAAAATTAGAAAAATGTTGTCTCTGTCCAAATATATATGGACCTAACTGTATATCCGGTCATTGCCAGCACTTATGACAGCTGATTGGTGGGGGTGCAAGGTGTCATACCCCTTCCAGTCTGAAACTGGTGACCGTTCATAAGGATAGGTTGACATCAATGTCATGGAAAACCCCTATAATTCGTTAAAGGGAACCTGTCACCCCCAAAATGGAAGTTAAGCTAAGCCCACCGGCATCAGGGGCTTATCTACAGAATTCTGTAATGCTGTAGATAAGCCCCAGATGTATCCTGAAAGATGAGAAAAAGAGGTTAGATTATACTCACCCAGGGGCGGTCCCGCTGAGGTCCGGTCCGATAGGTGTCGCGGTTCGGTCCAGCGCCTCCCATATTTTTACGATGACGTCCTTTTCTTGTCTTCATGCTGCGGCTCCGGCACAGGCGTACTTTCTCTGATCAATCAGGGGCAGATCAAAGTACTGTAGTGCGCAGGCGCCAGGCCTCTCTGACCTTTCCCGGCACCTGTGCATTGCAGTAATTTCCTCTGCCCTCAACAGGGCAGACAAAGTACGCCGGAGCCGCTTGAAGACAAGAAGAGGACGTCATCGTAAGAAGATGGGAGGCCCCGATCATCGGATCGGATCGGACCGCCCCTGGGTGAGTATAATCTAACCTCTTTTTCTCATCTTTCAGGATACATCAGGGGCTTATCTACAGCATTCCAGAATGCTGTAGATAAGCCCCTGATGGTGGTGGGCTTAGCTCAACTTCCATTTTGGGGGTGACAGGTTCCCTTTAAAATATGCCTATTTATGAGAAGGCAATAGTATATCTCAAGGCAAATATTGCTAAAAATTATACATTTTAGACATTTTGGTTTGACATCCCAGGACTTTTATAGGAAAGAGTAACACCTATTCCCTAATGGTTACAGCCTTAAAGGGGTTGTCCAGGCTTCTGATGAAAATCCACAGTCACTCAATGTGACTGCAGGATTCTGAATCCCTGGGGCGTGTGCATTGCAAACTGTCAGGATTCTCTGGTGTTGCCGGTGAGAGAGGATGTTCATGTGACCACAAGTGTGCAATTTGCATACATGTGGTGGCATGCCAATTAGTCATGTTTGTTCTTGCTCAACGCGACTGAACCAAGCATGGCTGTGGTCTAGTAGGAATGTGACTGGAAGCATGCAGCTCGCATATGTGCAGTCACGTGAATGCCTGCTCTTGCTGGCAACATTTATGAATAATGACAGCTCGTCCGGCACATGCTGTAAGGATGCAGGAGCCTACAGTCACATAGAGTGACGGCAGACTTTCATCACAAGATTGGACATTCACTTTAAGAATAGACTATCACTATCATATATGGATCCAACAGTGCTTTATCGCAATAAGGCTTTAAAAAACTGAAATGAAAGTAACACAACATACTGTATCAGACCAGGAACAGCCTAAAAGGTACGACAAAAAATATGATTTATTTCTCAAATTTGGCTGAATTGTAAATATACCATTACTTAACAATATTGGATGATTACCTATTCTGTTATGACATTTTTTACTGTTATCCTCACTACACCAATGCCCAATTATCACCCCTTTGAATTTCATAACATTAGGTCATCATAAGTGTTATGCCCATATTGAATATTTCTACCGAACAAGGCCTACCTCCCAATGGACTGGTGGTGACCTCACATTTGTGGCATGCTATCACTGTTAGGCTTCTATAACCTTAATGTAGAGTATTTGTCCATGTCCATTTTTACATTACAAGTCAATACTGTGACCACTAGTCGCTCATTGATGACTTACTTGTTTGGTATGTGCTCAAAGTCAATTTCTCGACAATCATTCATTGAAAAACAATTGACCAGAAACAATTATAACAAGTTGTATTATGTGCATCTATTAAATTACATGGCTTGTCAGTTAATCTACATATGTTACTGTCATCATTGCAACATGCTAAAAGTGCCACATCAGTTAGCATTTACGGTAGTGTAAGAGTCACTGGAGTCACATTATGATAGTTTTATTGACTAACAAGTAGTCTTGTAATTACTATCGGTGCATATGGATATGCAGACTTGTCATTCTAGAGTGGCCAAACCCTTTAATTTTATGCTCATGTTTGTAAGGTAGATCATTCTGATAATAGAATAGAACTGAAAATCCTATTTGTAAAAATGTCACTAAATGCTGCTAGCCATTTTTTTCTTTATTTATAAAACTAATAATGCTTATCCATAAATATTAACTTTTACAAGATAATTTTCTTTTTAGGCTCTATTTCCAGAAGTCTGTAAAGGTTACCAAAGCGCACTAGAACGGTGTAACACAACCTACATAAGTAAGTAATTATTTCAGATTAAATAGTTATCTTTGAATAAGTAGAAATTTTATATATGGTATATAAATAAAGGGTTATTCTTATCAGGGAACCTGTAATTTGAGTCATGCTTCCCAACCTTGTCAGCCAACTGGAGTGGTGTCAAGAGAACCCGGCTAGGGACAACACGGGACTAGCCTCGTCCCTGTATTCCCCGGCTGACTCTTTAAACAATGTTTTCTCTCAAACATCACAGTGTTTGAGAAAGAAATGTAATTGGCTGCAATAGTTGCCTAAGTCACAGGCCACTGCTGCTGTCTCTTTCCAATAGAGCTAGTAAGCGCTGCACAGACTAGCCAGGATAGCTGGAGCCCACTAGTGCGGGACTTGATACTATGCTCCTTCATTGCTGCAATGACATCTGCTTGCAGCATCAGAGAACGTACAGTTGGGGCCGGTAGTGTAAAAATTAAGGAGCGCAGCGCACCCCAGCTATCAAGAATCCGAGAGGCTTGGAAGAAGTGGGCTCCTGAAAAGCAAGCATGAGAACAATCCTTTAAAGGTTATAGTGTGTCTTTTCTATGAGTTTTATTTTTGTCAGCTAAACATCTGTAAATTTAGAACACCGAAGAAAGTTCTTCTCAATATAATATAAAGCATCTCTCAAAGACATATAGAACCAAGAAAAAAATAAATAAGGGGATATAGCAGGAATAATAAATCAATTATAATACTTTATTAAACATGATTATACAAAAAATACACAAAATTAAACAAGAAGGTGAAAAAAAGGTTGGAGAATTCTTAATGATATAAGGATATATATAGAGACACAAAATAAGTGGAGTATGGCTACATGGCGAGTGTAACAATAGAATATCATCCATTAGATAGTAGAGGGTATTAGCACATATGGAGGGTATGGAATGACGCTGAATCAGATAATCACTCAGTCTGAAGCAGAACAAAATAATTACAGCAAAAAAGCAGAATATAGATAACTATCAATTCATATACCGGTAATTTAGCAATAATAAGTAGACACTAGTGATGAGTGAGTGTGCTCGTTACTCAAGATTTCTGAGGATGCTCAGGTTGTCTACGAGTATCTTGGGCATGCTCGTAGATTATGGTTGTGTCTCCGCAGCTGCATGATTTGCAAACAGGCAATCCGCACATGTATTCAGGCTATCTAGCAGCCGCAAATCATGCAGCTACTTCGACATAAATTAAATTTCCGAGCACGCTGAAATACTTGGAGACCACCAGAACATGCTCGGAGAAACTCGAGTAACGAGCACACTCACTCATCACTATTAGACACTTAACACAATGTAAACTTGCTGTCATAGTAATATAATAGTTGCCAGTATCTCTCCATATATTTAATATAGGATTAAGCAGTGGTCGATGAATGCTGTCATGATGGTGTAATGATTGCCAGAGTCTCCCCAACCAAAGAGAAATCGCATCAGTAAATTTAATCTATACTAAATTAGATTTACGGTAATTTATTAGGTTGGACAAACACATGTTTAATGAATGGAACAGCTTAGTGCCAGGGATGGTTAAAGAAAATGTAATCCAAAGTTTAAATATATTGAGAATTTGTACTGACATCAGCATTATGTTATGCAGGTTGCGAAAAAATGCAAATATCTGTAATACATTTAAATTTTCACAATCATCACTATGACAGAAAGAAAGCAAAAGATACTATTTTAGGGCAGGAAACTTCTTAAACACCAGACTTTGAAATACAGACTTTAGAGTCACCGAATGTCTGCTTGGTACACAGAATTTATTTAGTAAATACTGTATCTTCTGTCTATAGCAACAATATTTTGTACCATGTTAGAAATAAAAGAATAAAGTTTGGACTTCAATAAAATCAAAATTATTTGGTCTAAATAAATTTCCCTCAATTCAGATATATTACTTACGGTAATTTGTCTAAAAGGCCTTCTATTGTCCAAATAATGACCATCTTCCTGGTTTGCTTCGTTAATGCTTCAGGTCGCTTCGTTAATGCTTCATGTCTAAAATATGTTGATTGAACTGTTGATTAGAGCCCTCAGCTTGTCTACTAAGTGGCTGCCAAAATCAATGAGACACGAGATGCATAATCATACTAGCTAGGTCATCAGGGAGTGGTCACACGTGGTACAAAATCAGTAGTCTGGATTATAATTAAGAACAAGAAGAAATCAGTGAAAGCAAGCATCGACAAGGCTCAAAATTGTGATGCAGAAATAATTGCTACAACAAGAGATCTACAGCAGAGAATGAAAATTTAGAGTAAAATCTGACTGGTTGTCTGGCCTTGGGGTACAAGTCTGCAGTCACTATAAGTGACTGCAAGCTTGAGAATCCTCTCCCCAGGAGTGGGCGGTCATCTGACGGAAAGTATGCAATTTGTATGCTTCCGGGCACATTCCAACTAGATGTGTCTGGCCTCGCTTCATACACTTGCGTTGAACGAGGCTGCGCACTTCTAGTTGGGACGTGATCACATGTGTGTGCAATGTGGGGCGGTAGCCATGAGCGAGTTACTCGTCTATTGCGTCCTGACACTTTACATGAATATGGGGGTCCTGGCTGTGTGTAGATTTGTCCAGGTGTTGGACAGTTTAATGAGGTAGAACATCATTCAAAAATAAACCTTTTTTTGCCTGCTGCCAGCACAGGGTTAATGTGTAAATAATCTGTACATTTACTGATCTGTAAACAGATAAAAAGTAAAACATTTTGGCTAAAAAAAACTTTTTAGTGAACTTCTCTCTCTACTCCTCTGTAGTCACTGTTTCTCACTACTTCACCTAACACGTGGCTTGACACTACAGTCTTGTTTAGCAAGAGTCCTTTAGTTGACCTGTGATTCCACGTCTTCTTGTCTAGTGCTGATGCTCTGAAACTCCCACCCAGGGCACTCTAATAGTCTTGCGTACTCAGTCCTGTATAGGCCCATTACCTTTAGGAGTTATAAACTCTGGGCCTTACTGCTAGGTACCTGCCAGTACCCGTGTCTGGAAAATCACTCTGACTCACAGTCACTTCTGCTCCGGATCTTTCTATCCCTTTCCTCTGGTTTCCGCTCACTTTAGACACACAATAATGCAGCACTGTGGACATTGAACCTTAGGTCCTTTCTCTACGCACTCCAGGCACCATCTGAAGTCTCATTAGGAAACCGTCTCTTGTCGCTTCAGCTTAGCCCTTTACACTCTGGGCAAGTCCCAACCATTGACTCTAACTGTCCCTGTTAACTATCTGTTGCTGGGCAGAACACAGCTTTGTCACTAACAATATAGATCATTACACATAACACATATCACTATTCACATTACACAACATTACAATATCACTCATTTCTTCAAGGGGGAATGTGGGCAATATGTCAATCTTCTTACATATGCAAATCACATACTTGTGGTGAGGAACTCGCCTCACCCGGCACCTGAGAATCCTCACAGCGCGCAGTGACTGCAGACTTGAACCATAAGGTTGGACAACCACTTTAAAAGGGGGTGTCTTTGACACTGAAAAATATTTCACAGCAGTTGTAAAAATGTATCTATTGTCCACTAATAAAATATTTAATTGTGAGGATTTCATTGCAGACTTCTCTAGCAGGTGCTAGTATGGGTCTGCCCACTCCATTATCCACCCAACTGCTTTGTATTTATGGAACGTCAATCAGGCATGCAAATGATACTCTTATAGATTTGACCAAATAATACCAACATACAAGGACTTGATAATACCACCATGAAGTGACTGAAGAATACTGCCATACTGTGATTAAATAATACAATAGTGATGAGGGAACGTACTAGAACATATGTTTCAAGCACACTGAAGTCACTCCGTTAGCACCCCAGCATACTCAGATAACACCTCGCTCATCACTATAATACAACTATGCAATGACTAGTGCAACCTATTAAAGATTCCTCTATTTAAAGTTCTTTTGTTTCATGACAGTGAATAATAATACCGCGATACTATGACTAATAAAGGCACCAATAATGTCACTTAATCATACAGTCATACAGTGCCAGAACATGCTTCCTATGCTTTTGATCTGTCATAGGCATTTCTCCAATTATTAGCTGATATAAATACCTTTAGACTTCTGTATTTAATGCATCCCTGTTTGCTGATATGCCTTTATACAATGAATCATTAATACCATCATACTGTGACTAAATAATGCATTTCGGAATCAAATATAGATTAGCTATTTTTTTTAAAACCAACAAAATAGGCAAGTAAGCACTGCAATCATGCCTCACCCTTGTGATCCTTTAGTACCTGCTGAAAGACCCCTTTGTTGCCCTGTTGGTTCTCCTGTGAAGTCAAGACTGAAGCTTGTCTTCATAGGAGGCCATGATTTTTACTATATACAGCAATACTTATAGTACAAGTGATCAAACAATCACAGGTCTGAGGGGAAATGGGAAAAAAGTTATAGTTTAATGACTGGGCCATTTAACCTTGTTCTTGACGAGGCACATTTCAGTTTTCTTCGTCTTCACACATGGGGTTTAACCCCTTTACCCCAGAAGGTGGTTTGCACGTTAATGACAAGGCCAAATTTTACAATTCTGATCACTGTCCCTTTATGAGGTAATAACTGTGGAACGCTTCAATTGATCCCAGTGATTCTGACAGTGTTTTTTGGTGATATATTGTACTTCATGATATTGTTAAAAAAATTTTTACATGACTTGTGTTTATTTGCGTTTAAAACAGAAATTTGGCAAAATTATTGAAAATTTTGCAATTTTCCAAAATTGAATTTTCATGCCCTTAACCCCCAAGGGTGGTTTGCACGTTAATGACCAGGCCAATTTTTACAATTCTGACCACTGTCCCTTTATGAAGTTATAACTCTGGAACGCTTCAACAGATCCTAATGATTCTGACATTGTTTTCTTGTGACATATTGTACTTCATGATAGTGGTAAAATTTCTTTGATATTACCTGCATTTATTTGTGGGGAAAAAAAGGAAATTTGGAGAAAATTTTGAAAATTTCGCAATTTTCCAACTTTGAATTGTTATGCAATTAAATCACAGAGATATGTCACACAACATACTTAGTAAGTAACATTTCCCACATGTCTACTTTACATCAGCACAATTTTGGAACCAAAATTTTGTTTGTTAGGGAGTTATAACGGTTAAAAGTTGACCAGCAATTTCTAATTTTTACAACATCATTTTTTTTTAGGGACCACATCACATTTGAAGTCATTTTGAGGGGGTCTATATAATAGAAAATAGCCAAGTGTGACACCACTCTAAAAACTACACCCCTCAAGGTGCTCAAAACCACATTCAAGAAGTTTATTAACCCTTCAGGTGTTTCACAGGAATTTTTGGAATGTTTAAAAAAAAATGAACATTTAACTTTTTTTCACAAAAAAATTTACTTCAGCTCCAATTTGTTTTATTTTACCAAGGGTAACAGGAGAAAATGGACCTTAACAGTTGTTGTACAATTTGTCCTGCGTACACCGATACCCCATATGTGGGGATAAACCACTGTTTGGGCGCATGGCAGAGCTCGGAAGGGAAGGAGCACTGTTTGACTTTTCAATGCAAAATTGACTGGAATTGAGATGGGATGCCATGTTGCGTTTAAAGAGCCCCAGATGTGCCTAAACATTGAAATCCCCCACAAGTGACACCATTTTGGAAAGTAGACCCCCTAATGAACTTATCTAGATGTGTGGTGCGCACTTTGACCCACCAAGTGCTTCACAGAAGTTTTCATGTAGAGCCGCAAAAATAAAAAATCATATTTTTTCACAAAAATTATCTTTTTGCTTCCAATTTTTTATCTTCCCAAGGATAACAGAAGAAATTGGACCCCAAAAGTTGTTGTGCAATTTGTCCTGAGTACCCCCAAGTGTTTCACTACAGTTTATAACGCTGAGCTGTGAAAATAAAAATTATTTATTTTTTTTCACAAAAATTATTTTTAGCCCCCAGTTTTGTATTTTCCCAAGGGTAAGAGGAGAAATTGGACCCCAAAAGTTGTTGTCCAATTTGTCCTGAGTACACTGATGCCCAATATGTGGGGGGGACCACCGTTTGGGCGCATGGCAGAGCTCGGAAGGAAAGGAGCGCCATTTGGAATGCAGACTTAGATGGAGTGGTCTGCAGGCGTCACATTGTGTTTGCAGAGCCCCTAATGTACCTAAACAGTAGAACCCCCCCAAAGTGACCCCATATTGGAAACTAGACCCCCACAAGGAACTTATCAAGATGTGTTGTGAGAACTTTGAACCCCCAAGTGTTTCACTACAGTTTATAGCGCAGACAGTGAAAATAAAAAATATTTTTTCCCACAAAAATGGTTTTTAGCCTCCCAAATTTTTATTTTCCCAAGGGTAACAAGAGAAATTGGACCCCAAAAGTCATTGTCCAATTTGTCCTGAGTACGCTGATACCCCTTATGCTTGGGTAAACCCCTGTTTGGGCGCATGGGAGAGCTCAGAAGGGAAGGAGCGCTGGTTTACTTTTTCAACGCAGAATTGGCTGGAATTGAGATCGGACGCCATGTCGCATTTAGAGAGCCCTTGATGTGCCTAAACAGTGGAAGACCCCAATTCTAACTAAAACCCTAACCCAAACACACCCCATACCCTAATCCCAACTCTATCCATAACCCTAACCACACCCCTAACCCGAAAATGCCCCTAACCCTAACCTCAACCACACCCCTAACCCCAACACACCTCTAACCCTAATCCCAACCCTAACTACACCCCTAACTCCAACACACCCCTAACCCTAATCCCAACCATAACCCTAACCACACCACTAACCCTGACACACCCCTAACCCTAATCCCAACCATAACTGTAATCAAAACCCTAACCCTGACTTTAGCCCCAACCCTAACCCTAACTTTAGCCCCAACCCTAACTGTAGCCCTAACCCCAACCCTAACCCTAGCCCTAACCCTAGCCCCAACCCTAACCCTAACCCTAGTCCCAACCCTAACCCTAGCCCCATCCCTAACCCTAGCCCCAACCCTAACCCTAACCTTAGCCCCAACCCTAACCCTAGCCCTAACCCTAGCCCCATTTTTAACCCTAATGGGAAAATGGAAATAAATACATTTTTTAATTTTATTATTTTTCCCTAACTAAGGGGGTCATGAAGGGGGGTTTGATTTACTATTTATGGCGGGTTTTTTTAGCGGATTTTTGTGATTGGCAGCTGTCATACACTAAAAGATGCTTTTTATTGCAAAAAATAGTTTTTGCGTCCCCACATTTTGAGAGCTATAATTTTTCCATATTTTGGTCCACAGAGTCATGTGAGGTCTTGTTTTTTGCAGGACGAGTTGACGTTTTTATTGGTACCATATTTGGGCATGTGACATTTTTTGATCGCTTTTTCTTCTGATCTTTGTGAGGCAGAATGACCAAAAACCAGCTATTCATGAATTTCTTTTGCGGGGGGCGTTTATTCCGTTCCACTTTTGATAACATTGATAAAGCAGCTTCATTCTTCGGGTCAGTACGATTACGGCGATACCTCAATTAGATCATTTTTTTATGTTTTGGTGCTTTTATACAATAAAAACTATTTTATAGAAAAAATAATAATTTTTGAATCGCTTTATTCTGAGGACTATAACTTTTTATTTTTTGCTCATGATGATGTATGGTGGCTAGTTTTTTGCGGGACAAGATGACGTTTTCAGCGGTACCATGGTTATTTATATCCGTATTTTTGATCGCGTGTTATTCCACTTTTTGTTCGGCAATATGATAATAACGCGTTGTTTTTTGCCTCGTTTTTTTTTTTACGGTGATCACTGAAGGGGTTAACTAGTGGTGATAGTTTTATACGTCGGGTCGTTACGGACGCGGCGATACTAAATATGTGTACTTTTATTTATTTATTTTTTAGATTAAGATATGTATTTATGGGAACAATATATTTTTTTTACTTTGTTTTACTTTATAACATTGCCCCGGGTGGGAACATCATGTTATAGGGTCAGATCGCTGATCTGACACTTTGCAGTGCACTGTGTCAGATCAGCGATCTGACAGGCACAGCAGGGACGCTTGCAAGCACTTGCTCTGAGCAGGTGCCTGCAAGCCACCTCCCTGCAGGACCCGGAAGCATCCCCGTGGCCATATTGGATCCGGGGCCTACAGGGAGGAGGTCTCAGGGAAGCACGCAGGGAGCCCCCTCCCTGTGCGATGCTTCCCTATACCGCCGGAACACTGCGATCATTTTTGATTGCAGTGTGCCAGGGGTTAATGTGCCAGGAGCGGTCCGTCACTGGGAATTAAGTCCCAGGTCACCGCGACGGGATAGGAAGTCATAGGGGATTAAGGGGTTAAATCACAGAGATATGTCACAAAAAATGTTTAATAAGTAACATTTCCCACATGTCTACTTTAAATCAACACAAATTTGTAACCAATTTTTTTTTGTTAAGAAGTTATAAGGGTTCAAAGTTGACCAGCGATTTCTCATTTTTACAGCACAATTTTTTTTAGGGACCTCATCACATTTGAAATCACTGTTAGGGGTCTATATGATAGAAGATACCCAAAAAGTGGCACCATTCTAAAAACTGCACCCCTCAAGTTGCTCAAAACCACATTGAAGAAGTTTATTAACCTTTCAGGTGCTTCACAGGAATTTTTGGAATGTGGGAAAATATGAATACTTCACTATTTTTTCCAAAAAATAAAAGACTTTATTCTGGCTGTGTTTTTATTTAACCTATAACAAATATAGGATTAGTAATGGACAGCTGTCTTATTGACACCATTACTAAGCCGTGGGCTTGATGTCACCTTACAATATAAAGGTGACATCAACCCCACAACTATTACCCCCACTTGCCACCGCTACAGGGCAAGTGGGAAGAGGGAGGCTAAGTGCCAGTTTTGCTGGTTTTGGTGCACAAAAATAAGGAAGTTGCATCATGTCTTTTTAGTGGCGCACTAAACTTTATCAGCATGCACAAGAAACAATATAGCCGCAGCAAAACCTGCTTTATGTAAGCAGCTTCTTTTTTACTGACAGGAGAGCAGGTTTTGACTACAGATAAAAAAGTGCAGCAAAAACATAACTTGTAAGCATAGCCTAGGAGTTTACCGTGGGTTTTCATATCATTAGAGGCAGGATTACAATGATAGAATTTACCTTTATGCCCAGCTGTACACAGGATGGACCAATCACAATGGGTGATGTCACAGCTGGCTCTGCTTCCTTCCTTCACAGTAAGCCGGGATCACACATGCGAGAAATATGGCCGAGTCTCGCATGTTAATACCCGGCATTGCCGCCGTCACTCTGGAGCGAAGCGTGTGGCTGCACAGCAATTCATGCAGCCATACGCTCCACTCCTGAGTGACGGCAGCAATGTCGGGTACTAACAAGTGAGACTCGGCTGTATTTTTCGCATGTGTGAGCCCAGGCCTAAGCTTTACACTCACTCATTGGATGTATTAATATAAAGATAGTCTGGGGTCTGCTCATTGCGGCAAATGTGCATGTGAAGTTACAGTCTAAAAAAACCCATCGGCCAGTGTGAAAATGGCAAGATATCTACATTTTAATAAAGATTTTGATATGAAAAAAGAAAAACATCCAAAACTCTGATTTAAGCAATAGGTCATTTTTGATGACACATTCCCTTTAATCTCTTCCCACCCTCCGATGTAGAGCTACAGCACTGTCAACTGTATTCTTAATGGCAAGTGCTTTACATTCACAGCACTGATTTAACCATTTAATACCCACTTTAATAACCTGGTGCCGGTGATTACATATTACAACTCCTGAGAACCAATTAATTGTGCTGGCACCATCTTCCCAACCAGTAGTATAGTAAACTAGCTGTTTCTAGCCAGCTAACGCTCGGCACGCTCATTGCTATCTAATTAACGCTACTGGTGATTAACCTAAAGTAAATAATGACAACATTCAATAGCGCTTACGCAGGTGGTAAATTAACTTAAAATGAAGTTAATAACAATAATAATCATTAAAAATCTGAATAATACTAATAATACATTTTATTCACAGTGTAAAATCAAAAACAAACTGGATTCAGTAAGATGTGCGTTTTTTATTCATTCCAGCATCTAAATAAATTTCATAGCGAAACATAAATTGGTGGGGGCGGGATTATGTGTGGTAATGGGGTGGGGGGCGGAATTATGTGTGGTGATGTGGTGGGGGGGCGGGATTATGTGTGGTGATGTGGTGGGGGCATGATTATGTGTGGTGGGGGGCGGGATTATCTGTGGTAATGTGGTGGGGGAGTGGGATTATGTGTGGTATTGTGGGGGGCAGGATTATGTGTGGTAATGTGGTGGGGGCGGGATTATGTGTGGTGATGTGGTGGAGGGGCGGGATTATGTGTGGTGATGTGGTGGGGGGCGGGATTATGTGTGGTGATGTGGTGGGGGGGCAGGATTATGTGGTAATATGTTGGGGGGACGGGATTATGTGTGGTAATGTGGTGGGGGGGCGGGATTATGTGTGGTAATGGGGTGGGGGGCGGAATTATGTTTGGTGATGTGGTGGGGGGGCGGGATTATGTGTGGTGATGTGGTGGGGGCATGATTATGTGTGGTGGGGGGGCGGGGGGCGGGATTGTGTGGTAATGTGGTGGGGGGCGGGATTATCTGTGGTAATGTGGTGGGGGAGTGGGATTATGTGTGGTATTGTGGGGGGCAGGATTATGTGTGGTAATGTGGTGGGGGCGGGATTATGTGTGGTAATGTGGTGGGAGAGCGGGATTGTGTGGTGATGTGGTGCGGGGGCGGGATTATGTGGGGGCGGGATTATGTGTGGTAATGTGGTGGGGGGGCCGGATTATGTTTGGTGATGTGGTCCGGGGGTGGGATTATATGTGGTGAAGTGGTGGGGGGCGGGATTATGTGTGGTAATGTGGTGGAGGGGCAGGATTATCTGTGGTGATGTGGTGGGGGGCAGGATTATGTGTGGTGATGTGGTGGGGGGTGGGATTATGTGTGCTGATGTGGGGGGCTGGATTGTGTGTGGTAATGTGATGGGGGGCGGGATTGTGTGTGGTAATGTGGTGGGGGCGGGATTGTGTGTGGTAATGGGGTGGGGGGTGGAATTATGTGTGGTAATGTGGCGGTGGGACTGTGTGTGGTAATGGGGTGGGGGGGCGGGATTGTGTGTGGTAATGTGGTGAGAGGGCGGGATTATGTGTGGTAATGTGGTGGGGGGCGGGATTATGTGTGGTGATGTGGTGAAGGGGGGATTATGTGTGGTAATGTGGGGGGGCGGGATTATCTGTGGTAATGTAATGTGGGGCGGGATTATGTGTAGTAATGTGGTGGGGGGCGGGATTACGTGTGGTAATGTGGTGGGGGCAGGATTATGTGTGGTAATGGGGTGGGGGGCGGGATTGTGTGGTAATGGGGTGGAGGGGCAGGATTATGTGTGGTAATGTGAGGGGCGGGATTACGTGTGGTAATATGGTGGGGGGCGGGATTATGTGTGGTGATGTGGTGGAGGGGCGGGATTGTGTGTGGTGATGTGGTGGGGGGTGGGATTAAGTGTGGTGATGTGGTGGGTGGCGGGATTATGTGTGGTGATGTAGTGGGGGGGTGGGATTGTGTGTGGTAATGTGGTGGGGGGGCGGGATTATGTGTGGTAATGTGGTGGGAGGGCGGGATTATGTGTGGTAATGTGGTGGGAGGGCGGGATTATGTGGTAATGTGGTGGGGGGGCAGGATTATGTGTAGTAATGTGGTGGGGTGCGGGATTATGTGTGGTGATGTGGTGGGGGGGCAGGATTATGTGTAGTAATGTAGTGGGGGCGGGATTATATGTGGTGATGTGGTGGGGGGGCGGAATAATGTGTAGTGATGTGTTGGGGGTGGGATTATGTGTGGTGATGTGGTTGGGGGCGGGATTATGTATGGTGATGTGGTGGGGGCGGGAGTATGTGTGGTGATGTGGTGGGGACGGGATTGTGTGTGGAATGTGGTGGGGGGTGGGATTATGTCTGGTGATGTGGTGGGGGCGGGATTGTGTGTGGTGGGGGCGGGATTGTGTGTGGTGATGTGGTGGGGGGGCGGGATTGTGTGTGGTAATGTGATGTGGTGCGGATTGTGTGTGGTAATGTGGTGTGGGGCGGGATTGGGTGTGGTAATGGGGTGGGGGGCGGGATTGTGTGTGGTAATGGGGTGGGGGGGGCGGGATTATGTGAGATAATGTGGTGGGGGTGGGATTGTGTGTGGTAATGGGGTGGGGGGTGGGATTATGTGTGGTGATGTAGTGGGGGTTGGGATTATGTGTGGTGATGTGGTGGGGGGCGAGATTATGTGTGGTGATGTGGTGGGGGGGCGGGATTATGTGTGGTAATGTGGTGGGGGGCAGGATTGTGTGTGGTAATGTGGGGGGGGCAGATTATTTGTGGTGATGTGGTGGGGGGCGGGATTATGTGTGGTGATGTGGTGTGGATTGTGTGTGGTAATGTGGTGTGGGGGCCGGATTGTGTGTGGTAATGTGGTGGGGGGGCGGGATTGTGTGTGGTAATATGGTGGGGGGGTGGGATTGCGTGTGGTAATGTGGTGGGGGGCGGGATTGTGTGTGGTAATGTGGTGGGGGGCGGGATTATGTGTGGTAATGTGGTGGGGGGGCGGGATTGTGTGTGGCAATGTGGGGGTGGGTTTGTGTGTGGTAATGGGGTGGGGGGAGGGATTATGTCTGGTAATGTGGTGGGGGCAGAGCTACTGTGCAGGGGGCGGGATTAGCGAGTAATCACGATGCCTCTTATATATATAGATAGTGACAGCAAAAAAGAAGGCAAGCATCGCTGTCATGTGCACATGCCTCATGGAGTACATTTTAAAGCAATAGTCTTCAACCTTTGATTGCCAATCTGTTGCAGAATTATGACTCCCAGCATGCCTGGACAGTAACTGGCTGTCTGGGCATGCTGGGAGTTGTGGTTTCCCAACAGTGGGAGACCACTAATTTAGGGCACATATGGTAAGTTCCTATACTAGAATTCCTAGTAGGTAAAACTTCGGGAACACCAATGGCCAGATAGTATGATTACTGTGGAAATAATATTATTTGTTCTAGAGTCTCTCCTCTCTAATTGTCTTTTTTTTTCTGGGCAGTTGAAACACTTCAATTAAGGCATGGACAATTAATCCTTCAGAGGGACTATGACCGGCTTAAAGAGAACTGCGACCAGACAAATACCACACTTGCAATCAAACTCTTTGAAGCCACCTCCGAGAAGGAGAAGTTTCAAAATGAGAAGAAGGACCTGCAAACCCAAGCAAAAATGTTACAGGCTGTTTGTACAAATATAAACCAGAGGTTTGACAATGAACTAGACCGTATGAGAAATCGCTTTTCTAGCATCATCAGCTCCAATGAACCTATCCATTATTCAAAATGCTGGAACATTGATGGTGAAATTAAAAATAATATAGACCAAACCATAAGCAGGATGAAGCAAGATGTGAACAACGTCATGTTTGAGAACAGTCAGCTGAAGACGGACAAAGACCGACTGACCGATAGCTTTCAGAAGTGCAGCCAAGAAAAGATGGCTGTAATTGCAGAGAACAGTAATCTGTCCAAAGAAAAGGGAGAACTGGGAAAGCAGTTGTTTGATAAAAAGGAAGAACTTTCAAAGTCTTACTCAAAATATATGAAAAAGGAGGAAGAACTGGAGACCTGTCGTAGGACACAGGTAGGTGGCATCTAATGTGGGTGGTAACTGCATGTACAGCAAAGGCGCTGTCACTACAAACCGCTGACTGATGGGACTGCTGAATGCCAAGCCCAGCTGGCGAGCCAGAGGTATCAGAGACAGTGGCTACGGCGGTACTTCTAGCTGCAAACCATCTATTTAGCAGTGGTGGTTTAGGGTATTGTGGCATTGTACTATTCACTATTCACAATGAGATAATGCCAAGCCCAGCTGCTGTTAAAGGTAGATATCAACAGAAATGACCTATTGTTTAAATCAGACTTTTTGTATTGCATGTATTTAAAAAAAAATTGTCCATTTTTTTCTTACTAAAAAAAATAAAATGTGGAATGTTGTAATTTTCATACTGTCCACTGGGGCTTTTTTAGACTCTTAAGGTACCTTCACACTAAGCGACTTTGCAGCGAGAACGACGACGATCCGTGACGTTGCAGCGTCCTGGATAGCGATCTCGTTGTGTTTGACACGCAGCAGCGATCTGGATCCCGCTGTGATATCGCTGGTCGGAGCTAGAAGTCCAGAACTTTATTTTGTCGCTTGATCACCCGCTGTCATCGCTGTATCGGCGTGTGTGACGCCGATACAGCGATGTGTTCACTTGTAACCAGGGTAAATATCGGGTTACTAAGTGCAGGGCCACGCTTAGTAACCCGATATTTACCCTGGTTACCATTGTAAAAGTAAAAAAAAAAAACAGTACATACTCACCTTCTGATGTCTGTCACGTCCCCCGGCGTCCACAGGGTTACGCGCTGCTGCCGAGAACTTCCTGCACTGAATGTGTCAGCGCTGGCCGTAAAGCAGACCACAGCGGTGACGTCACCGCTGTGCTTTGCTTTACTGCCGGCGCTGACACATTCAGTGCAGGAAGCTCTGAGCAGCAGCGCGTAACCCTGTGGACGCCGGGGGACGTGACAGACATCAGAAGGTGAGTATGTACTGTTTTTTTTTTACGTTTACAATGGTAACCAGGGTAAATATCGGGTTACTAAGCACGGCCCTGCGCTTAGTAACCCAATATTTACCCTGGTTACCCGGGTGCTGCAGGGGGACTTCGGCATCGTTGAAGACAGTTTCAACGATGCCGAAGTCATTCCCCTGATCGTTGGTCGCTGGAGAGAGCTGTCTGTGTGACAGCTCCCCAGCGACCTAAACAGTGACGCTGCAGCGATCGGCTCGTTGTCTATATCGCTGCAGCGTCGCTGAGTGTGACGGTACCTTAACTTCGTGCCCGTTCAGGAGGAGTTTACAGGAGTTTTCTTATAAGAAAGAAAAAAATGGCAAAATAAAAAAAAAAAAGACATTAAACACAAAAACTTAATTTAAGCAATGGGTAATTTCTGATGGTAGTTTTCTGTTAAGTAGACAGGAATATGCCAGGCCAAATGATATGATCATGGCAAACCTATTGGCAGTCGTTTAATGGCCATTTAATGACTGAAAACACTTCTGTGCACACAGAGCAATTGTTAATTCAGTCGTTTTGTGCACATAGGAGATGTGATGCTGGTAACATGGTATTCTATCAACACAGGTCATTTTTAAGTCAACTTAAAAATCATTGCACCCAAGGCTGATAATTGGTGACAAACATTTATTTCCCGATTCAGCCTGTCGAAACAGTCATTTAAATTGCTTAAAGGGACTCTGTCAGCACAGAATGACTGTTCAAAGCAATTACACGTGCTTGGTGCACCATGGCGGGGCCAATCCTTTATATTCACCTTCCCACCTGCTTGGTTTCCATCTATCTCTGGCTCTATGAAGCCTCAGCTGTCAATCATAGTAGAGCGGGAGGAGACTAAGGGAAAACGAGCAGGTGGGAGGGTGTATACAGGTCCTTCTCAAAAAATTAGCATATAGTGTTAAATTTCATTATTTACCATAATGTAATGATTACAATTAAACTTTCATATATTATAGATTCATTATCCACCAACTGAAATTTGTCAGGTCTTTTATTGTTTTAATACTGATGATTTTGGCCTACAACTCCTGATAACCCAAAAAACCTGTCTCAATAAATTAGCATATCAAGAAAAGGTTCTCTAAACAACCTATTACCCTAATCTTCTGAATCAACTAATTAACTCTAAACACATGCAAAAGATACCTGAGGCTTTTAAAAACTCCCTGCCTGGTTCATTACTCAAAACCCCCATCATGGGTAAGACTAGCGACCTGACAGATGTCAAGAAGGCCATCATTGACATCCTCAAGCAAGAGGGTAAGACCCAGAAAGAAATTTCTCAACAAATAGGCTGTTCCCAGAGTGCTGTATCAAGGCACCTCAATGGTAAGTCTGTTGGAAGGAAACAATGTGGCAGAAAACGCTGTACAACGAGAAGAGGTGACCGGACCCTGAGGAAGATTGTGGAGAAGGACCGATTCCAGACCTTGGGGAACCTGAGGAAGCAGTGGACTGAGTCTGGTGTGGAAACATCCAGAGCCACCGTGCACAGGCGTGTGCAGGAAATGGGCTACAGTTGCCGCATTCCCCAGGTAAAGCCACTTTTGAACCATAAACAGCGGCAGAAGCGCCTGACCTGGGCTACAGAGAAGTAGCACTGGACTGTTGCTAAGTGGTCCCAAGTACTTTTTTCTGATGAAAGCAAATTTTGCATGTCATTCGGAAATCAAGGTGCCAGAGTCTGGAGGAAGACTGGGGAGAAGGAAATGCCAAAATGCCTGAAGTCCAGTGTCAGGTACCCAGTCAGTGATGGTGTGGGGTGCCATGTCAGCTGCTGGTGTTGGTCCACTGTGTTTCATCAAGGGCAGGGTCAATGCAGCTAGCTATCAGGAGATTTTGGAGCACTTCATGCTTCCTGGCACCTGCTCACAGTGCCAAAACCACTGGTAAATGGTTTACTGACCATGGTATTACTGTGCTCAATTGGCCTGCCAACTCTCCTGACCTGAACCCCATAGAGAATCTGTGGGATATTGTGAAGAGAAAGTTGAGAGACGCAAGACCCAACACTCTGGATGAGCTTAAGGCCGCTATTGAAGCATCCTGGGCCTCCATAACATCTCAGCAGTGTCACAGGCTGATTGCCTCCATGCCACGCCGCATTGAAGCAGTCATTTCTGCCAAAGGATTCCCGACCAAGTATTGAGTGCATAACTGAACATTATTATTTGATGGGTTTTTTTGTTTGTTATTAAAAAACACTTTTATTTGATTGGACGGTTGAAATATGCTAATTTATTGAGACAGGTTTTTTGGGTTATCAGGAGTTGTAGGCCAAAATCATCAGTATTAAAACAATAAAAGACCTGACAAATTTCAGTTGGTGGATAATGAATCTATAATATATGAAAGTTTAATTGTAATCATTACATTATGGTAAATAATGAAATTTAACACTATATGCTAATTTTTTGAGAAGGACCTGTATAAGTGGTTGCCCGGCCATGGTGCACAGAGTGCTTGCACTTAGTTTGAGCAGCCATTCTGTGCTGACAGAGTCCCTTTAATGTAAAAATGGAAGCAGCATTAGTAGTGGCACTGAAACCCCCTGAACATAACCGAGCACCCTGGGTGCTGATAGTCTGATTCCCGCCAATCTGATATTGATGTCATATGCTAATCATTTAACATACATGTGGGATTAAACTTAAAGGGGTTATCCAGGACTTTTTTTTTTTAGGCTAAGAACTGTCATGCAAGTAGTTACTATCTGCCTGTGTGTTCTGTCCAGTGCCAGCTCAGAGCGATCACAGACAACTCACAATTCTCCTGCCTCATGGAGATCGGCGCCGGGCACAACAGGCAGGTAGTTAGCAACTTCTTAGGCCCACGAAAAAAATATAGTCCATGATAACCTCTTTGAGAACTCTGACGCTAATTTTTTGGGAGACAAATCTTTCATAAATCAAAGCATATATTTGTCCCTTTGTGGCGCAAAATTAAAATGAAGAGATTAGTGGTGATGCATTACGACTGGTATAGTAAACAACAGTCTACATTAAGCACACTGACCCGATTCATTAAGTGAATGAGGTGCGTTTGGTACCCAGCGCACGTTGTTACCAGAAATGCGTGCCAGTCATGGGGCTAGTGTACATTTGTGGAGTAAGTTATGCCACTAGAATAGTGTACCTTCTGATGAATCTGATGGGCAGGCGTGACCACTTTATTTGGGGATTGATTCTCCTACCACTAACTACTTGACTTTCCTCACTCCCAAGGCTAATTTGACTAGCTCACTGACATCGCTGTAACAAAAGTTTATTCGCAGAATTCCATCTAAACATATCATTTCCTTTATCTACATATTGTTATACCCTATTTTTGCTTCCCAAAATTTCAAAAGATGAAATATATTTAATTTTTTATACGCTTTCTACATAGATTTAGAGAAAAAAAACGATAAAGTATTTTGAAGTTTACATATCTCAACACGCTTATTAATATAAATTGAATAAATACATTTACTATTGTCTTTATTTTCTTTTTAATTTAGACTGGGGGACGCATGCCTGGCATATTTCCAAGAAATTAAATCTAGGTAAGTATATCATATGTACAGGGCTGGCTCCAGGTTTTGATGGGCCCCAGGGAAAAGAGGAGCCCCTTTAATACTTACCATGATTTATGATGCACAGATACGGCAGTGAAATATAGATATAGTACCATGCCAAAAGATTTCACTTACTTCTTACATTACATGAGTAATGTCTTTTGTATTCTACAATGGCTCAGAAACCGCAGAGAACAGTACATACACCGAAGATTCAAAAGTCTGCAATCACACAGAGTGACTGCAGACTTTTAATGATAGACCAGACATTATAGCCCTCCATACAATACTATGGGCACCACACAGTCCTCCATACAGTATTATGGGCACCACATAGTCCTCCATACAGTATTATGGGCCCCATATATTGCTCCATACACTATAGTGGGCCCCATATATTGCTCCATACCGCTCCATACAGGTTAATGAGCCCCATATAATGCTCCATACAGTATAATTGCCCCATTTAATGCTCCATACAGTATAATGGGCCCCATATATTACTATTATAGTATATAATGGTCAGATATAGTGCTCCATACATTATAATGGGCCCCATAAAATGCTGCATACAGTATAATGGGCCTCATATAGTGCTCCATACAAGATAATGGGCCCCATATAATGCTCCATACGGTACAATGGCCCCATATAATGCTCCATACAGTATAATGGATCCTATATATTGCTTCTATAGTATATAATGGTCACATATAGTGCTCCATGCAGTATAATGTGCCCCATATAATGCTGCATATAGTATAATGGGCCTCATATAGTGCTCCATACAGTACAATGAGACCCATATATTGCTCCATACTGTATTATGGGCCCATATAATGCACCACACAGTATATAATGGACCCATATATTACTCCATACAGTATAATGGGTCCCATATATTGCTCCTTACAGTATAATGGACCCCATATATTGTTCCATACAGTATATAATGGCCTCATATAGTGCTCCATTCAGTATAATGGTCCCATATATTGCTCCATATATTATAATAGCCCCATATATTGCTCCATAAAGTATAATGGCCCTATACATTGCTACATACATAAAAACTAAATAATCAAATACTCACCTCTCCTCATTCCCAGCTGCTGTGGTCACCTAAAAGTCTTATGACTCTCTGCAGTGCTCAGGACAGAAGGCGCACTGTAGTGACATCATCACGCCTTCAGTCCTGAGATGTCACAGAGTGTCAGAAGATGCTAAACAGACTGCAGTAGTGTGAAACAGGGAGAGGTGAGTATTTGAGGCGGGGAGGTGACTCACGGGCCCAATAATAATAATCTTTATTTTTATATAGCGCTAACATATTCCGCAGCGCTTTATAGGTTAATCGTGTCGGTGTCCACGACGGCAAGTGGGTCTCCCATTCGTCCAGGGCCCTGGCACTTGCCCAGGTGCACCGGGTGGTGACGCTGGCCCTGCATATGTATGATACAGTTTACAGGGCAGCTTAAGAATTTCACTATAAAGTTAACAAAAGAAACTGAAAACAAATTTGAGTAGAATTTACATTAACTACACAAAAAAAAATGCTAGGGCTAGATCCTGTTTTTATAGTAACTGGGACTACTTGAAATGGTCCAGCCAAACAAGCCTTACCTGAACAGTCTGCCTTTGACTGGCAGTTAAAAATAGCAATAAAAAAATTCTATAAATTTGGGGATTCAGAACCCCAACATGTTGTGACAAAACACATACCAACAGTACAGGAGAATTTAGTCCTAGTATATACAGCGTACATCGCATATATAGAAATACTGTTATAAACTGGAAGCTAGATGATTTTCTGTGTTCATTTCTGTGGGATTTGATGCTGCTCTACACTCAAAAGAAAATAGCGTATTAAAGTGTTTAGCAACAAAAAATTTACCAAATAGAGAGAATCATGTTAGGCGGGCTGTGGGAAATGAAGCGCTTTAGAGCTTCAGATTAGGTTTTATTAGTACCAACGCGCTTTGGCGCCAGACCAGCGCCTTTCCCAAGGTCAAAAGACTAAATAGCAACACAAGAAAAATCTACAACTATAGATGAATCCACCAATATAGATGAATCCACCACTATAGATGATTCCACCACTGTAGATGATTCCACCACTATAGATGAATCCACCACTATAGATGATTCAGCCACTATAGATGAACCCACCACTATACATGATTCCACCACTATACATGATACCACTATAGATGAATCCACGACTATAGATGAATCCACCACTATAGATGATTCCACCACTATTGATGATGATTAATAATAATAATAATAATAATAATTTTTTATTTATATAGCGCCAACATATTCCGCAGCGCTTTACAACTTATAGAGGGGACTTGTACAGACAATAGACATTACAGCATAACAGAAATCACAGTTCAAAACAGATACCAGTAGGAATGAGGTCCCTGCTCGCAAGCTTACAACCTATGAGGAAAAGGGGAGACACGAGAGGTGGATGGTAACAATTGCTTTAGTTATTTGGACCAGCCATAGTGTAAGGCTCGGGTGTTCATGTAAAGCTGCATGAACCAGTTAACTGCCTAAGTATGTAGCAGTACAGACACAGAGTGCTATTAACTGCATAAAGTGTATGAGAACATGATGCGAGGAACCTGATTATGTTTTTTGTTTTTTTTTTATTAGGCCACACAGGGATAGTTAGGTTAATGCGTTGAGGCGGTAGGCCAGTCTGAACAAATGCGTTTTTAGGGCACGCTTAAAACTGTGGGGATTGGGGATTAATCGTATTAACCTGGGTAGTGCATTCCAAAGAATCGGCGCAGCACGTGTAAAGTCTTGGAGACGAGAGTGGGAGGTTCTGATTATTGAGGATGCTAACCTGAGGTCATTAGCGGAGCGGAGGGCACGAGTAGGGTGGTAGACTGAGACCAGAGAGGAGATGTAGGGTGGTGCTGAGCCATGGAGTGCTTTGTGGATGAGGGTAGTAGTTTTGTACTGGATTCTGGAGTGGATGGGTAACCAGTGTAATGACTGGCACAAGGTAGAGGCATCGGTGTAACGGTTGGTGAGGAATATGATCCTGGCAGCAGCATTCAGGACAGATTGGAGCGGGGAGAGTTTGGTAAGAGGGAGGCCGATTAGTAGAGAGTTACAACAGTCCAGACGAGAATGAATAAGTGAGACAGTAGGAGTTTTTGCAGAGTCGAAAGTAAGAAAAGGGCGAATTCTAGAAATGTTTTTGAGATGCAGATAAGAAGAGCGAGCCAATGATCGGATGTGGGGGGTGAAGGAAAGCTCGGAATCAAGGATGACCCCAAGGCAGCGGGCATGTTGCTTTGGAGTAATCATGGAACCGCACACGGAGATGGCAATGTCAGGCAAAGGTAGGTTAGTAGAGGGAGAGAACACGAGGAGTTCAGTTTTTGACAGGTTCAGTTTCAGATAGAGGGAAGACATGATGTTAGAGACAGCGGTAAGACAATCACTGGTGTTTTCTAAGAAGGTCGGCATGAAAGCAGGAGAAGAGGTGTATAATTGGGTGTCGTCAGCATAGAGATGGTACTGGAAACCAAATCTACTGATTGTTTGTCCAATAGGGGCAGTATACAAAGAGAAGAGGAGGGGGCCTAGGACTGATCCTTGAGGAACCCCAACAGTAAGGGGAAGGTGAGAGGAGGAGGAACCAGCAAAACATACAGTGAAGGATCGGTCAGAGAGATAGGAGGAGAACCAAGAGAGAACGGTGTCCTTGATGCCGATGGAGCGGATTCCACCACTATAGATGATTCCACCACTATAGATGAATCGACCACTATACAGGTCCTTCTCAAAAAATTAGCATATAGTGTTAAATTTCATTATTTACCATAATGTAATGATTACAATTAAACTTTCATATATTATAGATTCATTATCCACCAACTGAAATTTGTCAGGTCTTTTATTGTTTTAATACTGATGATTTTGGCCTACAACTCCTGATAACCCAAAACACCTGTCTCAATAAATTAGCATATCAAGAAAAGGTTCTCTAAACGACCTATTACCCTAATCTTCTGACTCAACTAATTAACTCTAAACACATGCAAAAGATACCTGAGGCTTTTAAAAACTCCCTGCGTGGTTCATTACTCAAAACCCCCATCATGGGTAAGACTAGCGACCTGACAGATGTCAAGAAGGCCATCATTGACACCCTCAAGCAAGAGGGTAAGACCCAGAAAGAAATTTCTCAACAAATAGGCTGTTCCCAGAGTGCTGTATCAAGGCACCTCAATGGTAAGTCTGTTGGAAGGAAACAATGTGGCAGAAAACGCTGTACAACGAGAAGAGGTGACCGGACCCTGAGGAAGATTGTGGAGAAGGACCGATTCCAGACCTTGGGGAACCTGAGGAAGCAGTGGACTGAGTCTGGTGTGGAAACTCACCTGACCTGAGCCTGACCTGGTACTTTTTTCTGATGAAAGCAAATTTTGCATGTCATTCGGAAATCAAGGTGCCAGAGTCTGGAGGAAGACTGGGGAGAAGGAAATGCCAAAATGCCTGAAGTCCAGTGTCAAGTACCCACAATCAGTGATGGTGTGGGGTGCCATGTCAGCTGCTGGTGTTGGTCCACTGTGTTTCATCAAGGGAAGGGTCAATGCAGCTAGCTATCAGGAGATTTTGGAGCACTTCATGCTTCCATCGGCTGAAATGCTTTATGGAGATGAAGATTTCATTTTTCAGCACGACCTGGCACCTGCTCACAGTGCCAAAACCACTGGTAAATGGTTTACTGACCATGGTATTACTGTGCTCAATTGGCCTGCCAACTCTCCTGACCTGAACCCCATAGAGAATCTGTGGGATATTGTGAAGAGAAAGTTGAGAGACGCAAGACCCAACACTCTGGATGAGCTTAAGGCCGCTATTGAAGCATCCTGGGCCTCCATAACATCTCAGCAGTGTCACAGGCTGATTGCCTCCATGCCACGCCACATTGAAGCAGTCATTTCTGCCAAAGGATTCCCGACCAAGTATTGAGTGCATAACTGAACATTATTATTTGATGGTTTTTTTGTTTGTTATTAAAAAACACTTTTATTTGATTGGACGGGTGAAATATGCTAATTTATTGAGACAGGTTTTTTGGGTTATCAGGAGTTGTAGGCCAAAATCATCAGTATTAAAACAATAAAAGACCTGACAAATTTCAGTTGGTGGATAATGAATCTATAATATATGAAAGTTTAATTGTAATCATTACATTATGGTAAATAATGAAATGTAACACTATATGCTAATTTTTTGAGAAGGACCTGTAGATGATTCCACCATTATAGATGAATCCACCACTGTACATAATTCCACCACTGTAGATGATTCCACCACTGTAGATGATTCCACCACTGTAGATGATTCCACCACTATAGATGATTCCACCACTATAGATGAATCCATCACTACAGATCAATCCACTACTAGACATGATTCCACCACTATAGACGAATCCACCACTGTAGACGAATCCGCCAATATAGATGAATCTGCCACTATAGATGATTCCACCACTATAGATGATTCCACCACTATAGATGATTCCACCACTATAGATGAATCAACCACTATACATGATTCCACCACTATATATGAATCCACCACTATAGATGATGAATCCACCACTATAGATGAATCCACCACTATAGATGATTCCACCACTATATATGAATCCACCACTATAGATGATGAATCCACCACTATAGATGAATCCACCACTATAGATGATTCCACCACTATAGATGATTCCACTACTACAGATGAATTCACCACTATAGATGATTCCACCACTATAGATGATTCCACCACTATAGACGAATCCACCACTATAGATGAATCCACCACTATAGATGATGAATCCACCACTATAGATGAATCCACCACTATACATGATTCCACCACTATAGATGAATCCACCACTATAGATGATTCCACTACTACAGATGAATACACCACTATAGATGATTCCACCACTATACATGATTTCACCACTATACATAGTAACATAGAAAAATAGTTATTAAGGTTGAAGGAAGACTTTAAGTCCATCTAGTTCAACCCATAGCCTAACCTAACATGCCCTAACATGTTGATCCAGAGGAAGGCAAAAAATATAACCTGATGAATCCACCACTACAGATGAATCCACCACTACAGATGAATCCACCATTGTAGATGATTCCACCACTATAGATGATTCCACCACTATAGATGATTCCACCACTATACATGATTCCACCACTATGGATGATTCCCCACTACAGATGAATCCACCACTACAGATGAATCCACCACTACAGATGAATCCACCACTGTAGATGATTCCACCACTATAGATGATTCCACCACTATAGATGATTCCACCACCATAGATGAATCCACCACTATAGATGAATCCACCACTATACATGATTCCACCACTATAGATGATTCAACCACTATAGATGAATCCACCACTATAGGTGATTACACCACTACAGATGAATCCACCACTATAGATGAATCCACCACTACAGATAATTCCACCACTATAGATGAATCCACCACTATACATGATTCCATCACTATACATGAATGCAAAACTATAGATGATTCCACCACTACAGATGAATCCACCACTACAGATGAATCCACCACTATAGATGATTTCACCACTATAGATGAATCCACCACTATAGATGATTCCACCACTATACATGATTCCACCACTATACATAGTAACATAGTAACATAGTTATTAAGGTTGAAGGAAGACTTTAAGTCCATCTAGTTCAACCCATAGCCTAACCTAACATGCCCTAACATGTTGATCCAGAGGAAGGCAAAAAAACCATGTGGCAAAGAGTAAGCTCCACATTGGGGAAAAAAATTCCTTCCCAACTCCACATATGGCAATCAGACTAGTTCTCTTGATCAAGGCCCTATCAAGGAATCTAGTACATATAACCTGATAATTCCACCACTACAGATGAATCCACTACAGATGAATCCACCACTGCAGATGAATCCACCACTACAGATGAATCCACCACTATAGATGAATCCACCACTGTAGATTATTCCACCACTATAGATTATTCCACCACTACAGATGAATCCACCACTATACATGATTCCACCACTATAGATGAATCCACCACTACAGATGAATCCACCACTGTAGATTAATCCACCACTGTAGATGATTCCACCACTATAGATGATTCCACCACTATAGATGAATCCACCACTATACATGATTCCACCACTATACATGATTCCACCACTACAGATGAATCCACCACTATACATGATTCCACCACTATAAATGAATCCACCACTATAAATGAATCCACCACTATACATGATTCCACCACTATACATGATTCCACCACTATAGATAGTAACAGTAACATAGTTATTAAGGTTGAAGGAAGACTTTAAGTCTATCTAGGTCAACCCATAGCCTAACTTAACATGCCCTAACATGTTCATCCAGAGGAAAGCAAAAAAACCATGTGGCAAAAAGTAAGCTCCACATTGGGGAAAAAATTCCTTCCCGACTCCACATATGGCAATCAGACTAGTTCCCTGGATCAAGGCCCTATCAAGGAATCTAGTATATATAACCTGATGATTCCACCACTACAGATGAATCCACCACTACAGATGAATCCACCACTATAGATGAATTCACCACTATAGATGAATCCACCACTGTAGATAATTCCACCACTATAGATGATTCCACCACTATAGATGATTCCACTACTACAGATGAATCCACAACTATACATGATTCCACCACTATATATGAAACCACCACTACAGATGAATCCACCACTATAGATGAATCCACCACTACAGATGAATCCACCACTATAGATGAATTCACCACTATAGATGAATCCACCACTATAGATGAATCCACCACTATAGATGATTCCACCACTATAGATGATTCCACCGCTACAGATGAATCCACCACTATACATGATTCCACCACTATAGATGAAACCACCACTATAGATGATTCCACCGCTACAGATGAATCCACCACTATACATGATTCCACCACTATAGATGAAACCACCACTACAGATGAATCCACCACTATAGATGAATCCACCACTACAGATGAATCCACCACTATAGATGAATTCACCACTATAGATGAATCCACCACTATAGATGAATCCACCACTATAGATGAATCCACCACTATAGATGAATCCACCACTATAGATGAATCCACCACTACAGATGAATCCACCACTATAGATGAATTCACCACTATAGATGAATCCACCACTATAGATGAATCCACCACTACAGATGAATCCACCACTATAGATGAATTCACCACTATAGATGAATCCACCACTATAGATGAATCCACCACTATAGATGATTCCACCACTATAGATGATTCCACCGCTACAGATGAATCCACCACTATACATGATTCCACCACTATAGATGAAACCACCACTATAGATGATTCCACCGCTACAGATGAATCCACCACTATACATGATTCCACCACTATAGATGAAACCACCACTACAGATGAATCCACCACTATAGATGAATCCACCACTACAGATGAATCCACCACTATAGATGAATTCACCACTATAGATGAATCCACCACTACAGATGAATCCACCACTATAGATGAATTCACCACTATAGATGAATCCACCACTATAGATGAATCCACCACTATAGATGATTCCACCACTATAGATGATTCCACCGCTACAGATGAATCCACCACTATAGATGATTCTACCACTATAGATGATTCCACTACTACAGATGAATCCACCACTATAGATGAATCCACCACTATAGATGAATCCACCACTGTAGATGATTCCACCACTATACATGATTCCACCACTATAGTTGATTCCACCACTACAGATGAATCCACCACTATACATGAATCCACTACTATAGATGAATCCACCACTATAGATGATTCCACCACTATAGATGAATCCACCACTATACATGATTCCACCACTATACATGATTCCACCACTATAGATGAATCCACCACTATACACGATTCCACCACTCTAAACATCAGTAGCTAGTATTATAAATAAAATGGCACTGTATTAATAGCTGACTTTTTCTTTTTTTATGCAGATGTTTGAAAGATGCAAAGAAAGGTGTTTAGTTCACAGAAAAAAAGATGCTTACAACAACCCTCATTAGCAGTTTTTGTAATTGCAGAAGTCGAGTGTTATTTTTTGCTTCATATACCAGTAACCACACAGTAACATTCATCATTTAGAATAAAATTCATCAACCCAGGAAAAAAAAGTTACATAAAATTGTGTTGTATTGTATTGTTTAAGGTTTAAAAATTATATAAATATCTTTCAATTAATATGTTTATTGTTTTAGTAAACCACAGAATGTTGTCAATGCATGTATCCCAATTACTAAGTATTTTACTAATTCATCATTGAAGATGATTGTATTTTGTATAGAATGTTGTATATAAAATTTCACAGATGACTTCTCTTTATTAGACAATGAGCTCAATCGAGGCAGACCCCAATTCATTATCATGACAAAATGCCCTGAGAAATGGTACAATGGAATATGTATCAATTTTATTAAAGTGAATCTGTCAGCAGATTTTTGCCATGCAATCTGATGTGGGGACAAAGACCCTTATTCCAGTAATGTAGCACTTAGTTTACTGGGTGCAGTAGTTTTGTTAGAATAATAGATTTCTCTGCTGCAGCTCTAGCAGAGGTCAGAAGGTTGAGTCCTGTGTAACCCCCCACTGCTGATTGCTGTTTTCTGGATACATTGCATATTGACAAAATGCTGCAGATCAGCACTGGGGGCATAGTTGGACTTGGAGGCACAAGGCAGTTTGTCCTGCAGTGATAACATCCTGCTGATAAAATACTAATTTTATTTAAACAAAAAGACACAGCCTTGTATATGACACACTGCTGAAATCAGGGTCTCAGCCTTTAGATCACTGTGTCCTCAGATTACATAGCGAAAACTTGTTGACAAATTCCCTTTAAAGCAGTTGTACCTACTGAATAACAGCAAATCAGGTTTACCTTCTTCTGTCAGTTTGCTAAAAAGTTTCTTGTTGCTTAAAGCTGGCCATACACATTAAATGACATCGTTTGGCCAGAAATCTCGCTCATCTCTCCCATACACATGAACACTTGACAAAGTCACCAACAGACACCTGTGCCGGCAGCTTATCTCTGGGAGAACAAAGTGATCAGTCCAAAATCTGACAAGCCCAATCAACTTCGGCACATGGTCACTTATATAGTGTTGATATCAGATTAGTCAAATGTGTATGGGGCGCCATCTCAGTCTGCATTAGCAACTCTGGAAAGCTCAAGCTGAATTGCCATACAAGTATCTACAAAAGCACATTAAAAAATGCAATTCCAACAGAAAGGAAATAGCAGCTGGTTACGGTGTGAAAACAATAATAAATCAAAGAAACAGATGAAGATTCTCGGTTAATTCGAATCTGAACAAACTGACAGAAAGGTGATTGCTGTATTGGTAATAATAGGTGATAGCACCAAACCATTGCTTTTACTTTGAACTAATCTTATGACCAAGTATAAGCCGATAATATTAAATGTTCGCACATGTAATGTGGGTTTGATACATTTGTTACAAAGATTAATATAAAATGGATACCTTTGGGACATTTTTTATACTTAACTGCATATATTTTGGACTAAAAAAATGTAAAATTGGGTTGTATTAAACATTTTGCACCATTTACCCATTAAGTGCTCTGTATCGCACTGTCTGGCAGCAGAATGATTTAATCTGATCTTATCTAAGAATCTGTTAGTGAGCTCATTCTGAGGAGATAGTTTGTTAATTTTTTATGTGTCTTTTTCGGAACGCCACTTGGTTGATTAGGACTACAAATTATATGAAAGTTGAGCTGAATTTTGAGCTCAGTAATCAGTTGAAAAAAGCTCAGAAAAGGCCAGACAATGACAGGCTCAGACTAGCCCACAGGGGAACAGGTGAATTTCCCACTGGGCACCAGTGCAGGAGTGGACCCGCCACTCCTTTTATATGCGCAGTAGCTGGCCCAATATATTTGATTCACTACATAGAGACAAAAGCAGCATGTCAACTTACAGTTCCTATCTACCTGCCTGTTTTGCAAGGCACCGATCTCTGCCGGCTAAGAGCGATCACAGACTGCTCCTCCTGGCAAGTCTGTGGATTCTGGTGACATCACGTCGACAGAGTAGCTCCTTCTCTTCCACTCCGCTCTATTTATGGGGTGTTACTGCCGACATTATGATGACTGACAACTGGTTCCCCATTGCAGGGAGCTGACTGTCAAGCAGCATAATGTCAGCAATGACCCCCTGTTGAAAGAGCGGACCAGAAGAGGTAGTGTTGCTCTGTTGACGTGAGGTCAAATGAAGCAGGAGAGTCACCACCTGGCCCATTAGAGACTGGCACTAGGCAAGTAAGTTCTTAGACACATTTAAAAAATAAGCAAAATCCCAGATAACCCCTGTAACAAAATATCTAGTTTATAATTATTTGGAAGAATGGTACATTTGTGAATGAGAACAATGTAATGTTTGCATATAGCTGAACTGTAGGCTCCCAGAGGCATTGTTACCAGTGGACCCTTTGCACCCCAGTCTGACACTGGATAAAAGTTACAAACTCTCCTGTGGAGAAAGCTCTCTGAGTGTTCTTAATTAACTAATTAAGCAGCCTGCAATATGAAGGGACATAGGGAAACAAAACGCCAAACAGTGCTAACTTTTTCATGAAAAATCAAATTGCAGAAATGATTTTAGTCCAAAATACATGTATTTAAGTAAAGAGAAATGCCCCCAATAGCGTCCAAACCCTTTCAGCTGAAACCAAGACAAATAACTTGTATTGTTTCATTTATGTTTTTGATTTTTTTTGGTTTTGGATTTAAAAAAAATGCATTAAAAGCTGCACTAATGTCCTATCTGCAAATTGTAATGATGTCCTTCTGTATATAATACTATAGACACACCATAGCTGAGCTTCGTTTATCTGCGATATCACAACAAAGCTCCAAAAGCATTAGCTTACTCTGAAGGAACTTGCCTAATTGAACATCTAACCAAGAGCACCGTTTTCTGTGAAATCGTGTTCCTCCCTGCTGCCAAGAACTTTCCTGGATACTTCTTAGAAACTATGTATGGTGATTAATACACTCATTATTACAGGAAACCCTACTGTTGGCCTCCGTGTGCTGCTGTTGTTTTCTTAGCAGGCGACATGAACGCACGTACATTGTTCTTTTTGTAAATATTTCTTTACTTTTGCGGATATAAAAAGTAAATGCTCAAGTTATTGCTGACATTCCTGATTGTGGTCATGATTTAATGTCTCGGGAAAGACCTGAAATAAACACAGCCGTAAGGGTGGGAAAAAGGTCATATGGGAAAAAAAGGTGATGTGCTGTGAAACCTGTTTAGATGATAAACTGATGAATTGGTGAAAAAAAACAACATTTTTCCTGATTTGTTTATCTTTAAAAAAAATTACAATATTATTAAACTTTCAGTTTTTTAATTTTTTAACCCCACTCGCGATCATCACAGCGCGCACACAATTACTGGTATAATAAATATACTGCAATACATGTTAACCCCTGATGCCCAGTAACCCATTGCTACCCCGCCAATGGGGTGACAGAGGAAGCCTAAAAAAGTCAAATAATGTATGTGCATTTTACATGCCATCAACATTTACCTCCATAATGTAAAAATGTAACAGCACTAGATTAAAACGTAGTCCATACAAAATAATGTGATGATATAGTGTAACATTTCTGTGTACTTTTAAAGAAAAATATTATACCTCATAAAACAAACATTTAACATTTTGTTGACTTTAAAAAAAAATGTCATAAATGCCAAAAGGAATTATTACAACCAAACCGCTAAACACAACTACAAACAGAAACTTAGGGGCACACAAAGTATACAGCATAAAATCATTGGATCATTTAGATTTTAATAACCAAGTTCAAAAGATAAATTGACTTTTCAACATCCTATTGTTGATTATTTAAGTGGTTTTCCATTTTTGATAAATGGATAACCTATCCTTTCGGCCCCCTCCTGTTGATCCACCCTGCTGACGCAACTAAAATGACAGAGTTATGTCGTACTCGTATGGAGTACTGTAAAAAATGATGGTAACATGGTGCACCCAATAACTACATCTGTAAAGGTATGCGAGTATGCATCTATTGGCTCTAAAAATGCATATAATAACTTATGAGTATTCTGCTGTACTTTAGTGGAATAATAGGCAAGTATAGGCAATAACCGTGGACAGGCAGAACAGGACAGAGCATGCAAAGAAAAATATACAAACCTAAGATGAGTAGCTAAAAAACAGAAATCAATACACAGGAAACCAAGCAAACTCAGAAGACATGCCAATAAGAGTTGATGTTAAATGGAGTAGTAAGTTCCCTAACAGGAGATATATAGGCACACATAGGGTGAATAATATGATAGTAGTGGAAAAAAATACCACTATCATGTACAAAATTAATAACTCACAACGTTTTCAATCCCCCATGGCTCTTCCTCTGCCCAAAAGACGTGTAGGCAGGCCGACACGGGTAAGTATTGTCACTGGTGTCCACCCACTTCAGTCACATAGGCCACATGGTCTGAAGCTGTATTTACACTGAAAGATAATCATAAACAGGAATTCTTAAGAACGCTTGCTGACCACCCAATGAACGAGCAAAACACTTGTTCTTCTGTTGAGATGATCTTTTGCGCAGTGCAATCTATGATCATTCTCGGCAGCATATCTTAATGGGTAATCAAGGCTTGAGCTGTCCTGTTTACCCAGTATGCTGCATGGTCGAGAACGATAGCAGCCTATGCTCACTAAGGCTAGGTTCACATTAGCGTTTGAGTCCGCAGCGTGGTGTTGGGGACTTCTTTCCTTATGTTCTGCCTACTTCCACATGCGTCCTGCTTATCTACCTTTAACATTAGCGATCTGTCACAGTGCACATTATTTACTTTGTTCTGAGGCATACCAATTAGTAGTCTCATGGCGACTGTCGGTCCATGTACAATAAATAGATCCTTAGACTACCTATTGCCACTAAATGGAAGACGGTCTGAAAGTCACAGTGGGTTATGAGACGTGACTACCACAGGGAACAGTTAACTCACTCCTTGGAAGTAAAGGTACCTTCACACGAAACGATATCGCTAGCGATCCGTGACGTTGCAGCGTCCTCGCTAGCGATATCGTTTCGTTTGACACGCAGCAGCGATCAGGATCCTGCTGTGATGTCGCTGGTCGCTGAATAAAGTCCAGAACTTTATTTGGTCGTCCGATCGCCGTGTATCGTTGCGTTTGAAAGCAAAAGCAACGATACCAGCGATATTTTACACTGGTAACCAGGGTAAACATCGGGTTGCTAAGCGCAGGGCCGCGCTTAGTAACCCGATGTTTACCCTGGTTACCAGCGTAAAAGTAAAAAAAACAAACAGCACATACTCACCTGCGCGTCCCCTGCCGTCTGCTTCCTGACACTTACTGAGCGCCGGCCCTAAAGTGAAAGTGAAAGCACAGCGGTGACGTCACCGCTCTGCTGTTAGGGCCGGAGCTCAGTCAGTGTCAGGAAGCAGACGCTGGGGGACGCGCAGGTGAGCATGTACTGTTTGATTTTTTTACTTTTACGCTGGTAACCAGGGTAAACATCGGGTTACTAAGCGCGGCCCTGCGCTTAGCAACCCGATGTTTACCCTGGTTACCCGGGACCTCGGCATCGTTGGTCGCTGGAGAGCGGTCTGTGTGACAGCTCCCCAGCGATCAAACAGTGACGCTGCAGCGATCGGCATCGTTGTCGCTATCGCTGCAGCGTCGCTTCGTGTGAAGGTACCTTAAGAATGCAGTCCTGGCATATTTAAATTGGCTGTTACAACGGACAGTATCTTTATCTGGTCAATTGATCTCTTGCTTTTACTCCATTATGATTAATAACAGTTATAAAAGTATTTTATTTTCATTTTTGAAGCGGTCTTTATTTCTAAAGAAAATAAAAGAGCATTTTATTCACGTAGTTTCACCAAATTAGCATAAATGTTGATTTAAAAGGCCATTGTTGAGAATTACTATGCTTAATGCACCAGAATTCTGGCACTATTTTTGTGGAAAAAAACTGGGTACCAGCTTTGACCAAGATTTATCATGTATTTTAAATAATTTCTACACCTTGTAAGAGAAGGGGGAGTAGTTTAGGCAGAAAAGTTGTCTGAAGTAACCCAGCCAAGATATGGCACAATGTGGTGCTTATTATAAGATTATTTATATTGTTTCTCCCTTCTACTAACCTCACTCTACCTAACATCAAAATAACCCTGGAGGGTTTAACCATAACTCCCAAGCAGCATGCCCACTGTCTTGGGGTCATATTCGATACTGAACTTTCCTTTTCTCCTTATTTCCAATCACTCACTCGCTCTTGTCACCTGCATCTTACAAACATCTCCAGAATCCGACCTTTTCTCACATTTGAATCTGCTAAGACTACTGTCACTCTTATTCATTCTCGTCTGGACTACTGCAACTCTCTTCTGATCGGTCTCCCTCTTACCAAACTTTCTCCTCTCCAACCCATCCTGAATGCGGCAGCCAGGGTCATATTTCTGTCCAGCCGCTTCACTGATGTCTCCATCTTGTGCCAGTCATTACACTGGCTACTCATTCGCTACAGAGTCCAGTATAAACTCATCTCTCTCACCCACAAAGCTCTCCACAGTTCTGCACCGCCTTATATCTCCTCTCTCATCTCTGTCTATCGCCCTACACGTGCCCTCCGTTCTACAAATGACCTAAGACTAACATCCCCTGTAATCTGAACATCGCACCTCCGTCTCCAAGACTTCTCTCGTGCTGCGCCAGCTCTCTGGAATGCACTTCCCCAGATGATCAGACTGATACCTAGCCCCGACCTATTCAAGCGCGCTTTGAAAACCCATCTCTTCAAACAAGCTTACCACATCAACTAACTTTGCCCTGTTCCCTCCTTCCAAATATTATTCTGAATCTGCACCCTACTAGTCATCTGTCTCCACACCCTCCATGCACACGATAACTGCACTTGATACTTGACTATTGCACTTAAACACACAGGCTGATGATCGGATCATGCAGCTTTGTATGAAAATCCCTATTTATTATAATTGCCAGACCTGAAATAACAAGCACTTTTCACCTATTGAGTCCCCCCATTTCCTTGTAAATTGTAAGCTTGCGAGCAGGGACCTCACCCCTAATGTGACTGTTTAAATTTTCTTAAAGGGAACCTATCACCCCGTTTTTTTCGGTATGAGATAAAAATACTGTTAAATAGGGCCTGAGCTGTGCATTACAATAGTGTAGTTTGTGGACCCCGATTCCCCACCTATGCTGCCGAAATACGTTACCAAAGCAGTCATTTTCGCCTGTCAATCAGGCTGGTCAGGTCGGATGGGCGTGGCTTCTTCCCCCAGATATTGCGTAGTTTTCCGTTGGTGGCGTAGTGGTGTGCGCATGTCCAAGGTCCCCAATCCTGCACGGGGGGGTGAAAATAGCAGCGATGTCCGTTATTCCATTGGTGGTCGGTGGGCGCGGCCATCTTGCTTTGGCCGCGCGTGCGCAGAAGCGGCGCTCTGCTGGCCGCGGCTTCAGGAAAATGGCCGCCGCGATCTCCATCTGCGCACGCGCGGCATCCCGCGGCCATTTTCCTGAAGCCGCGGCCAGCAGAGCGCCGCTTCTGCGCACGCGCGGCCAAAGGAAGATGGCCGCGCCCACCGACCACCAATGGAATAACGGACATCGCTGCTGTTTTCACCCCCCCGTGCAGGATTGGGGACGTTGGACATGCGCACACCACTACGCCACCAACGGAAAACTACGCAATATCTGGGGGAAGAAGCCACGCCCATCCGACCTGACCAGCCTGATTGACAGGCGAAAATGACTACTTTGGTAACGTATTTCGGCAGCATAGGTGGGGAATCGGGGTCCACAAACTACACTATTGTAATGCACAGCTCAGGCCATATTTAACAGTATTTTTATCTCATACCGAAAAAAACGGGGTGATAGGTTCCCTTTAACTTGTATTGAATGTATTGTCTGTACATGTCCCCGCTTAATTGTAAAGTGCTGCGGAATATATTGGCGCTATATAAATAAAAATTATTATTATTATTCCTAGGAGCGCTCATTAACCAATAACACAGGTCAACAAAAAAAAAAAATTTTTCTGGTGTCCAAAATATTTTAATGAATTTGGGGTATTTTTGGGGTGCTGATTCTGAATATGCTATCAGTTTTGCCAGATTGGCTCAAGTTTTTGACATTTTTGGTATCTTAAATATAGCACTTGTTGGTAAATGCGACGCATCATCTCATTAATTTCTTTGGATTAGTACTTGAACTGAGCAGTTCTCAATATAGTTTTGTGTTAATTAGTGTTCTAAAAGTTTGTTCATAGCTTGATTTTTGCACTAACTTTATGTTGTTGTCTGTTTTCCAGTGAAAAGCATGAACTCATCAAGAAGAAGTTGTCTTAACGATCCAGACTCATTCTGTTACATTTGTGGTGAATACACACTGCCAAAACATAGAAGAAACATAACAGACTTCGTAAAAAAAGTGTATTTTGCCTATTTTGGGGTTATGCTTGGGGACCAAGACAAGTTTTGGGCACCACACATAGTGTGCAAAGCATGTATCGAATTATTACGAAAATGGAGCAAAGGACAAAGAAAAAGCTTCAAATTTGGTGTTCCAATGGTGTGGAGAGAGCCAAAAAATCATCATGATGACTGTTATTTCTGTGCAGTGCAAGTGCAAGGATTCAATAAGCATAAGAAACGAAAATGGGAGTAACATGGAATCTGCAAGAAGGCCTGTCCCTCATTGTGAAGATGTGCCTGTACCTGTGTTTACCATAAATAACAGTCATCATGGTGATTTTTTGGCTCTCTCCACACCATTGGAACACCAAATTTGAAGCTTTTTCTTTGTCCTTTGCTTCATTTTCGTAATAATTCGATACATGCTTTGCACACTATGTGTGGTGCCCAAAACTTGTCTTGGTCCCCAAGCATAACCCCAAAATAGGCAAAATACACTTTTTTTACGAAGTTTGTTATGTTTCTTCTATGTTTTGGCAGTGTGTATTCACCACAAATGTAACAGAATGAGTCTGGATCGTTAAGACAACTTCTTCTTGATGAGTTCATGCTTTTCACTGGAAAACAGACAACAACATAAAGTTAGTGCAAAAATCAAGCTATGAACAAACTTTTAGAACACTAATTAACACAAAACTATATTGAGAACTGCTCAGTTCAAGTACTAATCCAAAGAAATTAATGAGATGATGCGTCGCATTTACCAACAAGTGCTATAAATAAGATACTAAAAATCTCAAAAACTTGAGCCAATCTGGCAAAACTGATGACATATTCAGAATCAGCACCCCAAAAATACCCTAAATTCGATGAAATATCTTTGGCACCAAAAATGCTGTTGACCAGTGTAATCAGTCACTGTAAACAGGCTGCCAATGACCAAGAAATGAGCAAAACGCTTGTTTGTCAGATGAAATTATTTTCAAGCTTGCGCCACTCAATGTATTCAAAAACCAGATTGAGAAAGTTTGTTAACCCTTGAGGTGCTTTGCAGGCATTAACGTAAAGTGAAATAAAAATATACAGAAATAAGATTTTTTACATTAAATTTATTACTTTAGCCCCAATTTTCTTATATTCACAACAGTAACAGGATAAAAAGGACCCTACAATTTGTTGTACAATTTTTCCTGAGCCAATACCACATATGTGGTCGGAAAGTATTTTTTGGGCACTTGGCAGGAATCGGAAGCAAAGCACTATTTTACTTTTGAAGTGCAATTTTGACTAGAACATGTTGCACCTGAAAAGTACCTGGGTGCCAAAACAGCAGAAAACCCCTACACTGAACCCCATTTTAGAAACTTATCCACTCAAGGAATTCATATAAGGTTGCAGTGACCATTTTGCACCAACACGTGATTCACAAAAGTTTATAGCATTAACCCTTTCCAACCTTAGACATATAGTTATGTCTAAGGTTGGCACCCCCTGCTTGCTGCGGGCTCCAGCGATGAGCCTGCAACTTTTACGGCAAATGTCAGCTGATTTGAACAGCTGACATGTGCCCCTAATAGCCACGGGTGGAATCACGATCTACCCGCGGCTGTTAACATGTTAAATGCTGCTGTCAATCTCTGACAGCAGTATTTAACATGCTCACGCTGGAAGTTTGTCAATAATCCCGCCCATCAGCGCCCGTATCAGATGATCGCGGGTCGCCAATGGGTTGGCAAGACAACCCGGGGTCTGCTGCAGACCCCTGTGGTTGTCATTGCTAGATTTCTGCTACATAAACCAGGGCTGAAGCCCTGCTCTGTGTAGCACAAGCAATCGGATGCTCACAGCTTCTAGTCTACCATGGAGACTATTGAAGCAAGTGTAAAGTAAAAAAAAAATGTTTTTAAGAAAAATATCAAAGTTCAAATCACCACCTATTCGCCCCATTCAAAATAAAACAATTAAAAATATATGAAAAATACACATATCTAGTATCGTCGAGTTCAGAATCGCCCATTCTATAAATATATAAAAAGAATTAATCCGATCAGTAAACGGCGTAAAAAGATATCTTGAGATGTTGCCTCAGTGTTGCCACATAATCTTCTTTTCTCATGATGACATCTATTTTTGTGAAGTGTGCCAGTCCCTCCTGCAGCAAAACAACCGCACTGCTACCCCAGTTTTTCACAGTTGGGATGGTGCTCTTAGACTTCCAAGCTTCTCCCTTTTTCCTCCAAAAGTAACGATGGTCATTATGCCCAAAAAGTTCGATTTTAGTTTCATCAGACCACAAGACATGTCTCCAAAAATTAAGGTCTTTGTTCCTGTGTGAATTTGCAAACATTAATCTGGCTTTTTATATTTCTTTTGAAGTAATGGCTTCTTCCTGTCAGAGTGGCCTTTCAGGCCATGTTGATACAGTACTCATTTAACTGTGGATATTGACAAAATCTATTCAGCTTCCACCATCATCTTGACAAGGTCTTTTGCTTTTGTCCTTGGGTTGATATGCACATGTTGGACCAAAGCACATTCATCTCTGGGACATAGAACCCATCTCCTTTCTGAGCGGTATGATGGCTGGACATTCCCATCTTGTTTGTACTTGCATATAATTGTTTGAACAGATGAATGAGGCACCTTCAGGTGTCTTGAAATTGTACCCAAGGATGAGCCAGACTTGTGCAAGTCCACAATTCTCTTCCTGATATCTTGGCTGATTTCTTGAGACTTTCCCATGATTTTACACAAAGAAGCAGTGCGTTTCAGGTGTGCATTAAAATACATCCACAGGTGTGTCTCTAATTAAGTCAGATGTTGCCAAAAGAGAAGCTTCCAAACACATGACATCCTCATATGGGCAGTCCAGAGTTGTTTAAAGGCTTAGTAATCTTAGTGTATGTAAACTTTTGACTTTGCAGTAAGCAACATTCTCTCTCTCTCTATTATTCTGGCATTTGGCAAATATTAATAATTATGATAATCCAAATTAACCTAAAATGGGTAAGTTTTATTCTGATTTCTTGTCAGATATTGAGAAAAACTTGCATATGGGTCTTTTTATATAGTGTATGTAAACTTCTGGTTTTAACTGTATATATGTTACTTACTTTTCCTGTGGTGTATACAGGTGTAATTTGCAGTATCTATATTATTCTGTATATACAAACTGCATAGTACTACTTCTCCTGTCCTGTATAGTAGGTAATTCTCAGTATCTGTATTATTCTGTATATCCTGTCCTGTATAGTAGGTAATTCTCAATATCTGTATTATTTTTGTATATATACACAGTGCACAGTATCACTTCTTCTGTCCTGTATACCGGGTGTAATTCTAAGTATCTGTATTATTCTGTATATAGTTGGAGCGCCCCCGCACCGCCGCAGGGCCGAGGGGTACCCGGAGCCGGGCCTCTAGGTCTCAGTCCTGGGGTTGTCACGGTGGCTAGACCCGGTCCGTGGCCCTGTCCGTCAGTGGGGGGGACGTCCGGTGAAGTAGGTGCTGTTAACGGTGGTATAGCGGTGCAGTTGTGGGGTGCAGGTCGCGATAAATAACGAGGACACCAGGTTGCAGTCTCTTTACCTCTTTACTGAAGATGTGGGAGACCTCAGTCCAGAGCGCTGTTAACTGGGTTTTCAGAGACCGGCCGGTCCAACGACACATCAGGAGCTCTCTTTACAGGTGGGAATCAGTATCTACCTTCTAGCGCTGTGTGTTGTAGTTCTTCCCTGCTGAGCTCCCGGGATAGTCCTCACAACTGTTTCTTTCTGTCTCTACTGTTCCTTCTCCGTCCTCCAGGTGATATGGTAGGACGCACCCGTATGACGGGGTAGGCCTGGAGTTCTTCCGGGACCCTAGAGTCGCCCCTCTCCCACAGCTGCCTCCGTTGTCTGCTTAGGTGTTAAGTGAGACAGCCAACCTGTAGTTAGCTGCCCTGCCGTGGTTTGCAATGTACTTAAAGTCTCTTACTTGCTCGGCGTTCCGGCCACCGACTGTTTGCGCCTCAGAAGGATGTTGCCTCGGTCTAACAGCAAGACCCCTTCTGGTATTTCTCCTTTTCTGTATTCCCGTTGTGCACTGGTTAGTTCTGCTCTGAGGAGTCTGCCAGGATCCCATCCCTGACAGGTCCTCTCACTAGCTCTTCCCAGCTACTTCTCCCTGTCTTCCTGTCCAACCCCCAGTTTTACCAGAGTTGTGAGGAGTGGCCTACTAGATAGGACCACCCCCCCTGGTGGCCGGAGTGTGAAGTGTGGTGTGAGTGTACCTGATCAGAGAAACTCCCTAGTGCAATCAGACGCACCATAGCTCCCCGTAGTGGCGCAGCCACAGCACTGCAACAACCAGGACTCTGGGGTGCTGCACTCCCCCCCGGTTAAATCCAGTACTCCGGGACTGGGAAAACAAGAACAATAATACATGTTAACAGAAAACACACAAATTTTTGAAATAGCATAACAATTGAACATAACAGAGCTTCCCTTTACGGGAGGTGAGGATTCTTGAACGTTGCGAAAGTTTGGTCATGCACAGTTTATGACTCTCAGTTCAGTGGTTGAAACAGCGGGGACCCCGGGTAAACAAAGGGGCCCCCCTTGTGGAAGTTTTTGAGCAATTCACCGTCCATTACTCTAGTGTCCATTTAAAAACCTGTAACAAAAGGATATGCATACAAACATTTTCAATTACATAGCAGCCCTATCAATACCTCCAAGTTTTGTAGCGGAGGGGAGTTTGATTTTGAGTGCTGCGTGTGGACCTTCGCAGCGCAGGGGTTGCTATTGGTCTAACAGGGCCCGCTATGCTTGCTACCGCTGGTGTAGTGCGCTGTTTTCTAACTACACTTCTAGTGAGTCTGGGTAGCACTGGCAGGTTGGGGCTCTCAGAGCTGCTGCTATCAACAGTGGGTACGGCAGGCTCACTGATGGCAGAGGGAGGATTTGCCGGTTCAACGGTTGGCATGGCTTCTTCAGGCAAGGCTTGTTGAGGTTGCGGGACCGGATGATCTGGTACCACCATTGTTTCTGGTGGGTCCGGCTGTGGAAACGTTAGAACAGGTACCGCGATGGCCTGATTTATCTGAGTCCAGGACTGGGGAAAATCACCAAGGACAGTATGGAACATCTTCTCCTTTTCCACCGGCGGGGAGATTTCTGGGGCCGTGCCCCTCTCTTTCAACTTATCGGGGCAGACCTTAAGGTGATCCCTGGATACCGCTGTCGAGGTCTCCCCTCTGTCCTTGCTGATGAGACAGACCTTAGTGTTGTCGAAGTCGGATGGCAAGATGGTAAACGGTTCCGCTTCCCATTGGTCATCAAGCTTGTGTAACCTCCTCTTTCGTTTAAGCACTTGCTCACCAGGTGACAGGGGAATCGCAGGAGCGTGTTGATTGTAGTCCCTTTCTTGTTTCTGCCTAGCCTGGGCGAGACTTCTCTCCACACACTCCTGTACTTCGCGGTATCTTCGCTGCCTTTCTGTATCCCAATCTGCCTCCGGCGAGGTATCTTCGGGTACTAGGACCCCCATGTCCAGATCAACGGGTAACCGACTAGACCTTCCTCGCATCAGGTACGCTGGAGTACAGTTGGTGGAACTTACTGGGATGTGGTTGTACATATCCACCAAGTCAGGCAACTTTGTCGGCCACAGGTTCCGTTCCTCCACAGGCAAGGTCTTCAATAAATCGATTACTACCTGGTTCATCTTCTCGCACATCCCGTTGGTTTGGGGGTGGTACGGTGTAGTTCTGATCTTCTTACACCCGTACAGCTGGCAGAATTCTTGGAACACTTCCGCTTCGAATGCAGGCCCCTGATCGGTCAGTACTTTCTCTGGGTAGCCATGGGGTCTACAAAAGTGCTGCTGGAAGGCCCTGGCGGCAGTCCTAGCTGTTAGATCCTTGACAGGCACAACCACCAAAAACCTGGAGTAGTGGTCCACGATGGTAAGGGCGTAGATATAGCCCGACCGGCTAGGCGTCAGCTTCATATGATCCAGCGCGACCAGTTCGAGCGGCCGTTTGGTGATGATAGGCCGCAGGGGAGCCCGTTGACTGTCACGGTCCTTCCTTCGCAGACTACACGGACCACACTCTCGACACCACTTCTCAATGGTTCTCTTCATGCCAATCCAATAGAACCTCCCTCGGAGCAGCTTCTCCAGCTTCCTCCATCCGAAGTGTCCGGCTCCATCATGGTAGGCTCCCAGAACCATGGGCGCATCTCGCCTTGGCACCACTATCTGCCACACCAATTCATGAGTACGTGGGTCGATGCTCCTCCTGCACAACTTGCCATCATGGATAAACAGTTTGCTTCTCCCCTTCCACAGCTGTTGGGTTTCTTGTGGGTCATCTGGGCCAGGGTGCAACCCAGCCTGCGTCAAGAGTTCCTTCACCTGACGGACCGCGGGGTCACTATCCTGGGTTTCTGCCCATCCGTGGTGGGGCAGGGGATTCAGCGTGGCATCCGGTTGGTTCTTGTGCCTGTTCTTCACATGGTGAGAGTTCTGAGTGGCTTTGGGGCGATGGAAGGCAGGCAGCTCCACCTCTTCAAGTGCCTCCGGGTCTTCTCCCACTTCTGGTAGATTGGGCATTCGGGACAGAGCATCGGCATTGGCATTCTGGTGTCCTGCCCGATATTTGATGGTGAAATCATAGTTGGACAGCCGGGCCATCCACCGCTGTTCCAAAGCCCCGAGTTTGGCAGTACCCAGATGCGTTAGCGGATTGTTGTCCGTGAAGACGGTGAATTTCGCGGAGGCCAGGTAGTGCTTAAACCTCTCTGTCACTGCCCAGACGAGGGCCAGGAATTCCAGCTTAAAGGAACTATAGTTGTCAGGGTTCCTTTCCGTGGGACGGAGTTTCCTGCTGGCGTAAGCGATCACCCTTTCTTTGCCGTTCTGAACCTGGGACAGCACGGCTCCTAATCCCACATTACTGGCATCTGTGTACAGCACAAACGGTTGATCGTATTCGGGGTAAGCCAGTATCTCTTCTCCCGTCAGTGCCGACTTCAAACAGGTGAAGGATTCCTCCAGCTCTTCGTTCCAATCAAAGGGGGTTTTCCTCCCCTTGGTCTTCTTTGGTTGGCCCACCAGCAGATTTTGCAAGGGTGCGGCCTTCTTGGTGAAATCCTTAATGAATCTCCGATAGTAACCTACCAACCCGAGGAACTGCCGGACTTCGTGGAGGTCACTAGGCTTTGGCCAGTCCTTGATCACTGTGACCTTGTCGGGGTCTGGGGCCACTCCTTCAGCGCTCACCACATGGCCCAGGTACTGCACTTTAGGTTTGAGCAGATGACACTTGGACGGTTTCACCTTTAAGCCGAATTTGGACAGGGCTTCGAACACCTCGGCCAGGTGCTTCAGATGGTCTTCGTAGGTCTTAGAGAAGACAATGACATCGTCCAAATACAGCAGCACAGTTTCAAAGTTCATGTGTCCTAGGCAGCACTCCATCATCCTCTGGAACGTTCCTGGAGCATTGCACAGTCCGAAGGGCATGTAGTTGAACTCGCAGAGACCCATTGGTGTCGTGAAGGCCGTCTTCTCCTTGTCCGCCTCTGCCACAGGAACCTGCCAGTACCCACTGGTGAGATCTAAGGTAGAGAAGTAGTTAGCAGATTTTAAAGCAGCCAGAGATTCCTCTATCCTGGGCAGTGGGTATGCGTCCTTATGTGTAATGCGATTCAACTGCCTGTAATCAACACACATCCTCATTGTACCATCTTTCTTTTTAACGAGGACTAACGGAGCTGCCCAGGGACTACAGCTGTCTCTCACCACCCCAGCCTCCTTCATTTCCCGCAACATGTCCTTGGCACACTGGTAATGAGCTGGGGGTACAGGGCGATATCTCTCTTTTATGGGTCGATGATCTCCCGTGGGGATGTGATGTTGGATCCCTTTCACCTGCCCAAAATCTGAGGGGTGTTTGCTGAATACCTGCTCGTACTCGTGTACCACCCTGTAAGCCCCCTATATTTGATGAGACGGGGTAGAGTCAGTGCCCACATGCAGTTCCCGACACCAGTCTTTCGAGTGCTCTGCAGAACCTTTGTTCTCCGCCACGTTTGACGGGACCAAGGGTTCAGGTGTCTGTATTACACTATTATTGACAGTGAACAATTTGGCGAGCGTGGTATACTTGGTTAGGTGGACCTCTTCCTCCCCACAATTGAGAACACGTACGGGCACTCTCCCCTGTCGGACGTCAACCACCCCCCGGGCTGTCAGAACAGTAGGCCTATTGTCTGAATATACAGGTTCCACCAAGGCCTGGTAGTCCTTACCCCTGAGGCCTATGGCTGCTCGACACCATATTAACATTTCACTCTTGGGAGGTATCGCGATGGGGTTTGAATCACTTACAGTGACACGACCAATCTCACCACCAGTCAGCTCTACCTGCTGTCTCTGCATCAGAGCTCTGATTTCCTTCTGCAGGGCACGTTGCTCACTGTGGCCAGCGTTTTCTGCCACCTGTTGCAACAAAACAATCACTTCTGCAAGACAATTTTCTATAACATTAGTACCAAGAGTCATCATGGGATTACATTCTCGACGATCAATATCTACAATCACAATCCCTTGGGCTTTCAATTCCACCCGCCCCACTTTGATGGTGACCTCCTTATACCCCACTTGTGGCAACGGCTGACCATTACTGGCGATTATGGTGAAATCATCGTCAGGGCCACGAGTAATATCAGCGTCCTCCCAATACCGTTTGTAGAGCACGTAAGGTATAGTCGTCACCTGAGAACCGGTGTCCAGCAAAGCATTCAAGGGGATTCCATCAATCACTACAGGGAGGACTGGTCGTCCTCCAATATACTTGGTTCTCCAATGCTGCGGGCCTGACCGTCCTACTCCTGGGGGTTGGCCCTTTGCCCCAGGGGTTGCTCGTTTAAAGGACAGTACCTTGCAAGATGGCCCACCTGATGACAGCGGCGGCAGATGGGTCGTCCATCCTGGTGGAAGCGATCGTCGGGCCGGCTCCTGGTCGGCGGAGTCCTCCTCCGTCGCATCCAAGGGACATCCTCCGGGCTGGAAGCCAACTGGATCTTCTCTTTGGGGGCCTCCTGTAGGGACTGCTCCGTCCGGGCCAGGGCAGCAACGCTCTTGGTTAGCTCTTGCATCTGGAGACGGAGTCCTGCAGGGGAGTCGTCCTCGAAGCTCTGGGCGTCGGCCTCCGCGGCAACTGGGGTATCCGATGCCACCTCCTGGTGGTAGGTGAGAGCGGGGCGCCTGGGTGGCACTGCGCGGCTGGGCTGCCGCTCCTGCAATGCCTGGATAGCTTTATCTTTAAACTGCGCAAAAGTCAAGTCTGGATTTTGCATGGCCAGGAAGTGCAATTGGCCCCGTTGGTGACTGCACAGGAGCCCCTCGATGAACCGCTCCTTCAGGGTTTTATCCTCATCCTGCATGCTGCCGGGGTCACTCTGCTTAATGGCCCGCATCGCTTCCTGGAGATTAAGGGCATAGTCCCGTAAGCTATCCTGCGACCTCTGTTTGCATCCATAGAAAGTCAGTTTAATCTCTGTGGCAGTGCGAGTATCAAAGGTGGCTTTAAGCTTGGCGAAAATCTGTTGTGCAGTTCCTTTATCCTCAGCGGGCCAGGATTTCACTTCTCTCAGAGCCGCCCCAAAGAGTTGACCGGTTATCATATGGACCTTCTGAGGCTCGGTTAGGGGATAGAACTCGAGTAGGCTGCAGAGCCCTTCTTTAAAGTCAGTGAATGTATGCGCCTCCCCAGAGTATCGTGGGAGCCAGGTCGCTCCGGGCAGGTAGGGCATGGAGAAGGGCATTATGGCTTTTGCGTTAGCGGCGGTGTCCGACTGGCTGATGGGGGCAGCGGGCTCTGCGGCAGCCAGTGGCGGTATTAGGGCCGCGGCTTCGCCCGCTGCGGGGACCGGAGCTGCCCCTGCGTCCGCGGCTGCGACCGCCACCTCCTCTCCTCCCGACTCGGACATGGCCGTCCCTTCCTCCCACTAACCTGCTGGAGGTCGGAGTTCCTCTTCTGGGATTGGCGTCTCACCGCGCTTTCCGTTCCGCGCTTCTTTTGGCCGATTCCGCCCACGTAGCTAAGGCTCCTCCCTCCGCGCGCGGCAATGGCGAATTTTGGCGGTAACTTTCTGCGGCAAGCAGTAGCACACAGTTCTCTCAATAAAGTACAGTTCAAGTACAGTAAATCACAGTCTCTAGGCACACATGACCTGATTCTTCAGGCTTAAGTAGATCCTGTTCGTGACGCCAAGTTGGAGCGCCCCCGCACCGCCGCAGGGCCGAGGGGTACCCGGAGCAGGGCCTCTAGGTCTCAGTCCTGGGGTTGTCACGGTGGCTAGACCCGGTCCGTGGCCCTGTCCGTCAGTGGGGGGGACGTCCGGTGAAGTAGGTGCTGTTAACGGTGGTATAGCGGTGCAGTTGTGGGGTGCAGGTCGCGATAAATAACGAGGACACCAGGTTGCAGTCTCTTTACCTCTTTACTGAAGATGTGGGAGACCTCAGTCCAGAGCGCTGTTAACTGGGTTTTCAGAGACCGGCCGGTCCAACGACACATCAGGAGCTCTCTTTACAGGTGGGAATCAGTATCTACCTTCTAGCGCTGTGTGTTGTAGTTCTTCCCTGCTGAGCTCCCGGGATAGTCCTCACAACTGTTTCTTTCTGTCTCTACTGTTCCTTCTCCGTCCTCCAGGTGATATGGTAGGACGCACCCGTATGACGGGGTAGGCCTGGAGTTCTTCCGGGACCCTAGAGTCGCCCCTCTCCCACAGCTGCCTCCGTTGTCTGCTTAGGTGATTTGTGTGAGACAGCCAACCTGTAGTTAGCTGCCCTGCCGTGGTTTGCAATGTACTTAAAGTCTCTTACTTGCTCGGCGTTCCGGCCACCGACTGTTTGCGCCTCAGAAGGATGTTGCCTCGGTCTAACAGCAAGACCCCTTCTGGTATTTCTCCTTTTCTGTATTCCCGTTGTGCACTGGTTAGTTCTGCTCTGAGGAGTCTGCCAGGATCCCATCCCTGACAGGTCCTCTCACTAGCTCTTCCCAGCTACTTCTCCCTGTCTTCCTGTCCAACCCCCAGTTTTACCAGAGTTGTGAGGAGTGGCCTACTAGATAGGACCACCCCCCCTGGTGGCCGGAGTGTGAAGTGTGGTGTGAGTGTACCTGATCAGAGAAACTCCCTAGTGCAATCAGACGCACCATAGCTCCCCGTAGTGGCGGAGCCACAGCACTGCAACAACCAGGACTCTGGGGTGCTGCATATACATATTGCACAGTACCATTTCTCCTGTCCTGTATAATGGGTGTAATATTCAGTATCTGTATTATTCTCTGTATATGCACTGCATGGTACCTCTTCCCCTGTCCTGTACACTGGGTGTAATTCTCAGTATCTGTAGAGGCCATGTTCACGCAATTAGTATTTGTTCAGTATTTTACATCAGTATTGAAACCAGGAGTGGGTGAAAAATGCTGAAGTGATGAGTAAAGGACTGGGTGGTGGAACCACTGTGCCATGGCCTGAGGAGGGACGAAGGTGACAGAAACAGGTGCTACACCAGGACTGACCTCGAGTAGATGGCAACTGACCTCCAAGTGACAGAAGGCAGGAATAGCCAGGAATGGTAGATTTAGCAAGTACTGGCTGGCACAGCTGATATAGTGACTGGCACGATGGACACACAGGCAGACAGGTACTGACGGGCATGACTGGTATACTGGTAGTCAGGTGCAGGTGGGCACAGCCAATATACAAAAAGGCAAATGGGCATGGCTTAAAGATAGGCAGGCAGGCACGGCTGATATACAGGCAGGGGGGCTGACAAAAAGAACAGTTATACTGGGATACGAGCACTGGGACCTAAGTACTAACAAACGTGTTAGAAACAAACTACAACGTTGCACATGCACCTGCATGCAGGTGGAGGTGCTTTAAATACAACTTTATCTCCCAGTCATTGGCTGGGGACACTTTAGGACAGTGCGCACAAGGCATCTTTAAGAAGGAAGGAGCGCATGCACACCATAAGCACAGTGCCTGGGGATCTGCGCGATGTGCACTCGCCTCGGACATCAACTGCAGGAGAGGAGGGAGGAAGTGCGGGACCACAGCGGTGAGTAAGTCAGAGTCTCTGCCAAGGAATGGAGGCAAAGGAAAGTGATGCCGATGCCGCATGGTGCACATTTCCATTATAGTTTTTCTCTGATTGTACCACTCCTGATTTTGGCTTACAAATACTATTGTAAAACACTGACCACATACTGAACGGATCTTTATGCTGCGTATATACACTGGACAGTACCATACAGTATGTCCGGCCCTGTAAACTGGGTGTAATTCTCAGAATCTGTATTATTCTGAATACTAGATGGAAACCCAATGCTATCACATCGGGAGGGCAGTAGTGTCACAATGGGGGCAGACACGTGGTGCTGTTGTGATAATGTAATGACTTTTGCATCAGGGGACTCATGTGCTTGACTCCTACGCTTATGTTGTTTTTGTCCCAGTGATGCTGTTGCTCTTCAAGAGTCTCATTTGCCCTTTGTTGTCGTCGATGTTGTGCCTTTGCTGCTTTCCTTTTATTCTCATTGGCATACTTTTTAGGAGGAGCCATGTTGGCATTGATATTTGCTTTTTAAAGGGGTTTTCCCACTAACAAAAGTTAATTTTAAAAATTGTGTATGTCTGACCGTGTACTGAACATACCACAGCTCCTGGGCAGGGGATGAAGCAAAAGACAATACTGACATTACAGCAGGAGATCGCAGAGGATACATTTTGTGAGGTAAAATATTTTTTCAAAACAGTCAGTTAAATATTTTACCTCACAAAATGAATCCACGGTGATCCCCTGCTGTAATGTCAGTATTATCTTTTGCTTCCTCCCCTGCCCAGGAGATGTGGTATGCTCCGTACACGGTCAGACACAGTCAGCCGAATGATTCACTGCACCTGCGTGTAATTCGTGCAGTCCCAGTAAATCAGACCTTTGTGCAGAGATAGCGGCGGTCACATTAACACTGTGCATGCGCTCCTCCTGTACAAAGATGGAGGCAGTCAGTGAATGATTCGGCCAATCCCGGCGGCGGTGTGTTCGCGACAATGATCCACTGGTGGTACCGCGCAAGAGACTGTGTGAGTGCATGTGTGTGAGTGTGTGTGTGTGAGTTTGAGTGTGAGAGTGTGAATGTGAGTGTGAATGTGAGTTTGAGAGTGTGTGTGAGAGTGTGTGAGTGCGTACGGCGTATAGAGTGTGTGTGTGGTGCGACAGTGTTCCGCTGGTGGTACCATGCAATAGGTTGGTACCAGCAGCAGTTTCCATATTCCTCCACTTTGAATTCTGGGATATGGTGACATCTGGACAGAACATGAAATTAAAACATTACAAGACAATTATATAAATAGATATGCCCTTCACAGTGCCACTTCTCTTGTCCTGTATCCTGAGCCAGGGTCACACTTGAGAGTGTGACGCGAGAAACTCGCACGAGTCTCTCGCATCAATACCTAGCACTGCAGCTGTCACTCAGGACCGGAGTGTGCAACTGCATAGAAATACATGCAGCCACACACTTCAGTTCTGGTACTGCAAAAATTCTGTTGTAACCTTGGCCAGATCTGTGCCTTGCCACAATTCTGTCTCTAGACTCCTTGGCTAGTTCCTTTGACCTCATGATTCTCATTTGGTCTGACATGACGTGTGAGTTGTGAGGTCTTATATAGACAGGTGTGTGCCTTTCCAAATCAAGTCCTATAGGATTAATTAAACAGCTGGACTCCAATGAAGGAGTAGAACCATATGAAACCGGTTCACAAGGCAATGGACACCATGTGACTTAAATATGAGTGTCTGAGCAAAGGGTCTGAATTAGTGATGAGCGAGTATAATTGGAGTGCCCTCGTGGGGCAGTGGGATACTCGGTACCGGGCCCTTCGGTTCACAGGGGGGATGTCACAGTGGCTGGCCCGGTCCGTGGCCCCGGGGACGTCCGTGTAAAAGGGAAAGGTCTTTAAGGGGAATATAGTTTGTGTTCATGACGCCACCTGTGGTATTTGGTCAGGGAGACCGAAGTTGAAGGGGTCCGCTGGGGTGATGTTATGGCAGCTAGATGGTATACCTTCCCACAGGTGAAGTGTGTCCCCAGGGCTTCCCAGTGTGTAGATGGTGGATGGTGAAAGGTGCAGTGAAGAATGAGGACACAAGGTTGCAGTCTCTTTACCTTTACTGAAGGCTTCAGCATCCACAGACCAGAGCACCAGATCACAAGGCAGACAGAGTCGGACTGGTTTGGAGGCAAGTCCAGAGTCCCCTTGTCCAGATGGAAATCAGTAGCCTTCCTCTAGCACCGTAGTGTTGTAGTCCCTTACTGCTAAGCTTCTCATAAGGTCCTCACAGATGTTGTAGATGTTATGTCTCTCTCTCTCTGTCCCCCAGATGGATAGGACAAACCCGTATGACCGGTGGCTTGAGGCGTTTTACAGGGACTCTATCATGCCCCAGCCTCTAAAGGGTGCCACCTTGCCTCCTGGGTGTAGGGGCGGACAGGTAACATGAAATAAGCTGTCCTGCCGGTCTCTGGAGCAAGGCATAAAGATCGTTGCTCCCTTGGTGTTCCGGCTACCGGGATCCTGCGCCTCAGAAGGAGGCAGCCTGTGTAGGGCTGAACGCCTCCTGGATTCCACTCCTTTGCTACGACTTCTTTCACCCTCTCTGCAATACAGTTCTCCTTCAATGTCTCTTTCTGGAAGCTGCAGCTCTCAGGGCATGCACAGCTCCGTGTCCTTCTGTCTCGATCTCTGACAGCATCCCACCCCTGTCAGGGACCAACTACCTGAGCGAAGCTCAGCCAGCAACTCACTAACTTCCTCCTCAGGCAACCAGTTTTACCTAAGTGTGAGAAGTGCCCCAATAAATAGGAGCAGAGCTCCCCCTGGTGGCCTGGAGTGCGAAATGTGTTGCATGTTTGTGATACCTGGATGCAGTTGTCCTTCTTTGAATCCAAAAGTAATATCACTCTCCCCTAGAGGAAAATGACATTACTGCAATGACCAGGACCCTGGGGCGCTGCATACTCGTTGCTCGGGTTTTCCCGAGCACGCTCTGGTGATCTCTGAGTATTTTTAAGTGCACGGAGATTTAGTTTTCATTGCCTCAGCTGCATGATTTACAGCTAATAGACAGCTTGAATACATGTAGAGATTCCCTAGCAACCAGGCAACCCCCACATTTACTCAGGCTGGCTAGCAGCTGTAAATCATGCAGCTGCGTCAGCAAAAACTAAATCTCCGAACAGTTACAAATAGTGTTGAGCGATACCTTCCGATATCGGAAAGTATCGGTATCGGAAAGTATCGGCCGATACCGTCAAAGTATCGGATCTCGCCGATTCCGATACCCGATACCAATGCAAGTCAATGGGACGAAAATATCGGAATTAAAATAAACCCTTTCTTTCCTTGTAGGTTCATTCTACATGAAGGAAATCAACTAAGAATAATGTAGGATGTATTGGGGGAGGTGGCAGAGGCATTAAAGGCATAGAGGTTTAGCCCAATCAAATAGAATAGCAGGAATTTAAAAAAAAATTTAAGACGTTCGGAGTTACAAAGATATTGACTATGTTAAGTTTTTTTTTATTTTGTCAGATATTGATGTTTCACTACTTCCACGCCCTTCACCCTCTTTTTCTCCCACACTTTCTTCTTCATCATCATCATCAGCATCTTTGACATCAAGTTCTTCTTCACCTTATTCATCTTCTTCTTCATCTTCTACCTATAATTATTTTTTGTTACATTGTTCATATTCTTTTTATTTAACTCTTATTCTTCTTCATATTCAAGTTCTTCATCATATTCTTATTTGTGACAACTGACAGGCATTCCCGTAGTTGTTATCTATAAAAGTTTGAAGATTACACCTTCCGATCTGCCTGTCACAAAAGAGTTACATTTGTCTGCGTTCAGTTTGGCCTGCAGCATCAGGCTTTATCCAGGAGCACCACGAGGAGGAACGGACTCACCCCCATACACTGCTTAGTCTTCTTCTGCTTATAATTTAGATAATATCTTTTGCTCTGATATTTAGTGTTATGCTTAATGTTCTTCTGCTCTTTGTTCTGCAGCCTCTTGTTCTTCTGCTTCTCGGTCTCCCATGTCGTCGTCGTCTCCAGGGTCGTCATCTCCGGGGTCGTCGTCATCGGGGTGGTCTTCAGGGTCATCGTCTCCAGGGTCGTCGTCATCTCAGTGGTTGTCGTCTCTGGTGTCGTCGTCATCTTAGGGGTGGTCTTCCGGGTCGTCGTCTTTAGGGTCTTGAACTTGGAAATGTAGCAGAAGGTACAAGAAGGCTGAGAAAATGCTGAGAAACAGCTGATGGAACTGGAACTCGGATGGCTACCCAAAGGTCCAAGAGCCAATGGTACTACTGAGGACCAGCTGACGTTACTGGAACCCAGTTACTAAGCAGGAGGTACCCGTGCCTGAAAGCACTACCAAGGACCACCTGACGTTGGTGGAACTCAGATACCCAGAAGGAGGCACCTAAGCCAAAGGCTCTGCCCGGACCCAGCTGACGGTACTGGAACCAGGATGGGGAGCAGAAGGTACAAGAGCAAAAGACACTGCCGAGAACCAGCTGACGGTACTGGAACCCGGATGGGTAGCCGAAGGTCCAAGAGCCAATGGAACTACCGAGGACCAGCTGACGTTACTGGAACCCGGTAACTAAGCAGGAGGTACCCGTGCCTGAAAGCACTACCAAGGACCACCTGACGTTGGTGGAACTCGGATACCCAGAGGGAGGCACCTAAGCCAAAGGCTCTGCCTGGAACCAGCTGACGGTACTGGAACCAGGATGGTGACCTATTCAAGCTTGTCTTCTTACAGCCCCAACTAGTGGGTTTGGAGCAAAGGGTCAGAAGGGGGAGCAGAGTGTAGGCCAAAGCCTGCACTGGAGGCATTTGGAGGTCTGTTGTGTCTGCGTGGCATTTGCAGGACACGTTGCCAGCTACACAGCAGGGGAACAGCTGGCGGTGCTGAACCCCACTGACAGAGTGGCGGGTGTTTTGCTCTGTGCAGCCAGCACTTCCGGGCACCAACTGGCAGTGTTAGAGCCCAGGGACAGCAGGAGGAGAGGGAGCAGAGTGTAGGCCGAAGCCTAATTGAACCAATTTTAAAGGTAAATCGAATGGGATTCATGGCCTTGCGCAGTACATATGTTCGCCTCTCACACTCGGGTCCTCACACCTGCTTCAGACTGTGCGGCGTCAGCTGATCCCTTATCGCATGCCACGGCCATGAAGCCACACAGTCTGAAGAAGGTGGAAGGAGATGAGTAACAGCCTGGCGAAGATGTGCACTGCTCATGCCCGTCAATCACACCCTCGCAGTCAAAATAAATAAGACACCGAGGGGCGTTGTGTCGGGCAGGGCGGCCGCAGAGGCGCAGCCAGCCAATCAATGATGTGAGAAGACAGGCAGCGCTACCAAGGGGGGTGCAGCGTGTCATTACAAAGGAAAGTCACACCTCAGGGACGGTTTCATAGTCTCAGAGGACACATTTTTGAAGTGTTTCGTTCGGCGCGTGCATGGAGAATAACTTAGTGAGCTACCTTGCACAAATGCAGCATGACTGCTGTACAAGGTGGCTGTAATACATACAAACGCCTAGGGGGGGGACAGGTTCCCTTCAATTTCAGTTCTTGTGTCTGCGTGGATTTTGCAGGACACGTTGCCAGCTACACAGCAGGGGAACAGTTGGCGTTGCTGAACCCCACTAACACATTGGCGAGGTGTTTGGCTCTGTGCAGCCAGCACTTCCGGGCCCCAACTGGCGTTGTTAGAGCCCAGCGTCAGCAGGAGAAGTAGAGGGAGCAGAGTGTAGGCCGAAGCCTGCACTGGCGGCAGCTTTGTGTCTGCGTGGCTTTTGCAGGACACATTGCCAGCTACACAGCAGGGGAACAGCTGGCGGTGCTGAACCCCACTGACAAATTGGCGGGTGTTTTGCTCTGTGCAGCTAGCACCTCTGGGCACCAACTGGCAGTGTTAGAGCCCAGGCTCTGCGGGAGGAGCAGAGTGTAGGCCGAAGCCTAATTGAACCAATTTTAAAGGTAACCTTTAACCCCCCCTCAGGTGTTACAAACTAGAAGAGCCACACCTTGGGCAGCAGTAATGCTGCCCAAGTCAAAGGTTGCTCTTTTAATTTTGTTCCTTGCACAAGCTGAATGTAACACGTACAACATTTTGGCCCTTATACAGTCAATCTGTCTTGTAGGCGGGAGTTCCCTTCGTAATGAGACGCAGCACAACTGGCAAAAATACCAACTTGGTGCTTGGCGCGGCCTCCTGAGCATCGCATTTTGATGTACAGGAGTCTGCGCTGTTGCGTTATCCCTTGGCCATGCGCTGCCCGTCTTTTGACATCATTTCATGTCGGCTGGTGCGGTTCGCGATGCCCATGAATCCCAGCCCAGCAGTGTCTTTACATTGTTTCACACTGCGGGGCTGGGATTCATGGCCTTGCGCAGTACATATGTTCGCCTCTCATTCGTGTCCTTACACCTGCTACAGACTGTGCGGCGTCAGCTGATCCCTTATCGCATGCCACGGCCATGAAGCCGTACAGTCTGAAGAAGGCGGAAGGAGATGAGTGACAGGCGAAGGTATGCACTGCTGATGCCCGTCAATCACACCCTCGCAGTCAAAATAAATAAGACAACGAGGGGCGTTGTGTGGGGCAGGGCGGCCGCAGAGGCGCAGCCAGCCAAACAATGATGTGAGAAGACGGGCAGCGCTAACAAGGGGGGTGCAGCATGTCATTACAAAGGAAAGTCACACCTGAGGGACGGTTTAATGGTCTCGGGGGACACATTTTAGACGTGTTGCGTTCAGCGTGTGCAAGGAGAGTAACTTAATGAGCCACCTTGTACAAATGCAGCATTACTGCTGTACAAGGGGGCTGTTCTACATGCCAACGCCTGGGGTAGGGGGACAGGTTTCCTTCAATTTCAGTTCTTGTGTCTGCGTGGCTTTTGCAGGACACGTTGCCGGCTACACAGCGGGGGAACAGCTGGCGTTACTGAACCCCACTGACACATTGGCTGGTGTTTTGCTCTGTGCAGCTAGCACTTCCGGGCGCCAACTAGCGGTGTTAGAGCCCAGGGTCAGCAGGAGGAGCAGAGGGAGCATAGTGTAGGCCGAAGCCTGCACTGGCGGCAGCTTTGTGTCTGCGTGGCGTTTGCAGGACACGTTGCCAGCTACACAGCAGGGGAACAGCTGGCGGTGCTGAACCCCACTGACACATTGGCGGGTGTTTTGCTCTGTGCAGCCAGCACTTCCGGGCCCCAACTGGCGGTGTTAGAGCCCAGGCTCTGCGGGAGGAGCAGAGTGTAGGCCAAAGCCTAATTGAACCAATTTTAAAGGTAACCTTTAACCCCCCCTCAGGGGTTACAAACTAGAAGAGCCACACCTTGGGCAGCAGTAAGGCTGCACAAGTCCAAGGTTGCTCTTTTAAATTTTGTTCCTTGCACACACTGAAAGAAACACGTATAACATTTAGCCCCTTATACAGTCAAACTGTCTTGGAGGCGGGAGTTTCCTTCTTAATGAGACGCAGCCCAGCTGTCAAAAATCCCACCTTGGTGCTGGGCGCAGCCTCCTGAGCGTCGTTATTTGCTGTACAGGAGTCTGCGCTGTCGTGTTATCCCTTAGCCTTGCGCTGTTAGCGCTGCCCGTCTTCTGACATCATTTAATGTCGGCCAGTGCGGTTCACGATGCCCATGAATCTCAGCCACGAAGTGTCTTCTCATTTATTCACACTGCGGGGCTGGGATTCATGGCCTTGCGCAGTACATATGTTCGCCTCTCACACTCGGGTCCTTACACCTGCTTCAGACTGTGCGGCGTCAGCTGATCCCTTATCGCATGCCATGGCCATGAAGCCGCACAGTCTGAAGAAGGCGGAAGGAGATGTGTGACAGCCTGGCGAAGATATGCACTGCTCATGCCCGTCAATCACACCCTCGCAGTCAAAATAAATAAGACACCGAGGGGCGTTGTGTGGGGCAGGGCGGCCGCAGAGGCGCAGCCAGCCAAACAGTGATGTCAGAAGAAGGGCTGCGCTACCAAGGGGGTCGCTGCGTGTCATTACAAAGGAAAGTTACACCTCAGGGACGTTTTAATGGTCTCGGGGGACACATTTTATACGTGTTGAGTTCGACGTGTGCAAGGAGAATAACTTAGTGAGCCACCTTGTACAAATTATTATTATTATTATTATTATTATTTATTGTTATAGCGCCATTTATTCCATGGCGCTTTACAAGTGAGGAGGGGTATACATAATAAAAACAAGTACAATAATCTTGAACAATACAAGTCATAACTGGTACAGTAGGAGAGAGGACCCTGCCCGTGAAGGCTCACAATCTACAAGTGCAGCATTACTGCTGTACAAGGTGGCTGCTATACATACAAACGCCTGGGGGGGGGGACAGGTTCCCTTCAATTTCAGTTCTTGTGTCTGCGTGGCTTTTGCAGGACACGATGCCGGCTACACAGCAGGGGAACAGCTGGCGTTGCTGAACCCCACTGACACATTGGCGAGGTGTTTGGCTCTGTGCAGCCAGCACTTCTGGGCCCCAACTGGCGGTGTTAGAGCCCAGGGTCAGCAGGAGGAGTAGAGGGAGCAGAGTGTAGGCCGAAGCCTGCACTGGAGGCAGCTTTGTGTCTGCGTGGCGTTTGCAGGACACGTTGCCAGCTACACAGCAGGGGAACAGCTGGCGGTGCTGAACCCCACTGACACATTGGCGGGTGTTTTTCTCTGTGCAGCTAGCACTTTCGGGCGCAAACTGGCGGTGTTAGACCCCAGGGTCAGCAGGAAGAGCAGACTGTAGGCCGAAGCCTGCACTGGAGCAAGTTGAAAGGGAACCCTTAACCCCCCCCCCAAGGCGTTTGTAGCTGAAGGAGCCATCTTGTACAGCACTAATGCTGAAAAAGCTAAACTTAGCTTTTTTAATTATGGTCCTTGCAAACGCTGAACTTGACACTTATGATATGTGTCCCCTCACACCGTTAAACCGTCCGGTAGGTGGAACTTTCATTTGTCATGTGACGCAGCACAGCCGTCATTCTTACCCCCTTGGCGCCGTGCGCCGCCTCCTCAGCGTTGTTTGAATCTGTCCCGGAGCCTGCGCTGTTATGTTAGCCCTTGGCCATGCACACATTTTGCGCTGCCCGTCTTCTGACATCATTTGGTGTCAGGCTGGCTGCGCCTGTGTGGCCGCGCTGGCCAAGATCCCGCCTCGCTGTGTCATCTAATGTAATCACTCTGCGGACCTGTGATCCATGGGCATGAGCAGTGCATATCCTCGCCTCTCACTCCCCTCCCTACGGCTTCTTCAGACTGTGCGGCGTCACGGCCGTGGCATGCTATTAGGGATCAGCTGACGGCGCACGGTCTGAATAAGGCGTAGGGAGATGAGTGAGAGGCGGAGGTTAAGATATGCACTGCGCATGTCCATGGATCACAGGCCCGCAGTGGGATTAAATCAGAAGACACTACGAGGCGGGATCTCGTCCAGCGCGGCCGCACAGGCGCAGCCAGCCTGACACCAAATAATGTCAGAAGATGGGCAGCGCTAAGTGTGCATGGAAAAGGGCTAACATAACAGCGCAGGCTCCGGGACAGATTCAAACAACGCTGAGGAGGCGGCGCACGGCGCCAAGGGGGTGAGAACGACGGCTGTGCTGCGTCACATGACAAATGAAAGTTCCACCTACCGGACGGTTTAACGGTGTGAGGGGACACATTTCATAAGTGTTAGGTTCAGCATGTGCAAGGAGCACCATGAAAAGAGGCACTTTTTCCTTTTGCATCATTACTGCTGCACAAGGTGGCTCTTTCAGTAACAAACGCCTGTGGGGGGGTACAGGTTCCCTTAAATTTAAGTTGTTGTGCCTGCGTGGCGGTCGCATGACACGTTGCCGTATACACAGCAGGGGAGCAGCAGGCATTACTGAACCCCACTAACACATTGGCGAGGTGTTTGGCTCTGTGCGGACAGCACTTCCGGACAACAACTAGTGGTGTTGGAGCCCAGGGACAGAAGGAGGAGGAGGTGGAGGAGAGAGGAGGGATTGCCACACACAGCTGGGGAACAGCTGACGTTACTGAACCCCAATAACAGAGGAGCGACTGTTGACTGTGCGGACAGCACTTCCAGGCAACAACTAGCGGTGTGGGAGCCCAGGGACAGAAGGAGGAGGAGGTGGAGGAGAGAGGAGGGATTGCCACACACACAGCTGGGGAACAGCTGACGTTACTGAACCCCAATCACAGAGGAGCGACTGTTGACTGTGCGGACAGCACTTCCAGGCAACAACTAGCGGTGTTGGAGCCCAGGGACAGAAGGAGAAGCAGATAGGAGGTATTGCAGCACACACAGCAGGGGAGCAGCTGACGTTACTGAACCCCAATAACACGGCAGCAAGTGTTGACTGTGCGGACAGCACTTCCAGGCAACAACTAGCGGTGTTGGAGCTCAGGGACAGCAGGAGGAGCAGAGGAACACAGTGTAGGCCGAAGCCTGATTGGAGAAAGTCGAAAGGGAACCTTTAACCCCCCCCCAAGGCGTTTGTAGCTGAAAGAGCCAGCTTGTGCAGCACAAAGGATGCAAAAGGAAAAGGTGGCTCTTTTCATTATGCTCCTTGCAAACACAGAACTAAACACTTATAAAATGTGTCCACTGATACCGTGAGACCGTCCCGGAGGTGGGACTTTCCTTCGTAATATGACGCAGCACAGCTGTCATTCCTACCCCCTTGGCGCCGTGCCCCGGCTCCTCAGCGTTGTTTAATTCCATCCCGGAGCCTGCGCTGTTATGTTATCCCTTGGCCAGGCACACTTAGTGCTGCCCATCTTCTGACATCATTTGGTGTCAGTCTGGCTGCGCCTGTGCGTCCGCGCTGGCCGAGATCCCGCCTCGCAGTGTCGTCTAATGTAATCCCACCGCGGGCCTGGGATCCGTGGCCATGCGCAGTGCATATCCTCGCCTCTCACTCCCCTCCCTCCGGCTTCTTCAGACTGTGCGGTGTCACGGCCGTGGCATGCTATTAGGGATCAGCTGACGGCGCACAGTCTGAAGAAGGCGAAGGGAGATGAGTGAGAGGCGGAGGTGAAGATATGCACTGCGCATGCCCATGGATCCCAGGCCCGCAGTGTGATTAAATCAGAAGACACTGCGAGGCGGGATCTCGGCCAGCACGGACACACAGGCGCAGTCAGGTTGACACCAAATGATGTCAGAAGAGGGGCAGCGCTAAGTGTGCCTGGCCAAGGGATAACATAACAGCGCAGGCTTCAGGACAGAATCAAACAACGCTGAGGAGCCGGCGCACGGCGCCAAGGTGTAGGAATGACGGCTGTGCTGCGTCACATTACAAAGGAAAGTCCCACCTACGGGACGGTTTTACGGTATCAGTGGACACATTTTATAAGTGTTAAGTTCTGCGTGTGCAAGGAGCTAAACAAAAATAGCTACCTTTTCCCTGTGCAGCATCACTGCTGCACAAGGTGGCTCTTTCAGTAACAAATGCCTGGGGGGGGACAGGTTCCCTTACATTTCAGTTGTTGTGTCAGCGTGGCGGTCGCAGGACACATTGCCGGCTACACAGCTGGGGATCAGCTGACGTTACTGACACCCAATAACACTGGGTCGTATGTTTTGACTGTGCAGACGGCACTTCTGAGCTTCAACTGGCGGTGTTGGAGCCCAGGAATGAAAGTTCAGGTGGTAGAAAGATGAACACAACAGGAGACCTGGATACTGTAGACAGTCACCTAATTATTTAATCAGGAAGAGAAGGATAGTCGCATGCGATGGTCAGTTAGTACACCACCTGCAGCACTAAAGACGCGTTTCGATAATACACTAGCCGCAGGGCAAGCCAGCACCTCCAATGCATACTGGCTTAGCTCTGGCCATGTATCCAGCTTTGAGACCCAAAACTTGAAAGGGGAAGAGCTGTCTGGGAGTACAGCAAGAGGGCAAGACATGTAGTCTGTCACCATCTGACGGAACCGTTGCCTCCTGCTGACTGGAGCCGTCTGTGATGGTGTAGACTTTTGTGGCGGGCACACAAAACTGTGCCACAGTTGGGCCATACTGGTCTTGCCTTGGGCAGAGGCACTGCTTCTGCTCCCTCTTTGTGCAGAGCCTCCTCCACTGCCTGGACGCACTGAGCTGCTTTGTAATGCACTAGCAGCACTTCTCTCAGTTGGACTGGAGAAGATGATGGAATTCACCAGTGTGTCTTAGTACTCCCGCATTTTTCGCTCCCGGTTCAACGGTGTGATGAGGCTTTCTACGTTGTCCCGGTAGCGAGGATCGAGGAGGGTGAACACCCAATAATCAGACATGTTGAGAATGTGGGCGATGCGGCGGTCGTTTCTCAGGCACTGCAGCATGTAATCCACCATGTGCTGCAGACTGCCAACTGGCCAAGAAACGCTGTCCCCTGCTTGAGGCGTGATCTCTGCCCGCTCGTCATCACCCCACCCTCGCTGTACACACTGACTACTGGACAATTGTGTAACACCCTCCTCTGGACGGTTGTCTTCCTCCTCCATTGACTCCTCCTCATCCTCCTCACAAAGTGTCCCCTGCCTACGCGTTTGTGAGGAACCACGTGGCGCTGACTGTCCAGAAGATGATGGAAATGGTGAATCCTCATCCTCCACCTCTTCCACAACATCATCCCTTAGCGCTTGCAGTGATTTTTCAAGCAAGCAGATAAGGGGGACAGTCATGCTGACTAGTGCATCATCTGCACTCGCCATCCGCGTGGAATAATCGAAGGGACGCAAAACCTGGCAGACGTCCTTCATAGTGGCCCACTCTATGGTTGTGAAGTCTGAACGGCGCGGAGTGCGACTTCTTTGCGCCTGATGCAGCTGGTACTCCATTACTGCTTGCTGCTGCTCACACAACCGCTCCAACATATGTAACGTGGAATTCCACCTGGTAGGTAGGTCACATATGATGCGATGTTCCGGAAGGCGGAATCGGCGCTGCAGAGCCGCAATGCGCCATTTTGCCGTGCTGGAACGCCGCAAGTGAGCACACTCTAGGAGGACCTTGTGCAGCAGTGCATCAAGATCCGGATAGTCCCTCAAAAAACTCTGCACGACCAAATTGAGCACATGTGCCAGACATGGGATGTGAGTGAGGTTGCCGAGGCCCAGAGCTGCCACCAGATTTCGGCCATTATCACACACTACCATGCCTGGCTGGAGATTCGCTGCCACAAACCACACATCGCTCTCCTGCTTGATGGCATTCCAGAGCTCCTGCGCTGTGTGGCTTCGATTCCCCAAAGAAATTAATTTCAAGACGGCCTGTTGACGTTTGGCCACGGCTGTGCTCATGTCGGTCGTAACAGGTAAACGTTCACGGGTCCATGTGGAGGTGGACTGTGACGGCTCCTGCAGCGATGATTCTGAGGAACTTGTGTAAGAGGAGGAGTCAATGCGTACAGACTGGATTCCTGCAATCCTTGGAGTGGGCAGGACACGTCCTGCGCCACTCGCACGATCTGTACCCGGCTCAACAACATTAACCCAATGGGCAGTGAGGGAAAGGTATCGCCCCTGTCCATGTTGACTGGTCCACGCATCGGTGGTGAGGTGGACCTTGCTACTGACGGCGTTCAGTAGCGTGTGTTTTATGTGTCCCTCCACATGCTTGTGCAGGGCAGGGACGGCTTGCCTGCTGAAATAAAAGCGGCTGGGCACATTGTACTGTGGGACTGCCAATGACATCAAGTCACGGAAGCTGTCAGTCTCCACCAGCCTGAATGACAGCATTTCCAGTGGACAGAAGTTTGGCAATGCCTGCAGTCAGAGCCTGTGCTCGTGGGTGGTTTGCCAAGAAAGGCCGCCTTTTCTCCCACGCCTGTACTACCGATGGCTGTAGACTGGCCTGGGAGTGTGAGGATAACTGGGAACGTGGTGCTGCGGGTGGAATTACAGTGGGTCTCTGGACAACAGTGCCAGAGGTTCTTCCACGGCGATCCTGGGAGGAAGCCGAACCAGCTCCGTGTGAGCTGGAGGAAGAGGCAACACAAGCTGAAGAGGTGGTAGCTGCCGCTGTTGGTTGGCCTAGCTCTTCAGTGTTTTTCTGTAACTCCGCCGCGTGCCTGGTCCGCACATGTTTCCACATGTTGGAGGTATTGAGGTTGCTGACATTTCTCCCTCTTTTGACTTTGTGATGACACACCTTGCATTTGACATAGCAAATGTCATCTGCAACTGTGTCAAAAAAGGACCAGGCACTGCAAGTCTTGGGAGCGCCCTTTTTGGCTGTTGGAAGAGACATGCTCCTAACGGTGCCAAAGTGGAGGCTACAGGATCCGCAGTCTTCCCCCTCCTTCTCCCTCTTTGGCCCGTTCGGGGAATCTCTTCCTCAGAGCTGCTCCCACCACCTTCCTGTCCCTCACGCCACGATGGGTCAAGGACCTCATCTTCTACACTACCCTCTGCCACCAACTGCTCCTCCTGGGTAGTCTCAGCAGCAGAGCACGCACCAGAAAGTGGCACCTGAGTGTCATCAGCGGATGCGTTCTGCAGTGTGGTGACCGGACACACTGTCCCACCCGCCTCTTCAGACACAGAGAGAAAAAGCTGTTGGGCATCACTGCACACTGCCTCTTCTTCCATTTCTCCAATGCTGCTTGGCTGGCCCCCTGTTTCCAAGCCAAGAGATTCAGAGAACAGAAGTAGAGACGGCTCCTGTCCTGGGCTCTCTGTCTGCCTGGGCAATTTGGCAGGTGGTGAAGAGACAGGTGGGTGCTCTCCAGTGCTCTGTGTCTGAGAGGATGTGGCACTAATTGAAGTCGATGCGTTAGCTGCCATCCATCCGACAACGGCTTCAATTTGTTCTTCACGCAGCAGCGGTGTACGGCGCTCTTCGACAAAGCTGCGCATGAAGGACTGTTCCCTGGTGAAACTGGGTGCTGATAAGTCACCGGTGCCCGCAGCAGGCACAGAATCCCCACGTCCTCTCCCTGCTCCGCGCCCATGCCCACGTGCCTTACTGCCTGACTTCTTCATCTTGGTTGACTGATAAAGATAAGCAGAAAAGTACTAACGGCTTTGTGTGCTTATTCCTGAACAGCTCCTAACAGGTATAAGAAACAATAATTTTCTAAAATGTGGACTAGACTTTAATATCAGCTAATGTGGCCTACACAACTGTAAAGTGGTGTGTTTGGTGAACTTTATTATTTATTTATTTTTTGGGGGCTGAACTGACAACAGGGAGAGCTGCAGTCACACGGAGACCGTGCAGACAGCCGTAAACGGCGCTGCAAGGCCCCAAAAACCTCCTCTACATTATCCTATGTAGTGTTTTTCCACAATTTAGCTGGATACGGGTGGAAAGACACTAATAGGAATTTTTTGAAAAAATGTGCAGCAGCCTGCACTACTTAGAAAAAAGGAAATTGGATTTTACGGTATGACGCAGTGATTTACCCTGAGCTGGATACAACCGGCTATGGCTGCACACAGACTACAGGGCGAGCTGCAGTCACACGGAGACCGTGCAGACAGCCGTAAACGGTGCTGCAAGGCCCAAAAACACTCCTCTATGTTTTCCTATCTAGTGTTTTTCCACAATTTAGCTGGATACGGGTGGAAAGTCACTAATAGGAATTATTAGAAAAAATGTGCAGCAGCCTGCACTACTTGAAAAAGAAAAAAAAAAATAGAACAGTATGAGGCAATGAACCACCCTCCCTGAACTGAATACAACCAGCTATGGCCTATGGCTGCACACAGACTAGAGAGTGGGCTGCACTCACACACACACACAGACCTTGCAGATCGCTGTGAAAACAGCGCTGCAAGGCAAAAGCAAGGTGATTAGTAGGTGAACACAGCGGTTGCTAAATTAGCCTTGGAAAAGAACAATGAAGCAAATCGCTATCTCAACTGGCCCTCAGTCAGCACACAGCGTCCTGTCACTAACTGAATTCACAGCAGAGTGAGCGCAAAATGGCGCCAGCGACTTTTAAACTACAGCATGACATCATTTCAGCAGCCAATCACAGCCTTGCCAGTAGTTTCATGCCCACCATGCTGAACAGGATGTGCCCACACTCAGAATCATTCCTCATTGGCTGAATTCGTGCAGTTTGAATCCTGGGAACTTCCGATTCCGGTATCCGATATGCGGCAAGTATCGGATCTCGGTATCAGAATTCCGATACCGCAAGTATCGGCCGATACCCGATACTTGCGGTATCGGAATGCTCAACACTAGTTACAAATACTCGGAGACCACCCAAGCATGCTCGGGAAAACCCGAGCAACGAGTACACTTGCTCATCACTAGTCTGAATACTTATGACCATGTGATATTTCAGTTTTTCTTTTTTAATAAATTTGCAAACATTTCTACATTTCTGGTTTTTTTTCAGTCAAGATGGGGTGCAGAGTGTACATTAATGAGAAAAAAAATGACCTTTTTTGAATTTACCAAATGGCTGCAATGAAACAAAGAGTGAAAAATTTAAAAAGGGTCTGAATACTTTCCGTACCCACTGTATGTTGTATTGTGATCCACTGTGAATTGTGTTTCTAAAATTTCAGAGTATTAAATCTGCCCCTGTAACTGTAAAAATGCATAAGCCTGTGCTGCCATATAGAGATGAGATAAACTGCTCCTAAGACACCTCTGGAAGCACTTATCTGCCAGAGGAAGGAAGGATTTGGGTGTGTTAAGAATGTTATCTGATCCTAAGAAAATTAATATATGCAAGTATTGTTTCTGTCGCCCTGGCACTGGCATTTGAAACTGTATGTATACCACCACATTCCTCTGTCTTTCTGACAATGATAATGGTAAATTTCCATTAGTTACTCATTAAAAATAAATTGACTGGTGATTCGGTTTTAGAACCTTGAATATTGTAGGCAGTCAACAGCTGGGGCAATCTTAAATCACTTGTACCAATTTGTGTACTTTATGTTAAAAACAAAACTTTTATGCTAATATTTTGTGTTTTTCCATATTTTTCATAATTATTTTGCCCACTCCCTGGACCTTTGAAGCTAATGAAATGATACTTGTGGCACCTACCATTCATACTGAGAGATTATACCAGCTTCACACAACAGAAGTTGAGCAATTCTAACCATTCCGTAAGGGATCACATGTCACCCAATGTTGCCATCTATTTATATAAATGCCTTGTAATGTTTTCATTTCCTGTTCTGTCCAGATGTCACCGTATCCCAGAATTCCAAGGGAAGGAAGTTAGCAGACCGCCATATTGGGACACCCAAGTGATGGGTGTCTCAATATGGAAACTGCTGCTATTACCTACTTATTGCACGGTACCATCAGCAGAACACTGTTGCACCACACACACACTCTATATGCCGTACGCACCACACACACACACTCACACGCACTCTCACACACACACTCGCACACTCACTCACTCACACTCACACACTCACGTAGCCTCTTGTGGGGTAAAGCCAGCGGAACACCGACGTGAACACGCCGCCACTGGGATCAGAGGAATGATTCACTGACTGCCGCTATCTTTGTACAGAAGGAGCACATGCGCAGTTTTAATGTGACAGCCACTGTCTGCACAAAGATGGCAGCAGTCTGATTTACTGCGCCTGCGCGAATGCAGTGAATCATTCGGCTGATCCCGGCGGCAGATGCATGATGTGTCTATAGGCAGAGGAAGCTGGTCACATTAAAGGGGTTTTCCCATGAACGAATGTTCATTTTAAAAATTGTCTGTGTCTGACCATGTACGGAGCATACCACAGCTCCTGGCCAGGGGAGGAAGCAAAAGATAATACTGACATTACAGCAGGGGATCATAGTGTCAGGACTCTGAACATTTTTTATTACCTTTTTGTGCATTACTGCCCTTTTCCAAGATGGCGTCTTTGGTCTCATGTGCACTCTATCTTCCTGCTATAAAACTCCACCCCAGCCTTCAGTCTGTGCTAGAGTATTCTGCCTTGCATCCAGCTCCTGACCTCTGGTGACTCCCTGGCTATATACCTGCTCCTGTGAACCTGTGGGGTTATCCTGCTACTCTGCTCTGAGTTCCTGCTGCATACACCAGTTCCAGTAATCCTCCTTCATCTGCTGCTCGTGTTTGCTTCCATCTGCATTTGCTGGACATGTAAGCTGTTTCTGCTCTGCAAGAACCTGAGACTATTATCCAGACCTCTGTTATGGTTTCCAATGGCAAGGAAACGTCAGAAGCATAGAATAAACGGACAAGCTCTCGGGTGATGGAAACTAGAGCTGACCGCGATGCTAAACCTACACACCACACTAGAAGTAGCCAGGGGGCATTCCTGCGTTGTCTCTAGATGCCGCGCGCCAGCCGGAGAACTAACTACCCCTGGTAGAAGAAAACACAGTCCTGGCTTGCCTCCAGAGAATGTCCCCACAGGAGATAGCAGCCCCCCACATATAATAACGGTGAGAGCAGATGAAAAGACACACGTAGTATGAAAGCAGATTTAGCACAGAGAGGCCCGCTAACTAAATAGCAGAAAGATACAACAGAGGACTTCGCGGTCAGCTGCAAAACCCTTCAAAACACCATCCTGAAATTACCTTAACTCATGTGACAACTCATGCCACTGGAGTGGTAATTTCAGCCCAACAAGAGCTCCCAGCTGCAGAGATTCACACAAGTGCAAACTGGACAAACATACAAAAATAGACTTAAGGACTAAAGTGTCCAACTTAGCTGAGCAGAAAACTGGGAGCAGGAACATGCAACAGAATCACTCTGGATACATTGATGGCCAGCATTGGAATGACTGAGGAGCAAGGTTAAATAGGATACTCCCACATCCTGATAGGAACAGGTGAACTGAAGGCAAAGCTTGCAGGACACCAGTACCACAAGAGACCACCGGGGGAGCCCACGAACCGAATCACAACAGTACCCCCCCCTTAAGGAGGGGGCACCGAACCCTCACAAGAACCGCCAGGGCGATCTGGATGAGCCCTATGAAAGGCACGGACCAAATCAGAAGCATGAACATCAGAAGCTGTAACCCAAGAATTATCCTCTTGACCGTAGCCCTTCCATTTCACCAGATATTGAAGTCTCCGTCTGGAAACACGGGAGTCCAAGATTTTCTCCACCACATACTCCAATTCACCCTCAACCAGCACAGGAGCAGGAGGCTCAACAGAAGGCACAAGTGGTACCTCATACCTCCGCAATAATGACCGATGGAAGACATTATGGATAGCAAAGGATGCTGGGAGGTCCAAGCGAAAAGACACAGGGTTAAGAATTTCCAAAATCTTATAAGGACCGATGAACCGAGGCTTAAACTTAGGAGAAGAGACCCTCATAGGGACAAAACGGGAGGACAACCACACCAAGTCCCCAACACGAAGACGAGGACCAACACGACGATGGCGATTAGCAAAACGTTGAGTCTTCTCCTGGGACAACTCCAAATTGTCCACCACCTGCCCCCAAATACGATGCAACCTATCCACCATGGTATCCACTCCAGGACAATCCGAAGACTCCACCTGACCAGATGAAAAACGAGGATGGAACCCTGAATTGCAAAAGAAAGGGGAGACCAAAGTGGCAGAACTGGCCCGATTATTAAGGGCAAACTCAGCCAACGGCAAAAAGGAGACCCAGTCATCCTGATCAGCAGACACGAAACACCTCAAATAAGTCTCCAAGGTCTGATTAGTATGTTCCGTCTGGCCATTTGTCTGGGGATGAAATGCAGACGAAAAAGACAAATCAATGCCCATCCTGGCACAAAACGCCCGCCAAAATCTGGACACAAACTGGGATCCCCTGTCGGAAACGATATTCTCCGGAATACCATGCAGCCGAACCACATTCTGAAAAAACAGGGGCACCAACTCAGATGAGGAAGGCAGCTTGGGCAAGGGCACCAAATGAACCATCTTAGAAAAGCGGTCACACACCACCCAAATGACGGACATATTCTGAGAAACAGGGAGATCAGAAATAAAATCCATAGAGATGTGTGTCCAAGGCCTCTTAGGAACAGGCAAGGGCAACAACAACCCACTAGCCCGAGAACAACAAGGCTTGGCCCGAGCACAAACATCGCAAGACTGCACAAAAGTACGCACGTCCCGAGACAGGGAAGGCCACCAGAAGGACCTAGCCACCAAATCTCTGGTACCAAAAATTCCCGGATGACCTGCCAACGCAGAAGAATGAACCTCCGAGATGACTCTATTGGTCCACTCATCCGGCACAAACAATCTACCAGGCGGAAAACGATCAGGCCGATCCGCCTGAAACTCTTGTAAAGCACGTCGCAGGTCTGGGAAGACAGCAGACAATATCACCCCATCCTTAAGTATACCCGTAGGTTTGGAATCACCAGGGGAATCAGGTTCAAAACTCCTAGAAAGGGCATCCGCCTTCACATTCTTAGTACCTGGCAGATACGAAACCACAAAATTAAACCGGGAGAAAAACAACGACCAGCGCGCCTGTCTAGGATTCAGACGTCTGGCCGACTCAAGATAAATCAAATTTTTGTGATCAGTTAAGACCACCACCTGATGTTTAGCACCCTCAAGCCAATGACGCCACTCCTCGATTGCCCACTTCATCGCCAAAAGCTCCCGATTACCGACGTCATAATTTCGCTCGGCGGGCGAAAATTTTCGAGAAAAGAACGCACAAGGTCTCATCACTGAACAATCTGAACTTTTCTGCGACAAAACCGCCCCCGCTCCGATCTCGGAAGCATCAACTTCCACCTGAAAAGGAAGAGAAACATCAGGCTGGCACAACACCGGAGCAGAAGAAAAACGGCGCTTAAGCTCCCGAAAGGCCTCCACAGCAGCAGGAGACCAATCTGCAACATCAGCACCCTTTTTAGTCAAATCAGTCAAAGGCCTGACAACGCTAGAAAAACCAGTTATGAATCGACGATAAAAGTTAGCAAAGCCCCAAAATTTCTGAAGGCCCTTAAGAGAAGTCGGTTGCGTCCAGTCACAAATAGCCCGAACCTTCACAGGATCCATCTCAATAGAAGAGGGGGAAAAAATGTACCCCAAAAAAGAAATCTTCTGAACCCCAAAAACACACTTTGAACCTTTAACAAACAGAGAATTGGTCCGCAAAACCTGAAAAACCCTCCTAACTTGTTGAACATGAGATTCCCAGTCATCCGAAAAAATCAAGATATCGTCCAAATACACAATCATAAATTTATCCAGATATTCACGGAAAATATTGTGCATAAAAGACTGAAAGACCGAAGGGGCATTTGACAGACCAAAAGGCATCACCAAATACTCAAAATGGCCCTCGGGCGTATTAAATGCGGTTTTCCACTCATCCCCCTGCTTAATTCGCACCAAATTATACGCACCGCGAAGATCAATCTTAGAGAACCACTTCGCCCCCTCAATGCGAGCAAATAAATCTGTCAGCAATGGCAAAGGATATTGATACTTGACTGTGATCTTATTCAAGAGTCTATAATCAATACAAGGTCTCAAAGAACCATCACTTTTAGCTACGAAAAAGAACCCCGCTCCAAGAGGAGACGAAGAAGGACGAATATGTCCCTTCTCCAAGGACTCCCTAATATACTCTCGCATGGCAGCATGTTCAGGTACAGACAGATTGAATAGACGACCCTTAGGAAATTTACTGCCAGGGATCAAATCTATGGCGCAATCGCAATCTCTGTGAGGAGGAAGAGAATTAAGAGTAGATTCCTCAAAAACCTCACGATAATCAGACAAAAACTCAGGAATTTCAGAGGGAATAGATGAAGCAATGGAGACCAAAGGTGTGTCCCCATGATTTCCCTGACATCCCCAGCTTAGTACAGACATTGTTTTCCAGTCAAGGACTGGGTTATGAGTTTGCAACCATGGCAATCCCAGCACCAACACATCATGTAGATTATACAGTATAAGGAAGCGAATCACCTTTTGATGGTCTGGAGTCATACGCATAGTCACTTGTGTCCAGTATTGTGGTTTATTACTAGCCAATGGTGTAGAATCAATACCCTTTAAAGGTATAGGAACTTCCAGAGGCTCTAGATCAAACCCACAGCGCCTGGCAAAGGACCAATCCATAAGACTCAAAGCGGCGCCAGAATCCACATACGCATCCGCAACAATAGAAGATAACGAACAAATTAGAGTTACAGACAAAATAAACTTGGACTGCAAAGTGCCAATAGCAGAGGATTTATCAACTTTCTTTGTTCGTTTAGAGCATGCTGATATAACATGAGTAGAATTTCCACAATAGAAGCACAAATGATTTTTGCGCCTGTAAATCTGTCGTTCGCTTCTGGACAGAAAGCTATCACATTGCATACTCTGTGGTGCCTCTTCAGAAGACACCGCCAACTGGTGCACAGGTGTGCGTTCCCGTAAACGCCGATCAATCTGAATTGCCATTGTCATGGACTCATTCAGACCAGTAGGCGCAGGAAACCCCACCATGACGTCTTTTACAGCATCAGAGAGACCTTCTCTGAAAATTGCCGCCAGAGCGCACTCATTCCACTGAGTAAGCACAGACCATTTTCGAAATTTTTGGCAATATATTTCGGCTTCATCTTGCCCCTGAGAGAGGGCTATTAGGGCTTTCTCAGCCTGAATCTCCAAATTTGGTTCCTCATAAAGCAACCCCAAAGCCAGAAAAAACGCATCCACATTGAGCAACGCAGGATCCCCTGGTGCCAATGAAAATGCCCAATTTTGGGGGTCACCCCGCAGTAAAGAAATAACAATTTTTACTTGCTGGGCAGGATCTCCAGCAGAATGAGATCTCAGCGAAAGAAACAATTTACAATTGTATTTAAAATTTAGAAAACAAGATCGATCTCCAGAAAAAAACTCCGGTATAGGAATTTTAGGTTCAGACCGAGGAGCATGTAACAAAAAATCTTGTATATTCTGAACTTTAGAGGCAAGATTATTCAAATTGGTAGCCAGACTCTGGGGATCCATATTTCAACAGATAAAGTCTGAGCCATTCAGGGGTTAAGAGGAGAGGAAAACAGGAGACTGCAATTAGAGCTGGAGTGCAACTTCAGAGGAAGGAAAAAAAAAAAAAAAAAAGGTTTCACACAGTTCCTTTTCTCTCCTGCTTCAGCCTATAGATTAAACATTTAGGCTGGCCATACTGTTATGGTTTCCAATGGCAAGGAAACATCAGAAGCATAGAATAAACGGACAAGCTCTCGGGTGATGGAAACTAGAGCTGACCGCGATGCTAAACCTACACACCACACTAGAAGTAGCCAGGGGGCATTCCTGCGTTGTCTCTAGATGCCGCGCGCCAGCCGGAGAACTAACTACCCCTGGTAGAAGAAAACACAGTCCTGGCTTGCCTCCAGAGAATGTCCCCACAGGAGATAGCAGCCCCCCACATATAATAACGGTGAGAGCAGATGAAAAGACACACGTAGTATGAAAGCAGATTTAGCACAGAGAGGCCCGCTAACTAAATAGCAGAAAGATACAACAGAGGACTTCGCGGTCAGCTGCAAAACCCTTCAAAACACCATCCTGAAATTACCTTAACTCATGTGACAACTCATGCCACTGGAGTGGTAATTTCAGCCCAACAAGAGCTCCCAGCTGCAGAGATTCACACAAGTGCAAACTGGACAAACATACAAAAATAGACTTAAGGACTAAAGTGTCCAACTTAGCTGAGCAGAAAACTGGGAGCAGGAACATGCAACAGAATCACTCTGGATACATTGATGGCCAGCATTAGAATGACTGAGGAGCAAGGTTAAATAGGATACTCCCACATCCTGATAGGAACAGGTGAACTGAAGGCAAAGCTTGCAGGACACCAGTACCACAAGAGACCACCGGGGGAGCCCACGAACCGAATCACAACAGACCTCCCTGGTTGAGCTAAGATATTATTTGAACTGCCATATAAGCATATCTATCTGTGTTGTGGACTAAGCAAGGACTTATTCGTGTCAAGTATCCTCAAGAATAATTGTGCTTCATAGACTTTCTGCGTGATTGCATTTTCCTCTGAAGTTTCCTATAGACTGCTGAGCTGCATTTGATATTTGCACCAAGTGTTGTGGACTTGAGTTTCTCTCTGAACCTGTTGAATCTCTGTGTGATAATATAGACTATACCACTTATAAAACTGTGTCCTGTAGTTGTCTTGTTCCACGCAAAGAGTCTCCTGAGTTATCCCCTATAATTATTACACATAGTGGATTCATTTTTTGAGGTAAAATATTTAACTGACTGTTTTGAAAAAATATTTTGCCTCACAAAATGTATCCTCTGCAATCTCCTACTGTAATGTCAGTACTGTCTTTTGCTTCCTCCCCTGCCCAGGAGCTGTGGTATGTTCGGAACACAGTCAGACCCAGACAATATTTAATATGAACTTTTGTTCGTGGGAAAACCCCTTTAAAAAGCAAATATCAACACCAACATGGCTCTCCCTAAAAAGTATGCCAATGACAATTAAAGGAAAGCTGCAAAGGCACAATGTTGAAGACAACAAAGGGCAAATTAGACTCTTGAAGAGCAACAGCATTGATGGGACAAAAACAATGCATATAAGGGTAGGCGTCAAGCACATGAGTCCCCTGATGCAAAAGTCATTAAATTATCACAGGATGCCATTAGGCAACAACAGCACCGCATGCCTGCCCCCATCGTGACATTACCGCCCTCCCGATGTGATAGCATCGGGCCTCCATCTAGTGTTTTATATTCCACAAGTTAAACTTTCCAAGTATGGGAACATTTTGTCCAGCAAACAGGAGACTAAACAGTCCTTACTGTTTACATAAAATTTTATCTTTCAATAACTTGATAAATTTGGAGCCAGCATCCTATTATTGTTTATATAAGGATACAATGGTACATTTATCAAAATATTTGTAATAAAAAATAGAAGATTCCTGTATTACCTGTTTCTGGGATTTATTGGTTACAGGAAATTATCACTAATGAAAAAAAAAATATTGCTGCTTTGCTTTAAAGGGGAAGGAATCTTTGTTGTAAAATGTTGTGTAATATATGTTATGCACAGTTATTCAAATCGTAGCAAAGTCATCACAACCACCTGCTATTCACAATAATGGATGTCATATTGTAAATTGAGCACACCGTAATCCCCTTCATTTTTCAGTTTGCGCCATATGTCTGAAGTCTTCTTTTATTTGCATAATTGTTTTCCAGCCTTTCTTTGTTACGGGGTCTATTAGCCTTTTTGGTAATTTTTATGATAGCAATAGAGCAGTCTGCAGCACTATTATTGCCAGAAAAAGAAATAGTAACCCTTGACAGACCTTATTAAAGTTAATGTAGCCATCTGTGTCAGCCTGAATCCATAAGAACAACAAAGTCTGTCACAATTTGATGGCAAAAGCACAGAATGCATTCCGCTTCACAAACACAACAGTATTTTATAGAAGCTAATACAGTTGCAGACTGGGGAAGGCATTTATTGTTAACATTTTTACGGAAATATCCTCTTTTTCCATTTATCACAATTGTTAGAGTATGAATACACTGGCAAGCTAGGTACATACTGCTCAATTGCTTCATTCACCTATTTTGTAACTATTATTACTGTACATCCAACATTATGCAATTTATATTGAGACTAAACAAACCATAGCTAATCCATTATGAAATTTTGATTCTTGATTACTTTAAAGAGAACCTGTCAGGTCTGACAGCACTATTAACATTGATATAACGGATTAATCTGCACATTAACAGCATTATGAAAGTGCCCAGCCAAAATACTGAAAGTGTGGGACTCAGGACAAAATTAACTTTTGTTTCTCCCGTGAGCTGCCAGCTTCAGTCATGCAGGCGCACCTTGATCAATTACAGTTACCGCTTACAGCACCGAGAGCAGCAGCTGTAACCATGCACCCGACACTGACTGACAGCAGGTGCATCAGTACAGAGCCAGCTGTCAGTCAGTGCAGGGGCATGCTTACAATCGCTGCTATCAGCGTTGTTAGCAGTGACTGTAATTGCTCCGATCATGCCTGAATGACTGAAAGCAGTCAGCTAAGGCTACTTTCACACTAGCGTTTTTGGCAGCACGTCGCAATGCGTCGTTTAGGAGAAAAAACGCATCCTGCAAAGTTGTCTGCAGGATGCGTTTTTTCCCCATAGACTAACATTACCGACGCATTGCGACGCAGTGCCACACGTCGCAACCGTCGTGCGACGGTTGCGTCGTGTTTTGGCGCACCACCGCCACAAAAAAAGTTACACGTAACTTTTTTTGTGCGTCGGGACCCCCATTTTCGACCACGCATGCGCGGCCGAAACTCCGCCTCCTCCTCCCCGTACCTTGCAATGGGGCAGCGGAAGCGTCTTAAGACTGCTTCCGCTGCCCACGTCGGGCATTTTTGTCACAGTATGCGTCGGTACGTCGGGCCGACGCAGCGCGACGGCCCCGTACCGACGCTAGTGTGAAAGCAGCCTAACGGGAGAAATAAAGTTCATTTTCTCCTGGCTGCTGCACTTTCAATACTGCAACCAGGCATCTTCATGACACTATTTACCTTCAAATTAACCCTATATCTTTAGGTAATAGCATTATCAGACATAACAGTCACCTTTAAGGTGACATGCAAGCCTATAGAAAGAAAGTGGACAAATAGCAAGTATGCAAAGATTAAATTAAATCAAACAGCCGCTAGTGATACGAAGCTACGCCCAAAGGTGTTAACCTGTTAAATTCCACTGTCAACCTGTGACAGTGGTATTTACGGCACACCATGACAGCCAGCAGATTGCTGAAGACATCCATGCCTGTCATCACATTACTCCTATGAAAGCCAACACCCCGTGCCTGGCATTTTTAGATTTTGTTATACATAGCACAACTGTAATACTGTTGTGTATAGTACAAGTGATCAAATGATCACAGATTCAAAGCCCCTGAGGATACTGGCGAAAAAGGGTTTAACAAATATGAAAAAAATAAAAATATATAACAAGTTTGAGCAACCTCCTTTTCCCTCATTAAAAATAAATATAATAAATTTAAAAAAATACACACATGTAGTATATTTACATCTCTCAAATCAAAATGTAATATTAATTAAGACAATTATTAAATGGTGTAATGAGAAAAACAAAATCAAAAACATCCAAATGTAGTTTTTTCAGCCACTGCAATACCTGGAAAAAAAAATGCAACAGGAAACAATCAAAACATTATAACGGTGGCTTCGGGCGCTGCAGATGGCAGTCGTGTGAGCGCTCAGCTCCTGTGATACTACCCAATGAAGTGACTTATAACTTAACACAGAGGGTTTTTTTTCCCCACATTTCTTATTAAAAATTTTCCCTTATTAAATGGGATCATTTTGACACCAAGAACGTGAATTTTGGTTTAGTAATATTTGAACTGTGTCCCTCTGAGGGGAGCGGAGCCAGAGCCTGAGGCGATTTTACAGCCTGTGTCCAAAATGTATGCTGCTGAGGCGTGAAAACTAGAGTGATGGTAGACTTCACAGAAGAATACACCGGGTATTTATCCTGTCTCTGTCAGTACAGCTGTGCCTGTGAATCGGGCCTTTTCTGTTGTCTCTTCCTGCCTTTCTGCTTGAATCCCGGCACCAGCGATTACCTGTCAATGTCTGTCAGCATCTGGGAGGTGGCAGCTGGGTGAGTTGAGATACAGGAACTTTTATATTAGAAGAATTACAGGACAATATTGCAGTTTAAAATATAGATCAAGCTTGTGGATAGAGCTCCTTGATAACAGAATATTAAGAAGGTACTGGAATACGCTACTCTCATATTGACATAGAGTGGGTAAGGTAATATAAGGTGCTATCTTACCAAGTGCTGGTAGAAGACTTTGAGTTCACCCTATTGTTGTTCTGGTGAATAATTTCTAGTTCCTTTTGCTGAATGAGGTAATACCTAAGTGGACAAGAATATTTCAGATCATTTGGTACTCATATGCGCACCGACGGAAAGGTGTATAAGATTGTGTGAGTTTGCTAACAATAAGTGGTCTTAAAATAGACAGGAGATTTAACCTACTATATAGTTTAACAGCTCATAGACCTGCCCTTAAGATACAACATTTTTGAGTGGTTATAATACTAAGCTTCATTATGGAATCAGATGGAGCTAGACCTAAATCTTCTAATAAAACAGGAGAACACTCCACTAATAGAGCAAAAAACTCAAAAGGGAAAGAAACCCCATGGTAACTAACACTGAACCCTACTGAAGATGCACAAAATCTGCTTAGCTATCCAAGGTCTAAACCACGTCCCAAGAGAGAGGAATCGTTTATTAAGCCAGCCAAATTTTCCTCAATACCCATTTTTAATAAAACCTCAAAAATTGGAAACTATATTAATCACATAGTGTCAAAATCCTGTCCTCAAAGTACCACTAATGGACAAAATGATGCTACTTTGGAGAGCAACACATCAGAAAGTATGGATCTCTCAAACACTACTAAAAGGAAGGGTTCAGACTCCAGAGCCCCAGATAAGAACTTCTTTAATGCTGATTCAGACAGCTTATTGGACGATTTCTCCCCCAACATAAGTCCAAATAAACAATGTCCCCAAAAAATACGCTCAGCGCTTACTAGTCCACCAGACACTCCATTTCCTGTTATAAGTTATGAGGATTTTCTCTCCTCAGATAGACAAGTAACAGAAGGCTTTATGGCCAGACTATGCAAATCTTCAATGACTCCATTAAATTGGGTTTCGAAGCTCAAAACAAAACGCTCCAGGAAATGCAGGGTTCTTTCTCTCAAAGATTAAAAGACAATTAAAAAAGAATCTCAGAGGTTGAGACAAAAACTAATTCCCTCTTAGATGAAAACACTGTCTTTAAACAAGAAATTCTTGCTCTGAAGGTCAAACTTACAGACTTAGAAGACAGGAACAGATGCAATAATGCAAAAAATAAGGGGATTCTGAAAGCATAATGCAGAACGATCTCTTTAGTTACTTTAAAAATCCATTTAAAAAAGCTATCCCAAGATCATCGGATCTAGACCTCACCATAGACAGGATCCATAGGCTCCCACGACCAAAGAATATTGCTCCAGACAAATCAAGGTACATAATATTGCATATGCATTTCTTTGAAACCAAACAAAAAATACTGAATTATATTAGAGATAGGGGTACTTTCTCGTACGTAAACATAAAAATCTTTGCTGACCTTTCCAAAGCGACGATGGAGGCTAAAAGGGATTTTAGAGAGGTTACCACAAAATTGAGATCTATAGAAGGATTATATAGATGGGGATTCCTCACAAAAATCCTGGTTTGACACAGGGGCAAAACTACCCCATTATACACCCCTGAAGAAGGAATGCGCTTTATTTCTTCCCTTCAGGGGGTCCACAATAATAAAGATAACGGCTGAAGCTCTAAACTAAAGGATACCTTGTTTCAATCTGATTCCTCAAATAATAGTGGTTGCCATTTTATTCAACAAATAGATCAATTTAATTAATAGCTAGGTATGTCAAGGATTCGTGCCCATTTTCTTTTGCCCCCAAAGTAGGAGAGGTGATATCCTCCAGGTGATATCCTCCAGGGGAATTCACAAATTTGTATTTTGTTCTCATTCTTTCATTTTTTATTTTTTCTTAGTGATGGAATGGAAAGAATGGACCTACCGGTAGCAAAACATTTTTGTATCCCCGGTCATAGCATCATGGACATGAAATTACTTGTTTTAAAAGGCAATTTCAAATCTCAGAGTCTTTGAGTATAAACTTATGAGGACCTTTGACACACTCAGTGCAGGAATGAATATTTCGCATGGAATTTGCTCTCCAGACATCACAACATAGAACCAGACCCATTCAGAGGACCATAAAACATTAAGACTTCCTTATCTATGAACTATTCCAATATTTATGGCTATCCCTCTCGCATAATGATAATTCTGCTTCACATCACTTGTCTTATCTATTGCCTTCTTTTTCTCTGTGCTGTGTAGTATATAAGTATGTGATTCTTCAGAACTTGCTTTAGTCTTTGCCTGATGAAGGGACCTGCGTAGTCTCGAAAGCTTGCAATTTGTTACCATCTTTTCAGTCATTAAAAGGTAACAACCACTGAGGACTCTCACGTCTAAATAGTTTTTCAGGTTTTTTAATTATTCTTTTCTTGCCATGTTCATGTTGGGATTAGTTAGAATATTGCATTATTATACTGATAAAATTATGCATGTAGTGATATCATATATGTGTCTATTTGGGGGGTCAATTATTTTGTTAACCATTTTCCTGCCAGTGATGTATTTTAAACATCCTTGCAGGTGGCAATTCAGTAGCCAAGGACGTATGCGATACATCCTAAATTCTAATAGCCATATTTCATCCTCAACATAATTGTCCCCTAAGAATAGGTTTCTGAAAGTTCCTTAAAAATTTGCTGTTAAATTTCTCTGATAAAGTCTGAGAAAGATATAAAACACTAGCGCTCAAAATAGGAATACAATTGGCTGGATGCTGCTGATAGTTAAAACGGCTTCTGTATGACAACCCGTATGATAATAAATACAGGTGCTTCTCACAAAATTAGAATATCATCAGAAAGTTAATTTATTCAAATTCTTCGATACAAAAAGTGAAATTCATATAGTCATTACAAACAGAGTGATCTATTTCAAGTATTTATTTCTGTTAATGATTATGGCTTACAGCCAATGAAAACCCAAAAGTCATTATCTCAGTAAATTAGAATAATTAACAAAAAAAACCTGCAAATGCTTCCTAAGTATTTAAAAAAGGTCCCTAATTATGTTTCAGTAGGCTCCACAATCATGTAGAAGACTGCTGACTTGACAGATGTTAAAAGGCATCTATTAAAAACGAGGGCATAGACTTATGACCTACATAAAATGAAATAGAATAAAATAGAAATTAATGATGGAATATATAATAAGATATTAGCATAAATAAATAAATGCTTAAAAGGTTTGCTTAAGATCTTGAAATATGAACAAGGCAGTTTCCCAGTAACCACGGAGATGAAGGACACAGCAGGACTCCATACTCTACCTAACTGATCATAAACAAAAAAGTTGCACTCTGTAGTGCTAAAGCATGTCAATATGAAATATATGAAATATGAATAGCAATACTGCCTCTGAATAATAGGAAAAAACTGAGACGCTTAGGACATAATTTGTCCAATTCATGCATGCCCAGCAGCCAACGACAAGGCGGTTTCAGAACTGCTGGCAACCTACATTTTTAGTGTGAATACCTCACTAAGGCTGAAGTCTGAATTTCTGGGTAGATGTGATGTCATACGCCGCAGACTCCTTCAGCCGCGTGGTTACCAGGGACACTACCTGCCTGAGCGCCATAGTTCCATCACTCTTAAGCAAGTCTTTCAGTGTCACACTGCACTGCCTGGACTCTAACACGCCCAGGAGCGCTGGAATCGCCGATCCACTCCTATCCTCCCTCGGATAATTCAACCTCTGCAGACAGTATGACTTTTTTATTATTTTTTCCTATTAAATTAAAGTGGGGTTTCCATTTTGGACGACTAAGTCTGCCCCTCTCCAGTATCCAGGAATCATTGACTATTTTTGGGGGGACTATTAATAGCATTACTTACCTAATACACGTTTTATTGCCCTATCTGTACAGGTGTTTATTGTTAACAGTATACATTAATCCAATCATCTATCTCATTATATTTGACACAATTGCCTTCTAGTTCATATCACAAGGTCTAAAGCAAAATATTTATTCATTTATTCCTTTATGCTAATATTTTATCATACATTCCTATTATATTCTATTTCATTTTATGTAGGTCATAAGTCTATGCTCTCCTTATATCCCCTTCCATAACTGTCTAGCGAAATAGTATTCGATAATTCAGCTAAATTTATAAGCCAATGTCTCCAAAAAATGAAATGGGCATATAAAAAAGGACGCCAGCACAAAGTAAACATATGGTAAGAGTCGATTATTAACTACTAGATGGAGGCCCAATGCTATCGCATCGGGAGGGCGGTAATGTCACAATGGGGGCAGGCTTTGCAGCGTTGAGAATCTTTCCCCCCATGTGCTCACCCACCTATCCACTCTTCTCTTTCCCCATGTGCTGACTTCTCCCGTCTGTGCTCTCTTCTATGACCTGTTTACCCCTTGTCTGCTCTCTCTCTCTCCACCACTGTGCGGTCTTCTTCCCTCATGTGTTCTCGGCAGAGTTCAGTGAATCATTCGGCTGATACCGGCAGTGGCGTGTTCGCGATGGTGTTCCGCTGGTGGTACAGTGCAACAGGCTGCGTACGGCGTATACAGTGTGTGTGTGTGTGTGTATGGCATATACAGTTTGTGTGTGTGGCGCGTACAGCATATACAGTGTGTGTTTGTGTGTGTGGTGCGTATGGCATATATAGTGTGTGTGTAGGTGTGTTTGTGTGTGTGTGGTGCAACGGTGTTCCGCTGGTGGTACCGTGCAAGAGACTGGTACCACCAGCAGTTTTCATACAGTATTGAGACACCCATCACTTGGGTGTCCCAATATGGAGGTCTGTGAACGTCAGCCGCTTGGAATTCTGGGATCTGGACACATCTGGAACAGGATGTGAAGACATTACAAGGTAAGTATATATTAAAATTTTGTGTGATATCACTATCTGTATTAAGCGCAGACATTAAAAATGTGAATGAAAAGTGGAATTTTCAAGAAAAATTTAATTTTTCAAATAAACATATCAACCTAAATTTACTATTAAAATAAAGTTTAATGTGTTATGAAAAAAAAACTATATCACAACCAAGGGAATATGTGAAGGCACTCCAAAGTTGTTGCAACATAAATGAAATGCTAAATTTCAATTTTCCAGCATAAAACCACATTTTTGGTCGTTCCCATGTCCCCATAAGGCCTATAATTATAATAAAATAAAACACAAGACACTTTTATAAAGTTTGGAATAAATGGCCGTGAGGTTTTATTTTGAGTTACAAATTCCATAAAATTTAACTAAATAACCAATGAATAATATCCATAAGTTTATAATTCCAAAATTCCATCAACTTCCATAAACCAAATCCACCCAAGGTTGGGTGATTTTTTACCCACAAATAAAACCAAACGACAGGAGAAAATTACAATATAAAGGGAGGGAGGGCGGGATCTTCTTTTCTTCAAGCACCGGCGAACTGAGTATCCGACGCCGGTGCCCCAGTATATATAACAACTAAATCTGCCCAGCAACTGATTGACAACCGTCAACCAATCAATCATCAAAATTTTAGGCGAGCAAACAAGCCAGTCAGAACCAGATCTGGCTGCTTTAACATGAATACCTAACCAAATCTGCCCGGCAACTGATTGACAACCAATCAATCACGGGCAAGAAAGCCAGTCAGAACCCAAATCTGGCTGCTTTTACATGTAGGAAAAAACCTTGACCTTACTTTGACCCCTAGTATAGAAACAACTTGCCAGGCCTATGTGGACATGGGACCCCCGCTATATTTCCGCTGTCTGAGCGGGGGGGCTTACATGTCCCCATAAGGCCTATAATTATAATAAAATAAAACACAAGACACTTTTATAAAGTTTGGAATAAATGGCCGTGAGGTTTTATTTTGAGTTACAAATTCCATAAAATTTAACTAAATAACCAATGAATAATATCCATAAGTTTATAATTCCAAAATTCCATCAACTTCCATAAACCAAATCCACCCAAGGTTGGGTGATTTTTTACCCCAAGAGGCCAAGGATCAAAGAGCCGAGGCCCCCCCCAAACCACACAGCCATTTTTCGATTATATTGCCCATGTTAAGATTAAATATATCAAGTCCGATATCCGACAAATGAACCAAATCATTTCTGAACATCCCTGGCAAAAAACCTTCAAAGTCTGTATGTCTAAAAGAAAAACCAGAAATAAGAGGTAGGAACTTCTTCATGGAGAAATTAACCCTCTTCCGGATCTTATCCAAGAATGAAAGCTGAGTACATTGCCAAGCACGTCTGGGAATGATTTCCGAAAAAACAATACCCGAGATTGGAAAAATCTGTCTTAAATAAGTAAGATCTGACCGAATAGCAGCCAGAAGGTTCAAAGTGTTGATTCTTCCTAAATCATTCCCAGCGAGATGAACTATAATTAGATCCGGATGAGGGAGCCGCTCCCGACAACTCTTTACCTCAGAAACTAAAGAAAGCCAATTCAGGCCGCGAATGCCGTGCCAAAAAACTTGAACTTTAGATGAATGGAACGACAAATTCTCAGAATATGATCGCAGGCTGGCCCTCTTCTGGGCCCAGAAGACAAATGAATGCCCAACGATCCAAATAACTGTAGAATACAAGAGAAATAAAATTAATCGGGATATAAATCAGGCCGAACATAAATTCTGAATCTTTTTGATTCCCATCTACCCATTCTCTTGATTTTATCGTCAGATAGGCCAGCCCTTGATGCTTCTGTAGCCGCACCAATTCTGAAGGAATGGGAAGTAATTTTGAGATGACTTTTACCTAAAAATGCCAAACACTGCTTTAAAATAAAACTAAATTGGAAAACCGTCACCGGGGAAGAATCCTTATGAATAAACAGAGACCCTTCAGCCGGGGGCCTAAACATGATCCATTTGGACAGAATGGCTACGGGACAAATTCTAGAATCAGGAAAGGAATTCAATCTTAGCTCCGCTCCTCTCCCGAGTTGATCCGTCTTAGACTTCCTGATAAACAGGAGAAGAAACGAATCGAAAATTTTGACGTCCGAAAGCAAGAGCGGGGATGAAACCGATTTTTTGGCTGATACTACCTCACCAACCCTTAGGGCCCCAAAAAAGGAGATAGAAAATATGGAATTAAACAAAAGCGCTTCTTCAAAGTTCTTACAAACATGTAAAAGGGCAGAACAAATGTCAGTCAATAAAGAAATAGAAATAGGACACCTTGAATCCGGAAAAAACTTTTCTCTTTTCAGCCCTTTCAAAAATTGCTTTACTGAGAAAAAATCCGTCAACGCAGTCCCGCCATGCAATTTTAAAAAGAAAGAGACTCCCGCAAAGCATTTGGCTACTGCGGAGTAAGATAATCCCTGCTGGACCATGGACTCAGCAAATTTTAAAGCCGAATTCGGGTCGGGAGCAGAGGCATCAAAGCCAAAAAGAGCAGAAAAATTAACCCATTTCTTCCATGCGGCTGAATAATCAGCCCATGATCTGTTAGATAAGGAATTCTGAATAAAATAGGGAATCATATCGGAATCATGTCCTGAATTGAAAGAGGGCAATCGTACGCCTCTTTGTCTGCCAATGGAACCTGTAAATAAAAATCAAACCACTGACGCTGCAAAATAAAATCAGTTAACTGACTAGCTTTACCAATGCCTGAAACTGCTTTTAACCAAATATTGCAGTTTAAACACTCCAATACCAATTTTCTCAGAATCTTTGATGCAACAACATTCCTGGATGACAGTGTATTGATTGAAAAAACTACTGCTTGATTCATGGAATGTAATAGAACCCTGGAATTTTGTAAACCACGACCCCATAAGCAAATACACAGAAGGATTGAAACCAGTTCAATAATAAGAGGATTTTTGTTTAATTCCTTAAAAACCCAATTGTCAGGCCAATTCCGGGAAATCCAGTGAGATTGAAACAAGCAAGCCACTCCTAGAGTGGCGTCTGCAGAAAAGGCAAGGGGAATAGAATCTGAAGATACAAAAGGAGATTGAATAATAGATCTCCCATTAAAACCTGCTAGAAATGCTAGCCAGATTCTTGCGTCCTCTTTCATATCAGAACACAATCTGATATGAGAATTGGGAGAAGAATGCCCTTTAATAGCTTCATAAAGCGACCTGGAAAAAACCCTTCCAATTGGAATGACCCTTAAGGAAAAATTCAATAGCCCAAGCAGGGACTGAAGTTCCTTAAGAGTGAATTTGTCCCTTGCCAGTAAGTTTTCAAGAGAACTACGAAGTTTGTCAATTTTCTCTTGAGGCAGGACGGTTTCCATTTTGACTGAATCTATCATGATGCCCAAAAACTCAATGAGACAAGAAGGGGCTACAGTTTTCTCGTGGGCAATTGGGATCCCAAAAAATGAACACAATTCAAGAAACCTAGAAAGAGTATTTTCACAAGCCGAAGAATGGGCTGGGCCAACAAAAAGGAAATCATCTAAATAATGCAAAATACCCGCATTACAACCACTAGACTCCAAAACCCAATGCAAAAAACGTGAAAAATTTTCAAAATAAAAACAGGATAATGAAAAACCCATGGGAAGGCATTTGTCAAAAAAGAAACAGTTATCAAAATGGAAACCCAGTGAATTAAACCCATCCGGATGAACAGGGAGAAGTCTGAAGGCAGATTTAATGTCTGATTTGGACAAGAGGGCATTAGGACCGAATTTCCTAAGCATATCCAATGCGCCATCAAATGAGGAATAGGTAACAGAACACATTGTTTTGTCTACCTCATCATTCAGGGATTGGCCCACTGGATAAGATAAATGATGAATCATTCGGAAAGAACCTGGATCCTTTTTGGGAACAATACCCAAAGGGGATAATCGAAAATTTGAATACGGAGGGGATAAAAAGGGGCCGGCAACTCTGCCTAGTTCTAATTCAGAAAAAAAATTTTCCCTAGCAACATCAGGGAAGTCATTAACGGATGGAAGATTTTTAACTAAAAAACAACCTGAACCTTTGAATTGTGGAACATGAAAACCTAAAGAAAACCCGTTAAACAGTAAGCTACTGATCTCCCTGTCTGGGTATTTGCTTAGCCAGTGAACCATGTTTTCCAGCCTCACTGGCGATGGGGCCCTTTGAAATTGATTCTTTAGAGGATTGCTGGGCAGCCTGCTTCTTGAAGCATTTGGACATGGGGTGGGAATTCCCACAAAACGAGCATTCATGTCGAAAACGGCAATTATTGTTCCACTTACAGGAAGAATCATTATAAGCAAAACAAACGCCTTTTTTGGTGACAGAAGAAGAAGGCTGCCTAGCAACAGCATTCCTCATAGGAAGCATGAGATTGATCCATAACCCAATGTCTTTAGAGCCCCATTTTAGTTCAGGGTGAACTGATAGTTTATGTCTAAAGGCCTCATCATAACTGAGCCAAGCAGAGCCACCAAAGTTCTTATAAGCTTCTAATATGATGTCAACGTGTTGGAAGAGACGGCTACAAAGATTAGGCGATTTCTCTCCCAACACAGAAGCATATATGGCAAACGCTTGGACCCAGTTATTAAAAGACCTAATATTACGTTTAGGGTCATCATGATCAGATTTGTCATCTTTCTTATCTAACTTAGGAGGGTGATCCCTACTTGGCAATAATGAAAATAGATCCACAAATTGATTATTCCAGATGAGCTCCTTAACTGAGGGGCTCAAATGGAATCCCAGTGGGGAAAGCTCACATGTTAAAGCCTCCTTGAAAGGATTCAAAGGAGGAATACTAAGGGCAGGAGCTTCTGAGCAAAAAGGAGCAGGAGAAGCTGTCGCCCGAGATAAATTACTAGCCTCGCACAATGCCTCGGCTACTACAGATTTAATTAAGTCTCTTAACTGATTCTGAGGGACAGACATTGGGATAATAGAAGTCTCACCCCTCGCAGCTTGGTTGTCCGGTCTTCCTCCTCCTTCACAGCCTGCGCTCCAGCCCGCAGAATGGGGCGAGCGCGGCTGCCTGGCAGATCCTGGGACACGAACCTCCTCTTCATCTGACGACAAGGGGGGCGGAGCGGACCTTGAGCCCCGTGCAGCAGATGCAAGAGCCGACCGGGTGCCAGTGGAGAGGGGCACCGCAGCGCTTTTACGGCCGGTGCCCTTTCTGGCTCTTCCGGCCGCTCCTGATGACGTGGACGGCGCTCCCAGCTGATGATTTCCGAAATCCCGCGGAGGGCTGCGAGACTTCGCCGCGCAGCTGCGGCGTGACTTCCTGCTCATCGATGACGTACCGAGCCCGGATACCGCAGGAGACGGAGCAGGTGAGAAAGCTGCACTCTGCCTCCTGGTCCTCGCTGGAGATCTCTCAGGTGCCGGGGCTCCAGCTTCATGTCTTGCCTCTGGCGTCTCAGGTACTGGAACCGGAGGAGGAGCGATGGCTTCGGAAGCTGCTAAAGGGGGTTTTATAGCTAAGCAGCTCCTCAGCCAATCCTCCCCGTCTTCCTCGCCAGCTCTTGATAGGAGTTCCTGCAGGAGCTTCTCCATCTCTTGCTGAGGTATCTTCTTTTCTTCAAGCACCGGCGAACTGAGTATCCGACGCCGGTGCCCCAGTATATATAACAACTAAATCTGCCCAGCAACTGATTGACAACCAATCAATCATCAAAATTTTAGGCGGGCAAACAAGCCAGTCAGAACCAGATCTGGCTGCTTTAACATGAATACCTAACCAAATCTGCCCGGCAACTGATTGACAACCAATCAATCACGGGCAAGAAAGCCAGTCAGAACCCAAATCTGGCTGCTTTTACATGTAGGAAAAAACCTTGACCTTACTTTGACCCCTAGTATAGAAACAACTTGCCAGGCCTATGTGGACATGGGACCCCCGCTATATTTCCGCTGTCTGAGCGGGGGGGCTTACATTCTAATAGTTTTCTAAAGCTATATAAAACGTGTAATGTCCATGTTAGTGGAACCACTGTGCCGTGACCCGAGGAGATTCTGGAGCGGCGTGACTACACTATGTTCCAAATTATTATGCAAATTACATTTTTATCAGATTTTCCTAAATGGTCGGTGCAAATGACAGTCAGTCTAATAAAAGTCATCACCCGTTAGATTATACATCGAATTTTATTGAAGAAACCTCCCAATGATAACAGTATAATCTCCAAAATGAATAAAAACTCAAAATGCACTGTTCCAAATTATTAGGCACAGTAGAATTTCTAAACATTTGATATGTTTTAAAGAACTGAAAATGCTCATTTGTGGAACTTGCAGCATTAGGAGGTCATATTCACTGAACAAAAAAGCTATTTAACTCCAAAACATCCTAACAGGCCAAGTTACATGTTAACATAGGACCCCTTCTTTGATGTCACCTTCACAATTCTTGCATCCATTGAACTTGTGAGTTTTTGGAGAGTTTCTGCTTGTGTTTCTTTGCATGAAGTTGGAATAGCCTCCCAGAGCTGCTGTTTGGATGTGAACTGCCTCCCACCCTCATAGATCTTTTGCTTGATGATCCTCTAAAGGTTCTCTATAGGGTTGAGGTCAGGGGAAGATGGTGGCCACACCATGAGTTTATCTCCTTTTATGCCCATAGCAGCCAATGACTCAGAGGTATTCTTTGCAGCATGAGATGGGGCATTGTCAGCATGAAGATGATTTTGCTCCTGAAGGCACATTTCTGCTTTTTAGACCATAGAAGAAAGTTGTCAGTCAGAAACTCTATATACTTTGCAGAGGTCATTTTCACACCTTCGGGAACCTTAAAGGGCCTTACCAGCTGTTTCCCATGATTCTGGCCCAAAACATGACTCCTCCACCTCCTCGTTGACGTTGCAGCCTTGTTGGGACATGGTGGCCATCCACCAATGATCCACTACTCCATCCATCTGGAACATCCAGGGTTGCTCAACACTTATCAGTAAACAAGACTGTTTGGAAATTAGTCTTCATGTATGTGTGGGCCCAATACAACCATTTCTGCTTGTGAACACTGTTTAAGGGTGGCCAAATAGTAGGTTTATGCACCACAGCAAGCCTTTGAAGGAGCCTACACCTTGAGGTTCGAGGGACTCCAGAGGCACCAGCCGCTTCAAATATCTATTTGCTGCTTTGTAATGGCTTTTTAGCAGCTGCTCTCTTAATCCGATGAACTTGCCTGGCAGAAATCTTCCTCATTATGCCTTTATCAGCACAAACACATTTGTGCTCAGATACAGCCACAAATCTCTTAACAGTACGATGATCACGCTTATGTTTTTGGAAAATTTCTAATGTTTTCATCCCTTCACCAAGGCATTGCACTATTTGATGCTTTTCAGCAGCAGAGAGATCCTTTTTCTTTCCCATGTTACTTGAAAACTGTGACCTGCTTAATAATGTGGAACATCATTTTTAAGTAGTTTTCCTTTAATTAGAATCACCTGGAAAACCAATTATCACGTGTTTAAGATTGATTTCAGTGATCCATTGAGCCCTGAGACACAATACCATCCACGAGTTTATTTCAAAAACAAAACAATTAAATCTTTATGACACTTAAATCCAATTTGCATAATAATTTGGAACACAGTGTAGGTAAACTCCTGACTTTTTGCTAGGGCCTTGGATGGTGGGGTTAGACTTGGCATCCAATGGACACCAGGTGCTACTCCAGGGCAGACCTTGGACACACAGCACCTTACCCCAAGGGGACAGGAGGATAGAACGGCCAAGTATGGACAGACTTGACATGTACAGACAGGCACGGCATGAATGCGGGAAGACAAGGCATGTGAAGGCAGGTATGGCTGGTATACAGACTGGCACGGCAGGGACAGCTGGTATGCAGACAGGCACGGCAAGTGCAGGCAGGTATGGCTGGAATACAGATTGGTACAGCAAGTGCAGGCAGGTACAGCTTGTATGCATACAGGCATGGCAGGTGAAGGCAGGTAAGCTGGAAGGCACAACCAGGAACAATCAAGAGCAAGCGAGTACTGGCAGGTACACACAGACAGGGGACCTGAGAACTAGCAATCATGTAGGCTGATTAGACACGTTGCCCAGGCACTGCCTAACATGTGGAGGGGCCTTAAATAATAAGTGTGTCCCAGCCATAGGCTGGAGACACTTTAGGATGGCGCACATTGTCCCTTTAAGAGAACAGGAGCTTGTGTGCCCTAAGCACAGTGCTCGAGGATCTGCAAGCTGTAAGCAGACCCCTGGCTCAGAAACTCTATATACTTTGCAGAGGTCATTTTCACACCTTCGGGAACCTTAAAGGGCCTTATCAGCTGTTTCCCATGATTCTGGCCCAAAACATGACTCCTCCACCTCCTCGTTGACGTTGCAGCCTTGTTGGGACATGGTGGCCATCCACCAATGATCCACTACTCCATCCATCTGGAACATCCAGGGTTGCTCAACACTTATCAGTAAACAAGACTGTTTGGAAATTAGTCTTCATGTATGTGTGGGCCCAATACAACCATTTCTGCTTGTGAACACTGTTTAAGGGTGGCCAAATAGTAGGTTTATGCACCACAGCAAGCCTTTGAAGGAGCCTACAACTTGAGGTTCGAGGGACTCCAGAGGCACCAGCAGCTTCAAATATCTATTTGCTGCTTTGTAATGGCTTTTTAGCAGCTGCTCTCTTAATCCGATGAACTTGCCTGGCAGAAATCTTCCTCATTATGCCTTTATCAGCACAAACACATTTGTGCTCAGATACAGCCACAAATCTCTTAACAGTACGATGATCACACTTATGTTTTTGGAAAATTTCTAATGTTTTCATCCCTTCAGCAAGGCATTGCACTATTTGATGCTTTTCAGCAGCAGAGAGATCCTTTTTCTTTCCCATGTTACTTGAAAACTGTGACCTGCTTAATAATGTGGAACATCATTTTTAAGTAGTTTTCCTTTAATTAGAATCACCTGGAAAACCAATTATCACATGTGTTTAAGATTGATTTCAGTGATCCATTGAGCCCTGAGACACAATACCATCCACGAGTTTATTTAAAAAACAAAACAATTAAATCTTTATGACACTTAAATCCAATTTGCATAATAATTTGGAACACAGTGTAGGTAAACTCCTGACTTTTTGCTAGGGCCTTGGATGGTGGGGGTTAGACTTGGCATCCAATGGACACCAGGTGCTACTCCAGGGCAGACCTTGGACACACAGCACCTTACCCCCAAGGGGACAGGAGGATAGAACGGCCAAGTATGGACAGACTTGACATGTACAGACAGGCATGGCATGAATGCGGGAAGACAAGGCATGTGAAGGCAGGTATGGCTGGTATACAGACTGGCACGGCAGGTACAGCTGGTATGCAGACAGGCACGGCAAGTGCAGGCAGGTATGGCTGGAATACAGATTGGTACAGCAAGTGCAGGCAGGTACAGCTTGTATGCATACAGGCATGGCAGGTGAAGGCAGGTAAGCTGGAAGGCACAACCAGGAACAATCAAGAGCAGGCGAGTACTGGCAGGTACACACAGACAGGGGACCTGAGAACTAGCAATCATGTAGGCTGATTAGACACGTTGCCCAGGCACTGCCTAACATGTGGAGGGGCCTTAAATAATAAGTGTGTCCCAGCCATAGGCTGGAGACACTTTAGGATGGTGCACATTGTCCCTTTAAGTGAACAGGAGCTTGCGTGCCCTAAGCACAGTGCTCGAGGATCTGCAAGCTGTAAGCAGACCCCTGGCAGCATCAGCAAGATGAGAGGATGAAGTGTGGGATGGAGGCCACAGCAGTAAGTTGGTGTCCCTGCCGGGGGAGGGAGGAAGCGTGTAGGGATGCCGGCGCTACAAACTCTGGAAATAGAGCTAGGTGGTATGTATGGAATCTGCACAAATTAAATGTTTATTTTTAAGAGGTGTTGTGTATCTAATTTTCACACTATTAGCTACTAATCGATTTTTAGGCATTTTCACAGAAATAAATTCACTTTGATGAAAATAACATGACAATCCCTGCTTGAATAAAGTGCTAAGTGGTATTTTGACAATGTTACAAATATTGAAGGGTAATATCAATTATTTAATAATTTAGGTTTTATCTGTACATGTTATGATGTAGAATAACAAATTAAATTGTGGTATCGTGTTAGCCAGAAAAATCGATGTGAATACTTTTCTGCCCAATGATGACAAAAGTATTCTCGGAGTGATACCTTTATTGGCTAACCAGAAAATAATATGTTTGCAAGCTTTCAGAGCACATATGCTCCTTCTTCAGGCAAGATTAGAAATAGATTAATAAGAAAAAAGCTCAACATTTAAGGGATGAAACAGTAGGACATTTGTTCATGAGGTGGGAGGTGTGATGCCTCCTAAAGATAAGCCAAGGAAATCAAATTAGGCATTTTGTTACAAATGGAGAGGCGGTGGGAATGTTCTTAGTTATCTGGAGTACAATCTGGTGGAGGTGCGAATTGTATCCATGTAGTGAGTCAAAAATCCAGGTGTTAAATTGAGGCCATGTGCACACGTTCAGTATTTTTCGCGTTTTTTTGGCGTTTTTTTGCTATAAAAACGTGATAAAAACGCGAAATAAACGCTAACATATGCCTCCTATTATTTACAGTGTATTCCGCATTTTTTGTGCAAATGTTGCATTTTTTTCCGCGAAAAAAATCGCATCGCGGAAAAAAAAGCAACATGTTCATTAACCCCTTTCTGACATCGGACGTACTATCCCGTCGAGGTGGGGTGGGCCCGTATGACCACCGACGGGATAGTACGTCATACGCGATCGGACGCGCTCACGGGGGGAGCGCGGCCGATCGCGGCCGGGTGTCAGCTGCCTATCGCAGCTGACATCCGGCACTATGTGCCAGGAGCGGTCACGGACCGCTCCCGGCACATTAACCCCCGGCACACCGCGATCAAACATGATCGCGATGTGCCGGCGGTGCAGGGAAGCATCGCGCAGGGAGGGGGCTCCCTGCGGGCTTCCCTGAGCCCCCCGCAGCAACGCGATGTGATCGCGTTGCTGCGAGGGTCTTACCTCCCTCCCTGCCTGCTCCAGACCCGGATCCAAGATGGCCGCGGATCCGGGTCCTGCAGGGAGGGAGGTGGCTTCACAGAAGCCTGCTCAGAGCAGGCACTGTGAAGCAGCCTGCACTTCTCTCAGATCGGTGATCTGTCAGAGTGCTATGCAAACTGGCAGATCACCGATCTGTATTGTCCCCCCCTGGGGCAAAGTAAAAAAGTAAAAAAAAAAATTTCCAAATGTGTAAAAAAAAATAAAAAAAATATTCCAAAATAATGAAAAAAAAAAAATATATTATTCCCATAAATACATTTCTTTATCTAAATAAAAAAAAACAAACAATAAAAGTACACATATTTAGTATCGCCGCGTCCGTAACGACCCGACCTATAAAACTGGCCCACTAGTTAACCCCTTCAGTAAACACCGTAAGAAAAAAAAAAAACGAGGCAAAAAACAACGCTTTATTATCATACCGCCGAACAAAAAGTGGAATAACACGCGATCAAAAAGACAGATATAAATATCCATGGTACCGCTGAAAGCGTCATCTTGTCCCGCAAATAACGAGCCGCCATACAGCATGATCAGCAAAAAAATAAAAAAGTTATAGTCCTGAGAATAAAGCGATGCAAAAATAATTATTTTTTCCATAAAATAGTTTTTATCGTATAAAAGCGCCAAAACATAAAAAAATAATATAAATGAGGTATCGCTGTAATCGTACTGACCCGAAGAATAAAACTGCTTTATCAATTTTACCAAACGCGGAACAGTATAAACGCCTCTCCCAAAAGAAATTCATGAATAGCTGGTTTTTGGTCATTCTGCCTCACAAAAATCGGAATAAAAAGCGATCAAAAAATGTGACGTGCCCAAAAAGTTACCAATAAAAACGTCAACTCGTCCCGCAAAAAACAAGACCTCACATGACTCTGTGGACCAAAATATGGAAAATTTATAGCTCTCAAAATGTGGTAACGCAAAAAATTTTTTTTGCAATAAAAAGCGTCTTTCAGTGTGTGACGGCTGCCAATCATAAAAATCCGCTAAAAAACTCGCTATAAAAGTAAATCAAACCCCCCTTCATCACCCCCTTAGTTAGGGAAAAATAAAAAAAATGTATTTATTTCCATTTTCCCATTAGGGTTAGGGTTAGGGCTAGGGTTGGGGATAGGGTTAAGGCTACAGTTAGGGTTGGGGCTAAAGTTAGGGTTAGGGTTGGGGCTAAAGTTACGGTTAGGGTTTAGATTACATTTACGGTTGGGAATAGGGTTGGGATTAGAGTTAGGGGTGTGTCAGGGTTAGAGGCGTGGTTAGGGTTACTGTTGGGATTAGGGTTAGGGGTGTGTTTGGATTAGGGTTTCAGTTATAATTGGGGGGTTTCCACTGTTTCGGCACATCAGGGGCTCTCCAAACGCGACATGGCGTCCGATCTCAATTCCAGCCAATTCTGCGTTGCAAAAGTAAAACAGTGCTCCTTCCCTTCCGAGCTCTCCCGTGTGCCCAAACAGGAGTTTACCCCAACATATGGGGTATCAGCGTACTCAGGACAAATAGGACAACAACCTTTCGGGTCCAATTTCTCCTGTTACTCCTGGGAAAATACAAAACTGGTGGCTAAAAAATAATTTTTGTGGGAAAAAAAGGATTTTTTTATTTTCACGGCTCTGCGTTATAAACTGTAGTGAAACACTTGGGGGTTCAAAGTTCTTACAACACATCTAGATAAGTTCCTTGGGGGGTCTAGTTTCCAAAATGGGGTCACTTGTGCGGGGCTTCTACTGTTTAGGTACATTAGGGGCTCTGCAAACGCAATGTGACGCCTGCAGACCATTCCATCTAAGTCTGCATTCCAAATGGCGCTCCTTCCCTTCCGAGCCCTCCCATGCATCCAAACGGTGGTTCCCCCCACATATGGGGTATCAGCGCACTCAGGACAAATTGTACAACAACTTTTGGGGTCCAATTTCTCCTGTTACCCTCAGGAAAATACAAAACTTGGGGCTTAAAAATAATTTTTGTGGGAAAAAATTTTTGTTTTATTTTTACGGCTCTGCATTATAAACTTCTGTGAAGCCCTTGGTGGGTCAAAGCACTCACCACACATCTAGATAAGTTCCTTAGGGGGTCTACTTTCCAACATGGTGTCACTTGTGGGGGGTTTCTACTGTTTAGGTACATTAGGGGCTCTGCAAACGCAATGTGACGCCTGCAGACCATTCCATCTAAGTCTGCATTCCAAATGGCGCTCCTTCACTTCCGAGCCCTTCCATGCGTCCAAACGGTGGTTCCCCCCACATATGGGGTATAAGCACACTCAGGACAAATTGGACAACAACTTTTGGGGTCCAATTTCTCCTGTTACCCTCGGGAAAATACAAAACTGGGGGCTGAAAAATAATTTTTGTGGGAAAAAATTTTTGTTTTATTTTTACGGCTCTGCATTATTGACTTCTGTGAAGCCCTTGGTGGGTCAAAGCGCTCAAAACACATCTAGATAAGTTCCTTAGGGGGTCTACTTTCCAAAATGGTGTCACTTGTGGGGGGTTTCAATGTTTAGGCACATCAGTGGCTCTCCAAACGCAACATGGCGTCCCATCTCAATTCCTGTCAATTTTGCATTGAAAAGTCAAACGGTGCTACTTCCCTTCCGAGCTCTCCCATGCGCCAAACAGTGGTTTACCCCCACATATGGGGTATCAGCGTACTCAGGACAAATTGTACAACAACTTTTGGGGTCCAATTTCTTCTCTTACCCTTGGGAAAATATAAAATTGGGGGTGAAAAGATAATTTTTGTGAAAAAATATGATTTTTTATTTTTACGGTTCTGCATTATAAAATTCTGTGAAGCACTTGGTGGGTCAAAGTGCTCACCACACCTCTAGATAAGTTCCATAGGGGGTCTACTTTCGAAAATGGTGTCACTTGTGGGGGGTTTCAATGTTTACGCACATCAGGGGCTCTCCAAACGCAACATGATGTCCCATCTCAATTCCTGTCAATTTTGCATTGAAGAGTCAAACGGCGCTCCTTCCCTTCCGAGGTCTCCCATGCGCCCAAACAGTGGTTTATCCCCACATATGGGGTATCAGCGTACTTAGGACAAATTGTACAACAACTTTTGGGGTCCAATTTCTTCTCTTACCCTTGGAAAAATAAAAAATTGGGGGCGAAAAATAATTTTTGTGAAAAAATATGATTTTTTATTTTTACGGTTCTGCATTATAAACTTCTGTGAAGCACTTGGTGGGTCAAAGTGCTCACCACACCTCTAGATAAGTTCCTTAGGGGGTCTACTTTCCAAAATGGTGTCACTTGTGGGGGGTTTCAATGATTAGGCACATCAGGGGCTCCCCAAACGCAACATGGCGTCCCATCTCAATTCCTGTCAATTTTGCATTGAAAAGTCAAACGGTGCTACTTCCCTTCCGAGCTCTCCCATGCGCCAAACAGTGGTTTACCCCCACATATGGGGTATCAGCGTACTCAGGACAAATTGTACAACAACTTTTGGGGTCCAATTTCTTCTCTTACCCTTGGGAAAATATAAAATTGGGGGTGAAAAGATAATTTTTGTGAAAAAATATGATTTTTTATTTTTACGGTTCTGCATTATAAAATTCTGTGAAGCACTTGGTGGGTCAAAGTGCTCACCACACCTCTAGATAAGTTCCATAGGGGGTCTACTTTCGAAAATGGTGTCACTTGTGGGGGGTTTCAATGTTTACGCACATCAGGGGCTCTCCAAACGCAACATGATGTCCCATCTCAATTCCTGTCAATTTTGCATTGAAGAGTCAAACGGCGCTCCTTCCCTTCCGAGGTCTCCCATGCGCCCAAACAGTGGTTTATCCCCACATATGGGGTATCAGCGTACTTAGGACAAATTGTACAACAACTTTTGGGGTCCAATTTCTTCTCTTACCCTTGGAAAAATAAAAAATTGGGGGCGAAAAATAATTTTTGTGAAAAAATATGATTTTTTATTTTTACGGTTCTGCATTATAAACTTCTGTGAAGCACTTGGTGGGTCAAAGTGCTCACCACACCTCTAGATAAGTTCCTTAGGGGGTCTACTTTCCAAAATGGTGTCACTTGTGGGGGGTTTCAATGATTAGGCACATCAGGGGCTCCCCAAACGCAACATGGCGTCCCATCTCAATTCCAGTCAATTTTGCATTGAAAAGTCAAATGGCGCTCCTTCGCTTCCGAGCTCTGTCATGCGCCCAAACAGTGGTTTACCCCCACATATGGGGTATCGGTGTACTCAGGACAAATTGTACAACAACTTTTGGGGTCCATTTTCTCCTGTTACCCTTGGTAAAATAAAACAAATTGGAGCTGAAGTAAATTTTTTGTGAAAAAAAGTTAAATGTTCATTTTTATTTAAACATTCCAAAAATTCCTGTGAAGCACCAGAAGGGTTAATAAACTTCTTGAATATGGTTTTGAGCACCTTGAGGGGTGCAGTTTTTAGAATGGTGTCACACTTGGGTATTTTCTATCATATAGACCCCTCAAAATGACTTCAAATGAGATGTGGTCCCTAAAAAAAAATGGTGTTGTAAAAATGAGAAATTGCTGGTCAACTTTTAACCCTTATAACTCCCTAACAAAAAAAAATTTTGGTTCCAAAATTGTTCTGATGTAAAGTAGACATGTGGGAAATGTTACTTATTAAGTATTTTGTGTGACATATCTCTGTGATTTAAGGGCATAAAAATTCAAAGTTGGAAAATTGCAAAATTTTCAAAATTTTCGCCAAATTTCCATTTTTTTTGCAAATAAACGCAGGTAATATCAAAGAAATTTTACGACTATCATGAAGTACAATATGTCACGAGAAAACAATGTCAGAATTGCCAAGATCCGTTGAAGCGTTCCAGAGTTATAACCTCATAAAGGGACAGTGGTCAGAATTGTAAAAATTGGCCCGGTCATTAACGTGCAAACCACCCTTGGGGGTGAAGGGGTTAAAAATGCGGAATTGCGGGGATTCCGCACACCTAGGAGTGCATTGATCTGCTTACTTCCCGCATGGGGCTGTGCACACCACAGACTGGGCACCATATAATTGGTCAAAAAAAAAGAATTAAAATAAAAAATAGTGATATACTCACCTTCGATGGCCTCCGGAGTCTTCCCGCCTCTCCGGTGCATGCTGCCGCTTCGGTTCCTATAGCTGGTGTGCGGTGAAGGACCTGCGATGACGTCGCGGTCTTGTGATTGGTCGCGAGACCGGGCATGTGACCGCTCACGTGACCACGACGTCATGGAAGGTCCTGCACACACAGCATCTATAGGAACGGAAGCCGCTGAGGAGATCCGCTGTCTGCAGGTGAGTATAAGCATTTTTTTAATTTTTTTTATTATTTTTAAACATTCTATCTTTTACTATAGATGCTGCATAGGCAGCATCTATAGTAAAAAGTTGGTCACACTTGTCAAACACTATGTTTGACAAGTGTGACCAACCTGTCAGTTTTCCAAGCGATGCTACAGATTGCTTGGAAAACTTTAGCATTCTGCAAGCTAATTTCGCGAAAAAAAAAACCGTGAAAAAACGGGAAAAAAAACGCAAAAAAAAATGCGGATTTCTTGCAGAAAATTTCTGGTTTTCTTCAGGAAATTTCTGCAAGAAATCCTGACGTGTGCACATACCCTGAGTCCTAGTGTCAAAGAATTGAACATATTTATCAGTTTGAATTCCCAAATTTTTCGTTCTCTGTAATCCTTAAAATGACCTTTTAGCATTAAGACTTTTAAGTCTGTCATACAATGTCCAGTTCCAGAGAAATGTTTTCCCACAGGTGTGTCCATTTCATTCCTGATTGTGTGTTCCCCAATACTATTGTGTGGGGGACTGTAGTGGGACCATCATGCTTTGTGGGGGAGCTATCATACTGCGTGGAGGGTTGTGGAGACCATCATACTGTATAGGGGCTGTGGGGGACCATCTTACTATGAAGAGGGTTGTTGTGGGATCATAATACTATATGAGGGGCTCCATCATACTGTATTGGCATTATGGGGGGGCATCATACTGTCAGTGGGCTGTGGTACCACCATTACACTGTGTGGAGGACAGTGTGAGAATTATACTGCATGGGGACTGTGAAGGAACCATCATACTGTGTTGGGAGCTTTGGTGAATGTTATAATGTGTGAGAGTCAGTGGTGGCAATCATGTGGGGGGGCTGGAGTGACCATCTTAGAGTGTGAGGTTTGTGGGGCCATCATGCTGTGTAGGTGGAAGAATATGGGAACATCATTCTGTATGGGGAAATTTGGGGGGTATCATGCTCTATGCGGGTCATGGAACAGGTATCATAGTGGGGGAAAACACTAACAGGATCCAGTAAGGGCAAAATTATCAAGTCAGGCAACACATATCCCTATCCATGGCTTAAAAATTTGGAAGTATAACGTTCTGTGATTGTGCCTATGTGCCATCATAGGACTTTTGAAAAGGGGTCCTGCATGTAAACCCTGCTCATGGGCATTATTATAAGGAGGTACTGTACAGTGGGGGGGATTTTAGAAGGAGATTGTTACACACATGGGACCATTATTACTAGGAGGAAGTACAGAGGGAACAAAAAAGGAGTGTACTGTTATAGAGGTGGGATTATTACTGCCTAGGTGATGGTTAGTGAGGATAGGACTGGAAAAGCAGTAGGCCAAAGATGTCTCTGTGTTACATTTTGCGGGGACAATTTATGGATGGAAGAAGAGTTTATGACGGTCTTTGAACAATGAAAAGGAAAATGGAAAATGAATGACAACAGTCAGCAAGAATGTCACTAGTGAGAACCTGTACAGTACACACATATATGGTCAGCAGAGCACTGGTTTAGGACTGATCTTACCATTATATGGTCACCGTATGGTGGTAATTCCAGTTCAAGAAGCACTCTCTTCTAAATATATATATATTTATTTATTTTTTTTAATTATATGGTGTGTAGTGTGAATGTGTTAATATACTCGCCTACTGCCACTTTTTCTAGGATCCAGCTCCGCTTCTCGGTGGCATTACCACAATTCTGATTAGACGGGTTTTTGGAAGTGGCTTTTACAATGTAAGTCAATGAGCCTCGTTCTGACGCTCCTTAGTCTTACATTTTAAAAGTTACTTCCGGGTTATGGGTTATGGATCCACCAAAGTACGCTGATCCCCCCACAGCATGATTGTCTCCACAAAGTAATCTTCACAGGGATACTGCGACAGAGAGTGGTATCCTCTATTTCAGTGGTGAGAAGATTACAGTGTAATATCACTGAGAAGTGGAGCAGAACGACGCTGGATCCCAGAAAAGGTAGCTGTAGGTGAGTATATTTATACACTCACACTACACTGCAGGCATATATACTCACATTTTTAAAAATATAGATGGGGGTGCTTCTTTAATAATCAGCATGGCGGTTTTATCACTACTGTATATGCCATTATTATAAAATCTTATAGAGCTGTGTTTTTGGAAATATAGGTAGCAGTAAATCTTGAATTCCTGCAGACAGGGTACTTTAAGTAATAAAGCATGAATCTGATGAGGGGGAAATAGGCATAGGCCTGTTTGTCTTTAAAAGCCAGGGTTGAATTTTAGTCCTAGTCTGTCCCTGTTCATAGGAGCTACCCATTTGAAAGTATATGAATGGACTTTTTATTTTCCTAAAAGCTAATACTACTTATGTGCCTGCCGACAGAGATCTAGGAGTTATAATGTATTAATGTTGTTTGAACTTCACATGGTAGTACTTTGGTCAGTATTTTGTGTCAGTATTTGTAGGCCAGAACCTACTGTTAGGCATGTACCACACTCAAACATAGGTAAGGGGAGTAAGGAAAACTTACTATAGGGAGAAGCTGTACCTACATCCAACTGGTCCCTGTACAGACTAGTCAATCCCTAGCAGCACAACTGAAAAACACCACCTCGAACCTGACTCCCTAAAATGCCATTGGGGAGTTTCCTGAGGAATCAGAGGGGAGGCCACAACACACTGCCAACAAGGGGAAAGGAAAGTGTGCAAGTGGACATGGAGTCCAAGGGTGAGACACTTAAAGCACTTTCATAAAAAGGGAAAGAGGGAATAGTAAGGAGAACCAAAAATAAATGAAACTAGAATAACCTCTCAAAAATTTAAAGAGGTAAAAGGAAAAGGTGCTGGAAAAGTAGACAGACACACAGCAAGAATATAAGCGGTGTAAGTCTAGCAGGGTAAAACCTTTTGCTACAGGACTGGAACTTCTTAGCACAAATCCACCTTAAAGCCAGCAAGGAAGTATAGTGAAGGGATAATAAATAAAGGAAGAATAATGACAATAGGACCAACAGCATTTGGATAGGGAAGGAAAGGAGCAATAACTCAACAGACAGAAGAACCGACCACAAAGCAACGGGTCACTGTAACAAATCCTCAAACTGAGCCATGACAAAAAAGTATGTAACAATTAAAAAATCTGCATCTTTTCAGTGTTTCACTTCCAGTCCTGATCTTGGCTTACAAATACTGATGCAAAATACTGATCAAATCATGTGAAAGTAGTCTTAATATGTTATACAATCATTCACAGTTTACATCAATTCTTGCACAGCTGAGCTTATGTACAGTAGATTTCAGAAAATAACACCCTTTTTATTCCATTAACTGAGAATACGGAAATCCTTCTGGCAATAGCATGTGACAGGACATTGGGTTTGAAATCTAGAGAGGAAATGCCTTGAGTCATTAATGGACCATCAAAATCACAGAAAAGCCCTTAATTTTATCAGCTTCCTATTTTACTTGCCTTATCTCCCAGGCACCTTCCTCTATCTCTTCCTTGCTACACATATGGTAAAGTAGCTTTACGTTTTCCCACAATGGAGCAGATAAGACATGAATTTCATTTGCTTTGCCCTATTTAGACTAAGATAAGTCTTTATCACTGTAACGAATGGAAACGGAGGCACAGGTGGTAAAGTTCACATTAGCTTTTATTGTAATAGAACGTGGAACCTCTGGACTACGGTCCGGGGGGCTCCGAAGGGGGCGTGACTAAATGAGCCCCAGACACCCTTAGTAAGACCCCTCGAACAAAGGTCGGAATGGGATACCTGGGGGACACGGGTGCTACCTCCAGTTAGACCTCGGACTCGTGGTAGCTGACCCAGTGGGACGATGGATAAACAGGGTTAGCAGGTGACGTAGAGCTAACCAGTGGATACCATGAGTACGTGTAGATGCTGGTTCCAGTGGTACCAACATTGTCCTGAGGTTCAGGTGACTGGATGGCGGGACAAGACGGAACTGGAGTAAGCAGGTTGGAGATCGTCCAGAAAAGCCAGGTAACGGATAGCAGATAGTCTGTGGAGACAAACAGTGTAAGCGAAGCACTGACAGAGACTTCAGAACAGAAGCACATGCTAGCAGGAACAGGAAGTTAGCAACTGTGGATACTTGTTGTTCCGGCACCGTCCCAATGGTGGAGGGACTAGAAATAGCAATCATTCACACGCCATTGGTCAGAAGCACCTTTTGGAAAATGTGCGCCGTCTCTTTAAGAGACCGGGAGCGAGCGCATGTGACCTAAGCACACAGCGCAAGGACCTGCTGGCTGCACGCCAGGGAGCAGAGGAGGGAGGAGAAGCAGAGGTCCCGTCCGGACAGCGTGGAGCCGGCACAGAGTGGGAGTCCCGGCTGGGACCCCGCGAAGGTACAGGAACCGGACCGGGTGTAACAATCACCAAAGTCTGGTCTTCAAGGCATGTTTGTGAACACTGGAACTTTCATTTGACACAAGGCTGGAAAAGTTTTTAGGCATGCCAAATCTCTCAATAAAAAATTGCCAACTTTGCTAGTTTCCCAAGGCGTTGTCATCCTACAAAAATCACTTGAAGAGCAAGGCATACGATGTATCTAGGGATCATGAAGAATTCAAGTTAGAGTACATACAAGTTAAATAACACTGATATATAATGCTGCCAATTTCAAACACAACAAAAACCATCACTGACTGGTTTGGGGAAACAATCGTTCGTAATGGTTCAAAACACTGGTGAGACGTCTTGGATTTTTTCAGCCAATGATCAGCAATTGCTGCATTATAGGATGAAAAAAATCAAATATTGGCAAATGAAGTCTGTGATGCATTTGGGGCTAATCAATGGAGGATCATTGGTTCAAGTAACGAATAAAAGTTTGCTGGTCTATTTTGATCTAATGTGAATTGGTAACTTGCTAAAAAAAAGGAGTGAAAAAACCTTGTAAAAATCCCTGAGTTCCCTTGATTATGCCACTATTTCCCATTTTATGCTGTGTCGCTCCATTGCAGAGATATTCACATTTATTTCTTTTGGAGCACAATTTGCGAAATCACTGCTTGCAGTGCAACTAGGCATTTATTTAGTGTCTTCTCTGGGTATGTGCATTTTCGCTCCTCCCTTTTAGATGTTGCCAATCACAACTGGGCAGCTGATCTAGCAGTCTCAAACATTGCCGAGCTGTCCTTGACAGCATCTGGAAGTTAGTGGTGAAAGCGTATGCCCTCAGAGAAATCTCTGAAGAAATGGCCAGTTACACTCCGAGCAGAGATTTTACACATTGCGCTACAAGAGCAACAAATGCGAATATCTCTGCAAAGCAGCACAAATGGAAAAGAGAGGCAGAATCAGAAGAACTGAGGGACTTTTACTAGGTCCTTAGCTCATTTCTTTGGAGCAAATAACAGATTCTCTTTATCAGTACAATCAAAGTTCAATGGAAAAGTTGTTGCTAAAGTGGAGTGTTAACCCCTCAGTGACGGAGCCAATTTGCAGCTTAATGACCAGGCCAATTTTTACAATTCTGAACACTGTCACTTTATGAGGTTATAACTCTGGAACGCTTTAACAGATCCCGCTGATTCTGAGAATGTTTTTTTCGTGACATATTATACTTCATATTAATGGTAAACTTATTCCATATCACTTGCGTTTATTTATGAAAAAAAATGAAAATATGGCGAAAATTTTTAAAATTTTACATTTTTCAAACTTTGAATTTTTATGCCTTAAATCAGAGAGATATGTCATACAAAATACATAATAAGTAACATGTCTACTTTACATCAGCACAATTTTGGAAACAATACTTTTTTTGTTAGGAAGTTATAAGGGTTAAAATTTGACCAGCGATTTCTCATTTTTACAACAAAATTTATAAAACAATTTTTTTTTTAGGGACCATCTCACATTTAAAGTCACTTTGAGGGCTGTACATGACAGAAAATACCCAAACTGACGGTATTCTAAAAACTGCACCCATCAAGGTGCTCAAAACCACATTCAATAATTTTATTAACCCTTTAAGTGCTTCACATTAACTGAAGCAATGTGAAAGGAAAAAATTAACATTTAACTTTTTTTTAACAAACATTTTACTTCAGAACCATTTTTTTTATTTTCAAACGTGTAAAAAGTGAAAATGAACCACAAAATTTGTTCTGCAATTTCTCCTGAATACGCCGATACCCCATATGTGGGTGTAAACCACTGTTTGTGCATACGGTAGAGCTTGGAAGGGAAGGAGCGCCGTTTGACTTTTTCAATGCTGAATTGGCTGGAATTGAGATTGGACGCCATGTCGCATTTGGAGAGCCCCTGATGTGCCTAAACAGTGGAAAGCCCCCACAAGTGACATCATTTCGGAAACTAGACCCCTTAAGGAACTTATCTAGATGTGTGGTGCTGGTGAGCACTTTGAACCCCCAAGTGCTTCACAGAAGTTTATAACGCAGAGCCGTGAAAATAAAAAATCATACTTTTTCCACAAAAATGATCTTTTCACCCCAAAATTTTTACTTTCACAAGGGTAACAGGAGAAATTGGACCATAACAGTTGTTGTGCAATTTGTCCTGAGTACGCTGATGCCCCATATGTGGGGAGACCACTGTTTGGGCGCACGGCAGAGCTCAGAAGGGAGGGAGCACCATTTGACTTTTTGAACGCAAAATTGGCTGGAATCAATGGTGGTGCCATGTCACGTTTGGGGACCCCCTGATGTACCTAAACAGTAGAAAGCTCCCAATTCTAATTCCAAAGCTAACCCCAACACACCCCTAGCCCTAATTCCAACCCTAGCCATAACCCTAATCACAACCCTAACCCCAACACACCCCTAAACCTAATCCCAACCCTAATCCCAAAACACCCCTAACCCTAATCCCAACCCTAACCACAAACCTAACCCTAATCCCAACCCTACCCCTAATCCCAACCCTACCCCTAACCCCAACACTAACCCTAATTTTAGCCTCAACCCTAACCCTGACTTTAGCCCAACTCTAACCCTAATGGGAAAATAGAAATAAATACATTTTCTTTATTTCATTATTTTTCCCTAAGGGGGTGATAAGGGGGGGTTATTTACTATTTTTTTTTAATTTGATCACTGTGATAGGATCTATCACAGTGACCAAAATGAACCAATAGGAAAAATCTTCTTGTTGTTGCTGGGTGCCGGCCGGCAGATCTCAGCGGGCGCACTGCGCATGCGCCCGCCATTTTCTTACCGGAAGAAAATGCCAGCGGCCGTGGAGGGAAGCAGGAGTATCCAGGGACACCGGGAGACACTGCTTAGTATCGAGGGGCGATCGCTTTACACTTTCTCCACAGCGTCGTTAATTAACGGCGCGTTCAAGTACCCTTAACTACTGCCGTTAAAAGGTGTATCGGCGGTTGTTAAGGGGTTAATGTAAGAAAAGAACATGGCTAAAAAGGAGGAATACAAAAAAACCTCGAAAATTGTCAAAATTAATTTTTGGTATTGACCTATGAGTACTAAAAATTTGGTTTCAGTCACCGCTGCTTAAAATAACTGATCGCATAAATGGTATTTATTAACAACAAGAACCTTTATAACCATACATTCACATTTTCAACAATGCTATAAATAAAACACAAATATTATCTTTTTGCATGTTTTATAGGTTTTTCTTTATCTTACTTTGTTTTAATGTTTAGACTTTTTTAAAGACTTAAAACTTTATAGAATAATTGTGTGCAAAAAACATGGAAAAATATGAAAAGCTGACATTCAACCTAAAGAATTTGACATAAGAAAATATTTACTAGGTGTAGGGAATCTGCTAGAATATTCCAGAAAAAAAAAATATTTCCTGTTATAACAGCAGAAGACTTTGAAGTTAACATGTGGTAACAACATTTGAAATACATACCAAAGACCCGGATTAGGTTAGACACAGCATTATGATTTATATTTTAATGCAGTTATTCTTGCCGAAGATGTTTACATAACAAATGCAAAACCGTTACCTGGTATTACTTATAAAGAAGCCACAAAGCAAATTTACAGAAAGGAGTCTATTGGGCTTAGGTATCAATATGTAGCAAAATGGCTCAGAATGTATGTGGCACGTCCAGTGTCTGCATTCCAATACTAAGTAATGTTTCATGAAGAGGAGACTGATAGATATTCCACAACAGAAATATAAACTTGCTTCCAAGATACATTCTATTTTCTGTAGCTTGACTCATAAAATTAGGTATGCTAAACATTTGGATGGCTCAACTGACTTATATCCAGACATAAAAGTGGGTTCAAATCTGGATGTTTCCCAATAGAAACCAGACATTAAACATTTGCATCACAAAAGGTGTATGGGCCACACAATATGCAAGCCAAAAAACATAGAACACAGCAGGAAAAAGTGCTGTAGTGCGGCACGGGGCGGTAGCTGCAGGCAAAGCACTAATCTCCTTTACACCCCGGCGTGCTTAATGAAAGTGTGGGTCTTGTCTGGGTGTGTGGACGTGTACTGTGAGGGCCTTATGCCGTGCAGGCTGCAGATAGCCAGTGGTGTGTGCTAGCCAGCACCATAGATTCCACAGTTTAATAAAGGAGATATGCAAATTGCCTCTTCAGAGAAAAAGAGGACTTGAACTCTATAGTGCCACCTGCTGGAAGTAGAGATCCTGCAAGTCACAATCAACCCTTTAACGAGTCGTGCAATATGACTTAGGATAAAAGCCAAATCTGTATCTTAATTCGCAGACACGGTGTTTCGGGCAGTTGGCCCTCGTCAGTGCGAAGCATGAGAACTGATTTGGCTAGGTGAGAGGCTCTGGACTGAGGTCGAAGGGGTAAGGTTTCTCCTTGTTGTGAGTGACATACCGGCTCTGGCTTGTCAAGGTAAGGAGGCTTATTCGCCGTGCAATGCTCCTCTGGGAAATTAAATATTCAAATTGCCTCTTCTGAGAAAAAGAGGACTTGAACTCTATAGCGCCACCTGTTGGAAGTAGCAATCCTACAAGTCACAATCAACTCTTTAACGAGTCTTGTAATATGACTTAGGATAAAAGCCAAATCAGTATCTCAATTTTCAGACTTGGTGTTTTGGGCTATTGGCCCTCGTCAGTGCAAAGCATGAGAACTGATTTTGCTAGGTGAGAGGCTCTGGATTGAGGTCTAAGGGGTAAAAGGAGACAGTCATTAAAAAAAAAACGATAACTTGTCAAAGGCTATATACAAGAGATAGTGGGCACAAAGTCATATGGTTGTTTCATCTATGGCATAAAGCATTTTCTCTCACACCGTATCCTTCCTCTGTAGTTCTACTCCAGGGCACACTCTTTCATCCTATGTCGCAACAACTGAGCCTGAACACCACAGTCCTGATCAGCAAGTCTCTCTACTCAACAGTTCTATCTCCTATTTCTTCCACTACTGATGTCTTGGATCTACCGCTTGGGACCCCCCCCCCCACACTAGTCCCACAAACTCAGTTCTGTTTAGGCCCATTAAACTCAGTATTGCAAGCTTGGGGGGGTCATGACTCAGTGTCCTCTACATGGACAGATCCTTTTACAGAAAGCCACTATGACAAGTTAGTCACTTTTCCTCAGGATCTAGCTATCCCTGGCCTTAAGTCTTCTTTTCCTATGGATCACCGCTTTGACAGCACTCTTCACTTAGGAATCCAAATTCAAACTCCCAAATTACAGGAATCAGTCACTTGGTCTAACATTGGCACATCCCATGATGGGCTAGTCCCAAACATTAACTATCTTACCCTAATGTCACTACCTAAGCTACAGTCAACTATCTCTATGCTACCTATCTTATACACTATGCCTTACATTATCACATCCTACACTATTCATTACTTACAGTACTACTACACACTGTACATTATTATTATTATACATTTTTATAGCGCCATTTATTCCATGGCGCTTTACATGCAAAAAGGGGCAAATATAGACAAATACAATATAAACATGAGCAAAAAACAAGGCACTAACAAGTACAGAAGGATGGAGGACCCTGCCCGCGAGATCTCACAGTCTGCAGGGGATGGGTGAGGATACATTAGGAGAGGGTTTGCCATTACAACACAATTCACATGACACGATATATACAAAGATGCATGACATAATACACATTACAATACATCAAAGGGATCGGTGACTGTAAGGGTAGGAACGTGACACACAGTCCACCATTGTTACAGTGCAGCGGTTCACCAAAACTAAAGTACGAAAAAAGTGGTCTTATAAGTACTGAATTCTCCCACAATCAGTAGATAAAGGGTCACAATCTGTGGCTAAATGGGTAAAGTCGTGGTTGTACCCAGCCTTGTGACAATGGACAATCAGGAGAAGGTCTTCTTGCCATATATTGGCTTTTAAAAAAAATAAAAACGAAGTAGAATTTACATGACACAGAACTTTGCTGTTGACCAAGTGCATCTTATTGTGCCTGTGGCCTACAAAATTTTTGAAGGCTAATCCAACAGTCTGTGGAGTTAACAGTCTACGTTCTAGTAAAGACTCAATGTGGTGCAACAGGAGAACATGCAGCAATAAAATCTGAACCAAATATGCAAGCATTGGGTCAGTGTTTTGCATTAGGGTTTGCATGCCAAAATTGGGAGAGGAACTTACAGAGAAAAAGGTAAAATTGAAAGACTGACACCTGTTATGGGTTTTGGAGACACTTCTGGTTTTGGCATATAAATACTGATGAAATACTAATCAAAAATACTGAAGTGTGAATGAGGCCTAACATACTGTAAGATCTGAAAAAATAGCTTTGAAACCCATGCGCAATCAATGACACATAGGGCAAAGAAAAGTCAAATCCACTATTTAATTTAATAAAGTGGCCTTTGAAGAACACATGGCATGTTGTACCTCCAAAATGTGCATTATAATATCACATCATTTCGTACCCCCGAGACATACTGTACTTTGCCATGAAACAACAACTAAGTGTTCATGGAATTACCAAACATTTAGGTATGAAGTTCTGCAGTAGCTGCAAATTGAAAGCTATATACCTTTGCTTCTCTAACGTCTCCTGGGGAAGGTACAGTCATTGAGGTGGAACTGCACTTCAAAATAGGCTTTTAGCATCTGGGCGGTAGATTTTAATATGCACTGCCAGAGCTGTGATTGGAATAGGACATATCTGCAATGGTTCGGTATAATCCCAAGGCTATGAAGCTTTATTTAACATACTTGTATCATCATTTAATTTTTATATCAGAATGTGACAAAAATTAAAACAAGTCAAATACAAAAATTTAAATGCCAATTAATTTGTATTATAAGCAAGAAAACAAAGAATTTCTACTATTAGGCCGGAGACACACTGGTGCGAGATAAGGCCGAGTCTCGCTGGTTAAAAGCAAGCTGTGGCACCGGCACTCCGGAGCGGAGCGTGCAGCTGCATAGCAATACATGGAGCCGCACACTCCGCTCCGGAGTGCCGGTGCCACAGCTTGCTTTTAACCAGCGAGACTCGGCCGTATCTCGCACCAGTGTGTCTCCGGCCTTAGGGTTAGAAAATGTTAGGAATTTATATAACAGTAGTCCTGACTTGTAATCAATCTCACAATTAAAAAAAAAAATTAAAACAAATAAAAGTATGCAAAGTTTAATTTTGCTAACCCCAGACACCCTTTTCGTGCATTTTCCAATGTATCATCTTTCCAGGAAGTCTATTTTTTAAATCCACCACCCATTGTGTAAAGTAGTACTTCCTTTCTTTTCCCTGGAGCCTGCTGAATTTGGACAACCTCTTGCATGCATAATAAAAATATTTATTCTCCTATTGTTTGCTATAAAAAGGAACGTTCCAATGAAAGCACGCATCAGCTGGACAGATGACATGTTTCTGTTCGGGCCAATATCATTATAAGGGAGGCAAATAAATACATTGACGTAGCCCATAATATGACTTTTTATACAGGCACATACAAGGAGGAAATGACCATGAGAAAGACGACTTTTGATCCCACCACTTTATTAAGATTAAGCACTGTAGTATACAGGTCCTTCTCAAAAAATTAGCATATAGTGTTAAATTTCATTATTTACCATAATGTAATGATTACAATTAAACTTTCATATATTATAGATTCATTATCCACCAACTGAAATTTGTCAGGTCTTTTATTGTTTTAATACTGATGATTTTGGCATACAACTCCTGATAACCCAAAAAACCTGTCTCAATAAATTAGCATATTTCACCCGTCCAATCAAATAAAAGTGTTTTTTAATAACAAACAAAAAAACCATCAAATAATAATGTTCAGTTATGCACTCAATACTTGGTCGGGAATCCTTTGGCAGAAATGACTGCTTCAATGCGGCGTGGCATGGAGGCAATCAGCCTGTGACACTGCTGAGATGTTATGGAGGCCCAGGATGCTTCAATAGCGGCCTTAAGCTCATCCAGAGTGTTGGGTCTTGCGTCTCTCAACTTTCTCTTCACAATATCCCACAGATTCTCTATGGGGTTCAGGTCAGGAGAGTTGGCAGGCCAATTGAGCACAGTAATACCATGGTCAGTAAACCATTTACCAGTGGTTTTGGCACTGTGAGCAGGTGCCAGGTCGTGCTGAAAAATGAAATCTTCATCTCCATAAAGCATTTCAGCCGATGGAAGCATGAAGTGCTCCAAAATCTCCTGATAGCTAGCTGCATTGACCCTGCCCTTGATGAAACACAGTGGACCAACACCAGCAGTTGACATGGCACCCCACACCATCACTGACTGTGGGTACTTGACACTGGACTTCAGGCATTTTGGCATTTCCTTCTCCCCAGTCTTCCTCCAGACTCTGGCACCTTGATTTCCGAATGACATGCAAAATTTGCTTTCATCAGAAAAAAGTACTTGGCACCACTTAGCAACAGTCCAGTGCTGCTTCTCTGTAGCCCAGGTCAGGCGCTTCTGCCGCTGTTTATGGTTCAAAAGTGGCTTTACCTGGGGAATGCGGCACCTGTAGCCCATTTCCTGCACACGCCTGTGCACGGTGGCTCTGGATGTTTCCACACCAGACTCAGTCCACTGCTTCCTCAGGTTCCCCAAGGTCTGGAATCGGTCCTTCTCCACAATCTTCCTCAGGGTCCGGTCCCCTTTTCTCGTTGTACAGCGTTTTCTGCCACATTTTTGCCTTCCAACAGACTTACCATTGAGGTGCCTTGATACAGCACTCTGGGAACAGCCTATTTGTTGAGAAATTTCTTTCTGGGTCTTACCCTCTTGCTTGAGGGTGTCAATGATGGCCTTCTTGACATCTGTCAGGTCGCTAGTCTTACCCATGATGGGGGTTTTGAGTAATGAACCAGGCAGGGAGTTTTTAAAAGCCTCAGGTATCTTTTGCATGTGTTTAGAGTTAATTAGTTGATTCAGAAGATTAGGGTAATAGGTCGTTTAGAGAACCTTTTCTTGATATGCTAATTTATTGAGACAGGTTTTTTGGGTTATCAGGAGTTGTATGCCAAAATCATCAGTATTAAAACAATAAAAGACCTGACAAATTTCAGTTGGTGGATAATGAATCTATAATATATGAAAGTTTAATTGTAATCATTACATTATGGTAAATAATGAAATTTAACACTATATGCTAATTTTTTGAGAAGGACCTGTACAGTATACAGTATATACGTTCTATATTACGCCACGTGCCCATGTGGCCTAATATATATTGGTCTTACGTCCAGAGAGTTACGAATAAGAACTAGGGAGCATGTGAGGGATATCAAGGCTGCCCCTTCTGTTATTGACATAGCGTCCCTTAAGACGATTCCCTGTCATTTCAGGCTGTGCCATGCTTGCGACCCCGACCTTCTTAGGATTCGAGGTATTGACCGCATACATTGTGGAGTCAGGGGTGGTGACCTTAAGCGCAGGCTGGCACAGTTTGAGTGACGGGGGATCATTACTTTGGACACCATAGCCCCCTCTGGGCTAAATGAGAACATTAGTTTCTCACCATTTTTATAGTTGGTGCGTCTTTTTGGGAGTTCCCTTTGCGACGGTGTTGTTCATTAACCCTTGGAGTTCGTGTTTTAATTTGTTTTTAATTTAGTGTGTTTTTGTGTTTCTATTTCTTCTTATAGTGTTTCTAATACTGGATACCATAAGCCTGTATACCATGTGCTGCCCTATAGATGACTGATGGACCCGATGGCTTGGATATCTTTCATCGGTGATATATCATCGGAGTCGACATTGCATCCTGAACTTTGGATCATTGACACTGTATTATTATGCTGTATTGATTTTTTTTTTTTTTCCTGTGCCATGTATTTTTGATATAGATTTATTACTTACTATATATATTTGGCATTTTGGAGTTTTCTTTTCATGTATTCATATTCATGTATCGGCTACATTGCACAGTGTCTGCGTTTTCATAGCCTCTGGTCCCCATTTACCTCTGTCTGTTTTTTTTTTTTCCTTCCTTTGCCGCGCCCTGCGGCTTATATTGTTATGATGTTACAAGCAAACTCTTTGTCACCGCCCTTGTGCCTGTGATCCGGAGCGGGCAATGTATGCGTGTTTGTGCGTCCTCCCCCTTTCACCTACGGCAGCGTCTTCATTATGTGGTGAGTCCCCTGTTTCCATGGGTACCTGTGATCCGGCGCGGGTAGCGCATGTGCGCTGGTGCTTCCTCCCCCTCTCATCCACGGCGGCGTCTGTATGTTGCGGTGTGTTTACAGTTTCTATGGGAACCTTCCCAGGACTCCTCGCTTCATGACGCCGGCCTGTATGATTGGGTGATGTAGGCTCCGCCCACATGCACTCGTCAGACGCGGCCGGGGGGGGGGGGCTTTTTCTCTTTCCTTTTTCTTCCTTTTTTTTTTTTTTTCTCCAGGCTCCACACAGGTGCTTGGTTTGGGATTGCACATGGGACTATATAAGGCTCTGGTTTGGCACATTATCACACTGCCCCTTGAAAAAGCAGCAGCGAAACGCGCATTGGGGTATCTGTGCGGTGGGTCACGGCGTCCACGGGTAAGATATGCCTATCACTTCATCCCTATGTATTTTTGGCGCTGCACTGTCCGCTTTATTATAATGTGGCCGGGTTATTACATGTTTCTTCCCACTCACATCCTGGTCTGTGTTTGCCTGTGATATGTGGCGTACTCTATTCCCATTTATCTTAGTGGATTTCCATTAGGTTGCTCTGTCCTCCATACATGCCATGTGATATGACATTCTGCCTTTATATTTATTGTGCATTTTTTGGTATGTAGACTTATCATATATTTGTGAGCGCCTCTGTTCTATTGGATTGCCGTCCCCTGCCAGTTTGTATCATCATTCTGTAGACCTGTCCAGTTTTGTCCATTTTCTTTGTTTTTATGTTTTGTACTTGTGTGTTTGGCTTTAATATTTGTACTATAATAAAGTTATACATTTTTATAGAAAAAGAAAAAAAAAAAAAAAAAAAAAAGAGCATGAACCGCACATCCCAAAATCATACGTTGATCTAAAGCCGCTAGGCAAAAATTTAAATACTGAACATGAGGTTTTCAGTTTAACATTCTGATCAGACTGTATGAAGCCCACTGCCCCTTCACGGCAAACCTCGTAGTGGGTCCTAACGCCCTAACGGAGCGGAGCCGTGCGGCGACCACCGCCGCAGCGGCCATGCACCAGCAGGGCGGACGGCCTGTTGCCTCACAGCACCCATGCTGCGAGACTGAGCCCCCAAGACTCCAGACCGCGCCGCCCCACCAGCACAAAGCCACAGCAACAATGGCCGCCACACAGCACCAGCACCAAAATGAAGGGAGCATTTAAACTCACCTTCCTCCAGCTCTTCAGTGAGAGCCAAAATGGGCTAGACCCCTTACTTTGCAGTCTCCTGCTAATTAAAATCACCTGAGCCAAATGGGAGGAGTGCTGGTCCAAAAAAAGAGACAAGTACATGCTTTGTGGAAAAAGAAAAAAAAAAAAAAGAGCATGAACCGCACATCCCAAAATCATACGTTGATCTAAAGCCGCTAGGCAAAAATTTAAATACTGAACATGAGGTTTTCAGTTTAACATTCTGATCAGACTGTATGAAGCCCACTGCCCCTTCACGGCAAACCTCGTAGTGGATCCTAACGCCCTAACGGAGCGGAGCCGTGCGGCGACCACCGCCGCAGCGGCCATGCACCAGCAGGGCGGACGGCCTGTTGCCCCACAGCACCCATGCTGCGAGACTGAGCCCCCAAGACTCCAGACCGCGCCGCCCCACCAGCACAAAGCCACAGCAACAATGGCCGCCACACAGCACTAGCACCAAAATGAAGGGAGCATTTAAACTCACCTTCCTCCAGCTCTTCAGTGAGAGCCAAAATGGGCTAGACCCCTTACTTTGCAGTCTCCTGCTAATTAAAATCACCTGAGCCAAATGGGAGGAGTGCTGGTCCAAAAAAAGAGACAAGTACATGCTTTGTGGAAAAAGAAAAAAAAAAAAAAAAAAAGAGCATGGACCGCACATCCCAAAATCATACGTTGATCTAAAGCCGCTAGGCAAAAATGTAAATACTGAACATGAGGTTTTCAGTTTAACATTCTGATCAGACTGTATGAAGCCCACTGCCCCTTCACGGCAAACCTCGTAGTGGGTCCTAATGCCCTAACGGAGCGGAGCCGTGCGGCGACCACCGCCGCAGCGGCCATGCACCAGCAGGGCGGACGGCCTGTTGCCTCACAGCACCCATGCTGCGAGACTGAGTCCCCAAGACTCCAGACCGCGCCGCCCCACCAGCACAAAGCCACAGCAACAATGGCCGCCACACAGCACCAGCACCAAAATGAAGGGAGCATTTTTGGGACACTGCGGCTTACGCCGCTGTCCCGACTGCTGCGCCTTCCCCCTGTGTTAAAAAGCAGATCTCCCATTTAGTGAGTCCAAAATGGGATATGGGGTTAACTCCCCGCAGAGGGGGCGGGGCTTATCCTCTGCTTCTGGCACCAGGAAGTGCTGATAGCTCATCCGATCCCTGGACCCGGACCTGTTAGGGCAGCCGGCATCATGGACCCGCTGGGAGAAGCGGTGAGGGACGGAATTAGCAGGGAAGGTAGCGCTTGGTTAGCAGCATTGCTGACCGGGAGCGACTCCTTCCCTGTTATGGTGCAGGCGATGCCGCCGGAGGGTCGGCGCTCTCGCAGAGCCACCCGGCCTCCGGCACGGCTGAACCCGCCATTACATTCAAAGAAGAGCGCGCGCAATTCGCGTGCGCGCTCTTCTTCTGACTCGGGCGCCAGGCGCATTAGCACGGCGGGAAGCAGCGTCGTACATCAGGTGGGGGAGGTGCAGGGATCGGCGCTGCGTGACACTCACATTAGTTTAGCCCCTGCTGCCCCAGTTACAGTAGGAAGGGGTGCAGGCCTGCAAGTGCCAGCGTTATTACCTGGCACTGCAATCTTACTTGGTAACAGCATGGGGGGAGCCCAGGGAACGTCTGTTTCCTCACAGGATGCAGGTTCTGCAGAAAGGGAGATTGAGGCTCTGCAGGGGGGCATCCCACCACTTTCTAGGAACATGGGGGAAGTTATGGCCAATACTGACAGGGGCAGGGAGACGGCAGCCCCAGTGCAGCAGAACGTGGGTTCACCTCACATATTATCAACGCCCGGACAGTTATTCCCAGTATAGTATAGGGGGAGAGTCACAGTTTCCATCCTACCCGCTCATTTTTAGTACCCCGTACTCGCAAATACCGGGTGGACAATTAGCTCCCTCTCAGGCGGTGGTAGCCGAACATCGGAACCCCCCAGCGTCGCTATCGCTGATGGCAACCGGTGTTCGTCCCCCAATTCAGGGGCTGGCACCCTGGCTCTGGATAACAGACAGTGTGCGGGCATCCGCTCCGCGCGCAGATCATCATCGTCATCCCCCAGAGGGCACCGCAGGAATAGACATAGGAAGCGTGGTCGTTCTGACAGCAAGCGGCGTTCGTAACGATCCAGGTCCAGCCGGCGCAGTAAGCATTCTAGAGCGTCGCGTTGGCGCTCGCCTTCGTCATCAGGCATTTCTTCAAGCAGGTCGCGCAGGCAGGAGTCTTCTCGTCCTAGGTCCAAAACATCGCATGGAGCGTCAAGGTTCGATGACTCCCGTGGCACGGGACACAAGCCGTTCGGAGGTTGGTGCATCACTTGGTGAGTATCCTTTGTTGGGGCTTGGGGGGGGGGGAGAGAACCAACACCATCTTTGCAGACACAGTAGCCAATGCGGCCACGGGGAATAGGATTTATGTTAACCCCAAAAATACTACAACTGTCAGGATCGTGTAGGCAGCCCCTCCCTCCTCGCCCGAATGTTTATAAGGATAGGCTGTTTTGTGGTGTCCCTCCGTTAGGGGCTCACTAGGACAGCGCCATCAAGGAACAAATCTGTCCTCCTAGGATGTGTTATGGCGGAGAAGCACCCGGAGAGGTGCTCTGAGTTTTTTATATACTTAGACAGCATCTATAATTCCTACAAGGCCCACGGGGGCTCAGCATGGTGGAAATATGATGAAGATTTCCACCGTCGTCTGTCCGTCAATCCCCAATTAGGCTGGGTGTGAAAGCCACGGATTCGTGGCTTCGCCTGATGATGGCCCCAAAAAAAAAAAAGAAGAAAAAAACGACTCAATTCTTTCAGGTGCCCGCTGCCGGGTCCAGTAGCAACACGGCAGCAGCATCTACTCGTAAGCCAGGTTCGTGCTGGTTATTTAATGAAGGACACTGTAAGTTCTACGGGCTCTGCAAATATAAGCACGAGTGTTCAGCCCCAAAAAGCTAACCCCGAAAAACCCCTCTACAGGTGAGGTTACCGACGCCAGTGAGCGTAGGAAGAATGAGGTCGTGGCTGGACAAATACCCCAATAAGTCGGCTGCGGCGCAACTGCGTTTCGGTTTTTTCCTATGGTTTTTTCATCCCGTTTAACTGGTCCCTCGAGTCGCAGTCAGCCCCAAATTTACAATCAGCTAGGGAGTTACCCAACGTGTTAGCGGAGAAATTGGGTACGGAAATCGGGTTGGGTCGCTTCCGCGGTCCTTTTAAGACACCCCCTTTCCCTAATTTGCGTGTTTCACCCCTAGGTATGGTTCCCAAAAAGGAATCAGGCAAGTACCGGTTGATTCACCACCTGTCCTACCCCAAGGGGACGTCGGTCAACGACGGCATACTCAGTGAGGACTCAGCCATTACTTATATATCCTTCGATAAAGCGGTGGATTTAGTCAGAAATGCTGGTTCGGGGGCCCTTATGGCCAAGTCAGACATAGAATCCGCTTTCCGTCTACTTCCGGTTCACCCGGATTGCTGCCAATTACTGGGAGCCAAATTTGAGGATTTTTACTATTACAACGCATGTCTTCCCATGGGGTGCTCAATTTCCTGTTTTTTATGTTGAATTATTCAGCAAATTTTTTAGAATGGGTTGCCCGCGAGATCACTCGGCTAACCGCCATTACTCATTATCTTGATGATTTTTTGATAGTTGGCCCAGCCGACTCAGACGTCTGTTCCACAGCACTGGCACAATTCAAAGATGCCATGACATATTTTGGGGTCCCATTTTTCCCCGAGAAGACGATAGGGCCAGTATCAATGATCACATTCCTTGGGTTTGTAATCGACACGGTCGCCATGGAATTTAGATTGCCAAAAAAAAAAAAATAAATCAACAAATCGCTGGACCTCATTAATGGATGCATTTCGGTTGGCAAAGTCACATTGACACAAATGCAGTCACTTCTTGGCTCACTAAATTTTGCATGCAGGTTCATGCCAGCGGGCAGGATATTTTTCTCGCAGATTGACCTTTGCCACGAGAGGAGTGAAACAACGTCATCACAGATTCAGGATCACAGCTCAGTTACGTTCTGATTTAAACACATGGAAGATGTTTCTCAGCAATTACAATGGTAGGACTTGCTTTCAGGAGACAGAGTGTTCAACCGTTGATATGGGTTTGTTGTTTGCAGGGTCAGGCCACACGGGTTTCAGTGTTCGTTTCGGCAGCCAAATATGCTCCGGCCAATGGCCTGCTTCCTGGATTCCAAGGAGTGTAACGGTGACCCAACCTTGATTGACCTTTTCCCGTTGCGCTTGTCATGGAACTATGGGGCCCACTATTGGCCAACATGCGAATCCGCTTACACCTTGAAACCGTTGGAGGGGCGCATGCCATCAGCTACCTAGCATCTCCTTCATTTTGGTTTTTGTACCTGATCAGATCCATAGTATTAAAATGTTTAATGTTTAATGTTTGGTTTAAATCTAATACATTTCGTGATAACAATGAGACTGTTCCAGAGTTAGTAACTGCGATTTATTCACAGGACCTACGGGATTTGCTTCTTCAGGAGCGTTTGGAGGAGGTGGATTGCCCACATTCGATCTGGGATGTCCTGGGGACCTGATGCCGCTAATACGCTCATCGGTAGCTCCGTCGACCTGGAGAGCATATGGTAAGGCGCGGGAGGAGTGGTGGTTTTTAGCAGACGGAAAGCCGGTGGGGTCTTCTGATGATGTTCGGATGCAGGTGACCATGGCATTTCTATCCAAATTGCATGCCAAGGGAGTATCGGGTGCGGTAGCGCGCAACCGTGTGTCTGCGTTAGCCTTCCATTTTAAATTGCGAGGATGGTCGGATTTCACAAAACATTTTTCTTTTTTTTAGTCAGCCAGCTATTGAAAGGTTGGCGCCGAGTGGATAATGCACTGCGACAATAGGCGTCCTATCTCCTTTGATTTGCTAATTAGCTTGGTTAAATCCGCGGTATCAGTTTGCGATTATAACTATGAAGCTGCACTTACATCAGCGGCTTTCGAACTGGCGTTTTTTGGGGCCATGCGGGTCAGTGAGATCTTTCCCACGGCCCTAAATAAACCGGGTGGACTGAGGCGTGATGACGTATTGATTTGTTACAATCTCAGGATCAGGATATGTAAATCTAAAACTGATCAGGAGGTCTGGGGACGTGGTTCCCGATATTTGCCATCAATAAGGACGTTCGTCCGTGAACGTTAATCAAGAATTACTTGCAGGTGAGAAAGGATGGTGATCAATTATTTATGCATGCGAGTGGTCTCCCTCTAGTGTCGGGCCAATTCTTAGCCATATTGAGACGTGCGTTGTCTTCTTTTTGGGTATGCCTGCAGCAGAATTTGGGACTCATTCTTTTCGTATAGGTGCAGCGACTGAAGCTTCCAGGGCGGGTTTATTTGAATCAGAGATTCAAAGGGTGGGCAGATGGAAATCCCGCTGTTTTGCCAGATATATCAAGCCTGACGTAGTGTTATAATTAAAAAATAATTTTATTTTTGGTTTTGGTTTTGTTTTGTCTAATAATAATATAGAAGCAGCTCCAGATACAAATCGGAGAAGTTATCGTTAGTGTTTTGGTTATTATATGTTGGCTAATTGTATACTTTACTTCCTAGATGGAGTGCGACCCAGTGTCTGGATAGTGGGTCACTCATACATCTATTGGGCAGCTCGTCGTGCTGAATTGTACCCAGGAGGGCGATCCTTGGTTTTTGTTGATGTCGATGTGATATGGCGTGGTATGAGAGGTCTGACGTGGTCCCAAGTGCTGCCGGAGGTCGCTCACATTACAAGGGGGTCTTCATCTCCCGCCATTGTGGTTATCCATGCTGGAGGAAATGACCTGGCTTTGTTTCCACTTGCCGAGCTGCTTACGCTTATCAGATCTGATATGGACAAATTCCCGAGTTTTTCCTGCTGATGCGACTAGTCTGGTCCGAAGTTATCCCAAAACTGGTGTGGCGGGGTGCCAGGGAATTGGATGCTATGGAGAGATCCAGACGCACTTTGAATCAGAGGATATCGCGCTTCGTGAGATTTAAGAATGGTGTAGTGGTAAGGCACCATCGTCTGGAGGGAGATAATTCCGGTTTTCTTATTTCAGACGGAGTTCATTCGTACGAGGCGGGTTTGGATATCTTCCTCAATGGGCTTCGTGAAGGTGTCGTACAGGCTATGCTTTCGTTTGGGGGGTCGCAGCTCTCTGTATTCGCTCCTCCTTGGCGTAAGGGTGGAGTTTTGTTGGTGGTGAAGATACCTGCCCGGGAGTCCGGAAGGCAGTTAATCTCCCTACACCCAAATTTGTTGGCAGATATTGCCTGAGTTTATAAGCTGCGACCAAATATTTACCCAAAGTTAAAAGATGGAAATTTTATGCCTATATTTCCCAATAAAGTCTTCAATTTTGATAATTTGTTGGTGTCACTTAATGGGAGTAAACGGTTATGGGTCGTAGCAGTCTTTGGGACACTGCGGCTTACGCCGCTGTCCCCTGACTGCTGCGCCTTCCCCCTGTGTTAAAAAGCAGATCTCCCATTTAGTGAGTCCAAAATGGGATATGGGGTTAACTCCCCACAGAGGGGGCGGGGCTTATCCTCTGCTTCTGGCACCAGGAAGTGCTGATAGCTCATCCGATCCCTGGACCCGGACCTGTTTCCCGCCCTCCCTCCCCTTTTGTTATGGTTTTGTTTCAGTTGCAGCTGCGTAAGGGTGGAGTTTTGTTGGTGGTGAAGATACCTGCCCGGGAGTCCGGAAGGCAGTTAATCTCCCTACACCCAAATTTGTTGGCAGATATTGCCTGAGTTTATAAGCTGCGACCAAATATTTACCCAAAGTTAAAAGATGGAAATTTTATGCCTATATTTCCCAATAAAGTCTTCAATTTTGATAATTTGTTGGTGTCACTTAATGGGAGTAAATGGTTATGGGTCGTAGCAGTCTAAACTCACCTTCCTCCAGCTCTTCAGTGAGAGCCAAAATGGGCTAGACCCCTTACTTTGCAGTCTCCTGCTAATTAAAATCACCTGAGCCAAATGGGAGGAGTGCTGGTCCAAAAAAAGAGACAAGTGCATGCTTTGTGGAAAAAGAAAAAAAAAAAAAAAAAGAGCATGAACCGCACATCCCAAAATCATACGTTGATCTAAAGCCGCTAGGCAAAAATTTAAATACTGAACATGAGGTTTTCAGTTTAACATTCTGATCTCTCACTGAAGAGCTGGAGGAAGGTGAGTTGAAATGCTCCCTTCATTTTGGTGCTGGTGCTGTGTGGCGGCCATTGTTGCTGTGGCTTTGTGCTGGTGGGGCGGCGCGGTCTGGAGTCTTGGGGGCTCAGTCTCGCAGCATGGGTGCTGTGGGGCAACAGGCCGTCCGCCCTGCTGGTGCATGGCCGCTGTGGCGGTGGTCGCCGCACGGCTCCGCTCCGTTAGGGCGTTAGGACCCACTACGAGGTTTGCCGTGAAGGGGCAGTGGGCTTCATACAGTCTGATCAGAATGTTAAACTGAAAACCTCATGTTCAGTATTTAACGGCTTTAGATCAACGTATGATTTTGGGATGTGCGGTTCATGCTCTTTTTTTTTTTTTCTTTTTCCACAAAGCTTATACATTTTTATACACCCCTTTCTTGCCTTATACTAGTTCATTTATATTTTTTGTAGCATTTTTGTTATGTTTTGGAATTTAAAAGCTCTGTTTTTTTCATATGTTTACTGTAGTATACAGGTAGCGTGATATTGTTACTTTACATCTGTCAGTACCATAGATATTAAGATCAATATTATCAGAGTCCAGCTGGTTTATTTTTAATAAAATAAGCAGTTTGTAATGTATTGTGAAATTTGGGGATTGATTACATTAACAGAATTCGGTCAAAAGCTAGCACTGGACAAAATAAACAAAATGTGAATTTTAACCATTTTGTCCTGTTTTCTAAGGCTGGTTTCACATTTGCGGTTGTGTACGCAGCGTTTCTTCCGCAATTATCCGCATGCGCCATGTATTTCTATATTTAACATAAGAGTCCAAAAAGTCAGAGGCAGCACACCATTGCAAATGAGTTCAAAAAGTGTTCAAGTTTAATAGCCCATCATGGCGACGTTTCAGCTCATGGAGAGCCTTTCTCAAGCCACCCAGAATTAGTTTTTTCTGTGCTGCTCTCACTTTTTGCTATATTTAACATAAGGGACGCATGAGTCTGCGACCGCTTGCGTTTTGACGCGTTTGACGACGCATGCGTCTTTTGTCGCCTGCGGTTTGGCGCGGTAAACGCTACATGTAGTAATTTTAGAGACGTCAATTTGCCGCCTAGAAACATATGCAGTTGTTAGTGGAAGGAATGCGGCAAAAAAATGCATTGCTGTATATGTGAATGCATGCGTTCGCAAGCACATGCGTTTGCTTGCGTTTGTGAAAGCATGTGTTGCACCACAGGAAAATATGTCTAGACACTGATTAGCCACCCCCCACATACAAGGTGATAAAGGGAGGGAGTGGACATTTGCAGGTCACTACTCAGCAGACTGGGAACAAGAGCAGACGCAGCAGACCAGACACAGGAAGGAATCTACACTCTGAACAATGTGAGTATATCCTAGCCAATGTCTTTATTTTCTATTTTCTGTCTCTATATGTCCTAATTTCTGCCATTTCTTTCTTTCTGCATGTATCAGAATGTATTTTCTTCTGAGGAGGAGCAACGGTCTGGGCCTGCACAAGCCGAACATGTCAGTGAAGTGAGTACTCACCTCCTCAGATTGGTAAGTATTCACTGTCACATCTACACATGACAATTTTTTTTTCCTTTTTTTAGAGCACTTCTTCCACTGCGGCAGAGGCTGAGCAAAGCAGCGGGGTCAAGGTCGGGTGGCAAGGCGGCAGCGTGTACGTATACATGGCTGACTGTTTATTGTATCCTCACTTTACTATTGGATGTTCATTTCTTTACTTTCCTCTTTCTTTACCTTTTTCTTCTTGACTCCTTTTGTTTCTTGACTTTCAATATTCATGCCAGTTTTCTATCTCTGTTTTCTTTCTTTTCCTTATGTTAATGTATCCAACATTAATGTCTATTTATTTTTTAGGTTCCAGAACGGGATGAGGACCTCATTGAAAATTACCTCCTTATCTCCCTGGTCCATGAGCGAGTCCCGTTGTGGGACACCCGAGTTCTACAGCACTCGGACAACGTGACGATCCGGCGGATATGGAATGAGGTGGCCAAAGAGATGTGGGATGGCTGGGACAACACCCCGACTCAGGTCCGAAATGCATTTTGTAAGTATTGCAATGCAGTGTGATGCAGCAGTGACCTTGGCCGTGATCACACAACTCTGTGTGATGAGAGAAACTCTCAGGAGTACAACACTGCAGCTTTGTGTGTGTTTGGTATAGAGATATGAGGTGGCCCCAAAAAATAATACTTGTATTTTCTCCATAATCTCTTCCTTCTGCTTACTCTGTGACTTTGTGTTGCAGACTGAAGAGAAAATGGCGGTAATACAAATCAGAACTATACTCAACAGGTCATGTGTCCAAAAACTCATTAGTTATGACACCTGACCTAGTCACTAAAGAACTGCCTTGTATAACCTCCATTTTCTCTTCTGTGTACGTAATCTATTTCACACAAAGTGAAGGGACAATGGAGGGCATACAAGGCGTATATATACTCACCTGGACATGTGTCAGAAATAGTGAATTCATGAGACTGTTATTTGTGCATCATGAATTAATTATTTCTGACACCTGACTTGATGAGTATAGATCTGTTTTGTAAACAGCCATCATCTCTTCAGTCTGCATCCAATAGATACTGCAGGACAGAATCAGGACGCAATGACGTCAACAACCCTACCACTAACAAGCTAAGTGGTTTGTAGAGGAAATACATAGGAGACACGGTCAAGATAACAAAACACGTAGTTTATTAACAACAAATATTAGTAACATTTAAAACATAACTGGTACAGACCCAAACTCAACAGGACATTTTACACAATATTGTCCTGCCATGCCACACGTCCAATATCAGAATCAAAAAAGGCAGCAAATTGGTTCCGCATGTGGCCAACTTCAACAGTTGACCGCAGCGGGTGGTGCTGGTAATCTGGCAATTGGTTTGCAACTGGTTCATTCAGTTCAATGTTGGATCGCTCCTTAGCCATAATGCAATTGTGGAGAACCACACAGGCTTTGACCACCTCATCGAAAGTCTCCATTTTTAGATTAATGGCTATTGCAAGAATGTGCCATTTTGAGACTAGAATCCTAAAGGTACACTCTACTGTTCTTCGGGCCCTGGTCAGTCTGTAGTTAAAGATCTGTTTAGTGTGGTTCAAGTCCCGACTGGAATAAGGCTTCAGTAGGTTTTCACACATCTGAAAGGCCTCATCTTCAACCATAACAAATGGCATCGGTGGGCCTTGAGTGTTGGGGAGAGGCCGTGGAAAATTAAAATTTTTGCCATACACACGTCGGCCCATATCAGAGTTCTTGAAAGTCTGGGAATCGTTGCCACGGCCAAAAGCTCCAATGTCCACAGCGATGAATCGACAGTCCGCATCTGCTATTGCCATGAGCACAACAGAAAAATATTTTTTGTAGTTGAAGTACTCCGATCCAGTTCTGGTGGGTTTGATAATGCGTATGTGCTTTCCATCCACCGCACCCAAACAGTTGGGGAAATCACACACACTCCAGAATTTCTCTGCAATTCCCATCCACATGTCCTCGGTGGGTAGGGGTATAAATTCATCCCGGAGAACATTCCACAAGGCCCGGAGGTGTCCGCAACTATTCCAGACAGGGTGGAAATTCCAAGCCGGTACTGGAAGTGGAGGGTTGATAAGCTCTCTCCGGTTGCCAGAAATCTGTAATAAAATAAATAAAAAATAAATTACAATCAATTCTATTTATGGGGTTGTTCTGCTAAAGACATAAAGGAAAATACAAAGACTACATGTCAGACCAACAATAATTATGACTGGCATTTGTTTAGAATTATTAAGTACCTTAATGTATCCAGCAGACGTTCCTCTGCAGGAATCGCTCTACGGAGCTGGGTGTCCTGTCTCTGGATGGCTCCTTGGACACGACCAAGCAAATTCCAAAAAGAGTCTTGCGACATCTGGGTATATTCTGGGAATTTGTCTGGGTTGGCATTAAGCTCGCCATATAGCGTGTGATAGGCTCCACGGCTCTCCCGGAGTTCGCTAATGGGGTGTCGCCAAAAACGCCATCGCCGTGTCCTTCTCTGTCTTGCTCGATTTCTTTGTTGCTCCCAAGCAAACACACAGGCAAGAAACAGCTTGATGCTTAAATCCAGGTTGAAATAAAAGCTCTCCATGCGAAGATCCATCATGACACAGGATACAGTAGCACACTGTTAAGATTTCAGCAGTCCTAGAGTCTATATATAGATATCCCATAATACACGTCCTCTGTAGTCCCGTTGGCGGTGTCTGGTTATCTAGATTTTTCTCCTGTACAATTTTCCACCATGCGCACAAAAAATGCAAACGCATGCAAAATGCATGCAAAAGCATGAAAACGCCACGTTTTTTAAACCGCATGCGTTACCGTATGCGTCTAAAAAAGCTGCGTTTGTACGCGTTTCCATGCGGTTTTTCCTTCATTTGCGGTTGCGGATTAAACGCTGCGGATTCTAAAGCAAATGTGAAACTAGCCTAAGAGTCTGTATTTTTACAAATTCTATTAAATGAACAGTCTTATGTGTCCTAATAAAATTTAAATAGCAACTATAACTATTTTTATGTGCAAAAGTTTTAGTTCGGTGTGGGAAAATGCTGCAAAATAAAACTGCTTTAAAAATTAGAAGTGTTAATAGTTTGCATTTTTTAGTTGATAAAAATCAAGTGAATGAACAAAAGAGAATTCAGTACTTGGTGTGATCACCCTTTGCCTTCAAAATACATAATGATCGTCATTTTCATACTTAGGTGGAAACAGTCAATAACAGAGACAGCTGTGCTGGAGGCTTAAACTGGATGAGGAACAGCCAAAATATGCTACAAAGTTAACAATATGGAAGACAGCTTCATGTCAAGGTCATACACCATGGCAAGGCTGAGAACAGCAACCAGACACAAGGTAGTTATACTTCATCAGCAAGATCTTTCACAGGGAAAGATTTCCCAACAGTCTGGGGTTTCAGGATGTACTTTGAAGCTTTTTTGAGGAAGTAGCAAGAAATGGGCAATGTTGAGGACTGCAGACGACATTATCCACCAAGGCATCTTAATGCAGTGGATGAAAGACACGCCATGCTTACTTACCTTCGAAATTGTAATATATCCAGTGTGACAAAGTCACCGGTAATGTAGTAGAGGGGAGATATGTGTCACTGCGCTTAATGCCGTCTGTAATATGAAACCAGAGTATTTTCCTCCAGTACACTACCTGTTGCGAGGGTTAAGTTAAAGTTGCAAAAGGGCTGGTTTCATGTGGACCTTCATAGAGCAGGAGGGAGGCGGTCCACATTATCTCCACATGTAGAGCTGCCAGAACTTGTGTGATGTCATGATCATGTGGTCAGTCACATGATGGAAAGTCACATGGTCCTGAGTTTAAATATGAGCTCTAGAGGCAGTCTCCAGTGTTTTTTTGTCTTGTTGAGGAAAGACTGAACCTGTATTGCTCCAGAGCAGGGTGCCACCCGCATACGTATGGACTGTGTTGCAGCGTTTTTGTTTTTTCTTTGTTGTTTTCCTGTTTGAGCTGGAGTAGCTGAGTTTTTTTCCCCACTTGTTCGTTTATGCGGAGTAATAATAAACCAACACAGGATTTAAAGAGACGGTGTTCCTATTTTCTTCCTCCATATACCGCCACGTGAGTTGAACTACCACACCAGCAATGCCATCAGCTTAGAGCTGGCAACAATCGTGACACCATGTAGTGCGAAGTTTGACCAGATGTAGTCTTTATTGGAAAAATTGCACCCAAAAAGCCATACTTTTGGCATGCAAATAAGGCTAAGCAACTCATTAATGCATGAAGACAAGATCTAGGTTGAAGAAAAATGGCAGCAGGTGCTCTGGACTGATGAGTCAAAATGTAAAATATTTGGTTGCAACAGTAGGCAAATTGTTTGAAGAAGGATTGGAGAGTAGTACGATAGTGATTGTCTTCAGGCAACAGTGAAGTACAATAGAGGTTCCTTGCAAGTTTGGGGCTGCATTTCAGCAAATTGAGTTGGGAATTTGGTCAGGATTTACAGGACTAGTGGTGTCATCAATGCTGAAAAATACACACGCATCAAGAAACAACATCAGGAAGGCATCCGATTGCCTCCAAATTTATTCTACAACAGGAAAACGACCGACTTCAAACATAAAATTATTTATACCAGCAAATAAAATAATTAAATGCACATTATACATGCAATCATGCGGCAGTACAGGCGTCGGCGCCTGCCTGTTGAAGGTGATTTTTTTTCCAATACATATAATATTCAGCATGTAAAATAGGGGGCAGGTCAGTGAGGGATCAGTGACCTGTCAGAAGCCATACTGGTGAATACATAAGCAAAGCACCACATGAAGACCCCCCCACAGGACGCCACAAAGCAGGAGCATATCATTAACTGAAAATAAAGATTAAACAACCACAAGATGGATTTCATCAACAAAGGTATCATTATAATCAGTACAAGAGCGCCAACCTGACACTGTCTGTAGGTTACTGTGCACAATCCTGCTGACAGGTTCCCTTTAAGCCAAACCTCCAGGTTATAGCAGATTAAGGTTTTCGACTCCATGTTGATTTCTCTTTTTTTTGGAAGTGTTGCAAATCTGTCCAGTCATACATTTTCCCTTGCGTATTCAGAACATATACAACAAGGAATAGAAATCACAAAAAGGACAAACTTCATTCATTCATTTATTTATTTATTTATTTATATGTTTTAAACAGTAAAATACAGTGTATCCAAAACAGCACAATATAGTAAGATTAAGATATAGGCATGGATGGACTCACTTTCCTATGCAGAAATCACTGAATATAATATCCAGAATGTCCTCTGCGCTCACCCTACCTGTGATAGCACCAAGTTGTCTGTGAGCAATACGCAGCTCCTCTGCAGAAAGAACCAAGTCCTCCTGTCTGTGCACACTGTAGCGCCCTAGTGCATCTAAACATGCTGTAAGATGATGTCTATGGCGAGTCTGAGTAATTGTAGGGGCTCCCTGAAGAGGATCACCACAACTGAAAAAAAAAAAACAAGAACATATATTGGCAAAAATTAAAAGAATATTTCCCCTTAAAAAGAGAACCTATTTATTACTGTCAATTATGCTATCACTAGATGGTGGCCCGATTCTAATGCATCGGGTATTCTAGAATATGTATGTCGTTTATTTATGAAGTTTTCAGAATAATGCAATTTATACACAGGATTCGGCCTGCCGGGCGCGACCAATTAGCGAAGCGTGGTTCAAATTCCGAGCCAATTCGTGGCCGGACTGCGCCTGTCGCTGATTGTTCGCGGCCGGGCGTGACCAATCAGTGAAGCCAGGGCCTGCTCCAGGTTTTTGAGGGCCCCGGGCGAAAGAGTCTCAGTGGGCCCCCCTCTTTAACACATACCACGATTCATGATGCACAGATACAGCAGAAAAATATAGCACAGCCAAGTAGCATACAGCCCACGTAGTATATAACACAGCCCACGTAGTATGTAGCACAGCCCACGTAGTATATTGCCCAGCCACGTAGTATATAGCACAGCCCCCATAGTATATAGCACAGACACGTAGTATATTGCCCAGCCACGTAATATATTGCACAGCCACGTAATATATTGCACCGCCACGTAGTATATAGCACAGCCACATAGTATATAACACAGCTCATGCAGTATATAACACAGGCCACGTAGTATAGAGCACAGCGATGTAGTATATTGCCCAGTCACGTAATATATACCACAGCCACGTAGTATATAGCACAGAGACGTAGTATAGAACACAGCCCATGCAGTATCTAACACAGCAACGTAGTATATAACACAGCCCACGTAGTATATAACACAGCCCACGTAGTATATAACAATGTGTGCATCATATCCCTGTTAAAAAAAAAGAATTAAAATAAAAAATAGTTATAAACTCACCTTCGGTCGGCCCCCGGATCCAGCCCAGGCGTTTACCGATGCTCCTCGCGACGCTCGGGTCCCAAGAATGCATTGCGGTCTCGCGAGATGATGACGTAGCGGTCTCATGAGACCACTACGTCATCATCTCGCGAGACCGCAATGCATGGCCCGGAGCGTCGCGAGGAGCAGCGGAAAAGGCGAAGGAAGGTGAGTATATAATGATTTTTTTGTTTGTTTATTATTTTTAACATAAGATCTTTTTACTATTGATGCTGCATAGGCAGCATCAATAGTAAAAAGTTGGTCACACAGGGTTAATAGCAGCGTTAACGGACTGCGTTACACTGTGGCATAACGTGGTGTAACGCAGCCATTAACCCTGTGTGAGTGCTGACTGGAGGGGGCAGTGACAGAGAGTAGAAAGGGGCGAATTCGCGGCCAGACTGTGCACGTCGCTGATGCGGATTTCTGTGACAGACAGACAGACGGAAGTGCCCCTTAGACGATTATATATATACTAGATTGTGGCCCGATTCTAACGCATCGGGTATTCTAGAATATGCATGTCCCCGTAGTATATGGACAATGATGATTCCAGAATTCGTGGCAGACTGTGCCCATCGCTGATTGGTCGAGGCAACCTTTATGACATCATCATCGCCATGGCAACCATTATGACATCTACGTCGATACTGTGCCCATTGCTGATTGGTCGAGGCGAATTCGCGGCAGACTGTGCCCGTCGCTGATTGGTCGAGGCAACCTTTATGACCTCATCGTCGCCATGCTGTGCCCGTCGCTGATTGGCCGAGGCCTGGCGGCCTTGACCAATCAGAGACGCGGGATTTCCAGGACCGACAGACAGACAGACAGAAAAACCCTTAGACAATTATATATATGGACTAGACTGTGGCCCGATTCTAATGCATCGGGTATTCTAGAATATGCATGTCCCCGTAGTATATGGACAATGATGATTCCAGAATTCGCGGCAGACTGTGCCCGTCGCTGATTGGTCGAAGCAACCTTTATGACATAATCGTCTCCATGCTGTGCCCGTCGCTGATTGGTCGAGGCCTGGCAGCCTCGACCAATCAGAGACGCGGGATTTCTATGTCGATACTGTGCCCGTCGCTGATTGGTCGAGGCCCAGGCGGACAATGATGATTCCAGAATTCGCGGCAGACTGTGCCCGTCGCTGATTGGTCGAGGCAACCTTTATGACATCATCGTCGCCATGGCAACCATTATGACATCTACGTCGATACTGTGCCCGTCGCTGATTGGTCGAGGCCTGTTTCACACTCCAGATCCAGCGGTCATGTGATCATTCGATTTAGGGAGAGCAGGAGGAAATCCCGCATCTCTGATTGGTCGAGGCCTGGCGGCCTCGACCAATCAGAGACGCGGGATTTCCAGGACAGACAGCCAGACAGACAGAAAAACCCTTAGACAATTATATATATAGATAGATCATGTGTGTAGCATTCCACACACGGCTGTGCCCGAGTTATATTGGACTTTTAAAAATGGCAGCCACTACTGCAAGCAACGAGGATGTTACTCAACTTCCTAATGAAGCATAACAGCATATATATGTACACTTTACCTCACAAAATACATCTCTACACATGTAATTGCCAGAGTAGCTCCAGACCTACAGTTGCTCTCATTTGGTGCTCTAGACAACTTAGCACAAGTAATATCCCCCCACTACATATAAAACCAATGTACTGTCCCGGTTGGGTACACCTTGTCGAGGTGGGGTGGCTTTTCCCCTTTTTTTTTTAAATCAAAATAGTGTTAATTAAGTCCCCTATGTTATTTACATTTACTATTACTATTCACTTACTTATTACTGGGTATTTGCTCATTTTGTCTTTATCTTAGGTTCTGTCTGTTAAATGGCACCCTGTGAATGCACACCTATGCATTACACCCATACCAAACATATGCTGTGACTCATTTTATTTTTTTTGTTTATTTTGTTGCAAGCTTTTTCAGGTCTGCAGACTGCAAGAACATTGGAGTGGCTGTACTCGAGAAGTAGACTTTCACCACCTGAAGACTACCCAGACAAAGCATGGAAGAGACATCATGTGAGTGGGGATATGTACGCTATAAATAGTGGTGAATTATGCCATTACAGCAGACCAGGGCAAGGTGTGTCCCGCGGGACACATCCGGCCCTCTAGCTGTTGCAGTCCGGCCCACGCACCGAGACAGCCAAAGGGCTGAAACAGTGGCCCACGGGCTGCATAGAACCCTCCCTCGCCATCCATGCGCCACTGCCTGCAGTCACGGCTATCTGCATCCTGTGCATACATTGGTGGAGGGACCGCCGGTCCTTTCTTCCACCATTCAGTGTGTGAGACACAATGTAATTTCATCCTGTCAGCTGTGCATTGTCTCAGTGCACCAAAGACAGGAGCAGAGCCAGAGCGACGGGAAAACAGGTGCATGGTGAGTATGTGTGGTATGTTTTTTTCATGTGTATGGGATATTTGTACAGTATGTATATAGGAGGCTATGTGGGGCTCAAGCTGTATACAGGACGCTATGTGGGGCTTATACTGTATATGGGAGGCTTTGTGGGGCTCTTACGGTATATAGGGGGCGTGTGGGCTCATATGGTATATAGGGGAATGTCAGTATACGTAATTCTGCTCAATACTAAGTGATAACATTATTTTATATTAATTTTAAATTGTAACTAATATGTTAAAGCAAATCAGTCAGCACAGGTTTTTGCTAAGTAAACTACAGCCATTGTCATGTTAGCGCTGTTACAGATTAAAATGATATGTGGGGTGAAGAAATCTGTCTTGTGGTTCTTGTATAATCAGTATTAGAAGTTTTCAGTTAATGAGATGCTCATGGCTTTTTCTTAACAATCCTTTCAAGGCTGCGGCCTCCCGGTTGCTTGTGCACCTTTTTCTACCACACTTTTCCCTTCCACTCATCTTTCCATTAATATGCTTGGATACAGCATTCTGTGAACAGCCAGCTTCTTTAGCAATGACCTTTTGTGGCTTACCCTCCTTGTGGAGTTTGTCAATGACTGCCTTCTGAACATTTCTCAAGTCAGCAGTCTTCTGCATGATTGTGGAGCCCACTGAAACAGCCTAAGGGACCTTTTTAAATGCTTAGGAAGCCTCTGCAGATGTTTTTTCCTAATTATTCTAATTTACTGAGATAGTGACTTTGGGTTTTCATTGGCTGTAAGCCATAATCATCAACATTAACAGTAAATAAACACTTGAAACAGATCACTGTTTATAATGACTCTATATGTATTTCACTTTTTGTATTGAAGAACTGACATAAATTAACTTTTTGATGATATTCTAATTTTGTGAGAAGCACCTGTATATTTACACAGTAGCATTATCTAGGTGATATATGTAATATTTTTCTTGATGCTGGAGATTTCATAGCACCTTTTGTGTAAAACATTACACCACATGCATGAAAACTGCACTATTTGCTGGAAAGAATATCTGTCATCTACCCTATGGAAATACAGTTTGTCTCTATGCGGTAAGTGTAGTCATGTACTATGACATTTATGCAATATAATATTGTATCAACCTTGCAGAGTTGAGTAGACAAGAGACTTAATTATACTAGGGAGTGTTATTAAAAACGACCTATTGTGTTTCACGTATTTAAAAAAAAAAAAAAAAAGTTTTGTGGTTTGTCTTTTTTTCATTTCACAAACGGTAGTAAAAGAAAAAAAACACATAAGTAATCTTGCAATTTTCACACTGACCACTGGAGCCATGTTAGTTCTTTCAGGAAAAGTTTTTTGAAGGCACGTTATCATCAAAGGCAGGATTACAATTTCAGGTAAAACCTCTGTCCATAGAGATCTCAAATTCAGCTGGGTAATGTTGGCAGATATGCAACAGATACAGACTTCTTTGTGTGCAGGAAGAGTTTATTTACACGTTTATGACAGTAGATGGCGATGTTGTTACTGTTATATGCTTAGTTGAATGTAATGCATATACTTGTTGTACCTTGGTTTCACTTTCTCTCTGGTAAAAGGTCCTTCAGACTTCCTGTTATGCTGTATTAAGAAGCTGATGCATGTTCCTCATGTTCTGTTTAGATAAAAGTTGAATTACCCCATATAATCTACTCTCAAGTTTCTTCTGCGACCAAACTATGCAACAGATAAATGTGCCGTACTTATAAAAATCTTGAATATGAAGGGCCGCTTTCTTTGCGGGAGAAGAGCAAGTTTTCAGTGATTCCATTATTTTCCTATATAATTTTTTTTATTTTTCATCTTTTTTAAATTGTTTTCAATTGCATTTATCCTACGGGTTATGTTACAGGTCCTTCTCTTTTACAGCATTTTTAGTGTCCAAAATATTTTTCTGCTATGTTTTCATACTTTATTTTGAAAACTGTTTAACAAATGTTTCCTTTTTTTGTCTCCCAGTTGGCCCCATACAGTATTATTGTTTTACAATTAGCTCCATACAGTAATTCTGGCCCCCATCCAGGAATAATTTCCCCAATCCTGTTATAATGTCCCCTGTCCTGTAACAATGTCCTCTGTCTTGTCGTAATGTCCCCAATCCTGTCATAATGTCCCCAATCCTGTAATAATGTCCCCATCCTGTAATAATATCCCTCGTCCAGTAGTAATGGTCCCAGTCTTGTAATAATGTACTTAAACCTGTAGTAATATTCCCGTCCTTTAATAATGTCACTCATCCTGTTATAATGATCCATACCTTGTAATAATGTCCCCATTCTGATTTCCATCATATAGTAATGGCCCCATCTTGTACTTTTAACAATGTCCAACATTCTGTCACTCTTTACACACACAAAAAAAATTCTTCTCACCTGACCTCGCTCTCTTGATGAACAGTGTCCTCTTCCTGCAACATACCCAGAGTGGCGCATGGCAGTGACGTTAAGCGTGAACGTGACATATATGCCAAAGTCAGTCACTGGCCTCTAATTGTCCGGTGGCTGGTACTGGTTTTGTGGTGCAAAGAGTAGGTCTCTGCGCCACAACACATTTCACATATTCACTTGAAAAGGAAAGCTGATAACGGCGGCCTCTGGATCGGGCCACGATCATCTTAGGTGTCTGAGGGCTGCACAATGGAGCCTCGGGGGCCGCATGACGTCCACAACCCAAGTGTTTGAGACCCCTGTAATAGACCCTACTACCTTTCCTTCACATTGACTTTTGTACACGCTCATTAGAGGATTCAACACAAAAGATAGGATCTGACTCATTCATTGTTGCTAATATACATGTGGATTTCCTTAAACAAAGGGAAGTCTAAAAATTCCCAGTGGCCAGTGTGAAAATTGCAAGATTACCAATTTTTAAATAAAAAAAAAAAAATGGCCAAAAATGTTTCAAAAATACATTTAAAACACAAAATCCTGATTTCACCAATAAGCAATTTTCTGGTGAAATATTCAATCATCATTCTACTCAGGTGCATAATACATATGCTACTTTCTGCCTCCTCATGGTAATACCATACTGACGTAATGTCTTGATTTTTAACTAATGGATCCATTTTATCTATTTGTGCTTGAAGGTAAAATGAAATGCACCATTGAAAAGTACTTAAAAAATAAGCATCTCACATTGCTTCCAATCGGTCTCTGAGGATTCTCAGGAACTTGCAGATTCCTTCTCTTGTGTGGCAAGACAGAAGACATACTGGCGGTAGTCCAGTTTCCTGACATATCTGCTCCATGTTAAAGATACTTTCTTGGCTTAGCAGGTCTACTTTGTTCAGTGCCACAATAACATTCCTGGGTCCATCTCCTTGCAAGCCGGAGCAGAGGTTCTGCAGGTGGGCAAGCAGTTCTTCCAGAGATAGTAAACCAGTGCTGACATCTATCACTGCTACAAGAATATCTGCCTCCCCCACCCTAAACAAAAAAAAGAAGGCATTAGATAAATGAAGTAGTGACAAAACTGATAATAATGGTTTTTATTTAAAGGGAACCTGTAAGCAGGATTGTGCTCAGTAAGCTACAGACACTGTCAGGTTACACTCTAGTGTTAGTTTCGTGACCGACCCCTTTTTAGGTTTTAAATGCATACAAATTCTACATACATTTGTTTATTGCATCAAGACTTTTTGACTTTTTCAGGAACTTATATTAAAACAAAATACAATAAAATAAAACTATTTTACTAAATTGTAAAATGCTCTTTTTAAAATTATAACATTTGTGTTGCTGGGGTCAATTTCGACCCAGGTCTAATATAAGAGTAAAAAACCAATAATAAGTCCCAAAACTGAACTCATAAACACAATATAAACCAACAGCCCACAGCCAGCTCTACCTCCAACAACTTGAGTTAGGGACATGTCCAGGCATGTATGGCCAAATCAACTTAGAGTTGGTACTTTGCAGAGTATACCTCTCCAGTTTACACATGCAACAATGAGGAGAAGATTTGATGTAAGCCAAATTCTGGATTATATCTTAGATGATAATGAATTAGAGGACACACAGCAGCAAACTGATACAGATGAACAGGTTTCTGAGGAGGAAGATGATGTGGAGTATCAACCGGAAGACACAAACAGTTCTGATCAGTCTGATGAGGAGGTCACTGGTGCTGAAGCTGCTCCCGCTGAAAGATTCAAATCCAAAAGTGGCAAGATCAGTTGGAGCTCAGTACCTCCAGATGTACATGGCAGGGCAGATGCTGCAAATGTCATAAAAATGACCCCTGGGATCACAAGGTTTGCTGTGACAAGAGTAAGTGACATCAAGACTAGTGTTGAGCGATACCGTCCGATACTTGAAAGTATCGGTATCGGATAGTATCGGCCGATACCCGAAAAGTATCGGATATCGCTGATACCGATACCAATACAAGTCAATGGGACACCAAGTATCGGAAGGTATCCTGTATGGTTCCCAGGGTCTGAAGGAGAGGAAACTCTCCTTCAGGCCCTGGGATCCATATTAATGTGTAAAATAAAGAATAAAAATAAAAAATATTGATATACTCACCTCTCCGACGCAGCCTGGACCTTACCGATGTAACCGGCAGCTTCCGTTCCTAAGAATGAGCGCTTGAAAGGAACGGAAGATGCCGGTTACATCGGTAAGGTCCAGGCTGCGTCGGAGAGGTGAGTATATCACTATTTTTTATTTTTATTCTTTATTTTACACATTAATATGGATCCCGATACCGATTCCCGATATCACAAAAGTATTGGATCTCGGTATCGGAATTCCGATACAGCAAATATCGGCCGATACCCGATACTTGCGGTATCGGAATGCTCAACACTAATCAAGACATGTTTTGATCTGTTTATGCCATTGTCAATAAAAAAAAGTCATTATTGCTATGACAAACCTTGAAGGAAAAAAAGTCCACGGCAACATGTGGAATGACCTTCATGATGATGTCCTGGATGCCTACATTGGTGTTCTTCTCCTTGCTGGAGTGTACAAATCCTACAATGAGGCCACTGATAGTCTCTGGGACGCATCGACAGGCAGGAATATTTTCCGGGCAACAATGTCACTTCAAAAGTTTCAAATGATATCAAGAGTCCTCAGATTTCACAACAGAGACACCAGAACAAAATCTGACAAACTTGCTCCCATCAGGGATGTTTGGGAGAAATGGGTACAGCTCCTTCCACTGATGTTCAACCCAGGGCCAGAGGTGACAGTAGACGAACGTTTTCTCCCTTTCCGCGGAAAATGCCCCTTCCGGCAATACATGCCAAGTAAGCCAGGCAAAGATGGCATAAAAATATGGTCAGCCTGTGATGCAAAAACTAGCTATGCATGGAATCTACAGATTTACACAGGCAAGTCTGCAAACGGTATCCCTGAAAAAAAACCAAGGAAAATGTGTAGTCCTCGATATGACTACTGGACTGCAGGGTCACAACATTACTTGTGACAATTTTGTTCACCAGCTATGACCTTGAACAAGAACTTCTCAGGAGGAAAATCACCATGGTGGGCACAGTGAAAAAAACTAACCTGAGCTGCCCGCTCAATTGTTGCAGATGAAGGACAGGGCTCCACTTTCCTCAAAGTTTGTTTTTACAAACACCACCACTGCTGTGGTACTGATGTCCACACTTCACAAAGATGCAGCTGTGTCATCAGGAAGTGACAAAAAGCCCAGAATCATCCTGGACTATAACAAAAACAAAGGAGGAGTGGACAACCTGGACAAGCTACAAAAAAAGCAGTAAAGCCGCACCCCATAATTATATAGTCTCTATGGACATCAGGGCGCACGTCCTCACCAGGGGGTCCATCCCAGATAGAACATCCAAATCCAAACTGTAGAAAAGGACAGCGCCACACCAGATAGTGAAAAGCAGCTCACATATTTATTCTGCCTCCTGCGGCAACGTTTCGGTCCGAAGACCTTGACAAAGGTCTTCGGACCGAAACGTTGCCGCAGGAGGCAGAATAAATATGTGAGCTGCTTTTCACTATCTGGTGTGGCGCTGTCCTTTTCTTCAGTTTGAACCTGGACAAGCTGACTGCCACCTACACTTGCCAACGAATGACTAGGAGATGGCCAATGGTTGTATTTTCAACATCCTTGATGTGTCAGCATGCAATTCATTTGTGTTGTGGACCCACATTCACCAAGGATGGAATTCAAAGAAAAAAAACAAGCGGAGGATGTTTCTTGAGGAACTAGGAAGATCCCTTGTCAAGGCGCACATTAACCAAAGGGAACGAGTGCCCCGAGACCCAGCCGCTGCAGCCTTGGTCCGACAACGCCAGAGCTCAACAAGTGCTTCGTCCACACCAACACAAAGAGCATCATCACCAGCATCCTCCTCAACCAGGCCTGCCTCAACATCAATGACAACAGCCACAACCACAGTGAGACCACCTGATTCTAAAAGAAAGAGGTGTCAGGTCTGCCCTAGCAATAAGGACAGAAAGACAAACACATCGTGCTTCGCCTGCAAAAAATACCTCTGCAAAGAACACACAAAAAGTGTCACTTTTTGCCACACATGCATCTAAATACTAATGCATCAAAAAACTAGTACTTGATTTCTGTTGATTTGATTTGCTTGATTGATTGTTGTTTGTTTGTTTGACCTAGAAAAGCTACTTTTTATTATTATTATTGCTATTAATGTTAATATAATTTTCATCTTTTATTTGTATTAAAGTTCTATAAAAAAAAATCTGTGTTTTGCCTTTTTCATAAAGTAGTTAGATATGGGTCAAAATTGACCCGTAACACCATAGATGTTACTAGAGTTAATAATATAAAATATATATATGTATAATTTTTTTTTACATTTAAGAAATGTGTTCTAAAACCCTTCAGCAATAGTCAGGTAATATAACAAACTTTTTAAAGTTTATATTATTCTCTTGAGGTTCATTTGACAATATTTTTATATTGAAAATGAAGGGTATGCTCTCAAATGAAAGGCCCAGGGGGCCACAACAAAAATATTAAAATCAATCCTTCCATGGATGAGAAACCCTAACAAGGTAACTAAGAGGTAAGAAACAAATTGGATCATAAATGTTTTTAGGGTATCCTAGGGGTGATTTAAGACACGGGTCAAAACCGACCCGTTAACATAAGAAAGAGTAACAGAAAGCTAACACTAGAGGAAGGTTAATATGATACCTGGGGTGAGGACATTCGTCTTTTGGTTGTTGTTTAATCTTTACTGTAGTTTTCAGTTAATGATATGCTCATGATTCAGGGCCGCCTGTTAATTTTTTAATTTTTTTTTGCAACCATACAATATGATATGCAATATTTAAAATAGGGGGAAGGTCACTTTATATACTAGGCATCATTGTGTCTGCAACTGTTCTACATAATTATAATTTACACTTAATTGTAAATCATGACAGTTTTGTTATTAATGTGACTTTAACTAGATCATTTTAGGTTAGCAGAATCAGCAGGGTTGCCAACTTAACTACGGTATTTATTGTTTCTCGACAGCTTATCACAACATTTTTTACAGACACATTGGAAAACCATAAGAAATCATTATGATTCTAAGTGATACATGTTTATAGCTGATGATTCTGATATGTAGACATTATCTACATTCACTGTGAACAGTCAAATAGTGATAATTATAGTCAAAATAATCTGCATACGTTTCTTCAGCCTCAAAAAAAAAAAATCAATTTTTTTATGAAGAGGGCAAAAAAGTAACCAATTTTTCGGACTGTCCATGAATTTCTGGATGGTTGGCAACCCTTGCCATTAGTCTCAGTAATACCCAATGACATATTGCTACTGTACCTTATTCTACTAGGAGTAACAGATGGTTAAGACAAATTGTTTTTCTATGGGAACACATAAATGCCATGCCAGCAAGAAGTCTTCATCTTCAATCTCACACAATAACACTGTGTACAAAGGATGCATCTGTGTCTCTGCACAGGATTATTGTCTCTGCCTGGCACTTAGCAGGAACCTAGCTCATCACAGTAAATGACTTTTTGGCAGAAGGCAAAGGGTGAAGCATAGTTTGATTAAGTTGTTTGCCTTGATGACGTTCATCCTCTACTCTTAGCAGGAAGTTTTTAATTGCTGTCTGAATAGTAAAGAGCCAGAGTGACTGTAAGTTACATGTGATACATGATATCACAACCTAAAAAGTGCAAAGGGGGTTTAAAAACATTTGATGTGCATGGCCATACTTTAGAAGCAGAATTGTACCTATACTTATACACTCTATGGACAATGCATTCAGACACCTACAGGAGCTCTGTTTTGATAACCTATACTAAATTGTTAGGCACTAATATGGAGGCGCTCCCCCATTTGCAGTTATAACAGCTTCCTCTCTTTGGGAAGACTTTCTACAGCATTTTTTAATTTTTCTGTGGGAATCTTTGTTCACTCAACCAGAATAGCATTTGTGACGTCAGACATGGATGTTGGCTGAAGACCAGGCATGCGATTTCCATCCTAGCTCAGCCAGATTCACACATCTGTTTTTCGTGTTCTGTACTTGGACTGCAATTCACGGGCTGACCTCGCATCCCTGACATGAACTTGCCAGCCTTATAGCCACATTTCAGGCTGCTGAGTGTGGGTCAGGAGACCTCCAGTCGGGTTGTGCATCACACAAATGTATGAATCCGTCTTTCATCAAAGGTGCTCAATGGGGCTGATGAGGTAAGGACTCCATATCCATACACCTTAATATGGAGTTTCCCTATAATAGCACGCAGGCTAGTTAAGTTCTTTCATATCAAACTCACCCAAACAGACCTTGCTTTGTGCACTGGGGCACAGTCGTGCTGAAACTGAAAAGAGCCTTTTCCAAACTGTTCCCACAAAGTTGGAAGCATACAATTGTCTGGGTATGCAGGAGAATGAATTTTTCCCTTCACTAGCATTAAGGGGCCGAAATTATTGCTTGAAAAACAACCCCATAGCATTATCTCTCCTCCACCAAACTTTACAATTGACACAGTGCAGTCAGGTGAGTAACATTCTCCTGACATTGGCAGTCTGATAGATGAGGCAAGGTTTGGCAAAAAAGAGAAGCAGAATTTGTCACTTCACAAAACACATCTTCACTGCTCCACAGTCCAGTGGGGACATGCTTTACATCACTCTATCCAACACATAGCATGGTGCTTGGTGATGTAAGGCTAGCATGCAGCTACTCAGCTAATGTTAATGTTTGGAACTATGCAGTCAGTAAGTCAGCAAAGTGTTTATACACTATGCGCTTCAGTACTTGGTAATGCGACTCTAACTGTAGGTGTAACGAAGGCATTCTCTTACAGTACCAGGCTTGAATTTAGTTACAGTAGCTCCTTTGAACAAGACACAAATGTTAGTAAAAGCAGATTGCATAGCTGCCTGCTGGATTTTATGCACTTGTGGGGATGGGATGAAATGAAACATTTAATTTAGTGATTAGAAGGGGTTTTCCTCTACTTTTTTGCATGTAGTGTATATTATACAACCCCTGGCAACAATTATGTAATCACCGGCCTTGGAGGATGTTCATTCAGTTGTTCAATTTTATAGAAAAAAAGCAGATCACTGACATGGCACAAAACTGAAGTCATTTCAAATGGCAACTTTCTAGCTTTAAGAAACACAGGGGTTGTATACCTAATTATCTCTGCACAAGCATACAAGTTAGTTGAACTTGTACAAAGATAGTACTTCTCTAAATATAAAAGGCTACAATACTATATTGTTAGTATAAATAAAACTGGATCTTGGATGATCTAATCACCTTGCTCTGGCACGTCTCACGCCTTCCTTCTCTATAGGATCCTCAGAATCCCGCAGGCCTGCAGTGTCACTCAGGATAATAGGATACCCTCCAATATTCAGGGTTGCCTCAACAACATCTCGAGTTGTGCCAGGGATCGAAGAAACTATGGCAGTTGGTTTCTGACCTATAATAAAAAGGTAAAAATACACAATAGAGGTATGAATGCTTACTTGTATAACAGTGACAAATAGAAACGGTCAACACTCCAGACAAGTCTTTTTAAGTTAACTGTATTCCCCATGGAAAAATGGTTCTGAAGCATATTCTCTTGGGTCTAGGTTCATTCTTGTTATTTATTCCAGACACATATGACTAAATTGACAATTTGGAGTTACCTTTCTCCTAAGTGAACAGCGTATGTCCCTATTCTAACATTGTAAGCCATGACAGGACAGTGCCGGAATAAATAGAGCCATACCACTTAGTTACTGATTCATTAATACAATTTTAGAAGGAATATATTGTTATTTCATGGGAAATACAAAGTATCAATTAAAACAGACATGAGATGAGAATTGACAAGTTGATATTTACTGACTCCTATTCAAAGACTGATATTCTTTTATTTTTGCCAACTAAGCTTAGACATGTTGCTTTAGCTTTATTTTTTAAGGATAGAAATACCATATTTTCTGGTGTATAAGACGACTGGGCGTACAAGACGACCCCCAACTTTTCCATATAAGATATGGAATTTGGGATATGCCCGCTGTATAAGACGGGGGTCATCTTATACGCCCAGTCATCTTATACGGCGTGTGGTTCCCAGGGTCTGAAGGAGAGGAGACTCTCCTTCAGGCCCTGGGATCCATATTCATGTAAAAAATAAAGAATAAAAATAAAAAATATGGATATACTCACCCCTCCGAGAAGCCTGGCTGTCACTGCTGCAAGTGTCTGCCTCCGTTCCTAAGAATTGCAGAGCATGAAGGACCCTCGATGACGTCGCAGTCCTGTGATTGGTCCGTGACCGCTCATGTGACCGGTCACCTGACCGTGACGTCATCGAAGGTCCTTCACGCTCTGCAATTCTTAGGAACGGAGGCAGACGCTTGCAGCGGTGACAGCCAGGCTTCTCGGAGGGGTGAGTATATCCATATTTTTTATTTTTATTCTTTATTTTTTACATGAATATGGATCCCAGGGCCTGAAGGAGAGTTTCCTCTCCTTCAGACCCTGGGAACATCCAGGATCGCTCCCTGCACACGCCGTACCCGGCGTATAAGACGACCCCCGACTTTTGGGACAATTTTTAGGGGTTAAAAAGTCGTCTTATACGCCGGAAAATACGGTAGTTATTTAAAAACACAAGCAATGAATTATCCCTTCTAAATACAAGGAATCTGTGGGCTGATATCTGGTTGGAGAATAAGGCTCTCCAGGGTAAGCACACAAAGTCTATATGAAATAAGAATCTATAGAGCCTTCCTCAATTAGAAGAAGTTACTATGATATGCCAGAATATGGCTAGAGACCATTCAGAGAGCCAAGGACAATTGTGGTTTGGAAATACACAACCTATGGTTATATTTCACAGCTGAGCTGATTCAACAACATAAAGGGTGGAGAGACTGAGTGAGCCCCTATGACGGAATATTAGGTGGTAGATCTCCACTATATTTACTAGAATTGGGGTGCACAAAGTAGATCTAAATGTTGCCAAATTACTTGCTTATTAACGAGAGTATGAGGTAAAATGTAGGATAATAATAATTATTTTATTTATGTAGCGCCAAAATACTCCATAGCACTTTATAATTGAGTGGGGATATGTACAGACAATAAAGTCATTACAAAGTAACACTTTATTAGTGAGGGCCCTGCTCATAAGCTTGCAATCTATAATGGAACAGGACAGACACAATAGGTAAAACGTGCTCGTAATTTAGGGTCCAGCAATCATTATAATGAGATGTTCCAACCAGCTTCAGAGCAATGTGAGCAGGATCTAGAGCAAAAAGCCTGTTAGCGGTGTGCACTCCTTTTCTAGAGTTTGGACCGTCCCAATTACGGCTGCCGTGACGAGGCGGGATGGCTTTCACAATTTTTTGATAAAAAACATGTTAACTAAATATTGTACATTATTTTCATGCACTAAGCTATTTAATTATTTACTGCAGAGTATTTAACCCCTTTGTGACGGAGCCAATTTGGTACTTAATGACCAGGCCAATTTTTACAATTCTGACCACTGTCACTTTACGAGGTTATAGCTCTGAAATGCTTCAACAGATCCCGCTGATTCTGACCAATGTTTTTTTTCGTGACATTGTACTTCATGTTAGTGGTAAAATGTCTTCAATATGACTTGTGTTTATGAAAAAAAACGTAAATTTGGCAAAAATTTTGAAAATTTTGCAATTTGTGTGCCCTTAAATCAGAGAGATACAGTACAGACCAAAAGTTTGGACACACCTTCTGATTTAAAGATTTTTCTGTCTTTTCATGACTATGAAAATTGTGCATTCACACTGAAGGCATCAAAACTATGAATTAACACATGTGGAATTATATACTTAACAAAAAAGTGTGGAACAACTGAAAATATGTCTTATATTGTAGGTTCTTCAAAGTAGCCACCTTTTGCTTTGATGACTGCTTTGCACACTCTTGGCATTCTCTTGAGCTTCAAGAGGTAGTCACCAGCAATGGATTTCACTTCACAGGTGTGCCCTGTCAGGTTTAATAAGTGGGATTTCTTGCCTTATAAATGGGGTTGGGACCATCAGTTGTGTTGAGCAGAAGTCTGGTGGATACACGGCTGATAGTCCTACTGAATAGATTGTTAGAATTTGTATTATAGCAAGAAAAAAGCAGCTAAGTAAAGAAAAACGAGTGGCCATCATAACTTTAAGAAATGAAGGTCAGTCAGTCCGAAAAATTGGGAAAACTTTGAAAGTGTCCCCAAGTGCAGTTGCAAAAACCATAAAGCGCTACAAAGAAACTGGCTCACATGAGGACCGCCCCAGGAAAGGAAAGACCAAGAGTCACTTCTGCTTCTGAGGATAAGTTTATCCGAGATACATATTATCTATAGTTGTATGTTTTATATTCCTAATAAATAAATATCTGCGTTTTGGTGATGTTTTTTGTGATTGCAATTTATTTTTAATAAAAAAATATATTTTATTTAATATAATCTGGTCTGATGGAATTTTTTAAGGGTTCATTTCTATAGTGTTTTTCCTCAGTTTATAAAAAATATTATCTCTGGTGTTTCTTTCTATATAGGTTGTTGTTTGCTTCATGGTAAAATAGCTGCTAGGAAACCACTGCTAAGGACCGGCAACAAGCAGAAGAGACTTGTTTGGGCTAAAGAACACAAGGAATGGACATTAGACCAGTGGAAATTTGTGCTTTTATCTGATGAGTCCAAATTTGAGATCTTTGGTTCCAACCACCATGTCTTTGTTTGACGCAGAAAAGGTGAACTGATGGACTCTACATGCCTGGTTCCCACCGTGAAGCATGGAGGAGGTGTGATGGTGCTTTGCTGGTGACACTGTTGGGGATTTATTCAAAATTGAAGGCATACTGAACCAGCATGGCTATCATAGCATCTTGCAGCGGCATGCTATTCCATCCGGTTTGCGTTTAGTTGGACCAACATTTATTTTTCAACAGGACAATGACCCCAAACACACCTCCAGGCTGTGTAAGGGTTATTTGACCAAGAAGGAGAGTGATTGGGTGCTACTCCAGATGACCTGGCCTCCACAGTCACCAGGGGTGAGCTGGACCGCAAAGTGAAGGAAAAAGGGCCAACAAGTGCTAAGCATCTCTGGGAACTCCTTCAAGATTGTTGGAAGACCATTTGTGGTGACTACCTCTTGAAACTCATCAAGAGAATGCCAAGAGTGTGCAAAGCAGTCATCAAAGCAGAAGGTGGCTACTTTGAAGAACCTAGAATATAAGACATAATTTCATTTGTTTCACACTTTTTTTTTAAGTATATAATTCCACATATGTTAATTCACAGTTTTGATGCCTTCAGTATGAATTTACAATTTTCATAGTCATTTCCCACACATCTACTTTACATCAGCACAATTTTAGAAACATCTTTTTTTTTTTTTGTTTGGACGTTATAACGGTTAAAAGTTGAACAGCAATTTCTCATTTTTCCAACAAAATTTACAAAACCATTTTTTTAAGTGAGTTTGGGGGGTCAATATGACAGAAAATACCCAAAAGTGACACCATTCTAAAAACTGCACCCCTCAAGGTGCGCAATACCATATTCAAGAAGTTTATTAACCCTTCAGGTGCTTCATGAGAACTAAAGCAATGTGGAAGGAAAAATTTTTACTTTTTACAAAAAATTTACTTTGGAACCAAACCTTTTTATTTTCACAAGGGTATTAGGAGAGAATGGACCACAAAATTTGTTGTGCAAATTCTCCTGAGTAAGCCAATACCCAGGATGTGCGGGAAAGCCAGTTTGGGCACATGGCAAGGTTCAGAAAGGAGGGAGCACCGTTTGACATTTTGAAGGCAAAATTGGCTGGAATCAATGGTGGCGCCATGTCGCGTTTGGAGACCCCCTGATGTGTCTAAACAGTAGAAATCCCCCAATTCTAATTGCAACCATAACACAGCCCTAACCCCAACACATCTTAACCCTAATCCCAACCCTAACTATTACCTTAACCACAACCTTAACCCCAACTTCACTCTAAACCCAACACCACAACCCTAACCCCAACACAACCCTAACTCCAACCTTAACCCTAGCCCAACCCTAACCCTAGCTATAACCCCAACCATAACCCTAACCCTAGTGGAAAAAAACTAATTTTTTTTTATTTTATTATTTTTACCTAACTAAAGGGGTGATAAAGAGGGGTTTGCTTTACTATTTTTTTATTTTGATCACTGTGATAGGGACTAATTTTCATCTCGGAAACACAAAAAGTCCACATTGTAAATGGTATGGAAACTATCATTGAAAATTCTAGACAGAAATGACTGTGGTCTCTAAACCATCATATTCCCCATAAATGTAATTTGCCATATCCCTATGTTATGAACTGCCAACACTACCACCAACAAAATTCCAAATAGTAAAAGAAAAATGATGAACTACAACGATCTTGTACTCTTATTTCTCATCAACTCTCTGACACTTGACCTTTTCAACTATTAGAAATAGGAGGGGAGGCTGAAAATATTAGTTATTCTCAGTGGCTCTAAAAAAGGGTCACATCCTTAAATTTAAAGTACATACTTACACAATGGGACACAATTTAAGGGAAGGAAACAGAACTGAGACTGTAACTGACGCTGCCAGTGACTGTTTAACCTCTCATAAGAAAATTTAGGCAGGTTGCAGTTCAGACATTGCTTGCAAACCTCTCTGAATACAGAGAAACATTTAAAGGCATAATATACATTGGTTGGTATTGTTGTCCTGTACTAAGAAAATTAGCACATTATACATTTAGTGCACAGTGTGGTGCCAGAATTCCAAGCCTCAGGTCTTCTTACATAAGAGATGTATAATACATCACTCCTGTCCAATGGGGATCTGCAGGAAGACATTACTGAATTTATATGGCTGTTCAAATAATTTTTGTTAGGCTCTTCACAATTAGTGCCTACAATGCAGGTTTCCATCACAAATAAACTCTGGGACTTAATCAAGAAGTATGTCCCTGATGGAAGGTTGAAAAGTAGTTCTGTGTATAGGCCTAGTGTGAAATATGTCACCCATAGCATTGTACTGCAAATAAAAAGGTAAACCACACAGTACACTTTTTTTACTACGTACCTTTGTATGAAATTCTACTATTTCATACTACAAAAAGAAAGATGTATTGAGGAATAATAGCCCTAAGCAGGCCAAGAGTAAACAATTTTGACCTCTGTAGGATAGTCCACAACTGCCAGGAAAATTGTTCGTGATGCAAAGAAAAACCCACAAATAACATCAGCTGAAATACAGGACTCTCTGAAAACTAGCGGCGTGGCTGTTTCAAAATGCACAATAAGGAGGCACTTGAAGAAAAATGGGCTGCATGGTCCAGTCGCCAGAAGAAAGCCATTACTGCGCAAATGCCACAAAGTATCTCTCCTACAATACGCAAAACAGCACAGAGACAAGCCTCAGAACTTATGTAACAAAGTAATTTGGAGTGATGAGACCAATATTGAACTTTTTGGCTGCAACCATAAACGTTATATTTGGAGAGAGGTCAACAAGGCCTATGATGAAAGGAACACCATTCCTACTGTAAAGCACGTAGAGGGATCGCTGATGTTTTGAGGATGTGTGTGCTACAAAGGCACAGGAAACTTGGTCAAAGATGAAGGAAAGATGAATGCAGAATGTTATCACCAAATACTGGAGGGAAATTTGTAATCATCAGCCCGGAAGCTGCGCATGAAACGTACTTTGTTCCAACATGATCCAAAATACAAGGCCAAGTTGACCTGTCATTGGCTACAGCAGAACAAAGTGAAGGTTCTGGAGTGGCCATCTCAGCCTCCTGATCTTAATATCATTGAGCCACTCTGGGGAGATTCAGATGCGCACTTCATGCTAGACAGCCCAGGAATTTCCAGGAACTGGAGGCTTTTTGCCAAGAAGAGTGGGCTGCTTTACCTTCTGAGAAAATAAAGAACCTCATTCACAACTACCACAAAAGACTTCAAGCTGTCATTGATGTTAGAGGGGGCAATACACAGTATTAAGAAATTGGACATGTAAACTTTTGATCAGGGTCATTTGGATGTTTTGGGTTGTCATTATGATTGAAAAAGAGAAAACACAGTAGTTTAAAGTAGTATAAATGGCTTCACCCAACCACTAACCATGAGTGGAGGAAAAGTTTTGGTGTTATCATTCATATTCTCTGAACAAAAGGCAAAGAAAGCAAAAATTCTGCTGCGGTATGTAAACTTTTGAGCATGACTGTATGGCCAGAGGCTTTTCCAGGAGTACAATGGGTACGGAAAATATTCAGACCCCTTTAAATTTTTCACTCTTTGTTTCATTGCAGTCATTTGGTAAATTCAAAAAAGTTCATTTTTTTTCATTAATGTACACTCTGCACCTTATCTTGACTGATAAAAACAGAAATGTAGTCATTTTTGCAAATTTATTAAAAAAAGAAAAACTGAACTATTACATGGTATAAGTATTCAGACCCTTTGCTCAGTATTGAGTAGAAGAACCCTTTTGAGCTGGTACAGCCATGAGTCTTCTTGGGAATGATGCAACAAGTTTTTCACACCTGGATTTGGGGATCCTCTGCCATTCTTCCTTGCAGATTCTCTCCAGTTCCGTCAGGGTGGATGGTGAACGATGGTGGACAGCCATATACAGGTCTCTCCAAAGATGTTCAATTGGGTTTAGGTCAGGGCTCTGGCTGGGCCAGTCAAGAATGGTCACAGAGTTGTTCTGAAGCCACCCCTTTGTTATTTTAGCTGTGTGCTTAGGGTCATTGTCTTGTTTGAAGGTGAACCTTGAGCCAAGCCTGAGGTCCAGAGCACTCTAGAAGAGATTTTCATCCAGGATATCTCTGTACTTGGCTGAATTCATGTTTCCTTCAATGGCAACCAGTCATCCTGTCCCTGCAGCTGAAAAACATCCCCATAGCATGATGCTGCCACCACCATATTTCACTGTTCGGATTGTATTTGGCAGGTGATGAGCAGTGCCTGGTTTTCTCCACACATACACCGGAGAATCTTATTTCTCATAGTCTTGGGGTCCTTCATGTGTGGTTTTTTGTTTTTTTTTACAAACTCTGTGGGCTTTCATTTTTCTTGCACTGATGAGAGGCATCCGTCAAGCCACTCTGCCATAAAGGCCCAACTGGTGGAGGGCTGCAGTGATAATTGACTTTGTGGAACTTTCTCCCATCTCCCTACTGCATCTCTGGAGCTCAGCCACAGTGATCTTGGGGTTCTTCTTTACCTCTCTCACCAAGGCTCTTCTCCCACGATTGCTCAGTTTGGCTGAATGGCCAGGTCTAGGAAGACTTCTGGTGGTCTCAAACTTCTTCCATTTAAGGATTATGGAGGCCACTGTGCTCTGTGGAACCTTAAGTACTGCAGAAATTCTTTATAACCTTGGCCAGATCTGTGCTTTGCCACAATTCTGTCTCTGAGCTCATTGGCCAGTTCCTTTGACCTCAAGATTCTCATTTGGTCTGACATGCACTGTGAGCTGTGAGGTCTTATATATACAGGTGTGTGCCTTTCCAAATTAAGTCCTATCAGTTTAATTAAAAACACAGCTGGACTCCAATGAAGGAGTAGAACCATCTCAAGAAGGATCACAAGGAAATGGACAGCATGTGACTTAAATATGAGTGTCTGAGCAAAGGGTCTGAATACTTATGACCATGTGATATTTCAGTTTTTCTTTTTTAATAAAATTGTAAAAATTTCTACATTTCTGTTTTTTCCAGTTAAGATGAGGTGCAGAGTGTACATTAATGAGAAAAAAATATTAACTTTTTTGAATTTACCAAATGGCTGCAATGAAACAGAGTGAAAAATTTAGAGGGGTCTGAATACTTTCTGTACCCACTGTATACATCTGAATGTATATTCCTGATGTGTGAAGTTTAGAGGCAGAGAAGAGACAGCTGTATTACAGGTATACTGTGTCTATAGCATTTAGGAACTTCTGCAGCAATAATGAGGTTGTTTAGAGACTTTTCCGTGATTATTGATTTTTTTATCACTATGTGACGAACACCATTTTACGTGGAATACAACGTGATGGTTACGATTGTATTGGAAATTATGCAATTTTTACCACTGTTCAGGCACTACCGTATTTTTCGGATTATAAGGCGCACTTTTTTTCCCCAAATTGGGGGGGAAAATGGGGGGGTGTCTTATAATGCGGATATACCTTATTGGCACGCCGCTGCGGGTGTCCGAGGCTCCTGCTGCTGTGCTGTGTCCGGGGCTGCTGCTGCGCTTTGTCCGGCGGTGCTGCGGGGGGCTCTGCCGACATTTTGTGAAAGGCCAGAGCCCCCACGGTTCCGTGGTTTCCTGTGCGGTGGACTCTGGGAGTGCGGCGCATGCGCAGATGGACATCTCAGCAATAGAAAAAAGAATAAAATAGAAATAGAAAAAATAGTAAAATTCACATGGCATGGTCTAAAAATTAACTGACTCATTCTTAAGAGTCCCAGCACCCTTATCCACTACTAATAAGTACGCTGAGATGCCAGAAACATATCCGTGAATTTTCATACCATGCCATGTGGATTTTAACCTTTTTTCTATTTCTTATGAACAATCAGTAAAGAAGTAACATTTTTTTAATGATATTTGAGGATTTGCCGTTCCCATTCAATCCTAAAAACAAATGTCATGACTTTAGTCGGCTGTCCCGTGACCAGGGGCTCCTTCACTGTCCCTAACGCAAGGGGTCACACTAGCTCACCCTGTTTCCCGGGTTAACGTACCTTGCCTTAATTCCTGAATCCGCCCTCCGTCTGTACCTTTTCCCCACCCAGGAAAGAAGGGAGTAGTAGTGTACCACAATACACCAACCAGACTAACAAGGTAATACGAACAGGGGTAATGAAAAACACCAAACATACAAATATACACACACATATAACAGAGGAATGCTCCGGGGAGTGGAGGATGGGGTTAAACCAAGGTAGGAGAAGAAAGGGAATTATCACACCCAAAACCAAGCAACAGTCTCAGACTAATCCACCAAATGCCTTTTTTAATAACCAACAACAACAACCTCCAAGCCATGCAGCAAAAGCTAGCTCTGACGATGTGTGTTAGTCAGGACCCAGATTATATAATAATATAATAATCACTTTATTTATATAGCGCCAACATATTCCGCAGCGCTTCACAGTTTTTGCACACATTATCATATTATATAGGAGATGGGAGTAGCTAACAGTGCTCAGCTGAGAGCCTTAGCTCCAGGAGCTCTCAACAGAGCAGATTAACCCCTGCACTGCCCAAAGAAATTTACACCATCTAATATGCAAGTGAAGTGCTTCTATTCCGTGGAAGAGTAGGAAAATCAGACGCTGTGGTCTTCTGGCTCCTCTCTGTCATGGTAACCCCGTGACAACAAATTACAAATTTGGAAGTCCAGAACAAGAGTGGCACCCACAGTTATGGAAAATACATGTGTGAAAATACAGACATGGTAAACTCACATATGACTTTTTTTGTGTAGAACAGCTTACATAGAATCAAATATAATCTAAGCACCTGATGCCTATTTTAAATACTTAGATATAAATAGATATAAATATAGATATAGATATAAATCTCAATTAAAACTAGAAAAAAGTTATCTGAAAGCTGAATGTAGAATAAAATAAATAAATGCAATATTTGTTACATGCAATCATATAACATTATTAATATGTTGTGTCAAGAAGTGAATAAACGCTTTACAGTCTGGCGTCAGAATGTACATTTCCATACACAGCATTGCCATCTGGTGGACACATGAAAGATTGCACATGATGAGTCCCTGGTAAAATAGCCTAAAAGGAAAAGCCTGTGCAACAGCAATTGACTACGATAGTCAATTAATCAAATGTCTGTACATATAAATGTGGGATCGTATATATTACATTTGTATGTGTAGCTTTAGCCTTGGGATGTCCTTATAGGAACATTGTACAATGAAATGGACAGTGTACCAATAATCTATTCAAAAGAAATTTATAGTGCTGCGACAGTACTTAAAGGAACATTAAGATTTCCATCGAAGAGAGTTTAGTGTAGTCAACAAATATTTTCATGCACATATTTTAGGGTTAACAGTTTATGTAGGCTTTTAAGGGGGTGTCTCATTAAAGAAATACAGAATATTGATTACCTATTGATAGGATAAACCACCAATACCAGCTGTTGTCTGTATGCTGCAAACCTCATTGATCAGTTATTTAAAAGGGGCAGTAGAATTGCAAGTCCGGTAGTGACTTCAATGATTACATCACTTTTTCAGCTTACTTAGTAGGGGCAGTGCATGGTACTGTAGCGGTGTCCTTTTCACCTTAATGAGACCTTGAAGCAACCCACATTGCCACCGCTAATGACACACTGCGGTGACCTCAGGACCATGGGAAAATGCCAGTGATGAGGTCACCGCAGTTCAGCCCCACTGGTAACACAGCGCCACTGACTGGAGGTAACCTCGATGATGTCAATGATGCTGAGCTCGCAGCAGCTCATTCCCCAGTGGTTCTCAGCCTGAACGGTCGCATCTTGGCACCATCCAGGTTTTAAACTATTTCTCCCCTAGACATGGATTATGGAGTGGGACAAAACAACGCACAGGTGAGGGATATTGTTGTTTTTAATTTTCGTTTTGTTTCATTACAGGAGAACGAGGGCTTCGGTGGAATTAGGTGTTAGGTGAGTATAACTGTGTTTGTTATTTTTAAATAAAAAAGGAAAAGTATGTCTTGTTTTATTTATAATAAAAAAAAACTTTATTCTGGGTCTGTCTTTATTTACCATATAACTACAGGATTAGTAATGGATAGGTGTCTTATAGACACCCCTCCATTACTAAGCCGTGGGCTTGATGTCACCTGACAATACAAAGGTGACATCAACCCCACAAATATGAACCCCACTTGCCACCACTACAGGGCAAGTGGGAAGAGCAGGGCAAAGTGCCAGAATTCCCCCCAGCTGTGGGCTTTAGCAAGGCTGGTGGGACCCCACACCGTTTTTTTTAAATTATTTATTTAAATAATTTTAAAAATCAGCATGGGAACCCCTCTACTCTTGATAACTAGCCTTACTGAAGCAGACAGCTGAGGGTTGCAGCCCCCAGCTGTGAGTTTTGCCTAGCTTGTTATAGAAAATAGGGAGGAACCCACAGCGGTTTTTTCATTCATTTAGTTATAGCGCAGGCGGCGGGTGAATAATACCCCCATCATCCGCTCCTGCGGTCACTGTTATTAGCGGCAGCAGGTATAGGTTGATGGGAATAATAGTCCCAAAAGCCCACACCTACTCTCATTGTTCTGACTTGAACATAACTCTCATCATTCTTCTCTGCTTGCGCTGATCGCCGGCAGAGCAGGTGAGAACGATGAGAGCCGTCTTCAGCACCCGACACCGGGGAACATTGCTTACTATAGCGTTTCTTCCCTGCCGGCCGTGTGGTACTGATGCGGCACACGGTTGCCACACCTGTGCCGCAAGTATTAAACACACGGACACATGGACACGGATACCAGAAAACCGGTACCGGAAATAAGCGGACGTGTGAAACCGGCCTAAAGGAGTTCTCAATCTTTACAATCATGCCCAAATTATTTACATGTAGTAAGATGTATCAATTACTGATGTACCATTTGAAGCCAAGATTCCTGTGTAGGGACAGGCACGTTGGCTCTGTGGTTAGCACTGCAGTGCTGGAGTCCTGGGTTCAAATCCCACCAAGGACAACATCTGCAAGGAGTTTGTATGTTCTCCCCGTGTTTGTGTGGGTTTCCTCCAGGCACTCCGGTTTCCTCCCACATTCCAAATACATACTGATAGGGAATTTAGATTGTGAGCCCCATTGGGGACAGTGATGATATTGCATGTAAAACTGTAAAGCACTGTGGAATATGTTAGCGCTATATAAAAAATAAAGATTATTATGATGCATGTAAGTCCCAGTAGCATAAAATCAAAAGGTAAAGCGCACAACTGGGAAAATGAAAAATAGAGTAAATGCTTCTCATCTATGATGGCATCATCTGGTTTTAAAGCTCGATAAACTTCCTTTAACATCTGGACAGTGTTAGAGTTGCTAATACCATTGTTTTTGGAAAAGGGATGAACATATAAAATTGTCAATTTATACATGCCACTTCAGGAGGAATGCTAGGTGAACCGTACAAGACATAGGAAAAGATGTATGGAGCTAAATGAGACACAATTTTGGCACACCTTGTGCAAAAAAAAAAAGTGTTTCAATATCTTCACTAAATTTATTTTATATAACTTATGTGTCTTGTCGGGGAAAGCCTCACAGAGGAGTGTAGTCTATTGTGCAAAACTGTGAGCCGAAAATGCACCAAAATTGTGTAACACATTTGTGGCACAAAATAAACAAACTAAAAAGTTGTGTACATTTAGACAAGACAATGTAAAAATATGGCAGATTTCTGAATGGCCATATGGCCAAAATCAAGAAAATCCACCCAATACTAAGACAGAAAATCTTACTTCTAAGAAAAATGTTTTATCATGGTTAGGTCATGAGGAATACAAACGAAGAACGTCATACTACATAACAAAGAACTGTAAAAATGAAAAGTTTCAGACTACGTTTAATGATGAATACATGATTGCCATGGATTTCTTCTTTACAATTCATTTTCCAACTGATCAGTACTTACTAATCTCATTAAGGAGGCTGCTTTTTCCTGCATTGGTAGCTCCAGTGAGGACAACTTGGACTCCATCTCTCAATCTTTCTCCTCGCCGGTTGTCCCCAAGATGCTCCTCCAGTTCTTTTTGTAGCTTTTCAACCACTTCATCAACTAATATTCAATAAAATAAGAAAAACTGTAGATGCCTTGATAGATTTTTATTTCAACAAAATTAGTCAAAAAACCAAAACATTGTAATGAAATATTATGCACAACCAATAATCAATGTACAACCCAATCTCAGTAATGGGAAAGTCTGTCTTCATTCTATACAGATTTTAACTCAGAATTGAGAGTTTTAATAATAACCAATCAATTCTGTCAGAGAAAGACGCAGATTTCTCTGATAAGATATATTACAAAGTTGCTTATTTTCACGTGTAACATTGATTTGTGAACTAAAAATTAAAACTACGGTTACGTTTTAAGTTTGGAATCCCCCTTAAATGCAGCATACGCCTAGCATCTAGTCTGTCTCAGAGCGTCATGTCCTAAGGCAACCTGTAGCTCGCAAGCCACACATGGCTCTCGGCACGTTAGGGATGCTGCCCTTCCCGTGGTTGTTCGTTCCCAGTGAAAGACCTGGCTATTGATTGCTTGCGTTGAGAAACACGTGATGGTGTCTCCGCGGCTTTTCTACATGCATTTGAACTCATAATGACCTAGAGAATCATACTGGCAGGTCAGTTTTAGCATTTAGTGAACCTAGTAAAAAAGCCAAACAAAAAACAAGGGTGGGATTGCACTTTTTTTGGAATTTCACCGCACTTGGAATTTTTATCCCGTTTTGTAGTACACGACATGGTAAAACCAATCATGTTGATCAAAAGTACAACTCGTCCAGCAAAAAACAAGCCCTCACATGGCCATATTGATGGAAAAATAGAAAAGTTATGGCGCAGGGAAGAAGGGGAGCGAAAAACAAAAACCGAAAAAAATCTCTGGGGTTAAGGGGTTAAAACTGGGTCCTGTCTGAGTCTTCCAGCAAGACAATGACCCAAAACATGCAGCCAAGTTAACAAAGGAGTGGCTCAAACAGAAGCACATTAACCCCTTAACGACCGCCGATACACCTTTTAACGGTGGCAGTTAACTGTACTTAAACCACAGCATCGCTTTTTTAACGGCGATGAGGTTTAAGTGTATAGCGCCCTAGAGAGTCGGAATTTCTCTGAGGTCTCAGCTGCCAGGAGTAGCTGAGACCTCAGAGAACATGATTCGGGTAGGATTTTACCGACCCTGGTGTTGCAATCGCCGTTATTAACGGTATAACTCTGTATTTTTGTGGTGATGCCAAAAAATAATATTTATCTGCAATTTGTGGGAACAGAAAAAATAGAAATAGGTAAAGCGCAGGAAAAAATTCTAAAGCAACTATATTTGAGTGACGTTTCGACCTGTCCCAGGTCTTACTCAATACATGGTTGGTAATTCCTTAGTCATGGAGATAGATGCAGTTTGTATGGGGCTATTTCTCTGCCCAATTCCAGCCTTGCTGAAGCATCCCCAGATCATCACCGATCCTCCACCAAAATTTGTGAGGGGAGTAATGGTGTGCACTCTGGTCAATTAGGCAGGTAGGTGCTAGTAAATCAGACCAAGTGGTCCAAATAGTCACGTGTTGAAAATTTACCGCACTCTCAGTCAGTATGATGCCAAAATATTTCACAAGTTTATTGTGTTTACAGTCTATGTTGCCACAAAGGAAAGAAAACGTGCTGGTAGAAAGCCAGAAACCCAACGTTTCGACCCTCCCGGGTCTTATTCATGGGGTTACTTGTTTAATGATTAGGCACATATAAGAGTGGCAGACATAGGGTAGGAGCAAGGATCCTTTGGTGTACAGATTGTCACTTGTCCTGGAGAGAGACGGAGACAAATACATTGCCAGTAACGGGTGATTGACCCCAGGAGAGGTTGTCACCGTCCGTGGTGGGTCTTGTCCTGGAGAGAGACAAGAGACAAATGAATTGCCAGTAAGGGGTGATGGACCCTAAGAGAGTATGTCCCGTCCGTGGTGGGCCTGTAGTGCCTGGTTGTCCCGTACGAGCGGCGCTCCCGCGCTTTGCTTGATGCTTTGCCAGTAAGGGTCCATCACCCCTTACTGGCAATTCATTTGTCTCTGTCTCCAGGACAAGACCCACCACGGATGGGACAACCTCTCCTGGGGTCAATCACCCCTTACTGGCAATTTATTTGTCTCCGTCTCTCTCCAGGACAAGTGACAATCTGTACACCAAATCATCCTTACTCCTACCCTACGTCTGCCACTCTTATATGTGCCTAATCATTAAACAAGTAACCCCATGAATAAGACCTGGGAGGGTCGAAACGTTGGGTTTCTGGGTTTCTACCAGCACGTTTTCTTTCCTTTTTGGCAACATAGACTGTAAACACAATAAACTTGTGAAATATTTTGGCATCATACTGACTCTGAGTGTGCTGTAAATTTTCAACATGTGACACGTTTCACAGTGTGTGCAAGACACAGTGGCTTTTACGCCTCTCCAGGTCTCCGTCTAACCATTAGACGACCAGGTGTTGATCTGGGGATGCTTCATCAAGGCTGGAATTGGGCAATTTAATATTTGCAAAGGACATATGAATCAATCCGCATACAAGGTTATCCTGGAAAAACAGTTGATTTATTCTGCTCAGCCAATGTTCCCCAACTCTGAGGACTGGTTTTTCCAGCAGGACAATGCGTCATGTCCTGGGGACGTCGACAACGAGTTGCACCTAGTTGCGTGGCCAGTCTGGAGCAACCAAGATCACTGGGACCCCCACCACCTTGATCTTCCTGAGACCTTTGGGAGTAACGGAAGTGGGGGGAAACACGTATGGAAGATGAAACTGATGCCACAGAACAACCAGTGCGTCCGCCCCGCTGGCTTCTGGATCCGGGACCGAGCTATGAACTCTGGCACCTTGGCGTTTAATTTTGAGGCCATGAGATCCACATCCGGAGTCCCCCAGCGATTACAAGCCTGGTGGAAGACCTCCGGATGAAGTGACCACTGTCCTGAGGCGACACCCTGAAGCTGAGGAAGTCTGCCGCCCAGTTTTCCACACCCGGGATGTGAACTGCTGAGATGACTGAGTGGTTTCTCTTGGCCCAGCAGAGGATGTGTTCCACCTCACGCATTGCCACCCTGCTGCAGGTGCCCCCTTAATGGTTGATATATGCCACAGCCGTGTCATTGTCCGATTGAACTCGGATGGGACGACCCAACAGAAGATAATGGAATCGCCGCAGGGACAACACGATTGCCCGAATCTCCAGGATGTTGATCAGAAGGCGCGATTCCTAAGGTGACCAACGCCCCTGAGTAGTGTGATGAAAGAAGACAGCTCCCCAGCCGAGGAGGCTGGTGTCGGTAGTGACTACCAGCCGATGAACCGGGAGAAAGGATTTCCCCTGGATGAGAGAGGACCGCAACATCCGCCACCTGAGCGCCTGCTTGACCCGCGGGGACAAACGGCACAGTCGGTCGAGGAAGAACAGGTTCCTGTCCTAGGCTGCCAGAAGCCCATGCTGCAGAGGACGGAGGTGTAGCTGGGCAAAGGGAACAGCTTCCATTGGTGCCACCATCTTGCCCAGGACCCCCATGCCTAAGCGGATGGAGTGAGGATAAGGATGACAAAGTGCCCGGGCTCCCTGTTGAAGGGCTAAGACCTTGCCTTGAGGGAGAATCTCCAACCCTCAGGAAGTGTCCAGGGTCATGCCCTCAAACCTCTCCTTTTCTGGGATCAGAATAATGACCCCGTCTTGACAGAGCGAATGGATGGTGTTATGATCTGGTGACCTTGGAGCCGCATGAAAACTTTTTCTGGAGTCGGTGGAACCTGTACTGACCGCAAATCCTGAACTAACACCGCAACTAGAAGTAGCCGTGGGGTGTGCCTAACAAACCCTAGACACCTCAACACAGCCGGAGGACTAAATACCCCTATAGATGGAAATAGGAATGCTATCTTGCCTCAGAGCAGACCCCCAAAGGATAGGCAGCCCCCCACGAATAATGACTGTGAGTAGGAGAAGAATAGACACACGGAGGTAGAAAACAGGATTTAGCAAAAGAGGCCACTCTAGCTAAATAGGAAAGGATAGGACAGATTACTAGGCGGTCAGTATTAAAACCCTTCCAAAAATATCCACAGCAGATAATACAAAAAGTTCCACAATCTAACTAAAGACATGGAATGTATATCTGCCACTCCAGAGAATCCAGCAAGACTGAGAAAATACTGACACAATCTAAGCTGGACAAGAAAACACAAAGAATAGCACTGAATTGTGAAGCACACAGCATGTGTGCCACAGGAAAAAAAACCAGACACTTATCTTTGCTGATTTGGCAGAAAGACAGGAGGAACCAGGCAGAGGTCCACACCTCCCAACAACAATTGACAACTGGCAAGGACTAATGAATCCTGCACACCTAAATACCCCAGTCAGAACTGCAATCAGCAGACACACCTGACCAGGACTGCAACCCAGGGACAACTGCATTACCACCTACTACCACCGGAGGGAACCCAAAAGCAGAATTCACAACAGGATGGCCCGGAAAAAGGACCGTGTCCGCGCCTTCGCTTTGGGAGGACGAGAGGGGAAGAACGTTGCAGGAGGGCGGGAAGAAAATTCTATTTTGCATCCAGAGGACAGGTCCCATTCGTAGTGAACGATGGAGAGCCACGCATGATGAAACTGGAACACATGAGCTGCGCGCACAGTGAACAAGCCAGTAGAGACATGTTCACACCACCAAGAGACTTGAAAACACAAAAAAGCACAGTAAAACCACAAACACTCTGTTGCAAAAAAAATCACAGTGGACAGCAAGTGCTAGTAAAAAGATGGAAAAAACAGGGTATTTGGTTGATACGTTTTTTGCAAAAAATGTATATTAAGCCGCTCTACCAATCGCCAAGGTATACCCATATCAGAGCAGTCCTAACTAATGTATGTAATCCCTATCTGATGTATTTAAAACCTGGTCATATGTACAATACCTGTATGAGCAGGATTCAGAAAAGGAATGTCCATGTGGACACGCTGGACAGAACGGCTCCTGTGCGCACAGCTCAAAAAAAGAGGGGTGGAGGCCTCCCCAGTCTTGTGGAAACAAGAAAACAATTATGTAAAACCAGAACACATGAGCTGCGCGCACAGTGAACAAGCCAGTAGAGACATGTTCACACCACCAAGAGACTTGAAAACACAAAAAAGCACAGTAAAACCAAAAACACTCTGTTGCAAAAAAATCACAGCGGACAGCAAGTGCTAGGAAAAAGATGGGAAAAACATACATTAGTTAGGACTGCTCTGATATGGGTATACCTTGGCGATTGGTAGAGTGGCTTAATATACATTTTTTGCAAAAAACGTATCAACCAAATACCCTGTTTTTTCCATCTTTTTACTAGCACTTGCTGTCCACTGTGATTTTTTTGCAACAGAGTGTTTTTGGTTTTACTGTGCTTTTTTGTGTTTTCAAGTCTCTTGGTGGTGTGAACATGTCTCTACTGGCTTGTTCACTGTGCGCGCAGCTCATGTGTTCTGGTTTTACATAATTGTTTTCTTGTTTCCACAAAACTGGGGAGGCCTACACCCCTCTTTTTTTGAGCTGTGCGCACAGGAGCCGTTCTGTCCAGCGTGTCCACATGGACATTCCTTTTCTGAATCCTGCTCATACAGGTATTGTACATATGACCAGGTTTTAAATACATCAGATAGGGATTACATACATTAGTTAGGACTGCTCTGATATGGGTATACCTTGGCGATTGGTAGAGCGGCTTAATATACATTTTTTGCAAAAAACGTATCAACCAAATACCCTGTTTTTCCATCTTTTTACTAGCACTTGCTGTCCACTGTGATTTTTTTGCAACAGAGTGTTTTTGGTTTTACTGTGTTTTTTTTGTGTTTTCATGATGAAACTGGAGTAGACGACCACCTACTCTGCTGGTGTCGAACGGATAATGCGATGAGTCATTTATGTGAGAATCTATGGGACCTGGATCCCTTAGGTCTGGACTGCCTAGGACGGCCCCTCCATGACTGGTTGGTCTTATATGAAACCTGGGGACCTCTATCCCTATGAGGGGAGTGGCCCAATCCAGAAGAGTTGGCTGTAGTGGACCAACCGGGATTGCTGCGAAAGGACTGGAAACAAGACTGTTGCAGGCATGGAAAGGGTCTCTTAACTTTCTGCTGGGGGAGGAATTTACTCTTCCCTCCTGTGGCTTCAAAGATAAGCTGATCCAGCTTCTCTCCGAACAAACGACCACTCTGGTAAGGCAGAGAGGTTAGGGACTTTTTGAACGCAGAGTCCGCCTGCCATTCCCTGAGCCACAGTGCCCGCCTAATAGAGACAGCTTTTGAGGCCGCAAGTGCAGCGAAGTTAGCCGCGTCCAGAGAAGCGTGTACCAAATAGTCCCAGGCCAAAGAGATCGGATTGGCCAGATCTACTGCCTCCGGGGGAAGTTCACTACCCTGTATAGTTCTGCTCAGAGTATCTGCCCAGGAGACCATTGCTTTGGCTACCCACGTCGCGGCGAAAGAGGGAGAGAGTGCTAAGCCCAAGGCTTCAAAACCAAATGGGCAAGGTTCTCTATCAAATGGTCTGTGGGATCCTTAATCGAGGATCCATCTGGTAAGGATAGAAGGGTTTTGGAGGCCAGACGAGATACAGGTGGATGAACCAAAGGGCATTCTGCCCACTGCTTATGCAGATCCGGTGAGAAAGGGTATCTCGCCTCAAGAGGCTTCTGACCTGAGAAGCGTTTGTCTGGCCTTTCTCTATGCCGCCGAACTATGTCCTGAAACTCGGGGTGATTGGCAAACACCCTATGAGGACGTTTGGTCCTTTTGAAGGACACCACGTAATCTGGGGGTGGAGGTAGAGTCCTTGTCAACCTTCAAAGTTTGGTTGACGGCCTCTATGAGACTATCCACTGTCGACTGATAATTCGGCGAGTCGAGGTCAAGGGGCCTGTCAGACTCCTATTCAGAGTCCTGGTCGCTGCGAACCCCTGGTGAGGGGGAGTGAGAAACGGAGCTCACGGATGCTGAGACGTGAGATGGCCTGAGAGACATGCTATGGGTCCGTTTTCTAGATGCCTGTGTATCTTTTGACTGAGAATGTCCCCTGCAGGCCGACGGTTCCCGTGTGGTGGAGGAACTCTCTAAGACAGGCAGACGAATGCCCCGACCCGAGGAGGGGTCTTGGAGGGAATCAATCGCTTTAGCTAGTGAAGCCATGGACTTTTGGCAGTGACGAATCCCACTCAGTGGGACAAGGGACACTGGGTTCAGTAGCAGCGGAGGGCTCCTGAGCGAATTCAGGATCACAGGCCAGGCAGAGTGGAGTACTCCCTGTCCCCTTGGCAACGAAGTCTGGCAGGTGGTACATGAGGTAAAAAACACTGTACATGTTTTGGTGGCCCTCTTAGATGTCTTAGAGAATGACATGATGTGTCCCAGTATGTCCCCGAGTCTGCTAAATGCCCCAGTAGAGAGAGGGGTGGCTAATCACCAGCGAAATACTGCAGAGAATGGCCAATGGGTGTCATAGCACAGCTCTTACCCAGGTATAGGATGTCCGCCAAGATGTGGCCCTGTGAGACTGAGAGGCGGCCGGTAAGAAAAAATGGCCTCCGGGAGCAGGAAGGGCAGTCTCGCTCTGAGAGAGAAGCACCAAGAGAGTGGGCAGAGCCACCGGAGTGACGCGAGAGTGGGCGGAGCTTCTGGGTTGCAGCCCATCACAAGCCAAAGCCAGGGAATAAACTTCGGGCGCCGGCCAGACCACAGCCGGGCGGAAACTTGGGAAAACGTGCGAGCACTACAGGAGCCCCCCTTGCCGAGCCCGACCCGGGCACTTACCCATCTTGACCCAGAGGCCCTTTGAAGAAGCCTCCTAGTGGCAGCAGCATACGCCCATGGTCCTATGTCCCCCAATGAGCCGAAGGAGAAAACATTTTTTTTAACTTTTGGCATGCTTCAATAGTTTCCATAGGAGACTAGAAGCTGTCATAGCCCAATCGGCTCTGCTACATAGAGGCGATGTTCAGATCGCCTCTATAAAGCAGATTTACTCACTTGCTATGAGCGCCAACCACTGGTTGGCGCTCACAGCAAGCCGGCACTGACAACCATAGAGGTCTCCAGGAGACCTCAGGTTGTCATGCTAACACACCAGACCAGTGACCCGTGATCACATGACGGGGAAGGGGGGGTCACCAGTGTGCGTATTTCTGGCTTGATGGCCAGAAGCGAGATTTAAATGCCACTGTCAGAGTTTGACAGTGGCATTTAACTGGTTAATAGCAGTGGCTGGATCGCGATTCCACCCGCGGCTATTGCGGGCACATGTCACTGTTCAAAACAGCTGACATGTCCCCGGAAAGATGTGGGCTCACCGACGGAGCCCACATCAAAGGGAAGGAGACCGACATCGGCTAACTATTATGCCCGATGTCGATTAAAGTTCTGGTGGAGGGAAGGAGGTTATCACTTAGGATTTTACGGTACATGGCTCCATCCATTCTCCCATTGATGCAGTGAAGTAGTCCTGTACCCTTCGCAGAGAAACAACCCCAAAACATAATGTTTCCACCTCCATGCTTGACAGTGGGGATGGTGTTATTTGGGTCATAGGCAGCATTCCTCTTCCTCCAAACACGGCGAGTTGAGTTAATGTCAAAGACCTCCATTTTTGTCTCATCTGACCCCAGCACCTTCTCCCAATCACTCACAGAATCATCTAGGTGTTCATTGGCAAACTTCAGACGGGCCTGCATGTGTGCCTTCTTGAGCAGGGGGACCTTGCGGGCACTGCAGGATTTTAAACCTTTAAGGCGTAATGTGCTACCAATGGTTTTCTTGGTGACGGTGGTCCCAGCTGCTTTGAGATCATTAACAAGTTCCCCCGTGTAGTTTTAGGCTGATCTCTCACCTTCCTCATGCTCAAGGATACCCCACGAGGTGAGATTTTGCATGGTGCCCCAGATCGATGTCGATTGACAGTCATTTTGTATTTCTACCATTTTCTTACTATTGCACCAACGGTTGTCTCTTTCTCACCCAGCATCTTACTTATGGTTTTGTAGCCCATTCCAGCTTTGTGCAGGTCTATGATCTTGTCCCTGACATCCTTATAAAGCTCTTTGGTCTTTCCCATGTTGTAGAGGTTAGAGTCTGACTGATTAATTGAGTCTGTAGACAGGAGTCTTTTATAAAGATGACTATGTAAGACAGCTGTCTTTAATGCAGGTAACGAGTTGATTAGGAGCATCTAACAGGTCTGTAGGAGCCAGAACTCTTAATGGTTGGTAGGGGATCAAATACTTATTTCTCACTGCAAAATGCAAATAAATTTATATAATTTATACAATGTGAATTACTGGATTTTATTTTTGAAATTCTATCTTTCAATGTTAAAATTAACTTACCCTACAGACTGTTCATGTCTTTGTCAATGGGCAAACTTACAAAATCAGCAAGGGATCAAACTTATTTCCACTACTGTATATGAAATATGAATATAGCATAAAAAATAGTAGATACACTAGCCCTCTGACCCAAAATAACTAGAATAACCCTCTGGCAACTAGTGACAACTATTTAAAAACTAGTTATCTTGTTATTTTATCGCAATATGGTTTTAATAATTTCTTCACACAGATTGTGTCTCACGACCGTTTGGCTGATAGTTTTCTCAATGTAAGAAAAGTTGGGAACCACTGCCCTAAGGCAAAGTGCTAACAGAAAGAAAGATCTAGATTGAAGCATATTAATTACAGATTCAGACATCTGTAAAAACAAATTAAGGTTGAGAATTCTGAAGTGGCTGCATTTCTGATCATTGTGAAATTTTTACATATATCCACTTTTTATATAGTCATGCATGACATTTATAGAATAGAGCAAATGCAACATCTGTATTAGGTTATTTGAACATATGTTTTCATTTTATTGTATAAAGGTGGTTATTGGAAAAATCTTACCTGCTACTAAAACACCTTCCTCCACATTATCATCCTCACTAAAATCTATGAAGGCCTCAATGTGAGCAAGTGCCTGGTAAGTAACAAAGTTCACAGGTATTAGATCAGCAAATTTAACGTATCTATATTGCATATTACAAGTAGTAATGACTACTGATGAGTGAATCTGCCAAAATTGTGTTGCGACATCAGAAACCTACTCGGGATCCGAGGCCACAGTGAAGAGTGAAGATCAAGGAAAAGGATGTTACACACAGTGATCGTAGCCGTAGCTAGATACAGGTACTATAATAATTAAAGAAAATTTGGTAGCATCACCAAAAGAAACAGGGTGCAATTAGAGTATGTTTCCACGGTCAGTAAACGCTGCGGGTTTGACGCTGCGTACAGCCGCAGCGTCAAACCCGCAGGGTCCAGATGTTACAGCATAAAGGAGGGGATTTCAAGAAAATGGACATGCGGCGCGTCTTTCTAGATCGCATCATGTCTATTTATGTTGCGGAGACGCTCCGTCTCCGCAACATAAATTTCCCATAGACTATGGATGTTGTAAAACCGCATCACTTTATAGTCACATGCGTAGTAAGTGCGGAAACGCAGCTTACTATGCATGTGTACTAATTTAAATAAAGTCTTACCTTGTTTCAGCCAGAAGTTCGCGTCCACTGCAGTTATCGCGATGAGATCAGCTGATTGTGAGAACTGCAGTGCAGGTGACCGCCGGAGACCAAGTTATCTCTGGCGGTCATCTACAAGCTCTGCTGTGTTTGAATGTCAGGCTGGATGGTGGCATCATGCCACCATTCAGCCAAAGGCATTCAGATGTAGCAGAGCTGGACTCGTCATGGGACATTTGGTAATTGGACTACGTCGGACAAGGGAGTATTTGTGTTGGTTTATTATTTTACTTTTTTGGCAGGAGATCGAGGGATTCGGGGATTAGGCGATGCAGTAAGTATGGTTAATTAGGAATATTAAAGGACTTTATCCTGGCCGTGTCTTTATTTACCATATAACTATAGGATTAATAATGGATAGGTGTCTTATAGACGCTTCTCCATTACTAAGCCGTGGGCTTGATGTCACCGAACAATACACAGGTGACATCAACCTCACAAATATTAGCCCACTTGCCAGCACTACAGGGCAAGTGGGAAGAGCCGGGTAAAGTGCCACAATTAGCGCATCTTTGGATGCGCCAATTGTGGTGTGGCATAGGCTGGTGAGGACCAAAATCCTCTCTGCAGTTTCCTTGGCTGGCTAACAAAAATAGTGGGCCCCACAACGTTTTTTTTGGAGGGCATCCCACTATTTTTGCTAACCATCCAAGGTAAGCGGACTGCTGTGGCCTGGTATTATCAGGCTGGTAAGATTCATGGATATTGGATCCTTACCAGCCTGAAATACCAGCCCCAGTAGTCTGCTTTACTCTGGCTGGTTAACATATATAGGGGGACTCCACGCTATTTTTTTTAAAATTATTATTTAAGTAAAAGGAGGGGACCTCTGTCCATGCTATCCTCCACTTTCTGTGTCATGCATGCCCGGCTGTGTCACAAGATTCACTGTTATGTAAATTAGTACACATGCGTAGTAAGCTGCGTTCCCACACTTAACACGCATGTGACTAGGAAGATAATGTGGTTTTACTGCATCTAATGAAAGTGTATGGGTAATTTACGGAGCATCTCCACTACATAAATTGACATGCTGCGGTCTGGAAAGATGCGCTGCATGTCCGTCTCTGCGGGTGAGCTGCAGGCATTGGAGCACACATAGTTGGCATGGGATTTCTTGAAATCCCATCCACTATGCTGTAACAGCTGGACACTGCAGATGTACTCAGCGTCCAACCCACAGCATTTACTGACTGTGGTAACATATCCCAATATATCTGCAAACAGGAAATCACTTTTTTTTCCTTCCCAGAAGCTTTCAATTTGCTTTATTTCAAGTGACAAAAAAACACATGCAATAAAAAAAGCATAAGGAGGCGACGAAGATATGGCAAAATGCGCATAGGGGCAGCAGGCTGGAATCTACACTACTATTACCATCTGAGTTACAGCTGGATATAGGCTTTTTGCTGAGGCTGGTTTCACACTTGCGTTTTTATCTGCATGCGTTTTTAAAAAAAACAAAAAAAAACCGCATGTGTGAAAAACGCATGTAAACGCGGTAAAACGCATGCGTTTTTTAGACGCATGCGTTTTTATAGAAAAACACAAGAAAACACAAGAAAACACAAGAAAACCCTAACCCTAACCCTACCCCTACCCTAACCCTAAACGTGACTGAAATACGTGGCACTGAAATACGTGGCACTGAAATATGTGGCACTGAAATACGTGCAACTGAAATACGTGGTACTTAAATACGTGGCACTTAAATACGTGGCACGTGGCACTTAAATACGTGGCACGTGGAACTTAAATACGTGGCACTTAAATACGTGGCACTTAAATACGTGGCACTTAAATACGTGGAACGTGGCACTTAAATACGTGGCACGTGGCACTTAAATACGTGGCACGTGGCACTTAAATACGTGGCACGTGGCATACGTGGCACTGAAATACGTGATACGTGGCACTTAAATACGTGGCAATGTGACTGTCAGAAAATGTTCATTAAACGGTTAGGGGTGAGGTTAGGGGTAGAGTTAGGGTTAGGGTTTGGATCCCTTTATCACCTTGATGGTGGTGGGTGCCTTTTCAGTGTGTTTTATGTTTTTTTTCTATAAAAACGCATGCGTTTTTAGCGCAAACAAACGCATGTGCTTAAAAACGCATGCGTTTACATAGACAGCAATGCATTTTTTTGCCGCGAAAAAACGCATGCGTTTTTTCGCGGCAAAAAAACGCGCAAGAAAATACTGCAGGTAGCATTTTTGAAAATGAACGCATGCAGACAAAAAACGCATGCGTTTGAAAACGCGACCAAACGCATGTGCAAAAAAAGCATGTGTTTTCAATGTTAAATATAGGAAAAAAAACGCATGCGTTTTTTGTGCAAAAAACGCTGCAGACAAAAACGCAAGTGTGAAACCAGCCTTATTGCTTAATTAGCACACTATGCACTACTTCACTTTCTTGCTTACAGAAGCATTATAATTTAAACTTTACCTCATTCAAATATGACACCCATATAGGGACATTGAAATGGTATTGCTTAATTAGTTTTTTTCTATCTTTTCATCAGTTTGTTCAAATTATTATATTTAGGGCTATTGGATTGGTGATGAAAAATTGAATTTTCATTTTTTATTATTATTTCTTTAAAGCAATATGAATGCAAGTTGTAATACAGAAAAATTATCTTCCAATAGCCTTTCTGATGCATAGTTGCTCTAATGACTGGATATAATACCCTTGCTGGACTCTGGTTTAATACTCCCTAATTTTCCTGCTTTGGTAGTGCTACTCTTAATTAATATTGTTTTTCATGTGATTAAATTAATAAACTTTATATGGTTATTCGGAATACTCTTTTGAGCTCTTCTGTCCCTTACACTCAGTGAGGTGTTTTGTGATACTTTTTAAGACTTGTCTGACTTGTTGAAAAGGGCATGATTTAATGTGCGAAAACTAATAGGTAAATAGTGTAAATTTAGTCTAGACACTCTTAAAATACGGCAGATTTACAGGATTTAACAGAAAGAACTTCATGGTTTTCCCCCTTTTTTTTCCCTTTTTTTTTTTTCTTTCATTTTTTGGACTATTTGCACACTTCTCTGGAAATCGCACCCCCAGTTTTATACAGGATATATGTGGCTTCCGTAACCATTATAGTGTGAAGTGGTTAACTTATTTACGGATTACATTCAGCTGGCAGTGCGGATTTGTGTGTTTTTTCTCACCTTCGAACTTCATGGTTAAATTGGGCTCACTCTAACACTACCTAGTAGTGAAGGTGTAAGTCGATTAACAGGACCCAGCATTGTGTACCATTGGACAGGAGCTCCAAAAATGGCTTCAAATCAGCATCTGTGGTCCTTACTTTGATTAGATGGCCTGGGGAAACGTCACATGTGTTATGCCGCAACAATGATGTTGAACCAGGCTGGCTAATCAAAAGAGAAGCTGGGGATGCTGGGATGTTGAAGGCAGTTCTCAATGCTCCCATCTAAAGGCCTGAAATTATGGACATGGCCACTGGACCAGGTCTTGCACATTGATTCTCACCATCTCTATTGTATAGTCTAACCTTGCACTGTCTAAGAATTACTGTAGTCTGTAATGATAAATATGCCCAACAGTCTTAACTTGATAACAATGGAATCTCAGAAGAATTTTAACCTTCCTTGAACTGTGCTATCAAGTACCCTAAAAGATGTCCCTTTATGTGGAGTTCCTGGGCTCTCTACATGGAACACTCCCCAACACTTCCATTCTGCTCTGAGTGACAGCTCTAGCATGCAACCAAAAGACCGCTAATGTCGTCATTTAGAGCAAAACTAGAAAAAAATCAAAGAAAGCAATGTACAACAAATCTAAAAATAGAAGTTAAAACACCCGAGATGTTCATAATGATGTTCATATTATGAAATGATAATGCCTTAAATATTATGATGACACATTTTATCATAGGTTATGCATTCATCTAACCCTGATTAGCTGTTGGCTCCATCTCTGGTATAGTTGTCCAAGCTCACCGGACATCTGACGCAAAGCTTGCCTTCTCTGAACCTCAGTCTCTGCATGGATAAGATCCCCAAGTCCTTCAACTTCTGTCAGATCCAGTTTTCCATTCTGGAAAGCCCTTTTAGTGAATTCACCTGGTTCTGCTGGACGGAACATTTGCAACGATCCTATAAATAGAATAAGGGAGTGTGAGATGTTACTCCCATGTTATTGTTGGTTGTTGGTTGTTAAAAATGTTATTTTGTTAACAACCAAGTAGAAGTTAACGTAATAATAATTTGATTATTGATGCATTATCACTTACAATAATATATCAACATAAAAGATAGAAAATGGGTAGAAATAAAAACAGACCAAAAATAAAAATTCATTATACCATAGACCTACATTAATGATATACATATGACATAACAAAATTAATTGGGCTTAATGATTGGAAATTAGGAAAAATCCCTAACTTTTTAGATTAAATGATGGCTCACTTACAACTTTTATTGTTACCTTTTTTATTTGGGGAGGTGGGGGTTAAATTAATTGTCACATGACAGTGTGTAGCCACCTAAATGCTAATATTATATATTCCCTGGGGTTAATAAAAATGGAAGTCATTAAAATAACAACCACATTGTGAACACAGAGGGCTCCTACGAAGAATAATAGATGATGGACTATATTCATTGTTTGCCGGAGTTGACAGGTTCCGGTTACGGTGCGGTTCACTGTTCTGTTAACTTCAATAGTCTGCCACGTATTGCTGGAATTTTGTACAATAAAAGTGAAATGTAGGTAATCTGCTCAGAATGCTGGATAGGTTGCAAACTATTGGACAAAACCATTTACAAAATGATTTTCTGCACAAACTCTTTCTAAATATCTTACCTGAACAACTAAGGGGCCTGAACAATGGTTTACCTCCATTCTCAAACATACAGGAAAATATTCTCCAATCAATCAGTTGTAATAACCAATTCACAATACAACATTATAGTAATACAATTAAAAGTTATACCATGTCACATATAATAAGACACAGTTAGGATATAGATATTATATATACAGTATATATATATATATATACACATATATATATATGTATATATATATATTATATATACACATACGGTAAATAAATAAATAAATCGGTCCGATTGTCATCCAGAGAAGAGAAAAGATTTCTCTTTCTCACTTGTCATTATCTCAGTAAATTATAATAATTAACAAAAACACCTACAAAGGCTTCCTAAGCATTTAAAAAGGTCCCTTAGTTTCAGTAGGCTCCACAATCATGGAAAAGACTGCTGACTTGACAGATGTCCAGAAGGCAGTCATTGACACACTCCACAAGGAGGGTAAGCCACAAATGGTCATTGCTAAAGAAGCTGGCTGTTCACAGAGTGCTGTATCCAAGCATATTAATGGAAAGTTGAGTGGAAGGAAAAAGTGTGGTATGTGCAGTCTTTTATACAATCCATTTACAGTTTCCCATTTTGCAGAATTGCAATGTATCTAAAGAAATTAGAAGCTATACTGTGGTTCAGTATGACACCTGTTTTTTTTTCTCACACCTAGTTATTTATTTTACTCACTTACATAGCGCCATTAATCCCACAGACATTATTATCACTGTCCCCATTGGGGCTCACAATCTAGATTCCCTATCAGTATGTTTTTGGAGTGTGGGAGGAAACTGGGGAACCTGGAGGAAATCCAAACCAACAAAAGAACATATGGAGCGGCCCCCAAACGCAGGGCAGTGGGGTATTCGGTACCGGGTCCCTCGGTCTCGGTTCTAGGGGTGTCACGGTGGCCCGACCCGGTCCGTGGCCCTGCTAAGGGGCGCCCAAATAAAGGTGTAGGTGAGAGTTTGTCAAGTGTTCATGACGCCACCTGTGGTATTCGGTCAGGGTGACCGACGCTGCTAGGGGTCCGCTGGGGTGATGGAATGGCAGCTAGATGGTGTAGCTTCCCACAGGTGAAGTATGTCCCCAGGGCTTCCCTTGATGAGTAGATGGTGATGGTGTAGGTCGCAGTAAATGACGAGGACACAGGGTTGCAGTCTCTTTACCTTTTTACTGAAGGCTTCGGCATCCACAATCCAGAGCACTGCTATCAGGGCTGGCTGAGACCGGCCGGTCCGAAGGCACATCCAGAGTTCCCTTTGCAAGTGGAAATCAGTGGCCTTCCTACTAGCGCCTGTTATGATCTGGTGACCTTGGAGCCGCATGAAACGTTCTCTGGAGTCGGTGGAACCTGTACTGACCGCAAATCCTGAACTAACACCGCAACTAGAAGTAGCCGTGGGGTGTGCCTAACAAAACCCTAGACACCTCGACACAGCCGGAGGACTAAATACCCCTATAGATGGAAATAGGAATGCTACCTTGCCTCAGAGCAGACCCCCAAAGGATAGGCAGCCCCCCACGAATAATGACTGTGAGTAGGAGAAGAATAGACACACGCAGGTAGAAAACCGGATTTAGCAAAAGAGGCCACTCTAGCTAAATAGGAAAGGATAGGACAGATTACTAGGCGGTCAGTATTAAAACCCTTCCAAAAATATCCACAGCAGATAATACAAAAAGTTCCACAATCTAACTAAAGACATGGAATGTATATCTGCCACTCCAGAGAATCCAACAAGACTGAGAAAATACTAACACAATCTAAGCTGGACAAGAAAACACAAAGAATAGCACTGAATTGTGAAGCACACAACATGTGTGCCACAGGAAAAAAAAAACAGACACTTATCTTTGCTGATTTGGCAGAAAGGCAGGAGGAACCAGGCAGAGGTCCTACACCTCCCAACAACAATTGACAACTGGCAAGGACTAATGAATCCTGCACGCCTAAATACCCCAGTCAGAACTGCAATCAGCAGATACACCTGACCAGGACTGCAACTCAGGGGCAACTGCATTACCACCTACAACCACCGGAGGGAGCCCAAAAGCAGAATTCACAACAGTACCCCCCCCCCCCTTGAGGAGGGGTCACCGAACCCTCACCAGAGCCCCCAGGCCGATCAGGACGAGCCAGATGAAAAGCATGAACCAAATCAGCAGCATGGACATCAGAAGCAAAAACCCAAGAATTATCCTCCTGGCCATAACCCTTCCATTTGACAAGGTACTGAAGCCTCCGCCTCGAAAAACGAGAATCCAAAATCTTCTCAACCACATACACCAACTCCCCATCAACCAAAACAGGGGCCGGAGGATCAACAGAGGGAACAACGGGCACCACATATTTCCGCAATAAAGATCTATGGAAGACATTATGGATAGCAAAAGAGGCCGGAAGCGCCAATCGAAAAGACACCGGATTAATAATCTCAGAAATCCTATAAGGACCAATAAACCGAGGCTTAAACTTAGGGGAAGAGACCTTCATAGGAACATGACGGGAAGACAACCAAACCAAATCCCCAACCCGAAGCCGGGAACCAACACACCGACGACGGTTAGCAAAACGTTGAGCCTCCTCCTGAGACAACACCAAATTGTCCACCACATGAGCCCAAATCTGCTGCAACCTGTCAACCACAGAATCCACACCAGGACAGTCAGAAGGCTCAACCTGCCCAGAAGAAAACAAGGATGAAAACCAAAATTACAAAAAAAGGCGAAACCAAAGTAGCCGAACTAGCCCGATTATTAAGGGCAAACTCGGCCAATGGCAAAAAGGCCACCCAATCATCCTGATCGGCAGACACAAAGCATCTCAAATAAGTCTCCAAAGTCTGATTAGTTCGCTCGGTCTGGCCATTTGTCCGAGGATGAAATGCAGAAGAAAAAGACAAATCAATGCCCAGCCTAGCACAAAATGCCCGCCAAAACCTAGACACAAACTGGGAACCTCTGTCGGACACAATATTCTCCGGAATACCACGCAAACGAACCACATGCTGAAAAAACAACGGAACCAACTAGCCCCCTTAATCCTAGCAAACAAATCGGAAAGCAAAGGTAAAGGGTATTGAAACTTGACCGTGATCTTATTCAAGAGGCGATAATCAATACAAGGTCTCAAGGAGCCATCCTTCTCAGCAAAAAAAAAAAAACCTGCTCCCAACGGTGAAGAAGATGGCCGAATATGCCCTTTCTCCAAAGACTCCTTAACATAACTCCGCATGGCGGTATGTTCAGGCACAGACAGGTTGAAAAGTCGGCCCTTAGGAAACTTACTGCCTGGAATCAAGTCAATCGCACAATCACAGTCCCTGTGCGGTGGAAGGAAACTGGACTTGGGCTCATCGAATACATCCTGAAAATCAGACAAAAACTCTGGAATTTCAGAAGAGGAAGAAGAGGAGATTGACATCAAAGGAACATCATTATGAACCCCCTGACAACCCCAACTAGTCACAGACACAGATTTCCAATCCAACACAGGATTATGTACCTGCAACCACGGGAAACCCAGCACGATAACATCATGCAAATTATGCAACACCAGAAATCGACAATCTTCCTGATGGGCTGGCGCCATGTGCATGGTCACCTGTGTCCAAAACTGGGGCTTATTTTTAGCCAAAGGTGTAGCATCAATCCCCCTTAAAGGAATAGGGTTCTGCAAAGGCTGCAAGGGAAAACCACAACGCCTGGCAAACTCAAAATCCATTAAGTTCAAGGCGGCGCCTGAATCCACAAACGCCATGACAGAAAATGATGACAATGAGCAGATCAAGGACACCAATAACAGAAATTTAGGTTGTACAGTACTGATAGTAAATGAACTAGCGATCCTTTTTGTCCGCTTAGGGCAGACTGAAATGACATGAGAAGCGTCGCCACAATGATTTTGCTCTAAGGACGACGCCACAGCGCGCACAGTTTGACGCTCCCGCAAGCGCCGATCAATCTGAATGGCCAGAGACATAGAATCACTCAGACCAGAAGGCGTGGGAAACCCCACCATAACATCTTTAACGGATTCAGAAAGACCCTTTCTGAAAATTGCCGCCAAAGCATCATCATTCCATTTAGTCAACACAGACCATTTTCTAAATTTCTGACAAAACAATTCTGCCGCCTCTTGACCCTGAGACAGGGCCAACAAGGTTTTCTCCGCTTTATCCACAGAATTCGATTCATCATATAATAATCCTAAAGCCTGAAAAAAGGAATCTACATTAAGCAAGGCCGGATTCCCAGATTCCAGGGAAAATGCCCAATCCTGTGGATCGCCACGCAGCAGGGAGATGACAATTTTAACCTGCTGAATGGAATCACCGGAGGATCGCGGTCTCAGAGCAAAAAACAGTTTACAATTGTTTTTAAAACCCAAAAATTTGGACCTATCACCAAAAAACAAATCAGGAGTAGGAATCTTCGGCTCTAAAGCAGGAGTCTGAACAATATAATCAGAAATACCCTGTACCCTAGCAGCAAGCTGGTCTACACGAGAAGCTAATTCCTGAACATCCATGCTGGCACAAGACTCCTCAGCCACCCATAAATAAAGAGGGAAAAAAATACAAAACAGACTGCAGAAAAAAAAATGGCTCAACACTAGTGTTGAGCATTCCGATACCGCAAGTATCGGGTATCGGCCGATACTTGCGGTATCGGAATTCCGATACCGGGATTCCGATACTTGCCGCGTATCGGATACCGGAATCGGAAGTTCCAAGATTCAAAATGCAGAAATTCAGCCAATGAGAATGATTCCAAGTGTGGGCACATCCTGTTTAGCATGGAGGGCATGAAACTACTGGCAAGGCTGTGATTGGCTGCTGAAATGATGTCATGATGCAGTTTAAAAGTCGCTGGCGCCATTTTGCGATCACTCTGCTGTGAATTCAGTTAGTGACAGGACGCTGTTTGCTGACTGAGGGACAGTTTAGAGATAGCGATTTGCTTCTTTGTGCTTTCCAAAGGCTAATTTAGCAACCGCTGTGTTCACCTACTATTCACCTTGCTTTTGCCTTGTAGCGCTGTTTTCACAGCGATCTGCAAGGTCTGTGTGTGTGTGTGAGTGCAGCCCACTCTCTAGTCTGAGTGCAGCCACATAGGCCATCCATAGCTGGTTGTATTCAGTTCAGGGAGGGTGGTTCATTGCCTCATACTGTTCTTTTTTTTTTTTTTTTTTTTTCAAGTAGTGTAGTCTGCTGCTAATTTATTAAAAAAAATCCTATTAGTGTCTTTCCACCCGTCTCCAGCTAATTTGTGGAAAAACACTACATAGGATAACGTAGAGGAGGGTTTTTGGGCCTTGCAGCGCCGTTTACGGCTGTCTGCACGGTCTCCGTGTGACTGCAGCTCGCCCTGTAGTCTGTGAGCAGCCATAGCCTGGTTGTCTCCAGCTCAGGGTTCTTCACTGCGTCATACCGCCAAATCAATTTTCATTTTGTTTTAAGTAGTGCAGGCTGCTGCACATTTTTTCAAAAAATTCCTATTAGTGTCTTTCCACCCGTCTCCAGCTAATTTGTGGAAAAACACTACATAGGATAACGTAGAGGAGGGTTTTTGGGCCTTGCAGCGCCGTTTACGGCTGTCTGCACGGTCTCCGTGTGACTGCAGCTCGCCCTGTAGTCTGTGAGCAGCCATAGCCTGGTTGTCTCCAGCTCAGGGTTCTTCACTGCGTCATACCGCCAAATCAATTTTCATTTTGTTTTAAGTAGTGCAGGCTGCTGCACATTTTTTCAAAAAAATCCTATTAGTGTCTTTCCACCCGTCTCCAGCTAACTTGTGGAAAAACACTACATAGGATAACGTAGAGGAGGGTTTTTGGGCCTTGCAGCGCCGTTTACGTCTGTCTGCACGGTCTCCGTGTGACTGCAGCTCTATCCGTTGTCAGTTCAGCCCCCAAAAAATAAATAAATAATAAAGTTCACCAAACACACCAGTTACACCACTTTACATTTGTGTAGGCCACATTAGCTCATATTAAAGTCTAGTCCACACTTTAGAAAATTAGTGTTTCTTATACCTGTTAGGAGGAGTTGCTCAGGAATAAGCACACAAAGCCGTTAGTACTTTTCTGCTTATCTTTATCAGTCAACCAAGATGAAGAAGGCAGTGAGTAAGGCACGTGGGCGTGGGCGCGGAGCAGGGAGGGGACGTGGGGATTCTGTGCCTGCTGCGGGCACCGGTGACTCATCAGCACCCACTTTCACCAGGCAACAGTCGTTCATGCGCAGCTTTGTGTCAGAGCGCCGTACACCGCTGCTGCGTGAAGAACAAATTGAAGCCGTTGTCGGATGGATGGCAGCTAATGCATCAACTTCAATTAGTGCCACATCCTCTCAGACACAGAGCACTGGAGAGCAGCCATCTGTCTCTTCACCACCTGCCAAATTGCCCAGGCAGACAGAGAGCCCAGGACAGGAGCCGTCTCTACTTCTGTTCTCTGAATCTCTTGGCTTGGAAACAGGGGGCCAGCCAAGCAGCATTGGAGAAATGGAAGAAGAGGCAGGGTGCAGTGATGCCCAACAGCTTTTTCTCTCTTCCTCTGAAGAGGCGGGTGGGCCAGTGGCTCCGGTCACCACATCGCAGGCCGCATCAGCTGATGATGACACTCAGGTGCCACTTACTGGTGCGTGCTCTGCTGCTGAGACTACCCAGGAGGAGCAGTTGGGGGCAGAGGGTAGTGTAGATGATGAGGTCCTTGACCCATCTTGGCGTGAGGGACAGGAAGGTGGTGGGAGCAGCTCTGAGGAAAAGATTCCCCGTACGGCCCAAAGAGGGAGAGGGAGGGGGAAGACTGCGGATCCTGCAGCCTCCGCTTTGGCACCCGTTAGGAGCATGTCTCTTCCAAAAGCCAAAAAGGGCGCTCCCAAGACTTGCAGTGCCTGGTCCTTTTTTGACACAGTTGCAGATGACATTTGCTATGTCAGATGCAAGGTGTGTCATCAAAGAGTCAAAAGAGGGAAAAATGTCAGCAACCTCAATACCTCCAACATGTGGAAACATGTGCGCAACAGGCACCCGGCGGAGTTAGAAAAACACACTGAAGAGCTAGGCCAACCAACAGCGGCAGCTACCACCTCTTCAGCTCGTGTTGCCTCTTCCTCTAGCTCACACGCAGCTGGTTCGGCTTCCTCCCAGGATCGCCGTGGAAGAACCTCTGGCCCTGTTGTCCAGAGACCCGCTGTAATTCCACCCGCAGCACCACTTTCCCAGTCATCCACACACTCCCAGCCCAGTCTACAGCCATCGGTAGTACAGGCATGGGAGAAAAGGCGGCCTTTCTCGTCAAACCACCCACGAGCACAGGCTCTGACTGCAGGCATTGCCAAACTTCTTTCACTGGAAATGCTGTCATTCAGGCTGGTGGAGACTGACAGCTTCCGTGACTTGATGTCATTGGCAGTCCCACAGTACAATGTGCCCAGCCGCTTTTACTTCAGCAGGCAAGCCGTCCCTGCCCTGCACAAGCATGTGGAGGGACACATAAAACACGCGCTACTGAACGCCGTCAGTAGCAAGGTCCACCTCACCACCGATGCGTGGACCAGTCAACATGGACAGGGGCGATACCTTTCCCTCACTGCCCATTGGGTTAATGTCGTTGAGCCGGGTACAGACCGTGCGAGTGGCGCAGGACGTGTCCTGCCCACTCCAAGGATTGCAGGAATCCATTCTGTACGCATTGACTCCTCCTCTTACACCAGTTCCTCAGAATCATCGCTGCAGGAGCCGTCACAGTCCACCTCCACATGGACCCGTGATGAACGTGTACCTGTTACGACCGACATGAGCACAGCCGTGGCCAAACGTCAACAGGCCGTCTTGAAATTAATTTTTTTGGGGAATCGTAGCCACACAGCGCAGGAGCTCTGGAATGCCATCAAGCAGGAGAGCGATGTGTGGTTTGTGCCAGCGAATCTCCAGCCAGGCATGGTAGTGTGTGATAATGGCCGAAATCTGGTGGCAGCTCTGGGCCTCGGCAACCTCACTCACATCCCATGTCTGGCACATGTGCTCAATTTGGTCTTGCAGAGCTTTTTGAGGGACTATCCGGATCTTGATGCACTGCTGCACAAGGTCCGCGTAGAGTGTGCTCACTTGCGGCGTTCCAGCACGGCAAAAGCGCGCATTGCGGCTCTGCAGCGCCGACACCGCCTGCCGGAACATCGCATCATATGTGACCTACCTACCAGGTGGAATTCCACGTTACATATGTTGGAGCGGTTGTGTGAGCAGCAGCAAGCTGTAATGGAGTACCAGCTGCTTCAGGCGCAAAGAAGTCGCAGTCAGCGCCGTACAGACTTCACAACCACAGAGTGGGCCACTATGAATGACGTCTGCCAGGTTTTGCGTCCCTTTGATTATTCCACGCGGATGGCGAGTGCAGATGATGCACTAGTCAGCATGACTGTCCCCCTTATCTGCCTGCTTGAAAAATCACTGCAAGCGCTAAGGGATGATGTTGTGGAAGAGGTGGAGGATGAGGATTCACCATTTCCATCATCTTCTGGACAGTCAGCGCCACGTGGTTCCTCACAAACGCGTAGGCAGGGGACAGTTTGTGAGGAGGATGAGGAGGAGTCAATGGAGGAGGAAGACATCCGTCCAGAGGAGGGAGTTACCGAATTGTCCAGTACTCAGTGTGTACAGCGAGGGTGGGGTGATGACGAGCAGGCAGAGATCACGCCTCCAGCAGGGGACAGCGTTTCTTGGGCAGTTGGCAGTCTGCAGCACATGGTGGATTACATGCTGCAGTGCCTGAGAAACGACCGCCGCATCGCCCACATTCTCAACATGTCTGATTATTGGGTGTTCACCCTCCTCGATCCTCGCTACCGGGGCCAACGTAGAAAGCCTCATCACACCGTTGAACCTGGAGCGAAAAATGCGGGAGTACCAAGACACACTGGTCAATTCCATCATCTTCTCCATTCCAACTGAGAGAAGTGCTGCTAGTGCATTCCAAAGCAGCTCAGTGCGTCCAGGCAGTGGTGGAGGCTCTGCACAAAGAGGGAGCAGAAGCAGTGCCTCTGCCCAAGGCAAGACCAGTATGGCCCAACTGTGGCACAGTTTTCTGTGCCCCCCACAAAAGTCTACACCATCACAGACGGCTCCAGTCAGCAGGAGGCAACGGTTCCGTCAGATGGTGACAGACTACATGTCTTGCCCTCTTGCTGTACTCCCAGACGGCTCTTCCCCTTTCAAGTTTTGGGTCTCAAAGCTGGATACATGGCCAGAGCTAAGCCAGTATGCATTGGAGGTGCTGTCTTGCCCTGCGGCCAGTGTATTATCGGAACGTGTCTTTAGTGCTGCAGGTGGTGTACTAACTGACCGTCGCATGCGACTATCCTCCGATAACGTTGACCGGCTTACTTTCCTGAAAATGAACAAGGCCTGGATCTCGCAGGAATTTGCCACTCCTCCTCCTGATTAAATAATTAGGTCACTGTATACGTTATCCAGGTCTCCTGTTGTGTTCATCTTTCTACCACCTGAACTTAAATTCCTGGGCTCCAACACCGCCAGTTGAGGCTCAGAAGTGCCGTCTGCACAGTCAAAATATACGACCCAGAGTTATTGGGTTTCAGTAACGTCAGCTGATCCCCAGCTGTGTAGCCGGCAATGTGTCATGCGACCGCCACGCTGACACAACAACTGAAATGTAAGGGAATCTGTCCCCCCCCCCCAAGGCGTTTGTTACTGAAAGAGCCACCTTGTGCAGCAGTAATGCTGCACAAGGAAAAGGTAGCTATTTTGTTTTAGCTCCTTGCACACGCAGAACTTAACACTTATAAAATGTGTCCACTGATACCGTAAAACCGTCCCGGAGGTGGGACTTTCCTTCGTAATATGACGCAGCACAGCCGTCATTCCTACCCCCCCGGCGCCGCGCCCCGGCTCCTCAGCGTTGTTTGATTCCGTCCCGGAGCCTGCGCTGTTATGTTATCCCGTGGCCAGGCACACTTAGCGCTGCCCGTCTTCTGGCATCATTTTGTGTCAGGATGGCTGCGCCTGTGCGGCCGCGCTGGCCGAGAGCCCGCCTCGCAGTGTCTTCTGATTTAATCCCACTTGGGGCCTGGGATCCATGGACATGCGCAGTGCATATCTGAACCTCCACCTCTCACTCATCTCCCTATGGCTTCTTCAGACTGTTCGGTGTCAGCTGGTCCCTAATAGCATGCCACGGCCGTGACACCGCACAGTCTCAAGAAGCCGTAGGGAGGGGAGTGAGAGGCGAGGATATGCACTGCGCATGGCCATGGATCCCAGGCCCCCAGTGGGATAAAATCAGAAGACACTGCGAGGCGGGCTCTCGGCCAGCGCGGCCGCACAGGCGCAGCCAGCCTGACACCAAATGATGTCAGAAGATGGGCAGCGCTAAGTGTGCCTGGCCAAGGGATAACATAACAGCGCAGGCTCCGGGATGGAATCAAACAACGCTGAGGAGCCGGGGCGCGGCGCCGGGGGGGTAGGAATGACGGCTGTGCTGCGTCATATTACGAAGGAAAGTCCCACCTCCGGGACGGTTTCACGGTTTCAGGGGACACATTTTATAAGTGTTTAGTTCTGTGTTTGCAAGGAGCGTGATGAAAAGAGCCACCTTTTCCTTTTGCATCTTTTGTGCTGCACAAGCTGGCTCTTTCAGCTACAAACGCCTTGGGGGGGGGGTTAAAGGTTCCCTTTCGACTTTCTCAGGCTTCGGCCTACATTGTGTTCCTCTGCTTTTCCACCTGTCCCTGGGCTCCAACACCGCTAGTTGCCGTCCAGAAGTGCTGTCCGCACAGTCCCAACAGTCGCTCCTCTGTTATTGGGGTTCAGTAACGTCAGCTGTTCCCCTGCTGTGTGTGTGGCAATCCCTCCTACCTCCTCCTACCTCCTCCTCCTCCACCTGTCCCTGGGCTCCAACACCGCCAGTTGCCGTCCAGAAGTGCTGTACGCACAGTCAACAGTCCCTCCTCTATTATTGGGGTTCAGTAACGTCAGCTGTTCCCCTGCTGTGTGTGTGGCAATCCCTCCTACCTCCTCCTACCTCCTCCTCCTCCACCTGTCCCTGGGCTCCAACACCGCCAGTTGCCGTCCAGAAGTGCTGTACGCACAGTCAACAGTCCCTGCTCTGTTATTGGGGTTCAGTAACGTCAGCTGTTCCCCTGCTGTGTGTGTGGCAATCCCTCCTACCTCCTCCTACCTCCTCCTCCTCCACCTGTCCCTGGGCTCCAACACCGCCAGTTGCCGTCCAGAAGTGCTGTCCGCACAGTCCCAACAGTCGCTCCTCTGTTATTGGGGTTCAGTAACGTCAGCTGTTCCCCTGCTGTGTGTGTGGCAATCCCTCCTACCTCCTCCTCCTCCACCTGTCCCTGGGCTCCAACACCGCCAGTTGCCGTCCAGAAGTGCTGTACGCACAGTCAACAGTCCCTCCTCTGTTATTGGGGTTCAGTAACGTCAGCTGTTCCCCTGCTGTGTGTGTGGCAATCCCTCCTACCTCCTCCTACCTCCTCCTCCTCCACCTGTCCCTGGGCTCCAACACCGCCAGTTGCCGTCCAGAAGTGCTGTACGCACAGTCAACAGTCCCTCCTCTGTTATTGGGGTTCAGTAACGTCAGCTGTTCCCCTGCTGTGTGTGTGTGGCAATCCCTCCTACCTCCTCCTACCTCCTCCTCCTCCACCACTAGTGATAATAATCCCCAATTTAATGTTACCTGCTTAACCCAGCAGGAAGTACGGCGGCGTCTAAAAATCACAAAAATTGACAAATCTCCGGGCCCGGATGGGATACACCCCCGAGTACTGCAGGAATTAAGTACAGTCATTGATAGGCCATTATTTTTAATCTTTAAAGAGTCCATAATAACAGGGTCTGTACCACAGGACTGGCGTATAGCAAATGTGGTGCCAATATTCAAAAAGGGGACAAAAACTGAACTCGGAAATTATAGGCCAGTAAGTTTAACCTCTACTGTGGGTAAAATCCTGGAGGGCATTCTAAGGGATGCTATACTGGAGTATCTGAAGAGGAATAACCTCATGACCCAGTATCAGCACGGGTTTACTAGGGACCGATCATGTCAGACTAATTTGATCAGCTTCTATGAAGAGGTAAGTTCCGGTCTGGACCAAGGGAACCCAGTAGATGTAGTGTATATGGACTTTTCAAAAGCTTTTGATACAGTGCCACACAAAAGGTTGATACATAAAATGAGAATAATGGGGATAGGGGGAAATATGTGCAAGTGGGTTGAGAGTTGGCTCAGGGATAGGAAACAAAGGGTGGTTATTAATGGAGCACACTCGGACTGGGTCACGGTTAGTAGTGGGGTACCACAGGGGTCAGTATTGGGCCCTCTTCTTTTTAACATATTTATTAATGACCTTGTAGGGGGCATTCAGAGTAGAATTTCAATATTTGCAGATGACACTAAACTCTGCAGGGTAATCAATACAGGGGAGGACAATTTTATATTACAGGCTGATTTATGTAAACTAGAAGCTTGGGCTGATAAATGGCAAATGAGCTTTAATGGGGATAAATGTAAGGTCATGCACTTGGGTAGAAGTAATAAGATGTATAACTATGTGCTTAATTCTAAAACTCTGGGCAAAACCGTCAATGAAAAAGACCTGGGTGTATGGGTGGATGACAAACTCATATTCAGTGGCCAGTGTCAGGCAGCTGCTACAAAGGCAAATAAAATAATGGGATGCATTAAAAGAGGCATAGATGCTCATGAGGAGAACATAATTTTACCTCTATACAAGTCACTAGTGCGACCACACTTAGAATACTGTGCACAGTTCTGGTCTCCGGTGTATAAGAAAGACATAGCTGAACTGGAGCGGGTGCAGAGAAGAGCAACCAAGGTTATTAGAGGACTGGGGGGTCTGCAATACCAAGATAGGTTATTACACTTGGGGCTATTTAGTTTGGAAAAACGAAGACTAAGGGGTGATCTTATGTTAATGTATAAATATATGAGGGGACAGTACAAAGACCTTTCTGCTGATCTTTTTAATCATAGACCGCTGACAGGGACAAGGGGGCATCCTCTACGTCTGGAAGAAAAAAGGTTTAAGCATAATAACAGACGCGGATTCTTTACTGTAAGAGCAGTGAGACTATGGAACTCTCTGCCGTATGATGTTGTAATGAGTGACTCATTGCTTCAATTTAAGAGGGGACTGGATACCTTTCTGGAAAAGTATAATATTACAGGGTATATATATATTAGATTCCTTGATAAGGCGTTGATCCAGGGAACTAGTCTGATTGCCGTATGTGGGGTCGGGAAGGATTTTTTTTCCCCATGATGGAGCTTACTCTTACCACATGGGTTTTTTTTGCCTTCCCCTGGATCAACATGTTAGGGCATGCTAGGCTATGGGTTGAACTAGATGGACTTAAAGTCTTCCTTCAACCTTAATAACTATGTAACTATGTAACCTGTCCCTGGGCTCCAACACCGCCAGTTGCCGTCCAGAAGTGCTGTACGCACAGTCAACAGTCCCTCCTCTGTTATTGGGGTTCAGTAACGTCAGCTGTTCCCCTGCTGTGTGTGTGGCAATCCCTCCTACCTCCTCCTACCTCCTCCTCCTCCACCTGTCCCTGGGCTCCAACACCGCCAGTTGCCGTCCAGAAGTGCTGTACGCACAGCCAACAGTCCCTCCTCTGTTATTGGGGTTCAGTAACGTCAGCTGTTCCCCTGCTGTGTGTGTGGCAATCCCTCCTACCTCCTCCTACCTCCTCCTCCTCCACCTGTCCCTGGGCTCCAACACCGCCAGTTGCCGTCCAGAAGTGCTGTATGCACAGTCAACAGTCCCTCCTCTGTTATTGGGGTTCAGTAACGTCAGCTGTTCCCCTGCTGTGTGTGTGGCAATCCCTCCTACCTCCTCCTACCTCCTCCTCCTCCACCTGTCCCTGGGCTCCAACACCGCCAGTTGCCGTCCAGAAGTGCTGTACGCACAGTCAACAGTCCCTCCTCTGTTATTGGGGTTCAGTAACGTCAGCTGTTCCCCTGCTGTGTGTGTGGCAATCCCTCCTACCTCCTCCTACCTCCTCCTCCTCCACCTGTCCCTGGGCTCCAACACCGCCAGTTGCCGTCCAGAAGTGCTGTACGCACAGTCAACAGTCCCTCCTCTGTTATTGGGGTTCAGTAACGTCAGCTGTTCCCCTGCTGTGTGTGTGGCAATTCCTCCTACCTCCTCCTACCTCCTCCTCCTCCACCTGTCCCTGGGCTCCAACACCGCCAGTTGCCGTCCAGAAGTGCTGTACGCACAGTCAACAGTCCCTCCTCTGTTATTGGGGTTCAGTAACGTCAGCTGTTCCCCTGCTGTGTGTGTGGCAATCCCTCCTACCTCCTCCACCTCCTCCTCCTCCACCTGTCCCTGGGCTCCAACACCGCCAGTTGCCGTCCAGAAGTGCTGTACGCACAGTCAACAGTCCCTCCTCTTTTATTGGGGTTCAGTAACGTCAGCTGTTCCCCTGCTGTGTGTGTGGCAATCCCTCCTACCTCCTCCTACCTCCTCCTCCTCCACCTGTCCCTGGGCTCCAACACCGCCAGTTGCCATCCAGAAGTGCTGTACGCACAGTCAACAGTCCCTCCTCTGTTATTGGGGTTCAGTAACCTCAGCTGTTCCCCTGCTGTGTGTGTGGCAATCCCTCCTACCTCCTCCACCTCCTCCTCCTCCACCTGTCCCTGGGCTCCAACACCGCCAGTTGCCGTCCAGAAGTGCTGTACGCACAGTCAACAGTCCCTCCTCTGTTATTGGGGTTCAGTAACGTCAGCTGTTCCCCTGCTGCGTGTGTGGCAATCCCTCCTACCTCCTCCACCTCCTCCTCCTCCACCTGTCCCTGGGCTCCAACACCGCCAGTTGCCGTCCAGAAGTGCTGTACGCACAGTCAACAGTCCCTCCTCTGTTATTGGGGTTCAGTAACGTCAGCTGTTCCCCTGCTGTGTGTGTGGCAATCCCTCCTACCTCCTCCACCTCCTCCTCCTCCACCTGTCCCTGGGCTCCAACACCGCCAGTTGCCGTCCAGAAGTGCTGTATGCACAGTCAACAGTCCCTCCTCTGTTATTGGGGTTCAGTAACGTCAGCTGTTCCCCTGCTGTGTGTGTGGCAATCCCTCCTACCTCCTCCTACCTCCTCCTCCTCCACCTGTCCCTGGGCTCCAACACCGCCAGTTGCCGTCCAGAAGTGCTGTACGCACAGTCAACAGTCCCTCCTCTGTTATTGGGGTTCAGTAACGTCAGCTGTTCCCCTGCTGTGTGTGTGGCAATCCCTCCTACCTCCTCCTACCTCCTCCTCCTCCACCTGTCCCTGGGCTCCAACACCGCCAGTTGCCGTCCAGAAGTGCTGTCCGAACAGAGCCAAACACCTCGCCAATGTGTTAGTGGGGTTCAGCACCGCCAGCTGTTCCCCTGCTGTGCAGCCGGCAACGTGTACTGCGACCGCCACGCAGGCACAACAAGTTAAATTTAAGGGAACCTGTTCCCCCCCCCAGGCGTTTGTTACTGAAGGAGCCACCTTGTGCAGCAGTAATGATGCAAAGGTAAAAAGTGCCTCTTTTCGTGGTGCTCCTTGCACATGCTGATCCTAACACTTATGAAAAGTGTCCCCTCCTACCGTGATACCGTCCGGTTGGTGGAACTTTCCTTTGTGATGTGACGCAGCACAGCCGTCATTCTTACCCCCTTGGCACCGTGCGCCGCCTCCTCAGCGTTGTTTGAATCAGTCCCGGAGCCTGCGCTGTTAGGTTAGCCCTTGGCCATGCACACATTTTGCGCTGCCCGTCTTCTGACATCATTTGGTGTCAGGCTGGCTGCGCCTGTGCGGCCGCGCTGGCCGAGAGCCCGCCTCGTACTGTCTTCTGATTTAATCCCACTGGGGGCCAGAGATCCATGGACATGCGCAGTGCATATCTGAACCTCCACCTCTCACTCATCTCCCTACGGCTTCTTCAAACTGTGCGGTGTCAGCTGGTCCCTAATAGCATGCCACGGCCGTGACACCGCACAGTCAGAAGAAGCCGTAGGGAGATGAGTGAGAGGTGGAGGTTCAGATATGCACTGCGCATGTCCATGGATCTCAGGCCCCCAGTGGGATTAAATCAGAAGACAGTACGAGACGGGCTCTCGGCCAGCGCGGCCGCACAGGCGCAGCCAGCCTGACACCAAATGATGTCAGAAGACGGGCAGCGCAAAATGTGTGCATGGCCAAGGGCTAACCTAACAGCGCAGGCTCCGGGACTGATTCAAACAACGCTGAGGAGGCGGCGCACGGCGCCAAGGGGGTAAGAATGACAGCTGTGCTGCGTCACATCACAAAGGAAAGTTCCACCTACCGGACGGTATCACGGTAGGAGGGGACACTTTTTATAAGTGTTAGGTTCAGCATGTGCAAGGACCATAATTAAAAGAGCTAAGTTTACCTTTTCCAGCATTAGTGCTCTACACGATGGCTCTTTCAGCTACAAACGCCTGGGGGGGGGGTTAAAGTTTCCCTTTCAACTTGCTCCAGTGCAGGCTTCGGCCTACACTCTGCTCCCTCTCCTCCTCCTGCTGACCCTGGGCTCTAACACCGCCAGTTGGGGCCCAGATGTGCTAGCTGCACAGAACCAAACACCAGCCAATGTGTCAGTGGGGTTCAGCACCGCCAGCTGTTCCCCTGCTGTGTAGCCGGCAACGTGTCCTGCAACAGCCACGCAGACACAAGAACTGAAATTGAAGGAAACCTGTCCCCCCTCCCCCAGACGTTTTTACGTTTTACAGCCACCTTGTACGACAGTAATGCTGCATGTGTGCAAGGTGGCTCAGAAACTTAATCTCCTTGCCCATGTTGAAGTGAACACGTCTAAAAATGAGTCCTCTGCGACCATTAAAACGTCCCTCAGGTGTGATTTTCATTTGTATTGACACGCAACAAGCTCCTTGGTAGCGCTGCCCGTCTTCTGGCATCATTGTTTGGCTGCCTGCGCCTCTGCGGCCGCCTTGCCCCACACAACGCCCCTCGTTGTCTTATTTATTTGGACTGCGAGGGTGTGATTGATGGGCATGAACGGTGCATTTCTTCGCCTGTCCCTCATCTCCTTCCGCCTTCCTCAGACTGTGCGGCTTCATGGCCGCGGCATGCGATAAGGGATCAGCTGACGCCGCACAGTCTGAAGCGGGTGTAAGGACCCGAGTGTGAGAGGCGAACATATGTACTGCGCCAGGCCATGAATCCCAGCCCCGCAGTGTTTTAACAATGTTAAGACACCGCGGGGCTGGGATTCATGGTGATCGCGAACCGCAGCGGTCGACATTAAATGAGGTCAGAAGATGGGCAGCGCTAACAGCGCTAGGCCAGGGGATAACACGACAGCGCAGACTCCTGTACAGCAAATAACAACGCTCAGGAGGCTGCACCCAGCACCAAGGTGGGATTCTTGACATCTGTGCTGCGTCTCATTACAAAGGGAACTCGCGCCTCCAACACAGTTTGACTGTATAAAGGGCTAAATGTTATACGTGTTTCATTCAGCGTGTGCAAGGAGCAAAATTAAAAGAGCAACCTTTGACTTGTGCAGCACTACTGCTGCATAAGCTGTGGCTCTTCTACTTTGTAACCCCTGAGGGGGGGTTAAAGGTTACCTTTGAAATTGGTTCAAGTAGGCTTCGGCCTACACTCTGCTCCCCCTGCAGAGCCCGGGCTCCAACACCGCCAGTTGGGGCCCGGTACTGCTAGCTGCACAGAGCCAAACACCAGCCAATGTGTCAGTGGGGTTCAGCACCGCCAGCTGTTCCCCTGCTGTGCAGCCGGCAACATGTCCTGCAACAGCCACGCAGGCACAACAGACCCAAAGCTGCCGCCAGTGCAGGCTTCGGCCTACACTCTGCTCCATCTCCTCCTCCTGCTGACCCCGGGCTCTAACACCGCCAGTTGGGGCCCGGTACTGCTAGCTACACAGAGAAAAACACCAGCCAATGTGTCAGTGGGGTTCAGCACCGCCAGCTGTTCCCCTGCTGTGCAGCCGGCATCGTGTCCTGCAAAAGCCACGCAGACACAAGAACTGAAATTGAAGGGAACCTGTCCCCCCTCCCCCAGGCGTTTGTACGTTTTTAAGGCCACCTTGTACAGCGGTAATGCTGCATGTGTGCAAGGTGGCTCATAAACGTATTCTCCTCGCACATGTGGAACTGAAAACACGTCTGAAATGTGTCCTCTGTGTGACCATTTAACCGTCCCGGGGGTGTGACTTTCCTTTGTAATGACACGCTGCAACCCCCTTGGTAGCGCTGCCCGTCTTCTGGCATCATTGTTTGGCTGCCTGCGCCTCTGCGGCCGCCCTGACCCACACAACGCCCCTCGGTGTCTTATTTCTTGGGACTGCGAGGGTGTGATTGATGGGCATGAGCAGTGCATCAGTTCGCCTGTCCCTCATCTCCTTCCGCCTTCTTCAGACTGTGCGGCTTCATGGCCGTGGCATGCGATAAGGGATCAGCTGACGCCGCACAGTCTGCAGCGGGTGTAAGGACCCGAGTGCGAGAGGCGAACATATGTGCTGCGCCAGGCCATGAATCACAGCCCCGCAGTGTTTTAACAATGTTAAGACACCGCGGGGCTGGGATTCATGGTCATCGCGAACCGCAGCGGCCGACATTAAATGAGGTCAGAAGATGGGCAGCGCTAACAGCGCTAGGCCAGGGGATAACACGACAGCGCAGACTCCTGTACAGCAAATAACAATGCTCAGGAGGCTGCACCCAGCACCAAGGTGGGATTCTTGACATCTGTGCTGCGTCTCATTACAAAGGGAACTCGCGCCTCCAACACAGTTTGACTGTATAAAGGGCTAAATGTTATACGTGTTTCATTCAGCGTGTGCAAGGAGCAAAATTAAAAGAGCAACCTTTGACTTGTGCAGCACTACTGCTGCATAAGCTGTGGCTCTTCTACTTTGTAACCCCTGAGGGGGGGTTAAAGGTTACCTTTGAAATTGGTTCAAGTAGGCTTCGGCCTACACTCTGCTCCCCCTGCAGAGCCCGGGCTCCAACACCGCCAGTTGGGGCCCGGTACTGCTAGCTGCACAGAGCCAAACACCAGCCAATGTGTCAGTGGGGTTCAGCACCGCCAGCTGTTCCCCTGCTGTGCAGCCGGCAACGTGTCCTGCAACAGCCACGCAGGCACAACAGACCCAAAGCTGCCGCCAGTGCAGGCTTCGGCCTACACTCTGCTCCATCTCCTCCTCCTGCTGACCCCGGGCTCTAACACCGCCAGTTGGGGCCCGGTACTGCTAGCTGCACAGAGAAAAACACCAGCCAATGTGTCAGTGGAGTTCAGCACCGCCAGCTGTTCCCCTGCTGTGCAGCCGGCATCGTGTCCTGCAAAAGCCACGCAGACACAAGAACTGAAATTGAAGGGAACCTGTCCCCCCTCCCCCAGGCGTTTGTACGTTTTTAAGGCCACCTTGTACAGCGGTAATGCTGCATGTGTGCAAGGTGGCTCATAAACGTATTCTCCTCGCACATGTGGAACTGAAAACACGTCTGAAATGTGTCCTCTGTGTGACATTTAACCGTCCCGGGGGTGTGACTTTCCTTTGTAATGACACGCTGCAACGCCCTTGGTAGCGCTGCCCGTCTTCTGGCATCATTGTTTGGCTGCCTGCGCCTCTGCGGCCGCCCTGACCCACACAACGCCCCTCGGTGTCTTATTTCTTGGGACTGCGAGGGTGTGATTGATGGGCATGAGCAGTGCATCACTTCGCCTGTCCCTCATCTCCTTCCGCCTTCTTCAGACTGTGCGGCTTCATGGCCGTGGCATGCGATAAGGGATCAGCTGACGCCGCACAGTCTGCAGCGGGTGTAAGGACCCGAGTGCGAGAGGCGAACATATGTGCTGCGCCAGGCCATGAATCACAGCCCCGCAGTGTTTTAACAATGTTAAGACACCGCGGGGCTGGGATTCATGGTCATCGCGAACCGCAGCGGCCGACATTAAATGAGGTCAGAAGATGGGCAGCGCTAACAGCGCTAGGCCAGGGGATAACACGACAGCGCAGACTCCTGTACAGCAAATAACAATGCTCAGGAGGCTGCACCCAGCACCAAGGTGGGATTCTTGACATCTGTGCTGCGTCTCATTACAAAGGGAACTCGCGCCTCCAACACAGTTTGACTGTATAAAGGGCTAAATGTTATACGTGTTTCATTCAGCGTGTGCAAGGAGCAAAATTAAAAGAGCAACCTTTGACTTGTGCAGCACTACTGCTGCATAAGCTGTGGCTCTTCTACTTTGTAACCCCTGAGGGGGGGTTAAAGGTTACCTTTGAAATTGGTTCAAGTAGGCTTCGGCCTACACTCTGCTCCCCCTGCAGAGCCCGGGCTCCAACACCGCCAGTTGGGGCCCGGTACTGCTAGCTGCACAGAGCCAAACACCAGCCAATGTGTCAGTGGGGTTCAGCACCGCCAGCTGTTCCCCTGCTGTGCAGCCGGCAACGTGTCCTGCAACTGCCACGCAGGCACAACAGACCCAAAGCTGCCGCCAGTGCAGGCTTCGGCCTACACTCTGCTCCATCTCCTCCTCCTGCTGACCCCGGGCTCTAACACCGCCAGTTGGGGCCCGGTACTGCTAGCTGCACAGAGAAAAACACCAGCCAATGTGTCAGTGGGGTTCAGCACCGCCAGCTGTTCCCCTGCTGTGCAGCCGGCATCGTGTCCTGCAAAAGCCACGCAGACACAAGAACTGAAATTGAAGGGAACCTGTCCCCCCTCCCCCAGGCGTTTGTACGTTTTTAAGGCCACCTTGTACAGCGGTAATGCTGCATGTGTGCAAGGTGGCTCATAAACGTATTCTCCTCGCACATGTGGAACTGAAAACACGTCTGAAATGTGTCCTCTGTGTGACCATTTAACCGTCCCGGGGGTGTGACTTTCCTTTGTAATGACAGGCTGCAACCCCCTTGGTAGCGCTGTCCGTCTTCTGGCATCATTGTTTGGCTGCCTGCGCCTCTGCGGCCGCCCTGACCCACACAACGCCCCTCGGTGTCTTATTTCTTGGGACTGCGAGGGTGTGATTGATGGGCATGAGCAGTGCATCAGTTCGCCTGTCCCTCATCTCCTTCCGCCTTCTTCAGACTGTGCGGCTTCATGGCCGTGGCATGCGATAAGGGATCAGCTGACGCCGCACAGTCTGCAGCGGGTGTAAGGACCCGAGTGCGAGAGGCGAACATATGTGCTGCGCCAGGCCATGAATCACAGCCCCGCAGTGTTTTAACAATGTTAAGACACCGCGGGGCTGGGATTCATGGTCATCGCGAACCGCAGCAGCCGACATTAAATGAGGTCAGAAGATGGGCAGCGCTAACAGCGCTAGGCCAGGGGATAACACGACAGCGCAGACTCCTGTACAGCAAATAACAACGCTCAGGAGGCTGCACCCAGCACCAAGGTGGGATTCTTGACATCTGTGCTGCGTCTCATTACAAAGGGAACTCGCGCCTCCAACACAGTTTGACTGTATAAAGGGCTAAATGTTATACGTGTTTCATTCAGCGTGTGCAAGGAGCAAAATTAAAAGAGCAACCTTTGACTTGTGCAGCACTACTGCTGCATAAGCTGTGGCTCTTCTACTTTGTAACCCCTGAGGGGGGGTTAAAGGTTACCTTTGAAATTGGTTCAAGTAGGCTTCGGCCTACACTCTGCTCCCCCTGCAGAGCCCGGGCTCCAACACCGCCAGTTGGGGCCCGGTACTGCTAGCTGCACAGAGCCAAACACCAGCCAATGTGTCAGTGGGGTTCAGCACCGCCAGCTGTTCCCCTGCTGTGCAGCCGGCAACGTGTCCTGCAACTGCCACGCAGGCACAACAGACCCAAAGCTGCCGCCAGTGCAGGCTTCAGCCTACACTCTGCTCCATCTCCTCCTCCTGCTGACCCCGGGCTCTAACACCGCCAGTTGGGGCCCGGTACTGCTAGCTGCACAGAGAAAAACACCAGCCAATGTGTCAGTGGGGTTCAGCACCGCCAGCTGTTCCCCTGCTGTGCAGCCGGCATCGTGTCCTGCAAAAGCCACGCAGACACAAGAACTGAAATTGAAGGGAACCTGTCCCCCCTCCCCCAGGCGTTTGTACGTTTTTAAGGCCACCTTGTACAGCGGTAATGCTTCATGTGTGCAAGGTGGCTCATAAACGTATTCTCCTCGCACATGTGGAACTGAAAACACGTCTGAAATGTGTCCTCTGTGTGACCATTTAACCGTCCCGGGGGTGTGACTTTCCTTTGTAATGACAGGCTGCAACCCCCTTGGTAGCGCTGTCCGTCTTCTGGCATCATTGTTTGGCTGCCTGCGCCTCTGCGGCCGCCCTGACCCACACAACGCCCCTCGGTGTCTTATTTCTTGGGACTGCGAGGGTGTGATTGATGGGCATGAGCAGTGCATCAGTTCGCCTGTCCTCATCTCCTTCCGCCTTCTTCAGACTGTGCGGCTTCATGGCCGTGGCATGCGATAAGGGATCAGCTGACGCCGCACAGTCTGCAGCGGGTGTAAGGACCCGAGTGCGAGAGGCGAACATATGTGCTGCGCCAGGCCATGAATCACAGCCCCGCAGTGTTTTAACAATGTTAAGACACCGCGGGGCTGGGATTCATGGTCATCGCGAACCGCAGCAGCCGACATTAAATGAGGTCAGAAGATGGGCAGCGCTAACAGCGCTAGGCCAGGGGATAACACGACAGCGCAGACTCCTGTACAGCAAATAACAACGCTCAGGAGGCTGCACCCAGCACCAAGGTGGGATTCTTGACATCTGTGCTGCGTCTCATTACAAAGGGAACTCGCGCCTCCAACACAGTTTGACTGTATAAAGGGCTAAATGTTATACGTGTTTCATTCAGCGTGTGCAAGGAGCAAAATTAAAAGAGCAACCTTTGACTTGTGCAGCACTACTGCTGCATAAGCTGTGGCTCTTCTACTTTGTAACCCCTGAGGGGGGGTTAAAGGTTACCTTTGAAATTGGTTCAAGTAGGCTTCGGCCTACACTCTGCTCCCCCTGCAGAGCACGGGCTCCAACACCGCCAGTTGGGGCCCGGTACAGCTAGCTGCACAGAGCCAAACACCAGCCAATGTGTCAGTGGGGTTCAGCACCGCCAGCTGTTCCCCTGCTGTGCAGCCGGCAACGTGTCCTGCAACAGCCACGCAGGCACAACAGACCCAAAGCTGCCGCCAGTGCAGGCTTCGGCCTACACTCTGCTCCATCTCCTCCTCCTGCTGACCCCGGGCTCTAACACCGCCAGTTGGGGCCCGGTACTGCTAGCTGCACAGAGAAAAACACCAGCCAATGTGTCAGTGGGGTTCAGCACCGCCAGCTGTTCCCCTGCTGTGCAGCCGGCATCGTGTCCTGCAAAAGCCACGCAGACACTTGCTCTTGTACCTTCTGCTCCCCATCCTGGTTCCAGTACCGTCAGCTGGTTCCGGGCAGAGCCTTTGGCTTAGGTGCCTCCCTCTGGGTATCCGAGTTCCACCAACGTCAGGTGGTCCTTGGTAGTGCTTTCAGGCACGGGTACCTCCTGCTTAGTAACCGGGTTCCAGTAACGTCAGCTGGTCCTCGGTAGTTCCATTGGCTCTTGGACCTTCGGCTACCCATCCAGGTTCCAGCACCGTCAGCTGGTTCTCGGCACTGTCTTTTGCTCTTGTACCTTCTGCTCCCCATCCTGGTTCCAGTACCGTCAGCTGGTTCCGGGCAGAGCCTTTGGCTTAGGTGCCTCCCTCTGGGTATCCGAGTTCCACCAACGTCAGGTGGTCCTTGGTAGTGCTTTCAGGCACGGGTACCTCCTGCTTAGTAACCGGGTTCCAGTAACGTCAGCTGGTCCTCGGTAGTTCCATTGGCTCTTGGACCTTCGGGTAGCCATCCGAGTTCCAGTTCCATCAGCTGGTTCTCGGCATTTTCTCAGCCTTCTTGTACCTTCTGCTACATTTCCAAGTTCAAGAGACTAAACACGATGACCCGGAAGACCACCCCTAAGATGACGACGACACCAGAGACGACAACCACCGTGATGACGACGACCCTGGAGACGATGACCCTGAAGACCACCCCGATGACGACGACCCCGGAGACGACGACCCTGAAGACCACCCCGATGACGACGACCCCGGAGACGACGACGACCTGGAAGACCGAGAAGCAGAAGAACAAGAGGCTGCAGAACAAAGAGCAGAAGAACATTAAGCATAACACTAAATATCAGAGCAAAAAATATGATCTAAATTATAAGCAGAAGAAGACTAAGCAGTGTATGGGGGTGAGTCCGTTCCTCCTCGTGGTGCCCCTGGATAAAGCCTGATGCTGCAGGCCAAACTGAACGCGGACAAATGTAACTGTTTTGTGACAGGCAGAACGGAAGGTGTAATCTTCAAACTTTTATAGATAACAACTACGGGAATGCCTGTCACAAATAAGAATATGATGAAGAAGTAGAATATGATGAAGATAATAGTAAAATAAAAAGAATATGAACAATGTAACCAAAAAAATAATAGGTAGAAGATGAAGAAGAAGATGAATAAGGTGAAGAAGTTGATGTCAAAGAAGCTGATGATGAGGATAATGAAGAAGAAAGTGTGGGAGAAGTAAAAAAGAAGGTGAAGGGCGTGGAAGTAGTGAAACATCAATATCTGACAAAATAAAAAAAAAATTAACATAGTCAAAATCTTTCTACCGCCGAACGTCATAAAAAAAACAAAATCCTGCTATTCTATTACATTGGGCTACACCTCTGTGCCTTTAATGTCTCCGCCACGTCCCCCAATACATCCTACATTATTCTTAGTTGTTTTCCTTCATGTAGAATGAACCTACAAGTTTATAAAGGGTTTATTTTAATTCCGATATTTTCGTCCCATTGACTTGCATTGGGATCGGGTATCGGTATCGGATTAGATCCGATATTTTGACGGTATCGGCCGATACTTTCCGATACCGATACTTTCCGATATCGGAAAGTATCGCTCAACATTACTCAACACCTTTCTTCCCTTCTTCTGAGATGCATTTAACTCATTATGGCCAGTTGTACTGTTATGATCTGGTGACCTTGGAGCCGCATGAAACTTTCTCTGGAGTCGGTGGAACCTGTACTGACCGCAAATCCTGAACTAACACCGCAACTAGAAGTAGCCGTGTGGTGTGCCTAACAAAACCCTAGACACCTCGACACAGCCGGAGGACTAAATACCCCTATAGATGGAAATAGGAATGCTACCTTGCCTCAGAGCAGACCCCCAAAGGATAGGCAGCCCCCCACGAATAATGACTGTGAGTAGGAGAAGAATAGACACACGCAGGTAGAAAACAGGATTTAGCAAAAGAGGCCACTCTAGCTAAATAGGAAAGGATAGGACAGATTACTAGGCGGTCAGTATTAAAACCCTTCCAAAAATATCCACAGCAGATAATACAAAAAGTTCCACAATCTAACTAAAGACATGGAATGTATATCTGCCACTCCAGAGAATCCAACAAGACTGAGAAAATACTAACACAATCTAAGCTGGACAAGAAAACACAAAGAATAGCACTGAATTGTGAAGCACACAACATGTGTGCCACAGGAAAAAAAAACCAGACACTTATCTTTGCTGATTTGGCAGAAAGGCAGGAGGAACCAGGCAGAGGTCCTACACCTCCCAACAACAATTGACAACTGGCAAGGACTAATGAATCCTGCACGCCTAAATACCCCAGTCAGAACTGCAATCAGCAGATACACCTGACCAGGACTGCAACTCAGGGGCAACTGCATTACCACCTACAACCACCGGAGGGAGCCCAAAAGCAGAATTCACAACAAGCGCCTGTGTGTTGTAGTACCTCCCTGCTGAGCACCACGGGATAGTCCCCACAACTGTCGTGTATGTTTCTGTTCTCTCTCTCTGTCCCCCAGATGGTATGGATAGGACAAACCCGTATGACGGGGTAGGCCTGGAGTTATTTTATAGGGACCCTAGAGATGCCCCTCTCCCACAATTGCCTCCGTTGTCTTCATTAGGTGTAAAGGTGAGACAGCCAACCTAAAGTTAACTGCCCTGCCGTAGTTCAAAGTAATGCGTAGAGCCTATTACTCCCTCGGCGTTCCGGCCGCCGGCTACGCGCCTCAGAAGGATGTTGCCAATCTTGGGGCACGACTCCTCCTGGTTCTATCTCCTTTGTGCTGTGATCTCATTTCTCACTTCTCCACAATATACTTTGCTTCGTGTCCTTTATTAGGATACCGCCGCAATGAGGTGCAGGCACGGCTCCGTAACAATCTGTCTTGTGCTAGGCCTCTGTCAGGATCCCACCCGACAGGGACCTCCCTGAGTCTTCCCAAGCAACTCTCTCTCTCACTAGATGTTACCTGGGCAAAACCCAGTCAGCTTCTCTCTAACTTCCTATCCGATTCCCAGTTTTACCAGAGTGTGAGGAGCGGCCTAATACATAAAACCTTTTGCTTCCCCGGTGGCCGGAGTGTGAAGTGTAGTGTGTGACTGTGATACTTGGTCAGGTGAACTCCTTTAGTGCCATCAGACGTACCATCACTCCCCCTTGTGGAAGAGCGACAATACTGCAACGACCAGGACTCTGGGGCGCTGCACATACACACTCCTTGTAGATGTTGTCCTTGGTGGGATTTGTATGCAGGACCCAGTGCTGCCTCATTGAATGACATTGATCTGAGTGCTGTCCGTTTTTTAAGGGATAACACTTGGACTGAAAACATGGTTGTGCATATGAGCCCTAGTGCTTAATACCAGGTTTGATGAGAATGCCTTAGAGCCTTAGTATAATCAGCCTTCCACCATTTTTGTACTAAAGGTAACATTTGTAAAACATACCTAAAGCCTGAAGTACACCACTGACCACCGCTGGGCCCCCATGAACATGGTATTCACAGCAGTCTTCTCCTGTGAAGCTATGAGGGCCTGAAACAAAGAAATCAGTAAGTTGATTACTCAGAGACTTTCTTACCATTTTATTGTCCTGCAAAAATTAGAAAATTTAAAAAAATATATGAAAATAATCAGAATGTGTTAGCATTGCTTACATAAGTAATTATCAAATATAATGAACTCCTGGTAGTACTAGGCAAAGGGGATGCATGACTGTAGAAAGTGGGTGACCCTCAAATCCCACAGTTTTTATTATCTAGATTTATATTGATTTTATCTGGCTGGGTGTTTTCCCTTGTACAAACAGTGCAGTTGTGTGACTGGTTGTGTATTACTATTGGGAGGGAGGCTGTTGTGAATTCTGCTTTTGGGCTCCCTCCGGTGGTTGTAGGTGGTAATGCAGTTGCCCCTGAGTTGCAGTCCTGGTCAGGTGTATCTGCTGATTGCAGTTCTGACTGGGGTATTTAGGCGTGCAGGATTCATTAGTCCTTGCCAGTTGTCAATTGTTGTTGGGAGGTGTAGGACCTCTGCCTGGTTCCTCCTGCCTTTCTGCCAAATCTGCAAAAATAAGTGTCTGGTTTTTTTTTTCCTGTGGCACACATGTTGTGTGCTGCACAATTCAGTGCTATTCTTTGTGTTTTCTTGTCCAGCTTAGATTGTGTCAGTATTTTCTCAGTCTTGTTGGATTCTCTGGAGTGGCAGATATACATTCCATGTCTTTAGTTAGATTGTGGAACTTTTTGTATTATCTGCCGTGGATATTTTTGGAAGGGTTTTAATACTGACCGCCTAGTAATCTGTCCTATCCTTTCCTATTTAGCTAGAGTGGCCTCTTTTGCTAAATCCTGTTTTCTACCTGCGTGTGTCTATTCTTCTCCTACTCACAGTCATTATTCGTGGGGGGCTGCCTATCCTTGCCTATCTGCTCTGAAGCAAGGTAGCATTCCTATTTCCATCTATAGGGGTATTTAGTCCTCCGGCTGTGTCGAGGTGTCTAGGGTATTTTAGGCACACCCCACGGCTACTTCTAGTTGCGGTGTTAGTTCAGGATTTGCGGTCAGTACAGGTTCCACCGACTCCAGAGAAAGTTTCATGCGGCTCCAAGGTCACCAGATCATAACAGGAGGCGTTCTGGAAAAATATAACTGTCTCACTGTCTTTTTCTACTACCAGAAGATATGGCAGAAGCATGTGTACAGGCTCAGATAGTATAACACAGGGTTTAGTACCTCACAGAACTGGGCAATTTCACTTCACACATCATGTGCTACTGTAGTGTCACCTAACTCACATGTAGAGGAAAATTTTACCTCAGACATTGTGTGCTTCTCCACATTTCAATTCTGTACTGGTGTAGTGTGGAAATTTTACCTCAGACATTGTGTGTTTCTCCATTTTCTACCTCATGTAGTGTAGCGTCATATACATCACACACAGAGGAAAGTTTTACCTCAGACATTCACTTCTATACTAGTGTAGTGTGGAAGTTTTACCTTAGATATTGCGCTTCTTAATTATCTACCTCCCATAACAGTGCGTTTTTGCCACGTTTTTGTACAGCAATGAATGCTTTTCTGAGCTAAATATATTTTAAGGCTATGTGCACACATTCAGGATTTTTCACGTTTTTTTCGCGTTTTTCCGGCCGTTTTCCGCAGGAAGAAACGCTTAAAAAACTAATACATAAGCATCCCATAAAGCGCATAGCAGTAAAAAACGCAGCATGTTCATTAATTTTGCAGATTTTTCACGTTTTTCCTGCTATTTAATGCATTGGGAAGCTCCGGAAAAAAAACGCGTCAAAAATGCAGAAAAAGTCCGGTTTTGTTCAGGAAAATTCTGCAGAAAATCCTGACGTGTGCACTTTGCCTAAAAAAAGTTCTGTGATGTAATTTCTTGGTTCAACGCCACATTTTTCATGCTGATGCAGTGTGGCATCAGGGTAGGCGGATTAGGGCTGGGTGTCAGTGGAGCGCTCCCTAGGGCAAGGGGTACTCGGTACCGGGTCCTTCGGTTCTCGGCGGGGATGTCACGGTGGCTGACCCGGTCCGTGGCCCTAGGGACGTCCGTTGATAATTGGGGGAAAGGTCTTTAAAGGGATAATGTTCGTGACGCCACCTGTGGTATTCGGTCTGGGTGACCGACGCTGCTTAGGGGTTCGCTGGGGTGATGTAATGGCAGCTAGATGGTATACCTTCCCACAGGTGAAGTGTATCCCCAGGGCTTCCCAGAGTGTAGATGTGAATGGTGTCAGGCGCAGGGAATAACGAAGACACCAGGTTGCAGTCTCTTTACCTTTACTGGAGGCTTCAGTGTCCACAGTCCAGGGTACGGACCACAGGGCAAGTCCGGCCGGTCTGAAGGCAAATCCAGAGTCCCCTTATCCAGGTGGAAATCAGTAGCCTTCCTCTAGCGCCTGGGTGTTGTAGTACCTCCCTGCTGAGCTTCTCGGTAATGTCCTCACAACTATTGGAGAGGTTAAGTCTCTTTCTCTCTGTCCCCCTGATAGATAGGATAGGACAAAACCCGTATGACTGGTGGCCTGAGGCTTTTTACAGGGAACCTACGACACCCTGGCCCCCACAAGTTGCCACCGTGCCTCCTGGGTATAAGGTCGGGCAGCTAACGTGGAATTAACTGTCCTGCCAGTCTCTGAAGTAAAGCGTAGAGATCCTTACTCCCTCTGTATTCTGGCCACCGGGATTCCTGCGCCTCAGAAGGAGGCAGCCTTTCACAGGGCAGAACTCATTCTGGTTTCCTCTCCTTTTGCTATGACACTCACTGCAATACACTTCTCTTCAATATCTCTTTCTTAGGATGCTGCCGCACATGGGGCAGGCGCAGCTCCGTGGACCCTCGTCCTCCTCACACCGTAGTCTGGATCTGGCTGGAGCTCACTCCAGCCAGCTTATGCCAAACTCCATCGGGTTCTGACTGGGTGAAGCCCAGTCAACTTCTAAACTCTCTTTCTAATGAAACCACCAGTTTTACCTAACTGTGAGGAGTGCCCTAATAGATAGAAGCGTAACTCCCCCTGGCGGTCTGGAGTGTGAAGTGTGTTGTGTGGTTTGTGATACCTGGTAAAGAGATCTCCTTTATTGCCTTCAGACGTAATATCACTCCCCCTGGTGGAAGAACGACATTACTGCAACAACCAAGACTCTGGGGCCCTGCACTCCCCCCCCCCCCCCTGTTAAATCCAGTACTCCCGGACTGGGAAAAGAAAACAACAATACATTAGCAAAAACATGCAAAATTTTTGAAATGCTATAAAACAAATTAATATAACTGTGCTTCCCTTTATGGGAGGTGAGAACACTTAAACGTTACAAACAACACATATTTACATTGTGCGTACGCCTTTAAATTAAGTACATAACAATTATTAACTAGCTATGAAACACAATTGCCCGCACAGGTATACTATCTACTAAGTGCAATTACCCTTTAAGGGTGTACTATCAAAAGTGCATCAACATTTTCTTTATTCTTCTACACATGCAGGACTATCTATCAACCCCCACGGGCTCACTGCATTTTCCTTTAATTTACTCACATAAAATCTCAATTTTATTCAAAGTACATCATTTAACATTCTATTCTCAAAATACTTCAAACGTGCTACCAGGAGCTACAGACTCTCACATCTATTCAGCTATTCTCCTACGTACCAGCTCCGCCTAGCTGATGTTCCATGACAAGCTCTCCTTCATTTTACTCAACAGTGCATTATCAACTAACTTTCCAGCTACATAATATTAACCATGTAATACATTAACTCTTTGGTAAACCATCCCTTTAAGGGCGAAATAACATTCAAGTCTTTCAATGAGGTAGTGCAAAGTAATCACATCAGCAACATTCAAGTTTACTTAAAGGTGACGTGACGTGATATGAGGGACCCGTTACGAACCCCCGAACGTTGGTCTTGGGTGGGCTACAAGACGCGTAATCCTGACCCGGAATTCTGTCACACCAACGGGTTTTTCTTCAGGTCTGTAGGGCAAAGCAGTTATTTTTTACAGCACAATCAACAGCAGTTTCTGTTAAGGAGGCAGTCTCTGTAAAAGTCTCCTTTGTAAAACCAGTAGAGAGCACCTTTAAGAAGGTGCAAACTATTTACAAGCAGTTTGTGACCATGCACAGTCCATGATTCCACAGTTCTTTAAAGCAATAATAACTTGTGCAAAACAGGTGCCAACTTGGAATCCTCCTGGAACCGAGGACCCCTTTAAGGCATAACCCTGGACGGGTTTAACCCCTTCCCGACCTTTGACGCAGCGTATGCGTCATGAAAACCTGTGCCAATCCGACCTGTGACGCAGCATATGCGTCATGGCCGGATCGCGCTCCTGCAGGCCGGGTGAAAGGGTTAACTGTAATTTCACCCGGCCTGCAGGGACAGGGGGAGTGGTACTTTAGCCCAGGGGGGGTGGCTTCGCCCCCCGTGGCTACGATCGCTCTGATTGGCTGTTGAAAGTGACGTTTCACTTTCAATCAGAGCGATAGTAATATTTCACCAATGAAAATTGGTGAAATATTACAATCCAGCCATGGCTGATGCTGCAATAGCATCAGCCATGGCTGGAGATCGTGATCAGCCCCCCCCACCGCCACCGATCTCCTCTCCTCCGATCCTCCGTCCTGTCATATAGCGCCCCCCGCTCCCCTCCGTCCTCCTGTGCGCTCCCCACGCTGTCCGCTTCCCCCCCGCTTTCCGATCACCCCCCCCTCCTTCATACTTACCGACCTGTGTCCCTCCCGGTGTCGGTCCGTCTGTTCGATGGGCGCCGCCATCTTCCAAAATGGCAGGCGCATGCGCAGTGCGCCCGCCGAATCTGCCGGCCGGCAGATTCGTTACAGATACATTTTGATCGCTGTAATAGGTTCTATCACAGCGATCAAAATAAAAAAAAATAAATAACCCCCCCCCTTTATCACTCCCATAGGTAGGGACAAAAATAAAATAACAATTTTTTTTTTTTTTTTCTTTGCCCCACTAGGGTTAGGGTTAGGGTTAGGGTTGGGTTAGGGTTAGTTCACACTGCGCCTAAGCAGTCCGTTTGATGGACTACGTTACACCGCGGCATAAACGCGGTATAACGTAGTCCGTTACAGCCGCCATTGACAGCAATGTCGGACGCATCACAAGCGCACGCCCAAAATGGCTGTGCGCTAGGGATGTGCCGTCATTGAGTGATGGACCCGGAGAGGCGGACTGCAGCGTTTCCGGGTCCATCACTGCCAGTGCAGATAGAGCTAGCAGATGCTCTATCTGCGCTAGCGCGATGCAAACGTCGCCACTTGCGCTAGCAGCAGCCCGTTAACGTATGTGCTGAACGGGCTGCTGCTAGCGCAGTGTGAACCTGGCCTTAGGGTTAGGGTTTCGCCTAGAATTAGGGTTAGAACTAGGGTTAGGGTTAGAATTAGGCTATGTGCACATGGTGCGGATTTGGCTGCGGATCTGCAGCGGATTTGACTGCGGATCCGCAGCGGATTTGGCTGCGGATCCGCAGCGGATTTGGCTGCGGATCCGCAGCGGATTTGGCTGCGGATCTGCAGTGGATTTGGCTGCGGATCCACAGCGGATTGGCCGCTGCAAATTCATAGCAGTGTTCCATCAGGTTTACAGTACCATGTAAACCTATGGAAAACCAAATTCGCTGTACCCATGGTGCGGAAAATACCGCGCGGAAACGCTGTGTTGTATTTTCCGCAGCATGTCAATTCTTTGTGCGGATTCCGCAGTGTTTTACACCTGTTCCTCAATAGGAATCCACAGATGAAATCCGCACAAAAAACACTGGAAATCCGCTGTAAATCCGCAGGTAAAATGCAGTGCCTTTTACCTGCGTATTTTTCAAAAATGGTGCTGAAAAATCTCACACAAATCCGCAACGTGGGCACATAGCCTTATGGTTAGGGGTTAAGATTAGGCTTGTGGTTAGGGTTACGGATAGGGTTAGGGGTGTGTTGGGGTTACAGTTGTGGTTAGGGTTGGGATTAGGGTTAGGGTTGGGATTAGGGTTAGGATTAGGGTTAGGGTTGGGATTAGGGTTACGGGTGTGTTGGGGTTAGGGTTGTGGTTAGGGGTGTGTTAGGGTTAGGGTTGTGATTAGGGTTATGGCTACAGTTGGGATTAGGGTTAGGGGTGTGTTGGGGTTAGTGTTGAAGTTAGAATTGAGGGGTTTAGGCACATCAGGGGTCTCCAAACGCAACATGGCGCCACCATTGATTCCAGCCAATCTGGCGTTCAAAAAGTCAAATGATGCTCCCTCCCTTCCAAGCCCCGACGTGCGCCCAAACAGTGGTTTACCCCCACATATGGGGTACCAGCGTACTCAGGACAAACTGGGCAACAACTGTTGGGGGTCCAATTTCTCCTGTTACCCTTGCAAAAATAAAAAATTACTTGCTAAAACATAATTTTTGAGGAAGGAACAATTATTTTTTATTTTCACGGCTCTGCGTTATAAACTTCTGTGAAGCACTTGGGGGTTGAAAGTGCTCACCACACATCTAGATAAGTTCCTTGTGGGTCTAGTTTCCAAAATGGGGTCACTTGTGGGGTGTTTCTACTGTTTAGGCACATCAGGGGCTCTGAAAATGCAACGTGACGCCCGCAGACCATTCCATCAAAGTCTGCATTTCAAATGTCACTACTTCCCTTCCGAGCCCTGACGTGCGCCCAAACAGTGGTTTACCCCCACATATGGGGTATCAACGTACTCACAACAAACTGGGCAACAAATATTGGGGTCCAATTTCTCCTGTTACCCTTGTGAAAATAAAAAATTGCTTGCTAAAACATCTTTTTTGAGGAAAGAAAAATGATTTTTTATTTTCACGGCTCTGTGTTGTAAACTTCTGTGAAGCACTTGGGGGTTGAACGTGCTCACCACACATCTAGATTAGTTCCTTCTGGGGTCTAGTCTCCAAAATGGGGTCACTTGTGGGGGGTTTCTACTGTTTAGGCACATCAGGGGCTCTGCAAACGTAACATGATGCCCGCAGACCATTCCATCAAAGTCTGCATTCCAAAACGTCACTACTTCCCTTCCGAGCCCCGGCATGTGCCCAAACAGTGGTTTACCCCCATATATGGGGTATCAGCGTACTCAGGAGAAACTGGACAACAACTTTTGGGGTCAAATTTCTCCTGTTACCCTTGGGAAAATTAAAAAATTCTGGGCTAAAAAAATATTTTTGAGGAAAGGAAACATTTATTATTTTCACGGCTCTGCGTTATAAACTTCTGTGAAGCACTTGGGGGTTCAAAGTGCTCACCACACATCTAGATAAGTTCCTTGGGGATCTAGTTTCCAAAATGGGGTCACTTGTGCGGGAGCTCCAATGTTTAGGCACACAGGTGCTCTCCAAACGCGACATGGTGTCCGCTAATAATTGGAGCTAATTTTCCATTCAAAAAGCCAAATGGCGTGCCTTCCTTTCCGAGCCCTGCCGTGCGCCCAAACAGTGGTTTACCCCCAAATATGGGGTATCATCGTACTCAGGACAAACTGGACAACAACATTTGGGGTCCAATTTCTCCTATTACCCTTGGGAAAATAAAAAATTCTGGGCTAAATTCATTTTTGAGGAAAGAAAAATTATTTTTTATTTTCACGGCTCTGCGTTATAAACTTCTGTGAAGCACCTGGGGGTTATAAGTGCTCACTATGCATCTAGATAAGTTCCTTGGGGGGTCTAGTTTCCAAAATGGGGTCACTTGTAGGGGAGCTCCAATGTTTAGGCACACAGGGGCTCTCCAAACGCGACATGGTGTCCGCTAACGATTGGAGCTAATTTTCCATTCAAAAAGTCAAATGGCACGCCTCCCCTTCCGAGCCTTGCCGTGCACCCAAACAGTGGTTTACCCCCACATATGAGGTATCGGCGTACTCAGGAGAAATTGCCCAACAAATTTTAGGATCCATTTTATCCTGTTGCCCATGTGAAAATTAAAAAATTGAGGCTAAAAGAAATTTTGTGTGAAAAAAAAGTACTTTTTCATTTTTACGGATCAATTTGTGAAGCACCTGAGGGTTTAAAGTGCTCACTATGCTTCTAGATAAGTTCCTTGGGGGGTCTAGTTTCCAAAATGGGGTCACTTGTGGGGGAGCTCCAATGTTTAGGCACACGGGGGCTCTCCAAACGCGACATGGTGTCCGCTAAAGATTGGAGCCAATTTTTCATTGAAAAAGTCAAATGGCGCTCCTTCCCTTCCGAGCCCTGCCGTGCGCCCAAACAGTGGTTTACCCCCACATATGAGGTATCAGCGTACTCAGGACAAATTGGACAACAACGTTCGTGGTCCAGTTTCTCCTTTTACCCTTTGGAAAATAAAAACATTTTCACTAAAAATCATTTTTGTGACTAAAAAGTTAAATGTTCATTTTTTACTTCCATGTTGCTTCTGCTGCTGTGAAACACCTGAAGGGTTAATAAACTTCTTGAATGTGGTTTTGAGCACCTTGAGGGGTGCAGTTTTTAGAATGGTGTCACTTTTGGGTATTTTCAGCCATATAGAACCCTCAAACTGACTTCAAATGTGAGGTGGTCCCTAAAAAAAATGGTTTTGTAAATTTTGTTGTAAAAATGAGAAATCACTGGTCAAATTTTAACCCTTATAACTTCCTAGCAAAAAAAAAATTTGTTTCCAAAATTGTGCTGATGTAAAGTAGACATGTGGGAAATGTTATTTATTAACTATTTTGTGTCACATAACTCTCTGGTTTAACAGAATAAAAATTCAAAATGTGAAAATTGCGAAATTTTCAAAATTTTTGCCACATTTCCGTTTTTTTCACAAATAAACTCAGAAATTATCGACCTAAATTTACCACTAACATGAAGCCCAATATGTCACGAAAAAACAATCTTAGAATCGCTAGGATCCGTTGAAGCGTTCCTGAGTTATTACCTCATAAAGGGACACTGGTCAGAATTGCAAAAAACGGCAAGGTCATTAAGGCCAAAATAGGCTGAGTCATGAAGGGGTTAAGCAGCAAAGAAAGGAAATGTTTTTAAACTATTTACAGTCTTGTCAGATTTTCGAGGTTTATTCAGGCGGTTTCGGAGGTAGCCGTATTTTACAAGGCACCAGCCGATATCGCACACTTCCTGGCTTGGGAAGGTGGGTATCCAGATCTTCATCTGGTCCCAAGTAGACGTCATGGGTTTGTTGTTCATGTATCGTCAAGTCATTAGCTGCTATTAAAGTTTGAGTAGCCTGAGTACAAATGTTAGCTTTAGCATTGGTCACAGTAGCGAGTCCAACAGTGGTAGTGTTAGTCTGAGGGGTTGTCGGTGGTTCAACTGCTGTAGTGGCTGGGATCGTTTCTTTGACACTAGGTGGCGCTGTAAACGGTGCGCACCTCTTAACATTTCCAGCGTACCAACCTCTATCTCCCCAGTGATGGGTGTAAGTCACTGGATCTCCGGGGTGTAAGCTTCGCCCCGGATGTCCCTTTACAAGGTGAGACTCCACTTCATCTCTGTCGACCCGAACCTTTCGCACTAGCCCGGATTCCTGAATGAAACCCCTCCCTCTTTGGAGATGAAAGGTCACCACTATGCCATATATCACTGGGAGACTGTCGCCTCGCTGGGTTTTAGTGACCGGTGTGTCACATTGGGCTTTCTGTTTATTCCTCTCCCTCCATTGCAACACAAGACATTGTTTATATTCTTCCCAGGTGAGGACTGCAATATAGGACCTGCTCACTCCATTCCTCGGGACATCCCAGCAGAAGATCACCCCCTCCGGGCTCACATCCACCGGTATACCCTCGGTCGCTAGGTGCAGAGGTGATGTCCCGTCGGTAGCGCGGGGAGTCGTTAGGGTCTGATGTGGTTCCACCGATGTTGATCTGCTCCGCTGATAAGGACGCTGGAGTGTCCTGCCGCCCGGACTGCGATTCTTCCAGTGCGATTTTCTTGCACAGCTCCGACTTCCATTTCTTCACTGCTGTCGGCTCTGCGTCTGGGAGTCGAGGGCTCAGCCCCTCCACCTACGGATCCAAGAAGTCCGGACCCTCCAGCAGCGGCAAATTCAGGTTCGCCTCCGGTCGCTTGAGATGGTCCTGGGTCACTTTGTCGTCGTTCAGGTACCCGCTGGTCGCCATCTTCTGGGGGCGGAGCTCCTTGGGTCCTGGGCACATCGTCATCTTGCAGCCACAGTCGGAGGGGGCGGTCGTCACTCTTGGCGCCACTTTAGTAGTCTCCTCCCATATTAGCACGCCCTTCTTCTCCTGCGCTCCTCGTGGCGCTATAATGGTGGCAGTTTTGGCGGGAATTTTGGCGGTAAATGGCAATACACAGTCTTTCAACAAAAACAGTTCAAATACAATTCTGGCACAGTTCTTAGGCACACATGACCCGATTTTCATGCTTAAGTAGATCCTGTTCGTGACGCCAAAAGAATGGAGCGCCCCCTAGGGCAAGGGGTACTCGCTACCGGGTTCTTCGGTTCTTGGCGGGGATGTCACGGTGGCTGACCCGGTCCATGGCCCTAGGGACGTCCGTTGATAATTGGGGGAAAGGTCTTTAAAGGGATAATGTTAGTGATGCCACCTGTGGTATTCGGTCAGGGTGACCGACGCTGCTTAGGGGTCCGCTGGGGTGATGTAATGGCAGCTAGATGGTATACCTTCCCACAGGTGAAGTGTGTCCCCAGGGCTTCCCAGAGTGTAGATGTGAATGGTGTGAGGCGCAGGGAATAACGAAGACACCAGGTTGCAGTCTCTTTACCTTTACTGGAGGCTTCAGTGTCCACAGTCCAGCGTACGGACCACAGGGCAGGCAGAGTCCGGCCAGTCTGAAGGCAAATCCAGAGTCCTCACAACTATTGGAGATGTTAAGTCTCTTTCTCTCTGTCCCCCTGATGGATAGGATAGGACAAAACCCGTATGACTGGTGGCCTGAGGCTTTTTAAAGGGACCCTACGACACCTCGGCCCCCACAAGTTGCCACCGTGCCTCCTGGGTATAAGGTCAGGCAGCTACCGTGGAATTAACTGTCCTGCCAGTCTCTGAAGTAAAGCGTAGAGATCCTTACTCCCTCTGTATTCTGGCCACCGGGATTCCTGCGCCTCAGAAGGAGGCAGCCTTTCACAGGGCAGAACTCCTTCTGGTTTCCTCTCCTTTTGCTATGACTTCATTTCTCACTCACTGCAATACACTTCTCTTCAATGTCTCTTTTTTAGGATGCTGCCGCACGTGGGGCAGGCGCAGCTCCGTGGACCCTCGTCCTCCTCAGACCGTAGTCTGGATCTGGCTGGAGCTCACTCCAGCCAGCTTATGCCAAAATCCATCGGGTTGTGACTGGGTGAAGCCCAGTCAACTTCTGACTCTCTTTCCAACCAAACCACCAGTTTTACCTAACTGTAAGGAGTGCCCTAATAGATAGAAGCGTAGCTCCCCCTGGCGGTCTGGAGTGTGAAGTGTGTTGTGTGGTTTGTGATACCTGGTGAAGAGATCTCCTTTATTGCCTTCAGACGTAATATCACTCCCCCTGGTGGAAGAACGACATTACTGCAACGACCAGGACTCTGGGGCGCTGCATCAGCAGCTATCATTGACACCTAGCTCCAGGCTTAGTAATGAAAAGGTGTCAGCCCCACATCCTCATTTCTAAGCCGATGAGTAGACACAAAACACACAAACACACACATTGTCACCAGCCTATGTAGGAGATTTAACAGAATGAATGTACATAGGCTGTAACCAGACGGCAACTGTTAATTTTAATGAAAAACAAAATTGCGTGGGCTACCGTGTAATTTTAATAACCAGCAGAGGGAAAGCCGATGGCTGAGGGCAGATGTTAATATCCTGGAAAGGAACCAATAGCCATAAAGGTTCCCAGGCTATTAGTATCAGCTCACAGCTGTTTGCTTAGACTTTACAGGCTAGCTTAAAGGGGGACCCCAGAAAAAAATTGACATAGGGTCCCCCTATAAAATCTAACCAGCAAAGGCTAGGAATACAGCTGCGGGCTAATATTAATAGCCTAGGAAGGGGCCACGGATATTGGTCCCTCCCAGACTAAAAACATCAGCTCTCAGCCACCCCAGAAAAGGAGCATCTATAAGATGCGCTAAATCTGGCACTTAGCCTCGCTCTTCCCACTTGCCCTGTAGCAGTGGCAAGTGGGGTTCATATTTGTGGGGTTGATGTCACCTTTGTATTGTCAGGTGAGATCAAGCCCACTGGTAAGTGGGCCCCCATTACTAACTCCATAGTGATAGTGTATAAAAACACACACAGAATAAAGTCCTTTATTTGAAACAATGACACAAACTCCTTAAATAAGCTTAATTAAACCATACTCACCGAACGCCTTATCCACTGACGCCAACATCTCCTGCAGCAAAATAAAATAATAAACAACAATATTCCTCATCTGTCTACTGAGAAGATAATCCATAATGTCCCACGACGATCCTGATCACTTTGAAAGCAGTCACATCAGTGATGTGACTGCTCTCAAAGACAGCCGGCGATACACTGACAGGAGGTAATTGCTCCGCGCAGTGTATCACTGAGCTGCCGTGAGATAGTTCACGACCACACTTTTTCCTTCCACTCAACTTTCCATTAATATGCTTGGTTACAGCACTCTGAACAGCCAGCTTCTTTAGCAATGACCTTTTATGGCTTACCCTTCTTATGGAGTGCGACAGTGACTGCCTTCTGGACATATGTCAAGTCAGCAGTCTTTCCCATGATTGTGGAGCCTACTGAAACAGACTAAGGGACCTTTTTAAACGCTTAGGAAGCCTTTGCAGGTGTTTTTGTTAATTATTATAATTTACTGAGATAATGACAAGTGAGAAAGAGATCTTTCCTCTTCTCCGGATGACAATCAGACCGATTTATTTATATTATATATATATATATATATATATATATATATATATATATATATATACACTGCATATATAATATTAACTGTGTCATATTATATGTGGCATAGTATAACTTATAGTTGTATTACTATAATGTTGTATTGTGAATTGGTTATTACAACTGATTGACTGGAGATTATTTTCCTTTATGTTTGGGAATGGAGGTAAACCATTGTTCAGGACCCTTAGTTGTTCATGTAAGATATTTAGAAAAAGTTTGTGTAGCAAATCATTTTGTAAATGGTTTTGTCCAATAGTTTGCAACCTATCCAGCATTCTGAGCAGATTACCTACATTTCACTTTTATTGTACAAAATTCCAGCAATACGTGGCAGACTATTGAAGTTAACAGAACAGTGAACCGCACCGTAACCGGAACCTGTCAACTCCGGCAAACAATGAATATAGTCCATCATCTATTATTATTCGTAGGACCCCTCTGTGTTCACAGTGTGGTTGTTATTTTAATGACTTCCATTTTTATTAAACCCCAGGGAATATATAGTATTAGCATTAAGGTGGCTACACACTGTCATGTGACAATTAATTTAACCCCCACCTCCCCAAATAAAAAAGGTAACAATAAAAGTTGTAAGTGAGCCATCATTTAATCTAAAAAGTTAGGGATTTTTCCTAATTTCCAATCATTAAGCTCAATTATTTCTGAAATGAATTTTTATTTTTGGTCTGTTTTTATTTCTACCCATTTTCTATCTTTTATGTTGATATATTATTGTAAGGGATAATGCTTCGATAATCAGACTTTTTATTAATGGTTAGGAAGCCTTTGCAGGTGTTTTTGTTAATTATTCTAATTCAATGAAATAATGACTTTTGTGTTTTCATTGGCTGTAAGCCATAATCAACATTAACAGAAATAAACACTTGAGATAGATCACTCTGTTTGTAATGACTCTATATAACAGTTTCACTTTTTGTATTGAAAAACTGAAATAAATTAAATTTTTGATTATATTCTAATTTAGTGAAAATCACTTGAGTCTGCCTATGAGGAATGCATTATACTACAATGTCTGCCTATGGGGGAGTGCATTATACTATAGAGTCTGCCTATTGGAGTGAATTTTACTATAGAGTCTGCCTATGGAGACTGCATTATACAATATAGGGTCTGCCTATGGGGACCATTATTCTATATACAGTCTACCTATGGGGAGCGCATTATACGACATAGAGTATGCCTATAGGGAAAGCATTATACTACATAAAGTATGCCTATGTATAGAGGGTGCATTATACTATATTGAGGACTATCTGGTGCATTTTACTATTATGGAGGTTATCTAGGGGGAATCATACAATGTTGGAGCCATCAAATAGTTTGGGGGCTACTAAGTGGTCAGTATACTGTGTGGTTGGTACTATACAGAGAGGGGGCATTATACAGGGTATAAGAGAGCATCATACCGTGTCTAGGGGAGCTGTACAAGGGGGAGACTCGTTCTCCTACATTCACTATTATGGTGTGTCTCCCAATCAATTTTGGCTATTTAAATCTGTTTTTATCACACAGTTTTCCCGATTACATTAAACAGGTGATGCCACAATAGTTGGTTTGGTTTTGCGGCTAGTGGTTTATGGGATATGTGGACTGGTGAAAAAGAGAGGATGTCTCTCTTCAACCTGTCTACAGTTTTGTTAAGCTGAATGCTATATTAACGCACTTTTTTCCTACCGGCAATACCCAGATGGCACTACTGTAGATAGGCTTGGTCTGCGGTTACTGGATTGTAGTGGTTTCAGACAACTTAGTTATCAAGAGTCTGGCTACATATTATAAAAAAGGGTTCAGAATGTTTTTCCAATATAGAAACACGTTTGGGCAAGCATTTTATTTCAATAGTCTTAGGTTGTTACACTTTACGTTTTTTCCACTATTGAGTTATTCTTAATGTGTCAGAGGTAAGTTGGGATCCCTATACATAGATTACAGTTTACAATTACCTCACTGCTTTGGAAGTCTTGAGTTTTATAAATACTGACTCAATACTTTATGAACAGCCAGGGCAAGGCCAGGATTATATTATTTCATTATTTATGTCACTTAGTTTAAACTTTAGCAATAATCAGGTCTGGGGCTGTTTTATTGCAGTTAATCTAGTACTACAGATAACGTAATTATAATTGGAAATTAAGATTGGTTGGTCGAGCCATCTAAGGTGTCAAATTGCCTCTCCTGTGGTGGTTGGGAAGTCAGGTGGAAGTTTGCTGCAGGTTATAGAGGTCTAAAGGTACCGTCACACTGAGCAACTTTCCAACGAGAACGACAGCGATCCGTGACGTTGCAGCGTCCTGGATAGCGATCTCGTTGTGTTTGACACGCAGCAGCGATCTGGATCCTGCTGTGATATCGTTGGTCGGAGCTAGAAGTCCAGAACTTTATTTCGTCGCTGATCACCCGCTGTCATCGCTGGATCGGTGTGTGTGACACCGATCCAGCGATGTGTTCACTTGTAACCAGGGTAAACATCGGGTTACTAAGCGCAGGGCCGCGCTTAGGAACCCGATGTTTACCCTGGTTACCATTGTAAATGTAAAAAAAAACCAAAAACACTACATACTCACCTTCTGATGTCTGTCACGTCCCCCGCCGTCTGCTTCCCGCACTGACTGTGAGCGCCGGCCGTAAAGTAAAAGCATAGCACAGCGGTGACGTCACCGCTGTGCTGTGCTTTACGGCCGGCACTGACACAGTCAGTGCGGGAAGCTGACGGCGGGGGATGTGACAGACATCAGAAGGTGAGTATGTAGTGTTTTTTTTTTTTTACATTTACAATGGTAACCAGGGTAAACATAGCGGCCCTGCGCTTAGTAACACGATGTTTACCTTGGTTACCCGGGGACTTCGGCATCGTAGGTCGCTGGAGAGCTGTCTGTGTGACAGCTCCCCAGCGACCACACAATGACTTACCAACGATCACGGCCAGGTCGTATCGCTGGTCGTGATCGTTGGTAAATCGTTTAGTGTAACGGTACCTTAACTTTAAACTAATTAAAGCTGTTACACATAGTGGTAAAAAAAAACTGAGTTCTGGTAGCCAGCCTGAAGGATGTGATAATGGTACTGTCATCCAGGGTTGGCTTAGCTGTTAAGCACAGGAATGAGGATCTTTGGTTGGGTTACTGGAGAACTTGAAGTGGACTGACTTTGCTACTGTGGCAAGTCAGAGCATGCTGCCCCTGGATTGCTACCCGTTGATTGCTTTACGGCAGGCAGCTCAGTGACCTCATAATGTCTGTGAAGCTCAGAATATACTTGCCTAGAATTTCAGCTGACTCTTACTATACTCATGTAATTTTTAATTACAGTTGTGGCGTTTCTGACACCAAAATAATGTGTTGTGTATTTTATTGAGCTATGTAGTTTGGGTCATGTGTTAATAAATGAGGGTCTATTCCATATCCAGCAGTCATGAATAGAGTGATTCACTCACTACTTTACCCTGAAAATTTGCTGTAACGTATAAAACATCATCTATTGTGCTGAAATTTGGACTGTACATACCTTGGTTCATGAGAAGTTTATGTTTTAAGGTAGGTGTTGAAAATGACCACAGTTTGCATCCAAGCTTGCAAGATGGAGAGACCAGTCAGCACGAGGATGCTTCTTGTTGCTGTCGCTGAAGCTCATTGATCTCTCACTTCTCATGAGCCAAAGCATGTACAGTCCAAATTTCTGTACGGTGAACCGTCTGTTTTAAAAGTTACTGCAAATTTTCCGGGTAAAGTGGAAAGTGAATCACTCTGTATAACAATTTTTTTCATCAGGACCAGTGTTGTGTCCATGTTGGTCTTGAGGGGGCGTGCTTAAGTCAAAAGGTGCACGATTTGTGGCGTGTACTTAGCCACAAATCCTGCTCCAGGCAGACACTGGAATAAGTTTTTCTTGCATAATGAATAACACAGCTCATACTGAGTGATACAACGTAGCTATGAGTTAGTCAAGATATTGACTCACACCCTCGCTCCACTCATTTTGGCAGAGTTGGGGGAAACCAAAGTGAAAATTCCAAAAGTTGTAAAATGTGTATACAACTCCATTTTGCGCCAAAATGTTACGACTTTTCAAAGCGATTTATGCCAGAATTTTGGTGTAATTGCTTTGATGATGAATCAGGGTCTGTACACTTTAACTGAAAACAAACATCATATTAGAAATTTCAGTTGTGAAAAACTCGTCTGTCTGTAATGTCCAAGTAAAAATAATAATAACCCTTCTTATTCCAAGTCCATGAATATGCTCAGTGTAGTACCATAAAGAAACCTGAAGATGTCAGTGTTGCCCTGTATATACAAGTAAAAGTAGAACCATGGATGAAAAATGCTATGACTAAAACATAGAAATGGTCATATCATATTGGGATCTGGAGAGGTAACCAAACTTAACCCCATAACCCCCCCAAGGTGGTTTGCACAATAATGACCAGGCCAATTTTTACAATTTTGACCACTGTAAGTTTATGAAGTCATAACTCTTGAATGCTTCAACGGATCTGAGATTGTTTTTTCGGGACATATTGTCCTTCATGATAGGGGTAAAATCTCTTTGATATAACTTGCATTTATTTGTGAATAAAGAACTGAAATTTGGCAAAAAAAATTAAAATTTAGAAAATTTCAAACTTTGAATTCTTGTGCCCTTAAATCAGAGAGATGTGCCACACAAAATGGTTAATAAATAACATTTCCCACATGTCTTATTTACATAAGTACAATTTTTGAAATATTTTTTGTTTGTTAGGAAGTTATAAGAGTTAAACGTTGACCAGCGATTTCTCTTTTTTCCAACAAAATTTACAAAACCATTATTTTTTAGGGACCACTAGTGATGAGCGAGTGTACTTGTTTCTCTGGTTTTTCCGAGCACGCTCAGGTGGTCTCCGAGTATTTGTGACTGCTTTAGTTTTCCTTGCCGTAGCTACATGATTTGTGACTACTAGACAGCTTGATTACATGTGGGAGTTCCCTAGCAAACAGGCAACCCCCACATGTACTCAGGCTGGCTAGTAGCTGTAAATCATGCAGTTGCGTCAACAAAAACTAAATCTCCGAGCACTAACAAATACTTGGAGACCTCCCGAGCGTGCCTGGGAAAACCCGAGCAACGAGTAAACTCACTCATCACTAGAGACCACCTTTCATTTGAAGTGACTTTGAAGGGTCTATATGATAGAAAATACCCAAAAGTGACACGATTCTAAAAACTACACTCGTCAAGCTGCTCAAAACAACATTCAGAAGATTATTAACCCTTCGCAGGAATTTTTGGAATGTGGGAAAAAAAACGAACATTTAACTTTTTTCACAAAAAATTTATTTAGATCCAATTTTTTTTATTTTAATAAAGGTAAGAGGAAAAAATGGCTTCCAAAATTTGTTGTGTAATTTCTACTTAGCATGCCGATACTCCATATGTGGGGGAAAACCACTGTGTGAAGTTTCTAACGTTGAGCTGTGAAAATAAAAAAAATCATTTTCTCCACAAAAATGTTTTTTTAGTCCCAAATGTAGCATTTTCATAAGGGTAACAAGAGAAATTGCACCATACAATTTGTAGTGCAATTTCTCCTGAGTACACCGATACATCATATGTTGGAAAAAACTACTGCTTTTGAACATGGCAGGGCTTGGACGGAAGGAGCACCATTTGACTTTTTGAATATAAAATTTCCTGGAAACATTAGCAGACACCATGTCTCGTTTGGAGAGCCCCTGATGTTCCTAAACAATGGAAACCTCCCAAAAGGGCCATAGTATAGTTCACATTTTACTCTTATGGTTTGTGGGTGCCATGACCCACTGGGAGAGGCCCTAAGATGCCAAAACAGCAGAACCCCGCATAGGTGACCCCATTTTACAAACTACACCTCTCAATGAATTCATTAGGGGTTCAGTGACAGCTGCAGATTTTACATTTTCACACAAGAAGTGGGTAAAAATGGCACTATAGTTTGTCCCACAATTTCTACTGAACGTGGCAATACCCCATATGTGGATGTACAGTACTACTTAGCCATACGGAGAGACTCGGGAGGAACGTAGCACTATTTGACTCCTGGAGCACAGATTTTCCCAGAATAGTTTGCGGACTCCATATATAGAGACCCCAATTGCTAGAGGAGCAGAATCCCCCCCCTCAAGTGACCCCATATTGGAAATTATAACCCTTTGGGAATTTATCTACAGATGTAGTGACAATTTTGACTCCGTGGGTGTTTTCCAGAAACAGACAGCAGTGGATGTTGCTGAGTGAAAATTGAACACGATCGTTGAAGTGACCAGTAAGTTATGCCCAGCTCCTGCTTCTGGAGACACGCACCCGTAAGTAAGCGGGCTTTTATTGCTTCAGAAATGACAAACATGTGGATGCCATATGTTTAGGCAGACTGGGGCTCAGATGGGAGGGGGCATTTGGATTTGGGAGTGCAGAATATGCTGAATTTGTTTTGAAGGGCAAGGAGCCATTTCGCTTTTCCAGAGCATTTGTGCTACCAGTAACGTGGAAGCCCCCTATATATCTATTGACTGATGATGGACCTGAGTGGGGACTTGCTTTTTTTGTGGATTGAATTGAAGCTTTTATTGGGAACATTTTACATAATATTTAGGATCACAATTATTCGTCGCTCTATACTGATAACTTACTTTGGGGTTTCCATCTAAATCTCTAATTATGCAAATTTTCTCTTCAGAGAGGAAGAGAACTATAACTCTAGTAACACCTATTGAAAGGTAGCAATCCTACAAGTCAATGTCGACCCTTTAACGAGCCTTGCCACATGACTTAGGATAATAGCCAAACCAGAATCTCAATTTGCAGACATTGTGTTTTGGGGTACTGCCCCTCGTCAGTGAAAAGTGGAAATCTGGTTTGGCTGTGTGAGAGGCGTCCGACCTATATTCAAGAAGTATAATTTCTCCTTGCAGAGACTGACATACTAAGCATGCCGAGATGAGGAGACTTAAAGCCACAATGCGCCTCTGGGAAATCTAAATCTCTAATTATGCAAATTGTCTCTTCAGAGAGGAAGAGGACTAGAACTCTAGTGCCACCTATTGGAAGGTAGCAATCCTACAAGTCAATGTCGACAATTAACGAGCCTTGTCTCGAGCCTCATCTCGGCATGGTTAGCATGTCAGTCTCCGCAAGGAGAAATTATACTTCTTGAATATAGGTCGGACGCCTCTCACACAGCCAAACCAGATTTCCACTTTGCACTGATGAGGGGCAGTACCCCAAAACACAGTGTCTGCAAATTGAGATTTTGGTTTGGCTATCATTCTAAATAATGTGACAAGGCTCGTTAAAGGGTCGACATTGACTTGTAGGATTGCTACCTTCCAATAGGTGGCACTAGAGTTCTAGTTCTCTTCCTTTCTGAAGAGACAATTTGCATAATTAACATATTTCCCAGAGGAGCATTGCGGCTTTAAGTCTACTCATCTCGGCATGCTTAGCATGTCAATCTCCGCAAGGAGAAATTATACTTCTTGGACATCTAAATCTCTGAGAGATGTAATTCAGATGAAATCCCCGAGGGATCCATTCACTATAATAAGGCAACAGAGTTACTCTGGACTCCGTCTGGCCTCTGTTCAGCGCTGTCCTTTTCAAAAGTGCACAAAACTGTGGTCGACCTCACTTTTATGCAATCCTAAAAAGACGGACACCCCTGGATCACAGGTCAGGTCATATGGCGTCCATTATAGGGAATATTCCGCCAGAGGTTCCGTTTGAATCACGTATTTCTGAGATTTACACGGAAGCCCCGATGTAAGTGCTCAGAGCAGAGCACGAGATAAATGTGTGCCAAGCCTTACTGCAATCTCTGGGAGGCAGAATGAACAAAACAGCAGGTGAAGAATTGGTTTTATTTATTTTTTACACCGTTCCTCGTGCGGTATAAGTGATTAGGCGACTTCATTCTTCAGGTCGGTGCGGTTACAGCGATACCAGATTTATAGCGGGTTTTTATATTTGGCTGCTGTCACACACTAAAAAACGCATTTTATTGCAAAAAATAGTTTTTGCATCACCATATTTTGAGAGTTATAATTTTTCCAGATTTCATCTGACAGAGTAATATGAGAGCTTATTTTTTGCGGGACAAGTTGACGTTTTTATTGGTAGCATTTTCAGATACATGACATTTTTTGTAAGAATTTTTCTATGCCGATTTTTGACAGGCAAAATGAACAAAAAACAGCAATTCAGTAATTTTGTTAGGGGGCAGGGTTGTCGGTCCGAGTGTGGTAAAATTGATAAGGCAGTTTTATTCTTCGGGTCAGTACAATTACAGTGATACCACAGTTATATTGTTCTTTCATGTTTTGGCGCTTTGATAATTATTTTTGCATTGCTTTATTCTGAGAGCTATAACTTTTTTATTTTTCCACTGATGGAGCTGTTTGATGGCTTGTTTTTTTGTGAGACAAGATGATATTTTCAGTGGTACTATCTTTATTTATATTTGTCTTTTTGGTCACATTTTATTCCCCTTTTTGTTCAGCAGTTTGATAAACAAGGCAGGAAACAATGTATTTTTTTATGGTGTTCACTAAACGTGTTAACTAGTGGGACAGTTTCATAGGTCGGGTCATTGAGGACTCGGCAATACAAAATATGTGTACTTTTTTTTAATAAAAATATTTATGGTGTGACAGGGTCACTGGCACCGTGTGTGATGGAAAATATATGTGTCGCAAAGGTTGTTATCCTGCGTGATGTGAAAGCCATAAGTTTTCCTCCAGCATGATATGTGCGGAGAGTAAACCAGTCATTACCAGGGTCTGGCTTTCATAGTGAGTAGGTCAGAGATGGGCGGGATGCCTACTCACAATATATCCACCTCAAGGGCGAGGTTGGAGGGAGTTAAATGTCCAGCCAGTGTTGTCTTGGAGAAAGGAAGCTGTGCGTGTTTGTCCCAGAAGACGGGAGCCATACTGGGAAGAACTTTGTACGGACTTTTTGTCATTTGTGCCAGAAAGGATGTTTTTGTTACTATTTTGGGCTTTATGGTTTATGAAGTAATAAACCACCCAGAGACTTGAACCTAAAAGTGTTCCTGTGTCGACCTTGCAAAGCATCTAAGTGAGCCGACTTTCCACAATGGCTACAATATATTTTTATTTTTTTTAATTTTTTTATATATTTACAAATTTTTATAAAACTTTTTTTTACTTTGTCCCACTATGGGATTATCATTCTTTGCAGGCTGATCGCTTGTATAGCATGGGGATGCATTCCTCAACCAATAATCTGTAAAAACCCTAGTCCACTCATCATCTCCCACCTTGACCACTGCAATCTCCTACTTTGTGGCCCCCCTTCTAACACTCTTGCACCCCCCCCCCCCCCCCAATCTATTCTAAACTCTGCTGCCTGACTAATCCATTTATACTCCCGGTCTTCCTGGCCTAACACAAAAACAAAAAGTATGTCACAGTCCTTGTTGCTACAGGAAACCGCTCACTTCAGGAACAAACAACAAAAGGTTCAGTTTTCCATACCATGAAACCACAGCTCCAGAGCTTGCACCTCCAGGCCCACCCCTTCTGAATGCTCTAGAAGGCTGCCTATTTATCCTCTGGATTCCTCACACTCTACAGCTGACTAATCAACCTAGCACTAAATATGGCTGATTAACCCCTTTCAGCACATTAAGTGCTGGAGATTTTCCTAGGTTCCTATCACTGAAGCTAACACCCTTAGTGAAACATTCCTACCCTTCAGTAACTTGCCAGTGACTTTATCACAACATAAACTATGTATATATACCCCTTACATACATGATCTATTTTCACAAAGCATATTTCCCCTATAGTTGAATCAGACCTGATGATGTGACATTAGTCAGAGCTCTCCTGCATCTAGTTTGCATCTAGTTAGACCCAGTCACTCAGTCATCCAAGTAATCATGTAACCCTAGACCAATATACATAGCAGTGTTTCAATCACACACACAAATCAGAGAAAACAAACTAGAAGAAAGGACTTGAAGAGGAAATAAGTGCAGGATAGAAGCTGTACTGATATGTAAGCTAATGAAGACAGCAGCACCCTGGAAAAAAACAGACTTCACATCCAGCTTATATTCTGGGAGAGACACTCCCACAAGAGAAAAATCGGAAACACCGGCTTATATTCTATACACCACATAGTAAAAAAGGAACACTTGTATCAGTAATTTTGATGAAAGCTTACCTGAAAACCAAACCACCAGTCCTCTGTCCAATAGCTCTCCAGACTTTGGACAGAAAATGGATGCAAGTTTTAGTTGTCTTGGAGGAGGCAATGCTTGCCACTTGCTTAGGAGGTGTAAGGCTTCTTGACTAGCAGGGCCACTTGTCCTGATCACTGCCACTCCACACTTCCCATGACCAGATGAGAGGGCAAAAATTGTATCTCTGACATAATGATGTATCCACTTCTTCAATGAACTACAAATTACAAACAGCTTTTGGTTAAGTCAGAAACTATTTTATTCTTTGTGTACCTTCATGCAGAACCATATATTCTTCTGTACAAAACGTGTTCACCCACAAGTGTCCTTTGAATACAGGTATACTTTCATATTTCACATATTTGTTGCCTCTCTCATGATATACTCACACTGTCACTAGAACAATTATGTACTGTGGAAAGTTCATAAAATGCAAACTTAAAGAAGTTGTCCACTACTATAACTTTTTTTTTTTTTTTTCATAAATCTTGCTATTATGGGCCACTGAAAACATCTACTGTGTTTATTTTAGCAATATTACCTTTTATCATGCTGTAGCAGCACATTTTAGTGCTGGCTTCAGCTCTCATGGGGTTAATCGACAACTTCCTTTCTCCTGAGTCATTGTGCTCTAATACTACAAGTTCCATGATGCATTGCACTGCTACTAAGCCTGAACCTAGCACACCCACTCCAAAACACACCCCAACCCCTCCATCCTCTCCCTCCTCTAGCTTCAAAAAGATTTGTGATGTCATTTCTGTCCAACCTCCTCTTTTACATCTGTCCAACCCACACTCCATTACACACAGATAGATAGATAGATAGATAGATAGATAGATAGATAGATAGATAGATACATAGATAGATATGGGATAGATAGATAGATAGAGATATGAGATAGATAGATAGATAGATAGATAGATAGATAGATAGATAGATAGATAGATAGATAGATAGATAGATACATAGATAGATATGGGATAGATAGATAGATAGATAGATAGATAGATAGATAGATAGAGATATGAGATAGATAGATAGATAGATAGATAGATAGATAGATAGATAGATAGATAGATAGATAGATACAGATATATATCTATCTGTGTCTATTTCCACAGATATGTCCATATCCATGTTTCTAAACCCCTTCACCCCCTGGAGCTTTTTTGTTTTCGTTTATCGCTCCCCTTCTTTCCAGAGCCATAATTTTTCCGTCAATATGGCCATGTGAGGGCTTATCTTTTGCGGAACAAGTTCTACTTTTGAACGCCATCATTGGTTTTAGCATGTCGTGTAGCAGAAAATGTGAAAAAAATTCAAAGTGCAATGAAATGGCAAAAAAAGTGCAATCCCACGCTTGTTTTTTGCTTGGCTTTTTTGCTAGGTTCACTAAATGCTAAGGCTGTGTGCACACGTTGTGGATCTGATTGCAGATCCGCAGCGTTTTTTGCTGCACTGAATTGCATCAAATCCGCAGTGTAGTGCACAACCAATGTAAGTCTATGGGAGCCGCAGACTTGTTGTGCACATGCTGCGGAAAAAGCCGCACCGAAACCGCACCAAGAACTGCATCAAAACCGCACCAAAAACTGTATTAAAACCGCACCAAAACTGCGAAACTGCACCAGGTTTTGATGCAGTTTTTGGTGCAGTTTTGATGCAGTTTTTGGTGCAGTTTTGATGCTTTTTTTAGTGCGGTTTATGCACAGTTTTAATGCCGTTTTTGGAAATAAGTAAATAAACGGAAAATGTGCATGATTTGAATGGAAACATGCATGAAAAAACGGATTCCAAGGCCGGATTCATCATTTCACAGCTCAGTTTCATACTTTTTTTGCCGGATCCGTCGCTGTGCGTTTTTTCGCCAGACAGAAAAAACGTTCCTCTGTATGTGTTTTCCATCCGGCTGAAACAGCTTTTTTGACGGATCCGGCAAAAAACGGATGAAACTCTATGAGAAAAAGACGGATCCGTCGGAAAAAAATGGATCCGTTTTTTTCAAAACTCGCCGGATTGTGCCTCACGGCAAAAACCTCATGTGTGAAAGCAGCCAAATATATGGATAGATACATCTATGTATCTATAGATATATCTATAGATAAATATATCTATAGATAGATAGATCCATAGATATATAATAGAAAGGCCGATGTTTCTATAAGGCTACTTTCACACTTGCGTTTTTCGCAATCCATCTTTTTGGGAAAAAAACGGATCCTGCAAATGTGCTCGCAGGATGCGTTTTTTACCCATAGACGTGTATTAGTGAAGGATCGCGACGGATGGCCACACGTCGCGTCCATCGTGCAACGGATGCGTCGTGTTTTGGCGGACCGTTGGCACATCCGTCACGTCTGCCATTTTCTACCGCGCATGCGCGGCCAAAACTCCGCCCCCTCCTCCCCGGACTTCAGAATGGGCAGCGGATGCGTTGAAAAACTGCATCCGCTGCCCACGACGTGCACAAATTTCACAACGTGCGTCGGTACGTCGGCCCGATGCATAGCGATGGACCCGTGCCGACGCAAGTGTGAAACAGGGCTTAATGAGCGTTTAATTTAATAAAAAACTGAAAAAAAACGACGTAGGCTCCCGCGCAATTTTCTGCGCCAGAGGGGGAAAGCCGACGGCCGAGGCCAATATTTGTAGCCTGCTATGAATATCAGCCCGCAGCTGTCTGCGTAGCCTTTACTGGCTATTAAAATAGAGGGACCCCCCCAAAAAAATGACGTGGGGTCCCCCTATATTTTATAGCCAGAAAGGCTACGCAGACAGCTGCGGGCTGATATTAATAGCCTAGAGAGGGGCCATGGATATTGGTCCCCCCCCCCCCCCCCCCGGCTACAAATACCAGTCCGCAGCCACCCCAGAAATGGCGCATCTGTAAGTCTACGTTCACATTAGCGTTCGGCGCCGCAGCGTCGCCGCATGCGTCATTCGCCCCTATATTTAACATGGGGGCGCATGGACATGCATTGTGCTGCGTTTTGCGACACATGGGTTTTTTTGGCCGCAAGCGTTGGGCGCAGAGGACGCAGCAAGTTGCATTTTTTTTGCGTCCAACTTTCGGCCAAAAAGGACGCATGCGTCGCAAAACGCAGCGTTTTAGCGTGCGTTTGTTGCGTTTTTGTTTGCGTTGTGCGTTGCGTCTCCAACGCTGCGGCGCACAACGCAAATGTGAACGTAGCCTTAGATGCGCCAATTCCGGCACTGAGGCTGGTTTCACACTTGCGTTTTTGGACGCTGCGTTTTAGCGCTAAAAAACGCATGCGTTTTTTTCCTATACTTAACATTAAAAACGCATGCGTTTTTTTCCTATACTTAACATTAAAAACGCATGCGTTTTTTCGCATGCGTTTTGACGCGTTTTCGGCAACGCATGCGTTTTTGAACGCGCGCGTTTGTTTGCGTTAAAAATGCATGAGTTTTTATAGAAAAAAAACAGAAAAAACACTGAAAAACCACCCACCCCCATCAGGGTGATAAAGGGATCCAAACCCTAACCCTACCCCTAACCTCACCCCTAACCGTTTAATGAACATTTTATGACAGTGCCACGATATTTCAGTGCCACGTATATAAGTGCCACGTATGTAAGTGCCACGTATGTAAGTGCCACGTGCCACGTATGTAAGTGCCACGTATGTAAGTGTCACGTATGTAAGTGCCACGTGCAACGTATGTAAGTGCCACGTATGTAAGTGCCACGTATGTAAGTGCCACGTATTTAAGTGCCACGTATGTAAGTGCCACGTATGTAAGTGCCACGTATGTAAGTGCCACGTATGTAAGTGCCACGTGCCACGTATGTAAGTGCCACGTATGTAAGTGTCACGTATGTAAGTGCCACGTGCAACGTATGTAAGTGCCACGTATGTAAGTGCCACGTATGTAAGTGCCACGTATTTAAGTGCCACGTATTTAAGTGCCACGTATTTAAGTGCCACGCGACACGTATTTCAGTGCCACGGATTTCAGTGCCACGTATTTCAGTGCCACGTATTTCAGTGCCACGTATTTCAGTGCCACGTATGTAAGTGCCACCTATGTAAGTGCCACGTATTTCAGTGCCACGTGCCACATATTTCAGTGCCACGGATTTAAGTGCCACGTATTTCAGTGCCACGTATTTCAGTGCCACGTATTTCAGTGCCACGTATTTCAGTGCCACGTATTTCAGTGCCACGTATTTAAGTGCCACGTGCCACATATTTCAGTGCCACGGATTTAAGTGCCACGTATGGAAGTGCCACGTGCCACGTATTTCAGTGCCACGGATTTCAGTGCCACGGATTTCAGTGCCACGGATGTAAGTGCCACCTATGTAAGTGCCACCTATGTAAGTGCCACCTATGTAAGTGCCACGTATTTAAGTGCCACGTGTGTTGTGGATTCTGTTTGTGGGCTCCCTCTGGTGGTTACTGCTGGTACTGGGTGACTTTGGTGGGTTGCGGCCTTTGGTTTCCACCTGTCCATCAGAGGCTGGGTGTTTCCTATTTTACCTGGCCTTTCTGTCATTCCCTTGCCGGCTATCAATGTATTCAGTTGTGCTCTGTTTAGTTCCTGCATACCTGCTCCCAGATCTTTCAGGATAAGCTAAGTGCTGATTTTCAGTTGTTTGGTTTTTTAGTCCAGCTTGCTTATTATGTCTCTATGCTAGCTGGTAGCTCTAGTGGACTGAGGTTCTCCCCATGTGCCATGAGTTGGCACATGGGTTCTTGTAATCTCAGGATGGTTTTTTGATTAGGGTTTTTTGCTGACCGCTCAGACCCCTTTTGTATCGTTCTGCTTTCTAGTTTACAGCGGGCCTCAATTTGCTAAACCTATATATATCATCTCTATGTGTGTGCCTTCCTCTCATTTCACCGTCAATACATGTGGGGGGCAACTATACCTTTTGGGGTTCATTCCTCTGGAGGCAAGTGAGGTCTTTATTTTCTCTGCAGTACTAGTTAGCTCTTAGGCTGGTGCGTGGCGTCTAGAACCAACGTAGGCACGCTCCCTGGCTATCTCTAGTTGCGTTTGTCAGGCATAAGGCAGCGGTCAGCCCAGGTTCCATCACCCTAGAGCTCGTCCGTTATTTATTTGAATCTTGCTTGTCCTGTGCTATCCCTAGCCATTGGGATTCATGACAGTATAGCCGGCCCACAAAGTGTTAATTGTTTGGGCTGAAGCAGGAGAAAAAGAAGTGTTTAAGGGAAATTTTTTTTTTTTTTTTTTTTTCCCCTTCAGAGTTTTGCTGCCTAGCCCTTAATTGCTGTCTAGCTGCTTCTTACCTCCTCTTAACCCTTGAATGGCTCTGATCTTAGCTGTTTAACATGGATGTCCAGAGTTTGGCTTCCAGCCTGAGTAATCTCGCGGCAAAAGTTCAAAATATACAGGATTTTGTTGTTCACACTCCCATGTCTGAACCTAGAATTCCTATTCCAGAGTTCTTTTCTGGAGATAGATCTACCTTCCTGAATTTCAGGAACAATTGTAAATTGTTTCTTTCTTTAAAAACTCGCTCCTCTGGAGACCCTGCTCAACAGGTCAGGATTGTAATATCTTTCCTGCGGGGCGACCCTCAGAATTGGGCATTTGCATTGGCACCAGGGGATCCTGCATTGCTCAGTGTGGATGCGTTTTTTCTGGCATTGGGATTGCTCTATGAGGAACCTAACCTGGAGATTCAGGCTGAAAAGGCTTTGTTAGCCCTCTCTCAGGGGCATGATGAAGCGGAAATATATTGTCAAAAATTTCGGAAATGGTCGGTGCTTACTCAGTGGAATGAGTGCGCCCTGGCTGCAAACTTCAGAAATGGTCTTTCTGAGGCCATTAAGGATATTATGGTGGGGTTCCCTACGCCTACAGGTCTGAATGAGTCTATGGCTATGGCCATTCAGATTGATCGGCGTTTACGGGAGCGCAAACCCGTGCACCAGTTGGCGGTGTCTTCTGAACAGGCACCTGAGACTATGCAATGTGATACAATTCAGTCCAGAAGTGAACGGCAAAATTATAGGCGGAAAAATGGATTGTGTTTTTATTGTGGTGATTCAGCTCATGTTATATCAGCATGCTCTAAACGCACAAAAAGGGTTGATAAATCTTTTGCCATTGGTACTCTGCAGCCTAAGTTCATTTTGTCTGTGACTCTGATTTTTTCACTGTCTTACATTTCCGTCGATGCCTATGTGGATTCGGGCGCTGCCCTGAGTCTTATGGATTGGTCATTTGCTAAACGCTGCGGTTTTAGTCTGGAGCCTCTGGAAGTTCCTATTCCTCTGAAGGGAATTGACTCTACACCATTGGCTATGAATAAACCGCAGTATTGGACACAAGTGACCATGCGCATGACTCCCGTTCATCAGGAGGTGATTCGCTTCCTTGTACTGTATAATTTACATGATGTAGTAGTGCTTGGTCTGCCATGGTTACAAACTCATAATCCTGTCCTGGACTGGAAAACAATGTCTGTGTTAAGCTGGGGATGTCAGGGGGTTCATGATCATGCACCTCCGATTTCAATCGCTTCATCTACTCCTTCTGAGATCCCTGCGTTTTTGTCTGACTATAGGGATGTTTTTGAGGAGCCTAAGCTCAATTCGCTCCCTCCTCATAGAGATTGTGACTGTGCTATAGAATTGATTCCTGGCAGTAAGTTCCCTAAGGGTCGTTTATTTAATCTGTCACTGCCAGAGCATACTGCTATGCGGAATTATATTAAGGAGTCCTTGGAAAAGGGACATATTCGTCCATCTTCGTCCCCTCTGGGAGCAGGTTTTTTTTTCGTGGCAAAAAAAGATGGTTCCCTGAGGCCTTGTATAGATTATCGCCTTCTGAATAAGATTACAGTCAAATATCAGTATCCATTGCCATTATTGACTGATTTGTTTGCTCGCATTAAGGGGGCTAGGTGGTTCACTAAGATAGATCTTCGCGGTGCGTATAATCTGGTGCGGATAAAACAGGGTGATGAGTGGAAAACCGCATTTAATACGCCTGAGGGCCATTTTGAGTATTTGGTAATGCCTTTTGGGCTCTCCAATGCTCCGTCAGTCTTTCAGTCCTTTATGCACAATATTTTCCGTGAATATCTGGATAAGTTTATGATTGTGTATTTGGATGATATTTTGGTGTTTTCTGATGACTGGGAGTCTCATGTTTTACAGGTCAGGAAGGTGTTTCAGGTTCTGCGGGCCAATTCTCTGTTTGTGAAGGGCTCAAAGTGTCTCTTCGGAGTCCAGAAGATTTCTTTTTTGGGGTACATTTTTTCTCCTTCTACTATTGAGATGGATCCCGTCAAGGTTCAGGCGATTTGTGACTGGACACAACCTACATCTGTTAAGAGCCTTCAGAAGTTCTTGGGGTTTGCTAATTTTTATCGTCGGTTCATTGCTAATTTTTCCAGTATTGTTAAACCTTTGACTGATTTGACTAAAAAGGGTGCTGATGTTGCTAATTGGTCTCCTGCTGCCGTGGAGGCCTTTCAGGAACTTAAGCGCCGGTTTTCTTCTGCTCCTGTGTTGTGTCAACCAGATGTTTCACTTCCTTTTCAGGTTGAGGTTGATGCTTCCGAGATTGGAGCGGGGGCGGTTTTGTCACAGAGAAGTTCTAATGGCTCGGTGATGAAGCCATGTGCATTCTTCTCTAGAAAATTCTCGCCCGCCGAGCGCAATTATGATGTGGGTAATCGGGAGCTTTTGGCCATGAAGTGGGCATTTGAGGAGTGGCGTCATTGGCTTGAGGGTGCTCAACATCGTGTGGTGGTCTTGACTGATCACAAGAATCTCATTTACCTTGAGTCTGCCAGGCGTTTGAATCCTAGACAGGCTCGTTGGTCGTTGTTTTTTTCTCGTTTCAATTTCGTGGTTTCATACCTGCCAGGTTCAAAGAATGTGAAGGCAGATGCTCTTTCCAGGAGTTTTGTGCCTGACTCTCCTGGAGACTCTGGGCCTACTGGTATCCTTAGGGATGGGGTAATATTGTCCGCCGTATCCCCAGACTTGCGACGTGCATTGCAGGAGTTTCAGGTGGATAAACCGGATCGTTGTCCACCAGAAAGACTGTTTGTTCCGGATGATTGGACCAATAGAGTCATCTCCGAGGTCCATTCTTCTGTGTTGGCTGGTCATCCTGGAATATTTGGTACTAGAGACCTGGTGGCCAGGTCTTTTTGGTGGCCTTCCTTGTCTAGGGATGTGCGTACCTTTGTGCAGTCTTGTGAAGTGTGTGCTCGAGCTAAGCCTTGCTGTTCTCGGGCCAGTGGGTTGTTGTTATCCTTGCCCATCCCGAAGAGGCCTTGGACGCACATTTCCATGGATTTTATTTCTGATCTCCCGGTTTCACAGAAAATGTCCGTTATCTGGGTTGTGTGTGACCGCTTTTCTAAGATGGTTCATTTGGTGCCCTTGCCTAAGTTGCCTTCCTCCTCTGAGTTGGTCCCTTTATTTTTTCAGAACGTGGTTCTTTTGCATGGGATTCCGGAGAATATCGTTTCTGACAGGGGATCCCAGTTTGTGTCTAGATTTTGGCGGACGTTTTGTGCCAAGATGGGCATTGATTTGTCTTTCTCGTCTGCACTCCATCCTCAGACGAATGGCCAGACGGAGCGAACTAATCAGACCTTGGAAACTTATTTGAGGTGTTTTGTTTCTGCTGATCAAGATGACTGGGTTGCTTTTTTGCCACTGGCCGAATTTGCTCTTAATAATCGGGCTAGTTCTGCCACGTTGGTCTCTCCTTTTTTTTGTAATTCGGGGTTTCATCCTCGTTTTTCCTCTGGTCAGGTGGAGCCTTCGGATTGTCCTGGAGTGGACGTGGTGGTGGACAGGCTACATCAGATTTGGAATCAGGTGGTGGACAATTTGAAGTTATCTCAGGAGAAGACTCAGCAGTTTGCTAATCGCCGTCGCCGCGTGGGTCCCCGACTTCTTGTTGGGGATTTGGTGTGGTTGTCTTCTCGTTTTGTCCCTATGAAGGTCTCTTCTCCTAAGTTCAAGCCTCGGTTCATCGGTCCTTATAGGATCTCGGAGATTCTTAACCCTGTATCTTTTCGTTTGGATCTCCCAGCATCGTTTGCTATTCATAATGTGTTCCATCGGTCGTTGTTGCGGAGGTATGAGGTGCCCGTTGTTCCTTCGGTTGAGCCTCCTGCTCCGGTGCTGGTGGAGGGAGAATTGGAGTATGTTGTTGAGAAGATCTTGGATTCTCGTGTTTCCAGACGCAAACTCCAGTATTTGGTTAAGTGGAAGGGTTATGGTCAGGAGGATAATTCTTGGGTGGTCGCCTCCGATGTTCATGCGACTGATTTGGTCCGCGCCTTCCATAGAGCTCACCCTGATCGCCCTGGGGGTTCTCGTGAGGGTTCGGTGACCCCTCCTCAAGGGGGGGGGTACTGTTGTGGATTCTGTTTGTGGGCTCCCTCTGGTGGTTACTGCTGGTACTGGGTGACTTTGGTGGGTTGCGGCCTTTGGTTTCCACCTGTCCATCAGAGGCTGGGTGTTTCCTATTTTACCTGGCCTTTCTGTCATTCCCTTGCCGGCTATCAATGTATTCAGATGTGCTCTGTTTAGTTCCTGCATACCTGCTCCCAGATCTTTCAGGATAAGCTAAGTGCTGATTTTCAGTTGTTTGGTTTTTTAGTCCAGCTTGCTTATTATGTCTCTATGCTAGCTGGTAGCTCTAGTGGACTGAGGTTCTCCCCATGTGCCATGAGTTGGCACATGGGTTCTTGTAATCTCAGGATGGTTTTTTGATTAGGGTTTTTTGCTGACCGCTCAGACCCCTTTTGTATCGTTCTGCTTTCTAGTTTACAGCGGGCCTCAATTTGCTAAACCTATATATATCATCTCTATGTGTGTGCCTTCCTCTCATTTCACCGTCAATACATGTGGGGGGCAACTATACCTTTTGGGGTTCATTCCTCTGGAGGCAAGTGAGGTCTTTATTTTCTCTGCAGTACTAGTTAGCTCTTAGGCTGGTGCGTGGCGTCTAGAACCAACGTAGGCACGCTCCCTGGCTATCTCTAGTTGCGTTTGTCAGGCGTAGGGCAGCGGTCAGCCCAGGTTCCATCACCCTAGAGCTCGTCCGTTATTTATTTGTATCTTGCTTGTCCTGTGCTATCCCTAGCCATTGGGATTCATGACACACGTGCCACATATTTCAGTGCCACGGATTTAAGTGCCACGTATGGAAGTGCCACGTGCCACGTATTTCAGTGCCACGTATGTAAGTGCCACGTGCCACGTATGTCAGTGCCACGTATGTCAGTGCCACGTATGTCAGTGCCACGTATGTCAGTCACGTTTAGGGTTAGGGTTGATGTCACCGCTCTATAGGACCCTCAGTGACACTGACAGGAGGCAATGGCTCCTGCAGTGTATCACTGAGGTTACTAAAGTTCACTGGTCTCACTTTATGGCAAAAAGCTGCGTGGGAACTTTCTCATACAGCATGCCATAAAGTGAGACTAGGGACTATTTTCTCACAGGGGCGTAGGAATACATTGTGGGGAATACATTGTGGAAGGATACCTTCCTCCCCTCATTGTGTTCCTGGAGCCCCTGGAGAGTGGTTGCATCAGCAGAGGCTCCTGCTCTCCACGGGAGATCGTCGAGGGACACTCGTTTTAATTGGATTTCTGCGGATCAGGGAGTATATTGTTTGTTTATTATTTTAATATTTTTTACAGATGACAATGGCTTCGGGGATCAAAGTGACAAGTGATGGTGAGTATGTACTCTATGTTATATGTACTGTATGTCTGTATGTATGTACTGTATGTATGTACTGTATGCGCATGTCGTCGCATGGCGCATGTCGTCGTATGCAGCATGTCGTCGCATGGCGCATGTCGTCGCATGCAGCATGTCGTCGCATGCAGCATGTCGGCGCATGCTGCATGTCGTCGCATGGCGCATGTTGTCGCATGGCGCATGTCATCGCATGGAGCATGTCGTCGCATGGAGCATGCTGCATGTCGTCGCATGCTGCATGTTGTTGCATGGAGCATGTCGTCGCATGGTGCATGTCGTCGCATGGAGCATGTCGCCGCATGGAGCATGCTGCATGTCGTCGCATGCTGCATGTTGTCGCATGGCGCATGTTGTCGCATGGCGCATGTTGTCGCATGTTCTGTATGTGTGTATGTACTGTATATATGTGTTTTTTTTGTTTTTTTTTTACATTGAACACATTAGCCGGATGATGGGACTACTACTGTCCCATCATTGGCTAATGTGTCACTGACTGTTACTGTAGCAGGCAGAGCCCGATGGGACTTGTAGTCCCATCGGACAATGCCTGCACACAGAGAGACACACACACACACACACACACACACCAAAGACCACCCCACCCCCCGCAGCAGACCCAGCACATACCGGCACCGGCAGCAGAGCCCCGGCCCCCACATACCGGCGCAGAGCCCCGGCGCTGTACCCACATACCGGCGCTGGCACGCAGGGCACCGGCGCCGGCCCCCACCCCCACATGCCGGCGCAGAGCCCCGGCGCCGTACCTACATACCGGCGCTGGCACGCAGAGCACCGGCGCCGGCACGAACATACAGACCCCAGCGCCCGCACCTTCATCATCCCTGCCTAGCCCCGCCCGCCCCCAGCACAGCCCCGCAGGCAGCCACCAGCCCCGCCCACAGCCCAGTCACTCTTGATGAGTGACTGCTGACTGTGCGGCTGGGACACACCTGCTGCTGACGTCACGTCAATTTCCAGAGCCTGGAAATTGACGTGACGTCGGCGGAAATAAGCGGCGGCTGCAGCCTGGGGGTCACGTGACCCGGACTCAGCCGCCGCTACAGCGCCGCTCACAGGCAAAAACGGCAACAAAAGGTATTTGCACAATTCATCAGGGGCCCCGGGGGGATACATTGGGGGGTTAATTGAAAGTAGTGGACAACCCCTTTAAGAATAAGTCCTGGCAGAGAAAAAAAATGCAGATTTTTCTCATAAGATATATTACAAACTTGCTTATTTCCACTCATACTAAAGATTTATGAAATAAAAACTAAAACAACACCTACGCTTTAACGATCCAAAATGGCTTCCTATGATATACAAAACAGCGCAGATTGGCCACCTATTGTGAACTTGTTTAACATGAATTCCTGTCAGATTATCAAAAAAAGGAGTCTCCATGTTTCAAAGTGTCATGAGAGGTTTGGTTTTAAGAAACAGGCTTTAGTTTTAGGCCAGGGTCACATTGCCATTGATTCTCTCATGCGAGAGAATCAGAGCTGATTATGCAAATACTCTAGGAACAAACACTATCAGAGAACAATTTAAGGACAGAAATCCTGATTCCAGCAATGTGTCCCTTACTGACCTGCTTGCTTTCATTTTATAAAACTCACTGCTTACTCTGCTGTAGATCTAGCAGTTCTCTGAATGTAGAGTTCTGTAGAGCCCCATCTACATCACAGATTGGTAGCTTTCTGTCCCTTTATAATGTATACAAAAAGCTGCCAATCAGGGTTATACAGAGCTCATGAAGACGCATAATTAAGTGGAAGTAGGTTTACTAGTCCTCTGATGAAATTCTACTGCTGAAAAAACGGTGATTTTTATCAAAACTGCACTGCAGCCCAGTAAGTGACACATTGCGAGAATCAGGGTCGCTGTCTCTACATAATGCTGCTTGCACATTAAGTGGCAAAAACCTGGTGAGAGATTATCTTCAATTTATTGAATATACAAGAGGACCACGGCTAAAAAAAAAAAAAAAAAAAAAATCAGTCTGCCTGGAGGAAAATGGGTTAATTCACTTGCATTCCCCTTTGGAGCTTTAGCTGGAAATAGTTTAATCTACTGCTGGGGGAATTTACACATTCAAATGCTATGTATGTCCTTAAGCCTTGAAAGAGACATTTCCTTAACCTTCTACTGAGGCATCATTTTTTCCATAATCGCAGCTCTTCAAACTAGCACAGAACGTTAAAGGGATTAATTCCAGTAACCTATATTTCCCTCTGCTGCCTGATATCTGCAGTAACGCAGAAAACTCTGAAATAAAATATGGAGGTTGATTGCACAGAATAACATTTACATAGATTATAAGGTGAAACATCAGATTTAGAGAGGTTTGCAGTTTTAACCATCTAGACTGAGAGATTTACACATTGTGTTACACTTTAAGGCATTGTTAAAACAGTAAATAAAATAATAATAAACATATTTACTATGTATATATTATCCTTATGTGGCTTGTGGGCTCCAAACGTTTGTGTAGCTATATCTCAGTGTAGTCAATGATTGGTCACTGTGCAAACTGGAGGTCAGTGATGTCCTAAGTCCCTGACTTATGTTACAGTGACATATGACTTCACCCCTCTCTGTGGAGCATCATGGGAGTTATAAGACTCCAGCTCCAATGTGATTTGGCATAAATACAAAAAAAGAAAGAGCTGGCCACTACGGTGGATGGCCCAGGGAATTGACTATACATTATATTTCTTTATATATTCTACTCAGGATTTTAGCCATGATTTTTGGATGCAAAACACTGACTAAAATATACAGTACAAGTGTGTATATTCAAATTTACCACAACTATGAGAGTCAAAATGAGAAAACAAATCCAGAAAATCACCTTGTCTGATTTGGCAAGATTTATTTTGCAAATTATGGTGGAAAATAAGTATGACCTGTAACTTCTTCTTTAAGAGGCTCCTCTGTCCTCCACTCATTACCTGTAGTAATGGAACCTGTTTGAATTGTTATCAGTATAAAAGACACCTGTCCACAACCTAAAACAGTCACTCCAAACTTCACTATGGTGAAGACCAAAGAGCTGTCAAAGGACACCAGAAACAAAAATTGTAGCCCTGCACCAGGCTGGGAAGACCGAATCAGGAATAGGCAAGCAGCTTGGTGTGATGAAATCAACTCTGGGAGCAATAATAAGAAAATGGAAAACATACAAGACCACTGATAATCTCCCTTGATCTGGGGCTCCACGCAAGATCTCACCCGAGGGGTCAAAATGATCACAAGAACGGTGAGAACAAAATCGCAGAACCTCATGGGAGAACCTAATGAATGACCTGCATAGAGCTGTGACCACTGTAACAAAAGCTACCATCAGTAACACACTACGCCGCCAGGGACTCAGATCCTGCAGTGCCAGACATGTCCCCATGCTTAAGCCAGTACATGTCCAGGCCCGTTTGAAGTCTGCTAGTGAGCATTTGCATTATCTATAAGAGTATTGGGGGAATGTCATATGGTCTGATGAAACCAAAGTAGAACTGTTTGGTAGAAACAAAACTTGTTGTGTTTGTAGGAGACAGAATGCTGAGTTACACCCAAAGAACACCATACCTACTGTGAAGCATGGGGGCGGCAACATTATGCTTTGTGGCTGTTTCTCTGCAAAAGCGACCAGGACGACTGATTCGTGTACATGAAAGAATGAATGGGGCCATGTATGGTGAGATTTTGAGTGTAAATTTCCTTCGATCAGCAAGGGCATTGAAGATGAAACGTGGATAGGTCTTTCAGCATGATAATGATCGCAAGCACACCACCAGGACAACAAAGGAGTGGCTTCATAAGAAGCATATGAAGGTCGAGGAGTTGCCTAGCCAGTCTCCAGATCTCAACCCCATAGAAAACCTTTGGAGGGAGTTGAAAGTCTGTGTTGCCCAGCGACAGGACCAAAACATCACTGCTCTAGAGGAGATCTGCATGGAGGAATGGGCCAACATACCACCAACAGTGTGTGCCCACCTTGTGAAGATCTACAGAAAACGTTTGACCTCTGTCATTGCCAACAAAGGATATATAACAAAATATTGAGATTAACTTTTGTTATTGACCAAATACTTAATTTCCCGCAAAATTTGAAAAATAAATCTTGCCAAATCAGACAAGTTGATTTTCTGGATTTGTTTTCTCATTTTGACTTTCATAGTTGTGGTCTACCTATGATGTCAATTACAGGCCTCTCTCATCTTTTTAAGTGGGAGAACGTGCACAATTAGTGGCTGACTAAATTTTTTTTCCACACTGTATATTAACAGGAAATGTAAATATTTTCTTCTCTAACTTATTAATACATTTTAAAGAGAAGGAGGCTAGAGTAAGGTGAAGCTCTCCTCTGTCTCCATATTTTTACATCTGTGTGGAACTTTCTGCTTTTGAGCAGCAAGCTATCACTGTGTATTAAAAGACTGGGAGGATGCAGTGTAAACACAGGGTGATGTGGTCTTCATGCAGAATATAGTATTAATAGTATCAGTTATGAAGCATCAAGACGTCCGACTCCCAAACATCAATATGTTATCCCCCAACTTATTGGATAGGGAATAGCTTCACATCTTGGGAATAGCCTTTATGTCTTTACACGCAGCTATTGTCACGGTTCCACCCCTCAGTGTGTTGATTGACAGCCTGGCCATTCAGTCTGAGTCTGGGAAGTGCTGGCTATCTCCAGGTGTTCATTATCCCAGGTGATTGCCAGGCTATTTGACTGGGCTTTTACTCCAAGATCTTGTCACATGTACATTCAGCTACTGTGTGGTTTGTCTGTCTGTGCTTTGCGTTCTGTTTGTAGCTCTTTTGCTGCCTGACATTGGATCTTGTTGTGACCATCTGTCTGTTTAACCCTTTCTGCTCTTATCCACTATCCTCTTGGTATTCTGACCTTAGAACATTACCCGACTATGCCTTTTTCTCTTCCTTCCGTTCATGACGTACCTTCCTGCCTTTTGACCTCAGACTTCTGACTATCCGTCTCACGGTTTGGTTGTGAGAAGTGACTCAGCATCACAGCTATGTCCTTTAGTAAATTTAAGCCGTTATTAGCAGACATTTCGACTTCAAGTAGATAAACGCTTAAGAAGCAGCTGTATATTCCTCCTGCTAGGCTATATACAGTACCAGTCAAAAACTATCCATCTGTTCATGCAGTGGTTTCTCTTTATCACTGAAATGTGCACACTACAGATTCAGACTGAAGGCACTGAGACCATAAATGTACAAAGAAGGAGTAAAGAAGAACATATGAACAAACTGAATATGTGTAAAACCTTAGATTCTACAAAGTACCCTAACAGCTTTTCACCCCCTTTGCACTCTCATTAGCAGCTTTATCATGGAGTCACCTGTATTGGCTTCCAATAAGTAGGTATGGCTCCCAAATCGTTCATTTGTGGAATCACAAGATCAGAAAATGTTTGATAACTTTGGGTGCATTTTGCAGAGCCAGTATTGGTACACAGTTCCATACAGTGCTGAGTCCTCATCCAAAACTATTCTAATCCAGAATATGGCAGAAATACTCAAATAAGAAAAATGACATTCCATCATTACTGTAAGACATGAAGGTTAAACCAATCATTAAATTTGCTAGAATCTTGAAGGTATCCTTAAGTCCAGGTGCAGTCATGAACACCATCAATCACTATGATGAAACTAGCTCTCATGAGGCCCGCCCCAGAAAAGGAAAACCAAGAAACCAGAATCTGACTGCATTTCAAATAACAGCCCTAACAAATGATGTATAGACATCAAGTAGCAGACATATCTCAAGATTATCTCTCCAGATGAGACTGTGATAAGCATGTCTTTATGGTTGAATTGCTGCAAAGAAGGCACTACTGAGGCAGCAGTACATCAGAAAAGACTTGTTTTCTCCAATCAACACAAGGACTGTACACCAGACTGTGCTCTGAGGAGTCTAAATTTGAGATTTTTCATAAGAACCACAAGAAAAGGTCATTGGATGGTTTCTACGTGTATGGTGCCCACAGTGCGGTGTGGAAGGCATACTTACTCCGCATGGCTACTACAGCATTCTGCAACTACTTGCCATGCCATCTAGTTTGCAGTTAAAGAGACTATAATTTGTGTTACAGCAGGACAATGACCCAAAATGCACCTCCAGAAAGGGAGGGATGGAAATCTGCAACACGTGACATGGCCTCCACAATCACCTGACCTAAATCAAATTGAGATGCATTGGGATGTGTTGGACAACTGAGTGAAAGCAAAACAGCCAACAAGTGCTTAGCACCTCTGGGAACTCCTTTAATACTGTTGTAAAACTATTCCAGATGACTACTTGAAAGAATGCCAAGAGTTTGTACAGTGTTCATCAGAGTAAAAGAGGGTTACTTTCAGGAATCTAAGGTTAAACACATGTTCTGGTTGGTTGCAGAGTTTTTTGTTCCTTGTTTCCATATGTGTTCATTAAAGGTTTTGCTGCCTTCCATATGAAACTACAATGTGCCCATTCCAATGAGAACAAGGAAAATCATTGAATGAACAGATGTGTCCAAACTTAGAACCGGTACTGTATATTATACAGGGACATCCTATTACAATAATAAATATAAAATACTGTTAGTTATCAGTAAAGTATAGGATCGTTTATTGAGTGGAGGAAAGTTTTGGTCTTTGTGATTTCTAAATTCACTGCTTACTGTGATAAATTCAGAAATTCACCATGTTTGTACTTCAACTTTGGTAAATATTTGAGGATAATGGATGAATATGTTTTTCAATTTTATTCTATGGACTAGCAACTCTCCAAAAGGCAAGAAAGGAGAATTGATAAGTCCACCATAAATCCTGGCAGATCTGAGCATAAAGCTCTATATAGCAGTCAAGTGATGTGTAACATTAGTTCCTCCTTGCAGAGTTAAGGTACCTTCACACTCAGCAACTTTGCAACGAGAACGACAACGATCCGTGACGTTGCAGCGTCCTGGATAGCGATCTCGTTGTGTTTGACACGCAGCAGCGATCTGGATCCCGCTGTGATATCGCTGGTCGGAGCTAGAAGTCCAGAACTTTATTTGGTCGTCAGGTCGGCGTGTATGGACATGTTTGACATCAAAAGCAACGATGTCAGCAATGTTTTACATGGAGTTAACGACCTGCGAGAACGATAAGTGAGTCACCGTTACGTCACAGGATCGCTCCTGCATCGTTCTGGAGCTGCTGTGTTTGACATCTCTACAGCGACCAAAACAGGGACGCTGCAGCGATCGGCTCGTTGTCTATATCGCTCAAGCGTCGCTGAGTGTGACGGTACCTTTAGTATTTCCCTGGGGTCTAAGGGAAGATGTTATCTCTTGGACAGAGTGGCAAGCCAGTGTATGGAGACTTATAGGCCATACAACATTCCTTTGGGAATTTAAATATGCAAATATCCTCTTCAGGTGAGAAAAGGACTAAAAATCTAGTACCACCTATTGAAATTAGCAATCCAATCCTAAAAGTAAATATTGACCCTTTAATGAGCCTTACCATCTGATTTTGGATAAAAGCCAACCAAGACACTCCATTTGCAAACATGTTTCAGGGTTTTTGCACCTCATCAGTGCAACGCAGGAGGTCTGATTTGACTAGGTGACAGACCACTGTCATGGGAATATTTCTCCTTCTAGAGTGTGCGAAGACGGCGTAAAAAGACTTATAGTCCATATAATACACCTTTGGGAATTTCAATATGCAAATAATCTCTTCAGAGAGGAAGAGGACAGGAACGCTAGTACCAGATATGGGTTGATATTTAATGAGGATATTTGCATATTTAAATTCCCAAAAGATCATTATATGACATACTAGACCTCAGTTTCCTTACAGCTTGGCACTATCCAAATTAGAAACGTTCCGCTTAGATTCCATGGCAGAAGCCTCTCACCTAGCCAAATCCGACCTCCTGCTTTACATTGAGGAGGGTACAACATATGTCTGCAAATGGAGTGTTTGGTTTGGCTTTTATTCCAAGTCATATAGTAAGGCTCATTAAAGGGTTGATATTGACTTATAGGATTGCTGACACCAGCAGGTGGCACTAGAGTTCAAGTCCTCTTCCTCTCTAAGGAGGATATTTGCATTACTAACATATGCATGTCAAAAGTCATATGCATAACAAAAGTCTTTTAAAGAAGCTCTCCCATTAAGCTTTTTATTTAATAAATCTATGTATAGAAGTGATGTGAGTGTATTAATATACTCACCTACTGACGCCTTCTCTGGGATCCAGTGCCGTTCTGCTCGTCTTCTGAGACATCAGGACTCTGCAGACTCTCCAGGCCACACTGGGCTCCGTGTGACCCAGAAGTGGCTTTTACAATTCAAGTCTATGGATGAGGATCCAGAGGCTTTCATTGTAAAAAGAGACTGCCAACTCACGCATAGAGAATAGAGTATGCCAGATAGTCTGAATTGTGGTGAAGTCACTGTCAAAATGAGAAGAACGGCGCTGGATCCCAGAGAAGGCGGCAACAGGGGAGTATATTAACACACACACTACACACCATTCACAGATTTAGTAAAAAGCTTAACTGGAATGTTTCTTTAAAGTTTATCTCCTGCCAGTTTGAATGTTTTTCCCAGAAGTGATAAGCACTCCTAAAATCATTTTAGCACACTGTAAATGGCCCCAAAGTATTAAAAAAAAAACACCACTAACGAGCAATTAAAACGCTAACCAATCCTATTAAAAACAAACCATAATATTGATACATTACAAAAAAGTTATGGCTTTAATGGATGCGGAAACTAAAAAATGACTTTTGCATAAACATGTTTTTACGGTGCAAAAGTATTTACACATTAACAAAAAAGGCTCAAGACAAAAAAATACTTTTACTGTACATTGTAATATGGTTGAAAAAACTTTATTTTAGCAGTATAATAAAAAATGCTGGATTACTGGTTTTAATTTCATCATTCCCTCTTGTTGGACCATGCACACTTACTTTTGAAAGAATGCATTCACACATCTTCTGAAAGGCCACATGTCTGTGTAGAGTGGTGCTTACGATGTTCGCTCCATTACTGGTCTTTAATATTATTCTGAAAAACAAAAATGCATTATGGTCTGTAGAGAATATCTACAGTTGTGTGAAAAACTGTTTGCCCCCATCCTGATTTCTTATTCTTTTGCATGCTTGTCAAACTTAAATGTTTCAGATCACCAAACAAACTTAAATATTAAATGGAACCTGTCACCCCCAAAATGGAAGATGAGCTAAGCCCACCAGCATCAGGGGTTTATCTACAGCATTCTGTAATGCAATAGATAAGCCCCCGATGTATCCCGAAAGATGAGAAATAAAGGTTATATTATACTCACCCAGGGGCGAGTCTGGTCCGATGGGCGTCACGGTCCGGTCCAGCGCCTCCTATCTTCATAGGATGACGTCCTCTTCTTATCTTCACGCTGCGGCTCCGATGTAGGCGTACTTTGTCTGCCCTGTTGAGGGCAGAGCAAAGTACTGCAGGGCGCAGGTGCTGGGCCTCTCTGACCTTTCCTCACACGAATCCGCAACATGGGCACCTAGCCCCATAGGGTTGGAATTAGAGTTAGGGTTGGAAATAGGATTAGGGTTGGAAATAAGGTTAAGATTAGGGTTAGGGGTGTGTTGAGGTTAGGGTTAGGCTTGTGGTTAGGGTTATGGTTAGGGTTGGGATTAGGGTTAGGGGTGTGTTGGCGTTAGGGTTGTAGTTAGGGGTGTGCTGGGGTTAGGGTTGTGATTAGGGTTATGGCTAGAGTTGGGATTAGGGTAGGGGTGCGTTGGGGTTAGTGTTGGAGTTAGAATTGAAAGTTTTCCACTGTTTAGGCACATCAGGGGTCTCTAAACGCGTCATGGCGCCACCATTGATTCCAGCCAACTTGCGTTCAAAAAGTCAAATGGTGCTCCCTCCCTTCCGAGCCCTGACGTGCGCACAAACAGTGGTTTACCCAAACATATGGGGCATAAGCGTACTCAGGAAAAATTGCACAACAACTTTGGGGGTCTAATTTCTCCTGTTACCCTTGGGAAAATAAAAAAATGGGGGCTAAAAAAAATTTTTCCCACAAAAATAAGTTATTTTTTTATTTTCACGGCTCTGCGTTGTAAACTTCTGTGAAGCACTTGGGGGTTCAAAGTGCTCACCACACATCTAGATAAGTTCCTTGGGGGGTCTAGTTTCCAAAATGGGGTCACTTGTGCGGGAGCTCCAATGTTTAGGCACAGAGGCGCTCTCCAAACACGACATGGTGTCCGCTAACGATTGGAGCTAATTTTTCATTCAAAAGTCAAATGGCGCTCCTTTCCTTCCGAGCCCTGCCATGCGCCCAAACAGTGGTTTCTGACCACATATGAGGTATCGGTGTACTCAGGAGAAATTGCCCAACAAATTTTAGGATCCATTCTATCCTGTTGCCCATGTAAAAATGAAAAAATTAAGGCTAAAATAAATTTTTTGTGAAAAAAAAAAGTACTTTTTCATTTTTACGGATCAATTTGTAAAGCACCTGGGGGTTCAAAGTGCTCACTATGCATCTAGATAAGTTCCTTGTGGGGTCTAGTTTCCAAAATGGGGTCACTTGTGGGGGAGCTCCAATGTGTAGGTACACAGGGTCTCTCCAAACGCGACATGGTGTCCGTTAACGATTGGAGCTAATTTTTCATTCCCCCCCACATATGGGGTATCGGCGTACTCAGGACAATTTGTACAATAACTTTCGGGGTCCAGTTTCTCCTTTTACCCTTGGGAAAATGAAAAAATTGTTCCTAAAAGATAATTTTTGTGACTAAAAAGTTAAATGTTCATTTTTTCCTTCCATGTTGCTGCTGTGAAGCACCTGAAGGGTTAATAAACTTCTTGAATGTGGTTTTGAGCACCTTGAGGGGCGCAGTTTTTAGAATGGTGTCACTTTTGGGTATTTTCAGCCATATAGACCCCTCAAACTGACTTCAAATGTGAGATGGTCCCTAACAAAAATGGTTTTGTACATTTTGTTGTAAAAATGAGAAATCGCTGGTCAAATTTTAACCCTTATAACTTCCTAGCAAAAAAAAATTTTGTTTCCAAAATTGTGCTATGTGGGTAATGTTATTTATTAACTATTTTGTGTCACATAACTCTCTGGTTTAACAGAATAAAAATTCAAAATTTGAAAATTGCAAAATTTTCAAAATTTTCGCCAAATTTCCGATTTTTTCACAAATATACGCAAAAATTATCGACCTAAATTTACTACTAACATGAAGCCCAGTATGTCAGAAAAAAAATCTCAGAATCGCTAGGATCCGTTGAAGTGTTCCTGAGTTATTACCTCATAAAGGGACACTGGTCAGAATTGCAAAAAATGGGCAGGTCATTAAGGTCAAAATAGGCTGGGTCATGAAGGGGTTAAAAATATAAATCTGAATGTTCTGACGTGCATTTGCATTCAGCCCAGAGGAGTCAATACTTTGTAGGACCACCTTTCGCTGCAATTACTATTGCAAATCTTTGGGGTGTGTCTCTACCAGCTTTGTACATATAGATGGCAGTGCTAGAAGCTGTGGGGCTGAACTGGTGTCACTCACGGTTTCTTTTTCTGCCCACTGATGAGGTTTTCTTTCATTTAGAAGCTACGACGTCGGTGGAGATAGAAGTAGAATGCTGGTGCTGCACTCACATCTCCCATAGCATCCATCACCCAGGGTCCAGGACGTGTTCAGAGGGAACGGTAATGTCAGAAACTAGTGAATAACTAGAGCACTGCCCGTGATGTCCTGTTCCAGGATAGGCGATAAAAAAAACGCAGAGTGTAAGTGCAGCTCCAGCTTCCTGTGACGTCACGTTTGAAATTCCTCTCAAACAAAACATCACAGGAAATAAAGAAACACATTTAGGGAAAAGCTAGAATGGGAAAAGTGTAGGGAATTGTGTAATAAAGGAAATTAAAAAGGTGGTTAGGATGTAATGATAGATCGTTAGAAAATACACTTTAGGTGCTGGACCACCCCTTTTGTGATGCTAGTTTCACATGCATCCCCACAGCACACTGCAGAGCAGAAAGCTATATGAACAGTGATTCACTACACAAAGAACTGAATGTGGGAGGAGTGACTGAGTATGGCACACCATCAGCATTCGGTACAGGTAGTCCTGTTCATTGCTATTGTAAGGGGTGGCAGGTCCGCTCCGTTGCGCCCTCTCCTCTTTCCGCGTGACCCCCCGTAAACTCTTATGTACATGTTATGTACCTGTATGTTATATGTGTTTTATACTGTAATGTCACATAAGTGTTTTCTGCCTTGATTGTGCTGTGCTTACTTGGTCCTAATGTTCCTAAATGTATTGTCATGTGTAATTGCTGTCTGTGTAGAATTAGGGAAAGTAAATAGTTAAAGATGTGGGCTGGGCCAGCAGTTACCAGTCTGAGTCAGATGCTCAGGTACATTAGTCCAGAGCAGACGTGCTGAAAACACGGGGCACTGACAGACTCCCGGATGGGAGAGATCTATTGCCCAAGGCTCAAAAGGACTAAAAAGGACTCAAGGATTTAAGGACTGCAACATGGGTCTCCAAGACTTTGGAAGCACCACCCGCTGAAGGGGTTTTAAGCATCCAGATCCCAGCGAGTGAACTGCTGCAAACTTCGGCTACTGCGGCCGTTGTGGGTACGGCTGTAGCACGTGTCAGAGAGAAAGCAGGAAGTCAGTGTTGAACTTGTCTTTTTCTTTCTTCGTCATCATCGTTTAATAAAAAGTTATTCCCTGTTGAACTATAGCTGTGTTCGTGGAGGTTTACTGCCTAGATTGCTGTGACCCAAAGGAAAGTAAGGTAACCTGTGAGAAGAAGCTGTGTCAGCCTTGTATTGCATGTACAAGGGGCTGGGGTGTCTGCAGACTGTGTTTAGTGGGCGAGCTCGGTCAGGACTACCACCCCTGTCGCCTTTGTTACACTATGCACATGTCACAGCAGCACAAGCAACATGTGGTCTGCTGTTGTCCTGTTGAAAAACAGCACCTGGAACACTTCAGAGTAATGTCCATAACACTGGTTATACAATCAAAACAATGTAACGCTGAGCTGTTAGAGTATCTGGAATGAAGACTAGAGGGGTCTGGTTACTGCACATTATGCCATCCCACACCATAATCCCAGCAGTGGGACTAATGAGATGCTCTCTCGTGAAGGCCACTTCATGGCGTTGCCCATGTGGTCTCCAGATGGAGACCACAGGCTGAAATGAAGCAATGGATTTTGGAATGGAGGTTTATCATTTTCAGCAATGAGCTTTGCTTTTGTTTTGAATGTAATGACAGCTGGAGTTTGGCCAGAGTACCACGTGAGCAATACCATGAAGAGTCCTTTACAAGGGTATGTCACAATTGACTCCACTAGACTTTTATTCTATACATGAACAGCTCAACGTTTAAATGATTTAGTTGTGGAACTAGTGGTTTAACCATTTATCCAAATTGTCCCAGAAAACATTTTTAAACACGATGACAATGCCAGGCCGCATGTTGCTTCTGCTCCTGTGAGTAGCCTGCGTTGTCTAAATGTGCTACCACGGCATGCAAGGTCTCCAAACTGGTCTCCCATCAAGCACATTTGGAGCGCCATTGGTTGGCAATTGTACAAGGAGCTACCAGCAGCGGATCTTGATGATTTTTGTGTCCAAGTGCATTCAGCGTGACAGAACATTCCTCTGACAACCATTACTAACCTAATTTATAGCAGCCAATATTTGTAAGAGTGGTGGTTTCTGCATGTGATGTTAATACTGAATGAATCAAGATGTTTCGAAAATTTTGTTTCTATTTTTCATCATTTACATATGATTAACGTCTATCCATCCTGTGATATCCAGAACTCCATCAATTTTCCTTCTTTGTGTTGCAATTTCATTGTTGAGGTATATAACTGAAAGGCAGTGACGAGGGGTAGGCAGGGTAGGCACTGGTTTAAGGAACCATCTTCAGCCTCCCTGAGCGGAGCGTACTTTGGGGGAAAAAAATGACATTGCTGAATACCTGCGGATGCCCAGCACCTTCCTCTGGCCGCAGTCATTCAGCACAGTGATGGCCAACAGAGGTGAGCAGTGTCAGCGAGTCACTGACACTGCTCACCCCGTCGCGGATTGCTCCTCTCTGCACTCAATTGCATTCACATCTATCAGACATGAATAGAATTGATGTCGATGCAGCCCGGCGTGCACCCTATTGGAGATGGAGAACGCAGGAGATGTAGAATGTCACAATTTAGTAGCGTCATCGCTCCGTCTAGGACCCAATGCAGCAGGATAGAAGAGACAGTGACCACAGTGTGCATGGAGCCTGGATTCTTATATTAGTTTCCCAATGAATGGGGGCATAACAAGAAGGGTTGGCTATGGGGCACATTCTACTTGAGGCTTGCTGCGGGGAATATTATACTGAGGGATGGATGTAATAACAGCAATAAACTTTTACATGCCATTGTAGGTCATTAAGGTGGACAGTGTGGAGGCCATATATAGTGACATGTAAAAGTTTGGGCACTTTTGGTAAAAAGAAATATGTCTGTTTTTGATTATAATTTGTTGAAGTAAATAAAAAAAATCAAAATGGCAACCTTGGTTCTATTTTTATTCAAAGATATGTTAACCTCAATTTATTTGTTTGTAGGGTGCATGTACAGTACATTATCGGGGTTCCATTTCTTTACATGGAGTTTTCGGTGTCTGTGTCCTCCAGTCAGGAGTGCTACCCTCTTGCAGCATAGTGCTCCAGTTCAAAGGGACATGTAACAGGACATGTTGCCAGCAGTCACCATTGAGTAACACTGTGCACATGGGCTAGCTTCTAATTCAGTACAATTTTATTGGGGTCTGCAGTTAGGGTCTGGTCTCATAATAGTTTTTGGACCGGGGAGCTGTACTCTGAGGAGGTGTCACTTTTAGTATGAGAATATTGGCGCTGCCTCATAAAATTTGCAAAAATCTGAAAAGTGGTTGTCTCATGACCTACAGTGGGGAAAATAAGTATGTGATACGCTGCCGATTTTGCAAGTTTTCCCACCTACAAAGAATGAAGAGGTCTATAATTTTTATCGTAGGTACACATCAACTCAGAGACAGAATACAAAATTAAAAACCAGAAAATCACATTGTAGGATTGTTACATATTTCATGCAATAAAATGCAATTGAAGTATTTGATCACCTACCAACCAGCAAGAATTCTGTATCTCACTGACCTGTTAGTTGTTTCTTTAAGAAGCCCTCCTCCTACTCTGCCCTCATTACATGTATTAATTGCACCTGTTTGAACTCGTTACCTGTATAAAAGACAACTGACCACGCACTCAATCAATCACACTCCAACCTCTCCACCATGGTAAAGACCAAAGAGCTGTCTGAGGACACTAGGAAAAAAATTGTAGACCTGCACAAGGCTGGGAAGGACTACTGGACAATAAGCAAGCAGACTGATGAGAAGGCAACAACTGTTGGCACAATTATTAGAAGGAAACGGAAGAAACACAAGATGACTGTCAATTTTCCTCAGTCTGGGGAACCATGCGAGATCTCGCCTTGTGGGGTAAGGATGATTCTGAAAAAGGTCAGGAATCAGCCCAGAAATACACAGGAGGACCTGGTCAATGACCTGAAGAGAGATGGAACCACAGTCTCAAACATTACCATTAGTAACACACTGCACCGTTATGGATTAGAATCCGGTAGGTAACACAAAATTCCCCTGCTCACATCAACGCATGTCCAGGCCCGTTTGAAGCTCACCAATGACCATCTGGATGATGTAGAGGAGACATTGGAGAAAGTCATGTGGTCACATGAGAAAAAAAATAGACCTCTTTGATATCAACTCCTCTCACCGTGTTTGGAGGAAGAAGGATGAGTACAACCCTAAGAACACAGTCTTGACTATGAAGCATGGTGGTGGAAACATCATACTTTGGGGGTGCTTTTCTACAAAGGGGACAGGGCTGGGTAACTGCACTGTATTGAAGGGAGGAAGAATGGGGTCATGCGTCGTGAGATTTTATCCAATAACCTCCTTTCCTCAGTGAGAGCATTAAAGATGGGTCATGGCCGGGTCTTCCAACATGACAATGACCCGAAACACACAGTCAGTTTAACTAAGGAGTGGCTCTGTAAGAAGCATTTCAAGGTCCTGGAGTGGCCTAGCCAGTCTCCATACCTGAACCCAGGGCCGGCTCCAGGTTTTCATGGACCCTGGGCGAAAGAGTCCCGGTGTGCCCCTTTAACACATACCACAATTCATAATGCATATGGACCCGACTCCACACCCATAGGGGTGGAGCCGCATATTCATTAATGTAATGAGCGGTACCATGTGACCGCTCAATACAGGAAGAAGCTTTCAGCACTCGGAAAACCAGGGACGTCCAGGGACCGCACCAGGAGCAGGTGAGTATGGCAGGGCAGTGCGCTACATTCACCTGTTCCACGTTCCATTGCCGCTGTGTCTTCCGCGTCCTCTGCAGTGACGCTCAGGTCAGAGGGCGCGATGACGCGATTAGTGTGCGTACTGCCCTCTGCCTGAACAGTCAGTGCAGAGAACGCGGAAGACACAGCTGCGCCGACGTTGGAACAGGAAAGGTGAGTATAGCAAGTGCCGGGGGCCTGAACGACCAGAGGTGAGTATGTGATTTTATTTTTTTTATCGCAGCAACAGCATATGGGGCAAATATCTCTATGGAGCATCTTGTGGGGCCTGTTATGATCCTAGTGGCTGAGGATCACAAAACGGACTAGCTAAGTTTATGAACATAGACACGAGCTCTAGGGAGGTGGTAACTGGACTGACCGCAAACCTGATCCTAACCAACACACTAAAGGTAGCCGGTGAACGTACCTAAATTCCTGGACGTCTCGACGCAGCCTGAGAAACTATCTACTCCTGAAGGGAAAGTAAGACCTCACTTGCCTCAAGAGAAATCACCCCAAAGATATAGAAAAGCCCCCAACAAATAATAACGGTGAGGTAAGGGGAAAACACAAACGTAGAATGAAAACAGATTCAGCAAATGAGGCCCACTAATACTAGATAGCAGAAGACAGATAGGAAACTGTGCGGTCAGTAAAAAACCCTATGCAAAATATCCACGCTGAGAATACAAGAACCCCCACACCAACTAACGGTGTGAGGGGAGAAACTCAGCCCCCTAGAGCTACCAGCAAGCAAGGAAATCACATATTAGCAAGCTGGACAAGAAACACAAATAAAGCAAGAAACATATGACCACTGATGGTCAAAAATGAACCAAGCAAAACTTAGCTTCTCTTGAAGAGACAGATAACGAAGGACTGCAGGAGAGCTCCAAAATAGCACTGAAGACATTGACAGCAGGCAAGGAATAATGGTCCAGGTGAGCTAAATAGCAAACCTGAATAGCAAGAGACGAAACAGCTGATTCCAGCCAAAGAGCCGCAGTAAAACAAAAAGGCCACTAGAGGGAGACAAAAGAGAGAACTCACACAGTGTTCACAACAGTACCCCCCCTTGAGGAGGGGTCACCGAACCCTCACCAGAGTCCCCAGGGCGATCAGGATGAGCCAAATGGAAGGCACGAACCAAATCGGCCGCATGAACATCAGAGGCGACAACCCAGGAATTATCCTCCTGACCATAGCCTGTCATGTTCCCAATGGCAGGGAATTAAACACATAACACGGGCAAAAACAGGACGAGCTCTAGGGTGATGGAACCTGAGCTGACCGCGATCCTGAACCTCAACACTCAACTAACAGCAGCCGGGGAACGTTCCTGGGGGGACTCTAGACGTCTCGCGCCAGCCGGAGATCTAGCTACCCCTATCAGAAGAATCACAGACCTATCTTGCCTCCAGAGAAATATTCCCACAGAAATAGCAGCCCCCCACATATAATGACGGTGAAATGAGAGGAAGGCACAAATGTAGTTATGAAAACAGATTCAGCAAAATGAGGCCCGCTTAAGCTAGATAGCAGAGGATACAAAAGGTGAACTGCGCGGTCAGCTTAAAACCCTTCAAAATACCCTCCTGAAATTACTTGAACTCATGTGCCAACTCATGGTACATGAGTGGTAATTTCAGCCCACTAGAGCAACCAGCAGCAGAGAATTACATATCTGCAAGCTGGACTAAAAACATGAAAGCAAACATGAAACAGGGAAATCCAGACTTAGCTTGTCTTGAAGGCCTAGGAGCAGGTAGCAAAGGTAACAGAGACACACTGATACATTGATAGCCGGCAAGGGAATGACAGGAAAGCCAGGTTAAATAGGAAACACCCAGCCTCTGATGGACAGGTGGAAACCAGAGACCGCAACCCACCAAAGTCACCCAGTACCAGCTGTAACCACCAGAGGGAGCCCAAAAACAGAATCCACAACAGTACCCCCCCTTGAGGAGGGGTCACCGAACCCTCACGAGAACCCCCAGGGCGATCAGGATGAGCTCTATGGAAGGCGCGGACCAAATCAGTCGCATGAACATCAGAGGCGACCACCCAGGAATTATCCTCCTGACCATAACCCTTCCACTTAACCAAATACTGGAGTTTACGTCTGGAAACACGAGAATCCAAGATCTTCTCAACAACATACTCCAATTCTCCCTCCACCAGCACCGGAGCAGGAGGCTCAACCGAAGGAACAACGGGCACCTCATACCTCCGCAATAACGACCGATGGAACACATTATGAATAGCAAACGATGCTGGGAGAGCCAAAACGAAAAGATACAGGGTTAAGAATCTCCAAGATCTTATAAGGACCGATGAACCGAGGCTTGAACTTAGGAGAAGACACCTTCATAGGGACAAAACGAGAAGACAACCACACCAAGTCCCCAACAAGAAGTCGGGGACCCACGCGGCGACGGCGATTAGCAAACTGCTGAGTCTTCTCCTGAGACAACTTCAAATTGTCCACCACCTGATTCCAAATCTGATGTAGCCTGTCCACCACCACGTCCACTCCAGGACAATCCGAAGGCTCCACCTGACCAGAGGAAAAACGAGGATGAAACCCCGAATTACAAAAGAAAGGAGAAACCAAAGTAGCAGAACTAGCCCGATTATTAAGAGCAAATTCGGCCAGTGGCAAAAAGGCAACCCAGTCATCTTGATCAGCCGAAACAAAACACCTTAAATAAGTTTCCAAGGTCTGATTAGTTCGCTCCGTCTGGCCATTCGTCTGAGGATGGAATGCAGACGAGAAAGACAAATCAATGCCCATCTTAGCACAAAACGTCCGCCAAAATCTAGACACAAACTGGGATCCCCTGTCAGAAACGATATTCTCCGGAATCCCATGCAAACGAACCTTGTTCTGAAAAAATAAAGGGACCAACTCAGAGGAGGAAGGCAACTTAGGCAAGGGTACCAAATGAACCATCTTAGAAAAGCGGTCACACACAACCCAGATAACGGACATTTTCTGTGAGACAGGGAGATCTGAAATAAAATCCATGGAAATGTGCGTCCAAGGCCTCTTCGGGATAGGCAAGGATAACAACAACCCACTGGCCCGAGAACAGCAAGGCTTAGCCCGAGCACACACTTCACAAGACTGCACAAAGGTGCGCACATCCCTTGACAAGGAAGGCCACCAAAAAGACCTGGCCACCAAGTCTCTAGTACCAAATATTCCAGGATGACCAGCCAACACAGAAGAATGGACCTCGGAGATGACTCTTCTGGTCCAATCATCCGGAACAAACAGTCTTTCTGGTGGACAACGATCAGGTTTATCCACCTGAAACTCCTGCAATGCACGTCGCAAGTCTGGGGAGACGGCGGACAATATTACCCCATCCCTAAGGATACCAGTAGGCCCAGAGTCTCCAGGAGAGTCAGGCACAAAACTCCTGGAAAGAGCATCTGCCTTCACATTCTTTGAACCTGGCAGGTATGAAACCACAAAATTGAAACGAGAAAAAAACAGCGACCAACGAGCCTGTCTAGGCTTCAGACGCCTGGCAGACTCAAGGTAAATCAGATTTTTGTGATCAGTCAAGACCACCACACGATGTCTAGCACCCTCAAGCCAATGACGCCACTCCTCAAATGCCCACTTCATGGCCAAAAGCTCCCGATTACCCACATCATAATTGCGCTCGGCGGGCGAGAATTTTCTAGAAAAGAACGCACATGGCTTCATCACCGAGCCATCGGAACTTCTCTGTGACAAAACCGCCCCCGCTCCAATCTCGGAAGCATCAACCTCAACCTGAAAAGGAAGTGAAACATCTGGTTGACATAACACAGGAGCAGAAGAAAACCGCCGCTTAAGTTCCTGAAAGGCCTCCACAGCCGTAGGAGACCAATTAGCAACATCAGCACTTTTTAGTCAAATCAGTCAAAGGTTTAACAACACTGGAAAAATTAGTAATGAACCGACGATAAAAATTAGCAAAACCCAAGAACTTCTGAAGACTCTTAACAGATGTAGGTTGTGTCCAGTCACAAATCACCTGAACCTTGACGGGATCCATCTCAATAGTAGAAGGAGAAAAAATGTACCCCAAAAAAGAAATCTTCTGGACTCCGAAGAGACATTTTGAGCCCTTCACAAACAGAGAATTGGCCCGCAGGACTTGAAACACCTTCCTGACCTGTAGAACATGAGACTCCCAGTCATCAGAAAACACCAAAATATTATCCAAATACACAATCATAAACTTATCCAGATACTCACGGAAAATATTGTGCATAAAGGACTGAAAGACTGAAGGAGCATTAGAAAGTCCAAAAGGCATTACCAAATACTCAAAATGGCCCTCAGGCGTATTAAATGCGGTTTTCCACTCATGACCCTGCTTTATCCGCACAAGATTATACGCACCGCGAAGATCTATCTTAGTGAACCACCTAGCCCCCTTAATGCGAGCAAACAAATCAGTCAATAATGGCAATGGATACTGATATTTGACTGTAATCTTATTCAGAAGGCGATAATCTATACAAGGCCTCAGGGAACCATCTTTTTTTGCCACGAAAAAAAAACCTGCTCCCAGAGGGGACGAAGATGGACGAATATGTCCCTTTTCCAAGGACTCCTTAATATAATTCCGCATAGCAGTATGCTCTGGCACTGACAGATTAAATAAACGACCCTTAGGGAACTTACTGCCAGGAATTAATTCTATACCACAGTCACAATCCCTATGAGGAGGGAGCGAATTGAGCTTAGGCTCCTCAAAAACATCCCGATAGTCAGACAAAAACGCAGGGACCTCAGAAGGAGTAGATGAAGCGATTGAAATCAAAGGTGCATCATCATGAACCCCCTGACATCCCCAGCTTAACACAGACATTGTTTTCCAATCCAGGACTGGATTATGAGTTTGTAACCATGGCAGACCAAGCACTAGTACATCATGTAAATTATACAGTACAAGGAAGCGAATCACCTCCTGATGAACGGGAGTCATGCGCATGGTCACTTGTGTCCAGTACTGCGGTTTATTCATAGCCAATGGTGTAGAGTCAATTCCCTTCAAAGGAATAGGAACTTCCAGAGGCTCCAGACTAAAACCACAGCGTTTGGCAAATGACCAATCCATAAGACTCAGGGCAGCGCCCGAATCCACATAGGCATCGACGGAAATGGATGACAGTGAACAAATCAGAGTTACAGACAAAATGAACTTAGACTGCAGAGTACTAATGGCAAAAGATTTATCAACCTTTTTTGTGTGTTTAGAGCATGCTGATATAACATGAGCTGAATCACCACAATAAAAACACAATCCATTTTTCCGCCTATAATTTTGCCGTTCACTTCTGGACTGAATTCTATCACATTGCATAGTCTCAGGTGCCTGTTCAGAAGACACCGCCAACTGGTGCACAGGTTTGCGCTCCCGTAAACGCCGATCAATCTGAATGGCCATAGCCATAGACTCATTCAGACCTGTAGGCGCAGGGAACCCCACCATAATATCCTTAATGGCCTCAGAAAGACCATCTCTGAAGTTTGCAGCCAGGGCGCACTCATTCCACTGAGTAAGCACCGACCATTTCCAAAATTTTTGACAATATACTTCCGCTTCATCATGCCCCTGAGAGAGGGCTAATAAAGCCTTTTCAGCCTGAATCTCCAGGTTAGGTTCCTCATAGAGCAATCCCAGTGCCAGAAAAAACGCATCCACACTGAGCAATGCAGGATCCCCTGGTGCCAATGCAAATGCCCAATTCTGAGGGTCGCCCCGCAGGAAAGATATTACAATCTTGACCTGCTGAGCAGGGTCTCCAGAGGAGCGAGATTTCAAAGAAAGAAACAATTTGCAATTGTTCCTGAAATTCAGGAAGGTAGATCTATCTCAAGAAAAAAAACTCTGGAATAGGAATTCTAGGTTCAGACATAGGAGTGTGAACAACAAAATCCTGTATGTTTTGAACTTTTGCAGCAAGATTATTCAGGCTGGAAGCCAAACTCTGGACATCCATGTTAAACAGCTAAGGTCAGAGCCATTCAAGGGTTAAGAGGAGGTAAGAAGCAGCTAGACAGCAATTAAGGGCTAGGCAGCAAAACTCTGAGGGAAAAAAAAAAAAAAAATTCCCTTCAACACTTCTTTTTCTCCTGCTTCAGCCCAAACAATTAACACTTTGTGGGCCGGCTATACTGTCATGTTCCCAATGGCAGGGAATTAAACACATAACAAGGGCAAAAACAGGACGAGCTCTAGGGTGATGGAACCTGAGCTGACCGCGATCCTGAACCTCAACACTCAACTAACAGCAGCCGGGGAACGTTCCTGGGGGGACTCTAGACGTCTCGCGCCAGCCGGAGATCTAGCTACCCCTATCAGAAGAATCACAGACCTATCTTGCCTCCAGAGAAATATTCCCACAGAAATAGCAGCCCCCCACATATAATGACGGTAAAATGAGAGGAAGGCACAAACGTAGTTATGAAAACAGATTCTGCAAAATGAGGCCCGCTTAAGCTAGATAGCAGAGGATACAAAAGGTGAACTGCGCGGTCAGCTTAAAACCCTTCAAAATACCATCCTGAAATTACTTGAACTCATGTGCCAACTCATGGTACATGAGTGGTAATTTCAGCCCACTAGAGCAACCAGCAGCAGATAATTACATATCTGCAAGCTGGACTAAAAACATGAAAGCAAACATGAAACAGGGAAATCCAGACTTAGCTTGTCTTGAAGGCCTAGGAGCAGGTAGCAAAGGTAACAGAGACACACTGATACATTGATAGCCGGCAAGGGAATAACAGGAAAGCCAGGTTAAATAGGAAACACCCAGCCTCTGATGGACAGGTGGAAACCAGAGACCGCAACCCACCAAAGTCACCCAGTACCAGCTGTAACCACCAGAGGGAGCCCAAAAACAGAATCCACAACAATAGCCCTTCCACTTAACCAAATACTGAAGCCTCCGTCTAGAAATACGAGAATCCAAGATCTTCTCCACCACGTACTCCAATTCGCCCTCAACCAGCACCGGAGCAGGGGGTTCAACAGAAGGAACCACAGGCACCACATACCTCCGCAACAAAGACCTATGGAACACGTTATGAATGGCAAATGACGCTGGGAGGTCCAAACGAAATGACACCGGGTTAAGGATTTCCAAAATCTTATAAGGACCGATGAAGTGAGGCTTGAATTTAGGAGAGGAAACCTTCATAGGAACATACCGAGAAGACAGCCATACCAAATCCCCAACAAGAAGTCGGGGACCCACACCGCGACGGCGGTTGGCAAAGCGCTGAGCCTTCTCCTGTGACAACTTCAAATTGTCCACCACATGGTTCCAAATCTGTTGCAACCTATCCACCACAGAATCCACCCCAGGACAGTCAGAAGGCTCAACCTGACCGGAGGAAAAATGAGGATGAAAACCAGAATTGCAGAAAAAAGGCGAAACCAAAGTAGCAGAACTAGCCCGATTATTAAGGGCAAACTCGGCCAATGGCAAAAAAGTCACCCAATCATCCTTATCAGCAGAAACAAAACATCTTAAATAAGTTTCCAAGGTCTGATTAGTTCGCTCGGTTTGGCCATTCGTCTGAGGATGGAAGGCCGACGAAAAAGACAAATCAATGCCCATCTTAGCACAAAAGATCCGCCAAAATCTGGACACAAACTGGGAACCTCTGTCAGACACAATATTTTCAGGGATGCCGTGCAAGCGAACTACATTCTGAAAAAATAGAGGAACCAAATCGGAGGAGGAAGGCAATTTAGGCAAGGGCACCAAATGGACCATCTTGGAAAAACGATCACACACCACCCAGATGACAGACATTCTCTGAGAGACTGGAAGATCCGAAATAAAATCCATGGAAATGTGCGTCCAAGGCCTCTTCGGGACAGGCAAGGGCAAAAGCAAACCGCTGGCACGAGAACAGCAAGGCTTAGCCCGAGCACAAATCCCACAGGACTGCACAAAGGAACGCACATCCCGCGACAAGGAAGGCCACCAGAAGGACCTAGCCACCAAATCTCTGGTACCAAAAATCCCAGGATGGCCTGCCAACACTGAAGAATGAACCTCGGAAATAACTCTGCTGGTCCATCTATCTGGGACAAACAGTCTCTCTGGTGGGCAACGGTCAGGTCTATCCGCCTGAAATTCCTGCAGCACTCGTCGCAAATCTGGGGAAATGGCAGACAAAATCACTCCCTCTCTGAGGATACCAGCCGGCTCAGAAACTCCCGGAGAGTCAGGCACAAAACTCCTAGAAAGAGCATCAGCCTTCACGTTCTTCGAACCAGGCAGGTACGAGACCACGAAATCGAAACGGGAGAAAAACAACGACCAACGAGCCTGTCTAGGGTTCAGCCGCTTGGCAGACTCGAGATAAATCAGATTTTTGTGATCAGTTAAGACCACTACACGATGCTTAGCTCCCTCGAGCCAATGTCGCCACTCCTCAAATGCCCACTTCATAGCCAACAACTCCCGATTACCAACATCATAATTCCGCTCGGCAGGCGAAAACTTTCTTGAAAAGAAAGCACAAGGCTTCATCACAGAGCAATCAGAGCTTCTCTGCGACAAAACATCCCCTGCTCCAATCTCAGAAGCATCAACCTCGACCTGAAAAGGAAGAGAGACATCGGGCTGACACAAAACTGGAGCCGAAGAAAACCGGCGCTTCAGCTCCCGAAAGGCCTCCCCGGCCGCAGGAGACCAATTAGTCACATCAGAACCCTTCTTGGTCAAATCCGTCAAGGGTTTAACCACGCCAGAAAAATTAGCAATGAAGAAACGGTAAAAATTAGCAAAACCCAAGAACTTCTGAAGACTCTTAACAGATGTAGGCTGAGTCCAGTCATGAATAGCTTGGACCTTGACTGGGTCCATCTCAATAGTAGAAGGAGAAAAAATAAAACCCAAAAAGGAAACCTTCTGTACTCCGAAGAGACATTTTGAGCCGTTCACAAATAAGGCATTAGCACTCAGGACCTGAAATACCATCCTGACCTGCTTCACATGGGACTCCCAGTCCTCAGAAAAAAACAAAATGTCATCCAGATACACAATCATAAATTTATCCAGATATTCTCGGAAGGTGTCATGCATGAAGGACTGGAACACAGAAGGAGCATTAGAGAGTCCAAAAGGCATCACCAAGTACTCAAAATGGCCTTCGGGCGTATTAAATGCTGTTTTCCATTCATCCCCCTGCTTAATGCGCACAAGGTTATACGCACCACGAAGATCTATCTTGGTGAACCAACTGGACCCCTTAATCCGAGCAAACAGATCAGACAACAATGGCAAAGGATACTGAAATTTGACCGTGATTTTATTTAGAAGACGATAATCTATACAAGGTCTCAGAGAACCATCCTTCTTGGCCACAAAAAAGAATCCTGCACCAAGAGGGGAGGAGGACGGGCGAATATGTCCCTTCTCTAAAGACTCCTTTATATAGCTCCGCATTGCGGCATGTTCTGGTACAGACAAATTAAAAAGTCGTCCCTTAGGGAACTTACTACCAGGAATCAAATTTATAGCACAATCACAATCCCTGTGAGGAGGCAGGGCACCGGATCTGGGCTCATCAAATACATCCTGGTAGTCCGACAAAAACTCAGGGACCTCAGAAGGAGTGGAAGAAGCATTTGATACCAAAGGAGCATCGCCATGAATCCCCTGGCAACCCCAACTTGACACAGACATAGCTTTCCAATCCAGAACTGGATTATGGGCCTGCAGCCATGGCAGACCCAACACGACAACATCATGCAAATTATGCAGCACAAGAAAGCGAATCACCTCCTGATGCACAGGAGTCATGCACATGGTCACTTGAGTCCAATATTGAGGCTTATTCTCAGCCAATGGTGTAGCATCAATTCCCCTCAGTGGAATAGGGAATTCCAAAGGCTCCAGGACAAAACCACAGCGTCTGGCAAACGACAAATCCATCAGATTCAGGGCAGCACCTGAATCCACAAAAGCCATAACCGAGTAGGATGACAAAGAACAAATTAAAGTAACAGACAAAATGAATTTAGGCTGTATAGTACCAATGGTGACAGGTTTAGCGATTTTTTTAACGCGCTTAGAGCATGCTGAGATAACATGAGTTGAATCGCCACAGTAAAAGCACAACCCATTTTGACGTCTATGATTTTGCCGCTCAATTCTGGTCAGAACTCGGTCACATTGCATAGACTCAGGTCTCTGTTCAGAAAACACCGCCAGATGGTGCGCAGATTTGCACTCCCGCAAACGCCGATCAATCTGAATGGCCAAAGCCATTGAGTCATTCAGACTTGCAGGCATGGGGAACCCCACCATAACATTCTTAATGGCTTCAGAAAGACCTTCTCTGAAATTTGCAGCCAGAGCACACTCATTCCATTGAGTAAGCACCGACCATTTCCGAAATTTTTGACAATACACCTCAGCTTCATCCTGGCCCTGAGAAAGAGCCAGCAAGGCCTTTTCTGCCTGATTCTCAAGATTAGGTTCCTCATAAAGCAGTCCAAGCGCCAGGAAAAACGCATCCACATTCAGCAATGCAGGATCTCCTGGCACCAGAGAGAAAGCCCAATCTTGAGGGTCGCCACGTAACAAGGAGATAACAATTTTAACTTGCTGAGTGGAATCACCAGAGGAACGAGGTCTCAAAGATAGAAACAATTTATAATTATTCTTAAAATTCAGAAACCTAGATCTATCTCCAGAAAACAACTCAGGAATAGGTATTTTTGGCTCTGACATAGGGCTATGAACAACAAAATCCTGAATGCTTTGCACCCTTGCAGCAAAATGTTCCACACTAGAAGTCAGACTCTGAATATCCATGTCTGCAGCTGAACTCAAAGCCACCCAGAGATTAAGGGGATGAGAGAAGCTGGACAGACTGCAGCAAAGATAGAGAGGAGAAAAAAAAATTGTACTCAGGGCTTCTCTTATCCCACTTCTGCGATGTATTAAACACTTTTTGGGCCTGCTGTACTGTTATGATCCTAGTGGCTGAGGATCACAAAACGGACTAGCTAAGTTTATGAACATAGACACGAGCTCTAGGGAGGTGGTAACTGGACTGAACGCAAACCTGATCCTAACCAACACACTAAAGGTAGCCGGTGAACGTACCTAAATTCCTGGACGTCTCGACGCAGCCTGAGAAACTATCTACTCCTGGAGGGAAAGTAAGACCTCACTTGCCTCAAGAGAAATCACCCCAAAGATATAGAAAAGCCCCCAACAAATAACGGTGAGGTAAGGGGAAAACACAAATGTAGAATGAAAACAGATTCAGCAAATGAGGCCCACTAATACTAGATAGCAGAAGACAGATAGGGAACTGTGCGGTCAGTAAAAAACCCTATGCAAAATACCCACGCTGAGAATACAAGAACCCCCACACCAACTAACGGTGTGAGGGGAGAAACTCAGCCCCCTAGAGCTACCAGCAAGCAAGGAAATCACATATTAGCAAGCTGGACAAGAAACAAAAATAAAGCAAGAAACATATGACCACTGATGGTCAAAAATGAACCAAGCAAAACTTAGCTTCTCTTGAAGAGACAGATAACGAAGGACTGCAGGAGAGCTCCAAAATAGCACTGAAGACATTGACAGCAGGCAAGGAATAATGGTCCAGGTGAGCTAAATAGCAAACCTGAATAGCAAGAGACGAAACAGCTGATTCCAGCCAAAGAGCCGCAGTAAAACAAAAAGGCCACTAGAGGGAGACAAAACAGAGAACTCACACAGTGTTCACAACAGGGGCCATGTGCAGCATTATATGGGGGCAAATATCTCTATGGAGCATCTTGTGGGGCCATGTGCAGCGTTATATGAGGCAAATAATTCTATGGAGCATCTTATGGGGCCATGTGCAGCATTATATGGGGGCAAATATCTCTATGGAGCATCTTGTGGGGCCATGTGCAGCATTATATGGGGGCAAATATCTCTATGGAGCATCTTGTGGGGCCATGTGCAGCGTTATATGAGGCAAATAATTCTATGGAGCATCTTATGGGGCCATGTGCAGCATTATATTGGGCAAATATCTCTATGGAGCATCTTGTGAGGCCATGTGCAGCATTATATGGGGCAAATATCTCTATGGAGCATCTTATGGGGCCATAATCAGCATTTGTGCAGCATTATATGGGGGCAAATATCTCTGTGGAGCATCTTATGGGGCCATAATCAGAATTTGTGCAGCATTATATGGGGCAAATGTGTCTATGGAGCATCTTATGGGGCCATAATCAGCATTTGTGCAGCATTATATGGGGCATATTTTATTATGGAGCATCTTATGACACCCATCAAAACTGTATGGAGCACTATATGGGGAGTATTTTGTATGGAGCATTATATGGAGTATTATATGGGGCCATAATGAACAGTATGGAGCATTATATGGGGCTCCTGATTCAATATGGATATTCAAAAACACTTAACCTACTGATGTTTCAATTAATTTTACTTTTATTGGTATCTATTTTTATTTTTGACGTTTATCGGTAGCTGCTGCATTTTCCACAATAGGCTTATACTCGAGTCATTAAGTTTTTTTTTGTGCAAAATTAGGGGTCTCGGCTTATACTCGAGTATATACGGTATGTCTAAATAATACAATGTGATTTTCTGTTTTTTATTTTTAGATTCTGTCTGTCACAGGTGAAGTGTACATACTATAAAAATTACAGACCTCTCCATTCTTTGTAGGTGGGAAAACTTGCAATATCGGCAGTGTATCAAATACTTTATTTCCCCACTGTTCATACCAGTGTCCTGGTTGTCTCATGTATCTGACAGAGTAGCTGTTTGCCAGGGCTGGAACCACTGAGGTGGAGACAGCCCCTTTAATATACTTAAAAAAGGCTCGTACTTCTGAGGATTTTGCCAAGCCTGTACCGGACTGCATTTATCCCGGACTATATGAATGAACTGACTAACAGAAGGACACAGTGGATAAAGACAACTACACTAGCGGTCGTAGCTCCAGGTTCCTGCTTTCATCACCAGGTTATTATATACATGTTTTTATATACTTACTCGCAGCAGTTTAATTGATCTGATTGCTTGCTTCTTACACATGGTTCCCTTACTTTTTGATTCCAGCGCAGATAGTTCTAGTCTTTTTTAATTACATTATTTATATTGTCACAGATCGGTGGTACTGTGCAACTATCAGCTGCAGGTTTCAAAGGTGCGATAGCGCTTTTGGTATATATACCTCTATACCTTTAATATACTTGACTTGTAGAAATGAGAAACGGCAAGTTTCTGGAGGTACTCAAAAATATACTGTACAAGATAACAACAGATTTGATTCCCCCCAAAAAAATCCTTTAGAGGACATTACAAGAATATAGCTGCCAACATATCTGCCCCAACCATGCCCTCCCGGAAACCCCAGTCCCACACACCCAGGTGCAGGATTGGCGCCTCCCTGAGCAGGACGCAGAGTGGACCTGCTGGTGTCAGCTGAATGTGCCTTCGAGGATACACATTCGGTTGAAATGTATTGCCCCGCCGTCACTGTCGCAATAGGCCGGCGACCTCGCAGAAGAAGACGACTAACTTGTGAGTGCCCATTTCAGGCGGCGCATGACAGTGACAGGTGCATTCATGTCAGCCGCCGGCTTCTACTAGGTTGGCGGCCATTTTAACATGACCTCGCCGGATCTAAGAAGAGGACGCAGGGAGCGCCGGCAGGTAAGAGGAATGTTTTTTTCTCTCTCTTTCTAATGTCACTGTGGATGCGGCATGATCCTGGGGCCAGGCCAAGAGACCTAGGGGTCACAGCCAGGGGCAAGGGCCCCCTAGCTCCCTTGGCGATGGCTAGGCCGCCTGGCTGGGCGAACTGGCCCTGACTAGGCCCCCTGGCCCTAGCTAGGCACCTTGGCCGTGCCCCCAGGACTCTTAGCCCTGGCTGTGCCCCCTATCATAAGGCCAAGGGATTTAAGGGGCACAGCGAGGTTGAAAGGACATAGGGGCCAGGATAGGGCACAATTTTAAGTAAAGGGAATCTGTCAGGTCCACCATACCCTCCAACTAGCAACATTCATTTATTTACGAGTAAACTCCCTTCCTAATCAGCCCTGTATAACTTTTTTTGTAAAACTAGGTTTAAAGCAAACCTGTCACCAGGATTTTGCCAAGTAAACTGTAGGCACTGTTATACTGATTAAAATGATACCGGGGTTGATGAAATACGTCTTGTCGTTGTTTAATCTTTATTTGTATTTTTCAGTTATTGAGATTCTCGTTCTTCAGGGCGGCCTGTGGGGGGTTCTTTTTGTGTCACCACTAGTGTTTAGCATTCCGATACTGCAAATATCGGGTATCGGCCGATATTTGCAGTATCGGAATTCCGATACCGAGTTCCGATATTTTTGTGATATCGGAAATCGGAATCGGAAGTTCCTATAAGTTCCCAGGCGTGTGCGGTGCGTATGGTTCCCAGGGTCTGGAGGAGAGGAGACTCTCCTTCAGGCCCTGGGATCCATATTCATGTAAAAAATAAAGAATAAAAATTAAAAATATGGTTATACTCACCCCTCGGACGGACCCTGGACCTCAGCGGTGCAACCGGCAGCCTCCGTTCCTAAGAATGCAGTGAGTGTAGGACCTGCGATGGGGTCGCGGCTTGTGATTGGTCGCGTGAGCGGTCACATGAGCGGTCTCACGACCAATCACAAGCCGCGACGTCATCGAAGGTCCTTCACTCTGCATTCTTAGGAACGGAGGCAGACACTTGCAGCGGTGAGGTCCAGGGGCCGTCGGAGGGGTGAGTATATCCATATTTTTTATTCTTTATTTTTTACATGAATATGGATCCCAGGGCCTGAAGGAGAGTTTCCTCTCCTTCAGACCCTGGGAACCATCCAGGATCACTTTCGATATTTGTGTCCCATTGACTTGTATTGGTATCGGGTATCGGTACGGCGATATCCGATATTTTTTGGATATCGGCCGATCCAATCCGATACCGATACTTTCAAATATCGGAATGTATCGCTCAACACTAGTCACCAGTGATCCCTGTATTACCTATACACTGACACTATATACAGAGCTCCTGTGTATAATGTCACCAGTGATCACTGTATTACCTGTACACAATACACTATATACAGAGCTCCTGGGTATATTGTCACTGGTGATCACTGTATTAGCTGTACACTGACACTATATAGAGAGCTCCAGTGTATGTCACCAGTGATCACTGTATTACCTGTATACTATACAATATAGAGCTCCTGTGTATAATGTCACCAGTGATCACTATTACCTGTACACTATATACAGAGCTCCTGTGTATAATGTCATCAGTGATCACTGTATTACCTGTACACAGACACTATATGCAGAGCTCCTGTGTATGTCACTGATGATCACTGTCTTACCTGTACACTATATACTGAGCTCCTGTGTATAATGTCATCAGTGATCACTGTATTACCTGTACACTGACACTAAATACAGAGCTCCTGTGTATAGTGTCACTGGTGGTCACTGCATTACCTGTACACTGACACTATATACAGAGCTCCTGTGTATAATGTCATCGGTGATCACTGTATTACCTGTACACTGACACTAAATACAGAGCTCCTGTGTATGTCACCAGTGATCACTGTATTACCTGTACACTATACACTCTATAAAGCTCCTGTTAAGTCACTGGTGATCACTGTATTACCTGTACACTATATACAGCGCTCCTGTGTATAATGTCACTGGTGATCACTGTCTTACCTGTGCACTATATACAAAGCTCCTGTGTATAATGTCACCGGTGATCACTGTATTTACCTGTACACTACATACAGAGCTCCTGTGTATAATGTCACTGGGATCACTATTACCTGTACATTTACACTGTACTGTATACTATACACTCCCTTGTATAATGCCATAGGTGGTATTAGTATTGTCATTTTTATTCATGATCAGTATTGTCACTATGTGGTGGTAATATGTAATCTGGTCACAGTATGGCGGTATTTCTCCCTTGAATGTGGTATTATTCGGTCACGATGTGGTGGTAATATGTGGTCAGGTCATGGTGTGGTGGAATTCGTTCCTTGTATGTGGTATCATTCAGTCACTATGTGGTGGTAATATGTGGTCTGGCCATGGTGTGGCAGTATTTGTTCCATGTATGTGGTATTATTCATTCACTATGTGGTGGTGATATGTGGTCTGGTCACAGTGTGGCGGTATTTGTTCCATGTATGTGGTATTATTCGGTCACTATGTGGTGGTAATATGTGGTCCGGTCACAGTGTGGAGGTATTTCTCCCTTGTATGAGGTATTATTTGGTAACTATGTGGTGGGCTATGTGTTCTGGTCACAGTGGGGCTGCATGTCTCCCAGTTGCTGCATCCACTTACTGCCTGGTGCAAAATGGCTGATAACACAGGAAATGGCACATACAAAGCAAACAACTATGTGGACTGTCCCTCTAAACGTCGTAATTTCATCAGCTTGTCCTATACAACAGAGACCACTGCCCACGCTTCCCTGCCATCCCATGTCACTCCTGAGTCCTCACACTACCCAGCCCATCATTCACGGCCGGTCAACACACCACGGCACACATGGACTGTACCTCGAAATGTCACGTGCATCCTGCGCGCACACTCGCCAGCCCAGTGCTCATTGGTGGAGCAGCCATTTGCCAAATAATCCGCTACTGATTGGATAATCAGAGGCTCCACCCCTCTAGCCAACTGCCGCCTATGGAACGCAACGGATAACGTCTCATGTAGTAGCAGCGCTGCACACAGACAACGGTGCGTATGTGACGGGCGAATGCAGACGGTTCATAGCCCTTCATGCAGCTATGACCGGGGCGCGAGTGGCCGGTGGACGTTAGTAGTGTGACTGTAGGAAGCCAGTGACAGTGTGCTGAAGCCGAGCAGCTTCCTGAACGTGTCGTTCTTTGTGACTAGGGCGAGAAGATGCGGCGGAGCGCGGTGCCGCCGAGGACCGTCCCCCCGAAGCGTGCAAGACGGAGCTCCCGGGACTCCCGTGGCCCAGCAGGTCAGGCGTGGCTGGCAGGGTCACACGGAGGGGGGTTGTGTATAGGAGCGGAGCTGGGGACAGCCCCTGTGAGCCCGACCTGTTTGCTGCAAAGGAAACCCGACAATTTCAAAAGTCTAAAAAGTTTGTTTTAATAATAAAATGGTATAAAGTATGGAAAGACCAGCATTTTTGATAGTTTGAACTTTTAACCCGTTACTGACATGTGCCCTCCAAGTCTGTAGCAGGTGTATGGGCAGGTGTATGGCAGGTAGTCGCTCCACCTGCGACTGTTGGAGGGACCCTGACATTCAACCCAAGTGCAGGCGCTCGGTGCATCAGGGCGGGGCCGACCAGTTATACTCACCTTCCATCTATCTCTGACGCCTCAGCTGTCCATCATAATAGAGGGGGAGGAGACTGAGGGACAATGGGCAGGAGTATATAAGTGGCTGGCCCTGCCATGATGCACCGAGCAGCAGGACTTAGCTTGGCCGGTCAGTCTGTGCTTGACCGTCCCTTTAACCCCTTCATGACATTGGGTTTTTGTGTTTTCGTTTTTCGCTCCCCTCCTTCCCAGAGCCATAACTTTTTTATCTTTACGTCAATATGGCCACGTGAGATTGTTTTTTTGTGGGACGAGTTGTACTTTTGAACACCACCATTGGTTTTTCCATGTGTACTGGAAAACCAGAAAAAGATTAAAGTCTGGTGAAACTGCAAAAAAAAAAGTGCAATTCCACAACTGTGTTTTTTTTTTTTTTTTTAAACCATGTTCACTAAATACTTAAAGGGAACGTGTCACTAATTTTGAGCCTATGAACAAATGCCACCACCTTTGACTGCTCCTGTGCTGCATTCCACAAATGTGTCTAAGAGCTCCTGACTCCCCTTGTATACCCCAAAAAATAGCACTTGAAATGCTCCCGCACGTAAATGCATGTAAATGAGGGTGGTCCGTTCCAATGGGTGTCCTCGCTGCGTCCTCGTCCCTCCTCTCTGCCCCTAATCTCGCCCTCCTGCTTTGATGTGACACGTCGTTCACATAGAGAACCGAGAGCTCGCATCTGCGTACTACACATAACAGCCACTGGTGGATGGTTATGCCAACCGCAGATGTTAGCACTTGTTAGTTGTTCAAATCAGCTGAGATGTGCGGGGAAAGTTGCCGGAGCACACAGCAAACAGAGACCACCGTGGACGTACCTATATATCTAAGGTGGTAAAGGGGTTAACGGGTGCATCATTCTATGCTGTCATAAGGCTGTCAATGGGTTGCTATGACAGCTGGGGATCTGTTTAAGACCACCATGCCTGTCATTAAGGAGCTCTCTTGGAAACCTGTCTGTGGCCAACCTTCACAGAAAGACATGTTATTTGCTATATGCAGTAGTACTGGGAAATTGGTGTATAAAACACGAGATCAGGTGCAGGTCCCCTAATGGGTACAGTAAGAAGTTTAATAATGAAAATAATTTTAAAAATAAATCGCCCCTTTTTTCATTCATTAAAGAAAGTTATAAAAATCTCACATGTGCAATTACTGTGTCCGAAAAGTCAGATGTATCAAAATATAAAAATTAACTCGTCATGTGTTGCTTTCTTCATCACTGTAAAAACAAAAACTAGATTTAGCATAATCTTAAAGGGGTTGTACACTACTTGGACAACCCCTTCTTGATCCAAATGTTTGGGCTCGATAAAAGAATAAAGCGCATACTCGCCTTCCACGCCGGCGCCGTTCCTGCGGTGTCAGCACTTGCTCTCCCCGCTGCTCTTGTGCGGTGTAGTTACGCCAGCGCCCAGTCAGCGCTGGCATCACCATCCTCGCCTTCTTACAAACTGAACATAAAGTGAAAGTATGAGCTGCAGCTGATCTCGGACTTCCTCTTCCTGTTCAAATCGTCAGGGACAATGACGCCACCGCTGATTGGCGCCGGCGTCACATGTCAAAACACCGCACAAGACCCTCAGGGGACTGAATGCTGATCGCAAGCAGAGCAGGGGAGAATGATAAGAGGCGTCTTCAGCACAGCGCTAACTGTCTCTCTGCTTCTCAGGCGCCGGTATGTGTCAGACGGATGACATCCCTATGTGTCATCCGTGTGCGGGACGTTTTACAGCCAGTGTTGCTGGTAAGAAACGGACATGTCAACGTATTTTGCCCACAGACACATGGTCCGTGGAAAGACACTGACGTGCACAGACCCATTCGCTTGAATGGGTCTACGTGTGCAAGTGTCTCCAGTACGTGTGAAAACCGTCACTACACGTCCTGGACACACGTCTGAAAGAGGCCTAACTGGGAGGCGGCCTTCAGTCGGCAGTCATGCCTCGCTGACAGCAGGGTGGAAAACGTAACATCAACAGGAGCAGCTGAATCGCCAGCTGGAGCGGTCTGAATTCCCTATGCCAGCGAAGAATGGCATCGGGCACTAGAGGCAGGTAGGTAGTAACTACCTGCCTGATAATGCTTGGCACTTTCATATATTATTATTTTTTTTATTTTTTTTTAATACAAAGCTCCGAATAACCCCTTTAACACTTTCTGTATTTGCAGCTTGGTGAACAGCAGAAAATCAAAATGTGACGGGGAAAAAAAATGCAGACTATTTTTTTTCCCTCTAAAATCTATCTCTTAATATTTATTATAACTTTATCTGCATCAAAATGAGTGCCACTGATAAAAAATTAAACTAATCCTACAAAAAAGCAAGGCTTCGTAAAGCTACGTAGACAAAAAAAAAATGAGGCCTTTTGGAATGCAATGATGAAAAAACAAGAAGTTTGGTCATTAACCCCTTTACCCCCAAGGGAACTTTGCACGTTAATGACCGGGCCAATTTTTACAATTCTGACCACTGTCCCTTTATATGAGTTTATAACTCTGGAATGCTTCAATAGATCCCGGTGATTCTGACATTGTTTTCTTGTGACATATTGTACTTCTTAATAGTGGTAAAATTTCTTTGATATTACTTGCGTTTATTTGTGAAAAAAACGGATAATTGGCGTAAATTTTGAAAATGTTGCATTTTTCCAACTTTGAATTTTCATGCCCTTAAATCACAGAGATATGTCACGCAAAATACTTAATAAGTTACATTACCCACTTGTCTACTTTACATCAGCACAAGTTTGGAACCAAAATTTTTTTGTTAGGAAGTTATAAGGGTTAAAGGGAACCTGTCACCCCAAAATCGAGGGTGAGATAAGCCCACCGGTATCAGGGGCTTATCTACAGCATTCTGTAATGCTGTAGATAAGCCCCCGATGTATCCTAAAAGATGAGATAAAGAGGTTAGATTATACTCACCTGGGCAGGCGGTCCGATCCAATGGGCATCGCGGTCCGGTCCGGGGCCTCCCGTCTTCTTACGATGACGTCCTCTTCTGGTCTTCATGCTCCGGCGCAGGCGTACTTTGTCTGCCCTGTTGAGGGCAGAGCAAAGTACTGCAGTGTGCAGGTGTCGGGAAAGTTCAGAGAGGCCCGACTCCTGCGCACTGCAGTACTTTGCTATGCCCTCAACAGGGCAGACAAAGTGCGCCAGAGCCGCAGCGTGAAGACCAGAAGAGGACGTCATATGATGAAGATAGCAGGCCCCTGACCGGACCACAACTCCCATCAGACTGGACCAGCAGCAGGAGTCCCTGGGTGAGTATAATATAACCTACAGCATTACAGAATGCTGTAGCTAAGCCCCTGATGCCGGTAGGCTTATCTCACCCTCGATTTTGGGGGTGACAGGTTCCCTTTAAGGCCGCTGTCACACATGCGAGTTTTACGGACGTAAGAGCGCAGAAACTATGTGCGTAAAACTCGCATAACATACGGCACAATGCTTCTCAATGGGTCTCGTCCTATCAGCCGTATATTACGGATCCGTAATATATGGCGTTCTACGGCCGTACAAAATCGCAGCATGCTGCGTTTGTCAGCGTATTGCGCAAATAATACGCCAATGAAAGTCTATGGGGGTGAGAAAAATACGGATTCCACACGGACCAGCAGTGTGACTTGCGAGAAATACGCAGCGGTGTTAGTGAAAAGTCGGTAATTCAATTGCCGGCTTTTCATTTCTCCTGCCTAAACCCGACAGGATATGAGACATGGTTTACATACAGTAAACCATCTCATATCCCCATTTTTTTGCATATTCCACACTACTAATGTTAGTAGTGTGTGTGTGCAAAATTTCAGCGCTGTAGCTGCTAAAATAAAGGGTTAAATGGCGGAAAAAATTGGCGTGGGCTCCCGCGCAATTTTCTCCGCCAGAGTGGTAAAGCCAGTGACTGACGGCAGATATTAATAGCCAGGAGAGGGTCCATGGTTATTGGCCCCCCCGTGGCTAAAAACATCTGCCCCCAGCCACCCCAGAAAAGGCACATCTGGAAGATGCGCCTGTTCTGGCACTTGGCCACTCTCTTCCCATTCCCGTGTAGCGGTGGGATATGGGGTAATGAAGGGTTAATGCCACCTTGCTATTGTAAGGTGACATTAAGCCAGATTAATAATGGAGAGGCGTCAATTATGACACCTATCCATTATTAATCCAATTGTTTGAAAGGGTTAAAAAAAAACACACACATGATTTAAAAGTATTTTAATGAAATAAACACAGCGGTTTTAATATTTTATTGCTCTCTCAATCCATTTGCAGACCCTCGCTTGGCAAAACAATAAACCCACAATATACATACCTTCTGCTGACCCGTCACGTCCCACGAGGTAATCCATCTGAAGGGGTTAAAATAATTTACAAGCAGGAGCCCTGCAAATGCAGCTGTGCTCGTGCTTGTAATTCCCCGGCGAATGAAGGAAATATAGGTCATTGACCTACATTTCCTTCAGTCGCGGTGATGCGCCCCCTGGTGGATGTCCTCATATGATCTGGAGCGTGGGAAAAAGTATACTATACATTTGAGCACATAAATCCATTAGATGTCGGTTTTGCAAGCCTGCGAGAAAATATCGCAGTACGGATGCCATACGGATTACATACGGAGGATGCCATGCGCAAAATACGCTGACACACCCTGCCTACGGATCACTATTTTGGGAACATTTCTCCGTATTACGGCCGTAAAATACGGACCGTATTGTCTTACGCCGAGTGTGACGCCGGCCTAAAAGTTGACCAGCGATTTCTCATTTTTACAACACCATTTTTTTTTATTTATTTAATTTTAGGGACCACATCACATTTGAAGTCGCTTTGAGGGGTCTATATGATAGAAAATACCCGAAAGTGACACCATTCTAAAAACTGCACACACACACACCCCCCCCCCCCAGTGCTCAAAAAACCACATTGAAGAAGTTTATTACCCCTTCAGGTGCTTCACAGGAATTTTTGGAATGTTTAAAAAAAAAAAAAAAATGAACATTTAACTTTTTTCACCAAAAAAACAAATTGGATCTGAATTAATTATTTTACCAAGGGTAAAGGAGAAATTTGACCCCAAAAGTTGTACAATTTGTCCTGAGTCACCGTTACCCCATATGTGGGGGTAAACCACTGTTTGGGCGCATGGCAGAGCTCGGAAGGGAAAGAGCCACGTTTCACTTTTCAGTGCAAAATTGACTGGAATTGAGAGGATGCCATGTCACGTTTGCAGATCCCGTGATGTGCCTAAACAGTGGAAACCCCTGACAAGTGACATCAGTTTGGAAAGTAGACCCCCTAAGGAACTTATCTAGATGTGTGGTGAGCACTTTGAACCCCCAAGTGCTTCACTGAAGTTTATAATGCAGAGCCGTAAAAATAAAAAATCATATTTTTTTCACAAAAATGATCTTTTCGCCCCCAATTTCTTATTTTCCCAAGGGTAACAGGAGAAATTGGACCCCAAAGCTTGTTGTGCAATTTCTCCTGAGTACGCTGATACCCCATAAGTGATGATAAACCACTGTTTGGGCGCATGGCAGAACTCAGAAGGGAAGAAGCACCGTTTGACTTTTTCAACGCAGAATTGGCTGGAACTGAGATCAGACGCCATGTCGCATTTGGAGAGCCCCTGATGTGCCTAAACAGTTAAAAAAAACCACAAGTGACCCCATTTTGGAAACTCGACCACCGAAGGAACTTATCTAGATGTGTGGTGTGCACTTAGAACCCCCAATTGTTTCATTAAAGTTTATAATATAGAGCCGTGAAAATTAAAAAATCTTATTTTTTCCACAAAAATTATCTTTTAGCCCACAATTTTTAATTTTACCAATGGTATCTGGAGAAACTGGACCCCAAAAGTTGTCATGCAATTTGTGCTGAGTACGCTGATATGCCATATGTGGGGGAACTACCGTTTGGGCGCATGGCAGAGCTCGGAAGGGAAGGAGCGCTGTTTTGGAATGCAGACTTTGATGGAATGGTCTGCAGGCGTCACGTTGCATTTGCTGAGCCCCTGATGTGCCTAAACAGTAGAAACCCCCCACAAGTGACCCCATATTGGAATCTAGACCCCCAAGGACCTTATCTAGATGTGTTGTGAGAACTTTGAACCCCAAAGTGTTTCACTAAAGTTTATAACGCAGAGCCGTGAAAATAAAAAAACATTTTTTTCCCATAAAAATGATTTTTTTTTTTTAGCCCCCAAATTTTTATCTTCACCAGGGTAACAGGAGAAATTGAACAACAAAAGTTGTTGTCCAATTTGTCCTGAGTACGCTGACACCCATATATGGGGGTAAACCACTTTTTGGGCGCACAGCAGAGCTCAGAAGGGAAGGAGCACCATTTTACTTTCTCATTGCAGAATTGGCTGGAATTGAAATCAGACATCATGTCGCGTTTAGAGAGCCCCTGATATGCCTAAACAGTGGAAACCCCCCAATTCTAACTCCAACACACCCCTAATCCCAACCCTAACCACAACACACCCCTAATCCCAACCCTAACCACAACACACCCCTAATCCCAACCATAACCCTAACCCGAACACACCCTTAATCCCAACCGTAAACATCCAAACCCTAACCCCAATTCTAACCCTAACTTTAGCCCCAACCCTAACTTTATCCCCAACTCTGATCCTAACTTTAGCCCTAACGGGAAAATGGAAATAAATAATTTTTTTTAATTTTTATTATTTTTCCCTTACTAAGGGAGGGATAAACAGGGGTTTGATTTACTCTTTATAGTGGGGTTTTTTGTTTGGCAGCTGTGACACGCTAAAAGATGCTTTTTATTGCAAAAAATAGTTTTTGCATCACCACATCTTGAGAGCTATAATTTTTCTATATTTTGTTCCACAGAGTCATGTGAGGTCTTGTTTTTTGCGGGGTGAGTTGACTTTTTTATTGGTACCATTTTCGGGCACATTAATTTTTTTTTTTTTTATTCCGATTTTTGAGAGGCAGAATGAACAAAAACCAGCAATTCATGAATTTCTTTGGGGGGGCGTTTATACCGTTCTGCATTTGATAAAGCAGTTTTAGTCTTCGGGTCAGTACGATGACAGTGATACCTCATTTATATATGTGTGTGTGTGTGTATATATATATATATATATATAATTTTTTTTTAGGTTTTGGCGCTTTTATACAATAAAAACTATTATATATATTATATTATTCTGAGGGCTATAACTTTTTTATTTTTTCGCTGATGACGCGGCATGGCGGCTCGTTTTTTGCAGGATTCCGTCCATGGGAATTAGGGCCCGGGTCACATGGACGGAATAGTACGTCCAATGGTAGAAAGGGGTTAAGACCATAATAAGCTCTGTACTTGTAGGTTATAAATAGGTTTTACCTAGAGAAGGGGAATAGTAGGAAAGTGCAATTTAAGCTATTCTAACCATTTTCTTTTACCTTTTAGGCAGGGCGAGGCCGTCAATGAATATGGTTGACACTTCTTTCGTTTTCATGTGCAAACAATGTAATGTCATCTTGGCTGAAGGACGTAGCGCATTTATATACAATGAACAGTTGGACGTGATCGCATGCCTACAAGCTACTACAGCTGTAAGGGTGGACAAGGAACATAATTACTTAAGTGAGGAAATGCAACATTGTGTTTATAACAGTCTGAAATGTAAAATTTGCTCAGCTAAAGTAGGCCTGTTTCTGATCAGTGCAGTAGCAGAATTTGCACACTTAAGACAAATGTTTTGCTTCTCTAGAACATCAATTGTGTGCTATTCCATTCAGACCAAACAAATGTTTGAAGGAAGCCAAATAAATGTTAATGTTCCTCAATGTCTAACAGAGCTTAAAAATCTAGAGAAAGAGTTGCTTGATACATACAATGGTATAATGCAGTTGGGTAACCAGCTCCTGACGAAGGTTGATTGAAAATAAGCTAAGGTGGTAAAGTAAAATTTCATTTCTGGAAAGCATTTACCTAGTTTATTGTTCTTATGCCGAAGTAATGTTCATTTATTTCTTGTTTTTTGCTTAACTAATAATGTTCACTAATGTGTGTAATCATTAAAATAATTATTAGCAAAGTGGACCTGAACCAAAGATGCTGGACTTCGCAAGGTTTAAAAGCATGAGGAACTTAATGGCCCTTTATGGTATTATATTTGCTACAATTCTCGTCATTTGGCCTAATTTTTGTAGGTGGTAATGTAATGAGGCGAGACTGACATGATTAGATAAACAAAAAAAAGTGTGTGTGGGGGGGGCTATCCAGTGCCACTCCCTGATCTATCAGGATGTGGTTGGCGCTGATGTCTCATCTACACATACCTGCTGGCACAGGTACAGGATTTGAAAACTGTACCACAGGTCGAATTGAACATGAAGAGTAGGTCGGCTGCAGCTGATCTGACTTCTTCATATTCAGTTTTTACGAAGGTGGAGACAGTGATGCCAGCGTTGATTGCATGCCTGGTTCATGTGTCACAACAACAGCTCGAAAGCCCAAGGAACGTTAGTGCCGATACCTCTAGTACGGTATAGGTGTTTTATTTTATTGGGGCCAATCATGGGGTATGACAAGGAGTTGTCCAAGTAGTGGACAACTGCATTAACCTTGCTGTTCATTGCTTTTTTGCGTGTTAACTGATGGAAAATGTCTCATACATAGTTTTTGTGTTAACCACACTTTTCTGTTGAGCAGTTCATTCCAGTTTGCATAGTTGGAGGTGTGTGTGTGTGTGTGTGTATATATATATATATATCTAAACAGTATTCAATCCTTTGTCCCTTTAGTGGTACTCACTGATCCAACAGATGACTGCGGTGTGGTTTGAAAAGCTAAACAATGAAACTTCTCATTTACACACTTAAGGACCCATTCATGAAGACCAGCATTCATAGGGAGGTTCATGCGTCTTCATGAATGTGAAGCATCTGATAAGTGGAATGTGCCACGCCTGAAATTTTACTTCAGTCAGGGTCTGAAGTGAGACTTCTGACGTATAGAACGCCACAGATCGTCATGAATTAGATCTGAACTGTAGTGTCCTTCCCCAGCTACACCCATCTTTGGGATTTGGGAGAAACTGGTGTGAAAATGCCAAAAGTCGCAAAGTTTTCTGCAACTCTGATTTGCACCTAAGTTTTGAAACATTTCTAAACTTTAACTCCACAATTCTGTTGTGAAAGACTTGAGGAGTCAGACCTTTACACCCCGCCCCCCAAGCCTATTTTCACCTTCCTGACAAGGCAATTTTTTCCATTCTGACCAATGTCTCTTTATGATGTAATAACTCACAAACTCTTCAACGGATCCCACTGAATATGACTTTTGTGTTTTTTGTGGAAATTTGGCAAAAAAAAATTAATTTCCAAAGTTATAATTTTTATACCCTTAAACCCAGAGAGTTATGTAAAAATAAATAACATTTAACCCCTTCCCGACATGCGCCGTACATATACTGCTCATCGCGGGAACGCACCTCCCGCAGAGAAGTATATGTATGGCGCACCAATCTTGTGGCCTCACGTTGAGTGCCGCCACGATCAGGTGCACGTGTCAGCTGTATGTGACAGCTGACACTCTGCAGCAATGCCCACGATTGGTGCTAGCACCGATCGTGGGCATTTAACCCCTCTGATGCCGCTGTCAGTAGTGACAGCGGCATCGAGAAGCATTGCGCAGGGAGGGGGCTCTCTGCGCGCTTCCATGTACCCTTTACATTCAAGATGCAATTGCATGGACAAATTCTAGGAAATAATAGTAAGAGATCTGTAAATTTTGAAAGACACTGATTTGACTTATCTCCCAAAATCTAATCTTTCACGCAAAGAACCTACTGCCTTACAAGAAATAAAAAAAATATGTCTGATATAATTATCAAAATGTCAGATAAAGGCGGGGTAGTTGTAATCATGAATCCTGTTGATTACAAAAACAAGATTTTGGAATTATCAGTCAATCCTACATGAGTTTTTCAGCTAGAAATGAATAATATGATTACAGATGGTCTTTTGTTAATTGTATTAACCGAAAAGCAAGCTGATTTTTTTGGAGGTCAAGCACCCTGTCCTGCCCATCATGCATGGATTACCCAAGATCCATAAGCAGGATGTTTTTCCCCTAATGAGACCAATTGTGTCAGGTATTGGTTCAATTAATGAGCACGTGTGAGTGTCTCGATTCACTCTTAAAATCTCTGGTACACAGAATTCCTGGGTATATACAGGATTGTAGAGATGTACTAGAGACTCTTTCAAACAAAAATGGTTGCCCCAATTTTCTTGGCTCAGTTGCGATGTGGTCTCGTTATATACTTGTATTCCTCATTCTGTGGCCATGAAGACGTTAAAATTTCATCTAACGAAATTCAGTGATTATTCTCAGGATTTGATGGATTATATTTTGCAGGTCACATTTTTCTTATTAGTTAGATACACGTGTGCACAACCGTATGAGGTGCACGGGTAGGTTCCCAAACCGTAATCCGCAAATAATAAAAAACCCGGCACTCAACTTTGTAGTGTGAAGAAACGAAAGGTTTATTATCCCAAATCCGAAAACGTTTCGGTCCCACAGTCAGACCTTCATCAGTAACGTTTACTGGGACAATGTATAGATTCAAGTGGCTATATGGCCTGCCAGGAGGTTGCTACCAATCTAGTATTGGATACCCAGAAAGAGGAGCTACAGCCTATAGAGGTGCTGTCATCGCGGCGTCCACCGCTGAATAGCAGGTCATTCAGCGGTGGACGCCGCGATGACAGCACCTCTATAGGCTGTAGATCCGACTGGGACTGAAACGTTTTCTGATTTGGGATAATAAACCTTTCGTTTCTTCACACTACAAAGTTGAGTGCCGGGTTTTGTATTATTTACATTTTTCTTATTGACTTAATTTTTTTTTTTTCTTTTGAGAAAAATATTTCGCAGCGGTCCGGTGTGGCCATGGGTGTCAAATTCTTGTCATCTCTGGCAAATCGTGTAATGTCATTTTGGGAATATAATTATTTGTACTCGGATTTAAATGTTTTTATGTCGCAGATCGTCTGGTATGGTAGATACATTGATGATACACTCATCATTTGGGATGGCAGTGTGTCTACCATACCGGACTTTGTGCGTTACAGCAATACTAATGAGTTTAATCTAAAATTCACTTTTGCTAATGATCCTACTTGTATTTCTTTTTTGGATCTTAGTTTACAGGGTATATCTGGAGAACTGATCTCAACTAAAACTTTTTCTAAACCATTTGCTGGAAATACTATTTTGCATGCGTCCAGCAGTCATCCAAGACACACTGTTACACCGTGTTCTAAATTATTGTGCAAATTGGATTTAAGTGTCGAAAGATTTAATTGTTTTGTTTTTCAAATAAACTCATGGATGGTATTGTGTCTCAGGGCTCAATGGATCACTGAAATCAATCTTAAACACATGTGATAATTAGTTTTCCAGGTGATTCTAATTAAAGGAAAACTACTTAAAAATGATGTTTCACATTATTAAGCAGGCCACAGTTTTCAAGTAACATGGGAAAGAAAAAGGATCTCTGCTGCCGAAAAGCATTGCCTTGGTCAAGGGATGAAAACATTAGATATTTCACGAAAACTTAAGAGTGATCATCATACTGTGAAGAGATTTGTGACTGAAACAGAGCACAAACAGAGTTAATGCAGATAAAGGCATAATGAGGAAGATTTCTGCCAGACAAATTCATTAGATTGAGAGCAGCTGCCAAAAGACAATCACAAAGCAGCAAAGAGTTATTTGAAGCTGCTGGTGCCTCTGGAGTGCCTCTAACCTTAAGGTGTAGGATCCTTCAAAGGCTTGCTTTGGTGCATAAACCTACTATTTGGCCACCCCTAAACAGTGCTCACAAGCAGAAATGGTTGCAGTGGGCCCAGATATACATGAAGAATAATTTCCAAAGAGTCTTTTTTACTGATGAGTGTCAAGCAACCCTGGATAGTCCAGATGGATGGAGTAGTGGATGGCCACCATGTCCCAACAAGGCTGCGGCGTCAGCAAGGAGGTGGAGTCGTCATGTTTTGGGCCGGAATCATGGGGAAACAGCCGGTAGGGCCCTTTAAGGTTCCTGAAGGTGTGAAAATGACCTCTGCAAAGTATATAGAGTTTCTGACTGACAGCTTTCGTCCATGGTATAAAAAGCAGAAACGTGCCTTCAGGAGCAAAATCATCTTCAAGCATGACAATGCACCATCTCATGCTGCTGCTATGGGCATAAAAGGAGAGAAACTCATGGTGTGGCCACCATCTTCTCCTGACCTCAACCCTATAGAGAACCTTTGGAGTATCATCAAGCAAAAGATCTATGAGGGTGGGAGGCAGTTCACATCAAAAACAGTAGCTCTGGGAGGCTATTCTGACTTCATGCAAAGAAATACAAGCAGAAACTCTCCAATAACTCACAAGTTCAATGGATGCAAGAATTGTGAAGGTGAAATCAAAGAAGGGGTCCTATGTTAACATGTAAGTTGGCCTGTTAGGATGTTTTGGAGTTAAATAGCTTTTTTCTTCAGTGAATGTGACCTAATGCTGCAAACTCCACAAATGAGCATTTTCAGTTCTTTAAAACATATCAAATGTTTAGAAATCCTACTGTGCCTAATAATTTGGAGCAGTGCATTTTGAGTTTTTATTCATTTTGGAGATTATACTGTTATCATTGAGAGGTTACTTCTATAAAATTCGATGTATACTCTCTCGGGTGATGAATTTTATTAGACTGACTTTCATTTGCACTGACCATCTAGGAAAATCCGAGAAAAATACCATTTGCATAATAATTTGGAACACAGTATAGATCCATACCCACAGGCGAGTTTGTTCGCATCAAGCGCAATTGCAGTGATGCCAACAAATGTAAAAGATGAATTTGCTTGCTGCTCTCCTAAATTAAAGAAACAAAATTATCTGGATTGGACTTTGAATAGAGCATATAATAAGTTTTTTTTTTTTTTTTTTTTTTGAAAATCTGTTTATTAAAATTTTCTAAGACAGTACAAATTATACCAATCCAATGATAATACAAAAATATAACAATGTAAATTAATAAAGTAACCACAAATCCCTCCCCCCCCCCTACACAATCCAAAATAGTAACCCCCATACTCTGCTTACGCATGACCCATGAAGCATCTCATGAAACTGGTGAATTACCACCAATCCTCTGTAGTAAATACCATTGGGTATTTTCAAAATGTGCTCTCAGTTTCTCCCTAGTCTCTAGAGGGAGCGATGGAATAAATGTAGCCCATGTGGAAAAGAATTTACCCGTCTGCTTCTCTCTATTAGTCAGTGCGTCCAACCACTCCATTCTGAATATGAACCGGATTTTAGTGCGAATGAAAGGAAGTGAAGGGATTAAAGGGCTTAACCACTGGTGCAAAATGCTCTTCCTAGTCGCCGAAGCCCAAATCATAAGTGTTGCCTTAATGTGTTTAGGCAATTTGTGAGACGTCTCGTCTAGGATATTAAAAATGGCCCATTGTGGAGTAAGCGTGAAATTTACTTTGCAAATTTCCTGTAATTCTTTGTGTACCTCGTTCCATAGTCCCAGAATTTGCGGGCAGCTCCATAAATGATGATATAGGTCGGTGTTACGAGCTTTGCACTTAGAACACATATAGACAGTGGAGGGGGACATCTTAGATTGCAAGCAGTGTGTAATGTAGGCTCTGTGTAGTATTAAAAGTGCCATGTCTGTGTAGCTACTATATGGCAAAATCTTTCTTTGTGACATAGTAGCCTCAAAGAGGTCCCTCACCTCCAAGCATGGCATGTCCTTCAGCCACCTCGCCACTCCCGTAGTTTTCCCTTCCCCCACCCACTTTCTACGTAATAATGAATAAATGTTACTTATAGAAGCCGGGTTGGATTTTGCATTTCGAATAAACCCATCTAGATTAATTCTCCCCTCCACCCCACCCCCCACCGACAGACATTTCTGTACCAAGCTGCGCGCCTGGAGAAATAAGAATGGTCTATTACTAAATAGTGGGAATCGTTGTGACGCCATTTCAAAGGATAATATTGAGAAATTAAGATCCATGAGATCCACTGCCTGCCCACAACCTTGGGAAGCCAAAAGCTTATAAAAAGATGGTGCGGAACCCCTCAAAAACCCCGGATTTCCCAAAAAGGACTGGAAGGGGGACAGACCATATTTTAAGTTGCAAATCTTTCTGCAGTGTCTCCAAGTCTGCAACGTCTGCCATAGTGATGGGTGTTCATGTATTCCCGTTGGGAGATCCTCCCCACTTAGGTGTAACAGAGCCGGTAACAAGATATGTGGGAAGAATTGTTGCTCAAGTTCAACATTAGCAAAGTGTGAGACACCCCTAATCCAATCAATTGCATATCTGAGATTAGCCGCTAAGTTATATCTTCCCAAATCAGGAAAATTAACACCACCCTCCAATCTCGTCGCCTGTAGTCTTGCAAGACTAATGCGTGATCTACCTCCAACCCCCCAAATGAATTTACGAAAGTTTAGGTTCAATAAATCCAGATCCGAACAAGTCAGGAGAAGGGACAACGTCTGAAAGGCGTATAGCAATTTAGGAAACACTATCATTTTAATTAAATGGCATCTACCAGAAAATGACAATGTGAAGTGTTTCCATGAATGGAGAAGGTCAACTATGGAGGAGATTAGTGGTTTGTAATTAGCTCTATATAAAATAGATGGGTCTGCAGGCAACCGAATCCCCAAGTATTTGATAGAATCCTGACACCAGTGAAACGGGAATGAGGGGTCACCCAGCCTCCCAGATCTAAAAACCGCCAGGGCCTCAGATTTACTATGGTTGACCCTAAATCCAGAACATCTGCCGAAATTCTCTAGAATTTGCATAATAGTCGGGATTGCTTTCTCTGGGTTGGCAATAAATAAAAGAACATCGTCAGCAAAGGCTGAGATCTTTATGGATGTAGCTCCCACCCTCACCCCTTCGAAAGCTGCCTCGTTCTGTAGTGTTCTTAAGAGGGGGTCTAGTGCTATGTTAAATAAAAGTGGGGACAGAGGGGCAACCCTGGCGTGTTCCCCGCTGAATCTCAAAGGGTCTAGATAAAACATTGTTCACGGACATCCTGGACAGTGGCTGTCTGTAAATTGATTTGACAGCTTCACAAAACCATGGACCAAACTCTCGGAAAGATAGCAGATCGTATAGATAATCCCATGCTACCCTATCGAACGCCTTGTCAGCGTCAAGGCTAACCACGATAGTTTTCATCCGTTTGTGTACTCTACTATAAGATATGGCACTCAAAGCTGTCCTAATATTGTATGTGATGGATTTCCCGTGGATAAATCCAGTTTGTTGTGGCGAGATCAAATTTGGGATTATTTTCTGTAGTCTATCTGCCAGGATTTTTGTAAAAATTTTAAAGTCCGAATTTAATAACGAGATAGGTCTATATCCTTCCACCTGAGTGTGGTTTTTACCTGGCTTTGGGAGAACAATAACCACCGCCTCGTTGAACCGGTCTGGTCATATAATAAGTTTTAAAGAAAAATTGTACTAATTTACTTGATTTTTCTCGTAGAAAACGAAATAATACTATTTTTAAACAAAAAACATTTTTGTGCTTTCAGTATAGTCCTCAATTGTGTGAAATTAAACAAATTATTACTAAATACCTATTCTTGGAGAGGATGATATTTTGGGTAAAATTTTACAGTCTGGTTGTAATATAGTTGCTAGAAGGGCACCTACCATTGGCAATATGGTATCACCTAGTTTTTATACATCAGAAACTAAAAATAGAACATGGCTTACATGCACAGGTTTTTTTAAATGTGGTAGAACAGGATGCACAACGTGCAAACAGACCATTAATGTCAAAACCATTAAAAAAACTGAAAAACTGAAGTTTTGTAGGGACAAGAACTATCTGGTGACCCGAGCATTCCTTTCCTTTGAGTTCCTCATCCATACGAGCCCCATGTAACCCAAAAGGCAAGCCGACATATTGATAGAGACCCTCTGGCGTTATGAAAGCGGTCTTTTCTTTTGCCGATGCTATTAACGGGACCTGCCAGTAACCTTTGGTGAGATCGAGCGTGGTGAAATACTGGACCTCTCCCAGTGTCTGTTAGCTCGTCCACCCAGGGCCTTAGATAGGTCAAACTTTGATACCTCATTCAATTTCCTGAAGTCATTACAAAAGCGTAATGACCCGTCTGGCATTGGAATTAGCACAATTGGGCTAGCCCACTCACTCTGGGATTCCTCGATGACTTCTAACTGGAGCATTTGCTTCAATTCAGCTGCAATGACTTGCAGCCGGGCCTCTGGCACTCAGCACGGTTTCTTCCGTACCCTTACCCGAGGCTCAGTGACAATGTCATGCTGTATCACTGAGGTCCCCAGGCAGCATGGCTGAAAATATGAGGCATGAAATGTGTCTTTGTTGTATTCTCTGCAGACAAGTCCTGGCTGAAAGAAGCTGTCGCGTCGGTCTGGGCCAGATGGAAAAGACGGGAAAAGTGATGATTCCATCAGAAAGAACGTCAGCAGTAAGACATCTGTAACTGTGCTGTGATCTCTTATATGTTCTATAGCACTGACCATATGGCGGTAATATCCATGTTGGTCATTATATGGAGATTATCTTCAGTAATAGCGCGGTCATCTACTGAGGTTGTACTCCGCTATTAGGGTGCGTCACTGAGTTGTAATCAAGGTTACCTGGTTAGGGGCTCACTCAGAAGCTTCGCCCCCCTGAACCGAACCCCTTGCTACGCCTCTGCCCCACACCATTGCACTGAAAGGCTATCATGGTTCAGATGATTCTCATAGTCCTGAATACAATAGGCCAAAACGCACTTCAATACACTGAATTCATATAACACGCTGATATGTGATGGACCATAGCAGCAAGAAGTGACCAAAAACAAGAAAAATGAATAAAATTGTATCTTTTATTTGTTACAAATATAAAAACATGTAATTAAAAGGCAGGGGAATTGCCTCCAAGAAAAAACGAGGGGGGAGACAGCAAGGAAAAAACAAGGCCTGCACCAAAGCGAAGAAAAATTGGGAGAAAGGTAATGAGTGTCACAAAAAATGTATGTGACGAACAAATGGCTATGGAGTAATAAGTATACTATGAGTATGATGGGCAAATAGCTATGGAAGCAAAAACCCTATACATCCAAAATGGTATCTCCCTGTTAGTGGGATATGTGAAACCAAATTATACTAACAGCCAAGGGGGTATAAAGACTGATAAGAATCCAGTTGCCATATGTGGCCTAATAGACATTCACCTGAAGTAAAAGCTCCTTGCAGCAAACATGAACACACAAAACCCTCAGTCACTTTAAATGCTTAGATATTGAAATGTTACCTGCTGAGGGTGTGCAGTTACTGCCGGATGGTGCGGTCAAAAAGGGGTGCTGTCCCACCCCGTGCCCGACAAGTGCCGTTTTGCAATAAAAGGGGCCCCTTTGGAAGAAGCATTTATTGCGAAACGGTGCTCGTCGGGCACCTGTGGCCTGCTTAATAATGTGGAATATCATTTTTAAGTAGTTTAATTAGAATCACCTGGAAAACTAATTATCACATGTATTTAAGATTGATTTCAGTGATCCATTGAGCCCTGAGACACAATACCATCCACAAGGTTATTTGAAAAACAAAACAAGTAAATCTTTGACACTTAAATCCAATCTGCTTAATAATTTGGAACACAGTGTATACACATATACTATATACATGCTATACACACATGTACTATATACAGTACACACATACCATTCACACGTACTATACACACTCATGCACTATTCACACACACACACACTATACATACACATTTACTGTACACATGTACTATATACAGTACACACATATACCATACACACTCATGCACTATACACACATATACTATATACACAAATGTACTATACACACATATACTATATACACAAATGTACTATACACACATGTACTATATACTGTGCACACGTACTATACACAGTAAACACATATACCATACACACGTACTATACACACACATACTATATACACAGTACACACATATACCATACACACGTATTATACACACATGCACTATACACACAGACTATATACACACATGTACTAAACACAGTACACACATATAGCATACACACGCACTATACACACATGTACTATACATACACTACCAGATGGATCAATAATATTCTTTTTATTAATGTCTAGCAGTGATACAATATATCAGAAATGTTGATGTTTCTCACCATGGAGACAACAAAAACTCTCACTGTCGCCCTAATCCACTCCCGCCTGGACTACTGCAACTCTCTTTTAATTGGCCTCCCCCTCACGCGACTTTCCCCTCTCCAGTCTATCCTTAATGCAGCAGCCAGGGTCGTCCATCTGGCTAATCGTTACTCGGACGCGTCCGCTCTTCGCCAGTCGTTACACTGGCTGCCCATTCATTACAGGATACAATTCAAAGTACTTGTTCTCACCCACAAAACTCTCCACAGTGCGGCACCCCCATACATCTCCTCCCTCATTTCAGTCTATCGGCCTAGCCGACCGCTGCGCTCTGCAAACGACTTTCGAATAACCTCTGCACTAATCTGTACCTCCCACTCCCGACTCCAAGACTTCTTCCATGCTGCGCCAATCCTCTGGAATGCTCTACCCCAATATTAGGACCATCCACAACTTGCATAGCTTTAGGCGCTCACTCAAAACTCATTTGTTCAGAGCGGCCTATCACGTTCCCTAATCAGTCATTTTATGTTTGTGTGTGTGTAGCCCATTCGCTATCTCCATCTACCCCCCACCCCCTGAAGATGGCTGGACCATCACTGTAAATACACCATTGTAAATACACACCTATGCTTTCTATCTCCCCACCTCATTGTAGATTGTAAGCTCTCACGAGCAGGGTCGTCTTAGGCTACGTTCACATTTGCGGTCAGCGCCGCAGCGTCGGGCGCCGCAGCGGCGCCGCATGCGTCATGCGCCCCTATATTTAACATGGGGGCGCATGGACATGCGTTGTGCTGCGTTTAGCGCCGCATGGCCGCAAGCGTTGGACGCAAGAAACGCATCAAGTTGCATTTTTTTTGCGTCCAACTTGCGGCCAAAAACGACGCATGCGGCGCAAAACGCAGCGTTTTAGCGTGCGTTTTGCCGCGTTTTTGTTTGCGTTGTGCGCTGCGGCGCACAACGCAAATGTGAACGTAGCCTTATTTTGCTTTATTGCTGTATTGTTAAGGCTACGTTCACATTTGCGTTGTGCGCCGCAGCGTCGGCGCCGCAGCGCACAACGCAAACAAAAACGCGGCAAAACGCACGCTAAAACGCTGCGTTTTGCGCCGCATGCGTCGTTTTTGGCCGCAAGTTGGACGCAAAAAAAATGCAACTTGATGCGTTTCTTGCGTCCAACGCTTGCGGCCATGCGGCGCTAAACGCAGCACAACGCATGTCCATGCGCCCCCATGTTAAATATAGGGGCGCATGACGCATGCGGCGCCGCTGCGGCGCTGACCGCAAATGTGAACGTAGCCATAACATTGTTACCTATGACTGTTGTGTTTGAAACTGTTAAACTGTAAAGCGCTGCGGAATATGTTGGCGCTATACAAATAAAGATTATTATTATTATTATTATGTTAAAAATACAAAAAAGTTACAGAATATCATAAAAAAGGTGTATGACGGTATATATAACAATAAGTATCCAAGTACCCTCAAGCACAGTAAGAGAATAAAATATATATCTGTGCAAGGTATATTTCCTGAGAATATTAATAAAAGCCAACAAAAATCAAGTGAAAAAAATTAATAAAAACTCCAATATATTTGTGCAATATGTGCAAAATGTGTTGATCTTTTGTAAGTTTCTTCTAAATGTACTAAACACAGTACACACATATACCATACACACGTACTATATACACTCATACTGTACACACATGTACTAAACAGTACACACACATGTACACACATATACTATATACACACATGTGGACAGAATGTCACACAACATTGATGCTTGGTGGGTGTGTGAAGCAAGCCTAGCAGGTGACGGTACAGACTGTCACATTTGCCCCCCGCACGTTTCGCCATCGCCCCCTGCGCCCCCAGCACGGAGCAGCATCATCTGTGCACCACATCAGCGGCCCGCTGCACAAGGAGGAAATGAGCGAGGCGGGCGGGCCCTAGAAGCCAAGTATCCAGCGTGTGTGAGGCTCTGTCCTGAGTGTCCCTTTGTCCCTCCTCTCCGTGCACAGCCCCGATGACAGCGGGGACCCCCGGACCCATGCCATCCTGATCCCGGCCCCAGCATGCCGGACACCGAGCCGGACAGAAGCAGGAAAGCTCCGGCGGAGGGGGAGAGGGCAGACCCGGCTGGCAGCCAGCATGGCACGGCTGGGGTCCTGGGTAAGGCTGCTGTCACGCATTGGTGTATGCGGGCTCCCGGCTGATGTGTGGGCACAGCTTGGCCTCTCCGCAGTGCCCTGGCCATGCTTTGTGTGCACCGGCTGCTAAATCCAGTGTTTGGGCTTCCGGGCTGAGCAGGCGGGAGGGTGAGACGTGACATTCAGGTGTACTGGCGGCTTCCTGAAAAGTCATGCACGGTGTGTCCCCCGTGTGTGTACGGTGTGTCCCCCGTGTGTGTACGGTGTGTCCCCGGCGTGTGCACGGTGTGTCCCCCGTGTGTGTACGGTGTGTCCCCCGTGTGTGTCCCCGGCGTGTGCACGGTGTGTCCCCCGTGTGTGTACGGTGTGTGCACGGTGTGTGTGCACGGTGTGTCCCCCGTGTGTGTGCACGGTGTGTCCCCCGTGCTGTGCTCCGCAGTGGTGCACGGCGCCTGCCTCGTGTGGCTGCAGACATGGCTTGTCACGGTTGTGGTGGGACGTTATGTGACTGGCGCTGCGGTACCGGACAGGAGCCCGCCGTGACTACATGGAGCGGGCTGGGACCATGTGCAGCCATCAGCTGTCTGTCTGTCCGTCCGTCCTATAGCCAGTAATGGGGGCAGGTGACGGTCTGACACACGGTGCAGCCGCCGGTCCAGTCACACAGCTGTGACTGTCGTCTTAGGGCTGCAGCCTCCTAAAGTCCCAGCTGTCCCATCCCCCTCCCCGCGGTCCAGCAGCGCTGCCCCCGGTCCTGCCCATCCGCCGCTATACACATCAGTGTGCAGTACCAAGCCCCGCTAACTCCGCACGGGAGTACGGCTGATTGTGGGGGTGCCGGAGCCCTCCGATCACACATCTGACCTAGCCTAAGACTAGGCCATCAGTGGGACAGTAGTGGCCAGCCTCTTTAAGGCATGTGATTGGCTGCAGTGGTGACAAGTGCGATAGATGTGGTGTCCCTGCTGCAGCTTCTCACCAGCCTGGAGCAGCGGATGAGAGGCCGTGCTGGAGCTGTGACAGATGTGTGACAGCTGGGGTTGTCATTTTCCAGGTCTACAATAGTATGTTCACACTTGTTCTTTGCTGTCAGGTTTCTGCTGATCTATACTGCATTGAAAGGGTGTTGTCACCTATTTGGGGTACATATGTAATGTGATGGACAAGCGGGGCATAACATTTTCCAAAAATTGATTCCTAAAATATATGTACTTATTATGTATTCATCTTGGAGCTTACGATATTATTGAATAGAGTTAAGCAAGAGAGCCACAGGACCCTGATCAGACCAGCGCCCACCTCCTACTAATGTATCAGATTGCTGCGAACCCTCAGTAAGGCTACGTTCACATTTGCGTTGTGCGCCGCAGCGTCGGAGACGCAACGCACAACGCAAACAAAAACGCAGCAAAACGCTGCGTTTTGCGCCGCATGCGTCCTTTTTTTGGTTGATTTTGGATGCAGCAAAAATGCAACCTGCTGCGTCCTCTGCGCCCGGACGCACGCACCGCAGTGACGCATGCGTCACAAAACGCAAGTGCAACGCATGTCCATGCGCCCCCATGTTAAATATAGGGGCGCATGACGCATGCGGCGACGCTATGGCGCCCGACGCTGCGGCGCAGACCGCAAATGTGAACGTAGACTATGTCTACGTTCACATTAGCGTTCTGCGCCGCAGCGTCGCCACATGCGTCATGCGCCCCTATATTTAACATGGGGGCGCATGGACATGCGTTGCACTTGCGTTTTGCGACGCATGCGTCCCTGCGGCGCACGCGTCCAGGCGCAGAGGACGCAGCAAGTTGCATTTTTTGTGCGTCCAAAATCAAGCAAAAAAAGGACGCATGCGTCGCAAAACGCAGCATTGTGCATGTGTGTTGCTGCGTTTTTGTTTGCGTTGCGTCGCCGACGCTGCGGCGCACAAAGCAAATGTGAACGTAGCCTTACCTTGTGGTGGGACACATATATGGCATCACCGGGGTCCATGACCAGAAAAGGCATCGGGGATGCCGCGATTAGTAGGTGGTTCCCAGTGCTCTGGCCCGGCAGCCATGGACTACCAATGTGGCTGTAGGTCCAGGGTCCTGCAAATCTTTTTTGGCTTCTCTAAACTCATACTCAAAGCCATACTGATAGGGAATTTAGATTGTGAGCCCCATCGGGGACAGCGATGATAATGTGTGCAAAACTGTAAAGTGCTGCAGAATATGTTAGAGCTATATAAAAATAAAGATTATTATTATAAGATTATTAACTTGACCTCCGAGTGAAGCCTGAGAATAACTGGAAAAACGTACTGTAAGGCCAGCTGCAGAGCTGCAGCACATCCACAGCAAAATCCAATACGGTTGTGGTGCAGATTTAGCCTCTCTACATTAATAGCTAGCAGCAGAGGTTGTTTAGCAGCAGAGGTTGTCTAGCAGCAGAGGATATTTAGCAGCAGCAGATGTCTAGCAGCAGAGGATATTTAGCAGCAGAGGTTGTCTAGCAGCAGAGGATGTCTAGCAGCAGAGGTTGTCTAGCAGCAGAGGTTGTCTAGCAGCAGAAGTTGTCTAGCAGCAGAAGATGTCTAGCAGTAGAGGTTGTCTAGCAGCAGAAGATATTTAGCAGCAGAGGTTGTCTAGCAGCAGAGGATATTTAGCAGCAGAGGTTGTCTAGCAGCAGAGGATATTTAGCAGCAGAGGTTGTCTAGCAGCAGAGGATATTTAGCAGCAGAGGTTGTCTAGCAGCAGAAGATGTCTAGCAGCAGAGGTTGTCTAGCAGCAGAGGTTGTCTAGCAGCAGAGGTTGTCTAGCAGCAGAAGTTGTCTAGCAGCAGAAGATGTCTAGCAGCAGAGGTTGTCTAGCAGCAGAAGATATTTAGCAGCAGAGGTTGTCTAGCAGCAGAGGTTGTCTAGCAGCAGAGGTTGTCTAGCAGCAGAGGTTGTCTAGCAGCAGAGGTTGTCTAGCAGCAGAGGTTGTCTAGCAGCAGAAGTTGTCTAGCAGCAGAAGATGTCTAGCAGCAGAGGTTGTCTAGCAGCAGAAGATATTTAGCAGCAGAGGTTGTCTAGCAGCAGAGGATATTTAGCAGCAGAGGTTGTCTAGCAGCAGAGGATATTTAGCAGCAGAGGTTGTCTAGCAGCAGAGGATGTTTAGCAGCAGAGGTTGTCTAGCAGCAGAGGATATTTAGCAGCAGAGGTTGTCTAGCAGCAGAGGATATTTAGCAGCAGAGGTTGTCTAGCAGCAGAGGATATTTAGCAGCAGAGGTTGTCTAGCAGCAGAGGATATTTAGCAGCAGCGGTTGTCTAGCAGCAGAGGTTGTCTAGCAGCAGAAGATGTCTAGCAGCAGAGGTTGTCTAGCAGCAGAAGATATTTAGCAGCAGAGGTTGTCTAGCAGCAGAAGATATTTAGCAGCAGAGGTTGTCTAGCAGCAGAAGATATTTAGCAGCAGAGGTTGTCTAGCAGCAGAAGATATTTAGCAGCAGAGGTTGTCTAGCAGCAGAGGATATTTAGCAGCAGAGGTTGCCTAGAAGCAGGTTGTTTTTTTTTTAAGAGAAGGACAGAGCAATAAGTGGCAGATCATTAAGGTCTTCCTGCCATAGTTTCGGCATAAAACATTTTAATAAGTCACAATATCTTTGCACAACTTGAAAGTTGCACAAAAATATTGCAACAGTTGGGCCCCTATTCATCAGGATTTTGCTCTAAATTGCTTTAAAACTCACAAAGTTTTTGCTAATTTTTTTTTGCAACTCAACCAAAGTGGTAGGAGCTGGGGTGGGATGAGTGTGCAACATGATGTGGGCATGACACCACAGCTCGGCTTACTCATGATGAACCGCCACGTTCCTTATGCCAGAAATCTTGCCCGATTTCTGGTATGGTGCATGTAGGTGCACGCTACCTGTCAGACATGTCTGATTCTTTAAGAAGAACATGCGTCTTAATGATTCATGACTCCAGCACACACCCCTCATCATGACCGGCAAGAAAATCACCAGTCTTGATGAAACTGTTCTTGGGTGGTTACACACCCGTCCCGGCTCTATACACCAGTATAGGCGTAACATCGTCATGACGAGGCATGGCTATGCCCGCCCATCTAATTCATGACAAGGTTACACCATTTTAGTGGGGTAACTTCAGGAATGTACTCCATTGTCTGTCTGGAGAACATTTCTGGGGCATCCACTGGTTATCAGATTCACCTAATTCATGAAGATATGTGGCACATTGTACTCCAGCAAGCCCCTTAATTAAGAAGTGCGTGCACAGCGCCAGTCTTAATGAATCAGTTTGCAAATACAATAGTGCTTAAAAGTTTGTGAACCCTTCAGAATTTTTCAGATTTCTGCATGAATGTGACCTAAAACCACATCAGCTCTTTGTTGGATAGCTGAAAAGTTTATTTGGTGTGATATTCCTACCTCTTCATACTGATGAGCTGGACAATAAGCTAGGCTGGCGGCCTGCGGGCGGCCACTTCATTCACTGTCCTCTATCATCGACCGTGCCATAGGCAACAACAAATGAACAAATGAGAGACACTATAGTCTAAATGTGTATCACCTCAGGGCACCTCCACCAAATAGACAGTAGATCTGTGTTTGCAACGATAAACATTGGCCACAAAACTGGACTTTCTTTAAGAATGTTTCAGGAAGCCTCTTGTTTTAGGACTAGCATCCATTGAGGAAGGTCTTGAATCCAAAGCTGAGGAAACGTGTTTAGGCACAAGCCACTTTGTACAGTTAGTTGATGGCTCTGAACCAGGTTCGGAGGTTGGTCTAGGGTTGCATTTCTGAGGGCACTCCACATTGAGCTGACAGTGAGGTTTGGATGTAGGATGATTGATTCTGTAGACATCTGGAGTTTGACACGAACATGTAGGCATGGATGGAGTCAAATCTGTGCCGCTGCTTCCTCATGTATCGTGGCATACCAAAGTGTACACCGTACTCTCATGTCTGATATTTGTCCAATTACTTAAGTCATTTTCATTTTGCATATAATTGACCAATGACCAGTTGGTGGTCATTTCATGGCTGAGACTGCTCAGTATAAACGCAGCTTGTGTCTGAACATGCATAACGTTTATCACCATGACTTATGCTGGATGGTGAATTGGCGCATTTTTAGTCTGTCTAGTCCAAGCTGAAATCATCTATTAGTCGGCGTACTTTTAGAACACTTCTTAAGGTACCGTCACACTCAGCGACGCTGCAGCGATATAGACAAGGAGCCGATCGCTGGAGCGTCGCTGTTTAGGTCGCTGTAGAGACGTCAAACACAGCAGCTCCAGAACGATGCAGGAGCGATCCTGTGACGTAGCGGTGACTCACTTATCGTTCTCGCAGGTCGTTAGCTCCATGTAAAACATTGCTGGCATCGTTGCTTTTGCTGTCAAACACGACGATACACGCCGACCTGACGACCAAATAAAGTTCTGGACTTCTAGCTCCGACCAGCGATATCACAGCGGGATCCAGATCGCTGCTGCGTGTCAAACACAACGAGATCGCTATCCAGGACGCTGCAACGTCACGGATCGTTGTCGTTCTCGTTGTAAAGTTGCTGAGTGTGAAGGTACCTTTAAACATACAAATATTTTCAGCACACGGTACATTTACTACAAATGCGCCTAGCCATACAAACTTTTTTAGGATTTTTTTTGTTAAATTCTACGTTCCCATGAAGTATCTCCACTGTAGACCTCCAGCAGCAGAGATGCCACAGCGATATCTGGTGCAAAGGGTGAAAGTTGCATCTAATCATATGCTACAGATCTCAAACTTGCAGCTCTTGACAAGTTCCGTTTTGCAGCGTGTGCATGAGATTTCTGATAGTGGCCCTAGAAAACATGCCACAATAAATCTGCAGTGTTTTTTCATATGTGGGAATTTACCCTAACGGTAAAGCCAGATATGGCCGCCATGTCTGGCCTTACATTAAGAGTGTCTAATGAGGCAGAAAACATGTCTAGAACCTGACAACTGAAACATGGACCCTGGCTGTGTGATCTCAGCCAGGTTAGTTCGATTCTGAAAGGCTGCAGCATTTCAGAGAAAAACATATTGTAAAGCCACCGAGTTCCACGGGAGAGTCGGTTCTCTTTCATAAATGTGGCCCCTCATGTACATCAAACTCGATTTATTTGCAGAATTCTGGTGTATTTTAGTTAGTAAATGTACCCCACTATGATTTTGACATCTTTGTACCGCCACTGTAAATATCCTGTGCAGTATGATGTTAAAAACAACTAACACAGAAAAAAAAAAAAAAAACACATACCATAAGATGCTGCCTTCCCAAAACCCTGTCTGATGACAAATGCACACCTAGCAGGATGCAGCAGCACCCCACTGATAAAGGCAAGGGGCAGCACAGGTGCAAACTACTGATAAAAACACCACCCCCACACCTACCAGATTATGGAGGGGTTGGCTGCCTAGTAGAAAAAATTGCACATTGATATGGCTTGTGTAGGACGTCTGTCACACAGGTATGTGTTATGCAATGTGTCTGGCTTGCAGCCTATTAATGACGCCCTTGTATTATCAGGCGGGCTGCCCAGCACTATAATATGCAAAACACAGGGACAGACGCCCTAATAGACCAAGCCAACAAAACGAGGCCCAGCTGCATCCTGCAAAAAATGATATGATAAGAAGTGCAAAAAAATTAATGCATATGATAAATACATTAAATGAGGTATTGGTTAATATTTTGGCCAAAATAGATAAGCTCGCAACCCAACGTCAAGGGTCCTCATGCTTGCGAGTCCTAACACTAATATCAAAAATATGTATGATGTTACTCTTTCAGTCGGATTTTAGAAAACCTCATTCACACAGTGACATTCTTTGGGTATGCTGTGATTTTGAGAAATGCGATCCAACATGCTGAAGACATGTTGGTTGATCATCCTTCTCCCAGAATTACCAATTACAATCACACTTTCCTTTTTATATGGTTATTCCTGTTTTGATTGGAAATCCTCTTAATTACCATGGCCAGTCAACAGAGAGGGATTGTACTGCCACATGTAGTTCTTCATTCCAATTTTTCGCTACAATAAACCCTCTTTAATGGGGCATTAATAAGTGATGGCGTATTGGTAGCCCATTCTATTATGAGTATGAGTCTATCTTTGGGGACCTGAAAATTACGAGGCCGTGGCACTGTTTCTGTCACCATTTTTTCCTTTTTTTCTATTGGCATTCCATTATGGGTCTATCATACCAAAATGTGATCTCTGGAGACTATAAGTATGGCCAGGAAAAGACCACATACCGGGAGCTGGGCAGTATCGCTCATTCTTTTACAAACATGGGTTTTTAGCGTTGCTCCTGCCACTCTAATAATAATGTCACCACTGTTGAATTCTATGACAAGGACATATAACAAGTGTGTATGTGCTTTAGTAATCAGGGGAATTAACTGGCCGGCATTTGTAATCCAAGATTTAAACACATTGACTGGTTTTTGATGTGTAAAAAAAAAAAAAAAAGCCAGACTGTGCTTTAGGTTATCTGCACGTTCTGCTTTGAAGTGCTTGGATGTAATTTCACTGCTACGATTCTGTCTCTTGGTTATTTGGAGCAAATTGCTTTAGTTGCATGAGTTTGTTTTTAATAGTTGTAGGTTTTCCCATCACTTCATACAGTATGTTCAGGATATTTGATATTGGGTAGATTGTCTCATCAATTCATATTTTTGGGATATCCTTTTGATCTATTTTGCTGATATTGGTAGCTAGGTCTTTACTATAGGCTAGCTTGTGTTTGTAGTGATAATATACCGTAATTTATATGCCATACATAATCTCAGGTACCAACCTGTCGACTTCGGAGACGGAGCAGATATTCCTGATTTCTGTCCCCTAGCGCTGTTATTCAATGTATCACTTAAATTTTTTTTATTTGAAATGCCAACAGATTGGACAGTTCTACGATAAATGTTGGATCCCCTCTTTTTGATGCTCAGCAGCCTGGTCTCCGAAGGGTAAAGTCTGAGAGTGCCTCTAATCAAAAAGCTAGTTGGCAAAAGTGTTATTAATGGTAGCAGAAAAAATCTGCAAAAATAAAATGTGAATATAAATATATAGACATTATGTTAGTCGAATAATGAGCCTGTAGAACAATAAGCATGCACAATATGCCAGCTTTCAACCTTGGGGGTACTTGATTTACTTGCAGCACTGCTGACAATGCAGTAAAAAGCTTCATGCACATGAGCGTATATGGGATATGGGTCAGATTTAGGCTCTGTTCACACTTCTGTTTGAATATTCCATTTGCGCATTCAATTTTGGTAAACAGAATTCATGCCCAAAATGGATCCATTGCGTAGGCGATGTAAATGATGCAGAACAATACCATTGACTACTATGAGGTTCATCTGTGTGATGTGCGTTATCTTCCATTTTAGAAATAGGTCCCCGGCGGCTTCTACCTACCTGCTTCCTTGGATTGATAGGTCTCTCCCTGCATACCTTTTATAGGGAGAGACCGGTCAGTGGCCAGCAGTGTGTGAAGAGAGACCACCAGGGACCTGCCTGTCAAACATACATGGCTGAGATCATGCAGCCAGTGTCTGCTGCATGCTCTCCATTGATCGGGCAGCATGTAGCTGTTAGGTTCCTTTTAAATACATTCCTCAACATTGAAATTGCAGCACCAAAAACTTGCAGAGTTATGGAAATCACATAACTGAATTCTTTTCAATCCTTTATTTCATCTTCTGAGATACATGTGTATTTTCAGCACCTGACTTTGTTGTACAAACCTGCCATCCAAATACAATAACAGCTCAGCATTACATTGATTTGGTTATGGAACCAGCGGTACGGCCATTTCTCCAAAGTTTCCTAAGAGCTATTTTTCAACATGACAACACCAGGTCGAATGTTGCTTATGTTACCATGAGCATTTTGGGTGGCCTAAATGTGCTATCATGGCCTGCAGCGTCTCCAGACTTGCCTCCCATCGAGCACGTGTGGAACGCCATTGGTCAGCAATTACAAAGAGACCTGTCAGCAGTGGATCTTGCTGATTTGTGTGCCCAGGTGCATTCAGTATGGCAGAATATTGCTCAGACAACCTCATTGATAGCAGCCAAAGCGTGTATGTGCGTGTATTTGTACATACAGTGGGGAAAATAAGTATTTGATACACTGCTGATTTCACAAGTTTTCCCCTCTACATAGAATGGAGAGGTCTGTAATTTTTATCATAGGTACACTTCAATTGTGAGAGACAGAATCTTTAAAAAATATCCAGAAAGTCACATTGTATGACTTTTAACCAATTAAATTGCATTTTAGTGCATGAAATAAGTATTTGATCACCTACCAACCAGCAAGAATTCAGGCTCTCACAGACCTGTTTTTCTTCAAGAAGCCCTCCTACCCTGCACTCATTACTTGTATTAATTGCACCTGTTTGAACTTGTTACCTGCATAAAAGACACCTCTCCACACACTCAATCACACTCCAACCTCTCCACCATGGACAAGACCAAAGAGCTGTGTATAGATATCAGGTATAAAATTGTAGACCTGCACAAGGCTGGGATGGACTACAGGACACTATTCAAGCAGCTCGATTAGAAGGCAACAACTCTTGGCACAATTCTTAGAAAATGGAAGAAAGACAAGAAGACCATCAATCTTCCTGTGTCTAGGACTCCATGCAAGATCTCGCCTCATGGGGCAAGGATGATTATGAAACCGGTTAGGAATAAGCCCAGAAACACATGGGAGGACCTGGTCAAGGACCTAAAGACAGCTGGAACCACAGTCTCAAACATTACCGTTAGTACCCACTATGTCTTCATGGATTAATATCCTGCAGTGCACGCAAGGTCCCCCTACTCACGCCAGCACATGTCTAGGCTCGTTTGAAGTTCGCCAATGACCATCTGGATGATCCAGAGGAGACATGGCAGAAGGTCATGTGGTCAGATGAGACCAAAATAGAACTTTATAGTATCAACTCCACTCGCCATGTTTGGAGGAAGAAGGAAGGGTGAGTGTAACACCAAGAACACCAGCCCAGCTATGAGGCATGGTGGGGGAAACGTCATACTTGGGGGTGCTTTTCTGCAAATGGAACAGGGCAACTGCACTGTATTGAGGGAAGATGGATGGGGTCATGTGTCATGAGATTTTATCCAATAACCTCCTTTCCTCAGTGAGAGCATTACAGATGGGTCATGGCCGGGTCTTCCAACATGACAATGACCCGAAACACACAGTCAGTTTAATTAAGGAGTGGCTCTGTAAGAAGCATTTCAAGGTCCTAGAGTGGCCTAGCCAGTCTCCATACCTGAACCCAATAGAAAATCTTTGGAGGGAGCTGAAACAATGTTGACCAGCGACAGCCCCGAAACCTGAAAGATCTGGAGAAGATCTGTAAGGAGGAGTGGGCCAAAATCCCTGCTGCAGTGTGTGCAAACTTGGTCAAGAACTACAAGAAACGTATGATCTCTGAAATTGCAAACAAAGGTTTTTGTACCAAATAAGTTCTGTTTTTCTATTGTATCAAATACTTATTTCATGCAATAAAATGCAAACTAATTATTTAAAAATCATACAATGTGATTTTCTGTTTTTTATTTTGAGATTTTGTCTTTCACAGTTCAAGTGTACCTACAATAAAAATTATAGACCTCTTCATTCTTTGTAGATGGGAAAACTTGCAAAATCGGTGGCGTATCAAATACCGTATATACTCGAGTATAAGCCGACCCGAGTATATGCCGACCCCCCCTAATTTTGCCACAAAAAACTGGGAAAACTTAATGACTCGAGTATAAGCCTAGGGTGGAAAATGCAGTAGCTACTGGTAAATTTCAAAAATAAAAATAGATACCAATAAAAGTAAAATTAATTGAGACATCAGTAGGTTAAGTGTTTTTGAATATCCATATTGAATCAGGAGCCCCATATAATGCTCCATACAGTTCATGATGGTCCCATAAGATGCTCCATACAAAATACGCCCCATATAATGCTCCACAAATGTGGATTATGGCCACATAAGATGCTCCATACAGATATTTGCCCCATATAATGCTGCACATGGCCCTATACAGATATTTACCCCATATAATGCTGCACATGGCCCCATACAGATAATTGCCCCATATAATGCTGCACATGGCCCCATAAGATGCTCCATACTGATATTTGCCCCATATAATGCTGTCCATGGCCTCATAAGAATCTCCATACAGATATTTGCCCTATATATTCTGCACATGGCCCCATACAGACATTTGCCCCATATAATGCTGCACATGGCCCCATAAGATGCTCCATACAGACATTTGCCCCATATGCTGTTGCTGCAATAAAAAAAATAAAAAATTACATACTAACCTCTCAGGCCCCCGGCACTTGCTATATTTACCTGCTCCCCGTTCCACCGCTGAGCATTGCTGTGTCTTCCCCGTCCTCCGCACTGACTTTCAGGCAGAGGCCAGCGTGCACTAATCACGTCATCACGCCCTCTGACCTCAGCGTCACTGCAGAGGACGCGGAAGACGCAGCGGCGCCGACGGTGGAACGGGGAGCAGGTGAATATCGCACACTGAGTTATACTCGCCTGCTCCTGGCACGATCCCTGCAGGTCTGTTCCCCGGCGCCGGCAGCTTCTTCCTGTAGTGAGCGGTCACAATATGGACCCCACTCCACTCCCATAGGGGTGGATCCTCATATTCATTACTGTAATGAGCGGTACCATGTGACCGCTCCCTACAGGAGGAAGCTGCCGGGGAACCAGGGATGTGCAGGGACCGCGCCAGGAGCAGGTGAGTATTATTAGACAGCTGTCGCTCCCCCTCCCCTGCCGACCCCTGGGTATGACTCGAGTATAAGCCAAGAGGGTTACTTTCAGCCCAAAAAAGTGGGCTGAAAATCTCGGCTTATACTCGAGTATATACAGTACTCGAGGTGAGCGGTGAGCCCGCATCAAAGCCGGGACATGTCAGCTGTTTTGAACAGCTGACATGTGCCCGCAATAGCAGCGGGTGAAATCTGATGATCGCTGCTATTTAGCAGAGCCGATCGAGTTGTGCCAGCTTCTAGCATGGCAAAAGTAAAAAAAAAAAAAAAAAAGTAAAAAAAAAAAATATATATATATAAAAGTTTAAATCACCCCCCTTTCGCCCCATTCAAAATAAATCAATAAAAAATCAAACCTACACATATTTGGTATCGCCGCTTTCAGAATCGCCCGATCTATCAATAAAAAGAAGGCATTAACCTGATCGCTAAACAGCGTAGCGAGAAAAAATTAGAAACGCCAGAATTACATTTTTTTGGTCGCCACGACATTGCATTAAAATGCCATAACGGGCGATCAAAAGAACGTATCTGCACCACAATGGCATTATTAAAAACGCCAGCTCGGCACACAAAAAATAAGGCCCTCAACCGACCCCAGATGATGAAAAATGGAGGCGCTATGGGTATCGGAAAATGGTGCAATTTTTTTTTAATTTTATTTAGCAAAGTTTGGAATTTTTTTTCACCACTTAGATAAAAAATAACCTAGACATGTTAGGTGTCTATGAACTCGTAATGACCTGGAGAATCATAATGGCAGGTCAGTTTTAGCATTTAGTGAACCTAGCAAAAAAGCCAAACAAAAAACAGGTGTGGGACTGCACTTTTTTTTCAATTTCACCGCACTTGGAATTTTTTTCCCGTTTTCTAGTACACGACATGCTAAAACCAATGATGTCGTTCAAATGTACAACTTGTTTCGCAAAAAATAAGCCCTCACATGGCCATATTGACGGAAAAATAAAAAAGTTATGGCTCTGGGAAGGAAGGGAGTGAAAAACAAACACGGAAAAACGGAAAATCCCAAGGTCATGAAGGGGTTAAAATCTTGCTTCCATTTTTCCATAATTTGCATATGATTAGCATGTCTATCAGTCCTGTAATTTCCATAACTCCATGACTTTTCCTTCTTGGTGCTGCAAATTCAACATTTAGGAGTGTATTTATTTGGAAAAAAGTCTAGCGTCACTGGATGGAAAAAAGACAAGTTCTGCACATTTTGGATTGATTAACGGCATTGAACATGGCTTTACACAGATTCCAGTAAGGCTTTTGAGATTTGGTGTATGGCAGGTTTATATAACACAGTCAGGAGCTGAAAATGCACATGTATAAAGGCAGACTTTCAGAAAATGACAGAAAACAAAGGGTTGACAAGAGGCTACCGTAGGTGGAAAATGGCAGACTGATCAGCAGTTATATACCCTGTTTATCCGAGGCACTCAGCACTGACAGGTTGAGTACTGTTGTATCCATCTATTAGTGCAGCTGCTGATCGCATCATTTTTTCTCTAACATGATATGTCAAGTAAGTTCCCTTATGGGCTCCAAATACTAAATGGCTCATCTGCTGAGGCGTCATTAAAACATTAACACTATCTGGCAACTGTCTGTATATAGCGGGATGAATGTTATGCGGCTGATGAAAACTAACTTGTTTAAATGGTTATTATTAGTGATGAGCGAATATACTCATTACTCGAGATTTCCTGAGCACGCTCGGGGGTCCTCCGAGTATTTTTTAGTGCTTGGAGATTTAGTTTTTCTTTCCGCAGCTGAATGATTTACATCTGTTAGCCAGCATAAGTACATGTGGGGATTCCCTACCAACCAGGCAACCCCCACATGTACTTATGCTGGCTAACAGATGTAAATCATTCAGCTGCGGAAAGAAAAACTAAATCTCCAAGCACTAAAAAATACTTGGAGGACCCCCGAGCGTGCTCAAGAAATCTCGAGTAATGAGTATATTCGCTCATCACTAGTTATTATGGATGTGTTGTTTTTCATTTAGGCACATCTTTTTTTTTTTACTTTTTTTTACCACATTTTTATTCAATTTTCATACAGAGGAAACTTTTAAAAACACCAAATGTGTCTCGGGGTTAGGGCTCATTCAGACATCCGTTTTCTGCATGCGAGTGCTATGTGGTTTTTTTTTGTCAGGCTGGGGTCACACATGGCGTAAGAAAATACGCCACGTATTATACGTCCGTACTACGGCCGTAATACGGAGAAATGTCCCCAAAATATTGATCCGTAGTCAGGGTGTGTCAGCGTATTTTGCGCATGGCATCCTCCGTATGTAATCCGTATGGCATCCGTACTGCGAGATTTTCGCGCAGGCTTGCAAAACCGACATCTAATGGATTTATGTGCTCAAATGTTAGGGAAAACATATATACAGTATATATATATATATATATATATATGTCATTGAGACACATATATATATATTCTGTATTTAGATTTCATTCAGCGCGATATCTGTGAACAGCCGCTAATTCAATTGCCGGCTTTTCATTTCTCCTGCACAAACCCGACAGGATATGAGACATGGTTTACATACAGTAAACCATCTCATATCCCCTTTTTTTTTGCATATTCCACACTACTAATGTTAGTAGTGTGTATGTGCAAAATTTCAGCGCTGTAGCTGCTGAAATAAAGGGTTAAATGGCGGAAAAAATTGGCGTGGGCTCCCGCGCAATTTTCTCCGCCAGAGTGGTAAAGCCAGTGACTGAGGGCAGATATTAATAGCCAGGAGAGGGTCCATGGTTATTGGCCCCCCCGTGGCTAAAAACATCTGCCCCCAGCCACCCCAGAAAAGGCACATCTGGAAGATGCGCCAATTCTGGCACTTGGCCACTCTCTTCCCACTCCCTGTAGCGGTGGGATATGGGGTAATGAAGGGTTAATGCCACCTTGCTATTGTAAGGTGACATTAAGCCAGATTAATAATGGAGAGGCGTCAATTATGACACCTATCCATTATTAATCCAATTGTAGGAAAGGGTTAAAAAACACACACACACATGATTACAAAGTAGTTTAATGAAATAAACACAGCGGTTGTTGTAATAATTTATTGTTCTCCCATTCCATTTCCAGGACCTCGCTTGGCAACATAATAAACGCACAAGATACATACCTTCTGCTGTCAGATCTCGTCCCACGAAGTAATCCATCTGAAGGGGTTAACTAATATTACAGGCAGGAGCCCTGCAAATGCAGCTGTGCTCCGTGCTTGTAATCCCCGGGGAATGAATGAAATGTAGGTCATTGACCTACATTTCCTTCAGTCGCGGTGATGCGCCCCCTGGTGGATGTCCTCATATGACCTGGAGCGTGGGAAAAAGTTCCCAGGCTGCAGTTCATGAGAACATCCAGCAGGGGCGCATCACCGCGACTGAAGGAAATGTAGGTCAATGACCTACATTTCATTCATTCCCCGGGGATTACAAGCACGGAGCACAGCTGCATTTGCAGGGCTCCTGCCTGTAATATTAGTTAACCCCTTCAGATGGATTACTTCGTGGGACGAGATCTGACAGCAGAAGGTATGTATCTTGTGCGTTTATTATGTTGCCAAGCGAGGTCCTGGAAATGGAATGGGAGAACAATAAATTATTACAACAACCGCTGTGTTTATTTCATTAAACTACTTTGTAATCATGTGTGTGTGTGTTTTTTAACCCTTTCCTACAATTGGATTAATAATGGATAGGTGTCATAATTGACGCCTCTCCATTATTAATCTGGCTTAATGTCACCTTCCAATAGCAAGGTGACATTAACCCTTCATTACCCCATATCCCACCGCTACAGGGAGTGGGAAGAGAGTGGCCAAGTGCCAGAATAGGCGCATCTTCCAGATGTGCCTTTTCTGGGGTGGCTGGGGGCAGATGTTTTTAGCCACGGGGGGGCCAATAACCATGGACCCTCTCCTGGCTATTAATATCTGCCCTCAGTCACTGGCTTTACCACTCTGGCGGAGAAAATTGCGCGGGAGCCCACGCCAATTTTTTCCGCCATTTAACCCTTTATTTCAGCAGCTACAGCGCTGAAATTTTGCACATACACACTACTAACATTAGTAGTGTGGAATATGCAACAAAAAAGGGGATATGAGATGGTTTACTGTATGAAAACCATGTCTCATATCCTGTCGGGTTTGTGCAGGAGAAATGAAAAGCCGGCAATTGAATTACCGACTTTTCACTAACAGCGCTGCGTATTTCTCGCAAGTCACACTGCAGGTCCGTGTGGAATCCGTATTTTTCGCGCCCCCATAGACTTTCATTGGCGTATTATTTGCGCAGTACGCTGACAAACGCAGCATGCTGCGATTTTGTACGGCCGTAGAAAGCCGTATAATACTGAACCGTAATATACGGCTAATAGGAGCAGCCCCATTGAGAATAATTGTGCCGTATGTAATGCGAGTTTTACGGACGTAGTTTCTGCGCTCTTACGTCCGTAAAACACGCATGTGTGACCCCAGCCTTAGACGAGAAATATTTTTTGGCTGACCAAATCTGCATATGAAAAAAATTGCAGCATGTCAGACTCACGCATTCAAATCCATACAGAGCTACAGCATGACATCCAATTTTATGGATTCATTGCAATTCTGTAATATAGGAAACTGTAAATTGTCCTGTAAATGATTAATATCTGCTGCAAAAAAACAAATTGTATACGGATCACAAGTGAGATAAAAATTGCCTTGAGTTTTCTGGATGAGACGGATTTTTTTTTTTTTTTTTATACAGCTGTGTGAACTATGCCTCTCACTGGAAAAAAAACTGATGAAACTCAGGCCAAATTTGGATGGTAAAACTCCGATGAAACTGATAAGATAAATACTGGTGAAATGTGAGCCAAATTTCTGAATGAGCCTTTAGGCTACAGCTTTTGGTGTGTTTTTGACACTGCGTCTTTTTGCTGGGTCAAAAACGCAGCGTCTTACAATTCCAGCAAAGTAGATTAGATTTATAGAAATTTCTTCAAAAATTTGCTTCTTTTTAGCTCAGCATAAACTGACCTGCGGTGCGTGGTTCAAATCCGCAGCGTGTCGTTTTCTCTTGTGGCACCCTGACTTTCCCCATAGACTTACATTAGGTGTCGAAATTCTGCATGTAAAAAACGCTCATGCATTTTTAGTGCGTTTCCACGGCAGAAACGCATCAACAATGCACGTAATCCACACATAATGTATGTCAATAATGTTTTGTCAAAGCCAAATACTAGGAAATTTAAAAAACAAAGTAGCTTTATTTAAAGCATGACATGCCAACAAGAGACAAGAGTCGCAACATTAAAAGTGAAATAAAAACACGTTAAAAAATTGCGCACGAAAGCAATAAAAAACGCCAGTAAGTTTTAATTAGTATTTAGTGAGTATTTTACCTCAGTATCTGTAAGCCAAAACCAGGAGAGGAACAGAGGAAAGTATAATAGAAACATATGCACCACTTCTGTATTATCACCCACTCCTGGTTTTGGCTTACACATACTGAGGTAAAAAACTCACCAAAAATTGAATGTGTGAGCTTTGCCCAAGAGTTGGAGAAATGGTGCAGAAAATCTGCAACCTCAAAAACTGAACAAAAGCTCATCGTGGGAACATAGTCTTAGGGCTCATTCAGTCGTCAGTGATTTTTCTCATAAGCAAAAAAAACTGTCCAGTTTCATCAGTGTTTTTGATCAGAGTGTTATTAGTTTGGTCAGTGTGTCTGTTTTTACTGTCAGTTTGGTCTGTGGTTCATCAGGATTTCTCGGATGGAAAGAAAAAAGTTTCTCTACCTTTTGCTTTCTAACAGTCCGTGAAAAATGGACAGCACACAGATGGCGTCTAAGTGCTGTCTAGTTTATTTTTTTTTCACGGTCCAATAGGCTTGCATTGGCAAGTTTGATTGGACACCCGAATTAATATTGGACAAGTCTCTGTGCAGACCACTCTGCCCGACAAAAAAATCTGACATTTGAACTATTCGATAGACTATCTTAGGTGTGATAAGTAACACAGTCGTGTGACTCTACAAGGAGGATAAACATGTTGTTACAGTACAGGGATAAAATTGCAGTGATATCACTATTAGAGCCGTATGTGACATTTCAGCACAGGGATGATGACATTTAGTAATGTGCGGAGATGTTACACGTAGTGATCGTGGTCACAGTGTAGAACTACAGTGATAATGCAAAAGTGATGTTACAAAACCGCACTGATGGCTTGGGACGTGTAATAGACACAGGAATATTGTCACTGACATCATGGAGTGTTCTGTTTGGTTTCATAAACCCAGTCGTCTTCTTCCTTCGGTCTTCGATGATGGGAACCTTGGTTCAAATAGTGCAGTTTGTTGATTTTATTTATTTGTTCAATGTGTTAACGAAAGTGACTGCTGTCTGAGCAGAAAGTGCTGTCTGAGCAGAAAGTGCTGTCTGAGTGGAGTGGACAATTAGTCTGAGTGGAGTTTTCTTAGCATGGTCTTTATGGATTTGATGTCTTGCTGAGAAACATTAAGGGCTCAAACTCAGGACATGAAAAATTGATTTATGAACTGTTTGAAAATATACACTATATGGACAAAACTGGTGGGATACCTATGTATTTCACCTACAGGGGCTTTTATGACATGCCATAGGAATTAATATGGACTTGGATGCACTTTGCAGCTAAAACAGTTTCCACTTTGCTGTGATGACTTTCTACAAGATTTTGATTCAATGGAGTGTCCTTTATTTTTTCTAGGCTATTTATTGGCAATCCCCCATGATATATTTATATACCATTATATAATTTTTCTGTTCAGTTGATATTGGTCTTTTTAGGATTTTGGAGGGTCTGTGGGATTTTTTGCCCATTCATCCAGAAGAGTATATGTGAGGTCAGACCATGATGGTGGAAAGGGCGTTGCTAGCAATATCCGTTCTACTACACCCTAAGGCCGGTTTCACACGTCAGTGATTCCGGTACGTGAGGTGTCAGTTTCCTCACGTACCGGAGCCACTGACACACGTAGACATATTGAAATCAATGCATCTGTGCAGATGTCATTGATTTTTTGCGGACCGTGTCTCCGTGTGCCAAACACGGAGACATGTCAGTGTTCGTGGGAGCGCACGGATTACATGGACCCATTAAAGTCAATGGGTCCGTGTAAAACACGTACCGCACACGGACGTTGTCCGTGTGCAGTCCGTGTGCTGTGCAGGAGACAGCGCTACAGTAAGCGCTGTCCCCCCCACATGGTGCTGAAGCCGCCATTCATATCTTCTCTGCAGCAGCATTTGCTGTAGAGAAGATATGAATAATCCTTTTTTTTTTTTGTTTCTTGTGTTTAACATAAAGATCCCTGTCCCCACCCCCTCCCACCCCCTGTGCGCCCGCCCGCTGTTATTAAAATACTCACCCGCCTCCCTCGCAGTGTCCTGTCCTGGCCGCAGCTTCTCCTGTATGCGGTCACGTGGGGCCGCCCATTACAGAAATGAATATGCGGCTCCACCCCTATGGGAGGTGGAGCCGCATATTCATGACTGTAATCGGCGGCCCCACGTGACCGCTCAGTGCAGGAGAAGGTGCAGCCAGGACAGGACACTGCGAGGGAGCCGGGTGAGTATTTTAATAACAGCGGGCGGGCACACAGGGGGTGGGAGGGGGGTGGGGACAGGGATCTTTATGTTAAACACAAGAAACAAAAAAAAAAAAAAGGATTATTCATATCTTCTCTACAGCAAATGCTGCTGCAGAGAAGATATGAATGGCGGCTTCAGCACCATGTGGGGGGGACAGCGCTTATCTCTAGCGCTGTCTCCTGCACGGTGCGTGTGGTACCCAGTCGGCACACGGGCAGCACACGTGTGCCGCACGTGTGCCACACTGATGTGCCACAGAAACGCACGGGCACACGGACATGGATAATTCCGGTACCGATTTTTCCAGTACCGGAATTATCTGGACGTGTGGGACAGGCCTAAAGGTGTTTGATCTGTGATGACCAGGCAAGTTCTTCCACATCAAACAATACTGCTGAAATCAGAGTGTATTCCCCAAACTTTTCCACACAAATTTTGAAGTAGACCGGTCTTGGTTCATGCACTGGACTTTATTTCCTTTCTCTCTTAACAATGCATTTGTATTAGTCCATGTCGGGTTATTGTGGTAACCCCGCAAACACCTTCTAGCATTATCTCCAAAAGTGTAAGGTCGGCTCATGCAGTCATCTGCTGCCTGAGTATTGAGATAGCATGTTATTGTCCTTGCTAGAAGTTGCTCCAAATTCCACTTGACTGAAGCTCTAGCCAGGTGCCTTTACTTCCTGCTACTCCTGACTTCCATTCAACCACCAGTATTTATTTCCAAACCGTCCAGCTAGGCCCACAACTGTCTCTTGAATCAAATTTCCAGATTCCCAGCTTCTTGTAATTGTTCTTGGCTCTGTTCCCACCATTTCAATCAAGGTAACTGATCCCTACAAGAAAGTAACCAGTTTGCCTATTAGTCACTTCTTTACTGTGTTTAACCATCTGTCTGCCGAAAACATGACTGCCATTAGTCCTTCATTGCACATGTCTCTACTTTAACCATTTTGTCTAGTTCTCTGTTGAAATTGGAGACTTTGATTTGTGTTTCAATTAAATCTAAGGGTATGTAAACACTGAGTCCTTTTTGCTAAGTTTTCAAAGCAGAATCTGAGCAGAAATTCAAAGTTTTTGAGATTCAGAGAGTTTTCGCTCAAACCATTCCTTGAAAAACTCTGTGTGCAAATGGCATAATAGTCACCTGAACTTAAAGGAGTTGTTCCAGTGGTGCCTGCAGTCACGGTCCCGGGGCTTTTTTGCAGTTGTTGTGACACCTTATGCCGTGTGCCCAATCAGTGCTGGCGTCACTGTCCCCGCCTTCGGATGTTTTGAACATGAAGAGGAAGTCCGGGCCGCAGCTGATCTCTGACTTCCTCTTCAGGTTCAATTTTGTAAGAAGGCGGGGACAGTGACGCCAGCGCAGATTGGGCGCTGGGCATAGTGTGTCATTGTACCGCAGGAGAGCCCCAAGACCGCGACTGCCGACACAGCTGAAACGGCGCTGGCACAGGAGGTGGGTATAAGCTGTTTTTATTTTATCGGGGCCAAACATTTTGATCCTAGTAGTGGACAACTGCTTTAAGGTTTTGGATAAGCTAGCTCCATGGGCAGGTTTGGATATGTGGGAAAGGTGTTGTTATCCCGCTCCTCAGATAAATGTGCCAACGCCTGAACGGGTTCAGGTGACAGAGTTCTGCTGGCCTAGGATATGCTGCGTGCACATAGCTGAGCATTGCAGGTACTTTAGAGCTATTTATGTGATCGTGACATTAGGCTCCATGGAATGGTGCTGAATTGATACATTATTACCATGCAATTTCAAACTGGTTACATGGATGATGTGTATAATCAATCACTGTTAAGCAGTGTGTGTTATCTAAATGCTCTAGTTATATTTCTTCTATTCTTTACTACAGCCGCTACGCACGCATCTGTCCTTGCATAGTATTGAGCCTTTGTCCATTATGAGAGTACATGAAGGTTGCATGGTGTCTCTATACTCTGGAGATGTAGTCTCATGAGATTTCTTTACTCAGGTCTATTAAATATTTGTAGCATTAGCAAACAGCTGTTGTCTCTGATGTAACCCTTGGACTTATTGAATATTAGAATACGTTTAAAAAATGTTCTGGATTTTATTAAGGAGGTTCCCATTAAACTGCTGTTGCCCTGCTGTGTCCATCTATGTCTACCAGTAGAGAAGAAGGCCTCCTTCAGACGTCTGTTTTTATATGGTCACAGATTGCACATACAGCCTTTATAGCCTGGGGGCATGTTGATATGCAACGTATGTATTTATTGTGATCCAATTGTTGTGTGTGTGTGGGGTTCTTTTTTTTTTTTTAAAGACTGTGTAGTGCAGGGGGGTTGTGGCAGTGTGATAGACAGGCACTGACCACAGGAAAGTTCAAAAACAAAGTCTCTTTAATGTCCAACGTACTCACAAATGGAAAATAAATGGTAACTTCCGGATCGCAGCCGGGAATCAAGACCTTCTGTATCAGAGACCGGTTGCCGTGAGCGACTGCACTACCGTGCTACGCTGAGGGGTGCCAGGCCTTTTGGCTCTGTTACCTCGCACAGGCTGAGCTTTTCAGAGCCACCTGCTCTGTAGTTTGCAAACCAAGACTGGCACATCCAACCCTCTGCTGCAGGGTTTTTAAAGTGGAATCTGTGGCCATGGGCCACTTGTAAGACCCGGCCTGGAGGAAGCAGACCTCACCACTACCATCCTTTAGTCCGCTCCAAAAATAAAAGCTCATGCCAGGTTTTCTTAAATCTGCCTTGGGCAAATAGCTTGGCCAAGACCAAACTTACTTTTAGGCCAGTTTCACACGTCCGTTTATTTCTGGTACCAAAAAAACAGTACCGGAGATGTCAGTGTGTGTACGCATCAGTACCACACGGACGGCCACCGGGGAAGAAGCGCCGGGCTGAACTGCGGTGACCTCAGGACCGTGGGAAAAAGCCGGTGATGAGGTCACCGCTAGTGAATGATGCTGCGCTTCTCAGCAGCTCATTCCCCAGTGGTTTTCAGCCGGGACGGTCGCATCTTGGCACCATCCAGATTGAAAACTATTTAGCCCCCAGACATGGATTATGGCATGGGACACAATGACGGACAGGTATGGTATATTGTTTGTTTAGTATTTTACTTTTATTACAGGCGATAGAGAGCATCGGGGAATTAGGTGTTGCAGTAAGTATGGTTTAATTTAGAATATTAAAGGAGTCTGTGTATTTTTTTTTCAAATAAAGTATTTTATTCTGGCTGTGTCTTTATTTAACATATAACTTTAGGTTTAATAATGGATGGGTGTCTTATAGATGCCTCTCCATTACTAAGCCGTGGGCTTGAGGTCACCTGAAAGGTGACAAAAACCCCGCAAATATTACCCCACTTGCCACCGCTACAGGGCAAGTGGGAAGAGCCGGGCAAAGTGCCAGAAAAGGCACATCTAATAGATGCGCCTTTTCTGGGCAGTTGCGGGCTGCTGTTTTTAGGCTGGGGAGCTTACCAGCCTGAAAATACCAGCCCCCAGTTGTGAGCTTTAGCAAGGCTGGTTGTCAAAAATGGGGGGACCCCTCTGCCATTTTTTTTTTTTTTTTTTTTTTTTTTATAATTTAAAAAAAGCAGTGTGGGGACCCCTCTATTCTTGATAACCAACCTTGCAGAAGCTGACAGCTGAGGATTGCAGCCCCCAGCTGTGAGTTTTTGTCTGGTTAAAGAAAATAGGGGGGAACTCACTTCGGGTTTTTTATTCATTTATTTCCTTAGATTGCAGCCGGTGGCTGTGGAATACCCCAATCATCCGCACCTACTGTCACTGTTATTAGCCCTTGCTGTCGTTCGGACTTTAATATAAGGCTTATCATTCTCCTTTGCTCGCCGGCAGAGCAGGGGAGAATGATGAGAGCCCGCTTCAGCACCAGCCGCCAGGGAACAGTGCTTACTGTAGCGCTTCTTCCCCGCGGTGCCGATGCGTGTCACACGGAGGACATCAATGTGTGTTCTCCATGTGCACGTGTGCGGGACGTTTTGCCGTCCATTCTGATGGTAAAGAACAGACATGTCAGCGTGTTTTGCCCACGGACACATGGTCCATGGAAACACACTGACATGTGCACAGACTCATTCATTAGTCTGTGACTGTAATGCTCTCCAGCGGCCTCAATACGCTTCTGTGCGCATCCTGGGGGACACATAGCGACCCTCACATATAACTCCTGTCGCTGCCTCACAACAGATATTTCTTCCTGCTCTTTCTTGTGGATCGAACTCGCCCATTCAAGTAAAATTGGCTAACCCACTAAAAGTTGTTCCATGTGGATATCCCCCCACAGTTATTTACTGATTAATGTGTAGAAGTTTGGAATCTATTTTTTTTTTTTTACCATATAAGAAAAACAGAAGCCACAATGATGGTATAGAAATGTACCAAAAATGGAAAAAAATTGGATTCGGCACATTGATGAAAAATGGTCCATCTTTTTCTTCTACAGAACCCCCCCTGACGTCTGAATAAGGCAGAAAGCTAGTACATTAGAGTGACGCCGCTCTGCGGAGCAGTGCTCCATTGCTGAGAGCTATGGACCTTTCCATGTTATTAGCCAGTGTGATAAATATTATATTGAGAAACTTTAGAGACCCATTAACCTAACTGTCTGTTAATTGTTTGTTCTGGACCATTACGTTCCCTGTGTACAAGCCTCAGCAGGGCTCTGGGGTATATCGAGCACTTCAGACTGACGGGAAATTATCCCTGGAAACAGCACTGTGCTTTGATGCATTCTCTTCCTTTTTTAGCCCATGTATAGGGTCCGAGGAAGGTTGATAAAAGGACATGGTGCAAAAAGAAAGCTTGGATTACCTGACATTAGAGGACCCTGTAACGGGTCATATCTGGAGTCCTTGGACACCAGTTGGATGCATGTTTAACCCTTGGATATCTGTTTTTGTATATACCATGCTGCTGCTGTTCTTGCAAGGTCACATTGCACTAGAATAGGCCTTCAGTGTGTGGGTATAATATCTGATTGTAGCAGTTACTAGAAATCTGTTGTGTGATGTTGTGAATGATAATGAGATTACTATTCCAAATAAGCCCTTTATGCTTGGAGAAATGTGGCCACGCTAGATATTATAAGACCAGTGATGTGCGAAAACATATGAAGTGTAAGCACCATGCATTTTCTGGACATGTTCTAATCCGACTTCTTCTTGGTAAAATAGAGAGTGTCTGGATTATTATCTTCAAACGACTGTGACCTAATTCATGACCTAGTAGGATATGAGCTTAGATGTGTAATTTTTCTTGGGAACGAGGGAGATTGGTAATCTGTGTGTGGCAGATCTCTGCCAGAGCTGGGGGCCTGCGTGATGCAGTAGGGGGGAGAATCACAGCTCGTGTGACCTTAATCCGAGAAACCAAGGTGAGTTGGGGGCTCTAGAGGAGAGGATGGATTTCTGTGATGATGAGCAGCATAGGACCACAAAAAAAGATTGAATGGATGGATTCTCAGCAGCAGTTCAAAAATATAGCACAATTAAAATGTGAAAGTTGACATAATACATTGTAACATTAAATGAAGGTTAGATATGAAAGTGTTCTTCTGACAGGCCTCGAGATATCCGGCAATTCCATATTAGATCTGAATGCATAAAACATTTACAGTGATCACACGCTACGTGTGCACAGTGCATATTGTATCAGATTTTATTACATTCTCTTTGTACAACATTTGTTAAAGGAACAGTAAAGTCTCTCTCCATGTTTACTGTGCAGACTATTAGGCCTGTAGTGTACTCCAGAAAAATATCTGCTCCCATGAGCACTACCCTTTTTATGTTTTGTGTTCTGATATTTTTTTTATACCATGTGTACAGGTGCTTCTCACAAAATTGGAAATCATCAAAAAGTATTTTTTTTTTCAGTTCTTCAATACAAAAAGTGAAACTCATATATTATATGGAGTCATTACAAACAGGGTGATCTGTTACAAGTGTTTATTTCTGTTAATGTTGATGATTATGGCTTACAGCCAATGAAAACCCAAAAGTCATTATCTCAGTAAATTAGAATACTTTAGAACACCAGCTTGAAAAATTATTTTAAAATCTGAAATGTTGGTCTACTGAAATGTATGTTCAATAAATGCACTCAAAACTTGGTCAGGGCTCCTTTTGCATCAATTACTGCATCAATGTGGCGTGGCATGGAGGCGATCAGCCTGTGGCACTGCTGAGGAGTTATGGAAGCCCAGGTTGCAGCCTTCAGCTCGTCTGCATTATTGATCTGGTGTCTCATCTTCCTCTTGATGATACCCCATAGATTCTATATAAGGTTAAGGTCAGGCGAGCTTGCTGGCCAACCAAGCACAGTGATACTGTTGTTTTTAAACCAGGTATTGGTACTTTTGGCAGTGTGGACAGGTGCCAAGTCCTGCTGGAGAATGACATTTCCATCTCCATAAAGCTTGTCTGCAGAGGGAAGCATGAAGTGCTCTAAAATTTCCTGGTAGACGGCTGCGCTGACTTTGGTCTTGATAAAACACAGTGGACCTACACCAGCAGATGACATGGCTCCCCAAACCATCACTGATTGTGGAAACGTCACACTAGACCTCAAGCACCTTGGATTGTGGCCTCTCCACTCTTCCTCCAGACTCTGTGACCTTGATTTCCAAATGAAATGCAAAATTTACTTTCATCTGAAAACAACTAGTGATGAGTAGTGTTGAGCATTCCGATACCGCAAGTATCGGGTATCGGCCGATACTTGCGGGTATCGGAATTCCGATACCGAGATCCGATACTTTTGTGGTATCGGGTATCGGTATCGAAACAACATTAATGTGTAAAATAAAGAATTAAAATAAAAAATTTTGCTATACTCACCTCTCCGACGCAGCCTGGACCTCACCGAGGGAACCGGCAGCGTTCTTTGCTTAAAATGCGCGCGTTTACTTCCTTCCGTGACGTCACGGCTTGTGATTGGTCGCGTGCCGCCCATGTGGCCGCGACGCGACCAATCACAGCAAGCCGTGACGTAATTTTCAGGTCCTGAATGCCTAATTCTGCATTCAGGACCTGAAAAATACGTCACGGCTTGCTGTGATTGGTCGCATCGTGGTCACATGGGCGGCACGCAACCAATCACAAGCCGTGACGTAATTTTAAAATGCGCGCATTTCCTGCCTCCCGTGACGTCACGGCTTGTGATTGGTCGCGTCGCCCATGTGACCGCAACGCGACCAATCACAAGCCGGAACGTAATTTTAAAATCCTGAATGCCTAGAATTAGGCATTCAGGACCTGAAAATTACGTCACGGCTTGCTGTGATTGGTCGCGTCGCGGCCACATGGGCGGCACGCGACCAATCACAAGCCGTGACGTCACGGAAGGAAGTAAACGCGCGCATTTTAAGCAAAGAACGCTGCCGGTTCCCTCGGTGAGGTCCAGGCTGCGTCGGAGAGGTGAGTATAGCAATATTTTTTATTTTAATTCTTTATTTTACACATTAATATGGATCCCAGGGCCTGAAGGAGAGTTTCCTCTCCTTCAGACCCTGGGAACCATCAGGGATACCGTCCGATACTTGAGTCCCATTGACTTGTATTGGTATCGGGTATCGGTATCGGATTAGATCCGATACTTTGCCGGTATCGGCCGATACTTTCCGATACCGATACTTTCAAGTATCGGACGGTATCGCTCAACACTAGTGATGAGCGAATATACTCGTTACTCAAGATTTCCTGAGCACGCTCGGGTGTCCTCCAAATATTTTTAAGTGCTCGGAGATTTAGTTTTCCTCACCGTAGCTGAATGATTTACATCTGTTAGCCAGCATAAGTACATGTGGGGGTTGCCTGGTTGAGGTTGAGATTAATAATGTAATAATATAGGAATATAAGTACATCATCTGTCTCTTGTTGGTGATGCATATTTTAAACCACCCTTGGTTGTCCTATATGGCCACATTCAGACATCCGTTTTTAAGGTACATGTTCTATCCATGTTATTCATGGCTAGATCACATACCCATTATAGTTTATAGGGCTGTTCAGACATCCATGTTTTTTGTGGAAGGCGTTTTCACAAAATAATCATAGAGAGACATGTCAGTTTTTAATTCTAGTTAAGGATCAAAATTACCCGTGCAAATCTATGGGTGCATAAAAAATTGCAGAGCAGAAAGATGGCATGAAAGTAAAAACTGTGGTCTGTCTGTGACTATCAGAGTAATGAATAGGAGAACATTGATGGGAAGACTGGCACACTGACCAAAACACTGATGAACAACAGTCCGTGTTTTTATTGTGTGGAGGAAAAACCACGGTGTCTGAATGAGGCCTTCTACCTGTGTGAGGCAGGGTATTGCGATGGTTGGTTTACTTTGGCACGTACGCTAACTTGAATATATTCTCTTCACGATTTATCTTTAATCCCCTCGGATGGTTTAATGCACTGAGGTTTTGTGGTAAAGCAACAATTATCGATCACAATGAAGCAAATGTCCAATCTCCAATTGCGGTAATTGAGCCATCTGCCTTGCAGCGTACAAGACATCAGCTGTTTCCGCTTTGCAGGCCACGGTTTGCATAGCTGAGCCTTCAGCTCCCTGGCACTGCATGGGTTAAGTCTGGTGCTGTTCTGTGTGACTTTGTGAGAAGGATAGCGAGCACATTGTACCGCAGTCACATTACTGTGACTCCTCCCAGCAGCATGAATGGAACAATTCATGGTCCAGAGGACTGACTCATGGTCCCAGACGCACAGTTCTCCAATCAGGTGCAGGGATCTAGGTCCATTCTCCGCATGCAAAAATGCTCAGCTTGTGCTGCAGGTATGCCCGGACCTGAACGTACTGCCGCTGCAGTGTTCGCTTATGGACATGCGTCATGGCTCTACAGCCTGCTTCCACCTATGTATGCAGGAACATGTATACGCATTTTATCAAAGGTTATTGTTAGTATGTCAGAACCAAGTACTTGAAAAATGATCGTGGGGCGACTGGCGAGTGTATAATTATAGTACGCTTCTTACAGTGGTTATGTCATATAGTGTGTGTAATTTCTGCTGACTTCTCTAAATTGGGCTGTAGAGCAAGAGCATGATCCTCAAATATATCTTAGGCCCAATCCAAAAGTTTTGACGTCCTTAACCCAGTATCGGGAGAGAACCATAATAGTTAGCTGCTTTCGGCATGAGCGTGAACAAAGGTGTAAGCCCATTTACATGAGCAGATAATCTGCTCATAACGAGCGCCGATCAATGATATTCCAGGATATCCATTTTCACAAAGTGCGTGAGTACTGTATACATATTGGATGTAGATTGTGTGTTCTGGGGCCATCTGATCTGTCGTGGATGTATTGGGTTGTGTTTCTCTTCGGAGTCCATTGGTGTGTCCTGCTGCAATTGCACTATTTCTTCTGTAGGAATAAGGATGATGTCAGTGTGTTTTGTGCTGAGTCGCCTTCTTGGAAACGTGCATTTGCGTGAGATGAAGAGATTTCCAGTCAGAAAGCTTCTCTAATAGCTTCATATACTATTGGCATTGTAAATCCTGTATTCTTCCAGTAGGTCCCTACATATAAAGTCATCCAAATGGTGTCATGTACACACTCATATCGAACTGTAGGTCTGAGTATTGCATATGGGACACTGTGTAGATTGTAATTTTTAGGCAGCCGCCTCACTGGGCTCCTTCTTTCTTCCCGATCATGAAGCCCACGATTCCATAATTTGCTGCAGTTTAAAAAAAAATAAAAATAACAGCCTGACAGACCAATTATCAGTCAATGGGATCCATGACAAAAAACTCCGCTCACCTCTGCCTAAAATCCTATAAAAATCCCTGAATCCAGTGTGCACCGAGCCTTTGAAGTAACGAGTAGTCACTGTGAAACCAACGCATCAAATACACTAGTATACAGCTGGTGAAAAAAATGGAGTTGTACTCATTTATCTGCCCCATTAATTTCATGAATGCTGCATATTATCCATTTACACCTGTCTAGGTCAATTGAGGGTCTTCTAATTTACATATAAATAACCAAACTGTATAAAATCTTGAGGTGAGAACAATCACAGAAGGTTGTTGGGGAAAAAAAATATTCCTAACACCATAGATAGATAGATCCGTTTTTCCCATAGTAACTGGTAGTATGTATGGTCAAAGTTTCCTGCGAGGATTTTTTGGCATGGTTATACAATGCCTCGTGCATATTATGGCTCCATACCACCTCAGAGTTGATGGACCAGGGCATTATAGACTGATACGAGCTCTGCGTATCCTTCAGGTGGCCATACACTTTAGATAGGCAGCCATTTCTCCCAATATCCTGATACATATGTCTAGACCTTTTTTTTTTTTTTTTTTTGTAAGTACTTCTTTGTTTTTCTTTACCCCCCTCAAACTTCTTGTCAAAATTAAAAAATAGCGTCTTTGTTTTTCTTTAAAAAAAAAAAAAAGAAGCTATATTGAAGCTCTTGTATTAGTCTCATTTCATTTGTGTACTATTTTAAAGAGGTTGTCCACTATTTTTACATTGCTGACCTATCCTTAGGATGACCGCGGGGTTGTCATTGCCGATCTGCTGTGAGCGCCTGATCTATCAAAATATAAAAAGAATTCATCCGATCGGTAAGTGGTGTAATGAAAAAACAATCAAAACGCACAAATTACTCTTTTTGGGGTTGCCGCAACATTGCAATAACGGGCGATCAAAAGATCGTATCTACACCAATATGGTATCGATCCTAAGTATAGGTCATCAATATAAAAGTAGTGGACAACCTCTTTAAGTAAGCTGCAGTACCGGACGACAGCCACTACAAGGTGTATGGAGCTGTGGTGTCACAGCTCATCTGTTTCGGGGCAACTTGTGGCAGTGCCAGGTGTTATACCCCATCAATCTAATAATGATGAACTATCCTAACAATAGAGCATTAATATCTTAATCCTGGGTAACCTTTAGAAATAGAAATTCTGCTTACCTGTAACCACCTCTGCATCATGTCTATACAGGAGATTTTGAGTTCTGCACCAGAAAAATAGAACTCTGACCCCCATAATGATAAATTGTGAAATGAAAATGTATTAAAAGGTGGAGATATCCCTTTATATCCTTTATATCATATAAATGACCAGCAGCACCACTCTTGTGGTTCTCCACTTTAGATTGGAAATAATGATGGCCCATATTTCAGTCACCTGCAGAAGCCAATCACTGGCCTTGATAGTCGGTTGAGACCGCTGGAGCGAGAGGATAATCCTGGTGACTATAGGTTACAACTGGCTGTACAGGAGCGATGATGTGTAAGGCTACGTGCCCACGATGAGCTCTTGGTGAATTTTTTTTTCTTTGCTGTGTGCTTTTGCTGGGTCTTCCAGTTCCAGCATAATGGATGGGATTTATAGAAATCTCAGGCGCACTGTGCTTTTTTTACTCTGTGTAAACTGAACTGTGGTGCTTTTTCCAAATCCGCAGAATATAAATTTCTCTTGCCGCGCGCCGAGTTTTCTGTGCAGAATTTCCCCATAGAGTTAAATTAGGTCTGGAAATTCCGCAGGTAAAAATGCACATGTGTTTTTAGTGCGTTTTTGCAATGAAAACACATAAAAAACTCTTGTAATTCGCACCTAAATATATCAATAAAGTTTTGTCAAAGCGAAAAACCAAGAAGTATCAAAAAGAAAGCAGATTTATTTGCAGCAAGCAGACACCCAAAAAGCAACATAAAAAATGTGTTAAAAACACGTTAAAAAAATCACACAAAAAAAATGTAATGAAAAACGCAAGTAACTAGGTGCAGAAAATCTACAACATCAAAAACACAAGCATAATGGCCCTGTTCATTAAAAGGGATAAAGAGGCATAAACATAGAAAATTAAATTTCTAATATTTTATTAATAATGTACCGGTAATTAAAAAGTGATTCACCAAAAAGCGTTTTTAAACACAAGGGTATTTCATTAAAAGTAGCAAATGACAAGACAAGCTATGGACTTTAGTAGCACACAATGGTTTCTAGGGAATATAACCCTAAAATAGGAATACAGACATGATTATTTGAAAAATTAATGCTCAAAAAAAGTGCAGAGTGCAAAGTGCATTAAGGATGGATAAATAAATGAACCTATCCAATAAAAATAAATCTAATATTAAGGTCAAGTGACCAAGCTAATTTTGAGCATACTAAGAGGCCCTAAACATTATGACAAAGTGCCAAGTGCTGGAGATCCATATTACATGAGTTGTGATCCACTGGAATAAATATGAGCCGTGTGGCTGGACAAGCCAGCGTGCAAAGGAATTATGGGAGGAAAAAGTGTACTTTTCCTCCCATGGTTTCTTTGCACACTGGCTATTTATATATAATGGGTGATCTATATCTGCACAGAGGATGAATGACAGACCATTCCAGGTACGTTTGTATCCGGTCCAGGCAGTGTTCTCTGAGCTGCCAGGATACATTGTAGCCCCCTGCGAGAGGTATTTGTACAACTGCTACTGATGTACATAGCTTATAAAAGATGGGTTGTGTGCTAGCCGATGAAATCTCAGATAGCGTTTGTCTGTGTTATACCCCAGTGTGAGCGAGCCCTTAAAGAGGATTTATCCCTGTAATTTTTCATTTGGACAAAGTACATGCTTCAATTGGCGCAGTTTGATTCTGGAACAGTTTTCTTTTTTCTTCTATGCCCCTCCATTCCAAAGTTACTTACCTTGGTAATAAAGATGCAGATATTTCCTTCAAGCAACTGGGCTTCTATGACAGATCTTCTATGTGCGTGATCGTCTATTTGATTGGCCAACATCAGAATAGAAAAAGTAATCGTCAAGTTCTTTGGTGTTTGTCCAGTTGGTTAAAAGGACAATTTACACCTTTATTACAGGGGAACATAACTTCCAAACAGAGGGACCTAAAAAAGTGAAAGTGAAACGTCCTCTTTAAGCAAACATCTATAAAAGATGAATACCATAGGCCTACGTGAGTGTACGCATATAAGTATAGTAACAGAATGGCCATAGCCTATATGTTACATACCACAGTACAGGGTCACTGTCATAAAGAAAAATTTAAATCCATAAAGACATCTCTAAAGGAGTAAGAAGAATTGACACTTCAACCTCCTTTTGAAGTAATCCTTCACATAGAACATATGGGATTCATAAGACCTAGACAGAAAGACTTGAAACAAGGAAAATGAGAGAGCGAACACTTCAATTTCCATTGAAGTGGGGACCTCCTGCGTCAACCATATAATTACACAGAGAGTTTTGCTGGGAAAGAGACACAAAGTCTGAGATCCTTGTATTCAAGAGGTAAAGAAGTGAAAAAAATCTAACACCATCAGATGTAACTGGACAATTGCAGTTAAACACTCTGTCTCCGGTGTCCAGATATGAATATTGGGGGTTTTGCATTGATTCGATATTTATGGGAGATACATTTTTGGTGTCATAGTGAAGGAATTTACCGAACGCATTCACTCACAGCACCATAAGGCGTTTCTAAACTCCTCCAACTTAATAACGGTCTGATAGATGGTGCTATCCCGGCCATGTTTAGTCTCTATAGATAGATTAAAAAAAAACATGACAACAGTATCTACCACCAGGGATCTCCAGGGGTAAAGAGATCTTGTAAGTTGGGAATCTCCTAATATTCTGAAAGACCCAGCACATCTCACAATCAGCCAATAAATATGAACGTTTGGGTTTCTGTCTTTGTTCCTTCTGGAAGTCATCGCTGTGAATTTTCCTAATCCTACCACTTCCCTCCACTACGCTCTGAGCTATTTCCATGATATAAGGTTTATTCATTTTTTTTTGTTATTCCTTTTTATTTTATGTACCGGTAATTGTATATACCATATTGTTTTGTTCCTATTTTGTATCCTCTTTGTATATATTGTTTATAACCACTGCCTACCTTTCTGGATTAAGAAAAAAGGAATAGCTCTTTTCCTCTTGCTCTGTAAACCGCACCCCTGAAGCCATACGCTACCTGTAACGGGTGTCCAATCAGCCTGGATAAACGATTGGTGGTGCCAGCTAGTCGTGTTTCAGTTCTTTTGTTATTGTGGCGTTGGCAGTGACCGTATGGAAGTATATACATATTCCGTGCGTTGGAATCGGAGGTGTATATACCATATGCTTGCTTTGAGTTTCCCAATAAATGGCCTAGTAGTAGAAGCAGCCGCGACCTCGTCCATCACTCGTCAGCCAATTGTGTTATTGTCCTGATGTTTGGCGGCAGTGGAGTTGTGTTCCCTTGACAAACTGGTGACAATGGTGGGATCTGTTTGACAATCCACCCATATCCCCCCTTCCGGCTGTTATTCTTGACAGTCACAAACATGATTACATTTCTGAGGTTAGTTTTCCTAATCTGATTGTCACTGTGTGCATTCCTAACATATTTCATGCTGAGCAGTAGTTTCTGATTTCAGTGTCACGCTTTTAAGTCCCTGCACTAGACAGAAAAATTCCATAAAAGGTCTATTATCATGGATCAATTCTGAACCCTATTAGATTCATATTGCTGCAATCAATTATGTGCGACCGCCCAATGTTTTTCCTACATAGCATTTCTCATTAAAGTCCTGTACCACAGCTTGGCCTTACATTTGGTTACTACACTTCCTCTGAACAAGACATGCTGCATGTCACTTCCCAGAAGCTACCATCCAGGGTTACAGTTTTACTACCCGTGGCTTTTGCTGTGTGTGTTAAATGTGATCAGAAGCAATCTTAGTAATGCCCTCACAACATAACACTATATGGAAAGTCGATCACTCCCAAAGGACATCTCCATACAAAACGAGAAACACAGGTGTGTTAAAAAATTGAGCAAATATTTTCCTAATGTGTGTGTTGCACCGCTCAATAGGAATGACTGCGCTGACATCTGTACTTGGGCGCCAAATGAGCATTGGACAGTCCCTTTTTGATCAGTGTTCCTGTGCCCATTAGCTATAGGGTAGATATAAAACTTGGTACAATTCTCATTGAAATCTATTGGCTGTCCATGTAATAGACCCTCCAGAAAAATATAGATATATCTTTTGTAGCCAAGATGGAAAACGCAACTGAGAACATCCCTTCTAATAACTCAAAATACCCTAATAAGGCATTTAAAAATTGACGTAAACCAAATGTCGTAGACGGCACTGAAATTGTCAGTTTTTATGCAACTCCTAACCAGATTTAGCCAACTTAGCTTTCGGAGCATCTAGGGTTCTGTTGTGAATTTTCATTGATTTGCACTTGCATTCACCATAGTAATCAGTGGAGGGTGAGCGCGCTCACGTGAGCGGTTTCGATGCCAGGCAATATGTAGCTAAGTGTTCAGTATGTGTGCCAGTCATCTGTCATTCTCACCCCAACACCTTATCGTCTGAGCCACACATCTGGGTAGTGTCTTGTCAGCACATAGCGGTAAATGGACCTGTTGGCTTTGGCCATCTGACGTGGGAAGCTGTCTGAAGAGACCTCGCTGTCAAGAGCTGGGCAAGTGCAATTATCTGTAAGTCCTGTGCACAGCAGCTACTTTTGTCATGGTTGAAGTATCCCACGTTAACAAGGGTGTGCAGAAAATATTCATTTAATGTGTTCAATCATAGGATAGTTATTGAATGCTTGGATTCTTTTGCAGAACTGTGCAATGACACTAGACCTGGGAAATAGACGTCAGAATGGCTCGTGGCAATGAATTGCATGACAAGGATTACATTTTTCCCCCCTCATGCCTATATAGCTGTTTATTTGATGACTTTTTCAGTAAGACATGTGAAAATATGTACATGCCATTATGATTATAGCAGAAAAACTTGAAACTTGTCTAGGCCATCAAGAAGGGAAAATAATGTTTCCAAACTCTATGTATTGTAGCTACAGTGGCTTGCAAAAGTATTCAACCCCTTCACATGTTTCGTGTTTTGCTACCTCACACAACCTGAAATTTCAGGGTTTTTTTTTTTTATTTTTTTAAAGGTTTGCATCAATTCATGTAAAAAATATGCTTTCAAATTCAGTGTGCATAACTATTCACCCCTAAAGTCAGTACTTTGTAGAGCCTCCTTTTGCGGCAATTACAGCTGTAAGTTGCTTTGGAATCTTTGAGTTTTCCACTTCTTTCCACTGGGATTTTTGCCACATTGTTTCTTCTGATGAACAGCAATTTTCAAGAGTGACCACAGATTCTCCATGGGATTAAGGTCTGGCTTTGACTTGGCCGCTCCAAAACATTTACATGTTTCCCCTTAAACCATTCTAGTGTTCCTTTAGCAGTATGCTTTGGGTCATTGTCATGTTTGAAGGTGAGCCTCCATCCCAGTCTCAGATCACTGACAGAATGAAATAGGTTTGCTCATGAAAATCCCTGTATTTTGCACCATCTTACCCTAGACTTGGACCATTTTCCCTGCTGCCAAAAAACACATCCACAGCATGATGCTGCCACCACCATGTTTCACTGTGGGGATGGTGTTCTTGGGGTGATGAGCTGTGTTTGTTTCGCACCAGACATAGCGTTTACTTTGGTGGCCAAAAAGTTCAATTTTGCTCTCATCTGACCAGGGCACCTTCCCCCCCATACATTTGTGGAGTCTCCCACATATCTTTTAGCAATCTCAAAACAAGCCATAGAATTTCAGTGTGTAAGTAACGGCTTTTTTCTGCCCACTCTATTGTGGTCATATGGACAGATGCTCCAGTCTTTGCTTGGGAACTGTGCAGCTCCTTCAGGGTTATCTCTGGTGCCTTCCTGATTAATACCCTACTTGCCAAGACTGAGACTTTGGTGGGCAGCCCTCTTCTGGCAGGTTTGTTGTGTTATCCTGTTCTTTCCATTTGATGATAATGGATTTGATGGTGCTCTGGGGGATCATCAGATATTGGGATTTTTTTTGTTACCCAATCCTGGCTTGTACTTCTCAACAACTTTGTCCCTGACTTATTTGGCAATCTCCTTTTTCTTCATGGTGTTGTTTGGTTAGTGGTCCCACTTGCTTAATGGTGTTGCAGCCTCTGTGACCTTTCAGAAAAAGTGTGTATATACTGACAGACCATGTGACACTTAGTATTCACATAGTTGGACTTCCTCTCACTAAGCATGTGACTTGTGAAGGTAATTGCTCACACCCAAAATTTTGGGGGGCTTCATAGCAAAGGGGGTGAATACATATGCACGTCCCAATTTTTAGTTATTTGATCCCATAAATTTAATTAATGCCTGTATTTTTGTCACTTCATTAACTTAGACTATTTAGTACTGATGCATCACACACAAATCGGATTACAAAATATTTAAACACAGGTTGTAATGTAACAAAATAGGTAAAAAGCTAAGGGGGTGAATACGTTTGTAAGCCACTGTATGTTCAATGACTGGCTTTCTGTGTAAGGCTGGGGCTTCATTGTGACTACTCTGTGCTGCTGCTACACGGTGGCATACCTTAATGCAGGTGGTTGAGGTTTAATTGGAAGTCGCAAGGTACTTCACCCGTCACAAGCTTGTCGGGGAAAAAAATCCAACTGTGCCCCTGTTAAAATCACTTTTAGATCCAGCTTTACGACTGAAATGTTTAGGCATGCTGAGCTAGAACCAGCGCAGAACGGCCAGTAGCAAGTTAGCTACTGGAAGACCAATGAGAATCCCTGCACGTTTCTTCTGGATTGTGCACCACCCTCTTATTGGAGCAGCTGGTAGAGTATCTTCACACAAGGCTCTAAAAGCAGTGGATTATCTCTCTGAAAATCCACTGTGTTTTACAGCACCAGTGTTGTGCATGAGATTTTTACAAATCCTATGCACATGCTTTGGAGAATATCCGCAGTGTAAATTGACCAGCGCGTGGATTAGAATTCCCTAGCTTTTCAGTTTAGCTGCAGATGTTCCTCTGGATTTCGCGCATTAAGGTGTAAAGTATAGCCTCAGCATTGCACAGTTGGAAATTCAGTGATATTCACACAATTTAGAATATATAATGCCACTGCAGAGTGGATGTGGAATTCCACAGCAAATACCGTACACACTGTAGGAATGGTACCCTTAAATTTTATTTAAACTTTTCTTGCTACCGACATACCTTATGCATAAAATAAAAATATTTATATCTCTAACATGGTAATGTATGGATACCTTAACGGATATACATATTTATTTATTTTTTAAATTTTGTAGGAATTTTACAAGAATATTACAAACTCAAATACAAAATTCAGGTTAATTTCAAGTATTCTGAACTCCCAATAAGATGTGCAATTCAGTGAGTAATAGGAACAGAAAAGGAAAAGAAGAAAAAAGAGGGCAGACGATGGGTACATACTACAACACAAGGGGTAGGAAATAAGGGGAGGGGTAGGACAAAAGGGGTCAAGAAGTGAAGTGTTATGGACTCCATCAGGCATCTACCAAACATACTTATTTTCACTTAAATGCACATATTGTTGGCTCAAAATCATTTTTTCGATAGGGTTTCTTTAAAAGTATAGCACAGTTGGACTTCTACAGCCTCTATACATCACTGTACAAAGCAGACTGTAGAATGAGTCACCAGTGAATCCATAAGACAGCTCTTTCCCTCTCTTCTTCTGAACAATCTTCTGATTCATAACAGGAGTTCAGGATTAAAGAAATAAGCATTTGAGACCCAGCCATCAGAACATGCTCTGCGGCTGATTTATTAGCCATTCTGCAGTCTGCTATGTACTATGATACATTGAGGCTGTAAAAGTGAAGCAGTCCAAAATTTTTTATTACATCAGAAACACATTTTAGCGAAAAATACGTGTATCGAAGTAGACAAAAGGCATTCCAAAGGCATCCATGTCCTTAAAAAAGGTTTTCCCCCACCTAGGCGAACACTTGACAAGTAGGGTAGCTTGCTGAATACGAATAGTGCGTAATCTGCACACTGTTAAAATTCTGCTCTATTAGTCAGTCCAGTGGGCAACATAAGACTAGAAATATGTGATTTGCATACTCGTCACAGCCGTTTAGAATCTCATCCACGAGAAGTGGCTAAGAATGTTCTATTGAGAGAATCTGATGAGAATCTAGTCAGTACATGGCCACAGGTATGCAATCATAGGACCATCACACACAATCTGTTTAGCTGAGCCAAATCCTAACAGAGTATATGTTACACACTGTAAGGCCAAATTCAGATGTCTGAGAAACAGTCCATGTCTGAACAAGGCCTTAGTATTCTGCACGCTGCCCTGCTTGCCAAAAGTTTACCCTGGGGAAGAAAACTTTTTAAGCATAGTTTTCCTTAAACTGGCCATTCCTGGTCATTTTCTACAGCTAAACTGTTAAAGCTGGAAACCTACTGTATATCGTATAAGCCATGATATTGTGTACAGGTTACCTGCAGGTTACATGCTATTATGCGGTGCTGTTTTGGTTGGTCTGTAAATGCTCTTATCTCGCATACTTTTCCTATTTAGCCTGGCTAAGTAGCTATTCCTGTCTCACTATATATTGCACAGAGAAGATACTATTTTTCATTTGTTTGTTCCTATTGGGGCCAAATATGAATAGAGGAGCATAATAAACAGAAGAAAAATGAGCTTGGAATGCAATATGTAAACAGTATCTAAGCTAAATACGACGTATCCCTGGCTGTTTTTTGCTAATTAAAAGCAAAAAATGCCTTAACCCAAATGGAATTTTGCCGAGAAAGTGTTCTTTTCTTAGTTCTACATAGTTGGTAGCCTTTCAGAAGCTTTATTTTTCAGGTAGAGATCAGATGTCGATGATTTTATTGCTGTGGTTAGAATGATCCTGCTGCCAGCTTTTAGACTGGAATATGATTACAACATTTACTTGACACAATGTTTCTTCTGTGCATATGCTCAGAGTTAAATTCTAGTTTTATATTTTCCTTATTTATAAGGAAAATCTAAAACTAGAATTTAACTCTGAGCATATGCTTTACAATACATAATCTCTGCAAGAAGGGAGTGCTTACAAAAAAGGTCAGACTGGGGTCCCACCAGGGGAATGGACTTTAGGGGCCACACTACAGCTATATGCAAATACCTGTTAGCCATTGTCCCCGTTATACTGGAGTGTCCACTGTAAAACACAGGCAGCTCCTGCACATCTACTGTGCACACACTATAACTGGGATGTACAACTACGGTAGTTTGCTTTCAAGGGATTCCACATGATCGGTGATATATGACCATTGGAAACCGCGCTGATCAGAAGAATGGGGGACTTTTATCCCTTTTTTGCAATGGAGCAGCAGGTCTGATGTCTGACCGCAGCTCCATTCATCCTTTTTTGGGGCATCCAGAAAAAATCCACTTAGGGAATCAATGGATCAGTGGTCGAGTCGACCATGCATCTCCATTCTAATGATGCCTTGAAAGATAACTGTTCCTGTGCATTTTAGAAGCTCATATAAAACAATTCTTATTAAATATCAAATTTCTGTATTATTTTTTCTTACCTTATAAATAAAGTACACATTTGGTATTTCTATAATAAAAAAATGGCAGAATTGAATATTGTTTCACCATTTATTGGTATTGCAAAATTTGTTCTCCATTTTTAAGTACATTTTATGGTGAAATCAATGTTGTAAGTCAAAATGACACACAAAAACCCCTTATAAATCTATGTCATCAGAAAAATAAAGAAAACTTGTGCCTCTTGGAAGAAGGGGGAAAAATGAATGCATAAAAGCAAAAATTTGCTATGGTTGGAAGGGATTAAACTTGGTCTGACCAAGTTTAAGAATGTGACCTGTGTTCCAAACAATTGCTTTGGGTTCTCCCCCTATCCTCGCATACTACACCCACATGGTTTTATCATGTATGCAAATTTTAAGGAATTAAAATACAGAAAACAATTTTTTATTTGGAAACTGGATTGCTTTACTTTTGTTAATGTGACATGCATTAGAGTATGCATTAACCCCCAGTTATGTTTTCACATTCATGATCAGGCCAAATTTTACAATTCTGACCACTGTCACTTTATGTGGTAATAACTCTGGAATGCTTCAACGGATCCAACTGATTCTGAGACTTTTTTGTGACATATTTTGCTTCATGATGTGTAAAAATTGTTGAATATGACTTGGGTTCTCTGTGAAAATATTGGAAATTTGGCCAAAATGTAGAAAATGTTGCAATTTTTTTTAACCTTAAACCAGTTAGTCATGTTGTGCAAAATAATTTATAAATAACATTTCCCACATGTCTACTTTACATCTGCATCATTTTTAAAAAATAATTTATTTTTGTCAGAAAGTTTGAAGGGTTAAAAGCTGATCAGCAATATCTAATTTTTCAACAAAATTTACCATTTTTTTTTCTTTTAGGGACCAGATCACATTTGAAGTGACATTGAGGGGCCTATATGACAGAAAACACCAAAAAGTGACACCATTCTAAAAAGTACACCCCTCACAGTGTTTAAAACCACATTCAATGAGCCAATTATTAACGCAGTGTGAAAGGAAAAAGTGAACATTTTACTTTTTTCACAAAAATGTTACTTTTTATTTTCACAAGGGTAACAGGAGAAAATGGACCCCAACATTTGTTGTGCAATTTCTCCTGAGTACGCTAATACCCCATATGTGGGGGAAAACTACTTTTAGGGCGCACGGCAGGGCTCGGAAGGAAATTAGCACTGTTTTCCTTTTTGAACGCAAAATTGGCTGGAATCGACAGCTGACACCGTCACATTTGGAGAGCCCCTGATATGCCTAAACAGTGGAAACCCCCACAAATGACCCCATTTTGAAAACTAGACCCCTCAAGGAATTTATCTAGATGTGTGGTGAACACCTTGAACCCTCAGATGCTTCATAGAAGTTTAGAACGTTGAGCTGTGAAGATAAAAAATCTTAATTTTCGCACGAAAATTATATTTTAGCCACAAATTGTTTATATTCACAAGGGTAACAGGAGAAAATGGACCTCAAATATTTTCCGGGTATGTGAATTTCATCATGTGGTGGCATACGTGAGTTGTGTAGAGTGTATTAGGTTGGCCTATGTGGGTAGTGCAGAGTGTATCAGGTTGGCATACAGGGGGAATTATAGAGTGCATCAGTTTGACATACGTAAATTGTGTAAGTCAGTAGTAAACTTAGGAGTCCATGGATGTGTTGTATGTGTTGTACAGTTGTAAACATTTTTTCATACACAGGCTAGGTTTGTCGGGGCAGGTGTCGCATTCATAAGTGGTGTCCTTTCTTATCCCCTTTCTGTAACACACTTTGCGACCTTCCTTTCTTTGAATTTTGCGGGATCTTACCTGGAAAATATTGGCCTGGTAAAATACTGGCACCTTCAGTTCCAGAAATACTGGAGTCCGCTCCTTCCTGAATTCCAAATATTATGGCCTTGATCACTACCTCCTGGAAGTGAAGGAATGTGCCGGTCTGGCCTGCATATCGTGACAGCACGTAAGCATTATAGATTGCCATCAGTACGATGTGCACTGCCAGCTTTTTGTACCACACCGTAGCTTTTCGCATGGCACTGTATGGCTGGAGGACTTGATCAAAGAGATCAACTCCCCCCATATATTTCTTGTACTCCAGGGCACAGTCTGGTTTTGAAACCTGTGTAGTGGTACCTCGTACAGCGGTGGGGATGCTGCCATCACCATGTATGGTAGAGTTGAATTCCATACGTGGTCCTCTTACTGGGCAGTTATTGTCGATATTTGAGCCTCCCCTTGAATTGTATCAGGGACATCATCCACACAGATGTCCCTTTGGGGAATGTACACCTCAGCAAACTTGTTGCTGAAGTGATCAATGCCAGCAAACTTTGAAAAGTCTGTCAAAGTTGGGGTCATCTCGGGGAGGATTTTTGTAATGCAAAAATTTGTGCATGGCGTCAAAGCGTTTATGGGTCATAGCCATGCGGAACACGAGATGCCATGAGAAGGACAATGCCCCAAAACTTCATAATTTCTACTGCGTCTACAGGGGTCCAGTTAGAAAATGATGAAGTGGGGTTTTGGGCCAATAATTGTTGGTCGCACAAATTTGTCTTGGAAACCATGAGGTTTATAAAATCTTCAGAGAAGAAGACTTACAAAAAGTCTATTCCTGTGAGGCCGTAATATCAAACTTGATTCCTGATTGCGCCACAAAATCAGTAATCTGTAGCTCATAATCTTTGGATGGTGAGGTCCGTTGGGGGTCATGAATGGTGGGCGCTAGTTAATTTTGTGTCCTGGGGCGTCTGTGTGGCAGTTCGGTATCACTAGATGAGGAGGTAAAATAAAGGAAGGTGGCACCCTCTCCCTCATTATCACTATCTGGAGCAAGGAAGGAGTATGCCTTTTCAGTTGAGTTCTGTGTTTGGGATGAGTGGGACATTTTTTCACATTTCCGTGTGTGTACCAAATTTTATTCAGGTGTGTGAGTGTTTGGTGTAAACTTTTTATTATTTAGAAGAAAAAGAATTAAAAAAAGAATAGAAGAAAAAAATTTAGAAAGAAAAAGATAAAAATAAAAAGAATATGAAAATTTGGTAAAATGAAAAACAAACTTTCTAAACTGATGTCTGTAAAATCATTTTTTTACTAAGAGCCCGTAACCATCTGACACTAACCCTGACTATATTCAGAAAAAATACTGTAGTAGATGCTGATCGCTGAAGTATATTTTTACTGTCCCGAATCTAACCCTATCAACTAATCTAAATTATTTTTATTTGATTCTTTTTTCACACAAAAAAAACCCAACAGCCGGATACGCCAATCCGTGATATGCGTTACTGATCAGCGCTTGACAGCCGTAGGACGCATGAATGTGGTGCAAAGGGGGGAATGGACAGGGAGATACAAGTCCTGGCCAAAAGCGAGCATAGATGCTGATCGGTGATGTGCGTCACTGATCAGTGCTCAGCTGCTGTAGGACGCACTCATCTGTATGGTCTCTGGTAATGCCTTGTTGGGCTTATCATAAGTTATAACCTACATTTTACAAGCCAACACCTCTGCAACTGAGATGGGAAATAAAAAACCGAAAACTCCGTTTTATTCAGCAAGGCAGCCGCTATTTCATGATGCGGCCTGTTTAACATGCCCATACTGGTGAAAGGTCCTCTTTAAAATGTGCAACAATTGTCTTAATATAAATATTATGTATTTTTAATAGAACAATTTTATTATTATAAATATCATTAATGTTGGTTTTTTTTTTTTTGTTTTGTTTTTTTAAGAAATACTGTATAAATTGTCATCTTATGGGTGTGCACTACTGTTTATAGATTTCTGAGGCATGTATTAGACAAATCCCGATTATGGCTCAGTGCATTAGCCTTGACACACTGGTATATTACTCAAATCAGAGCTGTAGCTAGGCTTTCCATCACCGGGGCTAAGAGTTTCATGTATTGAATTTAAATGCCCTGTCACAGGCACCCTCCCCACTCTCTACCCCCAAGACATGGGGCAAATGCCCTGATTGCTTCCCCCCAACTATGACATTGCTCTGGTTTGGCCAGTGTATGTTATTAAAATAATTAAAAGTAGCACTATGATAGTGTTAGTATTAATTAGGGTTACTACTAATTAGACTAATAGAGTTACTTTTAATTAGTCTAGTTTTACCGATCGGTTAGGCGGCATCGCTCATGTCCTAAATCATTTTCTTTGACAGTAAATAATACTACATCTGTGGTTGCCATACAGGATTATTGACTAACACTACTCTTGAAGGAAGACTTAGAAATAATACTTTAGATTGATACTTAGTACTTGGAGACACTTGGCTGGCATTCAGACTGAATCTGAGCTGAGATTAACCATTAAACTGCTGAGCAGGGGCTGGATGTGCTGCGCTATATATATCCAGCATCTTCACGAGTAGCACTATCACGTTTCATTGACCTTTGCACTGTCCCAATATCATACCTGTGTATGATTTTCCAGGTTCTGCACTTAGGATGATTCTTGTACAGTAATTACTGACAATATGCAGTTTTGTCTTTCTGTGTTTCATAGATTCTAACTGCCCGCAATTTTTCACCACAATATGCTGCCCCATGTAAGCACTGCTTATACCAATTTATTATTGACTTGTATTATAATAACCAAATTGCACCAAACATTTTGTATCATATATGTAATAGTCATTTAGGACCAAGTACAGTAGTCTACTGTAGTCTTGAGGAGGGGGCCTTTATTGCCTTCCTCCATCCCCCTATCAATTAATCTATTGACTGCACACAGTGGCCGTTAGTCAATGGTGTCACTCCCTGATTATGAAAAAAAGACATAATTAAGAAAGTGCTGTATTCAGTCTAAGTGACAATCAAATATTTTTGTGCCGTATGGAGCAATAGTTTTATGTACCTTTTTATGGTGTATGGATCAGCATATTATGGTGACCCCTCCACTATAATATTTGTTAGCTGTATTGATTACTCTCTCTTATGTTCCTACAGATAAGCTTTTCGGAAAGCGCCTACTCCAAGCTGGCCGGTATATCACATCCCACAAGTCCTGGATGAGGACCGTGCCCACTGAAAATTGTGACGTGGTTATGACCTTCCCAGGTAAGTTGTGATATTTCGGGAACAGTAACCCTAGTGTGAGTTACCCTGTGCATACTAAAGTTATTCTCCGTTATTGTGCTCTGTTGTTTTCCCAAAAACTTTGGTCCTATTGACTTCAATTAGATTTTCCTGATGGCAAAGTCTTGTATTAGCCACTGTCCTGTTAAGAACCTTTTTTTCCCTAAGTAGTCAGATAAACAGTAAGTATGATTTCCATAGGAGTCATGTTTTAAAGCAAGGAGACCTATTCCAAAATGTGCTCTTGGCTTAATTTTTACATGCTGTGCCCTATGATCTCCTGTTTTTGTAATGTATTCCTATATCTACAGACACCACTGATGACCATACCCTGCTCTGGCTACTGAATCATGTAAGACTGGGAATACCTGAGCTAATAATGCAAATTCGCCATCATCGACATACAAGAATCTATGCCTTCTTTGTCACAGCTACATATGAGAAGTACGTTTCTAATAATAAGAGTCCAGAAATATTCAATGATTTTTCAGTTTGATCAGTCAGTGAAGACAGGAATATGTGAACATAACTAGCCAATGTTTGAGATGTGTTTTACCCTGACAAGGTATAATGCAGTTGCTTCTAAACAATAGGGTGGTCCCACGAACAAGGTACATTTTAATTAATAGAGCTTGGAGTAATAATTTGTTTGACAATTGGATGTGCTAAAACAATAATGCTCTTGTGGTGAGATCTTCTAAATCTGGTCCTGTTATGTACTGTCTTATTTGCTGTTTCCCGCCACAAAGAGCTGCACCAGTTCATGGTCGGCACATACCACAGCTCCTGGCCAGAGAATGAAGCATAAGTAACTTATGATAATTGACTATAGAGACGACACAGCGGGGGCTCACAGCTGCTGCTTTCTGAGGTATCTTGTTTTATCACAGGAGTTGAATATTTCTGTCATTTCTCCAGCCCACTGAGCTCATCATAAAACAAATCAGTGATCTAGGAGTTCCAGTGGCCCCCGAGCTTGCATTGTGACTGACTTGACTTATGATGAGCTCACAGGACTGGTGATGTGGCATGAGCACTTGCTCCTGTGATAAAACAGGAAGGGAAATGTGGGAAGCTGTGAGATCCTGCTTTGTCATCTGTATACTTTCTGATCATAAATAACTTGTGCTTCCTACCTTGGCCAGGAACAGTGGTATATGCCGACTATGAACTGGAGCAGCTCTACAGGGTCGGACACAGCAATTAATTATGAAGTACACATAATCTTATAAATGTGCCTTTGTTATCTCAGCACAGGAACACTTTTTAACACATCCAACTGTGGAACTCATTATTATTCCAAGATCTGTTGATCAATCTACAACACTTTAACCTTTAGTAGGAATGGTCATCGTAAACATTTCTTAATTTATTAGTTGCATGCCAAATTTAAGGCAGTACATACATATATTGTATATTCATTCAGTAGAGAAGGATGTCTCTGTGTTAAGCCAGATGCAATGAATGGTGAATTTACAGAAAATTGTCATGCATAATTACAGTCACAATGTAGTGACCGCTTACAGCCCTCTGCTCAGAGAAATTGAGTGACAGGGAAGATTAAATATAACCCATTTTTGTCTGTGTAGTGTTGCAATCTTGCCTTATCTAAGCAGCTGTAAAACCAAGCTGTAATTAGCTACTCTAATAAAAATGAGATGACTCTGCTAATACTGTTTGGGTCTGTACAAGCAAGCCAACACGAGAACAACCATAAACAAGAAGTGTTGGCCCATTACAGTAGCGCTTATCAAGGAATGGAATAGATTGGGGAGCATGTGAACATTCATTTCTGGAAGTTAATGTATAGAAAGCATAAAGATCTGAGTAGCTTTGACAAAGGGCTAATTTGTGAATTTTAGACAAATGGGTCAGGGCATTTCTAAAATGGCTGATATCATGGGGATGTTTCTAATATACAGTGATTAGTACATAATTGATCTGTTGAACCAGAGGCACCTGGGCCAGCTCTGTTTAATCCACCAGAATAGCTGCTGTAGCCAAAATTGTTTCAGGCTACAAGCTGCATTGCAGCACAGCGTGCATGGTGCTGTGTAGCTGGTAAACATTGAGTGTCTATGCTGACCACTCTCCACCTCCAAAAGTGCCTACATTGAGCAAACTGGAACTTAGTCCGTTTTAATGTTTGGAGTTTGAAGTCCGGGCTGAGCAAGAGATTGATTGAGAGATTTTCCAGCTCTAAAGTTCTGGTCTCCATTGGTCTGAACCTTTGGCTAAAGGTCGGTCGGGTACCAGAACCCGAACTTCCACGGGTCTCCTCATCCCTACACATGGGCACTGGATAATGAAGCAATGGAAGAAGGTGGCCTGTGTGAACCATGTTTTCTTTTCCATATGTAGAGCATTGCCTTGTCTTGTGTAAGAGGAAATAAAATGTACACGTTTACTTTTACAAATTCACATCGGTGCATGTGCGGTAGAAAGGAAAGGCTGCTTCCAATTTTTTGTGCCCGTTGCTTTAGTTTGACAGTAACACAGAGCGAATAGAATATTTAATCAAATTTTGCAGAGAACTGTTCCAGTTTGACGTAGGAATAACTTGTTCGCTGTATACTGCAAAGATCTGCAATGTTCCAATAGACCGCATTGTATCTCAGGTCCTCCCTGTTTTCAAGGCCGGTGCTTTGTTAGCTAAAAAAATTCTTGTTTCTAGTCAAAACTTGAAAATCTGGGAATTTCACAGGCATTTTAAAACGAAGTCTTTTAACTTACATTAAAGGGAAATTGATAAGATAACTAAAGGGTTTATCCAGGGTTTTTTTTTTTTACAATGGGTCTAAACACTAACATTCAGGTAGTCTCCTGTTCTATCCGGAGCTGTCACAGAGTGGTCATTGACTCACGCCCCGTCAACAGAGCAAAGCGGAAGCGCGGAAGAGAAACCACTGCTCTGTTGATGTAACATCAGTGGAAGCCTCTGAATCGCCGGCAGGAGCGGTCTGTGCTGGCAGAGATCGGCTCTGGCCCAACCGGAAGGTAGGTAGCAACTACCTTCCTGTTTGTTCTTAGGCCCATAGTAAGAAAGAAAATAGGCCTGGATAACACCTTTCGGTTATCTTGTATTTAATAAGATCTTGTGAAAGAGGGTGACTTGCTGATTGCTGTGCTTTGAAACCCAGGACACTGCAAAGCCCGTCTTGAATGGAGTGGAGGTGCCCATCCTTTAACTTATGTTCCATTCATTGTTGGAATAACTGAGCGCTATAATCAGAAATTAAAATGAGGAGGAAATTAAACACACAGTATATTAGAAAGCTGCAAGTTTGTTCATGATGCAAGTATTCCGCAGTTACCATTTCAACTATGAACATTGCAACAGAACGCAAAGGCCCTGATTCATCAAAGCAATGTCACTACTGTTCTGGTGTAAATCGTTTTGAAAAGTCACAACCTTTTTGAGTAACTCTGATTTGAGCAAAAACATTCGGTATTTTTAAGCAGAGTCATGGAGTCAGTTGGTGTTCATTTTGGTGGACTCGGTATAAAATGGACCGACTAATAAAATATATAATAAATTGGTTCAGTAGTTCAGTGCAGGATGTGCTGTAAATGTTTTCATAATAATTTGGGAAAGTGATGAACTGTCCTATAAATGTCTGCTCTGTTCCTGATGTAAGGATCTGGGCTTTTAGGTGAGATGAACCTGTGCTGCACTTTATGTACAGGCTCAGTAGTGACCAGTGCTGTGGGGTCGGAGTTATGAAATGTCCTATAAATGTCTGCTCTGTTCCTGATGTAAGGATGTGGGCTTTTAGGTGAGATGAATCTGCGCTGTACTTTATGTACATGCTCAGTAGTGACCAGTGCTGTGGAGTTGGAGTTATAAAATGTCCTATAAATGTCTGCTCTGTTCCTGATGTAAGGATTTGGGCTTTTAGGGGAGATGACTCAATACTGCACTTTATGTATAGGCTCAGTAGTGACCAGTGCTGTGGGGTCGGAGTTATGAAATGTCCTATAAATGTCTGCTCTGTTCCTGATGTAAGGATCTTGGATTTTAGGTGAGATGAATCTGTGCTACACTTTATGTACATGCTCAGTAGTGACCAGTGCTGTGGAGTCAGAGTCAGGGATATTGAGGAGTTGGAGATTCGGCTTACCAACTCCACAGCCCTATTTTTAAACCAGTTTCTGCAAGCTCTGGCAAAATGGATTGCATAGGAGTGAAATACGGGCAGAACGGGGACGTGATACCACAGTTCGTCAAATTTATGATGAGCTATGGTGTTACTTGCGACAGAAATCTTACTACAGTTCCGGACTGGAGTAAGAGTTGTGGCACACAGAGACGCACGCGACTGGTCAAGCACTCCTGATTAATTAAAAAGGCATGTGCCTCCATTGTGGACATTCAGCATGCAACTGGTTACTCCAAGGAGCAAGTTTGCCACAGTTTAAAGTTTCCCTACTTGCTGTACAAAGCTTTCAGAAAAATCACTGCTTTCCAGTGTATTGTTCGATAGGCTGGGTTCACACATTACATAATTGTCCTGTTCTTGTGTAAGGTTAGCTGCGGTACAGTATACACCCTGAAACTGTGTAACAACGTACTATAAAATGCAGACGGAGACTGGTTTCACAACCCTCCTTGACAAATGACATCAAAACTATGTATCTGCTTGCTGTGGATTTTCACTTCTGCAGTACACTCTCGCCTTTAGCAACTGTTTCTGGGGATTTCACCGGTTAGGCTATGTCTCCGCAATAAGCTTTTGTTGACTTTTTGATGCTGCACCATTTCTGCACCTATTATTTAAATTACCGTAGGTTATTTGTGTTTTTTATTGGGTATTTCTGTGCTTTTTTTAAAGGGATCCTGTCACCAGAAATAACGCTGTTAACATTTAGATATGTGGTAAATCGGCAGATCAACAGTGTTATTATGCTGCCCGGCGCCTGCACATAGCCAAATGCAGCGGGTAGAAAATGACCTTTAGGGTCCCCACCAGCATTCGGTTTCAGTCATGGAGGCGGGGGTGCCACGGGTTTAGTCACCGCACAGAGGGGCGTGAGATCTCTATAAATCCCATCCTCTTTGCTGGAACTGTAAGTTGCTGTGTTTTTGCTGCAGCAAAAATATGCAGCATTAAAACGCAGCAGAGTCCCATCGTGGGCACTTAGCCTTACAATCCAGTGGGTGAATTCTGCAGTTTAATCCCTATTGAAATCCACATGCAGATTTGCAGTCTGACCCCAGTGTGCACATTTTACATTGTGTATTTTGCCCAATGCTTTTTAGGCCAAGTCACATTAATATATATAATGGATCCAGTCTGTTCTTTATTCTCCAGTACTTTATCTCCGATCACTACAATTCTGTTTTTTTCTGAGTGGTCAAAGTCCTTAAGTCTAAAGTTGCCGCAGTGAGCGCTGCCTAGCAGAGTAAAAAAATAAATGTAATTCCCATGTAGTTCTTGATTTTCATGGCGGTTTTATATGTTGACATATCCATTTAATGTAAAGAAAGATAGCTCTCCTTATCCTTCACTGATGAGGTGTTACATTGGGCACTCTTCCCAACTTACTTTCATCACCATATTCACGAATTGTTGTGGCCTCTTGGTACTTGATGACAGTCAAACTCAACATCCCATTCATGGTCTTGTTGGAGATTGCGTTTTTCTACAAAGCTGCCGGTGTTCTTGTAAGCACTACCTCTTCCACAGTGACTGTGGTAGACCCTGATCTGTAATACCATTAGGTCAGGCTTACGACATGCGATTTCTGGAGCAGCAGTAATCTTTACGTAGGATCTACTCTTGGCAATGCTAGGATATAGATTGAACTCGGCTCAAGTCCCCCTTCAACCTCAGACCTATGAAACTGTGTCTCTGTTACATCGCACTGTAATGTAAGTGTGTGGTCCTGTTGTGACTAGCCACAATGTCGGCACATTCACTTACATGACAGTAGACTTGTGAATCCACCAAACTCCACCTCGTAGCCTAGGCCTAATAGCTTGTGCCCGTGCACTTCAAATTGCAAGTGGTTCTGTTATTCTGTTACAGATCAGTTAGCCACACACAGTACATTTTTTTTTCGTTCATAGTTCGCCATTGATATTTACAGTTGTAGAAATTTTCTACAAGTATATAATATTGGAGAATTACCGTAATGTCTTAACGGCCAATGAAATTTGAGCTTGTCTATATTACAGTTTACTCCGCGGTGCGGAGGAGATTGGACTCCGTAAGCCAGTGAAAACAGAGTTTGGAGGTGGAACCCGTGTTTTCTCCTGTGAAGAGGACTACATTTATCAGAATATTGAAAATGAGCTACATTTTTTCACATCTCAGGTACATTCTTCTCATTTATTTAGATTGGATTATGGTGCGATGGTGTAAAACCGCTCTGCAAATTGCGGCCCACCGGCTACAGCTGGCCCTCCGACTGTTCCATACTGTGCCCTATGCCACCCGTCCACCTCTTGCCGCTGTCATCGCTATCTGCAGGACGCTATGTCAGGGCTCATGCTGTATTTAGGAGGCTATATGAGGGCTCACACTGTATATAGGAGGCTGTGTGGGGCTCATGCTGTATGTAGGGAGGCTATGTGGGGCTCATGCTGTATGTAGGGAGGCTATGTGGGACTCATGCTGTATATAGGGAGACTGTGGGGTCTCATGCTGTATATAGGGAGGCTATGCGGGGCTCATGCTGTATGTAGGGAGGCTATGTGGGGTTCATGCTGTATGTAGGGAGGCTGTGTGAGGCTCATGCTGTATGCAGGGAGGCTATGTGGGGCTCATGCTGTATGTAGGGAGGCTATGTGGGGCTCATGCTGTATGTAGGGAGGCTATGTGGGGCTCATGCTGTATGTAGGGAGGCTATGTGGGGAACATGCTGTATGTAGGGAGGCTATGTGGGGAACATGCTGTATGTAGGGAGACTGGGGTTCTGCTGTATGTAGGAAGGCTATGTGGGGTTCATGCTGTATTTTGGGAGGCTATGTGGGTGTTCATGCTGTATATAGAGGGGCTGTGTGGGGTCTCATGCTGTATATAGGAGGCTATGTGGGACTCAACCTGTATATAGGGAGGCTGTGTAGGGCTGTATATAGTGAGGCTGTGTGGGGCTCATGCTGTACATGGGGAGGCTGTGTGGGGCTGCATATAGTGAGGCTTTGTGGGGCTCATACTGTATATAGGAAGGCTATGTGGGGCTCATGCTCTATATAGAAAGGCTATGTGGGGGGGCTCATGCTGTATATAGGGAGGCTATGTGGGGGGCTCATTCTGTATATAGGAAGGCTATGTGGGGGGGCTCATGCTGTATATAGGGAGGTTGTGTGTGGACTTATGCTGTATGTAGGGAGGCTAGTGGGGCTCATTCAGCATATATGGGGAGACTGTATGGGGCTGTATATAGTGAGGCTGTGTAGGGGGGCTCATGCTGTATATATGAGAATGTCGGCATACTTAATTCTGCACAAAATTATCGTGTACGACTATAGGCAAAACTGTGAATATAAACTTAAAAGGCCATAAAAATCCACGAGTTTAATGGACAATGAACCCAAAAAAGTTATTTCTAGATTGTTGATGTCTAAGAAGTAATATAACTGTTAGAGTCTTCAACATTTCACAGCCAGTCCAGGATTTGTTTTTTTGTTTTTTATGGCTGTGATAGTCTACAATAGTTTGTCTATTGCTGTCTATAACGATATTTTCTTTTTATTGCTACAATGCATCTATGAAAATGAAGCAACTTTAAAAGTGTTCTATTGTCTTGGTTCTACAGATCCTGTGCAGTCTATGGCCCCTATTTCTCACGACTGACGTTTTTTAAGCTGGTGTTGATGAGGGGGCATGCTGGAGTCAAGACGCTCTTGATTTGTTAAGAAGCGCATACACACGCCAGGAGGTTGTCATGCCCCTGTTATGTCCCAGCTTTACCCACTTTGTTAGAGGTGGACAAAAATGGCATGAGAACGTCATAAGTCGCAAAATTTTAGCTTAGCCTCGTGTTGCACCAAAAGTTTGCAACTTCAAAGCTTTATACACGAGAACTTTGGTGTAAAAGCTGAGATGATGAGACCCCATGTGTCTACTTGGTAGCCGACCATGAGTAGTCTGATCATGCAGTCATACTCCCTTCCATCTGCCCCCTAGCTCTTACTAATACCGTATGTCTATTAGTTGGTCCTGTAGTCTATTCTAGTCTATTAGCTTACCAACGAATAGATGTGCTAGGATCTGCAGAAACCAAATATGACATTTTATAATCGAGACCTGTATTAAAATGACAGAATTTTTGATTTTAGATGCTTTGGAAAAAATACAAAATTTGGCTGTGAAAGTGTAAGTAGAACTAGGATCCAGCTAAGAATGCTTCATTCTCTGCAGGCATTTTCTAATAATACGAGGCCTAAAGAGACTTATACTCCATGAAGTTTCATTTTATTTTAGTAATTACGGTACTATTCTATCAATATTCAAATTGCGTCTTCTGAGAAAAAGAGGACTTAAACTCTATAGCGCCACCTGTTGGAATTAGCGATCCTACAAGTCACAATCAACCCTTTAACGACTTTTAACGACTTGTAGGATCGCTACTTCTAACAGGTGGCGCTATAGAGTTAAGTCCTCTTTTTCTCAGAAGAGGCAATTTGCATATTTAATTTCCCAGAGGAGCATTGCACGGCGAATAAGCCTCCTTACCTTGACAAGCCAGCTGGTATGTCACTATCCATAAGGAGAAACGTTATTCTATCAATGAAACTATAACTGTTGCAACATAACTCCGTGTACTTACTTGAAGAAAAACCTATACATTTTGTCTCACTTTTTGCATCACATGTAATTGTTGCTGTTCACTGGATAAATTGCTGAGCTCGTTCTGAAAAGCAGTTGCTTTGTCATTTACTATACATTCCTGCAAGATGTTAGAAAATGTATAACCCTTAGAGTCTGTTCACATCTGTGCCATAGTAATTGCACCGTGATCACCAGCATCACCCGAAGGAGTACACTGACTTTTAATGGGTTCCACCAAAACCTTTACACTGGGTGCTGTAAGGCTTAGAATGAGGGCTACAATAACCTGGAACATTCAGTACCACTCACATTGTATTTTCTTTCAGGAACGTCAGAGCATCATCAGGTACTGGATGGAGAACCTCAGAGCGAAACAAGGGGAATCTTTGCACAATATCCACTTCTTAGAGGGCCAGCCGATCAGTGAGTGAGCTCCTGTACTCTTCTGCTTCGTGGAGGTCGGCCAAATGTTCGGTCTACAGGCGATCTCTGTTCGATCTCCTGATAAATTGGGCCCATAGTCATCAGAATAAGATATGCCATGGTTTTGATTGGCTGGGACTTTTAAAATTTTGACATTTGCTAGTTTTTTTTGGTTAGTTAGTAGTGTATATTTTGTAAAACACTACACTGGGAATCATTAAAGGGCTTGTCTGCTGTTTGTCGCAAAGGTCCCCAAAAATAAGCACATATTCACAAGTTGTCCCACTGCCGATAACAGCTGCAAATTGCAAGCAAATATGGCAGCTTGTGTTGAGATTTTCAGAGTCCACTGGCACAAGAGAGGACGATGGTTGCAAGATAGCAGAGCCAGCTTGCTGAAATTGCTATTTGACCAACTGATTGAAATCCTGAAGAGAGACTCTTAGGGTATGTGTCCACGTTCAGGATTGCATCAGGATTTGGTCAGGATTTTTCATCAGTATTTGTAAGCCAAAACCAGGAGTGGAACAATTAGAGGAAAAGTATAATAGAAACATGTGCACCACTTCTGTATTTATCACCCACTCCTGGTTTTGGCTTACAAATACTGATGAATAATCCTGACCAAATCCTGATGCAATCCTGAACGTGGACACATACCCTTATCTATGTGCACTGAATTCTGTCCAGTTTCTTCACCCTGGTGTTATTTAGAGGGAAAATGCAGGCATTTCCTGGTCAGAGTGGGCAGGTTGTGTGTTATTTTATCTCTTCTGTTTCTTTCCGCCTTGATTTCGCCTATTAATTTATATTCCTCTGAAGAATTTCGGTAAACAGTGTTATATTTATTCTGCAGTATAGGTATTTACTGATTAAAGTAACCCCAGAGCCCATATATCCATGTAAATAAATTGCCCCTTGAACCTGTATATGCAACACAACATGAATATTTGTGTGAATGTGAAAATCTGCCATTACTGCTGACTGTGTGCAGTGTGCTATGTGAGGAGCTGTTTTTCTGTGGGGCTGTCAGTCAGTGTCTGAACTACAGTCGCACTTTATGCTACTCCAATGAATGACCCTATAGGTAGCACAGCAGTCGCTAGATTCATGGCTTACATTTTGCCATGAAACAATAGTTTTCATGTTATATTTTAGTCATCGAACCCTGTAAGTGTGTACTTTTGCTTATATGAATAGTACATGAGTTAACCACTATTTGTACCAATTCAAGGGATATATGATTAAAACCCACTAATACTGGCTTATGTGACTTACTGTTCTCAAGAAACTCTTTTATGGAGAATCCTCTTGTTATATGGCAGAAATCTGATTCGTCATAAGCAAGAACAAGAGGGGCGCACTCTCTTTGCTATCGGATGGTGCTCAGAGGAAAAAAATTCAGTATAAAATGTATGTGTAACCTCTGGCACTCAAAAAATACAACTTTCTTTGCTTTGAATTAATGGATTTATTCACTACCGGTCACATTTAAACAGACAATCTCCAACGTTTCGGCTTTTTTAGCCTTTTTCAAGGAAGTCTAAGATAAACAATAAACAGTCATTTATCAAACAATATACCATACAGAGTAATTTATCTCATTATCTGTATACATTGAATGTCACATAATTCTACATGGAAGTGAAAAATCCTGAAGAGAAAGTCACCGAAAATTAGTGGATCAATATACCTGCCATTATAGTACGGAAAGTGAAAATAACATAAATAAACCATATACCATATGGGCCAGGTAGAGGCCTCCAGAAACCAAAATACAGGAAAAAAAAGGAGGAAAAAAAGGAGAACCAAGTGCAGCCATTAGTGACTTAATTAAACAAGAGAGCCCGGGTATACACCATAAACTAAGTCCAAATAGTACCTGGATCCTGACTAAATCTGTAAACAACTTAAGGGGAATCAGCCAAACTGCTATAAGAAAAAAGGAGTCGCTCTGATAAGGGATGGATATAGTGATAATAATAAACAAGGACCCCAGAGTGCAAATACCTTAATCCATGTGCGTCCTAAGGAGACCGGTGTGTGTGCTAGCCCGTAGTGATGGGTAGTGCCGTAAAGTGGGTATAAATGCTGTGCAGGCCGATACGTCACTTCCGGTCACAGCACAGCACTGTGTGTGGAACAAGACAGAAAACGAAAGCAAGCGCATGCGCAGAACTGGTAAAAAGACATCCTTGAGGTATGGTACCCATTGACCTCAAACTCTGTAAGAAGTCAGTGGTGTCCCTAATAAAGGAGGTGATATGTGTAAGTAAGGGAGTCAAGATTTTTTCAATTGTTCTAGCTACTGGTGACAATAGGGAACCAGTGGACGCCACAATAGGTCGCCCAGGGGGACATGTTGGATGTTTATGAATTTTAGGTAACACATAAAATACTGGAATTACCGGATGCATATTACACATAAATTCACCAAGTTTAGAATCAATGACGTTCTGGTCCTTATACAATTTAACCAGCTGTTGGATCTTCCGCGAGATCTCTGAAGTGGGGTCTCTGTCCACAGGTAAGTTAATTAATTCAAAGCAAAGAAAGTTGTATTTTTTTAGAAATCTGATTGGTGTCATGTCGGACGCTGTTCAGACCAGGTCGTTCGACAGACAGCAGTAATTCCGCTTTTGACCACTATTTGCTCATTGGCGTCGGCTAGATTTTATCTAGCTGTTCCGGGGTTCATTTACCTGATCCTCGGATTGGAAGCTGGGCCATGCCCATTGCCTTTAAATAGTTCTCCTGATCATTGAGCGTCGCCGATTATAGCTTCTGTCTTGTGCGTTGTTATCTCGGTCTGGAGTGGAGAGCTAGTTGTTGGAGATTCGTTGCTGGTGGTGTATTTTCCTTTGTCTTATTTACTCCTTCCTATATTTGTACTTATTTTGCCCTGCACATTTATAGTGTATTCCTGAGTGACTGCGGCGTGGTGTATATTTTCCTTTATCCTTGTCTGTGCTAACTGTGGGTATTGGAGTATTACCTCTTCACTGGGTGGTGGGCAGAGGTTTCAGCCTAGGGTTGAAACAGGAGACAGGGTGAGGTTCGAGGCCTGGACATGCACACCATCAGTGTAAACTCCAGGTAGAGGGTCAGTCAGGATTTCCCTAGTCTGAGGGAAATTGCAGGGGCCCGGGTTATTAGCTCTCGCTCACCTAGTCTCCCCGTGACATTGTAATCGGCCCAACAAAAAAACAACAAAAAAAAAAGGGGGTTTCTTTTTTTTTGTGTTTTGTCATGGATCCCATGAGACTTCCATAACCCGCCAGTTGAGGGCGCTGTTCCTACAGGTCACTGAGTTCAGGGGGGCAGTGCAGCAACAGGAACTAGCAGTATCTAATGTGCAAGCTGGAGCAACAGGAAGAGTTGCTGAGCCTAAATTTCCTTTGCCTGAAAAATTTGCTGGGGAACGCAGTAAATTTGTTTCTTTTCGTGAAGCTTGCAAACTATATTTCCGCATGCGCCCGATCTCCTCGGGTAATGAGGCTCAGCGTGTGGGCCTGGTGTTGTCATTGTTAAGCGGGGATCCCCAAGCATGGGCGTTTTCTTTGCCATCTGATTCTGCTGCATTTGACTCTGTGGAGAGTTTTTTTTCCTCTCTTGGAAAAATCTACGATGAACCTGACAGAATGGCTCTAGCAGAATCTAAGATACGCACTATTCGCCAGGGGGAGCGAGTTGCAGAGGATTACTGTTCTGAATTTTGTCGCTGGGCGATCGATACACAATGGAATGATCCAGCATTGCGGAGTCAGTTTATACATGGGATTTCTGGAAGGGTTAAAAAAGCCCTTCTGATGTACGAGACTCCTGCTTCTCTAGATTCCGCGATGAGTCTGGTTGTCCGCATCGATCGCCGTTTGCGTCGGGGAACATGAGACACCGCCTATGGGAGAGGGTTTAGGTTCACGTGAGGTTGCTGCAGGTGAGCCCACGGAGCCTATGCAAATCGCAGGGGTGTCACATGTCAAGCGTCGAGCCCCTGAGCTCAGGAAGCAGGGAGCCTGTTTTTACTGTGGTAAAACTGGTCATTTTATTAACATCTGTCCTCTGCTGTCTTAAGAAAAACGCAACGGCGGAAAACTTCTAAGCTCAGAGGGTGTGGAGGAGACCAATCTGAGCTTATGTATATCCTCCATGGTGGTTTCTCAATGCATGCTCCCTGCTAAGGTTTTTATTGATGGCAGTGAGCTGCCAATTACTGTTTTTGTTTGTGGATAGTGGTTCAGCCACAAATCTCATTGATGAGGAGTTTGTGCGCACAGCAGGTTTTAGGATTGAAAAACTGTCTCATCCTATCCGCGTGGTCACCATCAATGCTGCTCCTCTCTCTCAGGGGGAGATTACTGAATTTGTGGCTGAGGTGAAACTCCACATTGGAGTTCTACATTCCGAGCGGGTTACATGTAAGGTGCTCAGGAATCTTCCTGCTCAGGTAGTTTTGGGTTTTCCTTGGTTGTCTATGCACAACCCGGTAATTGACTGGAAAACTCAGGACATAATTCAGTGGAACGAGTTCTGCCAGGAGAATTGCCTGGCCACATGTGTGGCTGCGGTGACTTCAAGGGTTCCGGAGTCACTTCTGGATTTTGTGGATGTGTTCTCTGAGAAGGGTTGTTCAGAGTTGCCGCCACATCGTCCCTATGACTGTTCTATCAGGTTTAAACCAGGGGCCAAATTGCGTAAACCAAGGATGTTTAACATCTCCGGTCCGGAGAGACAAGCGTTAAAAGATTACATTGCTGAAAGCTTGAGCAAAGGGCACATCAGGCCGTCATCCTCGCCGGTGGCAGCAGGGTTCTTCTTCGTGAAGAAGAAAGATGGCGGATTACGCCCGTGTTTGGATTTCAGGGAGTTGAACCAGATTACGGTTCGTGATCCATACCCTATGCCTCTGATACCAGATTTGTTCAACCAGGTGGCAGGTGCTAAGTGGTTTACCAAGCTTGACCTCAGGGGACGTGCAACCTCATAAGAGTCCGTCAAGGTGATGAGTGGAAGACGGCTTTTAATACCCCTGAGGGTCATTTTGAAAATTTGGTGATGCCATTTGGGTTGACTAACGCACCTGCAGTGTTCCAACATTTCATCAATGATGTGTTCTCGCATAATTTTGGGAAATTCGTTATCGTGTACCTAGATGACATCCTCATATATTCTTGCGACCGTGATGCTCATTTAGATCATGTCAGGCAGGTGTTACAGCTTCTCAGAGAGAATAAGCTGTATGCTAAACTTGAGAAATGTGTATTTTCTGTTCAAGAGTTGCCTTTCTTAGGTTATATTGTGTCTGCTTCTGGTTTTAAAATGGACGCCGCTAAGGTGCAAGCGGTGCTGCATTGGGAACGTCCTGATAACCTGAAAGCACTTCAGCGGTTCCTTGGGTTTTCTAACTACTATAGGAAATTTTATCAAGGATTTTTCCATCATTGCTAAACCGCTAACTGACATGACTAAAAAGGGTACCAATTTCTCCGTTTGGCCTGAGGCTGCTGTGCGCGCATTTGAATTTCTTAAGAACAGTTTTGTTTCAGCCCCCATTCTTGTGCAGCCAGACGTATCAAAACCCTTTGTTGTGGAAGTCGATGCGTCTGAGGTTGGTGTGGGGGCGGTACTATCTCAAGGCTCATCTTTGAGTGGTTTACGTCCGTGCGCCTATTTCTCCAAGAAACTGTCGTCCGCCGAACGTAACTACGATATCGGCAACAGGGAGTTGTTGGCAATTAAGTTGGCCTTTGAGGAATGGCGACACTTCTTGGAGGGGTCGGTACATCAGGTAACTGTTATTACCGATCATAAGAATCTTCTGTATTTGGAGTCAGCCAAGCGTCTGTCCCCCAGGCAGGCTCGCTGGGCATTGTTTTTCACGCGGTTCAATTTTGTTGTCACTTATAGACCGGGGTCTAAAAACACTAAGCTAAGGCGGATGCTCTGTCCAGGTGTTTTCCGGGGGGAGAACCTCGGGAGGATCCACTACCCATCCTCCAAAAGGGTGTTGTGGTTTCGGCTCTCACTACCGAGGTTGAGGCTGAGATTGCCGAGGCTCAGGAGGAGGTACCATCTGAGCTTCCCATCAACAAATCTTTTGTACCGCTTCATCTCCGCCTAAAGGTTTTGGCGGAGCATCATGATGCTGTCCTCGCTGGCCACCCAGGGGTTAGAGGTACCTTGGAGTTGGTGACACGTCGGTTTTGGTGGCCCAAGATCCGACAGGACGTGGTCTCATACGTGTCAGCTTGTACCACGTGCGCTAGGGCTAAGACGCCCCGCTCCCGTCCTGTTGGCACACTACTTCCTCTTGAGGTACCTAGTAAGCCTTGGACGGAAATCTCCACGGATTTCATCACTGATTTGCCCTCATCAGCTGGGAACATGGTCATCTTGGTGATTGTTGATCGGTTTTCTAAAATGTCTCACTTTGTGTCTTTGCCTTCGTTGCCTAACTCTGGCTCAGATATTTGTGCAGGAGGTGGTCAGACTTCATGGGGTTCCGTCTGACATCGTGTCTGATAGGGGGTCTCAGTTTGTGGCAACATTTTGGAGAGCATTTTGCTCACGGCTGGGGATCAAGTTATCTCATTCTTCGGCGTTTCATCCTCAGTCAAATGGTCAGACTGAGCGTATGAACCAAAATTTGGAACAGTACCTACGCTGCTTTGTCTCTGATAACCAGGAGGAGTTGTCTACCTTTCTTCCTTTGGCTGAGTTTGCCATCAATAATCACCGCCAGGAGTCGTCTGGGGAGTCTCCGTTTTTTTGTGTTTACGGGTTACATCCTCAGTTTTGTACATTGAGTCAGAGGGGCTCTTCCGGCGTTCCGGAGGAGGACCAGTTAGGACCAGTTAGGAGCACAATTGTCATCAGTCTGGAGGAGAGTTAAACAGCGCCTGTTGAGTGTGGGTGCTAGGTACAAACGTGTGGCTGACAGTAGGCGTGTGCCAGGTCCGGACCTGAGTGTGGTTGACTGGGTGTGGTTATCCACAAAAAACATAAGACTCAAAATACCGTCCCTTAAATTGGGTCCACGGTTTATTGGTCCATTTAGGGTCACCGCCGTCATTAACCCAGTAGCGTACCGATTGGAGCTTCCTGCGGTGTATAAGATACACAACGTGTTCCACAGGTCTCTTCTAAAGTAGGTGGTGGGTTCTGTGGACGCGGCGCCTATGCCACCTCCAGTCTTGGTGGATGGTAATTTGGAGTTTGAAGTCTCCAAGGTGGTTGACTCTCGTGTAGTGCGTCGCACTTTACAGTACTTGGTACACTGGCGTGGTTATGGGCCTGAGGAGAGGTCTTGGGTACCAGCCTCGGACATTCATGCGGATCGGCTGGTCAGGTTTTTTCATCGTCGCCATCCAGACAAGCCGGGTCCTATAAGCCGTGAGGGCCCTGGGGTCCCTCGTAGAAGGCGGGGTACTGTCATGTCGGACGCTGTTCAGACCAGGTCGTTCGACAGACAGCGGTAATTCCGCTTTTGACCACTATTTGCTCATTGGCGTCGGCTAGATTTTATCTAGCTGTTCCGGGGTTAATTTACCTGATCCTCGGATTGGAAGCTGGGCCATGCCCATTGCCTTTAAATAGTTCTCCTGATCATTGGGCGTCGCCGATTATAGCTTCTGTCTTGTGCGTTGTTATCTCGGTCTGGAGTGGAGAGCTGGTTGTTGGAGATTCGTTGCTGGTGGTGTATTTTCCTTTGTCTTATTTACTCCTTCCTATATTTGTACTTATTTTGCCCTGCACATTTATAGTGTATTCCTGAGTGACTGCGGCGTGGTGTATATTTTCCTTTATCCTTGTCTGTGCTAACTGTGGGTATTGGAGTATTACCTCTTCACTGGGTGGTGGGCGGAGGTTTCAGTCTAGGGTTGAAACAGGAGACAGGGTGAGGTTCGAGGCCTGGACATGCACACCATCAATGTAAACTCCAGGTAGAGGGTCAGTCAGGATTTCCCTAGTCTGAGGGAAATTGCAGGGGCCCGGGTTATTAGCTCTCGCTCACCTAGTCTCCCCGTGACAATTGGTCTTGCTTTGACTGTTCAGACACTCGCCAGCAATGGGAACGGGGTTTCCAGCCTCCTTTTCCTAGTAGAGAAGTCACTTTCTATAAGTCTCATGGGAGTCTTACACATCATTCAGGTTAGACTGTTCTTCTTTATCCATATATCTCATAGACATTAGAGAGTTATTCCTCTGCATTAGCACCCACTTTGCAAAAGTGAGACCAAGAAAGCCCATTCTTGCGTCAGTGGGGGTTCCTGCAGTCACACTTTGATAGATTACACATTGTTGCAATATTATAGCTAGATGCCAAAAATGACTTTATTCATGTTACTACAAATGCCAAAGTTGTATTATTATTCTGTGTCTCATTGACTGTTCCCTTTTTTGTTAGTCCCTGAGCTTGCTGCCCGTGGCGTCATCCAGCAGGTTTTCCCTGTGCATGAACAGAGAATATTGAGCCGGCTCATGAAGTCCTGGGTCCAGGCAGTGTGCGAGCGACAGCCCCTAGGTAAGGGATCACTCAATGATGTTTGTGCCTAACATTATCTGTTCTCACTTGTCCAAAAATAGTGTGTGCCCACAAAACACATCGCATTATAGTAATAGAGATGGGCAGACACTTGTATGTTTTGGTCCAGCAGGTTCAGCCAAACGGTTACAAAAAGTCTGGGTACCAGAACAGTACCCGGACCCGCACATGGACCCCATTCACTTGAATAGGGGCTCGAACATCCAGTGTTTGCCATGCTGTCATGTGCATGACACGCGGCAAACAGTGCTTCTAATCCGCGGTAAAATCATCACCGCCGGTCAGACAGCCGCGGTTCCCACGCTGTCAAAAGACAGTGTGAGCGTTCAGCTTTGATCAGAGATATAAAGTTTACCTCTAGTAACTGGTGTCAGCTGATGGGACTACTGCTCCCATCAGCCGACGCCTGCTGCCGCTAATAACCGCGAGAGCAGGAGTGGCTGATGGGAGTATTCATCAGCCAGCTCCTGTACTGTAAGTAATTAAATAAAAAAATAAAAAACAGGCGTTGGTTCCCCTGTATTTTTGATAACCAGCCAGGCAAAACTCAGGGTTTTGCCGCCGCCTGCTGTCGCTGTTATTAGCGGCAGCAGGTGTAGGCTGATGGGAGTAATAGTCCCATCAGCTGCCGCCTGCTGTCTCTTTTATCAGTTGAATATAACTCTCATCATTCTTCCCTGCTCGCTCTGAACGCCGGCAGAGCAGGGGAGAATGATGATAGCTGTCTTCAGCACCTTGGGAACGGCGCTTACTGTATCGCTTCTTCCCTGGTGCCGGTGCGTGTCACGTGGATGATATCCATGTGCACGTGTGACTTTTGTCTGTGCTAACAGTAAAAAAACGGACAAATCAGTGTGTTTTGCCCACAAACACACAGTCCATGGAAACACACTGACATTCACGGAGCCATTCGGCTGCGGGCTGCTATTTTTAGGCTGGGGGGCCAATATCCATGGCCCCTTACCAGCCTGAGTATACCAGCCCCCAGCTGTCTGCTTTAGCTTAGCTGGTTGTCAAAAATGAAGGAGGGCTCAACACCCTTTTTTATTATTATTTATCTAAATAATTAAAAAATATAGTGTGGGGACTCCTCCATTCTTGATAACCAACCTTACTGAGCTGACAGCTGAGGGTTGCAGCCTCCAGCTGTGAGTTTTGCTTGGCTGGTTATCAAAAATCCGCAGTTTTTTTTTTAATTATTTACAGTGCAGGCGCCGGCTGATTAATACTGCTGCTCTCACTGATAGCGGCAGTAGGCATCTGCTGATGGGAGCAGTTGTCCCTTCAGCCAACACCAATGACCAGAGGTAAACTTTATACCTCAGATCATAGCTGTGGGCTCACCCTATCATTTGACAGCATGGGAACCGTGGCTGTCTGACCGGCGGTGTTGATTTTACAGCTTATCAGAAGCTGTGTTTGCTGCGTTGTCATACACATGACAGTGCGAAAAACACCTGGTGTTCAGGAGGAATCCGGATAGTAACACAGACTTCCTGGTGAAGTCCATGTTCTGTGTCCATGCCCGAACAATGAGTGTTCGGTATGGACGTCGAATTTGACTGTTCGGGTTCGCCCATCTCTATACAGTACATTTAATAAATTATACAAAGTGTCCATTCGGCTGCATTTTACATTACTCTCCAGCAAAGCATTGCATAGCCTCTTATAACACCCACTCAGTAGCACTTGTACTTTGTCATTGAGCTTTGTACTGTAATTACTTGGAAAGTGCACACAAGCACTTTTTGGTCTGTGTATAATTTTCCGTGAGCTTTAAACTGATAAAGCCATAGGAATTGATAAGTCTTCATTTTACAATGTACCACATTTCCGTGTCATCCATACCCATAGGAAGATAATGAGCATTCTCAGAACAAAGACTTGTCTTGTTTCCACCTACTTACTGGGTGTTTGAGATATTTGCCATCTGTTATGCTGGGCTACTAACAGTAGGTTGTGTGATCCCTTCTGTATGGACGAACGGGGCTATAAAATGGCACAAAGGATTGTTGTTTATAGTGGCTACATTTCTAGTTTGATGGCATGTCATTTGCTTCATATTATAAAGGATGATTGTACTCCTCAAACATGCCTTTTAAAGCTTACAACATACACCATATGGACAAAAGTATTTTATGGCATCCCATGCTATATTGATTAGCATTAAAGGGAATTGGTCAGCAAGTTTTTTCTATTTAATGTGAGAGCAGCACAAAAAAAATATAGGGCACAAAAACCTAATTACAGGGATATGGCACTTATTAGGTTGTGTGCTGTAGTTCCAATATAATCAATATTTTATCAGCAGGAGATTAACACTATAGGACTACATCTTACGTGCACGCCAGTCCAGCTAATCTGTATAACCACGCCCCCATCACTGATTGGCAACTTTACAGTGCATAGGCAGGAAGCTGCCAATCAGTGGTGAGGATGTGGTTGGAATACATGGCAGCAAGTTTATTAGTTCTCTAGCGATAATTTCCTGCTGATTAAAAGCGTTTTTTTAAAATTAAAACTACAGCAAACAGTCCAGTAAGTGACACATCGCTGGAATCGGGGTCTCTCTCTCTGTATCATGCTGCTCTCAGATTAGGTGACAGATTCCCATTAAAAATGTTGGTGTTTTTGTTTTTTATTTGGCTATTCATTTATAAAAGTCAACATGCTAGCCCCAGGAGCACATAGTAGGCTGGCACTCTGCTGTGATGTTAGAGACAGGGACAGCTGTGGACAGGCTATTTAGTGACTGTCACTTTTGTAGTACCTGAGACCTAGGAAAGACATGATGCCCCTCTCAGCCCATACAGATAAGACTGTCTATGTATTTCCATGGTCTCTTGCAGGGCAGCCTGTGCGCCACCCCTTCCTGTACAATGCAATAGTGTAACCTTTCTCTGGCCATTAATATCTTTTCATCACAGCTGCGATAAAGTACTGCTAGACTGTCTGTACAGAACTGTGTCACCAATATGGCCACTCCAAGGAGGATTTTATGAAAATAAAAATCTAAATAACGACAACATAAAATAAATTAATATAAAAATTATTCCAATTGTTATTGCCTAGCCAAACAATAGGTGACAACTTGTGGACTGGTGGTGGTTCACCACTCTGTTCTGATGGAGCATTACAGTGCCCATTGTTTGAATATGTGCTGGTCTGGTGGTTCGGTCCTCACCCCACCCCCAATCCTGAACTTTTAACACAACCCTACAAACAAACGGGCTCTAAGGCACAAAATATGACAAAATATAAATCTTTATTAAATGAATAGCATACAAGTTAAAAATGGATCACACAATTTTAAAGGCAACATCGCAATCATGTGGGGTCTCATTGCTATCATGGCTGTTACACAATCCTATCTTTACACTAAGAATCAGAATTCCAAAGGGTATCTTAAAGGGAACCTGTCACCCCCCTCCCCCAGGCATTTTTAACTAAAAGAGCCACCTTGTGCAGCAGTAATGCTGCATTCTGACAAGGTGGCTCTTTTAGTTCTGGGTGCTGTAACTGCCGAAATAATCAGTTTTGTACTTTGTCCTAAATACCTTTTCTTCAGTCAAGGAGGCAGGCCTTTCCCCCCTGCTGCAGACGCCACACAGCCGTCACTCAAATCTTCTTAGCGCCGGGCGCCGCCTCCTCACCGCTGTTTTGAAATGAGCCGGCACCTGCGCTCTTTTCTCCTGCCTTGGGCAGGCGCAGTGAGCGCTGCCCGTCTGTCCTCATATGCAGTCTAGCTGACTGCGCCTGTGCGGCTGCCCTGCCTGTGATTCCCAGCCCCGCAATGTGAATAAATCAGAAGACTGCGGGGCGGGGATCCACAGGCAGGGCGGTCGCACAGGCGCAGTCAGCTGGACTGCATATGAGGACAGAGGACGGGCAGCGCTCACTGCGCCTGCCCAAGGCAGGAGAAAAGAGCGCAGGCGCTGGCTCATTTCAAAACAGCGCTGAGGAGGCGGCGCCCGGCGCCAAGAAGATTTGAGTGACGGCTGTGTGGTGTCTGCAGCAGGGGGGGAAACGCTGGCCTCTTTGACTGAAGAGAAGGTATTTAGGACAAATTACAAAACTGATTATTTCGGCAGTTACAGCACCCAGAACTAAAAGAGCCACCTTGTCAGAATGCAGCATTACTGCTGCACAAGGTGGCTCTTTTAGTTCAAAACGCCTTGGGGGGGGGGGGGGGGTGACAGGTTCCCTTTAATTACGGGAGTTGTTTCAGTTAATAATTCACCCAAATTAATAACAGGCCGGGTGCACATGATCCGGAAGTTGCAGCGCTTTGGATGCAGTGCATGTTCAGTGCATCCAACATGCTGCCGTCTACTGAACGCAGGTAAATCTGCATGTCTTCACCGAACCATGCGGATTCAATACATTGTACGGGTGAAATTTATTTTCCAGAGGCTCGCGTCTCCACAAGAGAAATAGACATGCTGCAGTCTGGAAAGACGCGACACATGTCCGTCTCCGCGGGGGAGCCGCGGGCGTCAGTGCACGCATAGTGGACATGGGATTTCACTGTACTGTAACATCGGGACGGTGCGTGGTTGGAGACCGCTCAAGTACACAGCATCCAATCTGATCGTCTGCACATAGCCTTATAGAAGAAAAGGGGGCTGGAGGGAAATAAAGGCCAGCTCCTTGACACATAAAGAGCCCAGTGCAGTGGTAAGAAGATTTATAGCTACACTAGAATAGAAAAAGCAAAATATATTGTTGAGATTATTCCATGCCGCCAATAGCATGCAGCACAGGCTAATGTAAAAGTAACGAGTTATTCAGGGTATTATAACTAATCATCCACTTTGAGTATCGCAGTAACTCTGAGTTCCCCTTCTCTGGTACACCTCATCAGTGTAACTACACACAGCACAAGTCTAGCAACACTGTGTGAATCCTCAAGACAACAACATCTTTGTCTCTCCGTTGTGGAGAGATGTCCTTTTTTCTTTTTGTGCCCAGTATGCTAATTCCTGGCCTGTGGTTCCAGAGAGCATGTTAGAAGAGTTTTCTCCAGGGGCGTGTAGTCGTTCCCTTCAATGTAGCTTGGCAGCTTCTGAAACTGGTTGAACAGTTTGGTCAATGTGACTTGCCTAAGTGCATGTAGGAAAGTCAGGAATTGGCTTACTGGGCATCAAAAGGAACAAAATGCCATATCGGCAACAGAGGGACAAAATGAGAAACAGAAAACTGCTGCAGATTCAGGGGCGCACGGTGCTTTGGGTAGGGTAAGTAATTCATTTTTTTTTGCACATGATATGTCCTATTTAAATGCCTGAGTAAAATCAGAAAAGCTTCTTTTCCTTTCCCAGACAAGGGCTGACTAAGCAATGTCAGAGCCAGGTCTCCTGGCGCGTGTGTGACATTGGCTTCAGCGCTCACATGAGTTATCAATCAGAGGTTGCTCATTAATATTCCATCAGATCGGATGTCTGCTCTGGCGAAATAATAATGGCAGCAGCCAGTTAACGAATGTTGATTGGCTGCAGCATTCCCGTGACATAGAAATGTTATGCGAGTGATGGGAGACTCTGCACCAACATTGGTGGAGCTGTCCCAAGCAGGATGTGGCTTTAAGCTTAATCTGTTACTGGGAACTAGAACATTAAAGAAGGGGTTGTCCAAGTAGTGGACAATGGCTTTAATCGAGCTATATACAGTAACTCACCCCCTCTTCCCCCACTTACATGGCAGCGTCACACGTCACCTCTCCTACATATGACGTATCTCATGATGTCATGATGTGGTCATAGGAACACCATTTCTAGGATGCAGATGAGTTGGATGGACAGGGAAGAGGTGGCGGATGTGCATTGTCACTGACATAGATCTTAAATGACTCACTGATGCGTAATACAATTATTTTATCCAGCATGAATCAAGTTTATGTCTGCTCTAGATAAAACTCAAGCACTATGCAGAGAAAAATGACTTAAAATTAGAGTGTAAAAGCATATTTAGCAGGTGGGAATAAATAGCAATTTAGAGAAATATTTGTAATGCCACATGTGTAATAACATTTCATAAACACCTTATGGCACAATAATATACATTACAAGGATTTTAATAGATGATTAAAAGTAAGTGATCTATGAAGGAGTGCATATATATGATTTGTAGCCAAATACAGTTTGTAACCCGCTGGGCAGCCAAAGGGATTGCGTCTAAGTGCAGCAGGAGCGATGACATCTCTACATCGCACCAGCTGTTCCTCAGTAGACACTGCAGACCAGAGCAGCGGGGGAACAGAGTTAGGTGAGTAGCTTACCATAATTTTCTATTTTAATTGACAGTACATTGAGGGAAAATCTTGGGACATCATGCTTTGCAAGAGTGCTGTGTGAGGACATCATGCTCTGCAAGGGTGCTGTGTGAGGACATCATGCTCTGCAAGAGTGCTGTGTGAGGACATCATGCTCTGCAAAGGTGCTGTGTGAGGACATCATGCTCTGGAAGAGTGCTGTGTGAGGACATCATGCTCTGCAAGGGTGCTGCGTAAGGACATCATGCTCTGCAAGAGTGCTGTGTGAGGACATCATGCTCTGCAAGGGTGCTGCGTGAGGACATCATGCTCTGCAAGAGTGCTGTGTGAGGACATCATGCTCTGCAAGGGTGCTGCGTGAGGACATCATGCTCTGCAAGAGTGCTGTGTGAGGACATCATGCTCTGCAAGGGTGCTGCGTGAGGATATCATGCTCTGCAAGAGTGCTGTGTGAGGACATCATGCTCTGCAAGAGTGCTGTGTGAGGACATCATGCTCTGCAAGAGTGCTGTGTGAGGACATCATGCTCTGCAAGAGTGCTGTGTGAGGACATCATGCTCTGCAAGAGTGCTGTGTGAGGTCATCATGCTCTGCAAGGGTGCTGTGTGAGGACATCATGCTCTGCAAGAGTGCTGTGTGAGGACATCATGCTCTGTTCAAAGAGGCTGTGTGGGGATGTCATACTGTGCAAGGGCTATGTGGGAACGTAATACTGAGCAAGGGAGCTGTGTGGGGACGTCATACTGGAATGCGGGCTTTGTGGGGACATCGTACTGTGGAAAGAGGGCTTTGTGGGGACATCTTACTGTGTAGGGGACTGTGTTGAGATGTCATACCGGGCAAGGGGGGGCTTTGTGGTGATGTCATACTGTACTGTGTACGGGACTGTGGAGGCATGATACTGAGTTGGGAGCTGCTGTCAAAGGCTGAAAAACAGGAGCAATATGATTTATAAGCTTTAAAAAAACAGTAAATGATGTGGTTTTGATTAGCCAGTAGTGATAAAAAAATGCACATGTATTAACAGTAGCAGCTAGTCAGCCTAATCCTACTCAATATTAAATGTTAAAAATTAATATAACACAATAGTAAGAAGAAGAAGAATTTAGTTTGTTCGTTTTGTTGAGCCCTCCTCAACAGTTAGTCTTTCTAGTGGCCCCTAGGAAAAATGAATTTCTCAACCCTGCTATAGATAGATCACAGACCTGAGCAATTGCAATATGATAAGACTCCACACCCTCTAGAAAGCCAGTTATAATGGGAAATATAAGCAGCATTAGCAGAAACCTATCGGAATGGAGAAAAGTGATCATTACACACCATATAGAAATGGCATATAGACCAGAACTGGTACATAAGAGCCTCTGTGTTACTATAGAATAATAGTCTGTGTTGGTTTAATATCAAGTTCAATATTCTATCACAGAGTGCAATCTGTCACTCGCTCCCCGCAAATGCATGCTTGGAACCCATACCACATGGTCTCTGGTTCTCTAGGAATATTGTGGGTTTGGACAATGGTTTCAGAGTGATGATATTATGGACAGTATGTCAGTGTTATTTGAGGACTATCCTAATGTGTCTAGTTTCTGGGTGGGGTAGAAGTAGTTAAAGTCACTAATGTAAATTGCTAGTCCTCCAGACATACATTAATAATCTGGCAGTTGTTCTAGAATTGAAGCATACCATAATTGGCGATGTTATAGTTTCAGCTTTTGTATATTTTTCTCTCCAGATGAGATTTGTGAGTATTTTGGGGTGAAGATTGCCATGTATTTCTCATGGCTTGGCTTCTACACCTCATCACTGGTCTATCCAGCTGTCTTTGGCATGATGCTTTGGTTCTTCACTGAATCTGACCAGGTAAGTGGTCTCTTTGAGAAATGAAATAACATTTTGTAAAGTTGATTATTATTGTTATACTGATTTGTTGGCTGTTGGGTTGTTTGCCTTCACTTGTGAAGTCTAATAAGCAGACTAGAGCTCTTGTTGGTGACTACTGGACTTGTAGAATTCGTTTTCTATCACATAGAGAATTGAAAGACTGCTAGAATTTAAGTGTTACCATGCCCCTGAGATGAGTGAAAGGCACAAGGCCGTGGGGAACTGATACTGGGCACAATGTCTAGTTTAGTGTGGTGATCTGTCAAAGCACGTGGAACAAACAACTTAGTGTTACTGAGGTCTTCAAGGAGAAGCAACGCACTGATCTGTAGCTGCACCTAATAATTCAGTTGGTATCTTGGTGACCTAGCCATTATTTTTTAAAGCGTTCTTCCCATTTCAGCCATCCATGGATCAGACTTGAACAGCTATATGTTTGATTTTTATAATTTTCCTTAATTCATTGTGTGCAGATGACTATACCTAAAACGTAACTTGGGTACTTTGACATCTGTTTGCCTTTGTTAGACCAGCCGTGATATCTGCTGTGTGGTCTTTGCACTCTTCAATGTAGTTTGGGCTACACTGTTTCTAGAAGGTTGGAAACGGAGAGGAGCGGAGCTTGCCTACAAGTGGGGGACACTAGATACCCCTGCAGAATTCATTGAGGAGCCGCGACCACAGTTCAGGGTAAGTGCGAGAACCGTATGATGTCAGACTAGAGCATATTTGTGTGGTGTCAGGACCCTTTGCTGCGTAGTATTCGCAGTAATGTGTATAATTTGTTAGTGGTCTTTTATCGGTTTGCAATGGCAGCTCCTTCTGTATTCTGAATCTTTAATAGGGTGTCAAGAGGATCAGTCCAGTGACCAATTGTGAGGAGTTTTACTATCCCCCATGGAAGCGACTCCTTTTCCAGTCCTGTGTCAGTCTGCCTGTCTGCATGTCCTGTCTCTGCTTCGTCTTTGTCGTGATGCTTGCTTGCTTCGAGCTGCAGGTAAGTGAATCTTACACGCCTTCAGTCGTGCAGCCATGCACAGGAGCTCAGTGACTAGTCCTTCTGTCACATAGATATTAATGGGAATTACTAACATTTTCAGCTGTCTAGGGCTTACATTTCTTTAGAAAATACTGATTACCTAGATTTTTTGCTCAATGGGGAAGAATGGAGCTCAATACAGACTTAGAAGACCTATTAAATGTATTTCTCCCACAACTAGTGAGCTATAGGTAGTGGAAAATGGGACTAAAGTGCAGCTGTACCCCCTTCAATTTTGCAGAGAGAAAAAAAAATCATCATAGTGGGATGAAATAAAAGCAATTTTAACTTTTAAATTTTTCCTTTTTTTTTTACACCGTTGTAATTGAGAAAAAATGGTAGCTAGTACCGATTGAGTCAAGATACTCGCAAAACATGGTATTTAGGAAGTAGACAAGCGCATAAAATCATAACCACTGTCTTAGTCCTTTTAGAGACCCAATAATGATAAACTCCAAAGTTGAGTAGGGAGGATGGCGAGGGCTGGGTGCTGCATGGTGCCAAGCATGTGATCTGGTAGGGAGGATGAGTGGACAGTCATACTGCAAATTAAATCAATATTAAATAGAAAAGCACAAATGGTAATAGAAAAAAAAAAAGGGTAGCATAAGCAAAGAGAAGGAGATGCTTAAGTCGACTGTGATTAAGAGTCCGGAGAAAAGTATAGGAATCAATATATACTTTGTGTTCAAACTTTATTTTAAAACTTTTACATATGTCTTTTCTTAAAGTACCACTCCAGCGTTTTGTTTTTTTTATTGTACCTCTGGAGTGGTGCTTTAAATATAAGCCCACTGCCCCTGTCTGATACTCACCTGCCGCCGCCTTCATCCATTTCCAGCATTGTTCCCGGCAGTCTCCAGCGAAAAGTGACTTGCCAGCAGCTCCAGTCTTTCATGGAGCAGAGCGGAGGTCACTTTTCAATACAAGTCTATGAGAGGCTCCTTCTGGCTCATAGACTTGTACTGAGAGTGTGTGACATAGCTCCGGACTTCCGGCCAGTCAGAAGCTGCACTCACAAGATGGTGCCGCGGGACCAGAGTGGAGCAAAAATGGTGAAGACGCCAAACGGTGAGTATCTGACCAGGGGCTTACATTTAACATGCCACTGCAGCACTGAAAAAAAACACACTGGAGAGGTGCTTTAAGCGTTATTTATCCTTGTTCCAATACATTTTTTCTCTTCTTGACATTTTGCACTTTTCATAAATCCTGTCAACTGGCCACAGTCACCAGTCTTGGCCATGGGGAAGCAAAGGCAGTTAGATAATAACCTGTCTATTGATCATAATTATCTATATTGTGCATTAACCACAACAGAAAGATCTAAAATGTTTTGAAATTCTGTCATTGTTTTTGCCACCGCTAAATCTGACTATTCTTAATGTTCTTTTCTAGGAGTTTGTTCTCAGTATCCGAGAGCTCCCAAGACTTGTACGCTTCTTTCCCAAGATCCTTTTGGCTGTTATAGTTAGTTCCTGTGACGAGGTGTACCGAAAGATTGCGTACTGGTTAAATGATATGGGTACATGTTACTGATCTGTCTTACTTTCCTACTTCTCATCACATTATTTCTTTACAGTTTATTACTTGTATATTTCTTATATGTTTATCTTACCTGCATCATATCGAGCTGACACTAGTCTTTAGTTAGCACTTTCCAGTCTGTGAGGCCTGGGACATCTGGGCGAAAAGAAAGTTCTGACAGGTTGGATTCCTATTGGTCAGATCTGTTGATTCCCTCAAAGATTAGTGCCATAAAGTGTCTGGCACAAATTGTGGTTTTCACAAAGTTTCGTATTTGGGTGTTTTTAGATCTTTTAGAGTCAAATGTTTGTATCGTTACTGAAGTACAATGATAAGTGTATCATAAGTCTTTATTCTTTTACTGACATTCATCAAGTTTATGTAGAGACTCAATAATTACATTGTTGACCATTATTTTTCAAGACTTTTTGTAATTTACCCTGACATGCTGGGTATCAGCTTCTGGGACAAATCCTGACTTATGGCAGCCCATTCTTACCTAACCAGTGCTTGAATCAATCAATAAGAAGCAATGCAGCACAGTCAACTCTGAGATAATAATTATCGCAACATCATGAGCACAGTTTGGGGTCAAAGGGATATCGAGGTGCTAAGCTACAAGTAAGAGTCCAGCAAAAAGGGGGGAAAAGCGGCACTCGCCATCCCTTTAAAATTCAATCTTTAGTTCTTGCACATGAAAGCCATAAAATCTGGTGGCAGGAGAAAGCGTGGAGAAGAAAAGGAGAAGTCTGAAGGGGCTTCTTCACTGAAAATAATTTTACCCCAGTCCCCTGCAGTTCAATCCCTGTACTTCCTGCAAAATGTCAGACTCTTCTTGATGTTTTTCTTGGAGAGAAGTGGCTTCTTTACTGCCCTTGACACCATTCTAGCCCCCAAAACTCTGCTCTGACAACTGCTTGCTGCCATTCACGTGCAAGCTCTGCACTGGTTTGGAACTAATCTCATAGCTGAATTTTTTATAGGAGACAGTCTTGACTTTCTTGGGCATCCTGAAGCCTTCTTCACCTCAATTGAACCTCTCGATTTGAAGTTCTTGATGATTTACGGGCAATCTGTTTGATTTAGGGGCAATCTTACAAGCAACAATGTCCTTGACTCTAAAGATCTTTTGATTCAAATCAATGATGCTCTTGTTTTTTAAGACCATGATTTCAAACCTCAGCCCCCTTTTACAGCACCCATCTTATAATTCAAGTCAGCATGACAGAGTGATACAGGCTGCTTGTCCTTGTTAACACTTTCTCCGGAGCTAAAGAGAAGTTCACTGAAATGAAGTAAGCAGGCAGGGCTTAATATTCAGTGGACGAGTTTTTTTGTTTTTAGCAATTTTCATGACCATTAATGACTGCAATTTTTTTTACAATTCATCCGATCACTTTTCATAACAATCTAGAGTTAATGCAAATTTCCACCATAAAAAGAAAAGCAGTACATTTTTGAAAACCCAAATGTCTGTCTGTATCAAAACTTTTGGCTTCTACTGTATAAGTGCTTAGCTGAAGTTTTGGCTGTCAGTGACCCATCCGTTTTCTCTGACCAGCTTTATTTTTCTTCATGCCGTTTATTGTATGGATATTTTCCATTTCCCGTATTTATTCACCTTCTTTCCCCTTAATATTTTATTTTCAGAGAATTACCGTTTACAGAGTGCCTATGAGAAACATCTAATCATCAAAATTGTTTTAGTAAGTACTCTTCTGAAAAGATGGGTTGTCTAAAAGGTTGGGAGAAAGCGTTAAAAGTTGTAATGTCCCGGATTACCGGGATGCTCCTGTGAAGGACAGATTTAGCAGACTCTCAAGAATACCACCATAAAAGTTTTATGGCACAGCTAAGCAACTTACTTAGCAGGGAAAATATACATTTTTGTACCGTGATAGCCAGTAGATGGAAAAAAAAATAAGATTTGAGAGTCCTCAGTGGGTGATAGCTTTTAATGGCTAACAAGATGTAACAAATTGCAAGCTTTCGAGACTACTGATGAGGGGACCTGAGTAGTCTGGAAAGCTTGCATTTTGTTACCATCTTTTCAGTTAGTCATTAAAATGTATCACCCACTGAGGACTCTCAAATCTTAATATTTTTAGCAGGAACGGCCATTTATCTTCTATTGTAATGACGGTACCAGACATTTTGCATGTGAACGTTCATTGTGCTGAGTGAAGAGTCATGCTGATGAGCCTTCATTTTAAGCTTGCTACAATTGTGTATTCATACAGGAGAACACAGAAGCACCATGAAGCATTGATATTTTAGAAGCTATTTTACTAGCCTTTGTACATTCTCTATTGCATGAATTGAGATTTAAAGGGGTTGACCAGGATTAGAAAGAGTCTGCTTATGGACCATGCCTGGTAATGCTGTTCAGCCCTATTCACCTGCATGCATGTAGGCAGCAATACAAGACGCAGATCTGGCAGTCTTTCTTTGGAAAAAGAGAAATCTGATTCCTTTTCTCATCCTGGATAACTCCTTTTTTAAGAGCAATCTTGTATTTTGAAACCTATGTTTGTTTTTTTCTTTCCTATTAAGTTTCAGTTTGTAAATTCCTACCTGAGTCTTTTCTACATTGGTTTCTACCTCAAGGACATGGAGCGACTCAAGGAGGTGAGGGGGAGCATCCGTCCCTGGTTTTCCTTTTTTTCCTGTATGCATTTCTAGTTATTACAATGTTGGTCTTGTGATGATGACATTTGTACCATTGCTTGTACATATTTTTTTTTTCTAAAAAGGCTGTATTCCCACTGGTTTGTGTGCACTAACTTACCATGTTTTAACCAATAAAACATGTATTAGCTTTACTAATAAATTGGAGCCCAGACCCATTGTATGGCCTGAGCGAGGGTTGAGTAGCTATGAGAATATATATACACACATACAGAGTGCAGTCCATCAGTCTTTGCATAGTGACATGGTTGTAAGTTTGGCTCTTAATCCCATTGGACTTGTGCTGATTAATGGGGATTATTGTCACCTATTCTGTTTGATTTTTTTGGTTGTCCGTGCATACTTCACTTCTTTCTTCATCGAGCCATTTTCCTGGTTTCTTTCTGCTTTCATCATGTTTAATGTCACTGATGGGGACAGCTATGCATGCCTGGGAAGTGAAATGTCTTTTTTTTTTTTCTAGAAATATCCTGCCAGTGTGATATAGTTGTACCGTAGAATGTCCATCTCTGGCTGTAACTTGTCTCTCTTTACAGCGGGTGCTGAGTCTTGCTCCTTCTTATGTTGCCTCTCAGGACTGTGAGTTGTACAGTCAGCGTAAATGCAGTATCTCCTGCAATTAATCATCCGCGTTCAATCAATGCTGTGGTTGTGTGAGATGGCAGCAGGAGCAAAACTCGGATATTCTCCCTGTCTAGCGTTGCTTCCTATAAGGCTTGCAGCCCGGTGTGTGCATTGTCTGTATGCATGGGGTGAATTGCATTCAGTTCATTGTGCTGCCTACGTCTTGATCAACAGTGACCGGATTCAAACAGAATCACATGTCATAGGGTTTCTACTCTAATCTCACTTTGATCTCTTAAAGGGTTGTTCCCTTCTCACTATTTTTTAAACTACATCTGTTGGTCAGAGGCCCACATACACATTACATGGTTGACCGGACCTGCTGGAATCTATGGCTTTCGCTGACTTTCCTCTTATGTGTATGGGGGCTTCTAATTCATAGTGGTGTCAGGGCTCACACTCGTCTACTTAAATAAAATCACTCTGATGTTGTTCCTGAAAAGCAGGACGAGTGTCATGTGAGTACAGTGTGATTTTTATCACGTCGCCTCCATATGACATTGGTGTGCAATCTGTATCAATGCGTTTTTAACATCAGTTTTTACATACAGTACTTCTATATAATTTCAAGCTAGTTTATAAACTAATAAAGCAATCTTAAATATCGGTAGATGATAAAAGGAGATATCTGATCACTGCTTTGCATGTGTATTTTTCTGCACATGTATTTAGTTATTAAATAAATGATTAGTTGTCTACTTTTCCCCATCTGGTTAATAAAAATAAGGAGGACCCCACGCCATTATTTTCTTTTATTTAATTTACTATTTGCTAAATACATGTAAGGTAAGGTACACGTGTACCGCACTAATTATATATCTCACTGACCTCTTTCTATCCTATTCTGATGGGTCTTGCTGTGAATTTACTGTACTTGGCTGATGAAATGTCAGGTTTCCCTTGAGTTTGGTGCGTAAAAATCAAACGACAGGAGCATGGTCTATATACCTTTTAAATTGTATTTTTTTTCTCTCCTTGCACCCATTGATTTGCATTGGCGAGTCTCATCCGATAGACATGGCCACTCCCTGCACGCTACGATTTTTTTCTCCGTCCAATCTGAGCTGAGAAAGAAATTGCAGATAAACACTGCATCAGCGAGTAACATTAATCAGAGTGCAATCAGATTTTTTAATCTGATTGCACTCGTCCGATTAAGCAGAAGAGTATGAGCCCTTAGTGCTATATTATGCTGGTCTTTGCAAATCTCACACACTCCATGGATTTTGTTTTGCAAGTCTCGTAGACAATTCACAACTCTGAAGTGTACAACCCAAATCTTGTTAATACATACTTATCAGTTAAAATAAAAAAAGATACGGCATAACAACCCAAACATGTGATTTTGCTTTAATCCTTTCATTTCTGTTCTTCTTTTCCACTTTTCATTGTTTATTCTCCTTTTTTTTCCCTTTTTCTCTCCTTTTCCTTATGTTTTCCTTCACCCTTACACCTTCCCTTCCCAACCTCCCTGCAGCTCCTGCTCGTTTTCTCTCTACCCCACAGCTTCACCCGTCAGATTAAAGATGCCCTACTCCCTTTCCTCACCCTAAAGTTTCACCTGTTCCTCATCGTCCTCAGGGGGCTTCTCAGATCAGCCTGGCGCTTCATCAGGTCTAAAGTATGAAATGGGTGGTGGAGTAGCGGATCCATCGCCTGCTTCTAATATTACACTGTTGGATAAACTTTATTTAGGAATAGGCAAATAGTTTTGAGCTAGGTGAGCAATAGTAGTAGTGATAGGTCAGTCACAATTAGATGTATTTAGTGATGATGTTCTAATGCTTTACAGGAAAGCTCTACCTATTTTTTATTAATTTATATTCTGCATTATAGGGCCTCTCCAATGTCATGCAGTTAGAGTAGCATAATTGTTCAGAACTCGGCAGATTTTTCAGTTGCAACATAAAACAACTGCTGCAACTAAAAACGTAAAATTAAAGTGTAAAAGCCTAAAGTTTGCGTTTAGAGAGGTAATCAGAATATCAGAGAAGCGTGGATTCCAAAGTACAGAACCCATGTTTAGCCTCTCCTCTTTTCTTGTCTGCCATTTGGCTATTTTACTTGGTATAAGGATCACCCAGGAAAAAAAGGACACCACTTAGAAATCATATGATTATCAATGGCGAGAACAACCCTTTTAAATAGTTCCTTGTGACCACCATTATTTGGGGAGACACCCTTCTAGTTATGGCAGGGGTGGACAATTAATTTTCCTGAGGAGCCACATGACAGACCGTGCCTGTTGTGGAGGGCCAAACCAATAGGCGTAATTCTGCTCAATATTAATTATACTTAATTGATATTACTATTAGTTGTATCACTTAATATTGATCAGAATTATCTGTGCTGACATCCCCACATATAACACATGAACCCGCACACAGCCCCCCCTTATGCTGTATGAACAGCCGCCTATATACCGTAAGAAGCCACATACAATGTGGACTCTCACTTAGCCCCTCTATACACAGTAAGAGCCCCCACATAGCCTCCTATATATAGTAGGAGCTCCCACATAGCCTCCTATATACAGTATGAGCCCCCTTATACACAGTGTGAGCACCCACATAGCCTCCTATATACAGTATGAGCCCCCTTATATACAGTGAGACCCCACATAACCCACTATATACAGTATGACCTCCACATATCCTCTCTACATGTAATGAGCCCTCATCGCCTCGTTTATACAGTATAATTCCCCACATAGACTCTCTACATGCAATGAGTCCTCATAGCCCCATTTATACAGTATGATCCCTACATAGCCTCTCTACATGCAATGAGCCCTCATAGCCCCATTTATACAGTATGATCCCTACATAGCCTCTCTACATGCAATGAGCCCTCATATCCCCCTTTATACAGTATGATCCCCTACATAGCCTTTCTACATGCATTGAGCACTCAAATAGCCACTTGTATACAGTCTAAATACAGTATGAGCCCCCAAAAAGCCTCCTAGATACAGTATGAGCCTCCACATAGCCTTAAATATACATTCAAACGTCCGATGAACATATGAAAAAAAAAAATACTCGTCTCGCTCCTGGTCCCCCAGCACTCTGCTCCAGTCTCCGATGCACTGACAACGCACAGTAGACACGATAGTGACATCATTGCATCTCTGGACTCCGTCGCACACACTTGTGGAAAAAGTAGTCCGTGGCTCTGTCCTACGCCAATGTATTCACCCCTGTCTACATCCTGAGGATGCGGATAGCTGTGACAGCGGGCGGCAGATTGACAGCAGTCAAGGGCATTGTGCGTCCTGTGGGCCACTGTTTCAGTTCTTTGGCTGGCTCGGTCCGCAGGATGGACTGGAACTATTAGGGAGCCTTACGTGCCCTGTGAGCCGCAGTTTGCCCAACTCTGGTTTATGGCAACTGCTGTGAATGGAAGTCAATTAACCAAGAAATGATGGAGATTGTTACAATCATCAGTAAATGATCAATTGCGTAGAGTCTGCTTCCACAGAGTCTAGTTTGTGAAATGGGAGACCTATACAGAGCCTTATCTGTGTGTATAGTAGTGTTTCTGTCCTGCCTTATGTTAATATCCCCTTATTCGTCAGATCTAACTCCGGTCAATCCCATGAATGTGTATGAGGGTCTCCCGACACTCCTGCAACTGACAATGTCGGGGGGGGGGGAGAATGATCAAGTAGTCAGACTTCTGAAGGCCTATCCTTTTGTTTTACGAGAGATAAGCCACTTTCAGAGGAGTATGGTAGTGGCACTCTCATAGAGAACACAGGAGCGCTTAGCAAAAGATGGCCAACTTGGGAGAGATGACTATTAGAGATGAGCGAATGTGCTCGGATAAGGTTTGTCCGAGCGTGCGCGGGGGCTAACTGAGAAACTTCGGCGTGCTCGAATAATATGTTCAAATCCCCGCGGCTGCATGTCTCGCGGCTGTTCGACAGCCTCATTAGATTCAGGAATTGCATATTATTCGAGCATGCCGAAGCCGCGCCTGAGATGTTTAGGTGGAAGTGTGTTGGGGCTATCAGGTATTCAGGTATTTAGTGTCGTAATAAGTAAAGCTGTGATTTCCTCTAGTAGCCAGGGTGTAAGCTGGGTATCTTTAAGATTTTTTTTTTATGTGCTGCGTATTTTAATTCATGTAATAATCATTTGGCATATGTACACATGGCGCTCATTTTCTGTACAGGGAAGCAAGAATGGAATCACCACCTTGTAAAGGATAACAATGATTTTTGTCAGGGTTTTCTATTCTTAGCTGTGATTTGTAATAATCTCCGCATTTGATTTACAAGCTACTTGGATAAAATGGGATTTTGTGCGTCTTTTTAGTGAGTGCTAGGCTTTATCATTGCCTAAAGGCGTCTGTAAACTCTTTATGGTTACATTAAGGAATTGCATCAAGGAAAAGGCAGGTATGGAGGGTTACATCATGTTTTTTGTAATCAGTTCCAGTACAGTATGATGAATTCGGCCCAGTTTTCCACACTCTGGGTGATCCTATGGTGCTGTTTCCTGAGCAGAACGTCAGTACTGCTGTAGATTAGGAGTGCACGGCCTTCTCTGGTCTGAAAGCAACATTAACATAGTCAAGAAGCTCGCAACCCAACCCTTGGCCAACGCCGAGCTTCTTTATTAAGGCCAAAATATCAACCAATACCTCATTTAATGTAGTTATCATATGCATTATTATCTTTTCATCTTTTTTGCACTTTTTACCATCTTTTTGCTGGAAGTGGCCGGGCCTCTTTTTGATGGCTGGGTATACTGGGGCGTCAGTCTCATTGTGGTACAAGTTTATCGTACTGGGCAGCCTGCCAATTATAATATTTAGGGCGTCATTAATTGGCTGCGAACCAGACACCTTGCTTATCACACATATCTGTGAGTGGCGTCCTTCTCAAGCCCTATTAGTGTGCATTTTTACTACTAGGCAGCCACCCCCTCCATAATTTGGTAGGTTTTTGAGTGGCTGCTTTTATCAGTAGGTTGCACCTGTGCTGCCCCAGCCTATATAATGGAGGCCGGCTGCATCTTGTCAGTACGTTTGTCATCTGACTGGTCTTGGTTAGGCGGTTTCCTCGTGGTATGTTTTTTTTTGTTTTTCCCTATGTTCAGGTACTCAAACTTTTGCATGCCCCATTTTCCTTTTAGTAATTTTTAAAATGTCAAAGATGAAAAAATATATATTTTTTGCCTAAAATACAAAGGAAATGTGCCATCTTTAACTTCAGGCCTTTTAGAGATCATTTCATCTTCAACTTGCTTATCTGTTCACAATAACTGTCATTTTGACCAGGGGTGCCCAAACTAATCACATGGTGATATGGGGCACTTGGCCACTATAGTAATCATATCTTTACTGTATAAATTAGGTCCTCCGTTGTGGTATGCTAATTAGGGTGCTTCGTGCACCTTTGGTATGGTCAAGCAGATTTGGTGCACCATTCAACCCCCAAATTTGGATACCCTGCCTCTTTCTGATGATTGACGTCAACCCAGCAGTGTCTCAAGAGAAAGCTGGTGTCCGTGCTCACTCACCCTCGGCGTTCCTAGATCAACACCGCTCTCTCCTCCCTGATGATCAACTACTGTAGCATGCAGAGAGCTGTCTGAGCATGCTCTGACCTAGGAACTCCTACTGTTGAGTGAGCCAGTGTTGTCAGTCATCGAGGAATGGGAGCCACAGTCTTTGTCTCTGACCAACCCAGCGATGTCAGTCAGAGAGGGTGGCGCAAGGATCCCATTTCTGGTAGCAGAACTGTGCACTAACGCTGCTCAGTCACTCTCAGGGTGCACCAAGCACTATTAGCTTATAGGAATGAAGAGCAGTTTTTGAATGACTGGGGTACAAGTTTGTCCAATAAAGGGATATTTTTTTTTATAGGGGCTCAGTTCCCCATATGAGTATGTGCTTAGTTTAAATTGTGTTTTGGGGGTGATCTTTAAACTGTCTGTCACTATTCAACATGAATCATTAGGCTAATTACTATACATGACCACGATTGTGTAACTATCTCCAAAAGCTTTATATCTATATATTCTAAGTCATAAGTCAAAAAGCAGGCAGCTCTCCAAAAAATAAAGGTGGAAAAGTGCAATAAATATATATAAATATATATATATATATATATATATATATATATATATATATATATATATATATATATATATATATGTGTGTGTATATATATATATATATATATATATATATATATGTATATGTGATCTCTTAGCTATATTCTATATATTCTAATTTAATGTTAAAATGGTTCTGTATATTACAAAGTTTCATTGATCAGCTTTTGCTCTCCTTTAACTGATCTTCCAACTGCTTTTTGACAGTATCTAGTCAGTGTTAAAGGGAATCTGTCAGCAGGTTTTTGCCATTTAATCTGAGACTGCATAAGGTAGGGGCATAGACCCTGATTCTAGTGATGTGTCACTTACAGGGCTGCTTGCTGTTGTTCTGATACAATCACTGTTTTATCAGCACTCCTCACTAGAGGACTAGTAAACCTGCCGACTAATAGTCCTCCATATTCATGAGCTCTGTATAATCCCTCCCCCACCACTGATTGGCGGCTTCCTGCCTATGCACAGTGTTCATAGAAAGCTGTCACTCAGTAGTGTGAGCAGGGTTATATACAGCTCAGCATTCAGAGAACTGATAAATGGGAAGCAGATAAAACTAATTTCCTGCTGATTAAAAGCATTTTTTTATCAAAACTACAGTAAGAAGTCCAGTAAGTGACACATTGCTGGAATCGTTCAGTTATCTGCTTATATCAGTAGTTTGATCTTCCATGCAAACAATCTTTTCTTGTCCATAAGACATTGGTCGCATGGGTGATGGGACTGTGGATTCCCACAATCAATCTGTACAAAGCATAATGTGATATTTAATTGTACATTCTTTAGCAATACACACTAATAACATAACAGTTATTTGGAGTCTCCTAAGTAACTTTTTACATGTCTGTTCTTCACCTCAGATGCTGGCCACACTCCTGGTCATACGTCAATTCCTACAGAATGTGAAGGAAGTCTCAGAACCCCACTTGTACAAGAAAGTGCAGCAAGGAGACATTAACCCAAGATCTATTGTACACTTTGTTCGGTATGCACTAAGAAGACTTGTGCAAAAGTATGCACTCCCTCAGCGGCCTGCAAGGACTCCGGGGGACCCTCTAGAGCCTGGCTTTGGAAATCGGAAAAAATGTTTAAATGGAGGTTGTGGTGTGCCAGAGGAGGAGGAGGATGGAGTCTCCGAAGAAGACGATTTCGAAGAAGAAAGCATCATGGATTGTGGACTGAAACTGAAGAGGGTTAGCTTTTTAGAAAAAGAGGAAAAGCGTATGGAAGAGTCCATTTTGTCTCAGCAGGATGATGATATTGGCTTTCTACAGGAAGGGAGTCCTACACTTATGGAAAAAGGCAGCGACCCAGCATCAGTTTTCCAGTTGGGGGATGATGAAGAAGATGAGCGAGAAATTAGTGGGGAGCTGCAAGACGTTGAGGAACAAGAAACTACTGTAAAGATGAGGCCACATAGGAGAAAAAAGAAAAGACATATTGTGGAGCAAGAGTGGGTTAGGGAAGGTGATGAAGAGGATGAAGAAAGTGTAAGAAGGCAGAAGAGAGATTCTTGGATGGACCCTCCAGAAGACCATTATCCTACAAAGCTGACGCAAGCCGAGGTTGAAAGTTGTATGAAGAAGTATGAGGTGAGGTTTGGTGAGATCAATAAAGTTGACCATACATGTGAGATATTGCTTATAAGATCCAGCTAAGTTTGGTGTGAACACCTGAGTGACATCTATGGTGGTCATATACATGACATTATAGGCAGATGTCCAGTGGTCTGCAGATTACTAGTTCTTGTGTATAACTTGCTTTTCATGAATTGTATCAGGTTACCCAAGTACTCATTATAGGGTTATAGGATTTTTCGCCCCCAGCAGTTTGCCCCTGCACATTTCGTCCCCAGTATTTGTACTCCAGGATGATACTTACCTGTGGCAGCTGCAGCTCCTTGGATCACAGAGTGCAGTCTAGCGGTTCCCCGTGACGTCAGATGGAAACACTTGATTTAACATGTCACAAAAGTGCAGCACTCTGTACAGTACTTTTGTGACATGTGGATTGATGACAGACGGGAATTCATGAACCACAAGGACAAACTGGCGAAACATCCAAACACAAAATTCTGGGGGCAAAATAGGGTACAAACAGGGCGAACTGCTGGGGGCAAACTGCTGGGGGCTGGGGGAAACATCCAAATCCATCATTATAGTAATTGGACTATAACTACTTGCAAATTGCTTACTGATAATAAATGTTGGAGTGGCACCCTCATAACTGTTCAAAAACTGTACTGGCCAAAAAAAATCTGAAAAAGAAAACATTGCTGGCACCAGGTGATGCTGCTCAGCCCCACAATCACTGTTGATACTAAAGTGGCTTGTGAAAATATTCACCCCCCCCCTTGGCTTTTTACCTATTTTGTTACATTACAACCTGTGTTTAAATATTTTGTAATCCGATTTGTGAGTGATACATCAGCACTAAATAGTCTAAGTTGGTGACGTGAAGTGTGAAAAGTATAGGCAAACATTTATGGGATCAAATGACTAAAAATTGGCATGTGCATATGTATTTTTCCCTTTTGCTATGAAGCCCCTAAACATTTGTGGTGAAAACAATTACCTTCACAAGTCACATGCTTAGTGAGAGGAAGTCCACCTGTGTGTATTCTAAGTGTCACATGGTCTGTCAGTATATACACACCTTTACTGAAAGGTCACAGAGGCTGTAAAACCACTAACCAAACAACACAATGAAGACCAAGGAGATCTCCAAACAAGTCAGGGACAAAGATGTTGAGAAGTATAAGTCACGGTTAGGTTATATATATATAAAAAAAATAATACATTCTAATCTCTGATGATCCCCCAGAGCACCATCAAATCCATTATCATCAAATGGAAAGAACATGGTACCACAACAAACCTGCCAAGAGAGGGCTGCCCACCAAAACTTAGCTTGGGCAAGGAGGACATTAATCAGAAAGGAAGCGCAGAGACCAAAGGTAACCCTGAAGGAGCTGCAGAATTCCCAAGCAGAGACTGGAGCATCTGACCATACAACCACGATAAGATAGAGGTGGCCTTTATGGAAGAGTGGGCAGAAAAAAGCCTTTACTTGCACAGTAAAATTGTAAGGCTTGTTTTGAGTTTGCCAAAAGAAATGTGGGAGACTCCACAAATGTATGGATCAAAGTGCTGTGGTCAGGTGATACCAAAATTGAACTTTTTGGCACTAATATAAACGCCATGTTTGGCACTAAACCAACACACTTCACCACCCCAAGAACATCATCCCCACAGTGAAATGTGGTGAAGTGGGGATGTTGTGGGGATGTTTTTCGGAAGCAGGGACAGGGAAAATGGTGTGAGTCGAGGGTAAGATGTATGGTGCGAAATACAGGGTTATTGTTGAGCAACAGTCTGACAGTGATTTGAGACTGGGATGGAGGTTCACCTTCCAACAAGACGATGACCCAAAGGATACTGCTAAAACCCTCAATTGATTTAATGTGTAAATGTTTTTTGCAGTGGGCTAGTCAAAGCCCAGACCTTAATCCCATTGAGAGTCTGTGGTCAGACTTAAAGATTGCTATTCACCAGAGGAAACCATCTAACTTGAAGGAACTGGAGCAGTTTTGCCTTGAAGAATGGGCAAAATCCCAGTGGCAAGGTGTGGCAAGCTCATAGAAACTTATCCAAAGCGACTTGCAGCTGTAATTGCAGCAAAAGGAGGCTCTAGAAAGTACTGACTTTGAAGGGGCGAAATAGTTTTATGCACATTGCAGTTTTCAGATATTTTGTCCTATTTGTTGTTTGCTTCACAATTAAAAGAAAATCAAAAGTTCACAGTTGTTGTTTACATGAACAGATTGTGAGGTAGCAAAACACACACAAAATGCCAAGGAAAGGGGGAATACTTTTGCAAGCCACTATACAGGTGCTTCTCACACAATTAGAATATCGTCAAAAAGTTAATTTATTTCAGTTGTTCAATACAAAAAGTCAAACTCATGTTATACAGATTCATTACTGACAGAGTGATCTATTTCAAGTGTTTATTTCTGTTAATGTTGATGATTATGGGTTACAGTCAATGAAAACCCAAGCACTGTATTAACTACTTAGATGTTGTGGTCAGTAGCTATCACAGCAACTAGGTGGTTATACAGAGGGATAAGGCTCCATCTAACATACTACCAATCACAACTTAATAACTGGCAGAATTTCTGTCTTGGACCATAATAAACTCACAGTTAATCTACATATGGTATAGTGATGCCCTCTAGTGGTGTCCATCTTTTAACCCCTTAACAACTGCCAATACATAATAAAACTGCTGGTGCTAAGGGGTCTTATTCCCTCATTGAGCATAAGGGTATAGCACCCCACTGAGTCACTGGAGAACACGACCAGGGCCGGATTTTCTGCTCCCCCATCACTTGATCGCTGTTATTCAATGAATAATGGCGATCACGTAAACAAAAGTGTGCCCGCTATTAAAATCATTTGTCTGTCTACCGACATGACATGTCAGAGGAGAGAGAAATTATATCCCCAAGCCTCCCCCCATACCTCTACCAGCCCCTGGTACCTCCTGCTCTGTTGCCCTTTTCCTCTTCCTGAACAAAAATGGCAGGCACATACGCAGTGCGCCCGCCGAGATCTGCCGGCCGGCACCTGGCAACAGCAGGGAATTTTCCTATTGGCTCCTAACTTGATCACTGTGATAGACTATCACAGTGATCAAAAACCAATAATTAGTAAATCGTCCCTCCTGTGTCATCTCCTTAGTCAGATTATTATTTTTTTTTATTTATAATTTTTATTTCTTTCATTCCTTGCCTTTAGGATTGGGCTTAGGCTTGGGGGTGGGCTTGGGGTTAGAGTTGGGCTCAGGGTTAGAGTTTATTTAAAAGTTAAAAAAAAAAAAAATTTGACGACTAGTGTTGAGTGCAAGTGGTCGCTGCTTGAGTTTGCATTAGGTGCTTGGGCATGCACCGAGTATCGCGGGTGCTTGAGTGACAAACAAAAAAAAATATGCGGGGATTGCCAGTGATACACAGGAAATCGCCACTTTTTTGGGTGTCTAACAGCCCTGAAACATGCTGGGCGGGGACTAGAGCATGTCACTCGAGCACCCGCGATACTCTGTGCAAACCGCAGCACCAGACGCAAACTCAAGTAGCGAGCACTTGCGATGGGCAATAATGATGACCTATTCAATTAACCTTTGGGTTCAAAATCCTCACTATACCCCTGGATAAAATCCTTGAGGGGTTTTCTTTCCAAAATGGGGTCATTTGTGGGGGGTTTCTACGGTTTAGGCACCTTAGGGGCTCTGCAAATGTGGCATGTTTCCAGCAATCTATTTCAGCCAATTTGTGTTCCAAAATTCAAGTATTGCTCCTACTGTTCCCAGCCCTGCCATTTGTCCAAACAGAACTTTTTTACTATATGTGCAGTATCTGTGCGCTCGACAGAAAGTGGATAACAAACTGTTGGATTCACTTTTTGATGTTACGTTTTGCAAAAGTGAAAAAATTGGGGCTAAAGCAAGATATTAGAAGTAAAAATATTTTTTATTTTTTTTATTTCATTCCACTTTAAATTAATTCTAAAATATTTCCAGACCGCAGTTTGGAAGTATTACAGGGGTTTGTTTTTTAAGATGGTATCACTTTTGGGGAGTTTCCAATATATAGGCCCCTCAAGGTCCATTGAAATCTTAATAAGGTCCCTACAGAAACAGGTTTTGTAAATTTGTTGACAAAGTGAGAAATTGCTACATCCTCACAAAATAACATGAAGTTTGAAAAATGATGCTGATGTAAAAGGCACGTGGTAAATGTTATTTAGTAATTATCTTGTACAGAATGACTAAGAATATGGCTTAAGGATATGAAGATTGAAAGTTTGAAAATTGCAAAAGAAATAATTTTTAAATATTTTTTTTTTGCCAAAAATGCGATATTTTCACAAATAAGTCATATCAAGCTAATTTTTCCACTGACGTGAAGCACAATTTGTCATGAAAAAACAGTCTCAGAATCGGTTGAAGCGTTGCAGAGTTATTACCTCATAAAGTGACAGTGATCAGAATTGTACAATTTGGCCTGGTCATTAAAGTCAAAATTAGCTAATTCATTGAGGGGTTAGAACTCATTGTGCACTTGTTTGAACACACGTGTTTTATTGTTGTGCTTTTATACAGCTACTTACAGGTTTTGCTTTTGATACAGCTTTTTGAGCCCAAAACAGGAATCGGTCTTTCTTTTTATAATTTTCCTTCCTAGCTTATATTTATTCTGTTAGTGTACCAATAGATGCTACTGCACATGTGCAGCCGCCATCTTTCTTGAGCCAATTTTTTTTTTCTCAAAAAATGGAGGCAGTGCATGCACAGTAGTAGCATCTATGGCAGCCGTCGGCGCCATTTTGTTGGAGGTGCCGGTAGTTTACTTGGCAAAATCCTGATGACAGGTTAGCTTTATATATTTTTATATTTTTTTGCTCATGGTCTGCATGTACAAACCTCGATGACTGACACTTGTGGGTATTGCTCTTCCATTAATGTTATCCATGTGCTTTTCATAGGATACCTTCCAGGATTACCAGGAGATGTTTGTGCAGTTTGGCTACGTGGTCCTCTTCTCATCTGCTTTCCCCCTCGCTGCAGTATGTGCCCTTGTAAATAACCTCATTGAAATCCGCAGTGATGCCTTCAAGCTATGCAGTGGACTTCAGAGGCCGTTTGGCCGTCGTGTGGATGGTATAGGACAGTGGCAAGTAAGGAGCTGGTGGGTGTGGACAGCAGTCAGAGATTTCTAAAGAAAGGGGTCTGATGTCCTTTTTTCCTTTGCTAGAATGGGGAAGTTGATGTTGGAAGCGTTATTGACGCTAATTACATTACTCGGTGGCTTAGAAATATTTGTGGAAAATGAAGTAAAGCCTTTTGGCCGAGAAGTAATATGGCCATACTTGGAAGTAAGATGTGTGTCCTTCTCTTGCAGAATGTGATGGAAGCAATGGGCGTCATTGCCATTATAGTGAACTGTTACCTGATTGGACAGTGCGGACAGCTTCAAAGATTAATTCCATGGCTGGGGCCTGAATCGGCCATTATATTTATTGTAGTACTGGAGGTATGTGACAATGTTTTATGTACATAATGGTAGAGTTTTTGTGTGTGTACAAAAAAAAAAAATGTATAGTTGATAAATGCACTTATTTTCCCAATATAGCCTATTGTGCTTCATTGTTATAATGTATTTCAGCGCCAGCTTGTAAGTGCAAGCCGAGTTTACAGACTCCTTGTAGGTGATGAGGTTTGAACCCCAGATGTTAGTACGTGCCATGTTAGCCATGCTGCTCCACGTGCCACTTCTGCAAGTTCTTGAATGCCACACCGCCACTAGTAATTGGTGAATGAAGCATTAGTCCTGTGTTTTTTCTCTTGTTAAATTGAAGAAAAGGCATCCAAAATTTGAAATATGTACTGTCATCAGGCTGGTTGGCCATGTTGAATGGCCAGAGTATCAAAGTCTGAAAAGTGGCATCAAATTTATTGCGCAGTTTGACTAATAGGAACTTTGAAGAATACCGCAGACTCCCCTGTATGAATATACCATTCATTAGGAAACTCTACCTCTCCCTCCTCTTACCCCTGTCAGCAGTGAGTAGCAAGCTGCATGTATATATGCCTATGAGTTATGCATCATTTGGGCTAGAAGGAAAGTATTCTGATGTGTACATAGAAATCATAGGGTCCCATAGTAAAAAGTCCAGATTTGGCCCATCCCACCTCTACTCAAAAGAAAAATATTCTGCAGAGTCATTGTTCGTAGGGGAGTCACAAAAGGGAATGCCTGCAAACTTTCAAAGACAGGGAAAGGGACATATATCACTGCACACACACAGAAATAGTGTCCGGCTAAAGCTCCATAGTGTCCTACAATCCTTTTATGGCTCCCATATAGTATGATGCTGCCACCCCCCACTCACACATGATATGCCCACACAATTTACCCTCGTACAAACCGTATGACTCCCCCACAGTGATCCCCTTCTGTAACCCCAACACAGTGATGTCCCAACAATGTCCCTCCACACACATTGTAAAGTCCCATGAGTGGCTACCTTAACACAGTATGTTGTTCCCACAATGACTCCCCCCAGCAGTATGATCATATACATACACTATGCATCAGCACACTGCAAATAATGAATACATGAATTCCACTATTGCTGTAAACGTTAAAAATGTAAGGTATCCAACCACATGACAGTGTACCTAAATATAGATGGTCCCTATCACTTCTGCCCTTCCTCTCCATGTGATAAAACAGGCCTCATCTGAATGTGGAGCGAAAGAATACTAGACATAGCGTGCAGGCTGAGCCCTGAAGGAGATTCCTTGTGTGATGCCCCCACATTCATCCTGCCACAGTGCCCACCAACATGTTATGCCACCACAGCCCCCCTACACTCATTATGAGGCCCCCACAGTGACCTTTCTCCACACAGTATGATACCCCTACACAATCACCTCTCATAGTATAGTATTATACCCCACAGCCCCCACACATTACATGATGCCCTCACATATTATGAAGCCTCACATGTACCCCACAAGTACTAATTGACAAAAAAAAACCTTCCTTCCTCCTGACATGCTACCTCACACAGTGGGGAGAGGAGCTCCATGCAGCAGGTGTGACGATCTATTGACGCCATTGCACCTCCTGCGCTGAGACTTGGACACACAAGCTGAATGGTGGAGTATAGAGCTGATGGCTCATCGTGTATACAGAAGCACTCCCACTAAGTTTTTATTCATGAATTGTGTGTATGTGCATGTAATATAGGGTGAGTGTATTAATATACTCGCCTCCTGCTACTCTCTCTGGTGTCCAGGGCCGGTGTTCTCTGCTTCTCAGTGACGTCATCGCTCTTCACACTACATGTGTGAGTTGGCAGTCTCTATTATAATGTAAGTCTGTGGAGCCTTATTCTGAGCCTCGTTCTGATGCTCCATAGACTTATGTTGTAACGTGTGACCTGGACAGTCTGCAGAGAGATACGTCACTGAAAAGAGAAGAACGTGGCTGGATACCGGTGAGAGCAGCAGTAGGCGAGTCTGGTACCACACTTACTCTGGACTAGAGCCACATACACATTTAATGAATTAGAAATGTATTGGGAGTGCTTCTTTAACTGTATGTGCATCCTGAGGTCGCAGATACAGCTGGAATCAAGACACAGATGGGGAGAGGATGCGATGCCCTTCAGCTCTGAGCTTTCTCAATTAAGTCCCAAGTCAGCCATTTGGTCTGTAAATTGATATCAAACACCCCATTAAACCTGTTGAAATTCTGTTGCTTTGTTTCCATTTTTCAGCATTTTGCACTGCTTCTAAAGTACATAATACATGTGGTGATCCCAGACATTCCTGGGTGGGTGGCTGAAGAGATGGCAAAGCTGGAATACCAAAGGCGAGAAGCATTTAAGGTACAAAGATAGAGCTCTTAATATTATCATCATCATCATTGATGCATCATCATTTTTCCATCCATTAATGTCTGACAGATGTGGGTACAACTTTTGTGACCTCCACCTACTTTAAGAATGGGGCTCATCTTTCACCACCATGGATGGGGGTGGAGGCTACACATGCGCAGCTTTCTCCATTCACTTCTATGAAAGTTCTCAAAAATTAATATGTCTGTCATTTGTGCTGCTAAGTTTTCATACAATGAATGTCGGTATTGACTTGTCTGTTACCTACTAGTGATGAGTGAACGTGCTCCGATAACATGCTATGAGCACGCCCAACATCCTCGGATAGCATGTTCGCTCATCCCTATTACCTGCTAGTGATAAGTGAACATGCTTTTCTGATAAGGTGTGCTAACCGAGTGACTTCGGCGTGCTCGAATAATATGTTTCAGTCCCCGCTGTTGCATGTCTCACGGCTCTTCGACAGTCACAACACATGAAAGGATTGGCTTTTTGTTATAGAGCTGCAGGGACTCGAACATATTGGAGCACGCCAAAGACACTCAGTTAGCCCCCGAGCTTGCTCCAATAACACCTTATCCTAGCACGTTTACTCATCACTATTACCCTCCTATAAAGGCTGTAGACCAAGTCAACCAGTTTCTCCCCACGTATATTCTAATCATTGGTTAGGAATAACTTTTACATACCTGAAGTTTCCCATTACCTTTCTCCCATAAATTACAGTTATCTCTGTGCCGTGATGAAAACCAGCTCTCTGTGCAGAGAACACTAGACTGTGGTACTCATATATGTTTTCTAGGTCCACTTTTAGGCTTCTTTCACACTTCCGTCTTCCAAATCTGCACAGGATCCGTCAAGACGTTGAAATGACGGATCCTGTGCAGATTGTGGAAAACGTGTGCACTGGGCCCGTCTTTCTGACGGGCCCGTCGAGGCTATGTGCACCTGTTGTGTATGCGTCTTCGCAGCAGTTTTCCACTGCGAAAACGCATACACAACACAAACCAGGTTAAAAAAAATAAAAAATCGCAGTATTCTCACCGACAGGCGTCCCAGGCACCGATGCTCTCGGCAGCTAGCGTTCCTAGTAATACATTGTGAAATCTTCTCGCGACTTCGACTTCTCGCGAGATTTCGCAATGTATTACTAGGAAGTAACGTTAGCTGCCGGGAGCATCGGTGACGCTGCGCGGGAACGCCGGTAGGTGAGAATATTGCGATTTTTTTTAATTATTTTTAACATTATATCTTGTTATATCTTGTTGCTGCATAGGCAGCATCAATAGTAAAAAGAGAAAGAGAGCGAGAGAGAATTTCCCTGATGGGAAATTTTTCCACGCATGCTCAGTTTGAAAAGACGGGACCCGTCGCTGGATTCCTGCTTTTCACAGGCAGCGACGCATCCTGCGCCCATAGGCTTCCATTGTAGCCAGTGACGGGCAGCGCAGGATGCGTCGCTGACCGATTTTCCGACGTGCAGAAAAAACGTTCCTCTGAACGTTTTCTCTGCCTGACGGACCGTTTTTTTTATGCAGGATCCAGTGAAAGACTTAGGCTACTTTCACACTAGCGTTAACTGCATTACGTCTCAAAACGTCTTTTTTCAGAAAAAACGCATCCAGCAAAAGTTTTTGCTGGATGCGTTTTTTCCCCATAGACTTGTATTGGCGACGTATTGCGACGGATTGGCATACGTCGTGTCCGTTTTACGACGGATGCGTCGAAATTTGGCCACACGTCGTCGGCAAAAAACGTTGCTTGTAACGTTTTTTGTCTCCGCCTAAAAAACGTGTCGCGACGCATCCTGTGGCATACGTCGTTGGCTACAATGGAAGCCTATGAGCGACGGATGCGTCGGGACACGTCGTACGACGCAATGCAGCGCTGCAATACGTTTTTTTGCACTGAGCATGCTCAGAAGCTGGATTTTGTTGCCAATTGGCCAGACACCCCCAAATCTATATAAACCTGGCCTGGGCCTTCAACCCCACATATGCCAGCAAGACCCAGAGAGAAGACTGCCAGCCACAAGACCCCAGCCAGCCACGTATTTAAGTGCCACGTATATAAGTGCCACGTACTATAAATACTATAACTACGTGGTTATACGTGGCACTTATATACATGGCACTTATATACGTGGCACTGAAATACGTGGCACTGAAATACGTGGCACTTGTATACGTGGCACTTATATACGTGGCACTTATATACGTGACACTTATATACGTGACACTTAAATACGTGACACTTAAATACGTGGCACTGAAATACGTGGCACTGAAATACGTGGCACTATGACTGTCAGAAAATGTTCATTAAACGGTTAGGGGTGAGGTTAGGGGTAGGGTTAGGGTTTGGATCCCTTTATCATCATCCGTAGTTCATTAATCGGATGTATCCAGAGTCGCCTCCGTCTCCGTTGCTGCAGAAGCATCCTCCGTTTTTCCGCTGCCGCCTCCTTCTCCCGCACTATGATATCCAGGCGATTCGTCTCAAAGATAATGTCGGTAACCAAACTAGCAATGCTCACAAGAACACCTTCCATCGCTGCCACAAAACTAAAACCCTCAAAGATGGGCTGTAAAAACAGTAACTATATAGTTTTCCATATTTTCCAGTAGCCAATCAAATTTGGGAGCCTCCCTTTTAAAAACGGATCAGTCGTAAAAACGGATGCAACGGATGGTAAAAACGGATGCAACGTATGCAACGCATCCAGTATTTTCGACGGAAACGTTTAACGGATTTGCGACGGATCCGTCGAAATGCTGTATGCGTTGCATACGTTTTTCACTTTTTTGACGCATCCGTTTTTTCGGCAAAAAAACGGATTTGCGACGTAATGCAGTTAACGCTAGTGTGAAAGTAGCCTTATGAAACGGATGGCAATCCATCGCTAAGGCTACTTTCACACTAGCGTTAACTGCATTACGTCGCAAATCCGTTTTTTTGCCGAAAAAACGGATGCGTCAAAAAAGTGAAAAACGTATGCAACGCATACAGCATTTCGACGGATCCGTCGCAAATCCGTTAAACGTTTCCGTCGAAAATACTGGATGCGTTGCATACGTTGCATCCGTTTTTACCATCCGTTGCATCCGTTTTTACGACTGATCCGTTTTTAAAATGGGAGGCTCCCAAATTTGATTGGCTACTGGAAAATATGGAAAACTATATAGTTACTGTTTTTACAGCCCATCTTTGAGGGTTTTAGTTTTGTGGCAGCGATGGAAGGTGTTCTTGTGAGCATTGCTAGTTTGGTTACCGACATTATCTTTGAGACGAATCGCCTGGATATCATAGTGCGGGAGAAGGAGGCGGCAGCGGAAAAACGGAGGATGCTTCTGCAGCAACGGAGACGGAGGCGACTCTGGATACATCCGATTAATGAACTACGGATGATGATAAAGGGATCCAAACCCTACCCCTAACCTCACCCCTAACCGTTTAATGAACATTTTCTGACAGTCATAGTGCCACGTATTTCAGTGCCACGTATTTCAGTGCCACGTATTTCAGTGCCACGTATTTCAGTGCCACGTATTTCAGTGCCACGTATTTCAGTGCCACGTATATAAGTGCCACGTATATAAGTGCCACGTATTTAAGTGCCACGTATATAAGTGCCACGTATATAAGTGCCACGTATAACCACGTAGTTATAGTATTTATAGTACGTGGCACTTAAATACGTGGCACTTATATACGTGGCACTTATACACGTGACACTGAAATACGTGGCACTGAAATACGTGGCACTTATATACGTGGCACTTATATACGTGGCACTTATATACGTGGCACTTATATACGTGGCACTTATATACGTGGCACTTATATACGTGGCACTTAAATACGTGGCTGGCTGGGGTCTTGTGGCTGGCAGTCTTCTCTCTGGGTCTTGCTGGCATATGTGGGGTTGAAGGCCCAGGCCAGGTTTATATAGATTTGGGGGTGTCTGGCCAATTGGCAACAAAATCCAGCTTCTGAGCATGCTCAGTGTAAAAAAACGTATTGCAGCGCTGCATTGCGTCGTACGACGTGTCCCGACGCATCCGTCGCTCATACGCTTCCATTGTAGCCAACGACGTATGCCGCAGGATGCGTCGCGACACGTTTTTTAGGCGGAGACAAAAAACGTTACAAGCAACGTTTTTTGCCGACGACGTGTGGCCAAATTTCGACGCATCCGTCGTAAAACGGACACGACGTATGCCAATCCGTCGCAATACGTCGCCAATACAAGTCTATGGGGAAAAAACGCATCCAGCAAAAACTTTTGCTGGATGCGTTTTTTCTGAAAAAAGACGTTTTGAGACGTAATGCAGTTAACGCTAGTGTGAAAGTAGCCTAATACAAGTCTATGGGAAAATGCAGGATCCTGCAAATTTTTTTGCAGGATCCTACATTCTCAAAAAACGACGGACTGTGACGGGAGCTGAAAGACGGAAGTGTGAAAGAGGCCTAAGGCTACTTTCACACTAGTGTCGGGCTCGGCCCGTCGCTGTGCGTCGGGCCGACGGTCCCGACGCTAGCGTTGTCTCCGCCGCACAACGGGGGCAGCGGATGCATTTTTCCAGCGCATCCGCTGCCCCATTGTGAGGTGCGGGGAAGTTCGGGGAGGTGGGGGCGGAGTTCCGGCCGCGCATGCGCGGTCGGAAAAAGCGGACCGTCGTGAACAAAAAACGTTACATGTAGCGTTTTTTGCTCCCGACGGTCCGCCACTGCACGACGCATCCGTCGCACGACGGGTGCGACGTGTGGCAATCCGTCACAATGCGTCGCTTAATGTTAATCAATGGTGAAAAAACGCATCCTGCAAACACTTTTGCAGGATGCGTTTTTTCGGCAAAACGACGCATTGTGACGGAATGCAGTTAACGCTAGTGTGAAAGTAGCTTAGGCGTCTTTCACACTTCCGTCTTTTTGCTCCCATCAAAATCCGTTGTTTTGTTAAAAAAGACGGATCCAGCAAATCTTTCTGCTGGATCCGTTTTTTTCTCATAGACTTGTATTAATGACGGATTGTAACAGATGGCCATCCGTTTCATCCGTCGTGCGCAGGATCCATCGTAAAATCGATGTCCGTCGGGCGGAGGCAACCACATAGAAAAGTTTTTTCTGTACGTCAGACAATTGGCCAGCGACGGATCCTGCGCAGCGACGGATCCCATTTTTTTAATTTGAGCATGCCTGGAAAGATTTTCCAGTAAGGGGAAATATCTCTCTCGCTCTCTCTCTCTCGAATTTGGTTCCTTAAAATTCAGGCAACACCTCATTCGACGGATCTGTCAAAAAAACGGATCCAATGCATCCGTTTTTTACAATCAGCACTGGATCCGTCTTTTCAACATTTTGACGGATTGTGACTGATTGTACACAAATCATCTACAAACGCAGTGGCTAGCAAACACTTGCTGACAACAGTCCATCAGTAATGCATAGTTTTACACTCTTTCACTAGTTTTACATGGTGTGTTAAGTATTTCTTTCATTCTGAACAGAAACATGAACGTCAGGCCCAGCATCGGTATCAGCAGCAGCAGCGCAGGAAGCGAGAGGAAGAAGAGAGACAACGTCATGCTGATTATCATGCACGAAAAGAACGGGAGCGAGGGGGAGAGGAGGGAAGATCTGGTCAGGACTCTCAAACACATGAGAAGAACTCGAGTAAAACTAAGTCATGTGGTTCCCAAGGAGGGAACACTCATGACAAACCGAAGAGGCCCAGCTCCCTGCTGGCCAGCAATAATGTGCTCAAGCTCAAGCAAATTATACCCCTGCAAAGTAAATTCTTGTCAGGGACCAATGCCAAATCCCCACAGTCTCCTCCAGGGGGAGATACCAAAATACCTAGCTTCCTGAGCTTCAAGTTTTTGAAGTCTCCCGAGACACGTAGAGAGGCAGCACCAGAAAGAGCCCATTCTCCAACCAAACCTTTCCATCCTGGGAAGCTATTTAACTTTGGTAAAGGGGAAGGGCAAATGGGAGGCAATGGTTTGGGAGCACCAATTTCAATGCAGCCTCGTGGAGCTACAGCTGTAATAGCCTCAGCAGATGGGACAGTTCCTGGAAAGTCTCAGCTAAACGGAGTAACAGAAGACATGCCTGTGGATGACACAGATGACCAGGGGAGGGCACATAAACAGTGAGCTCCTTTGACCTTATAACTGCCTTCATCCCTATAACAATATAAGGGCATGGAAGCACTGCAGGAGGTGGGTTACCCTTCTGAAAATGTCTCGTGGGCTTATCAGAGAAGATTCTAATGGTCTGGAGATGCCATCTTGTATAATGAGCTACACTGGTGCAATATGCTATAGCCACATGCGCCACCTAATGACACTAGGTGCTGCATTGTGTGATGCTGAGTATCGCTATACACTTCCAGCCTTACTGGATAAAGAACTTTACTGTGTTATGATGCTGAGTATCCATATACACTTCCATCATGTTGATCGAGCAGATTTCATTATTCCGTCATACTGCGTGCACAATGATGATGAGTTTTCTCATCATGATGTCACAGTGAACACAGTACCATAATATATCCAATACATAACTAAGCCCATAATAGTGAAATTCTGAGGTGTATAATGACGCAGAGTGAATCTTTACCGAACATTTCCTACTGGTCAGATACAGAACTAAGCTCCTGCTGCATGGCAATGGTTATGGAAGGCAGAAGGGGCATAAGAGGTATTGCAGCTGGTATCCTCTCCTGCGGTGCCTTATTGCAGGCCAATCTGGCTTTGGAGAGGATTGACCGTGTCACTACAGCTGCATCTCACCACTTCTCTATGTAATACCTATGCTACCTTTTTCAATCCTATAGCTCATTTGCTGACCTAGAGGCCATATGTACATTTTAGTTAAAAAAAAAAAAAAAATCCAACCATAAGTATGTAACATGTATATGTAACGGTTCTATCATGTCACCATATGTCAGTCATAGGATGGGTGAAAGGCAAGAACTATACAGTGAGCGAAGGGGGTCTACAGTGCCCCCATACTGCACTTTTTTCTTTTGTTATGTGATGGTTTTAGTCAGTCAAATCTTGTGTAACTCATCTGGCGACACTTACAAAACAGGAAGCAATTTTGCTTTTCATACTTCCTGTTCTGTACTGGAACAATGTGCTGCTCTTTGCTCATAAGTGTATCCTATACTGAACGTTGGTACTTTGTAGTATTTATCTTCCAAGGGTGGAAACTGGATCTGCAAGAATCTGTAATGCAGACATTGAGATAAGCTATCCTCACTATTGCCCTGCTTCCTAACAAGTCATGTTAGTTTGTCCTTCCATTGAAACATACAATCAAACTGTAGGAGGCAGCAAGTCCATGAACGTCACATATTCGTCATGGGGAGCATTCTGTAAGTTAAAGCTGAGGCTAATAACTTGTTTCTGTAAAAGACCTTGTCTCGTTATCATCTACTTTTATTCTTGACATTTTAGCAAAATGCAAAAAACCATTGCACTTTTCCAATCAAGCCTCGTATTGTCATTAAAGCAATATTGCTCTGAGTGTTGCTCCTGCTGGCATAGACATGGCACTCATGCTGCATTCCTGACACATGATGGAATAAGTACACTACTGGGAAGGTGGATCATTCATCAGATTTGCCTTAATGTTTTGCTGTTGTCACGTACATCAGTAAAGGGTTTCAATTGTCTCTTAATAGTCACTTTTCAGATATGCGATATCTAATGCAATTGGGGGTGTTCCCAATTTTCCCCAAAAGACAGAAGTCAAGGGAAAGAAGGTTTGAGCAATTTGTATTTCAGCATGCCCAATTCTTTGTTCTCTTAGGAAATAATCATTTGTCAATGGGTTTATTCTCGCTTTTCCTTTGAGAACACTCGCACCCTTAGCCGAGCCATAGTTTGCATATGTATAGGGGAATGGCTGACCGTTACCTAAGGTGTATGACCACCTTAACCATATGTTTGTTGCACCATTCATCTGCAGGGGTGTTGGTATTACTTCACTAATCCCAGGACATGAGTAATGTGCGTCTTAACGGAAACACTGTATTACACTACCGCAAGCACTTTTTTAGATAAATGCCTAAGAGTCCAAAGTGGAAAATAACCATGGAGAGGATATAGAAACTGGCCTTTCCAAAGATTAAAGACCTCATTCACATGTTCAGTATTTGTTGAGTTTTTTACCTCAGTATTTGTAAGCCAAAACCAGGAGTGGAACAATCAGAGGAAAAGTATAATAGAAACATATGCACCACTTCTGCATTTATCACCCACTCCTGGTTTTGGCTTACAAATACTGAGGTAAAAAACTCACCAAATACTCAACGCGTGAACGTGGCCTAAAAGTGAGTTCACATACCACCAAGGTGCAGAGTTTTCAGTTTGCATTCTTTTGTAGGGATAAAATGGATCTATATTTCACATCTACTCCTATTAGGAGAAATTACAGATCAGTTATGATCCATTTTAATAAATCCTATTTGTAATAGATCCATCTGGCTTCTAAATTATGTAGAAAAGCTGGAGAATAATACTTGGACCCGGTGATCCTTGCAACACAGACTTATCCCAATTTTCTCTCTACTTAGCCACTGTTTTGTGTAACTTCTTATTTTCGGGATAGTATAAAATTACAATTAGGGCTCGCTCGGACTAGCATATAAAAAATCAGTCCCCTTCTCATCCAGAAAAGTGGCACGATTTTTTTTCTCGCTTGTCATCTGTGCGTAGTCAGTACAATCCGTATTTTTACTCAGCAGCTATTAATCTTTTACAGGACCATTTACAGTTTCCTGTGCTACAGAATTGTAATGCATCCATAAAATTTGGATGCCATACTGATGCATGCGATTTTTTTTTCTCACACTGATCAGATTTTGGAGTGAAATCGCAGCCGTGAAAAAAAAAATTGCAGATCTGCACGGCCTCATTGACTAACATTGGTCCGAGTGCAATACCTTTTCTCGCATTGCCCTTGTCCGAGCTTTACGCTAGTGTGAGCGAGCCCATAACATCAGATTAGGTGGTCTCCTGACAATCTCAATTTAGGACATGCTTTTATAATTCAAACATAGCAGAGGCTGTTTTCTCTAAATTGTGATAAGATCTGGTCTTGGAAAAGCCCTGGTCAGGTCTTGGTGCCAGCGTTAAGTGAGGAGCCAGCTATAACACTGTATTGCGGGATCCACACTGCAATCGAAGACGTGAGCACTGTAGAAGTGACACGGGGCTGTTCTATCAGCAGTAAAGCTAGAAAATACATGGCACTCATTTATACAAACAAACCAAGACTTAAAGTTTCATTATTATTAATTTGACAACAATGAAAATGCATCTGATTATGTTTCAATTTTTTCAATTCACTCATATTTTGGTCTTAATGTCAAATTCCATAGTGCGGTGCCCTTTTATTACAATAGAGACGTGCACAAGTGATCATGGAAGACCCTTCCATTTCTAGCAAGCACAGCGGATATACTTTGTGATCACAGTACCCCCCATTCCTCAGCACAGCTAGCCTCCAAACAAAGACTGCCAATTCAAGGCCATATAATCGCCAGAACTGCTTCCACAGAAATCCTCATCTGCTGTAATGGAAACCATTTATATCCCATGTTGTTAATTTCCTGACAAGCCATCAAATTCTCCTATTTTTGAAGGTAGTCGTCCACTGATTATCACTATAATACAACCAGCATATATTGTAATGGAAAGAGTTTTTTTGTAATATGTCTTTTTCTCTACATGTAAGTGGAGAGCTCAGACCATTGCCCTAATATATAATGGTGCGGTCTCACCAACATACTCCAGAATTTAGAAAAGGCAAACTCATGGATATTTCAATTGATTTATTTTACTGACTTATATAGCACCATTAATTCCACAGCAAGTTACAGACCTTATCGGAACTGTCCCCATTGGGGCTCACAATCTAAATTCCCTCTCAGTATGTCTTTGGAATGTGGGAGGAAACCGGAAAACCCGGAGGAAACCCACACAAACACCAGAACATACAGACTCCTTGCAGATGTTGTCCTTGGTGGGATTTGAACCTAGGACCCCAGCGCTACAAAGCAACAGTGCCACCGTGCTGCCCTGGATATGGCTTCTAATTAAAGGGAACCTGTCATGTAAAATAATACTATCATCCTGCAGATATTGGGTTAATCTGCAGGTCAATAGCATTCTGACACCGTGCGGCATTGACAGTGAGAGCCCCACTGCTGGGAGTCATTGAGCTTTATTTGTCCCGGCAGCGTTTAGCTTCCAGCCATAGGAGTAGTGCCTACATGATTTGACTCACCGATCTGTGCATGGAGTGCAGTGTCTTTCAGTCTGTGCCGAGGCCACGATTACAGCCGTCGCTCTCTCTACACTCAGCGGTGAGTGAAACCATGCCGGTACCACCCTCAGCCGAATGCTGCCGAGAGGAATACAGTTCATTAACTCCCGGCAGCAGGGCTCTAAGTGCGAGCACCGCATGGTGTCGGAATGCTATTATCCTCCAGATTAACCCTATATCTGCAGGTTAATCGTATTATTTTACATGATAGGTTCCCTTTAATTAGAAGCCAGATCATATCCAGAAGTTTGCCTTTTCTAACCCCTGGTGTTATCTTTTATTGTCAATGTAAGCTGTGCCTGGCCCCTGATTGTTATCAAGCAATGATCGACCGCCCACGAATATATAGACCAGTTCTCCCAAACTATGTATCCACTCTCACATAAGGGTTGGTCCCAAGTGGAGAACCATCTCTTATGACACCCATAGGGCATAAAAGACAGGCATAGTCTATACGAGATAGCCATCAGATTGTGAGGAAATCTTGGGAGTGAGATGCAGTTCGTGCAACCACTGGAATACAGGGATGTCCAATCACTGGGCAGTAGACGTAGATCAAATCAGATGCATATTTGACAGATATTATGCACTAATACTCCCTTTGCTGCCTGTGCATAAAATGATCCACAGATTTCCATAACTCCCACTCATTGTAGTGGAGAGTATGCATACTGGTCACCGTAAACCCAACAACTGGTAACAAGACCAGTGCCTATATGAAATAATATATCCCACCAAACTAAATGAAAAGAATCTCTTATGGAAAGAAACGGTCAGCTTTTGGGGCATAATGTAGAAATTTGGTGCTTGTCGTAAAGTCCAGCTGGGGTTACAACCAATTTATATAATGTTTGATATGTGTGCAAAGTCACTAAAGTCCTAGATATGGAAAGAACCAGTGTAAGGCAGTCCCAGAACAATGTGACATGGGAGCTTAGGTGTCGTATATCTTTATGGGAGGCATAGAGGAACTTCCCTTGCTCCCAAACCCTTGGCAATCTGAGGATATACATAAAGGAATAAGTAGAAATGTGCGTAAGTTATGGTAAGCTTGGCAGGTGACATATGAAAGAATTATGGTCTATGTGGAAAGAAATACTCCTGGAAATTGGCAAGTTTAGGTATGGTTTCTTTGTGTAGTTATATTGAAAAAAAACGTTTGTGGGAAAAAATAGATAATTTGCAAGTATCATTCAGCGCCGTGGATTTCCAAACGGTTGGAACATAAAAGTGGCAGCAAAAGATTGTGCTATATCTTTCAATAGACATGTTCTGTGTTTGGAGCATGGAGGTTCCAAAGCTGTCGTAAGACAAGTGGATCACTTCTTGTCATTGGAGCAGAGTCCTCATATTTAATTTCCAGGGCATATGTTTGATCTTTACATTTAGATCTGGAGATAATTGGGTGCAGGAATGAGATTCACTGAATTAAGTGGCTCATGCCACTTAATGAATTTGGTTAATTTTATCAGAGGCATGCATATCACCAGAAATGCTGGGCATATGCTAGTGTCTTAATAATAATATAATAATAATCTTTATTTTTATATAGTTCCAACATATTCCGCAGCGCTTTACAGTTTGCACACACTATCATCGCTGTCACCAATGGGGCTCACAATCTAAATTCCCCATCAGTATGTATTTGGAATGTGGGAGGAAACCGGAGTGCCCGGAGGAAACCCACGCAAACACGGGGAGAACAATGTCTTATAGACTTTGTGTGCACAAACCTTAAAATCCTTTTGGATTGTCACAAAGACTCTTCATTATCAGATTGTACTAGAAACTGCAGCCTGAGCCTAGCCCATTGCAGACATGCACTTTTTAGTGTGATACCCAAACATTTTGTGGTTTTATGGATTGGAACTTGGAGCACCATATTCTGATCTATGTTCAGTAGGACCAGAAAGTAAAGTTTCAGCTAATATTTCTAAAGGTACCTTCACACTAAACGATATCGCTAGCGATCCGTGACGTTGCAGCGTCCTGGCTAGCGATATCGTTGTGTTTGACAGGCAGCAGCGATCTGGATCCTGCTGTGAGATCGCTGGTCGTTGCTGAAAGTCCAGAACTTTATTTCGTCGCTGGATCTCCCGCTGACATCGCTGGATCGGTGTGTGTGACACCGATCCAGCGATGTCTTCACTGGTAACCAGGGTAAACATCGGGTTACTAAGCGCAGGGCCACGCTTAGTAACCCGATGTTTACCCTGGTTACCATTGCAAATGTAAAAAAAAAAAACCACATACTCACATTCCGGTGCCCGGCGTCCGCTTCCCTGCACTCCTCCTGCATCCTGTGTAAGTGCTGGCCGTAAAGCAGAGCAGTGACGTCACCGCTCTGCTCTGTGGGAGATGCCGGAGATGTTCGGCGCTGACACAGGATGCAGGAGGAGTGCAGGGAAGCGGACGCCGGGCACCGGAATGTGAGTATGTGGTTTTTTTTTTTACTTTTACAATGGTAACCAGGGTAAACATCGGGTTACTAAGCGCGGCCCTGCGCTTAGTAACCCGATGTTTACCCTGGTTACCAGGGGACTTCGGCATCGTTGGTCGCTGGAGAGCCGTCTGTGTGACAGCTCTCCAGCGACCACACAACGACTAAACAGCGACGCTGCAGCGATCGGCATCGTTGTCTGTATCGCTGCAGCGTCGCTTAGTGTGAAGGTACCTTAAGCTGCTGCACTAATTTTACAAGCTTGTGGGAATAAGGAGATACATTACAAATGCAAATATAAGTAGGACTTCATATTTTCGCATTCACTCTGGTAACATCTGGCTTTAACAATCTGCAGCTGAAAAACCTAATCCTGACTGAACGCCATTCTCTATTTTGCCCATGTGTAGCCAGGTGGTAAAATGCATAAAAAACCAGGAGATTTCATCCATGCAGTATCATTGCAGTGTCAGCAATGACATCAAAGTTACACTTTTACTGTGATCAAAAAAATCTTTTGTGTTTGGACTGTTATAGGCCTCCATGTGATATAACAATCCAGAACAAATCCAGATGTATAGGTAAAGTCCATCTTCAGGATTTGCTCTGTGCGGATCGACTTGCCACTAATCCTCAGAATAAAAAAGATTGCGGCAGTAAGTTGGCATTGCCACCACTGTGCTGAAAACTGCAGCCCCTATAAGTCCCCAAGTTTCACTGTGAACAGGATACCCTGAAGGACCTCCATCGCTCATTCTAAAGACCCCCTAGTGACACTAGACTAACAGTGGCCTGTGGCCATCAGTCTAATATGTATGGGGGCCTCAGAAACATGAATGTCGGGGTAGTTAGAGATCTGACATGTCTGACTTTGGACTGACAATCATTTTTCTCCCTGAGATAAGCCGCCAGAGATGTCTGAGAGAATTTCTCATACAGAATACGGGACCGCTTAGTAGAGTGGGCATTTGTGTATGAACAAGATGGGCAAGATATTAGGGGAATGATTGACTTGGAGGCTTTATGATCAACAAGAGCCTTGGTGGGATTGGACCTCCCATTTATCTTAATGTAAGCGATATGCCATAACCATACATTGGAGTACTTCTTTAAGCTAGCCATAAATGAAAAGATTTACATTTGATCCAAAAATAGTTCTAATCTGTGGAATAATCAGGATGCTTGATGGATCCATCCGGTACATGGTATATCATGTCTACTGATTGTATAATTTCCATTCTTGGAACTTTTTATGGCTCTGCAGACAAGTTTTGGGATGATATAATCACTATATTAGACCTATATATTATCACTATATTAGATCTTCAAGTGCATCCAGAAAGATATGGTGCTTCAGGGATGAGTGGCTCGTGTACCTGTATCCTAACGAGAAACTTTACTCCCCATTTGTGGTGTACTGGCAGCCATGGCAGTATGCATTGGCCGCAATTCTGATGACCGTTATGTCATGTATCTGAAAAAGTGTGCATAGAATTGTATGCCAGTAAGGCAGCAGATGGTCTAACCTGAGCATTGTGTAAATGCATTTACAGACTGTGAGTGTAAAAGACGTTATGTTATTTGTTGGATAAGGGCAAGTTAAGGCAGAAGTTCACATCTCTTTCCATTCCTGGAGCAGTGTAACGGCCCCTTTCTCAGAATAGTTGCGGGTGGTCGCATTGGTTGGGTACCTATGGCACATCATGTGAATATGCTATGTGTCCCAGATGTGATAACCCCTATAAGCCTTCCGGAGCCCAATGACCAGAGTCCCACAGACCCAAGGAACCGCTATTTAAGAATGTATATGCCCATGTGCCACATGGCAAACCCATTCACAAGTGGTCTTATTCCAGGACACAGCAGTGTGCATGCATCTGTGTAGAGACTTAGGAGGAAAGGGAGGCAATAAATAAGTATTTATATAAGAATAATACATTGAATTAATTCTAAATATTATACACGAGTTAAGAATATTGAAAAAGGAGTAGATAAAAAAAATGCTGTGCTTTCCGGAATAATATATCTCAATAAATTTATGACATGCTTGGAAAAGGCATTTTTTGGCTTAGTGTCATAAAGCAAAATAATGTGATGTGTTTGTACAAAAATACTGTGATACAAAGAATATAGCGATGAAAAAATGTGCAAGGCAAAAGCATACAAGTATTGGGTAAAAAGCCCAACAGTCAGAACGTGCACAAAAGACTAATTCAGAAGTACGACATGATATATGATCGTACAGTGAAACAAAAAGTGAAAATACAACCAGAAATAGAATGTTGAAGACTAAAATATTTATATAAAAATGTAACCAATTCGTATATATATATAAAACTGTGCCAGCTCTCCATTTTGCAGCAGATATCAGAGAACGGAAGCAAGGAGGGAGCTGCGGAGCTCCACATGATGCAGGCAGTCCCCATAACTCTACTTTTAGGTGCAGATTAGGTTTAAGGATCCTTTACATGTTTTGGTTCTCCTAATCATTTTTCGAAAGAAGATAACTCAACTTTCATAAAATGCCAAGGGGGTAAAGTGGAATTAAGGGATTCTGACTCTTCATAGGGCTTGGGACAAGTAGTGAAGACCTTGGAACTGATGAAACTCAGTCTTAGGCCGGGGTCACACTTGCGAGTGTGATGCGAGAAACTCGCACGAGTCTGTCGCATTAATACCCGGCACTGCCGCCGGCACTCGGGACCGGAGTGTGTGGCTGCATGTATTTCTATGTAGCTGAACGCTCCGGTCCGAGTGCCAGCGGCAGTGCCGGGTATTGATGCTAGAGACTCACGCGAGTTTCTCGCATCACACTCGCAAGTGTGACCCCGGCCTTCTGGTAGAGTTCGAGTCTTGATGATAGACCTGATTAAACTCATGTGTTGATAAGTTGCTTTGGTTGGTGAATCCCTACTGGTTCCTATTTGACCCTGGCGGTCAGCAGTGATGCAGTGCTGTTGTGGCATTTCTCATGAATGAGTTATGTTTTCTGTGTTGTTACCTTTCAGTTGTGTCCATCCATCACCCCTACCAATTTCTATGACATGGCCTGTATGGCTTTCTTTTGTTTCTCCATCAGTCCCTGAAGCGGGCATGTGTTGTTAAAGGGAACCTGTCAGCAGGATTGTGCACAGTAAACTATAGACAGGGTTAGGTCGGCGCTGTTATACTGATTATAATGATATGTTAATTGATGAAATCCGTCTTGTGGTTGTTTAATCTTTATTTTCAGTTTGTAGTTAATGATATGCTCATGCTCCGAGGCGGCCTGTGGGGGGTCTTCATGTGGTGCTCTGATGCATGTGTATGGCTTATTGTGGGTCACTGATCCCTCACTGACTTGCCCCCTAGTTTACTGAATACTGAACATTATATATATATTTAAAAAATAAATAAATCCCCTTCAGCAGGCTTCGTCAGCTGCGCTGCAGTATAATCTTATCTATAATGTGTATTTAATTATTGTTCTTAATGGTATACATAAATTTTTAAAATTAGAAAATCAGTCTGAAAATGGAGCCGGCCATGCCTGCGCAGTGCCAGCTATTGGCGATCCAATAGCTGCCACTGTGCAGGCGGCGCCATCTTTCTAGAGAAAAAAATTGCCTACTTCAAGATGACGCCGCCTGTGCATTAGCATCTGTCAGATCGCCGATAGATGCTACTGCGCAGGCGTGACCAGTGGCATATTAGTGGAGACTTTTTTTTCTCTAGCAAGCTGCTGCCGGCGCCATCTTGGAGGAGGCAATTTTTTTTTCTTTTATGTATACCATCAAAAACAATAAATAAATACACATTACACATGTGATCATGCTGCAGAAGGGAATTTAAACAACAACCACAAGACGGATGTCATCAACCAATGTATCATTGTAATCAGTATAACGGCACCGACCTGACACTGTCTGCAGGTTACTGAGCACAATCCTGCTGACAGGGTCCCTTTTATGTGGCCATTTCCTCCACAACTGTCTATAAATCCCTTGTATAGTAGGTACCTAATATTATGTGCTTGACTTTAAGCATAACTGATGCCTCCACCAACTTTACTAGAAGGTTTCTCTGTGTTTCAGATTACAATGCAATTCAACTAAAAAGCAAACAATCTATGCAAGGAAAAAGTAATATTGTGTTACTACTAAAACACACACAATTCTCTTAAAATGTTTGTTAAATCTTGGAACCATTTTGGGTTTCAATAAGTGTTGTGGTATCAACACAACTAATGATGTACTTATGCTCCAATATCCAAAAAGGTGAATCACAAGGCCTTATTCAGACCTCCGTATTTCACGGATAGAACACATACCCATTATAGTGTATAGGGCTGTTCACATGTCCATGCTTTTTTGTATACTATGTGACCACAAAACAAAAATCGGCAACCTCTCCGTATGCATCCATGAAAATCATGGAGCGCACACGACATCCATGTGATGCCCATGGTTAACATTGTAATGGATAGAAGCTTTGTCATTTATTTTTCTGTACTTGAAAATCACTGATAAAACGGACACTGACCAAACATTGATGAGACTCCGATCCAAAATATTGATGACACTCGGACCATTATTTTTTTTTTTCCGCAAGTGAACAATCGTGGTCTGAATGAGGCCTGAGGCTGTGATCACAATGTGCTCATTTGGCGCAAATTATTTCCTTTATTTTTTTCTTTTTGCACAGAAGTGCCAAGTCTGCACATGTGAACAAGGCCAAAAAGTATTTCGTAGTCATATCAAAGTCTTGGGCGTCTCATTCTGGCCTAGGTAAATCATGTCCTAAGTGACCTTTTGTACTAATAAACGTGTGACACTTACCAAATATAAGCACTGGATCCGATTGTATAAAATAAAAAAACAACCCTAAAGCATTCAGAATGTGGCGCGATTATTTAACTACTGTCCATAGCAGCCCAGTTTGCATCATAAGGACATGTGTATCAAAAACGTGTCTCTTGGCAGGAAAAATGCTGAAAAAAAAAAAAACTTGTTTAGCTTAATCTCCATTTTATGGAAAATTAGGTTGCATCAAGGAAGACCCCAACGGTCTCCCCTAACGTGTAATAAGCCACAGTGTGCGGAGTAGATCCCAATATTGACATAAACTAGTGTCCTTGTTATTAGTACACATTGTTCCAAGGTGATAAGAAATAAACATGTTGTTGCCACAAAGGTTCAGACATAAGTGTATAATAAATGCAAGCCCATGAAAATCTGCGGCTGTGGGCCGCCTCGGTGTTGATACGATTTCTTGTACTTGTGCAGTAGTATGGACTGGACACAAGGTGGCGCTGCATTTAAGATGCTAAGCTAACGTCCATGTAAAGAGGACTTATAAGAACTTTAATGAAGTTACATCATAGTCAGCAATTTAAGTAGAAAAGTTACAAATCTTCCATAAATGTTCTTTCTGCTGCAGCGACGCATTTGATTAACCTCTTCATTGGTCTTATTATTAGATACAGTTGATCAGATAACGAGCCTTTTCTCTACTATAGGCCTGCAGAGCTTTGCGTGATATCCTTTATACACCTCCATGGTGGAGACCCTAAACACATACTCAGCTTACCTTCTTTTAAAGAAACAGCCTGGGATAGGGGATATTTATTTCTTTAATTTATTTTCTCATATTTTTGTAAAATCAGCAGAAATGCAATAAAATTATATTTCAACAAACCTCCGTTTGTAATAGTTTTCTTTCTGGCCCCTGCTAAAGATACAACAGAACATCTGTGCAGAACCATTGTTTTGATGCTGCCCGAACTTGTGGTGAGTGCATGTGTACACTCCGCAACATTGAAATTACAACACCAAGAAGAAAAAAGTTGTGGAATTATGGAAGTTACAGGATGGATAGACATGTTAGTGATATGTAAGTGCAAAAAAATGGTAATTTAAAAAATAAAGACATCTCCATATAGTCAGTATTGAGAATGAGCACCACCTGCAGAATTCCAGGCACTTATACACCTTGGCTGCTATCACTGAAGCTATTAATGGTTGCTGTGCCATTGTGAATGCACTTGGGGCACACAAATCATCAAGATCCACCACTGGCAGCTCCCTTTGCAATTGCCAACGACATTCCATATGTATTCTATGGGAGACAAGTCTGAGACGCTGCAAGCCATGCTAGTACATCTAGGCCATGCTAAGAGTAGCACTAGCAACATGTCGGCTTGGCCTTGTCATGAGAAAAAATGGCTACTGGGACACAGAGAATTTGCCAGACAACTGGTTCCATAATTGGTCTATTCTGCACTGCAAGTTAAATTGCACATCACAACTCATGCCCAATTTCAGTGTTCAGTGATGTATGAAACTTATACGAGTTGGTTGAAGGTGGGTTTTCAACAACTACATAGGAGGAGAAAAAGTGCATGTTACCACATATTCTGCTTTTAAAGCACCATGCTAGCTTATTTTAAAGCTATAGAGGTGCTTTAAATCTAAGATCTCTGACCCTGGTCTCATATTAACCAGTTGTTGTCTACCTTCTATCCTTCCAGTGGATGAACCGGAGGTCACTTTTCAATGCAAATCTATGAAAGCCTCCTTCTAGCTCTTACAGACTTGCATTGAGAGCTTGTGACTGTCACTTTTGGTCAGTCAGAAGTTGCTGTCACAGGATGGCACTGCGGGACCAAAGCAGCACCGATAAAAGGTGAAGACGCCGGCGTGTAAGTGTAATATTGCAGGCAGGGACCTCAGATTAGAAGCACCATTCCAGTGCTGAAGAAAAAAAAAACGAGTGGCGCTTCAAATCTGTTTTCTCCAGCAGCACTAATTTTGCATTCGCCTAACAGCTGTCTTCTAGGTTACAGTGACTGACATCACTACAGCCAGTGATTGGCTGCTGATATCTAATTTCATACTAAATATAAGCAGGCAACAGCTATAATTATATGGCCATACACAATAACATGGAGTGTCACACATCTAATCTCTAGGAAACCAAAATTGTCAGTGTAGGAACAGCAATCTGATATTCAAGTACTCTCTTGAGGTTCCCCAAAAGTCAGAAAAGGAATATCAGCAATATAAAGGAGCAGATACAAGCTAATGTGTGCCATTTGCTAATGTAGAAGAGTATTAACGTTTTTTCACACCGCTTTCGCTGCATTATTACTGCGGCCATTGATAAAAAGAATATTCAAAGGCCTTGTTCACACAGATACAGTGTTAGTCAATGGTACATATTATTTTCAGCCACAGAATGGTAACGGTTCCTATCACTAACTTATGTAGGTTTGAAGACTTGTCATTCTGTTTTATGAATTAAAGGTGCAGATTTTCACTGAACTGCATAGATAATGGAACAGAATCGTCATGGAGGGGACATATGTAAGGCTAGCAGAACCCCTTCAACTCAATATTGACAGATGGATTATGCTATCCATGCCATGTTTCATCTCTATAGACAAGTAAAATCGCAATAAGAAACATGATGACAATATCTACCACCTGGGTTCTCCAGGGGCAAAGATATCCTGTAAGTTGGGGATCTCATACAATTCTAACAGACCTAGCACATCCAACAACCAGCCACCATATGAGCTCACCAAAGGAAGGCACCGTATATACTGGTGTATGAGCCAAGGCACCTAAGTTTGCCATGAAAAACAAGGAAAACGTATTGACTCGAGTATAATCTGGGTATTCATGTATGCATGGCTCCTTATTCCGATCCTTGTATGCATGGCTCCTTATCCCCATCCTTGTCTGCATGGCTCTTCATCCCTATCCTGGTATGCATTTTCCTCATCCCTATCTTTGTATGCATGGCCCCCATGAGATAAGCATTAAAAAAAAAAACATCCTACTTACCTTCCCTGCGTGCCCTTGCTGCACCTTGTTTCGGTGCCTGCAGCTCTAGTAGCTGAGCGATCACGTGTCACCACTCATTAAGGTAATGAATATTCACTCCATGGGAGTGGAGAGAGGTGAATATTCATAACTCTAAAGTAGCACACACCCGTGATCACCTGGCAGCTGTAGGAGGCAGCTGCTGCAGCTGACACTGCTCGCTATAAGAAAAATGAATATCCACTGCCAGCAAAGTGAATATTCAATTCTCTTTAGCAGTAGGCACAGGAATTAGCTGCAGCAGCCGGCTCCTGCCTCCTGTGACCCGCTACTCCACAGCTCCCTGTCCCCCGCTGTCTTCTGGGACAATGAATCGAGTATAAGCCAAGGGGGCGGTTTCAGCACAAAAAAATGCGCGGAAGTTTAGGCTTATACATGGTGTGAAACTAAGATCAAAACTAAAGGGCTTCATTTGGTGCTTGTGACTCCATCTTGTTTACGAGATAAATTCTGTTATTTAATTAGGTAAAAGTTCATAGCTGTTATAAAGTCACATTGTTCCAGCCTGGACAAGATATGAGACTGAGGGTGTAAGTGTGTTTTTATACTATTGGTTGAAGTATAACTTGCTAAAATCATAAGAGGTGACATAATAAATGGGGGTTAGAGATCTGCCTTTGATACTCCCACATAGAGATACGTCTCCGTCTGGTCATTCTCAGTTGCCGGCAATGCCATGTGGATTAATTTGGAAATCACTGGGTGAACCATGAAGGGTCACTTCAAATCCTCCCCTAACAGCTTGGTGCCCAAGGTGGGGCCCCCAAATAGGGATGCCTCTGCTCCCGGAGGACAAGACAGGACCCTCGGACCAGACACAGGCACTGGAAAATTGGGACTGATCATCCCCCATGACAACCACGGTAAGTTCGCAGTTATACTGTTCAGACTGACCGTTAGGTGAGGTTTTCCTGTGTTTGTTGCTGGAAAGAGGATCGGAGGTTGTCCCCGGGGTCATTCTTGGGTGGAATCATATAGATGTGTAGTTCCGTTGGGGGCCCAGTGTTCGAACCGTACTTCATAAGGGATGGACACCCCGGATTGACCAGTGATGTAATTCTCTTTTTAGTCAAAATATCCTAAAATCCTGATCACTGCGGCGCGGTGAAGTGATCGAAGATTGGGTAGGATACGTAACTCAGGAATATATATATATATATATATATATATATATATATATATATATATATATATATATATATATAACCAGAGGTGTCTGGAGGGATAGTCTAAGATGCCCTCCTCCTTTCACTGAGTACCGCATTGGAATTTTGGGCAATCCCAGTGGGGGATAGACCCGGTGGAACAGACTGAGCGGCCGCTCCAGTACTGTGCACAACTGAAGTAAGGATAATTAGCTCTAAAGGAGAATCATGTTTCCGTGGAAGAAAAAGAAGAGTTTGGATTTATGTGATGGATCTGATACTGTTAGTCTTATGGTTCAAAGATGGGGAAAGAAATCTGTCAGGAATGCAGGAAAAATATTCTCAATCATGGGTTTTCCTAAGGGCGGGAGGCTACAGCCTACGCTATGGGACAAAGGTATCAGAAAGAACAAGGGAAGTTTAACTGATAAGGGTTTGCTTAAAGACACTGAGGAATTCCATGGTCTGGCATGTGAATTGTGTGATGAAGGTTATGTGGAAGTAGAAGACAAAGTGAATTCTGATTGTTTCTGTTATTGTTACGTTGAAAGAGGAAAGCTGTCTACTACTATGAAAAAGACTTGATGTTTTGTGGTGCACGAAGGGATTGAGAAAGTGACTGAGGGTTATGTGCCAGAAAGACAAACAACTAAAAATGATGATCTGGGACAGGGGGTCTCCCTGTTAGATAATATGGTCCTGCCCCAGGAAATCAAGCCTCTCCTCCCGACTGTAAGCTCCGTGCCCCTCAACCCCAAAGCACCAATATATCCTGGGTTGCCAAAACTCAGTGCGCCCCCACCCTATGATCCTGCCGGGTGGATTTGTGATGTATGCGGAGTTACTAATTCTCAGTGGAGAGAGGTCTGTTACAATTGTGGAGCAAGAAGACCCTGAGTTGTAGCCCCCACCTTTCCCTTCCTAAACGCTGACGTTATTATCAGCCACCACCAGCACCAGTCCCTATTATGCCTAGTATTGCTAGTGGTTATGAGTATCCACCCCCTCCTACTTTAGTCACCCGGTCAGAGACAGGATACACAGAGGAGATAGAAGATTTCCAGGAAATGTATTCTAATGTTATTCCTGGACCCCACCGTCATGATGTGCTCTTTAGGATAGGGACAGGGGATCTTACGAAGCAGCATGTTGGGGCCATAGTAAATGCCGCAAATAATCAACTTCACCATGCTGGAGGAATGGCCGTAACAATTTCACAGAAAGGCGGACCCATGATACAGGAAGAATCTAATTCATATATACAAACGTATGGCCAGGTAGAAACAGGACAGGTCACAGCAACCAGAGCAGGACAGCTGCCTTGTGAATATGTAATACATGCAGTGGGACCACGATATGATCCTACCAACATTCCTTGATCCCAACAATTGCTTACCGAGGCTGTCCAGAAAGCAATCCTGTATGCTTCCTCTGTCCCCCCGGTACGATGCCTCAACGTACAATGGCCATACCAATAATCTCTGCCGGTATTTTTCAATATCCCAGGAAGGATGCCGCCATGGTCATAGTATCATCAATAGAGCAGTGTATACAGGAAAACCCCATAAAATTGGAGGAGGTCCGATTTGTCCTTGATAGCCGCCTAACGGCCAATCAGGCAATACAATCTCTAACTGTAACAGAACCTCCTGCACCACATCCGCAGCAGATGCCTCTTGTGCCCGTACTACCGCGACCTCCTTCCGCCCCCGAGTCAGTAATATCAGAGTTTGAAGAGGATGATGTGGAAACTACTCCTGACATGCCAAGTATACGCCCTTTTCCCCATCCCAAATAGGCACCCATTGTAACCAGTTACCCGATCCAGAAACCTCCCCCATGGCCTTCTATAGGCAAATGGCAGCGAATCGAGAGATTTATTCCACTCCCCGAAGAGATCTATTACTCCTACTCCGAGTGAAGGCTGGGGAGGGCTATTTTCCAATTATTGAGGGTGGCATAACGTATAATGTGAATTTGGATGGGGGAACATATGAGAATGGTGTTGATTTCTGCAATGCTTTAAAAGTTTAGGCACAAGATAGACTAGAGGACTAAGCTACCTCCGTTACAGATGTCACACAGGACAAGCGGGAAACTGCCGAGAAGTTTTATGGGCGTCTTATGGTAGTGTTTAAAGATTTGGGGTTTTTTTTCACTGTATAATAAAGCCCATTCACACCTTTTTGTGGCAGCTTTAATGTCCGGCCTCAAACCTGAATTGAAAGAGGCAATAATGTCAGTCAGACCTGATATCGAGACTTCCATTCTGGATGATGCATTGAAAATAGTGAAAAGTTTTCAAAAGAATTTAGCCCGCTCTGCATCAGCAGGGAAATTAAAGGTTAAACCAGCAGCTGCAGCGATTCCTGCTCCAATCCCAGCCCCCACCCCAGCTGCAAGCACACAGCTCCTTCTTTATCAGTGGCCTGCGCAGCAGCAGCAGATTCCAGTTCCTGCCCTCCCACCATACACAAATTCAATCCCCTACTCCAATATCCCTTCCGACCCTATGTCTGGGAATCCCGCTCCCTAGCCCCGCCGCACCAGTTCTCGCTTGCAGTGCTGGCGCTGTGGCCGACCCGGTCACTTTCAGAGAGATTGTCATACCCCTGCTGAAAGATGCTACCCTAAAGTTCCCCCTTCCAGTCACATCCTGAATACTGGAAACTCTGGGGGATACTCTAGTTACAGACAGCCTCATAATCGCCCATACTGAAGGGGTGGCCAACCAGGGTCTGCCATCACAATGTCCTCCACCAAACCTGGGGCATGCTCATCTGTCAAGCTTCCTGTCGCGGACACCCTTGTTAAGTTCATGGTAGACACTGGGGCGGCCAATTCCATAATCAAGTCATCAGATGTACCTACGGATATCCCTATTCAATTCTCAGACCAAGAGCTTGTTTTAATTGGAGTAAATGGCAGACCCAATAAACATACTCTTACAAAACCCATCCCTGTGGGACCCTCCCCTGAGGTCACGGCCCAGTTCGTAATCTCTCCCACATGTCCGGTAAATTTACTGGGGGCAAATGTATTATCACAGTTCCGCTCCAGAATACAATTCCAAGATGATGGTCAGATGGTTCTTACATTATATAACCCCTATGCAGATGAACACAATGAGGAGATCTGTATCCTACACGCCTTTCCTACATGTAACACGCCCTTGTTTCCCGTTAAGAAAAAGACCCCACCCGGCCCACCCCCTGTGTTCTGGCTGGTACAAGATCTACGGGCAGTTAATGCAGCTACTGTTCTGGAAACTCCGGTGGTGCCTAATCCACATACCCTTTTGTCCCAGATACCTCAGAATGCTGCTTGGTTCACAGTCATCGACCTTGCCAATGCCTTCTTCAGCATTCCATTACACCCAGATTGCCAGTTTCTGTTTGCATTCACTTATCAGGGACAACAATTGACGTGGACAGTTATGCCACAAGGGGCCCAAAACAGTCGCAATCAGTTTGCAAAAAATATGGGCGAGTGTCTTTTACCCAGGCAGTTAGATCACCCCTATGTCACGCTGCTTCAGTATGTGGATGATCTTTTGTTGTGTGCACGAACAGAGCAAGAAGCCATTGCTGCCACTGTTAGTCTCCTCAAGTATCTGGCAGATCTGAACTGTCGGGTTTCGGCCTTGAAACTTCAGTTCTGCCTTGGTCAAGTGATATTTTTGGGTCACTGTCTCCTTCAGGGTGTCAGACACCTCACAGAAGAAAGAAAGATAGCCGTCAGCTCCCTTCCTTTTCCGAAAGATGAGACTGAACTCCAGCGTTTTCTTGGACTATGTAGTTATTGTCGTCAGTGGATACCGGAAGCATCCCGCATAATGCAACCCCTTTACAGTGCCTTAAAACACGGTATAATGAACTATAAGAAGAGATCACCGGTTTGTATGGAAAGCCTTTATCGTGCTTTCTCTGAATTAAAGCAGCTTATTGCTTCCGCCCCTGCCTTGGGCATCCCGGACTATACTCGACCGTTCCATTTGTATGTGTCTGAGAATGAAGGACACGCAGCAGGGGTACTTACACAATCACATGGCAATAGGTAACGACCAGTGGGCTATTATTCGGCCCGCCTCGACCCCGTGGCCCGGGCATCACCAAGTTGCATGAGGACAGTTCACGCCACTCAGTCGTTGCTTGACAAGACTGCAGACATAATTCTTGGACATGAGACGCACATTTTTGCCTCGCATGATATTGCGGCAATACTGACACTCCAACAGCCAAGACATTTGACTGTACAACGACACTTGCGGCTGCAGTGTTCACTCCTTTTGCCTGACTATGACAACTTGCATCGCTGTACTACAATTAACCCCGCTACTTTACTGCCGGTCCCCAAGAAAGATGGCAGTGATGAGGATTATCTCCAACATGACTGTTCCCAGCTCCTGACTGAAGAGACAACTACTCCATCAAATGTCAGCGAAAATCCACTTCCAAATCCTGATCTGGTGTTATACACGGATGGTTCAAGATATGCTGATGAGTTTGGCAGATTCCACACTGGATACGCTGTTACTACAGAAGACACTGTAGTGCACGCAGCTGCGCTCCCACCCTCACAGTCAGCACAAGAAGCAGAAGTTCAGGCTTTGTCTACTGCATGTATGTTGGCCAAGGACAGGCGGGCTAATATATACACGGACTCACGGTATGCATTTGGTATTGCTCATGATTTTGGAGCTCTATGGGCCAATCGAGGGTTTATTACTACTGCCGGAACCCCAGTGAAAAATGCTGAAGCTGTTAAAATTGTCTCAATCAAATTACCTACCCAGGTAGCCATTATCAAGGTCAAGGCGCACGGTCCTAGGAACAGCCCACAGACTGTTGGTAACGCCTTTGCAGATATGCAAGCAAAAGCTGCTGCCCTCCTACCCGTTGAACCGACCATACCAGCTATGGTGACCACACGCTCTCAGCGTAAACAGTTACAAGAAACACTGAGTCTACAGGAACCTGATGATCTACGCCAGACTGAGGTTTTCTGTCGGACTCCGCGAGACCGCTTAATGACGATGCAGAGAATGTCCCCAAAGGAAGAAGTGAAGCAGTGGAAGGCTGATGGAGCACATATGGACAATGGTCTCTGGAAAAAGGACCAAATTGTGTGTCTCCCTAAGCGGATGTACCCTGCTATTGCCACGTGGGCACATGAGCCCACACATCGAGGAAAAAACCAGGCCCTAGCCCTGGTACAAAAATTCTACTGGGCTCCAGGTATTTCTAGAGTCCTGACAGCACTCAACCGTGCATGTAATATCTGTCAGACCTGCAATCCCAGTCAACTTCAATGTGTACCCCCAAAGCACCTTGCTAAGCCCGACTATCCTTTCCAAAGGCTCCAGGTGGACCACATCACGTTGCCTAAGTCTGGAAGGTATGAATATTGTCTGGTGGTTGTCGACATGTTCTCCAGTTGGCCGGAAGCATTCCCTGTTACCAACATGACTGCAAAAACTACAGCAAAGAAACTGGTGATGGAAGTCATATGCAGATATGGTGTTCCAGAAGTCGTTGAAAGTGACCAAGGCCTGCCCTTTTCTTCTCATGTGTATCAGGAGGTTCCGACAATGCTTGGATCCACTGTAGCCTTCCATACTCCGTAACAGCCACAATTCAGTGGGAAAGTTGAGAGACTGAACGGCACACTGAAGGGACAATTGACCAAAATTATGCAGGAGACTACGGCTCCATGGCCAGAGCTCCTGCCCATTGTACTGTACCACATTCGTACTACCTCTATAGCAAAACATGGCCTGTTACCATATGAGATATTGTTTGGTGCCAGGCCCCCAGTTGCAAATTTCCGGCCTCAGCAGTTATCAGAAGAAACTGACCGTGCTGTTCAATATGTTATTCAGCTTAGTAAAAATCTTGCTAAAACCCATGCTCTAGTTTCATCTTCCCTTCCAGATTCAGCAGAAACCGACACTTTTCAGAACTTGAAGCCTGGTGATTTTGTGGTCGTGAAAAGGCATGTCAGAAAACAAGGAGTGGAACCCTTGTATGACGGTCCTTATCAAGTTCTCCTCATCACTCCTACATCAGTAAAGCTGGAAGGAAGGCCGACGTGGATCCACGCATCGCACTGCAAGCTGGTCAAACAGACTAGTAGCAAAAAAGGAGACATAATGTTTTGGTTTTTCATATTTTGTATGATAACATTGGTAACCGCATGGGACAGCTTAAATTCCCCAACATACTTGAATAATAAGATTGTACAACATCATGAAAAATTACTGAGAGATTTGTTGGAGAATTCCCAGTTTTTGGCAGACTGCTGGATTTGCACACATTCACCAGTGTCAGCCACAAGTATTGCTTTTTTGGCTATTCCTGTCCCACCTGAAGAGTTATTTGCTTGGACTACATGTTCTGACACATTTGCTAACAATGCCACAGATAATGCTAAATTATGGAATACTACTGTTGGTATACCTATTGTGGGATGGGTGGGGTACCCCTAGTGGCAAGGTAACCTTTCAGGGAGCAATGCACACCTTCAATATCTGACCTATAAAGAAGGAGCTTGGGTACCTAAGAATAGGATTAGTTTAACCAATCTAGGCCAAGTTCCAACGTATGGTTTGCAAATTAGTTTTGATGTGACCACACTCTACTGATGCCTTCAAACCAATATTGTTAGAAAGAATGATACATAATACGTCATGGACATTTTCTAGTCTGTTTTTACAAGGTTCTAAAGACATCTGCGCTAGTATTCCTGGCAATATACCTTGTAATGAGTCCTCTGGATATGTGCCAGGAACCCCCACTTGAGGGAATCCTGATGTGGGTTATTGTAGTCCTTTGGGACAGTCTCCGACTTGGTGTATGCTTCAGAATGTGTCTGCATTTATAGACTTAGTACATATATTGGTACTACAACATTCAGCCTTATGGCATTTACCTGTTGATATGTTCTGCGTGTGTGGAGACAATACTTATAAATGGTTGCCGGTAGGGGTAAAGGGTACTTGAACTCTAGGTCGATTGACCCCGGCCACCTTTGTCCTCTCAAATAAACAGTTGGATACCCAGACTATACCCAAACATACATTATATAAAAGAGCTGCAGATAACTCACCCCGCCCTTCGGGGAGACCACATGCAGTACAGATGGGCATAGCCTATAAAATTGTGAGTTCTTTTTTCATTTACCCTATGATTACACAGTGTGGGATAAATTGGGCCACAGACTATATAGATGATCAAATTTGGGATATATTGGATATACTTAATACTACTGTTGCTGTCCAAAACCACTAATCAACATACTATAGTACTGGATTACTTAACAGCAGCACAGGGTGGTATGTGTCAGGTTATTGGACCCGCTTGCTGTCGTTATATAGATCCTAATAGCACTATGAAGTTAAAGTTAAAGTTAGAAGACATTCAAAAACTAAGAGATCAATATAATAAAGACAATGATCGTAATAAGGACAGTTGTTGGGCAGACACCTTCTCCTTTCTCAATCCAGCCAATTGGTTCAAAGGAATTGGGGGCTGGATAGCTGGAATTTTGCAAAGTTTGTTACACATCGCTGCCTTTATCCGTGTCATGTATGTAATACTAAAACTTGTTCTTTGGTGTATTTCTGTATATATTAGGAAATTCTGCTCTAGGACAGCTAATGATGATACCAAAAGCGTTGCCACCCCTGCTCTTCTCTACACCGATTTCACGAAGTAACCTGATGAAGATGTTAAAGCCAACCGCATGGCTACCTCCAAAAGATCCCCACCACCGTCATCAAAAATTGTTATTCGTAAATTCTAGCATACAGGGGGGATGGGTACGCCGCAACAGCCATGGCTGGTAACATGGCACCAGCCATGTGAAGACCGTACCCCTCGAGCTTATAGCTTGGGATAGTACCTCTGATGCTGGACATTAGTTAACAAAATTTATCTAGGGGGAATTGTGAAGGGTTAAACTAAGATCAAAACTAAAGGGCTTCAATTGGTGCTTGTGACTCCTTGTTGTTTACGAGATAAATTCTGTTATTTAATTAGGTAAAAGTTCATAGCTGTTATAAAGACACATTGTTCCAGCCTGGACAAGATATGAGACTCAGGGTGTATTGTTCTGAGAGACCTTGATGCACAAGCTGTTATATTTTTTTCCTATACGACATAGACATGGCCATATATGTAGTTTCTGGTTTTTCGGTATTCTTATAGGTTAAGTGCTGCAAGTGTGTTTTTATACTATTGGTTGAAGTATAACTTGCTAAAATCATAAAAGAGGTGACATAATAAATGGGGGTTAGAGATCTGCCTTTGATCCTCCCAAACAGAGATACGTCTCCGTCTGGTCATTCTCAGTTTCCGACAACACCCTGTGGATTAATTTGAAAATCACTGGGTCAACCGTGAAGGGTCACTTCAGATCTTCCCCCAACATGAGTATATACGTATGTGGGCGTAACCTTGATCTAATAAAATGCAGAATTTGGGTTTGGTTATTTGTCAATCCTGGAAGGTACAGCTTGCTGTAGTTCTGTCCATTTTCTTAGAGTACCCCCTCCACTAAGCTTGGAGCCATTTCCATGAGACAGATTTATTCATTTTCTTTTGTTATCCCTTTTATCTTATGTAATTGTATATACCATATTGTTTTGTTCTAATTTATCATTTTTATATAAACACTGTCTACCTTTTGGGATTAAATACACTGTTCAAAAAAATAAATGGAACACTTAAACTCCAAGTAAATCAAACTTCTGTGAAATCAAACTGTCCACTTAGGAAGCAACACTGACAATCAATTTCACATGTTGTGCAAATGGAATAGACAACAGATGGAAATTATTGGCAATTATCAAGACACTCAATAAAGGAGTGGTTCTGCAGGTGGGGACCACAGACCACATCTCAGTACCAATGCTTTCTGGCTGATGTTTCGGTCAATTTTGAATGTTGGTTGTGCTTTCACACTCGTGGTAGCATGAGATGGACTCTACAACCCACACAAGTGGCTCAGGCAGTGCAGCTTATCCAGGATGGCACATCAATACGAGCTGTGGCTAAAAGGTTTGCTGTGTATGTCAGCGTAGTGTCCAGATACTGGAGTCGCTACCAGGAGACAGGCCAGTACACCAGGAGATGCGGAGGGGCCCGTAGGAGGGCAACAACCCATCAGCAGGACCGCTATCAGCCTTTGTGCAAGAAGGAACAGGAGGAGCACTGCCAGAGTCCTGCAAAATTACCTCCAGCAGGCCACAAATGTGCATGTGTCTGCACAAATGGTTAGAAACCGACTCCATGAGGATGGTCTAAGTGCCCGACGTCCACAGATGGGGATTGTGCTCACAGCCCTACACCGTGCAGGACGATTGGCATTTGCCACAGAACACCAGGATTGGCAAGTTCGCCACTGGCACCCTGTGCTCTTCACAGATGAAAGCAGGTTCACACTGAGCACATGTGACAGACGTGACAGAGTGTGGAGACTCCGTGGAGAGCGATCTGCCTGCAACATCCTTCAGCATGACCGGTTTGGCAGAGGGTCAGTAATGGTGTGGGGTGGAATTTCTTTGGAGGGCCGCACAGCCCTCCATGTGCTCGCCAGAGGTAGCCTGACTGCCATTAGGTACCGAGATGAGATCCTGAGACCCCTTGTGAGACCATATGCTGGTGCGGTTGGCCCTGGGTTCCTCCTAATGCAGGACAATGCCAGACCTCATGTGGCTGGAGTGTGTCAGCAGTTACTGCAAGATGAATGCATTGAAGCTATGGACTGGCCCGCCCGTTCCACAGACCTGAATTAGATTGAACACATCTGGGACATCATGTCTGGCACTATCCACCAACACCACAGACTGTCCAGGAGTTGGATGCTTTAGTCCAGGTCTGGGAGGAGATCCCTCAGGAGAGCCTCTGCCGCCTCATCAGGAGCATGTAGGGAGGTCATACAGGCACATGGAGGCAACACACACACTACTGAACATCATTTCCTTGTCTTGAGGCATTTCCACTGAATTTGGATCAGCCTGTAATTTGATTTTCCACTTTTTGAGTATCATTCCAACTCCATACCTCCATGGGATATTCATTTTGATTCACATTGATCATTTTTAGGTTTTATTGTTTTCAACACATTTCACTATCTAATGAATAAAGATTTGCAACTGAAATATTTAATTCAGTGATATCTTGTATGTGGTATTTTAATGTTCCCTTTATTTTTTGAGCAGTGTATATAAAAAGTAACCGCTCTGTTCCTCTTGCTCTATAAACCGCACCCCTGAAGTAATACGCTACCTGTCACGGGTGTCCAATGAGCCTGTATAAATGATTGGTGGTGGCAGCTAGTACTTCTTTTTGTTATTGTGGAGTTGGAAGTGACCGCACCAGAGTACAATTCATATATATATACACACACAGAGCTAAAAAAATAAATAAAGGGAACATAAACACCACAATGTAACTCCAAGTCAATCATACTTTTGTGAAATCACCCTCAACAACATCTATTGTGAATCAATTTTTCTGGATGTGCAAATGGAACAGAAAACAGGTAGAAATGACAGGAAATTAGCAAGACAAATCCAATAAAAGAGTGGTCCTGCAGGGTGTGACCACAGACCATTTCTCTGTTCTCATCCTTTTTGGCAGTTGTTTTGTTCACTTTTTCATTTTTTCATTGCTCTCACCCCTAGAGGTGCAGTAGCATGAGGCAGTGTCTACAACCCACAGAAGTTGCTCAGGTAGTGCAGCTCATCCAGGATGGCACATCAATGCGAGCTGTGGCAAGAAGAGTAGCTGTGTCTGTCAGCAGTGTCCAAAGCATGAAGCAGACACCAGAAGATGTGGTGGGGGCTGATGGAGGGCAACAACCCAACAGCAGGACCCCTACCACCCTCTTTGTGCAAAGAGCAGCGCCAGAGCCCTGTAAACTGACCTCCAGCAGGCAACTAACATCCATCTGTCTGCTCAAACTGTCAGAAACAGACTCCATTAGGACCCAAAAACCCCAAAATGGGTGTTGAGCTTACAGCCCAACACCGTGCAAAGCAATTAACATTTGTCACAAGACACCAAGATTGGCAGATTCAATATTGCGCCCTGTGTCCTTTACAGATGAGAGCAGGTTCACACTGAGCATGTGACAGATGTGAGAGTCTGGAGATGCCATGGAGAATGTTCTCCTGCCTGCAACATCCTCCAGCATAACCGGTTTGGCAGTGGGTCAGTAATGGTGTGGTGAGAAATTTCTTTGGAGGGCCACACAGATCTCCATGTGCTAGCCAGAGGTGCCGTGACTGTTGTTAGGTACTGGGATGAGATGCTCAGACCCATTGTGAGACCATATGCAGGTGCACTAGGCCCTGGGTTCCTTCTGATGCATGACAATGCTAGGCCTCATGTGGCTGAAGTGTGTCAACAGTTTCTGCATGATGAAGGCACTGATGCTATGGACTGGCCTGCCTGTTCCCCAGACCTGAATCCAATGAGCACATCTGGGACATCATGTCTCGTTCCATTCATCAACGCCATATTGCACCACATACTGTCTAGGAGTTGACTGATGCTTTAATCCAGGTCTGGAAGGAGTGTCCTTAGGAGAACATCTGCCGGCTCATCAGGAGTTTGCTCAGGCATTGTAGGGAGGTCAAACAGGCACATGGATCCAACACACACTACTGAGCATCATTTCCTTGTTTTAAGGCATTTCCACTGAAGTTGGATCAGCCTGTAATTTGATTTCCACTTTGATTTTAAGTATAATTTCAAATCCAGACCTCCATGGGATATTAATTTTTATTCACATTTATATCATTTTTATGTTTTATTGCCCTCAATGCATTCCACTATGTAATGAATAAACATGTGAAACAGGAATATTTAATTCAGTGAAATCTAAGATGTGGTATTTCAGTGTTTCCCTTTACTTTTTTGAGCAGTGTATGTGTGTGTGTGTGTGTATATATATATATATATATATATATATATATATATATATACTTACTTTTTTTACATTGATATTCAGTCCCTGTGAAAGAAAACTAATGTGAACAGTCCTATTTCTTAACAGTGGCCCAAGTGCAGCTGTGTGTGTTCAGTTTTTTATGAACAGAACTTGGACAGAGCAATCATTTTTTCTGGGAAAAACACTGCACATACAGTCAGCGCTGCCGCTAAGAATTTCAGGGCCCCCTTGAGACTCCGCCCAGGCTCCACCCTAGCTCCGCCTCCACTCCTCAAACCGTCCACAATCCCACTGCCCACTCTTAGAAAACCTTCACTTCTGAACCACAGCCTCACCAATCACACATTAACAGTTCCCATCACCAGATCGCATACATTGCCAGCAGCTTTTGTTTTGGCCAAAAGATTTTTTAATCCACCACCATGACAAGGTAGACGCCTCGGGCCGGGCCCTACTCTACTGTAACTTATTAAACATTTGTTAAAATAACCAATACTCTTCAGGTATATTTTTATTTATTTTGGAATTTTGAAAATTACCAATAATATTCCATACAAGGAACAAATACCACCGCGCCATTACCAGATAACATATTACCACCACAGTGACCGAATAATACCACATACAAGGAACAAATACCACCACATCATGACCAGATCACATATTACCACCACATAGTGACCGAATAATACCACATACAGGGGACAAATACCGTAACACCATGGCCAGACCACATATTACCACCACAGTGACTGAATAATACCACATACAAGGAACAAATACCACATCATAATCAGATCACATATATCCACCTTATAGTGACCGAATAATACCACAAACAGGAGACAAATACCGCCACACAATGACCAGACCACATATTACCACCACAGTGACTGAATAATACCACATACAAGGAACAAATATTGCCACACCATGACTGGCCCACATAGCGACCAAATAATACCACATACAAGGGACAAATACAGACACACCATGGCCAGTCCCCATATTGCCACCCCAGTGACCAAATACTACATACTACATTACTGATCATTAATAGAAAAAAATACAATACTAATATCACCGTGACATTATACACAGGAGATCTGCACTTAGTATACAGTGTCACTGTACAGGTAATACAGTGATAACCGGTGACATTATCCACACGAGCGCTGTATATAGTGTACAGGTAATACAGTGATCACCAGTGACATACACAGAAGCTCTGTATACAGTGTACAGGTAATACAGTGATCACCGGTGACATTATACACACGAGTGCTGTATACAGTGTACAGATAATACAGTGACATTATACACAGGAGCTCTGCATACAGTGTACAGGTAATGCAGTGATCACTGGTGACATTATACACAGGAGATCTGTGTATAGCATATAGTGTATAGTTTCAGTGAAAAGGTAATACAGTGATCACGTGACATTATACATAGGAGCACTGCAAACAGTGTACAGGTAATCAGTGAACACTGGTGATATAGTGTCAGTGTACAGGTAGTACAGTGATCACCAGTTACATTATACATAGGAGCTCTGTATATATTGTCAGTGTACAGGTAATACAGGGATCATCAGTGACATTATACACACGAGCGCTGTATATAGTGCACAGGTAATACAGTGATCACCAGTGACATTATACACAGGAGCTCTGTATAGTTTCAGTGTACAGGTAATACAGTGATCACCAGTAACATTATACACAGGAGCTCTGTATATAATATACAGTGTATAGTGTGCGTGTACATGTGATCACACTGACTCACCAGGGACGTCTTTAGGTGAAGTCCTTCATCTTCGCTTTTCATCTTCATCCAGCACAGATCGCCGTAGTTATCTAGAGCGCGGCTTGCAGAGCACATTAATCTTTTCCCAACTTCTACATTACACCAGATGAAGAAAAAAAGGCGACAGTGTCGCTCTGCACAGTAGCAAGACCACCCCATTGAAAACGGAATCCTTAAAAAATAAAATACATCACTGCAGTAATAATATCCCCATCCTAGCCCCCTTGTGTCTCATTCCTGGCTCCAGCCATATGTTCTCCCATCCTGCAATCATGAATTTCCATTCTGCCCCATCTGTCTCCATTCGGCCCAATCTGTCTCCATCATGCCCCATGATCCTGCAAAATGTGTCTCCATTCTGCCCCATCTGTCTCCATCATGCCCCATGATCCTGCATCATGTGTCTCCATCCTGCCCCATCTGTCTCCATCGTGCCTCATGATCCTGCATCATGTGTCTCCATCATGCCCCATCTGTCTCCATCATGCCCCATGATCCTGCAAAATGTGTCTCCATTCTGCCCCATCTGTCTCCATGCGGCCCCATGATACTGTACCATGTGTCTCCATTCTGCCCCATCTGTCTCCATCGTGCCCCATGATCCTGCATCATGTGTCTCCATCATGCCCCATCTGTCTCCATCGTGCCCCATGATCCTCCTCGAACGCAGGTTCAGTTACTGCACTGACAGAATCCTGCCGCTGGAGCTCGATGAGCAGAAGAGAGGGGGGCATACACCAATAATGTCCTGATGGCGGCCCTGCATATATATACTCATATTACAACACACAACCTTCACACACACCATACACATGGTATATATGCATATATACTCACATTACAACACCCAATCTGCACACAAACCATACACACTGTATATACACATATATACTCACATTAAAACACAGCTTTCACACACACCATACACACTGTATATGCACATATATACTCACATTACAAACATACAGCCTGCACACACACCATACACAGACCACATCTCAGTACCAATGCTTTCTGGCTGATATTTTGGTCACTTTTGAATGTTGGTTGTGCTTTCACACTCGTGTAGCATGAGACAAACTCTACAACCCTTACAAGTGGCTCAGGTAGTACAGCTCATCTAGGATGGCACATCAATGCCAGCTGTTGCAAGACTGTTTGCTGTGACTGTCAGCGTAGTGTCCAGAGGCTGGAGAGCTACCAGGAGACAGGCCAGTACACCACGAGACGTGGAGGGGGCCATAGGAGGGCAACAACCCAGCAGCAGGACCGCTACCTGCCTTTGTGCGAGGAACAGGAGGAGCACTGTCAGAGCCCTGCAAAATTACCTCCAGCAGGCCACAAATGTGCATGTGTCTGCACAAACGGTTAGTAACCGACTCCATGAGGATGGTCTAAGTGCCTGATATCCACAGATGGTGGTAGTGCTCACAGCCCTACACCGTGCAAGACGATTGGCATTTGCCACAGAACACCAGGATTGGCAAGTTCGCCACTGGCACCCTGTGCTCTTCACAGATGAAAGCAGGTTCACACTGAGCACATGTGACAGACGTGACAGAGTGTGGAGACTCCATGGAGAGCGATCTGCCTGCAACATCCTTCAGCATGACCGGTTTGGCAGTGGGTCAGTAATGGTGTGGGGTGGCATTTCTTTGGAGCTGCAATGCCCTCCATGTGCTCACCAGAGGTAGCCTGACTGCCATTAGGTACCGAGATGAGATCCTCAGACCCCTTGTGAGACCATATGCTTATGCGGTTGGCCCTGGCTTCCTCCTAATGCAGGACAATGCCAGACCTCATGTGACTGGAGTGTGTCAGTAGTTCCTGCAAGAAGGCATTGAAGCTACGGACCCAGACCTGAATCCGATTGAGCACATCTGGGACATCATGTCTCGCTCCATCCACCAACGTCACGTTGCACCACACTGTCCAGAAGTTGGAGGATGCTTTAGTCCAGGTCTGGGAGGAGATCCCTCAGGAGACCATCTGCCGCCTCATCAGGAACATGCCCAGGCGTTGTACAGTAGGGAGGTCATACAGGCACGTGGAGCCACACACACTACTGAGCATCTTTTCCTTCTCATGAGGCATTTCCACTGAATTTGGATCAGCCTGTAATTTGATTTTCCACTTTGATTTTGAGTATCATTCCAAATCCAGACCTCCATGTGATATTCATTTTGATTTACATTGATAATTGTTATGTTTTATTGTTCTGAACACATTCCACTATGCAATGAATAAAACTTTGCAACTGCAATATTTCATTCAGAAATATCTAGGATGTGGTATTTTAGTGTTCCTTTTTTTTGAGCAGTGTATAATGTCTGGGATAATGACTCAAGAGGCAGTTTCGAATAATCTCATGTTAAAGGATTTTTACCAGCAACCCCCCCCCCCCTTACTTTCAATTCCAGACTCCGTGTCTAACATCAGTAAACCAGGAGTGATGAATCACACTTCCCTTTCAGCTTTAGAACTAAGAAGAAGCCCGATATGTTGGTAATGGCAGGAGATATTACTTGCAGACGGAGTATTTCCTTAGTTTCAATAATATCCAACCCTTACTTGGTGTTAGACATCTAAGGATTCGGAAAAGGCGAGATCTCCTGGATGAGTAATGTACATGCATCCCAATGCTCTGCCATTATTCATGTACTGACTGTTATTGGTTTGATCTTCCAGCAGTCCAGGGCAGGTCTCCTAGTAGAATGGTAAGATGGTCTGTAACCAAGGTTTCACCTGAGCCCAGGAGGACCGATGAAGGAACAGTCCTGTGTTGTTAAGCACATGCAGCTGATTATTGGTTGGTACTGTCCTCATTATGTGGTGGCTGTGGTTATAACCATACTTTTGCTGGGCAATAAGGTTTTTTTAAACCTATTCTGGGGCTGCGGTGTTTATAAGTATCTATCACAATAACTGGAATTCACTGCGGTTCATTATTGGTTTTGGGGCACAATGGGTGTGTGTCACTTTTTCTGCTGCATACTTTGTTTACCACATTCATACTGAAATTGGCCACTAAAGACATATATCAAACACTCACTACGGTGATTATCTTTGCAGATTTCTTTAGATCGCTATATTTCTTCTGATCATTTCTATATCTAGCCTTGGACTTTGGTCCTTGGGCTTCCGTACCCACTCTGGGACTTTTTCTTTGGTATTCTCCATGGTGCTGTCCGGAGGGACGTAATGGAAAAAAGGAATTAGACCTACCGGTAATTCTGTTTCCAGTTAGTCCCTCAGGACAGCACACTTATTCCCCTCCCTTATGTTTGTCTTTAGGCTTGCACGTGATCAATCTTCCGGCAGATCGTTCGTCCGTTGGGTCACCATGGCTCGAGATTAAGATGAAGCCGTTAGATGGTTTATTACATGTGTTTGTAAGGGCACATTTAGACCATTTCCTTCCATCCTTCTGTGGTACTTTGAAAAAAATGGTGGAGGTGGGAGGGGCCTTTTAACCTCTCTGTGATCCTGTCCCACTATGGGTCAAGGAATGACTACATGGTGCTGTCCTGAGGGACTACCTATAAACAGAATTACCGGTAGGTCCAAGCAAAATAACTGAAAACTTCAGTGTGCATAATTATTCACTAGTGTTGAACGAGTGTGCTCGTTACTCGAGTTTTCCCGAGCATGCTCAGGTGATCTCCCAGTATCTTGGGTGTGCTCGTAGATTATGTTTTTGTCTCCGCAGCTGCATGATTTGCAGCTGCTAGACAGCCTGAATACATGTGGGGATTCTCTAACAAACAGGCAATCCCTGCATGTGTTCAGGTTGTCTAACAGCCGCAAATCATACTGCTGCGGGGAAACAATCTACGAGCTCGCCCAAGATACTCAGTCATCACCCGATCATGCTCGGAAATCTCAAGTAACGAGGACACTCGCTCATCAATATTCACCACCTTAAAGCCAGCAATTTGCCTCTTCTTGCGGCAATTACAGCTGCAATACATCTTTTCACAAACTCAGAATGACACACAAAAATTGAAAGTAAAGGCTTTTTTTTTTATCTGCCCATTCTTCCATAAAAGCCACCTCTATGGAGTGCAAAGCTTACTGTGGTCGTATGGACAAACACTCCAGTCTCTGCTTGGGAACGCACCAGCTCCTTTATCTATGGTTTCTGTGCTGCCTGAGTAATTCCCTCCTTTTCTAAGTTGAGACTTTTGTGGGTGTCCCTCTCTTGTTTGGTTTGTTGCAGTACCATGTTCTTTCCATTTGATAACTGATTTGATGGCGCTCCGGGAGATCATCAGAGTTTGGGATTTTTATTTTTTTTTATATAACCCAACCCTGACTTGTACTTCTCAACAACTTTGTCCCTGACTTGTTTGGAGATCTCCTTAAGGTACCGTCACATTAAGCGACGCTGCAGCGATAGAGACAACGATGCCGATCGCTGCAGCGTCGCTGTTTGATCGCTGGAGAGCTGTCATACAGACCGCTCTCCAGCGACCAACGATGCCGAGGTCCCCGGGTAACCAGGGTAAACATCGGGTTGCTAAGCGCAGGGCCGCGCTTAGTAACCCGATGTTTACCCTGGTTACCAGCGTAAAAGTAAAAAAAACAAACAGTACATAACTCACCCAGCGTCATACCTCCCCCAGCTTCTGCTTCCTGACACTGACTGAGCTCCGGCCCTAACTGCACAGCGGCTTTCACTTTCACTTTAGGGCCGGCGCTCAGTCAGTGTCAGGAAGCAGAAGCTGGGGGAGGTATGACGCTGGGTGAGTTATGTACTGTTTGTTTTTTTTACTTTTACGCTGGTAACCAGGGTAAACATCGGGTTACTAAGTGCGGCCCTGCGCTTGGTAACCCGATGTTTACCCTGGTTACCAGTGTAAAACATCGCTGGTATCGTTGCTTTTGGTGTCAAACACAACGATACACGGCGATCGGACGACCAAATAAAGTTCTGGACTTTATTCAGCGACCAGCGACATCAAAGCAGGATCCTGATCGCTGCTGCGTGTCAAACTAAACGATATCGCTAGCGAGGACGCTGCAACGTCACGGATCGCTAGCGATATCGTTTAGTGTGACGGTACCTTTAGTCTTCATCGTATTTGGTTAGTGGTTTTGCAGGCTCTATGGCCTTTCAGTAATGGTGTGTATATATAATGACAAACCATGTGACATTTCAATTACACTTCCTTTCACTAAACATGTGACTTATAAAGGTAATTGCTCACATCAGAAATTTTTTAGAGCTTCATAGCAAAAAGGGGCAAATACATATGCACATTTTATCCCATAAATTAAATTTGCCTTTTTTTCACTTCACCAATTTACAATTTAGTGCTGATGCATCACATACAAATCAGATTAAACATAGGTTGTAATGTGACAAAATAGCTAAAAAGCCAAGGGGGTGAATAATTACGAAAGACACTGCCATGCCAGCACATACTGTAATAGCTCAAGAACTACACCAAATAGTTTTTCTTTTGCTGACTTGCTTTTGAATTTACAGGATTTATGGGGCTATGGAACCATGAGTTTTTGAGGCTGTGTATTTTCATTGCGGCAGAAACACAGCATTCTACAATTCTAGCAAAGTAGAATGGGTAAAAAAAAAAAAAATGCAGTGAAAACCGCACGCAACAGTTTACACAATAGGTGCAGAAAATCTGCATGCAACACCAAAAACTCACCAAATACGTATTGTAAAACCGTAGCCCAAGAAGGCCTCTTGCTCCCACCCAGCTAACCTATAATGGATCCATCAGGTACAGCTTTTATGTCGGGCAGAGTACTACAAATACCACAGTTCTGACATTTCTTTTCCATCAGACTCTTAAAAGTGTGAACAGACATTAGAAAAAAAAAAATATACACATTTAGGTAAACATATAGCACATTCAGGCTAGTGGTAAATAGCCCAAGGAAACGAAGAGAATTATACAGCTTAAAACATTGATTTATCTTTATTAGAATTTAAAATTAATAAAAACCACAAGGTGCCTCATATGCGGGAAACCACTGTACCTGACCCAATTATTACAAGCAGCAATACCAAATGCGGAGGTTATGGGTCCATAAGGTAAGGTGACTCATGATATTAGTAATGTAACTAGTCAAAAAGGAAAATACAAGCCTCAGGAATAGGCAGAGGTGAAATGCGAGTCACGGACCCCGGTGTGTCCGGTCATCTATCATTCCTTATTAGCAAGGTACTTTTTGGGCTTATATTATCTGATGTGGTCTTTTGTCACTGTTAGTCTTATTAATGTAAGACTACGCCCGCATCTGGAATAACTAGGTAATATATGGCTATTGCCATAGTTACAGACAGTGCACGTTCCTTAACCCTTTGCAATAGGTCTTTTTATATAGGCTGGCGTGGTTGCTTACACCTTAATCAGCTGAGGGTCAGTTTATACTGCTTAAATTCTATTCCCTTGATTGGTCATCGTGCACTAGAATAGTGGGTATTTTACCAATATCATGAGTCACCATACCTTATGGACCCATAACCTCAGCATTTGGTATTAATGCTTGTAATAATTGGGCCAGGTACAGTGTGACGTCCATCATACGAGGTACCTTGTGGTTTTTTGTTTTTTTTTATTTATTAGAATTAGAGATTTTAAAATTAAGATTAATCAATGTTTTAAATTCTGGTTGTTTCCTTGGGCTATTTAGCACTAGCCTGAATGTGTTATGTAAACTGTACACAAACTAAATTCGGACCTCCAAGATGGTTGCAAAGAAAGTAAAGGTATTTTTATTAATAATATGAGTGTCATCTCTCCAGCCAGGCAGAGCCGCTGTAGACTTTGAGAAGGTTCCCCTGTTCTGATGAAGGCCAGGTTTAGCGGGCCGAAACTTGCTTATACAGTGGATGAAGCTGTATTAATAAAATGCCATTACGTTCTTTGCATCTATGTTGGAGAATTTATTTTTGCATTATTTGTGAAGTGGAATCCTATTCATGCACCCACCTATAGAGAAGGGCCATGCAGCCAGTCTTTGTCTATTGTATAGGACAGTGATGGCGAACCTATGACACGCGTGTCAGTGCTGACACGCGTAGTCATTTTCAGTGACACGCCGGCCGCGGCCCCATAGAAATTGCATCTTTACATTGCATGCCATCCGATCCGATTTTTTATCGGATCGGATGCCATGCAGGAGGTCTGTGGGTCCAAACAACAGAGCTCCGGCACAGAGCGTCTAGGCCTGGGACTTCCGGTAGGCCCGGCGCAGCTCCCGGAAGTCCCAGGCCTCTGCGCGGGTCAGATGCCATGCAGGAGGTCTGTGGGCCCAAACAACAGAGCTCCGGTGCAGAGCGTCTAGGCCTGGGACTTCCGGTAGGCCAGGCGCAGCTCCCGGAAGTCCCAGGCCTCTGCGTCGGAGCTGTGTTGTTTGGGCGGCATTGCGCTGCTCCCTGCTTCGTCGGCTGGAAAGATCGGACCTACCGGTCCCATGCCTAGACGCTCTGCGCCCTAGCTCTGTTATTTGGGCGGCATTGCGCTGCTCCCTGCTGCGCCGGCCAGAAGTCCCAGGCCTAGACGCTTTGCGCCCTAGCTCTGTTATTTGGGCGGCATTGCGCTGCTCCCTGCTGCGCCGGCCAGAAGTCCCAGGCCTAGAGACGCTCTGCGCCCTAGCTCTGTTATTTGGGCGGCATTGCACTGCTCCCTGCTGCGCCGGCCAGAAGTCCCAGGCTGCACTTCTGAGGCCTGAGGTGATCGCTGTCTGGAGGCCCTGTGATTGCTGTCTGCAGGCCCTGTGACAACTACAGCAACCATCATCCAGTGAACTGTGGGGTGTCATTGGCCATTACTAAGATAAGTGAGGGGGAGGCTGGAAGAGGCCTGTGCTATGGGTGCCGTTTCCCGCCATTAGGAACGCCATCTTGCAGCATAGTACAGACTCCATTTCACCACCATTACTGTTTGTGGTGCATCCTTATTAACCCCTATTTCTGCTAATTGCCTGCAGGGCTAACTATAAATCTTCTCTCATGGAGAAGCCACAAAATAAAAAACCAAAGTTAAGTAAAGGGAGTGGTAGTAGCAGTAGCCGACCCTTTTAAGAGACATGGACTGAGATGTATGGCATTATAGAAAAAAATGGCAGATCATTTTGCGTTCTATGTAGTGAAACGGTAGTAAGCAGAACGTGGAATGTAAATAGACATTTTGAAACTAATCATTCCCAGCTCTTGAAAAAAAGTGAGGATGAAAGGAAGGAATACATTTCCAGGCAGCTACACCTTCATAAGAGCCAATCTAATTCCATCCTTAAATTTGTAAAAAGCTCTACAAATTTAACATCTGCAAGTCTGAGCATTGCTCACTCCATAGCTCAGCATGGAAAAGCACTCAGTGAGGGAGAATTTATTAAAGATACTCTCTTAAGATGTGCACCAGTTCTATTTCATGATATGCAGAATAAAGATGCAATTAAGAGAATATCTGAGTTACCACCGCAACAGCTGGAGTGCCACAGGTTCGCCATCACTGGAAGAATTCCCCCTCCCCCTCACTTATCTTAGTTCACGGCACCCCACACAAGTTAAATAATAGCAAGACCAACAAAAGAAACCAACTGACAGATGAACAAAGAAGTCACTAAGCAGGTAAAGGTACCGTCACATTAAGCGACGCTGCAGCGATAGAGACAACGATGCCGATCGCTGCAGCGTCGCTGTTTGATCGCTGGAGAGCTGTCATACAGACCGCTCTCCAGCGACCAACGATGCCGAGGTCCCCGGGTAACCAGGGTAAACATCGGGTTGCTAAGCGCAGGGCCGCGCTTAGTAACCCGATGTTTACCCTGGTTACCAGCGTAAAAGTAAAAAAAACAAACAGTACATAACTCACCCAGCGTCATACCTCCCCCAGCTTCTGCTTCCTGACACTGACTGAGCTCCGGCCCTAACTGCACAGCGGCTTTCACTTTCACTTTAGGGCCGGCGCTCAGTCAGTGTCAGGAAGCAGAAGCTGGGGGAGGTATGACGCTGGGTGAGTTATGTACTGTTTGTTTTTTTTACTTTTACGCTGGTAACCAGGGTAAACATCGGGTTACTAAGTGCGGCCCTGCGCTTGGTAACCCGATGTTTACCCTGGTTACCAGTGTAAAACATCGCTGGTATCGTTGCTTTTGGTGTCAAACACAACGATACACGGCGATCGGACGACCAAATAAAGTTCTGGACTTTATTCAGCGACCAGCGACATCACAGCAGGATCCTGATCGCTGCTGCGTGTCAAACTAAACGATATCGCTAGCGAGGACGCTGCAACGTCACGGATCGCTAGCGATATCGTTTAGTGTGACGGTACCTTTAGTTAAATAATTATAATTATACATATTTGTTATTTAAACTATACATGTCGCAAAATTATGGTTTTTTATCAAGGTGACACACCACCCAAGTTATGCTCGGTTTTTTGGCGAATTTTGACACACCAAGCTCAAAAGGTTGCCCATCACTGGTATAGGAAGTGCCATTAGCATGATTGGACCTTTTGAACAGGTAACTATATATAGGTATGGCTAGAAAGTTAGGTATTTTTCTAATAAAGGGATGTGGTCACTGCTATAGGTAAAATAAAAAGCATGTGTGTAGATGACACACATTCATGCTATAGTCACAGACGTGTGCCTCAAGTAGAACCTCTAATATATAGTACAACAGGTGCTATTCCGATACATATTTCTCTCTCTCTATATATATCTATCTATATATATCTATATCTCTATAATTGTCTAAGGGGTACTTCAGTCTTTCTGTCGGCAACTTCCATCACAGATATTCATTCGCTGATTGGTCTCGCCAGCTGCCTGTCATGGGTGCCGCGACCAATCAGCGACGGGCACAGTCCGATTAGTCCCTCCCTACTCCCCTGCAGTCACTGCCCGGCGCCCGCTCCAGACTCCCCGCAGTCACGGCTCACACAGGGTTAATGCCAGCAGTAACGGACCGCGTTATGCCGCGGGTAACTCACTCCGTTACCGCCGCTATTAACCCTGTGTGACCAAGTTTTTACTATTGAGGCTGCCTATGCGGCATCAATAGTAAAAACATCTAATGTTAAAAATAATAAAAAAAAAAAACAACAAATCATTATATACTCACCTTCCGCCGCCTTTCCGACGCTGAAAGCGGCAGGTTCCGTTGCTAAGGTTGGTGTGCGACAAGGACCTGCCATGACGTCGGAAGGTGAGTATATGTTTATTTTTTAACCTGTGACATACGTGGCTGGGCAATATACTACGTGGCTCTGTGCTGTATACTACGTCACTGGGCAATATACTACGTCGCTGGGCAATATACTACGTGGCTCTGTGCTGTATACTACGTCACTGGGCAATAAACTACGTGGCTCTGTGCTGTATACTACGTGGCTGGGCAATATACTACATGGCTCTGTGCTGTATACTACGTGGCTGGGCAATATACTACATGGCTCTGTGCTGTATACTACGTCACTGGGCAATAAACTACGTGGCTCTGTGCTGTATACTACGTCGCTGGGCAATATACTACGTGGCTCTGTGCTGTATACTACGTGGCTGGGCAATATACTACGTGGCTGGGCAATATACTACGTGGCTGGGCAATATACTACGTGGCTGGGCAATATACTACGTGGCTGGGCAATATACTACGTGGCTGGGCAATATACTACGTGGCTGGGCAATATACTACGTGGCTGGGCAATATACTACGTGGCTGGGCAATATACTACGTGGCTGGGCAATATACTACGTGGCTGGGCAATATACTACGTGGCTGGGCAATATACTACGTGGCTGGGCATATTTTAGAATACCCGATGCGTTAGAATCGGGCCACCATCTAGTGTAATTTTATATATAATATATATATATATATTTATTCATGAACGTGTCCCCTCTAGGGACATCAACACGTGACAAAATATTTTAAAAAGCCCTTTGGCTTGGTAGCTTATACAGCTGTATCCACACATACACATTAATGAGAAAGCATCCGCACAATATGGACTGACAATATAGGCGATCTCAGACTTTATTGGAAGGCCACAGGATTATTCCTTATCACAGGACATAACTGGGCTATCTACTGTGCAACAGATTTCTAGGTAACATTTCTAATCAGGAAGCACTAGTTGAGCTTTACAGGCAACAGAGTTAACGGCTCCAGATTAAGTAAAAACAGTAAATGGCCACGTCATGTTACCGAGGACACCTTCAGCTGCTCCTTCTGAAAGATCAGAAAACAAAATGGCATAAAACGTACAAAAAAAACGACAGATGAGCTGAGATGAGGTTCATTAGCGCTGGTTTAATTTGTGGCTCCTGTTGAGATGTGGACAAGCCAGGTTCTGGTGACCATACAATTGCTTAACAGTCTAGATGACATCTACATTGTGATCGGCTACGGACACCAGTGTGCAAACACAAGGGCTTTGTGGATGTAGTGCTGGGAGGTACGACAGTCACACACGTCCAAAGCCTCACCAAACGTATGTTATTCATGCAGGTACCTCTAGTACGGACTATTTATATTTATTATGGCACACCAGTCACTGGCGCAGAGTTTCACCAAGTAGTGCAACTACAAGACGCTCAGAACAGAACAATCCAACACTGAACTGATATGGTTTCCAGGGAGTGGTTGTCCTCCCAGAGGCTTGGGATGCACAAAATATAAAGCATGCATGAAAAAAAAAAAAAATGTAAAAAAAAAAGAAAATAATAATAATCTTAAGCTCAAAACTTTATCCATCAGGACCTTTGCCGCACTGGATCACAGTATTCCAGCAAGTCTTAAGCAGAGTCCGCCAAAACCTGGGCAACTTTAAAAACATATACACACAGTGTAGGGAGCTGCAAGGGGAAAAAAACAGGGGGGAGCTGGGTTAAAAAGGAAAAGGCGAACAGGATTTGAATTCTTTCACATCCATCTTTTCCCAGATGAGTTTCAGCACAGCATAAATAAAATCTCCAAGAAATAAATACAAATTTGGCTCCTGTGAGATCAGAAGAGAGATTGTATCCATAAGGAAGGCGGTGATACCTCCACCCACATAGCAAGCTAACCCTGTGCTGTGAGGGAGGAAACAAAATGGAGGAGTGGGGTGTAAGGTCAGTTAAGAAGTTTCTCAGTGGTGCTTATGTGTCTTCATTCATTTCCTGGCTGTCGGTCCGGGCAATCTTTCGTGGAGGTGCAGAAGTTTCACCTATTTCTAATTGGTCTTGGTCTCTTTTCTTTGCAGCATTCTGTAGACAGAAAATGGAAGTCACTGCACTTATTTTAAAAAGCATGGAGCTGATATGTTAACCTACCGTAAATCAGAAGTGTCTTCCATCGCATCAATCCGCAAACACACGGAGCATAAATACAGTTACTGGGGCATACTGCCAACACTGCTAACATTTCATGCCAGGTCAATGTAACGCTGCATTCAAGTAGTTGTAATACACTTAACAACCTATGACGGACTATGTCGGTCACAGGTCGCCTCCCCCTCTTTGCTGGAGCTCGCACCTTTTCTGATCAGCTGTCATGTGCCCCTAACAGTCGCGAGTGGAATCACAATCCATCAGTGGCTATTAACTAGTTAAATGCCGATATCAATCTGAGTGTGTAATTTAACTTGCGCAAACCAAATGTACGTCATTAGCTCCGCCCAACTGCGGGTCGCCAATGGATTGGCTTGACAACCCGGGGTCTGCAGGAGACCCCTATTGTTGTCATTGCCAAACTGCAATAAGGGCGCTCATAGCAGATGAGCATTTTTGTTGCAGATAGCAGGGCCCTGTGGGAGTTGCATGATTTACAGCTGATAAGACAGCTTGAATACATGTGGGAATTCCCTAGCAACCAAGCAACCCCCACATGTACTCAGGCTGGCTAGCAGCCGTAAATCATGCAGCTGTGTCAACAAAAATAATCTCTGAGCAGTTACAAATACTCGGAGACTTCCCAAGCGTGCTCGGGAAAAGCCGAGCAACGAGTATACTCGATCACTAGTCATCACCACTCATGCAAATCTAGAGCAGGCGTGGCGCTGTTTCGGTAGCATCAATGTGTCTCTGAAGCCAGGTGTACGCATTGAGCATAACAGCATCTGAACTTCCAAACATGTGCAGTGCCCATCGCTGAAGCCAGGAAGCGTACATCCGGATTCAGAGACGCAGTGACGATGCCAAAATAAGCAGCGCAAATGTGCTAGAATTGCATGAGCAGCAATGAGGTCGGCTCGTGCAAATTATGTTATAATGCCCACAGGGGCGTGATAACATTGAAATAGGGCTGACTAGTCAGGGGCAACTAATGCCCCAACAATTAGTCAAAGCAGTTGTTAGCATAGGAAACGGACATTATAAATGCTTTTTTAAAGCATTTAACTCAATTATGTTATACAGGGCTGATTAGGCAGGGAGTTTAATCATACATAGGTGAATGCTGCTTGGGTTGGAGGGCATGGGGGACCTGACAGATTCCCTTTAACCTAACAATGGAAGCCATGAAACTGCATAGTGTATACACTGCCTATACATACACACATACAAATTGTGAGTGTAAATATATTTATATTATACATGCACAAAACAATTTCCACATTCAATTTCCCTGAAGTGCATTGTATGGCCTACAACTCTCCTCCTTACCCTAGCATGTCACTCTCTACAAGGAAATAAGTTAACCCTTATACCCCAGTCAGACGCCATCTCATTCATTTTTCCTCTTTTAGCCAAAGCCAGGAGTAAGCTCCAAAGAAAGGAAAAGTAAAAAAGCAAAGAATTACCGGTATATTTCACCTTTTTAGATCCATTAAAGATTTTGCCAAAGTAATTTAAGACAAAAAATGGAAGTGCTGCCAAAGCCACAAAATTGTACTATAGCTAATGTCAAGAAGCCAATTAAAAAAACTTGACAACTAATTTGGCGGCAGCACAATTAAAAGTTCAAAATTTGAATACATCAGAAAACAAAAAAAGCACACATAAGTGTAGCTTGGAATCACTGTGCAAGATACTGTAATTTTCAGACTATAAGATGCACTTTTTTCCTCCAAAAATGTGTAGGAAAATGGGGGTTGCGTCTTATAGTCCGGATGTACCGATTCTGGCTACATGGTGGGAGCGGTTTTGGAGGAGCAGGGGGTCACAGAGGCAGGAGCCGGCTGCTGCGGCTAATTCCTGTAACCGCTGGCTGCTAAAGGGAAATGAATATTCACTGCATTCCACGCCCATAGGTGTGGAGGGCAATGAATATTTATTTTTCTTAATGGAATCCTGGTATGACTGGCCCCCATCCCAGTCCTGGTATGACTGGTCCCACCCTTACCCTGGTATGATTGGCCCCAAACCCCGCTCCTGGTATGCATGGCCCCATCCTTATGATTAGCCCCCAACCACCCACCCCCTTCCTGGTATGCACGGCCTCAGCAGAAAACATTTAAAAAACAAACCATTATACTTACCATCCCGGCGCTCCCTTGCAGCATCCTGTTCCAATGCCAGCAACTGCTTTATGCTTGTAAGCAGCGCTTGGCAGGGACGTCATGTGATGCTCACAAGCAGAGCACAGCTGCCGGAATATTCAAAGCTCTGCATGCCGGGACTGTGTGAGCACAAAGCAGTGAGTATTCATTGCTCTCTAGCAAGCAGTGTCAGCCGGAGACTTCTTCCTGCTGCCGGTGGTCACGTGTGCCGATACTAATGCATATTCATGGAATGGGGAACAAGTCCTAAGGTGTCAACAGTTCATCCATCTGCCTAATTATAGGGAATCTTTGTCAGAGGTTCCGTCTGAATCACTTATCTTAGAGATTTAAAAGGAAACCCCAGTACAAGCTCTCAAAGCAGAGTGCAGGATAAATGTGCGCAGAGCCTTACTGCGATCTTAAGGAGGCAGAATGAAAAAAATCAACAGCAGGTGAAGAATTGGTTTTATTTTTTAAGCCGATCCTCATAAGGTATAAGTGATTAGGTGACTATTCTTTGGGTTGGTGCGCTTATCGATCACACACTAAAAGACTCTTTATTGCAAAAAATAGTTTTTGCATCACCACATTTTGAGAGCTATAATTTTTCCATGGCTTGGCCCACAGAGTCATGTAATGATGTGCTGGCTTGTTTTTTTGCGGGTCGCGTTGACATTTTTATTGATACTATTTTCGGGCACATGACATTTGTTGATCACTTTCCATTCCGATTTTTCTTGGGGCAGAATAAACAAAAACCAACAATTCAGGATTTTTTTTTTTTTAGGTGGGAGCTGGGGGTTATGCCGTTCTGTGTATGGTGAAATTGATAAGGCAGTTTTATTCTTTGGGTCAGTACGAATACAGCGATACCTCAACTATATTGTTTTCTTATGTTTTGGCACTTTTACACAATAAAAACTATTTTATAGAAAAAAAAAAATATTTTTGTTTGGCGGTATGAAATAAAAAACATGGCAAAAAAAGCCGGATTACTCACTGGTAATGCTCTTTTAGTGAGTCCAAGACAGCACCCCACTGGAGAGAGGGATCCGCCCCGCAGGAACAGGAAACCTACAGAGAAATAAAAGGGGGCGGTCCGCCTCTCCTCCTCAGTTTTGATTTCAGAGTACCCGGAGGACCGCCAGTATTAGGCAAATATCATTTATTTCATTTGTCAAATTTATTTGCTTATGATTAAAAGAATTTTACTCAATAGTATGTACTATATTAACCTAGGGAGGGATGTAAGAGGGTGCTGTCGTGGACTCACTAAAAGACCATTACCGGTGAGTAATCCGGCTTTTTACTCTTCGCCACGACAGCACCCCACTGGAGATCTTTCAGAGAACCTCACCTGGGGGGGGGGGGGGGGGGGGGGGGGGGGTTACCACCGTGCTGAGGACAGTCCTGCCAAAGTCTAGGTCAGAAGTTGACGATAGGTCAAACCTATAGTGATTATAGAAAGTAGAAGGATTTGACCAAGTTGCCGCCTTACATATAGTTTCAATTGGGACCTCTCCCCTTTCTGCCCAAGAGGATGCCATAGCTCTGGCAGAGTGCGCCGTTATGCCTTCCGGAGGGTTTTCTTTCCTCGCGGAATAAGCCAGTTTGATAGACTCTCTGATCCACCGGGATAAGGTGCTTTTTGTTACTCCATGACCCTTCTTGTGACCCTGGAAGGATATAAACAGAGCCCTACACTGTCGCCAGCTGCTGGTCCTTTCAATGTACTTTAACACTACTCTTTTAACATCTAGAGTGTGGTATTTCTGTTCTTCAGGAGTAGAGGGATTACTGAAGAAAGTTGGCAAGATTATTTCTTGTGACCTATGGAATTTCTTTGCTACTTTGGGAAGGTAGGAAGGGTCTGGTTTAAGAATCAACTGATCCTGAAAAGATAGCAGGAAAGGTGGATCTATAGAAAGAGCTTGGATGTCACTGATTCTTCTTGCCGAAGTCAGTGCTACCAAGAGGGTTGTTTTTAGTGATAGGCATTTAATGGGTATTGAGTCTATTGGTTCGAATGGAGAGTCTGTTAGGGCTTGTAAAACTAAATTTAGATCCCAGGGTGGAATTCTAGGTATGTTAACTGGGTTTATCCGTTCGCAGGCTGTGATAAATCGGGATACCCATCTATCTCCCGCAATGTTATGGCCATAGAGCCATAGAGGGCTCCTAGTGCTGAAACATGAACCTTTAAAGTGTTTACAGTTAAACCTAGTTCTCTCCCTTTTTGAAGAAATTCCAGAATAGATTGTATCAGAATTTCTGACGTTTTGGGAGATGTATGGAATTGTAGGAATTTCTTCCATATCCTTGTATAAATCTTTGTGGTGGAAGGTTTTCTACTTTGGAGGAGTGTGTTAATCAATCCCTCCGAGAACCCCCTTAATTTCAGCATCTGCCTCAAATTCCAGGCCGTCAGATGGAGATTGTCCACCTGAGGGTGGAAAAACGGTCCCTGGAAGAGAAGATTGGGTGTCGAGGGGAGGACCCAAGGGTCTGAGATCGACATGGTTTGCAGCCACGAGAACCATGGTCTCTTGGGCCAGAATGGAGCTATCAGTATAACTCTCGCTCCTTCCTCTCTGATTTTGCGTATGACCTGTGGTAGTAATATGATCGGAGGAAAGGCGTATGCCAGACTGAACTGCCAAGGGGCTTGGAGAGCGTCCAGAATGTCCGGAAGATCCACTGGAGATAAGGAGGCAAATCTTCAGACTTTTTTGTTTTTTCTTGTGGCAAAGAGATCTATTTGAGGACGACCCCATAGGGACACTATGTCATGAAAAATATGATGGTTTAGGCACCACTCCCCCTGTCTCAAGGTGTGTCGACTTAAGAAGTCTGCCTGCTGGTTGCTTTCCCCTCTTATGTGAAGCGCAGTAAGGGATGTCAGGTGACTCTCTGCTAGATCCAAGATTTGTCCAGCAGAAGACATCAGAGTCTCTGATCGTGTGCCTCCTTGCCTGTTTAGATACGCCACTGTGGTGTTGTCGGAAAGGATTCTGACGTCTTTTCCCCGAAGCTGTGGGAGAAAATGGTATAAGGCGTATTTTACTGCATTTAGTTCTTTAAAGTTAGATGAGTTGTAGCATTCTTCCATGTTCCATAACCCTTGGCAAAAATCATTCCCCATATGAGCTCCCTATCCGTGAGGACTGGAGTCAGTGGTTATGGTATGAGATGGCGTTATTACCCATGGAACACCACTCATCAAATGGTCTGAATCCAGCCACCACGTTAAGGAGGCTAAAACCTCCTGTGACAAGGTTATTTTTGCATTTAGGCGACCAAATAACCGTCTTTCTTCCTGTAAAATCTGGTGTTGCAGCGTTCGGGTATGATATTGAGCCCATTTTACTGCAGGTATACAAGAAATAAGGGATCCCAACAATGACATAGCTTGTCTTAGGGATATACGCGGACTATTTATTGCAGCTATGACTTTGTGTCTGATGAGTAGTATTTTTACCTGAGGCAGAAGACACTTTTGGGTTATGGAGTCTAGATGGAACCCTAAGAACGCTTGAAGGGAAAGTGGAGTAAGTCTGGATTTGTTGGTATTGATGATCCATCCTAGATCCTGTAGAGAGGATATTGCGTGAGCCAAGCGGTCAGCACATTGAGTAACAGAATTTCCTATGACCAAAAAGTCATTCAGGTAGGGTACAATTAATGTTTCTTTCTGGCGAAGACAGGCCATCACCTCTAGCATTATCTTGGTGAAGATCCTTGGCGCTGTAGAAAGGCCGAAGGGCATGGCTACGTACTGGAAATGACAAATCTTGCGGTTGATTGTCACTGCTACCCTGAAGAATTTTTGGTATCTGTCATGGATAGGGAGATGATAATAAGCATCTTTTAAATCAATGCCCCCCATCATACAGTTTGGAAAGAGGAGTTTTATAGTGGATCTAATAGATTCCATCATAAATGTATGGTTTTCGATAAAGGAATTGAGTTTTTTTAAGGTTTATGATTGTCCTGAATGAACCGTCGGGTTTGGAAATCAGGAATAAGGGAGAGTAGAATCCCCTACCTTCCTGTCCTTCAGGAACCTGGTGCCAACCGAAGAGAATCCGCGGATGCATCCGCCATAAAGGCTGCTGCGCCTCGTATTAAGGGGATAGCAGCTCGTAATTTTTCTCTTGAGATCTGTTGGTCTAACTGATCAATCCAGATGAGCATTGATCTGGCGGTGCAAGTGCTTGCTACTGCCGGTTTAAATATGCCTGTAGTTGCCTCCCAGGATCTTTTCAGGGAGGACTCGGCTTTGCGATCCAGAGGGTCAGAAAGCAGTCCCGCATCTTCTACAGGTAAGGTTGACTGCTTAGAGGTAGAGGCTACAGCTGCGTCAACCTTAGAGACTTTAGTCCATGTAAGAAGCTCCTCGTCACTAAACGGATATTTTCGTTTTGACGCTGAGGGTAGAAAGCTTCTCTGATCCTGCTTCTCCCACTCCCTTTTAATTAACGCTTTTACTGCCGGGATGACTGGGAAACATCTCCTTTTTCTCTCTTGTAAACCCGCAAACATTATGTCTTGCGTGGTTTGTGCGCCCTTCGTCTCCTCACACCCCATAGTGTCTCTTATCGATTTCACTAGATTGTCCACACTCTGTAAAGGGAAACAAGAGCGTCCCTCGATTTCAGATGATAAAGACGATGATAGGGAGGCCTCTGAGCATACAGCCTGGTCACTATCTGAATCTGACGAAGGTGTTGGCATTTTAGGTTTACTTTTGTGAGGTTTATCTTGGGACATGGCTCTTAACTCCTCCCTAATAATGGCACGCAAGTCCGTAACGGATACTGCCGCTCCTTGTGTTGTTTCCATTATACAGTCCTTACAGAGTTTTTTAGGGTATGAGTCTGGTAGGGGCTGGCTACATAAGGCGCATTCCCTATGTTTTGTTTTTTGTCGTTTTAACCTGATCAGACACAACGAGAGAAGGAGAAAGAGAGAAAGAGAGGGGAGACAGCATTAGCTTAATAGGCAGAGTTAGACACACTCACCCAGTGAAGCTATAAGTACCGGATCAGAAGCCCGAGATCCTGTCCTGGATCTAACCACCGAGTCGCTCTTATGACCGGTATCTAAAGATCCTCTGCTGGCACGATCCTTGGCGGGGGGTACTTGGTCTCCTGTTTCAGGGTCCATGGCACCTGGGGATGGCATCTTGCATGGCCAAATAATGGTGCCCACTTGATTTATATAGGGCGTTGTGCGCTTTTTTTTCTCTCTGCGGCATTGCGCATGCGCGAAAGCCGCGCTTCCCCCCGCCGCTGGCTCCGGCCTAGATGCCCCGGAAGTTCAACATATACTTCCGGGCAAATCATTGGTGGCGGACGGCGCATGCGCGGTCCGAGATTTTACATCGGACCTTCTTCCGGAACGCTGCCCTCACCTCACCTGATCAGCGAGGGCTTTTCCAGCACTTGCTTCCGCCACCTGTTTCGGAAGTGATGCCAGGCGGCCTCACCCGGACCTGGCCATCATCCGGGCTTCTATCAGACGAGGGAGCCGTCAAACGGAACTCCCCCGACGCTGCCTCTGGACTGCAGCCCCTGCCGTTCCCAGAGATACCGCACAGGCGGCGTGCATGCCCAGGTATTTTTCCTATAGAAATCCTGTCGTTCCCGCAGGAACAGGAAACCTAAACTGAGGAGGAGAGGCGGACCGCCCCCTTTTATTTCTCTGTAGGTTTCCTGTTCCTGCGGGGCGGATCCCTCTCTCCAGTGGGGTGCTGTCGTGGCGAAGAGTAAAACAATGCTTAATTTTTTTTATGGTGTACACCAAAGGGGTGGGACAGTTTTATAGGGTGGGACGTTACGGATGCGGCGACACCAAAAAGTGTGTACTTTTATTGTTTATATTCTTTCATACAAATATTTATTTATAGATACAATATCTTGATTTTTTTAATAATATTTTTACAATTATTATTATTTTTTTTTTTTATGGGGATGAAGCAGCATCCCTATACTGTAGAAACAGTCAGCTCTGCACTGACAGAGAAACTTGCTGATCATGTAGTACTGTGCATGATCAGCAAGTTTCCTAGCTCTGGTGACTCGGATGTCGACATGACGACATTGGGTCACCATGGCAACGATCAGGACCCCGCGGGGGTCTCTGATCCAAAGGTAGAGGGGCTATCCGCCATCTGTCTGCTCCCGGAATGCTGTGATCGCTCCTGACATTTACTGCCGGGTGTTGGCCGTCAGCAAGTGGTGCGCGGGCGATCGCAATGACATAATAATCCGTCCCTGGTCAAATAGGCCCCGGGCACATGGATGGATTATTACGTCTAATGTCATGAAGGGGTTAAAGCGAACCTGTCAGGACTTTGCCAAGTAAACTACAGCCATTGTCAGTGTTAAACTAATTAAAATGAAACTTAGGTTGAAGAAATCAGTCTTGTGGTTATTGTTAATCTGTGTAGGAAGTTTTGAGTTAATGAGATGCTCATGCTCCGGGTGGGACTATGGGTGGCTCTTTTTTGTGTTCTTGCCTCCATCTTCATCGTGGCTTAAATGACAGGTCACTGAACCCTCAAGTGACCTGCCTCCTATTTTAAATACTGCGCTTACAGAGTTAAAATTGTGGCCTTTAAAAAAAAAAAAGTAACTCCAGCAAAATGGTGGCGGCGTAGTAGCATCTATCGGCAAATGACTGGCTCTATTGAGAGTCTACAGCCACTCAGAGCATTGCGATCCTTGTCAGAGTTATACGACCGTCTGACTCTTCCCTTTTACTGATGGCCACAATAAGACTGATATTTTTAACGTTATACTCTTGTTTCAAAGGAAAACGGCTCTTTTAAAAGGAAGTAAAAATATTCACCTAACAGGAGAAGAGCACTTCAGCTGTCCAAAAAGTGGCCAAATTTAAATATATATTCTAACTTAGAGAATAAAGGTCTCACCTTCTTGCCCCATTGCTGGTGTAGATAACGCAAAAGTATATTTGTTTTCTCTGTAACTATGACTGAAGAGTAAAGAAAAAAAAGTTAGACCCATTACTCGACAAGTGTCAAGAATCCAACCTAAGAATAAAGCACACTTACTTTGGTCAGAAGGGTACTCTCTTGTAGGGAGGTAAACTGAAGGCCGTCTATTCTGCAAGGAAATTCCTCAATAGTTACATTACACAGCGTGGAAAAGAACACTTTACATCAATATAACGATCATGAGATAGAGAGAATATATATATATATATATATATATATATATATATATATATATATATATATATATATATATATATATATATATATATATATATATATATATATATATATATATATATATACACACACACCTATGTGAAAAAGTCACTCCAATGTGTCTTACCTACAAGGTGAACCCCAAGGTGCCTGTACACAAAGACTCCTTGAGCAGAACCACCAGAACATATGCTTGTACCTCAGGTATTTGTGTTACAGACTCAAAGATTTTCTCAAACTTTAAGGGAATATGTCAGGAATTTCGTGCCGCCAAAGCCACAAGCTGCATGAACTGGAGTCAGGTGTAGCATTTCCTGACAATATACTTTAAAGATCAGGCCGGGACCAGACTTGTATGACATTAGCCCCAGCCTGCTGTTCCCAGTGCCGCTGCTGGTGATAGACCGGTCTCTACCTCATGTGTACATTCAAATGGCTCTGTTACGTAGAGTGATACAGGGAGAAGCCGTGGTCGGCGCGAATCATGATCCCTGACTGGATCTTCAAAGTACCGTATATACTCAAGTATAAGAATTTTTCAGCACATTTTTTAAATCCTAAGCCCCCCTTGGCTTATACTAGAGTGGGGGTTCCTCATGACAGAGGGGGAGCGGCAGAGCAGCGGGTCACAGGAGGCAGGAGCCATCTACTATGGCTAACACCTGTGCCCGCTGCTTAAGAGAAATCAATATTCACTGAGCTCGCAGTGAATATTCATTTCTCTATAATAGCGGGCACAGTAGTCACAGCCGCCGGCTTCCTGCAGCTGCCAGGCGTCCACGTGTGCCCGCTACTTAAGGGAATGAATATTCACTGCACTCCATGCAGTGCTGTTAAAATGATAGCTGGGGTGAAGAAATCAGTCTTGTGGTTCTTGTGTAATCAGTGTTAGCCATTTTCAGTTAATGAGATGCTTGTGCTCGGGGCAGGACTGTGGCAGTCTTATCTTTCTGTTCTAAGCCAGAGAAACCAAGAAAAGAACTGCCCACAGACCCACTCCAAAGCCTGCCTCTATGGTAAGGAACATGTTTGTGCTTCGGAGCGGCCGGTGGGCAGGTCTCTCCTGGGTTTCTCTGACCTAGAACAGGAAGATAAGACTCTGCCTACAGTCCTGTCCCGAGCATCCCATTAACTGAAATTGTCTAACACTGACTACACAAGAACCACAAGATGGATTTCTTGACCCAAGGTATCATTTTAACATCACTCAACAACATTTTAATAACTTAACAGCACCAACATGACAGTGTTTGTATGTTACGTAGCAAAATCCTGTTGACTGGTTCGCTTTAAATCAGACACAAAATAGTTAATAAATAATATTTCCCACGTCTACTTTACATCACAACAACTTTTGAAATGTTTGTTTGATAGGAAGTTAAAAGGGTTAAAAGTTGACCGGCAATTTCATTTTTACAACAAAATTAAAACATCTTTTTTTTTTTTTTTTTTTTAAGGACGTCAGAGATTTGAAGTGACTGAGGGCTTACATGACAGAAAATGCCCAAAAGTGATACCATTCTAAAAACTGCACCCCTCAAGGTACTCAAAATCACATTCAAGAAGTTTATTGACCCTCCAGGTGCTTCACAGGAATTAATGGAATGTGGAAGGAAAAAAAAAATTTATTTTTTTCACAAAAATTTACTTTTAGATCTAATTTATTTATTTATTTTATACTTTCACAAGGTTAACAGGAGAAAATAGACCATACAATTTGTTGTGCAATTTCTCCCGAGTATGCCGATACGCCATATGAGGGAGAGAACTACTGTTTGGCAGGGTGGATTGATTTAAATCACGCCGATTTAAATCATGATTTAAATCACGATTTAAATCAAAAGATTTTTTTCTATTTAAATCGGATCGATTTAAATCATGATTTTAATCATGATTTAAATCAAAAGGTTTTTTTTAATATAAATCACGATTAAAATGAGAAGTGAGAGCAGTGCGCATGTGCGCCCATAGTTACACGGACGAAACTAGGGGCAACGATCTAACGCCAGGGTGAGGGGGGGACCCCAAAGTAAGTAAAAATCTTTTTTGTTTTACTATATGGCAATAGGTAGGTGTTTAAAAGCAGCATGTCTTAATTGTATAAACTATTAATAGCCTCCACATTTTGTTCATACTGCCCCTTTAATTCCACACTTCTAGCTTGGTTTCAATTTTGGTTTAGTTTCTTTTTCCATTCAGTTGACATGCCCAAACTTGTTGGATAGTCAGCATCCTACAGAAACCTCTGGAAGAGCATGGCATTGTGAATGTTACACATATACAGCCTTTATTCTACTGAGTTAAACAACTCAGCTTTATCTCATGATGGAAGAACCTTTGGATGGTAAAATATTTTCCTCAAAAAGCAGTTTATTGAAAAAAATCCGATTTAAATCAAAAAAATCCGATTTAAATCAAAAAAATCCGATTTTTTTGATTTTTTTTAAAAAACATTGATTTTTATCCACCCTGCTGTTTGGGCGCATGGCAGAGCTCGGAAGGGAAGGCGTGCCATTTGACTTTTTTAATGCACAATTTGCTGGAATAATTCGTGTTTGGAGAGCCCCTCATGTGCCTAAATAGCTGAAATCCCCCCAACAAGTAACACCATTTTGAAAACTAGACCCCTCAGGGAACTTATCTATATGTGTGGTGAGTACCTTGAACCCCCAGGTGGTTCACAGAAATGTATAATGTTGAGCTGTGAAAATTTAAAAATAAAAAAGATTCACATTTTCCCCATAAAAATGTTTTTTAGCCCCAAATTTTATATTTTCACAAGGGTAACAGGACAAAATGGACCCCGAAATGTGTTGTGCAATTTTTCCTGAGTTCACTGATAACCCATATGTGGTTGAAAACTACTTTTGAGGCACAATGCAAAGCTCAGAAGGGAAGTAGCACCATATTACAGTGTAGATTTTTTCTGCACTGGTTTGAGGGTGCCATGTGACATTCGCAGTGCCCCTGGGGAGCCAAAACAGTAGAATCCCTCCTATAACTGACCCCATTTTACAAACTACTTCTCTCATTGAATTCATCTAGGGGTGCAGTGATACCTGACACCACAGGTGTGACACAGAATTTCATACCATTGGGCAGTGAAGAAAAAAGAATTACGTTTTTACCACCAAGATTGTGTGATATCCCCAAAAGTTACATTTTCATACTGGGAAATGGGCACCAAAATTTGTCCACAATTTCTACTGAATGTGGCAATACCCCATATGTGGCTGTACAGTACTACTTAGGCATACTGAGAGACTCGGGAGAGAGCGCTATTTGCCTCCTGGAGCGCAGATTTTCTTACAATAGTTTGCAGACTCCATATACAGAGCCCCCAAGTGCTAGAAAAGCAGAATCCCCCCTCAAGTGACCTAATTTTGGAATCTATACCCCCTTTGGGAATTTATCTACAGGCGTGGTGACGATTTTTACTCCATGGGTGTTTTCCAGAAACAAGCAGTAGTGGGTATTGCTGAGTGAAAAAACAAACTGCCGTTGTAGTGACCAGTATGCTGTGGTGTCCAGTACATTATGCCCAGCCCGTGCTTCTGGAGACGGGCACCCGTAAATTAGAAGAGCTCTTATTCCTACAGAAATTCCAAACATGTGGGCGCTAAATATGGCTTAGATACACGAACTCAGAAGGAAGGAGGCATTTCTATTTGGGAGTGTAGAATTTGCTGAATTTCTTTTGAGGTGTGAGGAGCCATTTTGCTTTTCCAGAGCCTTTGTACTACCAGTAACGTGGAGGACCCCTATATTTCCGTTAACAGATGACAGACCTGAGTGAGGACTTGCTTTTTTGTGGATTGAGTTGAAGCTTTTAGTGGGAACATTTTACATAACATTTAGGATCACAGTTATCCGGCGCTCTACGTTGAGCACTTACATCGGGGTTTCCATTTAAATATCTGAGTGACGTGACAGATGAAACCCCCTCCCAGGAATCCATTCACTAAAATGAGGCAGCAGAGTTACTCTAGACTCCATCTGGCCTCTGTTCAGCGATGCCATTTTCAGACATGCACAAAACTGTGGCTGACAGCACTTTTATGCAATCCTAAAAATATGGACAAATAGGTGCCCAGACGGCGTCCACAGTGTCTCCATCTGCCTCATTATAGAGAGTCTTCCAACGGGGGTTCCATCTGAATCACATTTTTCAGAGATTTACACAGAAACCCCGGAGTAAGTGCTCAGTGCAGGATAAATGTGAGCCTTACTGCGATCTATGAAAGGCAGAAAACTAATTTTTGTATCCCAATGTTTAGACAGCTATAAATTTTTCCATATTTTGGCTGACAGTCATGTGATGGTTTGTTTTTTGCGGGACGAGCTGACATTTTTATTGGTACCATTTTCAGGCACATGACAATTTCTGTTCACTTTCTATTCCGATTTTTGAGAGGTAGAATGAACAAAAAACAGCAATTCAAGAGTTGTTATTTTTCTTTTTTTTATTATTGTTCCGTGAGTGGAATTTTCAGTCAAGACATTTTATGCCATTCTCCGTGTGGTAAAATTGATAAGGCAACTTTATTCTTCGGGTCAGTACGATTACAGCGATACCACATTTGTATAGTTTTCTTTTTATATTTTGGTGCTTTTATACAAACTTTTGTAGAAAAAAATATTTTCATCGCTTAATTCTGAGAGTTAAAAATTATTTTTCTGTTGATAAAGATGTATGGTGGCGTGTTTTTTTTTCAGGACAATATGTTTTCAGAGATGCAATATTTATTTACATTTGTCTTTTTAATCGCGTATCATTGCGAGTGTGTGTGTTTTTGGGTATATATATATATATATATATATATATATATATATATACACACACACACACACACATACACACACACATATACATATATATACATATACATACATATGTACATATACTTAAATATATATATATATATATATATATATATATATATATATATATATATATATATATATATATATATATATATATACACACACACATATACATACATAAATATACATATCTCCAGGCTCCCAACACTAACTTTCCTATAAAATCGTCTTTATTGTGTAAGAGTGCCAGAAAACAAACAATGGATAAATGGGGTATCACTGTAATTGTACTGACCTGAAAAATAAGGCTGCCTTATCAATTCTACCACATTGAGAACGACAAATTGTCATGTGCCCGAAAATGGTATCAATAAAAACGTCAACTGGTCCCGCAAAAAAACAATACCCATATATGACTGTCAGACGAAATATGGAAAAATGAGAGCTCTCAAAATATGGTGATGCGCAAAAAAGAAAAAAGGGCACCGACTCGAAGAATAAGGTCACCTAATCACTAGTGATGAGCAAATATACACATTACTCGAGATTTCCCGAGCACTCTTGGGGATCCTCCAAGTATTTTTTAGTGCTCGGAGATTTAGTTTTTATTGCCGCAGCTGAATGATTTACATCTGTTAGCAAGCATAAGTACATGTGGGGATTCCCTAGCAACCAGGCAACCCCCCCCAAGTACTTATGCTGGCTAGTAGCTGTAAATCATTCAGCTGCGGCGATGAAAACTAAATCTCCAAGCATTTACAAATACTCGGAGGACACCCGAGCATGCTCGGGAAATCTCGAGTAACGAGTATAAACGCTCATCACTACTAATCAATTACACTGCACGAGGAACGGCATAAAAAATAAATAAGACCAATTCTTCACCTGCTGTTGATTTGTTCATTCTGCCTCTCAAAGATAGCAGTAAAGCTTGGCGCACATTTATCCTGCACTCTACGCTGAGCGCTTACACCGTGGTTTCCGTGTAAATCTCTGAAATACGTGGTTCAGACAGAATCTCTTGACAGAAGATTCCCTATAATGAGGCATATGGAGGCACTGTGGACGCCCTCTGACCCGTGATCCGAAAACCCAAACAAGGTCCTACACATAGTATGGAGTGAAAGTCAACATCAAAGCCTGCAAAGAGGACTCCCATGAACAAAAAAAAAAATTAAGAAAAACAATATTTTTATTTGGACAATAAGCGAACACACACAAAAAAATCATGCAGGGGAAAAGAAAAAAAATCATTGGGTAAGTATACAGAATGTATTTAGATCTGTCCCACAATACATATGTTATAAGTGGCATGCCCATATGGAAAAAGTTTAAAAACTGCCACACTTGGGTCCAAAGGGATTTTTGGTGATGCAAAATCTCCACTCAGTGGCAGATAACAGTAACGGCCCCACATGCCAAAAACAATGCATAAGTGGTCCAGACTAAGCTTGACAATACAGCACTATTATCCGACTAGAGGGGTAAATCCTCACATCAAGTTCCCTTTAATCTAGCAGAGATAAAGCACACACTACAGAAATCCCAATATTGTAGATAATACAGACAGCACAGTATAAAACAGCCCCAAACTAAACAGTAGTACAATTATGAGCACCACGGGTGCTTGGGAAAGTTACTTACTGAGGCTTTACACACAGAGTCTGCATGAAACCTGCTAAAGTTGCTCTCATTGTACACGGGTAGGCCTTTTAAAAAGTCCGCCTAGAAGCAAGAAAAGAAAGAAGCCTCTTACAAATCAAGGCACATAAGGGCTACGGTCCATAATAAAGAGGTCATCAGTGGGATACATGGGACGCCATGCTTCAGGTGTGACCAGAGCATTGTGTCATGGTGTGGAGCACACTTAGCGCACAAATGATGCCATTATTCATGAAGGCGAGGAGAAATTTGGCTGGGCCTTTTTTTTGCCTTCCATTGGTCATTGCATCTCTTTGCTTTACATAGGTGCTATTGTGGGTGTATAAAACATAATGGTTATTTTATGTTGATGTTTACTTGGGCAACAATTCAGGGAGGAGGCAATTCTTATAGTGTACACGGACACTCAGGAACCCGGATTTATTGTTTTTTTATTGTATAGTTTATGGTAAAGCTGCATGTGTGGGACTAAACACTTATTTTACTGCCAACATTACTTTCTGAAATCCCATGGCAGTGTTTATCATTTCTAATGTACGGATGAATATGCCAGTTATAGGTGTGCCCTGACAGTGTACCAAGTATTGGTCAGACAAGCCGGGGACCCTGTAACACGGTGCCGCCATACTAGGTTGGATCCCAGTACTCGATCACTCAGTGGGGTCTCGCTAGATTATGGGACAGAAATGGGGTCATGGCTCTCAATCACTGACCCATCCTTCCCACAGCGGTCTGATCTCCAATAATGTGCCCCCCCCCCCCTATGTAATAATTCCGAGGAGGGCGGACAGTAGCGCTCCAGACTGACGTGTCCCAGCCTCAGTAATGTGCCCCCCCTATGTAATACTTCCGAGGAGGGTGGGCAATAGCGCTCCTGACAGATGTGCCCCCCTATGTAATAATTCCGAGGGCGGACAGTAGCGCTCCTGACAGATGTGCCCCCCTATGTAGTAATTCCGAGGAGGGCGGACAGTAGCGCTCCTGACAGACGTGTCCAACCTCAGTAATGTGCCCCCCCTATGTAATAATTCCGAGGAGAGTGGACAGTAGCGCTCCAGACGTGTCCCAGCCTCAGTAATGTGCCCCCCCATGTAATACTTCCGAGTAGGGTGGACAATAGCGCTCCTGACAGATGTGACCCCCTATGTAATAATTCCGAGGAGGGCGGACAATAGCGCTCCTGACAGATGTGCCCCCTATGTAATAATTCCGAGGAGGGCGGACAGTAGCGCTCCTGACAGATGTGTCCCAGCCTCAGTAATGTGCGCCCCCCTATGTAATACTTCCGAGGAGGGCAGACAATAGCGCTCCTGACAGATGTGCCCCCCTATGTAATAATTCCGAGGAGGGCGGACAGTAGCGCTCCTGACAGATGAGCCCCCCCTATGTAATAATTCCGAGGAGGGCAGACAGTAGCGCTCCTGACAGACGTGTCCCAGCCTCAGTAATGTGCCCCCCCCCCATGTAATACTTCCAAGGAGGGCGGACAGTAGCGCTCCTGACAGATGTGCCCCCCCCCTATGTAATAATTCAGAGGAGGGCGGACAGTAGCGCTCCTGACAGACGTGTCCCAGCCTTAGTAATGTGCCCCCCTATGTAATACTTCCAAGGAGGGCGGACAGTAGTGCGCCTGACAGACTTGTCCCAGCCTCAGTAATGTGTCCCCCCCCCATGTAATACTTCCGAGGGCGGACAGTAGCGCTCCTGACAGATGTGCCCCCTATGTAATAATTCCTAGGAGGGCGGACAGTAGCGCTCCTGACAGATGTGCCCCCTATGTAAGAATTCCGAGGAGGGCGGACAGTAGCGCTCCTGACAGACGTGTCCAGCCTCAGTAATGTGTCCCTCTATGTAATAATTCCAAGGAGGGCAGACAGTAACGCTCCTGACAGATGTGCCCCCCTATGTAATAATTCCGAGGAGGGCGGACAGTAGCACTCCTGACAGATGTGTCCCAGCCTCAGTAATGTGCCCCCCCTATGTAATACTTCCGAGGAGGGCAGACAATAGCGCTCCTGACAGATGTGCCCCCCTATGTAATAATTCCGAGGAGGGCGGACAGTAGCGCTCCTGACAGATGAGCCCCCCTGTGTAATAATTCCGAGGAGGGCAGACAGTAGCGCTCCTGACAGACGTGTCCCAGCCTCAGTAATGTGCCCCCCCCCCATGTAATACTTCCAAGGAGGGCGGACAGTAGCGCTCCTGACAGATGTGCCCCCCCTATGTAATAATTCCGAGGAGGGCGGACAGTAGCGCTCCTGACAGACGTGTCCCAGCCTTAGTAATGTGCCCCCCTATGTAATACTTCCAAGGAGGGCGGACAGTAGTGCGCCTGACAGACGTGTCCCAGCCTCAGTAATGTGTCCCCCCCCCCCATGTAATACTTCCGAGGGCGGACAGTAGCGCTCCTGACAGATGTGCCCCCCTATGTAATACTTCCAAGGAGGGCGGACAGTAGCGCTCCTGACAGATGTGCCCCCTATGTAATAATTCCTAGGAGGGCGGACAGTAGCGCTCCTGACAGATGTGCCCCCTATGTAAGAATTCCGAGGAGGGCGGACAGTAGCGCTCCTGACAGACGTGTCCAGCCTCAGTAATGTGTCCCTCTATGTAATAATTCCAAGGAGGGCAGACAGTAGCGCTCCTGACAGATGTGCCCCCTATGTAATCATTCCGAGGAGGGCGGACAGTAGCGCTCCTGACAGACGTGTCCCAGCCTCAGTAATGTGCCCCCCTATGTAATACTTCCGGGGAGGGTGGACAGTAGTGCTCCTGACAGATGTGCCCCCCTATGTAATAATTCCGAGGAGGGCGGACAGTAGCGCTCTTGACAGACGTGTCCCAGCCTCAGTGATGTGCCCCCCTATGTAATACTTCCGAGGTGGGTGGACAGTAGCGCTCCTGACAGACGCGTCCCAGCCTCAGTGATGTGCCCCCCTATGTAATACTTCCGAGGAGGGTGGACAGTAACGCTCCTGACAGATGTGCCCCCCTATGTAATAATTCCGAGGAGGGCGGACAGTAGCGCTCCCGACAGATGTGCCCCCCTATGTAATAATTCTGAGGAGGGCGGAGAGAGCGCTCCTGACAGATGTGCCCCCCTATGTAATAATTCCGAGGAGGGCGGACAGTAGCGCTCCTGACAGATGTGCCCCCCTATGTAATAATTCTGAGGAGGGCGGAGAGAGCGCTCCTGACAGATGTGCCCCCCTATGTAATAATTCTGAGGAGGGCGGAGAGAGCGCTCCTGACAGATGTGTCCCCCTATGTAATAATTCCGAGGAGGGCGGAGAGAGCGCTCCTGACAGATGTGTCCCCCTATGTAATAATTCCGAGGAGGGCGGAGAGAGCGCTCCTGACAGATGTGTCCCCCTATGTAATAATTCTGAGGAGGGCGGAGAGAGCGCTCCTGACAGACGTGTCTATGAGCTGGTGACAACCAATCAGGCGGTAACTGCAGCGATGACAAGGTTGTCACCCAGCTTTCCCAGTCACCGGCATGGCAAACCTTCACCGTACACTTATAGGAGGGGATAGCCACCACAGGGCAGTCCTATTGCTTAGGCCACCTCCCCAGAACGGAGTGGCTGACACAGACAGGAATAGTATAACCCATGGGAGCAGCAGGTCAGAGGCCTCTCGGCTGAACACACCCTGCACAGTGCCCACAGCCTCCCACCCCACAGCCCGGCCCCTGCGCGGGTCTGCAGGCACTATGCTATCCCCGTCCCTCCCAGGGCCTCCTGTGGCCACAGACAGACATGCACCAGCTGCGTGCACACATATACACACCATCATCAGCCAGCTCCAGCCTCGCCTGCTCGCACAAACCGCCGCGGGAGCGTCTCCCAGAAACCACGCCTCTCATTGGCCGCCGCGTCACAGTTATGCCTTCACTAGTGCACGTCTAGTGGCTGTTTCTCTTGTCAATCCAGTTATTAGCATTTCAGTTGGCTTTTCAGCTAGTCAGTTAGTGACGTCACCAGTACTAGCACGGTAGGATGCACGGGAAAAGGCATGTGGTTTTGTCGGTGACGCTGCCATTGGCTTACAGTCTAGCGCAAGTCATCATGGGAATTGAAGTTTTGTAAGCAGTGGTGTCTGTGACGCCTTTCTACAGTGTGCGGTGCGCAGCGGGGCGATCCGCCAGTCATCAGCCTGTGTGTCGGCGCTGCCAGATGAGGGCAGACTGCAGCACATAGCGTGGTAGAGATGTGACCGGAAGCATTGCTTCCTCCTCCCGGCCCAGCGCGCATGATCGCAGGGAGCGGACCTGGACTGAGACTCCACAGGCCTGCAACTGGGCTATCATGGCATCCTAGTTACAGGGGAAATGGGCACAAATAAGAGTGCCTGTAAATGGTGAATGAGTATATGTGAAAAAATAATAAGCAGGACTATGACAGTGGTCATTTGATATTTACTTCTGCACTCAGTCAGGGTTATGGGCAGGCAGAATAGGCAGCTGCCTAAGGACCCCGCTCCCTTTGGGCCCCCCATCCAGTGGCATGCTGCTATGGAGCCCATCAAGTTTAACCCCTTCATGACCCAGCCTATTTTGACCTTAATGACCTGACCATTTTTTGCAATTCTGACCAGTGTCCCTTTATGAGGTAATAACTCCGGAACGCTTCAACGGATCCTAGCGATTCTGAGATAGTTTTTTTCGTGACATATTGGACTTCATGTTAGTGGTAAAATTAGGTCGATAATTTTTGTGTTTATTTGTGAAATAAATGGAAATTTTGAGAAAATTTTGCAATTTTCAAATTTTGAATTTTTATTCTGTTAAACCAGAGAGTTACGTGACACAAAATAGTTAATAAATAACATTGCCCACATGTCTACTTTACATCAGCACAATTTTGGAAACAAATTTTTTTTTTTTGCTAGAAAGTTATAAGGGTTAAAATTTGACCAGTGATTTCTCATTTTTACAACGAAATTTACAAAACCATTTTTTTTAGGGACCACCTCACATTTGAAGTCAGTTTCAGGGTTCTATATGGCTGAAAATACCCCAAAGTGACACCATTCTAAAAACTGCACCCCTCAAGGTACTCAAAACCACATTCAAGAAGTTTATTAACCTTTCATGTGCTTCACAGCAGCAGAAGCAACATGGAAGGAAAAAATGAACATTTCACTTTTTAGTCTCAAAAATGATCTTTTAGCAACAATTTTTTAATTTTCCCAAGGGTAAACTTTCCCAAAATTTATTGTCCAGTTTGTCCTGAGTACTCTGATACCCCACATGTGGGAGTAAACCACTGTTTGGGCACATGTCGGGGCTCGGAAGGGAAGTAGTGACGTTTTAAAATGCAGACTTTGATAGAGTGGTATGCGGTAGTGATGGGTAAAATGCGATTTTTGGGTGAGCCGACTCTTTTGGATCGGCTCACCAAAAAGAACCGGTTCTTTTGGCTCCCAAAATGGCTCTTCATTTTTTACCTTTGCATTTTAATTTACAGCCAAATTCTGGAATGTTTTAATCCATCATTTTAGCAAAAATCTTCACACATGGCCATTTATGACATAAAAGAGTATAATTTCCAGAATAACCAGATTTTATATTATTTGCTGTAAAAAGTAACAAACACAAAATCAACCTGCAAATCAGCAACAGAATACGACTTTGCACGTAGCCTTACAGTGACACATTTTAGGCCATGTTCACACTGGGCGGAATTGATGGTCTCAAGATGTGATAGCAACTTTAAGAATTGACACATACACTAATTCCAACAGTCTGTCACATAGAGTACAGTTTGTTTTTGTGAACTTTAATGTGAATGGGCAGGCAGGCTTGAGGGCAATGGGGGAGGCTAGGCTGTGAGTACTGCATGCATGCAGCAGGTGGCCGCAACGGGCAGGAGGATGCATTGTCAGTCTCCGCTTTGGGGTTGTGGCTAAATAGGATCAGTGACTGTCTGTGGAACTGGCAAGGAGCCGTTTAAAATTTATATGGCTCCTTGCCAGGAGCCGACTCATATGGTTCACTATAAAGAGCCGGCTCTTTGAGCCGGCTCATTCAGGAGCTACCCATCACTAGTATGCGGGCGTTACATTACGTTTGCAGAGCTCCTGATGTGCCTAAACAGTAGAAACCCCCCACAAATGACCCCATTTTGGAAACTAGACCCCCCAAGGAACTTGTCTAGATGTGTGGTGAGCTCTTTGAACCCCCAAGTGCTTCACGGAAGTTTATAACGCAGAGCCGTGAAAATAATAATTTTTCTTTCCTCAAAAATGATTTATTTAGCCCGCAATTTTTTATTTTCACAAGGGTAACAGGAGAAATTGGACCCCAAAAGTTGTTGTTCAGTTTGTCCTGAGTATGCTGGTACCCCATATGTGGGGGTAAACCACTGTTTGGGCGCACGTCGGGGCTCGGAAGGGAGGGAGAACCATTTGACTTTTTGAACGCAAGATTGGCTGGAATCAATGGTGGCCCCATGTCGCGTTTGGAGACCCCCTGATGTGGTGATTCTAACTCCAACACTAACCCCAACACACCCCTAACCCTAAACCCAACTCTAACCACAACCCTAACCCCAACACACCCCTAACCACAACCCTAACCCCAACACACCCCTAACCCTAATCCCAACCCTAACCACAAGCTTAACCCTAACCCCAACACACCCCTAACCCTAATCTTAACCCTAATTCCAACCCTAAATCTAATTCCAACCCTAACACTAAGGCTATGAGCCCACGTTGCGGATTTTTACCTGCGGATTTCCTATACAGGAAAAGGTGTAATCCGCACAAAGAATTGACATGCTGCGAATCCGCAGCCAAATCCGCATTGTGTGCACAAAGCCTAATCCTAACCCTAATTGTAACCCTAACCCTAGTGGAAAAGTGAAATAAATATATTTTCTTTTTTTTATTATGTTCCCTACCTATGGGGGTGATAAAGGGGGGGTTTATTTACTATTTTTTTTATTTTGATCGCTGTGATAGAACCTATCACAGTGATCAAAATGTACCAGGAATGAATCTGCCGGCCGGCATGCGCCCACCATTTTGGAAGATGGCAGTGCCCATAGGAGAAGACAGAGGGACATCGGGACTCATTAAGTATGGGGGGGTGGGATCGGACAGCGGCGGGGCGGAGGGGAGGACGGGCGCGGAGGACAGGACGGAGGGGTAGAAAACACTGACAGCGGCGGCAGATCGCCGCTGTCAGTCAATGGCGGGGCAGATCGGAGTCTCCAGCCGTGGCCGATGATACTGCAGCATTGCCTATGGCTGGATTGTAATATTTCGCCAAGTTTCATAGGTGAAATATTACAAATTTCTCTGATTGGCTGTTTCACTTTCAACAGCCAATCAGAGCGATCGTAGCCACCTGGGGGTAAAGCCACTCCCCCGGGCTGAAGTACCACTCACCCTGTCCCTGCAGGTCGGGTGAAATTTGAGTTAACCCTTTCACCCGATCTGCAGGAACGTGTCTTTCATGACACATACGCTGTGTCACAGGTCGGGAAGGGGTTAATATAATGCCAACGCCGCCTCCTCGTGGCACATTCAACTGTATCGACAGGTGACTCTTCCCCATCATTTCCCTCTGACACATCGTGTGCGCTGTGACATCACTTCATCATGTACCATGCTATGTGCCAGGCAGTTGGCGGTGCAGCTGCTGAGACCAGAGCAGAGCGGGAATCAGCAGGGGAACGAGGAGGAGAGGTGAGTATTGAGTGTACACTACCGTTCCAAAGTTTAGGGTCACCCAGAGAATTTTGTGTTTTCCATGAAAACTCATACTTTTACTTGAGGGCAGAGCAAAGTACTGCAGTGCGCAGGTGGCGGGAAAGGTCAGAGAGGCCCGACGCCTGCGCACTGTAGTACTTTGCTCTGCCCTCAACAGGGCAGACAAAGTACGCCTGCGCCAGAGCCGCAGCAAGAAGACAAGAAGAGGACGTCATCTGATGAAGATAGGAGGCGCTGGACTCGACCGCGACGCCCATTGGACCGGACCGCAGCGGGACCGCCCCTGGGTGAGTATAATATAACCTTTCTTAATCAACTTTCAGGTTACATCGGGGGCTTATCTACAGCATTACAGAATGCTGTAGATAAGCCCCTGATGCCGGTGTCCGCAGCTCATATACGATTTTGGAGGTGACAGACTCTCTGTAATGGAACCAACAAATGTAATGCTCCAGATTCTCAACTAGCTCAAAGAAAGGTCAGGTTTATAGGTTCTTTAATCAGCCAAACTGTTTTCAGCTGTGCTAACATACTTGCACAAGGGTTTTCAAGGGTATTCTAACCATCCGTTAGCCTTCCTACACAGCAAACACAAAGTACCATAAGAACACTGGAGTGATGGTTGTTGGAATTGGCCTCTATACACCTATGCAGATGTTGCATTACAAACCAGGCGTTTGCAGCTAGAATAGTCATTTACCACATTAACAATGTATAGAGTGTATTTCTGAATCATTTAATGTTAGCTTCATTGGAAAAAACTGTGCTTTCAAAAATAAGGAAATTTCTAAGTGACTCTAAACTTTTGAACGGTAGTGTGTATGTATATATATATATATATATATATATATATATATATATATATATATATATATATATATATATATATACACTGCCTCAAAAAAATAAAGGGAACACTTAGACAACAGAATATAACTCCAAGTAAATCAAACTTCTGTGAAATCAAACTGTCCACTTGGGAAGCAACACTGATTGACAATCAATTTCACATGCTGTTGTGCAAATGTAATAGACAACAGATGGAAATTATTGTAGAGTTGAGCGACTTTTACTTTTTTTGGATCGAGTCGGGTTTCGCGAAACCCGACTTTGCCAAAAGTCGGGTCGGGTGAAATCAGCCGATTATTGCGTAAAGTCGGGGGCCGACTGAAACACGAAACCCAATGCAAGTCAATGGGGAATCAAAGTCGGCAGTGAGTGGAGGACAGGAAAACACCTACAGTGCCCATTTTAATGCCAAAAACATCAATTCTTATTACTGAAGCTTGTCAATCTTAATTTACTTTATAATAATAGTTAGGCATTGAAAACTGGGGGTCATTTGGTGGGGGGGTAGGGCTGGCTCAAGATTTTCGTGGGCCCAGGAAACGCGGAATACGTCACGGCGGTGGAGCAGGGAGAGGTAAGTATTTCAACTTTGCAAGTGCTTTGATCCTGAGCAAGCAGGGGGGGCCCACTCGTTGGCATTGGCACTGGCACAGGGCCCCTCATAGTACGGCGGTGTGTTTGACGGCGGGTGGCGCCTCCCACCGGCAGAGACACTTTTGCGTACTATGAGGGGCCCTGTGCCAGTGATGTCGCCAATGAGCATGCCCCCCCACCTGATGAAGGAACCTGCACTTTCATCTGCACCTTCCTCTTTGTCCCCGTGTAAGGTGGTATAGTATGCGGGAAGGGGAACCTGACTTTCAGCAGGGTCAGATTCTGGCTGTGTAGAGTGCAAGGTGAATGTAGTGGTCTGGGTCAATGTACCAGCAGACTCATCTAGCAGTAGCTGGGCAATGTGCAGGATGAGGAGGAAACACAGATATAGGCCCAAATAAAGTGGGCTAAATGCAGTTCAAAATTGGTAACAGGACTAAACAGGCGGCATTGCTTTGTTCAGCGGAGGACAACTGTAATGAGTGTCAGACACAGTTCGTAGGCCCAAATAATAAAGTAGGCTAAATGCAGTTCAAAACTGGTAACAGGACTAAACTGGCAGCATTGCTTTGTTCAGCGGAGGACAACTGTAAGGAGTGACAGACACAGTTAGTAGGCCCAAATAATTAAGTTGGCTAAATGCAGTCCAAAATTGGTAACAGGACTACACAGGCGGCATTGCTTTGTTCAGTGGACAACTGTAATGAGGGGCAGACACAGTTAGTAGGCCCAAATAATTAAATAGGCTAAATGCAGTTCAAAATTAGTAACAGGACTAAACAGGCGGCATTGCTTTGTTCAGTGGAGGACAACTGTAATGAGGGGCAGACACAGTTAGTAGGCCCAAATAATTAAGTAGGCTAAATGCAGTTCAAAATTGGTAACAGGACTAAACAGGCGGCATTGCTTTGCTCAGTGGAGGACAAATGTAATGAGGGGCAGACGCAGTTAGTAGGCCCAAATAATTAAGTAGGCTAAATGCAGTTCAAAATTGGTAACAGGACTAAACAGGCAGCATTGCTTTGTTCAGCGGAGGACAACTGTGAGGAGTGGCAGACACAGTTAGTAGGCCCAAATAATTAAGTAGGCTAAATGCGGTTCAAAATTCGTAACAGGACTAAACAGGCGGCATTGCTTTGTTCAGTGGAGGACAACTGTAATGAGGGGCAGACACAGTTAGTAGGCCCAAATAATTAAATAGGCTAAATGCAGTTCAAAATTGGTAACAGGACTAAACTGGTGGCATTGCTTTGTTCAGCGGAGGACAACTGTAAGGCGTGGCAGACACAGTTAATAGGCCCAAATAATTAACTAGGCTAAGTGCAGTTCAAAATTGGTAACAGGACTAAACAGGCGGCAATGCTTTGTTCAATGGAGGACAACTGTAATGAGGGGCAGACACAGTAGGCCCAAATAATTAAATAGGCTAAATGCAGTTCAAAATTGGTAACAGGACTAAACTGGCGGCATTGCTTTGCTCAGTGAAGGACAACTGTAATGAGGGGCAGACACAGTTAGGCCCAAATAATAAAGTGGGCTAAATGCAATTAAAAATTGGTAACAGGACTAAACAGGTGGCATTGCTTTGTTCAGTGGAGGACAACTGTAATGAGGAGCATACACAGTTAGTAGGCCCAAATAATTAAGTAGGCTAAATGCAGTTCAAAATTGGTAACAGGACTAAACAGGTGGCATTGCTTTGTTCAGTGGAGGACAACTGTAATGAGGAGCATACACAGTTAGTAGGCCCAAATAATTAAGTAGGCTAAATGCAGTTCAAAATTGGTAACAGGACTAAACAGGCGGCATTGCTTTGTTCAGTTGAGGACAACTGTAATGAGGGGCAGACACAGTTAGTAGGCCCAAATAATAAAGTGGGCTAAATGTCTGCCAAAAAATTGTTCATAAATAAACAGGTGGCATAGCTAGGTACAGGGGTGGGCTCCTCTGCTGAGTAGCAGACAGTGGTAGCCACTACTGCTTTTGCCACTACCACCAGATTCACCACCACCACCATCAGTACCAGCTGGCAACCACCGCCCAAGGACTCTTCCACCAGACTTCCTCATTTTTTGGAAAATCTAACCAAAATAACAACCGTTATATGGTACTGTAAAACAAGGTAGAAGGTGTATATAAACTTGTTGAGAATTTAAATCTCCCTTTTTTTTTTTGGAGACTGCACCAAAACTCAGGCCCAGTGTATAACACAGCACAATGTAAGTGGCAGAACGTGGCTGGCTGATATACGACAAACTAACAGAACTGACTTATATCCACTTTGTGACAATTTGAATCTCCCTTTTTTGGGAGGGGGACTGCACCAAAACTCAGGCCCAGTGTATAACACAACACAATATAAGTGGCAGAAAGTGGCTGGAAGATATATGAAAAAATACAAGGACTGTAGTACAATTTCTCCCTACAATGATCTCAGGACAAGTATGGCAGCAATACAAAGGACTGCTGCACACAAAAGTGTGGACAAATAAACACGATAACTGCAGAAAGCAGCAACAGGATTTTTGCTTTTAACCCCTTCACCCCCAAGGGTGGTTTGCACGTTAATGACCGGGCCAATTTTTACAATTCTGACCACTGTCCCTTTATGAGGTTATAACTCTGGAACGCTTCAACGGATCCCAGTGATTCTGACATTGTTTTCTCGTGACATATTGTACTTCATGATAGTGGTAAAATTTATTTGATATTACCTGCGTTTATTTGTGAAAAAAATGGAAATTTGGTGAAAATTTTGAAAATTTCGCAATTTTCCAACTTTGTATTTTTATGCAATTAAATCACAGAGATATGTCACACAAAATACTTAATAAGTAACATTTCCCACATGTCTACTTTACATCAGCACAATTTTGGAACCAACATTTTTTTTTGTTAGGGAGTTATAAGGGTTAAAAGTTGACCAGCAATTTCTCATTTTTACAACACCATTTTTTTTTAGGGACCACATCTCATTTGAAGTCATTTTGAGGGGTCTATATGAGAGGCCGGTTTCACACGTCAGTGGCTCCGGTACGTGAGGTGACAGTTTCCTCCCGTACCGGAGACACTGACACACGTAGACCCATAAAAATCAATGCATCTGTTCAGATGTCATTGATTTTGTGCGGACCGTGTGCGGACCGTGTCTCCGTGTGCCAAACACGGAGACATGTCAGTGTTCGTGGGAGCGCACGGATTACACGGACCCAATAGAGTCAATGGGTCCGTGTAAAACACGCACCTCACACGGACATTCTCCGTCTGGGGTCCGTGTGGCGTGCCGGAGACAGCGCTACAGTAAGCGCTGTCCCCCCCACATGGTGCTGAAGCCGCCATTCATATCTTCCCTGTAGCACCGTTTGCTACAGAGAAAATATGAATGATAGTGTTTAAAATAAAGATCCATGTGTCCGCCGCCCCCCCACCCCCTGTGCGCCCCCCCCGCTGGTCAGAAAATACTTATCCGGGTCCCCCGTCGGCAGTCGCTCCTTCCTGGTCTGGCCGCGCCTCCTACTGTATGCGGCCGATTACACTCATGAATATGTGGCTCCACCTCCAATAGGGGCGGAGCCGCCTATTCATGAGTGTAAATGAGCGGCCCCACGTGACCGCATACAGTAAGCCGCGGCCAGACCAGGAAGGAGCGACTGCCGACGGGGGATCCGGGTGAGTATTTTCTGACCAGCGGGGGGGGCGCACAGGGGGTGGGGGGGCTTTGGACACATGGATCTTTATTTTAAACACTATTCTTCATATTTTCCCTGCAGCAAACGTTGCTGCAGGGATGATATGAATCGCAGCTTCAGCACCATGCAGAGTGGGTACCACACGCTCCGTGTGGTACCCACTCGCCATACGGGCGGCACACGTGTGCCGCAGGTATGGCCTCCGTGAGTTCCCAGGCACACGGACACGGATAACTCCGGTACCGATTTATTCCGGTACCGGAATTATCTGGACGTGTGGGACAGCCCATAGAAAATACCCAAGTGTGACACCATTCTAAAAACTGCACCCTTCAAGGTGCTCAAAACCACATTCAAGAAGTTTATTAACCCTTCAGGTGTTTCACAGGAATTTTTGGAATGTTTAAAGGGAACCTATCACCCCGTTTTTTAAAGATTAGATAAAAATAGTGTGAAATAGGGGCAGAGCTGGGCTTTACATTACTGCCTTTTTGGTGCCTTTACACCCCCGTTAGGCTGCCGAAATACCTTTGTGAAGTGGCCGTTTTGTCCTGTCACTCAAGTTGGTCAGGTCGGATGGGCGTGGTCACAGCGCTGTTTCTCCCCCAGATCAGGCTCATCATTACGTTGGTGGCGTAGTGGTGTGCGCATGTCCAAGGTCCCGAATCCTGCACAGGGGTGTGAAAATAGCAGCGATGTCCGTTATTCCATTGGTGGTCAGTGGGCGCGGCCATCTTGCTTTGGCCGCGCGTGCGCAGAAGCGGCGCTCTGCTGGCCGCGGCTTCAGGAAAATGGCCGCGGGCATCCGCGCGTGCGCAGATGGCTATCGCGGCGGCCATTTTCGTGAAGCCGAGATGCGCATTTTAAAATGCGCGCGTGTCCAGCCTCCCGTGACGTCACGGCTTGTGATTAGTCGCGTCGCCCATGTGACCGCGACGCGACCAATCACAAAGCCGGAACCTAATTTTAAAATCCTGAAGGACCTGAAATTACGTCACGGCTTGCTGTGATTGGTCGCGTCGCGGCCACATGGGCGGCACGCGACCAATCACAAGCCGGGACTTCACGTAAGGAAGTTAAAGCGCGAATTTTAAGCAAACAACGCTGCCGGTTCCCTCGGTGAGGTCCAGGCTGCGTCGGAGAGGTGAGTATAGCAATATGTTTTATTTTAATTCTTTATTTTACACATTAATGTTGTTTCGATACCGATACCCGATACCACAAAAGTATCGGATCTCGGTATCGGAATTCCGATACCCGCAAGTATCGGCCGATACCCGATACTTGCGGTATCGGAATGCTCAACACTAGCGGTATGAGAATAAAGCGTTGTTTTTTGCCTCGTTTTTTTTTTACGATGTCCACTGAAGGGGTTAACTAGTGATATAGTTTTATAGGTGGGGTTGTTACGGATGCGGCGATACTAAATATGTGTACTTTTATTGTTTGTTTTTTTTATTTAGATTAAGAAATGTATTTATAGGAACAATTTATTTATTTTTTTTTTGGAATTTTTTGGGAATTTTTTTTTAGACATTGGAATATTTTTTTTTTTTACACTATAACATTGCCCCAGGGGGGGGGCATCATGTTATAGTGTAAGATCGGTGATCTGACACTTTGCTGTGCACGGTGTCAGATCACCGATCTGACGTGCACTTTTTCTATGCTTCCCGGCGCCTGCTCTGAGCAGGCGCAGTGAAGCCACCTCCCTGCAGGACCCGGATGCCGCGGCCATCTTGGATACGGGCCTGCAAGGAGGAGGAGGAGGTAAGAGACCCTCGCAGCAACGCGATCACATCGCGTTGCTTCGGGGGTCTCAGGGAAGCCCGCAGGGAGCCCCCTCCCTGCGCGATGCTTCCCTATACCGCCGGCACACTGCGATCATGTTTGATCGCGGTGTGCCAGGGGTTAATGTGCTGGGGGCGGTCCGTAACCGCTCCTGGCACATAGTGCCGGATGTCAGCTACGATAGGCAGCTGACACCCGGCCGTGATCGGCCGCGCTCCCCCGCCGATCGCTCTGGACGTACTATCCCGTCGGTGGTCATACGGGCCCACCCCACCTCGACGGGATAGTACGTCCAATGTCAGAAAGGGGTTAAAAAAGCAGTTGGTTTGCACAGCAGCGTGCAAACAGCAATGCAGCTATCAGGGAGCCTTATAAAGCAGCCTAATAAGCTACAGAGCTGATGCACAAAAATATACCCTCCACTGTCCCTGCAAAAAAAAGGTGGTGTTGGACTGGAAATCGCTACAGCACAAGCGGTTTGGGGGTTAATCTTCCCTCCCTAACTATATCCCTTCTTCTGACGAAGCTGCAGCAACCTCTCCCTATGCTCAGATCGGCAGAAGTAAGATGGCGGTCGGCGTGCACTCCCCTTTATACCCCCTGTGACGCCGGAGAAAGCAAGCCAATCACTGTCATGCCCTTCTCTAAGATGGTGGGGACCGAGACCTATGTCATCATGCTGCCCACACTCTGTGTCCTCCATTGGCTGAAAAATGGTGCTGAATGCGTCATATGAAACGCGACTTTGGCGCGAAGATCGCCGACCGCATGGCCGATCCCACACTAGGATCGGGTCGGGTTTCATGAAACCCGACTTTGCCGAAAGTCGGCGATTTTTGAATTTGTCCGATCCGTATCGCTCAACCCTAAATTATTGGCATTTATCAAGACACACTTAATAAAGGAGTGGTTCTGCAGGTGGGGACCACAGACCACATCTCAGTACCAATGCTTTCTGGCTGATGTTTTTGGTCACTTTTAAATGTTGGTTGTGCTTTCACACTAATGGTAGCATAAGGCCGGAGACACACTGGTGCGAGAGACGGCCGAGTCTCGCTGGTTAAAAGCAAGCTGTGGCACCTGCATTCCGGAGCTGAGCGTGCAGCTCCATGTATTGCTATGGAGCCGCACGCTCCGCTCCGGAGTGCAGGTGCCACAGCTTGCTTTTAACCAGCGAGACTCGGCCGTCTCTCGCACCAGTGTGTCTCCGGCCTAAGATGGACTCTCCAACCCATACAAGTGGCTCAGGTAGTACAGCTCATCCAGGATGGCACATCAATGCAGGCTGTGGCAAGGTTTGCTGTATCTGTCAGCATAGTGTACAGAGGCTGGAGGCGCTACCAGGTGACAGGCCAGTACACCAGGAGATGTGGAGGGGGCCTTAGGAGCAGGACCGCTAACTCCGCCTTTGTGCAAGGAGCAACAGGAGGAGCACTGCCAGAGCCCTGCAAAATTACCTCCAGTAGGCCACAAATATGCATGAAACCGACTTCATGAGGATGGTCTGAGTGCTCGACGTCCACAGATAGGGTTGTGCTCACAGCCCAACACCGTGCAGGACGCTTGGCATTTGCCACAGAACACCAGGATTGGCAAATTCGCCACTGGCGCCCTGTGCTCTTCACAGATGAGAGCAGGTTCACACTGAGCGCGTGACAGACATGACAGAGTCTGGAGACGCCATGGAGAGCGATCTGCCTGCAACATCCTTCAGCGTGACCGGTTTGTCAGTAGGTCAGTAATGGTGTGGGGTGGCATTTCTTTGGAGAGCTGCCCAGACCTCCGTGTGCTCGACAGACGTAGCCTGACTGCCATTATGTACCGAGATGAGATCCTCAGACCCCTGGTGTTAGGGCTGGCGGAAGCACCGAGTAAATATAGAGATCTTATTTGGTGCGTTCGCAGCCCGGGGTCCACCGTGCAGGAAAATAACCTGCTACACTATATGGCGGTAGAATCGATCTCTGTTGCTTCACAGAGTCGCTATAAAGAAAGGACTGTGTCCTGTTAAACTCCACAGGAATACACAGTAACTGCTGAGCAGATAGCAGCTTGTGGTCACGCAGTCAAGGAGGCAAACATACAATCTCCTCACCGGAGGAGCCGGTATTCTAGGTGGCTTATTTCAGCCGGGTCCCTGAATCCACACAAGCGTGACCACTTTGGCGCAAAACTCATAATATGCATTGATACTAGTGCATGGCCATGCGGCCATGCGAACCTTATATAGCTGCAGCAAGTACAAGACCTTTCTAGAAGGACCAATGAGAGGCTGCCACAGAGCCTGAGCACCTTCAGGACCTTCCTGGAGAACCAATGGGCTTTGCTGCAGTATCCAAGCATGTGACCCTCGATCTCCAATGAGAGATCTTACCCTGGGCATGCTCAGAAGGAGAAAAGCAGGACTTAGTCCCAAAAGCGTCTGCTCGCCGCTGCCCAGCACTAGCTTCAATGGCAGAAGCTGGAAAAGCAGCAATAACCCTTTGCACAGAGTCAGACTGAGCGAGACGCTGGGACTGACATCTCCGCTGAGCAGGCTCCACTGCAGCAGGAGAAGAATGGGAGACCGCAGTGGAGATGGCCCGAGATTCCCCCTGTGCAGAGGCGGGAACTCAACCCCTAACACCTGGTGAGAACATATGCTAGTGTGGTTAGTCCTGGGTTCCTCCTAATGCAGGACAATGCCAGACCTCATGTGGCTGGAGTGTGTCAGCAGTTCCTGCAAGATGAAGGCATTGAAGCTATGGACTAGCCCGCCAGTTCCTCAGACCTGAATACAATTGAACACATCTGGGACATCCACCCCTTTTTTTGAGCTGTGCGCACAGGAGCCGTTCTGTCCAGCGTGTCCACATGGCCATTCCTTTTCTGAATCCTGCTCATACAGGTATTGTACATATGACCAGGTTTTAAATACATCAGATAGTGATTACATACATTAGTTAGGACTGCTCTGATACGGGTATACCTTGACGTTTGGTAGAGCGGCTTAATATTCATCTTTTGCAAAAAAAAGTATCAACCAAATACCCTATTTTTTCCATCTTTTTACTAGCACTTGCTGTCCACTGTGATTTTTTTGCAACAGAGTGTTTTTGGTTTTACTGTGCTTTTTTGTGTTTTCAAGTCACTTGGTGGTGTGAACATGTCTCTACGGGCTTGTTCACTATGCGCGCAGCTCATGTGTTCTGGTTTTAGTTCAGTTACTAGCCTTGTAAATGTTCATGCATAATGTACAACATGTGTAGTATGTATTTCTGCTATACCATGCACTGATTGTATGTATATGATTGTTTACAGTTTCATCGCGTCAATATACTTCTACGTTCAATAAAAGCACAGACTCAACCACAGTCTCCTTTTTGGACTCCGGTATAGCGGCTTCGCTGCCTGTATAGCTACATATGAGCCTGCCTCATTTAGTGAGGACAGAACAGTCTATAATTTTAAGGGTAGGTTAATTTTAACATTGAGAGATAGAATATCAAAAATAAAATCCAAAAATCACATTGTATAAATTATATAAATTTATTTGCATTTTGCAGTAAGAAATAAGTATTTTATCCCCCTACCAACCATTAAGAGTTCTGGCTCATACAGACCAGTTAGACGCTCCTAATCAACTCGTTACCTGCATTAAAGACAGGTGTCTTACATAGTCATTTTTATTTGTTCATGTAACTAAATATTTCAGCCTCTGATCCTCTCATGAATTTACAGCCATCATGAGCATTTTCCATCAACTGAGCTTCCTGATGAACCTAATGGACGGGGAAACGTGTCGAGGCAGTTTCTGCAATTAATTATTTTTTTATCTTTATATTTAGTTACATATTTATCTGTCAGGAATATCTACAGTATGTACTAGATTAGCCCCCTTTCACACATCAGTTTTGTGCCGTCAGTCACAATCCGTTGGCTTGACGGATCTGTCGCAGATTGTGAAAAACTGATGTGACGGATGCGTTTTTTGGACGGATCTGACTAGCGGATCTGAATGCTCAGTTAAAAAAAATGGAATCCGTTGCCATAGGCTTCCCTTCTAGCAAACGACGGACACAAAAAAAAGTTACTTTGTCTGTTGTCTCTGGCTGCCTGACAATTTTCGACGGATCCAGCAAACGACGGATGAAACGTGAGGCCATCCGTCGCTAATACAAGTCTATGAGAAAAAACGGATCCGGCGGCATCAGTTGCTGGATCCGTTTTTTTCAAAATTCGATGGATTGCAATTGATGGCAAGAAACTGATGTGTGAAAGGGGCCTAAGGCTGTCACTCATTTTCTGCTGTTTAGCTCACTTTATCAGTGCATAAAAGGGAGAGTAGTCGAGGAGCGGGGGCACCACTCCGTACCTATTACGGTGCCAACCTCTGCGATAGGCAGTATCAGTTCAGGTGAAAAATAGTGATTATTATATCTATAGTTATCAGAAATAATAGGGTAGTTTGATATTACGGTGGTCCTCATTGGATTCCCATCCACTTTTCATACCACATGGGTTGTGGTGTTTTTTAATGAGATATGCTTTAGTGTATTGTTTTTAGAGGATATGTATGTTGACAGCCAGGGGTGTAACTACAACAGGTTCAGGGGTTGCAATCGCACTCGGGCCCTGGAGCCTAGGGGGCCCTAAAAGTCCCTTTGGCCTATAGAAAAATACTATTCCTATTAAAGATTTAAAACATTTGGGGGCCCCATTGGAGCTTTCGCATCGGGGCCCATGAGTTTCATGTTACACCACAGTTGACAGCTATCTTACCCAACTCTCACATACAAAGGAGTGTTCACTTTACCAAATACTCCGGAGTTCTCTATGATAGAACCACTGCCAGACATGTTTGGGGGTGACATCTCAGAGAACAAAAAGATCTGCTTTTCAAAATCAGACAGACCAAATCCTTATCTCCCTCAACTAGCATTTGTCAGAGGTAAAGGTACCTTCACACGAAGCGACGCTGCAGCGATAGCGACAACGATGCCGATCGCTGCAGCGTCGCTGTTTGATCGCTGGAGAGCTGTCACACAGACCGCTCTCCAGCGACCAACGATGCCGAGGTCCCCGGGTAACCAGGGTAAACATCGGGTTGCTAAGCGCAGGGCCGCACTTAGTAACACGATGTTTACCCTGGTTACCAGCGTAAAAGTAAAAAAAACAAACAGTACATGCTCACCTTCGCGTCCCCCAGCGTCTGCTTCCTGACACTGACTGAGCTCCGGCCCTAACAGCACAGCGGTGACGTCACCGCTGTGCTTTCACTTTCACTTTAGGGCCGGCGCTCAGTAAGTGTCAGGAAGCAGACGCTGGGGGACGCGCAGGTGAGCATGTACTGTTTGTTTTTTTTACTTTTACGCTGGTAACCAGGGTAAACATCGGGTTACTAAGCGCGGCCCTGCGCTTGGTAACCCGATGTTTACCCTGGTTACCAGTGTAAAACATCGCTGGTATCGTTGCTTTTGCTTTCAAACACAACGATACACAGCGATCGGACGACCAAATAAAGTTCTGGACTTTATTCAGCGACCAGCGACATCACAGCAGGATCCTGATCGCTGCTGCGTGTCAAACGAAACGATATCGCTAGCGAGGACGCTGCAACGTCACGGATCGCTAGCGATGTCGTTTCGTGTGAAGGTACCTTAAGTTGTAGCCCCCTTAAGAGCAGATTAAAAGTCACATGCAACTGCAATTACCCCCTCCGTGATAGCTCACTCAATACTAGCCCCAATACTAATGTTATAATACCAGTGTGTTAAATATCAAAGTTCAATGTTAACTAGAAAATTAAAATGGGAGCATTTTGTGTAATAGATAAACATTTTTTTAATTTGACTGTGGCTGCAGAGCATCATCCAATGGTTACTATGGCTCACAAGGTATAAAAGACGGGATCTCCGCTGGAAAGTGTATACCTATGCATGTCTAATTGGTCTTCTTTACTCTTGCAAGGATCTCTTCATTTTGTCTGACTCCAGAATCAATACTCGTCAAAATTATCAGCACTTAGTGAAAGATTTTTCCTTACTGCAGCATATTTCTTAAAACGTAAACAGGTTGTCTGACCCCGAAATCCATTTTTTTTAAGCTAATCTGTGCTGTATTGTGATATACAACACCCCTATACATTTAGTTTTGTGTTTCGCTCCTCCTGAATTTCATTTCATTCCCTACACACACTTTGTTTACCTGCGGCTCTACCAAACTTGACAGCCCCCTGTGCTTTATTATCTAACGTCACAGCCAGAGCTGGCACCAAGAAAGGGACATACGGATGAGGGCGTTACAGACGGACGAGGGGTATACGGACGAGAGAGGGAGGGAGAGACGGACTAGAGGGAAAGACAGACAAGAATGGGAGGGAGAGACGGACGAGAGAGGGAGGGAGAGACAGACAAGAGAGTGAAAAAGACGGACGAGAGGGAAAGAGGGAGGGAGAGATGGACGAGAGGGAAAGAGGGAGAAACGGACGAGAGAGGGAGAGATGGACGAGAGGGAGGGATGGATGAGAGAGGAAGGGAGGGAGAGACAGATGAGAGAGGGACGGACAAGAGAGAGAGGGACGGATGAATGAGAGGGAGGGACGGACGAGAGGGAGGGACAGACGAGAGGGAGGGACAGATGAGAGAGGGAGGGAGGGACAGACGAGAGAGGGAGGGACAGGTGAGAGAGGGAGGGACAGACGAGAGAGGGAGGGACAGACGAGAGAGGGAAGGATGGACAAATGAGAGAGGGAGGGATGGACAAGAGAGAGAGGGACGGACGAGAGAGGGAGGGACGGACAATTGAGAGGGAGGGACAGACGAGAGAGGGAGGGATGGACAAATGAGAGAGGGAGGGATGGAAGAGAGGGAGGGAGGGAGGCAGGGACGGACAAGAGAGGGAGGGAGAGACGGACAAAAGGAGGGAGAGACGGACAAGAGAGGGACAGATGAGAGGGAGGGATGGACGAGAGGGAGGGATGGACGAGAGGGAGGGTGGATGAGAGGGCGGGATGAACAAGTGGGAGGGACGGATGAGTGGGAGGGATGGACGAGTAGGAGGGATGGACGAGAGAGGGAGGGAGGGATGGACGAGAGGGAGAGACGGACGAGAGAGGGCGGGAGGGACGGATGAGAGAGGGAGGGACGGATGAGGGAGGGACAGACGAGAGAGGGAGGGACGGACTTACGAGTGGTAAGGATGGACGAAAGGGAGGGAGGGACGGACAGATGAGAGAGACGGATGGACGAGAGAGAGAGGGAGGGACAGACGGATGAGATAGAGGAGGGAGGGATGAGATAGAGAAGGAGGGAGGGACGGACGAGAGAGTGAGGGATGGAAGAGGGAGGGATGCATAGAGCACATTATACTCACCTAAGTAGAAGCCTTTTCCTTCCTGGTTCGTCCAATCAGTGGAGTCATTCTCATCCTACCTGACACTGTGTGCGGCACAGGGGAGGCTGGAGCAGGAGGGGTAGGGTCTGGCAGAAACTGGGTGTATGATATCTGTTGTGATGTTTATGACCAGTCGCTACCAGACAAGTAAACTCTGGTCAGAGAGTGAGCAGCTCCTCACATGTGTGTGATACCTTGGAAACCGTGCAGAATGCCAACAGGGAGGATATTACACACCGTCAGCATTCTGCAGCCTAAGTACACAAACAAATTATACAGAAAGCCTGGACAACCCCTTAAAATGTCACACCCAAGGGAACAAATTAGGATCAATAATAAAAGAAGTCTGCCTGCTGTTACTATAACTGAAGGACCATAAAGCAATGAATCAGCAGTGGAATCTCTCTATCCATTACTGATATATAACAGGGCACTTATTAGAGATTGAACTGGAGCCAGTGCTGCATAGCTGAAACCAGAGACATGGATGTGTGCCAGTTACAAAGAACCCAATACTATTAACTCCTAAACAGCACGAACAGTATTCCCTATAAAACCTTGCTACTTCTGTAAATTGAAGTGTGTATATATATATATATATATATATATATATATATATATATATATATATTTATTATAGGCATTCCTTTGTGAGCTGCATACCGCCGTGAATAAAGTCAGTTACATTACTCAAGCAGTCAACTTCAACTCTTATAAGTTGACATAAATGGCAAAATAAAAACTTCATTGCCAGTATCACATTTATCAGGCAAACTCTGGCAATATGTACTCCTTTATTACCATAGACTAGTAATGTTTCCAGACCTTATTGTTGGACTTCATTGATAAGCTCAGTGTTGTGGGCTGCCCTAGTTGGACCACTTGCTTAAATGGGTAGTCATAAATGTGAACATCTGCAAGGAGTTTGTATGTTCTCCCCGTGTTTGTGTGGGTTTCCTCTGGGTTCTTCCGGTTTCCTCCCACATTCCAAAGACATACTGATAGGGAATTTAGATTGTGAGCCCCTTCGGGGACAGCGATGATAGTGTCTGTAAAGCGCTAAGGAATATGATAGCGCTATATAAAAATAAAGATTATTATTAATATGTAACAACCATATATCAGTAGAACTGGGGTCCCCTGACTGACACTCTGCCAGGTGAGGATGTTGCAGATCAAAACATCCAAGCCAAGGAGTTGGACACAGGTGGCCCAGCATGTCTTTCTTCTTGGAGTTAAACAGTCTGGAAAGTCACCACTTGGTAGGATAGATTCTCTTTCTACTGATATTGTACCATCTTAAAGGTGAGACGTACACCCATTAGAGATACTCTATATGGTATATTATGGATATGCCATCAATGTCTATAGTGGGAAACCCCTATTAGGCATGTGCAGTAATCAGGTAATGAAGGCAGAAAATAAGGAGTCAATTTTTTTATCCACAAGTTCTGTGTTTTGCAAATAAAACTTGTACTTAGAATGATCTTTTTTTCAGATGTCTGTATTTTTGCAGACCAAGTGGTCTGTACGAAACCAAGGAAGCATGTCTGATTTTCATTGGAGATACAGATCAAACTTACCAATAAGGCTGTGTGAACACGCTGCACATTTGGGGCATTTTTTTTTCTAGATACACCTGAAGCAATCCTGATGCTAGCAAAGTGAACGAGAAACCTAAAGTGTCATGCACAATGTGACAACACAGCATTAATCTTAATTATCCAGACGTAAATTCAGTAAGCTATAGCCTGTTGTCTATATGTTGACTTTTGAATTTGTGTGTGTTCTTTGCTTGGTCAAGAAAAAGCCGGATTACTTACCGGTAATGCTCTTTTAATAAGTCCACGATAGCACCCACTGGAGAGAGGGATCCGCCCCAATAGGAACAGGAAACCTACTGAAAATAAAAGGGGGCGGTCCACCTCTCCTCCACAGTGGGGTTTCAGAGTACCAGGAGGACCGCCAGTATTAGGCAGAATACTTTTTTTTATGTTTTAGCTTATTTAATCTATATTAAGTGGAAATAACCTAATTAGTATGTGCTATGTTTTTAATCTTTAGAGAGGGAAGTGGCTGGGTGCTGTAAGAGCATTACCGGTAAGTAATCCGGCTTTTTACTCTTTGCCACGACAGCACCCACTGGAGAGATTTCCAGAGACCATCACCTAGGGGGGACCACCGTGCGGAGGACAGTCCTACCAAAGTCCAGGTCCGAAGTTGACGAGAGGTCAAGCCTATAGTGATTATAGAAAGTAGAAGGAGCCGACCACGTTGCCGCCTTACATATGTCCTCAAATGGAACGTTTCCCCTTTCGGCCCAGGAAGATGCCATAGCTCTGGTGGAATGTGCTTTAATGCCCTCCGGAGGATCTTTATTTTTCACGGAGTAAGCCAGTCAGATAGCATCTCAAATTCACCGGGATAAGGTGCCCTTCATGATTCCATACCCCTTCTTTTGGCCCTGGAAGGATATGAACAGAGCCCTACACTGCCTCCAACTCCTAGGCCTTTTAATGTATTGTAATACTATTCCCCTGACATCCAGGGTGTGAAACTTCTGTTCCCCAGGAGTGGAGGGGTCCCTAAAGAAGGTGGGGAGAAGTATTTCTTGTGATCTATGAAATTTCCCAGCTACCTTGGGGAGGTATGAGGGGTCTGGCTTTAAAACCAACCTATCCTGAAACGTCAGAAGGAAGGGTGGATCTATAGACAGAGCTTGAATGTTACTGACTCTCCTAGCTGATGTTAGTGCTACTAAGAAAGCCGTATCTATAGGCTCAAATGGAGGTTCTGTTAGAGCGTCTAGGACTAGGTTCAAATCCCAGGGAGGAACCCTAGGTATGTGAACGGGGATAATCCGTTCACAAGCTGTGATGAATCGGGACATCCAATTAATTTGTTTGCAACATTATGGCCATAGAGGGCACCTAGTGCAGACACGTGGACTTTTAGTGTATTTACAGAAATACCTAACTCTTTTCCCTTTTGTAGGAATTCTAAGATGGGCCTTATCGGGACTTCTGTAGAATCGGAAGTTGTATAGAACTGAAGAAACTTCCTCCATATTTTAGCGTAAATCTTTGTGGTAGGCTGTTTCCTGCTGTGCAGTAGTGTATCAATTAACCCTTTGGAGAATCCTCTAGATTTTAGTATCAAATTCTAGGCCGTCAAGTGGAGGCTGTCCACTTGAGGGTGGAAGCAAGGTCCCTGAGGGAGTAGGTTTGGGATTGAGGGAAGGACCCAGGGGTCTGACACTAACATTGTTTGCAGCCACGAGAACCATGGTAAAATTATCCTGGCCCCCTCCTCTCTGATTTTCCGAATGACCTGTGGCAGTAGAATTATCGGAGGGAAGGCGTATGCTAGGTTGAATTGCCAAGGTATTTGAAGAGCGCCTAGAATGTCTGGATGGTCTGCCAAGGATAGGGAGGCAAATTTCCATACTTGATTGTTTTCTTTCATAGCAAAAAGGTCTGTCTGAGAATGACCCCATAGTGATACTATTTTTTAGAAGATTCGATGATTTAGGCACCATTCTCCTTGTCGTAGAGTATACCGACTTAGGAAGTCCGCTTGTTGGTTGTTCTCTCCCCTGATGTGAAGAGCAGAAAGGGATAGATGTTTTTCAGCCAAGTTCAAGATCTTTCCTGCGGAAGACATTAGAGCGTCTGATCGAGTACCTCTTTGTTTATTTAGATATGCCACTGTTGTAGTATTGTCTAACAAGATTCTCATATGTTTTCCCCAGAGCTGTGGAAGAAAATGATGTAATGCATAATTTACTGCATTTAGCTCTTTTAAGTTAGATGAATGTCGGAATTCTTCTTTATTCCATATCCCTTGGCAGAAGCTATTTCCCATATGGGCACCACATCCACAGGGACTAGCATCAGTAGTTAACCCCTTCATGACCCAGCCTATTTTGACCTTAATGACCTGGCCGTTTTTTTTTTTTGCAATTCTGACCAGTGTCCCTTTATGAGGTAATAACTCAGGAACACTTCAACGGATCCTAGCGGTTCTGAGAATGTTTTATCGTGACATATTGGGCTTCACGTTAGTGGTAAATTTAGGTCGATAATTTTTGCGTTTATTTGTGAAAAAAATGGAAATTTGGCAAAAATTTTGACATTTTTATTCTGTTAAACGAGAGAGTTATGTGACACAAAATAGTTAATAAATAACATTACCCACATGTCTACTTTACATCAGCACAATTTTGGAAACAATTTTTTTTTTTTTTTGCTAGGAAGTTATAAGGGTTAAAATTTGACCAGCGATTTCTCATTTTTACAACAAAATTTACAAAACCATTTTTTTAGGGACCACCTCACATTTGAAGTCAGTTTGAGGGGTCTATATAGCTGAAAATACCCAAAAGTGACAATTCTAAAAACTGCACCCCTCAAGGTGCTCAAAACCACATTCAAGAAGTTTATTAACCCTTCAGGTTAGAAGAAAAAATGAACATTTAACTTTTTAGTCACAAAAATGATCTTTTAGCAACAATTTTTTTATTTTTCCAAGGGTAAAAAGAGAAACTGGACCCCAAAAGTTATTGTACAATTTGTCCTTAGTACGCTGATACCCCATATGTGGGGGGGAACCACTGTTTGGGCGCACGACAGGGCTCGGAAGGGAAGGAGCGCCATTTGACTTTTTCAATGAAAAATTGGCTCCAATCTTTAGCGGACACCATGTCGCATTTGGAAGAGCCCCTGTGTGCCTAAACATTGGAGCTTGCCCACATGTGACCCCATTTGGGAAACTAGACCTCCCGTGGAACAAATCTAGATGTGCGGTAACCACTTTAAACCCCAAAGTGCTTCACAGAAGTTTATAACGCAGAGCCGTGAAAATAAAAAATAATTTTTCTTTCCTCAAAAATGATTTTTTAGTCCGCTATTATTTTCACAAGGGTAACTGGAGAAATTGGACCCCAAAAGTTGTTGTCCAGTTTGTCATGAGTACGCGGATACCCCAAATGTGGGGGGGAACCACTGTTGGGTACACGTCGGGGCTCGGAAGGGAAGTAGTGACATTTTGGAATGCAGACTTTGATGGAATGGTCTGCGGGCGTCACGTTGCATTTGCAGAGCCTCTGATGTGCCTAAACAGTAGAAACACCCCACAAGTGACCCCATTTTGGAAACTAGACCCCCCCAAGGAACTTATCTAGATGTGTGGTGAGCACTTTGAACCCCCAAGTGCTTCACAGAAGTTTACAACCCAGAGCCGTGAAAATAAAAAAATATTTTTCTTTCCTCAAAAATTATGTTTTAGCTAGCAATTTTTTATTTTCACAAGGGTAACGGGAGAAATTGGACCCCAATAGTTGTTGCCCAGTTTGTCCTGAGTATGCTGGTACCCCATATGTGGGGGTAAACCACTGTTTGGGAGCACGTCGGGGCTCGGAAGGGAGGGAGCACCATTTGACTTTTTGAACGCAAGATTGGCTGGAATCAATGGTGGCGCCATGTTGCGTTTGGAGACCCCTGATGTGCCTAAACAGTGGAAACCCCTCAATTCTAACTCCAACACTAACCAAAACACACCCCTAACCCTAATCCCAACTCTAGCCATAACCCTAATCACAACCCTAACCCCAACACACCCCTAACCACAACCATAACCCCAACACACCCCTAACCCTAATCCCAACCCTAACCCCAACACACCCCTAACCACAACCCTAACCCTAACCACAAGCCTAATCTTAACCCTATTTCCAACCCTAGCCCTAAACCCAACCCTAACTCTAATTCCAACCCTAACCCTAAGGCTATGTGCCCACGTTGCGGATTCGTGTGAGATTTTTCTGCAGCATTTTTGAAAACTCCACAGGTAAAAGGCACTGCGTTTTACCTGCGGATTTCCAGTGTTTTTTGTGCGGACTTCACCTGTGGATTCCTATTGAGGAACAGGTGTAAAATGCTGTGGAATCCGCACAAAGAATTGACATGCTGCGGAAAATACAACGCAGCGTTTTCGCGCAGTATTTTCCGCACCATGGGCACAGCAAATTTGGTTTTCCATAGGTTCACATGGTACTGTAAACCTGATGGAACACTGCTACGATCCGCAGCCAAATCCGCACCATGTGCACATAGCCTAATTCTAAGGGTATGTGCACATGCTGCGGAAAACGCTGTGGATCCGCAGCAGTTTCCCATGAGTTTACAGTTCAATGTAAACCTATAGGAAACAAAAAACGCTGTGCACATGCTGCGGAAAAAACTGCACGGAAATGCAGCGGTTTACATTCCGCAGCATGTCACTTCTTTCTGCAGATTCCACAGCGGTTTTACAGCTGTTCCTATATAAAATCGCAGTTGTAAAACCGCAGTGAAATCCGCAGAAAAAACGCGGTAAATAGGATTAGGGCTAGGGTTAGAATTAGGGTTAGGGTAAGGCTATGTGCACACGTATTCTGGTCCTCTGCGGATTTTTCCGCAGCGGATTTGATAAATCCGCAGTGCAGAACCGCTGCGGAAAAGTCCGCAGAGGACCAGAATACGTGTGCACATAGCCTTACCCTAACCCTAATTCTAACCCTAGCCCTAATTCTAACCCTAACCCTAGTGGAAAAATAAAAAGTAAATATATTTTCTTCATTTTATTATTGTCCCTACCTATGGGGGTGATGAAGGGGGGGGGGGGTTCATTTACTACTTTTTTTTGTTTTGATCACTGTGATAGGTTTTATCACAGTGATCAAAATGTACATGGAACGAATCTGCCGGCTGGCAGATTCGGCGGGCGCACTGCGCATGCGCCCGCCATTTTGGAAGATGGCGGTGCCCATGGAACAGACGGACGGACACCGGGAGGCTTGGTAAGTATAAGGGGGGTGATCGGAGCACGGGGGTGTGATCGGAGCACGGGGGGGGGGGTGGTATCGGAGCACAGGGGGAGCGGACAGAAGGACGGGGGAGCGGACAGGCGGACGGAGGGGAGCGGAGCACAAGATGAAGGACTGGGGAGATCGGTGGCGGTAGGGGGGGCAGATCAGGGTTTCCAGCCATGGCCGATGATATTGCAGCATCGGCCATGGCTGGATTGTAATATTTCACCACTTTTCATAGGTCAAATATTACAAATTGCTCTGATTGGCTGTTGCACTTTCAACAGCCAATCAGAGCGATCGTAGCCACGTGGGGGCAAAGCCACCCCCCGGGCTAAAGTACCACTCCCCCTGTCCCTGCAGATCGGGTGAAATTGGAGTTAACCCTTTCACCCGATCTGAAGGGACGCGATCCCTCCATGACGCCACATAGGTGTCACAGGTCGGCTTGGCACCGACTTTCATGACGCATACGTGGCGTCACAGGTCGGGAAGGGGTTAAAACATGGAATGGTGTTATCACCCAAGGGACACCACCCGCCAAGTGTTACTATCTAACCACCACACTAGAGAAGCTAGGACTTCCTGGGATAAGGTAATTTTTTTCTCGAGATAGCCAAGAAGTCGTCTCTCCTCTCGAAGGATCTGATGTTGCAGTATCTGGGTATGGTATTGTAACTATATATTCTTGTGCATTTGTTGCACATGTCTGTTGTTTGACATGACTACTTTTCTGTAGTGCTCACTTTCTTTTCTTCCTTGCCCCTAATCATGTATATACTTGTTTTCTAGTGAGGTTTGACAAAGACCCACCACGGGGTCGAAAAGTTGCCTACTTACCTACTTTATACCTACCGCAGAGTCCCTCTCCTAATAGCCTTAACATTGTGATGACTTGAATAAACTTTTTGCTCCCGTTATGCATTCAAAAAATCCAAACCTGAGTGCGGCTGTTTTCTTCAATATATGACTTTGTTTGGATCATTTCCACGTCCAGCCAGCACCTATCTAATCATACACTTCTTCTCTATAAATTACCAATTCAATGTCCTCCCGTTCGGCATTTCATCAGCGCCGCAGGTATTTACCAAGATTATAGCAGAAGTAGTAATCTTCATTAGTCATCAGGGGATTTGCATCAATCCGTATCTAGACGACTTTCTCGTCGTCGCACCATCTATCCCTTGTCTAAATTTAGATGTGGCAAAAAACCTTGGAGATCATGGAATCCCTGGACTGGATCCCAAATTTGGAGAAGTTGGATCTTCATCCTTCATCAAGGAAGAAATTCCTTGGAATTCTCTTGGATTCAGGGGAAAAAGCATCCTTCTTGCCCAAAGATCGTCAACTCGATCTTTTTCAGAGGATCTCCAAGTTCAGAGACCAGGGGGCTCATACCCTGAGGGACTCAATGTCTATCCTGGGATCACTGACCTCATGCATCCAGGCAGTTTCCTTGGCTCAAGCCCATACACAAGTCCTCCAGACTCATGTTCTTCTGTCTTGGAAAAGGCATCAAAATTCTTTGACCAGGAGAGTTCCCCTTCCCGGTCATGTGAAGTCTTCTCTTTCATGGTGGCTAAACTACCGGAACCCTCAGCGGGGAGTCAGCTGGGATCAGCTTTCCCTGAAGATACTCACTTCAGACACCAGTCAGAGAGGCTGGGGCACTGTGGTAGAGAACACCAACTTCAAGGGGTTATGGGCCCCAGACATCAGATCCAGTTCCTCAAAACCTCAGAAAACTGAAGGCAGTAGAGGAGGCGTTGAAAGCCACATCTGCCCTTGTACAAGGTCATCATGTACGTGTCTATTCCGACAATATGACCACAGTGGCCTACCTCCGACACCAGGGAGGCACGAAAAACGCCAGCTGGAAATAAATCGCTGCAAGAATTGTTTCCTGGGCAGAGAAACATCTTCTGTTCATCACAGCAGTCCATCTAAAGGGGGTCCGCCAGTGTCCAGATGGACTTCCTCACCAGAAAGAACGTCCATACGGGGGAGAGGTGCCTGGACCAAGCAGTCTTTCTATCCCTTGTGTCAAGATAGGGAATTCCAGATGTGGATCTATTTGCCAGTGGCCAAAACGCGAAGGTGAGAACATTCTTTTCCCTCAGTCCCGCAGATGGAGCGTGAGGATTAGACGCCTCTCCTCACCTTTGGAAGTTCAACCTGGCCTATGCCTTCCCACCGATCCAGATTCTAGCAAGGATGCCACAGAAGATATGGTCAGATAAGGTAACCACAATTCTGACTGCTCCCATGTGGCCAGGAAGAAGTTGGTACAGCCCTTTAATGGACATGGCCCAGGAAGGTTTGCTACTTCTATCCCAGGGAGTTGACCTCCTTCGCCAGGGCCCCCTGTTACACCCAGACATTCACAGGTTGAATCTTGTGGCCTGGCTACTGAAGTCAGAATCCTAGAAGCTAAGGGGCTCTCCAGAATAGTAGGAAGCCAGTAACCAACGCCATTTATGGCAAGGTTTGGAAGAAATTCTCGTCCTGGTGTTCTCCGAATAATCCTGATCCCTTTCATCCTAACATCGTGCAGATTCTGGATTTTCTTCAAAAGGGGCTGGATGTAGGTCTCACACCTAGTACTGTAAGTACAGGAGTCAGCTCTCAGCTCTTTCTTTGACCAGAACTTGGCTAGTCATCGCTGGATTAAGTGTATCATGACCTCAGCAGCTAGAATCCAACCTAGGCTTTGTAGCCGAATTCCCCCCTGGGATTTAAATCTGGTCCTTATCAGTTTAACCAGTGATCCATTTGAACCCCTGTCATCCATGAGTTTAAATAACCTTACCCTTAGGGTACCGTCACACAATGCCATTTTTATCGCTACGACGGCACGATCCGTGACGTCGCAGCGTCGTATGATTATCGCTCCAGCGTCGTAGACTGCGGTCACACTTTGCAATCACGGCGCTGGAGCGATGCCGAAGTCCCCGGGTAACCAGGGTAAACATCGGGTTACTAAGCGCAGCGCAGGGATGTTTACCCTGGTTACCAGCGTAAACGTAAAAAAAACAAACAGTACATACTCACTGTCCCCCGGCGTTCTGCTTCTCTCCACTGTGTAAGCACCATAGCCGGAAAGCACAGCGGTGACGTCACCGCGTCACCGCTGTGCTCGCTTTCCGGCCGGCAGGCGCTCACAGTGCAGAGAAGCTGAGACGCCGGAGGACAGACACCGGAATGTGAGTATGTACTGTTTGTTTTTTTTACGTTTACGCTGGTAACCAGGGTAAACATCGGGTTACTAAGCGCGGCCCTGCGCTTAGTTACCCGATGTTTACCCTGGTTACAAGCGAACACATCGCTGGATCGGTGTCACACACAACGATCCAGCGATGTCAGCGGGTGATCAAGCGACGAAAGAAAGTTCCAAACGATCTGCTACGACGTACGATTCTCAGCAGGGTCCCTGATCGCTGCTGCGTGTCAGACACAGCGATATCGTATGGATATCGCTAGAACGTCACGAATCGTACCGTCGTAGCGATCAAAATGGCACTGTGTGACGGTACCCTTAGAACAGTCTCTCTCGTAAGCAATTACTACCGCTTGACATCTAAGGGATCTGCAGGCCTTATCAATACAGGAGCCCTACTTAACAGTTACTGCAGATAGCATTATTCTCCGATTAGATCCCTTTATTCCTAAAGTAGTCTTGGACTTTTATAGAGGTCAGGATATTGTGCTACCCTCATACTGCCCAGATCCTTCTAATACGAAGGAAGAAGCCTTTCCAGCGTACCATACTTAAATCATCTCAAAACCCCTAAGACCAGTATATGTGCATCTAGATCTGCTCTTTTGTTCAGGGCTGCTCACAAAAATCACCATTTTCAGATGTGCTCTTCATAACTGTTTGCTACAACTGGAGTTAATGCACCAAGCTTACAAACAGCCACGAGCCACAATTCATGGGACCGCGAGCCACATGTGGCTCCCGAGCTACAGGTTGGGGACCCCTGTCTTATTGGATGATTCCTGCACTTTGGTGGTAACTACTCATGCTAGTGTGTCCAGAAAAACACTGGTGGTTGCAGGAAGGGGAAGGGTATCTAACCTCTGTTTTTCCTGTCCCCCATTAGGGCGGGGAGACAACCTCCGATGCTGTCGTGGAAGGTTCCTAGAAACCGAATTACCAGTAAGACTAATTCTATTTTTTCTGCTTTTATTCTCTAGGGGTGTACTGAACTGGGTAATGGCTTGCAACTCCTCTCTAATTATAGCACGTATATCCATGACTGACATTGTTGCACCTTGCATGGTTTCACTGATGCATTCTTTAGTTTCTTGGGGTAGGAATCAGGGAGAGGCTGACTGCATAAAGCGCACTGCTTATGCTTGGATTTTTGCTTCTTTTTGGCCTGGAGGGGGAACATGGTGAGACAGAAAAAAGGGTGTCAGCTTAATAGGTAGAGTTTGTACACTCACCAAGTGAAGCTTTTGGTACCGGATCACAGTCCTGGATCTGGAGTCCGCTGTATCACTCTTGCGGCTGACATCTGTAGACCCTCTGCCGGAGCGGTCTCTGCCTGTTGAGTCCCCTGCTGGGTTCATGATCTGGCCTGGGGATGACATAATTGCATCGCCGACTGCCAGCAATGCTCTCACCTTTATAGGACATTTCCTTTTTTTTTAAACCCAGAAGTTCCGCAAAGTTTCGGGTTAATGGCCGTGGTATACTGTGCATGCGCATACCAGCGCTTCCCCCACCGCTGTCTGTGTGCCCCGGAAGTCCTATTTCCACTTCCGGGGCTGGAGTCTCTGTGCTGCTCTGCGCATGCGCTGCCCGGCTTTACACACCGGCCGGCGTATGGGAATGCTGCTCCCCAGTGATCGCTCCCTGCAGGAGCCTGTGTGCTGGTCGGCACCTGTGTATGAGAATGCCACTCCCAGCGATTGCTCCATACCTGGGGATACTGCCGCAGGAGCCTGTGTGCTGGTCAGCGCATGTGCAGCCCGGCTTCCAACACCGGCCGGCGTCCAGGAATGGTGCTTCCATCTCTGCTGCATACCTGGGGACGCACTCCTTCCACCACCGACTGTGCGGCTCCTTAATGAGACCGGGCGGCTTTCCCCGGACTGTCCTCACTGTATCCATCAGATGAGGGGGGAGCCGTCTAACGGAACGCCCCCGACGCTGCCTCTGGACCGCAGCCCCTGCCGTTCTCGCAGAGACCGCACAGGCGGCATGCACTGGTCCAGGTACCTTTTTCTTGTAGGATAGTCCTGTGGCTCCATTAGGAACAGGAAACCAACTGAGGAGGAGAGGCAGACCGCCCCCTTTTATTTTCTGTAGGATTCCTGTTCCTATGGGGCAGATTCCTCTCCAGTGGATGCTGTCATGGCGAAGAGTAAAGCACAGACATTTGTTCGTATAAGCCTGTAATATTGACTTTAAAGTTGATGTTTATTGTAACATTTTGTGTTGTTATCCTGGATAAGGGTAATTTAACAATAGATGTTTGCTAATAAATTGATTACTCCATGGAGATGTTCAGAGAAGCCAGGTTGTCACCCTCTGGGCACCTGGCCTTGTACCTTAATGGACTGTCAGCTTCCTAAGCTAGTCGTAACCGTAAGGGTACTTGCCCCAGATCAGGAAGAGCAGCGTTTTGGATGCAGCTCATCTGCGCTGCATCCAAAACTTGTCTTCTATATTGTAAGCACAGATTTCTCCACTGCGTAGTCTCACCCATAGTCATTTATTAGATGCGGTAAATCTGCATAGTTCACTGAACACATGGGAATGTAACTGCATTGTTAAAATGCAGCGAAAATACACTGCATCCAAAACACTCATTTCCTGATCATGAGCACACAGCCTAAAAGACTGTCTGTGAGAGAAGGGGGTGAATAATATATATATAATTTATATTCACAGCTTTGTTCAAGTTTTTTTTGCATATAAGACGCACCAATGAACTGTAGACCATTCTTTGCATACAAGTGAAATCACCGACAACTTGGGGCATGGTTTCACATCCTCTGGAAGTGCAATTCACACACTCAGTGTACACAAGTCTCCTGCGCTGTTCCTTTAACACTTTTTCGGATTACGTTATATAAAGCTGGCTACGCACTTAAGACAGCAGACTTCCCCACCAACTCTCAGTCAAACGCCCTTCTGCTCAGGAGAGCCAATGCTCTGGTACTGGCTTATTTTGTAGAGAACAAAAGGATATTAAAATTCTTACAGGCCTGATCCTTATGTTCCTCTGAGAATTTGTCAGGGGGGAATTGGGGGACCCCCATACACATTATATAGTGATCCGGACGCCTATTATCAAGTGCACATGGCGCCCCACCTCCTTCATAAAAATGAGTTATTCCCTATAATGAATGGGGCAGAGGTCAAGCATGCACATCTCATCTCCATTCAAGATGGAGATTTAAAGCGCCGATCTTGGGATCACTGGGGGTCCTCACTTGTCAGCTCCCCAGTGATCAGATGTATAGGCAATAACCCTTTATGAGTAGAGTGGGGTCCAGTCCTGGAGACTGCATCATATTTGTACCAATGTAGTAGAGCTAAATGTGACATTTAATTTTGGAGTTATATTGTTCTGATAAATCACCACCAGTCCTATGGAAAACTGCTGAACAGACATGATATGGTGATTTTTTTTGTACCAATTCAGCTCTGCTACATCTGTATACATTAAATGCTTAATATGAGTCTTTATACAAGACTGCAGAAAATTCCCGCTAGCTTAAAGCAGTGGTCCAAAATACAACTTAATCTTCCTAAATCCCTATTTAATGCCATAATTTTAACTATTTCTAATATACTGGAGTTAAAACTTACCTACCAATCCCCATCAATATTTGTTTTTACTATGCTTTGTTTGAGGATCCCGGTGCATGCTGAGATACTCAAATAAAACTTCATCAGGGTGGAAGAAGCTGTGGTCACTGCCGAAGCCTCTGCCCACTACTTGAAAAGAATGAAGAGTCATCAGCGACGCTCGTTTCAGAGGCTGGGATAGTCCCTACGAGATGTGCACAATGATAGTCCGTCTCTTGCCTGAGATCAGCAGTAACGAGCAAACTTCAGAGTGCACTATTAGCATGTTCTGTAAGACTACCCGGTGAGCAGAGACCAGCGCCACTCCAGCAAATGTCACTTCTGGGGTCAGCGCTGGTTTCTGCAGGCTGAGTTTTTGCCTTATTACACACACTAATAGTGCACTCTGGTGCTAGCTCGTTACTGCTGATTTGAGCAGTTGAGAGAGTGCACCGTCATTGTGCACATTGCACAGGGACTAGCCAAGCCACTAAACCGAGCGTCACTGATGACATTTTATTTCAGGGAGGGCCAAGGGATGTGGCAGTGACCATTGACTCTGCTCCCTGAGGATGCTTAATTTAAATTCCCAGCATGCAACAAGATTCTCAATGACAAAAAAAGGAAGTTGTAAAAAAACAAAAACAAAACACAAACAGATAGTGAAGTAAAGGAAGGATGGGGAACTTATTCAGTATATTATAAATTAGTTTAGATTTTGACATTATATACACACGTGGTCAAAGTTGCTGAGTTCTTTTTTTTTCCAAATTCTGTGGAAGCATGGTTAGAAAGCAATGTCTGACTTTCATTTGTTCATTTTCATAGATCTTTTATTAATTATTACTTTTGTCAGATTCAAGTTATTTCTGTGACCATTGTGGGTTTTTCTGTCATTAAACGAGGGGTAACAACAATTTTGACCACGTGTGTACAGATGGATTTAGGATGAAAATTAAGTTGTATTTTGGACCACTCCTTTAACACATAGTAGCATTGAATTTATCAACTGTTTATTGTGTCTGCACACTTACTTTACATTATCTGTGGTTTCATCCAGAACTGTTCTACGATTGCGAAATCAGAGCACTCTGATTTTTACAATATCTGCGTTTTTATGTAGAGGTGAATTTGTGATCGAGTCTTATGTAAGACCACAGATTAAGTCAGAGTGTACAGATATAGCAGAGATGATTGTGTAATAGTTAAAAGTTAAAACATTTTTCATTACTTAAAATAGTAAAATTAAAAAAAAAATAAAAACTGTTGAGCAAACTTTGCGTGAATTTACACACTGCAGGAAAACTTGGTTATTCTGGCATGATCCTCTGAAAATGGAGGCAGAAACAATCTGACTGCCATGTCTGAATGTACCCCCAGTATCCTTCTTATTAAAGGGAACCGGTCACCACGAATATCACTGTTAACCTGCAGATATGTGGTTAATCTGCAGGTTAGCAGCGTTATGGTGCTGTCCGGCAACCGCACGCAGCAGGCAGAAAATGATCTTTATTCTCCTCGCCAGCATTTGGTATTCAGTCATAGGGGCGCCGCTGGTTTAGTCACCGCTCTGAGTATAGAGTATGACCGCTATAACTGCACCCCCGGCACTGACTGACACTGACTCTACATTGAGGGCGGCTGTCAGTCAGGGCCAGGGGCGCAGTTACAACGGCCGCTCTGTATACACTGAACCAGCGCCAATGCCGCCCCCATGACTGAAACCGAATGCTGCTAAGGAGAATAAAGGTTATTTTCTCCCCACTGAATTCGGCTGCGTACAGGCGCTGGACCACATCATAATGCTGTTAACTTGCAGATTAACAGCGCTATTGCTGGTGACAGGTTCCCTTTAAGTCAATGATAAAATTCTACCAATTGTAGGAATCTGACAGTCAATTATTGCTTAAAAATTAGCAACAATCACACTGTTGGAAAACAAAGAAGCCACTCACAAAGTGTCCTTGGATAATAAACAGTTTTACGGTTTCCATTCTACACAGCCTGTACAAACCAAAACTGGTAATGGCAAAACTATTCACAGGAAGAAAGCACACAAAACGAGACTTAGAGTGGGGAAGAAGGTCACAACCGTGACCGATGGATAAATCAGACAGTCAATGATTTCCTTCCTTTTAACATTCGGCGAAGGATCACTTCGATGCCACCTCTCGTGCTTATGCGCTTTATCCATCCATGAGTTCTCTGGCGCTTCAGGAACTTAGGTTGGTATTCCATGCCCCTCTTCTTGGTACGGACAGGCAGCAAGCTCCAGTTAGGAGGTAAAGTCCGGGAAAGGATGCCGCAGCCTGGGGAAGGGAGCTCAGTATGATTGAAGCTCCGGAACACACTTGCATAGGTCCTATACTGTGCACAGAAAGTGGGTACTGATGGCTTTAGCATAATAAACCTTGAATTAAAAAAAGAAAAAGATATTAAAAGAAGAATACATCCACAGCCTCCATGACCACAGTTCCCCCTGATGTGTACAGTGGGGAAAATAAATACTTGATACACTGCCAATTTTGCAAGTTTTCTCGCCTACAAAGAATGGAGAGGTCTGTAATTTTTATCATAGGTACACTTCACCTGAGAGACAGAAACTAAAAAAACAACAAAAAAAAAATCACATTGCATGATTTTTACATACCGTATTTTTCGGACTATAAGGGTATGTGTCCACGTTCAGGATTGCATCAGGATTTGGTCAGGATTTTCCATCAGTATTTGTAAGCCAAAACCAGGAGTGGAACAATTAGAGGAAAAGTATAATAGAAACATATGCACCACTTTTGCATTTATGTTTCTATTATACTTTTCCTCTAATTGTTCCACTCCTGGTTTTGGCTTACAAATACTGATGGAAAATCCTGACCAAATCCTGATGCAATCCTGAACGTGGACACATACCCTAAGACGCACCGGACTATAAGACGCACCCAGGTTTTAGAGGTGGAAAATAGGGAAAAAAAATATTTGAAGCAAAAAAGGTGGTAAAATATTTAACAACATACTATTATATGTGTTGTTATTATATATAATAGTATGCTATTATGTGGAAGCTACGGGACCAGTGTGGTGTCTATAAAGTACTATATGAAGACGTTGGAGGGTGAGTATAAGAATGGGGGCACAGGGCTTATATTTAAAGCACCACTCCAGCACTGAAAAATAACACTGGAGTGCTGTTTTAAGAACCCATGGGAGAACTATAACTCCCAGCATGTCCTGCAGATCCTATGGTATGCTGGGAGTTATAGTTCACCACAGGAGTGGCAGAGTGCTTTATTGTGTGTTGTAAAGACTAACCTTTTAATTATGGCAGCCAGCCAGCCACTGTGGTGAGGTAAAATGCTGGAGCATCCCATCCCATGACACCACAGAGCGCTCCCTCTTGTTGCCTCTCCACAGCACAGGAGGAAGCTAGCAGATTGTAGTGTGGTGTCTGCAGGACCTGTGATGACATCAGAAGAGGGAGGGCTCTGTGCTGCCATGTGATGCTCCAGCCCGCCCTCTTCATGACATCACACAGGTCCTTGTGCTGGAGCACTCAGCACCCACCACAGCCCCAGCACGCAGGTATGCAGCGATCTTGTCCCCTCTGGCCCCTGCTGCTGCTGCCTCCTCCACCAGACACACAGATCTCCCCAGCTGCTGCAGGAATCCAGCTCTGGGGAAACCATGTGTGTCCCTGTGAAGGAGTATTCATTTGCTGCTCCCTGCTCAGCTGACAGATGGGCGGGGAAGCAGCTAATGAATATTCACTGCACTTTAATGATCGGGACCATGTGGTTTCCCCAGTGCTGATTCCTGAAGCCCGGCAGGGACATTTTTCTGCCTCCCAGTGCAATCCCACTCGCTGCTGCCCCCTCCCCACCTTACATCCCTACCATAAGACGCACCCACACTTTCCTCCCAAATTGGGAGGAAAAAAAAAAGTGTCTTATGGTCAGAAAAATATGGTAATTAATTTGCATTTTATTGAATGAAATAAGTATTTGATACAATAGAAAAACAGAACTTAACATTTGGTACAGAAACCTTTATTTGCAATTACAGAGGTCAGACGTTTCCTGTAGTTATTGACCAAGTATGCACACACCGCAGCAGGGATTTTAGCCCACTCCTCCATACAGAGCTTCTCCAGATCTTTCAGGTTTTGGGACGGTCGCTGGGCAACATTGAATTTCAGCTTTCGCCAAAGATTTTCTATTGGGTTCAGTTCTGGAGACTGGCTAGGCCACTCCAGGACTTGAAATGCTTCCTACGGAGCCACTCCTTAGTAGCCCTGGCTGTGTGTTTCGGGTCATTGTCATGCTGGAAGACCCAGCCATGATCCATCTTCAATGCTCTTACCAAGGAGGTTATTGGCCAAAATCTCACGATACATGACCCCATCCATTGTGCCTTCAATATGACGCAGTCATACTGTTCCCTATGCCGAAAACTCACCCAAAGTATGTTTCCCCCACTATGTGTCATGGTTGGGACAGTGTTCTTGGGGTTGTACTCATTCTTCTTGTTCCTCCAAACATGGCAATTAGAGTCTATACCAAAAAGTTATTTCGGTATTATCTGTCCACATGACCTTCTCCCATGCCTCCTGTGGATCAGCCAGATGGTCATTGGCAAACTTTAAACAGGCCTGTACATGTGCTGGCATAAGCAGGGGGACCTTGCGTGCCCTGCAGGATTTTAATCTATGACGGCATAGTGTGTTACTAATGGCAATGTTTGAGACTGTGGTCCCAGCTCTCTTCAAGTCATTGACCACCTCCTCCCGTGTAGTACTGGTCTGATTCCTGACCTTTCTCAGAATCATCCTTACCCCATGAGGTGAGATCTTGCATGGAGCCCCAGACCCAAGAAGATTTACAGTCATCTTGTGTTTCTTCCAGGGATGGGGAAACTCAGGCCTAGAGGCTGTTTACGACCCTCGATGACCTTTTATCTGGCCCTCACGCAGATTCCTGGGAACCGCAGTACTTTGATATCCGCTTGCCCATTAATTCCTTCTTGCTCTATGAGAACACACATGTAGTGTTCACTACTGAGCGCTGAGGAGCATGTAATGAAAAATTACATCCTAACACCAGTGCTAGAGTCAGGACGTACTTTGTGGGCAGAGTTAGCACGCAATTTGTAAGGCTCCCCAAAGGATGGTATAAATATTCAAATGGCCCTTGGTTGAGAAAAGGTTCCAACCCCTGATCCTCCAGGATCACAGTTCATCCCAATATACGTTCGCAGCCTAGAGGATCACAGCTCACCCCTATACACATCCCTAGCCTCCAGGAGCACAACTCACCCTGAAATACCCAAACCCAATAAATATATAAGCAAAACTTTTAGGCAGGTGTGGGGGAAAAAAGCTGCAAAGCTAAAATTCTTTCAAAATTAGAAGTATTAATAGTTTATTTTTTATCATACAACATTGAAAATAAATGAACAAAAGAGAAATCTAAATTAAATCAATATCAGGTGTGACGGCGCTTTGTCTTCAAGTCCGCATCAATTCTTCTAGGTATACTTGTAGACAGTTATTAAAGAAAATGTAATATTAGTACAAGGAGGTTATTCCAGACATCTTGGAGAACTAACCACTAGTGTTGAGCGATACCGTCCGATACTTGAAAGTATCGGTATCGGAAAGTATCGGCCGATACCGGCAAAATATCGGATCCAATCCGATACCGATACCCGATACCAATACAAGTCAATGGGACTCAGGTATCGGACGGTATTCCTGATGGTTCCCAGGGTCTGAAGGAGAGGAAACTCTCCTTCAGGCCCTGGGAACCATATAAATGTGTAAAATAAAGAATTAAAATAAAAAATATCGCTATACTCACCTGTCCGACGCAGCCGGGACCTCGGCGATTGTAAGCGGCAGCGTTGTTTCTTTAAAATTCGCGCTTTTACTTGCTTACGTGAATTCCCGGCTTCTGATTGGTCAGGGCGGCCATGTTGCCGGGACTCGGACCAATCACAGCAAGCCGTGACGAAATTACGTCACGGCTTGCTGTGATTGGTCCGCGTCCCGGCAATATGGCGCCGTGACCAATCACAAGCCGTGACGTCACGGGAGGCTGGACACGCGCGCTTTTCAAAATAAGCGCGTGTCCAGCCTCCCGTGACGTCACGGCTTGTGATTGGTTAATGGCGGCCATGTTCCTGGGACGCGGACCAATCACAGCAAGCCGTGACGTAATTTCGTCACGGCTTGCTGTGATTGGTCCGCATCCCGGCAATATGGCGCCGTGACCAATCACAAGCCGTGACGTCACGGGAGGCTGGACACGCGCGCTTTTCAAAATAAGCGCGTGTCCAGCCTCCCGTGACGTCACGGCTTGTGATTGGTTAATGGCGGCCATGTTCCTGGGACGCGGACCAATCACAGCAAGCCGTGACGTAATTTCGTCACGGCTTGCTGTGATTGGTCCGCATCCCGGCAATATGGCGCCGTGACCAATCACAAGCCGTGACGTCACGGGAGGCTGGACACGCGCGCTTTTCAAAATAAGCGCGTGTCCAGCCTCCCGTGACGTCACGGCTTGTGATTGGTTAATGGCGGCCATGTTGCCGGGACGCGGACCAATCACAGCAAGCCGTGACGTAATTTCGTCACGGCTTGCTGTGATTGGTCCGCGTCCCGGCAACATGGCCGCCCTGACCAATCAGAAGCCGGGAATTCACGTAAGCAAGTAAAAGCGCGAATTTTAAACAAACAACGCTGCCGGTTCCTTCGCTGAGGTCCCGGCTGCGTCGGAGAGGTGAGTATAGCGATTTTTTTTATTTTAATTCTTTCTTTTACACCTTTTTACATTAATGTTGTTTCGATACCGATATCCGATATTACAAAAATATCGGATCTCGGTATCGGAAATTCCGATACAGCAAGTATCGGCCGATACCCGATACTTGCAGCATCGGAATGCTCAACACTACTAACCACAGATATTCTGTGAGTGTAGGACTGTGCTTACCCTACTGTATCTTTATGTAATCTCAGACTTGATAATGTTGAGATCAGGGCTCTGTGAGGCCATATTATTTCCAATAAGGGTATGGTCCCATGGTCAGTAAACGCTGCGGGTTTGACGCTGCGTACATCTACAGCGTCCAGATGTTACAGCACAGTGGATGGGATTTCTAGAAATCCCATGCCCACTATGCCTGCACCAGCACCCACGGATCACCCTCGGAGACGGACATGCGGCGCATCTTTCCAGACCGTAGCATGTCTATCTTGAGGCGACACGAGTCTCCGCAAAATAAATCTCACCTGTACAATGTATAGGACGCGCTGATTCCACACTGTTCAATGAACACATGCAGAATCACCTGCATTCAATAGCCGGCAGCACTTTGGCCGCAGCGGACGTGTGCTGGGTCCAAATCGCTGCCAGTTACTGACCGTGGGAATGTACCCAAAAGACTCCTTGTTCTCCTTTACGCTGAAGATACTCTGTAAAGTGAGCCTGTCATCAGGTTCATGTTGCATTTCAGAGGAAATCACACCTGGTTGCAATCTTGCAGCGAAGCTCTGATTCATGCTGTCCATGGTTTGGGCAGCAGGAATAAGGTGGCAGGTTCCCTTCAGTGCCTCTGTCTGTATGTTTGGAGTCATGCTAGTGCAGCAGAATAAATCTGAAGCCAGACGAGTCTCTGATGGTATTGTATGATGGATAAGCATCTGCCTGTATTTCTCAGCCCCACAGAGTAATACTGCTCTCAACATTGAGTCTTTGGGATTACACGAACAGACAGAAGGATAAGCACAAGCCTACATCTACAGAAGATCTGTTAGTTCTCCAAGATGTTTGGAACAACCTCCCTGCTGAGTACCCTCAAAAACTATGAAGTGTATCTAGAAATGATGTTGTGAAAACAAGTGGAGGTTGGACCAAATAATGATTTGATTTAGATTTTTCTTACAATATACATCCACATAAGTGCACTTTAACCCCTTTCTGACATCGGACGTACTATCCCGTCGAGGTCGGGTGGGCCCCCATGACCACGGACGGGATAGTACGTCCAGCGCGATCGGCGGCGCTCACGGGGGGAGCGCGGCCGAGTGTCAGCTGCCTATCGCAGCTGACATCCGGCACTATGTGCCAGGAGCGGTCACGGACCGCTCCCGGCACATTAACCCCCGGCACACCGCGATCAAACATGATCGCGATGTGCCGGCGGTGCAGGGAAGCATCGCGCAGGGAGGGGGCTCCCTGCGGGCTTCCCTGAGCCCCCCGCAGCAACGCGATGTGATCGCGTTGCTGCGAGGGTCTTACCTCCCTCCCTGCCTGCTCCAGACCCGGATCCAAGATGGCCGCGGATCCGGGTCCTGCAGGGAGGGAGGTGGCTTCACAGAAGCCTGCTCAGAGCAGGCACTGTGAAGCAGCCTGCACTTCTCTCAGATCGGTGATCTGTCAGAGTGCTATGCACACTGGCAGATCACCGATCTGTATTGTCCCCCCCTGGGGCAAAGTAAAAAAGTAAAAAAAATTTTTCCAAATGTGTAAAAAAAAAAAAAAAAAAAAAAAAATCCAAAATAATGAAAAAAAAATATATATTATTCCCATAAATACATTTCTTTATCTAAATAATAAAAAAAAAACCAATAAAAGTACACATATTTAGTATCGCCGCGTCCGTAACGACCCGACCTATAAAACTGGCCCACTAGATAACCCCTTCAGTAAACACCGTAAGAAAAAAAAAAACGAGGCAAAAAACAACGCTTTATTATCATACCGCCGAACAAAAAGTGGAATAACACGCGATCAAAAAGACAGATATAAATAACCATGGTACCGCTGAAAGCGTAATCTTGTCCCGCAAATAACGAGCCGCCATACAGCATGATCAGCAAAAAAATAAAAAAGTTATAGTCCTGAGAATAAAGCGATGCAAAAATAATTATTTTTCCCATAAAATAGTTTTTATCATATAAAAGCGCCAAAACATAAAAAAAATAATATAAATGAGGTATCGCTGTAATCGTACTGACCCGAAGAATAAAACTGCTTTATCAATTTTACCAAACGCGGAACGGTATAAACGCCTCCCCCAAAAGAAATTCATGAATAGCTGGTTTTTGGTCATTCTGCCTCACAAAAATCGGAATAAAAAGCGATCAAAAAATGTGACGTGCCCAAAAATGTTACCAATAAAAACGTCAACTCGTCCCGCAAAAAACAAGACCTCACATGACTCTGTGGACCAAAATATGGAAAATTTATAGCTCTCAAAATGTGGTAACGCAAAAAATATTTTTTTGCAATAAAAAGCGTCTTTCAGTGTGTGACGGCTGCCAATCATAAAAATCCGCTAAAAAAACTCGCTATAAAAAGTAAATCAAACCCCCCTTCATCACCCCCTTAGTTAGGGAAAAATAAAAAAAATGTATTTATTTCCATTTTCCCGCTAGGGTTAGGGTTAGGGCTAGGGTTGGGGCTAGGGTTAGGGTTGGGGCTAAGGTTAGGGTTAGGGCTAGGGTTAGGGTTAAAGTTAGGGTTAGGGTTGGGGCTAAAGTTACGGTTAGGGTTTAGATTACATTTACGGTTGGGAAAAGGGTTGGGATTAGGGTTAGGGGTGGGTCAGGGTTAGAGGTGTGGTTAGGGTTACTGTTGGGATTAGGGTTAGGGGTGTGTTTGGATTAGGGTTTAAGTTATAATTGGGGGTTTTCCACTGTTTAGGCACATCAGGGGCTCTCCAAACGCGACATGGCGTCCGATCTCAATTCCAGCCAATTCTGCGTTGAAAAAGTAAAACAGTGCTCCTTCCCTTCCGAGCTCTCCCGTGTGCCCAAACAGGGGTTTACCCCAACATATGGGGTATCAGCGTACTCAGGACAAATAGGACAACAACCTTTGGGGTCCAATTTCTCCTGTTACCCCTGGGAAAATACAAAACTGGGGGCTAAAAAATAATTTTTTGTGGGAAAAAAATAAGATTTTTTATTTTCACGGCTCTGCGTTATAAACTGTAGTGAAACACTTGGGGGTTCAAAGTTCTTACAACACATCTAGATAAGTTCCTTGGGGGGGTCTAGTTTCCAAAATGGGGTCACTTGTGCGGGGCTTCTACTGTTTAGGTACATTAGGGGCTCTGCAAACGCAATGTGACGCCTGCAGACCATTCCATCTAAGTCTGCATTCCAAATGGCGCTCCTTCCCTTCCGAGCCCTTCCATGCGTCCAAACGGTGGTTCCCCCCCACATATGGGGTATCAGCGCACTCAGGACAAATTGGACAACAACTTTTGGGGTCCAATTTCTCCTGTTACCCTCGGGAAAATACAATACTGGGGGCTAAAAAATAATTTTTGTGGGAAAAAATTCTTGTTTTATTTTTACGGCTCTGCATTATAAACTTCTGTGAAGCCCTTGGTGGGTCAAAGCGCTCACCACACATCTAGATAAGTTCCTTAGGGGTCTACTTTCCAAAATGGTGTCACTTGTGGGGGGTTTCTACTGTTTAGGTACATTAGGGGCTCTGCAAACGCAATGTGACACCTGCAGACCATTCCATCTAAGTCTGCATTCCAAATGACGCTCCTTCCTTTCCGAGCCCTCCCATGCGCCCAAACAGTGGTTCTCCCCACATATGGGGTATCATCGCACTCAGGACAACAAATTTTGGGGTCCAATTTCTCCTGCTACCCTCGGGAAAATACAAAACTGGGGGCTAAAAAAATAATTTTTGTGGGAAAAAAATTGTTTTATTTTTACGGCTCTGCATTATAAACTTCTGTGAAGCACTTGGTGGGTCAAAGTGCTCACCACACCTCTAGATAAGTTCCTTAGGAGGTCTACTTTCCAAAATGGTGTCACTTGTGGGGGGTTTCAATGTTTAGGCACATCAGGGGCTCCCCAAACGCAACATGGCGTCCCATCTCAATTCCAGTCAATTTTGCATTGAAAAGTCAAATGGCGCTCCTTCGCTTCCGAGCTCTGTCATGCGCCCAAACAGTGGTTTACCCCCACATATGGGGTATCGGCGTACTCAGGACAAATTGTACAACAACTTTTGGGGTCCATTTCCTCCTGTTACCCTTGGTAAAATAAAACAAATTGGAGCTGAAGTAAATTTTTTGTGAAAAAAAGTTAAATGTTCATTTTTATTTAAACATTCCAAAAATTCCTGTGAAGCACCAGAAGGGTTAATAAACTTCTTGAATATGGTTTTGAGCACCTTGAGGGGTGCAGTTTTTAGAATGGTGTCACACTTGGGTATTTTCTATCATATAGACCCCTCAAAATGACTTCAAATGAGATGTGGTCCCTAAAAAAAAAATGGTGTTGTAAAAATGAGAAATTGCTGGTCAACTTTTAACTCTTATAACTCCCTAACAAAAAAAAATTTTGGTTCCAAAATTGTGCTGATGTAAAGTAGACATGTGGGAAATGTTACTTATTAAGTATTTTGCGTGACATATGTCTGTGATTTAAGGGCATAAAAATTCAAAGTTGGAAAATTGCGAAATTTTCAAAATTTTTGCCAAATATCAGTTTTTTTAACAAATAAACGCAAGTTATATCGAAGAAATTTTACCACTATCATGAAGTACAATATGTCACGAGAAAACAATGTCAGAATCACTGGGATCCGTTGAAGCGTTCCAGAGTTATAACCTCATAAAGGGACAGTGGTCAGAATTGTAAAAATTGGCCCGGTCATTAACGTGCAAACCACTCTTGGGGGTGAAGGGGTTAAAGGGAACCTGTCCTGTGAAAAAAAAAAATACTATTAACCTGCAGATATGGGGTTCATCTGAAGGTTAATAGTGTTCTGAACACTAAGGGTATGTGCACACGTATAATGGTCCACTGCGGATTTTTCCGCAGCGGATTTGATAAGTCTGCAGGGCAAAAACGCAGCGTTTTTGCTGCAGATTTACCGCGTTTTTTCTGCGGATTTCACTGCGGTTTTACAACTGCGGTTTTCTATAGGAGCAGCTGTAAAACCGCTGCGGAATCTGCAGAAAGAAGTGACATGTTGCGGAATGTAAACTGCTGCGTTTCCGCACGTTTTTTTCCGCAGCATGTGCACAGCGTTTTTTGTTTCCCATAGGTTTACATTGTAATGTAAACTCATGGGAAACTGCTGCGGACCCGCAGCTGCGGAAACGCTGCGGATTCGCAGCGTTTTCCGCATCGTGTGCACATACGCTTAGAGCTCCCGCTGCCAGGAGGAAATTAAACTTTATCCCCCCTCCCCCAAGTAGCATTTGGGCTTTAGTCATGATGGTGGCACCAGCGCAGGTTTAGTCACGGCTCTGTACATAGCGATCAGCAGCTGTAACCACGCTCCCGGCACTGACTGACAGCAGCTCAGCATTAGGGCCGGCTGTCAGTCACTGCTCTGTACATAGTGATCGGCGGCTGTAACCATGCTCCCGGCACTGACTGACAGCAGCTCAGCAATAGGGCCGGCTGTCAGTCACCGCTCTGTACATAGTGATCGGTGGCTGTAACCACGCTCCCGGCACTGACTGACAGCAGCTCAGCATTAGGGCCGGCTGTCAGTCACCGCTCTGTACATAGTGATCGGTGGCTGTAACCACGCTCCCGGCACTGACTGACAGCAGCTCAGCATTAGGGCCGGCTGTCAGTCACCGCTCTGTACATAGTGATCGGTGGCTGTAACCACGCTCCCGGCACTGACTGACAGCAGCTCAGCATTAGGGCTGGCTGTCAGTCACCGCTCTGTACATAGTGATCGGCGGCTGTAACCACGCTCTCGGCACTGACTGACAGCAGCTCAGCATTAGGGCCGGCTGTCACCACGCTCTCGGCACTGACTGACAGCAGCTCAGCATTAGGGCTGGCTGTCAGTCACCGCTCTGTACATAGTGATCGGCAGCTGTAACCACGCTCCCGGCAGTGACTGACAGCAGCTCAGCATTAGGGCCAGCTGTCAGTCACTACCACTGTGAGGCTGGGTTCACATTACCTTTTAAAAGTCCGTTAGATGGACTGCGTTACACCGCGGCATAACGCAGTCCGTTAACGCTGCCATTAAGATCTATTTCGGGCGCATTGCTAGCGTACGCTAGTGATGTGCCGTCATTGGGTGACGGACCCTGGGACGCGGGCTGCAGCGTTTCCGGGTCCGTCACTGCTAGCGCAGATAGAGCATCTGCTAGCTCTATCTGCACTAGTGATAGGACACGTCGGCACTTGCGTTAACGCATGTGTTGAACGGGCTTCATTAACGCTATGTGAACCTAGCCTGAGAAAGCTATAAACTTGCAGATTAACCCCAGATGTGCAGAATAACAGCAATTTTTAAAGTGACAGGTCCCCTTAATAAGACTTCCAAAAAACAACCCCCTCCCCCGTGTCCTAGCCGGAATTCACCGTCACACTCAGCAGAGAACGGGCGCACACAGCTCAGTAACAGGACGCCTCCCCAAAGTCACCGGCTTCTTGGGAACAGTAACGCTACACAGAGCCATGCACGCACGACATGTCCCTCTCTCACCTGCCAAGAGCTCCCCACACCGCCATGCTGCCGGTCACCTCCAGCTTCCGTGCGAGGCACCAACCAAACGTCAGGACGCACGGCGCGTTGGTTTGTGGGAGTTGTAGTCTTCAGAGCTTCTAATCTAGACAGAGTGTGGAAGGCGCTTAGTATGAAGTTCCGGCGCAGACGTCGTCATCATCACAGCGCGCGGTCACGTGCCGGCGTCAGTGCTCTCTCTCTCTCTCTGACACTATGCCGCTTACGTGGTGTGAGGCTGACAGACGTGCGCCACCTGTCGGTTACTGGGCAGCAGCGACCAAGACAGATCCATTTTCTGTCCTGAAATACGGCAGCCGACAAGCCTGCTGGCTTTATAATGTCTCCTGGCTTTATAATGTCTGCTGGCTTTATAATGTCTGCTGGCTTTGTAATGTCTGCTGGCTTTATAATGTCTCCTGGCTTTATAATGTCTCCTGGCTTTATAATGTCTCCTGGCTTTATAATGTCTGCTGGCTTTATAATGTCTGCTGGCTTTGTAATGTCTGCTGGCTTTATAATGTCTGCTGGCTTTATAATGTCTCCTGGCTTTATAATGTCTGCTGGCTTTATAATGTCTGCTGGCTTTATAATGTCTGCTGGCTTTATAATGTCTGCTGGCTTTATAATGTCTCCTGGCTTTGTAATGTCTGCTGGCTTTATAATGTCTGCTGGCTTTATAATGTCTGCTGGCTTTATAATGTCTGCTGGATTTATAATGTCTGCTGGATTTATAATGTCTGCTGGCTTTATAATGTCTCCTGGCTTTGTAATGTCTCCTGGCTTTATAATGTCTCCTGGCTTTGTAATGTCTCCTGGCTTTATAATGTCTCCTGGCTTTATAATGTCTGCTGGCTTTGTAATGTCTCCTGGCTTTATAATGTCTCCTGGCTTTATAATGTCTCCTGGCTTTATAATGTCTCCTGGCTTTATAATGTCTCCTGGCTTTGTAATGTCTCCTGGCTTTGTAATGTCTCCTGGCTTTATAATGTCTGCTGGCTTTGTAATGTCTCCTGGCTTTATAATGTCTCCTGGCTTTATAATGTCTCCTGGCTTTATAATGTCTCCTGGCTTTATAATGTCTCCTGGCTTTGTAATGTCTCCTGGCTTTATAATGTCTCCTGGCTTTATAATGTCTCCTGGCTTTGTAATGTCTGCTGGCTTTATAATGTCTGTTGGCTTTATAATGTCTGCTGGCTTTATAATGTCTGTTGGCTTTATAATGTCTGCTGGCTTTATAATGTCTGCTGGCTTTATAATGTCTCCTGGCTTTATAATGTCTGCTGGCTTTATAATGTCTCCTGGCTTTATAATGTCTCCTGGCTTTATAATGTCTGCTGGCTTTGTAATGTCTGCTGGCTTTATAATGTCTGCTGGCTTTATAATGTCTGCTGGCTTTATAATGTCTGCTGGCTTTATAATGTCTCCTGGCTTTATAATGTCTGCTGGCTTTATAATGTCTCCTGGCTTTGTAATGTCTCCTGGCTTTGTAATGTCTCCTGGCTTTATAATGTCTCCTGGCTTTATAATGTCTCCTGGCTTTGTAATGTCTGCTGGCTTTATAATGTCTGTTGGCTTTATAATGTCTCCTGGCTTTATAATGTCTGTTGGCTTTATAATGTCTGCTGGCTTTATAATGTCTGCTGGCTTTATAATGTCTGCTGGCTTTATAATGTCTGCTGGCTTTATAATGTCTGCTGGCTTTATAATGTCTGTTGGCTTTATAATGTCTGCTGGCTTTATAATGTCTGTTGGCTTTATAATGTCTGCTGGCTTTATAATGTCTCCTGGCTTTATAATGTCTGCTGGCTTTATAATGTCTGCTGGCTTTATAATGTCTGCTGGCTTTATAATGTCTGTTGGCTTTATAATGTCTGCTGGCTTTAAAATGTCTGCTTTGCACTCAGTCTTTTTTTTAGTTAGAATTGTTCCAAACTGCCCGACATGTCAGGTTTTTATGTTGCTGGAAGTTTACCCCCGCCATGACCTGATAATTTCCTATTTTTGCACTTTCTCCTTCCCATTCTGTTGAGAGCCATACATTTTTGTTTTTGCCTCCACAAAGCTATGACAGCTTGGCTTTTGTTGGACGAGTTGTAGTTGTGCATGACACCATCTATTTTACTGAAAAACAAGAGAAAATTCCAAGTGCAGTCAAATTGTAAAAAAACTTTAATTTCGCCTTTTCTTAAATGTATTGTTATTCCCCTCAGGGGACTTGAACCTTCGCTAACTTGATCGCCTACACTACTGTACTGTGGTATGTAGATAAATTGCTGCTTCATGAAGGTGAGGGCCACCGAGGCCACCATGGGGACCATCAGCATACCACCCGAGTATGTTGTGGGAGGAAAGGAGAGCGACAATTGATTGTTGCACGCAAGCAGCCATGACCTGGTCATTTTAATTTAGCTGCTGGTGATTGATAGCTTTATTACATTTACTAGCAGCTGTTTTGCTCCTGCACATCTGCACTGACACTGCAGGAGCACAGGAAGAAACACAGTGTCAGTGTGCACATGTTCTCATCCCTCTCCTGTCTGCCTCAGATGCCTGCTACACCTCTGGGTAACGGTGTAGCTGCTGCAGACAGGAGAGCGTGATAAGGAAACACAGTGTCAGTGTGCACTTGTTATCATCCCTCTCCTGTCTGCCTCAGATGTCTGCTACACTTCTGTGTAACAGTGCCGCTGCAGACAGGAGAACATGATATGGGCATGCAGTGTCAGTGTGGATGTGTTCTCATCCCACTCCTAATTTAAAAAAACTGACCGTCACATCCAAACATAGACTAAGTGTGAACAGGTGCTGAACCTAGAGTCACCAACTCGTATACAGTCAAATAAATAAGGCAGCACACGGCAGCGCCAAAACATGCAAACATGAAAAGTGAAAATTGAACTGCACTAGAAATGTGAAAAAATGAGAGCATTTAGCGCATAAATTGGCCAATTCATGTGTACCTGGTAGCCACATTAGGGCATCTCTCGTATACCAGGTCCTACACTTTCCTTTCCTCTCTGAGAATAAACGTCTTCATCTGAATGGGTACCTGTGAATCCTCTTGTTAGACTAAATTCTCTCTGTGGAGGGGTAATGGACCTGCTGCGATTAAAACACCTGTGGCTAAGAGGTGGAGGAGTGCTCAGTCAGAAGGCTAATAAATACAAATTTCAAAAAACTGACCATCACATTCAAACATAGACTAAGTATGAACAGGTGCTGAACCTAGGGTAACCAACTCGTATACAGTCAAATAAATAAGGCAGCACACTGCGGCGCCAAAACATGCAAACATGAAAATTGAACTGCATTACTGCACTAGAAATGCCTGCTACACTTCTGTATAACGGTGTAGTTGCTGCAGACAGGAGAGCGTGATAAGGGCAGTTGTGTCAGTGTGCACATGTTCTCATCCCACTCCTGTCTGCCTCAGATGACTGCTACACTTCTGTATGACGGTGTAGCTGCTGCAGACAGGAGAGCGTGATAAGGGCACACAGTGTCAGTGTGCACATGTTCTCATCTCGCTTCTGTCTGCCTCAAATGCCTGCTACACTTCTGTGTAACGGTGCAGCCGCTGCAGACAGGAGAGCGTGATGAGGGCATGCAGTGTCAGTGTGCCCGTGTTTTCATCCTGCTCCTGTCTGCCTCAGATGCCTGCTACACTTCTGTGTAATGGTGTAGCTGCTGCAGACAGGAGAGCGTGATAAGGGCACACTCACACTGATATTATGTGTGTGTGTGCTCATTGTGATCCTGCAGTGTAAGTGTAATACGTTTTTGTTCAACTAAACTAATAAAATCTATACAGCAGATATGATTTTTAAAGTTGAGTTTTGGGGGTGACAGACTCTTTTTAATGAGTGTTAACTACATACAAGTTAATACTTTTATTTTACTGGCCTGTATCCATGAATCCAGATGGTAAGAGATTGTTAATACTGTCATCCCTGAACCCACACAGTCATGCTACCGGCAGCACATCCCCAGTTTACATGTTATAAGCTGCCAGTAATAGTGATTGATGGCATATTTACACGTGACGTTAATGGGCAGGGAGCTTTACCGATTCTTAGCCAGTCATAAAAGCACATGGATGCTGTGTGGCCATTATCAGTTTTTGATGCTGCATATTCTCCGTGTCAAAAATGCAGCATCTTATAGTACCAGCAAAGTGGATAGAAATCTCAGACCCACTTTGCTTGTTTTTTTTTTTTTTAAACTAAGCATTAACTCATGTACGTTTTTAGTGCAGTTGCACTGCCTCCTGTGAATTTTATCTTGTGATCTACACTGAGCACTAGCATGAAGTTTGCCTCTATGTGCAGGAAAAACGCGATTAAAATGAAACCCAGAACGGAATCGTTAAATATTATAAGATGAAGTCTCTTTGGGATCCTTCTGGCCTCTTTTTCAGCAGTATCCATCTATTTAGGCTCACACAAAGGCGGGGTCCACAACACTTTTGTGCATGTGTAAAAAGATGAGACACTGCTGGAACAGAGGCTAGATGGTGTCCATAGTTACTCTAGCTTCCTCTTTATAGTAAATTGTTCAATATGTGTTCTTTCTAAATCCACTCTTTTGGGGATTTAAACTCCAATGTGCTCAGCGTAGAGCAAAGGATAAATGTGAGCCAAACCTTAAAAATGTTATAAACCGCAAAATGGCACAAATTAAAATATCAACTCATGCCACCAAAAACAAACCTCCATTAAATCAATAAACAGAAAAATAGGGTATTTACACATTAATGGTAGCACAAAAACTCTGGAAAAGAGACAGGGTCTCCTCTAAAATAATCTTGCAGTATTTGTGGTCCTATAAACCCCCATCTGACCCCTACGGTGTGCCCAAACAGCAGATAGTGTCCACATGTATGGCTTTGCTGTAGTGGGAAGAAGCAATTTATATTGTCCCCTACCCTAACTCAATTACTGGTTGTGCCATAAAAGCTTAAGGGTAATGTCCATAAATTTCGTGATGCACCTTTTCTGCCAAGTTTCATATTGTTTTATGCCTTTCTGCTTTGCTTATGTGACGCCCCAGGGTCCTGGTTGTCACAGTGACATTGCTTTCCTCACGGGGAGAGTGACGTTACGTTTGGAAGCGATGAAGGAGATTTTTTATCAGGTAACCACAAAGCATACAACATTTTCACACTCCAGACCAGAAGGGGGAGCTCTAAACCTGTTTAAGGTGAACTCCCCTATAAATATATCCTGATCTGGAGGGGAAAGAGTTCAGTTTCAGTTCAGAAAGTGAGAGACACAGAAGAGAGCAGACCGACATAGAGTGTCAGAAAGGCTGAAGGGGCCTGTAGTCAGAAGTACTGCAGCCTCTGGAGGAAGAGACATACAGAAAGCCGAACATTGTTCAGTGAGAGTGCAGGAGAGCGAAGCACGGGAAAGTAACATCAGGGGAGACCAGCTAAGATCAGGCTGCCTCCCTCTGAAGTGCAGATAACTGGTAGCCGGACCACCGAGGCTGTAAGGACTCTATGACTTACAGCAGAAACCGACAGGACAGCTGAAGTGCAAGTTATCTGTCCCCACACACACCTGAAGACACAGTGACTCCTTTAGAGCCCGGGGCGTGCTAGAGTCACTATAAACAGACTCGTCACCAGTCATACGGGTTATGTCTTATCCTATATGGGGGACAGAGAGAGAACACCTGTGAGGACCTTATCTGAAGCCATAGGCAGTAAGGGACTACAACACCACGGCGCTAGAGGAAGGCTTTTAACTCCACTTGGTAAAGGGGACTCTGGATTCGCTTCCAAGCCGGCCGGACCCTGCCTGCCCTGTGATCTGGTGCCCTGGACTGTGGCTGCCTGAAGTCTTCAGTAAACAAGGTAAAGAGACTGCAAACCTGTGTCCTCAATCCTTACTGCGCCATTCACTATCTTCCATCTACACATCGGGAGCCCTGGGGATATACTTCACCTGTGGGAAGTTATGCCATCTAGCTGCCATAACATCACCCCAGAGGACCCCTTAAAGCAGCGTCGGTCTCCACTGACTGAATACCACAGGTAGCATCACAAACATAAACTTTATTCCCTTTAACCCCTGTCTGCCAGCTGACGGAATAGTACGTCAGCTGGCAGATCCCCTGCTTTGAGGTGGGCTCCGGCGGTGAGCCCACCTCAAATCCGCGACATGTCAGCTGTTTTGTACAGCTGACATGTGCGCGCAATGAGCGCGAGCGGAATCGCGATCTGCCCGCGCCCATTAACTAGTTAAATGCCGCCGTCAAGCGCTGACAGCGGCATTTAACTAGCGCTCCCGGCCGTGCGGCCGGAAGTGCTCGCACCGCTCACCCCGTCACATGATTGGGGGTCATTGGTGCATTGCCATAACAACCAGAGGTCTCCTTGAGACCTCTATGGTTGTTGATGGCCAATTGCTTTGAGCACCACCCTGTGGTCGGCGTTCAAAGTACACCTGCCTTTCTGCTACATAGAGGTGATCTGTGCTTCACCTCTATGTTAGCAGAGGCGATCGAGTTGTGCATGCTTCTAGCCTCCTATGGAGGCTATTGAAGCATGCCAAAATTTAAAAAAAAAAGTGTTTAAAAATATAAAAAAAATTAAAAATATATAAAAGTTCAAATCACCCCCCTTTCGCCCCAATCAAAATAAAACAATAAAAAAAATTCAAACATACACATATTTAGTATCGCCGTGTTCAGAATCGCCTGATCTATCAATAAAAACAAAGGATTAACCTGACCGCTAAATGGTGTAGGGAGAAAAAAAATCAAAACGCCAAAATTACGTTTTTTTGGTCACCGCGACATTGCATTAAAATGCAATAACGGGCGATCAAAAGAACGTATTGGCACCAAAATGGTATTAAAAACGCCAGCTTGGCATGCAAAAAATAAGCCCTCACCTGACCCCAGATCACAAAAATTGGAGACGGTACGGGCATCGGAAAATCGCGCAATTTTTTTTTTTTTTTAGCAAACTTTGGCATTTTTTTTCACCACTTAGATAAAAAAATAACCTAGACATGTAAGGTGTCTGTGAACTCGTAATGACCTGAGGAATCATAATGGCAGGTTAGTTTTAGCATTTAGTGAACCTAGCAAAAAAGCCAAACAAAAAACAAGTGTGAGATTGCACTTTTTTTGCAATTTCATCACACTTGGAATTTTTTTCCCGTTTTCTGTTACACGGCATGGTAAAACCAATGATATCGTTCAAAAGTACATCTCGTCCCGCAAAAAATAAGCCCTCACATGGCCATATTGACGGAAAAATAAAAAAGTTATGGCTCTGGGAAGGAGGGGAGCGAAGAACGAAAACGGAAAAAGCTCCGGGGGTGAAGGGGTTAAAGACCTTTCCCTTTTACATGGGCGCCCAGGGCCACGGACCGGGGCACCACCGTGACATCCCCCTGTGAACACCGGACCCGGTACTGAGTACCCCACGGCCCTGGCAGGGCGACTCAATATGTCTGCCATCAGCTCTGCTCTCACAGTTATGACTACATTACCCAATACTCCTTGTTCTGGGTTCGGGTTGCAAGCCAGTGAGCATGTCACCTGTAACTCCTCCCACTCCAACCATAATGTCATAGGCTACTTTCACACATCAGGTTTTTTGCATCAGGCACAATCCGGTGAATTAAAAAAAAAATGGATCTGTTTTTTTTCCTCTGGATCCGTTTTTTTCGCATAGAGTTGTATTAGCGCCGGATTGCTCTTGATGTCCCAACGTTTCATCCATTTTTTACCGAATCCGTCAAAAATTAGTTTTCCGGCGGACTGAGAAAACGTCCAGAGCAACGTTTTTTCTGTCCGGCGGAAAATAGCACAATGACTCATCCGGCCAAAAACTTATGAAATGCTTGTAGAAATGGCCAAATCCGACGACTGGATCCAGTTTTTAACAGAATCCATGCATTTTCCATTCTGGAATCTCTCTCTCTCTTCCACCCCGGAACAGGAAGTCACTGTATTCGGATGAAAAATTAAAAAAAACGAATCCGGCAGAAAAACAGTTTTTCACTATTTGCGACAGATCCGTTTTTATAAAATTAGCCGGATTGTGCCTGAAACAAAAAACCTGATGTGTGAAAGTAGACATACACAGCCTCAGTACGATTTCCTGTACAGGACACTGGTACAGGGCGTAGAAGCAAGGCACCAGCCCCGCCATGAAAGTTTATTCTGTACTCCCCCTCATTTATGAAGGAACGGATAGATGGGATGGGTTAGATAGATGGGGTGGATTAGATAGATGAGATAAATAGGATGAATCGGATGGATAGATGCAATAGATTACATAGGTAGATAGATGGATGAGAAATATAGATGAGATGGATGGGATAGAAAGATGGTGCAGATAAGATAAATTAGGTAGTTAGAAGCAATAGATACTGTAAATGGAATGGATCAGATAAATTAGGTAGTTAGAAGCAAGAGATAGATGGAATGGATTAGCTAGATGGGATATAGAGCTGTATATACAGGTGCATCTCACAAAACTAGAATATCATCAATAAGAATTTATGTCAGTTCTTCAATACAAAAACTGAAAATCATATTAGATAGTCATTACAAATAGAGTGATGTATTTCAAGCGTTTATTTCTCTTAATGTTGATGATTATAAGATATGATCATCTCAGTAAATTAGAATACTTTATAACATCACCTTGAAAAAATGATTTTAACCCCTTCCCGACCCATGACGCCACGTAGGCGTCATGAAAACCCGTGCCAATCCGACCCATGACGCCTATGTGGTGTCATGGAATGATCGCGTCGCTGCAGAGCGGGTGAAAGGGTTAACTCCAAATTCACCCGTTCTGCAGGGACAGGGGGAGTGGTACTTCAGCCCAGGGGGGGTGGCTTCACCCCCCCCCGTGGCTACGATCGCTCTGATTAGCTGTTGAAAGTGAAACTGCCAATCAGAGCGATTTGTAATATTTCACCTAAAAAACTGGTGAAATATTACAATCCAGCCATGGCCGATGCTGCAATATCATCGGCCATGGCTGGAAAACCTGAAGTGACCCCCCCCCACCCCACCGATCGCCCCCCCAGTGCTCCGTTATGGAGTCCGGTCCCCTCCGTCCTGTGCTCCGCTCCCCCGTCCTCCTGCCCGCTCCCCCCCTGCTCCTATGTCACCCCCCCGTGCTCCGACGCCCCCCCGTGCCCCGATCTCCCCCCCCTCATACTTACCGAGGCTCCCGGTCCCCGTCCGCCTCCATCATGGGCGCCGCCATCTTCCAAAATGGCGGGCGCATGCTCAGTGCGCCCGCCGAATCTGCCGGCCGGCAGATTCATTACAAAGTACATTTTGATCGCTGTGGTAGGTTCTATCACAGCGATCAAAATTAAAAAAATAATAAATAACCCCCCCCCTTTATCACCCCCATAGGTAGGGACAATAATAAAATAAAGAAAATTTTTTTTTTCTTTTTCCACTAGGGTTAGGGTTAGAACTAGGGTTAGAACTAGGGGTAGGGGTAGGGTTAGGGGTAGGGTTAGGGTTACGGGTAGGGTAAGGGTTAGGGGTAGGGTTAGGGTTATGGCATGTGCACACAGTGCGGATTTGGCTGCGGATCCGCAGCGGATTGGCCGCGGATCCGCAGCGGATTGGCCGCGGATCTGCAGCGGATTGGCCGCGGATCCGCGGCGGATTGGCCGCGGATCCGCAGCGGATTGGCCGCTGCGAATTCGTAGCAGTTTTCCATCAGGTTTACAGTACCATGTACACCTATGGAAAACCAAATCCGCTGTGCCCATGGTGCGGAAAATAACGTGCAGAAACGCTGCGTTGTATTTTCCGCAGCATGTCAATTCTTTGTGCGGATTCCGCAGCGTTTTACACCTGTTCCTCAATAGGAATCCGCAGGTGAAATCCGCACAAAAAAACACTGGAAATCTGCTGTAAATCCGCAGGTAAAACGCAGTGCCTTTTACTTGCAGATTTTTCAAAAATCGTGCGGAAAAATCTCACACGAATCCGCAACGTCGGCACATAGCCTTAGGGTTAGGGTTGGAATTAGAGTTAGGGTTGGAATTAGGGCTAGGGTTGGAAATAGGGTTAAGATTAGGCTTGTGGTTAGGGTTACGTGTCATGATCTCTGCAGGCAGAGATCATAGCAAGCCTATAGAGGGACAAGCTCTCGGAAGATGGAACTATACTGACCATGAACTAAGCCTGCCGCGCAACTAGAAATAGCCAGGTAGCATTTCCTATTTATCGCTAGATGCCCAGCTCTGGCCTAAGACCTAAATAGCTAGCAGAGGGAAATATAAGACCTGGCTCACCTCTAGAGAAATATTCCAAAGAAGACAGTAGCCCCCCACATATAATGACGGTGAGTTCAGATGAAACAACAAACGCAGCAGGAAAATAGTCTTAGCAAATTTGAGGTCCACTTACTAGATAGCAGAAGACAGATAGTATACTTTCATGGTCAGCAGAAAAACACTAACAAAACACCATCCAGAGATTACCTTAAACTCTGGCATTAACTCATAACGCCAGAGTAGCAATCCCTGATCAACGAGAGCTTTCCAGACACAGTAACAAAACTTCAGCTGTGAACTGGAACAAATAGGCAAAACAAAACATGGACAAAAGTCCAACTTATCTAGCAGTTGTCTAGAAGCAGGAACAAGCACTGAGAGGCATCAGATAACATTGTTGACCGGCAAGAAACCACCAGAGAAATGAGCTTAAATAGCGACACCCACTACTGATGGAACCAGGTGAAACAGGAAAGAGGATGACAAGTCCAATTCCACAAGCGGCCACCGGGGGAGCCCAGAATCCAAATTCACAACAGTACCCCCCCCTCAAGGAGGGGGCACCGAACCCTCACCAGATCCACCAGGGCGACCAGGATGAGCCCTATGGAAGGCACGAACAAGATCAGAAGCATGAACATCAGATGCATTGACCCAAGAATTATCCTCCTGGCCGTAACCCTTCCAGTTGACCAGATACTGGAGTTTCCGTCTGGAAACACGAGAGTCCAAAATTTTCTCCACAACGTACTCCAACTCACCCTCAACCAACACCGGAGCAGGAGGCTCAACTGAAGGTACAACAGGTACCTCATACCTGCGCAATAACGACCGATGAAAAACGTTATGAATGGAAAAGGACGCAGGGAGGTCCAAACGGAAAGAAACAGGATTAAGAATCTCCAATATTCTATAAGGGCCGATGAACCGAGGTTTAAACTTAGGAGAAGAGACCCTCATAGGGACAAAACGAGAAGACAACCACACTAAATCTCCAACACAAAGCCGAGAACCAACACGACGATGACGGTTGGCAAAACGCTGAGTCTTCTCCTGGGACAACTTCAAATTGTCCATAACCTGCCCCCAGATGTGATGCAATCTCTCCACCACCGCATCCACTCCAGGACAATCCGAGGATTCCACCTGACCGGAGGAAAATCGAGGGTGAAACCCCGAATTACAGAAAAACGGGGACACCAAGGTGGAAGAACTGGCCCGATTATTGAGGGCGAACTCTGCCAATGGCAAAAAAGCAACCCAATCATCCTGGTCAGCAGAGACAAAACACCTCAGATATGTCTCAAGGGTCTGATTAGTCCGCTCGGTCTGGCCATTAGTCTGAGGGTGAAAAGCAGATGAAAAAGACAAATCTATGCCCATCCTAGCACAGAATGCCCGCCAAAATCTAGACACAAATTGGGTACCTCTGTCAGAAACAATATTCTCAGGAATACCGTGCAATCGGACAACATTCTGAAAAAACAGAGGAACCAACTCAGAAGAAGAAGGCAACTTGGGCAGAGGAACCAAATGGACCATTTTAGAGAAACGGTCACAGACCACCCAGATGACAGACATCTTCTGGGAAACAGGCAGATCTGAAATAAAATCCATCGAGATGTGTGTCCAAGGCCTCTTAGGAATAGGCAAGGGCAACAGCAGTCCGCTAGCCCGAGAACTACAAGACTTGGCCCGAGCACAAACGTCACATGACTGCACAAAGACTCGCACATCTCGTGACAGGGAAGGCCACCAGAAGGATCTTGCCACCAAATCCCTGGTACCAAAAATTCCGGGATGACCTGCCAATGCAGAAGAATGTACCTCAGAGATGACTCTGCTGGTCCAATCATCCGGAACAAACAGTCTATCAGGCGGACAACGATCCGGTCTATCCGCCTGAAACTCTTGCAAGGACCGCCGCAGATCAGGAGAAACGGCCGACAAAATTACTCCCTCCCTAAGGATACCTGTGGGTTCAGAATTACCAGGAGAGTCCGGGTCAAAACTCCTAGAAAGGGCATCTGCCTTAACATTCTTAGAACCCGGTAGGTATGACACCACAAAATTAAAGCGAGAAAAAAATAAAGACCAGCGCGCCTGTCTAGGATTCAGGCGTCTGGCAGTCTCAAGATAAATCAAATTTTTGTGGTCAGTCAATACCACCACCTGATGCCTAGCCCCCTCGAGCCAATGGCGCCACTCCTCAAACGCCCACTTCATGGCCAAAAGCTCCCGATTCCCAACATCATAATTCCGCTCTGCGGGCGAAAATTTGCGAGAAAAGAAGGCACAAGGCCTAATGACGGAGCAGTCGGAACCTTTCTGCGACAACACTGCCCCAGCTCCGATCTCCGAAGCGTCAACCTCAACCTGAAAAGGCAGATTCACATCAGGCTGACGCAACACAGGGGCAGAGGCAAAACGGCGCTTAAGCTCCTGAAAGGCCTCTACAGCATGAGGGGACCAATTAGCAACATCAGCGCCTTGTCTGGTCAAATCAGTCAGTGGTTTAACGACATCCGAAAAACCAGCAATAAATCGGCGGTAAAAGTTGGCAAAGCCCAAAAATCTCTGAAGACCCTTAAGAGAGGAGGGCTGAGTCCAGTCACAAATAGCTTGCACCTTGACGGGATCCATCTCAATGGAAGAGGGAGAAAAAATATACCCCAAAAAGGAAATTTTCTGGACCCCAAAAACGCACTTAGACCCCTTCACACATAAAGAATTAGACCGCAGAACCTGAAAAACTCTCCTGACCTGCTGGACATGAGAGTCCCAGTCATCAGAAAAAATCAGAATATCATCCAGATATATTATCATAAATTTATCCAGAAAATCGCGGAAAATATCATGCATAAAAGACTGGAAAACTGAAGGGGCATTAGAAAGACCAAAAGGCATGACCAAATACTCAAAGTGGCCCTCGGGCGTATTAAATGCGGTCTTCCACTCATCCCCCTGCCTGATCCGCACCAAATTATACGCCCCACGAAGATCAACCTTAGAGAACCACTTAGCACCCTCTATACGAGCAAACAAATCAGTAAGCAATGGCAATGGGTATTGATACTTAACAGTGATCTTATTCAGAAGCCGATAATCAATACATGGTCTCAAAGAGCCGTCTTTTTTTGAGACAAAGAAAAACCCAGCTCCCAAGGGAGAAGAAGATGGACGAATATGTCCCTTTTCCAAAGACTCCTTTATATATTCCCGCATAGCAGCATGTTCCGGCACAGACAAATTAAACAAACGACCCTTTGGATATTTACAACCCGGTATCAAATCTATGGCACAATCGCACTCACGGTGCGGAGGTAACGACCCAAGCTTGGGTTCGTCAAAGACGTCTTGATAATCAGAGAGGAACTCAGGGACTTCAGAGGGAATGGACGACGAAATAGAAACCAAAGGTACGTCCCCATGAATACTCTTACATCCCCAGCTCAACACAGACATTGCTCTCCAGTCCAAGACTGGGTTGTGAGACTGCAACCATGGCAATCCCAGTACCAAATCGTCATGTAAATTATACAGCACCAGGAAACGAATAATCTCCTGGTGATCCGGATTGATACGCATGGTTACTTGTGTCCAGTATTGTGGTTTATTATTAGCCAATGGGGTGGAGTCAATCCCCTTCAGAGGAATAAGAGTCTCCAAAGGCTCTAAATCAAAACCACAACGATTGGCAAAGGACCAATCCATAAGACTCAGAGCGGCGCCAGAGTCAACATAGGCGTCCGTGGCAATGGATGACAAAGAACAAATCAGGGTTACAGACAAAATGAACTTAGACTGAATGGTGCCAATGGAAACAGACTTATCAAGCTTCTTTGTACGCCTAGAGCATGCTGATATAACATGAGTAGAATCCCCACAATAGAAACACAATCCATTCTTCCGTCTAAAATTCTGTCGCTCGCTCCTGGACAGAATTCTATCACACTGCATACTTTCTGGCGTCTTTTCCATAGACACCGCCAGATGGTGCACCGGTTTGCGCTCCCGCAGACGCCTATCAATCTGTATAGCCATTGTCATGGACTCATTCAGACCTGCAGGCAAAGGGAACCCCACCATAACATCCTTAACGGCATCAGAGAGACCTTCTCTGAAAGTTGCCGCCAAGGCGCACTCATTCCACTGAGTAAGCACAGACCATTTACGGAATTTTTGGCAGAAAACTTCAGCTTCGTCTTGCCCCTGAGATAGTGCCATCAAAGTTTTTTCTGCCTGAAGTTCCAAATGAGGTTCCTCATAAAGCAAGCCCAAGGCCAGAAAAAACGCATCCACATCGCGTAACGCAGGATCCCCTGCTGGCAATGAGAAGGCCCAATCTTGAGGGTCACCCCTGAGCAAGGAAATCACAATCCTAACCTGCTGAGCAGGGTCTCCAGCTGAACGAGACTTCAGGGACAAATAAAGCTTACAATTATTTCGGAAATTCTGGAAGCTAGCTCTATTCCCTGTGAAGAACTCCGGCAAAGGAATTCTCGGCTCAGATACCGGAGCATGTACCACAAAATCTTGTAAATTTTGTACTTTCGTGATGAGATTATTCAAACCCGCAGTTACACTCTGGAGATCCATTATTGTCAGGTGCACACAGAGATTAGGAGGAGAGAGAGAAAAAAGACTGCAGCAAGGCAGACTGGAGGAAAAAAAAAAAAAAAAAAAAAAATTCCAGCAGACTTCTTATAACTCTCCTTTCTCAACCTGGGTCTTTAACACTTTATGGGCCGGTCAAACTGTCATGATCTCTGCAGGCAGAGATCATAGCAAGCCTATAGAGGGACAAGCTCTCGGAAGATGGAACTATACTGACCATGAACTAAGCCTGCCGCGCAACTAGAAATAGCCAGGTAGCATTTCCTATTTATCGCTAGATGCCCAGCTCTGGCCTAAGACCTAAATAGCTAGCAGAGGGAAATATAAGACCTGGCTCACCTCTAGAGAAATATTCCAAAGAAGACAGTAGCCCCCCACATATAATGACGGTGAGTTCAGATGAAACAACAAACGCAGCAGGAAAATAGTCTTAGCAAATTTGAGGTCCACTTACTAGATAGCAGAAGACAGATAGTATACTTTCATGGTCAGCAGAAAAACACTAACAAAACACCATCCAGAGATTACCTTAAACTCTGGCATTAACTCATAACGCCAGAGTAGCAATCCCTGATCAACGAGAGCTTTCCAGACACAGTAACAAAACTTCAGCTGTGAACTGGAACAAATAGGCAAAACAAAACATGGACAAAAGTCCAACTTATCTAGCAGTTGTCTAGAAGCAGGAACAAGCACTGAGAGGCATCAGATAACATTGTTGACCGGCAAGAAACCACCAGAGAAATGAGCTTAAATAGCGACACCCACTACTGATGGAACCAGGTGAAACAGGAAAGAGGATGACAAGTCCAATTCCACAAGCGGCCACCGGGGGAGCCCAGAATCCAAATTCACAACAGTTACGGATAGGGTTAGGGGTGCGTTGGGGTTACAGTTGTGGTTAGGGATGGGATTAGGGTTAGGGTTGGGATTAGGGTTAGGATTAGGGTTGGAATTAGGGTTACGGGTGTGTTGCGGTTAGGGTTGTGGTTAGGGGTGTGTTGGGGTTAGGGTTGTGATTAGGGTTATGGCTACAGTTGGGATTAGGATTAGGGGTGTGTTGGGGTTAGTGTTGAAGTTAGAATTGAGGGGTTTCCACTGTTTGGGCACATCAGGGGTCTCCAAACGCAACATGGCGCCACCATTGATTCCAGCCAATCTTGCGTTCAAAAAGTCAAATGGTGCTCCCTCCCTTCCAAGCCCCGACGTGCGCCCAAACAGTGGTTTACCCCCACATTTGGGGTACCAGCGTACTCAGGACAAACTGGGCAACAACTGTTGGGGTCCAATTTCTCCTGTTACCCTTGCAAAAATAAAAAATTACTTGCTAAAACATAATTTTTGAGGAAAGAACAATTATTTTTTATTTTCACTGCTCTGCGTTGTAAACTTCTGTGAAGCACTTGGGGGTTGAATGTGCTCACCACACATCTAGATAAGTTCCTTGGGGGGTCTAGTTTCCAAAATGGGGTCACTTGTGGGGGGTTTCTACTGTTTAGGCATATCAGGGGCTCTGCAAACGTAACATGATGCCCGCAGACCATTCCATCAAAGTCTGCATTCCAAAACGTCACTACTTCCCTTCCGACCCCCGGCATGTGCCCAAACAGTGGTTTACCCCCATATATGGGGTATCAGCGTACTCAGGAGAAACTGGACAACAACTTTTGGGTCCAATTTCTCCTGTTACTCTTGCAAAAATAAAAAATTCTGGGCTAAAAAAATATTTTTGAGGAAAGGAAACACATTTATTATTTTCACGGCTCTGAGTTATAAACTTCTGTGAAGCACTTGGGGGTTCAAAGTGCTCACCACACATCTAGATAAGTTCCCTTGGGGGTCTAGTTTCCAAAATGGAGTCACTTGTGGGGAGTTCCTACTGTTTAGGCACATCAGGGGCTCTGCAAAAGCAACCTGACGCCCGCAGAGCATTCCATCAAAGTCTGCATTTCAAAACGTCACTACTTCCCTTCCGAACCCCGACGTGTGCCAAAACAGTGGTTTACCTCCACATATGGGGTATCAGCGTACTCAGGAGAAACTGGACAACAACTTTTGGGGTCCAATTTCTCCTGTTACCCTTGGGAAAATAAAAAATTGTGGGCTAAAAAGTCATTTTTGAGAAAAGAAAAATTATTTTTTATTTTCATGGCTCTGCGTTATAAACTTCTGTGAAGCACTTGGGGGTTCAAAGTGCTCACCACACATCTAGGTTAGTTCCTTGGGAGGTCTAGTTTCCAAAATGGGGTCACTTGTGCGGGAGCTCCAATGTTTAGGCACACAGGGGCTCTCCAAACGCGACATGGTGTCCGCTAATGATTGGAGCTAATTTTCCATTCAAAAAGCCAAATGGCGTGCCTTCCCTTCCGAGCCCTGCCGTGCACCCAAACAGTGGTTTACCCCCACATATGAGGTATCGGCGTACTCAGGAGAAATTGCCCAACAAATTTTAGGATCCATTTTATCCTTTTGCCCATGTGAAAATGAAAGAATTGAGGCTAAAAGAAATTTTGTGTGAAAAAAAAGTACTTTTTCATTTTTGCGAATCAATTTGTGAAGCACCTGGGGGTTTAAAGTGCTCACTATGCCTCTAGATAAGTTCCTTGGGGGGTCTAGTTTCCAAAATGGGGTCACTTGTGGAGGAGCTCCAATGTTTAGGCACACAGGGGCATTCCAAAAGCGACATGGTGTCCGCTAACGATGGAGATAATTTTTCATTCAAAAAGTCAAATGGCGCTCCTTCCCTTCCGAGCCTTACCATGTGCCCAAACAGTGGTTTACCCCCACAAGTGAGGTATCGGTGTACTCAGGAGAAATTGCCCAACAAAATTTAGGATCCATTTTATCCTGTTGCCCATGTGAAAATGAAAAAATTGAGGCTAAAATAATTTTTTGGGGAAAAAAAAGTACTTTTTCATTTTTACGGATCAATTTGTGAAGCACCTGGGGGTTTAAAGTGCTCACTATGCTTCTAGATAAGTTCCTTGGGGGGTCTAGTTTCCAAAATGGGGTCACTTGTGGGGGAGCTCCAATGTTTAGGCACACGGGGGCTCTCCAAACGCGACATGGTGTTCGCTAAAGATTGGAGCCAATTTTTCATTGAAAAAGTCAAATGGCGCTCCTTCCCTTCCGAGCCCTGCCGTGCGCCCAAACAGTGGTTTACCCCCACATATGAGGTATCAGCGTACTCAGGACAAATTGGACAACAACGTCCGTGGACCAGTTTCTCCTTTTACCCTTGGGAAAATAAAAAAATTGTTGCTAAAAGATCATTTTTGTGACTAAAAAGTTAAATGTTCATTTTTTACTTCCATGTTGCTTCTGCTGCTGTGAAACACCTGAAGGGTTATTAAACTTCTTGAATGTGGTTTTGAGCACCTTGATGGGTGCAGTTTTTAGAATGGTGTCACTTTTGGGTATTTTCAGCCATATAGAACCCTCAAAATGACTTCAAATGTGAGGTGGTCCCTAAAAAAAATGGTTTTGTAAATTTTGTTGTAAAAATGAGAAATCACTGGTCAAATTTTAACCCTTATAACTTCCTAGCAAAAAAAAAAATTGTTTCCAAAATTGTGCTGATGTAAAGTAGACATGTGGGAAACGTTATTTATTAACTATTTTGTGTCACATAACTCTCTGGTTTAACAGAATAAAAATTCAAAATGTGAAAATTGCGAAATTTTCAAAATTTTCGCCAAATTTCCGTTTTTTTCACAAATAAACTCAGAAATTATCGACCTAAATTTACCACTAACATGAAGCCCAATATGTCACGAAAAAACAATCTCAGAATCGCTAGGATCCGTTGAAGCGTTCCTGAGTAGAGTTGAGCGACTTTCATTTTTTTAAGATCGAGTCGGGTTTTGTGAAACCCGATTTTGTCCAGAGTCGAGTCGAGTGCAGTCGGCCGATTATCGCTAAAAGTCGGGGATCGACCGAAACACGAAACCCAATGCAAGTCAATGGGGAAGCATAGTCGGCAGTGAGTGGAGGCCAGGAAAACACCTACAGTGCCCATTTTAATGCCAAAAACATCCATTCTTGTTTCTGAAGCTTGTCAATCTTAATTAACTTTATAATAATAGTTGGGCATAGGGAATTGGGGGTCATTTGGCAAAAGTTGTGGGGGGAGTAGGGCCGGCTCAAGTTTTTCGTGGGCCCAGGAAATGCGGACTACGTCACGGCGGTGTTGCAGGGAAAGGTAAGTATTTCAACGTTGCAAGTGCTGTGATCCTGAGCAAGCAGGGGGGGCCCACTCGTTCGCATTGGCACTGGCACAGGGCCCCTCAAAGTACAGCGATGTGTGTTTGCATGGCGGGGGCGCCTCCCACCAGCAGCGACACTTTTGCGTACTCTGAGGGGCCCTGTGCCAGTGACGTCGCCAACGAGTATGCCCCCCCACCTGATGAAGGAACCTGCACTTTCATCTGCACCTTCCTCTCTGTCCCTGTGTAAGGTGGTATAACATGCGGGAAGGGGAACCTTACTTTCAGCAGGGTCAGATTCTGGCTGTGTAGAGTATAAGGGGAATGTAGTGGTCTAGGTCAATGTACCAGCAGACTCATCTAGCAGTGGCTGGGCAATGGGCAGGATGAGGAGGAAACAGATATAGGGCCAAAGAATAAAGTAGGCTAAATGCAGTTCAAAATTGGTAACAGGACTAAACAGGCGGCATTGCTTTGTTCAGTGGAGTAGCAAACCCAAGAGCAGCAGACACTGTTTCAAGGGCATAACCACACTAGTAGGCCAAATGCAGTTTAATATCTGATAGTATAGGGCGAAAGCCAGAATGTGGAAGCTCAGCTTTGTTCAGTTGAGGACAACACCAGGCAGGGGCAGACAGACACCTTTAGTAGGCCGGAACAGCCAATTGCATTTTTAAAAATGGTAATTTGGAACTGAAGGTTGAAGCTCAGCTTTATTCAGTTGAGGACAACACCAGGCAGGGGCAGACAGACACCTTTAGTAGGCCGGAACAGCCAATTGCATTTTTAAAAATGGTAATTTGGAACTGAAGGTTGAAGCTCAGCTTTATTCAGTTGAGGACAACACCAGGCAGGGGCAGACATTCACCTTTAGTAGGCCGGAACAGCCAATTGCATTTTTAAAAATGGTAATTTGGAACAGAAGGTTGAAGCTCAGCTTTATTCAGTTGAGGACAACACCAGGCAGGGGCAGACAGACACCTTTAGTAGGCCGGAACAGCCAATGGCATTTTTAAAAATGGTAATTTGGAACTGAAGGTTGAAGCTCAGCTTTATTCAGTTGAGGACAACACCAGGCAGGGGCAGACATTCACCTTTAGTAGGCCGGAACAGCCAATTGCATTTTTAAAAATGGTAATTTTGAACAGAAGGTTGAGGCTCAGCTTTATTCAGTTGAGGACAACACCAGGCAGGGGCAGACATTCACCTTTAGTAGGCCGGAACAGCCAATTGCATTTTTAAAAATGGTAATTTGGAACAGAAGGTTGAGGCTCAGCTTTATTCAGTTGAGGACAACACCAGGCAGGGGCAGACAGACACCTTTAGTAGGCCGGAACAGCCAATTGCATTTTTAAAAATGGTAATTTGGAACTGAAGGTTGAAGCTCAGCTTTATTCAGTTGAGGACAACACCAGGCAGGGGCAGACATTCACCTTTAGTAGGCCGGAACAGCCAATTGCATTTTTAAAAATGGTAATTTGGAACAGAAGGTTGAAGCTCAGCTTTATTCAGTTGAGGACAACACCAGGCAGGGGCAGACAGACACCTTTAGTAGGCCGGAACAGCCAATGGCATTTTTAAAAATGGTAATTTGGAACTGAAGGTTGAAGCTCAGCTTTATTCAGTTGAGGACAACACCAGGCAGGGGCAGACATTCACCTTTAGTAGGCCGGAACAGCCAATTGCATTTTTAAAAATGGTAATTTGGAACAGAAGGTTGAGGCTCAGCTTTATTCAGTTGAGGACAACACCAGGCATTGGCAGACAGACACCTTTAGTAGGCCGGAACAGCCAATTTTTAAAAAAAACAGCAGTTAGTAAGAGGCAGAAGGTAGAAGCTCAGCTTTATTCAGTTGAGGACACCAGGCAGGGGCAGACAGACACCTTTAGTAGGCCGGAACAGCCAATTGCATTTTTAAAAATGGTAATTTGGAACAGAAGGTTGAAGCTCAGCTTTATTCAGTTGAGGACAACACCAGGCAGGGGCAGACAGACACCTTTAGTAGGCCGGAACAGCCAATTTTTTAAAAAAACAGCAGTTAGTAAGAGGCAGAAGGTAGAAGCTCAGCTTTATTCAGTTGAGGACAACACCAGGCAGGGGCAGACAGACACCTTTAGTAGGCCGGAACAGCCAATTGCATTTTTAAAAATGGTAATTTGGAACAGAAGGTTGAAGCTCAGCTTTATTCAGTTGAGGACAACACCAGGCAGGGGCAGACAGACACCTTTAGTAGGCCGGAACAGCCAATTTTTTAAAAAAACAGCAGTTAGTAAGAGGCAGAAGGTAGAAGCTCAGCTTTATTCAGTTGAGGACAACACCAGGCAGGGGCAGACAGACACCTTTAGTAGGCCGGAACAGCCAATGGCATTTTTAAAAATGGTAATTTGGAACTGAAGGTTGAAGCTCAGCTTTATTCAGTTGAGGACAACACCAGGCAGGGGCAGACAGACACCTTTAGTAGGCCGGAACAGCCAATTTTTAAAAAAAACAGCAGTTAGTAAGAGGCAGAAGGTAGAAGCTCAGCTTTATTCAGTTGAGGACAACACCAGGCAGGGGCAGACAGACACCTTTAGTAGGCCGGAACAGCCAATTGCATTTTTAAAAATGGTAATTTGGAACAGAAGGTTGAAGCTCAGCTTTATTCAGTTGAGGACAACACCAGGCAGGGGCAGACAGACACCTTTAGTAGGCCGGAACAGCCAATTTTTTAAAAAAACAGCAGTTAGTAAGAGGCAGAAGGTAGAAGCTCAGCTTTATTCAGTTGAGGACAACACCAGGCAGGGGCAGACAGACACCTTTAGTAGGCCGGAAGAGCCAATTGCATTTTTAAAAATGGTAATTTGGAACAGAAGGTTGAAGCTCAGCTTTATTCAGTTGAGGACAACACCAGGCAGGGGCAGACAGACACCTTTAGTAGGCCGGAACAGCCAATTGCATTTTTAAAAATGGTAATTTGGAACAGAAGGTTGAAGCTCAGCTTTATTCAGTTGAGGACAACACCAGGCAGGGGCAGACAGACACCTTTAGTAGGCCGGAACAGCCAATTTTTTAAAAAAACAGCAGTTAGTAAGAGGCAGAAGGTAGAAGCTCAGCTTTATTCAGTTGAGGACAACACCAGGCAGGGGCAGACAGACACCTTTAGTAGGCCGGAACAGCCAATTGCATTTTTAAAAATGGTAATTTGGAACAGAAGGTTGAAGCTCAGCTTTATTCAGTTGAGGACAACACCAGGCAGGGGCAGACAGACACCTTTAGTAGGCCGGAACAGCCAATGGCATTTTTAAAAATGGTAATTTGGAACAGAAGGTTGAAGCTCAGCTTTATTCAGTTGAGGACAACACCAGGCAGGGGCAGACAGACACCTTTAGTAGGCCGGAACAGCCAATGGCATTTTTAAAAATGGTAATTTGGAACTGAAGGTTGAAGCTCAGCTTTATTCAGTTGAGGACAACACCAGGCAGGGGCAGACATTCACCTTTAGTAGGCCGGAACAGCCAATTGCATTTTTAAAAATGGTAATTTGGAACAGAAGGTTGAAGCTCAGCTTTATTCAGTTGAGGACAACACCAGGCAGGGGCAGACAGACACCTTTAGTAGGCCGGAACAGCCAATTTTTTAAAAAAAACAGCAGTTAGTAAGAGGCAGAAGGTAGAAGCTCAGCTTTATTCAGTTGAGGACAACACCAGGCAGGGGCAGACAGACACCTTTAGTAGGCCGGAACAGCCAATGGCATTTTTAAAAATGGTAATTTGGAACTGAAGGTTGAAGCTCAGCTTTATTCAGTTGAGGACAACACCAGGCAGGGGCAGACATTCACCTTTAGTAGGCCGGAACAGCCAATTGCATTTTTAAAAATGGTAATTTGGAACAGAAGGTTGAGGCTCAGCTTTATTCAGTTGAGGACAACACCAGGCAGGGGCAAACAGACACCTTTAGTAAGCCGGAACAGCCAATTGCATTTTTAAAAATGGTAATTTGGAACAGAAGGTTGAAGCTCAGCTTTATTCAGTTGAGGACAACACCAGGCAGGGGCAGACAGACACCTTTAGTAGGCCGGAACAGCCAATTTTAAAAAAAAACAGCAGTTAGTAAGAGGCAGAAGGTAGAAGCTCAGCTTTATTCAGTTGAGGACAACACCAGGCAGGGGCAGACAGACACCTTTAGTAGGCCGGAACAGCCAATTGCATTTTTAAAAATGGTAATTTGGAACAGAAGGTTGAAGCTCAGCTTTATTCAGTTGAGGACAACACCAGGCAGGGGCAGACAGACACCTTTAGTAGGCCGGAACAGCCAATTTTTAAAAAAAACAGCAGTTAGTAAGAGGCAGAAGGTAGAAGCTCAGCTTTATTCAGTTGAGGACAACACCAGGCAGGGGCAGACAGACACCTTTAGTAGGCCGGAACAGCCAATTGCATTTTTAAAAATGGTAATTTGGAACAGAAGGTTGAAGCTCAGCTTTATTCAGTTGAGGACAACACCAGGCAGGGGCAGACAGACACCTTTAGTAGGCCGGAACAGCCAATTGCATTTTTAAAAATGGTAATTTGGAACTGAAGGTTGAAGCTCAGCTTTATTCAGTTGAGGACAACACCAGGCAGGGGCAGACAGACACCTTTAGTAGGCCGGAACAGCCAATTGCATTTTTAAAAATGGTAATTTGGAACAGAAGGTTGAAGCTCAGCTTTATTCAGTTGAGGACAACACCAGGCAGGGGCAGACATTCACCTTTAGTAGGCCGGAACAGCCAATTGCATTTTTAAAAATGGTAATTTGGAACAGAAGGTTGAAGCTCAGCTTTATTCAGTTGAGGACAACACCAGGCAGGGGCAGACAGACACCTTTAGTAGGCCGGAACAGCCAATTGCATTTTTAAAAATGGTAATTTGGAACTGAAGGTTGAAGCTCAGCTTTATTCAGTTGAGGACAACACCAGGCAGGGGCAGACAGACACCTTTAGTAGGCCGGAACAGCCAATTGCATTTTTAAAAATGGTAATTTGGAACAGAAGGTTGAAGCTCAGCTTTATTCAGTTGAGGACAACACCAGGCAGGGGCAGACATTCACCTTTAGTAGGCCGGAACAGCCAATTTTTTAAAAAAACAGCAGTTAGTAAGAGGCAGAAGGTAGAAGCTCAGCTTTATTCAGTTGAGGACAACACCAGGCAGGGGCAGACAGACACCTTTAGTAGGCCGGAACAGCCAATTGCATTTTTAAAAATGGTAATTTGGAACAGAAGGTTGAAGCTCAGCTTTATTCAGTTGAGGACAACACCAGGCAGGGGCAGACAGACACCTTTAGTAGGCCGGAACAGCCAATTGCATTTTTAAAAATGGTAATTTGGAACTGAAGGTTGAAGCTCAGCTTTATTCAGTTGAGGACAACACCAGGCAGGGGCAGACAGACACCTTTAGTAGGCCGGAACAGCCAATTGCATTTTTAAAAATGGTAATTTGGAACAGAAGGTTGAAGCTCAGCTTTATTCAGTTGAGGACAACACCAGGCAGGGGCAGACATTCACCTTTAGTAGGCCGGAACAGCCAATTGCATTTTTAAAAATGGTAATTTGGAACAGAAGGTTGAAGCTCAGCTTTATTCAGTTGAGGACAACACCAGGCAGGGGCAGACAGACACCTTTAGTAGGCCGGAACAGCCAATTTTTTAAAAAAACAGCAGTTAGTAAGAGGCAGAAGGTAGAAGCTCAGCTTTATTCAGTTGAGGACAACACCAGGCAGGGGCAGACAGACACCTTTAGTAGGCCGGAACAGCCAATTGCTTTTTTAAAAATGGTAATTTGGAACTGAAGGTTGAAGCTCAGCTTTATTCAGTTGCAGCTTCTTGGCAATAATATAAAGAAGACGAGACAGGACAACACTCGTTGGATGCCATATCTGTGTTTTCACTGGAAAAAAAACTGTCAGTTAACTACTTGTAGGAGAAAGTTTTTGTAGCTGGAGGCCACTTTTTGTATTGTACCAGTTTTCTGTTGTATGTTTGGAACTGAAGGTTGAAGCTCAGCTTTATTCAGTTGAGGACAACACCAGGCAGGGGCAGACACCTTTAGAAGGACGGAACAGCCAATTTTTTTTAAAAACAGCAGTTAATCAGAGCCAGAAGGTAGAAGCTCAGCTTTATTCAGTTGAGGACAACTTGAACTAGGGACTGCAGACAGACTTTGCAGGCTGTCCCCTGTGTGGACCATGCATCCAATACATTAACCCATTTAGCCACAAAGGACACGTAACCTTCCGTGGCCAGGCCTACAGGTCCATGTGTCTGTTGTCAGGTATACCTTTGGACTGACAAATTGACAGAATGCAAGGACAATGCGGTCTTTAACATGCAGGTGGAGGGGTGGGATGGCTTTTCTCGCAAAAGAATTGTCAACTGGGTAGCTCATAGCGTGGTATATCGTAGTTCATCCTGGCTTTATTAATATTAAATTAAATAAAAAAATAGGCTCTAGGCACTTTATTATTGGTTCAAGGGGTACACGGGCAGCAGTGGTCAGGTGAGTGGAGGCCTAGTGGAAGGAGGGACCTTAGACAGGCTTCGAAGGCCTAACATAATAAAATGGGCTGGCGGTAGGCACTTTATTATTGGTTCCAGGGGTACACGGGCAGCAGTGGTCTGGTCAGTGGAGGCCTAGTGGAAGGAGGGACCGCAGACAGGCTTCAAAGGCCTAACATAATAAAATGGGCTGGCTGTAGGCACTTTATTATTGGTTCCAGGGGTACACGGGCAGCAGTGGTCAGGTGAGTGGAGGCCTAGTGGAAGGAGGGACCGCAGACAGGCTTCGAAGGCCTAACACAATAAAATGGGCTGGCTGTAGGCACTTTAAAATTGGTTCCAGGGGTACACGGGCAGCAGTGGTCTGGTCAGTGGAGGCCTAGTGGAAGGAGGGACCGCAGACAGGCTTCGAAGGCCTAACACAATAAAATGGGCTGGCTGTAGGCACTTTAAAATTGGTTCCAGGGGTACACGGGCAGCAGTGGTCTGGTCAGTGGAGGCCTAGTGGAAGGAGGGACCGCAGACAGGCTTCGAAGGCCTAAAATAACAAACAATAGGCTCATGGCAGTTTTACAGCGGTTACATGGATACACGGGCAGCTTGGTGGTGAGTGGAGGAGTATTTAAAGTAGGGACCGCAGACAGGCTATCAAAGGCCTAAAATAACAAACAATAGGCTCATGGCAGCTTTACAGCGGTTACATGGATACACGGGCAGCTTGGTGGTGAGTGGAGGAGTATTTAAAGTAGGGACCGCAGACAGGCTATCAAAGGCCTAAAATAACAAACAATAGGCTCATGGCAGCTTTACAGCGGTTACATGGATACACGGGCAGGCAGCTTGGTGGTCAGTGGAGGAGTATTTAAAGTAGGGACCGCAGACAGGCTATCAAAGGCCTAAAATAACAAACAATAGGCTCATGGCAGCTTTACAGCGGTTACATGGATACACAGGCAGCTTGGTGGTGAGTGGAGGAGTATTTAAAGTAGGGACCGCAGACAGGCTATCAAAGGCCTAAAATAACAAACAATAGGCTCATGGCAGTTTTACAGCGGTTACATGGATACACGGGCAGGCAGCTTGGTGGTCAGTGGAGGAGTATTTAAAGTAGGGACCGCAGACAGGCTATCAAAGGCCTAAAATAACAAACAATAGGCTCATGGCAGCTTTACAGCGGTTACATGGATACACAGGCAGCTTGGTGGTGAGTGGAGGAGTATTTAAAGTAGGGACCGCAGACAGGCTATCAAAGGCCTAAAATAACAAACAATAGGCTCATGGCAGCTTTACAGCGGTTACATGGATACACAGGCAGCTTGGTGGTGAGTGGAGGAGTATTTAAAGTAGGGACCGCAGACAGGCTATCAAAGGCCTAAAATAACAAACAATAGGCTCATGGCAGTTTTACAGCGGTTACATGGATACACGGGCAGGCAGCTTGGTGGTCAGTGGAGGAGTATTTAAAGTAGGGACCGCAGACAGGCTATCAAAGGCCTAAAATAACAAACAATAGGCTCATGGCAGCTTTACAGCGGTTACATGGATACACGGGCAGCTTGGTGGTGAGTGGAGGAGTATTTAAAGTAGGGACCGCAGACAGGCTATCAAAGGCCTAAAATAACAAACAATAGGCTCATGGCAGCTTTACAGCGGTTACATGGATACACAGGCAGCTTGGTGGTGAGTGGAGGAGTATTTAAAGTAGGGACCGCAGACAGGCTATCAAAGGCCTAAAATAACAAACAATAGGCTCATGGCAGTTTTACAGCGGTTACATGGATACACGGGCAGGCAGCTTGGTGGTCAGTGGAGGAGTATTTAAAGTAGGGACCGCAGACAGGCTATCAAAGGCCTAAAATAACAAACAATAGGCTCATGGCAGCTTTACAGCGGTTACATGGATACACAGGCAGCTTGGTGGTGAGTGGAGGAGTATTTAAAGTAGGGACCGCAGACAGGCTATCAAAGGCCTAAAATAACAAACAATAGGCTCATGGCAGTTTTACAGCGGTTACATGGATACACGGGCAGGCAGCTTGGTGGTCAGTGGAGGAGTATTTAAAGTAGGGACCGCAGACAGGCTATCAAAGGCCTAAAATAACAAACAATAGGCTCATGGCAGCTTTACAGCGGTTACATGGATACACAGGCAGCTTGGTGGTGAGTGGAGGAGTATTTAAAGTAGGGACCGCAGACAGGCTATCAAAGGCCTAAAATAACAAACAATAGGCTCATGGCAGCTTTACAGCGGTTACATGGATACACAGGCAGCTTGGTGGTGAGTGGAGGAGTATTTAAAGTAGGGACCGCAGACAGGCTATCAAAGGCCTAAAATAACAAACAATAGGCTCATGGCAGCTTTACAGCGGTTACATGGATACACGGGCAGGCAGCTGGTGATGAGTGGAGGAGTATTTAAAGTAGGGACCGCAGACAGGCTATCAAAGGCCTAAAATAACAAACAATAGGCTCATGGCAGCTTTACAGCGGTTACATGGATACACAGGCAGCTTGGTGGTGAGTGGAGGAGTAGTGCAAGGAGTGTCTGTCCCAGTACTCCCAAAATATAAATAGATGTTAATGTCTCGCAAAACAACCAAAACAAAAAAAAAGGTGGCATACTTAGGTACAGGGGTGGGCTCATCTACTGAGTTTCTGACATAGTAATTTGGCAGTAACTATTTAATGGTGCCAATATAGGACACAGACACAGACTACTTTAAGTTGCATCATAGATGTCTACAAATTTGTATTGTCAGTGCCAGACATTGAATGATGTCAGCGAATAGACTAAAGATTGGTGGAGCTGTGCGACATAATTTTGCACGTGGTAGAGCACATTTTGAGCTGGGGTAGGGGGGAACTCTCTTGAGGCCGGCGGGACCGCCCCAGGGCCCCTCATGTTACAACGGTGTCTGACGTTGGGTGCGCACCACCACCGCCAGAGACACTACATTGTACTATGAGGGACCCAGTAGCAATGCCGTCAACCAAAAGCGAGCACACCCACCTCTTCAGACAAACAGCAGTCTCACGGGTGCTTGCGCCAAGTCGCGATACCACGGCCCCGTGTGGGGAGTTTTGCCATTTAGGGAGGTGTAAACATGTCGTATGCTGTACAATCAGCTGCAGCAAATTAGACATTAGAAAAGTAATTCACAGGCAAGAGCTTTTCATAGGAAAGCTAGGTGTCGGCCGGGCAAGGTGGGGCAAAAGATTTCGAAATCCAGTTGTGGTTCATTTTAATGAATGTTAGATCGTCAACATTTTGGGTAGCCAGACGAGTCCTTTTTTCGGTTAATATTGAACCTGCAGCACTGAATACTCTTTCTGATAGGACACTTGCTGCCGGGCAAGCAAGCTCCTGCAATGCATATTCTGCCAATTCTGGCCAGGTGTCTAATTTGGAGGCCCAGTAATCAAATGGGAATGACGGTTGAGGGAGAACATCGATAAGGGATGAAAAATAGTTAGTAACCATACTGGACAAATGTTGTCTCCTGTCACTTTCAATTGATGCAGCAGTACCTGTCCTGTCTGCGGTCATAGCAAAATCACTCCACAACCTGGTCAGAAAACCCCTCTGTCCAACGCCACTTCTGATGTGTGCACCCCTAACACTCCTAGTCTGCTGCCCCCTGGAGCTCGTGTGAGAACGATCACGTGCGCTGTGTGCTGGGAATGCCTGAAGCAAACGGTCAACAAGAGTTGATTGTTTGGTTGCTAATATTAGTTCCAAGTTCTCATGTGGCATAATATTTTGCAATTTGCCTTTATAGCGTGGATCAAGGAGGCAGGCCAACCAGTAATCGTCATCGTTCATCATTTTCGTAATGCGTGTGTCCCTTTTTAGGATACGTAAGGCATAATCCGCCATGTGGGCCAAAGTTCCAGTTGTCAAATCTCCGGTTGTGATTGGTTGAGGGGCAGTTGCAGGCAAATCTACGTCACTTGTGTCCCTCAAAAAACCAGAACCCGGCCGTGACACGCAACCAATTTCCTGTGCCCCCGGGAAAGGTTCGGCATTAAAAATATACTCATCCCCATCATCCTCCTCGTCCTCCACTTCCTCTTCGCCCGCTACCTCGTCCTGTACACTGCCCTGACCAGACAATGGCTGACTGTCATCAAGGCTTTCCTCTTCCTCTGGTGCAGACGCCTGCTCCTTTATGTGCGTCAAACTTTGCATCAGCAGACGCATTAGGGGGATGCTCATGCTTATTACGGCGTTGTCTGCACTAACCAGCCGTGTGCATTCCTCAAAACACTGAAGGACTTGACACATGTCTTGTATCTTAGACCACTGCACACCTGACAACTCCATGTCTGCCATCCTACTGCCTGCCCGTGTATCCTCCCACAAATAAATAACAGCACGCCTCTGTTCGCACAGTCTCTGAAGCATGTGCAGTGTTGAGTTCCACCTTGTTGCAACGTCTATGATTAGGCGATGCTGGGGAAGGTTCAAAGACCACTGATAGGTCTGCATACGGCTGGCGTGTACAGGCGAACGTCGGATATGTGAGCAAAGTGCACGCACTTTGAGGAGCAGGTCGGAGAACCCAGGATAAGTTTTCAATAAGCACTGCACCACCAGGTTTAAGGTGTGAGCCAGGCAAGGAATGTGTTTCAGTTGGGAAAGGGAGATGGCAGCCATGAAATTCCTTCCGTTATCACTCACTACCTTGCCTGCCTCAAGATCTACTGTGCCCAGCCACGACTGTGTTTCTTGTTGCAAGAACTCGGATAGAACTTCCGCGGTGTGTCTGTTGTCGCCCAAACACTTCATAGCCAATACAGCCTGCTGACGCTTGGCAGTAGCTGGCCCATAATGGGACAACTGGTGTGCAACAGTGTCATCTGCCGATGGAGTGGTTGGCAGACTGCGTTCTGTGGAAGAGCTGTAGCTTCTGCAGGAGGACGAGGAGGAGGAGGAGGAGGGGGTGCGAACGCCTACAGCCAACTGTTTCCTAGACCGTGGGCTAGGCACAACTGTCCCTAAATTGATGTCGCCTGTGGACCCTGCATCCACCACATTCACCCAGTGTGCCGTGATGGACACATAACGTCCCTGGCCATGCCTACTGGTCCATGCATCTGTAGTCAGGTGCACCTTTGTACTCACAGATTGCCTGAGTGCATGGACGATGCGCTGTTTAACATGCTGGTGCAGGGCTGGGATGGCTTTTCTGGAAAAAAAGTGTCGACTGGGTAGCTCGTATCGTGGTTCAGCGTACTCCATCAGGGCTTTGAAAGCTTCGCTTTCAACTAACCGGTAGGGCATCATCTCTAACAAGATTAGTCTAGCTATGTGGGCGTTAAAACACTGTGTACGCGGATGCGAGGATAAGTACTTCCTTTTTCTAACCAGAGTCTCATGTAGGGTGAGCTGGACTGGAGAGCTGGAGATCGTGGAACTTTCGGGTGTGCCGGTGTACATGGCAGACTGAGAGACGGTTGGAGACGGTATTGTTTCCGCCGGTGCCCTAGATGCAATATTTCCTCCTACAAAACTGGTGGTTCCCTGACCCTGACTGCTTTTGGCTGGCAAAGAAACCTGCACAGATACTGCCGGTGGTGCGGAAAATGGTGGCCTTACAGTGACGGAAGGGATGTTGCGTTGCTGACTAGCTTCATTGGCCGAGGGTGCTACAACCTTAAGGGACGTTTGGTAGTTAGTCCAGGCTTGAAAATGCATGGTGGTTAAGTGTCTATGCATGCAACTAGTATTTAGACTTTTCAGATTCTGACCTCTGCTTAAAGGGAACCTATCACCCCGTTTTTTTCGGTATGAGATAAAAATACTGTTAAATAGGGCCTGAGCTGTGCATTACAATAGTGTAGTTTGTGGACCCCGATTCCCCACCTATGCTGCCGAAATACGTTACCAAAGTAGTCATTTTCGCCTGTCAATCAGGCTGGTCAGGTCGGATGGGCGTGGCTTCTTCCCCCAGATATTGCGTAGTTTTCCGTTGGTGGCGTAGTGGTGTGCGCATGTCCAAGGTCCCCAATCCTGCACGGGGGGGTGAAAATAGCAGCGATGTCCGTTATTCCATTGGTGGTCGGTGGGCGCGGCCATCTTCCTTTGGCCGCGCGTGCGCAGAAGCGGCGCTCTGCTGGCCGCGGCTTCAGGAAAATGGCTGCGGGATGCCGCGCGTGCGCAGATGGAGATCGCGGCAGCCATTTTCCTGAAGCCGCGGCCAGCAGAGCGCCGCTTCTGCGCACGCGCGGCCAAAGGAAGATGGCCGCGCCCACCGACCACCAATGGAATAACGGACATCGCTGCTATTTTCACCCCCCCGTGCAGGATTGGGGACGTTGGACATGCGCACACCACTACGCCACCAACGGAAAACTACGCAATATCTGGGGGAAGAAGCCACGCCCATCCGACCTGACCAGCCTGATTGACAGGCGAAAATGACTACTTTGGTAACGTATTTCGGCAGCATAGGTGGGGAATCGGGGTCCACAAACTACACTATTGTAATGCACAGCTCAGGCCATATTTAACAGTATTTTTATCTCATACCGAAAAAAACGGGGTGATAGGTTCCCTTTAAGCTAGTTGAACATTTTTGACAGATGACTTTGCGCTGATCAGTTGGATGTTGTTTAAAAAAATGCCAGACTGCACTCTTCCTAGACTCGGATCCCTTTTCAGGGATTGCAGACTGAGCTTTATCCGGATGGCCACGCTGTCCTCCAACAGGTTTTGGCTTTGACACGCGTTTTGGGCCAGATACGGGCCCGGCAGATGGAACCTGTTGCGATGTTGATGCCTGCTGCGGCCCCTCCTCCACCTCCGCTTCTGAACTACTGCCGCCTGCACCCTGTTCCCCCAATGGCTGCCAATCGGGGTCAATAACTGGGTCATCTATTACCTCCTCTTCGAGCTCGTGTGCAACTTCGTCTGTGTCACTGTGTCGGTCGGTGGTATAGCGTTCGTGGCGGGGCAACATAGTCTCATCAGGGTCTGATTGTGGATCTGTACCCTGAGAGGGCAATGTGGTGGTCTGAGTCAAAGGAGCAGCATAGTACTCTGGCTGTGGCTGTGCATCAGTGCACTCCATGTCAGAATCTACTTGTAATGGGCATGGCCTGTTAAATGTTTCACTTTCTAAGCCAGGGACGGTATGTGTAAAGAGCTCCATGGAGTGACCCGTTGTGTCGCCTGCTGCATCCTTCTCTCTTGTTGTAGTTTTTGCTGAGGAGGACAAGGAAGCGACTTGTCCCTGACCGTGAACATCCACAAGCGACGCGCTGCTTTTACATTTACCAGTTTCGGAAGAGGAGGCAAAAGAGCTAGAGGCTGAGTCTGCAATGTAAGCCAAAACTTGCTGTTGCTGCTCCGCCTTTAAAAGCGGTTTTCCTACTCCCAGAAAAGAGAGCGTTCGAGGCCTTGTGTAGCCTGACGACGAAACTGGCTCCACAGCTCCAGACTTAGGTGGAATATTTTTATCCCCACGACCACCTGATGCTCCACTACCACTACCATCATTACCAGCTGACAATGAACGCCCACGACGACCTCTTGCACCAGACTTCCTCATTGTTTTAAAATCTTAACCAAAGTAACTTTATTTGTTGCTGTCAAACAACTTACACGGTGAGCTATAACTTCAGTATGATTTCAATATCCCTTAACAGGTTGGTGAGACCACAAGGAAAATCAGGCACAATGTTACACACTCTGTTTTCTGTGGCACAAAATCACAGAGATGACACACACGCAGGACTGTCACTCAAGCACTAATGTCAATATTAATCTCCCACCTAATTTATTTATTTTTTTTTTTCAGGGAGACTTTAGAAACCAAATAATATTAAAAAAACCAAAAAAATAAATAGCCTTTCTATGGCCCACAATTAGAGAGAGAGAGGTGGCACACCCAGGAGTCAAGACTGGCGCACAAGCTGAAAGGGCAATATTACTCTCCCACTGTTTTTTTAAGTTTTTTTTTTTTTTATTTTCAGGGAGACTTTAGAAACCAAATAATATTAAAAAAACCAAAAAAATAAATAGGCTTTCTATGGCCCACTGAATGAGAGAGAGGTGGCACACCCAGGAGTCAAGACTGGCACACAAGCTGAAAGGGCAATATTACTCTCCCACTGTTTTTTTTTTTTTTTTTTTTTTTCAGGGAGACTTTAGAAACCAAATAATAAGAAAAAAAAAAAATAAATAAATAGGCTTTCTATAGCCCACTGAATGAGAGATAGCACACACAGCAGTGGCACACAAGCCCTGACTGAGGCCAATATTTTTCTCCCACTGATTGATGTAGTGTTTTTGTGTTGAGGTAGATTTTAGAACACAAATCAAGGAAAAAAAAAAAATGCTTTCTATGGCCCACTGAATGAGAGAGGTGGCACACCCAGGAGTCAAGACTGGCACACAAGCTGAAAGGGCAATATTACTCTCCCACTGTTTTTTTATGTATTTTTTGTTTTTTAAGGGAGACTTTAGAATCCCAATAATATTTAAAAAAAAAAATAAATAGACTTTCTATGGCCCACTGAATGAGAGAGGTGGCACACCCAGGAGTCAAGACTGGCACACAAGCTGAAAGGGCAATATTACTCTCCCACTGTTTTTTTATGTATTTTTTGTTTTTTAAGGGAGACTTTAGAAACCCAATAATATTTAAAAAAAAAATAAATAGGCTTTCTATGGCCCACTGAATGAGAGAGGTGGCACACCCAGGAGTCAAGACTGGCACACAAGCTGAAAGGGCAATATTACTCTCCCACTGTTTTTTTAAGTTTTTTTTTTTTTTATTTTCAGGGAGACTTTAGAAACCAAATAATATTAAAAAAACCAAAAAAATAAATAGGCTTTCTATGGCCCACTGAATGAGAGAGGTGGCACACCCAGGAGTCAAGACTGGCACACAAGCTGAAAGGGCAATATTACTCTCCCACTGTTTTTTTAAGTTTTTTTTTTTTTATTTTCAGGGAGACTTTAGAAACCAAATAATATTAAAAAAACCAAAAAAATAAATAGGCTTTCTATGGCCCACTGAATGAGAGAGAGGTGGCACACCCAGGAGTCAAGACTGGCACACAAGCTGAAAGGGCAATATTACTCTCCCACTGTTGTTTTTTTTTTTTTTTTTTTTTTCAGGGAGACTTTAGAAACCAAATAATAAGAAAAAAAATAAATAAATAAATAGGCTTTCTATAGCCCACTGAATGAGAGATAGCACACACAGCAGTGGCACACAAGCCCTGACTGAGGCCAATATTTTTCTCCCACTGATTGATGTAGTGTTTTTGTGTTGAGGTAGATTTTAGAACACAAATCAAGGAAAAAAAAAAAATGCTTTCTATGGCCCACTGAATGAGAGAGGTGGCACACCCAGGAGTCAAGACTGGCACACAAGCTGAAAGGGCAATATTACTCTCCCACTGTTTTTTTATGTATTTTTTGTTTTTTAAGGGAGACTTTAGAATCCCAATAATATTTAAAAAAAAAAATAAATAGACTTTCTATGGCCCACTGAATGAGAGAGGTGGCACACCCAGGAGTCAAGACTGGCACACAAGCTGAAAGGGCAATATTACTCTCCCACTGTTTTTTTATGTATTTTTTGTTTTTTAAGGGAGACTTTAGAAACCCAATAATATTTAAAAAATAAATAAATAGGCTTTCTATGGCCCACTGAATGAGAGAGGTGGCACACCCAGGAGTCAAGACTGGCACACAAGCTGAAAGGGCAATATTACTCTCCCACTGTTTTTTTAAGTTTTTTTTTTTTTATTTTCAGGGAGACTTTAGAAACCAAATAATATTAAAAAAACCAAAAAAATAAATAGGCTTTCTATGGCCCACTGAATGAGAGAGGTGGCACACCCAGGAGTCAAGACTGGCACACAAGCTGAAAGGGCAATATTACTCTCCCACTGTTTTTTTAAGTTTTTTTTTTTTTATTTTCAGGGAGACTTTAGAAACCAAATAATATTAAAAAAACCAAAAAAATAAATAGGCTTTCTATGGCCCACTGAATGAGAGAGAGGTGGCACACCCAGGAGTCAAGACTGGCACACAAGCTGAAAGGGCAATATTACTCTCCCACTGTTTTTTTTTTTTTTTTTTTTTTTTCAGGGAGACTTTAGAAACCAAATAATAAGAAAAAAAATAAATAAATAAATAGGCTTTCTATAGCCCACTGAATGAGAGATAGCACACACAGCAGTGGCACACAAGCCCTGACTGAGGCCAATATTTTTCTCCCACTGATTGATGTAGTGTTTTTGTGTTGAGGTAGATTTTAGAACACAAATCAAGGAAAAAAAAAAAATGCTTTCTATGGCCCACTGAATGAGAGAGGTGGCACACCCAGGAGTCAAGACTGGCACACAAGCTGAAAGGGCAATATTACTCTCCCACTGTTTTTTTATGTATTTTTTGTTTTTTAAGGGAGACTTTAGAATCCCAATAATATTTAAAAAAATAAATAAATAGGCTTTCTATGGCCCACTGAATGAGAGAGGTGGCACACCCAGGAGTCAAGACTGGCACACAAGCTGAAAGGGCAATATTACTCTCCCACTGTTTTTTTAAGTTTTTTATTTTTATTTTCAGGGAGACTTTAGAAACCAAATAATATTAAAAAACCCAAAAAAATAAATAGGCTTTCTATGGCCCACTGAATGAGAGAGGTGGCACACCCAGGAGTCAAGACTGGCACACAAGCTGAAAGGGCAATATTACTCTCCCACTGTTTTTTTAAGTTTTTTTTTTATTATTTTCAGGGAGACTTTAGAAACCAAATAATATTAAAAAAACCAAAAAAATAAATAGGCTTTCTATGGCCCACTGAATGAGAGAGAGGTGGCACACCCAGGAGTCAAGACTGGCACACAAGCTGAAAGGGCAATATTACTCTCCCACTGTTTTTTTTTTTTTTTTTTTTTTCAGGGAGACTTTAGAAACCAAATAATAAGAAAAAAAAAAAATAAATAAATAGGCTTTCTATAGCCCACTGAATGAGAGATAGCACACACAGCAGTGGCACACAAGCCCTGACTGAGGCCAATATTTTTCTACCACTGATTGATGTAGTGTTTTTGTGTTGAGGTAGATTTTAGAACACAAATCAAGGAAAAAAAAAAATGCTTTCTATGGCCCACTGAATGAGAGAGGTGGCACACCCAGGAGTCAAGACTGGCACGCAAGCTGAAAGGGCAATATTACTCTCCCACTGTTTTTTTATGTATTTTTTGTTTTTTAAGGGAGACTTTAGAAACCCAATAATATTTTAAAAAAAAAATAAATAGGCTTTCTATGGCCCACTGAATGAGAGAGGTGGCACACCCAGGAGTCAAGACTGGCACACAAGCTGAAAGGGCAATATTACTCTCCCACTGTTTTTTTAAGTTTTTTTTTTTTATTTTCAGGGAGACTTTAGAAACCAAATAATATTAAAAAAAACAAAAAAATAAATAGGCTTTCTATGGCCCACTGAATGAGAGAGAGGTGGCACACCCAGGAGTCAAGACTGGCACACAAGCTGAAAGGGCAATATTACTCTCCCACTGTTTTTTTTTTTTTTTTTTTTTTTTTCAGGGAGACTTTAGAAACCAAATAATAAGAAAAAAAATAAATAAATAAATAGGCTTTCTATAGCCCACTGAATGAGAGATAGCACACACAGCAGTGGCACACAAGCCCTGACTGAGGCCAATATTTTTCTACCACTGATTGATGTAGTGTTTTTGTGTTGAGGTAGAATTTAGAACACAAATCACGGAAAAAATAAATAGGCTTTCTATGGCCCACTCAGTGAGAGATGGCACACACAGGGATGGCACTGTAGCAGAAATGCCAATCTTAATCTCCCACAAAAAAAAAAAAAAACAGGGACTGTCCTACAATTACTATCTCCCTGCAGTAATCTAAGCCAGGTATGGCAGGCAGCAATAGGAGTGGACTGATGCACAAATTAAATAAAAAGTGTGGACAAACAAAAAAGATAGCTGTGCAGAAAGGAACAAGAGGATATGTGCTTTGAAAAAAGCAGTTGGTTTGCACAGTGGCGTACACACAGCAATACAGCTATCACGGAGCCTTCTAGGGCAGCCCAATGAGCTACAACGCTGAGGAAAAAAAAAAAAAAAATAGCTTCCACTGTTCCTGCACACCGAAGGTGGTGTTGGACAGTGGAAATCGCTACAGCACAAGCGGTTTGGTGGTTAGTGGACCCTGCCTAACGCTCTCCCTGCTTCTGACGAAGCGGCAGCAACCTCTCCCTAAGCTCAGATCAGCAGCAGTAAGATGGCGGTCGGCGGGAACGCCCCTTTATAGCCCCTGTGACGCCGCAGACAGCAAGCCAATCACTGCAATGCCCTTCTCTAAGATGGTGGGGACCAGGATCTATGTCATCACGCTGCCCACACTCTGCGTTCACCTTCATTGGCTGAGAAATGGCGCTTTTCGCGTCATTGAAACGCGACTTTGGCGCGAAAGTCGCGTACCGCATGGCCGACAAGCACAGGGGTCGGATCGGGTTTCATGAGACGCCGACTTAGCCAAAAGTCGGCGACTTTTGAAAATGATCGACCCGTTTCGCTCAACCCTATTCCTGAGTTATTACCTCATAAAGGGACACTGGTCAGAATTGCAAAAAACGGCAAGGTCATTAAGGCCAAAATAGGCTGGGTCATGAAGGGGTTAACATCCGAAATGTTGGCCTACTGAAATGTATGTTCAGTAAATGCATTCAATACTTGGTCGAGGCTCCTTTTGCATCAATTACTGCATCAATGCGGCGTGGCATGAAGGTGATCAGTCTGTGGCACTGCTGAGGTGTTATAGAAGCCCAGGTGTTATGACCCCAATGGCAGAGGGTCTCAGAAATAATTACTAAGTCTGCAAACACCAAAAACCAGCTCATAGGGCAGTGGTAACTGAGCTGACCATATATCTAATCCTATCACCACAAATAGCAGCAGCCGGGGAACGTGCCTACGTTGGTTCTAGACGTCTCGCGCCAGCCGGAGAACTAACTAACCCTACAAGGGAAAAGAAAGACCTTTCTTGCCTCCAGAGAAAAAACCCCAAAGGTTGGATACAAGCCCCCAACAAATAATAACGGTGAGGTAAGAGGAAAAGACAAACGTAAGAATGAGCTAGGTATTTAGCAAAGAGAGGCCCACTAGCTAATAGCAGAATATAGTAAGATGACTTATATGGTCAGCAAAAACCCTATCAAAATATCCACGCTGGATATTCAAGAACCCCCGAACCGTCTAACGGCCCGGGGGGAGAACACCAGCCCCCTAGAGCTTCCAGCAAAGTCAGGAGTCACATTTAGTACAAGCTGGACAAAAATAAGAGCAAAGCAAATAACCAAAAAACAAAGAAGCAGGACTTAGCTTAATTTTGCACGAACCAGGATCAGCAGACAGGAGCAAACAGAAAGGATCTGATTACAACGATGCCAGGCACTGGACTAAGGATCCAGGAAGTTTATATAGCAACACCCCTGGACTAACGACCCAGGTGGGTGCCAAACTGAGGAAAGACAATCCCAGAGTCATATCACTAGTAACCACAAGAGGGAGCCAAAAAGTCTAATTCACAACAGTACCCCCCCCTTAAGGAGGGGTCACCGAACCCTCACCAAGACCACCAGGGCGATCAGGATGAGCAGCGTGAAAGGCACGAACTAAATCGGCCGCATGCACATCAGAAGCAACCACCCAGGAATTATCCTCCTGACCATAGCCCTTCCACTTGACCAGATACTGAAGCCTCCGTCTGGAGAGACGAGAATCCAAGATCTTCTCCACCACGTACTCCAACTCGCCCTCAACCAACACCGGAGCAGGAGGCTCAACAGAAGGAACCACAGGTACAACGTACCGCCGCAACAAAGACCTATGGAACACGTTGTGAATGGCAAACGACACCGGAAGATCCAAGCGAAAGGACACAGGATTAAGGATTTCCAATATCTTGTAAGGACCGATGAAGCGAGGCTTAAATTTAGGAGAGGAGACCTTCATAGGAACAAATCGAGAAGACAGCCATACCAAATCCCCAACACGAAGTCGGGGACCCACACCGCGGCGGCGGTTGGCAAAACGCTGAGCCTTCCCCTGTGACAACTTTAAGTTGTCCACCACATGATTCCAGATCTGCTGCAACCTATCCACCACATAATCTACCCCAGGACAGTCAGAAGGCTCCACATGTCCCGAGGAAAAACGAGGATGGAAACCAGAGTTGCAGAAAAATGGCGAAACCAAAGTAGCGGAACTAGCCCGATTATTAAGGGCAAACTCAGCCAACGGCAAGAAGGTCACCCAATCATCCTGATCTGCCGAAACAAAACACCTCAAATAAGCCTCCAGAGTCTGATTAGTTCGCTCCGTTTGTCCATTAGTCTGAGGATGAAAGGCAGACGAAAACGACAAATCAATGCCCATCCTAGCACAAAAGGATCGCCAGAACCTGGAAACAAACTGGGATCTTCTGTTAGACACAATATTCTCAGGAATGCCGTGTAAACGAACCACATTCTGAAAGAACACAGGAACCAGATCGGAAGAGGAAGGCAGCTTAGGCAAAGGCACCAAATGGACCATTTTAGAAAAGCGATCACATACCACCCAGATGACAGACATGCCCTGAGACACCGGGAGATCTGAAATGAAAGTTCAGGCCATTTATGATTGGACTCAGCCTACTTCTGTGAAGAGCCTGCAGAAATTCCTGGGCTTTGCTAATTTTACCGTCGCTTCATCGCTAATTTTTCTAGTGTTGTTAAACCATTGACTGATTTAACCAAGAAAGGTGCGGATGTGGTCAATTGGTCCTCTTCGGCCGTTGAGGCTTTTCAGGAGTTGAAGCATCGTTTTTCTTCTGCCCCTGTGTTGTGTCAGCCAAATGTTTCGCTCCCGTTTCAGGTCGAGGTGGATGCTTCTGAGATTGGAGCAGGGGCTGTTCTATCTCAAAGAGGTTCTGATGGCTCGGTGATGAAGCCATGTGCTTTCTTTTCTAGAAAGTTTTCGCCTGCTGAGCGCAATTATGATGTGGGCAATCGAGAGTTGTTGGCTATGAAGTGGGCGTTCGAGGAGTGGCGACATTGGCTTGAAGGAGCCAAGCATCGCGTGGTGGTCTTGACGGATCACAAGAATTTGACTTATCTCTAGTCTGCCAAGCGGTTGAATCCTAGACAGGCTCGATGGTCGCTGTTTTTCTCCCGCTTCGATTTTGTGGTTTCGTACCTTCCGGGTTCTAAGAATGTGAAGGCTGATGCCCTTTCAAGGAGTTTTGTGCCTGATTCTCCGGGAGTTCCTGAGCCGGCTGGTATTCTCAAAGAGGGGGTAATCCTGTCTGCCATCTCACCTGATTTGCGGCGGGTGCTGCAGGAGTTTCAGGCTGATAGACCTGACCGTTGCCCAGCGGAGAAACTGTTTGTCCCTGATAGATGGACTAGTAGAGTTATCTCTGAGGTTCATTGTTCTGTGTTGGCTGGTCATCCTGGAATCTTTGGTACCAGGGATTTGGTGGCTAGATCCTTTTGGTGGCCTTCCTTGTCACGGGATGTGCGTTCTTTTGTGCAGTCCTGTGGGACTTGTGCTCGGGCTAAGCCCTGCTGTTCTCGTGCCAGTGGGTTGCTTTTGCCCTTGCTGGTCCCGAAAAGGCCCTGGACGCATATTTCCATGGATTTTATTTCAGATCTCCCTGTCTCTCAAAGGATGTCGGTTATCTGGGTGGTTTGTGATCGCTTCTCTAAGATGGTCCATTTGTTACCTTTGCCTAAATTGCCTTCCTCCTCTGATTTGGTTCCATTGTTTTTCCAGCACGTGGTTCGTTTACATGGCATTCCGGAGAACATTGTGTTGGACAGAGGTTCCCAGTTTGTTTCGAGGTTTTGGCGGTCCTTTTGTGCTAAGATGGGCATTGATTTGTCTTTTTCTTCAGCTTTCCATCCTCAGACAAATGGCCAAACCGAACGAACCAATCAGACTTTGGAGACATATCTGAGATGCTTTGTGTCTGCTGATCAGGATGATCGGGTGTCCTTCTTGCCTTTGGCTGAGTTCGCCCTTAATAATCGGGCCAGCTCAGCCACTTTGGTTTCGCCTTTTTTCTGTAATTCTGGTTTCCACCCTCGTTTTTCTTCAGGACAGGTTGAGCCTTCGGACTGTCCTGGTGTGGATTCTGTGGTGGACAGGTTGCAGCAGATTTGGACTCATGTGGTGGACAATTTGACATTGTCCCAGGAGAAGGCTCAACGTTTCGCTAACCGCCGTCGCTGTGTTGGTCCCCGACTTCGTGTTGGGGATTTGGTTTGGTTATCGTCTCGTTATGTTCCTATGAAGGTTTCGTCTCCTAAGTTTAAGCCTCGTTTCATTGGTCCTTATAAGATTTCTGAAATTCTTAATCCTGTGTCATTTCGTTTGGGCCTTCCAGCTTCTTTCGCCATCCATAATGTGTTCCATAGGTCGTTACTGCGGAGATATGTGGCTCCTATGGTTCCCTCCGTCGACCCTCCTGCCCCGGTGTTGGTTGAGGGGGAGTTGAAGTATGTGGTGGAGAAGATTTTGGATTCTCGTATTTCGAGACGGAAACTTCAGTACCTAGTCAAGTGGAAAGGTTATGGTCAGGAGGATAATTCCTGGGTGGTTGCCTCTGATGTTCATGCTGCCGATCTTGTTCGTGCCTTTCATTTGGCTCGTCCTGATCGGCCTGGGGGCTCTGGTGAGGGTTCGGTGACCCCTCCTCAAGGGGGAGGTACTGTTGTGAATTCTGTTCCCGAACTCCCTCCGGTGGTTATGAATGGTACTTCGGCGAGTTCTGTCCATGGACTCCCTCTGGTGGCTGTGAGTGGAGCTGCTGGTTCTGAGGTTCTTTCCTCAGCTGACCTCGTTTAGTCCTAGGCTGGCTGCTCTATTTAACTCCACTTAGATCGTTGCTGGATGCCAGCTGTCAATGTCCTAGTACTGGTTCAGTTTGCTCTTGGATCTTTCAGATGACCTGTCTACTCCAGCAAAAGCTAAGTCCCTGCTAGCTTATTTGTTTACCACTGTTTTTTTGTCCAGCTTGCTATCATGATTTTGCCTGGCTAGCTGGAAGCTCTGGGATGCAGAGTGGCACCTCCACGCCGTGAGTCGGTGTGGGGTCTCTTTTGCACACTCTGCGTGGTTTTTTGGTAGTTTTTTATGCTGACCGCAAAGATACCTTTTCTATCCTCAAGTCTGTTTAGTTAAGTCTGGCCTCCTTTGCTGAAACCTATTTCATTCCTGTGTTTGTGACTTCCAGCTTAACTCACAGTTAATACGTGTGGGGGGCTGCCTATTTCTTTGGAGAATTTCTCTGAGGCAAGTTAGGCCTTATTTTCTATCTTTAGGGGTAGTTAGCTCTTAGGCTGTGAAGAGGCGTCTAGGCAGAGTCAGGTACGCTCCACGGCTATTTCTAGTTGTTGTGATAGGATTAGGGGTTGCAGTCAGCAGAGCTCCCACTTCCCAGAGCTTGTCCTGTATTACTAGTTTGCTCATCAGGTCATTCCTAGTGCTCCTAACCACCAGGTAATCATAACAGGGTGGGATCCTGACAGAGGCCTAGCGAACAGAAAAGAGCGTTAAGGAACCACGCCTGCACTACATCGCGGCGGTATCTCAAGAAAGGACAAGAAGCGAGGTTTATTGTGGAGAGTGAGAAACGAGATCAAAGCAAAAAGGAGATAACACCAATAGGAGTCGTGCTGTAAGATCGAGGCAACGTCCTATTGAGGCGTGTAGCCGGTGGCCAGAACGCTGAGGAAGTATTAGGCTCCAAGCAATACTTCAAACAGAGGCAGGACAGTTGATTTTGGGTTGGCTGTCTCACCAAAATCACCTAAGAAGACATAGGGGGCAATTGTGGGAGAGGGGCGACGCTAGGGTCCCGGAAGAACTCCAGGCCTTCCCGTCATATGGGTGCATCCTATACATATCATCTGGGGGACGGAGAAGAACATCAGAACAGACATAAGTTGTGGGAAATAATATCAGAACCAGACACAACAGTTGTGAGGACTATCCCGTGGTGCTCAGCAGGGAAGTACTACAACACACAGGCGCTAGAAGGTAGGCACAGATTTCCACCTGCAAAGGGAACTCTGGAGGTGCCATCGGACCGGCCGGTCTCTTACGGCCCTGTTAACCGTTCTCTGGATTGAGGACCTTGAAGCCTTCAGTAAAGAGGTAAAGAGACTGCAACCCTGTGTCCTCGTTATTCATCGCGACCTGCACCTCGCACCACCACTTACAACTTTCATTGGATGCCCCTTAGCAGGGTTACGGACTGGGTCTAGCCACCGTGACAACCCCAGAACTGAGACAGAGAGGCCCGGTACCGAGTGTCCCACGGCCCTGTGTCTGGGGGTGCTCCAATACCATGAGTACGTGTAGATGCTGGTTCCAGTGGTACCAATGTTGTCCTGAGGTTCAGGTGACTGAATGGCAGGATGAGACGGAACTGGAGTAAGGAGGTTGGAGATCGTCCAGAAAAGCCAGGTAACAGGTAGCAGATAGTCTGTGGAAACAAACAGTGTAAGCGAAGCACTGACAGAGACTTTAGAACCGAAGCACATGCTAGCAGGAACAGGAAGTTAGCAACTGAGGATACTTGTTGCTCCGGCACCCTCCCTATGGTGGAGGGACTAGAAATAGCAATCATTCACACATTCGCCATTGGTCAGAAGCACCTTTTGGAAAATGCGCGCTATCTCTTTAAGAGACCAGGAGCAAGCGGAGCGCGACCTAAGCACACAGCGCGACGACCTGCTGGCTGCATGCCAGGGAGCAGAGGAGGGAGGAGAAGCAGAGGTCCCGTCTGGACAGCGTGGAGCCGGCACTGAACAAAAGTCCCGGCAGGGACCCCGCGAAGGTACAGGAACCGGACCGGGTGTAACATATTATCATTGTAAAACAAAGAACAAATTAGTTGAAAAAGATATAGACACAACTCAGAACCATGATTGTATGTGCTCAAGCCCTTCAGCAATATCTATAAACAGAAATCCTTCAACAATGAACACTAGAGCCTAGAAAGTGAAGAGGCGGGCATACTACAGGATATTCGTATAATGCAATCCAGACAATCATAATGATGTTCTGTTTTTAAAAGCCTTTGTAGACATGTAATGTCATCACCACACTGCTCTGCTTTCTAATCAGTGCGTGTATGAGCACAAGGAGTCATTCAGCAGCACATGGCAAGGGGTATGACCAACGTAGCAGGCTGAACATGACATTCTGCTGAGAGACAATGAAACACATGGGTACATGGCTGAATGCTATTATTTGTTCTATCAACCTGATTACTTCTATTTATACATTATTTCTAGCTTTTATCTGCAATCAAAAATCTTTTAGTATTTGACAACCTGATTTTTTTTCCCAAACTTTTGCAAAGATCACAACTAGTGATGAGCAAACCCGTGGATGTTTGGGTTTGGACGGACTTTTTAAAAAGTCTGGTTTGGGACCTGAACTTGACCCTGGACATCAAACCTCATATAAGTCAATGGAGACTTGAACTTCAGTGCTGTAAAATGGCTTTAAAATGGTTGGAGTAAGGGCTAGGGGTCTGCAAAAGGAAGAAAAATGGGGGTGAGAGCACGACAATTGCCCTGCAAAGAAAAGTGAATAACATTGACATTTCAACAGTGCCCTCACAGAGACTGAGACTTGCTACCACCAGTCCAGTTAAAGATTTCACCCACAGATCATGTTTCCATATTTCCCCCATAGAAGCTGATAACAAATTTTACCCATAGAGCATGGGACACAGAACCCCCACAGCTCCAAAATGTCTGCTCCAGTAACGTATGTTACAAATGCCGCCGATGAAAACTGATAGTAAGATCTTGGATTGAGCTGTAGGTCCACAGCAAGTCTTGCTACCGGCAGTCCAGTTATAAATTTCACTCACAGAGCATGTTTCCACATTTATCCCACAGAAGCTGCTAAAACATTCACCCACAGAGCATGGTGCCCTCTACCCCCAAAGAAGCTGCTGAAAAATTTCACCCACAGAGCATAGACCAGAGTACCCCCATATAATCTTCTTAAAAATGTTACCCACAGAGCATGGTTCACAGTACCCCCACAGAATCCTAGTAAAAATGTCACACAGCATGGCGCACAGTACCCAGAGAGAAGCTGCTTAAAATTTCTCCCACAGAGCATGGGCCAGAGTATCCCCTTAGAATCTTCTTAAAAATTCACCCACAGAGCATGGTCAAGAGTACCCCACAGAATCTTACTAAAAAATTTCCCACACAGAGCATGTTTTCACATTTCTCCCACAGCTCTGAAATTTCACCTCCAGTAGCATACAAGCATCTGCTGACAAAAAGCTGGTAGCATGATCTTGAATCGAGCATGTGGTCAGCCGCGAGGCTTGCTACCGCCAGTCCCAGCCCCTTTGCCTTGGCATGTCACCCCAATTATGTTGCTTTATGGTCCTGGGGGCCCAAAGTGTTTTTCTTGAAAAAATTAATGTTCAAAGCAGCCCACCACATCTGAATACTTCAGTTAGGTATAATGGAATTGTACTCCGTTTCTATTATCTTGTTTGTTCAAACTGGGGCCATGATTAGGGGTACTGTCTCACAGTGGCACTTTTGTCGCTACGACGGTACGATCCGTGACGTTCCAGCGATATCCATACGATATCGCTGTGTCTGACACGCAGCAGCGATCAGGGACCCTGCTGAGAATCGTACGTTGTAGCAGATCGTTTGGAACTTTCTTTCGTCGCTGGATCTCCTGCTGTCATCGTTGGATCGGTGTGTGACACCGATCCAACGATGCGTTCGCTTGTAACCAGGGTAAACATCGGGTTACTAAGCGCAGGGCCGCGCTTAGTAACCCGATGTTTACCCTGGTTACCATCGTAAAAGTAAAAAAAAACAAACAGTACATACTCACATTCCGGTGTCACGTCCCTCGCAGTCTGCTTCCTGCTCTGACTGACTGCCGGCCGTAAAGTAAGAGCAGAGCACAGCGGTGACGTCACCGCTGTGCTGTGCTTTCACTTTACGGCGGCACTCAGTCAGAGCGGGAAGCAGACTGCGAGGGACCTGACGGACACCGGAATGTGAGTATGTACCGTTTCTTTTTTTTTTACTTTTACGATGGTAACCAGGGTAAACATCGGGTTACTAAGCGCGGCCCTGCGCTTAGTAACCCGATGTTTACCCTGGTTACCCGGGGCCTTCGGCATCGTTGGTCGCTGGAGAGCTGTCTGTGTGACAGCTCCCCAGCGACCACAGAACGACTTTCCAACGATCACGGCCAGGTCGTATCGCTGGTCGTGATCGTTGGAAAGTTGCAGAGTGTGACAGTACCCTTAGAGGGGTCCCGGTGGAACACAAAGTGAAGGAACTGGAGACACTCTCATCCAATCTCAAACTGCCCACAGGCAGGGTTGCAGCGTACACATCAGTAACGGAGAATCAGGTTTCAATTTCTGGAGAGTCAACATGACGAACGTGTACCACATGCAAGGAAAGCAGCAGTCAAGCTAATTAACCACTTCTCAACTAAGTCAACAATTGATAAAGTGAGACAGAACAGCCATATATAACCATTTAGAGGCTCTGTAATTGGAATGAGTAGTTAAATCCTGTAATGAACATTAGGCCAAGCCACAAAAGTAGAGTAAAATTCATTTTTAGGCACAATACTCATACAGACACAGCTGCAGAGTACACAGGGGCTTTTGAACACAGTACCCCCACTGAAGATAACAACAAATTTCACCCACAGAGAATGTTTCCACATTTCACCCACAGAAGCTGATTACAAATTTCACCCACAGAGCACGTTTCCACATTTCCCCCACGAAGCTGATAAAACATTTTATCCACAGAGCCTGTTTACACATTTCCCTGAGAAAGCTGATTGAAAATGTCACACCCAGAGAATGGGGTACTGTACCCCCACAAGCAGGGTTGCAGAGTATACACAATGGCTTAAAGTAACAGTACTAGTGCAGCGCCCCAGAGTCCTGGTCGTTGCAGTACTGTGGCTCCGCCACTATGGGGAGCTATGGTGCGTCTGATGGCACTGAAGGAGTTCATCTGATCAGGTATCACAGACACCAATACATTTCACAGCTGGGCCTCCGGGGGGAGCTAAGGGTGCTATTCATTAGGCCACTCCCCACCATAGTGGGTAAACTGGGGGTCAGGCAGGAAGTTAGATCAGAAAGCTGACTGGGTTGGAACCAGGCAACACCTTGCGGCAGAGGGTGTTGTAGGGGAAGATACAGTAGGGTCTCTGTCAGGGGTGGGATCCTGACAGAGGCTTGGCAACAAGAAAGAACGTAACGGGACCGTGCCTGCTCCGGGTAGCGGCGGTACCCAAGAAAGGATTAGAAGCGAGATAGATTGTGCTGAGTGAGAAACGAGATCACGCAAAGGAGAATTACCAGTAGGAGTCGTGCTGTAAGACCGAAGCAACATCCTACTGAGGCGCACTACCGGTGGCCGGAACGCCGAGGGAGTATCATAACATTCAGCTTCAAGCAATACTCCAAACAGCGGCAGGACAGTCAGTCTAAGGCGGGCTGTCTCACCTTAAATCACCTATGCAGTCTTGGGGGGCAACTTGTGGAGAGGGGCGACTCTAGGGTCCCGGAAGAGCTCCGAGCCTACCCGTCAAACGGGTGCCGTCCCAACCAGAACATCAGGGAGGGACGGAGGATTAGCAGAACATCATCTAATCGAGTTGTGAGGGAACTTAAGAAACAGACACAACAGTTGTGGGGGACTTTCCGTAAGCACAGCAGGGAAGGACCACAACACATAGCGCTAGAAGGAAGGCACCGATTTCCACCTGTGAAGAGAACTCTGGAGGTGCCATCGGACCGGCTGGACTTGCGCAGCCTGGTAAACCGTATTCTGGACTGAGGACCCAGAGATCTTCAGTAAAGAGGTAAAGAGACTGCAACCTGGTGTCCTCGTTATTTACTGCACTGCACCACCACAGCGTCACCCTCATCCACCCCTGTTATTCACTGTGCGCCCCACGGCAGGGTCACGGACCGGGGCCTAGCCGCCGTGACAACCCCAGAGCAGAGACTTAGAGTCCCGGTATCGGGTACCCCTCGGCCCTGCGGCGGTGGGGGCGCTCCAACTTGGTGTCACGAACAGGATCTACTTAAGCCTGAAGAGTCAGGTCATGTGTGCCTTGGAACTGTGATTTACTGTGCTTGGACTGTACTTTATTGAGAGACTGTGTGCTGCGCCATTTACCGCCAAAATCCGCCGCCATTGCAGCGCTGAGGAGAGCGCAGGAGAAGAGGAGGGGCGTGGAGTAGGCGTGGGCAAGCTGGAGAGCGCGAAAAGCCATGGCCGCCCAGTCTAAATATTTCTGTGTCCTGAGGACGTGTCCGTCAACAGCTGAGGTCCGCCTCCTGATCCTGTTTGGAGGGTGGAGACCATGGAGACGGGGCCGCCCACAAAAGAGACCGCGGGAAGAAGACATTGGAGAGGAGACAAAGATGGCGACGCCGGAGGCACTGCGCGGGAATGGTCGAACCCGGAGAGAGGCTGGACAGCCCGAGGTGGCCCAGGGTACGCCGTCACTGCGAGAGCTGACCCTTACAGAGCCAACGATGGGCCGACCTCCCCAGCCGCCGTCGGAAGAGCGTATGGCCGCAGCCGAAGCCCGGCGGATCGCTGCCCGCCTGGAGGCCGATGCCCGCGTAATTGCTCGGCTGGGCCAGCCCACGGAGGTCCGCTTGGCTCCAGTGTCCCCTGCTCCTCCCGACCCGGTCGCGGCTGAAAGTGCGCTGCAGATACAGGGCCTGAAGCTTATGCCTGAGGCCGAACACCTGCGGCGCCTGATGGCTGCATGGCGAGCCCGACCACAACCGGCGACCCAGGTGGATCTAACCACCGTTGCGGAACCCCCCTTGTCCCACTGGGGTGTAGTGGTCTCCTTCAACCCCCGACATGGACGCGGGGTTATCCAGGAGATCGGGGAGCCGCTACAAGTCCACGTGGACCGAGAGGAGGTGGAACCTTGCAGTGGAAGGTTTGATCGCGACCTGGAGCCGGGTGATGCCGTCACTTACACCAGGTGGAGGAGAGCAACCGGCGAAGCAGGCTGGATGGCGCGGGGCGTCCAGCGGTGCGTCGCGCTCCAGGCCGCCGCTGCAACTCCCGAAGATGAACCTCCTGCCGAAAAGACCACAGAACCTGATCCTGTGGAACAGCGGAGCACCCGGACTCACCGTGTACCTTGGGGGCGTGCCGGAGCTTCGGTGAAAAGAACATCCCGGCGAGGGATCCTGTCGTTGTTGGGGCGGGACCCGATCCTTGAACCAGCAGGACGACTCGTTGGCCTGGTGATGCCCGGGAGGAGACCACCTTCCTCCCCGAAAAACGAGTAAGCATAATGCTTTAAAGATGTACATAGTTTTTAACTGTTTGTTTCCTGATTTTTGCTGCTGAACCCGTCCAGGGTTAACTCTTAAGGGGATCCTTCTGTGGACCTGGGATCCCTATTGTTTTGCTTTTGTTGATTTTTCTAAGTTTTGGTACAAGTTTATAGTTGAAAAGAACTGCTGAAATCATGAACAGTGCATGATCCGAACTTCTTGTAAATAGTTTGCACCTTATTAAAGGCGCTCCCTACTGGTTTTACTTAAAGAAAGACTCTTTGTGAAGATACCACACTGGAACCTTTGCTGAGTATGGACTGGTAGCTTGAGAAGGCGTGCTACCTCATAGAGACTTGGTCCCCTCTTAAAGGGGATGTTCATTTGTTGCGCTTAAACCGTGATATTGCTTTAAGATTGGAAGCAATAATGTCTTGACCAAAGAAAGTGATGATAATGTTTACATGAGTAAGTTATATGTATTTGACTAGTTAATTGTGAAGAAATACTGACGATGTTCTCTGAGAAGAAAAAGGTGAAAGATAGAGGAAGGATGCAGTGGGCCCATAGGGATAGACGTGGTGTCCAGCATGCATGATAGGAAGAAAGATAATGAGAAGGCTTAATGTTCAATAGAAAATGTTTTGATAATGTTGATAGATAGTTAGGATAGAAGGTAAACCCTGAGTCCTCATAGGAGTCATGTAGAGATGGCTCAGTGCTCTTAAACTGAAAGTAATGTTATGTTCTATACTGTGTATAGTAGTTGAAAAGGCAGTAGGCCCTGGCTGAACGGGGCGGTCCTGTAACCGAAAGGAGAGGCAGTAGGTCTGGTGCCGATAGGACAGGCGGTCCTGCAGATTTAAAGAAGGAGAATGAGAAAGTTAAATTACCTTATAATGTGATTATAGGAAGGTCTTTAGTGGATTTAGAGTGTATGTCCTTAAAGGCGATGTTAAATTATTGTCCAACAATTTTGCACTTAGTAGAATACCCGGTTGGGTAAGAAAAGTTAATTATAGCATGTTGCTATGATATTTAACCATGTTTGTAACGTTCAAGTGTCCTCACCTCCCATAAAGGGAAGCCTGTTCAAATATACTTATTGTTATTACACTCAACCAAACTGTATGTCTTTTTGCTAACTTGTATTGTTGTTTTCTTCCCAGTCCCGGAGTACTGTGTTTAACCAGGGGGGAGTGCAGCGCCCCAGAGTCCTGGTCGTTGCAGTACTGTGGCTCCGCCACTATGGGGAGCTATGGTGCGTCTGATGGCACTGAAGGAGTTCATCTGATCAGGTATCACAGACACCAATACATTTCACAGCTGGGCCTCCGGGGGGGAGCTAAGGGTACTATTCATTAGGCCACTCCCCACCATAGTGGGTAAACTGGGGGTCAGGCAGGAAGTTAGATCAGAAAGCTGACTGGGTTGGAACCAGGCAACACCTTGTGGCAGAGGGTGTTGTAGGGGAAGATACAGTAGGGTCTCTGTCAGGGGTGGGATCCTGACAGAGGCTTGGCAACAAGAAAGAACGTAACGGGACCGTGCCTGCTCCGGGTAGCGGCGGTACCCAAGAAAGGATTAGAAGCGAGATAGATTGTGCTGAGTGAGAAACGAGATCACGCAAAGGAGAAATACCAGTAGGAGTCGTGCTGTAAGACCGAAGCAACATCCTACTGAGGCGCACTACCGGTGGCCGGAACGCCGAGGGAGTATCATAACATTCAGCTTCAAGCAATACTCCAAACAGCGGCAGGACAGTCAGTCTAAGGCGGGCTGTCTCACCTTAAATCACCTATGCAGTCTTGGGGGGCAACTTGTGGAGAGGGGCGACTCTAGGGTCCCAGAAGAGCTCCGAGCCTACCCGTCAAACGGGTGCCGTCCCAACCAGAACATCAGGGAGGGACGGAGGATTAGCAGAACATCATCTAATCGAGTTGTGAGGGAACTTAAGAAACAGACACAACAGTTGTGGGGGACTTTCCGTAAGCACAGCAGGGAAGGACCACAACACATAGCGCTAGAAGGAAGGCACCGATTTCCACCTGTGAAGAGAACTCTGGAGGTGCCATCGGACCGGCCGGACTTGCGCAGCCTGGTAAACCGTATTCTGGACTGAGGACCCAGAGATCTTCAGTAAAGAGGTAAAGAGGCTGCAACCTGGTGTCCTCGTTATTTACTGCACTGCACCACCACAGCGTCACCCTCATCCACTCCTGTTATTCACTGTGCGCCCCACGGCAGGGTCACGGACCGGGGCCTAGCCGCCGTGACAACCCCAGAGCAGACACAGAGGCCCGGTATCGGGTACCCCTCGGCCCTGCGGCGGTGGGGGCGCTCCACTTCCACAGATGTGAGTTAAAGAATACACACAGCGGCTTTAGGCACAGTACTATCACAGACATGGTTGCATGAAAGTAGAAAAATAAACACGGTCAATCAATACATCTGCAACCTGTCCCTACATTAAGCAGAGTAGAAATAAAAAACAAGAATCTTGTAACAGCAGGTACAGGTCCCAGTGGAGTAGGAGATGGACATGGCAGTACAGATGGAAGTGGCAAGTCAGTATGGTGACTCAGTGGTTAGCACTGCAGCTTTGCAGCACTAGGGTCCTGGGTTCATATCCAACCAAAAACATCTGCAAGGAGATTTTATCTTTTCCCCGTGTTTGTGTGGGCTTCCTTCAGGTAATCTGGTTTCCTCCCACAGTCCAAAGACATACTGATAGGCAAATTAGATTGTGAGCCCCAATGGGGACAATGCCGATAATATCTGTACCGCACTGTGGGATTAATGTCGCTATATAAGTGAGTAAAATAACAATACAAGGGAGGACTAATCCAACACTTTTTCATGTTTTTGTCATGTAACTCATGTAAAATAACCTTGAATTTGCAAAACTAAAACTATCTAGAACCACGAGGTGTAGGTCCAGTGGAGGAAGATGTAGATGTGGATGTGGTTGTATGGGTGGAAGAGGCAAGTGAAGAGTAATCCAACACTGTTTCTTTTTTTTTTTTTTTTTAGGGAAATGACTTCAAAGAACATAGAATGAACCCAAAATAAACTAACAAGCTACAACCAAAGGGCCACAGTCCAACTGGAGGAGGAAGGTGGACATGGTGGTGTAGGTGGAAGAGGCAGAGGAAGAGATAGCCAACACAGTTTTATGGGCTTTTTGATGGGGGATGAGGCAAACAGAGTTGAACATTGACTGGGTGTGGCAGCTATAGTTGTGGAGTCATCCAAAGGTATGGCCAAGTCCTGTGGGATCCATGTTTGGTTCAATGTTAGCTTCCCCACACTGGATCTGGACAGGATGCGCCTGTCTGTGATAATACCCACTACCATGCTAAACACACATTCCGCCATGACAGCTGCCGCAGGGCAGACCAGCACCTCCAAGGCATAAAGGGCAAGCTCAGGATATGTGTCCAATTTGGAGACTCAGAAGATAACCGGGGCAGACCTATCTGTTAGTACGTGGAGACGTGTGGTCACGTTTTCTTCCACCATGTTGTTGTAATGCTGACTCGTGCTAATTCGTTTTCGTTTGTTTTTTATTTTAATATATATTAATAAAAAACATCATTTTAATTAAGCTAGAATCTTTTTGTGTTTTTGTTATGCAGCTAGAAAGGGTATACAGCTGTTTACAAAAAAAAAATATTGGATTATTGTTCAATTGTCTAGCAGCCTATATTGTTAAAAATGTGGGACATGTGTTAAATATTTAAAATATATTACAGACACAATAGTTTCTGTTTTTTTTGGGTGTCTGTGAATATAGAGACCTTTGGCACCACCTTTTTATATTCTTTACTTTTATTCTTTGACTGGAAACGTTGCTAGATTGATCCAAGCGCTTGCCATGGGGACTGTACAACACGCGAAGCCTCTGGAAGAAAGGCTTTTGCTGGTGTACAGTTGCCTTGGTAATAGTACCGCACAAGCTGGCATCCACATCTCCTGTTTTTGCATTTGCACAAATGAAGAGCAATTTTAGGTAGAACGTCTACACAATTTTTCTTAAATGGCTTAGCTGTTGAGTTTCGTTCATTGTTTACATTCGACCCCTGACAAAGTTAACAGCTGATCAGTGGAGGTGCTGAGTGTCGCTTAGCTTGTTGGTATTCCAGTTGTCTGACCATTGCCAGTTTCCTGACTAGTGCTTTGCCTTATGATTTTGTACCTTGACTGCTCTCCTAGTTCTGACCTGGTGAAGCGATGGCCGGGGGACCACCACGGCGCAGGAAGACTACTGTACACAAGATGAGGTGCAAACAACAAAGGGTAGATTTATTGGAAGGCAAGGAATGAAGTGGATGAGAAAGATGCAAACAGGGGCATGCAATGGCAAAAGATAATTTACAAGAATTATATTCTTTAGCTTGTCAGTAAAATAGCACGGTGCTCCAACTGTTACAGACTCAATATATGTCACACAAGTAAATTCAAACAATAAACAAAGAATGATGCTACTCTATGTATAACCTCACGGCTGCCTTGTTCTCACTATTGAAGCCTACACTAGGCCCTGACATGTGCACAAAACAGGAACAAACTCATGGTGATGTTGGGGACTCAGATCCAGTCCCAGTGGGCTCCCCACAGTCTAGTACGTTGGTGTGAACGGCTTTCTGTCAGCTCCGTGAAACGTGGTCTTCTCCTTGCTTCTGGGTCCTGGAGGTGCTCCTGGAAACTGTAAATCCCTTTCTCTGTATTTTCGTGGCTCCTCGAACTAACACAGGACAGCCACCCTCGCTGCACCCGGAAAAGTCTGTCAAATCTCACAAGTCCACTCCGTTACAGGCTGGGGGTCCTCTCTTGCAGGTATATCAGGACACAGTTCTCCTCTCTTGCAGCTATTAGCACAAAGTTCTCTCTGCAGCAGCCTCAGCTCACACACGCTGTTCAGGCTCCACCCCTGCGATCTGCACAGTCCAGTTCATTCACACAGTCTATTGCAGGGAAGAAGCAGAACATTCGATCCTGCCAGAAAAGGGGGTGAAGTCTCTTAAAGTAACAGCGTGTTCCTTACTGTCCATAACAGCACTACCCTCCTACATGCCTCCCTTTTTAATGATGGTCGTCCTCGGCCATCACAGCATCAAGGTCAAAGTGTAATGAAGGAATGTGCAATGCGGAAACAGCACCTATAGAGGAGGCAACAAAGTTGTAAAAACAGACAGAGCACACTGTTCGACATATTGGACTGTTGGAACCCCTGCATTACACCTCTGGGATCGCCGAAGCTCTTGGCTGTCAGGCAAGGCTTGACTATCTTCCAGAGGAACACTTGCTGTAGGAGTCATCATGGGTTCCTGTCTGGTCTCGTCCTCGCGTGGCGGTACTGGTACATCCATGGGATTACCGTCTCTGTGCGGCTGAGGACCCCCTACTGTGTCAGGGACAGTCCACCACTCGTCATCGATTTCACCATCAGGCATGACAGATTCAGGAAGTGGAGTAGCGCCTTCAGGCGACAATAGCGTAGAACAGACCTCAGGCCGGCAGGGCTGCAGCATATTTCTGTAAAGTAAGTCCACAATAAAGAAAATATAACAGCCGCACTGCCGCTATCAGTTAGACCCTTTTTGCCTCAGAAGTGGGTGTACCGTGTAAGCCCTTTAGTCAAATAAAAAATGATCGCTATAAACGTTCTACCTGGGTGCCGCTTTGAAAAAACAGTTCATATGAAGACATCGGAAAGAGAAAAATGAAAGCGCACTCACCGGTAATGAACGAAAGCGATTTATTCACATATAATTATGCGGTGCAGGGAGGGTGGTGAGCACATGCGGACGACAGCCGTTTCGTGCTATCAAGCACTTCAACAGGTCCAATGACGAAGGGGAGGGGGGTTGGGCTTTTTAGCTACGAGAGCTTGCAGCCCCTCCCTCCTTCTTCTACGTCTTAGTGGACAGATGGCCACTATCCGGGAAACAGTGAGTGAAACAATGAAATAACTTAAAAGGTTAAAAACAATAATGTAAAGCAAGCAATACATCTACAAGAAGTATGAATCACATTCAAACAGGGCTTTTTACAAAAAGACAGACATATCTATTTTTTCATTGAACCCTATTGGTCCAGATGCGTTTGCACGCAAGACCCATTTAGCTTCATTACGTAACAACATGCGATGTAAGTCCCCACCGTCTTGTGATAGGGAAACTTTTTCTATTCCTGCAATGCGTAATGTTTGAGCATCACCTCTATGCTGCTCATTTATATGTTTTATTAGGCGGGGAACCCCTTTTCCTGTACGTATTGAGTTTAAATGTTCTCTAAAACGCACAAACAATGGGCGAATTGTTTTACCGATGTAGAAGAAACCACATGGGCAATATAAGATGTACACCACATGTGTTGTTCTGCAAGAGATAAAATCACGTATTGCGTGTATTATTGTGCCAATTTTTAAGGAGGTACCCGTTAAATGATAACTGCAGTAGTTGCAATGTCCGCATCTAAAATTGCCTTTGGGGGCTGCGGTTTGTAACCAATTTTGACGAGGGGAGACTACTCGATTGCGAACTAAGGAATCTCCTATATCTCTGCTACGGCGACAGGCAAATAAGGGACCTTTTTCTGTCATTTCTTTTAAGACGGGATCCTGGCCAAGAATCTGCCAATTTTTACGGATTGCGGTTCTTATTTGTGTATCCATTGGTCCGTATTTAAAACAGAAAACAAATTTTTTATCCTTTTTAGTCCCTTCCTTCGTTCTACTAACATTTTCTTCTTTTGCCTGTTCTAGTGCTGAATTTAAAATAGGTTGGGGGTACCCTCTATCTCTTCTTTTTTTTTTCTCTTTCCGATGTCTTCATATTTCTGTAAAGTACTCTAGGGGCGGGCGCCACACTCTCAATCTACACCTTGTAGACAGGGCCGTTAGCATACACTCGCAAGGCTGTACTTCCCATCTCTCACTTAGTTTTCTCTTGGGGCGTTTCTCTCTGACTAATACTCGGGTCTCTGGGTTGGAACGGTTACTCTTGAGTCGGTTTGCGGCCCGTATGTTCTATTTCTTGCAACTGCTGACCTGCCAACCGCCGTATCGTTTGTAATCATTGCAGATGCTTTTTCACCAATGAGGTGACAGTTCGCTCCATCAGCTCCTCTGGCTGTTCCAAATTCAGCTCAATGATCTCTCGTCAAGCTCTTCCAAACAGCAGTAGATAGGGGGTATAACCGTGGTGGAGAGGACCCGATTGTTGTAGGTCCCGACGAACTCTGGTAGGTAGTCTGGCCAACATGCCTTCTTATCGTCCTCCAACGTTCTCAGCATTTGAAGTAAGGTTCGGTTGAAGCGTTCACATGCTCCGTTACCTTCAGGGTGGTAAGGGGTGGTCTGGGACCGCTCGATGCCATACACACGATACAGTTCTTCCATCACCTTGCCTTGGAAACATGCGCCTTGGTCGGAGTGGATGCGCTTTGGGCACCCATACACCCGGATGAAGTCTTGACAGATGGCTCGCGCCACCGATTCCGCAGTCTGATCTCTAGTCGGGGTGACTACTGCGAACTTAGAGAAATGATCGGTCATCACCAAACACTACTGTAACCCCCGGGCCAAGTGTCCCATGAAGAGATAGTCAATCATCAAGACTTCTAGCGGTTCCTTAGTTTGTATGGTCTGGATGGGTGCCCTCTGTTCGGTACTCTTAATGAGGTCACATACTCGACATTGCTTGAAAACCTCTTCCACCACAGACTCGAACCGGGGGCAATACACATACCGCTGTAACCATTGGTAGGTCTTTGTGGGGCCGAAGTAAGCTCCAAATTCGTGGGCTTCTTTAGCTACTTCTTGAGCCATTCTTCCTGGGATGACCACCTGCCACCTTACTTCCATATCCTTTGGCTGTTGTCTCTTACAATATAGCACTGACTCTCGCACTTCCAGTCTATCCCACTGGTGTAACACACTCTTCATTTCAGAGTCCAGATCATCTCTCTCTTGTTTGCTAGGCTTCCGCTTCTGAGTTATCCACCATTTCATCTGTCTCAGCCCTTCGTCTTCATCCTGAACATGTCCCCATTCCTCATTGGTTCTCCTCAGGGACTGGGGTAATGCGCAGGCCTCCCTTCTTGACTGGGCCGCAACCACTGGGGGCTTAAACTTACGAAATTCTGGGGTTTCCTCCTCTTAGAGTTGCCCATCGAGATCCCCTGCTGGAGTCTCCACAGTCACTCTTGACAGCCCATCAGCATTTGTGTTTTCGGTAGCAGAGCGATAACAGATGGTAAAGTCAAATTTGGCTAGGCGAGCCACCCACTGTTGTTCTAAGGCCCCTAATTTAGCGTTCTCAAGGTGGGCCAGGGGATTATTGTCTGTTTGAACTTGAATCTTGATACCTGTCAGGAAGCCTGCAAACGTCTTTGTCATGGCCCACACCAGGGCCAGGAGCTCTAACCGGAAAGGAGCTGTAATTGTGAGGGTTTCTTTTGCTGTCTCGCAGGGACCTGCTGGCATACCCGATGACTCTCTCATGTCCATCCTGTATCTGAGAAAGTACTGCACCGAGTCCACGAAGGCTTCCATCTGTGTACAACAGGAACGGTTGAACGAAATCTGCGTAGGCCAAAATCGGGGCTGAGGAAGGGCATTCTTTATAGCCTGGAAGGCCTCGTCTTGTCTTTGGGCCCAAGGGATGTACTGGGTCTTCGGCACTCCAGCGGTCACCCTCAGCAGCTCATTGAATTCGCAAAGTCTTTAACAAACCGGGGTAGTACCCGGCGAGCCCCAGAAAGGACTGGAGTTCTCTCACTGTTCGAGGGACTGGCCACTTCTGGATAGCAGCCACTTTTTCTGGCGAGGGTAGAACCCCATCTTGTGACACTATGTGGCCCAGGTACTCGATCTTTCTCTTGAAGAGGTGGCACTTCTTTGGCTTCACCTTCAGGTTATGAGCCCGCAGTTTTCTGAGTACCTGTCAAAGCCGGGCAAGGTGTTCTTCGAATGAGGCCGAAAACACAATGATGTCATCCAGATAGATCAGGGTAGCCTCAAAATTTAAGTCTCCCAAACACTTTTCCATCAGCTGTTGAAACGCACCCAGCGCATTGGAGAGCCCGAAGGGCATCCGGTTAAACTCGAACAGCCCCATAGGGGCTACTTGCCAGTATCCGCTTGCTATGCCCAGGTTGGAGAAGTACTTAGCTTTCCCAAATGCTGTCAAGGATTCCTCGATGCGGGGCAATGGATACGAGTCTCGAACAGTGCAGGCATTGAGTTTCCTGTAATCTACACAGAACCGGAAGGTCCCATCCTTCTTCTTGACGTGCACCATCAGGGCTGCATATGGATATGTCCAATGTCGGGAACGGGTTAATGTTGGTTACTAAGAAACAACAAAAGAACAATATTTCAGCTTACCCTTCAGGAAACATTTCCTCATAGTCCTTGAAAAATCCGAGCACGGAAAGTGCTGCTGCTCCAGCACTCTTAAAGTAATACGATTGAAGAGAAGATCCAGCTCAGAAAATATTAAAGATAAAAACTTCTTTTATTCCAAAAATATTTAAAATGGAATTTTTTAATTTGTATAACATAATCATATTCTAGTACCTGTTTTCCAGGCATGTTTAGGAGGGTGTGTACGCCATTATTTGGGCTTTGATGCCCCACGCACATGTAATATGTGTTCAAATGGGCTCACGTGGAGCACCATAGATTTCGACATCCAATTTGACATCTGTGTTTGATACGCCGCGACCGTTGACCGTTACGTTGTGCTATTCATGCATCATGCACGATACTGCTGGTTATTTGTTGCTTTTACTGCTTGCCTCACTTTTCCCTAGCTAAGCCTATTTTTGGAGATTTTCGGGCACATGTTGGTTGATTTCCCTTCTCCAATGCTCTTTTAAAACATGGAATGACATGCTTGACCCTTCTGTGAGTTTCCATGAGGTTTGTTTTCTACTGTAATTGTAGCCACATCCAATGATAGTTTATTGCATTGATGGTTAGGAGACCTGGTTATCAATTACAATGGATTAACAATGCTATATTGCTTTCAGTAAAAGTAGCCATCATGGGGTTACTGATCTCCTCAGTATTGCTTGCCACCTGGGTCATTAGTTATTATAAGATGATAGTTGCAAGCAATCAAAAGAATAATTGTGCTGTGGTCCATATATCTGGAAAAGACACAGGTAAGCAGTGGAAGAGTTAACTGTCACATCCCATTGTGATGACAGGACGCAGCCCTGTTACTAGGTTACTCTCCTGTCCTTCTCCTATTGGAGGAGGTCTCCTGCCTGCAGTGCTTTCTGATAGGAGCCTCATCCTCTGGGCCCTGCTGTGCACACACCTCTAAGGAGGGGTGCAGTGGGATTCTGTATGGCAACAGCATGTAGGGGGGCAGGAGAAGGGTTACATCTGTAGGGGGTGTAGATGGGGACCAAGCAGCAAGTCTCCAGGCTGCTGCCTGCAGCTGATCAGGTCACCATGTGGCTGTAGACACAGGCATTGGGTGCAGGATAAGGGAATTAGCCTCAGGAGCAGATTGGCGCTGCAGGATTTTCTCTCTTTATCCATCGCTCATCCTGATCCTTGTCTGCAAACAAATCCAATTCAGAAGCACCAAAAATCGTGACAATAAATGAGGTAAGCGATCCCCATCCATGTTTCTATTAGCTTCTATCAGTGCTCCCACAGGCACAAGAATGGTGCTGATTGTTGTCATTTAGCTGGATCATCGCCAGCGTTAACCCTGTCCTCACACAGTCTCACGTTCCATAACAAATGCCACCCTGGCTAATCATGCCTATTATGACAGTTTGCAGCTCCTGATCTTATTCTACTGTTATTGTTGTGTTATTGTGTATTATTCACTGTACTATCATCACACTAGTGTTAAAGGGGGGGGTTCATCTTTCTGGGTAATACATTTTGGCCCTGCAGACTATTGTGCTTTTATCCTTGGTCTCAGCATGTTGCAGTTTACATATTCAATGTGTTTATTGGAGAGTGCTGCAGACACTGAGGGGGCTCTACTCACCCCCACTATTATATAAGAAGGCATCTATACCCGTCATAGCTCCAGGTGGCTATATTTTGGAGAACAATACATCATATACAGAGTAAATAGACTGCACACTCATTTAATATGCAGGCCACTAAAGGGGATTTCTGCAATAATGCGAAAAAAATAACATGGCACTACTCCGCAGGCTACATACAGGTACGCCAGAGACATGGATATAGCAAGGACATAGTTATCATTACTATAACTTCTGTAGAAAAAGCAGACGCAAGCATCTGTATAGCTATTGGGGGAATGTGGGCAGGTTGTTGTGCAGCAGAAGTAGTTGGCTGGGAAGGAAAGACTGAAAATTGCTCTGTAAGGCTGTGCTGCAGGCCGTAAGGGGGGCTTTGCAGAACAGCAAGGACAGATGAGAACAACAATGGGGTACAATAAATGACAAGACAAATGCTTTCATGTTACAGACCTTTGGTAAAGGATGGTATCAGGTCAGATGGCAACGATAGGGTCACCATGTGCAAATGAAGACTAGACTGCAGCAATGTAAATATGACATCTGATTGCCGAGGGTCAGTGCACATTCTCACTTATTTTGGTATATAGATGCAGATTAGTTAGTACTGTCTGTGCATCAGATGTCAGTGCGAGGCTTGAGTTGTGGTATATCAAGGAGTGGCATTGTAGGAACAAATATGGAATTCTAGCTAGAAATGCTCTAATAGTGTTAGGACTATTTGGGATCAGCCCAGTAGGATCTTTGAAACTTTACACCAATTATTCTTTTGGAAGTTGTCTAGTTCATTACATGATGTACTTAAGTATGTAAAACCCCATAGCTCACCTTGGGCAGCAGGTGATGGCCTCTTCTGACTAAATATGGAAATTGGATGGAAGACAAGGACTTGTCTGAGATTAGTCACTTATAGACGTTATATAACAGTGTTGAATATAAGGTTTAAGACAGATATGAATGAAATAGATATATAGATAGATACAAATAGATAGATAGCTAAATAGATAGATGGATAGATCTATAGATAGATAATAGATAGATGATAGATAAATCTATAGATAGATAGATAATAGACAGATAGATGATAGATAATAGATAGATGATAGATAGATCTATAGATAGATAATAGATAGGTAATAGATAGGTGATAGATAGATCTATAGATAGATAGATAATAGATAGATAGATGATAGATAGATCTATAGATAGATAATAGATAGATGATAGATAGATCTATAGATAGATAGATAATAGATAGATGATAGATAGATCTATAGATAGATAGATAGATATAGATATGGATAGACAGAAGGATAGATAGAGAAGGATAGATAGATAGATGGATAGATAGATAGAAGAATAGACAAATATAAAGATAGATAGATAGATGGATAGAAGGATAGATAGATAGAAGGATAGATAGATAGATAGATAGATAGATAGATAGATAGATGGATAGAAGGATAGATACATAGATGGATAGATGGATGGATGGATAGAAGGATAGATAATAGATAGATAGATGGGTGGATGGATAGAAGGATAGATACATAGATAGATGGATGGATGGATGGATAGAACGATAGATAATAGATGGATGGATGGATAGAAGGATAGATAATAGATGGATGGATGGATAGATACATAGATGGATGGATGCATAGATAGATAGAAGGATAGATACATAGATGGATAGAAGGATAGATAATAGATAGATAGATAAATGGGTGGATGGATAGAAGGATAGATACATAGATGGATGGATGGATAGAAGGATAGATACATAGATGGATGGATGGATAGATAGATGGATGGATAGAAGGACAGATACATGGATGGATGGATAGATAGAATAATGGACAGAAGGATAGATACATAGATGGATGGATGGATAGAAGGATAGATAATAGATAGATAGATGGATGGATAGATACATGGATGGATGGATAGATAGATAGATAGATAGATAGATAGATGGAAGGATAGAAGGATAGATACATAGATGGATGGATAGATAGATAGATAGATAGATAGATGAATGGATAGATGGATAGATAGATAAATAAATAGAAGATATTAGGTGTGAGGAAGAGGGGCAGATATGAGAAAAATAGATATCAAGACATATTGATGTGTTATGCAAACCCGTCCGTTTTACTGCATAACCTCTTTTTCAATAAGTAGGTCAGTCCTATGTCTGGGAGCAGTGATTATATGTAGGTGAATCATCACATCCCACACGGCTCACTCCCTGGCAACACAAATGACATGCTTTTTTCTAAATCAACACTGTTTTCTGCTTACAAAAAGTCAAGTATAACAATGAACAATGAACATTATTCTGGATATCTGGCTTAATTTTTCCCCAAATCCCACTCCTATTCATCTCCATCAAAATAAATGCGTTTGCTCAGTGCTGTTATCTATTTCGGGATGGATTTTCCTGTAAAGTATGTACATTTAATGGTGAAGTGATTCTTGGGAGTGTTTCAGAAAATTACTTTTTTATTTTTTTTCCCTAATTTGCCATGTTACCATCTAACAGGATTCCAATGAAGGGTTAATGTGCCCATACACATGAGGCAGTGTTGGTCAAGTCCACCTATTTCAGCAGGACAGACCTACCATGTAATGTTTATGGGCGTGTAACCACTCAGCGCTGATGGAAGATGTTCAGGGAAAACATGATTGCCTTCAGACATGTCTGACAGTGACTTATTACCCTCTCCCTATTGCACCCTTGGCCAGACAAGCATGCATGTGGAGGGTCAGAAGGAAAACACTTATAACAAATATACCATTGCAATCAAAATTATTCAACCCCCACTGAAAGTGAGGTTTATTAGCAAAAGTTTGCAAAGTTTCTGCTGCTTGCAAGAAACCAATGAAGGAAGAACAATTTCGAGAAGTCAACACAACTAATGTAACAACTGGGTTTTCTAGATTCCCTACACAATGCCGTAGTATTGCAGTCTCAGAATTCTCCAACCTCTTGAAGAGAATCCCCCATAAGAGCACATATCTGCAGGGCAGGTGTTGGCTCAAGTACACGTGATGCAATTAATCAAGGGCTTCATTAGTCGCAAAAGGTAAGCTTGAACTAAAACACATTAAAATCCTGAACTGGCTATGGGTTTGTGGAAGAGACAATTTGCATATTTCACAGAGGAGCATTGCAGGCTTAAACGTCTCTTCACCTTGGCATGTCACTCTCCTCAAGGAGAAACATTATCCCTTGGAGAAAGGGACATGTGCACTGCAAAATAATTGTTCAAACTGCTCATTTCACGATTACGGTATTTTGCTGTGTAAATAGATTGCCAATCACCAGATGAATGAGCAAAATGCTCGCTCATCGTGAAATGATCTTTAATGCAGTGTAAAAGATCACCGTTCTTGTTTTTACATCGTCATATTTAATGGGACTCACACTGCTGAGAAAAATGGCACTGAGCGATCTAGTATAGATCTAATACAGATCTAGAATCTAGTATGGATCGTCTACTTTGGCCTGCCTGTGTAAACAGGCATTGAAACCACTGCCGATCGGTAAATGTTTACCAATCGGCGCTCGTGTCGTGCTGCTGGTCGGTCTGTATAACCGGACCCTAAAAGTCAAGAGATTTTTGGTTTTATTGGTTTATTGTAGAAAAGATTGTACAATTTTCTAATAAACCTAACTTGCAGTGGAGTTTGAATCATTTTGATTGTGACTGCAGTATTCACATACCTGTGTATATAGAATATATAGAAAATATAACCAGGTTAGAAAACGTTAAAACAACAAAGTAAAAATGGCATGATTGGGGATCATTAGAGTTATAACATGTTGATGTAAGATTATGGGGGAATGAAACTTGTTCATCCTTATGCCTTTTTCCGTTAGTTGGTCTTTATTGTAGACATGAGGTCTGTTTCTGGGAAGCCGTCCACTAACTGATAATTTGGCTAAAAGTAGTATACCGGCCTAAAAACTGGATTGCTATGGGTGATAACTGGGAGGAGCCCCACTTATCGTCAGAATGGGGGCTTCTGTCTCTTATTCTTCTCTAGCCGAAAGCCTGTGGCCAGAAACAGGTTAATAGAGTAGCAGGACAAAGCTGTGCCCTGGCACTGAAAATATCAGAAGATAGCGTAGCGCAGTGCTGTGCTCTGCTAATTTAGGCAAGTGTCATAGACTAATGGAGTGGCAGGGCACCTACAGGGAAGAACAAGAGCACGCTAATAGTTATCACCCTTCCAGAAGAAAGCTAGCTGCCTCATTGGTTTTATTAGTAGAATTAAAGAAATATATGAAAGTGACTTCTTAGTGTACTGTTGTTATAACTGCTTATTCTGCTTATTAATCTAATAAAGATTATTGGTATTATTTGAATACAAAACTAAGTCTATTAATGGTCAAATTATTGAGTGGATGACAGCACTCCGATAGTCAAAATAGGCAAAGATGATGCAATCACCACACATAGAGGCTGTTGACTCATGTCGTAGCAAATATTAAACAGTGGACTAGAGAAGCAATCCTAGAGATATTCAATGATGAATCAGGAATCTGCAATGGCCAAAGAGGTGATGCGGGAACATTTGTGTGATTTGTGCATTAACCACAAAGTAAACAAATCTGGTTGAACGTCTTCTCAGTATGGTGATTCCATAATTTTTTATATGATTTGTAGTTTGGAAACAAACATACTATGAAGAAGTCTTAATCATGACAATGATAAGTTCTAGATTAGTGGAGATGATACGTTGATCCAGGGATTTAATTCTGATTGCAATATTTAGAATCGGGAAAGTAGCACTCAAAGTTTTGGACACACCTGTTCATGCAGTGGTTTTTCTTGTTTTTATTAGAAGATGCACATTGAAGAATTGAAACTACAAAACAACATGTGAAAAAGAGTAAAGAAAACATGTGAAACAAACCGGAATAGCTGTGAAACATTAGATACCTAAAAGAACCCCTCTTTTACACTGATAGCAGTTTTACACACCCTTGGCATTTTCTCAAGCAGCTTTAGATAGTCACCTGGAATGGCTTTACCATAGTCTTGAAGGAGTTCCCAGAGTGGATGGGCAATTGTCTGCTTTGCATTCACTCTGGGATCCAACACATCCCAAACTATCTCACTTATGTTGAAGTTTGTTGATTGTGAAGAAAATGTTAAATGATGCAGCATTCATCCCTCTCCTCTTTAGATGTCCCACTAAGTCCAAACCAGATGGATAGCATATCAGAATTCTTTAATGGCCATGCTGTGTGTTATGATCCTTAGTGGTTGAGGATCACAAATTACTCCAGCTAAGTAACAAACGTAGGACAAGCTCTAGGGAGGTGGCAAACTGGACTGACCGCAAATCTGAACCTATCCAAACACACTAGAAGTAGCCGGTGAACGTGCCTAAAAATCCTAGACGTCTCGAGCCAGCCTGAGGAACTAACTACCCCTAGAGAGAAAGAAAGACCTCTCTTGCCTCCAGAGAAATAATCCCCAAAGATATAGAAGCCCCCAACAGATAATAACGGTGAGGTAAGAGGAAGGCACATACACAGGGGTGAAAGCAGATTCAGCAAATGAGGCCCACTAATACTAGATAGCAGAAAATAGAAAAGGGAATCTATGCGGTCAGTAAAAAACCCTTACAAAATATCCACACTGAGATTTCAAGAACCCCCACACCAACTCACGGTGTGGGGGGAGAAACTCAGTCCCCTAGAGCAACCAGCAAGCGAGGAAATCACATTTTAGCGAGCTGGACTAAAAACATAATGAACACTGATAATCAAAAAATGATCAAACAAAAACTTAGCTTGTCTTGGAGAGACTGGGAGCAAGGTAGACACAAGGAATCTGAAGAGCACTGAATATATTGATAGCAGGCAAGGAACTGAGTATCCAGGTGAGCTAAAATAGGAAACCAACCAAGGATAACGAACCAGCTGATGCTGCAACCTGCAGAAAGACAACACTACACAGTACCGCTTGTGACCACTAGAGGGAGCCCAAAAATAGAGTTCACAACAGTACCCCCCCCTTGAGGAGGGGTCACCGAACCCTCATCAAGACCCCCAGGGCGATCAGGATGAGCCGCGTGGAAGGCACGAACCAAATCGGCCGCATGAACATCAGAGGCGACAACCCAGGAATTATCCTCCTGACCATAGCCCTTCCACTTAACCAAATACTGAAGCCTCCGTCTAGAGATACGAGAATCCAAAATCTTCTCCACCACGTACTCCAATTCGCCCTCGACCAGCACCGGAGCAGGAGGCTCAACAGAAGGAACCACAGGTACCACATACCTCCGCAACAAAGACCTATGGAACACATTATGAATGGCAAACAATGCTGGGAGATCCAAACGAAAAGACACCGGGTTAAGGATTTCCAAGATCTTATAAGGACCGATGAAGCGAGGCTTGAATTTAGGAGAGGAGACCTTCATAGGAACATACCGAGAAGACAGCCACACCAAATCCCCAACACGAAGTCGGGGACCCACACCGCGGTGGCGGTTGGAAAAGCGCTGAGCCTGCTCCTGTGACAACCTCAAATTGTCCACCACATGGTTCCAAATCTTCTGCAACCTATCCACCACCGAATCCACCCCAGGACAGTCAGAAGACTCAACCTGACCCGAGGAAAAACGAGGATGGAAACCAGAATTGCAGAAAAAAGGTGAAACCAAAGTAGCAGAACTATCCCGATTATTAAGGGCAAACTCGGCCAAAGGCAAAAAAGTCACCCAATCATCCTGATCAGCAGAAACAAAACATCTCAAATAAGTTTCCAACGTCTGATTAGTTTGCTCTGTTTGGCCATTAGTCTGAGGATGGAAGGCCGACGAAAAAGACAAATCAATGCCCATCTTAGCACAAAAAGTCCGCCAAAACCTGGACACAAACTGGGATCCTCTATCAGACACAATATTTTCAGGAATGCCGTGCAAGCGAACCACATTCTGAAAAAATAGAGGAACCAAATCGGAGGAAGAAGGCAACTTAGGCAAGGGCACCAAATGGACCATCTTGGAAAAACGATCACACACCACCCAGATGACAGACATTTTCTGAGATACTGGAAGATCTGAAATAAAATCCATGGAAATGTGCGTCCAAGGCCTTTTCGGAACAGGCAAAGGCAAAAGCAAACTGCTGGCACGAGAACAGCAAGGCTTAGCCCGAGCACAAATCCCACAAGACTGCACAAAGGAACGCACATCCCGCGACAAGGAAGGCCACCAGAAGGACCTAGCCACCAAATCTCTGGTACCAAAAATCCCAGGATGACCCGCCAACACCGAAGAATGAACCTCGGAAATAACTCTGCTGGTCCATCTATCCGGGACAAACAGTCTCTCTTGTGGACAACGGTCAGGTCTATCCGCCTGAAATTTCTGCAGCACTCGTCGCAAATCTGGGGAAATGGCAGACAAAATCACTCCCTCTCTGAGAATACCAGCCGGCTCAGAAACTCCCGGAGAGTCAGGCACAAAACTCCTAGAAAGTGCATCAGCTTTCATGTTCTTCGGACCAGGCAGGTATGAGACCACGAAGTTGAAACAGGAGAAAAACAACGACCAACGAGCCTGTCTAGGATTCAGGCACTTGGCAGATTCAAGGTAAATCAGATTTTTGTGATCAGTCAAGACCACCACACGATGTTTAGCTCCTTCGAGCCAATGTCGCCACTCCTCAAATGCCCACTTCATAGCCAACAACTCCCGATTACCAACATCATAATTCCGCTCGGCAGGCGAAAACTTTCTTGAAAAGAAAGCACATGGCTTCATCACAGAGCCATCAGAGCTTCTCTGCGACAAAACAGCCCCTGCTCCAATCTCAGAAGCATCAACCTCGACCTGGAAGGGAAGAGAGACATCTGGCTGACATAAGACTGGAGCTGAAGAAAACCGGTGCTTCAGCTCCCGAAAAGCCTCCACGGCTGCAGGAGACCAATTAGTCACATCAGAACCCTTCTTGGTCAAATCCGTCAAAGGTTTAACCACGCTAGAAAAATTAGCGATGAAACGACGGTAAAAATTAGCAAAACCCAAGAACTTCTGAAGACTCTTAACAGACGTGGGCTGAGTCCAGTCATGAATAGCCTGGACCTTGACTGGGTCCATCTCCACAGTAGAAGGAGAAAAAATAAAACCTAAAAAGGAGACCTTCTGTACTCCGAAGAGGCATTTTGAGCCCTTCACAAATAAAGCATTAGCACGCAGGACCTGAAACACCATCCTGACCTGCTTCACATGGGACTCCCAATCATCAGAAAAGACCAAAATGTCATCCAAATAAACAATCATAAATTTATCCATATATTCTCGGAAGATGTCATGCATGAAGGACTGAAACACAGAAGGAGCATTAGAGAGTCCAAAAGGCATCACCAAGTACTCAAAATGGCCTTCGGGCGTATTAAATGCTGTTTTCCATTCATCTCCCTGCTTAATGCGCACAAGGTTATACGCACCACGGAGATCTATCTTGGTGAACCAACTGGCACCCTTAATCCGAGCAAACAAATCAGACAATAGTGGCAAAGGATACTGAAATTTGACTGTAATTTTATTCAGAAGATGATAATCTATACAAGGTCTCAAAGAACCGTCTTTCTTGGCCACAAAAAAAAATCCTGCACCAAGAGGGGAAGAGGATGGGTGAATATGTCCCTTCTCCAAAGACTCCTTTATATAACTCCGCATCGCGGCATGCTCTGGTATAGACAAATTAAAAAGTCGTCCCTTAGGGAATTTACTACCAGGAATTAAATTTATAGCACAGTCACAATCCCTATGAGGGGGCAGGGCACTGGACCTGGGCTCATCAAATACATCCTGGTAGTCAGACAAAAACTCAGGGACCTCAGAAGGAGTGGAAGAAGCAATAGACACCAACGGAGTATCGCCATGAATTCCCTGACAACCCCAACTTGACACAGACATAGCTTTCCAATCTAAAACTGGATTATGAGCTTGCAGCCATGGCAGACCCAAAACGACAACATCATGCAAATTATGCAGAACGAGAAAGCGAATCACCTCCTGATGTATGGGAGTCATGCACATGGTCATTTGCGTCCAATACTGAGGCTTATTCTCAGCCAATGGCGTAGCATCAATTCCCCTCAGAGGAATAGGAAATTCCAAAGGCTCCAGGACAAAACCACAGCGCCTGGCAAACGACAAATCCATCAGATTCAGGGCAGCACCCGAATCCACAAAAGCCATAACCGGGTAGGACGACAAAGAACAAATCAAAGTAACAGACAAAATAAATTTAGGCTGTATAGTACCAATGGTGACAGGTTTAGCGATTTTTTTTAAGCGTTTAGAGCATGCTGAGATAACATGAGTAGAATCACCACAGTAAAAGCACAACCCATTTTGACGTCTATGACTTTGTCGCTCAATTCTGGTCAGAGTTCGGTCACATTGCATAGACTCAGGTCTCTGTCCAGAAAATACCGCCAAAGGATGAGCAGATTTGCGTTCCCGCAAACGCCGATCAACCTGAATGGCTAAAGCCATAGAATCACTCAGACTTGTAGGGGTGGGAAACCCCACCATAACATTCTTAACGGCCTCAGAAAGACCTTCTCTGAAATTTGCAGCCAGGGCACACTCATTCCATTGAGTAAGCACCGACCATTTCCGAAATTTTTGACAATACACCTCTGCTTCATCCTGACCTTGAGAGATAGCCAGCAACACTTTTTCTGCCTGATTCTCAAGATTAGGCTCCTCATAAAGCAGTCCAAGAGCCAGAAAAAATGCATCTACATTAAGCAAAGCAGGATCTCCTGGCGCCAGAGAGAAAGCCCAATCTTGAGGGTCGCCACGCAACAAGGAGATAACAATTTTAACTTGCTGAGCGGAATCACCAGAGGAATGAGGTCTCAGAGATAGAAATAACTTACAATTATTCTTAAAATTTTGAAACCTAGATCTATCTCCAGAAAACAGCTCAGGAATGGGTATCTTTGGTTCTGACATAGGGCTACGAATAACAAAATCCTGAATACTTTGCACCCGTGCAGTAAGATGATCCACACTAGAAGTCAGAGTCTGAACATTCATGTCTGCAGCTGAGCTCAAAACCACCCAGAGTTCAAGGGGATGAAAGAAGCTAAACAGACTGCAGCAAAGGAAAAGCGGGAGGAAAAAAAAAAAAATGTACTCAGGTCTTCTTTTTATCCCACTTCTGCGATGCATTAAACACCTTTTTGTCCTGCTATACTGTTATGATCCTTAGTGGTTGAGGATCACAAATTACTCCAGCTAAGTAACAAACGTAGGACAAGCTCTAGGGAGGTGGCAAACTGGACTGACCGCAAATCTGAACCTATCCAAACACACTAGAAGTAGCCGATGAACGTGCCTAAAAATCCTAGACGTCTCGAGCCAGCCTGAGGAACTAACTACCCCTAGAGAGAAAGAAAGACCTCTCTTGCCTCCAGAGAAATAATCCCCAAAGATATAGAAGCCCCCAACAGATAATAACGGTGAGGTAAGAGGAAGGCACATACACAGGGGTGAAAGCAGATTCAGCAAATGAGGCCCACTAATACTAGATAGCAGAAAATAGAAAAGGGAATCTATGCGGTCAGTAAAAAACCCTTACAAAATATCCACACTGAGATTTCAAGAACCCCCACACCAACTCACGGTGTGGGGGGAGAAACTCAGTCCCCTAGAGCAACCAGCAAGCGAGGAAATCACATTTTAGCGAGCTGGACTAAAAACATAATGAACACTGATAATCAAAAAATGATCAAACAAAAACTTAGCTTGTCTTGGAGAGACTGGGAGCAAGGTAGACACAAGGAATCTGAAGAGCACTGAATACATTGATAGCAGGCAAGGAACTGAGTATCCAGGTGAGCTAAAATAGGAAACCAACCAAGGATAACGAACCAGCTGATGCTGCAACCTGCAAAAAGACAACACTACACAGTACCGCTTGTGACCACTAGAGGGAGCCCAAAAATAGAGTTCACAACAGCTGTGTTAATGTGCTTTACATTTGGAATAATCACCAACAATGTCACCTGAAAAGCATCCACACTCCATTTTGACACATCCAACCACAGTACAGATTTTCAATGATCTTATGTCCAGTCCTTGTGTTGCTTCGCCCAAACTAGTCTTACTCAGTAGGGGCTTCTTTGCAGCAATTTAACTATAAAGGACTGCTCATAGCAGTGTCCTCTAGACAACTGAAATTGAGATGTGTCTGAAACTTGATGTATGTGAATAATTTTTTAAGGTTGTTATGTGAGGTGCTGTCCATTTGTGGTTTCTGAGGCTGGTAATGCTGATGAACTTATCCTCTGCAGCAGAGGTAATTTTGTCATCGCTTTTGATGGTTTTCATGATTGCACTTGAGGATAGCTTCAAGGATCTAACAGTTTTTCCAGATTGATTGACCTTCATGCATTAATATAATGATGGAATGTCATTTCTCTTCACTTAGTTGAGTGATTTTTTAATGTATTCTGAAATAGGGCTCAGCAATGTATGGAATTGTGTACCAGCACTGCATTTACAAAACAATCCCGATAGTCAGAAACACTTTCAGAAGGCAAGTGATTCATCAAATTAACTCTTGACCTGGTCACTGAAAGCCATGCCATTTGATTTCTATTCGAGAGAATGTCAAGGGCTTGTAAAGCTGTTGTCAGGGTTAAAGGCAATACTTTGAGATATATTCCTTTGTGGTTTCGCTGCCTTTAGTCTGAATCTACAATGTACACATTCCAATAAGAACAAGGAAAACCATTCTATGAACAGATGTGCTCAAACTGTTGACTGGTTCTGTATGTATTTTATTTTAGTTTGCTATGCATTCTGTTATTTTCCTAACTGGTATTATTAGTTTTTCCACATGCAGCTGTGACATATCTGAGACTACCTTATGTCTAAAAAATAAATCTTGGCACTAGACAATTACTGAAGATAAAACCTCATTAGAGGTTTTTTTTCCTTTTGCTTTATGACATTTTAGATTTATCCAGTTACTTTTTCCAACAGGCTAAAGGTTAATACTTTTTTACGAATAGTATATGTGAGCGTAGTGGCATATTTTTAGACTATTGGTAAGAAGCAAGTGACAGAAAATAATTGTATGACATTATGACATACAGATCTTGACTTTATCTTCTTACCAGTTTATTGTATGAGGTCTCTGCATCTTCTTGTTATATTGTGGTAGCTAAGAGAGTAATAATTTATAATTGCATGCTTTTTATACTATTCAGTCGTGAGTTAAAATGTTTCTGGTGCTGACATAAAGTAGGTCACAAAAAAAAACAGTTCAGACCAAGTGGTCCTTACATCATGGAAACTGTATCCATAGCTACTGCATTCTGTCACTATGGCAACACCTTTTTTTCCATCAGGATCCATCCACATGTGTTTCAATTTTCTTGTCATTAGTTATATAAAGGGCATCTTTCTGCTGAATGCCTGCTAAATGAATTCAAAGTAAACACATGTATTGCATTGGCTAGCTAGAAAGTGAATATTTAACAAAAATAACGCAGGTTTTTTGTCACACAGCAAAAAAAAAAAGGCCAAAAGTGTTAGCACCCTGAAATTGTTCTAGAAATTAAGCATTTATCCCAGAAAATTATTGCAATTACACATGTTTTGTTATACATATATTTATTTCATCTGTGTGTATTGGACCGTCTTCGTGGACGGCAGAGAAAAAATTGATGACAGGTTGCAGCGCAGGATAGTCTGGATGGTGTAAAAAACATAAATTGGCATCACGTGTATTTTACATTTTCTGTGATGCCTGTAAGATGCTTATAAATGCACACATGCCCTAAGAGAGCATGGGAGAGAATTACGCGAACATTGGTCAACTACTCAGACCTGATAATGTTACAGTACTATATTTAAGGGAACCCGTCACATCCTTTTTTGCTATTAAACTGCTCCGAATGTCTTGTTAGTGATGTAAATTGCATCACTAACATGTTTTTCTTAAGCAAAATGTCCCAGTATTTATAGCAAAACTCACTTATTAGTCTTTGATGATTGCCCTACATACCTTCTGTTTCAGTTATAGGATGGGGATCTGTAGCTTTCCAGTCACGGCCAGTCAAATGTTTTTTCAACTTCTCCATGTCCATCGTATTATAATTCCTTCCCTTCACTGCTCCGTACGTCACTGCAATCTCTCAGCAAATTCTGCACTTGCGCAATGACTCTCAGCTTTCTGGGCATGCGCACTGTATCTGGTGTACATCCCAGCTTTATATCCTATGTGCACATGGTCTGGAGCCGCTAAGAGTCAGCAGTGAGTGGGGAGACAGTGGCTGATGTGGCCACTGACTGTCAGTGGCTCTGGAGCAGGCGCACGTAGGATATGAAGATGGGACATACACCAAATTCAGTGAGCATGCCCGTAAAGCTGAGAGTCGTTGAGCAAACGTGGGATCTGCTGGGAGATTGCGGTGATGTAGGGAGCAGTAAAGGGAAGGAATTATAATAGGATGGGCATGAAGAATTTGAAACAGATGCATCTAGTTTATGTGAGTCAATGTTATATAATATACACTGCTCAAAAAAATAAAGGGAACGCTTAAACAACAGAATTATAACTCCAAGTAAATCAAACTTCTGTGAAATCAAACTGTCCACTTACGAAGCAACACTGTTTGACAATCTATTTCATATGCTGTTGTGCAAATGGAATAGACAACAGATGGAAATTATTGACAATTATCAAGACACATTCAATAAAGGAGTGGTTCTGCAGGTGGGGATCACAGACCACATCTCAGTACCAATGCTTTCTGGCTGATGTTTTGGTCACTTTTGAATGTTGGTTGTGCTTTCACACTCGTGCTAGCATGAGACAGACTCTAAAACCCACACAAGCGGCTCAGGTAGTGCAGCTCATCCAGGATGGCACATCATTGCGAGCTGTGGCTGTCAGCGTAGTGTCCAGAGGCTGGAGGAGCTACTAGGAAACAGACTAGTACACCAGGAGACGTGGAGGGAGCCTTAGGAGGGCAACAACCCAGCAGCAGGACCACTACCTCAGCCTTTGTGCAAGGAGGAACAGGAGGAGTATTGCCAGAGCCCTGCAAAATGACCTCCAGCAGGTCACAAATGTGCATGTGTCTGCACAAATGGTTAGAAACTGACTCCATGAGGATGGTCTGAGTCCACAGATGGGGGATGTTAGGGGTTGAGTTCCCGCCTCTGCACAGGGGGGATCTCAGGCCATCTCTGCTGTGGTCTCCCATTCTTCTCCTGCCGCAGTGGAGCCTGCTCAGCGGAGGCGTCGGTCCCAGCGTCTCGCTCAGTGTGACTCTGTACAAAGAGTTACTGCTGCCTTTCCTGCTTCTGCCATTGAAGTCAGTGCTGGGCAGCGGCGAGCAGACGCTTCTGGGACTACGTCCTGCTTTTCTCGTTCTGAGCATGCCCAGAATAAGATCTCTCAGTGGAGTTCGAGTGTCACATGATCAGATACTGCAGCTAAGGCCATTGGTCCTTCAGGAAGGTCCTGTAGGTGCTCACGCTCTGTGGCAGCCTCTCATTGGTCCTTCTAGGAAGGTCCTGTACATGCTGCAACTATTTTAAGGCTCGCATGGCCGCACGGCCATGCGCTAGTATTGTTCTTTGTTATGTGCTTTGCGCCAGTGTGGTCACGTGAGAGTGTGTTCAGGGAACCGGCTGAAATAAGCCCCTAGAATGCTGGCACCTCTGGCGAGGAGTTTGTGTTTGTATGTATTCAGGGACCTGGCTGAAATAAGCCCCTAGAATGCTGGCACCTCCAGCGAGGAGTTTTGTGTGCATGCGTGACCACTGACTGCTCTCTGTTTGGACAGTTAGCCTATGCCTCTGTGAAGTCTAACAGGGCACAGTGCTTTGCTTTCACAGCTACTCAGGGAATTAACTGAGTTAGTCCATACCGCCATATAGTGCCGCCGTTTGCTAACAGCAGGTACTCCTGCATGGTGGACCCTGGGCTGCGAACGCACCAATATCAATAAAAACATCTCTATTTACTTGGTGCGTTCCGCTAGCCCTAACAGAATACTAGCACCAGGGTCTGGCTAGTAAATGGCGGACATTCAGCAATCCTTGCGGTATATCCAGCAGCTGGTAGGCTGGCGGCTCTCGAGAGCTCAACCTCAGCTGTGGTTCGTGAGTCAGTGCTCTATTCACCTCGAGCTCCTGGCTGCACGTTTTCCCACTGAGCGGGCTAAGGTGGGATTTATTCTGTCTCTCTTGTCGGACAGGACGTTGGAATGGGCTACGCCGCTGTGGGAGCGTGGCGATCATGTGGTGCAGAGTGCTCCGCTGTTCCTGAGCACTCTGAAACAGGTCTTTTTAGGACGACCTCAAGTCACCCATGACACGGCGCTCCAACTGCTGGCATTAACTCAGGGTGAGTCCTTGGTCAGCCATTTTGCCGTCCGCTTTCGTACTTTAGCTTCTGAGCTGGAGTGGTCGGATAAAGCCCTTATCCCCATATTTTGGAGGGGCCTGGCTGATCACGTTAAGGACGCTCTGGCCACTAGGGAGATTCCTGCCACACTGAAGGAGTTAATAACTGTCTCTACTCGAATTGACCTCCATTTTAACGAGCGGAGGTTAGAGCGAGCCCAGTGTAGGCAGAGGTTTCGGCTGGCTCCCACCTTCGCCAAACCTCTGGAATCTCCGGTTCTGGTTCCTGAGTCACATGAGGCCATGGAGGTGTCACGAGCGGGATCTGAGTCCCGGACCGCTCGTGCACTCAAGGTCTGTCATGTTTGCCAGCAGTCAGGACATCTTGCCACCTGATGTCCCCAGCGGTCGAGGAAACATCAGCGTCTAGTGGTAGTAGGTGGAGGTACACTAGACACGGCGACGTTTGCCTCCAAATTGTCCATTAAGGGGACAATTATTATAGGCTCATCCTCCCAATCGGTAGAGCTCTGCGTGGATTCTGGGGCGGAGGGCAATTTTATGTTTTCTGCCTTCGCCCAACGTCACGCAATACCCCTGGTTATGCTAGCTCAACCAGTAACGGTACGAGTGGTGAATGGGTCGACACTGCCCTCACAGATAACACACCAGACCATCCCTCTTACTCTGTCCATGTCGCCATCCCATCAGGAGATTATATCTCTGCTCGTCATTCCTGAGGGAATTGATGAGGTCCTGTTGGGGATACCTTGGCTATGGTACCACTCTCCTCATATTGAGTGGTCCTCAGGCAGAATTCTGGGATGGGGTGAATCTTGTGGGGGTAGGTGTCAGAGGGAGTGCGCTCAGGTTGCGACTACAGAGGTACCCGCAGATCTATCCTCTCTCCCCAAGCAATATTGGTCTTATGCAGACGTGTTCTCCAAAAAGGCGGCGGAGACCCTTCCGCCCCATCGCCCCTATGACTGTCCTATTGATCTCTTGCCTGGTGCTGAGCCTCCCCGGGGTCGAGTTTATCCGTTATCTCTCCCGGAGACAGAGGCAATGTCTCAGTACATTCAAGAGAATCTGGCAAGAGGGTTCATCAGGAAGTCAGTGTCACCTGCTGGGGCTGGGTTCTTCTTTGTGCAGAAGAAGAATGGGGAACTGCGTCCATGTATAGACTACAGGGGTCTTAACGCCATCACCGTTAAGAATAAGTACCCTTTGCCCTTGATATCTGAGCTCTTCGATAGGCTTCGGGGAGCAAGGGTGTTTACTAAACTAGATCTGCGGGGTGCTTACAACCTGATTCGCATCCGTGAGGGGGACGAATGGAAGATGGCTTTTAACACCAGGGAGGGCACTGTGAATATCTGGTAATGCCCTTCGGGCTCTTTAATGCCCCAGCCGTTTTCCAAGACTTTGTGAACGACATCTTCTGGGATATGCTCACCACCTCGGTCGTAGTCTATCTAGATGATATTCTCATCTACTCTCCAGATATTGACTCCCACCGGAGAGATGTTCGCAAAGTCTTCGACCTCCTATGGGCAAACTCCCTCTATGCCAAGTTGGAGAAGTGTATGTTCGAGCAGGAGTCCTTACCTTTCCTAGGCTATATCATCTCCGCCCAGGGATTGGCTATGGATCCTGCCAAACTACAGGCTGTGAGGGACTGGCAGGAACCCCATTCTCTTAAAGCGGTGCAGCTCTTTATGGGGTTCATTAATTATTATCGCCAGTTCATTCCGCACTTCTCAACTTTGGTAGCTCCCTTAGTTGCCCTCACCAAGAAGGGGCAAATCCCAAATTGTGGTCTGAGGAGGTCTCCAAGGCCTTTAACTCCATAAAGTCACACTTTGCTAGCTCTCCCATCCTACAACGCCCCGATGTAGATAAGCCATTTATCATGGAGGTGGATGCCTCATCTGTTGGTGCTGGAGCAGTCCTCTTCCAAAAGGATGCTCAAGGTCGGAAGCATCCTTACTTCTTCTTTTCTAAGACCTTCTCACCAGCAGAGAGGAATTATTCCATCGGGGACAGGGAGTTGCTAGCCATGAAGTTGGAGTTCTCGGAGTGGAGACATCTCTTGGAAGGAGCTCGTTTTCCCTTCCAAGTCTTCACAGATCATAAAAATGTTGTGTACCTGCAGACAGCCCAACGGTTAAATTCTCGCCAGGCCAGATGGTCCTTGTTCTTCTCCCGGTTTCATTTCACCCTCCATTTTCTTTCTGGGGAGAAGAACATTCGTGCCAACGCTCTCTCTCACTCCGTTGTGTCATCTGTTGAGGAGGAAGAGGAGCCTCGGCTTATTGTCCCCACCGAGAGCCTGAGAACTGTGGCTCCGGTTTCGCTAGAGTCTGTGCCTCCGGGCAAGACTTTTGTACCATCCAGTTTGCGACCGGAGGTTCTCTCTTGGGCATACTCGTCTAGGGTGGGTCGACATTTTGGTTCCAAAAGGACATCTGAGTTACTGGCGAGGACATACTGGTGGCCGCATATGGCTCGTGATGTCGCAGATTATGTTCGGGCGTGTGTCTCTTGCGCCAAGAACAAGTCCCCTCGGCAACGGCCAGCTGGGTTGCTTTACCCTCTGCCTCTGGTGGACAGGCCCTGGGAGATGGTCGGGATGGACTTTGTGGTGGGCTTACCCAAGTCTCGTAGTTGCACCATTATCTGGGTGATCACCGACCATTTTTCCAAAATGGTTCATTTGGTGCCTCTTCCACGGCTACCTTCTGCACGGGCTCTGGCAGCCTTGTTCATCAAGCATATCTTTCGCTTACACGGTATGCCGGACAAGATTGTCAGTGACCGGGGTCCCCAGTTTGCATCTCGATTCTGGAGGGAGCTTTGTCGTCTACTCAGTATTGAGTTAAATCTCTCCTCGGCTTATCATCCCGAGACGAATGGGTTGGTTGAGAGAGCCAATCAGACTCTGGTCACTTATTTACAACATTTTGTTTCTGCCAGGCAGGATGACTGGGCATCTTTGTTACCGTGGGCAGAGTTTGCCCTTAACAACGCTGTAGCCGACTCCACCGGTCAGACTCCTTTCCTCCTTAATTACGGCCAGCATCCGCGGGTTCCTGTGCTTATGCCCGTGTCCTCTGCTGACTCCAGGGTGGCAGACTGGGCAGTGGAGGCACGAGACATTTGGGACCGCACTCAGGATGCCATCCGGGCCTCCAAGGAGAGAATGAGGTCCTCTGCCGATGCACATCGGCGCCCTGCCCCGACCTTTGCTCCTGGCGACTTAGTGTGGCTCTCCGCTCGTAACATCAGGCTGCGTGTTGAATCCACTAAGTTTGCTCCTCGCTACTTGGGTCCCTTCAAGGTCCTCGAACAGGTTAATCCTGTGGTCTACCGTCTAGCCCTTCGTCCACGCCTAGGTATCACCGACACCTTTCATGTGTCCCTCCTTAAGCCCGTATACATGTCCCCGGTTTTCTGAGTCATCTGCTGGGACATCGTTTTCATCTACGGACGATTACGAGGTGAACGCTATTTTGGGGTGCAAGGTGGTTCGTGGCAAAAAATTTTATTTGGTGGACTGGAAGGGTTACGGTTCTGAGGATAGGTCCTGGGAGCCTGCGGAGCACATTCGGGCTCTGCAGCTCATTGCTGCCTTCGAACGTAGCGAGGCCCAAGGAGGGGGGCCCTAGGAGGGGGGGGTAATGTTAGGGGTCGAGTTCCCGCCTCTGCACAGGGGGAATCTCGGGCCATCTCTGCTGCGGTCTCCCATTCTTCTCCTGCCGCAGTGGAGCCTACTCAGCGGAGACGTCGGTCCCAGTGTCTCGCTCAGTGTGACTCTGTACAAAGAGTTACTGCTGCCTTTCCTGCTTCTGCCATTGAAGTCAGTGCTGGGCAGCGGCGAGCAGACGCTTCTGGGACTAAGTCCTGCTTTTCTCGTTCTGAGCATGCCCAGAGTAAGATCTCTCAGTGGAGATCGAGGGTCACATGATCAGATACTGCAGCTAAGGCCATTGGTCCTTCAGGAAGGTCTTGTAGGTGCTCACGATCTGTGGCAGCCTCTCATTGGTCCTTCTAGGAAGGTCCTGTACGTGCTGCAACTATTTAAGGCTCGCATGGCCGTGCTAGTATTGTTCTTTGTTATGTGCTTTGCGCCAGTGTGGTCACGTGAGAGTGTGTTCAGGGACCCGGCTGAAATAAGCCCCTAGATGCTGGCACCTCCGGCGAGGAGTTTGTGTTTGTATGTATTCAGGGACCTGGCTGAAATAAGCCCCTAGAATGCTGGCACCTCCAGCGAGGAGTTTTGTGTGCATGCGTGACCACTGACTGCTCTCTGTTTGGGCAGTTAGCCTGTACCTCTGTGAAGTCTAGCAGGGCACAGTGCTTTGCTTTCACGGCTACTCAGGGAATTAACTGAGTTAGTCCATACCGCCATATAGTGCCGCCATTTGCTAGCAGCAGGTACTCCTGCACGGTGGACCCCAGGCTGCGAGCGCACCAATATCAATAAAAACATCTCTATTTACTCGGTGCGTTCCGCTAGCCCTAACAGGGGGTTGTGTGTTATGACCCCAATGGCGAGGGTCTCAGAGGAACGTGGAAGTCTGCAGAGTACAAAAATCCAGCTCATAGGGCAGTGGTAACTGGGTTGACCATATATCTACTCCTAACGCCAACACTAGAAGTAGCCGGGGATCATTCCTACGTTGATTCTAGATGACACGCGCCAGCCGGAGAATCTAGCTACCCCTAGTAGAGGAAAACAAAGACCTTTCTTGCCTCCAGAGAAGGGGACCCCAAAGCTGGATAGAAGCCCCCCACAAATAATGACGGTTAGGTAAGAGGAAATGACAAACACAGAAATGAACCAGGTTTAGCACAGAGAGGCCCGCTTACTGATAGCAGAATAAAGAAAGGTAACTTATATGGTCAACAAAAACCCTATCAAAATCCACACTGGAAATTCAAGAACCCCCGAACCGTCTAACGGTCCGGGGGGAGAACACCAGCCCCCCTAGAGCTTCCAGCAAAGGTCAGGATATAGATTTGGAACAAGCTGGACAAAAATACAAAACCAAAACAAAAAGCAAAAAGCAAAAGGCAGACTTAGCTGATATAACTGGAACCAGGATCAGTAGACAAGAGCACAGCAGACTAGCTCTGATAACTACGTTGCCAGGCATTGAACTGAAGGTCCAGGGAGCTTATATAGCAACACCCCTAACTAACGACCCAGGTGCGGATAAAAGGAATGACAGAAAAACCAGAGTCAAAAAACTAGTAACCACTAGAGGGAGCAAAAAGCAAATTCACAACAGTACCCCCCCCTTAGTGAGGGGTCACCGAACCCTCACCACGACCACCAGGGCGATCAGGATGAGCGGAATGAAAGGCACGAACTAAATCGGCCGCATGAACATCAGAGGCGATCACCCAGGAATTATCCTCCTGACCATAGCCCTTCCACTTGACCAGGTACTGAAGCCTCCGCCTGGAGAGGCGAGAATCCAAGATCTTCTCCACCACGTACTCCAACTCGCCCTCAACCAACACCGGAGCAGGAGGCTCAGCAGAAGGAACTACAGGCACAATGTACCGCCGCAACAAGGACCTATGAAATACATTGTGAATAGCAAACGACACAGGAAGATCCAGACGAAAAGATACAGGATTAAGGATTTCCAATATCTTGTAAGGCCCAATAAAACGAGGTTTAAATTTGGGAGAGGAGACCTTCATAGGAACAAAGCGGGAAGAAAGCCATACCAAATCCCCAACGCGTAGTCGGGGACCCACACCGCGGCGGCGGTTGGCAAAGCGCTGAGCCTTCTCCTGTGACAACTTCAAGTTGTCCACCACATGATTCCAGATCTGCTGCAACCTATCCACCACAGAATCCACCCCAGGACAGTCAGAAGGCTCCACATGACCCGAAGAAAAGCGAGGATGGAAACCAGAGTTGCAGAAAAAAGGCGAAACCAAGGTGGCGGAACTAGCCCGATTATTAAGGGCAAACTCAGCCAACGGCAAGAATGTCACCCAATCGTCCTGATCAGCAGAGACAAAACACCTCAAATAAGCCTCCAAAGTCTGATTGGTTCGCTCCGTCTGTCCATTAGTCTGAGGATGGAAAGCAGACGAAAACGACAAATCAATGCCCATCCTACTACAAAAGGATCGCCAGAACCTGGAAACGAACTGGGATCCTCTGTCTGACACAATATTCTCAGGGATGCCGTGCAAACGAACCACGTTCTGGAAAAACACAGGAACCAGATCGGAAGAGGAAGGCAGCTTAGGCAAAGGAACCAAATGGACCATCTTGGAGAAGCGATCACATATCACCCAGATAACGGACATGCCCTGAGATAGCGGAAGATCAGAAATGAAATCCATGGAGATATGTGTCCAAGGTCTCTTCGGGACAGGCAAGGGCAAGAGCAAACCGCTGGCACGAGAACAGCAAGGCTTAGCTCGAGCACAAGTCCCACAGGACTGCACAAATGACCGCACATCCCTTGACAAGGAAGGCCACCAAAAGGACCTGGCCACCAGATCTCTGGTGCCAAAAATTCCCGGGTGACCTGCCAACACCGAGGAATGAACCTCGGAAATGACTCTGCTGGTCCACTTATCCGGGACAAACAGTCTGTCAGGTGGACAAGACTCAGGCCTATCAGCCTGAAATCTCTGCAACACACGTCGCAGATCCGGAGAAATAGCTGACAAGATAACTCCATCTTTAAGAATACCAACAGGATCAGCGACTCCAGGAGCATCAGGCACAAAGCTCCTAGAAAGAGCATCGGCCTTCACATTCTTTGAACCTGGTAAATACGAGACAACAAAATCAAAGCGGGAGAAAAACAATGACCAGCGGGCCTGTCTCGGATTAAGGCGTTTAGCAGACTCGAGATACATCAGATTTTTGTGATCAGTCAAGACCACCACACGATGCTTAGCACCCTCGAGCCAATGACGCCACTCCTCAAATGCCCATTTCATGGCCAACAACTCCCGATTGCCCACATCATAATTTCGCTCGGCAGGCGAAAACTTCCTAGAGAAAAAGGCACAAGGTTTCATAACAGAGCAACCAGGGCCTCTCTGCGACAAAACGGCCCCTGCCCCAATCTCCGAAGCATCCACCTCAACCTGAAAGGGAAGTGAGACGTCAGGCTGGCACAAAACAGGCGCCGAAGTAAACCGGCGTTTCAACTCCTGGAAAGCCTCCACGGCAGCAGGAGCCCAGTTAGCTACATCGGAGCCCTTCTTGGTCATATCCGTCAAAGGTTTCACAATGCTAGAAAAATTAGCGATAAAACGACGGTAGAAGTTAGCGAAGCCCAAGAACTTCTGAAGACTCTTAACTGACGAGGGCTAAGTCCAATCAAGAATAGCTCGGACCTTGACTGGGTCCATCTCCACAGCAGAAGGGGAAAAAATGAACCCCAAAAAGGGAACCTTCTGTACACCAAAGAGACACTTTGAGCCCTTGACAAACAAAGAATTTTCACGCAAAATTTTAAAGACCAACCTGACCTGCTCCACATGCGAATCCCAATTATCAGAAAAAACCAAAATATCATCCAGATAAACAATCAAAAATTTATCCAGATACTTCCGGAAAATGTCATGCATAAAGGACTGAAAAACTGAAGGCGCATTGGAGAGCCCAAAAGGCATCACCAAGTACTCAAAATGACCTTCGGGCGTATTGAATGCGGTTTTCCATTCATCACCTTGCTTAATGCGCACAAGGTTGTACGCACCACGAAGGTCTATCTTGGTGAACCACTTGGCACCCTTAATCCGGGCAAACAAGTCAGACAACAGCGGTAAAGGATACTGAAATTTGACAGTGATCTTATTTAAAAGCCGATAATCAATACAAGGTCTCAAAGATCCGTCCTTTTTTGCCACAAAAAAGAATCCCGCACCAAGAGGGGGAAGAAGACGGACGAATATGTCCTTTCTCCAGAGACTCCTTGATATATGAACGCATAGCGGTATGTTCAGGTACCGACAGATTAAACAGTCTTCCCTTAGGAAATTTACTGCCTGGGATCAAATCTATAGCACAGTCACAGTCCCTATGAGGAGGCAGTGCACTGGACTCAGACTCACTGAAGACATCCTGATAATCAGACAAATACTCCGGAACTTCCGAAGGCGTAGAAGAAGCAATAGACACAGGCAGGGAATCCCCATGAATACCACGACAGCCCCAACTTGAGACTGACATAGCCTTCCAGTCCAGGACTGGATTATGGGTCTGTAACCATGGCAGCCCTAAAACAACCAAATCATGCATTTTATGTAAAACCAGGAAACGTATCACCTCGCGGTGTTCAGGAGTCATGCACATGGTAACCTGTGTCCAATACTGCGGTTTATTTGCTGCCAATGGTGTAGCATCAATACCCCTAAGAGGAATAGGATTTTCTAATGGTTCAAGAGTAAAACCACAGCGCTTAGCAAATGAGAGATCCATGAGACTCAGGGCAGCACCTGAATCTACAAACGCCATGACAGGATAAGATGACAGTGAGCAAATCAAAGTTACAGACAGAATAAATTTAGGTTGCAAATTACCAACGGTGACAGGACTAACAACCTTAGCTATACGTTTAGAGCATGCTGAGATAACATGTGTAGAATCACCACAGTAGTAGCACAAGCCATTCCGGCGTCTATGAATTTTCCGCTCATTTCTAGTCAGGATTCTATCACATTGCATTAAATCAGGTGTCTGTTCAGACAACACCATGAGGGAATTTGCGGTTTTTCTATCACATTGCACCGAATTAGGTGTCTGTTCAGACAACACCATGAGGGAATTTGCGGTTTTGCGCTCCCGCAACCGCCGGTCAATTTGAATAGCCAGTGCCATAGTATCATTCAGACCTGTGGGAATGGGAAAACCCACCATAACATTCTTAATGGCTTCAGAAAGGCCATTTCTAAAATTAGCGGCCAGTGCACACTCGTTCCAATGTGTCAGCACGGACCACTTCCGAAATTTTTGGCAATACACTTCAGCCTCGTCCTGCCCCTGAGCCATAGCCAGCAAGGCCTTTTCTGCCTGAATCTCAAGATTGGGTTCCTCATAAAGTAAACCGAGCGCCAGAAAAAACGCATCAAGATCAGCCAATGCCGGATCTCCTGGCGCCAGCGAAAAAGCCCAATCCTGAGGGTCGCCCCGTAAGAACGAAATAACAATTTTTACTTGCTGAGCAGAATCTCCAGATGAACAGGGTCTCAGGGACAAAAACAATTTACAATTATTCACGAAATTCCTAAACTTAAACCTGTCTCCGGAAAACAGTTCAGGAATCGGTATTTTAGGTTCTGACCTAGGATTTCTGATAACATAGTCTTGTATGCCCTGCACACGAGTAGCCAGCTGGTCCACACTTGTAATCAAGGTCTGGACATTCATGTCTGCAGCAAGCATAGCCACTCTGAGGTAAAGGGGAAGGAGAAAAAAAACAAAAAAAAAACTCAGAATCTTCTTTCTTATAATCCCTCTTCTGCAATGCATTAAACATTTAATACTGGCCTGGCAAACTGTTATGACCCCAATGGCGAGGGTCTCAGAGGAACGTGGAAGTCTGCAGAGTACAAAAATCCAGCTCATAGGGCAGTGGTAACTGGGTTGACCATATATCTACTCCTAACGCCAACACTAGAAGTAGCCGGGGATCATTCCTACGTTGATTCTAGATGACACGCGCCAGCCGGAGAATCTAGCTACCCCTAGTAGAGGAAAACAAAGACCTTTCTTGCCTCCAGAGAAGGGGACCCCAAAGCTGGATAGAAGCCCCCCACAAATAATGACGGTTAGGTAAGAGGAAATGACAAACACAGAAATGAACCAGGTTTAGCACAGAGAGGCCCGCTTACTGATAGCAGAATAAAGAAAGGTAACTTATATGGTCAACAAAAACCCTATCAAAATCCACACTGGAAATTCAAGAACCCCCGAACCGTCTAACGGTCCGGGGGGAGAACACCAGCCCCCCTAGAGCTTCCAGCAAAGGTCAGGATATAGATTTGGAACAAGCTGGACAAAAATACAAAACCAAAACAAAAAGCAAAAAGCAAAAGGCAGACTTAGCTGATATAACTGGAACCAGGATCAGTAGACAAGAGCACAGCAGACTAGCTCTGATAACTACGTTGCCAGGCATTGAACTGAAGGTCCAGGGAGCTTATATAGCAACACCCCTAACTAACGACCCAGGTGCGGATAAAAGGAATGACAGAAAAACCAGAGTCAAAAAACTAGTAACCACTAGAGGGAGCAAAAAGCAAATTCACAACAGTTGTGCTCACAGCTCAACACTGTGCAGTATGCTTGACATTTGCCACCGAACACTGGGATTGGCAAATTCGCCACTGACGCCCTGTGCTCTTCACAGATGAAAGCAGGTTCACACTGAGCACATGTGACAGATGTAACAGAGTCTCGAGACGCAGTGGAGAGCGATCTGCTGCCTGCATCATCTTTCAGCATGACCGGTTTGGCAGTGGATCAGTAATGGTGTGGGGTGGCACTTCTTTGGAGGGCCGCACTGCCTTCCATGTGCTCGCCAATGGTAGCCTGACTACTATTAGGTACCAAGATGAGATTCTCAGACCCCCGTTCCCCAGACCTGAATCCGATTGAACACATCTGGGACATCATGTCTCGCACCATCCACCAACGTCATGTTGCACCACAGACTGTCCAGGAGTTGGCGGATGCTTTAGTCTAGGTCTGGGAGGAGATCCCTCAGGAGACTATCCGCCGCCTCATCAGGAGCATGCCCAGGCATTGTAGGGAGGTCATACAGGCATGTGGAGGCCACACACACTACTGAGCGTCATTTCCTTGTCTTGAGGCATTTCTACTGAAGTTAGATCAGCCTGTAATTTGATTTTCTACTTTGATTTTGAGTATCATTCCAAATCCAGACCTCCATGGGATATTCATTTTGATTTACATTGATCATTTTTATGTTTTATTGTTCTCAACACATTCCACTATGTAATGAATAAAGATTTGTAACTGAAATATTTCATTCAGTGATATCAAGGATGTGGTATTTTAGTGTTCACTTTATTTTTTTGAGCAGTGTATAAAGAATTGCAAGAGCGCAATAGGATCCTATCCTGGTTAAAAGTTTGATGAACGAAAAGTAAAACTGCTCACCTTGTAAAGTTGTGTGAGACAAAATATTTAAAGGACCTAAAGACCAGATGCAGAAGCTTCCATAGAATATCAATTAAAGTAATCGGATTGGAAGTGTTTCCGTGCCCTCTGGAATTATGAGACAAGTTATAGTAGATACAATTGCAGGCTTATTGTCAATGCGTTTCAGAGTAAATGAACGCCTTCCTCTGGACAACCATCCAAAAATAGTCAATAGACTATTTTTGTATGGTTTGTATGGTTGTCCTGGGGAAAGTGTCGGGGAACTCTGAAATGTGTCGACAATAAACCTGCAATGTTATCTATTATAACTCGTGTCATATTTCCAGAGAGTGCGGAAACACTTCCAATCTGGTTATCTGGTTATTTTAATGTTATATAATAGAATCAGTTCATTTATTTTTGGCATGATTACATTTGAGTAGAAGCCTCCATGCTAGTTGATCTTTGAATGAACTGTTTGTGTCCACTGACATTCAAGTACAACCGCTTATCCAGATGCAGCAATGAAAGCTAACATACTATAACTGTGGATCCGGCCTTTGAAAGCTAAAGTCAGGGGTGTATCGTTAAGGAACTGAACCAAAACTGTACAAGATGGATACCTAGGAAAAGAGAAAAACACAATTTCCATGCATTGGGCACAATTTTCACCTATTTTGACCTATCACAACACCAGTTTAATTGGAACTGTTCAATATCAGTGGCAATTAGTAAGTGTGGAACAAGGTTAGAAACAAAGGTCAGTACTTAAGTTCACACAGTAGACTGGTTGTGTACAAAATGATGCACTATACTGAAAATTCTGATGGTTAAGCTTATGTGGATCCAAGGTCACCAATGCAGGCACTAAGTGAGAGAGCTCATGCTATGCCTAGCACTCTCATGGTGAGCTTATGTTTGCATAGTGTTCAGTAAGTATTGATTGAGCACAGAAATGCAGGCTGACAGCTACATCTCCCTTGCATAAAGGCCCCGTCTCACATAGCGATTTACCAACGATCACGACCAGCGATACGACCTGGCCGTGATCGTTGGTAAGTCGCTGTGTGGTCGCTGGGGAGCTGTCACACAGACAGCTCTCTCCAGCGACCAACGATCAGGGGAACGACTTCGGCATCGTTGAAACTGTCTTCAACGATGCCGAAGTCCCCCTGCAGCACCCGGGTAACCAGGGTAAACATCGGGTTACTAAGTGCAGGGCCGCGCTTAGTAACCCGATGTTTACCCTGGTTACAAAAAAAAACAAACAGTACATACTCGCCTTTCGGTGTCCCTTGCCGTCTGCTTCCTGCTCTGACTGAGCCGCCGTACAGTGAGAGCAGAGCGCAGCGGTGACGTCACTGCTGTGCTCTCACTTTCCGGCCGGCAGTCAGTCAGAGCAGGAAGCAGACGCCAAGGGACCTGACGGGCAACAGATGGTGAGTATGTACTGTTTTTTTTTTTTTACATTTACGCTGGTAACCACGGTAAACATCGGGTTACTAAGCGCGGCCCTGCGCTTAGTAACCCGATGTTTACCCTGGTTACCAGTGAAGACATCGCTGGATCGGTGTCACACACACCGATTCAGCGCTGTCAGCGGGACCTCAACGACCAAAAAAAGGTCCAGGCCATTCTGACACGACCAGCGATCTCACAGCAGGGGCCTGATCGCTGGTACGTGTCACACATAGCGAGATCGCTATGGAGGTCGCTGTTGCGTCACAAAACTAGTGACTCAGCAGCGATCTCGCTAGCGATCTCGCTATGTGAGACGGGGCCTTAAGGCACACTGCAGTGGCTACAGTCTGGCTCTATGATGGAGTCCACCCAGGTAAGTTTCATGTACCTTACTATCATGTAGAAAGTGCAGTAATTATTTTTCTTGTAATGTTCTAAATTGTACAGCAAACTTGCCCAAGGTGTATAGTTGGTCCAATGTTGTTGACTTGTCTCTTGTAAAAGTGTTTCTACGAATCTTTAAGTATCTGAGAAATATAACACGTGTTCTAGTTGATATTTCTTTTAATATAATAAGCTGTGAATACAGTATCTGCCAGAAATGCAGACTGATTCTAGATGGGTTTAAATTGCAAATGGGAAAAGTCTGAACATTGTGTATTGTGGAGGAGGTGAAAGATTCTTACATTTTAAGTGACACCTAGAAACAGCGTAATTGAAGATTACAGCTAAATGAAAAACATAAGGATAAGTGCCATATGTACCATTTATATCATTTATGCCATGTTGATAGGTAAGATTTTAATCAATGTCTCACTGAACACAAGAGCGGTTTCCAAAATTTTGGTGAGACTCGGTTTCATTGAACATTTTTTTACCCATAGCCCATAAAAGTAAGGTTAACCCCTTCAAACCTGCTTTCACCTTTATGACCAGGCCAAAGTTTACAATTCTGACCACGGTCACTTTGAGATAATAACTCTGGAACGCTTTAACGGATCTCACTGATACTGAGATTGTTTTTTGCGACATATTGTACTTCATTAGAATATTAAGCAGGGTGGGACTAATAAGTTAAAATTTAACCTTTAATTGAAAATTGTTAAAAAGTACAGATGAAATACACCAAGAAAATAAGTACACTAAAGACACAACAAAACAACGTAGGTGAATGCTTCAACCAACTAATAGCCAAAGACATATAGGAATCTGACATCTCCCAGAAGAGAATCTGGGATGTCCATTTCCTTACAAATACGTTCGTCCTCTTTTACAAAAAAAAAATTCCACTTTAATTTCCTTGTGAAAAGATGTAGGTCTTTTATGCTTTCAAATAATTGAAAATTTGATGTGGGCACAAAATTCAAACCTTTATTCAGAATTTGTGTCATCATTTAAATTTCTAGAGGAGAGGTTAATAATCTGGGGGGGCTGAAAAAGATTTTAATTGTTGTTCGGGTTGGGCCTGTTTCGCAGAGAGTAGTCCCGATCTAAAAAAACGTGTGTTTCCTGTCCTATCGTTAGGGCACCCCCTCTGGTTGCCCCTCCCCCTCTGTCTCCCTCTCGTATTTTTTGGGCGTGTGTCTGAGTCGGAAAGGTCCGTGTCTGTTGAGGAAATGTCTGTTTCGAAAACTCTTACAGGATGTCTATTAGATGGAAGTTGGTATGCCTTGTTGTCTTTGAACTCTTGTAAGTCTCTCACAAAATTTCTATGTTTCCTTTCCTTTAAATGGAACTGATATCTCTCAATAGAATTTTGTAAGGTAGTCTCCTTTGCTGCAAAATCTGTTTCACCTGAGAATGTTTTAGTTATTTCTATTTGTTCCTTGAGGTTTTCCCCCAGGGTGATTAATGTCTTCTTCTCCTCTTCCAATAGGAGGTTCATAAATCTCAAGGAGCTCAAGGTGGCTTCCATTTCCCACTTTTCACTTAAGACGGAGTTCCTATATCTAAAACCAGGCTGTAAATTGAATCTTAAGTGTCAGGGAACTATACCTGCCTTTAAAGAAGTTGTCCACTACTATAAAGTTTTTTTTTTTTTTTCATAAATCTTGCTATTATGTGCCAATGAAAACATCTACTGTGTTTATTTTAACAATATTACCTGTTATCATGCTGTAGCAGCACATCTTCAGTGCTGGATTCAGCTCTCATGGGGTTAATCGACTACTTCCTTATTGTGCCCTAATACTACAAGTTCCATGATGCTTTGCACTGTCCTCTAAGCCCGAACTTAGCACACCCACTCCAAAACACACCCAAACCCCTCCCTCCTCTCCCTCCTCTCTCTTCAGGCTGATGAGGAGAGGTCACATCTTGGTCACAAGCTGTAAAGCAGCACCAAGAACTGCACAACCATGGTGATCAAGCTTTGAGCTTTTTTTCTTTCTCATCTATTTCATAGTATATATAGTTTAGTATACATATGATATACTGTAAAGAGATCCTACTGCGTATATGTCTTAGATATGTAAATTACACAGTACATGTGTGGTTATATGTGTCCATCTACATACGCTTGTGTGCATGTATATATATTATGTGTGTTCTTATTTTACACTATTTGTGCTCATATACAGGAGAGGCCCCAGTTTCAGAAACAATATATGGGCCATTTGCAGAAATAACAGCTCATCCTAAGTCACAATTCCACCTGCTTTCGAGGTAGAAATGGCCCCCATTGCATTTTAGCTGCACAGATTGCACCAATATGCGATCACACCTTTTATATACACACCAATATATACTTCTATGTGTATGTATGGAATAAATTATTGATTCATATACATACACTTTAATATTTTGTTGCAGTGATATATACATACATATAGAACTTTGAAGGGTTTGTCCACTATTCTAACAACCCCCTCTCAGTCTGTATGTTTACTAGATTCCAGTGCCTGCACGTTCCAATAGTGTCGGCGCGGTGTCTCGCAGCGATTGTACCTGTGGTCAATCAGTGGCCGCATCACTCTCACCACCTTCTAAGCAAACTCATATCTGTAGGAAGTGAGTGTTGCTGCATTTTTTTTAAGAATTACCAAATGTAAGCCACTTCTTCCTAAGGCGAAGACAGTGAAGCAGCCACTGATTGTCCACAGGGTTCACATAATGACACTGACACAAATTCTCCGTGAGAGAAACCGTGGTGACAACATTGGGAGTATTCAAATCACATCCTTGTATTCACTCTGAGTGTAATATGAGTAACCAAAAATCTGCATTCACACTGAGAAATTACAGATTTGTAGACTGTAGTCTACACTGTGCATTTTATAGATTCAAAACAGTTTTAGTATCATATATTAAAGGGATTGTTCAGTACTTGTTCATTACTTTATATTTATGGTCTTTACTTTGGTTATGTCATCACTGGGATTGCGATAACCATATCTTCCACCCTCACCGATGATGCGTTTTTATAGAAAAAAAACTGAAAAAACACCCACCACCATCACGGTGATAAAGGGATCCAAACCCTAACCCTACCCCTAACCTCACCCCTAACCGTTTAATGAACATTTTCTGACATAGTGCCACGATATTTCAGTGCCACGTATTTCAGTGCCACGTATTTCAGTGCCACGTATATAAGTGCCACGTATATAAGTGCCACGTATGTAAGTGCCACGTGCCACGTATGTAAGTGCTACGTGCCACGTGCCACGTATGTAAGTGCCACGTATGTAAGTGCCACGTATGTAAGTGCCACGTATTTAAGTGCCACGTATGTAAGTGCCACGTGCCACGTATGTAAGTGCCACGTATGTAAGTGCCACGTATGTAAGTGCCACGGATTTAAGTGCCACGTATGTAAGTGCCACGTATGTAAGTGCCACGTATGTAAGTGCCACGTATGTAAGTGCCACGTATGTAAGTGCCACGTATGTAAGTGCCACGTATGTAAGTGCCACGTATGTGCCACGTGACACGTATTTCAGTGCCACGTATGTAAGTGCCACGTGCCACGTATGTAAGTGCCACGTATGTAAGTGCCACGGATTTAAGTGCCACGGATTTAAGTGCCACGTATGTAAGTGCCACGTGCCACGTATGTAAGTGCCACGTATGTAAGTGCCACGTATGTAAGTGCCACGGATTTAAGTGCCACGGATTTAAGTGCCACGTATGTAAGTGCCACGTATGTAAGTGCCACGTATGTAAGTGCCACGTATGTGCCACGTGACACGTATTTCAGTGCCACGGATTTAAGTGCCACCTATTTCAGTGCCACGTATATAAGTGCCACGTGCCACGTATATAAGTGCCACGTATGTAAGTGCCACGTGCCACGTATTTAAGTGCCATGTATGCAAGTGCGATGTATGTAAGTGCCACGGATTTAAGTGCCACGGATTTAAATGCCACCTATGTAAGTGCCACGTATTTCAGTGCCACGTGCCACATATTTCAGTGCCACGTACGTAACTGCCACGTGCCACGTATTTCAGTGCCACGTATTAAAGTGCCATGTATTTCAGTCCCACTCCCGTGTAGCGGTGGGATATGGGGTAATAAGGGGTTAATGTCACCTTGCTATTGTAAGGTGACATTAAGCCGGGTTAATAACGGAGAGGCGTCAATAAGACGCCTATCCATTATTAATCCAATACTAAAAAAGGGTTAATGAAACACACACACATTAGGAAAAAGTATTTTAATATTCTTCATTTAACCATACTTACCATACTCCAGCACCTGCAAAAAAGTAAAATAATAAACCGTATACTACCTGTCCGCTGTAGTCCAATTAATAACGAGTGTCCCACGACGATCTCCCCTATAGAACAGTGACATTGGGTGGTGTCACTGCTCTATAGGACCCTCAGTGACACACTGACAGAAGACAATGGCTCCTGTAGTGCATCACTGAGGTTACTAAAGTTCACTGGTCTCACTTTATGGCAAAAAGCTGCGTGGGAACTTTCTCATACAGCATGCCATAAAGTGAGACTAGGGACTATTTTCTCACAGGGGTGTAGGAATACATTGTGGGGAATACATTGTGGAAGGATACCTTCCTCCCCTCATTGTGTTCCTGGAGCCCCTGGAGAGTGGTTGCATCAGCAGAGGCTCCTGCTCTCCACGGGAGATCGTCGTGGGACACTTGTTTTAATTGGATTTCTGCGGATCAGGGAGTATATTGGTTGTTTATTATTTTAATATTTTTTACAGATGACAATGGCTTCGGGGATCAAAGTGACAAGTGATGGTGAGTATGTAATCTATGTTATATGTACTGTATGTCTGTTGTATGTACGTACTGTATGTGGCATGTTTCATGTCGCATGTCACATGTTGCATGTCGTCGCATGGTGCATGTCGCATGTTGTCGCATGGTGCATGTCGACGCATGGTGCATGTCGACGCATGGTGCATGTCGACGCATGGTGCATGTCGTCGCATGGTGCGTGTTGCATGTCGTCGCATGGTGCATGTCTCATGTTGACGCATGGTGCATGTTGACGCATGGCGCATGTCGACGCATGGTGCATGTCGCATGTTGACGCATGTGCATGTCGTCGCATGGTGCATGTCGTCGCATGGTGCATGTCGCCGCATGGTGCATGTTGTTGCATGTCGTCGCATGGTGCATGTTGTCGCATGGTGCATGTTGTCGCATGGTGCATGTCGTCGCATGGCGCATGTCATCACATGGTGCAGGTCGCCGCATGGTGCATGTCGTCGCATGGTGCATGTCGTCGCATGGCGCATGTCGTTGCATGCCGCATGTCATTGCATGGTGCATATCGTCACATGGTCATGTCGCATGTCGTCGCATGGTGCATGTCACATGGTGCATGTCGTCGCATGGTGCATGTCGTCGCATGGTGCATGTGGTCGCATGGTGCATGTCGTCGAATGGTGCATGTCGCCGCATGGTGCATGTGTTGCATGGTGCATGTCGTCGCATGGTGCATGTCGTCGCATGGTGCATGTGGTCGCATGGTGCATGTCGTCGAATGGTGCATGTCGCCGCATGGTGCATGTGTCGCATGTCGCATGTCGCCGCATGGTGCATGTCGTCGCATGGTGCATGTCGTCGCATGGTGCATGTTGTCGCATGTCGTCGCATGGTGCATGTCGTCGCATGGTGTTGTATGTATGTATGTACTGTGTTTTTTTTTTTTTTTTACATTCAACACATTAGCCGGATGATGGGACTACTACTGTCCCATCATTGGCTAATGTGTCACTCACTGTCAGTGTAGCAGGCAGAGCCCGATGGGACTTGTAGTCCCATCGGACGATGCCTGCACACACACGCACAGCGCCGGCACACACACACACACGCACAGCGTCGGCACACGCACACACAGCGCCGGCACACACGCACACACAGCGCCGGCACACACACACACACACACACAGCGCCGGCGGGCAGAAGCACCGGCGGTCACAAGCACCGGCGCCGGCGGGCACAAGCACCGGCGCCGGCGGGCACATGCACCGGCGGGCAGAAACACCGGCAGACCCCCGGCGACCGAAGCACAGCCCAGCCACACATCATGATCCCAGCACTGAGCAGTGAGCACACACAGCCCCGCCCGCCCCCAGCACAGCCCTGCAGGCAGCCCCCAGCACCGCCCACAGCCCAGTCACTCTTGCTGAGTGACTGCTGACTGTGGGGGCTGGTCACGCCTGCTGCTGACGTCACGTCAATTTTCAGAGCCTGGAAATTGACGTGACGTCGGCGGAAATGAGCGGCGGCTGCAGTCTGGGGGTCATGTGACCCGGACTCAGCAGGAGGAATAGCGCCGCTCACAGGCGAAAACGTCAACAGAAGGTAATGGCACAATTCATTAGGGGCCCCGGGGGGGTACATTGGGGGGTTAATTGAAAGTAGTGGACAACCCCTTTAAGTAGTTTTCCAGTCTTTGGACCTCCCACCAACTACAAATCTGATTCTTATACACTTTAGTCAATTCTTTGCAAGCATTATTATAAGATGGTGTATATTTGGGTTGTACAAAATTCTTGTCTGAGAAGACCTCTTTGGCCTCAGCCACTCATGTATCTGTATTTATCCCCTTAGTCAAGAATCCAGCCATGCCACTTACAAGAAAAACTAATTAGACTATGACCACCAGTCCAAAGATTATTGTATATTAAGCAGGGTGGGAATAATAAGTTAAAATTTAACCTTTAATTGAAAATTGTTAAAAAGTACAGATGAAATACACCAAGAAAATAAGTACACTAAAGACACAGCAAAACAACATAGGTGAATGCTTCAACCAACTAATAACCAAAGACGCACAGCGACGGGTCCGTACCGACGCTAGTGTGAAAGTAGCCTAACACAAGGAAAATGTGAAAAGTTGCCATCTGAATTGAACTACATCTATATGAATATCAGGGTAAATAAGATACAGTGAAAAAATTATGCACAAAACTTTACAGCAACATTTAGTGACAAAAGGACAGCAAAATATAGTAGGTAGTCAAAATGACTACCTTTAGTAGTTAAGGTAAATTGTGAAAAAAACGCGCAATTTTTTCACCAAAATTATTTATTGTCACAAAATCTTTTATAACATCCTATTTTAGGAAAAGTCACCGAGTCTCAAGCCGGAATTCCGAAAAATGTAGTCACAGAAGAGAAATAAAAAGTGAAAGTAGTCAAAATGACTATACCAGTAGTTCTAGTGAATCTTTGGACTGGTGGTCTAGTCTAATTTGTACTTCATTATAATAGTAAAAAAATTTCGATATAACTTGCGTTTATTTGTGAAAAAAACTGAAACTTGGTGAAAACTTTGTAAATTTAGCGATTTTCAAACTTTTTAATATTTATGCCCTTAAATTAGAGAGATATGTCACACAAAATAGTTAATAGATAACATTTCCCACATGTCTACTTTACATCAGCACAGTTTTGAAACTTTTTTTTTTGTTAGGAAATTATAAGGGTTAAAAATTGATGAAAAGTGATTTCTCATGTTTTCAACAAAATTAACAAAACCTTTTCTTTAGGGACACCATCACATTTGAAGTCACTTTGAGGGGTCTATATGATAGAAAATGCCGAAAAGTGACACCATTTTAAAAACTGCACCCCTCATTGTGCTCAAAACCACATTCAAGAAGTTAATCTTTAGAATGTGGAAGGAAAAAATGAATTTTTCACAAAATTCCCACAAAAATTTAAATTTAGACCCAATTTTTTTTTATTTTCATAAGGGTAACAGGAAAAATGGACCCCAAAATTTGTTCTGCAATTTCTCATGAGTATGCAGATACCCTATATTTTGGGCAAAACCACTGTTTGAGTGCATGGCATGGCTCAGAAGGAGCACCCCATTAGACTTTTTGAATGCAAAATTTGCTGTAATTATTAGTGGATGCCATGTTGTGTTTGGAAAGCCCCTGATGTGCTTCGCAGAAGTTTGTAACATTGAGCTGTGAAAATTTTTTTTAGCCTCAAATTTTCCTTTTCATAAGGGTAACAGGGGAAATTGTACCATACAAGTTATGATGCAATTTCTCTTGAGTACGCCCCTACCCAATATGTGGAGGAAAATCCAGAATTTGTTGTGAAATTTCTCCTGAGTACTCCGATACCCCAAATATGTGGTTGAAAACTACCGTATATACTCGAGTATAAGCCGACCCGAGTATAAGCCGAGACCCCTAATTTTGCCCCAAAAAACTGGGAAAACTTAATGACTCGAGTATAAGCCTAGGGTGGAAAATGCAGCAGCTACTGGTTAATTTCAAAAATAAAAATAGATACCAATAAAAGTAAAATTAATTGAGACATCAGTAGGTTAAGTGTTTTTGAATATCCATATTGAATCAGGAGCCCCATATAATGCTCCATACAGTTCATGATGGGCCCCATAAGATGCTCCATACAAAATACGCCCCATATTATGCTCCATACAGTTTATGATGGGCCCCATAAGATGCTCCATATTAAAATATACCCCATATAATGCTGCACAAATGTTGATTATGGCCCCATAAGATGCTCCATAGACACATTTGCCCCATATAATGCTCCACAAATGCTGAATATGGCCCCATAAGATGCTCCATAGACACATTTGCCCCATATAATGCTGCACAAATGCTGATTATGGCCCCATAAGATGCTCCATAGACACATTTGCCCCATATAATGCTCCACAAATGCTGATTATGGCCCCATAAGATGCTCCATACAGATATTTGCCCCATATAATGCTGCACATGGCCCCATAAAATGCTCCATACAGATATTTGCCCCATATAATGCTGCACATGACCCCATACAGATATTTGCCCCATATAATGCTGCACATGGCCCCATACAGATATTTGCCCCATATAATGCTGCACATGGCCCCATACAGATAATTGCCCAATATAATGCTGCACATGGCCCCATAAGATGCTCCATACAGACATTTGCCCCATATGCTGTTGCTGCGATTAAAAAAAAAAAAATCACATACTCACCTCTCAGGCCCCCGTCACTTGCTATATTCACCTGCTCCACGTTCCACCATCGGCGCCGCTGTGTCTTCCCCGTCCTCTGCACTGACTGTTCAGGCAGAGGGCGGCACGCACACTAATCGCGTCACCACGCCCTCTGACCTAAGCGTCACTGCAGAGGACACGAAGACGCAGCGGCGCCGATGGTGGAATGGGGAGCAGGTGAATATCGCGCACTGCGTTATACTCACCTGCTCCTGGCGCGGTTTCCCTGGTTCTCTGGCGCCGGCAGCTTCTTCCTGTATTGAGCGGTCACATGGTACCGCTCATTACTGTAATGAATATGCGGCTCCACCCTTATAGGAGTGTAGTCAGGTCCATATTCATTACTGTAATGAGCGATACCATGTGACCGCTCAATACAGGAAGAAGCTGCCGGCATCGGAGAAACAGGGACACCGCGCCAGGAGCAGGTGAGTATGATTACACAGCTACCGCTCCCCCTACCCTGCCGACACCTGGGTATAACTCGAGTATAAGCCGAGAGGGGCAATTTCAGCCTAAAAAATGGGCTGAAATTCTCGGCTTATACTCAAGTATATACGGTACTTTTGAGGCACAGTGCAAAGCTCAGAAGGGAAGAAGCATCATATTGGAGTTCAGATTTTGCTGCACTGGTTTGACGGTGCCATGTCACATTGGCATAGCCCCTGAGTTGCCAAAACAGCAGAGACACCATTTTACAAACTACACCTCTCAATGATTTCATCTAGATGCAGTAATCATATTGACATAACAGGTGGGTGACAGAATTTTATACCATTGGGCAGTGAAGAAAAAAATAAATAAATTTTTACCACCAAAATTTTCTTTTAGCCCCAGATTTTACTTTTTCACACTGAGAAATGGGAAAAATGGCACCAAAATTTGTCCCACAATTTCTGTTTACCCCTTCACCCCCTGGATCTTTTTTCAGTTTTGTTTTTTCGTTTTTCGCTCCCCTTCTTCCCAGAGTCATAACTTTTTTATTTTTCCGTCAATCTGGCCATGTGAGGGCTCCTTTTTTGCGGGAGTTGTACTTTTGAACAACATTGGTTTTACCATGTCGTGTGCTAGAAAGCGGGAAAAAATTTCAAATGCGGTGAAATTGCAAAAAAAGTGCAATCCCAGACTTGTTTTTTGTTTGGCTTTTTTGCTAGGTTCACTAAATGCAAAACTGACCTGCCATTATGATTCTCCAGGTCATTACGAGTTCATAGACACTAAACATGTCTAGGTTCTTTTTTTAATTAAGTGGTGAAAAAAATTCCAAACTTTGTAAAAAAAAAATTGCGCCATTTTCCAAAACCCGTAGCGTCTTTATTTTTCGTTATCTCGGGGTAGGTGAGGGCTTATTTTTTGCATGCTGAGCTGACATTTTTAATTATATCATTTTGGTGCAGATACGATCTTTTGATTTCCTATTATTGCATTTTAATGCAATGTCGCGGTGACCAAAAAAAGTAATTTGGGCATTTTGACTTTTTTCTCGCTACGCCATTTAGCGATCAGGTTAATCCTTTTTTTTTTTTATAGATCAGGCAATTCTGAACGTGTCGATACCAGATATTTGTATGTTTGATTTAATTTTTACTGTTTTATTTTGAATGGGGCGAAAGGGGGGTGATTTGAACTTTTATATTTTTTAATGTCTTTTATATTTTTAAAAACATTTTTTTTTTTTTACTTTTGCCATGCTTCAATAGTCTCCATAGGAGACTAGAAGCTGGCACAACTCTATCCCCTCTGCTACATAGAGGCGATGGTCAGATCGCTTCTATGTAGTAGAATTGCTGAGTTGCTATGAGCACTGACCACTGTGTGGCGCTCACAGCAATCTGGCGCTGACAACCATAGAGGTCTTCAGGAGACCTCGGGTTGTCATGCCGACACACCGGTGACCCACGATCACGTAACGCAGGTCACCGGTGTGCGTATTTCCAGCACGATTGCCGGAAGCGCCATTTAAATGCTGCTGTCAGAGTTTGACAGCGGCATTTAACTAGTTAATAGCTGCAGATGGATCGCAATTCCACCCGTGGTTATTGCTGTTTTGAACAGCTGACATGTCCCGGGAAAGATGTGGGCTCACCGCCGGAGCCCACATCAAAGGGTGGGATACCGACATCAACGTACTATTACACCCGATGTCGGTTAGGGGTTAATGTAGACATACCTATATATGGCTGTGCAGTACTGCTTAGCCATACGATGCGGGAGGGACGGAGCGCTATTTGCCTCCTGGAGCACAGATTTTCCTACAATTGTTTGCAAACTCCATATACAGAGTCTCTAAGTGCCAGAAGAGCAGAATCCCCCCTCAAGAGACCCTATTTTAGAAATTATACCCCTTTGAGAATTTATCTACAGGTGTAGTGACGATTTTGACTCCATGGGTGTTTTCCAGAAACAAGCAGCAGTGGATGTTGATGAATGAAAATTGCAAACTGCCATTGTAGTGACCAGTACATTATGCCCAGCTCATGGTTTTAGAAACACACACCTGTAAATTAGGTGGGCTCTCTTCGCTACAAACATGTGGATGCTAAATGTGGTTTAGGCACACTATGGAGATCACAAGGGAGGGGGCATTTGGAGTTGGGAGCGCGCAGAATTTGCTGAATTTGTTTTGGGGGGCAAAGAGCCATTTCACTTTTCCAGAGCTTTTGTGCTACTAGTAACGTGGAAGCCCCCTATATTTCCATTGACAGATGATGGACCTGTGTGGTGCCATTTTTTGTGGATTGAGTTGAAGCTCATTAAATATCTTTGAACAGTGTTGCTTGTCCTAGATAATAGGCTGTATTTATTGCATATAATTCTGGTTCTTTTCTGGACAATTGTTCTACTGTTCTTGTCAACTGCAAACAGGAAAATCAGACTGAACAGTGGAAAGCTGATGATTGATTAAAGCTATTCATGGGACAGATCCATCATACAGAAAAGTAGTTCCTAATGTATAGCTTTCAAACAACTGCAACTGGCAGCATGTGACTGCTGGAAGCCAAAGGTTGAAGACCACTGTTATTGAAAGTCAAGTACAGTGCGTACAGCTACTGTATTTTTTTTTTTGCACGTATCAGGCAGCCCAGGCCTTTATTGTTACAACACTGAGGTAGCAACTCTCAAAGCAGATGCTAGTTGTTCCTTTTTTCATATTTATTATTATTTCTAATTCAGTATACACATTTCTTATATAATATACCCATTCCATTGTGCTATAAAATGATTCTCACTACTCCCAGTCCCCGTATCCAAACCAATTTTGTTATCTCAGAGATGGACACACACTACAGCCAATTTCACAAGAGGCCACATGACCTACACATTTGCTTTTAGACTGTGGGATCAAGCTGGAGAATGCCAACTGTATGTAAACATACAGAGAACATAGAAATTCCATGCAGATGTAGTCCAAGTTGGTCAGATACAAAACTACGACCAAAGACAACAATGAAAACCACCAAGCCACAGTGTGACCCCTTTTTGACTAATGATTTAAATTCATTATTTTAGTCTATGCTTCTACAGAAACAATCAAGTATTTCAACACTGTTCCAAATCTGATGGTAATCGTCAGAGATCACAATTGATGCCTTATTTTTTTTCATTATAGGACACACCATGTTGACCAGCATAGCAGAACGTATAATGTACTGCCTAACAGGCAAAACACCAAATTCTGTGGGTCCTGCAGACATTTCCGAAACCAGCGATGGTTTCGATTTTGTCGAGGTAAAGCCAGGCCGTGTTTTAAGAGTACGACACATCTTGCCCTCTCGATCAGGAGCTGGAGCGGAGGAGGACATAGAGGAAGTGAAGAAACCAGGCCGTGGACAGATCCAATGCAAGCGTCGAATAACTGTCTATCGCAATGGGCAGCTCGTGATAGAAAATCTTGGTACCGCTCTTCGTTCTGAGATCTTGCACTGCCGCAATGGGAATACTGAACCAGCTGGAACATTGGAAGTGGAGCTTTCAGATTATACCAGCACAGGTAATGAAAGTGCTGCAGGAAAAGAGAATGAATTACCACCTGGGAGGCGCAAGAAACGTAAGCCGAAGAAAGTGGTGCAGGTTGACTGCCAAAGACGTGTTACTAGCTGCAAAGGCACACATTCCGATGTAGTTCTGTTCTTCATTCATGGTGTTGGAGGCTCTCTTGACATATGGAAAGAGCAACTTGATTTCTTCTCAAAACTTGGGTATGAAGTTGTAGCACCTGATTTGGTGGGACATGGTTCAAGTGCAGCACCACAGATAGGTGCTGCTTATACCTTTTATGCTCTTGCTGAGGACATGAAATGTGTGTTCAAGCGCTATGGCAAGAAGAGAAATATCTTGGTGGGACATTCGTATGGGTAAGATAGAAAACTAAAATCCATTTTTAGATTTTCTTGTGAATGTGTTCATTTGCTTTCATTGTTCGTATTATACTTACTTTGGGACACATCAATAGCATGTTTTTCAAGGATCGTATATAATGTACTTGATGCATTTCTTCAAATCTATATTTGAAAGCATTAGATTTTAACATAGTTTAAGGAGGTTGTCCAGTGAAGATAAGTTATCACCGATCTAGAAGTTAGGCAATTAGGGCTTGTTTCCATTTGCGAGAAACACGTCCGTGTCTCGCATGTGGAAACCAAGCTCTGGCGCCGGCACTCCAGAGCGGAGCGTGCGGCTCCATGTGTTCCTATGCGGCCGCACGCTCTGCTGCCAAGTGCCGGCGCCAGAGCTTGGTTTCCACATGCGAGACACGGACGTGTTTCTCGCAAATGGAAACAAGCCCTTACTTATAGATCAGTGGGTGACCCGCCAGATCGGCAGATTTGGATGCCTTTATCCCCATTACGCACTTTACAATAACGCGGCAACGTGCATAGCCAACCGTCGATCCATTCACTCTTCCTGGGGCTGCCAGAAAAAGTTGAGTAGAATGCTCGGCAGACTCACAGGGAATGAATGAAGTGTCTGCTGGGCATATGCATTGCCCTCTATTCTAAATGGGGATAACGGGATAAAACTGCCAATTAGCAAACTATCATCTCTCCTGCGAATAGGATATAATTTATCTTCACTGGACGCCACTTTAACATTTTTGGTTTGTACTGACTGCACAATCTTTTTTGATGTCACAGTCAGATTTCTAAGACTTTTGACTAAGTAGCAGAAAGTATAGATGCATTTTTTTACAATTTCTGCCATCTTTTAGGTGATAACTCGGAATTGCTGTGAATGCAGTAGTACCACGTCATCATTTATCTATGTGATTCATCTGCTAGATCCAGAACTGTGTTAACTCAGCCAAGCACTGCTCTAATTTTCAGGCATCATTTACTCCTGTAACTTATCCCCTTGAGAATGTACACAGTTTTCAGGTTTTTATTTTATTTTTCTTCCCTGCCTTCCTAGTGCCATTATATTTAAAATTCTCATCAACATAACTGTCTAAGAAAACACTCTTTGTAGGGTGGAACTGAAAAACAAAAATAGGAATTTCACAATTGTTTTTTTATGTTGTTTTTACGACATTTACAGTGTTAAGTTTATATATTTAATTTATTCTGTGCGTAGCTATGACCATGCCAAATTTATGATGTGTTTTATATTTTACTATATTGAAAGAAACAGGAATATACTAGCATTACACAGTACCCATGTAAATGAATGGGTTGCTTAGATATTTGCTAATCATTTTCACAAAATGTATTTATTGACATGCGGCATTATTCATCATTTGTGATTCATTGAAGTCACTTTTTTTTGTCTTGTGTTTCCGCCAAACTCTTAAAAATGATGGATCCAGTTCATGAATTCCATGCAAAAAATTCCCTTTTGTTTAGTCTTAAAATGGTTTTTGAAACCTTTCAGCATCAAAATGTAGAAAAAATATGCTACAATGAAAACTCCTCCGGAACCTTCTATACTCCAAGGAGAGTTTGGAGTGATATGTGCCAAAAAACATGACATTTGGTAAAAGTCTAATTTCGTCAATCTGTTTAAAATACCTGGATAAATAAAGCTGTTGAGGAAAAACAAAAAAGGCTAAAAAAAGAAAGACAAGTTTTAGGGTATGTGCACACATCAGGATTTCTTCAGGATTTTTTGCGTTTTTTTGCGGATTTCCCCAATAAAAATGCTATAATACCGCATAAAAAACGCATACATTATGCATCCTATCATTTAGAATGCATTCCGCATTTTTTGTGCAAATGTTTGCGGAAAAAAACGCATTCCGGAAAAAGAAGCAACATGTTCATTATTTTTGCGGATTTTTTGCGGATTTCCCATTAAATTGGAGTGTCAGGAAAAAAACGCAAAAATTCCGCAAAAAAAAAGGCACAAAAAACGCATAAAAAATGCGCAAAAAAAATGCATGCGGATTTCTGGCAGAAATGTCCAGATTTTTGTCAGGAAAATTTCTGCAAGAAATCCTGACGTGTACACATACCCTAAAAGTGGAGTGAAACATATAAAGAATAAGGCGCAAATACAAAAGCCAAAATTAGTAAATTACTCCAGAAAAGTGGAGAATCAACAATGATGAATCGGGGGTTGAGAAATAATAAAAGCTAATAATTCATGGAAAGTTTAACTCCTCCATTCCGTTGTAAAAGGATCATCCTAACTAGGACAAGTTATACATTATTTCATAAAATAAATGGGAACTTAGTGTTTTACACTAAATGCAGTAAGAATCTATTATTGGTTAGGAAATGGTAAAGTCTATTTTCATTGAAAAGCATTCTGCAAATATATTGCTTAAAAATAAAGGATTATCTGTTATGAAAGAATAACACAAAGATCATCGGTTTTTATTGGGTTGTCTATTAAAAGCATTATACTGGGTGAAAATGATGAAATCCAGCCAAGTGTTTAAGGACAATGACAGCTATACATATGGCATCCGTTCTGCTAGTTCCCATTATGAGCATCATTGTATTTCACAAACATGAATGAAAGATCACATGGTTTGCATTTGTGATGATGCAGTATGATTTGTCGGATCCTACTTGTGCAGAGTAATGAGAATGAATCATACATAGATGACTATGGCTATGTGTGAAACAAAAAATACAAACAGACCATTCATTGCATTTACTACCAGTATGCACGTGGCAAAGTTAATGCACAGGCATGGATATGATAAGCATGTGTTAACTGCTAATCACCTTGCTACCATTGGAATGTATTACTGTAGTGTGTTATGTATGACAATATTTTTATGCTATTCTTGTACTAAATCACTGATGGTGATATACATAGTGAAGCATTCAGATTATTTAGTTGGGGTAACACTTCAACATTCTCATTTTTCCGGCTTACAGAGTCTCCTTTTGCACTTTCTTGGCCCATGAGTTTCCTGATTTGGTCCACAAGGTGGTCATGATAAATGGTGGTGGTCCCACAGCTCTTGAACCCAGCCTCTGTTCCATCTTCAACATGCCGACTTGTGTGTTGCATTGTCTGTCTCCTTGCCTTGCGTGGAGCTTCCTCAAGTGAGTAGAATTGAATCATTTAGTACCTACTGTGACCTTTCTTTCCTAGCTCACTACCAAATTATACATTTCTTAACTTCAGTTTCTTCCTTGGGGAGACACTCTTCAATATCACAACCAGCGGTGTGAGAGTACCTGGTTTACATCGTTTGTTTCAATGTCTCAGTCTTGAGTCAATGTTCTTTATCTTAGAGAGTATTGCCTGGACAGGAGACAATGTGGTCCGCTTCTTATGAGCAGGTTTGCTTCCTCTGGTTGTAAACGAGAGTTCTCACTCATAGACAGCAAACTGGTAAGAAACTTTATCACAATGAGCCAATTCATGAACCCGTTTTTGCTGGAATTTTGACTTAAAAATGCTTGAAATGTCATAATTTTTTGGTGCAAATTCATGTTGCACATTAATATTGTGATTTTTGCCAATTTTATGCCAATATCAGCCAGCCCCACCAACTTTTGGAAACGTTGGCGGAGTTCAGGTGGATCTGGGCATGGCTAATCAAAATTTACAACACGGAAATGGTTGCCCAAGACAGTAAAAATATACATCAAATGAATTAAAGATGCACATGTTTATGCACAGGCTTATGCTCTGGCGCTCCATTCATCACATTGCGTACAGGAACCTGTTCGGTGGCCCCGTTGGGGCTTATGTCTGAACCTCCCGCATAACGGGATTCGGACGTATGCTCTGATGGGGCCATCGACTATAATGGTAGGTGTACATACCTGAAAATGATGTACGTCACAGTGCACATTCGCTGTGCCAACACCATTATAGTCTAAGGCCCTGTCGTCGCGTACGTTGAAATCCCATTTTGCAGGGGCTCAGACGCAAGCTCCGATGTGAGCTACTAAACGGGTGCCTAAATACAATATGAAAGCACCCTTAGACTAGTGTACAAAATGTCATTCTTAAAGGGAATCTATTGGTAGGATTTCACACCCCAAACTATTTATATGTGCATGTAGCGCTTTCAAACACAAGTCCAGCAATACCTTTCTATGGCCAGTCTGTTCCTCGGTTACTGAGAAGTCAGCATTTAAATTGATATACAAATGAGGCTGAAGATCTGAAAGTCTATATCACTGCAGCTCTATTCCTCACCCGGCATCACCTCCTCCTGCTTCACCATCAGCCTGTATGCTGTGTGACTTCAGGCAAAGGAACTGTCAGTCAAGGAGGAGGAGATGGCCTTGTTACAATCTGGCCATGTATAGGTATTGCTGGACTTGTCTTTGAAAGAACTAAATGTGGATATTAATAGGTTGGGGTCTGAAATCCTGCTGATAGATTTCCATTTATGAAATTGGGCTAAAGTTTATTAGAAAATGGTAGAGGTTTTCCTCGAGTGATTGTTATTTATCTGTGTCCAGAAAGGCTTTTTAAGAGGAACCATGGTCAGCGTGAATCTGAGTTTGGCTGAATGTTATTCTTCTCTGAAACACCAGGGTGTTTTAGATCTTGTAACTAAATAAATTTAGAAAAGCCAACCGGGCACTACAGCAGGAGATGAGACTATTATAACCTCCGTAGGTAATTGACCGAATTCTCACATATTGAGAGACTTTGCAATCACCGCTAGCAGCGCTAGTAAAAATCCAGTTGGGGCGGCCCTGGACTAGTCTGGACTCTGGTTATGGTGTCTGTACAGATCCTCTAATTAGATTTTCTCTGAAATACCAGAACGTTTCTAAGAAAATATGCCTGCCTGCAATCATTCAGCCAAGCTCTGATTCATGCTGCCCGTGGTTTGGACAGCATGAAGTACTTGACAAGTTCTTCTTCCCTGTACTCACGTTTACATCCCTGTAGTAAAGTGTACTCTCTATGCTAATGAGGCATCCAGGAGTCCTGCCCTGCTTGCCTGAGCTTAGGAGTCCAGGTAATATAATGCAATGCACAGACTTTTTGCAGGTCTACTGGAGGGTGAATGGAAATTACTTCACGGAATAATAGTATGATAGTTTAGGGTTGTTTAAGATGTAACATTTTCTTTAAGATTTATTTTCCTGATTTAAAAAAAATAGTTCCAAGTGACAGAATCTTAAAAAACTACTCTAGCATTTCTAATTCCTAATACAGTGATCCTTTCTAAATTTGTATAGTAGTGACCACACTGCAGCTCATCAGGAGTCTCCATTATAGGCATCATGTTGCAAAAGCGTTATGGTGTCCAATTACCTACTATACTAGTGTCATAGTGATGGGCAGAAGTTTCAGCAGGGAATCTTGCTGATCAACAAGGTGGAAAAGGCAACTAAATTACGTGGTCATTTCAAATAATAATGAAAGAAGTTGTCCACTACTAGGACAACCCATTGTCATACCCCAGGCTTGGCCCCGATAAAATAAAAAAGCTTATACTCACCTCACGTGCCAGTGCCGTTCCACCAGTGTCAGCACTCGTGTTCCCGGGGCCCTTGTGCGGTTATAACACGTGAGGCAGGCACCCAATCAGTGCTGGCGTTACTGGCCTCGCCTTCAGACAAATTGAACATCATGAGGAAGACAGGGCTGCTCTCACTTCCTCTTGATGTTTGAAGGCAGAGACAATGACACCAGCGCTGATTGGGCCAGGCTCACGTGTTGTAACACTTTGGGAGCGCGAGTGCCTACCCAGCTGGAACAGCATTGGCACGGGAGGTGAGTATAGGCTTTTTTTATTTTATTGGTGCCAAACATTTAGATCAAGAACGGGTTGTCCTAGTAGCGGGCAACCCCTTCAAAAAGTGTTCTGCATAAATAATATTTATCACAAGTAATAAATAGTTTGTGTGAAATAGGTGGTGGTCTAACAGCTGATTCTCAGACCGTATAAATCTACACAAGCAATTAATCCTTCAGATGATCTAATAGGAACAGCTATTTAAATGAATAAAACAATGTTCATTGACTTTCATAATATATGGGCAAAATACTATTAGTTATTTCTTATCAGCATATTGTTTTAGAAAGTGGCATCTTTAAGAAATTGAAAAGTGCCTATACAAAAGAAAAGAGTGCACAATAAGATATAGTAAAATGATTGGATCACTGAATGTGAATTGTCTTTATAATCCCTTCTTTATCTTATGCTAGGGCTGGCTTTGCTCGACAAGGTGCCAAAGAGAAGCAGCTCTTACGAGAGGGTAATGCCTTCAATGTGTCATCCTTTGTACTACGAGCCATGATGAGCGGCCAGTACTGGCCAGAGGGAGATGAGGTTTACCATGCAGAATTAACTGTCCCAATCCTGCTGGTTCATGGCATGCATGACAAGTTTGTTCCACTAGACGAGGACCAAAGGATGGCAGAGGTAAATTGATTCAAAATTGCTACACTTGTAATGAAGGTCATACTTTTGGATTGTATGTCATCACTGGTATCTCTTGCCTATAGTAGCCACAGAAAATGCTTGTGTAACAAATTTTGTAAAATGGACTCTAATCTTTAAAGGGAACCTGTCACCCCCAAAATCAAAGATGAGCTAAGCCCCCCGGCATCAGGGGCTTATCTACAGCATTCTGTAATGCTGTAGATAATCCCCTGATGTAACCTGAAAGATGAGAAAAAGAGGTTAGATTATACTCACTTGGGGAGGCGGTCCGGTCCGATGGGCGTCACGCTCCGGGGCCTCCCATCTTCTTACGATGACGTCCTCTTCTTGTATTCACGCTGCGGCTCCGGTGCAGGCGTACTTTGTCTGCCCTGTTGAGGGCAGAGAAAAGTACTGCAGTGTGCTGGCGCCGGGAAAGGTCAGGGAGGCCTGGCGCCTGCACACTGCAGTACTTTACTCTGCCCTCAACAGGGCAGACAAAGTACGCCTGCGCCGGAGCCGCAGCGTGAAGACAAGAAGAGGACGTCATCCTATGAAGATGGGAGGCGCCGGACTCGGACCGCGGTGCCCATTGGGCCGGGACTGCCCCTGGGTGAGTATAATCTAACCTCTTTTTCTTGTCTTTCAAGGATACATTGGAGGCTTATCTACAGCATTACAGAATGCTGTAGATAAGCCCCTGATGCCGGTGGGCTTAGCTCAACTTCGATTTTGAGGGTGACCGGTTCCCTTTAAAGTGAACGTGCAGCTGATACATGCTGCCCAATCCGTGCATCTCACACTCTGAATCTCTGCAGCATTTCAGAGAAAAACATACCGTACATTAAAAGCTGCCGGGAATCTAGACTGCGCTATAGACTATTTTAATCATTGTCCCAAAATATACCAAATGGCACTTCTAAATGACAAATACAACTCAGAAGGGGCAGAAAGTTATACCGCCACCAAAATGAAGCGAACCATCAATAAATTAAAAATAATTATTTTTTATTGAAAAGAATAAAAAATTGTATAAACAGGCCACATGTCCATTATGCACATAAACGTACCCCAAGGAGGGAAACACTAACGGGCCAAATAGTACCAGGTAACATTCAATTATATTTAAGGAGATAATAAACTATTGTACATCCAGCTAGTCACTTCTGAGATACCATCTATACATACACATATAAATTGCAATATCAACCGGTTCACTAGGTGCCAAAAGCATCCATTTTGTTAATTTGGCAATTAATATATATATTCCTACTGAATCCAAGTGTAATCATTTAAACAAAGTATGATTCAAACATTGAAGAGAAAATAGCCTATTCAAAAAAATCCGTATTGGAAATACATGGGTAACATTACCTCCTTAAACTATGTAAAAAGTGATGTCCGTGGTCTGATGGTGACCCTCCGTGCCCCGACGCATGTTTCGCCCTTTTTATTGTTCCGGGGGCGGAATGTTTGAATCATACTTTGCAAAATCATAATAAACCCTATAAAAACAGATTTTATTCATTAATGTTAAAATGCCACCAACCTGTGGCCATACCACACAAAACTACGAACACCTTGAACAAAAACTGGTATTGGGGATAATTTGAATATAATTCCCTAGAATGGTGCCTATACTGTTACCTTCCTGACTGCGGGGATTGGCACCCCAGGGGGACGATGTGGCACCCCCGCTCAACGATGGCTTGCCCTAGGGTCCGTAGATATACCCTGCGGAACCAATTGGGTCCCTCTACCCAGATACCAAACTAAAGGATCCCTTATATCTAAACAAAGGTCACACCTATATAAATCTGTTTTTATAGGGGTTATTATGATTTTGCATTAACGGTTACCCTACTTCATTAATTTGATTTGAAGATTGAATCATACTTTGTTTAAATGTTTACACTTGGATTCAATAGGAATATATATTAATTGCCAAATTAACAAAATGGATGCTTTTAGCAACTAGTGAACCTGTTGAAATTGCAATTTATATGTTTACTATCTCCTTAAATATAATTGAATGTTATCTGTTACTATTTGGTCCGTTAGTGTTTTCCTCCTTGGGGTACGTTTATGTGCGTAATGGATATGTGACCTGTTTATACAATTTTTAATTCTTTTCAACAAAAAATAATTATTTTAATTTATTGATGGTTCACTTGCATTTTGGTGGCGGTATAACTTACTGCCCATTCTGAGTTGTATTTGCGCTATAGACTAGTCAGACAGGCGGGTCACCTGCGGTTTCTCCCCACCTGCTGTCCTGGAGTAACAGGTCTTCCCCTAAATGTGCATACTGGTAGAGTCCTGTCAATCCAGGGCAGTGGGTGTAGAGAAGCTGTTGGGGAGATTCACTTATCTGACTAGTCTACAGTGTGATCTCTGTCCCCGATGGCTTTTAACATATGTTTTTCTATGAAACGGATTGGGCAGCATGTGTCAGCTGACAGGATCACTTTAAATCTACATAGCGGTCAGGTCAGAAATGTCTGGCCAAGCATTTTTTTTACCATTAGATGATATAAAAGACATGTTGGGAAAGGTTTTCTGCACGAAGCTTGAAATAGAGACACAGGTTTGAGAAATGAAGCCCTGAGTTGCTACAGTTCACGCTATTCATCATGTAACGTTAGAGACTCCTTGTGGTTAAAGCTAGAAGTACCTTATACAAACACTGGACTGCAGATTCTTTACTGTCCTGGGGATTGACTCATCATTGAGTTTTGAATTTTTTTTAAGTCATTTTCTCCTTTTTGCTATTTTTTTTGCCTAAATCATTATTTACTTTGCATCTTTTTTTAAGCTTGCTGACACTTTTTTCTTCCTAATGCCTTGATTAAATCTTTTGTGACGTAAAAAAATCACTATCTTTTTTTGCGCAAACTTACTCCAAACTTTTTTTTTTTACTTCTTGCAGACCAGTATGCAAAATTTTAAAAGGTCTTGTGACTTTTTTACTCTAAAAAGTGCAAAATAAGCAGAAATGAAAAACAAGGGCATTTTTGAATTTGTGCGTTGAACATTCCGCATCATTTTAGTGAATTTGGTGCAAAATTCTTCAGCAAAGGAAAGACGGACAAGACAAAAGAAGGATGTAACCTCCCAAATGATGAATCGGGGCCTACTGTTCATTTCTTGTACGATGCTTAGATTCTCTTTACTGCAGTATATTGATACTCATATACAGTGCCTACAAGTAGTATTCAACCCCCTGCAGAGTTAGCAGGTTTAATAAGATGCAAATAAGTTAGAGCCTTCAAACTTCAAACAAGAGCAGGATTTATTAACAGATGCATAAATCTTACAAACCAAAAAGTTTTGTTGCTCAGTTAAATTTTTATAAATTTTAAACATAAAAGTGTGGGTCAATTATTATTCAACCCCTAGGTTTAATATTTTATGGAATAACCTTTGTTTGCAATTACAGCTAATAATCGTCTTTTATAAGACCTGATCAGGCCGGCACAGGTCTCTGGAGTTATCTTGGCCCACTCCTCCATGCAGATCTTCTCCAAGTTATCTAGGTTCTTTGGGTGTCTCATGTGGACTTTAATCTTGAGCTCCTTCCACAAGTTTTCAATTGGGTTAAGGTCAGGAGACTGACTAGGCCACTGCAACACCTTGATTTTTTGCCTCTTGAACCAGGCCTTGGTTTTCTTGGCTGTGTGCTTTGGGTCGTTGTCTTGTTGGAAGATGAAATGACGACCCATCTTAAGATCTTTGATGGAGGAGCGGAGGTTCTTGGCCAAAATCTCCAGGTAGGCTGTGCTATCCATCTTCCCATGGATGCGGAACAGATGGCCAGGCCCCTTGGCTGAGAAACAGCCCCACAGCATGATGCTGCCACCACCATGCTTGACTGTAGGGATGGTATTCTTGGGGTCGTATGCAGTGCCATCCAGTCTCCAAACGTCACGTGTGTGGTTGGCACCAAAGATCTCGATCTTGGTCTCATCAGACCAGAGAACCTTGAACCAGTCAGTCTCAGAGTCCTCCAAGTGATCATGAGCAAACTGTAGACGAGCCTTGACATGACGCTTTGAAAGTAAAGGTACCTTACGGGCTCGTCTGGAACGGAGACCATTGCAGTGGAGTACGTTACTTATGGTATTGACTGAAACCAATGTCCCCACTGCCATGAGATCTTCCCGGAGCTCCTTCCTTGTTGTCCATGGGTTAGCCTCGACTCTTCGGACAAGCCTGGCCTCGGCACGGGAGGAAACTTTCAAAGGCTGTCCAGGCCGTGGAAGGCTAACAGTAGTTCCATAAGCCTTCCACTTCCGGATGATGCTCCCAACAGTGGAGACAGGTAGGCCCAACTCCTTGGAAGGGGTTTTGTACCCCTTGCCAGCCTTGTGACCCTCCACGATCTTGTCTCTGATGGCCTTGGAATGCTCCTTTGTCTTTCCCATGTTGACCATGTTTGAGTGCTGTTCACAAGTTTGGGGAGGGTCTTAAATAGTCAGAAAAGGCTGGAAAAAGAGATAATTAATCCAAACATGTTAAGCTTATTGTTCTTTGTGCCTGAACTACTTCTTAATACTTTAGGGGAACCAAACAGAATTCTGGTGGGTTGAGGGGTTGAATAATAAATGACCCTCTAAAAAGACTTTTCACAATTTAAAAAAAAAAAATAAACAAAGAAATAACATTCTTTTTTGCTGCAGTGCATTTCACACTTCCAGGCTGATCTACAGTCCAAATGTCACAATGCCAAGTTAATTCCAAACGTGTAAACCTGCTAAATCTGCAGGGGGTTGAATACTACTTGTAGGCACTGTATCTGAGACTCAGGATTCATTTGTAATGAAGCATGTAAATAAAAAACTTTGTCTCTCTTAGACGATTTTGTGTTTTTGTTTTGATGACACATTTCCTTTATTCACACCCCCAGATCCTTCTAGTCAGCTTTCTAAAGATCATAGAAGAGGGAAGTCACATGGTCATGTTGGAGTGTCCAGAAACCGTTAACACTTTGCTTCATGAGTTCTTCTTATGGGAGCCAGAGGCACAGAACACAAGTGCAGAAGAAGCTGTGAACGAGTGAAGAGGAAAGTCATTGTTGAACTTAAGGAGAAACAGAAGAGACTTTTCTGGTGATAGCTCGAAAAGCTATCGAAGCTAAAAGTCTTCGTTTGGATGAGACGTCCGATGGTCGCAAGCAACTGGCCAAGGTTTTAGACTTTGGTTCACAGCACAGATGGTGTCCAGGGAGAATATTGCTGCTGACAATTCAGGAAATGTAGATAATACAATTTTAAAAGAGGTCCCCCACCATTCGACCTCCTATTCAGCCATAATAATTTGCAGGACGAATAGTGGTTGTTGAAGGTCCCTTGTGGGTAACACATCAGATTGACCAATATTGTAGAATTGTGGTATGTTACCTTTTAGAGAACCTTGCTGGTCACAGGTCGTATAAGAGGAATGGTTTCAAATGCTGAGCATTGGTATAAGCTGAGAATGCAGATTTATACTAAAAGATATCATGATATAATCCATCTGTAAAGTAATCGTGAAGGCAGATGGCTACTTATGCCTTTTTTGCCAAACTCAATCTCTGGCAGAACAATGGTTAAGTAATGGTGTATATTTGTGTCAGGTCCAATGGATAATAAGAGACTACTTGTAGAAATTGCATAAATCACATAGAAGATAAGTAAAGAGATATAAATTATGTTGATAAAGTATTTTCTGTGGCTCTTATTTAAGATGACTGCCTTGTCCTTTTCCTTCTTCTGTTGTAAAAATGGATGATGTTTGAAGGCAGTATTAAATCAAAGTAAATATGTCATTTATAAAACGTTTCTGACTTTTCATTCTTTAAGACTCTGAAAATAATTGTGGTGTGATTACATATGATTGGCTCATCAATCTCAGACCAGCATTGATCAACCCGATATATTGTGGGGCATCAAATGTGCCCTCTGACTCCATGACTTCATAAAAGGGCTGCAAATCAGAATTAGCCAGGGCATTGTCAATGAATGCTTACACGTCAAACTACAATACTATACAGTGATCTAAAGATATGCACATAATACTGTACAAAAGTCTTAGGCAGGTATGATAAAGAAAGTAAAAATGGTTTAAAAAATACTGATAATAATTTATTTTGATCAATCAACAAAATTCAAAGTGAATGAACAAAACAAATCTAAGTCAAATCAACATTAGGTGTGACGGCCCTTTGACAACTCTTCTAAGTACACCTTGGAGAACTAACCACAGATCTTCTGTAGATGTAGACTTATGGATATCCTTCTGTCTCTTCATGTAATCCCAGATGGACTTGATGATGTTGAGATTAAGACTCTGTGGGGGCTATATCATTATTTGCAGGGCTTCTCCTTCTTTACGATGAAGATAGTTCTTAACCCCTTAATGACATCTGGTGTACATGTACGGCACATGTCGGGTCTCCCCCTTTGATGTGGTCTCCGGAGATGAGCCTGCATCTTTTCTGGCACATGTCAAGTGATTTCATCAGCTGACTTGTGCCCCTAACAGCCGCGGGTTTAATCGCGATCAACCCACAGCTGTTAACATGTTAAATGCTGCTGTCAATCTATGAAACTCCATCCATCGGCACCCATGTCACATGACCACGGGTTGCCGATGGCTTGGCATGACAGCCCGGTGTCAGCAGGAGACCCCTGTAGTTGTCATAGCTGGACAGCTATGAGCGCCCCAGCATTGGGCACTCATAGTAGGTGTTCATTTTAGCTACACAAAACCCTGCTATGTGTAGAACAGGCAACGGGATGATCGCAGCTTCTAGTCTCCCATGGGAACTATTGAAGCTAGTAATAGAAAGAAAAAAAAAAAAAATGTCTAAATCACCACCATTCGCACCATTCGCCCCATTCAAAATAAAACAATTACCCCCCCCCCCAACACATTTGGTATCACCAAGTTCAGAATCATCCACTCTATCAATATATAAAAAGAATTAATCTGATCGGTAAATGGCTTAACAAGAAAGAAAAATCAAAATGCCAGAATTACTTATTTTTGGTCGCTGCAACATTGCATTAACATGCAAAAACTGGCGATCAAAAGATCGCATCTACCCCAAAATGGCATCAATAAAAGCATCTTCTTGGCGCGCAAAAAATAAGCCCTCACCCAGCCTAAGATCTCAAAAAATAAAGACGCTATGGGTCTTGGAAAATGACGCAATTTATTTATTGTATTTTTCTTCAACAAACTTTGGATTTTTTTTTCACCACTTAAATAAAAAAGAACCTATACAAGTTTGGTGTCCATGAACTCGTAATGATCTGGAGAATCATATTGCCAGGTCAGTTTTAGCATTTAGAGAACATGATAAAAAAAAAAAAAAAAAACAATTGTGGAATTGCTTTTTTGCAATTCCACCGCACTTGGAATTTTTTTCCCATTTTCCAGTACATTATATCGTAAAATCAGGAGTGTCATTCAAACGTACAACTCGTCCCGCAAAAAAACAAGCCTTCAAACAGAAAATGGCCTCAGCGTGAACTGGTTAATGACATAGGCTATATGTTTGGAAACAATCAGACATCTCTCTGATGATATGGCATGATGTAAACTGTTCAAAAAAATAAAGGGAACACTAAAATCCCACATCCTAGATATCACTGAATGAAATATTCCAGTTGTAAATCTTTATTCATTACATAGTGAAATGTGTTGAGAACAATAAAACCTAAAAATGATCAACGTAAATCACAACTAATATCCCACTGAGGTCTGGAGTTGGAATGATGCTCAAAATCAAAGTGGAAAATGAAGTTACAGGCTGGTCCAACTTCAGTGGATCTCCTCCCAGACCTGGACTAAAGCATCCGCCAACTCCTGGACAGTCTGTGGTGCAACGTGACGTTGGTGGATGGTGCAAGACATGATGTCCCAGATGTGTTCCATCGGATTCAGGTCTGGGGAACGGGTGGGCCAGTCCATAGCTTCAATGCCTTCATCTTGCAGGAACTGCTGACACCCTCCAGCCACATGAGGTCTGGCATTGTCCTGCATTAGGAGGAATCCAGGGCCATCCGCACCAGCATATGGTCTCACAAAGGGTCTGAGGATCTCATCTCGGCATCTAATGGCAGTCAGGCTACCTCTGGCGAGCACATGGAGGGCTGTGTGGCCCTCCAAAGAAATGCCACCCCACACCATTACTGACCCACTGCCAAACCGGTCATGCTGAAGGATGTTGCAGGCAGCAGTTCGCTCTCCGAGGTGTCTCCAGACTGTCACATCTGTCACATGTGCTCAGTGTGAACCTGCTTTCATCTGTGAAGAGCACAGAGCGCCAGTGGCGAATTTGCCAATCCTGGTGTTCTGTGGCAAATGCCAAGCATCCTGCACGGTGTTGGGCTGTGACCACAACCCCCATCTGTGGACATCGGGCACTCAGACCATCCTCATGGAGTTGGTTTCTAACCGTTTGTGCAGACACATGCACATTTGTGGCCTGCTGGAAGTTATTTTGCAATGCTCTGGCAGTGCTCCTCCTGTTCCTCCTTGCACAAAGGCTGAGGTAGCTATCCTGCTGTTGGGTTGTTGCCCTCCTACGTCTCCTGGTGTACTGGCCTGTCTCCTGGGAGCGCCTCCAGTCTCTGGACACTACGCTGACAGACACAGCAAACCTTCTTGCCACAGCTCGCATTAATGTGCCATCCTGGGTGAGCTGCACTACCTGAGCCACTTGTGTGGGTTGTAGAGTCCGTCTCATGCTACCACGAGTGTGAAAGCACAACCAACATTCAAAAGTAACCAAAACATCAGCCAGAAAGCATTGGTACTGAGATGTGGTCTGTGGTCCCCACCTGCAGAACCACTCCTTTATTGAGTGTGTCTTGATAATTGCCAATAATTTCCATCTGTTGTCTATTCCATTTGCACATCAGCATGTGAAATTGATTGTCTAACAGTAATATTCTGTTGTTTTAGTGTTCCCTTTATTTTTTGAGCAGTGTATAGTTATCTGCATGTATTTCTCAGCATTGAGGACATCATTAATTCTGAGCAAATCCCTAACTCCATTTGCTGAAATGAAGTTCCAAACTTGCAAGGAACCTCCACCGTGCTTCACTGCTGCCTGCTTTGAAATCTTTGCCTGGGAGAGGCCTTGCTTTTGCAGTATGACTACCATGTGTTTTCTATAATGTGATCAGTTTTGCCAGTTTTGCCTTGTTGAATGACCTATGATACTCATCCAGTTTTATGCTTCCCACACAGCTGTTTTTGTTTCAGTTAACGATTGTACTACATATGAAAATAATGATCATTATCACCTCTTTGGTAAAAATGATTACTCATACAGCTGACTAAAATCCTCCAAAATCCCTGACCTTGTGTGACTAACATAGTTGATGCTGTATATAAGACAAAGAGTGGTCGTACAAAATATTGATTTAATTACATTTCTTTTTCATTTATTTACTCTGCATTTTGTTAATTGCTAAAGATAAAATATTAACACTTCTATTTTTGAAAGCATTCTCATTGTGCAGCATTTCTTGCGTAGTACAATACGTATACTGTATACACACACACTCCACTCAACAGTGAAATTGCAATAACAAGAAGGCAAGGTTGTGGAATTATGGGAATCAGTAGATCGATAAATATGTTTATGATATTTAAATTATGGAAACAGAATTTTCAAGAAATTTCAGTTTATTCAGTATCAAGTATGTGCAGTGAAATACACGCACTTACATGCCTTGGCATGAGATCATTGAGGTTATTATTAGTGATGAGCGAGTATACTCGTTGCTCGGGTTTTCCCCAGCACGCTCGGGTGACCTCCGTTTATTTGTTATTGCTCGGAGAGTTAGTTTTCATCGCCTCAGTTGTATGATTTACGGCTTCCAGATACGCTGAATACATGTGAGAATTTCCTATCAAACAGGCATTCCTCACATGTATTCAGCGTAACTGGAAGCCATAAATCATGCAACTGAGGCGATGAAAACTATATCTCCGAGCAATAACAAATACTTGGAGGTCACCCAAGCGTGCTGGGGAAAACCCGAGCAAACGAGTATACTTGCTCATCACTAGTTATTAGTGGTTGTGTAAGGAATATTCTGCCAAGCTGAATGCAGTTGGGCACACAAATTATTAAGATTCGCTGCATGAGTTACAGGCGACATGATGTTGTTATGTTCAAAAACTGTCTATGGGATACTGGAGGAATGTCCTCCAACATAAAACGTAAGGATTCTAGGAACGATGAATTTCCATTGAGTCCCACAGGCTTTACTGATACAGATTATTCAGGCTCCCTGGGTAAATCCAAGCTTACAACATCAATATTTTTTTCCTATTTTGCTATGGTCAAAGCTAAATTAGTGACAACCCCAATTTAAAAAAAGTTGGGACGCTGGGAAAAATGTAAAGAAAACAAAAATGCAATGATTTGGAAATCTCTTATAGCCATATTTTATTCACAACAGAATGTATCAGAAGTTGAAAATTAGACATTTTTACATTTCATTTGAAAAAATTTTATCATGTAGAAATTGATGGCCATTTCTCTCCAAGGAAAACATCAAGGGCAGACTGACATTCTGCAGGAAGTAGAGGGATAGGATTGCAGAAGATTGGGGTGAAGTTATTTTCACTGATGAAGCCCACTTCAGACTTTAGAAAAAATAAAGTTGCACACTGCAGTGTTATAGCATGTAAACATGAAATATTTGACATTTGAATTGCATTACTGCTATTGATAATAAGAAACAATGGTGATGCTTAGCATATAATTTGGCCAACTCATGTGTGCCCAGCAGCCAATGACAAGGTGATCTCCATTTGCTGGGAGCCTATCTAATGTGAATCCTCTCCTAGGCTGCAGCCTGCATTTATAGGTAGGCAGGTCCCTGCTGCAAGTAAAACCACCACTGGCTCGTGGGTGGAATGCTCAGGCAGAGAGACAATATACGGATAACAAAAGACTGACTGTCACTTCCAAACAGAAAAACTGGTGTGTACTGGTGCAAACTAAGATTAGCCATCTCTATACATAACAAACAAATAAAGTTGAATTCTGTAGTGCTACAGTATGTAATCATGAAATATGTGAAATTTGATTTGCATTTTTGCTATAGATAATAAGAAAAAATGGAGTTTCTTATTAATTTGGCCAATTAATGCGTGTCCAGCAGCCAACGACAAGGCGATCTTGGGTTGCTGGAACCTAATGTGAATCCTATCCTAGGCTGAATCCTGCATCTTTGGGTAGATAGATTTCTGCTGTAATTAAAACCACCACTTTTTGGAAGTGCATCTGAACAGCAAGGTTGATTGCTGTTGAGGGGAGATAGAGAGAAAAAAAAAACTATAAATCTTCAGCACAGCGAGTGTGAATGAGCTGAGTGTGACCTGAGCGTAAGTGTGAACGGCGGTAAGTGTGTGACTTGTGATTCAGTGACTTTGGAATCAGGGAGTTTCCAAGGGAGGAATTGCTTCTGTTTTTTTTTTGTTGTTGTTTTTTTTAATTAATACTTTGTATTTATTTTTAATTAACATTTCTGTGTGGTGCAATCCCCATTAGGAAATGTGCTCCACAATTGTTAATGCCATCCAGTGCACATCTTGCCACATGTATGCAGTCCTTGACCAGCCGGTCGAGGGTGCATACTGCTGTGCGAGATGTGAGCACATTGTGCATTTGGAAACCCAGATACTGGATCTAAATGTGCAGCTGGCAACACTGAGATCCATAGACAATATGGAGAGGAGTCTTCTGCTCACAGAGCAGACGCTCAATGGGATAGATGAGGAGGGGGATGGTAGGATGGAGCTGCAGGACAGTGTGGCAGTTAGCTGGGTGACAGATAGAAGGCGGGGTAGAGGGAAGAGTGCCAGGGAGGCTAGTCCTGATCTGGCACACCCCAATAAGTTTGCTAAGTTGGCAGATGAGGGGGGTGCCAGTACAGGGGTAGCACTGCTGCAGCCAGGCATGTCCTCTGAAAGCCGGAGGAGTGACTGCTCCAGTAAGGAGGGAAATAGGAGAGCAGGGCAGGCCAGACAGGTGCTGGTAGTGGGGGACTCAATTATTAGGGGAACAGATAGGGCAATCTGTCACAAAGACAGGGATCGTCGGACGGTGTGCTGCCTACCTGGCGCTCGAGTCCGACACATCGCTGATCGGGTGGACAGATTACTGGGAGGGGCTGGTGAGAACCCAGCGGTCATGGTGCACATTGGCACAAATGACAAAGTTAGAGGTAGGTGGAAGGTCCTTAAAGATGATTTCAGGGAATTAGGCTGCAAGCTGAAAGCAAGGACCTCCAACGTGGTATTTTCCGAAATACTGCCTGTACCACGTGCCACGCCAGAGAGGCAACGGGAGATTAGGGAGGTTAATAAGTGGCTCAAGAATTGGTGTAGGAAGGAGGGGTTTGGGTTCCTGCAGAACTGGGCCGACTTCTCAGTTGGCTACAGGCTCTATGCTAGGGACGGGCTGCACCTCAATGGGGAAGGTGCAGCTGTGCTGGGGGAGAAAATGGTTAGAAGGTTGGAGGAGTGTTTAAACTAGGGATTGGGGGGGAGGGTATTCATTTTATAGGAGGGGAAGATAGTGCAGATAGAGACCTGGGCACAAATAAGGAAGTTGGGGATGGCGGTGGCATGGGGGGTGGGGTTAGAACAGTTAGTAATTTAAGAAAGAATAGAGGTACAGAGAGTAACATCAAGTGCATGTATACTAATGCCAGAAGCCTCGCCAACAAAATGGATGAATTAGAACTAATGTTGTTGGAGCATAATTATGACATGGTGGGGATATTTGAAACATGGCTGGATGAGAGCCATGACTGGGCTGTTAACTTGCAGGGCTATAGCCTGTTCAGAAATGACCGTACGGATAAGCGAGGGGGAGGGGTGTGTCTATATGTAAAATCTTCCTTAAAACCCATCCTGCATGATAATATAGGTGAATTTAATGAAAATGTAGAGTCCCTGTGGGTGGAGATAAGGGGAGGGGGAAAAAATAATAAATTACTGATAGGGGTTTGTTATAAATCTCCAAAACTAATGGAAGCAATGGAGAATATCCTCGTAAAGCAAATAGATGAAGCTGCGACTCAAGGAGAAGTCATTATTATATGGGACTTCAACTACCCTGAAATAGATTGGGGAACAGAAACCTGCAGTTCCAGCAAAGGTAATCAGTTTTTGACAACTATGAGAGACAATTACCTTTCACAACTGGTTCAGGACCCAACAAGGAGGGGGGCACTGCTAGACCTAATATTAACCAACAGGCCAGACCGCATATCAAATATAAGGGTTGGGGGTCACTTGGGGAATAGTGATCACAAAATAATAAGTTTTCATGTCTCCTTTAATAAGATGTGTAGTAGAGGGGTGACAAGGACACTAAACTTCAGGAGGGCAAATTTCCAACGGATGAGAGAGGATCTTGGTGCAATTAACTGGGACGATATCCTGAGACACAAAAATACACAAAGAAAATGGGAGACGTTTATTAGCATCCTGGATAGGACCTGTGCACAGTATATACCGTATGGGAATAAACATACTAGAAATAGGAGGAAACCAATATGGCTAAATAGAGCTGTAAGGGGCGCAATAAGGGACAAAAAGAAAGCATTTAGAGAATTAAAGGAAGTAGGTAGTGAAGAGGCATTAAATAAATACAGAAAATTAAATAAATTCTGTAAAAAGCAAATCAAGGCAGCAAAGATTGAGACAGAGAGACTCATTGCCAGAGAGAGTAAAAATAATCCCAAAATATTCTTTAACTATATAAATAGTAAGAAACTAAAAAATGACAGTGTTGGCCCCCTTAAAAATAATCTGGGGGAAATGGTGGATGAGGATGAGGAAAAAGCCAATATGCTAAATGACTTTTTTTCATCAGTATTTACAAAAGAAAATCCCATGGCAGACAAAATGACTAGTGATAAATATTCCCCATTAAATGTCACCTGCTTAACCCAGCAGGAAGTACAGCGGCGTCTAAAAATAACTAAAATTGACAAATCTCCGGGCCCGGATGGGATACACCCCCGAGTACTGCAGGAACTAAGTACAGTCATTGATAGACCATTATTTTTAATCTTTAAAGACTCCATAATAACAGGGTCTGTACCACAGGACTGGCGTATAGCAAATGTGGTGCCAATATTCAAAAAAGGGGCAAAAACTGAACTTGGTAATTATAGGCCAGTAAGCTTAACCTCTACTGTGGGTAAAATCCTGGAGGGCATTCTAAGGGATACTATACTGGAGTATCTGAAGAGGAATAACCTTATGACCCAGTATCAGCACGGGTTTACTAGGGACCGTTCATGTCAGACTAATTTGATCAGCTTCTATGAAGAGGTAAGTTCCGGACTGGACAAAGGGAACCCAGTGGACGTAGTGTATATGGACTTTTCCAAAGCTTTTGATACGGTGCCACACAAAAGGTTGTTACATAAAATGAGAGTAATGGGGATAGGGGAAAATATGTGTAAGTGGGTTGAGAGCTGGCTCAGGGATAGGAAACAAAGGGTGGTTATTAATGGAGCACACTCGGACTGGGTCGCGGTTAGCAGTGGGGTACCACAGGGGTCAGTATTGGGCCCTCTTCTTTTTAACATATTTATTAATGACCTTGTAGGGGGCATTCAGAGTAGAATTTCAATATTTGCAGATGACACTAAACTCTGCAGGGTAATCAATACAGGGGAGGACAATTTTATATTACAGGATGATTTATGTAAACTAGAAGCTTGGGCTGATAAATGGCAAATGAGCTTTAATGGGGATAAATGTAAGGTCATGCACTTGGGTAGAAGTAATAAGATGTATAACTATATGCTTAATTCTAAAACTCTGGGCAAAACCGTCAATGAAAAAGACCTGGGTGTATGGGTGGATGACAAACTCATATTCAGTGGCCAGTGTCAGGCAGCTGCTACAAAGGCAAATAAAATAATGGGATGTATTAAAAGAGGCATAGATGCTCATGAGGAGAACATAATTTTACCTCTATACAAGTCACTAGTTAGACCACACTTAGAATACTGTGCACAGTTCTGGTCTCCGGTGTATAAGAAAGACATAGCTGAACTGGAGCGGGTGCAGAGAAGAGCGACCAAGGTTATTAGAGGACTGGGGGGTCTGCAATACCAAGATAGGTTATTACACTTGGGGCTATTTAGTTTGGAAAAACGAAGACTAAGGGGTGATCTTATTTTAATGTATAAATATATGAGGGGACAGTACAAAGACCTTTCTGATGATCTTTTTAATCATAGACCGCTGACAGGGACAAGGGGGCATCCTCTACGTCTGGAGGAAAGAAGGTTTAAGCATAATAACAGACGCGGATTCTTTACTGTAAGAGCAGTGAGACTATGGAACTCTCTGCCGTATGATGTTGTAATGAGTGATTCATTACTTAAATTTAAGAGGGGACTGGATACCTTTCTGGAAAAGTATAATGTTACAGGGTATATACACTAGATTCCTTGATAAGACGTTGATCCAGGGAACTATTCTGATTGCCGTATGTGGAGTCGGGAAGGAATTTTTTTCCCCATGGTGGAGTTACTCTTTGCCACATGGTTTTTTTTTGCCTTCCTCTGGATCAACATGTTAGGGCATGTTAGGTTAGGCTATGGGTTGAACTAGATGGACTTACAGTCTTCCTTCAACCTTAATAACTATGTAACTATGTAACATGCTGAGTGCTCGGTCAGAGAGCCAAATAGCAAAAGACTGACTGGCACTTCCAAATCAAAAAAACTGGTGTGTACAGGTACAAACTAAGAGTAGCCATCTCTATACATAACAAACAAAGTTGAACTCGGTAGTGCTATAGCATGTAATCATAAAATATATGATATTTGATGTATGAAATTTGATTTCCATCATTACTACAGATAAGAAAAAATGGAAATGCTTAGCTTGTAATTTGGCCAATTTAGCCTTTCACGACATGCGCCGTACATGTACTGCGCATGCCGTGAATCCCCCTTTGATGTGGGCTCCGGCGCTGAGCCCACATCAAAGTCGCGACATGTCAGCTGTACAGCTGACATGTGCGCGCAATAGCGGCGGGTGAAATCGCTATTCACCCGCCGCTATTAACCTGTTAAATGCCGATGTCAAACGCAGACAGCGGCATTTAACTAAAGCTTCCGGCCGGGCGGCCGGAAATGACGTCATCGCCGACCCCTGTCACATGATCGGGGTCGGCGATGTGTCAGGACAGTAACCATAGAGGTCCTTGAGACCTCTATGGTTACTGATGCCGGCCTGCTGTGAGCGCCCCCCTGTGGTCGGCGCTCACAGCACACCTGCATTTCAGCTACATAGCAGCGATCTGATGATCGCTGCTATGTAGCTGAGCCGATCGAGTTGTGCCAGCTTCTAGCCTCCCATGGAGGCTATTGAGCATGGCACAGGTAAAAAAAAAATGTTTTTAAAAATATGAAAAAAATGTAAAAAACATAAAAGTTTAAATCACCCCCCTTTCGCCCCATCCTAAATAAAACAATAAAAAAAATCAAACCTACACGTATTTGGTATCGCCACGTTCAGAATCGCCCGATCTATCAATAAAAAAAAAGCATTAACCTGATCGCTAAACAGCGTAGCGAGAAAAACATTAAAAATGCCAGAATTAAGTTTTTTTGGTCGCCGTGACATTGCATTAAAATGCAATAATGGGCGATCAAAAAAATGTATCTGCACAAACGTGATATTATTAAAAACGTCAGCTCGGCACTCAAAAAATAAGCCCTCACCCGATCCCAGATCACGAAAAATGGAGACGCTTCGGGTATCGGAAAATTGCACTTTTTTTTTTTAAGCAAAGTTTTGAATTTTTTTTCACCACTTGGATAAAAAATAACCTAGACATATTAGGTGTCTATGAACTCGTAATGACCTAGAGAATCACAATAGCAGGTCAGTTTTAGCATTTATTGAACCTAGCAAAAAAGCCAAACAAAAAACAAGTGTGGGATTGCACTTTTTTTGCAATTTCACCGCACTTGGAATTTTTTTCCCATTTTATAGTAAAAGACATGGTAAAACCAATGGTGTCGTTCAAAATTACAACTCGTCCCGCAAAAAATAAGCCCTCACATGGCCATATTGACGGAAAAATAAAAAAGTTATGGCTCTGGGAAGGAGGGGAGTGAAAAACGAAAACGCAAAAATGAAAAAGGGCCGCGACTTGAAGGGGTTAATGTGTGCCCAGCAGCCAACAACAAGGCGATCTCCAGTTGCTGGGAACCTAGGCTGAAGTTTGCATTTATGGGTAGGTAGGATCCTTCTGCAATTAAAACCAAGAGATGCTGGTGGGTGGAGTGCTTTGTCAGAGAGCCAATATGCAAATAACAAAATACTGACTGTCACTTCCAAATAAAAAGCTGGTGTGTACAGGTACAAACTAATAGTAACAAATAAAGTTGCACTCTGTAGTGCTACTACATGTTAACATGAAATATATGAAATTTGAATTGCATTACTGCTCTAGATAATGAGAAAAAATGGAGATGCTTAGCACATAATTTGGCCAATTCATGCATGTCCAGCAGCCAACAAGGTGATCTCCGGTTGCTGGGAACCTATTTAATGTTAATACTCTCCTAGGCTGAAGCTTGAATTTATGGGTAGGTGACCCAAAAAAACATGTAATTTTAGAGTTTTTATGTTTGTCCTCTTCATGGCATTTACCATACTGGTTAATTAATTTTATATTTTGATTGACTGGACTTTTATGTGCTCGGTTGTACCAAATATGATTTTTTTATTTTTAATAGCAGAAAATGAGAGTCAAATTGTTGCCATTTTTATTTTATTTTTTTAGTCCGCTTAAGACACAAACCAGCAATCATTTGATTGTTCATACTATATACTGTAATACCACAATATTGCAGTATGTAGTGAAAATTGCAGTCTCCTATGAAGCTAAGCTTCACAGGAATACCAGTATAGCAGAACTGGCATCTTCAGCATTCCCCCGTCGGCTATGGTAACCCCTCAGTGTCCTGCCATAATTTCGCCATTTAAATTGTTAACAGCACAGCTTCGGGTGCTGCTGTTAGGCAAAGATAGAGGCTCTCACTGCACTTTAATTATAAGGGGATCACCTGATGCAATATTTCCTAATGTACCAGTGTTAACAGGTGCAGGAATACAGCAGCACAAAGAACGCAGGCTCAGTGGTACAATTAAACAAGTTATTCAGTAGTTACCTATGTACAAGTTTAACAAGACAACGTGCAATAACAAAAAATTGGCAGTTTGTATATTAATAAAAATGCAAAAAATACAGCACAAATCCTGCAATCTTTCTTGGCCTAGTGGTTACCGTCTGTTCCTAATTCTGACCCTGGTGTCCTGACCACTGCGTTATAAAATAATAATCCTGGCATTACCGCACTAAGAAGTGTGACACCAGTGTGACTAGATTTCCTTAACTTTCCATAATACAAATTAGCACTGTCAAGTTAATACACCTTGCGTGACTCAGTTATACTCCTACAGAGCTACTCACTAGGAGCATATATTGTATGCAATTACAACCATAGCATCAGTATTCTTTATATACAGTATAACTTTAGTATGAATATACACTAGATTATAATATCAAGGATACACTGGACTGCCAACCATTAGTGTCCGAGTTGAATCCGTAGGGGCCTTCTCCTGGCGGCTTTAGTTTCTAATGTTGGTCACCTTTCCAGGCCGTACTATGTACTCCTACTAGGCTGCAAGTCTGCAGGCTGCGGACAATTACATCTGACACACACCTGTTCCCGTTGTCTTCAGTTCCTAAGAGACAACCCACGTCCCTATCTGCTGACTCAATCGAGGCTTCATTAATTTCACAGAGCCTCCTGCTTACACGATCAAGATTCCATCCCTTAAACCAGGCCTCTGCTCATACAATCAAGATTCCAACGCTTTAACCAAGCCTCTACTCACAGTCGAGGTTCCGTCCATTTAACTAGGTCTCCTCATTCAGATTTTCTTATTTTCTGGAATGACTCTTCGCCTCTTGTTTCACCGACTTCCGATACTGGTTATGCATTTCCGACTATGCTTCTTCAAGGTTGGGCTGTAAGCCAGCACAGGCCTTGCTCCAGAGGTGACTTGTTAAAAATCCATGAGATGACTGAACTCCTGTCCTGCCCCCTGTGGCTTTTAGATTTTTCTGCTGCGTCACACCAGATCACATGACCCCCTGTGCATCTAGTATCTCCTTTCATCCCCTTGACACAGTCCTCCTCCATTTAGTTCTTGTGTCCTTTTTGGTTCCTACCTCTAATCACTAGATGGTAGCATCTGTTCTCAAAGGCTTCACAGTACATTCCTGTCGAATGAGTCATTTCACTATATATGTATACCTGTAATCACCAGAACTGGCTCTAGCTTTGAGCTTTTTGTTGTCCTTCTCCAGCAGCCAACTCCCTCTGCTCCACTGCTTGTTGGGTTACCATTAGTGATGACCGAATATACTCGTTACTTGAGATTTCCCGAGCACGCTCGGGTGACCTCTGAGTATTTTTTAGTGCTGGGAGATTTAGTTTTCCTCACCTCAGCTGAATGATTTACATCTCTTAGCCAGCTTCATTACATGTGGGGATTCCCTAGCAACCAGGCAACCCCCACATGTACTTATGCTGGCTAACAGATGTAAATCATTCAGCTGCGGCGATGAAAACTAAATCTCCAAGCACTAAAAAATACTCGGAGGTCACCCCAGCGTGCTCGGGAAATCTCAAGTAACAAGTATATTCGCTCATCGCTAGTTACCATAGTAATCTGGTGCACAGTTGTGATGCCACATACGTAAGCCTATCAGGCTGGCTCATGCAGCGGAACTCTTTTCAAGTATTCAGGCAGTTAGGAGTGCACCTGTAAGGAGGAAGACCAGACCGCGAGTACCTGTACAGAGCCAGGTTCGGAGCTATTGAGGCTGCCTCCCTTGTTGACTGGGGGAAGGAATGAGGAGCCGGACCGACCTTATGACCCGGGTAGGAGGGGCAGCTTAAAAAGAAAAGCATGCGAAGCTGTGGGGAGTTTGGCGCGAATCTGCAGCAGCGCACAGCCGGGTGAGCAGTGTGCTCTGTCCTTTGAGCACCGGTGCCGTAACCTCTGTCCTCTGAGCACCGGTGCCATAACGGGCTGCTTGGTTTGGGCCCTGCCCCCCTCCAGTGGGACCGATGTAGAGAGAGATACCATGCGCTTGTAAGGGGTTGAGTGTTTTACCCCTTTAAACTCTCCTGCTGTTGTTGATAGTTATATATATATATATATATATATATATATATATATATATATATATACACTATACACCATTGTTTGCGTGTTTTCATATATCTCATGCTGCTGTATTGTATGTCACACTACATTTTGATAGGGACAGTGCAGTATGGCCTGGGTGTGCTAAGCTGTCAGGAAATAGGAAGAAGTTCTCATTACTTCAATTACACATACAGGGCTCTCAGCTGCAGTTTCCTCTGCCTGCCCGCATGAGGCTGGAATTCTAAGCCACTCTTCCTCCCTCCCCCCTGCTATATGGCTGTATGTCATGGTTCCCAATGGCAAGGGGACGTCAGAGAACATAAATAACAGAACAGCTCTTGGGTGATGGAATCTCGAGCTGACCGTGAGCTAAACCTATCACACAACTAACAGTGGCCGGGTGACGTACCTACGTTTTATCCCTAGACGCCCAGCGCCAGCCGGAGGACTAACTAACCCTAATAGAGGAAAAGACAGACCTGGCTTACCTCTAGGGAAATTCCCCCAAAAAGGAGACAGAAGCCCCCCACATATATTGACGGTGAGTTCAGAGGAAAAGACATACGCAGTATGAAGGTAAGTTCAGCAAAGCGAGGTCCGCTTACTAGATAGCAAGAAGATACAATAGGGAACTTCACGGTCAGCTGAAAACCCTATTAAAATACCATCCCGAAATTACTTTAAGACTCATGTGTCAACTCATGACACCGGAGTGGCAATTTCGGCCCACAAGAGCTTCCAGCTACAGAAAAATAACATAACTGTGAACTGGAACAAAAATGCAAAACAAACTTAGGACTAAGAGTCCAACTTAGCTGATAGTAGTCTAGAAGCAGGAACATACAACAGAAAGGCTCTGGTTACATTGATGGCCGGCACTAGAATAACTGAGCAGCAAGGCTAAATAGGATACTCCCATATCCTGATGGAAACAGGTGAACAGAGAAAGTGAAGCACACAAGTCCAGTCCCACCAGTGACCACCGGGGGAGCCCAAAAACCAAATTCACAACAGTACCCCCCCCTCAAGGAGGGGGCACCGAACCCTCACAAGAACCACCAGGGCGATCAGGATGAGCCCTATGAAAGGCACGGACCAAATCAGAGGCATGAACATCAGAGGCTGTCACCCAAGAATTATCCTCCTGACCGTAGCCCTTCCACTTGACCAGATACTGAAGTTTCCGTCTGGAAACACGGGAGTCCACGATCTTCTCCACAACGTACTCCAATTCACCCTCAACCAACACCGGAGCGGGAGGCTCAACGGAAGGCACAACCGGTACCTCATACCTGCGCAATAATGACCGATGGAAGACATTATGGATAGAAAAAGATGCTGGGAGGTCCAATCGAAAGGACACGGGGTTAAGAATCTCCAAAATCTTATACGGGCCGATGAACCGAGGCTTAAACTTAGGAGAAGAAACCCTCATAGGGACAAAACGAGAAGACAACCACACCAAGTCCCCAACACGAAGACGAGGACCAACACGACGACGGCGGTTAGCAAAATGCCGAGTCTTTTCCTGGGACAACTCCAAATTGTCCACCACCTGTCCCCAAATCCGATGCAACCTATCCACCACAGTATCCACTCCAGGACAATCCGAAGACTCCACCTGACCGGAAGAAAAACGAGGATGAAACCCCGAATTGCAAAAGAAAGGAGAAACCAAAGTGGCAGAACTAGCCCGATTATTGAGGGCAAACTCCGCCAACGGCAAAAAGGCAACCCAGTCATCCTGATCTGCAGACACAAAACACCTCAAATAAGTCTCCAAGGTCTGATTAGTTCGCTCAGTCTGGCCATTAGTCTGAGGATGGAACGCAGACGAAAAAGACAAATCAATGCCCATCCTAGCACAGAATGCCCGCCAAAATCTAGACACGAACTGGGTCCCCCTGTCAGAAACGATATTCTCCGGAATACCATGCAAGCGAACCACATTTTGAAAAAACAGAGGAACCAACTCGGATGAGGAAGGCAACTTAGGCAAGGGCACCAAATGAACCATCTTTGAAAAACGGTCACACACCACCCAGATGACAGACATTTTCTGAGAAACAGGGAGATCAGAAATAAAATCCATAGAGATGTGAGTCCAAGGCCTCTTCGGAATAGGCAAAGATAACAACAATCCGCTAGCCCGAGAACAACAAGGTTTGGCCCGAGCACAAACATCACAAGACTGCACAAAAACTCGTACATCTCGAGACAGGGAAGGCCACCAGAAGGACCTAGCCACCAAATCCCTGGTACCAAAGATCCCGGGATGACCTGCCAACACAGAAGAATGAACCTCCGAGATGACTCTACTGGTCCAATCATCAGGAACAAACAGTCTACCAGGCGGGCAACGATCAGGTCTATCCGCCTGAAACTCCTGCAAAGCCCGTCGCAGGTCTGGGGAAACAGCAGATAATATCACCCCATCCTTAAGGATACCTGTAGGTTCAGAATCACCAGGGGAATCAGGCTCAAAACTCCTAGAAAGGGCATCCGCCTTCACATTTTTAGAACCTGGTAAGTATGAGACCACAAAATTAAACCGAGAGAAAAACAACGACCAGCGCGCCTGTCTAGGATTCAGGCGCCTGGCAGACCCAAGATAAATCAAATTCTTGTGATCGGTCAATACCACCACCTGATGTCTAGCCCCCTCAAGCCAATGACGCCACTCCTCAAAAGCCCACTTCATAGCCAAAAGCTCCCGATTACCAATATCATAATTTCGCTCGGCGGGCGAAAATTTTCGAGAAAAGAACGCACAAGGTCTCATCACGGAGCAGTCGGAACTTTTCTGCGACAAGACCGCCCCAGCTCCGATCTCGGAAGCATCGACCTCAACCTGAAAAGGAAGAGTAACATCAGGCTGACGCAACACAGGGGCGGAAGAAAAGCGGCGCTTAAGCTCCCGAAAGGCCTCCACAGCAGCAGGGGACCAATCAGCAACATCAGCACCCTTTTTGGTCAAATCAGTCAAAGGTTTAGCAACATCAGAAAAACCAGTTATAAATCGACGATAAAAATTAGCAAAGCCCAAAAATTTCTGAAGGCTCTTAAGAGAAGAAGGTTGCGTCCAATCACAAATAGCCCGAACCTTGACAGGATCCATCTCAATGGAAGAGGGGGAAAAAATGTACCCCAAAAAAGAAATCTTTTGAACCCCAAAAATACACTTAGAACCCTTCACACACAAGGAATTAGCCCGCAAAACCTGAAAAACCCTCCTGACCTGTTGGACATGAGAATCCCAGTCATCCGAAAAAATCAAAATATCATCCAGATACACGATCATAAATTAATCCAAATATTCATGGAAAATGTCATGCATAAAGGACTGAAAGACTGAAGGGGCATTTGAAAGACCAAAAGGCATTACTAAATACTCAAAATGGCCCTCGGGCGTATTAAATGCGGTTTTCCACTCATCCCCCTGCTTAATTCGCACCAAATTATACGCCCCACGGAGATCAATCTTAGAGAACCACTTAGCCCCTTTTATTCGAGCAAACAAATCAGTAAGCAGTGGCAGAGGATACTGATATTTGACGGTAATTTTATTCAAGAGTCGATAATCAATACACGGCCTCAAAGAGCCATCTTTTTTAGATACAAAGAAAAAACCGGCTCCTAAGGGAGATGAAGAAGGACGAATATGTCCCTTTTCCAGGGACTCCTTAATATATTCTCGCATAGCAGCATGTTTAGGTACAGATAGATTAAATAAACGACCCTTTGGAAATTTACTGCCCGGAATCAGATCTATGGCACAATCGCAATCTCTGTGAGGAGGTAGTGAACCAAGCTTAGGCTCCTCAAAAACATCACGATAATCAGATAAAAATTCCGGAATCTCAGAGGGAATAGATGACGAAATGGAAACCAAAGGTACGTCCCCATGAGCCCCCTGACATCCCCAGCTTAACACAGACATTGCTTTCCAGTCAAGGACTGGGTTATGAGATTGTAACCATGGTAATCCGAGCACCAAAACGTCATGTAGATTGTACAACACAAGGAAGCGAATCATCTCCTGATGGTCTGGATTCATACGCATAGTCACTTGTGTCCAGTATTGTGGTTTATTACTAGCCAATGGTGTAGAGTCAATACCCTTCAGAGGTATAGGAACTTCCAGAGGCTCTAGATCAAACCCACAGCGCCTGGCAAAGGACCAATCCATTAGACTCAAAGCGGCGCCAGAGTCGACATAGGCATCCGCGGTAATTGACGATAATGAACAAATCAAGGTCACAGACAGAATAAACTTAGACTGTAAAGTGCCAATTGAAATAGACTTATCAACCTTTTTTGTACGTTTAGAGCATGCTGATATAACATGAGTTGAATCACCACAATAGAAGCACAACCCATTTTTTCACCTAAAATTCTGCCGTTCGCTTCTGGACAGAATTCTATCACATTGCATATTTTCTGGAGCCTTCTCAGAAGACACCGCCAAATGGTGCACAGGTTTGCGCTCCCGCAAACGCCGATCAATCTGAATAGCCATTGTCATGGACTCATTCAGACCTGTAGGTGCAGGGAACCCCACCATAACATCTTTAATGGCATCAGAGAGACCCTCTCTGAAATTCGCCGCCAGGGCGCACTCATTCCACTGAGTAAGCACAGACCATTTACGAAATTTTTGGCAGTATATTTCAGCTTCATCTTGCCCTTGAGATAGGGCCATCAAGGCTTTTTCAGCCTGAATCTCTAAGTTAGGTTCCTCATAAAGCAACCCCAAAGCCAGAAAAAACGCATCCACATTGAGCAACGCAGGATCCCCGGGTGCCAATGCAAATGCCCAGTCTTGAGGGTCACCCCGCAGCAAGGAAATTACTATCCTAACCTGCTGTGCGGGATCTCCAGCGGAGCGAGATCTCAGGGAAAGAAATAATTTACAATTATTTTTGAAATTCAGGAAACGAGATCTATCCCCGGAGAAAAATTCTGGTATAGGAATTCTAGGTTCAGATATAGGAGCATGAATAACAAAATCCTGTAAATTTTGAACCTTCGTAGCAAGATTATTCAAACCTGTAGCCAAACTCTGAGGATCCATTTTAATCAGGTGAGATCAGAGCCATTCAAGGATTAGAAGGAGAGAGAGAGACAAAGGCTGCAATTAGAGCAGAAATGCAACTAAGTCAACTATAGAGCAAGCTAAGAGGGAAAAAAAAAAAAAAAAAAATCTGCAGACTTCTTTTTCTCTCCTTTCTTCTGCCAACGGTTTTAACCCTTGGCCGGCCATACTGTCATGGTTCCCAATGGCAAGGGGACGTCAGAGAACATAAATAACAGAACAGCTCTTGGGTGATGGAATCTCGAGCTGACCGTGAGCTAAACCTATCACACAACTAACAGTGGCCGGGTGACGTACCTACGTTTTATCCCTAGACGCCCAGCGCCAGCCGGAGGACTAACTAACCCTAATAGAGGAAAAGAAAGACCTGGCTTACCTCTAGGGAAATTCCCCCAAAAAGGAGACAGAAGCCCCCCACATATATTGACGGTGAGTTCAGAGGAAAAGACATACGCAGTATGAAGGTAGGTTCAGCAAAGCGAGGTCCGCTTACTAGGTAGCAAGAAGATACAATAGGGAACTTCACGGTCAGCTGAAAACCCTATTAAAATACCATCCCGAAATTACTTTAAGACTCATGTGTCAACTCATGACACCGGAGTGGCAATTTCGGCCCACAAGAGCTTCCAGCTACAGAAAAATAACATAACTGTGAACTGGAACAAAAATGCAAAACAAACTTAGGACTAAGAGTCCAACTTAGCTGATAGTAGTCTAGAAGCAGGAACATACAACAGAAAGGCTCTGGTTACATTGATGGCCGGCACTAGAATAACTGAGCAGCAAGGCTAAATAGGATACTCCCATATCCTGATGGAAACAGGTGAACAGAGAAAGTGAAGCACACAAGTCCAGTCCCACCAGTGACCACCGGGGGAGCCCAAAAACCAAATTCACAACAGCTGTAATGTGAGACCAGCATGCCAGCAACACTCACTAGAATCACTGAGGAATTTTTATGGCTTTGTGTCAGTCTGCTGTCTAAACCCCTCATCCCCCCTGCCGCCTAATACCAGCTATAACTAGTGCAGCAACTTTCAAACCGCATGGAACTCTTTTGTTCTTGAAAAGTTATGTATAATGGCACCGATCAGAGATAGAAATATAAGGGTTACATATTCCGAATATCCACCGAGAAATCTATAACTCACTGAAATCGCTAGGATCTAAGCCAATGAAATGCAAGGAATGGATTTCTCCATAAGCGGGTCATATATCTACGCCTTGTTTATACTTAAAAGAAACTCCATGACGTGGTGAGCTTCATGATCATTGTGCCATTCGTCTCCGAGGTTCATACAGCGAGTTATGTATAGAAATGGCTTGTCATAACTCTAGAAAGGGGAGTATTCAGCCTCTGAGTGAGGTCACCACAGGGGGTGTGCCTTGGTTTTGGGCACAGAGATAAGTGAGTGAGGCATCAGTCTTCACTAGTCTTTTGTCTAGGGTCTAGCTGCGAGACCCATCTGTAATGCATCTGGATGTGTCGCCCGAGCCACATGGTCTGCCATGAGATGAAATGACATAACGAACTGTAAGTGGTTTTCAACTTTAATCCCATTTTATTTGTAATTGTACTGTACAAATGATACTTGTCTACTTTTATAATATCTTTTTATACTTCTGTAAACACTGCCTACCTTTTTGGCGTAATATATATAAAATTACTAGCTTCGTCCCTACTTGCTCTATAACGTACTGTCACATCCTCTACTAATTTGGATTGGCTCCAGACCCGTTATTAATTAAGAAATCGGAGCTGGTGGCAGCGGATTTGTCCTGTGCATTTGGGAGACTTTGTAGCGATGGACAGCGTTGATAATTATTGTTCTCGCCTGAGTGGGAGTAGTTATATCACCCTCGCTGTAGTGTGCCCATTAGCCAGTACAAAGTAAGGCAGCCTTTCTGGTGACTAATTATCCTAATGCAGTACCTTGTCTGACCTGAGGGTAAGGGGGGCCCCAGAGGGCTGCATGTTCCAAACAACCCCGGTTCATGACAAATTGGTGTGAGCGGTGGGGATGATTAAGGTATCCCTGGGATCCGTGACACAAGCCTTAAATGTTCAGCCACAACTACTAGTCTGCCCTTTATTACATGCTTAGTAGCTGTAGAGAGAAGTACTGTGCGCTCAGTAACTGCCAGAGACAGAATTGCCATGCGCTCGGTGACTGTGAGTACTATGCCTGTTCAGAGAAGAGAAGGCCGAGTACCGACAGACTTTTGCGGCCTAGCCTGCCACTTGCTTCCCTCCTGCTTATGTTTCACTCTGAGAGTGCTGTGGCCTTGATTGTTTTGGCCGCACGTGCTTATGGACTAGAGGCTCAGGGGAAGGTACCGGAGACCGACCGCTGCCACCAGAAGACGGACCATTGGTGAATTGTGAATGCGCTTGTTTAGCCGTGTCCAAAGGGAGGGGGAGTCTGTGACCCAATATATGAACGCGCTACAGGAGATCTACGCCGTGATCGTTAAGCAGGATGATATGGGTGTTGGTCCCCCAATGTAATATTGAGGGACCAACTCGTAGCAGGCTTGAGGCATGCGCTGCTTAAACAGGCTCTGCAAGAGCACTTGTGAGCCAATCCACGTATGTCTTTTCTGGAAGTTGGGATGGAAGCACATGCGCGCGAGCAAGAGAAGGGAATGGCGGCCTCGTCAGGGAAGGGCCGGAGCAGGGAGGTATCCGCTCTGCCTGCAGCTGAACCAGGTTGGGTGAGAGAAATTTGGTAGGATATCCAGGACATGCAGGAAGAGTGGACTGACTTAAAAAAAGACCCCTGGTGATTCCAGACTCCGCCAAAGGCAAAACCGACCCCGAGCTCCATCAGGGAATGGGACAATCCCTATCAGAGAGATGGCTGATTTGCTTTAGATGCGGCGACACTGGACATTATGCCCGAGAATGCACCCGACGGGTAAGCCTCTTACTCGCCAGTCGTTAAACTAGTGGGCTCCATGGCTGGAGGACACCACCCGGAGCCTGAGCAGCCAAGAAGGAGAGAAGGCAGTCCCACAAGTTTGATTTTCCTGATTCCTCTCATATGGGCTGAAATGGATGGTCGGGCTGTCCGCTGTCTAGTTGACACCAGCTCCTAAGTGACTACCATGCCATAAACTTACTCCAGACGTCATTTTTTGGAGGTGACACGGCCTGAGTGGGGCCCAATGATTAACTCCCCGTTCGCAGGGGTGGTCTGGATGCAGGTTACCGTGTGTGGCAAAGATGTGGGCCAAAAAGGAATTGTATTAACTGCTGGAGACTCCGGCAATGGCCCCGCCGTGACTTTTGGGATGAATGTACTAAAGGATCTTGGAACTCTTCTGATCAAAGATAGGAGAACCCGGAGCATGATATATAAAAAACTGCTTTTATTGATACAAAGATTTAAAAACATTAATCAGTAATACTTTAAAGTGCATAGTAGTCCCATGACTAGCATAGATAGAGGGAGAACCCACCCCTCAAAAACCCCCCATGCTGCATGATAACCCTGGGAGGGGAATATACAATGAGCCCCTACCATAAGGTGTAACCTAATGCAGCGGCAAGCTAATCAAATAATAAGGTGCCAAGACCACAAATCAATGTATTGGAGTCACAAGTAAACCTAGGTCAGCTTACCAAATCGAAGGGGAGAAAGAGGAGAGGGATCCCGCCAGAGTGACGTCCCCGACGCGCGTTTCGCGGCTAAAACACGCCGCTTCTTCAAGGAAGTATAGAGTAAGGGGCAAGCAGGACCTGCTAATAACCTGCCTGACCTCCATCACATGTCCATGTCCGGCCAATAGCAGTGGCGCTAGCGGCGCATGCGCACGGCGACAGAAAGGTCCTCCATGGAGGCAGAGCGTCAGGCTCAGTGCGCACGCGCCGGAAAATATCCCACATGAAGGGGCCGCCCATCAGCCGGGCGATGCGCACGGCCACTAAAGGAAGTACATCGTGAAGAGACAGTAAATACTGTCAAAGGTGTAGCGCCCCCACTGCCGCAGGGCCGAGGGGTACCCGGTACCGGGCCTCTGAGTCTCTGCTCTGGGGTTGTCACGGTGGCTAGACCCGGTCCGTGACCCTGCTGAGGGGCGTACAGTAATAGATGTGATGGATGTGGTGGTGGTGCGGTGCAGTAAATAACGAGGACACCAGGTTGCAGTCTCTTTACCTCTTTACTGAAGATCTCTGGGTCCTCAATCCAGAATACGGTTAACCAGGCTGCGCAAGTCCGGCCGGTCCAATGGCACTTCCAGAGTTCTCTTTGCAGGTGGAAATCTGTGCCTTCCTGCTAGCGCTATGTGTTGTGGTCCTTCCCTGCTGTGCTTACGGAAAGTCCCCACAACTGTTGTGTCTGTTTCTTAAGTTCCCTCACAACTCGATTAGATGATGTTCTGCTAATCTTCCGTCCCTCCCTGATGTTACGGTTAGGACGGCACCCGTATGACGTGTAGGCTCGGAGCTCTTCCGGGACCCTAGAGTCGCCCCTCTCCACAAGTTGCCCCCTATGTCTTCGTAGGTGATTTAGGTGAGACAGCCCGCCTATGACTGACTGTCCTGCCGTTGGTTTGAAGTATTGCTTGAAGCTAGATGTATGAATACTTCCTCGGCGTTCCGGCCGCCGGTTGTGCGCCTCAGTAGGATGTTGCCTCGGTCTTACAGCACGACTCCTACTGGTAATCTCCTTATTGCCTTGATTTCGTTTCTCACTCAGCACAATCTATCTCGCTTCTAATCCTTCCTTGGGCACCGCCGCTATGCTGAGCAGGCACGGTCCCGTGACGTTCTCTCAAGTTGCCAGACCTCTGTCAGGATCCCACCCCCGACAGGGGCCCTACCGAATCTTCCCCCACAACACCCTCTGCCACAAGGTGTTGCCTGGTTCCAACCCAGTCAGCTTTCTCTCCTAACTTCCTGCCTGACCCCCAGTTTTACCAGTATGTGAGGAGTGGCCTAATGAATAGAACCCTTAGCTCCCCCTGGAGGCCCGACTGTGAAATGTATTGGTGTCTGTGATACCTGGTCAGATGAACTCCTTCAGTGCCATCAGACGTACCATAGCTCCCCTTAGTGGCGGACCCACAGTACTGCAACGACCAGGACTCTGGGGCGCTGCAAAGGTACTGGCCGGAAACCGGACCAAAATATCCCCATATGTCCTAACAAAAGATATGGCATAACTAAACCAAATCCCAAATAGGGGAGAGCTGCTGGTGTGTACTATATAATGATGTTACGTGGATAAGGAGATAGATTCCCATAAAGATCATAGCAAAATAGCAATTACATTATTCAAAGTGAAAAAAGAAGATTGAAAAGAAAAAAATAAATAAAAAAAATTAATAACATCTTATACAACGGTACAAACATGTTTAAATGCCATAATATAATTATATCCTGCGACATAGATGGCAATCAAATGAGTCCTTTAATAATGTACAAATAGCACAATAACCAGCTTCTGTTCACGTAGATGGCCGTGTCCCAAAGGACAATGGAAGCACTGAGATGACAAATCCAAATGACCGGAGGAGGAGAGAGGCAGCAGTCAGCAGAAAAACCCGCAGGTAAAGATAATTACTGATAACACAGAAACAAAGACAACAATAGTTAAAAATAATTTTAAAAACAAGGAAATTTATCTGGCAGGTTAATGATGGGAACCCATATAGAAAAAGCCCAAAGATAATAGATGGCTAAAGGTACGGAGCAAAGCTCAAGGATTCATTGAGTCCTTTAGGAGTCATACAATCCAACATGACTATCCATTTTGTTTCAATCTGCGCAAGTTGTTTTTTGTTGTCCCCACCCCTCACGCCCAGATGAGGGCACTCACTCAGTGAGTTGTCAGAAGATTTTCTCGGCCAATGGGCAAGTGTTTCAATAACTGATATGAGTTGCCCAGGCCCAAGAGACATCCAGTGCAGGGAAGGTCTTGGGGAAGGTGGTAGTCCCCGCCTCTGCTAAACTTGTCCTAACCGTCCGGTCAGACTGTACTCACGCTGCCTGTACGGGCCTACACACCGCTTGAAGGAGTGAAAGTCCAGATTGAGCCTACCGTAGTGGATCAAATACCCCCGGGACTCCTCATTGCTCGAACCTTAGCCATAGTCTGTGACGGTAATGTAGTGGTGCGTTGTGTCAACTTAGGGGGAGACAGCCTCACCCTCTCGCCCAAGAGTGAAGAGGCATAGGTGCTGGGCATGCCCGAAGAACTGATGCAACCAGAGGCTGTCCAGTTATCAGTGAGACAAGGAGATCCATGGACTGTATCTGTGACCCTGGCCCCAGAGTACTCGCCTGGAAGCACAAAAGAGGGGTGTCGAATCCTGGAAGAAATGCGAGCTGAACTGTCGGGGCTCTCCCCACAACAGGTACAACAAGTGGAAGCTGTGCTAGAGCGTTACCAGGATGTCATCGCCATAACTCACAAGGTACCCACAGGAAGTGCCGCACCGATCTGGGAAAGATACTGCCAGATTCAGCCTCAGATGGATCTGGAGGTGAAACAAATGTTATCACATATGCTGCAGAGTGGAGTCATTTGGGAAAGTCAAAGTCTGTGAGCAGCTCCCATCGTGCTGATGCAGAAGAAGGACGGGACCCTGTGTTTCTGTGTCGATTATAGGTGACTGAATGCCTGCACGCTGCAAGAATCATTGTCTGCCTTGGGGAAAGCAAAGTATTTCTCGTCCCTAGATCTAGCCAGTGGATATTGGCAGGTGCCCATGGTTGAACATGATCGATCAAAGACGGCATTCATCCTACTCATGGGATTGTTTGGATTCAGTCGGATGCCCTTTGGTCTTACCAATGCCCCTGGGACCTTTAACCCCTTTCTGACCTCGGATGGGATAGTACGTCCGAGGTCAGATCCCCTGTCAAACGCTGACAGTGGCATTTAACTACCGCTCCCGGCCGCGTGGCCGGGAATGCGAGCATCGCCGACCCCGTCACATGATCGGGGGTCAGCGATGCATCAGGATAGTAACCATAGAGGTCCTTGAGACCTCTATGGTTACTGATGCTGGCTTGCTGTGAGCACCACCCTGTGGACGGCGCTCATAGCAAGCCTGTAATTCAGCTACACAGGAGCGATCTGATGATCGCTGCTATGTAGCAGAGCCGATCAGGCTATGCCAGCTTCTAGCCTCCCATGGAGGCTATTGAAGTATGGCAAAAGTAAAAAAAAATTTAAAAAAATATGAAATAAATAAAATGTTTTGCCCCATTCAAAATAAAACAATAAAAATAAAATAAAATATACACATATTTGGTATCGCCGCGTTCAGAGTTGCCCGATCTATCAATAAAAAAAAGGATTAACCTGATTGCTAAACGGCGTAGCAAGAAAAAAATTCAAAACGCCAAAATTACATTTTTTTGGTCGCTGTCACATTGCATTAAAATGCAATAACGGGCGATCAAAAGAGCGTATCTGCACCAAAATAGTATCACTAAAAACGTCAGCTTGGCACACATAAAGTAAGCCCTCACCCGACCCTAGATCACGAAAAATGGAGACGCTACGGGTATCGAAGATTGGCGCAATTTTTTTTAATTTTTTTTAGCAAAGTTTGGAATTTTTTTTCACCACTTAGATAAAAAATAACCTAGCCGTGTTTGGGGTCTATGAACTCATAATGACCAGGAGAATCATCATGGCAGGTCAGTATTAGCATTTAGTGAACCTAGCAGAAAAGCCAAACACAAAACACGCATGGGATTGCACTTTTTTGCAATTTCACCGCACTTGGAATTTTTTTCCCATTTTCTAGTACACGTCATGGTAAAATCAATGACGTTGTTCAAAAGTACAACTCGACCCACAAAAAATGAGCCCTCACATGGCCATACTGACGGGAAAATAAAAAAGTTATCCCAAGGTCATGAAGGGGTTATGACTAATGGAAAGATCTTTGGGAGACCTGAACTTCGAAGCCACCCTTATTTATCTGGATGACATCATTGTCTATGCAACTACCTCTACCGTAAGCAAATTGAATGTCTGGGGCATGTTGTATCTGCCAAGGAGGTGCGACCTGCGCGAGAAAAGATAGCGGCAGTGCAGGACTGGCCCACCCCGAAGACTGAAGGATGTCCGGGCCTTTCTGGGACTTACTGGATACTATTGACAGTTCGTGAAAAACTTCACTCGTATTGCTAACCTGCTGCTGGAGTTCTTGAAGGGTGTGCCGTCAGGTGCAAAGAATCCGATCATCCAGTGGGGAGACAGCCAGTAAGAAGCTTTCTGAGCAATAAAGATGGCCTTGACTGAAGCACCCATGCAGGCCTATGCAGACTTCTCTCAACCTTTCATCATTCACACCAATGGAAGTTTACATGGACTAGCAGCTGTGCTCTCACAGGTGCAGGATGGAAAAGATCGAGTGATTGCCTATGCGAGCTGATCTTTCCATGACTCAGAAAGAAATCCAGGTAACCACAGTTCTTTCAAGCTGGAACTACTGGCGCTAGTGTGGGCGATGTCCGAGAAATTCGCTGGGTTCCTATCAGGGTCCGAAGTCTTGGTACGCACCCATAACAATCCTCTGGCCCACCTAGAAAATGTGAAACTCGGGGCTCTGAAGCAGGGATGGGTGGCCCGTATGGCGAAATACCGATACAAGATCGCATATCGAAGAGGATCTGAGAATACACATGCCGATGTTTTGTTCAGAGTGACTCACAAGCGACCTGGACTTAACCGAGATGAAAAGTTGGAGGCAGAAGAGATCCCCAGAATTCAAAACCTCACCAGGACATTGGCGGCAATGCAGGGACAGATTGGAGCGGCATCACATGCTAGGATGACCTGGTGATGACTTGTGTACGGCTCCAGCAGAAAGATAGAGAGCTTGCTCAGTTGAGGCAATGGGTGGCTTTGAAACAACTTCCCAGCTGACGTGAAAGAGACACCTTATCCCTGTGAATGCAGCAGTGGGAGAGGCTCCAATTGGAAGATGGCTTGCTGTATCGGAAAGTGCAGTTGGTACGAGAGTTGGGAGTCACCTGGCAAGTGGTGCTCCCAGAAAAGTTGATTAGTGAAGTTGCCACAGAAGCTCATGAAAGAGGGGCTGACTTTGGCCTGGAGAAGATGTTCCAGTGGCTGCAGAAGTTGGTCTATCATCCCCGTTTGAAGACTGCGGTGGAGGAAGCCTGAAAACAATGCCAAAGTTGTGAATTAGCCAAACCTCCTGAACACAGGGCTCCTACGCAGACCATCGTGACCTCTACACCTCTAGAACAGTTAATGATCAACTACTTGACTGTAGGTCCCTCTCATCTCGGATACGAACATTGCCTTGTGATGACCGACCACTTCATGAAGTTCACTGTGGTGACTCTGACCCGGGATCAGACAGCTGAGTCAGCGGCGCAGGTCATCTGCCACGATTTCATCCGGGTGTACGGTTGCCTGAAAATAATTCATTCCGATCAAGGCTTCTGCTTTCAAGGTCGAGTGATGGAAGAGCTTCACTGCCTGTATCAGATTGAAAAGTCCAGAATGACACCTTACCATCCGCAGAGGAACGGAGCCTGTGAACCTTTAAACTGGACATTGATTCAGATGTTCAGAACGTTGGAGGAAGACAGAAAAGTCTGTTGGCCCGAGTATGTAGCTGAGTTGGTCTAGGTGTACAACAACCGAGTGCACAGTACAACTGGATACACACCATACACCCTGCTGTTCAGCCAAAAAGGATGAAAGATTACCGAGCTGGAGTTAGACCCAGAGGAGGACTACCCACGGAGGCGGATGTCCACCTGGGTCCATGAATATCGCCATCGCTCGCAGACTCTGCATCAACTAGTACAGACCAGGTTTCGGGAACTTGAGCACCATGAGACGATGCCTCTGCGAGGGACAGCTCTCAAGGCTGGGAACCAAGTATTGGTCGAGACAAGCAACCTCGAGGCAAGTTAGAGCATCATTGGGAACAAACTCCGTAGCAAGTGAAACACCGAATTGGAATTGATGGACCCGTCTGTGAAGTCCAGTCTGAGAGAAAAGAAGGGGTTCTACCTGGGTAGTCCATCGAAGCATGCTACGCCCGTGCCTGTCACGAGATCCCAAAAGGGAAGGAGGAGCGCAAAGTGTTCCCGAAGTGCCCATTCCAGCAACCCTCGATTGTGAGGAAGAAGAAGAATCTGCCTTACCCTCTGATCTCGACGGTCTGTTACCCACTGACACAGAGGAAGTGCGAGGACCTGAAACTCCCGATATGGCTGCTCCATCGAACCCGGACGCTTCCCCGTCCTCAACTGTCCCACCTGACTCAACTACCCAGCCTCTCTCACGCCACACAGAATGAACAACAGCTGGAATACCTCCCAAACAATACGAGCAAGACCAGTTTATTTGGCAGCGGATCATTTGAGAGGCTACAAGAACTCTCACCCGTCGAATGGCGCGCTAAACGAGAGGGGGAGTGTAAGTGCAGCGCCCCAGAGTCCTGGTCGTTGCAGTACTGTGGCTCCGCCACTATGGGGAGCTATGGTGCGTCTGATGGCACTGAAGGAGTTCATCTGATCAGGTATCACAGACACCAATACATTTCACAGCTGGGCCTCCGGGGGGAGCTAAGGGTGCTATTCATTAGGCCACTCCCCACCATAGTGGGTAAACTGGGGGTCAGGCAGGAAGTTAGATCAGAAAGCTGACTGGGTTGGAACCAGGCAACACCTTGTGGCAGAGGGTGTTGTAGGGGAAGATACAGTAGGGTCTCTGTCAGGGGTGGGATCCTGACAGAGGCTTGGCAACAAGAACGAACGTAACGGGACCGTGCCTGCTCCGGGTAGCGGCGGTGCCCAAGAAAGGATTAGAAGAGAGATAGATTGTGCTGAGTGAGAAACGAGATCACGCAAAGGAGAAATACCAGTAGGAGTCGTGCTGTAAGACCGAAGCAACATCCTACTGAGGCGCACTACCGGTGGCCGGAACGCCGAGGGAGTAGAATAACATTCAGCTTCAAGCAATACTCCAAACAGCGGCAGGACAGTCAATCTAAGGCGGGCTGTCTAACACATATCACCTATGCAGTCTTGGGGGGCAACTTGTGGAGAGGGGCGACTCTAGGGTCCCGGAAGAGCTCCGAGCCTACCCGTCAAACGGGTGCCGTCCCAACCAGAACACCAGGGAGGGACAGAGGATTAGCAGAACATCATCTAATCGAGTTGTGAGAGAACTTAAGAAACAGACACAACAGTTGTGGGGGACTTTCCGTAAGCACAGCAGGGAAGGACCACAACACATAGCGCTAGAAGGAAGGCACCGATTTCCACCTGTGAAGAGAACTCTGGAGGTGCCATTGGACCGGCCGGACTTGCGCAGCCTGGTGAACCGTGTTCCGGACTGAGGACCCAGAGATCTTCAGTAAAGAGGTAAAGAGACTGCAACTTGGTGTCCTCGTTATTTACTGTACCGCACCACCACAGCCTCACTGCTACAACATCACTACCACCACCATTATCCATCATATCTTTCACTGCGCGCCCCACGGCAGGGTCACGGACTGGGCCTAGCCGCCGTGACAACCCCAGAGCAGAGACTCGCAGGCCCGGTACCGGGTACCCCTCGGCCCTGCGGCAGTGGGGGCGCCGCATAAGGAGGAAGACTGGACCCTGGGTACCTGTACTGAGCCGGGTCCGGAACTGTTGAGGCTGACTCCCTTTTTGTCTGGAGGAAGGAATGAGAAAGCAGGACCAACCTCATTACCCGGGTAGGAGGGGCAGCTTAAAAAGAAATGCTGTGCAGCTGGGGGGGGGGAGTTTGGCGTGCATCTGCAGCAGTGCGCAGCCGGGTGAGCAGCGTGCTCTGTCCTCTGAGCACTGGCGCGGTGATGAGCTGCGTTGTTTGAGCCCCGCTGCCTCCAGCGGGACCGCTGTAGAGAGTGGTAGCATGCGCTCATTAGCTGTAGAGAGAAGTACCGTGCTCTCAGTAGCTGCCAGAGACAGAAGTGCCGTGCGCTCAGTGACTGTGAGTACCGCGCCCGTGCAGAAGAGAGAAGGCCAAGTATCAGAAAGACTTTTGCGGCCTAGCCTGCCACTTGCTTCCCTCCTGCTTATGTTTGACTCTGAGAGTGCCATGGCCTTGATTGTTTCGGCCGCAGGTGCTTAAGGACTAGGGGCTCAGCAGAAGGTACCAGAGACCAACCGCTGCAGCCAGAAGACGGACCATCACTTAAAGGACCCCATCTGAGGACATTGCCCGGCCGCTGCCAGTTCTACAACCTTCCCTCCTGCGGGATCATCTGCTGCAAAGGACCATACAGGACATGATGAGTTCTTTCGTTGGACTGCTATTGTTTTACAGATAGCGGTAATAAAACTGTTATCCTTATAATCCTTCTTTTAACCTTAACCTCCCTGCGAGGAGTGAATACCTTGTTCATTAAATTGTTACATCTTGTTAACCCTTGCTCTGCCTCTTGTCTGTCACTGCATCCCACAACCTGCTTAATAGATACGCCTTTTCTGGGAGCTGCTGGCTGCTGTTTTTAGGCCATAATATCCATGGCCCCTTACCAGCCTGAGAATACCAGCTTTCAGCTGTGAGCTTTATCAAGGCTGGTTATCAAAAATTGGGGGGACCCCACGCCGTTTTTTTAAATTATTTATATAAATAATTAAATAAACAACGTGGGGACCCCTCTATTCTTGATAACCAACCTTTGCTGAAGCTGACAGCTGGGGGGTTTGCCTGGTTGGTTCGAGAAAATCAGGGTTTTCATTAATTTATTTTGTTAGATCGCAGGCAACAGCTGAGGGATACCCCGATCATCCGCTCCTACTGTCATTATTATTAGCGGCGTCAGGTGTTGGACGATGGGAGCAAGAGTCCCAAAAACACCCACCTGCTGTCATCGTTCGGACTTTATTATACAGTGCCTTGCGAAAGTATTTGGCTCCCTCGAATTTTTCAACTTTTTCCCACATATGCTTCAAACATAAAAATACTAATTGAAAATTTTTGGTGAAGAATCAACAACAAGTGGAACACAATTGTGAAGTTGAACGAAATTTATTGGTTATTTGAAATTTTTGTGGCAATTCAAAAACTGAAAAGTAGGGCATGCAATATAATTCGGCCCCTTTAACTTAATACTTTGTTGAGCCGCCTTTTGCTGCGATTACAGCTGCAAGTCACTTGGGGTATCTCTCTATCAGTTTTGTACATTGAGAGACTGAAATTCTTGCCAATTCTTCCTTGGCAAACAGCTCGAGCTCAGTGAGGTTTTTAATGGATCGTTTGTGAACAGCAGTTTACATCTCTTTCCACAGATTCTCGATTGGATTGAGGTCTGGACTTTGACTTGGCCATTCTAACACCTGGATACATTTATTTGTGAACATTCCATTGTAGATTTTGCTTTATGTTTGGGATCATTGTCTTGTTGGAAGACAAATCTCTGTCCCAGTCTCAGGTCTTTTGCAGACTCCAACAGGTTTTCTTCAAGAATGGTCCTGTATTTGGCTCCATCCATCTTCCCATCAATTTTAACCATCTTTCCTGTCCCTGCTGAAGAAAAGCAGGCCCAAACCATGATGCTGCCACCACCATATGTGACAGTGGGGATGCTGTGTTCAGGGTGATGAGCTGTGTTGCCTTTACACCAAACATATCGTTTGGCATTGTTGCCAAAAAGTTCGATTTTGGTTTCATCTGACCAGAGCACCTTCTTCCACATGTTTGGTGTGTCTCCCAGGTGGCTTGTTGCAAACTTTAGACAACACTTTTTATGGATATCTTTGAGAAACGGCTTTCAACTTGCCACTCTTCCATAAAGGCCAGATTTGTCCAGTGTACAACTGATTGTTGTCCTATGGACAGACTGTCCCACCTCAGCTGTCGATCTCTGCAGTTCATCCAGTCCAGTCACTGCCAGGTGCCCTAAGCCACAGTTCCTGTTCTATCTGTGCTGTAATGGTTTCTGTTTGTGCTTAGGGTACGCACGGCCACACCTACCCTGCTTTTATCAGGGTTTGAGTGTGCACCTGTGTTGCTTTCCTCAGCCTATCGCTGAGGGGCAGCTTCTATATAAACTCCCTCTTTCCTTTTGGGCGTTGCCAGAGCATTGCATTGCGTTTCTGTGTCTTACCTTGTGATTAAGGTATCCAGCTCCTGTTCTGTCTGCAGTATGTTCTGGGTGAGCTGATACCTGTCTTCCGCCTGTTCTGGGGGCAGAGTACCCAGATCGCCTATCCTGGAGGCTGAATATCCTGATCTATTCGTGTTTTGTTTTTCCGCCTAATCTGGGGTCAGAGTACCCAGACCCGCCTATCCTGGAGGCTGCATATCCAGATCCGTTTGTGTTTTGGTTTTCCCCCTAATCTGGGGCAGAGTACCCAGACCCACCTATCCTGGAGGCTGCATATCCAGATCCATTTGTGTTTTGTTTTTCTGCCTAATCTGGGGGCAGAGTACCCAGACCTGCCTATTCTGGTGGCTGCATATCTAGTACCTGATCCTGTCTGAACTGTGTCCATTGTGTTATGTTCCTGAAGTCCTTTTGTGTCTGACACCCCACACCCAGTGACTGAACTTTCAGGGCTCATCTTTTAAAGATGGAGTCCGGTGTTCTTGCTGAGCTCCTACTATGCTGTGCTCAGTCTTCCATGCGGTGCTAACCCCATCTGGCCCAGTTCCAGTCTGGCGGTGCTTGCACCATCACTCTTTAGTTCCTTCCTAGGTCTGATGCTCCGAGCCTGACGGCTGTAGCTAGGAACCTGATGACCACCGCTACCTGGTCCTGTGCCATCCATGTCCCAGCCAATGATCTGGGCTGCCATGCCAGTGTCCCAGATGTCTATCCGGTATTCCTGATGTCCAGCCTTTGTCTGATGTCCTGATGTCCTTCCTGTGTCCGATGACCTGATTCCCTGGGCTGCCACGCCAGTGTCCCAGCCAATGACCTGGGCTGCCATGCCAGTGTCCCAGATGTCTATCCGGTATTCCTGATGTTCAGCCTGTGTCTGATATCCTGATGTCCTTCCTGTGTCTGATGACCTGATGACCTGGGCTGCCACACCAGTGTCCCAGATGTCTATGCTGTGTCCGATGACCTGATGTCCAGCCTGTGTCTGATGTCCTGATGTCCATCCTGTGTCTGATGTCCAGCTTGTGTCTGATGTCCTGATGTCCAGCCTGTGTCTGATGTCCTGATGTCCTTCCTGTGTCCAATATCCTGATGTCCTGGGCTGCCACGCCAGAGTCCCAGCCGATGACCTGGGCTGCCACGCCAGTGTCCCAGATGTCTATGCTGTGTCCGATGTCCTGATGTCCAGCCTGTTTCCGTTGTCCTGATGTCCAGCCTGTGTCCGATGTCCTGATGTCCAGCCTGTGTCCAATGTCCTGATGTCCAGCCTGTGTCTGATGTCCTGATGTCCTGCCTGTGACCAGATGTTCCACCGGTTCCCTGGGGTCCACCCTGTGATGACGTCTGTCAATGCGGTGCTAACCCCGTCTGGCCCAGTTCCAGTCCGGCGGTGCTTGCACCATCACGCTTTAGTTCCTTCCTAGGTCCGATGCCCAGAGCCTGACAGCCGTAGCTAGGAATCTGATGACCACCGCTACCTGGTCCTGTGCCATCCATGTCCCAGCCAATGATCTGGGCTGCCATGCCAGTGTCCCAGATGTCTATCTGGTATTCCTGATGTCCAGCCTGTGTCTGATATCCTGATGTCCTTCCTGTGTCCGATGACCCGATGACCTGGGCTGCCACGCCAGTGTCCCAGATGTCTATGCTGTGTCTGATGACCAGCCTGTGTCCAATGTCCTTATGTCCAGCCTGTGTCCGATGTCCTGATGTCCAGCTTGTGTCCGATGTCCTGATGTCCAGCCTGTGTCTGATGTCCTGATGTCCTTCCTGTGTCCAATATCCTGATGCCCTGGGCTGCCACGCCAGTGTCCCAGCCGATGACCCGGGCTGCAACGCCAGTGTCCCAGATGTCCAGCCTGTGTCCGATGTCCTGATGTCCAGCCTGTGTCCAATGTCCTGATGTCCAACCTGTGTCCGATATCCTGATGTCCAGCTTGTGTCCGATGTCCTGATGTCCAGCCTGTCTGATGTCCTGATGTTCTGCCTGTGACCCGATGTTCCACTGGTTCCCTGGGGTCCACCCTGTGATGACGTCTGTCCTGGGTCGGTGTCTGATGTTCTCCTGCTGAGCCAGTGCTATGCCTGAGGTCTGAGAAGGCCATTCTAGTAAGCCCGTGCCAGATGACCCTGGACTGCATCAACCCGTGATGACCCTTGCCATCGTCAGAAGTCCGTCTGAGGTCAGTGTCTGATGTTCTCCTGCTGAGCCTGTGCTGCGCCTGAGGCATGAGAGAGAGAGAGGCCGTCCTAGCATGCCTATGCCAGATAACCCTGGACTTCATCAACCCGTGATGTCCTCCTGCCTTCGTCTGTTATGCTGAGACGTGTACCCTATACTGATGTGTGGAATTGGGATCCTGACATTATGTTTTGTTATGTAGTGTTTTCATTTGAGTAAACTTTGTTTCTTCATACCTGAAGTTGTGCGGTGTAATATAGTTCTGCATATCGCCATCTTTTCCACATGCTCAGCTGCCACAGACGCTGCTCACTGCCCTTCCCTAGTCTGGGTAGGTCCAGGTAACTCTATGTGGTCCAGTGGGTCCACATTCTGTTCCCACTAGGGACGCTCGCCTCTTGTTATGTTTGGCGACGTGGAGGCGTCGACTCGGCCGCATGTACGGTCGCAGCCGTAGCAGTATGATACTCCTTCCATTTCAATATGATCACTTGCACAGTGCTCCTTGGGATGTTTAAAGTTTTAATCCAGCTTTAAACTTCTCCACATCAGTATCACGGACCTGCCTGTTGTGTTCCTTGGTCTTCATGATGCTCTCTGTGCTTCAAACAGAACCCTGAGACTATCACAGAGCAGGTGCATTTATACGTAGACTTGATTACACACAGGTGGATTATATTTCTCATCATTAGGCACTTAGGACAACATTGGATCATTCAGAGATTCACAATGAACTGGAGTGAGTTTGCTGCACTGAAAGTAAAGGGGCCAAATAATATTGCACAACCCACTTTTCAGTTTTTGAATTTCCACAAAAATTTAAAATAATCAATAAATTTCATTCAACTTCACAATTGTGTCCCACTTGTTTTTGATTCTTCACAAAAAATTTACATTTGGTAACTTTATGTTTGAAGCAGGATATGTGGGAAAAGGTTGAAAAGTTCCAGGGAGCCGAATACTTTCGCAAGGCACTGTAACTCTCATCATTATCCTCTGCTCCCGCAGATCACCGGCAGAGCAGGGGAGAATGATGAGAGCTAGCTTCAGCACCTTCCGCCGGGGAACAGGGCTTTATTTAGCGTTTGTTCCCCGGTGCCGATGTGTGTCACACGGAGGACATCAATGTGTGTTCTCTGTGTGCATGTGTGTAGGATGTTTTGCCTTCTGTGCTGACGGTAAAAAACAGACATATCAGCATGTTTTGCCCATGGACACACGGTCAGTGGAAACACACTGACCTTTGCACAGACCCCTTCATGGACGTGTGAAAGAGGCCTTAGTGTGTGACAGCAGCCAAACATAAAAAACCACTATAAATGTGGCATCTCTGTAATCCCACTGACCCATAGAATAAAGTCATCTAATCACTTATACTGCACTAGGAATGGCGAAAAAAATAAATAAAAACAATTCCTCACTTGGTGTTGAGGCTCCTTGAAAAAGGAAAACGTATTTCCGAAACGTGCGTTGGGGAAGGAGCTGCGGCGCAACTGCCTGGACGTTATGATGGGTAATTTAGTTTTCAACTCTTTACTATTAGTGCTGTGCAGGTCTCAGTATGTATAGGTGCTCTTAGAGCCGATTGGATTTATATTAAGGGGGGCAAACTCTGTGGTCACTGGTAACCACAGGGGTGATACATATCTCCCTTTGATATAATTGGTGAGACATTCTCTGTATCTGCAGACAGAGACTCTGCAATAGCGACATCACTAGCTATATATGCATTTACCCTATACGTCTTAAGGTTGTACCCAGCTCCTATTTAACTTGGACTATTTGTCACTTACCCGGTATATTGTTACATTGTTTGTTACTTATTTATTGCTCTGTTACACTTTGGGCTATTTTTTGTGCTCTTTTCAAGCCTCATTTTATAACAATATTTTGTGTGATTTATTTAACTAATAAAATGTGTTTATATATACTTCTATTATCTAGCAAGACTCAATTTTTTTCTGTATAGCATATATTCTAGAGTCGCTTTATTTCGCAATATGCAATTTAGCATATAAAGGCATACGTATGCAATGCAATTTGTATCAAATAATATGTTTTGGGGAATATGTATACAATTAATGCTTTCTGTGTTTCTCACAGCTTCAAGCTCCAAAACTAATATGGATTATAGAGCACGTGAGCAAGTTTGGCTTACTCGAATCAATGAGGTGTTCAGTGACAAATCCAAGACATCGGTGGCGACCGGTAGTAGGGACATTCATGAGGCAACCAAGAGGCTTAAGGATTTACTTCACAAACGTACTAAGGTTTGGTGGAATCGGGCATTTCTGACTAAATATATTGAGACAGGTTTGACACCAAGGGGACTTCGTGTCCAAGTCTTTCCGTCATTTGAAGTGGAAGATATCATCTTCCAACAAAAATGGGAAGAATGTGCCAATGTGTGCTCCAGAGGATTCATGGAATTATTAGCACAACACAATCAGAACACCATAGATACCCTGGACCAAGAGATCGAAATAGTTCAAAATACATTAAAACAAGAACTCTCAGAAATTGAGTTACGGACACTAAATCAAGATATCGATATTGAATTCCAGAAATGGGAGAAAGATATCTGTACAATTAAGACCACAAAATTTCAGAGAGATATTGGTGACAAACAATCCAATACAATGTATAAATGGAATCGAAAATCAAGGAGTTATGTGAGGAGATCTAGGGGAAGATCTGCGTCCGTATCTATATCTATGACATCACAGGCCTCAAGTGAGGAATCTTCTAAATCTCTGAACAAAAATACGGACCCCCACAAAATGATTCCAAATAAGGATACTCAGGTGGTTAAACGTAAAATTACACAATTCTACAGACAGGATAAAAGAAATAAAAACAGCCATCTTGAGGTAATTAATTTATCTGCACATGTACTCACCGAGGCCCAGATAGAGGTTCTCTCTATGGGTCTGAATTTTTCACCCACTAATAACTTCGATTCTTTCACAGCTATAAAGGATCTCTTTCTGTTTTCAAGGAAACTAATCCTTAAAAAACTACACACAAAAGGAACATGTGTGACTGACCAGAGTGATCAAATTGAGGCAGAGGCACTCCGGGCTCTTGAAGATCTCTTGAGTGAACAGGATTCACTACCGGCAGGTACGTTCCCACAGTCCATCTATCCACGGTCTAAATGTTTTCCCCCCTTGTCAGTATGTCCAGCAGTGGAGATATTCACTAAGTTAGTGATGGATGACTTTAAACATATACCTATGACATATAAAAATGACAACCTCATGAGTCATCAACGTAGGGCTCTGAGGGAGCTTCAAAGTTATAATGATGTCGTCATAAAGTCAGCTGACAAGGGGGGGAACATAGTTATTTGGCCACAGGACCAATATGAGAGGGAAGCCCTAAGACAGCTGAGGGACAAAAAAACATACCGCCGTCTTGACTGTAGCCCCCTTGTGGCGTTCTCGGCCGAATTGGAATTAATTTTAAATCAGGCCTTTGATAAAGGGATCATCCCTAAAAAGATCCTGGAGGGGTTATTAACTAAATATCCAAGAATTCCAACAATATATTTCATACCAAAAATCCATAAAGATCCAGTGAACCCGCCAGGACGACCCATCGTGTCCGGCATTGGGGGAATGTGTGAACCAATTTGCAAATTCATAGACTACTATTTAAAACCTCTGGTTGAGGCCCTGCCCTCCTTTGCACGTGACACGATGGACGTCCTGGCCAGGATAGATGGTATGACATTAGATCAGGACACATTACTTGTTACGGCTGACGTAGAATCGCTGTACACATGCATCCGACACCAAGATGGACTAGAAGCTTGTCGCTTCTTCCTCATGAATAGCAACTGGGATGGCTCATTATGTGATCTAGTTTTAGAGTTACTCCATTATATCCTAACCCACAACTTTTTTGTTTTTCGCGATGTTTTTTATTTGCAGCAGTGCGGCACTGCCATGGGGGCGGCCTGAGCGCCCTCTTTTGCTAACCTCTTTCTGGGTTTTTGGGAGAGGGAGGTTTTTGGGGGGGAGGGCGCCCAGGCCGCGGACCATGTGCAGTGCTGGCTGCGATACATCGACGATTTATTTATTGTGTGGCAGGGGAGTGAGCAACAACTTAAAAAATTCATGGATGACTTGAGCTGCAACTTATTTAATATCAAGTTGACATATAAATATAGTAGGGCCGAGGTGGACTTCCTGGATATCAAAATATCAGTTGATTAATTTTTCCAACTACAAACTGATGTATACCGGAAGCCCACCTCGGTCAACTCTTTACTACATGCTAGCTCTAGTCACCCTGCATCTACCATCAGAGCCATCCCAGTTGGCCAATTTCTGAGGATGAGGCGACTATGTTCATCTGAGGCAAATTTTGAACAACAGGCCAATGACCTCAAGGAGAGATTTCGGATGCGTGGGTACAGTGGTAGAAACATCAGAAGGGGCTATATGCAGGCCAAGAGGAGTGATCGTACTGCCCTCCTGCATCCTCAAATTAAAAAAGGACAACAAATAACTCAAAATGACCAACCAGTCAGATTTATATCTACATTCAACGGCCAATGGGCACAAATGAGACAATGCCTCAAACGCCATTGGAATGTTTTACAGACTGACCCAGTATTATCAGGATTTCTATCTAGAGCACCCTTGATGACAGCTAGGAGAGGACAAAATCTGTCAGACACTCTGGTTCAGAGTCACTATGTTCCAAAATTGGAAAAAAGGTTCTTCAATACTCGGGGCCCCCCACAAGGATGCTTCCCATGTGGTACCTGTATAGCGTGCAAGAATATCTTACGCACTTCTACCTTTTTGTCTTCTAATGGTGCACGTCAATTTACAATAAGGCAACATATAACTTGTGCTACGACCCAAGTGATTTATTATGCCACTTGTGGTTGTCAAAAAATATATATAGGCCTTACATCGCGCCAATTACGTATACGGACACGGGAACATGTGCGGGATATCCTTGCGGCAGCAACAACTACAGACCTTATGACTTTGAAAACAATACCAAAGCATTACAAACTATTTCACCAATGTGACCCTAAGTCATTTATGGTCAGAGGCATACAGCACATACAGGGGGGCATCCGTGGGGGTGACATAAAACGGCTCCTTGCCCAGAAGGAATGTAGGTGGATTACCATCTTGGACACGATGTCCCCTATTGGTCTTAACGAGTCTCAAGGATTTGCATCTTTTCTTTAATACTATCGGAAATGCCTCTATTATCATTATTATCATTGTCAGTAATATCTTTACCACCATTACCATTTTCATGCCTCTGCCTCAGAAGTCCCTGCACCGTTTTGCCACTTGATGGTTTTAAATGTCGTGACTTTTATTGTTTTTAATCATTTGTTTTTCTCCCCCTTTGTAGTGACTTTATCTGTCATCATTTATATGTCCAATGTATATCCTCCTATGGCTAACACCAGCCTCTACTATCCCTATGAACATCTTGCCATCGGCCTATGACTGAAAAGGACTAAAGAAGAAATGTTTATGTTCCTGGACTTAGTTCCGGTACTAAGCACCCCGTGGACTGCTTTAACTATTTGCTTATTTGCAATTATGTTGTTAGTGAAATCAATGTCAGGACATACATATGGCCTTTTAGTTTAGTTTTAGTTTTGTATATTTGTGGTATCCAGTTTCCAATGTCCGTGTTTATTTATACAAATTATTTATACAAATTATCTATTGATACTAGCGCTGATACTTGGAACCGATTTACTATATACGTTTATCCTCCATCTAAGGACAATTTTTACCATGCCATTCAGCTCCTTATGTCCGCTTCTAGTCTCGGGATCACCGTGCCGATATGCGCATGCGCGCTTCCTCGCCGTGACCGTCATTTGCTCCGCGCGCTTGGACCGCCCCTGTCTTGTTTTGTTGCTTGGTGACGGCCAGGCGCCGGCCGCCCCACGTGACCTGACAGATGGGAGGTGTGTCTGAGGGCGCGGCGCTTGGCGGTTCGGCGGGGATGCGCGTGCGCAATAGGCAGGCTTCCATAGGTTTATTACCACCATGTGGTTAGCAACATGCAGTATAAAGGGAGTACCTTTTTACCCCACAAGTCACGCCCCTTGAAAAAGGAAAACGTATTTCCGAAACGTGCGTTGGGGAAGGAGCTGCGGCGCAACTGCCTGGACGTTATGATGGGTAATTTAGTTTTCAACTCTTTACTATTAGTGCTGTGCAGGTCTCAGTATGTATAGGTGCTCTTAGAGCCGATTGGATTTATATTAAGGGGGGCAAACTCTGTGGTCACTGGTAACCACAGGGGTGATACATATCTCCCTTTGATATAATTGGTGAGACATTCTCTGTATCTGCAGACAGAGACTCTGCAATAGCGACATCACTAGCTATATATGCATTTACCCTATACGTCTTAAGGTTGTACCCAGCTCCTATTTAACTTGGACTATTTGTCACTTACCCGGTATATTGTTACATTGTTTGTTACTTATTTATTGCTCTGTTACACTTTGGGCTATTTTTTGTGCTCTTTTCAAGCCTCATTTTATAACAATATTTTGTGTGATTTATTTAACTAATAAAATGTGTTTATATATACTTCTATTATCTAGCAAGACTCAATTTTTTTCTGTATAGCATATATTCTAGAGTCGCTTTTTTTCGCAATATGCAATTTAGCATATAAAGGCATACGTATGCAATGCAATTTGTATCAAATAATATGTTTTGGGGAATATGTATACAAATATGTGGGAAAAGGTTGAAAAGTTCCAGGGAGCCGAATACTTTCGCAAGGCACTGTAACTCTCATCATTATCCTCTGCTCCCGCAGATCACCGGCAGAGCAGGGGAGAATGATGAGAGCTAGCTTCAGCACCTTCCGCCGGGGAACAGGGCTTTATTTAGCGTTTGTTCCCCGGTGCCGATGTGTGTCACACGGAGGACATCAATGTGTGTTCTCTGTGTGCATGTGTGTAGGATGTTTTGCCTTCTGTGCTGACGGTAAAAAACAGACATATCAGCATGTTTTGCCCATGGACACACGGTCAGTGGAAACACACTGACCTTTGCACAGACCCCTTCATGGACGTGTGAAAGAGGCCTTAGTGTGTGACAGCAGCCAAACATAAAAAACCACTATAAATGTGGCATCTCTGTAATCCCACTGACCCATAGAATAAAGTCATCTAATCACTTATACTGCACTAGGAATGGCGAAAAAAATAAATAAAAACAATTCCTCACTTGGTGTTGATTTTTTCATTCTGCTTCCCAAAGATCACAGTAAGGCTAGGCGCACATTTAACCTGCGCTCTACGCTGACAGCTTACAGCAGGGTTCCCTTGTAAATCTGTGAAATACATGATTCAGACTGAACCCTTGATGGAAGATTCCCTATAATGAGGCAGATGGAGTCACTGTGGACACCGTCTGACCTGTGATCCGGTGGTGTCTTTCTTTTTAGGATTGCATAACTGTGCCATTGCCCGGACTATGTGTTCAAGGTGCTCACCACACATCTAAATACATTCCTTGAGGGGTCTAGTTTCCAAAATGGGGTCACTTTTAGGGGGTTTCCATTGTTTAGGCACATCAGGGGCTCTCTAAAAGAGACATGACGTCCGCTGATGATTCCAGGAAATGTTACATTCAAAAAGCCAAATGACGCTCCTTCCCTTCCGAGCCCTGCCGTGCTCCCAAACAGTAGTTCTCTCCCTCTGATAGGGTATCAGCATACTCAGGAGAAAATGCTTTACAAATTGGATGGTGCAATTTCTCCTGTTACTTTTATAAAAATGCAACACTTGAGGCTAAAAACATATTTATGGGCATACTGTGATTTTTTTTATTTTTATGACTCAAGGTTATAAACTTCTGTGAAGCATCTGAGGGTTCAATGTGCTTATCACACATCTAGATCAGTCCCCTGAGTGGTCTAGTTTCCAAAATGGTGTCACTTGACACCCCATTGCCCCTCTATTGAATCAGCATTTTCATGTTGGTATCTTATGCACTTTATATGCTGCATTAGTTTTATGAGTATATTTTGGCACTTATGCATGTTATATGGCTCTGATTATTGAGTGTTTTCACCACACATGGTTAATCTGATTATTTATGAATAGATCCCTCCAGTTCCAGATTTTGCCCTTGTGCACTTTATATTATTTCCACTGAAGAGTGTTCTCTCCTCACATGTTCATGTGTTTATTTTCCTTGTTTACTTTTTTGAGTACACACTTTTTTTGATGATGTGATTTACTATTTATTCTTGTTTTTATTTTTTAATTATTTTTTCTTAGTATATTTTGACATTAATTTTTAATCAATTTCATATGGCTCCTTTTGCGATTATTTATCTTAAATTTATCTATTATGTGATCAATTACTTTCTTTTTGATCCGTCACTCTTAGCATATTATGTACATACACTATATATTTTTTCTTCTATTTATTTTTTGTATTCCCATATATACACACATTCTTAATACGTGCACATGTCTTTTAATAATAACACTCTTTGCCACATTTTGTGAAATAAAGGCAATTTTATTGGAATACTTTGTGTCTAGTATTATTTGTCAGTCCATTGTTTTGGATTATTTTTGGTTCCCCATAAACTGACAGTGGTAAGAATGGTAAAAATTGGCCTGGTCATTAATGTGCAAACCACCTTCGGGTGTAAAGGGGATAATCTCTTAGGTACAAGTGAAACAAGACAGGTAGTTTTAGATTTAGAATCTGTGGTATGCCACTTTCTATGTCATAAAAATTGTAAGGTCATATAATAAATGTAATTTGATCTCTATGATATCATGTGACTTGTATCATCAACACAACCACTGATATTCTATAATTGAAGCAGCACTCCAGCAAGAAATGGAGGGAGGAATCTGAGATACAACAGAAGAGACTTGATAGATGAGGATGTCATCTTGTGGTTCAGAGGAAAGAGATTTTGTGTCTACATATTAGCGCATGAACTGGGCTGGGCTTCAGACAGAAGATCACAGCTGCATATAATAAAGGTAGGAAAAGTTATAGATGGGAAGAATGGGATGGAGCTGATACATTCCTGGGTAAAGTCCATCCCTCTGGCTGTTACAGTCTGGCCCACAGTCTGAGAAAGCTGAAGGGCTGTAAACACTGACCCACAAGCCGCACCATGTTCGGTATCTCGATATCATTGCTATCCTCAGGATGCAAAAAGCAGTGAATATAATGGTAAAGGAGGGAGCCTCCAGCATTCAGCGTATGCGACTCAGACAGCAGATGTCACCACATTGCGCCTGCTGGGCAGAGGGTGAGTGCAAATGTGGCACCCCAGGAGTTCGGGTACCACAGTGGTGCTGCCTTCCTCTCGGGGAGGGTAGTGCCATGCTTGGAGACAAGTGGGATCCCTTTGGCAGGTAAACTGTGCTCACAACACATTCTAACTCCAGGCCAGAAGGGAGAGCTCAAAACCCTGTTTGAGGGGAACTTACCTGAATTCCATCCTGGTCTGGAGGAGTTAGTCAGTCTGTGTATGACAAGAGTCAGGAAAGGAGCTCAGAGGAGTGATTAGGAGCTCAAGGTGGCGGCGATTGGGCCTCCTGTGAGCCAGAGCACAGAAACCAAGCACCGGGAGCCTGAGATTGTGGATAACTGCAAGGTCCACAGTAGGACTGGAGGGCATAGGACTATACGTAAATTGCCCGGACTATACGTAAATTGCCCATACTAAACCTGAGGTACAGGAGGAGTTAGGGTCTCTGACACGGTGACTCCAGGCTCTAAGATAACAGCTCAAGTTGCCTACTGTGCAGGTACTGTCCCAGGACAGGAGATAGGGGTGCCTTGCCAGCAAGCTACAGATAGCAAGTGACCAGAAAACCAGGGCATAGTGGAAGGCTCCCAACCTGACCTGCCAAGGGGATTTCTACTTGATTTCAGGCTGCCTGGACTCCTTCTGCACCTGTTGCCGGTACCCTGGACTGAGGCTGACTACTACTTCAGTATACCAGATAATGACTGCAACCCTGTGTCTTCCGTTATTTACCGGCAACCAACCATCCTTGCCATACACCTTGGGAGCCCTGGGGACCCTGCTTCACCTGTGGGAAGCGCCACCATCTTGCTGCCGCAACATCACCCCAGAGGACCTCTTTAAGCAGCGTCAGTCCCCTCTGACTGAGAACCACAGGTGGCGTCACGAATAGACTTTATTCCAAAATACCCCTTAAAGACCTTTCCCCTTTTCTTGAGTGCCCAGGACATGGACCGGTCGCTGCCACCGTGACCCCCCCTTTAATTGTGACCGGACCCGGTGCCAAGTACCCCAGGACCTGACGGGTGACTCACAAATAACAAAGATTGGAGGCAAAGCGCTGGTGGAAAGGGAGCAAGGTGCGTATGTGTTTTTCTTCTTTATATATGTGTGAATGTAGGTGTATATATAGGGGGTTGTATGGGAGATCATACTGTATATAGGGGTTTATGTGGGGAAACATTCCGAATGAAGGGGGATTGTGTGTGGTCTCACTGCATATAGGGCGTCTTTGTGGCCTCATACTGTATTTAGTGGGACTGTGTGTGGGCTTATACTCTATATGGGGGGCTGTATGTGGACTCATACTGTATAAAAGGGGTTGTATGCATCTCATACAGTGCATAAGGGTGTGTCAGTGTACTGAGTTTACAATTAACATGTTTATATTAATATAGAGCAGAATTAATTTTAGCCTATTGGTTTGGCCCTTCACAACAGTGATGGTCTCTCATGTGGACCCTCAGGAAAATTAAATGACCATCTCTTAGCTAATAGAACAGATACAGACATAAACAAAATTGTTTGTACCCTCCTGTTAAACGTAGCCTCCTATCACCAGAAAACAACTTTATTAACGTGCAGATATAGGGTTAATCTGACGGTTAATTGCATTGCTAACCTGCCGGGTCCCTACACTGCAGGGAGAAAATGAACTTTACTCCCCAAGGCAGCGTTCCAGTTTCAGTCACGGAGTGGCGCCACTGCGGGTACAGTCACTCCTCTCAGTGTATTGAGCGGTGGCTGTAACCGCTCCCCAAAGCCCTGAATGACAGCCGGTCCCCATGCAGAGCGAGTGTCAGTCAGGGATGGGAGCGCTGTTACAGCCCCCGCTCTGTATACTCAGAGGAGTGACTGAACCGGCTCCGTCCCCACCCCCTTTGACTGAAACGCCTCCAGGGAGAATAAAGTTCATTTTCTCATTCAGAATTCGGCTACGAGCAGGCGCCAGGCAGGTTAGTAACGCTATTAACCTGCAGATTAACCCCATATCTGCAGGTTAATAGTGTTATTTCTGGTAACAGGCTTCCTTTAAAGTAAGAAAAGCCTACGATGGTCACTTGAAGCAAAAGGTATCTATTGAACCACAATTTAAAAGCATTTCATTAGTTGATATTTAGTAAATTTAAATTGAAAATACCTTATCAGTTTCAAGTTATTTCAGTGCCCATTGTGGGCTTTTCTCACTCTGTCAGAAGGGTACCAACAATTTTGTCTATGTGTGTAGATTCAGTGTCTGTCCTCTTGTGATGTACCCCAATCCTAGTCATGGGTTAGCCTATCTGTACACTCTTACAAGCTTTATTCTTCTGGACTACCCTTACATAAATCATACTCATTCTCTCCTGATACTGCATAATTGTATTATCTTTGGAGTTCTAGACTTAGTGTAAAATTTTACACTATGAACTCTGCAACTTGCATAAAATTTGTCTGAAGATTGTATAGCTTGTATCACGCGCACTTGATATGTGCCAATATTATTCGAGTTATTTAGGTTGATTTCAGACATTTCAGACTGTTTTCTATATGGTATAACATAATTTGTAAGATGAATAATCCTATGTAACGGTGTGTTTCTTAAGGCACAGACTAAAACTTTTATGTAAAGTTAAAGACCTTTATCTTGTTATAATTGATTTCTCATTTTTGCATAATTGAATATGACTGTATTCTTTAATACATTTATTTCTACTCTGTACAAAGTAATTGTATGATTAATTACGTACATTCTTATTTGATCTTCCTAAATAGAGGAAATGGTTAATTAAAAAAACAAATCTATATAATAGCTCCATGCAAGGCTGAACGAGCCATCTGGCAAATACCAGATGGACTGGAACAGCAATGGACCGCATCACCTTTAATGGTAGCCACTAGTGATCAGCGAACGTGCTCGGATAGCTCTGCATGTGTTGCCGATCAGCCACCAGACCTGCAGCCACAGCAACTTGAAAATATTATTCGAGCACTCCAAAGATACTCTATTAGCACCGGAGTATGCTCAGATAACACCTTCTCAACATGAAAACCAGAAACTAGCCATTACACAGTACACAGCAGGGGCCTATTTATCAGATTATCTCAGCACAGGAACATTTTATTTAACATCCAATTGTGGAATTGTGGGAAAACCCCTTTTAACAAATATAACTTTGTAGTCAAAAGTAAGCAGTTGGTGACAGTCAGGCAATGTTGGCTCCAGCCACAATATGATCTGCTAATAGATGATCTTGGGGGTGCCGGGTGTCGAAGTCCCATCAGTCTAATATTGATGACCGATCTAAGGATCGGTCATAAATATCATAGTCCTGAACAACCTTGATACTCGTTTGCCTTCCAGGCCTGTGCTATTTTAAGCTCTATTCATGTGTCCATTTATGTTTTCTGTTTGTCTATAATGTTTAGAACAGACAAACGGAACAGATAAATGAAATTAGCATCCAGTGCATTCCTACAAAAAGTATACAAAGGGTCCCCCTTGATTTATATGGGGTCTGTCTAGTTTCTGTTTGTTCATTTTTTGAATGGAAAAAAGTCCTCCATGCAGAAAATCAATATCAATGGGACCACTCTGCTTGCATTTGAGATGGGAACGCAAAGGATGCCAATTCCATTTACAGTATCTGTTCCAAATGGAACAGACAAACGGAAAGATGAACAGACATGTGAACAGAGCCTTACATACAGTAAACCCTTATATGCAGTCTTGGGGCTATTCTATGGATTTTTTTCTTATTTGATGGCATTGTCTATGTTATCTAAGCCCAGGTATGAACATAACAGTAGATATGTGCAGTATATCAGAGATGGTGATAAATCAGTGTTGTTTAATGGTATGTACCCCCTTCTTTCTAATGATACAGGGCCATCTTGCTTCATTATTTATAATGATGGCCTTAAGGAGTCTAAACTAATAATACTAATTGTAATTGCAGCTGAACTCAGTCATCCTTAATCATAATATCCATCAGTCACATACTACAAGAGGAGTTTTATATGTTAAGCTCATTCATTCAAATGAGAGCTGGGAATTTTAAGAACAATTATGATTATACAGTGTATAATACAACCTCTGCAAGAAGTGGAAAGCTCAGGGAAGTCAAGAACGTAAAGAAATCAAGTATTCAAGCTTACAAGTACGTACATGTTTCCCTTTATATTTGTATTCAAGGGTGGTGTCTGTCAGCTCTTTTAGCTCTTTCCTTGCTCGCTGCCAGAGGCACCACAACCACGGGGCATGAGTGGCATATGTAAAAGTTCATGAGGTTTGAATACTTTTTCAAGGCACTGTATATAAATAAAAAAATATTATTATTTGTAGACATGCCTGAGTACTGGAGACGAGCAAGCACTAAATTGCTTGGATGTTCATTACTCGTATCGAGCAATTCCTAATGCCCAGATGCTCCTTTTGAGTAATGAGTATAATGGGAGTCAATGGGAAATCCAAGCATTTTTCCAGATGACGCTACAAAGAGATCTGAGGGCAGTGAAAATAAAATGTTGAAATGCATGAAAAAGTGCTGAAAGGCAGGAGAACGGCATGGTGAAGACACCTGGAAGCATACTTTACTTTAAAGGACCGACAATAAAACATTCAAAATCGACGACAAGTTGGAGTTTACAGGAAAAAAAATGTTAAGAGACATTCATTCTTGTATGATGATTTGTATATAAGGCAAAATTTAAAAAGGATTTAAAAAATAATAATTTAATTAAACCAAAATTTAATTGTTTTTGTTAAAACTTTGGAAATTTCAGCGTAATTTATGAAGGAAGCAAGAACTGCCAAAAATCTGTTGGAAGAGGGACTCAGATACACTCTATATTAGTGATAAAGGAGGGCCACATATACATTTGGTTCACATTGTCATGTAATGGTACTCCAAGACGCATAAAACCTATGCACTAAAGGGAAAGCCTGCCTAAAATTACAAGCAGTGTCATCCATATACCCTTGAAGGCACCAACTATAGTACCTCATCCAAATATTGTGAACAAAAAGTAGTTGTGGTACTTCTCCACTCATAATAGCTTTGCACACAGTGCAAAGCCTGCCAAAAATTATAAGGAGGATCATCCATACACCTTGAGTGCCTCATAAAAAATAAGAAAGTGTAGATGTGGCACTACTACACTCATAAAGGGTTTGTACATAGTGCAAAGTCAGAAAAAAATTATAAGGAAGTTCATCCATCCACCCTTGGAGGCAACAACTTGTGGGCATCATTAAAATATTTTTAAAGTGTATTTGATGTACTCCTACATTCATAAATGTTTTGCACAAAGAGCAAAGCCATAAAATAATTATAAATAGGGTCATCCAGACCATAGACCCTTGAAGGCAACAACTGGCAGGTCTCATTAAAATATTAAAGATTAAAAACATTTTTTGTGTTGCTGTCATCTGGTGGTGTGGAAAATTTGGGTCTAATGTAAGCTTTGTTAATTTTTATTAGAGTGCGCCTGTCAGCACTTTCTGTCTGTTAACCAAAAAAACACCATAAGAGGAAAAACCTCCACTATTCTAGACAAAAAAACACCAGTATACAGGCAGAGATGCTTACCTGTCCAAGGCCTCCAACAATTGCACTAACCAAGGTGCAGCGGACCCAAGTTAAGATGGCAAATACACAGGTGCAATAATACCGATAAGGCAGCCACCCTACAATCAGGAATTGGCCGCTTGGTGCACCTGTGCAAACAAATAGTCTGTATGTGGCATGTTCACACAGAAATGCAGAGCATATGGCTCAAAGCCTATTAATGACGCCATATAGCGGGCTAACCATAATGCATCCTGTGTGAACAGAGGCCACAGTGTACAGAGCCATCTAGGGCCCAGCCGCAACCCGGAAAAATATACAGTGCACCAAAAACAATGTATGCATGGTATTGGTCGATATTATGGCCATAATATTTAAGCTGCCAACCCGCGTCAAGGGTCCTTACATATTGGCAGTCCTAATCTAAAAAAAACACCACAAGAGGAAAAACCTCCACTATTCTAGACAAAAAAAAACACCAGTATACAGGCAGAGATGCTTACCTGTCTTGGGTCCGCTGCACCTTGGTTAGTGCAATTGTTGGAGGCCTTGGACAGGTAAGCATCTCTGCCTGTATACTGGGTTTTTTTTTGTCTAGAATAGTGGACGTTTTCAGTTTTCAGAGAGTCCTGCATTTCAGCTGATGTTTGTGAGTTTTTCTTTACATCCAGAACAATTTTCCCAGCAATGGATGACATTTTTGCTGGTTTACCTAACCGTGGTTTTGTTTTTACAGAGCCCCTGATTTTCCATTTGTTAATCACAGTTTAAACGCTGCTGACTGGCATTATCAATTCCATGGATATCTTTTTGTATCTCTTTCCTGTATTATGCAGTTCAACTACCTTTTCTCATAGATCCATTAACAATTCTTTTGCTTTCCCCATGACTCACAATCCAGAAACGTCAGTGGCTGAATGAAGGATGCAAGAGTCTGTCTGGATCCCAGAAACTCACTCAGCTTTTATGCACCCACACTGATTACAAGCAAACAGGTCACAGATGAGGATGTTTACCTTTACCATTCAAACCCATTTGTGTCAACTTCTGTGCAAGTTATCAGGCCAAAATCACCATGGTATGCAAACTTTTGATCAGGGTCATTTGGATACTTTGGGTTTTCATTATGATTTAAAAAAGAGAAAAAACAGTAGTTTGACAAAAAATGGCTTCACCCAACCACTAACCATGAGTGGAAAAAAAGTTTTGGTGTTATCAATCATATTCTCTGAAAAAAGGCCAAGAAATCAAAAATTCTGATGGGGTATGTAAACTTTTGGGCACAACTGTATATACCATCATTTTAGTGCAAAAAAAGCTATTTTGATATCCCATTTGTGCGCACATAATATAAGGACTGGTACGTACAGTGGCTGCGGAAAGTATTCATACCCCTTTACATTTTTCACTCTTTGTTTTATTGCAGCCATTTGGAAAATTAAAAAAAGTTCATTTTTTCTCATTAATGTACATTCTGCACCCCATCTGGACTGAAAAAAACAGAAATGTAGTAATTTTTGCAAATTTATTAAAAAAGAAAAAGTGAGATATCACATGGTCATAAGTATTCAGACCCTTTGCTCACGAGTCTTCTTGGGAATGATGCATCAAGTTTTTCACACCTGGATTTGGGGATCCTCTGCTATTCTTCCTCTCCAGTTCCATCAGGTTGGATGATGAACGTTGGTGGACAGCCATTTTCAGGTCTCTCCAGAGATGCTCAATTGGGTTTAGGTCAGGGCTCTAGCTGGGCCAGTCAAGAATAGTCACAGAGTTGTACTGAAGCCACTCTTTTGTTATTTTAGATGTGTGCTTAGGGTCATTGTCTTGTTGGAAGGTGAACCTTTGTCCAAGTCTGAGGTCCAGAGCACTCTGGAAGAGGTTTTCATCCAGGATATCTCTGTATTTGGCCTCATTCACGTTTCCTTCAATGACAACCAGTCGTCCTGTTCCTGCAGCTGAAAAACACCCCCATAGCATGATGCTGCCACCACCATGTTTCACTGTTGGGATTGTATTGGGAAGGTGATGAGCAGTGCCTAGGTTTCTCCACACATACCGCATAGAATTATCACCAAAAATGTCTATCTTCATCTCATCAGACCAGAGATTCTTATTTCTCATATTCTGGGAGTCCTTCATGTGTCTGTTAGCAAACTCTGTGCTAGTTTTCATATGTCTTGCACTGCGGAGAGGCTTCTGTCGGGCCACTCTGCCATAAAGGCCTGACTGGTGGAGGGCTGCAGTGATAGTTGAATTTGTGGAATTTCCTCCCATCTCCCTACTGCATCTCTGGAGCTCAGTCACAGTGATCTTGTGGTTCTTCTTTACCTCTCTCATCAAGGCTCTTCTCCCACGATTGATCAGCTGGATGGCCAGGTCTAGGAAGACTTCTGGTGGTCCCAAACTTCTTCCATTTAAAGATTATGGAGGCCACTGTGCTCTTAGGAACCTTGAGTACTGCAGAAATTGTGTTGTACCCATGGCCAGATCTGTGCCTTGCTACAATTCTGTCTCTGAGCTCCTTGGCCAGTTCCCTTGACCTCATGATTCTCATTTGGTCTGACATGCACTGTGAGCTGTGAGGTCTTATATAGTCAGGTGTGTGCCTTTCCAAATCAAGTCCTATCAGTTTAATTAAACACAGCTGGACTCCAGTGAAGGAATAGAACCATCTCAAGGAGGATCGAAAGGAAATGGACAGCATGTGACTTAAATATGAGTGTCTGAGCAAAGGGTCTGAATACTTAAAACCACGTGATATTTTAGTTTTCTTCTTTATTAAATTTGCAAAAATTTCTATATTTCTCATGAACAACAGTAAGTAAACTATATGCATCTAAAAATGTAGCAAAAACAGAGGCAAAAAAGCCTGCAGAAAAAACACAGCAAAAATGCAATGTGTGAACATAGCCTTACAGAGAGACGCAGCACTCTTGAAACTGCTAAGATATTGAGGTGTGATCACAGAACCATCCAAAGTTTTGTTGCAAACTGTCAACAGGGTCGCAAAAAAATGTGTTGATAAAATGACATAAATTAACTGCCAAGGATTTGAGAAGAATCTGTCATATTCCAGATCTGCAGCCTCCCATGAGTGCCCAGAAGTACTAAGTGTTCAGTACTCAGAAACATGGCAGAGGTAAGGGAGGCTGAAACTAACCACTACTAAACAAGGCACAGAAGTGGAAACGTCGATATTGGGCCAAGAAATATCTGAATACAGAGATTTTTCAAAGGCTTTATAGACTGATGAGATGAAAGTGACTCTTGACAGACCAGATGGATGGGCCACTAGTTGGATCTATAATGAACATCTACTTAGACTTAGCCAGCATTGTGAAAGTGGGGTACTGTTATGGACTGGTGTTATAAAATCTGAGCTAGTTGGGCCTTTTCGGGTTGAAGATGGACTCAAAATCAAGCCCCAAAACTTCTGACATATTTTAGAAGACACCTACTTCATGCAGTTGTAAAGGAAAAAGTCTGCATCTTTCAAGAAAACTATGATTTTTATGCAGGACAATGCTCCATCTCATGCAACAAAGTCTCCACTGCTTGGCTAGCCTGAAAAGACCTTACAGATGAAAAAATAATTCTCACAAGGCTGTCATGTCCTCCTTGGAGACCCGGAGTTAGAAGGTCAAAATGGGTAATGAATCGCAGGTCCTCTTTTGAGACGATGTGTTTTGTGTCCTATTTTAAATGGATTTCCTTTCCATCATTGCTGAAAGGACTCTTTCCTTCCTGGCTGGGAACATAAAAGTGTGGAGACATGGCGGATCGGCGAGCGCCCAGGTCCACTAGCCGAAACTGTGTAGGAAGCCGGGGCCAGGGCTGCTGTCATGGCCAACAGAAACCCCTGTATCACCCCCTGGCCCCCTCCCAGCACAAGATCATGTTCTCTTCTCTGAGTGCCTCGGTGCTGCTTTTCTGTGTCATCTGGGATCTCCCGGCACGAGAGTGTATTCCTTACAGATGGCTCCGTAATTAAAGAGTCACAGTCCGGCTTCACTTTAACTTCAACTTCTTTACTTAGCACAGCATTATTCAAGGCACAGTTAATCATAACAATTGACAACGCTTTCCCTTGCCTCTCTTCTCTACCGCTAAGCCTGTCCCTGGGATGGTTGGTTCCCTCTGGTCCCACAGTATCCTAAATGCCTAAAATTCCTGCTTCTCAGGTGGTATTCTCTGCCGTTTCGCTCCGGTCCTTAGAATGGCAGCCCACGCAAAAATCTGCTACATCTTGGATACCTTGCTCCCGTTCTGATTAGCCTTCTTCCCATAGCACTGCAGTCCCACTTATACTGCACCGCTATCTCTGGTGCTGCTGTGCTTCGTTCTGTACTCTGGCCCCCTGGAAACTGACTGCTGGGCCTACACTTCTGACAAATGTTGCGGGGCACGATGTTGCCCTGGGCTAGCCAGCCTTTTGTTACACACAGGCGCCCCGGCCCCAACTAACTAAAACTGGGAAGACCTTACTAACTTATCCCACTGTGTCCCTCCTACAATTAACTATTTGCTATTTTAACCACAATGTGAATTCCTCCATTAAATAGTGCCCCGCCCCATCTAGTGACCAACCCCGGGTACTTCACTTTCCCTAACAATAATATAACAAGCATGTGCACATAGTGGCAGAAAATGGTAATATACATTACTATGTAGCAGTACCATTAATACATAATGATAATACACCGAATAGTGTAGCAGTATCACATAATATACAAGACATATTAAAGACATAATGTCACATTTCCTACATTCCCCCTTTCTTTCAATATGGTTGTCTGATGGTGGTATGATGTTTAACCCCTTTCTGACATTAGACGTACTATCCCGTCGAGGTGGGGTAGGCCCGTATGACCACCGACGGGATAGTGCGTCATGTGCGATCGGCCGCGCTCACGGGGGGAGCGCGGCCGATCGCGGCCGGGTGTCAGCTGACTATCGCAGCTGACATCCGGCACTATGTGCCCGGAGCAGTCACGGACCGCCCCCGGCACATTAACCCCCGGCAGTCTGCGATCAAACATGATCGCAGTGTTCCGGCGGTATAGGGAAGCATCGCGCAGGGAGGGGGCTCCCTGCGTGCTTCCCTGAGACCCCTGGAGCAACGCGATGTGATCGCGTTGCTTCGAGGGTCTCTTACCTCCTCCTCGCTGCAGCAGGCCCAGATCCAAAATGGCCGCGGCATCCGAGTCCTGCAGGGAGGTGGCTTCACAGCGCCTGCTCAGAGCAGGCGCAGGGAAGCCTCCAGGAGCTGTGCACGTCAGATCGCCGATCTGACACAGTGCACAGCAAAGTGTCAAATCGGCGATCTTACACTATAACATCATGCCCCCCCTGGGGCAATGTTATAGTGTAAAAAAAAAATATTCACATGTGTAAAAAAATTTTTTTAAAAATCCCCCCAAAAATTAAAAAAGAAAAAAAAATATTGTTCCTATAAATACATTTCTTTATCTAAATTAAAAAAACAATAAAAGTACACATATTTAGTATCGCCGCGTCCGTAACGACCCGTCCTATGAAACAGTCCCACTAGTTAACCCCTTCAGTGAACACCATAGAAAAAAAAAAGTGGCAAAAAACAACGCTTTATTATCATACCGACAAACAAAAAGTGGAATAACATGCGATCAAAAAGACGGATATAAATAACCATGGTACCGCTGAAAACGTCATCTCGTCCCGCAAAAAACGAGCCACCATGCAGCATCATCCAAAAAAAAATAAAAAAGTTATAGTCCTCAGAATAAAGCGATGCAAAAATAATTATTTTTTTTCTATAAAATAGTTTTTATCATATAAAAGCGACAAAACATAAAAAAAGATATAAATGAGGTATCGCTGTAATCGTACTGACCCGAAGAATAAAACTGCTTTATCCATTTTACTAAACGTGGAATGGTATAAACGCCTCCCCCAAAAGAAATTCATGAATAGCTGGTTTTTGGTCATTCTGCCTCACAAAAATCAGAATAAAAAGTGATCAAAAAATGTCACGTGCCTGAAAATGTCACCAATAAAAACGACAACTCGTCCCGCAAAAAACAGGACCTAACATGACATGTGGACCAAAATATGGAAAAATTATAGCTCTCAAAATGTGGTAACGCAAAAAATATTTTTTGCAATAAAAAGCGTCTTTCAGTGTGTGATGGCTGCCAATCATAAAAATCCGCTAAAAAACCCACTATAAAAGTAAACCAAACCCCCCATCACCCCCTTAGTTAACGAAAAATAAAAAAATAAAAAAAATGCATTTATTTCCATTTTCCCATTAGGGTTAGGGTTAGGGCTAGGGTTAGGGCTAGGGTTAGGGCTAGGGCTAGGGTTAGGGCTAGGTTAGGGTTAGGGTTAGGGCTAGGGTTAGGGCAAGGGTTAGGGTTAGGGCAAGGGTTAGGGCTAGGGTTAGGGCTAGGGTTAGGGCTAGGGTTAGGGCTAGGGTTAGGGCTAGGGTTAGGGTTGGGGATAGGGTTAAGGCTACAGTTATGGTTGGGGCTAAAGTTAGGGTTAGGGTTGGGGCTAAAGTTAGGTTTAGGGTTTGGATTACATTTACGGTTCAGAATAGGGTTGGGATTAGGGTTAGGGGTGTGTCAGGGTTAGGGGTGTGGTTAGGGTTACCGTTGGGATTAGGGTTAGGGATGTGTTTGGATTAGGGATTCAGTTATAATTGGGGGGTTTCCACTGTTTAGGCACATCAGGGGCTCTCCAAATGCGACATGGCGTCCGATCTCAATTCCAGCCAATTCTGCGTTGAAAAAGTAAAACAGTGCACCTTTCCTTACGTGCTCTCTCATGCGCCCAAACAGGGGTTTACCCCAACATATGGGGTATCAGTATACTCAGGACACATTGGATAACAACATTTGGGGTCCAATTTCTCCTGTTACCCTTGGGAAAATACAAAACTGCGGGCTAAAATATAATTTTTGTGGAAAAAAAAAGGATTTTTTATTTTCAGGGCTCTGCGTTATAAACTGTAGTGAAACACTTGGGGGTTCAAAGTTCTCACAACACATCTAGATAAGTTCCTTGGGGGGTCTAGTTTCCAATATGGGGTCACTTGTGGGGGGTTTCTACTGTTTAGGTACATTAGGGGCTCTGCAAACGCAATGTGACGCCTGCAGACCAATCCATCTAAGTCTGCATTCCAAATGACGATCCTTCCCTTCCGAGCTCTGCCATGCGCTCAAACGGTGGTTCCCCCCCACATATGGGGTATCAGCGTGCTCAGGACAAATTGGACAGCAACTTTTGGGGTCCAATTTCAGCTGTTACCCTTGGAAAAATACAAAACTGAGGGCTAAAAAATAATTTTTGTGGAAAATTTTTTTTTTAAAATTTCACGGCTCTGCGTTATAAACTGTAGTGAAACACTTGGGGGTTCAAAGCTCTCACAACACATCTAGATAAGTTCCTTGGGGGATCTAGTTTCCAATATGGGGTCACTTGTGGGGGGTTTCTACTGTTTAGGCACGTTAGGGGCTCTGCAAACGCAATGTGACGCCTGCAGATCAATCCATCTAAGTCTGCATTCCAAATGACGCTCCTTCCCTTCCGAGCTCTGCCATGCGCTCAAACGGTGGTTCTCCCCCACATGTGTGGAAAAAATAATAATTTTTATTTTCACGGCTCTGCGTTATAAACTGTAGTGAAACACTTGGGGGTTCAAAGCTCTCACAACACATCTAGATGAGTTCTTGAGGGGGTCTACTTTCCAAAATAGTGTCACTTGTGTGGGGTTTCAATGTTTAGGCACATCAGGGGCTCTCCAAACACAACATGGTGTCCCATCTCAATTCCTGTCAATTTTGCATTGAAAAGTCAAACGGCGCTCCTTCCCTTCCAAGCTCTCCCATGCGCCCAAACAGTGGTTTACCCCCACATATGGGGTATCAGTGTACTCAGGACAAATTGTACAACAACTTTTGAGGTCCAATTTCTTCTCTTACCCTTGGGAAAATAAAAAATTGGGGAGAAAAAATCATTTTTTTTTTTAAATATGATTTTTTTATTTTTACGGCTCTGCATTATAAACTTCTGTGAATCACTTAATAGGTCAAAGTGCTCACCACACATCTAGATAAGTTCCTTAGGGGGTGTGCTTTCCAAAATGGTGTCACTTGGGGGGGTTTCAATGTTTAGGCACATCAGTGGCTCTCCAAACGCAACATGGCGTGCCATCTGAATTCCTGTCAATTTTGCATTGAAAAGTCAAATGGCGCTCCTTCGCTTCCGAGCTCTGCCATGCGCCCAAACAGTGGTTTGCCCCCACATATGGGGTATCGGCGTACTCAGGACAAATTGTACAACAACATTTGGGGTCCATTTTCTCCTGTTACCCTTGGTAAAATAAAACAAATTGGAGCTGAAATAAATTTTTTATGAAAAAAAGTTAAATGTTCATTTTTATTTAAACATTCCAAAAATTCCTGTGAAACACCTAAAGGGTTAATAAACTTCTTGAATGTGGTTTTGAGCACCTTTAGGGGTTCAGTTTTTAGAATGGTGTCACACTTGGTTATTTTCTATCATATAGACCCCTCAAAATGACGTCAAATTAGATGTGGTGCCTAAAAAAAATGATGTTGTAAAAATGAGAAATTGCTGGTCAACTTTTAACCCTTATAACTCCGTAAGAAAAAAAAATTTTGGTTCCAAAATTGTGCTGATGTAAAGTAGACACGAGGGAAGTGTTACTTATTAAGTATTTTATGTGACATATCTCTGCGATTTAATTGCATAAAAATTCAAAGTTGGAAAATTGCTAAATTTTCAAAATTTTCACCAAATTTCCATTTTTTTCACAAATAAACGCATGTAATATCAAATAAATTTTACCACTATCATGAAGAATAATATGTCACGAGAAAACAATGTCAGAATCACCAGGATCCGTTGAAGCGTTCCAGAGTTATAACCTCATAAAGGTACAGTGGTCAGAATTGTAAAAATTGGCCTGGTCATGAACGTGCAAACCACCCTTGGGGGTAAAGGGGTTAAGAACATAGTCAAGTTCATATATCAACGGGAGATACTTCCTCCCCTTTTTTCCTTTTTTAAATGTGGTAGTCCTGTACCCTGAGACACAGTTTCTAGAATAGTTCTGCTTTTCCAGCAGAATGGGCACAACAGGTGCAACAAAAAAAACCAAAAAGATTCCATAGGCTCTATATATTAATCATCCGGCTCGCAGTCACAAGTACTGTCCTTATGATCGCTTCTGGTCATGAAACTACAGGGCATTTCCCTTAGCCTGGAAGGACGTGGAACAGTCTTCCATCATTTTTTTTAAGTGCAACAGCACAACACAAAACAATGTCCTGTCTTTACTCCTTTATTCCATCCCCGACTTCGGAATGTGGGTGGCTCTGCAGCCGCAGAAACCATGTATCGCACCAGTGTAGCAACTGCGGTGGGGGCTTAAGAACAAAAACTTTGCGGGAGTCTGATTAGACCAAGCTCGATCCCGCGTGTTGTTGCAAAAGGTGACAGCCACCGTATAATAGCCCTGAGGACCCAGTCCCCTTCTTCCAGGGGTCTCCCAAATTTTACTGAGGCCGCGTTCATGTAGATTTTCTGGCATGTCTCGACCTCACGGATGAAGCCAAAACCCTGGCCCAACTCCACATAAACAAGTTGACCAAAGGTGCGGTGCCCCCATAGCGCCACCTCCTGGCTGGCGTAACTTGGCCCACACCTCCTTATCTCTCTTTTTCTTTTGCTCCAATACGTCAGCTATCCAGGGCAGCTGGTCGGGAGAAGGAAATGGGCCCTTGGTGACATGGGCAGGACATACGGCTCCCTGGGATGCCCGAGCGCCCATCTGGCGCAGGTCGTTCGGCTGCGGCAGGGGTAAGTGACTTAGGACGGGCTCCAGGGGTAAATGACGGGGAAGGGGTCTCACTCACTTGAGCCACGGGTCGAGGCACACTCACTGCCTCGGGTTGTCGTCTCCGGATCACATCCTCTCTGTGCAGCGCCCCAGAGTCCTGGTTGCTGCAGTAATGTTGCTCTTCCACCAGGGGGAGTGATATTACGTCTGATTGTACTAAAGGAGTTCACCTTGCCAGGTATCACAAGTCACACACTACACTTCACACTCCAGTCCACCATGGGGAGCCTTGCTTCTATCTATTAGGGCACTCCTCAAACACGGGTAAAACTGGTGGGTTGGATAGGAAGTCAGTCAGAAGCTGCCTGGGTTTGACCCAGAGAGGACCTGTCAGGCAGACAGGGGAATAAGGAGGAACATCGGAGCTGCAGACAGAGGGTCCCTGTCAGGGGTGGGATCCTGACAGAGGCCTAGCACGAGATAGATAGCTATGGAGCTGCGCCTGCCCCACATGCAGCAGCATCCTAAGAAAGGACACGAAGCGAAGTGCATTGTGGAGAGTGAGAAACGAAGTCACAGCACAAGGAGATAATACTGGGAGGAGTCCTGCCCCAAGATCGGCAGCCTCCTTCTGAGGCGCGTAGCCAGTGGCCGGAACACCGAGGGAGTAATTGACTCTACGCATTACTTCAGAGACCGGCAGGACAGTCAATTTGGCTGCCCAACCTCAATACCTAAGAAGACACGGTGGCAAATTGTGGGGGTCGGGGCGTCTCTAGGGTCCCTACAAACAAGCCCCAGGCTATCCCAGTCATACGGGTTGTCCTATCCATACCATCTGGGGGACAGAGAGAGAGAGAGAACATCAGAAACATACAAGAAAGTTGTGAGGACTATCCGGTGGTGCTCAGCAGGGCGGTACTACAACACACAGGCGCTAGTAGGAAGGCTACTGATTTCCACCTGGTTAAGAGAACTCTGGATATGCCTTCGGACCAGCCAGACTCTGCCTGCCCTGTGAACGGTACTCTGGACTGTGGACGCTGAAGTCTTCAGTAAAAGGTAAAGAGACTGCAACCTTTGTGTCCTCGTTATTCATTGCGCCTTACAACGTCCACCATCACCACCTACACATCTGGGAAGCCCTGGGGACATACTTCACCTGTGGGAAGGTATACCATCTAGCTGCCATTCCATAACCCCAGCGGACCCCTAAGCAGCGTCGGTCACCCTGACCAAATACCACAGGTGGCGTCACGAACACCTTTCAGCAGACGACCCTGGTCTTGACGGTTGTTTGGGCTCCTACTCCACAGGCTACTGATGCTGAATGCTTCGTCCTACCGGGCTTCGTCGCTTGTTATCATCCGGGTGGTACGTGACCTCAGGCAGCCACCGAAGACCTCCGGCTTCAGATAAGGGCAATGTTCCCCACTCCTCCCTGCTCCGCTGCACGGACCAGGCCTGACCTCTCTCCTGTCGCCATTGCCACTCTAGGCGGCCCACTCCTCCAGAGCCACAAGACCGATGCATTGCTGCCTGTGTCGGGTGGCATAATGATACGGGGCAGCTGTACCCAAGACTCTCTTCTGGGCCCCATGCGTTACAGGGTGGGGTTGCTTTCAGTCACTCCTCTCATTCTTTTTCAAGTAGTCTCAGTAGGCGTGGGGCTAGATGTCTATGGCACATTCTCTGGAGGTGCCGCTTGAAAGATCTTCGCTCCATTTCCATGCATTTACGCCCAGGAAGGGTGCAGGCACAGTGACCTCTCACTTTGGCACCATTCTCGGTCACCTCAGCTGCCATCTTCAAATTTCGTATCACATCCAGATTTCTTGTATCTCCAGGGCATCCTTTCCTTCTGAAGTCTTGGCTTTAGTCACATCCAGTATAACCTCTTTTTTCATCTCCTCCGCTTCAGCTTCACCGCCATAAGGGACAGTGAGATCCTGCCGACTACGCCAAGTGTAGGAAGCCGGGGCTGTCATGATTCTCAATGGCGAGAGAACATAGCCCAGCATATATGAGAACTAGCTCTTGGAAGATGGAAACTATACTGACCATGAACTAAACCTGCCGCACAACTAGAAGTGGCCGGGTAGCATGCCTACGTTTTTTTATCCCTAGATGCCCAGCGCCAGCCGGAGAACTACCTAATCCTAGCAGAGGAAAAGACAGTCCTGGCTCACCTCTAGAGAAATTTTCCCAAAAGGCAGACAGAGGCCCCCACATATATTGGCGGTGATTTTAGATGAAATGACAAACGTAGTATGAAAATAGGTTTAGCAAAAATCGAGGTCCGCTTACTAGATAGCAAGAAGACAGAAAGGGCACTTTCATGGTCAGCAGAAAACCCTATCAAAACACCATCCAGAAATTACTTTAAGACTCTAGCATTAACTCATAACACCAGAGTGGCAATTTCCGCTCACAAGAGCTTTCCAGACACAGTAACGAAACAGCAGCTGTGAACAGGAACAAAATGCAAAAACACACAAGGACAAAAGTCCAACTTAGCTGGGAGTTGTCTAGTAGCAGGAACATGCACAGAAAGGCTTCTGATTACATTGTTGACCGGCATGAAACTGACAGAGGAGCAAGGTTATATAGCGACTCCCACATCCTGATAGGAGCAGGTGAACAGAGGGGATGATGCACACAAGTACAATTCCACAAGTGGCCACCGGGGGAGCCCAGAATCCAATTTCACAACAGTACCCCCCCCTCAAGGAGGGGGCACCGAACCCTCACCAGAACCACCAGGGCGATCAGGATGAGCCCTATGAAAGGCACGGACAAGATCGGAGGCATGAACATCAGAGGCAGTGACCCAAGAATTATCCTCCTGACCGTATCCCTTCCATTTGACCAGATACTGGAGTTTCCGTCTGGAAACACGAGAGTCCAAGATCTTTTCCACAACGTACTCCAACTCACCCTCAACCAACACCGGAGCAGGAGGCTCAACGGAAGGCACAGCCGGTACCTCATACCTGCGCAACAATGACCGATGAAAAACATTATGAATCGAAAAGGATGCAGGGAGGTCCAAACGGAAGGACACAGGGTTAAGAATCTCCAATATCTTGTACGGGCCGATGAACCGAGGCTTAAACTTAGGAGAAGAAACCCTCATAGGGACAAAACGAGAAGACAACCACACCAAGTCCCCAACACAAAGCCGAGGGCCAACACGACGACGGCGGTTGGCAAAAAGCTGAGTCTTCTCCTGGGACAACTTCAAATTGTCCACCACCTGCCCCCAAATCTGATGCAACCTCTCCACCACAGCATCCACTCCAGGACAATCCGAAGATTCCACTTGACCGGAGGAAAATCGAGGATGAAACCCCGAATTACAGAAAAACGGGGACACCAAGGTGGCAGAGCTGGCCCGATTATTGAGGGCGAACTCCGCCAAAGGCAAAAAAGCAACCCAATCATCCTGATCCGCAGACACAAAACACCTCAAATATGTCTCCAAGGTCTGATTAGTCCGCTCGGTCTGGCCATTAGTCTGAGGATGGAAAGCAGACGAAAAAGACAAATCTATGCCCATCCTAGCACAGAATGCCCGCCAAAATCTAGACACGAATTGGGTCCCTCTGTCAGAAACGATATTCTCCGGAATACCATGCAAACGAACAACATTTTGAAAAAACAGAGGAACCAACTCGGAAGAAGAAGGCAACTTAGGCAAGGGAACCAGATGGACCATCTTAGAGAAACGGTCACACACCACCCAGATGACAGACATCTTCTGAGAAACAGGCAGATCCGAAATAAAATCCATCGAGATGTGCGTCCAAGGCCTCTTCGGGATAGGCAAGGGTAACAACAATCCACTAGCCCGAGAACAACAAGGCTTGGCCCGAGCACAAACGTCACAAGACTGCACAAAGCCTCGCACATCTCGTGACAGGGAAGGCCACCAGAAGGTCCTTGCCACCAAATCCCTGGTACCAAAGATTCCAGGATGACCTGCCAACGCAGAAGAATGAACCTCAGAGATGACTCTACTGGTCCAATCATCAGGAACAAACAGTCTACCAGGTGGGCAACGATCAGGTCTATCCGCCTGAAACTCCTGCAAGGCCCGCCGCAGGTCTGGAGAAACGGCAGACAATATCACTCCATCTTTAAGGATACCTGTGGGCTCAGAATTACCAGGGGAGTCAGGCTCAAAACTCCTAGAAAGGGCATCCGCCTTAACATTCTTAGAACCCGGTAGGTAAGACACCACAAAATTAAACCGAGAGAAAAACAACGACCAGCGCGCCTGTCTAGGATTCAGGCGCCTGGCAGACTCAAGGTAAATTAAATTTTTGTGGTCAGTCAATACCACCACCTGATGTCTGGCCCCCTCAAGCCAGTGACGCCACTCCTCAAAAGCCCACTTCATGGCCAAAAGCTCCCGATTCCCAATATCATAATTCCGCTCGGCGGGCGAAAATTTACGGGAAAAAAAAGCACAAGGTCTCATCACGGAGCAGTCGGAACTTCTCTGCGACAACACCGCCCCAGCTCCGATTTCAGAAGCGTCGACCTCAACCTGAAAAGGAAGAGCAACATCAGGCTGACGCAACACTGGGGCGGAAGAAAAGCGGCGCTTGAGCTCCCGAAAGGCCTCCACAGCATCAGGGGACCAATCAGCAACATCAGCACCCTTCTTAGTCAAATCAGTCAATGGTTTTACAACATCAGAAAAACCAGCAATAAATCGACGATAAAAGTTAGCAAAGCCCAAAAATTTCTGAAGACTCTTAAGAGAAGAGGGTTGCGTCCAATCACCAATAGCCTGAACCTTGACAGGATCCATCTCGATGGAAGAGGGGGAAAAAATGTATCCCAAGAAGGAAATCTTTTGAACCCCAAAAACACACTTAGAACCCTTCACACACAAGGAATTAGACCGCAAAACCTGAAAAACCCTCCTGACCTGCTGGACATGAGAGTCCCAGTCATCCGAAAAAATCAGAATATCATCCAGATACACAATCATAAATTTGTCCAAATAATCGCGGAAAATGTCATGCATAAAGGACTGGAAGACTGAAGGGGCATTTGAAAGACCAAAAGGCATCACCAAATACTCAAAATGGCCCTCGGGCGTATTAAATGCGGTTTTCCACTCATCCCCCTGCTTGATTCGCACCAAATTATACGCTCCACGGAGATCAATCTTGGAGAACCACTTGGCCCCCTTTATACGAGCAAACAAATCAGTAAGCAGTGGTAACGGATATTGATATTTAACCGTGATTTTATTCAAAAGTCGATAATCAATACACGGCCTCAAAGAGCCGTCTTTCTTAGACACAAAGAAAAAACCGGCTCCTAAGGGAGATGACGAAGGACGAATATGTCCCTTTTCCAAGGACTCCTTTATATATACTCGCATAGCCGCGTGTTCAGGCACAGACAGATTAAATAAACGACCCTTAGGGTATTTACTACCCGGGATCAAGTCTATGGCACAATCGCACTCCCGGTGCGGAGGTAGTGAACCAACCTTGGGTTCTTCAAAAACGTCACGAAAGTCAGACAAGAATTCAGGAATCTCAGAGGGAATAGATGATGAAATGGAAACCAAAGGTACGTCCCCATGAGTTCCTTTACATCCCCAGCTTAACACAGACATAGCTCTCCAGTCGAGGACTGGGTTATGAGATTGCAGCCATGGCAATCCCAGCACCAAAACATCATGTAGATTATACAGCACCAGAAAGCGAATAACCTCCTGGTGATCCGGATTAACACGCATAGTCACTTGTGTCCAGTATTGTGGTTTATTACTAGCCAATGGGGTGGAGTCAATCCCTTTCAGAGGTATCGGAGCCTCCAATGGCTCCAAATCATACCCACAGCGTTTGGCAAAGGACCAATCCATAAGACTCAAAGCAGCGCCAGAGTCGACATAGGCGTCCGCGGTAATAGATGACAAAGAACAAATCAGGGTCACAGATAGAATAAACTTAGACTGTAAAGTGCTAATTGAAACAGACTTGTCAGGCTTCTTAGTACGCTTAAAGCATGCTGATATAACATGGGTTGAATCACCACAATAGAAGCACAACCCATTTTTTCGTCTAAAATTCTGCCGCTCGCTTCTGGACAGAATTCTATCACATTGCATATTTTCTGGCGTTTTCTCAGTAGACACCGCCAAATGGTGCACAGGTTTGCGCTCCCGCAGACGCCTATCGATCTGAATAGCCATCGTCATGGACTCATTCAGACTCGCAGGCACAGGGAACCCCACCATAACATCCTTAATGGCATCAGAGAGACCTTCTCTGAAAATCGCCGCCAGGGCGCACTCATTCCACTGAGTAAGCACAGACCATTTGCGGAATTTTTGGCAGTATATTTCAGCTTCATCTTGCCCCTGAGACAAGGACATCAAGGCCTTTTCCGCCTGAAGCTCTAAATGAGGTTCCTCATAAAGCAACCCCAAGGCCAGAAAAAACGCATCCACATTGAGCAACGCAGGATCCCCTGGTGCCAATGCAAAAGCCCAGTCTTGAGGGTCGCCCCGGAGCAAGGACATTACAATCCTGACCTGCTGTGCAGGGTCTCCGGCAGAGCGAGACTTCAGGGACAAAAACAATTTGCAATTATTTTTAAAATTTTGAAAGTGAGATCTATTCCCCGAGAAGAATTCAGGCAAAGGAATTCTAGGCTCAGACATAGGTGCATGAACAACAAAATCTTGCAAATTTTGTACCTTTGTGGCGAGATTATTCAAACCTGTAGCTACACTCTGAAGATCCATTTGAAACAGGTGAACACAGAGCCATTCAAGGATAAGAAGGAGAGAAAGAGAGGAAGGCTGCAGTATAGGCAGACTAGCAAGTGATTCAATTAAGAGCACACTCAGAACTAGAGGGAAAAAAAAAAAAAAAAAAAAAATTGTAGCAGACTTCTTTTTTCTCTCCTTTCTCAGCCAGTAATTTAACCCTTTTTTGGGCCGGTCAAACTGTCATGATTCTCAATGGCGAGAGAACATAGCCCAGCATATATGAGAACTAGCTCTTGGAAGATGGAAACTATACTGACCATGAACTAAACCTGCCGCACAACTAGAAGTGGCCGGGTAGCATGCCTACGTTTTTTTATCCCTAGATGCCCAGCGCCAGCCGGAGAACTACCTAATCCTAGCAGAGGAAAAGACAGTCCTGGCTCACCTCTAGAGAAATTTTCCCAAAAGGCAGACAGAGGCCCCCACATATATTGGCGGTGATTTTAGATGAAATGACAAATGTAGTATGAAAATAGGTTTAGCAAAAATCGAGGTCCGCTTACTAGATAGCAAGAAGACAGAAAGGGCACTTTCATGGTCAGCAGAAAACCCTATCAAAACACCATCCAGAAATTACTTTAAGACTCTAGCATTAACTCATAACACCAGAGTGGCAATTTCCGCTCACAAGAGCTTTCCAGACACAGTAACGAAACAGCAGCTGTGAACAGGAACAAAATGCAAAAACACACAAGGACAAAAGTCCAACTTAGCTGGGAGTTGTCTAGTAGCAGGAACATGCACAGAAAGGCTTCTGATTACATTGTTGACTGGCATGAAACTGACAGAGGAGCAAGGTTATATAGCGACTCCCACATCCTGATAGGAGCAGGTGAACAGAGGGGATGATGCACACAAGTACAATTCCACAAGTGGCCACCGGGGGAGCCCAGAATCCAATTTCACAACACGGGGCCAGGGCTGCTGTCATGGTCGACAGTAGTCCCTGTATAACCCCCCTCCCAGCACAAGATCATCTTCTCTTCTCTGAGTAATCCCTACAGACAGCTCCGCAATTAAAGAGTCACAGTCCGGCTTCACTTTGACTTCAACTTCTTTGCTTAACACAGCATTATCCAGGGCACAGTCAATCATAACAATTGGCAATACTTTCCCTTGCCTCTCCTCTCTACCGCTAAGCCTGTCCCCAGGACGGTTCGTTTCCTCTGCTCCCTCCTCTGTACTCAATGCTTTTCGGGGGGTATTTTCTGCCATTTTGCCCGGTCCTTAGAATAGTGGCCCATGTAAAAATCAGCAACATTTTGGATACCTTGCTCCTGTTCATCTTAGCCTTCTTCCCATAGCACTGCAGTTCCACTTATACTGCACCGCTATCTCTGGTGTCGCTGTGCTTCATTCTGTACTCTGGCCCTCTGCTGGGCCCACTCTTCTGACAAACCTTGCGGGGCACGGTGTTGCCCTGGGCTAGCCAGTCCTTTGTTCCATACGGGCGCCCTGGACCCCAACTAACTAAAACAGTGAAGACCTTACTAATTTATCCCACTGTGCCCCTCCTACAATTAACTATTTGCTATTTTAACCACAATGTGAATTCCCCCATTAAATAGTGCCCCATCTAGTGACCAACCCGGGGTACTTCACTTTCCCTAACAATAATATATCAAGCATGTGCATATAGTGGCAAAAAATGGTAATACACGTTACAGTGTAGCAGTACCATTAACCCCTTCCCGACCTTTGACGCAGCGTATGCATCATGAAAACCAGTGCCAATCCGACCTGTGATGCAGCATATGCGTCATGGTCGGATCGCGTCCCTGCAGGCCGGGTGAAAGGGTTAACTCCAATTTCACCCGACATGCAGGGACAGGGGGAGTGGTGCTACAGCCCAGGGGGGGTGGCTTCGCCCCCCCCCGTGGCTACGATCTCGCTGATTGGCTGTTGAAAGTGAAACAGCCAATCAGAGCAATCTGTAATATTTCACCTATGAAAATTGGTGAAATATTACAATCCAGCCATGGCCGATGCTGCAATAGCATCGGCCATGGCTGGAGACCCCGATCTGGATCTGCGATCTGCAGCCGCCGTCAGTGTTCCCTACCCCTCCGTCCTGTCCTAAGCGCCTTCCTCTCCCTCCGACCCTCTCCCGTCCTCCCCTCCGCCCCCCCCCCCTGCTGTCCGATCGCACTCCCCCATACTTACCTAGTCCCGGTGTCCCTCCCGGTGTCCTTGGTCTTCTCGCACGGGCGCCGCCATCTTGGAAAATGGCAGGCGCATGCGCAGTGCGCCCGCCAAATCTGCCAGCCGGCAGATCCGTTCCCTGTACATTTTGATCGCTGTGATAAGTTCTGTCACAGCGATCAAAATAAAAGAAATAGTAAATAAACCCCCCCCCCTTTATCACCCCCATAGGTAGGGACAATAATAAAGTACAGAAAATATATTTATTTTTGTTTTTCCATTAGGGTTAGGGTTAGGGTTAGGGGTAGGGTTAGGGTTGCACTTAGGGTTAGGGTTGCACTTGATAGGGTTGCACTTAGGGATAGGGTTGCACTTAGGGATAGGGTTGCACTTAGGGATAGGGTTGCACTTAGGGTTGCACTTAGGGCTAGGGTTGCACTTAGGGCTAGGGTTAGAATTAGGGTTAGAATTAGGGTTACAATTAGGATTAGAATTAGGGCTAGGGTTGGAATTAGGGTTAGAATTAGGCTATGTGCACACGATGCGGATTTGGCTGCGGATCCGCAGCAGATTGGTCGCTGCGGATTCGTAGCAGTTTTCCATCACGTTTACAGTACCACGTAAACCTATGGAAAATCAAATCCGCTGTGCCCATGGTGCGGAAAATACAGCGCGGAAACGCTGCGTTGTATTTTCCGCAGCATGTCAATTCTTTGTGCGGATTCCGCAGCGTTTTACACCTGCTCCATAATAGGAATCCGCAGGTGAAATCCACACAAAAAACACTGGAAATCCATGGTAAATCCGTAGGCAAAGTGCAGTGCGTTTTACCTGCAGATTTTTCAAAAACGGTGCCGAAAAATCTGCACACAAATCCGCAACGTGGGCACATAGCCTTAGGGTTAGGGTTGGAATTAGAATTAGGGTTGGAATTAGGGTTAAGACTAGGGTTAGGGGTGTGTTGGGGTTAGGGTTGTGGTTAGGGTTGGGATTAGAGTTAGGGGTGTGTTGGGGTTAGTGTTTGAGTTAGAATTGAGGGGTTTCCACTGTTTAGGCACATCAGTGGGTCTCCAACCCAGACATGGCGCCACCATTGATTCCAGCCAATCTTGCGTTGAAAAAGTCAAATGGTGCTCTCTCCCTTCCGAGCCCGGATGTGTGCCCAAACAGTGGTTTACCCCCACATATGGGGTACCAGCATACTCAGGAGAAACTGGACAACAACTTTTGCGGTCCAATTTCTCCTGTAACCTTGGGAAAATAAAAAATTGCAGGCTAAAAAAGTATTTTTGAGGAAAGAAATTTTTTTTATTTTCACAGCTCTGCGTTATAAACTTCTGTGAAGCACTTGGGGGTTCAAAGTGCTCACCACACATCTAGATAAGTTCCTTTGGGGGTCTAGTTTCCAAAATGGGGTTACTTGTGGGGGTTTCTACTGTTTAGGCACATCAGGGGCTCTGCAAACGCAACATGACGCCCGCAGAGCATTCCATCAAAGTCTGCATTTCAAAACGTCACTACTCCACTTCCGAGCCCCGGAATGTGCCCAAACAGTGGTTTACCCCCACATATGGGGTATCAGCGTACTCAGGAGAAACTGGACAACACATTTTGGGGTCAAATTTCTTTTGTTACCCTTGGGAAAATTAAAAAATTCTGGGCTAAAAAATTATTTTTGAGGAAAGAAAACTTATTTATTATTTTCAAGGCTCTGCGTTATAAACTTCTGTGAAGCACTTGGGGGTTCAAACTGCTCACCACACATCTAGATAAGTTCCTTTGGGGGTCTAGTTTCCATAATGGGGTCACTTGTGGGGAGTTTCTACTGTTTAGGCACATCAGTGGCTCTGCAAACACAACATGACGCCCGCAGAGCATTCCATCAAAGTCTGCATTTCAAAACGTCACTACTTCCCTTCCGAACCCCGACGTGTGCCCAAACAGTGGTTTACCCCCACATATGGGGTATCAGCATACTCAGAAGAAACTGGACAACAATGATTGAGGTCAAATTTCTCCTGTTACCCTTGGGAAAATAAAAAATTGCGGGCTAGAAAATCATTTTTGAGAAAAGAAAAATTATTTTTTATTTTCATGGCTCTGCGTTATAAACTTGTGTGAAGCACTTGGGGGTTCAAAGTGCTCACCACACATATAGATTAGTTCCTTGGGAGGTCTAGTTTCCAAAATGCGGTCAATTGTGGTGGAGCTCCAATGTTTAGGCACACAGGGGCTCTCCAAACGCGACATGGTGTCCGCTAATGATGGAGATAATTTTTCATTCAAAAAGTCAAATGGCGCTCCTTCCCTTCCGAGCCTTACCATGTGCCCAAACAGTGGTTTACCCCCACATGTGAGGTATCGGTGTACTCAGGAGAAATTGCACAACAAATTTTAGGATCCATTTTATCCTGTTGCCCAGGTGAAAATCAAAAAATTGAGGCTAAAAGAATTTTTGTGTGAAAAAATAGTACTTTTTCATTTTTACGGATCAATTTGTGAAGCACCTGGAGGTTTAAGGTGCTCACTATGCATCTAGATAAGTTACTTGGGGCGTCTAGTTTCCAAAATGGGGTCACTTGTGGGGGAGCTCCAATGTTTAGGCACACCAGGCTCTCCAAACGCGACATGGTGTTCGCTAAAGATTGGAGCCAATTTTTCATTCAAAAAGTCAAATGGCGCTCCTTCCCTTCCGAGCCCTGCCGTGCGCCCAATCAGTGGTTTACCCCCACATATGAGGTATCAGCGTACTCAGGACAAATTGGACAACAATTTTCATGGTCCAGTTTCTCATTTTACCCTTGGGAAAATAACTAAATTGTTGCTAAAAGATCATTTCTGTGACTAAAAAGTTAAATGTTCATTTTTTCCTTCCATGTTGCTTCTACTGCTGTGAAACACCTGAAGGGTTAATAAACTTCTTGAATGTGGTTTTGAGTACCTTGAGGGGTGCAGTTTTTAGAATGGTGTCACTTTTGGGTATTTTCAGCCATATAGAACCTGGAAACTGACTTCAAATGTGAGGTGGTCCCTAAAAAAAATTGTTTTGTTTATTTTGTTGTAAAAATGAGAAATCACTGGTCAAATTTTAACCCTTATAATATCCTAGGAAAAAAAAAATTTTGTTTCCAAAATTGTGCTGATGTAAAGTAGACATGTGGGAAATGTTATTTATTAACTATTTTGTGTCACATAACTCTCTGGTTTAACAGAATAAAAATTCAAAATGTGAAAATTGCGAAATTTTCAAAATTTTCGCCAAATTTCCGTTTTTTTTCACAAATAAATGCAGAAATTATCGACCTAAATTTATCACTAACATGAAGCCCAATATGTCACGAAAAAACAATCTCAGAATCGCTTGGATCCGTTGAAGCGTTGCTGAGTTATTACCTCATAAAGGAACACTGGTGAGAATTGCAAAAAATGGCCAGGTCATGAAGGTCAAAATTGACTGGGTCATGAAGGGGTTAATACATAATGATTAATGATAATACACCGAATAGTGTAGCAGTACGACATAATATGCAAGACACATTAAAGACATAATGTCACATTCCCTAGAACTGTAAGGACGAGGGATTGTCCTGAAGAATACTTGCTTTCCCTTTAACATGGTAGCATAACGCTCCTCAGACAACACAGGGTGAGGGTAAAACAGTGTGGCAATGCTTTATTGAACCACAAAACAGGCAGATAACAAGTGGAGCAGTCCAGCAAAATACCCCAAGATGGTGCACATTACAGTCTCACCCTTCCGCTGACTCGCCAGGATAATGGCAGCTCTTACTTCAGAGCTCCCAGGGTCGACTACCCCACCAGTGGCACACATACAGTGAGGAGGTAACAACAAGCATAGGAAGATGACAGTCCATTCAGGTACAAGGCCAGTTGAGCGGAGGGTCACAACCTGGCTTCATGTTCCAGGGTCGACTACCCCACCTGTGGCACACACACAGAGAGAAGGTAATGACAAGCTTAGCATGATGACAGTCCACTGAGATACAAGGCCAGTTGACCCGAGGGCCACAACCTGGTTTCTCCGAACATCTCCAGGGAGCCATGTGACCGGAGGGTCCCAAACCTAGCTTTCTCCAAATGTATCAATGGTTTTGCGATGGTCAATGGAGCAGATCTGTATTCTTCCAACTGGGGCCGAGCTTGCCTAGGTTGTTTCCTGTATAATGATAGATCTCTGTTCCTTGTGATGGAACCATGATGCATTGGCAGCAGTCCTGTAGGGTTCCCTGGATGTTTGGATGTCTTGATAGAATCTCTGGCTGTCTCTATCTCTCTCTATCTCTCTATTTTTATACTTAAAGGGAACCTGTCAGCAGGATTGTGCACAGTAACCTACACACAGAGTCAGGTCAGCGCCATTATGCTGATTAAAATGACACCTTGTTTGATGAAATCCATCTTGTGGTTGTTCTTTAATCTTTATTTTCAGTTTGTACTTAGAGAGATTCTCGTGCCCTAAGGTGGGGTTGACCTGCCCCCTACTTTGCTTAATGCATACCTAACATACTGAAGAAAGAGACCAAAAACACTTCTGCAGGCAGGTGCCAGCTCTGCAGCATAATCATATGTTTAGTGTGGCAATAATATATTTTCTTGATGTTATCCAGCTAGGGGAAAAAAAAATTGAAAATGGCACCTGCCGTGCCTTCGCAGTTGCAGCTATCGGTGTCTATAGCTGTGATCCGATAGCTGCTACTGCGCATGTGCCGGCGGTGCCATCTTACTGGAGAAAAAAAAAAAATTCCTCGTCCAAGATGGCGCCGCCTCCCCCTGTGCAGTAGCAGCTCTCAGATCACAGGTATTAGTGATGTGTAGTCCGGCTCTTTATGGGGATCTGGCTCTCATGACCCAGCTCACCAAAAAGAGCCAGCCCTTTTTAAATCCTAAATGGATCCCTATTAAATACACTGCTCAAAAAATAAAGGGGGACACTAAAATCCCACATCCTAGATATCACTGAATGAAATATTCCAGTTGTAAATCTTTATTTATTACATAGTGGAATGTGTTGAGAACAATAAAACCTAAAAATGATCAACGTAAATACCAACTAATATCCTACGGAGGTCTGGAGTTGGAATGATGCTCAAAATCAAAGTGGAAAATTAAGTTACAGGTTGATCCAACTTCAGTGAAAATGCCTCAAGACAAGGAAATGATCTTCAGTAGTGTGTATGACCTCCACGTGCCCGTATGATCTCCCTGCAACACGTGGGAATGCTCCTGATGAGCGGCGCATGGTCTCCTGAGGGATCTCCTCCCAGACCTGGACTAAAGCATCTGCCAACTCCTGGACAGTCTGTGGTGCAACATGACGTTGGTGGATGGTGCGAGACATGATGTCCCAGATGTGTTCAATCGGATTCAAGTCTGGGGAACAGGTGGGCCAGACCATAGCTTCAATTCCTTCATTTTGCAGGAACTGCTGACACACTCCATTGTCCTGCATTAGGAGGAACCCAGGGCCAACCGCACCAGCATATGGTCTCACAAGGGGACTGAGGATCTCATCTCGGTACCTAATGGCAGTCAGGCTACCTCTGGCGAGCACATGGAGGGCTGTGCGGCCCTCCAAAGACATGCCACCCCAAACCATTACTGACCCACTGCCAAACCGGTCATGCAGGATGTTGCAGACAGCAGATCGCTCTCCATGGCGTTTCCAGACTATGTCACGTCTGTCACATGTGCGCAGTGTGAACCTGCTTTCATCTGTGAAGAGCACAGGGCATCAGTGTCGAATTTGCCAATCCTAGTTTTCTGTGGCAAATGCCAAGCATCCTGCACAGTGTTGGGCTGTGAGCACAACCCCCATCTGTGGACGTCGGGCACTCAGACGATCCTCATGGAGTCAGTTTCTAACCGTTTGTGCAGACACATGCACATTTGTCATTTTGCAGGGCTCTGGCAGTGATCCTCCTGTTCCTCCTTGCACAAAGGCTGAGGTAGCGGTCCTGCGTCTGGGTTGTTGCCCTCCTACGACCCCCTCCACGTCTCCTGGTGTACTGGCCTGTCTCCTGGTAGCGCCTCCAGCCTCTGGACACTACGCTGACAGACACAGCAAACCTTCTTGCCACAGCTCGCATTGATGTGCCATCCTTGATGACATGCACTACCTGAGCCACTTGTGTGGGTTGTAGAGTCCGTCTCATGCTACCACGAGTGTGAAAGCACAACCAACATTCAAAAGTGACCAAAGCATCAGTGTTATGGTTTCCAATGGCAAGGAAACATCAGAAGCACAGAATAAACGGACAAGCTCTCGGGTGATGGAAACTAGAGCTGACCGCGATGCTAAACCTACACACCACACTAGAAGTAGCCAGGGGGCATTCCTGCGTTGTCTCTAGATGCCGCGCGCCAGCCGGAGAACTAACTACCCCTGGTAGAAGAAAACACAGTCCTGGCTTGCCTCCAGAGAATGTCCCCACAGGAGATAGCAGCCCCCCACATATAATAACGGTGAGAGCAGATGAAAAGACACACGTAGTATGAAAGCAGATTTAGCACAGAGAGGCCCGCTAACTAAATAGCAGAAAGATACAACAGAGGACTTCGCGGTCAGCTGCAAAACCCTTCAAAACACCATCCTGAAATTACCTTAACTCATGTGACAACTCATGCCACTGGAGTGGTAATTTCAGCCCAACAAGAGCTTCCAGCTGCAGAGATTCACATAAGTGCAAACTGGACAAAACATACAAAAATAGACTTAAGGACCAAAGTGTCCAACTTAGCTGAGCAGAAAACTGGGAGCAGGAACATGCAACAGAATCACTCTGGATACATTGATGGCCAGCATTAGAATGACTGAGGAGCAAGGTTAAATAGGATACTCCCACATCCTGATAGGAACAGGTGAACTGAGAAGGCAAAGCTTGCAGGACACCAGTACCACAAGAGACCACCGGGGGAGCCCACGAACCGAATCACAACACATCAGCCAGAAAGCATTGGTACTGAGATTTGGTCTGTGGTCCCCACCTGCAGAACCCCTTCTTTATAGAGTGTGTCTTGATAATTGCCAATAATTTCCATCTGTTGTCTATTCCATTTGCACAACAGCATGTGAAATTGATTGTCAAACAGTGTTGCTTCCAAAGTGGACAGTTTGATTTCACAGAAGCTTGATTTACTTGGAGTTATATTCTGTTGTTTAAGTGTTCCCTTTATTTTTTTGAGCAGTGTATGTGTTCAAAATATATGAACACATATTAATGCATTCGAAACCCAGCCCACCTATGGCACAAACTCCGTCCACTTGCTAAAACCATTTAAATTGATGAGTGGGTGGAGTTTTGATCGGGTGGGTGGAGTTACGTCTGCCGACATCGGGATTTTACACCTCGTGAGAGTCATTCATAGAATTTAGTGGCTCTCACTAGGGTGCCGGCTCCCAGGGATGCATTTAGGATTTAAGAAGAGCCGGCTCTTTTTGGTGAGCTGGCACCTACTTGCAGAAGCGTTTTTTGTCTTTCTTCAGTTTGTTAGGTATTTAGTATGCAAATTTTAAGGCAGGTCACTGAGGGATCAGTGACCTGTCAGCAGTCTGCATTATGAATATTTAATCAGAGCACCACACACACAAACCCTGCCTTAGGGCACGAGAATCTAATTAACACAAAACAGTAAATATATATTAAAGAACAACCATAAGATGGATTTCATCAATCAAGGTATCATTTTAATCAGTATAACAGCGCTGACTTGACACTATGCACAATCCCGCTGACAGGTTCCCTTTAACAATTGTCCTTCATCCAGTATTTACATAAAGGGTAAGAACAGAAATGAGATCAAGTAGCATTACTTGATTATTTAATCTATTTGCACAGTTTTTCCTCCTCTGCTTTCGAAGTTACCAAACTATCTGTCATAATTAGCATATTAGTTAATGCAGCGCCCCAGAGTCCTGGTCGCTGCAGTACTGTTGCTCTGCCACTAAGGGGAGTGATGGAACGTCTGATTGCACTAAAGGAGTTCACCTGACCAGGTAATACACACCCACAATACACTTCACACTCCGGCCACCAGGGGGGGTGGTTCTATCTATTAGACCACTCCTCACACTTGGGTAAAACTGGGGGTTGGACAGGAAGTCAGGGAGAAAAGGAGCTGGGAAGAGCTCGAGAGAGGACCTGTCAGAGGTGGGATCCTGGCAGAGCCCTAGTGAATAAGAAAGAACATTACGGAGCCGTGCCTGTGCTACAGCGGCAGTCTCCTAGGAAAGGACAAGAAGCGAGGGGTATTGTGAAGGAGTGAGAAACAGGAATACAGTGCAGAGGTGATAGGACCAGAAGGAGTCGTGCTGTAAGATCGAGGCACCATCCTTCTGAAGCGCAAAGTCGGTGGCCGGAACGCCGAGAAAGTAAGAGACTTTAAGCATTACTTCAAACCACGGCAGGACAGCCAATTATAGGTTGGCTGTCTCACCTAAATCACCTAAGCAGACAACGGAGGCAGCTGTGGGAGAGGGGCGACTCTAGGGTCCCGGAAGAACTCCAGGCCTACCCCGTCATACGGGTGCATCCTAGCCATATCATCTGGGGGACGGAGAGAACGAACATCAGAGACAGACAGAATCAGTTGTGAGGACTATCCTGGGGTGCTCAGCAGGGAAGGACTACAACACACAGGCGCTAGAAGGTAGACACTGATTTCCACCTGCTAAGGGAACTCCGGATGTGCCGTTGGACCGGCCGGTCTCAGCCAGCCCTGTTAACAGTGCTCTGGATTGAGTATCTCCAAACCTTCAGTAAAGAGGTAAAGAGACTGCAACCCTGTGTCCTCGTTATTCATCGCACCCTGCACTACACATCATCACTCTCCACTTTCATTGGACGCTCCTCAGCAGGGTCACGGACCGGGTCTAGCCACCGTGACAATCCCAGAACCGAGACAGAGAGAGACCCCGGTACCGGGTACCCCTCGGCCCTGCGGCAGTGGGGGCGCTCCATGAACATCACTAGTCATCAAGGATAAGAGCACAATATGTTATATGAAATATCAGCTTACAAGTCAATATTACAGGCTTACACAAACAAAAGTCTGTTTTCTTGATCAGCCAGAAAGAAATGCTTAAATTCAAAAGTTGACATATAGATAACAGCCTATTCTTCCTGGCTTGCTAAAAATAGTCGTCTGGTTAATTAACCCTTTTCTGGCATTGGACGTACTGTTCCGTTAATGTGACCTGGGACTTAATTACCATGGACGGAATAGTACGTCACGTGCGATCAGCCGCACTCACAGGGGAAGCGCCGCCGATCATGGCCGGGTGTCAGCTGATTCTCACAGCTGACACCCGGCACTATGTGCCAGGAGTGGTCACGGTCCGCTCCCGGCACTTTAACCCCCGACACACTACGATCAAACAAGATCGCAGAGCTCCGTTGGCATAGAGAAGCATCGCGCAGGACGGGGGCTCCCTGCGTGCTTCCCTGAGACCCTCAGAACAACACGATGTGATCGCATTGTTCCGTGGGCCTCCTCCCTGCAGGCCCCCGGATCCAAGTTGGCCACGGCGTCCTTCTGGGTCATGCAGGGAGGTGGCTTGTCAGTGCTTGTTGAGAGCAGGCTCTCACAATAAAACGATGCAAAAACAATTATTTTTTATATAAAATAGTTTTTATTGTATAAAAGCGCTAAAACATAAAAAAATATAAATGAGGTATCGCTGTAATCGTACTGACCCGAAGAATAAAACAGCCTTATCAATTTTACCACACGCGGAACGGTATAAATTCCCCACCCGAAAGAAATTCAAGAATTGCTGGTTTTTGTTTATTCTGCCTCCCAAAAATCATAATAAAAAGCGATCAAAAAATGTCATGTGCCTGAAAATGGTACCAATAAAAATGTCAACTTGTCCCACAAAAAACAAGACCTCACATGACTCTGTGGGCCAAAGTATGGAAAAATTATAGCTCTCAAAATATGATGATGCAAAAACTATTTCTTGCAATAAAAAGCGTCTTTTAGCGTGTGACAGCTGCCAAACATAAAAACCCGATATAAAAACCCACTATAAATAGTAAATCAAACCCCCCTTTATCACCCCTTTAGTTTGGGAAAAGTAATAAAATAAATGTTTTTTATTTATTTCCATTTTCCCATTAGGGTTAGGGCTAAAGTTAGGGTTAGAGTTGGGGGTAAAGTTAGGGTTAGAGTTGGGATTAAAGTTAGGGTTGGGGCTAAAGTTAGGGTTGAGGCTAGAGATGGGGTTAAGGCTTGGATTACATTTATGATTGGGATTAGGGTTAGGGTTGGGATTAGGATTGGGATTAGGGTTAGGGGTCTGTCAGGGTTAGGGGTGTGGTTAGGGTTATAGTTAGGGTTGGGATTAGAGTTAAGGATGTGTTGGGATTAGAGTTGTGGTTAGGGTTGGGATTAGGGTTAGGGGTGTGGTTAGGGTTGGGATTAGGGTTGGTAGTGTGGTTAGGGTTGGGATTAGGGTTAGGGGTGTGTTCGGGTTAGGGGTGTGGTAATGGTTAGGGTTGGGATTCGGGTTAGGGGTGTGTTGGGGTTAGGGTTGGTATTTGAATTGGGAGGTTTCCACTGTTTAGGCACATCAGGGGCTCTCCAATCGCGACATGGCATCCAATCTCAATTCCAGTCAATTCTATGTTGAAAAAGTAAAACGGTGCTCCTTCCCTTCCAAGCTCTGCTGTGCGCCAAAGAGTGGTTTACCTCCACATATGGGGTATCAGCGTACTCTGGACAAATAGGACAACAACTTTTGCCATGCAATTCCTCCTGTTACCCTTGGGAAAATAAAAATTTTGGGGCTAAAATATTATTTTTGTGGAAAAAAAAATGATTTTTTATTTTCACGGCTCTGTGTTATAAACTTTAGTGAAACACTTGGGGGTTCAAAGTTCTCACAGCACATCTAGATAAGTTCCTTGGGGGGTCTAGTTTCCAAAATGGGGTCACTTGTGAGGGGTTTCTACTGTTTAGGCACATCAGTGGCTCTGCAAATGCAACATGACGCCCGCAGACCATTCCTTCAAAGTCTGCATTCCAAAAAGTCACTACTTCCCTTCCGAGGCCCGACATGTGCCCATACAGTAGTTTTTTCCTACATATGGGGTATCAGCATACTCAGGACAAATTGTACAACAACTTTTGGGGTCCAATGTCTCCTGTTACCCTTGGAAAAATACAAAATTGGGGGCAAAAAGATCATTTTTGTGAAAAAAATATGATTTTTTATCTTCACGACTGTACATTATGAAGTTCTGTGAAGCACTTGGGGGTTCAAAGTGCTCACCACACATCTAGATGAGTTCCTTAGGGGGTCTACTTTCTAAAATGGTGTAACTTGTGCGGGGTTTCCACTGTTTAGGTACATCAGGGGCTCTCCAAACGCGACATGGCATCCGATCTCAATTCCAGCCAAGTTTGCATTGAAAAGTCAAGCGACGCTCCTTCCCTTCCGAGCTCTGCTATGCGCCCAAACAGTGGTTTACCCCACATATGTGGTATTTGCGTAATCAGGACAAATTGTACAACAAGTTTCCTGTTACCCTTGGTAAAATAAAACAAATTGGATCTAAAGTAAATTTTTTGTGAAAAAAAGTTAAATGTTCATTTTTTTTTTAAACATTCCAAAAATTCATGTGAAGCACCTCAAGGGTTAATAAACTTCTTGAATGTGGTTTTGAGCACCCTGAGGGGTGCAGTTTTTAGAATGGTGTCACTTTTGGGTATTTTCTATCATATAGACCCATCAAAGTGACTTCAAATGTGATGTGGTCCCTAAAAAAAATGGTGATGTAAAGATGAGAAATTGCTGGTCAGCTTTTAACCCTTATAACTCCCTAAAAAAAAATGTGGTTACAAAATTGTGCTGATGTAAAGTAGACATGTGGGAAATGTTACTTATTAAGTATTTTGTATGATATATCTGTGTGATTTAAGGGCATAAAAATTCAAATTTGGAAAATTGCGACATTTTCAAAATTTTCACCAAATTTCTGCTTTTTTCACAAATAAACATCATAAAGTCATATCAAATAAATTTTACCACTCACTTGAAGTACAATATGTCATGACAAAACATTGTCAGAATCACTGGGATCCATGGAAATTTCCAGAGTTATCTATATATATAATTGTCTAAAGGGTACTTCCATCTTTCTGTCTGCAATTTCCGTCACGGAAATCCCGTGTCACTGATTGGTCTCGCCAGCTGCCTGTCATGGCTGCCGCGACCAATCACTGACGGGCATAGTCCGATTAGTCCCTCCCTACTCCCCTGCAGTCAGTGCCCGGCGCCCGCTCCATACTCCCCTGCAGTCAGTGCCCGGCGCCCACTCCATACTCCCCGCAGTCAGTGCCCGGCGCCCGCTCCATACTCCCCGCAGTCAGTGCCCGGCGCCCGCATACTCCCCTCCACTCACCGCTCACACAGGGTTAATGCCAGTGGTAACGGACCGCGCTATGCCGCAGGTAACGTTACCGCTGCTATTAACCCTGTGTGTCCCCAACTTTTTACTATTGATGCTGCCTATGCAGCATCAATAGTAAATACATCTAATGTTAAAAATGATAAAAAAACAAAAAACCTGCTATACTCACCCTCCGTAGTCTGACGATGCGCTCGCGGCTGCCGCCATCTTCCGTTACCAGAGATACTTTGCGAAATTACCCAGAAGACTTAGCGGTCTCGCGAGACTGCTAAGTCATCTGGGTAATTTTGCAATGCATCCTGGGAACGGAAGATGGCGGCAGCCGCGCGCATAGGGACAGCTTCGCTGGATCCCAGGGGGTGAGTATATAACTATTTTTTGTTTTAACTATCTTTTTTTTAACACGGATATGTGCCCACACTGCTATATACTACGTAGGCAGTGTTATATAGCGCATGGGCTGCGTTACATACAGCGTGCCTGCTATATACTACGTGGCCAGTGTTATATACTACGTGGGCAATGTTATATACCGCGTGGGCAGTGTTATATACCGTGTGGTGGGCAGTGTTATATACCACGTGGGCAGTGTTATATACCGCGTGGGCTGTGTTATATACCGTGTGGGCTGCTATATACTACGTGGGCAGTGTTATATACTACGTGGGCAGTGTTATATACCGCGTGGGCAGTGTTATATACCGCGTGGCTGCTATATACTACGTGGGCAGTATTATATACCACGTGGGCAGTGGTATATACCGCATGGGCTGCGTTATATACCGCGTGGCTGCTATATACTACGTGGCCAGTGTTAGATACTATGTGGGCTGTGTTATGTACTGCATGGCCTGTGTTATATATTACATGACCACTGTTATATACTGCGTGGCCTGTGTTATATACTACATTGCCTGTGTTATATACTGCATGGCTGCTATATACTGTGTGGGCTGTGTTATATACTATTTGGGCTGTGTTATATACTGCGTGGCCACTGTTATATATTGCGTGGCCTGTATTAACGCATTGGGTATTCTACAATATGTATGCATGTATGTATATAGCAGCCACATAGTATATAGCACAGGCCACGTAGTATTTGTCTGCTATATACTACATGGCTTCTATACTACGTGGCCTGTGCTATATACTATGTGGCTGCTATATACATACATACATACATATTCTAGAATACCCGATGTGTTAGACTCGGGCCACCATCTAGTAACCTCATAAAGGGACAGTGGTCAGAATTGTAAAAATTGGCCTGGTCATTAACGTGCAAACCAAGGTTAAGGGGTTAAGATACAATGCTGGGTCTCCAGAATAAGGTTGATTCTCTCAGCTGCTAAAATCATTTACTCTCCCTTCATATACTAGCTCTGGGCATCTCTTCTTTGGTGTTGAAAGAATCTTGTTCCTGGAAATTGTTGAGCTGAGTAATTGGGAATAGTAGTTGAAGTGTTCTTGGTGCAGCAGTCCGTGAGTGTTTATCTCTTCTTTATTATTGAGTTTGTTTCTTACTCCCTTTTCCTATCTTCATCCCTATTTTTGGTGAGTGTTTTTGTATGATAGTGGGTTTCAGTTATCCTTGTCTGTCTTTGTGTCTTGTTTCCCTTACATTGTCCCATGCCTCATGGTGTGGGGAGGGGACAGATTAGGGTTTAACAGGAGCATAGTAAGGTCGGAGACCCAGGCTTCTGTACCATCAAAAGCATCAGAATATTGGTGTGGCGGGCAGTCAGGCTGAACCTTAACCTAGGGTGGCCCTCCTGGATAGGTTCTCTGGGGGACGGGATAGATTTGTTGTTTTCTGTGAAGCCTGCAAGCTTTATTTTAGGCTCTGTCCACATTCATCTGGGAGTGAGGAGCAATGGGTTGAGATTGTTATTTCCCTCCTTCAAGGAGATCCTCAATCCTGGACCTTTTTACTCCTGTCAGACTCGCTGTCTCTCCAGTCGCTTGATGTTTTTGTTTTGCGACTCTAGGCCTTGTGTATGATGATCTGGACCATGTCTCCCTGAGCTCCAGCAGGGAGATCGGTCGGTAGAGGAATTTTGCTTAGAGTTCCGCAGATGGGCTACTGACATCATGTGGATTGGGTTTTCATTGGCTGCAAGCCATAATCATCAACATTAACAGAAATAAACACTGCAAATAGATCACTCTGTTTGTAATGACTCTATATAATATACGAGTTTCACTTTTTGTACTGAAGAACTGAAATACATTAACTTTTTGATATTCTAATTTTGTGAGAAGCACCTGTATATTGCTCAGTAGAATGCTAGTTTTCACAAATGTATCACATGTATTAAACCCTTTAGGCTTCGGGCACACGTTCAGGATTTCTTGCAGAAATTTCCTGAGCAAAACAGGCCATTTTGTGCAAGAAATCTGCATGCATTTTTCTTGCGTTTTTACCGCGTTTTTGGTGCCTTTTTTTGCGGATTTTTCCGGAGGTTCCCAATGCAATAATATAGTGGGAAATCCGCAAAAAATCCGCAAAATTAATGAACATGCTGAGTTTTTTACCGCGATGCGTTTTTTTAGTGGAAAAAGGCGCATCATGTGCACAACAATTGCGGAATGCATTCTAAATGATGGGATGCATAATGTATGCGTTTTTTTTCGCGTTTTTATAGGGAAAAAACGCAAAAAAAAATGCAAAAAATCTGCTACGTGTGCACACAGCCTTACAGCTGAATTTGGTATTTTTAGAACACAAAACCTTTGTTTGTGCATCTTTGTTGTGCTCTGTCTCTATCCACCACAAGGTGGAGCTCAATACATTTAGATTTTTTAGTTCAATTGTAGCAGCCAATGAAACCTCAAGGAGGATTCCAGGTTTTTGCAGGCCCTTGAATGACAGAAATCCACTGGGCTCCTCTTTGGATTTTTTTCTCACCTTTATTCTCATCAAGAGCTACAACTTTTTATTTTTCAGTTAATAGAGTTTTGTGAAGGCTTTTTTTTTTCAGGACAAGCTACCTTTTTTATCGTTAATATTTTGAGGTTCATGAAATTTTCTGATCTCTTTTTATTCATTTTTTTTAGGAGTTGCAATGACCAAACTCCCCCCTCCCCATTTCGATTTATTTTTTGTTTTGACAATTACCATAAATGTTAGTTCACAAAGTTATGCATGTGGCAATAGTAAATATGTTGTTCAATTAACCTTCACATTTCATTTATGTTCTTGGAAAAAGGGTATTTTGAATATATATATATATATATATATATATATATATATATATATATATATATATATATATACATATATACAGTTAGGTCCATATATATTTGGACAGAGACAACATTTTTCTCATTTTGGTTATAGACATTACCACAATTTAATTTTAAACAAAACAATTCAGATGCAGTTGAAGTTCAGGCTTTTAGCTTTCATTTGAGGGTATCCATATTAAAATTGGATGAAGAGTTTAGGAGTTTCAGTTCCTTAACCTGTGCCACCCTGTTTTTTAAAGGGACCAAAAGTAATTGGACAATTGACTCCAAGGCTATTTCATGGACAGGTGTGGGCAATCCCTTCATTATGTCATTCTCAACTAAGCAGATAAAAGGCCTGGAGTTGATTTGAGGTGTGGTGCTTGCATTTGGAAGGTTTTCCTATGAAGTAAACATGCGGTCAAAAGTGCTCTCCATGAAGGTGAAACAAGCCATTCTTAAGCTGTGAAAACAGAGAAAAAACCCATCCGAGAAATTGCTACAATATTAGGAGTGGCAAAATGTACAGTTTGGTACATCCTGAGAAAGAAAGAAAGCACTGGTGAACTCATCAATGCAAAAAGACCTGGGCGCCCACGGAAGACAACAGTGGTGGGTGATCGCAGAATAATCTCCATGGTGAAGAGAAACCCCTTCACAACAGCCAACCAAGTGACCAACACTCTCCCGGAGGTCGGCGTATCAATATCCAAATCTATCATAAAGAGAAGACTGCATGAAAGTAAATACAGAGGGTTCACTGCACGGTGCAAGCCAATCATAAGTGTCAAGAATAAAAAGGCTAGACTGGACTTTGCTAAAAAACATCTAAAAAAGCCAGCACAGTTCAGGAAGAACATTCTTTGGACAGATGAAACCAAGATCAACCTCTACCAGAATGATGGAAAGAGAAAAGTATGGCGAAGGCTTGGTATAGCTCATGATCCAAAGCATACCACATCATCTGTAAAACACGGCGGAGGCAGTGTGATGGCTTGGGCATGCATGGCTGCCAGTGGCACTGGGTCACTAGTGTTTATTGATGATGTGACACAGGACAGAAGCAGCCAAATGAATTCTGAGGTATTCAGAGCCATACTGTGTGCTCAGATCCAGCCAACTGCAGCAAAACTGATTGGTCGTCGTTTCATACTACAGATGGACAATGACCCAAAACATGAAGCCAAAGCAACCCAGGAGTCTATTAAAGCAAAGAAGTGGAATATTCTTGAATGGCCAAGTCAGTCACCTGATCTCAACCAAATTGAGCATGCATTTCACTTGTTAAAGACTAAACTTCAGACAGAAAGGCCCACAAACAAACAGCAACTGAAAACCACCGCAGTGAAGGCCTGGCAGAGCATCAAAAAGGAGGAAACACAGCGTCTGGTGATGTCCATGAGTTCAAGACTTCAGGCAGTCATTGCCAGCCAAGGGTTTTCAACCAAGTACTAGAAATGAACATTTTATTTAAAATTATTGAATCTGTCCAATTACTTTTGGTCCCTTTAAAAACAGGGTGGCACATGTTAAGGAGCTGAAACGCCTAAACCCTTCATCCAATTTTAATGTGGATACCCTCAAATGAAAGCTGAAAGTCTGAACTTCAACTGCATCTGAATTGTTTTGTTTAAAATTCATTGTGGTAATGTCTATAACCAAAATGAGAAAAATGTTGTCTCTGTCCAAATATATATGGACCTAACTGTATATATATATATTGTTTCTGACACCAGATAGGGTATAATGCTGTCAGGTATGCAGCTAAGTCACTGTTCAGGCTATTCTTATTCCTGGTTTGATTCAGTTGTTTTTGCTTTTTTGAACATGCACAGTTTTTGAGATCATATCTGTTGTTTGTGTGTGGGTGTTTTTATGGTACTGTAATTCTTTTTGTATATATAAATGACAAAGATATGAAGCAAGATGATGATGCATCGGTGACTGCAGGAAGGCACTAAAGCACATAAAATGGAGTGGGATGTTGCAGTTACGACATTTCTTAACCCATAACATCTTACGATAAAGCCACATTTTTGGGATACTCTGTTCAGATTTGTTCTTGACATGGCTTTGTTTTTCACTATCTTCTTTGTAAATAATATATCACACTATATTTTACACTGTAGTAATATTTCTTAGCTATTTGCTAAATATTAGGGGGACTAACTGCTGGGACCAATTCAGTGATTTTCCAGCAATATGATTGCTGCTAGTGGAGATTTTAATAGAGCAGCCATTCCATTCAAAGTATATGGCATTGATGGAAACAGCTAATTTCCCAAAAATTCTTAAATTGTCTAGAATTGCATAAAAATGAAATAAAAGAAAATCTGCCACCCAGTTTTTGCAACCTAATCCAAGAGCAGCATAATGTATGCTATATACCTGTCCCGGGTATCCTGAGCTCCGCTTCTTTCACCTGGATCCACTGACCTCTGTTGTTCTCCACATAGGATTTTTCAGGGCTCTATGACCACATCTCCCTAGGCCCACTTAACCACCTCACAATCTTGGGATTTTCCATTTTTGCATTTTCGTTTCTTGCTCCCCTTTTTCCCAGGGCCATAATGTTTTTATTTTTCTGTTAATATGGCCATGTGAGGTCTTGTTTCTTGTGGGACGCGTTGTACTTTTGAGCATCACCATTGATTTTACCATATAGTGTATTAGAAAATGGGAAAATCCCAAGTGCTTTGAAATTGCAAAAAAAATTATTTTTAGTTTTTTTTTACCATGTTTACTAAAGCCTAAAACTGACCTGGCAATATGATTCTCCTATGAGCACGCTGATGCCAAACGTATATAGGTTCTTTTTTATTTAAGTGGTGAAAACAATCAAAAATTAGAGTAAAAAATGGTGCCATATTCTGACACCCATAGCGTCTCCATTTTTTTGGATTTGGGTCTGGATAAGGGCTAAGTTTTTGCGTGCAGAACTGATGTTTTTATTGATACCATTTTGGGATAGATACAATGTTTTGATCTTCTGTAATTGCATTTTATTGCAAAGCTGCGGCACCCAAAAAAACCATAATTCTGCTGTTTAGATTTTTTTTTCTTGTTACGCCATTTACCGATTAATTTACCTTATATTTTAACTGAATCATAGAATCATAGAGTTGGAAGGGACCTCAAGGGTCATCGTGTCCAATCCCCTGCTCAATGCAGGATTCACTAAACCATCTCAGACAGATGTCTGTCCAGCCTCTGTTTGATGACTTCCATTGAAGGAGAACTCACCACCTCTTGTGGCAGTCTGTTCCACTCATTGATCACCCTGTCAAATTTTTTTCTCATATCTAATCTGTATCTTCTCCTTTTCAGTTTCATTCCATTGCTTCTTGTGTTTCCATGTGTAAATGAGAATAAGGATGATCCCTCTACAACTATGACATCGCTTCAGATATTTGTAGTCAGCTATCAGGTCTCCTCTAAGCCTCAGGTCTCCTCTTTTTTGCAAGCTATACATTCCCAGAACCTTTAGCATTTCCTTGTAGGACATACTTTGCAGTCTGCTCAGCTTCCTGGTTTCTCAACACAGCGATATCAAATATGTGTATGTTTTATTTATTTTTTATTGTTGTAGTTTGAATGGGGCAAAAGGGGGTGATTTGAAATTTTGTTTTATTTTTTAAAATATTTTATAAAGCAAATTTTCCAGGTCATCCCTCCCGACAGCACTATGGAGGTCATCCTTCTTATCCTTGCTGAGACAGAAAACAACAAGTGGTTAAAAGGTGGAGGAAACCCAGAAGTCTCTCTCTATACAGGACGAGATGTTCGGTGATAGAAGATTCCAGCGGAACAGAGTCTTCTCTGTTAGCAACCACATCCCCTCGATGATCATGGAGGAGTGGGAAGATGCCGAAAAAAGGCTCGTTATCTCCAGAGACTTTAAGCTTTGCCTGCCCTTCAAACCAGAGGACAATAAAGCCTGGGATGACATCCCAAAATTCTATGTGCCCATAGCCAAGGTGGCAAAGAGGACTTTGATCCCATTCAATGACTCATCTAAACTTAAGGACTGATGGATCGAAAAGCGGACAGTCTCCTTAAGAGAACCTGGGAGACATCAGCGGCCATAGTTTGAGCCAACATCGCAGCAACCTCGGTTGCTCGGTCCATGCACCTGTGGGTCAATGACATGGAGGACAATCTAAAGTCTAAAACCCCCAAGGAGGTTATCCAGAGGTCCCTTCCATTCCTAAAGCTAGCTACAGAGTTTGTGGCTGACGCACCTGCAGAGTCTGTTAGATTTGCAGGCATGAACGGAGCCTTATCAAGCTGTGTTCCATTCCCTTCTCGGGTGATAGAGTATTTTGCCCCGTTCTAGATGATATTCTAGAGGAAGCAATTGATAAAAAGATGGGGTTCACTGATAATAAACCAAAAAAGTACTAGCCCTTTCATAGACCCCCAACCCTAACCAGAGGTCAGGCTACAAGGAGAAGGGTAAGTCATGCAGAAGGAGCTACTCCGAAAGAGGTAGGGGTAAAGGCTCTATCTTTGGTTCAGGCTCAGGATCAGGAAGACAATGACGTGTGAGAGTGGAGGACGGCTAAGACAGTACTTGGAAAGTTGGTGAGAGATCTCAGAGAATCAGTGGGTATTGGGGATAATCTCCTCAGGTTATAGGATAGAGTTTACCCAGACCCCACCAGGAAGATTCATTATTGCAAACTCCCAACTCCAGTCTGCTGCTTCCCCCTTGTGGTTGGATGTTCAGAATCTTCTAAAGATCGGAGCAATAGTTCCGCTTCACGAGGAAGAAAGGTTCATTCCAGTCTCTTCTTGGTCAAAAAACCCTTGGGAGAGAGTCGCACAATAATAAATCTGAAACCTCTAAACCGCTGGGTGAAGTACAAAAAATTCAAGATGGAATCAATCTGGTCCACAGTCCCCCAGATAGACAAAAACACAGTGATGTGTACCCTAGACCTAAGGAATGTGTGCTATCATGTTCCCATCCATGCTTTCTTCCAACATTATTTAAGGTTCATTCTAAGGGCCCAGGGGTGGGACCTTCTCTACCAGTTCCATTGCCTTCCCTTTGGTCTAGCCTCAGCGTCCAGGCATTCACAAAGCTAGTGGCAGAAGTGGTCGCCTATCTTAGGAAGTTAGATATCATCATAGTCCCCTACATGGATGACTTTTTTTTATCATAGCCAGCTCCAGGGAAGAACTTGTGTAGCACTTTCAGACCTGCATGTTTCAAAGGCTGGGCTGGGTGATAAACTGGAAGAAGTCAGCTCTCTCCAGAATCCAGAAAGAAGTTCCTGTGGGTTCTCCTAGACTCAAACCTAAGAACATCTTTCTTACCAGCACAGAAGGAGACCTCAATAGGGGACAGGATCCGTCAATTTTCAGGAAGCAGTTGTTCCATCAAGGAGGCAATGAGGATCCCGGGACTAATGACTTCCTGTATCCCATGTGTTCAGTTGAGTCAGTTCCACTCGCAGGATCTCCAGGGGGCCATTCTATCTGCCTGGGACAAATGCCAACTGTCCCTGGATACTGTGATGCCCCTCTCCTCCTCAGTAAAGAAGGAGCTGGTTTCCTCTGCTGAGGAATATGTCAGTGGAAGAGCCAATCCTACTCCCATGGAGCGAAGACCTTTTCTCTTCCAAGGCCCAGTGTTTCACCAGAACTCAGGCAGTCTGCACCTTTCGGCATGAATCCTGAGAGGCAGGTCCTGAGGTTAAGGGGGTTATCTGATGAGGTGATATCTACCGTTCAGGCAAGTAGAAAGCCCGTAACATCATCCATATATAACAAGATCTGGAAGCGATTCTGTACGAAGTGCGGGAGATCCTCGGTGGATACATCTCGCCCTGATATACCCAGGATCCTAGATTTCCTGCAGGCAGAATTCAACAAAGGCTTAAAGCCGAGTACCCTGAGAGTACAAATTTCAGCAATAAGTGTATTTTTTGATTCTCCCCTAGCAGCCCACTCCTGGATAGCGAGATTCTCTAGAGACATACAAAGGCTGAAACCCTTGGTGAGGAGATCTGTCCCACCCTGGGATCTTAACCTGGTACTCAATGCACTATGTAATCACCCATACGAGCCAGTAAGTAGTGTAGACATTAGCAGACTCTCGTTTAAAACTGCTTGACCCAGCTTTCCTCCCCAATGTTGTGTCGGCCCCAAATATGAATCAGGAAATTGTGCTTCCTTCTTTCTGCCAGTGTCCTAGAAATCCTAAGGAGCAGACCTTTCCATAGATGTGAGTCAGATGATTCTCTAATACCTGGAAGCCACCAGGGAATGGAGACTGGACCCAAGCTTGTTCATGCAGTACGGAGGAGTAAATAGGGGGAAGAAGGCGGCAAAATCCAAGATAGCAACGTGAATCAGATCCATGATCAGGCTGGCTTATGAGACAGAAATGAAACATCCACCTAAAATGTTAAAGGCCCATTCAACTATAGCAACATCCACTTTGTGGGAAGAAAGTAGGGGAGCATCAGTGGATCAGATTTGTAGGGCTACAACATGGTCCAGTCTGAGCAATTTACCGAGACATTGCAAACTAGATGTGGTTTCAGGACAAGTTACCTTTGGTAGGAAGTTTTTTATGCAGTGATCCCATCCTAGATCACCATACTTTGGTATTCTCCATAGTGCTGTCAGGAGGGATGACCTGGAAAAAGGAAATTAGACCTACTGGTAATTGTGTTTCCAGGAATCCATCCTGACAGCACGGTTAGTTCCTTCCCTTTGAGAAATTATATACCTATGTGACGTAACATTTATATAAAGAATGTCTAATAAATTCTGTTGCATCCATCCTGGTGTTGTACTTGGAAAAGACACTTGAGGGGTAGAGATAGGAGGATCCTTTTAACCTCTCGTTGTGTCCTGTCCCAGCAAGGATAAGAAGGACAACCTCCATAGTGCTGTCTGGTCTGACGAGAATATAGCCGCTGGGCTGTTTGTAAATAAACCAAATTTTTTGTGATCCGTGAAGACCTGGAAGGGAAAGCGAGCCCCCTCCAAAAGATGTCTCCACTCCGAGAAGGCTAACTTCACTGCTAGCAACTCCCTGTCCCCGATGGAATAATTTCTCTCCGCTGGTTGGAAGGTCTTGGAGAAGAAGAAGCAAGGATGCTTCCGACCTTAAGCATCCTTTTGGAAGAGGACTGCTCCTGCACCAACGGATGAGGCATCCACCTCCATTATAAACGGCTTATCAACATCGGGAAGATGTAGGATGGGAGCGCTAGCAAAATGAGATTTAATAGAAGAAAAAGCCTTGGAGACCTCTTCAGACCACAATTTGGGATTTGCTCCCTTCTTGGTGAGGTCTACCAAGGGAGCTACCAAAGTTGAGAAGTGGGGAATGAACTGACGATAGTAATTTATGAACCCCATAAAGCGCTGCACCGCTTTAAGAGAATGGGGTTCTTGCCAGTCCATCACAGCCTGCAGTTTGGCAGGATCCATAGCCAATCCCTGGGCGGAGATGATATAGCCCAGGAAAGGTAAAGACTCCTGCTCAAACATACACTTCTCCAACTTTGCATAGAGGGAGTTTGCCCATAAGAGGTCGAAGACTCTGCCAACATCTCTCCGGTGTGAGTCAATATCTGGAGAGACGATGAGAATATCATCCAGATAGACTATGACCGAGGTGGAGAGCATATCCCGGAAGATATCGTTGACAGTCTTGGAAAACGGCTGGGGCATTACAGAGCCCGAAGGGCATCACCAGATACTCATAGTGCCCATCCCTGGGATTAAACGCCGTCTTCCATTCGTCCCCCTCATGGATGCGAATCAGGTTATAAGCACCCCGCAGATCTAATTTGGTAAATACCCTTGCTCCCCGTAGCCTATCAAAGAGCTCATAAATCAGGGGCAACGGGTATTTATTCTTAACGATGATGGCGTTAAGACCCCTGTAATCTATGCAAGGACGTAATTCTCCATTCTTCTTCTGCACGAAGAAGAACCCCGCCCCTGCAGGTGACACTGACTTCCTAATGAACCCTCTTGCCAAATTCTCCTGGATGTATTGGGACATAGCCTCCGTTTCCGGGAGAGAGAGGGGATAGACCCGTCCCCGAGGAGGTTCTGCTCCAGGCAAGAGATCAATAGGACAGTCATAGGGACGGTGAGACGGAAGGGTCTCCGCAGCCTTTTTGGAGAATACGTCTGCATAGGACCAATAGCACCTGGGAAGGGAAGAGAGATCTGCGGGTATCTCAGTAGAGGAAACCTGAACGCACTCCCTCACACATCTGCCCTTACATGAATCACTCCAACCCAATATCCTCCCAGAGGTCCACTCAATATGTGGGGAGTGGAAACGGAGCCAGGGTATTCCCAGCAGAATCTCGTCCATTCCCTTGGGAAGAACAAGAAGGGAAATAATCTCCTGATGGGAAGGGGACATAGATAACGTGATAGGGACAGCCTGGTGTGTGATTTGTGAGGGAAGTGTCGACCCATTCACTACTCTAACAGTCACCGGTTTGGTGAGCATCACCAGAGGTATTGGATGGCGCAGTGCAAAAGCAGAGGACATGAAATTCCCCTCTGCTCCAGAGTCCACACAAAGCTCGACTGTTAGAGAGGATGAGCCTAACATGATTGTCCCTTTGAAGGATAGCTTGGATGAAAACGCCGCTGTGTCTAGTGAACCTCCTCCAATGGTTACTAGACGCGATCGTTTACCCGACAGTTGTGAATTCTGTTCTCGAACTCCCTCCGGTGGTTATGAATGGTACTTCGGCGAGTTCTGTCCATGGACTCCCTCTGGTGGCTGTGAGTGGAGCTACTGGTTCTGAGGTTCTGTCCTCAGCTGACCTCGTTTAGTCCTAGGCTGGCTGCTCTATTTAACTCCACTTAGATCGTTACTTGATGCCAGCTGTCAATGTCCTAGTACTGGTTCAGTTTGCTCTTGGATCTTTCAGATGACCTGTCTACTCCAGCAAAAGCTAAGTCCCTGCTAGCTTATTTGTTTACCACTGTTTTCTTGTCCAGCTTGCTATCATGATTCTGCCTTGCTAGCTGGAAGCTCTGGGATGCAGAGCCGTGAGTCGGTGCGGGGTCTCTTTTGCACACTCTGCGTGGTTTTTGGTAGTTTTTTATGCTGACCGCAAAGATACCTTTTCTATCCTCAAGTCTGTTTAGTTAAGTCTGGCCTCCTTTGCTGAAACCTATTTCATTCCTGTGTTTGTGACTTCCATCTTAACTCACAGTCAATACGTGTGGGGGGCTGCCTATTTCTTTGGGGAATTTCTCTGAGGCAAGTTAGGCCTTATTTTCTATCTTTAGGGGTAGTTAGCTCTTAGGCTGTGAAGAGGTGTCTAGGCAGAGTCAGGTACGCTCCACGGCTATTTCTAGTTGTTGTGATAGGATTAGGGGTTGCGGTCAGCAGAGCTCCCACTTCCCAGAGCTTGTCCTGTATTACTAGTTTGCTCATCAGGTAATTCCTAGTGCTCCTAACCACCAGGTCATCATAACAGTACAGCTGGCCCGTAAAGTGTTAATGCATCTCAATAGAGGGATAAAGGAAGTTCTGAGACCATTTTTTTTTTTTCCTCTGCAGCGTGTTTTGTTTTTCTGTTCCTCTAAATCTCTGGGTGGTTCAGGACACAGGTGTAGATATGGACATTCAAGGTCTGTCCTCTTGTGTGGATCAACTCACTGCAAGGGTACAAGGCATTCAAGATTATGTAGTTCAGAACCCGATGTTAGAACCCAGAATTCCAATTCCTGATTTGTTTTCTGGGGATAGATCTAAGTTCCTGAATTTCAAAAATAATTGTAGACTGTTTTTTGCTTTGAAACCCCGCTCCTCTGGTGACCCCATTCAGCAAGTAAAAATCATTATTTCTTTGCTACGTGGCGACCCTCAAGACTGGGCATTTTCCCTTGTGCCAGGAGATCCTGAATTGCGTATTGTAGATGCGTTTTTTCTGGCGCTTGGGTTGCTTTATGATGAACCAGATTCAGTGGATCAGGCAGAGAAGATCTTGCTGGCTTTGTGTCAGGGTCAGGATGAAGCGGAGGTTTATTGTCAGAAGTTTAGAAAATGGTCTGTGCTTACTCAGTGGAATGAGTGTGCCCTGGCGGCAATTTTCAGAAAGGGTCTTTCTGAAGCCCTTAAGGATGTTATGGTGGGATTTCCCACGCTTGCTGGTCTGAATGAGTCTATGTCCTTGGCCATTCAGATCGATCGACGCTTACGTGAGCGCAAAACTGTGCACCGTGTGGCGGTATCTTCTGAGCAGAGGCCTGAGCCTATGCAATGTGATAGGACCTTGACCAGAGCTGAACGGCAAGAATACAGACGTCAGAATGGGCTGTGTTTTTACTGTGGTGACTCCACTCATGCTATCTCTGATTGTCCTAAACGCACTAAGCGGTTCGCTAGGTCTGCCACCATTGGTACGGTACAGCCAAAATTTCTTTTGTCCGTTACTCTGATTTGCTCTTTGTCGTCCTATTCTGTTATGGCATTTGTGGATTCAGGCGCTGCCCTGAATTTGATGGACTTGGAGTTTGCCAGGCGCTGTGGTTTTTTCTTGGAGCCCTTACAGTATCCTATTCCATTGAGAGGAATTGATGCTACGCCTTTGGCCAAGAATAAGCCTCAGTACTGGACTCAATTGACCATGTGCATGGCTCCTGCACATCAGGAGGATATTCGCTTTTTGGTGTTGCATAATCTGCATGATGTGGTCGTTTTGGGTTTGCCATGGCTACAGGTCCATAATCCAGTATTGGATTGGAAATCAATGTCTGTATCTAGTTGGGGTTGTCAAGGGGTACATGGGGATGTCCCATTGTTGTCAATTTCGTCTTCCCATCCTTCTGAAGTCCCTGAGTTCTTGTCAGATTACCGGGATGTATTTGATGAGCCCAAATCCAGTGCCCTACCTCCTCATAGGGATTGTGATTGTGCTATTAATTTGATTCCTGGTAGTAAGTTTCCGAAGGGCCGACTGTTCAATTTATCTGTGCCAGAACACGCCGCTATGTGGAGTTATGTAAAGGAGTCCTTGGGGAAAGGGCATATTCGCCCGTCGTCGTCACCGTTGGGAGCAGGGTTCTTTTTTGTGGCCAAGAAGGATGGTTCTCTGAGACCTTGTATAGATTACCGCCTTCTCAATAAAATCACCGTCAAATTTCAGTACCCTTTGCCGCTACTGTCTGATTTGTTTGCTCGGATTAAGGGGGCTAGCTGGTTCACCAAGATAGATCTTCGAGGGGCGTATAATCTTGTGCGTATTAAACAGGGCGACGAATGGAAAACAGCATTTAATACGCCCAAGGGCCATTTTGAGTACCTGGTGATGCCATTCGGGCTTTCTAATGCTCCATCTGTGTTTCAGTCCTTTATGCATGACATCTTCCGAAAGTACCTGGATAGATTCATGATTGTATATTTGGATGATATTTTGGTCTTTTCGGACGATTGGGAGTCTCATGTGAAGCAGGTCAGAATGGTGTTCCAGGTCCTTCGTGCTAATTCCTTGTTTGTGAAGGGGTCTAAATGTCTCTTTGGAATTCAGAAGGTTTCATTTTTGGGCTTCATTTTTTCCCCTTCTACTATCGAGATGGACCCTGTTAAAGTTCAGGCCATTTATGATTGGACTCAGCCTACTTCTGTGAAGAGCCTTCAGAAATTCCAGGGCTTTGCTAATTTTTACCGTCGCTTCATCGCTAATTTTTCTAGTGTTGTTAAACCATTGACTGATTTAACCAAGAAAGGTGCGAATGTGGTCAATTGGTCCTCTGCGGCCATTGAGGCTTTTCAGGAGTTGAAGCGTCGTTTTTCTTCTGCCCCTGTGTTGTGTCAGCCAGATGTTTCGCTCCCGTTTCAGGTCGAGGTGGATGCTTCTGAGATTGGAGCAGGGGCTGTTCTATCTCAAAGAAGTTCTGATGGCTCGGTGATGAAACCATGTGCTTTCTTTTCTAGAAAGTTTTCGCCTGCTGAGCGCAATTATGATGTGGGCAATCGAGAGTTGTTGGCTATGAATTGCTGGGTTGCTTTTCCCCTTGCCGGTCCCGAAAATGCCCTGGACGCATATTTCCATGGATTTTATTTCAGATCTCCCTGTCTCTCAAAGGATGTCGGTTATCTGGGTGGTTTGTGATCGCTTCTCTAAGATGGTCCATTTGGTGCCTTTGCCTAAATTGCCTTCCTCCTCTGATTTGGTTCCGTTGTTTTTCCAGCACGTGGTTCGTTTACATGGCATTCCGGAGAACATCGTGTCGGACAGAGGTTCCCAGTTTGTTTCGAGGTTTTGGCGGTCCTTTTGTGCTAAGATGGGCATTGATTTGTCTTTTTCTTCGGCTTTCCATCCTCAGACAAATGGCCAAACCGAACGAACCTATCAGACTTTGGAGCCATATCTGAGATGCTTTGTTTCTGCTGATCAGGATGATTGGGTGTCCTTCTTGTCTTTGGCTGAGTTCGCCCTTAATAATCGGGCCAGCTCAGCCACTTTTGTTTCGCCTTTTTTCTGTAATTCTGGTTTCCACCCTCGTTTTTCTTCAGGACAGGTTGAGCCTTCGGACTGCCCTGGTGTGGATTCTGTGGTGGACAGGTTGCAGCAGATTTGGACTCACGTGGTGGACAATTTGACATTGTCCCAGGAGAAGGCTCAACGTTTCGCTAACCGCCGTCGCTGTGTTGGTCCCCGACTTCGTGTTGGGGATTTGGTTTGGTTATCGTCTTGTTATGTTCCTATGAAGGTTTCGTCTCCTAAGTTTAAGCCTCGTTTCATTGGTCCTTATAAGATTTCTGAAATTCTTAATCCTGTGTCATTTCGTTTGGACCTTCCAGCTTCTTTCGCCATCCATAATGTGTTCCATAGGTCGTTATTGCGAAGATATGTGGCTCCTATGGTTCCCTCCGTCGACCCTCCTGCCCCGGTGTTGGTTGAGGGGGAGTTGGAGTATACCAACACAACCAGAAAAAAAGAAGCAGCAAGTAGTCCAAATATATAAATATACAAAAAACTTTATTAATAATAGAACCAGATAAAAAATGACAAAAGGAAACAATCCCCGTGCCACCCTCAGCATGCACCAAATATGGGCAGGGGGCAGGTGCTCACAATTACAAAGGTCCACATATTAATCACAAAATATACAGCAGGCTAAATTGATATAGTGTCAAAAACAATACAAGAGAATACCCAAAAAAAACCTGTCATAGTAATAAAAGTACATACATACCAATGAGTTGTAGATGTGAAAATTGTGGACCGGCACCTCACCCCTGTCCCCCCCGACGCGCGTTTCGGCTCCTGCCTTTTTCAAGGGGTACACCGGTGTAGTGCTGGGTTAGATATATATAGAAATGTGAAGGCACAAGGTGGTGGGACTACAGTTAAAATTGCCCAATGGCGTGAAGCGCCCCTTTGATCCGCTTATACTGCACCTGGGCGCCGCATATGGAGAACACACGGGCCCCATGTGCTTCCAAAATGACAGCGCCATGATGCAGGAAGTGGAGGAGGCGGAGAAAATAGTTCCGGGATGGTATGTGGAGACAGAAAAAGTGCGCATGCGCATATCGCATCAAGCGGCCATTATATTAAAGGCCAGTGATAAGATCACCTGTGCCGCCATCTTGGTGTGGACCAAAATATGTCAGCGCAACTGTACAGGACACAGGAAGAGTAAATAACCACATCCATGAAGTCCAGCGCATACAGGCGGACGATATGCGACTATAAGAGTAAGATTACAGCGCAGATATAAACAAATAATTAAACAATATAATCCAACTATAAAAAAACACAAAATAAATGAACAGACACCATTACGAAAGAACATGTGCCCATTCAGACATGAGTAAACATATGAATAAACACATATATATCTCATCCCAAAAAGAATAAATGAAAACACTAGAGAAATTACCCACACACCTAAAACAACATATACATATATACATGAACAAGTGAAAAAAGCAATATACATAAACATCCCATATTTCACAGGACATGAGAAGATTAACCCCAAATGAAAGCATTTAAAGAGTCAATTACAAATGGCAGACAGCATAGTGGCCAGAGTCAATGGTATTCAACCCCTGTGTATATATACATAAATGGGGATAATTCAACTCCAAGTGGATTTCTTCGGATTCCAGTCACATGCTGCTCACTAGCTTCTCCATCGAGGGCAATATACATAGTCCAGAGAAGAGATAGCACTGTTGCCAAGGGAATAACCAACTAGACATCCTTTACGTGCCAACACATCAATACTGAAAATAAAAAATACACCGTTAAAAACAAATAAAACAAAGTACATGCGGGGGTTCGCAGAGGGATCTAGCAACAACAACCAGCGGACTACAAAAATGGGGCAAACAAAATATTTTCATTTAGACCCTCCGGGTGGAGAGTCCGGAGACGCCAGATCCACTGCGTCTCAAGTTTCCCCAACCTTTTCGAGAGTTGACCACCCCTAATATTAATTTTTAGGGTATCAATGCCCCTAACCCTGAGGAGTGATGCATTGCAACCATGAAACTCCCTAAAGTGCCTGGGTAGTGTTTCAAGTTTGGATGTATCTATATGGCCGCCGGCCGCCTGTATCCCCAGGACATGCTCCCTAGCACGTGGTTCGTTTACATGGCATTCCGGAGAACATCGTGTCGGACAGAGGTTCCCAGTTTGTTTCGAGGTTTTGGCGGTCCTTTTGTGCTAAGATGGGCATTGATTTGTCTTTTTCTTCGGCTTTCCATCCTCAGACAAATGGCCAAACCGAACGAACCTATCAGACTTTGGAGCCATATCTGAGATGCTTTGTTTCTGCTGATCAGGATGATTGGGTGTCCTTCTTGTCTTTGGCTGAGTTCGCCCTTAATAATCGGGCCAGCTCAGCCACTTTGGTTTCGCCTTTTTTCTGTAATTCTGGTTTCCACCCTCGTTTTTCTTCAGGACAGGTTGAGCCTTCAGACTGCCCTGGTGTGGATTCTGTGGTGGACAGGTTGCAGCAGATTTGGACTCACGTGGTGGACAATTTGACATTGTCCCAGGAGAAAGCTCAACGTTTCGCTAACCGCCGTCGCTGTGTTGGTCCCCGACTTCGTGTTGGGGATTTGGTTTGGTTATCGTCTTATGTTCCTATGAAGGTTTCGTCTCCTAAGTTTAAGCCTCGTTTCATTGGTCCTTATAAGATTTCTGAAATTCTTAATCCTGTGTCATTTCGTTTGGACCTTCCAGCTTCTTTCGCCATCCATAATGTGTTCCATTGGTCGTTATTGCGGAGATATGTGGCTACTATGGTTCCCTCCGTCGACCCTCCTGCCCCGGTGTTGGTTGAGGGGGAGTTGGAGTATGTGGTGGAGAAGATTTTGGATTCTCGTATTTCGAGATGGAAACTTCAGTACCTAGTCAAGTGGAAAGGTTATGGTCAGGAGAATAATTCTTGGGTGGTTGCCTCTGATGTTCATGCTGCCGATCTTGTTCGTGCCTTTCATTTGGCTCGTCCTGATCGGCCTGGGGGCTCTGGTGAGGGTTCGGTGACCCCTCCTCAAGGGGGGGGTACTGTTGTGAATTCTGTTCTCGAACTCCCTCCGGTGGTTATGAATGGTACTTTGGCGAGTTCTGTCCATGGACTCCCTCTGGTGGCTGTGAGTGGAGCTGCTGGTTCTGAGGTTCTGTCCTCAGCTGACCTCGTTTAGTCCTAGGCTGGCTGCTCTATTTAACTCCACTTAGATCGTTACTTGATGCCAGCTGTCAATGTCCTAGTACTGGCTCAGTTTGCTCTTGGATCTTTCAGATGACCTGTCTACTCCAGCAAAAGCTAAGTCCCTGCTAGCTTATTTGTTTACTACTGTTTTCTTGTCCAGCTTGCTATCATGATTCTGCCTTGCTAGCTGGAAGCTCTGGGATGCAGAGTGGCACCTCCACGCCGTGAGTCGGTGCGGGGTCTCTTTTGCACACTCTGCGTGGTTTTTGGTAGTTTTTTATGCTGACCGCAAAGATACCTTTTCTATCCTCAAGTCTGTTTAGTTAAGTCTGGCCTCCTTTGCTGAAACCTATTTAATTCCTGTGTGTGTGACTTCCATCTTAACTCACAGTCAATACGTGTGGGGGGCTGCCTATTTCTTTGGGGAATTTCTCTGAGGCAAGTTAGGCCTTATTTTCTATCTTTAGGGGTAGTTAGCTCTTAGGCTGTGAAGAGGCGTCTAGGCAGAGTCAGGTACGCTCCACGGCTATTTCTAGTTGTTGTGATAGGATTAGGGGTTGCGGTCAGCAGAGCTCCCACTTCCCAGAGCTTGTCCTGTATTACTAGTTTGCTCATCAGGTCATTCCTAGTGCTCCTAACCACCAGGTCATCATAACACCCGACCGCCGTCGACATTTATTTGCATAATGTCCTTGTTGTAGGCAATTTCTACAAACCACGGGTACTCAAGCGGTTCGAGACTTAGGTCCCGCTCGAGACACCTCCATGGCCTCATGGAAGTCAGACGCCTGAACGGAAGATTCTAGAGGTCTGGCGAAGGTGGGAGCCAGCTGAAACCTCTGCCTACACTGGGTCCGCTCTAACCTCCGCTCGATAAAACGGAGGTCGATGCGGGTAGATATAGTAATGAGCTCCTCCAGTGTGGCGGGAATCTCCCTGGTGGCCAAGCCATCCTTCACATGGTCTGCCAGTCCTTTCCAGAACACCAGAATAAGGACTTTATCCGGCCACTCCAGCTCAGAGACCAGAGTCCAGAATTGGACGGCGAACTGGCTGACCATGGATGAACCCTGTGCTATTGCCAACAATTGGAGAGCGGTATCGTGGGTGACAAGAGGTCCCAAAAAGACCAGAGCGTCCAGGAAGAGAGGAGCACTCTGCACCACACGGTCATTACGCTCCCATAGCGGCGTTGCCCACTCCAACGCCCTGCCCGACAAAAGGGATAAAATAAATCCCACTTTCGCCCGTTCCGTAGGAAAACGTGCAGCCAGGAGCTCAAGAGGTATGGAGCACCGACTCACGAATATAGTCGGAGCAGGGGTGGCAGAGGACAAACTGGCTGCAGCTACACTGGCAGCCTGAGCAGCGACTGCGGTAACATCCACAGCTGAGGCTGTGCGCTCAAGAGCCGCCAACCTACCCTCCTGCTGCTGGATGTACCGCTGTAGACGCTGATCGTCCGCCATTTACCAGCCAGACCCTGGCGCTAGCATACTGTTAGGGCTGGCGGAATGCACCGAGTAAATATAGAGATGTTATTTGGTGCGTTCCCAGCCCGGGGTCCACCGTGCAGGAAAATAACCTGCTGCTGGCAAATGGCGGCACTATATGGCGGTAGAAGCGATCTCTGTTGCTTCACAGAGTCGCTATAAAGAAAGGACTGTGTCCTGTTAAACTCCACAGGAATACACAGTAACTGCTTAGCAGATAGCAGCTTGTGGTCAAGCAGTCAAGGAGGCAAACATACAATCTCCTCACCAGAGGAGCCGGTATTTTAGGTGGCTTATTTCATCCGGGGCCCTGAAACCATACACACAATCTCCTCACTGGAGGTGCCGGTTTTCTAAGTGGCTTATTTCAGCCTGGTCCCTGAATCCACACAAGCGTGACCACATTGGCACAAAACTCATAACATGCATTGATACTAGCGCATGGCCGTGTGGCCATGCGAACCTTATATAGCTGCAGCAAGTACAAGACCTTCCTAGAAGGACCAATGAGAGGCTGCCACAGAGCCTGAGCGCCTTCAGGACCTTCCTGGAGAACCAATGGGCTTTGCTGCAGTATCCAAGCATGTGACCCTCGATCTCCAATGAGAGATCTTACCCTGGGCATGCTCAGAAGGAGAAAAGCAGGACTTAGTCCCAAAAGCGCCTGCTCGCCGCTGCCCAGCACTGGCTTCAATGGCAGAAGCTGGAAACTCAGCAGTAACCCTTTGCACAGAGTCAGACTGAGCGAGACGCTGGGACCGACATCTCCGCTGAGCAGGCTCCACTGCGGCAGGAGAATAATGGGAGACCGCAGCGGAGATGGCCCGAGATTCCCCCTGTGCAGAGGCGGGAACTCGACCCCTAACACCATGCTTGATTTCCTTTTATCCGTGAATCCTGGGGGTTGTTCCATGTAAATGTCTTTTGTTACCATATTTTTCTAACTATAAGACGCACCTAGGTTTTAGAGGAGGAAATTAGGAAAAAAAAACTGAAGCAAAAAATGTGGCCAATTCTGTACTTAAGATAGCCTATCCTGGTAAATATCGTCCCCTCATCCCCATCCCGGTATGCATGGGCCTCATCCCCATCCTGGTATGCATGGCCCTCATCCCCATTCTGGTATGCATGGCCCCACCCTTATTCAGATATGCATGGCCCCATCCTTATTCTGGTATGCATGGCCCCATCCTTATTCTGGTATGACTGGCCCATCCCAGTCGTGGTATGCATGGTCTCATTCTTATTCTGATATGATAGATTGGCCCCATCCTGTCCCTGGTATGATTGACTGGCCCCATCCTGTTCCTGGTATGATTGATTGGCCCCATCCAGTTCTTGGTATGATTGATTGGCCCCATCCAGCTCCTGGTATGATTGATTGGCACCATCCAGTTCCTGGTATACATGGCCCCATCAGAAAAGATTAAAAAAACAAACCATTACACTTACCTTCCTCAGCTCCCTTGCAGACACAGTGGCCTGCTCCGGTGCCAGTAGCTGATTAATGCTTGTAAGAAGTGCATGGCAGGGATATCATGTGCTGCTAACAAGCAGAGCATAGCTGCCAGAATACTCACCGGGACCATTCATCGCAGAGAGCAGTGAGCATCCATTCCTCTTCAGTAGCGCATAGTGTCAGCCGGAGCATTCCTGCTGCTGCCGGCGGTCATGTGTGCCGATATTTAAGAGAAATTAATATTCCGAATAGAGTAGAGTAGGTTTGTCATGGTTAGGACATGGTTAATGTCCTGTTCTCTCAGGGTTAATTTTACTGGCCTCTTTTTGGATCTGGGAGGGGTATTTATACTCACTCTAGACTAGGATTCCCTGTCAGATATACTTTCGTCTTGTCTGTGTGCCTGACCCCTGGAGTGTGTGCTCGGCTTGCAATTGTGTTCCTTGCTCTTCGTGCTTTATTCTGCTTGTTTGTTTTTTGGATTTTTGACCTCTGGCTTTTCTTCTGACAATCCCGTCTCTCCCCTTTGGTACTTCATGATCTCCTGGTTCTGATCTTAGCTTGTTTGACTACTCTCCTGTGTGTATCATCTCCTCTGCACCCCGGCATCTGGCTCCACCCCGACCACCTTCCACTCTGTCACATGGTTCAGGTCCTGTTTGTTTCTCGGTAAGTAACCCGGCGCTTTGCTCATCTCCCTTGCTGCTGTGTGCAGCTCTCCCCACAGCAGTAATACCAGGGAGTCGTGACATTATAGCTGACCATACAGTCTTTCCCTGGTGGTGGGTTGTAAGTATATTATGGTTTCGGTACAGGCTCTCACGGGGCAGGTTAATGAGCTCTCCCAGCTTATGCAGAAGCTGTCCATGGAGCAGCAAGCCCTGGTCCACTGGCACTAACAGGCGCAGAGAGATGTGGCAGGTGCTTTACAGTGGTCTGCTCCATTGGGGTTCCAAGAGGGGCGCCCCACTGATGTATCTCTAGCGGACCCCGAGCAACCAGTAAACTTACCTGACAATTTTTCTGGAGATAAAAAAATGTTTAGGGTCTTCAAGGAGGGATGCAAGCTGTTCTTTTCGAATTAAGTCCCAGGGCTTCTGGAAATGAAAGGCAGAGGGTGGGGATCATAATGTCCTTGTTAAGGGTGGCCCACAGGCATGGGCTTTCTCTCTCTCTTCCTCTGCTGCTGAATGTATGTCTGTGAACCTTCTCTTTGAGGCTCGGGGGCACATTTATGATGAGCCTATTAGAGTGCGCCTGGTAGAGGATATGTTTATGAGTGTGACACATGGGAGGCACTCCGCCGAATAGTTCTGCTCAGAATTTAGACAGTGGGCAGCTGAAGTATCTTGGAACAACGCCGCTTTGAGGGGGTTGTTCCTCAAGGGCCTGCCTGACTATCTAAAGGACGCTCTGGCACTTCATCCTCTTCCTGATACCCTGGAGGATGCCATGACGCAGGCGGTTCAGATGGACCAGAGACTTCATTCTAGGGGAGTGATGCAACAAGAGACTTCCTTGTACTCCAAATTGTGTGACACTGCACCTGTATCTGTGCCCATGGAGATTGGGTCAGTCTCAGTGGTGGAGAAAGAGAGAAGGCACTGTAGAGACAACCTACTATTTGTAACCTGGGACCTTCTGTTATCACGATAAAGTCTGTATCTATGTCGTTTGTCAGTCTGGAGGGTATTCCGGAGTACTTGAAAGACTTTGAAGACGTGTTTTCTGAAAGTGATGATGAGGCGCTTCCACCACATCGACCTTGTGATTGTGCTATTGATTTAGTCCCAGAAGCCAAAGTACCCAAGGCTCATCTGTACAATTTGTCCAGGCCTGTGTGCCAAACCATGAAAGAGTACATCATAGAGAGCCTCGGCAAGGGGCATATTTGTCCCTCTGTCTCACCCGTGGCAGCAGGGTTTTTCTTTGTGAAGAAAAAAGATGGTGGTTTGCGACCGTGCCTCAGCTTTCGGGAACTGAATAAGATTACTGTGAAGAACACGTACCCTCTTCCTCTGTTTCCCAATTTATGCAATCAACTCACAGGGGCCAAATGGTTTTCTAAGCTTGACTTATGAGAGGCTTATAACCTTATAAGGATACGGGAGGGAGATGAATGGAAAACAGCATTTCTGACGACTGAGAGGTTGTTTGAAAATTTGGTTATGCCCTTCGGTCTCACTAATGCCCCTGCTGTTTTCCAGAATTTCATTAATGTTGTGTTTTCTGACTTGATTGGGTGCTATGTAGTGTTGAGCGATACCATCCGATACTTGAAAGTATCGGTATCGGAAAGTATCGGCCGATGCCGGCAAAGTATCGGATCTAATCCGATACCGATACCCGATACCAATACAAGTCAATGGGACTCAAGTATCGGACGGTATCCCTGATGGTTCCCAGGGTCTGAAGGAGAGGAAACTCTCCTTCAGGCCCTGGGATCCATATTAATGTGTAAAATAAAGAATTAAAATAAAAAATATTGCTATACTCACCTCTCCGACGCAGCCTGGACCTCACAGAGGGAACCGGCAGCGTTCTTTGCTTAAAATGCGCGCGTTTACTTCCTTCCGTGACGTCACGGCTTGTGATTGGTCGCGTGCCGCCCATGTGGCCGCGACGCGACCAATCACAGCAAGCCGTGACGTAATTTTCAGGTCCTCAATGCCTAATTCTAGGCATTGAGGATTTTAAAATTATGTTCCGGCTTGTGATTGGTCGCGTCGCGGTCACATGGGCGATGCGACCAATCACAAGCCGTGACGTCACGGGAGGCAGGAAACGCGCGCATTTTAAAATTACGTCACGGCTTGTGATTGGTTGCGTGCCGCCCATGTGACCGCGACGCGACCAATCACAGCAAGCCGTGACGTAATTTCAGGTCCTGAATGCAGAATTAGGCATACCTCGGTGAGGTCCAGGCTGCGTCGGAGAGGTGAGTATAGCAATATTTTTTATTTTAATTCTTTATTTTACACATTAATGTTGTTTCGATACCGATACCCGATACCACAAAAGTATCGGATCTCGGTATCGGAATTCCGATACCCGCAAGTATCGGCCGATACCCGATACTTGCGGTATCGGAATGCTGAACACTAGTGCTATGTGGTCATTTACCTGGATGTCATCTTGATATACTCAGAGGACAGTCAGACACACTTACACCATCTACGTTCGGTTCTTATGAGACTCAGGGAGAACCATTTAGACGCTAACCTGGAGAAGTGTTCATTCTTTATGCAAGAACTGTCTTTTCTGGGTTTAATTATATCAGGGGAGGGATTCCACATGGATCCGGGGAAGGTTCAGGCCATTTCAGATTAGGTGCAAACTCATGACCTGAAGGGGTTGCAACAATTCCTGGGATTCGCTAATTAGTATAGGAAGTTCATTAAAGGGTTTTCGCAGGTGGTGAAACCCTTTATGGACCTCACTCTCAAAGGGGCGGATGTAAAAAATTGTTCTGTGGCCGCAAAAAATTCCTTCCAGACACTGAAGAAATGTTTTACTTCAGCGCCCGTGTTGATGCAACCCGATCCATCAAGACCTTTTATCGTGGAGGTCAACGCTTAAGATGAGTGGGTGAGAGCAGTGTTGTCCCAGGGTCCCTCCACTCTTACTAACCTTAAACCCTATGCCTTTTTCTCTAAAAAGTTCTCTTCAGTGGAGAGAAATTATGATTTCACAACAGGGAATTGTTGGCGGTTAACCCCTTCCCGACCTGTGACACAGCGTATGCGTCATGAAAGTCGGTGCCAATCCGACCTGTGACGCATATGCTGTGTCACAGAATGATCGCGTCCCTGCAGATCGGGTGAAAGGGTTAACTCCTATTTCACCCGATCTGCAGGGAGAGGGGGAGTTGTACTTCAGCCCAGGGGGGGTGGCTTTGCCCCCACGTGGCTACGATCGCTCTGATTGGCTGTTGAAAGTGCAACAGCCAATCAGAGCAATTTGCAATATTTCACCTATGAAAATGGTGAAATATTGCAATCCAGCCATGGCCGATGCTGCAATAGCATCTGCCATGGTTGGAAATCATGTTCCATCTTCCAAAATGGCGGGCGCATGCTCAGTGCGCCCGCCGAATCTGCCGGCCGGCAGATGCGTTCCATGTACATTTTGATCACTGTGGTAAACTTATCACAGTGATCAAAATAAAAAAATAGTAAATGACCCCCCCCCTTTATCACCCCCATAGGTAGGGACAATAATAAAATAAAGAAAATATTTTTTTTTTCCACTAGGGTTAGAACTAGGGTTAGAGTTAGAACTAGGGTTAGGGTTAGGGTTAGGGGTAGGGTTAGGGGTAGGGTTAGGGGTAGGGGTAGGGGTAGAGGTAGGGTTAGGGTTAGAACTAGGGTTAGTGTTAGAATTAGGCTATGTGCACACTGTGCGGATTTGGCTGCGTATCCGCAGCGGATTGGCCGCTGCGGATTCATAGCAGTGTTCCATCAGGTTTACAGTACCATGTAAACCTATGGAAAACCAAATCCGCTGTGCCCATGGTGCGGAAAATACCGCGCGGAAATGCTGCGCTGTATTTTCCTCAGTATGTCAATTCTTTGTGCGGATTTCGCAGCGTTTTACAGCTGTTCCTCAATAGGAATCCACAGGTGAAATCCGCATAAAAAACACTGGAAAGCCGCGGTAAATCCGCAGGTAAAACGCAGTGCCTTTTACCTGCGGATTTTTCAAAAATGGTGCGGAAAAATCTCACACGAATCCGCAACGTGGGCACATAGCCTTAGGGTTAGGGTTGGAATTAGAGTTAGGGTTGGAATTAGGGCTAGGGTTGGAAATAGGATTAAGAATAGGCTTGTGGTTAGGGTTATGGTTAGGGTTAGGGGTGTGTTGGGGTTAAAGTTGTGGTTGGGGTTGGGATTAGGGTGAGGGTTGGGATTAGGGTTAGGGTTGTGGTTAGGGGTGTGTTGGGGTTGGGTTGTGATTAGGGTTATGGCTAGAGTTGGGATTAGGGTTAGGGGTGTGTTGGGATTAGGGTTAGGGGTGTGTTGGGGTTAGTGTTGGAGTTAGAATTGAGGGGTTTCCACTGTTTAGGCACATCAGGGGTCTCCAAACGCAACGTGGCGCCACCATTGATTCCAGCCAATCTTGCGTTCAAAAAGTCAAATGGTGCTCCCTCCCTTCCGAGCCCCGACGTGTGCCCAAACAGTGGTTTACCCCCACATATGGGGTACCAGAATACTCAGGACAAACTGGGCAACAATTATCGGGGTCCAATTTCTCCTGTTACCCTTGCGAAAATAAAACATTGCTTGCTAAAACATAATTTTAGAGGAATGAAAAATGATTTTTTATTTTCACGGCTCTGCGTTATAAACTTCTGTGAAGCACTTGGGGGTTCAAAGTGCTCACTATACATCTAGATAAGTTCCTTGGGGGGTCTAGTTTTCAAAATGGGGTCACTTGTGGGGGTTTCTACTGTTTAGGCACATCAGGGGCACTGGAAATGGAATGTGACGCACGCAGACCACTCCATCAAAGCCTGCATTTCAAAACGTCACTACCTCCCTTCCGAGCCCTGACTTGTGCCCAAACAGTGGTTTACCCCCACATATGGGGTATCAGTGTACTCAGGACAAACTGGGCAACAACTTTTGGGGCCCAATTTCTCCTGTTACCCTTGTGAAAATTAAAAATTGCTTGCTAAAACATCATTTTTAAGGAAAGAAAAATGATTTTTTATTTTCAAGGCTCTGCATTGTAAACTTCTGTGAAGCACTTGGGGGTTCAAAGTGCTCACCACATATCTAGATAAGTTTCTTGGGGGGTCTAGTTTCCAAAAGTCATTTGTGGGGGGTTTCTACTGTTTAGGCACATCAGGGGTTCTGCAAATGGAATGTGACGCACGCAGACCACTCCATCAAAGCCTGCATTTCAAAACGTCACTACCTCCCTTCCGAGCCCCGGCATGTGCCCAAACAGTGGTTTACCCCCACATATGGGGTATCAGCGTACTCAGGAGAAACTGGACAACTACTTTTGGGGTCCAATTTCTCCTGCTACCCTTGGGAAAATAAAAAATTGTGGGCTAAAAAATCATTTTTGAGAAATTATTTTCATGGCTCTGCGTTATAAACTTCTGTGAAGCACTTGGGGGTTCAAAGTGCTCACCACACATCTAGATTAGTTCCTTGGGAGGTCTAGTTTCCAAAATGGGGTCACTTGTGGGGGAGCTCCAATGTTTAGGCACACAGGGGCTCTCCAAACGCGACATGGTGTCCGCTAATGATTGGAGCTAATCTTCCATTCAAAAAGCCAAATGGCGTGCCTTCCCTTCCGAGCCCTGCCGTGCGCCCAAACAGTGGTTTACCCCCACATATGGGATATCATCGTACTCAGGACAAACTGGACAACATTTGGGGTCCAATTTCTCCTGTTACCCTTGGGAAAATAAAAAATTCTGGGCTAAAAATCATTTTTGAGGAAAGAAAAAATATTTTTTATTATCACGGCTCTGCGGTATAAACTTCTGTGAAGCACTTGGGGGTTCAAAGTGCTCACCACACATCTAGATTAGTTCCTTGGGAGGTCTAGTTTCCAAAATGGGGTCATTTGTGGGGGAGCTCCAATGTTTAGGCACACAGGGGCTCTCCAAACGCGACATGGTGTCCGCTAACGATTGGAGCTAATTTTCCATTCAAAAAGTCAAATGGCGCTCCTTCCCTTCCGAGCCTTGCCGTGCACCCAAAAAGTGGTTTACCCCCACATATGAGGCATCGGCGTACTCAGGAGAAATTGCCCAACAAATTTTAGGATCCATTTTTATCCTGTTGCCCATGTGAAAATGAAAGAATTGAGGCTAAAAGAAATTTTGTGTGAAAAAAAGTACTTTTTCATTTTTGCGGATCAATTTGTGAAGCACCTGAGGGTTTAAAGTGCTCACTATGCCTCTAGATAAGTTCCTTCGGGGGTCTAGTTTCCAAAATGGGGTCACTTGTGGAGGAGCTCCAATGTTTAGGCACACAGGGGCTTTCCAAACACGACATGGTGTCCGCTAACAATGGAGATAATTTTTCATTCAAAAAGTCAAATGGCGCTCCTTCCCTTCCGAGCCTTACCATGTGCCCAAACAGTGGTTTACCCCCACATGTGAGGTATCGGTGTACTCAGGAGAAATTGCCCAACAAATTTTAGGATCCATTTTATCCTGTTGCCCATGTGAATATGAAAAAATTGAGGCTAAAATAATTTTTGTGTGAAAAAAAAGTACTTTTTAATTTTTACGGATCAATTTGTGAAGCACCTGGGGGTTTAAAGTGCTCACTATGCTTCTAGATAAGTTCCTTGGGGGGTCTAGTTTCCAAAATGGGGTCACTTGTGGGGAAGCTCCAATGTTTAGGCACACGGGGGCTCTCCAAACACGACATGGTGTCCGCTAAAGATTGGAGCCAATTTTTCATTCAAAAAGTCAAATGGCGCTCCTTCCCTTCCGAGCCCTGCCGTGCGCCCAAACAGTGGTTTACCCCCACATATGAGGTATCAGCGTACTCAGGACAAATTGGACAACAACGTCCGTGGTCCAGTTTCTCCTTTTACCCTTGGGAAAATAAAAAAATTGTTGCTAAAAGATCATTTTTGTGACTAAAAAGTTAAATGTTCATTTTTTACTTCCATGTTGCTTCTTCTGCTGTGAAACACCTGAAGGGTTAATAAACTTCTTGAATGTGGTTTTGAGCACCTTGAGGGGTGCAGTTTTTAGAATGGTGTCACTTTTGGGTATTTTCAGCCATATAGAACCCTCAAAATGACTTCAAATGTGAGGTGGTCCCTAAAAAAAATGGTTTTGTAAATTTTGTTGTAAAAATGAGAAATCACTGGTCAAATTTTAACCCTTATAACTTCCTAGCAAAAAAAAAAATTGGTTTCCAAAATTGTGCTGATGTAAATTAGACATGTGGGAAAAGTTATTTGTTAACTATTTTGTGTCACATAACTCTCTGGTTTAACAGAATAAAAATTCAAAATGTGAAATTTTCAAAATTTTCGCCAAATTTCCGTTTTTTTCACAAATAAACTCAGAAATTATCGACCTAAATTTACCACTAACATGAAGCCCAATATGTCACGAAAAAACAATCTCAGAATCGCTAGGATCCGTTGAAGCGTTCCTGAGTTATTACCTCATAAAGGGACACTGGTCAGAATTGCAAAAAACGGCAAGGTCATTAAGGCCAAAATAGGCTGGGTCATGAAGGGGTTAAATTGGCCTTCGAAGAATGGAGGCATTTTTTGGAGGGGGCTGTTCATCCCATTACAGTCATCTCTGATCATAAAAACCTGGCCTATATCGAGTCCGCTAAGAGATTGACCCCCAGACAGGCTTGGTGGGCACTTTTTTTTTCTCGATTTCCCTTCACTAGCACCGTTTTACAAAAAGTCGAGTGCTAACCATTTGTCTTTCCTATTTCCTTATCCCGAAGTTTTGATTCTGTGTCCCCTAAAGAACCTCCTTCCTCCATTCTTCAACCGGGAGTGGTTGTGACAGAAGTCACATCTGAGTTACAGAGAGAGATTTTGGAAGAACAATCACAAGCTCCCATGAATAAACCCGAACATTTCCGTCTCATACTCCTGCAAGAATTTCATGATTCTGTGTTAAGTGCTCACCCTGGGATTGCAGCTACCCGGGGGGCAGTAGCTAGGAGTTTTTGGTGGCCCTCTATGGGTACGGAAATCAAAAGGTTTGTAAATACTTGTGGGGTGTGCGCTGGCTCTAAGAGCTCTCAGGTCCGTCCGGCCGGGAAATTGGTACCTTTGCCAATTCCGGATATATCATGGACACCCCTGTCCATGGACTTTATCACTAATTTTCCGTCTTCCATGGACAACTCAGTAGTATGGTTAGTGGTTGATAGTTTTCAAAGCTTTATGTCTTTACCTGTGTTACCTTTTGCTGAAACCTTGGCTCGCTTGTTTATACAGCACGTAGTCCGTTTGCATGGGGTACCTGTGAATGTGGTGTCTGGCAGGGGTGTGCAGTTTGTGGTCAGGTTTTGGAGGACTGTTTATAAGAAGTTGGGGGTTACATTGTCTTTCTCCTCTGCTTATCATCCGGAATCTAACTGATAGACTGAACGAACGAATCAGTCATTGGAACAAATTTTGAGATGCCTGGCCTTTTCCAGACAGGGGGGACTGGTGTGAGCTATTGCCCATGGCAGAATTTGCGTTCAACTATCGTATTAATCAGTCTACTGGTAAATCTCCCATTCAGGTCAATTATGGGTTTGTTCCTCAGTTTGGAGAATTTTTCGGCATGGATTCTGGTTGCCCTGGTACTGAGGGTATGGTGCAACAGTTAAGAACCCTTTGGGTGGAGGTTCAAAGGAACATCTCCAAAGCCCAGAAGAAGTACAAACATTTTGCGGACAGGAGGAGGGGGTCAGCTCTTACGTTGGCTGTGGGGGAGGTGCAGTTGTCCACCCATAACATCAAGCTTAAGATACCCTCTATAAAGTTGGACCCCAGGTTTATAGGTCCATATAAGAATGTAGAGGTGATCAACCCGGTGGCCTATAGATTGCAGTTGCCCACATCCTTCAAAATATCTAATTTCTTTCACAGGTCCCTATTAAGGCCTGTGGGGACGGTTAGTTAAGATTCCTCATCCAATGTTCTGCCAGTGTTGGTAGAGGGTCAGCTGGAGTATGAGGTAGGGTGCATCATTGATTCACAGTGGGTGCACTGGGGACTTCAGTACCTAATCCACTGGAAGGGTTATTCCATTGAGAATCGGTCATGGGTTCTGGCCAGTTCTGTGCACACTGATCGACTGGTGTGGGCTTTTCATGCCAGATACCCTGAGAAGCCTGAGGGTCCAGTGGCCCCCCGTTAAGAGGGGGGTACTGTCATGGTTAGGACATGGTTAATGTCCTGTTCTCTCAGGGTTAATTTTGCTGGCCTCCCTTTGGATCTGGGAGGGGTATTTATACTCACTCTAGACTAGGATTCCCTGTCAGGTATACTTTCGTCTTGCCTGTGTGCCTGACCCCTGGAGTGTGTGCTCGGTTTGCAATTGTGTTCCTTGCTCTTCGTGCTTTACTCTGCTCATTTGTTCTTTTGGATTTTTGACCTCTGGCTTCTCTTCAGACAATCCCGTCTCTCCCCTTTGGTACCTCATGATCTCCTGGTTCTGATCTTAGCTTATTTGACTACTCTCCCGTGTGTATCGTCTCCTCTGCACCCCGGCGTCTGGCTCTGCCCCCCGGCGTCTGGCTCTGCCCCTGACCACCTCCCCCAGTCACATGGTTCAGGTCCTGTTTGCTACCTGGTTAGTAACCCGGCGCTTTGCTCAGCTCCCTTGCTGCTGTGTGCATCTCTCCCTGCAGCAGTAATACCCAGTAGTCGTGACAAGATTATATGGGGTAATTCAACTTTTATCTACACAGAACATGAGGTACATGCATCAGCTTCTTAATACAGCATAACGGAAAGTCTGAAGAACTTTTACCAGAGAGAAAGTGAAACCAAAGTACAAGAAGTATATGCATTACATTCAACTTAACATAACAGTAACAACTAGTGTTGAGCGATACCGTCCGATACTTGAAAGTATCGGTATCGGAAAGTATCGGCCGATACCGGCAAAGTATCGGATCCAATCCGATACCGATACCCGATACCAATACAAGTCAATGGGACTCAAGTATCGGACGGTATTCCTGATGGTTCCCAGGGTCTGAAGGAGAGGAAACTCTCCTTCAGGCCCTGGGAACCATATTAATGTGTAAAAGAAAGAATTAAAATAAAAAATATTGCTATACTCACCTCTCCGAGGGAACCGGCAGCGTTGTTTGCTTAAAATTCGCGCTTTTCTTTCCTTATCTGAAGTCCCGGCTTTGTGATTGGTTGCGTCGCAGTCACATGGGCGACGCAACCAATCACAGCAAGCCGTGACGTAATTTCAGGTCCTTAAGGATTTTAAAATTACGTCCCGGCTTTGTGATTGGTTGCGTCGCAGTCACATGGGCGACGCAACCAATCACAAGCCGTGACGTCACGGGAGGCTGGACACGCGCGCATTTTAAAATGCGCGCTTGTCCAGCCTCCCGTGACGTCCCGGCTTGTGATTGGTTGCGTCGCGGTCAACCAATCACAAGCCGGGAGGCTGGACACGCGCGCATTTTAAAATGCGCGCTTGTCCAGCCTCCCGTGACGTCACGGCTTGTGATTGGTTGCGTCGCGGTCAACCAATCACAAGCCGGGAGGCTGGACACGCGCGCATTTTAAAATGCGCGCTTGTCCAGCCTCCCGTGACGTCCCGGCTTGTGATTGGTTGCGTCGCGGTCAACCAATCACAAGCCGGGAGGCTGGACACGCGCGCATTTTAAAATGCGCGCGTGTCCAGCCTCCCGGCTTGTGATTGGTTGACCGCGACGCAACCAATCACAAGCCGGGACGTCACGGGAGGCTGGACAAGCGCGCATTTTAAAATGCGCGCGTGTCCAGCCTCCCGTGACGTCACGGCTTGTGATTGGTTGCGTCGCCCATGTGACTGCGACGCAACCAATCACAAAGCCGGGACGTAATTTTAAAATCCTTAAGGGCCTGAAATTACGTCACGGCTTGCTGTGATTGGTTGCGTCGCCCATGTGACTGCGACGCAACCAATCACAAAGCCGGGACGTAATTTTAAAATCCTTAAGGACCTGAAATTACGTCACGGCTTGCTGTGATTGGTTGCGTCGCCCATGTGACTGCGACGCAACCAATCACAAGCCGGGACTTCACGTAAAGGAAAGAAAAGCGCGAATTTTAAACAAAGAACGCTGCCGCTTCCCTCGGTAAGGTGCAGGCTGCGTCGGAGAGGTGAGTATAGCAATATTTTTTATTTTAATTCTCTCTTTTACACATTTTTACATTAATGTTGTTTCGATACCGATACCCGATACCACAAAAGTATCGGATCTCGGTATCGGAATTCCGATACCCGCAAGTATCGGCCGATACCCGATACTTGCGGTATCGGAATGCTCAACACTAGTAACAACACCACCATCTACTGTCAGAAAAATGTAAACTCCTCCTGCACACAAATAAGTCTGTATCTGTTGCATATCTGCCAACAACGAGCATTAATGCTACCCACAACATCTTATCAGTCGCTAAGCATTTCATCCTCCATCATTCACACAGCATTGCTTCTCTTAGGCCATGTGCACACGTTCAGTATTTTTCGCGTTTTTTTCGCGTTTTTCGCTATAAAAACGTGATAAAAACGCGAAAAAAAACGCTTACATATGCCTCCCATTATTTTCAGTGTATTCCACATTTTTTGTGCAAATGTAGCCTTTTTTTCCGCGAAAAAATCGCATCGCGGAAAAAAAAGCAACATGTTCATTAAAATGCGGAATTGCAGGGGATTCCGCACACCTAGGAGTCCATTGATCTGCTTACTTCCCGCACGGGGCTGTGCCCACCATGCGGGAAGTAAGCAGATTATGTGCGGTTGGTACCCAGGGTGGAGGAGAGGAGACTCTCCTCCACGGACTGGGCACCATATAATTGGTCAAAAAAAAAAGAATTAAAATAAAAAATAGTCCTGTACTCACCTTCGATGTTTTCCCGCCTCTCCACTGCACGCTGTCGCTTCGGTTCCTGTAGCTGGTGTGCGGTGAAGGACCTGCCGATGACGTCGCCGTCTTGTGATTGGTCGAGACCGGTCATGTGACCGCTCACGTGACCGCGACGTCATGGAAGGTCCTGCGCGCACACACCATCTATACGGAACGGACGCCGGTGAGGAGATCAGCTGTCTGCGGGTGAGTATAAGCATTTTTTTTAATTTTTTTATTATTTTTAAACATTCTATCTTTTACTATAGATGCTGCAAAAGCAGCATCTATAGTAAAAAGTTGGTCACACTTGTCAAACGCTATGTTTGACAAGTGTGACCAACCTGTCAGTCAGTTTTCCAAGCGATGCTACAGATCGCTTGGAAAACTTTAGCATTCTGCAAGCTAATTACGCTTGCAGAATGCTAAAAAAACCGCGAAAAAAACGGAAAAAAAACGCAAAAAAAAAAATGCGGATTTCTTGCAGAAAATTTCCGGTTTTCTTCAGGAAATTTCTGCAAGAAATCCGGACGTGTGCACATACCCTTAAGGAATGTGGGCTATAACGGGTTAATAAATCTTTGCGGGGTGGTGATATCAGATGCCACTTACTTACTCATAAAGCCTATTGGATTTATAATCTGGACATCAGCTTTCCAAATGGTTTAACCCCTTTACCCCCTAGGGTGGTTTGTACATTAATGACCAGGACAATTTTTACAATTCTGACCTTTGTCCCTTTGTGAGGTAATAACTCTGGAATGATTCAATGGATGCCGGTGATTCTGAGAAAGTTTTTAGTAATATATTGCACTTTATGATAGTGGGAACATTTCTTTGAAATGACTTGCTTTTATTTGTGATAAAAACAGAAATTTGGCAAAAATGCTGAAAATGTTGCAACTTTGAATTTTCATGCCCTTATATCATATATCACAGAGATATATCACACAAAATACTTAATAGGTAACATTTTCCACATGTCTACTTTACATCAGCACAATTTTGAAACTGTTTTTGTTAAGAAGTTATAAAGGTTAAAATTTGATAAACGATTTCTCATTTTTACAACACCATTTTTTTTTATAGGGACCACATAACATTTGAAGTAAATTTTAGGGGTCTATATGATAAAAGATACCCAAAAGTGACACCATTATAAAAACTGCACCCCTCAAGGTGCTCAAAACCACATTTAGGAAGTTTATTAACCCTTCAGGTGCTTCACAGGAATTTTTGGAATGAGGAAAAAAAAGAACATTTAACTTTTTTCATAAAAAAATGTAATTCAGATCCAAATTTTTTTATTTTGACAAGGGTAACAGGAAAAAATGGACCTCCAAGTTTGTTGTGTAATTTCTCCTGAGTACGCCGATACCCCATATGAGGGAGAAAAACATTGTTTGTGCGCACCGCAGAGCTCGGAATGGACTTTTTGAATGCAAAATTTGCTGGAACAATTGGCGGACGCAATGTCGCATTTGGAGAGCCCCTAGTGTGCTGAAACAGTGAAAATCCCCCACAATTGACCTCATTTTGGAAACTAGACTGCTAAGGGAACTGATGTAGATGTGTGGTGAGCACATTGAATCTTCAGGTGCTTCACAAAAGTTTATAACATTAAGCCGTAAAAATAAAAAAAATAAAATTTTCCACATAAATATGTTTTAGCACAAAATATTGCATTTTCATAAGGGTAACAGGAAAAAATGCACCATACAATTTGTTGAGCAATTTTTCCTGAGTACATCCATACCCCATATTATCCATAGCTCAGAATTAAAGAGGCCCATATTGGAGTTCAGGTTTTGCTGGAATAGTTTAAGGGTGCCATGTCACATTGGCAAAGCTTCTGCGGTGCAAGAACAACAGAAACCTCTATATGTGAAGTCATTTTACAAACTACACTCCCCAATTAATTCATCTAGGGGTGCAGTGATCATATTGACTCCACATGTGCCTTCACTGAGCGGTGAAGAAAAAATAAATTACATTTTTATCACTAAAATGTTGTTTTAGCCTCAAGTTTTTAATTTTTCTAAGGGCTAATCATAAATTTCTTCACATTCATTTTTCCTGAGTGAGCCAATACCCTACATGTAATCGGGAAATATTTTTCAGGCACAGTGCAAAGCTCAGAAGGCAAGGAGCGCCACATTTTACTGTTATGGTTTGCAGGTGCCATGACCCACTGCGAGAGCTCATGAGGTGCCAGGACAGCAAAACCCCCCGTAAGTGACCCCATTTTACAAACTACACCTCTCAATGATTTCATCTAGGGTGCAGTTGTAATAGCGTGACAAAAGCAGTCATGCGCATCTCCCCTAGTGTTCATGTACATACAATTAATGTGTGGTAATGTAACTGATGCTTGCGTGTACCTTATGTATAATAATGTGGTTGTTTTACAGTGGGTTTTATATCTATTTTGTGTGCTTTGATATTTTGACAACATTAGGGAAAGATGTAAAGGATAAGATAAGAGGGTAGCTATAAATTAGGATAGAATTGGGTTTAGTATAGTGGGGCACAATAGATTCAGGAAACTAGGATGCCAGTATAGGAATAGTTAAGGAAATAAGGGGATTTCCAAGTTTGGGAGGAGTAAGAGTAAGGGTATGTGCACACGTCCGGATTTCTTGCAGAAATTTCCTGAAGAAAACCGGAAATTTTCTGCAAGAAATCCGCATTTTTTTTTTTTTGTGTTTTTTTCCCGTTTTTTTCGCGTTTTTTTTTAGCATTCTGCAAGCGTAATTAGCTTGCAGAATGCTAAAGTTTTCCAAGCGATCTGTAGCATCGCTTGGAAAACTGACTGACAGGTTGGTCACACTTGTCAAACATACTGTTTGACAAGTGTGACCAACTTTTTACTATAGATGCAGCCTATGCAGCATCAATCGTAAAAGATAGAATGTTTAAAAAAAATAAAAAAAATGCTTATACTCACCCAGACGATCTCCTCAGCGGCGTCCGTTCCTCTTCCTATAGCTGGTGTGTGCGCGCAGGACCTTCCATGATGTCGCGGTCATGTGAGCGGTCACGTGAGCGGTCACATGACCGCTCACGACCAATCACAAGACAGTGACATCATCGCAGGTCCTTCACCGCACACCAGCTATGAGAACCGAAGCGGCAGCATGCAGCGGTGAGGCGGGAACACTGCGGGGGACATCGAAGGTGAGTATAGGACTATTTTTTATTTTAATTCTTTTATTTTTGGCCAATTATATGGTGCCCAGTGCGTGGAGGAGAGTCTCCTCTCCTCCACCCTGGGTATCAACCGCACATAATCTGCTTACTTCCCGCATGGTGTGCACAGCCCCGTGCGGGAAGTAAGCAGATCAATGGACTCCTAGGTGTGCGGAATCCCCGCAATTCCGCATTTTTAATGAACATGTTGCTTTTTTTTCCGCGATGCGTTTTTTTGCGGAAAAAATCTCAACATTTGCACAAAAAATGCGGAATACACTGTAAATAATAGGAGGCATATGTTAGCGTTTTTTTTGCGTTTTTATCACGTTTTTATAGCGAAAAAACGCGAAAAAAACGCTAAAAATCCTGAATGTGGGCACATGGCCTAAGTGAGTGAGTTTGTCAGTGGGACAATCCTGACTCTAAGGCTACTTTCACACTGGCGTTAACTGCAATACGTCGCAAATGCGTCGTTTTGCCGAAAATACGCATCCAGCAAAAGTTCTTGCTGGATACGTTTTTTCGTCATAGACTAACATTAGCGACGCATTGCCAAACGTTGCGTCCGTTTTGCGACGCTTGGGCGTGTGGTAGCGGACCATCGGGAGAAAAAAACGTTACATGTAACGTTTTTTGCTCCCGACGGTCCGCTTTTTCCGACCGCGCATGCGCGGCCGGAACTCCGCCCCCACCTCCCCGCACTTCCCCGCACCTCACAATGGGGCAGCGGATGCGTGGGAAAAATGCATCCGCTGCCCCCGTTGTGCGGCGGAGACCACGCTAGCGTCGGGAACGTCGGCCCGATGCACAGCGACGGGTTGTTCCCGACGCTAGTGTGAAAGTAGCCTTAGTCAGTCAGTGGGAGCATTGTACAGTAGTGTATTATAGTTGTAACGTTAAGAAAGGGCTGGAGAGTGATTCTGGAGAAGGCAGAACAGGCCACACACTATGGAAAGGCACGGAACACATTTAATCTTTGCTGGTTATTAAAAATAGGGGGGACCCTACGTAATTTTTTTAGGTCCTCTCTTTTTAATAACCAGTGAAAGCTAAACAGACAGCTGTGAGCTGATATTAATAGGCTGGGAACCTTTATGGATATTGGCCCCTTTCCAGAATAATAACACCAGCCCTCAGCTGCCTGCTTTTCCTCAGCTGGTTAGTAAAAAATAAGCAGAGCCCCCACACCATTTTTTTATTTACCATATTTTTCGGTCTATAAGACGCACCGGACGTCTTATACGTCTCGAGAGAAGAGATCTCAGTGCCGAGATCTCGGGAGACGAGATCTCAGCACCGAGATCTCATCTCCCAAGATCTCATTCTGTACGAGTGCCACCTTCGGCACCCATTTTCATGGAGAACAACTCATTACAGCGATGGAAGTGCGGAGGCTCTGGCCTTCCACAAAATGTCGGTGGAGCTCCCGCACCACCGAGCATCTACAAAAGTGCATGCACAAGATTGGGATGGACGTGTGGGGGCTTTCACAAATGCCGGCGTAGCCCCCACACCACCGATCATCTGCGAAACTGCCGTGCATCAGCCTGGGATATGTCTCTTGATAAGTGCATCTGGCCTATAAGACGCACCCCCATTTCCCCAAAAATTTTGGGGTAAAGAGTACGTCTTATAGTCTGAAAAATACTGTATTTATTTATTTAGTGTGCGCTATTATCAGACGGTGGTGCTGACTACAACTGTCGTCAGTGTCATTTGGTCTCATTGATTACAGTCAACTACTGACGGCTGGGAAAAGCACTAACTGCACTACTTTCCCCAACCTCTGGAGAATTTCATTTGTGTGTCATCATTGTGCATGTCTGCGGCTTGCATTTCTTCCTTGGTGCTGGACAAAAAAAGGACGTCTGCTGTTTTTTCACACAGTCATGTAAGCACCACTATTGACTACAATGGGTGTGTGTGTCTGTATTTGCAGTCCTTAAAAAATGGTCTGCATTCGGGCATAAAAAACAGCAGTGAAGAAGGCCTACGTGTTATTGACTGCATCCCTGGTGGTCTAAAGCAGTGATACGGCTGATGTCAGTATCCTAAGGGGACTGTGGCAATGAAGGAATCTCTATTTTTTATCTAGTTCCAGTAATATCCACACATGTAGTCCAAGAGTTATTCATTATCTTGAGTCATAGCATAGCCTGTTAGATATCTCATCTTTTTGAGAATAAATCATCCATCAAACATGGCTATATGGCTCCTCTGAGAAAAGTACATTCTTCTAACTCAGGTCCATCATCTGTTAACCAAAATATAGGGGGCTTCCAGGTTACTGGTAAAATTAAGGCTCTGGAAAAGTGAAATCGCTCCACCAAAAAGAAATTCAGAAAATTTTGTGCTCACAAATGCCCCCCTCCCTTCTGAGCCCCAGTGTGTCTAAACCACATTTAGCGTCCACATATTTGTCAGTGCTGTATCGATTAGAGCTCTCTTAATTTACTGAGTCCATGTCTCAAAAAGCTTCAGTTTGGCATTATGTGCTGGACGATACAATGTACGGGCACTACATTGGCAGATCTGCAATTTTCACTCCACAACATCCACTGCTGCTTTTTTCTGAAAAACACCCATGGAGTCAAGTCTTCACTGCACAAAAATTACCAAAGAGGTATGATTTCCAAAATGGGGTCACGTTAGGGGGGATTCTGCTCTTCCAGCACTTATGGGCTCTTTATATGGAGTTCACAAACTATTCTAGGAAAATCTGTGCTCCAGAAGTCAAATTGCGCTCCTTTCCTCCCTAGTCTCACCGTGTTGCTAAACAGTACTATAAAGCCATATATAGGGTAGTGTCACTTTCAGTAGAAATTGTGACAAATTTTGGTGTAATTTTTACCCATTTTCCCTTGTGAAAATGTCAAATCTAGGGCTAAAACTAAATTTATGTGGTAAAAATGTAATTATCTTTACTTCATTGCCCAATGGTATAAAACTCTGTTACTCACCCGTGTTGTCAATATGATTACTGCATGCTCATTGAGAGGTGTAATTTTAAAATGGGGTCAATTATTTTGGGATTCTGCTGTTCTGGCTCTTCCAGTGGGTCATGGGACCCACAAACCATAACAGTAAAATCTGCACTATAATATGGCGCTTTTTCCCTTCTGAGTTTTGTACTGTGCCTGTAAAGTATTTCTCAATTACATGTAGTGTATTGGTGCACTCAGGAGAAATTGCACAACAAACTGTAAGGTCCATTTTTTCCTATTAGCCCTTATAAAAATTAAAAATTTGGGGCTAAAACAACAATTTAGTGGTAAAAGTGTAATTATTATTTCTACACTGCCCAATGTTATAAAATTCTGTGAGGCACATGCGGTGTCAACAAGTTCACTGCACCCCTAGATTAATTAATTGGGGGGGGGGTATAGTTTGTAAAATAGAGTCACTTATGAGGGGTTCAACTGTTTTGGCACCACAGGGGCTCTGCCAATGTGACATTCCCTTGGGCTGCCACAGCTACCCGTTCATAGGGAGTCAGCTGCCATCTACTAAAGGTCGGTCCTGGAGTAGCACCTGGACCACCACCCTTGTCCCTCCTCGGATCTCGGTGTTGTACACTGCTGCATATCTGTGGTCAGATTGGGTGAGGCTCCCAGTGATGCCCCTCCAAGTCTTCATTGGGCTTTGAAATTCTCACTACACCCCTGGATGATTTCCTCATAAGGTGTAATTTCCAAAATGGGGTCACTTCTGGGGGTATCCACTGCTTAGGCAGATCACGGTCTCTGCAAATGTGATATGGCGTTCGCTATCTATTCACGTCAATTTTGCATTCCAAAAGTCAATTGGTGCTCCTTCCACTCCAAGCTCTGATGTTTTCCATCACAAAGGGGGTATAGGTGTACACAGGAGAAAATGCACAACAAATAGTATGTTTTAATTTCTCCTTTTACCCTTGTGAAAATGAAAACTTTGGGGCAAAAATGCATTTTTTTTCATTTTCACGCTCAACATTATAAAATTCTATAAGTCACCTGTGGTTTCAAGGTGCTCACCACAGTTCTAAATAAATTCCTGGATGGGTGGGGTTTCCCTAAATGGTGTCACTTGTGGGGGGTTTCCACTATTTAGGCATATCAGGGCCTCTGCAAACACGACATGACGTCCTCTTATCGATTCCAGACAATTTTGCGTTCCAAAATCAAATGGTGCTCTGTCACTTCTGAGCTCTGTCATGCACCCAAACAGTAGTTTTCCACCACATAAGGGGAATGGGAATTTTCTTTACAACAAACAGGTAAATTTTTCCTGAGTGTGCCAATACCCTACATGTAATCAGGAAATATGTTTCAGGCACAGTGCAAAGCTCAGAAGGGAAGGAGTCACTCACTCACTAGCAGAGGTCATGAGGTGCCAGAACAGCAGAACCCCCCATAAGCGACCCCATTTTACAAACTACACCTTTCAGGGAATTCATCTAGGGGTGCAGTGATCATATTGGCACCAAGGGTGTGTCACAGAATTTTATACCATTGGGCAGTGAAGAAAAAATGACTACATTTTTACCAACAAAATTTTGTTACAGATTTTACATTTTCACAAAAGAAGTGGTTAAAAATGGCACCATAATTTGTCCCACAATTTCTGCTGAACGTGGCAATACCCCATATGTGGCTGTACATTACTATTAAGCTATACGGAGCGACTCAGAAGGAATGGAGCGCTATTTGCCTCCTGGAGTGCAGATTTTCCTAGAACAGTTTTCAAACTCCATATTCAGAGTCCCTAATTGATAGAAGAGCAGTATCTTCCTTTAAGTGACTCCATTTTGGAAATTATACCCCTTTGGGAATTTATCTACTGTATAGTGACGTTTTTGACTTCATGGGTATTTTCCAGAAACAAACAGCAATGAATGTTTCCGAGTGAAAATTGCAAACTGCCATTGTACTGACCAGTACGCTGCAGTGCCCAGTACGTTGCAGTCACCAGTATGTGAAGCCCAGCCCGTGCTTCTGGAGACATGCCCCTGTAAGATAGGTGAGCTCTCATTGCTACAGAAATGTCAAACATTTGGATGCTATATGTGGTTTAGGTATACTGAGGGGCTCAGAAGGGAGGGGGGCATTTGGATTTGGGAGCAAAGAACTTGCTGAATTTCTTTTGGAGGGTTAGGAGCCATTTTGCTTTTCCAGAACCTTTGTACTTATAATAACGTGGAAGCCCTCTATATTTACTTTAACAGATGACAGACCTGAGTGTGGACTTTTTTGTGGATTGAGTTGAAGCTTTTATTGGGAACATTTTTCATAATGTTTGGGATCACATTTATCTGGTGCTCTACGCTAAGCACTTACTTTGGGGTTTCCATCTAAATCTCTGAGTGACGTAACAGATGAAACCCCTGAGGGATCCATTCACTATAATGAGGCAGCAGAAGTACTCTAGACTCCGTCTGGCCTCTGTTCAGTGGTATCCTTCTTTTCAAAAGTGCACAAAACTGTGGCCGAAGGCATTTTTATGCAATCCTAAAAAGACGGACACCACCTTATCACTGGTCAGACGGCGTCCATAATGCCTCCATCTGCCTCATTATAGGAAATCTTCAGCCAGAAGTTCCGTCTGAATCACATATTTCAGAGATTTACAATGAAATCCTGGTGCAAGCGCTCAGCAGTGCAGTGTGCAGGATAAATGTGCCTTACTGCGATCTTTGGGAGGCAGAATGAAAAATTCAACAGCAGGTGATAAATTGGTTTTATTTATTATTTGACGCTGTTCCTAGTGCAGTATAAGTGATTAGACAACTTTATTTTTTGGGTCGGTGCGATTACAGCGATACCAAATTTATATCAGGTTTTTGTGTTTGCCTGCTGTCACACACTAAATGACGATTTTTTTTTGCAAAAAGTAGTTTTTGTATCACCATATTTTGACAGCTATAATTTTTTCATATTTTGGCCCACAGAGTCATGTGCTTTTTGATATGATAACATATTTATATTTTTTTATGCTTTGGTGCTTTAACATAATAAAAAAAACATTTTATAGAAAAAATAATTATTTTTGCTTGACTTATTCTGAGAGCTATAACTTTTTTATTTTTCCACTGATGGAGCTATGTAGCAGCTTGTTTTTTGCAGGACAAGATGACATTTTCAGCAGTACCATGCTTATTTATATCCGTCTTTATTACGTTTTATTCCACTTTTTTCGGTGGTACCATGATAAAGCATTGTTTTTTGCCTTATTTTTAACCATTTATGGTGTTCACTAAAGGGGTTAAGTAATGGGACAGTTCTATAGGTTGGGTTGTTGGACGCGGTGATACTAAATATGTGTACTTTTATTGTTTATATATTTTTTCATACAAATATTTATTTATGGATACAATATCTTTAGATTTTTGTATTATTTATTTATTTTTTTACAATTTTTTTTAAAAACGTTTTTACTTTGTACCACTATGGGACTATCACTTTTTGCAGGCTGATCCTTTGTACAGCATGGGGATGCTTTTTCTTCACAATTCAGGATGCGTATTGGTACCCTTCCCTTGCGGACATCAACTACCCCTCTGGCTGTCAGGATGGTGGGCCTACTATCAGAAATACATGGGTTCTACCAGGGCCTGTTAGTCTTGACCCCTGAGGCCTATTGCTGCTAAACACCAGAATAACATTTCACTCCTGGGGGGTATTGCAATGGGGATTGGATCACTCACACTGCTGACTTGTCCACAGACAGTTCTACCTGTTGTCTCTGCATCAGGGCTCTGATTTTTGCAGGGCATGCTGCTCACTGGAATCAGCAGTTTCAGCTACCTGTTGTAAGAAAGCAATAATCTCGCCAAGACAGTTTCTTTCACATTAGTACATTGGGTTACATTCTCGCCGATCAATATCTACAATTACCAGGCCTTGGGCTTTCACCTTTACCCACCCCATCTTGTACCCCACTTGTGGCAAAGGCTGACCATTGCTGGCGACTATTATCAAATCACTATCTGGGCCATGGGTAATATCAAAATCGGCCCAGTACCGTCTGTAAAGAATATATGGCACAGTCATCACCTGGGAGCTGGTGTCCAGTAAAGCGTTCTTTGGGATGCCGTCAATCACAATTGGGAGGACCTGTCATTGTTCTGTCAGCGACATTTAATTTGTTACCTCTGATTAACTGTTTGCATAATTTGCAGTTTTCTCAGTAGCCAGTATACAGGAACTGATATATTCATACCTTTATTTGTCTGTAGTGTTTTGGCTCCCTCTAGCGGTCAGAATCATGTTCACAGTTCTATTTTCTGTTTTTTCTATTTTTTCTATTTTCCATGTCTGATTCTCCTCCCCCTTTGAAATGCATTATGGTAGCTCAGCCTCCATCTCCCTCCGATTTCTTTCACTTCCTTCAGTTTGCTTTCAAGGAAAGACGCTTGCACTTCATCCCCCTTGCGATTGCATTGCCGGTATGTCTTTATGCTTTCTGTAGGTAATTTCTGCTCTAATATTAGCCTAGCTTAGTCAGTTGTACTCCTAGTTCAGTTACTAGCCTTGTCAATGTTCATGCATAATGTACAACATGTGTAGTATGTATTTTTGCTATACCATACACTGATTGTATGTATATGATTGTTTACAGTTTCACCACGTCAATATACTACTACATTCAATAAAAGCACATACTCAATCACAGTCTCCTTATTGGACTCCTGTATAGCGGTTTAGCTGCCTGTATAGCTACATATAAGCCTGCCTCATTTACTGAGGACAGAACAGTGAAACGGCAATGCAATCGCAATGGGGATGAAGTGCAACGGCAGCCATCCAAATAGTGGGATTCAAGTCACTGGCTACACACAGACTAAATACAGCTACAGCAATCTCTGCACAGCCAAGCACTTTCCCAAGACACCATGTCTCACAAATCACACAGGACAAGATCTGTTACTTTCGTCTCCTCAAAGACAACATCCATCAGCAGCGCAGTCGCCCTTGCCAACGCAAATGCTGAAGCCGCTAAAATGTGAGCAAGCTTTGCTGACCAAGAGATGCAACTTAAATTAGAGAAAACACACCTGGATGACCAAGAGAGAAGGTCACAGTTAGATAAGGCATGCGTGGATGCCGCCTTAGAAAGCCTAGCAGCAAAAAGGGAAGCTTCCGCAGCCCTCGCCGAGGCAGAATCGCTAGAAGCCGCACAAAACCCCAAGCTGCATAGCCGAAGCAGTATGTCGAGTCTGGAGTTTCCACTGCAAGACTCACCACAACACACATCTCAGTATGATAATAAACCTCCTGATCCAAACTATAACCCTGAACCAGTACCAAAACAAGAATACGACGTATCCAGTGAAGTGAGGGAGAGTCGTCATGAGGCTCAGCTCCAGGACAGAAACAAACTCGAAAACTTGAGGCTAAACAACTCTGCTAATGACTACCTTGCCCCTCACCAGGTAACCAATGTGGATCACCCTGCTGACACACCGTATGTCAGACCGAAGCAATACGACACCGGCTGGCGCCACCCTGAGGACACTAACAGGTACGAATGCACCTCACATCACTATCAGGGCGACCCATCACCAGTATACTCTGCTGCCAACTGGTTCACTGCAGAATTTGCCAAGTTCTTCACATGACGTGTACTGGTTGCCAAGGGACTCATGAAATTCACAGACCAAGCTGAAGGTTACAGAGCTTGGAAAGCTTCCTTCCAAAATGTCACTAGAGACTGGGGGCTACAACACAGGGAAGATATAGACCTGTTAGTCAAATACCTGGGAGAAGAGTCAATCAAACACGCAGTAAGGATCAGAGACATTAATATAAACCGCCCTGAGACTGGCCTCAAAGAGATCTGGAAGAGGCTGGATGAGTGTTATGGCTCAGCAGAAGTAATAGAAAGAGCCTTGTTCTAATATTTAACAAAGGTCTCCAGAAACTTAGAGAACTAAGCGACCTGCTAATGGAAGTCCAAGTTGCCAAATACGAAGACGACCTACAGGGACTTGTATTCCTCGGCACAGTCAGAGGTGTTAAGCCTATAGTCCAAAAGTTGCCCTACAATCTACAGGAGAGGTGGCTCACACATGGTTCCACGTACAAATACAAACACAGTGTTCCATTCCCTCCCTTCTCCGTTTTTGTAGACTTTATACACCAACAAGGGAGAATTAGAAAAAATCCCAGCTTTGACTTTGCAATACCATATGCCACACCGTCACTGTTAGCCGGAGTATTACCACAGCAGCGCGTGTTACTTCATATAAGCAGCAGAATCCAACGTAAGGCAAACTGTGTTTAATATATGCAGCTTGAACTGGAACAAAATAAGAAAGCTTTGACAGTAACTACCAATATAATCTAGTCCATGTAACACATGTCTCTCTGTGAAGGAAACAGCAGCAGACTGATGCAATCAGTGAGTGTCCTCTGTCCCTTTTTTTTTTTTTTAAGGCAAACTTTAACAATCACAGCATAGCTGACAAATGAACACTCATAGACATTCAATGCAGACTACAACAGGAATGGAGTTGTTGCATTTAAACTTATTCCAACAGTCACCACATGCAAATCCACGCAGAACATCTGTGGCAGTACACAAGACTTATGTTTCTTCTCCAGGTTCTAATTACAGGTCTGCTGGCTGCTCCCAATCAGAGACAAAGGTGCAGGACCCTGACAAGCAGTTCCCACTTCATCAGAAGCCTCATCCTCTCCTGAAATGCAGAGCCTTCAGGGGAAAACCTATGCCAGATCGCAGAAGCTTCCTGAAAGAAAACGGTATCTGCTACAAGTGCTGCTCGTCCACAACTCATCTCGCCAAGGATTGCAAGGTCAGTGTAAAATGCACAGAATGTGGCACCACAGACCATGACACTGCTCTACACCCTGGCCCAGCTCCATGGAGTACACAAAACATGCCAGCTGACAGTGAGCATGGTGGGGAGGAAAGGAACAGCTATGCCAGAGATCACTTCACAATGCACAGAAGTCTGCAAAGGGACAATAGACAGTAGGTCCTGTTCAAAAATATGCCTCATCAGAGTGTACCCAAAAGGCCATAGAGACCAAGTTGCAAGACTCTATGCTATCTTGGATGATCAAAGTAATCGATCCTTGGCTAGATCAACATTCTTTGACCTATTCAACATCAAAGGTCCAAGCACTCCCTACTCATTAAAGACATGTGCAGGACAACAGCAGGCAGGAAAGCTACTGACTACCAAATCAAGTCCTTAGATGGACAATTCTGCCTACCACTACCTACGATCATCGAATGTAACCAGATCCCAGACAACAGATCTGAAATCCCTACACCAGATGTAGCAATCCATCACGCTCACTTAAAACGAATAGCACACCTTATACCAGAACTCAACCATCAGGCCCAGATAATTCTGCTGTTGGGGAGAGATATCCTGCAGGTTCATAAAGTGAGACGTCATATTAATGGACTCCACAATGCTCCCTATGCCCAAAGGCTAGACCTAGGATGGGTCATAATTGGCAACGTATGCTTGGGACGCATGCACGCCCCATCTTCTGTGACAAGCATGCTAACAAATACATTGGAGAAAGGACGACTATCTCTGTTTCAACCTTGAAACAATGAGTTCCTTGTCAGGGAACTGCCACACAGCATCCAACTGCCCAACCAACACCTCCTTGGCTTCTTGCACACCATGTGGTGCGGCAATGGTGGTTCTCACACAGCTCAATAAAGTTTATGGCACACAGGATCCGGTGGTACCGGGTGTCAATATCCTGTTCATGACGCCAAAATGGAACGCCCGCTAGGACCGTGGGGTAATCGGGCTGGGGCCGGCGGTACTTAAAGGGAGGGTCACGGCAGGGGTCACCCGGTCCATGGCCCTGGGTGTCCAATTAAAGGGGATGAAGTGTAGTGGACAATAAAGTCTATGGGGAAATGTTCGTGACACCACCTGTGGTACTCGGCCAGGGATGGCCGATGCTGCTTAAAGGAGACCACTGGGGTTGATGGTATTGCAGCAGAGTTGGTACTGCTCCCCACAGGTAGAGCTTAGTCCCCAGGGCTACGGGTGCAGTTAGTAAGGAATAATAGCTGGTGGGGTGCAGGACTGAGGGTGCAGGAAATAATGGGAGGACACAGGGTTTGCAGTTTCCTTTACCCTTTTACTGATGTATTTCAGGTGCAGTCCGAGGCACAGGTTACAGGTGTAGATGGAGTCTGGATGGCCTGGGAGTAACTTGGGATCCACTTGGCCAAGGGGGTTCGGAGCTGAATTCTGCGTCCCTTGCTGCCTGAAGCAGTTCCTCTCAGTGTCTGTTACTCGTAATCCGTATGGTTGACAGCATAAGCCTTTTATGGGCACTGTCTTCTCACTGGCAGCCCCAGGCTCCTGACTTGCTGTGGTGCCTCCAGGTATTAGATGGGCCAGGAGACCTGCAATCTCCTGCCCTCTGGTTCTAGCTGCTGGGCCTTTAGTACCTGTGCAACCACGGACTCCGGTGTCCGGTTTCTTTGTGCTTAATCCTGGGAAGAGCTCAGTTATAGCTCCACTCCCAGTCTCTCTCCTCATGTGCTTCCTTTCCCTTCAGTGTCTCCGACTAAAAACTCACTAACCCCGTCTCCAGACCAGAACTTATGGGGAAGTTCCCCTGAAACCGGGTTTAGAGCTCCTCCTTCTGGCCTGGAGTCAAGAAGGTGTTGTATGTCTGTATTACCTGCCAAGGGGATCCCTCCTTACCTCCAGGCATGACATCACCCCCCCCATGTGGAAGGCAATGCCATTGTGGCAACCGGACTCCTGGGGTGCCACATAAACTTCAGTCACATTTTATGTACAATGACAGATGTAGCCTAGCGTATAAATATACATTTGATCTTTATATGTTAGGTTAAGATACATTTGCAGAATAAAAAGTATCCATCAACTAGACACCAAACTCTATACTAATTGAACAAAGAAAACAAAGTACATGCACACTCAGCATTGCCACATCCTATGTTTCTGTGCAGTTACTGCATTAGTGACTGACACATATCCTAATCAAAATGAGAACTGCATATTTTTTATTCATGAATTTGTCATTTTTGACTAACCCCATTCCGACATTGGGCACAATAGTTCTCCGAAGTCAGACTCCTCCTGCTTGGTGTGGGCTCTGGTACTGAGCCTGCACCTTTCTGGGCATATGACAGCTGATCTGTACAGTTGACATGTGCCTTTAAGAGCCACAGGTGGAATCGCAATCCACCCGCAGCTGTCAACTAGTTAAATGCCGCTGTCAATCTCTCAGAGAGGCATTTAACTCACGCTTACCGGAAGCGTGTCACTAATCTGGCACATACTGACCTCTGCTGTTGTCATTGCTGGATTGCTATGAGCGGTTGGCACACAGAGCAAGTGAGCATTTCTGCTACACACAGGCGATCTGATCATCGCCTGTGTGTAGCAGAGGCGATCAGACAACTGCAGCTTCTAGTCTCCCTTGGAGACTATTGAAGCATGCGAAGAGTAAAAAAAAATTTTTTAAAAGCATTTAAAAAAAAAGAAATAAAAGTTCAAATTACCCCCCTTTCTCCCCATTCAAAACATAACAATAAAAAAAAATCAAACATACACATATTTGGTATCGCCAAATAATTGCCCGATCTATCAATATAAAAAAGGATCAACCTTGAAACAATGAGTTCCTTGTCAGGGAACTGCCACACAGCATCCAACTGCCCAACCATTTAATAGACTTTACTCACGACAGCAGTATAGTGTCGGAAAGCTATGAGGATCAGTTAGGGTGCACTAAGCAGGACAACCAAGTGGCAATGTCGGTAGAGGACAAGTTGTTCTTAGAGATAATGGACAAGGGACTTGTTAAAGATGGGACCAACAGCTGGGTCGCACCTCTTCCCTTCAAAACCCACAGACCACGTCTACCAAACAACAGAAATCAGGCATTACAACGTTTCTCCTCTCTCAAACATAATCTACAAAAGAAACCAGAGATGAAAAATCCATTTTTCTCCTTCATGTCAAAGATTTTCGAAAACAGTCACGCAGAACTAGCTCCCACTCTCAAAGACTCTGAAGACTGCTGGTTCCTACCCATGTTTGGAGTATATCACACTAAGAAACCAGGCCAGATTATAGTCATGTTTGATTCCAGTGCTAAGTTTAATGATGTCTCCCTGAATGACGTTCTACTGACAGGACCAGACCTCAATAACAAACTGCTGGGAGTACTTATGCGCTTCCGTAAGGAATCCATTGCCTTCATCGCTGACATCCAGCAAATGTTCCATTGTTTCCTTGTGAGACAGAGAGACAGGAACTTCCTAAGATTCTTCTGGTACAGAGACAATGATCCTACTAAAGAAGTCACAGAGTATCGCATGAGAGTGCACATCTTTGGCTACAGTCCTTCACCTGCAGTCCCCATTTACGGACTCAAAAGGTCATCTCAGGAAGGAGAAGGAGAAGCAGAATACGGAGCAGATGTCAAACAATTCATAGAAAAAGACTTTTATTTCGACGACTGTCTGAAAGCCATGCCTTCAAATGAGACTGCCATCAGTCTTCTCAGGAGAGCCCAAGACATGCTTGCCTGCTCGAACCTTAGGCTTCATAAAATAGCCTCAAACAGCCAAGAACTCATGGAAGCATTCCCTTCTCAGGACTTATGTAATGGTCTCAGAGACCTGAACCTGGGGTCAGACCAATGCAACGCAGCCTCGGGCCTCTCTGGAATCTACAGTCAGACACTTTCAACTTTCAGGTCAGCCAGGAAGAAAGGCCTTTCACACATAGAGGTGTCCTGTCTACCATCAACAGTCTGTACGATCCCTTGGGTTTTGCAGCTCCTGTTACTATACAAGGCAAGGCCCTACTAAGAGACATAACTAGGGAAACATCTGACTGGGATGCACCTCTGCCACCTGATAAGAGGATCCAGTGGGAAGGGTAGAAGAACTCGTTAGCAGCCCTCTCCAACCTGAACATGCCAAGACCATTCACCATTCACCCCTGTGCCATCTACAGAAATACAAAGCCAAAGACTGCGTATTTGCAGATGCTTCTGTCAAAGCGATTGCCGCTGTTGTCTACCTCAAAACTGTAGACTCCAAATGTCAGTGCCACATTGGGTTCATTATGGGGAAGGCCAAACTCGCACCACAACCAGAGCACACTATACCCAGGTTAGAGCTTTGTGCCGCAGTCTTAGCTGTTGAGTTAGCGAAGTTCATCACATCCGAAATGGATATCGACCTGACACAGGCCAAGTTCTACTCAGACAGCAAAGTAGTCCTGGGATATATCCACAACGAAACCAGGTGATTCTATGTTTATGTCAATAACAGAGTGGTACAAATCAGGAGATCAGTTCATCCAAAGCAGTGGCATTACATACCCATGGACCAGAATCCTGCAGATCATGCAACTAGGGCAGTTGACGCAGGTCGAGTAGGAAGCACAACATGGCTCTCAGGACCAAAACTATTGCACATTGAGGAATGTTTTCCAAACACCTTTGAACTAGTAGGAGAGTACTCAGATGCTCAAATCCGCCCTCAGGTGTCTACACTTCATACAATTACCTCTGTTATCCAGCTTGGATCTTGCAGGTTCAACAGATTCTCAAGTTGGAAGTCACTTATTCGAGCCATTACCTGCCTGACTCATATAGCTCGCTCATTCAGGACCACCAGAACTTGTGGCGCAGTAAAATGTAAAGGTTGGCATCTTTGTAAAAATACCTATGTTACTTCCGACTTAGAATTTTCTAGAAATCACATCATCCTCACTGTTCAAAGAGAAACCTACTTTGCAGAAATCCAATGTCTTATTAAGAAAGCACCAATACCAGTGAGCAGCGTATTGAGAAAACTTGACCCATTCATCGACAACAGCGGCCTGCTGAGAGTAGGAGGCCAACTCAAAGAAGCTGAAATGGAGTTTGTGGAGAAATTCCCTCTTATACTTCCCAGAAAATGTCATGTTGCCTACCTAATCGTACAACACTACCACAATCTGGTCAAGCACCAAGGAAGACTATTTATAGAAGGAGCCATCAGAACTGCTGGCGTGTGGATTGTCGGTGCGAAGAAACTCATCAGTAGTGTCATCTACAAATGTATTACCTGTCGTAAGCTTCGTGGTTCGCCCCAACCCAAAAGATGGCAGACCTACCAGCGGATAGACTCAGCCCAGACACTCCTTTTACCAGCATTGGTCTCGATGTGTTTGGGCCTTGGTCAGTTGTTACACGTCGTACAAGAGGCGGCCAAGCCAATAGTAAATGCTGGGCAGTCATGTTCACTTGCATGTCAATCAGAGCTGTCCACATAGAGGTCATCGAGTCCCTTGACAAGTCAAGCTTCATCAATGCCTTAAGACATTTTATTGCCATCTGTGGTCCTATCAAGCATATAAGTTCAGACAGAGGTACTAACTTCGTCGGTACAGCAAAAGAATTAGGAATACCTTCAAATCTAGACTATAAGACTCTCGAGAGGTTCATCAGTGACCAAAGTTGCACATGGTCATTCAACCCACCCCACTCTTCGCATATGGGAGGATCTTGGGAACGATTGGGAATGATTGGTCTAGTACAGAGAATTCTTGACTCCACTCTTCTTCAAGAAGGAACAGCGAAGCTTACCCACGAAAGCCTAATGACCTTCATGGCAGAAGCTGCAGCTATAATCAACGCATGACCCTTGGTTCCAGTTCCTAACGACCCTGAGGAACCCTTGTTATTGACTCCAGCTACTATCCTTACCCAGAAAATGGGACTGTCCAGTGCCCCTCCAGGAGGATTCGACACTTAGGACCTCTACAAGTGCCAATGCAGACAGGTACAAAGTCTTGCAAATACTTTCTGGGACAGGTGACGCAAACAACATTTGTCTACTCTGCAGCCACGGATGAAGTGGCAATCTACTAAGCCTAATCTGAGCATAGGTGACCTTGTTCTTGTGAAAGACTGTCAAATTCACCGGAACCAGTGGCCACTTGGTCTAGTTACCGCAACATTCCCGAGCAAGGACGGCAACGTCCGCAAAGTTGAACTAAGGATGACCAAAGGGAATGAACCTAAGACATTTTTCAGACCGGTATCTGAACTGGTCCTATTGTTGCCTTCAGAAGAAAGGAGTAGTGACATCCGTTGATGCCAGACAGGGAGTGTTTTGTCTCCGCCATCTAATTTGTTACCTTTGATCATCTGTTTGCATAATTTGCAGTTTTCTCAGTAGCCAGTATACAGGAACTGATATATTCATACCTTTATTTGTCTATAGTGTTTTGGCTCCCTCTAGCGGTCAGAGTCATATTCACAGTTCTATTTTCTGTTTTTTCTATTTTCCATGTCTGATTCTCCTCCCCCTTTCCAATGCATTATGGTAGCTCAGCCTCCATCTCCCTCCATTTTCTTTCACTTCCTTCAGTTTGCTTTCAAGGAAAGACGCTTGCACTTCATCCCCCTTGCGATTGCATTGCCGGTATGTCTTTATGCTATCTATAGGTAATTTCTTCTCTAATGTTAGCCTAGCTTAGTCAGTTGTACTCCTAGTTCAGTTCCTAGCCTTGCAAATGTTCATGCATAATGTACAACATGTGCAGTATGTATTTCTGCTATACCATGTGCTGATTGTATGTATATGATTGTTTACAGTTTCACTGAGTCAATATACTACTACGTTCAATAAAAGCACAGACTCAACCACAGTCTCCTGATTGGACTCCGGTAGAGCGGTTTAGCTGCCTGTATAGCTACATATGAGCCTGCCTCATTTAGTAAAGACAGAACAGTCATCCGCTGATGTACTTGGCTCGCCAGCTTTGTGGGCCTGGTCGTCCTACTCCTGGAGGTTGGTCCTCTGCCCCAAGAGTTGCTTGTTTAAATTGCAGAATCTTGCGATGTGTCCCGCCTTGCTGCAGTGGCGACAAATGGGTCATCCATCCTGGTCATAGCAGTCATTGTCTCTACCTCTGGTCGGTGGGATCCTCTTCTGCCATCTCCACGGGACGTCATCTGGACTGGAAGGCAGCTGGATCTTCTCCTTTGAGGATACTTGCAGGGACTGCACCGTTTTGGCTAGTGCAGCCACACATTTGGTCAATTCCTGGACCTGGAGATGCAGTCCTGCAGCAGGGTCATTATCCAGGGTCTGCGCGTCGGCCTCAACGGGGGCCTGAGGAAAAGATGCCACCTCCTGGTGGTATGTAATTGCTGGGCGTCTAGGGGGTGCTATGCGGCTGGAATTTGGTTCCTGAAACACCCGGATGGATCTTTAAAGTGTGCAAAGTCCAGGTCAGGGTTTTGTAGGGTCAAGATGCGTAGCTGTGTCCTGTGGGTGCTGGACAGGAGTCACTCAATAAATTGCTCCTTTAATATTCTGACCCCATCTTGCATGCTGTCTGGGTCAACCTGCTTAATTGCCTGAAGTGTCTCCTGGAGATTAAGGGCATAGTCCCCTATGCTGTCCTGCACCATTTGTTTACACCCAAAGAATCTCATCTTTATCTCTGCTGCAGTGCGGGTGCCAAAGGTGTCCTGCAGCCTGGCCAAGATTTGTTTAAGGCTATGTGCACAGGTTCAGTTTTTTTCGCGTTTTTTTCACGTTTTTTCACGCTAAAAATGCTACAAAAACTCATTAACCTCTTCACCCCCGGAGCTTTTTCCGTTTTTCCGTTTTCGTTTTTCGCTCCCCTCCTTCCCAGAGCCATAACTTTTTTATTTTTCCGTCAATTTGGCCATGTGAGGGCTTATTTTTTGCGGGACGAGTTGTACTTTTGAACGACATCATTGGTTCTAGCATGTCGTGTACTAGAAAACGGGAAAAAAATTCCAAGTGCAGTGAAATTGCAAAAAAAGTGCAATCCCACACTTGTTTTTTGCTTGCCTATTTTGCTAGGTTCACTAAATGCTAAAACTGACCTGCCATTATGATTCTCCAGGTCACTACGAGTTCATAGACACCTAACATGACTAGGTTATTTTTCACCTAAGTGGTGAAAAAAAATTCCAAACTTTGCAAAAAACAAAACAAAACAAAATTGCGCCATTTTCCGATACTCGTAGCGTCTCCATTTTTCGTGATCTGGGGTCAGGTGAGGGCTTATTTTTTGCGTGCCGAGCTGGCGTTTTTAATGATAGCATTTTGGTGTAGATACGTTCTTTTGATCGCCCGTTATTGCATTTTAATGCAATGTCGTGGCGACCAAAAAAACGTAAATCTGGCGTTTCGAATTTTTTTCTCATTACGCCATTTAGCGATCAGGTTAATGCTTTTTTTTAATTGATAGATCGGGCGATTCTGAACGCGGCGATACCAAATATGTGTAGGTTTTTTTTTTTTTTTATTGATTTATTTTGATTGGGGCGAAAGGGGGGTGATTTAAACTTTTATGTTTTTTTTATTTTTTTCACATTTTTAAAAACTTTTTTTTTTTACTTTTGCCATGCTTCTATAGCCTCCATGGGAGGCTAGAAGCAGGCACAGCCCGATCGGCTCTGCTACATAACTGCGATCATCAGATCGCTGTTATGTAGCTAAAATGCAGGTGTGCTGTGAGCGCCGACCACAGGGGGGCGCTCACAGCCACCGGCAATCAGTAACCATAGAGGTCTCAAGGACAATGGAGGAGCATCGCCGACCCCCGATCATGTGACAGGGGTCGGCGATGCGCTCATATCCGGCCGCACGGCCGGATGCGGTAGTTAAATGCCGCTGTCTGCGTTTGACAGCGGCATTTAACTAGTTAGTAGCGGCGGGTGATCGCGATTTCACCCGCCGCTATTGCGCGCACATGTCAGCTGTAAAAAACAGCTGACATGTCGCGACTTTGATGTGCGCTCACCGCCGGAGCGCACATCAAAGCGGGGGTCCCGACATGTGACGTACTATTCCGTCACATGTCGGGAAGGGGTTAAAAACGCATACATTATGCATTCTATCATTTAGAATGCATTCTGCATGTTTTGTGCACATGGATGCATTTTTTACCGAGAAAAAAACTCATTGCGGTAAAAAAATGAGCATGTTCATTATTTTTGCGGATTTTCTGCGTTTTTCCCGCAATTCTATGCATTTGGGAAAAAACGCACAAAAAAATGCGTAAAAAAATGCGAAAAAAACGCATGCAGATTTCTGGCAGAAATGTCTGGTTTTTGTCAGGAAAATTTCTGCAAGAAATCCTGACATGTGCACATACCCTAAGGGTATGTGTCCACGTTCAGGAAACGCTGCGTTTCTGGCGCAGCGTTGAGCCGCAGCATCAAAAACGCAGCGTCCAGAGGTTACAGCATAGTGGAGGGGATTTAATGAAATCCCGTCTCCACTGTGCATTAAAAAACGCATGCGTTTTTCCCGCAAAAGCGCACATGAGGTGCGTTTTTTCAGAACGCAGCATGTTGCTACAATGAGCAAAACACGCAGGAACACCGCAGGTGACCTGCCAGTGACCTCAGGTGCATTTTTGGTCAGGATTTTACCTGCATAAAATCCTGACCAAAGCCTGAAGCAAACCTGAACGTGGACACATACCCTAATAGTTCTTTTATCAGTGTCCACCCAGGACTTTACCTCCCTCTGAGCTGCACCAGTTAACTGGCCAGTGAGGATGCTGACCTTTTGATTTTCAGTCAGGGGGTACACTTCTGTTAGCCGGAGTATTACCACAGCAGCGCGTGTTACTTCATATAAGCAGCAGAATCCAACGTAAGGCAAACTGTGTTTAATATATGCAGCTTGAACTGGAACAAAATAAGAAAGCTTTGACAGTAACTACCAATATTTTTTTTTTTTTAAGGCAAACTTTAACAATCACAGCATAGCTGACAAATGAACACTCATAGACATTCAATGCAGACTACAACAGGAATGGAGTTGTTGCATTTAAACTTATTCCAACACCCCCACTCAACAACTGCTTATCCTGTTAATCCCATTGCAGTTCTGAATTCTTCAAACTTGGCTCTTGACAATGGCTTTGTCAAAACATCTGCTAACATCTTGTCAGATTCACAGTAAACAAACTTTAGAACTTCACGCTCTACTAAGTCACGCAAGTGATGATGTTTAACATCAATGTGCTTTGTTCTTGCACTTATCCTTTCACTGCTGGCGAGCTTGATACATCCTTGGTTGTCCTCATAGATAACAGTTGGTTCAGCTAGTGGTTTGCCGAATTCTTCCAAAAGTTGCTTCAACCAAATTAACTCTTGACTTGCATGAGCAGCTGATGTATATTCTGCTTCTGTAGAAGACAATGCAACTGACACTTGTTTTCTACTCGACCATGAGATTGAAGTGTGTCCTAACTTGAACAAGTAACCACTTGTTGATCTTCGATCACTTGAGTCTCCAGCCCAATCTGCATCTACATATCCTCTGAGAATTAGATCTCCTGATGCAGAAATCTTTAGACTTAACTCTTGGGTTGCCTTAAGATACTGAAGAAGTCTCTTAATTGCATTCCAATCTCTTTGGCGTGGCTTGCTTACACGTCGGCAGAGAATTCCCACTGTGGCTGAGATATCTGGACGGGTTGTGGTTGCTATGTATAGAAGTGCCCCCACTGCTTGTCTGTAACTGTCATTTGTGGGTAGCAGATCTTCTTCTCCTTCCAATTTTAGGTAAGATGGATCCATTGGAGTTGATATGCCTTTGGCTTCTGACATTCCAAACTGGTTTAGAACTGTGGAGATTTTAGAATTTTGATTAAGAAGAAAACTTCCATCTTCCTCTCTCTGGATTTGGATTCCCAAATAGTATGTCACATCTCCAAGGTCCTTGGTCTCGAAATGCTTGTTCAGAATTTGACCTAGTTTTGAAATTTCTCTCTCTTCTTGATGCGCTATTATTACATCATCCACATATAGAATAACATACATCCAATCTTGTGATACACTTTTTGTATACAAACATGGATCCGCTTGAGACCTTTTAAATCCTTCGTCGATTAACACTTTGTTCATCTTAGTGTTCCATGCTCTTGCTGATTGCTTAAGGCCATAGAGAGATTTTTGCATTCTGCAAACAAGGTTCTCTTTACCCCTTTTAACATAGCCTTCTGGTTGAGTCATGTACAGCTCTTCTTCAATGTCTCCATGTAGAAAGGCTGTTTTGATGTCAAAATGTCTTACTTTCATCTGCTGAACAGCAGCTATGGATAATAAAGTTCTGAATGTAGTTTGCTTGGCAACTGGAGCAAAAGTAGCATCATAATCTTCACCATATTTTTGTGAATATCCTTTTGCGACCAATCTTGCTTTAAAACGGTGAATATTACCTTCGGAGTCATATTTGTTCTTAAAGACCCACTTACATCCAATTGCTTTCTTGCCTTGAGGTAGCTCTGTGAGCTCCCATGTTTTGAGCTTATGAAGGGATTCCATTTCTTCATCAGCAGCTTTTATCCATTTTTGCTTCTTATGAATAGGCAGTTTTTGCATTTCCTGCCATGACTGTGGCTCTTCTTCTGGAATTGATCTGACCATATAAGAAAGGCGTTTAGCTGGAATTCCTTTATTTGATCTTTCTGATCTTCTGATCTCCTGAGGTTGGCTTGGTTCTTCTGTTTCTTTTTCAGTACTTTCAGAGCATATCCAGACTTCAGTATTTTCTTTGAGATTCTCTTCAATGTCTGGAATCACTGACTGAAATTCTTGTTCCTTAGGTTGAATTATTTGCGTAACCTCATGAAATTTGAGCGATACTGAGTTTTCATCAATCACTACATCTCTGCTGATTGTTACTGTGTTGGTCTGTGGATGCAGGATTCTGTATCCTTTCTGAGTTTCACTGTACCCCACAAGAACTCCTTCCTTTGCATGAGATTCCCACTTAGAACGTTTTTCTTTGGGAACATGCACAAAAGTTTTGCTTCCGAATATCCTGAGATGCTTCAGGTTGGGCTTCTCACAGTTCCATAGCTCATATGGAGTTTTACTTGTAGCTTTACTTGGCAGTCGATTTTGAAGATAGGTAGCAGTCATGATGGCTTCTCCCCAATATGTTGTAGGTAGGTTTCCATCAAATAGCATACTTCTTCCACTTTCACAAAGAGTTCGGTTCTTTCTCTCTGCTGTGCCATTCTGCTCTGGGTTGTATGGAACGGTTGTCTGGAACACGATTCCATTCTTTTTCAGGATGGTTTGCACTTTACCACTTGTATATTCAGTTCCATTATCTGCTCGCAGTACCTTTGGTATTCTTCCAAATTTGTTAAGAACTGCAGCAAGATATTCTTCAAGTTTCTGTGGAACTTCATCTTTACTTTGAAGTAGGTAAGTAACAGTATATCTGGAATAATCATCAATGAATGTGAGAAAATATCTCTTCTTGCTGGGAGTAAGAACACTCATTGGACCACACACATCTGTATGTATCAAATCCAGTATCTGTGCAGATTTAGTAGTGCTTACTTTAGGAAACGATTTTCTGGACATTTTCCCTTTTAGGCAACTTGTGCACTTCATTGTTTGATTACACTGGTTGATTGCAATACCATTTGCAAGTTGAGCTAGTTTCTTTACTGCTTCTGGATCTCTGTGGCCTAGGCGTCTGTGCCACACATGAATACAGTCCTTATGAAAATCTTGTCTAGCACTGTAAACAGTTTCATTGCATTTCAGCTGATAAAGTTCATCTTTGATTTTTCCTTCGGCAAGGGTATGACCCTTCTTTGAAATGATGCATCTGTCATCCTTAAATGTAACTATATTTCCTTGTTGTGCAAGCTTCTTTACAGATAAAAGGTTACTTTCAAGTTTGGGAACATACAACACGTCTTTAACTGGGATTTTTCTGACTTGTGCTGAGGATTGAACTTGACAATGGAAATAACCATCTCCTATTCCTTCTGATGTCATATAGTGACCATTAGCTAAAATTACCTTTTCAGACTTGCTTTCATCTAGATTAATGAAGAAATCCTTATCACGTGTCATGTGAGCAGTCGCTCCAGAGTCAATACACCAAACATGGTTTGCATATGGGCTTGTGCTGACCCCAAATGCAGTCGCAATACATGCATCTTCCTTCTTTACAGCTGTTTTAACCTTTTGATGACTGTCCTGCTTTTTAAACTGATTCATTCTTGCTTTCCACACTCTGCAGTCTGCTTTAAGGTGACCAGGTTTTTTACAGACAAAACATTCACGAGTTTCCTTTAAATGACTCTGAGCTTTAGAAAAGTACTGTGTCTTTAATGCTGTTTCTGCTTTGCATATATTATTGCTAATAGTCTCTGACTTTCTCTTGTATTCATCTGCAAGTTTCCCTTTCACATATTCTAGTGTGAGTTCATCATCTGGTCTGGCATCTAATGCAGTCACAAGCGTGTCATAACTTTCTGGAAGACCACTTAATAGTAATGCAGCAACATGAAAATCTTTAATTTCTTCACCAATACCCCTTAGGCGCTCCACAATCTCTAGGGTGTTTCTGATATAGTCCTGCATATGCTGGCCATCACTTAATTTAGACTGATACAGCTTTCTCATAAGATATAGCTTATTGCTGAGATTTGACCTTTCATGCACTTTCTGTAATTCTTCCCACATTTTCTTTGCAGTATCACATTTGCATACATGTACAATCTGGTTATCATCTATGCTGAGGGAAATAGTGCTTTGTGCTTTCTGATCAGTCTCTAGCCAATCACCCGGTACTGGGTCAGGCACAGGCTGTTCAATACATTTCCATGTACCCTCTCTTATAAGTAACATCTTTACCTTGAATTTCCAGGAGCTGTAATTGTGATTTGTGAGACTTGGCACTGTGTACTTCACTGCATTCCTTTCTGTAGACATTCTTGTCTCTTGTACCTCTTTTTTTTTTGTTTGTTACTGGCCCTTTAAGCTGCGCTGTCCGGTGCTCTGTACACTGCGGTACCTTTGCGTTCCGGTGTCCTTGTATTCCGGGGGTTCCTCTGTGCTGTCTGCGCTTGGCTCGCTGCTTATTCCGGTGACTGGGCTTTTTACCATTTACTTTCCGGTGGCTGGGCCCAGAACCTGTTAGCCGGAGTATTACCACAGCAGCGCGTGTTACTTCATATAAGCAGCAGAATCCAACGTAAGGCAAACTGTGTTTAATATATGCAGCTTGAACTGGAACAAAATAAGAAAGCTTTGACAGTAACTACCAATATAATCTAGTCCATGTAACACATGTCTCTCTGTGAAGGAAACAGCAGCAGACTGATGCAATCAGTGAGTGTCCTCTGACCCCCCTTTTTTTTTTTTTAAGGCAAACTTTAACAATCACAGCATAGCTGACAAATGAACACTCATAGACATTCAATGCAGACTACAACAGGAATGGAGTTGTTGCATTTAAACTTATTCCAACAACTTCAAACAAACTGCAGAGTCTCTCCTTAAAATCGCTCAGGATCTGTGACTCCCCTGCGTATTGCGGTAACCAGGCTGCTCCCGGTATGTATGGCATCAATAGCAGCATTACGGAGGCTGTAATTGCGGCTGCCCCTGGATCTGGTCAGTTTATGAAGGCTGCAGCTGCCGCTTGGTCTGGCCGTATCATGGGGGCTGCATCTGCGGCCACCTCTGGGTCTGGCGGCATTATTAGGGCTGTGGCTGCCTCTTGGTTTAGCTGTATCATGGGGGCTGCGGCTGCGACTGCCGCTGAATCTTCACCCAGATTAGACATGTTCCTTCCCCCCTAGTTAACTTCAGCCAGGCTCTGCGTTCCATTACCGAAGTGAGTGGCTGCTCCACCGGGGATCTGGACGGTGCTCCTTCCGGTTCTCAAATCTGGGGCCTCCTGCTTTTTCATCAGCTCACAGCATATCACAGAGCGCAGCTTCCTTTCGTGCTCTTTCCTTAGCTCCACCCACGAAGACACACCTCCTTGGCTTCTTGCACACCATGTGGTGCGGCAATGGTGGTTCTCACACAGCTCAATAAAGTTTATGGCACACAGGATCCGGTGGTACCGGGTGTCAATATCCTGTTCATGACGCCAAAATGGAGCGCCCGCTAGGACCGTGGGGTAATCGGGCTGGGGCCGGCGGTACTTAAAGGGAGGGTCACGGCAGGGGTCACCCGGTCCATGGCCCTGGGTGTCCAATTAAAGGGGATGAAGTGTAGTGGACAATAAAGTCTATGGGGAAATGTTCGTGACACCACCTGTGGTACTCGGCCAGGGATGGCCGATGCTGCTTAAAGGAGACCACTGGGGTTGATGGTATTGCAGCAGAGTTGGTACTGCTCCCCACAGGTAGAGCTTAGTCCCCAGGGCTACGGGTGCAGTTAGTAAGGAATAATAGCTGGTGGGGTGCAGGACTGAGGGTGCAGGAAATAATGGGAGGACACAGGGTTTGCAGTTTCCTTTACCCTTTTACTGATGTATTTCAGGTGCAGTCCGAGGCACAGGTTACAGGTGTAGATGGAGTCTGGATGGCCTGGGAGTAACTTGGGATCCACTTGGCCAAGGGGGTTCGGAGCTGAATTCTGCGTCCCTTGCTGCCTGAAGCAGTTCCTCTCAGTGTCTGTTACTCCTAATCCGTATGGTTGACAGCATAAGCCTTTTATGGGCACTGTCTTCTCACTGGCAGCCCCAGGCTCCTGACTTGCTGTGGTGCCTCCAGGTATTAGATGGGCCAGGAGACCTGCAATCTCCTGCCCTCTGGTTCTAGCTGCTGGGCCTTTAGTACCTGTGCAACCACGGACTCCGGTGTCCGGTTTCTTTGTGCTTAATCCTGGGAAGAGCTCAGTTATAGCTCCACTCCCAGTCTCTCTCCTCATGTGCTTCCTTTCCCTTCAGTGTCTCCGACTAAAAACTCACTAACCCCGTCTCCAGACCAGAACTTATGGGGAAGTTCCCCTGAAACCGGGTTTAGAGCTCCTCCTTCTGGCCTGGAGTCAAGAAGGTGTTGTATGTTTGTATTACCTGCCAAGGGGATCCCTCCTTACCTCCAGGCATGACATCACCCCCCCCATGTGGAAGGCAATGCCATTGTGGCAACCGGACTCCTGGGGTGCCACATAAACTTCAGTCACATTTTATGTACAATGACAGATGTAGCCTAGCGTATAAATATACATTTGATCTTTATATGTTAGGTTAAGATACATTTGCAGAATAAAAAGTATCCATCAACTAGACACCAAACTCTATACTAATTGAACAAAGAAAACAAAGTACATGCACACTCAGCATTGCCACATCCTATGTTTCTGTGCAGTTACTGCATTAGTGACTGACACATATCCTAATCAAAATGAGAACTGCATATTTTTTATTCATGAATTTGTCATTTTTGACTAACCCCATTCCGACATTGGGCACAATAGTTCTCCGAAGTCAGACTCCTCCTGCTTGGTGTGGGCTCTGGTACTGAGCCTGCACCTTTCTGGGCATATGACAGCTGATCTGTACAGTTGACATGTGCCTTTAAGAGCCACAGGTGGAATCGCAATCCACCCGCAGCTGTCAACTAGTTAAATGCCGCTGTCAATCTCTCAGAGAGGCATTTAAAGGGAACCTGTCACCTCGTTTTTGGAAGATGGGATAAAAATAGCGTTAAATAGGGGCAGAGGTGGGCATTACATTAGTGTGTTTGTTATGCGTTTATTACCCACCTAAGTTGCCGAAATACCTTTGCAAAGTCTCCGTTTTCGCCTGTCAATCAGGCTGGTCTGGTCAAAAGGGCGTCTTGTCTTCCCCCAGATTTTGCGTAGTTTTCCGTTGGTGGCGTAGTGGTGTGCGCATGCCCAAAGTCCTGAATCCTCTGCCAGGGGATTTAAAAGAGCGCGCTGTTCGTTTTCATTGGTGATCGGTGGGCGCGGCCATCTTCCTTTGGCCGCGCGTGCGCAGAAGCGGCGCTCTGCTGGCCGCGGCTTCAGGAAAATGGCCGCGGGATGCCGCGCGTGCGCAGATGGATATCGCGGCGGCCATTTTCCTGAAGCCGCGGCCAGCAGAGCGCCGCTTCTGCGCACGCGCGGCCAAAGGAAGATGGCCGCGCCCACCGATCACCAATGAAAACGAACAGCGCGCTCTTTTAAATCCCCTGGCAGAGGATTCGGGACCTTGGGCATGCGCACACCACTACGCCACCAACGGAAAACTACGCAAAATCTGGGGGAAGACAACGCCCTTTTGACCAGACCAGCCTGATTGACAGGCGAAAACGGAGACTTTGCAAAGGTATTTCGGCAACTTAGGTGGGTAATAAACGCATAACAAACACACTAATGTAACGCCCACCTCTGCCCCTATTTAACGCTATTTTTATCCCATCTTCCAAAAACGTGGTGACAGGTTCCCTTTAACTCACGCTTACCGGAAGCGTGTCACTAATCTGGCACATACTGACCTCTGCTGTTGTCATTGCTGGATTGCTATGAGCGGTTGGCACACAGAGCAAGTGAGCATTTCTGCTACACACAGGCGATCTGATCATCGCCTGTGTGTAGCAGAGGCGATCAGACAACTGCAGCTTCTAGTCTCCCTTGGAGACTATTGAAGCATGCGAAGAGTAAAAAAATTTTTTTTAAAAGCATTTAAAAAAAAAGAAATAAAAGTTCAAATTACCCCCCTTTCTCCCCATTCAAAACATAACAATAAAAAAAAATCAAACATACACATATTTGGTATCGCCAAATAATTGCCCGATCTATCAATATAAAAAAGGATTAACCTGATCGCTAAACGGCGTAATGAGAAAAAAAGTAAAAACCCTAGAATTATATTTGTTTGGTTGCCGCTAACGGGAGATCAAAAGATCGTATCTACATCAATATGGTATCAATAAAAATGTCAGCTCGGCGCGCAAAAAATGAGCCCTCACCCAGCTCCAGGTCACGAAAAAATTGAGATACCACAGGTCTTGGAAATTGGCGCCATTTTTTTTAACCAAATTTGTGATTTTTTTTGTCATCCACTTTGATAAAAGAGAAACCTAGATATATTTGGCGTCTATGAACTCGTAATTATCTGGAGAACCATAATGGCAGATCAGTTTTAGCATTTAGTGAACATGGTAAAAAAAAAACCCAAAAAAACAAAAACAACTGTGGGAATGCACTTTTTTGGCAATTTCATCTCACTTGAATTTTTTTTCCTGTTTTCCAGTACATGACTTGCTAAAATCAATGGTGTCGTTCAAAAGTAAAACTTGTCCCGCAAAATACAAGCCCCCACATGGCCATATTAACAGAAAAATAGCAAAAGGGGAGCAAAAAAAAGAAAAAGCAAAAACAGAAATACCTCTGGTCGTGAAGCGGTTAATACGTTTTTTATTTTCAGACACAATTTTGTATCTGTTGCCATATAGGCTTCAGGCCTACTAGAAAGCTACTTTCATGTTCAGTATCATTATCACATCCTCATCCGTTCACAGAAAGATACACATTGAAGCTGGCAGAATATAGAGATGTCATGGTTTACTGCTGCCAGCACTATTCATACTCCATTATCTCCTCCCTGCATGTCTTCATCTGTCTACCTTAATTCACAATGCCACTTTTAAAACTGTCACCACTCTTTAATCATTCCACATGGTACCACACCAGGCATAAAAGCACCAGCCTGCTCACACAGACCTACGACTTGTCAATGTCGCTCCTGTGCTGTAAGGAATATTTAAAGAGTGCACAATTAGAATTGTTTTTGCTCTTCACAGTATAAATCATTATGTACCCTACCTTATAAATGTGTATACTCACAGGTACTGAAAGCATGTCTTCAGCTTTGAGCTGTTTTACTGCTCATATTTTGTTGCAGTTTGTGCTTATCACTCTCATCTTTATGTATCAACTTACCCAGTACCAATGTCATGACATCCTCTCACTCCAGTCCCTGGGACTTTTTCCATGCTGCAAGTATTTGATGGATAGGTTTACCTTTGAACATTGGACTTGCTTTTGACTTCCACAGCTGTAATGTAAAACTCTAACAGCACTTCATTCCTTTTGTGTTACGTCAGTCATCAGATTATAGGCTCTTGTGTGCAAGCCGTCTTCTCTTGGTTGTTCATTGGATGACAACTATTTGGTTTATATTTAAAGGCTTATTGTAAGTTTCACAAATTGTGTGGCTACCCTCATTGTATACTCTTACTCCTGTCTCCAGGTCCAGGACTATTCCCATGCTACGACTATACCATGGAATGCTGTTAAGTTCTTGTAGGCACTGGGTCATCTTTCTTAGGTGCATTGTTTCTTAAAGGGCTCTTTCTTCTTGAATGACAGTTCTTGTGAACAGCAGAGCCATAGTATTAGGCTGGAGTCACACTTGGGGTTTTTAAAATCAGACCAATTTTGATGCAGGAGAGTCAGACGAGTGTAATGCAAGTGTCATGCGAGTGTCATATGTTTTTTATGCCAGTACAGTCCGATTTTTCATACCTAGAATCCGATTTACATCCAAATGCAGTGTGATTGCTATCCGACTGCAATGAGATTTTAACATGAGCTTCTACATACAGCAATTCTCTATGTCATTTACATATCATTTTCAAAGGAAATATTCAAAACATATATATACAGTATATTAGATAGATAGAATAAAAGACGTCAATTCATGTGCCACGTACAGTAAAATCACAGAGTGACAGGTTAGAATAAAGGAGAGGCATCAATAAGACGCCCCCGTGACTAACCCTATAGTCACATTGTAAGAAGACACACAGACACCCAGAAAAAGCCCTTTAATTGACAGAGTGACAGAGACTCCTTTAATATTCTTAATTAAACCATACTTACGACCTCACCCATTCCCCTGATGCCCTCGTCATCTGAAAAAGAGGTAAAAAAAGCAAACAACAATAATCCTCAGGAGAAGGAGGTCTGGGAGCTTCAACGGGATCCACATGCAGCACCAAATGGGTAGAGCCAAATCAGAAGGCAGGTGGGTTCTCGCAAGGCTGGTGAGCACAGCCAAACAGGAAAAATTGAGAGGATAGCAGCACACCACTGATGAAAGAATGAAAAAAACTTTATTCAGGCATAGCAAGCCATATTAAAAACATGAAAAGCCTTACGCGTTTCAGGTGCATACAGCACCCTTAGTCATAGGATATACAATAAAATCACAGCCAGAATAAATATCAATGAACAATCAATCACAGATGACAAATGATTAATTACATATTCACAAGGTGTGGATGAAAACACAGCAGCAAGGGAAAAAAAACACTTATCAATAAATATAAAATACGTTTCTTGATTTCATGCCCATCGGATATCTTGTGTCCAGCTTTAGAATCCAGAATTCCTCCCTTGAAGTCAATAGTTTCTGTTTGTTTCCACCCCCGAATAGGATTAAAAATCTTTCAAAATGCATAAAAAGCAAAATGTGTGACGACTTCTTGTTGAATATTCACAATAATCCTCACCTTTTCGCAGAGATGGCTTTAATCCATTTGTCCCACTACAGGTCCAGCTCTGCTACATCTAGATGGCAGGCTGCATGATGCGACCATTCAGCCTGTCATCCAGCAGACACACTGAGCACCTGTATTTTTCACTGTCCCTAATGTAGTCCTAAAAAAAAAATAGGAAGAAAAAAAATGATATTCCATCTTCATAAGGGTCTTCATGTGGTGCTCTGCTTAAGTATTTGTCAGTATGGCTTCTGACAGGTAACTGTTCCCTCACTGACCTGCCCCCTAGTTTACATAATGTTTATTATATATATACTGTATATCCAAAAAAAATCCCCTTCTGCAGGCAGGCGCCAGCAGTGGTGTCTGCGCTAAAGCATGATCGCATATACAGGTCCTTCTCAAAAAATTAGCATATAGTGTTAAATTTCATTATTTACCATAATGTAATGATTACAATTAAACTTTCATATATTATAGATTCATTATCCACCAACTGAAATTTGTCAGGTCTTTTATTGTTTTAATACTGATGATTTTGGCCTACAACTCCTGATAACCCAAAAACCTGTCTCAATAAATTAGCATATTTCACCCGTCCAATCAAATAAAAGTGTTTTTTAATAACAAACAAAAAAACCATCAAATAATAATGTTCAGTTATGCACTCAATACTTGGTCGGGAATCCTTTGGCAGAAATGACTGCTTCAATGCGGCGTGGCATGGAGGCAATCAGCCTGTGACACTGCTGAGATGTTATGGAGGCCCAGGATGCTTCAATAGCGGCCTTAAGCTCATCCAGAGTGTTGAGTCTTGCGTCTCTCAACTTTCTCTTCACAATATCCCACAGATTCTCTATGGGGTTCAGGTCAGGAGAGTTGGCAGGCCAATTGAGCACAGTAATACCATGGTCAGTAAACCATTTACCAGTGGTTTTGGCACTGTGAGCAGGTGCCAGGTCGTGCTGAAAAATGAAATCTTCATCTCCATAAAGCATTTCAGCCGATGGAAGCATGAAGTGCTCCAAAATCTCCTGATAGCTAGCTGCATTGACCCTGCCCTTGATGAAACACAGTGGACCAACACCAGCAGCTGACATGGCACCCCACACCATCACTGACTGTGGGTACTTGACACTGGACTTCAGGCATTTTGGCATTTCCTTCTCCCCAGTCTTCCTCCAGACTCTGGCACCTTGATTTCCGAATGACATGCAAAATTTGCTTTCATCAGAAAAAAGTACTTGGGACCACTTAGCAACAGTCCAGTGCTGCTTCTCTGTAGCCCAGGTCAGGCGCTTCTGCCGCTGTTTATGGTTCAAAAGTGGCTTTACCTGGGGAATGCGGCACCTGTAGCCCATTTCCTGCACACAGTGGACTCAGTCCACTGCTTCCTCAGGTTCCCCAAGGTCTGGAATCGGTCCTTCTCCACAATCTTCCTCAGGGTCCGGTCACCTCTTCTCGTTGTACAGCGTTTTCTGCCACATTGTTTCCTTCCAACAGACTTACCATTGAGGTGCCTTGATACAGCACTCTGGGAACAGCCTATTTGTTGAGAAATTTCTTTCTGGGTCTTACCCTCTTGCTTGAGGGTGTCAATGATGGCCTTCTTGACATCTGTCAGGTCGCTAGTCTTACCCATGATGGGGGTTTTGAGTAATGAACCAGGCAGGGAGTTTTTAAAAGCCTCAGGTATCTTTTGCATGTGTTTAGAGTTAATTAGTTGATTCAGAAGATTAGGGTAATAGGTCGTTTAGAGAACCTTTTCTTGATATGCTAATTTATTGAGACAGGTTTTTTGGGTTATCAGGAGTTGTAGGCCAAAATCATCAGTATTAAAACAATAAAAGACCTGACAAATTTCAGTTGGTGGATAATGAATCTATAATATATGAAAGTTTAATTGTAATCATTACATTATGGTAAATAATGAAATTTAACACTATATGCTAATTTTTTGAGAAGGACCTGTATAATGTGTATGTAATCCTTTTCTTTCATATTATCCATATATTTATTAAAAAAAAATCAGTTTGAAAAAATGGCACCTGCCGAGCCTGAGCAATAGTAGCTATCGGCGATCCGATAGCTGCTACTGCACAGGTGCTGGCGGAGCCATCTTACTAGAGAAAAGAAAACTGCCTCCTCCAAGATGGCGCCACCTGCACTTGTGCACTATCATCTCTCAGATCGCTGTTAACTGCTACTGCACAGGCATCAGTTGGGCCATCTAATAAGTGGAGACAATTTTTATTTTCACTAGCAAGATGGCGCGCAGTTGCAGCTATCGGACTGCTCATAGCTGCTACTGCGCAGACGTGGCCTGCGCCATTTTTTCAAACTGACTTTTCAAAAGGATAACATACACATTATATATGTGATCATGCTGCAGCGCTGGCGCCTGCCTGCAGAAGTGGATTTTTTTTATTATTATTATTTATTTATATAGCACCATTAATTCCTTTGTGCTGTATATGAGAAGGGGTTACATCAAAATACAAATATCACTTACAGTAAATAAACTAACAATCACAGACTGATACAGAAGGGAGATGACTCTGCCCTTGTGGGCTTAAATTCTACAGGATGATGGGGAAGGAGACAGTATGTCGAGGGTTGTGGTAGCTCCGATGGTGTTGAGGTGGTCATGTGGTCATTACAGGTTGTAAGCTTCTTTGAAGAGGTGGGTTTTCAGGTTCCGTTTGCAGGATCCAAATGTGGTGGATAACCAGACGTGTTGGGGCACAGAATTCCAGATGATTGGGGATATTCAGGAGAATTCTTGGAGGCGATTGGGTGAGGAGCGAATAAGTGTGGAGGAGAGAAGGAGGTCTTGGGAGGACCGGAGATTATGTGAGATAAGATATTGAGAGATTAGTTTGGAAATATATGGAGAAGAAAGGTTATGGATGGCTTTGAAGGTCAGCGTTAGTAGTTTAAACTGGATACGCTGGGAAATTGGGAACCAGTGAAGGGATTTTTTCAAATATATATAATATTCACTATTTAAACTAAGGGGCAGGTCACTGAGTGATCAGTGACCTGTCAGAAGCCATAGTGATAAATACCTAATCAGAGCACCACATGAAGACCCCCCCACAGGCCACCCCAGAGCAGGAGCATATCATTTACTCAAAACTGAAAATAAAGATTAATCAACAACCACAAGATGGATTTCATCAACCAAGGTATCATTTTAATCAGTATAACGGCGCAGACCTAACACTGTGTGTAGGTTACTGTGCACAATCCTGCTGACAGGTTCCCTTTAATATCTATTAACATACATTTGAAGCAGCATCCAAGTGGTAACCAAAAATTATACATTGCTCAAAAAAATAAAGGGAACACTAAAATCTCACATCCCAGATATTACTGAGTGAAATATTCCAGTTGTAAATCTTTATTCATTACAAAGTGGAATGTCTTGAGAACAATATAACCTAAAAATTATCAACATAAATCACAACTAATATCCCATGGAGGTCTGGAGTTGGAATGATGCTCAAAATCAAAGTGGAAAATTAAGTTACAGGCTGATCCAACTTCAGTGGAAATGCCTCAAGACAAGGAAATTATGCTCAGTAGTGTGTGTGGCCAAAATCAGTATCTCAATTCGCAGACACAGTGTTTCGGGCTGTTGGCTCTGTCAGTGTGAAGCATGAGAACTGATTTGGCTAGGTTAGAGGCTCTGGACTGAGGTCTAAGGGGTAAGGTTTCTGATTTGGCTAGGTGAGAAGAGGCAATTTGCATACTAAATTTCCCAGATGAGCACTGCACTGTTATGACCCCAATGGCGAGGGTCTCAGAGGAACGTGGAAGTCTGCAGAATACAAAAATCCAGCTCATAGGGCAGTGGTAACTGGGTTGACCATATATCTACTCCTAACGCCAACACTAGAAGTAGCCGGGGATCATTCCTACGTTGATTCTAGATGACACGCGCCAGCCGGAGAATCTAGCTACCCCTAGTAGAGGAAAACAAAAGACCTTTCTTGCCTCCAGAGAAGGGGACCCCAAAGCTGGATAGAAGCCCCCCACAAATAATGACGGTGAGGTAAGAGGAAATGACAAACACAGAAATGAACCAGGTTTAGCACAGAGAGGCCCGCTTACTGATAGCAGAATAAAGAAAGGTAACTTATATGGTCAACAAAAACCCTATCAAAATCCACACTGGAAATTCAAGAACCCCCGAACCGTCTAACGGTCCGGGGGGAGAACACCAGCCCCCCTAGAGCTTCCAGCAAAGGTCAGGATATAGATTTGGAACAAGCTGGACAAAAATACAAAACCAAAACAAATAGCAAAAAGCAAAAGGCAGACTTAGCTGATATAACTGGAACCAGGATCAGTAGACAAGAGCACAGCAGACTAGCTCTGATAACTACGTTGCCAGGCATAGAACTGAAGGTCCAGGGAGCTTATATAGCAAAACCCCTAACTAACGACCCAGGTGCGGATAAAAGGAATGACAGAAAAACCAGAGTCAAAAAACTAGTAACCACTAGAGGGAGCAAAAAGCAAATTCACAACAGTACCCCCCCCCTTAGTGAGGGGTCACCGAACCCTCACCACGACCACCAGGGCGATCAGGATGAGCGGCATGAAAGGCACGAACTAAATCGGCCGCATGAACATCAGAGGCGACCACCCAGGAATTATCCTCCTGACCATAGCCCTTCCACTTGACCAGGTACTGAAGTCTCCGCCTGGAGAGGCGAGAATCCAAGATCTTCTCCACCACGTACTCCAACTCGCCCTCAACCAACACCGGAGCAGGAGGCTCAGCAGAAGGAACTACAGGCACAATGTACCGCCGCAACAAGGACCTATGAAATACATTGTGAATAGCAAACGACACAGGAAGATCCAGACGAAAAGATACAGGATTAAGGATTTCCAATATCTTGTAAGGCCCAATAAAACGAGGTTTAAATTTGGGAGAGGAGACCTTCATAGGAACAAAGCGGGAAGAAAGCCATACCAAATCCCCAACGCGTAGTCGGGGACCCACACCGCGGCGGCGGTTGGCAAAGCGCTGAGCCTTCTCCTGTGACAACTTCAAGTTGTCCACCACATGATTCCAGATCTGCTGCAACCTATCCACCACAGAATCCACCCCAGGACAGTCAGAAGGCTCCACATGACCCGAAGAAAAGCGAGGATGGAAACCAGAGTTGCAGAAAAAAGGCGAAACCAAGGTGGCGGAACTAGCCCGATTATTAAGGGCAAACTCAGCCAACGGCAAGAATGTCACCCAATCGTCCTGATCAGCAGAGACAAAACACCTCAAATAAGCCTCCAAAGTCTGATTGGTTCGCTCCGTCTGTCCATTAGTCTGAGGATGGAAAGCAGACGAAAACGACAAATCAATGCCCATCCTACTACAAAAGGATCGCCAGAACCTGGAAACGAACTGGGATCCTCTGTCTGACACAATATTCTCAGGGATGCCGTGCAAACGAACCACGTTCTGGAAAAACACAGGAACCAGATCGGAAGAGGAAGGCAGCTTAGGCAAAGGAACCAAATGGACCATCTTGGAGAAGCGATCACAAATCACCCAGATAACGGACATGCCCTGAGATAGCGGAAGATCAGAAATGAAATCCATGGAGATATGTGTCCAAGGTCTCTTCGGGACAGGCAAGGGCAAGAGCAAACCGCTGGCACGAGAACAGCAAGGCTTAGCTCGAGCACAAGTCCCACAGGACTGCACAAATGACCGCACATCCCTTGACAAGGAAGGCCACCAAAAGGACCTGGCCACCAGATCTCTGGTGCCAAAAATTCCCGGGTGACCTGCCAACACCGAGGAATGAACCTCGGAAATGACTCTGCTGGTCCACTTATCCGGGACAAACAGTCTGTCAGGTGGACAAGACTCAGGCCTATCAGCCTGAAATCTCTGCAACACACGTCGCAGATCCGGAGAAATAGCTGACAAGATAACTCCATCTTTAAGAATACCAACAGGATCAGCGACTCCAGGAGCATCAGGCACAAAGCTCCTAGAAAGAGCATCGGCCTTCACATTCTTTGAACCTGGTAAATACGAGACAACAAAATCAAAGCGGGAGAAAAACAATGACCAGCGGGCCTGTCTCGGATTAAGGCGTTTAGCAGACTCGAGATACATCAGATTTTTGTGATCAGTCAAGACCACCACACGATGCTTAGCACCCTCGAGCCAATGACGCCACTCCTCAAATGCCCATTTCATGGCCAACAACTCCCGATTGCCCACATCATAATTTCGCTCGGCAGGCGAAAACTTCCTAGAGAAAAAGGCACAAGGTTTCATAACAGAGCAACCAGGGCCTCTCTGCGACAAAACGGCCCCTGCCCCAATCTCCGAAGCATCCACCTCAACCTGAAAGGGAAGTGAGACGTCAGGCTGGCACAAAACAGGCGCCGAAGTAAACCGGCGTTTCAACTCCTGGAAAGCCTCCACGGCAGCAGGAGCCCAGTTAGCTACATCGGAGCCCTTCTTGGTCATATCCGTCAAAGGTTTCACAATGCTAGAAAAATTAGCGATAAAACGACGGTAGAAGTTAGCGAAGCCCAAGAACTTCTGAAGACTCTTAACTGACGAGGGCTGAGTCCAATCAAGAATAGCTCGGACCTTGACTGGGTCCATCTCCACAGCAGAAGGGGAAAAAATGAACCCCAAAAAGGGAACCTTCTGCACACCAAAGAGACACTTTGAGCCCTTGACAAACAAAGAATTTTCACGCAAAATTTTAAAGACCAACCTGACCTGCTCCACATGCGAATCCCAATTATCAGAAAAAACCAAAATATCATCCAGATAAACAATCAAAAATTTATCCAGATACTTCCGGAAAATGTCATGCATAAAGGACTGAAAAACTGAAGGCGCATTGGAGAGCCCAAATGGCATCACCAAGTACTCAAAATGACCTTCGGGCGTATTGAATGCGGTTTTCCATTCATCACCTTGCTTAATGCGCACAAGGTTGTACGCACCACGAAGGTCTATCTTGGTGAACCACTTGGCACCCTTAATCCGGGCAAACAAGTCAGACAACAGCGGTAAAGGATACTGAAATTTGACAGTGATCTTATTTAAAAGCCGATAATCAATACAAGGTCTCAAAGATCCGTCCTTTTTTGCCACAAAAAAGAATCCCGCACCAAGAGGGGAAGAAGACGGACGAATATGTCCTTTCTCCAGAGACTCCTTGATATATGAACGCATAGCGGTATGTTCAGGTACCGACAGATTAAACAGTCTTCCCTTAGGAAATTTACTGCCTGGGATCAAATCTATAGCACAGTCACAGTCCCTATGAGGAGGCAGTGCACTGGACTCAGACTCACTGAAGACATCCTGATAATCAGACAAATACTCCGGAACTTCCGAAGGCGTAGAAGAAGCAATAGACACAGGCAGGGAATCCCCATGAATACCACGACAGCCCCAACTTGAGACTGACATAGCCTTCCAGTCCAGGACTGGATTATGGGTCTGTAACCATGGCAGCCCTAAAACGACCAAATCATGCATTTTATGTAAAACCAGGAAACGTATCACCTCGCGGTGTTCAGGAGTCATGCACATGGTAACCTGTGTCCAATACTGCGGTTTATTTGCTGCCAATGGTGTAGCATCAATACCCCTAAGAGGAATAGGATTTTCTAATGGTTCAAGAGTAAAACCACAGCGCTTAGCAAATGAGAGATCCATGAGACTCAGGGCAGCACCTGAATCTACAAACGCCATGACAGGATAAGATGACAGTGAGCAAATCAAAGTTACAGACAGAATAAATTTAGGTTGCAAATTACCAACGGTGACAGGACTAATAACCTTAGCTATACGTTTAGAGCATGCTGAGATAACATGTGTAGAATCACCACAGTAGTAGCACAAGCCATTCCGGCGTCTATGAATTTTCCGCTCATTTCTAGTCAGGATTCTATCACATTGCATTAAATCAGGTGTCTGTTCAGACAACACCATGAGGGAATTTGCGGTTTTTCTATCACATTGCACCGAATTAGGTGTCTGTTTAGACAACACCATGAGGGAATTTGCGGTTTTGCGCTCCCGCAACCGCCGGTCAATTTGAACAGCCAGTGCCATAGTATCATTCAGACCTGTGGGAATGGGAAAACCCACCATAACATTCTTAATGGCTTCAGAAAGGCCATTTCTAAAATTAGCGGCCAGTGCACACTCGTTCCAATGTGTCAGCACGAACCATTTCCGAAATTTTTGGCAATACACTTCAGCCTCGTCCTGCCCCTGAGACATAGCCAGCAAGGCCTTTTCTGCCTGAATCTCAAGATTGGGTTCCTCATAAAGTAAACCGAGCGCCAGAAAAAACGCATCAAGATCAGCCAATGCCGGATCTCCTGGCGCCAGCGAAAAAGCCCAATCCTGAGGGTCGCCCCGTAAGAACGAAATAACAATTTTTACTTGCTGAGCAGAATCTCCAGATGAACAGGGTCTCAGGGACAGAAACAATTTACAATTATTCACGAAATTCCTAAACTTAAACCTGTCTCCGGAAAACAGTTCAGGAATCGGTATTTTAGGTTCTGACCTAGGATTTCTGATAACATAGTCTTGTATGCCCTGCACACGAGTAGCCAGCTGGTCCACACTTGTAATCAAGGTCTGGACATTCATGTCTGCAGCAAGCATAGCCACTCTGAGGTAAAGGGGAAGAAGAAAAAAAAAAAAACTCAGAATCTTCTTTCTTATAATCCCTCTTCTGCAATGCATTAAACATTTAATACTGGCCTGGCAAACTGTTATGACCCCAATGGCGAGGGTCTCAGAGGAACGTGGAAGTCTGCAGAATACAAAAATCCAGCTCATAGGGCAGTGGTAACTGGGTTGACCATATATCTACTCCTAACGCCAACACTAGAAGTAGCCAGGGATCATTCCTACGTTGATTCTAGATGACACGCGCCAGCCGGAGAATCTAGCTACCCCTAGTAGAGGAAAACAAAAGACCTTTCTTGCCTCCAGAGAAGGGGACCCCAAAGCTGGATAGAAGCCCCCCACAAATAATGACGGTGAGGTAAGAGGAAATGACAAACACAGAAATGAACCAGGTTTAGCACAGAGAGGCCCGCTTACTGATAGCAGAATAAAGAAAGGTAACTTATATGGTCAACAAAAACCCTATCAAAATCCACACTGGAAATTCAAGAACCCCCGAACCGTCTAACGGTCCGGGGGGAGAACACCAGCCCCCCTAGAGCTTCCAGCAAAGGTCAGGATATAGATTTGGAACAAGCTGGACAAAAATACAAAACCAAAACAAATAGCAAAAAGCAAAAGGCAGACTTAGCTGATATAACTGGAACCAGGATCAGTAGACAAGAGCACAGCAGACTAGCTCTGATAACTACGTTGCCAGGCATAGAACTGAAGGTCCAGGGAGCTTATATAGCAAAACCCCTAACTAACGACCCAGGTGCGGATAAAAGGAATGACAGAAAAACCAGAGTCAAAAAACTAGTAACCACTAGAGGGAGCAAAAAGCAAATTCACAACACTGCACGGCAAATAAGTCTCCTTACCTTAACAAGCCAGAGCTGGTATGTCACTCTCCACAAGGAGAAACCTTACTCCTTAGACCTCAGTCCAGAGCCTCTCACCTAGCCAAATCAGTTCTTATGCTTCACACTGACAGAGCCAACAGCCCGAAACACTGTGTCTGCGAATTGTATACTGATTTGGCTATTTATCCTAAGTCATATTGGAAGACTCGTTAAAGAGTTGATTGTGACTTGTAAGATCATTACTTCCAACAGGTGGCGCTATAGAGTTCAAGTCCTCTTTTTCTCTGAAGAGGCAATTTGCATATTACATTTCCCAGAGAAGCATTGCATGGCAAATACGCCTCCTTACCTTGACAAGCCAGAGCTGGTATGTCACTTACCACAAAGAGAAACCTTGCCCCTTAGACCTCAGTCCAGAGCCTCTCACCTAGCCAAATCAGTTCTCATGCTTCGCACTGACGAGGGCCATCAGCCCAAAACACCGTGTCTGCGAATTGAGATCTGATTTGGCTATTTATCCTAAGTCATATTGCAAGACTTGTTAAAGGGTTGATTGTGACTTGTAGGATCGCTACTTCCAACAGGTGGCACTATAGAGTTCAAGTCCTCTTTTTCTCAGAAGAGGCAATTTGCATATTTAAATTCCCAGAGGAGCATTGCACGGCGAATAAGCCTCCTTACCTTGACAAGCCAGCTGGTATGTCACTCTCCATAAGGAGAAACGTTACCCCTTAGACCCCAGTCCAGAGCCTCTCACCTAGCCAAATCAGTTCTCATGCTTCGCACTGACGAGGGCCAACAGCCTGAAACACCGTGTCTGCGAATTGAGATACTGATTTGGCTTTTATCCTAAGTCATATTGCACGACTCATTAAAGGGTTGATTGTGACTTAAAGGATCGCTACTTCCAACAGGTGGCACTATAGAGTTTAAGTCCTCTTTTTCTCAAAAGAGGCAATTTGCATATTTAATTTCCCAGAGGAGCATTGCACGGCAAATAAGCCTCCTTACCTTGACAAGCCAGCTGGTATGTCACTCTCCATAAGGAGAAACGTTACCCCTTAGACCCCAGTCCAGAGCCTCTCACCTAGCCAAATCAGTTCTCATGCTTCGCACTGACGAGGGCCAACAGCCCAAAACATCGTGTCTGCGAATTGTATACTGATGTGGCTATTTATCCTAAGTCATATTGCAAGACTTGTTAAAGGGTTCATTGTGACTTGTAGGATCGCTACTTCCAACAGGTGGCACTATAGAGTTCAAGTCCTCTTTTTCTCTGAAGAGGCAATTTGCATATTAGATTTCCCAGAGGAGCATTGCATGGCGAATAAGCCTCCTTACCTTGACAAGCCAGAGCTGGTATGTCACTCTCCACAAAGAGAAACCTTACCCCTTAGACCTCAGTCCAGAGCCTCTCACCTAGCCAAAACAGTTCTCATGCTTTGCACTGAAGAGGGCCAACAGCCCAAAACACTGTGTCTGTAAATTGAGATACTGATTTGGCTATTTATCCTAAGTCATATTGCGAGACTCGCTAAAGAGTTGATTGTGACTTGTAGGATCACTACTTCCAACAGATGGCGCTATAGAGTTCAAGTCCTCTTTTTCTCTGAAGAGGCAATTTGCATATTAAATTTCCCAGAGGAGCATTGCGTGGGGAGTAAGCCTCCTTACCTTAACAAGCCAGAGCTGGTATGTCACTCTCCACAAGGAGAAACCTTACCCCTTAGACCTCATATTATATAGAGTCTTTACAAACAGAGTGATCTATTTCAAGTGTATATTTCTGTTAATGTTGATACTTACCGCTGACGTTCTTTCTGATGGAATCATTCACTTTTCCTGTCTTTTCCATCTGGCCCAGACCGACATGACAACTTGTTCCAGCCATGACTCGGCTGTAGAGAATACAACAAAGACACATTTCACTTCTCATATTCCAGCCCCATTACCATCTATTCCCAACCTGAACAAACTCCTCATCCTGCTGCTACCCCAAATACTGAGCCGCTGCTGCTGTATTTGTCCCTATTACTGCACCTGCTGTGTGGTTCTTTGTGCCTTCTAAATTCTAATGCACCCCTCTATAATATAGTAATGCCGGGCGCAAGTGCCCTAGAAAACAGAGCCAACATTTTGCCCCTTAGAAAGTAATAATGCCCTGTGTGCCCCTTTGACAGTCACAGTAACCTGAGTTCCCCTATAACAATAAGTGCCCACTTTACATTTAATAATGTCCCGAGTCTCCCCGCTGTACAGCTCCCCTATAGACAGTATGATGCTCTCTTATACACAGTATAATGCCTCCTCACTGTATAGTACCACTCACACAGTATACTGACCCTTTAGTAGCCCCCAAACTGTTAGATGGCTTCAACATGGTAAGATGACCCCCTCACTGTGATCCCCACACTGTACAATGGCCCCCTAAATAGCCTCCATATAGTATAATGCACCACATCATCCTAAATATAGTACAATGCACTCCCCATAGGCTTTCTCTATATTGTATAATGCATCCCCATAGGCAGACTCTATAGCACAAGGCAGCACCCATAGGCAGACTCTATATTGTATAATTCACCCCCATAGGCAGACTCTACAGCACAAGGCAGTCCCCATAGGCAGACTCTATAGCACAAGGCAGCCCCCATAGGCAGACTGTATACCAAAAGTCAGCACCCATAGGCAGACTCTGTAATATAAGGCAGCACCCCATAGGCAGACCCTGTAGTAAAAGGCAGTACCCCATAGGCAGACCCTGTAGTATAAGGTAGCACCCATAGGCAGACTCTATAGCACAAGGAAGCACCCATAAGCAGACTTTGTAGTATAAAGCAGCACCCCATAGGCAGTGTTATGATCCTTAGTGGTTGAGGATCACAAATTACTCCAGCTAAGTAACAAACTTAGGACAAGCTCTAGGGAGGTGGCAAACTGGACTGACCGCAAATCTGAACCTATCCAAACACACTAAAAGTAGCCGGTGAACGTGCCTAAAAATCCTAGACGTCTCGAGCCAGCCTGAGGAACTAACTACCCCTAGAGAGAAAGAAAAGACCTCTCTTGCCTCCAGAGAAATAATCCCCAAAGATATAGAAGCCCCCAATAGATAATAACGGTGAGGTAAGAGGAAGGCACATACACAGGGGTGAAAGCAGATTCAGCAAATGAGGCCCACTAATACTAGATAGCAGAAAATAGAAAAGGGAATCTATGCGGTCAGTAAAAAACCCTTACAAAATATCCACTCTGAGATTTCAAGAACCCCCACACCAACTAACGGTGTGGGGGGAGAACCTCAGTCCCCTAGAGCAACCAGCAAGCGAGGAAATCACATTTTAGCGAGCTGGACTAAAAACATAATGAACACTGATAATCAAAAAATGATCAAACAAAAACTTAGCTTGTCTTGGAGAGACTGGGAGCAAGGTAGACACAAGGAATCTGAAGAGCACTGAATTGTTATGACCCCAATGGCAGAGGGTCTCAGGAATCAATACCAAGTCTGCAAACACAAAAAACCAGCTCATAGGGCAGTGGTAACTGGGCTGACCATATATCTAATCCTAGCACCACAAATAGAAGTAGCCGGGGAACGTGCCTACGTTGGTTCTAGACGTCTTGCGCCAGCCGGAGAACTAACTAACCCTAGAAGGGAAAAGAAAGACCTTTCTTGCCTCCAGAGAAAAGACCCCAAAAGTTGGATACAAGCCCCCAACAAATAATAACGGTGAGGTAAGAGGAAAAGACAAACATAAGAATGAGCTAGGTATTTAGCAAAGAGAGGCCCACTAGCTAATAGCAGAATATAGTAAGATGACTTATATGGTCAGCAAAAACCCTATTAAAATATCCACGCTGGATATTCAAGAACCCCCGAACCGTCTAACGGCCGGGGGGAGAACACCAGCCCCCTAGAGCTTCCAGCTAGGTCAGAAATCACATTTAGTACAAGCTGGACAAAAATAGTAGCAAAGCAAGTAACTCAAAAAACAAAGAAGCAAGACTTAGCTTAATTTTGCAAGAGCCAGGACCAGCAGACAGGAGCAACAGAAGGATCTGATACAACGATGCCAGGCACTGGACTAAGGATCCAGGAAGTTAATATAGCGACACCCCTGGACTAACGACCCAGGTGAGTGCCAAACAGAAAAAAGACAATCCCAGAGTCATACCACTAGTGACCACAAGAGGGAGCCAAAAAGTCTAATTCACAACAGTACCCCCCCCTTAAGGAGGGGTCACCGAACCCTCACCAAGACCACCAGGGCGATCAGGATGAGCAGCGTGAAAGGCACGAACTAAATCGGCCGCATGCACATCAGAGGCAACCACCCAGGAATTATCCTCCTGACCATAGCCCTTCCACTTGACCAGATACTGAAGCCTCCGCCTGGAGAGACGAGAATCCAAGATCTTCTCCACCACGTACTCCAACTCGCCCTCAACCAACACCGGAGCAGGAGGCTCAGCAGAAGGAACCACAGGTACAACGTACCGCCGCAACAAAGACCTATGGAACACGTTGTGAATGGCAAACGACACAGGAAGATCCAAGCGAAAGGACACAGGATTAAGGATTTCCAATATCTTGTAAGGACCGATGAAGCGAGGCTTAAATTTAGGAGAGGAGACCTTCATAGGAACAAATCGTGAAGACAGCCATACCAAATCCCCAACACGAAGTCGGGGACCCACACCGCGGCGGCGGTTGGCAAAACGCTGAGCCTTCTCTTGTGACAACTTCAAGTTGTCCACCACATGATTCCAGATCTGCTGCAACCTATCCACCACAGAATCTACCCCAGGACAGTCAGAAGGCTCCACATGTCCCGAGGAAAAACGAGGATGGAAACCAGAGTTGCAGAAAAATGGCGAAACCAATGTAGCGGAACTAGCCCGATTATTAAGGGCAAACTCAGCCAACGGCAAGAAGGTCACCCAATCATCCTGATCCGCAGAAACAAAACACCTCAAATAAGCCTCCAGAGTCTGATTGGTTCGCTCCGTTTGTCCATTAGTCTGAGCATGAAAGGCAGACGAAAACGACAACTCAATGCCCATCCTAGCACAAAAGGATCGCCAGAACCTGGAAACAAACTGGGATCCTCTGTCAGACACAATATTCTCAGGAATGCCGTGTAAACGAACCACATTCTGAAAGAACACAGGAACCAGATCGGAAGAGGAAGGCAGCTTAGGCAAAGGTACCAAATGGACCATCTTAGAAAAGCGATCACATACCACCCAGATGACAGACATGCCCTGAGACACCGGGAGATCTGAAATGAAATCCATGGAAATGTGTGTCCAAGGCCTCTTCGGGACAGGCAAGGGCAAGAGCAACCCGCTGGCACGCGAACAGCAAGGCTTAGCTCAAGCACAAGTCCCACAGGACTGCACAAACGACCGCACATCCCGTGACAAGGAAGGCCACCAAAAGGACCTAGCCACCAGATCTCTGGTGCCAAAAATTCCCGGATGCCCTGCCAACACCGAGGAATGAACCTCGGAAATGACTCTGCTGGTCCACTTATCAGGAACAAACAGTCTGTCAGGTGGACAAGAGTCAGGTCTACCAGCCTGAAATCTCTGCAACACACGTCGCAAATCCGGAGAAATGGCTGACAAGATAACTCCCTCTTTAAGAATACCAACTGGTTCTGCGACTCCCGGAGAGTCAGGCACAAAGCTCCTTGAAAGAGCATCAGCCTTCACATTCTTTGAACCTGGTAAATACGAGACCACAAAGTCAAAACGGGAGAAAAACAATGACCGGCGGGCCTGTCTAGGATTCAGGCGTTTAGCAGACTCGAGATACATCAGATTTTTGTGATCAGTCAAGACCACCAAACGATGCTTAGCACCCTCGAGCCAATGACGCCACTCCTCAAATGCCCACTTCATGGCCAACAACTCCCGATTGCCAACATCATAATTCCGCTCAGCAGGCGAAAACTTCCTCGAGAAAAAGGCACAAGGTCTCATCACAGAGCAACCAGGGCCTCTCTGCGACAAAACGGCCCCTGCCCCAATCTCAGAAGCATCCACTTCAACCTGAAAGGGAAGTGAGACATCAGGCTGGCACAAAACAGGCGCCGAAGTAAACTGGCGCTTCAACTCCTGGAAAGCCTCCACGGCTGCAGGAGCCCAGTTAGCAACATCAGAACCTTTCTTGGTCATATCCGTCAAAGGTTTAGCAATGCTAGAAAAATTTGCAATAAAACGACGGTAGAAGTTAGCAAAACCCAAGAACTTCTGAAGACTCTTAAAGGGAACCTGTCACCACGTTTTTGGAAGATGGGATAAAAATAGCGTTAAATAGGGGCAGAGGTGGGCGTCACATTAGTGTGTTTGTTATGCGTTTATTACCCACCTAAGTTGCCGAAATACCTTTGCAAAGTCTCCGTTTTCGCCTGTCAATCAGGCTGGTCTGGTCAAAAGGGCGTGTTGTCTTCCCCCAGATTTTGCGTAGTTTTCCGTTGGTGGCGTAGTGGTGTGCGCATGCCCAAGGTCCCGAATCCTCTGCCAGGGGATTTAAAAGAGCGCGCTGTTCGTTATTTCATTGGTGATTGGTGGGCGCGGCCATCTTCCTTTGGCCGCACGTGCGCAGAAGCGGCGCTCTGCTGGCCGCGGCTTCAGGAAAATGGCCGCCGCGATATCCATCTGCGCACGCGTGGCATCCCGCAGCCATTTTCCTGAAGCCGCGGCCAGCAGAGCGCCGCTTCTGCGCACGCGCGGCCAAAGGAAGATGGCCGCGCCCACCGATCACCAATGAAATAACGAACAGCGCGCTCTTTTAAATCCCCTGGCAGAGGATTCGGGACCTTGGGCATGCGCACACCACTACGCCACCAACGGAAAACTACGCAAAATCTGGGGGAAGACAACACGCCCTTTTGACCAGACCAGCCTGATTGACAGGCGAAAACGGAGACTTTGCAAAGGTATTTCGGCAACTTAGGTGGGTAATAAACGCATAACAAACACACTAATGTAACGCCCACCTCTGCCCCTATTTAACGCTATTTTTATCCCATCTTCCAAAAACGTGGTGACAGGTTCCCTTTAACTGACATGGGTTGAGTCCAATCATGAATAGCACGGACCTTGACTGGGTCCATCTCCACCGCAGAAGGGGAAAAAATAAACCCCAAAAAGGGAACCTTCTGTACTCCAAAGAGACACTTTGAGCCCTTAACAAATAAAGCATTCTCACGCAAAACCTGAAACACCATCCTGACCTGCTCTACATGCGAGTCCCAGTCATCAGAAAAAAACAGAATATCATCCAGATAAACGATCATAAATTTATCCAGATACTTCCGGAAAATATCATGCATAAAGGACTGAAACACTGAAGGAGCATTAGAGAGCCCAAAAGGCATCACCAAGTACTCAAAATGACCTTCGGGCGTATTAAACGCGGTTTTCCATTCATCTCCTCGCTTAATGCGCACAAGGTTGTACGCACCACGAAGATCTATCTTGGTGAACCACTTGGCACCTTTAATTCGGGCAAACAAGTCTGACAACAGAGGCAAAGGATACTGAAATTTAACAGTGATTTTATTCAAAAGCCGATAGTCAATACAAGGTCTCAAAGATCCGTCCTTCTTGGCCACAAAAAAAAAATCCCGCACCAAGAGGGGAAGAGGAAGGACGGATATGCCCCTTCTCCAGAGATTCCTTGATATACGAACGCATTGCGATATGCTCAGGTACAGACAGATTAAATAGTCTTCCCTTAGGAAATTTGCTACCTGGAATCAAATCTATGGCACAGTCACAGTCGCTATGAGGAGGCAGAACACTGGACCTGGACTCGCTGAACACATCCTGATAATCAGACAAATACTCAGGAACTTCCGAAGGAGTAGAGGAAGCAATAGACACCGGCGGGGAATCACCATGAATACCCTGACAGCCCCAACTTGACACAGACATTGCCTTCCAATCCAAGACTGGATTATGAGTCTGTAACCATGGCAAACCCAAAACGACCAAATCATGCATTTTATGCAGAACAAGAAAACGAATCACCTCCCGATGTTCAGGAGTCATGCACATGGTTACCTGTGTCCAAAACTGCGGTTTATTTTCCGCCAATGGCATAGCATCAATACCCCTCAGAGGGATAGGATTAACCAACGGCTCAAGAACAAAACCACAGCGCTTGGCAAATGACAGATCCATAAGACTCAGGGCAGCACCTGAATCCACAAACGCCATAACAGGGTAAGAGGACAATGAGCAAATTAAAGTCACAGACAAAATAAATTTAGGTTGCAAATTACCAATGGCGACAGGACTAACAACCCTTGTTAGGCGTTTAGAGCATGCTGATATAACATGTGTAGAATCACCACAGTAAAAACACAACCCATTCTGACGTCTATGATTTTTCCGCTCATTTCTGGTCTGAATTCTATCACATTACATCAAATCAGGTGTTTGTTTAGACAACACCACCAGAGGATTAGCGGTTTTGCGCTCCCGCAAACGCCGGTCAATTTGAATAGCCAGCGCCATGGAATCATTCAGACTTGTAGGAATGGAGAAACCCACCATCACATTCTTAATGGCTTCAGAAAGGCCATTTCTGAAGTTTGCGGCCAGAGCACACTCATTCCACTGAGTAAGCACGGACCATTTCCGAAATTTTTGGCAATACACTTCAGCTTCATCCTGGCCCTGAGAAATAGCCAGCAAGGCTTTTTCTGCCTGAACCTCAAGATTGGGTTCCTCATAAAGCAATCCGAGCGCCAGAAAAAACGCATCAATATTTGCCAATGCCGGATCTCCTGGCGCTAGCGAGAAAGCCCAATCCTGAGGGTCGCCCCGTAAAAAAGAGATAACAATTTTAACTTGCTGAACTGAGTCTCCAGATGAACGGGGTCTCAGAGATAGAAACAATTTACAATTATCCCTGAAATTCCTAAACTTAAATCGGTCTCCAGAAAACAGTTCAGGAATAGGTATTTTAGGTTCAGACATAGGACTACTGGTAACAAAATCTTGTATGCTTTGCACACGAGCAGCAAGCTGGTCCACACTTGTAATCAAGGTCTGGACATTCATGTCTGCAGCAAGCTCAAGCCACTCAGAGGTATAGGGGAGGAAGAGAGGAAAACAAAAATAATTCAGAATTTCCTTTCTTATATCCCACTTCTGCAATGCATTAAACATTCAATGTTGGCCTGGCATACTGTTATGACCCCAATGGCAGAGGGTCTCAGGAATCAATACCAAGTCTGCAAACACAAAAAACCAGCTCATAGGGCAGTGGTAACTGGGCTGACCATATATCTAATCCTAGCACCACAAATAGAAGTAGCCGGGGAACGTGCCTACGTTGGTTCTAGACGTCTCGCGCCAGCCGGAGAACTAACTAACCCTAGAAGGGAAAAGAAAGACCTTTCTTGCCTCCAGAGAAAAGACCCCAAAAGTTGGATACAAGCCCCCAACAAATAATAACGGTGAGGTAAGAGGAAAAGACAAACATAAGAATGAGCTAGGTATTTAGCAAAGAGAGGCCCACTAGCTAATAGCAGAATATAGTAAGATGACTTATATGGTCAGCAAAAACCCTATTAAAATATCCACGCTGGATATTCAAGAACCCCCGAACCGTCTAACGGCCGGGGGGAGAACACCAGCCCCCTAGAGCTTCCAGCTAGGTCAGAAATCACATTTAGTACAAGCTGGACAAAAATAGTAGCAAAGCAAGTAACTCAAAAAACAAAGAAGCAAGACTTAGCTTAATTTTGCAAGAGCCAGGACCAGCAGACAGGAGCAACAGAAGGATCTGATACAACGATGCCAGGCACTGGACTAAGGATCCAGGAAGTTAATATAGCGACACCCCTGGACTAACGACCCAGGTGAGTGCCAAACAGAAAAAAGACAATCCCAGAGTCATACCACTAGTGACCACAAGAGGGAGCCAAAAAGTCTAATTCACAACACTGAATACATTGATAGCAGGCAAGGAACTGAGTATCCAGGTGGGCTAAATAGGAAACCAACCAAGGATAACGAACCAGCTGATGCTGCAACCTGCAGAAAGACAACACTACACAATACCGCTTGTGACCACTAGAGGGAGCCCAAAAATAGAGTTCACAACAGTACCCCCCCCTTGAGGAGGGGTCACCGAACCCTCATCAAGACCCCCAGGGCGATCAGGATGAGCCGCGTGGAAGGCACGAACCAAATCGGCCGCATGAACATCAGAGGCGACAACCCAGGAATTATCCTCCTGACCATAGCCCTTCCACTTAACCAAATACTGAAGCCTCCGTCTAGAGATACGAGAATCCAAAATCTTCTCCACCACGTACTCCAATTCGCCCTCGACCAGCACCGGAGCAGGAGGCTCAACAGAAGGAACCACAGGTACCACATACCTCTGCAACAAAGACCTATGGAACACATTATGAATGGCAAACGATGCTGGGAGATCCAAACGAAAAGACACCGGGTTAAGGATTTCCAAGATCTTATAAGGACCGATGAAGCGAGGCTTGAATTTAGGAGAGGAGACCTTCATAGGAACATACCGAGAAGACAGCCACACCAAATCCCCAACACGAAGTCGAGGACCCACACCGCAGCGGCGGTTGGCAAAGCGCTGAGCCTTCTCCTGTGACAACCTCAAATTGTCTACCACATGGTTCCAAATCTGCTGCAACCTATCCACCACAGAATCCACCCCAGGACAGTCAGAAGACTCAACCTGACCCGAGGAAAAACGAGGATGGAAACCAGAATTGCAGAAAAAAGGTGAAACCAAAGTAGCAGAACTAGCCCGATTATTAAGGGCAAACTCGGCCTAAGGCAAAAAAGTCACCCAATCATCCTGATCAGCAGAAACAAAACATCTCAAATAAGTTTCCAACGTCTGATTAGTTCGCTCGGTTTGGCCATTAGTCTGAGGATGGAAGGCCGACGAAAAAGACAAATCAATGCCCATCTTGGCACAAAAAGTCCGCCAAAACCTGGACACAAACTGGGATCCTCTATCAGACACAATATTTTCAGGAATGCCGTGCAAGCGAACCACATTCTGAAAAAATAGAGGAACCAAATCGGAGGAAGAAGGCAACTTAGGCAAGGGCACCAAATGGACCATCTTGGAAAAACGATCACACACCACCTAGATGACAGACATTTTCTGAGATACTGGAAGATCCAAAATAAAATCCATGGAAATGTGCGTCCAAGGCCTTTTCGGAACAGGCAAAGGCAAAAGCAAACCGCTGGCACGAGAACAGCAAGGCTTAGCCCGAGCACAAATCCCACAAGACTGCACAAAGGAACGCACATCCCGCGACAAGGAAGGCCACCAGAAGGACCTAGCCACCAAATCTCTGGTACCAAAAATCCCAGGATGACCCGCCAACACCGAAGAATGAACCTCGGAAATAACTCTGCTGGTCCATCTATCCGGGACAAACAGTCTTTCTGGTGGACAACGGTCAGGTCTATCCGCCTGAAATTTCTGCAGCACTCGTCGCAAATCTGGGGAAATAGCAGACAAAATCACTCCCTCTCTGAGAATACCAGCCGGCTCAGAAACTCCCGGAGAGTCAGGCACAAAACTACTAGAAAGTGCATCAGCTTTCACGTTCTTCGAACCAGGCAGGTATGAGACCACGAAGTTGAAACGGGAGAAAAACAACGACCAACGAGCCTGTCTAGGATTCAGGCGCTTGGCAGATTCAAGGTAAATCAGATTTTTGTGATCAGTCAAGACCACCACACGATGTTTAGCTCCTTCGAGCCAATGTCGCCACTCCTCAAATGCCCACTTCATAGCCAACAACTCCCGATTACCAACATCATAATTCCGCTCGGCAGGCGAAAACTTTCTTGAAAAGAAAGCACATGGCTTCATCACAGAGCCATCAGAGCTTCTCTGCGACAAGACAGCCCCTGCTCCAATCTCAGAAGCATCAACCTCGACCTGGAAAGGAAGAGAGACATCTGGCTGACATAAGACTGGAGCTGAAGAAAACCGGTGCTTCAGCTCCCGAAAGGCCTCCACGGCCGCAGGAGACCAATTAGTCACATCAGAACCCTTCTTGGTCAAATCCGTCAAAGGTTTAACCACGCTAGAAACATTAGCGATGAAACGACGGTAAAAATTAGCAAAACCCAAGAACTTCTGAAGACTCTTAACAGACGTGGGCTGAGTCCAGTCACGAATAGCCTGGACCTTGACTGGGTCCATCTCCACAGTAGAAGGAGAAAAAATAAAACCCAAAAAGGAGACCTTCTGTACTCCGAAGAGGCATTTTGAGCCCTTCACAAATAAAGCATTAGCACGCAGGACCTGAAACACCATCCTGACCTGCTTCACATGGGACTCCCAATCATCAGAAAAGACCAAAATGTCATCCAAATAAACAATCATAAATTTATCCAGATATTCTCGGAAGATGTCATGCATGAAGGACTGAAACACAGAAGGAGCATTAGAGAGTCCAAAAGGCATCACTAAGTACTCAAAATGGCCTTCGGGCGTATTAAATGCTGTTTTCCATTCATCTCCCTGCTTAATGCGCACAAGGTTATATGCACCACGGAGATCTATCTTGGTGAACCAACTGGCACTCTTAATCCGAGCAAACAAATCAGACAATAGTGGCAAAGGATACTGAAATTTGACTGTAATTTTATTCAGAAGACGATAATCTATACAAGGTCTCAAAGAACCGTCCTTCTTGGCCACAAAAAAAAATCCTGCACCAAGAGGGGAAGAGGATGGGCGAATATGTCCCTTCTCCAAAGACTCCTTTATATAACTCCGCATCGCGGCATGCTCTGGTATAGACAAATTAAAAAGTCGTCCCTTAGGGAATTTACTACCAGGAATTAAATTTATAGCACAGTCACAATCCCTATGAGGGGGCAGGGCACTGGACCTGGGCTCATCAAATACATCCTGGTAGTCAGACAAAAACTCAGGGACCTCAGAAGGAGTGGAAGAAGCAATAGACACCAACGGAGTATCGCCATGAATTCCCTGACAACCCCAACTTGACACAGACATAGCTTTCCAATCTAAAACTGGATTATGAGCTTGCAGCCATGGCAGACCCAAAACGACAACATCATGCAAATTATGCAGAACGAGAAAGCGAATCACCTCCTGATGTACGGGAGTCATGCACATGGTCATTTGTGTCCAATACTGAGGCTTATTCTCAGCCAATGGCGTAGCATCAATTCCCCTCAGAGGAATAGGAAATTCCAAAGGCTCCATGACAAAACCACAGCGCCTGGCAAACGACAAATCCATCAGATTCAGGGCAGCACCCGAATCCACAAAAGCCATAACCGGGTAGGACGACAAAGAACAAATCAAAGTAACAGACAAAATAAATTTAGGCTGTATAGTACCAATGGTGACAGGTTTAGCGATTTTTTTTAAGCGTTTAGAGCATGCTGAGATAACATGAGTAGAATCACCACAGTAAAAGCAAAACCCATTTTGACGTCTATGACTTTGTCGCTCAATTCTGGTCAGAGTTCGGTCACATTGCATAGACTCAGGTCTCTGTCCAGAAAATACCCCCAAAGGATGAGCAGATTTGCGCTCCCGCAAACGCCGATCAACCTGAATGGCTAAAGCCATAGAATCACTCAGACTTGTAGGGGTGGGAAACCCCACCATAACATTCTTAACGGCCTCAGAAAGATCTTCTCTGAAATTTGCAGCCAGGGCACACTCATTCCATTGAGTAAGCACCGACCATTTCTGAAATTTTTGACAATACACCTCTGCTTCATCCTGACCTTGAGAGATAGCCAGCAACGCTTTTTCTGCCTGATTCTCAAGATTAGGCTCCTCATAAAGCAGTCCAAGAGCCAGAAAAAATGCATCTACATTAAGCAATGCAGGATCTCCTGGCGCCAGAGAGAAAGCCCAATCTTGAGGGTCGCCACGCAACAAGGAGATAACAATTTTAACTTGCTGAGCGGAATCACCAGAGGAACAAGGTCTCAGAGATAGAAATAACTTACAATTATTCTTAAAATTTTGAAACCTAGATCTATCTCCAGAAAACAACTCAGGAATGGGTATCTTCGGTTCTGACATAGGGCTACGAATAACAAAATCCTGAATACTTTGCACCCATGCAGTAAGATGATCCACACTAGAAGTCAGAGTCTGAACATTCATGTCTGCAGCTGAGCTCAAAACCACCCAGAGTTCAAGGGGATGAAAGAAGCTAAACAGACTGCAGCAAAGGAAAAGCGGGAGGGAAAAAAAAAATAATGTACTCATGTCTTCTTTTTATCCCACTTCTGCGATGCATTAAACACTTTTTGGCCTGCTATACTGTTATGATCCTTAGTGGTTGAGGATCACAAATTACTCCAGCTAAGTAACAAACTTAGGACAAGCTCTAGGGAGGTGGCAAACTGGACTGACCGCAAATCTGAACCTATCCAAACACACTAAAAGTAGCCGGTGAACGTGCCTAAAAATCCTAGACGTCTCGAGCCAGCCTGAGGAACTAACTACCCCTAGAGAGAAAGAAAAGACCTCTCTTGCCTCCAGAGAAATAATCCCCAAAGATATAGAAGCCCCCAACAGATAATAACGGTGAGGTAAGAGGAAGGCACATACACAGGGGTGAAAGCAGATTCAGCAAATGAGGCCCACTAATACTAGATAGCAGAAAATAGAAAAGGGAATCTATGCGGTCAGTAAAAAACCCTTACAAAATATCCACTCTGAGATTTCAAGAACCCCCACACCAACTCACGGTGTGGGGGGAGAAACTCAGTCCCCTAGAGCAACCAGCAAGCGAGGAAATCACATTTTAGCGAGCTGGACTAAAAACATAGTGAACACTGATAATCAAAAAATGATCAAACAAAAACTTAGCTTGTCTTGGAGAGACTGGGAGCAAGGTAGACACAAGGAATCTGAAGAGCACTGAATACATTGATAGCAGGCAAGGAACTGAGTCTCCAGGTGAGCTAAATAGGAAACCAACCAAGGATAACGAACCAGCTGATGCAGCCAACCTGCAGAAAGACAACACTACACAGTACCGCTTGTGACCACTAGAGGGAGCCCAAAAATAGAATTCACAACAGCAGACCCTGTAGTATAAGGCAGCACCCCCATAGACAGACCCTGTAGTATAAGGCAGCACCCTCATAGGCAGACTCTGTAGTATAAGATAGCACCCCATAGGCAGACCCTGTAGTATAATGCAGCACCCCCATAGGCAGACCCTGCAGTATAAGGCAGCCCCCATAAAAAATAAATAAATAAATAAATACTCACCTCTCTTCTTCCTTGTTCTGCACATGCTGATACAGTTACAGTAGCGCAGCTCCAGGTGGGCCCCCTCTGAGCATCGGGGCAATGACCCCCTCTGCCCCCTTCCGGTAGCTATGCCAGCAGCTATTCCACAGCAAGGCAATGACCCTAAAATGTACAACTAACATTATTAACAACAATCTTCAGCATACTGAACAAAACGGAATCCTGGAAGTGATGATATGGCCCCCACAAATCCCTGATCTCAACATCATCTAGTTTGATTACGTAAATAGAAAGTAGGATTTGTGCAAGCCTACATCTACAAAAGATCTGGGGTTAGTTCTCCATGATATTTGGAACGACCTCCCTGCTGAGGTAATTCAAAACTGTGTGCAAGTGTATAAAGAAAAATTGATGCTTTGATGCTGTTTTGAAAACAAAGAATGGGCACTCCAAATACAGTGGCTTGCAAAAGTGTTCAATCCCTTGGCATTTTTTCTGTTTTACTACCTTACAACCTGGAATTACCCTGCTTTTTCAGCATTTGCATCAGTTCATGTAAAGAACATGCCTGAAACTGTGAAGATTTGTTTTTCTTCTTTTTGTGAAGTAAACAACAAATACGACAAAATAACTGAAAACTTCAGTGTGCACAACTATTCACCACCCTAAAATCAGTACTTTGTAGAGCCTCCTTTTGTAACAATAACAGCTGTAAGTCACATGCTTTCACTAAGCATGTGACTTATGAAGGTAATTGCCTGTACCAAAATTTTTTAGGGGCTTTATTCCAAAAGGGATGAATACATATGCACATGCCAATTTTTAGTTATTTGATCCCGTAAACTTAATTTATGTCTATATTTTTTTCACTTCACTTCAGCAACTTAGACTAGTTTCACATTTGCGGATGAAGGCTTTGCAGAGGGCTGTGTAGTCCCTCTGTTAAGCCCCGCCCACTGCCGCACCTCTTCCTTCAGCGCCGCCTACGTCATCAGGCATCCTGCGTACCTATCTTTAAGATTGGGTACGCAGGCCATGTAGATGTATGCAGATGCCTCGGCATGCGTAGTTGTCATGCTGTGCCAACCTCAACAAAATGCAACATGTTGCATTCGACGCGTAGTGTGAAAACTAGGGTTAAGCGACTTTTATTTTTATAGGATCGGGTCGGGTTTCACGAAACCCGACTTTCTCAAAAGTCGGGTCGAGTGAAATCGGCCCATCCTATAAAAAAGTCGGGGTTGACCAAAACACGAAACCCAATGCAGTGCAATGGGATACTATGGTTCCCAGGGTCTGAAGGAGAGGAAACTCTCCTTCAGGCCCTGGGATCCATATTAATGTGTAAAATAAAGAATCAAAATAAAAAATATTGATATACTCACCCTCGGACGCGCCCTGGTACTAACCGGCAGGCTTCCTTCCTAAGAATGAGCGCGTGAATGACCTGCGGTGACGTCGCGGCTTGTGATTGGTCGCGAGCGGTCACATGGACAAGCCGCGACGTCATCTAAGGTCCTTCACGCGCTCATTCTTAGGAAGGAAGGCTGCCGGAAAGAAGCAGGGCGCGTCCGAGGGTGAGTATATTCCTATTAGGTATATACTCACCCTCGGACGCGCCCTGCTTCTTTCCGGCAGCCTTCCTTCCTAAGAATGAGCGTGTGAAGGACCTTAGATGACGTCGCGGCTTGTCCATGTGACCGCTCACGACCAATCACAAGCCGCGACGTCACCGCAGGTCATTCACGCGCTCATTCTTAGGAAGGAAGGCTGCCAGTTAGTACCAGGGCGCGTCCGAGGGTGAGTATATCAATAGTTTTTATTTTGATTCTTTATTTAACACTTAAATATGGATTCCGATATCGATTCCCGATATCGCAAACATATCGGAACTCGGTATCGGGATTCCGATACCAGATTCAGAAGATCGCCAACCTCATGGCCGACCCCACACAGGGGTCGGGTCCGGTTTCATGAAAACCGACTTTGCCAAAAGTCGGCGGCTTCTGAAAATGGCCGACCCGTTTCGCTCAACCCTAGTGAAAACGACACATGCGGAGGCATCCGCATACATACGCATGGCCTGCGTAACCAATGTTAAAGATAGGTACGCAGGACGCATGTCGACCTAGGCGGAGCTGAAGGAAGAGGCAAGGCAGTTGGTGGGTCTTAACAGAGGAACTACGCAGCCCTCCGCAAAGCTCTCAACCGCAAACGGGAAACCAGCCTATGTGTTCATCCATCACACACAAATCAGATTACAAAAATATTTACACACAGATTGTAATGTAACAAAATAGGTAAAAAGCCAAGGGGGTGCATACTTTCACAAGCTACTGTATTGATTTGATATAGATTTTCTCTTTTGTTAATTCAGTTTGCATTTTGTGTATTGCTAAAAATAAACTATTAACATTTTGACACTCCAAAGTACTGAAGTTGCAAACCCAAGATGGACAAGTTGTGGAATTATGAAAATCTCAGTATCGAAAAACATGTTAATCATATGCAAGTCTTGAAAAAATAAATACAATTTTTTAAAAACATCTCTATTTATTCAATAGTGAGTATGTGCACCACTCTCAAAAATACATGCACTTACACACCTTGTCTTCTATCAATAAGTATATTAATGTTTGTCTGCGAACTGTTCTGAATGCAGCTGGACTAAACATCAAGATCTGCTGCTGGCAGTTTCCTTTGCAATTACTGACCAATGACATCCCAGATGTGCTTGATGAAAGAGAACTCACGGAGACAATGCAGGCCATGGTAACACGTTTAGGCCACACTACTCATGAACAACATGTGGCCTTAAGTTGTCATATTGAAAATATGTGTTATTGGGTTAACCGTTGTTAATCAAATGCGTATATGTTAGGGCTGGCGGATCGCACCGAATATATTTAGATATAATTATTGGTGCGTTCGCAGCCCAGGGTCCACTGTGCAGGAGATGAACCTGCTGCTAGTGCAGCGCCCCAGAGTCCTGGTCGTTGCAGTAACGTCGCTCTGCCGCTAAGGGGGAGTGATGTTACGTCTGACTGCACTAAAGGAGTTCACCTGATCAGGTAACACTCATACTACACTTCACACTCCGGCCACCAGGGGGGGTGGTTCTATCTAGTAGGCCACTCCTCACACTCTGGTAAAACTGGGGGTTGGACAGGAAGACAGTGAGAAGTAACTGGGAAGAGCTAGAGAGAGGACCTGTCAGGGATGGGATCCTGACAGATTCCTAAGAAAGGAAAAGAAGCGAGGTTTATTGTGCTGAGTGAGAAAAGCAGGAATACAGCAAAGAGCAATAGGACCAGAAGGAGTTGTGCTGTAAGACCGAGGCAACATCCTTCTGAGGCGCAAACAGTCGGTGGCCGGAACGCTGAGAAAGTAAGAGACTTTAAGTATTACTTCAAACCACGGCAGGGCAGCCAATTATAGGTTGGCTGTCTCACAAAAACACCTAAGCAGACAACGGAGGCAGCTGTGGGAGAGGGGCGACTCTAGAGTCCCGGAAGAACTCCAGGCCTACCCCGTCATACGGGTGCGTCCTAGCCATATCATCTGGGGGACGGAGAGAACGAAGATCAGAGACAGACAGAATAAGTTGTGAGGACTATCCCGGGGTGCTCAGCAGGGAAGGACTACAACACACAGGCGCTAGAAGGTAGACGCTGATTCCCACCTGTTAAAGGGGACTCCTGATGTGCCTTCGGACCGGTCGGTCTCAGACAGCCCGGTTAACAGTGCCCTGGATTGGACACCTCGAGACCTTCAGTAAAGAGGTAAAGAGACTGCAACCTGGTGTCCTCGCTATTGACCGCGACCGGCACTACACCGCACCATAACATCAGCACCATACCACCACCTTTCATTGTGCGCCCCTCAGCAGGGTCACGGACCGGGTCTAGCCACCGTGACAACCCCAGAGCAGAGACTCAGAGGCCCGGTACCGGGTACCCCTCGGCCCTGCGACAGTGGGGGCACTACACTAGCAAATGGCGGCACAATATGGTGGTATAAGCGAACTTTGTTACTTCACAGAGTCACACAGAAGGGAAAACGCTGTGCCCTGTTAGCATCACAGGGGGAACACAGCTGCCTAACAGAGCAAAAGCACCTCCTCTCCGCTGGAGCTGGAATTCTAATGGCTTTATGCCAGCCCTGAATTCACCACACAAAACTCCTCACCGGAGGTGCCGGTATTCTAGTGGCTTATTTCAGCCGGACCCTGACCACAAGCAGACAAGACCACTGAATAGAAAAAGCTCAGGACATAAGCTGATTCTAGCGCATGGCCGTGTGGCCATGCAAACCTTTTATAGCTGCAGCAACTTCAGGACCTTCCTAGAGGACCAATGGGAGCTGCCACAGTACCTGAGCAACTTCAGGACCTTCCTAGAGGACCAATGGGAGCTGCTGCAGTACCTGAGCATGTGACCCCTGACCTCCAATGAGAGGTCTTACCTTGGGCATGCTCAGAAGGGGAAAAGCAGGACTTAGTCCCAGAGACATCTGATCGCCGCTGACCAGTACTGGCTACAATGGCTGAGCCTGTAAAGGCAGCAGTAACCATCCGCACAGTATCAGGCTGAGACCGACGTCTCCGCTGAGCAGGCTCCACTGCGGCCAGAGAAGAACGGGAGACTGCAGCGGAAATGGCTCGAGACTGCCCCTGTGCAGAGGTGGGAACTTGACCCCTAACAGTATATGAGCCTTTGCTTTAGAAATGCATGGTAAAATAATGAAATTTCATGCTGCACACCACCAGTTTTGAAAGCTGTTCTATTTTGAATATTGAGGTAAGGACAACTAACCAATTGTGCATACTTTGCAATTTTGCGCTCTAGGTAAATGTTAAATAACAAATCAAGTGGACAAAAATGGCCTTGGAGAGATATATTACCAATTATTACCAAAATGAGGAGAACTCCATATAGAAATCCCTCTCTGTCAGGTGATAAAACGATAAAACGTTTATTATTTACACTTAAAATGCACAGAGGGTATTGTGGCGTCATCAGTGGCTTATCCCCTTATGACGGCGCACATGTGGTGAAACATGTTGGGGGATCTGTACTTTAAACAGTAATTGTCTTATTCTGCTATACAAATGATGGCACCCCGGGGTGCCATCAAATGCAATTATATGCAGTAAGTGGCAACTTAAAAGTGAATGACAAAGTCAGATTAGGGACAATATTTTAATATCTTCTGTGCATTTTAATTGTAAATAATAAAAGCTAAGTTTTATGACCTGATAGAGAGGGATTTCTCTATGGGATTCTCCCCATTATAGTAATAACTAGATAAATGTTGGCCAATACTGAATTCAGTGGAATACGCCAATCAAAAAATGTGTGTGGGGCTTCATGACTCTTTACCCCAGAAGATGTCAAGATAGAGATGGACATTTGTAATCTCCCAATCCTTTTTGCTCTGCAGACAGATAAGCTTTAGTGATGAGCGAGTGTACTCGTTGCTCGGGTTTTCCCGAGCACGCTTGGGTGACCTCCAAGTATTTGTTAGTGTTCGGAGATTTAGTTTTCATCACGGTAGCTGACTGATTTACAGTCTATTAGCCAGCCTGAGTACATGTGGGGGTTGCCTGGTTGCTAGGGAATCCTCACATGTAATCAAGCTGTCTAGTAGCTGTAAATCATTCATCTGCGGCAATGAAAACTTAACCCCTTTCTGACCTCGGATGGGATAGTACGTCCGAAGTCAGATCCCCTGCTTTGATGTGGGCTCCGGAGGTTAGCCCACATCAAAGAGACGACATGTCAGCTGTTTTGAACAACTGACATGTGCGCGCAATAGCGGCGAGTGGAATCGCGATCCACCCACCGCTATTAACTAGTTAAATGTAGCTGACAGCAGCATTTAACTACCTCTTCCGGCCGCGCAGCCGGAAATGCGCTCATCGCCGACCCCATCACATGATCGGGGTCAGTGATGCGTCAGCATAGGTCTCCTTGAGGCCTCTATGGTTGCTGATGCCAGCTTGCTGTGAGCGCCACCCTGTGGTCGGTGCTCATAGCAAGCCTGTAATTAAGCTACATAGGAGCGATCTGATGATGCTATGTAGCAGAGTCGATCAGGCTATGCCAGCTTCTAGCCTCCCATAGAGGCTATTGAAGCATGGCAAAAGTAAAAAAAAATGTTTAAAAAAATATGAAATAAATTAAAAAAATATAAAAGTTTAAGTCACCCCCCTTTCAAAATAAAACAATAAAAATAAAATCCAACATACACCTATTTGGTACAGCCGAGTTCAGAATCATCCGATCTATCAATAAAAAAAGGATTAACCTGATCGCTAAACGGCATTGCGAGAAAAAAATTTGAAATGCCAAAATTACGTTTTTTTGGTCGCCACGACATTGCATTAAAATGCAATAACGGGCGATCAAATGAACGTATCTGCACCAAAATGGGATCATTAAAATGTCATCTCGGCACACAAAAAATAAGCCATCACCTGACCCCAGATCATGAAAACTGGAGACGCTACGGGTATCGGAAAATGGCGCAATTTTTATTATTTTTTTTTTAGCAAAGTTTGGAAATTTTTTTCACCACTTAGATAAAAAATACCCTACACATGTTTGGTGTCTATAAAATCGTAATGACCTGTAATGGCTCTGGGAAGGAGGGGAGTGAAAAACGAGCACGGAAAAACGGAAAATCCCAAGGTCATGAAAGGGTTAATCTCCAAACACTAACAAATACTCGGAGATCACCAGAGCGTGCTCGGGAAAACTCGAGCAACGAGTATACTCGCTCACCACTAATAAGCTTATTTGACCAGGTCAGGAGTTACAACTGTTATTTGACAGGTATCTAAGGTATATAGTCATTTTTTCTCTTATGGTCCACATTGGCATTGCCATTCTTTTTGTGCGCATATACAAATAATATTTATGTTTCCCCATGTTTTGCTGCTTTTCAACACTAGAATTTCTCCCTGCATTTGCATAGATGTAGTGCTGAGTACTTAAAATACCTGAGTACCATGCACCTTCTATACTTTGAATACTTTCTTTTATCTTATATTCAACACATAAGTTCAAATACTATTTGGTTCATGTAAAGACATAACAAGAATTTCTACTTTGCTTCTATATACCAAGTTGAATCTCATGATTTATTCAATGCTAGCTGAAGAAACCTAACAAAACCACATTTTAAAAAGATATGTTTTTACTCAGGTCAAATATTATAGATTTGCCAGAGTTGAATGGTATATTTCAATACTGCCAGATAAAATTTATGTTCCCGACTAAATCCTACAATCATACATATTATGTCACTATATGGTCATATGGATGGCTCATTGCTACTCCTCCATCAAGCACTAAGACAGATCAATCAATAATGTGTCCATATATCCACAAGATGTGTTTGTCCTGGAAAAGGAGCTAAAAGAAGTGATACATTAAATCAGATTTATTATTCTTGCCCACTAATGAATTCTTGAGAATGATTTCAGTTGATATAAAGATGGGTGTCACAGAATAGAAAATATTGCTGGATTAGGAGGACATCACAATATGGTAGTGAGATCTTAGACTCCAATAGCTCCAATAAACAGTTCCAGTACTGTATATTGCTTAATAAATTGATATGAAAATGTTAATTCTACTTTTAAGAGAAATAAAGGTTAATTCATTTTGAAAAGTTGTACAACTATTTTTTCTAAATAAATGGGTTGCTCCAAAAATCCTCTTCATGACACAGTGGCTATTTAAAGGCTATGTTCACTTTCACAGAGAATTGTTTTTATTCTAATATGCTTGCTAAATGCAACATTAAGAAAGGTTCTAAATAATAATCATTCAACTTTTCTACCATTTTGCTGCTGCATAATGTCTGTAAGTTCTTTATCTAGCTTAGTGCTTTGATAGATACAAACACTGCATATTACATCAGGGCTGCCACTAGAAATTTCAGGGCCCCATACTGGCATAATCTTCAGGCCCTCTTGAGATTCTGCCCAGGCTCCACCCCAGCTCTACTTCCACCTCTCAAACCTTCCACAGTCCCACCGTCCTCTCTTGGAAAAACTCCACTTCTGCACCACGTCCTCACCAATCACACATTAACAGATCCCATTGAACACGAGATCACATACATAGCAATCAGCTTTTGTTTTGGCTAAAATACTTTTTAAGCCGCCACCATGACAAGTTACACTTTTTAGGCAGGGCCCTACTCTACTCTAACCTATTCAATATTTCTTAAAATATCCAATTCTCTTTTTAGGCATATTTTTATTTATTTTTCCTTAAGGGAATTTGTTACATACATTTTTTAAAATGACCAATAATACTGCATATAAGGGACAAATGCTGTCATACCATGACCAGGCCACATATTACCACCACATAGTGACCATATAATACCACATACAAGGGACAAATACCATCACACCATGACCAAACCAAACCAGATAGTGACCAAATACTACAATACTGATCATTATTTTAAAAAATCACAATGTAAATATTTTTCCCAGCCATATGCGCTCCTGAATGATGATGATGGAACCAGGGTTGTGGAATCGGAGTAGGAGTCGTGGAGTCAGAGTCAAAGTTTGAGCACATTTTGGTGGAGTTGGAGTTGGAGTCAGTATGAAATGGACCGACTCTGACTTCTAAAATATATAATAAATTGGGTACAGTAGTTCAATGCAGTTTGTGAGGAATATTTTTATCATAAGAATTTGGGAAAGTTATGAAATGTCCTATAAATGTCTGTCCTATTCCTTAAGTTGAGATGAATCTGTGCTGCAGCTTATGTTCATGATAAGTAGTGAAGCTCCTACTCTACAGATAAGGGGTAAAATAACAAACACACAGGCAAGGAATGTCTGCATTTATCTCAGAACTTCTGGAGTGAACAGGAAAGCAGGATTAAGGCAAGTACTTCTTAAAGCATAGCTAAACTTTCAATAAACTGTGCATAAATCAATAGTACAGTATATGTTGTCTCCGTATACTTGATGTTTTAGTTTGTTTTTCCTCTTAGCTCATGTTTGGAGAAATTAGCTGCCCTGATGACTTATATACACTATACATAGAATATATGGGGAAAAACTGTTTTCTAACATCACAAATTCAGAAATACAGTAACAGAATTGATGAGGACATATATATTTGTGTGTGTGTGTTCTGCAATATGATTCAGCACAAACATGCTACCTCCCTCTTCCCCTCTTCATAGACTGTGAAGAAATATGATGTGAAGCATTTAGTGAGCTGTACCCTGAGACAAGCCTGACTTTGAAAGTTCAGCATTAAGATATCTAACATATTTTACAAACTTTATACTTATCATCTGTCATATTGATTTATGCAAAGATTGTTTTATTTATACCCTAAATTATACAGTGCATGATTCCCTATTCTTGCAAGAATTACAATATCCTTCTTTTTTTACAGGACAAAATTATTTTGAGAGCGAATTTACATAATTACAAAATGTCTAAGAAGCATCTTATGAAGTCAGCTGTATTTGAGCATTTTACTGTGACTCAAGATAAAAAAACATTTTGTGTGTCAGTGTATAAATGACCCAGATGAAAACAAATGTTGTAATGCCAAAATCAGGCAATGATGAAATTGCTCCTTCAAGAGTTTCCAATCTAAGAAGACATTTACAACGCTGCCACCCAGAAGTTTACAAAGCTGTGATTGAAAAAGATCACAGCAGCACCAAGAAACCAGAGACCAGCACTCCCCGCCAGGCAAAGGAGGAGGAAAGAGCATCTCAGAGGTCAGTTACAAGATATTTTCTAAGTGACAGTGACAGATGTGTTTAAAAGACAGCTCATGGAGCTTGTTGTGAAGGACTGTGCACCATTATCATTATTTGCATGACCAGCTTTTACAGCTCTTAATGGAGAAATGGCCAACAAACTTGATGTTTCTCTTGAAAGAGAAAGTATTAGAAAATTAGTGATTGAGGAAGCCCTTAACCAAAAGGAAGATCTTAAAAAGACTCTCGAGATGCATTGTGTTTCTTTAAATGGATGTGCCTGCACACGTCACAGAGTGAACTATTTTGCTATCAGCGTTCGATATGTTTGTGACAACAAAAAATTTGTTACTAAGACGATGGCAGTAAAAGATACTAATGCTCTTCACAGCAGCCAGTTTCTCCACACGTTAGTGGAAAAAGTTCTACAAGATCATGAACTCAAAAAAGAACAGGTTCTTGCTATTGTAACTGATAACACTGGTCAACGCAATTTTTCTGGCAAAAGGTTTTAAAACATATTTTAAGTCAATTTTGGCTGCTGATTACGAATATGAACTCCGTTTTTGGCTATCACATCAGGATTTCAAGATATTTTCAATTTTTGATGAAAATTACTCCTAACGTTTTATGATAAAAACACATGATTTTCGGTACTACATTTTGTATATTTTTAATCAAGGAATAACAAAGATTACAAAGTCTATGTACAGCAAATCAAATATACTTACAGAATTAAACTACAAAATATAAAAACACATATATATATGGCACACAGATGAATGACAAATGGCAATTATTTGAACTTTCTTTTCTTGGCTGATCTGTGATATACAGCTTCTGGGTTGTCTCTCATCAAGCTCCAGCAATAGTCAGCCATCATATGTGAGCCCCACCGGCCTTGATACCGTTCTTCCATTGTTTTAATGTCCTGATGAAAACGCTCCCTTGTTCCTCGCTCACATCCCCAAGATTCTCTGGAAAAAAGTCCAAATGGCTGTGTAAATAGTGAATCTTGATACTCATTCTACATCCAAGATTTCGCAGACTCATTAGTAGCTCTTCCACAATCTCTTCATAGTTGTCTGCTTTTTTATTCCCTAGAAAATTCTTCACCACATTACAAAATGCATTCCAAGCTCTTTCTTCTGTGTCATTCATTGTTGTGATAAAATTTGGGTCTCTCATAAGTGTTCTTATTTGAGGTCCATCAAATATTCCAGCCTTTTTCTTCTCTTCACTAAGACCAGGAAAAGTTGAACATATATCGTTAAAGCATTCTCCACTGTGATTGAGAGCTTTGACGAACTGCTTTATCAATCCAAGTTTTATGTGTAAGGGAGGAAAAACAATGTCCTTCCTATCCTCTAGAGGATCATGGATGACATTCTTATCGCCAGATGCCAAACTCTGTCGCTGAGGCCATTCAGTTTTCACCCAGTGCTCTGCTGTAGCTCTACTGTCCCAGTAGCACAGAAAACAAGGGTGTTATCATAACAAATGGGAATTATGCATGTTCAAAGAAAACAAAGATATTCTCAGATTTATTGGGAGACTAAATGAAAACTAAATTTACCTTAGTGAACCGTATAAACCGGCACTTTTCATACACTACTTATATTTATCATGGAATTTATGAAAATGGGCTATATACCTATAGCGCAAAAACGTGATGTGATAAAGAAATTATAAGATTAGATTTGAATTCAGCACCCTCAAAGAGAGAGGAGACACTACTATTAGAAAATAAAATTCTTCTGGCAGCTGTTTATGTGGACTCGAGTCATCGTATGTTGCAGGATGATCAACAGCTTACTAAAGGAAAAGAAGCTTTGATTGAGGTAGCAGTTAGGATGAGTGGGCTACAGGACGGCCAAGAGCAAGAGGACTCGGGTCCTACCAGTGCTGCTGCTGCCGTTCCTTCATCCTCATCAGTTGAGGAGTTCGATTTTGACAAGTATTTAGATGACATGGAGCAGGCAAAGCATTGTCGCAGGGAAAAAGATTCCACTCCCATAGAAAACAGATTGACAATATTTCAGCAACATTTTTCACTTGCTCTCAAAGTAGAAGAGTTCAATAGATCATAAAAACTGACGCGCACAAGGCAATTCCTTTATACCCTGAGATGTCGCCCATGTGGTTAGTGCTTTGCCACCAACCCAAGTTAGTGTAGAGAGGTCGTTCTCTAGCCTTAAAAAAAATTAGGTCAGAATTAAGGTCATCTATAAAGGAGGATCTGTGGATTCGATACTATTTCTCAGAACAAATTCATAGACTGCACAAATGTTATTCAGCAAGTTTTTGTTGAAAACATTTTTTTTTACTCTTACTGCATAGTGTATAATAAATTGTAAATATGAAAGTTTTTTGTTCTAAAGTTGTATTCCAATAAATATATTATATTTTCTATCTAAATGGCTTGATAATTGTATCATAATAATGATTAAAAGTCTGATGTTACCATTTTACCACAGTAAATTTGTCACTTAAACATGAGCCGTGTATGAGGGAGTCGGAGTCGTGGAGTCGGAGTCGGAGTTGGAGTCGGTGTCATGGAAATTGAGGAGTCGGAGATTTAGCCTACCGTCTCCACAGCCCTGGATGGAACTCGATATCCTGATTCAAGGATGATTTTTATTTCAAACAAGAATAAAACCGGTTTCAACTTCTTAGAGTCTTCCTCGGATATAATGTCATGCATATAAACAGATCTATCTGAACACATTTTATAGCAGATATCCCTGCATGTCAATTTGGGTGGGGGCTGAAAGATCTGTTTTTTCAGACACACCCAGATACTCAGATATGCAGGATTTTGCACTCTGAGGAATCTAACAAAATTCATATACCAAATCAATTTTATACACAAGTTCTTTTCACAAAAATATTTTTTTTCAAATATTTCACACACAAATTTTTCACTCAAAAGTATTTTTTCCTTTCTAAAAACACTATAAATATAATTATACTATATATAAAATTTCTTTTAAAATGTTATTAAACATGCTGAAATGTGATGTCATACTAAACTGTAAAATCCTACAAGGTTTAACTTTTATACCCTATTAGTGCAATTCTCAGGTATTTGCTCCAACGGGGTCACGGAAATATTGAATGTTTTATTATGCTTCAAGCATAAATGCCGGCATAAGCTCTGTTTTAAAAAGCCATTTTTAGTATTGTGTCTGTGTCCATTCATACGGAATCGTGAGGACTGAATAGTCCGACCCACATATTGCAGGCCACAGGCACAAGTAATATCGTATACAGGTATGGACTGGGGCTGAAATTCAGTCCTGGCATTTGAAATCACACAGGCCCATGTTGTCCCCATCCCCATGAACCAGATGGGATATATTACTAATATTACCCTGGATGCAGGAAAGGAAGATTTTCTACAAGACCAATATTTCTAATGATACCGGTGGCCTGCTGGGTTAAGTGACGGAGTCAGCAACTTTGTGCTCCATGATAACTCTTAACAGTATGGGTATCTTGAGAACACTGATTCTGTTAACAACGTAGCAGACAAGGCAGCCCATGACCAGACAGGCCGTACTGGCATTTGTCAGAATTGCCAGATGGCCAGTCCAGCCCTGAATGTATATCACAAAATCACTATCACATGTTAATTTTTGTGTGATCGCTATGGTTTCACCCGTACTAAGAGACGTGATGTAATGAGTAGTGTTGAGCATTCCGATACCGCAAGTATCGGGTATCGGCCGATACTTGCGGGTATCGGAATTCCGATACCGAGATCCGATACTTTTGTGGTATCGGGTATCGGTATCGAAACAACATTAATGTGTAAAAGAAAGAATTAAAATAAAAAATATTGCTATACTCACCTCTCCGACGCAGCCTGGACCTCACCGAGGGAACCGGCAGCGTTGTTTCCTTAAAATGCGCGCTTTTACTTCCTTCCGTGACGTCACGGCTTGTGATTGGTCGCGTGCCGCCCATGTGGCCGCGACGCGACCAATCACAGCAAGCCGTGACGTAATTTTCAGGTCCTCAATGCCTAATTCTAGGCATTCATGATTTTAAAATTATGTTCCGGCTTGTGATTGGTCGCGTCGCGGTCACATGGGTGACGCGACCAATCACAAGCCGTGACGTCACGGGAGGCAGGAGACGCGCGCATTTTTAAAATTACGTCACGGCTTGTGATTGGTCACGTGCCGCCCATGTGGCCGCGACGCGACCAATCACAGCAAGCCGTGACGTAATTTCAGGTCCTGATGCCTATTTCTGCATTCAGGACCTGAAATTACGTCACGGCTTGCTGTGATTGGTCGCGTCGCGGTCACATGGGCGGCACGCAACCAATCACAAGCCGTGACGTAATTTTAAAAATGCGCGCGTCTCCTGCCTCCCGTGACGTCACGGCTTCTGATTGGTCGCGGCCGCCCATGTGACCGCGACGCGACCAATCACAAGCCGGAACGTAATTTTAAAATCATGAATGCCTAGAATTAGGCATTGAGGACCTGAAAATTACGTCACGGCTTGCTGTGATTGGTCGCGTCGCGGCCACATGGGCGGCACGCGACCAATCACAAGCCGTGACGTCACGGAAGGAAGTAAAAGCGCGCATTTTAAGGAAACAACGCTGCCGGTTCCCTCGGTGAGGTCCAGGCTGCTTTGGAGAGGTGAGTATAGCAATATTTTTTATTTTAATTCTTTATTTTACACATTAATATGGATCCCAGGGCCTGAAGGAGAGTTTCCTCACCTTCAGACCCTGGGAACCATCAGGGATACCGTCCGATACTTGAGTCCCATTGACTTGTATTGGTATCGGGTATCGGTATCGGATTAGATCCGATACTTTGCCGGTATCGGCCGATACTTTCCGATACCGATACTTTCAAGTATCGGACGGTATCGCTCAACACTAGTAATGAGTCATATGGGTGACAATATTGCAGATGCAACATTTTTGGGAACCACATCGATAGATACCCGGTTTGAAAGCATCCGTTTGGTTTATCCTAATTTTTTCTTTTCTCTTTATACATTCCCGTTCCCCATCTTTGGTCATTCTGAGTAGTGATGAGTGAACGTGCTCGCCACTACTCGTTACTCGCCCGAGTATCAGTGTACTCGCCGAGCACCGAGCATTTCCAGGATTATTCGGCGGTAACTGGTTTCTCCACCGAGCATTTTTGGCAGACTTTAGAGACCCAATCACGATGCAGGGATTGTCTGCCTGGCCATGAAACGCCGCAGCCATCTTTGTTGTGGTCGTGCAGTGATTGGCTTGGACCCACAGCATCATCCCGAGTATAAGAGACCTGGCGCCGCCTTGCTCGTCGCATTCTGCTGTGGATTCAGGGAGAGTAGGGAGAGCTGCAGCTGAGATAGGGTCAGAATCGTGGTTTTTATAGTTAGTGTAGGTCTGCAACTGTTAAATCCACAACTCCTGAGAAACCAACAGTCCTTTATAGGGCTATTTCGTGGGTCCCGATATTGCAGCGCTAGGTAGGCAGGGGACTGCATATCCACATCAGTGCAAGGCCTGCAGGCACCGTATGTGCATACATTGCTCCCATTGCATCCCTCCCAAAGCTCCATAACTGTCTGCTGCTGCAGCATCTTTACTATATACCTAGTTGCATTTTTTTTCCACAAAAATTCACCCCCCCAAAAAAAATATACAGTCTGTTCTGTCAGACTGAGGCCTGTTTAAAAATCATAGTTTGTCAGGCACATGTAGCATAGTTGTGTGTGCTAGCCTTGTGCCACTGTTTTTTTTTTTGTGTTTTATATTCAACAAAAAAGGCCTCATATGTCTGCGTGCCTCAAGTTTGGGCATTTTAGGCCGTTTTGCCACTGTTTTTGCTGTCTGTTACTCTATATACAGTACTATTTTGCATTTAAAAAAAAAACGGGCCACATATTTGCCAGTGTGGTATTTCCGTGACAGGCCTCATATATATGTGTGCTCCAAGTTTGGCCATTGTAGGCCGGTATCCCACTTTTTTTGCTGTCTGTTACTCTTATTATATACAGCACAATTTTGCATTCAGAAAATACAAGCCACATATTTGGCAGTGTGATATTTCCATGACAGGCCTCATATCTGTGTGCTCAAAGTTTGGGCATTGTAGGCCGGTTTACCACTTTTTTTGCTGTCTGTTACTGAACTTATATACAGCACTATTTTGCATTAAACTAATAATACAGGCCACATATGTTAGGGCTGGCGGAATGCACTGAGTTAATATGGAGATAGTATAGGTGCGTTCACAGCCCGGGGTCCCCCATGCAGGAGTGGAATCTGCTGCTAGTAAATGGCAGCACTATATGGCGGTACTATGCCTGAATAGACACGGCTTCCATCACCCGGTCTGTATAGGAGCGAACTCTGTTGTTGTAATATTTCCGTGACAGGCCTCCTATATCTCGTGCTCAAAGTTTTGGCATTTTAGGCCATTTTGCCACTGTTTTTGCTATCTGTTATTCTACTTATATACAGCACTATTTTGCATTCAGAAAATAAAGGCCACATATTTGGCAGTGTGACATTTCCGTGACAGGCCTCATATATCTGCGTGCTCCAAATTTGGGCATTGTAGGCTGGTTTCCCACTTTTTTCCTGTCTGTTACTCTAATTATGCACAGCACTATATTGCATTTAAAAAAAACATGCCACATATTTGGTAGTGTGGTATTTCCGTGACAGGCCTCATATATCTGCGTGCTCCAAGTTTGGGCACTGTAGGCAGATTTCACATTTTTTTCCTGTCTGTTACTCAACTGATATACAGCACTATTTTGCATTAAAATAAAAATACAGGCCACATATTTGGTAGTGTAATATTTCCGTGACAGGCCTCCTATATCTCGTGCTCAAAGTTTTGGCATTTTAGGCCGTTTTGCCACTGTTTTTGCTGTCTGCTATTCTACTTATATACAGTAGGGTTGAGCGACTTTTATTTTTATAGGATCGGGTCGGGTTTCACGAAACCCGACTTTCTCAAAAGTCGGGTCGAGTGAAATCGGCCGATCCTATAAAAAAGTCGGGGTCGGGGTCGGCCGAAACACGAAACCCAATGCAGTGCAATGGGATACTATGGTTCCCAGGGTCTGAAGGAGAGGAAACTCTCCTTCAGGCCCTGGGATCCATATTTAAGTGTAAAATAAAGAATCAAAATAAAAAATATTGATATACTCACCCTCGGACGCACCCTGGTACTAACTGGCAGCCTTCCTTCCTAAGAATGAGCGCGTGAATGACCTGCGGTGACGTCACGGCTTGTGATTGGTCGTGTGAGCGGTCACATGGGCGGCCGCGACCAATCACAAGCCGTGACGTCATCTAAGGCCCTTCACGCGCTCATTCTTAAGAAGGAAGGCTGCCGGAAAGAAGCAGGGCACGTCCGAGGGTGAGTATATACCTTATAGGAATATACTCACCCTCAGCTTCTTTCCGGCAGCTTTCTTTCAAGACTCCGGACTCTCGGCCAGTCAATTTGAAGAGGTGACAGCTGAGATCGCATGTAGAGATGTCCAAAGCTTTGACCAGCCCTGGTCACACGAAGGCGATGGTGGGAAAGTGTCAGAAGAGGTGGACGATGATGAGGCACAATTTCCAGAAAGTCAGGAGGAGGAGCAGGGAGCGGATGTGTAAGACGAGGTGGTGGATGACTATGTGACTGACCAAACTTGGCAGGAGGACATGCAGTCCAAGAGCAGCAGCACACATGGGAACGGAGGCATATCACCCCAACAGGCAGGAAGAAGCAGTGTGGTGGCCACAGACAGAAGGCGTGCATCCCTTCCCCGTAACACCAACATGAGGGAAGTTGCCATTCCAACTGTTAGATCTTCCCGAGTCAGGTTATTTTTTAAAGACTCTGCCGATAACCCCAAACAGGCCATTTGCAGCACCTGCCATGCTCACATCAGCAGGGGTAGCAAAACAACCAGCCTGACCAATACCAGCATGATCAGGCACATGGCAGCAAAGCACCCGGCTTTGTGGGCCGAACCCCAGGCTCCAGGACCACTGTCTGCAGGTCACACCATTGCTTCTTCCACTGTTTTGCATAGAAGCCGATCCCCAGTACACCGTGCATATGAAGATGCCTCTAGCCCTGCACCTGTTGTGGCCCACAGTCAAGCAGCACCATCATCAAGCCCATCCACATCCTTGTCCCAGCACAGCCTTCAGTTGTCTATACCCCAGACTTTGGAATGCAAGTGGAAATACCCAGCCAATGCCCCACAGGCCACAGTCATAAATTCTAACATTTCTTATCTGCTTGCACTTGAAATGTTGCCTTTTAGGTTAGTTGAAACGGAAGCTTTCCGCAACCTGATGGCGGCGGCCGTCTCAAGGTACTCGGTCTCCGGTCTCCACTATTTCTCCCAGTGTGCCGTACCGGCTTTAAACCAGCATGTGTCCCACATTACCCGTGCCCTCAGCAATGCTGTTACAGGGAAAGTCCACCTAACCCACAGACACGTGGACAAGTGCTTATGGGCAGGGACGGTACATCTCACTGATGGCACACTGGGTTAACATAGTGGAAGCCGGGACCCAGTCAGACCTTGGGATGGAACACATCCTCTCCTTGCCGAGGATTGCTGGACCTACATCAATCAGGGTTGCCCCCACAGTCAACAGCTCCTGAACCTCCTCCTCCTACTCTTTATCCATCTCTGAAATCAACACATCAGTCAGAAGCTGGAAGCACTGCAGCACTGCCTCAGCCAAGCGGCAACAGGCTGTGCTGAATCAAATCTGCATAGGTGACAAATCGCACAATGCTGAAGAGTTGTGGACAGTGCTGAAAGAGTAGTCAGATATTTGGATGACACCGCTGAACCTACAGCCAGGCATGGTCGTGTGTGACAATCGCTGTAACCTGGTGGCAGCTCTGAGGCAAGGTAAGCTCACACACGTACCTTGCTTGGCCCATGTTCAACGTTTTCTGAAAAGCTATCTGGAGCTGCCGTATCTGCTAGTAAAAGTACGCCGAATGTCTGCCCATTTTAGAAAGTCAGCTACAGCTTCAGCCGCTCTTGCCGTGCTTCAGCAGCGTTTGCAGATTCCAGCTCACCGACTGGTGTGTGATGTTCCCACGCACTGGAACTCTACGCTGCATATGTTGGAAAGGATTTGTGAGCAGAAGAGGGCAGTTGCTGACTACCAACATCAACAAGGCCGTCGATATGCAGTTCAGACTCCTCACATAAGACCTCAGAAGTGGACATGGATGTCAGACATATGTACCATCCTCCAAAACTTTGAGGACTGCACCAAGATGTGAGCGGCGATGACGCCATAATTAGCATCAATATACAAAAATGGTTGCACTCTATCATGCCAAAGCATGTCTAATATGAAATACATGAAATATGAATAGCAAAACGGCTCTCAAACATTAGGAAAATATTTAAGAGACGCTTTGCACAGAATTTGATATAATCAAATAGTGTGAGCTCATTAACCATCGTCAAGGTGGTCCAACAAAACTGATGGGTCCCTGACCTCCCTGTCCAAATGTGAACACTTACCGAATTCTGTTTCCTGGAATGTCTCTTCCTTATCTCCGACGACAGGCCACAGAATTTTGAGCAAGGGGGGCTGAGATGGCAATAGTATATTTTTAAAAAAGATACCCCCATTGGTGAAACCACATCCTTGTTGGAAAACATTTCATAACATTTGTGTACCTTAAAGAGCTCACTTGAAAAGCTCCTTTTTGTGTTGCCTGGTTGCTCACTTTGGACACAATATACTTCATATAAATTTGATAAAGCAATGCTGTTAGTTTGGCTCAGTAATCATTACAAATATTTCTTTGTCGACTATATTAGTTTCTCTCCTTGAGAGCCATAACTTTGGCTGCCTCAAATGTACAAATGGCAAATATACAAATGGCGATTTGGAATCCAGATTAAAATACTGTATACCGAATGCATTCAGACAATCACATAGCTGCATTTCTTGTAAAACATTTACAGATGTGACAGACAATGCTTATAGTGAAACAATCTTGAGAAATGTTTGTTTATTCACTTCACAAACAGTTCTAAGCCTCTATATATTTGCTGTTTGTCATTGTAAAACATTAAGGTTTACTGAAACTTTGCCTGTGGTGGTTTGATCTAAATCCTTGTGGCTTTTATTTTCTAGGGGTTTATGGCCCCTCGTCTGATGACTCCATGATATCTCAGTTTCATACAACCTTGAAAGCTAGCCACTTGAAGGGCTGGGTGAAATTAGAGTTACTACATAGTGTAAGTCACTATATAAGACCGGATAAACATGACTAAGACAGATGCAAAAACTGGGGTACCTGTACATGTAAAGTGTGCTGATACCTGCATAATTGGGGATGCCCATGCAGTGTTGGTAATTTACCAGGGGTTCTCTGTCATGGTGTTGCTTCTCTGATATTCCAGACAGATGATGTTTAAAAGCCTCTTGTGGATGATGTAAGTATACTGCATGTAGTTAATCTTTATATATGTAATCACTATATGTATTTAATCCTTATATGTACTTATTAACCTTTGTATGTTAACATATACAAAAGTGTACGCACTCACACTATTCAATCATGCTATTCCTTGAATCTTGTAGTTTGCAATAAAATTGCTTTGTATTGCAAGTATTAGCCTTATTTAAAGCCGTATCTGAACCTTACTGTTAAAAACAGGGCAAATAAAATTGCCAAATTCTCCTGTGAATAATTCTGCAAAGAGGGAACCATCATACCATTAAAAAATACAAGTGGATTTTCATGGGCCCATCCAGTATGTGGGTTCCAAAGCGTAATGGGGTGCATATGACTATGCAGCAGGGCTGGCCTTGCTGCCAATGTGTAAAACAAAGGAGTACGGGAGTACAAAATGAATATTGTGAAGTGGATTTTCATGGGCCCATCCAGTATGTGGTTTAAAGGCTTATTGGGGAGCATAAGAATTGGTAGCAGGGCAGGCCTTGAATTCAATGCAACAGTTTTTCAGGAGTCCCCCCCTGGACATCTTATAAAAGGGGTATTGTGGTGCATCATAATTTTTGGCAGCCCATCCACTCACAGCATAGGCTACAACAGTTTTGGAGACCCACTGTTTAATAATAGCCCTTTAAGAAGATTAATGCCGCCTGATGCACCAGTTAAAATAGGCTCTGTGACTTTAAGAGTCCCTCCTTCATAAATGAAACAAGATGGGTCTGCTTATGTGTCACACACCATATGGCCAGCTAGGGGTGTTAAATGTTACAATGACATTTCCCAGTGAATGCATTTGTAGTGGTTGAAAGCAATGTTAAAGTTGAAAAACGCTTCAAAAACGCTGCGTCTGAACTAAGCCCAAGTGGGGGAGGAACATTTTGGTCTGGGGTTAATAATTTGGCCTTACACACAAGTCACTATCCTGCAAAGGATGTACCTTAACATATTTCCCAGCAAAATCCGTTTTGTTTTCGTTTTAGTGTGTTTTTTGTTGCAGCGGGAAAAATGGCATGAATCTCTGAGAAAAATGTTTACAGCTGTGAACTAGGAGTCAGGAATGCTTCCAGGGGCGATCCCCATGATTTCCCTGTGTCTTTTGAGCAGTGTTTCCATCATTTTCAGATGTTTTTAGACCTTAAAAGGACTCCCGGGGGGATCTCGGTAAAAATACTCGGGTCTCCCATAGACTTACATTGTGCTCGTTGTTCTGGCCGAGTACCCGAGTATTCCAATATGCTGGACCCGAGCAACGAGCACCCGAGCATTTTAGTGCTCGCTCATCACTAATTCTGAGTTTACTAGGTGCAATTATACCCTTCACTGTTTGGCCCCTACAAAAAGTAATATTGGGTTTATCTGGTAAAAGTTTTTCAAAAATGTATGCTTATTTAAAATGTTTCTTATCTCCGTATTACTACGATTAAAAGCGGTAATAAAATTATACTGCCACCCATCTTTTTTTCTATCCTTATTCATATTTTTGTTTTTGTTAATTATCTGCTCAGGTTTTTCTCCTCCTTCCTTAGTTATTCCCTCTTCCACTTCCTTATTTTTATTATTCTCTTTAGATAAGCACTCCTGCTGATTTCTTTCTAGATTGGCTCTATATGCTGCCATAATTAAACTCTTTGGATATTTCTTATCTGTAAACCTATTGTTCAAAATTTTTGATTGTTCCACATAATCTTCCTTATTTGTATTGTTTCTCCTAATTTGACAGAACTGGCTATTAGGAATGTTTTGCTTCCATTTTTGATGGCGTGCAGTCCGATAATCGAGGAAACCATTGGTGTCAGTTATCTTGAAATATGCTTTAGTGCAAATTTTTTATTTTTATGGGATATTTCTAGATCAATAAAATGTTTTTTTTTTCTTTATTAACCTCTGCGGTAAAAGTGATCATTCCTGTTTAATGCCACAATAAATTCTTGAGCTTCAACTTGTGCCTTTCCAGAATACAATTAAATCATCAATGAAGCGACAATAATATAATATATTGTTGCAGTAAGGCTGCTGACACAAGGGGGATGAGGACTCGAAGCACCCCATGAAAAGATTTGCAAAACTTGGGGCTACTCGAGTCCCCATTGCGGTGCCAAGCTGCTGTATGTACAATTGCCCCTGGAAAGTAAAAATGCTATGTTCCAATATGAATTTTAGACCCATTATTAAAAATTGTCTCTGATATTCTGGCATATCAACTACCTCATTCAAATAATGTGAAACTGAATTGATTCCCAATCTATGATCAATATTGGAGTAAAGAGTGTGTATGTCTAATGTTATGAACATGTAGTCTTCTTCCCAAACAAAATGTTCATATTCTTTTATTAATTGACTGGAGTTTAGGAGTAAAGAAGGACATTTTCTAACTAGACCGTTTTTCCCTTTTATTTAGGATGTTGTGATTAAAGGCAGTGTCTATCAATCTATGATATTCTTCAATATGTTTTTTGGAAGGGTCAACATCTAATTTTTTATAGTATTTTACATCTCATAATTTATGCTTCCGCCAAATACTCCTCTCGGTCCTGAATAACAATACCCCCTCCTTTATCTGCCCTCTAATCACAATTTTTTTCATTGTTCTTTAGTTCTTTTAAAGCTTATTTTTCTTCAATTGTACATACAGCGGCTTGGCACCGCGATGGGGACTCTAGTAGCCCCAAGTTTTGCAAATCTTTTCATGGAGTCCTCATCTCCCTTGTGTCAGCAACCTTACTGCAACAATATATTATATTACCGTCACTTCATTGATGATTTAATTGTATTCTGGAAAGGCACTGAAGTTGAAGCTTAATCATTTATTGTGGCATTAAACAGGTATGACTGGGCTATCACTTTTTCCACAGAGGTCAATAAAGAAAAAACAAATTTTCTTGATCTAGAAATATCCCATAAAAATAAAAAAATTAGCACTAAAACGTATTTCAAGAAAACTGACACAAATGGTTTCCTCGATTATCGGAGTGCAGACCATCAAAAATGGAAGCAAAACATTCCTTATAGCCAGTTCCGTCGAATCAGAAGAAATAATACAAATAAGAAAGATTATGTAGAACAATCAAAAATTTTGATCGATAGGTTTATGCATAAAAAATATCCAAAAGCGATTAATTATGGCAGCATATAGAATAGAAAGAACTCAGCAGGAGTGCTTATCCAGAGAGAATATTAAAAATAAGGAAGTGGAAGAGGGGATAACTAAGGAAGGAGGAGAAAAACCTGAGCAGATAACTAATAAAAACGAAAATAAGAATAAGGATAGAAAAAAAGATGGCGGCAGTATCATTTTATCACCGCTTTTAATCGTAGTAATACTGAGATAAGAAACATTTTAAATAAATATTGGTACGTGTTGAAAAAATATACATTTTTTTAAAAACTTTTACCAGATAAACCCAATATTACTTTTTGTAGGGGCCAAACAGTGAAGGGTATAATTGCCCCTAGTAATCTCAGAATGACCAAAGATGGGGAACGGGAATGTATAAAGAGGAAAAAAAATTAGGATAAACAAAACAGATGGTTTCAAACCGGGTATCCATAGATGTGGTTCTCGAAAATGTTGGACCTGCAAAATTATCACCCATATCATATGACTCATTACATCACGTCATATAGTACAAGTGAAACCATAGCAATCACACAAATTAACATGTGATTGTGATTTTGTGATATACGATGTTACCTGTGCCTGTGGCCTGCAATATGTGGGTCGGACTATTCAGTCCTTACGATCCTGTATGAATGGCCACAGAAACAATATTAAACATTTTCATAACAGAGCTTATCCCAGCATTTATGTTTGAAGCATAATAAAACATTCAATATTTCCGTGATCCTGTTGGAGCAAATACCTGAGAAATGTACTGATGGGGTACAAAAGTTAAACTGGAAAGAATCATATTGGATCTTCCGTCTAGGTACATTAAACCCAGATGGATTAAATGATGTTATAGAGGGTATATGATGTACAAAACAAATAAATTGACAGGTATAAAATCTCATATTATTTATATATTTATTTTTTTTCACGTGAATGAAATATCAAAAAATTCTATTTGGCATTTGGAAATAGTCACAATATGAAAAAAGGAAAAGCTTTACATTTTGTTATAATATAGGTTTGTAGGATTTAACATTTTAGTATGAAATCACACTTTAGTATGTTTAATAACATTTTAAAATAAATTTAATATATACCGTATATACTCGAGTATAAGCCGAGATTTTCAGCCCAAATTTTTGGGCTGAAAGTGCCCCCTCGGCTTATACTCGAGTCACGGTCGGCGGTGGGGTCGGCGGGTGCGGGGGAGAGGGCGCTGAGGCATACTCACCTAGTCCCGGCGATCCTGTCGCTCCCCCTGCCCGTCCCACGGTCTCCGGGTGCAGCAGCCTCTTCCCCTGAGTGGTCACGTGGGACCGCTCATTAGAGAAATGAATAGGCTGCTCCACCTCCCATAGGGGCGGAGCCGCCTATTCATTTCTCTAATGAAGCGGTGCCGGTGACCGCTGATAGAGGAAGAGGCTGCGGCACCGAAGACCAGCTGTCCGGGGGAAGGAGCGGGACGCCGGGAGCAGGTAAGTATTACATAGTCACCTGTCCTCGTTCCACACGCCGGGCGCTGTCTCCATCTTCCCGGCGTCTCTCTCTCCGCACTGACTGTGCAGGTCAGAGGGCGCGATGACGCATATAGTGTGCGCGCCGCCCTCTGCCTGATCAGTCAGTGCAGGGAGACGCCGGGAAGATGGCGCCGAGGAGCTGCAAGAGAGGTGAGTATGTGTTTTATTATTTTTATTGCAGCAGCAGCAGCACAGCTATGGGGCAATAATGGACGGTGCAGAGCACTATATGGCAGAGCTATGGGGCAATGGTGCAGAGCACTGTATGGCACAGCTATGGGGCAATAATGGTGCAGAGCACTATATGGCACAGCTATGGGGCAATAATGGTGCAGAGCACTGTATGGCACAGCTATGGGGCAATAATGGTGCAGAGCACTATATGGCACAGCTATGGGGCAGTAATGGTGCAGAGCACTGTATGGCACAGCTATGGGGCAATAATGGTGCAGAGCACTGTATGGCACAGCTATGGGGCAATAATGGTGCAGAGCACTGTATGGCACAGCTATGGGGCAATAATGGTGCAGAGCACTGTATGGCACAGCTATGGGGCAATAATGGTGCAGAGCACTATATGGCACAGCTATGGGGCAGTAATGGTGCAGAGCACTGTATGGCACAGCTATGGGGCAATAATGGTGCAGAGCACTGTATGGCACAGCTATGGGGCAATAATGGACGGTGCGGAGCACTATATGGCACAGCTATGGGGCAATAATGGTGCAGAGCACTGTATGGCACAGCTATGGGACAATAATGGTGCAGAGCACTATATGGCACAGCTATGGGGCAATAATGAACGGTGCAGAGCACTATATGGCACAGCTATGGGGCAATAATGGTGCAGAGCACTATATGGCACAGCTATGGGGCCATAATGAACAGTATGGAGCATCTATTTTTATTTTTGAAATTCACCGGTAGCTGCTGCATTTTCCACCCTAGGCTTATACTCGAGTCAATAAGTTTTCCCAGTTTTTTGTGGCAAAATTAGGGGGGTCGGCTTATACTCGGGTCGGCTTATACTCGAGTATATACGGTAATATAATTATATTTAGAGTGTTTTTAGAAAGGAAAAAGTACTTTTGAGTGAAAAATTTGTGTAAAAATTTTTTTTGTGTGAAATATTTTAATTTTTTTTGTGAAAAAGCTTGTGTATAAAATTTATTTGGTATATGAATTTTGTTAGATTCCTCAGAGTGCAAAATCCTGCATTTCTGAGTATCTGGGTGTGTCTGAAAAACAGATCTTTCAGCCCCCATTCAAATTGACATGCAGGGATATCTGTTATAAAATGTGTTCAGATAGATCTGTTTATATGCATGACATTATACCTGAGGAAAACTCTAAGAAGTCGAAATCGGTTGTATTATTGTTTGAAATAAAAATCATCCTTGAATCAGAATATCGAGTTCCGTCATCATTCTTCAGGAGCACATATTGCTGGGAAAAATATTTACAAAGTGTTATCGCCTGTGAAAGCATTGTTCAGTGCGCTCAACAGTTCCCAGATCTCTGCAGCAAACTGGAAAGAGGAAATGGGGTGATCCATGGATTAGATCTATACGCAGTATCTCAAGACACCAAAAAGGTGAGTCGATTCACACTGAGCATACGAAACTACTACACTCAGAATTCTGTGCTTCTTATTTCTCTCCCTCTAATCCCCTCTTGTTTTATATAAAAAAAAACACAATACTAATGTTACCACAAGTGCCATTATACACAGGAGCTCTGTACATGGTATAGTGTATAGTGTAAGTGTACAGGTATTTCAGTGATCACCAGTGATATTATACACAGGAGCTCTGTATATAGTGTTAATGTACAGGTAATACAGGGATCACTTGTGACATTATACACAGGAGCTCTGTATATAGTGTCACTATACAGGTAATACAGGGATCACCAGTGACATTATACATAGGAGCTTTGTATATCATGTATAATGTGACTGCCTCATTTCTGACTCTGCACTCCTTCCATCAGGGTGCTTTTAATTAGTGCTGGTTCCTACCTGCCCATTTAAAATTGTAGGTTTATAACCCAAGAGAAGCATGTATGCCCATTGAACTTGTAGGCTTATAGCACAAGAGAGGCATGTTTAGGATGCTAGGACCCATCAGGAGTCACCTTGCCATGGGTGATGGTCATACATAAATTGGCCAATTTACAGTGTGGAAAAAAGTATTTAGTCAGCTACCAATTGTGCAAGTTCTCACACTTAAAAAGATGAGAGAGGCCTGTAATTTACATCATAGGTAGACCACAACTATGAGAATCAAAATGAGTAAACAAATCCAGAAAATCACCTTGTCGGATTTGGCAAGATTTATTTTGCAAATTATGGTGGAAAATAAGTATTTGGTCACCTAAAAACATGCAAAATTTCTAACTCTCACAGACCTGTAACTTCTTCTTTAAGGGTATGTGCACACGTTGCGGATTTCTTGCAGAAAATTCCTGAAGAAAACCGGAAATTTTCTGCAAGAAATCCGCATTTTTTTTTTTGCGTTTTTTTTCCGTTTTTTTCGCGTTTTTTTAGCATTCTGCAAGCGTAATTAGCTTGCAGAATGCTAAAGTTTTCCCTGCGATCTGTAGCATCGCTTGGAAAACTGACTGACAGGTTGGTCACACTTGTCAAACATAGCGTTTGACAAGTGTGACCAACTTTTTACTATAGATGCTGCCTATGCAGCATCTATAGTAAAAGATAGAATGTTTAAAAATAATAAAAAAAATAAAAAAATGCTTATACTCACCCAGACATCTCACCGGCGTCCGTTCCGTATAGCTGGTCTGTGCGCACAGGACCTCCCGTGACGTCACGGTCACGTGAGCGGTCACATGACCGCTCACGACCAATCACAGGACAGTGACGTCATTCGGCGAGGTCCTTCAGCGCACACCAGGTACAGAAACCGAACGGCAGCGTGCGAGGAGGCGGCAAGACATCGAGGGTGAGTATAGGACTGTTTATTATTTTATTTCTTATTTTTTGACCACTTATATGGTGCCCAGTGCGTGGAGGAGAGTCTCCTCTCCTCCACCCTGGGTACCAACCGCATATAATCTGCTTACTTCCCGCATGGTGTGCACAGCCCCGTGCGGGAAGTAAGCAGATCAATGGACCCCTAGGTGTGCGGAATCCCTGCAATTCCGCATTTTTAATGAACATGTTGCTTTTTTTTCCGCTATGCGATTTTTTCGCGGAAAAAATCGCAACATTTGCACCAAAAATGCGGAATACCCTGTAAATAATAGGAGGCTTATGTAAGCGTTTTTTTTCGCGTTTTTATCACGTTTTTATAGCGAAAAAACGCGAAAAAAACGCTAACAATCCTGAACGTGTGCACATGGCCTAAGAGGCTCCTCTTTCCTCCACTCATTATCTGTAGTAATGTAGTAATAGCACCTGTTTGAACTTGTTATCAGTATAAAAGTCACCTGTCCACAACCTCAAACAGTCACACTCCAAACTCCACTAACGTGCAGACCAAAGAGCTGAAGGACACCAGGAACACAATTGTAGCCCTGCATCAGGCTGGGAAGACTGAATCTGCAATAGGCAAGCAGCTTGTGTGTGAAATAAACTGTGGGAGTAATAATAAGAAAATGGAAGACATACAAGACCGCTGATAATCTCCCTCGATTTGGGCCTCCATGCAAGATCTCACTCCATGGGGTCAAAATGATCACAAGAATGGTGATCAAAAATCCCAGAACCACACAGGGGGACCTAGTGATTGACCTGCATAGAACTGGGACCACCGTCACAAAGGCTACCATCAGTAACGCACTTCGCTGCCAGGGAATCAGATCCTGCAGTGCCAGATGTGTCCCCCTGCTTAAGCCAGTACATGAAAACACAAAAAAGCACAGTAAAACCAAAACCACTCTGTTGCAAAAAAAATCACAGTGGACAGCAAGTGCTAGTAAAAAGATGGAAAAAACAGGGTATTTGGTTGATACGTTTTTTGCAAAAAATGTATATTAAGCCGCTGTACCAATCGCCAAGGTATACCCACATCACAGCAGTCCTAACTAATGAATGTAATCCCTATCTGATGTATTTAAAACCTGGTCATATGTACAATACCTGTATGAGCAGGATTCAGAAAAGGAATGTCCATGTGGACACGTTGGACAGAACGGCTCCTGTGCGCACAGCTCAAAAAAAGAGGGGTGGAGGCCTCCCCAGTCTTGTAGAAACAAGAAAACAATTATGTAGAACCAGAACACATGAGCTGCGCGCACAGTGAACAAGCCAGTAAAGACATGTTCACACCACCAAGAGACTTGAAAACACAAAAAAGCACAGTAAAACCAAAACCACTCTGTTGCAAAAAAAATCACAGTGGACAGCAAGTGCTAGTAAAAAGATGGAAAAAACAGGGTATTTGGTTGATACGTTTTTTGCAAAAAATGTATATTAAGCCGCTGTACCAATCGCCAAGGTATACCCATATCACAGCAGTCCTAACTAATGAATGTAATCCCTATCTGATGTATTTAAAACCTGGTCATATGTACAATACCTGTATGAGCAGGATTCAGAAAAGGAATGTCCATGTGGACACGTTGGACAGAACGGCTCCTGTGCGCACAGCTCAAAAAAAGAGGGGTGGAGGCCTCCCCAGTCTTGTAGAAACAAGAAAACAATTATGTAGAACCAGAACACATGAGCTGCGCGCACAGTGAACAAGCCAGTAAAGACATGTTCACACCACCAAGAGACTTGAAAACACAAAAAAGCACAGTAAAACCAAAACCACTCTGTTGCAAAAAAAATCACAGTGGACAGCAAGTGCTAGTAAAAAGATGGAAAAAACAGGGTATTTGGTTGATACGTTTTTTGCAAAAAATGTATATTAAGCCGCTGTACCAATCGCCAAGGTATACCCATATCACAGCAGTCCTAACTAATGAATGTAATCCCTATCTGATGTATTTAAAACCTGGTCATATGTACAATACCTGTATGAGCAGGATTCAGAAAAGGAATGTCCATGTGGACACGTTGGACAGAACGGCTCCTGTGCGCACAGCTCAAAAAAAGAGGGGTGGAGGCCTCCCCAGTCTTGTAGAAACAAGAAAACAATTATGTAGAACCAGAACACATGAGCTGCGCGCACAGTGAACAAGCCAGTAAAGACATGTTCACACCACCAAGAGACTTGAAAACACAAAAAAGCACAGTAAAACCAAAACCACTCTGTTGCAAAAAAAATCACAGTGGACAGCAAGTGCTAGTAAAAAGATGGAAAAAACAGGGTATTTGGTTGATACGTTTTTTGCAAAAAATGTATATTAAGCCGCTGTACCAATCGCCAAGGTATACCCATATCACAGCAGTCCTAACTAATGAATGTAATCCCTATCTGATGTATTTAAAACCTGGTCATATGTACAATACCTGTATGAGCAGGATTCAGAAAAGGAATGTCCATGTGGACACGTTGGACAGAACGGCTCCTGTGCGCACAGCTCAAAAAAAGAGGGGTGGAGGCCTCCCCAGTCTTGTAGAAACAAGAAAACAATTATGTAGAACCAGAACACATGAGCTGCGCGCACAGTAAACAAGCCAGTAAAGACATGTTCACACCACCAAGAGACTTGAAAACACAAAAAAGCACAGTAAAACCAAAACCACTCTGTTGCAAAAAAAATCACAGTGGACAGCAAGTGCTAGTAAAAAGATGGAAAAAACAGGGTATTTGGTTGATACGTTTTTTGCAAAAAATGTATATTAAGCCGCTGTACCAATCGCCAAGGTATACCCATATCACAGCAGTCCTAACTAATGAATGTAATCCCTATCTGATGTATTTAAAACCTGGTCTTAAGCCAGTACATGTCCGGGCCCTTCTGAAGTTTGCTAGAGAGCATTTAGATTATCCAGAAAAGTACTGGGAGAATGTCATATGTGTTGTGATCCGCTTTTTGGGCTCCCCTGGTGGTGGCTGGTGGTACTGGAGACTTGTGTGTGCTTTTCTGCCTCAGCTCACCTGCTTCCATCAGTTTTGGGAGTTACATAGTTACATAGTTATTAACCCCTTAAGCCCGTATGACGTACTATCCCGTCGAGGTGGGGTGGGCCTTAATTCCCGGTGACGGGATAGTACGTCATACGCGATCGGCCGCGCTCACGGGGGGAGCGCGGCCGATCGCGGCCGGGTGTCGGCTGCATATCGCAGCTGACATCCGGCACTATGTGCCAGGAGCGGTCACGGACCGCCCCCGGCACATTAACCCCCGGCACACCGCGATCAAACATGATCGCGGTGTACCGGCGGTACAGGGAAGCATCGCGCAGGGAGGGGGCTCCCTGCGTGCTTCCCTGAGACGATCGGTACAAGGTGATGTACTCACCTCGTACCGAACGTCTTCTCCCTGCAGGCCCCGGATCCAAAATGGCCGAGGGGCTGTATCCGGGTCCTGCAGGGAGCACTTCCGGGTCGGAGCAGGCTGCAGATGAAAGCTGCAGCCTGCTCCGATGAAAGTATGATCGCCGATCTGATAGAGTGCTGTGCACACTATCAGATCTGCGATCTGTGATGTCCCCCCCTGGGACAAAGTAAAAAAGTTAAAAAAAAAATTTCCACATGTGTGAAAAAAAAAAAAAAAAATTCCTAAATAAATAATAAGAAAAAAAAAAATATTATTCCCATAAATACATTTCTTTATCTAAAAAAAACAAACAAAAACAATAAAAGTACACATATTTAGTATCGCCACGTCCGTAACGACCCAACCTATAAAACTGGCCCACTAGTTAACCCCTTCAGTAAACACCGTAAGAAAAAAAAAAAAAAACGAGGCAAAAAACAACGCTTTTTTACCATACCGCCGAACAAAAAGTGGAATAACACGCGATCAAAAAGACGGATATAAATAACCATGTTACCGCTGAAAACGTCATCTTGTCCCGCAAAAAACGAGCCGCCATACAGCATCATCAGCAAAAAAATAAAAAAGTTATAGTCCTCAGAATAAAGCGATGCCAAAATAATTATTTTTTCTATAAAATAGTTTTTATCGTATAAAAGCGTCAAAACATAAAAAAATGATATAAATGAGGTATCGCTGTAATCGTACTGACCCGACGAATAAAACTGCTTTATCAATTTTACCAAGCGCAGAACGGTATAAACGCCTCTCCCAAAAGAAATTCATGAATAGCTGGTTTTTGGTTATTCTGCCTCACAAAAATCGGAATAAAAAGTGATAAAAAATGGTCACGTGTCCGAAAATGTTACCAATAAAAACGTCAACTCGTCCCGCAAAAAACAAGACCTCACATGACTCTGTGGACCAAAATGTGGAAAAATTATAGGTCTCAAAATGTGGAGACGCAAAAACTTTTTTGCTATAAAAAGCGTCTTTTAGTCTGGTTTGACACTTGCGTTTTTATCTGCATGCGTTTTTTAAAAAACCGCATGTGTGAAAAATGCATGTAAACGCGGTAAAACGCATGCGTTTTTATAGAAAAACACAAGAAAACAAGAAAAAAACAAAAAACCCTAACCCTACCCCTAACCCTACCCCTAACCTGAAATACGTGGCACTGAAATACGTGGCACTGAAATATACGTTTATATACGTATATAAGTGTCACGATATTTCAGTGGCCACGTATATAAGTGCCACGTATTTAAGTGCCACGTATTTAAGTGCCACGTATTTCAGTACCACGTATTTACGTGCCACGTATTTACGTGCCACGTATTTTTCAGTGCCTGAAATACGTGGCACTGAAATATCGTGGCACTGAAATATCGTGGCACTGAAATATCGTGGCACTGAAGTATTTACGTGCCACGTATTTTTCAGTGCCTGAAATACGTGGCACTGAAATACGTGGCACTGAAATACGTGGCACTGAAATATCGTGGCACTTAAATACGTGGCACTTAAATACGTGGCACTTAAATACGTGGCACTTAAATACGTGGCTCTTAAATACGTGGCACTTATATACGTGGCACTTATATACGTGGCACTTATGACTGTCAGAAAATGTTCAGTAAACGGTTAGGGGTGAGGTTAGGGGTAGGGTTTCAGGTAGAATTGGGGAGTTTCCACTGTTCAGGCACATCAGGGGCTCTCCAAACGCGACATGGCGTCCAATCTCAATTCCAGCCAATTCTGCGTTGAAAAAGTAAAACAGTGCTCCTTCCCTTCCGAGCTCTCCTGTTGTGAATTTGCTTTTTGCTCCCTCTAGTGGTTGCTAGTTTTTTGACTCTGGTTTTTCTGTCATTCCTTTATCCGCACCTGGGTCGTTAGTTAGGGGTGTTGCTATATTAGCTCCCTGGACCTTCAGTTCTATGCCTGGCAACGTAGTTATCAGAGCTAGTCTGCTGTGCTCTTGTCTTCTGATCCTGGTTCCAGTTATATCAGCTAAGTCTGCCTTTTGCTTTTTGCTATTTGTTTTGGTTTTGTATTTTTGTCCAGCTTGTTCCTAATCTATATCCTGACCTTTGCTGGAAGCTCTAGGGGGGCTGGTGTTCTCCCCCCGGACCGTTAGACGGCTCGGGGGTTCTTGAATTTCCAGTGTGGATTTTGATAGGGTTTTTGTTGACCATATAAGTTACCTTTCTTTATTCTGCTATCAGTGAGCGGGCCTCTCTGTGCTAAACCTGGTTCATTTCTGTGTTTGTCATTTCCTCTTACCTAACCGTCATTATTTGTGGGGGGCTTCTATCCAGCTTTGGGGTCCCCTTCTCTGGAGGCAAGAAAGGTCTTTGTTTTCCTCTACTAGGGGTAGCTAGATTCTCCGGCTGGCGCGTGTCATCTAGAATCAACGTAGGAATGATCCCCGGCTACTTCTAGTGTTGGCGTTAGGAGTAGATATATGGTCAACCCAGTTACCACTGCCCTATGAGCTGGATTTTTGTACTCTGCAGACTACCACGTTCCTCTGAGACCCTCGCCATTGGGGTCATAACACTCTCCCGTGCGTCCAAAAAGGGGTTTACCCTAACATATGGGGTATCAGCGTACTAGGGACAAATTGAACAACAACTTCTGGGGTCCAAGTTCTCTTGTTATCCTTGGGAAAATAAAAATTTGGGGGGCTAAAAATCATTTTTGTGGGAAAAAAAATATGTTTTATTTTCACGGCTCTGCGTTGTAAACTGTAGTGAAACACTTGGGGGTTCAAAGTTCTCACAACACATCTAGATAAGTTCCTTGGGAGGTCTAGTTTCCAATATGGGGTCACTTGTGGGGGGTTTGTACTGTTTGGGTACATCAGGGGCTCTGCAAATGCAACGTGACGCCTGCAGACCAATCCATTTAAGTCTGCATTCCAAATGGCGCTCCTTCCCTTCCGAGCTCTGTCATGCGCCCAAACAGTGGTTCCCCCCCACATAGGGGGTATCAGCGTACTCAGGACAAATTGGACAACAACTTTTAGGGTCCAATTTATCCTGATACCCTTGTGAAAATACAAAACTGGGGGCTAAAAAATCATTTTTGTGAAAAAAAAAAATAATTTTTATTTTCACGGCTCTGCGTTATAAACTGTAGTGAAACACTTGGGGGTTCAAAGTTCTCACAACACATCTAGATAAGTTCCTTGGGAGGTCTAGTTTCCAATATGGGGTCACTTGTTGGGGGTTTGTACTGTTTGGGTACATCAGGGGCTCTGCAAATGCAACGTGACGCCTGCAGACCAATCCATTTAAGTCTGCATTCCAAATGGCGCTCCTTCCCTTCCGAGCTCTGTCATGCGCCCAAACAGTGGTTCCCCCCCACATAGGGGGTATCAGCGTACTCAGGACAAATTGGACAACAACTTTTAGGGTCCAATTTATCCTGATACCCTTGTGAAAATACAAAACTGGGGGCTAAAAATCATTTTTGTGAAAAAAAAATAATTTTTATTTTCACGGCTCTGCGTTATAAACTGTAGTGAAACACTTGGGGGTTCAAAGTTCTCACAACACATCTAGATAAGTTCCTTGGGGGGTCTAGTTTCCAATATGGGGTCACTTGTGGGGGGTTTGTACTGTTTGGGTACATCAGGGGCTCTGCAAATGCAACGTGACGCCTGCAGACCAATCCATTTAAGTCTGCATTCCAAATGGCGCTCCTTCCCTTCCGAGCTCTGTCATGCGCCCAAACAGTGGTCCCCCCCCCACAAATGGGGTATCAGCGTACTCCAGACAAATTGGACAACAACTTTTGGGGTCCAATTTATCCTGATACCCTTGTGAAAATACAAAACTGGGGGCTAAAAAATAATTTTTGTGAAAAAAAAAAATAATTTTTATTTTCACGGCTCTGCGTTATAAACTGTAGTGAAACACTTGGGGGTTCAAAGCTCTCAAAACACATCTAGATAAGTTCCTTAGGGGGTCTACTTTCCAAAATGGTGTCACTTGTGGGGGGGTTTAATGTTTAGGCACATCAGGGGCTCTCCAAACGCAACATGGCATCCCATCTTAATTCCAGTCAATTTTGCATTGAAAAGTAAAATAGCGCTTCTTCCCTTCTGAGCTCTGCTATGCGCCCAAACAATGGTTTACACCCACATATGGGGTATCGTCGTACTCAGGACAAATTGCACAACAACTTTTGTGGTCTAATTTCTTCTCTTACCCTTGGGGAAATAAAAAAATGGGGGTGAAAAGATCATTTTTGTGAAAAAATATGATTTTTTATTTTTACGGCTCTGCATTATAAACTTCTGTGAAGCACTTGTTGGGTCAAAGTGCTCAACACACATCTAGATAAGTTCCTTAAGGGGTCTACTTTCCAAAATGGTGTCACTCGTGGGGGGTTTCAATGTTTAGGCACATTAGGGGCTCTCCAAACGCAACATGGCGTCCCATCTCAATTCCAGTCAATTTTGCATTGAAAAGTCAAATGGCGCTCCTTCCCTTCTGAGCTCTGCCCTGCGCCCAAACAATGGTTTACACCCACATATGGGGTATCAGTGTACTCAGGACAAATTGCACAACAACTTTTGTGGTCTAATTTCTTCTCTTACCCTTGGGGAAATAAAAAAATGGGGGTGAAAAGATCATTTTTGTGAAAAAATATGATTTTTTATTTTTACGGCTCTGCATTATAAACTTCTGTGAAGCACTTGTTGGGTCAAAGTGCTCAACACACATCTAGATAAGTTCCTTAAGGGGTCTACTTTCCAAAATGGTGTCACTCGTGGGGGGTTTCAATGTTTAGGCACATTAGGGGCTCTCCAAACGCAACATGGCGTCCCATCTCAATTCCAGTCAATTTTGCATTGAAAAGTCAAATGGCGCTCCTTCCCTTCTGAGCTCTGCCCTGCGCCCAAACAATGGTTTACACCCACATATGGGGTATCAGTGTACTCAGGACAAATTGCACAACAATTTTTGGGGTCCAATTTCTTCTCTTACCCTTGGGAAAATAAAAAATTGGGGGTGAAAAGATCATTTTTGTGAAAAAATATGATTTTTTATTTTTACGGCTCTGCATTATAAACTTCTGTAAAGCACTTGTTGGGTCAAAGTGCTCACCACACATCTAGATAAGTTCCTTAGGGGGTCTACTTTCCAAAATGGTGTCACTTGTTAGGGGTTTCAATGTTTAGGCACATCAAGGGCTCTCTAAATGCAACATGGCGTCCCATCTCAATTCCAGTCAATTTTGCATTGAAAAGTCAAATGGCGCTCCTTCCCTTCCGAGCTCTGCCCTGCGCCCAAACAATGGTTTACACCCACATATGGGGTATCAGCGTACTCAGGACAAATTGCACAACAATTTTTGGGGTCCAATTTCTTCTCTCACCCTTGGGAAAATAAAAAATTGGGGGTGAAAAGATCATTTTTGTGAAAAAATATGATTTTTTATTTTTACGGCTCTGTATTATAAACTTCTGTAAAGAACTTGTTGGGTCAAAGTGCTCACCACACATCTAGATAAGTTCCTTAGGGGGTCTACTTTCCAAAATGGTGTCACTTGTTAGGGGTTTCAATGTTTAGGCACATCAGGGGCTCTCCAAATGCAACATGGCGTCCCATCTCAATTCCAGTCAATTTTGCATTGAAAAGTCAAATGGCGCTCCTTTGCTTCCAAGCTCTGCCATGCGCCCAAACTGTGGTTTACCCCCACATATGGGGTATCAGCGTACTCAGGACAAATTGTACAACAACTTTTGGGGTCTATTTTCTCCTGTTACCCTTGGTAAAATAAAACAAATTGGAGCTGAAATAAATTTTGTGTGAAAAAGTTAAATGTTCATTTTTATTTAAACATTCCAAAAATTCCTGTGAAACACCTGAAGGGTTAATAAACTTCTTGAAAGTGGTTTTGAGTACCTTGAGGGGTGGAGTTTTTAGAATGGTGTCACACTTGGGTATTTTCTATCATATAGACCCGTCAAAATGACTTCAAATGAGATGTGGTCCCTAAAAAAAAATGGTGTTGTAAAAATGAGAAATTGCTGGTCAACTTTTAACCCTTATAACTCCGTCACAAAAAAAAATTTTGTTCCAAAATTGTGCTGATGTAAAGTAGACATGTGGGAAATGTTATTTATTAAGTATTTTGTGTGACATATGTCTGTGATTTAAGGGCATAAAAATTCAAAGTTGGAAAATTGCAAAATTTTCAAAATTTTCGCCAAATATTCGTTTTTTTCACAAATAAACGCAAGTTATATCGAAGAAATTTTACCACTAACATGAAGTACAATATGTCACGAGAAAACAATGTCAGAATCGCCAAGATCCGTTGAAGCGTTCCAGAGTTATAACCTCATAAAGGGACAGTGGTCAGAATTGTAAAAATTGGCCTGGTCATTAACGTGCAAACCACCCTCGGGGCTTAAGGGGTTAAGGTTGAAGGAAGACTGTAAGTCCATCTAGTTCAACCCATAGCCTAACCTAACATGCCCTAACATGTTGATCCAGGGGAAGGCAAAAAACCCCCATGTGGCAAAGAGTAACTCCACCATGGGGAAAAAAATTCCTTCCCGACTCCACATACGGCAATCAGACTAGTTCCCTGGATCAACGTCTTATCAAGGAATCTAGTGTATATACCCTGTAACATTATACTTTTCCAGAAAGGTATCCAGTCCCCTCTTAAATTTAATTAATGAATCACTCATTACAACATCATACGGCAGAGAGTTCCATAGTCTCACTGCTCTTACAGTAAAGAATCCGCGTCTGTTATTATGCTTAAACCTTCTTTCCTCCAGACGTAGAGGATGCCCCCTTGTCCCTGTCTCAGGTCTATGATTAAAAAGATCACCAGAAAGGTCTTTGTACTGTCCCCTCATATATTTATACATTAAAATAAGATCACCCCTTAGTCTTCGTTTTTCCAAACTAAATAGCCCCAAGTGTAATAACCTATCTTGGTATTGCAGACCCCCCAGTCCTCTAATAACCTTGGTCGCTCTTCTCTGCACCCGATCCAGTTCAGCTATGTCTTTCTTATACACCGGAGACCAGAACTGTGCACAGTATTCTAAGTGTGGTCGAACTAGTGACTTGTATAGAGGTAAAATTATGTTCTCCTCATGAGCATCTATGCCTCTTTTAATACATCCCATTATTTTATTTGCCTTTGTAGCTCCCTGTAGTTCCCTATTTAGCCTTGCTCTCCAGTCACTTCCTTGCCGGTCATCATTGTAACCTGAGTCATTCAGTTGCATGTTCCTGCTACTAGTCTGCTGATCAGCTAAGTGGACTCTTGTCCTTTTTGTTTTGTATTTCTTGTCCAGTTTACAGTTTTGTCATTTCCTGTTACTGGAAGCAGTTGTGGACTGAAATTGCCACTCCTGTGTTATGAGTTGACACAGGAGTCTTAAAGTAATTTCAGGATGGGTTTTTGAAAGGGTTTTTCAGCTGACCGTGAAGTCCTCTTTTGTATCCTTCCTCTATCTAGTAAGTGGACCTCGCTTTGCTAAATCTACCTTCATACTGTGTATGTCTTTTCCTCTGAACTCACCGTTAATATATGTGGGGGCTACTATCATCTTTGGGGAATTTCTCTAGAGGTAAGCCAGGTCTGTTCCTTCCTCTTCCAGGCGTAGTTAGTTCTCCGGCTGGCGCGTGGCATTTAGGCAGCCGTAGGAATGCTCCCTGGCTACTGTTAGTTGTGTGGTAGATTTAGGTCACGGTCAGCTTGAGTTTCCATCACCCGAGAGCTAGTCTGTTATTTTTGTGTTTCTGATGTTCCCATGCCATTGGGGAATCATGACAGTATGACCGGCCTACAAAGTGTTAATTGTTTGGGCTGAAGCAGGAGAAAAAGAAGTGTTGAAAGGAAATTTTTTTTTTTCTTTCCCTCAGAGTTTTGCTGCCTAGCCCTTAATTGCTGTCTAGCTGCTTCTTACCTCCTCTTAACCCTTGAATGGCTCTGACCTTAGCTGTTTAACATGGATGTCCAGAGTTTGGCTGCAGGTTTAAATAATCTTGCTACGAAGGTTCAAAATTTACAAGATTTTGTTATACATGCTCCTATTTCTGAACCTAAAATCCCTACACCAGAGGTGTTTTCCGGAGATAGATCTCGGTTTCTGAATTTCAAATGTAATTGTAAATTATTCCTTTCACTCAGACCTCACTCCTCTGGAGATCCTGTTCAGCAGGTTAAGATTGTGATTTCTTTGCTGTGAGGTGACCCTCAAAATTGGGCATTTTCATTGACACCAGGGGATCCTGCGTTGCTCAATGTGGATGCGTTTTTTTTTGGCTTTAGGGTTGCTGTATGAGGAACCTAATTTGGAGATTCAAGCTGAAAATCTTTAATAGCCCTGTCTCAAGGGCAAGATGAAGCTGAGATATACTGCCAAAAATTTCGTAAATGCTCTGTGCTTACTCAGTGGATTGAGTGTGCCCTAGCGGCAAATTTCAGAGAGGGCCTTTCTGATGCCGTTAAGGATGTCATGGTGGGGTTTCCTACGCCCACAGGTCTGAATGAGTCCATGACAATGGCGATTCAGATTGATCGGCGTTTGCGGGAGCGCAAACCCGTGCACCATTTGGCGGTATCTTCTGAAGGGACGCCAGAGAAAATGCAATGTGACAGAATTCTGTCAAGAAGCGAGCGGCAGAATTATAGGCGCAAAAATGGCTTGTGCTTCTACTGTGGTGATTCCGCGCATGTTATATCAGCATGCTCTAAACGTACTAGGAAGGTTGACAAGTCTGTTTCTATTGGCACTTTACAGTCTAAATTTCTTCTGTCTGTAACTCTGATTTGTTCATTATCAGTTATTACCGTGGATGCCTATGTGGACTCTGGCGCCGCTCTGAGTCTCATGGATTGGTCCTTCGCCAGGCGCTGTGGGTTTGATTTGGAGCCTCTGGAAGTTCCTATACCTCTGAAGGGTATTGATTCTACACCTCTGGCGGCTTGTAATAGACCACAGTTCTGGACGCAAGTGACTATGCGTATGACTCCAGACCATCAGGAGATGATTCGCTTCCTCGTGCTGCATAATTTACATGATGTTTTAGTGCTTGGATTACCATGGTTACAATCTCATAACCCAGTACTGGACTGGAAAACTATGTCTGTGTTAAGCTGGGGATGTCGGGGGGCTCATGGGGACATACCTTTGGTTCCTATCTCGTCATCTATTCCCTCTGAGATTCCGGCATTTTTGTCGGATTTTGGGGATAGTTTTGAAGAGCCTAAAATTGGTTCTCTCCCTCCCCACAGAGAGTGTGATTGCGCCATAGATCTGATTCCAGGCAGTAAATTTCCAAAGGGTCGTTTGTTTAACCTATCTGTACCTGAGCATGCTGCCATGCGAGAGTATGTTAAGGAGTCCCTGGAAAAGGGACATATTTGTCCTTCTTCATCACCTTTAGGAGCTGGGTTTTTCTTTGTCTCTAAAAAGGATGGCTCGCTGAGGCCTTGTATTGATTATCGACTCCTGAATAAAATTACTGTCAAATATCAGTATCCGTTGCCGCTGCTTACTGATTTGTTTGCTCGCATAAGGGGGGCTAAGTGGTTCTCCAAGATTGATCTCCGTGGGGCGTTTAATTTGGTGCCATTGCCTAAGTTGCCTTCCTCGTCTGAGTTGGTTCCTTTGTTTTTTCAAAATGTGGTTCGCTTGCATGGTATTCCTGAAAATATCGTTTCTGATAGGGGTACCCAGTTCGTTTCTAGATTTTGGCGGGCATTCTGTGCCAGGTTGGGCATTGATTTGTCTTTTTCGTCTGCCTTCCATCCTCAGACTAATGGCCAGACGGAGCGAACTAATCAAACTTTGGAGACGTATTTGAGGTGTTTTGTGTCTGCGGATCAGGATGATTGGGTTGCCTTTTTGCCGTTGGCGGAGTTTGCTCTTAATAATCGGGCTAGTTCGGCCACTTTGGTTTCCCCTTTCTTTTGCAATTCGGGGTTTCATCCCCGTTTTTCTTCTGGTCAGGTGGAGTCTTCGGATTGTCCTGGAATAGATGCTGTGGTGGATCGGTTGTATCGGATTTGGGAACAAGTGGTGGACAATTTGAATTTGTCCCAGGAGAGGACTCAGCGGTTTGCTAACCGCCAGCGTCGGGTTGGTCCTCGCCTTGGTGTTGGGGACTTGGTGTGGTTGTCTTCCCGTTTTGTCCCAATGAGGGTTTCTTCTCCTAAATTTAAGCCTCGGTTCATCGGTCCCTATAGGATTTTGGAGATTATTAACCCTGTTTCCTTTCGTTTGGACCTTCCGGCATCTTTCGCTATCCATAATGTGTTCCATCGGTCATTGTTGCGGAGATACGAGGTGCCGGTGGTTCCTTCTGCTGAGCCTCCTGCTCCTGTGCTGGTTGAGGGTGAATTGGAGTACGTTATAGAGAAGATCTTGGACTCCCGTATTTCCAGGCGGAGACTCCAGTATCTGGTTAAATGGAAGGGCTATGGTCAGGAAGATAATTCTTGGGTAACTGCCTCTGATGTTCATGCCTCGGATTTGGTTCGTGCCTTTCATAGGGCTCATCCAGGTCGCCCTGGCGGTTCTTGTGAGGGTTCGGTGCCCCCTCCTTAAGGGGGGGGTAATGTTGTGATCCGCTTTTTGGGCTCCCCTGGTGGTGGCTGGTTGTACTGGAGACTTGTGTGTGCTTTTCTGCCTCAGCTCACCTGCTTCCATCAGTTTTGGGAGTTCCCTATTTAGCCTTGCTCTCCAGTCACTTCCTTGCCGGTCATCATTGTAACCTGAGTCATTCAGTTGCATGTTCCTGCTACTAGTCTGCTGATCAGCTAAGTGGACTCTTGTCCTTTTTGTTTTGTATTTCTTGTCCAGTTTACAGTTTTGTCATTTCCTGTTACTGGAAGCTCTTGTGGACTGAAATTGCCACTCCTGTGTCGTGAGTTGACACAGGAGTCTTAAAGTAATTTCAGGATGGGTTTTTGAAAGGGTTTTTCAGCTGACCGTGAAGTCCTCTTTTGTATCCTTCCTCTATCTAGTAAGTGGACCTCGCTTTGCTAAATCTACCTTCATACTGTGTATGTCTTTTCCTCTGAACTCACCGTTAATATATGTGGGGGCTACTATCATCTTTGGGGAATTTCTCTAGAGGTAAGCCAGGTCTGTTCCTTCCTCTTCCAGGCGTAGTTAGTTCTCCGGCTGGCGCGTGGCATTTAGGCAGCCGTAGGAATGCTCCCTGGCTACTGTTAGTTGTGTGGTAGATTTAGGTCACGGTCAGCTTGAGTTTCCATCACCCGAGAGCTAGTCTGTTATTTTTGTGTTTCTGATGTTCCCATGCCATTGGGGAATCATGACACATATGGTCTGATGAAACCAAAGTAGAACTGTTTGGTAGAAACAAAACTCGTCGTGTTTGGAGTAGACAGAATGCTGAGTTGCATCCAAAGAACACCATATAGATCGCCCCCAGAGTAGGGCGATGGGGTACTCGGCACTGGGTCCTACGGTTCGGGGGATGTCACGGTGGCTGACCCGGTCCGTGGCCCTCAGGGGTGTCCAGTAAAAGAGTTTATATATGGGCAAGGTGCAGTAAAGAACGAGGAGACAGGTTTGCAGTCTTTTACCTTGTTTACTGAAGACTTCAGATGGTATCCTCAGCCCGGGGCGCCAGATGACAGGGCAGGTAGAGTCCGGCCGGTCTGAAGGCAAATCCAGAGTCCCCTTATCCAGGTGGAAATCAGTAGCCTTCCTACTAGCGCCTGTGTGTTGTAGTACCTCCCTGCTGAGCTTCCCGGTAAGGTCCTCACAACTCTTGTAGATGTTCTAGATGTTATTTCTTCCTCTCTGTCCCCCAGATGGTATGGATAGGACAAACCCGTATGACTGATGGCCTGAGGCTTTTTATAGGGACCCTAGAGACGCCCCGGCCCCCGCAAGTTGCCACTGTGTCTTCTTAGGTATTAAGGTCGGGCAGCCAACTTGGAATTGACTGTTCTGCCGGTCTCTGGAGCAAGGCTTGGAGACAGTTACTCCCTCGGTGTTTCTGGCTACCGGCTTCTGCGCCTCAGAAAGGAGCAGCTTGTTTCTGGCTGATCTCCCTCTGGTATTCCTCTCCTGTGCTCTGCTTTCCTGCACACAATCTGCAGTATGTTCACCTTTTAGTGTCTTTTCCCAGGAGTTGCAGCACTTCATGCCAGCAGAGCTCCTCTCCTTCTCCCTGCCTGACAGGAACTGAACCCTGAACCCCTTTTCCCTCCACATCAGGATGTTAAATAGGGGAGTTCATCCTAAACAGGCTTAGAGCTCCCCCTTCTGGTCTGGAGTGTGAACATGTTGTATGTGTGTGATACCTGAATGTGGCTGTCTTTCATTGCCTTCAGACATGGCATCACTTCTCCCCTGAAAGGATAATGACATCACTGCGACGACCAGGACACTGGGGCGCCGCACTCCCCAGTACTCCGGGACTGGGAAAAGAAGAACAACAATGCATATTAGCAAAAGACATATAATTTTGAAATGCTATGAACAACTTATGCAAAAGTAGTGCTTCCCTTTTTGGAAGTGCAAACTTGAAACAGCAAGGATCCCAGGTACACAAAAGGATCCCTTTAAAAGTATAATGAAAGTTTTGGAGCAATTCACTGTCCATTACTCCATTGTCCATTTTAAACCTGTAACAACGATATATATACAAACATTTTCAAATAAACAGCAGCAACCATTAATATTTCCAAGTTTTGTAGTGAATTGGGGTTAGATTCTTGTTGCTACGTGTAGACCTGCGCAGTGCAGGGGTTGCTAGTGACCTAACAGGGTCCGCTGTGCTTGCTATCACTGGTGTAGTGCACTGTCTTCTGGCTACACTTCTAGTGAGTCTAGGTAGCACTGATATGCTGGAGCTCTCAGGACTGCTGCTACTAATTGTGGGCATGGCAGATTCACGGACAGCAGAGGGAGGACTTGCCGATTCAACTGTTGGCCTGGCATCCTCTGTTGGAATCTGCTGTGGCTGAGTTATGGCTGGGATCGCGTCGGCTATTGGAATCTGTTGGTGCAGAGTCTCTTTTGGCTCCAGATGATCTGGCATCACATTTGGTTCCGGCGGTTTCGGCTGACGAAGCGTCAAAACAGGTACCACGATGGCCTGATTTATTTGAGTCCAAGACTGGGGAAAGTCGCCAAGAACAGTGTGTATCACCTTCTCCTCTTCCATGGGTGGAGACGTTCTTGGATCTGTTCCTCTATCTCTCAACTTGTCATGGCATACTTTGAGGTGGTCCCTGGATATTGCTGTCGAAGTTTCTCCTCCATCTTTGCTGATGAGACAGACCTTTGTATTGTCAAAGTCAGATGGCAGGACAGTATATGGTTCTGCTTCCCATTGGTCGTCAAGTTTGTGTAGCCTCCTTTTCCGTTTGAGTACTGTTCACCTGGTGACAAGGGAACTGCAGGAGCATGCTGGTTGTAGTCCCTTTCTTGTTTTTGTCTGGCTTGGGCTAGACTTCTTTCCACGCATTCCTGTACTTTGCGGTACCTTTGCTGCCTTTCTGTATCCCAATCTGCATCTGGCGAGGTATCTTCTGGGGTTAGGACCCCCATGTTTAGATCAACAGGTAACTTGCTGGATCTTCCCCTCATCAGGTATGCTGGGGTACAGTTGGTGGAATTCACTGGGATGTGGTTGTATATGTCTACCAAGTCGGGCAACTTTGCTGGCCATAAGTTCCGTTCCTCCACAGGCAAGGTCTTCAGTAAGTCGATTACCACTTGGTTCATCTTTTCGCACATCCCGTTAGTTTGGGGGTGATACGGTGTCGTTCTGATCTTTTTACACCCGTATAAGTTGCAGAATTCCTGGAACACTTCCGCTGGTCCTTGATCAGTCAGTACCTTTTCCGGGTACCCATGTGGTCTACAGAAGTACTGCTGGAAGGCTTTGGCTGCTGTCCTTGCTGTCAGATCTTTGACAGGCACAACTACCAGGAATCTAGAGTAGTGATCTACGATGGTTAGGGCGTAGACATAGCCTGACCGGCTGGGTGTCAGCTTCACATGATCTAGCGCGACCAGTTCGAGCGGTCGTTTGGTGATGATGGGCTGTAGTGGAGCCCTTTGGCTGTCACGGTCCTTCCTGCGTAGGCTACATGGGCCACACTCTCGGCACCACTTTTCGATGGTTTTATTCATGCCAATCCAGTAGAACCTTCCACGAAGCAGACTCTCCAACTTCCTCCATCCGAAGTGTCCTGCTCCATCGTGGTACGCTTCCAGAACCATTGGCGCATCTTGCTTTGGGACTACTATCTGCCATACCAACTCATGGGTGCATGGGTCGATGCTTCTTCGGCACAGCTTACCATCATACATAAACAGCTTGCCTCTCCCCTTCCACAGCTGTTGCGTCTCTTGTGGATCCTCTGGGCCAGGGTGCGAACCTGCCTGCGTCAGGAGCTCTTTCACCCAACGGACCGCGGGGTCACTGTCCTGAGTCTCTGCCCAGGGGCAAGGGATTCAGCTTGGCGTCCTGCTTGTTCCTGCGCCCGTTCCTCACATGATGGCAATACTGAGTAGCCTTGGGGCAATGGAAAGCTTTCAACTCTATTTCTTTGAGTGCTTCCGAGTCCTCTCCCATTTCTGGCAAGTTCGGCATCCTGGACAACGCATCGGCATTCGCATTCTTGTGCCCTGTCCGGTACTTGATGGTGAAACCATAATTGGACAACCGGGCCATCCACCGCTGCTCCAAGGCACCAAGTTTTGCTGTGTCCAAGTGTGTCAGTGGATTGTTGTCTGTGAAGACGGTGAATTTTGCTGAGGCCAGGTAGTGCTTGAACCTCTCCGTCACTGCTCAAACGATGGCGAGGAACTCCAGCCTAAAGGAACTGTAGTTGTCAGGGTTCCTTTCAGTGGGATGAAGTTTCCTGTTGGCGTAAGCAATTACCCTCTCTTTGCCTTTCTGGACCTGGGACAATACGGCTCCCAGTCCCATGTTGCTGGCATCCATATACAGCACAAACGGTTGGTCATATTGAGGGTGGGCCAGCACCTCTTCTCCCATCAGCGCCAACTTCAAACAAGTGAAGGATCCTTCCAGGCCGTCATTCCAGTCAAATAAGGTATTCTTACCCTTGGTTTTCTTGGATTGGCCCACCAACAGGTCTTGCAATGGCACGGCTTTCTTGGTGAAGTCTTTGATGAACCTCCTGTAGTAGCCTACCAACCCGAGGAACTGACGGTATTCATGGAGGTTGCTGGGCTTCGGCCAGTCTCTGATCACAGTGACCTTATCAGGGTCTGGGGCCACCCCTTCGGCACTCACCACATGGCTCAGGTACTGCACTTTAGGCTTTAATAGATGACATTTGGACGGTTTTACCTTTAGGCCAAAGTTGGACAGAGCTTCGAACACCTCTGCCAGGTGCTTCAGGTGGTCCTCATAGGTTTTGGAGAAGACAATGACATCATCCAAGTACAGCAGGACGGTTTCGAAATTCTTGTGTCCAAGGCAGCACTCCATCATCCTCTGGAACGTTCCTGGGGCGTTGCACAGTCCGAATAGCATGTAGTTGAATTCACAGAGACTCATCGGTGTGGTGAAGGCCGTCTTTTCCTTGTCTGCCTCTGCTACGGGAAACTGCCAGTACCTACTGGTGAGATCCAAGGTAGAGAAGTAGTTAGCAGATTTTAAAGTAGCTAAGGACTCTTCTATTCTGGGCAGTGGGTATGCATCTTTATGTGTAATGCGGTTTATCTGCCTATAATCAACACACATCCTCATCGTGCCATCCTTCTTTCTGATGAGGACTATTGGAGCTGCCCAGTGGCTACAACTGTCTCTAACTACCCCAGCCTCCTTCATCTCTCGCAACATGTCTTTGGCACACTGATAATGAGCTGGGGGTACAGGACGGTATCTCTCTTTAATGGGTGGATGATCTCCTGTGGGGATATGATGTTGAATCCCTTTTACCTGCCCAAAATCTAGGGGATGCTTGCTGAATACCCGCTCATAATCATGAACCACCCTGTAAGCCCCTTGTTTTTAGTGTGATGGGGTAGAGTCAGTGCCTACGTGCAATTTCTGACACCAATCTTCCATTTGTCCTGCAGAGCCATTGTCCTCCGCCTGGTTGGATGGGACCAAGGGTTCTGTCGCCTGTATCACATTATTATCAACAGCAAACAATTAGGCAAGTGTGGCATATTTGGTTAGGTGGACCTCTTCCTCTTCACAGTTAAGGACACGTACTGGCACCCTCCCCTTGCAGACTTCAACCACCCCTCTGGCTGTCAGGAGGGTGGGCCTACTTTCTGAATACACAGGTTCTACCAGGGCTTGATAGTCTTTACCCCTGAGGCCTATTGCTGCCCAACACCATATTAACATTTCGCTCCTGGGGGTATTGCAATGGGGATTGAATCACTCGCGGTGACACGGCCAATTTCTCCACCAGTCAGTTCTACCTGCTGTCTCTGCATCAGAGCTCGGATTTCTTTCTGCAAGGCACGCTGTTCACTGTAACCAGCTGTTTCTGCCACCTGCTGTAACCAGACAATAACCTCTGCAAGACAATTTTCTATGACATTAGTACCAATGATCATCATGGGGTTACATTCACGTCGGTCAATATCAATAATCACAATTCCTTGGGCTTTCAATTCTACCTGCCCCACTTTAATGGTGACCTCTTTGTACCCCACTTGTGGCAATGGTTGACCATTACTGGCTATTATGGTGAAATCATCATCAGGGCCACGAGTAATGTCGGTGTCCTCTGTTGTGAATTCTGCTTTTGGGTTCCCTCCGGTGGTAGTAGGTGGTAATGCAGTTGTCCCTGGGTTGCAGTCCTGGTCAGGTGTGTCTGCTGATTGCAGTTCTGACTGGGGTATTTAGGTGTGCAGGATTCATTAGTCCTTGCCAGTTGTCAATTGTTGTTGGGAGGTGTAGGACCTCTGCCTGGTTCCTCCTGCCTTTCTGCCAAATCAGCAAAGATAAGTGTCTGGTTTTTTTTCCTGTGGCACACATGCTGTGTGCTTCACAATTCAGTGCTATTCTTTGTGTTTTCTTGTCCAGCTTAGATTGTGTCAGTATTTTCTCAGTCTTGTTGGATTCTCTGGAGTGGCAGATATACATTCCATGTCTTTAGTTAGATTGTGGAACTTTTTGTATTATCTGTTGTGGATATTTTTGGAAGGGTTTTAATACTGACCGCCTAGTAATCTGTCCTATCCTTTCCTATTTAGCTAGAGTGGCCTCTTTTGCTAAATTCTGTTTTCTACCTGCGTGTGTCTATTCTTCTCCTACTCACAGTCATTATTCTTGGGGGGCTGCCTATCCTTTGGGGGTCTGCTCTGAGGCAAGATAGCATTTCTTTTTCCATCTATAGGGGTATTTAGTCCTCCGGCTGTGTCGAGGTGTCTAGGGTTTGTTAGGCACACTCCACGGCTACTTCTAGTTGCGGTGTTAGTTCAGGATTTGCAGTCAGTACAGGTTCCATCGACTCCAGAGAAAGTTTTCATGCGGCCCCAAGGTCACCAGATCATAACAGTACAACTGGCCCATAATGAGTTAAATGCATCTCAGAAGAAGGGAAGAAAGGTGTTGAGCCATTTTTTTTTCTGCAGTCTGTTCTGTCTTTTCTTCCCTCTTTATTTATGGGTGGCTGAGGAGTCTTGTGCCAGCATGGATGTTCAGGAATTAGCTTCTCGTGTAGACCAGCTTGCTGCTAGGGTACAGGGTATTTCTGATTATATTGTTCAGACTCCTGCTTTAGAGCCAAAGGTTCCTACTCCTGATTTGTTTTTTGGTGATAAGTCCAAATTTTGGGGTTTTAAAAACAATTGTAAACTGTTTTTTGCTCTGAGACCGCGATCCTCCGGTGATTCCATTCAGCAGGTTAAAATTGTCATCTCCCTGCTGCGTGGCGATCCACAGGATTGGGCATTTTCCCTGGAATCTGGGAATCTGGCCTTGCTTAATGTAGATTCCTTTTTTCAGGCTTTAGGATTATTATATGATGAACCTAATTCTGTGGATCAAGCGGAGAAAACCTTTTTGGCCCTGTCTCAGGGTCAAGAGGTGGCAGAATTGTATTGTCAGAAATTTAGAAAATGGTCTGTGTTGACTAAATGGAATGATGATGCTTTGGCTGCAATTTTCAGAAAGGGTCTTTCTGAATCCGTTAAAGATGTTATGGTGGGGTTTCCCACGCCTTCCGGTCTGAGTGATTCTATGTCTCTGGCCATTCAGATTGATCGGCGCTTGCGGGAGCGTCAAACTGTGCGCGCTGTGGCGTCGCCCTTAGAGCAAAGTCCTGAGCCAATGCAGTGTGATAGGATTTTGTCTAGAATGGAACGACAAGGATTCAAACGTCAGAATAGGTTGTGTTGTTATTGTGGCGACGCTTCTCATGTCATTTCAGTCTGCCCTAAGCGGACAAAAAGGATCGCTAGTTCATTTACTATCAGTACTGTACAACCTAAATTTCTGTTATCGGTGTCCTTGATCTGCTCATTGTCATCATTTTCTGTCATGGCGTTTGTGGATTCAGGCACCGCCTTGAACTTAATGGATTTTGAGTTTGCCAGGCGTTGTGGTTTTCCCTTGCAGCCTTTGCAGAACCCTATTCCTTTAAGGGGGATTGATGCTACACCTTTGGCTAAAAATAAGCCCCAGTTTTGGACACAGATGACCATGCACATGGCGCCAGCCCATCAGGAAGATTGTCGATTTCTGGTGTTGCATAATTTGCATGATGTTATCGTGCTGGGTTTCCCGTGGTTGCAGGTACATAATCCTGTGTTGGATTGGAAATCTATTTCTGTGACTAGTTGGGGTTGTCAGGGGGTTCATAATGATGTTCCTTTGAAGTCAATCTCCTCTTCTTCCTCTTCTGAAATTCCAGAGTTTTTGTCTGATTTTCAGGATGTATTCGATGAGCCCAAGTCCAGTTCCCTTCCACCGCACAGGGACTGTGATTGTGCGATTGACTTGATTCCAGGCAGTAAGTTTCCTAAAGGCCGACATTTCAACCTGTCTGTGCCTGAACATACCGCCATGCGGAGTTATGTTAAGGATTCTTTGGAGAAAGGGCATATTCGGCCATCTTCTTCACCATTGGGAGCAGGTTTTTTTTTGTTGCTAAGAAGGATGGCTCCTTGAGACCTTGTATTGATTATCGCCTCTTGAATAAGATCACGGTCAAGTTTCAATACCCTTTACCTTTGCTTTCCGATTTGTTTGCTAGGATTAAGGGGGCTAGTTGGTTTACGAAGATTGACCTTCGGGGGGCATATAATCTTGTTCGTATTAAGCAGGGTGATGAATGGAAAACTGCGTTTAATACGCCCGAAGGCCATTTTGAATACCTTGTGATGCCATTCGGGCTCACTAACGCTCCATCTGTTTTTCAATCCTTCATGCATGATATCATCCGGACTTATATTGATACATTTTTGATTGTATATTTGGACGATATTTTGATTTTTTCCGATGATTGGAAGTCTCATGTAGAACAGGTCAGGATGGTATTTCATGACCTTCATGACAATGCTTTGTTTGTGAAGGGGTCTAAGTGTCTCTTTGGGGTGCAGAAGGTTTCTTTTTTGGGCTTTATTTTTTCTCCCTCATCTATGGAGATGGATCCGGTTAAGGTTCAAGCCATTCATGATTGGATTCAACCCACATCCGTGAAGAGCCTTCAGAAATTTTTGGGTTTTGCAAATTTTTTTCGCCGGTTCATTGCTAACTTCTCCAGCGTGGTTAAACCCTTGACTGATTTGACTAAAAAAGGCGCTGATGTGGCGAATTGGTCCTCTGCGGCTGTCTCTGCCTTTCAGGAGCTTAAACGCCGATTTACTTCTGCTCCGGTGTTGCTCCAACCAGATGTTTCTCTTCCGTTTCAGGTTGAGATTGATGCTTCTGAGATTGGGGCAGGGGCCGTTTTGTCTCAGAGGGATTCTGTTGGTTCTTTGATGATACCATGTGCCTTCTTCTCCCGCAAGTTTTTGCCTGCTGAATGCAATTATGATGTCGGCAATTGGGAGTTGTTGGCTAGGAAGTGGTCGTTTGAGGAGTGGCGACATTGGCTTGAGGGAGCTAAGCACCATATTGTGGTCCTGACCGATCATAAGAATTTGATTTACCTCGAGTCTGCCAAACGGCTGAGTCCTAGACAGGCTCGATGGTCCTTGTTTTTTTCCCGTTGTGGTTTCGTATTTTCTGGGTTCTAAGAATATTAAGGCTGATGCCCTTTCTAGGAGTTTTTTGCCTGATTCTCCTGAGGTCCTTGAACCGGTCGGCATTCTGAAAGAAGGGGTGGTCCTTTCTGCCATTTCCCCTGATTTACGGCGGGTTCTTCAGGAATTTCAGGCTGATAGACCTGATCGCTGTCCTGTGGGGAAATTGTTTGGTCCTGACAGATGGACTAGTAGAGTGATTTCTGAGGTTCACTGTTCTGTGTTGGCTGGTCATCCTGGTATTTTTGGTACCAGAGATTTGGTTGGTAGGTCCTTTTGGTGGCCTTCGTTGTCACGTGATGTGCGTTTTTTTGCCAAGCCTTGTTGTTCCCGTGCTAGTGGGTTACTTTTGCCCTGAGAGGCCCTGGACGCATATTTCTATGGATTTTATTTCTGATCTTCCGGTTTCCCAGAGGATGTCGGTTATCTGGGTTGTTTGTGACCGGTTTTCTAAGATGGTTCATTTGGTGCCTTTGCCTAAATTGCCTTCCTCTTCAGAGTTGGTTCCGTTGTTTTTTCAGCATGTGGTTCGTTTGCATGGTATTCCGGAGAATATTGTGTCCGACAGAGGTTCCCAGTTTGTTTCTAGGTTTTGGCGGGCATTTTGTGCTAGGCTGGGCATTGATTTGTCTTTTTCTTCTGCATTTCATCCTCAGACAAATGGCCAGACCGAGCGAACTAATCAGACTTTGGAGACTTATTTGAGATGCTTTGTGTCTGCCGATCAGGATGATTGGGTGGCCTTTTGCCATTGGCCGAGTTTGCCCTTAATAATCGGGCTAGTTCGGCTACTTTGGTTTCGCCTTTTTTTTGTAATTTTGGTTTTCATCCTCGTTTTTCTTCTGGGCAGGTTGAGCCTTCTGACTGTCCTGGTGTGGATTCTGTGGTTGACAGGTTGCAGCAGATTTGGGCTCATGTGGTGGACAATTTGGTGTTGTCTCAGGAGGAGGCTCAAGGTTTTGCTAACCGTCGTCGGTGTGTTGGTTCCCGGCTTCGGGTTGGGGATTTGGTTTAGTTGTCTTCCCGTCATGTTCCTATGAAGGTCTCTTCCCCTAAGTTTAAGCCTCGGTTTATTGGTCCTTATAGGATTTCTGACATTATTGATCCGGTGTCTTTTCGATTGGCGCTTCCGGCCTCTTTTGCTATCCATAATGTCTTCCATAGATCTTTATTGCGGAAATATTTGGTGCCCGTTGTTCCCTCTGTTGATCCTCTGGCCCCTGTTTTGAATGATGGGGAGTTGGAGTATGTGGTTGAGAAAATTTTGGATTCTCGTTTTTCGAGGCGGAGGCTTCAGTACCTTGTCAAATGGAAGGGTTATGGCCAGGAGGATAATTCTTGGGTTTTTGCTTCTGATGTCCATGCTGCGGATCTGGTCCGTGCCTTTCATCTGGCTCGTCCTGATCGGCCTGGGGGCGCTGGTGAGGGTTCGGTGACCCCTCCTCAAGGGGAGGGTACTGTTGTGAATTCTGCTTTTGGGTTTCCTCCGGTGGTAGTAGGTGGCAATGCAGTTGTCCCTGGGTTGCAGTCCTGGTCAGGTGTGTCTGCTGATTGCAGTTCTGACTGGGGTATTTAGGTGTGCAGGATTCATTAGTCCTTGCCAGTTGTCAATTGTTGTTGGGAGGTGTAGGACCTCTGCCTGGTTCCTCCTGCCTTTCTGCCAAATCAGTAAAAATAAGTGTCTGTTTTTTTTCTCCTGTGGCACACATGTTGTGTGCTTCACAATTCAGTGCTATTCTTTGTGTTTTCTTGTCCAGCTTAGATTGTGTCAGTATCTTCTCAGTCTTGTTGGATTCTCTGGAGTGGCAGATATACATTCCATGTCTTTAGTTAGATTGTGGAACTTTTTGTATTATCTGTTGTGGATATTTTTGGAAGGGTTTTAATACTGACCGCCTAGTAATCTGTCATATCCTTTCCTATTTAGCTAGAGTGGCCTCCTTTGCTAAATCCTGTTTTCTACCTGCGTGTGTCTATTCTTCTCCTACTCACAGTCATTATTCGTGGGGGGCTGCCTATCCTTTGGGGGTCTGCTCTGAGGCAAGATAGCATTCCTTTTTCCATCTATAGGGGTATTTAGTCCTCCGGCTGTGTCGAGGTGTCTAGGGTTTGTTAGGCACACCCCACGGCTACTTCTAGTTGCGGTGTTAGTTCAGGATTTGCGGTCAGTACAGGTTCCACCGACTCCAGAGAAAGTTTTCATGCGGCTCCAAGGTCACCAGATCATAACAGTCCTCCCAATACATTTATAAAGGATGTAAGGCATAGTTGTCACCTGAGAACCGGTGTCCAACAGAGAGTTCATGGGAATACCGACGATCACAATGGGGAGAACAGGTCGTCCTCCAATGTACTTGGCTCTCCAGTTTTGCGGGCCTGGTCGTCCTACTCCTGGGGGTTGGCCCTCTGCCCCAGGGGTTGCTCGTTTAAATGACAGTACCTTGCAATGTGGCCCACCTGGTTGCAGCGGCGGCAGATGGGTCATCCGTCCTGATGAAAGCTATCGTCGTCTCTGCCTCTGGTCAGCGGGATCCTCCTCTGTCGTCACCAGGGAACATCCTCCGGTCTGGAAGCCAGCTTGATCTTCTCCTTGGGGGCCTCCTGTAGGGACTGCACGGTCCGTGCTAAGGTATCAATGCTCTTGGTCAGCTCCTGCATCTGGAGGCGAAGTCCTGCAGGGGAATCGTCTTCCAGGATCTGGGCATCAGCCTCGGCAGAAACTTGAGGATCTGGCGCCACCTCCTGGTGGTATGTGAGGGCTTGATGCCTAGGAAGTACTGTACTGCTGGGCTGTCGCTCCTGTAGCACTTGGATGGCCTTGTCTTTAAATTGCGCAAAGGTCAGGTCAGGATTCTGCATGGCCAGGAGGTGCAGTTGGGCCCTTTGGTGACTGCACAGGAGACCCTCGATGAACCGCTCCTTTAAGAGTTTATCCTCATCTTGCATGCTGTTTGGATCATCCTGCTTGATTGCCCGCAGGGCCTCCTGAAGATTAAGGGCATAGTCCCGTAAGCTATCCTGCAGCCTCTGCTTGCACCCATAGAACATCAATTTAATTTCTGTAGCGGTGCGGGTGTCAAAGGTGGTTTTAAGCTTTGCAAAGACCTGCTGCGCAGTTCTCTTATCCGCAGCGGGCCAGGACTTCACTTCTCTCAGAGCAGCTCCAAACAGTTGGCCTGTTACCATGTGAACTTTCTGAGGCTCTGTCAGGGGATAAAAATCAAGCAGGCTGCAGATCCCCTCTTTAAAGTTAGTTAATGTATGTGATTCTCCGGAGTATCGTGGGAGCCAGGCTGCTCCGGGTATGTATGGCATGGAGAAGGGCATTATGGCCGCTGTAGCCGTGGCAGTGTCCGGCTGGCTGATGGGAGCGGCAAGCTCTGCGGGCCCCGGCGGCGGTACAAGACCTGCGGCTGCGCCTATTGCGGGGCCTGGAGGCATTTCCAAGTCCGCGGCTGCGACCGCCGCTACTTCCCCTCCCGGATCGGACATGGTCGCTCCTCCCCTCATTAACCTGGTGGAAGTCGGGGTTCCTCCCCGGAATCGGCACTTTGCAGCGTCTCTCCTGACGGCTCTGCTGCACGGCGTCTCCACTTCCGGCTTTCCAGGCAGCAGCACGGCACCCGTCTTCTTGCTTCTTGCTCTTTTTGGCTGGCTCCGCCCACTAAGCTATGGCTCCTCCCCTCTCCCTCCACACGGCGCGGCAATGGTGGATTTTGGTGGCAATTTGCAACACACAGTCTTTAAGCAAATCGCAGTTCACATACAGTTCTGGCACAGTTCTTAGGCGCACATGACCCGATTTTTCAGGCTTAAGTAGATCCTGTTCGTGACGTCAAAATGGATCGCCCCCAGAGTAGGGCGATGGGGTACTCGGCACCGGGTCCTATGGTTCGGGGGATGTCCCCGTGGCTGACCCGGTCCGTGGCCCTCAGGGGTGTCCAGTAAAAGCATTTATATATGGGCAAGGTGCAGTAAAGAACGAGGAGACAAGTTTGCAGTCTTTTACCTTGTTTACTGAAGACTTCAGATGGTATCCTCAGCCCGGGGCACCAGATGACAGGGCAGGCAGAGTCCGGCTGGTCTGAAGGCAAATCCAGAGTCCCCTTATCCAGGTGGAAATCAGTAGCCTTCCTACTAGCGTCTGTGTGTTGTAGTACCTCCCTGCTGAGCTTCCCGGTAAGGTCCTCACAACTCTTGTAGATGTTCTAGATGTTATTTCTTCCTCTCTGTCCCCCAGATGGTATGGATAGGACAAACCCGTATGACTGATGGCCTGAGGCTTTTTATAGGTACCCTAGAGATGCCCGGCCCCCGCAAGTTGCCACTGTGTCTTCTTAGGTATTAAGGTCGGCAGCCAACTTGCAATTGACTGTCCTGCCGGTCTCTGGAGCAAGGCTTGGAGACAGTTACTCCCTGGGTGTTTCTGGCTACCGGCTTCTGCGCCTCAGAAAGGAGCAGCTTGTTCCTGGCTGATCTCCCTCTGGTATTCCTCTCCTGTGCTCTGCTTTCCTGCACACTCTCTGCAGTATGTTCACCTTTTAGTGTCTTTTCCCAGGAGTTGCAGCACTTCATGCCAGCAGAGCTCCTCTCCTTCTCCCTGCCTGACAGGAACTGAACCCGGAACCCCTTTTCCCTCCAGATCAGGATGTTAAATAGGGGAGTTCACCCTAAACAGGCTTAGAGCTCCCCCTTCTGGTCTGGAGTGTGAACATGTTGTATGTGTGTGATACCTGAATGTGGCTGTCTTTCATTGCCTTTAGACATGACATCACTTCTCCCCTGAAAGGATAATGACATCACTGTGATGACCAGGACACTGGGGCGCCGCACATACCTACTGTGAAGCATGGGGGTGGCAATATCATGCGTTGGGGCTGTTTCTCTGCAAAAGGACCAGGACGACTGATCCATGTACATGAGAGAATGAATGGGGCCATATATAGTGAGATTTTGAGTGCAAACCTCCTTCCATCAGCAAGGGCTTTGAAGATGAAATCTGGATGAGTCTTTCAGCATGATAATGATCCCAAGCACACCGCCAGCGCAATGAAGGAGTGGCTTCGTAAGAAGAATATGAAGGTCCTGGAGCGGCCTAGCCAGTCTCCAGATCTCAACCCCATAGAAAACATTTGGAGGGAGTTGAAAGTCCGTGTTGCCCAGCAACAGGCCCAAAACATCACTGCTCTAGAGGAGATCTGTAAGGAGGAATAGGCCAACATACCACCAACAGTGTTAGGGGTCGAGTTCACGCCTCTGCACAGGGGGAATCTCGGGCCATCTCCACTGCGGTCTCCCATTCTTCTCCTGCTGCAGTGGAGTCTGCTCAGCAGAGATGTTGGTCCCAGCATCTCGCTCAGTCTGACTCTGTGCAAAGGGTAACTGCTGATTTTCCAGCTTCTGCCATTGAGGCCAATGCTGGGCAGCGGCGAATGACATGGCAGGCCAATTGACATGTGCTCAATTGGCCTGCCAACTCTCCTGACCTGAACCCCATAGAGAATCTGTGGGATATTGTGAAGAGGAAGTTGAGAGACGCAAGACCCAACACTCTGGATGAGCTTAAGGCCGCTATTGAAGCATCCTGGGCCTCCATAACATCTCAGCAGTGTCACAGGCTGATTGCCTCCATGCCACGCCGCATTGAAGCAGTCATTTCTGCCAAAGGATTCCCGACCAAGCATTGAGTGCATAACTGAACATTATTATTTGATGTTTTTTTGGTTTGGTATTAAAAAACACTTTTATTTGATTGGTCGGGTGAAATATGCTAATTTATTGAGACAGGTTTTTTGGGTTATCAGGAGTTGTATGCCAAAATCATCAGTATTAAAACAATAAAAGACCTGACAAATTTCAGTTGGTGGATAATGAATCTATAATATATGAAAGTTTAATTGTAATCATTACATTATGGTAAATAATGAAATTTAACACTATATGCTAATTTTTTGAGAAGGACCTGTATATATATATTATTTATTATTATTATTATTTATTTATATAGCACAATTGATTCCATGGTGCAGTACATGAGAAGGGGTTACATACAAATTACAGATATCACTTACAGTAAGCAAACTAATAATGACAGACTGATATTGAGGGGTGAGGACCCTGCCCTTGCCGGCTTACATTCTACAGGATGGTGGAGATGGAGACAATAGGTTGAGGGTTGTAGGAGCACCCGTGTTGGTGAGGCGGTAGCTTCAGTAGTGGTGAGGAGGCAGCGGGGTCAGTGCAGGCTGTAGGCTTTCCTGAAGAGGTGGGTTTTCAGGTTCCGTCTGAAGGATCCGAATGTGGTTGATAGTTGGATGTGTTGGGGCAAAGAATTCCAGAGGATGGGGATATTCTGGAGAAGTCTTGGAGGCGGTTGGGTGAGGAGCGTTTAAGTGTGGAGGAGAGAAGGAGGTCTTGGGAGGACCGGAGATTACGTGAGGGAACATATCGGGAGATTAGTTCAGAGATAAATGGAGGAGACAGGTTATGGATGGCTTTGCAGGTCAGTATTAGTAATTTGAACTGGATACGCTGAGGAAATGGGAGCCAGTGAAGAGATTTGCAGAGAGGGGAAGTAGAGGAGTAGCAAAGAGAGAGATGAATTAGTCGGGCAGCAGAGCTAAGGATGGACTGGAGAGGTGCAAGGGTGTTAGCAGGGAGGCCACAGAAAAGGATGTTGCAGTAGTCAAGGCGGGAGATGATCAGGGCATGCACAAGCATTTTAGTAGATTGACGGTTGAGGAAAGGACGGATTCTGGAGATATTTTTGAGCTGGAGGCGACAGGAGGTGGAGAGAGCTTGGATGCACGGTTTGAAGGACAGGGCAGAGTCAAGGGTTACTCCGAGGCAGCGGATTTCTGGTACAGGGGAAAGTGTGGTGTCGTTAATTGCGATAGATAGGTCAGGTATGGAAGATCTATGAGATGGAGGAAAGATGATGAGTTCAAATTTGTCCACATTGAGTTTGAGAAAGCGAGAGGAGAAGAAGGAGGATATGGCTGATAGACACTCTGGGATTCTGGGCAGCAGAGAGGTGACATCTGGTCCAGAAAGGTAGATCTGAGTGTTATCAGCATAAAGGTGGTACTTGAATCCATGGGACTTTATGAGTTTTCCCAGGCCAAGTGTGTAGACTGAAAAGAGTAAGGGTCCTAGAACCAAGCCTTGGAGGACTCCAAAAGAGAGGGTGGGATGAGGAGGTAGTGTGGGAGTGGGAGATGCTGAATGTGTGGTTGGAAAGGTATGAGGAGATCCAGGATAGGGCGAGGTCTTTGATGCCAAAGGAGGAGAAGATCTGTAGTAGGAGGCAGTGGTCAACTGTGTCAAAAGCAGAGGACAGGTCTAGAAGGAGGAGTACAGAGTATTGTCCATTAGCTTTGGCTGTAAGTAGGTCATTAGTAATTTTGGTCAGGGCTGTCTCCATTGAGTGATGGGGGCGGAAACCAGATTGTAGATTGTCAAAGAGCAGGTTAGATGAGAGGTGGGAGGAAAGTTCAGCGTCAACGTGCTGCTCCAAGAGTTTGGAAGCGAATGGGAGCAGCGATATTGGGCGATATTTGGACATAGCTGTTGGATCGAGGGTTGGCTTTTTAATAATAGGCGTAATTGTGGCATTTTTGAAAGCAGAAGAGAAGGTGCCAGAAGTTAGTGATGGGTTGCAGAGGTGAGCTAGGGATGAGAAAAGTGTGGTGGTGAGGTTAGGGAAGAGGTGGGATGGGATGGGGTCAAGTGCACAGGTGGAGAGGTGCCATTTGGAGAGGAGACAATTAAGCCCCCCTTCAGTGATCTTGGAGATGGAGGTTATGGGGTTTGGGCATTGGTCTGGTATACAAAGGGGTTGTGGTGGTTGAACAGTGAAGACTTGCCTTGTTTGGTCGATCTTATTTTTAAAGTGTGTGGCAAAGTCCTCAGCAGAGATGAGGGAGGTTGGAGGGGGCAGTGGGGGGCGGAGGAGGGAGTTAAAGATTTTGAATAACTGTTTGGGGGTTGTAGGATAGGGAGGATATGAGGGTTGTGAATTAGGCCTGTTTAGCAGAGGTGAGAGCAGATTTAAAAGCGAGTGTTGCCTGTTTGAATGCAGTGAAGTCGTCTTGCGAATGTGTTTTCTTCCAATGCAGCTCTGCAACCCTGGACAGTTGCCGGAGCTTTTTAGTGGTGTTATTGTGCCAGGGTTGTGTATTGATATGTCGCACTCTGCCATGAACAAGAGGGGCAACCGTGTCAATAGCTGATGTGAGAGTGGCATTGTAGAAAGCAGTGGCAGTGTCTGTGTCGTGGAGTGAGGATATGGATGTCAGTAGTAGGATAGAGTCAGAGAGCGTGTGGGAGTCTAGGCGTGCAATGTTTATGTGGGGGTGTGCATGTTGCTGGACATGGGTGACCGGTGAGGAGGACAGGGATGAGAAAGTGAGCAGATGATGGTCGGATAGAAGGAGAGGGGAGGTGGTGAAGTTAGATAGAGAGCAGAGATAGGTGAAGACCAGGTCTAATTTATGTCCGTCTGTGTGGGTGGCTGCGGTGGACCACTGAGTAAGTCCAAAAGATGAAGTAAGGGACAGAAGTTTGGAGGCTGTTGACTGAGGGGAATCAGTGGGGATGTTGAAGTCGCCCATGATGATGGTGGGAATGTCAGCAGAGAGAAAGTGAAGAAGCCAGGTGGAGAATTGGTCAATAAAGACAGTGGCTGGGTCTGGAGGTTGGTATATGATGGCCACTTGGATAACTTTTTTCCATGGAGCCGTCTGTGATGGTGTAGACTTTTGTGGCGGGCACAAAAAACTGTGCCACAGTTGGGCCATACTGGTCTTGCCTTGGGCAGAGGCACTGCTTCTGCTCCCTCTTTGTGCAGAGCCTCCTCCACTGCCTGGACGCACTGAGCTGCTTTGTAATGCACTAGCAGCACTTCTCTCACTTGGAATAGAGAAGATGATGGAATTCACCAGTGTGTCTTGGTACTCCCGCATTTTTCGCTCCCGGTTCAACGGTGTGATGAGGCTTTCTACGTTGTCCCGGTAGCGAGGATCGAGGAGGGTGAGCACCCAATAATCAGACATGTTGAGAACGTGGGCGATGCGGCACCATGTGCTGCAGACTGCCAACTGGCCAAGAAACGCTGTCCCCTGCTGGAGGCGTGATCTCTGCCCGCTCGTCATCACCCCACCCTCACTGTACACACTGAGTACTGGACAATTGTGTAACTCCCTCCTCTGGACGGATGTCTTCCTCCTCCATTGACTCCTCCTCATCCTCCTCACAAAGTGTCCCCTGCCTACACGTTTGTGAGGAACCACGTAGCGCTGACTGTCCAGAAGCTGATGGAATTGGTGACTCCTCATCCTCCACCTCTTCCACAACATCATCCCTTAGCACTTGCAGTGTTTGTTGAAGCAGGCAGATAAGGGGGACAGTCATGCTGACTAGTGCATCATCTGCACTCGCCATCCGCATGGAATCATCAAAGGAACGCAAAACCTGGCAGACGTCCTTCATAGTGGCCCACTCAGTGGTTGTGAAGTCTGAACTGCGCGGAGTGCGATTTCTTTGCGCCTGATGCAGCTGGTACTCCATTACTGCTGGCTGCTGCTCACACAACCGCTCCAACATATGTAACGTGGAATTCCACCTGGTGGGTAGGTCACATATGATGCGATGTTCCAGAAGGCGGAATCGGCGCTGCAGAGCTGCAATGCGCGATCTTGCCATGCTGGAACGCCGCAAGTGAGCACACTCTAGGCGGACCTTGTGCAGCAGTGCATCAAGATCCGGATAGTCCCTCAAAAAACTCTGCACGACCAAATTGAGCACATGTGCCAGACATGGGATGTGAGTGAGGTTGCCGAGGCCCAGAGCTGCCACCAGATTTCGGCCATTATCACACACTACCATGCCTGGCTGGAGATTCGCTGGCACAAACCACACATCGCTCTCCTGCTTGATGGCATTCCAGAGCTCCTGCGCTGTGTGGCTTCGATTCCCCAAAGAAATTAATTTCAAGACGGCCTGTTGACGTTTGGCCACGGCTGTGCTCATGTCGGTCGTAACAGGTAAACGTTCATCACGGGTCCATGTGGAGGTGGACTGTAACGGCTCCTGCAGCGATGATTCTGAGGAACTGGTGTAAGAGGAGGAGTCAATGCGTACAGAATGGATTCCTGCAATCCTTGGAGTGGGCAGGACACGTCCTGCGCCACTCGCATGATCTGTACCCGGCTCAACGACATTAACCCAATGGGCAGTGAGGGAAAGGTATCGCCCCTGTCCATGTTGACTGATCCACGCATCGGTGGTGAGGTGGACCTTGCTACTGACGGCGTTCAGTAGCGCGTGTTTTATGTGTCCCTCCACATGCTTGTGCAGGGCAGGGACAGCTTGCCTGCTGAAGTAAAAGCGGCTGGGCACATTGTACTGTGGGACTGCCAATGACATCAAGTCACGGAAGCTGTCAGTCTCCACCAGCCTGAATGACAGCATTTCCAGTGACAGAAGTTTGGCAATGCCTGCAGTCAGAGCCTGTGCTCGTGGGTGGTTTGACGAGAAAGGCCGCCTTTTCTCCCATGCCTGTACTACCGATGGCTGTAGACTGGGCTGGGAGTGTGTGGATGACTGGGAAAGTGGTGCTGCGGGTGGAATTACAGTGGGTCTCTGGACAACAGGGCCAGAGGTTCTTCCACGGCGATCCTGGGAGTAAGCCGAACCAGCTGCGTGAGAGCTGGAGGAAGAGGCAACACAAGCTGAAGAGGTGGTAGCTGCCGCTGTTGGTTGGCCTAGCTCTTCAGTGTGTTTTTCTCACTCCGCCGCGTGTCTGTTGCGCACATGTTTCCACATGTTGGAGGTATTGAGGTTGCTGACATTTTTCCCTCTTTTGACTTTGTGATGACACACCTTGCATTTGACATAGCAAATGTCATCTGCAACTGTGTCAAAAAAGGGCCAGACACTGCAAGTCTTGGGAGCGCCCTTTTTGGCTTTTGGAACAGACATACTCCTAATGGGTGCCAAAGTGGAGGCTACAGGCTGCGCAGTCTTCCCCCTCCCTCTACCTCTTTGGCCCGTTCTAGGAATCTCTTCCTCGGAGCTGCTCCCACCACCTTCCTGTCCCTCACGCCACGATGGGTCAAGGACCTCATCATCTACACTACCCTCTGCCACCAACTGCTCCTCCTGGGTAGTCTCAGCAGCAGAGCACGCACCAGAAAGTGGCACCTGAGTGTCATCATCAGCGGATGCGGCCTGCGATGTGGTGACCGGAGGCACTGGCCCACCCGCCTCTTCAGACTCAGAGAGAAAAAGCTGTTGGGCATCACTGCACCCTGCCTCTTCTTCCATTTCTCCAATGCTGCTTGGCTGGCCCCCTGTTTCCAAGCCAAGAGATTCAGAGAACAGAAGTAGAGACGGCTCCTGTCCTGGGCTCTCTGTCTGCCTGGCCAATTTGGCAGGTGGTGAAGAGACAGATGGCTGCTCTCCAGTGCTCTGTGTCTGAGAGGATGTGGCACTAATTGAAGTCGATGCGTTAGCTGCCATCCATCCGACAACGGCTTCAATTTGGTCTTCACGCAGCAGCGGTGTATGGCGCTCTGCGACAAAGCTGCGCATGGACGACTGTTCCCTGGTGAAACTGGGTGCTGAGGAGTCACCGGTGCCCGCAGCAGGCACAGAATCCCCACGTCCTCTCCCTGCTCCGTGCCCACGCCCACGTGCCTTACTCCCTGCCTTCTTCATCTTGGTTGACTGATAAAGATAAGCAGAAAAGTACTAACGGCTTTGTGTACTTATTCCTGAACAGCTCCGAGTCCTAACAGGTATAGGAAACACTAATTTTCTAAAGTGTGGACTAGACTTTAATATGAGCTAATGTGGCCTACACAAATGTAAAGTGGTGTGTTTGGTGAACTTTATTATTTATTTATTTTTGGGGGGCTGAACTGACAACAGAGAGAGCTGCAGTCACACGGAGACCGTGCAGACAGCCGTAAACGGCGCTGCAAGGTCCAAAAAACCTCCTCTACTTTATCCTATGTAGTGTTTTTCCACAAGTTAGCTGGATACGGGTGGAAAGACACTAATAGGAAATTTTTGAAAAAATGTGCAGCAGCCTGCACTACTTAAAACAAAAGGAAAATTGATTTTACGGTATGACGCAGTGAACAACCCTGAGCTGGATACAACCAGGCTATGGCTGCTCACAGACTACAGGGCGAGCTGCAGTCACACGGAGACCGTGCAGACAGCCGTAAACGGCGCTGCAAGGCCCAAAAAACCTCCTCTACTTTATCCTATGTAGTGTTTTTCCACAAGTTAGCTGGATACGGGTGGAAAGACACTAATAGGAATTTTTTGAAAAAATGTGCAGCAGCCTGCAGTACTTAAAACAAAAGAAAAATTGATTTTACGGTATGACGCAGTGAACCACCCTGAGCTGGATACAACCAGGCTATGGCTGCTCACAGACTACAGGGCGAGCTGCAGTCACACGGAGACCGTGCAGACAGCCATAAACGGCGCTGCAAGGCCCAAAAAACCTCCTCTACTTTATCCTATGTAGTGTTTTTCCACAAGTTAGCTGGATACGGGTGGAAAGACACTAATAGGAAATTTTTGAAAAAATGTGCAGCAGCCTGCACTACTTAAAACAAAAGGAAAATTGATTTTACGGTATGACGCAGTGAACAACCCTGAGCTGGATACAACCAGGCTATGGCTGCTCACAGACTACAGGGCGAGCTGCAGTCACACGGAGACCGTGCAGACAGCCGTAAACGGCGCTGCAAGGCCCAAAAAACCTCCTCTACTTTATCCTATGTAGTGTTTTTCCACAAGTTAGCTGGATACGGGTGGAAAGACACTAATAGGAATTTTTTGAAAAAATGTGCAGCAGCCTGCAGTACTTAAAACAAAAGAAAAATTGATTTTACGGTATGACGCAGTGAACCACCCTGAGCTGGATACAACCAGGCTATGGCTGCTCACAGACTACAGGGCGAGCTGCAGTCACACGGAGACCGTGCAGACAGCCATAAACGGCGCTGCAAGGCCCAAAAAACCTCCTCTACTTTATCCTATGTAGTGTTTTTCCACAAGTTAGCTGGATACGGGTGGAAAGACACTAATAGGAAATTTTTGAAAATATGTGCAGCAGCCTGCACTACTTAAAACAAAAGGAAAATTGATTTTACGGTATGACGCAGTGAACAACCCTGAGCTGGATACAACCAGGCTGTGGCTGCTCACAGACTACAGGGCGAGCTACAGTCACACGGAGACCGTGCAGACAGCCGTAAACGGCGCTGCAAGGCCCAAAAAAACCTCCTCTACTTTATCCTATGTAGTGTTTTTCCACAAGTTAGCTGGATACGGGTGGAAAGTCACTAATAGGAATTATTACAAAAAATGAGCAGCAGACTACACTACTTGAAAAAAAAAAAAAAAAAGAACAGTATGAGGCAATGAACCACCCTCCCTGAACTGAATACAACCAGCTATGGATGGCCTATGGCTGCACACAGACTAGAGAGTGGGCTGCACTCACACACACACACACACACACACAGACCTTGCAGATTGCTGTGAAAACAGCGCTGCAAGGCAAAAGCAAGGTGATTAGTAGGTGAACACAGCGGTTGCTAAATTAGCCTTGGAAAAGTACAAAGAAGCAAATCGCTATCTCTAAACTGGCCCTCAGTCAGCAAACAGCGTCCTGTCACTAACTGAATTCACAGCAGAGTGAGCGAAAAATGGCGCCAGCGACTTTTAAACTGCATCATGACATCATTTCAGCAGCCAATCACAGCCTTGCCAGTAGTTTCATGCCCTCCATGCTGAACAGGATGTGCCCACACTTGGAATCATTCTCATTGGCTGATTTCGTGCAAATTTGTGCAGTTTGAATCCTGGGAACTTCCGATTCCGGTATCCGATACGCGGCAAGTATCGGATCTCGGTATCGGAATTCCGATACCGCTAAGTATCGGCCGATACCCGATACTTGCGGTATCGGAATGCTCAACACTATTGACAACTGATCTGACAGGGCGAGGTCCCTCTCCCACAGCCCCAGGAACAGGTTTGCATATGCTGCTGCAAATGAGGCACCCATAGCGGTGCCCTGGAGCTGCAGGAAGAAGGACCCCTTAAACACAAAAATGTTATGGGTTAAAGAAAATTCAAGGAGTTCGAGAATAAGGCAGATGATGCCCCTTGGTAAATTTGACATCTCAAGATAATACTTGGTTGCTGCCAGACCATCTCCATGTTTGATGCTGGTGTAAAGAGATTCTATGTCTCCAGTAACCATCAACATGTCATTGTCCAAATGGAGGCCATCCACCCTCTTCAAGAACTCACCAGTATCAAGCAAGAAGGAGGGAAGATTCTCAACCAATGGTTTCAATTTTGAATCAATCCAACGATTGATATTCTCCAAGAAGTTCCCCGACCCAGAAATAATTGGACGCCCTGGGGGGCTCTCCAGATTTTTATGTATTTTTGGAAGCAAATATATAGTAGAGCTTATCGGTTCCTGCACTTGGAGTGCCAATGCCAGTTCTTTCGTAATGACTCCATCACTCCATTAACCAATTGACCAGTGAATGATGAAGGGGGGTTAAATGTAAGGCGTTTATAACAGGCTTTGTTGTTTAATTGCCTCAATGCTTCCCTTTCATAGAGGGCTGTTGGCCAAATTACAATGTTACCCCCTTTATCGGCAGGTTTGAATACCACCTCTGGGAGAGCCCGCAGGACGTCCAACCTAGCACGCTCATCTCTGGTCAGGTTATCTCGGACGATTCCCCCAGGGACGTGGAGAAAATCCTCAGAGACAACCCGAACAAAGAGATTGATGCTAGGACAGGTGGCAATTGGGGGGGGGAACTTCTTGGATTTAATGCTAATTGAAGGTGGAATCTTACCTCCTTCGCCCGATTGGTGCTCAGCATGTAAGTCCTCCAAATCCTGGAGGGCTAGTTGTTCTTCTTCTGTAGGGAACAAAGAATGTAGATGAGGATCAAAAAAATATCTTTTGAAAAGAAGGGACCTGGCAAAAAGATAGAGGTCTTTGGTTGCAGTGAATATGTGAAAGCGAGACTTAGGTGAAAAAGTGAGTCCTTTACCAAGGAGAGATAGATTGCTATCTGTAAGTACATGAGAACTTAAATTAATTACCTTTTTATTTGCCTTCTTACGGTCAGGAGACCTATATTGGGTACGTCTATAGGGATGGAAATTAGTATCCCTCACACGGTTAGATCGAGAGCCCGATCGAGTCGTCATTGATGAACTAGACCATTCAGACGAATCACTTATGTTAGATAATGAATTCAATGACGGGGCCCGAGATGATCGCAGATTCTGCACATTAGATTTTCTCCAATGGTATACATTCTTATTAGCAAAGTCTTTAACGTCCCTTTGCATCTTAACACCTTGTGTCTCATGAATCTTCTTGACACATGAGTAGTGATGAGGATTCCGATACCGCAAGTATCGGGTATTGGAATTCCGATACCGAGTTCCGATATTTTCAGTATATCGGATACCAGAATCGGAAGTTCCCACAATTCAAAGTGCCTGAATTCAGCCAATGAGGAATGATTAGAAGTGTGGGCACATCCTGTACTGCATGGTGGGCATGGAAGTACTGGCATGGCTGTGATTGGCTGCTGAAATGATGTCATGATGAACTATAAAAGTCGCTGCCACCATTTAGGGCTCACTCTGCTGTAAATTCAGTTAGGGACAGGACGCTGTGTTCTGACTGAGGGCCAGTTTAGAGATAGCGATTTGCTTCATTGTGCTTTACCAAGGCTAATTTAGCAACCGCTGTGTGAGATCCTTGCTTTTGCTTTGCAGCGCTGTTCACAACTGTCTGCAAGGTCTCTGTGTGTGTGAGTGCACTTCGCTCTGTAGTCTGTCTGCAGCCACAGCCGGTTGTAGTCAGCTCAGAGTGCGTCACTGTCTCATATTGTTCTATCCATTGTCCTTTTTTGCAATTAGTGCAGCCTGCTGCACATTTTTTCAAATATTTCCTATTAGTGGCTTTCCATCCGTATCCAGAAAAATTGTGGAAAAACACTGCATAGGATTACATAGAGCAGCTTTTTTTGGCCTTGCAGCGCCATTTACGGCTGTCTGCACGGTCTCTGTGTGAGTGCACATCGCTCTGTAGTCTGTCGGCAGCCACAGCAGGTTGCAGTCAGCTCAGGGTGCGTGACTGCCTCATACCATTCAATCCATTGTCCTTTTTTGGAATTAGTGCAGCCTGCTGCACATTTTTTCAAATATTTCCTATTAGTGTCTGCACGGTCTGTGTGTGAGTGCAGCTCACTCTGTAGTCAGTTCTGCAAAAAAAAAATTTAATAAAGTTCACCAAACACACCACTTTACAGTTGTGTAGGCCACATTAGCTCATATTAAAGTCTAGTCCACACTTTAGAAAATTAGTGTTTCTTATACCTGTTAGGAGCTGTTCAGGAATAAGCACACTAAGCCCTTAGTACTTTTCTGCTTATCTTTATCAGTCAACCAAGATGAAGAAGGCAGGGAGTAAGGCACGTGGGCGTGGGCGCGGAGCAGGGAGAGGACGTGGGGATTCTGTGCCTGCTGCGGGCACCAGTGACTCATCTCACCCAGTTTCAGCAGGGAACAGTCCTTCATGCGCAGCTTTGTAGGAGATCGCCCTACACCGCTGCTACGTGAAGAACAAATTGAAGCCGTTGTTGGATGGATGGCAGCTAACGCTTAGACTTCAATTAGTGCCACATCCTCTCAGGCACAGAGCACTGGAGAGTTGTGAACAGCGCTGCAAAGCAAAAGCAAGGATCTCACACAGTGGTTGCTAAATTAGCCTTGGTAAAGCACAATGAAGCAAATCGCTATCTCTAAACTGGCCCTCAGTCAGAACACAGTGTCCTGTCCCTAACTGAATTTACAGCAGAGTGAGCCCTAAATGGTGGCAGCGACTAGTGTTGAGCGATACCGTCCGATACTTGAAAGTATCGGTATCGGAAAGTATCGGCCGATACCGGCAAAGTATCGGATGCAATCCGATACCGATACCCGATACCAATACAAGTCAATGGGACTCAAGTATCGGACGGTATCCCTGATGGTTCCCAGGGTCTGAAGGAGAGGAAACTCTCCTTCAGGCCCTGGGATCCATATTAATGTGTAAAATAAAGAATTAAAATAAAAAATATTGCTATACTCACCTCTCCGACGCAGCCTGGACCTCACCGAGGGAACCGGCAGCGTTGTTTGCTTAAAATTTGCGCGTTTACTTCCTTACGTGAAGTCCCGGCTTGTGATTGGTCGCGTCGCCCATGTGACCGCGACGCGACCAATCACAAGCCAGAACGTAATTTTAAAATCCTGAAGGACCTAAAATTACGTCACGGCTTGCTGTGATTGGTCGCGTCGCGGCCACATGGGCGACGCGACCAATCACAAGCCGTGACGTCACGGGAGGCAGGACACGCGCGCATTTTAAAATGCGCGTGTGTCCAGCCTCCCGTGACGTCACGGCTTGTGATTGGTCGCGTCGCCCATGTGGCCGCGACGCGACCAATCACAAAGCCGGAACGTAATTTTAAAATACTGAATGCCTAGAAGGACCTGAAAATTACGTCACGGCTTGCTGTGATTGGTCGCGTCGCGGCCACATGGGTGGCACGCAACCAATCACAAGCCGGGACTTCACGTAAGGAAGTAAACGCGCGAATTTTAAGCAAACAACGCTGCCGGTTCCCTCGGTGAGGTCCAGGCTGCGTCGGAGAGGTGAGTATAGCAATATTTTTTATTTTAATTCTTTCTTTTACACATTAATGTTGTTTCGATACCGATACCCGATACCACAAAAGTATCGGATCTCGGTATCGGAATTCCGATACAGCAAATATCGGCCGATACCCGATACTTGCGGTATCGGAATGCTCAACACTAGCAGCGACTTTTATAGTTCATCATGACATCATTTCAGCAGCCAATCACAGCCATGCCAGTACTTCCATGCCCACCATGCAGTACAGGATGTGCCCACACTTCTAATCATTCCTCATTGGCTGAATTCGGGCACTTTGAATTGTGGGAACTTCCGATTCCGGTATCCGATATACTGAAAATATCGGAACTCGGTATCGGAATTCCAATACCCGATACTTGCGGTATCGGAATGCTCATCATCACTACTCATGTGTCAAGAAGATTCATGAGACAAAAGGTGTTAAGATGCCAAGGGGCGTTAAAGACTTTGCTAATAAGAATGTATACCATTGGAGAAAATCTAATGTGCAGAATCTGCGATCATCTCGGGCCCCGTCATTGAATTCATTATCTAACATAAGTGATTCGTCTGAATGGTCTAGTTCATCAATGACGACTCGATCGGGCTCTCGATCTAACCGTGTGAGGGATACTAATTTCCATCCCTATAGACGTACCCAATATACGGTAGGTCTCCTGACCGTAAGAAGGCAAATAAAAAGGTAATTAATTTAAGTTCTCATGTACTTACAGATAGCAATCTATCTCTCCTTGGTAAAGGACTCACTTTTTCACCTAAGTCTCGCTTTCACATATTCACTGCAACCAAAGACCTCTATCTTTTTGCCAGGTCCCTTCTTTTCAAAAGATATTTTTTTGATCCTCATCTACATTCTTTGTTCCCTACAGAAGAAGAACAACTAGCCCTCCAGGATTTGGAGGACTTACATGCTGAGCACCAATCGGGCGAAGGAGGTAAGATTCCACCTTCAATTAGCACTAAATCCAAGAAGTCCCCCCCCCCCCCAATTGCCACCTGTCCTAGCATCAATCTCTTTGTTCGGGTTGTCTCTGAGGATTTTCTCCACGTCCCTGGGGGAATCGTCCGAGATAACCTGACCAGAGATGAGCGTGCTAGGTTGGACGTCCTGCGGGCTCTCCCAGAGGTGGTATTCAAACCTGCCGATAAAGGGGGTAACATTGTAATTTGGCCAACAGCCCTCTATGAAAGGGAAGCATTGAGGCAATTAAACAACAAAGCCTGTTATAAACGCCTTACATTTAACCCCCTTTCATCATTCACTGGTCAATTGGTTAATGGAGTGATGGAGTCATTACGAAAGAACTGGCATTGGCACTCCAAGTGCAGGAACCGATAAGCTCTACTATATATTTGCTTCCAAAAATACATAGAAATCTGGAGAGCCCCCCAGGGCGTCCAATTATTTCTGGGTCGGGGAACTTCTTGGAGAATATCAATCGTTGGATTGATTCAAAATTGAAACCATTGGTTGAGAATCTTCCCTCCTTCTTGCTTGATACTGGTGAGTTCTTGAAGAGGGTGGATGGCCTCCATTTGGACAATGACATGTTGATGGTTACTGGAGACATAGAATCTCTTTACACCAGCATCAAACATGGAGATGGTCTGGCAGCAACCAAGTATTATCTTGAGATGCCAAATTTACCAAGGGGCATCATCTGCCTTATTCTCGAACTCCTTGAATTTTCTTTAACCCATAACATTTTTGTGTTTAAGGGGTCCTTCTTCCTGCAGCTCCAGGGCACCGCTATGGGTGCCTCATTTGCAGCAGCATATGCAAACCTGTTCCTGGGGCTGTGGGAGAGGGACCTCGCCCTGTCAGATCAGTTGTCAATAGTGTTGAGCATTCCAATACCGCAAGTATCGGGTATCGGCCGATACTTAGCGGTATCGGAATTCCGATACCGAGATCCGATACTTGCCGCGTATCGGATACCGGAATCGGAAGTTCCCAGGATTCAAACTGCACAAATTTGCACGAAATCAGCCAATGAGAATGATTCCAAGTGTGGGCACATCCTGTTCAGCATGGAGGGCATGAAACTACTGGCAAGGCTGTGATTGGCTGCTGAAATAATGTCATGATGCAGTTTAAAAGTTGCTGGCGCCATTTTTCGCTCACTCTGCTGTGAATTCAGTTAGTGACAGGACGCTGTTTGCTGACTGAGGGCCAGTTTAGAGATAGCGATTTGCTTCTTTGTGCTTTTCCAAGGCTAATTTAGCAACCGCTGTGTTCACCTACTAATCACCTTGCTTTTGCCTTGCAGCGCTGTTTTCACAGCGATCTGCAAGGTCTGTGTGTGTGTGTGTGTGAGTGCAGCCCACTCTCTAGTCTGTGTGCAGCCATAGGCCATCCATAGCTGGTTGTATTCAGTTCAGGGAGGGTGGTTCATTGCCTCATACTGTTCTTTTTTTTTTTTTTTTTTCAAGTAGTGTAGTCTGCTGCTCATTTTTTGTAATAATTCCTATTAGTGACTTTCCACCAGTATCCAGCTAACTTGTGGAAAAACACTACATAGGATAAAGTAGAGGAGGTTTTTTGGGCCTTGCAGCGCCGTTTACGGCTGTCTGCACGGTCTCCGTGTGACTGCAGCTCGCCCTGTAGTCTGTGAGCAGCCATAGCCTGGTTGTATCCAGCTCAGGGTTGTTCACTGCATCATACCGTAAAATCAATTTTCCTTTTGTTTTAAGTAGTGCAGGCTGCTGCACATTTTTTCAAAAAATTCCTATTAGTGTCTTTCCACCCGTATCCAGCTAACTTGTGGAAAAACACTACATAGGATAAAGTAGAGGAGGTTTTTTGGGCCTTGCAGCGCCGTTTACGGCTGTCTGCACGGTCTCCGTGTGACTGCAGCTCGCCCTGTAGTCTGTGAGCAGCCATAGCCTGGTTGTATCCAGCTCAGGGTTGTTCACTGCGTCATACCGTAAAATCAATTTTCCTTTTGTTTTAAGTAGTGCAGGCTGCTGCACATTTTTTCAAAAATTTCCTATTAGTGTCTTTCCACCCGTATCCAGCTAACTTGTGGAAAAACACTACATAGGATAAAGTAGAGGAGGTTTTTTGGGCCTTGCAGCGCCGTTTATGGCTGTCTGCACGGTCTCCGTGTGACTGCAGCTCGCCCTGTAGTCTGTGAGCAGCCATAGCCTGATTGTATCCAGCTCAGGGTTGTTCACTGCGTCATACCGTAAAATCAATTTTTCTTTTGTTTTAAGTACTGCAGGCTGCTGCACATTTTTTCAAAAATTTCCTATTAGTGTCTTTCCACCCGTATCCAGCTAACTTGTGGAAAAACACTACATAGGATAAAGTAGAGGAGGTTTTTTGGGCCTTGCAGCGCCGTTTACGGCTGTCTGCACGGTCTCCGTGTGACTGCAGCTCTCTCTGTTGTCAGTTCAGCCCCCAAATAATAAATAAATAATAAAGTTCACCAAACACACCACTTTACATTTGTGTAGGCCACATTAGCTCATATTAAAGTCTAGTCCACACTTTAGAAAATTAGTGTTTCCTATACCTGTTAGGACTCGGAGCTGTTCAGGAATAAGCACACAAAGCCGTTAGTACTTTTCTGCTTATCTTTATCAGTCAACCAAGATGAAGAAGGCAGGGAGTAAGGCACGTGGGCGTGGGCGCGGAGCAGGGAGAGGACGTGGGGATTCTGTGCCTGCTGCGGGCACCGGTGACTCCTCAGCACCCAGTTTCACCAGGGAACAGTCGTCCATGCGCAGCTTTGTCGCAGAGCGCCATACACCGCTGCTGCGTGAAGACCAAATTGAAGCCGTTGTCGGATGGATGGCAGCTAACGCATCGACTTCAATTAGTGCCACATCCTCTCAGACACAGAGCACTGGAGAGCAGCCATCTGTCTCTTCACAACCTGCCAAATTGGCCAGGCAGACAGAGAGCCCAGGACAGGAGCCGTCTCTACTTCTGTTCTCTGAATCTCTTGGCTTGGAAACAGGGGGCCAGCCAAGCAGCATTGGAGAAATGGAAGAAGAGGCAGGGTGCAGTGATGCCCAACAGCTTTTTCTCTCTGAGTCTGAAGAGGCGGGTGGGCCAGTGCCTCCGGTCACCACATCGCAGGCCGCATCCGCTGATGATGACACTCAGGTGCCACTTTCTGGTGCGTGCTCTGCTGCTGAGACTACCCAGGAGGAGCAGTTGGTGGCAGAGGGTAGTGTAGATGATGAGGTCCTTGACCCATCGTGGCGTGAGGGACAGGAAGGTGGTGGGAGCAGCTCCGAGGAAGAGATTCCTAGAACGGGCCAAAGAGGTAGAGGGAGGGGGAAGACTGTGCAGCCTGTAGCCTCCACTTTGGCACCCATTAGGAGTATGTCTGTTCCAAAAGCCAAAAAGGGCGCTCCCAAGACTTGCAGTGTCTGGCCCTTTTTTGACACAGTTGCAGATGACATTTGCTATGTCAAATGCAAGGTGTGTCATCACAAAGTCAAAAGAGGGAAAAATGTCAGCAACCTCAATACCTCCAACATGTGGAAACATGTGCGCAACAGACACGCGGCGGAGTTAGAAAAACACACTGAAGAGCTAGGCCAACCAACAGCGGCAGCTACCACCTCTTCAGCTTGTGTTGCCTCTTCCTCCAGCTCTCACGCAGCTGGTTCGGCTTACTCCCAGGATCGCCGTGGAAGAACCTCTGGCCCTGTTGTCCAGAGACCCACTGTAATTCCACCCGCAGCACCACTTTCCCAGTCATCCACACACTCCCAGCCCAGTCTACAGCCATCGGTAGTACAGGCATGGGAGAAAAGGTGGCCTTTCTCGTCAAACCACCCACGAGTACAGGCTCTGACTGCAGGCATTGCCAAACTTCTGTCACTGGAAATGCTGTCATTCAGGCTGGTGGAGACTGACAGCTTCCGTGACTTGATGTAATTGGCAGTCCCACAGTACAATGTGCCCAGCCGCTTTTACTTCAGCAGGCAAGCTGTCCCTGCCCTGCACAAGCATGTGGAGGGACACATAAAACACGCGCTACTGAACGCCGTCAGTAGCAAGGTCCACCTCACCACCGATGCGTGGACCAGTCAACATGGACAGGGGCGATACCTTTCCCTCACTGCCCATTGGGTTAATGTTGTTGAGCCGGGTACAGATCGTGCGAGTGGCGCAGGACGTGTCCTGCCCACTCCAAGGATTGCAGGAATCCATTCTGTACGCATTGACTCCTCCTCTTACACCAGTTCCTCAGAATCATCGCTGCAGGAGCCGTCACAGTCCACCTCCACATGGACCCGTGATGAACGTTTACCTGTTACGACCGACATGAGCACAGCCGTGGCCAAACGTCAACAGGCCGTCTTGAAATTAATTTCTTTGGGGAATCGAAGCCACACAGCGCAGGAGCTCTGGAATGCCATCAAGCAGGAGAGCGATGTGTGGTTTGTGCCAGCGAATCTCCAGCCAGGCATGGTAGTGTGTGATAATGGCCGAAATCTGGTGGCAGCTCTGGGCCTCGGCAACCTCACTCACATCCCATGTCTGGCACATGTGCTCAATTTGGTCGTGCAGAGTTTTTTGAGGGACTATCCGGATCTTGATGCACTGCTGCACAAGGTCCGCCTAGAGTGTGCTCACTTGCGGCGTTCCAGCACGGCAAAATCGCGCATTGCGGCTCTGCAGCGCCGACACCGCCTGCCGGAACATCGCATCATATGAGACCTACCTACCAGGTGGAATTCCACGTTACATATGTTGGAGCGGTTGTGTGAGCAGCAGCAAGCTGTAATGGAGTACCAGCTGCATCAGGCGCAAAGAAGTCGCACTCCGCGCCGTTCAGACTTCACAACCACAGAGTGGGCCACTATGAAGGATGTCTGCCAGGTTTTGCGTCCCTTTGATTATTCCACGCGGATGGCGAGTGCAGATGATGCACTAGTCAGCATGACTGTCCCCCTTATCTGCCTGCTTGAAAAATCACTGCAAGCGCTAAGGGATGATGTTGTGGAAGAGGTGGAGGATGAGGATTCACCATTTCCATCATCTTCTGGACAGTCAGCGCCACGTGGTTCCTCACAAACGCGTAGGCAGGGGACACTTTGTGAGGAGGATGAGGAGGAGTCAATGGAGGAGGAAGACATCCGTCCAGAGGAGGGAGTTACACAATTGTCCAGTACTCAGTGTGTACAGCGAGGGTGGGGTGATGACGAGCGGGCAGAGATCACGCCTCCAGCAGGGGACAGCGTTTCTTGGCCAGTTGGCAGTCTGCAGCACATGGTGGATTACATGCTGCAGCGCCTGAGAAACGACCGCCGCATCGCCCACGTTCTCAACATGTCTGATTATTGGGTGTTCACCCTCCTCGATCCTCGCTACCGGGACAACGTAGAAAGCCTCATCACACCGTTGAACCGGGAGCGAAAAATGCGGGAGTACCAAGACACACTGGTGAATTCCATCATCTTCTCTATTCCAAGTGAGAGAAGTGCTGCTAGTGCATTACAAAGCAGCTCAGTGCGTCCAGGCAGTGGAGGAGGCTCTGCACAAAGAGGGAGCAGAAGCAGTGCCTCTGCCCAAGGCAAGACCAGTATGGCCCAACTGTGGCACAGTTTTTTGTGCCCGCCACAAAAGTCTACACCATCACAGACGGCTCCAGGCAGCAGGAGGCAACGGTTCCGTCAGATGGTGCTGTACTCCCAGACGGCTTTTCCCCTTTCAAGTTATGGGTCTCAAAGCTGGATACATGGCCAGAGCTAAGCCAGTATGCATTGGAGGTGCTGGCTTGCCCTGCGGCTAGTGTATTATCGGAACGCGTCTTTAGTGCTGCAGGTGGTGTACTAAGTGTCCGTCGCATGCGACTATCCTCCGATAACGTTGACCGGCTTACTTTCCTGAAAATGAACAAGGCCTGGATCTCGCAGGAATTTTCCACTCCTCTTCCTGATTAAATAATTAGGTGACTGTCTACAGTATCCAGGTCTCCTGTTGTGTTCATCTTTCTACCACCCGAACTTTAATTCCTGGGCTTCTGGGCCGTCTGCACAGTCAAAACATACGACCCAGTGTTCTTGGGTTTCAGTAACGTCAGCTGATCCCCAGCTGTGTAGCCGGCAATGTGTCCTGCGACCGCCACGCTGACACAACAACTGAAATGTAAGGGATCCTGTCCCCCCCCCAAGGCGTTTGTTACTGAAAGAGCCATCTTGTGCAGCAGTAATGCTGCACAAGGAAAAGGTAGCTATTTTTGTTTAGCTCCTTGCACACGCAGAACTTAACACTTATAAAATGTGTCCACTGATACCGTAAAACCGTCCCGGAGGTGGGACTTTCCTTCGTAATATGACGCAGCACAGCTGTCATTCCTACCCCCTTGGCGCCGTGCCCCGGCTCCTCAGCGTTGTTTGATTCCGTCCCAGAGCCTGCGCTGTTATGTTATCCCTTGGCCAGGCACACTTAGCGCTGCCCCTCTCCTGACATCATTTGGTGTCAGGCTGACTGCGCCTGTGCAGCCGCGCTAGCCGAGAGCCCGCGTCGCAGTGTCTTCTGATTTAATCCCACTGGGGGCCTGAGATCCATGGACATGCGCAGTGCATATCTTAACCTCCGCCTCTCTCTCATCTCCATCAGCCTTCTTCAGACTGTGCGCCGTCAGCTGATCCCTAACAGCATGCCACGGCCATGACGCCGCACAGTCTGAAGAAGCTGGAAGGAGGGGAGTGAGAGGCAAGGATATGCACTGCGCATGCCCATGGATCACAGGTCCGCAGAGTGATTACATTAGATGACACAGCGAGGCGGGATCTCGTCCAGCGCAGCCGCACAGGCGCAGCCAGCCTGACACCAAATGATGTCAGAAGATGGGCAGCGCAAAATGTGTGCATGGCCAAGGGCTAACCTAACAGCGCAGGCTCCGGGACAGATTCAAACAACGCTGAGGAGGCCGCGCACGGCGCCAAGGGGGTAAGAATGACAGCTGTGCTGCGTCACATGACAAAGGAAAGTCCCTCCGACAGGACGGTTTAACGGTGTGAGGGGACACATTTCATAAGTGTCAAGTTCAGCGTTTGCAAGGACCATAATTAAAAGAGCTAAGTTTACCTTTTCCAGCATTAGTGCTGTACAATATGGCTCTTTCAGCTACAAACCCCTGAGGGGGGGGTTAAAGGTCCCCTTTCAACTTGCTCCAGTGCAGGCTTCGGCCTACACTATGCTCCTCCTGCTGACCCTGGGCTCTAACACCGCCAGTTGGCGCCCAGATGTGCCTCGCTGCACAGAGAAAAACACCAGCCAATGTGTCAGTGGGGTTCAGCACCGCCAGCTGTACCCCTGCTGTGTAGCCGGCAACGTGTCCTGCAACAGCCACGCAGACACAAGAACTGAAATTGAAGGGAACTTGTCCCCCCTCCCCCAGGCGTTTGTATGTTTCACAGCCACCTTGTACAGCAGTAATGCTGCATGTGTGCAAGGAGGCTCAGAAACGTATTCCCCTTGCACACGTGGAACTGAACACGTCTAAAATGTGTCCTCTGTGACCATTAAACCGTCCCTGAGGTGTGACTTTCCTTTGTAATTACACGCTGCAACCCCCTTGGTAGCGCTGCCCGTCTTCTGGCATCATTGTTTGGCTGGCTGCGCCTCTGCGGCCGCCCTGGCCCACACAACGCCCTCGGTGTCTTATTTATTTTGACTGCGAGGGTGTGATTGACGGGCATGAGCAGTGCATATCTTCGCCAGGCTGTCCCTCATCTCCTTCGGCCTTCTTCAGACTGTGCGGCTTCATGGCCGTGGCATGCGACAAGGGATCAGCTGACGCCGCACAGTCTGAAGCAGGTGTAAGGACCCGAGTGTGAGAGGCGAACATATGTACTGCGCCATGAATCCCAGCCCCGCAGTGTGAAACACTGTAAAGACACTGCGGGGCTGGGATTCATGGTCATCGCGTCCAACATTAAATGATGTCAGAAGATGGGCAGCGCTAACAGCGCAAGGCCAAGGGATAACACGACAGCGCAGACTCCTGTGCAGCAAATAACGACGCTCAAGAGGCCGCGCCCAGCACCAAGGTGAGGTTTTTGACAGCTGTGCTGCGTCTCATTACAAAGGGAACTCACGCCTCCAAAACAGTTTGACTGCTTAAGGGCCTAAATGTTATACGTGTTTCTTTCTGCGTGTGCAAGGAGCAAAATTAAAAGAGCAACCTTTGACTTGTGCAGCATTACTGCTGCCCAAGCTGTGGCTCTTGTAGTTTGTAATCCCTGAGGGGGGTTAAAGGTTACCTTTAAAATCGGTTCAATTAGGCTTCGGCCTACACTCCGCTCCACCTGCAGAGCCCGGGCTCCAACACCGCAAGTTGCTGTCCGGAAGTGCTGGCTGCACAGAGAAAAACACCAGCCAATGTGTCAGTGGGGTTCAGCACCGCCAGCTGTTCCCCTGCTGTGTAGCCGGCATCGTGTCCTGCAACAGCCACGCAGACACAAAGCTGCCGCCAGTGCAGGCTTCGGCCTACACTCTGCTCCCTCTCCTCCTGCTGACCCTGGGCTCTAACACCGCCAGTTGGGGCCCGGTACTGCTAGCTGCACAGAGAAAAACACCAGCCAATGTGTCAGTGGGGTTCAGCACCGCCAGCTGTTCCCCTGCTGTGTAGCCGGCAACGTGTCCTGCAACAGCCACGCAGACACAAGAACTGAAATTGAAGGGAACCTGTCCCCCCTCCCCCAGGTGTTTGTATGTTTTACAGCCACCTTGTACAGCAGTAATGCTGCATGTGTGCAAGGTGGCTCAGAAACTTATTCTCCTTGCACACGTGGAACAGAACACGTCTACAATGTGTCCCCTGAGACCATTAAAACGTCCCTGAGGTGTGACTTTCCTTTGTAATGACACGCAACAACCCCCTTGGTAGCACAGCCCTTCTTCTGACATCATTGTTTGGCTGGCTGCGCCTCTGCGGCCGCCCTGCCCGACACAACGCCCCTCGGTGTCTTATTTATTTTGACTGCGAGGGTGTGATTGACGGGCATGAGCAGTGCATATCTTCGCCAGGCTGTCACTCAGCTCCTTCCGCCTTCTTCAGACTGTGCGGCTTCATGGCCGTGGCATGCGACAAGGGATCAGCTGACGCCGCACAGTCTGTAGCAGGTGTAAGGACACGAGCGAGAGGCGAACATATGTACTGCGCCAGGCCATGAATCCCAGCCCCGCAGTGTGAAACACTGTAAAGACACTGCGGGGCTGGGATTCATGGGCATCGCGAACCGCACCAGCCGACATGAAATGATGTCAGAAGACGGGCAGCGCATGGCCAAGGGATGACGCAACAACGCAGACTCCTGTACAGCAAAATGCGATGCTCAGGAGGCCGCGCCCAGCACCAAGGTGGTATTTTTGCCAGCTGTGCTGCGTCTCATTACAAAGGGAACTCCCGCCTCCAAGACAGATTGACTGTATAAGGGCCAAAATGTTGTACGTGTTTCATTCAGCTTGTGCAAGGAACAAAATTAAAAGAGCAACCTGTGACTTGTGCGGCACTACTGCTGCATAAGGCGTGACTCTTCTAGTATGTAACACCTGAGGGGGGGTTAAAGGTTACCTTTAAAATTGGTTCAATTAGGCTTCGGCCTACACTCTGCTCCCTCTCCTCCTGCTGACCCTGGGCTCTAACACCGCCAGTTGGGGCCCGGTACTGCTAGCTGCACAGAGAAAAACACCAGCCAATGTGTCAGTGGGGTTCAGCACCACCAGCTGTTCCCCTGCTGTGTAGCCGGCATCGTGTCCTGCAACAGCCACGCAGACACAAAGCTGCCGCCAGTGCAGGCTTCGGCCTACACTCTGCTCCCTCTCCTCCTGCTGACCCTGGGCTCTAACACCGCCAGTTGGGGCCCGGTACTGCTAGCTGCACAGAGAAAAACACCAGCCAATGTGTCAGTGGGGTTCAGCACCGCCAGCTGTTCCCCTGCTGTGTAGCCGGCATCATGTCCTGCAACAGCCACGCAGACACAAAGCTGCCGCCAGTGCAGGCTTCGGCCTACACTCTGCTCCCTCTCCTCCTGCTGACCCTGGGCTCTAACACCGCCAGTTGGGGCCCGGTACTGCTAGCTGCACAGAGAAAAACACCAGCCAATGTGTCAGTGGGGTTCAGCACCGCCAGCTGTTCCCCTGCTGTGTAGCCGGCAACGTGTCCTGCAACAACCACGCAGACACAAAGCTGCCGCCAGTGCAGGCTTCGGCCTACACTCTGCTCCCTCTCCTCCTGCTGACCCTGGGCTCTAACACCGCCAGTTGGGGCCCGGTACTGCTAGCTGCACAGAGAAAAACACCAGCCAATGTGTCAGTGGGGTTCAGCACCGCCAGCTGTTCCCCTGCTGTGTAGCCGGCAACGTGTCCTGCAACAGCCACGCAGACACATAGCTGCCGCCAGTGCAGGCTTCGGCCTACACTCTGCTCCCTCTCCTCCTGCTGACCCTGGGCTCTAACACCGCTAGTTGGGGCTCTAGGAAGACAAGCTTGAATAGGTCCCCATCCTGGTTCCAGCACCGTTAGCTGGTTCCGGGCAGAGCCTTTGGCTTAGGTGCCTCCTTCTGGGTATCCGAGTTCCACTAACGTCAGGTGGTCCTTGGTAGTGCTTTCAGCACGGGTACCTCCTGCTTAGTAACCGGGTTCCAGTAACGTCAGCTGGTCCTCGGTAGTTCCATTGGCTCTTGGACCTTCGGCTACCCATCCGGGTTCCAGTACCGTCAGCTGGTTCTCGGCAGTGTCTTTTGCTCTTGTACCTTCTGCTCCCCATCCTGGTTCCAGTACCGTCAGCTGGTTCCGGGCAGAGCCTTTGGCTTAGGTGCCTCCCTCTGGGTATCCGAGTTCCACCAATGTCAGGTGGTCCTTGGTAGTGCTTTCAGGCATGGGTACCTCCTGCTTAGTAACCGGGTTCCAGTAACGTCAGCTGGTTCTCGGTAGTTCCATTGGCTCTTGGACCTTCGGGTAGCCATCCGAGTTCCAGTTCCATCAGCTGTTTCTCGGCATTTTCTCAGCCTTCTTGTACCTTCTGCTACATTTCCAAGTTCAAGACCCTAAAGACGACGACCCGGAAGACCACCCCTAAGATGACGACGACACCAGAGACGACAACCACTGAGATGACGACGACCCTGGAGACGATGACCCTGAAGACCACCCCGATGACGACGACCCCGGAGACGATGACCCTGGAGACGACGACGACCTGGAAGACCGAGAAGCAGAAGAACAAGAGGCTGCAGAACAAAGAGCAGAAGAACATTAAGCATAAGACTAAATATCAGAGCAAAAGATATTATCTAAATTATAAGCAGAAGAAGACTAAGCAGTGTATGGGGGTGAGTCCGTTCCTCCTCTTGGTGCCCCTGGATAAAGCCTGATGCTGCAGGCCAAACTGAACACGGACAAATGTAACTGTTTTGTGACAGGCAGAACGGAATGTGTAATCTTCAAACTTTTATAGATAACAACTACGGGAATGCCTGTCACAAATAAGAATATGATGAAGAAGTTGAATATGAAGAAGATAATTGTAAAATAAAAAGAATATGAACAATGTAACAAAATAAATAATAGGTAGAAGATGAAGAAGAAGATGAATAAGGTGAAGAAGTTGATGTCAAAGAAGCTGATGATGAGGATAATGAAGAAGAAAGTGTGGGAGAAGTAAAAAAGAAGGTGAAGGGCGTGGAAGTAGTGAAACATCAATATCTGACAAAATAAAATAAAAATTAACATAGTCAAAATCTTTCTAACGCCGAACGTCATAAAAAACAAAACAAAATCCTGCTATTCTATTAGAATGGGCTAAACCTCTGTGCCTTTAATGTCTCCGCCACCTCCCCCAATACATCCTACATTATTCTTAGTTGTTTTCCTTCATGTAGAATGAACCTACAAGTTAAGAAAGGGTTTATTTTAATTCCGATATTTTCGTCCCATTGACTTGCATTGGGATCGGGTATCGGTATCGGATTAGATCCGATACTTTGACGGTATCGGCCGATACTTTCCGATACCGATACTTTCCGATATCGGAAGGTATCGCTCAACACTAGTTGTCAATGGACTGATCTGGCAGGGCACATTTGACTCTCTACAAGAATTCATTAACTCAATAAACAAGAATGATAAAAATATCTTTGTCACCTTTCATGGTGACAGAGCTATGATTAATTTTTTGGATGTTACAGTATGGAGAGATGGGAACAATATGTTGCAAACTACCATATATAGAAAAGAGACCTCCACCAACAGCTTGCTGCACGCTTCATCCTCACACCCCAAGTATATGATTGATTCTGTCCCCATCGGACAGTTCCTTCTTTTACGGAGGATCTGTTTGAATAATGAGGATTTTGAGGTTAAGGCCAAAGACTTGTGTGATAGATTCCATGAGAGAGGTTATGGTAGATGGGTCATTAAAAAGGCCTATCATAGGGCTAAATACTCGACACGACAATCTCTGCTGTATGTTCGTGATGGACCGAAAAATACTTCCAACAAAATATGGTTTGTCACTAACTATCATCATGCCCAATTCTCCCGTATGAAACAATGCCTCAAGAAAGCATGGCCGATACTTCAAACAGATCCAATCCTCCAAAAGATCCTCCCTGAAACCCTGAGTGTGGTTATTCGGCGGTCAAGGAATCTGAAAGATTGTCTTGTTAGGAGCCACTATCAGGTGGACTCGAGCTCCAGATTTATTGATGGCGTGGGTCCTAGGTGTAGATGTGTGCCTTGTGGCCGGTGTCTCGCCTGTTCCAATATTGATTGCACTGACACATTTACTAACTCCTCTGGAGTGAGAGTATATGAGATCAGGAAACATATCACATGTACCACTCGTAATGTTATTTATTTTGCTACATATCTGTGCAACCTGATTTATATCGGGCTCACGACGCGTCAACTTAAAGTTCGCGTATGTGAGCACGTACTTGGTATTCAGGCGGCCGCCGGCCATGACGACACATCCACACTTCGTACCTTGCCCCGCCACTTTAAACTATATCACAATTGCGAAAGTACCATGCTCAGGGTTAGAGGGATTGATGCCATTGATCCGGAGATTCGGGGTAGGAGAGTTAGCTCCAGATTGGCACAAAAAGAAACCAGATGGATCTGGACGCTTGACACAGTCCATCCCAAAGGACTAAAGGAGAATATAAGTTTTGTACCATTCTTATAAATTTCAGCTGATGTAGTCAAGTCACATGTTTCTTGTTTTTAATTTTGTGTTTTTTATTCAGCCCCGCTAGCCATTGTCTACATATGATGAATGAGGCAGAACTTTGGACATCATCTACTATGTCTTTTATGCGTATTTTCATATATTTGAGTCTTCATCATCTATTATGAGATACCAACATTTTATCATTTGCACCGTATCTGCGATGGACATAATATTATACATAATATTATACAAAGATATGTTTCGTTGGCATATTATGTATGTTAATATATGTCCTTTGTGCATGCTACCTTTATTATATGGATATACTTGTTTCTTGTTATACGGAATACTGTATGTACTTGCATATATTTATTGTTCTATTGGGCTATTTGATTGGCTATTGCTGGTCCTCTACTCAATAAGTATATTTGAATCTGCTGTGTAATATGTGATAGTTTTTTGACTTAATGGCTAGCTATATATTAAGTCCTGCTACGCTTTTTTGTGCTCAAATTTATTGTTCTGTTTCCTTATGTCATCTATTAGTTGTTGCCCGCTGGTATTTTTACCTCCAGATCTGTGACTGCGGTACGCATGCATACCATGGCCCCTGTTTCCCTTGTCGGCCTGCGACGTCTCTTCGCACCATGGTGATGGTCATGTGATATCACGTGGTGTATGACGTCCTGCTGCCATGGTATCGCGTGCGTCACAGGAAGTGGTCATGGTATCGCGGGATTTTCTTTGAGACTATCTGTGTGCGGTATGCATTGTTACACACCTGTTTGCAACTATTTATCAGCGTACTGTGCACTAATTGGTGTTAAGGGCTTTTTATACCTGCACTTCCCCTTTGTTGTTACCCCTTGAGAAAGGCTACACCACCAAAACGCGCATCGGGGAGGACGCTCACAGATATATTCCCGGCTTTATTAGATAACTATAATAGCCCTTTGGCTACTTTTGAATGACTTACATAATGTTTGCCGGTTTGTTTAGTTGATACAATAGGCCACATGGGCTAGAGTGCAATAGATTTATTTTTTTATATTTGCTAAAACTTTATTGAACCCATGAACCTATGCTGCTAGAACAATACATATTATATGCCTGTGAGCGTCCGCCTTTGTCATGTGTGAGTGGGTGTATTTCCCCTCTTTTTTCCCTTTGTCATCTGTATCTGGTCACATTAATAACATTTTTGTAAACTATGTCTAGTATATTGGAAGTTCTTTGACGTGGTTTCTCTTCGTTGCATATTACTTGTGTTTGGTATGATGTGATTCGTGTTAGTATCTGGTTATTTTTGTTGATATTTTTTTAATATAGTTTTGGTTTTTATATGAATAGGAGAGATAGCTGTGAACCAATGTAGAATTGATCTCTTATAAAATCACTGTTTAATACTGTGATTCGACTCTCATCCCTCCCTGCATCTCCCCTGGCTCACTCTCCACATTTGATCCCATCACAAAAGAAGTCTCCAAGCTCCTCTCCTCTTCTCGTCCGACTACATGCACCACCGACCCCATTCCCTCACACCTCCTCCAGTCTCTCTCCCCAGTCGTCACAACTCACCTAACTACAATTTTTAATCTCTCCCTCTCCCTCTCCCCTTCATCTCTAAACTCTTGGAGCACCTGATCTACTCCCACCTTACCCGTTACTAGGGTTGAGCAAAACGGATCAGACAAATTCAAAAATCGCCGACTTTCGGCAAAGTCGGGTTTTATGAAACCCGACCCGATCCTAGTGTGGGATCGGCCATGAGGTCGCCGATCTGCGCGCAAAAGTCGCGTTTCATATGACGCTTTCAGCACCATTTTTCAGACGATGAAGGAGGACGCAGAGTGTGGGCAGCGTGATGACATAGGTCGCGGTCCCCACCATTTTAGAGAAGGGCATGACAGTGATTGGCTTGCTTTCTGCGGCATCACAGGGGCTATAAAGGGGCGTGCACGCCGACCGCCATCTTACTTCAGCCGATCTTAGCATAGGGAGAGGTTGCTGCAGCTTCATCAGAAGAAGGGATATAGTTAGGGAGGGAAGATTAACCCCCAAACTGCTTGTGCTGTAGCGATTTCCACTGTCCAACACCACCTTTTTTTGCAGTGACAGTGGAGGCTATATCTTTGTGCATCAGCTCTGTAGCTTATTAGGCTGCCTTATAAGGCTCCCTGATAGCTGCATTGCTGTTTGCACGCTGCTGTGCAAACAAACTGCTTTTTTAAAAGCAAAAATCCTGCTGCTCCTTTCTGCACTTTTATCTTGTTTATTTGTCCACACTTTTGTGTGCAGCAGTCCTTTTTATTGCTGCCATACTTGTCCTGAGATCATTGTAGGGAGATTGAAATTGTACTACAGCCCTTGTATTTTTCATATATCTTCCACCCACTTTCTGCCACTTACATTGTGTTGTTTTATACACTGGGCCTGAGTTTTGGTTCAGTCTCCCCCCAAAAAAGTGAGATTCAAATTCTCACAAAGTGGATATACTTCAGTCCTGTTAGTTTGTCGTATGTCAGCCAGCCACTTTCTGCCACTTAGATTGCATTGTTATATACACTGGGCCTGAGTTTTGGTTCAGTCTCCCCCCAAAAAAGTGAGATTCAAATTCTCACAAAGTGGATATACTTCCGTCCTGTTAGTTTGTCCTATATCAGCCAGCCACTTTCTGCCACTTAACATTGTGTTGTTTTATGCACAGGGCCTGAGTTTTGGTTCAGTCTCCCAAAAAAGAGGGAGATTTAAATTCTCAACAAGTTTATCTGCACCTTCTACCTTGTTTTACAGTACCATATAACGGTTGTTATTTTGGTTAGATTTTCCAAAAAATGAGTCATAGGGGACAACATGGCAGAGGTGTTAAAGGTGCACAAATCCAAAGTGGCGTTGGACAGGGGGGTTTTATGACCAGGTTGTGGAGTGATTTCGCAATGACCGCTGACACGACAGGTACTGCTGCATCGATTCAAAGTGACAGGAGACAGCATTTGTCCAGTAGAGTTACGAACTACTTTTCCTCCCGTATCGATGTTCTCCCTCACAGGTCATTCTTCTTTGATTACTGGGCATCTAAAATAGGCACGTGGCCTGAATTGGGAGAATATGCATTAAAGGAGCTCGCTTGCCCTGCTGCTAGTGTGCTATCAGAAAGAGTCTTCAGTGCTGCAGGTTCAATACTGACCGAAAAAAGGACATGTCTGGCTACCCAAAATGTTGATGATCTAACCTTCATTAAAATGAACCAATCATGGATTTCAAATTATTTTGCCCCACCTTCCCCTGCTGACACGTAGCTTGCCTGAAAAATGTCTTGCTTTTGGCCTCCTCTTACTGACTGCTCCAATTCCTCCATTTGCAGCTGCTGAATGTCCACCATAGGCCATTTTTATACCGCCCTATATGGGCTGACTCCCCCCACAGGGCCGTGGTCACCACCTGGCGCAAGCACTCGTGCGAGTGCTGTTTGCCTGGACAGGTGGTTGGGCCCACTCTAGGGCGACGGCACTGGCACAGGGTCCCTCATAGTACAATGAAGTGTCTCTGATGGTGGTGGTGCACAACCAACGTCAGACACACCGTCGTAATATGAGGGGCCCTGTGCCAGTACCGCTGCCCGCGAAAAAGTGTTCCCCCCAGCTCGAACAGTGCTCTACCACTTGCAATACTAACCTCTCCCTGCTCCACCACTGTGTAGTCTGTGCTTTTAAATCCTTCAATGGCACTGCCAATACAAATTTGTTGAAATGATAGATGATAGTTAAAATACACAAGGGCCCTGGCCTCCATTTAGACCAGTTAATACTTTGCGCCTACTACCACTGTTTGCTACTCAGCAGAGGAGCCCACCCCTGTACCTAGCTATGTCACCTGTTTATTTATCAACAATTTTTTGGCAGACATTTAGCCCACTTTATTATTTGGGCCTACTAACTGTGTCTCCAACTCATTACAGTTTTCCCCAATGAACAAAGCAATGTTGCCTGTTTAGTCCTGTTACCACATTTGAACTGCATTTAGCCTACTTTATTATTTGGGCCTACTAACTGTGTCTGCCACTCATTACAGTTTTCCTCCACTGATCAAAGCAATGCCGCCTGTTTAGTCCTGTTACCAATTTTGAACTGCATTTAGCCTACTTTATTATTTGGGCCTATATCTGTTTCCTTCTCCTGCCCATTGCCCAGCCACTGCTAGATGAGTCTGCTGGTACATTGACCCAGACCACTACATTCCCCTTGCAGTCTACACAGCCAGAATCTGACCCTGCTGAAAATCAGGTTCCCCTTCCCGCATACTATACCACCTTACACGGGGACAAAGAAGAAGGTGCAGATGAAAGTGCAGGTTCCTTCATCAGGTGGGGGGGCATACTCATTGGCGATGTCACTGGCACAGGGCCCCTCATAGTATGCAAAAGTGTCTCTGCCAGTGGGAGGCGCCACCTGCCGTCAAACACACCGCCGTACTATGAGGGGCCCTGTGCCAGTGCCAACGAGTGGGCCCCCCCTGCTTGCTCAGGATCACAGCACTTGCAAAGTTGAAATACTTACCTCTCCCTGCTCCACCGCTGTGACGTATTCCGCGTTTCCTGGGCCCACGAAAATCTTGAGCCAGCCCTACCCCCCACAACTTTAGCCAAATGACCCCCAGTTTTCAATGCCTAACTATTATTATAAAGTAAATTAAGATTGACTAGCTTAAGTAATAAGAATTGATGTTTTTGGCATTAAAATGGGCACTGTAGATGTTTTCCTGTCCTCCACTCACTGCTGACTTTGATTCCCCATTGACTTGCATTGGGTTTCGTGTTTCAGTCGGCCCCTGACTTTTCGCAATAATTGGCCGATGTCACCCGACCCGACTTTTGACAAAGTCGGGTTTTGCGAAACCCGACTCGATCCGAAAAAAGTAAAAGTCGCTCAACTCTACCCGTTACCTCTCCACTCCCTCCCTCCTAGACCCTTCACAGTCCAGTTTCCGCCCCCTACATTCGACAGAAACTGCACTCATCAAATTGACCAATCACCTTCTGACAGCAAAATATGACGGTGACCACTCTCTGCTCATTCTTCTTGACCTTTCTGCAGCTTTCGACACTGTTGACCGCCCTCTCCTACTCTCTAGGCTCCAGTCACTAGGCATTAAGGACACTTTTCTCTCCTGGTTCTCCTCCTATCTTTCTTACCGCTCCTTCAGTGTTCTGTTCTCTGGCTCCACTTCATCTCCTCTTCCTCTCACTGTCGGGGTACCTCAGGGCCCAGTCCTTGGCCCCCTTCTCTTCTCCCTTTACACAGCCCCAATTGAACAGACCATCAGCAGATTTGGCTTTCAGTACCATCTTTATGCTGATGACGCACAACTATACACGTCAGCCCCTGACCTTACCCCCACTGTACTACAGAACGCCACTGACTGTCTGTCTGCAGTCTCCAACATCATGTCCGCTCTCTACCTGAAACTCATCCTCTAAAAAACTGAACTTCTTCTGCTCCCGCCGTCTACTAACCTCCCTAAATCTGACATTTCCCTCTCCGTGGGTGGCACCATAATAACGCCTAGGCAGCAGGCACGCTATCTGGGTGTTATGTTTGACTCTGATCTCTCCTTCACCTCCCATATACAATCTCTTGCCCGCTCGTGCCGCTTACATTTAAAGAACATCTCTAGAATCCGCCCTTTTCTCACCATGGAAACAACAAAAACCCTCACTGTCGCCCAGATCCACTCCCATCTGGACTTCTGCAATGCTCTATTAATTGGCCTCCCCCTCACTCGACTTTCCCCTCTCCAGTCCATCCTTAATGCAGCAGCCAGGGTCGTCCATCTGGCTAATTGTTGCTCGGACACGTCCGCTCTTCGCCAGTCGTTACACTGGCTGCCCATTCATTACAGGATACAATTCAAAGTACTTGTTCTCACCCACAAAGCTCTCCACAGTGCGGCACCCCCTTTTATCTCATTCCTCATTTCTGTCTATCAGCCTAACCGACCACTGCACTCTGCAAATGACTTTCAACTAACCTCTAATCTGTACCTCCCACTCCCGACTCCAAGACTTCTCCTGTGCTGCGCCAATCCTCTGGAATGCTCTACCCCAAGATATTAGGACCATCCACAATTTACATAATTTTAGGCGCTCCCTCAAAACACATTTGTTCAGAGCGGCCTACCACGTTCACTAATCAAAGTCATTTTGTTTGTGTTTGTGTGTGGCCCATTCACTATCTCCATCTATCCCCCACCACTTGAAGATGGCAGGACCATCATTGTAACCATGGTACCGATGAAAACATCATCTTGTCCCGCAAAAAACGAGCCACAATGCAGCATCATCAGCGAAAAAATAAAAAAGTTATAGTCCTCAGAATAAAGCGATGCAAAAATAATTATTTTTTCTATAAAATAGTTTTTATCGTATAAAAGCGCCAAAACATAAAATCTGACCCGAAGAATAAAACTGCTTCATCCATTTTACCAAACGCGGAACGGTATAAACGACCCCCCAAAAGAAATTCATGAATAGCTGGTTTTTGGTCATTCTGCATCACAAAAATCAGAATAAAAAGCGATCAAAAAATGTCACGTGCCCGAAAATGTTACCAATAAAAACGTCAACTTGTCCCGCAAAAAACAAGACCTCATATGACTCTGTGGACCAAAATATGGAAAAATTATAGCTCTCAAAATGTGGTAACGCAAAAAATATTTTTTGCAATAAAAAGCGTCTTTAAGTGTGTGACGGCTGCCAATCATAAAAATCCGCTAGAAAACCCGCTATAAATAGTAAATCAAACCCCCTTCATCACCTCCTTAGTTAGGGAAAATTAAAAAATTAAAAAATGTATTTATTTCCATTTTCCCATTAGGGTTAGGGCTAGGGTTAGGGCTAGGGTTAGGGCTAGGATTAGGGCTATGGTTAGGGTTAGGGCTAGGGTTAGGTTTATGGCTAGGGTTAGGGCTAGGGTTAGGGTTAGGGCTAGGGTTAGAGCTAGGGCTAGGGTTGGGGCTAGGGCTAGGGTTAGGGTTGGGGCTAGGGTTAGGGCTAGGGTTAGGGCTAGGGTTAGGGCTAGGGTTAGGGCTAGGGCTAGGGCTAGGGTTAGGGCTAGGGCTAGAGCTAGGGCTAGGGTTGGGGCTAGGGCTAGGGTTAGGGCTAGGGTTAGGGCTAGGGTTAGGGTTAATGCTACAGTTAGGGTCGGGGCTAAAGTTAGGGTTAGGGTTGGGGCTAAAGTTAGGGTTAGGGTTTGGATTACATTTACGGTTGGGAATAGGGTTGGGATTAGGGTTAGGGGTGTGTGAGGGTTAAGGGTGTGGTTAAGGTTACCATTGGGATTAGGGTTAGGGGTGTGTTTGGATTAGAGTTTCAGTTATAATTTGGGGGTTTCCACTGTTTAGGCACATCAGGGGCTCTCCAAACGCAACATGGCATCCCATCTCAATTTCTGTCAGTTTTGCATTGAAAAGTAGTGTTGAGCATTCCGATACCGCAAGTATCGGGTATCGGCCGATACTTGCGGGTATCGGAATTCCGATACCGAGATCCGATACTTTTGTGGTATCGGGTATCGGCATCGAAACAACATTAATGTAAAAATGTGTAAAAGAGAGAATTAAAATAAAAATTTTTGCTATACTCACCTCTCCGACGCAGCCTGGACCTCACCGAGGGAACCGGCAGCGTTGTTTGCTTAAAATTCGCGCGTTTACTTCCTTACGTGAAGTCCCGGCTTGTGATTGGTCGCGTGCCGCCCATGTGGCCGCGACGCGACCAATCACAGCAAGCCGTGACGTAATTCCAGGTCCTTCAGGATTTTAAAATTACGTTCTGGCTTATGATTGGTCACGTCGCGGTCACATGGGCGACGCGACCAATCACAAGCCGTGACGTCACGGGAGGCTGGACACGCGCGCATTTTAAAATGCGCGCGTGTCCAGCCTTCCGTGACGTCACGGCTTGTGATTGGTCGCGTCACCCATGTGACCGCGACGCGACCAATCACAAGCCAGAACGTAATTTTAAAATCCTGAAGGACCTAAAATTACGTCACGGCTTGCTGTGATTGGTCGCGTCGCGGCCACATGGGCGGCACGCGACCAATCACAAGCCGGGACGTCACGGGAGGCAGGACACGCGCGCATTTTAAAATGCGCGCGTGTCCAGCCTTCCGTGACGTCACGGCTTGTGATTGGTCGCGTCACCCATGTGACCGCGACGCAACCAATCATAAGCCAGAACGTAATTTTAAAATGCTGAAGGACCTAAAATTACGTCACGGCTTGCTGTGATTGGTCGCGTCGCGGCCACATGGGCGGCACGCGACCAATCACAAGCCGGGACTTCACGTAAGGAAGTAAACGCGCAAATTTTAAGCAAACAACGCTGCCGGTTCCCTCGGTGAGGTCCAGGCTGCGTCGGAGAGGTGAGTATAGCAATATTTTTTATTTTAATTCTTTCTTTTACACATTAATATGGATCCCAGGGCCTGAAGGAGAGTTTCCTCTCCTTCAGACCCTGGGAACCATCAGGGATACCGTCCGATACTTGAGTCCCATTGACTTGTATTGGTATCGGGTATCGGTATCGGATTGGATCCGATACTTTGCCGGTATCGGCCGATACTTTCCGATACCGATACTTTCAAGTATCGGACGGTATCGCTCAACACTATTGAAAAGTCAAACGTCGCTCTTTCCTTTCCGAGCTCTCCCATGCACCCAAACAGTGGTTTACCCCCACATATGGGGTATCAGCATACTCAAGACAAATTGTCCAACAACTTTTGGGGTCCAATTTCTTCTGTTACCCTTGGGAAAATAAAAAACTGGGGGCGAAAAGATCATTTTTGTGAAAAAAATATGATTTTTTATTTTTACGGCTCTGCATTATAAACTTCTGTGAATCACTTAAAGGGTCAAAGTGCTCACCACACATATAGATAAGTTCCTTATGGCGTCTACTTTCCAAAATGGTGTCACTTGTGGGGGGTTTCAATGTTTAGGCACATCAGGGGCTTTCTAAACGCAACATGGCGTCCCATCTCAATTCAAGTCAATCTTGCATTGAAAAGTCAAATGGTGCTCCTTCGCTTCCGAGCTCTGCCTTGCGCCCAAACAGTGGTTTACCCCCAAATATGGGGTATTGGCGTACTCAGGACAAATTGTACAACAACTTTTGCAGTCCATTTTCTCCTGTTACTCTTGGTAAAATAAAACAAATTGGAGGTGAAATAAATTTTTTGTGAAAAAAAGTTAAATGTTCATTTTTATTTAAACATTCCAAAAATTCCTGTGAAACACCTGAAGGGTTAATAAACTTTTTGAATGTGGTTTTGTGCACCTTGAGGGGTGCAGTTTTTAGAATGGTGTCACACTTGGTTATTTTTTATCATATAGACCCCTCAAAATGACTTCAAATGAGATGTGGTCCCTAAAAAAAAAAATGGTGTTGTAAAAATGAGAAATTGCTGGTCAACTTTTAACCCTTATAATTCCCTAACAAAAAAAAAAAATTTGGTTCCAAAATTGTGCTGATGTAAAGTAGACATGTGGGAAATGTTACATATTAAGTATTTTGTGTGACATATCTCTGTGATTTAATTGTATAAAAATTCAAAGTTGGAAAATTGCAATATTTTCAAAAGTTTCGCCAAATCTCCTTTTTTTTCACAAATAAACGCAGGTAATATCAAAGAAATGTTATGACTATCATGAAGTACAGTATGTTATGAGAAAACAATGTCAGAATCACTGGGATCCATTGAAGCATTCCAGAGTTATAATCTCATAAAGGGACAGTGGTCAGAATTGTAAAAATTGGCCCGGTCATTAACGTGCAAACGACCCTTGGGGGTAAAGGGGTTAACATTCTGATCAGACTGTATGAAGCCCACTGCCAAACCTCTTAGTGGGTCCCTATCGCCCTAACGGAGTGGAGCCGTGGGCCGACCACTGCTGCAGCAACAGTGCACAAACAGGGCAGATGGCCTGGTGCCTCACAGCGTCCATGCTGCAAGACAGGGTCCCCATGACCCCAGACTCCACTGCCCCAGCAGCACAAAGCCACAGCAACAATGGCCACCACACATCACCAACACTAAATATAAGGAGCAATGAAACTCACCTTTCTCAAGCTCTCCAGTGAGAACTGGAGTCTCTTGCTAATTTGAAACCACCTGTGCCAAATGGGTGGAGTGAATATCCAAAGAAAAAAAAGGACAGATCATGCAATATGCTGAAAAAGAGACTGGACAGCACCTCCAAAAATCATGCAATGATCTAATGTCGCTAGGCAAAAATCTATATAACTGAACATGAGGTTATTATTTTAACATTCTGATCAGACTGTATTAAGCCCACTGCCACGTCACGGCAAACCTCTTAGTGGGTCCCTATTGCCCTAACGGAGCGGAGCCGTGCACCGACCACTGCCACAGCGGCAATGCATTAGCAGGGCGGACGGCCTGGTGCCCCACAGCGCCGATGCTGCAAGACTGAGTCCCCATGACTTCAGACAACGCCACCCCACCAGCACAAAACTATAGCAAGCAGCCTAGTAAGTGACACATCGCAGGAATCGGGGTCTCTCAACATTTTGCTGCTTTTAAAGTAGGTGGTAAAATCCCTTTAAGTGCACCATAGACTGGTTGCGAAAAGGATCCAGAGATCCCCACCAATTACTCAAGCCACAATGCAGAAATGCCTCTCTCCTGTATTTGAAGGTACACAGTTGTGTATGGCCCACCACAAGCTTTATATTGAGCCTGCAAACTGCTGTGTGAGCGCTCATGAAGGAGCTCTATACTTTGAGCGATCTGTGGTGTCGCAAAACCAGGACATTCACAAGTCTATAAGTTAAAAATGTTTAGTTACACTTGTAGTTTTCCCAATGTTTCTTGCAATCAAGAACTCTCTATAATGTATAATTAATGTTTATTTTTATTAGCATTTCATTAACACAAACATGGGACAGAAATGAAATAAAATCCTGCACAATCTCATTTTCACAGCTTTGCTCTATTTACTAAACACTTATATATGGTACATTATTGGTTTATGAAAATTAGGTCACACTCATAATTTACTAGATGGTGGCCCGATTCTAACGCATCGGGTATTCTAGAATATGCATGTCCACGTAGTATATTGCACAGCCCACGTAGTATATTGCCCAGCCACGTAGTATATTGCACAGCCCACGTAGTAAATTGCACAGCCCACGTAGTATATTGCCCAGCCACGTAGTATATTGCCCAGCCACATAGAATATTGCCCAGCCACATAGTATATTGCCCAGTCACGTAGTGTACAGCACAGAGCCACGTAGTATACAGCACAGAGCCATGTAGTATATTGCCCAGTCACATAGTATATTGGCCAGTCATGTAGTATGCACCATATCCCTGTTAAAAAAAGAATTAAAATAAAAAATAGTTACATACTCACCCTCCGTTGGCCCCCGGATCGAAGCGGCTACTGATGCTCCCGGATCGAAGCGGTTACCGATGCTCCTCGCGCAATCTGGTCTGAAGAGTGCATTGTGGTCTCGCGAGATGATGACGTAGCGGACTCGCAAGACCGCATGTCATCATCTCATGAGACCGCAATGCATGGAGCGGTCACCGGGGCGTCGCGAGGAGAGTCGGTAACCGCTTCGATCTGGGAGCATCGGTAACCGCTTCGATCCGGGGGCCAACGGAGGGTGAGTATGTAACTATTTTTTATTTTTTTTATTATTTTTAACATTAGATCTTTTTACTATTCATGCTGCATAGGCAGCATGAATAGTAAACGTTGGTCACACAGGGTTAATAGCAGCATTAACCGAGTGTGTTACACCGCGGTCAACGCTGCCATGAACCCTGTGTGAGCGGTGACTGGAGGGGAGTATGCGGGCGCCGGGCACTGACTGCGGGGAGTAAGGAGCGGCCATTTTCTTCTGGACTGTGGCCGTCGCTGATTGGTCGTGGCTGTTTTGCCGCGACCAATCAGCGACTTGGATTTCCATGACAGACAGAGGCCGCGACCAATAAATATCCGTGACAGACAGAAGGACAGACAGACAGAAAGACGGAAGTGACCCTTAGACAATTATATAGTAGATTGGTCCTTCTCCCTAAACTAGACATTTTACATTGAACACAATATTGAAATATACTTCTAACATTTATAATGTATCAGATATTTATGTTCTGTTTGTTCATGCTTTGTTTACCTGCAAATTACTCTAAGTACCGTATTTTAGCCCACTTCTTCCATTCCTCCGCAGCGAGATAACTGCCTGCCCCTAAGTGTATATATTTCCTAAAGTGATCCACTGAAGGTTATACATATGTTTAGAATACCAATGTGACTAAAATGCTCTTTACAGGAGGCAATTTGTTAAAAAGTTTTTATGGCATCACGTAACATGCTGTGCTTCTACATTTTATATCCAGCTATCAAAGCCCTGTAAACAAATACTCACTGAATTCCAAATTGAGTATAAAGTCAATACTGGCTTGCAGGGAAATTTGGAAGAAGTCCCTATACTCTTCTCAGCATCAGCAAAAACTGAGACCAGCGGCCTGATCCCTTAAGGTGACTGCTGTATACTCTTTCACCTTTGATCACAGGCAGCACAGAAAAAAGCACGAAGAACTGTGCATCCAATGAAATCTTGTACTTAATGCTTGATGAATACTTATTTATTGCAGCACAAACTATGTTTTTAAAATCCATTCAAAACAATTGCACCTGGAAAAGATTTTTATACTGCATCATATGCATCCCTGACTAGTTATATGTGTATTAAAGGGCACCAAGAGCCTACCATGTACATTTAGGTGAGAATCTGAGACTCGCGGAGGCCTAATTCAGAAGAAGGTGCTAGCCATGATTTAACAATAAAACTTGAGAGCCCTTCGAAGCAGAGGGTGGGTCTATAACAGGCTATTGGTACTATAGATTGATCCTTCAAAACAAATACAAAAAACAGCCAGATGTAATATAATCCCATATAAATATAATAATTCAAGAAACAATTCATTTTATTCAAGAGCAAGGGTTACTGTAGTCACATGCACATTAGCTCTAAATACTAATGTGCTTTAGTGGCATAGCTAGGGTATCAATGAAATAGAGTAAACTGACATTAAGATCAAAGTTATTTCATTGGTAGGTGGAAAACAACTTGTTAACAGCAGTGATGTCTGCCAGAAAGAATTAGATTTGATTTTAACCCCTTCCTGACCGATGCGGTATATATACACTGCTCAAAAAATAAAGGGAACACTAAAATCCCACAACCTAGATATCACTGAATGAAATATTCCAGTTGTAAATCTTTATTCATTACATAGTGGAATGTGTTGAGAACAATAAAACTTAAAAATGATCAACATAAATCACAACTAATATCCCACGGAGGTCTGGAGTTGGAATGATGCTCAAAATCAAAGTGGAAAATGAAGTTACAGGCTGATCCAACTTCAGTGGGAATGCCTCAAGACAAGGAAATGATGCTCAGTAGTGTGTGTGGACTCCACGTGCCTGTATGATCTCCCTACAATGCCTGGGCATGCTCCTGATGAGGCAGTGGATGGTCTCCTGAGGGATCTCCTCCCAGACCTGGACTAAAGCATCCGCCAACTCCTGGACAGTCTGTGGTGCAACGTAACGTTGGTGAATGGTGTGAGACATTATGTCCCAGATGTGTTCAATCGGATTCAGGTCTGGGGAACGGGCAAGCCAGTCCATAGCTTCAATGCCTTCATCTTGCAGGAACTGCTGACAGACACCAGCTACATGATGTCTGGCATTGTCCTGCATTAGGAGGAATCCAGGGCCAACCGCACCAGCATATGGTCTCACAAGGGGTCTGAGGATCTCATCTAGGTACCTGATGGCAGTCAGGCTACCTCTGGCGAGCACATGGAGGGCTGTGCGGCCCTCCAAAGAAATTCCTCCCCAAATCATTACTGACCCACTGCCAAACCGGTCATGCTAAAGGATGTTGCAGGCAGCAGATCATTCTCCACGGCGTCTCCAGACTCTGTCACATCTGTCACTTGTGCTCAGTGTGAACCTTCATCTGTGAAGAGCACAGTGCGCCAGTGGTGAATTTGCCAATCTTAGTGTTCTGTGGCAAATGCAAGCATCCTGCACGTTATTGGGCTGTGAGCACAACCCCCATCTGTGGACGTCGGGCACTCAGACTATCCTCATGGAGTCAGTTTTTAACCGTTTGTGCAGACACATGCATATTTGTGGCCTGCTGGAGATCATTTTGCAGGGCTCTGGAAGTGCTCTTCCTATTCCTCCTTGCACAAAGGCTGAGGTAGTGGTCCTGCTGCTGGGTTGTTGCCCTCCTACTGCCCCCTCCACGTCTCCTGGTGTACAGGCCTGTCTCCTGGTAGCGCCTTCAGCCCCTGAACACTACGCTGACAGACACAGCAAACCTTCTTGCCACAGCTCGCATTGATGTGCCATCCTGGATGAGCTGCACTACCTGAGCCACTTGTGTGGGTTGTAGAGTCCGTCTCATGCTCCCACCAGTTTAAAAGAACAACCAACATTCAAAAGTGACCAAAACATTAGTACTGAGATGTGGTCTGTGGTCCCCACCTGCAGAACCACTCCTTTATTGAGTGTGTCTTGATAATTGCCAATAATTTCCATCTGTTGTCTATTCCATTTGCACAACAGCATGTGAAATTGATTGTCAAACAGTGTTGCTTCCTAAGTGGACAGTTTGATTTCACAGAAGTTTGATTTACTTGGAGCTATAATATGTTGTTGTTTAAGTGTTCCCTGTATTTTTTGAGCAGTGTATATATGTCAACGGACAGGAGGCTGTGCGTGGGTGATTGCCGCCGGCTGTCAGCTGACCACCAGCACTCAGTGCCTGAAGTGGTACCCATGATGCTCCGGGCAATTTAACCCCTTAAATGCTGTGATCGATATTGATCTCAGCATTTAGAAGGCATGCAGAAGGAGGGAGCCCCCTCTGCACTTTGACGCTGCTTTGCTATGCTGTACAAATGATCAAACTGCAAAAAGTGAAAGTCTCATAGCGGGACATAGTAAAAAAGTAAAAAAAAACTAAAAAGAAAGTTGTAAAAACCTTAAAAATAAATACAAATTAATATATGTACTGTATATATATATATATATATATATATATATATATATATATATATATGACCCAACCTATAAAACTGTCCTAATAGTTAAAACCTGTTGTGAAAAAAAATAAAAATTGGGCACAAAATGATGCTCTATTATCATACCACTGAACAAAAAGACGAATGTAAATCAATATCGTGTCTCTGAAAACAAGCTGCCTTACAGCTCCATCAGCTGAAAAATAAAAAAGTTATAGCTCTCAGAATAAAGATGCAAAAATATTTATTTTTACTATAAAATAGTTTTTATTGTGCAAAAGTGCCAAAACATAAAACAATTATATAAATGATAATAATTGATATAAATGGGGTATTCACTGTAATCGTACAGATTCGAAGAATAAAACTGCCTTATTAATTTTACCACACACAAACGGCATACAAAAAACTCCAAAAACAATTCCAGAAGTGCTGGTTTTTGATCAGCACGATGGTTCAATTGTTAGCACTGCAGCTTTACAGTGCTTGAGTCCTGGGTTCAAATCACACCAAGGACAACATCTGTAAGGAGTTTGTATGTTCACCCTGTGTTTGCGTGGGGGTACTCCGGTTTCCACCCACACTCCAAAGACATACTTCATAAGGAATTTAGATTGTGAGCCCCATTGGGGACAGCGATGATAATGTGTGTAAAGTGCTGTGGAATATGTTTTTGTTAGCGCTATATAAAGATTATTATTATTAATACGCCTCACAAAAATCGAAATAGACAGCGATCAAAAAATGTCATATGATCAAAAATGGTACCAATAAAAACGTCACCTTTCCTGCAAATACAAAGCCCCCATATAACTCTAACTCTTAATATATGGCGATGCAAAAACTAGTTTTTGCAAAAAACAGCATCTTTTAGTGTGTGACAGTAGCAAGTAGCAAAACAGGAAAAAACAATATAAATCTGGTATTGCTGTATTCGCACTGACCCAAAGAATAAAGTTGTCTTATCACTAGTGTTGAGCATTCCGATACCGCAAGTATCGGGTATCGGCCGATATTTGCTGTATCGGAATTCCGATACCGAGATCCGATACTTTTGTGGTATCGGGTATCGGTATCGAAACAACATTAATGTGTAAAATAAAGAATTAAAATAAAAAATATTGCTATACTCACCTCTCCGACGCAGCCTGCACCTTACCGAGGGAACCGGCAGCGTTGTTTGCTTAAAATTCGCGCTTTAACTTCCTTACTTGAAGTCCCGGCTTGTGATTGGTCGCGCGCCGCCCATGTGACCGCGACGCGACCAATCACAGCAAGCCGTGACGTAATTTTAGGTCCTTCAGGATTTTAAAATTACGTTCCGGCGTTGTGATTGGTTGCGTCGCGGTCACATGGGCGACGCGACCAATCACAAGCCGTGACGTCACGGGAGGCAGGAGACGCGCGCATTTTAAAATGCGCGCGTGTCCTGCCTCCCGTGACGTCACGGCTTGTGATTGGTCGCGTCGCCCATGTGACCGCGACGCAACCAATCACAACGCCGGAACGTAATTTTAAAATCCTGAAGGACCTAAAATTACGTCACGGCTTGCTGTGATTGGTCGCGTCGCGGTCACATGGGCGGCGCGCGACCAATCACAAGCCGGGACTTCAAGTAAGGAAGTTAAAGCGCGAATTTTAAGCAAACAACGCTGCCGGTTCCCTCGCTGAAGTCCAGGCTGCGTCGGAGAGGTGAGTATAGCAATATTTTTTATTTTAATTCTTTATTTTACACATTAATATGGTTCCCAGGGCCTGAAGGAGAGTTTCCTCTCCTTCAGACCCTGGGAACCATCAGGAATACCGTCCGATACATGAGTCCCATTGACTTGTATTGGTATCGGGTATCGGTATCGGATTAGATCCGATACTTTGCCGGTATCGGCCGATACTTTCCGATACCGATACTTTCAAGTATCGGACGGTATCGCTCAACACTACTAATCACTTATATCGAATGAAAAACGGTGTAAAAAAATAAATAAAACCGGCTCACATTTGTCCTGTTACCTACGCTGAGCGCTTACTCCGGGGTTTCCATGTAACTGTCTGAAATACGTGATTCAGATGAAAGCCCAGGTGGAATATTCCCTATAATGAGGCACATGGAGGCACTGTCGATGCCATCTGGCCTATGATCCGGCGGTGGCCATCTTTTAGGTGTGCATAAAAGCGAGGTCGACCACAGTTTTGTGCATTTCTGGGAAAAACACGACGCTGAATAGAGGCTAGACGGAGTCCAGTTTAACTCTGCTGCCTCATTATAATGAGTGGCTCCCTCAGGGGTTTCATCTAAATCACATCACTTGGAGATTTAGATGGAAACACCGATGTCAGTGCTCAGCGTAGAGCGCTGGATAAATTTGATCCCAAACATTATGTAAAATGTTCCCAATAAAAGTTCAACTGAATCCACAAAAAAAGCAAATCCCCACTCAGGTCTATCATCTGTTAATGGAAATATAGGGGGCTTCTATGTAACTTAAAATACAAAGACTCTGGAAAAGCTAAATGGCTTTTCGCCACCCCCAAAACAAATTTAGCAGATCCTGGGCTCCCAAATCCAAATGCCCCAAATGCCACATCCAAATGCCCCACAGTGTGACTAAACCGCAGTTAGCGTCCACATGTTTGGCATTTCTCTAGCGATGAGAGACCGTCTAATTGAAAGATGCATGAGCTGGACAAAATGTACGGGCACTACAATGTACTGGTCACTACGACGGCAATTTTCACTCAGAAACATCCACTGCTGCTTGTTTCTGGAAAACACCCATGGAGTCAAAAACGTCACTACACCTGTAGATTAATTCCCAAAGGGGTACAATTTCCAAAATGGGGTCACTTGAGGGAGGATTCTGCTCTTCCTGCACTTAGGAGCTCTGTATATGGAGTCCACAAACTATTATAGGAAAATCTGCGCTCCAGGAGGCAAATAGCACTCTGTCTCTCCCGAGTCTCGCTGTATGGCTAAGCAGTACTGCATAGCCATACATGGGGTATTTCTACATTCAGCAGATATTGTGGGAAAAATTTTGGTGAAATTTGTACCCATTCCCTAGTGTGAAAATGTAAAATCTGGGGCTAAAACTAAATTTTGGTGGTATTGGAAGATGTCCTGTAGTGCCATCAGCTCAGAACCAGCAGCAAGCAATAAGACCCAGCTACATCCATCTATTGTTTGAAGAAATGAACACCAAGGAAAAAGAGTACAAGAAATCCATCATGTAATAAAATACATTTTATTTTATTAGACAAATATCACATATCAACATAACATGTCTTTACTATGGGTAAGCAGGATTAACCCTTCAGGGTATATTGATATCTGGTGTTTTGTGTACTTATATCTATTGACTGTTCACCAGCCCCTCTATTATGCATGCTATTGTTAGTGCTTGACTATATGTCACCCATATTCTCTCTGCTGTACCAGAATGTCTCCTTAATCTTCTCCTTTTTGGTGCTTTTATGTTGTTTGCACATTATGTTGATATGTGATATTTGTCTAATAAAACTGAATTTATTTTATTACATGGTGGATTTCTTGTACTCTTTTTCCTTGGTGTTCATATCTTTGGGAGCATTCCACTGGTCACTTGTTGTTGGAGTGAATTCACTCAGGGAGTGAGGTTGCTTTCCTCTCTTGGCTGCAGTGTTACCAATTGCTTATTTGATTACTGTTTAAATTATATTGTTTGAAGAAGTCTTACCAGAAGGAAGTTATCATGGAAGAATAGTGCCCAAAAACTATACTTATGCACATGTATGAAAACAAAAACTGAGGTGCAGAAAAATGGCAGGAGCTGCCATGGATTGAAAGTTAAACCATTTGGCTGCAGCAGGAATGAGTTTGTCTCTGAAGGGCTAGAAAATTGTGCAATAATGAATCAACTTTGTGTGGTCTTACATAAGGAGCTACAATGATATGAAGAAGGATTGATGCTAGGATGATGTTTTGAAGGTAAGGGCTGATCAGAGCAACTATTGATTTGACTTAGGTTACTCCTATGTCTATTCATTTTGCTTTTTGTTAATTGATAACAGTAAACTATTAAAGGGACTCTGTCACCTGAATTTGGAGGGAACAATGTTCAGTCATATGGGCGGGGTTTTCGGGTGTTTGATTCACCCTTTCCTTACCCGCTGGCTGCATGCTGGCTGCAATATTGGATTGAAGTTCATTCTCTGTCCTCCATAGTACATGCCTGCGTAAGGCAAGATTGTCTTGTGCAGGCATGTACTACGGAGGACAGAGAATGAACTTCAATCCAATATTGCAGCCAGCATGCAGCCAGCGGGTAAGGAAAGGGTGAATCAAACACCCGAAAACCCCGCCCCTATAGCTGAAAATTGTTCCCTCCAAATTCAGGTGACAGAGTCCCTTTAACACGTCTATTTTTGAAAGTTTTCTTACTCTGCAAATTTTTTTCCATGCCTGCCTAAAATTTTTGCACAGTACTCTTCAGCCCAGATTCATCATTGTCTGTGCCTGTTTTTTTGTCTACTTTTGTGTGCTTTCCACCTTTTTTTTTCTTAAATCCAATTTATTGCTCTATTTGTGCCTATTTTTAAAACTATTTTATATGTGCCCACCTGTTTTGATTTATGTTTTACTTTCTGCGCGAAGTTTAGAGATTCCAGATGTTTTTGCCTGATTCATCAATTGTGACTTTTTAAAAAGTGGCAACATTTGGCATAAGTATCACTTAAGTTCCTCCCTGGTGTATTTTTTAGTATGACAAAATTTGGCGCTATTTGGGCACCACATTGCAACTTTTACCAACAAAAATTGCAAACACAGTTCAAGACAGAAAAAAAGGCCTTTTTTTACTTTATACCAAATTCTTGATAAGAATGCACTATTTTGATGAATTTGGAGCTAAAATTGGCAACTAATACCACAAGACAAAAAGGAAAGTGACTTAAAAAAAGGAGCAAATGATGAAACAGGGCCTATGTGTACAGTATTATAAGATTACTTTGGAATTTAAAGTTGCGGAATTGAACTTATGGAATTGAAAAAATTTCCACTCATTCCACACTGCATTATCTTAACACTAGATGTAAGTGCTCTATACTCTAACATTGATCATCACTAGTGATGAGCGAACGTGCTCGCCACTACTTGTTACTCGCCCGAGTATCAGAGTACTCGGTGTACTCGCCGAGCACCGAGCATTTCCGGGATTATTCAGCGGTAACTGGTGTCTCCATCCAGCATTTTTGGCAGACTTTAGAGACCCAATCATGCTGCAGAGATTGTCTGCCAGACCATGAAACGCCTGTACTATATACCTAGTTGCATTTTTTTTCCCAAAAAATTCAGTCCCCCGAAAAAAAATATATGCAGTGTGTTCTGTCAGACTGAGACCTGTTTAAAAATCATAGTTTGTCAGGCATACATAGCATAGTTGTGTGTGCTAGCCTTGTGCCACTGTTTTTTTTTGTGTGTTTTCAATTCTCCAAAAAAGGCCTCATTGTCACGGGGAGACTAGGTGGGTGAGAGCTAATAACCCGGGCCCCTGCAATTTCCCTCAGACTAGGGAAATGCTGACTGACCCTCTACCTGAAGTTTACACTGATGGTGTGCATGTCCAGGCCTCGAACCTCACCCTGCCTTCTGTTACAGCCCTAAGCTGAACACCTCCGCCCTCCACCCAGTGAATGTAATACACCAATACCCACAGTTAGCACAGACAAGGATAAAGGAAAATATACACCACGCCGCAGTCACTCAGGAATACACTATAAATGTGCTGGGCAAAATAAACACAAATATAAGAAGGAGTAAATAAGACAAAGGAAAATACACCACCAGCAACGATTCTCCAACAACCAGATCTCCACTCCAGACCAAGATAACAACGCAAGACAGAAGCTATAATCGGCGACGCCCAATGATCCTAGAGAACTATTTAAAGGCCATGGGCATGGCCCAGCTTCCAATCCGAGGATCAGGTAAATTAACCCTGGAACAGCTGGACAAAACCTAGCCGACGCCAATGAGCAAATAGTGGTCAAAAGCGGAATTACCGCTGTCTGTCGCACGACCTGGTCTGAACAGCGTCCGACATGACACTCATATACTGTATCTACATGCTCCAAGTTTGGGCATTTTAGGCCGTTTTGCCACAGTTTTTGCTGTCTGTTACTCTACTTATATACAGCACTATTTTGCATTTTACAAAAAACAGGCCACACATTTGGCAGTGTGGTTTTTCCATGACGGGCCTCATATATCTGCGTGCTCCAAGTTTGGGCATTGTAGACCGGTTTACCACTTTTTTCCTGTCTGTTACTCAACTTATGTACAGCACTATTTTGCATAAAAAAAAAAACAGGCTACATTTTGGCAGTGTAGTATTTCCGTGACAGGCCTCACATATCTGCGTGCTCCAAGTTTGGACATTGTAGGCTGGTTAACCACTTTTTTCCTGTCTGTTGCTCAAAATATATACAGCACTATTTTGCATTTAAAAAAAAAACAGGCCACATATTTGCCAGTGTGGTATTTCCATGACAGGCCTCATATCTGCATGCTCTAAGTTTGGGCATTGTAAGCCGGTTTCCCACCTTTTTTCCTGTTGGTTACTCTAATTATATACAGCACTATTTTGCTTTTAAAAAAAAAAAACAGGACACATATTTGTCAATGTGGTATTTCCGTGACAGGCCTCATATATCTGCGTGCTTCAAGTTTAGGCATTGTAGGCCAGTTTACCACTTTTTTCCTGTCTGCTACTCAACTTATATACAGCACTATTTTGCATTAAACTAAAAATACATGCCGCATATTTGGCAGTGTGATATTTCCGTGACAGGCCTCATATATCTGCGTGCTCCAAGTTTGGGCATTGTAGGCCGGTTTAACACTTTTTTTGCTGTCTGTTACTCTAATTATATACAGCATTATTTTGCATTTAAAAAAACAGGCCACATATTTGGCAGTGTGGTATTTCTGTGACAGGCCTCACATATCTACGTGCTCCAAGTTTGGGCATTGTAGGCCGGTTTTCCACTGTTTTTGCTGTCTCACACTCCACTTATATACAGCATTATTTTGCATTTAAAAAAATACAGGCCACATATTTGGCAGTGTGTTATCGCTGTCCGACATCTCATGTATTTGTCGCCTACAAATTGTGGAAATTCAGGCCTACATTCAGCTTTATTTGCTGTCTGTTACCCTAGTTCGGTATACTCTTTTAGCTTAAAAAATTAAAAAATACAGGCCACATATCGAACAGTGTGGTATCTCGTTAAAAATACTTCTCTTTGAAGTTGTTATGGCTGCTTCATGACTGTGTTAAATGCTCCAACTACTACTACCACCATCATCATCTTCTGCCTAGAGGCAGTCACTGCACACATAGAAAGTCTGAGGAGCGGAGTGTGAACGCTTGGGCGGTGTTGTACTCTTTCTCTGTATTACGAATGCGTTTTCTCCAGCCAATAAAAGCGGTACTGCCAGAAAGTGAAGAGCCATGTTCAAAGTGACTGCCAGAGTGCGAGGCACCGTGCGTTCCATGACCGTGAGTACAGCGCACGTTCATAGTAGAGAGAGACAGTTTATGCTCCATGTTCAGCTTTGCAAAACAATAATGAAAGGGCACAGAGGAATGACAGAAGACGTTGGTATGGTCAGCAAGGTACTCCCTCAGAATTTTCCCAAACAAAGCACTCCTTGTGAGAGTCCCCCACGCCTCAGGGCCAGGGCGATAGGAGGGTGTGAGAAAACTCTCCCCGAACTTTGTCAGTGTTCCACTGCTTCTGCCGGATTGGAGTTGTGTCTCTCTCACCTGTACTCCTTGCTTGGCCAACGAACTGTGACCTCTTCTGCCAGCGTTTTCAGGTGGGAATTTTTTTAATAATTCAGCCAGAAGGGCCCTATGGTCCTCCAACATTGTAGTACACCTGTCTGCCTCTGGAATAAGTATTGCCTGTCACCTAAAATTTTGAGAATACAAGGGTGACGGGAAAGGCAGCGTAACATAAATTCAACCTTGCGTGCAAGACTGCTAACAGTCGATACTTCCATGTTCTCATCAAGAGGACACTGACCATGGTCTCCTCCTCCTCCTTGTCTTCAGGCCTCCATGACATTTGACAAACCTCAGTAATATCATTGTAAATACATCACTGTAAATACATTCCCTTGTAGTTTTTTTCTCTCCCACCTCATTGTAGATTGTAAGTTGTCACGTGCAGGATTTTTTTGGGGGTTCAATTATTGTTATCGTTGTTACTTAGTGTAGATTGTAAGCTGTCACAAGCAGGGTAGTTTGATTTCTGTTTAATTATTGTATTGTTATCGTTGTTACTTAAGACTGTTGTGTTTGAAACTGTAAATATGTTGACGCTATATAAATAACTATAAATATTAATATTAGAACACAGAGAAACAGGATGGAGATGTTAATTATGGCATCATTGAATTCTTCAAAGTTTTGGAGGATGGTACATATGTCTGACATCCATGTCCACTCCTGAGATCTTATGTGTGAAGTCAGAACTGAATACCGATGGCCTTGTTGATGCCGGTAGTCTACAAATGCCTTCTTCTGCTCACAAATCCTTTCCAAAATATGCAGTGTAGAGTTCAAATGCATGGGGAGGACATGATACATCAGTCGGTGAGCGAAAAGCTGCAAGTGCCGCAAAATCACGGCAAGGGCAAATGAAGCTCTAGCTGACTTTCTAAAATGGGTACGCAGAGCCTCGTACTTTTCCTAGCAGATCTGGCACCTCCATGTCGCATTTCTGAAAACATTCAACAATGAGGTTAAGCACATGGGCCAGGGATGGCAGCCACCAGGGTCCAGCCATTGTCACACACGACCATGCCAGGCTGTAGGTTGAGCAGTGTCAGCCTCAGATCTGCCTGCTCTTTCAGAGCTGTCCACAACTCTTCATCATTGTGCGGCTTGTCACAGCATATTACCTTCAGCACAGCCTGTTGCTGCTTGGCTGAGGCAGTGCTGCAGTGCTTCCAGCTTGTGACTGATGTGTTACTTTCGGAGATGGAGGCTGAAGAGGACGCAGAGGAGGAGTTGCAGGAGCTGTAGACTGTGGGGGCAACCCAGATTGACGTAGGGCCTGCAATACTCAGGGTTTGGAGGACGTGCACCATTCCAAGGTCGGACTGGGTCCAGGCTTCCTCTATGTTAATCCAGTATGCCGTTAGTGAGATGTACCGTCCCTGACGACAAGTACTTGTCCACGTGTCTGTGGTTAGGTGGACTTTCCCAATAACAGCATTGTGGAGGGCACGGGTAATGTTGTGGGACACGTGCTTGCTTGTGTGATGTCATGATGACAGACCGGGAAAAATTGTGGCGGCTGGGTAACGAGTACCTTGTGATGGTCACCGCCATCAGGTTGCGGAAAGCTTACATCTCCCACGAGCCTAAAATGCAACATTTCCAGCGCATGCAGATGACAAATGTGTGAATTTAGTACTGTGGCGTTGGCTGCGTATTTCGGCTTGCATTCCAAGGACTGGGGTATGGACAATTGAACGCTGTGCTGGGACAAGGATGTGGACGTGCTTGTTGATGGTGCTATTTCAGTTTGTGTGCAACTGCAGATGCAGGGCATGAGGCATCTTAAAATGCACCTTGGACATGGGATTGGCTTGCATGCACAACATCGGAAGAAGCAATGGTATCACCCGCAGACACTGTTCATGGAGCCTTGTGTTCAACCAACAAAGTCAGGTGCTTTGCTGCCATGTGCCTGATCATTCTTGTGGTGGTTAGGATGGGATTTTTGCTACCCCTGCTGCTGCGGGCATCGCCGGTGGTGCAAATGGCCTTTTTGGGGTTATTGGCAGTCTTTAAAAAACAACCAGGCTGTTACAGGGACATTCAGTGTCTCTCTCTACCACACCACCTCCTCACTTCGACCACGGTCTTTCGGTGTTCCAAAAGGCCCAGTTCTAGGACCCCTACTCTTCTGCATCTACACCTTTGGCCTGGGACAGCTTATGTAATGGCACGGTTTGCTATATCATCAGTACGCCAATGACACGCAGATCTACCTATCTGTACCTGACATCACCTCCTTAGTGACCAAAATCACACGTCTTCACGCTATATCATCTTTCTTTTCTGCTCGCTTTCAAAAAGTGGACATGGACAAAACAGAATACATCATCTTTCAACCATCTCATGCTAAATAGACATGAGAGCTGTGTATGCATTATTCGGTACCACTTTAGTAAGAGGGAAAGTTTGCCTAAAAGAAAATTATTTTCCAGGCATTGCCGGCCTTTTTTGCACATGAATTGAAGTTGTGATCTTTATCTTCTTGGTGTGGATGTTGTAAATTTCAAAGTCCTCATCAATACCATCATCGTCCATATCTTGTAAAGAGGAAATCTGGTGTTTCCCAGGGTCATGGTTATCTACGTTTAGTGGCATTCCTTTAACATTGTTCATTACTCTATAAGAAATAATTTTCAACTGTGACATTTGGATATTATTGGTAATATGTATGGGTGAAGATGAAGAAGCTTGTGCCACGGGTGTGTTTATAGTTACGGATGGTGCACTCCTCTTTAACCCCTTTATGACCTCGGATGGGATAGTACGTCCGAGGTCAGATCCCCTGCTTTGATGTGGGCTCCAGCGGTGAGCCCACATCAAAGCCGCAACATGTCAGCTGTTTTGAACAGCTGACATGTGCGTGCAATAGCGGCGAGTGGAATCGCGATCCACCCGCCGCTATTAACTAGTTAAATGCAGCTGACAGCAGCATTTAACTACCGCTTCCGGCCGCGCAGCTGGAAATGAGCTCATTGCCGACCCCCCTCACATGATCGGGGGACAGCGATGCGTTGGCATAGCAACCAGAGATCTCCTTGAGATCTCTATGGTTGCTGATGCCGGCTTGCTGTGAGCGCCACCCTGTGGTCGGCGCTCATAGCAAGCCCGTAATTAAGCTACATAGGGGCCGATCAGGCTATGCCAGCTTCTAACCTCCCATGGAGGCTATTGGAGCATGGCAAAAGTAAAAAAAAATGTTTTAAAAAATATGAAATAAATAAAAAAATATAAAAGTTTAAATCACGCCCCCTTTCGTCCCATTTAAAATAAAACAATAAAAATACAATCAAACATACACATATTTGGTATCACCACGTTCAGAATCGCCCGATCTATCAATAAAAAAAAGGATTAACCTGATCGCTAAACAGCACGTTTTTTTGGTCGCCGCGACATTGCATTAAAATGCAATAACCGGCGATCAAAAGAATGTATCTGCACCAAAATGGTATCACTAAAAATGTCAGCTCGATACGCAAAAAATAAACCCTCACCCGACCTCAGATCACAAAAGATGGAAACTCTACGGGTATCGGAAAATGGCGCATTTTTTTTTTTTTTAGCAAAGTTTGGAATTTCTTTTCACCACTTAGATAACCTAGACATGTTTGGTGTCTATGAACTCGTAATGACCTGTAGAATCATAATGGCAGGTCAGTTTTAGCATTTAGTGAACCTAGCAAAAAAGCCAAACAAAAAACACGCATGGGATTGCACTTTTTTTGCAATTTTGCCTCACTTGGAGTTTTTTTCCCATTTTCTAGTACATGTCATGGTAAAACCAATGATGTCTTTCAAAATTACAACTCGTCCAGCAAAAAATAAGCCCTCACATGGCCATATTGACAGAAAAATAAAAAAGTTATGGCTCTGGGAAGGAGGGGAGCGACAAACAAGCACGGAAAAATGGAAAATCCCAAGGTCATGAAGGGGTTAAACTTATTTTTTCACAAGCAGCCATCAGTTTGTTTGGTTTTCCTCCAACACTGATCTGCTTTTTCTAATTCAGCATGTCACGAACATGTTGCACTTTGCCCTTTAGTGTGTCTTTGGCAACATATTTTTGACAGGCATTTTTTAGTCTGACTCAAACACGAGCATCTGTTAGGCTACTTTCACACTAGCGTCGGGAACAACCCGTCGCTGTGCGTCGGGCCGAGGTTCCCGACGCTAGCGTGGTCTCCGCCGCACAACGGGGGCAGCGGATGCATTTTTCCCACGCATCCGCTGCCCCATTGTGAGGTGCGGGGAAGTGCGGGGAGGTGGGGGCGGAGTTCCGGCTGCGCATGCGCGGTCGGAAAAAGCGGACCGTCGGGAGCAAAAAACGTTACATGTAACGTTTTTTTCTCCCGACGGTCCGCTACCACACGCCCAAGCGTCGCAAAACGGACGCAACGTTTGGCAATGCGTCGCAAATGCGTCGCTAATGTTAGTCTATGACGAAAAAACGTATCCAGCAAGAACTTTTGCTGGATGCGTATTTTCGGCAAAACGACGCATTTGCGACGTATTGCAGTTAACGCTAGTGTGAAAGTAGCCTTACACCGATCTTCTGAGGGGCATGAAACACATTCTGGTAATTGGTTGTGGATAAATGAATAATCATTTAAAAAGAGGCATAGATGCTCATGAGGAGAACATAATTTTACCTCTATACAAGTCACTAGTGCGACCACACTTAGAATACTGTACACAGTTCTGGTCTCCAGTGTATAAGAAAGACATAGCTGAACTGGAGCGGGTGCAGAGAAGAGCGACCAAGGTTATTAGAGGACTGGGGGGTCTGCAATACCAAGATAGGTTATTACACTTGGGGCTATTTAGTTTGGAAATACGAAGGCTAAGGGGTGATCTTATGTTAATGTATAAATATATGAGGGGACAGTACAAAGACCTTTCTGATGATCTTTTTAATCATAGACCTGAGACAGGGACAAGGGGGCATCCTCTACGTCTGGAGGAAAAAAGGTTTAAGCATAATAACAGACGCGGATTCTTTACTGTAAGAGCAGTGAGACTATGGAACTCTCTGCCGTATGATGTTGTAATGAGTGAGTCATTACTTAAATTTAAGAGGGGACTGGATACCTTTCTGGAAAAGTATAATGTTACAGGGTATACATACTAGATTCCTTGATAGGGTGTTGATCCAGGGAACTAGTCTGATTGCCGTATGTGGGGTCGGGAAGGAATTTTTTTCCCCATGGTGGAGCTTACTCTTACCACATGGGTTTTTTTTGCCTTCCCCTGGATCAACATGTTAGGGCATGTTAGGCTATGGGTTGAACTAGATGGACTTAAAGTCTTCCTTCAACCTTAATAACTATGTAACTATGTAACTATTGTAGGCTGTATCCTGGATCTCATACCTCCCATAGCCACCGCTGTTATTAATCATGTATGTTCCCATTCCTGTCATCACCATGCCCTTTTTCCTGATCACTTCATCCAACGATTCGTCTGCCATTTTTTTAAACAAAAATGATGCCCGTAAATAATTTTTTTTTAAAAAAAAACCCCCATGGGGAAATGTTTGACAGCCCATGCACTTAGTGTATGGGCATTACAAGTCAAGGAGACCCGCTCACTGACATTGTGCCTACTTTTTAATGAGGCCTTCCTCCACCTCTCATCATTTTCCACCACTAGATCACCAGGGTTCATGTGTTCCGTGCTGCTACAGACAGTCAATTTTTTGGCAAGGGTGTCTAGGATGGCCACACTATGTTTTTAATAAATGTATCCCCCTTGGGGAAATGTTTGTCAGCCTATACACTTACTGTATGGGCATTACAAGTGAAGGAGACACAATCCTTCACATTGGGCGTAGGTTTTAATGAGGCCTTCAGCAATGTCTCCTCATTCTCCACCACTAGATCACCAGGATTCACGTGTTCTGTGCTGCTACAGACAGTCAATTTTTTGGAAAGGGTGTCTATGATCCACATGAAATATTTTTAAAAAATTTACACCCCATGAGCAAATGCTTGTCAGGCCAGGCACTCCATTATATGTCTCAGAGACCCACACCCCTACATTGAGCCTACTTCTTATCTCTGTCTCCTGCAATGTCTCTTCTTTACCTGCCACTAGATGACCAGGGTGAACGTGTTCTGTTCTGTTATAGGCCAGTGAAATTTGGGCAAGGGGGCAGTGATGGCACTATTTTATTTATTTAAAAAAAGTACCCCCATTGGCCAATTGTTTGTCAGCTCATGCACTCCATTACAAGTCACAGAGACCCACACCCCTACATTGGGCTACTTCTTAACTCTGTTTCCTTCAATGTCTCTTCCTTATCTCCGACTACATGACCTGGGTGAACGTGCTCTGTACTGTTATAGGCCGGTGAATTTTTGGCAAGGGGGCTGTGATGGCACTATTTTATTTATTAAAAAAATGACCCTCTATTGTTTGTCAGCTCCCTACTTCTTAACTCTGTCTCCTGCAATGTGTCCTTTAACTGCCACTTGATGACCAGGGTGAACGTGCTCTGTACGGTGAATTTTGGTCAAGGGGGCTGTGATGGCACTATTTTATTTAGTAAAAAATGGACCCCATATTGGGGAATTGGGCGTTACATTACATTGGGCCTACTTCTTAACTCTGTCTTCTGCAATGTGTCCTTTAACCCCTTAATCTCATATGACGTACTATCCCGTCGAAGTGACCTGGGTCTTAATTCACAGGGACAGGATAGTACATCATAGACGATCGGCTGTGCTCACGGGGGAAGCGAGGCTGATCACCACCGATGTCAGCTGATTATTACAGCTGACATCCAGCACTATGTGCCATGGGCACATTAACCCCCGGAACACTGCCATCAAACATGATCACAGCATTCCGGCGGCATAGGGAAGCATCAAGCAGGGAGGGGGCTCCCTGCGTGCTTCCCTGAGACCCTCGGAACAACGAGATGTGATCGCGTTGTTCAGAGAGTCTCCTATGTCCTCCTCCCTGCAGGCCCCAGAACCAAAATGGCTGTGGGGCTCCTTCCGGGTCCTGCAAGGAGGTGGCTTGCAAGCGCCTGTTCAGAGCAAGCGCCGGCAAGCCTGGAGCACTGCCTGTCAGATGGCTGATCTGACACAGTGCTTTGCAAAGTGTCAGATCAGCGATCTGACACTATACTGTGATGTCCCACACTGGGACAAAGTAAAAAAGTAAAAAAATATTTACAAGTTTAAAAAAAAAAAAAAATTCCTAAATAATGAAAAAATATATATTGTTCCAATTAATACATTTCTTTATCTAAATAAAACAACAAACAATAAAAGTAAACATATTTAGTATTGCCACGTCCGTAACGACCTGACCTATAAAACTGTCCCACTAGTTAACCCCTGCAGCAAACACCGTCTAAAAAGGAGGCAAAAAACAATGCTTTATTATCATACCTCCGAACAAAAAGTGGAATAATACGCGATCAAAAAGACAGATATAAATAACCATGGTACTGCTGAAAACGTCATCAGCGAAAAAATAAAAAAGTTATAGTCCTCAGAATAAAGCGATGCAAAAATAATTATTTTTTATATAAAATAGTTTTTATTGTATAAAAGAGCCAAAGCATACAAAAGATATAAATGAGGTATTGCTGTAATCGTACTGACCCAAAGAATAAAACTGCTTTATCAATTTTATCAAACAAGGAATGGTATAAACGCCCCCCCCCAAAAAAAAAAAAAGAAATTAATGAATAGATGGTTTTTGGTCATTCTTCTTCACATAAATCGGAATAAAAAGCGATCAAAAAATGTCACGTACCCAAAAATGGTACCAATAAAAACGTCAACTCGTACCGCAAAAAAACAAGACCTTAGATGACTCTGTGGGCCAAAATATGGAAAAATTATAGCTCTCAAAATGTGGGAGTGTGACAGCTGCCAATCATAAAAATCTGCTAAAAAACCCGCTATAAAAGTAAATCAAACCCCCCCTTCATCACCCCCTTAGTAAGGGAAAAATAATAAAATTTAAAAAATGTATTTATTTCCATTTTTGCATTAGGGTTAGGGTAAGAGTTGGGACTAAAGTTAGGCTTAGGGTTGGGGATAAAGTTAGGGTTAGGGTTGGGGCTAAAGTTAGGGTTAGGACTACAGTTAGGGTTGGGGCTACAGTTAGGGTTGGGGCTACAGTTAGGGTTAGGGTTGAGGCTAAAGTTACGGTTAGGGTTGGGGCTAAAGTTAGGGTTAGGGTTGGGGCTAAAGTTAGGGTTAGGGTTGGGGCTAAAGTTAGGGTTAGGGCTACAGTTAGGGTTGGGGCTACAGTTAGGTTTGAGGTTAAAGTTAGGGTTAGGGTTGGGGCTAAAGTTAGGGTTAGGGCTACAGTTAGGGTTGGGGCAACAGTTAGGTTTGAGGCTAAAGTTAGGGTTAGGGTTGGGGCTAAAGTTAGGGTTGGGGTTGGGGCTAAAGTTAGGATTGTGGCTAAAGTTAGGGTTGGATTACATTTACGGTTGGGATTAGGGTTGGGATTAGGGTTAGGGGTGTGTCAAGGTTAGGGGTGTGGTTAGGGTTATGGTTGGGATTAGGGTTAGGGGTGTGTTGGAGTTAGGGGTGTGGTTAGGGTTGGGATTAGGGTTAGGGGTGTGTTGAGTTAGGGGTGTGGTTGGGATTAGGGTTAGGGGCATGTTCGGGTTAGGGGTGTGGTTAGGGTTATGGTTAGGGTTGAGATTAGGGTTAGGGGTGTGTTTGGATTAGGTTTTCAGTTAGAATTGTGGGGTTTCCACTGATTAGACACATCAGGGGCTCTCTATATGCGACATGGCGTCCGATCTCAATTCCAGCCAATTCTGCGTTGAAAAAGTAAAACAGTGCTCTTTCCTTTCTGAGCTCTCCCGTGCACCAAAACAGGGGTTTGCCCCACCATATGGGGTATGGGCGTACTCAGAACAAATTGGACAACAACTTTTGGGGTCCAATTTCACTGGTTACCCTTGGGAAAATAAAAATTTTGGGGGCTAAAAGATATTTTTTGTGGGAAAAAATGATTTTTTTTTTCATGGCTCTGCGTTATAAACTGTAGTGAAACACTTGGGGGTTCAAAGTTCTCACAACACATGTAGATAACTTCCTTGGGGGCTAGTTTCCAATATTGGGTCACTTGTGGGGGTTTCTACTGTTTAGGTACATCAGGGGCTCTGCAAATGCAATGTGACGCCTGCAGGCCATCCATCTAAGTCTGCATTTCAAATGGCGCTCCTTCCCTTCCAAGCTCTGCCATGCGCCCAAACGGAGGTCCCCCCAACATGTGGGGTATCAGCATACTCAGCACAAATTGGACAACAACATTTGGGGTCCAATTTCTCCTGTTACCCTTGGGAAAATACAAAACTGGGGGCTAAAAAATAATTTTTGTGGAAAAAAATAATTTTTATTTTCATGGCTCAGCGTTATAAACTGTAGTGAAACACTTGGGGTTTCAAAGTTCTCACAACACATCTAGATAAGTTCCTTGGGGGTCTAGTTTCCAATATGGGGTCACTTGTGGGGGGTTTCAACTGTTTAGGGCCATCAGGGGCTCTGCAAATGCAATGTGACGCCTGCAGACCATTCCATCTAAGTCTGCATTCCAAAGGGCGCTCCTTCCCTTCTGTGCTCTGCCATGCGCCCAAACGGTGGTTCCTTCCATATCAGCATACTCAGGACAAATTGGACAACAACTTTTGGGGTCCTATTTCTCCTGTTACCCTTGGGAAAATAAAAAATTGGGGGCGAAAAGATCATTTTTGTGAAAAAATATGATTTTTTATTTTTACGGCTCTACATTATAAACTTCTGTGAAGCACCTGGTGGGTCAAAGTGCTCACCACACATCTAGATAAGTTCCTTAGGGGGTCTACTTTCCAAAATGTTGTCACTTTTGGTGGGTTTCAATGTTTAGGCACATCAGGAGCTCTCCAAACGTGACATGGCGTCCCATCTCAATTCCAGTCAATTTTGCATTGAAAAGTCAAACGGCGCTCCTGCCCTTCCGAGTTTTGCTATGCGCCCGAACAGTGATTTACTCCCACATATGGGGTATCAGCATACTCAGAACAAATTGTACAACAACTTTTGGGGTCCAATTTCTCCTGTTACCTTTGGTAAAATAAAACAAATTGGAGCTGAAATACATTTTTTTGTGAAAAAAGTTAAATGTTCATTTTTTTCTTAACATTCCAAAAATTCTTGTGAAATACCTGAAGGGTTAATAAACTTCTTGAATGTGGATTTGAGCACCATGAGGGGTGCATATGACTGACTATGCAGCAGGGCTGGCCTTGCTGCCAATGTGTAATACAAAGAAGTACGGAACACAAAATGCATATTGTGAAGTGGATTTTCATGGGCTCATCCAGTATGTGGGTTCCAAGGTGTAATGGGGTGCATATGACTGACTATGCAGCAGGGCTGGCCTTGCTGCCAATGTGTAAAACAAAGGAATACGGGAGTAAAAAATGCATATTGTGAAGTGAATTTTCCTGGGCTCATCCAGTATGTGGGTTCCAAGGCCTAATGGGGTGCATATGAATTGGTAGCAGGGCAGGCCTTGAATTCAATGCAACACTTTTTCAGGAGTCCCCCCTGGACATCTTATGAAAGGGGTATTGTGGTGCATCATAATTCTTGGCAGCCCATCCACTCACAGCATAGGCTACAACAGTTTAGGAGACCCACAGTTTAATAATGGCCTTTTAAGAAGATTAATGCCGCCTGATGCACCTGTACAAATAGGCTCTGTGACTTTAAGGATTTTTCCGCAACAGATCCGCAGTGCAAAACCACTGCGGATTTTCACGCGATTTCTTCTGCGGATTCCTCTGCGGGTTTTCAACTGCACTTTCCTATTGGTGAAATCACTTGAAAAAAATTAGTGCTTAAGTCCAAACAAGAAATATATTTTATTAGGACAAATGCAAAAACTAAAATACAAAAATACAGGCTGCATGGTAGGAGATGTAGATATAACCTCATGAGACCAAAGGAGTTGACAATGTTCCCCAACACTTTCCTATTGGTGCAGGTTGAAAACCGCTGCAGAATCCACAGAAAGAAGTGACATGCTACTTCTTTTTTTCCACAGCGTTTCCGCGAGGAAAATTCCGCAGCATGTGCACTGCGGATTTTGTTTTCCATAGGGTAACATTGTACTGTACCCCGCATGGAAAACTGCTGCGGATCCGCAGCGTCAAATCCGCTGAGGATCCGCAGCAAAATCCGCAGCGTGTGAACATAGCCTAAGAGTCCCTCCTTCATAAATGAAACAAGATGGGTCTGCTTATGTGTCACACACCACATGGCCAGCTAGGGGTGTTACATGTTACAAATCAATGACATTTCCCAGTGAATGCATTTGTAGTGGTTGAAAGAAATGTTAAAGCTGAAAAACGCTTCAAAAACGCTGAGTCTGAACTAAGCCCAAGTAGGGGTTGAACGTTTCGGTCTGGTGTTAATTATTTTGCCTTACAGGCAATTCATTACCCTGGAAAGGATGTACATTAACATATTTCCCAGCAAAATCCATTTTTGTTTTGTTTTAGTGTGTTTTTTGGTGCACCTGTAAAAATGGCATGAATCTCAGAAAAAATTGTTTACAGTTGTGAACTAGGAGTCAGGAATGCTTCCAGGGGCGATCCACATGATGTCCTCGTGTCATTTGAGCAGTGTTTCCATCATTTTCAGATGTTTTTAGACCTTGAAAGGACCCATGGGTGGATCGGGGTAAAAGTACTTGGGTGTCCCATAGACTTACATTCGGCTCGTTGCTCGGGTCGAGTACCCGAGTATTCTAATTTGATTGGCCCGAGCAACGAGCACCCGAGCATTTTATTGCTCGCTCTTCACTATTAATAAGCAGAAATCGGGGTTAATAAGGATGGACAACAGTAATAGTAGTGAAATGGAGTCTGCACTATGCTGCAAGATAGCATTCCTTACGTAAATTAAGATGGCTGCTGCTATTTCTTATGGTGGGAAACGGCACCAATAGCACTGGCCCTCGCCTCTCCCAGCCTCCTCATCACTTATTTCAGTAATGATGGGCAATTAGAAGTTCACGACACCCCAGAACAGTAGATTAGATGATGGTTGCTGTGGCTGCTGGTAATGGCGATCACAGGGCTCCCAGAGATGCGTCCCCAGCAGCATTCCGCTGCTCCCTGCTCCGCCAGCTGGAAGTGAGGTCAAAGATCCCTTAACGGCCTAACGGAGGACATACACTCACCGGCCACTTTATTAGGTACACCATGCTAGTAACGGGTTGGACCCCCTTTTGCCTTCAGAACTGCCTCAATTCTTCGTGGCATAGATTCAACAAGGTGCTGGAAGCATTCCTCAGAGATTTTGGTCCATATTGACATGATGGCATCACACAGTTGCCGCAGATTTGTTGGCTGCACATCCCAAAGATGCTCCATACAAGGCAGGATGGATCCATGCTTTCATGTTGTTTACGCCAAATTCTGACCCTACCATCCGAATGTCGCAGCAGAAATCGAGACTCATCAGACCAAGCAATGTTTTTCCAATCTTCTACTGTCCAATTTCGATGAGCTTGTACAAATTGTAGCCTCAGTTTCCTGTTCTTAGCTGAAAGGAGTGGTACCCGGTGTGGTCTTCTGCTGCTGTAGCCCATCTGCCTCAAAGTTCGACGCACTGTGCGTTCAGAGATGCTCTTAGGCCTACCTTGGTTGTAACGGGTGGCGATTTGAGTCACTGTTGCCTTTCTATCAGCTCGAACCAGTCTGCCCATTCTCCTCTGACCTCTGGCATCAACAAGGCATTTCCGCCCACAGAACTGCCGCTCACTGGATTTTTTTTCTTTTTCGGACCATTCTCTGTAAACCCTAGAGATGGTTGTGCGTGAAAATCCCAGTAGATCAGCAGTTTCTGAAATACTCAGACCAGCCCTTCTGGCACCAACAACCATGCCACGTTCAAAGGCACTCAAATCACCTTTCTTCCCCATACTGATGCTCGGTTTGAACTGCAGGAGATTGTCTTGACCATGTCTACATGCCTAAATGCACTGAGTTGCCGCCATGTGATTGGCTGATTAGAAATTAAGTGTTAACAAGAAGTTGGACAGGTGTACCTAATAAAGTGGCCGGTGAGTGTAGAACTAGACGCTCTGTGCCGGAGTTCTGTTGTTTTGGCCTACAGACCTCCGGCACAGAGAATCCATACTATACTACAGCAAATGTTTTATCCTCGGCTAGAGATGGGCGGTTCGGGTTTGGTTACCAGAACAGTACCAGGACCCCATTCACTAGAATGGGGACCCAGACATCCAGTGCTTGCCATGCTGTCATGTGCATGGCAGCGTGGCATCACCACTTCTGATCGGCGGTGAAATTATACCCGCCTGTCAGACAGCTGCAGTTCCCATGCTGTCAAAAGACAACATGAGTGCTCAGCTGTGATCGGAGGTATAAAGTTTACCTCTGGTCACTGGTGTCAGTGGATGAGCCAACCGATCCCATCATCCGTACCTGCTTCCGCTAATAACAGTGAGAGTAGGAGCGGCAGATGGGAGTATTCATCAGCCGCTCCTGCGCTGTAAATAAATCATTTTAAAAAAATAGCTTCCCCTGAATTTTTGATAACCAGCGAGGCAAAACTCATTGCTGGGGCTGCAACCCTCAGCTATCAGCTTCAATAAGGCTGGTTATCAAAAAAAAAAGAGGTCCCCACGCTATTTTTTTAAATTATTTAAATAAATAATTAGAAATAACAGCATTGGGCCCACCCCATTTTTGACAACCAACCTTGCTAAAGCAGACAACTGGGGGCTGGTATTCTCAGGCTGATAAGGGGCCATAGATACTGACCTCCTCAGCCTAAAAATAGCAGCCTGCAGCTGCCTAGAAAAGGCACATCTATTAGATGTGCCAATTCTGGTGCTTTGCCTGGTTCTTTCCTCTTGTCCTGTAGCGGTGGCAAGTGGGGTTAATATTTTTGGGGTTAATGAGAATACGAGCCCCAAGCTGTCAGCTTTATCAAGGCTGGTTGTCAAAAATGGGGGGGGACCCAAAGCTGTTTTTTGAATTATTTATTTAAATAATTAAAAACAGCATATGGTCCCCTCTATTCTTCATAACTAACCTTGCTAACGCTGACAGCTGAGGGTTGCAGCCCCCAGCTGTGAGTTTTACCTGACTGGTTATCAAAAATAGGGGGGAGCCCATGCAGGTTTTTTTAATTATTTATTTACAGCACAGGAGCAGCTGATGAATATTCCCATCATCCGCTTCTGCTCTCACTTTTATTAATGGCTGCAAGTGTCGGATGATGGGAGCTGTGGTCCGATCATCTAACACCAGTAACTGGAGGTAAACTTTAAACCTCTGATCACAGCTGAGCGCTCATGCTGTCTTTTGACAGCATGGGAACCGCGGCTCTCTGCCCGGTAGGGATGTGTTCACCGCCGATCTGAAGAGGTGTTTGCCGCGCTGCCAAGCACATGACAGCGCGACAAACGCCCGGTGTTCAGGAAGCCTAACCCAAACACCCATTCGGTGTCCGAACAGTAGGTGTTTGGTACTGATGCCAAACTTTACTGTTCAGGTTCGCGCATCTCTATCCTCGGCTACTGCACCTGGCCATGCTGGAGCCGAGGATGAAATGTCCTTCTCGGCATGCAGCCCCATACTTCTCTGTATGCGGCCGCATGCCGTCATGTGTCATCAAAACTGGTTATGCGTGTCAGTGCTGACATGCGGTGTCATAGGTTCGCCATCACGGACTTAGGAGAAAAGCCAAACCAGAATCTCAATTTGCAGACATGGTGTTTCGAAGTCTGGAAATTGAGATTCTGGTTTGGCTTTTATCTTAAGTCATATTGCAAGGCTTGTTAAAGAGTCAATATAGACTTTAAGGATCGCTGCATTCAATAGGTGGCACTGGAGTTCTAGAGTCCACGTTGAATAAGTTTATTAACCCTTCAGGTGATTCACAAGAATTAAAGAAATGTGGAAGGCAAAAATGAAAATGTTCATATTTCCCACAAAAATTGTTGATTTAGCCTAAATTTGCATTTTCACAAGGGTAACAAGAGAAAATGGATAATAGAATTATACCAATATCACATATGATATACTTCTGTTTGCATGCACAGCAGGGCTCGGTAGAGGAGCATAATTTGACTTTTGGAATGCAAAAATGGCTCAAATAGAAAGCGGACGCCATGTTGTGCTTATAGAGCCCCTAAAGTGCCCAAACAGTGGAAAACCCCAACAAGTGACAGCATTTTGGAAACTACACCCCTCAAGAAACTTATCTAAAGGTGTGGTTAGCATCTTGACATCACAGATGCTTCACAGAATTTTATAACGTTGAGTCATAAAAAAATACATTTTTTTCTGTAAAAATGTTGGTTTTGCCCCAAATGTTTCATTTTTGCAAGGGTAACAGGAAAAAATTGACCATACAATTTGTTATGCAATTTCTCCTGAGTATGCCAACATCCCATATGTGGTAAAAAACTGTGGATATAATAATTTATTGAGAGGGAATCCATCTCAGAATATCAACCATAAACGATAGTGACATGTACATGTGGCTCCCCAGGGTCCTGGTCGTCACAGTAGCATTGCTTTCCTCACGGGGAGAATGATGTTACGCTTGAAGGCAAGAAGAGATAACTGTAACCAGGTACCACAAACATGCAACACATTCACATTCCAGGCCACCAGAGGGAGCTTTTTATCCTACTTGCTAGGGGACTCCCCACATATATGGATGCGCCAGTCTGCCAAAGAGGTCTGCCTCCTGATATGCTATGGCTGGAACAAGGAGGAGAAGAAGCCCCGCCCCTGGGAAACAGAAGAGCCGCAGACTCGGAAGAGAAGATGGCGACCAGCGGGTACCCGAAGGACGACGAAGGGATCCGGGACTATCCCAGGCCAACGGAGGAGGACCCAGACCTGCCAAATGGAAATGGAAGTCGGCCTTGTGCAGGAAGATCGAGCTGGAGGAGTCACAGTCTGAGCAGCAGCCGACTCCAGCAGCCTCATCAGCGAAGTAGACTGACATCGGTGGAACCGCATCAGACGCAGGTACAGAAAACGACACTACCCTGGTGACCGATCCCACTCCAGCGACCGCTCTTCCCCAGTTACTGACCTTATTCCAGCGACATCTCCTGCCCCAGATGGAGGCCCTGCTCCAGCGACTGATACTACCACCGACGAGACGTTGACAGACCCGCTTCCAACACCCATAGGCACGCCACTGGAGGTGAGCCTCGAGGAGGTGGTTTTCCAATGGGACAACCCGAGAGCAGAACCAATTGGGTACCCTGGGGAGGCGCAACCGAAAGGGTCCCATATTGAAGCCCTCACCTGGGAGGAGTATAATCAACATTTGGTGCTAAAATGGAAGGAGGAAGGAGGGAGTGCATCCTAACTCCAAGCGCAGGCCCCTGAAACCCAACAATGTAACAAAATCCCAGCAAAATGGGGTAAAGTAGTAGCCTTCCACCTAAAAAAAGGTTGGGGTTTCATAGACGAAGGTTTATGTCACCCGCCGTGATGTGGAATCTCATCTACGGGAAGGACATCCAGATAAGGACCTGTACCGAGGGGATCATGTGACCTACACCCGTCACTGGGGTGAAAAAGGCTGGTACACTAAGAACGCTAAGAAATGCGTACCCACAACAGCGCCACCTAGTGTCAAAGTTGATACCATCACCATCCCTCCAGTCACAGAGCCCGCCACTCCTCAAACCGTCACTACTACCACTGTGTGCATAGTTACCACCACTGAAATAACTGTGGCAGTTGCACCAGTAGATATGCATGCTCAGGACATGCAGACTCTGATTACAGCCTGTGACCTGCCTATATATTGGACCATACCAGGTGCTACCTTGGACAATGTCACAACTAAAGTAAACATTGAAAATAACTGTAAATAGTTAAGTTAACTCCATGTTGCAAGTTCCAAAAATGACTGTTACAAAAAGTTTGTTAAACCTGACCAGGGTTTCTACTTAAAGGGGTCCCACATTTAAAGGGATCCTCTGTTGCAGAGTTCATCCATTTAAAGAACTGTGAATCATGGACCATGCATGATCAAAAAACTCTGTTGTAAATAGTTTGCACCTTCTTAAAGGTGCTTCCTACTGGTTTTACAAAGGAGCTTTTTAAAAGACTGCTTCTAACGTTGCTGTGAAAGTTGCTTTGTTTTACAGAGACCTGAAGAAAAACCCGTTTGGCGTGGCAGGATTCCAGGTCTGGATACACGCCTTATAGCCCGCCGAAGACCAACGTTGGGGGTTAATGACGGGTCCTTATACCATCTAGCTGCCATAATATCACCCCAGAGGACCCCTTAAAGCAGCGTCGGTCCCCACTGATTGAATACCACAGGTGGCATCACGAAGATAAACTTTATTCCCTTTAAAGACCTTTCCCCTTTTACATGGGCGCCCAGGGCCACGGACCGGGTCGCAGCCACCGTGACATCCCGCTGTGTACCGCAGGACCCGGTACCGAGTACCCCACGGCCCTGGCGGGCGACTCATGCATCCTAAGTAATGAATGGCAGACCATTCGGGAGTGAAGAAACCAAAGAAAACTTAAGAACATGGATCAAAACAGAAAATAGATAGGGACAATATAAATAATAAAAGAATGCCTTTATTAAACAGTCGATGGCAACAGCTTCTTATTATTATTCTATTCTCCTGACATTGCGGCTGATCCTGTGTTGTGATCCCCTTGCTTATAGGGCAGCATTTTCCCGCATCTCCTGGTGCTATGCTTATCATGTTGGATAAATTGTCATTTGTTGTTAAACAAATGTGTTTCTTATTAATATTGCATTTTTTATGCCCCAGGAGCAAATTTCCATAAATCACTCCTCGGTGTATTGAATTATTTGAAGATTTTTTTCATTTTATGGAGTAGTGTTTTATGCACCTATATATCCTTATGCACCTATCAAGGCAGCAAAGATTGAGACAGAGAGACTTATTGCCAGAGAGAGTAAAAATAATCCCAAAATATTCTTTAACTATATAAATAGTAAGAAACTAAAAAATGACAGTGTTGGCCCCCTTAAAAATAGTCTGGGTGAAATGGTGGATGAGGATGAGGAAAAAGCCAATATGCTAAATGACTTTTTTTCATCAGTATTTACAAAAGAAAATCCCATGGCAGACAAAATGACTAGTGATAAAAATTCCCCATTAAATGTCAGCTGCTTAACCCAGCAGGAAGTACAGCGGCGTCTAAAAATAACTAAAATTGACAAATCTCCGGGCCCGGATGGGATACACCCCTGAGTACTGCAGGAACTAAGTACAGTCATTGATAGACCATTATTTTTAATCTTTAAAGACTCCATAATAACAGGGTCTGTACCACAGGACTGGCGTATAGCAAATGTGGTGCCAATATTCAAAAAGGGGACAAAAAGTGGAAATTATAGGCCAGTAAGCTTAACCTCTACTGTGGGTAAAATCCTGGAGGGCATTCTAAGGGATGCTATACTGGAGTATCTGAAGAGGAATAACCTCATGACCCAGTATCAGCACGGGTTTACTAGGGACCGTTCATGTCAGACTAATTTGATCAGCTTCTATGAAGAGGTAAGTTCCGGACTGGACCAAGGGAACCCAGTGGACGTAGTATATATGGACTTTTCCAAAGCTTTTGATACGGTGCCACACAAAAGGTTGTTGCATAAAATGAGAGTAATGGGGATAGGGGAAAATATGTGTAAGTGGGTTGAGAGCTGGCTCAGGGATAGGAAACAAAGGGTGGTTATTAATGGAGCACACTCGGACTGGGTCACGGTTAGCAGTGGGGTACCACAGGGATCAGTATTGGGCCCTCTTCTTTTTAACATATTTATTAATGACCTTGTAGGGGGCATTCAGAGTAGAATTTCAATATTTGCAGATGACACTAAACTCTGCAGGGTAATCAATACAGGGGAGGACAATTTTATATTACAGGATGATTTATGTAAACTAGAAGCTTGGGCTGATAAATGGCAAATGAGCTTTAATGGGGATAAATGTAAGGTCATGCACTTGGGTAGAAGTAATAAGATGTATAACTATGTGCTTAATTCTAAAACTCTGGGCAAAACAGTCAATGAAAAAGACCTGGGTGTATGGGTGGATGACAAACTCATATTCAGTGGCCAGTGTCAGGCAGCTGCTACAAAGGCAAATAAAATAATGGGATGTATTAAAAGAGGCATAGATGCTCATGAGGAGAACATAATTTTACCTCTATACAAGTCACTAGTTCGACCACACTTAGAATACTGTGCACAGTTCTGGTCTCCGGTGTATAAGAAAGACATAGCTGAACTGGAGCGGGTGCAGAGAAGAGCGACCAAGGTTATTAGAGGACTGGGGGGTCTGCAATACCAAGATAGGTTATTACACTTGGGGCTATTTAGTTTGGAAAAACGAAGACTAAGGGGTGATCTTATTTTAATGTATAAATATATGAGGGGACAGTACAAAGACCTTTCTGGTGATCTTTTTAATCATAGACCTGAGACAGGGACAAGGGGGCATCCTCTACGTCTGGAGGAAAGAAGGTTTAAGCATAACAACAGACGCGGATTCTTTACTGTAAGAGCAGTGAGACTATGGAACTCTCTGCCGTATGATGTTGTAATGAGTGATTCATTAATTAAATTTAAGAGGGGACTGGATACCTTTCTGGAAAAGTATAATGTTACAGGGTATATACACTAGATTCCTTGATAAGGCGTTGATCCAGGGAACTAGTCTGATTGCCGTATGTGGAGTCGGGAAGGAATTTTTTTCCCCATGGTGGAGTTACTCTTTGCCACATGGGGTTTTTTTGCCTTCCCCTAGATCAACATGTTAGGGCATGTTAGGTTAGGCTATGGGTTGAACTAGATGGACTTACAGTCTTCCTTCAACCTTAATAACTATGTAACTATGTAACTATATACAAAATAATTTTTTTACAATTTTTTTTTATATCAGTTTACATGTGTTATTTAACAATGTTCTTATAATATCAATTAGTGGTCCCCCATTCGTTCATAGTAAGTATATGTTACATGTTGTATATATTTGTTTCCTTTTTATTGTTCTTCATTTTTTATCACATTAGTGTGCGAGCACTCCTGCATACAGTGCCTACTGTTGCCATCCACTGTTTAATAAAGGCATTCTTTTATTATTTATATTGTCCCTATCTATTTTCTGTTTTGAGCCATGTTCTTAAATTTTCTTCGGTTTTTATGTGGGCATGAGAGTGCATTTTCCCACGGTCCAGAGTTCATCGCAGTTCAGGCTGTGAGGGAGCGCTGCTTCAGTGTTGTCACCGCTAGTCACTGAAGCTGCTCTCAGCAGCTAATTCACCAGTGGTTTTCAGCCGGGATGGCCCCATCTTGGCATTGTCCTGGTTGAAAACTGTATATCCCCCAGATATGGATTACTGCGTGGGACACAATGACAGACAGGTATGGGTATATTGTTGATTTATTATTTTACTTTCATTACAGAAGATCATGTGGCAGTAAGTAAGGTTAAATTTAGAACATTAAAGAGTCTGTGTCTTTATTTCAATTAAAGGATTTTTTACTTGCTGTTTTTGTTTTCTGAACAATTTGACTATGGGGTTAGTAATGGGGGCGTCTTATTGACCCCTCTCTATTACTAACCTCAGGGCTTGGTGTCACAAAGATGTCATCAACCCCACAACTATTACCCCACTTGCCACTGCTACAGGGCAAGTGGGACGAGCAAGGCTAAGTGCCAGAATCTTGGAGATGCGCCTTTTCTGGGGGGGGGGCTGAGTGCTGATGTTTTTATCCCGGGGGGCAAAATCAATGGCCCCTTCCTATGCTATTAATATCAGCCCGCAGGTGTCTGCATATCCTTTGCTGGTTATTAATTCTAGGTGGACCCCACATCATTTTTGGGGGGCTCCCCTATTTTAATAGCCAGAAAAGGCTAAGTATACAGCTGTGGGCTGATATTAATACCCTGGGAAGCTCCATGGGTATTACCCCCTTCCCAGGCTATAAACATCTGCCCTCAGTCATTTGCTTTCGCTCTGCTAATTGCGAAAATTGCACAGGGGCCCACGCCCTTTTTTCCATAAAATAATCTTTTATTAATTAAATACATGTCCAGTAATTTGCACACACTCTCTACTAATTGTATCTGTCACTGTCATCTATATTTATAGCTATTCTATTTGCATTTACTGTATATAATCCTTCTCTTCTATCCTGTCGGCTCCTGCAGTGATTTTACAAAAGCCGGCAGATGAATTACCGACTTTTCTTCTATCTATCTTTCTGTGCAATATAAATACAGCTCTGGCAAAAATTAAGAGTCCACTGCAAAATGTTCAGTTTGTCTGATTTTTCTCTTTATAGGTATATTTTTTGGTAAAATGTAAATTGTTCTTTTATTCTATAAACTTCTGACAACATGTCATTTCCAACCAATGAATTTTGTATTTTTTTCTGACAAATTAAAATGGTCAAAATTAAAAAAACAGTGCTTTAACACCTCATATAACGTAAAGAAAACAAGTTCAGAATCATTTAGGAACAACAATACTAATGTTTTAACTCAGGAAGAGTTCATAAATCAATATTTTGTGGAATAACCATGATTTTTAATCACATCTTTCATGCATCTTGGTATGCTTTCCACCAGTATTTCACACTGCTTCTGGTGCAAAAATGTAAGCAGTTCTTCTTTGTTTGATGGCTTGTGACTATTCATCATCCTCTTGGTTACATTCCAGAGGTTTTCAATGGGGTTCAGGTCTGGAGATTGGGCTGCCCATGACAGGGTTTTGATGTGGTGGTCACTTAATTTTTTGCCAGAGCTGTATATATATGTATGTATTTGCAGCGCCCCAGAGTCCTGGTCGTTGCAGTACTGTGGCTCCGCCACTATGGGGAGCCATGGTGCGTTCGATGGCACTGAAGGAGTTCGTCTGATCAGGTATCACAGACACCAATACATTTCACCGCAGGGCCTCCGGGGGGAGCTAAGGGTTCTATTCATTAGGCCACTCCCCACCATAGTGGGTAAACTGGGGGTCAGGCGGGAAGTTAGGGAAGTAAGCTGACTGGATTGAACGAAGCAACACCTAGTGGCAGAGGGTGTCGCGGAGTAAGAGACAGTAGGGTCTCTGGCAGGGGTGGGATCCTGACAGAGGCTTGGCAACGAGAAAGAACGAAAAGGGACCGCGCCTGCTCCGGGTAGCGGCGGTGCCCAAGAAAGGACTAGAAGCGAGATAGATTGTGCTGAGTGAGAAACGAGATCAAGCGATAGGAGAATACCAGTAGGGGTCGTGCTGTAAGACCGGAGCAACATCCTACTGAGGCGCATTACCGGTGGCCGGAACGCCGAGGGAGTGGAATAGCATACAGCTTCAAGCCATACTCCAAACAGCGACAGGACAGTCAGTCTCAGGCGGGCTGTCTAACACATATCACCTATGAAGTCTTGGGAGGCAATTGCGGGAGAGGGGCGTCTCTAGGGTCCCGGAAGAACTCCAGGCCTATCCGACAAACGGGTGCCGTTCTAACTGTAACATCAGGAAGGGACGGAAGATTAGAAGAACATCACTTAATCGAGTTGTGAGGGAACTTAAGAAACAGACACAACGGTTGTGGGGTACTTTCCGTAAGCATAGCAGGGAAGGACTACAACACATAGCGCTAAGAAGGAAGGCACCGATTTCCACCTGTGAAGTGAACTCTGAAGGTGCCATTGGACCGGCCGGGCTTGCGCAGCCTGGTGAACCGTATTCTGGACTGAGGACTCAGAGATCTCCAGTAAAGAGGTAAAGAGACTGCAACCTGGTGTCCTCGTTATTTACCGCGACCTGCACCCCACAACTGCACCGTTACAACACCATTATTTGCACCGGACGTCCCCCACTGACAGACAGGGCCACGGACCGGGTCTAGCCATTGTGACAACCCCAAGACTGAGACTCAGAGGCCCGGCTCCGGGTACCCCTCGGCCCTGTGGCGGTGTGGGGGCGCTACAAACTGGCGTCACGAACAGGATCTACTTAAGCCTGAAGAATCAGGTCATGTGTGCCTAGAGACTGTGATTTGTTGTGCTTGAACTGTACTTTATTGAGAGACTGTGTACTGCCATTGACCAAGAGAAGTTCCCGCCAAAAGCCGCCGCCATTGCTACGCCAGCGAAGAAGGAGGGCGTGCCATGGGAGGAGACTATCAGAGTGGCGCGAGAAATGGCTACCGCCCCTGTGTTTCCGGCTGCAAAGCGATGACCTGCCTCGGAGTACAAGACCACCCCCTGATTTGCAACGGCGGGAAGCGGGTGACGGAGAAGCTCGACCTCGGAGAAATGGTGGAGTCCGATGCATGCATTGCCGCCGATCAGCCGATCATGATGAAGAACAGCGAGTGCCGGAACGGGGAAGGAGCAGTCCCGGTTTGCCCTCGTTCACCGGAGGCGGACTCGTGTCTCCTGCAGCCGGAGGAACCACAGCGAGCGGAGCCGTGTTCGGGGACCGTATTGCAGGGGCCGCGGTCCGAGCAGCAGCCGACTCCAGCGTTCTTGTCAGCGGACCGGATCGCCATCGGTGGAACCACATCAGGTGTAGGTACGGAAGACACCCCTGCCTCCCCGCTCGATCCCGCTCCCGCGACCGACCCCCCTCACAACAGTAGCCGCCTCTTCATGGCGGGAATGGTGGCATCATCCCTCGAAGTGATGAAGGGTCTGGTACCCCCGCCACCGACCGCAATGGGAGAGTTCCTAGATGTGAGCTCGGAGGGAGTGATTCTCCGGTGGGAGGCCCCCCCGGATTGAGCCGAATGGGGTTTGGAGAAGAGGTCACGCCATTGCCGTGCTCACTTGGGAACAATATAAACAGTGCCTGATTTCCCAATGGAAAGACTGGAAAGAGATGGGACAAACCCCCGCCGCATCAGCCGTGAACCAGGGTCTGAAGCCTGTACGGTCAGGAGATACCCGCCATCGGAGTGCCCAGGAATGGTGTGCCCGTAACGTTCGCCGACGTGGACCTGAGAGAGTGTCATCTACTACTTCAGCTGTGATTGAACCAAATGTAGCAGAGCTTACCAACATTGCCACCGCACATGTTATTGCAGCAACTGAGCTGGCAGCTAGGATCCGTCTTCAGGTTCAGGCATCAAGCGGTCTGACTGCACCGGGAAGACCCACCAGTGACACTGGCGCAACATTAGCCGGGAGCCAGGGGCCAAGGCCACCTGAATAAGAATAAACCTCGGAAACCTGAAAATGTATATAGTTACTGTTTTCCTGTTGTTGACTGTTGCTAAACCCGTCCTGGGTTATTCTTAAAGGGATCCCTTTGCTGATCCGGGATCCCTATTGTCTGTTTGTTTTTCCAAAAGTTTGCACAAAGTTTAAAGAACTGCAGTAATCATGGACCGTGCATGATACAAACTTTTCCCTTGTAAATAGTTTGCACCTTATTAAAGGCGCTTCCTACTGGTTTTACTCAAAGAGACTCTTTGCGAAGATACCGTACCGGAGCCTTTGCTGAGTATGGACTGGTAGCTAGAAAAGACGCGCTACCTCACAGAGACCTGGCCCCTCTTAAAGGGGATGTTCATTTGTTGATAATGCTTTAAGGCCAATAGCTATAATGCTGATAAAGAAAAGTGATGATAACATTCACATGTAAAAGTTATGTGTATGCAATTAGTTAAATGTAAAGAAATGCTGATGATGTTTTCGGAAAGAAGAAAGTGAAAGGTAATAGAAGGATGCAGTGGACCCGTAGAGGTAGACGTGGTGTCCAGCATGCATAGTAGAGAGCAAGTTTAACGTTATGAAAAGAAGATAGTTAATAATGTTGGTAAGAAAAAGAAGGGGGGGATAGAAGGTAGACCCTGCGTTCCCCGTTGAAAGTTAATAATGTGTTACTAAGGACAGAAAGTGAACCCGTAGGGGTTAGTGAATGAGTCCTTCTAGGAGCCAAGTAGAGCCGGCTCAGTGTTCTCAAACTGAAAGAAAAAGTTATGTTCTATACTGTGTATAGTAGTTGAAAAGGCAGTAGGCCCTGGCTGAACGGGGCGGTCCTGTAACAGAAAGGAGAGGCAGTAGGTCTGGTGCCGATAGGACAGGCGGTCCTGCAGATCCAAAGTAGGAGAATGAAAAAGTTAAAGTGCCTTATAATGTGATTATAGGAAGGTCTTTAATGGATTTAGAGTGTGAGTCCTTAAAGGCAATGTTAAATTATTGTTCAACAATTTTGCACTTAGTAGAATACCCGGTTGGGTAACAGGAGTTACTTATAGCCTGTAATTTATAATGTTAACCATATTTGTAACGTTTAAGTGTCCTCACCTCCCATAAAGGGAAGCCTGTTCAAGTATACTTATTGTTTTGCACTCAACAAAATTGTATGTCTTTTTGCTAACTTGTATTGTTGTTTTCTTCCCAGTCCCGGAGTACTGTGTTTAACCAGGGGGGAGTGCAGCGCCCCAGAGTCCTGGTCGTTGCAGTACTGTGGCTCCGCCACTATGGGGAGCCATGGTGTGTTCGATGGCACTGAAGGAGTTCGTCTGATCAGGTATCACAGACACCAATACATTTCACCGCAGGGCCTCCGGGGGGAGCTAAGGGTTCTATTCATTAGGCCACTCCCCACCATAGTGGGTAAACTGGGGGTCAGGCAGGAAGTTAGGGAAGTAAGCTGACTGGATTGAACGAAGCAACACCTAGTGGCAGAGGGTGTCGCGGAGTAAGAGACAGTAGGGTCTCTGGCAGGGGTGGGATCCTGACAGAGGCTTGGCAACGAGAAAGAACGAAAAGGGACCGCGCCTGCTCCGGGTAGCGGCGGTGCCCAAGAAAGGACTAGAAGCGAGATAGATTGTGCTGAGTGAGAAACGAGATCAAGCGATAGGAGAATACCAGTAGGGGTCGTGCTGTAAGACCGGAGCAACATCCTACTGAGGCGCATTACCGGTGGCCGGAACGCCGAGGGAGTGGAATAGCATACAGCTTCAAGCCATACTCCAAACAGCGGCAGGACAGTCAGTCTCAGGCGGGCTGTCTAACACATATCACCTATGAAGTCTTGGGAGGCAATTGCGGGAGAGGGGCGTCTCTAGGGTCCCGGAAGAACTCCAGGCCTATCCGACAAACGGGTGCCGTTCTAACTGTAACATCAGGAAGGGACGGAAGATTAGAAGAACATCACTTAATCGAGTTGTGAGGGAACTTAAGAAACAGACACAACGGTTGTGGGGTACTTTCCGTAAGCATAGCAGGGAAGGACTACAACACATAGCTCTAAGAAGGAAGGCACCGATTTCCACCTGTGAAGTGAACTCTGAAGGTGCCATTGGACCGGCCGGGCTTGCGCAGCCTGGTGAACCGTATTCTGGACTGAGGACTCAGAGATCTCCAGTAAAGAGGTAAAGAGACTGCAACCTGGTGTCCTCGTTATTTACCGCGACCTGCACCCCACAACTGCACCGTTACAACACCATTATTTGCACCGGACGTCCCCCACTGACAGACAGGGCCACGGACCGGGTCTAGCCACTGTGACAACCCCAAGACTGAGACTCAGAGGCCCGGCTCCGGGTACCCCTCGGCCCTGTGGCGGTGTGGGGGCGCTACAAACTCGATGTGTATATTTCTATTCTATCTATTCTATTCTAACCTGTCACTCTGTGATTATACTGTACGCGGCAGATCATTTGCCGGCTTTTAATCTATCTACCTATCTATCTACCTATCTATCTATCTATCTATCTATCTATCTATCTATCTATCTATCTATTATACAGCTCTTGCAAAAATTAAGGTTTATGTATGACATTATTACCAGCCTTATGCTGCAGAACCCCCAACTAATGAGCATTTGGGAAAAGGAGGCCACTGGTAGCTCCATGAGATTAATGCAACTCCTTCTAAATGAAGAAAAATCTAATTTTGACATTCCAAATGAAAAATTAAAGGAACAAATTGAGGTAACAAAGAAAATTAAAAGTGAAAGTGACTTTTAACACTAAAGGAAGTCAACTACTAAACACCATTGAAAAATTCCAATACCATTAAAAGGAAAGGAAACACAGGCAATATCTCAGGGACATCCAGGACTTTTAGGATAACAGAATCTAATAGTTTTTAGGGGATCGCTCCGAACAGGAAAGGGAAACTGATCAGTCATTAACTGAAACAGAACATTCTGATACTGACACCAGACAAAAGACCTGACGAGGGTGACAAAGAGGCAAGAATAGGGGTTTTATTATTAGAGGAAAAATATATCTCATCCTTAGCCAGACACGTTTTTTTAGACAGAGCATAATCCCTATGGAACGGCAACCCCTTCAACAGGGACTAGAATTACAGGTAGTGAATTTATCTCAGAGACCTAATAATAACACTGATATGTCAGACTCAGTACTAATCAAGGGTCTTTCCTTCATACCCACTGCGGACCTCTTAATCTTTGACAGTATTAAAGACATTAACTTCTTTGTCAGAAAGTTAAGTTTTTCACACAAAAATATAGAAAGACTTGTGCAGATCTCATCCTATGTGATTTACTATGTGATGTTCAGTTGTTCGCTAATTTGGATGAACCAGCACTCACATCTCTTGAACAGGGTCCCTTTACCTCTTTGAAAAAACACAGCTCTAAGATGCTACCACCAGGGCGAGACTTGTCAGCAATTGATTTTTTTAAATTTTGTTACAGAGGATATCAAAAAGATTAAGGATGATTGAGGGTAACATAATTTATCTAGGGAACAAATAGTAGCCTTATGTGCTCTGGAAAGGGATACATTAATAATAATAAAACCCAAGGGAGGCAATATTGTAGTAATGGAACTCCAGCGGTACAGGAACATATTCCTCTCTTTGCTACAGGACCCCATATTATAAGACTTAGTTTGGAACAATCCAACACCCGCATCTAAAAAAGATTCATCTATACCGCATGATTTGATTATCAGGGGAGTTACACATTGTTTAGGAGCTAGGGGCTGTCAATTTGTACAACATAGCAAATTGGTGCTGACCCTCCTCGACTTTCTACTAGGAAACAATTTCTTTACCTTCAATGGAGAAACCTACCACAAGCTCAGGGTCACAGCTTTGGGCAATCAATGTGAACCCAGTTATGCCAACCTGTTCTTAGGCTGGTGAGAAGATACCATTGTATTTTAAGAGACCATGAGAGACTACACCAAGCTCATTGATCTATGAGTTAGATTTATTGAACAATGTATTTATTCTGTGAAGGGGAACAAAGATACCTTTAGATCCTGTGTTGAATCACTCAACATTAGAGTTGAGCGACTTTAACTTTTTTAGGATCGAGTAGGGTTTCGCGACAAAGTCGGGTCGGGTGAAATCGGCCGATTATTGCGAAAAGTCGGGGGCCGACTGAAACACGAAACCCAATGCACGTCAAAGGGGAATCAAAGTCGGCAGAGAGTGGAGGACAGGAAAACACCTACAGTGCCTATTTTAATGCCAAAAACATCAATTCTTATTACTGAAGCTTGTCAATCTTAATTTACTTTATAATAATAGTTAGGCATTGAAAATTGTGGGTCATTTGGCTAAAGTTGTGGGGGGGTAGGGCTGGTTCAAGTTTTTCGTGGGCCCAGGAAACGCGGACTACGTCACGGCGGTGGAGCAGGGAGAGGTAAGTATTTCAACTTTGCAAGTGCTGTGATCCTGAGCAAGCAGGGGGGGCCCACTCGTTCGCATTGGCACTGGCACAGGGCTCCTCAAAGTACGGCGGTGTGTTTGACGGCGGGGGCGCCTCCCACCGGCGGAGACACTTTTGCGTACTATGAGGGGCCCTGTACCAGTAATGTTGCCAATGAGTATGCCCCCCCACCTGATGAAGGAACCTGCACTTTCATCTGCACCTTCCTGTTTGTCCCCGTGTAAGGTGGTATAGTATGCGGGAGAGTAACCTGACTCTCAGCAGGGTCAGATTCTGGCTGTGTAGAGTGCAAGGGGAATGTAGTGGTCTGGGTCAATGTACCAGCAGACTCATCTAGCAGTGGCTGGGCAATGGGCAGGATGAGGAGGAAACACAGATATAGGCCCAAATAATAAAGTGGGCTAAATGCAGTTCAAAATTGGTATCAGGAGTAAACTGGCGGCATAGCTTTGTTCAGCGGAGGACAATTGTAAGGAGTGGCAGACACAGTTAGTAGGCCCAAAAAAGTAAGTAGGCTAAATGCAGTTCAAAATTGGTAACAGGAGTAAACTGGTGGCATAGTTTTGTTCAGCGGAGGGCAACTGTAAGGAGTGGCAGACACAGTTAGTAGGGCCAAGTAATAAAGTGGGCCAAATGCAGTTTAATATTTGATATAGGCTGAAAATTGAAGCTCAGCTTTGTTCAGTGGAGGAGAAAAGCAAGGAGCGGCAGACACTGTTAGTACGCCCAACCAAACAAGTAGGCCAAATGCAGTTTAATATGTGATATAGGCTGAAAATTGAAGCTCAGCTTTGTTCAGTGGAGGAGATAAGCAAGGAGCGGCAGACACCGTTAGTAGGCCCAACCAAACAAGTAGGCCAAATGCAGTTTAATATTTGATATAGGCTGAAAATTGAAGCTCAGCTTTGTTCAGTGGAGGAGAAAAGCATGGAGCGGCAGACACCGTTAGTAGGCCCAACCAAACAAGTAGGCCAAATGCAGTTTAATATTTGATATAAGCTGAAAATTGAAGCTCAGCTTTGTTCAGTGGAGGAGAACAACAAGCAGCGGCAGACACTGTTAGTAGGCCCAACCAAACAAGTAGGCCAAATGCAGTTTAATATGTGATATAGGCTGAAAAATGAAGCTCAGCTTTGTTCAGTGGAGGAGAAAAGCAAGGAGCGGCAGACACCGTTAGTAGGCCCAACCAAACAAGTATGCCAAATGCAGTTTAATATTCGAAACAGGAGTAAACAGGCGGCATAGCTTTGTTCAATAGAGGACAGCTGTATTGAGTGGCACAGACAGACACAGGCAGTATGCATGTAGTAGGCCTAAAATAAAAAAGTAGGCTCAATGCAGTTTAAAATTGGTTACAGGGGAACACAGGCGGCATAGCGTTGTTCAGCGGAGGACAATTGTAATGAGTGGCGCAGACAGACACAGGTAGTATGCAGGTAGTAGGCCTAAAATAAAAAAGTAGGCTCAATGCAGTTTAAAATTGGTTACAGGGGTACACAGGCAGCATAGCGTTGTTCAGCGGAGGACAATTGTAATGAGTGGCGCAGACAAACTTAGTAGGCCTAAAATAAAAATGTAGGCTCAATGCAGTTAAAAATTGGTTACAGGGGTACACAGGTGGCACAGCGTTGTTCAGCGGAGGACAATTGTAAGGAGTGGCGCAGACAGACACATGTAGTAGGCCTAAAATAATAAAGTTGGCTCAATGCATTTTAAAATTGGTTACAGGGGTACACAGGCGGCATAGCGTTGTTCAGTGGAGGACGATTGTAATGAGTGGCGCAGACAGATTTAGTAGGCCTAAAATAAAAAATTAGGCTCAATGCAGTTTGAAATTGGTTACAGGGGTACACAGGCGGCATAGCTTTGTTCAGTGGAGGACAACTGTAAGGAGTGACTGACACAGTTATAAGGCAAAAATAATAAACTTAGGTAAATGTCTGCCAAAAAAAAATTCAAAAATAAACAGGTGGCATAGCTACATACAGGGGTGGGCTCCTCTGCTGAGTAGCAGACAGTGGTAGTTGGCGCAAAGTATTAAATGGTTTATTATGTTTATTATGTGTATTTTAACTATCATCTATCATTTCAACAAATTTGTATTGGCAGTGCCATTGAAGGATTCATCAGCACAGACTACACTGTGGTGGAGCAGGGAGAGGTACGTATTGCAAGTGGTAGAGCTCTATTCAACCAGGGGGGGAACACTCTCTCGTGGGCGGCGGTACTGGCACAAGGCCCCTCATATTACGATGGTGTGTCTGACGTTGGTTGTGCACCAACACGGTCAGAGACATTTCATTGTACTATGAGGGACCCTGTGCCAGTGCCGTTGCCCAAGAGTGGGCACACCCACCTGTCCAGGCAAACGGCACTCGCACGGGTACTTGCGCTAGGTGGTGACCACAGCCCTGTGGGGGGAGTCAGCCCATTTAGGGAGGTAAAAAAATGGCCTATGGTGGACATTCAGCAGCTGCAAATGGAGGAATTGGAGCAGTCAGTAAGAGGAGGCCAAAAGCAAGACATTTTTCAGGCAAGCTACGTGTCAGCAGAGGAAGGTGGGGCAAAATATTTAGAAATCCATGATTGGTTCATTTTAATGAAGGTTAGATCATCAACATTTTGGGTAGCTAGACGAGTCCTTTTTTTGGTCAGTATTGAACCAGCAGCACTGAAGACTCTTTCTGATAGCACACTAGCAGCTGGGCAAGCGAGCTCCTGTAATGCATATCCTGCCAATTCAGGACAGGTGTCTATTTTAGATGCCCAGTAATCAAAGGGGAATGACGTCTGAGGGAGAACATCGATAAGGGAGGAAAAATAGTTCATAACCATACTGGACAAATGTTGTCTCCTGTCACTTTGAATTGATGCAGCAGTACCTGTCGTGTCTGCGGTCATTGCAAAATCACTCCACAACCTGGTCATAAAACCCCTCTGTCCAACGCCATTTCTGATTTGTGCACCTCTAACACCTCTGCCATGTTGCCCCCTGCAGCTCGTGTGAGAACCATCACCGCCGCTGTGTGCTGGGAATGCCTGAACTAAACTGTCTACAAGAGTTGCTTGTTTGGTAGCCAATATTTGCTCAAGGTTCTCATGTGGCATGATATTTTGTAATTTCCCTTTATAGCGTGGATCCAGGAGGCAGGCCAACCAGTAATCGTCATCGGTCATCATTTTGATATTGCGGGGGTCCCTTTTTAGGATATGCAAGGCATAATCAGTCATGTGGGCCAATGTTCCAGGTGTCAATTCACTGCTTGTGCTGGGTTAAGGAGCACTTTCTTGCAAATCAACATCACTTGTCTCCCGCAAAAACCCTGTACCTGACCTTGCAACGCCACCAGTTTCTATTGCCCCCTGAGAAGCATCCTCCTCCCATAAATATTCATGCCCATCATCCTCCTCCTCCTCCTCTTCATCCGCCACCTCGTCCAGGAGAGTTACCTGAGCCATTGTCTGCTCAGGGAACTCTCCAGAGCAGCCATTGTCTGCTCAGGAGAGTTCCCTGAGCAGACAATGGCTGACTGTCATCAAGGCTTCCCTGATCCTCGGCTGCAGACGCCTGCTCCTTAATGTGCGTCAGACTTTGCATCAGCAGACGCATTAGTAAGATGCTCATGCTTATGATGGCGTTGTCTGTACTTTCCAGCCATGTGCATTCCTCAAAACACTGAAGGACTTTGACAGAGGTCTTGTAGCTTCGACCACTGCACACCAGACAACTCCATGCCATGTCTGCCATCCAACTGCCTGCCCATGTATGTGTATCCTCCCACAAATACATTACAGCACGCCTCTGTTCGCACAGCCTCTGAAACATGTGCAGTGTGGAGTTCCACCTTGTTGCAACATCGATTATTACGCGGTGCTGGGGAAGCTTCAGCGATCGCTGATGGTTCTGCATATGGCTGGAGTGTACGGGCGACCGGCGGATGTGCGAGCAAAGTCTTCACACCTTCAGGAGCAGGGCAGGTAACCCCGGATACATTTTCAGGAAGCACTGCACCACCAGGTTCAAGGTGTGAGCCAGGCAAGGTATGTGTTTCAGTTCTGAAACGGCTATGGCAGCCATAAAATTCCTTCCGTTATCACTGACTACCTTGCCTGCCTCAAGATGTACATTGCCCAGCCATGACTGAGTTTCTTGCTGCAAGTACTCGGCCAGTACTTCTGCGGTGTGTCTGTTGTCACCCAAACACTTCATTTCCAACACAGCCTGCTGACGCTTACCACTAGCTGTTCCATAATGTGACACTTCGTGTGCAACACTGGCAGCTGCGGATGGAGTGGTAGGGCGACTGCGCTCTGTGGACCAGCTTTCGCTTCTGAAGGAGGAGGAAGAGGAGGGGTGTCGAATGCCTACTGCCAACTGTTTCCTAGATCATGGGCTAGGCAGAACTGTCCCACTATGGCTGTCCCCTGTGGACCCTGCATCCACCACATTAACCCAGTGCGCCGTGATGGACATGTAACGTCCCTGGCCATGCCTACTGGTCCATGCATCTGTTGTGAGGTGCACCTTTCTACTGACTGATTGCCTGAGTGCATGGACAATGCGGTCTTTGACATGCTGGTGGAGGGCTGGGATGGCTTTTCTCGCAAAGAAGTGTCGACTGGGTAGGTCATAGCGTGGTACTGCGTAGGACATCGGGGCTTTGAAAGCTTCGCTTTCAACCAACCGGTAGGGCATCATCTCTAACGAGATTAGTCTAGCAATGTGGGCGTTCAAACCCTGTGTACGCGGATGAGAGGATGAGTACTTCCTTTTCCTAACGAGAGTCTCTTGTAGGGTGAGCTGGACTGGAGAGCTTCATATGGTGGAACTAGCGGTGGTGGCGGTGGTGGACATGGCGGATTGAGAGAGGGTTGGTGATGGTATTCTCGATGTTGGCCTACATACAGTGTTTCCTACCAATAACCTTGTGATTCCCTGACTGCTTTGGCCTTGCGACGATACCTCCACATTTGCTGCTGCTGGTGTCAAAACTGGTGGGCTTACAGTGAGGGAAGCAATGTAGCGTTGCTGACTACCTTCATTCAGAGCGGGTGCACCAACAGTACGGGACGTTTGGTAGTTAGTAGGGTTGAGCGACTTTCATTTTTTTAAGATCGAGTCGGGTTTTGTGAAACCCGACTTTGTCCAGAGTCAAGTCGAGTGCAGTCGGCCGATTATCGCTAAAAGTCGGGGATCGACCGAAACACGAAACCCAATGCAAGTCAATGGGGAAGCATAGTCGGCAGTGAGTGGAGGCCAGGAAAACACCTACAGTGCCCATTTTAATGCCAAAAACATCCATTCTTGTTTCTGAAGCTTGTCAATCTTAATTAACTTTATAATAATAGTTGGGCATTGGAACTTGGGGGTCATTTGGCAAAAGTTGTGGGGGGTAGGGCTGGTTCAAGGTTTTAGTGGGCCCAGGAAACGTGGACTACGTCACGGCGGTGGAGCAGGGAGAGGTAAGTATTTCAACGTTGCAAGTGCTGTGATCCTGAGCAAGCAGGGGGGGCCCACTCGTTTGCATTGGCACTGGCACAGGGCCCCTCAAAGTACAGCGGTGTGTTTGCACGGCGGGGGCGCCTCCCACCAGCAGCGACACTTTTGCGTACTCTGAGGGGCCCTGTGCCAGTGACGTTGCCAACGAGTATGCCCCCCCCACCTGATGAAGGAACCTGCACTTTCATCTGCACCTTCCTCTTTGTCTCTGTGTAAGGTGGTATAACATGCGGGAAGGGAAACCTTACTTTCAGCAGGGTCAGATTCTGGCTGTGTAGAGTGCAAGGGGAATGTAGTGGCCTAGGTCAATGTACCAGCAGACTCATCTAGCAGTGGCTGGGCAATGGGCAGGATGAGGAGGAAAGAGATATAGGGCCAAAGAATAAAGTAGGCTAAATGCAGTTCAAAATTGGTAACAGGACTAAACAGGCGGCATTGCTTTGTTCAGTGGAGTAGTAAACTCAGGAGCAGCAGACACTGTTTTAAGGGCCCAACCACACTAGTAGGCCAAATGCAGTTTAATATCTGCTACTGTAGGCCAAAAGCCAGAAGGTTGAAGCTCAGCTTTATTCAGTTGAGGAAAAACACCCAGGAGGGGCAGACACCGTTAGTAGGCCGTTACCAAAGTTGAAGGCCAAATGCAGTTTAATATCTGATACTATAGGCCGAAAGCCAGAAGGTTGAAGCTCAGCTTTATTCAGTTGAGGAAAAACACCAGGGAGGGGCAGACACCGTTAGTAGGCCGTAACCAAAGTTGAAGGCCAAATGCAGTTTAATATCTGATACTATAGACCGAAAGCCAGAAGGTTGAAGCTCAGCTTTATTCAGTTGAGGAAAAACACCAGGGAGGGGCCGACACCGTTAGTAGGCCGTAACCAAAGTTGAAGGCCAAATGCAGTTTAATATCTGATACTATAGGCCGAAAGCCAGAAGGTTGAAGCTCAGCTTTATTCAGTTGAGGAAAAACACCAGGGAGGGGCAGACACCGTTAATAGGCCCTAACCACCAATTTTATAAAAAACAGCACTTAATGAGAGCCAGAAGGTTGAAGCTCAGCTTTATTCAGTTGAGGGAAAACACCAGGGAGGGGCAGACACCGTTAGTAGGCACTAAACACCAATTTTTTAAAAAACAGCACTTAATGAGAGCCAGAAGGTTGAAGCTCAGCTTTATTCAGTTGAGGAAAAACACCAGGGAGGGGCAGACACCGTTAGTAGGCCGTTACCAAAGTTGAAGGCCAAATGCAGTTTAATATCTGATACTATAGGCCGAAAGCCAGAAGGTTGAAGCTCAGCTTTATTCAGTTGAGGGAAAACACCAGGGAGGGGCAGACACCGTTAGTAGGCCCCAACCACCAATTTTTGGTTAAAAAGGCACTTAATGAGAGCCTGAAGGTTGAAGCTCAGATTTAGACAGTGGAGGACAATTTGAATTAGGGACTGCAGACAGACTTAGTAGGCTGTCCCCTGTGGACCATGCATCCACCACATTAACCCATTGCGCCGTAATGGACACGTAACCTTCCGTGGCCATGCCTACAGGTCCATGCGTCTGTTGTCAGGTGCACCTTTGTACTCACAGATTGCCAGAGTGCATGGACAATGCGGTCTTTTACATGCTGGTGGAGGGTTGGGATGGCTTTTCTAGAAAAGAAGTGCCGACTGGGTAGCTCGTAGCGTAGTACAGCGTAGTCCATCATGGCTTTATTAATATTAAATAAAATATATAAATAGGCTCTATGAACTTTTAAATAGGTTCCAGGGGTACACGGGCAGCATTGGTGTGGTCAGTGGAGGAGTATTGCAAGGAGTGACCGCAGACAGGCTAACGAAGGCCTAACATAACAAAAAATAGGCTCATGGCAGTTTTAAATCGGTTACATGGATACACAGGCAGCATTGTGGTCAGCGGAGGAGTATTGCAAGGAGTCACCGCAGACAGGCTAACGATGGCCTAACATAACAAAAAATAGGCTCATGGCAGTTTTAAATAGGTTACATGGATACACAGGCAGCATTGTGGTCAGTGGAGGAGTATTGCAAGGAGGGACCGCAGACAGGCTAACGAAGGCCTAACATAACAAAAAATAGGCTCATGGCAGTTTTAAATCGGTTACATGGATACACAGGCAGCATTGTGGTCAGCGGAGGAGTATTGCAAGGAGTGACCGCAGACAGGCTAACGAAGGCCTAAAATAACAAAAAATAGGCTCATGGCATTTTTAAATAGGTTACATGGATACACAGGCAGCATTGTGGTCAGTGGAGGAGTATTGCAAGGAGGGACCGCAGACAGGCTAACGAAGGCCTAACATAACAAAAAATAGGCTCATGGCAGTTTTAAATCGGTTACGTGGATACACAGGCAGCATTGTGGTCAGCGGAGGAGTATTGCAAGGAGTGACCGCAGACAGGCTAACGAAGGCCTAAAATAACAAAAAATAGGCTCATGGCATTTTTAAATAGGTTACATGGATACACAGGCAGCATTGTGGCCAGTGGAGGAGTATTGCAAGGAGGGACCGCAGACAGGCTAACGAAGGCCTAACATAACAAAAAATAGGCTCATGGCAGTTTTAAATCGGTTACATGGATACACAGGCAGCATTGTGGTCAGCGGAGGAGGATTGCAAGGAGTGTCTGACACAGTTAGTACTCACAAAAAATAAATAGATGTTAATGTCTCGCAAAACAACAACAACAAAGAAAAAAGGTGGCATACTTAGGTACAGGGGTGGGCTCATCTGCTGAGTTTCTGACAAAGTAATTTGGCAGTAACTTAGTATTTACTGGTGTCAATATAGGACACTGACCCAGACTACTTTAACTAGCATCATAGATGTCAACAAATTGGTATTGTCAGTGCCAGGCATTGAATGATGTCAGCGCATAGACTAAACATTGGTGGAGCTGTGCGAGATAATTTTGCACGTGGTAGAGCACAGTTTGAGCTGGGGGGGTGGGGGAACTCTCTTGTGGCCGGCGGTACCGTCCCAGGGCCCCTCATGTTACAACGGTGTGTCTGACGTTGGGTGCGCACCACCACCGCCAGAGACACTACATTGTACTATGAGGGACCCAGTGGCAGTGCCGTCGACCAAAAGCGGGCACACCCACCTCTTCAGACAAACAGCACTGTAACGGGTGCTTGCGACAAGTGGCGAGACCACGGCCCCGTGGGGGGAGTTTTCCCATTGGGGGAGGTGTAAACAAGTCGTATGCTGGACAAACAGCTGCTGCAAATTAAGAGATTGGAACACTCAGTAAGACCAGTCCACAAGCAAGACCTTTTTATAGGAAAGCTAGGTGTCAGCCTGGAAAGGTGGGGCAAAATCATTTGAAATCCAGGAGTGGTTCATTTTAATGAAGGTGAGATCATCCACATTTTGAGTAGCCAGACGAGTCCTTTTTTCGGTTAATATTGAACCAGCAGCACTGAATACTCTTTCTGATAGCACACTAGCTGCTGGGCAAGCAAGCTCCTGCAATGCATATTCTGCCATTTCAGGCCAGGTGTCTAATTTGGATGCCCAGTAATCAAATGGGAATGACGCTTGAGGGAGAACATCGATAAGGGATGAAAAATAGTTAGTAACCATACTGGACAAATGTTGTCTCCTGTCACTTTGAATAGATGCTGCAGTACCTGTCCTGTCTGCGGTCATTGCGAAATCACTCCACAACCTGGTCAGAAAACCCCTCTGTCCAACGCCACTTCTGATCTGTGGACCTCTAACACCTCTGCCCTGTAGCCCCCTGCAGCTTGTGTGAGAACCATCACCGGCGCTGTGTGCTGGGAATGCCTGAATCAAACGGTCTACAAGAGTAGCTTGTTTGGTTGCTAATATTTGTTCGAGGTTCTCATGTGGCATAATATTTTGCAATTTGCCTTTATAGCGAGGATGCAGGCCAACCAGTAATCGTCGTCACTCATCATTTTAATAATGCGTGTGTCCTTTTTGAGGATACGTAAGGCATAATCCGCCATGTGGGCCAAAGTTCCAGTTGTCAAATCTGCGGTTGTGCTGGTTTGAGGGGCAGTTACAGGCAAATCTACGTCACTTGTCTCCCTTAAAAAACAGAACCTGGCCTTGCAACGCCACTAATTTCTGTTGGCCCAGGAGAAGCTTCCTCATTAAAAAAGTACTCATCCCCATCATCCTCCTCGTCCTCCTCCTCCTCTTCGCCCGCTACCGCGTCCTCTACACGGCCCTGACCAGACAATGGCTGACTGTCATCAAGGCTTTCCTCTTCCTCGGCTGCAGACGCCTGCTCCTTTATGTGCGTCAAACTTTGCATCAGCAGACGCATTAGGGGGATGCTCATGCTTATTATGGCATTGTCTGCACTAACCAGCCGTGTGCATTCCTCAAAACACTGAAGGACTTGACACAGGTCTTGTAGCTTCGACCACTGCACACCTGACAACTCCATGTCTGCCATCCAACTGCCTGCCCGTGTATCCTCCCACAAATACATAACAGCACGCCACTGTTCGCACACTCTCTGAAGCATGTGCAGTGTGGAGTTCCACCTTGTTGCAACGTCGATGATTAGGCGATGCTGGGGAAGGTTCAAAGAACACTGATAGTTCTGCATACGGCTGGAGTGTACGGGCGAACGGCGGATATGCGAGCAAAGTCTGCGCACTTTGAGGAGCAGGTCGGGTAACCCCGGATAACTTTTCAGGAAGCACTGCACCACCAGGTTTAAGGTGTGAGCCAGGCAAGGAATGTGTTTCAGTTGGGAAAGGGCTATGGCAGCCATGAAATTCTTTCCGTTATCACTCACTACCTTGCCTGCCTCAAGATGTACAGTGCCCAGCCATGACTGAGTTTCTTGGTGCAAGAACTCGGACAGAACTTCCGCGGTGTGTCTGTTGTCGCCCAAACACTTCATTGCCAATACAGCCTGCTGACGCTTGCCACTAGCTGTCCCATAATGGCACACCTGGTGTGCAACAGTGGCAGCTGCGGATGGAGTGGATGAGCGACTGCGGTCTGTGGACGAGCTCTCGCTTCTGCAGGAGGAGGAGGAAGAGGAGGAGGGGGGGCGAACGCCTACAGCCAACTCTTTCCTTGACCGTGGGCTAGGCAGAACTGTCCCAATATTGCTGTCCCCTGTGGACCCTGCATCCACCACATTCACCCAGTGTGCCGTGATGGACACGTAACGTCCCTGGCCATGCCTACTGGTCCATGCATCTGTTGTCAGGTGCAACTTTGCAGTCACAGACTGCCTGAGTGCATGGACGATGCGGTCTTTAACATGCTGTTGGAGGGCTGGGATGGCTTTTCTAGAAAAGAAGTGCCGACTGGGTAGCTCGTAGCGTGGTACAGCGTACTCCATCAGCGCTTTGAAAGCTTCGCTTTCAACTAACCGGTAGGGCATCATCTCTAATGAGATTAGTCTAGCAATGTGGGCGTTCAAACCCTGTGTACGCGGATGCGCAGATGAGTACTTCCTTTTCCTAACAAGAGTCTCATGTAGGGTGAGCTGAACTGGAGAGCTGGAGATCGTGGAACTAGCGGTGGTGCCGGTGGACATGGGTGAGTGACAGAGGGTTGGAGATGTTATTCTTGCCGGTGCCCTACATGCAGTGTTTCCTACTGCAAACCTGGTGATTCCCTGACTGCTTTGGCCTGGCAATGAAAGCTGCACACATACTGCAGGTGGTGCGGGAAATAGTGGGTTTAAAGTGAGGGAAGGGATGTAGCGTTATGACTAGCTTCATTGGCCGAGGGTGCTGCAACCTTTAGGGATGTTTGGTAGTTAGTCCAGGCTTGCAAATGCATGGTGGATAAATGTCTATGCATGCAACTTGTATTTAGACTTTTAAGATTCTGACCTCTGCTTAAGGTAGTTGAACATTTTTGACAGATGACTTTGCGCTGTTCATTTGGATGTTGTTTAAAAAAATGCCAGACTGCACTCTTTCTACTATCGGATGGCCACGCTGTCCTCCAACTGGTTTTGCCAAGTGTTTTTAGCCAGATACGGGCCCGGCAGATGGAACCTGTTGTGATGTTGATGCCTGCTGTGGCTCCTCCTCCTCCGCTTCAGAACTACTGCCACCTGCACCCTGTTCCCCCAATGGCTGCCAATCGGGGTCAACAACTGGGTCATCTATGACCTCCTCTTCTATGTCGTGTGCAACTTCGTCTGTGTCACCGTGTAAGCCGGTGGTATAGCGTTCGTGACGGGGCACCATAGTCTCCGCTGGTTTTGATTCTGCCTCAGTACACTGCGAGGGCAATGTTCTGGTCTGAGTCAAAGGAACAGCATAGTAATCTGGCTGTGGCTGTGCATCTGTGCACTCCATGTCCGATTCAACTTCTAATGGGCATGGCCTGTTAACTGTTTCACTGTCTAACCCAGGAACGGTATGTGTAAAGAGCTCCATGGAGTAACCTGTTGTGTCGACTGACGCATCCTTCACTGTTGTTCTGGGTGAAGGACACAAGACAGCGACTTGTTCCTGACCGGGAGCATCCACTGACGATGCACTGCTCTGACATTTGGCACTTTCCGAGGAGGAGGCGAAAGAGCTAGAGGCAGAGTCAGCAATGAAAGCCAATACTTGTTCCTCTTGCTCCGGCTTCAAAAGTGGTTTTCCTACTCCCAGAAAAGAGAGCGTTCGAGGCCTTGTGTAGCCAGACAACGAACCTGGCTCAACAACTCGAGACTTAGGTAATGTACTGCTTTTACCATGACCACCTGATGCTCCACCACCACTACCATCATTACCAGCTGACAATGAATGCCCACGGCCACGACCTCTTCCTCTAGACTTCCTTATTGTTTGCAAAACGTAACCAAAGTAACGGTATTTGTTACTGTAAAACAACTTATAAGGTGAACTCAAACTTCTGTAGGATTTATATATACCTTTACAGGTGCCTGACACTGAAAGGAAAATCAGGCCCAATGTTACACACTTGGTTTTCTGTGTCCCAATAATTTGAGACAGATGGCACACACAGGACCGGCACTCAAGCAGAAATGCCAATCTTAATCTCCCACTATTTTTTTTTTTTCAGGGAGAATTTAAAAAAAAAAACACAAAAACAAAAAAAAATATTACACACTAGGTTTTCTGTGGCACACAATGAGAGACAGATGCCACACACAGGACTGGCACAGAGGCAGACTTGCCAATCTTTATCTCCCAGACTCCCACTCTTAATTTTTTTTTTTACAGGGAGAATTTACCCCCCCAAAAAAAATTGCCCAGTATTACAAACTGGTTTTCGGTGGCACACAATGAGAGACAGATGCCACACACAGCAATGGCACAGAGGCAGACTTGCCAATATTTATCTCCCACTAATTATTTTTTTTTGAAAAGGGAGAATTTGTAAAAAAAAAAAAAAATGGCCAAGTATTACACAGTGGTTTTTGGTGGCACACAATGAGAGACAGATGCCACACACAGCAATGGCACAGAGGCAAACTTGCCAATATTTATCTCCCACTAATTATTTTTTTTTAAAAGGGAGAATTTACCCCCCCCAAAAAAAAAATGGCCAAGTATTACACAGTGGTTTTCTGTGGCACAATGAGAGACAGATGCCACACACAGGACTGGCACAGAGGCAGATTTGCCAATCTTTATCTCCTAGACTCCCACTCTTAATTTTTTTTTTTACAGGGAGAATTTACCAAAAAAAAAAAAAATTGCCCAGTATTACACAGTGGTTTTCGGTGGCACACAATGAGAGACAGATGCCACACACAGCAATGGCACAGAGGCAGACTTGCCAATATTTATCTCCCACTAATTATTTTTTTTTGAAAAGGGAGAATTTACCCCCCCCAAAAAAAGGCCAAGTATTACACAGTGGTTTTCGGTGGCACACAATGAGAGACAGATGCCACACACAGCAATGGCACAGAGGCAGACTTGCCAATATTTATCTTACACTAATTATTTTTTTTTGAAAAGGGAGAATTTACCCCCCCCCAAAAAAAGGCCAAGTATTACACAGTGGTTTTCGGTGGCACACAATGAGAGACAGATGCCACACACAGCAATGGCACAGAGGCAGACTTGCCAATATTTATCTCCCACTAATTATTTTTTTTTGAAAAGGGAGAATTTACCCCCCCCAAAAAATGGCCAAGTATTACACAGTGGTTTTCGGTGGCACACAATGAGAGACAGATGCCACACACAGCAATGGCACAGAGGCAGACTTGCCAATATTTATCTCCCACTAATTATTTTTTTTTGAAAAGGGAGAATTTACCCCCCCCCAAAAAAAAGGCCAAGTATTAGACAGTGGTTTTCGGTGGCACACAATGAGAGACAGATGCCACACACAGCAATGGCACAGAGGCAGACTTGCCAATATTTATCTCCCACTAATTATTTTTTTTTGAAAAGGGAGAATTTACCCCCCCTCAAAAAAAAGGCCAAGTATTACACAGTGGTTTTCGGTGGCACACAATGAGAGACAGATGCCACACACAGCAATGGCACAGAGGCAGACTTGCCAATATTTATCTCCCACTAATTATTTTTTTTTTAAAAGGGAGAATTTACCCCCCCCCCAAAAAAAGGCCAAGTATTACACAGTGGTTTTCGGTGGCACACAATGAGAGACAGATGCCACACACAGCAATGGCACAGAGGCAGACTTGCCAATATTTATCTCCCACTAATTATTTTTTTTTGAAAAGGGAGAATTTGTAAAAAAAAAAAAAAAAATGGCCAAGTATTACACAGTGGTTTTCGGTGGCACACAATGAGAGACAGATGCCACACACAGCAATGGCACAGAGGCAGACTTGCCAATATTTATCTCCCACTAATTATTTTTTTTTGAAAAGGGAGGATTTACCCCCCCCCCCCAAAAAAAAGGTTAAGTATTACACAGTGGTTTTCGGTGGCACACAATGAGAGACAGATGCCACACACAGCAATGGCACAGAGGCAGACTTGCCAATATTTATCTCCCACTAATTATTTTTTTTTGAAAAGGGAGAATTTACCCCCCCAAAAAAAGGCCAAGTATTACACAGTGGTTTTCTGTGGCACACAATGAGAGACAGATGCCACACACAGCAATGGCACAGAGGCAGACTTGCCAATATTTATCTCCCACTAATTATTTTTTTTGAAAAGGGAGAATTTACCCCTCCCCAAAAAAGGCCAAGTATTACACAGTGGTTTTCGGTGGCACACAATGAGAGACAGATGCCACACACAGCAATGGCACAGAGGCAGACTTGCCAATATTTATCTCCCACTAATTATTTTTTTTTGAAAAGGGAGAATTTACCCCCCAAAAAAATAATGACCAAGTATTACACAGTGGTTTTCGGTGGCACACAATGAGAGACAGATGCCACACACAGCAATGGCACAGAGGCAGACTTGCCAATATTTATCTCCCACTAATTATTTTTTTTTGAAAAGGGAGAATTTACCCCGCCCCCCCAAAAAATGGCCAAGTATTACACAGTGGTTTTTGGTGGCACACAATGAGAGACAGATGCCACACACAGCAATGGCACAGAGGCAGACTTGCCAATATTTATCTCCCAAAATTATTATTTTTTTTTTTGAAAGGGGAGAATTTGTAAAAAAAAAAAAAAAAAAGGCCAAGTATTACACAGTGGTTTTCGGTGGCACACAATGAGAGACAGATGCCACACACAGCAATGGCACAGAGGCAAACTTGCCAATATTTATCTCCCACTAATTATTTTTTTTGAAAAGGGAGAATTTACCCCTCCCAAAAAAAGGCCAAGTATTACACAGTGGTTTTCGGTGGCACACAATGAGAGACAGATGCCACACACAGCAATGGCACAGAGGCAGACTTGCCAATATTTATCTCCCACTAATTATTTTTTTTTTAAAAGGGAGAATTTACCCCCCCAAAAAATAATGACCAAGTATTACACAGTGGTTTTCGGTGGCACACAATGAGAGACAGATGCCACACACAGCAATGGCACAGAGGCAGACTTGCCAATATTTATCTCCCACTAATTATTTTTTTTTGAAAAGGGAGAATTTACCCCGCCCCCCAAAAAAATGGCCAAGTATTACACAGTGGTTTTTGGTGGCACACAATGAGAGACAGATGCCACACACAGCAATGGCACAGAGGCAGACTTGCCAATATTTATCTCCCAAAATTATTTTTTTTTGAAAAGGGAGAATTTGTAAAAAAAAAAAAAAAAAAGGCCAAGTATTACACAGTGGTTTTCGGTGGCACACAATGAGAGACAGATGCCACACACAGCAATGGCACAGAGGCAGACTTGCCAATATTTATCTCCCACTAATTATTTTTTTTTGAAAAGGTATAATATACCCCCCCCCAAAAAAGGCCAAGTATTACACAGTGGTTTTCGGTGGCACACAATGAGAGACAGATGCCACACACAGCAATGGCACAGAGGCAGACTTGCCAATATTTATCTCCCACTAATTATTTTTTTTTGAAAAGGGAGAATTTACCCAAAAAAGAAAAAAAAAGGCCAAGTATTACACAGTGGTTTTCGGTGGCACACAATGAGAGACAGTTGCCACACACAGCAATTGCACAGAGGCAGACTTGCCAATATTTATCTCCCACTAATTATTTTTTTTTGAAAAGGGAGAATTTACCCCCCCCCAAAAAAAAGGCCAAGTATTACACAGTGGTTTTCGGTGGCACACAATGAGAGACAGTTGCCACACACAGCAATTGCACAGAGGCAGACTTGCCAATATTTATCTCCCACTAATTATTTTTTTTTGAAAAGGGAGAATTTACCCCCCCCAAAAAAAGGCCAAGTATTACACAGTGGTTTTCGGTGGCACACAATGAGAGACAGATGCCACACACAGCAATGGCACAGAGGCAGACTTGCCAATATTTATCTCCCACTAATTATTTTTTTTTGAAAAGGGAGAATTTACCCCGCCCCCCCAAAAAATGGCCAAGTATTACACAGTGGTTTTTGGTGGCACACAATGAGAGACAGATGCCACACACAGCAATGGCACAGAGGCAGACTTGCCAATATTTATCTCCCAAAATTATTTTTTTTTGAAAAGGGAGAATTTGTAAAAAAAAAAAAAAAAAAGGCCAAGTATTACACAGTGGTTTTCGGTGGCACACAATGAGAGACAGATGCCACACACAGCAATGGCACAGAGGCAGACTTGCCAATATTTATCTCCCACTAATTATTTTTTTTTGAAAAGGTATAATTTACCCCCCCCAAAAAAAGGCCAAGTATTACACAGTGGTTTTCGGTGGCACACAATGAGAGACAGATGCCACACACAGCAATGGCACAGAGGCAGACTTGCCAATATTTATCTCCCACTAATTATTTTTTTTTGAAAAGGGAGAATTTACCCAAAAAAGAAAAAAAAAGGCCAAGTATTACACAGTGGTTTTCGGTGGCACACAATGAGAGACAGTTGCCACACACAGCAATTGCACAGAGGCAGACTTGCCAATATTTATCTCCCACTAATTATTTTTTTTTGAAAAGGGAGAATTTACCCCCCCCCCAAAAAAAGGCCAAGTATTACACAGTGGTTTTTGGTGGCACACAATGAGAGACAGTTGCCACACACAGCAATTGCACAGAGGCAGACTTGCCAATATTTATCTCCCACTAATTATTTTTTTTTGAAAAGGGAGAATTTACCCCCCCCCAAAAAAAGGCCAAGTATTACACAGTGGTTTTCGGTGGCACACAATGAGAGACAGATGCCACACACAGCAATGGCACAGAGGCAGACTTGCCAATATTTATCTCCCACTAATTATTTTTTTTTTAAAAGGGAGAATTTACCCAAAAAAGAAAAAAAAGGCCAAGTATTACACAGTGGTTTTCGGTGGCACACAATGAGAGACAGTTGCCACACACAGCAATGGCACAGAGGCAGACTTGCCAATATTTATCTCCCACTAATTATTTTTTTTTGAAAAGGGAGAATTTACCCCCCCCCAAAAAAGGCCAAGTATTACACAGTGGTTTTCGGTGGCACACAATGAGAGACAGATGCCACACACAGCAATGGCACAGAGGCAGACTTGCCAATATTTATCTCCCACTAATTATTTTTTTTTTAAAAGGGAGAATTTACCCCCCCCCAAAAAAAAGGCCAAGTATTACACAGTGGTTTTCAGTGGCACACAATGAGAAACAGATGCCACACACAGCAATGGCACAGAGGCAGACTTGTCAATATTTATCTCCCACTAATTATTTTTTTTGAAAAGGGAGAATTTACCTCCCCAAAAAATAATGACCAAGTATTACACAGTGGTTTTCGGTGGCACACAATGAGAGACAGATGCCACACACAGCGATGGCACAGAGGCAGACTTGCCAATATTTATCTCCCACTAATTATTTTTTTTTGAAAAGGGAGAATTTACCCCCCCCCCAAAAAAAAGGCCATGTATTACACAGTGGTTTTCGGTGGCACACAATGAGAGACAGATGCCACACACAGCAATGGCACAGAGGCAGACTTGCCAATATTTATCTCCCACTAATTATTTTTTTTTGAAAAGGGAGAATTTACCCAAAAAAGAAAAAAAAGGCCAAGTATTACACAGTGGTTTTCGGTGGCACACAATGAGAGACAGTTGCCACACACAGCAATTGCACAGAGGCAGACTTGCCAATATTTATCTCCCACTAATTATTTTTTTTTGAAAAGGGAGAATTTACCCCCCCCAAAAAAAGGCCAAGTATTACACAGTGGTTTTCGGTGGCACACAATGAGAGACAGATGCCACACACAGCAATGGCACAGAGGCAGACTTGCCAATATTTATCTCCCACTAATTATTTTTATTTGAAAAGGGAGAATTTACCCCCCCCCCCAAAAAAAAGGCCAAGTATTACACAGTGGTTTTCGGTGGCACACAATGAGAGACAGATGCCACACACAGCAATGGCACAGAGGCAGACTTGTCAATATTTATCTCCCACTAATTATTTTTTTTTGAAAAGGGAGAATTTACCCCCCCAAAAAATAATGACCAAGTATTACACAGTGGTTTTCGGTGGCACACAATGAGAGACAGATGCCACACACAGCAATGGCACAGAGGCAGACTTGCCAATATTTATCTCCCACTAATTATTTTTTTTTGAAAAGGGAGAATTTACCCCGCCCCCCAAAAAAATGGCCAAGTATTACACAGTGGTTTTTGGTGGCACACAATGAGAGACAGATGCCACACACAGCAATGGCACAGAGGCAGACTTGCCAATATTTATCTCCCAAAATTATTTTTTTTTGAAAAGGGAGAATTTACCCAAAAAAGAAAAAAAAGGCCAAGTATTACACAGTGGTTTTCGGTGGCACACAATGAGAGACAGATGCCACACACAGCAATGGCACAGAGGCAGACTTGCCAATATTTATCTCCCACTAATTAATTTTTTTTGAAAAGGGAGAATTTACCCAAAAAAGAAAAAAAAGGCCAAGTATTACACAGTGGTTTTCGGTGGCACACAATGAGAGACAGTTGCCACACACAGCAATGGCACAGAGGCAGACTTGCCAATATTTATCTCTCACTAATTATTTTTTTTTGAAAAGGGAGAATTTACCCCCCCCAAAAAAAGGCCAAGTATTACACAGTGGTTTTCGGTGGCACACAATGAGAGACAGATGCCACACACAGCAATGGCACAGAGGCAGACTTGCCAATATTTATCTCCCACTAATTATTTTTATTTGAAAAGGGAGAATTTACCCCCCCCCCAAAAAAAAAGGCCAAGTATTACACAGTGGTTTTCGGTGGCACACAATGAGAGACAGATGCCACACACAGCAATGGCACAGAGGCAGACTTGTCAATATTTATCTCCCACTAATTATATTTTTTTGAAAAGGGAGAATTTACCTCCCCAAAAAATAATGACCAAGTATTACACAGTGGTTTTCGGTGGCACACAATGAGAGACAGATGCCACACACAGCGATGGCACAGAGGCAGACTTGCCAATATTTATCTCCCACTAATTATTTTTTTTTGAAAAGGGAGAATTTACCCCCCCCCCCAAAAAAAGGCCATGTATTACACAGTGGTTTTCGGTGGCACACAATGAGAGACAGATGCCACACACAGCAATGGCACAGAGGCAGACTTGCCAATATTTATCTCCCACTAATTATTTTTTTCTGAAAAGGGAGAATTTACCCCCCCCCAAAAAAAATGGCCAAGTATTACACAGTGGTTTTTGGTGGCACACAATGAGAGACAGATGCCACACACAGCAATGGCACAGAGGCAAACTTGCCAATATTTATCTCCCACTAATTATTTTTTTTGAAAAGGGAGAATTTACCCCTCCCCAAAAAAGGCCAAGTATTACACAGTGGTTTTCGGTGGCACACAATGAGAGACAGATGCCACACACAGCAATGGCACAGAGGCAAACTTGCCAATATTTATCTCCCACTAATTATTTTTTTTGAAAAGGGAGAATTTACCCCTCCCCAAAAAAGGCCAAGTATTACACAGTGGTTTTCGGTGGCACACAATGAGAGACAGATGCCACACACAGCAATGGCACAGAGGCAGACTTGCCAATATTTATCTCCCACTAATTATTTTTTTTTGAAAAGGGAGAATTTACCCCCCAAAAAAATAATGACCAAGTATTACACAGTGGTTTTCGGTGGCACACAATGAGAGACAGATGCCACACACAGCAATGGCACAGAGGCAGACTTGCCAATATTTATCTCCCACTAATAATTTTTTTTTGAAAAGGGAGAATTTACCCCGCCCCCCAAAAAAATGGCCAAGTATTACACAGTGGTTTTTAGTGGCACACAATGAGAGACAGATGCCACACACAGCAATGGCACAGAGGCAGACTTGCCAATATTTATCTCCCAAAATTATTTTTTTTTGAAAAGGGAGAATTTACCCAAAAAAGAAAAAAAAGGCCAAGTATTACACAGTGGTTTTCGGTGGCACACAATGAGAGACAGATGCCACACACAGCAATGGCACAGAGGCAGACTTGCCAATATTTATCTCCCACTAATTAATTTTTTTTGAAAAGGGAGAATTTACCCAAAAAAGAAAAAAAAGGCCAAGTATTACACAGTGGTTTTCGGTGGCACACAATGAGAGACAGTTGCCACACACAGCAATTGCTCAGAGGCAGACTTGCCAATATTTATCTCCCACTAATTATTTTTTTTTGAAAAGGGAGAATTTACCCCCCCCAAAAAAAGGCCAAGTATTACACAGTGGTTTTCGGTGGCACACAATGAGAGACAGATGCCACACACAGCAATGGCACAGAGGCAGACTTGCCAATATTTATCTCCCACTAATTATTTTTTTTTGAAAAGGGAGAATTTACCCCCCCAAAAAATAATGACCAAGTATTACACAGTGGTTTTCGGTGGCACACAATGAGAGACAGATGCCACACACAGCAATGGCACAGAGGCAGACTTGCCAATATTTATCTCCCACTAATTATTTTTTTTTGAAAAGGGAGAATTTACCCCGCCCCCCAAAAAAATGGCCAAGTATTACACAGTGGTTTTTGGTGGCACACAATGAGAGACAGATGCCACACACAGCAATGGCACAGAGGCAGACTTGCCAATATTTATCTCCCAAAATTATTTTTTTTTGAAAAGGGAGAATTTACCCAAAAAAGAAAAAAAAGGCCAAGTATTACACAGTGGTTTTCGGTGGCACACAATGAGAGACAGATGCCACACACAGCAATGGCACAGAGGCAGACTTGCCAATATTTATCTCCCACTAATTAATTTTTTTTGAAAAGGGAGAATTTACCCAAAAAAGAAAAAAAAGGCCAAGTATTACACAGTGGTTTTCGGTGGCACACAATGAGAGACAGTTGCCACACACAGCAATGGCACAGAGGCAGACTTGCCAATATTTATCTCCCACTAATTATTTTTTTTTGAAAAGGGAGAATTTACCCCCCCCAAAAAAAGGCCAAGTATTACACAGTGGTTTTCGGTGGCACACAATGAGAGACAGATGCCACACACAGCAATGGCACAGAGGCAGACTTGCCAATATTTATCTCCCACTAATTATTTTTATTTGAAAAGGGAGAATTTACCCCCCCCCCCAAAAAAAAGGCCAAGTATTACACAGTGGTTTTCGGTGGCACACAATGAGAGACAGATGCCACACACAGCAATGGCACAGAGGCAGACTTGTCAATATTTATCTCCCACTAATTATTTTTTTTTGAAAAGGGAGAATTTACCTCCCCAAAAAATAATGACCAAGTATTACACAGTGGTTTTCGGTGGCACACAATGAGAGACAGATGCCACACACAGCGATGGCACAGAGGCAGACTTGCCAATATTTATCTCCCACTAATTATTTTTTTTTGAAAAGGGAGAATTTACCCCCCCCCCAAAAAAAAGGCCATGTATTACACAGTGGTTTTCGGTGGCACACAATGAGAGACAGATGCCACACACAGCAATGGCACAGAGGCAGACTTGCCAATATTTATCTCCCACTAATTATTTTTTTTTGAAAAGGGAGAATTTACCCCCCCCCAAAAAAAATGGCCAAGTATTACACAGTGGTTTTTGGTGGCACACAATGAGAGACAGATGCCACACACAGCAATGGCACAGAGGCAAACTTGCCAATATTTATCTCCCACTAATTATTTTTTTTCAAAAAGGGAGAATTTACCCCTCCCCAAAAAAGGCCAAGTATTACACAGTGGTTTTCGGTGGCACACAATGAGAGACAGATGCCACACACAGCAATGGCACAGAGGCAAACTTGCCAATATTTATCTCCCACTAATTATTTTTTTTGAAAAGGGAGAATTTACCCCTCCCCAAAAAAGGCCAAGTATTACACAGTGGTTTTCGGTGGCACACAATGAGAGACAGATGCCACACACAGCAATGGCACAGAGGCAGACTTGCCAATATTTATCTCCCACTAATTATTTTTTTTTGAAAAGGGAGAATTTACCCCCCCAAAAAATAATGACCAAGTATTACACAGTGGTTTTCGGTGGCACACAATGAGAGACAGATGCCACACACAGCAATGGCACAGAGGCAGACTTGCCAATATTTATCTCCCACTAATTATTTTTTTTTGAAAAGGGAGAATTTACCCCGCCCCCCAAAAAAATGGCCAAGTATTACACAGTGGTTTTTGGTGGCACACAATGAGAGACAGATGCCACACACAGCAATGGCACAGAGGCAGACTTGCCAATATTTATCTCCCAAAATTATTTTTTTTTGAAAAGGGAGAATTTACCCAAAAAAGAAAAAAAAGGCCAAGTATTACACAGTGGTTTTCGGTGGCACACAATGAGAGACAGATGCCACACACAGCAATGGCACAGAGGCAGACTTGCCAATATTTATCTCCCACTAATTAATTTTTTTTGAAAAGGGAGAATTTACCCAAAAAAGAAAAAAAAGGCCAAGTATTACACAGTGGTTTTCGGTGGCACACAATGAGAGACAGTTGCCACACACAGCAATGGCACAGAGGCAGACTTGCCAATATTTATCTCCCACTAATTATTTTTTTTTGAAAAGGGAGAATTTACCCCCCCCAAAAAAAGGCCAAGTATTACACAGTGGTTTTCGGTGGCACACAATGAGAGACAGATGCCACACACAGCAATGGCACAGAGGCAGACTTGCCAATATTTATCTCCCACTAATTATTTTTATTTGAAAAGGGAGAATTTACCCCCCCCCAAAAAAAAAAGGCCAAGTATTACACAGTGGTTTTCGGTGGCACACAATGAGAGACAGATGCCACACACAGCAATGGCACAGAGGCAGACTTGTCAATATTTATCTCCCACTAATTATATTTTTTTGAAAAGGGAGAATTTACCTCCCCAAAAAATAATGACCAAGTATTACACAGTGGTTTTCGGTGGCACACAATGAGAGACAGATGCCACACACAGCGATGGCACAGAGGCAGACTTGCCAATATTTATCTCCCACTAATTATTTTTTTTTGAAAAGGGAGAATTTACCCCCCCCCCAAAAAAAAGGCCATGTATTACACAGTGGTTTTCGGTGGCACACAATGAGAGACAGATGCCACACACAGCAATGGCACAGAGGCAGACTTGCCAATATTTATCTCCCACTAATTATTTTTTTCTGAAAAGGGAGAATTTACCCCCCCCCAAAAAAAATGGCCAAGTATTACACAGTGGTTTTTGGTGGCACACAATGAGAGACAGATGCCACACACAGCAATGGCACAGAGGCAAACTTGCCAATATTTATCTCCCACTAATTATTTTTTTTGAAAAGGGAGAATTTACCCCTCCCCAAAAAAGGCCAAGTATTACACAGTGGTTTTCGGTGGCACACAATGAGAGACAGATGCCACACACAGCAATGGCACAGAGGCAAACTTGCCAATATTTATCTCCCACTAATTATTTTTTTTGAAAAGGGAGAATTTACCCCTCCCCAAAAAAGGCCAAGTATTACACAGTGGTTTTCGGTGGCACACAATGAGAGACAGATGCCACACACAGCAATGGCACAGAGGCAGACTTGCCAATATTTATCTCCCACTAATTATTTTTTTTTGAAAAGGGAGAATTTACCCCCCAAAAAAATAATGACCAAGTATTACACAGTGGTTTTCGGTGGCACACAATGAGAGACAGATGCCACACACAGCAATGGCACAGAGGCAGACTTGCCAATATTTATCTCCCACTAATAATTTTTTTTTGAAAAGGGAGAATTTACCCCGCCCCCCAAAAAAATGGCCAAGTATTACACAGTGGTTTTTAGTGGCACACAATGAGAGACAGATGCCACACACAGCAATGGCACAGAGGCAGACTTGCCAATATTTATCTCCCAAAATTATTTTTTTTTGAAAAGGGAGAATTTACCCAAAAAAGAAAAAAAAGGCCAAGTATTACACAGTGGTTTTCGGTGGCACACAATGAGAGACAGATGCCACACACAGCAATGGCACAGAGGCAGACTTGCCAATATTTATCTCCCACTAATTAATTTTTTTTGAAAAGGGAGAATTTACCCAAAAAAGAAAAAAAAGGCCAAGTATTACACAGTGGTTTTCGGTGGCACACAATGAGAGACAGTTGCCACACACAGCAATTGCTCAGAGGCAGACTTGCCAATATTTATCTCCCACTAATTATTTTTTTTTGAAAAGGGAGAATTTACCCCCCCCAAAAAAAGGCCAAGTATTACACAGTGGTTTTCGGTGGCACACAATGAGAGACAGATGCCACACACAGCAATGGCACAGAGGCAGACTTGCCAATATTTATCTCCCACTAATTATTTTTTTTTGAAAAGGGAGAATTTACCCCCCCAAAAAATAATGACCAAGTATTACACAGTGGTTTTCGGTGGCACACAATGAGAGACAGATGCCACACACAGCAATGGCACAGAGGCAGACTTGCCAATATTTATCTCCCACTAATTATTTTTTTTTGAAAAGGGAGAATTTACCCCGCCCCCCAAAAAAATGGCCAAGTATTACACAGTGGTTTTTGGTGGCACACAATGAGAGACAGATGCCACACACAGCAATGGCACAGAGGCAGACTTGCCAATATTTATCTCCCAAAATTATTTTTTTTTGAAAAGGGAGAATTTACCCAAAAAAGAAAAAAAAGGCCAAGTATTACACAGTGGTTTTCGGTGGCACACAATGAGAGACAGATGCCACACACAGCAATGGCACAGAGGCAGACTTGCCAATATTTATCTCCCACTAATTAATTTTTTTTGAAAAGGGAGAATTTACCCAAAAAAGAAAAAAAAGGCCAAGTATTACACAGTGGTTTTCGGTGGCACACAATGAGAGACAGTTGCCACACACAGCAATGGCACAGAGGCAGACTTGCCAATATTTATCTCCCACTAATTATTTTTTTTTGAAAAGGGAGAATTTACCCCCCCCAAAAAAAGGCCAAGTATTACACAGTGGTTTTCGGTGGCACACAATGAGAGACAGATGCCACACACAGCAATGGCACAGAGGCAGACTTGCCAATATTTATCTCCCACTAATTATTTTTATTTGAAAAGGGAGAATTTACCCCCCCCCCAAAAAAAAAGGCCAAGTATTACACAGTGGTTTTCGGTGGCACACAATGAGAGACAGATGCCACACACAGCAATGGCACAGAGGCAGACTTGTCAATATTTATCTCCCACTAATTATATTTTTTTGAAAAGGGAGAATTTACCTCCCCAAAAAATAATGACCAAGTATTACACAGTGGTTTTCGGTGGCACACAATGAGAGACAGATGCCACACACAGCGATGGCACAGAGGCAGACTTGCCAATATTTATCTCCCACTAATTATTTTTTTTTGAAAAGGGAGAATTTACCCCCCCCCCAAAAAAAAGGCCATGTATTACACAGTGGTTTTCGGTGGCACACAATGAGAGACAGATGCCACACACAGCAATGGCACAGAGGCAGACTTGCCAATATTTATCTCCCACTAATTATTTTTTTCTGAAAAGGGAGAATTTACCCCCCCCCAAAAAAAATGGCCAAGTATTACACAGTGGTTTTTGGTGGCACACAATGAGAGACAGATGCCACACACAGCAATGGCACAGAGGCAAACTTGCCAATATTTATCTCCCACTAATTATTTTTTTTGAAAAGGGAGAATTTACCCCTCCCCAAAAAAGGCCAAGTATTACACAGTGGTTTTCGGTGGCACACAATGAGAGACAGATGCCACACACAGCAATGGCACAGAGGCAAACTTGCCAATATTTATCTCCCACTAATTATTTTTTTTGAAAAGGGAGAATTTACCCCTCCCCAAAAAAGGCCAAGTATTACACAGTGGTTTTCGGTGGCACACAATGAGAGACAGATGCCACACACAGCAATGGCACAGAGGCAGACTTGCCAATATTTATCTCCCACTAATTATTTTTTTTTGAAAAGGGAGAATTTACCCCCCAAAAAAATAATGACCAAGTATTACACAGTGGTTTTCGGTGGCACACAATGAGAGACAGATGCCACACACAGCAATGGCACAGAGGCAGACTTGCCAATATTTATCTCCCACTAATAATTTTTTTTTGAAAAGGGAGAATTTACCCCGCCCCCCAAAAAAATGGCCAAGTATTACACAGTGGTTTTTAGTGGCACACAATGAGAGACAGATGCCACACACAGCAATGGCACAGAGGCAGACTTGCCAATATTTATCTCCCAAAATTATTTTTTTTTGAAAAGGGAGAATTTACCCAAAAAAGAAAAAAAAGGCCAAGTATTACACAGTGGTTTTCGGTGGCACACAATGAGAGACAGATGCCACACACAGCAATGGCACAGAGGCAGACTTGCCAATATTTATCTCCCACTAATTAATTTTTTTTGAAAAGGGAGAATTTACCCAAAAAAGAAAAAAAAGGCCAAGTATTACACAGTGGTTTTCGGTGGCACACAATGAGAGACAGTTGCCACACACAGCAATTGCTCAGAGGCAGACTTGCCAATATTTATCTCCCACTAATTATTTTTTTTTGAAAAGGGAGAATTTACCCCCCCCAAAAAAAGGCCAAGTATTACACAGTGGTTTTCGGTGGCACACAATGAGAGACAGATGCCACACACAGCAATGGCACAGAGGCAGACTTGCCAATATTTATCTCCCACTAATTATTTTTTTTTGAAAAGGGAGAATTTACCCCCCCCCAAAAAAAAAGGCCAAGTATTACACAGTGGTTTTCGGTGGCACACAATGAGAGACAGATGCCACACACAGCAATGGCACAGAGGCAGACTTGTCAATATTTATCTCCCACTAATTATTTTTTTTTGAAAAGGGAGAATTTACCTCCCCAAAAAATAATGACCAAGTATTACACAGTGGTTTTCGGTGGCACACAATGAGAGACAGATGCCACACACAGCGATGGCACAGAGGCAGACTTGCCAATATTTATCTCCCACTAATTATTTTTTTTTGAAAAGGGAGAATTTACCCCCCCCAAAAAAAAACAGGCCATGTATTACACAGTGGTTTTCGGTGGCACACAATGAGAGACAGATGCCACACACAGCAATGGCACAGAGGCAGACTTGCCAATATTTATCTCCCACTAATTATTTTTTTTTGAAAAGGGAGAATTTACCCCCCCCCAAAAAATGGCCAAGTATTACACAGTGGTTTTTGGTGGCACACAATGAGAGACAGATGCCACACACAGCAATTGCACAGAGGCAGACTTGCCAATATTTATCTCCCACTAATTATTTTTTTTTGAAAAGGGAGAATTTGTAAAAAAAAAAAAAAAAAGGCCAAGTATTACACAGTGGTTTTCGGTGGCACACAATGAGAGACAGATGCCACACACAGCAATGGCACAGAGGCAGACTTGCCAATATTTATCTCCCACTAATTATTTTTTTTTGAAAAGGGAGAATTTACCCCCCAAAAAAATAATGACCAAGTATTACACAGTGGTTTTCGGTGGCACACAATGAGAGACAGATGCCACACACAGCAATGGCACAGAGGCAGACTTGCCAATATTTATCTCCCACTAATTATTTTTTTTTGAAAAGGGAGAATTTACCCCCCAAAAAAATAATGACCAAGTATTACACAGTGGTTTTCGGTGGCACACAATGAGAGACAGATGCCACACACAGCAATGGCACAGAGGCAGACTTGCCAATATTTATCTCCCAAAATTATTTTTTTTTGAAAAGGGAGAATTTGTAAAAAAAAAAAAAAAAAAGGCCAAGTATTACACAGTGGTTTTCGGTGGCACACAATGAGAGACAGATGCCACACACAGCAATGGCACAGAGGCAGACTTGCCAATATTTATCTCCCATTAATTATTTTTTTTTGAAAAGGGAGAATTTACCCCCCCCCCCAAAAAAAAAAAGGCCATGTATTACACAGTGGTTTTCGGTGGCACACAATGAGAGACAGATGCCACACACAGCAATGGCACAGAGGCAGACTTGCCAATATTTATCTCCCACTAATTATTTTTTTTTGAAAAGGGAGAATTTACCCCCCCCCCAAAAAAGGCCAAGTATTACACAGTGGTTTTCGGTGGCACACAATGAGAGACAGTTGCCACACACAGCAATTGCACAGAGGCAGACTTGCCAATATTTATCTCCCACTAATTATTTTTTTTTGAAAAGGGAGAATTTACCCCCCCCAAAAAAAAAGGCCAAGTATTACACAGTGGTTTTCGGTGGCACACAATGAGAGACAGATGCCACACACAGCAATGGCACAGAGGCAGACTTGCCAATATTTATCTCCCACTAATTATTTTTTTTTGAAAAGGGAGAATTTACCCCGCCCCCCAAAAAAATGGCCAAGTATTACACAGTGGTTTTTGGTGGCACACAATGAGAGACAGATGCCACACACAGCAATGGCACAGAGGCAGACTTGCCAATATTTATCTCCCAAAATTATTTTTTTTTGAAAAGGGAGAATTTGTAAAAAAAAAAAAAAGGCCAAGTATTACACAGTGGTTTTCGGTGGCACACAATGAGAGACAGATGCCACACACAGCAATGGCACAGAGGCAGACTTGCCAATATTTATCTCCCACTAATTATTTTTTTTTGAAAAGGTATAATTTACCCCCCCCAAAAAAAGGCCAAGTATTACACAGTGGTTTTCGGTGGCACACAATGAGAGACAGATGCCACACACAGCAATGGCACAGAGGCAGACTTGCCAATATTTATCTCCCACTAATTATTTTTTTTTGAAAAGGGAGAATTTACCCAAAAAAGAAAAAAAAAGGCCAAGTATTACACAGTGGTTTTCGGTGGCACACAATGAGAGACAGTTGCCACACACAGCAATTGCACAGAGGCAGACTTGCCAATATTTATCTCCCACTAATTATTTTTTTTTGAAAAGGGAGAATTTACCCCCCCCCAAAAAAAGGCCAAGTATTACACAGTGGTTTTCGGTGGCACACAATGAGAGACAGTTGCCACACACAGCAATTGCACAGAGGCAGACTTGCCAATATTTATCTCCCACTAATTATTTTTTTTTGAAAAGGGAGAATTTACCCCCCCCAAAAAAAGGCCAAGTATTACATAGTGGTTTTCGGTGGCACACAATGAGAGACAGATGCCACACACAGCAATGGCACAGAGGCAGACTTGCCAATATTTATCTCCCACTAATTATTTTTTTTTGAAAAGGGAGAATTTACCCAAAAAAGAAAAAAAAGGCCAAGTATTAAACAGTGGTTTTCGGTGGCACACAATGAGAGACAGTTGCCACACACAGCAATTGCACAGAGGCAGACTTGCCAATATTTATCTCCCACTAATTATTTTTTTTTGAAAAGGGAGAATTTACCCCCCCCAAAAAAAGGCCAAGTATTACACAGTGGTTTTCGGTGGCACACAATGAGAGACAGATGCCACACACAGCAATGGCACAGAGGCAGACTTGCCAATATTTATCTCCCACTAATTTTTTTTTTTTGAAAAGGGAGAATTTACCCCCCCCACAAAAAAAAGGCCAAGTATTACACAGTGGTTTTCGGTGGCACACAATGAGAGACAGATGCCACACACAGCAATGGCACAGAGGCAGACTTGTCAATATTTATCTCCCACTAATTATATTTTTTTGAAAAGGGAGAATTTACCTCCCCAAAAAATAATGACCAAGTATTACACAGTGGTTTTCGGTGGCACACAATGAGAGACAGATGCCACACACAGCGATGGCACAGAGGCAGACTTGCCAATATTTATCTCCCACTAATTATTTTTTTTTGAAAAGGGAGAATTTACCCCCCCCCAAAAAAAAGGCCATGTATTACACAGTGGTTTTCGGTGGCACACAATGAGAGACAGATGCCACACACAGCAATGGCACAGAGGCAGACTTGCCAATATTTATCTCCCACTAATTATTTTTTTTTGAAAAGGGAGAATTTACCCCCCCCCAAAAAAATGGCCAAGTATTACACAGTGGTTTTTGGTGGCACACACTGAGAGACAGATGCCACACACAGCAATTGCACAGAGGCAGACTTGCCAATATTTATCTCCCACTAATTATTTTTTTTTGAAAAGGGAGAATTTGTAAAAAAAAAAAAAAAAAGGCCAAGTATTACACAGTGGTTTTCGGTGGCACACAATGAGAGACAGATGCCACACACAGCAATGGCACAGAGGCAAACTTGCCAATATTTATCTCCCACTAATTATTTTTTTTGAAAAGGGAGAATTTACCCCTCCCCAAAAAAGGCCAAGTATTACACAGTGGTTTTCGGTGGCACACAATGAGAGACAGATGCCACACACAGCAATGGCACAGAGGCAGACTTGCCAATATTTATCTCCCACTAATTATTTTTTTTTGAAAAGGGAGAATTTACCCCCCCAAAAAATAATGACCAAGTATTACACAGTGGTTTTCGGTGGCACACAATGAGAGACAGATGCCACACACAGCAATGGCACAGAGGCAGACTTGCCAATATTTATCTCCCACTAATTATTTTTTTTTGAAAAGGGAGAATTTACCCCCCCCAAAAAAATGGCCAAGTATTACACAGTGGTTTTTGGTGGCACACACTGAGAGACAGATGCCACACACAGCAATTGCACAGAGGCAGACTTGCCAATATTTATCTCCCACTAATTATTTTTTTTTGAAAAGGGAGAATTTGTAAAAAAAAAAAAAAAAAAAGGCCAAGTATTACACAGTGGTTTTCGGTGGCACACAATGAGAGACAGATGCCACACACAGCAATGGCACAGAGGCAGACTTGCCAATATTTATCTCCCATTAATTATTTTTTTTTGAAAAGGTATAATTTACCCCCCCCCAAAAAAAGGCCAAGTATTACACAGTGGTTTTCGGTGGCACACAATGAGAGACAGATGCCACACACAGCAATGGCACAGAGGCAGACTTGCCAATATTTATCTCCCACTAATTATTTTTTTTTTGAAAAGGGAGAATTTACCCAAAAAAGAAAAAAAAAGGCCAAGTATTACACAGTGGTTTTCGGTGGCACACAATGAGAGACAGTTGCCACACACAGCAATTGCACAGAGGCAGACTTGCCAATATTTATCTCCCACTAATTATTTTTTTTTGAAAAGGGAGAATTTACCCCCCCCCAAAAAAAAGGCCAAGTATTACACAGTGGTTTTCGGTGGCACACAATGAGAGACAGTTGCCACACACAGCAATTGCACAGAAGCAGACTTGCCAATATTTATCTCCCACTAATTATTTTTTTTTGAAAAGGGAGAATTTACCCTCCCCCCAAAAAAAGGCCAAGTATTACACAGTGGTTTTCGGTGGCACACAATGAGAGACAGATGCCACACACAGCAATGGCACAGAGGCAGACTTGCCAATATTTATCTCCCACTAATTATTTTTTTTGAAAAGGGAGAATTTACCCCCCCCCCCCAAAAAAAAGGCCAAGTATTACACAGTGGTTTTCGGTGGCACACAATGAGAGACAGATGCCACACACAGCAATGGCACAGAGGCAGACTTGCCAATATTTATCTCCCACTAATTATTTTTTTTTGAAAAGGGAGAATTTACCCAAAAAAGAAAAAAAAGGCCAAGTATTACACAGTGGTTTTCGGTGGCACACAATGAGAGACAGTTGCCACACACAGCAATTGCACAGAGGCAGACTTGCCAATATTTATCTCCCACTAATTATTTTTTTTGAAAAGGGAGAATTTACCCCCCCCCCAAAAAAGGCCAAGTATTACACAGTGGTTTTCGGTGGCACACAATGAGAGACAGATGCCACACACAGCAATGGCACAGAGGCAAACTTGCCAATATTTATCTCCCACTAATTATTTTTTTTTGAAAAGGGAGAATTTACCCCCCCCCCCAAAAAAAGGCCATGTATTACACAGTGGTTTTCGGTGGCACACAATGAGAGACAGATGCCACACACAGCAATGGCACAGAGGCAGACTTGCCAATATTTATCTCCCACTAATTATTTTTTTCTGAAAAGGGAGAATTTACCCCCCCCCAAAAAAAATGGCCAAGTATTACACAGTGGTTTTTGGTGGCACACAATGAGAGACAGATGCCACACACAGCAATGGCACAGAGGCAAACTTGCCAATATTTATCTCCCACTAATTATTTTTTTTGAAAAGGGAGAATTTACCCCTCCCCAAAAAAGGCCAAGTATTACACAGTGGTTTTCGGTGGCACACAATGAGAGACAGATGCCACACACAGCAATGGCACAGAGGCAAACTTGCCAATATTTATCTCCCACTAATTATTTTTTTTGAAAAGGGAGAATTTACCCCTCCCCAAAAAAGGCCAAGTATTACACAGTGGTTTTCGGTGGCACACAATGAGAGACAGATGCCACACACAGCAATGGCACAGAGGCAGACTTGCCAATATTTATCTCCCACTAATTATTTTTTTTTGAAAAGGGAGAATTTACCCCCCAAAAAAATAATGACCAAGTATTACACAGTGGTTTTCGGTGGCACACAATGAGAGACAGATGCCACACACAGCAATGGCACAGAGGCAGACTTGCCAATATTTATCTCCCACTAATAATTTTTTTTTGAAAAGGGAGAATTTACCCCGCCCCCCAAAAAAATGGCCAAGTATTACACAGTGGTTTTTAGTGGCACACAATGAGAGACAGATGCCACACACAGCAATGGCACAGAGGCAGACTTGCCAATATTTATCTCCCAAAATTATTTTTTTTTGAAAAGGGAGAATTTACCCAAAAAAGAAAAAAAAGGCCAAGTATTACACAGTGGTTTTCGGTGGCACACAATGAGAGAGATGCCACACACAGCAATGGCACAGAGGCAGACTTGCCAATATTTATCTCCCACTAATTAATTTTTTTTGAAAAGGGAGAATTTACCCAAAAAAGAAAAAAAAGGCCAAGTATTACACAGTGGTTTTCGGTGGCACACAATGAGAGACAGTTGCCACACACAGCAATTGCTCAGAGGCAGACTTGCCAATATTTATCTCCCACTAATTATTTTTTTTTGAAAAGGGAGAATTTACCCCCCCCAAAAAAAGGCCAAGTATTACACAGTGGTTTTCGGTGGCACACAATGAGAGACAGATGCCACACACAGCAATGGCACAGAGGCAGACTTGCCAATATTTATCTCCCACTAATTATTTTTTTTTGAAAAGGGAGAATTTACCCCCCCCCCAAAAAAAAGGCCAAGTATTACACAGTGGTTTTCGGTGGCACACAATGAGAGACAGATGCCACACACAGCAATGGCACAGAGGCAGACTTGTCAATATTTATCTCCCACTAATTATTTTTTTTTGAAAAGGGAGAATTTACCTCCCCAAAAAATAATGACCAAGTATTACACAGTGGTTTTCGGTGGCACACAATGAGAGACAGATGCCACACACAGCGATGGCACAGAGGCAGACTTGCCAATATTTATCTCCCACTAATTATTTTTTTTTGAAAAGGGAGAATTTACCCCCCCCAAAAAAAAACAGGCCATGTATTACACAGTGGTTTTCGGTGGCACACAATGAGAGACAGATGCCACACACAGCAATGGCACAGAGGCAGACTTGCCAATATTTATCTCCCACTAATTATTTTTTTTTGAAAAGGGAGAATTTACCCCCCCCCAAAAAATGGCCAAGTATTACACAGTGGTTTTTGGTGGCACACAATGAGAGACAGATGCCACACACAGCAATTGCACAGAGGCAGACTTGCCAATATTTATCTCCCACTAATTATTTTTTTTTGAAAAGGGAGAATTTGTAAAAAAAAAAAAAAAAAGGCCAAGTATTACACAGTGGTTTTCGGTGGCACACAATGAGAGACAGATGCCACACACAGCAATGGCACAGAGGCAGACTTGCCAATATTTATCTCCCACTAATTATTTTTTTTTGAAAAGGGAGAGTTTACCCCCCAAAAAAATAATGACCAAGTATTACACAGTGGTTTTCGGTGGCACACAATGAGAGACAGATGCCACACACAGCAATGGCACAGAGGCAGACTTGCCAATATTTATCTCCCACTAATTATTTTTTTTTGAAAAGGGAGAATTTACCCCCCAAAAAAATAATGACCAAGTATTACACAGTGGTTTTCGGTGGCACACAATGAGAGACAGATGCCACACACAGCAATGGCACAGAGGCAGACTTGCCAATATTTATCTCCCAAAATTATTTTTTTTTGAAAAGGGAGAATTTGTAAAAAAAAAAAAAAAAAAGGCCAAGTATTACACAGTGGTTTTCGGTGGCACACAATGAGAGACAGATGCCACACACAGCAATGGCACAGAGGCAGACTTGCCAATATTTATCTCCCATTAATTAGTTTTTTTTTGAAAAGGGAGAATTTACCCCCCCCCCCCCAAAAAAAAGGCCATGTATTACACAGTGGTTTTCGGTGGCACACAATGAGAGACAGATGCCACACACAGCAATGGCACAGAGGCAGACTTGCCAATATTTATCTCCCACTAATTATTTTTTTTTGAAAAGGGAGAATTTACCCCCCCCCCAAAAAAGGCCAAGTATTACACAGTGGTTTTCGGTGGCACACAATGAGAGACAGTTGCCACACACAGCAATTGCACAGAGGCAGACTTGCCAATATTTATCTCCCACTAATTATTTTTTTTTGAAAAGGGAGAATTTACCCCCCCCCAAAAAAAAGGCCAAGTATTACACAGTGGTTTTCGGTGGCACACAATGAGAGACAGATGCCACACACAGCAATGGCACAGAGGCAGACTTGCCAATATTTATCTCCCACTAATTATTTTTTTTTGAAAAGGGAGAATTTACCCCGCCCCCCAAAAAAATGGCCAAGTATTACACAGTGGTTTTTGGTGGCACACAATGAAAGACAGATGCCACACACAGCAATGGCACAGAGGCAGACTTGCCAATATTTATCTCCCAAAATTATTTTTTTTTGAAAAGGGAGAATTTGTAAAAAAAAAAAAAAGGCCAAGTATTACACAGTGGTTTTCGGTGGCACACAATGAGAGACAGATGCCACACACAGCAATGGCACAGAGGCAGACTTGCCAATATTTATCTCCCACTAATTATTTTTTTTTGAAAAGGTATAATTTACCCCCCCCAAAAAAAGGCCAAGTATTACACAGTGGTTTTCGGTGGCACACAATGAGAGACAGATGCCACACACAGCAATGGCACAGAGGCAGACTTGCCAATATTTATCTCCCACTAATTATTTTTTTTTGAAAAGGGAGAATTTACCCAAAAAAGAAAAAAAAAGGCCAAGTATTACACAGTGGTTTTCGGTGGCACACAATGAGAGACAGTTGCCACACACAGCAATTGCACAGAGGCAGACTTGCCAATATTTATCTCCCACTAATTATTTTTTTTTGAAAAGGGAGAATTTACCCCCCCCAAAAAAAAGGCCAAGTATTACACAGTGGTTTTCGGTGGCACACAATGAGAGACAGTTGCCACACACAGCAATTGCACAGAGGCAGACTTGCCAATATTTATCTCCCACTAATTATTTTTTTTTGAAAAGGGAGAATTTACCCCCCCCAAAAAAAGGCCAAGTATTACATAGTGGTTTTCGGTGGCACACAATGAGAGACAGATGCCACACACAGCAATGGCACAGAGGCAGACTTGCCAATATTTATCTCCCACTAATTATTTTTTTTTGAAAAGGGAGAATTTACCCAAAAAAGAAAAAAAAGGCCAAGTATTAAACAGTGGTTTTCGGTGGCACACAATGAGAGACAGTTGCCACACACAGCAATTGCACAGAGGCAGACTTGCCAATATTTATCTCCCACTAATTATTTTTTTTTGAAAAGGGAGAATTTACCCCCCCCAAAAAAAGGCCAAGTATTACACAGTGGTTTTCGGTGGCACACAATGAGAGACAGATGCCACACACAGCAATGGCACAGAGGCAGACTTGCCAATATTTATCTCCCACTAATTTTTTTTTTTTGAAAAGGGAGAATTTACCCCCCCCACAAAAAAAAGGCCAAGTATTACACAGTGGTTTTCGGTGGCACACAATGAGAGACAGATGCCACACACAGCAATGGCACAGAGGCAGACTTGTCAATATTTATCTCCCACTAATTATATTTTTTTGAAAAGGGAGAATTTACCTCCCCAAAAAATAATGACCAAGTATTACACAGTGGTTTTCGGTGGCACACAATGAGAGACAGATGCCACACACAGCGATGGCACAGAGGCAGACTTGCCAATATTTATCTCCCACTAATTATTTTTTTTTGAAAAGGGAGAATTTACCCCCCCCCAAAAAAAAGGCCATGTATTACACAGTGGTTTTCGGTGGCACACAATGAGAGACAGATGCCACACACAGCAATGGCACAGAGGCAGACTTGCCAATATTTATCTCCCACTAATTATTTTTTTTTGAAAAGGGAGAATTTACCCCCCCCCAAAAAAATGGCCAAGTATTACACAGTGGTTTTTGGTGGCACACACTGAGAGACAGATGCCACACACAGCAATTGCACAGAGGCAGACTTGCCAATATTTATCTCCCACTAATTATTTTTTTTTGAAAAGGGAGAATTTGTAAAAAAAAAAAAAAAAAGGCCAAGTATTACACAGTGGTTTTCGGTGGCACACAATGAGAGACAGATGCCACACACAGCAATGGCACAGAGGCAAACTTGCCAATATTTATCTCCCACTAATTATTTTTTTTGAAAAGGGAGAATTTACCCCTCCCCAAAAAAGGCCAAGTATTACACAGTGGTTTTCGGTGGCACACAATGAGAGACAGATGCCACACACAGCAATGGCACAGAGGCAGACTTGCCAATATTTATCTCCCACTAATTATTTTTTTTTGAAAAGGGAGAATTTACCCCCCCAAAAAATAATGACCAAGTATTACACAGTGGTTTTCGGTGGCACACAATGAGAGACAGATGCCACACACAGCAATGGCACAGAGGCAGACTTGCCAATATTTATCTCCCACTAATTATTTTTTTTTGAAAAGGGAGAATTTACCCCCCCCAAAAAAATGGCCAAGTATTACACAGTGGTTTTTGGTGGCACACACTGAGAGACAGATGCCACACACAGCAATTGCACAGAGGCAGACTTGCCAATATTTATCTCCCACTAATTATTTTTTTTTGAAAAGGGAGAATTTGTAAAAAAAAAAAAAAAAAAAGGCCAAGTATTACACAGTGGTTTTCGGTGGCACACAATGAGAGACAGATGCCACACACAGCAATGGCACAGAGGCAGACTTGCCAATATTTATCTCCCATTAATTATTTTTTTTTGAAAAGGTATAATTTACCCCCCCCCAAAAAAAGGCCAAGTATTACACAGTGGTTTTCGGTGGCACACAATGAGAGACAGATGCCACACACAGCAATGGCACAGAGGCAGACTTGCCAATATTTATCTCCCACTAATTATTTTTTTTTGAAAAGGGAGAATTTACCCAAAAAAGAAAAAAAAAGGCCAAGTATTACACAGTGGTTTTCGGTGGCACACAATGAGAGACAGTTGCCACACACAGCAATTGCACAGAGGCAGACTTGCCAATATTTATCTCCCACTAATTATTTTTTTTTGAAAAGGGAGAATTTACCCCCCCCCAAAAAAAAGGCCAAGTATTACACAGTGGTTTTCGGTGGCACACAATGAGAGACAGTTGCCACACACAGCAATTGCACAGAAGCAGACTTGCCAATATTTATCTCCCACTAATTATTTTTTTTTGAAAAGGGAGAATTTACCCTCCCCCCAAAAAAAGGCCAAGTATTACACAGTGGTTTTCGGTGGCACACAATGAGAGACAGATGCCACACACAGCAATGGCACAGAGGCAGACTTGCCAATATTTATCTCCCACTAATTATTTTTTTTGAAAAGGGAGAATTTACCCCCCCCCCCCCAAAAAAAAGGCCAAGTATTACACAGTGGTTTTCGGTGGCACACAATGAGAGACAGATGCCACACACAGCAATGGCACAGAGGCAGACTTGCCAATATTTATCTCCCACTAATTATTTTTTTTTGAAAAGGGAGAATTTACCCAAAAAAGAAAAAAAAGGCCAAGTATTACACAGTGGTTTTCGGTGGCACACAATGAGAGACAGTTGCCACACACAGCAATTGCACAGAGGCAGACTTGCCAATATTTATCTCCCACTAATTATTTTTTTTGAAAAGGGAGAATTTACCCCCCCCCCAAAAAAGGCCAAGTATTACACAGTGGTTTTCGGTGGCACACAATGAGAGACAGATGCCACACACAGCAATGGCACAGAGGCAGACTTGCCAATATTTATCTCCCACTAATTATTTTTTTTTGAAAAGGGAGAATTTACCCCCCCCCAAAAAAAAGGCCAAGTATTACACAGTGGTTTTCGGTGGCACACAATGAGAGACAGATGCCACACACAGCAATGGCACAGAGGCAGACTTGTCAATATTTATCTCCCACTAATTATTTTTTTTTGAAAAGGGATAATTTACCTCCCCAAAAAATAATGACCAAGTATTACACAGTGGTTTTCGGTGGCACACAATGAGAGACAGATGCCACACACAGCGATGGCACAGAGGCAGACTTGCCAATATTTATCTCCCACTAATTATTTTTTTTTGAAAAGGGAGAATTTACCCCCCCCCCAAAAAAAAGGCCATGTATTACACAGTGGTTTTCGGTGGCACACAATGAGAGACAGATGCCACACACAGCAATGGCACAGAGGCAGACTTGCCAATATTTATCTCCCACTAATTATTTTTTTTTGAAAAGGGAGAATTTACCCCCCCCAAAAAAAATGGCCAAGTATTACACAGTGGTTTTTGGTGGCACACAATGAGAGACAGATGCCACACACAGCAATTGCACAGAGGCAGACTTGCCAATATTTATCTCCCACTAATTATTTTTTTTTGAAAAGGGAGAATTTGTAAAAAAAAAAAAAAAAAAGGCCAAGTATTACACAGTGGTTTTCGGTGGCACACAATGAGAGACAGATGCCACACACAGCAATGGCACAGAGGCAGACTTGCCAATATTTATCTCCTACTAATTACTTTTTTTTGAAAAGGGAGAATTTACCCCCCCAAAAAAAAAAAAGGCCAAGTATTACACAGTGGTTTTCGGTGGCACACAATGAGAGACAGTTGCCACACACAGCAATTGCACAGAGGCAGACTTGCCAATATTTATCTCCCACTAATTATTTTTTTTTGAAAAGGGAGAATTTCCCCCCCCCAAAAAAGGCCAAGTATTACACAGTGGTTTTCGGTGGCACACAATGAGAGACAGTTGCCACACACAGCAATTGCACAGAGGCAGACTTGCCAATATTTATCTCCCACTAATTATTTTTTTTTGAAAAGGGAGAATTTACCCCCCCCCAAAAAAAGGACAAGTATTACACAGTGGTTTTCGGTGGCACACAATGAGAGACAGATGCCACACACAGCAATGGCACAGAGGCAGACTTGCCAATATTTATCTCCCACTAATTATTTTTTTTTGAAAAGGGAGAATTTACCCAAAAAAAAAAAAAAAAAAGGCCAAGTATTACACAGTGGTTTTCGGTGGCACACAATGAGAGACAGATGCCACACACAGCAATGGCACAGAGGCAGACTTGCCAATATTTATCTCCCACTAATTATTTTTTTTTGAAAAGGGAGAATTTACCCAAAAAAGAAAAAAAAAGGCCAAGTATTACACAGTGGTTTTCGGTGGCACACAATGAGAGACAGTTGCCACACACAGCAATTGCACAGAGGCAGACTTGCCAATATTTATCTCCCACTAATAATTTTTTTTTGAAAAGGGAGAATTTACCCCCCCCCAAAAAAAGGCCAAGTATTACACAGTGGTTTTCGGTGGCACACAATGAGAGACAGATGCCACACACAGCAATGGCACAGAGGCAGACTTGCCAATATTTATCTCCCACTAATTATTTTTTTATGAAAAGGGAGAATTTACCCAAAAAAAAAAAAAAAAGGCCAAGTATTACACAGTGGTTTTCGGTGGCACACAATGAGAGACAGATGCCACACACAGCAATGGCACAGAGGCAGACTTGCCAATATTTATCTCCCACTAATTATTTTTTTTTGAAAAGGGAGAATTTACCCAAAAAAGAAAAAAAAAGGCCAAGTATTACACAGTGGTTTTCGGTGGCACACAATGAGAGACAGTTGCCACACACAGCAATTGCACAGAGGCAGACTTGCCAATATTTATCTCCCACTAATTATTTTTTTTTGAAAAGGGAGAATTTACCCCCCCCCAAAAAAAGGCCAAGTATTACACAGTGGTTTTCGGTGGCACACAATGAGAGACAGATGCCACACACAGCAATGGCACAGAGGCAGACTTGCCAATATTTATCTCCCACTAATTATTTTTTTTTGAAAAGGGAGAATTTACCCCGCCCCCCAAAAAAATGGCCAAGTATTACACAGTGGTTTTTGGTGGCACACAATGAGAGACAGATGCCACACACAGCAATGGCACAGAGGCAGACTTGCCAATATTTATCTCCCAAAATTATTTTTTTTTGAAAAGGGAGAATTTGTAAAAAAAAAAAAAAAAAAGGCCAAGTATTACACAGTGGTTTTCGGTGGCACACAATGAGAGACAGATGCCACACACAGCAATGGCACAGAGGCAGACTTGCCAATATTTATCTCCCACTAATTATTTTTTTTTTAAAAGGTATAATTTACCCCCCCCCAAAAAAGGCCAAGTATTACACAGTGGTTTTCGGTGGCACACAATGAGAGACAGATGCCACACACAGCAATGGCACAGAGGCAGACTTGCCAATATTTATCTCCCACTAATTATTTTTTTTTGAAAAGGGAGAATTTACCCAAAAAAGAAAAAAAAAGGCCAAGTATTACACAGTGGTTTTCGGTGGCACACAATGAGAGACAGTTGCCACACACAGCAATTGCACAGAGGCAGACTTGCCAATATTTATCTCCCACTAATTATTTTTTTTTGAAAAGGGAGAATTTACCCCCCCCCAAAAAAAAAGGCCAAGTATTACACAGTGGTTTTCGGTGGCACACAATGAGAGACAGTTGCCACACACAGCAATTGCACAGAGGCAGACTTGCCAATATTTATCTCCCACTAATTATTTTTTTTTGAAAAGGGAGAATTTACCCCCCCCAAAAAAAAGGCCAAGTATTACACAGTGGTTTTCGGTGGCACACAATGAGAGACAGATGCCACACACAGCAATGGCACAGAGGCAGACTTGCCAATATTTATCTCCCACTAATTATTTTTTTTTGAAAAGGGAGAATTTACCCAAAAAAGTAAAAAAAGGCCAAGTATTACACAGTGGTTTTCGGTGGCACACAATGAGAGACAGTTGCCACACACAGCAATTGCACAGAGGCAGACTTGCCAATATTTATCTCCCACTAATTATTTTTTTTTGAAAAGGGAGAATTTACCCCCCCCAAAAAAAGGCCAAGTATTACACAGTGGTTTTCGGTGGCACACAATGAGAGACAGATGCCACACACAGCAATGGCACAGAGGCAGACTTGCCAATATTTATCTCCCACTAATTATTTTTTTTTGAAAAGGGAGAATTTACCCCCCCCCCCAAAAAAAGGCCAAGTATTACACAGTGGTTTTCGGTGGCACACAATGAGAGACAGATGCCACACACAGCAATGGCACAGAGGCAGACTTGTCAATATTTATCTCCCACTAATTATTTTTTTTTGAAAAGGGAGAATTTACCTCCCCAAAAAATAATGACCAAGTATTACACAGTGGTTTTCGGTGGCACACAATGAGAGACAGATGCCACACACAGCGATGGCACAGAGGCAGACTTGCCAATATTTATCTCCCACTAATTATTTTTTTTTGAAAAGGGAGAATTTACCCCCCCCCAAAAAAAAAGGCCATGTATTACACAGTGGTTTTCGGTGGCACACAATGAGAGACAGATGCCACACACAGCAATGGCACAGAGGCAGACTTGCCAATATTTATCTCCCACTAATTATTTTTTTTTGAAAAGGGAGAATTTACCCAAAAAAGAAAAAAAAGGCCAAGTATTACACAGTGGTTTTCGGTGGCACACAATGAGAGACAGTTGCCACACACAGCAATTGCACAGAGGCAGACTTGCCAATATTTATCTCCCACTAATTATTTTTTTTTGAAAAGGGAGAATTTACCCCCCCCAAAAAAAGGCCAAGTATTACACAGTGGTTTTCGGTGGCACACAATGAGAGACAGATGCCACACACAGCAATGGCACAGAGGCAGACTTGCCAATATTTATCTCCCACTAATTATTTTTATTTGAAAAGGGAGAATTTACCCCCCCCCAAAAAAAAGGCCAAGTATTACACAGTGGTTTTCGGTGGCACACAATGAGAGACAGATGCCACACACAGCAATGGCACAGAGGCAGACTTGTCAATATTTATCTCCCACTAATTATTTTTTTTTGAAAAGGGAGAATTTACCTCCCCAAAAAATAATGACCAAGTATTACACAGTGGTTTTCGGTGGCACACAATGAGAGACAGATGCCACACACAGCGATGGCACAGAGGCAGACTTGCCAATATTTATCTCCCACTAATTATTTTTTTTTGAAAAGGGAGAATTTACCCCCCCCCCCAAAAAAAAAGGCCATGTATTACACAGTGGTTTTCGGTGGCACACAATGAGAGACAGATGCCACACACAGCAATGGCACAGAGGCAGACTTGCCAATATTTATCTCCCACTAATTATTTTTTTTTGAAAAGGGAGAATTTACCCCCCCCCAAAAAAATGACCAAGTATTACACAGTGGTTTTTGGTGGCACACAATGAGAGACAGATGCCACACACAGCAATTGCACAGAGGCAGACTTGCCAATATTTATCTCCCACTAATTATTTTTTTTTGAAAAGGGAGAATTTGTAAAAAAAAAAAAAAAAAAGGCCAAGTATTACACAGTGGTTTTCGGTGGCACACAATGAGAGACAGTTGCCACACACATCAATTGCACAGAGGCAGACTTGCCAATATTTATCTCCCACTAATTATTTTTTTTTGAAAAGGGAGAATTTACTCCCCCCCCAAAAAAGGCCAAGTATTACACAGTGGTTTTCGGTGGCACACAATGAGAGACAGATGCCACACACAGCAATGGCACAGAGGCAGACTTGCCAATATTTATCTCCCACTAATTATTTTTTTTTGAAAAGGGAGAATTTACCCCCCCCCCCAAAAAAAAGGCCAAGTATTACACAGTGGTTTTCAGTGGCACACAATGAGAGACAGATGCCACACACAGCAATGGCACAGAGGCAGACTTGTCAATATTTATCTCCCACTAATTATTTTTTTTTGAAAAGGGAGAATTTACCTCCCCAAAAAATAATGACCAAGTATTACACAGTGGTTTTCGGTGGCACACAATGAGAGACAGATGCCACACACAGCGATGGCACAGAGGCAGACTTGCCAATATTTATCTCCCACTAATTATTTTTTTTTGAAAAGGGAGAATTTACCCCCCCCCCAAAAAAAAGGCCATGTATTACACAGTGGTTTTCGGTGGCACACAATGAGAGACAGATGCCACACACAGCAATGGCACAGAGGCAGACTTGCCAATATTTATCTCCCACTAATTATTTTTTTTTGAAAAGGGAGAATTTACCCCCCCCCAAAAAAATGGCCAAGTATTACACAGTGGTTTTTGGTGGCACACAATGAGAGACAGATGCCACACACAGCAATTGCACAGAGGCAGACTTGCCAATATTTATCTCCCACTAATTATTTTTTTTGAAAAGGGAGAATTTGTAAAAAAAAAAAAAAAAAAGGCCAAGTATTACACAGTGGTTTTCGGTGGCACACAATGAGAGACAGATGCCACACACAGCAATGGCACAGAGGCAGACTTGCCAATATTTATCTCCCACTAATTATTTTTTTTGAAAAGGGAGAATTTACCCCTCCCCAAAAAAGGCCAAGTATTACACAGTGGTTTTCGGTGGCACACAATGAGAGACAGATGCCACACACAGCAATGGCACAGAGGCAGACTTGCCAATATTTATCTCCCACTAATTATTTTTTTTTGAAAAGGGAGAATTTACCCCCCAAAAAAATAATGACCAAGTATTACACAGTGGTTTTCGGTGGCACACAATGAGAGACAGATGCCACACACAGCAATGGCACAGAGGCAGACTTGCCAATATTTATCTCCCACTAATTATTTTTTTTTGAAAAGGGAGAATTTACCCCGCCCCCCAAAAAAATGGCCAAGTATTACACAGTGGTTTTTGGTGGCACACAATGAGAGACAGATGCCACACACAGCAATGGCACAGAGGCAGACTTGCCAATATTTATCTCCCAAAATTATTATTTTTTTTTTTGAAAAGGGAGAATTTGTAAAAAAAAAAAAAAAAAGGCCAAGTATTACACAGTGGTTTTCGGTGGCACACAATGAGAGACAGATGCCACACACAGCAATGGCACAGAGGCAGACTTGCCAATATTTATCTCCCATTAATTATTTTTTTTTGAAAAGGGAGAATTTACCCCCCCCCCAAAAAAAAGGCCATGTATTACACAGTGGTTTTCGGTGGCACACAATGAGAGACAGATGCCACACACAGCAATGGCACAGAGGCAGACTTGCCAATATTTATCTCCCACTAATTATTTTTTTTTGAAAAGGGAGAATTTACCCCCCCCCAAAAAAAAGGCCAAGTATTACACAGTGGTTTTCGGTGGCACACAATGAGAGACAGTTGCCACACACAGCAATTGCACAGAGGCAGACTTGCCAATATTTATCTCCCACTAATTATTTTTTTTTGAAAAGGGAGAATTTACCCCCCCCCAAAAAAAGGCCAAGTATTACACAGTGGTTTTCGGTGGCACACAATGAGAGACAGATACCACACACAGCAATGGCACAGAGGCAGACTTGCCAATATTTATCTCCCACTAATTATTTTTTTTTGAAAAGGGAGAATTTACCCAAAAAAGAAAAAAAAGGCCAAGTATTACACAGTGGTTTTCGGTGGCACACAATGAGAGACAGTTGCCACACACAGCAATTGCACAGAGGCAGACTTGCCAATATTTATCTCCCACTAATTATTTTTTTTTGAAAAGGGAGAATTTACCCCCCCCAAAAAAAGGCCAAGTATTACACAGTGGTTTTCGGTGGCACACAATGAGAGACAGATGCCACACACAGCAATGGCACAGAGGCAGACTTGCCAATATTTATCTCCCACTAATTTTTTTTTTTTGAAAAGGGAGAATTTACCCCCCCCCCAAAAAAAAAGGCCAAGTATTACACAGTGGTTTTCGGTGGCACACAATGAGAGACAGATGCCACACACAGCAATGGCACAGAGGCAGACTTGTCAATATTTATCTCCCACTAATTATTTTTTTTTGAAAAGGGAGAATTTACCTCCCCAAAAAATAATGACCAAGTATTACACAGTGGTTTTCGGTGGCACACAATGAGAGACAGATGCCACACACAGCGATGGCACAGAGGCAGACTTGCCAATATTTATCTCCCACTAATTATTTTTTTTTGAAAAGGGAGAATTTACCCCCCCCCCCAAAAAAAAGGCCATGTATTACACAGTGGTTTTCGGTGGCACACAATGAGAGACAGATGCCACACACAGCAATGGCACAGAGGCAGACTTGCCAATATTTATCTCCCACTAATTATTTTTTTTTGAAAAGGGAGAATTTACCCCCCCCCAAAAAAATGGCCAAGTATTACACAGTGGTTTTTGGTGGCACACAATGAGAGACAGATGCCACACACAGCAATTGCACAGAGGCAGACTTGCCAATATTTATCTCCCACTAATTATTTTTTTTTGAAAAGGGAGAATTTGTAAAAAAAAAAAAAAAAAAGGCCAAGTATTACACAGTGGTTTTCGGTGGCACACAACGAGAGACAGATGCCACACACAGCAATGGCACAGAGGCAAACTTGCCAATATTTATCTCCCACTAATTATTTTTTTTGAAAAGGGAGAATTTACCCCTCCCCAAAAAAGGCCAAGTATTACACAGTGGTTTTCGGTGGCACACAATGAGAGACAGATGCCACACACAGCAATGGCACAGAGGCAGACTTGCCAATATTTATCTCCCACTAATTATTTTTTTTTGAAAAGGGAGAATTTACCCCCCAAAAAAATAATGACCAAGTATTACACAGTGGTTTTCGGTGGCACACAATGAGAGACAGATGCCACACACAGCAATGGCAGAGGCAGACTTGCCAATATTTATCTCCCACTAATTATTTTTTTTTGAAAAGGGAGAATTTACCCCGCCCCCCCAAAAAATGGCCAAGTATTACACAGTGGTTTTTGGTGGCACACAATGAGAGACAGATGCCACACACAGCAATGGCACAGAGGCAGACTTGCCAATATTTATCTCCCATTAATTATTTTTTTTTGAAAAGGTATAATTTACCCCCCCCCAAAAAAAGGCCAAGTATTACACAGTGGTTTTCGGTGGCACACAATGAGAGACAGATGCCACACACAGCAATGGCACAGAGGCAGACTTGCCAATATTTATCTCCCACTAATTATTTTTTTTTGAAAAGGGAGAATTTACCCAAAAAAGAAAAAAAAAGGCCAAGTATTACACAGTGGTTTTCGGTGGCACACAATGAGAGACAGTTGCCACACACAGCAATTGCACAGAGGCAGACTTGCCAATATTTATCTCCCACTAATTATTTTTTTTTGAAAAGGGAGAATTTACCCCCCCCCCAAAAAAAGGCCAAGTATTACACAGTGGTTTTCGGTGGCACACAATGAGAGACAGTTGCCACACACAGCAATTGCACAGAGGCAGACTTGCCAATATTTATCTCCCACTAATTATTTTTTTTTGAAAAGGGAGAATTTACCCCCCCCCCAAAAAAAAGGCCAAGTATTACACAGTGGTTTTCGGTGGCACACAATGAGAGACAGATGCCACACACAGCAATGGCACAGAGGCAGACTTGCATTTATCTCCCACTAATTATTTTTTTTGAAAAGGGAGAATTTACCCCCCCCCAAAAAAAAAAAAAGGCCAAGTATTACACAGTGGTTTTCGGTGGCACACAATGAGAGACAGATGCCACACACAGCAATGGCACAGAGGCAGACTTGCCAATATTTATCTCCCACTAATTATTTTTTTTTGAAAAGGGAGAATTTACCCAAAAAAGAAAAAAAAGGCCAAGTATTACACAGTGGTTTTCGGTGGCACACAATGAGAGACAGTTGCCACACACAGCAATTGCACAGAGGCAGACTTGCCAATATTTATCTCCCACTAATTATTTTTTTTTGAAAAGGGAGAATTTACCCCCCCCCAAAAAAAGGCCAAGTATTACACAGTGGTTTTCGGTGGCACACAATGAGAGACAGATGCCACACACAGCAATGGCACCGAGGCAGACTTGCCAATATTTATCTGCCACTAATTATTTTTTTTTGAAAAGGGAGAATTTACCCCAAAAAAAAAAAAAAGGCCAAGTATTACACAGTGGTTTTCGGTGGCACACAATGAGAGACAGATGCCACACACAGCAATGACACAGAGGCAGACTTGTCAATATTTATCTCCCACTAATTATTTTTTTTTGAAAAGGGAGAATTTACCTCCCCAAAAAATAATGACCAAGTATTACACAGTGGTTTTCGGTTGCACACAATGAGAGACAGATGCCACACACAGCGATGGCACAGAGGCAGACTTGCCAATATTTATCTCCCACTAATTATTTTTTTTTGAAAAGGGAGAATTTACCCCCCCCCCAAAAAAAGGCCATGTATTACACAGTGGTTTTCGGTGGCACACAATGAGAGACAGATGCCACACACAGCAATGGCACAGAGGCAGACTTGCCAATATTTATCTCCCACTAATTATTTTTTTTTGAAAAGGGAGAATTTGTAAAAAAAAAAAAAAAAAAGGCCAAGTATTACACAGTGGTTTTCGGTGGCACACAATGAGAGACAGATGCCACACACAGCAATGGCACAGAGGCAGACTTGCCAATATTTATCTCCCACTAATTATTTTTTTTTGAAAAGGGAAAATTTACCGAAAAAAAAAAAGGCCAAGTATTACACAGTGGTTTTCGGTGGCACACAATGAGAGACAGATGCCACACACAGGACTGGCACAGAGGCAGACTTGCCAATATTTATCTCCTACTAATTATTTTTTTTTGAAAAGGGAGAATTTACCCCAAAAAGAAAAAAAAAGGCCAAGTATTACACAGTGGTTTTCGGTGGCACACAATGAGAGACAGTTGCCACACACAGCAATTGCACAGAGGCAGACTTGCCAATATTTATCTCCCACTATTTATTTTTTTCTGAAAAGGTATAATTTACCCCCCCCCCCAAAAAAAGGCCAAGTATTACACAGTGGTTTTCGGTGGCACACAATGAGAGACAGATGCCACACACAGCAATGGCACAGAGGCAGACTTGCCAATATTTATCTCCTACTAATTACTTTTTTTTGAAAAGGGAGAATTTACCCCCCAAAAAAAAAAAAAGGCCAAGTATTACACAGTGGTTTTCGGTGGCACACAATGAGAGACAGTTGCCACACACAGCAATTGCACAGAGGCAGACTTGCCAATATTTATCTCCCACTAATTATTTTTTTTTGAAAAGGGAGAATTTACCCCCCCCCAAAAAAAGGCCAAGTATTACACAGTGGTTTTCGGTGGCACACAATGAGAGACAGTTGCCACACACAGCAATTGCACAGAGGCAGACTTGCCAATATTTATCTCCCACTAATTATTTTTTTTTGAAAAGGGAGAATTTACCCCCCCCCAAAAAAAGGACAAGTATTACACAGTGGTTTTCGGTGGCACACAATGAGAGACAGATGCCACACACAGCAATGGCACAGAGGCAGACTTGCCAATATTTATCTCCCACTAATTATTTTTTTTTGAAAAGGGAGAATTTACCCCCCCCCAAAAAAAAAGGCCAAGTATTACACAGTGGTTTTCGGTGGCACACAATGAGAGACAGATGCCACACACAGCAATGGCACAGAGGCAGACTTGCCAATATTTATCTCCCACTAATTATTTTTTTTTGAAAAGGGAGAATTTACCCAAAAAAGAAAAAAAAAGGCCAAGTATTACACAGTGGTTTTCGGTGGCACACAATGAGAGACAGTTGCCACACACAGCAATTGCACAGAGGCAGACTTGCCAATATTTATCTCCCACTAATTATTTTTTTTTGAAAAGGGAGAATTTACCCCCCCCCAAAAAAAGGCCAAGTATTACACAGTGGTTTTCGGTGGCACACAATGAGAGACAGATGCCACACACAGCAATGGCACAGAGGCAGACTTGCCAATATTTATCTCCCACTAATTTTTTTTTTTGAAAAGGGAGAATTTACCCCCCCCCAAAAAAATGGCCAAGTATTACACAGTGGTTTTTGGTGGACACAATGAGAGACAGATGCCACACACAGCAATGGCACAGAGGCAGACTTGCCAATATTTATCTCCCACTAATTATTTTTTTTTTGAAAAGGGAGAATTTGTAAAAAAAAAAGGCCAAATATTACACAGTGGTTTTCGGTGGCACACAATGAGAGACAGATGCCACACACAGCAATGGCACAGAGGCAGACTTGCCAATATTTATCTCCCACTAATTATTTTTTTTTGAAAAGGGAGAATTTACCCAAAAAAGAAAAAAAAGGCCAAGTATTACACAGTGGTTTTCGGTGGCACACAATGAGAGACAGATGCCACACACAGCAATTGCACAGAGGCAGACTTGCCAATATTTATCTCCCACTAATTATTTTTTTTTGAAAAGGGAGAATTTACTCCCCCCCCAAAAACAGGCCAAGTATTACACAGTGGTTTTCGGTGGCACACAATGAGAGACAGATGCCACACACAGCAATGGCACAGAGGCAGACTTGCCAATATTTATCTCCCACTAATTATTTTTTTTTGAAAAGGGAGAATATACCCCCCCCAAAAAAATGGCCAAGTATTACACAGTGGTTTTCGGTGGCACACAATGAGAGACAGATCCCACACACAGCAATGGCACAGAGGCAGACTTGCCAATATTTATCTCCCTGCAGTAATGTCAGAAAAGTATGGCAGGCAGCTATAAAAAGGACTGCTGCACACAAAAGTGTGGACAAACACACAAGATAGCTGTGCAGAAAGGAAGGAAAAACAGGATTTGTGCTTTGAAAAAAAGCAGTTGGTTTGCACAGCGGCGTACACAGAAAGCAACGAAGCTATCAGGGAGCCTTCTAGGGCAGCCCAATGAGCTACAGCGCTGAGGAAAAAAAAATGTAGCTTCCACTGTCCTGCAAACAAAAGGTGGTGTTGGACAGTGGAAATCGCTACAGCACAAGCGGTTTGTGGCTTTATGTACCCTGCCTATCACTATCCCTGCTTCTGAAGAAGCGGCAGCAACCTCTCCCTACGCTCAGATCAGCAGCAGTAAGATGGCGGTCGGCGGGAACGCCCCTTTATAGCCCCTGTGACGCCGCAGAAAGCAATCCAATCACTGCAATGCCCTTCTCTAAGATGGTGGGGACTGAGATCTATGTCATCACGCTGCCCACACTCTGCGTCCACCTTCATTGGCTGAGAAATGGCGCTTTTAGCGTCATTGAAACGCGACTTTGGCGCGAAAGTCGCGTACCGCATGGCAGACCCCACACAGGGATAGGATCGGTTTCATGAGACGCCGACTTTGCCAAAAGTCGGCGACTTATGAAAATGAACGATCCGTTTTGCTCAACCCTAGTAGTTAGTCCAGGCTTGCAGGTGCATGCTGGTTAAATGTCTACGCATGCAAGTTGTATTTAAATTTTGCACATTCTTCCCTCTGCTAAAGGTCTTTGAGCATTTCTTACAGATAACTTTGCACTGATCATTCGGATCTTGGTTAAAAAACTCCCACACTGCACTCATCCTATTACCGAATACCTTTTCAGGCATTGCACGCTGTGCTACTTTAACAGGATGGCCACGCTGTCCTAAAAGTGTTTTTGGTTTTGTCAAATGTTTTTGGCCAGATACGGGCCTGCCAGATTAAAGTTGTTGCGATGTAGATGCCTGCTGCGGATCATCCTCCTCCGCTTCAGAGCTACTGCCAGCGGCACCCGGTTCCCCGAATGGCTGCCAATCTGGGTCAACAACTGGGTCATCTATCACCTCCTCTTCAATGTCATGTGCACTTTCCTCTGTGTCACCGTGTAAGGTGCTATAGCGCTCGGGACGGGGCACCATAGTCACATCAGGGTCACATTCTGGCTCAGTACACTGCGAGGGCAATGTAGTGATCTGAGTCAATGGAACAGCATAATAATCTAGCTGTGTCTGTGCATCTGTGCACTCCATGTCCGATTCATCTTGTAATGGGCTGTTAACTATTTCCCTTTCTAACCCTGGCATGGTATGTGTAAAGAGCTCCATGGAGTAAACTGTAGTGTCGCCTGCCGCATCATTCACTTTTGCTTTGGGTGAAGGACACAAGGAAGCGACTTGTTCCTGACCGGGAGCATCCACTGATGACTCGATGATTTTATATTTCGAACTTTCTGAAGAGGAGGCGAAAGAGCTAGAGGCTGAGTCAGCAATAAAAGCCAAAACTTGTTCCTGCTGCTCCGGCTTTAAAAGCGGTTTTCCTACTCCCAGATAAGGGAGCCTTCAAGGCCTTGTGTAGCCAGACAATGACGCTGTCTGAACACCTCCAGCCTTAGGTGTTATTTTGCTTTTCCCACTACCACCAGATGCTCCACCACCACCACCACCATTACCAGCTGGCAATGACCGCCCACGGCCTCTTCCACCAGACTTCCTCATTTTTAGGAAAATGTAACCAAACTATCAACCGTTATATGGTTCTGTAAAACAAGGTAGAAGGTGTATATAAACTTGTTGAGAATTTAAATCTCCCTTTTTTGTGTGGGAGGCTGCTGCAAAAATCAGGCCCACTGTATTACACTACACAATGTAAGTGGCAGAATGTGGCTGGCAGATATACGACAAACAAAACTGACGCAGATCCACTTAGTGGCAATCTAAATCTCCCTTTTTTGTGTGGGAGACTGCTGCAAAAATCAGGCCCACTGTATTACACTACACAATGTAAGTAGCAGAACGTGGCTGGCAGATATACGACAAACAGAACTGATGCACATCCACTTAGTGGCAATTTAAATCTCCCTTTTTTGTGTGGGAGACTGCTGCAAAAACCAGGCCCACTGTATTACACTACACAATGTAAGTGGCAGAACGTGGCTGGCAGATATACTTTAAACAGAACTGACGCAGATCCACTTAGTGGCAATTTAAATCTCCCTTTTTTGTGTGGGAGACTGCTGCAAAAACTAGGCCCACTGTACACTACACAATGTAAGTGGCAGAATGTGGCTGGCAGATATACGACAAACAGAACTGACGCAGATCCACTTAGTGGCAATTTAAATCTCCCTTTTTTGTGTGGGAGACTGCTGCAAAAACCAGGCCCACTGTATTACACTACACAATGTAAGTGGCAGAACGTGGCTGGCAGATATATGACAAAGAGAACTAACGCAGATCCACTTAGTGGCAGTTTAAATCTCCCTTTTTTGTGTGGGAGACTGCTGCAAAAATCAGGCCCAATGTATTACACTACACAATGTAAGTGGCAGAACATGGCTGGCAGATATATGACAAACAGAACTGACGCAGATCCACTTAGTGGCAATTTAAATCTCCCTTTTTTGTGTGGGAGACTGCTGTAAAAATCAGGCCCACTGTATTACACTACACAATGTAAGTGGCAGAACGTGGCTGGCAGATATACGAAAAACAGAACTGGCACAGATCCACTTAGTGGCAATTTAAATCTCCCTTTTTTGTGTGGGAGACTGTTGCAAAAATCAGGCCCACTGTATTACACTACACAATGTAAGTGGCAGAACATGGCTGGCAGATATACGACCAACAGAACTGACGCAGATCCACTTAGTGGCAATTTGAATCTCCCTTTTTTGTGTGGGAGACAGCTGCAAAAACCAGGCCCACTGTATTACACTACACAGTGTAAGTGGCAGAACGTGGCTGGCAGATATACGACAAACAGAACTGACGCAGATCCACTTAGTGGCAATTTAAATCTCCCTTTTTTGTGTGGGAGACTGCTGCAAAAATCAGGCCCACTGTATTACACTACACAATGTAAGTGGCAGAGCGTGGCTGGCAGATATACGACAAACAGAACTGATGCACATCCACTTAGTGGCAATTTAAATCTCCCTTTTTTGTGTGGGAGACTGCTGCAAAAACCAGGCCCACTGTATTACACTACACAATGTAAGTGGCAGAACGTGGCTGGCAGATATACTTTAAACAGAACTGACGCAGATCCACTTAGTGGCAATTTAAATCTCCCTTTTTTGTGTGGGAGACTGCTGCAAAAACCAGGCCCACTGTATTACACTACACAATGTAAGTGGCAGAACGTGGCTGGCAGATATATGACAAAGAGAACTAACGCAGATCCACTTAGTGGCAGTTTAAATCTCCCTTTTTTGTGTGGGAGACTGCTGCAAAAATCAGGCCCAATGTATTACACTACACAATGTAAGTGGCAGAACATGGCTGGCAGATATATGACAAACAGAACTGACGCAGATCCACTTAGTGGCAATTTAAATCTCCCTTTTTTGTGTGGGAGACTGCTGTAAAAATCAGGCCCACTGTATTACACTACACAATGTAAGTGGCAGAACGTGGCTGGCAGATATACGAAAAACAGAACTGGCGCAGATCCACTTAGTGGCAATTTAAATCTCCCTTTTTTGTGTGGGAGACTGTTGCAAAAATCAGGCCCACTGTATTACACTACACAATGTAAGTGGCAGAACATGGCTGGCAGATATACGACCAACAGAACTGACGCAGATCCACTTAGTGGCAATTTGAATCTCCCTTTTTTGTGTGGGAGACAGCTGCAAAAACCAGGCCCACTGTATTACACTACACAGTGTAAGTGGCAGAACGTGGCTGGCAGATATACGACAAACAGAACTGACGCAGATCCACTTAGTGGCAATTTAAATCTCCCTTTTTTGTGTGGGAGACTGCTGCAAAAACCAGGCCCACTGTATTACACTACACAATGTAAGTGGCAGAACGTGGCTGGCAGATATACTTTAAACAGAACTGACGCAGATCCACTTAGTGGCAATTTAAATCTCCCTTTTTTGTGTGGGAGACTGCTGCAAAAACTAGGCCCACTGTACACTACACAATATAAGTGGCAGAATGTGGCTGGCAGATATACGACAAACAGAACTGACGCAGATCCACTTAGTGGCAATTTAAATCTCCCTTTTTTGTGTGGGAGACTGCTGCAACAATCATGCCCAGTGTATTACACTACACAATGTAAGTGGCAGAACGTGGCTGGAAGATATATATATATATATATATATATATATATATATATATATACATATATATAAAAAATGGTCCGTAACAATAACAATAACAATCTCCCTACAATGATCTCAGGATAAGTATGGCAGCCAGCAACAAAAAGGACTGCTGCACACAAAAGTGTGGACAAATAAACAATAGAACTGTGCAGAAAGGAGCAACAGGATTTTTGCTTTTAACCCTTTTCTGACCTCGGACGAGATAGTACGTCCAAGGTCAGAAGCCCCTCTTTGATGCGGGCTCCGGCGGTGAGCCCGCATCAAAGCCGGGACATGTCAGCTGTTTTGAACAGCTGACATGTACTCATAATAGGCGCGGTCAGAATCGCGATCTGCCCACACCTATTAACTAGTTAAATGCCGCTGTCAAACGCAGACAGCGGCATTTAACTACCGCACCGCATCCATCCGGGCGGCCGGAAATGACGGCATCGCCGACCCCTGTCACATGATCGGAGATCGGCGATGCTTCAGTATTGTAACCATAGAGGTCCTTGAGACCTCTATGGTTACTGATCCCCGGCAGCTGTGAGCTCACAGCACACCTGATTTTCTGCTACATAGCAGCGAACAGCAGATCGCTGCTATATAGCAGAGCCGATCGTGCTGTGCCTGCTTCTAGCCTCCCATGGAGGCTATTGAAGCATGGCAAAAGTAAAAAAAAAGTTAAAAAAATGTGAAAAAAAGAAAAAAAATATAAACGTTTAAATCACCCCCCTTTCGCCCCAATCAAAATAAATCAATAAAAAAAATCAAATCTACACATATTTGGTATCGCCGCTTTCAGAATTGCCCAATCTATCAATAAAAAAAAGCATTAACCTGATCGCTAAACAGGGTAGCGAGAAAAAAATTAGAAACGCCAGAATTACGTTTTTTTGGTTGCCGCGACATTGCATTAAAATGCAATAACGGGCGATCAAAAGAACGTATCTGCACCAAATTGCCATCATTAAAAACATCATCTTGGCACGCAAAAAATAAGCCCTCAACCGACCCCAGATCATGAAAAATGGAGACGCTACGAGTATCGGAAAATGGCGCAATTTTTTTTTCTTTTTTTTTTTAGCAAAGTTTTGAATTTTTTTTCACCACTTAGGTAAAAAATAACCTAGTCATGTTAGGTGTCTATGAACTCGTACTGACCTGGAGAATCATAATGTCAGGTCAGTTTTAGCATTTAGTGAACCTAGCAAAAAAGCCAAACAAAAAACAAGTGTGGGACTGCACTTTTTTTGCAATTTCACTGCACTTGGAATTTTTTTCCCGTTTTCTAGTACACGACATGCTAAAACCAATGATGTCTTTCAAAAGTACAACTCGTCCCGCAAAAAATAAGCCCTCACATGGACAAATTGACGGAAAAATAAAAAAGTTATGGCTCTGGGAAGGAGGGGAGTGAAAAACGAACACGAAAAAACGAAAAATCCCAAGGTCATGAAGGAGTTAAAAAAGCAGTTGGTTTGCACAGCAGCGTACAAACAGCAATGCAGCTATCAGGGAGCCTTATAAGGCAGCCTAATAAGCTACAGAGTTGTTGCACAATAATCTAGCCTCCACTGTCCCTGCAAAGAAAAGGTGTTGTTGGACAGTGGAAATCGCTACAGCACAAGCGGTTTGGGGGTTAATCTTCCCTCCCTAAGTATATCCCTGCTTCTGACGAAGCTGCAGCAACCTCTCGCTATGCTCAGATCGGCAGAAGTAAGATGGCGGTCGGCGTGCATGCCCCTTTATAGCCCCTGTGACGCCACAGAAAGCAAGCCAATCACTGTCATGCCCTTCTCTAAGATGGTGGGGACAGAGACCTATGTCATCATGCTGCCCACACTCTGCGTCCTCCTTCATTGGCTGAGAAATGGCGCTGAACGCGTCATACGAAACGCAACGAAGATTGCCAACCGCATGGCCGATCCCACACTGGGATCGGGTCGGGTTTCATGAAACCCGACTTTGCCGAAAGTCGGCGATTTTTCAATTTGTCCGATCCGTTTCGCTCAACCCTACTCAACATCAATTAGATCGGTCTCCATTTCACCTATGAGATTGAATCAAAGACTTTACCGTTCCTTGATATATTGTAATTACAAAGTTGGTGGGGGGGGGAGATGCCTTAATCACATCTATATATCGGAAACCAACCTCGACCAATTTGCTATTGTGATGGGAAAGCCACCAATCTCACTCACAGAAAAAAGGTATTCCCAAGGGCCAATACCTTAGACTAAGACCTAATTTTTTAAAAACAAAATACTTCAGAATCAAATGGGATGACTTAAGAACAAGATTTATAATGAGGGGTTACCCTGATCAGGAGCTGAGAGAGGCCTTCCATCATGCACAAAAACAAGAAAGAGAAAGTCTTTTAGTGCCCTGCAATAAAACGACTAATGCAGACAAATGCATTTGCCTTATATCTACCTTTGACAACAGGGCTCTAACAATAAGAAACATTTTGAAAAAACACTGGAATGTACTTCAGATGGATAGACACATTGCTGATGTCATTGGGGTTTCCCCACAAATTACATCTCTGCAACACAGCTTCTATTTACTCCTTGCCCTGGGCATGGCTGCCTAGGCTCTGCTCTATAACTTCCTACTGCTGTTCCCTTATCTACTTGCTCCTCCCTCCAAGTTAACCCATTCCTGCTTATAGTCTACCACTGCTCCCCTTATAGTGCCTTTTGCTGCTGCCTCCTAGTGGCCGTCCTGTCACAACATTCACTCACATGCACAACGCATTTGCAGTATATTAAAGGGAACCTGTCACCCCGTTTTTTCCGTATGAGATAAAAATACTGTTAAATAGGGCCTGAGCTGTGCATTACAATAGTGTAGTTTGTGGACCCCGATTCCCCACCTATGCTGCCGAAATACGTTACCAAAGTAGTCGTTTTCACCTGTCAATCAGGCTGGTCTGGTCAAAAGGGCGTGGTGTCTACCCCAGATTTTGCTTAGTTTTCCGTTGGTGGCGTAGTGATGTGCGCATGCCCAAGGTCCCGAATCCTCTGCCAGGGGATTGAAAAGAGCGCGATGTTTGTTATTTCATTGGTGATCGGTGGGCGCGGCCATCTTCCTTTGGCCGCGCGTGCGCATTAGCGGCGCTCTGCTGGCCGCGGCTTCAGGAAAATGGCCGCGGGATGCCGCGCGTGCGCAGATGAATATCGCGGCGGCCATTTTCCTGAAGCAGAGTTCGCATCTCGGCGATGTGTGATGTGTGCGCCTCAAAGCTGGAGAGTCGCAGTCCAAAGACATGAAGTAACAACACTGGTGGTCACATGACATACCGGTGACCCAGAAACTACAACATATGTGGTGCATATGTTCCAAGGCCAGGGACCAGCAGTCCAGAGACCGTAAACGGTGTTAGACATCGTTCTAATGGAGAGTGCGATCACCTAATATATAAACATGACATTTGACATGGTGCTTGAACAGACCAATTCTCATATAGGGGCACTGACAGAACTTGTCAGACCCAACATGGCACTACTTGCCACTGCAAGAGTCCTATTTTTATCTATATCCCCATACACACCGTGTACTACTGAATCTCCCCTGATATTCTCTCCGAAAGGAAGAGGAAACGCATTGGGAGGCTGCATAATCCCTATGAGTAAAATTTGCGCAGGTCTATGCATGGGGACTTTCCTTGTGAGGGAAGGAGCAATGCAGGGGCATGACAAGGAGTGTCAAAGGAAAAGGAAGCCCCCCTTCTCATCCTCTCCTCCATTACTATTGTTCCTTTCCTGCACCTGCCTCATGAACCTACAAAAGAAACAACAAAATTGGTGAGATTTAACCAATTTTTATTTTGACCACTGGTTGGATTGAGCACTAGCACTTTATACACTGTCTTGGTTATCTGCAAGTCAATGGTTGGCTTTATCTTTTACAGTAAGCAATTAAAAGTTATGAAAGAAAATTGGATCAGCAAACTGAATTTCAATAAAAAAAATTCTTATTTATTTCATTCTTTTAAAAAAATTAGTCCAGACAGAATGCTACATGATTTTATCATCTGTCTGGACTAAAAAACTTTTAAAAGAATGAAACAAAGAAGAATTTTTTTATTGAACTTCAGTTTGCTGATCCAATTTAGTTTCCTAACTTATCCGTTGGTCAAACGGAATCTGGAACCTGACTGCAGTATCAGAGGCTATCTACCATATAATACACGGTGAGGCACCATTCCCCTTTTTTTGCTTGCTTTTTCTCAATTAAAAGTTATATTTTAATATATATCCCAAATTTTGTATTCAAAAAGTCAAATGGCGCTCCTCCCCTTCTAAGCCCTGTTGTAAGCGCAAACAGTAGTTTTCTCCCACATGTGGGGTATCGGTGTACTTAGGAGAAATTGCACAAATTTTATGGTGCAATTTCTTATCTTACCCTTGTGAAAATGCAAAATTTGTGGGGAAAATGTGATTTCTTTATTTTCACGGCCCATTGTTATAAACTTATGTGAAGCACCAGGGGGTTCAAGGTGTTCACCATACATCTAGATAAGTTCCCCAAGGGGTTTAGTTTTCAAAATGGTGTCAATTGTGGGGTCTTCCACTGTTTAGGGACATCAGGTGCTCTCCAAACGCGACATGGCATCCGCTAATTATTCCAGCAAATTTTTCATTCAAAAACTGAAATGGCGCTCCCTCCCTTCTGAGCCCTGTCATGCACCCGGACAGTGGTTTTCCGACACATATGGAGTATTGAAATGCTCAGGAGAAATTGCACAACAAATTTTGGGGTCCATTTTCTCCTGTTACCCTTGCAAAAATATAAAAATTTGGGTTTAAAGTAAAAACTTTTGTGACAAATAGTTAAATGTTCATTCTTTTCTGCCACATTCCAAAAATTCCTGTGAAACTTTTTAAATGTGGTTTTGAACACCTTATGGGGTGCAGTTATTAGAATGGTGTAACTTTTGGGTATTTTCTATCATATAGACCCCTCAAAGTCACTTCAAATTTGATGTGGTCCCTAAAAAATGGTTTTGTAAATTTTGTTGGAAAAATGAGAAATTGTTGGTTGAGATTGAACCCTTATAACTTTCTAACAAAAAAAATTATGTTTAAAAAATTATGCTGATGTAAATTAGACATGTGGTAAATGTTATTTATTAACTTATTGTGTGATATAACTCTGTGTTTTAAGAGCATAAAAATGAAAAGTTTGAAAATTGCTACATTTTAAAAAGTTTTTGCCAAATTTCCATTTTTTCACAAATAAACGCAAGTCATATAGAAGAAATGTTGCAACTATCATAAAGTACAATATGTCACGAAAAAAACTTTCTTAGAATTAGTGTGATCCATTGAAGCAATCTATAGTTATTACCTCATAAAGTGACAGTGACCCAAATAAAATCCAAGTAATTTATTTCATAAATACAATTTTACTTCTGACATAAATAAATACACACCATCACATGTAAACAAGGTGAATAGAAATGACTTCACAGGTATAACACCCAGGGCCAGCAAATGTCAGTGGATGGGAGGGCAAAGCAAGAATTTAAACCCAAACCAAATAGAAATTACTTACAGATGTAATGGCACAGCCGCTAGATAGCTAGTCATATGCAATAATTAAATATCATCCTTTAAAGTACCAAGTGCAAGGGATTAAATCCACATATATAAAGTGCTATCATTCTAAAAGCGGCTAAGCCATACACCATATCCTGCAACTAATCATTAGTTTAAGGTTGACCAAAGTCCTCTCAAGGGGTAATGCAAATGACCTCACCCATAATTCTCCACCGCTGGAACCTGAGCTGTGCAGCCCCAATGAGCGTTTCGCGTTGGCTTCCTCGGGGGGCTGTAACTCACTGTGTGCCACTACCGCTCATTATATAGGGGCATGAATTTGCTCCTCAGATCTATCATTTGAAGATCGGGCCCGAGATCTAGGGGATAGATTTAGAGAGAGGGGCTGTAGTAAAAGGTGTGTCAAGAAAGGCTACCTAAGAGCCAAGGCAGCATCAAGAAATGAGCTACTTGTGTCGAATAGAGGGAATATAGGCAAAGATACTCCTATCAGATTTATCTCAACCAATAATCATCAGTGGGGTAATATCCAGAAGATTTTACAGAAGCACTGGTCTGTTTTAAAGACAGAACCAACTGTGGCCAAGTTTATATCGGATTCTCCATTAATGACACCCAGAAAAAGTAAAAATTTAAAAGATCTTCTTGTGAGCAGTCATTACGTTGCTAAAGCTCCAAGTTTATTTAACTCTGTTAAACAGAAAAATGGGTGTTATCCCTGTGGTGACTGTTTGGGATGTAGGAATCTGGTTCGTACAACTTCCTTCTATTCGGCAGATGGATTACGTTGTTTTAAAATACTGGATTACATTTCTTGTAGCACTACGCATGTGGTTTATTGTGCTAAGTGTCCATGCGGGTTATTATACGTAGGCCTCACCTCACGCGAATTGAGGGCGAGGACTCGAGAACATGTTAGGGATATAATGGCCGCAAAAAATGCTGTGGATGCTAGTATTCTAAAAACTATTCCCCGTCATTTCAGTATACATCATAAGTGTAATCCGGCTGGATTTCAGATGTGGGGAATTGATAGAATACGTTTGGGGATCAGGGGAGGAAATCCTAAGATGCTTTTGGCACAACGGGAATGCCGTTGGATTACGGTGCTGGGGACCCTCTCTCCAGCAGGGTTAAATGAACATATTAGTTTTGTCCCTTTTTTATAGAATTCTGATGTCTCTGGCTTTATTTTAATTTTGTCCATTGTGTGTTTTCTATGTCTGTTTTTATAGTTTTACATTCATGTTTGGATATCTAAAAGATCTCTGCTCCAATTGGGGGTTTTCTGATCTACTGGGAGGAACAAATATAAGAGGAAGGATCCAATCACCCTTTGGTGTGAACACCGAACAAGCCTTGGAGATGACCTTTTCATTATAATCACTTTTTTTACAACTGTCTTGTATTATTTTATAATTATAATTCATGTGTTATTATTAGTGTATTATCACGTTTTTCTGTTGCACTCTTTAATGTATTTGTTGTATTACTTTGTCATCTAATCATATTTAATTATTCATTTTTTCATATCATTGAGCACTCATTATATCACTTTATAGAGTATTAGTATTAGGTCCTTCTCCTGGAGGCGTGTAATGATTTTGGGTCCTTTTTGAGTTTTGGGGTTATATGGACGTGGTCTTTTTTCTGTGACTATGGGTCACATTTACGGTGGAATTGGGAGGAGTTATGCTGCCGCACAGCTACATGTCCATAGGGATCCCATTACAATTAAGTAACATGACCTTACCAAAGATGGTGTTTCCAGTTCCTTTCCATTAGTAAAGATGGTGACTGGTGTTGGTGCGCATGCCCGGAGCGTGTCACCTTAGCGACGCGTTGTTAAAGGTTTCTGAAACGTGACGTCACGTGGGATTTCCCGCCCGGCGCTGCCGGAACTGAGGGCCGGAAACATAGCAGCCGCGGTGACACGATACTCTGCGCATGCGCCGTATGAACATACCAGCCTAAATTCATGCCCCTATATAATGAGCGGTAGTGGCACACAGTGAGTTACAGCCCCCCGAGGAAGCCAACGCGAAACGCGCATTGGGGCTGCACAGCTCAGGTTCCAGCGGTGGAGAATTATGGGTGAGGTAATTTGCATTACCCCTTGAGAGGACTTTGGTCCCTCTTAAACTAATGATTAGTTGCAAGATATGGTGTATGGCTTAGCCGCTTTTAGAATGATAGCACTTTATATATGTGGATTTAATCCCTTGCACTTGGTACTTTAAAGGATGATATTTAATTATTGCATATGACTATCTGTCTAGCGGCTGTGCCATTACATCTGTAAGTAATTTCTATTTGGTTTGGGTTTAAATTCTTGCTTTGCCCTCCCATCCACTGACATTTGCTGGCCCTGGGTGTTATACCTGTGAAGTCATTTCTATTCACCTTGTTTACATGTGATGGTGTGTATTTATTTATGTCAGAAGTAAAATTGTATTTATGAAATAAATTACTTGGATTTTATTTGGGACAGTGTTCTCTCTTTTTGGTTCGTTTGTGTTATACAGTTTTTTGAGATTGTTCTGAGCCAAATTTGGCACCCCTATGATGTTTCTGGAGGGGAATTGATACTAAAAGAAATGCTTACTGTTTTGGAGCTGGTGTTGCATAAAGTGACAGTGAGCAGAATTGTAAAATTTGGCCTGGTCATGAAGGTGCTTGAGTGGTAAAGTTAAGGTTAAAAGTTATTTTCCTTGTAAATTGAGCTCCGTGAGCACAGAATGCATAAGGATATAAAAAAGAGGGATTCAAGAAATTATATACACAAGACTGAGAGGACAAGAAACAGAAGGAAAGATTAAAAAGTGTGTATAACTGATGACTAGGGTTGAGCGAAACGGGTCGATCATTTTCAAAAGTCGCCGACTTTTAGCTAAGTCGGCGTCTCATGAAACCCGATCCGACCCCTGTGCTTGTCGGCCATGCGGTACGCGACTTTCGCGCCAAAGTCGCGTTTCAATGACGCGAAAAGCGCCATTTCTCAGCCAATGAAGGTGAACGCAGAGTGTGGGCAGCGTGATGACATAGATCCTGGTCCCCACCATCTTAGAGAAGGGCATTGCAGTGATTGGCTTGCTGTCTGCGGCGTCACAGGGGCTATAAAGGGGCGTTCCCGCCGACCGCCATCTTACTGCTGCTGATCTGAGCTTAGGGAGAGGTTGCTGCCGCTTCGTCAGAAGCAGGGAGAGCGTTAGGCAGGGTCCACTAACCACCAAACCGCTTGTGCTGCAGCGATTTCCACTGTCCAACACCACCTTCGGTGTGCAGGGACTGTGGAAGCTATTTTTTTTTTTTTTCCTCAGCGCTGTAGCTCATTGGGCTGCCCTAGAAGGCTCCGTGATAGCTGTATTGCTGTGTGTACGCCACTGTGGAAACCAACTGCTTTTTTCAAAGCACATATCCTCTTGTTCCTTTCTGCACAGCTATCTTTTTTGTTTGTCCACACTTTTTATTTAATTTGTGCATCAGTCCACTCCTATTGCTGCCTGCCATACCTGGCTTAGATTACTGCAGGGAGATAGTAATTGTAGGACAGTCCCTGGTTTTTTTTTTTTTTTGTGGGAGATTAAGATTGGCATTTCTGCTACAGTGCCATCCCTGTGTGTGCCATCTCTCACTGAGTGGGCCATAGAAAGCCTATTTATTTTTTCCGTGATTTGTGTTCTAAATTCTACCTCAACACAAAAACACTACATCAATCAGTGGTAGAAAAATATTGGCCTCAGTCAGGGCTTGTGTGCCACTGCTGTGTGTGCTATCTCTTATTCAGTGGGCTATAGAAAGCCTATTTATTTATTTATTTTTTTTCTTATTATTTGGTTTCTAAAGTCTCCCTGAAAAAAAAATAAATAAATAAAAAAACTGTGGGAGAGTAATATTGCCCTTTCAGCTTGTGTGCCAGTCTTGACTCCTGGGTGTGCCACCTCTCTCTCTAATTGTGGGCCATAGAAAGCCTTTTTTTTTTTTTTTTTTTTAAATATTATTGGGTTTCTAAAGTCTCCCTTAAAAAACAAAAAATACATAAAAAAACAGTGGGAGAGTAATATTGCCCTTTCAGCTTGTGTGCCAGTCTTGACTCCTGGGTGTGCCACCTCTCTCTCTCATTCAGTGGGCCATAGAAAGCCTTTTTTTTTTTTTTTTTTTTAAATATTATTGGGTTTCTAAAGTCTCCCTTAAAAAACAAAAAATACATAAAAAAACAGTGGGAGAGTAATATTGCCCTTTCAGCTTGTGTGCCAGTCTTGACTCCTGGGTGTGCCACCTCTCTCTCTCATTCAGTGGGCCATAGAAAGCCTTTTTTTTTTTTTTTTTTTTAAATATTATTGGGTTTCTAAAGTCTCCCTTAAAAAACAAAAAATACATAAAAAAACAGTGGGAGAGTAATATTGCCCTTTCAGCTTGTGTGCCAGTCTTGACTCCTGGGTGTGCCACCTCTCTCTCTCATTCAGTGGGCCATAGAAAGGCTATTTATTTTTTTGGGTTTTTTAATATTATTTGGTTTCTAAAGTCTCCCTGAAAATAAAAAAAAAAAAACTTAAAAAAACAGTGGGAGAGTAATATTGCCCTTTCAGCTTGTGCGCCAGTCTTGACTCCTGGGTGTGCCACCTCTCTCTCTCATTCAGTGGGCCATAGAAAGCCTTTTTTTTTTTTTTTTAAATATTATTGGGTTTCTAAAGTCTCCCTTAAAAAACAAAAAATACATAAAAAAACAGTGGGAGAGTAATATTGCCCTTTCAGCTTGTGTGCCAGTCTTGACTCCTGGGTTTGCCACCTCTCTCTCTCTCATTCAGTGGGCCATAGAAAGGCTATTTATTTTTTTGGTTTTTTTAATATTATTTGGTTTCTAAAGTCTCCCTGAAAATAAAAAAAAAACTTAAAAAAACAGTGGGAGAGTAATATTGCCCTTTCAGCTTGTGCGCCAGTCTTGACTCCTGGGTGTGCCACCTCTCTCTCTCTAATTGTGGGCCATAGAAAGCCTTTTTTTTTTTGTTTTTTTTTTAATATTATTTGGTTTCTAAAGTCTCCCTTAAAAAACAAAAAATACATAAAAAAACCGTGGGAGAGTAATATTGCCCTTTCAGCTTGTGTGCCAGTCTTGACTCCTGGGTGTGCCACCTCTCTCTCTCATTCAGTGGGCCATAGAAAGCCTTTTTTTTTTTTTTTTTTTTAAATATTATTGGGTTTCTAAAGTCTCCCTTAAAAAACAAAAAATACATAAAAAAACAGTGGGAGAGTAATATTGCCCTTTCAGCTTGTGTGCCAGTCTTGACTCCTGGGTGTGCCACCTCTCTCTCTCATTCAGTGGGCCATAGAAAGCCTTTTTTTTTTTTTTTTTTTTAAATATTATTGGGTTTCTAAAGTCTCCCTTAAAAAACAAAAAATACATAAAAAAACAGTGGGAGAGTAATATTGCCCTTTCAGCTTGTGTGCCAGTCTTGACTCCTGGGTGTGCCACCTCTCTCTCTCATTCAGTGGGCCATAGAAAGGCTATTTATTTTTTTGGGTTTTTTAATATTATTTGGTTTCTAAAGTCTCCCTGAAAATAAAAAAAAAAAAACTTAAAAAAACAGTGGGAGAGTAATATTGCCCTTTCAGCTTGTGCGCCAGTCTTGACTCCTGGGTGTGCCACCTCTCTCTCTCATTCAGTGGGCCATAGAAAGCCTTTTTTTTTTTTTTTTTAAATATTATTGGGTTTCTAAAGTCTCCCTTAAAAAACAAAAAATACATAAAAAAACAGTGGGAGAGTAATATTGCCCTTTCAGCTTGTGTGCCAGTCTTGACTCCTGGGTTTGCCACCTCTCTCTCTCTCATTCAGTGGGCCATAGAAAGGCTATTTATTTTTTTGGTTTTTTTAATATTATTTGGTTTCTAAAGTCTCCCTGAAAATAAAAAAAAAACTTAAAAAAACAGTGGGAGAGTAATATTGCCCTTTCAGCTTGTGCGCCAGTCTTGACTCCTGGGTGTGCCACCTCTCTCTCTCTAATTGTGGGCCATAGAAAGCCTTTTTTTTTTTGTTTTTTTTTTAATATTATTTGGTTTCTAAAGTCTCCCTTAAAAAACAAAAAATACATAAAAAAACCGTGGGAGAGTAATATTGCCCTTTCAGCTTGTGTGCCAGTCTTGACTCCTGGGTGTGCCACCTCTCTCTCTCATTCAGTGGGCCATAGAAAGGCTATTTATTTTTTTGGTTTTTTTAATATTATTTGGTTTCTAAAGTCTCCCTGAAAATAAAAAAAAAAAAACTTAAAAAAACAGTGGGAGAGTAATATTGCCCTTTCAGCTTGTGCGCCAGTCTTGACTCCTGGGTGTGCCACCTCTCTCTCTCTAATTGTGGGCCATAGAAAGCCTTTTTTTTTTTGTTTTTTTTTAAATATTATTTGGTTTCTAAAGTCTCCCTGAGAAAAAAAAAAAAATAAATTAGGTGGGAGATTAATATTGACATTAGTGCTTGAGTGACAGTCCTGCGTGTGTGTCATCTCTGTGATTTTGTGCCACAGAAAACAGAGTGTGTAACATTGTGCCTGATTTTCCTTGTGGTCTCACCAACCTGTTAAGGGATATTGAAATCATACTGAAGTTATAGCTCACCGTGTAAGTTGTTTGACAGCAACAAATAAAGTTACTTTGGTTAAGATTTTAAAACAATGAGGAAGTCTGGTGCAAGAGGTCGTCGTGGGCGTTCATTGTCAGCTGGTAATGATGGTAGTGGTAGTGGAGCATCAGGTGGTCGTGGGGATAAAAATATTCCACCTAAGTCTGGAGCTGTGGAGCCAGTTTCGTCGTCAGGCTACACAAGGCCTCGAACGCTCTCTTTTCTGGGAGTAGGAAAACCGCTTTTAAAGGCGGAGCAGCAACAGCAAGTTTTGGCTTACATTGCAGACTCAGCCTCTAGCTCTTTTGCCTCCTCTTCCGAAACTGGTAAATGTAAAAACAGCGCGTCGCTTGTGGATGTTCACGGTCAGGGACAAGTCGCTTCCTTGTCCTCCTCAGCAAAAACTACAACAAGAGAGAAGGATGCAGCAGGCGACACAACGGGTCACTCCATGGAGCTCTTTACACATACCGTCCCTGGCTTAGAAAGTGAAACATTTAACAGGCCATGCCCATTACAAGTAGATTCTGACATGGAGTGCACTGATGCACAGCCACAGCCAGAGTACTATGCTGCTCCTTTGACTCAGACCACCACATTGCCCTCTCAGGGTACAGATCCACAATCAGACCCTGATGAGACTATGTTGCCCCGCCACGAACGCTATACCACCGACCGACACAGTGACACAGACGAAGTTGCACACGAGCTCGAAGAGGAGGTAATAGATGACCCAGTTATTGACCCCGATTGGCAGCCATTGGGGGAACAGGGTGCAGGCGGCAGTAGTTCAGAAGCGGAGGTGGAGGAGGGGCCGCAGCAGGCATCAACATCGCAACAGGTTCCATCTGCCGGGCCCGTATCTGGCCCAAAACGCGTGTCAAAGCCAAAACCTGTTGGAGGACAGCGTGGCCATCCGGTTAAAGCTCAGTCTGCAATCCCTGAAAAGGGATCCGAGTCTAGGAAGAGTGCAGTCTGGCATCTTTTTAAACAACATCCAACTGATCAGCGCAAAGTCATCTGTCAAAAATGTTCAACTAGCTTAAGCAGAGGTCAGAATCTGAAAAGTCTAAATACTAGTTGCATGCATAGACACTTAACCACCATGCATTTTCAAGCCTGGACTAACTACCAAACGTCCCTTAAGGTTGTAGCACCCTCGGCCAATGAAGCTAGTCAGCAACGCAACATCCCTTCCGTCACTGTAAGGCCACCATTTTCCGCACCACCGGCAGTATCTGTGCAGGTTTCTTTGCCAGCCAAAAGCAGTCAGGGTCAGGGAACCACCAGTTTTGTAGGAGGAAATATTGCATCTAGGGCACCGGCGGAAACAATACCGTCTCCAACCGTCTCTCAGTCTGCCATGTACACCGGCACACCCGAAAGTTCCACGATCTCCAGCTCTCCAGTCCAGCTCACCCTACATGAGACTCTGGTTAGAAAAAGGAAGTACTTATCCTCGCATCCGCGTACACAGGGTTTTAACGCCCACATAGCTAGACTAATCTCGTTAGAGATGATGCCCTACCGGTTAGTTGAAAGCGAAGCTTTCAAAGCCCTGATGGAGTACGCTGAACCACGATACGAGCTACCCAGTCGACACTTTTTTTCCAGAAAAGCCATCCCAGCCCTGCACCAGCATGTTAAACAGCGCATCGTCCATGCACTCAGGCAATCTGTGAGTACAAAGGTGCACCTGACTACAGATGCATGGACCAGTAGGCATGGCCAGGGACGTTATGTGTCCATCACGGCACACTGGGTGAATGTGGTGGATGCAGGGTCCACAGGCGACATCAATTTAGGGACAGTTGTGCCTAGCCCACGGTCTAGGAAACAGTTGGCTGTAGGCGTTCGCACCCCCTCCTCCTCCTCCTCCTCCTCGTCCTCCTGCAGAAGCTACAGCTCTTCCACAGAACGCAGTCTGCCAACCACTCCATCGGCAGATGACACTGTTGCACACCAGTTGTCCCATTATGGGCCAGCTACTGCCAAGCGTCAGCAGGCTGTATTGGCTATGAAGTGTTTGGGCGACAACAGACACACCGCGGAAGTTCTGTCTGAGTTCTTGCAACAAGAAACGCAGTCGTGGCTGGGCACAGTAGATCTTGAGGCAGGCAAGGTAGTGAGTGATAACGGAAGGAATTTCATGGCTGCCATCTCCCTTTCCCAACTGAAACACATTCCTTGCCTGGCTCACACCTTAAACCTGGTGGTGCAGTGCTTATTGAAAACTTATCCTGGGTTCTCCGACCTGCTCCTCAAAGTGCGTGCACTTTGCTCACATATCCGACGTTCGCCTGTACACGCCAGCCGTATGCAGACCTATCAGCGGTCTTTGAACCTTCCCCAGCATCGCCTCATCATAGACGTTACAACAAGGTGGAACTCAACACTGCACATGCTTCAGAGACTGTGCGAACAGAGGCGTGCTGTTATTTATTTGTGGGAGGATACACGGGCAGGCAGTAGGATGGCAGACATGGAGTTGTCAGGTGTGCAGTGGTCTAAGATACAAGACATGTGTCAAGTCCTTCAGTGTTTTGAGGAATGCACACGGCTGGTTAGTGCAGACAACGCCGTAATAAGCATGAGCATCCCCCTAATGCGTCTGCTGATGCAAAGTTTGACGCACATAAAGGAGCAGGCGTCTGCACCAGAGGAAGAGGAAAGCCTTGATGACAGTCAGCCATTGTCTGGTCAGGGCAGTGTACAGGACGAGGTAGCGGGCGAAGAGGAGGTGGAGGACGAGGAGGATGATGGGGATGAGTATATTTTTAATGCCGAACCTTTCCCGGGGGCACAGGAAATTGGTTGCGTGTCACGGCCGGGTTCTGGTTTTTTGAGGGACACAAGTGACGTAGATTTGCCTGCAACTGCCCCTCAACCAATCACAACCGGAGATTTGACAACTGGAACTTTGGCCCACATGGCGGATTATGCCTTACGTATCCTAAAAAGGGACACACGCATTACGAAAATGATGAACGATGACGATTACTGGTTGGCCTGCCTCCTTGATCCACGCTATAAAGGCAAATTGCAAAATATTATGCCACATGAGAACTTGGAACTAATATTAGCAACCAAACAATCAACTCTTGTTGACCGTTTGCTTCAGGCATTCCCAGCACACAGCGCACGTGATCGTTCTCACACGAGCTCCAGGGGGCAGCAGACTAGGAGTGTTAGGGGTGCACACATCAGAAGTGGCGTTGGACAGAGGGGTTTTCTGACCAGGTTGTGGAGTGATTTTGCTATGACCGCAGACAGGACAGGTACTGCTGCATCAATTGAAAGTGACAGGAGACAACATTTGTCCAGTATGGTTACTAACTATTTTTCATCCCTTATCGATGTTCTCCCTCAACCGTCATTCCCATTTGATTACTGGGCCTCCAAATTAGACACCTGGCCAGAATTGGCAGAATATGCATTGCAGGAGCTTGCTTGCCCGGCAGCAAGTGTCCTATCAGAAAGAGTATTCAGTGCTGCAGGTTCAATATTAACCGAAAAAAGGACTCGTCTGGCTACCCAAAATGTTGACGATCTAACATTCATTAAAATGAACCACAACTGGATTTCGAAATCTTTTGCCCCACCTTGCCCGGCCGACACCTAGCTTTCCTATGAAAAGCTCTTGCCTGTGAATTACTTTTCTAATGTCTAATTTGCTGCAGCTGATTGTACAGCATACGACATGTTTACACCTCCCTAAATGGCAAAACTCCCCACACGGGGCCGTGGTATCGCGACTTGGCGCAAGCACCCGTGAGACTGCTGTTTGTCTGAAGAGGTGGGTGTGCTCGCTTTTGGTTGACGGCATTGCTACTGGGTCCCTCATAGTACAATGTAGTGTCTCTGGCGGTGGCGGTGCGCACCCAACGTCAGACACACCGTTGTACCATGAGGGGCCCTGGGGCGGTCCCGCCGGCCTCAAGAGAGTTCCCCCCTACCCCAGCTCAAAATGTGCTCTACCACGTGCAAAATTATGTCGCACAGCTCCACCAATCTTTAGTCTATTCGCTGACATCATTCAATGTCTGGCACTGACAATACAAATTTGTAGACATCTATGATGCAACTTAAAGTAGTCTGTGTCTGTGTCCTATATTGGCACCATTAAATAGTTACTGCCAAATTACTATGTCAGAAACTCAGTAGATGAGCCCACCCCTGTACCTAAGTATGCCACCTTTTTTTTTGTTTTGGTTGTTTTGCGAGACATTAACATCTATTTATATTTTGGGAGTACTGGGACAGACACTCTTTGCACTACTCCTCCACTCACCACCAAGCTGCCTGTGTATCCATGTAACCGCTGTAAAACTGCCATGAGCCTATTGTTTGTTATTTTAGGCCTTTGATAGCCTGTCTGCGGTCCCTACTTTAAATACTCCTCCACTCATCACCAGCTGCCTGCCCGTGTATCCATGTAACCGCTGTAAAACTGCCATGAGCCTATTGTTTGTTATTTTAGGCCTTTGATAGCCTGTCTGCGGTCCCTACTTTAAATACTCCTCCACTCATCACCAGCTGCCTGCCCGTGTATCCATGTAACCGCTGTAAAACTGCCATGAGCCTATTGTTTGTTATTTTAGGCCTTTGATAGCCTGTCTGCGGTCCCTACTTTAAATACTCCTCCACTCATCACCAGCTGCCTGCCCGTGTATCCATGTAACCGCTGTAAAACTGCCATGAGCCTATTGTTTGTTATTTTAGGCCTTTGATAGCCTGTCTGCGGTCCCTACTTTAAATACTCCTCCACTCACCACCAAGCTGCCTGTGTATCCATGTAACCGCTGTAAAACTGCCATGAGCCTATTGTTTGTTATTTTAGGCCTTTGATAGCCTGTCTGCGGTCCCTACTTTAAATACTCCTCCACTCACCACCAAGCTGCCTGTGTATCCATGTAACCGCTGTAAAACTGCCATGAGCCTATTGTTTGTTATTTTAGGCCTTTGATAGCCTGTCTGCGGTCCCTACTTTAAATACTCCTCCACTCACCACCAAGCTGCCTGCCCGTGTATCCATGTAACCGCTGTAAAACTGCCATGAGCCTATTGTTTGTTATTTTAGGCCTTCGAAGCCTGTCTGCGGTCCCTCCTTCCACTAGGCCTCCACTGACCAGACCACTGCTGCCCGTGTACCCCTGGAACCAATTTTAAAGTGCCTACAGCCAGCCCATTTTATTGTGTTAGGCCTTCGAAGCCTGTCTGCGGTCCCTCCTTCCACTAGGCCTCCACTGACCAGACCACTGCTGCCCGTGTACCCCTGGAACCAATTTTAAAGTGCCTACAGCCAGCCCATTTTATTGTGTTAGGCCTTCGAAGCCTGTCTGCGGTCCCTCCTTCCAATAGGCCTACACTGACAAAGGTACGCCTGACAACAGACACATGGACCTGTAGGCATGGCCACGGAAGGTTACGTGTCCTTTGTGGCTCAATGGGTTAATGTATTGGATGCATGGTCCACACAGGGGACTGTTGTGAAATTGGATTCTGGGCTCCCCCGGTGGCCACTTGTGGAATTTAACTTGTGTGCATCATCCCCTCTGTTCACCTGCTCCTATCAGGATGTGGGAGTCGCTATATAACCTTGCTCCTCTGTCAGTTTCATGCCGGTCAACAATGTAATCAGTAGCCTTTCTGTGCTTGTTCCTGCTACTAGACAACTCCCAGCTAAGTTGGACTTTTGTCCTTGTGTGTTTTTGCATTTTGTTCCTGTTCACAGCTGCTGTTTCGTTACTGTGTCTGGAAAGCTCTTGTGAGCGGAAATTGCCACTCTGGTGTTATGAGTTAATGCTAGAGTCTTAAAGTAATTTCTGGATGGTGTTTTGATAGTGTTTTCTGCTGACCATGAAAGTGCCCTTTCTGTCTTCATGCTATCTAGTAAGCGGACCTCGATTTTGCTAAACCTATTTTCATACTACGTTTGTCATTTCATCTTAAATCACCGCCAATATATGTGGGGGCCTCTGTCTGCCTTTTGGGAAAATTTCTCTAGAGGTGAGCCAGGACTGTCTTTCCCTCTGCTAGGATTAGGTAGTTCTCCGGCTGGCGCTGGGCATCTAGGGATAAAAAAACGTAGGCATGCTACCCGGCCACTTCTAGTTGTGCGGCAGGTTTAGTTCATGGTCAGTATAGTTTCCATCTTCCAAGAGCTAGTTCTCATATATGCTGGGCTATGTTCTCTCGCCATTGAGAATCATGACAGGGGACAGCCTGCTAAGTCTGTATGCAGTCCCTAATTCAAGTTGTCCTCAACTGAATAAAGCTGAGCTTCTACCTTCTGGCTCTCATTAAGTGTTTTTTAAAAAACAAAATGGTGGTTCCGGCCTACTAACGGTGTCTGCCCCTGCCTGGTGTTGCCCTCAACTGAATAAAGCTGAGCTTCAACCTTCTGGCTCTCATTAAGTGTTTTTTAAAAAACAAAATGCTGGTTCCGGCCTACTAACGGCTTCTGCCCCTCCCTGGTGTTGCCCTCAACTGAATAAAGCTGAGCTTCTACCTTCCGGCTCTGATTAACTGCTGTTTTTAAACACATTGCTGGTTCCGGCCTACTAACGGTGTCTGCCCCTGCCTGGTGTTGCCCTCAACTGAATAAAGCTGAGCTTCTACCTTCCGGCTCTGATTAACTGCTGTTTTTAAACACATTGCTGGTTCCGGCCTACTAACGGTGTCTGCCCCTGCCTGGTGTTGCCCTCAACTGAATAAAGCTGAGCTTCAACCTTCTGGCTCTCATTAAGTGTTTTTTAAAAAACAAAATGGTGGTTAGGGCCTACTAACGGCTTCTGCCCCTCCCTGGTGTTGCCCTCAACTGAATAAAGCTGAGCTTCTACCTTCCGGCTCTGATTAACTGCTGTTTTTAAACACATTGCTGGTTCCGGCCTACTAACGGTGTCTGCCCCTGCCTGGTGTTGCCCTCAACTGAATAAAGCTGAGCTTCTACCTTCCGGCTCTGATTAACTGCTGTTTTTAAACACATTGCTGGTTCCGGCCTACTAACGGTGTCTGCCCCTGCCTGGTGTTGCCCTCAACTGAATAAAGCTGAGCTTCAACCTTCTGGCTCTCATTAAGTGTTTTTTAAAAAACAAAATGGTGGTTCCGGCCTACTAACGGTGTCTGCCCCTGCCTGGTGTTGCCCTCAACTGAATAAAGCTGAGCTTCAACCTTCTGGCTCTCATTAAGTGTTTTTTAAAAAACAAAATGGTGGTTAGGGCCTACTAACGGCTTCTGCCCCTCCCTGGTGTTGCCCTCAACTGAATAAAGCTGAGCTTCTACCTTCCGGCTCTGATTAACTGCTGTTTTTAAACACATTGCTGGTTCCGGCCTACTAACGGTGTCTGCCCCTGCCTGGTGTTGCCCTCAACTGAATAAAGCTGAGCTTCTACCTTCCGGCTCTGATTAACTGCTGTTTTTAAACACATTGCTGGTTCCGGCCTACTAACGGTGTCTGCCCCTGCCTGGTGTTGCCCTCAACTGAATAAAGCTGAGCTTCAACCTTCTGGCTCTCATTAAGTGTTTTTTAAAAAACAAAATGGTGGTTCCGGCCTACTAACGGCTTCTGCCCCTCCCTGGTGTTGCCCTCAACTGAATAAAGCTGAGCTTCTACCTTCCGGCTCTGATTAACTGCTGTTTTTAAACACATTGCTGGTTCCGGCCTACTAACGGTGTCTGCCCCTGCCTGGTGTTGCCCTCAACTGAATAAAGCTTAGCTTCTACCTTCCGGCTCTGATTAACTGCTGTTTTTAAACACATTGCTGGTTCCGGCCTACTAACGGTGTCTGCCCCTGCCTGGTGTTGCCCTCAACTGAATAAAGCTGAGCTTCAACCTTCTGGCTCTCATTAAGTGTTTTTTAAAAAACAAAATGGTGGTTAGGGCCTACTAACGGCTTCTGCCCCTCCCTGGTGTTGCCCTCAACTGAATAAAGCTGAGCTTCTACCTTCCGGCTCTGATTAACTGCTGTTTTTAAACACATTGCTGGTTCCGGCCTACTAACGGTGTCTGCCCCTGCCTGGTGTTGCCCTCAACTGAATAAAGCTGAGCTTCTACCTTCCGGCTCTGATTAACTGCTGTTTTTAAACACATTGCTGGTTCCGGCCTACTAACGGTGTCTGCCCCTGCCTGGTGTTGCCCTCAACTGAATAAAGCTGAGCTTCAACCTTCTGGCTCTCATTAAGTGTTTTTTAAAAAACAAAATGGTGGTTAGGGCCTACTAACGGCTTCTGCCCCTCCCTGGTGTTGCCCTCAACTGAATAAAGCTGAGCTTCTACCTTCCGGCTCTGATTAACTGCTGTTTTTAAACACATTGCTGGTTCCGGCCTACTAACGGTGTCTGCCCCTGCCTGGTGTTGCCCTCAACTGAATAAAGCTGAGCTTCTACCTTCCGGCTCTGATTAACTGCTGTTTTTAAACACATTGCTGGTTCCGGCCTACTAACGGTGTCTGCCCCTGCCTGGTGTTGCCCTCAACTGAATAAAGCTGAGCTTCAACCTTCTGGCTCTCATTAAGTGTTTTTTAAAAAACAAAATGGTGGTTCCGGCCTACTAACGGTGTCTGCCCCTGCCTGGTGTTGCCCTCAACTGAATAAAGCTGAGCTTCAACCTTCTGGCTCTCATTAAGTGTTTTTTAAAAAACAAAATGGTGGTTAGGGCCTACTAACGGCTTCTGCCCCTCCCTGGTGTTGCCCTCAACTGAATAAAGCTGAGCTTCTACCTTCCGGCTCTGATTAACTGCTGTTTTTAAACACATTGCTGGTTCCGGCCTACTAACGGTGTCTGCCCCTGCCTGGTGTTGCCCTCAACTGAATAAAGCTGAGCTTCAACCTTCTGGCTCTCATTAAGTGTTTTTTAAAAAACAAAATGGTGGTTCCGGCCTACTATCGGCTTCTGCCCCTCCCTGGTGTTGCCCTCAACTGAATAAAGCTGAGCTTCTACCTTCCGGCTCTGATTAACTGCTGTTTTTAAACACATTGCTGGTTCCGGCCTACTAACGGTGTCTGCCCCTGCCTGGTGTTGCCCTCAACTGAATAAAGCTGAGCTTCAACCTTCTGGCTCTCATTAAGTGTTTTTTAAAAAACAAAATGGTGGTTAGGGCCTACTAACGGCTTCTGCCCCTCCCTGGTGTTGCCCTCAACTGAATAAAGCTGAGCTTCTACCTTCCGGCTCTGATTAACTGCTGTTTTTAAACACATTGCTGGTTCCGGCCTACTAACGGTGTCTGCCCCTGCCTGGTGTTGCCCTCAACTGAATAAAGCTGAGCTTCAACCTTCTGGCTCTCATTAAGTGTTTTTTAAAAAACAAAATGGTGTTTAGGGCCTACTAACGGTGTCTGCCCCTCCCTGGTGTTGCCCTCAACTGAATAAAGCTGAGCTTCAACCTTCTGGCTCTCATTAAGTGTTTTTTAAAAAACAAAATGGTGGTTAGGGCCTACTAACGGTGTCTGCCCCTCCCTGGTGTTGTCCTCAACTGAACAAAGCTGAGCTTCCACATTCTGGCTTTCGGCCTATACTATCAGATATTAAACTGCATTTGGCCTACTAGTGTGTTTAGGCCCTTGAAACAGTGTCTGCTGCTCTTGGGTTTGCTACTCCACTGAACAAAGCAATGCCGCCTGTTTAGTCCTGTTACCAATTTTGATCTGCATTTAGCCTACTTTATTCTTTGGCCCTATATCTGTTTCCTCATCATCCTGCCCATTGCCCAGCCACTGCTAGATGAGTCTGCTGGTACATTGACCTAGACCACTACATTCCCCTTGTACTCTACACAGCCAGAATCTGACCCTGCTGAAAGTAAGGTTCCCCTTCCCGCATATTATACCACCTTACACAGGGAAAAAGAGGAAGGTGCAGATGAAAGTGCATGTTCCTTCATCAGGTGGGGGGGCATACTCGTTGGCGACGTCACTGGCACAGGGCCACTCAGAGTACGCAAAAGTGTCGCTGCTGGTGGGAGGCGCCCCCGCCATGCAAACACACCGCCGTACTTTGAGGGGCCCTGTGCCAGTGCCAATGCGAACGAGTGGGCCCCCCCTGCTTGCTCAGGATCACAGCACTTGCAACGTTGAAATACTTACCTCTCCCTGCTCCACCGCCATGACGTAGTCCATGTTTCCTGGGCCCACTAAAACCTTGAACCAGCCCTACCCCCACAACTTTTGCCAAATGACCCCCAATTTCCAGTGCCCAACTATTATTATAAAGTTAATTAAGATTGACAAGCTTCAGAAAACAAGAATGGATGTTTTTGGCAGTAAAATGTGCACTGTAGGTGTTTTCCTGGCCTCCACTCACTGCCGGCTATGCTTCCCCATTGACTTGCATTGGGTTTCGTGTTTCGGTCGATCCCCGACTTTTAGCGATAATCGGCCGACTTCACTCGACTCGACTCTGGACTAAATCGGGTTTCACAAAACCAGACTCGATCTTAAAAAAATGAAAGTCGCTCAACCCTACTGATGACTAGTGTTGAGCATTCTGATACTGCAAATATCGGGTATCGGCCGATATTCGCTGTATCGGAATTCCGATACCGAGTTCTGATATTTTTGTGATATCAGAAATCGGAATCGGAAGTTCATATAAGTTCCCAGTCATCTTCGGGTGTGCGGTGCGTATGGTTCCCAGGGTCTGGAGGAGAGGAGACTCTCCTTCAGGCCCTGGGATCCATATTTATGTAAAAAATAAAGAATAAAAATAAAAAATATGGATATACTCACCCCTCCGACGGCCCCTGGCTCTCAGCGGTGCATCCGGCAGCCTCTGTTCCTAAGAAGACGTCGCGGTCTTGTGACTGGTCGCGTGACCGGTCGCGTGACCGCGACGTCATCGCAGGTCCTTCACTCACTGCATTCTTAGGAAAGGAGGCAGACGCTTGCACCGCTGAGGTCCAGGGTCCGTCGGAGGGGTGAGTATATCCATATTTTTTATTTTTATTCTTTATTTTTTACATGAATATGGATCCCAGGGCCTGAAGGAGAGTTTCCTCTCCTTCAGACCCTGGGAACCATCCAGGATCGCTTCTGATATTTGTGTCCCATTGACTTGTATTGGTATCGGGTATCGGTATCGGCGATATCCGATATTTTTTGGATATCGGCCCATCCAAACCGATACTTTTGAATATCGGAAGGTATCGCTCAACACTGCTGATGACTAGTGATGAGCGATACCTTCCGATATCGGAAAGTATCGGTATCGGATTGGATCGGCTGATACCGGCAAAATATCGGATCTCGCTGATACCGATACCAGATACCAATGCAAGTCAATGGGATGAAAATATCGGAATTAAAATAAACCCTTTCTTTCCTTGTAGGTTCATTCTACATGAAGGAAAACAACTAAGAATAATGTAGGATGTATTGGGGGAGGTGGCGGAGACATTAAAGGCATAGAGGTTTAGCCCAATCAAATAGAATAGCAGGAATTTTATTTAATTTTTTTAAGACATTCGGATTTACCAAGATATTGACTATGTGAATATTTTTTTAATTTTGTCAGATATTGATGTTTCACTACTTCCACGCCCTTCTCCTTTTTTTTACTTCTCCCACACTTTCTTCTTCATCATCCTCAGCAGCAGCATCTTTGACATCAACTTCTTCACCTTATTCATCTTCTTCATCTGCTACCTATTTTTTTTTTTGTTACATTCTTCATATTCTTTTTTTTCAACTATTATTTTTCTTCATATTCTACTTCTTCATCATATTTTTATTTGTGACAGGCATACCTGTAGTTGTTATCTATGAAAGTTTGAAGATTACACCTTCCGTTCTGCCTGTCACAAAAGAGTTACAACAGGATTTGTCCGCGTTCAGCTTGGCCTGCAGCAGCAGGCTTTATCCAGGGGCACCAGGAGGAGGAACGGACTCACCCCCATACACTGCTTAGTCTTCTTCTGCTTATAATTTAGATAATATCTTTTGCTCTGATGTTTAGTGTTATGCTTAATGTTCTTCTGCTCTTTGTTCTGCAGCCTCTTGTTCTTCTGCTTCTCGGTCTTCCATGTCGTCGTCTCCAGGGTTGTCGTCTCCGGGGTCGTCGTCGTCGTCGTCATCGGGGTGGTCTTCAGGGTCATCGTCTCCAGGGTCGTCGTCATCTCAGTGGTTGTCATCTCTGGTGTCGTCGTCATCTTAGAGGTGGTCTTCCGGGTCATCGTCTTTAGGGTCTTGAACTTGGAAATGTAGCAGAAGGTACAAGAAGGCTGAGAAAATGCCGAGAACCAGCTGATGGAACTGGAACTCGGATGGCTACCCGAAGGTCCAAGAGCCAATGGAACTACCGAGGACCAGCTGACATTACTGGAACCCGGTTACTAAGCAGGAGGTACCCGTGCCAGAAAGCACTACCAAGGACCACCTGACGTTGGTGGAACTCGGATACCCAGAAGGAGGCACCTAAGCCAAAGGCTCTGCCCGGAACAAGCTGAGGGTACTGGAACCAGGATGGGAGCAGAAGGTACAAGAGCAAAAGACACTGCCGAGAACCAGCTGACGGCACTGGAACCCAGATGGGTAGCCGAAGGTACCCAGAGCCAATGGAACTACCGAGGACCAGCTGACGTTACTGGAACCCGGTTACTAAGCAGGAGGTACCCATGCCTGAAAGCACTACCAAGGACCACCTGACGTTGGTGGAACTCGGATACCCAGAAGGAAGCACCTAAGCCAAAGGCTCTGCCCGGAACCAGCTGACAGTACTGGAACCAGGATGGGGAGCAGAAGGTACAAGAGCAAAAGACACTGCCGAGAACCAGCTGATGGTACTGGAACCCGGATGGGTAGCCGAAGGTCCAAGAGCCAATGGAACTACCGAGGACCAGCTGACGTTACTGGAACCCAGTTACTAAGCATGAGGTACCCATGCCTGAAAGCACTACCAAGGACCACCTGACAGTGGAACTCAGATACCCAGAAGGAGGCAACTAAGCCAAAGTCTCTACCCGGAACCAGCTGACGGTACTGGAACCAGGATGGGGACCTATTCAAGCTTGTCTTCCTAGAACCCCAACTAGCGGTATTGGAGCAAAGGGTCAGCAGGGGGAGCAGAGTGTAGGCCGAAGCCTGCACTGGAGGCATTTGGAGGTCTGTTGTGTCTGCGTGGCGTTTGCAGGACACGATGCCGGCTACACAGCAGGGGAACAGCTGGCGTTGCTGAACCCCACTGACACATTGGCGGATGTTTCTCTCTGTGCAGCCAGCACTTCCGGGCACCAACTGGCGGTGTTAGAGCCCAGGGTCAGCAGGAGCAGCAAAGGAGCAGAGTGTAGGCCGAAGCCTGCACTGGCGGCAGCTTTGTGTCTGCGTGGCGTTTGCAGGACACGTGGCCGGCTACACAGCAGGGGAACAGCTGGCGTTGCTGAACCCCACTGACACACCGGCGAGTGTTTTCTCTGTGCAGCCAGCACTTCCGGGCACCAACTGGTGATGTTAGAGCCCAGGGACAGCAGGAGGAGCCTAGTGTAGGCTGAAGCCTAATTGAACCAATTGTAAAGGTAACCTTTAATCCCCCCTCAGGTGTTACAAAATAGAAGAGCCACCTTGTGCAGCAGTAATGCTGCACAAGTAAAGGGTTGCTCTTTTAATTTTGTTCCTTGCACACGCTGAATGAAACACGTATAAAATGTAGCCCCTTGTACAGTCAAACTGTCTTGGAGGCGGGACTTTCCTTCTTAATGAGACACAGCACAGCTGTCAAAAATACCACCTTGGTGCTGGGCGCAGCCTCCTGAGCGTTTTTTTTTTGCTGTACAGGAGTCTGCGCTGTTGTGTTATCCCATGGCTATGCGCTGTTAGCGCTGCCCGTCTTCTGATATCATTTGATGTCGGCCGGTGCAGTTCGCGATGCCCATGAATCCCAGCCCCGCAGTGTCTTTTCATTTATTCACACTGCGGGGCTGGGATTCATGGCTTTGCGCAGTAAATATGTTCGCCTCTCACTCATGTCCTTACACCTGCTTCAGACTGTGCGGCATCAGCTGATCCCTTATCGCATGCCATGGCCATGAGGCTGCACAGTCTGAAGAAGGCGGAAGGAGATGAGTGACAGGCGAAGATATGCACTGCTCATGCCCATCAATCAGACCCTCGCAGTCAAAATAAATAAGACACCGAGGGGCGTTGTGTCGGGCAGGGCGGCCGCACAGGCGCAGCCAGCCTGCCAACCAATGATGTCAGAAGATGGGCAGCGCTACCAAGGGGGTTGCTGCGTGTCATTGCAAAGGAAAGTCACACCTCAGGGACGGTTTAATGGTATCAGGTGTTGTGAATTTACCTTTTTGGCTCCCTCTAGTGGTTACTAGTGATTTGACTCTGGGAATGTCTGCCATCCCTTGTATGCTCACCTGCGTCGTTAGGTCAGGGGTGTTGCTATATAAGCTCCCTGGACCTTCAGTTCAATGCCTGGCAACGTTGTAATCAGAGCTAATCTGTTGTGCTCTTGTCTACTGATCCTGGTTCCTGCTAGATTAAGCTAAGTCTGCTTTCTTGCTTTTTGCTATTTGTTTTTGTTTGCATTTTTGTCCAGCTTGTACATAATCTGTATCCTAACCTTGCTGGAAGCTCTAGGGAGGCTGGAGTTCTCCCCCCGGGCCGTTAGACGGTTCGGGGGTTCTTGAATTTCCAGTGTGGATTTTTGATAGGGTTTTTGTTGACCATATAAGTTATCTTACTACATTCTGCTATTAGTAAGTGGGCCTCTCTTTGCTAAACCTAGTTCATCTCTGTGTTTGTCATTTCCTCTTACCTCACCGTTATTATTTGTGGGGGGCTTGTATCCAACTTTTGGGGTCTATTCTCTGGAGGCAAGAGAGGTCTTTGTTTTCCTCTTCTAGGGGTAGTTAGTCCTCCGGCTGGCGCGAGACATCTAGCGACCAACGTAGGCATGTTCCCCGGCTACTTCTAGTGTTGGCGTTAGGAGTAGATATATGGTCAACCCAGTTACCACTGCCCTATGAGCTGGATTTTTGTACTTCGCAGACTTACTTGTTCCTCTGAGACCCTCGCCATTGGGGTCATAACAGTTTGCCAGGCCAGTATTAAATGTTAAATGCATTGCAGAAGTGGGATTATAAGAAAGAAAATTCTGAGTTTTTTTTTCTCTTTCTCATTTTTTTTTCTTTTCCCCTTTACCTCTGAGTGGCTTGTGTTTGCTGCAGACATGAATGTCCAGACCTTGATTACAGGTGTGGACCAGCTTACTGCTCGTGTGCAGGGCATACAAGATTATGTTATCAGAAATCCTATGTCAGAACCTAAGATACCGATTCCTGAACTGTTTTCCGGAGACCGATTTAAATTTAGAAATTTCAGGAATAATTGTAAATTGTTTTTGTCCCTGAGACCCTGTTCATCTGGAGACTCCGCTCAGCAAGTGAAAATTGTTATTTCTTTTTTACGGGGCGACCCTCAGGATTGGGCCTTCTCGCTGGCGCCAGGAGATCCGGCATTGGCTGATATTGATGCGTTTTTTCTGGCGCTCGGTTTGCTTTATGAGGAACCCAATCTTGAGATTCAGGCAGAAAAAGCCTTGCTGGCTATGTCTCAGGGCCAGGACGAGGCTAAAGTGTATTGCCAAAAATTTCGGAAATGGTCCGTGCTGACCCAGTGGAACGAGTGTGCATTGGCTGCAAATTTCAGAAATGGCCTTTCTGAAGCCATTAAGAATGTGATGGTGGGTTTTCCCATTCCCACAGGTCTGAATGATTCCATGGCCCTGGCAATTCAAATCGACCGGCGGTTGCGGGAGCGCAAAACCGCAAATTCCCTCATGGTGTTGTCTGAACAGGCACCTGATTTAATGCAATGTGATAGAATCCTGACTAGAAATGAGCGGAAAATTCATAGATGCCAGAATGGCTTGTGTTACTACTGTGGTGATTCTACACATGTTATCTCAGCATGCTCTAAACGTCTTACTAGGGTTGTTAGTCCTGTCGCCATTGGTAATTTGCAACCTAAATTTATTCTATCTGTAACTTTGATTTGCTCACTGTCATCGTATCCTGTCATGGCGTTTGTAGACTCAGGTGCTGCCCTGAGTCTGATGGATCTGTCATTTGCCAAGCGCTGCGGTTTTGTTCTGGAGCCATTGGAAAATCCTATCCCTCTTAGGGGTATTGATGCTACGCCTTTGGCAAAAAATAAACCGCAGTTTTGGACACAGGTTACCATGTGCATGACTCCCGAACATCGGGAGGTGATACGTTTTCTTGTTCTGCATAAGATGCATGATTTGGTTGTTTTGGGTTTGCCATGGTTACAGACCCATAATCCAGTCTTGGACTGGAAGGCAATGTCGGTGTCAAGTTGGGGCTGCCATGGAATTCATGGAGATTCCCTGCCCTTGTCTATTGCTTCTTCTACGCCTTCGGAAGTTCCGGCGTATTTGTCTGATTATCAGGATGTCTTCAGCGAGTCTAAGTCCAGTGCACTGCCTCCTCATAGGGAATGTGACTGTGCAATAGATTTGATTCCTGGCAGTAAGTTTCCTAAGGGGAGACTGTTTAATTTGTCGGTACCTGAACATACCGCGATGCGTTCATATATCAAGGAGTCTCTTGAGAAGGGGCATATCCGTCCTTCTTCTTCCCCTCTTGGTGCGGGATTCTTTTTTGTGGCCAAAAAGGACGGATCTTTGAGGCCTTGTATTGACTATCGGCTTTTAAACAAGATCACTGTCAAATTTCAGTATCCTTTGCCTTTGTTGTCAGACTTGTTTGCCCGAATTAAAGGTGCCAAGTGGTTCACCAAGATAGATCTTCGTGGTGCGTACAACCTTGTGCGCATTAAGCGAGGAGATGAATGGAAAACCACATTCAATACGCCCGAAGGTCATTTTGAGTACTTGGTGATGCCATTTGGGCTCTCTAATGCACCTTCAGTTTTTCAGTCCTTCATGCATGACATTTTCCGGAAGTATCTGGATAAATTTTTGATTGTTTATCTGGATGATATTCTGGTTTTTTCTGATGATTGGGACTCGCATGTGGAGCAGGTCAGGATGGTTTTTAAGATTTTGCGTGAAAATTCTTTGTTTGTTAAAGGCTCAAAGTGTCTCTTTGGTGTACAGAGGGTTCCCTTTTTGGGGTTCATTTTTTCCCCTTCTGCTGTGGAGATGGACCCAGTCAAGGTCCGAGCTATTCATGATTGGACTCAACCCTCGTCAGTTAAGAGTCTTCAGAAGTTCTTGGGTTTTGCTAACTTCTACCGTCGTTTTATCGCAAATTTTTCTAGCGTTGTTAAACCATTGACGGATATGACCAAGAAAGGCTCTGATGTAGCTAACTGGGCTCCTGCTGCCGTGGAGGCTTTCCAGGAGTTGAAACGCCGGTTTACTTCGGCGCCTGTTTTGTGCCAACCTGACACCTCACTTCCCTTTCAGGTGGAGGTGGATGCTTCGGAGATTGGGGCAGGGGCCGTTTTGTCGCAGAGAGGCCCTGGTTGCTCTACTATGAGACCTTGTGCCTTTTTCTCCAGGAAGTTTTCGCCGGCAGAGCGAAATTATGATGTGGGCAATCGGGAGTTGTTGGCCATGAAGTGGGCATTTGAGGAGTGGCGTCATTGGCTCAAGGGTGCTAAGCATCGTGTGGTGGTCTTGACTGATCACAAAAATCTGATGTATCTCGAGTCTGCTAAACGCCTGAATCCTAGACAGGCCCGCTGGTCATTGTTTTTCTCCCGTTTTGACTTTGTGGTCTCGTATTTACCAGGTTCTAAGAATGTGAAGGCCGATGCTCTGTCTAGGAGCTTTGTGCCTGATGCTCCTGGAGTCGCTGAACCTGTGGGTATTCTTAAGGAAGGAGTTATCTTGTCAGCTATTTCTCCGGATCTGCGACGTGTGTTGCAGAGATTTCAGGCTGGTAGGCCTGACTCTTGTCCATCTGACAGATTGTTTGTGCCTGCTAAATGGACCAGCAGAGTCATTTCCGAGGTTCATTCCTCAGTGTTGGCAGGGCACCCGGGAATTTTTGGCACCAGAGATCTGGTGGCCAGGTCCTTTTGGTGGCCTTCCTTGTCAAGGGATGTGCGGTCATTTGTGCAGTCCTGTGGAACTTGTGCTCGAGCTAAGCCTTGCTGTTCTCGTGCCAGCGGGTTGCTCTTGCCCTTGCCTGTCCCGAAGAGACCTTGGACACACATCTCTATGGATTTCATTTCTGATCTTCCGGTGTCTCAGGGCATGTCTGTCATCTGGGTGATATGTGATCGTTTCTCCAAGATGGTCCATTTGGTTCCTTTGCCTAAGCTGCCCTCCTCTTCTGATCTGGTTCCTGTGTTCTTCCAGAACGTGGTTCGTTTGCACGGCATTCCTGAGAATATTGTGTCGGACAGAGGATCCCAGTTTGTTTCCAGGTTCTGGCGATCCTTTTGTGGTAGGATGGGCATTGATTTGTCGTTTTCGTCCGCTTTTCATCCCCAGACTAACGGACAAACGGAGCGAACTAATCAGACTCTGGAGGCTTATTTGAGGTGTTTTGTCTCTTCTGATCAGGATGATTGGGTGACCTTCTTGCCGTTGGCTGAATTTGCCCTTAATAATCGGGCTAGTTCCGCCACCTTGGTTTCGCCATTTTTCTGCAACTCTGGTTTCCATCCTCGTTTTTCCTCGGGACATGTGGAGCCTTCTGACTGTCCTGGGGTGGATTCTGTGGTGGATAGGTTGCAGCGGATCTGGAGTCATGTGGTGGACAACTTGAAGTTGTCACAGGAGAAGGCTCAGCGTTTTGCCAACCGCCGCCGCGGTGTGGGTCCCCGACTTCGCGTTGGGGATTTGGTATGGCTGTCTTCTCGATTTGTTCCTATGAAGGTCTCCTCTCCCAAATTTAAGCCTCGCTTCATTGGTCCTTACAAGATATTGGAAATCCTTAATCCTGTATCCTTTCGCCTGGATCTTCCGGTGTCGTTTGCCATTCACAACGTATTTCATAGGTCCTTGTTGCGGCGGTACGTTGTGCCTGTGGTCCCTTCTGCTGAGCCTCCTGCTCCGGTGTTGGTTGAGGGCGAGTTGGAGTACGTGGTGGAGAAGATCTTAGATTCTCGTCTCTCCAGGCGGAGGCTTCAGTACCTGGTCAAGTGGAAGGGCTATGGTCAGGAGGATAATTCCTGGGTGGTCGCCTCTGATGTGCATACGGCCGATTTGGTTCGTGCCTTTCACACCGCTCATCCTGATCGCCCTGGTGGTCTTGGTGAGGGTTCGGTGACCCCTCACTAAGGGGGGGGTACTGTTGTGAATTTACCTTTTTGGCTCCCTCTAGTGGTTACTAGTGATTTGACTCTGGGAATGTCTGCCATCCCTTGTATGCTCACCTGGGTCGTTAGGTCAGGGGTGTTGCTATATAAGCTCCCTGGACCTTCAGTTCAATGCCTGGCAACGTTGTAATCAGAGCTAATCTGTTGTGCTCTTGTCTACTGATCCTGGTTCCTGCTAGATTAAGCTAAGTCTGCTTTCTTGCTTTTTGCTATTTGTTTTTGTTTGCATTTTTGTCCAGCTTGTACATAATCTGTATCCTAACCTTGCTGGAAGCTCTAGGGAGGCTGGAGTTCTCCCCCCGGGCCGTTAGACGGTTCGGGGGTTCTTGAATTTCCAGTGTGGATTTTTGATAGGGTTTTTGTTGACCATATAAGTTATCTTACTACATTCTGCTATTAGTAAGTGGGCCTCTCTTTGCTAAACCTAGTTCATCTCTGTGTTTGTCATTTCCTCTTACCTCACCGTTATTATTTGTGGGGGGCTTGTATCCAACTTTTGGGGTCTATTCTCTGGAGGCAAGAGAGGTCTTTGTTTTCCTCTTCTAGGGGTAGTTAGTCCTCCGGCTGGCGCGAGACATCTAGCGACCAACGTAGGCATGTTCCCCGGCTACTTCTAGTGTTGGCGTTAGGAGTAGATATATGGTCAACCCAGTTACCACTGCCCTATGAGCTGGATTTTTGTACTTCGCAGACTTACTTGTTCCTCTGAGACCCTATCCATTGGGGTCATAACAATCAGGGGACACATTTTATACGTGTTGAGTTTGATGTGTGAAAGGAGAATAACTTAATGAGCCACCTTGTACAAATGCAGCATTACTGCTGTACAAGGTGGCTGTTATACATACAAACGCCTGGGGGGGACAGGTTCCCTTCAATTTCAGTTCTTGTGTCTGCGTGGCATTTGCAGGACACGATTCCGGCTACACAGCAAGGGAACAGCTGGCGTTACTGAACCCCACTGACACATTGACTGGTGTTTTTCTCTGTGCAGCCAGCACTTCCGGGCACCAACTGGCGGTGTTAGAGCCCAGGGTCAGCAGGAGGAGCAGAGGAGCAGAGTGTAGGCCGAAGCCTGCACTGGCGGCAGCTTTGTGTCTGCGTGGCGTTTGCAGGACACGTTGCCGGCTACACAGCAGGGGAACAGCTGGCTTTGCTGAACCCCACTGACACAGCGGTGAGTGTTTTCTCTGTGCAGCCAGCACTTCCGGGCACAAACTGGCGGTGTTAGAGCTCAGGGTCAGCAGGAGGAGCAGAGGAGCAGAGTGTAGGCCGAAGCCTGCACTGGCGGCAGCTTTGTGTCTGCGTGGCGTTTGCAGGACACGTTGCCGGCTTCACAGCAGGGGAACAGCTGGCGTTGGTGAACCCCACTGACACAGTGGCGAGTGTTTTCTCTGTGCAGCCAGCACTTCCGGGCACCAACTGGCGGTGTTAGAGCCCAGGGACAGCAGGAGGAGCAGAGTGTAGGCCGAAGCCTGCACTGGAGCAAGTTGAAAGGGAACCTTTAACCCCCCCGCAGGCGTTTGTTGCTGAAAGAGCCATCTTGTACAGCACCAATGCTGCAAAAGCAAAAGGTGGCTCTTTTAATTATGCTCCTTGCAAACGCTGAACTAGACACTTATGAAATGTGTCCCCTCACATTGAAAAACCGTCCCGGAGGTGGGACTTTCCTTTGTAATGGGACGCAGCACAGCCGTCATTCCTACCCCCTTGGTGCCGTGCGCCGCCTCCTCAGCGTTGTTTGATTCTGTCCCAGAGGCTGCGCTGTTATGTTATCCCTTGGCCAGGTGCACTTAGTGCTGCCCGTCTTCTGACAACATTTGGTGTCAGGCTGGCTGCGCCTGTGCGGCCGAGCTGCCCGAGATCCCGCCTCGCAGTGTCGTCTAATGTAATCCCACTGCGGGCCTGGGATCCATGGGCATGTGCAGTGCATATCCTAACGCTGAGGAGGCGGCGCACGGCGCCAAGGGGGTAGGAATGACGGCTGTGCTGCATCACATTACAAAGGAAAGTACCACCTACGCGACGTTTTAACGGTGTGAGGGGACAGATTTCATAAGTGTTAGGTTCAGCGTGTGCAAGGAGCACAACGAAAAGAGGCACCTTTTCCTTGTGCAGCATTACTGCTGCACAAGGTGGCTCTTTTGGTAACAAACGCTTAGGGGGGACAGGTTCCCTTAAATTTAAGTAGTTGTGCCAGCGTGGCGGTCGCATGACACGTTGCCGGATACACAGCAGGGGAGCAGCAGGCGTTACTGAACCCCACTAACACATTGGCGAGGTGTTTGGCTCTGTGCAAACAGCACTTCCGGGCAGCAACCAGCAGTGTTGGAGCCCAGGGACAGCAGGAGGAGCAGATTGGAGGTATTGCCACACACACAGCTGGGGAACAGCTGACGTTACTGAACCCCAATAACAGAGGAGCGACTGTTGACTGTGCGAACAGCACTTCCAGGCACCAACTAGCAGTGTTAGAGCCCAGGGACAGCTGGAGGAGCAGATTTGTTTTGCCAGATACACAGCTGGGAATCAGCTAACGTTACAGAACCCCAATAATATGGCAGCAAGTGCTAACTGTGCAGCCAGCACTTCCAGGCACCAACTGGTGGTGTTAGAGCACAGGGACAGCAGGAGGAGCAGATTGGAGGTATTGCCACACACACAGCTGGGGAACAGCTGATGTTACTGAACCCCAATAACAGAGGAGCGACTGTTGACTGTGCGGACAGCACTTCCAGGCACCAACTGGTGGTATTAGAGCCCAGGGACAGCAGGAGGAGCAGATTGGAGGTATTGCTGCACACACAGCTGGGGAACAGCTGACGTTACTGAACCCCAATAACAGAGGAGCGACTGTTGACTGTGCGGACAGCACTTCCAGGCACCAACTGGCGGTGTTAGAGCCCAGGGACAGCAGGAGGAGCAGATTGGAGGTATTGCCGCACACACAGCTGGGGAACAGCTGACGTTACTGAACTCCAATAACAGAGGAGCGACTGTTGACTGTGCGGACAGCACTTCCAGGCACCAACTGGTGGTATTAGAGCCCAGGGACAGCAGGAGGAGCAGATTGGAGGTATTGCCGCACACACAGCTGGGGAACAGCTGACGTTACTGAACCCCAATAACAGAGGAGCGACTGTTGACTGTGCGGGCAGCACTTCCAGGCACCAACTGGTGGTATTAGAGCCCAGGGACAGCAGGAGGAGCAGATTGGAGGTATTGCCGCACACACAGCTGGGGAACAGCTGACGTTACTGAACCCCAATAACAGAGGAGCGACTGTTGACTGTGCGGACAGAAATTCCAGGCACCAACTGGCGGTGTTAGAGCCCAGGGACAGCAGGAGGAGCAGATTGGAGGTATTGCCGCACACACAGCTGGGGAACAGCTGACGTTACTGAACCCCAATAACAGAGGAGCGACTGTTGACTGTATGAACAGCACTTCCAGGCACCAACTGGCGGTGTTAGAGCCCAGGGACAGCAGGAGGAGCAGATTGGAGGTATTGCCACACACACAGCTGGGGAACAGCTGACATTACTGAACCCCAATAACAGAGGAGCGACTGTTGACTGTGCGAACAGCACTTCCAGGCACCAACTGGTGGTGTTAGAGCCCAGGGACAGCAGGAGGAGCAGAGGAACACAGTGTGGGCCGAAGCCTGATTGGAGCTAGTCGAAAGGGAACCTTTAACCCCCCCCAAGGCGTTTGTAGCTGAAAGAGCCATCTTGTGCAGCACTAAGGATGCAAAAGGAAAAGGTGGCTCTTTTAATTATACTCCTTGCAAATGCAGAACTAAACACTTATAAAATGTGTCCCCTGATACCGTGAGACCTTCCCGGAGGTGGGACTTTCCTTCGTAATGGGATGCAGCACAGCCGTCATTCCTACCCCCTTGGTGCCATGCGCCGCCTCCTCAGCATTGTTTGATTCTGTCCTGGAGCCTGCACTGTTATGTTATCCCTTGGCCAGGCGCACTTAGCGCTGCCCGTCTTCTGACATCATTGGTGTCAGGCTGGCTGCGCCTGTGCGGCCGTGCTGCCCGAGATTCCTGCGAGATCCAGGCCTGGTTCATTTTCAGAAAAGTAAGCCGGACAACGTTATCGGAGGATAGTCGCATGCGACGCTCTGTTAGTAACCACCTGCAGCACTAAAGACGCGTTCCGATAATACACTAGCCGCAGGGCAAGCCAGCACCTCCAATTCATACTGGCTTAGCTCTGGCCATGTATCCAGCTTAGAGACCCAAAACTTGAAAGGGGAAGAGCCGTCTTGGAGTACAGTAAGAGGGCAAGACATGTAGTCTGTCACCATCTGACGGAACCGTTGCCTCCTGCTGACTGGAGCCGCCTGTGATGGTGTAGACATTTGTGGCGGGCACACAAAACTGTGCCACAGTTGGGCCATACTGGTCTTGCCTTGGGCTGATGCACTGCTTCTGCTCCCTCTTTGTGCAGAGCCTCCTCCACTGCCTCGACGCACTGAGCTGCTTTGTAGAGCACTAGCAGCACTGTTCTCAGTTGGACTGGAGAAGATGATGGAATTCACCAGTGTGTCTTGGAACTCCCGCATTTTACGCTCCCGGTTCAATGGTGTGATGAGGCTTTGTACGTTGTCCGGGTAGCGAGGATTGAGGAGGGTGTACACCCAATAATCAGCCATGTTGAGAATGTGGGCGATGCGGCGGTCATTTCTCAGGCACTGCAGCATGTAATCAACCATGTGCTGCAGACTGCCAACTGGCCAAGAAACGCTGTCCTCTGCTTGAGGTGTGATCTCTGCCCGCTCTTCATCACCCCACCCTCGCTGTACACACTGACTACTGGACAATTGTGTAACTCCCTCCTCTGGATGGATGTCTTCCTCCTCCATTGACTCCTCCTCATCCTCCTCACAAAGTGTCCCCTGCCTATGGCTTTGTGAGGAACCACGTGGCGCTGACTGTCCAGAAGCTGATGGAAATGGTGACTCCTCATCCTCCACCTCTTCCACAACATCATCCCTTAGCGCTTGCAGTGTTTGTTGAAGCAGGCAGATAAGGGGGACAGTCATGCAGACTAGTGCATCATCTGCACTCGCCATCCGCGTGGAATAATCGAAGGCATGCAAAACCTGGCAGACATCCTTCATAGTAGCCCACTCTGTGGTTGTGAAGTCTGAACGGCGCAGAGTGCGACTTCTTTGTGCCTGATGCAGCTGGTACTCCATTACTGCTTGCTGCTGCTCACACAACCGCTCCAACATATGTAACGTGGAATTCCACCTGGTAGGTAGGTCACATATGATGCGATGTTCCGGAAGGCGGAATCGGCGCTACAGAGCTGCAATGCGCGATCTTGCCGTGCTGGAACGCCGCAAGTGAGCACACTCTAGGCGGACCTTGTGCAGCAGTGCATCAAGATCCGGATATTCCCTCAAAAAACTCTGCACAACCAAGTTGAGCACATGTGCCAGACATGGGATGTGAGTGAGGTTGCCGAGGCCCAGAGCTGCCACCAGATTTCGGCCATTGTCACACACTGCCATGCCTGGCTGGAGATTCGCTGGCACAAACCACACATCGCTCTCCTGCTTGATGGCATTCCAGAGCTCCTGCGCTGTGTGGCTTCGATTCCCCAAAGAAATTAATTTCAAGATGGCCTGTTGACGTTTGGCCACGGCTGTGCTCATGTCGCTCGTAACAGGTAAACGTTCACGGGTCCATGTGGAGGTGGACTGTGACGGCTCCTGCAGCGATGATTCTGAGGAACTTGTGTATGAGGAAGAGTCAATGCATACAGACTGGATTCCTGCAATCCTTGGAGTGGGCAGGACACGTCCTGCGCCACTCGCACGATCTGTACCCGGCTCAACAACATTAACCCAATGGGCAGTGAGGGAAAGGTATCGCCCCTGTCCATGGTGACTGGTCCACGCATCGGTGGTGAGGTGGACCTTGCTACTGATGGCATTCAGTAGCGCGTGTTTTATGTGTCCCTCCACATGCTTGTGCAGGGCAGGGATGGCTTGCCTGCTGAAATAAAAGTGGCTAGGCACATTGTACTGTGGGACTGCCAATGTCATCAAGTCACGGAAGCTGTCAATCTCCACCAGCCTGAATGACAGCATTTCAAGTGACAGTAGTTTTGCAATGCCAGCATTCAGAGCCTGTGCTCAGGGGTGGTTTGCCGAGAATGGCCACCTTTTCTCCCATGCCTGTACTACCGATGGCTGTAGACTGGGCTGGGAGTGTGAGGATGACTGGGAACGTGGTGCTGTGGGTGGAATTACAGTGGGTCTCTGGACAACAGTGCCAGAGTTTCTTCCATGGCGATCCTGGGAGGAAGCCGAACCAGCTGTGTGTGAGCTGGAGGAAGAGGCAACACGAGCTGAAGAGGTGGTAGCTGCCGCTGTTGGTTGGCCTAGGTCTTCAGTGTGTTTTTGTAACTCCACCGCGTGCCTGGTCCGCACATGTTTCCACATATTTGAGGTATTGAGGTTGCTGACATTTCTCCCTCTTTTGATTTTATGATGACACACCTTGCATTTGACAAAGCAAATGTCATCTGCAACTGTGTCAAAAAAGGACCAGGCACTGCAAGTCTTGGGAGCGCCCTTTTTGGCTTTTGGAAGAGGCATGCTCCTAACCAGTGCCGAAGTGGAAGCTACAGGCTCCGCAGTCTTCCCCCTACCTCTCCCTCTTTGGCCTGTTCGGGGAATCTCTTCCTCAGAGCTGCTCCCACCACCTTCCTGTACCTCACGCCACGATGGGTCAAGGACCTCATCATCTACACTACCCTCTACCACCAACTGCTCCTCCTGGGTAGTCTCAGCAGCACAGCACGCACCAGAAAGTGGCACCTGAGTGTCATCATCAGATGCGTACTGCGGTGTGGTGACCGGAAGCACTGGCCCACCCGCCTCTTCAGAGTCAGAGAGACAAAGCTGTTGCGTATCACTGCACACTGCCTCTTCTTCCAATTCTCCAATGCTGCTTGGCTGGCCCCCTGTTTCCAAGCCAAGAGATTCAGAGAACAGAAGTAGAGACGGCTCCTGTCCTGGGCTCTCTGACTGCCTGGGCAATTTGGCAGGTGGTGAAGAGACAGATGGGTGCTCTCCAGTGCTCTGTGCCTGAGAGGATGTGGCACTAATTGAAGTCGATGCGTTAGCTGCCATCCATCCGACAACGGCTTCAATTTGGTCTTCACGCAGCAGCGGTGTACGGCGCTCTCCGACAAAGCTGCGCATGAAGGACTGTTCCCTGCTGAAACTGGGTGATGATGAGTCACCGGTGCCCGCAGCAGGCACAGAATCCCCACGTCCTCTCCCTGCTCCGCGCCCATGCCCATGTGCCCTACTCCCTGTCCCTCTTCATCTTGGTTGACTGATAAAGATAAGCAGAAAAGTACTAAGGGCTTAGTGTGCTTATTCCTGAACAGCTCCTAACAGGTATAAGAAACACTAATTTTCTAAAGTGTGGACTAGACTTTAATATGAGCTAATGTGACCTACACAACTGTAAAGTGGTGTGTTTGGTGAACTTTATTATTTATTATTTTTTTTTTTGGCAGAACTGACTACAGGGCGAGCTGCACTCACACGGAGACCATGCAGACAGCCGTAAACGGTGCTGCAAGGCCCCAAAAAAAATCTCCTCTATGTTATCCTATGTAGTGTTTTTCCACAATTTAGCTGGATACAGGTGGAAAGCCACTAATAGGAATTATTTAAAAAAATGTGCAGCAGGCTGCACTATTAGCAAAAAAGGACAATGGATTTTACGGTATGAGGCAGTGACGCACACTGAACTGAATACAACCGGCTGTGGCTGCACACAGACTACAGGGTGTGCTGCACTCACACGGAGACCGTGCAGACAGCCGTAAACGGCGCTGCAAGGCCCAAAAATCCTCCTCTAGGTTATCCTATGTAGTGTTTTTCCACAATTTAGCTGGATACGGGTGGAAAGCCACTAATAGGAATTATTTGAAAAAATGTGCAGCAGGCTGCACTATTAGCAAAAAAGGACAATGGATTTTACGGTATGAGGCAGTGGCGCACCCTGAGCTGAATACAACTGGCTGTGGCTGCACACAGACTACAGGGCGAGCTGCACTCACACGGAGACCGTGCAGACAGCCGTAAACGGCGCTGCAAGGCCCAAAAAACCTCCTCTAGGTTATCCTATGTAGTGTTTTTCCACAATTTAGCTGGATATGGGTGGAAAGCCACTAATAGGAAATATTTGAAAAAAAGGTGCAGCAGGCTGCACTAATAGCAAAAAAGGACAATGGATAGAACAGTATGAGGCAGTGAAGCACTCTGAGCTGAATACAACTGGCTGTGGCTGCACACAGACTACAGAGTGAGCTGCACTCACACACACACACACACACACACACACACACAGAGACCTTGCAGACAGCTGTGAAAACAGTGCTGCAAGGCAAAAGCAAGGTGAACACACAGCGGTTGCTAAATTAGCCTGGGGAAAGCACAATTAAGAAAATCGCTATCTCAACTGGCCCTCAGTCAGAACACAGCGTACTATGCCTAACTGAATTCACAGCAGAGTGAGCCCGAAATAGCGGCAGCGTTTTTTATAGTGCATCATGACATAATTTCAGCAGCCAATCACAGCCTTGCCAGTAGTTACATGCCCACCATGCTGAACAGGATGTGCCCACACTTGTAATCATTGCTCAATGGCTGAATTCGTGCAGTTTGAATTCTGGGAACTTCCGATTCCGGTATCCGATATGCGGTAAATATCGGAACTCGGTATCGGAATTCCGATAACGCAAATATCGGCCGATACCCGATACTTGCGGTATCGGAATGCTCAACACTACTGATGACTGAATGACCAGACAACTGAGCTAAATATCTCCAAAATGGCTATCATTGGCTACCACTTCCTGGCTTTATGCTGCTTCGATTATGTGAAAAACTTTGCAGTGAAGAAACAGCACATTTAAAGCTTATTGTTTGCACAAAGTGTTGGTATGTTTAATGTAGATTCACTAGTAGTCCAATATTTATACAGTGCATACGAGCCAACAATAATTTTTATGTGTGCATTCTTTTAAATCAGTACTATTTTCCAATATAAAGCAAAAAGAATCAAAGTAAAAGACAGATAGTATCTATGGAGGTTTTTAATATATTCTTGCTGGAATAACTTGTTGAGTTTGATTGGCAAGTCGTTCAATGATTCATACAAGGGACACCTCTTCCATTGTGCATGTAATTAGAAGTAAGACATCTCAACACTACTGTAGAGCTTTCCAAGCCCACAGATATTGTCTACACATTTTGTGACAATGCGATAACATGGAGTCTTTTGGAATATATTCTGAAATATGCTAAGTATAGCTGTGAAGAAACACTTGAAATTAGATCCACCGCAGGCACAGTTGGGAGCGTCAGATAATAAGCATTCTGATTAGGAAAACAAGCTAGTCAATGTGGTCACACGTACAGCCTGAAATAGCTCAAAGTTGAAGGAAAATGAGTTTACAAGTGTTTCGTATAATTAGCAAAATAAACAAAATCAACATAAAAACAAGAATTACTGAATGTAGTTATTGTACAAACACTGAAGAATGTTTATATCTGATAAACAGCTGATCATGTGTCAAAAAGTTCATTATACTTAAAGGGATTGTCCCTTTCCAGAAAACTTTTGGCTGTAAACGAAGTTGTTATTAAAACACACAAGGTGAGTATTGATCGTCTGTGCAGTTTTTATCAGCATCCATTTGTTCATTTTTTTTAGCTTAGTGTGTCATCCGTGTGCCATACTTGTGATAAGTATTGTAATATAATGCATTCAAGAAATTTTTAAGTGTTAAAGATGTCCAAAGATAAAAGATAGACAGGTACTAGATAGATAATAAATGGATAATTAGATAGCTTGTAGATCTTTATTTTAAGCCAAATAAACAAATAATTAAGTTAAAAAATGACATGGGGTTCCCCCCTATTTTTTAAATGAGCAAAGGTAAAGCAGACATCTGTGGGCTGACATTATCAGTCTGGGAAAGTCCATGGTTATTGAGTCCTTCCAAGCCTAAAAATAGCACCCTGCAGCTGCCCCAGAGGAGAAACATCACATGAAATGCTCTAATTCTGACACTTGGTAATGGTTTTTGGGGATAGATGTCAGCTATATAGTGTCCAAAAATGCAGCTGGCATCAAGTCCTGGTGCTAGCAATGGAGAGGTGTCTATCAGCACCCCCACTACACACAAACAAAAAAAATTCTTTAATGAAATTAACAGTCCCCAACACTTTCCCTCATTCATCACTTTATTAAAAAATGAAAAAAAAAACCATGCAGGTGCGATGTATTCCAGCAAATCAGACATAGTCCAGTGAGGCTCCTTAGCCTTTGCCTACAGCCATTTTGCAATTGCACAGCAGGACCCAGCCACTCTGAAGAGCAGTGACGTTAGTAACGTTACCAATCTTCAAACATTCGCAGCGGGACCCGAAAGTGGCTGTAGACAAAGGCTATGAAGCTTCAGAATGTAGCTGGATAGCCTTTGTTCATCAGTGTACCTTGACTATGTCGGATTTGCTGGACTACAAAACATAAAAAAAGATATAAATGAGGTATCACTGTAATCATTCTGACCCGAAGAATAAAACTGCTTTATCAATTTTACCAAATGTGGAAACGGTATAAGCACCGCCCCCAAAAGAAATTCATGAATAGCTGGTTTTTGTTCATTCTACCTCACAAAAATCGGAATGAAAAGCGATCAAAAAATGTCACGTACCAATAAAAACATCAACTTGTCCCACAAAAAACAAGACCTCACATGACTCTGTGGGCCAAAATATGGAAAAATTATAGCTCTCAAAATGTGGAGATGCAAAAACTATTTTTTTGCAATAAAAAGCGTCTTTTAGTGTGTGACGGCTGCCAATCATAAAAATCCGCTAAAAAACCCGCTATAAAAGTAAATCAAACCCCCCTTCATCACCCCCTTAGTTAGGGAAAAATAATAAAATTTAAAAAAATGTATTTATTTCCATTTTCCCATTAGGGTTAGGGTTGGGGCTAAAGTTAGGGTTAGGGTTAAGGTTGGGGCTAAAGTTAGGGTTAGGGTTGGGGCTACAGTTAGGGTTAGGGTTGGGGCTACAGTTAGGGTAGGGGTTAGGGTTGGGGTTAGGGTTGCGGTTAGGGTTGGGGCTAAAGTTAGGGTTAGTGTTGGGGCTAAAGTTAGGGTTAGGGTTGGGGCTAAAGTTAGAATTGGGGCTAGAGTTAGGGTTTGGGCTGAAGTTAGGATGGGGGCTAAAGTTGGGGTTGGGGGCTAAAGTTAGGGTTTGGATTACATTTACGGTTTGGCTTAGGGCTGGGAATAGGGTTAGGGGTGTGGTTAGGGTTATGGTTGGTATTAGGGTTAGGGGTGTGTTTGGGTTAGGGTTTCAGTTAGAATTGGGGGTTTTCCACTGTTTAAGCACATCAGGGGCTCTCCAAATGCAACATGACGTCCAATCTCAATTCCAGCCAATTCTGCGTTGAAAAAAACAGTGCTCCTTCCCTTCCGAGCTCTCCCGTGTGCCCAAACAGGGGTTTACCCCAACATATTGGGTATCAGCATACTCAGGACAAATTGGCCAACATCTTTTATGGTCCAATTTCTCCTGTTACCCTTGAGAAAATACAAAACTGGGGGCTAAAAAATAATTTTTGTGGAAAAAAAAGGATTTTTTATTTTCACGGCTCTGTGTTATAAACTGTAGTGAAACACTTGGGGGTTCAAATTTCTCACAACACATCTCGATAAGTTCCTTGGGGGTCTAGTTTCCAATATGGGGTCACTTGTGGGGGGTTTCTACTGTTTAGGTACATCAGGGGCTCTGCAAATGCAATGTTACTCTTGCAGACCATTCCATCTAAGTCTGCATTCCTAACGGAGCTCCATCCCTTCTGAGCTCTGCCATGCACCCAAACGGTGGTCCCCCCCCACGTATGGGGTATCAGCATACTCAGGACAACATGGACAACAACTTTTGATGTCCAATTTCTCCTGTTACCCTTGGAAAAATACAAAACTGGGGGCTAAAAAATAATTTTTGTGGAAAATTTTTTTTTGTTTTCACGGCTCTGCGTTATAAACTGTAGTGAAACACTTGCGGGTTCAAACATCTCATCAACACAAGTTCTTTAGTGGGTTTTCTTTCCAAAATGGGGTACTTGTGGGGATTTCAATGTTTAGGCACATCATCTCCAAGAGCGACATGGTGTCCTATCTCAATTCCAGTCAATTTTGCATTGAAAAGTCAAACGGTGCTCCTTCCCTTCCGAGCTCTGCCATGCGCCCAAACAGTGGTTTACCCCCACATATGGAGTATCAGCGTACCCAGGATAAATTTTTCAACAACTTTTGTGGTCCAATTTCTTTTGTTACCCTTGGGAAAATAAAAAATTTTGGGCGAAAAAATCATTTTTGTGAAAAAATATGATTTTTTATTTTTAAGGCTCTACATTATAAACTTCTGTGAAGCACTTGGTGGTTCAAAGAGTTCACCACACATCTAGATAAGTTCCTTAGGGGGTCTACTTTCCAAAATGGTGTCACTTGTGGGGAGTTTCAATGTTTAGGCACATTAGGGGCTCTCCAAAAGCGACATGGCGTCCCATCTCAATTCCAGTCAATTTTGCATTGAAAAGTCAAATGGCGCTCCTTCCCTTCTGAGCTCTGCCATGCGCCCAAACGGTGGCTTACCCCCACATATGGGGTATCAGCCTACTCAGGACAAATTGCACAACAACTTTTGGGGTCCAATTTCTTCTGTTCCTCTTGGGAAAATAAAAAATTGGGGGCGAATTATCATTTTTGTGAAAAAATATGTTTTTTTATTTTTACGGCTCTGCATTATAAACTTCTGTGAAGCACTCAGTGGGTCATAGTGCTCACCACACATCTAGATAAGTTCCTTAGGGGGTCTAGTTTCTAAAATGGTGTCACTTGTGGGGGATTTCAATGCTTAGGCAAATCAGGGGCTCTCCAAACGCGACATGGTGTCCTATCTCAATTCCAGTCAATTTTGCATTGAAAAGTCAAACGGCGCTCCTTCCCTTCCGAGCTCTGCCATATGCCCAAACAGTGGTTTACCCCCACATATGGGGCATCAGGGTACTCAGGACAAATTGTTCAACAACTTTTGGGGTCTAATTTCTCCTGTTACCCTTGGTAAAATAAAACAAATTGGAGCTGAAGCAAATTTTTTTGTGAAAAAAGTTAAATGTTCATTTTTTTAAAACATTCCAAAAATTCCTGTGAAACACCTGAAGGGTTAATAAAGGTCTTGAATGTGGTTTTGAGCACCATGAGAGATGCAATTTTTAGAATAGTGTCACACTTGGGTATTTTCTATCATATAGACCCCTCAAAGTGACTTCAAATGTGATTGTAAAAATGAGAAATTGCTGGTCAACTTTTAACCATTATAACTCCCTAACAAAAAATGAATTTGGTTCCAAAATTGTGCTGATGTAAAGTAGACATAACACAAAAGAACAACCAGTATACTGTGCTACATTAAAAGACAATCTTTATTGAACAAAAACTACAAACACCTGTAGCAATAGTTTCAATACATGCTTAATCACAAATACCAACAGGTATGATGATATATGACACTACTTGATGAGTATAGGAAAATGCATCAACGCTACTCTAATCTACCCTTCATGTATAAAGTGCTAAGTGCTACTCCCATTGATAACCTTTAGGGGCGTCCTAATAATATAGACACCTAATCACTATGGGATCAAATAACCACATACTAAGGATCAGGCACTTACATGAAAGGTGAGTTTGTCGGCGTGGTTTTCCAAAGCGCCCCAACGCGCGTTTCGTCCCTTCGTCAGGAGGCGAACGCTACAGAGCAGGTGCATGCATCTTAAGTAGGGACCAATATCCAATAGGGGAGCCGGTTTCATTCTGCATGGCTGTGCTTAATCTAATGAGTACGTCATATCCGGTGCATAGTGCGCGTGCGCAGGCGGCAACGTCCGTCTCTTTGGTACCATGGTTTGCGGCCGTGGAACGCAAGCTAAGCCCAGGCCGTCATGGAGACGGCGCAGGCGTCCTGCTCCAGTTGCCCGCTCACCATCGCACCGACGGACGTGACGACCGCGCACGCGTCGCTTCGGATGACTACTAGAGGAAGACTATACTGAGGCTGCTTAAGGTGCATAGTGCATAGATGGTGTACTACTAAGTGAGAAAAAATATATATAAAAGATTACTATATAGCAGTTTTTGTATTAAAGTGCTTTGTGCATATATCATATTCTGCAAAATAAACAAGTGCATAATACTGACTACATAGCCATTCCTCCTCCATTGAAGGGCCATAGTATATAGTCATCTACCAGAATAAAATATAAATAAATATAAATATAACGTGACCTATCAAGCCATAAAAATAATGGCTAGATAAATATAAAATGCATATTATAAATACATGTGACAATAAGTAATGACATACATAAATGCCATTATGACAATTAGTGATATTATACTGTATTAGTGAACAAAATATTATTTAAATCCACAAAATTAAAACCATAAAGTGATAACAACATGTGCTCACATATAACAATGTAGTTACCAACAAAGTGCCATTAATGACACTACAAGGTTACACATATACATAATATGAGCCTTCTGTTAGTCAATATTCTTTCCTCAGTAATGGAGTATCCAAATTCCACATTGGTGCCATGTAGTTCTATCCCATGTTCATATATGGATGAAAATTTCGCCAGCTACCCATATTGGTAAAAAACACCCTATGATATAATTGCAAAATTGAAAATATTAAAATAACATAACACAATACAATAAAACTGCTAAGATCACCCACCCTATATGCCATTAAAAAAACCCAACCCTTTACTAAGATATCAACCACAGGTCTACAAGTAAGAACTGAATCCAAAGTTCTCATTTAGCCCCAGTGGTGTCACTGTTTGCAAGCGGTAAATCCAGCGACTTTCAATTTGTGCCAGTTTTTCAAAGAGATCTCCACCCCGTTGGCCCAATGATACCTGGTCTATTGCTCTTACTTTTAGGAGACTTGAATCCGAGTTGTGGAAATCCCTAAAGTGCCTCGGTAATGTTTTCAAGGGTTCTTCTTTTGTATCATCCTTGGACTTAGATTTATCGATGTCTCGCACATGTTCCCTAACTCGGACTTTTAACTCACGGGTTGTCATCCCCACGTAGATCTTTGCACATGGGCATTGGGCATAGTAGATGACACCCATGGATGAACAAGTGAGTCTATGCCAGATTTTAAATGTGCGTGTGCCACTTGAATTTTGAAAGTCTTTACATTTGACCAGGTTTTTACAGGCCTTGCATAGGCCACATGGAAAGCAGCCTTTCAATGCTGCTAGATCAGACCCTTTTTTCTGATGATCAGCCACATAGTGGCTGTTCACAAGGAGATCCCTCAGATTCCTAGATCTTCTTGCAGTGATCAGTGGTGCAGGGGGGATAACTAACTGTAAAGTAGACATGTAGGAAATGTTACTTATTAAGTATTTTGTGTGACATATCTCTGTGATTTAAGGGCATAAAAATTCAAAGTTGGAAAATTGTGACATTTTCAAAATTTTCACCAAATTTCTGTTTTCTTCACAAACAAACGCGGGTAATATCAAAGAAATTTTACCACTATCATGAAGTACAATATGTCACGAGAAAACAATGTCAAAATCATCAGGATCTGTTGAAGCGTTCCAGAGTTCTAAACTCATAAAGGGACAGTGGTCAGAATTGTAAAAATTGGCCCGGTCATTAACGTGCAAACCACCCATGGGGGTAAAGGGGTTAATAAAGTGGTGAATGAGGGAATGTGTCAGAGAGTGTTTATTTCATTAAAAGTATTTTTTTAGTGTGTGTTTTTTTATTACTGGATTAATAATTGGGGGGTCTAATAGACACCTCTCCATTACTAACACCTGGGCTTGATGCCAACTTTGTTTTTGGACACTACACAGATGACATTAACCCCAAAAAACATTACCCCGGTTGTCAAAGCACCAGATCAAAAGCCAAGGCAAAGAGCCAGAATTTTTGGGGCAGTATTTTAGGTTGGGAAGGGCCAATATCCATGGATTATCTCCTTTAACCTTTGCTGGTTTAAAAAAAAATATGGTGGGACCCGACCTACGTCATTTTTTAAATTTAATTATTTATTTATTTGGCTTAAGAGAAAGTTCTATCTAACAATCTATCTAATATCTATTATCTTTTCACAACTTTAACACATGGACACGCATGTCACACAGTGCTCCCGGTAAAAATTGGACATATCTCCGTGTGCTGCACATAGACACACGGTCAGTGTGAAAACGCTGACATGTAAGCAGCACCATAGATTGTAATGGATGTGCTTCTGTATGTGTCTCCAGTACGTGTGAAAATGGATGCCACTTCTACCGGAAGCACGGATGTGTGAAGGTGGCCTAAGAGGTATTATCAATTACATTTGATTGCTACAAATCACAAACTAAGTTAAAAAAAACCAAAACCTAGGAGGCTAAAAGGCATATGCGTGTACAGTATGTTGTGCAATAAAGTATTAGTGCTTTGGAGAGGTTTATTGTTTTACATTTATGCTATGGTATACAAGTGTAATGCTAGATTAAATTTTCAAAAACATAATTTCCTTCTACATTAATGTGTTTTAAATCATACACTAACCTAGAAATATGACAAAAACAGTATATTTTATGTAATCAGAACAAGTACATAACCAGCATTGCATAGAAAAAAAACCCAAACATTTGTTTCCCCCATTTTCTGACTTTTTGTAACATTTGCAGGAAAGAAAAATGCTGATTATCACCAAGAGATAATGACACGCTCGTTAAACGGGTATTTTCATCTCCAACATCCTAGCCCAATATTTTGTAGGTATAATAATATTTGCAAATACATTTAATTAGAAATGTAGTATAGTTCTTCAGATTCGCTATGTCGCTTACCCCATGTACAGGGCATTACAGTACCTTAGGTATCTATTATTTAGGTGTAGTAATTATAATATTTGCTAATATTATTATTACTACCCCTACTACATATTGGGATAGGATGTTGGAGATGGGAATATCCCTTTAAAGAGCTAGCACAGCTACTGAGCTCACTCCATACACGTGTATTCTTGCCGTGATATATATGTACGTCAGGATGCGCAAAGGGTTTAAGGCCCAAAATGCAAGTAGGGGAAAGCGGTAAACCCCCCCGCCAAAAAAACAAAAAAAACAAAAACAAATAAAAGACAAAAAATATTTCTAGGATGCGCTTCAGTTCTTTGGGGAACGTGGTGTAAATGTAGTAGAGGTTGCAGTATGGAAATTACTGCATGAACCTTCATTTTACTTGCACAATCTTGGTAGCAAAGGAAATTCCTCAAAAACTGTATAGATATAAACAAGTGGACGGGGTAAAGTGCTTGTTGCTAGGATACCAAATCACCAGCCGAACAGGTAAAGCCATGGTCGTGGTGATTCTGCTGTTGGAATGCTTAGATCCCTTTATCCAAAACCAACAAACTTAGAAGCAATGTAATATGCTTCAAGATCAAGTCTTTTAGTCAGATCGATGCTATCTGTGACGCTGTCACTAACAGTCCACTCTCTGCTGTGTCCACAATATCATCGCTGGAAAGGAAACACCCTAATGGAGCATTGACATCCATCATATGGATGTATGTGTCGTATATATAGTGTATGTATACATGGAGTGCCCTGCCAAGCAGCGGGGTACTCGGTACAGGGTCCTGTCTTAAAGGGGATGTCACGGTGGCTTCGACCCGGTCTGTGGCCCTGGGCGCCCAATTAAAGGGAATGGTCTTTAAGTTGTTTAGTGAATAAAGTCTATTGTTCGTGACGCCACCTGTGGTGTTCGGTCAGTGAGAACCGATGCTGCTTAAAGGGGTCCTCTGGGGAGATGGTATGCAGCAAGATGGTGACGCTTCCCACAGGTGAAGCAGGGTCCCAAGGGCTTGCCAAATGTAAGGCACCGATGGTGTGGTGGATGGTGTGGCAAAGAGCGAGGACACAGGTTTGCAGTCTACCTGGTTTACTGATGATAGCAGTCCTCAGTCCAGGGTACCAAGTGCAGGGTAGCTGTGGTCCTGCCGGCTTGGAGGCAATAGGAGATCCCTCTCCCAGGTGAGGTCTGTAAGCCTTTCCTACTTGCGCTACTTTAGTTGGCAAAGTCCCTGCCGCTTGAAGCTTAGTTGCAAAGTCTCCTCTCTCCTGTCGTAAGTTAGATGTCTGTACGATGGGCAGTTCAAGCCTGTTTATAGGGACTCTATCATGCCCCAGGCTCTAAAGTTACTGCTTCACCTCAGAATTGATGCAGGCAATTGACATACAGTCCTATGCCCTCCAGTTCTGCCGTGTGTCCTGGATAACAACACGACCTCGAGCTCCTGGTACCTGGCTTCTGCGCTCTGGCTCCTAGGGTCATTCGGGCATCACGCTGACAGCGGTGGACACCGCGTCAAGACCCACACAAAAACAGCACACAGACGTGCTTTCTGCTCGCCTTAAAAAAGCATAATCCAGATAAACCATAGAACCATCAGATCTACTGAGTGGACTCTCAGTTATTCCACTGTACGTAACTGACGAAGGCCATACCAGGCCGAAACGTTTTGATCGTACTACAGAATCATAAAAAATCTCCTAGGGTGTCCTTCCTCTCTACCCCTGCTAAGCCTCTTCCTCCTCTGTGCTTCTTCCCTGTAAGCTCCTCCACAATTCAACTGAAATTCAGATTCTCCCTCTTTCCAGGGGTCGCAACTCCCTCGTGGCTGCTCGTCCCCCCACGTCTGCTCCAGATATTCTTCTGCTCTCCTGGAGACCAACTGTCTCTCTCCACTGTCTCCCTCAGGCTGGCTAAGTCTAACTAAGACTGACCGACTCCTCCTCCAGACCAGGATACATAAAGTGTAAGGAAGCTCCCCTGAACCCGGGTCCTGAGCTCCCCCTCCTGACCTAGATTCATATGTGTTGAATGTGAGTGCCTTACCTGATAGAGAGAATCTCCCTTGCCTCTATGCGTGATATCACCCTCCCCGAAAGGAAGGCAACATGACTGCAACAACCGGTTACCTGGGGTGTTGCACTCCCCCTGATAACTCCAGTACTCCCGGACTGGGAAAAGAAAAACATAAACAAACAGGTATTAATAAGACATGCAAAACATTTTTTTTTAATGCTTAAGAACAGGTAAAACAAATTAATGTTAACTTTGGCATCCCTATTCGGGAGGAATTAGTATTCGAACGTTGCAAACATATTTAAACCAATATATTAACTTTCAAAAATATATAAGCATACTATCATAGACTGTGCAATGCAATTACCCTCTAAGGGTACACTATCATCTCAACCAAAGTGCTTCACTTCACGTGTCTATCAAATACCTTTTCAGGTATACTATCTCACATCTTGTATATATTATTTTATTTCAAAAGTGCAAAACTCTATCTAATTCTCTAACACATCAAAATTAATTCTTAACTTCTCTCAATACTGAGGTAGTGCAATTGTTTCATCTAAATTAATATTCAAGTACAACAATAACATTCTTGAACAGCAGCAACGATGCGAGTAACCCGTTATCAATCCCCAACGTAGTTCTTGGGCGGGCTACAAGGCGTATCCAGACCCAGTGTTTTGCCACGCCAACGGGTTTTGCTTCAGGTCTCAATGTAAACAATCAACAATTAAAGGCAACTTTGGAACAGTCTCCTTAAAGGTCCTATGTAAAACCAGTAGGAAGCACCTAAGGAGGTGCCAACTATTTGCAGTACAGTTTGTGAACCATTCACAGTCCATGATTCTATTGTCTCTTTTAAATAAATAACTGGAACCTGATCAGGTTATCAAACTTTCAAACTGGAACAACAAAGGAATAATCCAACAGGGTTAAATCAACTTTTTTCAGTCATGTTCAAATTCAAATTAGAAAACAAACTGTTTATTTCCTTTTCCAGGGCAGCTCTGCACAGTTGCTACTTCCTGAACGGGAACATTCTGGGTCATATTGCTCCATTTGAATTGTACACCAGGACCTGCTGGCTGGTTCCACTACTGGTGTCTGAGTGGATTTGTCGCATTTGGGCGTTGGCCTGGCCTGGGCTGTGACTTTTACAGGGGCTGAGGGTGGTACACGCTTTTTGCAGTCTAATGCATATCATCGCTTTTCTCCATTGTGACGGTTGTAGGTCACATGATCATCAATATTTAGGTCCCTCTCAGGGTGTTCTTCAATTTGGTAAGACTCCACCACATCCCTCTGGTTAATGAAAATTTCATTGATCATGCCAGCTTCCTTAATAAAGCTCCAGCCTCATTGCTTATTGAATAGTACTACTTCCCCCAGCTGCAGTGGTCCTCTTTCTGACCATGGGGCCTGACGCTTGGGAGCCTTCCCTTGCTAGATTTTTCTCCTCAAATGCTGCTGCACGAGCTAGAGACTCCTGTTGCTCCCTCTCCGCCTGCAGTGCTCCCGCCCTGTCGCTCCCTCTCTTCCCGGCGCCTGCAGTGCTCCCGCCAGGTAATCATGGGGATCTCACCCTGGAGCGAGATCAAGTCCTCCTCCGCGGGTCCCTCTGCAAAGATCATGGGCTCTGGGGAGCTAGCCTGGGGCCCACTAACGGAGATTAGCGGCGCTGTCATCTGCTTCAGGCCGCTGGTGTTCCGTGGTAGCCGGAGACATATCTGTCCGGGTGGTGGTGTCGCTGGGATCGGAAAGGGCAGAGCAGGGTGTTGTCGGACCCAGGAGATGGTGTCGAGCTGGCGGCCGGGATACCCATGAGGTATAGTGGCGTGTCGTCAAGGGCCTCGTCACCCTGGTCAGGTGTATACAGCGGGGGAGATGAGATGGGAATGTGTCTTAGGCCTTCTGCCATTGGGGTTGTCAGGGTCATGCCCCTTACCTCTGCCTCCAGAGCACTGGAACTACTCTTCGGCTCCAGACCGGTCAGGGTAATTAGCGGTCGTCCAGCAATACTTCTGATCAAGGCCTTTTTCCACCCGGTCAAGTTATCTGGTCAGTTCCTCTACTTCTTTCTGCAGGAGGTCCGGGTTCATCATTGGCAATGGGTGCAGTTCTTGCAGGACCCGGCTGGGAGAGTCCTCTTGCTCCATCCCACACTCTGGGGTCTGCTCAACTTCTTCCGCCATGTTGATTACTGGTTCTGCCTCCTCGGCATTACTTCCCGCGGTTTTACAGCACCATGCCCATCTTCGTTGGCAGTTCCTTATCTTCTCTCCGGCCATCCCAGATCAGAAGGCGGACCTCTCTATTTGATGGGCATATTTCTCGGACATAATAATACTGATGAAGGGCGGCCATAGTTTTCACACCATTTCTCCAGGTGCCGCCCACGACAATGCGCCCATTTCCTCCTGCATGCCACATGGTGCTATAATGGCCGCGGTTTTGGCGCAATTTATATTGCACAGACTCTCAGCAAATCACAGTCTCTAAGGCACACATGACCCAGCTCACTGGGTCGGTCCATCCTGTTCATGATGCCAAGTTGGAGCACCCAACCAGGGCAGCGGGGTACTAGATACCAGGTCCGGTCTTAAAGGAGATGTCACGGTGGCTGCGACCTGGTCTGTGGCCCTGGGCACCCAATTAAAGGGAGAGGTTTTTAAGGGGATTAGTGAATAAAGTCTATTGTTTGTGACGCCACCTGTAGGGTTCGGTCAGTGAGGAGTCCTCTGGAGAGGTGATGTGCAGCAAGATGGTGATGCTTCCCACAGGTGAAGTGGCGTCCCCAGGGCTTCCCAAGTGTAAGGCACCGATGGTGTGGTGGATGGTGTGGCAAAGAACGAGGACACAGGTTTGCAGTCTTTACCTTTTTTACTGATGATAGCAGTCCTCAGTCCAGGGTGCCAAGTGCAGGGTAGCTGTGGTCCGGCCAGCTTGGATGCAATAGGAGATCCCTCTCCCAGGTGAGGTCCGTAGGCCTTTCCTACTTGTGCTACTTTAGTTGGCGAGGGCCCTGCTACTTGAAGCATAGTTGCAGACTCCCCTCTCTCCTTTCCTAAGACAGATGTCTGTATGACAGCCAATTCGAGCCTGTTTATAGGGACTCTATCATGCCCCGGGCTCTAAAGTTACAGCTCCACCTCAGACTTGATGCAGGCAATTAACATACAGTCCTATGCATTCCGGTTCTGCCGTGCGTCCTGGAGAACAACACAACCTCGGGCTCCCAGTAGCCGGGATCTGCGCTCTGGCTCCTAGGGTGTCCTTCCCCTGTTCCCCTGCTGAGCCTTTTCCTCCTCCGTGCTTCTTCCCTTTAAGCTCCTCCACAATTTAACTCTCCTTCAGATTCTCCCTCTTTCCAGGGGTTGCAGCTCCCTCGTGGCTGCTGGGCCCCTCTGTCTGTTCCAGATGTTCTTCTGCTTTCCTGGAGACCAACTGTCTCCCTCTACTGTCTCCCTCAGACTCACTGACTCCTCCTCCAGACCAGGATACATAAAGTGTAAGGAACCGCCCCTGAATCCTGGTCCTGAGCTCCCCCTCCTGGCCTAGATTCAGATGTGTTGAATGCTAGTGCCTTACCTGATAGAGAGAATATCCCTTGCCTCAAAGCGTGATATCACCCTCCCCAAAAGGAAGGCAACATCACTGCAACAACCGGTTACCTGGGGTGTTGCACTCCCCCCAATAACTCCAGTACTCCTGGACTGGGAAAAGAAAATCATAAACAAACAGGCATTAATAAGACATGCAAAATATTTTGTATTTTTTAAAATGCTTAAGAACAGGTAAAACAAGTGAATGTTAACTTTGGCTTCCCTATTTGGGAGGAATTAATATTCGAACGTTGCAAACATATTTAAACCAATATATTAACTTTCAAAAATATATAAACATACTATCATAGACTGTGCAATGCAATTACCCTCTAAGGGTACACTATCATCTTAACTAAAGTGCATCACTTCACGTGTCTATCAACTACCTTTTCAGGCATACTATCTCACACATATATTATTTTATTTCAAAAGGGCAAAACTCTCTCTCTCTAATTCTCTAACATCAAAATTAATTCTTAACTTCTCTCAATACTGAGGTAGTGCAATTGTTTCATCTAAATTAATGTTCAAGTCCAACAATAACTTTCTTGAACAGCAGCAACGAAGCAAGTGACCCGTTATCAACCCCAAACGTAGGCTTAGGCGGGCTACAAGGTGTATCCAGACCCAGTGTTCTGCCGCGCCAATGGGTTTTGCTTCAGGTTTCAATGTAAACAATCAACAATTAAAGGCAATTTTGGAACAGTCTCCTTAAAGGGAACCTTTCACCCCCAAAATTGAAGGTGAGCTAAGCCCACCGGCATCAGGGGCTTATCTACAGCATTCTGTAATGCTGTAGATAAGCCCCCGATGTATGCTGAAAGATGAGAAAAAGAGGTTATATTATACTCACTCAGGGGCGTTCCCCGCTGCGGTCCGGTCCGGGGCCTCCCATCTTCTTACGATGACGTCTGCTTGTTGTCTTCACGCTGCGGCTCTGGCGCAGGCGTACTTTGTCTGCCCTGTTGAGGGTAGAGCAAAGTACTGCAGTGCGCAGGCGCCAGGAAAGGTCAGAGAGGCCCGGCGCCTGCGCACTGCAGTACTTTACTCTGCCCTCAACAGAGCAGACAAAGTACGCCTGCGCCGGAGCCGCAGCGTGAAGACAAGAAAAGGACGTCATCCTATGAAGATGGGAGGCCCGGACCGGACTGCGACGCCCATCGGATCGGACCGCCCGCCCAGGTGAGTATAATCTAGTCTCTTTTTCTCATCTTTCAGGATACATCGGGGGCTTATCTACATCATTACAGAATGCTGTAGATAAGCCCCTGATGCCGGTGGGCTTAGCTCACCTTTGATTTTGGGGGTGACAGGTTTCCTTTAAAGGTCCTATGTAAAACCAGTAGGAAGCACCTAAGGAGGTGCCAAGTATTTACAGTACAGTTTGTGAACCATTCATAGTCCACGATTCTATTCTCTCTTTTAAACAAATAACTGGAACCTGATCAAGTTATCAAACTTTCAAACTGGAACAGAAAAGGAATAATCCAACAGGGTTAAATCAACTTTTTTCAGTCATGTTCAAATTCAAATTAGAAAACAAACTGTTTATTTCCTTTTCCAGGGCAGCTCTGCACAGTTGCTACTTCCTGAACGGGAACATTCTGGGTCATATCGCTCCATTGGAACTGTACACCAGGGCCTGCTGGCTGGTTCCACTACTGGTGTCTGAGTGGATTTGTCGCATTTGGGCGTTGGCAATGGCCTGGGCTGTGACTTTTACAGAGGCTGAGGGTGGTACACGCTTTTTGCAGTCTAATGCATACCATCCCTTTTCTCCAATGTGATGGGTGTAGGTCACACGGTCACCAATATTTAGGTCCCTGTCATGGTGTCCTTCGATTAGGTGAGACTCCACATCCCTCCGGTTAATATCTAACCTAGCTGCAGTTATCTGTGGCAATTTTTTTTTATGTTTTTGCAGCTTATACCTGCTCATTTTATTCAAAAGCAATCCAAAGCCCCCTTTTTTCTACATTTATTTGCTTGGTCACGCTGCAGACTACAGCCAGGTCATTGCAATAGAAAAGCATGCAAATCTAAGAATTTACTTTTTTTTTGTCCCAGGCATCAGATGTGAGTGCGCCAAAAAATCTGTCCTTTTTTTGGCCCCATCTAATATTTTGTAGTGTCTTACAACATTTTTGGACACCATTTTGCTGCCCCAAAAATCTGTAGCTGGCCCAAAAATATTTAGCTACAGTTCTTACATTTATCACTTTGAGTTGTATGCCACACGCATCGCATATCATTGCGCTAAATATCTTACAATTTTAGTTGTCCATTTTTTTAGTGTCATAGCCAACTTGTCACGATTTTGGTGTGACCAAAAAAATCAAGGCCACATTTTGATCAGTCTGTTATCTCATGCTGACGCCTGGTGTATCTGTGGTGCAAAAATCTTTGCTTCGCATGCATATGTTGCATAGTTCTGTCTGCTAGCCTTGTTCTACTCAGCATTTAGTGTTTTCAAAAATTACCAAAAAACATTTCAAAAAATGTATACAGTCTGTTATCTCCATCAGACACCTGGTGTATCTGTGGTGGAAAAATCTATGCTTCACAGGCATACGTTGCATAGTTCTGTCTGCTATCATTGGTCTACTCAGTATTTTTTGTTTAAAAAATATATAAAAAAAACATTCTAACTATCTGTAATCTCCATCAGCCGCCTGGTGCATCTGTGGTGGAAAAATCTTTGCTTCACAGGCATACGTTGCATAGTTCTCTCTGCTAGCCTTGTTCTACTCAGTATTTATTGTTTTCCAAAATTACCAAAAAATATTAAAAAAAATTGATACAGTCTGTTATCTCCGTCAGGCACCTGGTGCATCTGTGGTGGAAAAATCTTTGCTTCGCAGGCATACGTTACTTAGTTCTGTCTGCAAGCCTTGTTCTACTCAGTATTTAGTGTTTTCAAAAATAAAAAAGACATTTAAAAAAATGTATACAATTTATGTCTGTCAGATGCCTGGTGTATCTGTGGTGCCCAAATCTTCGCTTTGCAGGCACACTGATCACATATAATTTTTCTCCAAATAAATCCATTTGTATTGAGCTTTTCAAATATTTCAGTAGTCCATTTAAAATGGGCAAGGGAAGGGGCAAGGGACGGAAGTGATGCTGATGGTGCATGCAGAGGACGAGGTCATGGCCAAGCTGAAAGTGGGTCACAACAAAGACCCACATTTTCGCGCTCGACCTTCCTGTCCCAGTTTCTAGGTGACCGTAGCAAACCAATATTGAAGCCAGAGCAGTGTGAAACGGTTGTTGGTTGGATAGCGGATAATGCTTTCAGTCACTTAGCCACCACCACCGCCTTCCACACGGTCAAGTCTGAGTAGCCATGAGTGTGGACCGGATACTACTCACCCTGATCCTCCTTCCTCCCACCATGCTGAGTGCCCTAAAACAACTGATCCCACACTTGGACACTCCGATGAGCTATTCAGTTTTCCCTTTAAAGATTCTGGACTCTCGGCCGGTCAATTTGAAGGGAGGCCAGATGAGATTGCATGTAGCGATGCCCAAAGATTTGAACAGCCATGGACACACGAAGGAAATGGTGGGAAAGTGTCACAAGAAGTGAACAATGTTGAGTCACAATTGCCAGAAAGTCAGGTGGAGGAGCAGGGTGCAGATGTGGAAGACGAGGTGGTGGATAACATAGTGACTGACCCAACCTGGCAGGAGGACATGCAGTGCGAGGACAGCAGCACACATGGGGAAGGAGGCATATCACCCCAACAGGCAGGAAGAAGCAGTGTGGTTGCCACAGAATGAAGGCGTGCATCCATTCCCCATAACACCAACATGACGGAAGTTGCCATTCCAACTGTTAGATCTTCCCGATTCTGGTTATTTGTTAAAGACTTTGCCGATATCCCCAAACAGGCCATTTGTAGCACCTGCCATGCCCGCATCAGCAGGGGTAGCAAAACTACCAGTCTGACCACCACCAGTATGATCAGGCACATGGCAGCAAAGCACCCAACTTTGTGGGCCAAACCCCAGTCTCCAGGAACACTGTCTGCAGGTGACAACACCGCTTCTTCCACTGTTTTGCATAGAAGCCAATCCCTAGTCCACCGTGCATGTGAAGATGCCTCTAGCCCTGCACCTGTTGTTGCTCACAGTCAGCTAGCACCATCATCAACCCGTCCACGTCCTTGTCCCAGCTCAGCCTTTAATTGTCTATACCCCAGTCATTGGAATGCTTTTAGGCTCGCTGAGATGAAAGCTTTCCGCAACCTGTTGACAGCGGCCTTCTAAAGGTACTCGGTCCCCAGTCGCCACTATTTCTCCCGGTGTGCCGGCATTCACCAGCATGTGTTCCACAACATTACCCATGCCCTCAACAATCCTGTTACTGGGAAAGTCCACCTAACTACAGACACGTGGACAAGTGCTTGTGGGCAGGGACGGTATATCTCACTGATGGCACAGTCGGTTAACATAGTGGAAGCCGGACCCAGTCGGACCTTGGGATGGAACACATCCTCCCCTTGCCAAGGATTGTGGGCCCTATGTCAATCAGCGTTGCCCCACAGTCTACAGCTCCTCCACCTCTTCCTCCTCTTCAGCCTCAGTCTATGAAATTAACACATCGGTCAGAAGCTGGAAGCACTGCAGCACTGCCTCACCCAAGCAACAACAGGCTGTGCTGAAGCTAATCTGCATAGGTGACAAACCGCACAATGATGAACAGTTGTGGACAGTGCTGAAAGATATTTGGATGACACCACTGAACCTACAGCCAGGCATGGTCATGTGTGACAATGGCCAGAACCTGGTGGTGGCTCTGAGGCAAGGTGAGCTCACACACGTACCTTGCCTGGCACATGTGATTAACATTGTGGTTCAACGTTTTCTCGAAAGCTACCTGGAGCTGCCTGATCTGCTAGTGAATGTACGCCGTCTGTCTGCCCATTTTAGAAAGTCAGCTACAGCTTCACCTGCCCTTGCCATGCTTCAGCAGCATTTGCAGCTTCCGGCTCACCGACTGGTGTGCGATGTCCTCTTGCGTTGGAACTCTACACTGCACACGTTGGAAAGGATTTGTGAGCAGAAGAGGGCAGTTGTTGATTACCAGCATCAACAAGATCGTCGATATTCAGTTCAGACTCCACACAAAAGACCTCAGGAGTGGACATGGATATCAGGCATATGTACCATCTTACAAAACTTTGAGGACTGCACCAAGACGGTGAGCGGCGATGATGCCATAATTGGCATCACCATCCCGCTTCTCTGCATTCTGAAAATCTCTCTACTCACAATTAAAGAGGATGCATTGCAGGCAGAGCAAGAGGACATGGAGCAAAGAACAGGGTGATTACACTCAGCCCAGCCTCATGTCGTCCCAACGTGGATTGGTAGACAATGAGGAGGAGGAGGAGGAAGAACAGGAGCTACTTTCATGCGCTATAGATGGTACTACAAGCACAGCTGTCATATTGTCTGTTCAGCGGGGATGGCCTGAGGACAGGGAGGAGGAGAAAAAGGATGAGGAGGAGGACAGCATGGTCAGTCATCCTGTTGGTGATGACACGGAAGTCTTGCCTGTTAGCAGTCTGGCATGCATGGCTGACTTTATGTTGCTCTGCGTTTGCCGTGACCCTAGCATTATTAAAATTTTTGGGGACACTCTTTACTGGTTGGTGACACTTCTAGACCCACTCTACAAGGAGAACTTTCAATCATTTCCAGAGGCAGAAAGGTGTACTAAAATGTTGCAGTACCAGAGGGCCCTTGTAGAGGAATTAGTTAAAAAATTCCCATGTGAGAACGCTGGCAGCAGATGTCAACCAAGGAGTCCAAGCGAGAGAGACAGAAGTACAATCCAGCTCAGGCAGGGGAACAATGGCAAAGTTCTGGGACAGTTTTCTCAGACCCTCCCATCGTGTCGGCACAGAGGCAAGGGGTACTGTCACAAGAAGTGCAATGTTTGGGAAGATGCTGAGGGAGTACCTTGCAGATCGTACAAATGTCCTCCGTGATTCCTCTGTGTCTTTTGGGTATCCAAGCTGGACCCATGGCATTATCTGGCTCTCTACGCCTTGGAGGTCCTGGCCTGCCCTGCTGCTAGCATTCTTTCTGAGCGTGTTTTAGTGCCGCTGGTGGAATTATAACAGATAAGCGCATCCGCCTGTCAACTGAAAATGTTGACAGGCTGACTCTTATTAAAATGAACAAGGGTTGGATTGGGCAAGACTTCTGTACACCACCAAGTGAAAACAGTGAAACATTACCCCTAATTAGTGTTGAGCATTCCGATACCGCAAGTATCGGGTATCGGCCGATACTTGCGGGTATCGGAATTCCGATACCGAGATCCGATACTTTTGTGGTATCGGGAATCGGTATCGGGATTAATATCAATGTGTAAAATAAAGAATTAAAATAAAAAATAGGGATATACTCACCTCTCCAGCGGCTCCTGGACTTTACCGCCGTAACCAGGAGCCGTTGTACCTAAGAATGCGCCCTTGAAGGGCCTTAGATGAGGTCACTGCGCTCTGATTGGTCCGTAGCGGTCGCGTGACCGGTACGCGACCAATCACAAAGCAGTGACGTCACCTAAGGTCTTTCAAGCGCTTGAAATACCTTAGAAGACGTCACTGCTTTGTGATTGGTCGTGTAGCGGTCACGCGACCGCTACGCGACCAATCAGAAGCTGCGGACGTCTTCTAAGGTATTTCAAGCGTTTGAAAGACCTTAGGTGATGTCACTGCTTTGTGATTGGTAGCGTAGCGGTCACGCGACCGCTACGGACCAATCAGAGCGCAGTGACCTCATCTAAGGCCCTTCAAGCGCGCATTCTTAGGTACAACGGTTCCCGGTTACGGCGGTAAAGTCCAGGCTGCGTCGGAGGGTGAGTATATCCCTATTTTTTATTTTAATTCTTTCTTTTACACATTGATATGGATCCCAGGGCCTGAAGGAGAGTTTCCTCTCCTTCAGACCCTGGGAACCATACAGGATAACGTCCGATACTTGGTGTCCCATTGACTTGCATTGGTATCGGGTATCGGTATCGGATTAGATCCGATACTTTGCCGGTATCGGCCGATACTTTCTGATACCGATACTTTCAAGTATCGGACAGTATCGCTCAACACTACCCCTAATACATTGTCTTTTTTGTGGAGGTGTATTCTCGTGCATCTCTTCACAACCACACATGGGTATCTGCTTCCTGATTTGGTCTGTTTGGTGTTATCCTCCTCCTTATCCTCATCCTCATCATCCACAACCACTAGAAAATCAGTGTGAATGTATTCTGTGATGCAAAAGTCACTCAATTTTTGTGCAAGGGTGTTTTTATGATGCCCGTTACTAATTTGAAACCCAAAAAAATGTTACTCCCCCCAGGGGAAAATGTCATAAAAATGACGTTTATTCTTATATTTTCCATTTTTCCTATCGCTGGACCATCCTCTTATGACCTAGTGTATACCTCTCTAATATAAAAATATTGAAATACTATTATATTATATTTTTATTTATATCCATGTCTCTGAGCTCTTGCTAGGGACTAGGGTTGAGCGAAACGGATCGGTCATTTTCATAAGTCTCATGAAACCCGACCCGATCCCTGTGTGGGGTCGGCCATGCGGTACGCGACTTTCGCGCCAAACTCGCGTTTCAATGACGCTAAAAGCGCCATTTCTCAGCCAATGAAGGTGGATGCAGAGTGTGGGCAGCGTGATGACATAGATCTCAGTCCCCACCATCTTAGAGAAGGGCATTGCAGTGATTGGCTTTCTTTCTGCGGCGTCACAGGGGCTATAAAGGGGCGTTCCCGCCGACCGCCATCTTACTGCTGCTGATCTGAGCGTAGGGAGAGGTTGCTGCCGCTTCGTCAGAAGCAGGGATAGTGTTAGGCAGGGTACATTCACTCCCAAACCGCTTGTGCTGTAGCGATTTCCATTGTCCAACACCACCTTTTGTTTGCAGGGACAGTGGAAGCTACATTTTTTTTTCCCCAGCGCTGTAGCTCATTGGGCTGCCCTAGAAGGCTCCCTGATAGCTGCGTTGCTGTGTGTGTATGCCGCTGTGCAAACCAACTGCTTTTTTCAAAGCACAAATCCTGTTGTTCCTTCCTTTCTGCACAGCTATCTTGTTTGTTTGTCCACACTTTTGTGTGCAGCAGTCCTTTTTATAGCTGCCTGCCATACTTTTCTGAGATTACTGCAGGGAGATAAAGATTGGCAAGTATGCCTCTGTGCCAGTGCTGTGTGTGGCATCTGTCTCTCATTGTGTGCCACAGAAAACCTAGTGTGTAATACTGGGCCATTTTTTTTTTTTTATTCTCCATGAAAAAAATAAATAAATAGTGGGAGATAAAGATTGGCAAGTCTGCCTCTGTGCCAGTGCTGTGTGTGGCATCTGTCTCTCATTGTGTGCCACAGAAAACCTAGTGTGTAATACTGGGCCATTTTTTATATTTTTTTTATTCTCCCTGAAAAAAAAAATAAATAGTGGGAGATAAAGATTGGCAAGTCTGCCTCTGTGCCAGTGCTGGGTGTGGCATCTGTCTCTCATTGTGTGCCACAGAAAACCTAGTGTGTAATACTGGGCCATTTTTTTTTTTTATTCTCCCTGAAAAAAATAAATAAATAGTGGGAGATAAAGATTGGCAAGTCTGCCTCTGTGCCAGTGCTGTGTGTGGCATCTGTCTCTCATTGTGTGCCACAGAAAACCTAGTGTGTAATACTGGTCCATTTTTTTTTTTTTTTAATTCTCCCTGAAAAAAATAAATAAATAGTGGGAGATAAAGATTGGCAAGTCTGCCTCTGTGCCAGTGCTGTGTGTGGCATCTGTCTCTCATTGTGTGCCACAGAAAACCTAGTGTGTAATACTGGGCCATTTTTTTTTTATTCTCCCTGAAAAAAATAAATAAATAGTGGGAGATAAAGATTGGCAAGTCTGCCTCTGTGCCAGTGCTGTGTGTGGCATCTGTCTCTCATTGTGTGCCACAGAAAACCTAGTGTGTAATACTAGGCCATTTTTTTTATTCTCCCTGAAAAAAATAAATAAATAGTGGGAGATAAAGATTGGCAAGTCTGCCTCTGTGCCAGTGCTGTGTGTGGCATCTGTCTCTCATTGTGTGCCACAGAAAACCTAGTGTGTAATACTGGGCCATTTTTTTTTTATTCTCCCTGAAAAAAATAAATAAATAGTGGGAGATAAAGATTGGCAAGTCTGCCTCTGTGCCAGTGCTGTGTGTGGCATCTGTCTCTCATTGTGTGCCACAGAAAACCTAGTGTGTAATACTGGGCCATTTTTTTTTTATTCTCCCTGAAAAGAATAAATAAATAGTGGGAGATAAAGATTGGCAAGTCTGCCTCTGTGCCAGTGCTGTGTGTGGCATCTGTCTCTCATTGTGTGCCACAGAAAACCTAGTGTGTAATACTGGGCCATTTTTTTTTTTTTTAATTCTCCCTGAAAAAAATAATTAAATAGTGGGAGATAAAGATTGGCAAGTCTGCCTCTGTGCCAGTGCTGTGTGTGGCATCTGTCTCTCATTGTGTGCCACAGAAAACCTAGTGTGTAATACTGGGCCATTTTTTTTTTATTCTCCCTGAAAAAAATAAATAAATAGTGGGAGATAAAGATTGGCAAGTCTGCCTCTGTGCCAGTGCTGTGTGTGGCATCTGTCTCTCATTGTGTGCCACAGAAAACCTAGTGTGTAATACTGGGCCATTTTTTTTATTCTCCCTGAAAAAAATAAATAAATAGTGGGAGATAAAGATTGGCAAGTCTGCCTCTGTGCCAGTGCTGTGTGTGGCATCTGTCTCTCATAGTGTGCCACAGAAAACCTATTGTGTAATACAGGGCAATTTTTTTTTTTTAATTCTCCCTGAAAAAAATAATTAAATAGTGGGAGATAAAGATTGGCAAGTCTGCCTCTGTGCCAGTGCTGTGTGTGGCATCTGTCTCTCATTGTGTGCCACAGAAAACCTAGTGTGTAATACTGGGCCATTTTTTTTTTATTCTCCCTGAAAAAAATAAATAAATAGTGGGAGATAAAGATTGGCAAGTCTGCCTCTGTGCCAGTGCTGTGTGTGGCATCTGTCTCTCATTGTGTGCCACAGAAAACCTAGTGTGTAATACTGGGCCATTTTTTTTTTTCTCCCTGAAAAAAATAAATAAATAGTGGGAGATAAAGATTGGCAAGTCTGCCTCTGTGCCAGTGCTGTGTGTGGCATCTGTCTCTCATTGTGTGCCACAGAAAACCTATTGTGTAATACAGGGCAATTTTTTTTTTTTTTAATTCTCCCTGAAAAAAATAATTAAATAGTGGGAGATAAAGATTGGCAAGTCTGCCTCTGTGCCAGTGCTGTGTGTGGCATCTGTCTCTCATTGTGTGCCACAGAAAACCTAGTGTGTAATACTGGGCCATTTTTTTTTTATTCTCCCTGAAAAAAATAAATAAATAGTGGGAGATAAAGATTGGCAAGTCTGCCTCTGTGCCAGTGCTGTGTGTGGCATCTGTCTCTCATTGTGTGCCACAGAAAACCTAGTGTGTAATACTGGGCCATTTTTTATTTTTATTCTCCCTGAAAAAAAAAAAAATAGTGGGAGATAAAGATTGGCAAGTCTGCTCTGTGCCAGTGCTGTGTGTGGCATCTGTCTCTCATTGTGTGCCACAGAAAACCTAGTGTGTAATACTGGGCCATTTTTGTTTTATTCTCCCTGAAAAAAATAAATAAATAGTGGGAGATAAAGATTGGCAAGTCTGCCTCTGTGCCAGTGCTGTGTGTGGCATCTGTCTCTCATTGTGTGCCACAGAAAACCTAGTGTGTAATACTGGGCCATTTTTTTTTTATTCTCCCTGAAAAAAATAAATAAATAGTGGGAGATAAAGATTGGCAAGTCTGCCTCTGTGCCAGTGCTGTGTGTGGCATCTGTCTCTCATTGTGTGCCACAGAAAACCTAGTGTGTAATACTGGGCCATTTTTTTTTTATTCTCCCTGAAAAAAATAATAAATAGTAGGAGATAAAGATTGCCAAGTCTGCCTCTGTGCCAGTGCTGTGTGTGGCATCTGTCTCTCATTGTGTGCCACAGAAAACCTAGTGTGTAATACTGGGCCATTTTTTTTCTTTTTATTCTCCCTGAAAAAAAAAAAAATAGTGGGAGATAAAGATTGGCAAGTCTGCCTCTGTGCCAGTGCTGTGTTTGGCATCTGTCTCTCATTGTGTGCCACAGAAACCCTAGTGTGTAATACTGGGCCATTTTTTATTTTTTTTTATTCTCCCTGAAAAAAAATAAATAAATAGTGGGAGATAAAGATTGGCAAGTCTGCCTCTGTGCCAGTGCTGTGTGTGGCATCTGTCTCAAATTATTGGGGCACAGAAAACCTAGTGTGTAATACTGGTCCATTTTTTTTTTTTTTAATTCTCCCTGAAAAAAAAAAAAAATAGTGGGAGATTAAGATTGGCATTTCTGCTTCAGTGCCGGTCCTGTTTGTGACATCTGTCTCAAATTATTGGGGCACAGAAAACCTAGTGTGTCATACTGTTAATTTTTTTTTTTTTTAATTCTCCCTGAAAAAAATAAATAAATAGTGGGAGATAAAGATTGGCAAGTCTGCCTCTGTGCCAGTGCTGTGTGTGGCATCTGTCTCTCATTGTGTGCCACAGAAAACCTAGTGTGTAATACTGGGCCATTTTTTTTTTATTCTCCCTGAAAAAAATAAATAAATAGTGGGAGATAAAGATTGGCAAGTCTGCCTCTGTGCCAGTGCTGTGTGTGGCATCTGTCTCTCATTGTGTGCCACAGAAAACCTAGTGTGTAATACTGGGCCATTTTTTTTTATTCTCCCTGAAAAAAATAAATAAATAGTGGGAGATAAAGATTGGCAAGTCTGCCTCTGTGCCAGTGCTGTGTGTGGCATCTGTCTCTCATTGTGTGCCACAGAAAACCTAGTGTGTAATACTGGGCCATTTTTTTTTTATTCTCCCTGAAAAAAATAAATAAATAGTGGGAGATAAAGATTGGCAAGTCTGCCTCTGTGCCAGTGCTGTGTGTGGCATCTGTCTCTCATTGTGTGCCACAGAAAACCTAGTGTGTAATACTGGGCCATTTTTTTTTTTATTCTCCCTGAAAAAAATAATAAATAGTAGGAGATAAAGATTGGCAAGTCTGCCTCTGTGCCAGTGCTGTGTGTGGCATCTGTCTCTCATTGTGTGCCACAGAAAACCTAGTGTGTAATACTGGGCCATTTTTTTTCTTTTTATTCTCCCTGAAAAAAAAAAAATAGTGGGAGATAAAGATTGGCAAGTCTGCCTCTGTGCCAGTGCTGTGTTTGGCATCTGTCTCTCATTGTGTGCCACAGAAACCCTAGTGTGTAATACTGGGCCATTTTTTATTTTTTTTTATTCTCCCTGAAAAAAAAAAAATAAATAGTGGGAGATAAAGATTGGCAAGTCTGCCTCTGTGCCAGTGCTGTGTGTGGCATCTGTCTCAAATTATTGGGGCACAGAAAACCTAGTGTGTAATACTGGTCCATTTTTTTTTTTTTTAATTCTCCCTGAAAAAAAAAAAAATAGTGGGAGATTAAGATTGGCATTTCTGCTTGAGTGCCGGTCCTGTGTGTGACATCTGTCTCAAATTATTGGGGCACAGAAAACCTAGTGTGTCATACTGTTAATTTTTTTTTTTTTTAATTCTCCCTGAAAAAAATAAATAAATAGTGGGAGATAAAGATTGGCAAGTCTGCCTCTGTGCCAGTGCTGTGTGTGGCATCTGTCTCTCATTGTGTGCCACAGAAAACCTAGTGTGTAATACTGGGCCATTTTTTTTTTATTCTCCCTGAAAAAAATAAATAAATAGTGGGAGATAAAGATTGGCAAGTCTGCCTCTGTGCCAGTGCTGTGTGTGGCATCTGTCTCTTATTGTGTGCCACAGAAAACCTAGTGTGTAATACTGGGCCATTTTTTTTATTCTCCCTGAAAAAAATAAATAAATAGTGGGAGATAAAGATTGGCAAGTCTGCCTCTGTGCCAGTGCTGTGTGTGGCATCTGTCTCTCATTGTGTGCCACAGAAAACCTAGTGTGTAATACTGGGCCATTTTTTTTTTATTCTCCCTGAAAAAAATAAATAAATAGTGGGAGATAAAGATTGGCAAGTCTGCCTCTGTGCCAGTGCTGTGTGTGGCATCTGTCTCTCATTGTGTGCCACAGAAAACCTAGTGTGTAATACTGGGCCATTTTTTTTTTATTCTCCCTGAAAAAAATAAATAAATAGTGGGAGATAAAGATTGGCAAGTCTGCCTCTGTGCCAGTGCTGTGTGTGGCATCTGTCTCTCATTGTGTGCCACAGAAAACCTAGTGTGTAATACTGGGCCATTTTTTTTTTATTCTCCCTGAAAAAAATAAATAAATAGTGGGAGATAAAGATTGGCAAGTCTGCCTCTGTGCCAGTGCTGTGTGTGGCATCTGTCTCTCATTGTGTGCCACAGAAAACCTAGTGTGTAATACTGGGCCATTTTTTTTCTTTTTATTCTCCCTGAAAAAAATAAATAAATAGTGGGAGATAAAGATTGGCAAGTCTGCCCCTGTGCCAGTGCTGTGTTTGGCATCTGTCTCTCATTGTGTGCCACAGAAACCCTAGTGTGTAATACTGGGCCATTTTTTTTCTTTTTATTCTCCCTGAAAAAAAAAAATAAATAGTGGGAGATAAAGATTGGCAAGTCTGCCTCTGTGCCAGTGCTGTGTGTGGCATCTGTCTCTCATTGTGTGCCACAGAAAACCTAGTGTGTAATACTGGGCCATTTTTTTTCTTTTTATTCTCCCTGAAAAAAAAAAATAAATAGTGGGAGATAAAGATTGGCAAGTCTGCCTCTGTGCCAGTGCTGTGTGTGGCATCTGTCTCTCATTGTGTGCCACAGAAAACCTAGTGTGTAATACTGGGCCATTTTTTTTTTTTTTTAATTCTCCCTGAAAAAAATAAATAAATAGTGGGAGATAAAGATTGGCAAGTCTGCCTCTGTGCCAGTGCTGTGTGTGGCATCTGTCTCTCATTGTGTGCCACAGAAAACCTAGTGTGTAATACTGGGCCATTTTTTTTTTATTCTCTCTGAAAAAAATAAATAAATAGTGGGAGATAAAGATTGGCAAGTCTGCCTCTGTGCCAGTGCTGTGTGTGGCATCTGTCTCTCATTGTGTGCCACAGAAAACCTAGTGTGTAATACTGGGCCATTTTTTTTTTATTCTCCCTGAAAAAAATAAATAAATAGTGGGAGATAAAGATTGGCAAGTCTGCCTCTGTGCCAGTGCTGTGTGTGGCATCTGTCTCTCATTGTGTGCCACAGAAAACCTAGTGTGTAATACTGGGCCATTTTTTTTTAATTCTCCCTGAAAAAAATAAATAAATAGTGGGAGATAAAGATTGGCAAGTCTGCCTCTGTGCCAGTGCTGTGTGTGGCATCTGTCTCTCATTGTGTGCCACAGAAAACCTAGTGTGTAATACTGGGCCATTTTTTTTCTTTTTATTCTCCCTGAAAAAAAAAAATAAATAGTGGGAGATAAAGATTGGCAAGTCTGCCTCTGTGCCAGTGCTGTGTTTGGCATCTGTCTCTCATTGTGTGCCACAGAAACCCTAGTGTGTAATACTGGGCCATTTTTTATTTTTTTTTATTCTCCCTGAAAAAAATAAATAAATAGTGGGAGATAAAGATTGGCAAGTCTGCCTCTGTGCCAGTGCTGTGTGTGGCATCTGTCTCAAATTATTGGGGCACAGAAAACCTAGTGTGTAATACTGGTCCATTTTTTTTTTTTAATTCTCCCTGAAAAAAAAAAAAAAATAGTGGGAGATTAAGATTGGCATTTCTGCTTTAGTGCCGGTCCTGTGTGTGACATCTGTCTCAAATTATTGGGGCACAGAAAACCTAGTGTGTCATACTGTTAATTTTTTTTTTTTAATTCTCCCTGAAAACAAAAAATAGTGGAAGATTAAGAATGGCATTTCTGCTTGAGTGCCGGTCGTGTGTGTGCCATCTGTCTCAAATTATTGGGGCACAGAAAACCTAGTGTGTAACATTGGGCCTGGTTTTCCTTTCACCTATAAAGGTGTATATAAATCCTACAGAAGTTAGAGTTCACCTTATAAGTTGTTTTACAGTAACAAATACCGTTACTTTGGTTACGTTTTGCAAACAATGAGGAAGTCTGGTGGAAGAGGTCGTGGCCGTGGGCGGTCATTGTCAGCTGGTAATGATGGTAGTGGTGGTGGAGCATCAGGTGGTCATGGTAAAAGCAGTACAGCACCTAAGTCTCGAGTTGTTGAGCCAGGTTCGTCGTCTGGCTACACAAGGCCTCGAACGCTCCCTTTTCTGGGAGTAGGAAAACCGCTTTTAAAGCCGCAGCAGCAAGAACAAGTTTTGGCTTTCCTTGCTGACTCAGCCTCTAGCTCTTTTGCCTCCTCTTCTGAAAGTGCTAAATGTAAAAGCAGCGCGTCGTTAGTGGATGTTCACGGTCAGGGACAAGTAGCTTCCTTGTCTTCTTCACCCAGAACAAGAGAGAAGGATGCGTCAGGCGACACAACGGGTTACTCCATGGAGCTCTTTACACATACCGTTCCTGGGTTAGACAGTGAAACAGTTAACAGGCCATGCCCATTAGAGGTTGAATCGGACATGGAGTGCACTGATGCACAGCCACAGCCAGATTACTATGCTGTTCCTTTGACTCAGACCAGAACATTGCCCTCGCAGTGTACTGAGCCAGAATCAAACCCAGCTGAGACTATGGTGCCCCGTCACGAACGCTATACCACCGGCTTACACGGTGACACAGACGAAGTTGCACACGAGATAGAAGAGGAGGTCATAGATGACCCAGTTGTTGACCCCGATTGGCAGCCATTGGGGGAACAGGGTGCAGGCGGCAGTAGTTCTGAAGTGGAGGAGGAGGAGGAGCTGCAGCAGGCATCAACATCACAACAGGTTCCATCTGCCGGGCCCGTATCTGGCCAAAAACGCATGGCAAAACCAAAACCAGTTGGAGGACAGCATGGCCATCCGGTTAAAGAAGCTCAGTCTGCAATGCCTGAAAAGGTATCCGATAGTAGAAAGAGTGCAGTCTGGCATTTTTTTAAACAACATCCAAATGATCAGCGCAAAGTCATCTGTCAAAAATGTTCAACTACCTTAAGCAGAGGTCAGAATCTTAAAAGTCTAAATACAAGTTGCATGCATAGACATTTAACCACCATGCAATTGCAAGCCTGGACTAACTACCAAACATGCCTAAAGGTTGCAGCACCCTCGGCCAATGAAGCTAGTCAGCAACGCTACATCCCTTCCCTCACTGTAAGCCCACCATTTCCCGCACCACCTGCAGTATCTGTGCAGCTTTTGTCTCCAGGCCAAAGCAGTCAGGGAATCGCCAGGTTCATAGTAGGAAACACTGCATGTAGGGCACCGGCAAGAATACCATCTCCAACCCTCTCTCAGTCTGCCATGTCCACCGGCACCACCGCTAGTTCCACGATCTCCAGCTCTCCAGTCCAGCTCACCCTACATGAGACTCTTGTTAGGAAAAGGAAGTACTCATCCTCGCATCCGCGTACACAGGGTTTGAACGCCCACATTGCTAGACTAATCTCATTAGAGATGATGCCCTACCGGTTAGTTGAAAGCGAAGCTTTCAAAGCGCTGATGGACTATGCTGTACCACGCTACCAGCTACCCAGTCGACACTTCTTTTCTAGAAAAGCCATCCCAGCCCTCCAACAGCATGTTAAAGACTGCATCATCCATGCACTCAGGCAGTCTGTGACTACAAAGGTGCTCCTGACAACAGATGCATGGACCAGTAGGCATGGCCAGGGACGTTACGTGTCCATCACGGCACACTGGGTGAATGTGGTGGATGCAGGGTCCACAGGGGACAGCAATATTGGGACAGTTCTGCCTAGCCCACGGTCTAGGAAACAGTTGGCTGTAGGCGTTCGCCCCCCCTCCTCCTCTTCCTCGTCCTCCTGCAGAAGCGAGAGCTCGTCCACAGACCGCAGTCGCACATCCACTCCATCCGCAGCTGCCACTGTTGCACACCAGGTGTGCCATTATGGGACAGCTAGTGGCAAGCGTCAGCAGGCTGTATTGGCTATGAAGTGTTTGGGCGACAACAGACACACCGCGGAAGTTCTGTCCGAGTTCTTGCAGAAAGAAACTCAGTCATGGCTGGGCACTGTACATCTTGAGGCAGGCAAGGTAGTGAGTGATAACGGAAGGAATTTCATGGCTGCCATAGCCCTTTCCCAACTGAAACACATTCCTTGCCTGGCTCACACCTTAAACCTGGTGGTGCAGTGCTTCCTGAAAAGTTATCCGGGGTTACCCGACCTGCTCCTCAAAGTGCGCAGACTTTGCTCGCATATCCGCCGTTCGCCCGTACACTCCAGCCGTATGCAGAACTATCAGCGGTCTTTGAACCTTCCCCAGCATCGCCTAATCATCGACGTTGCAACAAGGTGGAACTCCACACTGCACATGCTTCAGAGAGTGTGCGAACAGAGGCGTGCTGTTATGTATTTGTGGGAGGATACACGGGCAGGCAGTTGGATGGCAGACATGGAGTTGTCAGGTGTGCAGTGGTCGAAGCTACAAGACCTGTGTCAAGTCCTTCAGTGTTTTGAGGAATGCACACGGCTGGTTAGTGCAGACAACGCCATAATAAGCATGAGCATCCCCCTAATGCGTCTGCTGATGCAAAGTTTGACGCACATAAAGGAGCAGGCGTCTGCAGCCGAGGAAGAGGAAAGCCTTGATGACAGTCAGCCATTGTCTGGTCAGGGCCGTGTAGAGGATGCGGTAGCGGGTGAAGAGGATGAGGAGGACGAGTAGGATGATGGGGATGAGTACTTTTTTAATGAGGAAGCTTCTCCTGGGCCAACAGAAATTAGTGGCGTTGCAAGGCCGGGTTCTGGTTTTTTAAGGGAGACAAGTGACGTAGATTTGCCTGTAACTGTCCCTCAAACCAGCACAACCGCAGATTTGACAACTGGCAGATTATGGCGGATTATGCCTTACGTATCCTCAAAAGGGACCCACGCATTATTAAAATGATGACTGATGAAGATTACTGGTTGGCCTGCATCCTTGACCCTCGCTATAAAGGCAAATTGCAAAATATTATGCCACATGAGAACCTCGAACAAATATTAGCAACCAAACAAGCAACTCTTGTAGACCGTTTGATTCAGGCATTCCCAGCACACAGCGCCGGTGATGGTTCTCACACGAGCTGCAGGGGGCTACAGGGCAGAGGTGTTAGAGGTGTACAAATCAGAAGTGGCGTTGGACAGAGGGGTTTTCTGACCAGGTTGTGGAGTGATTTCGCAATGACCGCAGACAGGACAGGTACTGCAGCATCTATTCAAAGTGACAGGAGACAACATTTGTACAGTATGGTTACGAACTATTTTTCATCCCTTATCGATGTTCTCCCTCAACCGTCATTCCCATTTGATTACTGGGTATCCAAATTAGACACCTGGCCTGAATTGGCAGAATATGCATTGCAGGAGCTTGCTTGCCCAGCAGCTAGTGTGCTATCAGAAAGAGTATTCAGTGCTGCTGGTTCAATATTAACCGAAAAAAGGACTCGTCTGGCTACCCAAAATGTGGATGATGTAACCTTCATTAAAATGAACCACTCCTGGATTTCAAATTATTTTGCCCCACCTTTCCCGGCTGACACCTAGCTTTCCTATAAAAAGGTCTTGCTTGTGGACTGGTCTTACTGAGTGTTCCAATCTCTTAATTTGCAGCAGCTGTTTGTCCAGCATACGACATGTTTACACCTCCCTCAATGGGAAAACTCCCCCCACAGGGCCGTGGTCTCGCCACTTGGCGCAAGCACCCGTTAGAGTGCCGTTTGTCTGAAGAGGTGGGTGTGCCCGCTTTTGGTCGACGGCACTGCCACTGGGTCCCTCATAGTACAATAAAGTGTCTCTGGCAGTGGTGGCGCGCACCCAACGTCAGACACACCGTTGTAACATGAGGGGCCCTGGGACGGTACCGCCGGCCACAAGAGAGTTCACCCCCCCAGCTCAAACTGTGCTCTACCACGTGCAAAATTATCTCTCACAGCTCCACCAATGTTTAGTCTATGCGCTGACATCATTCAATGCCTGGCACTGACAATACCAATTTGTTGACATCTATGATGCTAGTTAAAATAGTCTGGGCCAGTGTCCTATATTGACACCAGTAAATACTTACTGCCAAATTACTATGTCAGAAACTCAGCAGATGAGTCCACCCCTGTACCTAAGTATGCCACACTTTTGTTTTTTTGTTTTGTTGTTTTGCGAGACATTAACATCTATTTATTTTTTCGGAGTACTAACTGTGTCAGACACTCCTTGCAATCGTCCTCCGCTGACCACACCAATGCTGCCTGTGTACCCATGTAACCTATTTAAAACTGCATAGAGCCTATTTTTATTTATTTTAGGCCCAGTAAGCCTGTCTGCGGTCCCTCCTTGCAATCGTCCTCTGCTGACCACACCAATGCTGCCTGTGTACCCCTGCGAGATAACTCTAAGTGCCTTGAGCCTCTTTTTATTTATTTTAGGCCTAGTAAGCCTGTCTGCGGTCCCTCCTTGCAATCCTCCTCCACTGACCACAACAATGCTGCCTGTGTACCCATGTAACCTATTTAAAACTGCATAGAGCCTATTTTTATTTATTTTAGGCCTAGTAAGCCTGTCTGCGGTCCCTCCTTGCAATCCTCCTCCACTGACCACACCAATGCTGCCTGTGTACCCATGTAACCTATTTAAAACTGCATAGAGCCTATTTTTATTTATTTTAGGCCCAGTAAGCCTGTCTGCGGTCCCTCCTTGCAATCCTCCTCCACTGACCACAACAATGCTGCCTGTGTACCCATGTAACCTATTTAAAACTGCATAGAGCCTATTTTTATTTATTTTAGGCCCAGTAAGCCTGTCTGGGCCTTTTTGGAAGTGCATGTGAACAGCAAGGTGGCTTGTTGTTGAAGGGAAATAGAGGAAAAAAAAAAAAAATCTTTAAATCTTCAGCATAGCGAGTGTGAGCGAGCTGAGTGTGACCTGAGCGTAAGTGTGGACGGCGGTAAGTGTGACTTGTGACTCAGTGAGGAGGTATTTGGAAGGCCTTTAACAAATACCTGTGTGAATTTGTGTGAGTTGTTGAATTGGAGTAGCTATATTCACAAGGGGTTAACTTAGGGTGTGCGGTCATAATCAAGGGTTTATAAGGGGCAGCTGTTTGGGGCTCAAGTCCTTTTTGGAAGTGCATGTGAACAGCAAGGTGGCTTGTTGTTGAAGGGAAATAGAGGAAAAAAAAATAAAAAATCTTTAAATCTTCAGCATAGCGAGTGTGAGCGAGCTGAGTGTGACCTGAGCGTAAGTGTGGACGGCGGTAAGTGTGACTTGTGACTCAGTGAGGAGGTATTTGGAAGGCCTTTAACAAATACATGTGTGAATTTGTGTGAGTTGTTGAATTGGGAGTAGCTATATTCACAAGGGGTTAACTTAGGGTGGGCGGTCATAATCAAGGGTTTATAAGGGGCAGCTGTTTGGGGCTCAAGTCCTTTTTGGAAGTGCATGTGAACAGCAAGGTGGCTTGTTGTTGAAGGGAAATAGAGGAAAAAAAAATAAAAAATCTTTAAATCTTCAGCATAGCGAGTGTGAGCGAGCTGAGTGTGACCTGAGCGTAAGTGTGGACGGCGGTAAGTGTGACTTGTGACTCAGTGACTTTGGAATCAGGGAGTTTCCAAGGGAGGAATTGCTGTTCCAAGTGTTAATTAATACTTTGTATTTATTTTTATTTAACGTTTCTGTCTGGTGCAATCCCCATTAGGAAATGTGCTCCACAATTGTTAATGCCATCCAGTGCACATCTTGCCACATGTATGCAGTCCTTGATCAGCCGGTCGAGGGTGCATACTGCTGTGCGAGATATGAGCACGTTGTGCATTTGGAAACCCAGATACTGGATCTAAATGTGCAGCTGGCAACACTGAGATCCATAGACAATATGGAAAGGAGTCTTCTGCTCACAGAGCAGACGCTCAATGGGATAGATGAGGAGGGGGATGGTAGGATGGAGCTGCAGGACAGTGAGGCAGTTAGCTGGGTGACAGTTAGAAAGCGGGGTAGAGGGAAGAGTGCCAGGGAGGCTAGTCCTGATCTTTCACACCCCAATAAGTTTGCTAAGTTGGCAGATGAGGGGGGTGCCAGTACAGGGGTAGCACTGCTGCAGCCAGGCATGTCCTCTGAAAGCCTGAGGAGTGACTGCTCCAGTAAGGAGGGAAATAGGAGAGCTGGGCAGGCCAGACAGGTGCTGGTAGTGGGGGACTCAATTATTAGGGGAACAGATAGGGCAATCTGTCACAAAGACAGGGATCGTCGAACGGTGTGCTGCCAACCTGGCGCTCGAGTCCGACACATCGCTGATCGGGTGGACAGATTACTGGGAGGGGCTGGTGAGGACCCAGCGGTCATGGTGCACATTGGCACAAATGACAAAGTTAGAGGTAGGTGGAAGGTCCTTAAAGATGATTTCAGGGAATTAGGCTGCAAGCTGAAAGCAAGGACCTCCAACGTGGTATTTTCTGAAATACTGCCTGTACCACGGGCCACGCCAGAGAGGCAACGGGAGATTAGGGAGGTTAATAAGTGGCTCAAGAATTGGTGTAGGAAGGAGGGGTTTGGGTTCCTGCAGAACTGGGCCGACTTCTCAGTTGGCTACAGGCTCTACACTAGGGACGGGCTGCACCTCAATGGGGAAGGTGCAGCTGTGCTGGGGGAGAAAATGGTTAGAAGGTTGGAGGAGTGTTTAAACTAGGGAATGGGGGGAGGGTATTCATTTTATAGGTGGGGAAGATAGTGCAGATAGAGACCTGGGCACAAATAAGGAAGTTGGGGGTGGTGGAGGCATGGGGGGTGGGGTTAGAACAGTTAGTAATTTAAGAAAGAATAGAGGTACAGAGAGGAACATCAAGTGCATGTATACTAATGCCAGAAGCCTCGCCAACAAAATGGACGAATTAGAACTAATGTCGTTGGAACATAATTATGACATGGTGGGGATATCTGAAACATGGCTGGATGAGAGCCATGACTGGGCTGTTAACTTGCAGGGCTATAGCCTTTTCAGAAATGACCGTACAGATAAGCGAGGGGGTGGGGTGTGTCTGTTTGTAAAATCGACCTTAAAACCCATCCTGCGTGATAATATAGGTGAATCTAATGAAAATGTAGAGTCCCTGTGGGTGGAGATAAGGGGAGGGGGAAAAAATAATAAATTACTGATAGGGGTTTGTTATAAATCTCCAAAAATAATGGAAGCAATGGAGAATATCCTTGTAAAGCAAACAGATGAAGCTGCGACTCAAGGAGAAGTCATTATTATGGGAGACTTCAACTACCCTGAAATAGATTGGGGAACAGAAATCTGCAGTTCCAGTAAAGGTAATCGGTTTTTGACAACTATGAGAGACAATTACCTTTCACCACTGGTTCAGGACCCAACAAGAAGGGGGGCACTGCTAGACCTAATATTAACCAACAGGCCAGACCGCATATCAAATATAAGGGTTGGGGGTCACTTGGGGAATAGTGATCACAAAATAATAAGTTTTCATGTCTCCTTTAATAAGATGTGTAGTAGAGGGGTGACAAGGACACTAAACTTCAGGAGGACAAATTTCCAACGGATGAGAGAGGATCTTGGTGCAATTAACTGGGACGATATCCTGAGACATAAAAGTACACAAAGAAAATGGGAGACATTTATTAGCATCCTGGATAGGACCTGTGCACAGTATATACCGTATGGGAATAAACATACTAGAAATAGGAGGAAACCAATATGGCTAAATAAAGCTGTAAGGGGCGCAATAAGTGACAAAAAGAAAGCATTTAGAGAATTAAAGGATGTAGGGAGTGAGGAGGCATTAAATAAATACAAAAAATTAAATAAATTATGTAAAAAGCAAATCAAGGCAGCAAAGATTGAGACAGAGAGACTCATTGCTAGAGAGAGCAAAAATAACCCCAAAATATTCTTTAACTACATAAATAGTAAGAAACTAAAAAATGATAGTGTTGGCCCCCTTAAAAATAGTCGGGGTGAAATGGTGGATGAGGATGAGGAAAAAGCCAATATGCTAAATGACTTTTTTTCATCAGTATTTACAAAAGAAAATCCCATGGCAGCCAATATGACTAGTGATAATAATTCCCAATTTAATGTTACCTGCTTAACCCAGCAGGAAGTACGGCGGCGTCTAAAAATCACAAAAATTGACAAATCTCCGGGCCCGGATGGGATACACCCCCGAGTACTGCAGGAATTAAGTGCAGTCATTGATAGACCATTATTTTTAATCTTTAAAGAGTCCATAATAACAGGGTCTGTACCACAGGACTGGCGTATAGCAAATGTGGTGCCAATATTCAAAAAGGGGACAAAAACTGAACTCGGAAATTATAGGCCAGTAAGTTTAACCTCTACTGTGGGTAAAATCCTGGAGGGCATTCTAAGGGATGCTATACTGGAGTATCTGAAGAGGAATAACCTCATGACCCAGTATCAGCACGGGTTTACTAGGGACCGATCATGTCAGACTAATTTGATCAGCTTCTATGAACAGGTAAGTTCCGGTCTGGACCAAGGGAACCCAGTAGATGTAGTGTATATGGACTTTTCAAAAGCTTTTGATACGGTGCCACACAAAAGGTTGATACATAAAATGAGAATAATGGGGATAGGGGAAAATATGTGCAAGTGGGTTGAGAGTTGGCTCAGGGATAGGAAACAAAGGGTGGTTATTAATGGAGCACACTCGGACTGGGTCACGGTTAGTAGTGGGGTACCACAGGGGTCAGTATTGGGCCCTCTTCTTTTTAACATATTTATTAATGACCTTGTAGGGGGCATTCAGAGTAGAATTTCAATATTTGCAGATGACACTAAACTCTGCAGGGTAATCAATACAGGGGAGGACAATTTTATATTACAGGCTGATTTATGTAAACTAGAAGCTTGGGCTGATAAATGGCAAATGAGCTTTAATGGGGATAAATGTAAGGTCATGCACTTGGGTAGAAGTAATAAGATGTATAACTATGTGCTTAATTCTAAAACTCTGGGCAAAACCGTCAATGAAAAAGACCTGTGTGTATGGGTGGATGACAAACTCATATTCAGTGGCCAGTGTCAGGCAGCTGCTACAAAGGCAAATAAAATAATGGGATGCATTAAAAGAGGCATAGATGCTCATGAGGAGAACATAATTTTACCTCTATACAAGTCACTAGTGCGACCACACTTAGAATACTGTTCACAGTTCTGGTCTCCGGTGTATAAGAAAGACATAGCTGAACTGGAGCGGGTGCAGAGAAGAGCAACCAAGGTTATTAGAGGACTGGGGGGTCTGCCATACCAAGATAGGTTATTACACTTGGGGCTATTTAGTTTGGAAAAACGAAGACTAAGGGGTGATCTTATGTTAATGTATAAATATATGAGGGGACAGTACAAAGACCTTTCTGCTGATCTTTTTAATCATAGACCGGTGACAGGGACAAGGGGGCATCCTCTACGTCTGGAGGAAAAAAGGTTTAAGCATAATAACAGACGCAGATTCTTTACTGTAAGAGCAGTGAGACTATGGAACTCTCTGCCGTATGATGTTGTAATGAGTGACTCATTGCTTCAATTTAAGAGGGGACTGGATACCTTTCTGGAAAAGTATAATATTACAGGGTATATATATTAGATTCCTTGATAAGGCGTTGATCCAGGGAACTAGTCTGATTGCCGTATGTGGGGTCGGGAAGGAATTTTTTTCCCCATGATGGAGCTTTCTCTTACCACATGGGTTTTTTTTGCCTTCCCCTGGATCAACATGTTAGGGCATGCTAGGCTATGGGTTGAACTAGATGGACTTAAAGTCTTCCTTCAACCTTAATAACTATGTAACTATGTAACTATGTCCTCGTTCCCTCCTTGCAATCGTCCTCCGCTGACCACACCAATGCTGCCTGTGTACCCCTGCGAGATAACTCTAACTGCATAGAGCTTTTTTTTATTTATTTTAGGCCTAGTAAGCCTGTCTGCCGCTCCCTGGTGTTGTCATCCACTGTATAAATCTGAGCTTCAACCTTCTGGCTCTCATTAAGTATTTGTTGGTAAAAATTGGTGGTTGGGGCCTACTAACGGTGTCTGCCGCTCCCTGGTGTTGTCCTCCACTGTATAAATCTGAGCTTCAACCTTCTGGCTCTCATTAAGTATCTGTTGGTAAAAATTGGTGGTTGGGGCCTACTAACGGTGTCTGCCGCTCCCTGGTGTTGTCCTCCACTGTATAAATCTGAGCTTCAACCTTCTGGCTCTCATTAAGTACCTGTTGGTAAAAATTGGTGGTTGGGGCCTACTAACGGTGTCTGCCGCTCCTGGGTGTTCTCCTCCTCCTGAGTGTTCTCCTCCTCCTTGGTGTTCTCCTCCAGGTTTCCTTGTCTGAGCTTCAACCTTCTGGCTCTCATTAAGTATCTGTTGGTAAAAATTGGTGGTTTGGGCCTACTAACGGTGTCTGCCGCTCCTGGGTGTTCTCCTCCTCCTGAGTGTTCTCCTCCTCCTTGGTGTTCTCCTCCAGGTTTCCTTGTCTGAGCTTCAACCTTCTGGCTCTCATTAAGTATTTTTAAATGTAACACTACAGTTGCCATACTACTTGGGTTGGGACCTAGTAACGGTGTTCTCCTCCTCCTTGGTGTTCTCCTCCTCCTTGGTGTTCTCCTCCAGGTTTCCTTGTCTGAGCTTCAACCTTCTGGCTCTCATTAAGTATTTTTAAATGTAACACTACAGTTGCCATACTACTTGGGTTGGGGTCTAGTAATGGTGTTCTCCTCCTCTTTGGTGTTCTCCTCCTCCTTGGTGTTCTCCTCCAGGTTTCCTTGTCTGAGCTTCAACCTTCTTGCTCTCATTAAGTATTTGTTGGTAAAAATTGGTGGTTGGGGCCTACTAACGGTGTCTTCCGCTCCCTGGTGTTGTCCTCCACTGTATAAATCTGAGCTTCAACCTTCTGGCTCTCATTAAGTATTTGTTGGTAAAAATTGGTGGTTGGGGCCTACTAACGGTGTCTGCCGCTCCCTGGTGTTGTCCTCCACTGTATAAATCTGAGCTTCAACCTTCTGGCTCTCATTAAGTATTTGTTGGTAAAAATTGGTGGTTGGGGTCTACTAAAGGTGTCTGCCGCTCCCTGGTGTTGTCCTCCACTGTATAAATCTGAGCTTCAACCTTCTGGCTCTCATTAAGTATTTGTTGGTAAAAATTGGTGGTTGGGGCCTACTAACGGTGTCTGCCGCTCCCTGGTGTTGTCCTCCACTGTATAAATCTGAGCTTCAACCTTCTGGCTCTCATTAAGTATCTGTTGGTAAAAATTGGTGGTTGGGGCCTACTAACTGTGTCTGCCACTCCCTGGTGTTGTCCTCCACTGTATAAATCTGAGCTTCAACCTTCTGGCTCTCATTAAGTATCTGTTGGTAAAAATTGGTGGTTGGGGCCTACTAACGGTGTCTGCCGCTCCTGGGTGTTCTCCTCCTCCTGAGTGTTCTCCTCCTCCTTGGTGTTCTCCTCCAGGTTTCCTTGTCTGAGCTTCAACCTTCTGGCTCTCATTAAGTGTCTGTTGGTAAAAATTGGTGGTTTGGGCCTACTAACGGTGTCTGCCGCTCCTGGGTGTTCTCCTCCTCCTGAGTGTTCTCCTCCTCCTTGGTGTTCTCCTCCAGGTTTCCTTGTCTGAGCTTCAACCTTCTGGCTCTCATTAAGTATTTTTAAATGTAACACTACAGTTGCCATACTACTTGGGTTGGGACCTAGTAACGGGGTTCTCCTCCTCCTTGGTGTTCTCCTCCTCCTTGGTGTTCTCCTCCAGGTTTCCTTGTCTGAGCTTCAACCTTCTGGCTCTCATTAAGTATTTTTAAATGTAACACTACAGTTGCCATACTATTTGGGTTGGGGTCTAGTAACGGTGTTCTCCTCCTCTTTGGTGTTCTCCTCCTCCTTGGTGTTCTCCTCCAGGTTTCCTTATCTGAGCTTCAACCTTCTTGCTCTCATTAAGTATTTGTTGGTAAAAATTGGTGGTTAGGGCCTACTAACGGTGTCTGCCGCTCCCTGGTGTTGTCCTCCACTGTATAAATCTGAGCTTCAACCTTCTGGCTCTCATTAAGTATTTGTTGGTAAAAATTGGTGGTTGGGGTCTACTAAAGGTGTCTGCCGCTCCCTGGTGTTGTCCTCCACTGTATAAATCTGAGCTTCAACCTTCTGGCTCTCATTAAGTATTTGTTGGTAAAAATTGGTGGTTGGGGCCTACTAACGGTGTCTGCCGCTCCCTGGTGTTGTCCTCCACTGTATAAATCTGAGCTTCAACCTTCTGGCTCTCATTAAGTATTTGTTGGTAAAAATTGGTGGTTCGGGCCTACTAACGGTGTCTGCCGTTCCCTGGTGTTGTCCTCCACTGAATAAATCTGATCTTCAACCTTTTGGCTCTCATTAAGTATCTGTTGGTAAAAATTGGTGGTTGGGGCCTACTAATGGTGTCTGCCGCTCCTGGGTGTTCTCCTCCTCCTGAGTGTTCTCCTACTCCTTGGTGTTCTCCTCCAGGTTTCCTTGTCTGAGCTTCAACCTTCTGGCTCTCATTAAGTATCTGTTGGTAAAAATTGATGGTTGGGGCCTACTAACGGTGTCTGCAGCTCCTGGGTGTTCTCCTCCTCCTTAGTGTTCTCCTCCTCCTTGGTGTTCTCCTCCAGGTTTCCTTGTCTGAGCTTCAACCTTCTGGCTCTCATTAAGTATTTTTAAATGTAACACTACAGTTGCCATACTACTTGGGTTGGGGCCTAGTAACGGTGTTCTCCTCCTCCTTGGTGTTCTCCTCCTCCTTGGTGTTCTCCTCCAGGTTTCCTTGTCTGAGCTTCAACCTTCTGGCTCTCATTAAGTATTTGTTGGTAAAAATTGGTGGTTGGGGCCCACTAACGGTGTCTGCCGCTCCCTGCTGTTGTCCTCCACTGTATAAATCTGAGCTTCAACCTTCTGGCTCTCATTAAGTATTTGATGGTAAAAATTGGTGGTTGGGGCCTACTAAAGGTGTCTGCCGCTCCCTGGTGTTGTCCTCCACTGTATAAATCTGAGCTTCAACCTTCTGGCTCTCATTAAGTATTTGTTGGTAAAAATTGGTGGTTGGGGCCTACTAACGGTGTCTGCCACTCCCTGGTGTTGTCCTCCACTGTATAAATCTGAGCTTAACCTTCTGGCTCTCATTAAGTATTTGTTGGTAAAAATTGGTGGTTGGGGCCTACTAACGGTGTCTGCCGCTCCCTGGTGTTGTCCTCCACTGTATTAATCTGAGCTTCAACCTTCTGGCTCTCATTAAGTATTTGTTGGTAAAAATTGGTGGTTGGGGCCTACTAACGGTGTCTGCCGCTCCATGGTGTTGTCCTCCACTGTATAAATCTGAGCTTCAACCTTCTGGCTCTCATTAAGTATCTGTTGGTAAAAATTGGTGGTTGGGGCCTACTAACGGTGTCTGCCGCTCCCTGGTGTTATCCTCCACTGTATAAATCTGAGCTTCAACCTTCTGGCTCTCATTAAGTATCTGTTGGGAAAAATTGGTGGTTGGGGCCTACTAAAGGTGTCTGCCGCTCCCTGGTGTTGTCCTCCACTGTATAAATCTGAGCTTCAACCTTCTGGCTCTCATTAAGTATTTGTTGGTAAAAATTGGTGGTTGGGGCCTACTAACGGTGTCTGCCACTCCCTGGTGTTGTCCTCCACTGTATAAATCTGAGCTTAACCTTGTGGCTCTCATTAAGTATTTGTTGGTAAAAATTGGTGGTTGGGGCCTACTAACGGTGTCTGCCGCTCCCTGGTGTTGTCCTCCACTGTATAAATCTGAGCTTCAACCTTCTGGCTCTCATTAAGTATTTGTTGGTAAAAATTGGTGGTTGGGGCCTACTAACGGTGTCTGCCGCTCCATGGTGTTGTCCTCCACTGTATAAATCTGAGCTTCAACCTTCTCCCTCTCATTAAGTATCTGTTGGTAAAAATTGGTGGTTGTGGCCTACTAACGGTGTCTGCCGCTCCCTGGTGTTGTCCTCCACTGTATAAATCTGAGCTTCAACCTTCTGGCTCTCATTAAGTATCTGTTGGGAAAAATTGGTGGTTGGGGCCTACTAACGGTGTCTGCCGCTCCCTGGTGTTGTCCTCCACTGTATAAATCTGAGCTTCAACCTTCTGGCTCTCATTAAGTATTTGTTGGTAAAAATTTGGTGGTTGGGGCCTACTAACGGTGTCTGCCACTCCCTGGTGTTGTCCTCCACTGTATAAATCTGAGCTTCAACCTTCTGGCTCTCATTAAGTATCTGTTGGTAAAAATTGGTGGTTGGTGCCTACTAACGGTGTGTGTCGCTCCATGGTGTTGTCCTCCACTGTATAAAGCTTCAATCTTAAAGCTCTCGTTAAGTAGTTGTTTTTAAAATGTGTGGTTGGGCCCTTAAAACGGTGTCTGACGCTACTGGGTTTTCTCCTGTTTTGTTGTCACGACCTTCAATGTTCAGGCTTTCAGCTTACATTTTAAATAATTAAACTGCAGTTGGCCTACTACTTTGGTTGGGCCTAGTAACGGTGTGTGCCGCACCTTGGTGTTGTCCTGTGTTATTTTCCTGACCTTTAATCTTCAGTCTTTCGGCCTTCATTTGTAATATTAAACTGCATAGGGCCTACTAGTGTGGTTCGGCCCTACTAATGGTGTCTGTCTGCCGCTCCTGGGTTTTCTACTCCACTGAACTAAGCAATCCCACCTGGTTAGTCCTGTTACCAATTTTGACCTGCATTTTACCCACTTTATTATTTGGGCCTATATCAGTGTTTCCGCCTCATCCTGCCCATTGCCCAGCCGGTGCTAGATGAGTCTTGTGGTACTTTGACCCAGACCACTACATTCCCCTTGCATGCTACACAGCCACAATCTGACCCTGCTGAAAGTCAGGTTCCCCTTCCCGCATACTATACCACCTTACACAGGGACAAAGAGGAAGGTGCAGATGAAAGTGCAGGTTTCTTCAACAGGTAGGGGGTATACTCGTTGGCGACGTCACAGGCACAGGGCCCCTCAGAGTACGCAAAAGTGTCGCTGCCGGTGGGAGGCACCCCCGCCGTGCAAACACACCACCGTACTTTGAGGGGCCCTGTGCCAGTGCCAATGCGAACGAGTGGGCCTCCCTGCTTGCTCAGGATCACAGCACTTGCAAAGTTGAAATACCTCTCACTGCTCCACCGCCGTGACGTAGTCCACATTTCCTGGGCCCACTAAAACCTTGAAGCAGCCCTACCCCCCACAACTTTTGCCAAATGACCCCCAATTTCCAATGCCCAACTATTATTATAAAGTTAATTAAGATTGACAAGCTTCAGAAACAAGAATGGATGTTTTTGGCATTAAAATGGGCACTGTAGGTGTTTTCCTGGCCTCCACTCACTGCCGACTATGCTTCCCCATTGATTTGCATTGGGTTTCATGTTTCGGTCGATCCCCGACTTTTCGCGATAATCGGCCGACTTCACTCGGCTCGACTTTGGACAAAGTCGGGTTTCGCAAAACCCGACTCGATCTTAAAAAATGAAAGTCGCTCAACCCTACTAGGGACCAACATAACTCGTTGGACACATTCTGGCTTCATATCTATGAACCTGTGTTCGCCCCTCCCTTTTGTTATTTTCTTTCATAGGTGGATTCACATCCTTTATTCATTTGTTTTATTTGAGTATGATTTATCATTATGTCTCCTCATTGTCCGCCACTAGATCACCAGGGTTAAAAGGTTCTGTGCTGCTACAGCCAGTCCAATTTTTGGCAAGGGTGTCTATGATGCCCATCAAATAGTTTAAAAAAATGTACTCCTCATGGGGGAATGTATGTCAGCCTATGCACTTCCTGTATGGGCATTACAAGTCTAGGAGACCCACTCCTTAACATTCGGCCTAGTTTTTAATAATACCTTCCTCCACATATCATCATTCTCCGCCACTAGAACACCATGGTGAACATTTTGTATGCTGCTACAGCCATTACATTTTTGTGCAAGGGTGTTTTTATGATGCCTGTTACTAATTTGAAACCAAAACAAATGTTACCCCCCCCAGGGGAAAATGTCATAAAAATGAGATGTACATCAATTCTTCCCATTTATTCTCATATTTTCCATTTTCCTTATCTCTGGACCATCCTCTTATGACCTAGTGTATACCTCTCCCATATATAAAAAAATTGAAATACTATTATATTATATTTTAATTTATATCCCTGTCTCTGGGCTCTTGCTAGGGACCAACATAACTCATTGTACACATTCTGGCTTCATATCTATAAACCTGTGTTCGCCCCTCCCTTTTGTTATTTTCTTTCATAGGTGGATTCAAATCCTTTATTCATTTGTTTTTTTTAAGTATGATTGATCATTATGTCTCCTCATTCTCCGCCACTAGATCAGCAGGGTTAATGGGTTGTGTGCTGCTATGGCCAGTCCAATTTTTTGCAAGGGTGTCTATGATGCCCATAAAATATTTTTAAGAAATGTACACCCCATGGGGAAATGTTTGTATAATTTTAGTACTCCAAATGTTTTATTTTAGTGTCATAGCCTGCCTATTGACACAATTTTTGTGGTCCCAAAAAAATCAAAGGCAACATTTTGATCACTCTGTTATCTCCGTCAGACTCACGGTGTATCTGTGGTGTCCAAATCCTTGCTTTGTAGGCATACATTGCATTTTTTGGTCTGCTAGACTGCTACCCTTGGTGAATACAGTATTTTGTTGTTTTTAAAATTGTGAAAAATACAGGCCACATATTGATACAGTCTGTTATCTCAGTCACATGTCTGGTCTATCTGTGGTCTGCAAATCTTGGCTTTTCAGGCATACATTCCAGTTTGTGGTCTGCTACCCTTGGTGTATATAGTATTTTGAGGTTTTTAAAATTTAAAAAATACATCCCACATATTGAAACACTCTGTTATCTCAGTCACACGTCTGGTCTATCTGTGGTCTTCAAATCTTGGCTTTTCAGCCTTACATTCAATTTTTTGGTCTGCTACACTGCTACCCTTGGTGGATACAGATTTTTGCTGTTTTTAAAATTGTGAAGAATACAGGCCACATATTGAAACAGTCTGTTAACTCAGTCACATGTCTGGTCTATCTGTGGTCTGCAAATCTTGGCTTTTCAGGCATACATTCCAGTTTGTGGTCTGCTACCCTTGGTGTATACAGTATTTTGTGGATTTTAAAATTTAAAAAATACATCCCACATATTGAAACAGTCTGTTATCTCAGTCACATGTCTAGTCTATCTGTGCTCTGCAAATCTTGGCTTTTCAGGTGTACATTCCAGTTTGTGGTCTGCTACCCTTGGTGTATACAGTATTTTGTGGTTTGAAAATTTTTAAAAATACAGGCCACATATTGAAACATTGAAACAGTCTGTTATCTACGTCCGATGCCCGTTCTATGTGCGGTCTAAAAATATTTGTTTTTCATGCATACATTCCAATTTTTGGTCTGTCTAATACCCTAGTTATATACACTATCTTGGAAAAAAGAAGAAAAAAAAATATATATATTACAGTGTGGTCGTGACATGCCTCTTCTATCTGTGGGCTACACAGTGTACTTTTGAGGCTTCCATTCCCTTTTTTTGATGTGTATTACCCTAGTTCTAAACAGTAAACACTATTTTGTGCTGATTTTTTTTAAAAACAAATTTACCTCCCATGGAGAAATGTTTTTCGCCCATACACTTTGTGTATGGGCATTTCAAGTCTACGAGACCCGCTCCTTTAAATTAGGCCTAGTTTTTAATGAGGCCTTCCTCCACATCTCATCATCCACTGCCACTAGATCACCAAGGTTAACGTGTTCCGTGCTGCTACAGTCAGTCAATTTTTTGTCAAGGGTGTCTATGATCCCCATAAAAAATTGTTTACAAAAATGTAACCCCCATGGGGAAATGTTTGTCAGCCCATACACTTAGGCTGGGTTCACACTGCGTTAGCAGCAGCCCGTTCAGCACGTACGCTAATGGGCTGCTGTTAACGCAAGTGCCGACGTTACATCGCGCTAGCGCAGATAGAGCATCTGCTAGCTCTATCTGCGCTAGCAGTGACGGACCCGGAAATGCTGAAACCCGCATCTCAGGGTCCGTCACTCAATGACGGCACATCCCTAGTGCACGCCCATTGTGGGCTTGCGCTAGCGATGCGTCCGACATTGCAGTCAATGGTGGCCGTAACGGACTACGTTACACCGCGTTTATGCCGCGGTGTAACGTAGTCCGTCTAACGGACACCATTAACGCAATGTGAACCCAGCCTTAGTGCATGGGCATTGTGAGTCTTGGAGACCCGCTCCTTTGTAATGTGACAGTTTTTTTTAGGACGCCCTCCTCCATGTTTCTTCCAAGGGGGGATTGGGGTGCTTGCAAATTTGGGTCAAGGTGGCCCTTGCATTCAATGCATAAGGAAACTGTATGGCAGGACAGGACCAACTGAAGACTGTGAAGTGGGGTTTCCTGTCGTCATCCAGTATCTGGGTTTAAAGGCTTATTGGGGTGCATATGACTTGATAGCAGGGCAGGCCTTGCATTCAGCGCAACTTTTTTTAGGAGGCCCTCCTGTACCTCCCGTGAAAGGGGTATTGGGGTGCGTTGTAATTCTTGCAGCCCAGCCACTCACTGCATAGGCAATAAGAGCATAGGAGACCCACTGTTTAATAATGGCCCTTTAAGAATATTAATGCCGCCTGATGCCCCTCTAAAAATAGGCTTTGTGACTTTAAGGGTATGTGCACACGTTGCGGATTTCCTGCGGGTCGTTTTTTGCCGTGCAGAAATGCTGCAGATCCACAAGTGATTTACAGTACAATGTAAATCAATGGTAAAAAAAAAATGCTGTGCTAATGGCGCGGAAAATTCCGTGCGGAAACGCTGCGGATTAAAAGAAATAGCATGTCACTTCTTTTTTGCGGATCTGAAGCATTTTTGTACCCATTCCATTATAGAAATCCGCAGGGGTAAAAAACGCAGTAAATCTGCAAACAATCCGCAGTAAATCAGCAGCAAATCCGCACAATATCCGCACAAAAAAACGCGTCAAATCCGCACCTGCTTTTTCTGCCAAGAGATGCAGAATCTGCACCAAAAATTCCTAAGCCTAATCAGCAATGTGTGCACATAGCCTAAGAGTCCCTCCTTCATAAATGAAACAAGATGTGTCTCCTTATTTGTCACACACCACATGGCCAGCTAGGGTTGCTAAATGTTACAATGACATTTCACAGTGAATGCATTTATGTTTGTTGAAAGCAATGTTAAATTTGAAAAACGCATCAAAAACGCTGCATGTGAACATAGCCAAAGTGGTGGAGGAATATTTTGGTCTGTCCCTGTATGCTTCCAGTGCATGCCCTGCTCTGCCCTGTCCCTGTACGCTTCTAGGGTGGCTCTGCTCTTCCCTGTCCATGCACGCTTCCAGTGCGTGCTCTGCTCTGCTCTGTCCCTGTACGTTTCCAGTGTGTGCTCATCTCTGTCCCTCTACATTTCCAGTGCCTGCTCTGCTCTGCCCTGGATCCCATGCCTTTGGTGTCAACTCTGCCTTGTCCCGGATCCCGTGACTCTCTGTGACTTCTCTGCTCCGTCTGGTTCTTGGTGAGTACCCCAATTCTCCTCGTTATCTTCGAACCGCCCCTCTGGCATTAGCTATTATGGTATACCTTCCTCCTAGGCCTGTCCCTAACGGTCCCTGTATAGGGGTTGGTTCCACCTGGCCTACTCGCCTACTTGGTACCGTGATCCAGTGTGTCCACTCCAGGATTCATAACAATCTGTCACTCTCTACCTATCCTCTGTGTTCATTGCAAGGTCTGTTATTCTCTACCTGCACTCCATTTCTTGGAAGGAGTTTGTCACCATATACAATATACTTACAAACAGGATCCTTCCTGTACTGTGAATACCCTGCAATGACTGGCACTACCTCACCTGAGCCTACCATGTGTATCTTACTGGTCTGTGACTTTCTACCTGCGATCCATGTTTATTGAATGGTCAGTGATGCTCTACCTGCCCTTCATGTGTAGTGGTGGGTCTGTTATTCTCTACCTGCCCTCCATGTTTATTGCATGGTCTGTCACTATCTGTCCTTCATGCGCAGTCCTGGATCTGTCACTCTCTACCTGTCCTCCATGTATAGCGCTTGGTCTGTCACTCTCTACTTGTCCTCCATGTGTAGTGTTGGGTCAGTCATTCTCTACATGCCCTCCATGTGTAATGCGAGCGTAAGGTGCCCAAGCGATGTAGTCATGGGCGACTTTCTTTTCCCACTCACTTTGTCACCCTACAGACAACATGCGTCCTTGTCCTGGTGTACTGCTGTATGAGGAGTGCATCGCACTTACTTCATGGCCGCAGGCCTCCATTGGCTCCAGGCTCTCCTCTTCTGAAACCTCTGCAGTAATAATTCCAGGGGACACGGATTCCATAAAAAACATCAACTTTTACTTGACAAATGGCAGTCTTTACAAACAGGCATACAGGATAAGGCCCAATGGGTTGTCGTCTTTCCTACAGGTACCGGACACAACATCAGCCCTGGTTCTCGGTATGAGTAGGGAACCCCTCTTGCTATCTTTTCCCTAGCATTAGGAATGCTTCTCTACTTGTAGGAGTAAGTTTGGATCCCATCTCACTCTGCCTCTGAGAGCTTGAGTTCAATATCTCCTGAAGCTTCGCAGAAGGATTGTACACTGACGTCTATCTCGAGGTTCCCAGGCCGGAAAGGGTACTTGTGCAGAGGGGTTGTCTAGCAATCCACTGCCCCGAGTATTAGGCCATCAGTCACACTACAGTTCTTCAACTGGCTAACACTTCCTGAACCTGACACTAACTCTGAGTTCCCCTTCCTAAACTGGGCCAGCCATTCCAGCTAACCCTGCCTCAGCTAGACTGCAGCCCCAGTGAATGTTACCCTTTTATAACAAATGTGAATATCAAATACATTTAACCCTTTAGAGTGTCAGGCAGCAGACCATCAGCTCCACCACTCCTTCACAGAGTCTATCACTCCCTACTTGCCTAGGATATTGTAAAGTATAGGCATAGGATGAACACAGACCTGATAAAAGTTACAGTTGACTGATGGTGATTTTGTCAACATTGAGTTGTAAGTTTTTCCTGCGTTTTTGGGCTGTTTTGTGCCACAGTCTTTGAATTCTGATTTTCCTATCTCCCAGTACTGCTTTTTCCCAATGATGGTTAAGTCTCATATGTTGTGGGACAAGACTTTGTTCATTTGTAATTATTATTAATAATAATAATAATAATAATAATAATTATTATTATTATTTTTAATCTATGTTAGCTGTGGGCCAACAAGAAACAGGGTAATAACTATAACTCATAGTCTAAGAACATGGTGACTCTTTGTAAAACACTGTGTGTTGACAAGTCTGTACCAATAATGAAGCCTGGATAAAGTTACGGTTCTGTTCACATTTGTGTTTATTAATTTTTCTGTTCTGCTCTGTCATATATATGAGGGTGGGACTTGTGGGACAGAGAAAGTTACATGCATCTGCCCATGAATGAATGCAGAGATGGATTCAGTGGGGATACCACAGAAACACTAGACTCTACACTTGCGGACACAGACAGAAAAGTTCAATAGCTCATAATTATGCACAATTCCATCTACTTTGAAGGTGGAAATTGGACTCATTACCTCTTGGGCCCTTGTGTGTCTGCACATGTCTGTATGTAACCTGCTCCATACAAAGACGCTTGTATAGTACCTAGAAAATGCTGGGTAAATTGAAAATCCTTTCCAGATTTTCATGACTTTGCTGTTCAGTGATGTCATAGTGAGCAGGTTGCGGGATGCAGTGACGGACAGGAGGCAGAGCAAGGGTTACTTATTTTACTTAATAGGGGAATACTCCACACAGGGAGGCAAACAGTTTAAATGGGGAAATAAACAGTTAAATGGCAGAATGAACGGTTCAATGGCAAAAGGATATGCAGGGTTGAAAACAGTAGCGTAGCTACTGGGGGGGCAGAGGGGGCCGTCGCCCCGGGCCCTGTCACATCAAGGGGCCCACCGGGAGCCAGGGCCACTTCTGTGATGAGACACAGCATAGGAGCAGAGCAGTATAATGTCTGCTCCCGTCTGATGGAGACTCTGCGTGCACGCTGCTATTAGCACAGGGCCGACTGCAGTCTCCCCCCTGCAGTGAATGGTTTCGCCTGTGTCTGACCTGATCATGAAGCTTTTCCTGGTTGCAGCATTCACTCTGTGCACGCTGGGATTGGCTCAGGCACGCTGGGTCCTAGTGCCCACACCATGCATTTCACTTCCTGGTCCTGCCTGCAGTGCAACTGCAAACTTTATCAGTAAGTGGGATGGAACTTATTATGTTTATTCAATTCAGGTATGCCACTGTGAGACCGTGGGGTATTGTGAGGGCAGAAGGTGGGTGAGGGGGGACAGGGCACTGAGGGGTGGATGTGAGATGATGGGGGCATTGGGGCTGAAGTGGGGGAGGGGGACAGGTCACTGGGGGCTGAATATTATAATGTTTAGTTCTGATATTATATGTACTCCATCACATAATATTTGCTGTGTGGGGAGGCTGGAGATGGGGGGGTCGGGGGCTTTTGATACGGACCACCTGGGTCTTTTATGATTATTAGTATAAGGAGCCGCATACAGTAACCAAGAGCTGCATCACATTTACAGCACCGCTCCAGTATTATTTTTTATTTCACTGCTGGAGCGGTGCTGAAAATCCGCGTCCCCTGCCCCCTGTCTGATACTCACCTTCTGGCGTCTTCATCTGTTTTAGTCTCCGCTCGGCTCCGTCTCCTGCAGTTTGTGGCCTGTCCGCGGTTCCAGTATTTCCTGGAGCAGCGCAGAGGTCACTAATCAATGTGAGTCTATGGGAGCCTCATTCTGGCCTCGTTCTCACTCTCAGGCTCTGTGCACACGGTGCGGATTGGCCGCTGCGGATTTGCAGCAGTTTTCCATCTGGTTTACAGTACCATGTAAACCTATGGAAAATGAAATCTGCAGTGCACATGGTGCGGAAAATACTGCGCGGAAACGATGCGTTGTATTTTCCGTAGCATGTCAATTCTTTTTGAAGATTCCGCAGCGTTTTACACCTGCTCCTGTATAGGATTCCGCAGGTGAAATCTGCACAAAAAACACAGGAAATCCGCGGTAAATCCACACAAATCCTCAACAAGTGCACATAGCCTCATGGTCTTACATTGAGCGCCTGTGACATAGCTTCTAACTTCTGGCCTGTCAGAAGCTGCGCTCACAAGTTTGAGCAGCGGCACTGCAGCAGTGCCACAAAATAGTGAATACGCCAGAGGATGAGTAAATGACCGGGGCATCCAAATCATGACAGGGAGCTGCGGGCCCATCATACTGTGTATAAGGGAGCTGTGTGTCCATCATACTGTGTATAAGGGAGCTGCTGGCCCATCATATTGTGATAAGGAAGCTGCGAGCCCATCATACTGTGTATAAGGAAGTTGTGAGTCCATCATACTGTGTATAGGGGAGCTGCGGGCCCATCATACTGTGTATAAGGGAGCTGCGGGCCCATCATACTGTGTATAAGGGAGCTACGGGCCCATCATACTGTGTATAAGGGAGCTGCGGGCCAATCATACTGTGTATACGGGAGCTGCGAGCCAATCATACTGTGTATACGGGAGCTGCGGGCCCATCATACTGTGTATAAGGGAGCTGTGGGCCCATCCTACTGTGTATAAAAGAGCTGCGGGCCCATCATACTGTATAAGGGAGCTGTGAGTCCATCATACTGTGTATAAGGGAGCTGTGAGTCCATCATACTGTGTATAAGGAAGCTGTGGGCTCATCATACTGTGTACAGGGGAACAGTGAGGGACATCATACTGTGTATAGGGGAGCTGTGGCCCCATCATACTGTGTATAAAGGAGCTGCAGGCCCATCATACTGTGTATAGGAAACTGTGAAGGCATATTGTGCATATGGGAGCTGTTGGCCCATTACACTGTATATAGGGGGCTCTGGGGGGCATTATACTTTCTATAGTGGAGTTCTGTCAGCATTATACTCTGTATAGGGGAGCTTTGGGCTCATACTATCTATAGGGGAGCAGTGAGAACATCATACTGTGTATAGGGGAGTTATAGAACCATCATACTGTGTATAGGGGAGCTGTGGGGGCCTTAGACTGTGTATAGGGAAGCTTTAAGCTCACGATACTGTGTATAATGGAGCAGTACATGGGGGAACTTAGGGGACATTATTATTGTGCATATGGTCCAATATGGCGGTAAAGTCAATGTTCGTTTTTGTATATAGATTTATTTTCAATAACAGTAGGGTCATATTCTGAGGTTCCCCTATATTCACAATAAGAGTGCGCAACCGTAGCTGTAATCAGGGTTAGCTGGTTAGGGGCCCACTCAGATGTTTCGCCCCCCCTAAGTTGAAACCCTAGCTACGCCCCTGGTTGAAAAACAGTAGATTCAGTAACGACAGTTCCTTTGTAAACTTATCGTGTTAGAAGTTTCACCGACTATAGATGCTGCTTGAAAGTCAGTATCACCAACAACAGCTAGTGCAGTGCTTGTCCAAGAAGGTCCTGCTGGTAACGGTGGTCCGTCTTCTGGCGGTAGTGGTGGGTGTCCGGTACCTTCCACTGAGCCCCTAGTCCATGAACATATGCGGCAATAGCAAACAAGGCCGCAGCCCAATCAGGGTCTCCCGTGTATGGGAAAGTATATACTGGTTAGGTGGGTTGCAAACGTCTGTCCAGTACTCGGTTCTCTCTTTGCGGCACGTGTGCTGTACTCACGGTCACGAAGCACATGGCACCTCGATCTCTGTCAGCTACTGGGCGCGCTGCACTTTTCTCTCTATACTGCGCGCTGCCTGTTCCCACCAAGACTGAAGCACTGACAACCACTGGCATGCTGTTTCTCCGGCGGGGTACTGCAGATTTCGGTCCGACGACGAGGGTAGCAGCGAACAGTCCTGAACTCTGCCCTGGCTCTTAGGCTGGCGAGCGTTGCTTTACTGAACAGGGCTCCAGGCTCTTTCTTTATTACTGTGGTGGGCTCCAGCAGCGTCCTGGCATCGGAACAGCCGCTTGTTGTCACGGCCTGGCTTTGCACCCCTCGGAGCCCGCCGCGCATTCACCTTCCCATTGTCACTGCTGGCTGGAAACTACACAACGCTGCACGCACTTTCACTTATAACCGTGCACCCAGCTTCCAGGTCAGAGCCCAGGTCCAGTCCTTTTTGTCATCCCTTGGGAAACAAGGGGCGCAGCCTCAGCAGTTCTGGACCCGGCTCAATACAGGTACTTTCAGCCAGGTCCTCCTCCTTACACTCCCCCTCTCTTTTTGCTTGCCATTCCATGGGCTAGACCTTTTCGCACTCCTTTATATTCTTCGGAGGTGAGTCAGATGCCCACAATTTTCGTATCCATTTCTGCCTCTCTTGCACCACATTCTGCCGAAGGAAAGAGGTCTGTGTGCAATCTTACTGAGTACTTGGAGGCTTCTCTTGAATTTGCTTGTTAGGAGTACTCAGAACTTCAGATTGAGTCGCAGAGGACGGGAGTACGTCCAAGTTCAATGGAGCAGCTATCTCTGGAGTTTCAGGCCTACATACTTCCCCTGTACTGTCGGGAGGCAAACCATTCATTTCAGAGAATGGAGAAAGTGGTTCTTCCTCCTCACAATCGGGTAACATGGGAGTGGGTGTTTCAGGGACACCTGGCACTTGTTCCCCTCCCTTGGGATCTTGTAACAGGCAGGAACGCAACATACTTCAGTGGACTATTCGGGTAGACACCTCTTCTTCCTCTTCGGGTTGATCCTCACAGACGAGCCCATTGGATACACTTTGGCATTCCATCCGATTTGCCTACATGCACCTGAGCAGCGCAGACATCTCACAGTAGACAGTCGGCATCTTCTCCCTCTCTTCTCGATGTCCGACATTGTGGCTTTGTCTGGCTCTGGGTGCGGCTCCCCTCCTCTCACCGTACCATTTCTTCCAGGGGTAGCACTCTCTTCAGTTGGCATGACCTTCGGAAGGGTGACTGAATCTTTGCCATCGGCTGTCTCTTGTAGGGCAACTTCTTCACAGGTGTCCCATCATTCCACATGTCCAACACTCACTTCCACGAATGTCCAGTGGGAACTTTGGTCTGGATCGCCTTCCTCCCCGAGAGGCATATCCCTTCCATAGTCACTCTTCAACCCAGGATCTGGAAGTAAATTTTGGGGCTGCTGTTGGAGTTTTTCTTATGCTCTGCATCTCTCCTCTAACATCTTTATTCTCTTGACATAAGTTACCCTGGGATATGGGAGAGGAAGCAGCAAGAACTTCCTTCAGGTTCTCAATCTCTGCCCTGATTTTCCACATTTCCTGTCGTAATTTGCGGGACCACTCCGGCTCTTCGTCGTTCTGGGTAGATACTTCGCGGCTCTAGAACATCCCTGCCAAGGCTGCGGTCCCCTGCTCCTGTTTTCTTTAGCACGCTTCTGCCTCATCTCTGAAAAAGTCATGTGCGGGTTAGCTCGCAGGCGCTCATGCAAGGCTTGCTTAAGCAGAGCATCTCTGCAGCCTGTCACTAGCTGGTCTAGTAGCACTATGTCAGGGGGTCCTACGCCTATGCCATCTTTCTTAATAATTGCAGTATGGATCTCCTGTAACACATTCACGTATTGAGTCACGGAGTCCCCCTCCCTTTGGACACACCTAAGCAAGCGCATGCGCAACTCTCCAACATCTGTGGGGTCTCCGTGCATCTCTACTACAATCTGTAGCACCTTGTTAAAGGTATCGTGCTCATGGGGAGGTCGAAACATAAAGAAAATCCTCACCTTTCCGGGGGTCATGGGGTACATCCTCAGCATTCCCCTGACTCGCTCAGTCCAGCCCCCAGCAGAGTGTTGTTCCCCGTAAACTTTGGGAGGTTGCTCAGCACTGCCTCCAGCTGTATACAGGCCCTTGGGGCACCTCCGACCGCTTGGTCTGCCACCCCTGCACCCGTGGACTGCATCCTGCCGACTACAAAAAGTGTGAGCAGGTTGCAGGATGCAGTGATGGACAGGAGGCAGAGCAAGGGTTAACGATATTACTTAACTGGGGAATACTCCACGCAGAGAGGCAAATAGTTTAAACGGGGAAATAATCAGTTAAATGGCAGAATGAACGGTTCAATGGCAAAAGGATAGGCAGGGTTGAAAAACAGTAGATTCAGTAAGGCTACGTTCACATTTGCGTTGTGCGGCGCAGCGTCCGCGACGCAACGCACAATGCATGCAAAACGCATGCACAACGCAGCCTTTTGTGACGCATGCGTTCACTTTTTGCATGATTTTTGGCACAGAAAAAACTGCATCATGCAGCGTCCTCTGCGCCCTGACAGTTGCGCCAAAATGATGCATGCGTCACAAAACGCAAGACAACGCATGTCCATGTGCCCCGCATGTTAAATATAGGGGCGCATGATGCATGCGTCGCCGTGGCTGCGCCCGACGCTGCGCCGCACAACACTAATGTGAACGTAGCCTAACAGCAGTTCCTTAGTACACTTATCATGACAGAAGTTTCACCGACTATAGATGCTGCTTGAAAGTCAGTATCACCAACAACAGCTGGCGCAGTGCTTGCCCAAGAAGGTCCTGCTGGTAACGGTGGTCCGCCTTCTGGAGGCAGTGGTCAGTGTCCGGTACCTTCCACTGAGCCCCTAGTCCATGAACATATGCGGCCGGAGCAAACAAGGCCGCAGCACAATTAGGGTCTCCCATGGGTGGGAAAGTATATGCTGGTTAGGTGGGTTACAAACGTCTGTCCAGTACTCAGTTCTCTCTTTGTAGCACATGCGCTATACTCACAGCCAAGACTGAAGCGCTGACAACCACTGGCACACTGCTTCTCCGATGGGGTACTGCAGATCACGGTCCGACGACGAGGGTAGCAGCGAACAGTCCTGAACTCTGCCCTGGCTCTTAGGCTGGCGTGCGGTGCTTAACTGAACAGGGCTCCCGCCTCTTTCCTTATTACTGTGGCAGGCTCCGGCAGCATCCTGGCGTCATTTTGGCCTGGCTGTGCACCCCTCGGAGCCCACTGCGTAAGCACTGTCACTGCAGGCGGGAAACTGCACGACGCTGCGTGCGCTTTCACTTATAACCACGTCCTCAGCTTCCGGGTCAGAGCCCCGGTCCAGTCCTTTTTGTCTTCCCCCGGGAAACAAGGGACGCAGCCTCAGCAGTTCCGGACCCGACTCAATACAGGTACGTGCAGTCAGGTCCTCCTCCTTACACTATCACTGAACTTTATTGCCACTTTGCTTAGCTGCCAGATAGTTAACTGAGAAGTTATAATCGCCCGTCTATAATTTATGTTGTACAACACTTGTGTATGCGCATGTGCGGATGAACGGCCTCTTATAGGCTAGCGTCCGGTCACATTACCGGAACGGATCAATATTTATATCAGACTGATACCTTGCCAAGGCCACGCCCCCTGAGGAAGCTATAATTTGAACGCCAAAAGCGCATCAAGGTGCGTGGCCGAGGTAATGGCAGGACAAACCATCATTATGGGTAATTAAACCTTTTTTTATACTAAATATGATCACGCATTGATGTTGGATGCAGCAGTGTGTTCTGGGGATCGCTATACTATATGCTTTGTTGGTCTGTTAAGGCATACTTAGCTATACACATGTGACATGTTCTAGTCCATTATAACAGAATACATGCCCTGTTGTTGCACCCGATACATATATACATCCTGACCTTTCTTCGGCCCTATTTCTACACTTGTGGGTTCAATCACCTAGTGATTTAAAACCCATATATTGTATAAGTTGTACATTCCTTTGGATATAATTTATTTTTGCGCATAATTTTTTGTATAAATGAAATTTTGGTGTAATTTTATTGGCAATTTGGACTCGATTTTCTCCTTGAGTACGCATAATTTAGCGAGTTGCTTTGTACATGGGTAAATAGTATAATATTACTGGTAAATTTATGTAGTACTTGTGTATTGATTGACTGTAGGTTGTTGACCAGAAGAAACTAAATCCATTTAATATGGGACACAAATCACACCATTTCTAAAGAAGTCCTACAATTAATTACCCAAGGTGACCATCTAACTCCAGGTGGTGTCGGCAAGGGTGACGGCTCCACAAGCACTTCATATTTTTGGAGCAATGACCTATGGAAAACACTGTGAATTTTAAGTGTTAGAGAAAGCTCAAGATGAAAGGCCACAGGATGAATTAAGGTGACCACCTTTTAAGGACAAATGAACCTGGATCTATTTTCCAGGAAGGAATTTTCAGTTTAATATTTCTGGTAGCCAGCCGTTTTAAATCATTCACACCCACAATCTGGACCTGACAACTGTTTCTTATCAGCCTTGAGTTTGTATCTGTCCCCTATGATCTTTAAGTTGCTCTGAACCCCTTGCCATACAGATGAGAGTGATGAAGAGAATCGGACTCCCCAAGAACCCCTGAAGACCCCTCCTTACTGAAGGTAACTGAAGGTGAAAGCCATATGCACCAAAAAATGGCAATTTATCAGTGGACTCAACAATTTTGACAATTTTTTAAGGCAAACTCAGCTAATGGTAGAAAAGATGACCAATCCCCCTGATTATATGACACCAAACACCTGAGGTATATCTCCAGACTTTGGTATAGACATTCAGTATGGCCATTAGCTTCACGATGAAACACTGAAGAAAAGGATAGATGCATCTCTAGGTGAGAACAAATGCCCTCCAGAATTTAGATACAAACTGGGTATCCCAATCAGACACCACATCGGAGAGATACCCGTGAAGCTTCACGATCTCGTGGACAAACACCTTTTAAGGAAACACACACGAGAGGAGAGCAGGGGATATGGTTATCCCCCCGCCTTCACCAATCTGTGACAGAGCTTACACAGTCCTAGCTCTGTAGTGCCCCACCTTACCCTCAGGTCAGTTAGGGAACTGCATCTAGGATAAGTAGTCGCCGGAGGGGCTGCCCTGTCACGTACCGGTTATCGGGGCACTCTACAATGAGGGCGATATATATATCACCAATCTCAGGCCGGGAATACCAGTCCCAGGCCGGGAATAAATATATAAACCTCCGGTCCATTACTGCCAGGATTCCCCAATAACACCAGAATGGTATGATGTCACCAGTTCCTTGTTAAATATAAGCCCAGTCCATTAACAAGCTTATATCAGGTCAGAAACCAACCTCAGGTAGCGTATAAGTACTAGCCGAACTCACTGTTGTGGGAAATCGGGTTTGAAGATAAAAGAGCAACCCAAAAATAATTGAAATTTTTATTGCCCAAAGGCGCACTAGATACTACAAATATATACAGAGTCATATACAGGTATTACAGCTAGAAGTACAGATAGAAGTAGGGTACAGGTTGGGGAAAGCAGTTAACTGTGTCACATTACCATTTCCTTTAACTTGTGGATGGAGGGAAGCTCTCATATCCACAGGCATCTTCTTAGTTTCTGGTCCGTCTCCATGTGTGACGTGATGCGGCTTCCATGGCAGAACAATGACAAAGGCTAAAGGTGTGCAGCTAGCTTTTAACCCCTAGCTCTCTCCCTCCCATATTTGCCACCGTTCCTCTGGGTTGATCTACTAGCTGAAATAAGTCCCAATATCTAGGATGGGTCATAACTTCCTAGCGGGAGGTCCAAACAGGACGACTGACATCTCAACGGGTTCATTGGGGCTGGAATGATACGGAGAGTCCAAACTTGGGTCAGCTAAGTGTTTCTGGAGAGCCAGTCTCAATAGCTCGGTATCCGGAACCACTAGAGCAAGATGAGATGCATGGGTGATTGCGGAGGACTCCCAGGGTTCTGGTGGTATATTGGACCTAACCCTGAGATTCACGGTACTTTCATAATTCATCTCTATATGTCGGTGACACCCTAGAGCTTTCCTTTGATGTTGGCCGGCTTGCACAAAAGACAGCAGGGGGTCCCAGTCTTCATTAACACGTGGCCTCTAATTCTCTGGCCAAACCGAGCAACAAATTTTACAGTAAAGTTATGATTATTATAGTGGCTAAGTCCCCTAAATCACCATGTGATTAGTTAAATTTTATTTTGGGGGTGACAGATTTCCTTTAACAGGGTTGTCCCGAACTCAAACAAATACATATTAATCTCACCTGTTGATTCCCGTCACTCCAGCACTACCAATCCAGTTATCTCATTGATAGTTGTGAGTAGGGTTGAGCGACTTTTACTTTTTCAGGATCGTTTCGGGTTTTGTGAAACCCGACTTTGTCAAAAGTCGGGTCGGGTGAAATCGGCCGATTATTGCGAAAAGTCGGTGATCCAACCGAAATACGAAACCCAATGCAAGTCAATGGAGAATCAAAGTCGGCAGTGAGTGGAGGACAGGAAAACACCAACAGAGCCCATTTTAATGCCAAAAACATCAATTCTTGTTACTTAAGCTTGTCAATCTTAATTTACCTTATAATAATAGTTACCCATTGAAAATTTGGGTGTCATTTGGCAACAGTTGTGGGGGGAGTAGGGCTGGCTCAAGTTTTTCGTGGGCCCAGGAAACGCGGACTACGTCACGGCGGTGGAGCAGGGAGAGGTAAGTATTTCAACTTTGCAAGTGCTGTGATCATGAGCAAGCATGGGGGGCACACTCGTTCGCATTGCCACTGGCACAGGGCCCCTCAAAGTACGGCGTTGTGATTGATGGCGGGGGCGCCTCCCACCGGCAGAGACACTTTTGCATACTATGAGGGGCCCTGTGCCAGCGACGTCGCCAATGAGTATGCCCCCCCACCTGTTGAAGGAACCGGCACTTTCATCTGCACCTTCCTCTTTGTCCCCATGTAAAGTGGTATAGTATGCGGGAAGGGGAATCTGAGTTTCAGCAGGGTCACATTCAGGCTGTGTAGAGTGCAAGGGGAATGTAGTGGCCTGTGTTAATGTACTAGCAGACTCATCTAGCAGTGGCTGGGCAATGGGCAGGAATGAGGAGGAAACACAGATATAGGCACAAAATAAAAAAGTCGGCTAAAAGCTGTTAAAAATTGGTAACAGGAGTAAACAGGCGGCATTGTTTTCTTCAGTGGAGGAGAACAACAATCAGCGGCAGACACCGTTAGTAGGCCCAACCAAACAAGTAGGCCAAATGCAGTTTCATATTCTAAATATAGGCTGAAAGCCTGAAGATTGAAGCTCAGCTTTGTGTAGTAGAGTAAAACAAGAGGCAGCAGCAGACAACGTTACTAGGCCCAAACCAAGAACTAGGCCAAATGTAGTTTCATATTGTTGTTACAGGCCGAAAGCCTGAAGCTTCAAGCTCAGCTTTGTTTAGTAGAGGAAAACAAGAGGCGGCAGCAGACAATGTTACTAGGCCCAACCCAACAAGTAGGCCAAACGCAGTTTAGTATAAAAAATATTTAAACGAAAGCCTGAAGATTGAAGCGCAAGAAAAATAAACCAGGAGAACACCAAGGAGCAGCAGACACCGTTAGTAGGCCCCAACCCAACAAGTAGGCCAAATGCAGTTTAATATTTGAAACGAGACAACAGTTGAAGTTCAGCTTTGTTCAGTGAAGGAAAAAAAAGAAGCAGAGGCAGACACCGTTATTACGCCCAAATAATAAAGACAGTGGTAGTAGGCGCAAAGTATTAAATGGAGTCCAGGGCCCCTGTATATTTTAACTATCATCTATCATTTCAAATAATTCGTATTGGCAGTGCCATTTCAGGTTTTACCCGCACATACTACACAGTGGTGGAGCTGGGAGAGGTAGTATTGCAAGTGGTAGAGCACTGTTCAATCTGGGGGGGGAACACTCTCTCGTCGTCGGCGGTACTGGCACAGGGCCCCTCATATTACGACGGTGTAATATGAGTTGTGGTTCAGTGTCTCCCCCCAAAAAATGAGGAAGTCTGGTGGAAGAGGCCGTGGGCGGGGGTTGCCAGCTGGTACTGATGGTGCTGGTGGTGCTGCATCTCGTGGTAGTGGCAAAAACACAGTAGCACCTAAGGCTGGAGGTGTTCAGGTTGCGTCATCGTCTGGCTACACAAGGCCTCGAAGGCTCCCTTACCTGGGAGTAGGAAAAAAGCTTTTAAAGCTGGAGAAGCAGGAAAAAGTGTTGTCTTTCCTTGCTGACTCACCCTCTAGCTCTTTCGCCTCCTCATCCCAAAGTTCTAAATGTAAGAGCAGCCAGTCGTCAGTGGATGCTCCCGGTCAGGAAAAAGACGTTTCCTTGTGTCCTTCTCCCAAACCAAAAGTGAAAAATGCAGCAGGCGACACTACAGGTTACTCCATGGAGCTCTTTACACATACCGTGCCTGGGTTACAAAGGGAAATTGTACACTGCCAATTACAAGGAGAATAGGACATGGAGTGCACTGATGCACAGCCACAGCTAGATTGTGATGCTGTTCCATTGACTCTGATCACTACATTGCCCTTGCAGTTTACTTTGCCAGAATGTGACCCTGATGAGACTATGGTGCCCCGTCCCGAACGCTATAGCACCTTACACAGTGACACTGAGGAAGGTGCACATGACATTGAGGAGGAGGTGATAGATGACCCAGTTGTTGACCCAGATTGGCAGCCATTGGGGGAAGAGGGTGCCACTGCCACTAGCTCAGAAGCGGAGGAGGATGATCCGCAGCAGCCAACTACATTGCAACAGCTGTCATCTGGCAGGCCCGTATCAGGTCAAAAATGTTTGCGAAAAACAAAAACAGTTTTAGTAGAGCGTGGCCATTCGGTGAAAGTAGCACAGCGCACAATGCCTGAAAAGGTTTTCGATAGTAGGAAGAGTGTAGTGTAGCTATTTTTTAACCAAGATCAGAATGATCAGTCAAAAGTTATCTGTAAGAAATGCTCCAAGACCTTTAGCAGAGGGAAGAATCTTCAAAATTTAAATAAAACGTGCATGCGTAGACATTTAATCAGCATGCACTTGCAAGCCTGGACTAACTACCAAACGTCACGTACCGTTGGTGTACCTGTTCAGAATGAAGGTAGTCAGCAACGCTACATTGCTTCCCTCACTGTAAGCCCACCGGTTAGGACACCACCAGCAGCAAATATGGAGGTATCATCGCAAAGCCAAAGCAGTCAGGGAATCACGAGGTTATTGGTAGGAAACACTGTATGTAGGCCAACATCAAGAATACCATCACCAACCCTCTCTCAATCCGCCATGTCCACCACCACCACCACCGCTAGTTCCACCATATGCAGCTCTCCAGTCCAGCTCACCCTACAAGAGACTCTTGTTAGGAAAAGAAAGTACTCATCCTCTCATCCGCGTACACAGGGTTTGAATGCCCACATTGCTAGACTAATCTCGTTAGAGATGATGCCCTACCGTTTGGTTGAAAGCGAAGCTTTCAAAGACCAGATGGCCTACGCAGTACCATGCTATGACCTACCCAGTCGGCACTTCTTTGCGAGAAAAGCCATCCCAGCCCTCCACCAGCATGTCAAAGACTGCATTGTCCATGCACTGAGGAAATCAGTCAGTGGAAAGGTGCACCTTACAACAGATGCATGGACCAGTAGGCATGGCCAGGGATGTTACGTGTCCATCACAGCGCACTGGGTTAATGTGGTGGATGCCGGGTCCACTGGGGACAGCCATAGTGGGACAGTTCTGCCTAGCCCACGGTCTGGGAAACAATTGGCTGTAGGCGTTCGCCACCCCTCCTCCTCCTCCAGAAGCGAAAGCTCATCCACAGAGCGCAGTCGCATGACCACTCCATCCGCAGTTGCCAGTGTTGCACACGAGGTGTCCCATTATCGAACAGTTAGTGGTAAGCGTCAGCAGGCTGTGTTACAAATGAAGTGTTTGGGCGACAACAGACACACCGCGGAAGTACTGGCCGAGTACTTGCAGCAAGAAACTCAGTCATGGCTGGGCAGTGTACAACTTGAGGCAGGCAAGGTAGTCAGTGATAACGGAAGGAATTTCATGGCTGCCATAGCCCTTTCAGAACTGAAACACATACCTTGCCTGGCTCACACCTTGAACCTGGTGGTGCAGTGCTTCCTGAAAAATTATCTGGGGTTACCAGCCCTGCTCCTGAAGGTGCGAAGACTTTGCTCGCACATCCGCCGGTCGTCCGTACACTCCAGCCGTATGCTGAACCATCAGCGATCGCTGAATCTTCCCCAGCACTGCCTAATAATCGACATTGCAACAAGGTGGAACTCCACACTGCACATGCTTCAGAGGCTGAGCGAACAGAGGCATGCTGTAATTTATTTGTGGGAGGATACACATACACGGGCAGGCACTTGGATGGCAGACATAGAGTTGTCTGGTGTGCAGTGGTCGAAGCTACAAGACCTCTGTCAAGTCCTTCAGTGTTTTGAGGAATGCACACGGCTGGTAAGTGCAGATGACGCCATCATAAGCATGAACATCCCACTAATGCGTCTGCTGATGCAAAGTTTGACGCACATTAAGGAGCAGGCGTCTGCAGCCGAAGAGGAGGGAAGCCTTGATGACAGTCAGCCATTGTCAGCTCAGGGAACTCTCCTGGACGAGGTGACGGACGAAGAGGAGGAGGATGATGGGGATGAATATTTATGGGAGGAGGATGCTTCTCAGGGGGTAGTAGAAACTGGTGGTGTTGCAAGGTCAGGTACAGGGTTTTTGCGGGACACAAGTGATGATGATTTGCAAGAAAGTGCTCCTCAACCAAGCACAAGCAGTGAATTGACACCTGGAACATTGGCCCACATGGCTGAGTATGCCTTGCATATCCTAAAAAGGGACCCCCGCATTATCAAAATGATGACCGATAACGATTACTGGTTGGCCTGCCTCGTGGATCCATGATATAAAGGAAAATTACAAAATATCATGCCACATGAGAACCTTGAGCAAATATTGGCTACCAAACAAGCAACTCTTGTAGACCATTTGGTTCAGGCATTCCCAGCACACAGTAGGGGGCAACATGGCAGAGGTGTTTTAGGTGCACAAATCCGAAGTGGCGTTGGATAGAGGGGTTTTATGACCAGGTTGTGGAGTGATTTCGCAATGACCGCTGACACGACAGGTACTGCTGCATCAATTCAAAGTGACAGGAGACAGCTTTTGTCCAGTAAGGTTACGAACTACTTTTCCGCCCTTATCGATGTTCTCCCTCACAGGTCATTCCCCTTTGATTACTGGGTATCTAAAATAGACACCTGGCCTGAATTGGCAGAATATGCATTACAGGAGCTCGCATGCCCTGCTGCTAGTGTGCTATCAGAAAGAGTCTTCAGTGCTGCTGGTTCAATATTGACCGAAAAAAGGACGCGTCTGGTTACCCGAAATGTTGATGATCTAACCTTCATTAAAATGAACCAATCATGGATTTCAAATTATTTGGCCCCACCTTCCCCTGCTGACACGTAGCTTGCCTGCAAAATGTCTTGCTTTTGGCCTCCTATTACTGACTTCTCCAATTCCTCCATTTGCAGCTGCTCAATGTCTACCATAGGCCATTTTTATACCTCCCTAAATGGGCTGACTCCCCCCACAGGGCTGTGGTCACCACCTGGCGCAAGCACCCGTGCGAGTGCCGTTTGCCTGGACAGGTGGGTGTGCCCACTCTTGGGCGACGGCACTGGCACAGGGTCCCTCATAGTACAATGAAGTGTCTCTGACGGTGGTGGTGCACAACCAATGTCAGACACACCGTCGTAATATGAGGGGCCCTGTGCCAGTACCACCACCCACGAGTGAGTGTTCCCCCCCAGCTCGAACAGTGCTCTACCATTTGCAATACTTACCTCTTTTTTGGCAGACATTTATCCTACTTACATATTTGGGCCTACTCACTGTGTCAGCTTCTCATTACAGTTTTCCTCCACTGAACAAAGCAATGCCGCTTGGTTAGTCCTCTTCCCATTTTTGAACTGCATTTAGCCTGCTTACTTATTTGGGCCTACTCACTGTGTCAGCCTCTCATTACAGTTGTCCTCCGCTGAACAAAGCAATGCCGCCTGTTTAGTCCTGTTACCAATTTTGAACTTCATTTAGCCTACTTACTTATTTGGGCCTACTCACTATGTCAGCCACTCCTTACAGTTGTCCTCCGCTGAACAAAGCAATGCCGCCTGGTTAGTCCTGTTACCAATTTTGAACTGCATTTAGCCCACTTTATTATTTGGGCCTATATCTGTGTTTCCTCCTCATCCTGCCCATTGCCCAGTCACTGCTAGATGAGTCTGCTGGTACATTGACCCAGACCACTACATTCCCCTTGCACTCTACACAGCCAGAATCTGACCCTGCTGAAAGTCAGGTTCCCCTTCCCACATACTATACCACCTTACACGGGGACAAAGAGGAAGGTGCAGATGAAAGTGCAGGTTCCTTCATCAGGTGGGGGGGCATACTTGTTGGCGACATCACTGGCACAGGGCCCCTCATAGTTTGCAAAAGTGTCTCTGCTGGTGGGAGGTGCCACCTGCCGTCAAACACGCCGCCATACTATGAGGGGCCCTGTGCCAGTGCCAATGCCAACGAGTGGGCCCCCCCTGCTTGCTCAGGATCACAGCACTTGCAAAGTTGAAATACTTACCTCTTCCTGCTCCACCGCCGTGACGTATTCCGCGTTTCCTGGGCCCACGAAAAACTTGAGCCAGCCCTACCCCCCACAACTTTAGCCAAATGACCCCCAGTTTTCAATGCCTAACTATTATTATAAAGTAAATTAAGATTGACAAGCTTCAGTAATAAGAATTGATGTTTTTGGCATTAAAATGGGCACTGTAGGTGTTTTCCTGTCCTCCACTCACTGCCGACTTTGATTCCCCTTTGACTTGCATTTGGTTTCGTGTTTCAGTCGGACCCCGACTTTTCGCAATAATCGGCCGATTTCACCCGACCCGACTTTTGAGAAAGTCGGGTTTCGCGAAACCCGACTCGATCCGAAAAAAGTAAAAGTCTCTCAACTCTAATCGCGAGCACAGTAATGCTTGGGCGAGCACCGAGCATTATCGAGCATGCTCGCTCGTAACTAGTCTAAACCCATGCTGTGTTGGTGGCTGTGTAAAAATAAGGCTCGTTTCCTCTGTCGCCTCCCATCAACCATGAAAAACAGAGAGGGGAAGATTATCCTTTTCACCTGACAGTTGCTCGCCCATCATCTCTTACTCCTCCATTTGTTCCTTTGATCTTGCGCCTTCAATAACAGTTTGTCTGTTAGCACCAGCCCCCCTCAATTGCAGTAATCCACCCTCCCTTGGCACCCATCTGTGTGATGACTGTCTGGAACTTAGAGACAATGTTATCCCTTCCACATCCTTCTCTGCATCCTCCTCTTCTTCTGGGACCACCATCTCCACCCGCAGGCTATTCAAAGTTTGCTCTAGCATATAGATGACCGGAATAGTGATGCTGATAATGACATCATCAGTGCTAACCATCTTAGTAGCCATTTCGAAACTGTGCCAAAGGGTGCAGAGGTCCTTAATCTGTTCCCAGTCTGTAAACGTGATATGCGCCATGTCTGTACTGCGTTGGCCCAGGCTATACAACATGACATACTACCTCAGGACTCATTGCTGCTGCAACAGTTGCTGCAACATGAGCAGAGTGGAATTCCACCATGTTGGCACATCGCATATGAACCTGTTAACTGGCCTGAACAAAGATCTCTGTACCAGTGCAAGTCGATGACCTGAGGGGTGCAAATGACGGAAATGAGCATACAGCATATGTGCTTTCAGGAGCAGCTCACCCAGGCCAGAATGGTGGCGGAGAAGACACTGTACCACCAGGTTGAGGATGTGAGTCATGCAAGGCATGTGTGTGAGCTTGCCTCACAGTAGGGCCGCCACCAAGTTCGCACTGTTATCGGTCATGGCCTTCCCTGGATGCAGGATAAGCAGAGACAGCTATTGATCAAACTCAGCCTGGAGAGCTGTCCACAACTCTTCAGCTGTATGACTGCGATCTCCAAGGCATATCAATTTTAATACTGCCTTATTACAGTGAGCCCTGGCTGCGCAGTACAGAGGTGGTGGGGATTCGCCCTGCACTATTGGAACACATGTCTCATTAAAGAAGAGTTGAGGGTGCAAGTGGAGGCCCTAGAGAAGATAGAAGAGGAGTCAGAAGCAGTGGAGCAAGTGCTAAATGTAGAGGTTTTTCCTGCAAGCCTTGGGATTCCAAGACTTGTGGAGCAGCGCCTGCCCCCAGAGCAACCAGAGTCACCCAGTGCCCAGTCAGCGAGAGGTAACGCCTTTGGCCATGCTTACTCGTCCAAGTGTCTGTGGTGAAATGCACCCTGGCAGACAGAGATTTAGTCAAGGAACATGCGATGTTGTCTGTGACATACTTATGTAGCGCAAGCACAGCTTTATTAGAAAAGTAATGGCGACTGGGCAATTGGTGCTGGGGGAATACGACGGTCATCAGCTTTCAGAAACCGTCTGTATCTACCAGGCAGAAAGGCAGCATTTCCGTGGCCAACACATTGGAGATGGTGGAGTTCAACCTCTTAGCTTTGTCATGCATAGGTGAAAACAATCTTTTACATACCCACAACTGTGGAACCGTGGACTGGCTGCAGTGCTGAGACAGGGCAGAGTACGGTGAACTGGACAAGCTGCTGGACCATGAGAGAGGTGCAGGTGGAGATGTTACAGTGGATTGAGAAAGTTGTGGTGTGCTCTTCTCTGAGATCAGTCAAAAACAGCAGGCATGTCCGCTTCCATTACAGCTGATGGTGGTCTTTCAGTCAGTGTGACTGGAGAGAGTAAAGAACCCAAGTTTCTGCGGTCGTAGACCTGTGTCTCAATAGCTGGCACGGTAACAGAGGAGGAGGACGAAGCAGCAGATGTGAATAATGAGGCAGCTGATGGTTGTTGAGTTCCTCTGGTCTGAATTTTTGCACAGTGGGATTCCCACCGCAACACATGTTGATTGTGCATGTGAACTTTCTTGCATCTAGTAGTCAAATTATTACACTTTGTACCTCAACTTAATTTTTTTTTGCTAAGTTGGCAGATTATGTGAGTAGGCTCATCCTTTGAGTGTCAAAAAAGGCCCAGGCTACGCAACCCTTGCCACCCCTGTGAGCTACAGACCCGTGGATGCTGCTGATCACAGCTACAGTTGTGGCTGGGGATTATTTGCCATGACTGCATTACAACTTGTCTGTGACATATGGCACAGTGCAATCTCTTTGTCTTGCTCCTCAGATGACCTACTCAGCTGTGTGCTTCCATGGACATGCCAACTGGGATCTATCACCTCATCATCATCATCCTCTGTGTTATCACATTCCTCACCCTTGCAGTTACCCTCCTCATCTTCCTGCCCTGACAGCACAGTACAGTCCATGTGAGCCTAAAATATCTGAGTCTCATCAGCATCACCCCCCAGGAGTTAATGTCTGGTGATGAAGGTCAGGATGCAGTTCAGACCCTACTTCGTACTCGGATCCAAGCTAAAACAATTTTGGGCATCAGTGCAGATTTCCACTTCTTAACTCTGTGAAGCTTTTGAATACACTTCTGATGACCATTTCATAGAATGTTTGAACAGCTCTTCTGACTCACCCATCTGTGTTCCTTACAGTCAGTTGTATGGTTGGAGAGTTGGAATGCAGGGGGAGGTGGTGGAGGAAGAGGAGGAGAGGCCACTTGAAGCTGCCTCATCAACAAAGCGTACAGTGTACAGTGCATCTGCCAAAGAAAGGTAGTGGAGTAGCCCATGCAGTAACAGAAGTTGTCAGTTGTCTTTGTATAGGACGTGCGTTGGCTCACTAGTGCTTTCTTAAACATTACCACCTATCCCACGTACACCTTGTAGCCCCAAGTCTAATTCCCCTTCCACCACAGCCTCGATTTTTTCCCAGTCATGTTGCTCAGATAGTGTGGTAGGAGCACAGAACAAGCAACAAAAGATTAGATTTTAAACTCTTCACCACCTCTGCAAACAGATGAATTTCAGCGACAGTAAATTCCAAGATGAAATATGGCGTTCGGTATCATGTTAGTCACAGAAGAAAGAATTGTTTGAGTGTGGATGAGACCTGTATGACAGAGAAGATAGGCTACAAACAATTTGAAACTCAGATGTGTCCCACTGTATGACATTAGGAACACAATAATCTTTTGGTGGCCACTGGATAAGGCCTCTATCACGCTACATGGAAGTGAGACAGAGGGAATGGTGAACCCGAGAGTGGACCCTCTGGGTCACGGCCCCAGAGCCCCCAAGGGCGAGCAAACCTGTTGGACGCACCCCCTATACAGTGGAGTGGAGTGTTAGGAGCAGGCTCAAGGAGGATGGAACCGCAACTGCTGGAGCCAAAGGGACGACTGAGTCAAGATGGTTAGCAGGAACACTGAGGATAAGAAGATGACTGGAGGCGGAGAGCTGAAAAAGAAACAAAAATAGTAAGTGATGGCAATACTGGAGACTATGGTGACAGAGAGGGACATTAGAACCAGGAATGGACAAGACAAGCACGGAAGGGAAGGAGCACTTGGAGCTAGCAAGTGAGAAGGCAGGAGAAGGGCTGAGAATGATGCAGGATCAGCTAGTAAGTGGAATCGCAGCAGCGAAGATACACAGGCGCTTACCTGAGTAAGCGCAAAGCAGAAATACCTGGTGGGCGCCGCCATATTGGAGGCGGGGCCACCGGGTCACAACCTCCCAGAAACCTGAGCGGTGGAAGAGACGCTACAGCGCATGCGCGGACCGCCGACGTGCTGGGAGCCAGAGAAGCCGGGCAGAAAAGAACGAGGTAAAAGAACGACCCCCTGATGAAGGCAGCGTGACGAAATGCGCGTTGGGGAGGGCGCCATCCAGGAAACCGGGATCTTAAGAGCACAGTAAGTATATGGTTATTATGACCGCATTATGTTTTCTCATTACTAATAGCCTCTTTTCCCATGTGCCAACACCTGCTGCTATTAACAGTGACACCTAGTTGTATTTTTTGTACAGTCCAGCCGATGAGTATTTCAATCTCTTACACATGTATTCTGGCTTGCACACTTTTTGCACACTAGCACTTTCCACATGAGATCATTGTCTCAGCGGTGCCTATTTATGGTTATTACCTTTGTACCTATATATTTTTTCTACCATTTTTTACCACTTTTTTGCACTTCATGTGTGGCATTTACCAAATGTAGAATTTTAATCCTGGTTAGGTGCGCCCTTTATTTATTTATTTATTTTTCATTTCTAATTACTATTTTCCATTGCATTTGTTCTATTCATGTTACTAATCTGATGTATTATTATTTAATAAAATTCTCATAATTTTATATGAACTACTTCAGACTTTTTGGTCGGGTTTCTCTTTCTGTTTTTTCTGTGGCTAATTTTCCCAATTGTCCGTACTTTTAGTCTTGCTCCCCACAGATATAATCACTACATAGCGGTACTATTAGCATTAACTTTACCATTATCACTACTATTATGCGTATGCAGCATCAATAGTAAAAAGATCTAATGTTACAAATAATAATATTAATAATAAAAAAAGTTATTCTCACCTTCCGACGTAGCGGCTGTCCTCAGCAGTGCAAGCGGCAGGTTCTGGTGCCAAAGATGCTATGCGAGAAGGACCTGTCATGACTAGGGTTGAGCGACTTTTACTTTTTTAAGATCGAGTCGGGTTTCGCGAAACCCGACTTTCTCAAAAGTCGAGTCGAGTGAAATCGGCCGATTATCACGCAAAGTCGGGGATCGACCGAAACACGAAACCAAATGCAAGTCAAAGGGGAAGCATAGTCGGCAGTGAGTGGAGGCCAGGAAAACACCTACAGTGCCCATTTTAATGGCAAAAACATCATTCTTGTTACTGAAGCTTGTCAATCTTAATTTACTTTATAATAAGTTAGGCATTGGAATTTGGGGGTCATTTGGCAAACGTTGTGGGGGTAGGGCTGGTTCAAGTTTTTAGTGGCCCCAGGAAACGTTGACTACATCACGGCGGTGGAGCAGGGAGAGGTAAGTATTTCAACTTTGCAAGTGCTGTGATCCTGAGCAAGCAGGGGGGGACCCACTCGTTCGCATTGGCACTGGCACAGGGCCCCTCAAAGTATGGCGGTGTGTTTGCACGGCGGGGGTGCCTCCCACCGGCAGCTACACTTTTGCGTACTATGAGTGGCCCTGTGCCAGTTATGTCACCAACGAGTATGCCCCCCCACCTGATGAAGGAACCTGCACTTTCATCTGCACCTTCCTCTTTGTCCCCGTGTAAGGTGGTATAGTATGCGGGAAGGGGAACCTGACTTTCAGCAGGGTCAGATTCTGCCTGTGTAGCGTGCAAGGGGAATGTAGTGGTCTGGGTCAATGTACCAGCAGACTCAGCTAGCAGTGGCTGGGCAATGGGCAGGATGAGGAGGAAACACAGATATAGGCCCAAATAATAAAGTGGGCTAAATGCAGTTCAAAATTGGTAACAGGACTAACCAGGCGGCATTGCTTTGTTCAGTGGAGGACAACTGTAATGAGAGGCTGACACAGTGAGTAGGCCCAAATAAGTAAGTAGGCTAAATGCAGTTCAAAATTGGTAACAGTAGTAAACAGGCGGCACTGCTTTGTCCAGTGGAGGAGAACAGCAAGGAGCGGCAGACACCGTTTGTAGGCCCACCCAAACTAGTAGCCCAAATGTAGTTTAAAATTCTAAATACAGGCCGAAAGCCTGAAGATTAAAGCTCAGGAGAAAAGCACAGGAGAACACCAAGGCGCGGCAGACACTGTAGTAGGCCCCAACCAAACTAGTAGGCCAAATGCAGTTTAATATCTGATATAGGCCGAAAGCCTGAAGATTGAAGCTCAGCTTTGTTCAGTGGAGGACAACACCAAGGAGCGGCAGACACCATTAGTAGGCCCCAACCAAACAAGTAGGCCAACTGCAGTGTTACATTAACAACTACTTAATGAGAGCCTGAAGATTGAAGCTCAGGAAAGTAAACCTGGAGAACACCTTGGAGCGGCAGACACCGTTAGTAGGCCCCAACCAAACTAGTAGGCCTAATGCAGTGTTATATTAACAACTAATTAATGAGAGCCTGAAGATTGAAGCTCAGGAAAGTAAACCTGGAGAACACCTTGGAGCGGCAGACACCATTTGTAGGCCCCAACCAAACTAGTAGGCCTAATGCAGTTTAATATCTGATGTAGGCCGAAAGCCTGAAGATTGAAGCTCAGCTTTATTCAGTGGAGGAGACAAGCAAGGGGCAGCAGACACCGTTACTAGGGCCCAACCAAACGAGTAGGCCAAATGCAGTTTAATATTTAAAATGTAGGCCGAAAGCCTGAAGATTGAAGCTCAGGAAAACCAACACAGGACAACACCAAGGTGCGGCAGACACCGTTACTAGGCCCACCCAAACTAGTAGGCCAAATGCAGTTTAATATTTAAATTGTAGGCCGAAAGCCTGAAGATTGAAGCTCAAGAAAATCAAACAGGAGAAAACCCAGGAGCGGCAGACCCTGTTACTAGGCCCAACCAAAGTAGTAGGCCAAATGCAGTTTAATATTTAAATTGTAGGCCGAAAGCCTGAAGATTGAAGCTCAGCTTTATTCAGTGGAAGAGACAAGCAAGGAGCGGCAGACACCATTAGTAGGCCCAACCAAACAAGTAGGCCAAATGCAGTTTAATAGCTGATCTAGGCCGAAAGCCTGAAGATTGAAGCTCAGCTTTATTCAGTGGAGGAGACAAGCAAGGGGCAGCAGACACCGTTACTAGGGCCCAAATAAACAAGTAGGCCAAATGCAGTTTAATATCTGATCTAGGCCGAAAGCCTGAAGATTGAAGCTCAGCTTTATTCAGTGGAGGAGAAAAGCAAGGGGCAGCAGACACCGTTACTAGGCCCACCCAAACTAGTAGGCCAAATGCAGTTTAATATTTAAATTGTAGGCCGAAAGCCTGAAGATTGAAGCTCAAGAAAACCAAACAGGAGAAAACCCAGGAGCGGCAGACACCGTTACTAGGCCCAACCAAAGTAGTAGGCCAAATGCAGTTTAGTATTTAAATTGTAGGCCGAAAGCCTGAAGATTGAAGCTCAAGAAAACCAAACAGGAGAAAACCCAGGAGCGGCAGACTCCGTTACTAGGCCCACCCAAACTAGTAGCCCAAATGCAGTTTAAAATTCTAAATTCAGGCCGAAAGCCTGAAGATTGAAGCTCAAGAAAACCAAACAGGAGAAAACCCAGGAGCGGCAGACACCGTTACTAGGCCCACCCAAACTAGTAGCCCAAATGCAGTTTAACATTCTAAATACAGGCCGAAAGCCTGAAGATTGAAGCTCAGCTTTTTTCCGTGGAGGACAACACCAAGGTGCGGCAGACACCGTTACTAGGCCCACCCAAACTAGTAGCACAAATGCAATTTAAAATTCAAAATACAGGCCGAAAGCCTGAAGATTGAAGCTCAGCTTTTTCAGTGGAGGACAGCGGTATTGAGTGGCGCAGACAGACAAAGGTAGTATGTGTTAAATAAATAAGTTGGCTCTATGCAGTTTTAAATAGGCTACAGGGGTACACAGGCAGCATTGGTGTGGTCAGCGGAGGATGATTGCAAGGAGGGACCGTGTTGTGAACTGTGTTTCTGGGCTCCCTCTGGTGGTCACTAACGGTATTGTGTTAGGCATGTCTTGTTGCAGGCCTGTGCTCCAGCTGTGTCGTTAAGCAGCGGGTGTTCCCTATTTAAGTCTCCTCCGGACTCAGTCTCTTGCCTGGCATCGTTGTATCCAGACCTATATGGTCTCCTCCGGATTCCTTTCAGTCTGTCTCATGCAAGAAAAGCTAAGTCCGTTTTGTATAATTTGGATCGTTTGCATTTTTTCAGTGTCTTTGTCCAGCTTGCTTAATATTTGATTTTCTGGCTCGCTGGAAGCTCTAGGGGGCTGATATTCTCCCTCCGCACCGTCAGTCGGTGTGGGGGTTCTTGAATGTTCAGCGTGGATGTTTTTGTAGGGTTTTCTGCTGACCGCATAGTCCACTATCTATTTTCTGTCTATCTAGACTAGTGGGCCTCACTTTGCTGAATCTAGTTCATCTCTACGTTTGTTGTTGTGGGGTTGGATTCTGGGCTCCCCCGGTGGCCACTTGTGGAGTTGGGCTTGTGTGCATCGTCCCCTCTGTTCGCCTGCTCCTGTCGGGATGTGGGAGTCGCTATGTAGCCTTGCTCCTCTGTCAGTTTCTTGCCGGTCAACAATGTAATCAGAAGCCTTCTGTGCTTGTTCCTGCTACTAGACAACTCCCAGCTAAGTTGGACTTTTGTCCTTGTGTGTTTTTGCATTTTGTTCCTGTTCACAGCTGCTGTTTCGTTACTGTGTCTGGAAAGCTCTTGTGATCGGAAATTGCCACTCTGGTGTTATGAGTTAATGCTAGAGTCTTAAAGGAATTTCTGGATGGTGTTTTGATAGGGTTTTCTGCTGACCATGAAAGTGTCCTTTCTGTCTTCCTGCTATCTAGAAAGCGGACCTCGATTTTGCTAAACCTATTTTCATACTACGTTTGTCATTTCATCTAAAATCACCGCCAATATACGTGGGGGCCTCTGTCTGCCTTTTGGGAAAATTTCTCTAGAGGTGAGTCAGGACTGTCTTTTCCTCTGCTAGGATTAGGTAGTTCTCCGGCTGGCGCTGGGCATCTAGGGTTAAAAAACGTAGGCATGCTACCCGGCCACTTCTAGTTGTGCGGCAGGTTTAGTTCATGGTCAGTATAGTTTCCATCTTCCAAGAGCTAGTTCTCATATATGCTGGGCTATGTTCTCTCGCCATTGAGAATCATGACAGTTTGACCGGCCCAAAAAAGGGTTAAATTACTGGCTGAGAAAGGAGAGAAAAAAGAAGTCTGCTACAATTTTTTTTTTTTTTTTCCTCTAGTTCTGAGTGTGCTCTTAATTGAATCACTTGCTAGTCTGCCTATACTGCAGCCTTCCTCTCTTTCTCTCCTTCTAATCCTTGAATGGCTCTGTGTTCACCTGTTTCAAATGGATCTTCAGAGTGTAGCTACAGGTTTGAATAATCTCGCCACAAAGGTACAAAATTTGCAAGATTTTGTTGTTCATGCACCTATGTCTGAGCCTAGAATTCCTTTGCCTGAATTCTTCTCGGGGAATAGATCTCACTTTCAAAATTTTAAAAATAATTGCAAATTGTTTTTGTCCCTGAAGTCTCGCTCTGCCGGAGACCCTGCACAGCAGGTCAGGATTGTAATTTCCTTGCTCCGGGGCGACCCTCAAGACTGGGCTTTTGCATTGGCACCAGGGGATCCTGCGTTGCTCAATGTGGATGCGTTTTTTCTGGCCTTGGGGTTGCTTTATGAGGAACCTCATTTAGAGCTTCAGGCGGAAAAGGCCTTGATGTCCTTGTCTCAGGGGCAAGATGAAGCTGAAATATACTGCCAAAAATTCCGCAAATGGTCTGTGCTTACTCAGTGGAATGAGTGCGCCCTGGCGGCGATTTTCAGAGAAGGTCTCTCTGATGCCATTAAGGATGTTATGGTGGGGTTCCCTGTGCCTGCGAGTCTGAATGAGTCCATGACGATGGCTATTCAGATCGATAGGCGTCTGCGGGAGCGCAAACCTGTGCACCATTTGGCGGTGTCTACTGAGAAAATGCCAGAAAATATGCAATGTGATAGAATTCTGTCCAGAAGCGAGCGGCAGAATTTTAGACGAAAAAATGGGTTGTGCTTCTATTGTGGTGATTCAACTCATGTTATATCAGCATGCTTTAAGCGTACTAAGAAGCCTGACAAGTCTGTTTCAATTAGCACTTTACAGTCTAAGTTTATTCTATCTGTGACCCTGATTTGTTCTTTGTCATCTATTACCGTGGACGCCTATGTCGACTCTGGCGCTGCTTTGAGTCTTATGGATTGGTCCTTTGCCAAACGCTGTGGGTATGATTTGGAGCCACTGGAGGCTCCGATACCTCTGAAAGGGATTGACTCCACCCCATTGGCTAGTAATAAACCACAATACTGGACACAAGTGACTATGCGTGTTAATCCGGATCACCAGGAGGTTATTCGCTTTCTGGTGCTGTATAATCTACATGATGTTTTGGTGCTGGGATTGCCATGGCTGCAATCTCATAACCCAGTCCTCGACTGGAGAGCTATGTCTGTGTTAAGCTGGGGATGTAAAGGAACTCATGGGGACGTACCTTTGGTTTCCATTTCATCATCTATTCCCTCTGAGATTCCTGAATTCTTGTCTGACTTTCGTGACGTTTTTGAAGAACCCAAGGTTGGTTCACTACCTCCGCACCGGGAGTGCGATTGTGCCATAGACTTGATTCCGGGTAGTAAATACCCTAAGGGTCGTTTATTTAATCTGTCTGTGCCTGAACACGCTGCTATGCGAGAATATATAAAGGAGTCCTTGGAAAAGGGACATATTCGTCCTTCGTCATCTCCCTTAGGAGCCGGTTTTTTCTTTGTGTCTAAGAAAGACGGCTCTTTGAGGCCGTGTATTGATTATCGACTTTTGAATAAAATCACGGTTAAATATCAATATCCGTTACCACTGCTTACTGATTTGTTTGCTCGTATAAAGGGGGCCAAGTGGTTCTCTAAGATTGATCTCCGTGGGGCGTATAATTTGGTGCGAATCAAGCAGGGGGATGAGTGGAAAACCGCATTTAATACGCCCGAGGGCCATTTTGAGTATTTGGTGATGCCTTTTGGTCTTTCAAATGCCCCATCAGTCTTCCAGTCCTTTATGCATGACATTTTCCGCGGTTATTTGGATAAATTTATGATTGTGTATTTGGATGATATTCTGATTTTTTCGGATGACTGGGACTCTCATGTCCAGCAGGTCAGGAGGGTTTTTCAGGTTTTGCGGTCTAATTCCTTGTGTGTGAAGGGTTCTAAGTGTGTTTTTGGGGTTCAAAAGATTTCTTTCTTGGGATACATTTTTTCCCCCTCTTCCATCGAGATGGATCCTGTCAAGGTTCAGGCTATTGGTGATTGGACGCAACCCTCTTCTCTTAAGAGTCTTCAGAAATTTTTGGGCTTTGCTAACTTTTATCGTCGATTTATTGCTGGTTTTTCTGATGTTGTAAAACCATTGACTGATTTGACTAAGAAGGGTGCTGATGTTGCTGATTGGTCCCCTGATGCTGTGGAGGCCTTTCGGGAGCTCAAGCGCCGCTTTTCTTCCGCCCCAGTGTTGCGTCAGCCTGATGTTGCTCTTCCTTTTCAGGTTGAGGTCGACGCTTCTGAAATCGGAGCTGGGGCGGTGTTGTCGCAGAGAAGTTCCGACTGCTCCGTGATGAGACCTTGTGCTTTTTTTTCCCGTAAATTTTCGCCCGCCGAGCGGAATTATGATATTGGGAATCGGGAGCTTTTGGCCATGAAGTGGGCTTTTGAGGAGTGGCGTCACTGGCTTGAGGGGGCCAGACATCAGGTGGTGGTATTGACTGACCACAAAAATTTAATTTACCTTGAGTCTGCCAGGCGCCTGAATCCTAGACAGGCGCGCTGGTCGTTGTTTTTCTCTCGGTTTAATTTTGTGGTGTCGTACCTACCGGGTTCTAAGAATGTTAAGGCGGATGCCCTTTCTAGGAGTTTTGAGCCTGACTCCCCTGGTAATTCTGAGCCCACAGGTATTCTTAAAGATGGAGTGATATTGTCTGCCGTTTCTCCAGACCTGCGGCGGGCCTTGCAGGAGTTTCAGGCGGATAGACCTGATCGTTGCCCACCTGGTAGACTGTTTGTTCCTGATGATTGGACCAGTAGAGTCATCTCTGAGGTTCATTCTTCTGCGTTGGCAGGTCATCCTGGAATCTTTGGTACCAGGGATTTGGTGGCAAGGTCCTTCTGGTGGCCTTCCCTGTCACGAGATGTGCGAGGCTTTGTGCAGTCTTGTGACGTTTGTGCTCGGGCCAAGCCTTGTTGTTCTCGGGCTAGTGGATTGTTGTTGCCCTTGCCTATCCCGAAGAGGCCTTGGACGCACATCTCGATGGATTTTATTTCGGATCTGCCTGTTTCTCAGAAGATGTCTGTCATCTGGGTGGTGTGTGACCGTTTCTCTAAGATGGTCCATCTGGTTCCCTTGCCTAAGTTGCCTTCTTCTTCCGAGTTGGTTCCTCTGTTTTTTCAAAATGTTGTTCGTTTGCATGGTATTCCTGAGAATATCGTTTCTGACAGAGGGACCCAATTCGTGTCTAGATTTTGGCGGGCATTCTGTGCTAGGATGGGCATAGATTTGTCTTTTTCGTCTGCTTTCCATCCTCAGACTAATGGCCAGACCGAGCGGACTAATCAGACCTTGGAGACATATTTGAGGTGTTTTGTGTCTGCGGATCAGGATGATTGGGTTGCTTTTTTGCCTTTGGCGGAGTTCGCCCTCAATAATCGGGCCAGCTCTGCCACCTTGGTGTCCCCGTTTTTCTGTAATTTGGGGTTTCATCCTCGATTTTCCTCCGGTCAAGTGGAATCTTCGGATTGTCCTGGAGTGGATGCTGTGGTGGAGAGGTTGCATCAGATTTGGGGGCAGGTGGTGGACAATTTGAAGTTGTCCCAGGAGAAGACTCAGCTTTTTGCCAACCGCCGTCGTCGTGTTGGTCCTCGGCTTTGTGTTGGGGACTTGGTGTGGTTGTCTTCTCGTTTTGTCCCTATGAGGGTTTCTTCTCCTAAGTTTAAGCCTCGGTTCATCGGCCCGTACAAGATATTGGAGATTCTTAACCCTGTGTCCTTCCGTTTGGACCTCCCTGCATCCTTTTCGATTCATAATGTTTTTCATCGGTCATTGTTGCGCAGGTATGAGGTACCGGTTGTGCCTTCCGTTGAGCCTCCTGCTCCGGTGTTGGTTGAGGGTGAGTTGGAGTACGTTGTGGAAAAGATCTTAGACTCTCGTGTTTCCAGACGGAGACTCCAGTATCTGGTCAAATGGAAGGGATACGGTCAGGAGGATAATTCTTGGGTCACTGCCTCTGAGGTTCATGCCTCCGATCTTGTCCGTGCCTTTCATAGGGCTCATCCTGATCGCCCTGGTGGTTCTGGTGAGGGTTCGGTGCCCCCTCCTTGAGGGGGGGGTACTGTTGTGGGGTTGGATTCTGGGCTCCCCCGGTGGCCACTTGTGGAGTTGGGCTTGTGTGCATCGTCCCCTCTGTTCGCCTGCTCCTGTCGGGATGTGGGAGTCGCTATGTAGCCTTGCTCCTCTGTCAGTTTCTTGCCGGTCAACAATGTAATCAGAAGCCTTCTGTGCTTGTTCCTGCTACTAGACAACTCCCAGCTAAGTTGGACTTTTGTCCTTGTGTGTTTTTGCATTTTGTTCCTGTTCACAGCTGCTGTTTCGTTACTGTGTCTGGAAAGCTCTTGTGATCGGAAATTGCCACTCTGGTGTTATGAGTTAATGCTAGAGTCTTAAAGGAATTTCTGGATGGTGTTTTGATAGGGTTTTCTGCTGACCATGAAAGTGTCCTTTCTGTCTTCCTGCTATCTAGAAAGCGGACCTCGATTTTGCTAAACCTATTTTCATACTACGTTTGTCATTTCATCTAAAATCACCGCCAATATATGTGGGGGCCTCTGTCTGCCTTTTGGGAAAATTTCTCTAGAGGTGAGTCAGGACTGTCTTTTCCTCTGCTAGGATTAGGTAGTTCTCCGGCTGGCGCTGGGCATCTAGGGTTAAAAAACGTAGGCATGCTACCCGGCCACTTCTAGTTGTGCGGCAGGTTTAGTTCATGGTCAGTATAGTTTCCATCTTCCAAGAGCTAGTTCTCATATATGCTGGGCTATGTTCTCTCGCCATTGAGAATCATGACAGTTTGTGTTTTCCTCTTGCCTCACCGTTATTATTTGTCGGGGGCTTTCTATATCTTTGGGGTTCAATTTCTCTGGAGGCAAGTGAGGTCTTATTTTCCCTCTAGGGGTAGTCAGTTCTCCGGCTGGCTCGAGACGTCTAGAACCAACGTAGGCACATTCACCGGCTGCTTCTAGTTGTGTGTGTTAGGATCAGTTATGCAGTTAGCCCAGTTTCCACCTCCCTAGAGCAGTATTTATGTTTTTGCTATCTTGCCGGAATATCAGAGATCCTCTACCACTGGGATCATAACAGGACCGCAGACAGAATTCCTAGGCCTAAAATAAAAAAGCAGGCTCTATGCAGTTTAAATAGGCTACAGGCGTACACAGGCAGCATTGGTGTGGTCAGCGATGGACGATTGCAAGGAGGGACCGCAGACAGACTTCCTAGGCCTAAAATAAAAAAGCAGGCTCTATGCAGTTTTAAATAGGCTACAGGGGTACACAGGCAGCATTGGTGTGGTCAGCGGAGGACGATTGCAAAGAGGGACCGCAGACAGACTTCTTAGGCCTAAAATAAAAAAGCAGGCTCTATGCAGGTTTAAATAGGCTACAGGGGTACACAGGCAGCATTGGTGTGGTCAGCGGAGGCCGATTGCACCGAGGGGCAGACACAGTTAGTAGGGCCAAAAAAGTAATAGGCAAAATGCAGTTAAAAATCGGTTACAGGAGTACGCAGGTGGCCTAGCTTTGTTCAGTGGAGGACAACTGTAAGGAGTGTCTGACACAGTTAGTAGGCCAAAATTATAAAGTGAGGTTAATGTGTTGCCACAAAAAAATTTCACAAATAAACAGGTGGCATACCTAGGTACAGGGGTGGGCTCCTCTGCTGATTTGCAGACAGTGGTAGTCGGCGCAAAGTATTAACTGGTGTAAATGTAGGACAGGGCCCCTGAATATTTATAATAGCATCAATCATGTCAAGAAATTGTTATTGGCAGTGCCATTGAAGGATTTAACAGCACAGACTAAACAGTGGTGGAGCAGTGAGAGGTAATTTTGCAAGTGGTAGAGCACTGTTTGAGCTGGGGGGAACACTCTCTCGTGGGCGGTGGTACTGGCCCAGGGCCCCTCATGTTACGATGGCGTGTCTGATGTTGGGTGTGCACCACCACCACCAGAGACACTTCATTGTACTATGAGGGACCCTGCGCCAGTGCCGTCGCCCAAAAGTGGGCACACCCACCTGTTCAGCCAAACGGCACTCGCACGGGTGCTTGCGCCAAGTGGTTACCACGGCCCCGTGGGGGGAGTCAGCCCATTTAGGGAGGTGTAAAAATGGCCTATGGTGGACATACAGCAGCTGCAAATGGAGAAATTGGAGCAGTCAGTAAGAAAAATCCAAAAGCAAGACCTTTTTACAGGAAAGCTAAGTGTCAGCAGGGAGAGGTGGGGCAAAATAATTTGAAATCCATGATTGCTTCATTTTAATGAAGGTTAGATCATCAACATTTTGGGTAGCCAGACGAGTCCTTTTTTCGGTCAGTATTGAACCAGCAGCACTGAATACTCTTTCTGATAGCACACTAGCAGCTGGGCAAGCAAGCTCCTGTAAAGCATATTCTGCCAATTCAGGCCAGGTGTCTATTTTGGATGCCCAGTATTCAAATGAGAATGACGTGTGAGGGAGGACATCGATAAGGGAGGAAAAATAGTAACCATACTGGACAAATGTTGTCTCCTGTCACTTTGAATTGATGATGCAGTACCTGTCGTGTCTGCGGTCATTGCGAAATCACTCCACAACCTGGTCATAAAACTCCTCTGTCCAACGCCACTTCTGATTTGTGCACCTCTAACACCTCTGCCAAGTTGCCCCCTGCAGCTCATGTGAGAACCATCACCGCAGCTGTGTGCTGGGGATGCCTGAACCAAGCGGTCTACAAGAGATGCTTGTTTGGTAGCCAATATTTGCTCAAGGTTCTCATGTGGCATGATATTTTGCAATTTCCCTTTATAGCGTGGATCCAGGAGGCAGTCCAACCAGTAATCGTCATCGGTCATCATTTTGATAATGTGGGGGTCCCTTTTTAGGATATGCAAAGCATAATCCGCCATGTGGGCCAATGTTCCAGGAAACAAGTCACTGCTTGTGCTGGGTTGAGGAGCACTTTCTGGCAAATCAACATCACTTGTCTCCCTCAAAAACCCTGTACCTGACGTTGCAATGCCACCAGCTTCTATTGCCCCCTGAGAAGCTTCCTCCTCCCATAAATATTCATCCCCATCATCCTCCTCGTCCTCCTCCTCTTCGTCCGCCACCTCGTTCAGGAGACTTCCCTGAGCAGACAATGGCTGACTGTCATCAAGGCTTCCCTCGTCCTCGGCTGCAGACGCCTGCTCCTTTATGTGCGTCAAACTTTGCATCAGCAGACGCATTAGGGGGATGCTCATGCTTATGATGGCGTCGTGTGAACTAACCAGGCGTGTGCATTCCTCAAAACAATGAAGGACTTGACACAGGTCTTGTAGCTTCAACCACTGCACACCTGACAACTCCATGTCTGCCATCCAACTGCCTGCCCGTGTATGTGTATCCTCCCACAAATACATAACAGCACCCCTCTGTTCGCACAGCCTCTGAAGCATGTGCAGTGTGGAGTTCCACCTTGTTGCAACGTCGATTATTAGGCAGTGCTGGGGAAGCTTCAAAGATCACTGATGGTTCTGCATACGGCTGGAGTGTACAGGCAAACGGCAGATGTGCGATCAAAGTCTTTGCACCTTCAGGAGCAAGGCGGGTAACCCCGGATAACTTTTCAGGAAGCACTGCACCACCAGGTTCAAGGTGTGAGCCAGGCAAGGAATGTGTTTCAGTTGTGAAAGGGCTATGGCAGCCATAAAATTCCTTCCGTTATCACTGACTACCTTGCCTGCCTCAAGATGTACACTGCCCAGCCATGACTGAGTTTCTTGCTGCAAGAACTCGGACAGAACTTCCGCGGTGTGTCTGTTGTCACCCAAACACTTCATTTCCAACACAGCCTGCTGACGCTTACCACAAGCTGTTCCATAATGTGACACCTCGTGTGCAACACTGTCAGCTGCATATGGAGTGGTCGTGCGAATGCGGTCTGTGGACGAGCTATCGCTTCTGCTGGAGGAGGAGGAGGAGGAGGAGGAGGGGTGGCGAATGCTTACAGCCACTGTTTCCTAGACCGTGGGCTAGGCAGAACTGTCCCACTGGGGCTGTGCCCTGTGGACCCTGCATCCACCACATTAACCCAGTGTGCCATGATGGACACGTAACGTCCCTGGCCATGCCTACTGGTCCATGCATCTGTTGTGAGGTGCACCTTTCTACTGACAGATTGCCTGAGTGCATGGACAATGCGGTCTTTCACATGCTGGCGGAGGGCTGGGATGGCTTTCCTTGCAAAGAAGTGTCGACTGGGTAGGTCATAGCGTGGTACTGCATAGGCCATCAGGGCTTTGAAAGCTTCGCTATCAACCAACCAGTAGGGCATCATCTCTAACGAGATTAGTCTAGCAATGTGGGCGTTCAAACCCTGAGTACGCGGATGAGAGGCTGAGTACTTTCTTTTCCTAACGAGAGTCTCTTGTAGGGTGAGCTGGACTGGAGAGCTGCATATGGTGGAACTAGTGGGGGTGGTTGTGGACATGGCAGACTGTGAGAGGATTGGTGATGGTATTCTTGCTGTTGGCCTAATAATAATAATAATAATAATAATAATTTTATTTATATAGCGCCAACATATTCCGCAGCGCTTTACAACTTATAGAGGGGACTTATACAGACAACAGACATTACAGCATAACAGAAATCACAGTTCAAAACAGATACCAGGAGGAATGAGGGCCCTGCTCGCAAGCTTACAAACTATGAGGAAAAGGGGAGACACGAGAGGTGGATGGTAACAATTGCTTTAGTTATTTGGACCAGCCATAGTGTAAGGCTCGGGTGTTCATGTAAAGCTGCATGAACCAGTTAACTGCCTAAGTATGTAACAGTACAGACACAGAGGCTATTAACTGCATAAAGTGTATGAGAACATGATGGAGGAACGTGATTATGTTGTTGTTTTTTATTAATAGGCCACACAGGGATAATTAGGTTAATGCGTTGAGGCGGTAGGCCAATCTGAACAAATGAGTTTTTAGTGCACGCTTAAAACTGTGGGGATTGGGGATTAATTGTATTAACCTAGGTAGTGCATTCCAAAGAATCGGCGCCGCACGTGTAAAGTCTTGGAGACGGGAGTGGGAGGTTCTGATTATTGAGGATGCTAACCTGAGGTCATTAGCAGAGCGGAGGGCACGGGTAGGTTGGTAGACTGAGACCAGAGAGGAGATGTAGGGTGGTGCTGAGCCATGGAGTGCTTTGTGGATGAGGGTAGTAGTTTTGTACTGGATTCTGGATTGGATGGGTAGCCAGTGTAATGACTGGCACAAGGTAGAGGCATCGGTGTAACGGTTGGCGAGGAATATGATCCTGGCAGCAGCATTCAGGACAGATTGGAGCGGGGAGAGTCTGGTAAAAGGTAGGCCAATTAGTAGAGAGTTACAATAGTCCAGACGAGAATGAATAAGTGAGACAGTAAGAGTTTTTGCAGAGTCGAAAGTAAGAAAAGGGCGAATTCTGGAAATGTTTTTGAGATGCAGATAAGAAGAGCGAGCCAGTGATCGGATGTGGGGGGTGAATGAAAGCTCGGAATCAAGGATGACTCCAAGGCAGCGGGCATGTTGCTTTGGAGTAATGGTGGAACCGCACACAGAGATGGCATTCAGTGTTTCCTACCAAGAACCTGGTGATTCCCTGACTGCTTTGGCCTTGCGACGATTCCTCCACATTTGCTGCAGGTGGGGTCGTAAACGGTGGGCTTACAGTGAGGGAAGGAATGTTGCGTTGCTGACTAGCTTCATTGTGAGCGGGTGCAACAATGTTACGGGACGTGTGGTAGTTAGTCCAGGCTTGCAAGTTCATGGCGGTTAAATGTCTACGCATGCAAGTTGTATTTAAATTTTTTACATTCTGACCTCTGCTAAAGGTCCTTGAGCATTTCTTACAGATCACTTTGCACTGATCATTCGGATCTTGGTTAAAAAAGTGCCAGACTGCACTCTTCCTACTATCGAATACCTTTTTAGGCATTGCACACTGTGCTACTTTAACCGGATGGCCATGCTGTCCTACAACTGTTTTTGGTTTTGACATACGTTTTTGGCCAGATACGGGCCTGCCAGATGAAAGCTGTTGCGATGTTGATGCCTGCTGCGGCTCCTCCTCCTCCGCTTCAGAGCTACTGCCAGCGTGTTGTGAGTTCCGTTCTTGGGCTCCATCCTGTGGTTGCAAAAGGTATTTTTGGGAGTTCTGCTCTTGGGCTCCCTCTGGTGGTTTCAAGTGGAACTTAGCAGCTGCTTTCACTAATCGGTTCCCTGGCCTTGTTATTTAACTGGGCTTTGGGCTGTAGTGGATGCCAGCTGTCAATGTTCCTTCTTGTGGATTCAGTCCTTTCCTGGAAGGTCTCTGTTGGCCAGTCCATTTCAGCTTAAGATAAGTTCTGCTAGTTTTTGGGTGTTTCCCTGCCTATGACCTTTTGTTCAGTTTAAGTTATGTCTCTTTTGTCCAGCTTGTCATCATGAAATATTCCGGCTAGTTGGAAGCTCTGGGGTTGCAGATTTGCCCCTCCACACCGTGAGTCGGTGTGGAGGTTATTTTTGTAAACTCTGCGTGGACATTTAGTTTTTATACTGACCGCACAGTAGCCTTTTCTTTCTCTGTCTATTTAGATAGTAGTGGCCTCCTTTGCTAAAATCTAGTTTCATTTCTGAGTTTGTCATTTCCCTCTTCACTCACCGTCAGTATTTGTGGGGGGCTATCTTTCCTTTGGGGGTTTCTCTGAGGCGAGATAGTTTTCCGTTTCCATCTTCAGGGGTAGCTAGTTCTTAGGCTGTGAAGAGGCGTCTAGGCAGAGATAGGAACGCTCCACGGCTATTTCTAGTGTTGGTGTTAGGAGTAGGGATTGCGGTCAGTAAAGTTACCACCTCCTTAGAGCTAGTACATTATTTGTTTTACCCACTAGGTCATTTCAGTGCTGCTCCGTAATCACTAGGTCATATAGGTGATTACTTTCTGTAGAGCTGCCATCTCCTCTGAGCTTGTCCATGATTGGTTTTACCCACCAGGTCATCTCAGTACCACTCCGTAACCACCAGGTCATAACAGTACAGCTGGCCCATAAAGTGTTAAATGCATCTCAAAAGAGGGAAGAGAAAGTTCTGAGTCATAGTTTTTTTTTTCTTGTTGCTTGTTTCGTTTTTTTTTTCCCCTTGATTTTTGGATGGTGCAGGAGCTTGGTACTGATATGGAGGTTCAGGGTCTGTCTGCGCATGTTGATCATCTCGCTGCAAGGGTACAGAGTATCCAAGACTATGTTGTTCAAACTCCTGTTTCTGAGCCTAGAATTCCTATCCCTGATTTGTTTTCTAGGGATAGATCTAGGTTTTTGAATTTTAAAAATAATTGCAGATTGTTTTTTGCTCTGAGACCCCGTTCCTCTGGTGACCCCATTCAGCAGGTGAACATTGTTATTTCTCTGCTGCGTGGTGACCCGCAGGATTGGGCATTCTCCCTTGAGCCAGGGAATCCTGCATTGCTCAATGTAGATTCATTTTTTCAAGCACTTGGATTGCTTTATGACGAACCCAATTCTGTGGATCAGGCAGAAAAAATTTTGCTGGCTCTGTGTCAGGGTCAGGAAGCGGCAGAGATATATTGTCAGAAATTTAGAAAGTGGTCTGTGCTTACAAAATGGAATGAGGATGCCCTGGCGGCTATTTTCAGAAAGGGTCTTTCTGAAGCTCTTAATGATGTTATGGTGGGGTTTCCCACGCCTGCTGGTTTGAACGAATCAATGTCTCTGGCCATTCAGATTGATCGGCGCCTACGTGAACGTAAGGTTGTGCACCATATGGCGGTGTCCTCTGGGCAGAGTTCTGAGCCTATGCAATGTGATAGAGTTTTGACGAGAGCAGAACGGCCGGAGTTCCGACGTCAGAATGGGCTGTCTTTTTACTGTGGTGACGCTACTCATGCTATCTCTGATTGCCCAAAGCGAACTATGAGGGTTGCTAGTTCGGTTACCATCAGTACTGTTCAGCCTAAATTTCTCTTGTCTATTACCCTGATTTGCTCATTGTTGTCCTTTTCTGTAATGGCATTTGTGGATTCTGGCGCTGCCCTGAACTTAATGGACCTAGAATTTGCCAAGCGCTGTGATTTTTCCTTGGAGCCTTTGCAGAGTCCTATTCCCTTGAGGGGGATTGATGCTACGCCATTGGCCAAGAATAAACCTCAGTACTGGACACAGTTAGCCATGAACATGGCTCCAGCACATCAGGAAAATATTCTTTTTTTGGTGTTGCATAATTTGCATGATGTGGTTGTGCTGGGGTTTCCATGGTTGCAGGTACATAATCCAGTACTGGATTGGAAATCTATGTCTGTGACTAGTTGGGGTTGTCAGGGGATACATAGTGACATTCCTCTGATGTCAATTTCCTCGTCCCCTTCTTCTGAAGTTCCTGAGTTTTTGTCGGATTTCCAGGATATATTTGAGGAGCCTAAATCCAGTCCTCTGCCTCCTCATAGGGACTGTGATTGCGCTATTAATTTGATTGCTGGCTGTAAGTTCCCTAAGGGTCGACTTTTCAATCTGTCTGTGCCAGAGCATGCCGCTATGCGGACTTACGTAAAGGAGTCCTTGGAGAAGGGGCATATTCACCCGTCTTCGTCACCGTTGGGAGCGGGATTCTTTTTTGTTGCCAAGAAGGATGGCTCCTTGAGGCCCTGTATAGATTATCGCCTTCTCAATAAGATTACGGTCAAATTCCAGTACCCTTTGCCTTTGCTCTCTGATTTGTTTGCTCGGATTAAAGGGGCTAGCTGGTTTACCAAGATTGACCTTCGAGGGGCGTATAATCTGGTCCGCATCAAACAGGGTGATGAATGGAAAACAGCATTTAATACGCCCGAAGGCCATTTTGAATATCTTGTGATGCCTTTCGGGCTCTCTAATGCTCCATCTGTGTTTCAGTCCTTCATGCATGATATTTTTCGTGAGTATCTGGATAAATTTATGATTGTGTATTTGGACGATATTTTGTTTTTTTCCGATGATTGGGAGTCTCATGTGAAGCAGGTCAGGATGGTATTTCAGATTCTTCGTGCTAATACACTGTTTGTGAAGGGGTCTAAGTGCCTTTTTGGAGTTCAGAAGGTTTCTTTTCTGGGGTTCATTTTTTCTCCCTCGGCTATTGAAATGGACCCTGTTAAGGTCCAGGCTATTTATGATTGGACGCAGCCCACATCTGTGAAGAGCCTTCAGAAGTTTTTTGGGCTTTGCTAATTTTTATCGCCGCTTCATTGCTAATTTTTCTACTGTGGTTAAACCTTTGACCGATTTGACCAAGAAAGGTGCAGATGTGGTGAATTGGTCCTCTGCGGCTGTGGAGGCCTTTCAGGAGCTTAAGCGTCGTTTTACTTCTGCCCCTGTGTTGCGTCAGCCAGATGTCTCTCTCCCTTTTCAGGTTGAGGTTGACGCTTCTGAGATTGGGGCAGGAGCTGTTCTGTCTCAGAGAAGTTCTGATGGCTCTGTGTTGAAACCGTGTGCTTTCTTCTCCAGAAAGTTTTCGCCTGCTGAGCGTAATTATGATGTCGGCAATCGGGAGTTGTTGGCTATGAGGTGGGCATTCAAGGAGTGGCGACATTGGCTTGAGGGAGCCAAGCATTGTGTTGTGGTCTTGACCGATCATAAGAATCTGATTTACCTTGAATTGGCCAAGCGGTTGAATCCTAGACAGGCTCGGTGGTCTTTGTTTTTCTCCCGTTTTGATTTTGTGGTCTCGTATCTTCCGGGATCTAAGAATGTGAAGGCTGATGCCCTGTCTAGGAGTTTTTTGCCTGATTCTCCTGGAGTCCGTGAGCCGGCTGGTATTCTCAAGGAGGGGATGATTCTTTCTGCTATCTCCCCTGATTTATGGCGGGTGTTTCGGGAGTTTCAGGCTGATAGACCCGACCGCTGTCCTGTGGGGAAATTGTTTGTTCCTGATAGATGGACTAGTAAGGTGATTTCTGAGATTCATTGTTCAGTGTTGGCTGGTCATCCTGGGATCTTTGGTACCAGAGATTTGGTTGCCAGGTCCTTTTGGTGGCCTTCTTTGTCACGGGATGTGCGTTCCTTCGTGCAGTCCTTTGGGATCTGTGCCCGGGCTAAGTCCTGCTGTTCTCGTGCTAGTGGGTTGCTTTTGCCCTTGCCTATCCCTGAGAGGCCCTGGATGCATATTTCCATGGATTTTATTTCTGATCTTCCTGTTTCTCAGAAGATGTCTGTCATCTGGGTGGTTTGTGACCGGTTTTCTAAAATGGTCCATTTGGTACCTTTGCCTAAGTTGCCATCCTCCTCTGATTTGGTTCCTTTGTTTTTCCAGCATGTGGTTCGTTTGCATGGTATTCCGGAGAATATTGTGTCTGACAGAGGTACCCAGTTTGTTTCTAGGTTTTGGCGGTCCTTTTGTGGTAGAATGGGCATTAATTTGTCTTTTTCTTCGGCGTTTCACCCTCAGACAAATGGACAGACGGAGCGAACCAATCAGACCTTGGAAACCTATTTGAGATGCTTTGTGTCGGCTGATCAGGATGATTGGGTTACCTTCTTGCCGTTGGCCGAGTTTGCCTTTAATAATCGGGCTAGTTCTGCTACCTTGGTTTCGCCTTTTTTTTGTAATTTTGGTTTTCATCCCCGCTTTTCTTCAGGGCAGGTTGAGTCTTCGGACTGTCCTGGGGTAGATTCTGTGGTGGACAGGTTGCAGCGGATTTGGACTCATGTGGTGGACAATTTGACATTGTCTCAGGAAAAGGCTCAACTTTTTGCTAACCGCCGTCGGTGCGTTGGTCCCCGGCTTCGGGTTGGGCATTTGGTCTGGTTGTCTTCTCGTCATGTTCCTATGAAGGTTTCTTCCCCTAAGTTCAAACCTCGTTTTATTGGTCCTTATAGGATTTCGGAAATTATCAATCCGGTGTTGTTTTTTCGTTTGGCCCTTCCAGCTTCGTTTTCCATTCATAATGTGTTCCATAGATCTTTTTGTGGAGATATGTGGTGCCCGTGGTTCCCTTCGTTGACCCTCCTGCTCCAGTGTTGGTTGGGGGGGAGCTGGAGTATGTGGTGGAGAAGATTTTGGATTCTAGTCTTTCAAGGCGGAAACTTCAGTATCTGGTCAAGTGGAAGGGTTATGGCCAGGAGGATAACTCTTGGGTTTTTGCCTCCGATGTTCATGCTGCCGATTTGGTACGTTCTTTTCATTTGGCTCGTCCCGATCGGCCTGGAGGCTCTGGTGAGGGTTCGGTGACCCCTCCTCAAGGGGGGGGTACTGTTGTGAGTTCCGTTCTTGGGCTTCATCCTGTGGTTGCAAATGGTATTTTTGGGAGTTCTGCTCTTGGGCTCCCTCTGGTGGTTTCAAGTGGAACTTAGCAGCTGCTTTCACTAATCGGTTCCCTGGCCTTGTTATTTAACTGGGCTTTGGGCTGTAGTGGATGCCAGCTGTCAATGTTCCTTCCTGTGGATTCAGTCCTTTCCTGGAAGTTCTCTGTTGGCCAGTCCATTTCAGCTTAAGATAAGTTCTGCTAGTTTTTGGGTGTTTCCCTGCCTATGACCTTTTGTTCAGTTTAAGTTATGTCTCTTTTGTCCAGCTTGTCATCATGAAATATTCCGGCTAGTTGGAAGCTCTGGGGTTGCAGATTTGCCCCTCCATACCGTGAGTCGGTGTGGAGGTTATTTTTGTAAACTCTGCGTGGACATTTAGTTTTTATACTGACCGCACAGTAGCCTTTTCTTTCTCTGTCTATTTAGATAGTAGTGGCCTCCTTTGCTAAAATCTAGTTTCATTTCTGAGTTTGTCATTTCCCTCTTCACTCACCGTCAGTATTTGTGGGGGGCTATCTTTCCTTTGGGGGTTTCTCTGAGGCGAGATAGTTTTCCGTTTTCATCTTCAGGGGTAGCTAGTTCTTAGGCTGTGAAGAGGCATCTAGGCAGAGATAGGAACGCTCCACGGCTATTTCTAGTGTTGGTGTTAGGAGTAGGGATTGCGGTCAGTAAAGTTACCACCTCCTTAGAGCTAGTACATTATTTGTTTTACCCACTAGGTCATTTCAGTGCTGCTCCGTAAACACTAGGTCATATAGGTGATTACTTTCTGTAGAGCTGCCATCTCCTCTGAGCTTGTTCATGATTGGTTTTACCCACCAGGTCATCTCAGTACCACTCCGTAACCACCAGGTCATAACACAGCGGCACCCTGTTCCCTCAATGGCTGCCAATCAGGGTCAACAACTGGGTCATCTATCACCTCCTATTCTATGTCCTGTGCCACCTTCCTCTGTGTCACCGTGTAAGCCAGTGCTATAGCGTTCGGGACGGGGCACCATAGTCTCATCAGGGTCAGATTCCGGCTCGGTACACTGCGAGGGCAATGTTGTGATCTGAGTCAATGGAACAGGATAATAATCTAGCTGTGGCTGTGCATCTGTGCACTCCATGTCCGATTCATCTTGTAATGGGCATGGCCTGTTAACAATTTCCCTTTCTAACTCAGGCACGGTATGTGTAAAGAGCTCCATGGAGTAACCTGTTGTGTCGCCTGACGCATCCTTCACTGTTGTTTTGGGGGAAGGACACAAGGAATCAACTTGTTCCTGACCGGGAGCATCCACCGACGACTGGCTTCTTTTCAATTTTGAACTATCCGAAGAGCAGGCGAAAGAGCTAGAGGCAGAGTCAGCAAGGAAAGCCAAAACTTTTTCTTTCTGCTCCGGCTTTAACAGCGGTTTTCCTACTCCCAGAAAAGGTAGCGTTTGAGGCCTTGTGTAGCCGGACGATGACGCTGGCTCAACAACTCGAGACTTAGGTGCTATTTTGATTTTCCCTCTACCACCCGATGCTCCACCAGCACCACCACCACCACCATCAGCATTACCAGATGGCAATGACCGCCCACGGCCACGACCTCTTCCACCAGCCTTCCTCATTCTTGGGGAAATGTAACCAAACTAACAACTGTTATATGGTACTGAAAAACAAGGTAGAAGGTGTATGTTAACTTGTTGTGCATATAAATCTCCCTTTTTATGTGTGGGTGAGTGCTGAATAAATCAGCCCACTGTATGACAGTATAGTTTCTGTGGCAGAAAATGACTGACAGATACCACAGACAGGACTGGCACAGATGCACAGATTTGCCAATATTAATCTCCCTTTTTTATATGGGAGACTAGTGAATAAATCAGGCCCACTGTATTACAGTATAGTTTCTGTGGCAGAAAATGACTGACAGATACCACAGACAGCACTGGCACAGATGCACAGATTTGGCAATGTTATTCTCCCTTTTTTAATATGGGAGACTAGTCAATAAATCAGGCCCACTGTATTACAGTATAGTTTCTGTGGCAGAAAATGACTGACAGATACCACAGACAGGACTGGCGCAGATGCACAGATTTGCCAATATTAATCTCCCTTTTTCTATATGGGAGACTAGTCAATAAATCAGGCCCACTGTATTACAGTATAGTTTCTGTGGCAGAAAATGACTGACAGATACCACAGACAGGACTGGCGCAGATGCACAGACTTGACAATATTAATCTCCCTTTTTTTATATGGGAGACTAGTCAATAAATCAGGCCCACTGTATTACAGTATAGTTTCTGTGGCAGAAAATGACTGACAGGTACCACAGACAGGACTGGTGCAGATGCACAGATTTGCCAATATTAATCTCCCTTTTTTTTATATGGGAGACTTGTCAATAAGTCAGGCCCACTGTATTACAGTATAGTTTCTGTGACAGAAAATGACTGACAGATACCACAGACAGGACTGGCGCAGATGCACAGATTTGCCAATATTAATCTCCCTTTTTTATATGGGAGACTAGTGAATAAATCAGGCCCACTGTACTACAGTATAGTTTCTGTGGCAGAAAATGACTGACAGATACCACAGACAGGACTGGCGCAGATGCACAGATTTGCCAATATTATTCTCCCTTTTTTTTATATGGGAGACTAGTGAATAAATCTGGCCCACTGTATTACAGTATAGTTTCTGTGGCAGAAAATGACTGACAGATACCACAGACAGGACTGGCGCAGATGCACAGACTTGCCAATATTAATCTCCCTTTTTTTTTATATGGGAGACTAGTGAATAAATCAGGCCCACTGTATTACAGTATAGTTTCTGTGGCAGAAAATGACTGACAGAGATACCACAGACAAAACTGGGGCAGATGCACAGATTTGCCAATATTAATCTCCCTTTTTTTATATGGAAGACTAGTGAATAAATCAGGCCCACTGTATTACAGTATAGTTTCTGTGGCAGAAAATGACTGACAGATACCACAGACAGGACTGGTGCAGATGCACAGATTTGCCAATATTAATCTCCCTTTTTTTTATATGGGAGACTAGTGAATAAATCAGGCCCACTGTATTACAGTATAGTTTCTGTGGCAGAAAATGACTGACAGATACCACAGACAGGACTGGCGCAGATGCACAGACTTGCCAATATTAATCTCCCTTTTTTATATGGGAGACTAGTCAATAAATCAGGCCCACTGTATTACAGTATAGTTTCTGTGGCAGAAAATGACTGACAGGTACCACAGACAGGACTGGTGCAGATGCAGATTTGCCAATATTAATCTCCCTTTTTTTTATATGGGAGACTTGTCAATAAATCAGGCCCACTGTATTACAGTATAGTTTCTGTGGCAGAAAATGACTGACAGATACCACAGACAGGACTGGCGCAGATGCACAGACTTGCCAATATTAATCTCCCTTTTTTATATGGGAGACTAGTCAATAAATCAGGCCCACTGTATTACAGTATAGTTTCTGTGGCAGAAAATGACTGACAGGTACCACAGACAGGACTGGTGCAGATGCAGATTTGCCAATATTAATCTCCCTTTTTTTATATGGGAGACTAGTCAATAAATCAGGCCCACTGTATTACAGTATAGTTTCTGTGGCAGAAAATGACTGACAGATACCACAGACAGGACTGGCGCAGATACACAGGTTTGCCAATATTAATCTCCCTCTTTTTTTTTTATATGGGAGACTAGTGAATAAATCAGGCCCACTGTATTACAGTATAGTTTCTGTGGCAGAAAATGACTGACAGATACCACAGACAGGACTGGTGCAGATGCACAGATTTGCCAATGTTAATCTCCCTTTTTTTTATATGGGAGACTAGTGAATAAATCAGGCCCACTGTATTACAGTATAGTTTCTGTGGCAGAAAATGACTGACAGATACCACAGACAGGACTGGCGTAGATGCACAGATTTGCCAATATTAATCTCCCTTTTTTTATATGGGAGACTAGTCAATAAATCAGGCCCACTGTATTACAGTATAGTTTCTGTGGCAGAAAATGACTGACAGATACCACAGACAGGACTGGCGCAGATGCACAGATTTGGCAATATTAATCTCCCTTTTTAGGTGTGGGACAGTGCAGAAAAATACAGGCCCACTGTTTTACACTACACAGTTTCAGGGGCAGAAAGTGGCTTGAAGATATATATAAAAAAAAAAGGGACTGTACTGCAATTACTATCTCCCTACAATAATCTCAGAAAAGTATGGCAGGCAGCAATAAAAAGGACTGCTGCACACAAAAGTGTGGACAAACAAACAAGATAGCTGTGCAGAAAGAAAGGAGCAACAGGATTTGTGCTTTTAAAAAAGCAGTTGGTTTGCACAGCGGCGTACAAACAGCAATGCATCTATCAGGGAGCCTTCTAGGGCAGCCCAATAAGCTACAGAGCTGTCGAAGAAAAATCTAGCCTCCAGTGTCCCTGCAAAGAAAAGGTGGTGTTGGACAGTGGAAATCGCTACAGCACAAGCGGTTTGGGGGTTAATGTATCCTGCCTAACGCTATCCCTGCCTCTGACGAAGCAGCAGCAACCTGTCCCTATGCTCAGCTTGGCAGCAGTAAGATGGCGGTCGGCGTGCACACCCCTTTATAGCCCCTGTGACGCCGCAGAAAGCAAGCCAATCACTGTCATGCCCTTCTCTAAGATGGTGGGGACCAGGACCTATGTCATCACGCTGCCCACACTCTGCATCCACCTTCATTGGCTGAGAAATGGCGCTGAACGCGTCATATGAAACGCGACTTTGGCGCGAAGATCGCCGACCGCATGGCCGATCCCACACTGGGATCGGGTCAGGTTTCATGAAACCCGACTTTGCCGAAAGTCGGCGATTTATGAAAATGACCAATCCGTTACGCTCAACCCTAGTCATGACATCACGGTCATGTGACTGCGACGTCATCACAGGTCCTGCGCTCATACCAACCCTGGGACCGGAAGCTGTCACATGCACCGCACAGAGGCGCCAGGACTTCAAGGGGCCTTCGGAAGGTGAGTATATGTTTATTTTTTATTTTAAGTCTTTTTTAACCACGCATATAGTGCACACATTGCTATATACTACGTGGGCTGTGTTACAAACTGTGTGGGCTCTGTTATATACTACATCTCTGTGCTATTTACTATATAGCTGGGCAATATACAACGTGACTGCGCAATATATAATGTGACTGTCCAATATACTATGTGCTCTGTGTTATATACTATGTGCTCTGTGTTATATACTATGTAGCTGTGCAATATAGTATGTGACTGTGTCGGTTCTGTTATATACTACGTCGACTGTGAGATATACTACGTGGCTCTGTTATATACTACGTGGCTGTGCAATATACTACGTAGCTATGCAATATACTACGTGCCTCTACAATATACTACGTGGCTATGTTATATACTACGTGGCTCTGCTATATACTACGTCGCTGACCAATACACTAAGTAGCTGTGCAATACACTACGTGATTATGTTATATATACGTGGCTGTGCAATATACTGCGTGCCTGTGCAATATACTACGTGGCTCTACAATATACTATGTGGCTATGTTATATACTACGTGGCTCTGCTATATACTACGTGGCTGACCAATATACTACATACCTGTGCAATACACTATGTGGCTATGTTATATACTATGTGGCTGTGTTATATACTACGTAGCTCTGCTATATACTACGTACACTGTGTTACATACTACGTAGCTCTGTTATATACTACGTAGCTATGATATTTACTATGTCGGTTGTGTTATATACTACGTCACTGTGCAATATAGTACGTAGCCTGTGCTATATACTACCTACATATTCTAGAATACCCGATACGTTAGAATCAGACCACCATCTAGTATGTAAATATTGCTTTACTTAGGGTGGCACCCTCGTTCTGGTATTTTTTAGAAAGAGTAAGGGGTGGAGAGGTATCACATGCACCTAGGGAGGCCTCTCTTACCTGGCCTAGGCGGAGGAGTTTTCCGGACGATCCGGACAGGCACGAAGGAGATGGGAGGCACTGCCGCAGTAGAAACAAAAACCTTGGGTGCGTCTCTCCTGGCGCTCAGACATTTTGAGCTGGTCAACTTGCATCGGCTCCGGTGCAGGTACGGTGGTGGACTCCTTGGGTCGAGGACTAAGTGGTCTACGTGAAGACAGGGAAGACCGAGGAATCCTTCTCTCACGGGCTCGCTCCTGAAATGAAAGGTCTATACGGGTAGAAAAAGAGATCAGATCCTCCAAATTGGTTGGAGTATCGCGACCCGCAAACTCATCTTTAATACGCCCGGATAAACCTCGCCAAAATGCCCCCACCAAAGCTTCATTATTCCAACCTAAGTCTGAAGATAGAGTGCGGAACTGAATGGCGTACTGACCAACAGTTAAGGACTAGTGTTGAGCGATACCATCCGATACTTGAAAGTATCGGTATCGGATAGTATCGGCCGATACCCGAAAAGTATCGGATATCGCCGATACCGATACCCGATACCAATACAAGTCAATGGGACACCAAGTATTGGAAGGTATCCTGATGGTTCCCAGGGTCTGAAGGAGAGGAAACTCTCCTTCAGGCCCTGGGATCCATATTACTGTGTAAAATAAAGAATTAAAATAAAAAATATTGATATACTCACCTCTCCGGAGGCCCCTGGACATCACCGCTGGTAACCGGCAGCCTTCTTTGCTTAAAATGAGCACGTTTAGGGCCTTCCATGACGTCACGGCTTCTGATTGGTCGCGTGCCGCTCATGTGACCACCACGCGACCAATCACAAGCCGCGACGTCATTCTCAGGTCCTAAATTCCTAGAATGAGGAGTTTAGGGCCTGAGAATGACGTCACGGTTTGTGATTGGTCGCGTGGCGGTCACATGAGCGGCACGCGACCAATCAGAAGCCGTGACGTCATGGAAGGCCCTAAACACGCTCATTTTAAGCAAAGAAGGCTGCCGGTTACCAGCGGTGATGTCCAGGGGCCTCCGGAGAGGTGAGTATATCAATATTTTTTATTTTAATTCTTTATTTTACACAGTAATATGGATCCGATACCGATTCCCGATACCACAAAAGTATTGGATCTCGGTATCAGAATTCCGATACTGCAAGTATCGGCCGATACCCGATACTTGCGGTATCGGAATGCTCAACACTATTAAGGACCCCTGTTGTAAATTAAATAGGGACTCCGTAGTAGTGGCCATGCGACCTGGTTCGTCGAATACTCGACGGAAAGTCTCAAAGAAATCAGCTAATTGTGAAATCACAGGGTCATCACGCTGCCAGAGAGGATTTACCCACGCCAACGCATCTCCATCCAGGTGAGAAATTATAAAAGTTATCTTGGCCCAATCAGTGGGGTATTGTAAAAGCAAAAGCTCAAAATGAAGGTGCAGCGCCCCTGAGTCCTGGTCGTTGCAGTACTGATGCTCCGCCGCTAAGGGGGGCTATGGTACGTCTGATGGCACTGAAGGAGTTCATCTGACCAGGTATCACAGACACCAATACATTTCACAGTCTGGCCTCCAGGGGGAGCTAAGGGTTCTATTTATTAGGCCACTCCTCACAATCTGGTAAAACTGGGGGTTAGGCAGGAAATTAGAAAGAAAGCTGACTGGGTTGGAACCAGGCAACACCTTGTGGCAGAGGGTGTTGTAGGGGAAGATTCGGAGGGGTCCCTGTCAGGGGTGGGATCCTGACAGAGGCCTAGCGAACAGAGAGAACGTAACGGGACCGCGCCTGCACGATATAGCGGCGGTACCCCAAGAAAGGACAAGAAGCGAGGTTTATTGTGCTGAGTGAGAAACGAGATCAACGCAACAAGGAGAATACCAGTAGGAGTCGTGCTGTAAGACGAGGCAACATCCTATTGAGGCGCATAACCGGTGGCCGGAACGCCGAGGAAGTATAGAGCTCCAAGCCAAACTTCAAACCTACGGCAGGACAGTCAGTTACAGGCGGGCTGTCTCACCCAGACCCAGGAAGACACAGGGGGGTAACAACAGGAGTGGGGCGACGCTGGAGTCCCGGAAGAGCTCCGAGCCTCCCCGTCATATGGGTGCGTCCTAACCGTATGATCAGGGGGACGTAGAGGGAGAACATCAGAATCGAGTTGTGAGGGAACACGAGAAACAGACACAACAGTTGTGGGTACTATCCCGTAAGCACAGCAGGGGAGGACCACAACACACAAGCGCAGGAAGGTAGGCACAGATTTCCACCTGCAAAGGGAACTCTGGAGGTGCCATCGGACCGGCCGGACTTGCACAGCCCGGTTAACCGTATTCCGGATTGAGGACTCAGAAGCCTTCAGTAAAGAGGTAAAGAGACTGCAACCTGGTGTCCTCGTTATTTACCGCGACCGGCACTTCACCGCACCATAACATCATCATCTTACCACCACCTTTCACTCACCCTCAGCAGGGTCACGGACCGGATCTAGCCACCGTGACAACCCCAGAACCGAGACAGAGAGGCCCGGTACCGGGTACCCCTCGGCCCTGCGGCAGTGGGGGCGCTGCAAAGGCGACACTGATATAAGAATCCCTGACATAATTTGGGATCACCGTTATAGCGTGGTGGCTTAGCCAGATGAGGAGATGTGTGAGAAGCTGGAACAAGAGCAGCAGCAGACGCAGTAGACTGCAGGGAGAGAAGTCGAGTGTCGACAGAGGCTATGTAACTTAAAATATGGGCTTGGGTGTCTCACTGTTGCACCAGCTCTTGCTGCAAACTGGCAAACTGGGAAGCATTCCTGTGGTCGGAGGACTGAAGTGAGGACAGACGAGAGACTGATTCTCTCGAAAAAAGAGCAGCTCTTTCTGAGCAGCAGAGGCTCCAGCGGGATCCATGGCCTGTGTATACTATCACGCTACACGGAAGTGAGACAGAGGGAATGGTGAACTCGAGAGTGGACCCTCTGGGTTGCGGCCCCAGAGCCCCCAAGGGCGAGCAAACCTGATGGACGCACCCCCTATCCCCCTATACAGGGAGTGTTAGGAGCAGGCCCAAGGAGGATGGAACTGCAACTGCTGGAGCCAAAGGGATGACTGGGTCAAGATGGTTAGCAAGAACACTGAGGATAAGAAGATGACTGGAGGCGGAGAGCTGAAAAAGAAACAAAAATAGTAAATAATGGCAATACTGGAGACTGTGGTGACAGAGAGGGACAATAGAACGAGGAATGGACAAGATAAGCATGGAAGGGAAGAAGCACTTGGAGCTAGCAAGTGAGAAGGCAGTAGAAGGCCTGAGAACGATGCAGGATCAGCTACTAAGTGGAATCGCAGCAGCGAAGATACACAGGCGCTTACCTGAGTAAGCTCCAAGCAGAAATACCCAGTGGGCGCTGCCATATTGGAGGCGGGGCCACCGGGTCACAACCTACCAGAAACCCGAGCAGCGGAGGAGATGCTACGGCGCATGTGCAGACCGCTGACGTGCTGGGAGCCAGAGAAGCTGGGCAGAAAAGAATGAGGAGGGGCGTCGGGAGCGCGCCGGCCAGACAGGTAAGTATCAGCGGTTGTGACAGCTTCTATAACACACTAGATACAGCAAACTATTTGAAAGTCAGGTCTCCTACTGTTTGACACTAGGAACATAAGAATTTTTTGTGGCTGCTGGATCAGGCCTCTATAACACACTGTATTGCCAAGTTTTTAACACTAAGTTTCGGATACGGCTTTAAAGAAGGCTACTGCTTGCGATACAGTGCAATTTTATACAAAGTACAAAATTAAAGGAATAGTATGATTCTGTACACTTTTGTATATTTTAACATGAAAAGGTTAAGTAAATATAAAAATTAAATACATGAAATGATTAAGTAGATATAAAGATTAACTACATACAGAGTATATATTTATATATATATATATATATATATATATATATATATATATATATTTATTTATTTATTTATTTAATATGCACTGCTCAAAAAAATAAAGGGAACACTTAAACAACAGAATATGACTCCAAGTAAATCAAACTTCTGTGAAATCAGACTGTCCACTTAGGAAGCAACACTGATTAACAATCAATTTCACATGCTGTTGTGCAAATGGAGTAGACAACAGATGGAAATTATTGGCAATTATCAAGACACACTCAATAAAGGAGTGTTTCTGCAGGTGGGGACCACAGACCACATCTCAGTACCAATGAGTAGTGTTGAGCATTCCGATACCGCAAGTATCGGGTATCAGACGATATTTGCTGTATCGGAATTCCGATACCGAGATCCGATACTTTTGTGGTATCGGGAATCGGAATCGGAAGTTCCCAGTGTATGGTTCCCAGGGTCTGAAGGAGAGGAAACTCTCCTTCAGGCCCTGGAATCCATATCCATGTAAAAAATAAAGAATTAAAATAAAAAATAGGGATATACTCACCCTCTGACGCGCCCTGGTAGTAACCGGCAGCCTTCTTTGCTTAAAATGCGCGCGTTTACTGCCTTCCGTGACGTCACGGCTTCTGATTGGTCGCGTGCCGCCCATGTGACCGCGACGCGACCAATCACAACAAGCCGTGACGTAATTTTCAGGTCCTGAATGCCGAATTCTAGGCATTCAGGACCTGAAAATTACGTCACGGCTTGTTGTGATTGGTCGCGCCGCGGTCACATGGGCGGCACGCGACCAATCAGAAGCCGTGACGTCACGGAAGGCAGTAAACGCGCGCATTTTAAGCAAAGAAGGTTGCCGGTTCCCTCGATAAGGTGCAGGCTGCGTCGGAGAGGTGAGTATTTCAATATTTTTTATTTTAATTCTTTATTTTACACATTAATATGGATCCCAGGGCCTGAAGGAGAGTTTCCTCTCCTTCAGACCCTGGGAACCATCAGGGATACCGTCCGATACTTGAGTCCCATTGACTTGTATTGGTATCGGGTATCGGTATCGGATTAGATCCGATACTTTGCCGGTATCGGCCGATACTTTCCGATACCGATACTTTCAAGTATCGGACGGTATCGCTCAACACTACCAATGAGTTGTGGCTGATGTTTTGGTCACTTTTGAATGTTGGTTGTGCTTTCAAACTCATCGTAGCATGAGACTGACTCTACAACCCACTCAAGTGGCTCAGGTAGTGCAGCTTATCCAGGATTGCACATCAATGCGAGCTGTGCCTGGCAGCATAGTGTCCAGATGTTGGAGGTGCTACCAGGAGGCAGGCAAATACACCAGGAGATGTGGAGGGGCCGTAGGAGGGCAACAATCCAGCAGCAGGACCGCTACCTCAGCCTTTGTGAAAGGAGGAACAGGAGGAGCACTGCCAGAGCCCTGCAAAATGACCTAAACAAATGTGCATGTGTCTGCACAAATGATTAGAAACTGACTCCATGAGGATGGTCTGAGTGCCCGACATCCACAGATGGGGGTTGTGCTCACAGCCCAACATCGTGCAGGATGCTTGGCATTTGCCACAGAACACCAAGATTAGCAAGTTTGCCACTGGTGCCCTGTGCTCTTCACAGATGAAAGCGGGTTCACACTGAGCACATGTGACAGACGTGACAGAGTCTGGAGATGCCATGGAGAGCGATATGCTGCCTGCAACATCCTTCAGGATGACCGGTTTGGCAGTTGGTCAGTAATGGTGTTTGGTGGCATTTTTTGGAGGGCCTGAACAGCCCTCCATGTGCTCACCAGAGATAGCCTGACTGCCATTAGGTACCGAGTTGAGATCCTCAGACCCCTTGTGAGACCATGTGCTGGTTCGGTTGGCCCTGGGTTCCTCCTAATGCAGGACAATGCCAGGCCTCATGTGGCTAGAGTGTGTCAGCAGTGCCTGCAAGATGAAGGCATTTAAGCTATGGACTGGCCTGCCCGTTCCCCAGACCTGAATCAGATTGAACACATCTGGGGCATCATGTCTCGCACCATCCACCAACGTCAGGTTGCACCACAGACTGTCCAGTTGTTGGCGGATGCTGTAGTCCAGGTCTGGGAGGAGATCACTCAGGAGAACATCTGATCCCTCATCAGGAGTATGCCCAGGCGTTGTAGGGAGGTAATACAGGCACGTTGAGGCCACACACACTACTGAGCATCATTTCCTTGTCTTGAGGCATTTCCACTGAAGTTGGATTAGCCTGCAATTTGATTTTCCACTTTGATTTTGCACATCATTCCAACTCCAGACCTCCATGGGATATTACTTGTGATTTACATTGATCACTTTTAGGTTTTACTGTTCTCAACGCATTCCACTTGTAAGGATTGTACTCACTCAGATGCGTAGGAGGAAACAGGAGGCACATTCTCTTCAATGTCCATGTGGGTTTATTTGCTCCATAAACCATCAAGGCAGCAACAAAAAGGTACACAGTCCGTACATCAGTCCGACACAGCATTAATGTCCATAGAAGAGCTCTGCTCTCTCAGGCCTGTGGGCACACAGGCTGTGCAATGTCCAGTGCTCAGGCTCTATCTGAAGCCACGGACACAAAAAGGCTTCTCCTCCCAATACACAGACCACTCTGTAGTGTCCAGCCAGGACATGTGGAAATCTGTCCACCCTGACAGACTCCCAAACACTTACTACCATGTGCAGCTAAACACACCTTCTTTAGGTAGCCTGTAACCACACCCACAGGTGAGGTAACATCACATGCACTGTCACGTGATCATGACATCACTGCAGGTCCTCAGATTCCTGCAGGGAAAAGGGTACAGTGAGCACCCCCACTCAGAGGTGAGGTATGTGGGTAGCTAGACCTTCCCATCTCTCATAGCTACCCGCAACCCAGACCCAGGTGCACTAAATGATATCTTAAGTGCTCACATGCACTAAAGACAAAATACTCCGGGTTGCATCCATCCCTGTGATACATACCTCCCATTAACCATGCAACCACCAGTCTCACCACATATTCCCCCCCTCTGTTCAAACCTGTGGGGTTGATCACTTGTCCTAAACCGACCAGAGACCCTTCTCAGTTGTCCCTGACAGTAAAACCATCTGTGTAAGTCAGGGCCTGTTACTGAACCCTTTCATCGGCATTCGTCATCCATTTCCGTCACATCCTTTGATAAAGATGACCCCTTGTCATTTCTTCTGCTACAGGATCTCCCGCTTAGGTCACTGAGCCCTGAGCTAACTGAGGAGTCACTATTTCTAGCTCTTCCCTCTGGCCACCTTCGGTTCGTCCTCTGTTTGTGATCTCTCCTATTGTCTTTCTTCAGAGAGCAGTTCTTCCCTTTATCTCTATATCCTCTGTTAGCTTCAGCTTGAGGTCTTCCAGTCTTTAGAGAACCTCTTTGTCTCTCTATACTGCAAGTTGAAGGTGGTGGCAATCTGTTTGCCAATTTCCGCAGCTCTATATTGATCTGCTCCCTCTCACGTCTTAGCTGCTCTATCTGTTTCAGGTATACCACGCGATACCCCAGGAGCATTTGAATATTCCCAAGGCTCTCCATAGATCCGACGACCAGGAATGGAACCATCCCATCTTCAACCACGACCTGGACTTCGTCATCAGCCGAAATGCTCACTCTCATAACACCGGACCTATCCACCATCTCCTGCATCACCTTCCCAAATCTTCCGATGACTTTCCTCACCAGACCTCTGGGCACTTGCACAACTTCTTCTACAATACCCAACCGACTTTGAGCTTCTCTCGCTAGCTCCAGACGTCGAGCGGCTTCCTCATTCTTTAACGTGATCATTTGTTTTGTGCGGAGGCATTGTAGATGCATCTCTCTCAGGACAGCCAACCGCTTCACTGTGACTTCCCTAATTGACAGTATGACCAGTTGATGAGTCTCAGGTGCCCAGTGCACCCTACATGCTTTGACCGCCTTTTTAAAAGCTTCATGCACCTCCTCACTGGCACACGCTTCTTGCATGTCTTTAGGTACGTCTATTATGCACTTGAAAATCGAAGTCTCACTTGCTTGGTCATATCGTTGAACCTCCTCGTCCTTTGTTTGGCCATTTGCGTGGTTAAGAAACCAACATGCAAATAACTGAGGTCTTAATATTTAAAGAGCAAAAACCAAAAAGAGCTGACAAAGACCTAAAAATATGTTTTAATATAATGATTAAAACCAAAAAACGATAATACCATATAGACCAATAGTAGGAAACCTGCAGGATCTATGGTCTCCGATATATGATACCGGAAAAAATTGTATATATAGGAAAGGGCTAGGGAAGATAGATAGTGCCTATCCCTAAAAAATTCCCTTCCTATCAGCGGAGGTTGGCACCCTGGGATGCGATATGGCGCCCCCGCTCAACGTGGACTGACCCTAAAGACCCTGACAGGTATCCCTAACAAAAAGCCACCACCAAAAAATGACACCACAAAAAAAGGAAAAAGAAAAAAGTGTGATAGTATACACTAACAGTGCTGCTAAATGCTGGCTATTGGTGCAAAGATGGCACAAGTAGAATTATTCTCAATTAACTCTGGCATATAGCGTGAGCTGAAGATGAATTATGGTGCTTAGAAAGGTTGATAACAATATTATGTTCAATTATCAGAAAGATGCTCGCCTCCTATTATATGGTGTGCAAGTACTACAGAGGAGAGACCAACGTATCAGTAATATAATACTAAAAGTGTCCCAAGTATATTCACTTTAACATTCAGGACATCAGTAAGGCTTCAGGCCCCTCCATATAGTATTTGATTACGCACCATCGAAATGCCCTTTCAAGACAGTTTGACTTATACAGATGACAAAGTTGAAAAAATGCTATAAAGACTTAGTCACACCTAAAAATATTTGCATTACTGTCAAAAAGTCAAGGGCATAACCACATACAAGAATGCTCGTTAGAACGCATCTCATATGATGATAGCTCATGTATAGAAAAAATAATAAATTTATTCAAATATAATAAGGGGCATTCTTGCCAGAGATGTAATCATAAAGATACTTAGTGGTATCAACGCCAAAAAAAAAAAAAAAAAAAAAAAAAAAATATATATATATATATATATATATATATATATGTATATATATATATATATATATATATATATATATATATATATATATATATATATATATATATATATATATGCGCGGAGTATCAATCACCTGATCATGAGAGCTAATATGTTCACATATAAGGGCATCCTGGCCAGATAGAAATCATTTGCAGATACATACTCAGATGGCATCAGCGCCAGAGAACAAGAAAAGGAAATGCCCAAATGGTCACCTAATCAAAAAAACCGGATGGCATCCTCGCCAGACAAAATAATGTTTCTAGCATAAAAAGGCACCATTGCCAGGGATGTGATAAATAAGTAAAAATAGCCCGCTGCTTATGCCTATGATCGGCATTCCCCTGATGAGCCCCCCTGGACCTCCTGATGGGGCGAATCGCGTCGGGCTGAGACATTCGTCTCCTTGAGATAAGTGCACTGAAATTACACACGTGCTGCTGGGCTGGCGCCTTGTTATTATACCATATGAATATGAGGTTGGCTATTAAGCACAATGTTAACATTATTTGAGTACTTGCTCATCACTGTGTGGAGTACATACTAGTCCTGGTAGGGAGGCTATTTTTACTTATTTATCACATTCCTGGCAATGGTGCTTTTTTATGCTAGAAACATTATTTTGTCTGGCGAGGATGCAATCCGTTTTTTTTGATTAGGTGACCATTTGGGCATTTCCTTTTCTTGTTCTCTGGCGCTGATGCCATCTGAGTATGTATCTGGAAATGATTTCTATCTGGCGAGGATGCCCTTATATGTGAACATATTAGCTCTCATGATCAGGTTATTGATACTCCGCGCATATATTTCTTTTTTTTTTTTTTTTTTTGCGTTGATACCACTAAGTATCTTTATGATTACATCTCTGGCAAGAATGCCCCTTATTATATTTGAATAAATTTATTATTTTTTCCATACATGAGCTATCATCATATGAGATGCGTTCTAACGAGCATTCTTGTATGTGGTTATGCCCTTGACATTTTGACAGTAATGCAAATATTTTTAGGTGTGACTAAGTCTTTATAGCATTTTTTCAACTTTGTCATCTATATAAGTCATACTGTCTTGAAAGGGCATTTCGATGGTGCGTAATCAAATACTATATGGAGGGGCCTGAAGCCTTACTGATGTCCTGAATGTTAAAGTGAATATACTTGGGACACTTTTAGTATTATATTACTGATACGTTGGTCTCTCCTCTGTAGTACTTGCACACCATATAATAGGAGGCGAGCATCTTTCTGATAATTGAACATAATATTGTTATCAACCTTTCTAAGCACCATAATTCATCTTCAGCTCACGCTATACGCCAGAGTTAATTGAGAATAATTCTACTTGTGCCATCTTTGCACCAATAGCCAGCATTTAGCAGCACTGTTAGTGTATACTATCACACTTTTTTCTTTTTCCTTTTTTTGTGGTGTCATTTTTTGGTGGTGGCTTTTTAGTAGGGATACCTGTCAGGGTCTTTAGGGTCAGTCCACGTTGAGCAGGGGCACCATATCGCATCCCAGGGTGCCAATCTCCGCTGATAGGAAGGGAATTTTTTAGGGATAGGCACTATCTGTCTTCCCTAGCCCTTTCCTATATATACATTTTTTTCCGGTATCATATATCGGAGACCATAGATCTTGCAGGTTTTCTACCATTGGTCTATATGGTATTATCGTTTTTTGGTTTTAATCATTATATTAAAACATATTTTTTAGGTCTTTGTCAGCTCTTCTTGGTTTTTGCTCCCCCATTTGCGTGGTTCTTCCTTTGCTGAATTTATTCCTCCGTGGAGGCCCCTTCTTTAGTCAGCCTCTCCAGCTCACTCTCCTTCATAGCGATCAGATCGGGAGAGCGCAATAGTTCGATTTCCCGGTCATCCATGGATTTCTGGAGCTGTTGATTAGTCTCCTTTGTCTTGAGCTCTTGGAGAACTATATCTTGCTCCTCTACCAAGCAGTGACGCTCATCCTCTCTGTGGAGAAGCTCCTGCTGATTCTTCTCTTGGGCCTCTCTGAACACTCCCATATCTTTCAATATGGCCTTGTTCATGTTTTGACACGCTGATAGGTGACCTCTGAGCTCAGAGACTTCCTTCTCTAGGTCACCCACTCTGTGCTCAATTGCTTGCCTCAGGACCCTGTCTCGTTCGACTGTTTCTTTAAGCAGCTCTATGTTATGGTCCTGCTCTCTTTTGGCTAGCACGTGTCGCACCACCAGTTCTTTAATTAAACTTTCAGATTGCCCACCCACACTCTGCCTCTTCAGGGTTCCACCTGTTTCTGCACCCACATCTATGGTCTCTGCAGGGCTCTCTGTCTGTTTACTCTTAGGTACCTCTTGACTCTTGGTAACTTCAGAGTTCTCCATCTCTTCAGCATCAGGTACTCTGGAGCCTTCATCATACTGAGCCACTTCACCGTTTCCGGGCATTGCAGATGTGGGTCTACTACAGGTCTGTTCTAACCCCAGCCCGTCACCAACTATCTCAGTGCTAGGGTTTGTCAAAGATAAAGTGACCTCCTCATCAAGGACAATAATGTGATCTGCACCTGACCCTGTCTCTTCCTCATCATTGCTCTTCTCAGAGGGTGTAACCTGTCCCGCCTTTCTGCGGCCCCCTCGATGAGATGAAGATCTGTGATTTTTACTCGGCTCCTCCTTACTGCACTCTTTTTCCCTTGCGCTCGAGTCACAGTCTGAATAGGAGTCACCCCCTCTCACTCTGTCATCCTGGAACAGCAATTCCCCACTTAAACAAGTGTCAGACCCACACTTTCTTCCAGTCACACGGAACTCTGGACTATCGACCTTAGACTATCGACTATTTTTCACACATCACACGATCCGGAATCACTACAGCCGCCTGTTGTGGTGGGGCTCCCTTAGGGTCATTCTGGATCCTTTTTGAGCAATCAGATACTCCCCTTTCCTCCCACAAGTCCCAAAACCTTTCAAAGTCCTGGCCTATTTCTACAGGAAATGGCAAGTCTGGGATTACAGGTACATCATGGCTGGAAAAATAGTGGGCGTCTCAATGATTACCCTGGACACCGGATAATCCCTAGCGACCCCATGAACGCAGTGGAATTCCATCTTCCTTCCGGGAATCAGATAGACAGGGAGTGTGGCACTCACCAGCATCACCAGGCTCCCTGAGTCCAAAAGTCCAGTCACGCACACTCAATTGACTTCTACAGAACAGCTCTGTGACATCTTGTCAGATGGAAAGTCAGTACAATATTCTGGACATGCGCTGTTCGAACACTGAACCCGGCAACAGTTCATCAGCGAATTCACCGCCGCCCCTTTTTGGGCCACCACCCCTATTTGTGTCACCACCCCTTTTGGGTTACTGCCCCCTTGTGGACGATTTTCTCCTTTAGGGCCACCACTCCTTTTAGGGACCCCACCCCCTTTTGGGCAACTACCCCCTTTTGGGATGCAGCCCCTTTTTGGCCAACCATAATTATTTGGGGTAGCTGCTCTGTTTTGAGACTCCCCCCCTTTAGGGACACCACCCCACTCTGGAGTACACCCCTGTTGTGAATTCCGTTCTCGGGCTCCCTCCTGTGGTCATGAGTGGTACTGTGTGAGTTTGTTCTTGGGCTCCCTCTGGTGGCCTTTAGCGATATGGCTGGGCTCAGCTGCTTCATTTCCTTCTATGCTGGGCCTATTTAACTCACCTGGACCTTCATTTGTTGCCTGCTGTCGGTGTATTCAGTCCTGTTTCTGAGAGCTCCTGAATATTCCTTGTGACCAGTCTCCTGCTGGAGAAGTTAAGTTTGTTTATTCATTTTGCTCATTATTTCCTTGAAAACGTTTCTCTGTATATGATGAGTTCAGTCCAGCTTGCTTATATGTGATTTTTCGCTTGCTGGTTAGTTCTGGGGTGCAGAGTACGCCCCTCACATCGTGAGTCGGTGTGGGGGTTCTTGTATTCTCTGCGTGGTTTATTTTTGATAGTTTTGTACTGACCGCACAGACTCCTATCTATTTTCAGTCTATCTAGTGTTAGCGGGCCTCATTTGCTGAACCTGTTTCATTTCTACGTTTGTCTTTTCCCCTTAACTCACCGTTATTATTTGTGGGGGGCTGACTATAACTTTGGGGTTATTTCTCTGAGGCAAGTGAGGTCTTTGCTTTCTCTCTAGGGGTAGTCAGTTTCTCAGGCTGTGAACGAGGCGTCTAGGATTTTAGGAACGCTCCACAGCTGCCTTTAGTGTTTGTGGATAGGATCAGGATTGCGGTCAGTATAGCTTCCACATCCCCAGAACTTGTCCTATATTCTGGTCATATGTGTCAGGTCAGTTTTGAGATCCTACCACCGGATCATAACAGTACAGCAGGCCAAAAAGTGTTAATGCAGCAGAAGAGGGAGAAGAGAAATCCTGAAGTCATTTTTTTTTTTCCTCTGCACTGTGTTGAGTTTCTCTCCTCCCCTTAATCTCTGGGTGGTTCTGAACTGAGCTGCAGATATGGACATTCAGAGTCTGTCTTCTAGTGTGGATCATCTCACTGCAAGGGTACAGGGCATTCAGGGTTATGTAGTCCGCAGTCCTATGTCAGAGCCTAAAATACCAATTCCTGAGCTGTTTTCCGGAGATAGATCTAGGTTTTTGAACTTTAAGAATAATTGTAAGTTATTCCTTTCTCTGAGACCTCGCTCCTCTGGTGATTCTGTTCAGCAAGTTAAAATTGTTATTTCTTTGTTACGCGGTGACCCTCAAGATTGGGCATTCTCTCTGGCGCCAGGAGATCCTGCATTGCTAAATGTGGATGCATTTTTTCTGGCGCTTGGACTGCTTTATGAGGAACCTAATCTGGTGGACCAAGCAGAGAAGGTTTTGCTGGCTCTCTCTCAGGGTCAAGATGAAGCAGAGGTTTACTGTCAGAAGTTTAGGAAGTGGTCTGTGCTCACTCAATGGAATGAGTGCGCCCTGGCGGCGATTTTCAGAAAGGGTCTTTCGGAAGCCCTTAAAGATGTTATGGTGGGGTTCCCCACGCCTGTGGGTCTGAATGAGTCTATGTCTTTGGCCATTCACATAGATTGGCGTCTGCGGGAGCGCAAACCTGTGCACCATCTGGCGGTATTTTCTGAGCAGAAACCTGAGCCTATGCAATGCGACAGGATTCTGACCAGAGTTGAACGGCAAAGCCACAGACGTCAGAATGGGTTGTGCTTTTACTGTGGTGATTCTACTCATGTTATCTCAGAGTGTTCTAAGCACACAAAAAGGTTCGCCAAGTCTGTCACCATTGGTACTGTACAATCTAAATTTATTTTGTCTGTTACTTTGATTTGCTCTCTGTCATCCTACTCAGTTATGGCTTTTGTGGATTCAGCTGCCTTCCTCTTCCGATTTGGTGCCACTATTTTTTCAGAACGTGGTTCGTTTACATGGTATTCTGGAGAACATTGTGTCTGACAGAGGATCCCAGTTTGTGTCCAGATTTTGGCGGTCCTTTTGTGCTAAGATGGGCATTGAATTGTCTTTTTCATCGGCCTTCCATCCTCAGACGAATGGCCAAACCGAACGAACTAATCAGACCTTGGAAACTTATTTGAGATGTTTTGTTTCTGCTGATCAGGATGATTGGGTGACTTTTCTGCCATTGGCTGAGTTCGCCCTCAATAATCGAGCTAGTTCTGCTACTTTGGTTTCACCGTTCTTTTGCAATTCTGGGTTTCATCCTCGTTTTTCCTCGGGTCAGGTTGAGCCCTCTGTGTTATGACCCCAATGGCAGAGGGTCGCAGAAATAAATACCAAGTCTGCACACACAAAAAACCAGCTCATAGGGCAGTGGTAACTGGGCTAACCGTATATCTAATCCTAGCACCACAAATAGCAGCAGCCGGGGAACGTGCCTACGTTGGTTCTAGACGTCTCGCGCCAGCTGGAGAACTAACTAACCCTAGAAGGGAAAAGATAGACCTTTCTTGCCTCCAGAGAAAAGACCCCAAAAGTTGGATACAAGCCCCCCACAAATAATAACGGTGAGGTAAGGAGAAAAGACAAACGTAAGAATGAACTAGATATTTAGCAAAGAGAGGCCCACTGACTAATAGCAGAATATAGTAAGATGACTTATACGGTCAGCAAAAACCCTATCAAAATTTCTACTCTGGATATTCAAGAACCCCCGAACCGTCTAACGGCCCGGGGGGAGAATACCAGCCCCCTAGAGCTTCCAGCAAAATCAGGAATCACATTTAGTACAAGCTGGACAGAAAATAAGAGCAATACAGATAACCAAAAAACAAGGAAGCAGGACTTAGCTTAATTTTGCAAGAACCAAGACCAGCAGACAGGAGCAAACAGAAAGGATCTGATTACAACGATGCCAGGCACTGGACTGAGAATCCAGGAAGCTTATATAGCAACACCCCTGGACTAACGACCCAGGTGGGTGCCAAACTGAGGAAAGACAATCCCAGAGTCATATCACCAGTGACCACAAGAGGGAGCCAAAAAAGTCTAATTCACAACACTCTGACTGTCCTGGGGTGGATTCTGGGGTGGATAGGTTGCAGCAGATTTGGAACCATGTGGTGGACAATTTGACGTTGTCCCAGGAGAAGGCTCAGCGCTTTTCTAACCGCCGTCGCTGTGTGGGTCCCCGACTTCGTGTGGAGGATTTGGTATGGTTGTCTTCACGTTATGGCCCAATGAAGGTTTCCTTTCCTAAGTTCAAGCCTCGTTTCATCGGTCCTTATAAGATTTTGGAAATCCTCAACCCTGTGTCATTTCGGTTGGACCTCCCAACATCGTTTGCCATTCATAATGTGTTCCATAGGTCATTTTTGCGGAGATACGTGGTGCCTGTGGTCCCTTCTGTTGATCCTCCTGCTCGGTCTTGGTCGAGGGGGAGTTGGAGTATGTGGTGGAGAAGATCTTGGATTCTCGTATTTCGAGACGGAAGCTTCAGTACTTAGTTAAATGGAAGGGCTATGGTCAGGAGGATAATTCCTGGGTTGTCTGTTGTGAATTAGACTTTTGGCTCCCTCTTGTGGTCACTAGTGGTATGACTCTGGGATTGTCTTTTTTCTGTTTGGCACTCACCTGGGTCGTTAGTCCAGGGGTGTCGCTATATTAACTTCCTGGATCCTTAGTCCAGTGCCTGGCATCGTTGTAATCAGATCCTTCTGTTGCTCCTGTCTGCTGGTCCTGGCTCTTGCAAAATTAAGCTAAGTCTTGCTTCTTTGTTTTTTGAGTTACTTGCTTTGCTACTATTTTTGTCCAGCTTGTACTAAATGTGATTTCTGATCTTGCTGGAAGCTCTAGGGGGCTGGTGTTCTCCCCCCGGCCGTTAGACGGTTCGGGGGTTCTTGAATATCCAGCGTGGATATTTTAATAGGGTTTTTGCTGACCATATAAGTCATCTTACTATATTCTGCTATTAGCTAGTGGGCCTCTCTTTGCTAAATACCTAGCTCATTCTTATGTTTGTCTTTTCCTCTTGCCTCACCATTATTATTTGTTGGGGGCTTGTATCCAACTTTTGGGGTCTTTTCTCTGGAGGCAAGAAAGGTCTTTCTTTTCCCTTCTAGGGTTAGTTAGTTCTCCGGCTGGCGCGAGACGTCTAGAACCAACGTAGGCACGTTCCCCGGCTACTTCTATTTGTGGTGCTAGGATTAGATATATGGTCAGCCCAGTTACCACTGCCCTATGAGCTGTTTTTTTGTGTTTGCAGACTTGGTATTTATTCCTGAGACCCTCTGCCATTGGGGTCATAACAGTATGCCAGGCCAACATTGAATGTTTAATGCATTGCAGAAGTGGGATATAAGAAAGGAAATTCTGAATTTTTTTTTTTCCTCTCTTCCTCCCCTTTACCTCTGAGTGGCTTGAGCTTGCTGCAGACATGAATGTCCAGACCTTGATTACAAGTGTGGACCAGCTTGCTGCTCGTGTGCAAAGCATACAAGATTTTGTTACCAGTAGTCCTATGTCTGAACCTAAAATACCTATTCCTGAACTGTTTTCTGGAGACCGATTTAAGTTTAGGAATTTCAGGGATAATTGTAAATTGTTTCTATCTCTGAGACCCCGTTCATCTGGAGACTCAGTTCAGCAAGTTAAAATTGTTATCTCTTTTTTACGGGGCGACCCTCAGGATTGGGCCTTCTCGCTAGCGCCAGGAGATCCGGCATTGGCAAATATTGATGCGTTTTTTCTGGCGCTCGGATTGCTTTACGAAGAACCCAATCTTGAGGTTCAGGCAGAAAAAGCCTTGCTGGCTATTTCTCAGGGCCAGGATGAAGCTGAAGTGTATTGCCAAAAATTTCGGAAATGGTCCGTGCTTACTCAGTGGAATGAGTGTGCTCTGGCCGCAAACTTCAGAAATGGCCTTTCTGAAGCCATTAAGAATGTGATGGTGGGTTTCTCCATTCCTACAAGTCTGAATGATTCCATGGCGCTGGCTATTCAAATTGACCGGCGTTTGCGGGAGCGCAAAACCGCTAATCCTCTGGTGGTGTTGTCTAAACAAACACCTGATTTGATGCAATGTGATAGAATTCAGACCAGAAATGAGCGAAAAAATCATAGACGTCAGAATGGATTGTGTTTTTACTGTGTTGATTCTACACATGTTATATCAGCATGCTCTAAACGCCTAACAAGGGTTGTTAGTCCTGTCGCCATTGGTAATTTGTAACCTAAATTTATTTTGTCTGTGACTTTATTTGCTCATTGTCCTCTTACCCTGTTATGGCATTTGTGGATTCAGGTGCTGCCCTGAGTCTTATGGATCTGTCATTTGCCAAGCGCTGTGGTTTTGTTCTTGAGCCGTTGGTTAATCCTATCCCTCTGAGGGGTATTGATGCTACGCCATTGGCGGAAAATAAACCGCAGTTTTGGACACAGGTAACCATGTGCATGACTCCTGAACATCGGGAGGTGATTCGTTTTCTTGTTCTGCATAAAATGCATGATTTGGTCGTTTTGGGGTTGCCATGGTTACAGACTCATAATCCAGTCTTGGATTGGAAGGCAATGTCTGTGTCAAGTTGGGGCTGTCAGGGTATTCATGGTGATTCCCCGCCGGTGTCTATTGCTTCCTCTACTCCTTCGGAAGTTCCTGAGTATTTGTCTGATTATCAGGATGTGTTCAGCGAGTCCAGGTCCAGTGTTCTGCCTCCTCATAGGGACTGTGACTGTGCCATAGATTTGATTCCAGGTAGCAAATTTCCTAAGGGAAGACTATTTCATCTGTCTGTACCTGAGCATACCGCAATGCGTTCGTATATCAAGGAATCTCTGGAGAAGGGGCATATCCGTCCTTCCTCTTCCCCTCTTGGTGCGGGATTCTTTTTTGTGGCCAAGAAGGACGGATCTTTGAGACCTTGTATTGACTATCGGCTTTTGAATAAAATCACTGTTAAATTTCAGTATCCTTTGCCTCTGTTGTCAGACTTGTTTGCCCGAATTAAAGGTGCCAAGTGGTTCACCAAGATAGATCTTCGTGGTGCGTACAACCTTGTGCGCGTTAAGCGAGGAGATGAATGGAAAACCGCGTTTAATACGCCCGAAGGTCATTTTGAGTACTTGGTGATGCCTTTTGGGCTCTCTAATGCTCCTTCAGTGTTTCAGTCCTTTATGCATGATATTTTCCGGAAGTATCTGGATAAATTTATGATCGTTTATCTGGATGATATTCTGTTTTTTTCTGATGACTGGGACTCGCATGTAGAGCAGGTCAGGATGGTGTTTCAGGTTTTGCGTGAGAATGCTTTATTTGTTAAGGGCTCAAAGTGTCTCTTTGGAGTACAGAAGGTTCCCTTTTTGGGGTTTATTTTTTCCCCTTCTGCGGTGGAGATGGACCCAGTCAAGGTCCGTGCTATTCATGATTGGACTCAACCCACGTCAGTTAAGAGTCTTCAGAAGTTCTTGGGTTTTGCTAACTTCTACCGTCGTTTTATTGCTAATTTTTCTAGCATTGCTAAACCTTTGACGGATATGACCAAGAAAGGTTCTGATGTTGCTAACTGGGCTCCTGCAGCCGTGGAGGCTTTCCAGGAGTTGAAGCGCCGGTTTACTTCGGCGCCTGTTTTGTGCCAGCCTGATGTCTCACTTCCCTTTCAGGTTGAAGTGGATGCTTCTGAGATTGGGGCAGGGGCCGTTTTGTCGCAGAGAGGCCCTGGTTGCTCTGTGATGAGACCTTGTGCCTTTTTCTCGAGGAAGTTTTCGCCTGCTGAGCGGAATTATGATGTTGGCAATCGGGAGTTGTTGGCCATGAAGTGGGCATTTGAGGAGTGGCGTCATTGGCTCGAGGGTGCTAAGCATCGTGTGGTGGTCTTGACTGATCACAAAAATTTGATGTATCTCGAGTCTGCTAAACGCCTGAATCCTAGACAGGCCCGCTGGTCATTGTTTTTCTCCCGTTTTGACTTTGTGGTCTCGTATTTACCAGGTTCAAAGAATGTGAAGGCTGATGCTCTTTCAAGGAGCTTTGTGCCTGACTTTCCGTGAGTCGCAGAACCAGTTGGTATTCTTAAAGAGGGAGTTATCTTGTCAGCCATTTCTCCGGATTTGCGACGTGTGTTGCAGAGATTTCAGGCTGGTAGACCTGACTCTTGTCCACCTGACAGACTGTTTGTTCCTGATAAGTGGACCAGCAGAGTCATTTCCGAGGTTCATTCCTCGGTGTTGGCAGGGGATCCGGGAATTTTTGGCACCAGAGATCTGGTGGCTAGGTCCTTTTGGTGGCCTTCCTTGTCACGGGATGTGCGGTCGTTTGTGCAGTCCTGTGGGACTTGTGCTCGAGCTAAGCCTTGCTGTTCGCATGCCAGCGGGTTGCTCTTGCCCTTGCCTGTCCCGAAGAGGCCTTGGACACACATTTCCATGGATTTCATTTCAGATCTCCCGGTGTCTCAGGGCATGTCTGTCATCTGGGTGGTATGTGATCGCTTTTCTAAGATGGTCCATTTGGTACCTTTGCCTAAGCTGCCTTCCTCTTCCGATCTGGTTCCTGTGTTCTTTCAGAATGTGGTTCGTTTACACTGCATTCCTGAGAATATTGTGTCTGACAGAGGATCCCAGTTTGTTTCCAGGTTCTGGCGATCCTTTTGTGCTAGGATGGGCATTGAGTTGTCGTTTTCGTCTGCCTTTCATCCTCAGACTAATGGACAAACGGAGCGAACTAATCAGACTCTGGAGGCTTATTTGAGGTGTTTTGTTTCTGCGGATCAGGATGATTGGGTGACCTTCTTGCCGTTGGCTGAGTTTGCCCTTAATAATCGGGCTAGTTCCGCTACATTGGTTTCGCCATTTTTCTGCAACTCTGGTTTCCATCCTCGTTTTTCCTCGGGACATGTGGAGCCTTCTGACTGTCCTGGGGTAGATTCTGTGGTGGATAGGTTGCAGCAGATCTGGAATCATGTGGTGGACAACTTAAAGTTGTCACAAGAGAAGGCTCAGCGTTTTGCCAACCGCCGCCGCGGTGTGGGTCCCCGACTTCGTGTTGGGGATTTGGTATGGCTGTCTTCTCGATTTGTTCCTATGAAGGTCTCCTCTCCTAAATTTAAGCCTCGCTTCATCGGTCCTTACAAGATATTGGAAATCCTTAATCCTGTGTCCTTTCGCTTGGATCTTCCTGTGTCGTTTGCCATTCACAACGTGTTCCATAGGTCTTTGTTGCGGCGGTACGTTGTACCTGTGGTTCCTTCTGTTGAGCCTCCTGCTCCGGTGTTGGTTGAGGGCGAGTTGGAGTACGTGGTGGAGAAGATCTTGGATTCTCGTCTCTCCAGGCGGAGGCTTCAGTATCTGGTCAAGTGGAGGGGCTATGGTCAGGAGGATAATTCCTGGGTGGTTGCCTCTGATGTGCATGAGGCCGATTTAGTTCATGCCTTTCACGCTGCTCATCCTGATCGCCCTGGTGGTCTTGGTGAGGGTTCGGTGACCCCTCCTTAAGGGGGGGGGTACTGTTGTGAATTAGACTTTTTGGCTCCCTCTTGTGGTCACTAGTGGTATGACTCTGGGATTGTCTTTTTTCTGTTTGGCACTCACCTGGGTCGTTAGTCCAGGGGTGTCGCTATATTAACTTCCTGGATCCTTAGTCCAGTGCCTGGCATCGTTGTAATCAGATCCTTCTGTTGCTCCTGTCTGCTGGTCCTGGCTCTTGCAAAATTAAGCTAAGTCTTGCTTCTTTGTTTTTTGAGTTACTTGCTTTGCTACTATTTTTGTCCAGCTTGTACTAAATGTGATTTCTGATCTTGCTGGAAGCTCTAGGGGGCTGGTGTTCTCCCCCCGGCCGTTAGACGGTTCGGGGGTTCTTGAATATCCAGCGTGGATATTTTAATAGGGTTTTTGCTGACCATATAAGTCATCTTACTATATTCTGCTATTTGCTAGTGGGCCTCTCTTTGCTAAATACCTAGCTCATTCTTATGTTTGTCTTTTCCTCTTGCCTCACCGTTATTATTTGTTGGGGGCTTGTATCCAACTTTTGGGGACTTTTCTCTGGAGGCAAGAAAGGTCTTTCTTTTCCCTTCTAGGGTTAGTTAGTTCTCCGGCTGGCGCGAGACGTCTAGAACCAACGTAGGCACGTTCCCCGGCTACTTCTATTTGTGGTGCTAGGATTAGATATATGGTCAGCCCAGTTACCACTGCCCTATGAGCTGGTTTTTTGTGTTTGCAGACTTGGTATTTATTCCTGAGACCCTCTGCCATTGGGGTCATAACAGTTGTCGCCTTCGATGTCCATGCGGCCGATTTGGTTCGTGCCTTTCATTTGGCTCGTCCTGATCGGCCTGGGAGCTCTGGTGAGGGTTCGGTGACCCCTTCTCAACGGGGGGGTACTGTTGTGAATTCCGTTCTCGGGCTCCCTCCTGTGGTCATGAGTGGTACTGTGTGAGTTTGTTCTTGGGCTCCCTCTGGTGGCCTTTAGCGATATGGCTGGGCTCAGCTGCTTCATTTCCTTCTATGCTGGGCCTATTTAGCTCACCTGGACCTTCATTTGTTGCCTGCTGTCGGTGTATTCAGTCCTGTTTCTGAGAGCTCCTAAATATTCCTTGTGACCAGTCTCCTGCTGGAGAAGTTAAGTTTGTTTGTTCATTTTGCTCATTATTTCCTTGAAAATGTTTCTCTGTATATGATGAGTTCAGTCCAGCTTGCTTATATGTGATTTTTCGCTTGCTGGTTAGTTCTGGGGTGCAGAGTGCGCCCCTCACATCGTGAGTCGGTGTGGGGGTTCTTGTATTCTCTGCGTGGTTTATTTTTGATAGTTTTGTACTGACCGCACAGACTCCTATCTATTTTCAGTCTATCTAGTGTTAGCGGGCCTCATTTGCTGAACCTGTTTCATTTCTACGTTTGTCTTTTCCCCTTAACTCACCGTTATTATTTGTGGGGGGCTGACTATAACTTTGTGGTTATTTCTCTGAGGCAAGTGAGGTCTTCGCTTTCTCTCTAGGGGTAGTCAGTTTCTCAGGCTGTGAACGAGGCGTCTAGGATTTTAGGAACGCTCCACAGCTGCCTTTAGTGTTTGTGGATAGGATCAGGATTGCGGTCAGTATAGCTTCCACATCCCCAGAACTTGTCCTATATTCTGGTCATATGTGTCAGGTCAGTTTTGAGATCCTACCACCGGATCATAACACACCCCGTGGACTACCCCACGGCACTTACAGACCCCAACAGTTCCACAGTATATGTCTCTTTTGGTTGGCACTGGCCCTTTAAGAGTCCGCATGACCTGGTCCAGCAATGTCTTTTTCGACACCTCACCAGTTCCTACTGGTGCTACCACAGCTCCCACTGCAGACACAAACCACCGGCACCTCCGGCTGCCGATCACAAGCCGCTGCTGCTGCAACCGCAACTCTGCTGCAGAACCTCTTGCTGCAACTGCACTGCACATAACCACCACAGACTTTGTGGACCCGCCGATCCACAGCGAACTTCGTAACCCCGCCGAGTTACCGCCAGACGCCTTCAGTCTTCGTGGCCCCGCCGAGCCACAGCAAGTTGATCAGAGAAGAAAAAAAAATACATGGACTCGCCAGTCCACAGCAAACACCTGCACACATGCTTTATAAGAAAAACACAGTCTCTCACTGACCCCGGTCAGCACAGCACAGACTCCTGTCTGTTACACACCTGGCTTTACAGCCCAAACACAGTTTCTCACTGACCCCGGTAAGTATCACACGGACTCCTGTCCGTTACCTATTGGTGCCGGCCACACAGAATCCCGGATCCCTCTTCTCCTCAGAGGTATCCCACAAACAGCAGTTCTCACAGACCCCGGTCAGTATTACTCACGGTTGTCAAGACCGTTCACTCTTCTGGCTCAGACCAGCCAGCACTGCAACATGTGCTCTTTGGATCGTTGCCCACATTCTACTCCAATTGTAAGGATTGTACTCACTCAGATGCGTAGGAGGAAACAGGAGGCACATTCTCTTCAATGTCCATGTGGGTTTATTTGCTCCATAAACCATCATGGCAGCAACAAAAAGGTACACAGTCTGTACATCAGGCCGACACAGCATTAATGTCCATAGATGAGCTCTGCTCTCTCAGGCCTGTGGGCACACAGGCTGTGCAATGTCCAGCACTCAGGCTCTATCTGAAGCCACGGACACAGAAAGGCTTCTCCTCCCAATACACAGACCACTCTGTAGTGTCCAGCCACGACACGTGGAAATCTGTCCACCCTGACAGACTCCCAAACACTTACTACCATGTGCAGCTAAACACACCTTCTTTAGGTAGCCTGTAACCGCACCCACAGGTGAGGTAACATCACGTGCACTGTCACGTGATCATGACATCACTGCAGGTCCTCAAACTCCTGCAGGGAAAAGGGTACAGTGAGCATCCCCACTCAGAGGTGAGGTATGTGAGTAGCCAGACCCTCCCATCTCTCATAGCTACCCACAACCCGGACCCAGGTGCACTAAATGATATCTTTAGTGCTCACGTGCACTAAAGACAAAATACTCCGGGTTGCATCGCAGGGAGCATCCATCCCTGTGATACATACCTCCCATTAACCACGCGACCACCAGTCACACCACACACTATATAATAAATAAAGATTTACAACTGGAATATTTCATTCAGTGATATCTAGGATGTGGGATTTTAGTGTTCCCTTTATTTTTTTGAGCAGTGTATATATATATATATATATATATATATATATATATATATATATATATATATAAAACACACAATGCATTGTTAATTGTATTATCTGCCCCATCCACATTCTCAGAACATGAATGAATATATATATATATATATATATATATATATATATATATATATATATATATATATATATCATAATTGACTGAAATACCAATCCACCCTCAGCATCTTGTTACATGGTAAGTCACTACATATTCAAAATAAACAAATATATAAAGGAAAGAGCATCGAACAAGAGCAGTGAAATAGAAATGCCAGTATTTACTAATTTGTTGAAAATAATAACAGGGCTTCATTACCATTTTGATATTCGTCCAGACATATTTTTTCCTGTTCATCTGCTGATATTGAATAAAGAATCCTCCTACATATTAGCATACACGTATCTCCATGGTGTTGTCTACATTAGGCCTGGTTGCTGATTTCAATATTTGGGCAGTAGCCACGCTTTGTTCTCCAATCATACATCACTGATCCTATATAGAAAATGATATGTACTAATATATGTATAACATGCGCATGTTACCGTATACAGCTGTCAGGATAAATACTACATGCTATTCTGTTTCTCATCATTGCAATACTGCCTACAAACAAGTAGTATCAGAAAGTTTAAATTACTGTTCAGGCATACTGACCTATTCTTAATGATAAGACTTGTGTTTGTTTCTCACTGGGTGTTTTGTCGTTGTCTCCAGAGTCATATCTTGGGGGTAGCAGAGGCATGTGCCCCGGGCGCAGCCCGGTCACCTAATGCAGCTGTCCAAATTGTCTCCCCCGGTGGGTGACTGCATTCTGCCACCCCCTGGACTGGGAGTCGGCCATTTTGTGAGCCGACTGTCAAGCTGACAGCCGGCACAGAGATGATGCAGCATGCCAGTTCCTTACTGATGCAAGTACAGTTGAAGCTCTGACCACCGGGTCAGAGCGACTTCAGCAGTGTGATCATATCATGTGATAATGCTGCTGACGTCACTCACAGGTGCTGCAGAGGCGCAGTTTCAGTGGTTAGCGGTCCTCACGGTTGGTGTATTTACTGCTTGGGGGGTATTTCATTCCTGGGGGTATATTTACTGTGTGGAGAGAGTATTTATTGGGTGTGGGTGGTTTTTACTTGGGCAGGTGCATTTACTGTGCGTGTTTATATTTACTGTATGTGGGGGAGTATTTACTCTGTGGGGGGTGTAGCGTTTCGCCTACTACGTGTCTTGGGGGACACTCGCTTGTCACGGGATTAACGCACTCAGGCACGGATTTCTTACAAAAACACAGTCTCTTAGGTTTATTTCACAACACTATAAACCACATCCTCAGGAACTTAGTAACAGCCTGAACACCATCTGTACATATTCAGGTTTACCACAGTCTCCCACTGACCCCGGTCAGCATAACACACGGACCCATCCATTACCTGTTGGTGACCTTCACAGGTTCCTGGATGCCTCTTGTCCTCAGAGGTGTCCCAAACACAATGTCTTTATCTTTCTCTCTCTCTGACCACGGTCAGTATAACATGGATCCCTTTCCATTACCTGTTGGTGCCGCACAGGTTCTCGGATACCTCTCTTCCTCAGAGGTATTCTACAGATGTTCTCACTGACCCTGGTTGTTATTACTCATGGTTATCAGACCGTTCCACACACTGGCATGTTCCAGGTCCAAAGCCCCACTATGTGCTCTTCAGGGAGATGACACTCCCAACACAAAGGCTCTCCAGGACCTTCCAGCACAGACCATTCAGGTCCTCACTCAGAGACCATGTGACCAGACCTCAGTCACACTATATGGTTGTAACCACTCCCCTAGATGGGAGTGTGTGTGGCTAGTTTGACCCGCCCATCTCTCAGAACTAGCCCTGCCAGCCTCCCTAGTTAAACAACACAATTTACTTGTAGGACTACAGGTCCCAGAACATCCTTACTTCAGGCTGACAGTGCAGAGTGTCTTCCTCTGCGACACACATACCAGCCATTCACTATAATGCCGGACTTTGACTCATCACCACAGTTATATCTGCGATTGCCATGCATTCCTATGGCCTCAATACACCTCCATGTGCACTCTGAGAAGCCCATACAGTGCCCCCTACCTGTAACAGGGGTCACTACACCACAGGGGGAATTTACTGGGTGTGGGTGTTGTTTACTGGGGGTGCATTTACTGTGTGTGTGGAATGCCCGCCAGGGCCATGGGGTACTTGGTACCGGGTCCGGTACTTAAAGGGATGTGTAACAGCGGCTGTGGCACGGTCTGTGGCCCTAGGCACCCATGTTAAAGGAAAGGTCTTTAAAGGGGTTTTTGAAATAAAGAAAGTTTTTGATGCCACCTGTGGTAATCGGTCAGGGATGACCAACGTTGCTTAAAGAGGGCCTTTGGGGTGATGTTATAGCAGCCAAATGGTATAACTTCCCACAGGTGAAGTAGGTCCCCAGGGCTCCTGGTGAATAGATGGAAGATGGTGAGTGGTGCAGTAAAGAACGAAGGACGCAGTTGTGCAGTCTTTTTACCTGGTTTACTGATGGTAGCAGGCAGCCACAGTCCAGGGCACCAGATCACAGGTACAGGCAGGGTCCGGTTGGCTTGGAAGCGAGTTCAGAGTCAGCTTTACCAGGTGGAGTTAAAAGCCTTCCTCTTGGCACAGTGGTATTATAGTCCCTTACTGCCTATGGCTTCTTAGCAAGGTCCTCTTAGTTATCTCTGTCCTTTACTGAAGTAAGGCACAAACCCGTATAACAGGTGACTCGAGCCTTTTTACAGGGTCTCTATCATAACCCGGGCTCAATGTGTCACTGTGTCTCTTGGGTGTTAGGGCGGACAGGTTCCGTGTAGTCTAGCTGTCCTACCAGTTCCTGCTGTGCCTCCTAGAGTATGACACAACCTCGGTCTTCTGGTTATCGGTATCTGTGCTCTATCAGGGAGGTGCCCCAGTTGCAGCTATTCTCCCTTGTTGTCACTCTCCTGTGCTTTGCTCTCTGGCACATCAGCTAAAGGCTGTTCTTCCTTCTGTATCTCGCTATCTAGGAGCTACAGCACCTCTGGCTCTATGGCCCTCACCAATCCTTCTGCCTCAGACTGCTCCAGTCTGCTGTCCGGCACCGATTGTCTAACTCTTCCTAACTGCCTAGCAACTGCCTTGCAACTAACTCCTCCTCCCAACCAGAGAGAGCAGCTCCCCTGAAGTCGGGTGAAGAGCTCCCCCATCTGGCCTGGAGTCAGAACCGTGTTGTATGTGCTAGTTACCTGTTAAGCGGAATCTTCCATCGCTTCCAAGCGTGACATCACTCAGACCGTGAGGAAATCAATGCCACTGTGACAACCAGGACCCTGGCATATCACCCCGACCCCCCCCCCCCCTTCCCCCCGTTAAATCCAGTATTCCCAGACCGGGAAAAGAAAACAAAAATTCAGGTTAGATAAAAGACATACAAAAAAATTTAAAATGTATGTAACAAGTTAAACTTTGTCTTCCCTTTATGGGAGGTAATTAGGCTTGAACGTTACAAAACTTTATATAGCAAGTACAAACAAAGTGCACAATATTACATTAATAACATTTTTACTTCTTGTTCTAGGGCAGATCCTCAGGCATGCATCCTCCTGGACTGAAGGCCAGCTGGATCTTCTCCTTTGGGGGCACTTGCATGGACTGCACAATTTTGATTAAAGGCATAGTCCCGTATACTGTCCTGCACCCTCTGTTTACATTCAAAGAATATCATTTTTATTTCTGCTGCAGTGCGGGTGTCAAAAGTGTTTTTCAGTTTGGCTAATATTTGCTCAACAGTTACTTTTTTCAATATCCGGCCAGGATTTGATTTCTCTTTCTGCTGCACCAATTAATTGGCCAGTTAGGATGTTGACTTTTTGTTGCTCCAACAGGGGGTACACCTGCAATAAGCAGCAGAGTCTTTCTTTAAAGTCACTGAGGGTGTGGGACTTCCCTGAATATTGTGGCAACCAGGCTGCTCCCGGTATATAGGGCATGGATAATGGCACCATGGGAGCTGCCATTGCTGCAGGGTCCTGCCAGCCTGCAGGAGCTGCGGGCACCGCTGGGCCTTACAGTATTATGGGGGGTGTGGGCACTGCGGGGACTGGTGGCACCATGGGGCCCATGGCTGAGACCACCGCCAGCTCTCCTCCCAGGTCCGCCACCTCCATTCCCCCATTGCTAACCCTCAGTTTGGCTGACGTCTCTCCCCTGGAGTCTGCAGTGGTTCCTCCTGTGCGCAGCTAGTCACTCCTTCCGGTCCTCCATCCAGGGATTTGCAGCGTCTTCAGTTGCGTTCTCCTGCACAGTGTCTTCACTTGCGGCTGTCACTTCAGACTCCACCCACAATAGCACACCCCTCTTTTCCTGTGCTCCTCGCGGCGCTCTTTCTGGCGGCTGTTTTTGGAGGTTATTTTAAAAATAAAGTGTGACGCATTTATGGCGATGTTTTGATGGCGATGTTTTAAAAGCTCATTAAAGTCTCTGGCACAATTTAATAAAGTCTCTCTAGGTTCTTAACCCCTTCACCCCGAAGCCTGTTTTCACCTAAGTGACAGGGCCAATTTTTACAATTCTGAACACTGTCACTTTATGAGGTCATAACTCTGAAACACTTCAACGGATCCTGGTGATTCTGACTTTATTTTCTCGTGACATATTGTAATTTATGATAGTGGTAAAACTTCTTCGATATGACTTGCATTTTTTTGTGAAAAAAACAGAAATTTGTCGAAAATTATGAAAATTTAGCAATTTTCAAATTTTTCTATTTTTATGCCCTTAAATTAGAGAGTTATATCACATAATATAGTTAATAAACAACATTTACCACATGTCTGCTTTACATCAGCACAATTTTGGAAACATAATTTTTTTTTTTGTTAGGGAGTAATAAGGGTTAAAAGTTGACCAGCGATTTCTCATTTTTGCAACAAAATTTGCAAAACCATTTTTTTAACGGACCACCTCACACTTGAAGTGACTTTGAGGGGTCTATATGACAGAAAATGCCCAAATTGACACCATTCTGAAAACTGCACCCCTCAAGGTACTCAAAACCACATTCTAAATTTTTTTTAACCCTTCAGGTGCTTCACAGGAATTTTTGGAATGTTTAAAAAAAATTGAACATTTAACTTTTTTTCACAAAATTTTTACTTCAGATCCAATTTGTTTTATCTTACCAAGGGTAACAGGAGAAATTGGACCACAAAAGTCGTTGTACAATTTGTCCTGAGTACGCCGATACCCCACATGTTGGGGTAAACCAATGTTTGGGCACATGGCAGAGCTCGGAAGGGAAGGAGCGCCATTTGACTTTTCAATGCAAGATTTGCTGGAATTAAGATCGGAACCCATGTCACGATTGGAGAGCCCCTGACGTGCCTAAACAGTGGAAACCCCCACAAGTGACAGCATTTTGGAAAGTAGACCCCCTAAGGAACTAATCTAGATGTGTGGTGAGCACTTTGAACCTCCAAGTCCTTCACAGAAGTTTATCATGTAGAGCCGTAAAAAAAATGTCATATTAATTTTCACAAAAAATGATATTTTCGCCCCAAATTTTTTATTTTCCCAAGGGTAACAGGATAAATTGGACCCCAAAAGTTGTTGTGCAATTTGTCCTGAGTAAGCTGATACTTCATATATTGGGATAAACCACTGTTTGAGCGCATGGCAGAGCTCAGAAGGGAAGGAGCGCCGTTTGACTTTTCAATGCAAAATTGGCTGGAATTGAGATCGGAACCCATGTCGCGTTTGGAGAGCCACTGACGTGCCTAAACAGTTGAAACCCCCCACAAGTGACCCCATTTTGGAAAGAAGACCCCCTAAGGAACTGATCTAGATGTGTGGTGAGCACTTTTAACCCCCAATTGTTTCACTAAAGTTTAGAATGTAGCGCCGTGAAAATTAAAAAATCATTTTTTCTTTCCACAAAATGATGTTTTAGCCCGCAATTTTTTTTTTCAAGGGTAACAGGAGAAATTGGACCACAAAAGTTATTGTACAATTTGTCCTGAGTACGCTGATACCCCATACATGGGGGGAAATTACTGTTTGGGCGCACGGCAGAGCTCAGAAGGGAAGGAGCACCGTTTGAAATGCAGACTTAGATGGATTGGTCTGCAGGGGTCATGTTGCATTTGCAGAGTACCTGATGTTCCTAAACAGTAGAAACCCCCCACAAGTGACCCCATATTGGAAACTAGACCTCCCAAGGAACTTATCTAGATGTGTTGTGAGAACTTTGAACCAACAAGTGTTTCACTACAGTTTATAACGCAGAGCCGTGAAAATAAAAACTATTTTTTTTCCAGGAAAATGATATTTTAGCCCCCACATTTTTATTTTCCCAAGGGTAACAGGAGAAATTGGACCACAAAAGTTGTTGTCCAATTTGTGCTGAGTACGCTGATACCCCGTATATGGGGGAACCACTGTTTGGTCGCACGGCAGAGCTCGGAAGGGAAGGAGCAATGGTTTACTTGTTCAAAGCAGAATTGGCTGGAATTGAGATCGGACGCCATGTCGCGTTTGGAGAGCCCCTGATGTGCCTAAACAGTGGAAACGCCCCAATTCTAACTGAAACCCTAACCCCAACCCTAACCCCAGCCCTAGCCCTAGCCCTAACCCTAACCCTAACCCTAATGGGAAAATGGAAATAAATACATTTTTTAAAATTTTATTATTTTTCCCTAACTAAGGGGGTGATGAAGGGGGGTTTGATTTACTTTTATAGCGTTTTTTTGATGGATTTTTATGATTGTCAGCTGTCACACACTAAAAGATGCTTTTTATTGGAAAAAATAGTTTTTGCATCACCACATTTTGAGAGCTATAATTTATCCATATTTTGGCCCACAGAGTCATGTGAGATCTTGTTTTTTGCGGGACAAGTTGACATTTTTATTGGTATCATTTTCGGGCACATGACATTTTTTGATCGCTTTTTATTCCGATTTTTGGGAGGCGGAATGAACAAAAACCAGCAATTCCTGAAATTCTTTTAGGGGGGGAGTTTATAGCATTCCACGTGTGGTGAAATTGATAAAGCAATTCTTCAGGTCAGTACGATTACAGCGATACCTAATTTATATATTTTTTTATGTTTTGGCGCTTTTACACAATAAAAACTTTTATATAAAAAAATAATTGTTTTTGCATCGCTTTATTCTGAGGGCTATAACTTTTTTATTTTTCTGCTGATGATGCTGAATGGTGGCTTTTTTTTTGCGGGACAAGATGACGTTTTCAGCGGTACCATGGTTATTTATATCCGTCTTTTTGATCGCGTGTTATTCCACTTTTTGTTCGCCTGTATGATAATAAAGCATTGTTTTTTGCCTTTTTTTTTTTTTTTTTTTGCGGTGTTCACTGAAGGGGTTAACTAGTGGGATAGTTTTATAGAGCGGGTTGTTACGGACGCGGCGATACCAAATATGTGTACTTTTATTGTTTTTTTAATTTACATAAATAAATGGATTTACTGGGAAATGTTTTTTTTTTTCCTTTATTTGGGGATTTTTTTTTTTTTTCTACTATTGTCCCAGGGTGGGACATCACTGTATTAGATCAGATCGCTGATCTGACAGTGTGCATAGCACTCTGTCAGATCAACGATCTGACAGGCAAGTTTAGGAGGCTTTCCGGCGCCTGCTCTCAGCAGCTCTTGCAGGCGCCGGCTAGCCAGGTCATTTCATGACCCGGAAGGAGTCCCGCGGCCATCTTGGATCCAGGGACTCCTTCCGGATCACCGGAGCAATGCGATCTCATCGCGTTGCTCCGCTGGGAGAGCGCAGGGTGCCCCCGTCCCTGCGCGATCCCCCTCTATGCCGCTGTCACTACTGACAGCGGCATCAGAGGGGTTAAATGCCCACGATCGGCGCTAGCGCCGATCGTGGGCATTGCTGCGGGGTGTCAGCTGTCATATACAGCTGACACCTGCACCCGATCACCGCGGCGCTCAGCGTGAGACCGCGGTGATCGGTGCGCCGTACTAGTACTGCTGCTGGCACAAATGCAGTGCCGGCAGCCCAGTACTAGTACGGCGCATGTCGCGAAGGGGTTAATAATGCACAGTCTCTTAGGTTCACAAGCCGGTTTGCTGGGTCGGTCCATCCTGTTCGTGATGCCAAAATGGAACGCCCGCCAGGGCCGAGGGGTAGGGTCTGGCACTTAAAGGGATGTGTCACGGCGGCGGCGACCCGGTCCGTGGCCCTTGGTGCCCATGTTAAAGGAAAGGTCTTTAAAGGGGTTTTTGAAATAAAGAAAGTTTGTGACGCCACCTGTGGTATTCGGTCAGGGATGACCATCGCTGCTTTAAGGGGTCCTCTGGGGTGATGTTATGGCAGCCAGATGGTATAACTTCCCACAGGTGAAGTAGGTCCCCAGGGCTCCTGGTGAATAGATGGAAGATGGTGAGTGGTGCAGTAAAGAACGAAGGACGCAGTTGTGCAGTCTTTTTACCTGGTTTACTGATGGTAGCAGGCAGCCACAGTCCAGGGCACCAGATCACAGGTACAGGCAGGGTCCGGCCAGCTTGGAAGCGAGTTCAGAGTCCAGCTTTACCAGGTGGAGTTAAAAGTCTTTCTCTTAGCGCGGTGGTATATAGTCCTTACTGCCTATGGCTTCTTAGTAAGGTCCTCTCTGTTATCTCTGTCCTTTATTGAAGTGGGACACAAACCCATATGACAGGTGACTCGAGCCTTTTTACAGGGTCTCTATTATGACCCAGGCTCTATGTGTCACTGTGTCTCTTGGGTGTTAGGGTGGACAGGTTACGTGTAGTCTAGCTGTCCTGCCGATTTCTGCTGTGCCTCTGTTGGGGTGGTCTGCAAGTCAGACCCTCAGGGATATTGGATGGCTGCCAAATGTGTGAGTTCTCCGGAGAAGGATGGACATAGACAGATGTGAATCTGATCATAGCCATAAGTTTATTCCAGAAAGGACATTCAGTTATATACACTTTTGAGTAGGCGTATACATTAGGTTTGTGCGCGAATCAGCTGTTTATTACATAAAAAACTATAATTAATTCATCATCAATTCATTAGGTAATTCTTTCATGAGTAGTGTTGAGCGATACCTTCCGATATGCATTGGTATCGGTATCGGATAGTATCGGCCGATACCGGCAAAATATCGGATCTCGACGATACCGATACCCGATACCAATGCATTTCAATGGGATGCAAAGTATCGGAATGGTTCCCAGGGTCTGAAGGAGAGGAAACTCTCCTTCAGGCCCTGGGATCCATATTCATGTGTAAAATAAAGAATTAAAATAAAAAATATGGATATACTCACCTCTCCGGCGGCCCCTGGACTTTACCGATGTAACCGGGAGCCTCCGTTCCTAAGAATGAGCGCGTGAAGGGCCTTCGATGACGTCGCGGCCTCTGATTGGTCGCGTGAGCGCTCATGTGACCGCTCACGCGACCAATCACAAGCCGCGACGTCATCGCAGGTCCTTCACGCGCTCATTCTTAGGAACGGAGGCTCCCGGTAACGGCGGTAAGGTCCAGGGGCCGCCGGAGAAGTGAGTATATCCATATATATATATCCATATACTCACCTCTCCGGCGGCCCCTGGACCTTACAGCCTTGTGCAGGAAATATAGTGAGGGGCAATTATTTATTAAGGGGCTCAGCATAGGGCAGATATTTTTATTCAGGAGCATTATAATTACACTGCTGTCTTTAAGGTCATCATGTGGGGATGTGCTGCAGAAGACTGGAGAAAATGGAAGTCTGCAGTGATGGCTGTGGATGAGAAAACTCATGGAGTCTTGACAAGATAAAGAAGAAAAGAAAGAGAAATCTGCAGAAACAATGTCATCTATCGGGTACCTGGATGTAAATGTTATTTATGATAATGACTCTTTCTTATTTTTTATTTATGTTAGGAGCATTAAAGAGGTTATCCAAGTTTCTGATGAGTTTGCAGCCATTCTATGTGACTGCAGACTTCTGAATGCTCTCAGTGCACACTAAACGATGTCAAGATTCTCTTGTGCCGGCAATTTGCACACATGCTGACTAGACATGCATGACCTCTTTCGATGAAAATTAATTGAATGAGGCCGGACAAGTTTAGTCGGAATGTGGCCAGAAGTATGCAAATCACATACAGTACTTTGTGCATGGGAGAATCCTAAAAGTATGCAGTACATGCACTTTGAGAATTCAGAATTCAGAAGCCTGTAGCCACGTAAAGTGACTGCAGACATTCATCTCAAACCTGGACCCATCCTTTAATTATAAAATGAAGCCCTGCAGCCAGTCCTAAGAGCGTGTAACATATTTACTGTCAGGATTCAGCTCTGCTTGCAGGTTCCAGCAGACATCACATGGCCGCTTCACTTATATGCAATTTTCATACTTAGGGTATGTTTCCACGGTAAGTAAACGCTGCTTGTTTGACGCTGCAGCATCAAACAAGCAGCGTCCAGATGTTCCAGCATAGTGGAGGGGATTTTCTGAAATCCCGTCTCCACTATGCGTGGAAACCCGCTCGCGGCGGCCCTGCGACTCCGGACATGCTGCGCGTCTTTTCAGATCGCAGCATGTCCGTACACCTTGCGGGGACGCAGCGTCCCCGCAAGGCATATCACAGGGCCCTATGGCGAGGGGTGCGATGATCCCGGATGTGTACTGTACACATCCGGCATGATCGCGTCCCAGAAAGGGGGCGGGGCTTAGCGCCGAGCGGCTTCGCCGCTGCGGCGATACCGTCGGCCGTATGGAACGTGGAGACATACCCTTACACTGTTAGTTGACAATGAGCTTCTCGTCCTGCTTCTCTCAGTTTTTCACTGAACATTGAATTAGGGAGAGCAGGGTGAATTTTTGCCCAGGGTACCAGAAAACCTAGATACATCTCTGGTTGTCTCCATCTCAGTTGAGTTAGATTGGACAGGAGAACATGCCTGAAACCATACTTGACATGTTAAAGATTCAAACTAGTTTATTTGTATTCTTATTTTTTACTTACAGTGGATATAAAAAGCCTAGACACTAGTGTTGAGCATTCCGATACTGCAAATATCGGGTATCGGCTGATATTCGCTGTATCGGAATTCCGATACCGAGTTCCGATACTTTTGCGATATCGGATACCAGAATCAGAAGTTCCCATAATGCAATGATGCACTATAATGGAGTGTGGGTGGTGCGTGAGCGGAGACTGCGTGTGTGTGTGTGTGCGGGCGGGGTCTGTGCGTGACTGTGGGGGGTCTGTGCGGGCCTTCCGGGGGTCTGTACGAGCCTCTCGGGGGTCTGTACGGGCCTGCTGGGGGTCTGTGCAGGCTGCCGGGGGTCTGTGTGGGCTGCCGGGGGTCTGTGCGTGTCTGCCAGGTGTCTGTGCGTGCCTGCCGGGGGTCTGTGCGGGCTGCCGGGGGTCTATGTGAGACTGCCGGGGGTCTGTGCGGGTTGCCGGGGGTCTGTGTGGCCCTGCTGGTACTCTGTGCGGGCTGCTGGGGCTCAGTGCAGGCTGCTGGGGGTCTGTGCGGGCCTGCTGGGGCTCTGTTCGGGCTGCCAGGGGTCTGTGCGTGCTGCCAGGGCTCTGTGCGGGCTGCCGGGGCTCTGTGCGGGCTGCCGGGGGTCTGTACGGGCCTGCCAGGGGTCTGTGCGGGCTGCCGGGGGTCTGTGTGGGCTGCCGGGGGTCTGTGCGTGCCAGCCAGGGGTCTGTGCGTGCCTGCCGGGGGTCTGTGCGGGCTGCCGGGGGTCTGTGCCAGCCTGCCGGGGGTCTGTGCAGGTTGCCGGGGGTGTGTGTGGGCCTGCCGGGACTCTATGCGGGCTGCCGGGGGTCTGAGCGGGATGCCGGGGCTCTGTGTGGGCTGCTGGGGTTCTGTGTGGGCTGCTGGGGCTCAGTGTGGGCTGCCGGGGGTCTGTGAGAGCCTGCCAGGGGTCTGTGCGGGCTGCCGGGGTCCGTGCATGTGCGTACATACATACTACATACTACACACATACTACATACATACTACATACTACATACATACTACATACTACATACATACTACATTCTACATATATACATACTACACACATACTGCCTACATACTACATACATAATACATACATACATACTGCATACATACACACTACATACTATATACAACATACTACATACATACTACATACATACATACTACATACATACATACATACTACATTCAATACATTCATACATTACATAAAATACATAAATATAGACATACAGTACATTAAACATAGATTACATACTCACCATCACATTACTTGTCATTTTGACCCCCAAAGCCAGTGTCATTTGTAAAAAATATTAATATAGCAAACAACCAATATACTCCCTGATCCACCGAAATCCACGAGTGTCCCATGACGATCTCCCGTGTCTCACTTATGGCATTTCTGGGGCGTCTGCGGACTGGTATTTGTAGCCGGGGGGGGCAATATCCATGGCCCCTCTCTAGGCTCTCAAAATCAGCCCGCAGCTGTCTGTGTAGCCTTTTTTTTGGGGTCCCCCTATTTTAATAGCCAGTAAAGGCTACGCAGACAGCTGCGGGCGGATATTCATAGCAGGCTACAAATATTGGCCCCTGGCCGTTGGCTTTCCCCCTCTGGCACAGAAAATTGCGCGGGAGCCCACGCCATTTTTTCAGTTTTTTTTTTAATTAAACGCTCATTAAGGCCTCTTTCACATTTGCGTCGGTACGGGTCCGTCACTATGCGTCGGGCCAACGTACCGACGCACGTTGTGAAATTTGTGCACGACGTGGGCAGCGGATGCAGTTTTTCAATGCATCCGCTACCCATTCTGAAGTCTGAGGAGGAGGGGACGGAGTTTCGGCCACGCATGCGCGGTACAAAATGGCAGACGCGATGGACAAAAAAAGTTCACTTGAACGTTTTTTCGTGCCGACTGTCTGCCAAAACACGACAGATCCGTTGCACGACGGACGCGACATGTGGCCATCCGTCGCGATCCGTCGCACATTTGCAGGATCCATTTTTTTTCCCAAAATGACCGATTGCGACGTATTGCTAAAAATGCAAGTGTGAAAGTATCATTAGAAACATCGGCCTTTCTATTATATATCTATGGATATATCTATAAAAAAAATGCATCCCGCGGGAAAAAAGGATCCGGCGGAAAAAAAACGGATCCGGCGGAAAAAAACAGATCCGGCGGAAAAAACTGATCCAGTGGAAAAAACAGATACGGTGGAAAAAACGGATCCAGCGGAAAAAACGGATCCGGCAGAAAAAAACGGATCGTTTTTTTCAAAACTCACCGGATTGTGCCTGGCGGCAAAAATCTGATGTGTGAAAGCAGCCAGATATATGGATAGATACTAGGGTTGAGCGACCTTAACTTTTATAGGATCGGGTCGGGTTTCACGAAACCCGACTTTCTCAAAAGTCGGGTCGAGTGAAATCGGCCGATCCTATAAAAAAGTCGAGGTCGGGGTCGGCCGAAACCCGAAACCCAATGCACTGCAATGGGATACTATGGTTCCCAGGGTCTGAAGGGGAGGAAACTCTCCTTCAGGCCCTGGGATCCATATTTAAGTGTAAAATAAAGAATTAAAATAAAAAATATTGATATACTCACCTGTCCGGCGGCCCCTGCAACTTACCGAGGGAACCGGCGGCCTGTTTTGGTTAAAATGAGCACGTCCAGGGCCTTCCGTGACGTCACGGCTTTGTGATTGGTCGCGACGGCCCATGTGACCGCCACGCGACCAATCACAAGCCGCGGACGTCATTCTCAGGTCCTAAATTCCTAGAATTACGACCAATCACAAGCCGCGGACGTCATTCTCAGGTCCTAAATTCCTAGAATTCTAAATTCTAGGAATTTAGGACCTGAGAATGACGTCCGCGGCTTGTGATTGGTCGCGTGGCGGTCACATGGGCCGTCGCGACCAATCACCAAGCCGTGGCATCATCTTAAGGTCCTTCACTCACCGATTCTTAGGAAGGAAGGCTGCTGGAAAGAAGCAGGGCGCGTCCGAGGGTGAGTATATTCCTATTAGGTATATACTCACCCTCGGCTTCTTTCCGGCAGCCTTCCTTCCTAAGAATCAGCGCGTGAAGGACCTTAAAGGGAACCTGTCACCCCGTTTTTTCCGTATGAGATAAAAATACTGTTAAATAGGGCCTGAGCTGTGCATTATAACAGTGTATTTTGTGGACCCCGATTCCCCACCTATGCTGCCAAAATACGTTACCAAAGTAGTCGTTTTCGCCTGTCAATCAGGCTGGTCTGGTCAAAAGGGCGAGGTGTCTTCCCCCAGATCTTGCTTAGTTTTCCATTGGTGGCGTAGTGGTTTGCGCATGCCCAAGGTCCCGAATCCACTGCACAGGGGAGTTAAAAGAGCGCGATGTGCACTATTTCATTGGTGATCGGTGGGGGCGGCCATCTTCCTTTGGCCGCGCATGCGCAGAAGCGGCGCTCTGCTGGCCACGGCTTCAGGAAAATGGCCGCGGGATGCCGCGCGTGCGCAGATGGAGATCGCGGCGGCCATTTTCCTGAAGCAGAGTTCGCATCTCAGCTTCAGGAAAATGGCTGCCGCGATCTCCATCTGCGCACGCGCGGCATCCCGCGGCCATTTTCCTGAAGCCGCAGCCAGCAGAGCGCCGCTTCTGCGCACGCGCGGCCAAAGGAAGATGGCCGCCCCCACCGATCACCAATGAAATAGTGCACATCGCGCTCTTTTAACTCCCCTGTGCAGTGGATTCGGGACCTTAGGCATGCGCAAACCACTACGCCACCAACGGAAAACTAAGCAAGATCTGGGGGAAGACACCACGCCCTTTTGACCAGACCAGCCTGATTGACAGGCGAAAACGGCTACTTTGGTAACGTATTTTGGCAGCATAGGTGGGGAATTGGGGTCCACAAAATACATTGTTGTAATGCACAGCTCAGGCCCTATTTAACAGTATTTTTATCTCATACGGAAAAAACAGGGTGACAGGTGCCCTTTAAGATGACGTCACGGCTTTGTGATTGGTCGCGACGGCCCATGTGACCGCCACGCGACCAATCACAAGCCGCGGACGTCATTCTCAGGTCCTAAATTCCTAGAATTTAGGAATTTAGGACCTGAGAATGACGTCCGCGGCTTGTGATTGGTCGTGTGGCGGTCACATGGGCCGTCGCGACCAATCACAAAGCCGTGACGTCACGGAAGGCCCTGGACGTGCTCATTTTAACCAAAGCAGGCCGCCGGTTCCCTCGGTAAGTTGCAGGGGCCGCCGGACAGGTGAGTATATCAATATTTTTTATTTTGATTCTTTATTTTACACTTAAATATGGATTCCGATACCGATTCCCGATATCGCAAACATATCGGAACTCGGTATCGGAATTCCGATCCCATATTCAGAAGATCGCCGACCTCATGGCCGACCCCACACAGGGGTCAGGTCGGGTTTCATGAAACCCGACTTTGCCAAAAGTCGGCGACTTCTGAAAATGGCCGACCCGTTTCGCTCAACCCTAATAGATACTTCTATGTATCTATAGATATATCTATCTATAAATATATCTATAGATAGATATATCCATAGATATATAATAGAAAGGCCGATGTTTCTAAGGCTACTTTCACACTTGCATTTTTAGCAATCTGTCGCAATCTGTCGTTTTGGGAAAAAAACGGATCCTGCAAATGTGCTCACAGGATGCGTTTTTACCCATAGACTTGTATTAGCGATGGATCGCGATGGATGGCCACCGGTCGCGTCCGTCGTGAAACGGATCGTGTTTTGGCGGACCGTCGGCACTCTGCCCCTTCCTCCCCGGACTTCAGAATGGGCAGCGGATGCGTTGAAAAACTGCATCCGCTGCCCACTTCGTGCACAAATTTCACAACGTGCGTCAGTTCGTCGGCCCGACGCATAGCGACAGTCCTGTACCGACGCAAGTGTGAACGAGGCCTTAATGAGCGTTTATTTAAAAAAAAAACTGAAAAACACGGCATGGGCTCCCGCGCAATTTTCTGCACCAGAGGGGAAAGCCGGGGGCCAATATTTGTAGCCTGCTATGAATATCCGCCTGCAGCTGTCTGCGTAGCCTTTACTGGCTATTAAAATAGGGGGACCCCCAAAAAATGACGTGGGGTCCCCCTATATTTTATAGCCAGAAAGGCTAGGGAGACAGCTGCGGGCTGATATACATAGCCTAGAGAGGGGCCATGGATATTGCCACCCCCGGCTACAAATACCAGTCCGCACCCGCCCCAGAAATGGCGCATCTGTAAAACGCCTATCTGTTATTAATCCAATACTAGTAAAGGGTTAATAAAACACACTCACATAAGGAAAAAAGTATTTTAATATTCTTCATTTAACCATACTTACCATACTTCAGCGCCTGCAAAAAACGTAATATAATAAACCGTATACTACCTGTCTGTCGTAGTCCAATTAATAACGAGTGTCCCACGACGATCTCCCCTATAGAACAGTGACATCGGGTGATGTCACTGCTCTATAGGACCTTCAGTGACACAATGACAGGAGACAATGGCTCCTGCAGTGCATCACTGAGGTTACTATAGTTCAAAGTCTCACTTTATGGCAATTGCTGCGTGGGAAAATTTGTCACACAGCAGTGCGATAAGTAAGACTAGGGACTATTTTTTTACAGCGGTGGAGGAATACAGTGCGGAAAGATACCTTCCTCCCATCATTGCCTTTACTGGCTATTAAAATAGGGGGACCCCCCCAAAAAATGACGTGGGGTACCCCTATATTTTATAGCCAGAAAGGCTACGCAGACAGCTGCGGGCTGATATTCATAGCCTAGAGAGGGGCCATGGATATTGCCCCCCGGCTACAAATACCAGTCCGCACCCGCCCCAGAAATGGCGCATCTGTAAGACGCCTATCTGTTATTAATCCAATACTAGTAAAGGGTTAATAAAACACACACATTAGGAAAAAAGTATTTTAATATTCTTCACTTAACCATACTTACCATACTTCAGCGCCTGCAAAAATCATAAAATAATAAACCGTATACTACCTGTCTGACGTAGTCCAATTAATAACGAGTGTGCCACGATGATCTCCCCTATAGAACAGTGACATTGGGTGATGTCACTGCTCTATAGGACCTTCAGTGACACACTGACAGGAGACAATGGCTCCTGCAGTGCATTACAGACAGAGGTTACTATAGTTCAGAGTCTCACTTCATGGCAATTGCTGCATAGGAAAATTTGTCACACAGCAGTGCCATAAGTGAGACTAAGGACTATTTTTGTACAGCGGTGGAGGAATACAGTGCGGAAGGATACCTTCCTCCCGTCATTGTGTTCCTGGAACCCCTGGAGAGCGGTCGCATCAGCTGATGCTGCTGTTCTCCACAGAAGGTCGTCGTGGGACATGTTATGACTAGTGTTGAGCGATACCGTCCGATACTTGAAAATATCGGTATCGGAAAGTATCGGCCGATACCGGCAAAGTATCAGATCTAATCCGATACCGATACCCGATACCAATACAAGTCAATGGGACTCAAGTATCGGACGGTATCCCTGATGGTTCCCAAGGTCTGAAGGAGAGCAAACTCTCCTTCAGGCCCTGGGAACCATATTAATGTGTTGTGAATTTGCTTTTTGCTCCCTCTAGTGGTTACTAGTTTTTTGACTCTGGTTTTTCTGTCATTCCTTTTATCCGCACCTGGGTCGTTAGTTAGGGGTGTTGCTATATAAGCTCCCTGGACCTTCAGTTCAATGCCTGGCAACGTAGTTATCAGAGCTAGTCTGCTGTGCTCTTGTCTACTGATCCTGGTTCCAGTTATATCAGCTAAGTCTGCCTTTTGCTTTTTTTGCTATTTGTTTTGGTTTTGTATTTTTGTCCAGCTTGTTCCTAATCTATATCCTGACCTTTGCTGGAAGCTCTAGGGGGCTGGTGTTCTCCCCCCGGACCGTTAGACGGTTCGGGGGTTCTTGAATTTCCAGTGTGGATTTTGATAGTGTTTTTGTTGACCATATAAGTTACCTTTCTTTATTCTGCTATCAGTAAGCGGGCCTCTCTGTGCTAAACCTGGTTCATTTCTGTGTTTGTCATTTCCTCTTACCTCACCGTCATTATTTGTGGGGGGCTTCTATCCAGCTTTGGGGTCCCCTTCTCTGGAGGCAAGAAAGGTCTTTGTTTTCCTCTACTGGGGGTAGCTAGATTCTCCGGCTGGCGCGTGTCATCTAGAATCAACGTAGGAATGATCCCCGGCTACTTCTAGTGTTGGCGTTAGGAGTAGATATATGGTCAACCCAGTTACCACTGCCCTATGAGCTGGATTTTTGTATTCTGCAGACTTCCACGTTCCTCTGAGACCCTCGCCATTGGGGTCATAACAGTTTGCCAGGCCAGTATTAAATGTTTAATGCATTGCAGAAGAGGGATTATAAGAAAGAAGATTCTGAGTTTTTTTTTTCTTTTTCCCCTTTACCTCAGAGTGGCTATGCTTGCTGCAGACATGAATGTCCAGACCTTGATTACAAGTGTGGACCAGCTGGCTACTCGTGTGCAGGGCATACAAGACTATGTTATCAGAAATCCTAGGTCAGAACCTAAAATACCGATTCCTGAACTGTTTTCCGGAGACAGGTTTAAGTTTAGGAATTTCGTGAATAATTGTAAATTGTTTTTGTCCCTGAGACCCTGTTCATCTGGAGATTCTGCTCAGCAAGTAAAAATTGTTATTTCGTTCTTACGGGGCGACCCTCAGGATTGGGCTTTTTCGCTGGCGCCAGGAGATCCGGCATTGGCTGATCTTGATGCGTTTTTTCTGGCGCTCGGTTTACTTTATGAGGAACCCAATCTTGAGATTCAGGCAGAAAAGGCCTTGCTGGCTATGTCTCAGGGGCAGGACGAGGCTGAAGTGTATTGCCAAAAATTTCGGAAATGGTCCGTGCTGACACATTGGAACGAGTGTGCACTGGCCGCTAATTTTAGAAATGGCCTTTCTGAAGCCATTAAGAATGTGATGGTGGGTTTTCCCATTCCCACAGGTCTGAATGATACTATGGCACTGGCTATTCAAATTGACCGGCGGTTGCGGGAGCGCAAAACCGCAAATTCCCTCATGGTGTTGTCTGAACAGACACCTAATTCGGTGCAATGTGATAGAAAAACCGCAAATTCCCTCATGGTGTTGTCTGAACAGACACCTGATTTAATGCAATGTGATAGAATCCTGACTAGAAATGAGCGGAAAATTCATAGACGCCGGAATGGCTTGTGCTACTACTGTGGTGATTCTACACATGTTATCTCAGCATGCTCTAAACGTATAGCTAAGGTTGTTAGTCCTGTCACCGTTGGTAATTTGCAACCTAAATTTATTCTGTCTGTAACTTTGATTTGCTCACTGTCATCTTATCCTGTCATGGCGTTTGTAGATTCAGGTGCTGCCCTGAGTCTCATGGATCTCTCATTTGCTAAGCGCTGTGGTTTTACTCTTGAACCATTAGAAAATCCTATTCCTCTTAGGGGTATTGATGCTACACCATTGGCAGCAAATAAACCACAGTATTGGACACAGGTTACCATGTGCATGACTCCTGAACACCGCGAGGTGATACGTTTCCTGGTTTTACATAAAATGCATGATTTGGTTGTTTTAGGGCTGCCATGGTTACAGACCCATAATCCAGTCCTGGACTGGAAGGCTATGTCAGTCTCAAGTTGGGGCTGTCGTGGTATTCATGGGGATTCCCTGCCTGTGTCTATTGCTTCTTCTACGCCTTCGGAAGTTCCGGAGTATTTGTCTGATTATCAGGATGTCTTCAGTGAGTCTGAGTCCAGTGCACTGCCTCCTCATAGGGACTGTGACTGTGCTATAGATTTGATCCCAGGCAGTAAATTTCCTAAGGGAAGACTGTTTAATCTGTCGGTACCTGAACATACCGCTATGCGTTCATATATCAAGGAGTCTCTGGAGAAAGGATATATTCGTCCGTCTTCTTCCCCTCTTGGTGCGGGATTCTTTTTTGTGGCAAAAAAGGACGGATCTTTGAGACCTTGTATTGATTATCGGCTTTTAAATAAGATCACTGTCAAATTTCAGTATCCTTTACCGCTGTTGTCTGACTTGTTTGCCCGGATTAAGGGTGCCAAGTGGTTCACCAAGATAGACCTTCGTGGTGCGTACAACCTTGTGCGCATTAAGCAAGGTGATGAATGGAAAACCGCATTCAATACGCCCGAAGGTCATTTTGAGTACTTGGTGATGCCTTTTGGGCTCTCCAATGCGCCTTCAGTTTTTCAGTCCTTTATGCATGACATTTTCCGGAAGTATCTGGATAAATTTTTGATTGTTTATCTGGATGATATTTTGGTTTTTTCTGATAATTGGGATTCGCATGTGGAGCAGGTCAGGTTGGTCTTTAAAATTTTGCGTGAAAATTCTTTGTTTGTCAAGGGCTCAAAGTGTCTCTTTGGTGTACAGAAGGTTCCCTTTTTGGGGTTCATTTTTTCCCCTTCTGCTGTGGAGATGGACCCAGTCAAGGTCCGAGCTATTCTTGATTGGACTCAGCCCTCGTCAGTTAAGAGTCTTCAGAAGTTCTTGGGCTTCGCTAACTTCTACCGTCGTTTTATCGCTAATTTTTCTAGCATTGTGAAACCTTTGACGGATATGACCAAGAAGGGCTCCGATGTAGCTAACTGGGCTCCTGCTGCCGTGGAGGCTTTCCAGGAGTTGAAACACCGGTTTACTTCGGCGCCTGTTTTGTGCCAGCCTGACGTCTCACTTCCCTTTCAGGTTGAGGTGGATGCTTCGGAGATTGGGGCAGGGGCCGTTTTGTCGCAGAGAGGCCCTGGTTGCTCTGTTATGAAACCTTGTGCCTTTTTCTCTAGGAAGTTTTCGCCTGCCGAGCGAAATTATGATGTGGGCAATCGGGAGTTGTTGGCCATGAAATGGGCATTTGAGGAGTGGCGTCATTGGCTCGAGGGTGCTAAGCATCGTGTGGTGGTCTTGACTGATCACAAAAATCTGATGTATCTCGAGTCTGCTAAACGCCTTAATCCGAGACAGGCCCGCTGGTCATTGTTTTTCTCCCGCTTTGATTTTGTTGTCTCGTATTTACCAGGTTCAAAGAATGTGAAGGCCGATGCTCTTTCTAGGAGCTTTGTGCCTGATGCTCCTGGAGTCGCGGATCCTGTTGGTATTCTTAAAGATGGAGTTATCTTGTCAGCTATTTCTCCGGATCTGCGACGTGTGTTGCAGAGATTTCAGGCTGATAGGCCTGAGTCTTGTCCACCTGACAGACTGTTTGTCCCGGATAAGTGGACCAGCAGAGTCATTTCCGAGGTTCATTCCTCGGTGTTGGCAGGTCACCCGGGAATCTTTGGCACCAGAGATCTGGTGGCCAGGTCCTTTTGGTGGCCTTCCTTGTCAAGGGATGTGCGGTCATTTGTGCAGTCCTGTGGGACTTGTGCTCGAGCTAAGCCTTGCTGTTCTCGTGCCAGCGGTTTGCTCTTGCCCTTGCCTGTCCCGAAGAGACCTTGGACACATATCTCCATGGATTTCATTTCTGATCTTCCGCTATCTCAGGGCATGTCCGTTATCTGGGTGATATGTGATCGCTTCTCCAAGATGGTCCATTTGGTTCCTTTGCCTAAGCTGCCTTCCTCTTCCGATCTGGTTCCTGTGTTTTTCCAGAACGTGGTTCGTTTGCACCGCATCCCTGAGAATATTGTGTCCGACAGAGGATCCCAGTTCGTTTCCAGGTTCTGGCGATCCTTTTGTAGTAGGATGGGCATTGATTTGTCGTTTTCGTCTGCTTTCCATCCTCAGACTAATGGACAGACGGAGCGAACCAATCAGACTTTGGAGGCTTATTTGAGGTGTTTTGTCTCTGCTGATCAGGACGATTGGGTGACATTCTTGCCGTTGGCTGAGTTTGCCCTTAATAATCGGGCTAGTTCCGCCACCTTGGTTTCGCCTTTTTTTCTGCAACTCTGGTTTCCATCCTCGCTTTTCTTCGGGTCATGTGGAGCCTTCTGACTGTCCTGGGGTGGATTCTGTGGTGGATAGGTTGCAGCAGATCTGGAATCATGTGGTGGACAACTTGAAGTTGTCACAGGAGAAGGCTCAGCGCTTTGCCAACCGCCGCCGCGGTGTGGGTCCCCGACTACGCGTTGGGGATTTGGTATGGCTTTCTTCCCGCTTTGTTCCTATGAAGGTCTCCTCTCCCAAATTTAAACCTCGTTTTATTAGGCCTTACAAGATATTGGAAATCCTTAATCCTGTATCTTTTCGTCTGGATCTTCCTGTGTCGTTTGCTATTCACAATGTATTTCATAGGTCCTTGTTGCGGCGGTACATTGTGCCTGTAGTTCCTTCTGCTGAGCCTCCTGCTCCGGTGTTGGTTGAGGGCGAGTTGGAGTACGTGGTGGAGAAGATCTTGGATTCTCGCCTCTCCAGGCGGAGGCTTCAGTACCTGGTCAAGTGGAAGGGCTATGGTCAGGAGGATAATTCCTGGGTGGTCGCCTCTGATGTTCATGCGGCCGATTTAGTTCGTGCCTTTCATGCCGCTCGTCCTGATCGCCCTGGTGGTCGTGGTGAGGGTTCGGTGACCCCTCACTAAGGGGGGGGTACTGTTGTGAATTTGCTTTTTGCTCCCTCTAGTGGTTACTAGTTTTTTGACTCTGGTTTTTCTGTCATTCCTTTTATCCGCACCTGGGTCGTTAGTTAGGGGTGTTGCTATATAAGCTCCCTGGACCTTCAGTTCAATGCCTGGCAACGTAGTTATCAGAGCTAGTCTGCTGTGCTCTTGTCTACTGATCCTGGTTCCAGTTATATCAGCTAAGTCTGCCTTTTGCTTTTTTGCTATTTGTTTTGGTTTTGTATTTTTGTCCAGCTTGTTCCTAATCTATATCCTGACCTTTGCTGGAAGCTCTAGGGGGCTGGTGTTCTCCCCCCGGACCGTTAGACGGTTCGGGGGTTCTTGAATTTCCAGTGTGGATTTTGATAGGGTTTTTGTTGACCATATAAGTTACCTTTCTTTATTCTGCTATCAGTAAGCGGGCCTCTCTGTGCTAAACCTGGTTCATTTCTGTGTTTGTCATTTCCTCTTACCTCACCGTCATTATTTGTGGGGGGCTTCTATCCAGCTTTGGGGTCCCCTTCTCTGGAGGCAAGAAAGGTCTTTGTTTTCCTCTACTGGGGGTAGCTAGATTCTCCGGCTGGCGCGTGTCATCTAGAATCAACGTAGGAATGATCCCCGGCTACTTCTAGTGTTGGCGTTAGGAGTAGATATATGGTCAACCCAGTTACCACTGCCCTATGAGCTGGATTTTTGTATTCTGCAGACTTCCACGTTCCTCTGAGACCCTCGCCATTGGGGTCATAACATTAATGTGTAAAATAAAGAATTAAAATAAAAAATATTGCTATACTCACCTCTCCGACGCAGCCTGGATCTCACCGAGGGATCCGGGAGCCTTCTTTGCTTAAAATGCGCGCTTTTCCTTCCTTCCGTGACGTCACGGCTTCTGATTGGTCGCGTGAAGCCCATGTGGCCGCGACGCGACCAATCACAGCAAGCCGTGACGTAATTTTCAGGTCCTTCTAGGCATTCAGTATTTTAAAATTACGTTCCGGCGTGGTTAGGAGCACCCGAAGTGACCTGATGGTTAAAACAGAAAACCTGGGACAAGCTCTGAGGAAGTGGTAACTCTACTGACCGCAATCCCTAATCCTATCACACACACTAGAAATTGCCGTGGAGCGTACCTAACTCTCCCTAGACGCCTCTTCACAGCCTAAGAGCTAACTACCCCTAAAGATAGAAATAGTAGCCTACCTTGCCTCAGAGAAATTCCCCAAAGTAAAGGTAGCCCCCCACAAATATTAACTGTGAGTTAAGAGGGAAGTGACAAACACAGGAATGAAACAGATTTTAGCAAAGGAGGCCGAATCTTCTCTAGAAAGACAGAGGATAGGAAAGGGAACTATGCGGTCAGTATAAAAAACTACAAAAACCACGCAGAGTGTGCAAAAAGACCTCCACACCGACTCATGGTGTGGAGGTGCAGCTCTGCACCCCCAGAGCTTCCAGCTAGCGAGGAAATATCATAACAGCAGGCTGGACTGAAACATAGCATGTACTGAAAAATATATTCAAAAACCAATGAACAGCAAATGACTAGCAAGGACTTAGCTTCTGCTGGAGTAGTCAGGTCATCTGAGAATTCCAAGAGAGATCTGAACCAGTACTGAGACATTGACAGCTGGCATGAACTAACGACCTGGGCAGAATTAAATAGGGAAGCCAGCAGCAGTAATAAACGAGGGCAGCTGAGAAAGCCAACCTCAAAGATCAGCAGTTCCACTCAAAGCCACCAGAGGGTGTCCAAGGACAGAACTCACCAAAGTACCATTCACGACCACAGGAGGGAGCCCGAGAACGGAATTCACAACAGGGACACTCGTGGATTTCTGCGGATCAGGGAGTATATTGGTTGTTTGTTATTTTAATATTTTTTACAGGTGACACTGGCTTCGGGGATCAAAATGACAAGTAATGGTGAATATGTACTCTATGTTTAATGTACTGTATGTCTATATGTATGTATTGTATGTAATGTATGTAGTATGTATGTAGTATGTATGCATGTAGTATGTATGTAGTATGTATGTATGTAGTATGCATGTAGTATGTATGTATGTATGTATGTTGTATGTATGTAGTATGTATGTAGTATGTAGTATGTTTGTAGTATATATGTAGTGTGTACAGTATGTAGTATCTATGCAGTATGTATGTATGTAGTATGTATGTAGTATGAATGTATGTAAGTGCAGTGCCCCAGGGTCATGGTCATTGCAGTAATGTCATTCTTCCACCAGGGAGAGTGATGTTACGTCTGTAGGCAATAAAGGAGATCTCTTTACCTGGTATCACAAACCACACAGCACACTTCACACTCCATTCTACCAGGGGGAGCTATGCTCCTATTTATTAGGGCACTCTTCACAATTAGGTAAAACTGGTGGTCTGGATAGGAAGTTAGGCAGAAGCTGACTGGGCTTCACCCAGGCAGCACCTGTCAGGCAGTCAGAGGGGAAGTAGGAACATCTAAGCGCTGCAGACAGAGAGGTCCCTGACAGGGGTGGGATCCTGTCAGAGACCTAGACAGAAGGCCACGGAGCTGCGCCTGCCCCACGTGCGGCAGCATCCTAAGAAAGTGACACGAACAGCGAATTGTATTGTAGAGGGTGAGAAACAAAGTCATAGCAAAAGGAGAGGAAACCAGAAGGAGTTCTGCCCTGCAAAAGGCTGCCTCCTTTCTGATGTGATACTAAGGAGAACCAAGAGTCAAAACTAGCCAATATAAATTTACAAAGGGTTACATTTTATTTCAAAAAGTCATATACACGAAATTGTATCATGCGGTAAAAGAATAGCAACTATATCCTAGATACATCAAAAAAGCGATCCAGGGGACCACAGAACACAAGAGAATTCAATAAATACTGCTTCCCAAAAATGTGCGTGTCAATAAGTACTCTCACACATATGGGACCTGCTAACAGTGGCAAGTGGTGATAGAACCAAGCAGTGTACTTCTAAGAACGTTGTCAAGTCAATTCCCCACATATCATAAGGCCGTAGAAACCAACTAACTTAGTTAGATAAATTTATTTACCCATATGTGTGCAGACGTCCTGTGTGGGTCCTGGATCACAACGGAACCTTTGTTGGGGTTTGTGATCCAGGACCCACACAGGACGTCTGCACACATATGGGTAAATAAATTTATCTAACTAAGTTAGTTGGTTTCTACGGCCTTATGATATGTGGGGAATTGACTTGACAACGTTCTTAGAAGTACACTGCTTGGTTCTATCACCACTTGCCACTGTTAGCAGGTCCCATATGTGTGAGAGTACTTATTGACACGCACATTTTTGGGAAGCAGTATTTATTGAATTCTCTTGTGTTCTGTGGTCCCCTGGATCGCTTTTTTGATGTATCTAGGATATAGTTGCTATTCTTTTACCGCATGATACAATTTCGTGTATATGACTTTTTGAAATAAAATTTAACCCTTTGTAAATTTATATTGGCTAGTTTTGACTCTTGGTTCTCCTTAGTATCATTACTCATATTAAGAGTCGCCATAGTTATGTGCTATATATAACTGACGCCTTTTTGCTCTCCTTTCTGATGTGCAGGATCCGGTAGCCGGAACACCGAGGGAGTAATCGTCTCCAAGTCTTACTCCAGAGACCGGCAGGATAGGTAATTCCACGTTACCTGCCCGACCCATACCCAGGAGGCACGGTGGCAACTTTTGGGGGCTGGGGCATGCTAGAGTCCCTGTAAAAAGCCTCAGGCCACCAGTCATATGGGTTTGTCCTATCCTTACCATCAGAGAGACAGAGAAAAAGACATAACATCTAGAACACCAACATCAGTTGTGAGAACCTTACCGAGACACTCAGCAGGGAGGTACTACAACATCCAGGCGCTAGGGGAAGGCTACTGATTTCCACCTGGGACTCTGGATTTGCCTTCAGACCGGCCGGACTCTGCCTACCCTGTGGTCTGTACCCTGGACTGTGGATGCTGAAGCCTTCAGTAAAAGGTAAAGAGATTGCAACCTTGTGTCCTCGTTCTTCACTGCACCTCTCACCATCCACTATCTACACTCTGGGAAGCCCTGGGGATACACTTCACCTGTGGGAAGGTATACCATCTAGCTGCCATAACATCACCCCAGCGGATCTCTAAGCAGCGTGGCATCACAGGTGGCGTCACGAACATTATCCCTTTAAAGACCTTTCACCCATTTACAATGGACGTTCCTAGGGCCACGGACCGGGTCAGCCACTGTGACATCCCCCTTTGAGAACTGAAGGACCTGGTACTGAGTACCCCACTGCCCTACGGCAGTATGTATGTTGCATGTATGTATGTAGTATGTATGTTGTGTGTATGTAGTATGCATATATGTAGTATGCATGTATGTATGTTGTATGTATGTATGTAGTATGTAGTATTTATGTAGTATGTATGTTGTATGTATGTAGTATGTATGTATGTGTGTATGTATGTAGTATGTATGTTGTATGTATGTAGTATGAATGTTGTATGTATGTAGCATGTATGTATGTAGCATGTATGCAGTATGTAGTATGTATGTAGTATGTATGCTGTATGTATGTAGTATGTATGTAGTATGTATGTTTTTATTTTTTTACATTCAACACATTAGCTGGATGATGGGACTACTATTGTCCCATCATTGGCTAATGTGTCAATCACTGTCACTGTAGCAGGCATCGGACGATGCCTGCACAAACGCATAGACCCCCGGAGGCCCGCACAAAGCCCTGGCAACCCGCACAGACCCCCGGCAGCCTGCACAGAGTCCCGGCAGCCTGCACAGACCCCCGGCAGCCCGCACAGAGCTTGGGCAGGCCCGCACACACCCCCGGCAGCCTGCACAGACCCACGGCAGCCCGCACAGAGCCCCGGCAGCCCGCACAGAGCCCCGGCAGCCCGCACAGACTCCCGAGAGGCCCGCACCAACCTACGGCAGCCCGCACAGAGCCCCAGCAGGCCCGCAGAGACCCCTGGCAGCCCTCACAGACCCCCAGCCGGCCCGTACAGACCCCCGGCAGGCACGCACAGACCACCGGCAGCCTGCACAGACCCCCGGCAGCCCGCACAGACCCCCGAGAGGCCCGTACAGATCCCCAGCAGGCCCGCACAGACCCCGCCCACACACACAGACACGCACAGTGTCCGCCCACGCACCGCCCACACTCTTTCCCCCTCCAGAACAGGATGTAGAAGGACAGAAAGGGCTTATTTACATTCCGATATTTGTGTCCCATTGTCTTGCATTGGTATCTGGTATCGGTATTGGCGATATCCGATATTTTTGGGATATCGCCCAATCCAATCTGATACCGATACTTCTGGATATCGGAAGGTATCACTCAACACTACTAAACACCCATGTTAAAATTCCCAGCTATTGTCATGTAAAAAAATCATACCAAGAATTATTTTATAACTTTTTCCACTTTTCAAGTTACCTATTATCTTTTCAAATCCATTGAGAAACAAAGTAAAATCATTTTAAGTGGAAAAATAAAACTAGAATAATGTTGGGGATATGGTTGAGTTCAGAATAAGCCAAATTACATGTAAACTCATGTGAAATAGTAGTCAATACACAGCTGCCATCATTTAAAGTTAATCTGATTAGCCTCAAGGTTTAGCTATTCTAGTAGGATTTTCAGGAGATTTTCTTAGATGCATTTTACAACAAAAGCCATGCTCCATAAATAGCTTGCAGCACAGCAAAGGTATCTCATTGTAAACATTATTAGACAGGAGAAGGGGACAGAAAAAATTCCATTGATCATTGTGAAGATGGTCATCAAGAAGTTTGACACAACACTGACATTACCCAGAACTGGACATCCCTCAAAAACTGATGAAAAGACAAGAAGACATTTTGTCTAGGATGCAGCTGCAGGAATTTCTGGCAAATGCTGTTTGTGTACTGCGTATAATAAAAATCTCTCATCTTTTACAAATGTCCAGTCTGTGGTGTAGGGTCGCGAGATGACAATATTTTCTTACAAAGAAAAACTTCCAAGCCTTGATGTATTGTCAAAACTTGCATCATGTCTGCCAAAAGCATGTGGGAAAATGTGTTATAGATTGATGATACCAATGTTAGACTTTTTGGCCATAATTCCAAAAGGTATGTTTGGTGCAAAGCCAAAACTGTGCATCATCAAAAGAACACCATACCCACAGTGAAGCATAATGGAACAGCAATATGCTTTGGGGCTGTTTTTCTATCAGCTGGAACTGGGGCTTTAGTAAAGTTAGCCGGAATTCTGAACAGTTCCAAATGTAAGTCAATTTTGCAACAAAACCTTCTGGCCTCTGCTAAATAGCTGAAGATGAATTTTACCTTTCAGCAAGACAATGATCATAATCACACCTACAAATCTACAAAAGAATGGAAGACCAGAAGAAAATCAAAGTTTTGGAATGACCCAACCTGAGCTCAGACCTTAATCTAATTGAAAATGTAAGGGTTGGTTCACCTGAATATAGCTGTACACAGGAGATGCTCTCACAATCTAACAGATTGCAGGGAAGAGTGGGCAAAGATTGCCAATTGTACCATGCTGAATGGTACCATAGACTGAATGCTGCCAAATTCAAAGGATACTTCAACAAAGTATTAGTTTAAGGGTGTGCAACCACTTTATTTTAGCTCTTTATTTTAATTTTTTCCACCCAAAATATTTCAGTTTATTTTTCAATTAAATTCTATAGATTATGGTGGCATTAACCATGGAAAAGTTCTGAAATTATTCCTCTTGGTATGATTTTTTTTTACATGAAATGAATCTGGTATTTTGACAGGGCTGTGTAGACTTTTAATATTCACTGTACATGTAGAGCCAACATATTTTCCAATGGTGTACACAAAAAGTAATTGCCCACACCAATCCCTCTTCACTGTGAGATCTCATAATGTTTCCTATCTCAAGCATGCAGTACACAGTATATGGCTTTTTATGGGAAACCAATTACCGTATATACTCGAATATAAGCTGACCCAAGTATTAGCTGAGACCCCTAATTTTGCCACAAAAAACTGGGAAAACTTATTGACTCGAGTATAAGCCTAGGGTGGGAAATGCAGTAGCTACTGGTAAATTTCAAAAATAAAAATAGATACCAATAAAAGTAAAATTAACTGAGACATTAGTAGGTCAAGTGTTTTTGAATATCCATATTAAATCAGGAGCCCCATATAATGCGCCATACAGTTCATGATGGGCCCCATAATATGCTCCATACAAAATATGCCCCATATAATGCCCAATAAAGTTCATGAGGGGCCCCATAAGATGCTCCATATTCAAATATGCCCCATAAAATGCTGCATAAAACGTTAATGATGGCCCCATAAGATGCTCCATATAATATTATGCCCTATATAATGCTGCACAAAGGTTGATGGTCCCATAAGATGCTCCATAGAATATTATGCCCCATATAATGCTGCACAAAGGTTGATGGCCCCCATAAGATGCTCCATAGAATATTATGCCCAATATAATGCTGCACAAAGGTTGATGGCCCCATAAGAAGCTCCATAGAATATTACGGTAAGCCCCATATAATGCTGCACAAAGGTTGATGGCCCCATAAGATGCTCAATAGAATATTATGCCTCATATAATGCTACACAAAGGTTGATGGCCTCATAAGATGCTCCATAGATTGTGCCCCATATAATGCAGCACAAAGGTTGATGGCCCCATAAGATGCTCCATAGATTGTGCCCCATATAATGCTGCACAAAGGTTGATGGCCCCATAAGATGACATACTCACCTCTTGTCGCTCAGGCCCCCGGCACTTGCGATATTCACCTGTCCCTGTTCCACAGCCGCTCGCCGTTGTGTCTTCCGGCTCTCTGCAGTGACTGTTCAGGCAGAGGACACACACTAAACACGTCATCGTGCCCTCTGACCTGAACGTCACAGCCAGAGGACGCGGAAGATGGAGCCCGGCGGTGGAACGGGGACAGGTGAATATTGCATGGCTCACCCTCCCCCGTCATACTCATCCCCTCCTGACGTGGTCCCTGCTTCTCCAATGTGATGGTCTCTGGCGCCAGCAGCTTGTCCCTGTGTCAGCAGCGACATGGTACCATTAATTAAAGTAATGAATATGCGCTCCACCCCTATGGAAGTGGAGTCGGGTCCATATTCATTACTTTAATGAGTGGTACCACGTGACCAATGAACACAGGAACAAGCTGCCGGCATCAAAGACAATCTGAGAAGCAGGGACCGCGCCGGGAGCAGGTGAGTATGATGTGACAGCCGCCGCTGCCCCTCCCCCGCCGACCCCCTGGGACAATGACTCGAGTATAAGCCAAGAGGGGCACTTCCAGCCTAAAAAAATAGGCTGAAAATCTCGGCTTACACTCGAGAATATACGGTAATCTATCGTTATATTTTGTATTAAGTGTTGGAGAACACCACACAAAGCAGAAGAGAAGAAATAAACATTATTTTATTAAGCTATGAGATTGGTTAGATCAAATGTGTTGTGGAGATGAAACCATAGATATATTGCCAGCAACCCTTCACCATAAATTGATCTTCCACCAAGAATTTTAAATAATGATAAACATACAGGGCATTTTAACTGTAATCTCATACTCCTACATAAAAAAGTAATACATACATATTACTGTCACAAAATATTTTTATATACTGTCTGTACAGTATTATAGCTATTTAAAATACTATATCACTTTAAAATAAAATAAAAAATTGTACTTGTACAGCTTATTCAAATTTGATGGAGTACTAAATGGTGGCACACAAAGGGGAAGAGTTATCAAAGGTGTCTTTGTTTCTCATAGAAACAGCATTCATACTACCAGAGTAATTTAAAAAAAAACAAGAAAAAAAACCTGAGCTTTGATTTTTTTGCTGTGGGCAAGAAAGTTTTAATTTTAAACATGTTTGAGAACCAAGGTCATTTTGTCTATGTGGGGGCAGAGGAGGGGAAAATTCAAAACTTAATTTTATTCATATATCAAACTTCAACTCTGCTTTTCTATAACAGCAGATAACAAAGAGCACAATTTATTACCCTGATTCTGTAGTTTTGAGAAGTATCCCAAGTGAAGACTTAGCATGGTACCTCACCAGGGGCGTAGCTAGGGTTTCAACTTAGGGGGGGCGAAACATCTGAGTGGGCCCCTAACCAGCTAACCCTGATTACAGCTACGGTTGCGCACTCTTATTGTGAATATAGGGGAACCTCAGAATATGACCCTACTGTTATTGAAAATAAATCTATATACAAAAACGAACATTGACTTTACCGCCATATTGGACCATATGCACAATAATAATGTCCCCTAAGTTCCCCCATGTACTGCTCCATTATACACAGTATCGTGAGCTTAAAGCTTCCCTATACACAGTCTAAGGCCCCCACAGCTCCCCTATACACAGTATGATGGTTCTATAACTCCCCTATACACAGTATGATGTTCTCACTGCTCCCCTATAGATAGTATGAGCCCAAAGCTCCCCTATACAGAGTATAATGCTGACAGAACTCCACTATAGAAAGTATAATGCCCCCCAGAGCCCCCTATATACAGTGTAATGGGCCAACAGCTCCCATATGCACAATATGCCTTCACAGTTTCCTATACACAGTATGATGGGCCTGCAGCTCCTTTATACACAGTATGATGGGGCCACAGCTCCCCTATACACAGTATGATGTCCCTCACTGTTCCCCTGTACACAGTATGATGAGCCCACAGCTTCCTTATACACAGTATGATGGACTCACAGCTCCCTTATACACAGTATGATGGACTCACAGCTCCCTTATACAGTATGATGGGCCCGCAGCTCTTTTATACACAGTAGGATGGGCCCACAGCTCCCTTATACACAGTATGATGGGCCCGCAGCTCCCGTATACACAGTATGATTGGCTCGCAGCTCCCGTATACACAGTATGATTGGCCCGCAGCTCCCTTATACACAGTATGATGGGCCCGTAGCTCCCTTATACACAGTATGATGGGCCCGCAGCTCCCTTATACACAGTATGATGGGCCCGCAGCTCCCCTATACACAGTATGATGGGCCCGCAGCTCCCCTATACACAGTATGATGGGCCCGCAGCTCCCTTATACACAGTATGATGGACTCACAACTTCCTTATACACAGTATGATGGGCTCGCAGCTTCCTTATCACAATATGATGGGCCAGCAGCTCCCTTATACACAGTATGATGGACACACAGCTCCCTTATACACAGTATGATGGGCCCGCAGCTCCCTGTCATGATTTGGATGCCCCGGTCATTTACTCATCCTCTGGCGTATTCACTATTTTGTGGCACTGCTGCAGTGCCGCTGCTCAAACTTGTGAGCGCAGCTTCTGACAGGCCAGAAGTTAGAAGCTATGTCACAGGCGCTCAATGTAAGACCATGAGGCTATGTGCACTTGTTGAGGATTTGTGTGGATTTACCGCGGATTTCCTGTGTTTTTTGTGCAGATTTCACCTGCGGAATCCTATACAGGAGCAGGTGTAAAACGCTGCGGAATCTTCAAAAAGAATTGACATGCTACGGAAAATACAACGCATCGTTTCCGCGCAGTATTTTCCGCACCATGTGCACTGCAGATTTCATTTTCCATAGGTTTACATGGTACTGTAAACCAGATGGAAAACTGCTGCAAATCCGCAGCGGCCAATCCGCACCGTGTGCACAGAGCCTGAGAGTGAGAACGAGGCCAGAATGAGGCTCCCATAGACTCACATTGATTAGTGACCTCTGCGCTGCTCCAGGAAATACTGGAACCGCGGACAGGCCACAAACTGCAGGAGACGGAGCCGAGCGGAGACTAAAACAGATGAAGACGCCAGAAGGTGAGTATCAGACAGGGGGCAGGGGACGCGGATTTTCAGCACCGCTCCAGCAGTGAAATAAAAAATAATACTGGAGCGGTGCTGTAAATGTGATGCAGCTCTTGGTTACTGTATGCGGCTCCTTATACTAATAATCATAAAAGACCCAGGTGGTCCGTATCAAAAGCCCCCGACCCCCCCATCTCCAGCCTCCCCACACAGCAAATATTATGTGATGGAGTACATATAATATCAGAACTAAACATTATAATATTCAGCCCCCAGTGACCTGTCCCCCTCCCCCACTTCAGCCCCAATGCCCCCATCATCTCACATCCACCCCTCAGTGCCCTGTCCCCCCTCACCCACCTTCTGCCCTCACAATACCCCACGGTCTCACAGTGGCATACCTGAATTGAATAAACATAATAAGTTCCATCCCACTTACTGATAAAGTTTGCAGTTGCACTGCAGGCAGGACCAGGAAGTGAAATGCATGGTGTGGGCACTAGGACCCAGCGTGCCTGAGCCAATCCCAGCGTGCACAGAGTGAATGCTGCAACCAGGAAAAGCTTCATGATCAGGTCAGACACAGGCGAAACCATTCACTGCAGGGGGGAGACTGCAGTCGGCCCTGTGCTAATAGCAGCGTGCACGCAGAGTCTCCATCAGACGGGAGCAGACATTATACTGCTCTGCTCCTATGCTGTGTCTCATCACAGAAGTGGCCCTGGCTCCCGGTGGGCCCCTTGATGTGACAGGGCCCGGGGCGACGGCCCCCTCTGCCCCCCCAGTAGCTACGCTACTGTACCTCACACAGGCCCCAGAAGTGAAAGAGAATTTTAATGCTCTGGGAGCCTTCTTTTTAAGGTGCTTTCCATTATATCCTCAGATGCATGTTTGCAGAGTCCTTAAAGAGGATATCTGGGACTTTAGAAAAAAAGGCATGTAGGTGCTAAAAGAGGCAACTACTTGCCTGTTGCATCGTCGCCGATGGGAATAAAGTTTATGGTTGTGAGTGACTAGGGTTGAGCGAAACGGATCGGACAAATTCAAAAATCGCCGACTTTCAGCAAAGTCGAGTTTCATGAAACTCGACCCGATCCTAGTGTGGGATCGGCCATGAGGTCGGCGATCTGTGCCTCAAAGTCAAGTTTCGTATGACGCTTTCAGCGCCATTTTTCAGCCAATGAAGGAGGACGCAGAGTGTGGGCAGCGTGATGACATAGGTCTCGGTCCCCACCATCTTAGAGAAGGGCATGACAGTGACTGGCTTGCTTTCTGCAGCGTCACAGGGGCTATAAAGGGCCGTGCACGCCGACCGCCATATTACTTCTGCCGATCTTAGCATAGGGAGAGGTTGCTGCAGCTTCATCAGAAGAAGGGATATAGTTAGGGAGGGAAGATTAACCCCAAACTGCTTGTGCTGTAGCGATTTCCACTGTCCAACACCACCTTTTTTTTTGCAGGGACAGTGGAGGCTATATTCTTGTGCATCAGCTCTGTAGCTTATTAGGCTGCCTTATAAGGCTCCCTGATAGCTGCATTGCTGTTTGCACCGCTGCTGTGCAAACCAACTGCTTTTTTAAAAGCAAAAATCCTGTTGCTCCTTTCTGCACAGTTATCTTGTTTATTTGTCCACACTTTTGTGTGCAGCAGTCCTTTTTATTGCTGCCATACTTGTCCTGAGATCATTGTAGGGAGATTGAAATTGTAGTACAGTCCTTGTATTTTTTCATATATCTTCCAGCCACTTTCTGCCACTTACATTGTGTTGTGTTATACACAGGGCCTAAGTTTTGGTTCAGTCTTCGAAAAAAAAAGTGAGATTCAAATTCTCACAAAGTGGATATACTTCAGTCCTGTTAGCTTGTCGTATATCAGCCAGCCACTTTCTGCCACTTACATTGTGTTGTTTTAATGCACAGGGCCTGAGTATTGGTTCAGTCTCCCAAAAAAAGGGAGATTTAAATTCTCAACAAGTTTATATACACCTTCTACCTTGTTTTACAGTACCATATAATGGTTGTTATTTTGGTTAGATTTTTAAAAAAATGAGGAAGTCTGGTGGAAGAGCCCGTGGGCGGTGGTTGCCAGCTGATACTGATGGTGGTGGTGGTGGTGCATCTGGTGGGAGTGGCAAAAGCACAATAGCACCTAAAGCTGGAGGTGTTGAGCCAGCGTCATCGTCTGGCTACACAAGGCCTCGACGGGTCCCTTATCTGGGAGTAGGAAAACAGGTCTTAAAGCCGGAGCAGCAGGGAAAAGTTTTGGCTTTTCTTGCTGACTCAGCCTCTAGTTCTTTCGCCTCCTCTTCAGAAAGTTCCAAATATAAAAGCAGCGAGTCGTTAGTGGATGCTCCCGGTCAGGACAAGACATTTCCTTGTGTCCTTCACCCAAACCAAAAGTGAAGGATGCGTCAGGTGACACTACAGGTTACTCCATGGAGCTCTTTACACATACCGTGCCAGGGTGAGAAAGGGAAATTGTTAACTGCCCATCACAAGATGAATCGGACATGGAGTGCACTGATGCACAGCCACAACTAGATTATTATGCTGTTCCATTGACTCAGATCACTACATTGCCCTCACAGTGTACTGAGCCAGAATCTGACCCTGATGAGACTATGGTGCCCCGTCCCGAACGCTATAGCACCTTACACGGTGACACAGAGGAAGGTGCACATGATATTGAAGAGGAGGTGATAGATGACCCAGTTGTTGACCCAGATTGACAGCCATTGGGGGAAGAGGGTGCCGCTGCCAGTAGCTCAGAAGCAGAGGAGGATGATCCGCAGCAGCCATCTACATCGCAACAGCTGTCATCTGGCAGGCCCGTATCAGGCCAAAAACGTGCGTCAAAAACAAAAACAGTTTTAGGACAGCGTGGCCATCCGGTGAAAGTAGCACAGCGTGCAATGCCTGAAAAGGTATTCCATAGTAGGAAGAATGTAGTGTGGCAATTTTTTAACCAAGATCCGAATGATCAGTCAAAAGTTATCTGTAAGAAATGCTCAAAGACCTTTAGCAGAGGGAAGAATCTTCAAAATTTAAATACAACGTGCATGCTTAGACATTTAACCAGCATGCACTTGCAAGCCTGGACTAACTACCAAACGTCACGTACTGTTGTTGCACCTGCTCAGAATGAAGGTAGTCAGCAACGCTACATTGCTTCCGTCACTGTAAGCCCACCGGTTAGGACACCACCAGCAGCAAATGTGGAGGTATCGTCGCAAGGCCAAAGCAGTCAGGGAATCACAAGGTTATTGGTAGGAAACACTGTATGTAGGCCAACATCAAGAAAACCATCACTAACCCTCTTTCAATCCACCATGTCCACCACCAACACCGCTAGTTCCACCATATGCAGCTCTAGTCTCCAGTCCAGCTCACCCTACAAGAGACTCTCGTTAGGAAAATAAATTACTCATCCTCTCCTCCACGTACACAGGGTTTGAATGCCCACATTGCTATACTAACCTCGTTAGAGATGATGCCCTACCGGTTGGTTGAAAGCGAAGCTTTCAAAGACCTGATGGCCTACACAGTACCACGCTATGACCTACCCAGTCAGCACTTCCTTGCAAGAAAAGCCTTCCCAGCCCTGCACCAGCATGTCAAAGACTGCATTGCCATGCACTGAGGCAATCAGTCAGTGGAAAGGTGCACCTCACACCAGGTGCATGGACCAGTAGGCATGGCCAGGGACGTTACGTGTCCATCACGGCACACTGGGTTAATGTGGTGGATGCAGGGTCCACAGGGGACAGCCATAGTGGGACAGTTCTGCCTTGCCCACGTTCTAGGAAACAGTTGGCTGTAGCAGCTCGCCACCCCTCCTCCTCCTCCTCCTCCAGAAGCGAAAGCTCGTCCACTGAGCGCTGTCGCACGACCACTCCATCCGCAGCTGCCAGTGTTGCACACGAGGTGTCCCATTATGGAACAGCTAGTGGTAAGCGTCAGCAGGCTGTTACAAATGAAGTGTTTGGGCGACAACAGACAGACCGCGGAAGTACTGGCCGAGTACTTGCAGCAACAAACTCAGTCATGGCTGGGCAGTGTACATCTTGAGGCAGGCAAGTTAGTCAGTGATAACGGAAGGAATTTTATGGCTGCCATAGCCCTTTCAGAATTGAAACACATACCTTGCCTGGCTCACACCTTGAACCTGGTGCAGTGCTTCCTCAAAAATTATCCTGAGTTACCAGCCCTGCTCCTGAAGGTGCGAAGACTTTGCCCGCACATCCGTCGGTCGCCCGTACACTCCAGCCGTATGCTGAACCATCAGCGATTGCTGAACCTTCCCCAGCACCGCCTAATAATCGACATTGCAACAAGGTGGAACTCCACACTGCACATGGTTCAAAGGCTGTGCGAACAGAGGCATGCTGTAATTAATTTGTGGGAAGATACACATACACGGGCAGGCACTTGGATGGCAGACATGGAGTTATCTGGTGTGCAGTGGTCGAAGCTACAAGACGTCTGTCAAGTCTTTCAATGTTTTGAGGAATGCACACGGCTGGTAATTGCAGATGACGCCATCATAAGCATGAGCATCCCACTAATGCGTCTGGTGATGCAAAGTTTGACGCACATTAAGGAGCAGGCGTCTGCAGCCGAAGAGGAGGGAAGCCTTGATGACAGTCAGCCATTCTCTGCTCAGGGAACTCTCCTGGACGAGGTGGCGGATGAAGAGGATGAAGAGGAGGAGGATGATGGGGATGAATATTTATGGGAGGAGGATGCTTCTCAGGGGGCAATAGAAACTGGTGGCGTTGCAAGGTCAGGTACAGTGTTTTTGCGGGACACAAGTGATGTTGATTTGCTAGAAAGTGCTCCTCAACCCAGCACAAGCTGTCAATTGACACCTGGAACGTTGGCCCACATGGCTGAGTATGCCTTGCGTATCCTAAAAAGGGACCCCCCGCATTATCAAAATGATGACCAATGACGATTACTGGTTGGCCTGCCTCCTGGATCCACGATATAAAGGAAAATTACAAAATATCATGCCACATGAGAACCTTGAGCAAATATTGGCTACCAAACAAGCAACTCTTGTAGACCATTTTCAGTTCAGGCATTCCCAGCACGCAGCGATGGTGATGGTTCCCACACGAGCCGTAGGGGGCAACATGGCAGAGGTGTTAGAGGTGCACAAATCCGAAGTGGCGTTGGACAGAGGGGTTTTATGACCAGGTTGTGGAGTGATTTCGCAATGACCGCTGACACAACAGGTACTGCTGCATCGATTCAAAGTAACAGGAGACAGCATTTGTCCATTATGGTTACAAACTACTTTTCCTCCCTTATCGATGTTCTCCCTCACAGGTCATTCCCCTTTGATTACTGGGCATCTAAAATAGATACTGGCCTGAATTGACAGAATATGCATTACAGGAGCTTGCTTGCCCTGCTGCTAGTGTGCTATCAGAAAGAGTCTTTAGTGCTGCTGGTTCAATACTGACCGAAAATAGGACACATCTGGCATCCAAAAATGTTGATGATCTAACCTTCATTAAAATGAACCAATCATGGATTTCAAATTATTTTGCCCCACCTTCCCCTGCTAAAACGTAGCTTGCCTGAAAAATGTCTTGCTTTTGGCCTCCTCTTACTGACTTCTCCAATTCCTCCATTTGCAGCTGCTGAATATCCACCATAGGTCATTTTTATACCTCTCTAAATGGGCTGACTCCCCCCACAGGGCCGTGGTCACGACCTGGCGCAAGCACCCGTGCAAGTGCTGTTTGCCTGGACAGGTGAGTGGAGCAACTCTTGGGCGAAGGCACTGGCACAGGGTCCCTCATAGTACAATGAAGTGACTCTGACGGTGGTGGTACACAACCAACGTCAGACACACCGCCGTAATATGAGGGGCCCTGTGCCAGTACCGCCGCCCACGAGAGAGTGTTCCCCCCAGCTCGAACAGTGCTCTACCACTTGCAATACTTACCTCTCCCTGTTCCACCACTGTGTAGTCTGTGCTGTGAAATCCTTCAATGGCACTGCCAAAACAAATTTGTTGAAATGATAGATGATACTTAAAATATATAGGGGCCCTGGCCTCCATTTAGACCAGTTAATACTTTGCGCCTACTACCACCGTCTGCTACTCAGCAGAGGAGCCCACCCCTGTACCTAGGTATGCTACCTGTTTATTTATGAACAATTTTTTGGCAGACAGTTAGCCCACTTTATTATTTGGGCCTACTAACTGTGTCTGCCACTCATTACAGTTTTCCTCCACTGAACAAAGCAATGCCGCCTGTTTAGTCCCGTTACCACATTTGAACTGCATTTAGCCTACTTTATTTTTTGGGCCTACTAACTGTGTCTGCCACTCATTACAGTTTTCCTCCACTGAACAAAGCAATGCCGCCTGTTTTGTCCTGTTATCAATTTTGAACTGCATTTAGCCTACTTTATTATTTGGGCCTACTAACTGTGTCTGCCACTCATTACAGTTTTCCTCCACTGAACAAAGCAATGCCGCCTGTTTAGTCCTGTTACCAATTTTGAACTGCATTTAGCCTACTTTATTATTTGGGCCTATATCTGTGTTTCCTCCTCATCCTGCCCATTGCCCAGCCTCTGCTAGATGAGTCTGCCGGTACATTTACCCAGACCACTACACTCTCCTTGCACTCTACACAGCCAGAATCTGACCCTGCTGAAAGTCAGGTTTCCCTTCCCGCATACTATACCATCTTACACGGGGACAAAGAGGAAGGTGCAGATGAAAGTGCAGGTTCCTTCATCAGGTGGGGGGGCATACTCGTTGGCGACGTCACTGGCACAGGGCCCCTCATAGTATGCAAAAGTGTCTCTGCCAGTGGGAGGCGCCACCCGCCGTCAAACACACCGCCGTACTATCAGGGGCCCTGTGCCAGTGCCAAAGAGTGGGCCCCCCCTGCTTGCTCAGGATCACAGCACTTGCAAAGTTGAAATACTTACCTCTCCCTGCTCCACCGCCGTGACGTATTCAGCGTTTCCTGTGCCCACAAAAATCTTGAGCCAGCCCTACCCCCCCAAAATTTTAGCCAAATGACCCCCAGTTTTCAATACCTAACTAATATTATAAAGTAAATTAAGATTGACAAGCTTAAGTAATAAGAATTGATGTTTTTGGCATTAAAATGGGCACTGTAGGTGTTTTCCTGTCCTCCACTCACTGCCGACTTTGATTCCCCATTGACTCGCATTGGGTTTAGTGTTTCAGTCAGCCCCCGACTTTTCGCAATAATCGGCCGATTTTACACGACTCGACGTTGGACAAAGTCGGGTTTCGCAAAACCCGACTCGATCTTAAAAAAATGAAAGTCGCTCAACCCTAGTTACATATAGTGTGGAGTAGGGTTGAGCGACTTTCATTTTTTTAAGATCGAGTAGGGTTTTGGGAAACCCGATTTTGTCCAGAGTCGAGTCGAGTGCAGTCGGCCGATTATCGCTAAAAGTCGGGGATCGACCGAAACACGAAACCCAATGCAAGTCAATGGGGAAGCATAGTCGGCAGTGAGTGGAGGCCAGGAAAACACCTACAGTGCCCATTTTAATGCCAAAAACATCCATTCTTGTTTCTGAAGCTTGCCAATCTTAATTAACTGTATAATAATAGTTGGGCATAGGGAATTGGGGGAAAGTTGTGGGGGGAGTAGGGCTGGCTCAAGTTTTTCGTGGGCCCAGGAAATGCGGACTACGTCACGGCGGTGTTGCAGGGAAAGGTAAGTATTTAAACGTTGCAAGTGCTGTGATCCTGAGCAAGCAGGGGGGGGCCCACTCGTTCGCATTGGCACTGGCACAGGGCCCCTCAAAGTACGGCGATGTGTTTGCATGGCGGGGGCGCCTCCCACCAGCAGCGACACTTTTGCGTACTCTGAGGGGCCCTGTGCCAGTGACGTCGCCAACGAGTATGCCCCCCCACCTGATGAAGGAACCTGCACTTTCATCTGCACCTTCCTCTTTGTCCCTGTGTAAGGTGGTATAACATGCGGGAAGGGGAACCTTACTTTCAGCAGGGTCAGATTCTGGCTGTGTAGAGTACAAGGGGAATGTAGTGGTCTAGGTCAATGTACCAGCAGACTCATTTAGCAGTGGCTGGGCAATGGGCAGGATGAGGAGGAAACAGATATAGGGCCAAAGAATAAAGTAGGCTAAATGCAGTTCAAAATTGGTAACAGGACTAAACAGGCGGCATTGCTTTGTTCAGTGGAGTAGCAAACCCAAGAGCAGCAGACACTGTTTCAAGGGCCTAACCACACTAGTAGGCCAAATGCAGTTTAATATCTGATAGTATAGGGCGAAAGCCAGAATGTGGAAGCTCAGCTTTGTTCAGTTGAGGACAACACCAGGGAGGGGCAGACACCTTTAGTAGGCCGGAAAAGCCTATTGCATTTTTTAAAATGGTAATTTGGAGCAGAAGGTTGAAGCTCAGCTTTATTTAGTTGAGGGCAACACCAGGGAGGGGCAGAAGCCGTTAGTAGGCCCTAACCACCATTTTTTTTTTTAAAAACCACTTAATGAGAGCCGGAAGGTTGAAGCTCAGCTTTATTCAGTTGAGGACAACACCAGGCAGGGGCACACAGACAGACACCTTTAGTAGGCCGGAAAAGCCTATTGCATTTTTTAAAATGGTAATTTGGAGCAGAAGGTTGAAGCTCAGCTTTATTTAGTTGAGGGCAACACCAGGGAGGGGCAGAAGCCGTTAGTAGGCCCTAACCACCATTTTTTTTTTTAAAAACCACTTAATGAGAGCCGGAAGGTTGAAGCTCAGCTTTATTCAGTTGAGGACAACACCAGGCAGGGGCACACAGACAGACACCTTTAGTAGGCCGGAAAAGCCTATTGCATTTTTTAAAATGGTAATTTGGAGCAGAAGGTTGAAGCTCAGCTTTATTTAGTTGAGGGCAACACCAGGGAGGGGCAGAAGCCGTTAGTAGGCCCTAACCAAAGTTGAAGGCCAAATGCAGTTTAATTTCTGATACTATAGGCCGAAAGCCAGAAGGTGGAAGCTCCGATTTAGACAGTGGAGGACAATTTGAATTAGGGACTGCAGACAGACTTAGTAGGCTGTCCCCTGTGGACCATGCATCCAACACATTAACCCATTGCGCCGTAATGGACACGTAATCTTCCGTGGCCATGCCTACAGGTCCATGCGTCTGTTGTCAGGTGCACCTTTGTACTCACAGATTGCCAGAGTGCATGGACAATGCGGTCTTCTACATGCTGGTGGAGGGTTGGGATGGCTTTTCTCGCAAAAGAAGTGTCGACTGGTTAGCTTGTAGCGTGGTACAGCGTAGTCCATCATGGCCTTATTAATAGTAAATAAAATATATAACTAGGCTCTATGAACTTTTAAATAGGTTCCAGGGGTACACGGGCAGCATTGGTGTGGTCAGTGGAGGAGTATTGCAAGTAGGGGCTGCAGACAGGCTATCAAAGGCCTAAAATAACAAACAGTAGGCACTCATGGCAGTTTTACATCGGTTACATGGATACACAGGCAGGCACTCCAGGCAGCATTGTGGTCAGTGGAGGAGTATTGCAAGTAGGGGCCGCAGACAGGCTATCAAAGGCCTAAAATAACAAACAGTAGGCAGTCATGGCAGTTTTACATCGGTTACATGGATACACAGGCAGGCACTCCAGGCAGCATTGTGGTCAGTGGAGGAGTATTGCAAGTATGGGCCGCAGACAGGCTATCAAAGGCCTAAAATAACAAACAGTAGGCAGTCATGGCAGTTTTACATCGGTTACATGGATACACAGGCAGGCACTCCAGGCAGCATTGTGGTCAGTGGAGGAGTATTGCAAGTAGGGGCCGCAGACAGGCTATCAAAGGCCTAAAATAACAAACAGTAGGCAGTCATGGCAGTTTTACATCGGTTACATGGATACACAGGCAGGCAGCATTGTGGTCAGTGGAGGAGTATTGCAAGTAGGGGCCGCAGACAGGCTATCAAAGGCCTAAAATAACAAACAGTAGGCAGTCATGGCAGTTTTACATCGGTTACATGGATACACAGGCAGGCACTCCAGGCAGCATTGTGGTCAGTGGAGGAGTATTGCAAGTAGGGGCTGCAGACAGGCTATCAAAGGCCTAAAATAACAAACAGTAGGCAGTCATGGCAGTTTTACATCGGTTACATGGATACACAGGCAGGCACTCCAGGCAGCATTGTGGTCAGTGGAGGAGTATTGCAAGTAGGGGCCGCAGACAGGCTATCAAAGGCCTAAAATAACAAACAATAGGCTCATTGCAGTTTTACAGCGGTTACATGGATACACAGGCAGCTAGGTGGTGAGTGGAGGAGTATTTAAAGTAAGGACCGCAGACAGGCTATCAAAGGCCTAACATAACAAACAATAGGCTCATGGCAGTTTTACAGCGGTTACATGGATAGACGGGCAGGCAGCTTGGTGGTGAGTGGAGGAGTATTTAAAGTAGGGACCGCAGACAGGCTATCAAAGGCCTAACATAAAAAACAATAGGCTCATGGCAGTTTTACAGCGGTTACATGGATACACGGGCAGGCAGCTTGGTGGTGAGTGGAGGAGTATTTAAAGTAGGGACCGCAGACAGGCTTCAAAGGCCTAACATAAGAAAATGGGCTGGCTGTAGGCACTTTATAATTGGTTCCAGGGGTACACGGGCAGCAGTGGTCTGGCCAGTGGAGGACTAGTGGAAGGAGGGACCGCAGACAGGCTTCAAAGGCCTAACATAAAAAAATGGGCTGGCTGTAGGCACTTTATAATTGGTTCCAGGGGTACACGGGCAGCAGTGGTCTGGCCAGTGGAGGACTAGTGGAAGGAGGGACCGCAGACAGGCTTCAAAGGCCTAACATAAAAAAATGGGCTGGCTGTAGGCACTTTATAATTGGTTCCAGGGGTACACGGGCAGCAGTGGTCTGGCCAGTGGAGGACTAGTGGAAGGAGGGACCGCAGACAGGCTTCAAAGGCCTAACATAAAAAAATGGGCTGGCTGTAGGCACTTTATAATTGGTTCCAGGGGTACACGGGCAGCAGTGGTCTGGCCAGTGGAGGACTAGTGGAAGGAGGGACCGCAGACAGGCTTCAAAGGCCTAACATAAAAAAATGGGCTGGCTGTAGGCACTTTATAATTGGTTCCAGGGGTACACGGGCAGCAGTGGTCTGGTCAGTGGAGGACTAGTGGAAGGAGGGACCGCAGACAGGCTTCAAAGGCCTAACATAAAAAAATGGGCTGGCTGTAGGCACTTTATAATTGGTTCCAGGGGTACACGGGCAGCAGTGGTCTGGTCAGTGGAGGACTAGTGGAAGGAGGGACCGCAGACAGGCTTCAAAGGCCTAACATAAAAAAATGGGCTGGCTGTAGGCACTTTATAATTGGTTCCAGGGGTACACGGGCAGCAGTGGTCTGGTCAGTGGAGGACTAGTGGAAGGAGGGACCGCAGACAGGCTTCAAAGGCCTAAAATAACAAACAATAGGCTCATGGCAGTTTTACAGCGGTTACATGGATACACGGGCAGGCAGCTTGGTGGTGAGTGGAGGAGTATTTAAAGTAGGGACCGCAGACAGGCTATCAAAGGCCTAAAATAACAAACAATAGGCTCATGGCAGTTTTACAGCGGTTACATGGATACACGGGCAGCTTGGTGGTGAGTGGAGGAGTAGTGCAAGGAGTGTCTGTCCCAGTACTCCCAAAATATAAATAGATGTTAATGTATCGCAAAACAACCAAAACAAAAAAAAAGGTGGCATACTTAGGTACAGGGGTGGGCTCATCTGCTGAGTTTCTGACATAGTAATTTGGCAGTAACTATTTAATGGTGCCAATATAGGACACAGACACAGACTACTTTAAGTTGCATCATAGATGTCTACAAATTTGTATTGTCAGTGCCAGACATTGAATGATGTCAGCGAATAGACTAAAGATTGGTGGAGCTGTGCGACATAATTTTGCATGTGGTAGAGCACATTTTGAGCTGGGGTAGGGGGGAACTCTCTAGAGGCCGGCGGGACCGCCCCAGGGCCCCTCATGTTACAACGGTGTGTCTGACGTTGGGTGCGCACCACCACCGCCAGAGACACTACATTGTACTATGAGGGACCCAGTAGCAATGCCGTCAACCAAAAGCGAGCACACCCACCTCTTCAGACAAACAGCAGTCTCACGGGTGCTTGCGCCAAGTCGCGATACCACGGCCCCGTGTGGGGAGTTTGGCCATTTAGGGAGGTGTAAACATGTCGTATGCTGTACAATCAGCTGCAGCAAATTAGACATTAGAAAAGTAATTCACAGGCAAGAGCCTTTCATAGGAAAGCTAGGTGTCGGCCGGGCAAGGTGGGGCAAAAGATTTTGAAATCCAGTTGTGGTTCATTTTAATGAATGTTAGATCGTCAACATTTTGGGGAGCCAGACGAGTCCTTTTTTCGGTTAATATTGAACCTGCAGCACTGAATACTCTTTCTGATAGGACACTTGCTGCCGGGCAAGCAAGCTCCTGCAATGCATATTCTGCTAATTCTGGCCAGGTGTCTAATTTGGAGGCCCAGTAATCAAATGGGAATGACGGTTGAGGGAGAACATCGATAAGGGATGAAAAATAGTTAGTAACCATACTGGACAAATGTTGTCTCCTGTCACTTTCAATTGATGCAGCAGTACCTGTCCTGTCTGCAGTCATAGCAAAATCACTCCACAACCTGGTCAGAAAACCCCTCTGTCCAACGCCACTTCTGATGTGTGCACCCCTAACACTCCTAGTCTGCTGCCCCCTGGAGCTCGTGTGAGAACGATCACGTGCGCTGTGTGCTGGGAATGCCTGAAGCAAACGGTCAACAAGAGTTGATTGTTTGGTTGCTAATATTAGTTCCAAGTTCTCATGTGGCATAATATTTTGCAATTTGCCTTTATAGCGTGGATCAAGGAGGCAGGCCAACCAGTAATCGTCATCGTTCATCATTTTTGTAATGCGTGTGTCCCTTTTTAGGATACGTAAGGCATAATCCGCCATGTGGGCCAAAGTTCCAGTTGTCAAATCTCCGGTTGTGATTGGTTGAGGGGCAGTTGCAGGCAAATCTACGTCACTTGTGTCCCTCAAAAAACCAGAACCCGGCCGTGACACGCAACCAATTTCCTGTGCCCCCGGGAAAGGTTCGGCATTAAAAATATACTCATCCCCATCATCCTCCTCGTCCTCCACCTCCTCTTCGCCCGCTACCTCGTCCTGTACACTGCCCTGACCAGACAATGGCTGACTGTCATCAAGGCTTTCCTCTTCCTCTGGTGCAGACGCCTGCTCCTTTATGTGCGTCAAACTTTGCATCAGCAGACGCATTAGGGGGATGCTCATGCTTATTACGGCGTTGTCTGCACTAACCAGCCGTGTGCATTCCTCAAAACACTGAAGGACTTGACACATGTCTTGTATCTTAGACCACTGCACACCTGACAACTCCATGTCTGCCATCCTACTGCCTGCCCGTGTATCCTCCCACAAATAAATAACAGCACGCCTCTGTTCGCACAGTCTCTGAAGCAGGTGCAGTGTTGAGTTCCACCTTGTTGCAACGTCTATGATTAGGCGATGCTGGGGAAGGTTCAAAGACCGCTGATAGGTCTGCATACGGCTGGCGTGTACAGGCGAACGTCGGATATGTGAGCAAAGTGCACGCACTTTGAGGAGCAGGTCGGAGAACCCAGGATAAGTTTTCAATAAGCACTGCACCACCAGGTTTAAGGTGTGAGCCAGGCAAGGAATGTGTTTCAGTTGGGAAAGGGAGATGGCAGCCATGAAATTCCTTCCGTTATCACTCACTACCTTGCCTGCCTCAAGATCTACTGTGCCCAGCCACGACTGCGTTTCTTGTTGCAAGAACTCGGACAGAACTTCCGCGGTGTGTCTGTTGTCGCCCAAACACTTCATAGCCAATACAGCCTGCTGACGCTTGGCAGTAGCTGGCCCATAATGGGACAACTGGTGTGCAACAGTGTCATCTGCCGATGGAGTGGTTGGCAGACTGCGTTCTGTGGAAGAGCTGTAGCTTCTGCAGGAGGACGAGGAGGAGGAGGAGGAGGGGGTGCGAACGCCTACAGCCAACTGTTTCCTAGACCGTGGGCTAGGCACAACTGTCCCTAAATTGATGTCGCCTGTGGACCCTGCATCCACCACATTCACCCAGTGTGCCGTGATGGACACATAACGTCCCTGGCCATGCCTACTGGTCCATGCATCTGTAGTCAGGTGCACCTTTGTACTCACAGATTGCCTGAGTGCATGGACGATGCGCTGTTTAACATGCTGGTGCAGGGCTGGGATGGCTTTTCTGGAAAAAAAGTGTCGACTGGGTAGCTCGTATCGTGGTTCAGCGTACTCCATCAGGGCTTTGAAAGCTTCGCTTTCAACTAACCGGTAGGGCATCATCTCTAACGAGATTAGTCTAGCTATGTGGGCGTTAAAACACTGTGTACGCGGATGCGAGGATAAGTACTTCCTTTTTCTAACCAGAGTCTCATGTAGGGTGAGCTGGACTGGAGAGCTGGAGATCGTGGAACTTTCGGGTGTGCCGGTGTACATGGCAGACTGAGAGACGGTTGGAGACGGTATTGTTTCCGCCGGTGCCCTAGATGCAATATTTCCTCCTACAAAACTGGTGATTCCCTGACCCTGACTGCTTTTGGCTGGCAAAGAAACCTGCACAGATACTGCCGGTGGTGCGGAAAATGGTGGCCTTACAGTGACGGAAGGGATGTTGCGTTGCTGACTAGCTTCATTGGCCGAGGGTGCTACAACCTTGAGGGACGTTTGGTAGTTAGTCCAGGCTTGAAAATGCATGGTGGTTAAGTGTCTATGCATGCAACTAGTATTTAGACTTTTCAGATTCTGACCTCTGCTTAAGCTAGTTGAACATTTTTGACAGATGACTTTGCGCTGATCAGTTGGATGTTGTTTAAAAAAATGCCAGACTGCACTCTTCCTAGACTCGGATCCCTTTTCAGGGATTGCAGACTGAGCTTTAACCGGATGGCAACGCTGTGCTCCAACAGGTTTTGGCTTTGACACGCGTTTTGGGCCAGATACGGGCCCGGCAGATGGAACCTGTTGCGATGTTGATGCCTGCTGCGGCCCCTCCTCCACCTCCGCTTCTGAACTACTGCCGCCTGCACCCTGTTCCCCCAATGGCTGCCAATCGGGGTCAATAACTGGGTCATCTATTACCTCCTCTTCGAGCTCGTGTGCAACTTCGTCTGTGTCACTGTGTCGGTCGGTGTTATAGCGTTCGTGGCGGGGCAACATAGTCTCATCAGGGTCTGATTGTGGATCTGTACCCTGAGAGGGCAATGTGGTGGTCTGAGTCAAAGGAGCAGCATAGTACTCTGGCTGTGGCTGTGCATCAGTGCACTCCATGTCAGAATATACTTGTAATGGGCATGGCCTGTTAAATGTTTCACTTTCTAAGCCAGGGACGGTATGTGTAAAGAGCTCCATGGAGTGACCCGTTGTGTCGCCTGCTGCATCCTTCTCTCTTGTTGTAGTTTTTGCTGAGGAGGACAAGGAAGCGACTTGTCCCTGACCGTGAACATCCACAAGCGACGCGCTGCTTTTACATTTACCAGTTTCTGAAGAGGAGGCAAAAGAGCTAGAGGCTGAGTCTGCAATGTACGCCAAAACTTGCTGTTGCTGCTCCGCCTTTAAAAGCGGTTTTCCTACTCCCAGAAAAGAGAGCGTTCGAGGCCTTGTGTAGCCTGACGACGAAACTGGCTCCACAGCTCCAGACTTAGGTGGAATATTTTTATCCCCACGAGCACCTGATGCTCCACTACCACTACCATCATTACCAGCTGACAATGAACGCCCACGACGACCTCTTGCACCAGACTTCCTCATTGTTTTAAAATCTTAACCAAAGTAACTTTATTTGTTGCTGTCAAACAACTTACACGGTGAGCTATAACTTCAGTATGATTTCAATATCCCTTAACAGGTTGGTGAGACCACAAGGAAAATCAGGCACAATGTTACACACTCTGTTTTCTGTGGCACAAAATCACAGAGATGACACACACGCAGGACTGTCACTCAAGCACTAATGTCAATATTAATCTCCCACCTAATTTATTTATTTTTTTTTCTCAGGGAGACTTTAGAAACCAAATAATATTAAAAAAAAAAAAAAGGCTTTCTATGGCCCACAATTAGAGAGAGAGAGGTGGCACACCCAGGAGTCAAGACTGGCGCACAAGCTGAAAGGGCAATATTACTCTCCCACTGTTTTTTTAAGTTTTTTTTTTATTTCAGGGAGACTTTAGAAACCAAATAATATTAAAAAAACCAAAAAAAAAAATAGCCTTTCTATGGCCCACTGAATGAGAGAGAGAGGTGGCACACCCAGGAGTCAAGACTGGCACACAAGCTGAAAGGGCAATATTACTCTCCCACTGTTTTTTTTTTTTTTTTTTTTTTTTTTCAGGGAGACTTTAGAAACCAAATAATATTAAAAAAACCAAAAAAAAAAAAATGCTTTCTATGGCCCACTGAATGAGAGAGAGGTGGCACACCCAGGAGTCAAGACTGGCACACAAGCTGAAAGGGCAATATTACTCTCCCACTGTTTTTTTATGTATTTTTTGTTTTTTAAGGGAGACTTTAGAAACCCAATAATATTTAAAAAAAAAAATAAATAGGCTTTCTATGGCCCACTGAATGAGAGGGAGAGAGGTGGCACACCCAGGAGTCAAGACTGGCACACAAGCTGAAAGGGCAATATTACTCTCCCACTGTTTTTTTATGTTTTTTTTTTTTTTTTCAGGGAGACTTTAGAAACCAAATAATATTAAAAAAACAAAAAAAAAAATAGCCTTTCTATGGCCCACTGAATGAGAGAGAGAGGTGGCACACCCAGGAGTCAAGACTGGCACACAAGCTGAAAGGGCAATATTACTCTCCCACTGTTTTTTTTATGTATTTTTTGTTTTTTAAGGGAGACTTTAGAAACCCAATAATATTTAAAAAAATAAATAAATAGGCTTTCTATGGCCCACTGAATGAGAGGGAGAGAGGTGGCACACCCAGGAGTCAAGACTGGCACACAAGCTGAAAGGGCAATATTACTCTCCCACTGTTTTTTTTATGTATTTTTTGTTTTTTAAGGGAGACTTTAGAAACCCAATAATATTTAAAAAAAAAAATAAATAGGCTTTCTATGGCCCACTGAATGAGAGGGAGAGAGGTGGCACACCCAGGAGTCAAGACTGGCACACAAGCTGAAAGGGCAATATTACTCTCCCACTGTTTTTTTTATGTATTTTTTGTTTTTTAAGGGAGACTTTAGAAACCCAATAATATTTAAAAAAAAAAATAAATAGGCTTTCTATGGCCCACTGAATGAGAGGGAGAGAGGTGGCACACCCAGGAGTCAAGACTGGCACACAAGCTGAAAGGGCAATATTACTCTCCCACTGTTTTTTTAGGTATTTTTTTTTCTTCAGGGAGACTTTAGAAACCAAATAATATTAAAAAAAAAAATAAATAAATAGGCTTTCTATAGCCCACTGAATGAGAGATAGCACACACAGCAGTGGCACACAAGCCCTGACTGAGGCCAATATTTTTCTCCCACTGATTGATGTAGTGTTTTTGTGTTGAGGTAGATTTTAGAACACAAATCAAGGAAAAAAAAAAAAATGCTTTCTATGGCCCACTGAATGAGAGAGAGGTGGCACACCCAGGAGTCAAGACTGGCACACAAGCTGAAAGGGCAATATTACTCTCCCACTGTTTTTTTATGTATTTTTTGTTTTTTAAGGGAGACTTTAGAAACCCAATAATATTTTAAAAAAAAAATAAATAGGCTTTCTATGGCCCACTGAATGAGAGGGAGAGAGGTGGCACACCCAGGAGTCAAGACTGGCACACAAGCTGAAAGGGCAATATTACTCTCCCACTGTTTTTTTATGTTTTTTTTTTTTTTTTTTCAGGGAGACTTTAGAAACCAAATAATATTAAAAAAACCAAAAAAAAAAATAGCCTTTCTATGGCCCACTGAATGAGAGAGAGAGGTGGCACACCCAGGAGTCAAGACTGGCACACAAGCTGAAAGGGCAATATTACTCTCCCACTGTTTTTTTATGTATTTTTTTTTTTTCAGGGAGACTTTAGAAACCAAATAATATTAAAAAAACCAAAAAAAAAAAATAGCCTTTCTATGGCCCACTGAATGAGAGAGAGAGGTGGCACACCCAGGAGTCAAGACTGGCACACAAGCTGAAAGGGCAATATTACTCTCCCACTGTTTTTTTAGGTATTTTTTTTTTTTTCAGGGAGACTTTAGAAACCAAATAATATTAAAAAAATAAAAAAAATAAATAGGCTTTCTATAGCCCACTGAATGAGAGATAGCACACACAGCAGTGGCACACAAGCCCTGACTGAGGCCAATATTTTTCTCCCACTGATTGATGTAGTGTTTTTGTGTTGAGGTAGAGTTTAGAACACAAATCACGGAAAAAATAAATAGGCTTTCTATGGCCCACTCAGTGAGAGATGGCACACACAGGGATGGCACTGTAGCAGAAATGCCAATCTTAATCTCCCACAAAAAAAACAAAAAAAAAACAGGGACTGTCCTACAATTACTATCTCCCTGCAGTAATCTAAGCCAGGTATGGCAGGCAGCAATAGGAGTGGACTGATGCACAAATTAAATAAAAAGTGTGGACAAACAAAAAAGATAGCTGTGCAGAAAGGAAGGAACAAGAGGATATGTGCTTTGAAAAAAGCAGTTGGTTTACACAGTGGCGTACACACAGCAATACAGCTATCACGGAGCCTTCTAGGGCAGCCCAATGAGCTACAGCGCTGAGGGGAAAAAAAAAAAAAAATAGCTTCCACAGTCCCTGCACACCGAAGGTGGTGTTGGACAGTGGAAATCGCTGCAGCACAAGCGGTTTGGTGGTTAGTGGACCCTGCCTAACGCTCTCCCTGCTTCTGACGAAGCGGCAGCAACCTGTCCCTAAGCTCAGATCAGCAGCAGTAAGATGGCGGTCGGCGGGAACGCCCCTTTATAGCCCCTGTGACGCCGCAGACAGCAAGCCAATCACTGCAATGCCCTTCTCTAAGATGGTGGGGACCAGGATCTATGTCATCACGCTGCCCACACTCTGCGTTCACCTTCATTGGCTGAGAAATGGCGCTTTTCGCGTCATTGAAACGCGACTTTGGCGCGAAAGTCGCGTACCGCATGGCCGACAAGCACAGGGGTTGGATCGGGTTTCATGAGACGCCGACTTAGCCAAAAGTCGGCGACTTTTGAAAATGATCGACCCGTTTCGCTCAACCCTAGTGTTGAGCGATACCGTCCGATACTTGAAAGTATCGCCGATACTGATACCCGATACCAATACAAGTCAATGGGACACCAAGTATCGGAAGGTATCCTGTATGGTTCCCAGGGTCTGAAGGAGAGGAAACTCTCCTTCAGGCCCTGGGATCCATATTAATGTGTAATGTGTAAAAATGGCCGTAAAGTAAGAGCAGAGCACAGCGGTGACGTCACCGCTGTGCTGTGCTTTCACTTTACGGTGGCACTCAGTCAGTCCGGGAAGCAGACGGCAAGGGACCTGACGGACACCAAAATGTGAGTATGTACTGTTTTTTTTTTTTTTACATTTACGATGGTAACCAGGGTAAACATCGGGTTACTAAGCGCGGCCCTGCGCTTAGTAACCCGATGTTTACCCTGGTTACCCGGGGCCTTGGGCATCGTTGGTGGCTGGAGAGCTGTCTGTGTGACAGCTCCCCAGCGACCACACAACGACTTTCCAACGATCACGGCCAGGTCGTATCGCTGGTCGTGATCGTTGGAAAGTTGCAGAGTGTGACTGTACCCTTAGTTCTGTTCAGTTTATTGTATTTGATAATATAAAGACTATACATATTTAATTTAGTTTAGTTTTATTTGAGCAAAAAAGCGCTGAAACAATGAATCATTTTTTATATATTTTAAATAGAGAATTAGAAATTTTAGAGCAAGGTACAGCTGTGAGTAATGACCAGAAGCATTTGTGTCTAAGGCTATGTGCACACTTTGCGGATTCCACTGCGGAATTTTCCACAGCGGAATTCCAAAATCCGCAGTGAAAACCCGTTGCGGTTTTTACTGCAGATTTATCGCGATTTTTACTGCGGTTTCTTCTGCGGATTTTCATCTGCAGTTTCCTATTGGTGCAGGTGAAAATCCGCAGAAAAGAAGTGACATGCTGCGGAATGTAATCCGCAGCGTTTCCGCGCGGATTTTTCCGCAGCATGTGCACAGCGTTTTTTGTTTCCCATAAGTTTACATTGTACTGTAAACTCAGGGGAAACTGCTGCGGATCCGCAGCGGTCAAAGGTACCGTTACATGTTACGATCTCGTCGACGATATAGTTAGAAATGTCACGTGATCACATCGTTCGTGCAATCAGTTTCACATCATCCAAGAGGCGTCACAAGCAACTATCTTGTTAACGATGTAAATTTTGGCTCCGCGTTAGCCTCATTGCAAACGTTTGGAGAACGATTTTTCACAATGGCAGGAATAGGAGAATTTAGACCGACATCGTTCATCTCAGCGTTACACTGAACGATGCTGCACATCTTCTGACACATAATTGGACGAGGATCGTCAGATTTGAGATCCTGACCTCAAATCTGCGATCAGCGATCCAACGATGTGTTCGTCCGATATCTTCACGTTACACGCAACGATGTGGAAACGACATCGCATGAACGACGTGATCACGTGACGTTTTCAAACAATATCGTCAACGAGATCGTAACGTGTAACTGTACCTTTAGGCCTCAATCACACTAGCGAAAAAAAATCACAGCATGTTCATTCTTGTGCAAATTTGGCGCGAAAAAAATTCGCACAAGAGGACTGAAATTTTAGTGTGAAAAATATACAAAAGAACAACTGTTATTTGTTTCGATGCTTTTTATTTTTTTTAAAAAACCAATAAGATTTTTTTTTCACTAAAGGGTTATTTCACACTAACATCAAACAAATAGTCACATTTTCAAGATGAGCAGTGTATAAGCGGCATGGCCAAACAAATGTGATAAAACAGTGAACAAGAAAACAATATAATCAAATTATACAACAGGGAGGGATGTTGGTGGAGGAGTGGGAAGAGGGAAGGGGGGAAAGGGTAAAGACAAATACATGGGGGTAGGGGAGTAAAGGAGCACGCATCAAAGGATGCTTTTTATTTTTGTTATAAAAATGTTAAAAACATACAAGGAATAAAACAATTCCACACATATTTTCAATAGGCTGCAGTGGGGGGCTGTGTGTGTGTGAGTGGCATGTCCTTGTGTGATTAGCATTTCAGCACTCACTCAGCAGTCTGTCTGAACATGTCGGAACATATCTGGCACTGCCTGGGTATGTCCCTGGTACATTTGCCACACGTGTATTTGTAGCAGTCAACACATCTCTCAGTTGCACAATAGTTCGTGCATCGATGGTTGACCTGACACTTCACCCTTTTGCCAGGGCTGGGTGTGGAAGGAAGTTGCCAAAGGAGTTTCTCCTTGCGTGCCTTCTTTTCAGTCACATGACGGCCACCTAACTCTTTTGCAAGCTCAAACAGGAAGTCCACCCGTCTCTCCTGCACCCCAGTGCATGCCTGATAAAGAACATGAGCATTGAGTGCTGCCATGTCAATCATGTTGTAGAACACGGCGACTGGCCATCTCCGTGTTCCTGCATGCACGCTGTACTCCCGCACCATTTGGTCCATTACATCCACACCGCACTTTGTGTGGTTGTATTGTGTGACCGTGTTTGGCTTCTTTTTGTTGATATCCTCAGTCTCAACCATGCTGTGCATGCTGCTGAGAATGTAGACGAAAACCAGAGAAAGACACACGGAGTATACGTCCCATACCAAGATAAAAATACATTTTTATTTATAGAAACATCAAAGACAATTTAATCATAATAATTTGTAGAGACAGTAAGGAAAACTAGGGAAAACACTGAATAATTACAACGGTGAAGACTCCAATGACATCCTGACAATATAATTACCTAAAGTGCTATAGTGCAAGATTTTGCAGGGTGCAAGAGCTTTAGAACACTAAATCCATACAACTGGCCCACACTAGGGTGCCCTTTGCCTAGTCGGCATGTATATATATATGAAACATGGTTCAAATAGCTCTTACCCATAAGTCAGATGCAGAGGGGATCACCGCCGCAGCCCCAACGCGCATTTCGCGTCAGCTTCGTCAGGGGACGCCCCCTGACGAAGCCGACGCGAAACGCGCGTTGGGGCTGCGGCGGTGATCCCCTCTGCATCTGACTTATGGGTAAGAGCTATTTGAACCATGTTTCATATATATATACATGCCGACTAGGCAAAGGGCACCCTAGTGTGGGCCAGTTGTATGGATTTAGTGTTCTAAAGCTCTTGCACCCTGCAAAATCTTGCACTATAGCACTTTAGGTAATTATATTGTCAGGATGTCATTGGAGTCTTCACCGTTGTAATTATTCAGTGTTTTCCCTAGTTTTCCTTACTGTCTCTACAAATTGTTATGATTAAATTGTCTTTGATGTTTCTATAAATAAAAATGTATTTTTATCTTGGTATGGGACGTATACTCCGTGTGTCTTTCTCTGGTTTTCATTATGCATGTTTTGGAGTGTCCTTGATTAATATAATTGATCTCTTTTGTGATAATTAGTACACGATACAACGAGTATGTGTGAGAGATCTAAAATATTATGGTCCATTGTGGGATGTCTTTATTGAGAATGTAGACGGCCTTCTTTCGTTTGGGTGCATACACTGTCAGTGTGGCACCAGTGGTTGAAAACACCTGAGTGGTGAATTCAGTGCGGTCCATCTGTCTAGTGGATTGAGGAATTTCCCGGCGACTCTTGTTGACTGTGCCGAGGATAGTGGTTTCCCGGCTAAGCAGTCATTGTGCAAGTGACAATGATGTAAAGAAATTGTCCGTGGTTACAGTTCTGCCCTTGTCCATGAATGGTTCCATCAGCCTCATCACTACAGTTTCGGACAGTCTCTCCCCGCTGGGATGACTGGGGTCCTTGCCAAGATATGGGAGGACATTACAGATGTACTTTGATTTCAAGTCGCAAGCCACCCAAAACTTGATGCCAAACTTGTCTGGTTTTGTTGCAATGTATTGCAGAAAACAGCAGCGAGTCTTTGACGGGAAAAGCTGTTCATCAATAGTGATGTGTCGACCAGGGTTGTAGGATGCAATGCAGTTGGTGACAAACGATCTCCACACATCGGAGATTGCAGCAAACTTATCGGTCTCCACTCGATCACTGCGCGTGAACATGTCATCAAAGCGTAGGTGTTGCATGATGTCTTGAAAGCGGTTTCGGGTCATAGTGGCAATGATCCTTGGGTTTCCCAGGTTTGCTGACCAGCTGTCACGTAGTGATGGAACCTTGGTCACCCCCGCAAGATAATGACTGAAATAAATGCCATTAGTTCCGGGAGACCCATGAACCAATCCACCTGCTCCGTGTGACGTGCATGTTGAGTAGTCCATTCTTCAATGCTACGAAGCATGTCAAGACTGATAAAACAGAGGAAGCTCTGAAGGCGACTCTGGACACTTCGTCTGGCCTTAGCACTTGGCTGTCCATCTGTAGGGTACGGTTCTATTGGGGTCAAATGGAGATGTTTCCCCACTTGTACTTCATGCCACACTGTGCCATCTTTTGTGGTCTCTGTCGGCTCACTCGCCAACCGAGCTCTCTTTTTTGGTAGAGGCGGAGTCTCCTCATCTGCAAGATAAATAATTTCAAATAAGCATTTTGTTTTGGTTCAAAATAAAAAAGATAGTCAGGCACCACACCCACCCTGCACCGCAGCGTACTGCCCATGCACCACACCTGCCCCGCACAGACCCTTATCTGCACAAACCCCTGCAAAACATAGGATCCAAATGAACAGGCAAAAAAGGGAGTGTGAAGCCAGCCTAACCTGAAGACAGCTCAGAGTCCGAATCCGGTTGAAGGACTATGTCTTCTCCATCTGAGTCAGAAGGGTTTGTGTTGCTCAGAATCAGTTCCAATGCCTCTTCAATAGTGTTGAGCATTCCGATGCTGCAAGTATCGGGTATCGGCCGATACTTGCTGTATCGGAATTCCGATACCGGGATTCCGATACTCTTGTGGTATCGGGTATCGGGTATCGCAACAACATTAATGTTAAAATGTGTAAAAGAGAGAATTAAAATAAAAAATATCGCTATACTCACCTCTCCGACGCAGCCGGGACTTCAGCGAGGGAACCGGCAGCGTTGTTTGTTTAAAATTCGCGCTATTACTTGGTTACGTGAATTCCCGGCTTGTGATTGGTCAGGTCGGCCACGTTGCCGGGACGCGGACCAATCACAGCAAGCCGTGACGAAATTACGTCACGGCTTGCTGTGATTGGTCCGCGTCCCGGCAATATGGCCGCCCTGACCAATCACAAGCCGTGACGTCACGGGAGGCTGGACACGCGCCCATTTTAAAATGAGCGCGTCCAGCCTCCCGGCTTGTGATTGGTTGACCGCGGCGCAACCAATCACAAGCCGTGACGTCACGGGAGGCTGGACACGCGCCCATTTTAAAATGAGCGCGTCCAGCCTCCCGGCTTGTGATTGGTTGACCGCGGCGCAACCAATCACAAGCCGTGACGTCACGGGAGGCTGGACACGCGCCCATTTTAAAATGAGCGCGTCCAGCCTCCCGGCTTGTGATTGGTTGACCGCGGCGCAACCAATCACAAGCCGTGACGTCACGGGAGGCTGGACACGCGCCCATTTTAAAATGAGCGCGTGTCCAGCCTCCCGTGACGTCACGGCTTGTGATTGGTCAGGGCGGCCATATTGCCGGGACGCGGACCAATCACAGCAAGCCGTGACGTAATTTCGTCACGGCTTGCTGTGATTGGTCCGCGTCCCGGCAACATGGCCGACCTGACCAATCACAAGCCGGGGATTCACGTAACCAAGTAATAGCGCGAATTTTAAACAAACAACGCTGCCGGTTCCCTCGCTGAAGTCCCGGCTGCGTCGGACAGGTGAGTATAGCGATATTTTTTATTTTAATTCTTTCTTTTACACATTTATATGGTTCCCAGGGCCTGAAGGAGAGTTTCCTCTCCTTCAGACCCTGGGAACCATCAGGAATACCGTCCGATACATGAGTCCCATTGACTTGTATTGGTATCGGGTATCGGTATCGGATTGAATCCGATATTTTGCCGGTATCGGCCGATACTTTCCGATACCGATACTTTCAAGTATCGGACGGTATCGCTCAACACTACTCTTCAATGGTGTGCCTTCTCTCCATTTTCTTTCCTGTGAACAAAATAGGTTTCTCCCCCACAGCACATAAAGCTGCATGCAAATTTGCTAATGCAATGCAGCTGTAGGGGGTGGGCAGACACTCAGGAGCAGCTCACATTCTTTGGCTAGGGACACACTTCAGTTCCTGATCAGTTTTCTTTCAAGATTGACACCTGTTCTGGGTTTTGGAGTCACTCCTGAGCCCTAATGGGGCCGTCACACGGGGAGATGATTCCGGCGATGTGCGGACGATCACGTGCACGTGCACATCACCAGGGCATCACTGGTGACATGACACATGCGGACATGTCGCCGGCGAACGTCTGTGAAGGATCGCCTCGGAACCAGCCTGTAGTTCAGAGGGCCATTCTCTGGATGACTGTACCTTCTCTGCACCAACCCCTGCAAAACAGGATGCAAACGATCAGGCAAAAAAAGGCACTGTGAAGCCAGCATCTCTTTCTTGTGAGCAGCAACCCCCACACTCAGGAATAGCTTGCATTCTTCTGTTTACACATTCTTATCTTAGATAATCCCCCCTGCAGATTCCTCAGGCAAGAGCACATTTACAAATGAAAGGATGCTAATTAAGGTGTCAATATGGACTGAGGGTCATTTGACCCTCTCTCAGGACTTCACGGGGGATCTTGAAATTCCTGGGACTTCTAGTGTTAATGCCAAAAACATCTATTCTTGTTTCTGAAGCTTGTCAATCTTAATTAACTTTATAATAATAGTTGGGCATTGGAAATTGGGGGTCATTTGGCAAAAGTTGTGGGGGGTAGGGCTGGTTCAAGGTTTTAGTGGGCCCAGGAAACGTGGACTACGTCACGGCGGTGGAGCAGTGAGAGGTAAGTATTTCAACTTTGCAAGTGCTTTGATCCTGAGCAAGCAGGGAGGCCCACTCGTTCGCATTGGCACTGGCACAGGGCCCCTCAAAGTACGGTGGTGTGTTTGCACGGCGGGGGCGCCTCCCACCGGCAGCGACACTTTTGCATACTCTGAGGGGCCCTGTGCCTGTGACGTCGCCAACGAGTATGCCCCCCTACCTGTTGAAGAAACCTGCACTTTCATCTGCACCTTCCTCTTTGTCCCTGTGTAAGGTGGTATAGTATGCGGGAAGGGGAACCTGACTTTCAGCAGGGTCAGATTGTGGCTGTGTAGCGTGCAAGGGGAATGTAGTGGTCTGGGTCAAAGTACCACAAGACTCATCTAGCACCGGCTGGGCAATGGGCAGGATGAAGCGGAAACACTGATATAGGCCCAAATAATAAAGTGGGTAAAATGCAGGTCAAAATTGGTAACAGGACTAACCAGGTGGCATTGCTTAGTTAAGTGGAGTAGAAAACCCAGGAGCGGCAGACAGACACCATTAGTAGGGCCTAACCACACTAGTAGGCCTTATGCAGTTTAATATTACAAATGAAGGCCGAAAGCCTGAAGATTAAAGGTCAGGAAAATAACACAGGACAACACCAAGGTGTGGCACACACCGTTAGTAGGCCCAACCAAAGTAGTAGGCCAACTGCAGTATAATTATTTAAAATGTAAGCCGAAAGCCTGAACATTGAAGGTCAGGACAACAAAACAGGAGAAAACCCAGTAGCGTCAGACACCGTTTTAAGGGCCCAACCACACATTTTAAAAACAACTACTTAACGAGAGCTTTAAGATTGAAGCTCAGCTTTATACAGTGGAGGACAACACCATGGAGTGGCACACACCGTTAGTAGGCACCAACCACCAATTTTTACCAACAAATACTTAATGAGAGCCAGAAGGTTGAAGCTCAGCTTTATACAGTGGAGGACAACACCATGGAGCGGCACACACCGTTAGTAGGCACCAACCACCAATTTTTACCAACAAATACTTAATGAGAGCCAGAAGGTTGAAGCTCAGCTTTATACAGTGGAGGACAACACCAGGGAGCGGCACACACCGTTAGTAGGGCCCAACCAAAGTTGAAGGCCAAAAGCAGTTTAATATCTGCTACTATAGGCCGAAAGCCAAAAGGTCAAAAGGTTGAAGCTCAGCTTTATACAGTGGAGGACAACACCAGGGAGCGGCAGACACCGTTAGTAGGGCCCCAACCACCAATATTTAAAAACAACTACTTAATGAGAGCCTGAAGGTTGAAGCTCAGATTTATACAGTGGAGGACAACACCAGGGAGCGGCACACACCGTTAGTAGGCCCCAACCACCAATTTTTACCAACAAATACTTAATGAGAGCCAGAAGGTTGAAGCTCAGCTTTATACAGTGGAGGACAACACCAGGGGGCGGCAGACACCGTTAGTAGGGCCCCAACCACCAATTTTTAAAAACAACTACTTAATGAGAGCCTGAAGGTTGAAGCTCAGATTTATACAGTGGAGGACAACACCAGGGAGCGGCACACACCGTTAGTAGGGCCCCAACCACCAATTTTTAAAACAACTACTTAATGAGAGCCTGAAGGTTGAAGCTCAGATTTATACAGTGGAGGACAACACCAGGGAGCGGCACACACCGTTAGTAGGCCCCAACCACCAATTTTTACCAACAAATACTTAATGAGAGCCTGAAGGTTGAAGCTCAGACAAGGAAACCTGGAGGAGAACACCAAGGAGGAGGAGAACACCAAGGAGGAGGAGAACACCGTTACTAGGCCCCAACCCAAGTAGTGTGGCAACTGTAGTGTTACATTTAAAAATACTTAATGAGAGCCTGAAGGTTGAAGCTCAGACAAGGAAACCTGGAGGAGAACACCAAGGAGGAGGAGAACACCGTTACTAGGCCCCAACCCAAGTAGTATGGCAACTGTAGTGTTACATTTAAAAATACTTAATGAGAGCCTGAAGGTTGAAGCTCAGACAAGGAAACCTGGAGGAGAACACCAAGGAGGAGGAGAACACCCAGGAGGAGGAGAACACCCAGGAGCGGCAGACATCACTAGTAGGCCCCAACCAAACTAGTAGCCCAAATGCAGTTTCCTATTTTTTAAAAAAACCCGAAAACCTGAATTGAGGACAATTTTAATTAGGGACTGCAGACAGACTTAGTAGGCTGTCCCCTGTGGACCATGCATCCATCACATTAACCCATTGCACCGTAATGGACACGTAACCTTCCGTGGCCATGCCTACAGGTCCATGCGTCTGTTGTCAGGTGCACCTTTGTACTCACAGATTGCCAGAGTGCATGGACAATGCGGTCTTTTACATGCTGGTGGAGGGTTGGGATGGCTTTTCTCGCAAAAGAAGTGTCGACTGGTTAGCTTGTAGCGTGGTACAGCATAGTCCATCATGGCTTTATTAATATTAAATAAAATATATAAATAGGCTGTATGAACTTTTAAATAGGTTCCAGGGGTACACGGGCAGCATTGGTGTGGTCAGCGGAGGAAGATTGCAAGGAGGGACCGCAGACAGGCTTACTGGACCTAAAATAAATAAAAAAAGGCTATATGCACTTTAAAATAGGTTACATGGGTACACAGGCAGCATTGGTGTGGTTAGCGGAGGACGATTGCGAGGAGGGACCGCAGACAGGCTTACTGGGCCTAAAATAAATAAAAATAGGCTCTATGCACTTTAAAATAGGTTACATGGGTACACAGGCAGCATTGCTGTGGTCAGCGGAGGACGATTGTGAGGAGGGACCGCAGACAGGCTTACTGGGCCTAAAATAAATAAAAATAGGCTCTATGCAGTTTTAAATAGGTTACATGGGTACACAGGCAGCATTGGTGTGGTCAGCGGAGGACGATTGCGAGGAGGGACCGCAGACAGGCATACTGGGCCTAAAATAAATAAAAATAGGCTCTATGCAGTTTTAAATAGGTTACATGGGTACACAGGCAGCATTGGTGTGGTCAGCGGAGGACGATTGCGAGGAGGGACCACAGACAGGCTTACTGGGCCTAAAATAAATAAAAATAGGCTCTATGCAGTTTTAAATAGGTTACATGGGTACACAGGCAGCATTGGTGTGGTCAGCGGAGGACGATTGCGAGGAGGGACCACAGACAGGCTTACTGGGCCTAAAATAAATAAAAATAGGCTCTATGCAGTTTTAAATAGGTTACATGGGTACACAGGCAGCATTGGTGTGGTCAGCGGAGGACGATTGCGAGCAGGGACCACAGACAGGCTTACTGGGCCTAAAATAAATAAAAATAGGCTCTATGCAGTTTTAAATAGGTTACATGGGTACACAGGCAGCATTGGTGTGGTCAGCGGAGGACGATTGCAAGGAGTGTCTGACACAGTTAGTACTCCCAAAAAATAAATAGATGTTAATGTCTCGCAAAACAACAAAACAAAAAAACAATAGTGTGGCATACTTAGGTACAGGGGTGGGCTCCTCTGCTGAGTTTCAGACATAGTAATTTGGCACTAAGTATTTACTGGTGTCAATATAGGACACTGACCCAGACTATTTTAACTAGCATCATAAATGTCAACAAATTGGTATTGTCAGTGCCAGGCATTGATTGATGTCAGCGCATAGACTAAACATTGGTGGAGCTGTGAGAGATAATTTTGCACGTGGTAGAGCACAGTTTGAGCTGGGGGGGTGAACTCTCTTGTGGCCGGCGGTACCGTCCCAGGGCCCCTCATGTTACAACGGTGTGTTTGACGTTGGGTGCGCGCCACCACCGCCAGAGACACTTTATTGTACTATGAGAGACCCAGTGGCAGTGCCGTCGACCAAAAGCGGGCACACCCACCTCTTCAGACAAACGGCACTCTAACGGGTGCTTGCGCCAAGTGGCGAGACCACGGCCCCGTGGGGGGAGTTTTCCCATTGAGGGAGGTGTAAACATGTCATATGCTGGACAAACAGCTGCTGCAAATTAAGAGATTGGAACACTCAGTAAGACCAGTCCACAAGCAAGACCTTTTTATAGGAAAGCTAGGTGTCAGCCGGGAAAGGTGGGGCAAAATAATTTGAAATCCAGGAGTGGTTCATTTTAATGAAGGTTAGATCATCCACATTTTGGGTAGCCAGACAAGTCCTTTTTTCGGTTAATATTGAACCAGCAGCACTGAATACTCTTTCTGATAGCACACTAGCTGCTGGGCAAGCAAGCTCCTGCAATGCATATTCTGCCAATTCAGGCCAGGTGTCTAATTTGGATGCCCAGTAATCAAATATTAATGACGGTTGAGGGAGAACATCGATAAGGGATGAAAAATAGTTAGTAACCATACTGGACAAATGTTGTCTCCTGTCACTTTGAATAGATGCTGCAGTACCTGTCCTGTCTGCGGTCATTGCGAAATCACTCCACAACCTGGTCAGAAAACCCCTCTGTCCAACGCCACTTCTGATTTGTGCACCTCTAACACCTCTGCCCTGTAGCCCCCTGCAGCTCGTGTGAGAACCATCACCGGCGCTGTGTGCTGGGAATGCCTGAATCAAACGGTCTACAAGAGTTGCTTGTTTGGTTGCTAATATTTGTTCGAGGTTCTCATGTGGCATAATATTTTGCAATTTGCCTTTATAGCGAGGGTCAAGGATGCAGGCCAACCAGTAATCGTCATCGGTCATCATTTTAATAATGCGTGGGTCCCTTTTGTGGATACGTAAGGCATAATCCGCCATGTGGGCCAAAGTTCCAGTTGTCAAATCTGCGGTTGTGCTGGTTTGAGGGGCAGTTACAGGCAAATCTACGTAACTTGTCTCCCTTAAAAAACCAGAACCCGACCTTGCAACGCCACTAATTTCTGTTGGCCCAGGAGAAGCTTCCTCATTAAAAAAGTACTCATCCCCATCATCCTCCTCGTCCTCCTCCTCCTCTTCGCCCGCTACCGCGTCCTCTACACGGCCCTGACCAGACAATGGCTGACTGTCATCAAGGCTTTCCTCTTCCTCGGCTGCAGACGCCTGCTCCTTTATGTGCGTCAAACTTTGCATCAGCAGACGCATTAGGGGGATGCTCATGCTTATTATGACATTGTCTGCCCTAACCAGCCATGTGCATTCCTCAAAACACTGAAGGACTTGACACAGGTCTTGTAGCTTCGACCACTGCACACCTGACAACTCCATGTCTGCCATCCAACTGCCTGCCCGTGTATCCTCCCACAAATACATAACAGCACGCCTCTGTTCGCACAGTCTCTGAAGCATGTGCAGTGTGGAGTTCCACGTTGTTGCAACGTCGATGATTAGGCGATGCTGGGGAAGGTTCAAAGACCGCTGATAGTTCTGCATAAGGCTGGAGTGTACGGGCGAACGGCGGATATGCGAGCAAAGTCTGCGCACTTTGAGGAGCAGGTCGGGTAACCCCGGATAACTTTTCAGGAAGCACTGCACCACCAGGTTTAAGGTGTGAGCCAGGCAAGGAATGTGTTTCAGTTGGGAAAGGGCTATGGCAGCCATGAAATTCCTTCCGTTATCACTCACTACCTTGCCTGCCTCAAGATGTACAGTGCCCAGCCATGACTGAGTTTCTTTCTGCAAGAACTCAGACAGAACTTCTGTGTCTGTTGTCGCCCAAACACTTCATTGCCAATACAGCCTGCTGACGCTTGCCACTAGCTGTCCCATAATGGCACACCTGGTGTGCAACAGTGGCAGCTGCGGATGGAGTGGATGTGCGACTGCGGTCTGTGGATGAGCTCTCGCTTCTGCAGAAGGACGAGGAAGAGGAGGAGGGGGGTGAACGCCTACAGCCAACTGTTTCCTTGACCGTGGGCTAGGCAGAACTGTCCCAATATTGCTGTCCCCTGTGGACCCTGCATCCACCACATTCACCCAGTGTGCCATGATGGACATGTAACGTCCCTGGCCATGCCTACTGGTCCATGCATCTGTTGTCAGGTGCACCTTTGTAGTCACAGACTGCCTGAGTGCATGGACGATACGGTCTTTAACATGCTGTTGGAGGGCTGGGATGGCTTTTCTAGAAAAGAAGTGTCGACTGGGTAGCTCGTAGCGTGGTACAGCGTAGTCCATCAGCGCTTTGAAAGCTTCGCTTTCAACTAACCGGTAGGGCATCATCTCTAATGAGATTAGTCTAGCAATGTGGGCGTTCAAACCCTGTGTACGCGGATGCGAGGATGAGTACTTCCTTTTCCTAACAAGAGTCTCATGTAGGGTGAGCTGGACTGGAGAGCTGGAGATCGTGGAACTAGCGGTGGTGCCGGTGGACATGGCAGACTGAGAGAGGGTTGGAGATGCTATTCTTGCCGGTGCCCTACATGCAGTGTTTCCTACTACAAACCTGGTGATTCCCTGACTGCTTTGGCCTGGAGACAAAAGCTGCACAGATACTGCAGGTGGTGCGGGAAATGGTGGGCTTACAGTGAGGAAAGGGATGTAGCGTTGCTGACTAGCTTCATTGGCCGAGGGTGCTGCAACCTTTAGGCACGTTTGGTAGTTAGTCCAGGCTTGCAAATGTATGGTGGTTAAATGTCTATGCATGCAACTTGTATTTAGACTTTTAAGATTCTGACCTCTGCTTAAGGTAGTTGAACATTTTTGACAGATGACTTTGCGCTGATCATTTGGATGTTGTTTAAAAAAAAGCCAGACTGCACTCTTTCTACTATCAGATACCTTTTCAGGCATTGCAGACTGAGCTTCTTTAACTGGATGGCCACGCTGTCCTCCAACTGGTTTTGGTTTTGCCACGCGTTTTTGGCCAGATACGGGCCCGGCAGATGGAACCTGTTGTGATGTTGATGCCTGCTGCGGCTCCTCCTTCTCCTCCTCCTCCACTTCAGAACTACTGCCGCCTGCACTCTGTTCCCCCAATGGCTGCCAATCGGGGTCAACAACTGGGTCATCTATGACCTCCTCTTCTATCTCGTGTGCAACTTCGTCTGTGTCACCGTGTAAGCCGGTGGTATAGCGTTCATGACGGGGCACCATAGTCTCAGCTGGGTTTGATTCTGGCTCAGTACACTGCGAGGGCAATGTTCTGGTCTGAGTCAAAGGAACAGCATAGTAATCTGGCTGTGGCTGTGCATCAGTGCACTCCATGTCCGATTCAACTTCTAATGGGCATGGCCTGTTAACTGTTTCACTGTCTAACCCAGGAACGGTATGTGTAAAGAGCTCCATGGAGTAACCCGTTGTGTCTCCTGACGCATCCTTCTCTCTTGTTCTGGGTGAAGAAGACAAGGAAGCGACTTGTCCCTGACCGTGAACATCCACTAACAACGCGCTGCTTTTACATTTAGCACTTTCAGAAGAGGAGGCAAAAGAGCTAGAGGCTGAGTCAGCAAGGAAAGCCAAAACTTGTTCTTGCTGCTCCGGCTTTAAAAGCGGTTTTCCTACTTTCAGAGAAGGGAGCGTTCGAGGCCTTGTGCAGCCAGACGACGAACCTGGCTCAACAACTCGAGACTTAGGTGCTGTAGTGCTTTTACCATGACCACCTGATGCTCCACCACAACTACCATCATTACCAGCTGACAATGACAGCCCACAGCCACGACCTCTTCCACCAGACTTCCTCATTGTTTGCAAAACGTAACCAAAGTAACGGTATTTGTTACTGTAAAACAACTTATAAGGTGAACTCAAACTTCTGTAGGATTTATATACAGGTCCTTCTCAAAAAATTAGCATATAGTGTTAAATTTCATTATTTACCATAATGTAATGATTACAATTAAACTTTCATATATTATAGATTCATTATCCACCAACTGAAATTTGTCAGGTCTTTTCTTGTTTTAATACTGATGATTTTGGCCTACAACTCCTGATAACCCAAAAAACCTGTCTCAATAAATTAGCATATCAAGAAAAGGTTCTCTAAACGACCTATTACCCTAATCTTCTGAATCAACTAATTAACTCTAAACACATGCAAAAGATACCTGAGGCTTTTAAAAACTCCCTGCCTGGTTCATTACTCAAAACCCTCATCATGGGTAAGACTAGCGACCTGACAGATGTCAAGAAGGCCATCATTGACACCCTCAAGCAAGAGGGTAAGACCCAGAAAGAAATTTCTCAACAAATAGGCTGTTCCCAGAGTGCTGTATCAAGGCACCTCAATGGTAAGTCTGTTGGAAGGAAACAATGTGGCAGAAAACGCTGTACAACGAGAAGAGGTGACCGGACCCTGAGGAAGATTGTGGAGAAGGACCGATTCCAGACCTTGGGGAACCTGAGGAAGCAGTGGACCGAGTCCACTGTGTGCAGGAAATGGGCTACAGGTGCCGCATTCCCCAGGTAAAGCCACTTTTGAACCACAAACAGCGGCAGAAGCGCCTGACCTGGGCTACAGAGAAGCAGCACTGGACTGTTGCTAAGTGGTCCCAAGTACTTTTTTCTGATGAAAGCAAATTTTGCATGTCATTCGGAAATCAAGGTGCCAGAGTCTGGAGGAAGACTGGGGAGAAGGAAATGCCAAAATGCCTGAAGTCCAGTGTCAAGTACCCACAGTCAGTGATGGTGTGGGGTGCCATGTCAGCTGCTGGTGTTGGTCCACTGTGTTTCATCAAGGGCAGGGTCAATGCAGCTAGCTATCAGGAGATTTTGGAGCACTTCATGCTTCCATCGGCTGAAATGCTTTATGGAGATGAAGATTTCATTTTTCAGCACGACCTGGCACCTGCTCACAGTGCCAAAACCACTGGTAAATGGTTTACTGACCATGGTATTACTGTGCTCAATTGGCCTGCCAACTCTCCTGACCTGAACCCCATAGAGAATCTGTGGGATATTGTGAAGAGAAAGTTGAGAGACGCAAGACCCAACACTCTGGATGAGCTTAAGGCCGCTATTGAAGCATCCTGGGCCTCCATAACATCTCAGCAGTGTCACAGGCTGATTGCCTCCATGCCACGCCGCATTGAAGCAGTCATTTCTGCCAAAGGATTCCCGACCAAGTATTGAGTGCATAACTGAACATTATTATTTGATGGTTTTTTTGTTTGTTATTAAAAAACACTTTTATTTGATTGGACGGGTGAAATATGCTAATTTATTGAGACAGGTTTTTTGGGTTATCAGGAGTTGTAGGCCAAAATCATCAGTATTAAAACAATAAAAGACCTGACAAATTTCAGTTGGTGGATAATGAATCTATAATATATGAAAGTTTAATTGTAATCATTACATTATGGTAAATAATGAAATTTAACACTATATGCTAATTTTTTGAGAAGGACCTGTATACCTTTATAGGTGGCTGACACTGAAAGGAAAATCAGGCCCAATGTTACACACTAGGTTTTCTGTGCCCCAATAATTTGAGACAGATGGCACACACAGGACCGGCACTCAAGCAGAAATGCCAATCTTAATCTCCCACTATTTTTTGTTTTCAGGGAGAATTTAAAAAAAAACAAAAAAATTAACAGTATGACACACTAGGCTTTCTGTGCCCCAATAATTTGAGACAGATGGCACACACAGGACCGGCACTCAAGCAGAAATTCCAATCTTAATCTCCCACTATTTTTTTTTTTTCAGGGAGAATTTAAAAAAAAAAGAAAAAAATTAACAGTATGACACACTAGGTTTTCTGTGCCCCAATAATTTGAGACAGATGGCTCACACAGGACCGGCACTCAAGCAGAAATGCCAATCTTAATCTCCCACTATTTTATTTTTTTTTCAGGGAGAATTAAAAATAAAAATAAAAATGGCCCAGTATTACACACTAGGCTTTCTGTGGCACACAATGAGAGACAGATGCCACACACAGCACTGGCACAGAGGCAGACTTGCCAATCTTTATCTCCCACTATTTATTTTTTTTTTTTCAGGGAGAATTGAAAAAAAAAAATTGGCCCAGTATTACACACTAGGTTTTCTGTGGCACACACTGAGAGACAGATGGCACACACAGCACTGGCACAGAGGCAGACTTGCCAATCTTTATCTCCCACTATTTATTTATTTTTTTCAGGGAGAATTAAAAAAAAAAAAATGGCCCAGTATTACACACTAGGTTTTCTGTGGCACACAATGAGAGACAGATGCCACACACAGCACTGGCACAGAGGCAGACTAGCCAATCTTTATCTCCCACTATTTATTTTTTTTTTTTTCAGGGAGAATTAAAAAAAAAAAAATGGCCCAGTATTACACACTAGGTTTTCTGTGGCACACAATGAGAGACAGATGCCACACACAGCACTGGCACAGAGGCAGACTTGCCAATCTTTATCTCCCACTATTTTTTTTTTTTTTTTCAGGGAGAATTAAAAAAAAAAAAATGGCCCAGTATTACACACTAGGTTTTCTGTAGCACACAATGAGAGAGAGATGCCACACACAGCACTGGCACAGAGGCAGACTTGCCAATCTTTATCTCCCTGCAGTAATCTCAGAAAAGTATGGCAGGCAGCTATAAAAAGGACTGCTGCACACAAAAGTGTGGACAAACAAACAAGATAGCTGTGCAGAAAGGAAGGAACAACAGGATTTGTGCTTTGAAAAAAGCAGTTGGTTTGCACAGCGGCGTACACACACAGCAACACAGCTATCAGGGAGCCTTCTAGGGCAGCCCAATGAGCTACAGCGCTGAGGAAAAAAAATGTAGCTTCCACTGTCCCTGCAATCAAAAGGTGGTGTTGGACAGTGGAAATCGCTACAGCACAAGCGGTTTGTGGGTGAATGTGCCCTGCCTAACACTATCCCTGCTTCTGACGAAGCAGCAGCAACCTCTCCCTACGCTCAGATCAGCAGCAGTAAGATGGCGGTCGGTGGGAATGCCCCTTTATAGCCCCTGTGAAGCTGCAGAAAGCAAGCCAATCACTGCAATGCCCTTCTCTAAGATGGTGGGGACTGAGATCTATGTCATCACGCTGCCCACACTCTGCGTCCACCTTCATTGGCTGAGAAATGGCGTTTTTAGTGTCATTGAAACGCGACTTTGGCGCGAAAGTCACGTACCACATGGCCGACCCCACACAGGGATCGGGTCGGGTTTCATGAAACCCGACTTTGCCAAAAGTTGGCGACTTATGAAAATGGCCGATCCGTTTCGCTCAACCCTATATGTAACCCCTTCTCATGTACAGCACCATGGAATTAATGGCGCTATATAAATACCGTATATACTCGAGTATAAGCCGAGATTTTCAGCCCACTTTTTTGGGCTGAAAGTCCCCCCTCTCAGCTTATACTCAAGTCATACCCAGGGGTCTGCAGGGGAGGGGAACGGGGGCTGTCTAATAATACTCACCTGCTCCTGGCGCAGTCCCTGCAGGTCCCTGCTTCCCAGCGCTGCAGTTTCTTCCTGTAGTGAGCGGTCACATGGTATCGCTCATTACAGTAATGAATATGCGGCTCCACCTCCCATAGGGGTGGTGCCGCATATTCATTACTGTAATGAGCGGAAACGGTGACCGCTCACTACAGGAAGAAAATGCAGCGCCGGGGAACAGACGAGCAGTGACGGCGCCAGGAGCAGGTAAGTATGACGGGGTAGTGCGCGATATTTACCGGCTCCTCGTTCCACCGGTGGCGCCGCTGTGTCTTCCGCAGTGACGCTCAGGTCAGAGGGCGCGGTGACGCGATTAGTGCGCTCCGCCCTCTTCCTGAACGTCGGTGCAGAGGATGGGAAGACACAGTGGTGGTCAGCGGTGGAACGGGGAGCAGGTGACTATAGCAAGTGCCGGGGGCCGGAGAGGAGAGTGTCATGATCTCAATGGCAAGAGATCATAGCATAAGCATATATAGGAACTAGCTCTTGGAAGATGGGAACTGAGCTGACCATGAACTAAACCTAACACACAACTAGCAGTGGCCGGGTAGCATGCCTACGTTGATTCTAGATGCCCAGCACCAGCCGGAGGACTAAATAATGCTAGCAGAGGAAAATATTAGTCCTAGCTCACCTCTAGAGAAATACCCCAAAAGGAGACAGAGGCCCCCCACATGTATTGGCGGTGAATTAAGATGAAATAACAAACGTAGTATGAAAATAGGTTTAGCAAATTTGAGGTCCACTTACTACATAGCAGAAGACAGAAAGGACACTTTCATGGTCAGCTGAAAACCCTAATCAAAAACACCATCCAGAAATTACTTTAAAACTCTGGCATTAACTCATAACACCAGAGTGGCAATTCCTGTTCACAAGAGCTTTCCAGACACAGTAACGAAACTACAGCTGTGAACTGGAACCAAAATGCAAAAACAAACATGGACAAGAGTCCAACTTATCTAGTAGTTGTCTAGGAGCAGGAACAAGCACAGAGAGGCTTCTGATAACATTGTTGACCGGCAAGCAACTAACAGAGCAGCAAGGTTATATAGCGACTCCCACATCTTGATGGGAACAGGTGAACAGAGAAGATGAAGACACCAGTTCAATACCACCAGTAGCCACCGGGGGAGCCCAGAATCAAAATTCACAACAGTACCCCCCCCTCAAGGAGGGGGCACCGAACCCTCACCAGAACCACCAGGGCGATCAGGATGGGCCCTATGAAAGGCACGAACCAGATCAGAGGCATGAACATCAGATGCATTCACCCAAGAATTATCCTCCTGGCCGTATCCCTTCCACTTGACCAGATACTGGAGTCTCCGTCTGGAAACACGAGAGTCTAAGATTTTCTCCACAACGTACTCCAACTCACCCTCAACCAACACCGGAGCAGGAGGCTCAACGGAAGGCACAACCGGTACCTCATACCTGCGCAATAATGACCGATGAAAAACGTTATGAATAGAAAAGGATGCAGGGAGGTCCAAACGGAAGGAAACAGGGTTAAGAATCTCCAATATCTTATACGGGCCAATGAACCGAGGCTTAAACTTAGGAGAAGAGACCCTCATAGGGACAAAACGAGAAGACAACCACACCAAATCCCCAACACAAAGCCGAGGACCAACACGACGGTGGCGGTTGGCAAAAAGCTGAGTCTTCTCCTGGGACAACCTCAAATTGTCCACCACCTGCCCCCAGATCTGATGCAATCTCTCCACCACAGCATCCACTCCAGGACAATCCGAAGATTCCACCTGACCAGAGGAAAATCGAGGATGAAACCCCGAATTACAGAAAAACGGGGACACCAAAGTGGCAGAGCTGGCCCGATTATTGAGAGCGAACTCCGCCAATGGCAAAAAAGCAACCCAATCATCCTGGTCAGCAGACACAAAACACCTCAGATATGTCTCCAGGGTCTGATTAATCCGCTCGGTCTGGCCATTCGTCTGAGGATGGAAAGCGGACGAAAAAGATAAATCTATGCCCATCCTAGCACAGAATGCCCGCCAAAATCTAGACACGAATTGGGTCCCTCTGTCAGAAACGATATTCTCAGGAATACCATGCAAACGAACAACATTTTGAAAAAACAGAGGAACCAACTCGGAAGAAGAAGGCAACTTGGGCAGAGGAACCAAATGGACCATCTTAGAGAAACGGTCACACACCACCCAGATGACAGACATCTTCTGAGAAACAGGCAGATCTGAAATAAAATCCATCGAGATGTGCGTCCAAGGCCTCTTAGGAATAGGCAAGGGCAACAACAATCCACTAGCCCGAGAACAACAAGGCTTGGCCCGAGCACAAACGTCACAAGACTGCACAAAGCCTCGTACATCTCGTGACAGGGAAGGCCACCAGAAGGACCTTGCCACCAAATCCCTGGTACCAAAAATGCCAGGATGACCTGCCAACGCAGAAGAATGAACCTCAGAGATGACTCTACTGGTCCAATCATCAGGAACAAACAGTTTATCAGGTGGGCAACGATCAGGTCTATCCGCCTGAACCTCCCGCAAGGCCCGTCGCAGGTCTGGAGAAACGGCTGACAATACCACTCCATCCTTAAGGATACCTGTGGGCTCAGAGTTACCAGGTGAATCAGGCTCAAAACTCCTAGAAAGGGCATCCGCCTTAACATTCTTAGAACCCGGTAGGTATGACACCACAAAATTAAACCGAGAGAAAAATAATGACCAGCGCGCCTGTCTAGGATTCAGGCGCCTGGCGGTCTCAAGATAAATCAAATTTTTGTGGTCAGTCAATACCACCACCTGATGTCTGGCCCCCTCAAGCCAATGGCGCCACTCCTCAAAAGCCCACTTCATGGCCAAAAGCTCCCGATTCCCAACATCATAATTCCGCTCAGCGGGCGAAAATTTACGGGAAAAGAAGGCACAAGGCCTCATAACGGAGCAGTCAGAACTTTTCTGCAACAACACTGCCCCAGCTCCGATCTCAGAAGCGTCGACCTCAACCTGAAAAGGTAGAGCAACATCAGGCTGACGCAACACAGGGGCAGAGGAAAAACGGCGCTTAAGCTCCCGAAAGGCCTCCACAGCATCAGGGGACCAATCAGCAACATCAGCACCCTTCTTAGTCAAATCGGTCAATGGCTTAGCAATATCCGAAAAACCAGCAATAAATCGACGATAAAAGTTAGCAAAGCCCAAAAATTTCTGAAGACTCTTAAGAGAAGAGGGCTGCGTCCAATCACAAATAGCTTGAACCTTGACAGGATCCATTTCAATGGAAGAGGGGGAAAAAATATATCCCAAAAAGGAAATCCTCTGTACCCCAAAAACACACTTAGAACCCTTCACACACAAAGAATTAGACCGCAAAACCTGAAAAACCCTCCTGACTTGCTGGACATGAGAGTCCCAGTCATCCGAAAAAATCAGAATATCATCCAGATACACAATCATAAATTTATCCAAATAATCGCGAAAAATATCATGCATAAAGGACTGGAAAACTGACGGAGCATTAGAAAGACCAAAAGGCATCACTAAATACTCAAAGTGGCCCTCGGGCGTATTAAATGCGGTTTTCCACTCATCCCCCTGCCTGATTCGCACCAAATTATACGCCCCACGAAGGTCAATCTTAGAGAACCACTTGGCCCCCTTTATGCGAGCAAACAAATCAGTCAGCAACGGCAATGGGTATTGATATTTAACAGTGATTTTATTCAAAAGCCGATAATCAATACATGGTCTCAAAGAGCCGTCTTTTTTTGACACAAAGAAAAAACCGGCTCCTAAGGGAGATGACGATGGACGAATATGTCCCTTTTCCAAGGACTCCTTTATATATTCTCGCATAGCAGCATGTTCAGGCACAGACAGATTAAATAAACCACCCTTTGGGTATTTACTACCCGGGATTAAATCTATGGCACAATCGCACTCTCGGTGCGGAGGTAACGAACCAAGCTTGGATTCTTCAAAGACGTCACGATAGTCAGACAGGAACTCAGGAATTTCAGAGGGAATAGATGATGAAATGGAAACCACAGGTACATCCCCATGAGCCCCCTTACATCCCCAGCTCAACACAGACATAGCTCTCCAGTCGAGGACTGGATTGTGAGATTGCAGCCAAGGCAATCCTAGCACCAAATCATCATGTAGATTATACAGCACCAGAAAGCGAATAATCTCCTGGTGACCCGGATTAATACGCATAGTTACTTGTGTCCAGTATTGTGGTTTATTATTAGCCAATGGGGTGGAGTCAATCCCCTTCAGAGGAATAGGAGTCTCCAAAGGCTCTAAATCATACCCACAGCGTTTGGCAAAGGACCAATCCATAAGACTCAAAGCGGCGCCAGAGTCGACATAGGCGTCCGTGGTAATAGATGACAAAGAGCAAATCAGGGTCACAGATAGAATAAACTTAGACGGTAAGGTGCAAATGGAAACAGATTTACCAAGTTTTTTAGTGCGCTTAGAGCATGCTGATATAACATGAGTAGAATCACCACAATAGAAACACAACCCATTTTTCCGTCTAAAATTCTGCCGCTCGCTTCGGGACAGAATTCTATCACACTGCATACTCTCTGGCGATTTCTCAGTGGACACCGCCAGATGGTGCACTGGTTTGCGCTCCCGCAAACGCCTATCGATCTGAATAGCCATTGTCATGGACTCATTCAGACCCGCAGGCACAGGGAACCCCACCATAACATCCTTAATGGCATCAGAGAGACCCTCTCTGAAAGTCGCCGCCAGGGCGCACTCATTCCACTGAGTAAGCACAGACCATTTACGGAATCTTTGGCAGTAAATTTCCGCTTCATCTTGCCCCTGAGATAGGGACATCAAAGTTTTTTCTGCCTGAAGCTCCAAATGAGGTTCGTCATAAAGCAACCCCAAGGCCAGAAAAAACGCATCCACATTGAGCAACGCAGGATCCCCTGGTGTCAATGAAAAAGCCCAGTCTTGAGGGTCGCCCCGGAGCAAGGAAATAACAATCCTGACCTGCTGTGCAGGGTCTCCGGCAGAGCGAGATTTCAGGGACAAAAATAATTTGCAATTATTTCGAAAATTCTGAAACCCAGATCTATTCCCCGAGAAAAATTCCGGCAAAGGAATTCTCGGCTCAGATACAGGTGCATGACAAACAAAATCTTACAAATTTTGTACCTTCGTGGCGAGATTATTCAAACCTGCAGTTACACTCTGAAGATCCATTACAAACAGGTGGACACAGAGCCATTCAAAGGAGAGAAAAAAAAAAAAAAAAAAAAAATTTCAGCAAACTACTTATTTCTCTCCTTTCTCAGCCAAGGATTTTAACCCTTTAGTGGGCCGGTCAAACTGTCATGATCTCAATGGCAAGAGATCATAGCATAAGCATATATAGGAACTAGCTCTTGGAAGATGGGAACTGAGCTGACCATGAACTAAACCTAACACACAACTAGCAGTGGCCGGGTAGCATGCCTACGTTGATTCTAGATGCCCAGCACCAGCCGGAGGACTAAATAATGCTAGCAGAGGAAAATATTAGTCCTAGCTCACCTCTAGAGAAATACCCCAAAAGGAGACAGAGGCCCCCCACATGTATTGGCGGTGAATTAAGATGAAATAACAAACGTAGTATGAAAATAGGTTTAGCAAATTTGAGGTCCACTTACTACATAGCAGAAGACAGAAAGGACACTTTCATGGTCAGCTGAAAACCCTAATCAAAAACACCATCCAGAAATTACTTTAAAACTCTGGCATTAACTCATAACACCAGAGTGGCAATTCCTGTTCACAAGAGCTTTCCAGACACAGTAACGAAACTACAGCTGTGAACTGGAACCAAAATGCAAAAACAAACATGGACAAGAGTCCAACTTATCTAGTAGTTGTCTAGGAGCAGGAACAAGCACAGAGAGGCTTCTGATAACATTGTTGACCGGCAAGCAACTAACAGAGCAGCAAGGTTATATAGCGACTCCCACATCTTGATGGGAACAGGTGAACAGAGAAGATGAAGACACCAGTTCAATACCACCAGTAGCCACCGGGGGAGCCCAGAATCAAAATTCACAACAGGAGAGTATGTAATTTTTTTATTTTTTAAATCGCAGCAAGAGCATATGGGGCAAATATCTGTATGGAGCATCTTATGTGGCCATGTGCAGCATGATATGGGGGCAAATATCTGTATGGGGCATCTTATGGGGCCATGTGCAGCATTACATGGGGGCAAATATCTGTATGGGGCATCTTATGGGGCCATGTGCAGCATTACATGGGGGCAAATATCTGTATGGGGCATCTTATGTGCCCATGGAGCATCATATGGGGGCATATATCTGTATGGGGCATCTTATGTGGCCATGTGCAGCATGATATGGGGGCAAATATCTGTATGGGGCATCTGTATGTGGCCATGTGCAGCATTATATGGGGGCAAATATCTGTGTGGAGCATCTTATGTGGCCATGTGCAGCATGATATGGGGGCAAATATCTGTATGGGGCATCTGTATGGGGCCATGTGCAGCATGATATGGGGGCAAATATCTGTATGGGGCCATGTGCAGCATTATATGGGGCCATGTGCAGCATGATATGGGGGCAAATATCTATACGGAGCATCTTATGGGGCCATAATCCACATTTGTGCAGCATTATATGGGGCATATTTTAATATGGAGCATCTTATGGAGCCCATCATAAACTGTATGGAGCATTATATGGGGCTCCTGATTCAATATGGATATTCAAAAACACTTAAACTACTGATGTCTCAATTAATTTTACTTTTATTGGTATCTATTTTTATTTTTGAAATTTACCAGTAGCTGCTGCATTTCCACCCTAGGCTTATACTCGAGTCATTAAGTTTTCCCAGTTTTTTGTGGCAAAATTAGGGGGGTCAGCTTATACTCGGGTCGGCTTATACTCGAGTATATACGGTAAATAAATAATAATAATAATAGTAATGTGGCCATCATCTCTTGTATCATGCATTTTCACCAGTTTTTCCTTCTGCAGACTCTATCTCCTAATTTACATTCCAATCTAAGCTGATGTGGTGATATGAGGAAACTAGATGCTATGATCGCTCACATACTTTTTACTCTTTTTAGCACAAATATACAAGCAACAGTAGCATGGAAGATGTTAAAGGGCAGTAATCAGTCATCTAGATGTTAATCTAGCTATAGGTAAGATAAAAGATATTATGTATCTATTTGGGCTTCTAGGCCAGTCTCTGCTCACATGAACATCTCCCATTTCCGTGCTCCACATTGCCCAGCGTTTCTCTTTGACATCATCTCCTTAGGCGTTTTAAGGCCCAGTTACACAATGTAAAGACAGTACTGTGTTCAGCTGCTGTGTTTCTTGACTCTGCCAATGTTCAGCTTCTTCTGCTGTCATTACCTCCTCAGATTTTAGCTGTGGATTCTATAACGTGAATCTGCTCTGGTTAACCCATTGTTTGCCATAAGTCACATAAACTGTTATTAGAGTTTGTTCATGTCACTTGTATCTGCTGCTAGTTAACCCATCGTATGCTGCTAGCTTCATGAAATGTTATTACACACGTTTCTCAGTATGCTATAATCGGCGGTGGATTCTGTAATGTGTGTCCACTTTGGTTAATCCCTCATTTGCTGTAAGCATCAAAACCGGTTATTAGTGTCAACTCAATTCACATTACTTTGCTACCTGCTAGGGAATTTCTACCTACATTTGTGTTCTGCTTTAGACTGTCTGTTTTCCTCTTCGGCTTCTGGTGGGTCCCACTTTCATTGTTTGTCTCCCATCCAGCATAACTTTTTTTCCAACTGCTCACTGTTCTATGTGCCTTCCAACCTAATGTACCATTGTCCTGGATCCGTAGGTACACAATGACAAAAAAAAAGATTACTTGGAAAATTTTGCAAGATTTTAGCTCCGGCATCTCTGCCTCCTGCCCCTTTCCTCCAGCAGAGACACCAGCACACTCACCGTGCAGGTCCCCGGCACAGTTCTCAGGGCACACGCACTTCCCCTCTCTTAAAGGGGCCGTGCGCATCCTCCTAAAGTGTCCTTATTATTTAAGGCACTTCCTCTAGCATGAAGGTGCCTGTGCAACATTGTAAGTTTGTTTCCTAAAACACTCTTGTTAGTTCTCAGGTCCAAGTGGTCAGCGCTGTGCTGTGCAGTGCTGGGGTCCGGGGTTCAAATCCCACCAAGGACAACATCTGCAAGGAGTTTGTATGTTCTCCCCATCTTTGCGTGGGTTTCCTCCAGGTACTCCAGTTTCCTCCCACATTCCAAAGACATACTGATAGGGAATTTAGATTGTGAGTCCCATCGGGGACAATGCCACTATTGTGTGTAAAGCGCTCTGGAATTAATGGCGCTATATAAATGAGTAAAATAAATAAAAATAAATAAATACTTGCCTGCCTATCACCCATGCCAGGTAATCTGTTCTTCAGCCAGTCCAGTCCGCATGTGCCAACACTAATCTGTTCATCAGCTGGTCCAATCTGCACCTGCCAGTGCTCGTTTGCTCTTCAGCTGGTTCAGTCTGCACCTGCCAGTGCTTATCTCTTTGTCAGCCGGTCCAGCCTAAATCCGTGGTTCCTGTGCTCTTTCAGTGCCTTCATGAATCTACCATACCTTCCTTCGGGCTGTTCCAGCTACCCATCTCTATAGGGTCAGCTGCAATCTCCCCAAGGTTAGTCTTGGAGTAGCACCTGGTCCACCTCCTTAGTCCTTCCTCGGATCACAGTATCGTCAGTCACAGTGTGTCCAAGGTCGGATTTGGTGAGGCACCTACTTACACCCCTCCAGGCTTTACTTGGTCCACGTCACAGTGGTTCCACCACCCAGCCCATAACAAAGATATTTCTGTGTCTCCCTCTGCTTGTTTCCTCCCCCTGCTATTTCCTCCCCCTTCCTACCTCCTCTCTCCATAGCTTATAATAGGTTGTGTCTAGTGATGAGCCAACATGCTCGGTAATGCTCGTTACTTGCCCGAGCATTGCTGTACTCGTGGTACTCGGCAAGCATTTCTGGGTTTGCTCGGCGGCAGTTCGGGTTCCCGCCCTGAATGTTTGGTGCTGTATAAAGAGAGCCAATCAACCTGCAGGGATTATCTACACAAAGGGAAAGAGTATATATAACACCCACACAGTAGTTCAAAATGAAACAACTTTTATTAAACATATATCTTGGTTACATATAACATGCTTCAATAAATAAGCAAATACAAGAAGGGACAGCAACTGATACTCAAAAGGAGCATCACTGCTCCAGTATAAGACCTGGGAGAGCATAATATATATACGTGAAAAGTAGCCACAAAAAATGGGATATGCAGGCTCAGTGCAAGGAAAATTCCAATGCTATAATCAGCACGTGTGCGTTAATAATGCACCGCCATATCCATAAGGCACATATAAAATTAGAATCAATGCTCACCCATTGTAAGTCCGGAGTGTGCAGAGGTCCTCCCTATGACCCCTGACACGCGTTTTGCATGATGGCTTTCTCAAAGTGACTACAGCACTGTACGAGCTCAACATGGCTAGGCAAATGTGCAACGGGAGGTCAGAGTTCAGTTAACAGTCACACACCCGGTCTTTCTTAGGCTATGTGCATATTGTTGCTGATTGGTGTGCGGATTTTTCCGCACTGTTTTTGCAAAATCTGCAGGTAAAACACACTGCGGATTACCCGCGAATTTACTGCGGCTTTTGTGGGGATTCCACCTGCGGTTTAACACCTGCGGATTCCTATTGAGGAGCAGGTGTAAACCGCTGCGTAATCTGCACAAAGAATTGACATGCTGCATAAAAAACAGCGCTGAGTCTCCACGCATTTTTTTCTGCAGCATGTGCCCTGCAGATTTTGTTTTCCATACGTTTACATGGTACTGTACAACGCATGGAAAACAGCTGCAGATCCGCAGCATCAAATCTGCTGCGGATCCACAGCATAATCCACAACGTGTGCACATAGCCTTATGTGGCACAAGCCAGGAGCATTTGGCAGATTGCTTAGCGGAGGCCAGCGGGCTCACGGTACACCACTGTTCACAGTCTCTACGGGCGGCAGCGGGGATGCTGGAGCATGGGCCTGCGCTGCTAAGGTGCTCTAGGGATGAACCACTCACTTCCCCTTGCTGCGCGCTGTCAGCTCCCGCCAAGTCTGAGTGTTTCCATGTGCTTTTGCTTCTAACCTGAGACACACCCCCAGCTGCCGAGTGCAAAGGTTGGTCCCGTTCTATAAGCTTTCCCCTGGACAACAGAGGAGACAGCCCCGACAGTTTCGGACCTGGTGCAAGAAAGGCTTCTTCCACTGTTGTGCATGCAAGCCAATCCCCTGTCCACAGTCCAGGCGAAGATGCTTCCTGCCCTGCTCCTGCCCACACTCAACTAGCACCGTCATCAAGCACGTCCACATCCTTGTCCCAATGCAGCCTTCACTTGTCCATACCCCAGTCATTAGAGCGCAAGTGGAAATACGCAGCCCCACAGGCCACAGTACTAAATTCACACATTTCTCGTCTGCTTGCACTTGAAATGTTGCCTTTTAGGCTTGCGGAGACAGAAGCTTTCCGCAACCTGATGGCAGCAGCCGTCCAAAGGTACTCTGTCCCCAGCCGCCACTATTTCTCCCTGTGTGTCGTCCCGGCATCACACAATCACATATCCCACAACATTACCCATGCCCTCAACAATGCTGTTACTGGGAAAATCAACCTAACCACAGACACGTGGACAAGTGCTTGTGGGCAGGGACGGTACATCTCACTGATGGCACACTGGGTTAACATAGTGGAAGCCAGGGCCCAGTCAGACCTTGAGATGGAACAGATCCTCGTGATGCCGAGGATTGCGGGCCCAACGTCAATCAGGGTTGCCTCCACAGTCTACAGCTCCTGCACCTCCTCCTCCTTTTTCTCTTCAGCCTCCATCTCCGAAATTACCACATCAGTCACAAGCTGGAAGCACTGCAGCACTGCTTCAGCCAAGTGGCACCAGGCTGTGATGAAGCTAATATGCTTAGGTGACAAACCGCACAATGCACAATGCTGAAGAGTTGCGGACAGCTCTGAAAGAGCAGGCAGATCTGTGGCTGACTCTGCTGAACCTACAGCCAGGCATGGTTGTGTGTGACCATGGCCAGAACCTGGTGGTGGCTCTGAGGCGAGGCAAGCTCACACATATGTACCATGCCTGGCCTATGTGCTTAACCTCATTGTTCAACAGTTTCTCAAAATCTACCTGAGCTGCCGGATCTGCTTGTCAAAGTACACCACCTGTGTGCCCATTTTAGTAAGTCAGCTACAGCTTTCGCTACCCTTGCTGTGTTTCAGCTGCATTTGCAGCTTCCTGCTCACTGACTGGTGAGTGATGTCCCCATGCATTGGAACTCTACACTGCATATGTTGGAAAGGACTTGTGAGCAGAAGAGGGCAGTTGTTGACTACCAGTATCAACAAGGCCATCGGTAACCATTTCAGGCTCCACACATAAGACCTCAGGAGTGGACATGAATGTCAGACATATGTACCATCCTACAAAACTTTGATGAGTCCACCAAGATGGTGAGCAGTGATGACACCATAATTAACATCACCATCCTGCTTCTCTGTGTTCTGAAATGCTGTCTGCTCACAATCAAAGAGGATGAACTGCAGGCGGAGCACGATGAGATGGAGCAAGGAATCATATAGGGTGATTACACACAGTCCAGCCTCATGTCATCCCTACGTGGATTGGTTGACAATGTGGAAGAGGAAGAACAGGAGCTACATTTATGCACTATAGACGGTACCACAAGCACAACTGTCAAATCGTCTGTTCAGCAAGGATGGCTTGAGGACAGGGAGGAGGAGGAGGAGAAGGAGAGCATGGTCAGTGGAAGTCTTGCCTATTAGCAGTCTGCCAAGCATGGCTGGCTCTATGTTGCGCTACCTTTCCCGTGACCCTCGTATTCTCCAAATTTTGGGTGACAGTCATTAATGGTTGTTGACACTTTTAAATCCATGCTACAAGGTAAACTTTCAATCTCTTCTTTCAGAGGCAGACAAGTATACTAAAATGGTGCAGTACCAGAAGGCCCTTGTTGCGGAATTATTAAAAAAATTCCCATCTGTAAACGCTAGCAGCAAAGGTCACAGTTCATTGGACAACCAAGAAGTACAGGTGACAGAGACAAAACTCCAATCCAGCAGAGACAGGGGAACATTGGCAAAGTTCTGGGAGAGTTTTCTCACATCCACTGATCGTAGTGGCCCTGAGGTGCGGGGTACTTTCCCAAGGAGTGCAAAGTTTTGGAAGATGCTGTGGGAATACCTTGCTGACTGTACCAATGTCCTCCGTGATTCCTCAGTGCCTTAAAATTATTGGGTCTCAAAGCTTCATATGTGGCATGAACTGGCACTCTACGCCTTGAAGGTCCTGGCCTATACTGCAGCTAATGTTTTGTCAGAGCGCGTTTTTGTGCTGCTGGTGGAATTATAACTGATAAGCGCATCCACATGTCAACTGAAAATGCTGACAGGCTGACTCTTATAAAAATGAACAAGGGCTGGATTGGGCCAAACTTCTGTACACCACCGCATGATAACAGTGAAACCTAACCACCAATTCATTGTCTTTTTTGGGAGGTATATTCCCATGCACCTCTTCACACCCACACAGGGGTATACACTTCATGATTTTGGCTATTTGCTGGTATCCCCCTCCTTCTCCACATCCTCATCATCCACCACCACTAGATCACCAATGTGAATGTGTTCCGTGATGCAACAGCCATGCTTTTATTTTCAAGGGTGTTTATGATGCTTGTAAAAACCCTCAGGGGGAAATGTTTATCAGCCCATACACTTAGTGTATGGGCATTACAAGTATAGGAGACCCGCTCCTTTAAATTGGGAAAAGATTAAAAGGAGGACATCTTCCACGTCTCTTCAAACACCACCCCTAGAACACCAGGGTGAATGTGTTCCGTGATGCAACAGCCACTTTAGTTTTTGCAAGGGTGTTTATGATGCCCGCAAAAAAAGTTTAAAAAAATATTTTGATGTGTATCCCCCAGGGGAAAATGTTTGTCAGCCCATACACTTAGTGTATGGGCATTACAAGTATAGTAGACCCGTTGCTTTATAATGGGAAAAATTTTTATGAGGCCCTCCTCCACGTCTCCTTAAGGGGCATTGGAGTGCGTCCTAATTTTTTGCAGGCCTTGCATTCACTGCATAGGCAAACACTATGGGAGACCCACTTCGTAATAATGGGAACATTGTTTTCAGGAGGCCCACCTCTATGTCTCTTCCAAGGGTTATTGGGGTGCGTGTAACTTTTTGCCAGGGCAGGCCTTGCATTCAATGCACAATCTAACAGTTTGGCAGTACCAAATGAAAGAAATGGGAACTTTGGTTTCATGTGGCCATCCAGTATGTTGTTTAAAAGAGTTATTGGGGTGTGTGTAACTTTATGGCAAGGCAGGCCTTGCATTCAATGCATAGGCTAAAAGTATGGCAGTACCAAATGAAAAAAATGGGAACTTTGGTTTCATGTGGCCATCCAGTACGTCGTTTCAAAGGGTTATTGGGGTGCGTGTAACTTTGGGTCAAGGCAGGCCTTGCATTCAATGCATATTCTAACAGTATGGCAGTACCAAATGAAAAATAATGGGAACTTTGGTTTCATGTGGCCATCCAGGAAGTCTGTTCCAAGGATTATTGGGGTGCGTGTAACTTTGGAGCAGGGCAGGCCTTGCATTCAATGCATAGGCAAACAGTTTGAGAGACCCACTTTCTTATAATGGGAACACTTTTTCAGGAGGCCTTCCTGTACGTCTAGACAAAGGGGTATTGGGGTGCGTCCTAATTTTTGGCAGTCCAGCCACTCACTGCATAGGCAATAACAGTATAGGAGACCCACTTTTTAATTATGGCCCTTTAAGAATATTAACCCCTTCATGACCCAGCCTATTTTGGCCTTAATGACCTTGCCGTTTTTTGCAATTCTGACCAGTGTCCCTTTATGAGGTAATAACTCAGGAACGCTTCAACGGATCCTAGCGATTCTGAGATTGTTTTTTCGTGACATATTGGGCTTCATGTTAGTGGTAAATTTAGGTCGATAATTTCTGAGTTTATTTGTGAAAAAAATGTAAATTTGGCAAAAATTTTGAAAATTTCGCAATTTTCACATTTTTAATTTTTATTCTGTTAAACCAGAGAGTTATGTGACACAAAATAGTTAATAAATAACATTTCCCACATGTCTACTTTACATCAGCACAATTTTGGAAACAAATTTTTTTTTTGCTAGGCAGTTATAAGGGTTAAAATTTGACCAGTGATTTCTCATTTTTACAACAAAATTTACAAAACCATTTTTTTTAGGGACCACATCACATTTGAAGTCAGTTTGAGGGTTCTATATGGCTGAAAATACCCAAAAGTGACACCATTCTAAAAACTGCACCCCTTAAGGTGCTCAAAACCACATTCAATAAGTTTATTAACCCTTCAGGTGTTTCACAGAAGCAGAAGCAACATGGAAGTAAAAAATGAACATTTAACTTTTTAGCCACAAAAATGATCTTTTAGCGAATTTTTTTTTATTTTCCCCAGGGTAAAAGGAGAAACTGGACCACGAACGTTGTTGTCCAATTTGTCCTGAGTACGCTGATACCTCATATGTGGGGGTAAACCACTGTTTGGGCGCACGGCAGGGCTCGGAAGGGAAGGAGCGCCATTTGACTTTTTCAATGAAAAATTGGCTCCAATCTTTAGCGCACACCATGTCGCGTTTGGAGAGCCCCCGTGTGCCTAAACATTGGAGCTCCCCCACAAGTGACCCCATTTTGGAAACTAGACCCCCCAAGGAACTTATCTAGAAGCATAGTGAGCACTTTAAACCCCCAGGTGCTTCACAAATTGATCTGTAAAAATGAAACAGTACTTTTTTTTCACAAAAAAATTATTTTAGCTTCAGGTTTTTTCATTTTCACATGGGCAACAGGATAAAATGGATCCTAAAATTTGTTGGACAATTTCTCCTGAGTACACCGATGCCTCACATGTGGGGGTAAACCACTGTTTGGGCACATGGTAAGGCTTGGAAGGAAAGGAGCGCCATTTGACTTTTTGAATGAAAAATTATCTCCATCGCTAGCAGACACCATGTTACGTTTGGAGAGCCCCTGTGTGCCTGAACATTGGAGCTCCCCCACAAGTGACCCCATTTTGGAAACTAGACCCCCCAAGGAACTTATCTAGAAGCATAGTGAGCACTTTAAACCCCCAGGTGTTTCACAAATTGATCCGTAAAAATGAAAAAGTACTTTTTTTTCACACAAAATTTCTTTTAGCCTCAATTTTGTCATTTTCACATGGGCAACAGGATAAAATGGATCCTAAAATGTATTGGGCAATTTCTCCTGAGTACGCCGATACCTCATATGTGGGGGTAAACCACTGTTTGGGTGCACGGCAAGGCTCGGAAGGGGAGGCGTGCCATTTGACTTTTTGAATGGAAAATTAGCTCCAATCGTTAGCGGACACCATGTCGCGTTTGGAGAGCCCCTGTGTGCCTAAACATTAGAGCTCCCCTACAAGTGACCCCATTTTGGAAACTAGACCCCCCAAGGAACTTATCTAGATGCATAGTGAGCACTTATAACCCCCAGGTGCTTCACAGAAGTTTATAACGCAGAGCCGTCAAAATAAAAAATAATTTTTCTTTCCTCAAAATGATTTTTAGCCCAGAATTTTTTATTTTCCCAAGGGTAATAGGAGAAATTGGACCCCAAATGTTGTTGTCCAGTTTGTCCTGAGTACGATGAAACCCCATATGTGGGGGTAAACCACTGTTTGGGCGCACCGCAGGGCTCGGAAGGGAAGGCACGCCATTTGGCTTTTTGAATGGAAAATTAGCTCCAATCATTAGCGGACACCATGTCGCGTTTGGAGAGCCCCTGTGTGCCTAAACATTAGAGCTCCCGCACAAGTGACCCCATTTTGGAAACTAGACCCCCCAAGGAACTTATCTAGATGCATAGTGAGCACTTTGAAGCGCCAAGTGCTTCACAGAAGTTTATAACGCAGAGCCATGAAAATAAAAAATAATTTTTCTTTTCTCAAAAATGATTTTTTAGCCCACAATTTTTTATTTTCCCAAGGGTAACAGGAGAAATTGGACCCCAAAAGTTGTTGTCCAGTTTCTCCTGAGTACGCTGATACCCCATATGTGGGGGTAAACCACTGTTTTGGCACACGTCGGGGTTTGGAAGGGAAGTAGTGACGTTTTGAAATGCAGACTTTGATGGAATGCTCTGCGGGCGTCAGGTTGCGTTTGCAGAGCCCCTGATGTGCCTAAACAGTAGGAACTCCTCACAAGTGACTCCATTTTGGAAACTAGACCCCCAAGGGAACTTATCTAGATGTGTGGTGAGCACTTTGAACCCCCAAGTGCTTCACAGAAGTTTATAACGCAGAGCCGTGAAAATAAAAAATCATTTTTCTTTCCTCAAAAAAGATGTTTTAGCAAGCAATTTTTTATTTTCACAAGGGTAACAGGAGAAATTGGGCACCAATATTTGTTGCCCAGTTTGTTGTGAGTGTGCTGGTACCCCATATGTGGGGGTAAACCACTGTTTGGGTGCACGTCAGGGCTCGGAAGGGAAGTAGTGACATTTGAAATGCAGACTTTGATGGAATGGTCTGCGGGCATCACGTTGCATTTGCAGAGCCCCTGATGTGCCTAAATAGTAGAACACCCCACAAGTGACCCCATTTTGGAAACTAGACCCCCGAAGGATCTTATCTAGATGTGTGGTGAGCACTTTCAACCCCCAAGTGCTTCACAGAAGTTAATAACGCAGAGCCGTGAAAATAAAAAATAATTGTTCTTTCCTCAAAAATTATGTTTTAGCAAGTAATTTTTTATTTTTGCAAGGGTAACAGGAGAAATTGGACCCCAACAGTTGTTGCCCAGTTTGTCGTAAGTACGCTGGTACCCCAAATGTGGGGGTACACTACTGTTTGGGCGCACGTCGGGGCTTGGAAGGGAGGGAGCACCATTTGACTTTTTGAACGCAAGATTGGCTGGAATCAATGGTGGCGCCATGTTGCGTTTGGAGACCCCTGATGTGCCTAAACAGTGGAAACCCCTCAATTCTAACTTCAACACTAACCCCAACACACCCCTAATCCTAATCCCAACTGTAGCCATAACCCTAATCACAACCCTAACCCCAACACACCCCTAACCACAACCCTAACCCCAACACACTCGTAACCCTAATTCCAACCCTAATCCTAACCCTAATCCCAACCCTAACCCTAATCCCAACCCTAACCACAACTGTAACCCCAACACACCCCTAACCCTACCCGTAACCCTAACCACAAGCCTAATCTTAACCCTATTTCCAACCCTAGCCCTAATTCCAACCCTAACCCTAAGGCTATGTGCCCACGTTGCGGATTCGTGTGAGATTTTTCCGCACGATTTTTGAAAAATCTGCAGGTAAAAGGCACTGCGTTTTACCTGCGGATTTACAGCAGATTTCCAGTGTTTTTTTGTGCGGATTTCACCTGCGGATTCCTATTGAGGAACAGGTGTAAAACGCTGCGGAATCCTCACAAAGAATTGACATGCTGCGGAAAATACAACGCAGCATTTCTGCACGGAATTTTCCGCACCATGGGCACAGCGGATTTGGTTTTCCATAGGTGTACATGGTGCTGTAAACCTGATGGAAAACTGCTACGAATTCGCAGCGGCCAATCCGCTGCGGATCCGCGGCCAAATCCGCACTGTGTGCACATGCCATAACCCTACCCCTAACCCTACCCCTAACCCTAACCCTAACCCCAACCCTACCCCTAGTTCTAACCCTAGTTCTAACCCTAACTTAGGGTTAACCTAGTGGAAAAAGAAAAACAAAATATTTTCTTTATTTTATTATTGTCCCTACCTATGGGGGTGATAAAGGGGGGGGGTTATTTATTATTTTTTTATTTTGATCGCTGTGATAGAACCTACCACAGCGATCAAAATGTACTTTGTAATGAATCTGCCGGCCGGCAGATTCGGCGGGCGCACTGCGCATGCGCCCGCCATTTTGGAAGATGGCGGCGCCCAGGGAGAAGACGGACCGACTTTGGGAGGCTCGGTAAGTATGAGGGGGTGGTGGTGGGGTGGATCGGAGCACAGGGGGGGGGATCGGAGGACGGGGGGAGCGGACAGGAGCACGGGGGAGCGGACAGGGGGACGGAGGGGGGTACTGGACAGAACGGAGGACTGGAGAGGAGATCAGGGGGCGGTGGGGGGGGGCAGAACATGATTTCCAGCCATGGCAGATGCTATTGCAGCATCGGCCATGGCTGGATTGCAATATTTCACCATTTTCATAGGTGAAATATTGCAAATTGCTCTGATTGGCTGTTGCACTTTCAACAGCCAATCAGAGCGATCGTAGCCACGTGGGGGCAAAGCCACCCCCCCTGGGCTGAAGTACAACTCCCCCTGTCCCTGCAGATCGGGTGAAATAGGAGTTAACCCTTTCACCCGATCTGCAGGGACGCGATCATTCCATGACGCCACATAGGCGTCATGGGTCGGATTGGCACCGACTTTCATGACGCCTACGTGGCGTCAAAGGTCGGGAAGGGGTTAATGCCGCCTGATGGTCCTATAAAAACACCGGATTACGTACCGGTAATGCTCTTTTATAGAGCCACGACAGCACCCACTTGAGAGAGGGGATCCGCCCCTTAGGAACAGGAAACCCTATGGAGAGAATAAAAGGGGCGGTCCCCCTCGCTCCCACAGTTGGGTTACAGAGAATGAGAGGAACCGCCCACCAGTATTAGTAGGCAATCCAATATCATCGTTTATCTTTAGTTAACATAAGTATAGCTAACTACAAGAACCATTCACCCTTATCAGTGCTCATATATAAAATTTACTTATTAGGGTGGGAAGTAAAGGGGTGCTGTCGTGGCTCTATAAAAGAGCATTACCGGTACGTAATCCGGTGTTTTCTCTTCGCCACGACAGCACCCACTTGAGAGACTTACAGAGATAGTCATTTGGGAGGGATCACCGTGTTAAGAACAGATCTACCGAAAGACAAGTCAGATGAGGAAGACAAGTCCAATCTATAGTGATTATAGAAGGTAGTAGGAGAAGACCAGGTTGCGGCCTTACATATCAGTTCTATTGGAACCTCCGCTCTCTCAGCCCAGGATGAAGACATCGCACGGGTAGAGTGTTCTTTTACAGTCTCGGGCGGATTCTCCCCTTTGCTGAATAGGCCAGACAAATTGCGTCCGAAATCCATCGAGACAACGTGTTCTTCGTGACACCAGAACCTTTCTTGTGGCCCTGGAAGGAAACAAAGAGAGCCCTGCTCTTCCTCCAGGGGCTAGTTCTGTCTAGGTAAGCTATTACTGCTCTTTTAACATCTAAAGTATGGTACCTTTCCTCTTCCTGATTTGTGGGATTACTATAGAAGGAAGGAAGATCTCTTGGGATCTGTGAAACTTGGTCCGTACTTTAGGTACGTAAGAAGGGTCTGTTTTTAAGACAATCCTATCCTGGAAAATTGACAGAAAGGAAGGATCTATCGATAACGTCTGAATATCGCCTACTCTTCTGGCTGATACTAAAGCAACAAGGAAAGCTGTTTTAAGAGTAACATACTTTATATGGGCTGAGTGTATAGGCTCGAATGGTCCCCCTGTTAGGGCCTCTAGAACTAGATTAAGATCCCATGGTGGTATGTGGGGAATCTGGATTGGTTCTGCCCGTTGGCATGCTGAGATGAACCGTGCTACCCATCTGTCTCCTGCAATATTGTGACTATACAGAGCTCCTAGAGCAGAAACCTGCACTTTTAGTGTACTGACCGATAAGCCTAAGTCACGTCCTTTCTGAAGAAATTCTAAAATTGCAGAAATAGGAATTTCTTCTGATAGAGCTGCAGGGTAGAAAGTTAGAAATTTTTTCCCCATATTCTCACATATATGGTTGTTGTAGACCTCTCTCTACTAAGTAGAAGGGTATCAATCAATCAATCTCTCTGAAAACCCCCTTAGTTTTAATAGTTGCCTTTCAAACACCAGGCTGTCAACCGTAGGCCCTTCACATGATGGTGGTTGAAGGGACCCTGAGAGAGAAGGTCCTGAGTCTCTGGAAGGATCCATGGATCTGCAAGCGACATGGCCCTGAGGCACGAAAAACATGGCCTCTTGGGCCAGAATGGTGCTATTAGGATTATGCTCGCTTTGTCTTCCCTTATCTTCCTGATTACGGTCGGAAGGAGTATTAATGGAGGGAAGGCATAAGCTTGTCGGAATGTCCATGGAACTTGGAGAGCATTTAGGATATCTGGGTTGTCGGACAGGAACAATGAAGCGAACTTTTTGACCTGTCTGTTGCCTCTTGTTTCAAACAGGTCTATGTCGGGGGTGCCCCCCCTCTTGGCTATCATCTTGAAGATATGCCGACTGAGTTCCCACTCTCCTTGGTGGAGAGTGACGGCTGAGGAAATCTGCCTTCGAATTTTCCACTCCTCTGACATGCAATGTCAACCAAGACCGGAGATGTATCTCGGCCATAGATAGGATCTTGTCTGTTTTAGACATGAGAGTTCCCGATTGGGTTCCTCCTTGATGGTTTATATATGCAACGGATATCATGTTGTCTGACAGTATCCTTGTGTGAGTTCCGTGTAACTGTGGAAGGAATTTACATATGGCATGATAAACTGCTTTCAGCTCTCTTTCATTAAAGGAATCCTTCGACTCACTAAGAGACCATTGGCTCTGAACTATCTGGTCTTCCAAATGTGCTCCCCAACCAGTAGGACTGGCGTCAGAAAAAAATTATTCTTGAAGGTTTAATCACCCAGGGGACTCCACCGATCAGATGGTCTGGTTCTAACCACCAGTGGAGAGACTAACACATTTAATGGGAGGCAGAGGCGACTACTCAAATGGCCTTGCAATTTTTCATCTTCCCGTAAAATGGTGTATTGTAACCGCCTAGCGTGAAACTGAGCCCATGCAACTGCCGGAATATATGATGTAAAGGAACCCAAAAGAGACATACCTTCTCTAAGGGAAATTACCGGGTTATTAATAACTGATTGTACTTTCTTTTTTATTTTTAACTGTTTGGATTCTGGGAGGAAGCATCGCTGACATTCAGAGTCTAGGATAAGACCCAGAAATGTCTGACGGGTTGTTGGAGATAATCTGGATTTTTCCCAGTTAATTAACCATCCCATTTCCTGTAGAGATGAGATCGTATCAGATAGGGGCTGTTCACATTGTGAGGGGGAGTTTCTTACCACCAGAAGGTCATCTAAATATGGAACTATGAGGGTATCTTTTAATCTTAAAAACGACATTACTTCCGACATTAGAAAAGACTCCGGGAACTATTGACAGTCCGAAGGGCATTGCTGTGTATTGAAAATGACGTATTTGCCCCTTGATCATGATTGCTACACGCAGATATTGCTGATGTTCAATATAAATTGGTAGATGGTAATATGCATCTTTTAGGTCGAGGACTGCCATAAAGCACCCAGGGAATAGAAGTTTTACTGTGGACCTAATTGATTCCGTCTTGGAGGTTTGATTTACTAGAAAGAGATTCAATTTTTTATTTTTTTTTTTAAGATTTATTATAGCCCTATATGATCCGTCAGGCTTTGGGATCAAAAATAAAGGGGAGTAAAAACCTTTTCCCCTCTGATGGAACGGAACTTCCACTAATACTCTCTTGGATAGGAGATGAATTATTTCCTGTTCCAAAAATTGTTGTTGGGCTTCAGACTTTAAAGAAGTCAATAGGAATGAGTCCGGAGGGACTCGGGCAAACTTTAATTTTAAGTCTAAAGTTATGAGGCTAGTTGCCCAGGAGTTATATGTAACTGCACACCATTGTGTGGTGAAAAAGGACAATCTGCCACCTACTGGCAAATCTGCACTAACGCGGTTTGTCTTCCATTTTAAATGGACGTTTCCCGAAAAAGGTGCCTCTTTGTTTGTTATCTCTATTGGCCCAGCGGTCTTGGTTTTTAAAATCCCTTTTATTAAGGATGGGTCTTCGGAATGCTCTCCTATAAGATGGAAAAAGCTATTAGGGAATCCCTTTTCTCTTTCACCCGCCTTAGTTAGAATCTCATCTAACTTTGTACCAAAAAGGTACTCACCCTGGCATGGAAGGCCACATAATTTGATTTTTGTTTGGGCGTCTCCCTTCCAACCTTTTTAGCCACAGGGCGCGACGGGCCGCGTTAGTGAGGCCTGCTGACTTGGCAGCCAACCTGATAGAGTCTGCAGATGAGTCCGCTAAAAATGCTGTAGCGCCTCTGATTAGGGTTAAAGAGATCAGTTTTTCTCTAGACAGGCCCCCTTTTTAGACCTTCCTCCAGGTCTTTAAGCCAGACTAACATGGACTTTGCCGTACATGTAGCTGATATAGCCGGTTTGAATGCCCCAGTACATGATTCCCATGCCCGTTTTAACAAAGAGTCAGCTTTGCGATCTAGGGGGTCTTGTAAGGAACCAGAATCTTCCACAGGCAGCAAGGATTCTTTGGACATAGATGCCACCGCTGCGTCTACCTTCGGGGCTTTAACCCACACAGACATGTCCTCATCCTTAAAGGGATAACGCCTCTTTGATGACGATGGTAATCCTCCCTGCCCCTGACTCTCCCATTCTTTCTTAACCAGATCTTTGATTGGTGTTATTACGGGAAAGGTAGGCCTTTTCTTTTCTGACAATCCTGCGATCATTATATCTTGCGGTGTCCTAAGGTCTTTACTTTCTTTTATACCCACGGTGTTAAATACAGACCTGACAAGATTATCTATACTGTCTGTAGGAAAGCACATATCTTGCTCCCCTTTCGAGGAATTATATTCCAGGGACACATCCGTATCTTCCTTATCAGAAGAATGATCTGATCTTGGAGAATTATACTTCCTGCTCTTAGTTTCAGGAATACTTTCTGAACTACGGAACGCTCGTAACTCGTCCCTGATCACTCTCAATACAGACATAACACATTTTCTTTGTGTAATTATCCGGGAGGGGCTGGGTACATAAGGCACATTGTCTGTGCTTCGATTTCGATCTTTTTGTCTAGGGTATATAAATAAGAGGGGCCATGATTAGCTTAATAGGGAGGGTACACACTCACCCCAGTGAAGCAGATGGTCAAGGTACCGGCCGTAGAGGAGGAGATGCAAGCACAGGCTGAGATGAAGATCGGTCAGATCTCTTCTCTTTTGTGCTCTTTGAGGAGGAATTTCGTCCGCTGCATGCGCTGCTGCGAGGGAAGTTAGCTGTGACCTCTGAAAGCACCGCTGAGTCCTGAGGTGGCGTCGCCATGCTTGGACGCCGAGGAATCAGAGCCGGCGTCATTCAATGCTGGGCGCAGCCATCTTCTTCCTGTTGAACCCGGAAGTCCTCACCACTTCCGGGTCGCGGCCATCTTGGATCTTGTGTGCACTGCCCGGCGTCATCTCTCCTCTGCTCTCGCCCTGGACGCTTCCATATCACCTCCAGGGGAGCCAAATGGCAGCTACACACTCGCGCATATCGCTAGCAGCAGCGTCGCGCATCGGAGCATGAATATCTGCCGCAGGCCCGCTGATGCGTCCTCCTGCCCGTGATCCATGTGACCTCCTGCCCTGGCCTCACGGAGCCTGCCAGCAGAGGGGGGAAAACTGACACCAGGACCCCCGACGCTGCTTCCAGCACTGGAGCCCCTGCCGTCCTCACAGGTAAACCGCACAGGCGGCATCCAGGCTAGGTATCCTCTTCTCCATGGGTTCCCTTAGGAACAGGAAACCAACTGTGGGAGCGAGGGGGACCGCCCCTTTTATTCTCTCCATAGGGTTTCCTGTTCCTAAGGGGCGGATCCCCTCTCTCAAGTGGGTGCTGTCGTGGCGAAGAGAAAATAGGCTTTGTAACTTTCAGAGACTCTCCTTCATAAATGAAATAAGATGTGTCTGATGATGTGTCACACACCACATGGCCATCTAAGGTTGCAAAATGTTAAAATTACATTTCCCAGTGAATGCATTTGTGTTGGTTGAAAGCAATGTTAAAGTTGAAAAGCGCAACAAAAACACTACATGTGAACATAGCCCAAGCGGTGGAGGTACATTTTTGGTGGGGTTCTTTCTTTTGCCTTATATACAAATTATTACTCTGGAAAGAATGTTCCTTAACATATTTCCCAGAAAAATCCATTTTGGTTTACTTTTTGTATGTTTTATTGTGCGCCTGTAAAAGTGGCATAAGACTGACAACATTGTTCACAGCAGTGACCTAGGAGTCAGATATGCTTCCAGGGACATTCCCCATGATGTTCCCATGTCATTTGAGCACTGTTCCCATTGATTTCCGACGTTTTTAGACCATAAAAAGATCCCGGGGGGGGGCAATGTCAAAAAAGCTCGGGTTTCCCATAGACTTACATTGGGCTCGTTGCTCGACCCGAGCAACGAGCACTCGAGCATTTTAGTGCTCGCCCATCACTAGTTTTGTCCCCACAGGGAGCTTGTTGACCATCTTGACTAAACAAAACAGATTTGTGTTGCTGTTCTGTGCGTTCAGGAGGTGGGGAGGAGAAGTGGCTGATAATTTGGGAACAAAGCATACTTCTCTGATCAGCAATATTACAAAGCTTCTTACATTCTCAATTCCAATTTAATGCTTTTCAGACGGTGCAAATTGAAAATTAAAATTTTTTTCATACGCAATTTCTGTGCGCAATACTGTGTTTCAAGCTTGTGGCACTGGAGGCACACATTTGATAAATTGTTGTTTGCCGAACGAGTTTACTTTTGAATGACTCCATTTCATGACCAACGCATTCTTCTTTATTGCACTTTTGTGGACAGGTGGTGTTTTTATTTCTACCATTCTTCTTTTTTTCACTTTAAAAAAAAAAAAAAAAACATGTTTCTTGTTTTTTTGTTCTTTATTTTCATCCTACTAGAGGACATGAACATCTGATCATTTGATTGCTTCTATAATACCCTGCAGTATTTCTGAAATGCAGCATAGTATGCCTGTTAAATTAATAGTAAGAGACAGCTTAGAATCTTATAGATTTCGGTAGATGGCAAACCTAGAAGCCATTGCTAGGACTCCAACTTCTATATCAACCATCGGCATGCTGCGTTTTAATTACACTGATGTCAAGAACAGTCGAGATCAGAGTTCATTTTGACTCCCACTGTAGTAGCAGCTGATACCAATTGCCATTGTGTCATAGTGTGTCAATTGGATGGAAGGTATTAAACAAGCTCAAAGCTAATTGTTGGTAGTCCATATTCTATGATCTGTTAATTGATGAGGCAGAGAGGGGTGGGCAGACTTACAGAAGAACAAATGAATCCCCTAGTGGACCCCTGTGCAGGAGTGGTCCACCACCTCCTACATGAGCAGTAGCTGGCATAATACACTTGAGTCAAAATGTTCTAGTGAAGGCAGCATTTCATTGTTTAAAAAACTACCAGTTTATTATATAGGTGTATAGGTAAATTTTAGAATGAGGTAATGTCATATTTTGGTGTGGTTGAAGTTGCTGGTGGGCCCTTGGCAGCCCAGTCCAACGCTGTGGCTGGGGAAATTCTTCAAACCATAAAGAATTGACAAAATGGACAACCCCTTAAACCATTTTAAATAAATTTGCACTTATACTTTAAATACAAATTGGTTGTGTATTGCAGTTACATTCAAAAGTAAATTTTAAAAATAAATCACTTTTATCTAATATGGTAATATATATTCTATTAACTTTTTGAACAATAGTTCCATAGGCTTCAGGTAGAAAATTGAGAATGCTGCCATTGCATTAATGGATTTCGTCTGAGATACAGGATGTATAACCAAGTCAATTTTGAATGTGGTGCAATTCCGAGAGATGTGATCAATAGTGTGTCTCTGATGTGTGCCAATGTACTACACTTAAAAGTCATTAATAATTCAATTCTTATTAAAAATGTAATATATACTTTTAGCTGAGGATGCTCCTCGGTCTTTAAATGTACTTATGGGTTTTACTGTAGATCTTAGTACAGTAGAAATTGCTTGAAAGCTGGTTACTATGGTAATAAAATGGTTATGGATGGCATTTTTTCTTTTGGACTCTTTCATCCTCTGCTCTCTCTTCTCTAGGCAAGGAGTTCTGTTGAGGCAGATGTTCCCTTACTTTATGCAAATGAGAAATTTTACAGTATTTTCTATGTACTAAATTTGGCTGCATCTTTAAATACTTCACTGATTCTTACATTTTTCTGAATTTCATTCAAACTTTCACTATATTTCAGTCCTTTTTTCATGCTACTATATACATGTATTCATATGCAGGTTTCTTTCTCATTGGGCGCAAGATGTACATGCTCTGCACTGAACAACACTAAGGGGCCCTACGCTCAATAGATATGCTGTATGTAGGCCAAACCATTGGTTTGGCCAATTGTTGGGCCAGCTGTTATCTCTCTTGACTCCCACATACACATGAGCGCTCACTCTGCAAAGCGCTCACTCTGCTGAAAGCTCATTTGTTGTCTACAAGAGAGCTGCTACTAGATTTGCCAAGAATAAAAGAATCGGCAGTATGAAATTGGACGTGCCAGATACTTATCTCTTCTGATATCATTGATTGGGGTATATTCGGTAGGCTCCCCCAAGACACATTATACTGTCAGTCAAACACGCAGATATTGGCAGGTTTAGCCGACATTAGTCTAATAAATACAGTGCCTTGCGAAAGTATTCAGCCCCCTGGAACTTTTCAACCTTTTCCCACATATCATGCTTCAAACATAAAGATACCAAATGTAAATTTTTGGTGAAGAATTAACAACAAGTGGAACACAATTGTGAAGTTGAAGGAAATGTATTGGTTATTTTATTTTAAATTTTTGTGGAAAATCAAAAATTGAAAAGAGGGGCGTGCAATATTATTCGGCCCCTTTAACTTAATACTTTGATGCACCACCTTTTGCTGCGATTACAGCTGCAAGTCACTTGGGGTATGTCTCTATCAGTGTTCTACATCGAGAGACTGAAAGTCTTGCCCATTCTTCCTTGGCAAACAGCTCGAGCTCAGTGAGGTTTGTTGGAGATCGTTTGTGAACAGCAGTTTTCAGCTCTTTCCACAGATTCTCGATTGGATTGATGTCTGGACTTTGACTTGGCCTTTCTAACACCTGAATACGATTATTTGGGAACCATTCCATTGTAGAATTTGCTTTATGTTTGGGATCATTGTCTTGTTGGAAGACAAATCTCCGTCCCAGTCTCAGGTCTTTTGCAGACTCCAACAGGTTTTCTTCAAGAATGGTCCTGTATTTGGCTCCATCCATCTTCCCATCAATTTTAGTTCAGGCTGATGAGCTGTGTTGCCTTTACGCCAAACATATCATTTGGTATTGTTGCCAAAAAGTTCGATTTTGGTTTCATCTGACCAGAGCACCTTCTTCCACATGTTTGGTGTGTCTCCCAGGTGGCTTGTTGCAAACTTTAAACAACACTTTTTATGGATATCTTTTCGAAATGGCTTTCTTCTTGCCACTCTTCCATAAAGGCCAGATTTGTGCAGTGTACGACTGATTGTTGTCCTATGGACAGACTGTCCCACCTCAACTGTAGATCTCTGCAGTTCACCCAGAGTGATCATGGGCCTCTTGGCTGCATCTCTGATCAGTCTTTTCCTTGTTTGAGATGAAAGTTTAGAGGGACGGCCGGGTCTTGGTAGATTTGCAGTGGAATGATACGCCTTCCATTTCAATATGATCGTTTGCACAGTGCTCCTTGGGATGTTTAAAGTTTTGCAAATCATTTTGTATCCAAATTCAGCTTTAAACTTCACCACAACAGTATCATGGACCTGCCTGTTGTGTTCCTTGGTCTTCATGATGCTCTCTGTGCTTCAAACAGAACCTGAGACTATCACAGAGCAGGTGCATTTATATGGACACTTGATTACACACAGGTGGATTATATTTATCATCATTAGGCATTTAGGACAACATTGGATCATTCAAAGATACACAATGAACTTCTGGAGTGAGTTTGCTGCACTGAAAGTAAAGGGGCTGAATAGTATTGCACGCCCCACTTTTCAGTTTTGAATTTCCACAAAAATTTAAAATAAGCAATACATTTCTTTCAACTTCACAATTGTGCTCCATTTGTTGTTGATTCGTCACCAAAAATTTACATTTGGTATCTTTATGTTTGAAGCATGATATGTGGGAAATAGTGGAAAAGTTCCAGGGGGCCGAATATATTTGCAAAGCACTGTATGTGTGCCTTAAAGCTCAGGGTTTTTTGGTGTGAGATTTTTATTGAGAAAGGCCTAAGTAGCTATGTATTTTGGGGCTGATTCATCAGTCTAAGCTAGAAATCTCCCTAAGTGGAATATCTTGAGCAGAAATATGAATTTTGGAAAATGCCAATTTATTCAAGTGAAAAAAGAGCAAACAATTGCGTCGGATCAAGTACAAGGCAATTATAACAAAGTGTATATGCGACTCAAAATGGTGACGTTTCGACCCTCCCGGGTCTTAATCTAGGGTCGCACTGTGAACATAAAAACAATTTATGGGGAACATTAGTTATAGTATGAAATGTACTACACACTGTATTTCATAGCTTTCATTTTTTGTTTATTCGGTGTATATTTGTATATATTTGTATATATTGTATCCTGTTTATCTTAAGATGTATGTATATTGTTTTTATGTTCACAGTGCGACCCTAGATTAAGACCCGGGAGGGTCGAAACGTCACCATTTTGAGTCGCATATACACTTTGTTATAATTGCCTTGTACTTGATCCGACGCAATTGTTTGTTCTTTTTTCACTTGAATAAATTGGCATTTTCCAAAATTCATATTTCTGCTCAAGATATTCCACTTAGGGAGTGCGGTGGATCTAGTATAGCACTGACATTGGACCCCATGGTCTGTCACACCAGCACCCCGACCTAATACAGAGTGCAGGCCAATATTTCTATATTTATGTTTAAACTTTACTTGGCACTTGCACCTATTTCCCCATGTCTACTGAGACGTTTGCATATGACGAGGCTACGAGTTCTAATATCTTGTCACAAGTAACGGGATCTACTGAGTTCCTTCACACTCCAATACAGGAGTTAAAGACCCGTGATTACGAAAAAGAGAGACGTAAGTTTATTTCTTACGACCTCCACTGCACTACTCCGGCAGAATATCATAAACAAAACAAAATACCCAGAGGTCTTAGGAGTAATTTGCGCCCCACTTTATTTTCCGACAACCAAGAGTTCTGTGAAAAATATAAAAAAATTCTCAATAAATGCTCCCTAGATATCATTGTACTAACAGTGGAATATCTTCAGAAATCAATCAGTGAAACCAAGTTAAATATACAGGCAATTGAAACACAGTTGTCTACCACTCTCTCTTCCTCTGAATGGACTAATATAAAAAACAAAACGGACAAAATCCTGACTAAGTATCAGAAGTCTCTGCAAGAACGGAAGACACAGAAATTTCAAAGAGATAACGAAGACTACTTAAGGGACCAGGTCTACAGATGGAACACTTCTTACACTACTTGGCGGCGACCCCAGAATCAAAGGAGACAAGGATCCTTCAGTTCAAGCAGCGACTCTTCAGCCAACACGAACCGATATCGTTTTTTATCGAAAGGCCGCAGGGGAGGACTACAACACGCAGACGTACCAGATGATCGAGGAGAAAGGATGACCACAAGGTCCCAGGTAAGTCATCAAACCTGGTGATTAATATATCTAGTTACCTTCTCTCCCCTGCAGAGTTATCGCTTCTTCAAAAAGGACTATCATTCTGCCCAACTCCAAGTTGGGATGATTTCCAACTTGAACAAGAACTACAACGCTTCTTTCGGACAGTGAGACTTAAGACTCATTTCGGGACTATTGATAATACCAGGGGTAACCTCTCGGTATCACGGGAAACAACCCCCACTCTGGGGATATCCATCTCATCACTGGGATTACGTAATCCCAGCAATTTCCACCCACCCCATACTCACCACGCTACGGAAACCTTTATTGAGTTGGTAGACCGGGAGGTGAAACAACTTTCGCACCAACAAAAACTTGGTTTATTCCCAACACACCCTAATCTGATCCCCAATGAGAAAAGGGCCCTCAAGTCATTAACTGAGAATAAGGGGATTATCATAAAGCCGGCTGACAAAGGTGGGGCCATTGTAGTTATGGATCGACACGCATATTGTCAGGAAGTGTACAGACAACTATCTGATACTGAGACATATCAGGTGATACCAAGGGACCCCACCTATGACATTGATCGAAAGATCAAACATCTTGTCAAATTATACCTTGACCAAAATACAATAGATCAAAAAACAGCCACCTTTTTGTCACATCCCCATCCAATTACACCAGTATTCTACATCTTACCTAAGATACATAAGTCACTTATCAACCCACCGGGCAGGCCCATCGTGGCCTCCACAGAGTCCATTCTTTCACCGCTTTCTATCTTTCTGGAGAAGATACTAACTCCTCTGGTTAGAACAACAAAGTCCTTCTTATTGGATACGGGACATTTTCTTACTATCCTGAAACAACTGGGACCAGTCCCCCCTAACAGTCTACTAGTTACTTTAGACGTGAACAGTCTTTACACATCAATTTCACATGACAAGGGGATTAAGGCGACCAAATCCCTATTGGAGGAATCAGAACTCACGTCTGACACAATTCAACTCTGTCTGGATCTTTTAAGATTAATTCTCTATGAGAATTATTTCTTATTTGAGGATACGTTCTATAATCAGCAACGGGGGACCGCGATGGGGTCAAACGTGGCACCAGCCTACGCCAATGCCTTTATGAACCATTTTGAGGTTCAATATGTCTTTACTAGTCCATCATTTCAACAGAATGTTATCTGTTATCACAGATTTAGTGATGACATATTCCTCATCTGGAAAGGCACAGCTGCCACCCTAAATACATTCTACCTCTTTTTAAACTCCATTTACCCCGAGTTACAATTTACTATTCACCAGGATAGAGACTCTGTGCCCTTTCTTGATACCCTAGTAATAAAAAATCCAAGAGGCCATCTCCAGACAGATTTGTTCTGTAAACCAACAGACTGTAATGGTCTATTACATTATATTAGCTGCCATCCAAAAACCACCAAAAACGGTATACCCCGCTCACAATTTAACAGGGTTACACGGATTGTTTCTGAAAGTGATACGGTAACTACCAGACTTGAAACAATGGCACAGAAATTTCAGGAAAGAAGCTATCCATCTAAATTATTGGCCAAGGAGAAAAGTCGTGCCCTCATTCCATCTTCACCTCTTCCACCTACCCAACCAAGAGAAAGAGTGCCATTTGTGCATACGTATCATCCTCTCATGCCAAAGGTACATTCCATCATTAGGAAACACTGGCCACTTCTAGCCCGTGCTTATCCCAACATCGAATCTTTCAACACGCCCACACTAATGTGTACCAAAAGGGCAACCAATCTGAGGGACAAACTAGTACGAGCAGATATAGGCAGCTCACATCCAAAAACCACACAAAGGTTACTGGGCACTAAACGTCATGGCACATTTCCCTGCCTTAGTTGTTCCTCCTGCTCAAACGTAATTAAATCAGAAAACATCATACATCCCAGGACTGGCAAATCCTACCCCATAAGAGGGTATTACACCTGTAACTCTAATTTTGTTGTCTATGTGGTGAAATGCCCATGTGGCCTCCTCTATGTGGGGGAGACCACACAACATGTGAAAAATAGGATATCCAGCCATAAGTCCACTATTAGGTGTGGCAAGACCTGGTTCCCTCTCCCTGACCATTTTTTGAAACACCGCCACTCAGTGGCACAACTAAAATTCCAAGTTGTGGAGCAGATAGATCGCCCTAGGCGAGGAGGCGATCGGGTGAGGATCCTCAAGCAGAGAGAGGCTTATTGGATTCACACCCTAGATACAATGGAACCTAGGGGCTTAAATAGAGAAATGAATTGGCTTATATGATGACATTAATCAGCTCCTTGTTTGCCTTTTAGACACGCTGAAGCCATCCGTTTTTAGGTGAGTGCCTACTCCTAACTCCCCGGATTATTTTTATTTTTTATTTTTTAGTTTTTAATTTTTATTATTATTTTTTATTTTTTAATTTTATTTTTATTTTTATTTTTACCCTTTTTTCCTTGCTTTCTTTCTTTTCATTTTATTTTTACTTTAATTTTTACTTTATTTCCTCTAATTTTTTCTTATTATTTCTTATTTTTACCATCCGGGTATTCTTCATATATGTATATTCTATTTTATTTTCTTATTATCCCCTTCTTTGTTACTATCCATCAGGGCTTACCAGGTTTGCATTATATTTTTTCCCTATCTGCATGCCTATATTAGGGCTTTAACAGTGCCATCAGACTCTACCTGCAAAATCGGTTCCCGACATAGCATGAGATATGTTATTTAGTCTGTACGGTTCCTGACATGCGCAGTTCCCAGGCCATTTGCATCATTCTGAGCAACCTAGTTACAGGAGCCCCTGGAGTCCCTGACAACCCCCGGGCATGCGCAGATCACATGTTCGGCACTAACGCGACGTCACTTCCGGCTAGCGATTCCTCTGACATCAGCCTCTCCATACACAGCTGTCATCAGACCCCCTATACGGCATAGTGGCGCTATGGTTACCGAACCCTCACCGAGGCTCGGACATGCGCACAGCCTCTTATCTCGCTACATCACTTCCGGTCATCTACTTCCTGGCACATAGGGCGGGAACACTATTTAAAGGATCCCATATCAGCACATAGCAGGCCACACCACAGGACGCAGGAGCGCCATTTACACGCCTATCAGGTAATCAAACTAATCCTCTATCATACTCCACATAGGAGGCCCACTTATTGTAAACGCCACTTTTTTAACACCATATTCATTACCTCACTCTGGTGACCCCCACAGGGTTTCATGCCTACATCATCAGCAAGACGCAGAAGCGCCGCTGTTATTCTGTTACAAGGTAATGACCCATCGTAGTCACTATAGGGCACCATTCATTAGATTACCATTATCTCTCACCACCATACTTGTGACGTTCCCAGGCAATATCTGAAAACAGATCGCCAAAAGGCCGCATATATTGCAAGACGCAGAGGCGCCGCTGTTATTCCCTAATAAGGTAAAGATCCATTACAGTCACTATAGAGCACCATACTATCATTATCCTTATTTCTTACCACCATTCTTTGTGACTTCCCAGACTGCGTTCAAAAACGGATCTCCCCTCTGGCCATACTCATTATTAGACCACCTGCAAAACGCAGATGCACCATTGTTACTCTTTAAAGAGGTAATGATCAATCCCAGTTACTATATAGCACCACTTACAGGATTACCAACTCCTATTACCATGCATGTGATATTTGCAGGCTATAGCCAATAACGGATCACCCTCTTGGCTACCAAATTACCAGCAAGACGCTGATACATCGCTGTCATTCCTCTATAAGGTAATAATTCATCTTAGTAGCCCCAGAGTACCACTAAATGATACCATTGTCCTCCTAACGTAATACCGGTGACATTTCAGGTTGCACCCAGAGACGGATCACCCACTAGGCTACATTTATTAAAGAGCAATACCTGGTAAATAACCCCTATATAACTTTGTTTCACTTTTAATAGCATGATATTAACATTACTGTTATTCCCTTTAGCCCCCGGACACTACAGGGACTACGTTTTTCACATTATTTACTTTTGAAAAAATACCCTGGTTTAAGGTAATAACCACTCTCTTATTATTGGAGGTTCTCATGGATACCATGTTACTAGACATATTTCCCCGAACACTATACTGAAGTACCAACCTCAAGTGATATGCATTACATATTTCGCCTGGGTAACATTAGTTATAGTATGAAATGTACTACACACTGTATTTCATAGCTTTCATTTTTTGTTTATTCAGTGTATATTTGTATATATTTGTATATATTGTATCCTGTTTATCTTAAGATGTATGTATATTGTTTTTATGTTCACATTGCGACCCTAGATTAAGACCCGGGAGGGTCGAAACGTCACCATTTTGAGTCGCATATACACTTTGTTATAATTGCCTTGTACTTCATCCGACGCAATTGTTTGTTCTTTTTTCACTTGAATAAATTGGCATTTTCCAAAATTCATATTTCTGCTCAAGATATTCCACTTAGGGAGTGCGGTGGATCTAGTATAGCACTGACATTGGACCCCATGGTCTGTCACACCAGCACCCCGACCTAATACAGAGTGCAGGCCAATATTTCTATATTTATGTTTAAGCTAGAAATCTGGCATAATACTGAAATATCATAACATTTTTGTTCAAGTCATAGCTGTACAAAAAGGTTAGGATTTTTTAGCATTTGTACTCAGTGTTCTGGAAAATTTCTGAAAAGTGGGTGGAGCATAGCTGACTTTAACATTTAACTTATTTTCTTATTATTATGGGTGGAAGCAGAGATACGCATTTCAACATTTTTCCATACTGCTCCCTCTTCAATTTAATACTTGTAATTGTACAGAATTTTCCTGCTAAAGTATATAATTATTTATGTTTTTCTGTTTTGAAGCTTTGATTTTGATGAGTCTTTTGGTTTGATTGAGAACATAGTTGTTGATCAATAATAAAAAATAATCCTCTAAAATACAACTTGACTAATAATTCTGCACACAGTGTAGTTTCACTGATTTAAACCTGTGTCACTTTATGTAGTAATAATTTTCTATCATAGTTATTCTGTGACTTTTTAGCAACACATTTGTTTTGTGTTTCTTGACATAAAAATTTAAATTTTTGTTATCTTTATGCCAGTACCGGCCTGGTCCGCCAACATTTAGAATTTTGGGGGGGAGCTTTGTTTGGAGAGGGCATGGTCGAGCAAGACAGGCAAGGAGATAATAATTTTATGCCACAAAAGTGTTACAATTAAAGCGCAAATGAACTGTAGTACCTGACTGGAATACATTTCTTGGGATCACACTCTGTGTTGGGGACACTGGCACGCTGTGGATCCCTTGTATTGGGGTAGACCGATGCCAGAGATGGCACCAGGTGCTGGCACTGCCCCCCCTCAAAAACTTACCTCTCCTCATTCCCTGCAGCTCCAGTGTCTTTAGCGTTGCTATCTTCTGACTCTGTGATGTCTTGCAGCAGAGGGCCCCATAATGCTCCATACTCTATAATGAGCCCCATATAATGCTCCATACAGTAGATAATGGCCTCCATGTAATGCTTCATACAATATATAATGTCCCAATATATTGTTCCATACAGTATAATAGCCCACATACAGCTCTGGCAAAAATTGAGAGACCACTGCAAAATGTTCAGTTTGTCTGATTTTTCTCTCTATAGGTATACTTTTGAGTAAAATGTAAATTGTCTCCGAATTTCCAAGTAATACATTTTTGTATTTTTTTTTTCTGACAAAGAAAAATGGTCAAAATAATAAAAAAAACAGTGCTTTCAGACCTCAAATAAAGCAAAAAAAAAATAAAAAATCATAATCATTTAGAAACAACAATCCCAATGTTTTAACTCAGGAAGAGTTCAGAAATCAATGTTTTGTGGAAAAACCATGATTTTTAATCACAGCTTTCATGCGTCTTTCCACCAGTCTTTCACACTGCCTCTGGCACAAAAAATTAAGCACTTCTTCTTTGTTTGATGGCTTGTGACTATCCATCATCCTCTTGATTACATTCCAGAGATTTTCAATGGGGTTCAGGTCTGGAGATTGGGCTGCCCATGACAGGGTTTTGATGTCGTGGTCTCTTAATTTTTGCCAGAGCTGTATATTTGCAAAGGCCTTTAGGTGCATAAATTAAGATACACTCTGAAAATGGACCGCATTTTGGAAACTACACCCTAAGGAATTTACCAGGGAGAATTAAGTTTATTGACCCAATAGTTTTTGTTATAGAATTTATAACAATTGGGCTATGAAAATGGAAAAATACAATTTCTCTACTAATGTGCTAATTTAGCCCCATTATTAATTTTCATAAGAGTAATATAAGAAAATGCTCCTCAAAATGTAATCATCTGTTTATGCCAAATATAGTGCCATGTCATGTATATGCAACCCCATGAGGCTCTTCATGAAGAAATATTATTTTTAACATGTTGTATTATCCCCAATCTTTTTCTTTGTTACACAATGAGTAAAAGGAGAAACAGTTCATCAGTATTACCCCATATGTGGATTTACACTACTGTGTGGGCACATGGCAGGGCTCACATAAGGAGTGGCATTTGGCTTGTGGAGTGCAGATTTAGATAGAGTAGTTTTCAGGCAATTTGTTACATTTTCCATTAGTACAGTGGAAAACTCCCTAGAGGTACCGTATGTACTCGAGTATAAGCCGGGATTTTCAGCTCATTTTTTAGGCTAAAAGTGCCCCTGTCGGCTTATACTCGAGTCATTGTCCCAGAGGGCGGCGGGGGAGGGGAATCGGCAGAAGTGGCGGCTGTCACAACATACTCACCTGCTCCTGAAGTGGTCTCTGCACTTCCCTGCGTCTCCAGTGGTCTCCTCTGGCGCCCACAGCTCTTCCTGTGTTCAGCGGTCACGTGGTACCGCTCATTAAAGTAATGAATATGGACGTGTCTTCACTCCCATAGGCGTGGAGCGCATATTCATTACTTTAATGTGCGGTACCACATGACCGCTGAACACAGGAACAAGCTGCCGGCGCATGCCAGGGACCATCGGAGAAGCAGGGACATACAGAGAGACCGCGCCAGGAGGGGGTGAGTATGACAGGGGAGGGTGAGCCATGCGATATTCATCTGTCCCCGTTCCATCACCTAGCTCTGTCTTCTGCATCCTCTGTCTGTGACGTTCAGGTCAGAGGGTGGGATGATGTGGTTAGTGCGTGCCCTCTGCCTGAACAGTCACTGTAAAGACCCGGAAGACACAGCGGTGCGCGGTGGTGGATTGGGGACAGGTGAATATCACAAGAGCCGATGCCCTGAGCCAGTGGTGACTCCGGCACCAGACCCCCAGTGACGAGAGGTGAGTATGTCATTTTTTTAATCGCAGCAGCAGCAGCATATGGGGCATATTGTTCCATGGAGCATCTTATGGGGCCATCAACCTTTGTGCAGCATTACTGTATATGGGGCATAATATTCTATGGAACATCTTATGGGGCCATCAACCTTTGTGCAGCATTATATGGGGCATAATGTTCTATGGAGCATCCTCTGGGGCCATCAACTTTTATGGAGCAGCATATGGGGCATAATATTCTATTGAGCATCTTATGGGGCCATCATTAACCTTTTATGCAGCATTATATGGGGCATATTTTAATATGGAGCATGTTATGGGGCCCATCATGAACTTTATGGAGCATTATATGGGGCTCCTGATTCAATATGGATTTTCAAAAACACTTAACCTACCGATGTCTCAATTAATTTTACTTTTGTTGGTATCTATTTTTATTTTTGAAATTTTTTCCCAGTTTTTTGTGGCAAAATTAGGTGTCTCGGCATATACTCGGGTCAGCTTATACTCGAGTATAAACGGTAACCTCATTTTGGAAACATGACCTATCATGGAATTCATATAGGGGTGTGGAAAGTATTTTGATTCCATAGGTGTCTCCAGAAATTAAAGTGCAGTAAATGCTGCAGAGAATATTTGCAGCTTCAACACACAAATGTAAGTTCATAAGTTCAATGCAAAATACTGTATGTTGTGCCCAGCTTGTGTCACTGTAAAAATATGCACCTAAGTATCATGATGTGGTTCCTTGTTATGAAAATTTTATCTTACATGTGACCAATCAGGTGTTTTTCAGAAGTTAGTGTACAGAGCAGAATAAAATGTTCTCTTATGTTTGTTTTTCAAATTTGCCTCTTCGTTGCGGTGATATTAGCAGTCAAAGTGTTTGCCATCTAATGAGTTACACGGAGAAGAATTGCACGCCCCCACTGATAGAAACTCATACAGGGAGGAAAAATATACGGCCCCATGATAGCAACTCATACAGGGAGAAGAAGTACATGCCCCCAGTGATAGTAACTCATGCAGGGAGAAAAAGTACATTCCCCCAGTGATAGTAACTCATGCAGGGAGAAACAGTACATGCCCCCAGTGATAACAACTCAGACAAGGAGAAGTATAAGCCCTCAGTGATAGCATCTCATACAGGGAGAAGAAGCACACACCTCCATAGACAGCAACTCCAACAGGGAAAAGAAGCACACACCCCCAGTGATAGACACTCATACAGGGAGAAGTACATGCCAACTGTGACCGCAAGTCATACGGTAAGAAGAAGTACAAGCCCCCAGTGATAGCAACTCACACAGGGAGAAGAAGTGCATAAGCCCAGTAATAGCAATTCATACAGGGAGAAGAAGTACAAGCCCCCAGTGACAGCAACTCCTACAGGGAGAAAACGTATGGGGGATTGATAGCATCTCATACAGGGAGAAGTATATTCCCCCAGGGAAAGTAACTCATACAGGGAGAAGAAGTACACACCCCCAGTGATAACAACTTATACAGGGAGAAGAAGTACATGCCCCAGTGATAGCAACTTATACAGGGAGAAGAAGTACATGCCCCCAGTGATAGCAACTCATACAGGGAGAAGAAGTACAAGCCCCCCGTGATAGCAACTCATACAGGGAGAAGAAGTACACGCCCCCAGTGATAGTAACTTTTACAGGGAGAAGAAGTACATGCCCCCAGTGATAGCAACTTATACAGGGAGAAGAAGTACAAGCCCCCAGTGATAGCAACTCATACAGGGAGAAGAAGTACATGCCCTAGTGATAGCAACTCATACAGGGAGAAGAAGTACATGCCCCCAGTGATAGCAACTTATACAGGGAGAAAAAGTACAAGCCCCCAGTGATAGCAACTCATACAGGGAGAAGAAGTACATGCCCCAGTGATAGCAACTCATACAGGGAGAAGAAGTACATGCCCCAGTGATAGCAACTTATACAGGGAGAAGAAGTACAAGCCCACAGTGATAGCAACTCCAACAGGGAAAATAAGCGCATACCCCAGTGACAGCAACTCCTACAGGAAGAAGAGTACAAGCCCCCAGTGATAGCAACTCCCACAGGGAGGAGAAGCACACACCTCCAGTGATTGAACTCCTACAGGGAGAAGAAGTACATGCCCCCAGTGATAGCAACTCCAACAGGGAGAAGCGCAAAGCCCCCAGTGATAGCAACTCATACAGGGAGAAGAAGTACACACCCCCAGTGATAGCAACTACCACAGGGACAAGAAGTATACAACCCCAGTGATAACAACTCATACAGAGAGAAGAAGTACATGCCCCCAGTGATAGCAACTTATACTGGGAGAAGTGCAAGCACCCAGGGAAAGTAACTCATAGGAGAGGAAGCACACTCCCCAGTGATAGAAACTCATACAGGGAGAAGTACACACCTCCAGTTATAGCAACTTATACAGGGAGAAGCACCCCCCCCCCCCCAGTGATAGCAACTCAAACTGGGAGAAGTGCATGCCTCCAGTGATAGAAACTCATACTGGGAGAAGTACAGGCCCCCAGTGAAAAGTCTAGTAACACCCACTTGGACTTAAGTGAATTTTACTCGATATGTGCCAAATACTTTGATTGCTAATATCTCTGTAACAGAGAGGCAAAATTAAGAATGTTGTATTCCGCTCTGCAGCCACTATTACATAGCGGATAAAACTTGGTGAAAGGTTATCTCCCCAGTACAGCAATGCCACACATCTAGTTTTCTGTTTGGGCACACTGCAGAGCTTCTATTTCTAGTTTGCTGCTTCCAAACTATTTTTTTTCTTGATTGTTATTCCCTTTGCAATTGTTCAACTATGATCATCAGATGTTTACATTACCTACGCTGTGCACGTAGACCATATATGTCTTCTTACCCCTCCCTCGTCCCTTACCTCCCTTCCTCTTTCCTCTTGACCCTTATTTACTCCCTCCCCACCCTCCCTTCCCTATGTTCCCTTTACCCTCCCCTTCCTATCGTATTTTGTGTTGTTAAAAATTTTCAATAAAAACCAGTTGAAACAGAAGTGAAGGAGTATGAATTTTTGCTGAACATGTCAAGCGTCATGTAGGTTTTGCAAATCATCTGAGCTACTAGTGGAAACACCTGCGATCCCAATAATATAACTATACAGTCAAGAGTATCTATCTAAAGGTAAGATATAAAATATCACTTTTATTTGGCTCTTTAGTGGTATTTTACAAGCCAGATATTCTCTTGTGGGGAAAGCATAGGGAAATAGGTGACAACATGATCAAGTCAACAAGATGGTTCTTTACTTTCAAAGAGGTACAGTCTTTAAAGGAAACCTGGTATGTCCAATAATTCTACTAACCTGCAAATATTTGGTTGATCTTGTGCAGTAATGAAAGGGCAGTACCCAAGAGAAAATGAACTTTATTTCTGCTTTGGAGGTGAAAGCAGGCCCCCTTACCTATTGGGCTTTGGTGCAGCACAAGTTGCTTCAATGGTATCTCTGGTCCCTCGGCCAGGTCAACAGTAGTGTTGAGCGATACCTTCCGATATCGGAAAGTATCGGTATCGGAAAGTATCGGCCGATACCGGCAAAATATCGGATCTCGCCGATACCGATACCCGATACCAATGCAAGTCAATGGGATGAAAATATCGGAATTAAAGTAAACTCTTTCTTTCCTTGTAGGTTCATTCTACATGAAGGAAAACAGCTAAGAATAATGTAGGATGTATTGGGGGAGGTGGCGGAGACATTAAAGGCATAGAGGTTTAGCCCAATCACATAGAATATCAGGAATTTTATTTTTTTTAATACGTTCGGAGTTACAAAGCTATTGACTATGTTAATTTTTTTTTTATTTTGTCAGATATCGATGTTTCACTACTTCCACGCCCTTCACCCTCTTTTTTACTTCTCCCACACTTTCTTCTTCATCATCATCAGCATCTTTGACATCAACTTCTTCTTCACCTTATTCATCTTCTTCTTCATCTTCTACCTATTATTTTTTTTGTTACATTGTTCATATTCTTTTTATTTAACTATTATTCTTCATCATATTCAACTTCTTCATCATATTCTTATTTGTGACAGTCATTCCCGTAGTTGTTATCTATAAAAGTTTGAAGATTACACCTTCCGTTCTGCCTGTCACAAAAGAGTTACATTTGTCCGCGTTCAGTTTGGCCTGCAGCATCAGGCTTTATCCAGGGGCACCACGAGGAGGAACGGACTCACCCCCATACACTGCTTAGTCTTCTTCTGCTTATAATTTAGATAATATCTTTTGCTCTGATATTTAGTGTTATGCTTAATGTTCTTCTGCTCTTTGTTCTGCAGCCTCTTGTTCTTCTGCTTCTCGGTCTTCCGGGTCGTCGTCTTTAGGGTCTTGAACTTGGAAATGTAACAGAAGGTACAAGAAGGCTAAGAAAATGCCGAGAAACAGCTGATGGAACTGGAACTCGGATGGCTACCCGAAGGTCCAAGAGCCAATGGAACTACCGAGGACCAGCTGACATTACTGGAACCCGGTTACTAAGCAGGAGGTACCCGTGCCTGAAAGCACTACCAAGGACCACCTGACGTTGGTGGAACTCGGATACCCAGAAGGAGGCACCTAATCCAAAGGCTCTGCCCAGAACCAGCTGACGGTACTGGAACCAGGATGGGGAGCAGAAGGTACAAGAGCAAAAGACACTGCCGAGAACCAGCTGACGGTACTGGAACCCGGATGGGTAGCCGAAGGTCCAAGAGCCAATGGAACTACTGAGGACCAGCTGACGTTACTAGAACCCGGTTACTAAGCAGGAGGTACCCGTGCCTGAAAGCACTACCAAGGACCACCTGACGTTGGTGGAACTCGGATACCCAGAAGGAGGCACCTAAGCCAAAGGCTCTGCCCGGAACCAGCTGACGGTACTGGAACCAGGATGGGGAGCAGAAGGTACAAGAGCAAAAGACACTGCCGAGAACCAGCTGACGGTACTGGAACCCGGATGGGTAGCCGAAGGTCCAAGAGCCAATGGAACTACCGAGGACCAGCTGACGTTACTGGAACCCGGTTACTAAGCAGGAGGTAGCCGTGCCTGAAAGCACTACCAAGTACCACCTGACGTTGGTGGAACTTGGATACCCAGAAGGAGGCACCTAAGCCAAAGGCTCTACCCGGAACCAGCTGATGGTACTGGAACCAGGATGGGGACCTATTCAAGCTTGTCTTCCTAGAGCCCCAACTAGTGGTGTTGGAGCAAAGGGTCAGCAGGGGGAGCAGAGTGTAGGCCGAAGCCTGCACTGGAGGCATTTGGAGGTCTGTTGTGTCTGCGTGGCGTTTGCAGGACACGATGCCGGCTACACAGCAGGGGAACAGCTGGCGTTGCTGAACCCCACTGACACATTGGCGGGTGTTTTTCTCTGTGCAGCCAGCACTTCCGGGCACCAACTGGCGGTGTTAGAGCCCAGGGTCTGCAGGAGGAGCAGAGTGTAGGCCGAAGCCTAATTGAACCAATTTTAAAGGTAACCTTTAACCCCCCTCAGGTGTTACAAACTAGAAGAGCCACACCTTGGGCAGCAGTAGTGCTGCACAAGTCAAAGGTTGCTCTTTTAATTTTGTTCCTTGCACAAGCTGAATGAAACACGTATAACATTTAGCCCCTTATACAGTCAAACTGTCTTGGAGGCGGGAGTTCCCTTCGTAATGAGATGCAGCACAGCTGTCAAAAATACCACCTTGGTGCTGGGCGTGGCCTCCTGAGCGTCGCATTTTGCTGTACAGGAGTCTGCGCTGTCGTGTTATCCCTTGGCCCTGTGCTGTTAGCGCTGCCCGTCTTCTGACATCATTTCATGTCGGCCGATGCGGTTCGCGATGCCCATGAATCCCAGCCCCGCAGTGTCTTTTCATTAATTCACACTGCGGGGCTGGGATTCATGGCCTTGCGCAGTCAATATGTTCGCCTCTCACTCTTGTCTTTACACCTGCTACAGACTGTGCGGCGTCAGCTGATCCCTTATCGCATGCCACGGCCATGAAGCCGTACAGTCTGAAGAAGGCGGAAGGAGATGAGTGATAGGCGAAGATATGCACTGCTCATGCCCGTCAATCACACCCTCGCAGTCAAAATAAATAAGACACCGAGGGGCGTTGTGTCGGGCAGTGCGGCCGCAGAGGCGCAGCCAGCCAACAAATGATGTCAGAAGATGGGCAGCGCTACTAAGGGGGTTGCAGCGTGTCATTACAAAGGAAAGTCACACCTCAGGGACGGTTTAATGGTCTCAGGGGACACATTGTAGACGTGTTGCGTTCGGCGTGTGCAAGGAGAATAACTTAATGAGCCACCTTGTACAAATGCAGCATTACTGCTGTACAAGGTGGCTGTTATACATGCCAACGCCTGGGGGGGGACAGGTTCCCTTCAATTTCAGTTCTTGTGTCTGCGTGGTGTTTGCAGGACACGATGCCGGCTACACAGCAGGGGAACAGCTGGCGTTACTGAACCCCACTGACACATTGACGGGTGTTTTTCTCTGTGCAGCCAGCACTTCCGGGCACCAACTGTTGGTGTTAGAGCCCAGGGACAGCAGGAGGAGCAGAGGAACACAGTGTAGGCCGAATCCTGCACTGGAGGCAGCTTTGTGTTTGCGTGGCGTTTGCAGGACACGATGCTGGTTACACAGCAGGGGAACAGCTGGCGTTTCTGAACCCCACTGATACGTCATGTAGGTTTTGCAAATCATCTGAGCTACTAGTGGAAACACCTGCGATCCCAATAATATAACTATACAGTCAAGAGTATCTATCTAAAGTTAAGATATAAAATATCACTTTTATTTGGCTCTTTAGTGGTATTTTACAAGCCAGATATTCTCTTGTGGGGAAAGCATAGGGAAATAGGTGACAACATGATCAAGTCAACAAGATGGTTCTTTACTTTCAAAGAGGTACAGTCTTTAAAGGAAACCTGGTATGTCCAATAATTCTACTAACCTGCAAATATTTGGTTGATCTTGTGCAGTAATGAAAGGGCAGTACCCAAGAGAAAATGAACTTTATTTCTGCTTTGGAGGTGAAAGCAGGCCCCCTTACCTATTGGGCTTTGGTGCAGCACAAGTTGCTTCAATGGTATCTCTGGTCCCTCGGCCAGGTCAACAGTAGTGTTGAGCGATACCTTCCGATATCGGAAAGTATCGGTATCGGAAAGTATCGGCCGATACCGGCAAAATATCGGATCTCGCCGATACCGATACCCGATACCAATGCAAGTCAATGGGATGAAAATATCGGAATTAAAGTAAACTCTTTCTTTCCTTGTAGGTTCATTCTACATGAAGGAAAACAGCTAAGAATAATGTAGGATGTATTGGGGGAGGTGGCGGAGACATTAAAGGCATAGAGGTTTAGCCCAATCACATAGAATATCAGGAATTTTATTTTTTTTTAATACGTTCGGAGTTACAAAGATATTGACTATGTTAAGTTTTTTTTTATTTTGTCAGATATTGATGTTTCACTACTTCCACGCCCTTCACCCTCTTTTTTACTTCTCCCACACTTTCTTCTTCATCATCATCAGCATCTTTGACATCAACTTCTTCTTCACCTTATTCATCTTCTTCTTCATCTTCTACCTATTATTTTTTTTGTTACATTGTTCATATTCTTTTTATTTAACTATTATTCTTCATCATATTCAACTTCTTCATCATATTCTTATTTGTGACAGTCATTCCCGTAGTTGTTATCTATAAAAGTTTGAAGATTACACCTTCCGTTCTGCCTGTCACAAAAGAGTTACATTTGTCCGCATTCAGTTTGGCCTGCAGCATCAGGCTTTATCCAGGGGCACCACGAGGAGGAACGGACTCACCCCCATACACTGCTTAGTCTTCTTCTGCTTATAATTTAGATAATATCTTTTGCTCTGATATTTAGTGTTATGCTTAATGTTCTTCTGCTCTTTGTTCTGCAGCCTCTTGTTCTTCTGCTTCTCGGTCTTCCGGGTCGTCGTCTTTAGGGTCTTGAACTTGGAAATGTAACAGAAGGTACAAGAAGGCTAAGAAAATGCCGAGAAACAGCTGATGGAACTGGAACTCGGATGGCTACCCGAAGGTCCAAGAGCCAATGGAACTACCGAGGACCAGCTGACATTACTGGAACCCGGTTACTAAGCAGGAGGTACCCGTGCCTGAAAGCACTACCAAGGACCACCTGACATTGGTGGAACTCGGATACCCAGAAGGAGGCACCTAATCCAAAGGCTCTGCCCAGAACCAGCTGACGGTACTGGAACCAGGATGGGGAGCAGAAGGTACAAGAGCAAAAGACACTGCCGAGAACCAGCTGACGGTACTGGAACCCGGATGGGTAGCCGAAGGTCCAAGAGCCAATGGAACTACCGAGGACCAGCTGACGTTACTAGAACCCGGTTACTAAGCAGGAGGTACCCGTGCCTGAAAGCACTACCAAGGACCACCTGACGTTGGTGGAACTCGGATACCCAGAAGGAGGCACCTAAGCCAAAGGCTCTGCCCGGAACCAGCTGACGGTACTGGAACCAGGATGGGGAGCAGAAGGTACAAGAGCAAAAGACACTGCCGAGAACCAGCTGACGGTACTGGAACCCGGATGGGTAGTCGAAGGTCCAAGAGCCAATGGAACTACCGAGGACCAGCTGACGTTACTGGAACCCGGTTACTAAGCAGGAGGTAGCCGTGCCTGAAAGCACTACCAAGTACCACCTGACGTTGGTGGAACTTGGATACCCAGAAGGAGGCACCTAAGCCAAAGGCTCTACCCGGAACCAGCTGACGGTACTGGAACCAGAATGGGGACCTATTCAAGCTTGTCTTCCTAGAGCCCCAACTAGTGGTGTTGGAGCAAAGGGTCAGCAGGGGGAGCAGAGTGTAGGCCGAAGCCTGCACTGGAGGCATTTGGAGGTCTGTTGTGTCTGCGTGGCGTTTGCAGGACACGATGCCGGCTACACAGCAGGGGAACAGCTGGCGTTGCTGAACCCCACTGACACATTGGCGGGTGTTTTTCTCTGTGCAGCCAGCACTTCCGGGCACCAACTGGCGGTGTTAGAGCCCAGGGTCTGCAGGAGGAGCAGAGTGTAGGCCGAAGCCTAATTGAACCAATTTTAAAGGTAACCTTTAACCCCCCCTCAGGTGTTACAAACTAGAAGAGCCACACCTTGGGCAGCAGTAGTGCTGCACAAGTCAAAGGTTGCTCTTTTAATTTTGTTCCTTGCACACGCTGAATGAAACACGTATAACATTTAGCCCCTTATACAGTCACACTGTCTTGGAGGCGGGAGTTCCCTTCGTAATGAGATGCAGCACAGCTGTCAAAAATACCACCTTGGTGCTTGGCGCGGCCTCCTGAGCGTCGCATTTTGCTGTACAGGAGTCTGCGCTGTCGTGTTATCCCTTGGCCCTGCGCTGCTAGCGCTGCCCGTCTTCTGACATCATTTCATGTCGGCCGATGCGGTTCGCGATGCCCATGAATCCCAGCCCCGCAGTGTCTTTTCATTAATTCACACTGCGGGGCTGGGATTCATGGCCTTGCGCAGTCAATATGTTCGCCTCTCACTCGTGTCCTTACACCTGCTACAGACTGTGCGGCGTCAGCTGATCCCTTATCGCATGCCACGGCCATGAAGCCGTACAGTCTGAAGAAGGCGGAAGGAGATGAGTGATAGGCGAAGATATGCACTGCTCATGCCCGTCAATCACACCCTCGCAGTCAAAATAAATAAGACACCGAGGGGCGTTGTGTCGGGCAGTGCGGCCGCAGAGGCGCAGCCAGCCAACAAATGATGTCAGAAGATGGGCAGCGCTACTAAGGGGGTTGCAGCGTGTCATTACAAAGGAAAGTCACACCTCAGGGACGGTTTAATGGTCTCAGGGGACACATTGTAGACGTGTTGCGTTCGGCGTGTGCAAGGAGAATAACTTAATGAGCCACCTTGTACAAATGCAGCATTACTGCTGTACAAGGTGGCTGTCATACATGCCAACGCCTGGGGGGGGACAGGTTCCCTTCAATTTCAGTTCTTGTGTCTGCGTGGTGTTTGCAGGACACGATGCCGGCTACACAGCAGGGGAACAGCTGGCGTTACTGAACCCCACTGACACATTGACGGGTGTTTTTCTCTGTGCAGCCAGCACTTCCGGGCACCAACTGTTGGTGTTAGAGCCCAGGGACAGCAGGAGGAGCAGAGGAACACAGTGTAGGCCGAATCCTGCACTGGAGGCAGCTTTGTGTTTGCGTGGCGTTTGCAGGACACGATGCTGGTTACACAGCAGGGGAACAGCTGGCGTTTCTGAACCCCACTGATACGTCATGTAGGTTTTGCAAATCATCTGAGCTACTAGTGGAAACACCTGCGATCCCAATAATATAACTATACAGTCAAGAGTATCTATCTAAAGTTAAGATATAAAATATCACTTTTATTTGGCTCTTTAGTGGTATTTTACAAGCCAGATATTCTCTTGTGGGGAAAGCATAGGGAAATAGCTGACAACATGATCAAGTCAACAAGATGGTTCTTTACTTTCAAAGAGGTACAGTCTTTAAAGGAAACCTGGTATGTCCAATAATTCTACTAACCTGCAAATATTTGGTTGATCTTGTGCAGTAATGAAAGGGCAGTACCCAAGAGAAAATGAACTTTATTTCTGCTTTGGAGGTGAAAGCAGGCCCCCTTACCTATTGGGCTTTGGTGCAGCACAAGTTGCTTCAATGGTATCTCTGGTCCCTCGGCCAGGTCAACAGTAGTGTTGAGCGATACCTTCCGATATCGGAAAGTATCGGTATCGGAAAGTATCGGCCGATACCGGCAAAATATCGGATCTCGCCGATACCGATACCCGATACCAATGCAAGTCAATGGGATGAAAATATCGGAATTAAAGTAAACTCTTTCTTTCCTTGTAGGTTCATTCTACATGAAGGAAAACAGCTAAGAATAATGTAGGATGTATTGGGGGAGGTGGCGGAGACATTAAAGGCATAGAGGTTTAGCCCAATCACATAGAATATCAGGAATTTTATTTTTTTTTAATACGTTCGGAGTTACAAAGATATTGACTATGTTAAGTTTTTTTTTATTTTGTCAGATATTGATGTTTCACTACTTCCACGCCCTTCACCCTCTTTTTTACTTCTCCCACACTTTCTTCTTCATCATCATCAGCATCTTTGACATCAACTTCTTCTTCACCTTATTCATCTTCTTCTTCATCTTCTACCTATTATTTTTTTTGTTACATTGTTCATATTCTTTTTATTTAACTATTATTCTTCATCATATTCAACTTCTTCATCATATTCTTATTTGTGACAGTCATTCCCGTAGTTGTTATCTATAAAAGTTTGAAGATTACACCTTCCGTTCTGCCTGTCACAAAAGAGTTACATTTGTCCGTGTTCAGTTTGGCCTGCAGCATCAGGCTTTATCCAGGGGCACCACGAGGAGGAACGGACTCACCCCCATACACTGCTTAGTCTTCTTCTGCTTATAATTTAGATAATATCTTTTGCTCTGATATTTAGTGTTATGCTTAATGTTCTTCTGCTCTTTGTTCTGCAGCCTCTTGTTCTTCTGCTTCTCGGTCTTCCGGGTCGTCGTCTTTAGGGTCTTGAACTTGGAAATGTAACAGAAGGTACAAGAAGGCTAAGAAAATGCCGAGAAACAGCTGATGGAACTGGAACTCGGATGGCTACCCGAAGGTCCAAGAGCCAATGGAACTACCGAGGACCAGCTGACATTACTGGAACCCGGTTACTAAGCAGGAGGTACCCGTGCCTGAAAGCACTACCAAGGACCACCTGACGTTGGTGGAACTCGGATACCCAGAAGGAGGCACCTAATCCAAAGGCTCTGCCCAGAACCAGCTGACGGTACTGGAACCAGGATGGGGAGCAGAAGGTACAAGAGCAAAAGACACTGCCGAGAACCAGCTGACGGTACTGGAACCCGGATGGGTAGCCGAAGGTCCAAGAGCCAATGGAACTACCGAGGACCAGCTGACGTTACTGGAACCCGGTTACTAAGCAGGAGGTACCCGTGCCTGAAAGCACTACCAAGGACCACCTGACGTTGGTGGAACTCGGATACCCAGAAGGAGGCACCTAAGCCAAAGGCTCTGCCCGGAACCAGCTGACGGTACTGGAACCAGGATGGGGAGCAGAAGGTACAAGAGCAAAAGACACTGCCGAGAACCAGCTGACGGTACTGGAACCCGGATGGGTAGCCGAAGGTCCAAGAGCCAATGGAACTACCGAGGACCAGCTGACGTTACTGGAACCCGGTTACTAAGCAGGAGGTACCCGTGCCTGAAAGCACTACCAAGTACCACCTGACGTTGGTGGAACTTGTATACCCAGAAGGAGGCACCTAAGCCAAAGGCTCTACCCGGAACCAGCTGACGGTACTGGAACCAGGATGGGACCTATTCAAGCTTGTCTTCCTAGAGCCCCAACTAGTGGTGTTGGAGCAAAGGGTCAGCAGGGGGAGCAGAGTGTAGGCCGAAGCCTGCACTGGAGGCATTTGGAGGTCTGTTGTGAATTTACCTTTTGGCTCCCTCTAGTGGCTACTAGTGATTTGACTCTGGGTATGTCATTCATCCCTTGTATGCTCACCTGGGTCGTTAGGTCAGGGGTGTTGCTATATAAGCTCCCTGGACCTTCAGTTCAATGCCTGGCAACGTTGTAATCAGAGCTAATCTGTTGTGCTCTTGTCTACTGATCCTGGTTCCTGCTAAATTAAGCTAAGTCTGCTTTCTTGCTTTTTGCTATTTGTTTTTGTTTGCATTTTTGTCCAGCTTGTACATAATCTGTATCCTAACCTTGCTGGAAGCTCTAGGGAGGCTGGAGTTCTCCCCCCGGGCCGTTAGACGGTTCGGGGGTTCTTGAATCTCCAGTGTGGATTTTTGTTAGGGTTTTTGTTGACCATATAAGTTATCTTACTACATTCTGCTATTAGTAAGTGGGCCTCTCTTTGCTAAACCTAGTTCATCTCTGTGTTTGTCATTTCCTCTTACCTCACCGTTATTATTTGTGGGGGGCTTGTATCCGACTTTTGGGGTCTATTCTCTGGAGGCAAGAGAGGTCTTTGTTTTCCTCTTCTAGGGGTAGTTAGTCCTCCGGCTGGCGCGAGACATCTAGCGACCAACGTAGGCATGTTCCCCGGCTACTTCTAGTGTTGGCGTTAGGAGTAGTTATATGGTCAACCCAGTTACCACTGCCCTATGAGCTGGATTTTTGTACGTCGCAGACTTACTTGTTCCTCTGAGACCCTCGTCATTGGGGTCATAACAGTTTGCCAGGCCAGTATTAAATGTTAAATGCATTGCAGAAGCGGGATTATAAGAAAGAAAGTTCTGAGTTGTTTTTTTTTTTCTCTCTCTCATTTTTTTTTCTTTTCCCCTTTACCTCTGAGTGGCTTGTGTTTGCTGCAGACATGAATGTCCAGACCTTGATTACAAGTGTGGACCAGCTTGCTGCTTGTGTGCAGGGCATACAAGATTATGTTATCAGAAATCCTGTGTCAGAACCTAAGATACCGATTCCTGAACCGTTTTCCGGAGACCGATTTAAATTTAGAAATTTCAGGAATAATTGTAAATTGTTTTTGTCCCTGAGACCCTGTTCATCTGGAGACTCCGCTCAGCAAGTAAAAATTGTTATTTCTTTTTTACGGGGCGACCCTCAGGATTGGGCTTTCTCGCTGGCGCCAGGAGATCCGGCATTGGCTGACATTGATGCGTTTTTTCTGGCGCTCGGTTTGCTTTATGAGGAACCCAATCTTGAGATTCAGGCAGAAAAAGCCTTGCTGGCGATGTCTCAGGGCCAGGACGAGGCTGAAGTGTATTGCCAAAAATTTCGGAAATGGTCCGTGCTGACCCAGTGGAACGAGTGTGCATTGGCTGCGAGTTTTAGAAATGGCCTTTCTGAGGCCATTAAGAATGTGATGGTGGGTTTTCCCATTCCCACAGGTCTGAATGATTCTATGGCCCTGGCTATTCAAATCGACCGGCGGTTGCGGGAGCGCAAGACCGCAAATTCCCTCATGGTGTTGTCTGAACAGGCACCTGATTTAATGCAATGTGATAGAATCCTGACTAGAAATGAGCGGAAAATTCATAGACGCCAGAATGGCTTGTGTTACTACTGTGGTGATTCTACACATGTTATCTCAGCATGCTCTAAACGTCTTACTAAGGTTGTTAGTCCGGTCGCCATTGGTAATTTGCAACCTAAGTTTATTCTATCTGTAACTTTGATTTGCTCACTGTCATCGTATCCTGTCATGGCGTTTGTGGACTCAGGTGCTGCCCTGAGCCTTATGGATCTGTCATTTGCCAAGCGCTGCGGATTTGTTCTTGAGCCATTGGAAAATCCTATCCCTCTTAGGGGTATTGATTCTACGCCATTGGCAAAAAATAAACCGCAGTTTTGGACACAGGTTACCATGTGCATGACTCCCGAACATCGGGAGGTAATACGTTTTCTTGTTCTGCATAAAATGCATGATTTGGTTGTTTTGGGTTTGCCATGGTTACAGACCCATAATCCAGTCTTGGACTGGAAGGCTATGTCAGTGTCAAGTTGGGGCTGCCATGGAATTCATGGAGATTCCCTGCCCTTGTCTATTGCTTCTTCTACGCCTTCGGAAGTTCCGGCGTATTTGTCTGATTATCAGGATGTCTTCAGCGAGTCTAAGTCCAGTGCACTGCCTCCTCATAGGGAATGTGACTGTGCAATAGATTTGATTCCTGGCAGTAAGTTTCCTAAGGGGAGACTGTTTAATCTGTCGGTACCTGAACATACCGCGATTAGTGTTGAGCATTCCGATACTGCAAGTATCGGGTATCGGCCGATACTTGCTGTATCGGAATTTCCGATACCGAGATCCGATATTTTTGTGATATCGGGTATCGCAACAACATTAATGTAATAATGTGTAAAAAAGAGAATTAAAATAAAAAATATCGCTATACTCACCTGTCCGACGCAGCCGGGACCTCAGCGAGGGAACCGGCAGCGTTGTTTGTTTAAATTTCGCGCTTTTACTTGGTTACGTGAAGTCCCGGCTTGTGATTGGTCAGGGCGGCCATGTTGCCGGGACGCGGACCAATCACAGCAAGCCGTGACGAAATTACGTCACGGCTTGCTGTGATTGGTCCGCGTCCCGGCAACATGGCCGCCATTAACCAATCACAAGCCGTGACGTCACGGGAGGCTGGACATGCGCGTATTTTGAAAAGCGCGCGTGTCCAGCCTCCAGTGACGTCCCGGCAACATGGCCGCCATTAACCAATCACAAGCCGGGACGTCACGGGAGGCTGGACATGCGCGTATTTTGAAAAGCGCGCGTGTCCAGCCTCCAGTGACGTCCCGGCAACATGGCCGCCATTAACCAATCACAAGCCGGGACGTCACGGGAGGCTGGACATGCGCGTATTTTGAAAAGCGCGCGTGTCCAGCCTCCAGTGACGTCCCGGCAACATGGCCGCCATTAACCAATCACAAGCCGGGACGTCACGGGAGGCTGGACATGCGTGTATTTTGAAAAGCGCGCGTGTCCAGCCTCCCGTGACGTCACGGCTTGTGATTGGTTAATGGCGGCCATGTTGCCGGGACGCGGACCAATCACAGCAAGCCGTGACGTAATTTCGTCACGGCTTGCTGTGATTGGTCCGCTGTTGTGAATTTGGATTCTGGGCTCCCCCGGTGGCTACTGGTGGAATTGAACTTGTGACATCATCTTCCCTGTTCACCTGTTCTGATTAGATCTGGGTGTCGCTATATAACCTGGCTTCTCTGTTAGATGCTTGCCGGTCAACAATGTTATCAGAAGCCTCTCTGTGCTTGTTCCTGCTCCCAGACATCTACTAGATAAGTTGGACATTCGTCCTTGTTTTGTTTTTGTATTTTGGTTCCAGTTCACAGCTGCAGTTTCGTTACTGTGTCTGGAAAGCTCTTGTTGATCAGGAATTGCCACTCTGGTATTATGAGTTAATGCCAGAGTCCTAAAGTAATTTCTGGATGTGTTTTGTTAGGGTTTTCTACTGACCATGAAAGTATGCTTTCTGTCTTCTGCTATCTAGAAAGCGGACCTCAAATTTGCTAAAACTATTTTCCTGCTGCGTTTGTTGTTTCATCTCATATCACCGCCAATATATGTGGGGGGCTTCTGTCTCCTTTTTGGGCATTTCTCTAGAGGTGAGTCAGGTCTTATATTTCCCTCTGCTAGCATTATTTAGTTCTCCGGCCGGCGCTGGGCATATAGGGATAAAAAGTAGGACATGCTACCTGGCTACTTCTAGATGATGCGGTAGGTTTAGTTCATGGTCAGTACAGTTACATCTTCCAAGAGCTTGTTCCTATTGAGGCTTATGCTAGTTCTCTGGCCATGGAGATCATGATAGTTTGACCGGCCCACTAAAGGGTTAAAATCCTTGGCTGAGAAAGGAGAGAAATAAGAAGTCTGCTGAGAGTTTTTTTTTTTTTTTTTTTTTTTTCTCTGTGCTCTTAATTGGATCACTTGCCAGTCTGTCTATGCTGCAGTCTTTCTTTTTTTTCTCTCTCCTTCTAATCTTTGAATGGCTCTATGTTCACCTGTCTATAATGGATCTACAGAGTGTAACTGCAGGTTTGAATAATCTCGCCACGAAAGTACAAAGTTTGCAAGATTTTGTTGTTCATGCTCCGGTATCAGAGCCGAGAATTCCTTTGCCGGAATTCTTCTCAGGGAATAGATCTAGCTTTCAGAATTTTAGAAATAATTGTAAGTTATTTTTGTCCCTGAAATCTCGTTCTGCTGGAGACCCTGCACAGCAGGTTGGGATTGTGATTTCCTTGCTCCGCGGCGACCCTCAAGATTGGGCTTTTGCATTGGCACCAGGGGATCCTGCGTTGCGCAATGTGGATGCGTTTTTTCTGGCCTTGGGCTTGCTTTATGAGGAACCTCATTTGGAACTTCAGGCAGAAAAAACTTTGATGTCCCTATCGCAGGGGCAAGATGAAGCTGAAATTTACTGCCAAAGATTCCGTAAATGGTCTGTGCTTACTCAGTGGAATGAGTGTGCCTTGGCGGCTACTTTCAGAGAGGGTCTTTCTGATGCCATTAAGGATGTTATGGTGGGGTTCCCTGTGCCTGCAAGTCTGAATGAGTCCATGACAATGGCCATTCAGATCGATAGGCGTCTGCGGGAGCGCAAACCAGTGCACCATCTGGCGGTGTCCACTGAGAAGACGCCAGAAAACATGCAGTGTGATAGAATTCTGTCCAGAAGCGAGCGGCAGAATTTTAGACGGAAAAATGGGTTGTGTTTCTATTGTGGGGATTCTACTCATGTTATATCAGCATGCTCTAAGCGTACTAAAAAGCTTGATAAATCCGTTCCCATTGGCACTTTACAGTCTAAATTTATTTTGTCTGTGACCCTGATTTGCTCTTTGTCATCTATTACTACGGACGCCTATATCGACTCTGGCGCCGCTTTGAGTCTTATGGATTGGTCCTTTGCCAATCGTTGTGGGTATGATTTAGAGCCTTTGGAGACTCTTATTCCTCTGAAGGGGATTGACTCCACCCCATTGGCTAATAATAAACCACAATACTGGACACAAGTGACTATGTGTATTAATCCGGATCACCAGGAGACTATTCGTTTTCTGGTGCTGTATAATCTACATGATGATTTGGTGCTAGGATTGCCATGGCTGCAGTCTCACAACCCAGTCCTTGACTGGAGAGCTATGTCTGTGTTGAGCTGGGGATGTAAGGGGACTCATGGGGACGTACCTTTGGTGTCCATTTCATCATCTATTCCCTCTGAAATCCCTGAGTTCCTGTCTGATTATCGTGACGTCTTTGAAGAACCCAAGCTGGGTTCGCTACCTCCGCACCGTGAGTGCGATTGTGCTATAGATTTAATTCCGGGTAGTAAATACCCAAAGGGTCGTTTATTTAATCTGTCTGTGCCTGAACATACTGCTATGCGAGAATATATAAAGGAGTCCTTGGAAAAGGGACATATTCGTCCATCGTCATCTCCCTTAGGAGCCGGTTTTTTCTTTGTGTCAAAAAAAGACGGCTCTTTGAGACCATGTATTGATTATCGGCTTTTGAATAAAATCACGGTTAAATGTCAATACCCATTGCCGTTGCTGACTGATTTGTTTGCTCGCATAAAGGGGGCCAAGTGGTTCTCTAAGATTGATCTCCGTGGGGCGTATAATTTGGTGCGGATCAGGCAGGGGGATGAGTGGAAAACCGCATTTAATACGCCCGAGGGCCACTTTGAGTATTTGGTGATGCCTTTTGGTCTTTCTAATGCCCCTTCAGTCTTCCAGTCCTTTATGCATGATATTTTCCGCGATTTTTTGGATAAATTTATGATAGTGTATCTGGATGATATTCTGATTTTTTCGGATGATTGGGACTCTCATGTCCGGCAAGTTAAGAGGGTTTTTCAGGTTTTGCGGTCTAATTCTCTGTGTGTCAAGGGTTCTAAGTGCGTTTTTGGGGTTCAGAGAATTTCCTTTTTGGGATATATTTTTTCTCCCTCTTCCATTGAGATGGATCCTGTCAAGGTTCAAGCTATTTGTGATTGGACGCAGCCCTCTTCTCTTAAAAGTCTTCAGAAATTTTTGGGCTTTGCCAACTTTTATCGTCGATTTATTTCTGGTTTTTCGGATGTCGTTAAGCCATTGACCGATTTGACTAGACAGGGTGCTGATGTTGCTAATTGGTCCCCTGATGCTGTGGAGGCCTTTCAGGAGCTTAAGCGCCGTTTTTCTTCTGCCCCTGTGTTGCGTCAGCCTGATGTGACTCTTCCTTTTCAGGTTGAGGTCGACGCTTCTGAGATCGGGGCTGGGGCAGTGTTGTCGCAGAAAAGTTCTGACTGCGCCGTGATGAGGCCTTGTGCCTTCTTTTCCCGTAAATTTTCGCCCGCTGAGCGGAATTATGATGTTGGGAATCGGGAGCTTTTGGCCATGAAGTGGGCGTTTGAGGAGTGGCGCCATTGGCTCGAGGGGGCCAGACATCAGGTGGTGGTATTGACTGACCACAAAAATTTGATCTATCTTGAGACCGCCAGGCGCCTGAATCCTAGACAGGCGCGCTGGTCATTATTTTTCTCTCGGTTTAATTTTGTGGTATCGTACCTACCGGGTTCTAAGAATGTTAAGGCGGATGCCCTTTCTAGGAGTTTTGAGCCTGATTCACCCGGCAACTCTGACCCCACAGGTATTCTTAAGGAGGGAGTTATCTTGTCAGCCGTTTCTCCAGACCTGCGGCGGGCCTTGCAGGAGTTTCAGGCGGATAGACCGGATCGTTGTCCGCCTGATAGGTTGTTTGTTCCTGATGATTGGACCAGTAGAGTCATCTCTGAGGTACATTCTTCTGCATTGGCAGGTCATCCTGGAATTTTTGGTACCAGGGATTTGGTGGCAAGATCCTTCTGGTGGCCTTCCCTGTCACGAGATGTGCGAGGCTTTGTGCAGTCTTGTGACGTTTGTGCTCGGGCCAAGCCTTGTTGTTCTCGGGCTAGTGGATTATTGTTGCCCTTGCCTATTCCTAAGAGGCCTTGGACACACATCTCGATGGATTTTATTTCAGATCTGCCTGTTTCTCAGAAGATGTCTGTCATCTGGGTGGTGTGTGACCGTTTTTCTAAGATGGTCCATTTGGTTCCCCTGCCCAAATTGCCTTCTTCTTCCGAGTTGGTGCCCCTGTTTTTTCAAAATGTTGTTCGTTTGCATGGTATTCCTGAGAATATCGTTTCTGACAGAGGAACCCAATTTGTGTCTAGATTTTGGCGGGCATTCTGTGCTAGGATGGGCATAGATTTGTCTTTTTCGTCTGCTTTTCACCCTCAGACTAATGGCCAGACCGAGCGGACTAATCAGACCCTGGAGACATATCTGAGGTGTTTTGTGTCTGCTGACCAGGATGATTGGGTTGCTTTTTTGCCATTGGCGGAGTTCGCCCTCAATAATCGGGCCAGCTCTGCCACTTTGGTGTCCCCGTTTTTCTGTAATTCGGGGTTCCACCCTCGATTTTCCTCCGGTCAGATGGAATCCTCGGATTGTCCTGGAGTGGATGCGGTGGTGGAGAGATTGCATCATATCTGGGGGCAGGTGATGGACAATTTAAAGTTGTCCCAGGAGAAGACTCAGCTTTTTGCCAACCGTCACCGTCGTGTTGGTCCTCGGCTTTGTGTTGGAGATTTGGTGTGGTTGTCTTCTCGTTTTGTCCCTATGAGGGTCTCATCTCCTAAGTTTAAGCCTCGGTTCATCGGTCCGTATAAAATATTGGAGATTCTTAACCCTGTTTCCTTCCGTTTGGACCTCCCTGCATCCTTTTCTATTCATAACGTTTTTCATCGGTCGTTATTGCGCAGGTATGAGGCACCGGTTGTGCCTTCCGTTGAGCCTCCTGCTCCGGTGTTGGTTGAGGGTGAGTTGGAGTACGTTGTGGAAAAAATCCTAGACTCCCGTGTTTCCAGACGGAGACTCCAGTATCTGGTCAAGTGGAAGGGATACGGCCAGGAGGATAATTCTTGGGTCACTGCATCTGATGTTCATGCCTCTGATCTGGTTCGTGCCTTTCATAGGGCCCATCCTGATCGCCCTGGTGGTTCTGGTGAGGGTTCGGTGCCCCCTCCTTGAGGGGGGGGTACTGTTGTGAATTTGGATTCTGGGCTCCCCCGGTGGCTACTGGTGGAATTGAACTTGTGACATCATCTTCCCTGTTCACCTGTTCTGATTAGATCTGGGTGTCGCTATATAACCTGGCTTCTCTGTTAGATGCTTGCCGGTCAACAATGTTATCAGAAGCCTCTCTGTGCTTGTTCCTGCTCCCAGACATCTACTAGATAAGTTGGACATTCGTCCTTGTTTTGTTTTTGTATTTTGGTTCCAGTTCACAGCTGCAGTTTCGTTACTGTGTCTGGAAAGCTCTTGTTGATCAGGAATTGCCACTCTGGTATTATGAGTTAATGCCAGAGTCCTAAAGTAATTTCTGGATGTGTTTTGTTAGGGTTTTCTACTGACCATGAAAGTATGCTTTCTGTCTTCTGCTATCTAGAAAGCGGACCTCAAATTTGCTAAAACTATTTTCCTGCTGCGTTTGTTGTTTCATCTCATATCACCGCCAATATATGTGGGGGGCTTCTGTCTCCTTTTTGGGCATTTCTCTAGAGGTGAGTCAGGTCTTATATTTCCCTCTGCTAGCATTATTTAGTTCTCCGGCCGGCGCTGGGCATATAGGGATAAAAAGTAGGACATGCTACCTGGCTACTTCTAGATGATGCGGTAGGTTTAGTTCATGGTCAGTACAGTTACATCTTCCAAGAGCTTGTTCCTATTGAGGCTTATGCTAGTTCTCTGGCCATGGAGATCATGACAGTCCGCGTCCCGGCAACATGGCGCCGTGACCAATCATAAGCCGGGACGTCACTGGAGGCTGGACACGCGCGCTTTTCAAAATACGCGCATGTCCAGCCTCCCGTGACGTCACGGCTTGTGATTGGTTAATGGCGGCCATGTTGCCGGGACTCGGACCAATCACAGCAAGCCGTGACGTAATTTCGTCACGGCTTGCTGTGATTGGTCCGCGTCCCGGCAACATGGCCGCCCTGACCAATCACAAGCCGGGACCTCACGTAACCAAGTAAAAGCGCGAATTTTAAACAAACAACGCTGCCGGTTCCCTCGCTGAGGTCCCGGCTGCGTCGGACAGGTGAGTATAGCGATATTTTTTATTTTAATTCTTTCTTTTACACATTAATATGGTTCCCAGGGCCTGAAGGAGAGTTTCCTCTCCTTCAGACCCTGGGAACCATCAGGAATACCGTCCGATACCTGAGTCCCATTGACTTGTATTGGTATCGGGTATCGGTATCGGATTGGATCCGATACTTTGCCGGTATCGGCCGATACTTTCCGATACCGATACTTTCAAGTATCGGACGGTATCGCTCAACACTAACCGCGATGCGTTCATATATCAAGGAGTCTCTTGAGAAGGGGCATATCCGTCCTTCTTCTTCCACTCTTGGTGCGGGATTCTTTTTTGTGGCCAAAAAGGACGGATCTTTGAGGCCTTGTATTGACTATCGGCTTTTAAATAAGATCACTGTCAAATTTCAGTATCCTTTGCCGCTGTTGTCAGATTTGTTTGCCCGGATTAAAGGTGCCAAGTGGTTCACCAAGATAGACCTTCGTGGTGCGTACAACCTTGTGCGCATTAGGCAGGGCGATGAATGGAAAACCGCATTCAATACGCCCGAAGGTCATTTTGAGTACTTGGTGATGCCATTTGGGCTCTCTAATGCCCCTTCAGTTTTTCAGTCCTTCATGCATGACATTTTCCGGAAGTATCTGGATAAATTTTTGATTGTTTATCTGGATGATATTCTGTTTTTTTCTGATGATTGGGACTCGCATGTGGAGCAGGTCAGGATGGTTTTTGAGATTCTGCGTGAAAATTCTTTGTTTGTAAAAGGCTCAAAGTGTCTCTTTGGTGTACAGAAGGTTCTCTTTTTGGGGTTCATTTTTTCCCCTTCTGCTGTGGAGATGGATCCAGTCAAGGTCCGAGCTATTCATGATTGGACTCAACCCTCGTCAGTTAAGAGTCTTCAGAAGTTCTTGGGTTTTGCTAACTTCTACCGTCGTTTTATCGCAAATTTCTCTAGCGTTGTTAAACCGCTGACGGATATGACCAAGAAAGACTCTGATGTGGCTAACTGGGCTCCTGCTGCCGTGGAGGCTTTCCAGGAGTTGAAACGCTGGTTTACTTCGGCGCCTGTTTTGTGCCAGCCTGACTTCTCGCTTCCCTTTCAGGTTGAGGTGGATGCTTCGGAGATTGGGGCAGGGGCCGTTTTGTCGCAGAGAGGCCCTGGTTGCTCTACTATGAGGCCTTGTGCCTTTTTCTCTAGGAAGTTTTCGCCGGCAGAGCGAAATTATGATGTGGGCAATCGGGAGTTGTTGGCCATGAAGTGGGCATTTGAGGAGTGGCGTCATTGGCTCGAGGGTGCTAAGCATCGTGTGGTGGTCTTGACTGATCACAAAAATCTGATGTATCTCGAGTCTGCTAAACGCCTGAATCCTAGACAGGCCCGCTGGTCATTGTTTTTCTCCCGTTTTGACTTTGTGGTCTCGTATTTACCAGGTTCTAAGAATGTGAAGGCCGATGCTCTGTCTAGGAGCTTTGTGCCTGATGCTCCTGGAGTTGCTGAACCTGTGGGTATTCTTAAGGAAGGAGTTATCGTGTCTGCTATTTCTCCAGATCTGCAACGTGTGTTACAGAGATTTCAGGCTGGTAGGCCTGACTCTTGTCCACCTGACAGATTGTTTGTGCCTGCTAGATGGACCAGCAGAGTCATTTCCGAGGTTCATTCCTCGGTGTTGGCAGGGCACCCGGGAATTTTTGGCACCAGAGATCTGGTGGCCAGGTCCTTTTGGTGGCCTTCCTTGTCAAGGGATGTGCGGTCATTTGTGCAGTCCTGTGGTACTTGTGCCCGAGCTAAGCCTTGCTGCTCTCGTGCCAGCGGGTTGCTCTTGCCCTTGCCTGTCCCGAAGAGACCTTGGACACACATCTCTATGGATTTCATTTCGGATCTTCCGGTGTCTCAGGGCATGTCTGTCATCTGGGTGATATGTGATCGTTTCTCCAAGATGGTCCATCTGGTTCCTTTGCCTAAGCTGCCTTCCTCTTCTGATCTGGTTCCTGTGTTCTTCCAGAACGTGGTTCGTTTGCACGGCATTCCTGAGAATATTGTGTCGGACAGAGGATCCCAGTTTGTTTCCAGGTTCTGGCGATCCTTTTGTGGTAGGATGGGCATTGATTTGTCGTTTTCGTCCGCTTTCCATTCCCAGACTAACGGACAAACGGAGCGAACTAATCAGACTCTGGAGGCTTATTTGAGGTGTTTTGTCTCTTCTGATCAGGATGATTGGGTGACCTTCTTGCCGTTGGCTGAATTTGCCCTTAATAATCGGGCTAGTTCCGCCACCTTGGTTTCGCCATTTTTCTGCAACTCTGGTTTCCATCCTCGTTTTTCCTCGGGACATGTGGAGCCTTCTGACTGTCCTGGGGTGGATTCCGTGGTGGATAGGTTGCAGCGGATCTGGAGTCATGTGGTGGACAACTTGAAGTTGTCACAGGAGAAGGCTCAGCGTTTTGCCAACCGCCGCCGCGGTGTGGGTCCCCGACTTCGCGTTGGGGATTTGGTATGGCTGTCTTCTCGATTTGTTCCTATGAAGGTCTCCTCTCCCAAATTTAAGCCTCGCTTCATTGGTCCTTACAAGATATTGGAAATCATTAATCCTGTATCCTTTCGCCTGGATCTTCCGGTGTCGTTTGCCATTCACAACGTATTTCATAGGTCCTTGTTGCGGCGGTACGTTGTGCCTGTGGTTCCTTCTGCTGAGCCTCCTGCTCCGGTGTTGGTTGAGGGCGAGTTGGAGTACGTGGTGGAGAAGATCTTAGATTCTCGTCTCTCCAGGCGGAGGCTTCAGTACCTGGTCAAGTGGAAGGGCTATGGTCAGGAGGATAATTCCTGGGTGGTCGCCTCTGATGTGCATGCGGCCGATTTAGTTCGTGCCTTTCACGCCGCTCATCCTGATCGCCCTGGTTGTCTTGGTGAGGGTTCGGTGACCCCTCACTAAGGGGGGGGTACTGTTGTGAATTTACCTTTTGGCTCCCTCTAGTGGCTACTAGTGATTTGACTCTGGGTATGTCATTCATCCCTTGTATGCTCACCTGGGTCGTTAGGTCAGGGGTGTTGCTATATAAGCTCCCTGGACCTTCAGTTCAATGCCTGGCAACGTTGTAATCAGAGCTAATCTGTTGTGCTCTTGTCTACTGATCCTGGTTCCTGCTAAATTAAGCTAAGTCTGCTTTCTTGCTTTTTGCTATTTGTTTTTGTTTGCATTTTTGTCCAGCTTGTACATAATCTGTATCCTAACCTTGCTGGAAGCTCTAGGGAGGCTGGAGTTCTCCCCCCGGGCCGTTAGACGGTTCGGGGGTTCTTGAATCTCCAGTGTGGATTTTTGTTAGGGTTTTTGTTGACCATATAAGTTATCTTACTACATTCTGCTATTAGTAAGTGGGCCTCTCTTTGCTAAACCTAGTTCATCTCTGTGTTTGTCATTTCCTCTTACCTCACCGTTATTATTTGTGGGGGGCTTGTATCCGACTTTTGGGGTCTATTCTCTGGAGGCAAGAGAGGTCTTTGTTTTCCTCTTCTAGGGGTAGTTAGTCCTCCGGCTGGCGCGAGACATCTAGCGACCAACGTAGGCATGTTCCCCGGCTACTTCTAGTGTTGGCGTTAGGAGTAGTTATATGGTCAACCCAGTTACCACTGCCCTATGAGCTGCATTTTTGTACGTCGCAGACTTACTTGTTCCTCTGAGACCCTCGCCATTGGGGTCATAACAGAGGTCTGTTGTGTCTGCGTGGCGCACACGCTGAATGAAACACGTATAACATTTAGCCCCTTATACAGTCAAACTGTCTTGGAGGCGGGAGTTCCCTTCGTAATGAGATGCAGCACAGCTGTCAAAAATACCACCTTGGTGCTTGGTGCGGCCTCCTGAGCGTCGCATTTTGCTGTACAGGAGTCTGCGCTGTCGTGTTATCCCTTGGCCCTGCGCTGCTAGCGCTGCCCGTCTTCTGACATCATTTCATGTCGGCCGATGCGGTTCGCGATGCCCATGAATCCCAGCCCCGCAGTGTCTTTTCATTAATTCACACTGCGGGGCTGGGATTCATGGCCTTGCGCAGTCAATATGTTCGCCTCTCACTCGTGTCCTTACACCTGCTACAGACTGTGCGGCGTCAGCTGATCCCTTATCGCATGCCACGGCCATGAAGCCGTACAGTCTGAAGAAGGCGGAAGGAGATGAGTGATAGGCGAAGATATGCACTGCTCATGCCCGTCAATCACACCCTCGCAGTCAAAATAAATAAGAAAACTAAAAACAACAAAGGTACACCGGCGCTGTCCTAAATTGCTGTACTGTGTGAGCTGCTGGCACCCTGGCAGGTGGGATGTGCGGACCTGCCCAAATAACCAACCAAAAACAAAACAAGAGTCTGCCGCGCTCCAACACAGATGGGTGAACAAATGTCTACGTAACACTGCTCACCTGGTTGTGCTAGTGTTCAACCGTGTTAGCACAGTCCCGGAGCTGAAGTAGCAACACCAGATCGGTGTGCCCAAAGTCACCGGTGTATCCGCTGCCTTGGCTGGGTCTGCAGATGGGGAGCGTCCTCCCTGAACACCGTAAGTGGCTCCTGGAGAGCTGGAGTGTGCTGATCGGCGGTGTGCCTCGGCCGAAGGCGCCGCCGTGTGTGAGCAAGGTGTACGGGGGGCGTGGTAGAGCGGTGACGTCACCTGTCCGTAGAAGACGGGCATGTACAGGGGCCAATGACCGACGCGTTTCGAGGGAGACGTCCCTCTTCCTCAAGGTTGTTGTCCCTGTACTAACGCTAAACCTATATACCCCCCGTCATCCTCCCTGCTCCTGAGCCAATTTTCCTAATGACCTCGCCAGCACCCTGCAATTAGTGGCATGCAGTATATGACACATAAAAACACCTATACTGAATTGCGCATGACCGCTAATCCCTATTATTCCACGGATAAAACGACCTCCTGTTTTCCAAATTAAAATTAAAATTTATTTATTATTTATTGGTCCCCAACTAATATATAAAAAAATATAACATGTATAAATATGTATAAATAAGTAAAAATTTTATTCAAATGCTAAAATGACCCCACCTTACCCTTTGATAAACTTGATCCTAAAAAATTATTGCACGAACAGAGCTATATTTAAAAAGAATTATCAGTGTGCAGTATATAATTGCATCGATAAAAACATACCTCCATTCGCATTGAAATAAAAATACCACTCTGAAATCATACATTGAAATGGTGGTACCCACTGTTAATATATTAAAGGGCATACAGTTCAATTTCAATTTCATAAATTGGCTGTCAGGCAATTGATGCCTGATATAATTGACAGCCAATTTATCAGAATACGTGGATACACATCTGCAGAAATGTGTCACTCTTCTTCCAGCTTATCTAAAAGACACAGGGGATACAATACGTGTTTTGGAAAACACGAGCTGGGGGAGTAACTACATACTTGGCACATTGGACATTAAATCTCTCTACACGGTTATCAACCAGGAGAAGGGCTGTTCAGCAGCTGAATATTATTTGGAACAACTACACTCTTACAACCCCACTCAGATTGCATATATTGTGGAGAGTATGAAATTTATTCTCCAACACAATTATTTTATTTATTGTAAACAGTTTTATTTGCAAACGTGGGGTACAGCCATGGGTACAAAATTTGCCCCAAGTTATGCTAATCTATATGTGGGGAAATGGGAGGAGTCCTACATTTATCAGAATGGCCAACTACGGAAAGGCCTAATTTTGTGGCGACGCTTTATTGACGATGTGGCATTTATATGGGAAGGGACACAGCCCGACCTCAGCACCTTCCTTCAGGGATTGAATGATAACAGGTATGGGTTAGAGTTTACGCCCACTATAAGTACATCTAATGTAAATTTTTTGGATTTAAATATTTTTATAGAAAACAATACCATACTTACCAAATGCTATCACAAGGAAGTTGACTGTAACAGCTACATCCATACAGATAGTTGCCACCTTCCGTCATGGCTTTCAAACATTCCAAAAAGCCAGTTTACACGTATAAGACGGAATTGCACAAAAGATGGGGATTATGATGAAGAATCCAACTATCTAAAGAAACAGTTTATAGAAAGAGGGTACTGTGAGACATCCTTGGAAAAGATCAGGCAGGATGTCAGGATTGTGCCAAGAGGGAATTTGATTCATGCAACTGAAAAACGACCACAACTTTTGAGCATAGCACACGAAATTGGGAAAATACCATTTATTACGCAATACCATGCGAATCGTAAAAGATTCACTAATATAATCTATAAACATTGGCCCATTTTAAAAAAGGATAAGGTGGTGGGAGAACTTATTGCTGACGAACCAAGATTTGTCTTTAGAAAGGCTAAGAATATTGGAAATATGATAGCTCCAACAGCCAGGATGGGAATGATTCATGGACACACTAAACCAACAAGCACAGTATGGCCGAATCTTAAAGGGGGGTTCACCACGTGTGGAACTTGCTCCTGCTGCATACGGGTAAAATGCAAAAAGTCGGTCCAAACGAGTTTTTGGAATACAGATAGGACCGAAATGTTCAGCATTAAGGATAATATTTCCTGTCATTCAACGGGGGTCATCTATATTATTAGATGCCCCTGCGAGAAGATATATGTAGGCCGCACAAAAAGGAGATTGAAAGACAGGATAAAGGAACACCTGGATAATATCACTAAGGGGTTTGGTGGCCACCCTTTGTCACGCCACTATGCAGAAAAACATGGACGAATGTGCAATGGGACATCTTTTTGTGGCATCCAGATCGTACAAAAAAACCCCAGAGGGGGGGATTATCTGAGGAGCATGTCTAGGGTTGAGTCCAATTGGATTTTTACACTCAACAGTCTGGCCCCAAAGGGACTCAATTATGAAATTGAACTGTATGCCCTTTAATATATTAACAGTGGGTACCACCATTTCAATGTATGATTTCAGAGAGGTATTTTTATTTCAATGCGAATGGAGGTATGTTTTTATCGATGCAATTATATACTGCACACTGATAATTCTTTTTAAATATAGCTCTGTTCGTGCAATAATTTTTTAGGATCAAGTTTATCAAAGGGTAAGGTGGGGTCATTTTAGCATTTGAATAAAATTTTTACTTATTTATACATATTTATACATGTTATATTTTTTTATATATTAGTTGGGGACCAATAAATAATAAATAAATTTTAATTTTAATTTGGAAAACAGGAGGTCGTTTTATCCGTGGAATAATAGGGATTAGCGGTCATGCGCAATTCAGTATAGGTGTTTTTATGTGTCATATACTGCATGCCACTAATTGCAGGGTGCTGGCGAGGTCATTAGGAAAATTGGCTCAGGAGCAGGGAGGATGACGGGGGGTATATAGGTTTAGCGTTAGTACAGGGACAACAACCTTGAGGAAGAGGGACGTCTCCCTCGAAACGCGTCGGTCATTGGCCCCTGTACATGCCCGTCTTCTACGGACAGGTGACGTCACCGCTCTACCACGCCCCCCGTACACCTTGCTCACACACGGCGGCGCCTTCGGCCGAGGCACACCGCCGATCAGCACACTCCAGCTCTCCAGGAGCCACTTACGGTGTTCAGGGAGGACGCTCCCCATCTGCAGACCCAGCCAAGGCAGCGGATACACCGGTGACTTTGGGCACACCGATCTGGTGTTGCTACTTCAGCTCCGGGACTGTGCTAACACGGTTGAACACTAGCACAACCAGGTGAGCAGTGTTACGTAGACATTTGTTCACCCATCTGTGTTGGAGCGCGGCAGACTCTTGTTTTGTTTTTGGTTGGTTATTTGGGCAGGTCCGCACATCCCACCTGCCAGGGTGCCAGCAGCTCACACAGTACAGCAATTTAGGACAGCGCCGGTGTACCTTTGTTGTTTTTAGTGTTTTTTTGGGTGTGCTATACACTCAGGCAGCGTCCATATGGCTATATCTTGTTTATGGAAGGATAGGGATTTTCATTTAAAGTTCATAAGGAATCAGGGTTTATATTATCAGTGTGCAGATACTGAATGTATTAAAGCTAAAGACATTCTCAGAAGTTTGGAAAAATGTTTATGTATTGAAATGAGGGATCTTTGGGAGATAGCCTCCCTTGAGAGGTATATGGCAGCTAATAAAGTCCCCAAAGGGTTAATGATTTATAAATCGCTAGCAGGGGACTTTGGGGAGCCTTCTATACAGGAGGAATGGGATAGTATGTTTCTACAGTTTTCCAAAAGGACTGTACAGTTCATTATTGACAAAAGGAAAATTAATTTACAGAAGACTAGCAATGATATTATTAAATTATTTGAGCAATTAAAGGTTTTTGACCATTTGGAAGAAGTTCAAAAACTGGCAGAAAATATTACTAATAGACTACATGAGAAAGAAAAAGAAATTAGATATAAGAAAATGAGAAAATTCGCAAGAGATGAGATAGTGATGGAAGAAAATCTAAACCCTATGGGATCCAGAAGTATACCTACTGAACGGACTGTGGACCAATCATACAGAGGTACACAATTTGTAGTCCTAGATGAATATGAAGGCACGCCACCCCAAACCCCTCTTGACGTGTCAGTGGTGTTTTCAACTTACACGAATTCAAATTCTACACAATATACCCCCATGTCAATCAGTCGTAACCAGTGTATACTGGATGAAACTCCAGTTCCATGTATGGAGGCCTTGAATGTGACTGATAATAGAACTGAATCCCCTGAAGTATTCACCCCTATAGTAGCTAACATTCCTATAGGAAATAGATATTCTGCACTTTCACCATCAGTCGAGGTCCCAGGTACATCGAATGAAAGCAATCAGTTTAGTACCACTCTGAGGCCACTCACTCAGGTGGAGGGTCCAAGTGGATCCAACAAACAGGGCTTGACAGGAAAACGAACAGTAGGAAAAAGTTTGGGTGTCAGCAGTACCCTCAATAGGAATTTTAATAATAAAAAAACTCAGCCCCACAGGATTCCTAGTAAAGGAATACTAGGCTCTAAAAAGGGAAACACCTCAAAAACATATCAAAATTTTTTTCAGGTACGAAGCGCAAAAACAAACGGGGCAAGAGAGCAGGGAGGAAACTCACCAAAACGAAAATAAATAAAGAAACATGTAGGCAAAAAATTTTTAATTTAAGTTCACATATGTTAACTAAGGAAGAGGAATCACTCCTACAAAAAGGTCTAAAATTTGCTCCTACATCTAAGGCAAGCCCCTTCATGCTATATGTCTGCATGAAAAAGTTTCTTCGCAGTTTAGCTATTAAAAAATATTTTTTGAAAAAACAACAGGCAGGTGTAAATATAATAAATCCTAGTCCTAAGGAGTATGTACACACAACATTAGCCAACCCCTCAGCTTTTAATCCTTTGAGTGAATATTCAAGCGCCTTTCACGCCTTTGAAACATTAGTGACTTCTGACATCAGAAAATTAAAAAGAGTGAACCCTAAGTATGCTCCAAGCAACCTCACTAGAGAGGAAAGAAAGGCTTTAATCAATCTCCAGGACAATAATGATATTGTGGTCCGGGGTGCCGATAAAGGGGGTGGCATAGTCATCATGGATCGCAGTATGTACCATACGGAAGCATTGAGGCTCTTAAATGATACTGTTACGTATAAGAAGCTTTTAGGGGATCCCACTGTGCAATATGTAAAAAAGTTAAATTTTTTAGCCATGAAAGGCAAGTCTATGGGCATTTTAAATAAAAAGGAGTTTCAATTTATTAATAATAAAACACCAAGTGTGGCAATTTTTTATCACATCCCGAAACTGCACAAGAACTCCAGATGCCCTCCTGGAAGGCCAATTATATCAGGCATCAATTGCCTGACAGCCAATTTATCAGAATACGTGGATACACATCTGCAGAAATGTGTCACTCTTCTTCCAGCTTATCTAAAAGACACAGGGGATACAATACGTGTTTTGGAAAACACGAGCTGGGGGAGTAACTACATACTTGGCACATTGGACATTAAATCTCTCTACACGGTTATCAACCAGGAGAAGGGCTGTTCAGCAGCTGAATATTATTTGGAACAACTACACTCTTACAACCCCACTCAGATTGCATATATTGTGGAGAGTATGAAATTTATTCTCCAACACAATTATTTTATTTATTGTAAACAGTTTTATTTGCAAACGTGGGGTACAGCCATGGGTACAAAATTTGCCCCAAGTTATGCTAATCTATATGTGGGGAAATGGGAGGAGTCCTACATTTATCAGAATGGCCAACTACGGAAAGGCCTAATTTTGTGGCGACGCTTTATTGACGATGTGGTATTTATATGGGAAGGGACACAGCCCGACCTCAGCACCTTCCTTCAGGGATTGAATGATAACAGGTATGGGTTAGAGTTTACGCCCACTATAAGTACATCTAATGTAAATTTTTTGGATTTAAATATTTTTATAGAAAACAATACCATACTTACCAAATGCTATCACAAGGAAGTTGACTGTAACAGCTACATCCATACAGATAGTTGCCACCTTCCGTCATGGCTTTCAAACATTCCAAAAAGCCAGTTTACACGTATAAGACGGAATTGCACAAAAGATGGGGATTATGATGAAGAATCCAACTATCTAAAGAAACAGTTTATAGAAAGAGGGTACTGTGAGACATCCTTGGAAAAGATCAGGCAGGATGTCAGGATTGTGCCAAGAGGGAATTTGATTCATGCAACTGAAAAACGACCACAACTTTTGAGCATAGCACACGAAATTGGGAAAATACCATTTATTACGCAATACCATGCGAATCGTAAAAGATTCACTAATATAATCTATAAACATTGGCCCATTTTAAAAAAGGATAAGGTGGTGGGAGAACTTATTGCTGACGAACCAAGATTTGTCTTTAGAAAGGCTAAGAATATTGGAAATATGATAGCTCCAACAGCCAGGATGGGAATGATTCATGGACACACTAAACCAACAAGCACAGTATGGCCGAATCTTAAAGGGGGGTTCACCACGTGTGGAACTTGCTCCTGCTGCATACGGGTAAAATGCAAAAAGTCGGTCCAAACGAGTTTTTGGAATACAGATAGGACCGAAATGTTCAGCATTAAGGATAATATTTCCTGTCATTCAACGGGGGTCATCTATATTATTAGATGCCCCTGCGAGAAGATATATGTAGGCCGCACAAAAAGGAGATTGAAAGACAGGATAAAGGAACACCTGGATAATATCACTAAGGGGTTTGGTGGCCACCCTTTGTCACGCCACTATGCAGAAAAACATGGACGAATGTGCAATGGGACATCTTTTTGTGGCATCCAGATCGTACAAAAAAACCCCAGAGGGGGGGATTATCTGAGGAGCATGTCTAGGGTTGAGTCCAATTGGATTTTTACACTCAACAGTCTGGCCCCAAAGGGACTCAATTATGAAATTGAACTGTATGCCCTTTAATATATTAACAGTGGGTACCACCATTTCAATGTATGATTTCAGAGTGGTATTTTTATTTCAATGCGAATGGAGGTATGTTTTTATCGATGCAATTATATACTGCACACTGATAATTCTTTTTAAATATAGCTCTGTTCGTGCAATAATTTTTTAGGATCAAGTTTATCAAAGGGTAAGGTGGGGTCATTTTAGCATTTGAATAAAATTTTTACTTATTTATACATATTTATACATGTTATATTTTTTTATATATTAGTTGGGGACCAATAAATAATAAATAAATTTTAATTTTAATTTGGAAAACAGGAGGTCGTTTTATCCGTGGAATAATAGGGATTAGCGGTCATGCGCAATTCAGTATAGGTGTTTTTATGTGTCATATACTGCATGCCACTAATTGCAGGGTGCTGGCGAGGTCATTAGGAAAATTGGCTCAGGAGCAGGGAGGATGACGGGGGGTATATAGGTTTAGCGTTAGTACAGGGACAACAACCTTGAGGAAGAGGGACGTCTCCCTCGAAACGCGTCGGTCATTGGCCCCTGTACATGCCCGTCTTCTACGGACAGGTGACGTCACCGCTCTACCACGCCCCCCGTACACCTTGCTCACACACGGCGGCGCCTTCGGCCGAGGCACACCGCCGATCAGCACACTCCAGCTCTCCAGGAGCCACTTACGGTGTTCAGGGAGGACGCTCCCCATCTGCAGACCCAGCCAAGGCAGCGGATACACCGGTGACTTTGGGCACACCGATCTGGTGTTGCTACTTCAGCTCCGGGACTGTGCTAACACGGTTGAACACTAGCACAACCAGGTGAGCAGTGTTACGTAGACATTTGTTCACCCATCTGTGTTGGAGCGCGGCAGACTCTTGTTTTGTTTTTGGCAAAATAAATAAGACACCGAGGGGCGTTGTGTCGGGCAGTGCGGCCGCAGAGGCGCAGCCAGCCAACCAATGATGTCAGAAGACGGGCAGCACTACTAAGGGGGTTACAGCGTGTCATTACAAAGGAAAGTCACACCTCAGGGACGGTTTAATGGTCTCAGGGGACACATTGTAGACGTGTTGCGTTCGGCGTGTGCAAGGAGAATAACTTAATGAGCCATCTTGTACAAATGCAGCATTACTGCTGTACAAGGTGGCTGTTATACATGCCAACACCTGGGGGGGACAGGTTCCCTTCAATTTCAGTTCTTGTGTCTGCGTGGCGTTTGCAGGACACGATGCCGGCTACACAGCAGGGGAACAGCTGGCGTTACTGAACCCCACTGACACATTGACGGGTGTTTTTCTCTGTGCAGCCAGCACTTCCGGGCACCAACTGTTGGTGTTAGAGCCCAGGGACAGCAGGAGGAGCAGAGGAACACAGTGTAGGCCGAATCCTGCACTGGAGGCAGCTTTGTGTTTGCGTGGCGTTTGCAGGACACGATGCTGGCTACACAGCAGGGGAACAGCTGGCGTTACTGAACCCCACTGATACATTGACGGGTGTTTTTCTCTGTGCAGCCAGCACTTCCGGGCGCCAACTGGCGGTGTTAGAGCCCAGGGACTGCAGGAGGAGCAGAGTGTAGGCCGAAGCCTAATTGAAGCAATTTTAAAGGTAACCTTTAACCCTCCCTCAGGTGTTACAAACTAGAAGAGCCACACCTTGTGCAGCTGTAATGCTGCACAAGTGAAAGGTTGCTCTTTAAGTTTTGAATCTTGCAGATGCTGAACGAAACACGTATAAAATTTAGCCCCTTATACAGTCAAAACTGTCTTGGAGGCGTGAGTTCCCTTCTTAATGAGACGCAGCCCAGCTGTCAAAAAAACACCTTGGTGCTTGGCGCGGCCTCCTGAGCGTCGCATTTTGCTGTACAGGAGTCAGCGCTGTTGTGTTATCCCTTGGCCCTGTGCTGTTAGCGCTGCCCGTCTTCTGACATCATTTCATGTCGGCCGGAGCGGTTCACGATGCCCATGAATCCCAGCCCCGCAGTGTCTTTTCATTAATTCACACTGCGGGCTGGGATTCATGGCCTTGCACAGTCAATATGTTCGCCTCTCACTCGTGTCCTTACACCTGCTACAGACTGTGCGGCGTCAGCTGATCCCTTATCGCATGTCACGGCCATGAAGCCGTACAGTCTGAAGAAGGCGGAAGGAGATGAGTGACAGGCGAAGATATGCACTGCTCATGCCCGTCAATCACACCCTCACAGTCAAAATAAATAAGACACTGAGGGGCGTTGTGTCGGGCAGGGCGGCCGCAGAGGCGCAGCCAGCCAACCAATGATGTCAGAAGACGGGCAGCGCTACCAAGGGGGTTGCAGCGTGTCACTACAAAGGAAAGTCACACCTCAGGGACGGTTTAATGGTCTCAGGGGACACATTGTAGACGTGTTGAGTTCGACGTGTGCAAGGAGAATAACTGAATGAGCCACCTTGTACAAATGCAGCATTACTGCTGTACAAGGTGTCAGTTATACATGGCAACGCCTGGGGGGGGACAGGTTCCCTTCAATTTCAGTTCTTGTGTCTGCGTGGCATTTGCAGGACACGATGCCGGCTACACAGCAGGGGAACAGCTGGCGTTTCTGAACCCCACTGACACATTGGCTGGTGTTTTTCTCTGTGCAGCCAGCATTTCCGGGCACCAACTGGCGGTGTTAGAGCCCAGGGACAGCAGGAGGAGAGGGAGCAGAGTGTCAGCTGAAGTCTGCACTGGTGGCAGTTTTAGGTCTGTTGTGTCTGCGTGGCATTTGCAGTACACGATGCCGGCTACAAAGCAGGGGAACAGCTGGTGTTGCTGAACCCCACTGACACATTGGCGGGTGTTTTTCTCTGTGCAGCCAGCATTTCCGGGCACCAACTGGCGATGTTAAAGCCCAGGGACAGCAGAAGGAGAGGGAGCAGAGTGTAGGCCGAAGCCTGCACTGGCGGCAGTTTTAGGTGTGTTGTGTCTGCGTGGCATTTGCAGGACACGATGCCGGCTACACAGCAGGGGAACAGCTGGCGTTGCTGAACCCCACTGACACATTGGCGGGTGTTTTTCTCTGTGCAGCCAGCACTTCCGGGCACCAACTGGCGGTGTTAGAGCCCAGCGTCTGCAGGAGGAGCAGAGTGTAGGCCGAAGCCTAATTGAACCTATTTTAAAGGTAACCTTTAACCCCCCCCTCAGGTGTTACAAACTAGAAGAGCCACACCTTGGGCAACAGTAATGCTGCACAAGTGAAAGGTTGCTCTTTAAATTTTGTTCCTTGCACACGCTGAATGAAACACGTATAACATTTAGCCCCTTATACAGTCAAAACTGTCTTGGAGGCGTGAGTTCCCTTCTTAATGAGACGCAGCCCAGCTGTCAAAAAAAACACCTTGGTGTGGCCTCCTGAGCGTCGCATTTTGCTGTACAGGAGTCAGCGCTGTTGTGTTATCCCTTGGCCCTGCGCTGTTAGCGCTGCCCGTCTTCTGACATCATTTCATGTCGGCCGGAGCGGTTCGCGATGCCCATGAATCCCAGCCCCGCAGTGTCTTTTCATTAATTCACACTGCGGGGCTGGGATTCATGGCCTTGCACAGTCAATATGTTCGCCTCTCACTCGTGTCTTTACACCTGCTACAGACTGTGCGGCGTCAGCTGATCCCTTATCGCATGTCACGGCCATGAAGCCGTACAGTCTGAAGAAGGCGGAAGGAGATGAGTGACAGGCGAAGATATGCACTGCTCATGCCCGTCAATCACACCCTCACAGTCAAAATAAATAAGACACCGAGGGGCGTTGTGTCGGACAGGGCGGCCGCAGAGGCGCAGCCAGCCAACCAATGATGTCAGAAGATGGGCAGCGCTACCAAGGGCGTTGCAGTGTGTCATTACAAAGGAAAGTCACACCTCAGGGACGGTTTAATGGTCTCAGGGGACACATTGTAGACGTGTTGAGTTCGACGTGTGCAAGGAGAATAACTGAATGAGCCACCTTGTACAAATGCAGCATTACTGCTGTACAAGGTGGCTGTTATACATGCCAACGCCTGGGGGGGACAGGTTCCCTTCAATTTCAGTTCTTGTGTCTGCGTGGCGTTTGCAGGACACGATGCCGGCTACACAGCAGGGGAACAGCTGGCGTTGCTGAACCCCACTGACACATTGGCTGGTGTTTTTCTCTGTGCAGCCAGCATTTCCGGGCACCAACTGGCGGTGTTAGAGCCCAGGGACAGCAGGAGGAGAGGGAGCAGAGTGTCGGCCGAAGTCTGCACTGGCGGCAGTTTTAGGTCTGTTGTGTCTGCGTGGCATTTGCAGGACACGTTGCCGGCTACACAGCAGGGGAACAGCTGGTGTTGCTGAACCCCACTGACACATTGGCGGGTGTTTTTCTCTGTGCAGCCAGCATTTCTGGGCACCAATTGGCGATGTTAAAGCCCAGGGACAGCAGGAGGAGAGGGAGCAGAGTGTAGGCCGAAGCCTGCACTGGCGGCAGTTTTAGGTGTGTTGTGTCTGCGTGGCATTTGCAGGACACGATGCCGGCTACACAGCAGGGGAACAGCTGGCGTTGCTGAACCCCACTGACACATTGGCGGGTGTTTTTCTCTGTGCAGCCAGCACTTCCAGGCACCAACTGGCGGTGTTAGAGCCCAGCGTCTGCAGGAGGAGCAGAGTGTAGGCCGAAGCCTAATTGAACCAATTTTAAAGGTAACCTTTAACCCCCCCCTCAGGTGTTACAAACTAGAAGAGCCACACCTTGGGCAACAGTAATGCTGCACAAGTGAAAGGTTGCTCTTTAAATTTGGTTCCTTGCACACGCTGAATGAAACACGTATAACATTTAGCCCCTTATACAGTCAAAACTGTCTTGGAGGCGTGAGTTCCCTTCTTAATGAGACGCAGCCCAGCTGTAAAAAAAAACACCTTGGTGCTTGGCGTGGCCTCCTGAGCGTCACATTTTGCTGTACAGGAGTCAGCGCTGTTGTGTTATCCCTTGGCCCTGCGCTGTTAGCGCTGCCCGTCTTCTGACATCATTTCATGTCGGCCGGAGCGGTTCGCGATGCCCATGAATCCCAGCCCCGCAGTGTCTTTTCATTAATTCACACTGCGGGGCTGGGATTCATGGCCTTGCGCAGTAAATATGTTCGCCTCTCACTCATGTCCTTACACCTGCTTCAGACTGTGCGGCGTCAGCTGATCCCTTATCACATGCCATGGCCATGAAGCCGCACAGTCTGAAGAAGGCGGAAGGAGATGAGTGACAGGCGAACATATGCACTGCTCATGCCCAGCAATCACACCCTCGCAGTCAAAATAAATAAGACACCGAGGGGCGTTGTGTCGGGCAGGGCGGCCGCAGAGGCGCAGCCAGCCAACCAATGATGTCAGAAGACGGGCAGCGCTACCAAGGGGGTTGCAGCGTGTCATTACAAAGGAAAGTCACACCTCAGAGATGGTTTAATGGTCTCAGGGGACACATTGTAGACGTGTTGAGTTCGACGTGTGCAAGGAGAATAACTGAATGAGCCACCTTGTACAAATGCAGCATTACTGCTGTACAAGGTGGCTGTTATACATGCCAACGCCTGGGGGGGGACAGGTTCCCTTCAATTTCAGTTCTTGTGTCTGCGTGGCGTTTGCAGGACATGATGCCGGCTACACAGCAGGGGAACAGCTGGCGTTACTGAACCCCACTGACACATTGACGGGTGTTTTTCTCTGTGCAGCCAGCACTTCCGGGCACCAACTGGCAGTGTTAGAGCCCAGGGACAGCAGGAGGAGCAGATTTGTTTTGCCAGATACACAGCTGGGAATCAGCTGACGTTACTGAAACCCAATAACACGGCAGCAAGTGTTAACTGTGCAGCCAGCACTTCCAGGCACCAACTGGCGGTGCTAGAGCCCAGGGACAGCAGGAGGAGCAGAGGAACACAGTGTAGGCCAAAGCCTGATTGTAGCAAGTCGAAAGGGAACCTTTAACCCCCACCCCCATGGCGTTTGTAGCTGAAAGAGCCATCTTGTGCAGCACTAAGGATGCAAAAGGAAAAGGTGGCTCTTTTAATTATGCTCCTTGCAAACACAGAAATAAACACTTAGAAAATGTGTCCCCTGATACCGTGAGACCGTCCCGGAGGTGGGACTTTCCTTCGCAATGGGACGCAGCTCAGCCGTCATTCCTACCCCCTTGGTGGCGTGCACCGCCTCCTCAGCGTTGTTTGAATCTGTCCCGGAGCCTGCGCTGTTATGTTATCCCTTGGTCAGGCGCACTTAGCGCTGCCGGTCTTCTGACATCATTTGGTGTCAGGCTGGCTGCGCCTGTGCGGCCGCGCTGGCCAAGATCCCGCATCGCAGTGTCATCTAATGTAATCCCACTGCGGGCCTGGGATCCATGGGCATGCGCAGTGCATATCCTCGCCTCTCACTCCCCTCCCTCCGGCTTCTTCAGACTGTGCGGCATCACGGCCGCGGCATGCTATTAGGGATCAGCTGACGGTGCAGAGTCTGAAGAAGGCGGAGGGAGATGAGTGAGAGCCTGAGGTGAAGATATGCACTGCGCATGCCCATGGATCCCAGGCCTGCAGTGTGATTAAATCAGAAGACACTGCGAGGCGGGATCGCGGCCAGCGCGGCCGCACATCCGCAGTCAGCCTGACACCAAATGATGTCGGAAGACGGGCAGCGCTAGGTGTGCATGGCCAAGGGACAACATAACAGCGCAGGCTCCGGGACAGAATCAAACAACGCTGAGGAGGCGGCGCACGCCACCAAGGGGGTAGGAATGACGGCTGTGCTGCATCACATTACGCAGGAAAGTCCCACCTCCAGGACGGTTTTACGGTATCAGTGGAAACATTTTATAAGTGTTAAGTTCTGCGTGTGCAAGGAGCTAAACTAAACGATCTACCTTTTCCTTGTGCAGCATTACTGCTGCACAAGGTGGCTCTTTCAGTAACAAACGCCTGGGGGGGGGACAGGTTCCCTTAAATTTTTGTTGTGCCAGCGTGGCGGTCGCATGACACGTTGCCGGATACACAGCAGGGGAGCAGCTGACGTTACTGAACCCCACTAACACATTGGCGAGGTGTTTGGCTCTGTGCAAACAGCACTTCCGGGCAACAACCAGCAGTGTTGGAGCCCAGGGACAGCAGGAGGAGCAGATTGCAGGCCGAAGCCTGCACTGCAGGCATGTAAATGTCTGTTAGTGTGCCAGCGTGGCGGTCACATGACACATTGCCGGATACACAGCAGGGGAGCAGCTGACGTTACTGAACCCCACTAACACATTGGCGAGGTGTTTGGCTCTGTGCAAACAGCACTTCCAGGCAACAACCAGCAGTGTTGGAGCCCAGGGACAGCAGGAGGAGCAGAGTGTAGGCCGAAGCCTGCACTGCAGGCATGTAAATGTCTGTTAGTGTGCCAGCGTGGCGGTCACATGACACGTTGCCGGATACACAGCAGGGGAGCAGCTGACGTTACTGAACCCCACTAACACATTGGCGAGGTGTTTGGCTCTGTGCAAACAGCACTTCCGGGCAACAACCAGCAGTGTTGGAGCCCAGGGACAGCAGGAGGAGCAGAGTGTAGGCCGAAGCCTGCACAGGAGGCATGTAAATGTCTTTTAGTGTGCCAGCATGGCGGTCGCATGACACGTTGCCGGATACACAGCAGGGGAGCAGCTGACGTTACTGAACCCCACTAACACATTGGCGAGGTGTTTGGCTCTGTGCAAACAGCACTTCTGGGCAACAACCAGCAGTGTTGGAGCCCAGGGACAGCAGGAGGAGCAGAGTGTAGGCCGAAGCCTGCACTGGAGGCATGTAAATGTCTGTTAGTGTGCCAGCGTGGCGGTCGCAAAACACGTTGCCGGATACACAGCAGGGGAGCAGCTGACGTTACTGAACCCCACTAACACATTGGCGAGGTGTTTGGCTCTGTGCAAACAGCACTTCCGGGCAAAAACCAGCAGTGTTGGAGCCCAGGGACAGCAGGAGAAGCAGAGTGTAGGCCGAAGCCTGCACTGGAGGCATGTAAATGTCTGTTAGTGTGCCAGCATGGCGGTCGCATGACACGTTGCCGGATACACAGCAGGGGAGCAGCTGACGTTACTGAAACCCACTAACACATTGGCGAGGTGTTTGGCTCTGTGCAAACAGCACTTCCGGGCAACAACCAGCAGTGTTGGAGCCCAGGGACAGCAGGAGGAGCAGAGTGTAGGCCGAAGCCTGCACTGGAGGCATGTAAATGTCTGTTAGTGTGCCAGCGTGGCGGTCGCATGACACGTTGCCGGATACACAGCAGGGGAGCAGCTGACGTTACTGAACCCCACTAACACATTGGCGAGGTGTTTGGCTCTGTGCAAACAGCACTTCCGGGCAAAAACCAGCAGTGTTGGAGCCCAGGGACAGCAGGAGAAGCAGAGTGTAGGCCGAAGCCTGCACTGGAGGCATGTAAATGTCTGTTAGTGTGCCAGCATGGCGGTCGCATGACACGTTGCCGGATACACAGCAGGGGAGCAGCTGACGTTACTGAAACCCACTAACACATTGGGGAGGTGTTTGGCTCTGTGCAAACAGCACTTCCGGGCAACAACCAGCAGTGTTGGAGCCCAGGGACAGCAGGAGGAGCAGAGTGTAGGCCGAAGCCTGCACTGGAGGCATGTAAATGTCTGTTAGTGTGCCAGCGTGGTGGTCGCATGACACGTTGCCGCACACACAGCTGGGGAGCAGCTGACGTTACTGAACCCCAATAACAGAGGAGCGACTGTTGACTGTGCGGACAGCACTTCCAGGCACCAACTAGCGGTGTTAGAGCCCAGGGACAGCAGGAGGAGCAGAGGAACACCGTGTAGGCCGAAGCCTGATTGGAGCAATTCGAAAGGGAACCTTTAACCCCCCCAAGGCGTTTGTAGCTGAAAGAGCCATCTTGTGCAGCACAAAGGATGCAAAAGGAAAAGGTGGCTCTTTTAATTATGCTCCTTGCAAACACAGAACTAAACACTTATAAAATGTGTCCCCTGATACCGTTAGACTGTCCCGGAGGTGGGACTTTCCTTTGTAATGGGACGCAGCACAGCCGTCATTCCTACCCCCTTGGTGGCGTGCGCCGCCTCCTCAGCGTTGTTTGATTCTGTCCCGGAGCCTGCGCTGTTATGTTATCCCTTGGCCAGGCACATTTAGCGCTGCCCGTCTTCTGACATCATTTGGTGTCAGGCTGGCTGCGCCTGTGCGGGCCTGGGATCCGTGGCCATGCGAAGTGCTTATCCTCGCCTCTCACTCCCCTCCCTCCGGCTTCTTCAGACTGTGCGCCGTCACGGCCGTGGCATGATATTAGGGATCAGCTGACGGCACACAGTCTGAAGAAGGCGGAGGGAGATGAGTGACAGCCTGAGGTGAAGATATGCACTGCGCATGGCCATGTGTTGTGAACTCTATTTCTGGGCTCCCTCTTGTGGTCACAAGTGTTACTGTGTGAGTGCTGTCTCTCTGCAGGTTTGTGACTGGCATCAGCTGTCTCGTTATCTGTGGGCTGGTTTTCTATGTAAGCTCACTTGGACTCTCAGTCTATGCCTGCTGTCGTTGTATTCAGTGCTATTCTGATTGCTCCTGTCTACATCCGTAATCAGTCTCTCCATGAGAAGCTAAGTTCTGTTTGCTTATTCTTGCTCATCTATGTTCAATATGTTTCCTTGAATATTATGAGTTTCGTCCAGCTTGCTAATATGTGATTTCTCCGCTTGCTGTAGCTCTGGGGTGCTGAGTTGCTCCCCTCACATCGTTAGTTGGTGTGGGGGTTCTCGCATTCCCTGCGTGGATATTTTTGTATAGGGTTTTTTACTGACCGCACAGATCCCTTGCTATTTTCTGCTATCTAGCGTTAGCGGGCCTCATTTGCTTAACCTGTTTCATCTCTGCGTTTGTCTTTTCCTCTTAACTCACCGTTATTATTTGTGGGGGGCTGTTCTATATCTTTGGGATTATTTCTCTGAGGCAAGTGAGGTCTTACTTTATCTCTAGGGGTAGTCAGTTTCTCAGGCCGTGAAGAGACGTCTAGGATTTCAGGAAACGTTCCACGGCTACCTTTAGTGTGTTTGGTTAGGATCAGGTTTTGCGGTCAGTCCAGTTACCACATCCCCAGAGCTTGTCCTATTTTCTCTGACTTAGCTGGTTAGATTTGTGATCCTAAGCCACTGGGATCATAACAGCCATGGATCCCAGGCCCGCAGTGTGATTAAATCAGAAGACACTGCGAGGCGGGATCTTGGCCAGCGCGGCCACACAGGCGCAGTCAGCCTGACACCAAATGATGTCAGAAGACGGACAGCGCTAATTGTGCCTGGCCAAGGGATAACATAACAGCGCAGGCTCTGGGACAGAATCAAACAACGCTGAAGAGGCGGCGCATGGCACCAAGGGGGTAGGAATGACGGCTGTGCTGCGTCACATTACGCAGGAAAGTCCCACCTCCAGGACGGTTTTATGGTATCAGTGGAAACATTTTATAAGTGTTAAGTTCTGCGTGTGCAAGGAGCTAAACTAAACGAGCTACCTTTTCCTTGTGCAGCATTACTGCTGCACAAGGTGGCTCTTTCAGTAACAAACGCCTGGGGGGGGGACAGGTTCCCTTAAATTTTTGTTGTGCCAGCGTGGCGGTCGCATGACACGTTGCCGGATACACAGTAGGGGAGCCGCTGACGTTACTGAACCCCACTAACACATTGGCGAGGTGTTTGGCTCTGTGCAAACAGCACTTCCGGGCAACAACCAGCAGTGTTGGAGCCCAGGGACAGCAGGAGGAGCAGAGTGTAGGCCGAAGCCTGCACTGGAGGCATGTAAATGTCTGTTAGTGTGCCAGCGTGGCGGTCGCATGACACGTTGCCGGATACACAGCAGGGGAGCAGCTGACGTTACTGAACCCCACTAACACATTGGCGAGGTGTTTGGCTCTGTGCAAACAGCACTTCCGGGCAACAACCAGCAGTGTTGGAGCCCAGGGACAGCAGGAGGAGCAGAGTGTAGGCCGAAGCCTGCACTGGAGGCATGTAAATGTCTTTTAGTGTGCCAGCATGGCGGTCGCATGACACGTTGCCGGATACACAGCAGGGGAGCAGCTGACGTTACTGAACCCCACTAACACATTGGCGAGGTGTTTGGCTCTGTGCAAACAGCACTTCTGGGCAACAACCAGCAGTGTTGGAGCCCAGGGACAGCAGGAGGAGCAGAGTGTAGGCCGAAGCCTGCACTGGAGGCATGTAAATGTCTGTTAGTGTGCCAGCGTGGCGGTCGCATGACACGTTGCCGGATACACAGCAGGGGAGCAGCTGACGTTACTGAAACCCACTAACACATTGGCGAGGTGTTTGGCTCTGTGCAAACAGCACTTCCGGGCAACAACCAGCAGTGTTGGAGCCCAGGGACAGCAGGAGGAGCAGAGTGTAGGCCGAAGCCTGCACTGGAGGCATGTAAATGTCTGTTAGTGTGCCAGCGTGGTGGTCGCATGACACGTTGCCGCACACACAGCTGGGGAGCAGCTGACGTTACTGAACCCCAATAACAGAGGAGCGACTGTTGACTGGGCGTACAGCACTTCCAGGCACCAACTAGCAGTGTTAGAGCCCAGGGACAGCAGGAGGAGCAGATTGGAGGTATTGCTGCACACACAGCTGGGGAGCAGCTGACGTTACTGAACCCCAATAACAGAGGAGCAACTGTTGACTGTGCGGACAGCACTTCCAGGCACCAACTAGCAGTGTTAGAGCCCAGGGACAGCAGGAGGAGCAGATTGGAGGTATTGCCGCACACACAGCTGGGGAGCAGCTGACGTTACTGAACCCCAATAACAGAGGAGCGACTGTTGACTGTGCGGACAGCACTTCCAGGCACCAACTAGCGGTGTTAGAGCCCAGGGACAGCAGGAGGAGCAGAGGAACACCGTGTAGGCCGAAGCCTGATTGGAGCAATTCGAAAGGGAACCTTTAACCCCTCCAAGGCGTTTGTAGCTGAAAGAGCCATCTTGTGCAGCACAAAGGATGCAAAAGGAAAAGGTGGCTCTTTTAATTATGCTCCTTGCAAACACAGAACTAAACACTTATAAAATGTGTCCCCTGATACCGTGAGACTGTCCCGGAGGTGGGACTTTCCTTCGTAATGGGACGCAGCACAGCCGTCATTCCTACCCCCTTGGTGGCGTGCGCCGCCTCCTCAGCGTTGCCGTGGCATGCTATTAGGGATCAGCTGACGGCACACAGTCTGAAGAAGGCGGAGGGAGATGAGTGACAGCCTGAGGTGAAGATATGCACTGCGCATGGCCATGTGTTGTGAACTCTATTTCTGGGCTCCCTCTTGTGGTCACAAGTGGTACTGTGTGAGTGCTGTCTTTCTGCAGGTTTGTGACTGGCATCAGCTGTCTCGTTATCTGTGGGCTGGTTTTCTATGTAAGCTCACTTGGACTCTCAGTCTATGCCTGCTGTCGTTGTATTCAGTGCTATTCTGATTGCTCCTGTCTACATCCGTAATCAGTCTCTCCATGAGAAGCTAAGTTCTGTTTGCTTATTCTTGCTCATCTATGTTCAATATGTTTCCTTGAATATTATGAGTTTCGTCCAGCTTGCTAATATGTGATTTCTCCGCTTGCTGTAGCTCTGGGGTGCTGAGTTGCTCCCCTCACATCGTTAGTTGGTGTGGGGGTTCTCGCATTCCCTGCGTGGATATTTTTGTATAGGGTTTTTTACTGACCGCACAGATCCCTTGCTATTTTCTGCTATCTAGCATTAGCGGGCCTCATTTGCTTAACCTGTTTCATCTCTGCGTTTGTCTTTTCCTCTTAACTCACCGTTATTATTTGTGGGGGGCTGTTCTATATCTTTGGGGTTATTTCTCTGAGGCAAGTGAGGTCTTACTTTATCTCTAGGGGTAGTCAGTTTCTCAGGCCGTGAAGAGACGTCTAGGATTTCAGGAAACGTTCCACGGCTACCTTTAGTGTGTTTGGTTAGGATCAGGTTTTGCGGTCAGTCCAGTTACCACATCCCCAGAGCTTGTCCTATTTTCTCTGACTTAGCTGGTTAGATTTGTGATCCTAAGCCACTGGGATCATAACAGCCATGGATCCCAGGCCCGCAGTGTGATTAAATCAGAAGACACTGCGAGGCGGGATCTTGGCCAGCGCGGCCACACAGGCTTAGTCAGCCTGATACCAAATGATGTCAGAAGACGGGCAGCGCTAAGTGTGCCTGGCCAAGGGATAACATAACAGCGCAGGCTCTGGGACAGAATCAAACAACGCTGAAGAGGCGGCGCATGGCACCAAGGGGGTAGGAATGACGGCTGTGCTGCGTCACATTACAAAGGAAAGTCCCACCTCCGGGACAGTTTTACGGTATCAGTGGACACATTTTATAAGTGTTAAGTTCTGTGTGTGCAAGGAGCTAAACAAAAATAGCTACCTTTTCCTTGTGCAGCATTACTGCTGCACAAGGTGGCTCTTTCAGTAACAAACGCCTGGGGGGGGGGGACAGGTTCCCTTAAATTTCAGTTGTTGTGTCAGCGTGGCGGTCGCAGGACACATTGCCGACTACACAGCTGGGGATCAGCTGACGTTACTGACACCCAATAACACTGGGTCGTATGTTTTGACTGTGCAGACGGCACTTCTGAGCCTCAACTGGCGTTGTTGGAGCCCAGGAATTACAGTTCAGGTGGTAGAAAGATGAAGACAACAGGAGACCTGGATACTGTAGACAGTCACCCAATTATTTAATCAGGAAGAGGAGTGGCAAATTCCTGCGAGATCCAGGGCTGGTTCATTTTCAGGAAAGTAAGCCCGTCAACGTTATCGGAGGATAGTCGCATGCGACGGTCTGTTAGTACACCACCTGCAGCACTAAAGACGCATTCCGATAGTACACTAGCCGCAGGGCAAGCCAGCACCTCCAATGCATACTGGCTTAGCTCTGGCCATGTATCCAGCTTAGAGACCCAAAACTTGAAAGGGGAAGAGCCGTCTGGGAGTACAGTAAGAGGGCAAGACATGTAGTCTGTCACCATCTGACGGAACCGTTGCCTCCTGCTGACTGGAGCCGCCTGTGATGGTGTAGACATTTGTGGTGGGCACACAAAACTCTGCCACAGTTGGGCCATACTGGTCTTGCCTTGGGCAGAGGCACTGCTTCTGCTCCCTCTTTGTGCAGAGCCTCCTCCACTGCCAGGACGCACTGAGCTGCTTTGTAAAGCACTAGCAGCACTTCTCTCAGTTGGACTGGAGAAGATGATGGAATTCACCAGTGTGTCTTGGTACTCCCACATTTTACGCTCCTGGTTCAACGGTGTGATAAGGCTTTGTACGTTGTCCCGGTAGCGAGGATCGAGGAGGGTGTACACCCAATAATCAGCCATGTTGAGAATGTGGGCGATGCGGTGGTCGTTTCTCAGGCACTGCAGCATGTAATCAACCATGTGCTGCAGACTGCCAACTGCCCAAGAAACGCTGTCCCCTGCTTGAGGCGTGATCTCTGCCCACTCTTCATCACACCACCCTCGCTGTACACACTGACTACTGGACAATTGTGTAACTCCCTCCTCTGGATGGATGTCTTCCTCCTCCATTGACTCCTCTTCATCCTCCTCACAAAGTATCCCCTGCCCTACACGTTTGTGAGGAACCACGTGGCGCTGACTGTCCAGAAGCTGATGGAAATGGTGAATCCTCATCCTCCACCTCTTCCACAACATCATCCCTTAGCGCTTGCAGTGTTTGTTGAAGCAGGCAGATAAGGGGGAAAGTCATGCTGACTAGTGCATCATCTGCACTCGCCATCAGCGTGGAATAATCGAAGGGACGCAAAACCTGGCAGATGTCCTTCATAGTGGCCCACTCTGTGGTTGTGAAGTCTGAATGGCGCGGAGTGCGACTTCTTTGCGCCTGATGCAGCTGGTACTCCATTACTGCTTGCTGCTGCTCACACAACCGCTCCAACATATGTAACGTGGAATTCCACCTGGTAGGTAGGTCTCATATGATGCGATGTTCCGGAAGGCGGAATCGGCATTGCAGAGCTTCAATGCGAGATCTTGCCGTGCTGGAACGCCGCAAGTGAGCACACTCTAGGCGGACCTTGTGCAGCAGTGCATCAAGATCCGGATAGTCCCTCAGAAAACTCTGCACGACCAAGTTGAGCACATGTGCCAGACATGGGATGTGAGTGAGGTTGCCGAGGCCCAGAGCTGCCACAAGATTTCGGCCATTGTCACACACTACCATGCCTGGCTGGAGATTCGCTGGCACAAACCACACATCGCTCTCCTGCTTGATGGCATTCCAGAGCTCTTGCGCTGTGTGGCTTCGATTCCCCAAAGAAATTAATTTCAAGACGGCCTGTTGTCGTTTGGCCACAGCTGTGCTCATGTCGGTCGTAACAGGTAAACATTCACGGGTCCATGTGGAGGTGGACTGTGATGGCTCCTGCAGCGATGATTCTGAGGAACTTGTGTATGAGGAGGAGTCAATGCATACAGACTGGATTCCTGCAATCCTTGGAGTGGGCAGGACACGTCCTGCGCCACTCGCACGATCTGTACCCGACTCAAAAACATTAACCCAATGGGCAGTGAGGGAAAGGTATCGCCCCTGTCCATGGTGACTGGTCCACGCATCGGTGGTGAGGTGGACCTTGCTACTGACGGCGTTCTGTGGCGCATGTTTTATGTGTCCCTCCACATGCTTGTGCAGGGCAGGGATGGCTTGCCTGCTGAAATAAAAGTGGCTGGGCACATTGTACTGTGGGACTGCCAATGCCATCAAGTCACGGAAGCTGTCAGTCTCCACCAGCCTGAATGACAGCATTTCCAGTGACAGAAGTTTGGCAATGCCTGCATTCAGAGCCTGTGCTCGTGGGTGGTTTGCCGAGAATGGCCGCCTTTTCTCCCATGCCTGTACTACCGATGGCTGTAGACTGGGCAGGGAGTGTGAGGATGACTGGGTACGTGGTGCTGCGGGTGGAATTACAGTGGGTCTCTGGACAACAGTGCCAGAGGTTCTTCCATGGCGATCCTGGGAGGAAGCCGAACCAGCTGTGTGTGAGCTGGAGGAAGAGGGAACACGAGCTGAAGTGGTGGTAGCTGCCGCTGTTGGTTGGTCTAGGTCTTCAGTGTGTTTTTGTAACTCCACCGCGTGCCTGGTCTGCACATGTTTCCACATATTTGAGGTATTGAGGTTGCCGACATTTCTCCCTCTTTTGATTTTCTGATGACACACCTTGCATTTGACAAAGCAAATGTCATCTGCAACTGTGTCAAAAAAGGGCCAGGCACTGCAAGTCTTGGGAGCGCCCTTTTTGGCTTTTGGAAGAGACATGCTCCTAACGGGTGCCGAAGTGGAGACTACAGGCTCCGCAGTCTTCCCCCTCCCTCTCCCTCTTTGGCCCGTTCGGGGAATCTCTTCCTCACTGTCTCGTCTCCTGCATCTTCGTATACTTACCTGTCCCGGCGCGCCGCTGCTGCAGCTCCTGCTGGTTCGGCTTCCGGCGTGCGCGTTCGTCTCTGCACGCTCCCGGTCCGTCCGCGCGCCGCCTGGATCCTGGGTCTGGACTCCGGCGCATGCGCACTTCTCCTGACATCTGCGCTGTTGGTGCACGCGTACTCCCTCTGGCCTGTCCTCTCTCTCTCTCCGCTCCTCCCCCTGACCTTGGAGGGATCTTGACCCGGAAGTGCTGTGCAACTCCACTATATCAGGTTTCCTGTCCTCCTTCTCTTTGCCTGATTGTCATTTGTCTTCTTGTGACTCAGGTCCCGCTAACCCTGCTCTGTGTTGCTCTGTCCTGAGCGTCCATCAAATCCTGCTCAGCCCTTTGCGTTAGTCTTATCCTGCTCTGTCCTCTGTGTCCGCCATATCCTGCTCAGTCCTGTGCGTCTGCCTTATCCTGCTCTGTCCTCTGTGTCCGCCATATCTTGCTCAGTCTAGTGCTTCTATCTTACTCAGCCTGTTCTGTACTACCACTATACCGTTTACCCTGTGTCTCCGTTGTTTGCCAGTTCAACGTCTTCTCCGCTCCTACTACCTGTCTCTGGGTTCCAGCTTCTCGGCAATAGTCTCCCTTGGGTCTGCCCCTAACACTCCCTGTATAGGGGGTGGTCTACCTGGCCAGCTCGCCTTTGGGAGGTTCATTGTCGTGGATCTGTGGGTCCACCCCAGGTATTCCAATTGGACTGCACTCGGATGACATCTGAGTGCAGTCTGATCGTTACACTCAGAGCTGCTCCCACCACCTTCCTGTCCCTCACGCCACGATGGGTCAAGGACCTCTTCATCTACACTACCCTCTGCCACCAACTGCTCCTCCTGGGTAGTCTCGGCAGCACAGCACGCACCAGAAAGTGGCACCTGAGTGTCATCATCAGATGCGTACTGCAGTGTGGTGACCGGAGGCACTGGCCCACCCGCCTCTTCAGGGTCAGAGAGACAAAGCTGTTGCGCATCACTGCACACTGCCTCTTCTTCCATTTCTCCAATGCTGCTTGGCTGGCACCCTGTTTCCAAGCCAAGAGATTCAGAGAACAGAAGTAGAGACGGCTCCTGTCCTGGGCTCTCTGACTGCCTGGGCAATTTGGCAGGTGGTGAAGAGACAGATGGGTGCTCTCCAGTGCTCTGTGCCTGAGAGGATGTGGCACTAATTGAAGTTGATGCGTTAGCTGCCATCCATCCGACAACGGCTTCAATTTGGTCTTCACGCAGCAGCGGTGTACGGCGCTCTACGACAAAGCTGCGCATGAAGGACTGTTCCCTGCTGAAACTGGGTGATGATGAGTCACCGGTGCCCGCAGCAGGCACAGAATCCCCACGTCCTCTCCCTGCTCCGCGCCCACGCCCACGTGCCTTACTCCCTGCCTTCTTCATCTTGGTTGACTGATAAAGATAAGCAGAAAAGTACTAAGGGCTTAGTGTGCTTATTCCTGAACAGCTCCTAACAGGTATAAGAAACACTAATTTTCTAAAGTGTGGACTAGACTTTAATATGAGCTAATGTGGCCTACATAACTGTAAAGTGGTGTGTTTGGTGAACTTTATTATTTATTTTTATTTTTTTTGGCAGAAATGACTACAGGGCGAGCTGCACTCACACGGAGACCGTGCAGACAGCCGTAAACGGCGCTGCAAGGCCCAAAAAACCTCCTCTAGGTTATCCTATGTAGTGTTTTTCCACAATTTAGCTGGATACGGGTGGAAAGCCACTAATACGAATTATTTGAAAAAATGTGCAGCAGCCTGCACTATTTGCAAAAAAGGACAATGTATTTTACGGTATGAGGCAGTGACGCACCCTGAGCTGGATACAACCGGCTGTGGCTGCACACAGACTACAGGGCGAGCTGCACTCACACGGAGACCATGCAGACAGCCGTAGATGGCGCTGCAAGGCCCAAAAAACCTCCACTAGGTTATCCTATGTGGTGTTTTTCCACAATTTAGCTGGATACGGGTGGAAAGCCACTAATAGAAATTGTTTGAAAAAATGTGCAGCAGCCTGCACTATTTGCAAAAAAGGACAATGGATAGAACAGTATGAGTCAGTGAACCACCCTGAGCTGAATACGACCGGCTATGGCTGCACACAGACTACAGAGTGGGCTGCACTCACACACATACACACACAGAGACCTTGCAGATCGCTGTGAAAACAGCACTGCAAGGCAAAAGCAAGGTGAACACACAGCGGTTGCTAAATTAGCCTGGGAAAAGCACAATGAAGCAAATTGCTATCTCAACTGGCCCTCAGTCAGGACACAGCGTCCTATGTCATGTTCCCAATGGCAGGGAATTAAACACATAACACGGGCAAAAACAGGACGAGCTCTAGGGTGATGGAACCAGAGCTGACCGCGATCCTGAACCTCAACACTCAACTAACAGCAGCCGGGGAACGTTCCTGGGGGACTCTAGAAGTCTCACGCCAGCCGGAGATCTAGTTACCCCTATCAGAAGAATCACAGACCTATCTTGCCTCCAGAGAAATATTCCCACAGAAATAGCAGCCCCCCACATATAATGACGGTGAAATGAGAGGAAGGCACAAACGTAGTTATGAAAACAGATTCAGCAAAATGAGGCCCGCTTAAGCTAGATAGCAGAGGATACAAAAGGTGAACTGCGCGGTCAGCTTAAAACCCTTCAAAATACCATCCTGAAATTACTTGAACTCATGTGCCAACTCATGGTACATGAGTGGTAATTTCAGCCCACTAGAGCAACCAGCAGCAGAGAATTACATATCTGCAAGCTGGACTAAAAACATGAAAGCAAACATGAAACAGGGAAATCCAGACTTAGCTTGTCTTGAAGGCCTAGGAGCAGGTAGCAAAGGTAACAGAGACACACTGATACATTGATAGCCGGCAAGGGAATGTGTCATGGTTCCCAATGGCAAGGGAACGTCAGAAACATATAAATAACGGACGAGCTCTCGGGTGATGGAAACTTGAGCTGACCATGAGCTAAATCTACCACACAACTAATAGTAGCCAGGGAGCATACCTACGACTTCCTAGATGCCACGCGCCAGCCGGAGAACTAACTATGCCTGGTAGAGGAAGGAACAGACCTGGCTTACCTCTAGTGAAATTCCCCAAAGATGATAGCAGCCCCCCACATATATTAACGGTGATTTCAGAGGAAATGACATACACAGTATGAAAGTAGATTTAGCAAAGAGAGGTCCACTTACTAGATAGCAGAAGGATACAAAAGAGGACTTCACGGTCAACTGAAAACCCTTTCAAAAACCATCCTGAAATTACTTTAAGACTCCTGTGTCAACTCATCACACAGGAGTGGCAATTTCAGCCCACAAGAGCTTCCAGCAACAGAAAATGACAAAACTGTAAACTGGACAAAAGTACAAAAACGATAAGGACTAAAAGTCCACTTAGCTGATCAGCAGACTAGTAGCAGGAACATGCAACCGAAAGGCTCTGGTTACAATGATGACCGGCAAGGAAATGACTGGAGAGCAAGGCTAAATAGGAAACTCCCAAACACTGATGGAAGCAGGTGAACAGAAACAGCAAAGTGCAAACAAGTCACCAGTACCACCAGCAACCACCAGGGGAGCCCAAAAAGCGGATACACAACAGTACCCTCCCCTTAAGGAGGGGGCACCGAACCCTCACAAGAACCGCCAGGGCGATCTGGATGAGCCCTATGAAAGGCACGAACCAAATCCGAGGCATGAACATCAGAGGCAGTTACCCAAGAATTATCTTCCTGACCATAGCCCTTCCATTTAACCAGATATTGAAGTCTCCGTCTGGAAATACGGGAGTCCAAGATCTTCTCTACCACGTACTCCAATTCACCCTCCACCAGCACAGGAGCAGGAGGTTCAGTAGAAGGAACCACCGGTACCTCATATCTCCGCAACAACGACCGATGGAATACATTATGGATAGCGAAAGATGCCGGGAGGTCCAAACGAAAGGAAACAGGGTTAAGAATCTCCAAAATCCTATAAGGACCGATGAACCGAGGCTTAAATTTAGGAGAAGAAACCCTCATAGGGACAAAACGGGAAGACAACCACACCAAGTCCCCAACACGAAGGTGAGGACCAACACGACGACGGCGGTTAGCAAACTGCTGAGTCCTCTCCTGGGACAATTCCAAATTATCCACCACTTGTCCCCAAATCCGATGCAACCGATCCACTACCGCATCCACTCCAGGACAATCCGAAGATTCAACCTGACCAGATGAAAAACGCGGATGAAGCCCTGAATTGCAAAAGAAAGGAGAAACCAAAGTGGCAGAACTAGCCCGATTATTAAGAGCAAACTCTGCCAACGGCAGAAAGGCAACCCAATCATCCTGATCCGCAGACACAAAACACCTCAAATAAGTCTCTAAAGTTTGATTAGTTCGCTCCGTCTGGCCATTGGTCTGAGGATGGAATGCAGACGAAAAAGACAAATCAATGCCCAACCTGGCACAGACTGCCCGCCAAAATCTAGACACGAACTGGGTACCCCTGTCAGAAACGATGTTTTCCGGAATACCATGCAAGCGAACCACATTTTGAAAAAACAGAGGGACCAACTCAGATGAGGAAGGCAACTTAGGCAATGGCACCAAATGAACCATTTTAGAAAAACGGTCACACACCACCCAGATGACAGACATCTTCTGAGAAACTGGGAGATCCGAGATAAAGTCCATAGAGATGTGCGTCCAAGGCCTCTTCGGAATAGGCAAGGGCAACAATAACCCACTAGCCTTAGAACAACAAGGCTTGGCCCGAGCACACACATCGCAAGACTGCACAAAAACACGCACACCTCGAGACAGGGAAGGCCACCAGAAGGATCTAGCCACCAAATCTCTGGTGCCAAAAATTCCCGGATGACCTGCCAGAGTAGAAGAATGAACTTCCGAGATGACTCTACTGGTCCAATCGTCAGGAACAAACAGTGTACCAGACGGACAACGATCAGGTCTATCCGCCTGAAATTCTTGCAAAGCACGTCGCAGATCTGGGGAGACAGCAGACAAAACCACCCCATCCTTAAGGACACCAGCAGGTTCAGAATTCCCAGGAGAGTCAGGCTCAAAACTCCTAGAAAGAGCATCTGCCTTCACATTCCTAGAACCCGGTAAGTACGAGACCACAAAATTAAACCGAGAAAAGAACAACGACCAACGTGCCTGTCTAGGATTCAGGCGCCTGGCAGACTCTAAATAAATGAGATTCTTGTGATCAGTCAAAACTACCACCTGATGTCTGGCACCCTCAAGCCAATGACGCCACTCCTCAAATGCCCACTTCATGGCCAAAAGCTCCCGAAAGGCCTCCACAGCAGCAGGGGACCAATTGGCAACATCAGCACCCTTTTTAGTCAAATCCGTCAGAGGTTTAGCAACGCCAGAAAAACCAGCTATAAATCGGCGATAAAAATTAGCAAAGCCCAAGAATTTCTGAAGACTCTTCAGAGAAGTAGGCTGCGTCCAGTCATAAATAGCCCGAACCTTGACAGGGTCCATCTCAATAGAAGAAGGGGAAAAAATGTACCCCAAAAAGGAAATTTTTTGAACCCCAAAGACACACTTTGAACCCTTTACACACAAAGAATTCTCCCGCAAAACCTGAAAAACCCTCCTGACCTGCTGAACATGAGACTCCCAGTCATCAGAAAAAAATCAAAATATCATCCAAATACACAATCATAAATTTATCCAAATATTCACGGAAAATATCATGCATTAAGGACTGAAAGACCGAAGGTGCATTAGAAAGGCTGAAAGGCATTACTAAATACTCAAAATGGCCCTCAGGAGTATTAAATGCGGTTTTCCACTCATCCCCCTGCTTAATTCGCACCAAATTATACGCCCCACGAAGATCAATCTTAGAGAACCACTTAGCCCCCCTTATGCGAGCAAACAAATCAGTCAGCAAAGGCAACGGATACTGATATTTGACTGTAATTTTATTCAGGAGTCGATAATCAATACAAGGCCTCAGAGAGCCATCCTTTTTAGAGACAAAGAAAAAACCGGCTCCTAAAGGTGATGAAGAAGGACGAATATGTCCCTTTTCCAGGGACTCCTTAATATACTCGCGCATAGCAGCATGTTCAGGTACAGATAGGTTAAACAAACGACCCTTTGGAAATTTACTGCCAGGAATCAGATCTATGGCGCAATCACAATCCCTGTGGGGAGGGAGTGAACCAATTTTAGGCTCTTCAAAAATATCACGATAATCAGACAAAAATGCCGGAATCTCAGATGGAATAGATGACGAAATGGACACCAAAGGTATGTCCCCATGAGCCCCCCGACATCCTCAGCTTAACACAGACATAGCTTTCCAGTCAAGGACTGGGTTATGAGATTGTAACCATGGTAATCCAAGCACCAAAACATCATGTAAATTGTACAACACAAGGAAGCGAATCACCTCCTGATGGTCTGGAGTCATACGCATAGTCACTTGCGTCCAGAACTGTGGTTTATTACAAGCCAAAGGTGTAGAATCAATACCCTTCAGAGGTATAGGGACTTCCAGAGGCTCTAAATCAAACCCACAGTGCCTGGCAAAGGACCAGTCCATAAGACTCAGAGCGGCGCCAGAGTCCACATAGGCATCCACGGTAATAACTGATAATGAACAAATCAAGGTTACAGACAAAATAAATTTGGACTGTAAAGTGCCAATTGAAATAGACTTGTCAACCTTCTTAGTACGTTTAGAGCATGCTGATATAACATGAGCAGAATCACCACAATAGAAGCATAACCCATTTTTACGCCTATAATTCTGCCGCTCGCTTCTGGACATAATTCTGTCACATTGCATTTTCTCTGGCGTCTCTTCAGAAGATACCGCCAAATGGTGCACGGGTTTGCGCTCCCGCAATCGCCGATCAATCTGAATAGCCATTGTCATGGACTCATTCAGACCTGTAGGCGCAGGGAACCCGACCATAACATCTTTAACGGCATCAGAAAGGCCCTCTCTGAAATTTGCCGCTAGGGCGCACTCATTCCACTGAGTAAGCACAGACCATTTACGAAATTTTTGGCAGTATATCTCAGCTTCATCTTGCCCTTGAGATAGGGCTATCAAAGCTTTTTCAGCTTGAATCTCCAAATTAGGTTCCTCATAAAGCAACCCTAAAGCCAGGAAAAACGCATCCACATTGAGCAACGCAGGATCCCCTGGTGCCAATGAAAATGCCCAATTTTGAGGGTCACCTCGCAGCAAAGAGATTACAATCTTAACCTGCTGGACAGGATCTCCTGAGGAGTGAGGTCTGAGAGAAAGGAATAATTTACAATTATATTTGAAATTCAGAAACCGAGATCTATCTCCGGAAAACACCTCTGGTGTAGGGATTTTAGGTTCAGAAATAGGAGTATGTATAACAAAATCTTGTAAATTTTGAACCTTCGTAGCAAGATTATTTAAACCTGCAGCCAAACTCTGAGGATCCATCTTTAAACAGGTGAGCTCAGAGCCATTCAAGGATTATAAGGAGAGAAAGGCAAAGGCTGCAATTAGAGCTGAAATACAACTGATCCAACTATGGAGCAAGCATAGGGGGAAAAAAAAAAAATTTTACAGACTTCTTTTTTCTCTCCTTTCTTCTGCCAATAAGTTTAACACGCGGCCGGTCATACTGTCATGGTTCCCAATGGCAAGGGAACGTCAGAAACATATAAATAACGGACGAGCTCTCGGGTGATGGAAACTCGAGCTGACCGTGAGCTAAATCTACCACACAACTAATAGTAGCCAGGGAGCATACCTACGACTTCCTAGATGCCACGCGCCAGCCGGAGAACTAACTACGCCTGGTAGAGGAAGGAACAGACCTGGCTTACCTCTAGTGAAATTCCCCAAAGATGATAGCAGCCTCCCACATATATTAACGGTGATTTCAGAGGAAATGACATACACAGTATGAAAGTAGATTTAGCAAAGAGAGGTCCACTTACTAGATAGCAGAAGGATACAAAAGAGGACTTCACGGTCAACTGAAAACCCTTTCAAAAACCATCCTGAAATTACTTTAAGACTCCTGTGTCAACTCATCACACAGGAGTGGCAATTTCAGCCCACAAGAGCTTCCAGCAACAGAAAATGACAAAACTGTAAACTGGACAAAAGTACAAAAATGATAAGGACTAAAAGTCCACTTAGCTGATCAGCAGACTAGTAGCAGGAACATGCAACCGAAAGGCTCTGGTTACAATGATGACCGGCAAGGAAATGACTGGAGAGCAAGGCTAAATAGGAAACTCCCAAACACTGATGGAAGCAGGTGAACAGAAACAGCAAAGTGCAAACAAGTCACCAGTACCACCAGCAACCACCAGGGGAGCCCAAAAAGCGGATACACAACAGGAATGACAGGAAAGTCAGGTTAAATAGGAAACACCCAGCCTCTGATGGACAGGTGGAAACCAGAGACCGCAACCCACCAAAGTCACCCAGTACCAGCTGTAACCACCAGAGGGAGCCCAAAAACAGAATCCACAACAGTACCCCCCCCCTTGAGGAGGGGTCACCGAACCCTCATGAGAACCCCCAGGGCGATCAGGATGAGCTCTATGGAAGGCGCGGACCAAATCAGTTGCATGAACATCAGAGGCGACCACCCAGGAATTATCCTCCTGACCATAACCCTTCCACTTAACCAAATACTGGAGTTTACGTCTGGAAACACGAGAATCCAAGATCTTCTCAACAACATACTCCAATTCTCCCTCCACCAGCACCGGAGCAGGAGGCTCAACCAAAGGAACAACGGGCACCTCATACCTCCGCAATAACGAGCGATGGAACACATTATGAATAGCAAACGATGCCGGGAGATCCAAGCGAAAAGATACAGGGTTAAGAATCTCCAAGATCTTATAAGGACCGATGAACCGAGGCTTGAACTTAGGAGAAGAGACCTTCATAGGGACAAAACGAGAAGACAACCACACCAAGTCCCCAACAAGAAGTCGAGGACCCACGCGGCGACGGCGATTAGCAAACTGCTGAGTCTTCTCCTGAGACAACTTCAAATTGTCCACCACCTGATTCCAAATCTGATGTAGCCTGTCCACCACCACGTCCACTCCAGGACAATCCGAAGGCTCCACCTGACCAGAGGAAAAACGAGGATGAAACCCCGAATTACAAAAGAAAGGAGAAACCAAAGTAGCAGAACTAGCCCGATTATTAAGGGCAAATTCGGCCAGTGGCAAAAAGGCAACCCAGTCATCTTGATCAGCAGAAACAAAACACCTTAAATAAGTTTCCAAGGTCTGATTAGTTCGCTCCGTCTGGCCATTCGTCTGAGGATGGAATGCAGACGAGAAAGACAAATCAATGCCCATCTTAGCACAAAACGTCCGCCAAAATCTAGACACAAACTGGGATCCCCTGTCAGAAACGATATTCTCCGGAATCCCATGCAAACGAACCACGTTCTGAAAAAATAAAGGGACCAACTCAGAGGAGGAAGGCAACTTAGGCAAGGGTACCAAATGAACCATCTTAGAAAAGCGGTCACACACAACCCAGATAACGGACATTTTCTGTGAGACAGGGAGATCTGAAATAAAATCCATGGAAATGTGCGTCCAAGGCCTCTTCGGGATAGGCAAGGATAACAACAACCCACTGGCCCGAGAACAGCAAGGCTTAGCCCGAGCACACACTTCACAAGACTGCACAAAGGTGCGCACATCCCTTGACAAGGAAGGCCACCAAAAAGACCTGGCCACCAAGTCTCTAGTACCAAATATTCCAGGATGACCAGCCAACACAGAAGAATGGACCTCGGAGATGACTCTACTGGTCCAATCATCCGGAACAAACAGTCTTTCTGGTGGACAACGATCAGGTTTATCCGCCTGAAACTCCTGCAATGCATGTCGCAAGTCTGGGGAGACGGCGGACAATATTACCCCATCCCTAAGGATACCAGTAGGCCCAGAGTCTCCAGGAGAGTCAGGCACAAAACTCCTGGAAAGAGCATCTGCCTTCACATTCTTTGAACCTGGCAGGTATGAAACCACAAAATTGAAACGAGAAAAAAACAACGACCAACGAGCCTGTCTAGGATTCAGACGCCTGGCAGACTCAAGGTAAATCAGATTTTTGTGATCAGTCAAGACCACCACACGATGTCTAGCACCCTCAAGCCAATGACGCCACTCCTCAAATGCCCACTTCATGGCCAAAAGCTCCCGATTACCCACATCATAATTGCGCTCGGCGGGCGAGAATTTTCTAGAAAAGAACGCACATGGCTTCATCACCGAGCCATCGGAACTTCTCTGTGACAAAACCGCCCCCGCTCCAATCTCGGAAGCATCAACCTCAACCTGAAAAGGAAGTGAAACATCTGGTTGACATAACACAGGAGCAGAAGAAAACCGGCGCTTAAATTCCTGAAAGGCCTCCACAGCCGTAGGAGACCAATTAGCAACATCAGCACCCTTTTTAGTCAAATCAGTCAAAGGTTTAACAACACTGGAAAAATTAGTAATGAACCGACGATAAAAATTAGCAAAACCCAAGAACTTCTGAAGACTCTTAACAGATGTAGGTTGTGTCCAGTCACAAATCGCCTGAACCTTGACGGGATCCATCTCAATAGTAGAAGGAGAAAAAAGAAATCTTCTGGACTCCGAAGAGACATTTTGAGCCCTTCACAAACAGAGAATTGGCCCGCAGGACTTGAAACACCTTCCTGACCTGTAGAACATGAGACTCCCAGTCATCAGAAAACACCAAAATATCATCCAAATACACAATCATAAACTTATCCAGATATTCACGGAAAATATTGTGCATAAAGGACTGAAAGACTGAAGGAGCATTAGAAAGTCCAAAAGGCATTACCAAATACTCAAAATGGCCCTCAGGTGTATTAAATGCGGTTTTCCACTCATCACCCTGCTTTATCCGCACAAGATTATACGCACCGCGAAGATCTATCTTAGTGAACCACCTAGCCCCCTTAATGCGAGCAAACAAATCAATCAATAATGGCAATGGATACTGATATTTGACTGTAATCTTATTCAGAAGGCGATAATCTATACAAGGCCTCAGGAAACCATCTTTTTTGCCACGAAAAAAAAACCTGCTCCCAGAGGGGACGAAGATGGACGAATATGTCCCTTTTCCAAGGACTCCTTAATATAATTCCGCATAGCAGTATGCTCTGGCACTGACAGATTAAATAAACGACCCTTAGGGAACTTACTGCCAGGAATTAATTCTATAGCACAGTCACAATCCCTATGAGGAGGGAGCGAATTGAGCTTAGGCTCCTCAAAAACATCCCGATAGTCAGACAAAAACGCAGGGACCTCAGAAGGAGTAGATGAAGCGATTGAAATCAGAGGTGCATCATCATGAACCCCCTGACATCCCCAGCTTAACACAGACATTGTTTTCCAATCCAGGACTGGATTATGAGTTTGTAACCATGGCAGACCAAGCACTAGTACATCATGTAAATTATACAGTACAAGGAAGCGAATCACCTCCTGATGAACGGGAGTCATGCGCATGGTCACTTGTGTCCAGTACTGCGGTTTATTCATAGCCAATGGTGTAGAGTCAATTCCCTTCAAAGGAATAGGAACTTCCAGAGGCTCCAGACTAAAACCGCAGCGTTTGGCAAATGACCAATCCATAAGACTCAGGGCAGCGCCCGAATCCACATAGGCATCGACGGAAATGGATGACAGTGAACAAATCAGAGTTACAGACAAAATGAACTTAGACTGCAGAGTACTAATGGCAAAAGATTTATCAACCTTTTTTGTGCGTTTAGAGCATGCTGATATAACATGAGCTGAATCACCACAATAAAAACACAATCCATTCTTCCGCCTATAATTTTGCCGTTCACTTCTGGACTGAATTCTATCACATTGCATAGTCTCAGGTGCCTGTTCAGAAGACACCGCCAACTGGTGCACAGGTTTTCGCTCCCGTAAACGCCGATCAATCTGAATGGCCATAGCCATAGACTCATTCAGACCTGTAGGCGCAGGGAACCCCACCATAATATCCTTAATGGCCTCAGAAAGACCATCTCTGAAGTTTGCAGCCAGGGCGCACTCATTCCACTGAGTAAGCACCGACCATTTCCGAAATTTTTGACAATATACTTCCGCTTCATCATGCCCCTGAGAGAGGGCTAATAAAGCCTTTTCAGCCTGAATCTCCAGGTTAGGTTCCTCATAGAGCAATCCCAGTGCCAGAAAAAACGCATCCACACTGAGCAATGCAGGATCCCCTGGTGCCAATGCAAATGCCCAATTCTGAGGGTCGCCCCGCAGGAAAGATATTACAATCTTGACCTGCTGAGCAGGGTCTCCAGAGGAGCGAGATTTCAAAGAAAGAAACAATTTGCAATTGTTCCTGAAATTCAGGAAGGTAGATCTATCTCCAGAAAAAAACTCTGGAATAGGAATTCTAGGTTCAGACATAGGAGTGTGAACAACAAAATCCTGTATGTTTTGAACTTTTGCAGCAAGATTATTCAGGCTGGAAGCCAAACTCTGGACATCCATGTTAAACAGCTAAGGTCAGAGCCATTCAAGGGTTAAGAGGAGGTAAGAAGCAGCTAGACAGCAATTAAGGGCTAGGCAGCAAAACTCTGAGGGAAAAAAAATAATAAAATTTCCCTTCAACACTTCTTTTTCTCCTGCTTCAGCCCAAACAATTAGCACTTTGTGGGCCGGCTATACTGTCATGTTCCCAATGGCAGGGAATTAAACACATAACACGGGCAAAAACAGGACGAGCTCTAGGGTGATGGAACCTGAGCTGACCGCGATCCAGAACCTCAACACTCAACTAACAGCAGCCGGGGAACGTTCCTGGGGGACTCTAGATGTCTCGCGCCAGCCGGAGATCTAGCTACCCCTATCAGAAGAATCACAGACCTATCTTGCCTCCAGAGAAATATTCCCACAGAAATAGCAGCCCCCCACATATAATGACGGTGAAATGAGAGGAAGGCACAAACGTAGTTATGAAAACAGATTCAGCAAAATGAGGCCCGCTTAAGCTAGATAGCAGAGGATACAAAAGGTGAACTGCGCGGTCAGCTTAAAACCCTTCAAAATACCATCCTGAAATTACTTGAACTCATGTGCCAACTCATGGTACATGAGTGGTAATTTCAGCCCACTAGAGCAACCAGCAGCAGAGAATTACATATCTGCAAGCTGGACTAAAAACATGAAAGCAAACATGAAACAGGGAAATCCAGACTTAGCTTGTCTTGAAGGCCTAGGAGCAGGTAGCAAAGGTAACAGAGACACACTGATACATTGATAGCCGGCAAGGGAATGACAGGAAAGCCAGGTTAAATAGGAAACACCCAGCCTCTGATGGACAGGTGGAAACCAGAGACCGCAACCCACCAAAGTCAGCCAGTACCAGCTGTAACCACCAGAGGGAGCCCAAAAACAGAATCCACAACAGTCCTATGCCTAACTGAATTCACAGCAGAGTGAGCCAGAAAGGGCGGCAGCGTTTTTTATAGTGCATCATGACATCATTTCAGCAGCCAATCACAGCCTTGCCAGTAGTTACATGCCCACCATGCCGAACAGGATGTGCCCACACTTGTAATCATTCCTCATTGGCTGAATTCGTGCACTTTGAATTCTGGGAACTTCCGATTCCGGTATCCGATATGCGGTAAATATCGGAACTCGGTATCGGAATTCCGATACTGCAAGTATTGGCCGATACTTGCGGTATCGGAATGCTCAACACTATAGTGTTGAGCATTCCGATACCGCAAGTATCGGGTATCGGCCGATACTTGCGGTATCGGAATTCCGATACCGAGATCCGATACTTTTGTGGTATCGGGAATCGGAATCGGAAGTTTCCAGTGTATGGTTCCCAGGGTCTGAAGGAGAGGAAACTCTCCTTCAGGCCCTGGGATCCATATGAATGTGTAAAATAAAGAATTAAAATAAAAAATATTGATATACTCACCTGTCCGGAGGCCCCTGGACATCACCGCTGGTAACTGGCAGCCTTCTTTGTTTAAAATGAGCGCGTTCAGCACCTTCCATGACGTCACGGCTTCTGATTGGTCGCGTGCCGCTCATGTGACCGCCACACGACCAATCACAAGCCGCGACGTCATCCCTCAGGTCCTAAATTCCCTTCTAGGAATTTAGGACCTGAGGGATGACGTCACGGCTTGTGATTGGTCGCGTGAGCGGTCACATGGGCGGCCGCGACCAATCACAAGCCATGACGTCATCTAAGGCCCTGAACGCGCTCATTCTTAAGAAGGAAGGCTGCCGGAAAGAAGCAGGGCGCGTCCGAGGGTGAGTATATACCTAATAGGAATATACTCACTCTCGGCTTCTTTCCGGCAGCCTTCCTTCCTAAGAATGAGCGCGTTCAGGGCCTTAGATGACGTCATGGCTTGTGATTGGTCGCGGCCGCCCATGTGACCGCCACGCGACCAATCACAAGCCGTGACGTAATTCTCAGGTCCTAAATTCACGGCTTGTGATTGGTCGCGTGGCGGTCACATGGGCGGCCGTGACCAATCAGAAGCCGTGACGTCATGGAAGGCCCTGAACGCGCTCATTTTAAGCAAAGAAGGCTGCCGGTTACCAGCGGTAAGGTCCAGGCTGCGTCGGAGAGGTGAGTATATCAATATTTTTTATTTTAATTCTTTATTTTACACATTAATATGGATCCCAGGGCCTGAAGGAGAGTTTCCTCTCCTTCAGACCCGGGGAACCATCAGGGATACCTTCCGATACTTGAGTCCCATTGACTTGTATTGGTATCGGGTATCGGTATCGGATTGGATCCGATATTTTGCCGGTATCGGCCGATACTTTCCGATACCGATACTTTCAAGTATCGGACGGTATCGCTCAACACTATTCAGGAACTGTCTTTTCTGGGGTTTATGGTGTCTGCAGAGGACTTTCGTATGGATCCTAGGAAGGTTCAGGCTATTGTAGATTGCATTCAACCCTAAGATTTGAAAGGCCTGCAACGCTTCTTAGGATTCGCTAATTATTATCAGAATTTTATTATATGGTTTTTGCAGGTGGTCAAACCCCTATCAACAATTGGTCAGCCTCAGCTGTGGTAGCGTTTTTAGCATTAAATAAGAGTTTCATGTCTGCTCTGGTTCTGATTCAGCCGAATTCCTCTAAACTAATTATTGTTGAGGTGGACGCCTCAGAGGTGGGAGTGAGAGTGGTGTTGTCCCAAGGGCCCAACAGTTTGACCAATTTGAGACCCTGTACCTTCTTTTCTAAGAAGTTCTCCCCGGCAGAGAAGAATTATGATGTTGGTAATCGGGAACTTCTGGCCGTTAAGTTGGCTTTTAAAGAATGGAGGCATTTTTTTGGAGGGGGAGGAACATCCTATCACTGTGGTTACTGTCCGCAAGAACCTGGCTTACATTGGGTCAGCCAAGAGGTTGACCCCGAGGCAGGCGAGATGGTTGCTTTTTTTTCTCAGTTCCAGTTCTCGATTACCTTTCAGTCTGGGTCCATAAATGACAAGGCCAATTCTTTTTCCCATAGCTTGGATCCAGTGTCTCCCCCTGTACCTCCTTACTCCATTCTTCAATCGGGGGTTTTAGTGGCTGACGTTTCCTCTGATTTGAAGCCAGTGATCCAGGAGGCTCAGTCGCTGGCTCCTCTGTCTAAACCGGTTGATAAGCTGTTTGTGCCACTTCAGTTTTGACTCAGGATCATCCGGGAGTTCCACGGCTCTGTCCTGAGTGGACATCTTGGAATCTCGGCTACCTGTAGGGCCATCTCGAGGGTTTTTTTGGTGGCCCTCTCTAGCCTCAGATGTTGGGAAGTTTGTGTCTGCCTGTGAGGTATGTTCCCATGCAAAAATTTCCCATAGCTGGCCAGGGAATTGGTGCCTTTGCCAATTCCTGATAGGCCATGGACTCATTTGTCCATGGACTTTATCACCAATCTTCCTCCTTCCAAGGGTAATACTGTTGTTTGGGTTGTAGTAGACAGGTTTAGTAAACAGGCACATTTTGTACCCTTGACTGCTTTGTCCACTGCGGAGACGTTATCCAGGTTGTTTGTGGAGCATGTGGTGCATTTGCATGGTATTCCCTTGAGTGTGGTGTCTGACAGAGGGGTTCAGTTTGAGTCTAGGTTTTGGAGGGCGTTTTGCAGGAGGTTGGGTATTGTGTTGTCCTTTTCGTTCGCTTATCACCCGTGGACCAACGGGCAAATGACCAATCAGTCTTGAGAACAAATTTTGCACTGTCTGTCCTGTCTAGCAGTGACTAGACAAGATGATTGGTGTGCTGCTTTGCCTTTGGGTGGGTTTGCTTTCAACAACCGTGTTAATCAATCTATGGGCACGTACCCCTTTTTCTGTAATCATGGTTTCCATCCACATTTTGAGGAATTCTCCCATTTGGACTCCGGGTGCCCTGGGGGAGTTATGGCGGGAGGTCCAAAGGAATATTGGGGAGGCTCAGAGTAAATATACATTTTTTGCAGGAAAAAGATGCTCGGTGGGGTCGGTGTTCCGGGTTGGAGATAAAGTTTGGTTGTCAACTAGGAATATAAGACCTAAGGTTCCTTCTGCTAAACTGGGGCCTAAGTTTATCGGTCCTTATGAAATCACGGAGGAGGTGAACCCGGTAGCCTTTCATTTGTGTCTTGCACTGTCTTTACGGATTCCCAGCGTAGTCCCTAAGGCCCTTTGAAACCATTGGGGTCTGGTGGGGAGGGGTGATTGCCTTCCCTGTCACCGGTTTCTGTGGATGGTCAGATGGAGTACGAGGTGGATCGTGGATTCTTGGATAGTCCGCCGTTCACTTCAATATCTTGTGCATTGGAAGGGTTACGGTCCGGAAGACTGGTCTTGGGCTCTATCCTGGTTAATTCATGTGGATCGACTGGTCCAGGCCTTTCATGCCAGGTATCCTGAGAGACCTGGGGGTCCTGTGGCCTCTCATTGAGAGGGGGGTACTGTCATGATCCAGGATGGGGTTTTGTTCCTATTCAGTCCTGGTCTGGTTGGGGTTAATTATTTCTGCCTCCTTCTGATCCTGGTCCCTTGGCTAGAGCAGCTGACCTAGGTTACTCTATTGGTGATCGTTGTTCCTCTGTGTGTTTGATCCCGATTGTGTATGACTCACCCTATTTCCTGACCTGCGGTTCTGTCCTCTGCTTTGGTACCGTTACGTCCTCTCTGGTGTTTCTCACCTCCCGGCTTGTTACTGACTACCCTCCTGCTGTTGCCTTCTGACACTGCATTCCCACCTGGCACCTAACCCTTTTCCGTCCGTGACTACCTTTTTGCCTTACCTTATGTTTCTGCACTCTGTCAGCTCCCCGACTCCCTGGCCTGGTGCTGACGCTGCTCTCCAGTCTGCTCAAATGCCGCGCTGCTGGAAGGTTCATCCTGTGGTGCTTACAAATCACTTTGTGGCGCCTGCACCACTTTCCGGTGGGTCTTCTCTCCCAGGGCGCTGTTGCTTCCAGCATTGCAGTGCTCCTTGGGGAACACTTTCCGTGTCCCGATCAGGCTCAGCATTACACATTCTGTATACACTCCATTCTGAATTTGATTCTAGTGCTTTTGGTGTCTGGTAGAATCCAATATACTGACATTGATCATATAGCTCACCCAACTCCTGTATTATATTAACTTTACAGAGGCTTCGGCTGCTATGACAGTGGCTCCATTGGCATCCAGTGGCAAAAATGAACTGTGGACCTTAGAAAATGCAGGTTTCACAGCAACTGGTGGCCCTCTGAAAATTAAAAGCGAGGGCCACATAATGACATGGCAGTGGACATGGTGGTGGTGGGAGGCGATGCTCAAAATTCAAATGGGCATTTTTGAAATGGCATTTTAAAGGGATGGGGAATATGTAATCCAGTATCTGGCTAACAATTTTCCATGAGAGAGGAACCTCCTGAAAGTAGGAGTGAGAGCTCTCCCAAATGTATTATACAGGGCCACCTGAGGACCCTTACCAAACTCAGGTTTCACGGCACCTGCTGGCACTCTACTAATTGTCAGTGAGGGCTACATAATGACATGGTGGTGGATATGGTGGTGGTGGCGGGCAAAGCCCAAAATTCAACTTGGGCATGTTTGAAATTACATTGTAAAGGGATGGGGAATATGTATTCCACTATCAGGCTAACTATTTGGCATGAGGGAGGGACCTCCCGAATGTAAGAGTGAGAGGTCTTTCAAATGTATGATACAGGGTCCTCTGAAGGCACGTACCAAACTCAGGTTTCACGGGACCTGCTGACACTCTTCTAATTGTCAGTGAGGGCCGCATAAAGACATGGCGGTGGACATGGTGGTGGTGGCAGGCAAAGCCCAAAATTCAAATGGGCATGTTTTAGATGGCATTGTAAAGTGATGGGGAATATGAATTCCACTATCTGGCTAACTATTTGGCATCAGGGAGGGGACCTCACAAATGTAGGAGTGAGATCTCTCACAAACGTTAAAGTAAAAAATAGTGCCAAAACGCTCAATGTGAACACACACTAAAGGAGAGGTTTAATATTTTTTAAACTTTTTTTTATTTTGCGTTACATACATGTAATTATGAAGGAAATAATGTTTCTTAGCATTTTTCCCTTAGAAAAAAGTTTTGTTTGGCAGGTCTTCTTATAAATCCGTAAAACCGGCGCATTAGTCTGACAACTTTATTCCCAGATACCATATGTAAGTCAGAAAGGCATGCATATATCTTCTCCATGCTGTTCCCATTTAGTTTTAGATCTTTCCCATGAATCTCAGCTTTTTTCCCACACCCCCTGACCTGTTTGTTGGGTCCAGCAGAAAAATATTCGGCTTTCCGATTGACTTGCATTGGATTTGTTATTCGGTATGAGTACATGGATATTAGACATTATTCATGCCGATTTTCCCGAATCTGAATATTTCACTATTTGATCATCACTAGTCTCTCTACTAGTGATGAACAAGCACTAAAATGCTCCGGTGCTTGTTGCTCTGGTCGAGCAAATTGGAATACTCGGGTACTCAACCCTAGCAACGAGCCCAATGTAAGTCTATGAGAGACCCGAGTATTTTTACCGCGATCCCCCCGGGGGTCCTTTTAAGGTCTAAAAACATCTGAAAATGATGGAAACACTGCTGAAGTTACATGGGAACATCATGGGGATCGCCCCTGGAAGCATTTCTGACTCCTAGGTCACAGCTGTAAGTAATGTTGTCAGAGTTTCACGCTATTTTTACAGGTGCACCAAAAAACATGCAAAATCAAAACAAAATGGATTTTGCTCGGAAATATGTTAAGGTGCATCTTTTGCAGGTTAATGACTTGCCTGTAAGGCCAAATAATTAACCCCAGACTGAAAATTTCCTCCACCACTTGGGCTTAGTTCAGACGCAGCGTATTTTAAACGTTTTTCAACTTTAACATTGCTTTCAACCACTACAAATACATTAATTAGGAAATGTCATTGTAACATTTAACAACCTTAGCTGGCCATGTGCTGTCTGACACATAAGGAGACACATCTTGTTTCATTTATGAATGAGGGACTCTTAAAGTCACAGAGCCTATTTGTACTGGTGCATCAGGTTACACCTTGGAACCCACATACTGGATGGGCCCATGAAAATCCACTTCACAATATGCATTTTGTGCTCCCAACTCCTTTGTTTTACACATTGGCAGCAAGGCCAGCCCTGCTGAATAACCAGTCATATGCACCCCATTACGCCTTGGAACCCACATACTGGATGGGCCCATGAAAGTCCACTTCACAATATGCATTTTGTACTCTAGTACTCCTTTGTTTTACACATTGGCAGCAAGGCCAGCTCTGCTGTATAGTCATATGCACCCCATTACACCTTGGAACCCACATACTGGATGGGCCCATGAAGATCCACATCACAGTATTCATATTGTACTCCCGTACTCCCTTGTTTTACACATTGGCAGCAAGGCCAGCCCTGCTGCATAGTCATATGCACCCTATTACTCCTTGGAACCCACATATTGGATGGGCCCATGAAAATCCCCTTCACAATATGCATTTTGTACTCCCGTACTCCCTTGTTTTACACATTGGCAGCAAGGCCAGCCCTGCTGAATAACCAGTCATATGCACCCCATTACGCCTTGGAACCCACATATTGGATGGGCCCATGAAAGTCCACTTCACAATATGCATTTTTGACTACCGTACTCCCTTGTTTTACACATTGGCAGCAAGGCCAGCCCTGCTGCATAGTCATATGCACCGTATTACTCCTTGGAACCCAGATATTGGATGGGCCCATGAAAATCCCCTTCACAATATGCATTTTGTACTCCCGTACTCCCTTGTTTTACACATTGGCAGCAAGGCCAGCCCTGCTGCATAGTCATATGCACCCCATTATGCCTTGGAACCCACATATTGGATGGGCCCATGAAAATCCACTTCACAATATGCATTTTGTACATCCAGAAGTCGCCAATGATAGACATAAAAGGGTCTACGTTAATCTACCCAAGTGATTATTAATGGGGCTTTAGTGCAAAATTTCCAACATATCAAAGTAAATGGAATTTCCACGCCAAAAAATTAATTACATCTCCATGCAAAGTGTGCGTTTTCTCCACAGAAACACTTGAAGATAATTTTTTTTCGACTGTTATTGTATTAGATAAAGAAAATAATGTTGCTTCCCTGAAATCGTCTTCTGATGGAAAAGAAAAGCATTCATTGAACTGTTAAACTGTAGGCAAAGATCGTACATGGCAAGATGGTGGACGTTAAACAAGGCATGGTTCCAAAATATTTTTTTCAAATGTCAGAAAAGTGCGTTCTTCCTCTACCAAATCCATTTCTCAATATTCAAACAAAAAATCACATATAGAATCACACAGAGTTAAGGAGAACTGACTGCAAGGAAAAAAAAGTAAAGAATCTGTATCTCTTCCACCAAAGCTTGCTAAAACTTCAGAGTTGTGGCTGATAAAAATATCACCAATTAGTCCAAAAGCGAGTGAAACAGAATACTTTAAATCCTTACAAGACTATAAAGTTTACTTATGTGATACAAAATGATGTCTGTTTTCAGTTAAGCTTTTGAGAATACCGAACAATGCAGTCTGAATGACGTTATTGGAGACTGGAGACTGTTATTTTGAAAAAAAAAATGGGGACCATGAAACCTCAAGCTGTCAAACCCTTTTCAAATGGTAATGGAATCCCAACAATATGTTGAGAGCAGGATGCACTGCATTGAAGGACGATCAACGTTTTGTCTTTTTTAATGGTATGATCGTTCCCTCTTTGCAGAATTATTTACAGGAGAATTTGGCAATTTTATTTGCCAAGTTTTTAACACTAAGGTTCAGATACGGCTTTAAAGAGGACTAATACTTGCAATAAAATGCAATTTTATTGCAAAGTACAAAATTAGAGAAATAGTATGATTGAATAGTATGAGTTCGTACACTTTTGTATATGTTAACATACAAAGGTTAAGTGCTTATAAGGATTAGCTTCATATAATGATTAACTATATATAAAGATTAACTACATACATTATACTTAGATCTTCACCAAGAGGCTTTTAAACATCATCCGTCTGGAATATCAGAGAAGCAACATCAAGACAGTGAACCCCTGGGAGATTCACTACACTGCATGGACGTCCCCAATTATGCAGGTATGAGCACACTGTAATGTACAGGTACCCCAGTTTATGCATCTGTCTAAAGGTACCGTCACACTAAACGATATCGCTAGCGATCCGTGACGTTGCAGCGTCCTCGCTAGCGATATCGTTTAGTTTGACACGCAGCAGCGATCAGGATCCTGCTGTGATGTCGCTGGTCGCTGAATAAAGTCCAGAACTTTATTTGGTCGTCCGATCGCCGTGTATCGTTGTGTTTGACAGCAAAAGCAACGATACCAGCGATATTTTACACTGGTAACCAGGGTAAACATCGGGTTACCAAGTGCAGGGCCGCGCTTAGTAACCCGATGTTTACCCTGGTTACCAGCGTAAAAGTAAAAAAAACAAACAGTACATACTCACCTGCGCGTCCCCCAGCGTCTGCTTCCTGCTCTGACTGAGATCCGGCCCTAAAGTGAAAGTGAAAGCACAGCGGTGACGTCACCGCTGTGCTGTTAGGGCCGGAGCTCAGTCAGTGTCAGGAAGCAGACGATGAGAGACGCGCAGGTGAGCATGTACTGTTTGTTTTTTTTACTTTTACGCTGGTAACCAGGGTAAACATCGGGTTACTAAGCGCGGCCCTGCGCTTAGCAACTCGATGTTTACCCTGGTTACCCGGGGACCTCGGCATCGTTGGTCGCTGGAGAGCGGTCTGTGTGACAGCTCTCCAGCGATCAAACAGTGACGCTGCAGCGATCGACATCGTTGTCGCTATCGCTGCAGCGTCGCTTAATGTGACGGTACCCTTAGTCATGTTTCTCTGGTCTTATATAGTGATTTACACTATGTAGTAACTCTAGTTTCACCCAGCCCTTCAAGTGGCCAGCTTTCAAGGTTGGATGAAACTGAGATATCATGGAGTCATCAGACGAGGGGCCATAAACCCTTAGAATACAAAAGCTACAAGGATTTAGATAAAACCACCACAGGCAGAGGTTCAGTAAACCTTAATGTTTTACAATGACAAACAACAAACATATAGAAGCATAGAACTGTTTGTGAAGTGAATAAACAAACATTTCTCAAGATTGTGTTATTATGATGTCTGTCACATCTGTAAATGTTTTACAAGAAATGCAGCTATGTAATTGTCTGAATGCATTTGGTATATTTCAATCTGGATTCCAAATCGCCATTTGTATATTCACTATTTGTATATTTGATGCAGCCAAAGTTATGGCTCTCAAGGAGAGAAACTATTATAGTGGACAAAGTAATATTTGTAATAAATTACTGAGAAGCGAAGATGTTTACCTGCCTAGGCCTCCAAATGCACTATCTCAGCCTTTTTGCTGTTTTTTCTGTATTTTTGGAGGATCTCTGAATCCTCTCTTTGTGCTATTGCTGTTTAGAATTAGGACTCGTAAGCGTGGGGATCCGTGACGTGGGTACGAGCTTGCATATTTTGGCCAACATGTAAACTAATACTTCACATAGTTTTTTTTTATATGTGTTTTTTTGCACCTTTTTTTGAGGTGCAGTTGGCCCATTTTGTCTTGTAAACTGTGGTGTCTGTTCACATGGAGTACATTTGGATAGCGCTTGGCAGCCAGCCTGATTTAATAGAAGGGTGCCACTACTAGGCTGTTAACCTGGATGCTGTGCATCTCCATTGTGTGAACAGCACCACATACAAGTCTTATATGTGAAGTAATATGCCAAGCAGCCACCCCCTCCATTAGTTTAGTAGGGTGTAAGTGGTTGCCTCATTGGTAATTCTGCACCTGTGTTGCCGCCATATTAACCACATGGGTCCACTGTATCCTGATTGCATTTGTTTGGAGACCTAGGCAGGTAAACATCTCTGCCTTTTTGCTGTTTTTTCTGTATTTTTGGAGGATCTCTGAATCCTCTTCTTGTGCTATTGCTGTTTAGAATTAGGACTCGTAAGCATGGGAACACGTGACGTGGGTTACGAGCTTGCGTATTTTGGCCAATATATAAACTAATACCTCACATAGGGGATAGGGGAAAATATATGTAAGTGGGTTAAGAGCTGGCTCAGGGATAGGAAACAAGGGGTGGTTATTAATGGAGCACACTCGGACTGGGTCGCGGTTAGCAATGGGGTACCACAGGGGTCCGTATTGGGCCCTCTTTTTTAACATATTTATTAATGACCGTGTAGGGGGCATTCAGAGCAGAATTTCAATATTTGCAGATGACACTAAACTCTGCAGGGTAATCAATACAGAGGAGGACAATTTTATATTACAGGATGATTTATGTAAACTAGAAGCTTGGGCTGATAAATGGCAAATGAGCTTTAATGGGGATATATGTAAGGTCATGCACTTGGGTAGAAGTAATAAGATGAATTGCTTAATTCTAAAACTCTGGGCAAAACCGTCAATGAACAAGACCTGGGTGTATGGGTGGATGACAAACTCATATTCAGTGGCCAGTGTCAGGCAGCTGCTACAAAGGCAAATAAAATAATGGGATGCATAAAAAAAAAGAGGCATAGATGCACATGAGGAGAACATAATTTTACCTCTATACAAGTCACTAGTTCGATCACACTTAGAATACTGTGCACAGTTCTGGTCTCCGGTGTATAAGAAAGACATAGCTGAACTAGAGCGGGTGCAGAAAAGAGCGAACAAGGTTAATAGAGGACTGGGGGAGTCTGAAATACCAAGATAGGTTATTACACTTGGGGCTATTTAGTTTGAAAAAACGAAGACTAGGGGGTGATCTTATTTTAATGTATATATGAGGAGACAGTACAAAGACCTTTCTGATGATCTTTTTAATCATAGACCTGAGACAGGGACAAGGGGGCATCCTCTATGTCTGGAGGAAAGAAGGTTTAAGCATAATAACAGACGTGGATTCTTTACTGTAAGAGCAGTGAGACTATGGAACTCTCTGCCGTATGATGTTGTAATGAGTGATTCATTACTTATATTTAAGAGGGGACTGGATACCTTTCTGGAAAAGTATAATGCTACAGGGTATATACACTAGATTCCTTGATGGGGCGTTGATCTAGGGAACTAGTCTGATTGTGGTATGTGGAGTCGGGAAGGAATTTTTTTCCCCAAAGTGGAGCTTACTATTTGCCACATGTTTTTTTTTGCCTTCCCCTGGATCAACATGTTAGGGCATGTTAGGTTAGGCTATGGGTTGAACTAGATGGACTTAAAGGCTATGTTCACACGATCCTTTTTTTGATCCTTTTTTATTCAGGTCCTTTTTCCATGCAGGGTACAGTCCAATGTTACTCTATGGAAAACAAAAACCGCTGTGCCCACTATCCTTTTTTTCTCAGGCAAATCCGCGAGGATTTGCCTGCAGAAAAAAAGAAGTACCATGTCACTTCTTTCTGCGGATTCAGCTCCTGTTTTCAACAGGCACCAATAGGAAAGTGCTGTTGAAAACCCGCAGAGGAATCTGCAGAAGAAACTGAAGGAAAATCAGCAGTGCAGTTTTGCACTGCGGGTTTTCCAAATCAGGACCTGAAAAAAAAGGATCAAAAAAAGGATCAAAAAAAGGATCGTGTGAACATGGCCTTAATATGTTACTATGTTACTATGTTACATATTTACATATGTGCTTTTTGCACTTTTTTCTGGGTGCAGTTGGGCCCATTTTGTCTTGTAAACTGTGGTGTCTGTTCACATCGGGTGCATTTGGATAGCGCTGGGCAGCCAGCCTGATCTAATAGAAGGGTGTCACTACTAGGCTGTTAACCTGGATGCTGTGCATCTCCATTGTGTGAACAGCGCCACATATAAGTCTTTTATGTGCAGTAATATGCCAAGCAGCCACCCCCTCCATTAGTTTGGTAGGTTGTGAGTGGTTGCCTCATCGGTAGTTTTGCACCTGTGTTGCCGCCATCTTAACCACATGGAGGCCTAGGCAGGTAAACATCTCTGCCTTTTTGCTGTTTTTTCTGTATTTTTGGAGGATCTCTGAATCCTCTTTTTATGCTATTGCTGTTTAGAATGAACTACTGAGCCAAACTAACAGCATTGCTTTATCAAATTTATATGAAGTGTTTTGTGTCCAATGTGAGCAACCAACAAGGATGTGGTTTCTCCAATGGGGGGTACCTTTTTTAAATAAATAAACTAGTGCCATCACAGCCCCCTTGCCCAAAATTCACCGGCCTATAACAGTATAGAGCATGTTCACCCTGGTCATCTATAGGCAGGTAAGGAAGAGACATTGCAGGAAACCGAGTCAAGAAATAGGCAAAATGTAGGGGTGTGGGTCTCTGAGACTTGTAAAGAAGTGCATGGCCTGACAAGCTTTTGCCCATGGGGGGTAAATTTAAAAAAAAATATTTCATGGGGATCATAGACACCCTTGCAAAAAAATTGACTGTCTGTAGCAGCATGGAGCACATGAACCCTGGTGATCTAGTGTTTGAAAATGATGAGAGCTGGACCACACTTAGAATACTGTGCACAGCTCTGATCTCCGGTGTATAAGAAAGACATAGCTGAACTAGAGCGGGTGCAGAAAACTACTCCCAATTTAAAGGATCGGGTTTCCTAGACGTGTAATGCCCATACACTAAGTGTATGGGATAACAAACATTTCCCCATGGAGGGTACATTTTTAAAAAATATACTATGGGCATCATAGACACCCTTGCCAAAAAAAATTGACTGTCTGTAGCAGCACAGAATACGTTAAGCCTGGTGATCTAGTGGTAGAGAATTAGGAGACATTGCTGAAGGCCTCATTAAAAACTAGGCCCAATGTAAAGGAGCGGGTCTCCTAGACCTGTAATGTCCATACACTAAGTGTATGGGCTGACAAACATTTCCCCAAGGGGGGGTAAATTTTTAAAAAATATACTATGCGCATCATAGACACCCTTGCCAAAAAATTGACTGTATCAGCACAGAATACGTTAAGCCTGGTGTTAGGAGTTGAGTTCCCTCCTCTGCACAGGGGGAGTCTCGAACCACCTCCGCTGCGGTCTCCAGCCGCAGTGGAGCCTGCTCAGTGGAGACGTCGGTCTCAGCGTCTGGCTCAGCCTGATACTGTGCGGATGGTTACTGCTGCCTTTCCAGGTTCAGATGAGCAGACGTCTCTGGGACTAAGTACTGCTTTTCCCCTTCTGAGCATGCCCAAAGTAAGACCTCTCTTTGGAGGTCAATGGTCACATGCTCAGATACTGCAGCAGCTCCCATTGGTCCTCTAGGAAGGTCCTGAAGTTGCTCAGGTACTGTGGCAGCGCCCATTGGTCCTCTAGGAAGTTCCTGAAGTTGCTGCAGCTATAAAAGGTTTGCATGGCCACACGGCCATGTGCTAGAATCAGCTTATGTCATGAGCTTTTTCTATTCAGTGGTCTTGTCTGCTTGTGGTCAGGGTCTGGCTGAAAAAAGCCACTACAATACCAGCACATCCGGTGAGGAGTTTTGTATGGTGAATTCAGGGCTGGCGTAAAGTCATTAGAATTCCAGCTCCACCGGAGAGGAGGTGTTTGTGTGCTTGCTACTCCCTGACCACTGATTGCTTTTGCTCTGTTAGGCAGCTGTGTTCCCCCTGTGATGCTAACAGGGCACAGCATTTTCCCTTCTGCGAGACTCTGTGAAGTAACAGAGTTCGCTTATATCGCCATATTGTGCCGCCATTTGCTAGCAGCAGGTTCGTCTCCTGCATGGTGGACCCCGGGTTACGAACGCACCAATAATTATATCTAAATATACTCAGTGCATCCGCCAGCCCTAACACCTGGTGATCTAGTGGTGGAGAATTAAGAGACACTGCTGATTGCCTCATTAAAAACTAGGCCCAATGTACAGAAGTGTGTCTCCTAGACTTGTAATGCCCATCCACGCAGTGCATGGGCTGACAAACATTTCCCCAAGGAGGATACATTTTTTAAAAATATACTATGGGCATCATAGACACCCTTGCCAAAAAATGGACTGCCTGTAGCGGCACAGAAGATGTTAAGCCTAGTGATCTAGTGGTGGAGAATGAGGAGACATAAAGATAAATCATAAAGAAACAAAACAAATAAATAAAAAATGTGAATCCACTGATGAAAGTAAATAACAAAAGGGAGGGGCGAACACAGGTTCATAGATTTGAAGCCAGAATGTGTCGAACGAGATATGTTTGTCCCTAGCAACAGCTCAGAGACAGGGCTATAAATAAAAATATAATATAAAATTGAAACACATAGAAAAAAATCCAGCTCACCGTTAGAAGCACAGGTACGGGGAAGTCCGTCCTGGTTGACGTGGTTTTAGACAAGTGAAAAAAAGAGATCTCTTCCAGCTCCTTTGATAAAAAATGAATACTCCTTTATTTAGAAAATCATTAAAATTTGCATGTGAGAATCCGGGACAATAAATGACAGATGAGCAGACAGAGCGATGCGTTTCAATCATAGCAGTGATCTTTGTCAAAGCTCTCATCTTACCATCGGCAAGACAAGTTTATAAATCTCTAAAGACCAATCAGAAAGACAGAAGGAATCACATTACATATGTAAATTAGACCAGAAAGGTCCTAAAATAGACCTATAAAAACATGAGATATGTTGATATATACAATGCAATCTGCAGGATGGTAAAAAATATGTAAAGTATATAATACATAAATATAAGGGGATACAAATGTTGTAGATATATATATTTATATATTATATACTTTATATATTTTTTACCATCCTGCAGATTGTATTGTATATATCAACATATCTCATGTTTTTATAGGTCTATTTTAGGACCTTTCCACTATGTTAACCCAGATGTACCGTCCGTGGCCACAAGCAGTTGTCCATGTGTCCGTGGTTAGGTGAACTTTCCCTGTAACAGCATTGTTTGCTGGTGTAATGCTGGTACGGCACACCGCGAGAAATAGTGGCGACTGGGGACCGAGTACCTTGGGACAGCCGCCGCCATCAGGCTGCAGAAAGCTTCCATCTCAAAGAGCCTAAAAAAGGCAACATTTCGAGTGCAAGCAGAAGAGAAATGTTAGAATTTAGGACTGTGGCCAGTGGGGCGTTGGCTGGGTATTTCCGCTTGCGTTCCAATGTGCTGGGACAAGGACGTAGACGGGCTTGATGATGGTGCTGCTTGACTGTGGACAACAACAGATGCAGGGATAGAGGCATCTTCACATGCACGGTAGACTGGGGATTGGCTTCTACACAAAACAGTGGAAGAAGCAGTGGTGTCACCTGCAGACAGTGTTCCTGAAGCCTGGGGATCGGCCCACGAAGTCAGGTGCTTTGCTGCCATGTGCCTGATCATGCTGGTGGTGGTCAGGCTGGTAGTTTTGCTACCCCTGCTGATGCGGGCATGGCAGGTGCTGCAAATGGCCTGTTTGGGTTTATCGTTAGAGTCTTTAAAAAATAACCAGACTCGGGAAGATTTAACAGTTGGAATGGCAACTTCCCTCATGTTGGTGTTACGGGGAACCGATGCAAGCCTTCTGTCTGTGGCCACCACACTGCTTCTTACTGCCTGTTGGGGTGATATGCCTCCTTCCCTATGTGTGATGTGTGCTGCTGTCCTCGCTCTGCATGTCCTCCTGCCAGGTTGGGTCAGTCACTATGTCATCCACCACCTCGTCTTCCACATCAGCACCCTGCTCCTCCTCCTGACTTTCTGGCAATTGTGTCTCATCATTGTGCACCTCTTGTGACACTTTCCCACCATCGCCTTCGTGTGACCGTGGCTAGTTAAAGCTTTGGGCATCGCTACATGCGATCTCATCTGTCCCCACTTCAAGTTGACGGCCCGAGAGTCTGGAATCTTGAAAGAGAAATCATTCAAATTGATCAGTTGTCCCTGGGCACTCGGTAAGGTGGGAGGAAGGAGGATCAGGGTGAGTAATATCCAGGCCACACTCACATCTACTCAGACTTGACCATGTGGAAGACATGGTGGTGATGGTGGTGGTGGCTAAGTGACTGGAAGCATTATCCACTATCCAACCAACAAGCGTTTCACACTGCTCTGGCTTCAATAGTGGGGTGCTGTGGTCCCCTAGAAACTGGAACAGGAGGGTCGAGCGAGAAGATGTTGGGTTTTGTTGTGGCCCACTTTCAGCTTGGCCACGGCCTCTGCATGCACCATCAGCATCACATCTGCAGCGCCCCAGAGTCCTGGTCATTGCAGTACTGATGCTCCGCCGCTAAGGGGGGCTATGGTATGTCTGATGGCACTGAAGGAGTTCACCTGACCAGGTATCACAGACACCAATACACTTCACAGTCTGGCCTCCAGGGGGAGCTAAGGGTGCTATGTATTAGGCCACTCCTCACAATCTGGTAAAACTGGGGGTTAGGTAGGAAGTTAGTTAGAAGCTGACTGGGTTGGAACCAGGCAACATCCTGTGGCAGAGGGTGTTGCAGGGGAAGATTCAGGGGGGTCCCTGTCAGGGGTGGGATCCTGACAGAGGCCTAGCGAACAGAGAGAACATTACGGGACCGCGTCTGCACTTCATCGTGGCGGTACCCCAAGAAATGACAAGAAGCGAGGTTTATTGTGCTGAGTGAGAAACGAGATCAACGCAACAAGGAGAAACACCAGTAGGAGTCGTGCTGTAAGTCGAGGCAACATCCTACTGAGGCGCGTAGCCGGTGGCCAGAACGCCAAGGAAGTATTGAACTCCAGGCCTTACTTCAAACCTACGGCAGGACAGTCAGTTATAGGCGGGCTGTCTCACTCAAATCACCTAAGAAGACATAGGGGGCAACATTTGGAGAGGGGCGACTCTAGGGTCGCGGAAGACCTCCGAGCCTACCTGTCATATGGGTGCGTCCTAGCCATATCATCTGGGGGACGAAGCAGAACATCATCTAATCGAGTTGTGAGGGAACTTTAGAAACAGACACAACAGTTGTGGGGACTTTCCGTAAGCACAGCAGGGAAGGACCGCAACACCTAGCGCTAGAAGGAAGGCACAGATTTCCACCTGCTAAGGGAACTCTGGAGGTGCCATTGGACCGGCCGGACTTGCGCAGCCTGGTTATCCGGATTCCGGACTGAGGACCCAGAGATCTTCAGTAAAGAGGTAAAGAGACTGCAACCTGGTGTCCTCGTTATTTACTACCACCTACACTGCACCGCAACACCACCATTGTCCACCACCTTTCACTGGACGCCCCTCAGCAGGGTCACGGACCGGGTCTAGCCACCGTGACAACCCCAGAGCAGAGACTCAGAGGCCCGGTACCGGGTACCCCTCGGCCCTGCGGCAGTGGGGGCGCTCCAGGTACATGGACACAGTCATGGACTAATATAATATATTATCACTATCAGAGAAAAATATATTATCAGAGAAAACCCATTACATACAGGTCCTTCTCAAAAAATTAGCATATAGTGTTAAATTTCATTATTTACCATAATGTAATGATTACAATTAAACTTTCATATATTATAGATTCATTATCCACCAACTGAAATTTGTCAGGTCTTTTATTGTTTTAATACTGATGATTTTGGCCTACAACTCCTGATAACCCAAAAAACCTGTCTCAATAAATTAGCATATCAAGAAAAGGTTCTCTAAACGACCTATTACCCTAATCTTCTGAATCAACTAATTAACTCTAAACACATGCAAAAGATACCTGAGGCTTTTAAAAACTCCCTGCCTGGTTCATTACTCAAAACCCCCATCATGGGTAAGACTAGCGACCTGACAGATGTCAAGAAGGCCATCATTGACACCCTCAAGCAAGAGGGTAAGACCCAGAAAGAAATTTCTCAACAAATAGGCTGTTCCCAGAGTGCTGTATCAAGGCACCTCAATGGTAAGTCTGTTGGAAGGAAACAATGTGGCAGAAAACGCTGTACAACGAGAAGAGGTGACCGGACCCTGAGGAAGATTGTGGAGAAGGACCGATTCCAGACCTTGGGGAACCTGAGGAAGCAGTGGACTGAGTCTGGTGTGGAAACATCCAGAGCCACCGTGCACAGGCGTGTGCAGGAAATGGGCTACAGGTGCCGCATTCCCCAGGTAAAGCCACTTTTGAACCATAAACAGCGGCAGAAGCGCCTGACCTGGGCTACAGAGAAGCAGCACTGGACTGTTGCTAAGTGGTCCCAAGTACTTTTTTCTGATGAAAGCAAATTTTGCATGTCATTCGGAAATCAAGGTGCCAGAGTCTGGAGGAAGACTGGGGAGAAGGAAATGCCAAAATGCCTGAAGTCCAGTGTCAAGTACCCACAGTCAGTGGTGTGGGGTGCCATGTCAGCTGCTGGTGTTGGTCCACTGTGTTTCATCAAGGGCAGGGTCAATGCAGCTAGCTATCAGGAGATTTTGGAGCACTTCATGCTTCCTGGCACCTGCTCACAGTGCCAAAACCACTGGTAAATGGTTTACTGACCATGGTATTACTGTGCTCAATTGGCCTGCCAACTCTCCTGACCTGAACCCCATAGAGAATCTGTGGGATATTGTGAAGAGAAAGTTGAGAGACGCAAGACCCAACACTCTGGATGAGCTTAAGGCCGCTATTGAAGCATCCTGGGCCTCCATAACATCTCAGCAGTGTCACAGGCTGATTGCCTCCATGCCACGCCGCATTGAAGCAGTCATTTCTGCCAAAGGATTCCCGACCAAGTATTGAGTGCATAACTGAACATTATTATTTGATGGTTTTTTTGTTTGTTATTAAAAAACACTTTTATTTGATTGGACGGGTGAAATATGCTAATTTATTGAGACAGGTTTTTTGGGTTATCAGGAGTTGTATGCCAAAATCATCAGTATTAAAACAATAAAAGACCTGACAGATTTCAGTTGGTGGATAATGAATCTATAATATATGAAAGTTTAATTGTAATCATTACATTATGGTAAATAATGAAATTTAACACTATATGCTAATTTTTTGAGAAGGACCTGTATAGCCTACACATACATACATTTGCAAGCATGCATTAGAAAATAAAGAAGGCATAGGTAATAAAGTGAAAAGGATATCCTATATGCATATATATACGGTTTGTCACTCCTTGAAAAAGCCATTACTAGGCGAAACGTGCGTTGGAGGAAACAGGAATTACTGGGTATGGACTTTATAATGTTACAGGCAAATGCAGGCCGGTCTGGCTGATATACAGACTGGCAAGGTTGGTGCAGGTCGGTCCGGCTGATACACAGGTTGGCACAGCAAGTGTAGGTGGGTCCAGCTGATATACAGACTGGCACAGCAGGTGATGGCGTATCAGGTTGATGTACAGACTGGCACAGCAGGTGCGGGTAGATCTTGTTGATGTACAGACTGGCACGAAGGGTGCTGTCAGATCCGGCTGTAACACAGACTGAAAGGCAAGTACTGGCAAGAAGATTAGGGACGGACAGACACTAACGGGAAGTAGCAGACTGGGACCTGAGAACAGTTGCAAGCATGTTTAGGAACAGACTAACAACATTGCACAGACACTTTCATGCAGGTGGAAGCGATGAAGACTTCGGAGAGAGGTGAGTATTTAGATGCAGTGAAAAAAGCCCTGACGTGTCTCGATGGCGGGACTGAACCCTCAAATCGGGACAGTCCTGCTGAATCTGGGACAGCTGGGAGCTATGAATGAGCTGTTAAAATAGAGTGTATGTCCTCAGCTGTCTCTTAGGCCTGTCCCACACGTCCAGATAATTCCGGTACCGGAATTATATGTGTCCGTGAGCTCACATGGCACATCAGTGTGGCACACGTGCGGCAGCCGTGTGCCGCCCGTGTGCCGACTGGGTACCACACGGACCGTGCAGGAGACAGCGCTACAGTAAGAGCTGTCCCCTGCTTTGGGTGCTGAAGCCGCCATTCATTTCTTCTCTCCAGTAGCGTTCGCTGGAGAGAAGAAATGAAAAATCATTGTTTTTTGGGTTTTTTTGCGGTAGAAATAAAGATCTTTGTCACCACCCTCCTCCCACCCCCTGTGCGGCTGACCGCTGGAAAGAAAATACCCGGCTCCCTCGAAGCGTCCTCTCCGCGCCGCAGCTTCTCCTGTATGAGCGGTCACGTGGTGCCACCCATTACAGTAATGAATATGCGGCTCCACCTCCCATAGGGGTGGAGCCGCATATTCCTCACTGTAAGGAGCTGCCGCACGTGTGCCACACTGATGTGCCACGTGAGCTCACGGACACACGGACACTGATAACACCAGTACCGATTTCTCCGGTACCAGAATCATCTGGACGTGTGGGAAAGGCCCATCACGGAGACATGTCAGTGTTCGTGGGAGCGCACGGATCATACGGATCCATGTGCGTTTTTTAATTCATAGGGTTAGCACCATTAACTCCACATTATTGTCACTGTCCACACTGGGATTCACAATCTAAATTCACTATCACTATGTCTTTGGAGTGTAGGAGGAAACCAGGGTACACAGCAGTAGCGTAGCTACCGGGGGGCAGAGGGGGTGGTCGCCCAGGGCCCCACGCTCTGAGGGGGCTCACCCGGAGCTATGCTACTGTAACTGTATCGGCATGCACAACTGTATGGGCGACTGCACCACCGTGTCACGCTGAGGGGTGCCAGGCATTTTGGCTTTGCTTGACTCCGTGTTACTTCACACAAGCCGGATATTGCAGAGCCACCTGCTCTGCAGTTTGCAAACCAAGACTGATACACCCGACCTTTGCTGCAGGGTTTTTAAATGGAATCCGTGGCCGTGGGCCAGTTGTAAGACCCGGCTGGAAAGAGCGAGCCACCCACTATCATCCTGTAGTTCGTCCAACAATAAAAGCTCTTAACAAGTATTCCTAAACATTGCCTTGGCCAAATAACTTGACCAGGGCCACACTTACTTTCATTTTGCACTGCAATCACAACTATACCTGTGACTGCAATGCACTCCAGCGGCCTCAATACGTTTCTTTGCGCATCCTGGGGGATACATAACGACCCTCGCATATGATCCCCCTCACTACCTCACAACTTGTATTGAGCAAGGCTGCACCCACTTTTCATTTTAGACAGAGCAGACCCTTTAAGGCCTGTTTCACACGTCAGTGGCACCAGTACGTGTGGTGACAGTTTTCTCACGTCCCGGAGACACTGACTCACGTAGACACATTAAAATCAATGAGTCCCTGCACATGTCATCGTGTTTTCATGGACCGTGTGTCCGTTTGAAAAACATGGAGACAAGTCAGTGTTCGTGGGAGCGCACGGATCACACGGACCCATTAAAGTCAATGGGTGCGTGTCAACACGTACAGCACACGGATGCCGTCCATGTGCTGTCCGTGTGCTGACTGAGGACCACACGGACCATGCAGGAGACAGCGCTAGAGTTAACCGCTGTCCCCCCTGCGTGTGGTGCTGAAGCCAGCATCCATTCCTTCTCCCCAGCAGCGTTTGCTGGAGAGAAGGAATGAAAAATCTAGTTTTTTAATTTTTTTTGTGTTTAAAATAAAGTTCCTGGTCACCTCCCTCCTCCCACCCCCTGTGCTCCTACCCGCTGGCATTAAAATACTCACCCAGCTACCTCGATGCTTCCTCTCAGCGCCGAAGCTTGTCCTGTGTGAGCGGTCACGTGGTACCGCTCATTACAGTGATGAATATGTGGCTCCACCTCCCATAGGGAGGAATGAATGCCGGCTTCAGCACCACACACAGGGGGGAAAGCGCTTAACTCTAGCGCTGTCTCCTGCACGGTCCGTTTGGTCCTCAGTCGGCATACGGGCGGCACACGGCTGCCGCACGTGTGCCACACTGATGTGCCACGTGAGCACACGGACACACGGACACGGATAACTCCGGTACCGATTTTTTTATAGACAAATACATAAAATTGTGTAAGACTAAGTATTTACATTGTTGACCATTATTTTTCCAAACTTCTGCAATTCGCCCTGACATGCTGGGCGTCAGCTTCTGCGCCGCCATGTCCTGACTGATGTCAACCTATTTTTGTCTAATAAGTGCTTGGAGTTTATCCCAATTTCTGTGTTTTTCTTTTTCCATGCACTTTTTGAGGGCTGACCATACTGTAGGTTTACAATGAGATTGAGAAGTGATGAACGAGGGTGATCGGATAAGGTGTCTGAGCAGGCTCATGTCCTAATTGAGTATTTTTACGGTTCTTAAAAAATATGCTTGAGTCGCCGCGCCTGCATGTCTCGCACTGTTTGACAGCTGCAACACATGCAAGGATTGCCTAACAAACAGGCAATTCCTGCATGTATTGCGTCTGACTAACAGCAGCAAGACATGCAGCCACGGCGACTAGAGCATTTTTTTTGAGCACACAGAAAATAGTCGATTAGGATAGGAGTATGCTCAGATAACATCTTATCCGAACACGCTCACTTATCACTAGATCTGAGGAGTTTCCTGGTCATGGACCCAAAATTTCAATGTGTTGTTCACTGAGCCACTTAGTTATCAATTTTGCCTTGTGACATGGTGTCCATGATGCTGAAAGAAACATCGTTCTTCACCAAATTGCTCCTGGATCATTGGAAGAAGTTGCTCTTGGAAGATGTTTAGATACCATTATTTAATGCAGAGGTATACCCTGCTAAAATATTCTGTATGTGCAGTATACTAGTCAATACGACGTATTGCGACGGATTGCCACATGTCGCATCCGTCGTGCGACGGATGGGTCGTGTTTTGGCGGACCGTTGGCACAAAAAAATTTCCGTGTAATGTTTTTTTGTGCGTCGCATCCGCCATTTTCGACCGCGCATGCGCAGCCGAAGCTCCGCCCTCTCCTCCCCGGACTGCAGAATGGGCAGCGGATGCATTGTAAAACTGCATCCGCTGCCCACGTCTTGCTGAAATTTCACAGGTTGCGTCGGTACGTCGGCCCAACGCATTGCGACGAGCCCATACCGACGCAAGTGTGAAAGTAGCATAATGGCCAGAAATAGTATTACTCCTCATGCACACACATGACAGCTTATACTGAAAAGTTAGCTGAAAGTGCACTTACACTTTAATTCAAGCAGTATTTAACAATAATTACTCAAGAGCAATAATTTTAATTGAGAATAATCTCTTCCACCAGGATTGAAGTTAACTTGACATACTAAATATCTGTGTTGTCAGAATGGTCCCATTATGATGATCACTAACTGTAAATAGGAGCTTTTTCAGTTGTCAAGCATAGTAATGTATGGTCTACCAATGTCAAAATCCCATCAATGTGATAATGAAAACACTCATGTTCTATTAAAAAAAAAAAAAATCAGCAAGTAAACACTCTTAGAATTGTTTGCAATTATCTAATCATCATAAAAATTGCCAGGAACCATTAAAATCCAGCCAAAAGAATCACAGATTAAAAGATTGAATGTACAAAAAAAGAACAGAAATTGTAATAATCTGCTTCTTATTTTATAGAACCTGCATCCTGGAAGCTAATTATTAGAATGTTTATACAGTGGTGCTTGATAGCTTGTGAACCCTTCAGAAATGTTCATATTTTTGCATAAATTCAACCTAAAACTACATCAGATTTCTATACAATTCCTAAAAGTAGATTAAGAAAACCAAATAAAACTAAGTCACTACTATTAGACTGTCATTTTTTTATCCAATATCACATGTATGTGACTGGTAAAATTACTGTATGTGAACCTTTTGGATAGCAGGTAATTTTAACCCCTTCAGGACATGCGCGTACTAGTACTGCGCATGTCATGTCTCCCCTTTGATGTGGGCTCCGGCGCTGAGCCCACATCAAAGTCGCGACATGTCAGCTGTTATGTACAGCTGACATGTGCGCGCAATAGCGGCAGGTGGAATCGCGATCCACCTGCCACTATTAACTAGTTAAATGCCTCTGTCAAACACTGACAGCTGCATTTAACTACCGCTTCTGGCCATCTGGATGGAAATGCGCGCATCAACGACCCCCGTTACATGATCGTGGGTCAGAGATGCGTCGGCATAACAACCTGAGGTCTTCTTGAGACCTCTATGGTTGTTGATACCGGCTTGCTGTGAGCACCACCCTGTGGACGGCACTCATAGCAAGCCTGTAATTCAGCTACACAGGAGCGATCTGATGATCGCTGCTATGTAGCAGAGCCAATCAGGCTATGCCAGCTTCTTGCCTCCCATGGAGGCTATTGAAGCATGGCAAAAGTAAAAAAAAAATGTTTTCAAAATATGAAAAAAATAAAAAAAATAAAGGTTTAAATCACCCCACTTTCGCCCCATTCAAAATAAAACAATAAAAAAAAATCAAACATACACGTATTTGGGATCGCCGTGTTTAGAATCGCCCAATCTATAAATAAAAAAAAAGGATTAACCTGATCACTAAACGGTGTAGCGAGAAAAAAATTAAAAACACCAGAATTTTTGGTCGCTACGACATTGCATTAAAATGCAATAATGGGCGATCAAAAGAACATATCTGCAAAAACGTGGTATCATTAAAAACGACAGCTCGGTGCGCAAAAAATAAGCCCTCACCTGACCCGAGATCCCAAAAAATGGAAACACTACAGGTATCGGAAAATGGCGCAATTTTTTTTTTTTTAGCAAAGTTTGGAATTTTTTTTCACCACTTAGATAAAAAATAACCTAGACATGCTTGGTGTCTATAAACTTGTAATAAAGTGGAGAATCAAAAGGGCAGGTTAGTTTTAGCTGTTAGTGAACCTAACAAAAAAGCCAAACGAAAAACCAGTGTGGGATTGCACTTTTTTTTTGCAATTTCACCACACTTGGAATTTTTTTCCCGTTTTCTAGTACAAGACATGGTAAAACCAATGGTGTCGTTCAAAAGTACAACTTGTCCTGCAAAAAATAAGCCCTCACATGGCCATATTGACAGAAAAATAAAAAAGTTATGGCTCTGGGAAGGAGGGAAGCAACAAACGAAAACGCAAAAATGAAAAAGGGCTGCGTCTTGAAGGGGTTAAGGTGTGGTGTTTTCAATGAATAGGATGACAATCAGTTGTGAATAGGTGACCTGTTTTATTGAAAGTAAAGGGATCCGTCAAAGTCTGATCTTCACATCACAGAGTTCTGAGGATCTCGGAAGAGTAGATTAAGCTCATAAGGTTAGAAAGGATTACAAATCATCTATAAAGAGTTTGGAATCCACTAATCCACAGTCAGACAGATTGTGTACAATTGGAGGAAATTCAAGACCATTATTACCCTCCAAAGGAGTGGTCAACCAACAAAGATCACTCCAAGAACAAGATGTATGATTGTCACAAAGGAACCCAAGGTATCCTCTAAGTAAAGGTACCTTCACACATAACGATTTCGTTAACGATATCGTTGCAACGTCACGCTTTTGGTGACGTAGCAACGATCCCGCTTAACGATCTCGTTATGTGTGACAGCGACCAACGATCAGGCCCCTGCTGGGAGATCGTTGGTCGTAGGGAATGATCAAGACCTTTTTTTGGTCGCTGATCACCCGCTGTCATCGCTGGATCGGCGTGTGTGACGCCGATCCAGCGATGTGTTCACTTGTAACCAGGGTAAATATTGGGTTACTGAGCGCAGGGCCACGCTTAGTAACCCGATATTTACCCTGGTTACCATTGTAAAAGTTAAAAAAAAAAACACTACATACTCACATTCCGATGTCTGTCACGTCCCCCGCCGCCAGCTTCCCTGCACTTAGTAACCCGATGTTTACCCTGGTTACCCGGGGACTTCGGCATCGTTGAAGACAGTTTCAACTATGCCGAAGTCGTTCCCCTGATCGTTGGTCGCTGGAGAGAGCTGTCTGTGTGACAGCTCCCCAGCGACCACACAACGACTTACCAACGATCACGGCCAGGTCGCATCGCTGGTCGTGATTGTTGGTAAGTCGTTTAGTGTAACGGTACCTTAACTAAAGGTCTATCTCACATTAGCTGATTGTCACGGTTCCACCCCTCAGTGTGTTTTTGGATGCAGTTACTGACAGCTCGGTTGTGCAATCTAGTATAGGGCTGTGTTGAAGCTGTCAGTACTTTGATTGACAGCTTGGCCATGCAATCTGGTATAGGGGAGGGCTGAGCTGTCAGTGTGTTGATTTACAGCTTGACTATCCAGTCTGTGACTGGGAGATGTCGTCTGTCTCCGAGTGTTCCCTATACCAGATGATTGCCAGGCTACTTAACTGAGCTGTGTCTCCCAGAACTCTGCCAGTCATACACTCAGCTTGTGAGGTTTGTTCTCCTGTGCGTTGAGTTCTGTATGTTTGATCTGTTACCTGACCTTGGACTTTGTTCTGACTACCCGCCTATTTAACCCCTTCAGCTCTGATAAGTTATCCTCCTGGTACTCTGACCTCGGAATGTTACATGACCATGCTTTTGACTCTACCTTCTGTTTATGACGTACCCTCCTGACTTCTGACCTTGGACTCCTTGACCATTCTGACTAACGGCTTGGCCGTGAGAAGTGACTAGCGTCACACTGATATTGATTTTCATGAGTCCACCATCAGGAGGACATTGAACAAAAATGCTATGCATGTCAGTAATATTGCTGCCAGTCAGGAATTTGCTAAAGATAGCCTTCTAGCTTGTACAGTTTATTGGAACAATGTTTTGTGGATGGATGAAAGCAAAACAGAGCTTCGGCTAAAGTAGAGACTCTATACAAATATGTAAAGAAAACCAGAATGCAATGGAATCGCTTATTGCAATATTTTACTCACAACAGACAGGGCCAGCATCAGCACTCAGCGTACCCGGGCAAGTGCCGGGGCCCTGAGCAGGCAGGGGGCCCACTCACCATCGGGGACACTGGTGTGCTATGGTGCCGGCCCCCGCGAGTGGACCTCCCGCGTGCTCTGGGCCCCAGCACTTGGAATACTTACCTCTCCCGGTTCCAATGCTGCAGCGACTTCCATCCTCTGACTGTGACGTTCAGGTCAGAGGGTGCAATGACATCACCAGTGCGCGCCCTCTGCCTGAGCAAGCGCAGCACAGAGCAGGAGGATGCCGACGGTGAGGAGTCCAGAGCAGAGCAGCGTCAAGCAACGAGAGGTGAGTATTTCATTTTTTTTTATATTTGGAGCAATATATGGGGACCATCAGAAGGGGCCCATATATGGAGCATTATATGGGGCTAATTCTTTATGGAGCATCTTATGCGGCCAATAATATAGGGAGCATCTTATGAAGCCAATTCTATAGGGAGCATTATATGGGGCCAATTTAATATGGAGCATCTTATGGGGCCAATTCAATATGGAGCAGTATATAGGGCCAATTACATAAGGAGCAGTATATGGGGCCCATTATACATGGAGCATCTTATGGGGCCAATTATATTTGGATCATTATATGGGACCCATTCTGTAAGGAGTATTATAAGGGCCCATTCTGTATTGAGCATCATATGGGGCCCATTCTGTATGAAGCAATATATGGGACTCAGTATACTGTATGGGGCCGATCATATACTGTATGGAGAATTATATGTGGCTCACTATATTGCATGGAGCATTATATGGGGTCAATTCTGTATGGAGCAATATATGCAGCTCATTCTGTATGAAGCACTATGTGGTGCCTATTATACTGTATGGAGCATTATATGAGGCTCATTATTCTGTATGGAGCATAATATTGGGCTATACTGTCCAGTTTCTGAGCTAATGTAGAATGTACAATAGATATCACTCCTGTTATGTAAGAAGTAAGTGAAATCTTTGGCATTGTACTATACCTTTATTTCTCTGCCGTATCGGTGCATTATGAATTTGTCATGATCCGGGTCGGAGTTTGCTATGTTTCTCCTGCTCCAGCCTGGTCATGGTGGGGTTAACTTTTTCTGCCTCTCTTTGATTTGGGAGTGGCTATTTCTTGGTGCTCTTGCTGGCAGCTTGTGTCAGTGGTAGTTTTGGGCTTGCTGGGACTGCTACCTGTGAAACCCCTGTGTTCCTTTTGCCTCCCTTACCTGTACCTGACCTGTCTCCTGTACCTGACCTAGTTTGACTCTGGTGTTCATCCCCTCCGTTTGTGACTCGGCTAAAACTCTGATTTCGGCTCCTGTTTTCTGTCTTTGTTACCACACGTCTGTCTGTCTTTTTGACCTTTTGGCTTACTCTGACTCTGTTCTCTGTCTCACGTCTCTGGTACCTTTGCTCCTGACTGGTTCGGACCCTCGGCTTGTATTTTTGACCACGAGTTCTGTTTACCCCTTTAAACTATACACTTACCGACTGTTACTGACTTGGCTCGTTTTGACCACTCTCTGTCGCCACCTGGTGGCGCAGTGCAGCATGCACTGGGCTGCGGTGCGGCAAGTGTGACCTCTTTTTCTGTCACCCTCGTGGAGTCTGCACATACCTGCATTGCTGCAGCCTGACAGAATTGTAGTATGTGTTAAAGGGGCCCACTGGGACTCTTTCGCCCAGGGCCCATGAAAACCTGGAGCCAGCGCTGACAGCATAAAATAAAAAACAAATCAGAAGTTGAAAGTTGGACATTTTTCCATTTCATTTGAAAAAAAAATAACTCATTTAGAAATTGATGATAGCAACATATCTACAAAACGTTGGGACAGGGCCATGTCTACCATTGTGTAGCTTGCTTCTCCTCCGCGTTTGAACTGAGTCTAAAGAAAATGTGTGTTATGCAGTAAGATGACCAAAAGTGTATGTCATTTTACAAAAGTATGGTTGAAGAAGAATAAAGTTAAAGGGAGTTCATCACCCCCAAAATGCATTTTAAGTGGGTTATACATTGTTGTAGGGGACTTAGCCCCTTTAACAACCATACTAGCAATGTACAGTGGGTACGGAAAGTATTTAGACCCCTTTAACTTTTTCACTCTTTGTTTCATTGCAGCCATTTGGTAAATTCAAAAAAAGTTCATTTTTTCACCTTAATGTACACTCTGCACCCCATCTTGACTGAAAAAAAACAGAAATGTAGAAATATTTGCAAATTTAATAAAAAAGAAGAACTGAAAAATCACATAGTCATAAGTATTCGGACCCTTTGCTCAGACACTCATATTTAAGTCACATGCTGTCCATTTCCTTGTGCTCCTCCTTGAGATGGTTCTACTCCTTCATTGGAGTCCAGCTGTGTTTAGTTAAACTGATAGGACTTGATTTGGAAAGGCACAAACCTGTCTAGGCAAGACCTCACAGCACAGTGCATGTCAGACCAAATGAGAATCATGAGATAAAAGGAACTGGCCAAAGAGCTCAGAGACAATTCTGGCAAGGCACAGATCTGACCAAGGTTACAACAGAATTTTTGCAGTAGGCAAGTCTCCTAAGAGCACAGTGGCCTCCATAATCCTTAAATGGAAGAAGTTTGGGACCACCAGAAGTCTTCCTAGGCCTGGCCATCCAGCCAAATTGAGCAATCGTGGGAGAAGAGCATTGGTGTGAGAGGTAAAGAAGAACCCAAGATCACTGTGGCTGAGCTCCAGAGATGCAGTGGAGAGATGGGAGAAAGTTCCACAAAGTCAACTATAACTGCAGCTCTCCATCAGTCAGGCCTTTATGAAAGAGTGGTCATACGGAAGCCTCTCCTCAGTGCAAGACATATGAAAGCCTGCATAGAGTTTACTTAAAAGCACATGAAGGACTCCCAGACTATGAGATAAGATTCTCTGGTCTGATGAGATGAAGATAGACCTTTTTGGTGATAATTCTAAGTGGTCTGTGTGGAGAAAACCAGGCTCTGCTCATCTCTTGCCCAATACAATCCCAACAGTGAAACACGGTGGTGGCAGCATCATGCTATGGGGTGTTTTTAAGCTGCAAGGACAGGGTGCCTGGTTGTCATTGAAGGTAACATAAATGTGGATAAGTAAAGAGATATCCTGGATGAAAATCTCATCCAGAGTGCTCTGGACCTCAGACTTGGCCAAATGTTAACCTTCCATTAAAACATTGACCCTAAGCACACATCTAAAATAACAAAGGAGTGGCTTCAGAACAACTCTGTTACCATTCTTGACTGGCCCAGCCAGAGCCCTGACCTAAACTCAATTGACCATCTCTGGAGAGACCTGAAAATGACTGTCCACCAACATTCACCATCCAACTTGACAGAACTGGAGAGGATCTGCAAGGAAGAATGGCAGAGGATCCCCAAATCCAGGTGCGAAAAACTTGTTGCATCATTCCCAAAAGGACTCATGGCTGTATTAGCTCAAAATAACACCACTAAAAGGCTCCGGCAACTGTCCAGGGTTGCAGAGTGGCATTGGAAGAACACACATTCGCAAGATGACTTCACTGCATTCAAACAGGCAACACTCGCTTTTAAATCTGCTCTGACCTCTGCTAAACAGACCTACTTGACAACCCTCGTATCTTCCCTATCCTACAACCCCAGTTATTCAAAACCTTTAACTCCCTCCTCCGCCCACCACTGCCCCCTCCAACCTTTCTCAGCTCTGCCACACACTTTAAAACTAAGATCAACCAAACAAGGTAAGTCTTCATTGTTCAACCACGAAACCCCTTTGTATACCAGACCAATGCCCAAACCCCATAACCTCCCTCTCCAAGATCACTGAAGGGGGCTTAATTGTCTCCTCTCCAAATCGCACCTCACCACCTGTGCGCTTGACCCCATCCCATCCCACCTCCTCCCCAACCTCACCACCACTCTCATCCCATCCCTAACCCACCTCTTCAACCTATCACTAACTTCTAGTACCTTCCCTTCTGCTTTCAAACATGCCACAATCACACCTATCCTTAAAAAGCCAACCCTTGATCCAACTGCTATGTCCAGCTATCGCCCAATATCACTGCTCCCATTTGCTTCCAAACTCTTGGAGCAGCACGGCCATGCTGTACTTTCCTCCCACCTCTCATCTAATTTGCTCTTTGACAATCTACAATCTGGTTTCCGCCCCCATCACTCAACTGAGACAGCCCTGACCAAAATCACTAACGACCTACTTACAGCCAAAGCTAACGGACAATACTCTGTACTCCTCCTCCTAGACCTGTCCTCTGCTTTTGACACAGTTGACCACTGCCTCCTACTACAGATCCTTTCCTCCTCTGGCATCAAAGACCTCACCCTATCCTGGATCTCCTCATACCTTTTCAACCGCACATTCAGCGTCTCCCACTTCCACACTACCTCCTCATCCCACCCTCTCTCTGTTGGAGTCCCCCAAGGCTCTGTTCTAGGACCCCTACTCTTCTCAATCTATATACTTGGCCTGGGACAACTCATAAAGTCCCATGGATTCCAGTACCCTCTTTATGCTGATGACACTCAGATCTACCTTTCTGGCCCAGACGTCACCTCCCTGCTGTCCAGAATCCGGAGTGTCTATCAGCCATATCCTCCTTCTTCTCCTCTCGCTTCCTCAAACTCAATGTGGACAAATCTGAACTCATCATCTTTCCTCCATCTCATAGATCTTCCATACCTGACCTATCTATTGCAATTAACGACATCACGCTTTCCCCTGTACCGGAAGTCCACTGCCTCAGAGTAACCCTTGACTCTGCCCTGTCCTTCAAACCGCACATCCAAGCTCTTTCCACCTTCTGTCACCTCCAGCTCAAAAATATCTCCAGAATCCGTCCTTTCCTCAACCGTCAATCTACTAAAATGCTTGTGCATGCCCTGATCATCTCCCGCCTTGACTACTGCAACATCCTTTTCTGTGGCCTCCCTGCTAACACCCTTGCACCTCTCCAGTCCATCCTTAACTCTGCTGCCCGACAAATTCATCTCTCTCTTCGCTACTCCTCTGCTTCCCCTCTCTGCAAATCTCTTCACTGGCTCCCATTCCCTCAGCGTATCCAGTTCAAACTACTAATACTGACCTACAAGGCCATCCATACCCTGTCTCCTCCATATATCTATGAACTAATCTCCCGATATCTTCCCTCACGTAATCTCCGGTCCTCCCAAGACCTCCTTCTCTCCTCCACACTCATCCGCTCCTCACCCAACCGCATCCAAGACTTCTCCAGAGTATCCCCCATCCTCTGCAATTCTCTGCCCCAACACATCCGGCTATCAACCACATTCGGATCCTTCAGACGGAACCTGAAAACCCACCTCTTCTGGAAAGCCTACAGCCTGCACTGCTGACCTTGCTGCCTCCTCACCACTACCAAAGCTACCACCTCACCAACGCTGGAGCTCCTACAATTCTCAACCTATTGTCTCCTTCCCCATAATCCTGTAGAATGTAAGCCCGCAAGGGCAGGGTCCTCGCCCCTCTGTATCAGTCTGAAATTGTTTGTTTGCTTACTGTAAATGTTATCTGTAATTTGTATGTAACCCCTTCTCATGTACAGCACTATGGAATCATGGTGCTATATACTGTAAATAATAATAATAATAATAATAATAATAATAATAAAGGGTGTTTCTACTCAATACTGAGCAAAGTGTTAGAATCTGTTTTGTTTTGACCATCCGCCTTCTTGTTGTGGTTTTCTGGCTGCTGGTCTTTTTCCCCTGGTGCTGGGTTGTCTTGGTCAGGTGATTGTATCACCCTTTATTACCCAGCACCTGCCTCCCATTCCTTGCTTGACAACAGTGTTAATCCGCTAGAGTTCTGGCTAGGTGCTTAGACAGCTTTCTGTGCTTAATATTTTGCAGTTCTGGGATCTCTGGTTCTGCTATCTTTTGTTTCTGTTTTCAGTTTGTTTCTGCAACCGTCTCTGTGTTTTCTATTAGGAGGTGACCTGTTTTTTGTACCCAGTCCTTAGATCTTTTAGGGACCTTCTTCCCCTTATCTGTAGGTCTTTCCTGAGTTTTGACTAGGATCGTTGGTGGGTCTATTCGCAAAGGAATGGGTCGCCCACTCCATCGTAGGGTTTCAGCCTAGTCTTAGTGCAGGGTCAGCTTTCCCCCATCTCTCCTAGTTCTGTGCGGCAGTTTCGTAACACAAAGGATCGGAATACTTATGCCCATGTGATATTTCAGTTTTTCTTTTTTAATAAATTTGCAAAAATGATTACATTTCTGTTTTTTTTCCGTCAAGATGGGGTGCAGAGTGTACATTAATGAGAAAACAATGATTTTTTTTTTTAAATTTACCAAATGGCTGCAATGAAAGAAAGAGTGAAAAATGTAAAGGGGTCTGAAAACCTTTCATACCCACTGTACCTGTTACTAGTAGAGTGCCTGAGAAAGGGACTGACACTGCTTGCTGCACTTCCAGGTGTATTAGTGTAGGAAAAGTATCAAACGGTATCAGGAGAAAGGAGATTGAGAGGTGAACGCACGCAGACACTGTGCATGGCCGCAAACACTCAAGCAGCATTCAGACAGTGTTCGCTGTGGGAAAGGCCCCAATATGTAAATGAGGAGGCATAACAATGCACAAAACTCTTGACCATAGTAAGGGTAACAACTAAGTTTTCTCATTTGCTAATGAATTAAAAGTTATTTTATCTCAGGCACTGCAGCATTTGTTATAGGGGATAAGTCCCCTACAATACTGTAAACATCATAAAATGCATTTAACAAACAAGTTTGGATGCAGTAATTGGGGACTACAGATAAGCGAATATTTCAATGTTCGGTTCCGATTACGATTGCTGAATTTGCAGTATTTGCCAATTAATTCATTGAATATTCGCCGAACATAACCGAATGTTATTCAGGTCAATTGGAAGCAAAAACAAAGCGCATTCACAACACCTAACAAAGGCCCCAAATGCTGCCAAAACACATCAAATGAGGGACAGCCACCAGGAAAGTGGCCTCAATTCATCCACAATACAAATTGGCACTGCAGCAATCAGCTAGGCATGAGGTATCGGGTATAGAAACTTGATTCCAGCTCACCCAGTTGCTCTATGCTCATCCACCTGGGGTTCAGACATTGGCCTCGGCCTGGCCTTACATCAAGGAAAATAGAAAAAATTGGAGTCAGGCTCAACAGGACTGGATTTTCCTTTTCTTTTTCTTTTTCAAAAGAAATTATAGTGCATGCAAAAGAAAAATGTACATGGTCGACATGACCCAGTCGGCGTGTTTCAACTGCACTAGGCAGTCTTACTCATGAGTAAGACTGCCTAGTGCAGTCGAAATTCATCAACTGGGACAGACTCCAATTTTTTCTATTATCCATGAGGTATCTAGTCTGGAACAGCATTTACAGTTTTAAATTGAACGTCACAGTAAGACGAGGTGGGTGACGGATCAGTCTAGGTCTCCTTTGCTGGGATCGCTGATACAACATGCAACACCTCTATCTGCTTTCATGCTAAGCCACACTAAGATGGCACAAATATCAGTTTTGTAGACTGCCATTGTCAGAAAAATTTAAGGACAGTAACAGTGGTAGTTGAGTCCAAAGAAGTGGAGGCCTGACAGTCCTGGAGGCATACTGCTACCGGTGTGATAGAAATATATATATCATGTAGATCTCACTTGCATGTATACTCCTCTATAATCATATATACTCATATGCTCACAGCTAATATATACATTATAATCAATGGTTTAAAATGGCTGACATGAACTGATATAAGCCAGACAGATTGTATGGGGTTTTCCATCCCAAAAGCGGAACAACACCAGATGTCTTAAGTGCTGATCAAATGTCTCAACTTTGTCCTAGATACAGAGCTACATTTTAGTTGCTTAATCAGCAGTCATATGAGCATTAATCACAATATTCCATATATGTTTAGATAACCAATGACAGAGGAGCTAAACAATATGGTAATTAACTAACCACCCCTAACAACCCCTAACCACTCCTTTCTATATTCTATCATAAAAGCTATGTATGTACAATAAAGTATCAGTATTGATGGAATGTTATTGACACAACATGGTGTGCAGTCTCATTCCTTGAGCGCTCAAAATACTCAGTCTTATTGGGAGCGGCCACAGCACACACAGGGATAAATTTATCCAACCAAAAAATTTCCATAACAAATGGCGCCCAACGTGGGGCAAAGGGACGAAACGCACCCTACTGACCGGAGAGACGGAGGTGTTGCCACAGCCTTGGTTCACGGGATGGAGACTGCGCAGCTCCATAAGTAAGGTAAGAAAATGTTATCATCTTACCTGAAAGTCCCCTGTGCCCAGTCCGGGTCTATACCTCTTGCCGGTCAGGTGTGGTCACCAATTCCCAGGTAGTGTAAAAAGTCCGAAGCCTGAATCCACACCCTGGGAGGTGTCTGCTGTGTGCCGTGTATGTGTTCTGTGTTTGTGTAAGATCTGGGAGAAGGAAGGAAAAGTGACTTTTGTTTGTGGTGGCTGGGTAACAGACAGCAGGAGGTCAAATCACTGAATAAGCTATCACAGATTCCCGTGCAATAGGAGAGACAGGAGGTCTCGGGACAGGCAGTTCCATGATCCAGGCTCGGATGGTGATAGCTTTGAGGGCTGCCACAGATTCCCGTAGCCGGCGGCCAGTCAGGATGACCGGAGCGGAGGGTGGTAGAACCCGGCATATGCGTGCCCAGTGCGATTGGCAGTAGTCTTTTCCCAGCGCAACCTGCACATGTCACAGAATAAAAAGGGCCCTCTCTCGGACGTCTATCTGTATCTGTTCTGTTTGTGTCACGTACTAATTGCTGCCTTAAGAGCATACAACTGTAAAGAAAGGTTTTTTTTCTCTTTTCTTTTTACTTCCTCTTTTCAAACCTGCAGCAAGCAGAGATATATGCATTGTAAATCACACAGTCACATCTGTTTTTTTCTGGCTGTTTCTACAATGCTGGCTATGTGTAGCTATTTGTGAAGAAATGAAACAAATTGTATATATTATTTTTGATGCGACATACGTGTTTTCAGATACGTGATTTTAGTGACATTGATCGCAATAGCATAAGAAAAGGGGAAGTGTGTGTCTCTGACTGTGTTAAGCGCAGAGAGAAGGAAAATATATATAGTTTTTTTTTTTCTTTTACTCTTTTGAAAGTCTTTATTCTGTTTTTCATATATACGTTTTTTTTTATGTTTTCCAAAGTTTTTTCCTTTTGTATCAAAATTTTGAGTTTTTGGTAGTGTACTAAGTTTTTGACGGTTTCATCGTTTTGGTTTTTTTGGGGGAGTTTTATATACTCATTTTAAGAAGTTTTTTGGTGTTGTTTTTTTTTCCTTTTTGTGTGTTTTTCATTTTTTGCTTTTGCCATGGGGAATAAATTGGCCAAGCAACAGGAGGGTCTTTTACTTCCTGATGAGAAAACAGCCCCCCAGATAGTGGCAGAACACGAAGGTGTTAAGTATGTGAAGAATTTTGGAAGGTATAAAGTATGTGAAATTCATAAGAATGGCAGATTTCAAGCTGCGGAATGGCATGACATAGAAAGGAAAATAAGGGAAGTTAGCTAATGTTAAATTGCTGAATACTAATACATGGTATGAAGTAGCAGCAGAGCTTACATCGTTTAGGTGGTACAGAAAGTTATGTGAGCAAACCAGGAAGTGGTTTTTTTGTGTGTATAAGACGGGAAATATTGGATCTGTGCAGTCTGCTTTTAGCAGAATCCATGGTATAGGGAGTTTTTTTTTTTTTCTCCTACAGGGAGAAGGCATCATTGCTCCACTCTATTGTTCTCGTTCTTCTCTATCCTCCTTTTCTCTGTCACTCTTTCTCTCCTCATTCTTCTCTCTCACTCTCCTTTCCTCTCCTCTTTCTCCACACTTTTCTCTTCCCTCTCTCCCTCTCTCTATCTCTCCCCTCCACACCTTCCATCTTCTCCTCACCCTCTCTCTCCCCTCCTTCTCCACTCCCCCACCACACCTATCTCCTCCTTCTCTTCCTTCTCCACACCCATCTCCACTCCTCTCTCTTCTCCTCACCCTCTCTCTCTTTTCCTTCTCCACTCCTCCACCACACCTATCTCCTCCTTCTCTTCCTTCTCCACACCCATCTCCACTCCTCTCTTCTCCTCCCTCTCTATCTCCTTCTCTTCCTTCTCCACACCCATCTCCACTCCTCTCTTCTCCTCTCTCTCTCTCTTCCTTTGTCTAACTCATCAACCCCTCCCCCTTCTTCTTCCTCTTTCTTCCTCTTCGTTGCCGGCTGGGCCAACGCCCAATTCCAACAATATGGTGCTTACAGCACAAGGTTCCCCTTCTGGTTCCCAGTCCAGCCATTGCCAGTTGTGATATCGGGGATAGAAGGTGAAAATCCCCCTACACACAATGCAATGGGCAGCCCCCAGGCACATCAGGTAGCAGACAGCTCAGCCCTGGGTGCAGATGGGGGAGGACTAATATCACCATGTATTGATAATGTACAACTTCAGCACTGGTCAGAGCTGCCTACATTCACATCAACATGAAACTATAAGTCTAATCCATAATAGCTTCAGCAAGGGGGGAGACATCCTCACATAGAAAAGCAACTTCTAAGTCCAAAATCAGTCAGTGTATGACCCCAGTACGCGTTATCACAACTATTCCTCTGATGAAGATGAAGAGGGAACATCATACATGCTGTCCAGTACTAGGAAAAGAAACCCACAGGCACCAAGAATGCAGGGGCAGATAGAGGCACCACCATTACACTATGTGCACTGCACTTCAAGTCAGATGACAATCTTCCAGACCCAGGGATGCATCCCATGCCATTTTACCGAAGAATGTAGCAGAACCAGCGAACATATGCAGCCACCTGGAATGATCTCTGGGCCATGAATGGAAATAGAAGCAGGTGATGCACTCTGGCCAATCATGAAGGAACAATTCAAACTTCCAGCAGAATTAGAGGTACACGCTTGGGAGTCAGTGCCACAGCTAATTGAACAGCTCAGAGAGTGGGCCGAAGGCAGATTGGCAGGATAAGCCCTCAGCTTACGGGACATGAGCCAAGAAAAGACAGAGTCTGTAAAGAAGTTTTATGGCAGAGTAATGCAAGTATTCCAAGACTTGGCCTTCACCATTCATGACCAGATACACAGGCAAATGTTGGCACGGGCCTTTGTGCATGGACTGAGACAGCCAATCAGGAAACCACTGATAGTGGCTAGGCCTGAGAACAGGTCAATGGCAGTGGACTGACCCAACAAAATGGTTTATGTGCGCCTAGGAGACTGTTCATTGCCGATTGTCACCAAAACTGCCGCCATTATAGCACCACAAAGAGCGCAAAGAAGGAAATGGGTGCCGTGCTGCTGAGAACGCCAGAAGGGGAGCCAGAGGTGAAGATGCTGCAAAGTGCCGATCGACACACCGGAAGAACCGCTGCAGACTCCAGAGAGGAGACACCGACCTCAATAAGGTTAGCAAAGGGGAGAAGCTATGTCAGACCAGGGGTAAGAAGTGATGGCAGATGCAGCCGCAGCCCCTGTAATGCCCCAAGACCTTGGGTTGGATGCAGCCGCCGGTCTCATGGCACCCCCGGGCCTCGCCTCGAATGCACCTGCAGGCCCCATCTTACCACCGCAGCTTCAATCAGCAGGCCGGACCCCGCTGCCGCTACAGTACCCATCATGCCGTTGTCCACAGTAGCCAAAGGGATTGAGTCCCAACCAGGGGTGCAGAAGACAGCCCCTCTCATGATGACCACTGACCTGGAAGCGCAACCACCCTACAAAGACAGAAGAAGTGTCAAGTGTTACATCTGTGGCAAGTTTGGCCATTTCCAGAACCAGTGCAAAGCACCCACGCCCCCGAAGAGACTGGACCCATGCAACCCAAGAGTTGGTCCAGAGAAACAGGTCAAGGAAAAAGTGCAGAAAGCAGTGAAGTACCCCGTCCATAGGACAGGGGCAAGCAAGCCAGGTCCGCAAGACACTACGCTCCTGACATGTGAACCTTCATCTGCAAGACCAATACCTCAAATTACCCTTAAAGTGAATGGCGTTGTCAGATCTTTTCTTCTGCACACCGGTGCAACTGTGATGAGACCTGTGGAACTCGCTGATCCCACCTGCCTATCAGAATCCTCTGTGTCTCGCATGGGCATTGATGGTCAAGTCAGACATTCTCAGCTTACAAACTCACTGAGCGTGTGCACTCAGCCAGGACACTCTATCCTGTCCCAGTTTGTGGTGTCAAGGACCTTCCACTCAACCTGCTGGGAGCAAACCTATTGCAGAAGCTGAAGGCAACCACAGTGTTCCAGGAAGATGGGACAGTGACACTTTCTTCATCCCTGACTTAAGAAGAGTCATGCTGGTGGCCCTACAAGAACCTTAAGCAACCGATGAGGCCTACTCAAGGAGGTACTGGACGTAGTACCAGAAAGTCTATGGTCTAAGGGACCCCAGGACGTGAGAAAACCTCAAGTTGCCCCAGTACGGATGTCACTGAAGCCATGTACCCCGTACCCTCGTAGGGCCCAGGCCAGGCCTAGAGTTAAGCTGCCTCTTACCAACTGAAGGTCTACCTGGAAATAGGAATCATTGTTCCTTGCAAATCGCCTTGCAATACCCCACTTTTCCCGGTCAAGAAAAAGACTGTTAAATGAGAGCCAGCCAAGTTCAGAATGGTACATGACCCGAGAGCTGTGAATGACGTCACGGTGTTTGAAACTCCAATTGTGCCGAATCCGCACACTCTGCTCTCAAATCTGCCTGCCACAGCAAAAGTGTTCACAGTGACCGACCTGGCTAATGTTTTCTTCAGTGTTCCCTTTCACCCGGATGACCAGTTCCTGTTTGCCTTAACGCACCAGGGGGGACACCACACATGGACAGTGATGCCACAGTGGGCCCAGAACAGCCCTTCTCAGTTCACCAAAGCAATGTCCACAGTCCTCACCAACTGGGTCACAGAACAAGCAGAAGTAATCCTGCTACAATCATGGACAATCTACTCCTTTGTGCAGTTGACTTTGACACGTGTAAAGCCCATTCCTTGTATCTCCTACTCTACCTGGCAGAGCAGCACTGCAAGATCTCAAAGAACAAAAGTCCAGTGGTGTCTGAAGCGAGTTACGTTCCAGAGACACTGTATTGCTCACCAGGCGAAACACCTGACAGATGACCGGAAGACCCCAGTGGAGAAGATGGTTCCTCCAGCAACTCCAAACGTGCTACAGGCCTTCCTTGGTCTAGTTTCGTATTGCAGAGCCTGGATCCCTGGTGCCTCAGTCCTAATGCAGCCTCTGTGTGAATACATCAGCGTGACCCCGTTCCTCCAGACAGATGTGGCCTTCAGTTCGTTCAAGAAGTTAAAAGGCTCTGTAGTCTCAGCGCCAGCACTAGGCCTATCTGACTACGAGAAGCCATTCCGTCTCTACTTGATGAGAAAAGAAGGCCTTGCTACTGGAGTCCTGACGCAGCTTCAGGGGGGAAAGCAGAGACTTTTAGACTACTTTTCAGCTCACCTGGATCCAGTTGCAAGGGGAGCCTCTTCCCGCTTGAGAGCAGCAGTTGCAGCACACGCCCTCCTGGACAGGACTACTGACATGACATCTCAGCAATCCTCAACCAAACCCAGCTAAAACATCTCTCCACCGCCAGGCATCTTCGCCTCCAGTGCTCTCTACTCCTGCCCGACAATGTCACCATCTCCAGATACACAGTCCTCAACCCGTCCACTCTACTCCCACTCCCAAGGGGGGATACAGATATGGACCCTCAGAAAAAAAGGCTGATCAAAATCTGTATGATACCTTCTGCAGGGATCTGAATTTGCTCCGGACGGATGACCATGATTGCTTCAGCATCATGCAACAGGAAACAGCAGGACTACCCAAGGTAGCAGAAGAGCCACTGACCAACCCAGAGTTGATCCTCTATGTGGATGGCTCCAGATTTGCAGATGAAGAAGGAAGATTCCACACGGGATGTGCAGTGACCAGCAATCAAGAGATCCTGTGGTCCAGAAGTCTGCCGCCCAGTCTGTCAGCCCAGGAAGCAGAACTGATAGCGCTGATAAAGGCCTACCAGATGGCGGGAGACAAGACTGAGAAAATGTATACCGATTCAAGGTACTCGCATGGCATAGCACACGACTTCGGACCCATCTGGGCTGCAAGGGACTTCATCACAGCAAGCGGAACAACCGTGAAGCATCATGGAGCCATTATGGACCTGCTGAACTCACTTCAACTTCCAAAAGTGGTGGCAGTACTAAAAGTCAAAGCGCATGGAAAACTAAGCACAGTAGAGGCACGAGGCAACAACATGGCGGACATGGCAGCCAAAGAAACAGTCAAGGAAAGACAATATGGAAAAGTAGAAGAGGTCGTAGAGCCGGACGGCTACTACAGGACGGCTGAAGACAGGAAACCTGACAAATGACATCCTGGGATCTGCTCAAAAAAGCTGCAAGAGCAAGCCCCAAAGGAAAAGAAGGAATGCTGGATGCAGAAGTGAACAACACATGAAGAAGGAAGGGTATACTCAATGGACTACAAACCCTGTTTACCCCGAAGCATGTACCTTATCGTGGTCCAGTGGGCACATGGGCCCACACACAGATTAAAGACACAGATGAATGATCCGATTGGTGCTTACTGGTTCACTCCAGAAATCTCCACCCTAACAGCCAAGTGCACTAGCAGCTGTCTGACCTGCGGCAAATGCAACCCTGGAAGAATGGAGAAAGTTCCCACACATTGTCTTGCCAGACCACAGTACCCCTTCCAGAGGATCCAGATAGACCACATCCAAAGGCCGCCAAGTGGAAGATTAGAATATGCCCTTGTTGTCGTGGACATGTTCTCAGGATGGCCAGAAGCTTTCCCAGTGAGAAACCAGTCAGCAAAGACTACTGCAAAGAAGCTACTCTCAGAGACGAGATATGCAGCTATGGGGGCCCAGAAGTGATAGAGAGTGACCAGGGACCCACATTCACAGCAAATCTCACACGAGAGATCAGGTCAGCAGTAGGGTCAGACTTAGGCCTACACACTCCCAATCACACTACTCAGTGTTAGGCACACTCCCAGAGGCCCAGAAAAGCTGTTACCATATGAAATTTTGTTTGGGTCTAGTCTTAGGTTAGGGGTATCCTTTCCCTCAGCAGCTGACTATGTAATATGATTAGTGTTGAGCGATACCGTCCGATACTTGAAAGTATCGGTATCGGAAAGTATCGGCCGATACCGGCAAAGTATCGGATCTAATCCGATACCGATACCCGATACCAATACAAGTCAATGGGACTCAAGTATCGGACGGTATCTCTCATGGTTCCCAGGGTCTGAAGGAGTGGAAACGCTCCTTCAGGCCCTGGGATCCATATTAATGTGTAAAATAAAGAATTAAAATAAAAAATATTGATATACTCACCTCTCCGACGCAGCCTGCACCTTATCGAGGGAACCGTCAGCCTTCTTTGCTTAAAATGCTCGCGTTTACTGCCTTCCGTGACGTCACGGCTTCTGATTGGTCGCGTGCCGCCCATGTGACCGCGACGCGACCAATCACAAAAAGCCGTGACGTAATTTTCAGGTCCTAAATGCCTAATTCTAGAATTAGGCATTCAGGACCTGAAAATTACGTCACGGCTTGTTGTGATTGGTCGCGTCGCGGTCACATGGGCGGCACGCGACCAATCAGAAGCCGTGACGTAATTTTCAGGTCCTGAGTGCCTAGAATTAGGAAGGCAGTAAACACGCGCATTTTAAGCAAAGAAGGCTGCCGGTTCCCTCGGTAAGGTGCAGGCTGCGTCGGAGAGGTGAGTATATCCCTATTTTTTATTTTAATTCTTTCTTTTACACATTGATATTAATCCCGATACCGATTCCCGATATCACAAAAGTATCGGATCTCGGTATCGGAATTCCGATACCCGCAAGTATCGGCCGATACGCGATACTTGCGGTATCGGAATGCTCAACACTAAATATGATACTTTGTCTGCTTATGTAAATTGAACTCACCAAGAAACTTGCTAACATCCATTCTCGAGTTTTTTTCTTCATTGCCAGATTCAGATTCAGTGTCCGGTACGCACTCCTAGAAGCCAGGAGACTGGGAGTTGGTGAAAAAAGTTTGTAAGGAGAACACCACTCGATCCCAGATTTGATGGTCCTGTTCAAGTGCTGCTGATGACACCAAACTCTGTGAAACTGGAGGGAAGACCCACTTGGATCCACTCATCGCATTGCAAGAAAGCTCCCCTACCAGAAGATGACATCCAAGCCAGAATGATGTTGTGGCCTGACCGAATAGATGACCTACCTGATAAAGACTACACATCGCTCACTACACATGCTATTGACTAAGAGACTGATTGCAGTGAACCCCCGTTAGGGACAGATCTCCTGACCGCCCATTTGTGAAAAGTCTGTACAGAGTGGGGCACAGGCATTAGGCTTGTGTCAGTTCACCGACAGCACAAAAGAGTTGCAGCGCTTTGGGACAGGAGGCAAGGATTAGGGCAAGTGATATCTAAGGGGGGCTTGTGATAGAAATATATATATCATGTAGATCTCACTTGCATGTACACTCCTCTATAATCATATATACTCATATGCTCACAGCTAATATATACATTATAATCAATGGTTTAAAATGGCTGACATGAACTGATATAAGCCAGACAGATTGTATGGGGTTCTCCATCCCAAAAGCGGAACAACACCAGATGTCTTAAGTGCTGATCAAATGTCTCAACTTTGTCCTAGATACAGAGCTACATTTTAGTTGCTTAATCAGCAGTCATATGAGCATTAATCACAATATTCCATATATGTTTAGATAACCAATGACAGAGGAGCTAGACAATATGGTAATTAACAAACCACCCCTAACAACCCCTAACCACTCCTTTCTATATGCTATCATAAAAACTATGTATGTACAATAAAGTATCAGTATTGATGGAATGTTATTGACACAACATGGTGTGCAGTCTCATTCCTTGAGCGCTCAAAATACTCAGTCTTATTGGGAGCGGCCACAGCACACACAGGGATAAATTTATCCAACCCAAAAATTTCCATAACACAGGCAACACGCATGAAGTAGACCCAACCAGGAGTCTACACATTTTCAAAAATTAGTGCCAAACATCACCAAAGTGTCATTAATTTCACCACAGTATAAATAGTATAATAGGGACCGACAGGTCTTCCACTACACCCAATCCAGCAGATGGACACCCAACCATCAGGGTTCACATTTAAATAAATGATGGCCTTACATCAAAAAAGTAGCATAAATTTCACAACAGTATAGATAGTATAATATTATTAGTATTAGTAGTATTATTATTATACATTTTTATAGCGCCATTTATTCCATGGCCATTTACATGTGAAAAGGGGGCAAATATAGACAAATACAATAAACAAGCAAAAAGCAAGGCACTAACAGGTACAGAAAGAGGGAGGACCCTGCCCGCTAGGGCTCACAATCTGTAGGTGATGGGTGAAAACACACTAGGAGAGGGTAGAGCTGGTCATGTGGCGATTCAGTAGGTTGAGGATCACTGCAGGCTGTAGGCTTGTCGGAAGAAGTGAGTCTTCAGGTTCTTTTTGAAGGTTTCTATGTCAGGCAAGAGTCTGATGTGTTGGAGTAGAGAGTTCCAGAGTATGGGGGAAGCATGGGAGAAGTCTTGGATGCGGTTGTGGGAAGAAGAGATAAGAGGGGAGTAGAGAAAGACATCTTGTGAGGATGGAAGGTTGAATGTAGGTAAGTATCATCGGGAGACCATGTCACAGATGTATGGAGGAGACTGGTTGTGGATGGCTTTGTATGTCATAGTAAGGGTTTTGAACTGGAGTCTCAGGATGATAGGAAGCCAGTGAAGGGCTTGGCATAGGGGAGAGGCTGGGGAATAGTGGGGAGACAGGTAGATTAGTCAGGCAGCAGAGTGTAGGATGGATTGGAGTGGTGCCAGAGTGCTAGAGGGGAGGCCAGAGAGTAGGAGGTTGCAGTATTCAAGGCGGGAGATGATAAGGGCGTATATTAGTGTTTTTGTGTTTTCGTTGTCGAGGAATGCGCAGATCCGGGAAATATTTTTGAGTTTCAGACTGCAGGAGGAGGAAAAGGCTTGGATATGTGGCTTGAAAGAGAGGGCAAAGTCGAGGATCACTCTGAGGCACCGAGCATGCGGGACTGGGGAAAGTGAGCAGCCATTGACATTGATGGATAAGTCTGGTGGAGGGGTAGAGTGAGATGGGGGAAAGATGATGAATTCTGTATTGTCCATGTTCAGTTTTAGAAAGCGAGCTGGTGAAAGAAGGCCGAGATAGCAGACAGACAGTGTGGGATTTTGGTGAGTAAGGAGGTGAGGTCAGGTCCGGATAGCTAGATCTGCGTGTCATCGGCGTAGAGATGATACTGCAAACCGTGGGATTCTATGAGCTGTTCCAGGCCGAAGGTGTAGATGGAAAAGAGTAGGGGGTCCCAGAACTGAGCATTAAGGGACACCAACAGACAAGGGGCGAGGTGAGGAGGTGGTGTGGGAGAGAGAGACACTGAAAGTTCGGTCTGTTAGATATGACGAGATCCAGGATAGGGCCAAGTCTGTGATGCTAAGAGATGATAGAATCTGTAGCAGGAGGGAATAGTCCACAGTGTCAAAGGCAGAAGACAGGTCTAGGAGAAGGAGGACAGAGTAGTGTTGCTTGCTTTTGGTGGTTAGTAGGTCATTGGTGACTTTAGTTAGGGCAGTTTCAGTTGAGTGATGGCGTCAGAAGCCAGATTGTAACCAGTCAAAGAGGGAGCACGAGGAGAGGTGGGAGGACAGTTCAAGATGAACATGCTGTTCCAGTAGTTTTGAGGCATAAGGGAGAAGAGATACCGGGCTATAGCTAGACACAGAGGATGGGTCGAGGGAGGGCTTTTTGAGGATGGATGTGATCTTGGCATGTTTGAAGGATGAGGGGAAGACATCAGTGGTGAGTGAGAGGTTGAAGAGGTGTGTTAGGGTTGGGATGAAGACTGTGGTGAGATTAGGGATGAGGTGGGATGGGAGCAGATCAAGCATGCAGGTGGTGAGAGGTGATCTAGACAGTAGTGTGGAGAGCTGATCTTCTGTCATGTGGAGAAGCTGGTTTTGGAGAAACAAGGTTAAGCAGCTAAGAGGGGCATTGGGCACTGTGGGCCAAAGCTTTCTCTGATCGTATCGATCTTCTGTTTAAAGAAAGAGGCAAAGTCTTCAGCAGAAATGAGGAGGGAGGGAGGAGGTGTTGGGGGACGGAGTAGAGAATTGAAAGTGTTGAAAAGCTGTTTAGGGTTGTGAGACAGGGAGGATATGAGAGATGAGAATTAAGTTTGTTTTGCGGCAGTGAACGTGGACTTGAAGCTGACGAGGGACTGCTTGTATGCAATGAAGTGCTCGGCAGAGTGGGATCTCTTCCATCTCTGCTCAGTGACCCTGGAAGCCCGTCTCAGTTCTTTGGTCAGGCTGGTCAGCCAGGGCTGTTTGTTGATTATATGAGTTTTGCTATGCATGAGGGGCGTGGCCGAATCGAGTTTAGCTGTTATTGTGGTGTTATAAAAAGCGGCAGCAGCATCTGTGTTATGAAGGGAAGCTATGACTGTAAGAGGGAGAAGGGACTTAGAGAGTGATTGTAAATTATGGTGTTTGAGATTTCGGCGAGGGTGCGTGAGTTTGTGGAATGGTGGTTGCGCACTAGGAGAGGAGAGGGAAGAGAATGTCAGTAGGTTGTGGTCAGACAGGGGGAGGGGTGAGCTAGTAAGATTAGTAAGGGAACAGAATTGGGTAAAGATAAGGTCTAGTGTGTGACCATCTTTGTGAGTGGCCCCTGAAGACTATTGAGTGAGGCCGAAGGAGGCAGTAAGCGATAAAAGTTTAGAGACAGCTGAGGTGGAAGTATCAGTGGGGATATTGAAGTCACCCATAATGATAGTGGGGATGTCAGCAGAGAGGAAATGAAGTAGTCAGGTGGTGAACTGGTCGAGAAAGGTGGCGATGGCTAGTTCTGGGGGACAGTAGATGACAGCCAGCTGGAGGTTGGGGGGAATAGATGCAGACGGAGTGCACCTCAAATGAGGGAAGAGTAGCGGAGGGTGGTAGTGGGATTGGAGTAAAGGAGTAGGTGGTGGACAGGAGCAAGCCATCTCCTCCACCACATTTGGTGCTGAGGCAAGGGGTGTGAGAGAGGTGGAATCCCCCATGGGAAAGTGCAGCTGGAGAGACTGAGTCAGAGGGGATGTGCCAGGTTCCAATGATACTGAGGAAGGAGAGTTTGTTGGTGATGAAGAGGTTATGGATAAATGGCAGTGAGCGTGAGTTCCATAGTGCTCCAGGTAAGGGAGGGGGAGTGGGGGCTGGATGAATGGATATTAGGTTATCATGGTTGGGAAAACGTGTAGAGGATCGTGGCAGGGGGTTAAAATTGAGTGTGGGGATGTGTTGAGGAGGGCCAGGATTTGGAGATTTATGTCACCAGCAATGAGGAGTAGCAGACAGAGCATTAGAAGGTGGGAGCTGGATAGGACATGACGGGGCCGTGTGTGTCTGGAGAAAGGATTGCATGTGGAGGAACAGCTGTGAGGAGTAAGTGAGATGGCTGGGGAGGATGTAGGGTGAAATTACTAATTCCTTACTAGGTGGGGGGGATCTCAGGAGGTAGGGAAAAATAGAGTAGTATAGGTGTGAAAGAGAAAAGAAACCGAAACATGGTAGTGATTTGATATTCCGTTACCTTACAGTCAAATTCCAGTCCAATTCAAGTCTAATTCAAAGTATAGTAAATTAAAGTAATTAGAAATCTGTAATTTGAAAGATACATGAATCAGACTAAAGTCTGGATTAGACTCCTGGATCTGAATATATCCCAGCTAAGGGCAATCAGGTGTGAATGAGGAGGTGGGTGGGTATGGCGAGACCAGATGTAGAGAGTTAAGCAAAGGACATAGAGAGAGGGGTTGGAGTGACCACTCCAAGATATGCCAGAATAACATAATGAGAGACATGAAACAGGTCATGGAAACAAGATGATAGGTAAGAAAACATACCAGAAAAAGATTATATGCGCTGCACAAAGACACTCAGATGCCAGGGAAACCATAGAAAATCAATGCAATATGCAGAGACATTCAGGATCCAGGGAGAGTTGGGGAAAGTCAGTGCATACCATAGAAAATCAATGCAATATACAGAGACATTCAGGATCCAGGGAGAGTTGAGGAAAGTCAGTGCATACCATAGAAAATCAATGCAATATACAGAGACATTCAGGATCCAGTAGAAGTTGGGGAAAGTCAGTGAATACCATAGAAAATCAATGCAATATACAGAGACATTCAGGATCCAATAGAAGTTGGGGAAAGTCAGTGAATACCATAGAAAATCAATGCAATATACAGAGACATTCAGGATCCAGGGACAGTTGGGGAAAGTCAATGCATACCATAGAAAATAAATGCAATATACAGAGACATTCAGGATCCAGGGAGAGTTGGGGAAAGTCAGTGCATACCATAGAAAATCAATGCAATTTTCAGAGACATTCATGATCAGCATAATAGGGAAAGATAGGTCTTCGACTACACCCAGTAAAGCAGATGGACACCCAACCAGGACTGTTCATATTTCCAAAAATTATTGTCAGACAATACCAAAGTGGCATCAAGTTCACCACAGAAATAGTACAATAGGGATCGACAGGTCTTCCACTACACCCAATCCAGCAGATGGACACCCAACCTGGAGTTTTCACATTTTAAAAAATGAGGGCCAGACACCACTGAAGTGGAATAGCTGTCACGAAAATAGAAATTGTATAATTTAGACCGACATGTCTTCCACTATAGCCTACCCAGCAGATGTAGACCAACCATGAATGTTCACATTTCCAGAAAATTTGTGTTAACATCAGCAGCAGCCACAGAAGCCTCACTAAAGATATCACAGAGTGCAGTTATGTGACATTAGTGCATCACACTGAAAAATGCAATATCACCTAGTCTGTACTGCTACACCTAGTCTGCGATTGGGGTGCAAAAATCCTTGGAGATCAATGACTTGTTCATCTTGATGAAGATTAGGCAGTCTACACTTTTAGGGGACAGTCAGCTGCGCTTATCTATCAGGAGACACCACCAGCAGCGCTGAAGACACGTTCTGAGAGAACGCTGGCTGCTGGGAACGATAAAACCTCCAAGGTGTGTGAGGCGAGCTCAAGCCATTCATCCATTTTGGAAGATCAAAATGTGAAAGTGTTCAAACCCTCCGTGATGGCATTGATATTCATTTCTAGATACTTCTGCAACATCCTCTCCATTCATTCACCACGTCTAACCATTGGACTCTGTGGTACTGGTGCATGAGCTGGTCAAAAATAAGTGTCATAGGACTCACAGAAATTGTTTCTTCCACTTACACCACTACTGCTGCTGCTAATATTTTAGCATTGACGAATTGACGTGCCGGAGGTTGGAAGTCTAAAGCTGCGATGCGAACTGTGTGCTTCACTGCTGTCTTGGGGAAAAGCTCTCTTAAGGTTGTGTAAAAGTGTGTTTCGATACTCCAGCATTCGTGAGTACCTTTCCAGGGCGGGAAGCATCTGCAAAATTTGGTTTTATAACATGAATCTAACAGAGTGGCAGTCCAGTAGTAAGCAGTATTCCTAATTATAACTATACAGGGATCATGTTGCAGATAGTGCAGCAAGACAGTTGCTCGCCCATCACCTCTTGCTCCTCCATTTGATCCTCGGATCTTGCACCTTCAATAACAGTTTGTCTGTTATCACCAGCCCCCCTCTATCACAGTAATCCACCCTCCCTTGGCACCCACCTGTGTGAAGACAGTCTGGAACTTAGAGACAATGTTATCCCTTCCGCATCATCCTCTGCTTCCTCCTCTTCTGGGACCACCATGTCTTCCCGCAGCCTGTTCAAAGTCTGCTCCAGCATATAGGTGACCGGAATAGTGATGCTGACGGCGTCATCAGCACTAACCATCTTATTAGCCATTTCAAAACTGTGCAGAAGGGTGCTGAGTTCCTTAATCTGTGCCCACTCTGCAAACGTGATATGCGCCACGTCCGTACTGCGTTGGCCCAGGCTATACAACAAGACATACTGTGACAGGGCTCGTTGCTGCTGCCACAGTCGCTGCAGCATGTGCAGAGTGATAATCCACCATGTCGGCACATCACATATCCTATTAACTGGCTTGGACAAAGACCTCTGTATTGATATAAGTTGATTACCTGATGGGTGCTAATGGTGGAAATAAGCACAGAGCTTATGTGCTTTCTGGAGCACCTCACCCAGGCCTGGATAGTGGCGGAGAAAACGCTGTACCACAAGGTTGAGGATGTGAGCCATGCAAGACACGTGTGTGAGCTTGCCTCACCATGCGGACGCCACCAAGTTTGCACCATCATCGGATGTGGCCTTCCCTGGATGCAGGTTCAGCCTGGAGAGCTCCACAACTCTTCTGACTGTGCAGTACAGAGGTGGTGGGGATTCGCTCTGCACTGGTGGAATGCATGTCTCATTAAGGCAGAGGTTGAGGGTGCAGGAGGAGGTCCTAGATGAAATAGAGGAGGCAGAAGCAGTGGAGGAAGTGTTAAATGTACAGATTTGTCCTGCAAGTCTTGGAGATTCCCAGACTTGTGGAGCAGCACCTGCCCCCACAGCCACCAGAGTCACCCAGTGCTCAGTCAGCGAGATGTAATGCCCTGCGACATGCTGGTGTAGCGCAGGCACAGCTTTTTTAGAAATGTAATGGAGACAGGGCAGTTGGTACTGGGGGATTGTGACATCCATCAGCATTTGGAAACTGTCTGTATTTACCAGTCGGAAAGGCAGCATTTCTGTGGCCAACAGTTTGTAGATGGTGGAGATCAACTTTGTCATGTGTAGGAGGAAACAATCTTTTACGTGACCACAACTGCAGAACCGTGGGCTGGCTGCAGTGCTGAGAGAGGGCGGACTACAGTGAACTGGACAAACTGCTGGACCGTGAGAGAGGTGCAGGCGGAGAGGTTACGGTGGATTGAGAAAGTTGTGGTGTGCTCGTTCACTGAGATCGGTCAAAAACAGCAGGCATGTCCGCTTCTGTTACAGCTGATGGCTGGCTCTCAGTCAGGGTGACTGTTGCATTGTAAAAAACCCGAAGTTCTGCAGTTAAAGACCTGCGTCTCAATAGTTGGCATGGTAACAGAGGAGGAGGAAGAAGCAGCAGATGCGATTGATGGGTTGGCTGATGGTCGTTGAGGTCCGCTGGTCTGCATTTTAGCGCAGTTGAATTCCCAGAGTAACACATGTTGATTGCGCATGTGAAGGTTCATTCGTACATGTAGTAGTCAAATTATTGCACTTTTTACATTGACTCAGTTTTTTTTTCGCAAAGTTGGCAGAATATGTGAGTTGTCTCATCCTTTGCAGTGTCAAAAAAGGCCAGGCTAGGCAACCCTTGCCACCTCTGAAAGCTGCAGACCCGCAGATGCTGCTGCTCACAGCCACAATTGTGGCTGAAGATGCATTGCTCATCATGGCTGCATCACTAAATGTGTGCGACATATGGCACAACGTAACCTACTCATCTTCTTCCTCATATGACCTACTCAGCTGTGTGCCTCTATGTTCATGCCAACTGAAATGTAACACCTCATCATCATCATACTCTGTGTTATCACATTCCTCGAACTTGGAGTCACCCTCTGTCACGGTTCCACCCCGCAGGGTGTCTGAGATGCAGTTACTGACAGCTCGGTCGTCCAATCTGATACAGGGGTGTGCTGAAACTGTCAGTACTTTGATTGATAGAATGACCATCCTGTCTGATTCAGGGGCATGCTGTTAGTGTGTTGGTTGACAGCTCAACTAGCCAATCTGTGACTGGGAGGCGTCGGCAGTCTCAGGTGTTCACTCTACCGGGTAATGGCTATTCCTACTTAACTGAGCAGCTTTTCCCAGACCACTGCCAGACATACATTCATCTTTGGAGGTTTGTGCTCCCCGTGCCTTCAGTTCTACAGGGTGGGCCATTTATATGGATACACCTAAATAAAATGGAAATGGTTGACAATATCAAAAACCTGTTTGTGGCACATTAGTATATGGGAGGGGGAAAACTTTTCAAGACGGGTGGTGACCATGGCGGTCGTTTTGAAGTCAGCCATTTTGTATCCAACTTTATTTTTTTCAATGGGAAGAGGGCCATGTGACACATCAAACTTATTGAGAATTTCACAAGAAAAAAAAATGGTGTGCTTGGTTTTTACGTAACATTATTCTTTTATGAGTAATTTACAAGTTTATGACCACTTATAAAATGTGTACAAAGTGCTGCCCATTGTGTTGGATTGTCAATGCAACCCTCTTCTCTCACTCTTGACACACTGATAGCAACACCACGGCCTTATTGACAGTTAGTTTAGAAAGAATCATTCAAATCATCGCCCTAGACAAGACACCGTTGGCTCACAATTTGTTCAATAGAGCAACGGTGGATTTCACTCTCCAAGTGGGGGCACTTCAGTCTAAATCCATTTCCTATTTTGTGTTGGATAATTTACCTGCTAGATTGGTACTGGAGTTTTCATGGTTACAGACTCACAATCCAGTTATTGATTAGTGTCTGAAGGAGATTGTGAATTGGAGCCCCAACTGTTCTAAGAAATGTCTAAAAAAATGTACAAATATGCTCCGCTAGTCTTGAGGGTCTTCAGGGGTACCTGAAGGACTTTGGAGATGTGTTCCCAAAAAAGGAGGCCGAGATACTACCTACCCATCATCCCTATGATTGTGCTATTGATCTTATTCCTAGCTCCAAATTGCCAAAAGCTCACCTTTACAATTTGTAGGGGCCTAAAAGGACCGCCATGAAAGAATATGTTAACGGAAGTTTATGGAAGAGTCATATCTGTCCTTCCTCTTCCCCTGTAGCTGCTGGATTTTTCTTAGTTAAAAAAAAAGATGGGGGTCTCCGTCCTTGCCTTGATTTCCGAGAACTAAACAAAATCACGGTTAAAAATAGCTACCCATTTCCAGGGTATTTTCTAAACTTGATCTTAGAGGGGCTTACAATTTGATATGTGTTGTGGATTCTGTTGGTGGGCTCCCTCTGGTGGTTACTGCTGGTGCTGGGTGGGTGACTTTGGTGGGTTGCGGCCTTTGGTTTCCACCTGTCCATCAGAGGCTGGGTGTTTCCTATTTTACCTGGCCTTTCTGTCATTTCCCTTGCCGGCTATCAATGTGTTCAGATGTGCTCTGTTTGGTTCCTGCCTACCTGCTCCCAGATCTTTCAGGATAAGCTAAGTGCTGATTTTCAGTTGTTTGGTTTTTGGTCCAGCTTGCTTAGAATGTCTCTATGCTAGCTGGTTGCTCTAGTGGACTGAGGTTCTCCCCATGTGCCATGAGTTGGCACATGGGTTCTTGTAATCTCAGGATGGTTTTTTTGATTAGGGTTTTTTGCTGACCGCTCAGTCCCCTTTTGTATCATTCTGCTTTCTAGTTTTCAGCGGGCCTCTATTTGCTAAAGCTATATACATCATCTCTATGTGTGTGCCTTCCTCTCATTTCACCGTCAATACATGTGGGGGGCAACTATACCTTTGGGGTTAATTCCTCTGGAGGCAAGTGAGGTCTTGTTTTCTCTGCAGTACTAGTTAGCTCTTAGGCTGGTGCGTGGCATCTAGAACCAACGTAGGAACGCTCCCTGGCTATCTCTAGTTGCGTTTGTCAGGCGTAGGGCAGCGGTCAGCCCAGGTTCCATCACCCTAGAGCTCGTCCGATATTTGTTATACTTTGCTTGTCCTGTGCTATCCCTAGCCATTGGGGATTCATGACAGTATAGCCGGCCCACAAAGTGTTAATTGTTTGGGCTGAAGCAGGAGGAAAAGAAGTGTTCAAGGAAAATTTTTTTTTTTTTTTCCTTCAGAGTTTTGCTGCCTAGCCCTTAATTGCTGTCTAGCTGCTTCTTACCTCCTCTTAACCCTTGAATGGCTCTGATCTTAGCTGTTTATCATGGATGTCCAGAGTTTGGCTTCCAGCCTGAGTAATCTCGCGGCAAAGGTTCAAAACATACAGGATTTCGTTGTTCACACTCCCATGTCTGAACCTAGAATTCCTATTCCAGAGTTTTTTTCTGGAGATAGATCTACCTTCCTGAATTTCAGGAACAATTGTAAATTGTTTCTCTCTTTGAAATCTCGCTCCTCTGGAGACCCTGCTCAACAGGTCAAGATTGTTATATCGTTCCTACGGGGCGACCCTCAGAATTGGGCATTTGCATTGGCACCAGGGGATCCTGCGTTGCTCAGTGTGGATGCGTTTTTTCTGGCATTGGGATTGCTCTATGAGGAACCTAACCTAGAGATTCAGGCTGAAAAGGCTTTATTAGCCCTCTCTCAGGGGCATGATGAAGCGGAAATATATTGTCAGAAATTTCGGAAATGGTCGGTGCTTACTCAGTGGAATGAGTGCGCCCTGGCTGCAAACTTCAGAAATGGTCTTTCTGAGGCCATTAAGGATGTTATGGTGGGGTTCCCTGCGCCTACAGGTCTGAATGAGTCTATGGCTATGGCCATTCAGATTGATCGGCGTTTACGGGAGCGCAAACCCGTGCACCAGTTGGCGGTGTCTTCTGAACAGGCACCTGAGACTATGCAATGTGATAGAATTCAGTCCAGAAGTGAACGGCAAAATTATAGGCGGAAAAATGGTTTGTGTTTTTATTGTGGTGATTCAGCTCATGTTATATCAGCATGCTCTAAACGCACAAAAAGGGTTGATAAATCTTTTGCCATTGATGCTCTGCAGTCTAAGTTCATTTTGCCTGTGACTCTGATTTTTTCACTGTCTTCCATTTCCGTCGATGCCTATGTGGATTCAGGCGCTGCCCTGAGTCTTATGGATTGGTCATTTGCTAAACGCTGCGGTTTTAGTCTAGAGCCTCTGGAAGTTCCTATTCCTCTGAAAGGAATTGATTCTACACCATTGGCTATGAATAAACCGCAGTATTGGACACAAGTGACCATGCGCATGACTCCCGTTCATCAGGAGGTGATTCGCTTCCTTGTACTGTATAATTTACATGATGTATTAGTGCTTGGTCTGCCATGGTTACAAACTCATAATCCTGTCCTGGACTGGAAAACAATGTCTGTGCTAAGCTGGGGATGTCAGGGGGTTCATGATGATGCACCTCCGATTTCTATCGCTTCATCGACTCCTTTGGAGATCCCTGCGTTTTTGTCAGATTATAAGGATGTTTTTGAGGAGCCTAAGCTCAATTCGCTCCCTCCTCATAGAGAGTGTGACTGTGCTATAGAATTGATTCCTGGCAGTAAGTTCCCTAAGGGTCGTTTATTTAATCTGTCACTGCCAGAGCATACTGCTATGCGGAATTATATTAAGGAGTCTGTCATGATTCTCAATGGCGAGAGAACATAGCCCAGCATATATGAGAACTAGCTCTTGGAAGATGGAAACTATACTGACCATGAACTAAACCTGCCGCACAACTAGAAGTGGCCGGGTAGCATGCCTACGTTTTTTTATCCCTAGATGCCCAGCGCCAGCCGGAGAACTACCTAATCCTAGCAGAGGAAAAGACAGTCCTGGCTCACCTCTAGAGAAATTTTCCCAAAAGGCAGACAGAGGCCCCCACATATATTGGCGGTGATTTTAGATGAAATGACAAACGTAGTATGAAAATAGGTTTAGCAAAAATCGAGGTCCGCTTACTAGATAGAAAGAAGACAGAAAGGGCACTTTCATGGTCAGCAGAAAACCCTATCAAAACACCATCCAGAAATTACTTTAAGACTCTAGCATTAACTCATAACACCAGAGTGGCAATTTCCGCTCACAAGAGCTTTCCAGACACAGTAACGAAACAGCAGCTGTGAACAGGAACAAAATGCAAAAACACACAAGGACAAAAGTCCAACTTAGCTGGGAGTTGTCTAGTAGCAGGAACATGCACAGAAAGGCTTCTGATTACATTGTTGACCGGCATGAAACTGACAGAGGAGCAAGGTTATATAGCGACTCCCACATCCTGATAGGAGCAGGTGAACAGAGGGGATGATGCACACAAGTACAATTCCACAAGTGGCCACCGGGGGAGCCCAGAATCCAATTTCACAACAGGAGTCCTTGGAAAAGGGACATATTCGTCCATCTTCGTCCCCTCTGGGAGCAGGTTTTTTTTTCGTGGCAAAGAAAGATGGTTCCCTGAGGCCTTGTATAGATTATCGCCTTCTGAATAAGATTACAGTCAAATACCAGTATCCATTGCCATTGTTTACTGATTTGTTTGCTCGCATTAAGGGGGCTAGGTGGTTCACTAAAATAGATCTTCGTGGTGCGTATAATCTGGTGCGGATAAAACAGGGTGATGAGTGGAAAACCGCATTTAATACGCCTGAGGGCCATTTTGAGTATTTGGTAATGCCTTTTGGACTCTCCAATGCTCCGTCAGTCTTTCAGTCCTTTATGCACAATATTTTCCGATAAGTTTATGATTGTGTATTTGGATGATATTTTGGTGTTTTCTGATGACTGGGAGTCTCATGTTCTACAGGTCAGGAAGGTGTTTCAGGTTTTGCGGGCCAATTCTCTGTTTGTGAAGGGCTCAAAGTGTCTCTTCGGAGTCCAGAAGATTTCTTTTTTGGGGTACATTTTTTCTCCTTCTACTATTGAGATGGATCCCGTTAAGGTTCAGGCTATTTGTGACTGGACACAACCTACATCTGTTAAGAGCCTTCAGAAGTTCTTGGGGTTTGCTAATTTTTATCGTCGGTTCATTGCTAATTTTTCCAGTATTGTTAAACCTTTGACTGATTTGACTAAAAAGGGTGCTGATGTTGCTGATTGGTCTCCTGCGGCCGTGGAGGCCTTTCGGGAACTTAAGCGCCGGTTTTCTTCTGCTCCTGTGTTGTTTCAACCAGATGTTTCACTTCCTTTTCAGGTGGAGGTTGATGCTTCCGAGATTGGAGCGGGGGCGGTTTTGTCACAGAGAAGTTCTAATGGCTCGGTGACGAAGCCATGTGCTTTCTTCTCTAGAAAATTCTCGCCCGCCGAGCGCAATTATGATGTGGGTAATCGGGAGCTTTTGGCCATGAAGTGGGCATTTGAGGAGTGGCGTCATTGGCTTGAGGGTGCTAAACATCGCGTGGTGGTCTTGACTGATCACAAGAATCTCATTTACCTTGAGTCTGCCAGGCGTTTGAATCCTAGACAGGCTCGTTGGTCATTATTTTTTTCTCGTTTCAATTTCGTGGTTTCATACCTGCCAGGTTCAAAGAATGTGAAGGCAGATGCTCTTTCCAGGAGTTTTGTGCCTGATTCTCCTGGAGACACTGGGCCTGCTGGTATCCTTAGGGATGGGGTAATATTGTCCGCCGTATCCCCAGACTTGCGACGCGCATTGCAGGAGTTTCAGGTGGATAAACCGGATCGATGTCCTCCAGAAAAACTGTTTGTTCCGGATGATTGGACCAGTAGAGTCATCTCCGAGGTCCATTCTTCTGTGTTGGCTGGTCATCCTGGAATATTTGGTACAAGAGATTTGGTGGCCAGGTCTTTTTGGTGGCCTTCCTTGTCTAGGGATGTGCGTACCTTTGTGCAGTCTTGTGAAGTGTGTGCTCGAGCTAAGCCTTGCTGTTCACGGGCTAGTGGGTTGTTGTTATCTTTGCCCATCCCGAAGAGGCCTTGGACGCACATTTCCATGGATTTTATTTCTGATCTCCCGGTTTCACAGAAAATGTCCGTTATCTGGGTTGTGTGTGACCGCTTTTCTAAGATGGTTCATTTGGTGCCCTTGCCTAAGTTACCCTCCTCCTCTGAGTTGGTTCCTTTGTTTTTTCAGAACGTGGTTCGTTTGCATGGGATTCCGGAGAATATCGTTTCTGACAGGGGATCCCAGTTTGTGTCTAGATTTTGGCGGACGTTTTGTGCCAAGATGGGCATTGATTTGTCTTTCTCGTCTGCATTCCATCCTCAGACGAATGGCCAGACGGAGCGAACTAATCAGACCTTGGAAACTTATTTGAGGTGTTTTGTTTCTGCTGATCAGGATGACTGGGTTGCTTTTTTGCCACTGGCCGAATTTGCTCTTAATAATCGGGCTAGTTCTGCCACGTTGGTCTCTCCTTTTTTTTGTAATTCAGGGTTTCATCCTCGTTTTTCCTCTGGTCAGGGGGAATCTTCGGATTGTCCTGGAGTGGACGTGGTGGTGGACAGGCTACATCAGATTTGGAATCAGGTGGTGGACAATTTGAAGTTATCTCAGGAGAAGACTCAGCAGTTTGCTAATCGCCGTCGCCACGTGGGTCCCCGACTTCTTGTTGGGGACTTGGTGTGGTTGTCTTCTCGTTTTGTCCCTATGAAGGTCTCTTCTCCTAAGTTCAAGCCTCGGTTCATCGGTCCTTATAGGATCTCGGAGATTCTTAACCCTGTATCTTTTCGTTTGGATCTCCCAGCATCGTTTGCTATTCATAATGTGTTCCATCGGTCGTTGTTGCGGAGGTATGAGGTGCCCGTTGTTCCTTCGGTCGAGCCTCCTGCTCCGGTGCTGGTGGAGGGAGAATTGGAGTATGTTGTTGAAAAGATCTTGGATTCTCGTGTTTCCAGACGCAAACTCCAGTATTTGGTTAAGTGGAAGGGTTATGGTCAGGAGGATAATTCCTGGGTGGTCGCCTCCGATGTTCACGCGACTGATTTGGTCCGCGCCTTCCATAGAGCTCACCCTGATCGCCCTGGGGGTTCTCGTGAGGGTTCGGTGACCCCTCCTCAAGGGGGGGGTACTGTTGTGGATTCTGTTGGTGGGCTCCCTCTGGTGGTTACTGCTGGTACTGGGTGACTTTGGTGGGTTGCGGCCTTTGGTTTCCACCTGTCCATCAGAGGCTGGGTGTTTCCTATTTTACCTGGCCTTTCTGTCATTTCCCTTGCCGGCTATCAATGTGTTCAGATGTGCTCTGTTTGGTTCCTGCCTACCTGCTCCCAGATCTTTCAGGATAAGCTAAGTGCTGATTTTCAGTTGTTTGGTTTTTGGTCCAGCTTGCTTAGAATGTCTCTATGCTAGCTGGTTGCTCTAGTGGACTGAGGTTCTCCCCATGTGCCATGAGTTGGCACATGGGTTCTTGTAATCTCAGGATGGTTTTTTTGATTAGGGTTTTTTGCTGACCGCTCAGTCCCCTTTTGTATCATTCTGCTTTCTAGTTTTCAGCGGGCCTCTATTTGCTAAAGCTATATACATCATCTCTATGTGTGTGCCTTCCTCTCATTTCACCGTCAATACATGTGGGGGGCAACTATACCTTTGGGGTTAATTCCTCTGGAGGCAAGTGAGGTCTTGTTTTCTCTGCAGTACTAGTTAGCTCTTAGGCTGGTGCGTGGCGTCTAGAACCAACGTAGGAACGCTCCCTGTCATGATCTCTGCAGGCAGAGATCATAGCAAGCCTATAGAGGGACAAGCTCTCGGAAGATGGAACTATACTGACCATGAACTAAGCCTGCCGCGCAACTAGAAATAGCCAGGTAGCATTTCCTATTTATCGCTAGATGCCCAGCTCTGGCCTAAGACCTAAATAGCTAGCAGAGGGAAATATAAGACCTGGCTCACCTCTAGAGAAATATTTCCAAAGAAGACAGTAGCCCCCCACATATAATGACGGTGAGTTCAGATGAAACAACAAACGCAGCAGGAAAATAGTCTTAGCAAATTTGAGGTCCGCTTACTAGATAGCAGAAGACAGATAGTATACTTTCATGGTCAGCAGAAAAACACTAACAAAACACCATCCAGAGATTACCTTAAACTCTGGCATTAACTCATAACGCCAGAGTAGCAATCCCTGATCAACGAGAGCTTTCCAGACACAGTAACAAAACTTCAGCTGTGAACTGGAACAAATAGGCAAAACAAAACAAGGACAAAAGTCCAACTTATCTAGTAGTAGTCTAGAAGCAGGAACAAGCACTGAGAGGCATCAGATAACATTGTTGACCGGCAAGAAACCACCAGAGAAATGAGCTTAAATAGCGACACCCACTACTGATGGAACCAGGTGAAACAGGAAAGAGGATGACAAGTCCAATTCCACAAGCGGCCACCGGGGGAGCCCAGAATCCAAATTCACAACAGTACCCCCCCCTCAAGGAGGGGGCACCGAACCCTCACCAGATCCACCAGGGCGACCAGGATGAGCCCTATGGAAGGCACGAACAAGATCAGAAGCATGAACATCAGATGCATTGACCCAAGAATTATCCTCCTGGCCGTAACCCTTCCAGTTAACCAGATACTGGAGTTTCCGTCTGGAAACACGAGAGTCCAAAATTTTCTCCACAACGTACTCCAACTCACCCTCAACCAACACCGGAGCAGGAGGCTCAACTGAAGGTACAACAGGTACCTCATACCTGCGCAATAACGACCGATGAAAAACGTTATGAATGGAAAAGGACGCAGGGAGGTCCAAACGGAAAGAAACAGGATTAAGAATCTCCAATATTCTATAAGGGCCGATGAACCGAGGTTTAAACTTAGGAGAAGAGACCCTCATAGGGACAAAACGAGAAGACAACCACACTAAATCTCCAACACAAAGCCGAGAACCAACACGACGATGACGGTTGGCAAAACGCTGAGTCTTCTCCTGGGACAACTTCAAATTGTCCATAACCTGCCCCCAGATGTGATGCAATCTCTCCACCACCGCATCCACTCCAGGACAATCCGAGGATTCCACCTGACCGGAGGAAAATCGAGGGTGAAACCCCGAATTACAGAAAAACGGGGACACCAAGGTGGAAGAACTGGCCCGATTATTGAGGGCGAACTCTGCCAATGGCAAAAAAGCAACCCAATCATCCTGGTCAGCAGAGACAAAACACCTCAGATATGTCTCAAGGGTCTGATTAGTCCGCTCGGTCTGGCCATTAGTCTGAGGGTGAAAAGCAGATGAAAAAGACAAATCTATGCCCATCCTAGCACAGAATGCCCGCCAAAATCTAGACACAAATTGGGTACCTCTGTCAGAAACAATATTCTCAGGAATACCGTGCAATCGGACAACATTCTGAAAAAACAGAGGAACCAACTCAGAAGAAGAAGGCAACTTGGGCAGAGGAACCAAATGGACCATTTTAGAGAAACGGTCACAGACCACCCAGATGACAGACATCTTCTGGGAAACAGGCAGATCTGAAATAAAATCCATCGAGATGTGTGTCCAAGGCCTCTTAGGAATAGGCAAGGGCAACAGCAGTCCGCTAGCCCGAGAACTACAAGACTTGGCCCGAGCACAAACGTCACATGACTGCACAAAGACTCGCACATCTCGTGACAGGGAAGGCCACCAGAAGGATCTTGCCACCAAATCCCTGGTACCAAAAATTCCGGGATGACCTGCCAATGCAGAAGAATGTACCTCAGAGATGACTCTGCTGGTCCAATCATCCGGAACAAACAGTCTATCAGGCGGACAACGATCCGGTCTATCCGCCTGAAACTCTTGCAAGGACCGCCGCAGATCAGGAGAAACGGCCGACAAAATTACTCCCTCCCTAAGGATACCTGTGGGTTCAGAATTACCAGGAGAGTCCGGGTCAAAACTCCTAGAAAGGGCATCTGCCTTAACATTCTTAGAACCCGGTAGGTATGACACCACAAAATTAAAGCGAGAAAAAAATAAAGACCAGCGCGCCTGTCTAGGATTCAGGCGTCTGGCAGTCTCAAGATAAATCAAATTTTTGTGGTCAGTCAATACCACCACCTGATGTCTAGCCCCCTCGAGCCAATGGCGCCACTCCTCAAACGCCCACTTCATGGCCAAAAGCTCCCGATTCCCAACATCATAATTCCGCTCTGCGGGCGAAAATTTGCGAGAAAAGAAGGCACAAGGCCTAATGACGGAGCAGTCGGAACCTTTCTGCGACAACACTGCCCCAGCTCCGATCTCCGAAGCGTCAACCTCAACCTGAAAAGGCAGATTCACATCAGGCTGACGCAACACAGGGGCAGAGGCAAAACGGCGCTTAAGCTCCTGAAAGGCCTCTACAGCATGAGGGGACCAATTAGCAACATCAGCGCCTTGTCTGGTCAAATCAGTCAGTGGTTTAACGACATCCGAAAAACCAGCAATAAATCGGCGGTAAAAGTTGGCAAAGCCCAAAAATCTCTGAAGACCCTTAAGAGAGGAGGGCTGAGTCCAGTCACAAATAGCTTGCACCTTGACGGGATCCATCTCAATGGAAGAGGGAGAAAAAATATACCCCAAAAAGGAAATTTTCTGGACCCCAAAAACGCACTTAGACCCCTTCACACATAAAGAATTAGACCGCAGAACCTGAAAAACTCTCCTGACCTGCTGGACATGAGAGTCCCAGTCATCAGAAAAAATCAGAATATCATCCAGATATATTATAATAAATTTATCCAGAAAATCGCGGAAGATATCATGCATAAAAGACTGGAAAACTGAAGGGGCATTAGAAAGACCAAAAGGCATGACCAAATACTCAAAGTGGCCCTCGGGCGTATTAAATGCGGTCTTCCACTCATCCCCCTGCCTGATCCGCACCAAATTATACGCCCCACGAAGATCAATTTTAGAGAACCACTTAGCACCCTCTATACGAGCAAACAAATCAGTAAGCAATGGCAATGGGTATTGATACTTAACAGTGATCTTATTCAGAAGCCGATAATCAATACATGGTCTCAAAGAGCCGTCTTTTTTTGAGACAAAGAAAAACCCAGCTCCCAAGGGAGAAGAAGATGGACGAATATGTCCCTTTTCCAAAGACTCCTTTATATATTCCCGCATAGCAGCATGTTCCGGCACAGACAAATTAAACAAACGACCCTTTGGATATTTACAACCCGGTATCAAATCTATGGCACAATCGCACTCACGGTGCGGAGGTAACGACCCAAGCTTGGGTTCGTCAAAGACGTCTTGATAATCAGAGAGGAACTCAGGGACTTCAGAGGGAATGGACGACGAAATAGAAACCAAAGGTACGTCCCCATGAATACCCTTACATCCCCAGCTCAACACAGACATTGCTCTCCAGTCCAAGACTGGGTTGTGAGACTGCAACCATGGCAATCCCAGTACCAAATCGTCATGTAAATTATACAGCACCAGGAAACGAATAATCTCCTGGTGATCCGGATTGATACGCATGGTTACTTGTGTCCAGTATTGTGGTTTATTATTAGCCAATGGGGTGGAGTCAATCCCCTTCAGAGGAATAAGAGTCTCCAAAGGCTCTAAATCAAAACCACAACGATTGGCAAAGGACCAATCCATAAGACTCAGAGCGGCGCCAGAGTCAACATAGGCGTCCGTGGCAATGGATGACAAAGAGCAAATCAGGGTTACAGACAAAATAAACTTAGACTGAATGGTGCCAATGGAAACAGACTTATCAAGCTTCTTTGTACGCCTAGAGCATGCCGATATAACATGAGTAGAATCCCCACAATAGAAACACAATCCATTCTTCCGTCTAAAATTCTGTCGCTCGCTCCTGGACAGAATTCTATCACACTGCATACTTTCTGGCGTCTTTTCCATAGACACCGCCAGATGGTGCACCGGTTTGCGCTCCCGCAGACGCCTATCAATCTGAATAGCCATTGTCATGGACTCATTCAGACCTGCAGGCAAAGGGAACCCCACCATAACATCCTTAATGGCATCAGAGAGACCTTCTCTGAAAGTTGCCGCCAAGGCGCACTCATTCCACTGAGTAAGCACAGACCATTTACGGAATTTTTGGCAGAAAACTTCAGCTTCGTCTTGCCCCTGAGATAGTGCCATCAAAGTTTTTTCTGCCTGAAGTTCCAAATGAGGTTCCTCATAAAGCAAGCCCAAGGCCAGAAAAAACGCATCCACATCGCGTAACGCAGGATCCCCTGCTGGCAATGAGAAGGCCCAATCTTGAGGGTCACCCCTGAGCAAGGAAATCACAATCCTAACCTGCTGAGCAGGGTCTCCAGCTGAACGAGACTTCAGGGACAAATAAAGCTTACAATTATTTCGGAAATTCTGGAAGCTAGCTCTATTCCCTGTGAAGAACTCCGGCAAAGGAATTCTCGGCTCAGATACCGGAGCATGAACCACAAAATCTTGTAAATTTTGTACTTTCGTGATGAGATTATTCAAACCCGCAGTTACACTCTGGAGATCCATTATTGTCAGGTGCACACAGAGCATACAGAGATTAGGAGGAGAGAGAGAAAAAAGACTGCAGCAAGGCAGACTGGAGGAAAAAAAAAAAAAAAAAAAAAAAAAAAAATTCCAGCAGACTTCTTATAACTCTCCTTTCTAAACCTGGGTCTTTAACACTTTATGGCCGGTCAAACTATCATGATCTCTGCAGGCAGAGATCATAGCAAGCCTATAGAGGGACAAGCTCTCGGAAGATGGAACTATACTGACCATGAACTAAGCCTGCCGCGCAACTAGAAATAGCCAGGTAGCATTTCCTATTTATCGCTAGATGCCCAGCTCTGGCCTAAGACCTAAATAGCTAGCAGAGGGAAATATAAGACCTGGCTCACCTCTAGAGAAATATTTCCAAAGAAGACAGTAGCCCCCCACATATAATGACGGTGAGTTCAGATGAAACAACAAACGCAGCAGGAAAATAGTCTTAGCAAATTTGAGGTCCGCTTACTAGATAGCAGAAGACAGATAGTATACTTTCATGGTCAGCAGAAAAACACTAACAAAACACCATCCAGAGATTACCTTAAACTCTGGCATTAACTCATAACGCCAGAGTAGCAATCCCTGATCAACGAGAGCTTTCCAGACACAGTAACAAAACTTCAGCTGTGAACTGGAACAAATAGGCAAAACAAAACAAGGACAAAAGTCCAACTTATCTAGTAGTAGTCTAGAAGCAGGAACAAGCACTGAGAGGCATCAGATAACATTGTTGACCGGCAAGAAACCACCAGAGAAATGAGCTTAAATAGCGACACCCACTACTGATGGAACCAGGTGAAACAGGAAAGAGGATGACAAGTCCAATTCCACAAGCGGCCACCGGGGGAGCCCAGAATCCAAATTCACAACAGCTCCCTGGCTATCTCTAGTTGCGTTTGTCAGGCGTAGGGCAGCGGTCAGCCCAGGTTCCATCACCCTAGAGCTCGTCCGATATTTGTTATACTTTGCTTGTCCTGTGCTATCCCTAGCCATTGGGGATTCATGACAGATATGCATCCGGCAGGGTGATGTGTGGAAAACTGTGTTTTTAACGTCTGAGGGTCTGTTTGAAAACCTTGTCATGCCTTTTGGATTATCTAATGCACCTGCTGTGTTTCAGAATTTTATGAATGATATTTTCTCTGATTGCACTGGAAGATTTGTTGTACTATACCTCGATGACATTCTAATTTTCTTGCCAGATTTGGACACTCACCAGAAACATTTCTGGTGGTGTTACAGAGACTGAGGGAGAATGCTCTGTTTGCTAAATTAGAGAAATGTGTTTTTTCTGTTAAGGAAATATCTTTCTTGAGGTTTATCTTGTCAGCAGAAGTGTTTAAGATGAACACCAGGAAGGTGCAGGTCATCAATGATTGGGTTCAACCTTGTGATCTTAAGGCTTTGCAGCATTTTCTGGGATTCGCCAAATATTATGGAAAATTTGTCAAGGAGTTTTCACAAATTGCTAAACCATTTACTGACCTTACACGTAAGGTAGCGAATCTCAAGGTTTGGACGCCAGGGGTTATCAGGGCTTTTGAAAGATTAAAAGAGTGTTTTATATCTGCACCCATTCTGATCCAACCTGATCTCCAAGAATCGTTCATTGTGGAGGTGGATGCTTCGGAGATCGGAGTGGGGGCAGTCTTATCGCAGGGGCCTAAAACTCTGACTAACCTGTGTCCATGTGCTTTTCTTTCTAAAAAAATTTCACCGGCAGTGAGAAATTATGATGTTGGGAATCGGGAGTTACTTGCCATCAAAATGGCTTTGACGAATGGAGGCATTTTTTGGAGGGGGCAGTTCATACAGTTACGGTGATCATGGATCACAAGACTTTAGCTTACATCGAATCGGCTAAAAGGATAACTCCTAGACTTTAGCTTACATCGAATCGGCTAAAAGGATAACTCCTAGACAGGTCAGATGTTCCTTGTTTTTCTCTTGATTTAATTTTTCTATTACATTCAGGCCAGGGTCTAAGAATGAGAAAGCTGATGCTTTATCTCGTAGTCTAGATTCCATTTTTCGTAGAGGAACCTCCATCCTCCATTATTCCTCAGGGTGTTGTGGTGTCTATGGTAACCTCAGAGCTGGAAGAGGAGATTCGTAAAGCCCAGTCATTGGTTCCTTCTACTTCCCTACGGTCCAAATTATTTATGTCTGTGTATCTAAGGTTGCGGGTGTTACAGGAATATCATGATTCTATTTTAAGTGGCCATCTTGGGGTTACTGCCATAAAGAAAGCCATCACTAGACATTTTTGGTGGCCATCCATGCATAAGGATATTATTTGTATCTTGTATCCATGGATTTCACTACAGATTTGCCTGTCAGATGGGAAGATTGCTATCTGGGTGGTAGCTGATCGATTCAGCAAACAAGCTCATTTTGTTCCTTTGTCAGGGTTACTTAATGCAGAGACACTCTCCAGGTTGTTTATTTCTCATATTGTAAAGTTACATGGGATCCCTCTGAACATTGTGTCTGATAGGGGAGTACAATTTGTCTCTAAATTTTAGAGAGCTTCTTAAATTAAACTAGGGATTGACTTGCTATTTTCGTCTGCTTATCACCCTGAAACCAATGGTCAGACTGAGAGGACAAATCAATCTTTGGAACAAAATTTAAGGTGCTTTGTAGCAGCGCAACAGGAGGACTTGTCTTCATTTTTACTTCTCGCTGAGTTTGTTTTCAACAGATGAGTAAATCAATCTACCGGAACCTCACCATTCTTCTGTAATTACGGTTTTCATCCCCATTTTGTCAAATTTTCTAGGATTAGTTTTGAATGCCCAGGGGTGGAGGTCACCGTGCAGAGACTTGGGGATGTCTGGAGGGTGGTTCAAATGAATATTGGGATTGCCCAGTTTCGCCAAAAACGTAAGGCTGATAGAAGAAATTTGGTGGGTCCTGTTTTTAAGATTGGGGATAAGGTTTGGTTGTCATCTAGGAACATTAAACTTAAAGTGCCGTCGGCGAAGTTGGGTCCAAAGTTTATTGGTCCATATGAGATCCTAGAGATGGTCAATCCTGTGGCATTTAGCTTAAAGCTTCCTCCATACCTTTGCATCCCTAATTTATTCCGTAAATCCCTATTAAAGGAGTATGTCCCTTCTGCATTGTCTCCCTCATCCTTGCCTTCTCCGATTTCAGTTGATGGTGGCCTGGAGTATGAGGTCCAGAGGGTTGTAGATTTTTGGAGGGTCTGTAATTCTCTCCAGTACCTCATCCACTGAAGGGGATACAGACCAGAGGAGAGATCCTGGGTCCCTGCTCGAGATGTGAAGGCCAATCAGTTAGTCAAGACCTTATATCTAAAACTTCCTGGGAAGCCTGGGGGTCCGGTTACCCCCCTAGAAGAGGGGGTACTGTCATGGTTCCACCCCTCAGGGTGTCTGGGAAGCAGTTACTGACAGCTCGGATGTCCAATCTAGTACAGGGCCATGCTAAAGTTTTCAGTACTTTGACAGCATGACCATCCAGTCTGGTTCAGGGGCGTGCTCAGCAGTTGGTGTGTTGATTGACAGCTGAACTAGCCAATCTGTGACTGGGAGGCATCGGCTGTCTCAGGTGTTCACTATCCAGGGTAATGGCCATGCCTATTCAGCTGAGCAGCTTCTCCCAGACCACTGAAAAATGTACATTCATCTTGGGAGGTTTGTGCTTTGTGCTCCCTGTGCCTTGAGTTTTATATGCTTGATGTGTTGGCTGACCTTGGACTTCGCTGTGACCATCCGACTGTTTAACCCCTTCAGCTCTGATCCGTTATCCTCCCGGTACTCTGACTTTGGAATGTTACCTGACTACACTTTTGTCTCTTCCTTCTGTTTATGATGTACCCTCCTGGCTTCTGACCTTGGATTCCCTAACCACTCTGACTCACGGCTTAGCCGCGAGACTTGACTAGCGTCACACCTTCCTCCTCTGCCCTGACAGCACAGTTCAGTCAGCGTGAGCCTCAGATATCTGAATCTCTTCAGGATCACCTCCCCCCAGGGGTTAACATCTGATGACGAGGGTCAGGATGCTGTTCGGACCCTACTTTGTCTTGCCCCGGATCTAAGCCAAAAAAAAGTTTTGTCCATCAGTGCAGATTTCCACCTCTTAACTCTGTGAAGCTTTTGAATTCACTTCTGATGACCATTCATAGAATGTGTGAACAGCTCTTCAGACTCACCCATCTATGGTTCCGTACAGTTAGTTGTGCGATTGGGGAGTTGGGACTCGGGGGGGAAGCAAGAGGAATTTGGGTGCCACCTCTGTGGACTGTACTGGGTGTGATATTGAAGTGTAGGAAGAGGAGAAGAGGCCATCCAATCGATCACATGCTCTTTTTGGGCCTCATCAACAAGGCGTACCGCTGTGCATCTGCCAAAGAAAGGTAGTAGAGTAGCCCGTCCAGTAACAGAAGTCGTGAGTTGTCTTTGCATAGGACATGACATTGATTCACTAGTGCTTTCACAAACATTACCACCTTCCCCACGTTCACAAAGCCTAATTCCTCTTCCACCACAGCCTCGCTTTTTCCCAGTCATGTTGCTCAGATAGTGTGGTGGAAGCACAGTATTAGCAACAAAGAATAGATTTTGAACTGTACACCACCTCTGCAAACAGCTAAATTTCAGCGAGAGTAAATTCCAAGGTGAAATATGGCGTGCTGTATCGTGTTAGTCACAGACGAAAGAATTGTTTGAGTGTGGATGAAGCCTGTATGACAAAGAAGATATGCTACAAACAATTTGAAATTCAGATGTCCCCTACTGTATGACTTTAGGAACACAATAATTTTTGGTGGCTTCTGGATCAGGCCTCTATAACACAATAGATGCTGCAAACTCAGGTCTCCTACTGTATAACGTTAGTAAATTAGGGAGACAAAACGCGCATATAGGGTCTTATCATCAGATTAAGTGCGTTTTTTTAACAGGGAGCTGCTCACCTGATGATATAAAGCAAAAGCATGTGCGTATAGGTTGCTGCAGATCCACGGGCTGCCTATGCAACCTTCTCAGAGACGTTGTACAGGACAGTTTGTGGATTAAGTCCACGCTGCTACAATGATACAGATTCGAATATAATTAAAAAAAAACTCTGGTGGTTTATTCAATGCGTTTCAAGGTCTATCTGACCCCTTTATCAGGAAAATACCACAATGACAACTGCAGGATGCAGTGACAGACAGGAGGCAGAGCAAGGGTTAACAATTTTATTGAAATGGGAATACTCCACGCAGGGAGGCAAACAGTTTGAACGGGGAAATAAACAGTTAAATGACAATCAAATATGCAGGGTAGAAAAAACAGTAGATTCAGTAATGGTAGTTCTTCTGTAAACTTATCGTGTCAGATCAACTTAGCTTGTCTGTCGTCTTCCAGGCCATGGCAATAATGTGACGCCAGCAATGACTGGTGTGAGATTGTTCTGTGAGGTCCTGTAGCAATGATAGTCTGTCTTCTGGTGGCAGCGGTTGGTCTCCGGTACCTTCCGCTGAGCCCCTAATCCATATGCTGAAATGGCTGACAAGGTCCGGGCTACAGCACTGTACGAGCCCAATGTGGCTCAGCAAATGTACATCGGGAGGTCAGAGTTCAGTTCACAGTCACACACCTGATCCTTCTTAGGCGGCATGCATGGTATTCATGAGCCCGGAGTGTTTGGCAGCTTGCTTAGCGGAGGCCGGCAGGCTCACAGTGCACCTCTCTTCTCAGTCTCTACGGGTGGCAGTGGGGATCCTGGAGTGTGGACCTGCGCTGCTATGGTGCTCTAGGGACGGATCACTCACCTCCCCCTGCTGCGCACTGCCAGCTTCCACCAAGTCTGAGTGTTTTCGTGTGCACTTTTCCTTCTTAACCTAAGACACGCCCCCTGCAGCTGAGTGCAAAGGTTGATCCAGTTCTGTATGCCCCGACAGTAACGGACCCAGCGCAAGAACAATACCACCAGCCTGGTCAGTCTACTTACACTCCCCCTCTCCTTTTGCTCACCATTCGAGAGTTCTTGCAGTGTGCGTTGACAAAATTCTATTCCCTGGATGATTCGCTGCCAAATAAATTGATCTTGATTGTATCTATTGGGGGTATTCCATATGGTGATCTTTCAGTGCAGCGTAAGTCAGATTGAGTAGTAGAATCGGGCTGGGTAGTGGAGTTGGGTTGAGTGGGTGAGGATGGGGACACACCCAAGTCTGTTATGATCTGGTGACCTTGGAGCCGCATGGGACTTTCTCAGGAGTAGGTGGAACCTGTACTGACCGCAAACCCTAAACTGACACCGCAACTAGAAGTAGCCGTGGGGTGTACCTAACACATCTTAGACACCTCGTCACAGCCGGAGGACTAAATACCCCTATAGATGGAAATGGGAATTCTATCTTGCCTCAGAGCAGAACCCCAAAGGATAGGCAGCCCCCCACAAATATTGACTGTGAGTATTAGAGGAAAAGACACACTCAGGCAGAAATCAGGATTTAGCAAAAGAGGCCACGCTAGCTAAATAGGAAAGGATAGGACAGAATACTAAGCGGTCAGTATTAAAACCCTAAAAATATCCACAGCAGATAATACAAAAATTCCACATCTAACTAAAGACATGGAATGTATATCTGCTTCTCCTGAGAATCCAACTTGACTGAAAATATCCAAACACAGTCTAAGCTGGACAAGAAAAAACCATGAATAGCACTGAATTGTAAGCACACAGCATGTGTGCTGTAGAAACAAAAACCAGACACTTATCTTTGCAGATTTGGCAGCAGGGCAGGAGGAACCAGACAGAGATGCAAAACCTCCAAGAACAATGGACAACTGGCAAGGGCTAATGAATTCTGCACACCTTAATATCCCAGTCAGAGCTGCAATCAGCAGGGACACCTGCCCAGGATTGCAACCCAGGGACAACTGCATTACTATCAACAACCACCGGAGGGAACCCAAGAGCAGAATTCGAATTCACAACACAAGTCTAATGGAGCAGCACTATCAGGAGCCTGTTCCTCTTCTGAGTCTACAGTTGGCGAGGCGAGAAAATCTTCTTCATCATAATCAACTGCTGCCAGAGGAGATGCTCCAGGTGCACTCTGTGTCTCTTCTATGTGGTCAGTGTCACGGTAAGCTGCAGCCGCTGATGCGGCCCAGCCCATATACACCCCCACAACGACCGACCACGACGGCCCCAATACAGACCCTTTATACCTCAGAGGGGAACCCGGGCCTACTAGGGGTGGGCAGAGACCGGGGTTCTGTGGCAGCAGAGGATGTGGACAAGAAAAGAAACATGGACTTGATTATACCTCACAACTTGAGGTATAGAAAAAGTAAAGTTTACTAAAGTAAAGTCACAGAGTACATAAACCAAACATGACTATGCCAAGCTCCCGATTCCACACCTCCCAGAAGGGTAACACCCAGTGGACCCCAAGGCACCAATGGATCACCGAAGCACACATAGGCGGGACATCAGGACACATTCAGGACATCAGGACACAGACAGCACATCAGGACATCAGGACACAGGCTGGACATCAGGACACAGACTGGACACCTTGGAAAGATGTCAGACGATGGCAGGAGTCATCATGGGTTGATGCAGTCCAGGGTCATCTGGCACGGGCATACTAGGATGGCCTCTCTCTCAGGCCTCAGGCGTAGCACAGGCTCAGCAGGAGAACATCAGACACCGATCCAGGATAGACGTCATCACAGGGTGGATCCCAGGGAACCGGTGGAACATCAGGTGACTGGCTAGAGCACGGATGGCACAGGACCAGGCAGCAGCAGTAATCAGGTTCCTAGCTACGGTCATCAGGCTTCGGGCATTGGACCTAGAAAGGAACTCAAGTGTGATGGTGCAAGCACCACCGGACTGGGCCTGGGTCAGACGGGGTTAGCTCCGCATGGTAGTCAGAGCACAGAGTAGTAGATGCTCAGCAGAAACACCGGTTACAAGAGACTCAAAGTCACTGGGTGTGAGGCTCCAGACGCAGAGGGATTCCAGGAACATAACACAGCAGACACAGTTCAGACAGGGTCACGTACAAGATCAAAGATTTGGGCCTGGAAAAACCAGGCAGGCGCCAGAACAGGACATAACAGGAATCAAGGCAAGGACTTTGGTAGGTAGCAAAACATAGACAGGAAAGGTGCAGGAACACAAAACACACATAGCAAAGTTCAGGTGCTTTTTGAGTAGCTCAGGCCCCACCCATAGGGCTGGGGAACTATATATAGGTGCTGCCCCTCAGCAATTGGCTAGGGACAGCATTTCATGTACACACACTAACCCTGATAAAAGCAGGAAAGGTATGGCCATGCACAACCACGCACAAACAGAAACCATTACAGCACAATCAGTACAGGAACTGAGGCTCAGGGCAACTGGCAGCAGCTGCATGCCCAGACACATGTGGAAAGTCTTGCAACAGCTGCAAATGACCTCGCAACCCACGGACAGCTTCCACAGTGGCAACCAGGGACCGCACATGTGGATGGTCGTGCAGCAGAGCCAAGACCTAACCACCCAAACATGGCTACGCAGCAGAGCAAGGAGCTAAGCAGGGTCCATACAGGTAACAGCCAACATTATCCCAGCTCAATTAGAGGAAAAGGAGCAAAGGGTTAAAGCAAAGACATGCATTGTCACGCCGAAAACCAGATACAGACAGAACGGCATGACAGTCAGGATCCCTTGACAGACAAGGACATAGCATATTCCAGTGAACGTCTTGAGTGGGAGCGTCTTTATCTCCCTCCAGCTGGACTTCATAGATGGGACCTTCAGAGCTGATTCTTCGTTTTACTCAATAAGGGGTCTTCTCGAACTGGTACTCTAACTTGCCTCGGGGATGTTTGTCTCGGACCAAAACAAAAAAGGATTGGGCGCACTACCATGTATTATATAAAGGAATGTCTGAGGGTGCGGTGGCAGTAATGAAGACTATACCAGAAAAAAAGAAGAAAAAGCAAAACTGCAATGAGTCGCACACCTACAAACAATAAACGACAATATGCATAAAATACAAGCTGATTTTATTAACGGATCAAAAGAGAACACACCGCAAACAATAAAAACATAATTAAAAACATATAAGCACCATCAAAAACACACAGGAAAAACGGACCATAGCACAGTGTAGTGAAGTGACCCAAAATAAACCTGATGGCTCATGGGGTGTAGCGCAAACCTATATATCATATAGGGACAGTGCCCAAATAGTTCACAAGAATGCACACACGGTGCCTGAGCAAACAAAAAAGTAATAGGCACAGTAAATTGTCCCAAGAGATGGTACCTAAAGGCGAGCCAAAAAGAAGGCTAATGGGTCACCAATATATAATAATACCACTAGGTCACAGAGGATAAACAGGAGACAGACCCCCATATAAATACAACCTGGTGAAGTGATGCCCCACGCGTATCGCCCGGCGAACCAGGCTTCGTCAGGGAAGATGTGTGCTTGAGCCGTTACACAGCCTTAAATAGAGCAAGCCAAATAGCTGATTTAATACCGGTGTGGGCAGCCAGCAATAGACCGGAAGGCGGTACAATGTAATAATAGTTCCGCAAGCCGCAGCTGTAAAACACAGACATGCGCAGCAAGAGTGGGCAACGGCAGGCCAGAAGGTACAAGCGTCCATTACCAACATGCAAAAGGTGCCGCACCAATAAGGCGCACGCATGCGCAGAAGAGAGTAGACGGCAGCGCACAAACATAGCACACAACGGCGGACCGGAAGGGATAACGCCCACAGCCAAAAAAGTCTGGGGAGTCCCAACCATGTAGCGCACGCAAGCGCAGAGGGAAGCCGGCAGAGTGGGCACATGGCGCATGCGCTGATACAGCCAGAGGGAATGAGCAGGGCACATGCATAGGAGACAATGTACCCAGCTATTGAAGCGGGGATGAAAAGGCCCACATAGCTGGATAAAAAGCCTAAATGGTGTATGAAGGGAAAATCCCAGCATAAATAACCATAATCTGGCCATGACAATTGATGACTCCCAGTGTAACACTATCAATAATCTGCAAACCAATATGGGTTGCAGATTATTAAAGCATAAGCATGATCATAATGACCATGAAAGGATATGAACAATGAAGAGTGGGGAAACACTCCTTACTAAAGCAAAACAGTCATATGGGAAAATATGTTGGTGCGTGCATATGGACCCCCATGTACCTAATGGAGCTTGACGAAAGTAATGGCAATATGCCTAACCCCTCAGACCAATACTTTAGGACGTGGTATCTAAATAAACCACACACCCATGCAGCCAATCACTCAATGCCAATCATCCCCGGGGGCACTTATTTATGCACACAATAACTCTTATACAAAATTATAAGTCAGATAATGAGAGAATCTGCATGATAACTAAGCATAGTTTTATTAGAAAAAAGATGTAAACATCATGAATACACAACATGACATATAAATGGTTTAATATGGTTAAGAACTCATCCAAAAATTCTAGGAGCCATATAACTCTTTATACATGGCAATTATAAAAAAGTGGACAGCACAACAGGAGGGCATTATTATTATATATAAATATGCGCAGTGCTGATAAGTAGCACCCCCCATGAGCCAAGAACCATTTTATTATGTTTTATTGCAGAACCCCTTAAGCCAATAAATTATGAGTATAGAGTAAAAGTACATAAACCCCCAAGTAAAATAGCCGCATGGGAATACCTCACCACAGTTAGCCAAAACTGGAAAAAGGAGAAAGGTACCCATCCTAGGAGGGGTGGCAACATAACTCTAGTCAGACCAAAGGATGCTGTAGGTAGAATCTTAGTCCGGAAAGATCAAATGGGGCAGTTGTACAAAATAAACCTGCCACTAATGCTGAGAGCAATACGCAAATGAAGTCCATAGCAGATGTAACAGGATAGTGAAGTGCACACAGAGTTCGTAAAGGAGGGCAGGAGATGGCAAATTCTCGTAGTCCCCCGAGGTATAATGGGCACATTTAGTTATCCAAGAAATCCAGTGAAGAGCAATTCTTCATTAAGACCTACGGGAGCAATGGAACCAAGATTAAAAATCCATCTCGCCTCCATGCGCAAAAGAAATTGTTTATAAATACCACTCCTATTAGATGTACGTACTCTGTCCAACCCAATAACTTTTGTACTCAAGATCTGGCCGTCATGATGTGCCAAAAAATGGGATGCAACTGGAGTGAGCAATCTGCCCTTCAAGGAGTCATTGCGTGCCAGATTAATAGTAGAAAAATGTTTCTGTATCCTACGCCGTAACTCCTGAGATGTCTGGCCAACGTAAACACGCTGGCATGGGCAGATAAGGGCATATATGACAAAGGTCGTCCTACAATTAATGTAAGAACATAACCTATGTCTGCTCTGGTTGGTAGGGTTCACAAAAAAATCTCTAGTAGGGCACATACACTCACCGGCCACTTTATTAGGTACACCATGCTAGTAACGGGTTGGACCCCCTTTTGCCTTCAGAACTGCCTCAATTCTTCGTGGCATAGATTCAACAAGGTGCTGGAAGCATTCCTCAGAGATTTTGGTCCATATTGACATGATGGCATCACACAGTTGCTGCAGATTTGTCGGCTGCACATCCCAAAGATGCTCCATACAAGGCAGGATGGATCCATGCTTTCATGTTGTTTACGCCAAATTCTGACCCTACCATCCGAATGTCGCAGCAGAAATCGAGACTCATCAGACCAAGCAACGTTTTTCCAATCTTCTACTGTCCAATTTCGATGAGCTTGTACAAATTGTAGCCTCAGTTTCCTGTTCTTAGCTGAAAGGAGTGGTACCCGGTGTGGTCTTCTGCTGCTGTAGCCCATCTGCCTCAAAGTTCGACGCACTGTGCGTTCAGAGATGCTCTTAGGCCTACCTTGGTTGTAACGGGTGGCGATTTGAGTCACTGTTGCCTTTCTATCAGCTCGAACCAGTCTGCCCATTCTCCTCTGACCTCTGGCATCAACAAGGCATTTCCGCCCACAGAACTGCCGCTCACTGGATTTTTTTTCTTTTTCGGACCATTCTCTGTAAACCCTAGAGATGGTTGTGCGTGAAAATCCCAGTAGATCAGCAGTTTCTGAAATACTCAGACCAGCCCTTCTGGCACCAACAACCATGCCACGTTCAAAGGCACTCAAATCACCTTTCTTCCCCATACTGATGCTCGGTTTGAACTGCAGGAGATTGTCTTGACCATGTCTACATGCCTAAATGCACTGAGTTGCCGCCATGTGATTGGCTGATTAGAAATTAAGTGTTAACAAGAAGTTGGACAGGTGTACCTAATAAAGTGGCCAGTGAGTGTATATGGACAGATGCTACAACCGCCACATGCGAATGACCCATGAAGGTCAATGCCCCGATTCAGCCTAATGGTCTGTCGTTTGTAGTGGCTGCTTGTCAAGAGATCCCTAAAGTTAGGTGCCCTCCTGGCTGTAAGTTGTGGTTGGTCACCCACTATCCTAGAGGTAGAAAGGTCAGTGGTCAGAATGCCCTAGTGCCTTTGAAGGATAGCTCTATTTTGTGACCAATTGATGTTGAAGCCGGTGATGCATCTCGGCTTATTGTCCCGTACCTTATTGTGAGACACCAGCAACGACTCCTGCGTATGAGCATTGGCCTGCTGAAAGGCTGTAGAGATGCATCTCTGTGGGTAATGCCTTTGTTGAAAGCGATTTGTCAATTGAAGAGCTTCTTGACGGAAATCTTCATGCGAAGTGCAATTTCTTCTGATTCTCAGAAACTGCCCCATAGGGACCCCATTCCTGGTATGCACCGGATGGAAGCTCCTATAGTCTACGAGACTATTAGTTGCAGTTGGCTTCCGAAATAATTTGGTATGGAGGAAACCATCCCTAGCCATAACCTGCAAATCCAAGAAGGTCACTGTCGTGGGAGAAAAAGAATAAGTCAGCACAATGTTGTGAGAGTTCCTATTGAGAGAGTCGATGAAATCCTGACACTCGTCACTACTGCCAGACCAGATAAAAAATAAATCATCGATATATCGACTCCAGTGACAGACATGACGCTTGAACTCCTCCAAGGGGTAGACCATGGTTGCCTCCCACCAACCTAAAAACAGATTGGCGACGGCCGGGGCGCAACGCGCCCCCATGGCCACCCCAGAAGTCTGGAGGTAGTAAGCCCTGTCAAAGAGGAAAAAATTGTGCTTCATAATGAACTCCAACAAATCGACCACTAGGGAGTCATGCATCCTGTCTGAGTGCCCTAGTTGGTCAAGGAAATACAAGGTGGCAATGATTCCATCGTCATGGCTAATGTTGGAGTAAAGCGACTCCACATCGCAAGTAACCAACAAAAAGTCGGGAGGTAGAGAAACCTCTCGACATAGACGAATGAAGTGCGAGGAATCTTGGACAAATGAAGGTAGGTTTCTGGCACATGCATGCTTTCTCACAGAGGCTGCCGATGCCGGCCACAATGGGTCGGCCCGGAGGTCTCTGTGAGTTTTTGTGAATTTTCGGCAGCATGTAGAAAGTTGCCGTAATAGGAACCTCTACCCACATAAATTCAAACTCATGTTGACTAATAATTCTAAGATCCCTCGCCTTCTCCAAAAGAAGTCTAAACTTGCCCGCAAATACGGCTGTGGGATCAGATGGAAGTTTTCTGTAAAACCGACCATTCCCAAGCTGACGATGCACTTCCTCTAGATAAAGCGAGTGTGGCCAAAGGACAACGTTTCCCCCTTTGTCTGCCTCTTTAATTAAGAAGGTTTTATTAGACCTGAGGTCTCTAAGGGCATGTCTTTCTTTACCACTAAGATTGCCCAGGGTAGATGTACATGGACGTAATGCCACGATATCCCTTTTAGTGAGCTCAAAGAACACCCTAATGGCAGGAACTAGGGAGAACGGTGGAGCTACCGTAGACTTGTTCCTAAATGGACGAGAATCCTTACCGTCATCAGAGCTGTTTTCTTGCAGGAGTTGTAGTAAGTCACGAAATACTTGCTGGTCGGTTTGTTCAAGTCCCTCCGCCATGTATGGTCTATTATGCAGTACCTGTAGTAAGAGACATCTACAAAATAAATAAAGGTCCTTAACTACAGTAAACTTATCAAGCTCATGAACTGGAGAGAAAGTTAGACCACGTTGTAATACAGATAACTCAGTAGGAGAGAGAACATGGTCCGACAAGTTAACAACCTGTAATGTGTCAGAAGGTACCTGAGCAGAAGCAGAGGAATCCATTGAAGGGTCCGAAGTCATTAGTTGCGTTGGGCCTTGTAGGGCCACTGAAACGTCGGGCGGCGACCCCCGTATCTCGTTGTCCGTGGTGGTAGGAATGCGGCGCCTCCGCCCCCTTCGTGTCCGGTGTCGGGATCGCTCTCTACTGACAATAAAAAATCGCTCTCCAAAGTACCGGTCGTCCTTGCCACAGCAATTTGTTTAGTATCGACAATTTTTGGGGGCTGAGGACCCTGTCTTCTATTCCCCTGATACCTCCATTTAAATGCCTTCTTAGAGTCGAAATTAAACCGATCTCTGGAAAATTTGGATTTCTTCTTTAACATTACTTCACGGTCATATTTGTCCAAACCCTCCTTCAATTTCGCCCTAAAGGGCTGTACCTGTTTGGCATCGTCAAAATTCACCAATTTATCCTCCAATTCCTTGATGTTACCCTTTGTTATGGCAAGTAACTCTCGATCATGCTCCAAAAGCATGTTCATGATAATACTGGAACATTTTAAAAGACCTTGTTCCCATGTATCCCGAAATCCAGGAGAGGGCTCCCATGCTGGATATATGGACACCCTTAGGCCACGGGGAGCAATACCAAGTTTGATATACTCCTCAAGGCTGCGGATGTTCCACCAAAGTCTGATACCCGCCCGATGTGTGGCTGTTAACTCCGAGGCAAGTTTATTAAAGTCAGAGTCTGGAGCCGTCTGCTCCCCTGATGAAAACACATCCACTGTGCCTATTACTTTTTTGTTTGCTCAGGCACCGTGTGTGCATTCTTGTGAACTATTTGGGCACTGTCCCTATATGATATATAGGTTTGCGCTACACCCCATGAGCCATCAGGTTTATTTTGGGTCACTTCACTACACTGTGCTATGGTCTGTTTTTCCTGTGTGTTTTTGATGGTGCTTATATGTTTTTAATTATGTTTTTATTGTTTGTGGTGTGTTCACTTTTGATCCGTTAATAAAATCAGCTTGTATTTTATGCATATTGTCGTTTATTGTTTGTAGGTGTGCGACTCATTGCAGTCTTGCTTTTTCTTCTTTTTTTCTGGTTTGTCTCGGACCAAAACACGGTCTCCGACTTTAAGAGCTGTCCCCTGTAGGGGACTCACTTCAGGATGTTCCAGTTCCCGAAACTTGATCTGCATGAGCCAATGCAGAGTCTGCAAACCATGACGATATTCTCGAAACCTGGTGGACACTACCATCCGCGGGTAGTCCTCCTTCAAATAAATCTCTAGCTCAGTGATCTCTCGCCCCGGTCGGCCAAACAGCAGAGTGTATGGTGAGTATCCAATGGTATGATGTACTCGGTTATTGTACACCCAGACTAGTTCAGCCACAAACTCAGGCCAGCAGACTTTTCTGTTGTCCTCCAGCATTCACATCCGTATCAAGGTTCGATTGAACCGTTCGCAGGCCCTATTCCCTTGGGGATGATAAGGCGTCTGTCAGGAAGTGACTGTCCTAGTGTGACACGACCCAACGAGGGGGTGGTCACAAAACACACTGTTAGGTGTTGAGTTCCTGCCTCTGCACAGGGGGAATCTCGAAACATCTCCGCTGCGGTCTCCCATTCTTCTCCTGCCGCAGTGGAGCCTGCTCAGCGGAGACATCGGTCCCAGCACCTGACTCAGGCTGATACTGGGCGACTGGTTACTACTGTTCTTCCAGGCTCTGCCTTTGTAGCCAGCACTGATCAGCAGCGAGCAGATCTTTCTGGGACTAAGTCTTGCTTTTCCCATACTGGGCATGCCCACAGGACGATCTCCCATTGGAGGTCAGGGGTCACATGTGCAGGTCCTGAAGCAGTTCCTTTTGGACCAATAGGAAGGTCCTTGAGTGCTAAAACTATAAAAGGGTTGCATGGCCGCACGGCCATGCGCTAGTATCAAAACAATGTTAAAGAGCTCAGCGCCAGTGTGTTCACGCTTGAATGTGGTCAGGGTTTGGCTGAAATAAGCCCCTAGAATACCAGCACCTCCGGTGAGGAGTTTGTATGTTTGGATTCAGGGCCTTGGCTGAAATAAGCCCCTAGAATACCGGCACCTCCAGTGAGGAGTTGTTTGTCTGCTATGCTAACTGCATGACCACAGTTTTGCTCTGTTTGGTAGCTGTGTTCCTCTGTGAGGTTAACAGGGCACAGCATCTTGTTATTCTAGCGAATCTGTGAAGTAACAGAGTTCGCTAATACCGCCATATAGTACCGCCGGGTTGCAAACGCACCAACTTTCTCATATATATATTCGGTGCGTTCCACCAACCCTAACAGAATACTAGCGCCAGGGTCTGGCTAGTAAATGGCGGACAAACAGCAATCCTTGCGGTACATCCAGCAGCTGGAGGGTAGGTTGGCGGCTCTCGAGCACACAACCTCAGCTGTGGATGTTACCACAGTTGCTGTTCAGGCTGCTAGCGTGGCTGCAGCAACCTTATCCACTGCCACCCCTGTTCCGACTCTATCTCGCCTCCCGCTGCCAGAAAAATTTTCTGGTGATAGTAAATCTTGTAAGGGTTTTGTGAACCAGTGCTCAAGCTCCTGGCCACAAGTTTCCCCACAGAGTGGGCAAATGTGGGATTTATTGTGTCTCTCCTGTCAGACAGGGCATTGGAATGGGCTATGCCGCTGTGGGAGCGTGGTGATCATGTGGTGCAGAGTGCTCCACTGTTCCTGAGCACTCTGAAACAGGTCTTTTTGGGACTTCGAGTCACCCATGATACGGCGCTCCATCTGCTGGCATTGACTCAGGGCTCGTCCTTGGTCAGCCATTTTGCCGTCCACTTCCGCATCCTGGCATCTGACCTGGAGTGGTCAGATAAAGCCCTTATCCCTATATTTTGGAGGGGGCTGGCTGACCACGTGAAGGACGCTCTGGTCTCTAGGGAGATTCCCGCCACCCTGGAGGAGTTAATAGCTGTGTCTACTCGTATTGACCTCCATTTTCACGAGCGGAGGTTAGAGCGGGTCCAGTGTAGGCAGAGGTTTTGGCTGGCTTCCACCTTCGCCAACCCTTTGGAATCTCCGGTCCTGGACCCTGAGTCACATGAGGCCATGGAAGTGTCACGAGTGGGATCTAAGTCCCGGACCCCTCGTGCACTCAAGGTCTGCCATGTTTGCCAGCAGTCAGGACATCTTGCCACCACATGTTCCCAGCGGTCGAGGAAACATCAGCGTCTAGTGGTAGTAGGTACACTAGACACAGACACAGCGACGTGTCCCTTTAAGGGGACAATTACAATAGGCTCACTCACTCACTCAGTAGGGCTCTGCATGGATTCTGGGGCGGAAGGCAATTTTATGTCTTCTGCCTTCACCCAAAGTCACGCAATACCCCTGGTAATGCTAGCTCAACCAGTAACCATACGAGTGATGAATGGGTCGACACTGACCTCACAGATAACACTCCAGACCATCCCTTTCACTCTGTCAATGTCGCCATCTCATCAGGAGATTATATCTCTGCTCGTCATTCCTGAGGGAATTGATGAGGTCCTGTTAGGGATACCTTGGCTACGGTACCACTCTCCTCAAATCGAGTGGTCCATAGGCAAAATTTTGGGGTGGGGTGAATCTTGTGAGGGTAGATGTCAGAGGGAAAGAGTTCAGGTTGCTACTACTGAGGTACCCGCAGGTCTCTCCTCTCTCCCCAAGCAATATTGGCCCTATGCGGATGTGTTCTCCAAAAGGGCTGCAGAGACCCTTCCGCCTCACCGCCCCTATGACTGTCCTATTGACCTCTTTCCTGGTGCTGAGCCTCCCCGGGGACGAGTCTATCCATTATCTCTCCCGGAGACGGAGGCAATGTCACAGTACATCTAGGAAAATATGGCAAGAGGATTCATTAGAAAGTCAGTGTCACCTGCAGGGGCTGGGTTCTTCTTCGTGCAGAAGAAGAACAGGGAACTACGTCCATGCATAGACTACAGGGTTCTTAACGCCATCGTTAAGAGTAAGTATCCCATGCCCCTGATATCTGAGCTTTTAGATAGGCTTCGGGGAGCAAGGGTATTTACTAAACTTGATCTGCGGGGTGCTTACAACCTGATTCGCATCCGTGAGGGGGACGAATGGAAGACGGCTTTTAACACCAGGGATGTGCACTATGAATATCTAGTGATGCTCTTTGGGCTCTGTAATGCCCCAGCCATTTTCCAAGACTTTGTAAATGATATCTTCCGGGATATGCTCTCCTCCTCGGTTGTAGTCTATCTGGATGATATTCTCATCTACTCTCCAGATATTGACTCCCACCGGAGAGATGTTTGCAAAGTCTTCGACCTCTTACAAACAAACTCCCTCTACGCCAGGTTGGAGAAATGTGTGTTTAAGCAGGAGTCCTTACCCTTCCTGGGCTATATCATCTCCGCCAAGGGATTGGCTATGGATCCTGCCAAACTACAGGCTGTGATGGACTGGCAAGAACCCCATTCTCTTAAAGCGGTGCAGCGCTTTATGGGGTTCATTAACTATTATCGCCAGTTCATCCCTCATTTCTCAACTTTGGTAGCTCCCTTGGCAGCCCTTACCAAGAAGGGAGCAAATCCCAAATTGTGGTCTGAGGAGGTCTCCAAGGCCTTCACTTCTATTAAATCTTATTTTGCTAGTGCTCCCATCCTACATCGCCCCAAGGTAGATAAGCCATTTATAATGGAGGTGGATGCCTCATCCGTTGGTGCTGGAGCAGTCCTCTTCCAAAAGGATGCTCAAGGACGGAAATATCCTTGCTTCTTCTTTTCCAAGACCTTCACACCAGCGGAGAGGAATTATTCCATCGGGGACAGGGAGGTCTAGCAATGGAGTTGGCCTTCTCTGAGTGGAGACATCTTTTGAAGGGGCTTTTCCTTCCAAGTATTCACAGACCACAAGAATTTGGTCTATTTACAGACAGCCCAGCAGTTAAATTCTCGCCAGGTCAGATGGTCCTTGTTCTTCTCCTGGTTCCATTTCACCCTCCAGTTTCTTTCTGGGGAGAAGAACATTTGTGCCGACGTTCTCTCTCGCTCTGTTGTATCATCTGAGGAGGAAGAAGCGGAGCCTCGTCTTATTGTCCCTTCCGAGAGCCTGAGAACTGTGGCCCCGGTTTCGCTAGAGTCTGTGCCTGCGGGCAATACTTTTGTACCATCAAGTTTTTGTCCAGAGGTTCTCTCATGGGCTCACTCATCCAGGGTGGGAGGACATTTTGGGACCAAAAGGACATCTGAGCTACTGGCGAGGACATACTGGTGGCCGCATATGGCCCATGATGTCGCAGACTATGTTCAGGCATGTGTCTCCTGCGCCAAGAACAAGTCTCCTTGTCAATGGCCAGCTGGGTTGCTTCATCCCCTGCCGGTGGTGGACAGGCCCTGGGAGATGGTCGGGATGGCTTTTGTGGTGGGCTTACCCAAGTCTCGTAGCTGCACCATTATTTGGTTGATCACCAACCATTTTTCCAAAATGGTGCACTTGGTACCTCTTCCTCGGCTACCTTCTGCACTGGCTCTGGCGGCGTTGTTTATCAAACATATCTTTCGCCTACACGGTATGCCGGACAAAATTGTCAGTGACCGGGGTCCCCAGTTTGCGTCTCAATTCTGTAGAGAGCTTTTTCGTCTACTCAGCATTGAGTTGAATCTCTACTCAGCATATCATCCCGAGACAAATGGGTTGGTAGAGAGGGCCAACCAGACCCTGGTCACATATCAATGACATTTTGCTTCTGCCAGGAAAGATGACTGGGCATTCCTGCTACTGTGGGTGGAGTTGGCGCTTATCAACGCTGTAGCCGACTCCACCGGTCAGACTCCTTTCCTCCTTAATTATGTCCAGCATCCGCGGGTTCCTGTGCCTATGCCGACTCCAGGGTGGCAGACGGGGCTGTGGAGGCACGGGACATTTGGGACCACACTCAGGATGCCATCTGGGCCTCCAAGGAGAGAATGAGGTCCTCCGCCAATGCACATCGGTGCCCTGCTCCGACCTTTGCTCCTGGCGACTTATTGTTGCTCTCTGCCCGTAACATCAGGCTGCGAGTTGAGTCCACTAAGTTTGCATCTTGCTACTTGGGTCCCTGAAAGGTCCTCGAACAGGTTAACCCTGTGGTCTACCGTCTGGCACTTCCTCCACACCTAGGTATCACCGACACCTTTCATGTGTCCCTCTTAAAGCCCGTAAACATGTCTCGGTTTTCCGAGTCATCTGCCGGGACATCAGGTTCCTCTACGGATGATTATGAGGTGAATGCTATTTTGGGGTGAAAGGTGGTACATGGCAAAAAAATTTATTTGGTGGACTGGAAGGGTTATGGTCCAGAGGACAGGTCCTGGGAGCCTGCTGAGCACATTCGAGCTCCGCAGCTCATTGCTGCCTTCGAGTGTAGCGAGGTCCAAGGGGGGGGCCATGTTAGGTGTCAAGTTCCCACCCCTGCACAGGGGGAATCTCAAACCATCTCTGCTGCGGTCTCCCATTCTTCTCCAGCCACAGTGGAGCCTGCTCAGCAGAGACATCGGGCCCAGCATCTGACTCAGGTTGATACTGGACGATAGGTTACTACTGTTTTTTCAGGCTCTGCCTTTGTAGCCAGCGCTGATCAGCAGCGAGCAGATCTTTTTGGGACTAAGTCCTGCTTTTCCCATACTGAAGTCGCATGTGCACAATTTCTGAGGGAACTGAATGATAATACGCTTAATATCTTTCTAACACACTCTTGTTCCCCGGACTCAGCAATCTTTCTGGACCTTCAAATATCTACAGATGGGGATAGATTGGTGACAGAGCTGTATCGTAAACCCACAGCGACAAATAGTCTTTTACAATAAAGTGTAACAGGGAAACACCAGCGCTACCAGTTAAAGGGACCACTTTTGCTGCTGGTATCAAAACAGACAGATGCCGAGGCTGTCAATGCATGTAAACAAAAATAATAAAACAAATTGATACCGCGCTAAAAGGATGTATTTGTACTAATGGTCCTATGTGTGAATTAGTGGGGTATGCAAGCAAAGTGCCACTGATCATAAATGTCCAGGTAGGGTGCCTGCTGCATGTGCTGGAAAGAATGCGTTAAGCGTGACAATTAGCTATGCACAACGTCATGCCCCAGATAATAACAATGCGAGTCTGACTCACCGAGGTCCCCTGATGAACGTAGTGCCGGAGGTGCCATGAATCAGAGGTGCGTGGATGATCAGTCCGGCTTGTGGGATGCTGATCTCAGAGACCAGGTGCTGGGCGGGGAGGCCGACAGGAAGTGGCAGCAGCCAGTAAGGAAAGCGGTGTGTCGGCGTAGAAACCAGGAACGCCCCGGCCGGTGGCGTCCCTGGAGACGGAGAACGGAAAAGAAAAAATGGCCAACAGGAGCACTAGCTGTGTGACGTCACAGAAAGTCTGGGGCAGCGCTGGGACCAAGCAGGAAACCTTGTCTTTTACAATATCAGAGTTTTCATCCCTTACATACTTGAGTGGGGATTCCTATGGGACAATTTCTTCGGGCTCGCCGTAACTGTACAATGGATGCATGTTTCAGGGAACAATCCAGGGATCTCACCATGAGGTTTCGGCATAGAGGGTACCCTTGGAAGACAATCTCGAAAGCCTTCCAGCGTGCCAAAACATCTGATCAAGCGACTCTTCTTGTATCACATCCTCGCCCGCAGGACTCTACAGTAAGATTCATCATGGAGTTCATCAATACGTCAACTGTAAGTCAAGTTTTGTAATTTATGCGATCATTTGCCCCTGTCATAAGGTCTACGTAGGTCAAACCTCGCAGGAATTAAGGAGACGTGCACAGAAACATCTTTCAACGATCAATCTGGCTCTATCAGACCTCAAGACGGGTAAGGCCTTAACCCCTATAGCAGCACACTATCTCAAGTGGCATGATGGCAAATCTGTTAATACCTGTTTTTTTGGTCCACAGAAAATCTTTTGTAATGAAAGGGGTGGTGACTGACATAGACTTTTATTACAACATGAAGCTCGCTGGATCTTTCGTCTAAAATCCATGGCACCATCCGGGCTAAATGAAGAGCTTCTATATACAGGCTTCCTGGGCTAGCATTGAAGTCCGTTCTCTTACCGCATCATCATTGTGGATGCACCATTGCTTCTCTTCTCTCCACCCGGGATGATGAGGGGTTGCCTCACCTCCCTCAGGGGACCATGGGTCACGGTCCTTGGCGAGGCTGCTGCCTTTAAGTAAGAAAACCTCAGGATATGAATGAGGTGGTGACTAAGGTCTTTTTAGGACAAGGAGTTCCTTCATACAGACCTCTTTGGTCAAACTTGAAGTCTAATTTTTTACTACATTTCTATTGTGCATGTGTAATGAGCTGGCCGGCTCTGACTGTTCTGTTATCATTGACATAGAAGAATCTGTGACAGACACTGCCCCCGTGTGGCCAGAAGTTATACCTATGCCGAATGTGATTACAGAGAAACAAACTGTATTGGCTAAGCTCCCCCCTGTTATGTCATGTGACCAGGAAGGAGAGAGAGAAGGAGAGCCCGGGAAATTTCTCTGTGCAGAGAGAAGTCTGTGTATGCTGGTGCCCTCCTGTGAATGCGATATAACAGATTGTCTGGATGATCCCTCTCCCTTGAAAGCTGACTTCCAGATCCTGAACCCACGAACTGTAAGCGGGTCCTCTGTTGAGAGGCCGAATATTCACTCAGCGGTGACATCTCCACAGATCCTGAACCCATGAACTGTAAGCGGGTCCTCTGTTGAGAGGCCGAATATTCCACCCCTACCTGCCGTACCCCAAGGACTACAGTCTGGACCTGAGAGACGGAGCTTTGTTTAATCCCTGCAGAGACAGACAGGCCTGTGACGTGGGAAGATAACCTTCTGGAGCAAAGAGACTGGTAACGTGTGGATAGGGACAGTGAGGGAAAGTTTGTTATTACACGTTAATTCTGTGAATAGGCATTTTTTGTATTGTCTACAATTGTGTTCCGCTGTGTTAAGAAAATGTTTAACAGTAAAGATACGTTTGTTAAGATGGAATCTGAGTGTGGAAGTTTTGCTGGGCCAGATCATGGATATACATGGGCGAACTTGCCCTCGGTCACTTCACATGCACCTCCGGCTTTTTCTTCCCCCCTTTTGGAGTTCTGTGGACCTATTCCATCTGCTTTATCCAAGGTTTACCTTTCTGATGGATTCACGTTGGCAACCCTATCTGATGGACCCCAGCGATGCTGTGATCTTTTGGACTATTCTAGTGGCTAGATGGAACATTTGGACTTATGAGGGAAGGACCTTTCTCGAGGCTCTTATCTTCAGGGTTGTCCTTTAGTATAAATATGGTACTGGGAATGGACATTTGCATATGGCAATTGTATCTGTATGGGGATATTCTATTATATTTAGGTATTCATATCTTTGAGTGCATAGCTTTTTGTATTTAGATTAATCATATGTAGTGGGTCTATTTGTATAATTGTATAGCTACTCATATGTATATATATCTACTTATTTATATATTTGTGGATATCTTTTGGTAATTATGGATGTCATGCTGCATGTTTTTGGTTTAAATCCGCACTATTTATACAAGTTCTTTCCTGGGTAGCTTTATCATCTTCATTTGGGTAGTACTCTTATGCTTTTCATTTTCCTTATTCGATTGTGTTATTATAAATTCGGTCCCTTTTTTCTCTCCCCCTTCTTGCAGCTTGCCTCTTTACGCATGCGCTTTACCTATAGATGTGTGGCCGCACACTGCGCTTGCCTTTATTCCTTATCTCCCGCCTTGAAGTTCCATTACTTCTTGCGCATGCGCACTGTAACTCACCCTCCCCTTGCTCTTGCGCTTGCGCCGCCTGCCTCCACATTGGCTTCCGGTCTGCTCCCGAGAACGCTGCACACCGGTAACTGACTCTATGTCCTTTTTGCAGCTATATAGAGTGGACACTTACTGTTGGGAAGTCACTCTCCCTGACGAAGCTGCCTAGCGGCAGCGATACACGTGGGATCTTCCCACACCTTTCCCCTTGTTCAGCGCTGCCCTGTTATTTTTGGAGTTTAATTCTACATGCATCTTTCTTGTGCATTTGTGCAGACTCTACTGCTCTTCAGGTTCGGCTATTTGTACCATGCTTGGGGTAGGCTCATTATCTTTTGTGCTGGGCTTAGCTACTTTATCTGGCAGATCTTCCAGCCATTACCCTATACTTGGATAGTACTTGGTCGTTCAGCTGCAGGTCTCCTTAACTTCTACAGGGCCTCATCGTACCCGTCTATTGTTTTACACTACACACTTGTTGGGCATTTGTTTATGACAAATTTGGGGACGCCCATTCTTTGTCTCATTATATTCATATGGTCCAACGTTATTTATCTCCTTTTGCTATGTGTGTGGTGTTTTTCTATGCATATTATATGACATTCCAAATATAGTTTTTTGTCATAGTTTGTCGGGTAAGATACACAGCACTATACAGATGTGCATCATGTTTTGAAATGTGCTTATGGGGAAGGGTGTGATCTTTGTTATGTTTTTAATTGGTTTTGTATTGATGTTCATGTCTTTGCTGTTATAATAAAATTTATACTTTTGGTATTACGTAGCAGGTGTGCACATTCATATGCATTGGCCTTTTTTCTTTGTTGTGCTTTTCCCATACTTGGCATGCCCATGGGACGATCTTCCATTGGAGGTCGGGGACACATGCGCAGGTCCTGAAGCGGTTCCTGTTGGACCACTAGGAAGGTCCTTGACTGCTAAAACTATACAAGGGTCGCATGGCCGCACAGCCATGCGTTAGTATCAAACCAATGTTAAAGAGCTCAGCGCCAGTGTGGTCATGCTTGTATGTGGTCAGGGTTTGGCTGAAATAAGCCCCTAGAATACCGGCACCTCCGGTGAGGGGTTGTTTGTCTGCTATGCTAACTGTATGACCACAGGTTTGCCCTGTTTGGTAGCTGTGTTCCTCTGTGAGGTTAACAGGGCACAGCATCTTGTTATTATAGCGAATCTGTGAAGTAACAGAGTTCGATAATACCAACATATAGTACCGCCTATTACTAGCAGCAGGTTTCGCTCCTGCATGGTGGACCCCGGGTTGCGAATGCACCAACTGTCTCATATATATATATATATTCGGTGCATTCCGCCAACCCTAACACACACAAGGGTACACCGGGGACACTTTAACAATGGTGGGCCCTGTCGGTAGGGAACGGTGAATGGACAATTCCTGCACTCACCTGAGGATGTGCCCTGATCTTACTAGCATCCGTATAAGGGTTCTTTCAACCCATCGCCGAGCAGGATGCCTAGTCCCTCTCTTGCCCTGCTCTTATCCCTAAGTAGGGAACTGGCAGGTTAGAGCACTGGTCCCACCACTGCACTAATACAACACAGGGGAACATTACAGACAAAGGGAAAAACCCACAGTAAACACAACACTTAGCTTTCTCTGCTGCAATGCACAGGAGAGTAAGGCCCCAGGTATCAGTATTCAGCTGAAGAACAACAGCACTCAGTGAGATCCATCTCCAGCTAGGTTGGTCTCCAGAAGGACCTGTATAACCAACAGTCAGCTGATGCATTAGGTAACCTTTTAAAAGAAGGTGGGAGTGGTCACCACCCAAATAAGCAGAACTAGCAGCAATGCAATTACACCAGCAAGAACTGGGGGAAAAACTGCATTAACCCCCGATAGCCAGAAAGGAAAAATGTTTTAATCTGAGAGGCCAGATCTGCCAAACATGGATTGTGACAGTGTCATTCGAAATCTCTCAATATAATACATGAGGTACAGTTCCTCCATCACTCATCCCTGGAAACAGGAGCCTTGATAAGAGTGAATTCTCTTCAGACAGCCATACACTTGGATGAAGTCTCTACAAATGGCCTGGACCACCGACTCAGCAGTCTGATATCGGGTCGGTGTCACTACAGCGTACTTGGTGAATTGGTCAGTCATCAGTAGACAGTGTTCATACCCCAGGTGGGCCAGGCGTATAGTCAGGTAGTCTATCATCAACACCTCTAGGGGAGCCAAACTTATAATGGTTTGTGTGGGAGCTCTGTGCTCTGGGGGTTTAGCTAACTTGCAGCTTCTGCTGTTGTGAACTATACTTTTTGGCTCCCTCTTGTGGTCACTAGTGATTTGGCACTTGGATTGTCTTTTACCAGGTTGGTGCTCACCTGCTTCGTTAGGCCTGGGGTGTTGCTATTTAAACTTCCTGGATTCTCAGTCCAGTGCCTGGCATCGTTGTAATCAGTTCACTTCTGTTTGCTCCTGTCTTCAGGTCCTGGTTCTTTGCAAGATAAGCTAAGTCCTGCTTTCGTACTCTTGATCATTTGCATTGTTCATATTTTTTGTCCAGCTTGTACAATATGTGATTCCTGTTATTGCTGGAAGCTCTAGGGGGGCTGATATTCTCCCCCCACACCGTCAGTCGGTTTGGGGGTTCTTGGATATTCAGCGTGGATATTTTGCAGGGTTTTTTGCTGACCATATAAGTCTTCTTACTATATTCTGCTATTAGTCAGTGGGCCTCTCTTTGCTAAATCTAGTTCATTCTTACGTTTGTCTTTTCTTCTTACCTCACCGTTATTATTTGTTGGGGGCTTGTATTACTTTGGGGTCTTGGAGGCAAGAGAGGTCTTATTTTCCCTGATAGGGGTAGTTAGTTCTCCGGCTGGCGCGTGACGTCTAGGATCAACGTAGGCACGTTCCCCGGCTGCTGTTAGTGGTTGCGCTAGGATCCGGTATATGGTCAGCCTAGTTACCACTTCCCTATGAGCTGGTATTTATGTTTTGCAGACTTTGCTGTAATCTTTGAGGTCCCCTGCCATTGGGATCATAACAGTATGCCAGGCCATAAATAGTTAATGCATTGCTGAAGTGGGATTAAAAGAAAAGAAGTTCTGAGTTTTTTTTTTTTTTCTTCCTCCCCTTTATCTCTGAGTGGCTTGAAGCTTTGCTGCAGACATGAATGTTCAGACCTTGATTACTAGTGTGGATCAGCTTGCTGCACGTGTGCAGGGCATTCAGGATTTTGTTGTTAGCAGTCCTATGTCAGAGCCTAAGATACCTATTCCTGAGCTGTTCTCTGGAGATCGATTAAAATTTAGGAATTTTAGGAATAATTGTAAATTGTTTCTATCTTTGAAACCTCGTTCATCTGGAGATTCAGCTCAGCAAGTTAAAATTATTATCTCCTTCTTGCGTGGCGACCCTCAGGATTGGGCTTTCTCGTTAGCGCCAGGAGATCCTGCATTGGCGGATGTTGATGCGTTTTTTCTGGCGCTCGGATTGCTTTATGAGGAGCCTAATCTTGAAATTCAGGCAGAAAAAGCTCTTCTGGCCATCTCTCAGGGCCAGGATGAAGCTGAGGTGTACTGCCAAAAATTTCGGAAATGGTCCGTGCTTACTCGATGGAATGAATGTGCTCTGGCCGCAAATTTCAGAAATGGCCTTTCTGAAGCCATTAAGAATGTAATGGTGGGTTTTACAATTCCTACAAGTCTGAATGATTCTATGGCGCTGGCTATTCAGATTGATCGGCGTTTGCGGGAGCGCAAATCCGCTAAACCTCTGGCGGTGTTGTCTGAACAGACACCTGTCTCAATGCAATGCGATAGAATCCTGACTAGAACCGAACGACAAAATCATAGACGTCAGAATGGGCTGTGTTTTTACTGTGGTGATTCTACACATGTTATATCAGCATGCTCTAAACGCCTAACCAAGGTTGTCAGTCCTGTCACCATTGGTAATTTGCAGCCTAAATTTATTTTGTCTGTGACTTTAATTTGTTCATTGTCTTCCTACCCCGTTATGGCATTTGTGGATTCAGGTGCTGCCCTGAGTCTTATGGACTTGTCGTTTGCCAAGCGCTGCGGTTTTGTCCTGGAGCCTTTAAAGGTTCCGATTCCTCTCAGAGGAATTGATGCTACGCCACTGGTGGAAAATAAACCGCAGTATTGGACACAAGTGACCATGTGCATGACTCCTGAACATCGGGAGGTGATTCGTTTTCTTGTTCTGCATAAAATGAATGATTTGGTCGTTTTAGGTCTGCCATGGTTACAGACCCATAATCCTGTTTTGGATTGGAAGGCTATGTCTGTCTCAAGTTGGGGTTGTCAGGGAATTCATTGCGATTCTCCGCCGGTGTCTATTGCTACTTCTACTCCTTCAGAAGTTCCTGAGTATTTGTGTGACTATCAGGATGTATTCAGTGAGTCCAGGTCCAGTGCTCTTCCTCCTCATAGGGACTGTGACTGCGCTATAGATTTGATTCCTGGCAGTAAATTTCCTAAGGGACGATTATTTAATTTGTCTGTACCCGAGCATGCCGCGATGCGTTCTTATGTCAAGGAGTCTTTGGAGAAGGGGCATATTCGTCCATCCTCTTCCCCTCTCGGTGCGGGATTCTTTTTTGTGGCCAAGAAAGACGGGTCTTTGAGACCTTGTATAGACTATCGGCTTCTGAATAAAATCACTGTTAAGTTTCAGTATCCGTTGCCGCTATTGTCAGACTTGTTTGCTCGGATTAAGGGCGCCAAGTGGTTCACCAAGATAGATCTTCGTGGTGCGTACAACCTTGTGCGCATTAGGCAGGGGGATGAATGGAAAACTGCATTCAATACGCCCGAAGGTCATTTTGAATACTTGGTGATGCCCTTTGGGCTCTCTAATGCCCCTTCAGTGTTTCAGTCCTTTATGCATGATATCTTCCGGAAGTATCTGGATAAATTTTTGATTGTGTATCTTGATGATATTCTGGTTTTCTCGGATGATTGGGATTCTCATGTGAAGCAGGTCAGGATGGTGTTTCAGGTTTTGCGTGATAACGCTTTGTTTGTGAAGGGCTCAAAGTGTCTCTTTGGAGTGCAGAAGGTTTCCTTTTTGGGTTTTATTTTCTCCCCTTCTGCCGTGGAGATGGACCCAGTCAAGGTCCGAGCTATTCATGATTGGACTCAGCCCACGTCTGTTAAGAGTCTTCAGAAGTTCTTGGGGTTCGCTAATTTCTACCGTCGCTTTATCGCTAATTTTTCTAGCGTTGTTAAACCTTTGACGGATATGACCAAGAAAGGTTCTGATGTGGCTAATTGGGCTCCTGCAGCCGTGGAGGCCTTCCAGGAGCTGAAGCGCCGGTTTACTTCGGCGCCTGTTTTGTGCCAGCCTGATGTCTCACTTCCCTTTCAGGTTGAAGTGGATGCTTCTGAGATCGGTGCTGGGGCTGTTTTGTCGCAGAGAGGCTCTGGTTGTTCTGTGATGAGACCATGTGCCTTTTTCTCTAGGAAGTTTTCGCCTGCTGAGCGGAACTATGATGTTGGTAATCGGGAGTTGTTGGCCATGAAGTGGGCATTTGAGGAGTGGCGTCATTGGCTCGAGGGTGCTAAGCATCGTGTGGTGGTCTTGACTGATCACAAAAATCTGATGTATCTCGAGTCTGCTAAGCGCCTGAATCCTAGACAGGCTTGTTGGTCATTGTTTTTCTCTCGTTTTGACTTTGTGGTCTCATACCTGCCTGGTTCGAAGAATGTTAAGGCTGATGCTCTCTCTAGGAGCTTTGTGCCTGACTCTCCTGGAGTCTCGGAGCCAGCTGGTATTCTTAAAGAGGGAGTGATCGTGTCGGCCATATCTCCGGATTTGCGACGTGTGTTGCAGAGATTTCAGGCTGGTAGACCTGACTTGTGTCCACTCGACAGACTGTTTGTTCCTGATAAATGGACCAGCAGAGTCATTTCCGAGGTTCATTCCTCGGTGTTGGCAGGGCATCCGGGAATTTTTGGTACCCGAGATTTGGTGGCTAGCTCCTTTTGGTGGCCTTCCTTGTCACGGGATGTGTGGTCATTTGTGCAGTCCTGTGGGACTTGTGCTCGGGCTAAGCTGGAGTATCTGAAGAGGAATAACCTTATGACCCAGTATCAGCACGGGTTTACTAGGGACCATTCATGTCAGACTAATTTGATCAGCTTCTATGAAGAGGTAAGTTCCGGACTGGACCAAGGGAACCCAGTGGACGTAGTGTATATGGACTTTTCCAAAGCTTTTGATACGGTGCCACACAAAAGGTTGTTACATAAAATGAGAGTAATGGGGATAGGGGAAAATATGTGTAAGTGGGTTGAGAGCTGGCTCAGGGATAGGAAACAAAGGGTGGTTATTAATGGAGCACACTCGGACTGGGTTGCGGTTAGCAGTGGGGTACCACAGGGGTCAGTATTGGGCCCTCTTCTTTTTAACATATTTATTAATGACCTTGTAGGGGGCATTCAGAGTAGAATTTCAATATTTGCAGATGACACTAAACTCTGCAGGGTAATCAATACAGGGGAGGACAATTTTATATTACAGGATGATTTATGTAAACTAGAAGCTTGGGCTGATAAATGGCAAATGAGCTTTAATGGGGATAAATGTAAGGTCATGCACTTGGGTAGAAGTAATAAGATGTATAACTATATGCTTAATTCTAAAACTCTGGGCAAAACCGTCAATGAAAAAGACCTGGGTGTATGGGTGGATGACAAACTCATATTCAGTGGCCAGTGTCAGGCAGCTGCTACAAAGGCAAATAAAATAATGGGATGTATTAAAAGAGGCATAGATGCTCATGAGGAGAACATAATTTTACCTCTATACAAGTCACTAGTTCGACCACACTTAGAATACTGTGCACAGTTCTGGTCTCCGGTGTATAAGAAAGACATAGCTGAACTGGAGCGGGTGCAGAGAAGAGCGACCAAGGTTATTAGAGGACTGGGGGGTCTGCAATACCAAGATAGGTTATTACACTTGGGGCTATTTAGTTTGGAAAAACGAAGACTAAGGGGTGATCTTATTTTAATGTATAAATATATGAGGGGACAGTACAAAGACCTTTCTGATGATCTTTTTAATCATAGACCTGAGACAGGGACAAGGGGGCATCCTCTACGTCTGGAGGAAAGAAGGTTTAAGCATAATAACAGACGCGGATTCTTTACTGTAAGAGCAGTGAGACTATGGAACTCTCTGCCGTATGATGTTGTAATGAGTGATTCATTAATTAAATTTAAGAGGGGACTGGATGCCTTTCTGGAAAAGTATAATGTTACAGGGTATATACACTAGATTCCTTGAGAAGGCGTTGATCCAGGGAAGTAGTCTGATTGCCGTATGTGGAGTTGGGAAGGAATTTTTTTCCCCATGGTGGAGTTACTCTTTGCCACATGGGTTTTTTTTGCCTTCCCCTGGATCAACATGTTAGGGCATGTTAGGTTAGGCTATGGGTTGAACTAGATGGACTTACAGTCTTCCTTCAACCTTAATAACTATGTAACTATATGTAAGCCTTGTTGTTCTCGTGCTAGCGGGTTGCTTTTGCCCTTGCCCGTCCTGAAGAGGCCTTGGACTCACATTTCCATGGATTTCATTTCTGATCTTCCGGTGTCTCGGGGAATGTCTGTCATCTGGGTGGTGTGTGATCGTTTTTCCAAGATGGTCCATTTGGTGCCCTTGCCTTCCTCTTCCGATCTGGTTCCTTTGTTTTTTCAGAATGTGGTTCGTTTACACGGCATTCCGGAGAATATCGTGTCCGACAGAGGATCCCAGTTTGTGTCCAGATTCTGGCGATCTTTTTGTGCTAAGATGGGCATTGATTTGTCGTTTTCATCTGCCTTCCATCCTCAGACTAATGGTCAAACGGAGCGAACTAATCAGACACTGGAGGCTTATTTGAGATGTTTTGTTTCTGCGGACCAGGATGATTGGGTGACCTTCTTGCCATTGGCGGAGTTTGCCCTTAATAATCGGGCTAGTTCCGCTACTTTGGTTTCGCCATTCTTCTGCAACTCTGGTTTTCATCCTCGTTTCTCCTCGGGTCATGTTGAGTCTTCTGACTGTCCTGGGGTGGATTCCGTGGTGGATAGGTTGCAGCGGATTTGGAATCATGTGATGGACAACTTGAAGTTGTCACAGGAGAATGCTCAGCGTTTTGCCAACCGCCGCCGCGGTGTGGGCCCCTGACTTCGTGTTGGGGATTTGGTTTGGTTGTCTTCTCGGTATGTCCCTCTGAAAGTTTCCTCTCCTAAGTTTAAGCCTCGCTTTATTGGTCCTTATAAAATTTTGGAAGTTTTTAACCCGGTTTCTTTTCGTTTGGATCTTCCGGTGTCGTTTGCCATTCACAACGTGTTCCATAGGTCTTTGTTACGGCGGTACGTTGTGCCTGTGGTTCCTGCTGTTGAGCCTCCTGCTCTGGTGTTGGTTGAGGGCGAGTTGGAGCACGTGGTGGAGAAGATCTTGGATTCTCGTCTCTCTAGACGGAGGCTCCAGTATTTGGTCAAATGGAAGGGCTATGGTCAGGAGGATAATTCCTGGGTGGCCGCCTCTGATGTTCATGCGGCCGATTTGGTTCGTGCCTTCCACGCTGCTCATCCTGGTCGCCCTGGTGGTCTTGGTGAGGGTTCGGTGACCCCTCCTTAAAGGGGGGGTACTGTTGTGAACTATACTTTTTGGCTCCCTCTTGTGGTCACTAGTGATTTGGCACTTGGATTGTCTTTTACCAGGTTGGTGCTCACCTGCTTCGTTAGGCCTGGGGTGTTGCTATTTAAACTTCCTGGATTCTCAGTCCAGTGCCTGGCATCGTTGTAATCAGTTCACTTCTGTTTGCTCCTGTCTTCAGGTCCTGGTTCTTTGCAAGATAAGCTAAGTCCTGCTTTCGTACTCTTGATCATTTGCATTGTTCATATTTTTTGTCCAGCTTGTAGAATATGTGATTCCTGTTATTGCTGGAAGCTCTAGGCGGGCTGATATTCTCCCCCCACACCGTCAGTCGGTTTGGGGGTTCTTGGATATTCAGCGTGGATATTTTGCAGGGTTTTTTGCTGACCATATAAGTCTTCTTACTATATTCTGCTATTAGTCAGTGGGCCTCTCTTTGCTAAATCTAGTTCATTCTTACGTTTGTCTTTTCTTCTTACCTCACCGTTATTATTTGTTGGGGGCTTGTATTACTTTGGGGTCTTTTCTCTGGAGGCAAGAGAGGTCTTATTTTCCCTGATAGGGGTAGTTAGTTCTCCGGCTGGCGCGTGACGTCTAGGATCAACGTAGGCACGTTCCCCGGCTGCTGTTAGTGGTTGCGCTAGGATCAGGTATATGGTCAGCCTAGTTACCACTTCCCTATGAGCTGGTATTTATGTTTTGCAGACTTTGCTGTAATCTTTGAGGTCCCCTGCCATTGGGATCATAACATTCTGCACTGCCAACAGGCCTCCTCGACCGCCATCCTTAATCGAGGGTGGTAGACCAGCTTCTGTAACCACTGGAACGTCTTTTCCGGACCAAAGTGGGCCCCTCTTTCATGAGCCTCCATAGCCACCTTGAGAAGCAGTGTCTCTGGGAGTATCAGTTGCCAAGTGACCCCCAGTTCTCGATTCAGCTGGATCTTCCAGTACAGGAGGCCTTCTTGGAGCTGGAGCCTTTCCCACTGTCGAAGGATCTGCAGAGTTCTGGGGGACAGGGCGTCTCTCTCCCTTTAATTGGGAAGTTGTTTTAGAGCCACCCACTGCCTCATCTGAGCAAGCTCTCCATCCTCCTATTGGAGTCGTACCCACTCGTCACTGGATCGCCCTAGGGTGTGATCTTTGGGTGCTGCTTGTACCTGTTCCAGCATGGATGCCACTGTCCTGGTGGAGTTATGGAATTCAGGGATCTCTTCAGCCTCCACACTTCATCCCAGTCAGGTCCAGGTCGCTTGTATATCACTCGGGATAGGGTGTCACGTGCGTGTTCTCAGCTACTCTCCTATATGCGATCTTATAACGGTACTTTGCCATCCGGGCCACCCACCACTGCTCCTGGGCTCCTAGTTTCGCATTCTCTAGGTGGGCTAAAGGATTGTTGTCACTGGGCACCAAGACCTCGGATTCAGGAAAGTCTCAGTCATGGCCCATACCAACACCAACTTGTAAGAACTATAGTTGTCCGGATTTCGCTCAGAGTCATGGAGAGACCGACTAGCATAAGTGATCACCCGCTCTTTTCTGCCCTGTATCTGTGACAGCACCACTCCTGGTCCATGTAGACTTCCGTCGGTTTGAAGGATAAATGGTTGGGAGAAGTCTGCGTAAGTCAGTATGGGAGTTTCGGTTAGAGCCATTTTCAAAGCGCGAAATGTTTCTTCCTGACTGTCCCCCACTCGATAATTTGATTCTTTGCGCCCGATGGTACTCCTTTCAGTAGTTCAAGCAATGGGTTGACAAAGCGGGTAAAGTTTTTTACAAACAGTCGGTAGTACCCAGTGAGTCCCAGGAAAGCCGGACATCTTTCACAGTCTTCGGGTAGGCTAGTGGAGATGACTTGTCCCAGGTACTTGATCTATGCGAGAAAAAGGTGACACTTTTGAGGCTTTACTTTCAGGCCGTGCCTCTGTAAGCTACTCAACACTTGTTCCAGCCTATGCAAATGTTCCTCAAAAGTGGCTACATAGATGATGATATCGTCCAAGTAGATGAGTGAGGGTGGCTTCAAAGTTTAGGTCTCCAAAACACCTCTCCATTAGCCGCTGAAAGGTCACGGGGGCATTAGCAAGCCCGAATGGCATCCGGTTGAATTTGAACAGCCCCATAGGCAGTATGAATGCTGTCTTCACCCGGTCGTGTTCAGACATGGGCACTTGCCAGTAACCACTAGCCACATCCAATGACAAGAAATATTTCATGTTTCCCAGAGCAGACCATGATTCTTCAATCCTTGGCAATGGATACGAATCTCGCATGGTGCAGGCGTTCATCTTCTGATATAATCTACGCAGAAATGCAGAGTCCCGTCCTTCTTTTGTACGAGTACAATTGGGGCAGCCCACGTGCTCTGACTATACCGGATAACTCCATTCTGCAGCATGTGTGTCAGCATTCCAGTCACCTCCTGGTATAGTTGTGGAGGAATCTGAGGATAACCTTCTCTAATGGGTGCGGCATTTCCTGTTGGAATCTCGTGGGTGGTTGCTGTGGTACACCCAAAATCATCATCATGGGGGGCAAAGGCATCTTGGTACCGCCCGAGCAGGGCTTCCACCTGTTTTACCTGCTGTGGTGAGAGTTAGTTCAGCCTGCATTTGTTCCAGGATTCGGCATCCCTCCTGCAGGTGATGAAGCTCTGGTTCAGAGGACACATTTACGGACACTGTCCAAGGATCTCCCTGTTTCACTGTCAGCTGGACAGCCTTCAGTGGTATCAGCTCCTCCGGCATACCCAGAATTTGCTCCACTTCACTCTTGGGTGGCAGCATGAGATTGCCCTCCCCGAGATTGACACATCGCACTGGCACATTACCGTCATGAACAGTAGCTAACGTTCGCGTTACGAGTAAGCCCTGGAGGTAGGAGCTCCAGAAAGGCTGGTTCTACCTGAACTTCTACTCCTTCCAGCAGAGTACAGGCTCGGATGGGCAGAGTAAGAATGGTTTGTCCTGGTGGTAAAATAAGTCTGGCTGCCGCTGGGCCAATCACTTTTCCCAATGTTTTTCCTTCACTTGAGGTCTCTTGGGCCTGAGCCACCCGGATCAACTTTTGGAACATTTTCATTTGAGGAGTGAGAGGGCTCCACCGGTTCAGGAACATATCTGTCTACTCGTTGATCAGGAGACTTCTGAGTTCCTTTAGTACGTTCATCACCAGTGTTACAGCAGGGCCTCTGCCAGGGTCTCCAATGGTCAGCACCTCTCCCTTGCAGCCCACATTTTTGCCACATACAGTGATTTGCATCCAGACCACCCCTGTGACCGGGATAGGTAACTGATTAGCAGCAGTCAACCTGATCATCAGACCCCATTCGGGCTGTTTCATCTCATAAGTGACGCCTGAAGTAAGTCTCATGCATCATGGTTACTTGAGAGCCGGTGTCAACCAAACAGCAAATGGCCCGACCATACATTTCAGCCCAAACAAGAGGACTCAGAGAAGCTAAACCTTTTGGGACTCCTTGCTCTCCTTCTCGACTGCTCTGGTCTGGGCTGCGTCCCCCAGCCACAGATCCTCCTAGTTTAATGGACAGCGTTGGAGGGATCTTCCTCACCGTGCACATCCCCCTAGCAAAATGTCCAATCACCCCACAGTTGTAAAAGTTGGGCTGTTCTTCCATGCAAGGCGTTCTCATCTCCCCACAGGGTTCTGGACCATTTCTGCCCCCAGACGAGTTCGGTGGGGCCGAAGGTTTCATCCTCAAGTCAGACTATTCCTCTCGCATATCCTGGAGCTCTTTCCGCTCACTCTCACCCAACTCAGTTTATTGTTCAGTGGCATAGATCCAACCCCACTCTGGACCATCCCCGTTGGGACTGTCAACCCTGCTCTTGCTTGCGTGCACGCGCTTCGCCTCCACCTTCTAGAAAAGTCATGCACGGATTTACCCACAAGCGCTCGTGCAAGGCCTGCTTCAGTAGCGCATCTCTAAGGCCTGCCACTACCTGGTCCCGCAGCACTATATCAGGAGGGTCTACACCTACGCCATCTTCCTTTGCAATCGCAGCGTGGATCTCCTGCAGCACGTTCATGTAGTGGATCACAGTCACCCCCTCCCTTTGAACACGGCCAAACAACCGCATGCGCAATTCCCCGAGGCCGTGGGGTCCCCATGCATCTCTTCCAGAATTTGCAGCACTTTGTCGAAAGTGTCCTGTTCACAGGAGGGCCAGAGCATAACAGAACTCTTCGCCTCCCCATCCAGTGCCATCAGGGCTACCTCACCTTCCATTGCAGGAGTCATGGGGTGCATCTTCAACATTCCCCTGACTCATTCAGTCCAGTCCCATAGCAGGGTGTTGTTCCCTGTAAATTTGGGGAGGTTGTTCAACATCGCCCCAGGGATATGCTGGTCCTCGGGGCACCCTTAACCACTTGGTCTGCCCCCTCTGTGCCTGTAGACTGCATCCTGCTGATTACGCCAAGTGTGAGCAGGTTGCGGGATGCAGTGACAGACAGGAGGCAGAGCAAGGGTTAACAATTTTACTGAAACAGGTGAATACTCCAGGCAGGGAGGCAAACAGTTTGAATGGGGAAATAAACAGTTAATTGGCAATCGAATATGCAGGATTGAAAAACAGTAGATTCAATAACGGCAGTTCCTTTGTACACATTTTGTCAGATCAACTTAGCCTGTCTGTCGTCTTCCAGGCTGTGGCAATTACAGAGCAGGCGCTGATGCCAACAATGACTGGCATGAGATTTTTATGGTGAGGTCCTGTAGCAATGATGATCCGTCTGCCTGCGGCAGCGGTTGGTCTCCGGTACCCTCCGCTGAGCCCCTAGTCCATATGCTGCAGCGGCTGACAAGGAGTGGACCACAGTACTGTACGAGCCCAACGTGGCTCAGCATATGTGCACTGGGAGGTCAGAGTTCAGTTCCCAGTCAGACACCTGATCCTTCTTAAGCGGCACGCGCGCTGTACTTACAAGCCTGGAGTGTTAAGCATCTTGCTTAGCAGAGGCTGGCGGGCTCACGGTGCGCCTCTGTTCACAGTCTCTACGGGTGGCAGTGGGTATCCTGGAGCACGGGCCTGCGCTGCTATGGTGCTCTAGGGAAGGAGCACTCACCTCCCCATGCTGCGTGCTGTAAGCTCCCACCAAGTCTGAGTGTTTCTGCTTGCGCGTTCCCATCTTAACCTGAGACTCACCCCCTGGTGCTGAGTGCAAGGTTGGTCCGGTTCTATATGCTTTCCACTGGACAACAGAGGAGACAGCCCCGACGGTTCCGGACCCAGAGCAAGAACGGTACCCCCATTCCAGTCCTTCTGCTTACAATGTTAACACTAGGTCATATGTTGCTTGTGCTACTTTGAGCAACCTGCATGGCCTAAATGTGCTGCTATGGTCTGCAGCATCTCCAGACTTGTCTCCCTTATGGGACATCATTGGTCAGCAATTACAAAGGGATCTGCCAGCAGTGGATCTTGATAATTTGTGTGCCCAAGTTCATTCAACGTGGCAGAACATTCCTGACAACCACTGAAGGAGTTGGCAACTACTTCACGAGTCTCATTCATGTGAATTAAAAGCCTTAGATATTTTGTAAATACTTTGCCAAATCTTTCTGTAATTTGCTCTCTTGCTGCTTTCCTTGGCACATTATCTCTCAACGAAAATCCTCTGATTTCCTGTGATGAATGTCACATCAGATTATCCCTTAATTCCTGTCTCTGGAATCTGACACGACATTACATTCATGGGTGGTCATACCAAATATTCATTTGATTGAGATTTCTCTTTTGTTTATTCACTTTGCATTATGTTAATGAATGTGTGTGTATATGTATATATATATATATACATATATATATTTATACATACATACTGTATATATTCATAGTTACATAGTGATTCCCGATGACTTGAGATAAAGAGGATCCCACACAATTACATACATATTTAATGAAGTCACTAATAGAATCTCTAAGGAAATTCTTCTTTTTTGTAGTGCTTAAAAATGACATTGATCCTCTTCTGTAATGGAAGAGAATAGATATAAGTGAGCCAATTAACTCTAATGCATTCTTCAGAAATGCATTGAAATATAAAGTATGAAGGACAGCAGAATAACCGCTCACATGCTAAAAATATATAGAGTTAATTGCAAAATCACAAACCTACCAAGTCATTCTGGCATGCAGCTCGCTTGTCTCTTTTCTACATTTTTTTACTTTTCATTAATACCTAAGACAACAATTTTATCTGAATAGTTCAAGGAACTTTTCAACTTTTAACAGAATTTTCACTCAAACTATACTGTTACATAAGTAGAATGCTCAGTGTCACTGTATTGCACACGCAATGAGATTTTACATGCCTCTATCTCTAACCCCTATGTACAGTTGCACCACAGTTAATACCAAGATATTTTATACAAAACTTTTTATAGCATACATTGTGGATAAAATAGAATTTTGATATTACATAAAGACCAATTAAAATTACATCTGGATGAACTGATTTCACATTCTCCTTGGCACATTTTGGTTGGCCTCTGCAGTGGTGCAGTCCTTTTCATGAAGGGAACAAGAATATACAAGCTGTGTTTTGTTTTTTGGAGATGCAGCAGCCCGTGTTGGTAAAGGTTGCACGGTAACTGAAGTATGTATTACAGTGATAAACTCTCATCAACCCTCTTCTACTTGGTGCCGTAAATTTACCGAATTATGGCACAATAATAGTTTTTCTAAAACTTTCAATACGGATCAGTAGTAGTATGGACCAGGCGAAAGGTCTGCACTGTCTCCTGGATGTCCCATCTCACATACTGTACAATCACATTATATTCTACAGCATTAATGTTATGCACTTGGTTGTGGAACCACTGTGCTGAAGTCCAAATAAATCCTGGATTGACATAAGTAAGCAAACACCTGGTTCTTCACTAAAACTCCTGTGTGGAGAACAGTTGAAGACATAGAATGTGGCAAATCATGGTCTGGGCAGAAATCCTTAGAACCGGGGCGAAGCAGTTAAGTGTCCCCATGGAAACAGTGAGTGCAAACAGTAAAGACGTGGTGCAAAGGCAGAAGGCAGAACAGAAGGGCAGTACTCTCTTTCAGTGACATTATACTCCCGTGATTAATGATCTCGTGTCTGGGGCGAAACAGACAGAGGGAAACATTCCCATTGCAGAGCTGCATAAAGAAAATGCTGAGGGACCGTCAGGGATGGTCCGACCCAGGCCCGCGCTTTGGGATCATGAGAGAAGTGCACGGAAAGGAAAGAAATGCTATTTTGTGAAACCCGTTGCCAAGAATGGACTATGGATGTGCTGTGTAACGGAGTCAGTAAAAATGTTATTGTAGAAGTTTACTTGGACTGTGTCTCAGTTTCTCTTAACTCATCTGAAGAGAATCTCCCCCAGAAGGAAGGGGAGCCTGGAGGAGCTGGACCTGAAGGTACAGGTATGCTGACAAATGGAAAATGTGCTTCTGTGAGGAGAGGCCAGGGCACTGATGTACCAGATTGTTTGGCCATGACTACAGCCCTGGTCCAGCCTCTTACACATGCCCCCAAAGTACTCTGCCAGGATACCATTGTGCCATGCGTAGCTTCTGGAAGGAGAGAGATGCCAGGGGATCGCGGATGGATAAGTGAACAAGCCGGCATCCCTGCAGGAGGGAGGAAGGAGACATGTGCAAGGGTGCAGGCTCTGTTGTAACAATTAAATATAAAAGCAAAGACACAAAAAGAGGAATTAACCCCTTTTCTGGCATTGGACGTACTATTCTGTCCATGTGACCTGGGACTTAATACCCATGGATGGAATAGCATGTCCAATGCAATCAGCCGTGCTCCCGGGGAAAGCACAGCTGATCAGGGCCCGGGTGTCAGCTGATTCTAACAGCTGACACCATGCACTAATTGCCAGGAGCAGTCACTGACCGTTCCCAACACTTTAACCTCCGGAACACTGCGATCAAACAGGATCGCCGTGTTTCGGAACCGACAGAGGGGCTGATAGCCCCTCTGCCTTTGGATCGGAGACCCCGCAGCCATGGGAACCCGATGTTGTCATGACGATATTCGGGTCTCCAGACCTGAGAGACTTCCTGTCATGCGCAGTGATGACCAGGAAGTCTCTCAGGTCAGTGTAATAGAAGCTGCAGTGCTGATCAGCCTGCACAAAATTAGTGTCCCATAGCGGGACACAGTGTAAAAGTAAGAATGAATTATAAGCAAAGTAAAATAATTGTAAAAATATTTTTAAAAATAATAAAATATAATAATTAAAAAAACAATATTTATTCCATCAATAAATAAATATTTGAATGAAAAAAAATCTAAACAATAAAAGTACACATATTTAGTATCGCCACGTCCGTAACGACCTGACCTATAAAATTTTCCCACTAGTTAACCCCTTTAGTGAACACCATTAAAAAAAAAACTAGGCATAAAAACAATGCTTTATCATACCACCGAACAAAAAGAGGAATACCACGTAATCAAAAAGACGTATATAAATAAACGTGGTACCGCTGAAAATGACATCTTGTCCAGCAAAAAACAAGCCCCCATACAGCTCCATTACTGGAAAAATAAAAAGTTATAGCTCTCAGAATAAAGCGATGCAAAAATAATTATTTTTTATATTAAATAGTTTTTATTGTATAAAAGCGCCAAAACATAAAAAAAATTATATAAATGATGTATCGCTGTCATCGTACTGACCCGAAGAATAAAGCTTCTTTATCAATTTTACCACAGGCAGAACAGTATAAACGTCCCCCAAAAGAAATTTGTGAATTGCTGGTTTTTGTTCATTCTGCCTCACAAAAATCAGAATAAAAAGCGATCAAAAAATGTCATGTGCCCAAAAATGGTACCAATAAAAACGTCAACTCGTCTCACAAAAAACAAGATCTCACATGACTGTGGGCCAAAATATGGAAAAATTATAGCTCTCAAAATGTGGTGATGTAAAAACTATTTTTTTGCAATAAAAAGCATATTTTAGTGTGTGACAGAGGCCAAACATAAAAACCCGTTATAAATAGTAAATCAAACCCCTCTTTATCACCCCCTTAGTTAGGGAAAAATAATAAAATAAAAACATGTATTTATTTCCATTTTCCAATTAGGGTTAGGGCTAAAGTTGAGGTTAGGGTTGGGGCTAAAGTTAGAGTTAGGGTTGGGGCTAAAGTTAGGGTTAGGGTTGGGGCTAGGGTTTGGATTACGTTTATGGTTAGGTTTAGGGTTAGGGTTGGGATTGGGGTTAGGAGTGTGGTTAGGGTTGGGATTAGGGTTAGGGGTGTGTTTGGGTTAGGGGTGTGGTTAGGCTTATGTTTAGGATTGGGATTAGGGTTAGGGGTGTGCTGGGGTTAGGGTTGGAGTTAGAATTGGGGGTTTCCACTGTTTAGGCACATCAGGGGCTCTCCAAACGTGACATGCGTCCGATGTTAATTCCAGCCAATTCTGCGTTGAAAAAGTAAAACGGTGCTCCTTCCCTTCCGAGCTCTGCCGTGCACCCAAACAGTGGTTTACCTCCACTCAAAACAAATTGGACAACAACTTTTGCGGTCCAATTTTTCCTGTTATCCTTGTGAAAATAAAAATTTGGGGGCTAAAAATCATATTTGTGCGGAAAATTTTTTTTTCGATTTCAGGAATCAGCCTTAAAAAATTTTAGTGAAACACTTGGGGGGGTTCAAAGTTCTCACAACACATCTAGATAAGGTCCTTGGGGGGTAAAATTTCCAAAATGGGGTCACTTGTGGGGGGTTTCTACTGTTTAGGCACATCAGTGGCTCTGCAAACGCAACATGACGCCCACAGACCATTCCATCAAAGTCTGCATTCTAAAACGTCACTACTTCCCTTCCGAGCCCTGACGTGTGCCCAAACAGTAGTTTTCTCCCACATATGGGGTATTATTGTACTCAGGACAAATTGGAGAACAATATTTGTGGTCCAATTTCTCCTGTTACCCTTGGGAAAATACAAAATTGGGTGCTAAAAAAATTTTGTGGAAAAAAAAGATTTTTAATTTTCACGGCTCTGCGTTATAAAATTTAGTGAAACACTTGGGGGTTCAAAGTTCTCACAACACATCCAGATATATTCCTTGGGGCTCTAGTGTCCAATGTGGGGTCACTTGTGGGGGGTTTCTACTGTGTAGGTACATCAGGGGCCCTGCAAACACAACGTGACGCCCCCAGACCATTCCATCAAAGTCTGCATTCCAGAACATAGCTCCTTCCCTTCCGAGCTCTGCCATGTGCCATAATGGTGGTTCCCCCATATATGGGGCATCATCGTACTCAGGACAAATGGAACAACAACTTTTGGGGTCCAATATTTCCTGTTACCCTTGGGAAAACACAAAATTGGGGGCTAAAAATCATTTTTATAGAAAAAAAGGATTTTTTATTTTCACGTTTCTAAATTATAAATTTTAGTGAAACAATTAGAGATTCAAAGTGCTTACCACAAATCTAGATAAGTTCCTTAGGGGGTCCATTTTCCAAAATGGTGTCACTTGTGGGTTGGTTTCCACTGTTTAGGCACATCAGGGGCTCTCCAAACGTGACATGGTGTCCGATCTCAATTCCAGCCAATTTTGCATTCAAAAGTCAAACGGCGCTCCATCCCTTCCGAGCTCTGCCATGCACTCAAACAGTGGTTTACCCCCATATATTGGGTATCAGCGTACTCAGGACAAAATTTTCTGGTCCAATATTTCCTGTTACCCTTGGGAAAATAAAAAATTGGGGGCAAAAAATAATTTTTGTGAAAAAAATATGATTTTTTACTTTCACGGCTCTACATTATAAACTTCTGTGAAGCACTTGGAGGTTCAAAGTGCTCACTACCCATCTAGAAAAGTTCCTTAGGGGTCTACTTTCCAAGATGGTGTCACTTGTGGGGGGTTTTCACTGTTATTGCACATCAGGGGCTCTCCAAACGCGACATGGTGTCCGATCTCAATTCCAGCCAATTTTGCATTGAAAAGTAAAACGGCACTCCTTCCCTTCCGAGCTCTGCCATGCGCCCAAACAGTGGTTTACCCCTACATGTGGGGTATGGGCATACTCAGGACAAATTATGAAACAACTTTTGGGGGCAAATTTCTCCTGTTACCCTTGGTAAAATAAAACAAATTGGATCTGAATTAAATTTTCTGTGAAAAAAAGTTAAATGTTCATTTTTTTAAAACATTCCAAAACTTCCTGTGAAGCACCTGAAGGGTTAATAAACTTCTTCAAAATGGTTTTGAGCACCTTGGAGGGTTCAGTTTTTAGAATGGTGTCACACTTGAGTGTTTTCTATCATATAGACCCCTCAAAGTGACTTCAAATGTGATGTGGTCCCTAAAAAAAATGGTGTTGTAAAAATGAGAAATCGCTTGTCAAATTTTAACCCTTATAAACTCCTAACAAAAAAACAAATTTGGGTTCCAAAATTGTGCTGATGTAAAGTAGACATGTGGGAAATGTTACTTATTAAGTATTTTGTGTGACATATCTGTGTGATTTAAGGGCATGAAAATTCAAATTTGGAAAATTGCTAAATTTTCTAGATTTTTGCCAAATTTCCGTTTTTTTCACAAATAAACACAAGTAAATTTTACCAATATCATGAAGTAAAATATGTCACGAGAAAACAGTTTCAGAATCACCGGTATCCGTTGTAGCGTTCCAGAGTTATTACCTCATAAATGGACAGTGGTCAGAATTGTAAAAAATGGCCTGATTATTAACATGCAAACCACCCTTGGGGGTAAAGGGGTTAAAATCCCCCCCAAAATTCAACAATTAACACAGCAAAAAAGGGCAATAGTATTTACTTGCCAGGTTACAGAACTAATGCACTAGCAAGATGCAGCAAACCCATATAATAAAAATGGCTGCAACACACGTGCAAAATACTGATAAGACAACCACTTACAACCTACCAATTCATGGAGTGGGCAATTGCTTAACCCCTTATTGACGAGAGGTTTTTTTTTTGCATTTTTGTTTTTTGCCCCCTTATTCCCAGAGCCATAACTTTTTTATTTTTTCATCAAAATGGCCACAGGAGGGCTTGTTTTTTTGCGGGACGACTTGTACTTTTGAACTACACCATTGGTTTGAATATATCATGTACAGGGAAGCTGGAAAAAAATCCAAGTACAGTGAAATTGAAAAAAAAGTGCAATCCCACAATTGTTTTTTGTTTTTGACCATGTTCACTAAATGCTAAAACTGACTGGCCATTATGATTCTCAAGGTCATTACGAGTTCATAGACACCAAGCATGTCTAGGTTCTTTTTTATTTAAGTGGTAAAAAAAAATCCAAAAACATTGCGCCATTTTCCGATCCCTGTAGAGTCTCTATTTTTCACGATCTGGGGATGTGTGAGGGCTTTTTTTGTGTGCTTATCTGACGTTTTTCATTTTTTTTATTGTTTTATTTTGAATGGGGCGAAAGGGGTATGATTTGAACTTTCATATTTTTTTATTTTCAATATTTTTTAAAACTTTATTTTCACTTTTTGCATGCTTCAGTAGTCTCCATGGGAGACCAGAAGCTGCAGTACTTTGATCGGCTCTGCTACATACAGGCGATGATCAGATCACCTTTATGTAGCAGAAATGCTCACTTGCTATCTTAGCAATCCGGCTATGACAACCATAGAGGCCTGATGGAGACCTCTGGTTGTCATGACAACCATCGGTGACCTGTGATCATGTGACGGGGGTCACAGATGGGTGGGATTTCTGGCAAGCTTCCCTGAAGCGCAAGTTAAATGCCGCTGTCAGAGATTGACAGCTGCAGTTAACTAGTTGACAGCCATGGGTAGACCGCGTTGCGAGCACATGTCAGCTGTATATATCAGCTGACATGTGCCCGGAAAGGAGTGAGCTCAGCACCAGAGCCCGCACCAAACAGGGGAATTCCGACATCGGCGTACTATTACGCCCGATGTCGGAAAGGTGTTAATATTAAACCTGCACACAAAAAAGGCTTGTTTAGTGCACTGGTCACACACAGGTAGTGCACAGCTTCTGGCTTCCAGCTTATTAGTGTAGCGCATATTATTAGATTAGGCAGGCTGCCCAGCACTTAAGTTCACTCCTTGAGGACATGTAAGTTTGTGACGGAGAATGTCAAAAACCAGCTCCTGAAGACAACAGTTGTAGTGTGAATATTCACTTGTGGTTTTATTTTATAAAGTAAAATGTATAGCGTGCACTGTTATTAATGCTAAGTGTTATTATAAGTTCTGATGCTGCTGTGTGGGTACTGCAAGATAACGCCTAAGGTAACTCTGGTACCAGAGGCACAGCTAGGGTTTTGGTCCGGTGGGGCGAAGCTTCTGAGTGGGCCCCTAACCAGGTAACCTTGATTACAATTCGGGACGCGCCCTAATAGTGGAGGAGAACCTCAGCAGATTACCGTGCTATTAATGAAGATAATCTCTATATAACGACCAACATGGAGATTACCGCCATATGGTCAGTGGTAGATACCAGTCCTACAGAACATATAAGAGATCACAGCACAGTTACAGATAATGTCTTACTGCTGACGTTCTTTCTGATGGAATCATTCACTTTTCCTGTCTTTTCCATCTGGCCCAGACCGACATGACAACTTCTTCCACACAGGACTCGTCTGCAGAGAATACAACAAAGACAGGCTTCACTTCTCACATTCCAGCCCCATCACTATCTATTTCCAACCTTCACAAGCTCCTCATCCTGCTGATACCCCGATACTGAGCCTCTGCTGCCGTATGTGACCCTATTACTGCACCTGATACCCCAATACTGAGCCTCTGCTGCCATATGTGTCCCTATTACTGCACCTGATATCCCGATACTGAGCCTCTGTTGCAGTAAGTGACCCTATTACTGCACCTGCTGTGTAAATTCTAAAGCACCCCTCTATAACATAGTAATGCCGGGTGCAAGTGCTCTAGAAAACAGTGCCCATATTTTGCCCCCTAGAAAGTAATATTGCCTTGTGTGCCCCTTTGATAGTTACAGTAACCCGAGTTCCCCTATAACAATAAGTGCCCACTTTACATTAAATAATGTCCCGAGTCTCCCCCTGTACAGCTCCTCTATACACAGTATGATGCCCCCTCACTGTATAGTACCACCCACACAGTATACTGACCTCTTAGTAGACTCCAAACTGTTTGATGGCTCCAACACTGTATGATGGCCCCTTCACTGTAATTCCCACACTGTATGATGGCCCCATAGATAACCTCCATATAGTATAATATGCCAGATAGTCCTCAATATAGTACAAGACAGTACCCCTATAGGCATACCCTGTAGTATAAGGCAGTACCCCTATAGGCAGACTCTGTAGTATAAGGCAGCACCCCCATAGGCAGACTCTGTAGTATAAGGCAGCATCCCCTGTAGGCAGATCCTGTAGTATAAGGCAGCACCCCCCATAGGCAGATCCTGTAGTATAAGGCAGCACCCCCATAGGCAGATCGTGTAGTATAAGGCAGCACCACCCATAGGCAGATCTTGCAGTATAAGATAGCAACCCCCATAGGCAGATCCTGTAGTATAAGGCAGCACCCCCATAGGCAGATCCTGTAGTGTATAAGGCAGTACCCCTGTTGTGAATTCTGCTCTTGGGTTCCCTCCGGTGGTTGTTGGTAGTAATGCAGTTGTCCCTGGGTTGCAATCCTGGGCAGGTGTCCCTGCTGATTGCAGCTCTGACTGGGATATTTAGGTGTGCAGGATTCTTTAGTCCTTGCCAGTTGTCCATTGTTCTTGGAGGTTTTGCATCTCTGTCTGGTTCCTCCTGCCCTGCTGCCAAATCAGCAAAGATAAGTGTCTGGTTTTGTTTCTGCAGCACGCATGCTGTGTGTTTTACAATTCAGTACTATTCAATGTTTTTTCTTGTCCAGCTTAGACTGTGTTTGGATATTTCAGTCAAGTTGGATTCTCAGGAGATGCAGATATACATTCCATGTCTTTAGTTAGATGGTGGAATTTTTGTATTATCTGCTGTGGATATTTTTAGGGTTTTAATACTGACCGCTTAGTATTCTGTCCTGTCCTTTTCTACTTAGCTAGCGTGGCCTCTTTTGCTAAATCCTGATTTCTGCCTGCGTGTGTCTTTCCTCTAATACTCACAGTCAATATTTGTGGGGGGCTGCCTATCCTTTGGGGTTCTGCTCTGAGGCAAGATAGAATTCCCATTTCCATCTATAGGGGTATTTAGTCCTCCGGCTGTGTCGAGGTGTCTAGGATGTGTTAGGTACACTGTTATGATCTGGTGGCCTAAGAGCAGCATGAGACGTACTCTGGAGAAGGTGGTACCTGTACTGACCGCAGACCCTGAACTTAACACCGCAACTAGAAGTAGCCGTGGAATGTACCTAGCGCTCCCTAGACATCTCGACACAGCCGGAGGATTAATTACCCCTAGAGATAGAAAAGGGAAAACTATCTTGCCTCAGAGAAAATCCTCAAAGGATAGACAGCCCCCCCACAATTATTGACTGTGAGAAAAGAGGGAAAAAACATACACAGACTGAGATCAGAATTTAGCAAAGGAGGCCACTTCTAGCTAAATAGAAAGGATAGGACAGAGTACTATGCGGTCAGTATTAAAACACTAGAAAATATCCACCACAGAAAATACAAAATCTCCACAGCTAACTAAAGATATGGAGGGTATATCTGCATCTCCAGAGATACCAGCTTGGCTAAACAAATCCTTATACAGACCAAGCTGGACAAGACAAAAACATGGAAAAGAACTGAACAATAAGGCCACAGCATGTGGACAGCAAAAAATCAAGGCCAGAACTTATCTTTGTTGAAATGAACTGCAAAGCAGGAGAGACCAGGCAGAGATGTGAATCCTCCAGGAATAATGGACAACTGGCACTGACTAAAGGGTGAAGCAAGACTAAATAGCCCAGTCAGAATTGCAAAAAGTGAACACACCTGATAAATACTGCGACTCAGAGACAGCAGCGCTACCACTTACAACCACCGGAGGGAGCCCAAGAGCAGAATTCACAACAGTACCCCCCCTTGAGGAGGGGTCACCGAACCCTCACCAGAGCCCCCAGGCTGATCCGGATGAGCCAAATGAAAGGCACGAACCAAATCATCAGCATGAACATCGGAGGCAACAACCCAAGAATTATCCTCCTGGCCATAACCCTTCCATTTGACAAGATACTGAAGCTTCCGCCTCGAAAAATGAGAATCCAAAATCTTCTCAACCACATACTCCAACTCCCCATCAATCAACACCGGGGCAGGAGGATCAACAGAGGGAACAACGGGCACCACATATTTCCGCAACAAAGATCTATGAAAAACATTATGGATGGAAAAAGAGGCTGGAAGGGCCAAACGAAAAGACACTGGATTGATAATCTCAGAAATCCTATAAGGGCCAATAAACCGAGGCTTAAACTTAGGGGAAGAAACCTTCATAGGGACATGACGGGAAGACAACCAGACCAAATCCCCAACCCGAAGCCGGGAACCAACACACCGATGACGGTTAGCAAAACGCTGAGCCCCCTCCTGAGACAACACCAAATTGTCAACAACATGAGCCCAAATTTGCTGCAACCTGTCAACCACAGAGTCCACCCCAGGACAATCAGAAGGCTCAACCTGCCCCGAAGAAAAACGAGGATGAAAACCAGAGTTACAAAAGAAGGGTGAAACCAAGGTAGCAGAACTAGCCCGATTATTAAGGGCAAACTCGGCCAATAGCAAGAAAGCCACCCAATCATCCTGATCAGCAGATACAAAGCATCTCAAATAAGTTTCCAAAGTCTGATTAGTTCGCTCGGTTTGGCCATTTGTCTGAGGATGAAATGCGGAAGAAAAAGACAAATCCATGCCCAGGCTAGCACAAAAGGCCCGCCAAAACCTAGAAACAAACTGGGAACCACTATTGGACACAACATTCTCCGGAATGCCATGCAAACGAACCACATGCTGAAAAAACAACGGAACCAAATCAGAAGAGGAAGGCAACTTAGGCAAAGGTACCAAATGAACCATCTTTGAAAACCGGTCACAAACCACCCAGATAACTGACATCCTCTGGGAAACCGGAAGATCCGAAATAAAATCCATAGAAATATGCGTCCAAGGCCTCTCAGGGACCTGCAAAGGCAAAAGCAACCCACTAGCGTGGGAACAGCAAGGCTTGGCCCGCGCACAAGTCCCACAGGACTGCACAAAAGAACGCACATCCCGTGACAAAGAAGGCCACCAAAAGGACCTACCAACCAAATCTCTGGTACCAAAAATCCCAGGATGACCAGCTAACACAGAACAATGAACCTCCGAAATCACTTTACTAGTCCATCTGTCAGGAACAAACAATTTTCCCACTGGACAGCGGTCAGGTTTATCAGCCTGAAATTCCTGAAGAATCCGTCGTAAATCAGGGGAGATGGCAGAAAGAATCACCCCTTCCTTCAGAATACCGACCGGCTCAAGGACCCCAGGAGAATCAGAAAAAAAGCTCCTAGAGAGGGCATCAGCCTTAACATTCTTAGAACCCGGAAGATACGAGACCACAAAATCAAAACGGGAGAAAACAGGGACCATCGGGCCTGTCTAGGATTCAGCCGTTTGGCAGACTCGAGATAAATCAGATTCTTATGATCGGTCAAGACCACAATAAGGTGCTTGGCCCCCTCAAACCAATGTCGCCACTTCTCAAATGCCCACTTCATAGCCAACAACTCACAATTGCCGACATCATAATTGCGTTCCACAGGCGAAAACTTTTGAGAAAAGAAGGCACACGGTTTCATCAAGGAACCATCGGAATTCATCTGAGACAAAACGGCCCCTGCCCCAATCTCAGAAGCGTCAACCTCAACCTGAAACGGAAGAGAAACATCCGGCTGACGCAACACAGGGGCAGAAGTAAATCGGCGTTTAAGCTCCTGAAAGGCAGAAACAGCCGCAGAGGACCAATTCGTCACATCAGCGCCTTTCTTCGTCAAATCGGTCAGGAGTTTAACCACACTGGAGAAGTTGGCAATGAAACGGCGATAAAAATTAGCAAAGCCCAAAAATTTCTGAAGGCTCTTCACGGATGTGGGCTGGATCCAATCATAAATGGCCTGAACCTTAACCGTATCCATTTCTATAGATGAGGGAGAAAAAATGAAGCCCAAAAAAGAAATCTTTTGTACTCTAAAGAGGCACTTAGACCCCTTCACAAACAAGGCATTATCACGAAGGATCTGAAATACCATCCTGACTTGTTTCACATGAGACTCCCAATCATCTGAAAAAATCAAAATATCATCCAAATATACAATCATGAATTTATCAAGATAATTCCGAAATATATCATGCATGAAGGACTGAAACACAGATGGAGCATTAGAGAGTCCGAATGGCATCACAAGGTATTCAAAATGGCCTTCGGGCATATTAAACACAGTTTTCCATTCGTCACCCTGCTTAATACAAACAAGATTATATGCCCCTCGAAGGTCAATCTTAGTAAACCAACTAGCCCCCTTAATCCTAGCAAACAGATCAGAAAGCAAAGGCAAAGGGTATTGGAATTTGACCGTGATCTTATTCAAGAGGCGGTAATCAATACAGGGTCTCAAGGAGCCATCTTTTTTGGCAACAAAAAAAAAACCTGCTCCCAATGGTGAAGAAGATGGCCGAATATGCCCCTTCTCCAAGGACTCCTTAACATAGCTCCGCATGGCGGTATGTTCTGGCACAGACAGGTTGAAAAGTCGGCCCTTAGGGAACTTACAGCCTGGAATCAAGTCAATAGCACAATCACAGTCCCTATGTGGTGGAAGGGAACTGGACTTGGGCTCATTGAATACATCCTGGAAATCTGACAAAAACTCAGGAATTTCAGAAGAGGGGGAGGAGGCAATTGACATCAAAGGAACGTCACCATGAACCCTCTGACAACCCCAACTAGTCACAGACATAGATTTCCAATCTAATACCGGATTATGCACCTGTAACCATGGGAAACCCAGCACAATAGCATCATGCAAATTATGCAACACCAGAAAACGACAATCTTCCTGATGGGCTGGCGCCATGCACATGGTCAGCTGTGTCCAAAACTGAGGTTTATTTTTAGCCAACGGTGTAGCATCAATGCCCCTCAAAGGAATAGGACTCTGCAAAGGCTGCAAGGGGAAACCACAACGTCTGGCAAATTCTAAGTCCATTAAGTTTAGAGCGGCGCCTGGATCCACAAATGCCATGACAGAAAATGATGATAATGAGCAGATCAGGGTCACAGATAACAGAAATTTAGGTTGTACAGTACTGATGGTAACAGAACTAGCGATTCTCTTGGTACGCTTAGGGCAATCAGAAATAACATGAGCAGAATCGCCGCAGTAAAAACACAACCTATTCTGACGTCTGAATCCTTGTCGTTCAGCTCTAGACACAATCCTATCACACTGCATAGGCTCAGGACTCCGCTCGGAAGACAATGCCATAGTGTGCACAACTCTGCGCTCGCGCAAGCGCCGATCAATCTGAATGGCCAGAGACATAGAATCACTCAGACCAGCAGGCGTGGGGAACCCCACCATAACATCTTTAACGGATTCAGAAAGACCCTTTCTGAAGATTGCCGCCAAGGCATCCTCATTCCATTTAGTCAGTATAGACCATTTTCTAAACTTCTGGCAATATGATTCTGCCGCTTCTTGACCCTGAGACAGGGCCAACAAGGTCTTCTCAGCATGATCCACTGAATTAGGTTCGTCATACAATAACCCAAGCGCCTGAAAAAAGGTGTCTACATTAAGCAACGCCGGATTCCCAGGTTTCAGGGCAAATGCCCAATCCGGGGGGTCACCACGCAGCAGAGATATAACAATTTTAACCTGCTGGATGGGATCACCAGAGGAACGGGTTTCAGAGCAAAAAAACAGTTTACAGTTATTTTTAAAGCTCAGAAATTTGGACCTATCCCCAAAAAACAAATCAGGAGTTGGAATTCTAGGCTCTAAAACTGGAGTCTGAACGATATAATCGGAAATACCCTGTACTCTAGCAGCAAGTTGATCCACACGAGAAGCCAATCCCTGAACATCCATACCAGCGCCGAACTCCTGAGCCACCCAGAGATAAAGAGGGAAGAAAAAAAAAACACAACAGACTACAGAAAAAAAAATGGCTCAGCACTTTCCTTCCCTTATTCTGAGATGCGGTTAACTCATTGTGGGCCAGTTGTACTGTTATGATCTGGTGGCCTAAGAGCAGCATGAGACGTACTCTGGAGAAGGTGGTACCTGTACTGACCGCAGACCCTGAACTTAACACCGCAACTAGAAGTAGCCGTGGAATGTACCTAGCGCTCCCTAGACATCTCGACACAGCCGGAGGACTAATTACCCCTAGAGATAGAAAAGGGAAAACTATCTTGCCTCAGAGAAAATCCCCAAAGGATAGACAGCCCCCCCACAAATATTGACTGTGAGAGGAGAGGGAAAAAACATACACAGACTGAAATCAGAATTTAGCAAAGGAGGCCACTTCTAGCTAAATAGAAAGGATAGGACAGAGTACTATGCGGTCAGTATTAAAACACTAGAAAATATCCACCACAGAAAATACAAAATCTCCACAGCTAACTAAAGATATGGAGGGTATATCTGCATCTCCAGAGATACCAGCTTGGCTAAACAAATCCTTATACAGACCAAGCTGGACAAGACAACAACATGGAAAAGAACTGAACAATAAGGCCACAGCATGTGGACAGCAAAAAATCAAGGCCAGAACTTATCTTTGTTGAAATGAACTGCAAAGCAGGAGAGACCAGGCAGAGATGTGAATCCTCCAGGAACAATGGACAACTGGCACTGACTAAAGGGTGAAGCAAGACTAAATAGCCCAGTCAGAAATGCAAAAAGTGAACACACCTGATAAATACTGTGACTCAGAGACAGCAGCACTACCACTTACAACCACCGGAGGAAGCCCAAGAGCAGAATTCACAACAGTACACCCCACGGCTACTTCTAGTTGCGGTGACAGTTTAGGGTTTGCGGTCAGTACAGGTTCCACCTACTCCTGAGAAAGTCTCACGCGGCTCCAAGGTCACCGGATCATAACACATGACTACCAGGAACATTGAGTAATGGTCCACTATGGTCAGGGCGTAGACATAGACTGAACGGTTTGGTGTTACATTCACATGATCCAGAGCTACCAGTTCAAGTGGCTGTTTGGTGATTATGGGCTGTAGGGGAGCTCTCTGGCTGTTATGGTGCAGGTTGCAGGGGCCACATTCTCGGCACCACGTCTCAATGGCTTTTCTCATGCCAAACCAGTACAGTCTTTCACGAAGTAGAACTTCTAATTTCTGCCATCCGAAATGTCCTGCTCCATCGTGGTACGCTTCCAAGACCATTGGTGCATCCCGCTTCAGGACTACCACCTGCCAAACCTGCTCGTGAGTGCATGGGTCAATATTCCTCTGACACAGCTTACCCTCGTAGACAAAGTTTGCCTTTCTCCTTCCACTACTGTTGGGTTGAGCATCTGGACCAGGGTAAGAATCAGCCTGTGTCAGCAGCTCTTTTACCAGACGGAGCGCTGGATCACTATCCTGTGTTCCTGCCCATCCATGGTGGGGCAATGGGTTCTGCATGGCTTCTTGCCTGTCATTGCGCTTGTTCTTCACATAATGGGAGTACTGGGTCACCGCGGGGCGGTGGAAGGCTGGTAACTCGATATCTTCAAGTGCTTAAGAATCTTCTCCCTCTTCTGATAAACTGGGCATCCTGGACAGCACATCGGCATTTACGTTCTTGTGCCCCGCACGGTACTTTATGGTAAACTCGTAGCTGGACAACCGGGCCATCCATCGCTGTTCCAACGCACCTAGCTGTGCTGTTTCCAGGTGAGTCAGCAGATTGATGTCCGTGAAAACTGTGAACTTTGCGGAAGCCAGGTAGTTGTTGTGAATTCCGTTCTTGGGCTCCATCCTGTGGTTGCGAATCATATTTTTGGGAGTTCTGCTCTTGGGCTCCCTCTGGTGGTTTCAAGTGGAACTTAGCAGCTGCGTTCACTAATCGGTTTCCTGGCCTTGTTATTTAACTGGGCTTTTGGCTTTAGTGGATGCCAGCTGTCAATGTATTTCCTGTGGATTCAGTCCTTTCCTGGAAGTTCTCTGTTGGCCAGTCCATTTTCAGCTTAAGATAAGTCTGCTACTTTTTGGGTGTTTCCTGCTTATGACCTTCTGTTCAGTTCAATTTATGTCTCTTTTGTCCAGCTCGTCATTATGAAATATTCTGGCTAGTTGGAAGCTCTGGGGTCGCAGATTTGCTCCTCCACACCATGAGTCGGTGTGGTGGTTATTTTTGTAAACTCTGCGTGGACTTTTAGTTTTTATACTGACCGCACAGCAACCTATCCTATCTCTGTCTATTTAGATAGTAGTGGCCTCCTTTGCTAAAAAAATCTAGTTTCATTTCTGAGTTTGTCATTTTCCTCTCCACTCACAGTCAATATTTGTGGGGGGCTATCTTCCTTTGGGGGTTTCTCTGAGGCGAGATAGCTTTCCGTTTCCATCTTTAGGGGTAGCTAGTTCTTAGGCTGTGCAGAGGCGTCTAGGCAGAGTTAGGTACGCTCCACGGCTATTTCTAGTGTTGGTGTTAGGAGTAGGGATTGCGGTCAGTAAAGTTACCACCTCCTCAGAGCTAGTCCCATTTTTGTTTTACCCACCAGGTCATTTCAGTGCTCCTCCGTAGTGAGTCCATGATTGGTTTTGCCCACCAGGTCATCTCAGCACCGCTCCGTACCCACCAGGTCATAACAGGTAGTGCTTGAATCGCTTTGTTACCGTCCAGACTATGTCGAGGAACTCCAGCTTAAAGGAACTGTAGTTTTCGGGGTTCCTTTCGGGGGGACGAAGCTTCCTGCTGGCGTAAGCAATCGCTCTTTCTCTGCCTTTCTGCACCAGGGACAGCACTGCTCCCAATCCCATGTTGCTGACATCTGTGTAGAGTACAAATGGTTTGTCAAAGTCAGGATAGGCCAGTGCTTCATCTCCCATGAGAGCCAACTTCAACCGAGTGAAGGATTCTTCTACCCTGTTGTTTCACTCGAACGGAGGACTCTTATTCTTGGCCTTCTTGGATTGGTGCACTAACAGGTCTTGCAGGGGTGCGACTATCTTGGTGAAGTCCTTGATGAATCTTCGGTAGCATCCTACCAACTCGAGGAACTGCCGTACTTCATGAATGGTGCTGGGTTTTGGCCAGTCCCTGATCATGGTGACTTTGTCAGGGTCTGGTGCTACACTGTCGGGACCACACTCAGTCGGAGCAGCCTTTGGAAGTGGGGAATCACCAGAAATAATACACAAGACACGTCTCGTATAGTATATCCCTGGGAAGCCTCTGAAGCACGCCTGCCTTCAAGGTGCTATCCCCTCTTTATATAGTTGTACAGGTAGTTTCAGTGGTTATTCAAGTTTTGCTTGTTTAAACAAAGAGAGAAAAGAGAAGACAAAAAAAAACAGTTTCGGCTATGTGATAGTTTCACAACAAACAAAACAGTACAGTTTCGCCTAAGTGGCAGTTTCACAAACAAAAAATAGGATTTCACACTATAGCTAAAATGTCCTTGAATGGACAGGTCAATATTGATCACAAATTCTTTTTGGTTCATTGAGGTAACCATTTTTGTTCCGCTCTTCACAATCCCCCCTTTGACATATTCCATTCAAAACCTTGTCATATAGACGATTATTTTAGTCATTCTTTTTGTGATATTACAAAAAAAAACCTTTATATTCTCGCATCTATTACACAAAATTTATTTGTGCATACCGAGATACCCTTGAGTACAACCTTGAATAATACATATATAATTACAATAACTATAACTGTATGTATTAGGCTTTGCATAATCCCGGTAACCCACCCACCGATCCCCCTGAACCAATTGGCCGGGTTAAGAAAAGAAAAGGTATCTGACCACCAGCTATCCTTATTTTGGTCATTGTCTTTGTCATACTGATCCCTGAGTCGTTGTACGTCTTCTAATTTAAATCTCATACTCATAGTACTATTCGGGTCTATATAATGACAGCAGGTGGGTCCGATGATTTGACACATACCCCCTTGTGAGGCAGTTAGGTAATCCAATACCAGGGTATGTTGGTTAGTGACTATTATAAGCTGATTCTGTACAGCTATACTAGTATTTAATATGTCCAATATATCCCAAATCTGGTCATCTAGATAATCCGTGGCTCTAACTAATTTATCCCACATCTGTGTTAACATAGGATAAATAAAAATGGTACTAGCAATTTTGTTGGGAATTCCCATTTGTACTATATGTGGCCTCCCCGAGGGACGTGGTGAGTTATCTGCAGCTCTTTTATACAGTGTGTGCTTGGGCACGGCTTGCATATTCACTTGTTTGTTCGAAATTATGAAAGTAGCCGGGGTTAGGCGTCCTAATGTACAAGTACCCTTTATACCTACGGGAAGCCATTTATATGCTCCTTCTCCGCATATCAAAAATGTACCCTCAGGCAGATCCCACAAAGCTGAGTGCTGCAATACCAATCTGTGAGCCAAATCCACAAAACTAGATACATTCTGAAGCATACACCAAGAGGGTTTTTGTCCCAAGGGGCTACAGTACCCGGCTGCGGGATTCCCACATACATGCATTCCGTTGACATACTCATCGGATTCATTACAAACCAGGTTCCCCGGCTTACTTGTACAACTGTTTGCATCACCTTGGGGGAACAACTCGGAATGTTCCCATTTTCTATTATGTATGTACCTTTCCAATACTGTAGGTTTGAAAGCATCAGAGGAAGGGGTGGTTGTACTGAAACTGAGCTGTAGATTTTCAGTGGGGACCTGTCCTAAATCAGTTAATCCAGTCTTATTCTTAGGTACCCATGCTCCTCCTCTGAGTGCTAAATATTGTAAGTTGCCTATTTTTCCTGTAAGATTGCCCTGCCTGTTGTGAATTTGGATTCTGGGCTCCCCCGGTGGCTACTGGTGGAATTGAACTGGTGTCTTCATCTTCTCTGTTCACCTGTTCCCATCAAGATGTGGGAGTCGCTATATAACCTTGCTGCTTTGTTAGTTGCTTGCCGGTCAACAATGTTATCAGAAGCCTCTCTGTGCTTGTTCCTGCTCCTAGACAACTACTAGATAAGTTGGACTCTTGTCCATGTTTGTTTTTGCATTTTTGTTCCAGTTCACAGCTGTAGTTTCGTTACTGTGTCTGGAAAGCTCTTGTGAACAGGAATTGCCACTCTGGTGTTATGAGTTAATGCCAGAGTTTTAAAGTAATTTCTGGATGGTATTTTGATAGGGTTTTCAGCTGACCATGAAAGTGTTCTTTCTGTCTTCTGCTATGTAGTAAGTGGACCTCAAATTTGCTAAACCTATTTTCATACTACGTTTTGTTATTTCATCTTAATTCACCGCCAATACATGTGGGGGGCCTCTGTCTCCTTTCGGGGTATTTCTCTAGAGGTGAGCTAGGACTAATATTTTCCTCTGCTAGCATTATTTAGTCCTCCGGCTGGTGCTGGGCATCTAGAATCAACGTAGGCATGCTACCCGGCCACTGCTAGTTGTGTGTTAGGTTTAGTTCATGGTCAGCTCAGTTCCCATCTTCCAAGAGCTAGTTTCTATATATGCTGATGCTATGTTCTCTTGCCATTGAGATCATGACAGTTTGACCGGACCACAAAGTGTTAATTGTTTGGGCTGAAGCAGGAGATAGAGAAGTGTTTAAGGGAAATTTTTTTTTTTTTTCCCTTCAGAGTTTTGCTGCCTAGCCCTTAATTGCTGTCTAGCTGCTTCTTACCTCCTCTTAACCCTTGAATGGCTCTGTGTCCACCTGTTTGTAATGGATCTTCAGAGTGTAACTGCAGGTTTGAATAATCTCGCCACGAAGGTACAAAATTTGCAAGATTTTGTTTGTCATGCACCTGTATCTGAGCCGAGAATTCCTTTGCCGGAATTTTTCTCGGGGAATAGATCTGGGTTTCAGAATTTTCGAAATAATTGCAAATTATTTTTGTCCCTGAAATCTCGCTCTGCCGGAGACCCTGCACAGCAGGTCAGGATTGTGATTTCCTTGCTCCGGGGCGACCCTCAAGACTGGTCTTTTTCATTGACACCAGGGGATCCTGCGTTGCTCAATGTGGATGCGTTTTTTCTGGCCTTGGGGTTGCTTTATGACGAACCTCATTTGGAGCTTCAGGCAGAAAAAACTTTGATGTCCCTATCTCAGGGGCAAGATGAAGCGGAAATTTACTGCCAAAGATTCCGTAAATGGTCTGTGCTTACTCAGTGGAATGAGTGCGCCCTGGCGGCGACTTTCAGAGAGGGTCTCTCTGATGCCATTAAGGATGTTATGGTGGGGTTCCCTGTGCCTGCGGGTCTGAATGAGTCCATGACAATGGCTATTCAGATCGATAGGCGTTTGCGGGAGCGCAAACCAGTGCACCATCTGGCGGTGTCCACTGAGAAGTCGCCAGAGAGTATGCAGTGTGATAGAATTCTGTCCCGAAGCGAGCGGCAGAATTTTAGACGGAAAAATGGGTTGTGTTTCTATTGTGGTGATTCTACTCATGTTATATCAGCATGCTCTAAACGCACTAAAAAGCTTGGTAAATCTGTTTCCATTTGCACCTCACCGTCTAAGTTTATTCTATCTGTGACCCTGATTTGCTCTTTGTCATCTATTACTACGGACGCCTATGTCGACTCTGGCGCCGCTTTGAGTCTTATGGATTGGTCCTTTGCCAAACGCTGTGGGTATGATTTAGAGCCTTTGGAGACTCCTATTCCTCTGAAGGGGATTGACTCCACCCCATTGGCTAATAATAAACCACAATACTGGACACAAGTAACTATGCGTATTAATCCGGATCACCAGGAGATTATTCGCTTTCTGGTGCTGTATAATCTACATGATGATTTGGTGCTAGGATTGCCTTGGCTGCAATCTCACAACCCAGTCCTCGACTGGAGAGCTATGTCTGTGTTGAGCTGGGGATGTAAGGGGGCTCATGGGGATGTACCTGTGGTTTCCATTTCATCATCTATTCCCTCTGAAATTCCTGAGTTCCTGTCTGACTATCGTGATGTCTTTGAAGAATCCAAGCTTGGTTCGTTACCTCCGCACCGAGAGTGCGATTGTGCCATAGATTTAATCCCGGGTAGTAAATACCCAAAGGGTCGTTTATTTAATCTGTCTGTGCCTGAACATGCTGCTATGCGAGAATATATAAAGGAGTCCTTGGAAAAGGGACATATTCGTCCATCGTCATCTCCCTTAGGAGCCGGTTTTTTCTTTGTGTCAAAAAAAGACGGCTCTTTGAGACCATGTATTGATTATCGGCTTTTGAATAAAATCACTGTTAAATATCAATACCCATTGCCGTTGCTGACTGATTTGTTTGCTCGCATAAAGGGGGCCAAGTGGTTCTCTAAGATTGACCTTCGTGGGGCGTATAATTTGGTGCGAATCAGGCAGGGGGATGAGTGGAAAACCGCATTTAATACGCCCGAGGGCCACTTTGAGTATTTAGTGATGCCTTTTGGTCTTTCAAATGCTCCGTCAGTTTTCCAGTCCTTTATGCATGATATTTTTCGTGATTATTTGGATAAATTTATGATTGTGTATCTGGATGATATTCTGATTTTTTCGGATGACTGGGACTCTCATGTCCAGCAAGTCAGGAGGGTTTTTCAGGTTTTGCGGTCTAATTCTTTGTGTGTGAAGGGTTCTAAGTGTGTTTTTGGGGTACAGAGGATTTCCTTTTTGGGATATATTTTTTCCCCCTCTTCCATTGAAATGGATCCTGTCAAGGTTCAAGCTATTTGTGATTGGACGCAGCCCTCTTCTCTTAAGAGTCTTCAGAAATTTTTGGGCTTTGCTAACTTTTATCGTCGATTTATTGCTGGTTTTTCGGATATTGCTAAGCCATTGACCGATTTGACTAAGAAGGGTGCTGATGTTGCTGATTGGTCCCCTGATGCTGTGGAGGCCTTTCGGGAGCTTAAGCGCCGTTTTTCCTCTGCCCCTGTGTTGCGTCAGCCTGATGTTGCTCTACCTTTTCAGGTTGAGGTCGACGCTTCTGAGATCGGAGCTGGGGCAGTGTTGTCGCAGAAAAGTTCTGACTGCTCCGTGATGAGGCCTTGTGCCTTCTTTTCCCGTAAATTTTCGCCCGCTGAGCGGAATTATGATGTTGGGAATCGGGAGCTTTTGGCCATGAAGTGGGCTTTTGAGGAGTGGCGCCATTGGCTTGAGGGGGCCAGACATCAGGTGGTGGTATTGACGGACCACAAAAATTTGATTTATCTTGAGACCGCCAGGCGCCTGAATCCTAGACAGGCGCGCTGGTCATTATTTTTCTCTCGGTTTAATTTTGTGGTGTCATACCTACCGGGTTCTAAGAATGTTAAGGCGGATGCCCTTTCTAGGAGTTTTGAGCCTGACTCGCCTGGTAACTCTGAGCCCACAGGTATCCTTAAGGATGGAGTGGTATTGTCAGCCGTTTCTCCAGACCTGCGGCGGGCCTTGCAGGAGTTTCAGGCGGATAGACCTGATCGTTGCCCACCTGATAAACTGTTTGTTCCTGATGATTGGACCAGTAGAGTAATCTCTGAGGTTCATTCTTCTGCGTTGGCAGGTCATCCTGGCATTTTTGGTACCAGGGATTTGGTGGCAAGGTCCTTCTGGTGGCCTTCCCTGTCACGAGATGTGCGAGGCTTTGTGCAGTCTTGTGACGTTTGTGCTCGGGCCAAGCCTTGTTGTTCTCGGGCTAGTGGATTATTGTTGCCCTTGCCTATTCCTAAGAGGCCTTGGACGCACATCTCGATGGATTTTATTTCAGATCTGCCTGTTTCTCAGAAGATGTCTGTCATCTGGGTGGTGTGTGACCGTTTCTCTAAGATGGTCCATTTGGTTCCTCTGCCCAAGTTGCCTTCTTCTTCCGAGTTGGTTCCTCTGTTTTTTCAAAATGTTGTTCGTTTGCATGGTATTCCTGAGAATATCGTTTCTGACAGAGGGACTCAATTCGTGTCTAGATTTTGGCGGGCATTCTGTGCTAGGATGGGCATAGATTTATCTTTTTCGTCCGCTTTCCATCCTCAGACGAATGGCCAGACCGAGCGGATTAATCAGACCCTGGAGACATATCTGAGGTGTTTTGTGTCTGCTGACCAGGATGATTGGGTTGCTTTTTTGCCATTGGCGGAGTTCGCTCTCAATAATCGGGCCAGCTCTGCCACTTTGGTGTCCCCGTTTTTCTGTAATTCGGGGTTTCATCCTCGATTTTCCTCTGGTCAGGTGGAATCTTCGGATTGTCCTGGAGTGGATGCTGTGGTGGAGAGATTGCATCAGATCTGGGGGCAGGTGGTGGACAATTTGAGGTTGTCCCAGGAGAAGACTCAGCTTTTTGCCAACCGCCACCGTCGTGTTGGTCCTCGGCTTTGTGTTGGGGATTTGGTGTGGTTGTCTTCTCGTTTTGTCCCTATGAGGGTCTCTTCTCCTAAGTTTAAGCCTCGGTTCATCGGCCCGTATAAGATATTGGAGATTCTTAACCCTGTTTCCTTCCGTTTGGACCTCCCTGCATCCTTTTCTATTCATAACGTTTTTCATCGGTCATTATTGCGCAGGTATGAGGTACCGGTTGTGCCTTCCGTTGAGCCTCCTGCTCCGGTGTTGGTTGAGGGTGAGTTGGAGTACGTTGTGGAGAAAATCTTAGACTCTCGTGTTTCCAGACGGAGACTCCAGTATCTGGTCAAGTGGAAGGGATACGGCCAGGAGGATAATTCTTGGGTGAATGCATCTGATGTTCATGCCTCTGATCTGGTTCGTGCCTTTCATAGGGCCCATCCTGATCGCCCTGGTGGTTCTGGTGAGGGTTCGGTGCCCCCTCCTTGAGGGGGGGGTACTGTTGTGAATTTGGATTCTGGGCTCCCCCGGTGGCTACTGGTGGAATTGAACTGGTGTCTTCATCTTCTCTGTTCACCTGTTCCCATCAAGATGTGGGAGTCGCTATATAACCTTGCTGCTTTGTTAGTTGCTTGCCGGTCAACAATGTTATCAGAAGCCTCTCTGTGCTTGTTCCTGCTCCTAGACAACTACTAGATAAGTTGGACTCTTGTCCATGTTTGTTTTTGCATTTTTGTTCCAGTTCACAGCTGTAGTTTCGTTACTGTGTCTGGAAAGCTCTTGTGAACAGGAATTGCCACTCTGGTGTTATGAGTTAATGCCAGAGTTTTAAAGTAATTTCTGGATGGTATTTTGATAGGGTTTTCAGCTGACCATGAAAGTGTTCTTTCTGTCTTCTGCTATGTAGTAAGTGGACCTCAAATTTGCTAAACCTATTTTCATACTACGTTTTGTTATTTCATCTTAATTCACCGCCAATACATGTGGGGGGCCTCTGTCTCCTTTCGGGGTATTTCTCTAGAGGTGAGCTAGGACTAATATTTTCCTCTGCTAGCATTATTTAGTCCTCCGGCTGGTGCTGGGCATCTAGAATCAACGTAGGCATGCTACCCGGCCACTGCTAGTTGTGTGTTAGGTTTAGTTCATGGTCAGCTCAGTTCCCATCTTCCAAGAGCTAGTTTCTATATATGCTGATGCTATGTTCTCTTGCCATTGAGATCATGACACCTGCCACCAAGGAAATTCTACCCATCCCACAACTGGTATGGCGATTGTAGTATTCCATAGTCTAGTATTGCCAGGTTGGTTGTTGGCCAGGTTGTCTGTACAATTAGGCCAAGCGAATATTTCTTCAGCTGACACGGGAACTGCTAGAAAAGGTATACTTGTGGCTGATACTGGTGAATGGGTACAGATCCAACAATCTGCCAGGGGTTGCGTATTATTTAACAAATCATGCACTAATTTTCTATGATGTTGTACGAATCTATTGTTCAAAGGGGCTAGAGAATTCAATCTTTCCCATGCCTCCGTTGAGGTTAACATTATTAACATCAATATCATGAGTCTTATACTGCTTTTTTGCAATGGCTTGCATGTATCCATGATGCCTTTCCTTCAAGCTTGACTGCTGTTGGAGTTGTTAACAGGACTTGGAAAGGTCCGTCAAATCTCGGTTCCAGAGTCTTTCTGGTGTGTCTTTTCACGTAGATTTGATCACCAGGTTCCAACTTGTGGCCTCCTTCGAGATTTTCTGGATCTGGAAGGGAAGCAAAAACTTGCGAATGCACTTTAGTTAAACGTTTTTGTAATTCTTGTACATAAGCAGTTAAAGTCTCAGTATTCAACATCAGTTGTTGTGGAAAATAACAACCCAAATTTGCTGCTCTACCAAAAAGAATCTCATGTGGTGACAGCTTAGCCTTCCCCCTTGGGGCGTTTCGGATGGAATACAGGGCAAGTGGTAGACACTCGGTCCAAGGCTTTCCTGTTTCTGCCATGGCCTTCTGGATTTTTAATTTTATTGTTCCATTTAATCTTTCCACTTTACCTGAACTCTGTGGGTGATACGGAGTGTGAAACTGGTTTTCTACTCCCAACATTTTCATAACATTCTGGAATATTTCTCCAGTAAAATGGGTACCCCTATCTGACTCGATCACCTCAGGCATGCCGTAACGGGGTATCAGTTCATGTGCTATTTTAATGGCAGTAGTTTTTGCTGAGGCTTTACGAACTGGATAAGCCTCTGGCCACCCTGAGAACATGTCCACACACACAAGCACATATTCGTATCCATTGTACCTAGGAAGCTGGATGTAGTCGATCTGGAGTCTTTGAAAGGGATACAGTGGTCTTACATGATGCTTGGTTGGGGTTTTAATGGTCTGACCTGGATTGTGTGCCAGGCATATAGCGCATGCAGCACACATGTTCCGAGCGAAATTACCAAAGCCTGGAGCCAACCACCTTTCTTTTACCTTGAGCGTCATACCGTTTGCCGATACATGCGTAGGTAGGTGGAGGTCACTCGCCACTGCGGGGTACCAGGCTCTGGGTAAACACAACAAAGTTCCTTTTTTCCATAATCCTTGCTGATCTTCTGCCCCTTTTTTCTGCCACTGCCCTCGTTCTTCGTCGTCTACCTGTTTCTGGGCTTCCTTCAATCTCTCCTCATCATCTTCAGAGCTATCTAGTGTGTGGGCATGATGTAAGGGTTCACGTGCTGCCTGTTTTGCTGCTTTGTCGGCTTTATCGTTACCCCTGGCTTCCTCGGTGTCGAGTCTCACATGTGCAGCTACCTTTATCACCGCTATTTCTTTAGTTTCTTGTGCTGCCTCCAGAATCTGTCTAATGAGGGAGGCATGTTTAACAGGTTGGCCTGAAGCAGTCATATAACCTCTGGCTCTCCATATTACGCCAAAATCGAAAATAATGCCATGTGCATATCTAGAATCAGTGTATATGTTTGCTGTCTGATCTTTGGCTATTTTTAGAGCTTCAACTAATGCCGTAAGTTCTGCTTCTTGTGCAGACTGATTAGCAGGGAGAGGTTCTGCTTTCAGCACTTCATGCTGAGTTACTACCGCATAACCTGTATGAAATTGTCCATTCATATCTGCATATCTACTGCCATCTATGAAAAGTTCAAATGTAGCATTACAGAGTGGCTTGTCACGTACATTACGTAAGCCCTGAGTCTCTTGTTCCATTAATTGTACACAATCATGCATTGACTCTGATGGGTCAAAGGAGTTGGAGAGTGCAGTTTCCTCAGGTATGGTACCCCCCTCAGACTCTAAAGGGAGCAAAGACGCGAGATTAAGAGTCTGAACCCTGGCAAAGGAAATGTTGGGCGGCAGTAGTAGGGAACATTGGAGACGGAGGTGTCTGGCCATTGAAATATGTTTAGGTTGGACCTGGTTAAGAATGCCATGTACATCATGAGTGGTCTGAACTAGAAGTAGGTGATCAAGAACAATCTCAGAAGCTTTATCTAATAACAGTGAAATTGCGGCTACTACTCTTACACAAGAAGGTGCGGCTCTAGCTACAGGGTCCAGATGAGCTGATATGTATGCCACAGGTCTCTGTTTGTTTCCATGTTTTTGTGTGAGCACCCCTGTAGCATGTGAGGATATCTCAGCTGCCATCAATTGAAAAGGTTTAGTGTAGTCTGGGAGTCCCAAAGCCGGAGCTGATACCAGTGCTGTTTTCAAAGAGGAAAATGACTGTTTAGCCTCTTCACTGAGTGAATATGGCGTGTTGGCAATACAGTCATATAAAGACTGCATGAGTTGACTTGCATGTATGATCCACTGTCTACAGTGTGAAACAATACCCAGGAAAGCACGCAGCTGTTTGTGATTCCTGGGTTCAAGCATGTTACGTATGGCTTCCGTACGTTGAGGTGTGAGGTGTCTGATGCCCTGTGATATGCAGTGACCTAAGAACACGACTGTTTGTTGACAAGCCTGGAGTTTCTGTCTATTTACTTTACAGCCTTCTTGCGCTAGGAAAATTAAGAAATTAACAGTTGAGGTAACTGCCGTCTGCTCATCAGGGCAACAAATAAGTAAGTCATCTACATACTGTAGAATGACTACTCCTGGTTCTGGGGTGAAATTTTTCAGCACGGTCTGCATTGCTTCAGAGTACAAAGTTGGTGAGTGTACCATACCTTGTGGCAATCTTGTCCATGCTAATTGTTTACCCTTGAATGTAAAGGCAAACAAATGCCAACAGTTCTTATGTAGTGGCACAGAAAAAAATGCGTTTGATAAGTCAATTACCGTAAAACATGCAGCAGTGCTGGGAATTTGAGACAGTAAGGTATGAGGATTCGGTACCACAGGGGTGACCGGTGCCAAAACCTTATTGATTTCCCGTAGGTCGTGCACCATGCGATATTTCACCATAGTTTCTTTGGAGGAAACTTTCTTTTTAACAGGATATAAGGGTGTATTGGCGGGTGACCTGATTTCTACCATTTGTAAGGCACCATCTCCTGCCTGGGGCCTATGTACCTGTAGATTTGCTAATAGCTCCTGGAAGAGTCCAGGAGTCATTTTCATTCTACATAATTCTTCTCCATCTGCCCAAACTCCAGCGTGAGTCTGCATAATTTGCTGTATATATTGTGCAAATCTAACTGGACACTGGGTGGGATCTGGTGCGTTATGCAAGAGAGACATGCCTTCAGCGGGGGACCAAGGGAAATATTGTCGAGTTTGGTGATATCTAGTTCCCATTACTCCATCAGCACCAGGTTCCCTAAAGGGTCTTGGTACTACCCTAACAGGGGCAAGTACAGCGCCATGTCTAGGTGTACCACAGGCTAGGCAATCATTTCTCCAGTCTGGATTTTGTTGTCCACAGTGCGGACATACCCATCCTCCTGGTCCGGCTAAAATTTGAGGTGGTGTTTGGAGAAAAGATGGGGCATGTGGGTTAAGGTATGGGGGTGGGGTGTTCTTATATTCCACATTTTGTTTTTCTCCATAGCCTGCGGGTCTAATACACCACTTTTTATTCTGTTGATTATATGTCCATCCCTCTTTTTCTGCTACCCTAGAGACATCAATCAACGCTTGGATCTGATCTATCCATTTCTTGTCTCTGATTATGCCTTTTTTTTTTCCTGAATTCCTTCCCATTTTTTTCTACTAAAGGCTTCTGCCTTAGTAACTCCAAACTTACTAAAAATCTTTCTCAGCCCCTTAGTGGCATCTTCACCACTTCTCTCCTTTATGATAGTATAGATATCTAATTCTTCTGGTTCCGACTTTGTTTGCTTATTCCCCATTTTCTTATCCTGAGCTTTTTTCTTTTCTTGCCCTAGGTGGCGTTTGGGTATGAGAATACCTCGTTACCTTCTTCCTAAGGAGCTAGGATGTTTAACGGCTTCTGCGTACCGTGTTGATGTAAGAAAATCCTGGTTCCTACACCTATAGCAAACAACACAAATGCAACCAGACAGAGGATCAAAATACAACGTATCTTGTCCCAGGCTAATTTATCTGTCCTGGGCTCATACTATCATACACTTATCCGTCACCAGGTTTTCGTCAAAGACAGGATCAGAGATTGAACATAGGCGCGGAGGTCTCCCCGAAAGGACGCAACCACGTTGCCCAGTGGGACAGTCACTTCTTCTGTTTCAACACCCTGGGCGGCTTATAGGGCTATTCCCAACTTCCACACACCTTCTATTCACATTCACTCTCATTCAATGCCGTACTCCGTGAGGTGGTCAATTCCTAAGTAGTTCAAGAACCCGAGCTATAGGTATCCTCCTCTACTAGAACTACCCGCTAAAGGACACGACACAGAAAATCTTACGGACAGTGCAGGGCAGATATAAGAGATCTAACAGTGTCTCTTACCTGGCCAGGTTTTTATTCATCTGCCGTCCATTATCCCAGATTCTCTTTTCGTTCGTATTCTGCCGGTGTTCTTGAAGGAGTACACACACCTCGGGTCCCTGTTCAGGCGCCAGGAAATGTCGGGACCACACTCAGTCGGAGCAGCCTTTGGAAGTGGGGAATCACCAGAAATAATACACAAGACACGTCTCGTATAGTATATCACTGGGAAGCCTCTGAAGCACGCCTGCCTTCAAGGTGCTATCCCCTCTCTATATAGTTGTACAGGTAGTTTCAGTGGTTATACAAGTTTTGCTTGTTTAAACAAAGAGAGAAAAGAGAAGACAAAAAAAACCAGTTTCGGCTATGTGATAGTTTCACAACAAACAAAACAGTACAGTTTCGCCTAAGTGGCAGTTTCACAAACAAAAAATAGGATTTCACACTATAGCTAAAATGTCCTTGAATGGACAGGTCAATACTGATCACAAATTCTTTTTGGTTCATTGAGGTAACCATTTTTGTTCCGCTCTTCACAACACCTTCGGTGCTTACCACGTGGCCAAGGTACTGCACTTTGGGCTTCAACAGGTGGCACTTGGATCGCTTCACTTTCAGGCCAAAATTGGACAGGGCTTCAAACAGGTGTTTCAAGTGGTCTTCATAGGTCTTGGAGAAGACGATGACATCATCCAGGTACAACAGAACGGTTTCAAAGTTCTTATGCCCGAGGCAGCAATGCATCATCCTCTGGAATGTCCCTGGTGCATTGCAAAGTCCGAACGGCATGTAGTTGAATTCGGAGAGGCCCATTGGTATTGTGAAGGCGGTCTTCTCTTTATCTGTCTCTGCCACGGGAACCTGCCAATACCCACTAGTGAGATCTAAGAAGGAGAAATAGTTAGCAGGTTTCAAGGCAGCTAATGACTCCTCAATTCTTGGTAATGAGTAGGCATCCTTATGTGTAATGCGGTTAATCTGCCTGTAGTCAACACACATCCTCATTGTACCATCTTTCTTTTTAACGAGAACTAATGGAGCTGCCCAGGGGCTACAACTCTCTGATCACCCCAGCCTCTTTCATCTCCCGTAACATACACTTGGCACATTGGTAGTGAGCTGGAGGTACAGGCCGGTACCTCTCTTTAATGGGCAGATGATCTCCAGTGGGGATATGATGTTGAACCCCTATTACCTGCCCAAAGTCTAGTGGGTGTTTGCTGAATACTCGCTCATATTCTTGGACCACAAGGTAAGCCCCTGTCAGGACTCCACTTCCTGCTATAAAACTCCACCCCAGCCTTCAGTCTGTGCTAGAGTATTCTGCCTTGCATCCAGCTCCTGACCTCTGGATACTTCTTGGCTATATACCTGCTCCTGTGAACCTGTGGGGTTATCCTGCTACTCTGCTCTGAGTTCCTGCTGCATACACCAGTTCCAGTAATATTCCTTCATCTGCTGTTCGTGTTTACTTCCATCTGCATTTGCTGGACATGTAAGCTGTTTCTGCTCAGCAAGAACCTGAGACTATTACCCAGACCTCCCTGGTTGAGCTAAGATATTATTTGAACTGCCTTATAAGCATATCTATCTGTGTTTTGGACTAAGCAAAGACTTATTCGTGTCAAGTATCCTCAAGAATAATTGTGCTTCATAGACTTTCTGCATGATTGCATTATCCTCTGAAGTTTCCTATAGACTGCTGAGCTGCATTTGATATTTGCACCAAGTGTTGTGGACTTGAGTTTCTCTCTGCACCTGTTTGAATCACCGTGTGATAATATAGACTTTACCAATATTAGACTTATAAAACTGTGTCCTGTAGTTGTCTTGTTCCACGCAAAGAGTCTCCTGAGATATCCCCTATAATTATTACAGGATACTGTAGCCTAAAAAAAAAAGGAGACTGCTGGAACAATGACTGCAGAAAGCAGACTAGAGCAGGTGTTTTCCATAATTAGATCACTGCAGAAAGATGTGGAAGGTCTGCAAAAGAAGTTTGGAAGCTTTGAACACAATCAACAAGTGTTTGGACAGACTTTGCAGGACTTAAGCACCCGCATGGCAACCCAGGAAAACAAACTTGCTGGCATAGAATCCCAGTATGGATGGGCTTTTCAGGACATAAGCACGCAAATAGCTACACAAGCGACTTTTCCCTCTGGGCAACCGCCACCAGATAGCCCATCTAAGTTGCCCCCATTCAGATTTAATGGTGATCGCGACAAATTTCGTGGCTTTGTGAATCAATGTATGCTATATTTTGATGTGCATGCTGACTGTTTTCCTAATGATAGATCCAAAGTATTGTGTGTTATAATGCTGCTGACCGCACGAGCGCTCGCCTGGGCGAATCCGATGATTGAGTCTCTTGACCCACGGTTAAATAACTTGGATGATTTCTTGGCCGCTATGGCATTAATGTTTGATGATCCTAATCGCCGTGCAACCACTGAATCTGCTTTATTGTCTTTACGCCAGGCAAAATGTTCTGTTATTGAGTATGCTACTGAATTCAGGAGATTAGCGGTAGATACCAATTGGGACAGTCATGCACAATTGCCTATTTTTAAAATGGGTCTGTCTAGTATTGTAAAAGATGAACTAGCTCGCTCTGAGTCACCACAAGAGCTAGAGACATTTATACAGCATTGTGTGTGCATTGACATTCGCCTTACTGAGCGTAGGCAGGAGAAGTTTGCTGCATATAACCGTATTTCTAACTTTTCCTTTCCTTCCAAGGAGCCTGCAGGTAAAACATCTCGGGAGGTGGAGGAGGTGCCCATGCAAATTGATTCCGTTCAGAGGCGCGAGATCAATGAGCGCCGGGAGCATCGCCTTCGTGAAAGTCTATGTTTCTACTGCGGCCAGTCTGACCACTTCTTGATCAATTGTCCTAAGTGTCCTAGACGGCCTAACAAGGTGCTAGCAGCAGAAGGGGAGTATGACAACTGTGATGATGAATCTGACATCTCTGAATGTAGCCTGCCTTTAAACGCTGTATTCCATTCACTTTCTATGACTTCACCCCCCAAGGAGCTTAAGGAAAAGAACTCTCACTGTTCTCTCCCTATTAAGATCCTGTGTTCAGGACAGTGGATTTCCAGTGCAGCTATGATTGACTCTGGTGCAGGTGGCAATTTCATGGATATCGCATTTGCCAAGGAACATGGTATTAAAATTCAGCAAAGAGCCTCTCCAATTACCATGGAAACAGTGGATGGGTCACCTTTAATCTCTGGGCCTGTGGATCAGGAGACCGTACCCCTTGAAATTTTGTTGGAGCCTAATCATCAGGAGCAACTTTCTTTCTTGCTAATTTCTTCTCCTCATTTTCCTGTGATTTTAGGCATTCCTTGGTTGCGTTCTCAGAACCCAATTATCAACTGGGAGACCAAGGAGATTATCTTTCCAACAAGGAGCAACTCAGCATTAACAGAAGCTGTCCCTGAGTCCACGGCTACGGAACCACATGTACAGGAATTTTCTTTACCTCCAGCATATAAAGAGTTCTCTGACATCTGTGACAAGAAGAATGCAGATCAGCTTCCTCCACACAGGCATTATGACTGTCCCATTGAGTTGCTTCCTGGGGCAGCTATTCCTTTTGGTAACGTATACCCTTTGGCAGCACCTGAGCTTCAAGCCTTAAAGGAGTATATTGATGAAAATCTGGCCAAAGGCTTAATACGTCCTTCCTCCTCACCAGCCTTCTTCCTCGTCCTGATGGTAGCGGTTGTTGTGTTTCCCTCTGATCGGTGGGATCCTCTTCTGTCGTCGCCATGGAACGTCATCTGGACTGGAAGCCAGCTGGATCTTTTCCTTTGGTGACTCTTGCAGGGACTGCACGTTTTTGGCTAGTGCAGCTACACTTTTGGTCAGCTCCAGGACCTGGAGACGCAGTTCTGCAGAGGGGTCATTATCCAGGGTCTGCTCGTCGGCTTCCACCAGGGTGTGTGGAAGGGATGCCGCTTCCTGATGGTATGTAATTGCCGGGCACCTAGGGGGCGCTGTGCAGCTGGAATTTGGTTCATGCAGCACCTGGATGGCCCTATCTTTAAAGTGTGCAAAGTCCAGGTCAGGGTTTTGCAGGGCCAGGATACGCAGTTGTGTCCTGTGGTTGCTCGACAGGAGTCACTCAATAAACTGCTCCTTTAATAATTTGTCCCCATCCAGCATGCTGTCCGGGTCAACCTTCTTAATGACCCATAGTGCCTCCTGGAGATTAAGGGCATATTGCCGTATACTGTCCTGCACCCTTTTTTTGCACCCTAAGAACTTCATCTTGATTTCTTCAGCAGTGCGAGTGTCAAATGTGTCTTTCAGCTTGACTAATATTTGCTTAACAGTCACTTTTTCAGTATCCAGCCAGGATTTTACTTCCTTTTGTGCTGCACAAATTTATTGGCCAGTTGGGATACTGACCTTTTGATGTTCTGACAGGGGGTACTCTTCAAATCAGCTGCAGAGTCTCTTTAAAGTCACTCAGCGTGTGGGACTCCCCCAAATACTGTGGCAACCAGGCCACTCCCGGTATATATGGCATGGATAACAGCATTATCGAAGCTGTAGTTGCGGCTGGATCTGGCCGGTTTATAGGGGCTGCGGCCACCACGGTGTCTGGTGGCATCTGTCATATTCCTTCCCCCGTGCTAAACTCAACCATGTATAACATCCTGTTACCGGAGTCTGCAGCGGTTCCACCGACGCTCTGTATGGTGCTCCTTCCAGTTCTCTGTTCGGGGCCTCCTGCTTCTTCACTCGCATACAGCCAAGCATGGAGCGCCGCTTCCTTCTCGCTCTTTTGCCAGGCTCCGCCCATGGAGGCACACCTCCTCCTTCTCCTCGCGCTCCACGAGGGGCGGCAATGGCAGCTGTCACACAATCTAACAGAGTATATGGTGCACAGGACTTGTTTTTTTGGGTCAGTCCATACTGTTCGTGATGCCAAGTTGGAGAGCCCGCTGGGGTTTTGGGGTACTCCGGCCAGATCCGGTGGTCACTAAAGAGGTGGTCACAGTGGCAGTGACCCGGTCCATGGCCCTCAGCATCCAAGTTAAAGGGAAAGTCTTTAAAGGGTAAGTTTTGTGAAAAATGGAAAATGTTCATGACGCCACCTGTGGTATTCGGTCAGGGATGACCGATGCTGCTTAGAAGGGGGTCTGCTGGGGGCTGATGGAATTGCAGCAGAGTTAGAATGGTTTCCCACAGGTGAAGCTTAATCCTCAGGGTTCCCTGTGTAATTGGTAAAGGATGATGGGTGTTAGGGTGCAGAAAGGAATTGTAAGACACAGGTTTTGCAGTCTCTTTACCTTTTGCTGATGCATTCATGGTCCAAGACACATGATACAAGTTATCTTGGGATCCGGGCAGCGATTTGGAGTCCCCTTAGCCAGGTGGGGTTTGAAGCCTTCTTTACTGCGCTGAAGTGTGCGTCCCTAGCTGCCTGAGGCTTCACACAAGGTCCTCTCTCCATCTGTCCTATAAGTAGGACAGTATCCACATGGCAGGCAATGCGGGCCTTTTTACAGGTGTCCCTACTTGAGGCGACTCTGGGCTCTATATGCTGCTGTGCCTTCGGGTGTAGTTGTGGAAATTAAACTAGAAATCTCCTGCCCTCCGGTTTCTGCTGTGGGTCATACAGTCCCACACAGCCTCGGACTCCCAGTGTTATGATCTGGTGGCCTAGGAGCAGCATAAGACGTACTCTGAAGAAAGTGGGACCTGTACTGACCGCAGACCCTGAACTTAACACCGCAACTAGAAGTAGCCGTGGAATGTACCTAACACTCCCTAGACATCTCGACACAGCCGGAGGACTAAATACCCCTAGAGATAGAAAAGGGAAAACTATCTTGCCTCAGAGAAAATCCCCAAAGGATAGATAGCCCCCCACAAATATTGACTGTGAGAGGAGAGGGAAATAACATACGCAGACTGAAATCAGGATTTAGCAAAGGAGGCCGTTCTAGCTAAATAGAAAGGATAGGACAGTATTATGAGTACTATTACGTACTATGCGGTCAGTATTAAAACACTAGAAAATATCCACCACAGAAAATACAAAATCTCCACATCTAACTAAAGATATGGAGGGTATATCTGCATCTCCAGAGATACCAGCTTGACTGAACAAATCCTTATACAGACCAAGCTGGACAAGACAAAACATGGAAAAGAACTGAACAATAAGGCCCACAGCATGTGGACTGCAAAAAACAAAGCCAGAACTTATCTTTGTTGAAATGAACAGCAAAGCAGGAGAGACCAGGCAGGGATGTGAATCCTCCAGGAACAATGGACAACTGGCACTGACTAAAGGGTCAAGCAAGACTAAATAGCCCAGTCAGAAATGCAATAAGTGGACACACCTGATGAATGCAGCGATCCAAAGACAGCAGCGCTACCACTTATAACCACCGGAGGGAGCCCAAGAGCAGAATTCACAACATCCCAGTGTCTGGTTCCTGCACTTCAGCTTGGAGGGAGCTTAGTCGCAGCTCCCCTCCAGCTCCTCACTTCTCCGTTGCTCCTTCTCCCCTCATACTCTCCAAAGACTAACTTCTCTCTCTCCCTCCAACTAACTAACTCCTCCCCCAGCCAGAATATATATAAAGGAAAACTCCCCTGAAACCAGGTCTAGAGCTCCCCCTTCTGGCACAGAGTCAGAAAGTGTTGAATGTTACATGTTACCTGTTAAAGGGATCCTCCTAGCTTCACCCTCCCAGAGAGGCAGGCAATACCACTGTGGTACCCGGACTCCTGGGGTGCCACATATATATTTTTGCACATATTTTTATTCAGAGTGCAGTCAAGCCCATCGATATTGGCCTTGTAAACTAGGGTGTCTGTCCTCATGTGGTGCACTTAGATAATGCTGGGCAGCCTGCCTAATCTAATAATATAAGTCACTAATAGGCTGTAAGTCAGACACTGTGCATTACCTGTGTATGACCAACATACAATTCTTTTTGTGTGCAATTTTAATACTAAGCAATCATCCCCTCCATGAATTAGTAGGTTGTGACTGGTTCTCTCATCAGTATTTTGCACTTGTGTTGCCGCTATCTTTATTATATGGTTTTGCATTAGTTCTCTGACCTGGACAGATAAATATAGAAATATAGAAATCTGCAAGCCAACTTTGGACTAGTACCGTTCCATTCTAAATCTAAAATCTCTAATGAAAGTGAAATAGAAAAATTATTATTGCAAGTCATAAGGGTCCCATTATAATAGAATTAAAAAACAATGTCAGTATTATAATTTTTTATGTGTCATTTGCATTGTGCAAAGAACCTTTGCTCATTCAAAATCTTTTTATCTAACTTTAAACCCTTGCCGACATGCGACATACATGTACAATGCAAGTCGGTAGCAGGTGTATGGGGCCATACCTCTTAGATAATGGATGTGAAACACTGCCAGGAACTGTCAATAAGGTCTCCTTCATATCTCTGTGTGGCATCCTTTTTCATATTTACCAGAGATACGTATCTGCACATACCCATTATAACCTATGGGGCTGCGCTTATGTCCTTGTTTAGATAGCTAGATAGGTAGATAGATACAAGTAGATCGATATCTTTCACATATCAGTACCTTGCATGTGTAGTATACTGCACATGTATTAACCTAATAAATAAATCACCCTCAAAAAAGTGAGGTTCCCCCATTTTTTGCAGCCAGCAAAGGTAAAGCAGACAGCTGAGAGCTGATATAATTTGCCTGGGAAGGTCCACGGTGACTCAGATGAGCATTAATGTTACTGATATAACTGCTTTTCTGAGTTGCCTAGCCTCGCGTAGTGCTGCATGACCTGAAAGTGGCTGTTTGCAAAGCCTATGGAGCGTCAGAATGAGGCTCCTTAGGCTTTGTATGGAGAATTCGCTGGACTTTGTTGGATTTGCTTGGACTATGTCGGACCTCCTTGGGAACTTTTTTTAAATAAAGTAATGAATGAGGGAAAGTCTTTGTCCTTTATTTCACTGTGTTTTGTGTGTATGTTCTTTTCAGGTTTCCATTCGCTGGACAACATCGGACCTGGGTGGGATTTTTTAATAAAATGGTGAAATAGGGAAAGTGTGGACAAATGTTTATTTAAAAAAAGCATTTTTTGTGTTATTCTTTTTTCTTTTCCTGAGTTAGTAATGGGAGTGTCTGATAGACATGTCTCCATCACTAATACTAGGGCTTGAAGTCAGCTGATTTTTTTTCACAATTTCCAGCTGACATCCACCCCCATCACCATTACTCCCATTGTCAACACACCCGGGCATCGGGATACTCCACTTCTGGAGCTGCTGCGGGCTGGTATTTTTATACTGGGAATGGCCCAATAACCATGAACCTTCTCAACCTTAATAATATAAAGTCACAGCTCTCTGCTTTAAATTTGCTTGTGTCACTCTGGTGCAATGCAGGAAGGTGCAGGCTCCACTAGATGGCAGCAGTACTGCACCTAAACAGAGCTGGCCTGCAGTGCAGCAGTGAGGCTACCGCGAGAGGCAGCAAAATAGTCAAACAAGCTGGGTCAGATCCTAGACTGTATCGCAGTATCAAAGGAATAAGCAAACTCATGGTCAGAGACCAGCCAGAGGATCAGTAACAGTCAGGAGTGGATAATCCAGAAGGCAAAAGACAGAAGCAGGTCAGGATAAAAGCCAAGTCAAAACCAGGGAGTCAGCACACTAAAGGGAAACATTAAGTCAAGATGGGTATAAGGGAAAACAGAGACACAGGTTCAGAAAGCAAACGCAGCAGGACAAATCAGAGCAATCGGAGTCAGCTACAGCAGCCTTAGGCAAAAACTATAACTGACATCACCTGCAGGAAGCAGCAGCGATAAATAGCCAACCTGAGCCCAGACTGAGGCAGGGAAAGGTTAACTCTGGACATGACCAGACCGCGAAAAGGAGAAAACAGGACTCAAAACCCGGTATAGATCATAACAGTACCCACCTCTCAAGGGGGTGCCAGGTTTCCCAGGATACCGCGCATAAAACACCCAAACCAATCGATCGGCATGAACTGATCGCGTCAGGATCCAGAATCGATCCTCAAGACCATAACCCCTCCAATGGACCAAATACTGCAGAGAACTGCGGACCATGCGCAAATCCACAATCCGTTCCACCTCATACTTCATCTGCCCGTCCACAGAAGTCGGAGGAGGAGGGGATGGAGACCCATTAGAGGAAGGTACAAATGACTTTAGTTGAGACTTATGGAACACATTGGGGATCTAAAGCGACGGAGGTAGGCATAAGCGAAAGGCAACTGGATTGACAACCTCAATTACCTCATAAGGACCTACAGTATAAACCTGGGGTCTAGCTTAGCGGAAGGAACTTTCAGCCGAATGTTCTTGGTAGACAACCATACTTTATCTCCCACAAGGAAAATAGGTCCTGTAGATCGTTGCTTATCCGTAAACAGTTTATGTTTGCCCTGTGCTTCCCCAATGCTCCTCTGGACCTTCCTCCATACCTCTCTCAAATGTTGAAAGGCCCAATGAGCCCCTGGACACCCCGAGTCCATCCTGGAAAACTCACCAAAATAGGGGTGAAAGCCATAATTACGAAAGAATGGAAAGGTGCCCATGGGCTAATTAATACGATTATTAAAGGCAAACTCAGCCACAAAGAACACCAATCATCCTGCTAGGGTATGGCAAGACACCGCAAAATTTGTTCAAGAGACTGATTGGTCCTCTCCGTCTGACCATTGGTTTCAAGATGATAGGTGTTACACCACTCAATACTTACCTGTCCGGCCAGCGTGCTCCCGACGCTCCTCCTCGCTCCTCTTCATCTGGATTCCCTGGTGTTCGTCCCTTCGGCGGTCCGCGCATGCGCAGACGTGCTTCTCTCACCGCCGGGGTTTCTGGGAGGTCGTGACCCGCTGGCCCCACCCTTAATATGGCGGCGCCCATCGGGTATTTCTCTCCTGCATCTGACCGGGTAAGACGCCTTTGCGTCTATTGCGTTTGCTGGTTATTACTAGCATCACCTTAGGTTCCTAGGCTCCGTGCGTCTCTTGCTTTGTTTCCAGATTATCTTTGCCTTCCAGTTCCATGTTCCTGCTGTGCCTGCCAGTATCGTGTTCCTGCTGTGCCTTCCAGTTCCGTGTTCCCGCCGTGCCTTCCAGTATCGTGTTCCTGCTGTGCCTTCCAGTCCCGTGTTCCTGCCGTGCCTTCCAGTCTCGTGTTCTTGCTGTGCCTTCCAGTCCTGTGTTCCTGCCGTGCCTTCCAGTCATGTATTCTTGCCATGCCTTCCAGTCCCGTGTTCCCGCCGTGCCTTCCAGTTCCGTATTCCTGCTGTGCCTTCCAGTTCCATGTTCCTGCCATACCTGCCAGTCCTGTATTCCTGCTGTGCCTGCTAGTTCTGAGCCTTCGTTGTTTTCGTCTACGTTTGCCCTCATCTTTCCGTCAGTACTTTGTCTCTTACTATCTCTATCTGTCCAGTGCCTCCGCCATTCTAGCCTCTTCAGTAGCTCCATCTTCCCTCCGTCCTCCGTTCTCTCTCTGTTCTATCTTCAGTCATCCCTTTGGCTCCGGCAGTTGCGGCTTCACCCTCCTTGGGCCTGTCCCTAACACTCCCTGTACAGGGGGTGGCACCATCTGGTTCACTCGCCCTCGGGGGCTCTGAAGTCGTGACCCAGAGGGTCCACTTCCTAGTCCTGATAATAGGCAGAGGAGAAGGCCAAACTAATACCTAACCTTTTACAAAAAGCCCTCCAGTATTTGGACACAAATTGTACCCCTCTATCAGAAACAACACTCAAAGGCACACCATGCAATTGCACCATGTGCTCAACAAACAACCTAGAAAGTGCTTCAGCATTAGGCAGTCCCGCCAAAGTTACAAAATACGCCTGTTTACTGAATCTATCCACCACCACTCAGACTGCAGTCTTGACTTTGGAAGGAGGGAGATCAGTGATAAAGTCCATGGACAAATGAGTCCAAGGTCTATCCGGAATTGGCAATGGCACCAATTCCCTGGCCAGACAGTTATGGGAAGCTTTAGCACGGGCACAAGCATCACAGGAAAACACAAACACAGAGACATCAGAAGCCATAGAGGACCACCAAAACAGCAATAGCTCTATGAGTGGCCGAGATTCCAGGATGCCCACTAACAGCAGAATCGTGGAACTCCTAGAGCACAATCCACCGGTACTGAACAGGGACAAAGAGCTTGTTGTCAGGCAATGACGGAGGAGCAAGAGACTGAGCCTCGCAAATCTCCCACTCCAATTCTGAAGACACAGCTGCCACAACCACCCCATGCTGAAGAATGGAGGAAGGAGGTTCAGGACATCTCCAGATCTTTCAGGTTTCTGGGCTGTCGATGGGTAACATTGAGTTTGAGCTCCCTCCAAAGATTTTCTATTGGGTTGAGGTCTTCTATTGGGTTGATGTGTTTCTTATGGAGCCACTCCTTAGTTGTCATGGCTGTATGTTTTGGGTCATTTTCATGGTTTAAGACTCAGCCATGGGCCTTCTTCAATGCACTTACTGAGGGAAAAAGGTTGCTGATCTAAATCTTGTGAAACATGATCCCATCCATCCTCTTTCAATTTGGTGCAGTCGTCCTGTCCCCTTTGTAGAAAAGGACCCCCAAAGTATGATGTTTCCCCCACCATACTTCACAGTTGGGACGCAGGTTCTTTGGGTTGTACTCATCCTTTTTCATCCTCGTAAACGGCAAGAGGAGTTGCTACCAAAAGGTTCTATTTTGGTCTCATCTGATCGTCTTCCATGCCTCCTCTGGATCATCCAGAAAATCATTGGTGAACTTCAATTGGGTCTGGACATGTGCTGGAGTGAGCATAGCAACCTTGCTTCCCTATAGGATTTTAATTCATGACGGCATAGTGTATTACTAAGGGTAATAATTAAGACTGTGGTCCCAGCTCTCTTTAGGTCATTTACCAGGTCTTCCTGTGTAGTTCTGGGCTGATTCATGACCACGAGGCGAGACCTTGCATGGAGCCCCAGACTGAGGAAGGTTGACAGTAATTTTGCATTTCTTCCATTTTCTAATAATTGTGCAAATACTGTAATTGTTGCCTTCTGTGGTGATGTTACATTTAATCTGAATTATCCCAACATATTATTTCAGTATGCCCAGGGACATGAGCTAGAGTTCATGTGAGAATGACTGTTGGCACTTATTGTAATGAATTCACTGGCTGCCATTTGTTGGTTGTCTGCTGATTAGCTATTGTATTTGTCCTAGTATTGTTCTGCAATTTTTGGGATGCAAAGGAACAATGTTTGAATGTTTGTTAATATGTTGATGACCCATTAGTGCTCTGCAATATGAAGGACAATCTATGCATGTTGCTTGCACACTCCTGCAGTTAGGGATGGCTTCCTACCTTCTTCCCCCAAGCCTGTGGTGGAATGACTCAATGAGAAGTTGTGACCTATAAAAAGGAAGAGCTGTTGGTGTTCAGGGAGCCTACATTACAGAAGTCATAGCATTGTCACTCTTCAGGATCTCAGCTGAGGGTACATCGGACCCGGCGGACAGAACACAGGACTGCTCTCGGATATCTCCCTATGCTTTTCTTTACCTCCTCTCTGCTTACATATAACAGATGGAGTAGTGACCCTGGGAGCTCGGACTAAACATCTACCCTTATCCCAGTGAGACAGCGGAAGGGTGAGGCCCTGTAATGTGCACCATCTTGGGGTAATTGCTGAGATTGTTCTGTTTGCTATTAGGTATTGTGGTTCAATAAAGTATTGCCACGTTGTTTTACTCTAAACCTGCTTTGTCTGTGTAGTGTATTGCCCACTGGGAGTTAGAGCGGGCGTTCAGTGGTATGAGCCATGGTCCATGCAGTCTTGCTGAAGGCAGCCGAGCCTGTGGACGAGAGCACCCACTGACCCCGTTTCTCCACACCTTCTCACCAAGCTGCATGCCTATTGTCCTGTTGTCTATCCCAGTCTTGTGCAGGTCTACAATTTTGTCCCTGGTGTCTTTAGACAGCTCTTTAGTATTGGCCATGGTGGAGAGGTTGGAGTGCGATTTATCGAATGTGTGGACAGGTGTCCTTTACACAGGTAACAAGTTCAAACAGGTGTAATTAATACAGGTAATGAGTGCAATGTAGGAGGTCTTCTTAAAGAAAAACTAACAGGTCTGTGAGAGAAAGAATTCTTGCTGGTTGGTAGGTAATCAAATACTCATTCCATGCAATAAAATGCTATTTAATTAAAAATCATACAATGTGGTATTCTGTTTTTTTTATTTTAAATTCTGTCTCTCACAGTTAAAGTGTGCCCACGATAAAAATTACAGACCTCTCCATTCTTTGTAGGTGGAAAAACTTGCAAAATTGGAAGGGTATCAAATACATGTTTTCTCCACTCTAGGAAGGACAGTTTAATTACAGAAGACAAAAACAGAGACCTCTTGGTGAGTGGTAAAATCTAAATTTGCTTGATAAGTGAAAACAGTTTTATAAAGAAAGCGATGCAAGTGTGAGATATTTCAATAGATGCAGTGCACATTGTAAAATAATATTTTACAATATATTGAAAAAAAAACTTGTTATAAGGTAATATTTTAGTTTTCTTTCTTGTAGTGATCAATGCAATTTTTAGACATTGGGCACAAGAAGTCCATGCATATATGCATCTTTTTCATGGAAAAGCCACATTTGTGTGGTGCAGCGGTCTACAATTAATATTTATATTCATGAGATGTAGTGTTATGCATCTGTAGGAATATTATAAGAACACCTACTTATACTGCATTTGAGTGCTGGCTTTTTCTTTACTGGAGTATTAAACAAAGTAGAAGATTATTTTTTTATGCATTGACAACAATGTGGAAAGTGAAAACACTAGATAGAACTTTACTGCAGAGCAGCTTTGCCTACAGGCTACTGAGTATGATAATATATGCAGGAAACTTTAGTAGGACAGGAGATATGGAGACAGCCAATGTTTTTCAAGTATCACTTTCTGCATTGCTATCAAGTGGAAAATAACTCTAAAAGAATAGTTTTCTGTTGTATTTAGTATTGTAATAGATTGTCAGAAAATTCATTTTTATGCAATTTATTGACATTTTTAAAAGGAACCTACAAAGCATTGACCTATATGCAAAAATTAGGACACGCTAAAAGTTCTAATATAAGTATTGTTTTTTTCTATCTTTACTCACTGTTCGACTTGTTACTGGCCCTAGTTGTTTCTGCACATAAAGAAAAAAAATTCTGGAAGAACCTTCCAAGACTATCACCCACATAGAACAGCATTTCTGCCTCATGAGCACAATGGACTGATGTGGAGTTGAACCGTGATAGGATTTATATCAAGATGTTGCACCCTAGTCTGGTTACTATAGGTCACCATTTTAGGATGAGACCAAACTCCTATAGAGTAGCAACGGGTCTTCACTTGAATGAACTTGACTATTAAAATGAGATTTATCTCACTGGAAAGAAAGCCTGTAGTTAACAGAGTTAAGAGAAAGTGGTTGAAAACAAGACTAGGCACTTAACTCCCAGCTGACATTAGAAAGGTTGGATTTTATAACGTCTGAGTAGCTGATATTTATCAAATGATGACTGCATCAAAATAAATTCAACAATTTCACTAAGTGATAGCTTTTCTTTGAAAATCCCACAATGTATCAAATTTATCAAGCAGCAAAATTGAGCTGAGTCAAGTCTCTCTGAAAATAGACTCTTTGTTTTATCAAAAGCCTTTTGGAGAAGCCAGAACTGAGCTGACTTGGCTTTATATATTGCAAATAAAACCTATCTGGATCACAGCATTACATACACATTGGTTGTCATAATCAGAGCGCTTGAGTCCATAGTAGTTTGTCCCCAGACTTCTGTTTTTTTCAATTAATACTTGAAGGGAATCGTAACACATAATAATTAGTGATGAGCGAGCACTTAAATGCACTAAAATGCTCGGGTGCTCGTTGCTCGGGTCGAGCAAATTGGAATACTCGGTACTCGGCCAGAACAACAAGCCCAATGTAAGTCCATGGGAAACCCGAGCATTTTAACCGCGATCCCCCCGGGGGTCCTTTGAAAGTCTAAAAACGCCTGAAAATGATGGAACCCACATAGTGGATGGGCCCATGAAAATCCACTTCACAATATGCATTTTGTATTCCCGTACTCCTTTGTTTTACACATTGGCAGAAAGGCCAGCCCTGCTGCATAGTCAGCTATATGCACCCCATTACACCTTGGAACCCACATACTGGATGGGCCCATGAAAAGCCACTACACAATATACATTTTGTACTCCCGTACTCCTTTGTTTTACACAGTGACAGCACTGTCTGCCCTGCTGCATAGTCATATGCACTCCATTACGCCTTTGAACCCACATACTGGATGGGCCCATGAAAATCCACTTCACAATATGCATTTTGTACTTCGTACTCCTTTGTTTTATACATTGGCGACAAGGCCAGCCCTGCTGCATAGTCATATGCACCCCATTAGGCCTTAGACCCCACATACTGGATGGGCCCATGAAAATCCACTTCACAATATGCATTTTGTACTTCTGTACTCCTTTGATTACACAGTGACAGCAATATCTGCCCTGCTGCATCAACCAGAAACGCGTTGATACTGTTTTTATTCCTGTTGTTGCTGATGTTTTTTATCCTCCACATATATTATTGAAGTGAATAAAGGAACGACACGTTTTTTCACTATCTCGTTGAGCTGGATGTTTCCTTCTTCCTTGATCCTTCTACGCCCTGACACAGCGGTTCCGTGCTCCGAGTATCCAGAGATGTCAACCATGGTGAGCTGGACTTTGCTTTGCTCTATTATAGTCATATGCACCCCATTAGGTCTTGGAACCCACACAGTGGATGGGCCCATGAAAATCCACTTCACAATATGCATTTTGTACTCCCGTACTCCTTTGTTTTACACATTGCCTGGAAGGCGAGCTCTGCTGCATAGTCAGTCATATGTACCCCATTAGGCCTTGGAACCCACATAGTGGATGTGCCCATGAAAATCCACTTCAGAATATGCATTTTGTACTCCTGTACTCCATGGTTTTACACATTGGCGGCATGGCCAGCCCTGCTGCATAGTCATATGCACCCCATTAGGCCTTGGAACCCACATAGTGGATGTGCCCATGAAAAACCACTTCACAATATGCATTTTGTACTCCTGTACTCCTTTGATTACACAGTAACAGCAATACCTGCCCTGCTGCATAGTCAGTCATATGCACCCCATTATGCCTGGGAACCCAAATACTGGATAGGCCCATGAAAATCCACTTCACAATATGTATTTTGTACTCCTGTACTCCTTTGTTTACACAGTGACAGCAAGGCCAGCCCCTTATTGCATAGTCAGTCATATGCACCCCATTATGCCTTGGAAACCATATGCTGGATGGGCCCATGAAAATCCACTTCACAATATGCATTTTGTACTCCCGTACTCCTTTGTTTACACTGTGACAGTGATGTCTGCCCTGCTGCATAGTCAGTCATATGCACGCCATTTCGCCTTGGAACCCACATAATGGATGGGCCCATGAAAATCCTCTTCCCAATATGCATTTGTACTCCCTTACTACTTTGTTTACACAGTGACAGCAAGGCCAGCCCTGCTGCATAGTCATATGCACCCCATTACAACTTGGAACCCACATACTGGATGGGCCCATGGAAATCCACTTCACAATATGCATTTTGTACTCCGGTACTCCTTGGTTTTACACATTGGCAGCAAGGCCAGTCCTGCTGCATAGTAAGCCATATGCACCCCATTACGCCTTGAAACCCACATACTGGATGGGCCCATGGAAATCCACTTCACAATATGCATTTTGTACTCCTGTACTCATTGGTTTTACACATTGGCGGCAAGGCCAGCCCTGCTGCATAGTCATATGCACCTCATTAGGCCTTGGAACCCACATACTGGATGGGCCCATGAAAATCCACTTCACAATGTGCATTTTGTGCTCCATACTCCTTTGTTTTACACATTGGCGGCAAGGCCAGCCCTGCTGCATAGTCATATGCACCCCATTAGGTCTTGGAACCCACACAGTGGATGGGCCCATGAAAATCCACTTCACAATATGCATTTTGTACTCCCGTACTCCTTTGTTTTACACATTGGCAGGAAGGCGAGCTCTGCTGCATAGTCATATGCACCCCATTAGGCCTTGGAACCCACATAGTGGATGTGACCATGAAAATCCACTTCAGAATATGCATTTTGTACTCCCGTACTCCTTTGTTTTACACATTGGCAGGAAGGCGAGCTCTGCTGCATAGTCATATGCACCCCATTAGGCCTTGGAACCTACATAGTGAATGGGCCCATGAAAATCCACTTCACAATGTGCATTTTGTACTCCCATACTCCTTTTGTTTTACACATTGGCAGCAAGGCCAGCCCTGCTGCATAGTCAGTCATATGCACCCCATTAGACCTTGAAACCCACATACTGGATGTGCCCATGAAAATCCACTTCACAATATGCATTTTGTACTCCCATACTCCTTAGTTTTACACATTGGCAGGAAGGCGAGCCCTGCTGCATAGTCAGTCATATGCACCCCATTACACCTTGGAACCCATATACTGGATGGGCCCATGGAAATCCACTTCACAATATGCATTTTGTACTCCGGTACTCCTTGGTTTTACACATTGGCAGCAAGGCCAGTCCTGCTGCATAGTAAGCCATATGCACCCCATTACGCCTTGAAACCCACATACTGGATGGGCCCATGGAAATCCACTTCACAATATGCATTTTGTACTCCTGTACTCATTGGTTTTACACATTGGCGGCAAGGCCAGCCCTGCTGCATAGTCATATGCACCTCATTAGGCCTTGGAACCCACATACTGGATGGGCCCATGAAAATCCACTTCACAATGTGCATTTTGTGCTCCATACTCCTTTGTTTTACACATTGGCGGCAAGGCCAGCCCTGCTGCATAGTCATATGCACCCCATTAGGTCTTGGAACCCACACAGTGGATGGGCCCATGAAAATCCACTTCACAATATGCATTTTGTACTCCCGTACTCCTTTGTTTTACACATTGGCAGGAAGGCGAGCTCTGCTGCATAGTCATATGCACCCCATTAGGCCTTGGAACCCACATAGTGGATGTGACCATGAAAATCCACTTCAGAATATGCATTTTGTACTCCCGTACTCCTTTGTTTTACACATTGGCAGGAAGGCGAGCTCTGCTGCATAGTCATATGCACCCCATTAGGCCTTGGAACCTACATAGTGAATGGGCCCATGAAAATCCACTTCACAATGTGCATTTTGTACTCCCATACTCCTTTTGTTTTACACATTGGCAGCAAGGCCAGCCCTGCTGCATAGTCAGTCATATGCACCCCATTAGACCTTGAAACCCACATACTGGATGTGCCCATGAAAATCCACTTCACAATATGCATTTTGTACTCCCATACTCCTTAGTTTTACACATTGGCAGGAAGGCGAGCCCTGCTGCATAGTCAGTCATATGCACCCCATTACACCTTGGAACCCATATACTGGATGGGCCCATGAAAATCCACTCGTACTTTTTAATGGTATGATGGTTCCCTCTTTGCAGAATTATTTACAGGAGAATTTGGCAATTGTGTTTGCCAAGTTTTTAACACTAAGGTTCAGATACGGCTTTAAAAAAGGCTAATCATTGCAAACTACAAAATTCAAGGAATATTAAGATTGAATAGTGTGAGTGAGTACATTGTTGTATATGTTAACAATAACATAACAAAGGTTAATAAGTACATATAAGGATTACATAAATTTACTGATTACGTATATATGAAGATTAACTTCATACAGTCTACTTAGATCATCACTAAGAGGCTTTTAAATATCATACGTCTGGAATATCCGAGAAGCAACACCAAGACAGAGAACCCCTGGGTGATTACCTACACTGCCTGGGCGTCCCCAATTTTGAATGTATCAGCACACTGTACGTGTACAGGTACCCCAGTTTTGGCATCTGTCTTAGACATGTTTCTATGGTCTTATATAGTGATTTACACTATGTAGTAACTGAGATATCATGATCTCATCAGGCAAGAGGCCATAAACCCCTAAAACTAAAAGCTGCAAGGATTTAGATCAAACCGATACAAGCAGAGTTTCAGTAAACCTTGCTTACATTGTTTTACAATGACAAACAGCAAACATATGGAGGCTTTGAACTGTTTGTGAAATGAGTAAACATTAAACATTTATCAAGATTGTGTCACTATGACCATTGTCTGTCACATCTGCAAATGTTTTGCAAGACATACAGCTATGTGATTGTCTGAATGCATTCGGTGTACAGTATTTCAATCTTGTTTACAATTTGCCATTTGTACATTTGAGGCAGCCAAAGTTATGGCTCTCAAGGAGAGAAACTAATATTGTGTAAAAAGCTATATTTTTAATGAACTACTGAGCCAAACTAACAGCATTGCTTTATCAAATTTATATGAAGTGTATTGTGTCCAATTTGAGCAACCAGACAACACAAAAAGGAGCTTTTCAAGTGAGCTCTTTAAGGTACACAAATGTGAAGTGTTTGCCATCAAGGATGTGGTTTCACCAATGGGGGGTACCTTTTTTTAAAAAAAAACTATTGCCATCACAGCCCCCCTTTCCCAAACTTCACGGGCCAATAACAGTACAAAGCATGTTCACCCATGTCATGTCGTCGGAGATAAGGAAGAAACATTGTAGGAGACAGAGTTAAGAATTAGGGCATATGTAGTGATGTGGGTCTCTGAGACTTGTAATGCAGTGCATGATCTGCCAAACAATTCCCCAATGGGGGTACCTTTTATAAAAAATATACTATTGCCATCGCATGCCCATAGCCCAAACTCCAATGGCCTATAACAGTACTGAGCACGTTCACCTTGGTGATCTACTGGCAGGTACATTTTAGATTGCAGGAGACCAAGTTAAGAAGTCAGCCCAATGGAATGTCATGCCCAATTCCCAAATGTGGGGTCCATTTTTTTTTTAAAAAAAGAGTGCCATCACAGCCCCCTTGCCCAAAATGCACTGTACAGAGTACGTTCACCCTATGGATCTACTGGCAATTAAAGGACACATTGCAGGAGACAGAATGAAGAAGTAGGCCCAATTTAATGTCATGTCCAATTCCCCAATGTGGGGTCCATTTTTAAAAAAATAAAAGAGTGCCATCACAGTCCCCTTGCCCAAAATTCACTGGCCTATAACAGTACAGAGCACGTTCACACTGGTGATCTACTGGCAGGTACAGGACAGATTGCAGGCACCCAAATTAAGAAGTAGGCCCAATGTAATGTCATGCCCAATTCCCCAATGTAAAATCCTTTTTTTTTAAAATAAGAGTGCCATCACAGCCGCCTTGGCCAACATGCACCGTACAGAGCACGTTCACCCTGGTAATCTAGTGGCAGGTACATTTTAGATTGCAGGAGACCGAGTTAAGAAGTCGGCCCAATGAAATGTCATGCCCAATTCCCCAATGTAAAATCCTTTTTTGGAACAAATACAAGAGTGCCATCACAGCCCCCTTGGCCAACATGCATCGTACAGACCACGTTCACCCTGTTGATATAGTGGTTCTGGATGAGGAGGATGAGGATAAAGAGGAGGATAACAAACAGACCAAATCTGGAAGCATATATCCATGTGTGGTTGTGAAGTGGTGCATGAGAATACATCTCCCCAAAAAGAGAATATATTAGAGGTTATGTTTTTCTGTTTTCACTTGGTGGTGTACAGAAGTCTTTACCAATCCAGCCCTTGTTCATTTTTATGAGTCAGCCTGTCAGCATTTTCAGTTGACAGGCGGATGCGCTTATCTGTTATAATTCCACCAGAAGCACTAAAAACCCTCTCTGACAGAACGCTAGCAGCAGGGCAGGCCAGGACCTCCAAGGAGTAGAGAGCCAGTTCATGCCACGTGTCCAGCTTGGATACCCAATAATTAAAAGGCACAGAGGAATCACAGAGGATGTTTGTACGATCTGCAAGGTACTCCCTCACCATCTTCCCAAACATTGCACTTCTTGTGACAGAATCCCTTGCCTCTGTGCCGCCACAATGGGAGGGTCTGAAAAAACTGTCCTAGAACTTGGCATTGTTCCCCTGCCTAAGCTGGATTGTACTTCTGTCTCTCTCGCTTGGAGTCCTTGTGTCAGGACTCTGAACATTTTTTTACCTTTTGTGCATTACTGCCCTTTTCCAACATGGCGTCTTTGGTCTCATGTGCACTTGTCTTCCTGCTATAAAACTCCACCCCAGCCTTCAGTCTGTGCTAGATTATTCTGCTTTGCATCCAGCTCCTGATTACTCCCTGGCCTTGCACCTGCACCTGCTGTGTGGTGATCCTGCTACTCTGCTCTGAGTTCCTGCTGCATACACTAGTGTTCAGTGGTCCTCCTTCTTCTGCTGCTCGTGTTACTTCCATCTGCATTTGCTGGACATGTAAGCTGTTTACTGCTCTGCAAAACCTGAGACTATTAACCAGGCCTCCCTGGTTGAGCTAAGATATGATTTGAACTGCCTTATAGCATATCTATCTGTGCCTGGACTAAGTCAAGGATCTATTTGTGTCAAGTTTCCTCAAGAATAACTGTGCTTCATAGATTTTCTGTTTGTTTGCATCTACCTCTGAAGTTTCCTATTGACTGCTAAGCTGCGTTTATTATTTGCACCAAGTGTTGTGGACTTGAGTTTCTCTCTGCACCTGTTTGAATCACCGTGTGATAATATAAACTTTACCACTTATAAAACTGTCTCCTATTGTCTTGTTCCACGCAAAGAGTCTCCTGAATTATCCCCTATAATTATTACACCTTGATTGTACAACAAACTCTGACATCTGCTGCCAGCGTTCTCACATGGGAATTTTCTAAGTAATTCCGCTACAAGGGCCCTGTGGTACTGCAACATTTTAGTACACCTCTCTGCCTCAGGCAGAAGAGATTAAAAGTTCTCCTTGTAGCATGAGTCTAGAAGTAATGAGTGTCACTCAAAATTTTGATAATCCGAGGATCACGTGAAACATAAAGTCAGCCACACGTATGTTTCCTTGCTCCATGTCCTCGTGCTCCGCCTGCAATGCATTCTCATTAATTGTGAGCAGAGAGTTTTTCAGAATGCTTGGAAGCGGGATGGTGATGCTAATTATGGCGTTATCACCGCTCACCATCTTGGTGCAGTCCTCAAAGTTGTGGAGGATGTTACATATGTCTGACATCCATGTCCACTCTTTGAGGTCTTATGTGTGGAGTCTGACCTGAAATTCGATGTTGGTAGTCAACAATGGCCCTTTTCTGCTCACAAATTCTTTCTAACATATGCAGCGTAGAGTTCCAGTGCATGGGGACATCACAAAACAGTCGGTGAGCTGGAACTAAAAATGCTGCTGAAGCACGGCAAGGGCGGCTGAAGCTGTAGCTGACTTTCTAAAATGGGCAGACAGATGGTGTACTTTCACTAGCACATCCAGCAGCTTCAAGTAGCTTTTCAGAAAACGTTGAACCATGAGGTTAAGCACATGGGCCAAGCAAGGTACGTGTGTGAGCTCACCTTGCCTCAGAGCCACCACCAGGTTACGGCCATTGTCACACATGACCATGCCTGGCTGTAGGTCCAGCGGTGTCATCCAAACATCTGACTGCTCTTTCAGCGCTGTCCACAACTCTTCTGCCTTGTGCGGTTTGTCACATATGCAGATTAGCTTTAGCACAGCCTGTTGCCGCTTGGCGGAGGTGCAGCGCCCCAGAGTCCTGGTCGTTGCAGTACTGTTGCTCCACCACTAAGGGGAGTGATGGTACGTCTGATGGCACTAAAGGAGTTCACCTGACCAGGTATCACAGTCACACATTACACTTCACACTCTGGCCACCAGGGGGAGTGCTTCTATCTATTAGGCCACTCCTCACACTCTGGTAAAACTGGGGGTTGGATAGGAAGTTAGAGAGAAGCTGACTGGGTTTTGCCCAGGTAACATCTAGTGAGAGAAGAGCGTTGCTTGGGAAGATCCAGGGGGGTCCCTGTCAGGGGTGGGATCCTGACAGAGGCCTAGCGAAAGGAGAGATCGTTACAGAGCAGCGCCTACACTTCAAGCGGCGGCATCTTAAGAAAGGACACAAAGCGAAGTATATTGTGGAGAAGTGAGAAACGAGATCACAGCACAAAGGCGATAGAACCAGTAGGAGTCGTGCCCCGAGATCGGCAACATCCTACTGAGGCACGTAGCCGGTGGCCGGAATGCCGAGGAAGTATTGGGCTCTACGCATTACTTCAAACCAACGGCAGGGCAGTTAATATTAGGTTGGCTGCCTCACCTTAATCACCTAATGAAGACAACAGAGGCAATTGTGGGAGAGGGGCGTCTCTAGGGTCCCTATAAAATGACTCCAGGCCTACCCCGTCATACGGGTGCGTCCTATCCATATCATCTGGGGGACGGAGAGAAAGAACAGAAACACACACGACAGTTGTGAGGACTATCCCGTGGTGCTTAGCAGGGAAGTACTACAACACCCAGGCGCTAGTAGGTAGGCACTGCTTTCCACCTGGAAAGGGAACTCTGGATGTGCCTTCAGACCGGCTGGTTTCAGCCAACCCGGTTAGCAGTGCTCTGGATTGCGGATGCCGAAGCCTTCAGTAAAGAGGTAAAGAGACTGCAACCCTGTGTCCTCGTCATTTACTGTGACCTACACCACCACCTACACCTTTTATTGGGCGCCCCTTAGCAGGACCACGGACCGGGTCAGGCCACCGTGACATCCTCAGAACCGAGAGACCCGGATCCGAGTACCCCGCGGTCCTGCATCTGGGGTCCGCTCCAGAGGCAGTGCTGCAGTGCTTTCAGCTATTGACTGATGTGTTGATTTCAGAGATGGAGGATGAAGAGGAGGAGGAGGAGGTGCAGGAGCTGTAGACTGTGGGGGCAACCCTGATTGACGTAGGGCCAGCAATCCTCGGTGTGGGGACAATGTGTTCCATCCCAAGGTCTGACTAGGTCCCGACTTCCACTATGTTAACCCAGTGTGTTGTCATTGAGATGTACCATCCCTGCCCACAAGCACTTGTCCACGTGTCCGTGGTTAGGTGTACTTTCCTGGTAACAGCATTGTTGAGGGCACGGATAATTTTGTGGGACACATGCCGGTGTAATGCTGGTACGGCACCCCAGGAGAAATAGTAACGACTGGGGACCGAGTACCTTGGGACTGCCGCCGCCATTTGGTTGCGGATAATGCCAGTACGGCACACCGGGAGAAATAGTGACAACTGGGGATCGAGTACTATGGGACTGCCGCCGCCATCAGGTTGCAGAAAGCTTCCGTCTCAACAAGCCAAAAAGGCAGCATTTTTAGCGCAAGCAGAAGAGAAATATTAGAATTGAGGACTGTGGCCTGTGGGCCGTTGGCTGGGTATTTCCGCTTGCCTTCCAAAGACTGGGTTATAGACAACTGAACGCTGTGCTCGGACAAGGACGTGGACGTGCTTGATGATGCTGCTGCTTGACTGTGGGCCACAACAGGTGCAGGGCTAGAGGCATCTTCACATGCACAGTGTACTGGGGATTGGGTTCTACACAAAACAGTGGAAGAAGCAGTGGTGTTACCAGCAGGCAGTGGTAGTGGAGCCTAGGGTTCAGCCCACAAAGTCAGGTGCTTTGCTTGCATGTGCCTGATTATGCTGGTGGTGGCCAGGCTGGTTGTTTTGCTACCCCTGCTGATGCCGACATGGCAGGTGCTGCAAATGGCCTGTTTGGCGTTATCTGCAGAGTCTTTAGAAAATAGCCAGACTCGGGAAGATCTCACAGGTGGAATGGCAACTTCACTCATGTTGGCGTTACGGGGAATGGATGCACGCCTTCTGTCTGTGGCCACCACACTGCTTCTTCCTGCCTGTTGGAGGGATATGCCTCCTTCCCCATTTGTGCTGCTATCCTCGCTATGCATGTCCTCCTGCCAGGTTAGGTCAGTCACTATGTCATCCACGACCTCGTCTTCCACATCCACACCCTGCTCCTCCTCCTGACTTTCTGGCAATTGTGTCTCATCATCGTCCACCTCTTGTCACACTTTCCCACCATCGCCTTCATGTGATCGGGGCTGGTCAAAGCTTTGGGCAGCTCTACATGCGATCTCATCTTTCCCCACTTCAAGCTGACCGGCAGAGATTTCTGAATCTTGAATTGGAAAACTGAACAGCTCTTCAGAGTGTCCAAGTGTGGGATCAGTTGTCTCAGGGCACTCGGCATGGTGGGAGGAAGGAGGATCAGGGTGAGGAATATTCTGGCCACATTCACTGCTACTCAGACTTGACCGTGTGGAAGACAAGGTGGTGGTGGTGGCTAAGTGACTGGAAGCATTATCCACTATCCAACCAACAATCGTTTCACACTGCTTTGGCTTCAATAGTGGTGTGCTGCAGACCCCTAAAAACTGGGTCAGGAAGGTCGAGCGAGAAGATGTGGGTCTTTGTTGTTGCTCACTTTCACCTTGGCCACGGCCTCGTCCTCTGGATGCACCATCAGCATCACGTCCACTTCCCTGTCCCTTGCCCCTTGCCTTAACCATTTTAAATGGACTGCTGCACTATTTCAAATGCTCAACACAAATGTCTTTATTAGTAGCGAAATAGTATATGATCAGTATGCCTGCAAATCTACGATTTTTCTAACACAAACACCAGACAGGCCTCAGCCTGACCTAACAGAATGTATCCATTTTTTTTTTTTAAAGTTAATTTATGCGAAATAGTACTGTATAGAATTTGAGTATCACACAGCCAAAAAATAAGTACACCGGCCTACAGTGAGCAAACTTGGAACACAGAGATATATGACGGCTGTAATGGAAATACCACACTGGCAAATCTGTGGCCTTTCAATTTTTTAATGCTAAATAGCACTGTATTGAATTTGAGTATCACACAGCCAAAAAATAAGTACACCGGCCTCCAATGCCCAAATTTGGAGCACAGAGATATATGACGGCTGTAACGGAAACACCACACTGGCAAATCTGTGGCCTTGGAATTCTTTTTTATGCTAAATAGCGCTGTATTGAATTTGAGTATCACACAGCCAAAAAATAAGTACACCGGCCTCCAATGCCCAAACTTGGAGCACAGAGAAATATGACGGCTATAACGGAAATACCACACTGGCAAATCTGTGACCTTTCAATTTTTTGGGATGTGAAATAGTGCTGTATAGAATTTGAGTATCAGACAACCAAAAAATAAGTACACCGGTCTCCAATGACCTAACTTGGAGCACGCAGATATATGAGGCCTTTTTTCGGTGAGTTTAAAACACCAAAAAAAAGGGGCACAAGTGTAGCACACACAACTATGCTGCGTATGCCTGACAAACTATAACTTTTCAACAGGCCTCAGTAAATAAGCTGCAGCAGCAGGCAGTTATGGAGCTTTGGGAAGGATGCAGTTGGACCAATGGATGCACATACAGTGCCTGCAGGCCTTGCACTGATGTGGATATGCTGTGCTCTGCCTACCTAGCGCTGCAATATCGGGACCCACGAATTAGCTCTAAAAAGGACTTTTGGTTTCTCAGGAGTTGTGAATGTAAGAGTTGCAGACCTACACTAACTCTAAAACCACGATTCTCTCCCTACTATCGCTGAAAACAGGAACAGATTGCGGCGAGCAGGGCGCCGGGTCTCATACTCGGGATGATGCTGTACGGCCCAGCTAATCACTGCACGACCACAACAAAGATGGCTGAGGCATTTCATGGCCTGGCAGACAATTCCTGCACCATGATTGGGTCTCTAAAGTCCACCAAAACTGCTGGGTGGAGACTGCAGTTACCGCCGAATAATACCGGAAATGCTCGCTGCTCGCCAAGTACGCCGAGCATAGCGATACTTGGGCGAGTAACGAGTAGTGGCGAGCACGTTCGCTCATCACTACTCTGGTGTTCTACTAGTTGTGGATGATGAGGATAAGGAGGAGGATAGCAACAAACAGACCAAATCTGGAAGCATATATCCATGTGTGGTTGTGAAGAGGTGCATGAGAATACATCTCCTCAAAAAGAGAATGTATTAGAGGTTATGTTTTGCTGTTTTCACTTGGTGGTGTACAGAAGTCTTTTCCAATCCAGCCCTTGTTCATTTTTATAAGAGTCAGCCTGTCAGCATTTTCAGTTGACAGGCGGATGTGCTGATCTGTTATAATTCCACCAGCGGCACTAAAAACCCGCTCAGACAGAACGCTAGCAGCAGGGCAGGCCAGGACCTCCAAGGCATAGAGAGCCAGTTCATGCCACATGTCCAGCTTGGATACCCAAAAATTAAAAGGCACAAAGGAATCCTGGAGGACGTTTGTATGATCTGCAAGGTACTCCCTAAGCATCTTCTCAAACATTGCACTTCTTGTGACAGCACCCTTTGCCTCTGTCCCGGCACGATGGTAAGGTCTGAGAAAACTATCCCAGAATTTTGCCATTGTTCCCCTGCCTGAGCTGGATTGGACTTTTGTCTCTCTCGCTTGGACTCCTTGGTTGTACAACATACTCTGATGTCTGTTGCCAGCATTCCCACAAGGGAATTTTCTAAGTAATTCCGCTACATGGGCCCTCTGGTACTGCAACATTTTAGTACACCTCTCTGCCTCTGGCAGAAGAGATTGAAAGTTCTCCTTGTAGCGTGGGTCTAGAAGTGTCACCAACCAGTAATGAGTGTCACCAAAAAGTTTTATAATACGATGATCAGGTGAAACGCAGCAAAACATAAAGTCAGCCATGCATGCCAGACTGCTAACAGGCAAGACTTCCATGTCCTCACCAACAGGACAACTGACCATGCTGTCCTCCTCCTCTTCCTCATCCTCCTCCTCCCTGTCCTCAGGCCATCCCCGCTGAACAGATGGTATGACAGCTGAGCTTGTAGTACTGTCTATAGCGCATGAAAGTAGCTCGTGTTCTTCCTCCTCCACCTCCTCCCCATTGCCTACCAATCCACGTTGGGAAGACATGAGGCTGGTCTGAGTGTAATTCCCCTGTATGTTTCATTGATCCATGTCCTCGTGCTCTGCCTGCAATGCATCCTCTTTAATTGTGAGCAGAGAGGTTTTCAGAATGCTGAGAAGCGGGATGTTGACGCTAATTATGGCGTGATTGCCGCTCACCATCTTTTTGCAGTGCTCAAAGTTTCGTAGGATGATACATATTTCTGACATCCATGTCCACTCCTGAGGTCTTATGTGTGGAGTCTGAACTGAATATCCACGGCCTTGTTGATATTGGTAATCAACAACTGCCCTCTTCTGCTCACAAATCCTTTCCAACATATGCAGCGTACAGTTCCAGTGCATGGGGACATCACACAACAGTCTGTGAGCCGGAGGCTGCAAACGTTGCTGAAGCAGGGCAAGGGTGGCTGAAGCTGTAGCTGACTTTCTAAAATGGGCAGACAGATGGCATACTTTTACTAGCAATTCTGGCAGCTTCGGGTAGCTTTTCAAAAAATGTTGAACCATGAGGTTAAGCACATTGGCAAAGCAAGGTACATGTGTGAGCTCTCCTTGCCTCAGAGCCGCCACCAGGTTCCGGCCATTGTCACACATGACCATGCCTGGCTGTAGGTTCAGCGGTGTCATCCAAATATCTGACTGCTCTTTCAGCACTGTCCACAAATGTTCATCATTGTGCGGTTTGTCACCTAAGCAAATCAGCTTCAGCACAGCCTGTTGCCACTTGGCTGAGGCAGTGCTGCCATGCTTCCAGCTTCTGACTGATGTGTTGATTTCAGAGATGGAGGCTGAAGAGGAGGAGGTGCAGGAGCTGTAGACTGTGGGGCCAACCCTGATTGACGTAGGGCCCACAATCCTCGGCGTGGGGAGGATGTGTTCCATCTCAAGGTCAAACTGGGTCCCGTCTTCCTCTATGTTAACCTAGTGTGCTGTCAGTGAGATGTACCATCCCTGGCCACAAGCACTTGTCCACGTGTCCGTTTTTAGGTGGACCTTCCCTGTAAGAGCATTGTTGTGGGCACGGGTAATGTTGTGGGACACATGCTGGTGTAATGCCGATACGGCACACAGGGAGAAATAGTGGCGACTGAGGACTGAGTACCTTGGGACGACCGCCGCCATCAGGTTGTGGAAAGCTTCCATCTCACCGAGCCTAAAAGGCAACATTTCGAGCGCAAGCAGAAGAGAAAAGATAGAATTTAGGACTGTCGCCTGTGGGGCGTTGGCAGGGTATTTATGTTTGCATTCCAATGACTGGGGTGTAGACAACTGAAAGCTGTGCTGGGGCAAGGACGTGGATGGGCATAATGATAGTGCTGCTTGACTGTGGGTAACAACAGGTGCAGGGCTAGAGGCATCTTCACATGCATGGTGGACTAGGGATTGGCTTCTGCACAAAACAGTGGAAGAAGCAGTGGTGTCAGCTGCAAACAGTGTTCCTGAAGCCTGGGGTTCAGCCCACAAAGTCGGGTGCTTTGCTGCCATGTGCCTGATCATGCTGGTTGTGGTCAGGCTGGTAGTTTTGCTACCCCTTCTGATGCGGGCATGGAAGGTGCTGCAAATGGCCTGTTTGGTGTTATTGTCAGAGTCTTTAAAAAATAACCAGACTTGGGAAGATCTCACAGGTGGAATGGAAACTTCCTTCATGTTGGTGTTATGGGGAATGGATGCACGCCTTCTGTCTGTGGCCACCACAATGCTTCTTCCTGCCTGTTGGGGTGATATGCCTCCTTCCCCATGTGTGCTGCTGTCCTCTCTCTGCATGTCCTCCTGCCAGGTTGGGTCAGTCACTATGTCATCCTCCATCTGGTCTTCCACATCCGCATCCTGCTGTATGTATCGCTGTTATTAACGGTATAACGGCGACCGCAAAAAAAAGTCAGATTTTCTATTTAATTTCTCTCTCCTCTGATGTGACAGCACATCACAGGAGAGAGAAATAGGGTCCCCCGATTACCCCCCGGGTACCACTGGTGTCAGGCATCACCCCATGAAGTCCCCCTGGGCCCCCGGCATCTTGTTCTGTGAAAAAATCCCGGGCGCATGCGCAGTTCGCCCGCCGAGATCTGTTGTCCGGCACTTGGCAACAATAGGAAATTTTTCCCATTGGTACATTTTGATCACTGTGATAGACCCGATCACAGTGATCAAAATAAAAGAAACAGTAAATAAAAAACCCCTTAGTTAGGGAAAAATGATAAAATAAAATATATATATTTATTTCCATTTTTCCATTAGGGTTAGAGTTTGGCTAAAGAGAGTTGGGCTAAAGTTAGGGTTAGAGTTTCCCTAAAGTGAGTTGGGATAAATTGATTTGTGCTAAAGTTAGGGTAAGGGTAAGGGTTAGAGTTGGGCTATAGTGAGTTGGGTTAGAGCTAGGGTTAGAGTTGGGCTCAAGTGAGTTGGGCTAAAGTTAGGGATAAGGGTGTGTTTGGGGTTAGGGTTGTGTTTAGGGTTATGGATAGGATTGGGATTAAGGTTACAGGTGTGTTGGGGTTACGGTTGGGGTTAGGGTTATGGCTAGGGTTGGGATTAGGGTTGCGGGTGTGTTGGGATTAAGGTTATGGTTAGAGTTGGGATTAGGGTTAGGGGTGTGCTGGAGTTAGGTTTGTGGTTAGGGTTGGGATTAGGGGTAGGGGTGTGCTGGTGTTAGGTTTGTGGTTAGGGTTGGGATTAGGGTTAGGGATGTGTTAGTGTTAGGGATGGGGTTAGGGTTATGGTTAGGGTTATAATGAGGGTTAGGGGTGTGTTGCGGTTAGGATTGTGGTTAGGGTTATGCCTAGGGTTGGGATTAGGGTTAGGGGTGTGTTGGGGTTAGGTTTGTGGTTAGGGTTATGGTTTAGGGTTGGGATTAGGGTTAGGGGTGTGTTGGGGTTTAGGGTTGGAGTTACAATTGGGGGGTTCCACTGTTTAGGTACATCAGGTGGTGTTCAAACGCGACATGACACCACCATTGATTGCAGACAACTTTGCATTCAAAAAGTGAAACGGTGCTCCCTCCCTTCTGAGCCCTGCCATGCACCCAAACAGTGGTTAACCCCTACATATGGGGTGTCAGCATACTCAGGACAAATTGCACAACAACGTTGGGGGTCCAATTTCTCCTGTTAAATATTAAAAGATATTTTTTAGGGTTCTGTGTTTTTCTTTTTGTTTTTCCTGTTATCAAGACCCTTTGTATCAACTCGTTGGTTTTTCAGCAAATTAGTTATGGCAAGTTTTTTGGCAGGACCAGTTAACACAAATAAGTGGCTCAATGACGTTAGGGAAATTTTCGCAGAACACAATATTAGTGGGAGTCCAACGGATGTACAGACATTAAAGTCCATTTTCTCAGAACTATTGATTGCGTATAAAAATAATTTAAAATCTTGGTGGGAGGTACAATCCTTAGAGCACTATATAAACCAAAGTATAGTGCCGAGAGGGCTAAGGATACAACTAATACCGGCCCATAGATGTTGATACACTACATTAATTTCTAAGTGGGAAAAAAATCTATCCAATCTTCCCTCCGATTTATGAATATATTATTGGAGGAAGAAAAGGTGACCCTAGAGAGCACAACAAAAACTCTACAAGACTTAATTGAGGAGGCTTTGAAATTTAAGTCGGATCCTGATTTTGTGAATAGAGAAACCATTTTAAAAACAGCGGTAGAAAGATACCAAATTAATCTAAAAGATAGGAAACACAGACAATTTGTTAGGGATCTGACTGATTTTAAAGAAAAACATGCCTACACATTTGTAGGGGATAAATCTAAACCTCCGGATGACATCTCATCATCTGACTTTGAAGCATCAGATACAGAGTCTAGACCTTCTGGTGCAAGCCCAAAAGATAATTTTAGAAATTTTAGAGGGAGAGGATACTCTAAAATAGACACCACAAGGAGATGGCAGGAAAGTGGCCAAAAGGGGAGACAAAATTAAAACAATGTGAATGGTTTATTCCACATACCCCAGTCAACAAATCCAATGTCTGTGGTACAGCCTTCCTGTTCCTCCTCCTCTTCTTCCTCTTTTTTAGAGAACAGGGAAGCATTGCCATATCCCATAAAAACGAGGCTACAAACAAATCAAAAAAGATAAATATACGAGGTGATAAAGAACAGATATTCAATCTTTCATCTCATAGACTGTCTCCAGCAGAGATCTCAGTGTTGAGTTCAGGGTTATCGTTTGTACTGACTACTAGATTTGACCCGTTTTTATGGGTCGAAGACATCAATTTATTCCTGAGGAAACTCAAATGGAAAAAAAATCTTTAAAATCAATGATAAGACAAAATGCCAACAGTTAGGCATTTCTTTGGAATCTTTATCAGATGTCAACCTCCTTGCTGAACTGTACGAGGAATGGGCAAGGGGGGTGGAAGAAGGCCCTTTTTCAGAGCTTAAGAATAAGAGCACCAGGATGCTTCCACCAGGAGACTATAGCAATATAGATATCTTTCTAAAATTGGTTACCCAGGAAATAAAAAAGATTAACCCGAGAAATAGATCTGTTGACACAAATATAACTAATCTTGAAATGGAGGCTCTTAACTCTCTTGATAAAAATGCCAATATTATAATAAAACAGTCTGATAAGGGCGGGAATGTCGTTATCATGGACACAGCCAAATATCTGGATATGTGCAATTCTATTCTTTTTGACTCTACTACATATGAAGTTCTGAGGGGAGATCCTACATCTGTGTATTCCTCTACACTCCGTAAAATTCTTATCAAAGCTTTGGATGACCTTCTCATCTCTAAGGATGAGTGTTGAATTTCATGCTTACAAAATATACCACTATTGCCACCTTCTACGCTCTTCCTAAGATCCATAAGGGGCTTATCCCCTTAAAGGGTCACCCAATTGTGTCAGGAATTGATGCCCTATGTCAGAACTCAAGTGTATATTTAGATCACATCCTTCGTCCATTTGTAACAGCATTACCCTCGTATATAAGGGATACAACAGATTTGCTAACCAAAATCGAAGACATATGTATCAAACCGGGTACTATTATCGCATTGATTGATGTTGAGTCATTGTATAGTAGCATGCCGCACCAAAAGGATATTCAAGCAGTGGAGTATTTTCTGAGAACAAGGGGTGTCCATCTTCTGGCACATAACTTTGTCGCTGAGTTACTCAGATTTGTGCTTGATCACAATTATTTTCTCTTCAACGGCAAGTTTTTTCACCAGCTAAGGGGCACAGCTATGGGGAGCCCGTGTGCCCCACTTATGCTAATTTGCTCCTGGGCTGGTGGGAAGACACTGTTGTGTTCCAGGACGAGGACATCACAAGTTGCCCTAGGATTATTTTCTGGGGGCGCTACATTGATGACATCCTCGTCCTGTGGTCTGGTGGAAGGGCATCTTTTGAGGAGTTCATGGCACATCTTAACTTCAATGACTTGGGACTTAGATTTACCCATGAGATAGGAGGGGATAGTATTCCCTTCCATTGATGTATTTATCACTAGAGGGATGGATGGCCATATTGATACATCCTTCTTTCGGAAACCAACAGCCTCAAATAGTTTGCTGAGATGAGAAAGTTACCATCCACACAGCCTCAGGAAGGGTATCCCTAAAGGGCAATTCCTGAGGTTGAGAAGAAACTGCTCATCATACAGGGACTTTGAATCAAAATCCAATAATCCAAAAAAAAGATTCAGGGATCGGGGTTACCCGTTGCATGTAATTAATCAAGGGTATAGGCATGAGGCTGGATGCAATAGATCAGAGCTCCTTGTCCCTAAAATGAAAAACAACACTGAAGAGGTTACTCAATTAATTGGAACTTTTGACGACCAAAATTATAGAGTAATGAGTATCCTAAGAAGACATTGGGGCATTCTTAGGGCAGACCCTGGTATCCAGAATGCCATTACTCCATATCCATCGGTCTTTTTTAGGAAGGACAAATCAGTACGTCAGTTTGTATCTCACAGCCACTATAGTGCCCCGAAGCCATCTGGTACATGGCTGGACCGGAGGAAATGTGGTGCGTTTAGATGTGGGTCCTGTCTTTTTTGGTAAATATGTAAAGCCATGTAATACCTTTTCAAGCTCCGTATCAGGGAGAATTTACAACATGAAACATTTCGCCAATTGCAAAACAGTAGGTGTTGTCTATCTGTGTACTTGCACTTGTCCCCTGGACTATGTGGGCAAAACGAAGAGACAGCTGAGGGTGAGGATTAGTGAACACATTGGCGATATTGTCCATAAACGGGACACTCCCCTTGCCCGACACATAGTTAATGTACATATGGGTGACCTGAAATCTTTTGTATTTAGGGTTATTGAGACAATTCCCAAATCTATTAGATTGGGAGACTGGGACAGAAGAATCATCCAGAGAGAGAGTAGATGGATCTTCTGGTTGGATTCCACTAGCCCAGGAGGCTTAAATGAACAACTTAACTTTGGATGCTTTATTTAGTTGTGTTGCTGTATAAGCTGCCAAAATGACCTGGTTATATTGGTCCTACAGACCATGACCACCATATTTATATCTCCCAATGTGGAGATGTTATTTCATAATTTTTTTGTTAATCACTGCTTCTAAAATTCTAGGGTCCATTTATCCTATCATTTTCTATAAATTCAATCTCTATATGGCATACCATTATCTTAGTTAATACTCCTAAAGGATGTGTGAAAAGAGACAGAACATATATGGTGGACATGAAAAAGATTATCATTAATATTGTCCATTATTTATTTTCAGTACCCCGTATAGATTAATAGAGGGTTAATGATGACAATTCGTCCTCAGTATTTGTTAAGCCATATTGATTGTGGAACTTATGGCTGTGCAATTCATAAATGAGGTTAATCTGCCCCTTGGAATGCAGGTAGCATTCCACAGATGAGATAGACTGGTGTCACATGATCGCCAGCACGCAGATCAAGCTCCGGCGTACTTTTGCTGGTAATGTGAGAGTGACTGGTAGCACATGACTGTTGGCACACAGACTGTGTTCCAGCACCGCCGCTTGACTCTGACTCCGGAAGCTATTGGGATAATTCCTGGTCTGTGGCGTGCGTTCCACAAGATAGGATATAAGGACCCATTGTGGAAGCGCATTCAGTGCCTTTTCATCTCAAGCTGCCTGTTGCTTATCGTAGGCATTCCCCTGATGAACCCCTTTGGACCGGCAACGGGGGAAATGCGTTGGGATGGGGCACTAGTCCCCGGGAGATAAGTTTACATTATTATGATTACACACCTGCGTGCTGATTATGAGATGTCTGAGACCTCCTATGGCTGGGATAAAGACCCTGACAATGTGACTGTGGCTTAATTTATATTAATGCTTTATCTATATGGTCATTCCTTGTACCTAGATTGGATTACTCTGTCTGTCTAATCCAATGGGACTGACTTGTGGCTTATTTTGTGACCACTTTTGGCAGAAATTATAAGCTGGGCAATCTTTTTGTATTTGTATTTTTGTATTGATGTCATGTTTGAATGCCCTAACTCGATGGTGACCTTTTTTAAGAGGAGGTCTATGACATTTATTGGGTCTCGCTTGCTAGCTATTTAGACCGCTAGCAATTTTTCATTTTTTTTAATAGTTTACCCAAGTATTTACCCTCTATCAGACATCTCTTGCCCTGATGGGCCGATATTGATCCTATTCAGATTTATACATTAATATAAGAATTGTGGATATAAATGAGGTAGGTATATAGGGACAACATCATAAGATATACTAGTCCAGTTTTGCTATTTAGCATTTGATATTAGATATGTGTGCACCTTTTCATGCTTTGAAATGTCACTTTGAGCCACCAGTGCAAAGGACAGTATAATCATATATGTATGTACTATTTTTAGTTTTTGAAGACAATTTTGATTATCAACTGATAATAGTCCATTGAACTACACTAAGAGTTATATAGTTCTGCCTCTGTAACCACAAATATCTATAATTGCATAGGATCAAGTTATTTGCACTAACAGCACTTTATTTATATCTCAAGGTGTTTGGTGTTTGGTGATGGTGGTGGCTTTTTGAGAGGGACTCCTGTTGAGGGTCCCGAGGGTCAGCCGACGGTGAGCGGGGGCGCCATATCGTTCCCAGGGTGCCAACCTCTGCTGCAAGGAAGGGACGTTTTAGGGAAAGGCACATTCTATCTCTCGTAGTCCATTCCTTGTATATTTAATAATCTGTGGTTGACCAATCATCATTTGTTTAGTCTGTACATTATTGACATTTACAATATAGACCCTCAACTTTCCCTATTTTTAGGAAAGTATTTTTTGGTTTTTCTGTACTTTTAATCATTAATATTAAAATATATTTTTTAGGGTTCTGTGTTTTTCTTTTTGTTTTTCCTAATTTCTCCTGTTACCCTTGGGAAAATAATTTTTGTGGAAAAATATGATTTTTTATTTTCACGAATCTATGTTATAAACTTATGTGAAGCTGGTGTAGTTTCCAAAATGGTGTCACTTGTGGGGTGTTTTCACTGTTTAGGCACATCAGGGGCTCTCCAAAAGCGACATGGCACCTGATCTCAATTCCAGCCAATTCTGCATTGAAAAAGTCAAATGGCGCTCCTTTCCTTCCAAGCTCTGCCGTGTGCCCAAACAGTGGTTTACCCCCACATATGGGGTATCGGCGCATTCAGAAGAAATTGTACAACAAATGCTGTGGCTCATTCTTTCTTTTTACACTTGTGAAAATAAAAAAAAGTTGTAAAATGTTTGTGAAAAAAAAGTTAAATGTTCATTTTTTCCTTCGACATTGCTTCAGTTCCTGTGAAGCACGTAAAGGGTTAATAAACTTCTTGAATGTGGTTTTGAGCACATTGAGGGGTGCAGTTTTTAGAATGGTGTCTCTTTTGGGATATTTTCTGTCATATAGGCCCCTCAAAGTGACTTCAAATGCGATGTGGTCCCTAAAATAATGATTTTGTAAATTTTGTTGTAAAAATAAGAAATAGCTGGTCAAATTTTAACCCTTATAATTTCCAAACAAAAAAAAAATGTTTCCAAAATTGTGCTGATGTAAAGTAGATATGTGGGAAATGTTACTTATTCTGTATTTTGTATGACATATCTCTCTGATTTATGGACATGAAAATTCAATGTTTGAAAATTTCAAAATTTTCACCATATTTCCATTTTTTTTCCAGAAATTATTATTATTATTATTATTATTATTATTATTATTATTTATTTATATAGCACCATTAATTTCATGGTGCTGTACATGAGAAAGGGGTTACATACAGGGTTATAGATATCGTTTACAGTAAACAGGTTTACAGTGACAGACTGGTACAGAGGGGAGAGGACCCTGTCCTTGCGGACTTACATTCTAAATGCAAGTCATATCAAAAAATTTTTTATCACTAACATGAAATACAATATGTCATGAATAACATTCTCAGAATCAGTGGGATCTGTTGAAGCATTCCATAGTTATAACCACATAAATTGACAGTGGTCAAAATTGTAAAAATTGGCTTGGTCATTAAGCAGCAAATTTGCTCTGTCACTAAGGGGTTAAACAATTCTGAAGATGAGGTGGGATTGGCCATCTGTACAGAGTGCTGATGTTTCATTTCATATGCCAACAATGTTACTTTAGTCTGTGACTGGAGTAACATTTCTTGGGTGGTGCTCACCATTGAGAAGATGCACCAAATTCATTTAATGGCGTACTCCATCAATCCTCTCATAACACTTGCTGTGCACAACCACAGTTATTGAATTGACCCACTGAGTACAACAAAATATCTGTCTCACCTGTATATAGAAGCTCCTTAAATTGAATAAAAACATATTTCATGTTCACTTTAAACAATATGATTTCATCATGGAAAATCAAGCAATTGCAAATAAATGAATCTTCTCCTCTACACCTTTGCTGTATTTACAGATAAATTGGCTATCAGACACGTTTCACTGTGGACTCGGATAAACTAGCAATAATCCGTTTAGCATGAAAAACAGATTTGTAGACTACAGCTTGTAATTATTGAGCAGAGTGAGGATGAGTCGGTGTTAACAAGTTGACTTTAAATAATGAGATAAGTTGCTAAAAACCCTAGAGTGGAAAATATTTTTCCTATTACTGCCAGCACAGCAATATCTAGAATACACTGTGTGCAGAATTATTAGGCAAGTTGTATTTTGATCACATGATACTTTTTATACATGTTGTCCTACTCCAAGCTGTTCAGGCTTGAGAGCCAACTACCAATTAAGTAAATCAGGTAATGTGCATCTCTAATGAGGAGGGGTGTTGTCTAATGACATCAAAACCCTATATAAGGCTATATATAGTGCTTAATTATTAGGCAACTTCCTTTCCTTTAGCAAAATGGGTCAGAAGAGAGATTTGACAGGCTCTGAACAGTCCAAAATTGTGAGATGTCTTGCAGAAGGATGCTGCAGTCTTGAAATTGCCAAACTTTTGAAGCTTGATCACCGAACAATCAAGCATTTCATGGCAAATAGCCAACAGGGCCGCAAGAAGCGTGTTGGGCAAAAAAGGCGCAAAATAACTGCCTATGAATTGAGGAAAATCAAGCTTGAAGCTGCCAAGATGCCATTTGCTGCCAGTTTTGCCATATTTCACAGCTGCAATGTTACTAAAGTAACAAAAAGCACAAGGTGTGCGATACTCAGGGAGATGGCCAAGGTAAGGAAGGCTGAAAATCGACCACCTTTGAACAAGGAACATAAGATAATACGTCAAGACTGGGCCAAGAAATATCTTAAGACTGACTTTTCAAAGGTTTTATGGACTGATGAAATGAGAGTGACTCTTGATGGGCCAGATGGATGGGCCAGAGGCTGGATCAGTAAAGGGCAAAGAGCTCCACTCCGTCTCAGATGCCAGCAAGGTGGAGGTGGGGTACTGGTATGGGCTGGTATCATCAAAGATGAACTTATGGGACCTTTTCGGGTTGATGGAGTGAAGCTCAACTCACAGCCCTACTGCCAGTTTCTGGAAGACAACTTCTTCAAGCAGTGGTACAGGAAGAAGTCGGTATCGTTCAAGAAAAACATGATTTTCATGCAGGACAATGCTCCATCACATGCCTCCAACTACTTCACAGCGTGGCTGGCCAGTAAAGGTCTCAAAGAAGAAAAAATAATGACATGGCCCCCTTGTTCACCTGACCTGAATCTCATAGAGAACCTGTAGTCCATCATAAAATATGAGATCTACAGGGAGGGAAAACAGTACACCTCTCGAAACAGTGTCTGGGAGGCTGTGGTGGATGCTGCATGCAATGTTGATCATAAACAGATCAAGCAACTGACAGAATCTATGGATGGAAGGATGTTGAGTGTCATCATAAAGATAGCTGGCTATATTGGTCACTAATTTTGGGGGGTTTTGTTTTTGCATGTCAGAAACGTTTATTTCTAAATTTTGTGCAGTTATATTGGTTTACCTGGTGAAAATAAGCAAGTGAGATGGGAATATGTTTGGTTTTTATTAAGTTGCCTAATAATTCTGCACAGTAATAGTTACCTGCACAAACAGATATCCTCCTAAGATAGCCAAATCTAAAAAAAACAACCACTCCAACTTCCAAAACTATTAAGCTTTGATATTTATGAGTCTTTTAGGTTGATTGAGAAAATAGTTGTTGATCACTAATAATAATTATCTTCTAAAATACAACTTGCCTAATAATTCTGCACACAATGTATTTCAAGCTGAGTCCTGGTGTACAGTACAGACCAAAAGTTTGGACACACCTTCTCATTTCAAGATTTTTCTGTTTTTTCATGACTATTGTATGTATGTATATATTGAGAATTGTAAATTCACAATGAAGGCATCAAAACTGTGAACTAACACATGTGGAATTATATACTTAACAAAAAAGTGTAAAATATCTGAAAATATGTCTTATATTCTAGGTTCTTCAAAGTAGCCACCTTTTGCTTTGATGACTGCTTTGCACAATCTTGGCATTCTCTTGATGAGCTTCAAGAGGTAGTCACCGGAAATGGTCTTGCAACAATCTTGAAGGAGTTCCCAGACATGCTTTGCACTTGTTGGCCCTTTTGCTTTCACTCTGCGGTCCAGCTCACCCCAAACCATCTCGATTGGGTTCAGGTCTGGTGAATGTGGAGGCCAGGTCATCTGGCGTAGCACCCCATCACTCTCCTTCTTGGTCAAATAGCCCTTACACAGCCTGGAGGTGTGTTTGGGGTCATTGTCCTGTTGAAAACCAAATGTTGGTCCAACTAAAGCAAACCGGATGGAATAGCATGCCGCTGCAAGATGCTTTGGTAGCCATGCTGGTCCAGTATGCCTTCAATTTTGAATAAATCCCCAACAGGGTCACCAGCAAAACACCCCCACACCATCACACCTCCTCCTCCATGCTTCACGGTGGGAACCAGGCATGTAGAGTCCATCCGTTCACCTTTTCTGCGTCGCACAAAGACACTGTGGTTGGAACCAAAGATCTCAAATTTGGACTCATCAGAAAAGCATAGATTTCCACTGGTCTAATGTCCATTCCTTGTGTTCTTTAGCCCAAACAAGTCTCTTCTGCTTGTTGCCTGTCCTTAACAGTGGTTTTCTAGCAGCTATTTTACCATGAAGGCCTGCTGCACAAAGTCTCCTCTTAACAGTTGTTTTAGAGATGTGTCTGCTGCTAGAAATCTGAGTGGCATTGATCTGGTCTCTAATCTGAGCTGCTGTTAACCTGCGATTTCTGAGGCTGGTGACTTGGATAAACTTATCCTCAGAAGCAGAGGTGACTCTTGGTCTTCCTTTCCTGGGGCGGTCCTCATGTGAGCGAGTTTCTTTGTAGCGCTTGATGGTTTTTGCAACTGCACTTGGGGACACTTTCAAAGTTTTCCCAATTTTTCGGACTGACTGACCTTCATTTCTTAAAGTAATGATGGCCACTCGTTTTTCTTTACTTAGCTGCTTTTTTCTTGCCATAATACATAATACAGTCTATTCAGTAGGACAATCAGCTGTGTATCCACCAGACTTCTGCTCAACACAACTGATGGTCCAAACCCTATTTATAAGGCAAGAAATCCCACTTTTTAAACCTGACAGGGCACACCTGTGAAGTGAAAACCATTTCCGGTGACTACCTCTTGAAGCTCATCAAGAGAATGCCAAGAGTGTGCAAAGCAGTCATCGAAGCAAAAGGTGGCTACTTTGAAGAACCTAGAATATAAGACATATTTTCAGTTGTTTCACACTTTTTTGTTAAGTATATTATTCCACATGTGTTAATTCATAGTTTTGATGCCTTCATTGTGAATTTACAATTTTCATAGTCATGAAAATACAGAAAAATCTTTAAATGAGAAGGTGTGTCCAAACTTTTGGTCTGTACTGTATCTGTATTTGAAACATCATATTTTTGCAGGCATACGTAGCATAGTTCTGTGTGCTAGCCTTGTTCAATTTTTCTTTTTCTACAATTCACCAACAACCAAAAAATAAATCATACAGTCTATGTCTGGCTGAGTCCTTGTGCATCTGTGGTTGAAAAATCGGATTTTCGCACGCATACGTAGCACAGATCTGTGTGCTAGCCTTGCTAAATTTTTGGTTTTTTATACAATTCACCAAAACCCCCCAAAAAATGTTATACAGTGTATGTCAGGCTGGGTCCTGGTGTTTCGGTGGTGGAAAAATCGTAGCTTTGCAGGTATACTGATCAGATATAATTTAGCTCCAAATAGATACATTTGTGTTGAGCTTTTGAAATAGTGCAGTAGTCCATTTAAAATGGGCAAGGCAAGGTACAGGGAAGTGGACGTGATGCTACTGGTGCATGCAGAGGACGAGGACGTGTGTTATGATCCGGTGACCTTGGAGCCGCATGAGACTTTCTCAGGAGTAGGTGGAAACTGTACTGACCGCAAACCCTAAACTGTCACCGCAACTAGAAGTAGCCGTGGGGTGTACCTAACACATCCTAGACACCTCAACAAAGCCGGAGGACTAAATACCCCTATAGATGGAAATGGGAATTCTATCTTGCCTCAGAGCAGAACCCAAAAGGATAGGCAGCCCCCCACAAATATTGACTGTGAGTATTAGAGGAAAGACACACGCAGGCAGAAATCAGGATTTAGCAAAAGAGGCCACGCTAGCTAAATAGGAAAGGATAGGACAGAATACTAAGCGGTCAGTATTTAAACCCTAAAAATATCCACAGCAGATAATACAAAAATTCCACCATCTAACTAAAGACATGGAATGTATATCTGCATCTCCTGAGAATCCAACTTGACTGAAATATCAAAACACAGTCTAAGCTGGACAAGAAAAAACATTGAATAGTACTGAATTTTAAAGCACACAGCATGTGTGCTGTAGAAACAAAACCAGACACTTATCTTTGCTGATTTGGCAGCAGGGCTGGAGTAACCAGACAGAGATGCAAAACCTCCAAGAATAATGGACAACTGGCAAGGGCTAGTGAATCCTGCACACCTAAATATCCCAGTCAGAGCTGCAATCAGCAGGGACACCTGCCCAGGATTGCAACCCAGGGACAACTGCATTACTACCAACAACCACCGGAGGGAACCCAAGAGCAGAATTCACAACAGTACCCCCCCCTTGAAGAGGGGTCACCGAACCCTCACCAGAGCCCCCAGGCCGATCAGGACGAGCCAGATGAAAGGCACGGACCAAATCAGCAGCATGGACATCAGAGGCAAAAACCCAAGAATTATCCTCCTGGCCATAACCCTTCCATTTAACAAGGTACTGAAGCCTACGCCTCGAAAAGCGAGAATCCAAAATCTTCTCAACCACATACTCCAACTCCCCATCAACCAACACAGGGGCCGGAGGATCAACAGAGGGAACAACGGGCACCACATATTTCCGCAATAAAGATCTATGGAAGACATTATGGATAGCAAAAGAAGCCGGAAGGGCCAATCGAAAAGACACTGGATTAATAATCTCAGAAATCCTATAAGGACCAATAAAGCGAGGCTTAAACTTAGGGGAAGAAACCTTCATAGGAACATGACGGGAAGACAACCAGACAAGATCCCCAACCCGAAGCCGGGAACCAACACACCGACGACGGTTAGCAAAACGTTGAGCCTCCTCCTGGGACAATACCAAATTGTCCACCACATGAGCCCAAATCTGCTGCAACCTGTCAACCACAGAATCCACACTAGGACAGTCAGAAGGCTCAACCTGCCCCGAAGAAAAACGAGGATGAAAACCAAAATTACAAAAGAAGGGCGAAACCAAGGTAGCCGAACTAGCCCGATTATTAAGGGCAAACTCGGCCAATGGCAAGAAAGCCACCCAATCATCCTGATCAGCAGACACAAAGCATCTCAGATAAGTTTCTAAAGTCTGATTAGTTTGCTCGGTCTGGCCATTTGTCTGAGGATGAAATGCGGAAGAAAAAGACAAATCAATGCCCAGCTTAGCACAAAAGGCCCGCCAAAACCGAGAAACAAACTGGGACCCTCTGTTGGACACAATATTCTCCGGAATACCATGCAAACGAACCACATGCTGAAAAAACAATGGAACCAAATCAGAAAAGGAAGGCAATTTAGGCAAAGGCACCAAATGGACCATCTTAGAGAACCGGTCACAAACAACCCAGATGACCGACATCTTCTGGGAAACCGGAAGATCAGAAATAAAATCCAAAGAAATATGCGTTCAGGGCCTCTCAGGGACCGGCAAAGGCAAAAGCAACCCACTAGCACGGGAACAACAAGGCTTGGCCCCCGCACAAGTCCCACACGACTGCACAAAAGAACGCACATCACGTGACAAAGAAGGCCACCAAAAGGACCTACCAACCAAATCTCTGGTACCAAAAATACCAGGATGGCCAGCCAACACAGAACAATAAACCTCAGAAATCACTCTACTAGTCCATCTCTCAGGAACAAACAGTTTCCCCACTGGACAGCGGTCAGGTTTGTCATCCTGAAATTCCTGAAGAACCCGTCGTAAATCAGGGGAAATGGCAGAAAGGACCACCCCTTCTTTCAGAATGCCGACCGGTTCAAGGACCTCAGGAGAATCAGGCAAAAAACTCCTACAGAGGGCATCAGCCTTAATATTCTTAGAACCCGGAAGATACGAGACCACAAAATCAAAACGGGAAAAAAACAAGGACCATCGAGCCTGTCTAGGATTCAGCCGCCTGGCAGACTCGAGGTAAATCATATTTTTATGATCGGTCAAGACCACAATACGGTGCTTAGCTCCCTCGAGCCAATGTCGCCACTCCTCAAATGCCCACTTCATAGCCAACAACTCCCGATTGCCGACATCATAATTGCATTCAGCGGGCGAAATCTTACGGGAAAAGAAGGCACACGATTTCATCAAGGAACCAACAGGATCCCTCTGAGACAAAACGGCCCCTGCCCCAATCTCAGAAGCGTCAACCTCAACCTGAAACGGAAGAGAAACATCTCATTGACGCAACACCGGGGCAGAAGTAAATCGGCGTTTAAGCTCCTGAAAGGCAGAGACAGCCGCAGAGGACCAATTCGTCACATCAGTGTCTTTCTTCGTCAAATCGGTCAAGGGTTTAACCACACTGGAGAAGTTAGCAATGAAACGGAGATAAAAATTAGCAAAGCCCAAAAATTTCTGAAGGCTCTTCACAGATGTGGGTTGAATCCAATCATGAATGGCCTGAACCTTAACCGGATCCATCTCTATAGATGAGGGAGAAAAAATAAAGCCCAAAAAAGAAACCTTCTGCACTCCAAAGAGACACTTAGACCCCTTCACAAACAAAGCATTATCACGAAGGATCTGAAATACCATCCTGACCTGTTTCACATGAGACTCCCAATCATCGGAAAAAATTAAAATGTCATCCAAATATACAATCATGAATTTATCAAGATAAGTCCGGAAGATATCATGCATGAAGGACTGAAAAACAGATGGAGCATTAGAGAGCCCGAATGGCATCACAAGGTATTCAAAATGGCCTTCGGGCGTATTAAACGCAGTTTTCCATTCATCAACCTGCTTAATATGAACAAGATTATATGCCCCCCGAAGGTCAATCTTAGTAAACCAACTAGCCCCCTTAATCCTAGCAAACAAATCGGAAAGCAGAGGTAAAGGGTATTGAAACTTGACCGTGATCTTATTCAAGAGGTGATAATCAATACAGGGTCTCAAGGAGCCATCCTTCTTAGCAACAAAAAAAAATCCTGCTCCCAATGGTGAAGAAGATGGCCGAATATGTCCTTTCTCCAAAGACTCCTTAACATAACTCCGCATGGCGGTATGTTCAGGCACAGACAGGTTGAAAAGTCGGCCCTTAGGAAACTTACAGCCTGTAATCAAGTCAATCGCACTATCACAGTCCCTATGCGGTGGAAGGGAACTGGACTTGGGCTCATCGAATACATCCTGAAAATCAGACAAAAACTCTGGCATTTCAGAAGTGGAAGAAGAGGAGATTGACATCAAAGGAACATCATTATGAACCCCCTGACATCCCCAACTAGTCACAGACAGACTTCCAATCCAACACAGGATTATGTGCCTGCAACCACGGAAAACCCAGCACGATAGCATCATGTAAATTATGCAACACCAGAAATCGACAATCTTCCTGATGGGCTGGCGCCATGCACATGGTCACCTGTTTCCAGAACTGGGGCTTATTTTTAGCCAAAGGTGTAGCATCAATGCCCCTTAAAGGAATAGGGTTCTGCAAAGACTGCAAGGGAAAACCACAACGCCTGGCAAACTCAAAGTCCATTAAGTTCAAGGCGGCGCCTGAATCCACAAACGCCATGACAGAAAATGATGATAATGAACAGATCAAGGACACAGATAATAAAAATTTAGGTTGTACAGTACTGATGGTAAATGAACTAGCGATCCTCTTTGTACGCCTAGGGCAGACTGAAATGACATGAGAAGCATCGCCACAATAAAAACACTACCTATTCTGACGTCTGAATCCCTGTTGTTCCGTTCTAGACAGAATCCTATCACACTGCATTTACTCAGGCATCTGCTCTGAGGACAACGCCACAGCGCGCACAGTTCTGCGGTCCCGCAAACGTCGATCAATCAATCAATGGCCAGAGACATAGAATCACTCAGACCGAAAGGCGTGGGAAACCCCACCATAACATCTTTAACGGATTCAGAAAGACCCTTTATGAAAATTGCCGCCAAAGCATCATCATTCCATTTAGTCAACACAGACCATTTTCTAAATTTCTGACAATACAATTGTGCCGCTTCTTGACCCTGAGACAGGACCAACAAGGTCTTCTCCGCTTGATCCACAGAATTTGGTTCATCATATAATAATCCTAAAGCCTGAAAAAAGGCGTCTACATTAAGCAAGGCCGGATTCCCAGATTCCAGGGAAAATGCCCAATCCTGAGGATCACCATGCAGCAGGGAGATGACAATTTTAACTTGCTGAATGGAATCACCAGAGGATCGAGGTCTCAGAGCAAAAAACAGTTTACAGTTGTTTTTAAAACTCAAAAATTTGGACCTGTCCCCAAAAAACAAATCAGGAGTAGGAATCTTAGGCTCTAAAACTGGAGTCTGAACAATATAATCAGAAATACCCTGTACCCTAGCAGCAAGCTGGTCTACACGAGAAGCTAATCCCTGAACATCCATGCTAGCACAAGACTCCTCAGCCACCCAGAGAAAAAGAGGGAAGAAAAGAAAAAGCAGGCTACAGAAAAAAAAAAGGCTTTTTCTTCCCTTCTTCTGAGATGCATTTAACTCATTGTAGGCCAGTTGTACTGTTATTATCCGGTGACCTTGGAGCCGCATGAGACTTTCTCAGGAGTAGGTGGAAACTGTACTGACCGCAAACCCTAAACTGTCACCGCAACTAGAAGTAGCCGTGGGGTGTACCTAACACATCCTAGACACTTTGACACAGCCGGAGGACTAAATACCCCTATAGATGGAAATGGGAATTCTATCTTGCCTCAGAGCAGAACCCCAAAGGATAGGCAGCCCCCCACAAATATTGACTGTGAGTATTAGAGGAAAGACACACGCAGGCAGAAATCAGGATTTAGCAAAAGAGGCCACGCTAGCTAGATAGGAAAGGATAGGACAGAATACTAAGCGGTCAGTATTAAAACCCTAAAAATATCCACAGCAGATAATACAAAAATTCCACCATCTAACTAAAGACATGGAATGTATATCTGCATCTCCTGAGAATCCAACTTGACTGAAATATCCAAACACAGTCTAAGCTGGACAAGAAAAAACATTGAATAGTACTGAATTGTAAAGCACACAGCATGTGTGCTGTAGAAACAAAACCAGACACTTATCTTTGCTGATTTGGCAGCAGGGCTGGAGGAAACAGACAGAGATGCAAAACCTCCAAGAACAATGGACAACTGGCAAGGGCTAATGAATCCTGCACACCTAAATATCCCAGTCAGAGCTGCAATCAGCAGGGACACCTGCCCAGGAATGCAACCCAGGGACAACTGCATTACTACCAACAACCACCGGAGGGAACCCAAGAGCAGAATTCACAACAGACGTGGCCAAGCTAAAAGTGGGCCACAACAAAGACCCACATCTTCTCGCTCGACCTTCCAGTTCCAGTTTCTAGGGGACCGCAGCACACCACTATTGAAGCCAGAGCAGTGTGAAACAGTTGTTGGTTGGACAGCGGATAATGCTTCCAATCACTTAGCCACCACCACTAGAGTTGAGCGACTTTTACTTTTTTAGGATCGAGTCGGGTTTTGTGAAAACTGACTTTCTCAAAAGTCGGGTCGGGTAAAATCGGCTGATTATTGCGAAAAGTCGGGGGCCGAATGAAACACAAAACCCAATGCAAGTCAATAGGGAATCAAAGTCGGCAGTGAGGGGAGGACAGGAAAACACCTACAGTGCCCATTTTAATGCCAAAAACATCAATTCTTATTACTTAAGCTTGTCAATCTTAATTTACATTATAATAAAAATTACACATTGAAAACAGGGGGTCATTTAGCTAAAGTTGTGGGGGGGGTAGGGCTGGCTCAAGATTTTCTTGGGCCCAGGAAACGCGGAATACGTCACGGCGGTGGAGCAGGAAGAGGTAAGTATTTCAACTTTGCAAGTGCTGTGATCCTGAGCAAGCAGGGGGGCCCACTGGTTGGCACTGGCACAGGGCCCCTCATAGTACGGCGGTGTGTTTGACGGCGGTCGGCGCCTCCCACTGCCAGAGACACTTTGGCGTACTATGAGGGGCCCTGTGCCAGTGCCAACGAGTATGCCCCCCACCTGATAAAGGAACCTGCACTTTCATCTGCACCTTCTTCTTTGTCCCCGTGTAAGGTGGTATAGTATGCGGGAAGGGGAACCTGACTTTCAGCAGGGTCAGATTCTGGCTATGTAAAGTGCAAGGGGAATGTAGTGGTCTGGGTCAATGTACCAGCAGGCTCATCTAGCAGTGGCTGGACAATGGGCAGGATGAGGAGGAAACACAGATATAGGCCCAAAATAAAAAAGTAGGCTAAAAGCAGTTAAAAATTGGTAACAGGAGTACACAGGCAGCATAGCTTTCTTCAATGGAGGACAACTGTAAGGACTGGCTGACACAGTTACTAGGCCCAAATAAGTAAGTAGGCTAAATGCAGTTCAAAATTGGTAACAGGAGTACACAGGCAGCATAGCTTTGTTCAGTGGAGGAAAACTGTAAGGACTGGCGCAGACAGACACAGGTAGTAGGCCTAAAATAAAAAGTAGGCTAAATGCAGTTCAAAATTGGTAACAGGAGTACACAGGCGTCATAGCTTTGTTCAGTGGAGGACAACTGTAAGGACTGGCTGACACAGTTACTAGGCCCAAATAAGTAGGCTAAATGCAGTTCAAAATTGGTAACAGGAGTACACAGGCAGCATAGCTTTGTTCAGTGGAGGACAAGTGTAAGGACTGGCTGACACAGTTACTAGGCCCAAATAAGTAAGTAGGCTAAATGTAGTTCAAAATTGGTAACAGGAGTACACAGGCGGCATAGCTTTTTTCAGTGGAGGACAACTGTAAGGACTGGCGCAGAAAGACACAGGTAGTAGGCCTAAAATAAAAAAGTAGGCTAAATGCAGTTCAAAATTGGTAACAGGAGTACACAGGCAGTATAGCTTTGTTCAGTGGAGGACAACTGTAAGGACTGGCTGACACAGTTACTAGGCCCAAATAAGTAAGTAGGCTAAATGCAGTTCAAAATTGGTAATAGGAGTACACAGGCGGCATAGCTTTGTTCAGTGGAGGACAACTGTAAGGACTGGCGCAGACAGACACATGTAGTAGGCCTAAAATAAAAAGTAGGCTAAATGCAGTTCAAAATTGGTAACAGGAGTACACAGGTGGCATATCTTTGGTCAGTGGAGGACAACTGTAAGGACTGGCGCAGACAGACACATGTAGTAGGCCTAAAATAAAAAAGTAGGCTAAATGCAGTTCAAAATTGGTAACAGGACTAAACTGGCGGCATTGCTTTGTTCAGCGGAGGACAACTGTAAGGAGAGGCTGACACAGTGAGTGGGCCCAAATAAGTAAGTAGGCTAATGTCTGCCAATTTTTTTCATAACTAAACAGGTGGCATAGCTAGGTACAGGGGTGGGCTCCTCTACTGAGTAGCAGACAGTGGTAGTAGGCGCAAAGTATTAACTTGTCTAAATGGAGGCCAGGGCCCCCGTATATTTTAACAAACATCTATCATTTCAACAAATTTGTATTGGCAGGGCCATTGAAGGATTTAACAGCACAGACTACACAGTGGTGGAGCAGGGAGAGGTAAGTATTGCAAGTGGTAGAGCACTGTTCGAGCTGGGGGGAACACTCTCTCGTGGGCGGCGGTACTGGCACAGGGCCCCTCATATTACAACGGTGTGTCTGACTTTGGTTGTGCACCACCATCAGAGACACTTCATTGTACTATGAGGGACCCTGTGCCAGTGCCGTAGCCCAAGAGTGGGCACACCCACCTGTCCAGGCAAACGGCACTCGCACGGGTACTTGCGCCAAGTGGTGACCACGGCCCTGTGGGGGGAGTCAGCCCATTTAGGGAGGTATAAAAATGACCTATGGTGGACATTTAGCAGCTGCAAATGGAGGAATTGGAGCAGTCAGTAAGAGGAGGCCAAAAGCAAGACATTTTTCAGGCAAGCTACGTGTCAGCAGGGAAGGTGGGGCAAAATAATTTGAAATCCATGATTGGTTCATATTAATGAAGGTTAGATCATCAACATTTCGGGTAGCCAGACGTGTCCTTTTTTCGGTCAGTATTGAACCAGCAGCACTGAAGACTCTTTCTGATAGCACACTAGCAGCTGGGCAAGCGAGCTCCTGTAATGCATATTTTGCCAATTCAGGCCAGGTGTCTATTTTAGATGCCCAATAATCAAAGGGGAATGACCTGTGAGGGAGAACATCGATAAGGGAGGAAAAATAGTTTGTAACCATACTGGACAAATGCTGTCTCCTGTCACTTTGAATCGATGCAGCAGTACCTGTCGTGTCTGCGGTCATTGCGAAATCACTCCACAACCTGGTCATAAAACCCCTCTGTCCAATGCCTTCTGATTTGTGCACCTCTAACACCTCTGCCATGTTCGAAATAGATATAGAATCACTGCACTCAATGGAAAAATATGCTTTCAAGTGAATAAATTTTATTTACGGTGGTGGGTGAAGCGACAGTTTTTGACGTTTCGGCCGGACTCCGGCCTTTATCATATAGTCGCTGGAAAAAATATAAAACAATATATACAATCAGAATGTTTCATATACAAATGTACAAAATATTTACAGAATATAAGAGAGCCAGCATATCCAGGTTTGTGTGGGCGCAAATATGCAGATGCATTTAGGCTGGCGACATCAAAGAACAAAAAGATACTGGGTAACAGTAGTACAAGAATTGGCATAGAACATAAATGATTAGAATTAAATCTAAATTAAATAGACATGTGTTGTGAACTATGTTTCTGGGCTCCCTCTGGTGGTCACTAACGGTATTGTGTTAGGTATGTCTTGTTGCAGGCCTGAGCTCCAGCTGTGTCGTTAAGCAGCGGGTGTTTCCTATTTGAGTCTCCTCTGGACTCTGGACTCTTGCCTGGCATCGTTGTATCCAGACCTATTTGGTCTCCTCCGGATTCCTTTCAGTCTGCCTCATGCAAGAAAAGCTAAGTCTGTTTTGTACAATTTGGATCGTTTGCATTATTCAGTGTTTTTGTCCAGCTTGCTTTACATTTGATTTTTTGACTCGCTGGAAGCTCTAGGGGGCTGATATTCTCCCTCCACACCGTCAGTCGGTGTGGGGGTTCTTGAATGTTCAGCGTGGATGTTTTGTAGGGTTTTCTGCTAACCGCATAGTCCACTATCTATTTTCTGCTATCTAGACTATTGGGCCTCACTTTGCTGAATCTAGTTCATCTCTACGTTTGTGTTTTCCTCTTGCCTCACCGTTATTATTTGTTGGGGGCTTTCTATATCTTTGGGGTTCAATTTCTCTGGAGGCAAGCGAGGTCTTATTTTTTCCCTCTAGGGGTAGTCAGTTCTCCGGCTGGCTCGAGACGTCTAGAACCAACGTAGGCACGTTCACCGGCTACTTTTAGTTGTTTGTGTCAGGATCAGGTATGCGGTTAGCCCAGTTTCCACCTCCCTAGAGCAGTATTTATATTTTTGCTATCTTGCCGGAATATCAGAGATCCTTTGCCATTGAGATCATAACAGAATGCCAGGCCCAAAAGAAAATGTTTAATGCATCGCAGAAGCGGGATTAAAAAGAAGTTCTGAGTTTGTTTTTCTTTGCTGCAGTTTGCCTAGCTTCTTCCATCCCCTTTTTCTCTGAGTGGCTGAAACTCTGCTGCAGATATGAATGTCCAGACTTTGACTTCTAGTGTGGATCAGCTTGCTGCTAGGGTGCAAAGCATTCAGGATTTTGTTATCCATAGCCCTATGTCTGAACCAAAAATACCTATTCCTGAGCCGTTTTTTGGAGATAGATCTAAATTCCTGAATTTTAGGAATAATTGTAAATTGTTTCTGTCTCTGAAACCTTGTTCCTCTGGTGATTCCGCTCAGCAAGTTAAGATTGTTATTTCCTTCTTGCGCGGCGACCCTCAGGATTGGGCCTTCTCTCTGGCGCCAGGAGATCCTGCATTGGTGAATGTTGATGTGTTTTTTCTGGCACTTGGTTTGCTTTATGAGGAGCCTAATCTTGAAAATCAGGCTGAAAAAATGTTGCTGGTTATCTCTCAGGGTCAGGACGAAGCTGAGGTATATTGCCAAAAATTTCGGAAATGGTCCGTGCTTACTCGATGGAATGAGTGTGCACTGGCCGCAAATTTCAGAAATGGTCTTTCTGAAGCCATTAAAGATGTGATGGTGGGGTTTCCTATCCCTACAGGTCTAAATGATTCAATGGCTCTAGCCATTCAAATTGATCGACGTTTGCGGGAGCGCAAATCTGATAATCCTTTGGCGGTGCTGTCTGAACGGTCACCTGATTCTATGCAATGTGACAGAATTCTGACCAGAGCCGAGCGACAAAATCATAGACGTCAAAATGGGTTGTGTTTCTACTGTGGTGATTCAACACATTTGTTATCTCAGCATGCTCTAAACGTTTAAAGAAAAAAGTTAATCCTGTCGCCATTGGTACTTTTCAGCCTAAGTTTATTTTGTCTGTGACTTTAATTTGTTCATTATCTTCTTACTCAGTTATGGCTTTTGTGGATTCTGGTGCTGCTTTAAGTCTGATGGATTTGTCGTTTGCCAAGCGCTGCGGTTTTGTCCTGGAGCCTTTGGAAAATCCTATTCCTCTTAGAGGAATTGATTCTACGCCATTGGCAGAGAATAAACCTCAGTATTGGACGCAGGTGACCATGTGCATGACTCCTGTACATCAGGAGGTGATTCGTTTTTTGGTACTGCATAAAATGCATGATGTTGTCGTTTTGGGTCTGCCATGGTTACAGGCCCATAATCCAGTTTTAGATTGGAAAGCTATGACTGTGTCTAGTTGGGGATGTCAGGGGATTCATGGCGATTCTCCATTGGTGTCTATTGCTTCTTCTACTCCTTCTGAGATCCCTGAGTTTTTGTCAGACTTTCAGGATGTATTTAATGAGGCCAGGTCCAGTGCCCTTCCTCCTCATAGGGACTGTGATTGTGCTATAGATTTGATTCCTGGTAGTAAGTTTCCTAAGGGACGACTCTTTAATTTATCTGTGCCAGAGCATGCCGCGATGCGGAGTTATATAAAGGAGTCTTTGGCGAATTGACATATTCGCCCATCCTCGTCCCCTCTTGGTGCAGGATTCTTTTTTGTGGGCAAGAAAGACAGGTCTCTGAGACCTTGTATTGATTATCGTCTTCTGAATAAGATCACTGTTAAATTTCAGTATCCTTTGCCATTGTTGTCTGATTTGTTTGCTCGGATTAAGGGATCCAGTTGGTTCACCAAGATAGATCTTCATGGTGCGTATAACCTCCCTAAAGCAGGGAGATGAATGGAAAATGGCATTTAATACGCCTGAGGGTCATTTTGAGTACCTGGTGATGCCTTTCGGATTATCTAATGCTCCTTCTGTGTTTCAGTCCTTCATGCATGACATCTTCCGGAAATATCTGGATAAATTTATGATTATTTATCTGGATGATATTTTGGTTTTTTCTGATGATTGGGAGTCCCATGTGAACCAGGTCAGGATGGTGTTTCAGGTTTTGCGGGAGAATGCTCTATTTGTGAAGGGCTCAAAATGTATCTTTGGGGTACAGAAGGTTTCTTTTTTGGGTTTTATTTTTTCCCCTTCTACTGTGGAGATGGACCCAGTTAAGGTCCGTGCCATTCATGACTGGATTCAGCCCACGTCTGTTAAGAGCCTGCAGAAGTTCTTGGGCTTTGCTAATTTTTACCATCGTTTTATCGCTAATTTCTCCAGCGTGGTTAAACCTTTGACGGATATGACCAAGAAGGGTTCTGATGTTGCGAATTGGTCTCCTGCGGCCGTGGAGGCCTTTCGGGAGCTGAAGCGTCGGTTTACTTCAGCGCCAGTCTTGTGCCAGCCGGATGTCTCTCTTCCCTTCCAGGTTGAAGTTGATGCTTCTGAAATTGGTGCAGGGGCTGTTTTGTCGCAAAAAAGTTCTGATGGCTCCGTGATGAAGCCATGCGCTTTCTTTTCAAGGAAATTTTCGCCTGCTGAGCGGAACTACGATGTTGGTAATCGGGAGTTGTTGGCCTTGAAGTGGGCATTTGAGGAGTGGCGACATTGGCTCGAGGGAGCTAGACATCGTGTGGTGGTCTTGACTGATCATAAAAATCTGATTTACCTTGAGTTTGCCAAGCGCCTGAATCCTAGACAGGCCCGTTGGTCGTTGTTTTTCTCCCGTTTTGACTTTGTGGTCTCGTACCTGCCTGGTTCGAAGAACGTGAAGGCTGATGCACTTTCTAGGAGTTTTGTGCCTGATTCTCCGGGAGTCTCTGAGCCGGCTGGTATTCTCAGAGAGGGAGTAATTTTGTCTGCCATTTCCCCAGATTTGCGACAAGGGCTGCAAAAATTTCAGGCTGATAGGCCTGATCGTTGTCCACCAGAGAGATTGTTTGTCCCTGATGGATGGACCAACAGAGTTATTTCTGAGGTTCATTCTTCGGTGTTGGCGGGACATCCTGGGATTTTCGGTACCAGAGATTTGGTGGCCAGGTCCTTTTGGTGGCCTTCCTTGTCACGGGATGTGCGTTCTTTTGTGCAGTCCTGTGGGATTTGTGCTCGGGCTAAGCCTTGCTGTTCTCGTGCCAGCGGGTTGCTTTTGCCCTTGCTTATCCCAAAGAGGCCTTGTACGCACATTTCCATGGATTTCATTTCGGATCTTCCGGTGTCTCGGAAGATGTCTGTCATCTGGGTGGTGTGCGATCGTTTTTCTAAAATGGTCCATTTGGTGCCCTTGCCTAAGTTGCCTTCCTCCTCTGATTTGGTTCCTTTGTTCTTTCAGAATGTGGTTCGTTTGCATGGCATCCCTGAGAATATTGTATCTGACAGAGGATCCCAGTTTGTGTCCAGATTCTGGCGATCCTTTTGTGCTAAGATGGGTATTGATTTGTCTTTTTCGTCGGCTTTTCATCCTCAGACTAATGGCCAGACCGAGCGAACTAATCAGACGTTAGAGACTTATTTGAGATGTTTTGTTTCTGCTGATCAGGACGACTGGGTTACCTTTTTGCCACTGGCCGAGTTTGCCCTTAATAATCGGGCTAGTTCTGCCACCTTGGTTTCACCCTTTTTCTGCAACTCTGGTTTTCATCCTCGTTTCTCCTCGGGTCAGGTTGAACCTTCTGACTGTCCTGGGGTTGATTCTGTGGTGGATAGGTTGCAGTGGATTTGGAACCATGTGGTGGACAATTTGAAATTGTCACAAGACAAGGCCCAGCGGTTTGCCAACCGCCGCAGCATTGTGGGTCCCCGACTTCGTGTTGGGGATTTGGTTTGGTTGTCTTCTCGGCATGTTCCTTTGAAAGTCTCCTCTCCTAAGTTCAAGCCTCGCTTTATCGGTCCTTATAAGATTTTGGAAATCCTTAACCCGGTGTCTTTTCGCTTGGACCTTCCAGCATCTTTTGCTATTCATAATGTGTTCCATAGGTCCTTGTTGCGGTGGTACGTGGAGCCTATTGTTCCTGCTGTTGAGCCTCCTGCCCCGGTTTTGATTGAGGGCGAGTTGGAGTACGTGGTGGAGAAGATTCTGGATTCTCGTATCTCTAGACGGAAACTCCAGTATTTAGTCAAGTGGAAAGGCTATGGTCAGGAGGACAATTCCTGGGTTGTCGCCTCTGATGTTCATGCGGCTGATTTGGTTCATGCCTTTCACGCTGCTCATCCTGATCGCCCTGGGGGTCTTGGTGAGGGTTCGGTGACCCCTCCACAAGGGGGGGGTACTGTTGTGAACTATGTTTCTGGGCTCCCTCTGGTGGTCACTAACGGTATTGTGTTAGGTATGTCTTGTTGCAGGCCTGAGCTCCAGCTGTGTCGTTAAGCAGTGGATGTTTCCTATTTGAGTCTCCTCTGGACTCAGTCTCTTGCCTGGCATCGTTGTATCCAGACCTATTTGGTCTCCTCCGGATTCCTTTCAGTCTGCCTCATGCAAGAAAAGCTAAGTCTGTTTTGTACAATTTGGATCGTTTGCATTATTCAGTGTTTTTGTCCAGCTTGCTTTACATTTGATTTTTTGACTCGCTGGAAGCTCTAGGGGGCTGATATTCTCCCTCCACACCGTCAGTCGGTGTGGGGGTTCTTGAATGTTCAGCGTGGATGTTTTGTAGGGTTTTCTGCTAACCGCATAGTCCACTATCTATTTTCTGCTATCTAGACTATTGGGCCTCACTTTGCTGAATCTAGTTCATCTCTACGTTTGTGTTTTCCTCTTGCCTCACCGTTATTATTTGTTGGGGGCTTTCTAAATCTTTGGGGTTCAATTTCTCTGGAGGCAAGCGAGGTCTTATTTTTTCCCTCTAGGGGTAGTCAGTTCTCCTGCTGGCTCGAGACGTCTAGAACTAACGTAGGCACGTTCACCGGCTACTTTTAGTTGTTTGTGTCAGGATCAGGTATGCGGTTAGCCCAGTTTCCACCTCCCTAGAGCAGTATTTATATTTTTCCTATCTTGCCGGAATATCAGAGATCCTTTGCCATTTGGATCATTACAGAATGCCAGGCCCAAAAGAAAATGTTTAATGCATCGCAGAAGCGGGATTAAAAAGAAGTTCTGAGTTGTTTTTTTATTTATTTTTTTTTTTTTTGCTGCAGTTTGCCTAGCTTCTTCCATCCCCTTTTTCTCTGAGTGGCTGAAACTCTGCTGCAGATATGAATGTCCAGACTTTGACTTCTAGTGTGGATCAGCTTGCTGCTAGGGTGCAAAGCATTCAGGATTTTGTTATCCATAGCCCTATGTCTGAACCAAAAATACCTATTCCTGAGCCGTTTTTTGGAGATAGATCTAAATTCCTGAATTTTAGGAATAATTGTAAATTGTTTCTGTCTCTGAAACCTTGTTCCTCTGGTGATTCCGCTCAGCAAGTTAAGATTGTTATTTCTTTCTTGCGCGGCGACCCTCAGGATTGGGCCTTCTCTCTGGCGCCAGGAGATCCTGCATTGGTGAATGTTGATGTGTTTTTTCTGGCACTTGGTTTGCTTTATGAGGAGCCTAATCTTGAAAATCAGGCTGAAAAAATGTTGCTGGTTATCTCTCAGGGTCAGGACGAAGCTGAGGTATATTGCCAAAAATTTCGGAAATGGTCCATGCTTACTCAATGGAATGAGTGTGCACTGGCCGCAAATTTCAGAAATGGTCTTTCTGAAGCCATTAAAGATGTGATGGTGGGGTTTCCTATCCCTACAGGTCTAAATGATTCAATGGCTCTAGCCATTCAAATTGATCGACGTTTGCGGGAGCGCAAATCTGATAATCCTTTGGCGGTGCTGTCTGAACGGTCACCTGATTCTATGCAATGTGACAGAATTCTGACCAGAGCCGAGCGACAAAATCATAGACGTCAAAATGGGTTGTGTTTCTACTGTGGTGATTCAACACATTTGTTATCTCAGCATGCTCTAAACGTTTAAAGAAAAAAGTTAATCCTGTCGCCATTGGTACTTTTCAGCCTAAGTTTATTTTGTCTGTGACTTTAATTTGTTCATTATCTTCTTACTCAGTTATGGCTTTTGTGGATTCTGGTGCTGCTTTAAGTCTGATGGATTTGTCGTTTGCCAAGCGCTGCGGTTTTGTCCTGGAGCCTTTGGAAAATCCTATTCCTCTTAGAGGAATTGATTCTACGCCATTGGCAGAGAATAAACCTCAGTATTGGACGCAGGTGACCATGTGCATGACTCCTGTACATCAGGAGGTGATTCGTTTTTTGGTACTGCATAAAATGCATGATGTTGTCGTTTTGGGTCTGCCATGGTTACAGGCCCATAATCCAGTTTTAGATTGGAAAGCTATGACTGTGTCTAGTTGGGGATGTCAGGGGATTCATGGCGATTCTCCATTGGTGTCTATTGCTTCTTCTACTCCTTCTGAGATCCCTGAGTTTTTGTCAGACTTTCAGGATGTATTTAATGAGGCCAGGTCCAGTGCCCTTCCTCCTCATAGGGACTGTGATTGTGCTATAGATTTGATTCCTGGTAGTAAGTTTCCTAAGGGACGACTCTTTAATTTATCTGTGCCAGAGCATGCCGCGATGCGGAGTTATATAAAGGAGTCTTTGGCGAATTGACATATTCGCCCATCCTCGTCCCCTCTTGGTGCAGGATTCTTTTTTGTGGGCAAGAAAGACAGGTCTCTGAGACCTTGTATTGATTATCGTCTTCTGAATAAGATCACTGTTAAATTTCAGTATCCTTTGCCATTGTTGTCTGATTTGTTTGCTCGGATTAAGGGATCCAGTTGGTTCACCAAGATAGATCTTCGTGGTGCGTATAACCTCCCTAAAGCATGGAGATGAATGGAAAATGGCATTTAATACGCCTGAGGGTCATTTTGAGTACCTGGTGATGCCTTTCGGATTATCTAATGCTCCTTCTGTGTTTCAGTCCTTCATGCATGACATCTTCCGGAAATATCTGGATAAATTTATGATTATTTATCTGGATGATATTTTGGTTTTTTCTGATGATTGGGAGTCCCATGTGAACCAGGTCAGGATGGTGTTTCAGGTTTTGCGGGAGAATGCTCTATTTGTGAAGGGCTCAAAATGTATCTTTGGGGTACAGAAGGTTTCTTTTTTGGGTTTTATTTTTTCCCCTTCTACTGTGGAGATGGACCCAGTTAAGGTCCGTGCCATTCATGACTGGATTCAGCCCACGTCTGTTAAGAGCCTGCAGAAGTTCTTGGGCTTTGCTAATTTTTACCATCGTTTTATCGCTAATTTCTCCAGCGTGGTTAAACCTTTGACGGATATGACCAAGAAGGGTTCTGATGTTGCGAATTGGTCTCCTGCGGCCGTGGAGGCCTTTCGGGAGCTGAAGCGTCGGTTTACTTCAGCGCCAGTCTTGTGCCAGCCGGATGTCTCTCTTCCCTTCCAGGTTGAAGTTGATGCTTCTGAAATTGGTGCAGGGGCTGTTTTGTCGCAAAAAAGTTCTGATGGCTCCGTGATGAAGCCATGCGCTTTCTTTTCAAGGAAATTTTCGCCTGCTGAGCGGAACTACGATGTTGGTAATCGGGAGTTGTTGGCCTTGAAGTGGGCATTTGAGGAGTGGCGACATTGGCTCGAGGGAGCTAGACATCGTGTGGTGGTCTTGACTGATCATAAAAATCTGATTTACCTTGAGTTTGCCAAGCGCCTGAATCCTAGACAGGCCCGTTGGTCGTTGTTTTTCTCCCGTTTTGACTTTGTGGTCTCGTACCTGCCTGGTTCGAAGAACGTGAAGGCTGATGCACTTTCTAGGAGTTTTGTGCCTGATTCTCCGGGAGTCTCTGAGCCGGCTGGTATTCTCAGAGAGGGAGTAATTTTGTCTGCCATTTCCCCAGATTTGCGACAAGGGCTGCAAAAATTTCAGGCTGATAGGCCTGATCGTTGTCCACCAGAGAGATTGTTTGTCCCTGATGGATGGACCAACAGAGTTATTTCTGAGGTTCATTCTTCGGTGTTGGCGGGACATCCTGGGATTTTCGGTACCAGAGATTTGGTGGCCAGGTCCTTTTGGTGGCCTTCCTTGTCACGGGATGTGCGTTCTTTTGTGCAGTCCTGTGGGATTTGTGCTCGGGCTAAGCCTTGCTGTTCTCGTGCCAGCGGGTTGCTTTTGCCCTTGCTTATCCCAAAGAGGCCTTGTACGCACATTTCCATGGATTTCATTTCGGATCTTCCGGTGTCTCGGAAGATGTCTGTCATCTGGGTGGTGTGCGATCGTTTTTCTAAAATGGTCCATTTGGTGCCCTTGCCTAAGTTGCCTTCCTCCTCTGATTTGGTTCCTTTGTTCTTTCAGAATGTGGTTCGTTTGCATGGCATCCCTGAGAATATTGTATCTGACAGAGGATCCCAGTTTGTGTCCAGATTCTGGCGATCCTTTTGTGCTAAGATGGGTATTGATTTGTCTTTTTCGTCGGCTTTTCATCCTCAGACTAATGGCCAGACCGAGCGAACTAATCAGACGTTAGAGACTTATTTGAGATGTTTTGTTTCTGCTGATCAGGACGACTGGGTTACCTTTTTGCCACTGGCCGAGTTTGCCCTTAATAATCGGGCTAGTTCTGCCACCTTGGTTTCACCCTTTTTCTGCAACTCTGGTTTTCATCCTCGTTTCTCCTCGGGTCAGGTTGAACCTTCTGACTGTCCTGGGGTTGATTCTGTGGTGGATAGGTTGCAGTGGATTTGGAACCATGTGGTGGACAATTTGAAATTGTCACAAGACAAGGCCCAGCGGTTTGCCAACCGCCGCAGCATTGTGGGTCCCCGACTTCGTGTTGGGGATTTGGTTTGGTTGTCTTCTCGGCATGTTCCTTTGAAAGTCTCCTCTCCTAAGTTCAAGCCTCGCTTTATCGGTCCTTATAAGATTTTGGAAATCCTTAACCCGGTGTCTTTTCGCTTGGACCTTCCAGCGTCTTTTGCTATTCATAATGTGTTCCATAGGTCCTTGTTGCGGTGGTACGTGGAGCCTATTGTTCCTGCTGTTGAGCCTCCTGCCCCGGTTTTGATTGAGGGCGAGTTGGAGTACGTGGTGGAGAAGATTCTGGATTCTCGTATCTCTAGACGGAAACTCCAGTATTTAGTCAAGTGGAAAGGCTATGGTCAGGAGGACAATTCCTGGGTTGTCGCCTCTGATGTTCATGCGGCTGATTTGGTTCATGCCTTTCACGCTGCTCATCCTGATCGCCCTGGGGGTCTTGGTGAGGGTTCGGTGACCCCTCCACAAGGGGGGGGTACTGTTGTGAACTATGTTTCTGGGCTCCCTCTGGTGGTCACTAACGGTATTGTGTTAGGTATGTCTTGTTGCAGGCCTGAGCTCCAGCTGTGTCGTTAAGCAGTGGATGTTTCCTATTTGAGTCTCCTCTGGACTCAGTCTCTTGCCTGGCATCGTTGTATCCAGACCTATTTGGTCTCCTCCGGATTCCTTTCAGTCTGCCTCATGCAAGAAAAGCTAAGTCTGTTTTGTACAATTTGGATCGTTTGCATTATTCAGTGTTTTTGTCCAGCTTGCTTTACATTTGATTTTTTGACTCGCTGGAAGCTCTAGGGGGCTGATATTCTCCCTCCACACCGTCAGTCGGTGTGGGGGTTCTTGAATGTTCAGCGTGGATGTTTTGTAGGGTTTTCTGCTAACCGCATAGTCCACTATCTATTTTCTGCTATCTAGACTATTGGGCCTCACTTTGCTGAATCTAGTTCATCTCTACGTTTGTGTTTTCCTCTTGCCTCACCGTTATTATTTGTTGGGGGCTTTCTAAATCTTTGGGGTTCAATTTCTCTGGAGGCAAGCGAGGTCTTATTTTTTCCCTCTAGGGGTAGTCAGTTCTCCTGCTGGCTCGAGACGTCTAGAACTAACGTAGGCACGTTCACCGGCTACTTTTAGTTGTTTGTGTCAGGATCAGGTATGCGGTTAGCCCAGTTTCCACCTCCCTAGAGCAGTATTTATATTTTTCCTATCTTGCCGGAATATCAGAGATCCTTTGCCATTTGGATCATTACAGAATGCCAGGCCCAAAAGAAAATGTTTAATGCATCGCAGAAGCGGGATTAAAAAGAAGTTCTGAGTTGTTTTTTTATTTATTTTTTTTTTTTTTGCTGCAGTTTGCCTAGCTTCTTCCATCCCCTTTTTCTCTGAGTGGCTGAAACTCTGCTGCAGATATGAATGTCCAGACTTTGACTTCTAGTGTGGATCAGCTTGCTGCTAGGGTGCAAAGCATTCAGGATTTTGTTATCCATAGCCCTATGTCTGAACCAAAAATACCTATTCCTGAGCCGTTTTTTGGAGATAGATCTAAATTCCTGAATTTTAGGAATAATTGTAAATTGTTTCTGTCTCTGAAACCTTGTTCCTCTGGTGATTCCGCTCAGCAAGTTAAGATTGTTATTTCTTTCTTGCGCGGCGACCCTCAGGATTGGGCCTTCTCTCTGGCGCCAGGAGATCCTGCATTGGTGAATGTTGATGTGTTTTTTCTGGCACTTGGTTTGCTTTATGAGGAGCCTAATCTTGAAAATCAGGCTGAAAAAATGTTGCTGGTTATCTCTCAGGGTCAGGACGAAGCTGAGGTATATTGCCAAAAATTTCGGAAATGGTCCATGCTTACTCAATGGAATGAGTGTGCACTGGCCGCAAATTTCAGAAATGGTCTTTCTGAAGCCATTAAAGATGTGATGGTGGGGTTTCCTATCCCTACAGGTCTAAATGATTCAATGGCTCTAGCCATTCAAATTGATCGACGTTTGCGGGAGCGCAAATCTGATAATCCTTTGGCGGTGCTGTCTGAACGGTCACCTGATTCTATGCAATGTGACAGAATTCTGACCAGAGCCGAGCGACAAAATCATAGACGTCAAAATGGGTTGTGTTTCTACTGTGGTGATTCAACACATTTGTTATCTCAGCATGCTCTAAACGTTTAAAGAAAAAAGTTAATCCTGTCGCCATTGGTACTTTTCAGCCTAAGTTTATTTTGTCTGTGACTTTAATTTGTTCATTATCTTCTTACTCAGTTATGGCTTTTGTGGATTCTGGTGCTGCTTTAAGTCTGATGGATTTGTCGTTTGCCAAGCGCTGCGGTTTTGTCCTGGAGCCTTTGGAAAATCCTATTCCTCTTAGAGGAATTGATTCTACGCCATTGGCAGAGAATAAACCTCAGTATTGGACGCAGGTGACCATGTGCATGACTCCTGTACATCAGGAGGTGATTCGTTTTTTGGTACTGCATAAAATGCATGATGTTGTCGTTTTGGGTCTGCCATGGTTACAGGCCCATAATCCAGTTTTAGATTGGAAAGCTATGACTGTGTCTAGTTGGGGATGTCAGGGGATTCATGGCGATTCTCCATTGGTGTCTATTGCTTCTTCTACTCCTTCTGAGATCCCTGAGTTTTTGTCAGACTTTCAGGATGTATTTAATGAGGCCAGGTCCAGTGCCCTTCCTCCTCATAGGGACTGTGATTGTGCTATAGATTTGATTCCTGGTAGTAAGTTTCCTAAGGGACGACTCTTTAATTTATCTGTGCCAGAGCATGCCGCGATGCGGAGTTATATAAAGGAGTCTTTGGCGAATTGACATATTCGCCCATCCTCGTCCCCTCTTGGTGCAGGATTCTTTTTTGTGGGCAAGAAAGACAGGTCTCTGAGACCTTGTATTGATTATCGTCTTCTGAATAAGATCACTGTTAAATTTCAGTATCCTTTGCCATTGTTGTCTGATTTGTTTGCTCGGATTAAGGGATCCAGTTGGTTCACCAAGATAGATCTTCGTGGTGCGTATAACCTCCCTAAAGCATGGAGATGAATGGAAAATGGCATTTAATACGCCTGAGGGTCATTTTGAGTACCTGGTGATGCCTTTCGGATTATCTAATGCTCCTTCTGTGTTTCAGTCCTTCATGCATGACATCTTCCGGAAATATCTGGATAAATTTATGATTATTTATCTGGATGATATTTTGGTTTTTTCTGATGATTGGGAGTCCCATGTGAACCAGGTCAGGATGGTGTTTCAGGTTTTGCGGGAGAATGCTCTATTTGTGAAGGGCTCAAAATGTATCTTTGGGGTACAGAAGGTTTCTTTTTTGGGTTTTATTTTTTCCCCTTCTACTGTGGAGATGGACCCAGTTAAGGTCCGTGCCATTCATGACTGGACTCAGCCCACGTCTGTTAAGAGCCTGCAGAAGTTCTTGGGCTTTGCTAATTTTTACCGTCGTTTTATCGCTAATTTCTCCAGCATGGTTAAACCTTTGACGGATATGACCAAGAAGGGTTCTGATGTTGCGAATTGGTCTCCTGCGGCCGTGGAGGCCTTTCGGGAGCTGAAGCGTCGGTTTACTTCAGCGCCAGTCTTGTGCCAGCCGGATGTCTCTCTTCCCTTCCAGGTTGAAGTTGATGCTTCTGAAATTGGTGCAGGGGCTGTTTTGTCGCAAAAAAGTTCTGATGGCTCCGTGATGAAGCCATGCGCTTTCTTTTCAAGGAAATTTTCGCCTGCTGAGCGGAACTACGATGTTGGTAATCGGGAGTTGTTGGCCATGAAGTGGGCATTTAAGGAGTGGCGACATTGGCTCGAGGGAGCTAGACATCGTGTGGTGGTCTTGACTGATCATAAAAATCTGATTTACCTCGAGTCTGCCAAGCGCCTGAATTCTAGACAGGCCCGTTGGTCGTTGTTTTTCTCCCGTTTTGACTTTGTGGTCTCGTACCTGCCTGGTTCGAAGAACGTGAAGGCTGATGCACTTTCTAGGAGTTTTGTGCCTGATTCTCCGGGAGTCTCTGAGCCGGCTGGTATTCTCAGAGAGGGAGTAATTTTGTCTGCCATTTCCCCAGATTTGCGACAAGGGCTGCAAAAATTTCAGGCTGATAGGCCTGATCGTTGTCCACCAGAGAGATTGTTTGTCCCTGATGGATGGACCAACAGAGTTATTTCTGAGGTTCATTCTTCGGTGTTGGCGGGACATCCTGGGATTTTCGGTACCAGAGATTTGGTGGCCAGGTCCTTTTGGTGGCCTTCCTTGTCACGGGATGTGCGTTCTTTTGTGCAGTCCTGTGGGATTTGTGCTCGGGCTAAGCCTTGCTGTTCTCGTGCCAGCGGGTTGCTTTTGCCCTTGCCTATCCCAAAGAGGCCTTGGACGCACATTTCCATGGATTTCATTTCGGATCTTCCGGTGTCTCGGAAGATGTCTGTCATCTGGGTGGTGTGCGATCGTTTTTCTAAAATGGTCCATTTGGTGCCCTTGCCTAAGTTGCCTTCCTCCTCTGATTTGGTTCCTTTGTTCTTTCAGAATGTGGTTCGTTTGTATGGCATCCCTGAAAATATTGTATCTGACAGAGGATCCCAGTTTGTGTCCAGATTCTGGCGATCCTTTTGTGCTAAGATGGGTATTGATTTGTCTTTTTCGTCGGCTTTTCATCCTCAGACTAATGGCCAGACCGAGCGAACTAATCAGACGTTAGAGACTTATTTGAGATGTTTTGTTTCTGCTGATCAGGACGACTGGGTTACCTTTTTGCCACTGGCCGAGTTTGCCCTTAATAATCGGGCTAGTTCTGCCACCTTGGTTTCACCCTTTTTCTGCAACTCTGGTTTTCATCCTCGTTTCTCCTCGGGTCAGGTTGAACCTTCTGACTGTCCTGGGGTTGATTCTGTGGTGGATAGGTTGCAGTGGATTTGGAACCATGTGGTGGACAATTTGAAATTGTCACAAGACAAGGCCCAGCGGTTTGCCAACCGCCGCCGCGGTGTGGGTCCCCGACTTCGTGTTGGGGATTTGGTTTGGTTGTCTTCTCGGCATGTTCCTTTGAAAGTCTCCTCTCCTAAGTTCAAGCCTCGCTTTATCGGTCCTTATAAGATTTTGGAAATCCTTAACCCGGTGTCTTTTCGCTTGGACCTTCCAGCGTCTTTTGCTATTCATAATGTGTTCCATAGGTCCTTGTTGCGGTGGTACGTGGTGCCTATGGTTCCTGCTGTTGAGCCTCCTGCCCCGGTTTTGATTGAGGGCGAGTTGGAGTACGTGGTGGAGAAGATTCTGGATTCTCGTATCTCTAGACGGAAACTCCAGTATTTAGTCAAGTGGAAAGGCTATGGTCAGGAGGACAATTCCTGGGTTGTCGCCTCTGATGTTCATGCGGCTGATTTGGTTCATGCCTTTCACGCTGCTCATCCTGATCGCCCTGGGGGTCTTGGTGAGGGTTCGGTGACCCCTCCACAAGGGGGGGGTACTGTTGTGAACTATGTTTCTGGGCTCCCTCTGGTGGTCACTAACGGTATTGTGTTAGGTATGTCTTGTTGCAGGCCTGAGCTCCAGCTGTGTCGTTAAGCAGTGGATGTTTCCTATTTGAGTCTCCTCTGGACTCAGTCTCTTGCCTGGCATCGTTGTATCCAGACCTATTTGGTCTCCTCCGGATTCCTTTCAGTCTGCCTCATGCAAGAAAAGCTAAGTCTGTTTTGTTCAATTTGGATCGTTTGCTTTATTCAGTGTTTTTGTCCAGCTTGCTTTACATTTGATTTTTTGACTCGCTGGAAGCTCTAGGGGGCTGATATTCTCCCTCCACACCGTCAGTCGGTGTGGGGGTTCTTGAATGTTCAGCGTGGATGTTTTGTAGGGTTTTCTGCTAACCACATAGTCCACTATCTATTTTCTGCTATCTAGACTATTGGGCCTCACTTTGCTGAATCTAGTTCATCTCTACGTTTGTGTTTTCCTCTTGCCTCACCGTTATTATTTGTTGGGGGCTTTCTATATCTTTGGGGTTCAATTTCTCTGGAGGCAAGCGAGGTCTTATTTTTTCCCTCTAGGGGTAGTCAGTTCTCCGGCTGGCTCGAGACGTCTAGAACCAACGTAGGCACGTTCACCGGCTACTTTTAGTTGTTTGTGTCAGGATCAGGTATGCGGTTAGCCCAGTTTCCACCTCCCTAGAGCAGTATTTATATTTTTGCTATCTTGCCGGAATATCAGAGATCCTTTGCCATTGGGATCATAACAGAATGCCAGGCCCAATAGAAAATGTTTAATGCATCGCAGAAGCGGGATTAAAAAGAAGTTCTGAGTCGTTTTTTTTTTTTTTTTTTTTTTTGCTGCAAGTTTGCCTAGCTTCTTCCATCCCCTTTTTCTCTGAGTGGCTGAAACTCTGCTGCAGATATGAATGTCCAGACTTTGACTTCTAGTGTGGATCAGCTTGCTGCTAGGGTGCAAAGCATTCAGGATTTTGTTATCCATAGCCCTATGTCTGAACCAAAAATACCTATTCCTGAGCCGTTTTTTGGAGATAGATCTAAATTCCTGAATTTTAGGAATAATTGTAAATTGTTTCTGTCTCTGAAATCTCGTTCCTCTGGTGATTCCGCTCAGCAAGTTAAGATTGTTATTTCCTTCTTGCGCGGCGACCCTCAGGATTGGGCCTTCTCTCCGGCGCCAGGAGATCCTGCATTGGTGAATGTTGATGCGTTTTTTCTGGCACTTGGTTTGCTTTATGAGGAGCCTAATCTTGAAAATCAGGCTGAAAAAATGTTGCTGGTTATCTCTCAGGGTCAGGACGAAGCTGAGGTATATTGCCAAAAATTTCGGAAATGGTCCGTGCTTACTCAATGGAATGAGTGTGCACTGGCCGCAAATTTCAGAAATGGTCTTTCTGAAGCCATTAAAGATATGATGGTGGGGTTTCCTATCCCTACAGGTCTAAATGATTCAATGGCTCTAGCCATTCAAATTGATCGACGTTTGCGGGAGCGCAAATCTGATAATCCTTTGGCGGTGCTGTCTGAACGGTCACCTGATTCTATGCAATGTGACAGAATTCTGACCAGAGCCGAGCGACAAAATCATAGACGTCAAAATGGGTTGTGTTTCTACTGTGGTGATTCAACACATGTTATCTCAGCATGCTCTAAACGTTTAAAGAAAAAAGTTAATCCTGTCGCCATTGGTACTTTTCAGCCTAAGTTTATTTTGTCTGTGACTTTAATTTGTTCATTATCTTCTTACTCAGTTATGGCTTTTGTGGATTCTGGTGCTGCTTTAAGTCTGATGGATTTGTCGTTTGCCAAGCGCTGCGGTTTTGTCCTGGAGCCTTTGGAAAATCCTATTCCTCTTAGAGGAATTGGCAGAGAATAAACCTCAGTATTGGACGCAGGTGACCATGTGCATGACTCCTGTACATCAGGAGGTGATTCGTTTTTTGGTACTGCATAAAATGCATGATGTTGTCGTTTTGGGTCTGCCATGGTTACAGGCCCATAATCCAGTTTTAGATTGGAAAGCTATGACTGTGTCTAGTTGGGGATGTCAGGGGATTCATGGCGATTCTCCATTGGTGTCTATTGCTTCTTCTACTCCTTCTGAGATCCCTGAGTTTTTGTCAGACTTTCAGGATGTATTTAATGAGGCCAGGTCCAGTGCCCTTCCTCCTCATAGGGACTGTGATTGTGCTATAGATTTGATTCCTGGTAGTAAGTTTTCTAAGGGACGACTCTTTAATTTATCTGTGCCAGAGCATGCCGCGATGCGGAGTTATATAAAGGAGTCTTTGGCGAATTGACATATTCGCCCATCCTCGTCCCCTCTTGGTGCAGGATTCTTTTTTGTGGGCAAGAAAGACGGGTCTCTGAGACCTTGTATTGATTATCGTCTTCTGAATAAGATCACTGTTAAATTTCAGTATCCTTTGCCATTGTTGTCTGATTTGTTTGCTCGGATTAAGGGATCCAGTTGGTTCACCAAGATAGATCTTCGTGGTGCGTATAACCTCCCTAAAGCAGGGAGATGAATGGAAAATGGCATTTAATACGCCTGAGGGTCATTTTGAGTACCTGGTGATGCCTTTCGGATTATCTAATGCTCCTTCTGTGTTTCAGTCCTTCATGCATGACATCTTCCGGAAATATCTGGATAAATTTATGATTATTTATCTGGATGATATTTTGGTTTTTTCTGATGATTGGGAGTCCCATGTGAACCAGGTCAGGATGGTGTTTCAGGTTTTGCGGGAGAATGCTCTATTTGTGAAGGGCTCAAAATGTATCTTTGGGGTACAGAAGGTTTCTTTTTTGGGTTTTATTTTTTCCCCTTCTACTGTGGAGATGGACCCAGTTAAGGTCCGTGCCATTCATGACTGGACTCAGCCCACGTCTGTTAAGAGCCTGCAGAAGTTCTTGGGCTTTGCTAATTTTTACCGTCGTTTTATCGCTAATTTCTCCAGCGTGGTTAAACCTTTGACGGATATGACCAAGAAGGGTTCTGATGTTGCGAATTGGTCTCCTGCGGCCGTGGAGGCCTTTCGGGAGCTGAAGCGTCGGTTTACTTCAGCGCCAGTCTTGTGCCAGCCGGATGTCTCTCTTCCCTTCCAGGTTGAAGTTGATGCTTCTGAAATTGGTGCAGGGGCTGTTTTGTCGCAAAAAAGTTCTGATGGCTCCGTGATGAAGCCATGCGCCTTCTTTTCAAGGAAATTTTCGCCTGCTGAGTGGAACTACGATGTTGGTAATCGGGAGTTGTTGGCCATGAAGTGGGCATTTGAGGAGTGGCGACATTGGCTCGAGGGAGCTAGACATCGTGTGGTGGTCTTGACTGATCATAAAAATCTGATTTAACTCGAGTCTGCCAAGCGCCTGAATCCTAGACAGGCCCGTTGGTTGTTGTTTTTCTCCCGTTTTGACTTTGTGGTCTCGTACCTGCCTGGTTCGAAGAACGTGAAGGCTGATGCACTTTCTAGGAGTTTTGTGCCTGATTCTCCGGGAGTCTCTGAGCCGGCTGGTATTCTCAGAGAGGGAGTAATTTTGTCTGCCATTTCCCCAGATTTGCGACAAGGGCTGCAAAAATTTCAGGCTGATAGGCCTGATCGTTGTCCACCAGAGAGATTGTTTGTCCCTGATGGATGGACCAACAGAGTTATTTCTGAGGTTCATTCTTCGGTGTTGGCGGGACATCCTGGGATTTTCGGTACCAGAGATTTGGTGGCCAGGTCCTTTTGGTGGCCTTCCTTGTCACGGGATGTGCGTTCTTTTGTGCAGTCCTGTGGGATTTGTGCTCGGGCTAAGCCTTGCTGTTCTCGTGCCAGCGGGTTGCTTTTGCCCTTGCCTATCCCAAAGAGGCCTTGGACGCACATTTCCATGGATTTCATTTCGGATCTTCCGGTGTCTCGGAAGATGTCTGTCATCTGGGTGGTGTGCGATCGTTTTTCTAAAATGGTCCATTTGGTGCCCTTGCCTAAGTTGCCTTCCTCCTCTGATTTGGTTCCTTTGTTCTTTCAGAATGTGGTTCGTTTGCATAGCATCCCTGAGAATATTGTATCTGACAGAGGATCCCAGTTTGTGTCCAGATTCTGGCGATCCTTTTGTGCTAAGATGGGTATTGATTTGTCTTTTTCGTCGGCTTTTCATCCTCAGACTAATGGCCAGACCGAGCGAACTAATCAGACGTTAGAGACTTATTTGAGATGTTTTGTTTCTGCTGATCAGGATGACTGGGTTACCTTTTTGCCACTGGCCGAGTTTGCCCTTAATAATCGGGCTAGTTCTGCCACCTTGGTTTCACCCTTTTTCTGCAACTCTGGTTTTCATCCTCGTTTCTCCTCGGGTCAGGTTGAACCTTCTGACTGTCCTGGGGTTGATTCTGTGGTGGATAGGTTGCAGTGGATTTGGAACCATGTGGTGGACAATTTGAAATTGTCACAAGACAAGGCCCAGCGGTTTGCCAACCGCCGCCGCGGTGTGGGTCCCCGACTTCGTGTTGGGGATTTGGTTTGGTTGTCTTCTCGGCATGTTCCTTTGAAAGTCTCCTCTCCTAAGTTCAAGCCTCGCTTTATCGGTCCTTATAAGATTTTGGAAATCCTTAACCCGGTGTCTTTTCGCTTGGACCTTCCAGCGTCTTTTGCTATTCATTATGTGTTCCATAGGTCCTTGTTGCGGCGGTACGTGGTGCCTATGGTTCCTGCTGTTGAGCCTCCTGCCCCGGTTTTGGTTGAGGGCGAATTGGAGTACGTGGTGGAGAAGATTCTGGATTCTCGTATCTCTAGACGGAAACTCCAGTATTTAGTCAAGTGGAAAGGCTATGGTCAGGAGGATAATTCCTGGGTTGTCGCCTCTGATGTTCATGCGGCTGATTTGGTTCATGCCTTTCACGCTGCTCATCCTGATCGCCCTGGGGGTCTTGGTGAGGGTTCGGTGACCCCTCCTCAAGGGGGGGGTACTGTTGTGAACTATGTTTCTGGGCTCCCTCTGGTGGTCACTAACGGTATTGTGTTAGGTATGTCTTGTTGCAGGCCTGTTCTCCAGCTGTGTCGTTAAGCAGTGGGTGTTTCCTATTTGAGTCTCCTCTGGACTCAGTCTCTTGCCTGGCATCGTTGTATCCAGACCTATTTGGTCTCCTCCGGATTCCTTTCAGTCTGCCTCATGCAAGAAAAGCTAAGTCTGTTTTGTACAATTTGGATCGTTTGCATTATTCAGTGTTTTTGTCCAGCTTGCTTTACATTTGATTTTTTGACTCGCTGGAAGCTCTAGGGGGCTGATATTCTCCCTCCACACCGTCAGTCGGTGTGGGGGTTCTTGAATGTTCAGCGTGGATGTTTTGTAGGGTTTTCTGCTAACCGCATAGTCCACTATCTTTTTTCTGCTATCTAGACTATTGGGCCTCACTTTGCTGAATCTAGTTCATCTCTACGTTTGTGTTTTCCTCTTGCCTCACCGTTATTATTTGTTGGGGGCTTTCTATATCTTCGGGGTTCAATTTCTCTGGAGGCAAGCGAGGTCTTATTTTTTCCCTCTAGGGGTAGTCAGTTCTCCGGCTGGCTCGAGACATCTAGAACCAACGTAGGCACGTTCACCGGCTACTTTTAGTTGTTTGTGTCAGGATCAGGTATGCGGTTAGCCCAGTTTCCACCTCCCTAGAGCAGTATTTATATTTTTGCTATCTTGCCGGAATATCAGAGATCCTTTGCCATTGGGATCATAACAGACATGGAGCATACCCTTTAAGGTCACCGAAAGATTATTGGCACCGTTTTTTGGAATATCTCAAATTGATGATGTACATCCTAAAGGTAAAGGGATAAGGGGAAGAGTTGTTAAGAAGATAGCCTAGATATCACTGGCAAAGTGTAACATTGGGGACAGAAACATTGATGTTTTCTGTAGTGGTGCATCTCTCAACGATGTGATGTGACGTGACCGAGGGTAAGAAATGAAGGAAGGAAAAAAGAAGGGAAAAAGGAAAAAAAATTTAAAAAATATATATACCAGTTTAATGGATGGTCCAGGAGGGGTTTGTGGCAAGCCAAGGGAGCACTGTCCTGACTGTAACAACTGAGCTATAGTGGGTAAAGTGGTCAGGGTGAGGATATGGCATATACTAGCGCTAGAGTCGATTTCTGAGTGAGCGGTAAAAACAGTACTTACAAGAATTGGTGGCGCAGTAGTCCTGCGGGAGCAACGACGTGCTAGTGCAGTATATATGTACTGCACTGGAGGAGGAACAGGAGCAGCAAGCCAGTGGAGCGCTGTCCTGACCGTGGCAACTGAGCTGTAGTGGGTAGAGTGGTCAGGGTGAGAATATGGCATATGATATCGCTTAAGTTCAAGTGGGTGGTAAAATAGTACTTACTAGGATTGGTGGCGCAGTAGTCCTGCGGGAACAATGGCGTGCTGGTGCAGCGTGTGTGTACTGCACCGGAGGAGGAACCTTTTTCACATCGTGCCGTCCGGTCATGTGACCGGAAGTGAATGCCGAGCTACTGCGCCTGCGCAAGACCATAGCATGGTGTCGCTGGACACCTGCGCCTGCGTGTATAGTGTAACACCGCTCCCTGTCATGATGCAGAATGTCATGGCAGTTTGCGGTTAAGGAGGGGGAATAACTGGCGATATAGCGCACGCGCCAGTAGGACTGCACTAGCTGGGAATGTCTGTGCCTGCGTGGGTGACGGGGCCGCATTAGTACTATAAAAGAAAGAGAGAGGCACTAGTAGCTAGAGATGAAAGTAGAATCACCTTATATAAAAAAAGGAAATGTTGGCAGTGTAAATATAGTAACAATATACAGCACAATCGGCGGTTCGTACAAACAGAATGTTGGTAGTATATATAAGGTAACTATATATAGCACAATCGGCGGTCAGTACAATGAGGATGGTACAATAGACAATTGAATAAATAAGTAAATGAATAGGTAAGCAATTGAAAAAATAATAATAATCGGCATTTGTAGGAGTCCAAACAAAAGAAAAAATTGGAGGTAAGGAAAGCAAATGAAAATAAGAGAAAAAAAAGGAGAAAAAAAGAAAGGGGGGAAAAGCAAAGAACATAACCCAAAAAAAAGGGGGGGAAGGAGCAAAAAAGAAGAGGGATGCAGGTTGGTCTTACCGCCCCAGAAGAAGGATGAAGAAACTGAGACAAACGATTTTTCAAATGATTTTTCAATGGGTCTAGGGAAAGAAACATATCAGATTAGCCAATCTATTTCTCGATTTAACCCTCTGGGGTGTAGGGTATCCAAGGTGTAGATCCAATGCGTTTCCCTTTGTTTTAATAAGCGGATGTGGTTTCCACCTCTTTTTGGTCTTGGCACTTTTTCAATAATCTGGTACCTTAATTGAGATACATTGTGTTTTGCCTCTTTAAAATGTGCTGGTAGGGGTAGCCATGTCTTACCACATCGGATAGTGGACTTATGTCCAGAAATACGGTCACGTATGGCCTGGGTGGTCTCTCCCACGTATAGCAATCCACATGGGCATTTTATTATGTATACAACAAAGTTTGTTTCACATGTGAAGAAATCTTTAATAGGGTATGATTTGCCTGTTCGGGGGTGTACAACTTCATTACCTTTAATGATGTTTGAGCAACTCATACAGTTTAGGCACGGAAAAGTGCCAGTTCTGCGAAGCCCTGTGAGGGTACGTGTTGATGTTTTGTTGTTATGTCCTATGTCAGCTCTGACTACCCTATCTTTGATGTTTTGAGGTCTTCTGAGACACATTAAAGGTGGATTTCTGAATACGGTGATATTGGGATATGCTTTCGTAAGGAGAGGCCAATGTTTGTGAATCAGATTGTGGACTCTGTTCATGGATGGATGATGGTCATGAACAAAAGGTAACCTGGGTGGTTTCGTAGTGGAGGTATTGATTTCAGTATTTTCAAGGGCCCTGGACATTTCCGTGGCTAGTAGTGTGGATGGATAATTCCTAGACTTGAATTTATCTGACATTTCTTGCAATCTGGATTTTCTAGTGGCACTATCGGATACAATTCTCGTAACCCTTTTAAATTGCGACCGTGGAAGACTGTCTCTTGTGGATTTGGGGTGGCAACTGTCATAACGAAGAAGATTATTACAGTCAGTGGGCTTGGTGTAGATGTCGGTGGTCAATTTGCCCTGGGAGTCCTTCTGAACCCGTGTGTCTAAAAAAGTTATAGTCTCTGAGTCATGAGAGAGTGTGAATTTGAGTCCCTCCCTGACGCTATTGAGGGTATTGAAAAAGGTGGATAGGCTATTGAGGTCTCCAAGCCAGATACAAAAAATCTCATCAATATAGCGGAGCCATATGATGGCATGTTGCTGGAATAATGGATTGGAGTAAATGTGGTCGCGTTCGAATCTGTCCATGTATAAATTGGCATAGGCGGGGGCAACATTTGAGCCCATGGCGGTCCCGCACGTCTGGACAAAAAAATCGTCCTCAAAACGGAAGAAATTTTCCTTCAGTACTATGTTGAGAAGGTCAAGACATAATTCTCGTGACCTTGTGTCAGTGTTTGCTTCCTCCAGAGTTTGTAAAACTGCTTGTATACCCTTTTCGTGAGCAATAGATGTGTGCAGACTGTTCACATCGAGAGTACAGAGGATGCTAGTTGATGGGACTATGTCAAGAGTACGGATTTTGTTCAAAAAATCGCCTGTGTCCAAAATGAAGGATTTGGTATTGTGAGTGTATGGTGTTAGTATTTTTTCGAGAAATATTGATAGAGGATTCAGAATTGAGTCCGTTGAGGCAACAATAGGACGACCGGGTGGGTTATGTAAGTCTTTGTGAATCTTGGGTAGGGTATACAGCACTGGGGTAACTGGGTGTTGGTTGATAAGGAAAGTTTTTGTTTTGTTATCAATCGTCTTGTTTTCTAGATGTTTGTTATGGATATTGTCAATTTTTCTACATATGGTAAATGTAGGGTCGGATTGGATTTTTCTATAAGTTTTGGTGTCGGCTAATTGTCTCCTAATTTCACCCACATACTGGCTTTTGTTCATGACTACTAGGGCCCCTCCCTTGTCTGCTGCCTTAATAATGATATTCGTATTGTCCTGTAAGGATTTCAATGTTTGTTTTTCTAGTGCTGATAAGTTATGGCGGATGGGGAGTAGGCCCAACCGTTGAGTATGGATGGTTTGTTTGATGTCTCTATCTACCAGGTCCACAAATGTCTCAACGGCATGATTGGATCTGGGGGGAATAAAGTTGCTTGGATTCCTTAGACCCAAGGAGCTAATTGTGATGGACGGACTTGATTCATTATCAGGGATAGAACCTAGGGAGTTGGCTACGTGTGGTGAGATGTTTTCGAAGTGTACCTTTAATCTAATGTTGCGGTAGAATTGCTGGAGATCTTTCTCCAGTTGGAAGGCATTCCATTTAGGTGTTGGACAGAAGGAGAGACCAAGATTAAGAACTTTAAGCTCTAGGGGAGAAAGTGAATAATCAGAAATGTTGACAACTATGTTTGGACTCCTACCTGAGAGCGAAGGACCATCTGCCGATTCTCGTCTCCTCCTCCTCGACCGCCTCGTTGGTGCGTGTTTTGGCCTAAAAAAGCCGTTCTGGAGGGGGGAGCTCTGCCAGTATCGCTCCCGGATCCTGGAGATGAACCCCCGGCAGGAGAGGAGCCCCCTGAAGCTGTGTATCCTCCCTGTTGGTAACGGGGTCTCTGACGATAGCGTCTCTGAGCTGTATCCTCCCATCTATATACTCTATTATTGAGGTAATCCTCGGTGTCGCGTTGAAATTTAGACCTCTTCCTGTCTTCTAAGGTCTTCTGATGTGTTACAAGTGCTGAATCGATCTTACTTTTCAGGGTATTAAAGTCCGTAGTGCTCAAGGTTGAAGTGAGTTGTGTTTCGATTGTGGAAATTTTCTCCTCAGTCTCTTTAATGGCTTCTTGAAGATATTCGATTGTGAGTAGAATAATGTCGAAAGAGCACTTGTTCAGGATTTTCTGAAAATTAGCACAATACTTGTTATTATCAGAAAACAGAGTCGGTCGTAGATTACACCTTAATCCACGAGGTATCTTGCTCTGTCTGTGGTACTCTCCCAGTGTCGCACAATGTAAATCGTATGCTATCAGTCTCTTTCTTTCCTTTTCCCAGTCTTTTGTCTTGATGTCCCTGCTAGGGATGTGGAGAAAGTCTGTGCCAGATCTAATTCTAGATAGGATTGTGGAGCCTAGTGCATCATCGTACATGTAGGTTTCAGACGACATGGATATTCAGGTCGGTGCTAATAACCAAGAAAAACAGTCCGATTCTAGTATAGATGGTTAGCACTCGACCACGTAGAGAAAAGGTGCCAGTGAAAAGGAACCATAAGTTCCGTAAAGTCCGAAATAGATATAGAATCACTGCTAGTGTTGAGCATTCCGATACCACAAGTATCGGGTATCGGCCGATATTTGCTGTATCGGAATTCCGATACCGAGATCCGATACTTTTGTGGTATCGGGTATCGGTATCGAAACAACATTAATGTGTAAAATAAAGAATTAAAATAAAAAATATTGCTATACTCACCTCTCCGACGCAGCCTGCACCTTACCGAGGGAACCGGCAGCGTTGTTTGCTTAAAATTCACGCTTTAACTTCCTTATGCGAAGTCCCGGCTTGTGATTGGTTGCGCGCCGCCCATGTGGCCGGGACGCAACCAATCACAGCAAGCCGTGACGTAATTTCAGGTCCTTCAGGATTTTAAAATTACGTTCCGGCGTTGTGATTGGTTGCGTCGCGGTCACATGGGCGACGCGACCAATCACAAGCCGTGACGTCACGGGAGGCTGGACACGCGCGCATTTTAAAATGTGGGCCAATGTTCCAGGTGTCAATTCACTGCTTGTGCTGGGTTGAGGAGCACTTTCTTGCAAATCAACATCACTTGTGTCCCGCAAAAACCCTGTACCTGACCTTGCAACGCCACCAGTTTCTATTGCCCCCTGAGAAGCATCCTCCTCCCATAAATATTCATCCCCATCATCCTCCTCCTCCTCCTCTTCATCCGCCACCTCGTCCAGGAGAGTTCCCTGAGCAGACAATGGCTGACTGTCATCAAGGCTTCCCTCCTCCTCAGCTGCAGACTCCTGCTCCTTAATGTGCGTCAAACTTTGCATCAGCAGAAGCATTAGTGGGATGCTCATGCTTATGATGGCGTCATCTGCACTTACCAGCCGTGTGCATTCCTCAAAACACTGAAGAACTTGACAGAGGTCTTGTAGCTTCGACCACTGCACATGAGACAAATCCATGTCTGCCATCCAACTGCCTGCCCGTGTATGTGTATCCTCCCACAAATAAATTAGAGCATGCCTCTGTTCGCACAGCCTCTGAAGCATGTGCAGTGTGGAGTTCCACCTTGTTGCAACGTCGATTATTAGGAAGTGCTGGGGAAGATTCAGCGATCGCTGATGGTTCAGCATACAGCTGAAGTATACGGGCGACTGGCGGATGTGCGAGCAAAGTCTTCGCACCTTCAGGAGCAGGGCTGGTAACCCAGGATAATTTTTCAGGAAGCACTGCACCACCAGGTTCAAGGTGTGAGCCAGGCAAGGTATGTGTTTCAGTTCTGAAAGGGCTATGGCAGCCTTAAAATTCCTTCCGTTATCACTGACTACCTTGCCTGCCTCAAGATGTACACTGCCCAGCCATGACTGAGTTTCTTGCTGCAAGTACTCGGCGAGTACTTCCGCGGTGTGTCTCTTGTTGCCCAAACACTTCATTTCCAACACAGCCTGCTGACGCTCACGACTAGCTGTTCCATAATGGGACACTGTTGTGAACTCTGTTTTTGGGCTCCCTCTTGTGGTCACAACTGGTACTGTGTGAGTGCTGTCTTTGGGCTCCCTCTGGTGGTTCTTTGTGTCATTCTGAAGGTCTGAGGCAGGATCAGCTGTCTCGTTATCTCTTAGCTGGTTTCCCATTTAGTTCACCTGGACTCTCAGTTGTTGCCTGCTGGCAATGTCTTCAGTGCTATTTTGGAGCTCTCCTGCAGTCCTTCGTTATCAGTCTCTTCAAGAGAAGCTAAGTTTTGCTTGGTTCATTTTTTGACCATCAGTGGTCACATGTTTCTTGGTTTATTTTTGTCCAGCTTGCTAATATGTGATTTCCTTGCTTGCTGGTAGCTCTAGGGGGCTGAGTTTCTCCCCTCACACCGTTAGTTGGTGTGGGGGTTCTTGTATTCTCAGCGTTGATATTTTGCATAGGGTTTTTTACTGACCGCACAGTTCCCTATCTGTCTTCTGCTATCTAGTATTAGCGGGCCTCATTTGCTTAATCTGTTTTCATTTCTACGTTTGTGTTTTCCCCTTACCTCACCGTTATTATTTGTTGGGGGCTTCCTATATCTTTGGGGTGATTTCTCTTGAGGCAAGTGAGGACTTCCTTTCCCTCCAGGAGTAGATAGTTTCTCAGGCTGTGTCGAGACGTCCAGGATTTTAGGCACGTTCACCGGCTTCCTTTAGTGTGTTGGTTAGGATCAGGTTTGCGGTCAGTCCAGTTACCACCTCCCTAGAGCTCGTGTCTATGTTCATAAACTTAGCTAGTCCATTTTGTGATCCTCAGCCACTTGGATCATAACAGTACAGCAGGCCCAAAAAAGTGTTTAATGCATCGCAGAAGTGGGATAAGAGAAGCCCTGAGTACAATTTTTTGCTTCAGTCTGTCCAGCTTCTCTCATCCCCTTAATCTCTGGGTGGTTTTGTGTTCAGCTGCAGACATGGATATTCAGAGTCTGACTTCTAGTGTGGATCATCTTGCTGCAAGGGTGCAAAGCATTCAGGATTTTGTTGTTCATAGCCCTATGTCAGAGCCAAAAATACCTATTCCTGAGTTGTTTTCTGGAGATAGATCTATGTTTCTGAATTTTAAGAATAATTGTAAATTATTTCTATATTTGAGACCTCGTTCCTCTGGTGATTCCGCTCAGCAAGTTAAAATTGTTATCTCCTTGTTATGTGGCGACCCTCAAGATTGGGCCTTCTCTCTGGTGCCAGGAGATCCTGCATTGCTGAATGTGGATGCGTTTTTTCTGGCGCTTGGACTGCTTTATGAGGAACCTAATCTTGAGAACCAGGCAGAAAAGGCCTTGCTGGCTCTTTCTCAGGGCCAGGATGAAGCTGAGGTGTATTGTCAAAAATTTCGGAAATGGTCGGTGCTTACTCAATGGAATGAGTGTGCCCTGGCTGCAAATTTCAGAGAAGGTCTTTCTGAAGCCATTAAGAATGTTATGGTGGGGTTCCCCACTCCTGTAAGTCTGAATGACTCAATGGCTTTGGCCATTCAGATTGATCGGCGTTTGCGGGGGTGCAAATCTGCGCGCCATCTGGCGGTGTTTTCTGAACAGAGACCTGAGTCTATGCAATGTGACCGAGTTCTGACCAGAATTGAGCGGCAAGATCATAGACGTCAAAATGGGCTGTGGTGATTCAACTCATGTTATCTCAGCATGCTCTAAGCGCGTTAAAAAAATCGCTAAACCTGTCACCATTGGTACTACACAGCCTAAATTCATTTTGTCTGTTACATTAATTTGTTCTTTGTCATCCTACTCGGTTATGGCTTTTGTGGATTCAGGTGCTGCCCTGAATCTGATGGATTTGTCGTTTGCCAGGCGCTGTGGTTTTGTCCTGGAGCCTTTGGAATTCCCTATTCCACTGAGGGGAATTGATGCTACACCATTGGCTGAGAATAAGTCTCAATATTGGACTCAAGTGACCATGTGCATGACTCCTGTACATCAGGAGGTGATTCGCTTTCTTGTGCTGCATAATTTGCATGATGTTGTCGTGTTGGGTCTGCCATGGCTGCAGGCCCATAATCCAGTTCTGGATTGGAAAGCTATGTCTGTGTCAAGTTGGGGTTGCCAGGGGATTCATGGCGATGCTCCTTTGGTATCAATTGCTTCTTCCACTCCTTCTGAGGTCCCTGAGTTTTTGTCGGACTACCAGGATGTATTTGATGAGCCCAGATCCGGTGCCCTGCCTCCTCACAGGGATTGTGATTGTGCTATAAATTTGATTCCTGGTAGTAAGTTCCCTAAGGGACGACTTTTTAATTTGTCTGTACCAGAACATGCCGCAATGCGGAGCTATATAAAGGAGTCTTTAGAGAAGGGACATATTCGCCCGTCCTCCTCCCCTCTTGGTGCAGGATTCTTTTTTGTGGCCAAGAAGGATGGTTCTCTGAGACCTTGTATAGATTATCGTCTTCTAAATAAAATTACGGTCAAATTTCAGTATCCTTTGCCATTGTTGTCTGATCTGTTTGCTCTGATTAAGGGGTCCAGTTGGTTCACCAAGATAGATCTTCGTGGTGCGTATAACCTTGTGTGCATTAAGCAGGGGGATGAATGGAAAACAGCATTTAATATGCCCGAAGGCCATTTTGAGTACTTGGTGATGCCTTTTGGACTCTCTAATGCTCCTTCTGTGTTCCAGTCCTTCATGCATGACATCTTCCGAGAATATCTGGATAAATTTATGATTGTGTATCTGGATGACATTTTGGTCTTTTCTGAGGACTGGGAGTCCCATGTGAAGCAGGTCAGGATGGTATTTCAGGTCCTGCGTGCTAATGCCTTATTTGTGAAGGGCTCTAAATGTCTCTTCGGAGTACAGAAGGTTTCCTTTTTGGGTTTTATTTTTTCTCCTTCTACTATTGAGATGGACCCAGTCAAGGTCCAGGCTATTCATGACTGGACTCTGCCTACATCTGTTAAGAGTCTTCAGAAGTTCTTGGGTTTTGCTAATTTTTACCGTCACTTCATTGCTAATTTTTCTGGCGTGGTTAAACCCTTGACGGATTTGACCAAGAAGGGTTCTGATGTGACTAATTGGTCTCCTGTGGCCGTGGAAGCCTTTCGGGAGCTGAAGCGCCGGTTTTCTTCGGCTCCAATTTTGTGTCAGCCTGATGTCTCTCTTCCTTTTCAGGTCGAGGTTGATGCTTCTGAGATTGGAGCAGAGAAGCTCTGATTGCTCTGTGATGAAGCCTTGAGCTTTCTTTTCAAGAAAGTTTTCGCCTGCCGAGCGAAATTATGATGTTGGTAATCGGGAGTTGTTGGCTATGAAGTGGGCATTTGAGGAGTGGCGACATTGGCTTGAGGGAGCTAAGCATCGTGTAGTGGTCTTAGCTGATCACAAAAATCTGATTTATCTCGAGTCTGCCAAGCGGCTGAATCCTAGACAGGCTCGTTGGTCGTTGTTTTTCTCCCGTTTCGATTTCGTGGTCTCGTACCTGCCTGGTTCGAAGAACGTGAAAGCTGATGCTCTTTCTAGGAGTTTTGTGCCTGACTCTCCGAGAGTTTCAGAGCCGGCTGGTATCCTCAGAGAGGGAGTGATTTTGTCTGCCATTTCCCCAGATTTGCGACGAGTGCTGCAGAAATTTCAGGCGGATAGACCGGACCGTTGCCCACCAGAGAGACTGTTTGTCCCAGATAGATGGACCAGCAGAGTCATTTCCGAGGTTCATTCTTCGGTGTTGGCAGGACATCCTGGGATTTTTGGTACCAGAGATTTGGTGGCTAGGTCCTTCTGGTGGCCTTCCTTGTTGCGGGATGTGCGTTCCTTTGTGCAGTCCTGTGGGATTTGTGCTCGGGCTAAGCCTTGCTGTTCTCGTGCCAGCGGTTTGCTTTTGCCTTTGCCTGTCCCAAAGAGGCCTTGGACGCACATTTCCATGGATTTTATTTCGGATCTTCCAGTCTCTCAGAGAATGTCTGTCATCTGGGTGCTGTGTGATCGTTTTTCCAAAATGGTCCATTTGGTGCCCTTGCCTAAGTTGCCTTCCTCCTCCGATTTGGTTCCTCTATTTTTTCAGAATGTGGTTCGCTTGCACGGCATCCCTGAAAATATTGTGTCTGACAGAGGATCCCAGTTTGTGTCCAGATTTTGGCGGATCTTTTGTGCTAAGATGGGCATTGATTTGTCTTTTTCGTCGGCCTTCCATCCTCAGATGAATGGTCAAACAGAGCGAACTAATCAGACCTTGGAAACTTATTTAAGATGTTTTGTTTCTGCTGTTCAGGATGATTGGGTGACTTTTTTGCCATTGGCCGAGTTTGCCCTTAATAATCGGGCTAGTTCTGCTACTTTGGTTTCGCCTTTTTTCTGCAATTCTGGTTTTCATCCTCGTTTTTCCTCGGGTCAGGTTGAGCCTTCTGACTGTCCTGGGGTGGATTCTGTGGTGGATAGGTTGCAGCAGATTTGGAACCATGTGGTGGACAATTTGAAGTTGTCACAGGAGAAGGCTCAGCGCTTTGCCAACCGCCGTCGCGGTGTGGGTCCCCGACTTCTTGTTGGGGATTTGGTATGGCTGTCTTCTCGGTATGTTCCTATGAAGGTTTCCTCTCCTAAATTCAAGCCTCGCTTCATCGGTCCTTATAAGATTTTGGAAATCCTTAACCCGGTGTCATTTCATTTGGACCTCCCAGCGTCGTTTGCCATTCATAACGTGTTCCATAGGTCTTTGTTGCGGAGGTATGTGGTGCCTGTGGTTCCTTCTGTTGAACCCCCTGCTCCGGTGCTGGTTGAGGGCGAATTGGAGTACGTGGTGGAGAAGATCTTGGATTCTCGTATTTCTAGACGGAGGCTTCAGTATTTGGTTAAGTGGAAGGGCTATGGTCAGGAGGATAATTCCTGGGTTGTCGCCTCTGATGTTCATGCGGCCGATTTGGTTCATGCCTTCCATGTGGCTCATCCTGATCGCCCTGGGGGTTTTGATGAGGGTTCAGTGACCCCTCCTCAAGGGGGGGGTACTGTTGTGAACTCTGTTTTTGGGCTCCCTCTTGTGGTCACAACTGGTACTGTGTGAGTGCTGTCTTTGGGCTCCCTCTGGTGGTTCTTTGTGTCATTCTGCAGGTCTGAGGCAGGATCAGCTGTCTCGTTATCTCTTAGCTGGTTTCCTATTTAGTTCACCTGGACTCTCAGTTGTTGCCTGCTGGCAATGTCTTCAGTGCTATTTTGGAGCTCTCCTGCAGTCCTTCGTTATCAGTCTCTTCAAGAGAAGCTAAGTTTTGCTTGGTTCATTTTTTGATCAGTGGTCACATGTTTCTTGGTTTATTTTTGTCCAGCTTGCTAATATGTGATTTCCTTGCTTGCTGGTAGCTCTAGGGGGCTGAGTTTCTCCCCTCACACCGTTAGTTGGTGTGGGGGTTCTTGTATTCTCAGCGAGGATATTTTGCATAGGGTTTTTTACTGACCGCACAGTTCCCTATCTGTCTTCTGCTATCTAGTATTAGCGGGCCTCATTTGCTTAATCTGTTTTCATTTCTACATTTGTGTTTTCCCCTTACCTCACCGTTATTATTTTTTGGGGGCTTCCTATATCTTTGGGGTGATTTCTCTTGAGGCAAGTGAGGACTTCCTTTCCCTCCAGGAGTAGATAGTTTCTCAGGCTGTGTCGAGACGTCCAGGATTTTAGGCACGTTCACCGGCTTACTTAAGTGTGTTGGTTAGGATCAGGTTTGCGGTCAGTCCAGTTACCACCTCCCTAGAGCTCGTGTCTATGTTCATAAACTTAGCTAGTCCGTTTTGTGATCCTCAGCCACTAGGATCATAAAAGGACACCTCGTGTGCAACACTGGCAGCTGCGGATGGAGTGGTCTTGCGACTGTGCTCTGTGGACGAGCTTTCGCTTCTGGAGGAGGAGGAGGAGGGGTGGCGAACACCTACAGCCAACTGTTTCCTAGACCATAGGCTAGGCAGAACTGTCCCACTATGGCTGTCCCCTGTGGACCCTGCATCCACCACATTAACCCAGTGCGCCGTGATGGACATGTAACGTCCCTGGCCATGCCTACTGGTCCATGCATCTGTTGTGAGGTGCACCATTCTACTGACTGATTGCCTCAGTGCACGGACAATGCGGTCTTTGACATGCTGGTGGAGGGCTGGGATGGCTTTTCTCACAAAGAAGTGTCGACTGGGTAGGTCATAGCATGGTACTGCGTAGGCCATCAGGGCTTTGAAAGCTTCGCTTTCAACCAACCGGTAGGGCATCATCTCTAACGAGATTAGTCTAGCAATGTGGGTGTTCAAACCCTGTGTACGCGGATGAGAGGATGAGTACTTCTTTTCCTAACGAGAGTCTCTTGTAGGGTGAGCTGGACTGGAGAGCTGCATATGGTGGAAATAGTGGGGGTGGTGGTGGACATGGCAGTTTGAGAGAGGGTTGGTGATGGTATTCTTGATGCTGGCCTACATACATTGTTTCCTACCAAGAACCTTGTGATTCCCTGACTGCTTTGGCCTTGCGACGATACCTCCACATTTGCTGCTGGTGGTGTCCTAACCGGTGGGCTTACAGTGAGGGAAGCAATGTAGCATTGCTGACTACCTTCATTCTGAGGGGGTGCACCAATGGGACGGGACGTTTGGTAGTTAGTCCAGGCTTGCAAGTGCATGCTGGTTAAATGTCTACGCATGCACTTTTTATTTAATTTTTGGAGAGGTCTTTGAGCATTTCTTACAGATAACTTTTGACTGATCATTCGGATCTTGGTTAAAAAATTGCCACACTGCACTCTTCCTACTATGGATAACATTTTCAGGCATTGCACGCTGTGCTACTTTCACCGGATGGCCACGCTGTCCTAAAACTGTTTTTATTTTTGACAAACGTGTTTGGCCTGATACAGTCCTGCCAGATCACAGCTGTTGCGATGTAGATGGCTGCTGCGGATCATCCTCCTCCGCTTCTGAGCTACTGGCAGCAGCACCCTCTTCCCCCAATGGCTGCCAATCTGGGTCAACATCTGGGTCATCTATCACCTCCTCTTCAATGTCATGTGCACCTTCCTCTGTGTCACTGTGTAAGGTGCTATAGCGTTCGGGACGGGGCACCATAGTCTCATCAGGGTCAGATTCTGGCTCAGTACACTGCGAGGGCAATGTAGTGATCTGAGTCAATGGAACAGCATAATAATCTAGCTGTGGCTGTGCATCTGTGCACTCCATGTCGGATTCATCTAGTAATGGGCTGTTAACAATTTCCCTTTCTAACCCAGGCACGGTATGTGTAAAGAGCTCCATGGAGTAAACTGTAGTGTCGCCTGCCGCATCCTTCCACTTTTGATTTGGGTGAAGGACACAAGGAAGCGACTTGTAACTGACTGGGAGCATCCACTGATGACTCGCTGCTTTTATATTTCGAACTTTCGGAAGAGGAGGCGAAAGAGCTAGAGGCTGAGTCAGCAAGGAAAGCCAAACCTTTTTCCTGCTGCTCCGGCTTTAAAAGCGGTTTTCCTACTCCCAGATAAGGGAGCCTTCAAGGCCTTGTGTAGCCAGACAATGACGCTGGCTCAACACCTCGAGCCTTAGGTGCTATTTTGTTTTTCCCACTACCACCAGATGCTCCACCACCATCACCACCACCATCATTACCAGCTGGCAACGACCGCACACGGCCTCTACCACCGGACTTCCTAATTTTTGGGAAAATGTAACCAAAATAACAACTGTTATATGGTACTGTAAAACAAGGTAGAAGGTGTATATAAACTTGTTGCGAACTTAAATCTCCCTTTTTTGGGGGGGAGACTGCACCAAAACTCAGGCCCAGTGTATTACACTACACAATGTAAGTGGCAGAACGTGGCTGGAAGATATACGACAAACTAACAGAACTGACGTAGATCCACTTAGTGGCAATTTAAATCTCCCTTTCTTTGGGGGGAGACTGCACCAAAACTCAGGCCCAGTGTATTACACTACACAATGTACATGGCAGAAAGTGGCTGGCTGATATACCACAAACTAACAGGACTCCAGTATATCCTCTTTGTGAGAATTTGAATCTCCCTTTTTTGGGGGGAGACTGCACCAAAAAAAGGCCCTGTGCATAAAACACCACAATGTATGTGGCAGAAAGTGGCTGGCTAATATACCACAAACTAACAGGACTCTAGTATATCCACTTTGTGAGAATTTGAATCTCTCTTTTTTTGGGGGGAGACTGCACCAAAAAAAGGCCCTGTGCATAAAACACCACAATGTACGTGGCAGAAAGTGGCTGGCTGATATACCACAAACCCAGAGGACTCTAGTATATCCACTTTGTGAGAATTTGAATCTCACTTTTTTTGGGGGGAGACTGAACCCAAACTCAGGCCCAGTGTATTTTACAATGCAATGTGAGTGGCAGCAAGTGGCTGGCTGATACACGAGAAACTAAGAGGACTGAGGTATATCCACTGTTGTGAATTCCGTTCTCGGGCTCCCTCCTGTGGTCATGAGTGGTACTGTGTGAGTTTGTTCTTGGGCTCCCTCTGGTGGCCTTTAGCGATATGGCTGGGCTCAGCTGTTTCATCTCCTGCTAGGCTGGGCCTATTTAACTCACCTGGACCTTTACTTGTCGCCTGCTGTCGGTGTATTCAGTCCTGATCCTGTGCTTTCCTGAATATTCCTTGTGACCAGTCTCCTGCTATGAGAAGCTAAGTTTGCTTGTTCAGTTTCTCATTATTTCCTTGAAAACGTTTCTCATTATATTATGAGTTCAGCCCAGCTTGCTTTTATGTGATTCTTTGCTTGCTGGTTAGTTCTGGGGTGCAGAGTGCGCCCCTCACATCGTGAGTTGGTGAGGGGGTTCTTGTATTCTCTGCGTGGTTTACTTTTGATAGTTTTTGTACTGACCGCACAGACACCTATCTTTATCTGCCTATCTAGTATTAGCGGGCCTCATTTGCTAAACCTGTTTCATCTCTACGTTTGTGTTTTCCCCTTAAACTCACCGTTATTATTTGTGGGGGGCTATCTAAAACTTTGGGGATATTTCTCTGAGGCAAGTGAGGTCTTTGCTTTCTTTCTAGGGGTAGTCAGTTTCTCAGGCTGTGACGAGGCGTCTAGGTTTTCAGGTAACGCTCCACAGCTGCCTTTAGTGTGTTTGGATAGGATCAGGATTGTGGTCAGTATAGCTTCCACATCCCCAGAACTTGTCCTATATATTCAGGGTATATGTGTCAGGTCAGTTTGAGATCCTACCACCAGGATCATAACAATCCACTTTGTGAGAATTTGAATCTCACTTTTTTTGGGGGGAGACTGAACCCAAACTCAGGCCCAGTGTATTTTACAACGCAATGTGAGTGGCAGCAAGTGGCTGGCTGATACACGAGAAACTAAGAGGACTGAGGTATATCCACTTTGTAAGAATTTCAATCTCACTTTTTTGGGGGGGAGACTGAACCCAAACTCAGGCCCAGTGTATTTTACAACGCAATGTGAGTGGCAGCAAGTGGCTGGATGATACACGACAAACTAAGAGGACTGAGGTATATCCACTTTGTGAGAATTTGAATCTCACTTTTTTTGGGGGGAGACTGAACCACAGCTCAGGCCCAGTGTATAACCCAACACAATGTAAGTGGCAGAACGTGGCTGGCTGATATACGACAAACTAAAAGAACTGACGTATATCCACTTTGTGACAATTTGCATCTCCCTTTTTTTGGGGGGAGACTGCACCCAAACTCAGGCCCTGTGTATAAAACAACGCAATGTGAGTGGCAGCAAGTGGCTGGCTGATATACGACAAACTAAGAGGACTGAGGTATATCCACTTTGTGAGAATTTCAATCTCCCTTTTTTGGGTGGGAGACTGAACCCAAACTCAGGCCCAGTGTATAAAACAACGCAATATGAGTGGCAGCAAGTGGCTGGCTGATATACGACAAACTAAGAGGACTGAGGTATATCCACTTTGTGAGAATTTGAATCTCACTTTTTTTGGGGGGGAGACTTAACCCAAACCCAGGCCCAGTGTATAAAACAACGCAATGTGAGTGGCACCAAGTGGCTGGCTGATATACGACAAACTAAGAGGACTGAGGTATATCCACTTTGTGAGAATTTGAATCTCACTTTTTTTTGGGGGGAGACTTAACCCAAACCCAGGCCCAGTGTATAAAACAACGCAATGTGAGTGGCACCAAGTGGCTGGCTGATATACGACAAACTAAGAGGACTGAGGTATATCCACTTTGTGAGAATTTCAATCTCACTTTTTTTTTTGGGACACAGATTCCAAACTCAGGCCCAGTGTATAAAACAACGCAATGTGAGTGGCAGCAAGTGGCTGGCTGATATACGACAAACTAAGAGGACTGAGGTATATCCACTTTGTGAGAATTTCAATCTCACTTTTTTTTTGGGGACACAGATTCCAAACTCAGGCCCAGTGTATAAAACAACGCAATGTGAGTGGCAGCAAGTGGCTGGCTGATATACGACAAACTAAGAGGACTGAGGTATATCCACTTTGTAAGAATTTGAATCTCACTTTTTTTTGGGGGGAGACTGAACCCAAACTCAGGCACAGTGTATAAAACAATGCAATGTAAGTGGCAGCAAGTGGCTGGCTGATATATGAAAAAATACATGGACTGTAGTACAATTTCAATCTCCCTACAATGATCTCAGGACAAGTATGGCAGCAATAAAAAGGACTGCTGCACACAAAAGTGTGGACAAATAAACAAGATAACTGTGCAGAAAGGAGCAACAGGATTTTTGCTTTTAAGGCCATGTGCACACGTTCAGTATTTTTCGCGTTTGTTTCGCGTTTTTTCGCTATAAAAACGTGATAAAAACGTGAAAAAAACGCGAAAAAAATGCTAACATATGCCTCCCATTATTTTCAGTGTATTCCGCATTTTTTGTGCAAATGTAGCCTTTTTTTCCGCAAAAAAATCTCATCGCGGAAAAAAAAGCAACATGTTCATTAAAATGCGGAATTGCAGGGGATTCCGCACACCTAGGAGTCCATTGATCTGCTTACTTCCCGCACGGGGCTGTGTACACCATGCGGGAAGTAAGCAGATTATGTGCGGTTGGTACCCAGGGTGGAGGAGAGGAGACTCTCCTCCACGGACTGGGCACCATATAAGTGGTCAAAAAATAAGAATTAAAATAAAAAATAGTCCTATACTCACCTTCGATGTCTTCCCGCCTCTCAGCTGCATGCTGCCGCTTCGGTTCCTGTAGCTGGTGTACGGTGAAGGACCTGCCGATGACGTCACTGTCTTGTGATTGGTCGAGACCGGTCATGTGACCGCTCACGTGACCGCGACGTCATGGAAGGTCCTGCGCGCACACACCATCTATACGGAACGGACGCCGGTGAGGAGATCAGCTGTCTGCGGGTGAGTATAAGCATTTTTTTTATTTTTTTTAATTATTTTTAAACATTCTATCTTTTACTATAGATGCTGCAAAAGCAGCATCTATAGTAAAAAGTTGGTCACACTTGTCAAACGCTATGTTTGACAAGTGTGACCAACCTGTCAGTCAGTTTTCCAAGCGATGCTACAGATCGCTTGGAAAACTTTAGCATTCTGCAAGCTAATTACGCTTGCAGAATGCTAAAAAAACGCGAAAAAAACGGAAAAAAAACGGAAAATAAAAAAAGAGGATTTCTTGCAGAAAATTTCCGGTTTTCTTCAGGAAATTTCTGCAAGAAATCCAGACGTGTGCACATACCCTAAAAAGCAGTTGGTTTGCACAGCAGTAGTGCAAACAGCAATGCAGCTATCAGGGAGCCTTATAAGGCAGCCTAATAAACTACAGAGCTGATGCACAAAGATATAGCCTCCACTGTCCCTGCAAAACAAAGGTGGTGTTGGACAGTGAAAATTGCTACAGCACAAGCGGTTTGGGGGTTAATCTTCCCTCCCTAACTATGTCCCTTCTTCTGGCGAAGCTGCAGCAACCTCTCCCTATGCTAAGATCGGCAGAAGTAAGACGGCGATCGGCGTGCATGCCCCTTTATACCCCCTGTGACGCCACAGAAAGCAAGCCAATCACTGTCATGCCCTTCTCTAAGATGGTGGGGACCGAGACCTATGTCATCACGCTGCCCACACTCTGCGTCCTCCTTCATTGGCTGAGAAATGGCGCTGAACGCATCATACAAAATGCGACTTTGGCGCGAAGATCGCCGACCTTATGGCCGATCCCACACTAGGATCAGGTCGGGTTTCATGAAACCCGACTTTGCCGAAAGTCGGCGATTTTTGAATTTGTCCGATCCGTTTCTCTCAACCCTAGTATCCACATTAAAATTGGATGAAGGGTTTAGGACTTTCTGATCCTTATCATGTGCCACCCTGTTTTTAAAGGGACCAAAAGTAATTGGACAGATTAAATAATTTTAAATAAAATGTTAATTTTTAGTACTTGGTTGAAAACCCTTTGCTAGCAATGACTGCCTGAAGTCTTGAACTCTTGGACATCACCAGATCCTGTGTTTCCTCCTTTTTGATGCTCTGCCAGGCCCTCACTGCAGTGGTTTTTTTAGTTGCTGTTTGTTTGTGTGCCTTTTTGTCTGAAGTTTAGTCTTTAACGAGTAAAATGCATGCTTAATTGGGATGAGATCAGGTGACTGACTTGGCCATTCAAGAATATTCCACTTCTTTGCTTTAATAAATTCCTGGGTTGCTTTGGCTTTATGTTTTGGGTCATTGTCCATCTGTAGTATGAAACGGCAACCAATCAGTTTCACTGCATTTGGCTGGATCTGAGCACACAGTATGTCTCTGACCTCAGAATTCATTCGGCTGCTTCTGTCCTGTGTCACATCATCAATAAACACTAGTGACCCAGTGCCACTGGCAGCCATGCATGCCCAAGCCATCACACTGCCTCCGCCGTGTTTTACAGATGATATGGTATGCGTTGGATCATGAGCTGTACCACACCTTCGCATACTTTTCTCTTTCCATAATTTTGGTAGAGGTTGATCTTGGTTTCATCTGTCCAAAGAATGTTCTTCCAGAACTGTGCTGGCTTTTTTAGATGTTTTTTAGCAAAGTCCAGTCTAGCCTTTTTAGCCTTGATGCTTATGAGTGGCTTGCACCATGCAGTGAATCCTCTGTATTTGCTTTCATGCAGCCTTCTCTTTATGGTAGATTTGGATATTGATACGCCTACCTCCTGGAGAGTGTTGTTCACTTGGTTGGCTGTTGTGAAGGGGTTTCTCTTCACCATGGAGATTATTCTGCGATCATCCACCACTGTTGTCTTCTGTGGGCGCCCAGGTCTTTTTGCATTGATGAGTTCACTGGTGCTTTCTTTCTTTCTCAGGATGTATCAAGCTGTAGATTTTGCCACTCCTAATATTGTAGGAATTTCTCGGATGGGTTTTTTCTGTTTTCACAGCTTAATGATGGCTTGTTTCAAATGCATGGAGTGCTCCTTTGACCGCATGTTTACTTCACAGCAAAACCTTCCAAATGCAAGCACCACACCTCAAATCAACTCCAGGCCTTTTATCTGCTTAACTGAGAATTACATAACGAAGGGATTGCCCACACCTGTCCATAGCCTTGGAGTCAATTGTCCAATTACTTTTGGTCCCTTTAAAAACAGGGTGGCACATGATAAGGAGCTGAAACTCCTAAACCCTTCATCCAATTTTAATGTGGATACCCTCAAATGAAAGCTGAAAGTCTGAAATTCAACTGAATTGTTTTGTTTAAAATTCATTGTGGTAATGTCTATAACCAAAATTAGAAAAATGTTGTCTCTGTCCAAATATATATGGACCTAACTGTATAATTATAATGTTTATTATTAATTTTCTGCTTTTCTGCTTTTTTACGTACGGTCCCGAACTTTACAGTTTGGGTTCGCCCATCCCTACTCTTTGCTCCTTTTTCTGAGCGTCACTCAGTTCATTTTTCACCCCAGACCACAGTCATAGAACTTCTTAGAGGAGATGATAAGGCACCCAGTGATAGACAGTTCAACACATAGGATATAGAAAACAGCAGAGCAACACATTTTCATGAAACACAGTTGCAAAAAAGATTTTTTGCCAAAAGATACATGCATTTAAATAAGAACAAAGCTTTGTCGCAGAGATGTCCACATTAGAATGGTCTCCTTCTTTAAATCTAGTGTCAAAACCTGGATTTGTCATTCTCTCAAAAAATTCAGTATGAACCTACATGAACTATTTTAATTATAATTTAGAATAAGGCTTTCATCTTTCTAGGTACTGTTTTTACTGCTTTATCTTATACAGGCTACTTTCCATCCACAAGAATCAAATCTATTCCCACTTTAGAATCTGTTCTCATCTGCATTAAGAATTCTATTTCTCTGTTCTGTTAAAGGAAAGGAAAAATGGAATTTATGTAGCAGACGCATCAATCATATGATGGACACATGTGGCATTCAACAGCCAAAACTGCTTAAAATAGTGTCTGTAGGTATTCAGTCATCTCACTGGATGATATAGCAGAGTATTCTGCACTAATTTTCATGGAAGGTTCTATAACGAAAGCTCTTAACCAAGCATACAGTTCAAATATGAACAAAGACTTGCCTATTTGCTCGTTTGATGTTTCCTTTCACGGCTTGTCAATCCATGATGCAATTTGTTAACATTTGCTCAAAGGAATATTCTTATATTTGATACTGTATGTATGAGGGATAACGTTTTTTCTTGTGAAGAGTGACATGCCAAAATAAGAACACTTATACATGTGTCTGCAAATTGAGATTCTAGTTTGGCTTTTATCCTAAGTCATGTGGCAATGCTCGTTATAGGGTTGATATTGACTTTTAGGAGTGCTACTTCCAACAGATGGCACTAGAATTCTGGTCTCCTTCTTCCCTCAAGAGTCAATTTGCATATTTAATTTCTTAGAAGAGCATTGCATGGCCTATAAGTCTCTTTACACTTGCATGTCTGGCATGTCACTCTTCACAAGGAGAAACGTTATCCCTTAGATCCCATGTAGAAGACTCTCATACAGCCAAACAGATTTCATGCTTTGCACTGAGTGCAAAACCCCAAAATATATGGTTTGGCTTTTATCCTAAGTTATGTGGCAAGGCTCCTAAAAGTGTTAAAGGGTTGATATTGACTTTTAGGATTGCTACTTACTATAGGTGGCACTAGAGTTCTTTTTCTCTTCCTCTCTGAAGAGATAAGTTGCATACTATATGTATGACGTACCTACAGGATAAGTTACCTCTGGTACTGGCGCCTATCTCCAGAGGTCCCATGACAGCCCAACCATTAAATGTAGCCGCCCATGAATAGCTTTCTTTGTTCACTTCTATGAGCAAACTTCCATCATGTGGATATTCCATAAATGTCTAAGATTAAAACACGCCTTTCCCAGTCCTTTTAAGTAAATCTTTCCAAGCTACAGATGAAGCCAAGATTAACTTGATAATGCACCATCTTGACAACTTCATACACACAAAGCGTGTTCACATGCTGACCACAACAAACGCACCTTTAGTACCACAGTTACGGGCAGACTTTTTTATGTAAATAGCTACAGTGCAGACGAAAAGTTTGGACACACCTTGTTACGGCTAGCGGAACGCACCGAATAAATAGAGATGTTTTTATTGATATTGGTGCTTTCGCAGCCCGGGGTCTACCGTGCAGGAGTACCTGTTGCTAGCAACAGCGGCACGATATGGCGGTATGGACTAACTCAGTTACTTCACCGAGTAGTCGTGAAAGAAAAGCACTGTGCCCTGTTAGGCTTCACAGAGGCACAGGCTAACTGCCCACACAGAGAGCAGTCAGTGGTCACGCATGCACACAAAACTCCTCGCCGGAGGTGCCAGCATTCTAGGGGCTTATTTCAGCCGGGTCCCTGAACACATACTCTCGTGACCACACTGGCACAAAGCACTTAACAAAGAACAATACTAGCTCATGGCTGTGCGGTCATGCGAACCTTAAATAGCTGCAGCACGTACAGGACCTTCCTAGAAGGACCAAAGAGAAGCTACACCAGAGCGTGAGCACCTACAGGACCTTCCTGAAGGAGCCAATGACCTTAGCTGCAGTATCAGATCATGTGACCCTCGATCTCCACTGAGAGATCTTACTCTGGGCATGCTCAGAACGAGCAAAGCAGGACTTAGACCCAGAAGTGTCTGCTCGCCGCTGCCCAGCACCGACTTCAATGGCAGAAGCAGGAAAGGCAGCAGTAACTCTTAGCACAGAGTCAGACTGAGCGAGACGCTGGGACCGACGTCTCCGCTGAGCAGGCTCCACTGCAGCAGGAAAATAATGGGAGACCGCAGCGGAGATGGACTGAGATTCCCCCTGTGCAGAGGAGGGAACTCGACCCCTAACACACCTTCTCCTTTAAAGATTTTTCTGTATTTTCATGACTAAGAAAATTGTACATTCACACTGAAGGCATCAAACTATGAATTTACACATGTGGAATGATATACTTAACAAAAAAGTGTGAAACAACTGAAATTATGTCTTATATTCTAGGTTCTTCAAAGTAGCCACCTTTTGCTTTGAAGACTACTTTGCATTCTCTTGATGAGCTTCAAGAGGTAGTCACCAGGAATGGTTTTCACTTCACAGGTGTGCCCTGTCAGGTTTAATACATGGAATTTCTTGCCTTATAAATGGGGTTGGGACCATCAGTTGTGTTGTGCAGAAGTCTGGTGGATACACAGCTGATAGTCCTACTGAATAAATTGTTAGAATTTGTATTATGGCAAGAAAAAAGCAGCTAAGTAAAGAAAAATGAGTGGCCATCGTTACTTTAAATAATGAAGGTCAGTCAGTCCGAAAAATTGGGAAAACTTTGAAAGTGTCCCCAAGTACAGTGGCAATAACCTTCAAATGCTACAAAGAAACTGCCTCACATGAGGACCGCCCCAGGAAAGGAAGACCAAAAGTCACCTCTGCTTCAGAGGATAAGTTTATCCAAGTTACCAACCTCAGAAATCGCAGCTCAGATTAGAGACCAGGTCAATGCATGCCACACAGAGTTCTAGCAGCAGACACATCTCTACAACAACTGTTAAGAGGAGACTTTGTGCAGCAGGGCTTCATGGTAAAATAGCTGCTAGGAAACCACTGTTAAGAACAGGCAACAAGTGGAAGAGACTTGTTTGGCCTAAAGAACACAAGGAATGGACATTGGACCAGTGGAAATCTGTGCTTTGGTCTGATGAGTCCAAATTTGAGATCTTTGGTTCCAACCACCGTGTCCTTGTGCGATGCAGAAAAGGTGAACAGATGGACTCTACATGCCTGGTTCCCACCGTGAAGCATGGAGGAGGAGGTGTGATGGTGTGGAGGTGCTTTGCTGGTGACACTGTTGGGGATTTATTCAAAATTGAAGGCATACTGAGCTAGCATGGCTACCACAGCATCTTGCAGCGGCATGCTATTCCATCAGGTTTGCGTTTAGTTGGACCATCATTTATTTTTCAACAGGACAATGACCCCAAACACACTTCCAGGCTGTGTAAGGGCTATTTGACCAAGAAGGAGAGTGATGGGGTGCTATGCCAGATGACCTGGCCTCCACAGTCACCAGACCTGAACCCAATCGAGATGGTTTGGGGTGAGCTGGACGGCAGAGTGAAGGCAAAAGGGCAAAAAGTGCTAAGCATCTCTGGGAACTCCTTCAAGATTGTTGGAAGACCATTCCCGGTGACTACCTCTTGAAGCTCATCAAGAGAATGCCAAGAGTGTGCAAAGCTGTCATCAAAGCAAAAAGGTGGCTACTTTGAAGAACCTAGAATATATGACATAATTTCAGTTGTTTCACACTTTTTTGTTAAGTATATAATTCCACATGTGTTAATTCAAAGTTTTGATGCCTTCAGTGTGAATGTACAATTTTCATAGTCATGAAAATACAGAAAAATCTTTAAATGAGAAGGTGTGTCCAAACTTTTGGTCTGTACTATATGTAAATTGCAACACCACAGGTGTCATCTATTTAATAGAATGTGTGGAATGTAACATCCAGTATGTAAGATGTGGAATGTAACATCCAGTACGTAGAATATACTACTGGCCCTTTAAAAAAGCAATTAAAAGACACATATCTGATGCTTCTAGCTCTACAGCCCTTAATACATCAGCAGTCTCAAAGCATTTTTCCCACAAGCATAATGGTAATACTAATGCATTAAAATTCATGGGCATTGAAAGAGTGTTCAAACCAAAGAGAGGTGGGGAACTTAAGAGGAAAATTCTTAATAATCATTCTGGATCTAAAAATTGCACCCCAGATAGCCTTTAGGTATGAATTCCCAACAAGATCTGATTCTTCAGTATAACTGATTTTTTTTCTTTTTAGATTTTATGGAATTTGTTTTATTATTTGCCGAGAATTTATTTTATGTCTGTGCTCTAGTGAATAGTTAAATTCAGTTATAGTGCACCTGTGTTTAGGTTACTAAAGGGTTAAAAATTTGGATTGTTTAGCCATTTGATTTCACTCACCTGATATCTCTAACCATGGACTTTTTATAAATCTGTTTTCTATCTACCTGCATATGCCATGACTAAGGCTTATCACTGAAACGCGTAGGATTTTCATATGTGCATCATCTGTACAGTTACCTATCCTGGTTGCTCTCAATTTTAAAAGGTCTAAATAAAAAGTTGTTTTTATCCCTCTATTGGGTTTATTTTTTCATCGCTGGAGAACTTTCCTTCATTTTTTTCTATCTTGACAATTTGTCACAGAAGGTTAGCTCACTTAAGAGTGTTAAGATAAACTATCATTGCACAAGCTAGTGATTAGTGTTGAGCATTCCGAAACCGCAAGTATCGGGTATCGGCCAATTTTTGCGGTATTGGAATTCCGATCCCGAGTTCCGATATTTTCAGTATATCGGATACCGGAATCGGAAGTTCCCATAATTCAGAGCCAGAATTCAGCCAATGAGGAATGTTTAGCAGTGTGGGCACATCCTGTTCTGCATGGTAGGCATGTAAGTGCTGGCATGGCTGTGATTGGCTGCTGAAATGATGTCATGATGCACTATAAAAGTCGCCGCCACCATTTTGGGCTCACTCTGATGTGAATTCAGTTAGGGACAGAATGCTGTGTTCTGACTGAGGGCCAATAGCGATTTGCTTAATTGTGCTTTACCCAGGCTAATTTAGCAACCGCTGTGTGAGAACCTTGCTTTTGCCTTTCAGCGCTATTTACAGCTGTCTGCAAGGTCTCTGTGTGTGTGAGTGCAGCTCACTCTGTAGTCTATCCGCAGCCACAGCCGGTTGTAGTCAGCTCAGCGTGCTTCACTGCCTCATACTGTTTAATCCATTGTCCTTTTTTGCAATTAGTGCAGCCTGCTGCACATTTTTTTCAAATGTATCCTATTAGTGGCTTTCCATCCGTATCCTGCTAGATTGTGGAAAAACACTATATAGGATTACATAGAGGAGGTTTTTTTGGCCTTGCAGCGCCGTTTACGGCTGTCTGCACGGTCTTCGTGTGAGTGCAGCTCACTCTGTAGTCTGTTCTGCCACTACAGCCGGTTGTAGTCAGCTCAGGGTGCGTCACTGCCTCATACCGTTCCAGTGACCGTTTTTCAAATAGTGCAGCCTGCTGCACATTTTTTCAAATTTATCCTATTAGTGGCTTTCAATCCATATCCTGCTAGATTGTGCAAAAACACTATATAGGATTACTTAGAGGAGCTTTTTTGGCCTTGCAGCACCGTTTACAGATGTCTGCATGGTCTCCGTGTGAGTGCAGCTCGCTCTGTAGTATGTTCTGCCGCCACAGCCGGTTGTAGTCAGCTCAGGGTGCGTCACTGCCTCAGACCGTTCCATTGTCCATTTTTGCAATTAGTGCAGCCTGCTGCACATTTTTTCAAATTTATCCTATTAGTGGCTTTCCATCCGTATCCTGCTAGATTTTGGAAAAACACTATATAGGATTACGTAGAGGAGCATTTTTTGGCCTTGCAGCGCCGTTTACGGCCTTCTGCGCGGTCTGTGTGTGAGTGCAGCTCGCTCTGTAGTCTGTTCTGCTGCCACAGCCGGTTGTATTCAGCTCAGGGTGCGTCACTGCCTCATACCATTTCATTGTCCTTTTTTGCAATTAGTGCAGCCTGCTGCACATTTTTTCAAATTTATCCTATTAGTGGTGTAACGGGTCTACTGTGCTGTAGTACCTCTTTAGGTACCACCCCGTGTTTCAGGAGGTCCACTCTGCCTTGGCTGGATTCTGAATGAAGGACGCTGGCTGGAATTCCTTGATTACATGGGTGCATATAAAATCTCACTGCTTCTCCACGTATTTCCAGTCTAAATAACACTTTATTCACAGCACACAGAATATATAACACAGATACAGAGGGCAGGCCAATAGAAAAACAGCAGGCCAGACATACATTACAATAGCCGCAGGTGGCCGGAGCCTGCCGATATTTACTGTGGGAATTACAAAGGTGGGGGAGGTCAGAAGGAGAATAACTAGTCCAGAGGCGCAGGCTGTGGACTGATGCATTTCACATGGAACCTATTATACACATATATACTGCATAACATATTCTTGGTGACTCCCCTTTTCAGCGACGCGATCGGCATACACAGTCTGATCCTTAACGGATCGGTTTGGGGATGACCGAAGTTTATGGGGTTGGTACAAGTTCCGTTTGTCGACTTAGTCCATCGGCGTTACCGTTTTGTTTGCCGGGTCTGTAGTGGATGGTGAAGTCCAGAGATTGTAGGGCTAAACTCCACCGCAGTAATCTGGCGTTGTCTCTGGAGACCCGATTAAGCCAGACTAGGGGATTATGGTCCGTTAGGAGGGAAAACTGTCATCCATACAAATATGGTTGTAACTTTTTGAGTGCCCATACTATTGCCAGGCACTCCTTCTTGATGGCCGCATAGCTCACTTCACGGAGCAGTAGTTTCCTACTCAGGTAAGCTACCGGGTGTTCTTGGCCGTCCGGCCCGACTTGGCTCAGTACTGCCCCCAATCCAAACATAGAAGCATCTGTGTGAACCAGGAAACGTTTAGTTGGATCGAGAGCGGCCAATACAGGGGTATTGGTGAGGGCGTCCTTTAGCTGGCGGAAGGCTTCCTCACACTCTGAGGTCCAGGTTACCTGGCGGGGTTGGTTCTTACGGGTCAGATCAGTGAGGGGCTTGGCTACGCTGCTGTGATACGCCGCTGTCCCTAGAAATGCCATGACCTGGGTTTTAGTGCGTGGGGTGGGACATTTGGCTATGGCCTCAATCTTGGCTGGTTCTGGTCTCTGTTTCCCACTTCCCACCCAATGCCCTAAATACTGAACCTCTGCTTTGCCCTCGTGACACTTGTTTGGGTTCAGGGTGATTCCGGCCTTGTGGATCCTGTCTAATACTGTTTCTAGGTGATTTAGATGCTCTTCCCATGTCGCGCTGTAGATGGCCATGTCATCCAGGTAGGCACAAGCATAGTCCTGGAGACCATCCAGAAGCTGGTCAGCCAGCCTCTGGAAGGTCGCCGGGGCAGTCTTCATCCCGAATGGCATAACTCGAACTGGAATAAGCCGAATGGGGTGACAAATGCAGACTTGGGAATAGCGTCAGGACTAAGGGGAATCTGCCAGTAGCCTTTGCATAGATCGATGGTGGTCAAATACTTTGCCCCTGCCAGCCGGTCTAACAACTCATCCACACGCGGCATGGGATACGCATCCATCACATGTTTTCTCATTGAGCTTACGATAGTCTACACAAAACCGTGTAGTCCTATCCTTCTTGGGCACTAACACTACGGGGGATGCCCAGGGACTATCTGACCCCTAAACGCAGGGGGGTCTGATCCTGGGTCTCAACCTTGTGTTGTGCCAGGCGAGTGTACCCTGGTCTCCCTGAAAGCATCCTCTGTCGCTGCCTCAACAACGCCTCCGCCTGCTGTCTCTCCCGGGGGACCTAGGTCTTCACCCAAGTGTACCTGGACCCATGTTTTAGACTGAGTTCTTTCTCCTAAAACATCAGGCAAGGGAAGTCCGGCAAAATCCTCTGCTTCAGGTGCACAGATGGCCACTACCTCTTCAGGGCGCTCCCAGTAGGGCTTCAGCATATTCACGTGGAACATGCGGATAACCCTGGGGTCGTCACAATCAGCGACATTATAGGTTGTGTCGGCTATTTTCCCCACTACCTGGTAGGGCCCCTGCCATGCAGCTTGGAACTTGTTCTGCCTAGTGGGCTCTAACAACAGGACCTTCTGTCCTATTTCCAAGGTGCGCTCTCCGGCCTTCCGATCGTACCATACGCGCTGGCGCCGCTGAGCCTCCTGCATGTTCCCACGTACAGCCTGGGTCAGCTCCTGTAGGCGGTCCCGGAATTCCAGCACATAGGGTACAATAGGTATCCCTTCTATGATGCCCTCCCCTTCCCAGTGTTCTAGCACTAAGTCTAGGGGTCCCCTTACCCGTCTCCTGTATACCAGTTCGAACGGGGAGAACCCCGTGGATTCTTGGGGCACCTCCCGATAGGCAGGAGGTGAGGCAAGAATTTCTCCCAGTCCCTGTAGGTCCTGGTAAAAGTCCCAATGAGTGGTTTTAAGGCCACATTAAAGCGTTCACACAACCCATTAGTTTGCGGATGGTACGGGGTGCTTCTAATGGACTTTACGCCGCACAGCTTCCACAGTTGGTTGGTCACCTCTGCTGTAAACTGGGTACCCTGGTCCAAGATAATCTCCCGGGGAAATCCAACCCGTGAGAAAACCTGGAGCAGGGCAGCCGCCACCGTCTCTGCCAGTATGTTAGGTAACGCAACCACCTCTGGATACTGTGTGGCATAATCAACCACTGTCAATATATACCTTTTCCCTGACGGATTGGGTTTGGCTAACGGCCCTATCAGATTGACCGCTACTCGGCTAAATGGTTCCTCCACAATGGGGAGGGGGTGCAATTTGGCCTTGCATCGATCTCCCCTCTTGCCAATGCGCTGGCAACTGTCACAGGTCTGGTAGTACTGACGAACATCATAGGTTACCCCTGGCCAAAAGATGTTTTGTGTCAGACGATGCCTGGTGCGACTGACGCTGAAGTGCCCAGCCAAGGGTATGTCATGAGAGATTCGCAGTAACTCCTGCCTGTACTTCTTGGGAACTACCAGCTGTCGTTTTATAGTGGGGCTCGTCCCTGTGTGGTGCTGCTCTGTGATCCGGTAGAGGAGTCCCTGCTTCCATATAAACTGTTCCCCTTCCAGTACCCCTCTCCCCTCTTGTGCCTTCCCATGATATCCCTCCAATGAAGCATCCTCAAGTAACTCCCTCTTAAATTCATCTGGTGTGGCCCAAGAAATGTACCTGGCTATGGGAATACGTGTAGGGCTGGGATGTCTTACCTGGGCCTCCTCTGAGTGTGATTTTGTCTCCGCAGCTCGAGCTTGTATCCGGGTGGTCACAGGATATGTCTCAGCCAGAGGGGCAACCGAGAAGGCAGACAACATGGGCCCCAAGTCATTTCCCAGCAAGACATCTGCGGGCAAATCCTCCATCAAGCCGACCTCAACAAGGCCATCCTCGGCTCCCCAGTTCAGGTGAATCCGGGCAGTGGGCAGTCGATGTATGGCTCCCCCTGCTACACGGACTGCCATTGTCCTGTCCGTCTTCTATTGGTCCCGGACGAGATGAGGCTTCACAAGGGTCAAAGTTGCCCTGGAATCTTAGTCCCTGCATACGTTTCCCATTAACCCACACGACCTGTCGATGCTGTTGTCAATTATCTGCCAGGGCTGCCTGCACGGGGTCCACTTCATGCAGCACTTCCTCCATCTCTTCCACCCCTTGGTTAGTCGTAGCCCCCAATGTCGGGTCAACTTCGCCTTGGTAGCAGTGTACAGCAGCTCGGCTGAAGGTAGCTGTTCCCGCCTTTGGCCACTGGGTATGCTGAGTCCAGTTGGGACATTGTCTTTGCAGGTGGCCCAGCTGATGGCAGGTGTGGCATCGCGCCCCAGGGGAACTGTGGTAGGCCGGGTTTCTAGCTGGTCCCCCTACAATCTTCGGTGGTTTGGGGCCCTTCAGGTCCATGGGCGGACCCCTAGTGACCATCTTTGATCCGGAAAACTGAGGCCTCCTGGCATCATGATGTTCATCGGCCAGACGAGTGGCTTCCTCAAGAGTCGTTGGCCGCCTGTCCCGAAGCCATTCCTGTGTCTCAGGGGTTAGTCCATTAAAGAATCGTTCTAACAAGACGAGCTGGAGGACGTCCTCCTTAGTGGTTGCTTGGTTCCCTTGTACCCACTGTAACAGTGACTGCCGTAATTTACAGGCCCATTCAGCGTGGGTATCGATTACTCGTTTTATAAGTCCGCGGAACTTTTGGCGGTATGCCTCTGGTGTCAGCGCATACCGGGCCAAGATCACTTCTTTGATCCGCTCATAGTCCATACAGTCCTCATCAGGTATCGTGCGATAGGCGTCCGCTGCCCGGCCTGTCAGCTTGCTGGCCAGAATCTGAACCTGTTCCTCCGGCTTCACTTGAAGGGCACACTGCCGCTCAAAGTCCTGCAGACAGCCATCAATGTCTTCCTCTGCCTCCCCCAACTGTCGGAAGGCATTATACTGGATCTTTTTGTGGCTTACTGTTGAAGGTACCTGGGCGGAGGCCAGAGCTCCCCCTGCTCGCTGACTCTCCTCTCTCCGCTCTGCCATCTCCATCTTGGCCAGCTCCACTTTGGTCCGCTCTGCCATCTCCATCTTGGCTAGCTCTATCCTGGTCTGCTCTGCCATCTTTTCCTTCAGATCAGTACGCACATCAGCCATCACCTCTCGTATGATCTCTACTGTAGGGTTTGGGCCATAGAACGCCAGTCTGTTCTTTACCTCCCTCTGGAATTCAGTCTCCTCCACGTTCACATTGGGGGGCGCTGCACTGTCGTGTTCCATGATGGCTGCTATCAAATCCGCTTTTGTTTTGTTGCTGGCGATTAACCCTCGGGTTTCCACCAGATCTTTTAATGTAGTCCTCTTTAACTTCTGGTAGTTGTTTTCCATTCATTCCTTTCCTCCTGTAGAAGGGGTCTCACATCCCACTGTCTGCCACCAGTGTAACGGGGTCTACTGTGCTGTAGTACCTCTTTAGGTACCACCCCGTGTTTCAGGAGGTCCACTCTGCCTTGGCTGGATTCTGAATGAAGGACGCTGGCTGGAATTCCTTGATTACATGGTTGCATATAAAATCTCACTGCTTCTCCACGTATTTCCAGTCTAAAAAACACTTTATTCACAGCACACAGAATATATAACACAGATACAGAGGGCAGGCCAATAGAAAAACAGCAGGCCAGACATACATTACAATAGCCGCAGGTGGCCGGAGCCTGCCGATATTTACTGTGGGAATTACAAAGGTGGGGGAGGTCAGAAGGAGAATATCTTGTCCAGAGGCGCAGCCTGTGGACTGATGCATTTCACATGGAACCTATTATACACACATACAGTGGGGCAAAAAAGTATTTAGTCATTCAGCAATAGTGCAAGTTCCACCACTTAAAAAGATGAGAGGCGTCTGTAATTTACATCATAGGTAGACCTCAACTATGGGAGACAAACTGAGAAAAAAAAATCCAGAAAATCACATTGTCTGTTGTTTTATCATTTTATTTGCATATTATGGTGGAAAATAAGTATTTGGTCAGAAACAAAATTTCATCTCAATACTTTGTAATATATCCTTTGTTGGCAATGACAGAGGTCAAACGTTTTCTGTAAGTCTTCACAAGGTTGCCACACACTGTTGTTGGTATGTTGACCCATTCCTCCATGCAGATCTCCTCTAGAGCAGTGATGTTTTTGGCTTTTTGCTTGGCAACACGGACTTTCAACTCCCTCCAAAGGTTTTCTATAGGGTTGAGATCTGGAGACTGGCTAGGCCACTCCAGGACCTTGAAATGCTTCTTACGAAGCCACTCCTTCGTTGCCCTGGCGGTGTGCTTTGGATCATTGTCATGTTGAAAGACCCAGCCACGTTTCATCTTCAATGCCCTTGCTGATGGAAGGAGGTTTGCACTCAAAATCTCACGATACATGGCCCCATTCATTCTTTCATGTACCCGGATCAGTCGTCCTGGCCCCTTTGCAGAGAAACAGCCCCAAAGCATGATGTTTCCACCACCATGCTTTACAGTAGGTATGGTGTTTGATGGATGCAACTCAGTATTCTTTTTCCTCCAAACACGACAAGTTGTGTTTCTACCAAACAGTTCCAGTTTGGTTTCATCAGACCATAGGACATTCTCCCAAAACTCCTCTGGATCATCCAAATGCTCTCTAGCAAACTTCAGACGGGCCCGGACATGTACTGGCTTAAGCAGTGGGACACGTCTGGCACTGCAGGATCTGAGTCCATGGTGGCGTAGTGTGTTACTTATGGTAGGCCTTGTTACATTGGTCCCAGCTCTCTGCAGTTCATTCACTAGGTCCCCCCGCGTGGTTCTGGGATTTTTGCTCACCGTTCTTGTGATCATTCTGACCCCACAGGGTGGGATTTTGCGTGGAGCCCCAGATCGAGGGAGATTATCAGTGGTCTTGAATGTCTTCCATTTTCTAATTATTGCTCCCACTGTTGATTTCTTCACTCCAAGGTGGTTGGCTATTGCAGATTCAGTCTTCCCAGCCTGGTGCAGGGCTACAATTTTGTTTCTGGTGTCCTTTGACAGCTCTTTGGTCTTCACCATAGTGGAGTTTGGAGTCAGACTGTTTGAGGGTGTGCACAGGTGTCTTTTTATACTGATAACAAGTTTAAACAGGTGCCATTACTACAGGTAATGAGTGGAGGAAAGAGGAGACTCTTAAAGAAGAAGTTACAGGTCTGTGAGAGCCAGAAATCTTGATTGTTTGTTTCTGACCAAATACTTATTTTCCACCATAATATGCAAATAAAATGATAAAAAAACAGACAATGTGATTTTCTGGATTTTTATTTCTCAGTTTGTCTCCCATAGTTGAGGTCTACCTATGATGTAAATTACAGACGCCTCTCTTCTTTTTAAGTGGTGGAACTTGCACTATTGCTGAATGACTAAATACTTTTTTGCCCCACTGTATACTGCATAACATATTCTTGGTGCTGGGGGGTTCTGTAACAAGTGGCTTTCCATCCGTATCCTGCTAGATTTTGGAAAAACACTATATAGGATTACGTAGAGGAGCGTTTTTTGGCCTTGCAGCGCCGTTTACGGCTGTCTGCATGGTCTGTGTATGAGTGCAGCTTGCTCTGTAGTCTGTTCTGCCGCCACAGCCGGTTGTAGTCAGCTCAGGGTGCGTCACTGCCTCATACCGTTCCATTGTCCTTTTTTGCAATTAGTGCAGCCTGCTGCACATTTTTTCCATATATATCCTATTAGTGGCTTTCCATCCGTATCCTGCTAGATTTTGGAAAAACACTATATAGGATTACATAGAGGAGCGTTTTTTGGCCTTGCAGTGCCGTTTAAGGCTATCTGCACGGTCTGTGTGTGAGTGCAGCTCGCTCTGTAGTCTGTTCTGTGGAAAAAACAAAAAGTTTATAAAGTTCACCAAACACTCCACTTTAGAGTTGTGTAGGCCACATTAACTCATATTAAAGTCTAGTCCACACTTGATAAAATTAGTGTTCCTTATAACTGTTAGCAGCTGTTCAGGAATAAGCACACTAAGCCCTTAGAACTTTTCTGCCTATCTTTATCAGTCTACCAAGATGAAGAAGGCAGGGAGTAAGGCACGTGGGCGTGGGCGTGGAGCAGGGAGAGGACATGGGGATTCTGTGCCTGCTGCGGGCACTAGTGAATCATCATCCCCCAGTTTTAGCAGGGAACAGTCCTTCATGCGCAGCTTTGTAGGAGCTCGCCATGCCCCGCTGCTGCGGGACGAACAAATGGAAGCCGTTGTCGGATGGATGGCAGCTAACGCATCAACTTCAATTAGTGCCACATCCTCTCAGGCACAGAGCACTGAAGAGCACCTATCTGTCTCTTCACCACCTGCCAAATTGCCCAGGCAGTCAGAGAGCACAGGACAGGAGCCATCTCTACTTCTGTTCTCTGAATCTCTTGTCTTGGAAAGAGGGGGCCAGCCAAGCAGCATTGGAGAAATGGAAGAAGAGGCAGTATGCAGTGATGCCCAACAGCTTTGTCTCTCTGACTCTGAAGAGACGGGTGGGCCAGTGCCGCAGATCAGCACACCACAGTACGCATCTGATGATGAGACTCAGGTGCCACTTTCAGGTGCGTACTGTGCTGCCGAAACTACCCAGGAGAAGCAGTTGGTGGAAGAGGGTAGTGTAGATGATGAGGTCCTTGACTCATCATGGCATGAGGTACAGGAAGGTGGTGGGAGCAACTCTGAGGAAGAGATTCCCCGAACGGCCCAAAGAGGGAGAGGGAGGGGGAAGACTGCGGAGCCTGTAGCCTCCACTTCGGCACCCGTTAGGAGCATGCCTCTTCCAAAAGCCAAAACGGGTGCTCCCAAGACTTGCAGTGCCTGGTCCTTTTTTGACACAGTTGCAGATGATATTTGCTTTGTCAAATGCAAGGGGTGTCATCGGAAAGTCAAAAGAGGGAAAAATGTCAGCAACCTCAATACCACAAATATGTGGAAACATGTGTTGACCAAGCACGCAGTGGAGTTACAAAAACACACTGAAGACCTAGGCCAACCTACAGCGGCACCTACCACCTCTTCAGCTCGTGTTGTTGCCTCTTCCTCCAGCTCACACACAGCTGGTTCGGCTTCCTCACAGGATCGCCATGGAAGAACCTCTGACACTGTTGTCCAGAGACCCACTGTAATTCCACCCACAGCACCACTTTCCCAGTCATCCTCACACTCCCAGCCCAGTCTACAGCCATTGGTAGCACAGGCGTGGGAGAAAAGGCAGCCATTCTCGGCAAACCACCCCCGAGCACAGGCTCTGAATGCTGGCATTGCAAAACTACTGTCCCTTGAAATGCTATCATTCAGGCTGGTGGAGACTGACAGCTTCCGTAACTTGATGGCATTGGCAGTCCCACAATACAATGTGCCCAGCCGCTATTATTTCAGCAGGCAAGCCGTCCCTGCCCTGCACAAGCATGTGGAGGGACACATAAAACACGCGCTACTGAACGCCATCAGTAGCAAGGTCCACCTCACCACCGATGCGTGGACCAGTCACCATGGACAGGGGCGATACCTTTCCCTCGCTACCCATTGGGTTAATGTTGTTGAGCCGGGTACAGATCGTGCGAGTGGCACAGGACGTGTTCTGCCAACTCCAAGGATTGCAGGAATCCAGTCTGTATGCATTGACTCCTCCTCATACACAAGTTCCTCTGAATCATCGCTGCAGGAGCCGTCACAGTCCACCTCCACATGGACCCGTGAACGTTTACCTGTTACGACCGACATGAGCACAGCTGTGGCCAAACGTCAACAGGCCGTCTTGAAATTAATTTCTTTGGGGAATCGAAGCCACACAGCGCAGTGTTATGATCCCAGTGGTAGAGGATCTCAGATATTCCGGCAAGATAGCAAAAACCTAAATACTGCTCTAGGGAGGTGGAAACTGGGCTAACCGCATACCTGATCCTAACACACACAACTAAAAGCAGCCGGTGAACGTGCCTACGTTGGTTCTAGACGTCTCGAGCCAGCCGGAGAACTGACTACCCCTAGAGGGAAAATAAAACCTCACTTGCCTCCAGAGAAATTGAACCCCAAAGAGATAGGAAGCCCCCAACAGATAATAACGGTGAGGCAAGAGGAAAACACAAACGTAGAGATGAACTAGATTCAGCAAAGTGAGGCCCACTAGTCTAGATAGGCAGAAAATAGATAGTGGACTATGCGGTCAGCAGAAAACCCTACAAAAACATCCACGCTGAATATTCAAGAACCCCCACACCGACTGACGGTGCGGGGGGAGAATATCAGCCCCCTAGAGCTTCCAGCGAGCCAGAAAATCAAATGTAAGCAAGCTGGACAAAAACACTGGAAAATGCAAATGATCAAAAATACAAAAAGGACTTAGCTTTTCTTGCATGAGACAGACTGAAAGGAATCCGGAGGAGACCATATAGGTCTGGATACAACGATGCCAGGCAAGAGACTGAGTCCAGAAGAGACCTAAATAGGGAACACCCGCTGCTTAATGACACAGCTGGAGCTCAGGCCTGCAACAAGACATGCCTAACACAATACCGTTAGTGACCACCAGAGGGAGCCCAGAATCACAGTTCACAACAGCGCAGGAGCTCTGGAATGCCATCAAGCAGGAGAGTGACGTGTGGTTTGTGCCAGCGAATCTCCAGCCTGGCATGGTAGTATGTGACAATGGCCGAAATCTGGTGGCAGCTCTGGGCCTAGGCAACCTCACTCACATCCCATGTCTGGCACATGTGCTCAACTTGGTCGTGCAGAGTTTTTTGAGGGATTATCCAGATCTTGATGCACTGCTGCACAAGGTCCGCCTAGAGTGTGCTCACTTGCCGCGTTCCAGCATGGCAAGATCGCGCATTGCAGCTCTGTAGCGCCGATTCCGCTTTCCGGAACATCGCATCATATGTGACCTACCCACCAGGTGGAATTCCACGTTACATATGTTGGAGCGGTTGTTTGAGCAGCAGCCAGCAGTAATGGAGTACCAGCTGCATCAGGCGCAAAGAAATTGCACTCCGCGCTGTTCAGACTTCACAACCACTGAGTGGGCCACTATGAAGGACGTCTGCCAGGTTTTGCGTTCCTTTGATGATTCCACGCAGATGGCGAGTGCAGATGATGCACTAGTCAGCATGACTGTCCCCCGTATCTGCCTGCTTCAACAAACACTGCAAGCGCTAAGGGATGATGTTATTGAAGAGATGGAGGATGAGGAGTCACCAATTCTATCAGCTTTTGAACAGTCAGCGCTACGTGGTTCCTCACAAAGGCCTAGGCAGGGGACACTTTGTGAGGAGGATGAGGAGGAGTCAATGGAGGAGGAAGACATCGGTCCAGAGGAGGGAGTTACACAATTCTCCAGTACTCAGTGTGTAGAGCAAGGGTGGGGTGATGCAGAGCAGGCAGAGATCATGCCTCAAGCAGGGGACAGCGTTTCTTGTCCAGTTGGCAGTCTGCAGCACATGACTGATTACATGCTGCAGTGCCTGAGAAATGACCGCCGCATCGCCCACATTCTCAACATGGCTGATTATTGGGTGTACACCCTCCTAGATCCTCGCTACTGGGACAACTTACAAAGCCTCATAACACCGTTGAACCGGGAGCGTAAAATGTGGGAGTACCAAGACACACTGGTGAATTCCATCATCTTCTCCAGTCCAACTGAGAGCAGTGCTGCTAGTGCTTTACAAAGCAGCTCAGTGCATTGAGGCAGTGGAGGAAGCTCTGCACAAAGAGGGAGCAGAAGCAGTGCCTCAGCACAAGGCAAGACCAGTATGGCCCAACTATGGCACAGTTTTGTGTGCCCGCCACACATGTCTACACCATCACAGACGGCTCCAGTCAGCAGGAGGCAACGTTTCCGTCAGATGGTGACAGACTACATGTCTTGCCCTCTTACTGTACTCCCAGATGGCTCTTCCCCCTTCAAATTTTGGGTCTCTAAGCTGGATACATGGCCAGAGCTAAGCCAGTATGCATTGGAGGTGCTGGCTTGCCCTGCTGCTAGTGTATTATTGGAACGCGTCTTTAGTGCCGCAGGTGGTGAACTAACAGACCGTCGCATGCGACTATCCTCCGATAACGTTGACCGGCTTACTTTTCTGAAAATGAACAAGCCCTGGATCTTGCAGGAATTTGCCACTCCTCTTCCAGATTAAATAATTGGTTGGCTACAGTATCCAGGTCTCCTGTTGTGTTCATGTTTCTACCACCTGAACTGTAATCCCTGGGCTCCAATACCGCCAGTTGATGCTCAGAAGTGCCGTCGGCACAGTCAACACTTGCTGCCATGTTATTGGGGTTCAGTAATGTCAGCTGATCCCCAGCTGTGTATCCGGCAATGTGTCCTGAGACAGCCATGCTGACACAACAACTGAAATGTAAGGGAACCTGTCCACCCCCCCCAGGCGTTTGTTACTGAAAGAGCCAACTTATGCAGCCGTAATGCTGCACAAGGAAAAGATAGCGCTTTTAGTTTTGCTCCTTGCACACGCTGAACTTAACACTTATAAAATGTGTCCCCTGATACCGTAAAACCGTCCCGGAGGTGGGACTTTCCTTCGTTATGTGACTCAGCACAGCCATCATCCCTACCCCCTTGGCGCCGTGCGCCGCCTCCTTAGTGTTGTTTGAATCTGTCCCATAGCCTGTGCTGTTTTGTTCAACCTTGGCCATGCGAAGTTAGCTCTGCCCGTCTTCTGACATCATTTGGTGTCAGGCGGACTGGGCCTGTGCGGCCGCGCTGCCCTAGTTCCCGCCTCGCAATTTCTTCTGATTTAATCATACTGTGGGCCTGGGATCCATGGGCATGCGCAGTGCATATCTTCACCTCAGGCTCTCACTCATCTCCCTCCGCCTTCTTCAGACTATATGCCGTCAGCTGATCCCTACTAGCATGCCACGTCCGTGACGCCGCACAGTCTGAAGAATCCAAAAGGAGATGAGTGAGAGGCAAACATATGCACTGCGCATGCCCATGGATCCCAGGCCCGCAGTGTGATTACATTAGACGACACTGCGAGGTGGGATCTCGGGCAGCGTGGCTGCACAGGCCCAGTCCGCCTGACACCAAATGATGTCAGAAGACGGGCAGCGCAAACTGCGCAAGGCCAAGGTTGAACAAAACAGCGCAGGCTACGGGACAGATTCAAACAATGCTAAGGAGGCGGCGCACGGCGCCAAGGGGGTAGGAATAATGGCTGTGCTGCGTCCCATTATGAAGGAAAGTTCCATCTCCAGGACGGTTTCACTGTATCAGGGGACACATTTTATAAGTGTTTAGTTCTGCATTTGCATGAAGCATAATTAAAAGAGACACCTTTTCCTGTTGCAGCATTAGTGCTGCACAAGTTGGCTCTTTCAGCTACAAACGCCTGGGGGGGGGTTAAAAGTTACCTTTCAACTTGCTCTAATTCGGCCTCAGCCTACGCTCTGCTCCTCCTGCTATCCCTGGGCTCTAACACCGCCAGTTGGTGCTCGGAAGTGCTGTCTGCACAGTTAACAGTTGCTCCTCTGTTATTGGGGTTCAGTAACGCCAGCTGCTCCCCTGCTGTGTTGCGGCAATAACTCTAGCCTGCTCCTCCTGCTATCCCTGGGCTCTAACACCACCAGTTGGTGATCGGAAGTGCTGTCTGCACTGTTAACAGTTGCTCCTCTGTTATTGGGGTTCAGTAACGCCAGCTGCTCCCCTGCTGTATTGGGGCAATAACTGTAGCCTGCTCCTCCTGCTATCCCTGGGCTCTAACACCGCCATTTGGTGCTCGGAAGTGCTGTCTGCACAATTAACAGTTGCTCCTCTGTTATTGGGATTCAGTAATGCCAGCTGCTCCCCTGCTGTGTTGGGCAATAACTCAAGCCTGCTCCCCTGCTGTGTTGCGGCAATAACTCTAGCCTGCTCCTCCTGCTATCCCTGGGCTCTAACACCACCAGTTGGTGCTCGGAAGTTCTGTCTGCACAGTTAACAGTTGCTCCTCTGTTATTGGGGTTCAGTAATGCCCACTGCTCCCCTGCTGTGTTGCAGCAATAACTCTAGCCTGTTCCTTCTGCTATCCCTGGGCTCTAACACCACCAGATGGTGCTCAGAAGTGCTGTCTGCACACTTAACAGTTGCTCCTCTGTTATTGGGGTTGCGGCATTGTGTCCTGCGACCGCCACGCTGACACAACAACCTAAATGTAAGGGAACCTGTCCCCCCCATCAGGCGTTTGTTACTGAAAGAGCCATCTTGTGCAGCTGTAATGCTGCACAAGGAAAAGGTAGCTCATTTAGTTTTGCTCCTTGCACATGCTGAACTTAACACTTATAAAATGTGTCCCCTGATACCGTAAAACCGTCCTGGAGGTGGGACTTTCCTTCGTAATGGGACGCAGCACATCCGTTATTCCTACCCCCTTGGCGCCAGGTGCCGCCTCCTCAGCGTTGTTTTAATCTGTCCTGGAGCCTGAGCTGTTATGTTCAACCTTGGCCATGCGCAGTTTGCACTGCCCATCTTCTGAAATCATTTGATGTCAGGCGGACTGGGCCTGTGCGGATGCGCTGCCTGAGATCCCACCTCGCAGTCTCTTCTGATTTAATCATACTGTGGGCCTGGGATCCATGGGCATGCGCAGTGCATATCTTCACCTCAGGCTCTCACTCATCTCCCTCCGCCTTCTTCAGACTGTGCGCCGTCAGCTGATCCCTACTAGCATGCCATGGCCGTGACACCGCACAGTCTGAAGAAGCCGAAAGGAGGTGAGTGAGAGGTGAAGATATGCACTGCGCATGCCCATGGATCCCAGGCCTGCAGTGTGACTATATTAGATGACACTGCGAGGCGGGATCTCGGGCAGCGCGGCCGCACAGGCGCAGCCAGCCTGACAACAAATGATGTCAGAAGACGGGCAGCGTTAACTGCGCATATCCAAGGTTGAACATAACAGCGCAGGCTCCGGGACAGATTCAAACAACGCTGAGGAGGCGGCGCACGGCGCCAAGGGGGTAGGAATAATGGCTGTGCTGCGTCCCATTACGAAGGAAAATCCCACCTCCGGGACGGTTTCACTGTATCAGGGGACACATTTTGTAAGTGATTTAGTTCTGAGTTTGCAAGGAGCATAATTAAAAGAGACACCATTTCATTTTGCAGCATTAGTGCTGAACAAGTTGGCTCTTTCAGCTACAAATGCCTGGGGGGGTTAAAGGTTACCTTTCAACTTGCTCCAATTGGTCCTCAGCCTACACTCTGCTCCTCCTACTGTCCCTGGGCTCTAACCCCGCCAGTTGGTGCTTGGAAGTGCTAGTTGCACAGAGAAAAACACTCGCCACTGTGTCAGTGGGGTTCAGTAACATCAGCTGTTCCCCTGCGGTGTAGCTGGCAATGTGTCCTGCAAACGCCACGCAGACACAACAGACACTAAGCTGCCTCCAGTGCAGGCTTCGGCCTACACTCTGCTCCTCTGCTCCTCTTTGATTCCCTGGGCTCTAACACCGCCAGTTGGTGCTCGGAAGTGCAGGCTGCACAGAGAAAAACACTCGCCACTGTGTCAGTGGGGTTCAGTAATGTCAGCTGTCCCCCTGCGGTGTAGCTGGCAACGTGTCCTGCAAATGCCACGCAGACACAACAGACACTAAGCTGCCTCCAGTGCTGGCTTCGGCCTACACTCTGCTCCTCCTGCTGACCCTGGGCTCCAACACCGCTATTTGCTGCTCGGAAGTGCTGGCTGTACAGAAAAAAACACTCGCCACTGTGTCAGTGGGGGTCAGTAACGCCAGCTGTTCCCCTGCTGTGTAGCCGGCAATGTGTCCTGCGAACACCACGCAGACACAACAGACACTAAGCTGCCTCCAGTGCAGTATTCGGCCTACACTCTGCTCCTCTGCTCCTCTTTGATTCCCTGGGCTCTAACACCGCCAGTTGGTGCTCGGAAGTGCAGGCTGCACAGAGAAAAACACTCACCACTGTGTCAGTGGGGTTCAGTAACGTCAGCTGTTCCTCTGCTGTGTAGCCGGCAAAGTGTCCTGCAAACGCCACGCAGACACAACAGACACTAAGCTGCCTCCAGTGCTGGCTTCGGCCTACACTCTGCTCCTCCTGCTGACCCTGGGCTCCAGCACCGCTATTTGCTGCTCGGAAGTGCTGGCTGCACAGAGAAAAACACTCGCCACTGTGTCAGAGGGGTTCAGTAACGCCAGCTGTTCCCCTGCTGTGTAGCCGGCAATATGTCCTGCAAACGCCACACAGACACAACAGACACTAAGCTGCCTCCAGTGCAGGATTTGGCCTACACTCTGCTCCTCTGCTCCTCTTTGATTCCCTGGGCTCTAACACCGCCAGTTGGTGCTCGGAAGTGCAGGCTGCACAGAGAAAAACACTCGCCACTGTGTCAGTGGGGTTCAGTAACGTCAGCTGTTCCTCTGCTGTGTAGCCGGCAAAGTGTCCTGCAAACACCACGCAGACACAACAGACACTAAGCTGCCTCCAGTGCTGGCTTCAGCCTACACTCTGCTCCTCCTGCTGATCCTGGGCTTCAACACTGCTAGTTGCTGCTCGGAAGTGCTGGCTGCACAGAGAAAAACACTCGCCACTGTGTCAGTGGGGTTCAGTAATGCCAGCTGTTCCCCTGCTGTGTAGCCGGCAATGTGTCCTGCAAATGCCATGCAGACACAACAGACACTAAGCTGCCTCCAGTGCTGGCTTCGGCCTACACTCTGCTCCTCCTGCTGACCCTGGGCTCCAGCACCGCTATTTGCTGCTCGGAAGTCCTGGCTGCACAGAGAAAAACACTCGCCACTGTGTCAGAGGGGTTCAGTAACGCCAGCTGTTCCCCTGCTGTGTAGCGGGCAATGTGTCCTGCGAACGCCACGCAGACACTACTAAAAAAATTAAAGGGAATCTGTCCCCCCCCCAGGCGTTTGTAACTAAAAGAGCCACCTTGTGCAGTACTAATGCTGCATTTGGACAAGGTGGCTCTTTTTGTTATACTCATTGCACACGCAGAACTAAACACTTATAAAATATGTCCCCTGATACCGATTAACCATCCTGGAGGTGTGACTTTCCTTCGTAATGACACACAGCAACCCCCTTGCCACCGTGCGCCGCCTCCTCAGCATTGTTTGAATCTGTCCCGGAGCCTGTGCTGTTATGTTATCCCTTGGCCATGCGCGTTTAGCGCTGCCCGTCTTCTGACATCATTTGTTGTCAGGATGGCTGCACCTGTGTGACCGCCCTGCCCGAGATCACGCCCCGCAGTGTCTTATTTATTCTTTATTCTCACTGCGGGGCTGGGATTCATGGGCATGTGCAGTGCATATCTTCGCCTCTCACTCATCTCCTTCCGCCTTCTTCAGACTGTGTGGCTTCACGGCCGTGGCATGCGAAAAGGGATCAGCTGACGCCGCACAGTCTGAAGCAGGCGTAAGGACATGATTGAGAGGCGAAGATATTTACTGCGCAAGGCCATGAATCCCAACCCCGCAGTATGAATACATCAGAAGAAACTGCGGGGCTGGGATTCATGGGCATGCGCAGTGCATATCTTCGCCTCTCACTCATCTCCTTCCGCCGTCTTCAGACTGTGCGGCTTCACGGCTGTGGCATGCGATAAGGGATCAGCTGACGCCACACAGTCTAAAGCAGGCGTAAGGACATGAGTGAGAGGCGAAGATATTTACTGCGCAAGGCCATGAATCCCAGCCCCAGAGTGTGAATAAATCTGAAGACACAGCGGGGCTGGGATTCATGGGCATGCGCAGTAAGAGCGCATGGCCAAGGGATAACACAACAGCGCAGACTCTGGAACACAAAAAAACAACGCTCAGGAGGCTGCGCCCAGCACCAAGGGGGTATTTTTGACAGCTGTGCTTCGTCTCATAAAGAAGGAAAGTCCCGCCTCCGAAAGGGGTTTCATGGTATGAGGGGCAAAATTTTAGAAGTATTTCATTCAGTGTGTGCAAGGAACATAATTAAAAGAGCCACCTTTTCCTTGTGCAGCATTACTGCTGCACAAGGTGGCTCTTCTAGTTACTAACGCCTGGTGGGCTTTAAAGGTTCCCTTTCAATTTGCTCCAATTAGGCTTCGGCCTACACTCTGCTCCCCCTGCTGACCCTAGGCTCTAACACCGCCAGTTGGTGCTTGGAAGTGCAGGCTGCACAGAGAAAAACACTCGCCTCGCCACTGTGTCAGTGGGGTTCAGCAACGTCAGCTGTTCCCCTGCTGTGTAGCTGGCAATGTGCCCTGCAAACGCCACGCAGACACAACAGACAATAAGCTGCCTCCAGTGCAGGCTTCGGCCTACACTCTGCTCCTCTGCTCCTCCTTGATTCCCTGGGCTCTCACACCGCCAGTTGGTGCTCGTAAGTGCTGGCTACACAGAGAAAAACACTCTGATTGTTCCACTTCTGGTTTTGGCTTACAGATACTGAGGTTATATAACGCTTATAGAAAAAAATGTTCGTGATGCCACCAGTGGTGTATGGCAATGAGACGGTGGCCGACGCTGCAGTCATACCTCTGGGGCAATGGTGGCGTAGCAAAAAATGGTGCAGCTCTCCACAGGTATAGCTAGCCCCAGGGCAGTTGTGGGGTTAAGTGGTAAGATGGCGGTTGTGGTTATGCTGGGCAGGTGACGCTGGAATAACTCAAAGGACACAGCAAGGTGCAGCTTCACTTTACTTACAGTTTTCCAGTCCACAAACGCCAGATGGATGCTGTGTTCTCCGGGTCAGTGGTCCAGCAAACTCTCAGGTAAATTGGGGTGCACCTTTCTAGGACTCCTTTCTTATGCCTTTCTCTGGCTGTCTCACCACACTGGCTTCAACTTCACCTGCCCAGCGTCTCACCCACAGTGTCCCAAGCCAGCAGCCACGAACCTGGTCGGGTGACATCCTCTGGATTCTATCCGGCTGCCTTTTTGGTGATTTATGGGTGGATGTGGCTGTGACTCTTTCAGACGCCAGGTTTCTTAGCTGTACTTGAAGATTTTCACTAGGTTGGGGCCGGTCCCCTGACTGTGACCTGGTCCCTCCACCTGACTACGATCAGCATGGATGCGGGCCCCATGGGTGGCTTCTGCACTTCCCCTGCCCCTAGGACCATTCTCTCTTCCCGGGAGCTTCCTTCAGTCTCTCTCTCACACGTCTCTTCTCAGCTTCATTCTCCACTCCTCTCTCTTTGGTCTCCCAGAACCAACTGCTCTAGCACACTGTCTTTCCACCTTCTAAGCTCTTCCCCTTTTTCCTACCTACCCCACCCACTCCCACCACCCATTCCTATCCAGCGTGGGACTCAGCCTCAGTGACAGCACAACCACTGGATGATTTTGCCGGGCCAAGCGCTGCCTGCAGAATGAACAGGGACCAGGAAGCTCGATAAGAAGGCATCACTGGATTGTTGATGTCATCCAGGGCATGCAGACATGCGCTATGGGTCCACGAGCTAGAGAAGTAGAGTGATGTACTTGCCATCTCCAGCCAGAGGACCTCTGGGAAGCGACAAGGGATGCTGGGGAACATTCAATGCTCTGCTTTAGGAAGGGACCAGGCTGACCCCAGTTGACCACTGACTGGAGGTAGCCGTTGCTAGTCCTTGGGCTGCCAGTCCTCAAGCTGATGAACCAACAGACAGAGAGGTCTTCAGGCGGAAGCAGATCCAGGATAGTATATCAGAGGGCAGTGAGTATGGCCCTTATAATGAACAGATTCCATATACACAAGACCAGCTATCACATATACAGGTACTGACATCCTTAACAGATTTACTCCAGCCCCTTGCGGATTTTACAAGATCAGCCAATGTGTCCTCCAGGGCCCCAGGGGTAGCAGAGGTATGGAAGCACCTGAATGATGGTTTGGAGGGGAAAGAAGGGGAACAATAATCTATAGTAACCTCTATAGCATCTGGAATTAAGGGAGTGGGGGATGATTATTACAAAGAGACATTAGTCTGTGCAGTCTCACCCCTAGGATACCATTTGCCTATAACAATTAAAGATTAAATCTGGCATAATGAGTACGTAGATATACTATCCTTGCTGCCAGTCTCTAAAGATTTTCTAGCAAAGCTGGAGTAGGATGAGGATAGATGTAGACCCTTAGCCTGCTCATTTAATAATTGGATACAAGCTTTTTGTATTTATGCTAGTATAATGGGTGTAAAATTCCTGAATAAGGCTATGTTCACACGTATAATGGTCCACTGCGGAGTTTTCCGCCGCGGATTTGGTAAATCTGCAGGGCAAAAACGCTGCGTTTTTGCTGCAGATTTATTGCAGATTTACCGCGCTTTTTCTGCGGATTTCACTGCGGTTTTACAGCTGCGGTTTTCTATAGGAGCAGCTGTAAAACCACTGCTGAATCCACAGAAAGAAGTGACATGCTGCAGAATGTAAACCGCTGCGTTTCTGTGTGTTTTTTTCCGCAGCATGTGCACAGCGTTTTTGTTTCCCCATAGGTTTACATTGTAATGTAAACTCATGGGAAACTGCTGTGGACCCGCAGCTGCAGAAACGCTGCAGATCCGCAGCGTTTTCCGCATCGTGTGCACATACCCTAAATGTTTCGGGTTATTTCAGCATATAGAAATAGTGCTACAAGCTAACAAGCTCTTTGGTAATTTGCGTAGATAATTTTATGATGACAATTTTAGGTAAAAGCTATCAGTATACCCATCTCTGAAATGGGAAGTAAAAGACGTAGGACTCTGGCTCAACCTCATGCTGCCAAGCAAGCTAGCTAATGTACAGCGTCAAGTGCCAGCTCAAACTACATTTAGAAAAGGAACATGTTTTACATTTAATGAGGCACAATGCAAGTGGCCGAATACGTGTAAATACAAGCCTGAATGTCCCTTTGGTGGAGAGTAGTACCAGATGGCCAGGTATTTTAAAAAAGCAAACCTGGTGGGACAGTCCTTAACAAAAGAATATAGAATAAATATAATAAAGGAATTGAGTCCAGTAAATGTGGAGAGAATGCAACAGTGGCTAGAACGGTACCCAAACCGCAGGATGGTCAGGTTAATAATGGTTTCGCAATTCCACAATTTACTGGGAATGGTGTGCTTGGCTAATCAATTTAAAATCAGCATAGCTGCACCCAGAGGTGGTAGAAAAGAAGTTAGAAAAATAAATTTTAGCTGGAAGGGTGGCAGGTCACTTTAAGGAGCACCCCCCACCAATTGATAAGGTAGCAGAGATTGTCAGAGACTTTGGACCTGGGGGGCTGATGGCCAAGGCCGACATTGAGGCTGCATTCAGATTGTTGCCTATTCATCCCAGTGGTTTTAATTCTCTAGCTTTTCAGTTTAATGTTTTTTTCTATTTTGGCAAATGTTTGCCAATGTGCAAGGAAAAAAGAAAAGAAACAGGAAGGAAAAAACAGTCACTCCAGTTAGTTGTATTGAGTATTTAGGAATAATTGTTGATAGGAATAGAGGTGAGTTTCGCCTGCCAGTAGCTAAAATGGAGAAATCCAGAAATCCACTGTTAATTTTGGGGAGTAAGGGTGTGTGTCCACGGTCTGTAATCACGGCGCCGCCCCCTTCTGTACGTGCGGTGATTCCGGATGTGTTCATTGCACACTTCCGGAATCTCCGCATCCCATACATAGGGCCATGTGATTTACCTTGCGGCGACGGAGCGTCACCACAAGGTAATCAGACATGCTTCATTCTAAAAAGATGCGCAGCATGTCCATAAATGCAGGGCCGCTGGATGCGTGTTTGCACGCATAGTGGAGACAGGATTCATAAAATCCCCTCCACTATGCTGTAACATCTGTACGCAGTGTTCAATCCGCAGCTAATCCGGATGTAATCCTGAACGTGGACACATACCCTATGAAAAAAGCTCCAGTAAAGGAAGTGGAGTCTTTATTGGGTTTATTGGCTTTTGTATCTAGAATAATGCCGATGTGCAGGGTTTTTTGTAGACGGTTAGCAGCACACGATGCGGGGATCAGGAATCCATGTTTCCATATACATAAACCCTGAAAAATAAAGGACGATTTACAGGTATGGTTGGAATTTCTAGAATTCTTAAATGGTAAGGTGCTATGGCATTCCACTTTCATTACAGATGAGGAATTACTTTTCTTTACAGATGCATTTTCGTTAGTAGGTTCAGGTGTTTTCTTGGATGGAAAAGGGTGTGCTGAAAGATGGCATCAGGCATGGATAGAGAGAGGTGTTACAAATACTGTGGTTTTATTGGAATTGTTCCCTATCCTAGTGGCAGTGGTTATTTGGGGTAGGAGCCTGGCTTACAGAAGTATTTTTAACAGATCTAGCAGCAGAAGTGTTGTATATGCCACTAGCTGTTTATCCAGCAAATGTAAGTTAGTGGGTAAACTACTCAGGCATTTGGTGTTTTAATGTCGGAAATTGAATATCTAGTGTAAAGCAGAACAGGTATAGAAATCGCAGGAACGCGGGATGCAGTGACGGACGGGAGGCAGTGCAAGGGTTAGCAGGTTTATTTACAGGGGATTACTCCATGCAGGGAGATAGAGGGTTAAACAAGGATAACAAGGGTGCAATGAACATAAGAGAGTCCAAGAATAAGAATGACGGCTCAGGTAACAACAGTTCCTGTGACGAAGTTGTGCCAGAAGCTCCACAAACTATAACTTCTACTGAGGACTCAATGGCGCCAACAACGGCTGGCGCGGTATCTTTACTAGTAGGGAAGCACGGTGGCTCAGTGGATAGCATTGCAGCGCTGGAGTCCTGGGTTCTAATCCCACCTTGGAGAACATCTGCAAGGAGTTTGTATGTTCTCTCCGTGTTTGCGTGGGTTTCCTCCGGGCACTTTGGTTTCCTCCCACATTCCAAAGACATACTGATAGGGAATTTAGATTGTGAGTCCGATCGGGGACAGCGATGATAATGTGTGCAAACTGTAAAGCGCTGCGGAATATGTTAGCGCTATATAAAAAAATAAAGATTATTATTATTATTATCAACAAACAACAATACCTCATCTTTTGGTGACAGTAGTCGGTCTCTGGTACTTTCCACTGCCCCTAGTACATATACGGTAGTGGCTACTTTATGGTGAGGGCCACAGTTCTGTACAAGCTCAGCGTGGCTCTGCTAGCATATGCTGGCGAAGTCAGGTCACAAGTCTCTGGGCCGACATTCTCTTGTACGGTCGGGATGTAAGTAACGGTCTCGCTCCCAGTCTCTTGCAGGTGGCACACGCACAGTACTCATGATCCTAAAACGTCTGGCACCTGGCTTTACAATGGTCACCGGGCACACACTGCCTGTCTCTCTCTCTCTAGTTCCCACTGTTGACGGGAGGCGATAACGGTCACTGGTCTGTGTGGCTCTGATGCTTCCCAGACGGAGCACTCCTCTCTCTGGCTGTTTCAGCACCCGGCTTGGCTCTGCTCTGCTGGCACAGCTCTGCTCCGCATGGCTCTGCTCTGCCGGTGATGGGGGCTCATTCTATTCTGCCTATTGCCAAGCCAATACTCTCTGATGAGGGAAACAGAGCGCGCTGCTCACCGTTCTACGCGCTGCTCTCTACGCTGCCCTCCTCAATGCTCTGAGCCGACGCCTGACTGACTTGCTTCATGCTCTTTTTCTTTTTATGGCTCCGTCACTGCGTGCCCTTTTTTGGCTCCGCCCACCCTCCTGGGTTCAAGGGTTGGTCCGGCCCCCTCAGGCTTCCCCTCGGCAACCGGCAAAAGTCCGGCTCTCTTAAGCCTTCCCCTGGAAACAGAGGATGCAGACCCTTCAGTTCCGGACCCAGCATGCAGGTACCCGTGATCTCGTCAACCTCCTTACACAGGTTGAATAGAAATGCAATTTAGTCGCTGAATTTGTGGCACCCCAGGAGTTTGGGTACCACAGTAGTGATTCCTTCCTCTTGGGGAGGGTAGTGCTATGCCTGGAGACAAGAAGGATCCTTTTGGCAGGTTACCCCACACACAACACCTTCTAAATCCAGGCCAGGAGGGGGAGCTCAAAACCCTGGTTTTAGGGCAGCTTCCCTGAATAAAGATCCTGGTCTGGAGGAGGAGTCAGACAGTTGGTCCAGAGAGACCAGAGAGTTCAGTTCAGTCTGGAGCCGACAGGAAAGGAGCAGAGAAGAGATTGAGGGCTCAAGGAGGTGATGAATAGGCCCCTAAGAGCCAAAGCTCAGAAACCGGGTACCGGGAGCTGGAGGCTGTGGGGAGCTGCAAGCCCCATAGCAGAACCGTAGGGCATAGGACTATACGAATACTGACTGTATTAAGCGTGTGGTACAGCAGCATTCTGGAGCTTGAAATCACCATGCAGAGACCCCAGAAAGAACAGTTCAAGCTACCTGTCTGACAGGCACTGACCCAGGACAGAAAAAGGACCAGGACCTTGTTAGGACACTTCAGGCAGCAGGGGACTTATAGCGAGCGCAAAGTGGAAGGCTCCCAACCTGACTTGCCATGGGGATTTCACTTGTTTTCCGGGCTGCCTGGACTCCTTATGTACCTGTTACCGGTACCCTGGACTGAGGCCTGTTATAACTTCAGTAAACCAGGTAAAGACTGCAACGCTGTGTCGTTTACTCATTCACCGGCATACACCATCATCGCCATGCACCTTGGGAGTCCTGGGGACCCCGCTTTGCCTGTGGTAAGCGTCACCATCCAGCCGCCATACCATCACCCCAGGGGACCCCTTTAAGCGGCGTCGGGCCCTACTGGCCGAGAACCACAGGTGGCATCACGAAAATAGACTTTCACAATACCCCTTAAAAGAACATTTCCCTTTAATTGAGTCCCTGGGCCACGGACCGGGTCGCAGCGACCGTGACATTCCCTTTAAGAGCGACCGGACCCGGTACCGAGTACCCCACTGCCCTGGTGGGCGACTCATTTATTGGCGTCACAAAGAGGATTTCGTGCCCAGGTACCGTGTGCCAGAGACAGTGAGTTTGTTTGCAAATCGCCATTGCCGCACCGCGTGGAGCGCGAGGGGAAGGAGGAGATGTACCTATGTGGGCGGACTCAGCCGAAAAGAGCAAAAAGAAGAAAAACAGGTGCCGCTCTGCGAGAGGAACACCGCAAGTGAAGACGCTGTGCAGCAGAGCCGGAAGTGGAGTCGCCGTGCAGGGGCCCTGGATGGAGGACCGGGAGAAGCACCCGACCGCACGCGGAGGAACCGCTGCAGACTGTGCACCGGAGGAACCGCTACAGACTCCGGAGGAGAGACAACGACCTCTACCAGGTTAGCATGGGGAAGAAGCGATGTCCGATCCGGGAGGAGAATTGGCAGCGGTCGCAGCCGCAGGCCCCATGGTACCCCCAGGCCCCACAGTGGATGCAGCCGCAAGCCCTATACTACCACCAGGCCCCACAGGGCCGCAGCTCCTACAAGCCAGCCGGACCCCGCCGCAGCTACAGCATCTATGATGCCGCTATCCATGCCATATATTCCTGGAGCGGCCAGCCTTCCACAGTATTTCGGGGAGTCCCATACACTAAGTAACTTTAAGGAAAGGCTCTGCAGCTTATTTGAGGTATATCCCCTGACCGAGCATCAAAAGGTTAACATCTTAACTGGCGCAGCCCTAAGAGAGGTGAAATCCTGGCCAGATGTGGAAAAAGGAACTGTGCAGCAGATATTTACCAAACTTAAAATCACCTTTGACACCCGCATAGCTGCAGAAATCAAAATGAAGTTTTTCGGGTGCAAGCAAAGAACACAGGATAGCATATGGGACTATACCCTTATTCTGCAAAAGGAACTGCGGGCCATCAAACAGGCTGATCCTAACAGTGTACAGGACGGGGATAAGCTCTTAAAGGAAGTTCATTGAGGGACTCCTGTCCAGCACTCATAGGACACAGCTGCGAATCCTGTCATTGCAAAACCCTGACCTGGACTTTGCACAATTTAAAGACAGGGCCATCCGGGTGCTGCATGAACCTCAGCCCAGCCGCACAGTGCCCTCTAGGCATCCAGCCCTCACATACCACAGGAGGTGGCATCATATCCTCAGAACCCGTTGAGGCCGACGCACAGATCCTGGATTATGACCCCTCCACAGGACTGCGCCTCCAGGCCTACTCTAAAAGCGTAGTTGCACTAGCCCGGACTGTGCAGTCCCTACAGGAATCCCCAAAGGAGAAGATCAATCTGGCTTCGAGACCGGAGGACGTCCCCTGGCGGTGATGGAAGAGGATCCCGCCGACCAAAGGAAGAGACGACGACTGCTACCATCAGGACGGATGACCTATCTGCCACCGCTGCAACCAGGCAGGACACATTGCAAGGTACTGTCATTTAAATAAGCGACCCCTGAGGCAGAGGGCCAACCCCCAGGAATAGGACGACCAGGCCCACAAAACTGGTGAGCCAAGTACGTCGGAGGATGACCAGTCCTCCCTATAGTGATCGACGACATCTCGATGAACACTTTGTTGGACACTGGTACTCAGGTGACGACTATGCCTTACATTCTTTATAAATGTTATTGGCCTGACACGAACATTACCCGAGGCCCAGGTAGTGATTTGACAATAGTAGCCAGTAATGGTCTTCCTTTGCCACATGTGGGGTACAAGGAGGTCACCATTAAGGTGGGGTGGGTAGAATTGAAGGCCCAAGGAATGGTGATTGTTGAAATTGACCGACGTGAATGTAACCCCATGATGACCATTGGTACTAATGTCATTGAAAATTGTCTTGCCGAGGTTATTGTCTTGTTACAACAGGTGGCCGAAACTGCTGGTTCCAGTGAGCAGAGAGTCCTGCAAAAAGAAATCAGAGCCCTTGTGCAGAGACAACAGGTAGAGCTGTCTGGTGGAGAAATTGGACATGTCACAGTGAGTGATCCGATCCCCATTGCAATACCCCCCAGGAGTGAAATGTTAATATGGTGTTGGGCAGCAATAGGCCTTAGAGGTAAAGACTACCAGGCCCTGGTAGAACCTGTATATTCAGATAGTAGGCCCACAAACCTGCCAGCCAGAGGGGTGGTTGAAGCATGCAAGGGGAGGGTACCAGTACATGTCCTTAACTGTGGAGACAAAGAGGTCCACCTAACCAGATATGCCACACTTGCCAAACTGTTTACTGTTAATAATGCAATACAGGCAACAGAACCCTTTGTCCCGTCCAACCAGGTGGAGGGCAATGGCTCTGCATGACATTTGGAGGATTGGTGTCAGAAATTGCACGTATGCACTGACTGTACCCCATCACACCAAAAACAAGGGGCTTACCGGGTGGTCATGAGTATGAGTGGGTATTCAGCAAGCACCCACTAGATTTTGGGCAGGAAAAAGGGGTTCAACATCATCTCATAGGAAGTCATCCACTCATTGAAAAGAGGTACCGGCCAGTACCACCAGCTCACTATCAGTGTGCCAAAAGTATGTTCTGAGAGATGAAGGAGGCTGGGGTAATCAGAGATAGTTGTAGCCCTTGGGCAGCTCCATTAGTCCTCCTTAGGAAAAATGATGGCACAATGAGGATGGGTGTTTATTACAGGCAGATAAGCTGCATTACAAACAAAGATGTGCAGCGCCCCAGAGTCCTGGTCATTGCAGTACTGATGCTCCGCCGCTAAGGGGGGCTATGGTACGTCTGATGGCACTGAAGGAGTTCACCTGACCAGGTATCACAGACACCAATACACTTCACAGTCTGGCCTCCAGGGGAGCTAAGGGTGCTATGTATTAGGCCACTCCTCACAATCTGGTAAAACTGGGGGTTAGATTGGAAGTGAGTCAGAAGCTGACTGGGTTGGAACCAGGCAACATCCTGTGGCAGAGGGTGTTGCAGGGGAATATTCAAGGGGGTCCCTATCAGGGGTGGGATCCTGACAGAGGCCTAGCGAACAGAAAGAACGTTACGGGACCGCGCCTGCACTTCATCGCGGCGGTACCCCAAGAAAGGACAAGAGGCGAGGTTTATTGTGCTGAGTGAGAAACGAGATCAACGCAACAAGGAGAATTACCAGTAGGAGTCGTGCTGTAAGACAAGGCAACATCCTACTGAGGCGCGTAGCCGGTGGCCGGAACGCCGAGGAAGTATTGAGCTCCAGGCCTTACTTCAAACCTACGGCGGGACAGTCAGTTATAGGCGGACTGTTATGGTTCTCAATGGCAAGAGAACATAGCCCAGCAAACATAAGAACTAGCTCTTGGAAGGATGGAAACTAAACTGACCATGAACTAAACCTGTCGCACAACTAACAGTAGCCGGGTAGCGTAGCCTGCGTTTTATCCCTAGACGCCCAGCGCCGGCCGGAGGACTAACTAATCCTGGCAGAGGAAAATATAGTCCTGGCTCACCTCTAGAGAAATTTCCCCGAAAGGCAGACAGAGGCCCCCACAAATATTGGCGGTGATTTTAGATGAAATGACAAACGTAGTATGAAAATAGGTTTAGCAAAATTGAGGTCCGCTTACTAGATAGCAGGAAGACAGAAAGGGCACTTTCATGGTCAGCTGAAAACCCTATCAAAACACCATCCTGAAATTACTTTAAGACTCTAGTATTAACTCATAACATCAGAGTGGCAATTTCAGATCACAAGAGCTTTCCAGACACAGAAACGAAACTACAGCTGTGAACTGGAACAAAATACAAAAACAAACAAGGACTAAAGTCCAACTTAGCTGGGAGTTGTCTAGCAGCAGGAACATGCACAGAAAGGCTTCTGATTACAATGTTGACCGGCATGGAAGTGACAGAGGAGTAAGGCTAAATAGCGACTCCCACATCCTGATGGAAACAGGTGAACAGAGAGGATGATGCACACCAGTTCAATTCCACCAGTGGCCACCGGGGAAGCCCAAAATCCAATTTCACAACAGTACCCCCCCCTCAAGGAGGGGGCACCGAACCCTCACCAGAACCACCAGGGCGATCAGGATGAGCCCTAAGAAAGGCACGGACCAAATCGGAGGCATGAACATCAGAGGCAGTCACCCAAGAATTATCCTCCTGACCGTATCCCTTCCATTTGACCAGATACTGGAGTTTCCGTCTGGAAACACGGGAGTCCAAGATTTTTTCCACAACGTACTCCAACTCGCCCTCAACCAACACCGGAGCAGGAGGCTCAACGGAAGGCACAACCGGTACCTCATACCTGCGCAATAATGACCGATGAAAAACATTATGAATAGAAAAAGATGCAGGGAGGTCCAAACGGAAGGACACAGGGTTAAGAATCTCCAATATCTTGTACGGGCCGATGAACCGAGGCTTAAACTTGGGAGAAGAAACCCTCATAGGGACAAAACGAGAAGACAACCACACCATGTCCCCAACACAAAGCCGAGGACCAACCCGACGCCGGCGGTTGGCAAAAAGCTGAGTCTTCTCCTGGGACAACTTCAAATTGTCCACTACCTGCCCCCAAATCTGATGCAACCTCTCCACCACAGCATCCACTCCAGGACAATCCGAAGATTCCACCTGACCAGAAGAAAATCGAGGATGAAACCCCGAATTACAGAAAAAGGGAGACACCAAGGTGACAGAGCTGGCCCGATTATTGAGGGCAAACTCCGCTAAAGGCAAAAAAGCAACCCAATCATCCTGATCTGCAGACACAAAACACCTCAAATATGTCTCCAAGGTCTGATTCGTCCGCTCGGTCTGGCCATTAGTCTGAGGATGGAAAGCAGACGAGAAAGACAAATCTATGCCCATCCTAGCACAGAATGCTCGCCAAAATCTAGACACGAATTGGGTACCTCTGTCAGAAACGATATTCTCCGGAATACCATGCAAACGGACCACATTTTGAAAAAACAGAGGAACCAACTCGGAAGAAGAAGGCAACTTAGGCAGGGGAACCAAATGGACCATCTTAGAGAAACGATCACACACCACCCAGATGACAGACATCTTCTGAGAAACAGGAAGATCCGAAATAAAATCCATCGAGATGTGCGTCCAAGGCCTCTTCGGGATAGGCAAGGGCAACAACAATCCACTAGCCCGAGAACAACAAGGCTTGGCCCGAGCACAAACGTCACAAGACTGCACGAAGCCTCGCACATCTCGAGACAGGGAAGGCCACCAGAAGGACCTTGCCACCAAATCCCTGGTACCAAAGATTCCAGGATGACCTGCCAACGCAGAAGAATGAACCTCAGAAATGACTTTACTGGTCCAATCATCAGGAACAAACAGTCTACCAGGTGGGCAACGATCAGGTCTATCCGCCTGAAACTCCTGCAAGGCCCGCCGCAGGTCTGGAGAAACGGCAGACAATATCACTCCATCCTTAAGGATACCTGTAGGTTCAGAATTACCAGGGGAGTCAGGCTCAAAACTCCTAGAAAGGGCATCCGCCTTAACATTCTTAGAACCCGGCAGGTAGGACACCACAAAATTAAACCGAGAGAAAAACAACGACCAGCGCGCCTGTCTAGGATTCAGGCGTCTGGCGGACTCAAGATAAATTAGATTTTTGTGGTCAGTCAATACCACCACCTGATGTCTAGCCCCCTCAAGCCAATGACGCCACTCCTCAAAAGCCCACTTCATGGCCAAAAGCTCCCGATTCCCAACATCATAATTCCGCTCGGCGGGCGAAAATTTACGCGAGAAAAAAGCACAAGGTCTCATCACGGAGCAATCGGAACTTCTCTGCGACAAAACCGCCCCAGCTCCGATTTCAGAAGCGTCGACCTCAACCTGAAAAGGAAGAGCAACATCAGGCTGACGCAACACAAGGGCGGAAGAAAAGCGGCGCTTAAGCTCCCGAAAGGCCTCCACAGCAGCAGGGGACCAATCAGCAACATCAGCACCCTTCTTAGTCAAATCAGTCAATGGTTTAACAACATCAGAAAAACCAGCAATAAATCGACGATAAAAGTTAGCAAAGCCCAAAAATTTCTGAAGACTCTTAAGAGAAGAGGGTTGCGTCCAATCACAAATAGCCTGAACCTTGACAGGATCCATCTCGATGGAAGAGGTGGAAAAAATATATCCCAAAAAGGAAATCTTTTGAACCCCAAAAACGCACTTAGAACCCTTCACACACAAGGAATTAGACCGCAAAACCTGAAAAACCCTCCTGACCTGCTGGACATGAGAGTCCCAGTCATCCGAAAAAATCAAAATATCATCCAGATACACAATCATAAATTTATCCAAATAATCACGAAAAATGTCATGCATAAAGGACTGAAAGACTGAAGGGGCATTTGAAAGACCAAAAGGCATCACCAAATACTCAAAGTGGCCCTCGGGCGTATTAAATGCGGTTTTCCACTCATCCCCCTGCTTAATTCGCACCAAATTATACGCCCCACGGAGATCTATCTTAGAGAACCACTTGGCCCCCTTTATGCGAGCAAACAAATCAGTCAGCAGTGGCAACGGATATTGATATTTAACCGTGATTTTATTCAAAAGCCGATAATCAATGCACGGCCTCAAAGAGCCATCTTTCTTAGCCACAAAGAAAAAACCGGCTCCTAAGGGAGATGACGAAGGACGAATATGTCCCTTTTCCAAGGACTCCTTTATATATTCTCGCATAGCAGCATGTTCAGGCACAGACAGATTAAATAAACGACCCTTAGGGTATTTACTACCCGGAATCAAATCTATGGCACAATCGCACTCCCGGTGCGAAGGGTAATGAACCAAGCTTAGGTTCTTCAAAAACGTCACGATATTCAGTCAAGAATTCAGGAATCTCAGAGGGAATAGATGATAAAATGGAAACCACAGGTACGTCCCCATGCGTCCCCTTACATCCCCAGCTTAACACAGACATAGCTTTCCAGTCAAGGACTGGGTTATGAGATTGCAGCCATGGCAATCCAAGCACCAACACATCATGTAGGTTATACAGCACAAGAAAGCGAATAATCTCCTGGTGATCCGGATTAATCCGCATAGTTACTTGTGTCCAGTATTGTGGTTTATTGCTAGCCAATGGGGTGGAGTCAATCCCCTTCAGGGGTATAGGAGTTTCAAGAGGCTCCAAATCATACCCACAGCGTTTGGCAAAGGACCAATCCATAAGACTCAAAGCGGCGCCAGAGTCGACATAGGCATCCGCGGTAATAGATGATAAAGAACAAATCAGGGTCACAGATAGAATAAACTTAGACTGTAAAGTGCCAATTGAAACAGACTTATCAAGCTTCTTAGTACGCTTAGAGCATGCTGATATAACATGAGTTGAATCACCGCAATAGAAGCACAACCCATTTTTTCGTCTAAAATTCTGCCGTTCACTTCTGGACAGAATTCTATCACATTGCATATTCTCTGGCGTCTTCTCAGTAGACACCGCCAAATGGTGCACAGGTTTGCGCTCCCGCAGACGCCTATCGATCTGGATAGCCATTGTCATGGACTCATTCAGACCCGCAGGCACAGGGAACCCCACCATAACATCCTTAATGGCATCAGAGAGACCCTCTCTGAAATTCGCCGCCAGGGCGCACTCATTCCACTGAGTAAGCACAGCCCATTTATGGAATTTCTGGCAGTATATTTCAGCTTCGTCTTGCCCCTGAGATAGGGACATCAAGGCCTTTTCCGCCTGAAGTTCTAACTGAGGTTCCTCATAAAGCAACCCCAAGGCCAGAAAAAACGCATCCACATTGAGCAACGCAGGATCCCCTGGAGCCAATGCAAAAGCCCAATCCTGAGGGTCGCCCCGGAGCAAGGAAATCACAATCCTGACCTGCTGAGCAGGATCTCCAGCAGAGCGAGATTTCAGGGACAAAAACAACTTGCAATTATTTTTGAAATTTTGAAAGCAAGATCTATTCCCCGAGAAAAATTCAGGCAAAGGAATTCTAGGTTCAGATATAGGAACATGAACAACAAAATCTTGTAAATTTTGAACTTTCGTGGTGAGATTATTCAAACCTGCAGCTAAACTCTGAATATCCATTTTAAACAGGTGAACACAGAGCCATTCCAGGATTAGAAGGAGAGAGAGAGAGAAAGGCTGCAATATAGGCAGACTTGCAAGAGATTCAATTACAAGCACACTCAGAACTGAAGGAAAAAAAAAAAAAAAAAAAAATCTTCAGCAGACTTCTCTTTTCTCTCCTTTCTCTGTCAATTAATTTAACCCTTTGGGGCCGGTCAAACTGTTATGGTTCTCAATGGCAAGAGAACATAGCCCAGCAAACATAAGAACTAGCTCTTGGAAGGATGGAAACTAAACTGACCATGAACTAAACCTGTCGCACAACTAACAGTAGCCGGGTAGCGTAGCCTGCGTTTTATCCCTAGACGCCCAGCGCCGGCCGGAGGACTAACTAATCCTGGCAGAGGAAAATATAGTCCTGGCTCACCTCTAGAGAAATTTCCCCGAAAGGCAGACAGAGGCCCCCACAAATATTGGCGGTGATTTTAGATGAAATGACAAACGTAGTATGAAAATAGGTTTAGCAAAATTGAGGTCCGCTTACTAGATAGCAGGAAGACAGAAAGGGCACTTTCATGGTCAGCTGAAAACCCTATCAAAACACCATCCTGAAATTACTTTAAGACTCTAGTATTAACTCATAACATCAGAGTGGCAATTTCAGATCACAAGAGCTTTCCAGACACAGAAACGAAACTACAGCTGTGAACTGGAACAAAATACAAAAACAAACAAGGACTAAAGTCCAACTTAGCTGGGAGTTGTCTAGCAGCAGGAACATGCACAGAAAGGCTTCTGATTACAATATTGACCGGCATGGAAGTGACAGAGGAGCAAGGCTAAATAGCGACTCCCACATCCTGATGGAAACAGGTGAACAGAGAGGATGATGCACACCAGTTCAATTCCACCAGTGGCCACCGGGGGAGCCCAAAATCCAATTTCACAACAGCGGACTGTCTCACTCAAATCACCTAAGAAGACATAGGGGGCAACAGTTGGAGAGGGGCGACAGTAGGGTCCCGGAAGAGCTCCGAGCCTACCCGTCATACGGCTGCGTCCTAGCCATATCATCTGGGGGGACGAAGAAGAACATCAAAATCGAGTTGTGAGGGAACTTCAGAAACAGACACAACAGTTGTGGGGACTATCCCGTAAGAACAGCAGGGGAGGACCACAACACACAAGCGCTAGAAGGTAGGCACAGATTTCCAACTGCAAAGGGAACTCTGGAGGTGCCATCGGACCTGCCAGACTCACGCAGCCCGGTTAACCGTATTCCGGACTGAGGATCCTGAAGCCTTCAGTAAAGAGGTAAAGAGACTGCAACCTGGTGTCCTCGTTATTTACTGCGACCTGCACCGCACCACAACCTCTCATCACATCCTCAACTTTCACTGGACGCCCCTCAGCAGGGTCACGGACCGGGCCCAGCCACCGTGACAACCCCAGAACTGAGACAGAGAGGGCCGTTACCGGGTACCCCTCGGCCCTGCGGCAGTGGGGGCACTCCAGATGCATACCCAATGCCCAGAATGGAAGAGTCATTAGCTGCTTTAAAATCTGCTAACTACTTTTCCACCTTGGATCTCACCAGTAGGTACTGGCAGGTTCCCATGGCAGAGGTGGATAAAGAAAAGACGGCCTTCACAACACCGATGGGTTTCTGTGAATTCAACTACATGCCGTTCGGACTGTGCAATGCAACATGAACATTTTAGAGGATGATGGAGTGTTGCCCCGGGCACAAGAATTTTGAAACCGTCTTGTTGTACCTGTAGCAGAATCGAAGGGCATAGGACTATACTTATACTGCCCGTATTAAGCCTGTGGTACAGCAGCATTCTGGAGCCTGGAGTCACCATGCAGAGACCCCAGAAAGAGTGGCTCAAGCTGCCAATCATACAGGCATTGTGCCAGGACAGAAAAAGGACCAGGAACTTGTTAGGACACTTCAGGCAGCAGGGGACTTATAGCGAGCGCAAAGTGGAAGGCTCCCAACCTGAATTGCCAAGGGGATTTCACTTGTTTTCTGGGCTGCCTGGACTCCTTATGTACCTGTTTCCTTTACCCTGGACTGAGGCCTATTATAACTTCAGTAAACCAGGTTAAGACTGCAACGCTGTGTCCTTTACTCATTCACCGGCATACACCATCATCGCCATGCACCTTGGGAGCCCTGGAGACCCCGCTTCGCCTGTGGAAAGTGTCACCATCCAGCCACCATACCATCACCCCAGGGGATCCCTTTAAGTGGTTTTGGTCCCTACTGACCGAGAACCACAGGTGGCGTCACGAAAATAGACTTTCGCAATACTGTTATGATCCGGTGACTTTGGAGCCGCATGAACTTTCTCTGGAGTAGGTGGAAACTGTACTGACTGCAAAACCTGAACTAACACCGCAACTAGAAGTAGCCGTGGAGTGTGCCTAACAAACCCTAGACACCTCGACACAGCCGGAGGACTAAATACCCCTATAGATGGAAATAGGAATACTACCTTGCCTCAGAGCAGAACCCCAAAGGATAGGCAGCCCCCCACGAATATTGACTGTGAGTAGGAGACACACGCAGGCAGAAAACAGGATTCAGCAAAAGAGGCCACTCTAGCTAAATAGGGAAAAATAGGACAGAATACTAAGCGGTCAGTATTAAAACCCTTCCAAAAATATCCACAGCAGATAATACAAAAAGTTCCACAACCTAACTAAAGACATGGAATGTATATCTGCCACTCCAGAGAATCCAACAAGACTGAGAAAATACTGACACAATCAAGCTGGACAAAAAAAAAACACTGAATAGCACAGAATTATTAAGCACACAGCATGTGTGCCACAGAAACAAAACCAGACACTTATCTTTGCTGATTTGGCAGAAGGCAGAAGGAACCAAACCAGGACCAAAACCTCCCAACAACCATGGACAACTGGCAAGGACTTATGAATCCTGCACGCCTAAATACCCCAGTCAGAACTGCAATCAGCAGATACACCTGACCAGGACTGCAACTCAGGGACAACTGCATTACCACCTACAACCACCGGAGGGAGCCCAAAAGCAGAATTCACAACACAATACCCCTTAATAGACCGTTCCCCTTTAATTGAGTTCCAGGACCACGGACCGGGTCGCAGCAACCGTGACATTCCCTTTAAGAGCAATTGGACCCGGTACAGAGTACCCCACTCCCCTGGTGGGCGACTCAAATTATTTTCTCATTTTCAGTTCAGGAATTTCTTCAATATCATACCGGGCTCCCAGCAAATTAGAGAGGATTTTCCGGAGTAGCTATAGGGCCTAATTTGGTTATAATAATGCAGCTTTTACAGCGGCCAGTGGCTGGAGAGGTTTCCTGGTGGCATGGAACGTATGGTCCAGATTTTGTAATGGTAGGAGGTTAGATGCAGGAAGAAGTTAAGAGCAGGCCGCTTTAATGTTTGCATTGTCATTTTTTTTAATAAAAGGCTTGCTTATTCCACAGCGGTAAAAAATTAAGCCAATGCTTTGTTTTTTTATGAAAATACTTGGTCAAAAACTGCTAAATAATTATTTTTGCGTTAAGCAGGTTTTCAAGAGGTATAAGAAAGAGCACTTTTTTCGTGATGATAGGTGCCCTATTTCTCCAGAGATACTAAAAAACTTGTGTTCAGTTTCTTATGTATGTTGTTATGATGATTTTGATATTTATTATTTTCCACAGCAGCATCCTTAATGTTTTTTGGGGCACTACGTGTAGGTGACTTATTACGAAGTGTTCTGGCACCCTAAACTTAAGAAAAGCGAGTTGATAGACAGCTAAACTCTTTCCTATTGATACATTGAGGTAGACGCAGGGGGTCTTTTAAAACTTTTATTGATAGGATCAGTGTAAAACTATAAGAAAAAATTTAAGTACTCAGTACAAGGCATACAAGATATCTAACTACATAGCATTATGTATGGTACAGGACATTCACAGTGTAATTTCACAACATGGCGGTAGTATAAACATCTGTAATATCAAAAGACTACTTTGATATAAAACATATAGAAGAGAGTAGCTACATAATACACTATGGTGAGCTCTAAAAAAGGGAAAATAACTCACCGACTGTCCTATGTGGAGGTAAACAACCAGATGTGCTGAAAGTCAGGGAGAGATAATCAGAATGTCAGTATCCATGAGGCCAAAATGGCTGCTGGAGAAAAAGGGGGCAAGACTAATGCAGAGGCTGATGGGGAACTACGGAAGCCATGATGAGCCTTAAATATTAAATTGCACAGTAAGCAATGAAACAGATAGTAAACTATAATGAGAACGTTGTCAATAGATGTCACTGTTGGATAAGTTATCACAATACACTACAGTTCAATACAAGCATAGCAAAATTGATTATATGCATTTGTATAAAGGTATGACACCAAGGGGAAGGAGAGGGATGGAAGGTTTAGCTTTTAATCAGATCTCATTGGGAACAAAGTCTTTGGTACTATGTATAGCTAAATCCAAAACGGACCAGACCGGGAAACATAGTAGTTTGAAGCTAATGTGTTTATTGGAAGTTAAAATTTGTCTTGTTTGTTTATCCAGGAATTATTTTGGAGCATTTTTAAAAAATGCTTATCTGAGCTAAGCTTGGCTGATAGATATTTCTCAACTCACTCATTCGGGATTGGAATTGTGACAGAGGCTGCCAGGCTGGGTTTAAGTAAAGCAATGGTACAAAGAAACTGGGTCTCGAAATTTTGTCAATTATGTATTTGGAAATAAGATAGAACTAACATTTTTTTAATAGTTTTCTTAGGTGTCACATTGTGAATCCTGGGTCACTCCTTTATTCACTGGGCAGAATAGAGAGCACAACAACGTTGCTACAGGTCGAATCTATCAACGTTGTCTAACAAAATAAGGGTCTTTGGTTCTTTGATAGAGGACAGAGATGGATCAGCCTGATGGACCAAGTGACTCTAATGTGCGATAGTGCTCCATTGCCTGATATTAAAGGAAATGAGAATGGAAAGCTGGGCACAATTGAGTTATTATTTTAGATGAAGAGAAGTCTGTTGGAGTTGAGGAAGTTGTTTCAAGGTGTCACAATAATATTTTCAGAGATGGTGTTTAGGTTAATCTGGGTAGAATCGTTAGAGTTAAATGATTGCAAGAAGATTCGGAAACAGTTGCATTAGATCCATGAGTAAGTTCATGCCGACAATCGGCGGTTTTCCTTTCAGGCACGTTGACTTAGAAGGCAGACTGCAGGCCTTTTTCAGAGTGGTTGGTTTCATTTATCGCAGATAGGCAATGATAGTTTTAATCTTAATTTACAGGCTATGGTACAAACGGCCCTTGGTGGGGGGGACACGCTTGCCTAATGATATTTAAGCAACGTGGCCAGTTGAGTCAGTCATTCAGGGAGCTGAATGGACAACAGGTATTGTAAAAGGTAAACAGTCTTGAGCTTTGGCTAAGCTGCGGTTTGGTTTATAAGTAGTTCATTTTAAGTGTGGTTTATTATTACGGTTATATATATTAAAGTTAGTAAAGGCCGTGGCCAATATGTTTCACTAAGTCAACGTGTTTCTGTAGGTTTAATGTTAAATATTTGAATAAGGACATATGCAAAGTTATTGGTTATATTCTATGTAATGCCATGTACATATTCTATTCTCTGATGTAAGAAGGTAGATAAAAATTGTAGATTCCTTTTGCTCTTCATTTCTCAGATTCAAGAAGCATAGGTCTTAATACTTTGGTGAAATGTGTAACTGAAATGTCTTACTTCCCATGGATCAGCCGGTACAATATGTTATTACTGCCGGCATGTACCCGTAATGCATTCACTTCATACAGTAGGCTTACTGAATTGTATTATCTTGTACACCTAGATAATATCACAGACCTGTTGTTTCATACAGTAATCCTCATTACAATCCAGTTATTCAGCAAATGCCACTTTCTGGTACAGTAAGTGCCCTGGGCCTGTAAACGTAGTATGCTGCCTGTTCTGTAAATCAGATTATTACTGATGAGTACTGACTTAGAATACAAAACTTTAACAGTAGAACAAATAGTACATATTGCAGTCTTTTACAGCACATTTAATTACACCCGCTGCTCATAGTACTAGGAGAAAGCTTGTATATGGCAATTATAGGATGCATCCAACGTCTTTGCAGCACTACATGTAACCGAAAACTAAGCACAGTCAATGGAGGAAAATAGCTATTAACTCATGAATTCTTCAGCAATGGCAGTGGTTTGGGATCAGCATTGTGATGCTCAGGTTCCGTATTTTTTGTGCTTTAGTCACAATGCAGCATTTACACAATAAAACAGCTTCTCTTCATACAACTAGCCTCTTGCACCATTAACCTCTTCCCCGCTTTGAAGATATGCAGGTTAAAGATAGCAATTCTGGGGGAGGGAGTCAGCTCTGTGTGGGCTTCATGACATCAACTGCTAAGTGATTTTTTTTTCCCCTCCTAGTCTAAAGCGGACTGGCGTACAGCAGAGCTGGCTGGTGTAAAGTCTGACAGGCTTTCTTGTCTATTCCGCTGCACATTGCCTGTATCCCCCTCTCTCACATCAATATTTAATTCTCTTCTAAGAGCAATGAGATAATGCAATGTGCAGAGGCAGGGAAGGTGCAGTGAGCGAGATCCGTGCTGCTGCATGATACTACAACTGCTGTCGCCGCTGACTGGACTCGGCAACGCAAGATACTCGGCTGAGCTTTGGTGCATGCAGCTCTACAAGCTCTCTCCCTAAAGCATGTCCTCTCCAGACCCCACCACCTCCTTCCTGGAAAGGGCAGCTGGGGAGGAGGACACGGGAGGATGAGGAGAGAGAGCCGGCCGGAGCACAGGAGGAGGAGGAAGAGGAGAAGGAGAGGAGGGGGTGCTGGAAGAAGAGAGGCCGGCTCGGAGGATGAAGTGGGGTGTCCGGGGAGCCTGCGCTGCGCTGTCCAGCTGCTTCTTGCTTGCCTGTGCCCTGAGTGCTGCCGCCGTGGGCCTCAAGTGCTTCTCCCTAGGATCTGAGCTCAAGGGTGAGCCATTTCGACTGGGTACAGCCGCCGGCGCCTTTTACTCTGGGTTACTGCTTTCAGCCGGCCTTTCTTTATTGGGTTCTGCCTTGCTTTGCTGCCGAGAGGATGCATCAGGAGAAAGTAAACCCGGCAGCCAGAACTTCCTCCTCCTTGGCGTGCTGGTCTTCATGTTGGGAGTGTTGAGCGCCTTTGCTGGTGCAGTGATAGATGGGGATACTGTGTCACTTGTGGAACGGAAGTACTCACACTTTTGTCTGCAGCAACCAACTCCTGGGGCAGGCAGCAGTACCACCAAGTGCCAGAAGCTCAAGGATTACCAGCGGGGTTTGGTTATTTCCACCATTTTTAACTCCCTGGAGTGTCTGTTGGGGCTGATCAACTTGTTGCTAGTAAAAAACTACAAATCCTCCCAGCAGCGCCGCAGGAGACGAAGAAGATATGGGGGAAGGCGCTACCAGAGGCAGAACAGGGGATCCATTTTTTCTAATGAAGAGCATGACTTCTCCCCTGGGGACTTCCCCTTCCAGACGGTATCCTACATCAATGTTGGGGTGTTCCACCTATTTGATGAAGCAGGGGTGGAAGTACATTGTGGTGGCCACCCCTCTCTAGAGCTGCCTGGTTACTCCCCAATGGACCCTGATCTAAATCCATCATACCCCTACTGTTACCCCCTACCTAATGAGCAACCACCTCCATATGATGAAATTTACCCTGCTACTGAAATGTGCAGCAGCAGCACAACCACCACATAGCATCACCCAGACTTCTGTTCAAAGACCTCTCTGCTCCATGATCTGCACTGACAATCATTGATGGGACAGGGACATATTACAAAAGGATTATCACACTGTATCTAAATGGTTGTGTTCAGGCAATGCTCATAACCAATGTATGGTAAGGGATGAAAGGTACATTGTGTACGTGTGTGTGTGTGTGTGTGCGTGTGTGTAGCATACAATGTGTGCATAAGATACAGTGTGGGTGGATACTTAGTGGTCCTAAGAAATGCACTGTCTTCACCGACTCCTATTGAAATAATTTATTTTACATGTGTGGAGTCGGTGACAAAGAATATGGATCTATCAGTATTTCCTCCTCTTCAGATTTATTTTGTCATACCAGTGTAAAATCTAAATTTCGGTATTCGTCACTATTGCCATGGTTACAGTGTCTAGCTACAAAATTATTATGTCAGTATAAATAGGCTTTTTATTTCACGTCTGATGAGATTACTCATCTTTATCATATCTCAAGATTTTATCAGTAAATGCTTCTGATAATGTCAATCCTCCTACAATTTTTTTCCCTCTTAATGAATCATCAAATTATTTTTTCTTTTTTTTTATCTCAAGAAAGCAAAGCAACTGTCTCAAATTAAGATTTGAAAGCAAGTAATAGACACATTGCCCAAAGCATTTTGGCTCAATCTGGGGTAAAATGGTTTTTGGTACAGCAGTGCTGAAGACCGGTAGCTTGGGGATCAAGGTGATCATCCATGGATGATTGGAACATAAGTACTGCTGATTTTGATTTGTGTCCTTGTAGCACGGAAAGAGTTAATAAAGGTCTGTGTCTATGTTGGCTTGGCAGCCGATCACATGTTATGTGGGCTGAACTATTCAGATGTGTTGTCGTTAAGTGGTTTTGCTTCCCAGAATTAATGCTGGAGTCATTTCTTGAAAGCACTTTGACACTTGTATGAGTCGGAAGGTTTGGACAGCATTGTTTCCAAGCACCCATTGAATATGAATGATGATGACCCCAGAGAACTCATGTCACTTTCTTGGTTATTGGTGATCAATACTATCTGTCAGACAGCTGTATGTGATGCAGTAAGTGGCAGATGTACTTTATCCTTCTGCTATCCAGTCTAGTTTTGCTTCACCTTATGGTTAATAATTATATTGCTATAGTGCATAACTAGCAATTCCTTACATAATGAAATGTTCAGACTAGACTACTGGCAAAAAACTGAACCCTACAGATGAGATGATAATTTCAATGTTCTACAGTTGTCATGCAGAAGCTGTCAGCAGAATGCAGGCATATAAATTCATTCAAGACAGTGCTAACACAGGCTGTTAAGATGTGCATGGCACCAATCATGTTAGACACTAAGTCCGGGGTCACACTTGTGAGTGCAATACGAGAAACTTGCACGAGTCCCTCGCTTCAATACCGGCACTGCCGCCGGTGATTTGGACTGGAGCATTCAGCTGCACAGAAATACATGCAGCCGCACGTCCGGTCCCGAGTGCCGGGTATTGATTCGAGAGACTCGTGCGAGTTTCTTGTATTGCACTCGCAAGTGTGACTCCGGCCTAATGCAAAGTGTGGCCACTTGTCTTTACTAGAGCCAAGTATCAGGCAGCCTGTGATCCAATAACCTTTTAACCAAAATATCGCTAAGATATTTATCTCACATCTGTTTGATCTGTAAATCATGGTGTTCTGAAATTTCTAGCAACTTTCAATGAGAAGTCTGAATCCTTGGTTTCTTATTAGACTCCGCTCTATTTTTGTGGTGCAGTTTCCCAGTTTTGTCAGTAAAGCTACAGCTGCAGTGCAGAGGAATACTTTGCATTACTTATAAGGTACGTTTCTAGTTTCATGTTTTTTTATGCAGTTTTGAAGTCAAAACCCAGAATAGATCATAAATAGTAAGCACCTGTGCAGAAAGAATGTGACCTCTCTTTGGCTTCAAAAACGGTATAAAAAATGTAAAACCTTGATTGTGTGCACTCCTGTGGACTGCACTTACCACTAGTCAAAGTTGGAAAGCCACACCACAAAGTCGTAGTGGAGCCCCAGTCTAAGGCTGCGTTCACACTTGCATTTTTGCATTATTATTTTTTGTTATTCCAGGACAGGACTTGATGTATAGGTATAAAGAAAGGCTGCGACAGGTGTCATGCAGTGCTTCCTTCTGCAGTAGTACTCCACTACAAAAAAAGGTATCCCATGCTGTGTTCTTTTTGTACTGTATGCCACTGTATGGGGTAGTGCAGCCATGCTCTGTTCCAAACTGGAAAAAGGACATAAACCCAGACATATACCTCTGAAAGGAGGCCAAACAGCCTCCCATCTTCTCAATGGGGTGAACGGAAGATAAGCAAAATATTCAGCACAAAAGGAGCGAAGTCCTATTTATTTATTAATTTATTAGTCTATGTATTTATTTATTTATTTACAAGAACCAATATTTTCCAATATTTCACAGCACATTCATTTCTTTTTCGCTAAAGCACATGTCAAGGTGCATCAGTTTGATCAGTCTTCATTAAGTCAGTTATGACTATTTATTTTTTACAGGATCCACCATGTTAATTTGAAATGTCAGATTGAAAAATACTGATTAAAACCGATGCAAACTTGTACAAACTGCTGTCATTTTGTTCTCCATTGTAATCTGCTCTGATCAGTTACAGAACAAAAGTTGATATACTGCAAAGAACCCACGAGTGTGAATATATGATCTGTGAAAAAGTCTAAGGCCATCTTAAGACAAATGATATATGGGCCCATTTCTCAGCCAATATTATCACCAGAAATCTTGGCCTGACTGCCGGCACAAACTAGCAGCATTACAGGGTTATTAGAAGCTTGGTCAGACCAGGGCTCGCAAGATACGGTCGCAGAAATTGGTCTAAAATAACCAATACAGATGTAGTAGTGTCCAGTATGTAATTACACTATTTTTAAGCAGTTTTATGGAAAAAAAGAAAAACATAGAAAACACATTGTACAATGACATAAGTTGCGTAAAAGACCAAGCAAAAGTCTACTGCAATAAAAATTTCAGGACAACTACATCTATATCTGGTAAAGATATATCCAAATACATGGATGGATGGCATAGATAGATAGAGGATAGATAATAGATAGATAGATAATAGATAATAGAAAGATGATAGATAGATAGATAGATAGATAGATAGATAGATAGATAATAGACAGATAGAGAATAGATAGATAGATAATAGATAGAAAGATGATAGATAGATAGATAGATAGATAGATAGATAGATAGATAGATATTAGATAGAAAGATGATAGATAATATATAGATAGATAGATAATAGAAAGATGATAGATAGATAGATAGATAGATAGATAGATAGATAGATAGATAGATAGATAGATGATAGATAGACAGATAGATAATAGATAGAAAGATGATAGATAATAGATAGATAGATAGATAGATAGATAGATAGATGATAGATAGATAGATAGATAGATAGATAGATAGATAGATAGATAGATAATAAATAGGTGGATAGTCCTAAGTCTGCATAGGATAATGTGCAGATATTGCTGCTTTTCAAGGTTAAAATGACTAAGATTTGTACAATTGAAAAATTGTCTTTTTAAAACCCCACCATGTGGTAAGGTAAACCATGTTGTATGGGAGGATCCATTTAATTGAGTGTATTCATTGACAGAGGCCTAGCATTCACCAGAAAGGTGCATTATAGCTACTATTAGGTAGGAATAGCTGAATGAAGGTGCCGCTGGGCACCAGAAGTGGTACAGCCTTGTACCTTAAGTAGTGGCCATGAATGGTCCTGTAAGCTCTGTCCCATTCACTTGTGGAAGAAAGAGCTTGCAGTACCATTCCCGGCCACTACACAATGTACTGGGCAGCGCCATTTCTGGTGCATTGCAGTCCTTTTAAGTGGGGTGTCAGAAGTTGGACCACTACCAATCAAGGATATTATAACTCCTTGAACCCCACTTGAATTGGTTAAGAATCCCTAAATTCATGCAAAACTGAACTGAATGAATGTAGAAGCAGAGCTGGTCAAAATATATGCGGGTTCAGCAGGCTTTCTGTATGTTTTTGATGCTCTGAGAACAAATCCATTAATACTCCAAATATAGTCATGAAGTCCTGAAGTTCACCAGGTGAAAGAGATAGTGATTTCCTGGTGTAATATACCTAAAACGCCCGTCACTCTGTATGTGGAAAGAGCATGGTGACTTTGGTATTCTTGACCAGTGGACTGGCACAGCCAACTTGTTTTCCCAATGGTAAAAATCGACTCGCTAAGACTGCTGCTTTCTGCACTTTTACTGTCATTAGAGTATGATGTTGGCTCAGTAAAAGAGACAGTCATGTCAATAAATGATTCTTTCACTGTGTATTTTTGGCCAGAAATCCATTCAATGCATCATATTCAAAGCACATGCACAATCCTATCGTGAGTGATCCATAGCAGATCACATTGCAATTTAATCTGTATTAAAGATTTACTATTCTCTGTCCCAGAGGCTTCTCCTCTTAAGTCAGAGATGAATAAGTCAGAGCCTGCAAGAATCTTCTGAATAATCACTCTGAAATGTCAGCGGCAGAAAGGACTCTCAATGCCTAGATCGGAGCAGGAATAGCGCAGAGCCTGGCACCTTATCTTTCTACGATCCAGCCTGATTCTTAGGATTAGTCAAAATTTTGGGACTATATTTTAATTTTGTAAATTGCACTTTAAAATTAATGGAACAGTTCTGTTTACTTGTGCCTGGCTTATTATAAAGGTCTTATAAGTATTATTATGCAGCTCAATGAAAAAGACAATGCAGATTCCAGATGTATCTTTAGGGACCAGGAATGACTACAACCGCTACACCCCCGGTAGCTACACCAGGTCCATTTTAGTAAGGCACTTATATATAACTTAAGTATTTTTTTTGTAATTAGAAACTCAAGATTTTTTTAAATGTGAACTGACACTGTGGCAAATTTTGGGGAAAAAAATCTTTTCCAATGTAACACTTTAAAATGCTGGTTTTCTGCATTCTTCACTTTAGCATTCATTAGTTTTTCTATGCTGAATGTAGAATTCATATTACTGCATGACAACATATGGCCGAGGTGCACTGCGAGTGAGTCCAGCCATCATAACCATTTTGCATGATTTGGTTTTCTGTTCCATGAAAATCACCAGATTGTTTGATTTGGTTGTTATTACATTGTAAGGACTCGTCCCGCATACTTTGTGATGTCTTCAGAGATGGGTCATGCTGCCTCTGGTAAAATGCAGGCTGCCAAATTCTACAAATCTAGGTTTTGGTGTTTTCAGATTGTATTACACTATGTCACTATAGTAGATCCTTTGTGTGTGCCCAATTGTGACTGGGTCCCCTTTCTTATGATAATTAGCTGAATGTTATTCATGTCATATATGTGGCAAAGCTTATATATGCTTCACTATAGAAAGTTGAAATAAGGGCTTGTTTAACTTTATATGGTGGACAGGCTAAGGTCTTTCCATCGGATTCTATACAATTCAAAAGGAAACCGATGGCAAATTGTTCCCATTGTTTCCAGTGGAATCAGTCATGTACTCACCATTAATGCGGGTCATTTTTCAACCCATCCATCCTGCTTAGTAGTACCATTGGGTGCTACGTTCCTATCAAGTGGGCCATATGGTCATGGGTTTTAAAGAAGTTTTCTACTTTTAAATGCTTCATAGGGTTGCCCAGCTTAAAAATAATAAAACGAGTTATAATTAGTGATGAGCAAACATGTTATCTGAGCATGCTCGGGTATTAATCGAGTGTCTTCGGTGTGCTCGAAAAATAAGTTTGAGTCCCCGTGGCTGCATGTTCGATAGTCACAACACATGCATGTTTTCCTAACAAACAGGCAATCTCTGCATGTGTTGTGACTGTCCAACAGCCATGAAACATACAGGATTGGGGACTCAAACATGTTATTCGAGCACAACAAAGTTACTCGGTAGTTAGTCCCTGAGCATGATCTGATAACACCTTATCCCAGCACGTTCGCTCATCACTAATTATAATCACACACTGTGGCTCCAGCGCTGCCTCTGTACTGCTCCTTGGAGTTCTATGTTGACATGCACCTACAACACGTCACCACTACAGTAAGTTGCTAGGCTAAATGGTGACACCAAAGTAGATGGCACAACATTTCTGTGCTGATTGGCTGCAGCGTTGACATGATATAGCCATGACGTCAAAGTTGCAGCCATACCATTAAAGAACGGTAATGGAGAAGAGAGGCATAGCTGAAGTAACAGTAAATAGCGAGTAAAGTTAATTTGTGAATTTTGAAACTGGGTAAGACTATGGAGGATTAAGATTTAAAAGCAGAAAACCCTTTCAATGCCATGCCGATAGAGAACTATAACACCCTGTACCCATCAACCAAGCTTTTTTAAGGCAAAAAAGAAGACATGTATATGAGATAGACCTAGTTAATGTATCACTAGACAAACCGTCTCTGAATACATACAATCTACATTAGAGCGTGAACTGGTCCATTTTGTATTTCCATAGCACGGCTAGAGTTAAGAACATTTCAAACATTGAAATCATAAATTCTATTTCTCCTCCTTAGAATACATTTATTTCATCAGTGACTATAATAAACCACACAGCCAGCAATTATTACAGCTTTGGATCCTATATATAATGATAATTTGGGATGAGCAAATACATATTATCTCCTATGGTCACAGCTTCGGTGACTACACTTACATATATATATATATATATATATATATATATATATATATATATATACATATATATATATATATATATATATATATATATATTTTATCTGGTTAACCCCTAGTAACATGTAGGTGTTAGTTGCTGTCAGCAATCAAAATGATCTTTTATAATATATTTATACAGAATAAATAATTGCAGTGCAACAACAGTGGCACTTCGGCATTATCGTCAAAGGCAAATGACATCTGGACATATTTTGTGCATTTCGATGTTCTAGCTACTGTCACAATGATTCTTGCTCATCCCGATGGGCTCATAGGAAGAGAAATGCATAATGGCACTGGAAAGTATGTGTGCAAACTGGGTTTGTTTCTTAGGCTACATTTTACATGTGTTTTCTTTTCTATGTATTGTTACTAGCTAATAAGAATAAGCCTAAAATATCTTAGCCTTAAAATAACTTTGAATATATAATACATACTGTAGATAATTCCTCACTGAAACATTCACATAATTGTAAAATACAGAAATAGTAAAAGATAATTGTATTTTTTTTAGAAATGAAGCAATCACTACATTCTCAAAATGCCCAAATCCTGTTGCTAGATCCATCTATAAATAGTCAATTCTTCCATGTTAATTGCATACGGTATTAAATGAAGAAATGCTGCTATTAATATGAATGTTCTGTTATTCTGAGACTAGATTGGATATAATTGAAAAGATGTAAAAAAAAAATCACTCAAAATGCTTAACTTTCTATGTGTCTATTTGAGATCCCCCATTAATTCTGTATCGGTTATACTGTGATTACCCGTGATAATTGTTAATGAATGTGAATACACGTGTGTGGATGTGAGATATTTTGACTGCAATTTTGCTGCTCTATATTTCTGCTTCCAAGATTACAATTTGCTCCCCTCATTCGTAAGCATTAATCTGTTTATTCTGCGTATGTGTATTACTTTTCCATTGTAACCCATTTAATTATTATTTATTTCTTTTTTTTCTTCACTTTTCACTCTCATACCAAATTAATCCGCTGTATGTGAGTGTTTACCTTCATTTTGGCATTCATGAGTCTGTCACCAAATTTCCATCCTGTACTTTATGAATCAATTTCCACAAAACTAAACTAAATAACCAGCTCTCTTTCATAAAGCTTAGGTCTACTGAAAACATGTAAATTCAGGAGTGACTCCATCAAAAACCCATTTTCAGTTGTCAAGTCTCAACTAATCTAATATGGCAGGTTGTTATCCCTAGGACCGAGGCTTTGCCACCACACTGCAGAGAATGTATGGTGTAACGTTCTTTAGTGACCATCACGCAACCAAAGTGCACTGATACAGAATTGCTAATCCACGCGAAAACCCCGTCTAGGGAGTCATATCTAAGATTCCCTGGACATTCACAAGTATGGTTATGAGTACTGTTGAAGTTAAAGTGGTTGTTCCCTTTGAAAGACGCACACAGCCCGACATCATGAGGAAGGTCATGGCCTACTGCATTGGTGCACAACCTTTGGTCACATTGTTAAATTGATTAATTTAGATGACCCTTAAAATTATGTAAAAAAAGAAATCCTCAAAGGCAAAAGGTTGCCAAAAGTAACGCTCAAGAGAAGACATATTAAATCCAGTGCAAGATTTTTTTTTATATAGCAATCAGGTTGCTGCTTTGATTTTTCAAGGCCTTTGAAGAAAATGCTGCAATCTGATTTCTCTGAGTAACATTCTTACCTTCACCTCTGTCGTAACCTATACTTCTTCTACATCAAGGCATGTTTCCATCTCCATTATTGCAGAACATTACACTTGTGGAAGAACATCTCTCTTCTTCCACTTACTGCATCCAGGGCTAAACCTCAATTCTATGGGCTACAAGAATTTACAAGAAAGCGCTTTCACTTAGCGTTGCTAGCAAAATGCAAGTCACACTCTATGTTTGTAAAGGCTATGTCCATGACGTTTTCAGAATAAGAGAAAATAGTTTTAATTTAACATATGGTGGTAGTAATCCAAATAATATGTAAAAATTATGACGAAAACCTTTAGCTTATGTTTTCCTATTTATTATTCTACCATTCTGTTGAACGTCATGGACGTATGTCTTTTATTTCTGTACTAATAATATGTAATTATTCTTTTCTGTTTATTCATTTACGGTCATGGATGTAGCACGACATGTCAATTGTCCGTGTAATCTGCAATCCGTGGTATCTGTTAACATATCAAATAGTTAAGATAACGATCAGCATGGTTTTATGTTTACACGTCTGGCAATAGATGCAGACTTTTAAGGTGGTGAAAGCAAGAATCTGTGATCATTTTGGGCACCTCCATCTTTACTTAATGTATATATATATGTGGCTCAGGTATATAGATGATATTTTTCTATATGAGGCAGCTTGTGGTTTCGATTGTATTGTATAAGTTTAAGAATAAGGTGAAAGGACACGATAATATAAATGAAGTCACTGGTATGTTGAATATCATTTCACACATCGACAAAGGCAACAGATGCCAGAAATAACATCATTAAATAAACATGATGTTTTTAATTATGTTCTTGTAATTACCCCATCGCACTTAAAAAAACAAAATACTTCCCTTCAAGTCTCCAAACCTGGTGGTTTGGAGTTCCCTAATGAAAAAGTAAAGTCTTCGGTTTGTTTAGTCATCTGCATTTATAATAATAATTTTAATTTATATGGCGCCAACATATTCCGCAGCACTTTTGCATTTAAAGTAGTTCTGATGCTGAACCCATAAGAAAATGAGTTGGAGAGCATAAAGTGTCAGACCAATCTCAGATATGCGTGGTACAGGCAAGAATGGTTTGCCAGTCCTGTTCTAACTATTGTACAAGACTCTCTTGGCAACTCTACTACAATATATACCTTGCGTTATTTCAGAAGTCAAGAGAATGGAATTGTCTGGACACTTAAAAAGGGTTTTACACTTTTACTCTTTATGCAAATTAACATGTATTTAAAATTTAGCTTATGTACTTCTTTTACGCAAACACAGTTATACCATGTCTATGCAATGTAGAGTGATCCAGAACATGGATTAAGATTGTCATACATCCATAGGCTCAATAAGAAGAACTAAACACAGCATTAGTCATAGAACCCTCTTTGTGCCATGCAAGGAGAGCTGATCTGCAGTACCCGGCAGCGGCTGCTACACATTGAATGGAGCTGTGTTGTGCAGCAAATATTAACCGTCCAGTGGGGGTGAGATGTCTTGGTCCCCTACCAATCTGATATTGATGACCTATCCCAAGGATAAATTACCAATATTAGATACCCAGATAACCCATTTAATGATACTACTTTTCAAACACTGGGAGGAAAGCTAAAAGTATATTCACATATGTCTCAGAATTTGCTGACATTTCTCCATCTCTTCCATTCATCTTAATAGAACATGCAAAAATTATGTGCTTGCTGCCAAAAAAACCTTTAACAAATCTGAGAATGCGGGAACACACAGAGTATTGATCGTTATTATTCTTTGGTAACATTTCTCCTAAGTTATCTGCTTTTCCAAAAGATTTTATGAAGAAAAATGATAAAATCTTTAACAAAATCCAGTCCATGAAAAACAACATTTCCTGCAGCTTTTGATTGTGAATATGCTTATGAAATCATAAAATCATGGAAATTATCAACCGTTGCTGCTTCATATACCTCCAAAGATGAACTGAAATGTAACACGCATGCATTTTCCATGAGACCTGTTCATTTCTTCGAGTTATTTTATTAACTGCAGCAAGAAAACCAAATTTCTGAGACAAGTTTACATTGCTTAGAATTGACAAATGTCTATGATCACCACTCTATTGCTTTATCTGTGTGAATGTATTATTAAAATATGTGCTGCACAGGAAAAAAAGGTTTCTGCTTACCCTGTATTATGTAACAATTTAACTAATGACAGCACAGGTATGCTGGTATGCATTATAAATATATGTTTCATCAGAAATTGCTTGCTTGTTTCTTGTCACTAGATAGACCATGAAGCCACCTTCCACACATGCGGGCTCGCATAAGACACCATCAGTGTTTTATCAGTAGGAGATTATCTCTGCAGGACTGGGTGTTGCATGCTAGGTAGTCCAGCTAATCTATGTAACCCCGCCCCCACCACTGATTGGCAGCTTGCTAACAATGCTCAATATAAACTTGAAGCTGTCAATCAGGCGTGTGGGTGGGGTTATACAGAGCTCAGCATTCAGACCACTGTTACATCAACTGGTGTACATCAATCCCCCAAAAACATATATTTAGAAAGAAATTGAATAATATGAACCTATTAACTCCTGTGCACAGTAAAAAAAGAGTATATGTCTGAAAAAATCTGCACAAAAATGTAGCAGTAGTTATCCTCACAGCTTTATGATAACAGACGTTCTATAAATGTGAATCTGACAGATTTTCATACAATGGTTAATAACTGATCACAGATATATAGATATGAATTATTTCTGTGTTATATCGAGTCAGTAATGCCATCCCAGGTTATATCATGCATACTGGGCCTATTTATCCCTAGGATGTTCGCTAGGCTGTTCCTGCCTAGCAGCTGAGGTGGGCACCCTAATGATATGGGATTTTAGCCCCCACTCCACAGTGGCTCACCCTCACTTTTCCAGGTTGTCCCTAGACATTAAGATAACATGGAAAACATTCTATTCTAGACAACTATCTATATGTGGTGTGCTTTAACCCCTTAACGTCCAATGGGGGGAAGAGTCCATCATTGGACGCCTTCCCCTGTTTGGTGCGGGCTCCGGCGATGAGCCCGCACCTTTTCCAGGACATGACTGCTGATCAGATCAGCTGATCTGGGCCCCTAACAGCCATGGGTGGAATCGCGATTCAGACGCAGCTGTTAACATGTTAAATGCCTCTGTCAAACTCTGACAGTGGCATTTAACATGCACGTGCAGGAGGCGCGTCATTACCTCCTCCCATCTGCGCCCATGTCACATGACCACGAGTCGCCAATGGGTTGGCATGACAAGTGGTTGGGGCTCATAGCAAGTGAGGTATTCTGCTACATGCAGGCGACCTGATAGTCACCTTCATGTAGCAGAGCTGATCGGTTTATGACAGCTTCTAGTCTCCCATGGAGACTATTGAAGCATACCAAAAGTAAAGCAAAATGTTTTTAAAAATATAAAGAAAAATGTAAAAAATCAAATATGCCCATATTTGGTATTGCTGAGTTTAGAATTGCCCGATCTATCAATATATAAAAAGAATTAATCCAATCGGTAAACGGCAAGACAAGATAAAAAATCGAAACACCAGAATTACATTTTTTTGTCGCTGCTACGTTGCAATAAAATGTAATAACGGGCTATCAAAAGATCGTATCTACACCAAAATGGTATCAATAAAAATGGCAGATGGGCTTGCAAAAAATAAGCCCTCACCCAGCCCGAGATCCCGAAAAATAGAGACACTACGGGTCTTGGAATATGGCGCTATTTTTTTTCTTACAAACTTTGGATTTTTTTTTCACCACTTACATAAAAAAGAGCCTAGACATGTTTAGTGTCTGTGAACTTGTAATGACCAGGAGAATCATAATGGCAGGTCAGTTTTAGCATTTAGTGAACACTGTAAAAACGAATCCCCAAAACAATTGTGGAATTACACTTTTTTTACAATTTCACCGCATTTGGAATTTTTTCCAATATTCCAGTACACTCTATGGTAAAATCAATGGAGTCATTCAAAAGTACAATTCATCCAGCAAAAACACAAGCCCTCACATGGCCATATTGACAGAAAAATAAAAAAGTTATGGCTGTGGGAAGAAGGGGAGCAAAAAATGGAAACGTAAAAATGGAAATACCTCTGGTCCTTAAAGGTATGTTTCCACAGTCAGTATTAGGCAGCGCTTTGGACGCGGCTCATGTCCGCTCCATCCAAAGTGCTTTTGAACGCCGGTGATTCACCGTGTCCTATACATTGGATGGTGATACTTATCTTGCGGAGACTAAGCGTTTTGCGGATTTTTGATTGTCTGATAGCTAATTATATTAGAAACAAATCTTTCATAGATTTACTTTTATTATTAGAAGTGATTTCTTTAATAGGGAAACAGCAGGTATGAGGCCAAATCAAGACCCTATAAACAGCTCCTTCATTCTGTGCATGGTGCCAGGTGAGACACTTTTGCTTCTCTGCATTATGTGAATTGTTCTTGCTTATGAAGCACTTTGGATAATACATGTATTTGCAGGAACTGCTTACAGTATAGTTTTTCCATATGATTCCTCAAATTATGGCTTGCACTTTAAAGTGGATCCTGTCAATAGATTTCACAATATAAAATGCATACATTATTACATAAATCTCTTGGACCAGATGAGCCTATTTACTTTGAATCCATGGTAGAACGTCTCTGTAATCTTGGTGTAGCGCCCCCACTGCCGCAGGGCCGAGGGGTACCCGGTACCGGGCCTCTGAATCTCTGCTCTGGGGTTGTCATGGTGGCTAGACCCGGCCCGTGACCCTGCTGAGGGGCGTACAGTAGTAGATGTGGATGTGGAAAGTGGTGGTGGTGCGGTGCAGTAAATAACGAGGACAACAGGTTGCAGTCTCTTTACCTCTTTACTGAAGGTCTCTGGGTCCTCAGTCCGGAATAAGGTTCACCAGGCTGCGCAAGTCCAGCCGGTCCAATGGCACCTCCAGAGTTCTCTTTGCAGGTGGAAATCTGGGCCTTCCTACTAGCGCTATGTGTTGTGGTCCTTCCCTGCTGTGCTTACGGAAAGTCCCCACAACTGTTGTGTCCGTTTCTCGTGTTCCCTCACAACAACTCGATTAGATGATGTTCTGCTAATCCTCCGTCCCTCCCGGTGTTATGGTTGGGACGCACCCGTATGACGAGTAGGCTTGGAGCTCTTCCGGGACCCTAGACTCGCCCCTCTCCACAGGTTGCCCCCCATGTCTGCATAGGTGATTTAGGTGAGACAGCCCACCTGTGACTGACTGTCCTGCCATTGGTTTGAAGTATTGCTTGAAGCTAAATATATAAATACTTCCTCGGCGTTCCGGACGCCGGTTGTGTGCCTCAGTAGGATGTTGCCTCGGTCTTACAGCACGACTCCTACTGGTATTCTCCTTCTTGCTTTGATCTCGTTTCTCACTCAGCACAATATATCTCGCTTCTGATCCTTTCTTAGGGCACCGCCGCTATGCTGAGCAGGCACGGTCCCGTGACGTTCCTTCTTGTAGCCAGGCCTCTGTCAGGGTCCCAAACCTGACAGGGACCCTACCGAATCTTCCCCCACAACACCCTCTGCCACCAGGTGTTGTCTGGTTCCAACCCAGTCAGCTTTCTGCCTAACTTCCTGCCTGACCCCCAGTTTACCCACACGGTGAGGAGTGGCCTAATAAATAGCACCCTTAGCTCCCCCTGGAGGCCCGACTGTGAAATGTATTGGTGTATGTGATACCTGGTCAGATGAACTCCTTCAGTGCCATCAGACGTACCATAGCCCCCCTTAGCGGCGGAGCCACAGTACTGCAACGACCAGGACTCTGGGGCGCTGCATTGGTATTAGGATGAGCATTGTAAGAGTCATGCTATTAAATGAAATTGCTCATAAGCCCAAATATATTCAGACTCCACCCTTCTGACTAACAGCTGCAGCCTGTACTCAGCAGTGTGAGATCTCAGCAGTAGGAGGGACGCTTAGGAGCTGCCAATCAGATTAAGTGGGCAAATGAAACTACTCTAAAGGATTATGCAGCAAGTCTGACATGGATTTTCCAAGTAAATGACAAATCCTTATCACCTTATCAAATCTAAGAGATCTATTTAGTAATGTATGTAGTCTGCAGTGTGGAATCTGCTGGCAATTCTGCTTTAAATTATCATACAGGAATATTATTAATACATAATATCCATGTATGTAATATGCTGCAAACAGAGAGCTGACAATATCCACACTAATATGTGGTCAAAAGCAGATGAAAATGTTTTAGGCCTCTTTCACACGTCCTGATATTTCCGGTACCGGAAAAACTGGTACCGGAGATATCCGTGTCCATATGTCCGTGTGCTCAAGTGGCACATCAGTGTGGCACACGTGCGGCATCCGTGTGCCGCCCGTGTGCCACCTGAGGACCACACGGACCGTGCAGGAGAGACAGCGCTACACTAAGCGCTGTCCCCCCCGCATGTGGTGCTGAAGGCAGAATTCATCTCTTCTCCCCCAGCGTTCGTTGGAGAGAAGAGATGAAAGATCAAGTTTTGGGTTTTTTTTGTGAAAAATAAATTTTGCATGTGCCCCCCGCCTCCCCCCTCAGTGCGCCGCCTGGTCCCTTGCGCAGAAATACTCACCTAGCTCCAGCGATGTCTCCTCTGTCCTCTCCGCGCTGGCAGCTTCTCCTGTGTGAGCAGTCACGTGGTACCGCTTATTACAGTCAGTGAATATTCCCTGACTGTAATGAGCGGTCCCACGTGACCGCTCACACAGAAGAAGCTGCCAGCGCGGAGAGAACAGAGGAGACATCGCGGGAGCTAGGTGAGTATTTCTGCTGCAAGGGGCCAGGCGGCGCACTGAGGGGGGAGGCGGGGGGCACATGCAAAATTTATTTTTCACAAAAAAAGAAAAAAAACTTGATCTTTCATCTCTTCTCTCCGGCGGGGGAGAAGAGATGAATGCCGCCTTCAGCACCACAGCGGGGGGGACAGCACTTACTGTAGCGCTGTCTCTCCTGCGGGCGGTACGTGCACACGGAGGAGAGTGCACACTGTTCTCCGTGTGCACGTGTGCTGTCCGTATTGTGGTCCGTGCTACCGGTAAAAAACGGACATGTCGACGTGTTTTCAGCACGGACATACGGTCCGTGTGAAAACACGCACATGTGCATAGACCCATTCATTTAAATGGGTCTACGTGTGTCAGTGTCTCCGGTACGTGAGAAAACTGTCACTACACGTACCGGAGACACTGACGTGTGAAAGAGGCCTTAGTCACACATAAAAAACAAGATCACTGACCCCTATCATATCTACATTAGTGATTATTGGAAGTGATTACATTAACCCCTTAATGACCAGAGGTATTTTCCGTTTTGCATTTTCATTTTTTGCTCCCCTTCTTCCAGAGCCATAACTTTTTTATGTTTTGGTCAAAATGGCCATGTGAGGGCTTATTTTTTGCGGGACAAGTTGTGCTTTTGAACAACACCATTGGTTTTGTGCACTGAAAAATGGGAGAAAAAATCCAAATTTGGTGAAATTGCAAATAAAGTGCAATCCCACAGTTGTTTCTTTTTTTTAGCATGTCCACTAAATGCTAAAACTGACCTGCCATTATGATTCTCCAGATCAGTTCATAGACACCAAACATGTCTAGGTTCTTTTTTATTGAAGTGGTGAAAATACGTTTTATTAAAAAAAAGAAAACAATTTGTGCCATATTCCGATACCCATAGAGTCTCCATTTTTTTGTGATCTCGGGTTGGGTGAGCGCTTATTTTTTGGTTGCGGAGCTGATGTTTCTATACTATTTTGGTGCAGCTACGATCTCTTGATCACCCGTTATCGCATTTTAATCTCTGACCACAGGGTGGCGCTCAAAGCAATCCGGCAGTAACAACCATAGAGGTCTGCTGGAGACCTCTGCTTGTCATGCCAACCCATTGGTGACCCGTGATCATGTGACAGGGTCACTGATGGGTGGGATTTCCAGCACGCTTGCCGGAATCGCATGTTAAATGCCGCTGTCAGAGATTGACAGCGGCATTTAACTTGTTAACAGCCATGGATGGATCGTGATTCCACCAGCAGCTGTTAGGCTGGGTTCACATTACGTTTTAAAAGTCCGTCAGACGGACTGCATTACACCGTGGCATAAAGCTGCCATTAAGCTCTATTTCGGGTGCATCGCTAGCGCACGCCCAAAATAGGTGTGCGCTAGCGATGTGCCGTCATTGAGTGATGGACCCTGGGATGCGGGCTGCAGCATTTCCGGGTCCGTCACCGCTAGCGCAGATAGAGCATCTGCTAGCTCTATCTGCACTAGCGATATGACATGTCGGCACTTGCGTTAACGCAGCCCGTTTAATGCATGTATTGAAGGGGCTGCTTTAACACAATGTGAACCTAGCCTTAGAGACACATGTCAGTTGTTCAAAACAGCTGACATGTAGCGGAAAAGATGTGGGCTCAGTACCGTAGCCCACATCAAAGGAAGGGAGTCCAATATCGGTGTACTATTACGCCCGATGTCAGAAAGGGGTTAAAAGAGTTGACTGGTATCAGAAGAAAAGTAAGCAGTGACTCCATGTGATGCAAAACTGCCAAATTGTGACAGTGTACAATCTGCTCACTGTCACGATTCTCCTGTATGCCCTGTGCAGGTGGGTGGTCATGTCAGTGCATGTATGTGATTTGCATATTCTCACCCAGCGTATCTCATTAGAAGAGGACTGAGAAAAAATAGGAATGTAGTTGGTATGTGACCGCAAGTATGCAAATTGAATACATGTGGTCGCTTGACTGCTTATCTGCATGGATAATACAGGGGAATCATGACAATGTGTGTATTACACACACACTGACACACTTTTCTTATGAGACCAGACAACTCCTTTAATTATTGTTGGACTATCATACACAGCAGTGATGGTAAGTTTCCATGGGGATCAATGATGTCTATATATCAACTTTATGTTGGAGGTTGCTAGTTTGTATAGCCTATTATTCATCTCATAGTTCTAGGTGAGGAATGAGCTCAAAAATACATTCACTGCCTGCAAACAAAGTTGTCTAATAATGTAAAAACCATGTATTGTTTATTTGTACCTTTCTGTGATTATTTCTGTGTCTGCAGTAGAGTTTGTATATGCAGACATGGATTGTTTCAGCTTATCAAAGTCACATGCTGCTCCAGAAGGGCTGACATTAATATTTAAAAGACGAACATAAAAAATACAGTATGCAAGAATAACACAGAATTTAAGGGAGAAACAAAAATCACAAAATAAATTTTGATATGAAACTTAAAGGAGGCCAGAATCAAGAATAACATTAGGATTTCTACTTACTGTCATGTAGACCCAGAAATGTACCACCTAGCATTGTGAAAGTCTCACTAGTGACTACTAAACTTATTGTTCAAGCTTGGATCATAAAATCAATAAATTACTTATATTGGTATATGTTACAGATAATGATGGCCAGGTCATCACCAAATGGACAAGATACATTGCGGCTTGATATTTTTAGAAACTGGAGTTGTCTTTTAAGCCAAATACATGAGCCATTGAACATTATTTATACTCATTCCAAACTTTAATTTTACCAGGAGGAGAAGTTAAAGAAGAAGTATATCTGGACAGAAGTTTCAGAATAAACATACATTTATTAAATCTACAGGGTGATTGTCCTTCTTTTACTATTGTATTTCATGAAAAAACAAGTTCAACATGGGAATGGGAAGGTGCAGAGCATGCAAAAAGGAAGCTTAATTTACTGAAGGAAGGTGAAAAACCCTATAAGGTATTCCCCAATATGTCATAAAGAGAACTTGCCTTGATGTGTACCGGTGTTGATCAAACTATTAACATTTCACTTTCAGGTGATTTTTCAGAATAAGCAGTTTTGTGTGCACATAACACTATTTCTGGACACTTTATGACTTACATTATGCATTTTATAGCAGTTTTTATCGTTAGCACAAGAAGTCTTAGCAGTTTCTCTTTGCCTATCTCTCTGCTTCTGTCTTTCCCCAGCTTCTCTCCTCATGCACCAGACATTTTTACAGGCAGAAGACATAAATTGATCCAATGGATAAAGTGGTTGTCCGGTACTTTGCTATTAATAACCTTTCCTTTGGAAAGGTTACCAATACTAGATCAGTGGGGGTGTAACCACCGGTATCCCCGCAGACCAGTTGTCCCTAGTGCTGGCCGGTGGAGGATGTGCTTAGTTGCATAGCGGAATAGAACAGCTCTGTCAAGTGCATAGTGGCCATGGCCTAGTACTGCACATGTGCCACTAATCAAAGGTGACATATGCAGTACCCCGCTGTGTCCACTATTAAGTTCATTATTCAAATTAATAGAGTTGGATCCTCAGTACAACACTGCAGCTAATATGCAGCTGACAGAGCTGTGCTGCTCCTCTCAATCCCTAAACACATCCGGCTGGCATTAGGAACAGCTGATTGGCAGGATTGCCAGTTGTTGCACCCCAATAGTCTGTTAGTGATGACCTATCCTAGAAATAGATAATCAATATTAAAGTACTCTTTAACACTTTCCCGCAACCTGATGTAACTGTCAAGATTGCAAGTGATTTCCTGCAATCCGACAAAGCTACGTCAGAGAGATGGTACAGGCATAAGAGTTGTGCCCATGCCATGTGCAGCAGGAGCCGGCTGTTACACATAACCAAGCTCCCGCTCCGAGTGCTGAGATTGGACAGAGTGCCATTCTCAACACTTTAACCTCTCATATGCCATTGTCAATAGTGTGAGAGTGCTACCTTTGTCAGCTCATCGGCAACCCAGCACGATTTTGGGATGCCCTTGGTTGCCACAGCAACAGAAAGGAATGACAAAGGTTTCACTGTCTGTCATATCCCTCAGCCAAACAGATCCTGACAGGAGTGTGTCCTGATTGGTTAACTGGCTTAATGGCCAAAACTGGCAATGAGGCCAAGGGGTAAAGGTAGATCTGGTGACAGGTTTGAGCAGTACTAACATTATTTGTCACATTTTATTTCATCTGGGCTGCACCATATAACAGATGATTGGCTGTGAATCTGGACTTACCCTAAGTGCCATATTCTGGCTGTGTCATTTGGATAACTCTATACAACATCAGTATGGCTGTGAAGTCTGGACTGCACCCTATATCCAAACTATTGCTGTGATAGCTGAACCATGCACTGTAACTGCAGTTTGGTTATGAAGTCTAGACTAGTGATGAGCAAGTGTACTCGTTGCTCGGGTTTTCCCGAGCACGTTTGGGTGATCTCCGAGTATTTATGACTGCTCGGAGATTTAGTTTTCATCGCGGCATCTGAATGATTTATAGCTACTAGCCAGGCTGAGTACATGTGGGGGTTGCCTGGTTGCTAGGGAATCCCCACATGTAATCAAGCAGGCTAGTAGCTGTAAATCATTCAGCTGCCGCAATGAAAACTAAATCTCCGAGCAGTCATAATTAGGGTTGAGCGAAACGGGTCGATCATTTTCAAAAGTCGCCGACTTTTGGCTAAGTCGGCGTCTCATGAAACCCGATCCGACCCCTGTGCTTGTCGGCCATGCGGTACGCGACTTTCGCGCCAAAGTCGCGTTTCAATGACGCGAAAAGCGCCATTTCTCAGCCAATGAAGGTGAACGCAGAGTGTGGGCAGCGTGATGACATAGATCCTGGTCCCCACCATCTTAGAGAAGGGCATTGCAGTGATTGGCTTGCTGTCTGCGGCGTCACAGGGGCTATAAAGGGGCGTTCCCGCCGACCGCCATCTTACTGCTGCTGATCTGAGCTTAGGGAGAGGTTGCTGCCGCTTCGTCAGAAGCAGGGAGAGCGTTAGGCAGGGTCCACTAACCACCAAACCGCTTGTGCTGCAGCGATTTCCACTGTCCAACACCACCTTCGGTGTGCAGGGACTGTGGAAGCTATTTTTTTTTTTTTTTCCCCTCAGCGCTGTAGCTCATTGGGCTGCCCTAGAAGGCTCCGTGATAGCTGTATTGCTGTGTGTACGCCACTGTGGAAACCAACTGCTTTTTTCAAAGCACATATCCTCTTGTTCCTTCCTTTCTGCACAGCTATCTTTTTTGTTTGTCCACACTTTTTATTTAATTTGTGCATCAGTCCACTCCTATTGCTGCCTGCCATACCTGGCTTACATTACTGCAGGGAGATAGTAATTGTAGGACAGTTTTTTTTTTTTTTTTTTTTTTTTTTTGTGGGAGATTAAGATTGGCATTTCTGCTACAGTGCCATCCCTGTGTGTGCCATCTCTCACTGAGTGGGCCATAGAAAGCCTATTTATTTTTTCCGTGATTTGTGTTCTAAAATCTACCTCAACACAAAAACACTACATCAATCAGTGGGAGAAAAATATTGGCCTCAGTCAGGGCTTGTGTGCCACTGCTGTGTGTGCTATCTCTCATTCAGTGGGCTATAGCAAGCCTATTTTTTTTTTTTTTTTTTAATATTATTTGGTTTCTAAAGTCTCCCTGAAAAAAAAAAAAAACCTAAAAAAACAGTGGGAGAGTAATATTGCCCTTTCAGCTTGTGTGCCAGTCTTGACTCCTGGGTGTGCCACCTCTCTCCCTCTCATTCAGTGGGCCATAGAAAGCCTATTTATTTTTTTTAAAAAATATTATTGGGTTTCTAAAGTCTCCCTGAAAAAACAAAAAATACATAAAAAAACAGTGGGAGAGTAATATTGCCCTTTCAGCTTGTGTGCCAGTCTTGACTCCTGGGTGTGCCACCTCTCTCCCTTTCATTCAGTGGGCCATAGAAAGCCTATTTATTTTTTCCGTGATTTGTGTTCTAAATTCTACCTCAACACAAAAACACTACATCAATCAGTGGGAGAAAAATATTGGCCTCAGTCAGGGCTTGTGTGCCACTGCTGTGTGTGCTATCTCTCATTCAGTGGGCTATAGCAAGCCTATTTTTTTTTTTTTTTTTTTTTTTTTTAATATTATTTGGTTTCTAAAGTCTCCCTGAAAAAAAAAAAAAAACCTAAAAAAACAGTGGGAGAGTAATATTGCCCTTTCAGCTTGTGTGCCAGTCTTGACTCCTGGGTGTGCCACCTCTCTCCCTCTCATTCAGTGGGCCATAGAAAGCCTATTTATTTTTTTTTTTTAATATTATTTGGTTTCTAATTCTCCCTGAAAAAAAAAAAAAAACCTAAAAAAACAGTGGGAGAATAATATTGCCCTTTCAGCTTGTGTGCCAGTCTTGACTCCTGGGTGTGCCACCTCTCTCCCTCTCATTCAGCGGGCCATAGAAAGCCTATTTATTTTTTTTTAAAAATATTATTGGGTTTCTAAAGTCTCCCTGAAAAAACAAAAAATACATAAAAAAACAGTGGGAGAGTAATATTGCCCTTTCAGCTTGTGTGCCAGTCTTGACTCCTGGGTGTGCCACCTCTCTCCCTTTCATTCAGTGGGCCATAGAAAGCCTATTTATTTTTTTTTTTAAATATTATTGGGTTTCTAAAGTCTCCCTGAAAAAAAAAAAAAAACCTAAAAAAACAGTGGGAGAGTAATATTGCCCTTTCAGCTTGTGTGCCAGTCTTGACTCCTGGGTGTGCCACCTCTCTCCCTCTCATTCAGTGGGCCATAGAAAGCCTATTTATTTTTTTTTTAAAATATTATTGGGTTTCTAAAGTCTCCCTGAAAAAAAAAAAAAAAACCTAAAAAAACAGTGGGAGAGTAATATTGCCCTTTCAGCTTGTGTGCCAGTCTTGACTCCTGGGTGTGCCACCTCTCTCCCTCTCATTCAGTGGGCCATAGAAAGCCTATTTATTTTTTTTTTTAAATATTATTGGGTTTCTAAAGTCTCCCTGAAAAAACAAAAAATACATAAAAAAACAGTGGGAGAGTAATATTGCCCTTTCAGCTTGTGTGCCAGTCTTGACTCCTGGGTGTGCCACCTCTCTCCCTTTCATTCAGTGGGCCATAGAAAGCCTATTTATTTTTTCCGTGATTTGTGTTCTAAATTCTACCTCAACACAAAAACACTACATCAATCAGTGGGAGAAAAATATTGGCCTCAGTCAGGGCTTGTGTGCCACTGCTGTGTGTGCTATCTCTCATTCAGTGGGCTATAGCAAGCCTATTTTTTTTTTTTTTTTTTTTTTTTTTAATATTATTTGGTTTCTAAAGTCTCCCTGAAAAAAAAAAAAAAACCTAAAAAAACAGTGGGAGAGTAATATTGCCCTTTCAGCTTGTGTGCCAGTCTTGACTCCTGGGTGTGCCACCTCTCTCCCTCTCATTCAGTGGGCCATAGAAAGCCTATTTATTTTTTTTTTTTAATATTATTTGGTTTCTAATTCTCCCTGAAAAAAAAAAAAAAACCTAAAAAAACAGTGGGAGAATAATATTGCCCTTTCAGCTTGTGTGCCAGTCTTGACTCCTGGGTGTGCCACCTCTCTCCCTCTCATTCAGCGGGCCATAGAAAGCCTATTTATTTTTTTTTAAAAATATTATTGGGTTTCTAAAGTCTCCCTGAAAAAACAAAAAATACATAAAAAAACAGTGGGAGAGTAATATTGCCCTTTCAGCTTGTGTGCCAGTCTTGACTCCTGGGTGTGCCACCTCTCTCCCTTTCATTCAGTGGGCCATAGAAAGCCTATTTATTTTTTTTTTTAAATATTATTGGGTTTCTAAAGTCTCCCTGAAAAAAAAAAAAAAACCTAAAAAAACAGTGGGAGAGTAATATTGCCCTTTCAGCTTGTGTGCCAGTCTTGACTCCTGGGTGTGCCACCTCTCTCCCTCTCATTCAGTGGGCCATAGAAAGCCTATTTATTTTTTTTTTAAAATATTATTGGGTTTCTAAAGTCTCCCTGAAAAAAAAAAAAAAAACCTAAAAAAACAGTGGGAGAGTAATATTGCCCTTTCAGCTTGTGTGCCAGTCTTGACTCCTGGGTGTGCCACCTCTCTCCCTCTCATTCAGTGGGCCATAGAAAGCCTATTTATTTTTTTTTTTAAATATTATTGGGTTTCTAAAGTCTCCCTGAAAAAACAAAAAATACATAAAAAAACAGTGGGAGAGTAATATTGCCCTTTCAGCTTGTGTGCCAGTCTTGACTCCTGGGTGTGCCACCTCTCTCCCTTTCATTCAGTGGGCCATAGAAAGCCTATTTATTTTTTCCGTGATTTGTGTTCTAAATTCTACCTCAACACAAAAACACTACATCAATCAGTGGGAGAAAAATATTGGCCTCAGTCAGGGCTTGTGTGCCACTGCTGTGTGTGCTATCTCTCATTCAGTGGGCTATAGCAAGCCTATTTTTTTTTTTTTTTTTTTTTTTTTATATTATTTGGTTTCTAAAGTCTCCCTGAAAAAAAAAAAAAAACCTAAAAAAACAGTGGGAGAGTAATATTGCCCTTTCAGCTTGTGTGCCAGTCTTGACTCCTGGGTGTGCCACCTCTCTCCCTCTCATTCAGTGGGCCATAGAAAGCCTATTTATTTTTTTTTTTAAATATTATTGGGTTTCTAAAGTCTCCCTGAAAAAACAAAAAATACATAAAAAAACAGTGGGAGAGTAATATTGCCCTTTCAGCTTGTGTGCCAGTCTTGACTCCTGGGTGTGCCACCTCTCTCCCTTTCATTCAGTGGGCCATAGAAAGCCTATTTATTTTTTTTTTAAAATATTATTGGGTTTCTAAAGTCTCCCTGAAAAAAAAAAAAAAACCTAAAAAAACAGTGGGAGAGTAATATTGCCCTTTCAGCTTGTGTGCCAGTCTTGACTCCTGGGTGTGCCACCTCTCTCCCTCTCATTCAGTGGGCCATAGAAAGCCTATTTATTTTTTTTTTAAAATATTATTGGGTTTCTAAAGTCTCCCTGAAAAAACAAAAAATACATAAAAAAACAGTGGGAGAGTAATATTGCCCTCTCAGCTTGTGTGCCAGTCTTGACTCCTGGGTGTGCCACCTCTCTCTCTCTAATTGTGGGCCATAGAAAGCCTTTTTTTTTTTTTTTTTTAATATTATTTGGTTTCTAAAGTCTCCCTGAGAAAAAAAAAAAAATAAATTAGGTGGGAGATTAATATTGACATTAGTGCTTGAGTGACAGTCCTGCGTGTGTGTCATCTCTGTGATTTTGTGCCACAGAAAACAGAGTGTGTAACATTGTGCCTGATTTTCCTTGTGGTCTCACCAACCTGTTAAGGGATATTGAAATCATACTGAAGTTATAGCTCACCGTGTAAGTTGTTTGACAGCAACAAATAAAGTTACTTTGGTTAAGATTTTAAAACAATGAGGAAGTCTGGTGCAAGAGGTCGTCGTGGGCGTTCATTGTCAGCTGGTAATGATGGTAGTGGTAGAGGAGCATCAGGTGGTCGTGGGGATAAAAATATTCCACCTAAGTCTGGAGCTGTGGAGCCAGTTTCGTCGTCAGGCTACACAAGGCCTCGAACGCTCTCTTTTCTGGGAGTAGGAAAACCGCTTTTAAAGGCGGAGCAGCAACAGCAAGTTTTGGCTTACATTGCAGACTCAGCCTCTAGCTCTTTTGCCTCCTCTTCCGAAACTGGTAAATGTAAAAGCAGCGCGTCGCTTGTGGATGTTCACGGTCAGGGACAAGTCGCTTCCTTGTCCTCCTCAGCAAAAACTACAACAAGAGAGAAGGATGCAGCAGGCGACACAACGGGTCACTCCATGGAGCTCTTTACACATACCGTCCCTGGCTTAGAAAGTGAAACATTTAACAGGCCATGCCCATTACAAGTATATTCTGACATGGAGTGCACTGATGCACAGCCACAGCCAGAGTACTATGCTGCTCCTTTGACTCAGACCACCACATTGCCCTCTCAGGGTACAGATCCACAATCAGACCCTGATGAGACTATGTTGCCCCGCCACGAACGCTATACCACCGACCGACACAGTGACACAGACGAAGTTGCACACGAGCTCGAAGAGGAGGTAATAGATGACCCAGTTATTGACCCCGATTGGCAGCCATTGGGGGAACAGGGTGCAGGCGGCAGTAGTTCAGAAGCGGAGGTGGAGGAGGGGCCGCAGCAGGCATCAACATCGCAACAGGTTACATCTGCCGGGCCCGTATCTGGCCCAAAACGCGTGTCAAAGCCAAAACCTGTTGGAGCACAGCGTTGCCATCCGGTTAAAGCTCAGTCTGCAATCCCTGAAAAGGGATCCGAGTCTAGGAAGAGTGCAGTCTGGCATTTTTTTAAACAACATCCAACTGATCAGCGCAAAGTCATCTGTCAAAAATGTTCAACTAGCTTAAGCAGAGGTCAGAATCTGAAAAGTCTAAATACTAGTTGCATGCATAGACACTTAACCACCATGCATTTTCAAGCCTGGACTAACTACCAAACGTCCCTCAAGGTTGTAGCACCCTCGGCCAATGAAGCTAGTCAGCAACGCAACATCCCTTCCGTCACTGTAAGGCCACCATTTTCCGCACCACAGGCAGTATCTGTGCAGGTTTCTTTGCCAGCCAAAAGCAGTCAGGGTCAGGGAATCACCAGTTTTGTAGGAGGAAATATTGCATCTAGGGCACCGGCGGAAACAATACCGTCTCCAACCGTCTCTCAGTCTGCCATGTACACCGGCACACCCGAAAGTTCCACGATCTCCAGCTCTCCAGTCCAGCTCACCCTACATGAGACTCTGGTTAGAAAAAGGAAGTACTTATCCTCGCATCCGCGTACACAGGGTTTTAACGCCCACATAGCTAGACTAATCTCGTTAGAGATGATGCCCTACCGGTTAGTTGAAAGCGAAGCTTTCAAAGCCCTGATGGAGTACGCTGAACCACGATACGAGCTACCCAGTCGACACTTTTTTTCCAGAAAAGCCATCCCAGCCCTGCACCAGCATGTTAAACAGCGCATCGTCCATGCACTCAGGCAATCTGTGAGTACAAAGGTGCACCTGACTACAGATGCATGGACCAGTAGGCATGGCCAGGGACGTTATGTGTCCATCACGGCACACTGGGTGAATGTGGTGGATGCAGGGTCCACAGGCGACATCAATTTAGGGACAGTTGTGCCTAGCCCACGGTCTAGGAAACAGTTGGCTGTAGGCGTTCGCACCCCCTCCTCCTCCTCCTCCTCGTCCTCCTGCAGAAGCTACAGCTCTTCCACAGAACGCAGTCTGCCAACCACTCCATCGGCAGATGACACTGTTGCACACCAGTTGTCCCATTATGGGCCAGCTACTGCCAAGCGTCAGCAGGCTGTATTGGCTATGAAGTGCTTGGGCGACAATAGACACACCGCGGAAGTTCTGTCCGAGTTCTTGCAACAAGAAACGCAGTCGTGGCTGGGCACAGTAGATCTTGAGGCAGGCAAGGTAGTGAGTGATAACGGAAGGAATTTCATGGCTGCCATCTCCCTTTCCCAACTGAAACACATTCCTTGCCTGGCTCACACCTTAAACCTGGTGGTGCAGTGCTTATTGAAAACTTATCCTGGGTTCTCCGACCTGCTCCTCAAAGTGCGTGCACTTTGCTCACATATCCGACGTTCGCCTGTACACGCCAGCCGTATGCAGACCTATCAGCGGTCTTTGAACCTTCCCCAGCATCGCCTAATCATAGACGTTGCAACAAGGTGGAACTCAACACTGCACATGCTTCAGAGACTGTGCGAACAGAGGCGTGCTGTTATTTATTTGTGGGAGGATACACGGGCAGGCAGTAGGATGGCAGACATGGAGTTGTCAGGTGTGCAGTGGTCTAAGATACAAGACATGTGTCAAGTCCTTCAGTGCTTTGAGGAATGCACACGGCTGGTTAGTGCAGACAACGCCGTAATAAGCATGAGCATCCCCCTAATGCGTCTGCTGATGCAAAGTTTGACGCACATAAAGGAGCAGGCGTCTGCACCAGAGGAAGAGGAAAGCCTTGATGACAGTCAGCCATTGTCTGGTCAGGGCAGTGTACAGGACGAGGTAGCGGGCGAAGAGGAGGTGGAGGACGAGGAGGATGATGGGGATGAGTATATTTTTAATGCCGAACCTTTCCCGGGGGCACAGGAATTTGGTTGCGTGTCACGGCCGGGTTCTGGTTTTTTGAGGGACACAAGTGACGTAGATTTGCCTGCAACTGCCCCTCAACCAATCACAACCGGAGATTTGACAACTGGAACTTTGGCCCACATGGCGGATTATGCCTTACGTATCCTAAAAAGGGACACACGCATTACGAAAATGATGAACGATGACGATTACTGGTTGGCCTGCCTCCTTGATCCACGCTATAAAGGCAAATTGCAAAATATTATGCCACATGAGAACTTGGAACTAATATTAGCAACCAAACAATCAACTCTTGTTGACCGTTTGCTTCAGGCATTCCCAGCACACAGCGCACGTGATCGTTCTCACACGAGCTCCAGGGGGCAGCAGACTAGGAGTGTTAGGGGTGCACACATCAGAAGTGGCATTGGACAGAGGGGTTTTCTGACCAGGTTGTGGAGTGATTTTGCTATGACCGCAGACAGGACAGGTACTGCTGCATCAATTGAAAGTGACAGGAGACAACATTTGTCCAGTATGGTTACTAACTATTTTTCATCCCTTATCGATGTTCTCCCTCAACCGTCATTCCCATTTGATTACTGGGCCTCCAAATTAGACACCTGGCCAGAATTGGCAGAATATGCATTGCAGGAGCTTGCTTGCCCGGCAGCAAGTGTCCTATCAGAAAGAGTATTCAGTGCTGCAGGTTCAATATTAACCGAAAAAAGGACTCGTCTGGCTACCCAAAATGTTGACGATCTAACATTCATTAAAATGAACCACAACTGGATTTCGAAATCTTTTGCCCCACCTTGCCCGGCCGACACCTAGCTTTCCTATGAAAAGCTCTTGCCTGTGAATTACTTTTCTAATGTCTAATTTGCTGCAGCTGATTGTACAGCATACGACATGTTTACACCTCCCTAAATGGCAAAACTCCCCACACGGGGCCGTGGTATCGCGACTTGGCGCAAGCACCCGTGAGACTGCTGTTTGTCTGAAGAGGTGGGTGTGCTCGCTTTTGGTTGACGGCATTGCTACTGGGTCCCTCATAGTACAATGTAGTGTCTCTGGCGGTGGTGGTGCGCACCCAACGTCAGACACACCGTTGTAACATGAGGGGCCCTGGGGCGGTCCCGCCGGCCTCAAGAGAGTTCCCCCCTACCCCAGCTCAAAATGTGCTCTACCACGTGCAAAATTATGTCGCACAGCTCCACCAATCTTTAGTCTATTCGCTGACATCATTCAATGTCTGGCACTGACAATACAAATTTGTAGACATCTATGATGCAACTTAAAGTAGTCTGTGTCTGTGTCCTATATTGGCACCATTAAATAGTTACTGCCAAATTACTATGTCAGAAACTCAGTAGATGAGCCCACCCCTGTACCTAAGTATGCCACCTTTTTTTTTTGTTTTGGTTGTTTTGCGAGACATTAACATCTATTTATATTTTGGGAGTACTGGGACAGACACTCCTTGCACTACTCCTCCACTCACCACCAAGCTGCCTGTGTATCCATGTAACCGCTGTAAAACTGCCATGAGCCTATTGTTTGTTATTTTAGGCCTTTGATAGCCTGTCTGCGGCCCCTACTTGCAATACTCCTCCACTGACCACCAAGCTGCCTGCCCGTGTATCCATGTAACCGCTGTGAAACTGCCATGAGCCTATTGTTTGTTATTTTAGGCCTTTGATAGCCTGTCTGCGGTCCCTACTTTAAATACTCCTCCACTCACCACCACCAAGCTGCCTGCCCGTGTATCCATGTAACCGCTGTAAAACTGCCATGAGCCTATTGTTTGTTATGTTAGGCCTTTGATAGCCTGTCTGCGGTCCCTACTTTAAATACTCCTCCACTCACCACCAAGCTGCCTGCCCGTGTATCCATGTAACCGCTGTAAAACTGCCATAAGCCTATTGTTTGTTATGTTAGGCCTTTGATAGCCTGTCTGCGGTCCCTACTTTAAATACTCCTCCACTGACCACCAAGCTGCCTGCCCGTGTATCCATGTAACCGCTGTGAAACTGCCATGAGCCTATTGTTTGTTATGTTAGGCCTTTGATAGCCTGTCTGCGGTCCCTACTTTAAATACTCCTCCACTGACCAGACCACTGCTGCCCGTGTACCCCTGGAACCAATTATAAAGTGCCTACAGCCAGCCCATTTTCTTATGTTAGGCCTTTGAAGCCTGTCTGCGGTCCCTACTTTAAATACTCCTCCACTGACCACCAAGCTGCCTGCCCGTGTATCCATGTAACCGCTGTAAAACTGCCATGAGCCTATTGTTTGTTATTTTAGGCCTTTGATAGCCTGTCTGCGGCCCCTACTTGCAATACTCCTCCACTGACCACAATGCTGCCTGGAGTGCCTGCCTGTGTATCCATGTAACCGATGTAAAACTGCCATGACTGCCTACTGTTTGTTATTTTAGGCCTTTGATAGCCTGTCTGCAGCCCCTACTTGCAATACTCCTCCACTGACCACCAAGCTGCCTGCCCGTGTATCCATGTAACCGCTGTGAAACTGCCATGAGCCTATTGTTTGTTATGTTAGGCCTTTGATAGCCTGTCTGCGGTCCCTACTTTAAATACTCCTCCACTGACCAGACCACTGCTGCCCGTGTACCCCTGGAACCAATTATAAAGTGCCTACAGCCAGCCCATTTTCTTATGTTAGGCCTTTGAAGCCTGTCTGCGGTCCCTACTTTAAATACTCCTCCACTGACCACCAAGCTGCCTGCCCGTGTATCCATGTAACCGCTGTAAAACTGCCATGAGCCTATTGTTTGTTATTTTAGGCCTTTGATAGCCTGTCTGCGGCCCCTACTTGCAATACTCCTCCACTGACCACAATGCTGCCTGGAGTGCCTGCCTGTGTATCCATGTAACCGATGTAAAACTGCCATGACTGCCTACTGTTTGTTATTTTAGGCCTTTGATAGCCTGTCTGCAGCCCCTACTTGCAATACTCCTCCACTGACCACCAAGCTGCCTGCCCGTGTATCCATGTAACCGCTGTGAAACTGCCATGAGCCTATTGTTTGTTATGTTAGGCCTTTGATAGCCTGTCTGCGGTCCCTACTTTAAATACTCCTCCACTGACCAGACCACTGCTGCCCGTGTACCCCTGGAACCAATTATAAAGTGCCTACAGCCAGCCCATTTTCTTATGTTAGGCCTTTGAAGCCTGTCTGCGGTCCCTACTTTAAATACTCCTCCACTGACCACCAAGCTGCCTGCCCGTGTATCCATGTAACCGCTGTAAAACTGCCATGAGCCTATTGTTTGTTATTTTAGGCCTTTGATAGCCTGTCTGCGGCCCCTACTTGCAATACTCCTCCACTGACCACAATGCTGCCTGGAGTGCCTGCCTGTGTATCCATGTAACCGATGTAAAACTGCCATGACTGCCTACTGTTTGTTATTTTAGGCCTTTGATAGCCTGTCTGCAGCCCCTACTTGCAATACTCCTCCACTGACCACCAAGCTGCCTGCCCGTGTATCCATGTAACCGCTGTGAAACTGCCATGAGCCTATTGTTTGTTATGTTAGGCCTTTGATAGCCTGTCTGCGGTCCCTACTTTAAATACTCCTCCACTGACCAGACCACTGCTGCCCGTGTACCCCTGGAACCAATTATAAAGTGCCTACAGCCAGCCCATTTTCTTATGTTAGGCCTTTGAAGCCTGTCTGCGGTCCCTACTTTAAATACTCCTCCACTGACCACCAAGCTGCCTGCCCGTGTATCCATGTAACCGCTGTAAAACTGCCATGAGCCTATTGTTTGTTATTTTAGGCCTTTGATAGCCTGTCTGCGGCCCCTACTTGCAATACTCCTCCACTGACCACAATGCTGCCTGGAGTGCCTGCCTGTGTATCCATGTAACCGATGTAAAACTGCCATGACTGCCTACTGTTTGTTATTTTAGGCCTTTGATAGCCTGTCTGCGGCCCCTACTTGCAATACTCCTCCACTGACCACACCAATGCTGCCCGTGTACCCCTGGAACCTATTTAAAAGTTCATAGAGCCTAGTTATATATTTTATTTACTATTAATAAGGCCATGATGGACTACGCTGTACCACGCTACAAGCTAACCAGTCGACACTTCTTTTGCGAGAAAAGCCATCCCAACCCTCCACCAGCATGTAGAAGACCGCATTGTCCATGCACTCTGGCAATCTGTGAGTACAAAGGTGCACCTGACAACAGACGCATGGACCTGTAGGCATGGCCACGGAAGATTACGTGTCCATTACGGCGCAATGGGTTAATGTGGTGGATGCATGGTCCACAGGGGACAGCCTACTAAGTCTGTCTGCAGTCCCTAATTCAAATTGTCCTCCACTGTCTAAATCGGAACTTCCACCTTCTGGCTTTCGGCCTATAGTATCAGAAATTAAACTGCATTTGGCCTTCAACTTTGGTTAGGGCCTACTAACGGCTTCTGCCCCTCCCTGGTGTTGCCCTCAACTAAATAAAGCTGAGCTTCAACCTTCCGGCTCTCATTATGTGGTTTAAAAAAAAAAAATGGTGGTTAGGGCCTACTAACGGCTTCTGCCCCTCCCTGGTGTTGCCCTCAACTAAATAAAGCTGAGCTTCAACCTTCCGGCTCTCATTATGTGGTTTAAAAAAAAAAAATGGTGGTTAGGGCCTACTAACGGCTTCTGCCCCTCCCTGGTGTTGCCCTCAACTAAATAAAGCTGAGCTTCAACCTTCTGCTCCAAATTACCATTTTAAAAAATGCAATAGGCTTTTCAGGCCTACTAAAGGTGTCTGTCTGTGTGCCCCTCCCTGGTGTTGTCCTCAACTAAATAAAGCTGAGCTTCAACCTTCCGGCTCTCATTATGTGGTTTTAAAAAAAAAAATGGTGGTTAGGGCCTACTAACGGCTTCTGCCCCTCCCTGGTGTTGTCCTCAACTAAATAAAGCTGAGCTTCAACCTTCCGGCTCTCATTATGTGGTTTTAAAAAAAAAAATGGTGGTTAGGGCCTACTAACGGCTTCTGCCCCTCCCTGGTGTTGTCCTCAACTAAATAAAGCTGAGCTTCAACCTTCCGGCTCTCATTATGTGGTTTTAAAAAAAAAATGGTGGTTAGGGCCTACTAACGGCTTCTGCCCCTCCCTGGTGTTGCCCTCAACTAAATAAAGCTGAGCTTCAACCTTCTGCTCCAAATTACCATTTTGAAAAATGCAATAGGCTTTTCAGGCCTACAAAAGGTGTCTGTCTGTGTGCCCCTCCCTGGTGTTGTCCTCAACTAAATAAAGCTGAGCTTCAACCTTCCGGCTCTCATTATGTGGTTTTAAAAAAAAAAATGGTGGTTAGGGCCTACTAACGGCTTCTGCCCCTCCCTGGTGTTGTCCTCAACTAAATAAAGCTGAGCTTCAACCTTCCGGCTCTCATTATGTGGTTTTAAAAAAAAAATGGTGGTTAGGGCCTACTAACGGCTTCTGCCCCTCCCTGGTGTTGTCCTCAACTAAATAAAGCTGAGCTTCAACCTTCCGGCTCTCATTATGTGGTTTTAAAAAAAAAATGGTGGTTAGGGCCTACTAACGGCTTCTGCCCCTCCCTGGTGTTGTCCTCAACTAAATAAAGCTGAGCTTCAACCTTCCGGCTCTCATTATGTGGTTTTAAAAAAAAAAATTGTGGTTAGGGCCTACTAACGGCTTCTGCCCCTCCCTGGTGTTGTCCTCAACTAAATAAAGCTGAGCTTCAACCTTCCGGCTCTCATTATGTGGTTTTAAAAAAAAAAATGGTGGTTAGGGCCTACTAACGGCTTCTGCCCCTCCCTGGTGTTGTCCTCAACTAAATAAAGCTGAGCTTCAACCTTCCGGCTCTCATTATGTGGTTTTAAAAAAAAAATGGTGGTTAGGGCCTACTAACGGCTTCTGCCCCTCCCTGGTGTTGTCCTCAACTAAATAAAGCTGAGCTTCAACCTTCCGGCTCTCATTATGTGGTTTTAAAAAAAAAAATGGTGGTTAGGGCCTACTAACGGCTTCTGCCCCTCCCTGGTGTTGTCCTCAACTAAATAAAGCTGAGCTTCAACCTTCCGGCTCTCATTATGTGGTTTTAAAAAAAAAATGGTGGTTAGGGCCTACTAACGGCTTCTGCCCCTCCCTGGTGTTGCCCTCAACTAAATAAAGCTGAGCTTCAACCTTCTGCTCCAAATTACCATTTTGAAAAATGCAATAGGCTTTTCAGGCCTACAAAAGGTGTCTGTCTGTGTGCCCCTCCCTGGTGTTGTCCTCAACTAAATAAAGCTGAGCTTCAACCTTCCGGCTCTCATTATGTGGTTTTAAAAAAAAAAATGGTGGTTAGGGCCTACTAACGGCTTCTGCCCCTCCCTGGTGTTGTCCTCAACTAAATAAAGCTGAGCTTCAACCTTCCGGCTCTCATTATGTGGTTTTAAAAAAAAAAATGGTGGTTAGGGCCTACTAACGGCTTCTGCCCCTCCTTGGTGTTGTCCTCAACTAAATAAAGCTGAGCTTCAACCTTCCGGCTCTCATTATGTGGTTTTAAAAAAAAAATGGTGGTTAGGGCCTACTAACGGCTTCTGCCCCTCCCTGGTGTTGTCCTCAACTAAATAAAGCTGAGCTTCAACCTTCCGGCTCTCATTATGTGGTTTTAAAAAAAAAAATTGTGGTTAGGGCCTACTAACGGCTTCTGCCCCTCCCTGGTGTTGTCCTCAACTAAATAAAGCTGAGCTTCAACCTTCCGGCTCTCATTATGTGGTTTTAAAAAAAAAAATGGTGGTTAGGGCCTACTAACGGCTTCTGCCCCTCCCTGGTGTTGTCCTCAACTAAATAAAGCTGAGCTTCAACCTTCCGGCTCTCATTATGTGGTTTTAAAAAAAAAATGGTGGTTAGGGCCTACTAACGGCTTCTGCCCCTCCCTGGTGTTGTCCTCAACTAAATAAAGCTGAGCTTCAACCTTCCGGCTCTCATTATGTGGTTTTAAAAAAAAAAATGGTGGTTAGGGCCTACTAACGGCTTCTGCCCCTCCCTGGTGTTGTCCTCAACTAAATAAAGCTGAGCTTCAACCTTCCGGCTCTCATTATGTGGTTTTAAAAAAAAAATGGTGGTTAGGGCCTACTAACGGCTTCTGCCCCTCCCTGGTGTTGCCCTCAACTAAATAAAGCTGAGCTTCAACCTTCTGCTCCAAATTACCATTTTGAAAAATGCAATAGGCTTTTCAGGCCTACAAAAGGTGTCTGTCTGTGTGCCCCTCCCTGGTGTTGTCCTCAACTAAATAAAGCTGAGCTTCAACCTTCCGGCTCTCATTATGTGGTTTTAAAAAAAAAAATGGTGGTTAGGGCCTACTAACGGCTTCTGCCCCTCCCTGGTGTTGTCCTCAACTAAATAAAGCTGAGCTTCAACCTTCCGGCTCTCATTATGTGGTTTTAAAAAAAAAAATGGTGGTTAGGGCCTACTAACGGCTTCTGCCCCTCCCTGGTGTTGTCCTCAACTAAATAAAGCTGAGCTTCAACCTTCCGGCTCTCATTATGTGGTTTTAAAAAAAAAATGGTGGTTAGGGCCTACTAACGGCTTCTGCCCCTCCCTGGTGTTGCCCTCAACTAAATAAAGCTGAGCTTCAACCTTCTGCTCCAAATTACCATTTTGAAAAATGCAATAGGCTTTTCAGGCCTACTAAAGGTGTCTGTCTGTGTGCCCCTCCCTGGTGTTGTCCTCAACTAAATAAAGCTGAGCTTCAACCTTCCGGCTCTCATTATGTGGTTTAAAAAAAAAAAATGGTGGTTAGGGCCTACTAACGGCTTCTGCCCCTCCCTGGTGTTGTCCTCAACTAAATAAAGCTGAGCTTCAACCTTCCGGCTCTCATTATGTGGTTTTAAAAAAAAAATGGTGGTTAGGGCCTACTAACGGCTTCTGCCCCTCCCTGGTGTTGCCCTCAACTAAATAAAGCTGAGCTTCAACCTTCTGCTCCAAATTACCATTTTGAAAAATGCAATAGGCTTTTCAGGCCTACAAAAGGTGTCTGTCTGTGTGCCCCTCCCTGGTGTTGTCCTCAACTAAATAAAGCTGAGCTTCAACCTTCCGGCTCTCATTATGTGGTTTTAAAAAAAAAAATGGTGGTTAGGGCCTACTAACGGCTTCTGCCCCTCCCTGGTGTTGTCCTCAACTAAATAAAGCTGAGCTTCAACCTTCCGGCTCTCATTATGTGGTTTAAAAAAAAAAAATGGTGGTTAGGGCCTACTAACGGCTTCTGCCCCTCCCTGGTGTTGTCCTCAACTAAATAAAGCTGAGCTTCAACCTTCCGGCTCTCATTATGTGGTTTTAAAAAAAAAATGGTGGTTAGGGCCTACTAACGGCTTCTGCCCCTCCCTGGTGTTGCCCTCAACTAAATAAAGCTGAGCTTCAACCTTCTGCTCCAAATTACCATTTTGAAAAATGCAATAGGCTTTTCAGGCCTACTAAAGGTGTCTGTCTGTGTGCCCCTCCCTGGTGTTGTCCTCAACTAAATAAAGCTGAGCTTCAACCTTCCGGCTCTCATTATGTGGTTTAAAAAAAAAAAATGGTGGTTAGGGCCTACTAACGGCTTCTGCCCCTCCCTGGTGTTGTCCTCAACTAAATAAAGCTGAGCTTCAACCTTCCGGCTCTCATTATGTGGTTTTAAAAAAAAAATGGTGGTTAGGGCCTACTAACGGCTTCTGCCCCTCCCTGGTGTTGCCCTCAACTAAATAAAGCTGAGCTTCAACCTTCTGCTCCAAATTACCATTTTGAAAAATGCAATAGGCTTTTCAGGCCTACTAAAGGTGTCTGTCTGTGTGCCCCTCCCTGGTGTTGTCCTCAACTAAATAAAGCTGAGCTTCAACCTTCCGGCTCTCATTATGTGGTTTAAAAAAAAAAAATGGTGGTTAGGGCCTACTAACGGCTTCTGCCCCTCCCTGGTGTTGCCCTCAAGTAAATAAAGCTGAGCTTCAACCTTCTGCTCCAAATTACCATTTTAAAAAATGCAATAGGCTTTTCCGGCCTACTAAAGGTGTCTGCCCCTCCCTGGTGTTGTCCTCAACTGAACAAAGCTGAGCTTCCACATTCTGGCTTTCGCCCTATACTATCAGATATTAAACTGCATTTGGCCTACTAGTGTGGTTAGGCCCTTGAAACAGTGTCTGCTGCTCTTGGGTTTGCTACTCCACTGAACAAAGCAATGCCGCCTGTTTAGTCCTGTTACCAATTTTGAACTGCATGTAGCCTACTTTATTCTTTGGCCCTATATCTGTTTCCTCCTCATCCTGCCCATTGCCCAGCCACTGCTAAATGAGTCTGCTGGTACATTGACCTAGACCACTACATTCCCCTTGTACTCTACACAGCCAGAATCTGTCCCTGCTGAAAGTAAGGTTCCCCTTCCCGCATGTTATACCACCTTACACAGGGACAAAGAGGAAGGTGCAGATGAAAGTGCAGGTTCCTTCATCAGGTGGGGGGGCATACTCGTTGGCGACGTCACTGGCACAGGGCCCCTCAGAGTACGCAAAAGTGTCGCTGCTGGTGGGAGGCGCCCCCGCCATGCAAACACACCGCCGTACTTTGAGGGGCCCTGTGCCAGTGGCAATGCGAACGAGTGGGCCCCCCCCCTGCTTGCTCAGGATCACAGCACTTGCAACTTTTAAATACTTACCTTTCCCTGCAACACCGCCGTGACGTAGTCCGCATTTCCTGGGCCCACGAAAAACTTGAGCCAGCCCTACTCCCCCCACAACTTTCACCCAATTCCCTATGCCCAACTATTATTATACAGTTAATTAAGATTGGCAAGCTTCAGAAACAAGAATGGATGTTTTTGGCATTAAAATGGGCACTGTAGGTGTTTTCCTGGCCTCCACTCACTGCCGACTATGCTTCCCCATTGACTTGCATTGGGTTTCGTGTTTCGGTCGATCCCCGACTTTTAGCGATAATCGGCCGACTGCACTCGACTCGACTCTGGACAAAATCGGGTTTCCCAAAACCCTACTCGATCTTAAAAAAATGAAAGTCGCTCAACCCTAGTCATAATTACTCGGAGGTCACCCGAGCGTGCTCAGGAAAACCCGAGCAACGAGTATACTCTCTCATCACTAGGCTAGACTAAAGGTACCGTCACATTAAGCGACGCTGCAGCGATATAGACAACGATGCCGATCGCTGCAGCGTCGCTGTTTCGTCGTTGTGTGGTCGCTGGAGAGCTGTCACACAGACAGCTCTCCAGCGACCAAAGATGCCGAAGTCCCCGGGTAACCAGGGTAAACATCGGGTTACTAAGCGCAGGGCCGCGCTTAGTAACCCGATGTTTACCCTGGTTACCAGTGTAAATGTAAAAAAAACAAACACTACATACTTACATTCCGGTGTCTGTCGCGTCCCCCGGCGTCCGCTTCCCTGCACTGTGTAAGCGCCGGCCCTAAAGCAGAGCAGTGACGTCACCGCTGTGCTTTGCTTTACGGCTGGCACTGACACATTAAGTGCAGGAAGCTCTGAGCAGCAGCGCGGATGCTGGGAGACGTGACAGACATCAGAATGTGAGTATTTACTGTTTTTTTTTTACTTTTACAATGGTAACCAGGGTAAATATCGGGTTACTAAGCGCGGCCCTGCGCTTAGTAACCCGATAGTTACCCTGGTTACCATTGTAAAACATTGCTGGCATCGTTGCTTTTGCTGTCAAACACAACGATACACGCCGATCTGACGACCAAATAAAGTTCTGGACTTCTAGCTCCGACCAGCGATATCACAGCAGGATCCAGATCGCTGCTGCGTGTCAAACACAACGATATCTCTATCCAGGACGCTGCAACGTCACGGATCGCTATCGTTATCGTTGTTAAGTTGTTCAGTGTGAAGGTACCTTAACCTCTTAAAACAGCAGTATGGATGTTTATTCTGGACTGCATCCTTTATCAGGATAAAGGCTGTGAATTCTGAACTACACCTTGTGACTACAGTTTCTCTGTGTAATCTGCACTGCACCTGGTAAAACATTCTGGTTATATAGTCTGCACCTCTCCTTATAACAGTAGTTTCTCCAAGCATGGACTTGCCCATCTAGAAGCCAGAATCCACGTTATTTGGTATTTTGCCGTTTTGTTCAAATCTGAATGTTGACTAGAGCAAGACCATGTGTAGCAATCAATGAGAATGGGGCATGGGGAGCAGGCCTTGTTTGGGGGGGACCATGGTAAGCATTCTTTAGGATTGAAGATGGCTTGGAGAGCAGTATGTGTGAGAGAGGGGGAGTGAGGAGCAATATTTGTCAGGGGGAATTATGTGGAAAAATGTGTGATAGGGTGGCCATGGATGAACTGGTTGTGGTCTTTAGATCTGATCAGTGGTCATTTTTTTGAGTATTTGTTCTAAAGTCTTGGGTAATTTAAAATCATTATTCCAAAGCTCATAGCTTTGATAACAGTATTAAGTACCATAACGAGACAAAAAAAAAGATATAAGGGTTGAAAAATTGTCAGAAAAGAAAGTGCATTAAAGTTTATTTTATTGATTATCAGCATTAAAAAACATACAATATTTCGCACCACCACATTCACAATTACATCATTCATTTTCATGCACTAACTGTAACAAAATGGTTATTCAGAATATAAATCAACCAGGGAGGTTAGCCTAGCTCACTAAATAAGAGCCATAATTATTTTAAAGTCACCAGTCAACAATGGGACAGTACAGATGGCATTATTTTATGAAACCTATGCCAACTAGACAAAAGTATATCTCCTGCCTCTTTAGAGTGACAGGAAATGGGGATTCGAGGCCCTAAATCAGGGGTGGGGAACCTCAGGCATAACATAACAGGTTTAAAAATTTCAGGTTGGCCGTCGAGGATTGGTCTTCTATAACTACACACATGGTCAAAATTGTTGGTACCCCTCGTTTAATGACAGAAAAACCCACAATGGTCACAGAAATAACTTGAATCTGACAAAAGTAATTATAAATAAAAATCTATGAAAATGGACAACTGAAAGTCAGACAATGCTTTTCAACCATGCTTCCACAGAATTTAAAAAGAAAAAAAAAACTAATGAAATAGACCTGGACAGAAATGACGGTACCCTTAACTTAATATTTTGTTGCCCAACCTTTTGAGACAATCACTGCACTCAAACGATTCCTGTAACTGTCAATGAGACTTCTGCACCTCTTGACAGGTATTTTTGCCCACTCCTCAAGAGCAAACTGCTCTAGTTGTTTCATGTTTGAAGGTTGCCTTTTCCAGATGCTCTTTCCAAAGATGCTCAATATGATTTAAGTTAGGGCTCATAGAAGGCCACTTCAGAATAGTCCATTGTTTTCCTCTTAGCCATTCTTGGGTGTTTTTAGTTGTGTGTTTTGGGTCATTATCCTGTTACAAGACCCATGACCTGCGACTGAGACCAAGCTTTCTGACACTGGGCAGCACATTTCTCTCTAGAATCCCTTGATATTCTTGAGATTTAATTGTACCCTGCAAATATTCTAGACACCCCATGCCAGATGCAGCAAAGCAGCCCCAGAACATAACAGAGCCTCCTCCATGTTTCACAGTAGGGACAGTGTTCTTTACTTGATATGCTTCATTTTTCCATTTGTGAACATAGAGCTGATGTACTGTACCTTGCCAAAAAAATCAATTTTTGTCTCATCTGTCCATAGGACATTCTCCCAGAAGCTTTGTGGCTTGTTAATGTGTATGTAGTTTGGCAAAATCCAGTCTGGCTTTTTTATGATTGTTTTTCAACAATGGTGTTCTCCTTGGTCATCTCCCATGAAGTCCACTTTTAATCTGTTTAGAAGTTTTTCTGGGCTCTTGTGTTACCATTCGTATTTTCCTTCTCTTTGATTTGTCATCAATATTCCTCCTGCAGCCATGTCCAGGGAGGTTAGCTACAGTCACATGGCTCTTAAATTTCTGAATAATATGTGCAACTGTAGTCACAGGAGCATCAAGCTACTTGGAGATGGTCTTATAACTTTTACCTTTAACATGTATGTCTATAATTTTCTCTCTTATCCTCTGAGACAACTCTTTCCTTCACTTCCTCTGGTCCATGTTGAGTGTGATACACACCATGTCACCAAACAGCACAGTGAGTATCTGTAGCTCTATATACAGGCCCACTCACTGATTCCAAGATTGTAGACACCTGTGATGCTAGTTAGTAGACACACCTTGATTTAACATGTCCCTTTTGTCACATTGTTTACAAGGGTACCATAATCTCTGTCCAGGCCTATTTCATGAGTTTTACTTCTTCAAAAATTCTGTGGAAGCATGGTTGAAAAGCAATGTCTGACTTTCATTTGTTCATTTTCATAGATCTTTATTTATTATTACTTTAGTCAGATTTAAGTTATTTCTATGACCATTGTGGGTTTTTCTGTCACTAAATGACGGGTACCGAAAATTTTTACCACATGTGTATGTAAGCTAGACCACATCCTATAACTCTGTGTCATCTCTTTTCATTTTAGGATTATATGAAATCTCTATTATCACAAAAATTAACCAGTGACTGGCAGGGGCTATAGATTTAAAGCTAAAAGGTAATTAGAGTGATTAGAATGTTGCCAAGAAAGCAACACAGTTACTGAGAAATTATTACATTTAAAAGGTTTTAAGCAGGCATTAGAAGTTTTCCTCTTCTATAAAACCGATAGACTCAATTACAGTTCCCAGGGGTATGTCAGGATGAGCCTTGGAGAAAATAGAGCAAGGATGGATCTCTGACAAAATAATAGGTTTTACAATGGCCCACACAGTCCCCTGATCTGATCATCATTAAAAATCTGTGGCAAAATCTCAAAATAGCAGTGCATGCAAGACGACCCAGGAATCTCACAGAACTGAAAGAATGGATGAAAATACCGCAAAATACCGTAAACAAGAATTGAAAGACTCTTGTCTGGCTATAAAAAGCGTCACCGTAGTTCAAGCTGTGATACTTTCAAGAGGGGGTGCTACTAGGTACTAATCATGCAGGGTGCCCAAACTTTTGCATCAGCCCATTTTCTTTTTTGTAATGTTTAAAATGTAAAAGATGAAAATATATACATACATATTGTTTTGCCTAAAATGCAAAAAAATGTGTCATCTTTACCTTTAGGCCTTTTAGAGATCATTTAATCTTCAACTTGCTTAACTGTTTACAGTAAGTAATGTATACCAGGGGTGCACAAACTTTTACACTGTAATGTCTAAGGGCATGCTGAAATGTTAACAGTCAATATTCCATAGAAGCATCTATGTGAAAATGAATAGAACAGGAAGAGTGGAAAATGAGCTTTATCCGAATAGAGTCCCAGCAGGGAATGCAATCGAATGACAACTTTTACCATCTAATTTCCCATCTACTTCAGCGTCACTGTTCTGGTGGTCCTAGCAGTGTTTGTGAACTATCCAGAAGTACAGACATTCACATACACATGGCTGCTGCAGCCAATCGCTGACCTCCGCATTAATGGTGGCACAGTCAGCTCTGCTGATGCCAATGATTGCTTCTGGACAACTCACAACTAGCATTGAGCGAAACGGATCGGTCATTTTCATAAATTGGTGACTTTTAGGCAAAGTCGGGTTTCATGAAACCCGAACCGATCCTAGTGTGGGATCGGCCATGCGGTACACGATCAGAGCGCCAAAGTCGCGTTTTGTATGACGCTGTTACCGTCGTTTTTCATCCAATGAAGGAGGACGCAGAGTGTGGGCAGCGTGATGACATAGGTCTCTGTCCCCACCATCTTAGAGAAGGGCATGGCAGTGATTGGCTTGCTGTCTGTGGCGTCACAGGGGCTATAAAGGGGCGTGCACGCCGACCGCCATCTTACTTCTGCCGATCTTAGCATAGGGAGAGGTTGCTGCAGCTTCGTCAGAAGCAGGGACAGAGTTAGGGAGGAAATATAAACCCCCAAACCGCTTGTGCTGTAACGATTTCCACTGTCCAACACCACCTTTTTGTCCAGGGACAGTGGAGGTCGTATTTTAGTGCATCAGCTGCATAGCTGTGTGCACGGTGCTGTGCAAACCAACTGCTTTTTTTAAAGCAAAAATCCTGTTGCTCCTTTCTGCACAGTTACCGGTCTTGTTTATTTGTCCACACTTTTTTGTTCTGAAGTCCTTTTTATTGCTGCCATACTTGTCCTGAGATCATTGTAGGGACTAGGGAGCGTGTTATTGCAGTACCTTTTTTTTTTTCTTTATAATAATTCCAGCTACTTTCTGCAACGTTCATAGTGTTGTGTTATACCACAGGGCCAGAGTTAGGGGTCAGTGTCTCCCCCCCAAAAATGGAGATTCAAATTCTCACACAGTGTATATTCAGCTGTACTGCTAGTGCGTCATATATCAGGCAGCCACTTTCTGCCACGTTCATAGTGTTGTGTTATCCCACAGGGCCAGAGTTAGGGTTCAGTGTCTCCCCCCAAAAAATGGAGATTCAAATTCTCACACAGTGTATATTCAGCTGTACTGCTAGTGCGTCGTATATCAGGCAGCCACTTTCTGCCACGTTCATAGTGTTGTGTTATCCCACAGGGCCAGAGTTAGGGTTCAGTGTCTCCCCCCCAAAAATGGAGATTCAAATTCTCACACAGTGTATATTCAGCTGTACTGCTAGTGCGTCGTATATCAGGCAGCCACTTTCTGCCACGTTCATAGTGTTGTGTTATCCCACAGGGCCAGAGTTAGGGTTCAGTGTCTCCCCCCAAAAAATGGAGATTCAAATTCTCACACAGTGTATATTCAGCTGTACTGCTATTGCGTCGTATATCAGGCAGCCACTTTCTGCCACGTTCATAGTGTTTTGTTATACCACAGGGCCAGAGTTAGGGTTCAGTGTCTCCCCCCCAAAAATGGAGATTCAAATTCTCACACAGTGTATATTCAGCTGTACTGCTAGTGCGTCGTATATCAGGCAGACACTTTCTTCCACGTTCATAGTGTTGTGTTATCCCACAGGGCCAGAGTTAGGGGTCAGTGTCTCCCCCCCAAAAATGGAGATTCAAATTCTCACACAGTGTATATTCAGCTGTACTGCTAGTGCGTTGTATATCAGGCAGACACTTTCTGCCACATTCATAGTGTTGTGTTATACCACAGGGCCAGAGTTGGGGTTCTGTGTCTCCCCCCAAAAGCAAGTCATCTTTCAGGCAAGCTACATGTCAGCAGGGGAAGGTGGGGCAAAAGAATGTGAAATCCATGATTGGTTAATTTAAATGAAGGTTAGCTAATCAACATTTTTGGTAGCCAGACGTGTCCTTTTTTCGGTCAGTAATGAACCAGCAGCACTCTTTCTGAAAGCACACTGACAGCAGGGCAATCGAGGTTCTGTAATCCATATTCTGGCAATTCAGGCCAGGTGTCTAGTTTAGATGCCCAGTAATCAAAGGGGAATGACCTGTGAGGGAGAACATCGATAAGGGCGGAAAAGTAGTTTGTAACCATACTGGACAAATGCTGTCTCCTGTCACTTTGAATCGATGCAGCTGTCCCTGTCGTGTCAGCAGTAGTGTTGAGCATTCCGATACCGCAAGTATCGGGTATCGGAATTCCGATACCGGGATTCCGATACTTGCCGCGTATCGGATACCGGAATCGGAAGTTCCCAGATTCAAACTGCACAAATTCAGCCAATGAGAATGATTCCAAGTGTGGGCACATCCTGTTCAGCATGGAGGGCGTGAAACTACTGGCAAGGCTGTGATTGGCTGCTGAAATGATGTCATGATGCAGTTTAAAAGTCGCTGGCGCCATTTTGCGCTCACTCTGCTGTGAATTCAGTTAGTGACAGGACGCTGTTTGCTGACTGAGGGCCAGTTTAGAGATAGCGATTTGCTTCTTTGTGCTTTTCCAAGGCTAATTTAGCAACCGCTGTGTTCACCTACTAATCACCTTGCTTTTGCCTTGTAGCGCTGTTTTCACAGCGATCTGCAAGGTCTGTGTGTGTGTGTGTGTGAGTGCAGCCCACTCTCTAGTCTGAGTGCAGCCACATAGGCCATCCATAGCTGGTTGTATTCAGTTCAGGGAGGGTGGTTCATTGCCTCATACTGTTCTTTTTTTTTTTTTTCCAATTAGTGTAGTCTGCTGCTAATTTTTTCAAAAAAATTCTATTAGTGTCTTTCCACCCGTCTCCAGCTAATTTGTGGAAAAACACTATATAGGATAACGTAGAGGAGGGTTTTTGGGCCTTGCAGCGCCGTTTACGGCTGTCTGCACGGTCTCCGTGTGACTGCAGCTCGCCCTGTAGTCTGTGAGCAGCCATAGCCTGGTTGTCTCCAGCTCAGGGTTCTTCACTGCGTCATACCGCAAAATCAATTTTCATTTTGTTTTAAGTAGTGCAGGCTGCTGCACATTTTTTCAAAAAATTCCTATTAGTGTCTTTCCATCCGTCTCCAGCTAACTTGTGGAAAAACACTACATAGGATAACGTAGAGGAGGTTTTTTGGGCCTTGCAGCGCCGTTTACGGCTGTCTGCACGGTCTCCATGTGACTGCAGCTCTCTCTGTTGTCAGTTTAGCCCCCAAAAAATAAATAAATAATAAAGTTCACCAAACACACCAGTGACACCACTTTACATTTGTGTAGGCCACATTAGCTCATATTAAAGTCTAGTCCACATTTTAGAAAATTAGTGTTTCTTATACCTGTTAGGAGTTGTTCAGGAATAAGCACACAAAGCCGTTAGTACTTTTCTGCTTATCTTTATCAGTCAACCAAGATGAAGAAGGCAGTGAGTAAGGCACGTGGGCGTGGGCGTGGGCGCGGAGCAGGAAGGGGACGTGGGGATTCTGTGCCTGCTGCGGGCACCGGTGACTCATCAGCACCCACTTTCACCAGGGAACAGTCATTCATGCGCAGCTTTGTCGCAGAGCGCCGTACACCGCTGCTGCGTGAAGAACAAATTGAAGCCGTTGTCGGATGGATGGCAGCTAATGCATCAACTTCAATTAGTGCCACATCCTCTCAGACACAGAGCACTGGAGAGCAGCCATCTGTCTCTTCACCACCTGCCAAATTGCCCAGGCAGACAGAGAGCCCAGGACAGGAGCCGTCTCTACTTCTGTTCTCTGAATCTCTTGGCTTGGAAACAGGGGGCCAGCCAAGCAGCATTGGAGAAATGGAAGAAGAGGCAGGGTGCAGTGATGCCCAACAGCTTTTTCTCTCTGAGTCTGAAGAGGCGGGTGGGCCAGTGGCTCCGGTCACCACATCGCAGGCCGCATCAGCTGATGATGACACTCAGGTGCCACTTACTGGTGCGTGCTCTGCTGCTGAGACTACCCAGGAGGAGCAGTTGGGGGCAGAGGGTAGTGTAGATGATGAGGTCCTTGACCCATCTTGGCGTGAGGGACAGGAAGGTGGTGGGAGCAGCTCTAAGGAAGAGATTCCCCGTACGGCCCAAAGAGGGAGAGGGAGGGGGAAGACTGCGGATCCTGCAGCCTCCGCTTTGGCACCCGTTAGGAGCATGTCTCTTCCAAAAGCCAAAAAGGGCGCTCCCAAGACTTGCAGTGCCTGGTCCTTTTTTGACACAGTTGCAGATGACATTTGCTATGTCAAATGCAAGGTGTGTCATCACAAAGTGAAAAGAGGGAAAAGTGTCAGCAACCTCAATACCACAAATATGTGGAAACATGTGTGCACCAGGCACGCGGCGGAGTTACAGAAACGCACTGAAGAGCTAGGCCAACCAACAGCGGCAGCTACCTGTTGTGAATTAGACTTTTTTGGCTCCCTCTTGTGGTCACTAGTGATATGACTCTGGGATTGTCTTTCCTCAGTTTGGCACCCACCTGGGTCGTTAGTCCAGGGGTGTTTCTATATGAACTTCCTGAATTCTCAGTCTGGTGCCTGGCATCGTTGTAATCAGTTCTTTCTGTTTGCTCCAGTCTGCTGGTCCGGGTTCTTGCAAAATTAAGCTAAGTCTTGCTTCCTTGTTTTTTGGTTATTTGCATTGCTCTTATTTTTTGTCCAGCTTGTACTAAATGTGATTCCTGATTTTGCTGGAAGCTCTAGGGGGCTGGTATTCTTCCCCCGGGCCGTTAGACGGTTCGGGGGTTCTTGAATATCCAGCGTGGAAATTTTGATAGGGTTTTTGCTGACCGTATAAGTCATCTTACTATATTCTGCTATTAGTCAGTGGGCCTCTCTTTGCTAAATACCTAGTTCATTCTTACGTTTGTCTTTTCTTCTTATCTCACCGTTATTATTTGTTGGGGGCTTGTATCCAACTTTTGGGGTCTTTTCTCTGGAGGCAAGAAAGGTCTATCTTTTCCCTTCTAGGGTTAGTTAGTTCTCCGGCTGGCGCGAGACGTCTAGAACCAACGTAGGCACGTTCCCCGGCTGCTGCTATTTGTGGTGCTAGGATTAGATATACAGTCAGCCCAGTTACCACTGCCCTATGAGCTGGTTTTTTGTGTTTGCAGACTTGGTATTTATTTCTGAGACCCTCTGCCATTGTGGTCATAACAGTCTGTCAGGTGGACAAGAGTCAGGTCTACCAGCCTGAAATCTCTGCAACACACGTCGCAAATCCGGAGAAATGGCTGACAAGATAACTCCCTCTTTAAGAATACCAACTGGTTCTGCGACTCCCGGAGAGTCAGGCACAAAGCTCCTTGAAAGAGCATCAGCCTTCACATTCTTTGAACCTGGTAAATATGAGACCACAAAGTCAAAACGGGAGAAAAACAATGACCAACGGGCCTGTCTAGGATTCAGGCGTTTAGCAGACTCGAGATACATCAGATTTTTGTGATCAGTCAAGTCCACCACACGATGCTTAGCACCCTCGAGCCAATGACGTAGCATCAATACCTCTAAGAGGGATAGGATTTACCAATGGCTCAAGAACAAAACCACAGCACCTGGCAAATGACAGATCCATAAGACTCAGGGCAGCACCTGAATCCACAAACGCCATAACAGGATAGGAAGACAATGAGCAAATTAAAGTCACAGACAAAATAAATTTAGGTTGCAAATTACCAATGGCGACAGGGCTAACAACCCTTGTTAGGCGTTTAGAGCATGCTGATATAACTGTTGTGAATTAGACTTTTTTGGCTCCCTCTTGTGGTCACTAGTGATATGACTCTGGGATTTTCTTTCCTCAGTTTGGCACCCACCTGGGTCTTAGTCCAGGGGTTTCGCCATTTTTCTGCAACTCTGGTTTCCATCCTCGTTTTTCCTCGGGACATGTGGAGCCTTCTGACTGTCCTGGGGTAGATTCTGTGGTGGATAGGTTGCAGCAGATTTGGAATCATGTGGTGGACAACTTAAAGTTGTCACAGGAGAAGGCTCAGCGTTTTGCCAACCGCCGCCGCGGTGTGGGTCCCCGACTTCGTGTTGGGGATTTGGTATGGCTGTCTTCTCGATTTGTTCCTATGAAGGTCTCCTCTCCTAAATTTAAGCCTCGCTTCATCGGTCCTTACAAGATATTGGAAATCCTTAATCCTGTGTCCTTTCGCTTGGATCTTCCGGTGTCGTTTGCCATTCACAACGTGTTCCATAGGTCTTTGTTGCGGCGGTACGTTGTACCTGTGGTTCCTTCTGTTGAGCCTCCTGCTCCGGTGTTGGTTGAGGGCGAGTTGGAGTACGTGGTGGAGAAGATCTTGGATTCTCGTCTCTCCAGGCGGAGGCTTCAGTATCTGGTCAAGTGGAAGGGCTATGGTCAGGAGGATAATTCCTGGGTGGTTGCCTCTGATGTGCATGCGGCCGATTTAGTTCGTGCCTTTCACGCTGCCCATCCTGATCGCCCTGTGGTCTTGGTGAGGGTTCGGTGACCCCTACTTAAAGGGGGGGTACTGTTGTGAATTAGACTTTTTTGGCTCCCTCTTGTGGTCACTAGTGATATGACTCTAGGATTGTCTTTCCTCAGTTTGGCACCCACCTGGGTCGTTAGTCCAGGGGTGTTGCTATATGAACTTCCTGAATTCTCAGTCTGGTGCCTGGCATCGTTGTAATCAGTTCTTTCTGTTTGCTCCAGTCTGCTGGTCCGGGTTCTTGCAAAATTAAGCTAAGTCTTGCTTCCTTGTTTTTTGGTTATTTGCATTGCTCTTATTTTTTGTCCAGCTTGTACTAAATGTGATTCCTGATTTTGCTGGAAGCTCTAGGGGGCTGGTATTCTCCCCCCGGGCCGTTAGACGGTTCGGGGGTTCTTGAATATCCAGCGTGGAAATTTTGATAGGGTTTTTGCTGACCGTATAAGTCATCTTACTATATTCTGCTATTAGTCAGTGGGCCTCTCTTTGCTAAATACCTAGTTCATTCTTACGTTTGTCTTTTCTTCTTATCTCACCGTTATTATTTGTTGGGGGCTTGTATCCAACTTTTGGGGTCTTTTCTCTGGAGGCAAGAAAGGTCTATCTTTTCCCTTCTAGGGTTAGTTAGTTCTCCGGCTGGCGCGAGACGTCTAGAACCAACGTAGGCACGTTCCCCGGCTGCTGCTATTTGTGGTGCTAGGATTAGATATACGGTCAGCCCAGTTACCACTGCCCTATGAGCTGTTTTTTTGTGTTTGCAGACTTGGTATTTATTTCTGAGACCCTCTGCCATTGGGGTCATAACAGCTACCACCTCTTCAGCTCGTGTTGCCTCTTCCTCCAGCTCACACGCAGCTGGTTCGGCTTCCTCCCAGGATCGCCGTGGAAGAACCTCTGGCCCTGTTGTCCAGAGACCCGCTGTAATTCCACCCGCAGCACCACTTTCCCAGTCATCCACACACTCCCAGCCCAGTCTACAGCTATCGGTAGTACAGGCATGGGAGAAAAGGCGGCCTTTCTCGTCAAACCACCCACAAGCACAGGCTCTGACTGCAGGCATTGCCAAACTTCTGTCACTGGAAATGCTGTCATTCAGGCTGGTGGAGACTGACAGCTTCCGTGACTTGATGTCATTGGCAGTCCCACAGTACAATGTGCCCAGCCGCTTTTACTTCAGCAGGCAAGCCGTCCCTGCCCTGCACAAGCATGTGGAGGGACACATAAAACACGCGCTACTGAACGCCGTCAGTAGCAAGGTCCACCTCACCACCGATGCGTGGACCAGTCAACATGGACAGGGGCGATACCTTTCCCTCACTGCCCATTGGGTTAATGTCGTTGAGCCGGGTACAGATCGTGCGAGTGGCGCAGGACGTGTCCTGCCCACTCCAAGGATTGCAGGAATCCATTCTGTACGCATTGACTCCTCCTCTTACACCAGTTCCTCAGAATCATCGCTGCAGGAGCCGTCACAGTCCACCTCCACATGGTCCCGTGATGAACGTTTACCTGTTACGACCGACATGAGCACAGCCGTGGCCAAACGTCAACAGGCCGTCTTGAAATTAATTTATTTGGGGAATCGAAGCCACACAGCGCAGGAGCTCTGGAATGCCATCAAGCAGGAGAGCGATGTGTGGTTTGTGCCAGCGAATCTCCAGCCAGGCATGGTAGTGTGTGATAATGGCCGAAATCTGGTGGCAGCTCTGGGCCTCGGCAACCTCACTCACATCCCATGTCTGGCACATGTGCTCAATTTGGTAGTGCAGAGTTTTTTGAGGGACTATCCGGATCTTGATGCACTGCTGCACAAGGTCCGCCTAGAGTGTGCTCACTTGCGGCGTTCCAGCACGGCAAAAGCGCGCATTGCGGCTCTGCAGCTCCGACACCGCCTGCCGGAACATCGCATCATATGTGACCTACCTACCAGGTGGAATTCCACGTTACATATGTTGGAGCGGTTGTGTGAGCAGCAGCAAGCTGTAATGGAGTACCAGCTGCATCAGGCGCAAAGAAGTCGCACTCCGCGCCGTACAGACTTCACAACCACAGAGTGGGCCACTATGAATGACGTCTGCCAGGTTTTGCATCCCTTATTATTCCACGCGGATGGCGAGTGCAGATGATGCACTAGTCAACATGACTGTCCCCCTTATCTGCCTGCTTGAAAAATCACTGCAAGCGCTAAGGGATGATGTTGTGGAAGAGGTGGAGGATGAGGATTCAGCATTTCCATCATCTTCTGGACAGTCAGCGCCACGTGGTTCCTCACAAACGCGTAGGCAGGGGACAGTTTGTGAGGAGGATGAGGAGGAGTCAATGGAGGAGGAAGACATCCGTCCAGAGGAGGGAGTTACACAATTGTCCAGTACTCAGTGTGTACAGCGAGGGTGGGGTGATGACGAGCGGGCAGAGATCACGCCTCCAGCAGGGGACAGCGTTTCTTGGGCAGTTGGCAGTCTGCAGCACATGGTGGATTACATGCTGCAGTGCCTGAAAAATGACCGCCGCATCACCCACATTCTCAACATGTCTGATTATTGGGTGTTCACCCTCCTCGATCCTCGCTACCGGGACAACGTAGAAAGCCTCATCACACCGTTGAACATGGAGCGAAAAATGCGGGAGTACCAAGACACACTGGTGAATTCCATCATCTTCTCCATTCCAACTGAGAGAAGTGCTGCTAATGCATTCCAAAGCAGCTCAGTGCGTCCAGGCAGTGGTGGAGGCTCTGCACAAAGAGGGAGCAGAAGCAGTGCCTCTGCCCAAGGCAAGACCAGTATGGCCCAACTGTGGCACAGTTTTCTGTGCCCGCCACAAAAGTCTACACCATCACAGACGGCTCCAGTCAGCAGGAGGCAACGGTTCCGTCAGATGGTGACAGACTACATGTCTTGCCCTCTTGCTGTACTCCCAGACGGCTCTTCACCTTTCAAGTTTTGGGTCTCAAAGCTGGATACATGGCCAGAGCTAAGCCAGTATGCATTGGAGGGGCTGTCTTGCCCTGCGGCCAGTGTATTATCGGAACGTGTCTTTAGTGCTGCAGGTGGTGTACTAACTGACCGTCGCATGCGACTATCCTCCGATAACGTTGACCGGCTTACTTTCCTGAAAATGAACAAGGCCTGGATCTCGCAGGAATTTGCCACTCCTCTTCCTGATTAAATAATTAGGTGACTGTCTACAGTATCCAGGTCTCCTGTTGTGTTCATCTTTCTACCACCTGAACTTTAATTCCTGGGCTCCAACACCGCCAGTTGAGGCTCAGAAGTGCCTTCTGCACAGTCAAAACATACGACCCAGTGTTATTGGGTTTCAGTAACATCAGCTGATCCCCAGCTGTGTAGCCGGCAATGTGTCCTGCGACCGCCACGCTGACACAACAACTGAAATGTAAGGGAACCTGTCCCCCCCCCCCCCAAGGCGTTTGTTACTGAAAGAGCCACCTTGTGCAGCAGTAATGCTGCACAAGGAAAAGGTAGCTATTTTTGTTTAGCTCCTTGCACATGCAGAACTTAACACTTATAAAATGTGTCTACTGATACCGTAAAACCGTCCCGGAGGTGGGACTTTCCTTCGTAATATGACGCAGCACAGCCGTCATTCCTACCCCCTTGGCGCCGTGCCCCGGCTCCTCAGTGTTGTTTGATTCCGTCCCGGAGCCTGCGCTGTTATGTTATCCCTTGGCCAGGCACACTTAACGCTGCCCATCTTCTGACATCATTTGGTGTCAGGCTGGCTGCGCCTGTGCGTCCGCGCTGGCCGAGAGCCCGCCTCGCAGTTTCTTCTGATTTAAACCCACTGGGGGCCTGAGATCCATGGACATGTGCAGTGCATATCTGAACCTCCGCCTCTCACTCATCTCCCTACGCCTTCTTCAGACTGTGCGCCATCAGCTGATCCCTAATAGCATGCCACGGCCGTGACGCCGCACAGTCTGAAGAAGCCGTAGGGAGGGGAGTGAGAGGCGAGGATATGCACTGCGCATGGCCACGGATCCCAGGCCCGCGGTGGGATTACATTAGACGACACTGCGAGGCGGGCTCTCAGCCAGCGCAGCCGCACAGGCGCAGCCAGCCTGACACCAAATGATGTCAGAAGACGGGCAGCGCTAAGTGTGCCTGGCCAAGGGATAACATAACAGCGCATGCTCCGGGACGGAATCAAACAACGCTGAGGAGCCAGGGAACGGCGCCAAGGAGGTAGGAATGACAGCTGTGCTGCGTCATATTATGAAGGAAAGTCCCACCTCCGGGACGGTCTCACGGTTTCAGGGGACACATTTTATAAGTGTTTAGTTCTGTGTTTGCAAGGAGCATCATGAAAAGAGCCACCTTTTCCTTTTGCATCTTTTGTGCTGCACAAGCTGGCTCTTTCAGCTACAAACGCCTTGGGGGGGGGGGTTAAAGGTTCCCTTTCGACTTTCTCCAATCAGGCTTCGGCCTACATTGTGTTCCTCTGCTTCTCCTGCTGTCCCTGGGCTCCAACACCGCTAGTTGTTGCCTGGTAGTGCTGTATGCACAGTCCCAACAGTCGCTCCTCTGTTATTGGGGTTCAGTAACGTCAGCTGTTCCCCAGCTGTGTGTGTGGCAATCCCTCCTATCTCCTCCACCTCCTCCTCCTCCTCCTGTCCCTGGGCTCCAACACCGCTAGTTGCCGTCCAGAAGTGCTGTCCGCACAGTCCCAACAGTCCCTCCTCTGTTATTGGGGTTCAGTAACGTCAGCTGTTCCCCAGCTGTGTGTGTGGCAATCCCTCCTATCTCCTCCACCTCCTCCTCCTCCTCCTGTCCCTGGGCTCCAACACCGCTAGTTGCCGTCCAGAAGTGCTGTCCGCACAGTCCCAACAGTCCCTCCTCTGTTATTGGGGTTCAGTAACGTCAGCTGTTCCCCAGCTGTGTGTGTGGCAATCCCTCCTATCTCCTCCACCTCCTCCTCCTCCTCCTGTCCCTGGGCTCCAACACCGCTAGTTGCCGTCCAGAAGTGCTGTCCGCACAGTCCCAACAGTCCCTCCTCTGTTATTGGGGTTCAGTAACGTCAGCTGTTCCCCAGCTGTGTGTGTGGCAATCCCTCCTATCTCCTCCACCTCCTCCTCCTCCTCCTGTCCCTGGGCTCCAACACCGCTAGTTGCCATCCAGAAGTGCTGTCCGCACAGTCCCAACAGTCCCTCCTCTGTTATTGGGGTTCAGTAACGTCAGCTGTTCCCCAGCTGTGTGTGTGGCAATCCCCTTCTATCTCCTCCACCTCCTCCTCCTCCTCCTGTCCCTGGGCTCCAACACCGCTAGTTCCTGTCCAGAAGTGCTGTCCGCACAGTCCCAACAGTCCCTCCTCTGTTATTAGGGTTCAGTAACGTCAGCTGTTCCCCAGCTGTGTGTGTGGCAATCCCTCCTATCTCCTCCACCTCCTCCTCCTCCTCCTGTCCCTGGGCTCCAACACCGCTAGTTGCCATCCAGAAGTGCTGTCCGCACAGTCCCAACAGTCCCTCCTCTTTATTGGGGTTCAGTAACGTCAGCTGTTCCCCTGCTGTGTGTGTGGCAATCCCTCCTATCTCTTCCACCTCCTCCTCCTCCTCCTGTCCCTGGGCTCCAACACCGCTAGTTGCCGTCCCGAAGTGCTGTCCGCACAGTCCCAACAGTCCCTCCTCTGTTATTGGGGTTCAGTAACGTCAGCTGTTCCCCAGCTGTGTGTGTGGCAATCCCTCCTATCTCCTCCACCTCCTCCTCCTCCTCCTGTCCCTGGGCTCCAACACCGCTAGTTGCCATCCAGAAGTGCTGTCCGCACAGTCCCAACAGTCCCTCCTCTGTTATTGGGGTTCAGTAACGTCAGCTGTTCCCCAGCTGTGTGTGTGGTAATCCCTCCTATCTCCTCCACCTCCTACTCCTCCTCCTGTCCCTGGGCTCCAACACCGCTAGTTGCCGTCCAGAAGTGCTGTCCGCACAGTCCCAACAGTCCCTCCTATGTTATTGGGGTTCAGTAATGTCAGCTGTTCCCCAGCTGTGTGTGTGGCAATCCCTCCTATCTCCTCCACCTCCTCCTCCTCCTCCTGTCCCTGGGCTCCAACACCGCTAGTTGCCGTCCAGAAGTGCTGTCCGCACAGTCCCAACAGTCCCTCCTCTGTTATTGGGGTTCAGTAACGTCAGCTGTTCCCCAGCTGTGTGTGTGGCAATCCCCTTCTATCTCCTCCACCTCCTCCTCCTCCTCCTGTCCCTGGACTCCAACACCGCTAGTTGCTGTCCAGAAGTGCTGTCCGCACAGTCCCAACAGTCCCTCCTCTGTTATTGGGGTTCAGTAACGTCAGCTGTTCCCCAGCTGTGTGTGTGGCAATCCCTCCTATCTCCTCCACCTCCTCCTCCTCCTCCTGTCCCTGGGCTCCAACACCGCTAGTTGCCGTCCAGAAGTGCTGTCCGCACAGTCCCAACAGTCCCTCCTCTGTTATTGGGGTTCAGTAACGTCAGCTGTTCCCCAGCTGTGTGTGTGGCAATCCCTCCTATCTCCTCCACCTCCTCCTCCTCCTCCTGTCCCTGGGCTCCAACACCGCTAGTTGCCGTCCAGAAGTGCTGTCCGCACAGTCCCAACAGTCCCTCCTCTGTTATTGGGGTTCAGTAACGTCAGCTGTTCCCCAGCTGTGTGTGTGGCAATCCCTCCTATCTCCTCCACCTCCTCCTCCTCCTCCTGTCCCTGGGCTCCAACACCGCTAGTTGCCATCCAGAAGTGCTGTCCGCACAGTCCCAACAGTCCCTCCTCTGTTATTGGGGTTCAGTAACGTCAGCTGTTCCCCAGCTGTGTGTGTGGCAATCCCTCCTATCTCCTCCACCTCCTCCTCCTCCTCCTGTCCCTGGGCTCCAACACCGCTAGTTGCCGTCCAGAAGTGCTGTCCGCACAGTCCCAACAGTCCCTCCTCTGTTATGGGGTTCAGTAACGTCAGCTGTTCCCCAGCTGTGTGTGTGGCAATCCCTCCTATCTCCTCCACCTCCTCCTCCTCCTCCTGTCCCTGGGCTCCAACACCGCTAGTTGCCGTCCAGAAGTGCTGTCCGCACAGTCCCAACAGTCCCTCCTCTGTTATTGGGGTTCAGTAACGTCAGCTGTTCCCCAGCTGTGTGTGTGGTAATACCTCCTATCTCCTCCACCTCCTCCTCCTCCTCCTGTCCCTGGGCTCCAACACCACTAGTTGCCATCCAGAAGTGCTGTCCGCACAGTCCCAACAGTCCCTCCTCTGTTATTGGGGTTCAGTAACGTCAGCTGTTCCCCAGCTGTGTGTGTGGCAATCCCTCCTATCTCCTCCACCTCCTCCTCCTCCTCCTGTCCCTGGGCTCCAACACCGCTAGTTGCCATCCAGAAGTGCTGTCCGCACAGTCCCAACAGTCCCTCCTCTGTTATTGGGGTTCAGTAACGTCAGCTGTTCCCCTGCTGTGTGTGTGGCAATCCCTCCTATCTCCTCCACCTCCTCCTCCTCCTCCTGTCCCTGGGCTCCAACACCGCTAGTTGCCGTCCAGAAGTGCTGTCCGCACAGTCCCAACAGTCCCTCCTCTGTTATTGGGGTTCAGTAACGTCAGCTGTTCCCCAGCTGTGTGTGTGGCAATCCCTCCTATCTCCTCCACCTCCTCCTCCTCCTGTCCCTGGGCTCCAACACCGCTAGTTGCCGTCCAGAAGTGCTGTCCGCACAGTCCCAACAGTCCCTCCTCTGTTATTGGGGTTCAGTAACGTCAGCTGTTCCCCAGCTGTGTGTGTGGCAATCCCTCCTATCTCCTCCACCTCCTCCTCCTCCTCCTGTCCCTGGGCTCCAACACCGCTAGTTGCCGTCCAGAAGTGCTGTCCGCACAGTCCCAACAGTCCCTCCTCTGTTATTGGGGTTCAGTAACGTCAGCTGTTCCCCAGCTGTGTGTGTGGCAATCCCTCCTATCTCCTCCACCTCCTCCTCCTCCTCCTGTCCCTGGGCTCCAACACCGCTAGTTGCCGTCCAGAAGTGCTGTCCGCACAGTCCCAACAGTCCCTCCTCTGTTATTGGGGTTCAGTAACGTCAGCTGTTCCCCAGCTGTGTGTGTGGCAATCCCCTTCTATCTCCTCCACCTCCTCCTCCTCCTCCTGTCCCTGGGCTCCAATACCGCTAGTTGCCGTCCAGAAGTGCTGTCCGCACAGTCCCAACAGTCCCTCCTCTGTTATTGGGGTTCAGTAACGTCAGCTGTTCCCCAGCTGTGTGTGTGGCAATCCCTCCTATCTCCTCCACCTCCTCCTCCTCCTGTCCCTGGGCTCCAACACCGCTAGTTGCCGTCCAGAAGTGCTGTCCGCACAGTCCCAACTGTCCCTCCTCTGTTATTGGGGTTCAGTAATGTCAGCTGTTCCCCAGCTGTGTGTGTGGCAATCCCTCCTATCTCCTCCACCTCCTCCTCCTCCTCCTGTCCCTGGGCTCCAACACCGCTAGTTGCCGTCCAGAAGTGCTGTCCACACAGTCCCAACAGTCCCTCCTCTGTTATTGGGGTTCAGTAACGTCAGCTGTTCCCCAGCTGTGTGTGTGGCAATCCCTCCTATCTCCTCCACCTCCTCCTCCTCCTCCTGTCCCTGGGCTCCAACACTGCTAGTAGCCGTCCAGAAGTGCTGTCCGCACAGTCCCAACAGTCCCTCCTCTGTTATTGGGGTTCAGTAACGTCAGCTGTTCCCCAGCTGTGTGTGTGGCAATCCCTCCTATCTCCTCCACCTCCTCCTCCTCCTCCTCCTGTCCCTGGGCTCCAACACCGCTAGTTGCCGTCCAGAAGTCCTGTCCGCACAGTCCCAACAGTCCATCCTCTGTTATGGGGTTCAGTAACGTCAGCTGTTCCCCAGCTGTGTGTGTGGCAATCCCTCCTATCTCCTCCACCTCCTCCTCCTCCTCCTGTCCCTGGGCTCCAACACCGCTAGTTGCCGTCCAGAAGTGCTGTCCGCACAGTCCCAACAGTCCCTCCTCTGTTATTGGGGTTCAGTAACGTCAGCTGTTCCCCAGCTGTGTGTGTGGTAATCCCTCCTATCTCCTCCACCTCCTCCTCCTCCTCCTGTCCCTGGGCTCCAACACCGCTAGTTGCCGTCCAGAAGTGCTGTCCGCACAGTCCCAACAGTCCCTCCTCTGTTATTGGGGTTCAGTAACGTCAGCTGTTCCCCAGCTGTGTGTGTGGCAATCCCTCCTATCTCCTCCACCTCCTCCTCCTCCTCCTGTCCCTGGGCTCCAACACCGCTAGTTGCCGTCCAGAAGTGCTGTCCGCACAGTCCCAACAGTCCCTCCTCTGTTATTGGGGTTCAGTAACGTCAGCTGTTCCCCAGCTGTGTGTGTGGCAATTCCTCCTATCTCCTCCACCTCCTCCTCCTCCTGTCCCTGGGCTCCAACACCGCTAGTTGCCGTCCAGAAGTGCTGCCCGCACAGTCCCAACAGTCCCTCCTCTGTTATTGGGGTTCAGTAACGTCAGCTGTTCCCCAGCTGTGTGTGTGGCAATCCCTCCTATCTCCTCCACCTCCTCCTCCTCCTGTCCCTGGGCTCCAACACCGCTAGTTGCCATCCAGAAGTGCTGTCCACACAGTCCCAACAGTCCCTCCTCTGTTATTGGGGTTCAGTAACGTCAGCTGTTCCCCAGCTGTGTGTGTGGCAATCCCTCCTATCTCCTCCACCTCCTCCTCCTCCTCCTGTCCCTGGGCTCCAACACCGCTAGTTGCCGTCCAGAAGTGCTGTCCGCACAGTCCCAACAGTCCCTCCTCTGTTATTGGGGTTCAGTAACGTCAGCTGTTCCCCAGCTGTGTGTGTGGTAATCCCTCCTATCTCCTCCACCTACTCCTCCTCCTCCTGTCCCTGGGCTCCAACACCGCTAGTTGCCATCCAGAAGTGCTGTCCGCACAGTCCCAACAGTCCCTCCTCTGTTATTGGGGTTCAGTAACGTCAGCTGTTCCCCAGCTGTGTGTGTGGCAATCCCTCCTATCTCCTCCACCTCCTCCTCCTCCTCCTGTCCCTGGGCTCCAACACCGCTAGTTGCCATCCAGAAGTGCTGTCCGCACAGTCCCAACAGTCCCTCCTCTGTTATTGGGGTTCAGTAACGTCAGCTGTTCCCCAGCTGTGTGTGTGACAATCCCTCCTATCTCCTCCACCTCCTCCTCCTCCTCCTGTCCCTGGGCTCCAACACCGCTAGTTGCCGTCCAGAAGTGCTGTCCGCACAGTCCCAACAGTCCCTCCTCTGTTATTGGGGTTCAGTAACGTCAGCTGTTCCCCTGCTGTGTGTGTGGCAATCCCTCCTATCTCCTCCACCTCCTCCTCCTCCTCCTGTCCCTGGGCTCCAACACCGCTAGTTGCCGTCCAGAAGTGCTGTCCGCACAGTCCCAACAGTCCCTCCTCTGTTATTGGGGTTCAGTAACGTCAGCTGTTCCCCTGCTGTGTGTGTGGCAATCCCTCCTATCTCCTCCACCTCCTCCTCCTCCTCCTGTCCCTGGGCTCCAACACCGCTAGTTGCCGTCCAGAAGTGCTGTCCGCACAGTCCCAACAGTCCCTCCTCTGTTATTGGGGTTCAGTAACGTCAGCTGTTCCCCAGCTGTGTGTGTGGCAATCCCTCCTATCTCCTCCACCTCCTCCTCCTCCTCCTGTCCCTGGGCTCCAACACCGCTAGTTGCCGTCCAGAAGTGCTGTCCGCACAGTCCCAACAGTCCCTCCTCTGTTATTGGGGTTCAGTAACGTCAGCTGTTCCCCTGCTGTGTGTGTGGCAATCCCTCCTATCTCCTCCACCTCCTCCTCCTCCTCCTGTCCCTGGGCTCCAACACCGCTAGTTGCCATCCAGAAGTGCTGTCCGCACAGTCCCAACAGTCCCTCCTCTGTTATTGGGGTTCAGTAACGTCAGCTGTTCCTTAGCTGTGTGTGTGGCAATCCCTCCTATCTCCTCCACCTCCTCCTCCTCCTCCTGTCCCTGGGCTCCAACACCGCTAGTTGCCGTCCAGAAGTGCTGTCCGCACAGTCCCAACAGTCCCTCCTCTGTTATTGGGGTTCAGTAACGTCAGCTGTTCCCCTGCTGTGTGTGTGGCAATCCCTCCTATCTCCTCCACCTCCTCCTCCTCCTCCTGTCCCTGGGCTCCAACACCGCTAGTTGCCGTCCAGAAGTGCTGTCCGCACAGTCCCAACAGTCCCTCCTCTGTTATTGGGGTTCAGTAACGTCAGCTGTTCCCCAACTGTGTGTGTGGCAATCCCTCCTATCTCCTCCACCTCCTCCTCCTCCTCCTGTCCCTGGGCTCCAACACCGCTAGTTGCCGTCCAGAAGTGTTGTCCGCACAGTCCCAACAGTCCCTCCTCTGTTATTGGGGTTCAGTAACGTCAGCTGTTCCCCTGCTGTGTGTGTGGCAATCCCTCCTATCTCCTCCACCTCCTCCTGTCCCTGGGCTCCAACACCGCTAGTTGTTGTCCAGAAGTGCTGTCCGCACAGAGCCAAACACCTCGCCAATGTGTTAGTGGGGTTCAGCACCGCCAGCTGTTCCCCTGCTGTGTATACGGCAATGTGTACTGCGACCGCCACGCAGGCACAACAAGTTAAATTTAAGGGAACCTGTCCCCCCCCAGGCGTTTGTTACTGAAGGAGCCACCTTGTGCAGCAGTAATGATGCAAAGGGAAAAAGTGCCTCTTTTCGTGGTGCTCCTTGCACATGCTGAACCTAACACTTATGAAAAGTGTCCCCTCCTACCGTGATACCGTCCGGTTGGTGGAACTTTCCTTTGTGATGTGACGCAGCACAGCCGTCATTCTTACCCCCTTGGCGCCGTGCGCCGCCTCCTCAGCGTTGTTTGAATCAGTCCCGGAGCCTGCGCTGTTAGGTTAGCCCTTGGCCATGCACACATTTTGTGCTGCCCGTCTTCTGACATCATTTGGTGTCAGGCTGGCTGCGCCTGTGCGGCCGCGCTGGACGAGATCCCGTCTTGTACTGTCTTCTGATTTAATCCCACTGGGGGCCTGAGATCCATGGACATGCGCAGTGCATATCTGAACCTCCACCTCTCACTCATCTCCCTATGGCTTCTTCAGACTGTGCGGTGTCAGCTGGTCCCTAATAGCATGCCACGGCCGTGACACCGCACAGTCTGAAGAAGCCGTAGGGAGGGGAGTGAGAGGCGAGGATATGCACTGCGCATGGCCACGGATCCCAGGCCCGCGGTGGGATTACATTAGACGACACTGCGAGTCGGGCTCTCGGCCAGCGCAGCCGCACAGGCGCAGCCAGTCTGACACCAAATGATGTCAGAAGACGGGCAGCGCAAAATGTGTGCATGGCCAAGGGCTAACCTAACAGCGCAGGCTCCGGGACTGATTCAAACAACGCTGAGGAGGCGGCGCACGGCGCCAAGGGGGTAAGAATGACGGCTGTGCTGCGTCACATCACAAAGGAAAGTTCCACCTACCGGACGGTATCACGGTAGGAGGGGACACTTTTCATAAGTGTTAGGTTCAGCATGTGCAAGGACCATAATTAAAAGAGCTAAGTTTACCTTTTCCAGCATTAGTGCTGTGCACGATGGCTCTTTCAGCTACAAACGCTTAGGGGGGGGGGGGGGGTTAAAGTTTCCCTTTCAACTTGCTCCAGTGCAGGCTTCGGCCTACACTCTAATCCCTCTCCTCCTCCTGCTGACCCTGGGCTCTAACACCGCCAGTTGGGGCCCAGATGTGCTGGCTGCACAGAGCCAAACACCAGCCAATGTGTCAGTGGGGTTCAGCACCGCCAGCTGTTCCCCTGCTGTGTAGCCGGCAACGTGTCCTGCAACAGCCACGCAGGCACAAGAACTGAAATTGAAGGATACCTGTCCCCCCTCCCCCAGGTGTTTCTACGTTTTACAGCCACCTTGTACGACAGTAATGCTGCATGTGTGCAAGGTGGCTCAGAAACTTATTCTCCTTGCCCAGGTTGAACTGAACACGTCTAAAATGAGTCCTCTGCGACCATTAAAACGTCCCTCAGGTGTGATTTTCCTTTGTATTGACACGCAACAAGCTCCTTGGTAGCGCTGCCCGTCTTCTGGCATCATTGTTTGGCTGCTTGCGCCTCTGCGGCCGCCTTGCCCCACACAACGCCCCTCGGTGTCTTATTTATTTGGACTGCAAGGGTGTGATTGATGGGCATGAACGGTGCATTTCTTCTCCTGTCCCTCATCTCCTTCCGCCTTCTTCGGACTGTGCGTCTTCATGGCCGTGGCATGCGATAAGGGATCAGCTGACGCCGCATAGTCTGAAGCGGGTGTAAGAACCCAAGCGAGAGGCGAACATATGTACTGCGCCAGGCCATGAATCCCAGCCCCGCAGTGTTTTAACAATGTTAAGACACTGCGGGGCTGGGATTCATGGTCATGATGTCAGAGGATTGGCAGCGCTAACAGCGCAAGGCCAAGGGATAACACAAAAGCGCAGACTCCTGTGCAACAAAGAACGATGCTCAGGAGGCCGCGCAAAGCACCAAGGTGGCATTTTTGCCAGCTGTACTGCGTCTCTTTACGAAGGGAACTCACGCCTCAAAATCAGTTTGACTATGTAAGGGCCTAAATGTTATACGTGTTCCTTTCAGCGTGTGCAAGGAGCAAAATTAAAAGAGCAACCTTTGACTTGTGCAGCATTACTGCTGCATAAGCTGTGGCTCTTCTAGTTTGTAACCCCTGAGGGGGGTTAAAGGTTACCTTTGAAATTTGTTCAATTAGGCTTTGGCCTACACTCTGCTCCCTCTCCTCCTCCTGCTGTCCCTGGGCTCTTACACCGCCAGTTGGGGCCCAGATGTGCTGGCTGCACAGAGCCAAACACCTCGCCAATGTGTCAGTGGGGTTCAGCACCGCCAGCTGTTCCCCTGCTGTGTAGCCGGCAACGTGTCCTGCAACTGCCACGGACACAACAGACCCAAAGCTGCCGCCAGTGCAGGCTTCGGCCTACACTCTGCTCCCTCTCCTCCTCCTGCTGACCCTGGGCTCTAACACCGCCAGTTGGGGCCCAGATGTGCTAGCTGCACAGAGCCAAACACCAGCCAATGTGTCAGTGGGGTTCAGCACCGCCAGCTGTTCCCCTGCTGTGCAGCCGGCAACGTGTCCTGCAACAGCCACGCAGACACAAGAACTGAAATTGAAGGGAACCTGTCCCCCCTCCCCCAGGCGTTTGTATGTTTTACAGCCACCTTGTACAGCAGTAATGCTGCATGTGTGCAAGGTGGCTCAGAAACTTATTCTCCTCGCACATGTGGAACTGAAAACACGTCTAAAATGTGTCCTCTGTGTGACCATTAAAACGTCCCTGAGGTGTGACTTTCCTTTGTAATGACACGCAGCAACCCCCTTGGTAGCACTGCCCGTCTTCTGACATCATTGTTTGGCTGGCTGCGCCTCTGCGGCAGCCTTGCCCCACACAACGCCCCTCGGTGTCCTATTTATTTGGACTGCGAGGGTGTGATTGACGGGCATGAGCAGTGCATATCTTCGCCTGTTGTCACTCATCTCCTTCCGTCTTCTTCAGACTGTGCGGCTTCATGGCCGTGGCATGCGATAAGGGATCAGCTGAGGCCGCACAGTCTGTAGCAGGTGTAAGGACACGAGCGAGAGGCGAACATATGTACTGCGCCAGGCCATGAATCCCAGCCCCGCAGTGTGAAACACTGTAAAGGCACTACGGGGCTGGGATTCATGGTCATCGCGAACCGCACCGGCCGACATTAAATGATGTCAGGAGACGGGCAGCGCTAACAGCGCAAGGCCAAGGGATAACACGACAGCGCAGACTCCTGTACAGCAAATAACAACGCTCAGGAGGCTGCGCCCAGCACCAAGGTGGGATTCTTGACATCTGTGCTGCGTCTCATTACAAAGGGAACTCTCGCCTCCAACACAGTTTGACTGTATAAAGGGCTAAATGTTATATGTGTTTCATTCAGCGTGTGCAAGGAGAAAAATTAAAAGAGCAACCTTTTTGGAAGTGCATCTGAACAGCAAGGTGGATTGCTGTTGAGGGGAGATAGAGAGAAAAAAAAAAAATCTATAAATCTTCAGCACAGCGAGTGTGAGCGAGCTGAGTGTGACCTGAGCGTAAGTGTGAACGGCGGTAAGTGTGTGACTTGTGATTCAGTGACTTTGGAATCAGGGAGTTTCCAAGGGAGGAATTGCTTCTGTTTTATTTTTTTTTATTTTTTTTATTTTTTTTTTTTAAATTAATACTTTGTATTTATTTTTAATTAACGTTTCTGTGTGGTGTAATCCCCATTAGGAAATGTGCTCCACAATTGTTAATGCCATCCAGTGCACATCTTGCCACATGTATGCAGTCCTTGACCAGCTGGTCGAGGGTGCATACTGCTGTGCAAGATGTGAGCACATTGTGCATTTGGAAGCCCAGATTTTGGATCTAAATGTGCAGCTGGCAACACTGAGATCCATAGACAATATGGAGAGGAGTCTTCTACTCACAGAGCAGACGCTCAATGGGATAGATGAGGAGGGGGATGGTAGGATGGAGCTGCAGGACAGTGTGGCAGTTAGCTGGGTGACAGATAGAAGGCGGGGTAGAGGGAAGAGTGCCAGGGAGGCTAGTCCTGATCTGGCACACCCCAATAAGTTTGCTAAGTTGGCAGATGAGGGGGGTGCCAGTACAGGGGTAGCACTGCTGCAGCCAGGCATGTCCTCTGAAAGCCAGAGGAGTGACTGCTCCAGTAAGGAGGGAAGGAGAGCAGGGCAGGCCAGACAGGTGCTGGTAGTGGGGGACTCAATTATTAGGGGAACAGATAGGGCAATCTGTCACAAAGACAGGGATCGTCGGACGGTGTGCTGCCTACCTGGCGCTCGAGTCCGACACATCGCTGATCGGGTGGACAGATTACTGGGAGGGGCTGGTGAGGACCCAGCAGTCATGGTGCACATTGGCACAAATGACAAAGTTAGAGGTAGGTGGAAGGTCCTTAAAGATGATTTCAGGGAATTAGGCTGCAAGCTGAAAGCAAGGACCTCCAACGTGGTATTTTCCGAAATACTGCCTGTACCACGTGCCACGCCAGAGAGGCAACGGGAGATTAGGGAGGTTAATAAGTGGCTCAAGAATTGGTGTAGGAAGGAGGGGTTTGGGTTCCTGCAGAACTGGGCCAACTTCTCAGTGGGCTACAGGCTCTACGCTAGGGACGGGCTGCACCTCAATGGGGAAGGGGCAGCTGTGCTGGGGGAGAAAATGGTTAGAAGGTTGGAGGAGTGTTTAAACTAGGGATTGGGGGGGAGGGTATTCATTTTATAGGAGGGGAAGATAGTGCAGATAGAGAGCTGGGCACAAATAAGGAAGTTGGGGGTGGCGGTGGCATGGGGGGTGGGGTTAGAACAGTTAATAATTTAAGAAAGAATAGAGGTACAGAGAGTAACATCAAGTGCATGTATACTAATGCCAGAAGCCTCGCCAACAAAATGGACGAATTAGAACTAATGTTGTTGGATCATAATTATGACATGGTGGGGATATCTGAGACGTGGCTGGATGAGAGCCATGACTGGGCTGTTAACTTGCAGGGCTATAGCCTGTTCAGAAATGACCGTACAGATAAGCGAGGGGGAGGGGTGTGTCTATATGTAAAATCTTCCTTAAAACCCATCCTGCGTGATAATATAGGTGAATTTAATGAAAATGTGGAGTCCCTGTGGGTGGAGATAAGGGGAGGGGGAAAAAATAATAAATTACTGATAGGGGTTTGTTATAAATCTCCAAAAATAATGGAAGCAATGGAGAATATCCTCGTAAAGCAAATAGATGAAGCTGCGACTCAAGGAGAAGTCATTATTATGGGGGACTTCAACTACCCTGAAATAGATTGGGGAACAGAAACCTGCAGTTCCAGCAAAGGTAATCGGTTTTTGACAACTATGAGAGACAATTACCTTTCACAGCTGGTTCAGGACCCAACAAGGAGGGGGGCACTGCTAGACCTAATATTAACCAACAGGCCAGACCGCATATCAAATATAAGGGTTGGGGGTCACTTGGGGAATAGTGATCATAAAATAATAAGTTTTCATGTAACCTTTAATAAGATGGGTAGTAGGGGGGTGACAAGGACACTAAACTTCAGGAGGGCAAATTTCCAACGGATGAGAGAGGATCTTGGTGCAATTAACTGGGACGATATCCTGAGACACAAAAATACACAAAGAAAATGGGAGACGTTCATTAGCATCCTGGATAGGACCTGTGCACAGTATATACCGTATGGGAATAAACATACTAGAAATAGGAGGAAACCAATATGGCTAAATAGAGCTGTTAGGGGCGCAATAAGGAACAAAAAGAAAGCATTTAGAGAATTAAAGGAAGAAGGTAGTGATGAGGCATTAAATAAATACAGAAAATTAAATAAATTCTGTAAAAAGCAAATCAAGGCAGCAAAGATTGAGACAGAGAGACTCATTGCCAGAGAGAGTAAAAATAATCCCAAAATATTCTTTAACTATATAAATAGTAAGAAACTAAAAAATGACAGTGTTGGCCCCCTTAAAAATAGTCTGGGTGAAATGGTGGATGAGGATGAGGAAAAAGCCAATCTGCTAAATGACTTTTTTTCATCAGTATTTACAAAAGAAAATCCCATGGCAGCCAATATGACTAGTGATAAAAATTCCCCATTAAATGTCACCTGCTTAACCCAGCAGGAAGTACAGCGGCGTCTAAAAATTACTAAAATTGACAAATCTCCGGGCCCGGATGGGATACACCCCCGAGTACTGCAGGAACTAAGTACAGTCATTGATAGACCATTATTTTTAATCTTTAAAGAGTCCATAATAACAGGGTCTGTACCACAGGACTGGCGTATAGCAAATGTGGTGCCAATATTCAAAAAAGGGGCAAAAACTGAACTCGGTAATTATAGGCCAGTAAGTTTAACCTCTACTGTGGGTAAAATCCTGGAGGGCATTCTAAGGGATGCTATACTGGAGTATCTGAAGAGGAATAACCTCATGACCCAGTATCAGCACGGGTTTACTAGGGAACGCTCATGTCAGACTAATTTGATCAGCTTCTATGAAGAGGTAAGTTCCGGACTGGACCAAGGGAACCCAGTGGACGTAGTGTATATGGACTTTTCCAAAGCTTTTGATACGGTGCCACACAAAAGGTTGATACATAAAATGAGAGTAATGGGGATAGGGGAAAATATGTGTAAGTGGGTTGAGAGCTGGCTCAGGGATAGGAAACAAAGGGTGGTTATTAATGGAGCACACTCGGACTGGGTCGCGGTTAGCAGTGGGGTACCACAGGGGTCAGTATTGGGCCCTCTTCTTTTTAACATATTTATTAATGACCTTGTAGAGGGCATTCAGAATAGAATTTCAATATTTGCAGATGACACTAAACTCTGTAGGGTAATCAATACAGGGGAGGACAATTTTATATTACAGGATGATTTATGTAAACTAGAAGCTTGGGCTGATAAATGGCAAATGAGCTTTAATGGGGATAAATGTAAGGTCATGCACTTGGGTAGAAGTAATAAGATGTATAACTATGTGCTTAATTCTAAAACTCTGGGCAAAACCATCAATGAAAAAGACCTGGGTGTATGGGTGGATGACAGACTCATATTCAGTGGCCAGTGTCAGGCAGCTGCTACAAAGGCAAATAAAATAATGGGATGTATTAAAAGAGGCATAGATGCTCATGAGGAGAACATAATTTTACCTCTATACAAGTCACTAGTTCGACCACACTTAGAATACTGTGCACAGTTCTGCTCTCCGGTGTATAAAAAAGACATAGCTGAACTAGAGCGGGTGCAGAGAAGAGCGACCAAGGTTATTAGAGGACTGGGGGGTCTGCAATACCAAGATAGGTTATTACACTTGGGGCTATTTAGTTTGGAAAAACGAAGACTAAGGGGTGATCTTATTTTAATGTATAAATATATGAGGGGACAGTACAAAGACCTTTCTGATGATCTTTTTAATCATAGACCTGAGACAGGGACAAGGGGGCATCCTCTACGTCTGGAGGAAAGAAGGTTTAAGCATAATAACAGACGCGGATTCTTTACTGTAAGAGCAGTGAGACTATGGAACTCTCTGCCGTATGATGTTGTAATGAGTGATTCATTAATTAAATTTAAGAGTGGACTGGATACCTTTCTGGAAAAGTATAATATTACAGGGTATATACACTAGATTCCTTGATAAGGCGTTGATCCAGGGAACTAGTCTGATTGCCGTATGTGGAGTCGGGAAGGAATTTTTTTCCCCATGGTGGAGTTACTCTTTGCCACATGGGTTTTTTTTGCCTTCCTCTGGATCAACATGTTAGGGCATGTTAGGTTAGGCTATGGGTTGAACTAGATGGACTTAAAGTCTTCCTTCAACCTCAATAACTATGTAACCTTTGACTTGTGCAGCACCACTGCTGCATAAGGTGTGGCTCTTCTAGTTTGTAACCCCTGAGGGGGGGTTAAAGGTTACCTTTAAAATTGGTTCAATTAGGCTTCGGCCTACACTCTGCTCCCCCTGCAGAGCCTGGGCTCTAACACCGCCAGTTGGGGCCCGGTACTGCTAGCTGCACAGAGAAAAACACCAGCCAATGAGTCAGTGGGGTTCAGCACCGCCAGCTGTTCCCCTGCTGTGTAGCCGGCATCGTGTCCTGCAACAGCCACGCAGACACAAAGCTGCCACCAGTGCAGGCTTCGGCCTACACTCTGCTCCCTCTCCTCCTCCTGCTGACCCTGGGCTGTAACACCGCCAGTTGGTGCCCGGTACTGCTAGCTGCACAGAGAAAAACACCAGCCAATGTGTCAGTGGGGTTCCGCACCGCCAGCTGTTCCCCTGCTGTGTAGCCGGCATCGTGTCCTGCAAAAGCCACGCAGACACAAGAACTGAAATTGAAGGGATCCTGTCGCCCCACCCCCAGGTGTTTGTATGTTTTACAGCCACCTTGTACAGCGGTAATGCTGCATGTGTGCAAGGTGGCTCAGTCATAAACTTATTCTCCTCGCACATGTGGAACTGAAAACACGTCTAAAATGTGTCCTCTGTGTGACCATTAAAACGTCCCTGAGGTGTGACTTTCCTTTGTAATAACACGCAGCAACCCCCTTGGTAGCACTGCCCGTCTTCTGACATCATTGTTTGGCTGGCTGCACCTCTGCGGCAGCCTTGCCCCACACAACGCCCCTCGGTGTCCTATTTATTTGGACTGCGAGGGTGTGATTGACGGGCATGAGCAGTGCATATCTTCGCCTGTTGTCACTCATCTCCTTCCGTCTTCTTCAGACTGTGCGGCTTCATGGCCGTGGCATGCGATAAGGGATCAGCTGACACCGCACAGTCTGTAGCAGGTGTAAGGACACGAGCGAGAGGCGAACCTATGTACTGCGCCAGGCCATGAATCCCAGCCCCGCAGTGTTTTAACTATGTAAAGACACTGCGGGGCTGGCATTCATGGGCATCGCGAACCGCACCAGCCGACATGAAATGATGTCAGAAGATGGGCAGCCCATGGCCAAGGGATAACGCAACAACGCAGACTCCTGTACATCAAAATGCGATGCTCAGGAGGCCGTGCCACACACCAAGGTGGTGTTTTTGCCAGCTGTGCTGCGTCTCATTATGAAGGGAACTCCCGCCTCCAAGACAGATTGACTGTATAAGGGCCAAAATGTTGTACGTGTTTCATTCAGCTTGTGGAAGGAACAAAATTAAAAGAGCAACCTTTGACTTGTGCAGCACTACTGCTGCATAAGCTGTGGCTCTTCTACTTTGTAACACCTGAGGGGGGGTTAAAGGTTACCTTTAAAATTGGTTCAATTAGGCTTCGGCCTACACTCTGCTCCCCCTGCAGAGCCTGGGCTCTAACACCGCCAGTTGGGGCCCGGTACTGCTAGCTGCACAGAGAAAAACACCAGCCAATGTGTCAGTGGGGTTCAGCACCGCCAGCTGTTCCCCTGCTGTGTAGCCGGCATCGTGTCCTGCAACAGCCACGCAGGCACAACAGACCCAAAGCTGCCGCCAGTGCAGGCTTCGGCCTACACTATGCTCCCTCTCCTCCTCCTGCTGACTCTTTGCTCCAACACTGCTAGTTGGGGCTCTAGGAAGACAAGCTTGAATAGGTCCCCATCCTGGTTCCAGCACCGTCAGCTGGTTCCGGGCAGAGCCTTTGGCTTAGGTGCCTCCTTCTGGGTATCCGAGTTCCACCAACGTCAGGTGGTCCTTGGTAGTGCTTTCAGGCACGGGTACCTCCTGCTTAGTAACCGGGTTCCAGTAACGTCAGCTGGTCCTCGGTAGTTCCATTGGCTCTTGGACCTTCGGCTACCCATCCGGGTTCCAGCACCGTCAGCTGGTTCTTGGCAGTGTCTTTTGCTCTTGTACCTTCTGCTCCCCATCCTGGTTCCAGTACCGTCAGCTGGTTCCGGGCAGAGCCTTTGGCTTAGGTGCCTCCCTCTGGGTATCTGAGTTCCACCAACGTCAGGTGGTCCTTGGTAGTGCTTTCAGCACGGGTACCTCCTGCTTAGTAACCGGGTTCCAGTAACGTCAGCTGGTCCTCGGTAGTTCCATTGGCTCTTGGACCTTCGGCTACCCATCCGGGTTCCAGTACCGTCAGCTGGTTCTCGGCAGTGTCTTTTGCTCTTGTACCTTCTGCTCCCCATCCTGGTTCCAGTACCGTCAGCTGGTTCCGGGCAGAGCCTTTGGCTTAGGTGCCTCCCTCTGGGTATCTGAGTTCCACCAACGTCAGGTGGTCCTTGGTAGTGCTTTCAGCACGGGTACCTCCTGCTTAGTAACCAGGTTCCAGTAACGTCAGCTGGTCCTCGGTAGTTCCATTGGCTCTTGGACCTTCGGGTAGCCATCCGAGTTCCAGTTCCATCAGCTGTTTCTCGGCATTTTCTCAGCCTTCTTGTACCTTCTGCTACATTTCCAAGTTCAAGACCCTAAAGACGACGACCCGGAAGACCACCCCTAAGATGACGACGACACCAGAGACGACGACCACTGAGATGACGACGACCCTGGAGACGATGACCCTGAAGACCACCCCGATGACGACGACCCCGGAGACGACGACCCTGGAGACAACGACCCTGGAGACGACGACGACATGGGAGACCGAGAAGCAGAAGAACAAGAGGCTGCAGAACAAAGAGCAGAAGAACATTAAGCATAAGACTAAATATCAGAGCAAAAGATATTATCTAAATTATAAGCAGAAGAAGACTAAGCAGTGTATGGGGGTGAGTCCGTTCCTCCTCGTGGTGCCCCTGGATAAAGCCTGATGCTGCAGGCCAAACTGAACGCGGACAAATGTAACTCTTTTGTGACAGGCAGAACGGAAGCTGTAATCTTCAAACTTTTATAGATAACAACTACGGGAATGCCTGTCACAAATAAGAATATGATGAAGAAGTTGAATATGAAAAAGATAATAGTTAAATAAAAAGAATATGAACAATGTAAAAAAAAAAAATATAGGTAGAAGAAGAAGAAGATGAATAAGGTGAAGATAGTTGATGTCAAAGAAGCTGATGATGAGGATAATGAAGAAGAAAGTGGGAGAAGTAAAAAAGAAGGTGAAGGACGTGGAAGTAGTGAAACATCAATATCTGAAAAAAAAAAATATATAACATAGTCAAAATCTTTCTAACGCCGAACGTCATAAAAAAAACTATAAAAACCTGCTATTCTATTTGTTTGGGCTAAACCTCTGTGCCTTTAATGTCTCCGCCACCTCCCCCAATACATCCTACATTATTCTTAGTTGTTTTCCTTCATGTAGAATTTACCTACAAGGAAAGAAAGGGTTTATTTTAATTCCGATATTTTCGTCCCATTGACTTGCATTGGGATCGGGTATCGGTATCGGATTAGATCCGATACTTTGACGGTATCGGCCGATACTTTCCGATACCGATACTTTCCGATATCGGAAGGTATCGCTCAACACTAGTCAGCAGTCATTGCGAAATCATTCCACAACCTTGTCATAAAACCCCTCTGTCCAACTCCACTTCGGATTTCTGCACCTCTAGCACCTCTGCCATGTTGCCCCCTGCAGCTCGTGTGAGAACCATCACCGGCGCTGTGTGCTGGGAATGCCTGAACCAAACGGTTTACAAGAGTTGCTTGTTTGGTAGCCAATATTTGACCTAGGTTCTCATGTGGCATGATATTTTGCAGTTTTCCTTTATATCTTGTATCCAGGAGGCAGGCCAACCGGTTGTCGTCATCGGTCATCATTTTAACAATGTGGGGGTCCCTTTTTAGGATACGCAAGGCATACTCAGCCATGTGGGCTAATGTTCCAGGTGTGAATTAACTGTTTCTGCTGGGTTGAGGCCCACTTTCTTGCAAATCAACATCACAAGTGTCCCACAATAAACCTGTACCAGACCTTGCAATGCCACCAGTTTCTATTGCCACCTGAGAATCATCCTCCTCCCATACATATTCATCCCCATCATCCTCCTCCTCATCCTTTTCGTCCGCCAATTCGTCCTGGACAGTTCCCTGAGCAGACAATGGCTGACTGTCATCAAGGCTTCCCTCCTCGGCTGCAGACGCCTGCTCCTTAATGTACGTCAAACTTTGCATCAGCAGACGCATAAGTGGGATGTTAATGCTTATGATGGCGTCGACCACTGCACACCAGACAACTCCATGTCTGCCATCCAAGTGCCTGCCCGTGTATCCTCCCACAAATTTATAACAGCACGCCTCTGTTCGCACAGCCTCTGAATCATGTGCAGTGTGGAGTTCCACCTTGCTGCAACGTCGATTATTAGGCGGTGCTGGGCAAGATTCAGCGATCGCTGATGGTTCAGCATACGGCTGGAGTGTCTGGGCATCCGGCGGATGTGCGAGCAAAGTCTTCACACCTTTAGGAGCAGGGCTGGTAACTTTGGATAATTTTTGAGGAAGCCCTGCACCACCAGGTTAAAGGTGTGAGCCAGGCAAGGTATGTGTTTCAGTTCTGAAAGGGCTATGGCAGCCATAAAATTCCTTCCGTTATCACTGAATACCTTGCCTGCCTCAAGATGTACACTGCCCAGCCATGACTGAGTTTGTTGCTGCAAGTTCTCCACCAGTACTTCCGCGGTGTGTCTGTTGTCGCCCAAACACTTAATTTGAAACACAGCCTGCTGACGCTTACCACTAGCTGTTTAATAATGGGACACCCCGTGTGCAACACTGGCAGCTGCGGATGGAGTGGTAGGGCGACTGCGCTCTGTGCACGAGCTTTCACTTCTGGAGGAGGAGGAGGAGGAGGAGGAGGAGGAGTGGCGAATCCTTATGCCAACTTTTTCCTGAGACTGTGGGATAGGCTGAACTGAACTATGGCTGCCCCCTGTGGACCCTGCATCCTACAAATTAACCTAGTGCGCCGTGATGGACACGTAACGTCCCCGGCCATGCCTACTGGTCCATGCATCTGTTGTGAGGTGCACCTTTCCACTGACTGATTGCCTCAAGGCATGGACAATGCGGTCTTTGACATGCTGGTGGAGGGCTGGGACGGCTTTTCTCGCAAAGAAGTGTCGACTGGGTAGGTCGTAGCGTGGTACTGCGTGGACCATCAGGTCTTTGAAAGCTTTGCTTTCAACCAAACGGTAGGGCATCATCTGTAATGAGACTAGTATAGCAATGTGGGCGTTCAAATCCTGTGTACGCTGATGAGAGGATGAGTACTTTCTTTTCCTAATGAGAGTCTCTTGTAGGGTGAGCTGGACTGGAGAGCTGCATATGGTGGAACTAGCGGTGGTGGTGGTGGTGGACATGGCGGATTGAGAGAGAGTTTGTTATAATATTCTTGTTGTTGGCCTACATACAGTCTTTCCTACCAATAACCTTGTGATTCCCCGACTGCTTTGGCCTTGCGACGATACCTCCACATTTGCTTCTGGTGGTGTCCTAACCAGTGGGCTTACAGTGAGGGAAGCAATGTAGCATTGCTGACTACCTTCATTACGAGCAGGTGCACCAACGGTACGGGACGTTTCGTAGTTAGTCCTGGCTTGCAAGGGCATGGTGGTTAAATGTCTAAGCATGCACGTTGTATTTAAATTTTGAAGATTCTTCTCTCTGCTAAAGGTCTTTGAGCATTTCTTAAAGATAACTTTTGACTGATCATTCGGATCTTGGTTAAAAAATTGCCAGACTGCACTCTTCCTACTATCTAATACTATTTCAGGCATTGCACGCTGTGCTACTTTCACCGGATGGCCATGCTGTCCTAAAACTGTTTTTGTTTTTGACACACGTTTTTGGCCTGATACGGGCCTGCCAGATGACAGCTGTTGCGATGTAGATGGCTGCTGCGGATCATCCATCTCCGCTTCTGAGCTACTGGCAGCGGCACCCTCTTCCTCCAATGGCTGCCAATCTGGGTCGACAACTGGGTCATCTATAACCTCCTCTTCAATGTCATGTGCACCTTCCTCTGTGTCACTGTGAAAGGTGCTATAGCATTCGGGACGGGGCACCATAGTCTCATCAGGGTCAGATTCTGGCTCAGTACACTGCGAGGGCAATGTAGTGATCTGAGTCAATGGAACAGCATAATAATCTAGCTGTGGCTGTGCATCAGTGCACTCCATGTCCGATTCATCTTGTAATGGGCAGTTAACAATTTCCCTTTCTAACCCAGGCATGGTATGTGTAAAGAGCTCCATGGAGTAACCTGTAGTGTCGCCTGACGCATCCTTCACTTTTGGTTTGGTTGAAGGACACAAGGAAACGTCTTGTTCCTGACCGGGAGCATCCACTGACGACTCGCTGCTTTTATATTTGGAACTTTCTGAAGAGGAGGCGAAAGAACTAGAGGCTGAGTCAGCAAGGAAAGCCAAAACTTTTTCCTGCTGCTCCGGCTTTAAAAGCAGTTTTCCTACTCTAAGATAAGGGAGTCTTTGAGGCATTGTGTAGCCAGACGATGACGCTGGCTCAACACCTCCAGCCTTAGGTGCTATTTTGCTTTTCCCACCATCACCAGATGCTCCACCACTACCATCAGTACCAGCTGGCAACGACCGCCCACGGCCTCTTCCACCAGACTTCCTCATTTTTGGGAAAATGTTACCAAAATAACAACCGTTATATGGTACTGTAAAACAAGGTAGAAGGTGTATATAAACTTGTTGAGAATTTAAATATCCCTTTTTATTTTGGGGAGACTGAACCACAACTCAGGCCCAGTGTATAACACAACACAATGTACGTGGCAGAAAGTGGCTTGCTGATATACGACAAACTAACAGGACTGAAGTATATCCACTTTGTGAGAATTTGAATCTCACTTTTTTTTGGAGACTGAACCAAAACTCAGGCCCAGTGTATAAAACAACACAATGTACATGGCAGAAAGTGGTTGGCTGATATATGACAAACTAACTGGACTGAAGTATATCCACTTTGTGAGAATTTGAATCTCACTTTTCTTTTGGGAGACTGAACCAAAACTCAGGCCCAATGTATAAAACAACACAATGTAGGTGGCAGAAAGTGGCTGGCTGATATACGACAAACTAACAGGACTGAAGTATATCCACTTTGTGAGAATTTGAATCTCACTTTTCTTTTGGGAGACTGAACCAAAACTCAGGCCCAGTGTATAAAACAACACAATGTAGGTGGCAGAAAGTGGCTGGCTGATATACAACAAACTAACAGGACTGAAGTATATCCACTTTGTGAGAATTTGAATCTCACTTTTTTTTGGGAGACTGAACCAAAACTCAGGCCCAGTGTATAAAACAACACAATGTAAGTGGCAGAAACAGGCTGGAAGATATATGAAAAAATACAAGGACTGTAGTACAATTTCAATCTCCCTACAATGATCTCAGGACAAGTATGGCAGCAATAAAAAGGACTGCTGCACACAAAAGTGTGGACAAATAAACAAGATAACTGTGCAGAAAGGAGCAACAGGATTTTTGCTTTTAAAAAAGCAGTTGATTTGCACAGCAGTGGTGCAAACAGCAATGCAGCTATCAGGGAGTCTTATAAGGCAGCCTAATAAGCTACAGAGCTGATGCACAAAAATATAGCCTCCACTGTCCCTGCAAAAAAAAAGGTGGTGTTGGACAGTGGAAATCGCTACAGCACAATCAGTTTGGGGGTTAATCTTCCCTCCCTAACTATATCCCTTCTTCTGATGAAGCTGCAGCAACCTCTCCCTAAGCTATGCAGAAGTAAGATGGCGGTTGGCGTGCACGCCCCTTTATAGCCCCTGTGACGCCACAGAAAGCAAGCCAATCACTGTCATGCCTTTCTCTAAGATGGTAGGGACCGAGACCTATGTCATCACGCTGCCCACACTCTGCGCCCTCCTTCATTGGCTGAGAAATGGCACTGAACGCGTCATACGAAACGCGACTTTGGCGCGAAGATCGCTGACCCACACTAGGATCGGGTCGGGTTTCATGAAACCCGACTTTGCCGAAAGTCGGCGATTTTTGAATTTGTCCGATCCCTTTCACTCAACCCTACTCGCGATGCTTGGCGAGCGGCGAGCATTTCCGGGATTTTTCGGTGGGAGTTCAGGTCACTGCCCTGCATGTTTGTCGCTCTTTAGAGCATTAATCAACATGCAGGGATTGTTTGCCACGCACTGTAATGCCGCAGCCATGTTGGTTGTGGTATTACAGTGATTGGCTGGCCGCACAGCGTCATTAGGTCTATGTCAGACCTGGCGCCGCCCTGCTCAATGTACTCAACTCCGGACTCAGGCAGTGTATGGCGAGTTTCTGCTGAGATAGGGAGATATTTGCAATTTTATTAGTTAGTGTGGGTATACCATTACTGAACACACAAATCCAGTTAAACCAACAGTCCTTCTAAGGACTAATTACATGGTATTTTGATACCAGTGCTAAGTAGGCAGGCAGTGTATGTGGCTATATATATCAGTGCAAGGCATGCAGGCAGTTGTGGGTATATAAATATCAGTGCTAAGCAGGCAGGCTTTGTATGTGGCATAATTCATTGCATACATTGCATCCATTACTGTCTGCTGCTGCTGCTGCCTATTACAGATATTTACTGTATATACATAGCCCCAGGAATCAGTGGCCAGGAATATTTTTTTTTGCAACTTAATCCTGATTATTTTATTCAAACGCCATCCAGAGCACACATTTATTTCTCCATTTGCTTACTTGTTGGCACTGCAGAATACAGCCAGATCCCTTCCATAGTACAGCGTGAAAGTCCAGCTATTTTAAACAGGGGTTTGGCCATCACAGTGATCACATCTGAGTGCACAGAAAATTGTGCCATTTTTGTGGTACTGTAAAATTTTGTTGGAGTGTCTTATACAAGTTCTTGACACCAGTTGCTGAAAAATAATACCTACAGAACAAATATTTTACACTATGTTTTGTCCGACAGACGGATCACATATCATTGCGCTAAAAATTGTGGCATTTGAGGCCTCCATTGAACTGTTTTTGCTGTGTCTTAGCCTAGTTATTGACACTATTTTGCTGTAAAAAAAAATACAGGCCAGATATTTTAAAGTGGGGTATCTCCGTCACATTCCTCACATATCTGTGTGCTCAAAATTGTGGCATTTGTGAGCTCCATTGAATATTTTTGGCTGTGTTTTCACCTAGTTATTGACACCAGTTTGCTGGAAAAAAAAATTGGCTAAAGGCCAGATATTTAAAATCTGTAGTTTTCCCGCACACGGATCACATGTACTGTAAGTTCACATCAAATTCAGCCATTTGTAGTGAATGTGGAAAATAATGTACTCCATTTAAAGTGGGCAAGGCACGTGGCAAGGGACAGGGAAGTGGGCGTAATGGTGATGGTGCATTCAGAGGCTGAGGCTGTGGGCAAGCTGAAATTGGGCCACAACAAACAAACACACCTTCTCGCTTGACCTTCCTGCCCCAATTACTAGGGGACTGCAGCAGCACACCACTATTGAACCCAGAGCAGTGTCAGAAGGTTGTTGGTTGGATAGCGGATAATCCTTCCAGTCACTTTGCTGCCACAACCACCACCCTTCCACACTCAAGTCTGAGTAGCCGTGTGTTTGGATTGCATATTCCTCACCCTGATCCTCCTTCCTCCCACCATGCCAAGTGCCCGGAGACAACTGATCCCACACTTGGACACTCCATAGAGCTGTTTACTTTTCCATTTATAGATTTGGGCCTCTCACCCGGTCCACTTGAAGCGGGACAAGAGTAGATTGCATGTAGCGATGCCCAAATATTTGAGCAGCTACGGTCACATGAACGTGACGATGGAAACGTGTCACAAGAGGTGGACAATGATGAGACACAATTTCAAGACAGTCAAGAGGAGGACCAGGGTGCGGAAGTGGAATATGAGGTGGTGATGATATAGTAACTGTCCCAACCTGGCAGGAGGACATGCAGAGCAAGGACAGCAGCACAAAGAGGGAGGGAGGTGTTGCACCCCAACAGGCAGGAAGAAGCAGTGTGGTGCCCACAGAGAGAAGGCGGGAAACCGTTCCCTGTAAAACCAATACCACGGAACTTGGCAGTACAACTGTTAGGTCTTCCCGAGTCTGGTTGTTTTTTAAAGACTCTGCCAATAACCTCAAACAGGCCATTTGCACTACCTACCATGCTAGTGGAGCGCCCCCACTGTCGCAGGGCTGAGGGGTACCCGGTACCGGGCCTCTCTGTCTCGGTTCTGGGGTTGTCACGGTGGCTAGACCCGGTCCCTGACCCTGCTGAGGGGCGTCCAGTGAAAGTGGAGAGTGACGATGTTGTGGTGTGGTGCAGGTAGCGATGAATAACGAGGACACCAGGTTGCAGTCTCTTTACCTCTTTACTGAAGGCTTCAGGATCCTCAATCCGGAATACGGTTAACAGGGCTGTCTGAGACCGGCCGGTCCGATGGCACCTCCAGAGTTCCCTTTGCAGGTGGAAATCGCCTACCTTCTAGCGCTTGTGTGTTGTAGTCCTTCCCTGCTTAGCACCACGGGATAGTCCTCACAACTGTTGTGTCTGTTTCTGAAGTTCCCTCACAACTGATTCTGATGTTCTTCTTCGTCCCCCAGATGATATGGCTAGGACGCACCCGTATGACGGGTAGGCCTGGAGGTCTTCCGGGACCCTAGGGTCGCCCCTCTCCAACTGTTGCCCCCTATGTCTGCTTAGGTGATTTTGGGTGAGACAGCCTGCCTATAACTGACTGTCCTGCCGTAGGTTTGAAGTAAGGCCTGGAGCTTAATACTTCCTCGGCATTTCCGGCCACCGGCTGCGCGCCTCAGTAGGATGTTGCCTCGTTCTTACAGCACGACTCCTACTGGCGTTTCTCCTTGTTGCATTGATCTCGTTTCTCACTCTTCACAATAAACCTCGCTTCTTGTCCTTTCTTGGGGTACCGCCGCAATGAAGTGCAGGCGCGGTCCCATAACGTTCTTTCTGTTCGCTAGGCCTCTGTCAGGATCCCACCCCTGACAGGGACCCCCCTGAATCTTCCCCTGCAACACCCTCTGCCACAGGATGTTGCCTGGTTCCAACCCAGTCAGCTTCTCTCCAACTTCCTATCTAACCCCCAGTTTTACCAGATTGTGAGGAGTGGCCTAATACATAGCACCCGTAGCTCACCCTGGAGGCCAGACTGTGAAGTGTATTGGTGTCTGTGATACCTGGTCAGGTGAACTCCTTCAATGCCATCAGACATACCAATGCCCCCCTTAGCGGCGGAGCATCAGTACTGCAACGACCAGGACTCTGGGGCGCTGCACTCCCCCCCGGTTAAATCCAGTACTCCTGTACTGGGAATTAAACAACAATACATGTCAGCAAAAAGACATACAATTTTTGAAATGCAATAACAAGTAAATTTGAACAGAGCTTCCCTTTATGGGAGGTGAGGACACTTGAACGTTACAAACATGGTTAAATATCTTAAATAACATACTGTAAAGAACTCCTCTTACCCAACCGGGTATTCTACTTAGTGCAACTTCTAAATAATAATTTAACTTTGCCTCTAAGGACGTATAAGCTGAATCCACTAAAGGCTTACTATAAAACACTACAAGGCTAATCAACTTTTTCTTCATTTTCCAACTTTACATTCGCAGGACCGCCTGTTGTGAATTAGACTTTTTGGCTCCCTCTTGTGGTCACTAGTGGTATGACTCTGGGATTGTCTTTTTTCTGTTTGGCACTCATCTGGGTCGTTAGTCCAGGGGTGTCGCTATATTAACTTCCTGGATCCTTAGTCCAGTGCCTGGCATCGTTGTAATCAGATCCTTCTGTTGCTCCTGTCTGCTGGTCCTGGCTCTTGCAAAATTAAGCTAAGTCTTGCTTCTTTGTTTTTTGAGTTACTTGCTTGCTACTATTTTTGTCCAGCTTGTACTAAATGTGATTTCTGACCTTGCTGGAAGCTCTAGGGGGCTGGTGTTCTCCCCCCGGCCGTTAGACGGTTCGGGGGTTCTTGAATATCCAGCGTGGATATTTTAATAGGGTTTTTGCTGACCATATAAGTCATCTTACTATATTCTGCTATTAGCTAGTGGGCCTCTCTTTGCTAAATACCTAGCTCATTCTTATGTTTGTCTTTTCCTCTTACCTCACCGTTATTATTTGTTGGGGGCTTGTATCCAACTTTTGGGGTCTTTTCTCTGGAGGCAAGAAAGGTCTTTCTTTGCCCTTCTAGGGTTAGTTAGTTCTCCGGCTGGCGCGAGACGTCTAGAACCAACGTAGGCACTTTCCCCGGCTACTTCTATTTGTGGCGCTAGGATTAGATATATGGTCAGCCCAGTTACCACTGCCCTATGAGCTGGTTTTTTGTGTTTGCAGACTTGGTATTGATTCCTGAGACCCTCTGCCATTGGGGTCATAACAACCGCCTGTCTATCAGCCGCAGGCCTACTGCCTCTCGCTCTTTTGCAGGACCGCCCCATTCCTCATCCGGGCCTACTGCCTTTCTTTTTCTATACACAGTATAGGACGTATCAACCTTCTCTCAGTTCAAGATCACTGAGCCATCTCTGTATGGCTCCTATGAGGACTCTCCGACTAACCCCGTACGGGTTCACTTCCTGTCCTCATCTTCTAACACATTATTAAACATTTCTTACAATCAACTAGCTAACTACATATAACTTTTACATGTAAGTATTATTACTTCTTCTTTTAAGACATCATTACACCTTAAGTGCTAATGGTGAACGTTCCCTTTAAGAGAGAACCAAGTCTCTACGAGGTAGTGCAGCTACTCCCGCTGCCAGTCCGTGTAAACAGGAACTCCAATGCTGTTCCCAGGAGCAGTTTCTTCGCAAAGAGTTCTCTTTGTTGTAAAACCAGTAGGGAGCACCTTTAAGAAGGTGAAAACTATTTATAATAAGTTTGTAATCATGCAGTGTTCATGATCCAGCAGTTCTTTTCAACAATGACGAACAAGAAACAAAAACAAAAAGGCAAAAATAGGGATCCCGGGTAAACGAAGGGATCCCTTTAAGAGTTAACCCTAGTCGGGTTGTAGCAGCAGAAAGACACATAGAAAGACGAACAGTTAACTATATACAGTTTGTAAAGCATTTCAGAGCTTCATAGTAAGTTGCAAGACATCAGCCGGTAGTGGACGTCTCCTGACCGCGGCGGCTTCGGTCCTTGGTCTCCGGCTGATGCGGCGTCAGTGTCGGTGGTTGGTCTCTCAGGTGCAATCAGGTCACCCGGTATCTGGATTCGAAGGCTAACCTAGGCTGCAAGCTCAGTAGCAGCAACAAGGCGCACGTTGGCGATAGTAGCAAGATCTGTCAAGTCCAGATCGGTCATGTTCGGAGCAACAGGTGACACTTCTACAGGCCCACAACGTTGAACGTTCCGAGCGCACCATCCTTGTGCACTCTGGTGGCAAGTGTAGGTCACCTGGTCCCCTCTTTGTAGTAATGGGTCACCATATTGGTTGCGGAAGGGAGTCTTCACATTGCAACTGGTAACGAAGACATCAGTCGGTAGTCCCGGTTCCTGTATGGAGCCCCAACCCCGCTTTGGGTGAAAGGCCAACACAGTTCCCCGCTTTACCGCGCCTTTCCTGCCATGCGCAGGCTATGGGTGTTGCACTTTCGGTGGGTCAATTTGTTCTGTCTCTTTTCGGTTTTTCCAGTGTAGGATTAAGCATTGTTTATATTGTTCCTAAGTGAGCACAGCAAGGGTGAGGCCCTCCTCCCGGGCTCCATCTAGCCCGATCCGGGGGGTGTCCCACTGGAAGATCACCCCTTCTGAGCTCACATCTAAGGGTTCCCCCATCTTGGTCGGTAGCAGAGGCACCAGCTTTCCCATCGTGTCGGGGGTGAGCACCACCAGCTCCGCTGAGAGGAACCGGTCATTATCGGGGTGAAGACCGGTCGCGAGAGAGGGATCGGTCGGGAGAGCAGGATTGGTCGGGGGAACAGGAGCGCTTCCCATACCTGCATCTGATGTGGTTCCACCGATGTCGATCTGTTCCATTGACAAGGACACTGGAATCGGCCGCAGCCCGGACTGCCGTTCCTCCTCGGCGGCCTCCTGATATGGCTCTGCTCTCCATGGCTCCACACCTACTGGCTCCGTGGTCGGTATAGGTGGGCTCAGCTCCCCCGCCGGCGGCCCCGAGGAGTTCGGGTCCTTCAACTGCGGTGGGTTCGGGCCCGTCTCCGGTCGGTGGAGACAATCCGGGATCACTGCGTCATCGCTCAGGCACTCGCTGGTCGCCTTCGCTATCTCAAGATCGGCAGCCGTGCATGCACCTGACTCCGCCATTTCTTCGAGGGCGAGGCCACTCTGGTCTCGGCTCTTGCCGTTGCAACCCAGGGGGCGATTCCTCTCTGTTTCTGGGCAGGTCGTCATCTCGCAGCAAAAGTCGGAGGGGGCGGTCGCTACTTTTGGCACCGCTTTGGTAGTCTCCTCCCATGGTACGCCCTTCTTCTTCCTCTGCGCTCCCTGTGGCGCTGCAATGGCGGCGGCGTTTGGCGGGAACTTTTGGCGGCAAGTGGCAATACACAGTCTTTGTAATAAGTCACAGTCCAAGCACAATAAATCACAGTTCCAAGGCACACATGACCTGATTCTTCAGGCTTAAGTAGATCCTGTTCGTGACGCCAAGTTGGAGCGCCCCCACTGCCGCAGGGCCGAGGGGTACCCGGTACCGGGCCTCTCTGTCTCGGTTCTGGGGTTGTCATGGTGGCTAGACCCGGTCCGTGACCCTGCTGAGGGGCGTCCAGTGAAAGTGGAGAGTGACGATGTTGTGGTGTGGTGCAGGTCGCGATGAATAACGAGGACACCAGGTTGCAGTCTCTTTACCTCTTTACTGAAGGCTTCAGGATCCTCAATCCGGAATACGGTTAAGGCTACGTTCACATTTGCGTTGTGCGCCGCAGCGTCGGCGCCGCAGCGCACAACGCAAACAAAAACGCAGCAAAACGCATGCACAATGCTGCGTTTTGCGCCGCATGCGTCCTTTTTTTAATTGAATTTGGACGCAGCAAAAATGCAACTTGCTGCGTCCTCTGCGCCCGGACGCGGGCGCCGCAGCGACGCATGCGGCGCAAAACGCAAGTGCGACGCATGTCCATGCGCCCCCATGTTAAATATAGGGGCGCATGACACATGCGGCGCCGCTGCGGCGCCCGCCACTGCGGCGCCCGCCGCTAATGTGAACGTAGCCTAACAGGGCTGTCTGAGACCGGCCGGTCCGATGGCACCTCCAGAGTTCCCTTTGCAGGTGGAAATCTGTGCCTACCTTCTAGCGCTTGTGTGTTGTAGTCCTTCCCTGCTTAGCACCACGGGATAGTCCTCACAACTGTTGTGTCTGTTTCTGAAGTTCCCTCACAACTGATTCTGATGTTCTTCTTTGTCCCCCAGATGATATGGCTAGGATGCACCCGTATGATGGGTAGGCCTGGAGGTCTTCCGGGACCCTAGAGTCGCCCCTCTCCAACTGTTGCCCCCTATGTCTGCTTAGGTGATTTTGGGTGAGACAGCCCGCCTATAACTGACTGTCCTGCCATAGGTTTGAAGTAAGGCCTGGAGCTCAATACTTTCTCGGCGTTTCTGGCCACCGGCTACGCGCCTCAGTAGGATGTTGCCTCGTTCTTACAGCACGACTCCTACTGGCGTTTCTCCTTGTTGCGTTGATCTCGTTTCTCACACAATAAACCTCGCTTCTTGTCCTTTCTTGGGGTACCGCCGCAATGAAGTGCAGGCGCAGTCCCGTAACGTTCTTTCTGTCCGCTAGGCCTCTGTCAGGATCCCACCCCTGACAGGGACCCCCCTGAATCTTCCCCTGCAGCACCCTCTGCCACAGGATGTTGCCTGGTTCCAACCCAGTCAGCTTCTCTCCAACTTCCTATCTAACCCCCAGTTTTACCAGATTGTGAGGAGTGGCCTAATACATAGCACCCTTAGCTCCCCCTGGAGGCCAGACTGTGAAGTGTATTGGTGTCTGTGATACCTGGTCAGGTGAACTCCTTCAGTGCCATCAGACGTACCAATGCCCCCCTTAGTGGCGGAGCATCAGTACTGCAATGACCAGGACTCTGGGGCGCTGCACTAGCATCAGAAGGGGTAGCAAAACTACCAGCCTGATCATCACCAGCATGATCAGGCACATGGCAGAAAAGCACCTGACTTTGTGGGCCGAACCCCAGGGTCCAGGAACAGTGTCTGCGGGTGACACCACTGCTTCTTCTACTGTTATGCGTGCAAGCCAATCCCCTGTCCATGGTGCATGCGAAGATGCCTCCTGCCCTGCACCTGTCGTTGCACACACTCAACTAGCACCATCATCCAGCATGTCCACATCCTTGTCCCAGAACAGCGTTCAGTTGTCCATACCCCAGTCCTTGGAAGTGGAAGTGGAAATACGCTGTCAACTCCCCACAGGCCACCCAACTAAATTCACACATTTCTCATATGTTTGCAATTGAAATGTTGCCTTCTAGGCTCCTGGAGATGGAAGCTTTCTGCAACCTGGTGGCGTTGGCCATCCCAAGGTACTCGGTCCCCAGCCGCCACTATTTCTCTCGGTGTGCAGTCCCTGCATTAAACAAGCATGTATCCCACAATATTAACCGTGCCCTCAACAATGCTGTTACTGGTAAAGTCCACCAAACCACAGACACGTGGACAAGTGCTTGTGGGCAGGAATGGTACAGCTCGCTGACGGCACACTGGGTTAACATAGTGGAAGCCGGGACCCAGTCAGACCTTGGGATGGAACACGTCCTTCTGATGCTGAGGATTGCGGGCCCTACATCAATCATGGTTACCCCCACTGTCTACAGCTACTGTACCTCCTCCTCCTCTTCAGCCTCCATCTCTGAAATGACCATATCAGTCACAAGCCGGAAGCACTGCAGCACTGCCTCAGCCAAGTGGCAGCAGGCTGTACAGAAGCTAATATACTTATGTGACAAATCACACAATGCTGAAGAGTTGTGGACAGCTCTGAAAGAGCAGGCAGATCTGTGGCTGACACCACTGAACATAAAGCCAGGCATGGTTGTGTGTGACAATGGCTGGAACCTGGTGGCGGCTCTGAGGCGAGGCGAGCTCACACACGTACCATGCCTGGCCCATTTGCTTAACCTCGTTGTTCAACATTTTCTCAAGAGCTACCCAGAGCTGCTGGATCTGCTTATGAAAGTACTCCACCTGTGTGCCCATTTTAAAAAGTCAGCTACAGCTTCAGCCATCCTTGCCGTGCTTCAGCAGCACTTGCAGCTTCTGGCTCACCGACTGTTGTGTGATGTCCCCACTAGTGTTGAGCGATACCTTCCTATATTGAAAAGTATCGGCATCGGATTGGATCGGCCGATATTCCAAAAATATCGCATATCGCCAATACCGATACCGGATACCAATGCAAGTCAATGGGACAAAAATATTGGAATTAAAATAAACCCTTTCTTTCCTTGTAGGTTCATTCTACATGAAGGAAAACAACTAAGAATAATGTAGGATGTATTGGGGGACGTGGAGGAGACATTAAAGGCATAGAGGTTTAGCCCAATCAAGTGGAATAGCAGGAATTACATTTTTTTTTAAGATGTTCGGAGTTACAAAGATATTGACTATGTTAAGATTTTTTATATTTTGTCAGATATTGATGTTTCACTAATTCCATGCTCTTTACCTTCTTTTTTACTTCTCCGACACTTTCTTCTTCATCATCCTCAGCAGCATCATCTTTTACATCAACTTCTTCTTCACCTTACTCATCTTCTTCTTCACCTTCTTCCTATTATTCTTTTTTGTTACATTCTTCATATTCTTTTTATTAAACTATTATTCTTCTTCATATTATACTTCTTCATCATATTCTTATTTGTGACAGGCATTCCTGTAGTTGTTATCTATAAAAGTTTGAAGATTACACCTTCTGTTCTGCCTGTCACAAAAGAGTTACAACAAGATTTGTCCGCGTTCTGTTTGGCCTGCAGCAGCAGGCTTTTTCCAGGGGCACCACGAGGAGGAACGGACTCACCCCCATACACTGCTTAGTCTTCTTCTGCTTATAATTTAGATAATATCTTTTGCTCTGATTTTTAGTCTTATGCTTAATGTTCTTCTGCTCTTTGTTCTGCAGCTTCCTGATCTTCTGCTTCTTGGTCTTCAGGGTCGTCGTCTCCAGGGTCGTCATCTCCAGGGTCATCGTCTCCGGGGTCGTCGTCATCTTTGGGGTGGTCTTCAGGGTCATCGTCTCCAGTGTTGTCATCTCAGGGGTCGTCGTCTCTGGGGTCGTCGTCTTAGGGGTGGTCTTCAGGGTCGTCATCTTTAGGGTCTTGAACTTGGAAATGTAGCAGAAGGTACAAGAAGGCTGAGCCCAGGGAATGCAGGAGGAGCAGACTGGAGGTATTGCCACACACACAGCAGGGGAGCAGCTGGCGTTATTGAACCCCAATTACACGGCAGCAAGTGTTGACTGTTCAGACAGCACTTCCGAGCAGCAACTGGCGGTGTTGGGGCCCAGGGAATAAAGGAGAAGCAGAGTGTAGGCCGATGCCTACTTGGAGCAAGTTGAAAGGGAACCTTTAACCCCCCCCAGGCGTTTGTAACTGAAAGAGCCACCTTGTGCAGCACTAATGCCGCACAAAGAAAAGGTGGCTCTTTTATTTATGCTCCTTGCGAACGCAGAACTAAACACTTATAAAATGTGTCCCCTGATACTGTGAAACCATCCTGGAGGTGGGATTTTCCTTTGTAATGAGACGCAACACAGCTGTCATTCCTACCCCCTTGGCGCCGTGTGCCGCCTCCTCAGCGTTGCTTGAATCTGTCCCGGAGCCTGCGTTGTTATGTTAAACCTTGGGCATGCGCAGTTAGCGTTGCCCTTTTTCTGACATCATTTGGTGTCAGGCTGACTGTGCCTGTGCGTCCGCACTGCCCGAGATCCCGCCTTGCAGTGTCTTCTGATTTAATCACACTGCGGGCCTGGGATTCATGGGCATGCGCAGTGCATATCTTCGTCTCTCACTCATCTCCTTCCGGCTTCTTCAGACTGTGCGTCGTCACGGCCGTGGCATTCGATTAGGTATCAGCTGATGGCACACAGTTTGAAGAAGGCGGAGGGAGATGAGTGAGAGACTGAGGTAAAGATACACACACCACACGTGGCTCTCCTGCTTGATGGCATTTGGAGTGCCCCCACTGCCGCAGGGCCGAGGGGTACCCGGTACCGGCCCTCTCTGTCTCAGTTCTGGGGTTGTCACGGTGGCTGGGCCAGGTCTGTAACCCTGCTGAGGGGTGTCCAGTGAAAGTTGAGGATGTGATGAGGTTGTGGTGCGGTGCAGGTCGCAGTAAATAACGAGGACACCAGGTTGCAGTCTCTTTACCTCTTTACTGAAGGCTTCAGGATCCTCAGTCCAGAATACGGTTAACCGGGCTACCCGAGTCCGGCCGGTCTGATGGCACCTCCAGAGTTCCCTTTGCAGGTGGAAATCTGTGCCTACCTTCTAGCGCTTGTGTGTTGTGGTCCTCCCCTGCTGTGCTTACGGGATAGTCCCCACAACTGTTGTGTCTGTTTCTGAAGTTCCCTCACAACTCGATTTTGATGTTCTTCTTCGTCCCCCCAGATGATATGGCTAGGACGCACCCGTATGACGGGTAGGCTCGGAGCTCTTCCGGGACCCTAGTGTCGCCCCTCTCCGCCTCTGTCAGGATCCCACCCCTGACAGGGACCCCCCTGAATCTTCCCCTGCAACACCCTCTGCCACAGGATGTTGCCTGGTTCCAACCCAGTCAGCTTCTGACTAACTTCCTATCTAACCCCCAGTTTTACCAGATTGTGAGGAGTGGCCTAATACATAGCACCCTTAGCTCCCCCTGGAGGCCAGACTGTGAAGTGTATTGGTGTCTGTGATACCTGGTCAGGTGAACTCCTTCAGTGCCATCAGACGTACCATAGCCCCCCTTAGCGGCGGAGCATCAGTACTGCAACGACCAGGACTCTGGGGTGCTGCACTCCCCCCGGTTAAATCCAGTACTCCTGGACTGGGAAGAAAACAACAGTACATGTCAGCAAAAAGACATACAGTTTTGAAATGCAATAACAATAAGTAAATTTGAACAGAGCTTCCCTTTATGGGAGGTGAGGACACTTGAACATTACAAACATGGTTAAATACTTTAAATAACATACTATGAATAACTTTTCTTACCCAACCGGGTATTCTACTAAGTGCAAATTTTTGAACAATAATTTAATGTTGCCTTTAAGGACGTACACACTGAATCCACTAAAGACCTTCTTATAAAACGTTATAAGGCTAACCAACTTTTCTTCATTTTCCACCTTTACATCTGCAGGACCGCCTGTCTATCTGCCCCAGGCCTACTGCCTCTCGTTCTGTTGCAGGACCGCCCCTTTCTGCCCGGGCCTACTGCCTTTCTGCTACTATACACAGTATAGAACTTATCAACCTTCTCTCAGTTCAAGATCACTGCGCCATCTCTGTATGGCTCCTAGGAGGACTCACCGACTAACCCCGTTCGGGTTCACTTCCTGTCCTCATTTTCTAACACATTATTAAACATTTCTTACAATTAACTAGCTAACTACATATGACTTTTACATGTAAGCATTATTCGACTTTAAGTGCTATTGGCGAACGTCCCCTTTAAGAAGGGACTGAGTCTCTATGAGGTAGTGCAACTTCTCAAGCTGCAAGTCCGTATGCAGCAAGGACCCCGGTACTGTTTCCAGGGACAGTTTCTTCGCAAAGAGTCCTTTTCTTTGTAAAACCAGTAGAGGGCACCTTTAAGAAGGTGCAAACTATTTACAATGAGTTTGTAATCATGCAGTGTTCATGATCCAGCAGTTCTTTTCAACAGTGATGAACAAGAAACAAAAAAAAAAGCAAAAAGGCAAAATAGGGATCCCGGGTAAACTAAGGGATCCCTTTAAGAGTTAACCCTAGACGGGTTGTAGCAGCAAAAAGACGCATAGAAAGACAAACAGTTAACTTTATACAAATGATGAAGCATTCTTGCTTACTCAATTTCTGGCTGAGCAGGAGGCGGCCTCCTCCCGGGCCTCACCGGACAAACGGGTCGTGATGGTGTAACAAAGACCGGTCCCAGTAACGATAGGATCTCTCGTTGGGACACCCTCCTCGCTCGTGGGTGAACACGACCCGTAGCTACGCGGTGGGTCTGAATTCCCTGGGGTTCCGCGGGGGCAGGTTCCAGCACCTTCCCTGCAGGAGGCTCATCTTCCAACGTTCCGGTAGGGGCCTGGAGTGCGACGCACCGCTGGACGCCCCGAGCTTTCCAGCCAACCTCTCTCCTCCACCGGGTGTAAGTTACCGCGTCTCTGGGCTCCAGGTCGCGACCGTACCTTCCCCCACAGGGCTCCACCTCCTTCTGATCCACACGGACCTGCAGTGGCTCTCCAATATCTTGTATAACTCCCCGTCCTTCCCGGGAGTTGAAGAACACCACCACACCCCAATGTGACGGGGGAACCTCCTCAGCTTCCGTCAGGTCGATCTGGACTGCAGGTTGGGGTCTATTCCTCCACGCCGTCATCAGGCACCGCAGATGTTCTGCCTCCGGCAGGATCCTCAGGCCCTGTGCCTGCAGCTCGCACTCTGCCGCGGCCGGGATGGAGGAAGCAGGGGACACCGGAGTTAGGCGGACCTCCGTAGGCTGGCCCAGCCGAGCGGTCACATGAGCGTCGGCCTCCCAGCAGCGTGCTATCTGCCGGGCCTCGGCTGCGGCCACACACTCCTCAGATGGCGGCCAGTTGGGTCTGCCCATCGGTAGCTCTGTAAGGGCCAGTCCCTGCAACGATGGCGCATCTGGGGCTGTGTCGGGTGGTGCAGCCTCATGCTGGCTCGGGTCGTCCCCACGCGGTGCTCCCGGCGTCGCCATCTTTGCTTCCTCTCCAGTGTCTTCTTCCCGCTGTCTCTTTCGTGGGCGGCCCCGTCTCCATGGTCTCCACCCTCCAAAGAGGATGAGAAGGCGGACCTCGGCTGCTGACGGACACGTCCTCAGGATGCAAAAATGTTTAGACTGGTCGGCCATTGTCTTTCGCGCTCTTCAGCTGGTCCACGCCTACTCCACGCCCCTATTCTTCTCCTGCACTCTCCTCAGTGCTGCAATGGCGGCGGTTTTTGGCAGCAAGTGGCAATGCACAGTCTTTGCAATAAGTCACAGTCCAAACACAATAAATCACAGTTCCAAGGCACACATGACCTGATTCTTCAGGCTTAAGTACATCCTGTTCTTGACGCAAAGTTGGAGCGCCCTCACTGCGGCAGGGCCGAGGGGTACCCGGTACCGGCCCTCTCTGTCTCAGTTCTGGGGTTGTCACGGTGGCTGGGCCCAGTCCGTGACCCTGCTGAGGGGCGTCCAGTGAAAGTTGAGGATGTGATGAGGTTGTGGTGCGGTGCAGGTCGCAGTAAATAGCGAGGACACCAGGTTGCAGTCTCTTTACCTCTTTACTGAAGGCTTCAGGATCCTCAGTCCGGAATACGGTTATCCGGGCTGCGTGAGTCCGGCCGGTCTGATGGCACCTCCAGAGTTCCCTTTGCAGGTGGAAATCTGTGCCTACCTTCTAGTGCTTGTGTGTTGTGGTCCTCCCCTGCTGTACTTACGGGATAGTCCCCACAACTGTTGTGTCTGTTTCTGAAGTTCCCTCACAACTCGATTTTGATGTTCTTCTTTGTCCCCCCAGATGATATGGCTAGGATGCACCCGTATGACGGGTAGGCTCGGAGCTCTTCCTGGACCCTAGTGTCGCCCCTCTCCAACTCTTGCCCCCTATGTCTTCTTAGGTGATTTGAGTGAGACAGCCCGCCTATAACTGACTGTCCAGCCGTAGGTTTGAAGTAAGGCCTGGAGCTCAATACTTCCTCGGCGTTCCAGCCACCGGCTACGCGCCTCAGTAGGATGTTGCCTCGTCTTACAGCATGACTCCTACTGGTAATTCTCCTTGTTGCGTTGATCTCGTTTCTCACTGAGCACAATAAACCTCGCTTCTTATCCTTTCTTGGGGTACCGCTGCGATGAATTGCCGGCGCGGTCCCGTAACGTTCTTTCTGTTCACTAGGCCTCTGTCAGGATCCCACCCCTGACAGGGACCTCCCTGAATCTTCCCCTGCAACACCCTCTGCCACAGGATGTTGCCTGGTTCCAACCCAGTCAGCTTCTGACTAACTTCCTATCTAACCCCCAGTTTTACCAGATTGTGAGGAGTGGCCTAATACATAACACCCTTAGCTCCCCCTGGAGGCCAGACTGTGAAGTGTATTGGTGTCTGTGATACCTGGTCAGGTGAACTCCTTCAGTGCCATCAGACGTACCATAGCCCCCCTTAGCGGCGGAGCATCAGTACTGCAATGACCAGGACTCTGGGGCGCTGCACATTCCAGAGCTCCTGCGCTGTGTGACTTCGATTCCCCAAAGAAATTAATTTCAATATGGCCTGTTGACGTTTGGCCACAGCTGTGCTTATATCAGTCGTAACAGGTAAGCATTCACGGGTCCATGTGGAGGTGGACTGTGACGGCTCCTGCAGCGCTGATTCTGAGGAACTGGAGTATGAGGAGGAGTCAATGTGTACAGACTGGATTCCTGCAATCCTTGGAGTTGGCAGAACACATACATCGCCACTCTCACAATCTGTACCCAGCTCCACAACATTTACCCAATGGGCAGTGAGGGAAAGGTATCGTCCCTGTCCATGGTAACTGGTCCATGCATCGGTGGTAAGGTGGACGTTGCTACTGATGGTGTTTAGTAGCGCATGTTTAAAGGGAACCTGTCACCTGAATTTGGCGGGACCAGTTTTGGGTCATATGGGCGGGGTTTTCGGGTGTTTGATTCACCCTTTCCTTACCCGCTGGCTCCATGCTGGCCGCAATATTGGATTGAAGTTCATGCTGTGTCCTCCGTAGTACACACCTGCACAAGGCAATATTGCCTTGCGCTGGCGTGTACTCCGGAGGACAGGGAATGAACTTCAATCCAATATTGCGGCCAGCATGCAGCCAGCGGGTAAGGAAAGGGTGAATCAAACACCCGAAAACCCCGCCCATATGACCCAAAACTGGTCCCGCCAAATTCAGGTGACAGGTTCCCTTTAATGTTTCCCTCCACATGCTTTTGCAGGGCAGGGACGGCTTGCCTGCTGAAATAAAATCGGCTGGGCATGTTGTATTGTGGGACTGCCAATGCCATAAAGTTATGGAAGCTGGCAGTCTCCACCAGCCTGAATGACAGCATTTCAAGGGACAGTAGTTTTGCAATGCCAGCATTCAGAGCCTGTGCTCGGGGGTGGTTTGCCGAGAATGGCCGCCCTTTTCTCCCATGCCTGTGCTACCGATGGCTGTAGACTGGGCTGGGAGTGAGAGGATGATTGGGAACGTGGTGCTGTGGGTGGAATTACAGTGGGTCTCTGGACAACAGTCCCAGAGGTTCTTCCATGGCGATCCTGTGAGGAAGCTGAACCAGCTGTGTGTGAGCTGGAGGAAGAGGCATCAACACGAGCTGAAGAGGTGGTAGGTGCCGCTATAGGTTGGCCTTGGTCTTCAGTGTGTTTTTGTAACTCCACCGCGTGCTTGGTCCGCACATGTTTCCACATATTTGTGGTATTGAGGTTGCTGACACTTTTCCCTCTTTTGACTTTCTGATGACACACCTTGCATTTGACAAAGCAAATGTCATCTGCAACTGTGTCAAAAAAGGACCAGGCACTGCAAGTCTTGGGAGTGCCCGTTTTGGCTTTTGGAAGAGGCATGCTCCTAATGGGTGCCGAAGACTGCAGTCTTCCCCCTCCCTCTCCCTCTTTGGGCCGTTCGGCGAATCTCTTCCTCAGAGCTGCTCCCACCACCTTCCTGTCCCTCACGCCATGATGGGTCAAGGACCTCATCATCTACACTACACTCTTCCACCAGCTGCTTCTCCAGGGTAGTCTCGGCAGCACAGTACGCACCTGAAAGTGGCACCTGAGTCTCATCATCAGATGCATACTGAGGTGTGCTGACCGGAGGCACTGGTCCACCCGAATCTTCAGAGTCAGAGAGAAAAAACTGTTGGGCATCACTGCATACTGCCTCTTCTTCCATTTCTCCAATGCTGCTTGGCTGGCCCCCTCTTTCCAAGCCAAGAGATTCAGAGAACAGAAGTAGAGATGGCTCCTGTCCTGGGCTGTCTGACTGCCTGGGCTATTTGGCAGGTGGTGAAGAGACAGATGGGTGCTCTTCATTGCTCTGTGCCTGAGACAATGTGGCACTAATTGAAGTCGATGCGTTAGCTGCCATCCATCCGACAACGGCTTCAATTTGTTCGTCCCGCAGCAGCGGGGCACGGCGAGCTCCTACAAAGCTGCGCATGAAGGACTGTTCCCTGCTAAAACTGGGGGATGATGAGTCACCGGTGCCCGCAGCAGGCACAGAATCCCCACGTCCTCTCCCTGCTCCACCTCCACGCCCACGCCCACATGCCTTACTCCCTGCCTTCTTCATCTTGTTAGACTGATAAAGATAGGCAGAAAAGTACTAAGAGCTTAGTGTGCTTTTTCCTGAACAGCTGCTAACAGGTATAAGGAACACTAATTTTATAAAGTGTGGACTAGGCTTTAATATGAGCTAATGTGGCCTATACAACTCTAAAGTGGAGTGTTTGGTGAACTTTATAAACTGTTTGTTTTTCCCGCTGAACAGACTACAGACAGAGCTGCACTCACACAGAGACCGTGCAGACAGCCGTTAACGGCGCTGTAAGGCCAAAAAAAACTCCTCTATGTAATCCTATATAGTGTTTTTCCACAATCTAGCAGGATACGGATGGAAAGCCACTAATCGGATAAATTTGAAAAAATGTGCAGCAGGCTGCACTATTTGAAAAACGGACAATGGATCGGTATGAGGCAGTGACGCACCCTGAGCTGACTACAACCGGCTGTGGTGGCAGAACAGACTGCAGAGTGAGCTGCACTCACACGGAGACCGTGCAGACAGCCGTAAATGGCGCTGCAAGGCCAAAAAAACTCCTCTATGTAATCCTATATGGTGTTTTTCCACAATCTAGCAGCATACGGATGGAAAGCCTGCCCTATTTGAAAAACTGGACAATGGAATGGTATGAGGCAGTGACGCACCCTGAGCTGACTACAACCAGCGGTGGCTGCAGACCAGACTACAGAGTGAGCTGCACTCACAGAGACACCTTGCAGACAGCCGTGAATGGCGCCGCAAGGCAAAAAAAAGGTTCTCACACAGCGGTTGCTATATAAGCCTGGGTAAAGCACGATGAAGCAAATCGCTATCTCTTAACAGCGTCCTGTCCCTAGCTGAATTCACAGTAGAGTGAACCGAAAATGGCGGCGGCGACTTTTATACTGCATCATGACATCATTTCAGCAGCCAATCACAGCCATGCCAGTAGTTACATGCCTACCATGCAGAACAAGATGTGCCCACACTTCTAATTAGTCCTCATTGGCTGAATTCTGGCTCTGTGAAATATGGGAACTTCCGACTCCGGCATCCGATATACTGAAAGTATCGGAACTCGGTATCGGAATTCCGATACTGCAAATATCTGCCGATACCCGATACTTGCGGTATCGGAATGCTCAACACTAGTCCCCACGCATTAGAACTCTTGACTGCAGGTGTTGGAAAGGATTTGTGAGCAGAAGACGGCAGTTGTTGACTACCAGCATCAACAAGGCCATTGGTATTCAGTTCAGACTCAACACATAAGACCTCAGGAGTGGACATGGATGTCAGACGTACAGCTCAAAATTAAAAAAAAGCAGTGCTTTCAGACCTCAAATAATGCAAAGAAAACAAGTTCATAATCATTTAGAAACAACAATACTAATGTGTTAACTCAGTAAGAGTTCAGAAATCAATATTTTGTGGAATAACCATGATTTTTAATCACAGCTTTCCTGCATCTTGGCATGCTTTCCACACTGCTTCTGGTGCAAAAATTTAAGCAGTTCTTCTTTGTTTGATAGCTTGTGACTATCCATCATCCTCTTGATTGCGTTCCAGAGGTTTTCAATGGGGATCAGGTCTGGAGATTGGGCTGCCCATGAGAGGGTTTTGATGTGGTGGTCTCGTAATTTTTGCCAGAGCTGTATGTACCATCTTCCAAAACATTGAGGACTCTACCAAGATGGTGAGCGGCGATGACACCATAATTATTGTCACTATCCCGCTTCTCTGTGTTCTGAAATGCTCTCTGTTCCCAATCAAAGAGGATGCATTGCAGGCGTAGCATGTTGAGACGGAGTACGGAACCATACAGGGTGATTACACACAACCCAACCTCATCTCATCCCAATGTGGATTTGCTGACAATGAGGAAGAGGAGGAGGAAGAACAGGAGCTAGTTTCATGTGCTATGGACGGTACTACAAGCACAACTGTCATACCATCTGTTCAGCGTGGATTGCCTGAGGACAAGGAGGTGGAGAAGGAGGAGCGCATGGTCAATCATTCTCTTGGTGAGGATACGGAAGTCTTGCCTGTTAGCAGTCTGACAAGAATGGCTGAGCTTATGCTACGCTGTATCTTTGTCAGCCCATACACTTACTGCATGGGCATTACAAGTATAGGAAACACGCTCCTTTGTAATGGGAACAGATTTTTAGGAGGACCTCCTTCACGTCTCTTCCAAGGAGTATTGGGGTGCATCCAAATTTGGGGCAGGCATTGCATTCAGTGCATAGGCAAACAGTATGGGAGAACCACTTCCTAATAAAGTGAACTATGTTGGTTGGTCAGCTTCGACAATGCAATTCTCCACTGCCAGTTCTTCATCCTCAATACTGAAATGTTCCACTGCCAGGTATTCAGCATCAACACTGCAATTCTCCACTGCAGTTTTTTCAGCCTCAATACTGCAAATGTCCACTGCAGGTTCTTCAGGCACACCACTGCAATTCACCAATGCAGGTTCTTCAGCCTCAACACTGAAAATCTCCACTGCAGGTTTTCCAGCCTCAACATTGACATTCTCCACTGCCGGGTCTTCATCCTCAACACTGCGATGCTCCAATGCCGAGTCTTCATCCTCAACACTAACATTCTCCAATGCAGGTTCTTCAGGCTCAACAATTCACTGCATGGTCAAACAGTATGGGAGTACCAAATTACTAATAATGGGAACAATGCTTTCAGTTGGCCATCCAAGATGTCTGTTCAAAAAGTTATTGGGGTGCATCCAAATTTCATGCAGGGCAGGCCTTGCATGCAATTTATAAGCAAACAGTATAGGGGTACCAAATTACTAATACTGGGAACATTGCTTTCAGGTGGCCATCCTGTATGTGGCTTCAAAAGGGTATTGGAGTGCATCTAACTTTCATGCAGGGCAGGCCTTGCATGCAATGCATAAGCAAACAGTATGGTAGTACCAAATTACTAATAATGAGAAGATTGCTTTCAGGTGTATGGCACCCCAGGAGTCCAGTTGCCACAGTGGCATTGCCTCCCTTACAGGGGGTGATGTCATGCCTGGAAGAAAGGAGGGGTCCCCTTACCAGGTAGCACCGGCATCCAACACTTTTTCCACTCCAGACCAGAAGGGTGAGCTCTAACACCCAGTTTCAGGGGAGCTTCCCTGTTATGATGACCTGGTGGTTAGGAGCACTAGGAATGACCTGATGAGCAAACTAGTAATACAGGACAAGCTCTGGGAAGTGGGAACTCTGCTGACCACAACCCCTAAACCTATCACAACAACTAGAAATAGCCGTGGAGCGTACCTGACTCTGCCTAGACGCCTCTTCACAGCCTAAGAGCTAACTACCCCTAAAGATAGAAAATAAGGCCTAACTTGTCTCAGAGAAATTCCCCAAAGAAATAGGCAGCCCCCCACACGTATTGACTGTGAGTTAAGATGGAAGTCACAAACACAGGAATGAAATAGGTTTCAGCAAAGGAGGCCAGACTTAACTAAACAGACTTGAGGATAGAAAAGGTATCTCTGCGGTCAGCATAAAAAACTACCAAAAAACCACGCAGAGTGTGCAAAAGAGACCCCACACCGACTCACGGCGTGGAGGTGCCACTCTGCATCCCAGAGCTTCCAGCTAGCCAGACAGAATCATGATAGCAAGCTGGACAAGAAAACAGTGGCAAACAAATAAGCTAGCAGGGACTTAGCTTTTGCTGGAGTAGACAGGTCATCTGAAAGATCCAAGAGCAAACTGAACCAGTACTAGGACATTGACAGCTGGCATCAAGTAACGATCTAAGTGGAGTTAAATAGAGCAGCCAGCCTAGGACTAAACGAGGTCAGCTGAGGACAGAACCTCAGAACCAGCAGCTCCACTCACAGCCACCAGAGGGAGTCCATGGACAGAACTCGCCGAAGTACCATTCATAACCACCGGAGGGAGTTCGAGAACAGAATTCACAACAGTACCCCCCCCTTGAAGAGGGGTCACCGAACCCTCACCAGAGCCCCCAGGCCGATCAGGACGAGCCAAATGAAAGGCACGAACAAGATCGGCAGCATGAACATCAGAGGCAACCACCCAAGAATTATCCTCCTGACCATAACCTTTCCACTTGACCAGGTACTGAAGTTTCCATCTCGAAATACGAGAATCCAAAATCTTCTCCACCACATACTCCAACTCCCCCTCAACCAACACCGGGGCAGGAGGCTCGACGGAGGGAACCATAGGAGCCACATATCTCCGCAATAACGACCTATGGAACACATTATGGATGGCGAAAGAAGCTGGAAGGTCCAAACTAAACGACACAGGATTAAGAATTTCAGAAATCTTATAAGGACCAATGAAACGAGGCTTAAACTTAGGAGACGAAACCTTCATAGGAACATAACGAGACGATAACCAAACCAAATCCCCAACACGAAGTCGGGGACCAACACAGCGACGGCGGTTAGCGAAACGTTGAGCCTTCTCCTGGGACAATGTCAAATTGTCCACCACGTGAGTCCAAATCTGCTGCAACCTGTCCACCACAGAATCCACACCAGGGCAGTCCGAAGACTCAACCTGTCCTGAAGAAAAACGAGGGTGGAAACCAGAATTACAGAAAAAAGGCGAAACCAAAGTGGCCGAGCTGGCCCGATTATTAAGGGCGAACTCAGCCAAAGGCAAGAAGGACACCCAATCATCCTGATCAGCAGAAACAAAGCGTCTCAGATATGTCTCCAAAGTCTGATTGGTTCGTTCGGTTTGGCCATTTGTCTGAGGATGGAAAGCCGAAGAAAAAGACAAATCAATGCCCATCTTAGCACAAAAGGACCGCCAAAACCTCGAAACAAACTGGGAACCTCTGTCCGACACGATGTTCTCCGGAATGCCATGTAAACGAACCACGTGCTGTAAAAACAACGGAACCAAATCAGAGGAGGAAGGCAACTTAGGCAAACGCACCAAATGGACCATCTTAGAGAAGCGATCACAAACCACCCAGATAACCGACATCCTTTGAGAGACGGAGATCTGAAATAAAATCCATGGAAATATGCGTTCAGGGCCTTTTCGGGACCGGCAAGGGCAAAAGCAACCCACTGGCATGAGAACAGCAGGGCTTAGCCCGAGCACAAGTCCCACAGGACTGCACAAAAGAACGCACATCCCGTGACAAGGAAGGCCACCAAAAGAATCTAGCCACCAAATCCCTGGTACCAAAGATTCCAGGATGACCAGCCAACACCGAACAATGAACCTCAGAGATAACTCTACTAGTCCATCTATCAGGGACAAACAGTTTCTCCGCTGGGCAACGGTCAGGTCTATCAGCCTGAAACTCCTGCAGCACCCGCCGCAAATCAGGGGAGATGGCAGACAAAATTACCCCCTCTTTGAGAATACCAGCTGTCTCAGGAACTCCCAGAGAATCAGGCACAAAACTCCTTGAAAGGGCATCAGCCTTCACATTTTTAGAACCCGGAAGGTACGAAACCACAAAATCGAAGCGGGAGAAAAACAGCGACCATCGAGCCTGTCCAGGATTCAACCGCTTGGCAGACTCGAGATAAGTCAGATTCTTGTGATCCGTCAAGACCACCACGCGATGCTTGGCTCCTTCAAGCCACTGTCGCCACTCCTCAAACGCCCACTTCATAGCCAACAACTCTCGATTGCCCACATCATAATTGCGCTCAGCAGGCGAAAACTTTCTAGAAAAGAAAGCACATGGTTTCATCACCGAGCCATCAGAACTTCTTTGAGATAGAACAGCCCCTGCTCCAATCTCAGAAGCATCCACCTCGACCTGAAACGGGAGCGAAACATCTGGCTGACACAACACAGGGGCAGAAGAAAAACGACGCTTCAACTCCTGAAAAGCCTCAACGACCGCAGAGGACCAATTGACCACATCCGCACCTTTCTTGGTTAAATCAGTCAATGGTTTAACAACACTAGAAAAATTAGCGATGAAGCGACGGTAAAAATTAGCAAAGCCCAGGAATTTCTGAAGGCTCTTCACAGAAGTAGGCTGTGTCCAATCATAAATGGCCTGAACTTTAACTGGGTCCATCTCGATAGTAGAAGGGGAAAAAATGAAGCCCAAAAATGAAACCTTCTGAACTCCAAAGAGACATTTAGACCCCTTCACAAACAAGGAATTAGCACGAAGGACCTGGAACACCATTCTGACCTGCTTCACATGAGACTCCCAATCGTCCGAAAAGACCAAAATATCATCCAAATATACAATCATGAATCTATCCAGGTACTTCGGAAGATGTCATGCATAAAGGACTGAAACACAGATGGAGCATTAGAAAGCCCGAATGGCATCACCAGGTACTCAAAATGACCCTCGGGCGTATTAAATGCTGTTTTCCATTCGTCACCCTGTCATGATCTCAATGGCAGAGAACATAGCATAAGCATATATAGGAACTAGCTCTTGGAAGATGGGAACTGAGCTGACCATGAACTAAACCTAACGCACAACTAGCAGTGGCCGGGTAGCATGCCTACGTTGATTCTAGATGCCCAGCACCAGCCGGAGGACTAAATAATGCTAGCAGAGGAAAATATCAGTCCTAACTCACCTCTAGAGAAATACCCCGAAAGGAGACAGAGGCCCCCCACATGTATTGGCGGTGAATAAAGATGAAATAACAAACGTAGTATGAAAATAGGTTTAGCAAATTTGAGGTCCACTTACTACATAGCAGAAGACAGAAAGGACACTTTCATGGTCAGCTGAAAACCCTATCAAAACACCATCCAGAAATTACTTTAAAACTCTGGCATTAACTCATAACACCAGAGTGGCAATTCCTGTTCACAAGAGCTTTCCAGACACAGTAACGAAACTACAGCTGTGAACTGGAACAAAAATGCAAAAACAAACATGGACAAGAGTCCAACTTATCTAGTAGTTGTCTAGGAGCAGGAACAAGCACAGAGAGGCTTCTGATAACATTGTTGACCGGCAAGCAACTAACAGAGCAGCAAGGTTATATAGCGACTCCCACATCTTGATGGGAACAGGTGAACAGAGAAGATGAAGACACCAGTTCAATTCCACCAGTAGCCACCGGGGGAGCCCAGAATCCAAATTCACAACAGTACCCCCCCCTCAAGGAGGGGGCACCGAACCCTCACCAGAACCACCAGGGCGATCAGGATGGGCCCTATGAAAGGCACGAACCAGATCAGAGGCATGAACATCAGATGCATTCACCCAAGAATTATCCTCCTGGCCGTATCCCTTCCACTTGACCAGATACTGGAGTCTCCGTCTGGAAACACGAGAGTCCAAGATTTTCTCCACAACGTACTCCAACTCACCCTCAACCAACACCGGAGCAGGAGGCTCAACGGAAGGCACAACCGGTACCTCATACCTGCGCAATAATGACCGATGAAAAACGTTATGAATAGAAAAGGATGCAGGGAGGTCCAAACGGAAGGAAACAGGGTTAAGAATCTCCAATATCTTATACGGGCCGATGAACCGAGGCTTAAACTTAGGAGAAGAGACCCTCATAGGGACAAAACGAGAAGACAACCACACCGAATCCCCAACACAAAGCCGAGGACCAACACGACGGTGGCGGTTGGCAAAAAGCTGAGTCTTCTCCTGGGACAACCTCAAATTGTCCACCACCTGCCCCCAGATCTGATGCAATCTCTCCACCACAGCATCCACTCCAGGACAATCCGAAGATTCCACCTGACCAGAGGAAAATCGAGGATGAAACCCCGAATTACAGAAAAACGGGGACACCAAAGTGGCAGAGCTGGCCCGATTATTGAGAGCGAACTCCGCCAATGGCAAAAAAGCAACCCAATCATCCTGGTCAGCAGACACAAAACACCTCAGATATGTCTCCAGGGTCTGATTAATCCGCTCGGTCTGGCCATTCGTCTGAGGATGGAAAGCGGACGAAAAAGATAAATCTATGCCCATCCTAGCACAGAATGCCCGCCAAAATCTAGACACGAATTGGGTCCCTCTGTCAGAAACGATATTCTCAGGAATACCATGCAAACGAACAACATTTTGAAAAAACAGAGGAACCAACTCGGAAGAAGAAGGCAACTTGGGCAGAGGAACCAAATGGACCATCTTATAGAAACGGTCACACACCACCCAGATGACAGACATCTTCTGAGAAACAGGCAGATCTGAAATAAAATCCATCGAGATGTGCGTCCAAGGCCTCTTAGGAATAGGCAAGGGCAACAATAATCCACTAGCCCGAGAACAACAAGGCTTGGCCCGAGCACAAACGTCACAAGACTGCACAAAGCCTCGCACATCTCGTGACAGGGAAGGCCACCAGAAGGACCTTGCCACCAAATCCCTGGTACCAAAAATGCCAGGATGACCTGCCAACACAGAAGAATGAACCTCAGAGATGACTCTACTGGTCCAATCATCAGGAACAAACAGTTTATCAGGTGGGCAACGATCAGGTCTATCCGCCTGAAACTCCTGCAAGGCCCGCCGCAGGTCTGGAGAAACGGCTGACAATACCACTCCATCCTTAAGGATACCTGTGGGCTCAGAGTTACCAGGCGAGTCAGGCTCAAAACTCCTAGAAAGGGCATCCGCCTTAACATTCTTAGAACCCGGTAGGTATGACACCACAAAATTAAACCGAGAGAAAAATAATGACCAGCGCGCCTGTCTAGGATTCAGGCGCCTGGCGGTCTCAAGATAAATCAAATTTTTGTGGTCAGTCAATACCACCACCTGATGTCTGGCCCCCTCAAGCCAATGGCGCCACTCCTCAAAAGCCCACTTCATGGCCAAAAGCTCCCGATTCCCAACATCATAATTCCGCTCAGCGGGCGAAAATTTACGGGAAAAGAAGGCACAAGGCCTCATCACGGAGCAGTCAGAACTTTTCTGCGACAACACTGCCCCAGCTCCGATCTCAGAAGCGTCAACCTCAACCTGAAAAGGTAGAACAACATCAGGCTGACGCAACACAGGGGCAGAGGAAAAACGGCGCTTAAGCTCCCGAAAGGCCTCCACAGCATCAGGGGACCAATCAGCAACATCAGCACCCTTCTTAGTCAAATCGGTCAATGGCTTAGCAATATCCGAAAAACCAGCAATAAATCGACGATAAAAGTTAGCAAAGCCCAAAAATTTCTGAAGACTCTTAAGAGAAGAGGGCTGCGTCCAATCACAAATAGCTTGAACCTTGACAGGATCCATTTCAATGGAAGAGGGGGAAAAAATATATCCCAAAAAGGAAATCCTCTGTACCCCAAAAACACACTTAGAACCCTTCACACACAAAGAATTAGACCACAAAACCTGAAAAACCCTCCTGACTTGCTGGACATGAGAGTCCCAGTCATCCGAAAAAATCAGAATATCATCCAGATACACAATCATAAATTTATCCAAATAATCGCGAAAAATATCATGCATAAAGGACTGGAAAACTGACGGAGCATTTGAAAGACCAAAAGGCATCACTAAATACTCAAAGTGGCCCTCGGGCGTATTAAATGCGGTTTTCCACTCATCCCCCTGCCTGATTCGCACCAAATTATACGCCCCACGAAGGTCAATCTTAGAGAACCACTTGGCCCCCTTTATGCGAGCAAACAAATCAGTCAGCAACGGCAATGGGTATTGATATTTAACAGTGATTTTATTCAAAAGCCGATAATCAATACATGGTCTCAAAGAGCCGTCTTTTTTTGACACAAAGAAAAAACCGGCTCGTAAGGGAGATGACGATGGACGAATATGTCCCTTTTCCAAGGACTCCTTTATATATTCTCGCATAGCAGCATGTTCAGGCACAGACAGATTAAATAAACGACCCTTTGGGTATTTACTACCCGGGATTAAATCTATGGCACAATCGCACTCTCGGTGCGGAGGTAACGAACCAAGCTTGGATTCTTCAAAGACATCACGATAGTCAGACAGGAACTCAGGAATTTCAGAGGGAATAGATGATGAAATGGAAACCACAGGTACATCCCCATGAGCCCCCTTACATCCCCAGCTCAACACAGACATAGCTCTCCAGTCGAGGACTGGGTTGTGAGATTGCAGCCAAGGCAATCCTAGCACCAAATCATCATGTAGATTATACAGCACCAGAAAGCGAATAATCTCCTGGTGATCCGGATTAATACGCATAGTTACTTGTGTCCAGTATTGTGGTTTTTTATTAGCCAATGGGGTGGAGTCAATCCCCTTCAGAGGAATAGGAGTCTCCAAAGGCTCTAAATCATACCCACAGCGTTTGGCAAAGGACCAATCCATAAGACTCAAAGCGGCGCCAGAGTCGACATAGGCGTCCGTGGTAATAGATGACAAAGAGCAAATCAGGGTCACAGATAGAATAAACTTAGACGGTAAGGTGCAAATGGAAACAGATTTACCAAGCTTTTTAGTGCGCTTAGAGCATGCTGATATAACATGAGTAGAATCACCACAATAGAAACACAACCCATTTTTCCGTCTAAAATTCTGCCGCTCGCTTCGGGACAGAATTCTATCACACTGCATACTCTCTGGCGACTTCTCAGTGGACACCGCCAGATGGTGCACTGGTTTGCGCTCCCGCAAACGCCTATCGATCTGAATAGCCATTGTCATGGACTCATTCAGACCCGCAGGCACAGGGAACCCCACCATAACATCCTTAATGGCATCAGAGAGACCCTCTCTGAAAGTCGCCGCCAGGGCGCACTCATTCCACTGAGTAAGCACAGACCATTTACGGAATCTTTGGCAGTAAATTTCCGCTTCATCTTGCCCCTGAGATAGGGACATCAAAGTTTTTTCTGCCTGAAGCTCCAAATGAGGTTCGTCATAAAGCAACCCCAAGGCCAGAAAAAACGCATCCACATTGAGCAACGCAGGATCCCCTGGTGTCAATGAAAAAGCCCAGTCTTGAGGGTCGCCCCGGAGCAAGGAAATCACAATCCTGACCTGCTGTGCAGGGTCTCCGGCAGAGCGAGATTTCAGGGACAAAAATAATTTGCAATTATTTCGAAAATTCTGAAACCCAGATCTATTCCCCGAGAAAAATTCCGGCAAAGGAATTCTCGGCTCAGATACAGGTGCATGACAAACAAAATCTTGCAAATTTTGTACCTTCGTGGCGAGATTATTCAAACCTGCAGGTACACTCTGAAGATCCATTACAAACAGGTGGACACAGAGCCCTTCAAAGATTAGAAGGAGAGAAAAAAAAAAAAATTTCAGCAGACTACTTATTTCTCTCCTTTCTCAGCCAAGGATTTTAACCCTTTAGTGGGCCGGTCAAACTGTCATGATCTCAATGGCAGAGAACATAGCATAAGCATATATAGGAACTAGCTCTTGGAAGATGGGAACTGAGCTGACCATGAACTAAACCTAACGCACAACTAGCAGTGGCCGGGTAGCATGCCTACGTTGATTCTAGATGCCCAGCACCAGCCGGAGGACTAAATAATGCTAGCAGAGGAAAATATCAGTCCTAACTCACCTCTAGAGAAATACCCCGAAAGGAGACAGAGGCCCCCCACATGTATTGGCGGTGAATAAAGATGAAATAACAAACGTAGTATGAAAATAGGTTTAGCAAATTTGAGGTCCACTTACTACATAGCAGAAGACAGAAAGGACACTTTCATGGTCAGCTGAAAACCCTATCAAAACACCATCCAGAAATTACTTTAAAACTCTGGCATTAACTCATAACACCAGAGTGGCAATTCCTGTTCACAAGAGCTTTCCAGACACAGTAACGAAACTACAGCTGTGAACTGGAACAAAAATGCAAAAACAAACATGGACAAGAGTCCAACTTATCTAGTAGTTGTCTAGGAGCAGGAACAAGCACAGAGAGGCTTCTGATAACATTGTTGACCGGCAAGCAACTAACAGAGCAGCAAGGTTATATAGCGACTCCCACATCTTGATGGGAACAAGTGAACAGAGAAGATGAAGACACCAGTTCAATTCCACCAGTAGCCACCGGGGGAGCCCAGAATCCAAATTCACAACATCACCCTGTTTAATACGCACAAGATTATACGCCCCTCGAAGATCTATCTTGGTGAACCAGCTAGCCCCCTTAATACGAGCAAACAAATCAGACAGTAGCGGCAAAGGGTACTGAAATTTAACGGTGATTTTATTGAGAAGGCGGTAATCTATACAAGGTCTCAGAGAACCATCCTTCTTGGCCACAAAAAAGAACCCTGCTCCCAACGGTGACGACGATGGGCGAATATGCCCTTTCTCCAAGGACTCCTTTACATAACTCCGCATAGCGGCGTGTTCTGGCACAGATAAATTGAACAGTCGGCCCTTCGGAAACTTACTACCAGGAATCAAATTAATAGCACAATCACAATCCCTATGAGGAGGTAGGGCACTGGATTTGGGCTCATCAAATACATCCCGGTAATCTGACAAGAACTCAGGGACTTCAGAAGGATGAGAAGACGAAATTGACAACAGTGGGACATCCCCATGTACCCCTTGACAACCCCAACTAGATACAGACATTGATTTCCAATCCAATACTGGATTATGGACCTGTAGCCATGGCAAACCCAAAACGACCACATCATGCAGATTATGCAACGCCAAAAAGCGAATATCCTCCTGATGTGCAGGAGCCATGCACATGGTCAATTGAGTCCAGTACTGAGGCTTATTCTTGGCCAAAGGCGTAGCATCAATTCCTCTCAATGGAATAGGATACTGTAAGGGCTCCAAGAAAAAACCACAGCGCCTGGCAAACTCCAAGTCCATCAAATTCAGGGCAGCGCCTGAATCCACAAATGCCATAACCGAATAGGATGACAAAGAGCAAATCAGAGTAACGGACAAAAGAAATTTTGGCTGTACCGTACCAATGGTGGCAGACCCAGTGAACCGCTTAGTGCGTTTAGGACAATCAGAGATAGCATGAGTGGAGTCACCACAGTAAAAACACAGCCCATTCTGACGTCTGTACTCTTGCCGTTCAGCTCTGGTCAAGGTCCTATCACATTGCATAGGCTCAGGCCTCTGCTCAGAAGATACCGCCAAATGGTGCACAGTTTTGCGCTCACGTAAGCGTCGATCGATCTGAATGGCCAAGGACATAGACTCATTCAGACCAGCAGGCGTGGGAAATCCCACCATAACATCCTTAAGAGCTTCAGAAAGACCCTTTCTGAAAATTGCCGCCAGGGCACACTCATTCCACTGAGTAAGCACAGACCACTTTCTAAACTTCTGACAATATACCTCCGCTTCATCCTGACCCTGACACAAAGCCAGCAAGATTTTCTCTGCCTGATCCACTGAATCTGGTTCATCATAAAGCAACCCAAGCGCCAGAAAAAACGCATCTACATTACGCAATGCAGGATCTCCTGGCGCAAGGGAAAATGCCCAGTCTTGAGGGTCACCACGTAGCAAAGAAATAATGATTTTTACTTGCTGAATGGGGTCACCAGAGGAGCGGGGTTTCAAAGCAAAAAACAGTCTACAATTATTTTTGAAATTCAGGAACTTAGGTCTATCCCCAGAAAACAAATCAGGAATTGGAATTCTGGGTTCTAACATCGGGTTCTGAACTACATAATCTTGAATGCCTTGTACCCTTGCAGTGAGTTGATCCACACAAGAGGACAGACCTTGAATGTCCATATCTACACCTGTGTCCTGAACCACCCAGAGATTTAGGGGAAAAGAAAAACAAAACACGCTACAGAGGACACACTTTACGGGCCAGCTGTACTGTTATGATGACCTGGTGGTTAGGAGCACTAGGAATGACCTGATGAGCAAACTAGTAATACAGGACAAGCTCTGGGAAGTGGGAACTCTGCTGACCGCAACCCCTAAACCTATCACAACAACTAGAAATAGCCGTGGAGCGTACCTGACTCTGCCTAGACGCCTCTTCACAGCCTAAGAGCTAATTACCCCTAAAGATAGAAAATAAGGCCTAACTTGCCTCAGAGAAATTCCCCAAAGAAATAGGCAGCCCCCCACACGTATTGACTGTGAGTTAAGATGGAAGTCACAAACACAGGAATGAAATAGGTTTCTGCAAAGGAGGCCAGACTTAACTAAACAGACTTGAGGATAGAAAAGGTATCTCTGCGGTCAGCATAAAAAACTACCAAAAAACCACGCAGAGTGTGCAAAAGAGACCCCACACCGACTCACGGCGTGGAGGTGCCACTCTGCATCCCAGAGCTTCCAGCTAGTCAGACAGAATCATGATAGCAAGCTGGACAAGAAAACAGTGGTAAACAAATAAGCTAGCAGGGACTTAGCTTTTGCTGGAGTAGACAGGTCATCTGAAAGATCCAAGAGCAAACTGAACCAGTACTAGGACATTGACAGCTGGCATCAAGTAACGATCTAAGTGGAGTTAAATAGAGCAGCCAGCCTAGGACTAAACGAGGTCAGCTGAGGACAGAACCTCAGAACCAGCAGCTCCACTCACAGCCACCAGAGGGAGTCCATGGACAGAACTCGCTGAAGTACCATTCATAACCACCGGAGGGAGTTCGAGAACAGAATTCACAACACTTCCCTATAAGTTCTGGCCTGCAGGTGGAGTTAGTGAGTCAAGCCTGAGAGTGAGAGGAGAGCAGACGAGGAGAGCCTGGGGAGTGGAGCTATAGTCAAGCTCATCCTAGAACAGAGCGCTGAAAAAGAGGACTCCAGAGTTCTTGGCTGTGTGGGTGCTGTACTCCCCGACAGCCGAATCTGTAGGCCAGGGGACTGCAAGCTCATTGGCCACACCGAACACCCGGAGGCACCGCAGCAGACCAAGAGCCCAGAGCTGCCAGTTTGAAGGCAGCATTCGTAATAGGCTCATGCTGTCTTCCATACAGGTTAGAAACAACATGCAGGAGAGAAACTTGAGCAGAGCTCTAAGCAGCAAGGACCTAAGTGAGAGCGCAGCAGGAAGACCTCTGAACCCACCTGGCTAGGTGGATCCTAAGTTGCTTCCAGGTTGCCCGGACCCCCATCATCACCTGTTACCGTGCCCTTGACTGCACCTTTAGCTACCAAGTAAATGTAAAGAAAACTACAGTCCTTGTGTCCTCCAGTCATTTCCCACACCCTCAGTCCTGCACCCCAATGTCCACGATCCCTTACAAAACTATACCGGTAGCTCTGAAGCCCCGCTCCACCTGTGGGGAGCAGAACCATTCCAGCTGTGTCACCATCGGCCCCAGCAGTCTCCTTAAGCAGCATCGGCCACTCATTGCTGAATACCACAGGTGGCATCACGTTAAATCCCTTATAAACCTTCCCTCATCATTTTTATTGCGCGCCCAGGGCCACGAACCAGGTCACTGCTGTCGTGACAACCCCCTGAAGAACTGCCCGACCCAGACCGAGTACCATGTGGCCCTAGTGGGCTTCGCAGGTGGCCATCCAGGATGTCTGTTCAAAGGGTTATTGGGGTGCATCCAAATTTGGAGCAGGCCTTGCATTCACTTTATGGGCAAACAGTATGGGAGTACAAAATGAATAATAATGGGAACTTTGGTTTCATGTGGCCATCCAGTACATCTGTTCAAAGGGTTTTTGGGGTGCGTGTAACTTTGGGGCAGGGCAAGCCTTGTATTAAATGCATAGGCAAACAGTATGGGAGTACCAAATTCCGAATAATGGGAACAATGCTTTCAAGTGGCCATCCTGTATGTAGCTTCAAAGGGTTATTGGGGTGCATCTATATGTCATGTAGGGCAGGTCTTGCATGCAATGCATAGGCAAAGAATATGGGAGTACCAAATTACTAATGATGGAAACAATGCTTTCAGTTGGCCATCCAGTACCTCTGTTCAAAGGGCTATTGGGGTGTGCGTAACTTTGAGGCAGGGCAGGCCTTGCATTCAATGCATAGGCAAACAGTATTGGAGTACAAAATTACTAATAATGGGAACTTTGATTTCATGTGGCCATCCAGTACATCGGTTTAAAGGGTTATTATGGTGCGGGTAACTTTGGGGCAGGTCAAGCCTTGCATTCAATGCATAGGTAAACAGTATGGGAGTACCAAATTACTAATAATGTGAACAATGATTTCAGGTGGCCATCCAGGACATCTGTTCAAAGGGTTATTGGGGTGCATCCTAATTTTGGGCAGCACTGCCACTCCCTGCATACGCAATAACATGATAGGAGATGCACTGTTTAATAATGGGAACAACAAAGCATAGCTGGCTGATGGCTCTCTAAGAATAGTGAGGACCAACTGCTGTCCCTTTAAGAATATTACAGTCCACTTGATGGCCATATAAAAATAGGATTTGTGACTTTGAGTCCCTCCTTCATAAATGAAACAGGATGTGTCACACACCACTAGCTAAGGTTGTAAAATATTAAAATGACATTTCCCAGTGAATGCATTTGTCTTGGTTGAAAGCAATGTTAAAGTTGAAAAGCGCATCTAAAACGCTATGTGTAAACATAGCCCAAGATGTGGAGGAGCTTTTTTGGTAATTTATTTTGCCTTGTATACAAGTAATTACCTTTAACATATTTCCCACGAAAAACCATTTTGGTTTAGTTTTTTTTTTATGTTGAGTCTGTAAGACTTGGCCAACATTGTTCACAGCAGTGACCCCCGAGTCAGAAATGCTTCCAGAGTTCTTCCCCATGATGTTCCCATGTCATTTGAGCAATGTTCCCAATGATTTCTGCTGTTTTTAGTTCCTCTAAAGACCTCCATTGAGGGCCGTGGCAAAAATGCTCGAGTTTCCCATAGACTTACATTGTACTCCCGGCTTGTGATTGGTTGACCGCGCCGCAACCAATCACAAGCCGGGACGTCACGGGAGGCTGGACACGCGCCCATTTTAAAATGCGCGCGTGTCCAGCCTCCCGGCTTGTGATTGGTTGACCGCGCCGCAACCAATCACAAGCCGGGACGTCACGGGAGGCTGGACACGCGCCCATTTTAAAATGCGCGCGTGTCCAGCCACCCGGCTTGTGATTGGTTGACCGCGCCGCAACCAATCACAAGCCGGGACGTCACGGGAGGCTGGACACGCGCCCATTTTAAAATGCGCGCGTGTCCAGCCTCCCGTGACGTCACGGCTTGTGATTGGTTGCGGCGCCCATGTGACTGCGACGCAACCAATCACAAAGCCGGGACGTAATTTTAAAATCCTTAAGGACCTGAAATTACGTCACGGCTTGCTGTGATTGGTTGCGTAGCCCATGTGACTGCGACGCAACCAATCACAAAGCCGGAGCGTAATTTTAAAATACTGAATGACCTGAAATTACGTCACGGCTTGCTGTGATTGGTTGCTTCGCCGCCACATGGGCGGCATGCGACCAATCACAAGCCGGGACTTCACGTAAGGAAAGAAAAGCGCGAATTTTAAACAAAGAACGCTGCCGCTTCCCTCGGTAAGGTGCAGGCTGCGTCGGAGAGGTGAGTATAGCAATATTTTTTATTTTAATTCTTTCTTTTACACATTAATATGGATCCCAGGGCCTGAAGGAGAGTTTCCTCTCCTTCAGACCCTGAGAACCATCAGGAATACCGTCCGATACTTGAGTCCCATTGACTTGTATTGGTATCGGGTATCGGTATCGGATTGGATCCGATACTTTGCCGGTATCGGCCGATACTTTCCGATACCGATACTTTCAAGTATCGGACGGTATCGCTCAACACTAGTCGCGAATGCTGTAGTATCGAAACACAGTTTTACACAACCTTAAGAGAACTTTTCCCCAAGACGGCAATGAAGCACACAGTTTGCATCGCAGCTCTAGACTTCCAACCTCCGGCACTTCAATTCATCAACGCCAAAACATTAGCACTGCAGCAGTGGTATAAGTGAAAGAAGCAATTTCTGTGAACCATTTGACACTTTTTTAAACCAGCTTGTGCACCAGCACAATAGAGTCCAAGTCTAACACGTAGTGAGCGAATGGAATTGATGGTTCAGGAGTATCTAGAACTGAATATCAATACAATCAGGGAGGGTTTGGACCCTTTCACATTTTGGTCTTCCAAAATGGATGAGTGGCCTGAGCTTGCCTCAAATGCTTTGGAGGTTTTATCATGCCCGGTAGCCAGTGTTCTCTCAGAACGTGTCTTCAGTGCTGCTGGAGGTGTCCTGATGGATAAGCGCAGCCGGCTGTCCCTTGAAAGTGTAGACCGCCTAACTTTCATCAAGATGAACAAGTCATGGATCTCCAAGGACTTTTGCACCCCAATTGCAGACTGTACAGACTAGGTGATATTGCATTTTTTAATGTGAGGCATCAACCCCTTTACCCCCAAGGGTGGTTTGCATGTTAATGACCGGGCCAATTTTTACAATTCTGACTACTGTCCCTTTATGAGGTTATAACTCTGGAATGCTTCAACAGATCCTGGTGAGTCTGACCTTATTTTCTAGTGACATATCGTACTTCATGACAGTGATAAAATTTCCTTGACATTACTTGAGTTTATTTGTGAAAAAAACAGAAATTTGACAAAAATTTTGAAAATTTCGCAATTTTCCAACTTTGAATTTTTATACCCTTAAATCACAGTGATATATCACACAAAATACTTAATAAGTAACATTTCCCACATGTCTACTTTACATCAGCACAATTTTGGAACCAATATTTTTTTGTTAGGGAGTTATAAGGGTTAAAAGTTGACCAGCAATTTCTAATTTTTACAGCACCATTTTTTTTAGGGACCACATCACATTTGAAGTCACTTTGAGGGGTCTATATGATAGAAAATACCCAAGTGTGACACCATTTTAAAAACTGCACCCCTCAAGGTGCTCAAAACCACATTCAAGAAGTTTATTAACCCTTCAGGTGTTTCACAGGAATTTTTGGAATGTTTACAAAAAATGTACATTTAACATGCAAAATTAGCTGGAATTGAGATAGGACTCCATGTCGCGTTTGGAGAGCCTCTGATGTGTCTAAACAATGGAAACTCCCCCAAAAGTGACACCATTTTGGAACTTAGACCCCCAAAGGAACATATCTAGATGTGTGGTGAGCACTTTGAACCCCCAAATGCTTCACAGAAGTTCACAATGTAGAGCCGTAAAAATAAAAAATCTTATTTTTTCACAAAAATGATTTTCACCCCCAATTTTTTATTTTCCCGATGGTGACAGGAGAAATTGGACCCCAAACATTGTTGTGCAATTTGTCATAAGCATGCTGATACTCCATATGTGGGGGTAAACCACTGTTTGGGCACATGGCAGAGCTCAGAAGGGAAGAAGCGCCATTTGACTTTTCAATGCAAAATTAGCTGGAATTGAGATATCATGCCTTGTCTCGTTTGGAGAGCTCCTGATGTGCCTAAACATTGAAATCCCCCAGAAATGACACCATTTTGGAAAGTAGACCCCCTAAGGAATTTATCTAGATGTGTGGTGAGTAGTGTTGAGCGATACCGTCCGATACTTGAAAGTATCGGTATCGGAAAGTATCGGCCGATACCGGCAAAGTATCGGATCCAATCCGATACCGATACCCGATACCAATACAAGTCAATGGGACTCAAGTATCGGACGGTATCCCTGATGGTTCCCAGGGTCTGAAGGAGAGGAAACTCTCCTTCAGGCCCTGGGATCCATATTAATGTGTAAAAGAAAGAATTAAAATAAAAAATATTGCTATACTCACCTCTCCGACGCAGCCTGGACCTCACCGAGGGAACCGGCAGCGTTGTTTGCCTAAAATTTGCGCGTTTACTTCCTTACGTGAAGTCCCGGCTTGTGATTGGTCGCGTGCCGCCCATGTGGCCGCGACGCGTTTTAAAATGCGCGCGTGTCCAGCCTCCCGTGACGTCACGGCTTGTGATTGGTCGCGTCGCGTCGCGACCAATCATAAGCCAGAACGTAATTTTAAAATCCTGAAGGACCTGAAATTACGTCACGGCTTGCTGTGATTGGTCGCGTCACAGCCACATGGGCGGCACGCGACCAATCACAAGCCGGGACTTCACGTAAGGAAGTAAACGCGCAAATTTTAAGCAAACAACGCTGCCGGTTCCCTCGGTGAGGTCCAGGCTGCGTCGGAGAGGTGAGTATAGCAATATTTTTTATTTTGATTCTCTCTTTTACACATTTTTACATTAATGTTGTTTCGATACCGATACCCGATACCACAAAAGTATCGGATCTCGGTATCGGAATTCCGATACCCGCAAGTATCGGCCGATACCCGATACTTGCGGTATCGGAATGCTCAACACTAGTGGTGAGCACTTTGAACCCCCAAGTGCTTTACAGAAGTTTATAATGTAGAACCGTAAAAATAACAAATCTTTTTTTTTCCCACAAAAATGAACTTTTAGCCCCCAATTTTGTATTTTCCCAAGGGTATCTGGAGAAATAGGACCCCAAAATTTGTTGTGAAATTTGTCCTGAGTACGCTGATACCCCATACTGTATGTGGGAGAAAACTACTGTTTGGGCGCATGGCAGAGCTTGGAAGGGAAAAAGTGGCATTTTGGAATGCAGACTTTGATGGAATGGTCTGCGGGCTTCACGGTGCGTTTGCAGAGCCCCTGATGTACCTAAACAGTAGAAACCCCCCCACAAGTGACCACATTTTGGAAACTAGACCCCCCAAGGAACTTATATACACTGTGTGCAGAATTATTAGGCAAGTTGTATTTTAGAGGATTATTTTTTATTATTGATCAACATCTATGTTCTCAATCAACCCAAAAGACTCATAAATATCTAAGCTTAATATTTTTGGAAGTTGGAGTGGGGTTTTTTTTAGAATTGGCTATCGTAGGAGGATATCTGTTTGTGCAGGTAACTATTACTGTGCAGAATTATTAGGCAACTTAATAAAAACCAAATATATTCCTATCTCACTTGTATATTTTCACCAGGTAAACCAATATAACTGCACAAAATTTAGAAATAAACATTTCTGACATGCAAAAACAAAACCCTAAAAATTAGTCACCGATATAGCCACCTTTCTTTATGATGACACTCAACAGCCTTCCATCCATAGATTCTGTCAGTTGCTTGATCTGTTTATGATCAACATTGCGTGCAGCAGCCACCACAGCCTCCCAGACACAGTTCCGATAGGTGGACTGTTTTCCCTCCCTGTAGATATCACATTTTATGAGGGACCACAGGTTCTCTATGGTGTTCAGATCAGGTGAACAAGGGGGCCATGTCATTATTTTTTCTTCTTTGAGACCTTTACTGGCCAGCTATGCTGTGGAGTAGTTGGGGGCATTTGATGGAGCATTGTCCTGCATGAAAATCACATTTTTCTTGAACGATACCGACTTCTTCCTGTACCACTGCTTGAAGAAGTTGTCTTCCAGAAACTGGCAGTAGGTCTGGGAGTTGAGCTTCACTCCATCCTCAACCCAAAAAGGTCCCACAAGTTCATCTTTGATGATACCAGCCCATACCAGTACCCCACCTCCACCTTGCTGGTGTCTGAGTCGGAGAGGAGCTCTCTGCCCTTTACTGATCCAGCCTCTGGCCCATCCATCTGGCCCATCAAGAGTCACTCTCATTTCATCAGTCCATAAAGGCTTTGAAAAGTCAGTCTTAAGATATTTCTTGGCCCAGTCCTGACATTTTATCTTATGTTTCTTGTTCAAAGGTGGTCGTTTTTCAGCCTTCCTTACCTTGGCCATGTCCCTGAGTATTGCACACCTTGTGCTTTTTGTTACTCCAATAACGTTGCAGCTCTGAAATATGTCAAAACTGGTGGCAAATGGCATCTTGGCAGCTTCACGCTTGATTTTCCTCAATTCATAGGCAGTTATTTTGCATCTTTTTTGCCTAACACGTTTCTTGCGACCCTGTTGGCTATTTGCCATGAAACGCTTGATTGTTTGGTGATCACACTTCAAAAGTTTGGCAATTTCAAGACTGCTGCATCCCTCTGCAAGACATCTCACAATTTTGGACTTTTCAGAGCCCGTCAAATCTCTCTTCTGGCCCATTTTGCCAAAGAAAAGGAAGTTGCCTAATAATTAAGCACACCTTATATAAGGTTTTGATGTCATTAGACAACACCCCTCCTCATTACAGAGATGCACATCACCTGATTTACTTCATTGGTAGTTGGCTCTCAAGCCTGAACAGCTTGGAGTAGGAGTAAGTATAAAAAGTATCATGTGATCAAAATACAACTTGCCTAATAATTCTGCTCACAGTGTAGATGTGTGGTGAGTACTTTGAACCCCCAACTGTTTTACTAAAGCAGAGCCGTGAAAATAAAAAATCCTTTTTTTCCACAAAAATGATTTTTAGCCCCCAGTTTTGCATTTTCCCAAGGGTAACAGGAGAAATTGGACCCCAAAAGTTGTTATCCAATTTGTCCTGAGTACGCTGATACCCCATATGTGTGAGAAAACTACTGTTTGGGCGCATGGCAGAGCTCGGAAGGGAAGAAGTGTCGTTTTGGAATTCAGACTTTGATGGAATGGTCTGTGGGTGTCACGTTGCGTTTTGCAGAGCCCCTGATGTACCTAAACAGTAGAAACACCCCACAAGTAACCCCATATTGGAAACTAGACCCTCCAAGAAACTTATCTAGATTGTGGTGATCGCTTTGAACCCCCAAGTGTTTCACTAAAGTTTATAATGCAGAGCCATGAAAATAAAAAATCTTTTTTCCACAAAAATGAATTTTAGCCCCCAGATTTGTATTTTGCCATGGGTAACAGGAGAAATTGGACCTCAAAAGTTGTTGTCCAATTTGTCCTGAGCATGCTGATACCCCATATGTGGGAGCAAACCACTGTTTGGGCGCACGGCAGAGCTCAGAAGGGAACGAGCACCGTTTTACTTTTTCAAAGCAGAATTGTATGGATTGAGTCATGTTAGGTCTTGTTTTTTGCGGGACGAGTTGATGTTTTTATTGGTATCATTTTTGGACACATGACATTTTTTTGATCGCTGTTTATTCCGATTTTTGTTAGGCAAAATGAACAAAAACCAGCAATTCATGAATTTCTTTTGGGGGGCGTTTATACCGTTCCTCGTTTGGTAAAATTGATAAAGCAGTTTTAGGGTATGTGTCCACGTTCAGGTTTGCTTCAGGCTTTGGTCAGGATTTTATGCAGGTAAAATCCTGACCAAAAATGCACCTGAGGTCACTGGCAGGTCACCTGCGGTGTTCCTGCGTGTTTTGCTCATTGTAGCAACATGCTGCAATCTGAAGAAACGCACCGCATGTGCGTTTTCGCGGGAAAAATGCATGCGTTTTTTACTGCACAGTGGAGACGGGATTTCATTAAATCCCCTCCACTATGCTGTAACATCTGGACGCTGTGTTTTTGACGCTGCGGCTCAGCGCTGCGTCAAAAACGCAGCGTTTCCTGAACGTGAACACATACCCTTATTCTTCGGGTCAGTACGATTACAGTGATACCTCATTTATATTTTTTTTACGTTTTGGCTCTTTTATACAATAAAAACTATTTTATAGGAAAAAAAAAAATTTTGCATTGCTTTATTCTGAGGGCTATAACTTTTTTATTTTTTCGCTGATGACGCTGTATGGCGGCTCGTTTTCTGTGGTACAAGATGACGTTTTCGGCAGTACAATGTTTATTTATATCTGTCTTTTTGATCGCGTGTTATTCCACTTTTTGTTCGGCAGTATGATGATAAAGCATTGTTTTTTGCCTAGTTTTTTTTTTACGGTGTTCACTAAAGGTTAACTAGTGGGACAGTTTTATAGGTCAGGTTGTTACGGATGCGGCGATACTAAATATGTGTACTTTTATTTTTTGTTTTATTTACATAAAGAAATGTATTTATTGGAACAATATATCTTTTTTTTTTTTTTTATTTAGGATTTTCTTTTTTTTTTTTTTTACACATGTAAATATTTTTTTTTTACTTTTTTACTTTGTCCCAGTGTGGGACATCATGGTAAAGTGTCAGATCGCTGATCTGGCACTTTCCAATGCACTGCGTCAGATCAGCGATCTGACAGGCACTGCAGGAGGCTTGCCGGCGCCTGCTCTGAGCAGGCGCTTGCAAGCCACCTCCCTGCAGGACCTGGAAGGATCACATCGCGTTGCTCCGAGGGTCTCAGGGAAGCACACAGGGAGCCCACTCCCTGCGCGATGCTTCCCTATGCCGCCGGAACGCTGCGATCATGTTTGATCGCGGTGTTCCGGGGGTTAATGTGCCAGGAGCAGTACGTGACTGCTCCTAGCATATAGTGGCGCCTGTCAGCTGTGATAGTCAGCTGACAACCTGCCGAATTGGCTGCGCTCCCCCCGTGAGTGCAACTGATCGCGCTAGACGTTCTATCCCGACGGGATAGTACATTTAATGTCAGAAAGGGGTTAATGTTACGTATCTGCACTCTGTGATATCTTTAGTGTGGCTTCTGTGCCTACTGTAGCTGCTGCTGCTGATGTTAACACAAATTTGTGGAAATGTGAACAGTCATGGTGGGTCTACATTTGCTGAGTTAGCTGTAGTGGAAGATGTGTCGGTCCCAATTATACTATTTCTATTCTTGTTATTCAGTTATTCCACTTCGGTGGTGTCAGGCTCTCATTTGTTTAAATGTGAATGCTCCTGGTTGGGTGTACTTCTGCTGGATTGGGCATAGCGGAAGACTACTTGGTCCCTATTATACTATTTCTACTGTGGTGAAATTGATTCCACTTTTGTGGTGTATGCCAATAATTTTTTGGAAATGTGAACACTCCTGGTTCGGTGTCCATCTGCTAGATTGAGTGTAGTGGAAGACCTATCGGTCCCTATCATACTATTTGTACTATGGTGAAATTGATGCCATTTCTGTGGTGTAAGGCCCTCATTTGTTTAAATGTGAACACTCCTGGTTGGGTGTCAATCTGCTGCATTTGGCGTAGTGGAAGACCTGTCGGACCCTATTATACTATTTCTACTGTGAAGAAATTGATACCACTTTTGTGGTGTCTGCCAGTAATTTTTGGAAATGTGAACATTCGTGGTTGGGTGTCCATCTGCTGGATTGGGTGTAGTGGAAGACCTGTTGGTCCCTATTATTCAGAGTGGGCTATTTAAATGGATACACCTAAATAAAATGAGAATGGTTGTGATATCAACTTCCTCTTTGTGGCACATTAGTATATGGGAGGGGGAAATCTTTTCAAGAAGGGTGGTGACCATGGCAGCCATTTTGAAGTCGACCATTTTGGATCCAACTTTATCATTTCCAATGGGAAGAGGGTCATGTGACACATCAAACCTATTGAGAATTTCACAATAAAAACAATGGTGTGCTTGGTTTTAAAGTAACTTTATTCTTTCATGAGTTATTTACAAGTTTATGACCACTTATAAAATGTGTTCAAAGTGCTGCCCATTGTGTTGGATTGTCAATGCAACCCTCTTCTACCACTCTTGACACACTGATAGCAACACCTCAGAAAAAATGCTAGCATAGGCTTCCAGTATCCATTTTTTCAGATGCTGCACATCTTCTATCTTCCCAGCTTAGACAATTGCCTTCAGATGACCCCAAAGATAAAAGTCTAAGGGGCTCAGTTCGGGAGACCTGGCCCACAATGACCAATCCACTTTCCAGGAAACTGTTCATGTAGGAATGCTCAGACCTGACACCCATAATGTGGTGGTGCACCATCTTGCTGGAAAAACTCAGGGAGCGTGCCATCTTCAGGGAACATGCCATCTTCAGTACATCTTCAGCCACTGATGTTTCTTCATTAGTGACAGTTTTCTTGCATCCACAAGGCAGCTTGCTAACTGTAGCATGGGAGATGGGTGGTCTCGTAAGGTGTCTTGCATTGAAATCTGCTGTAATTACCTGGGTACTGTGTTCACCAGACATCAACACAATTTCTATCCGCCCCTCATGTGTTAACCTCTGCGAAATGTCAATGGCTGTAAACAAAGAGAAACTTTTAAATAACTTGTAAATAACTCATGAAAGAATAAAGTCATGTTAAAACCAAGCACACCATTGTTTTTCTTGTGAAATTTTCAATAAGTTAGATGTGACCTGACTCCTCCATACATCTGTGACCTCGTCTCCCGGTACTTACCTACACGTAACCTTCGATCGTCTCATGATCTCCTTCTCTACTCCTCTCTCATCTCTTCCTCCCACAACCACATCCAAGACTTCTCCCGTGCTTCCCCTATACTCTGGAACTCTGTACCCCAACACCTCAGGCTCTTGCCTACCACGGAAACCTTCAAAAGGAACCTGAAGGCCCACCTCTTCTGACAAGCCTACAACCTGTACTGAACCATCGCATGACCAGCTCTACCCTCTTCTAGTGTATCCTCACCCATCCCCTGTAGACTGTGAACCCTCGCGGGCAGGGTCCTCTCTCCTCCTGTTCTTGTGTGTGCCTTGTTTTACTCATGTTTATTGTACTTGTCTATATTTGCCTCGTTCACATGTAAAGCGCCATGGAATAAATGGCGCTATAAAACTGTATAATAATAATAATAATGTGTCATATGACCCTCTTCCCAAAAATAAAGTTGGATCCAAAATGGCCGACTTCAAAATGGCCGCCATGGCCAACCACCACCCATCTTGAAAACTTTTCCCCCTCCCATATACTAATGTACCAAAAACAGGAAGTTGATGTCCCCAACCATTCCCATTTTATTTAGGTGTATCTATATAAATGGCCCACCCTGTACTATTTCTACTGTGGTGAAAATGATGCCACCTTTGTGGTGTCTGAAATTAATTTTTGGAAATGTGAACACTCTTGGTTGGGTGTCCGTCTGCTGCATTGGGTGTAGTGGAAGACCTGTCGGTCCCTATTATACTATCTATACTGTGGTGAAATTGATGCATGTTGCCTGTAGTAGTAGGGTTCCGAGACGTTAGGCCTCCATTTCCTTGGACTCAACTACCCGTCTTATTGTCCTTACATTTTTAATCACAATGTTAGTCTACAAAACTGATATTTATGCCACCTGAGTGTGGCTTAGCATGAATGCAGGTAGAGGTGTAGCATGTGGTATAAGGGCTCCCAACAAAGGAGGCCTACACCGATCCTTCAACCACCTCATTTTACTGTGATGTTCAATCGAAAACTGTAAATGCTGTCCCAGACCCCGATACCTCATGCCAGGCTGCTGCAGTGCCATGCTACAATTTGTACTGTGAGTGAATTGAGGCCACTTTCCTGGTGTCTGTCCCTCATTTGATATGTTTTGGCAGCATTTGGGGCCATTATAAGGTGTTGTGCATGCGTTTGTTTTTGCCTCCCATTGATATGAATGGCATTTGGCTATGTTCGGCGAATATTTGACGAATTAATAGGCGAATATTGCAAATTCAGTGATCGTAATCCGAACCGAACATTGAAATATTCGCTCATCTCTACTCCTGATTTAACTGTAATGTATACACAACATCACTTTCGGACTTTGGAGTAATGTAGAGCAGTGTAAAAGGAAGACACAAGTCTACGTACCAACTGTGCAAAATGTACAGAATTGTCAGCACAAAAACATTTATTTTTCCTTGACAGCTGATAATAAGATTTTAAATGTAAAACTTAAGCAAGGCCAACATCGATATGATGCTAGTTTGCTGACATCTCACATAAAAGTCTTGTTGACATAATCCTAACAGAATTATATCATACTGTGTACAAAATTGTTTGTACATTTGTTTGTTTAGTATATAACAAGAAATTGTTTAAATTGTTTTTGGCCAGGGTATAGCTGTTAATTTTTAGAAAATGAGATGTTTAAATTAGGATTACAAATACATTTTTGTCTATGCTCCATATTTTCCAGCTCCTTTGCTGTGCACTAATGTTGGCATGCACAGTTGTTTAAAGCTTTTGTTTGCTTAATGATACAGTTGTTAGAGAAGGTTTACAACATTATAACTCGGAGAATAATGAGAGCAATTTTATTTTCTCTAACATCCCCATAGAATAACACGAAAACAAAAAGCCTAGTAATGTTGGCAGAAACCATTTCGTGTTCTGTCTCATGTCTTTATTTGTGCACTTTTAGTGGCTTGGATTGCCAAAAAAGTGGAAGCTAAACTTTTCAAACTTCATTGGAAAATGTAAGAAAGAACACAGGATTTAACCATAATTAAAAAGCACAACACAGGTAGTCTACAGGTTACGAACTTACGAGTAGTGTTGAGCATTCCAATACCGCAAGTATCGGGTATCGTCCGATACTTGCGGTATCGGAATTCCGATACCGGGATTCCGATACTTGCCGCGTATCGGATACCGGAATCGGAAGTTCCCTGATTCAAAATGCACAAATTCAGCCAATGAGAATGATTCCAAGTGTGGGCACATCCTGTTCAGCATGGAGGGCATGAAACTACTGGCATGGCTGTGATTGGCTGCTGAAATGATGTCATGATGCAGTTTAAAAGTCGCTGGCGCCATTTTGCGCTCACTCTGCTGTGAATTCAGTTAGTGACAGGACGCTGTTTGCTGACTGAGGGCCAGTTTAGAGATAGCGATTTGCTTCTTTGTGCTTTTCAAAGGCTAATTTAGCAACCGCTGTGTTCACCTACTATTCACCTTGCTTTTGCCTTGTAGCGCTGTTTTCACAGCGATCTGCAAGGTCTGTGTGTGTGTGTGTGTGAGTGCAGCCCACTCTCTAGTCTGAGTGCAGCCATAGGCCATCCATAGCTGGTTGTATTCAGTTCAGGGAGGGTGGTTCATTGCCTCATACTGTTTTTTTTTTTTTTTTTTCAAGTAGTGTAGTCTGCTGCTCATTTTTTCAAAAATTTCCTATTAGTGTCTTTCCACCCGTCTCCAGCTAACTTGTGGAAAAACACTACATAGGATAAAGTAGAGGAGGGTTTTTGGGCCTTGCAGCGCCGTTTACGGCTGTCTGCACGGTCTCCGTGTGACTGCAGCTCGCCCTGTAGTCTGTGAGCAGCCATAGCCTGGTTGTCTCCAGCTCAGGGTTGTTCACTGCGTCATACCGTAAAATCAATTTTCCTTTTGTTTTAAGTACTGCAGGCTGCTGCACATTTTTTCAAAAAATTCCTATTAGTGTCTTTCCACCCGTCTCCAGCTAACTTGTGGAAAAACACTACATAGGATAACGTAGAGGAGGGTTTTTGGGCCTTGCAGCGCCGTTTACGGCTGTCTGCACGGTCTCCGTGTGACTGCAGCTCGCCCTGTAGTCTGTGAGCAGCCGTAGCCTGGTTGTCTCCAGCTCAGGGTTCTTCACTGCATCATACCGTAAAATAAATTTTCCTTTTGTTTTAAGTAGTGCAGGCTGCTGCACATTTTTTCAAAAAATTCCTATTAGTGTCTTTCCACCCGTCTCCAGCTAACTTGTGGAAAAACACTACATAGGATAACGTAGAGGAGGGTTTTTGGGCCTTGCAGCGCCGTTTACGGCTGTCTGCACGGTCTCCGTGTGACTGCAGCTCTCTCTGTTGTCAGTTCAGTCCCCAAAAAATAAATAAATAATAAAGTTCACCAAACACACCAGTGACACCACTTAACATTTGTGTAGGCCACATTAGCTCATATTAAAGTCTAGTCCACACTTTAGAAAATTAGTGTTTCTTATACCTGTTAGGAGTTGTTCAGGAATAAGCACACAAAGCCGTTAGTACTTTTCTGCTTATCCTTATCAGTCAACCAAGATGAAGAAGGCAGTGAGTAAGGCACGTGGGCGTGGGCGCGGAGCAGGGAGAGGACGTGGGGATTCTGTGCCTGCTGCAGGCACCGGTGACTCATCAGCACCCACTTTCACCAGGGAACAGTCCTTCATGCGCAGCTTTGTCGCAGAGCGCCGTACACCGCTGCTGCGTGAAGAACAAATTGAAGCCGTTGTCGGATGGATGGCAGCTAATGCATCAACTTCAATTAGTGCCACATCCTCTCAGACACAGAGCACTGGAGAGCAGCCATCTGTCTCTTCACCACCTGCCAAATTGCCCAGGCAGACAGAGAGCCCAGGACAGGAGCCGTCTCTACTTCTGTTCTCTGAATCTCTTGGCTTGGAAACAGGGGGACAGCCAAGCAGCATTGGAGAAATGGAAGAAGAGGCAGGGTGCAGTGATGCCCAACAACTTTTTCTCTCTTCCTCTGAAGAGGCGGGTGGGCCAGTGCTTCCGGTCACCACATCGCAGGCCGCATCCGCTGATGATGACACTCAGGTGCCACTTTCTGGTGCGTGCTCTGCTGCTGAGACTACCCAGGAGGAGCAGTTGGGGGCAGAGGGTAGTGTAGATGATGAGGTCCTTGACCCATCTTGGCGTGAGGGACAGGAAGGTGGTGGGAGCAGCTCTGAGGAAGAGATTCCCCGTACAGCCCAAAGAGGGAGAGGGAGGGGGAAGACTGCGGATCCTGCAGCCTCCGCTTTGGCACCCGTTAGGAGCATGTCTCTTCCAAAAGCCAAAAAGGGCGCTCCCAAGACTTGCAGTGCCTGGTCCTTTTTTGACACAGTTGCAGATGACATTTGCTATGTCAAAAGCAAGGTGTGTCATCACAAAGTAAAAAGAGGTCGAAATGTCAGCAACCTCAATACCTCCAACATGTGGAAACGTGCGCAACAGGCACGCGGCGGAGTTACAAAAACACACTGAAGAGCTAGGCCAAACAACAGCGGCAGCTACCACCTCTTCAGCTCATGTTGCCTCTTCCTCCAGCTCACACGCAGCTGGTTCGGCTTCCTCCCAGGATCGCCGTGGAAGAACCTCTGGCCCTGTTGTCCAGAGACCCGCTGTAATTCCACCCGCAGCACCACGTTCCCAGTCATCCACACACTCCCAGCCCAGTGTACAGCCATCGGTAGTACAGGCATGGGAGAAAAGGCGGCCTTTCTCGTCAAACCACCCACGAGCACAGGCTCTGACTGCAGGCATTGCCAAACTTCTGACACTGGAAATGCTGTCATTCAGGCTGGTGGAGACTGACAGCTTCCGTGACTTGATGTCATTGGCAGTCCCACAGTACAATGTGCCCAGCCGCTTTTACTTCAGCAGGCAAGCCATCCCTGCCCTGCACAAGCATGTGGAGGGACACATAAAACACGCGCTACTGAATGCCGTCAGTAGCAAGGTCCACCTCACCACCGATGCGTGGACCAGTCAAAATGGACAGGGGTGATACCTTTCCCTCACTGCCCATTGGGTTAATGTCGTTGAGCCGGGTACAGATCGTGCGAGTGGCGCAGGACGTGTCCTGCCCACTCCAAGGATTGCAGGAATCCATTCTGTACGCATTGACTCCTCCTCTTACACCAGTTCCTCAGAATCATCGCTGCAGGAGCCGTCACAGTCCACCTCCACATGGACCCGTGATGAACGTTTACCTGTTACGACCGACATGAGCACAGCCGTGGCCAAACTTCAACAGGCCGTCTTGAAATTAATTTCTTTGGGGAATCGAAGCCACACAGCGCAGGAGCTCTGGAATGCCATCAAGCAGGAGAGCGAAGTGTGGTTTGTGCCAGCGAATCTCCAGCCAGGCATGGTAGTGTTTGATAATGGCCGAAATCTGGTGGCAGCTCTGGGCCTCGGCAACCTCACTCACATCCCATGTCTGGCACATGTGCTCAATTTGGTCGTGCAGAGTTTTTTGAGGGACTATCCGGATCTTGATGCACTGCTGCACAAGGTCCGCCTAGAGTGTGCTCACTTGCGGCGTTCCAGCACGGCAAAAGCGCGCATTGCGGCTCTGCAGCGCCGACACCGCCTGCCAGAACATCGCATCATATGTGACCTACCTACCAGGTGGAATTCCACGTTACATATGTTGGAGCGGTTGTGTGAGCAGCAGCAAGCTGTAATGGAGTACCAGCTGCATCAGGCGCAAAGAAGTCGCACTCCGCGCCGTTCAGACTTCACAACCACAGAGTGGGCCACTATGAATGACGTCTGCCAGGTTTTGCGTCCCTTTGATTATTCCACGCGGATGGCGAGTGCAGATGATGCATTAGTCAGCATGACTGTCCCCCTTATCTGCCTGCTTGAAAAATCACTGCAAGCGCTAAGGGACGATGTTGTGGAAGAGGTGGAGGATGAGGATTCAACATTTCCATCATCTTCTGGACAGTCAGCGCCATGTGGTTCCTCACAAACGCGTAGGCAGGGGACAGTTTGTGAGGAGGATGAGGAGGAGTCAATGGAGGAGGAAGACATCCATCCAGAGGAGGGAGTTACACAATTGTCCAGTACTCAGTGTGTACAGCGAGGGTGGGGTGATGACGAGCGGGCAGAGATCACGCCTCCAGCAGGGGACAGCGTTTCTTGGGCAGTTGACAGTCTGCAGCACATGGTGGATTACATGCTGCAGTGCCAGAGAAACGACCGCCGCATCGCCCACATTCTCAACATGTCTGAATATTGGGTGTTCACCCTCCTTGATCCTCGCTACCGGGACAACGTAGAAAGCCTCATCACACCGTTGAACCGGGAGCGAAAAATGCGGGCGTACCAAGACACACTGGTGAATTCCATCATCTTCTCCATTCCAAGTGAGAGAAGTGCTGCTAGTGCATTACAAAGCAGCTCAGTGCGTCCAGGCAGTGGTGGAGGCTCTGCACAAAGAGGGAGCAGAAGCAGTGCCTCTGCCCAAGGCAAGAGCAGTATGGCCCAACTGTTGCACAGTTTTCTGTGCCCGCCACAAAAGTCAACACCATCACAGACGGCTCCAGTCAGCAGGAGGCAACGGTTCCGTCAGATGGTGACAGACTACATGTCTTGCCCTTTTGCTGTACTCCCAGACGGCTCTTCACCTTTCAAGTTTTGGGTCTCAAAGCTGGATACATGGCCCGAGCTAAGCCAGTATGCATTGGAGGTGCTGGCTTGCCCTGCGGCTAGTGTATTATCGGAACGCGTCTTTAGTGCTGCAGGTGGTGTACTAACTGACCGTCGCATGCGACTATCCTCCGATAACATTGACCGGCTTACTTTCCTGAAAATGAACAAGGCCTGGATCTCGCCGGAATTTGCCACTCCTCTTCCTGATTAAATAATTAGGTGACTGTCTACGTTATCCAGGTCTCCTGTTGTGTTCATCTTTCTACCACCTGAACTTAAATTCCTGGGCTCCAACACCGCCAGTTGAGGCTCAGAAGTGCCGTCTGCACAGTCAAAACATATGACCCAGTGTTATTGGGTTTCAGTAACGTCAGCTGATCCCCAGCTGTGTAGCCGGCAATGTGTCCTGCGACCGCCACGCTGACACAACAACTGAAATGTAAGGGAACCTGTCCCCCCCCCCCAAGGTGTTTGTTACTGAAGGAGCCACCTTGTGCAGCAGTAATGCTGCACAAGGAAAAGGTAGCTATTTTTGTTTAGCTCCTTGCACACGCAGAACTTAACACTTATAAAATGTGTCCACTGATACCGTAAAACCGTCCCGGAGGTGGTACTTTCCTTCGTAATGTGACGCAGCACAGCCGTCATTCTTCCCCCCCCGGCGCGGTGCGCCGGCTGCTCAGCGTTGTTTGATTCCGTCCCAGAGCCTGCGCTGTTATGTTATCCCTTGGCCAGGCACACTTAGCGCTGCTCATCTTCTGACATCATTTGTGTCAGGCTGGCTGCGCCTGTGCGGCCGCGCTGGCCGAGAGCCCGCCTCGCAGTGTCTTCTGATTTAATCCCACTGGGGGCCTGAGATCCATGGACATGCGCAGTGCATATCTGAACCTCCACCTCTCACTCATCTCCCTACGGCTTCTTCAGACTGTGCGGTGTCAGCTGGTCCCTAATAGCATGCCACGGCCGTGACACCGCACAGTCTGAAGAAGCCGTAGGGAGGGGAGTGAGAGGCGAGGATATGCACTGCGCATGGCCATGGATACCAGGCCCGCGGTGGGATTACATTAGACGACACTGCGAGGCGGGCTCTCGGCCAGCACGTCCGCACAGGCGCAGCCAGCCTGACACCAAATGATGCCAGAAGATGGGCAGCGCTAAGTGTGCCTGGCCAAGGGATAACATAACAGCGCTGGCTCCGGGAAGGAATCAAACAACGCTGAGGAGCCGGGGCACGGTGCCAAGGGGGTAGGAATGATGGCTGTGCTGCGTCATATTACGAAGGAAAGTCCCACCTCCGGGACGGTCTCACGGTATCAGGGGACACATTTTATAAGTGTTCAGTTCTGTGTTTGCAAGGAGCATAATGAAAAGAGCCACCTTTTCCTTTTGCATCCTTTGTGCTGCACAAGCTGGCTCTTTCAGCTACAAACGCCTTGGGGGGGTTAAAGGTTCCCTTTAGACTTTCTCCAATCAGGCTTCGGCCTACACTGTGTTCCTCTCCTCCTCCTCCTGTCCCTGGGCTCCAACACCGCTAGTTGTTGCCTGGTAGTGCTGTACGCACAGTCAACAGTCGCTCCTCTGTTATTGGGGTTCAGTAACGTCAGCTGTTCCCCTGCTGTGTGTGTGGCAATCCCTCCTATCTCCTCCACCACCTCCTCCTCCTCCTCCTGTCCCTGGGCTCCAACACCGCTAGTTGTCGTCCAGAAGTGCTGTCCGCACAGTCCCAACAGTCCCTCCTCTGTTATTGGGGTTCAGTAACGTCAGCTGTTCCCCTGCTGTGTGTGTGGCAATCCCTCCTATCTCCTCCACCTCCTCCTCCTCCTCCTCCTGTCCCTGGGCTCCAACACCGCTAGTTGTTGCCTGGTAGTGCTGTACGCACAGTCAACAGTCCCTCCTCTGTTATTGGGGTTCAGTAACATCAGCTGTTCCCCTGCTGTGTGTGTGGCAATCCCTCCTATCTCCTCCACCTCCTCCTCCTCCTCCTGTCCCTGGGCTCCAACACCGCTAGTTGTTGCCTGGTAGTGCTGTACGCACAGTCCCAACAGTCCCTCCTCTGTTATTGGGGTTCAGTAACGTCAGCTGTTCCCCTGCTGTGTGTGTGGCAATCCCTCCTATCTCCTCCACCTCCTCCTCCTCCTGTCCCTGGGCTCCAACACCGCTAGTTGCCGTCCAGAAGTGCTGTCCGCACAGTCCCAACAGTCCCTCCTCTGTTATTGGGGTTCAGTAACGTCAGCTGTTCCCCAGCTGTGTGTGTGGCAATCCCTCCTATCTCCTCCACCTCCTCCTCCTCCTCCTGTCCCTGGGCTCCAACACCGCTAGTTGCCATCCAGAAGTGCTGTCCGCACAGTCCCAACAGTCCCTCCTCTGTTATTGGGGTTCAGTAACGTCAGCTGTTCCCCTGCTGTGTGTGTGGCAATCCCTCCTATCTCCTCCACCTCCTCCTCCTCCTCCTGTCCCTGCGCTCCAACACCGCTAGTTGCCATCCAGAAGTGCTGTCCGCACAGTCCCAACAGTCCCTCCTCTGTTATTGGGGTTCAGTAACGTCAGCTGTTCCCCTGCTGTGTGTATGGCAATCCCTCCTATCTCCTCCACCACCTCCTCCTCCTCCTCCTGTCCCTGGGCTCCAACACCGCTAGTTGCCGTCCAGAAGTGCTGTCCGCACAGTCCCAACAGTCCCTCCTGTTATTGGGGTTCAGTAACGTCAGCTGTTCCCCTGCTGTGTGTGTGGCAATCCCTCCTATCTCCTCCACCACCTCCTCCTCCTCCTCCTGTCCCTGGGCTCCAACACCGCTAGTTGCCATCCAGAAGTGCTGTCCGCACAGTCCCAACAGTCCCTCCTCTGTTATTGGGGTTCAGTAACGTCAGCTGTTCCCCTGCTGTGTGTGTGGCAATCCCTCCTATCTCCTCCACCTCCTCCTCCTCCTCCTCCTGTCCCTGGGCTCCAACACCGCTAGTTGTTGCCTGGTAGTGCTGTACGCACAGTCAACAGTCCCTCCTCTGTTATTGGGGTTCAGTAACGTCAGCTGTTCCCCTGCTGTGTGTGTGGCAATCCCTCCTATCTCCTCTACCTCCTCCTCCTCCTCCTGTCCCTGGGCTCCAACACCGCTAGTTGTTGCCTGGTAGTGCTGTACGCACAGTCCCAACAGTCCCTCCTCTGTTATTGGGGTTCAGTAACATCAGCTGTTCCCCTGATGTGTGTCTGGCAATCCCTCCTATCTCCTCCACCTCCTCCTCCTCCTCCTCCTGTCCCTGGGCTCCAACACCGCTAGTTGCCGTCCAGAAGTGCTGTCCGCACAGTCCCAACAGTCCCTCCTCTGTTATTGGGGTTCAGTAACGTCAGCTGTTCCCCAGCTGTGTGTGTGGCAATCCCTCCTATCTCCTCCACCTCCTCCTCCTCCTCCTGTCCCTGGGCTCCAACACCGCTAGTTGCCGTCCAGAAGTGCTGTCCTCACAGAGCCAAACACCTCGCCAATGTGTTAATGGGGTTCAGCACCGCCAGCTGTTCCCCTGCTGTGTATACGGCAACGTGTACTGCGACCGCCACGCAGGCACAACAAGTTAAATTTAAGGGAACCTGTCCCCCCCCCAGGCGTTTGTTACTGAAGGAGCCACCTTGTGCAGCAGTAATGATGCAAAGGGAAAAAGTGCCTCTTTTCGTGGTGCTCCTTGCACATGCTGAACCTAACACTTATCAAATGTGTCCCCTCCTACCGTGATACCGTCCGGTAGGTGGAACTTTCCTTTGTGATGTGACGCAGCACAGCCATCATTCTTACCCCCTTGGCGCCGTGCGCCGCCTCCTCAGCGTTGTTTGAATCAGTCCCGGAGCCTGCGCTGTTAGGTTAGCCCTTGGCCATGCACACATTTTGCGCTGCCCGTCTTCTGACATCATTTGGTGTCAGGCTGGCTGCGCCTGTGCGGCCGCGCTGAACGAGATCCCGCCTCGTAGTGTCTTCTGATTTAATCCCACTGGGGGCCTGAGATCCATGGACATGCGCAGTGCATATCTGAACCTCCACCTCTCACTCATCTCCCTACGGCTTCTTCAGACTGTGCGGTGTCAGCTGATCCCTAATAGCATGCCACGGCCGTGACACCGCACAGTCTGAAGAAGCCGTAGGGAGGGGAGTGAGAGGCGAGGATATGCACTGCGCATGGCCATGGATCCCAGGCCCGCGGTGGGATTACATTAGACGACACTGCGAGGCGGGCTCTCGGCCAGCACGTCCGCACAGGCGCAGCCAGTCTGACACCAAATGATGCCAGAAGATGGGCAGCGCTAAGTGTGCCTGGCCAAGGGATAACATAACAGCGCTGGCTCCGGGAAGGAATCAAACAACGCTGAGGAGCCGGGGCACGGTGCCAAGGGGGTAGGAATGATGGCTGTGCTGCGTCATATTACGAAGGAAAGTCCCACCTTCGGGACGGTCTCACGGTATCAGGGGACACATTTTATAAGTGTTCAGTTCTGTGTTTGCAAGGAGCATAATGAAAAGAGCCACCTTTTCCTTTTGCATCCTTTGTGCTGCACAAGCTGGCTCTTTCAGCTACAAACGCCTTGGGGGGGGTTAAAGGTTCCCTTTAGACTTTCTCCAATCAGGCTTCGGCCTACACTGTGTTCCTCTCCTCCTCCTCCTGTCCCTGGGCTCCAACACCGCTAGTTGTTGCCTGGTAGTGCTGTACGCACAGTCAACAGTCGCTCCTCTGTTATTGGGGTTCAGTAACGTCAGCTGTTCCCCTGCTGTGTGTGTGGCAATCCCTCCTATCTCCTCCACCACCTCCTCCTCCTCCTCCTGTCCCTGGGCTCCAACACCGCTAGTTGTCGTCCAGAAGTGCTGTCCGCACAGTCCCAACAGTCCCTCCTCTGTTATTGGGGTTCAGTAATAATAATAATAATAATAATAATTTTATTTATATAGCGCCAACATATTCCGCAGCGCTTTACAACTTATAGAGGGGACTTATACAGACAACAGACATTACAGCATAACAGAAATCACAGTTCAAAACAGATACCAGGAGGAATGAGGGCCCTGCTGCTCGCAAGCTTACAATCTATGAGGAAAAGGGGAGACACAAGAGGTGGATGGTAACAATTGCTTTAGTTATTTGGACCAGCCATAGTGTAAGGCTCGGGTGTTCATGTAAAGCTGCATGAACCAGTTAACTGCCTAAGTATGTAACAGTACAGACACAGAGGCTATTAACTGCATAAAGTGTATGAGAACATGATGGAGGAACGTGATTATGTTGTTGTTTTTTATTAATAGGCCACACAGGGATAATTAGGTTAATGCGTTGAGGCGGTAGGCCAATCTGAACAAATGAGTTTTTAGTGCACGCTTAAAACTGTGGGGATTGGGGATTAATTGTATTAACCTAGGTAGTGCATTCCAAAGAATCGGCGCCGCACGTGTAAAGTCTTGGAGACGGGAGTGGGAGGTTCTGATTATTGAGGATGCTAACCTGAGGTCAGTAACGTCAGCTGTTCCCCTGCTGTGTGTGTGGCAATCCCTCCTATCTCCTCCACCTCCTCCTCCTCCTCCTCCTGTCCCTGGGCTCCAACACCGCTAGTTGTTGCCTGGTAGTGCTGTACGCACAGTCAACAGTCCCTCCTCTGTTATTGGGGTTCAGTAACATCAGCTGTTCCCCTGCTGTGTGTGTGGCAATCCCTCCTATCTCCTCCACCTCCTCCTCCTCCTGTCCCTGGGCTCCAACACCGCTAGTTGTTGCCTGGTAGTGCTGTACGCACAGTCCCAACAGTCCCAACTCTGTTATTGGGGTTCAGTTACGTCAGCTGTTCCCCTGCTGTGTGTGTGGCAATCCCTCCTATCTCCTCCACCTCCTCCTCCTCCTGTCCCTGGGCTCCAACACCGCTAGTTGCCGTCCAGAAGTGCTGTCCGCACAGTCCCAACAGTCCCTCCTCTGTTATTGGGGTTCAGTAACGTCAGCTGTTCCCCAGCTGTGTGTGTGGCAATCCCTCCTATCTCCTCCACCTCCTCCTCCTCCTGTCCCTGGGCTCCAACACCGCTAGTTGCCGTCCAGAAGTGCTGTCCGCACAGTCCCAACAGTCCCTCCTCTGTTATTGGGGTTCAGTAATGTCAGCTGTTCCCCTGCTGTGTGTGTGGCAATCCCTCCTATCTCCTCCACCACCTCCTCCTCCTCCTCCTGTCCCTGGGCTCCAACACCGCTACTTGCCGTCCAGAAGTGCTGTCCGCACAGTCCCAACAGTCCCTCCTCTGTTATTGGGGTTCAGTAACGTCAGCTGTTCCCCTGCTGTGTGTGTGGCAATCCCTCCTATCTCCTCCTCCACCTCCTCCTCCTCCTCCTGTCCCTGGGCTCCAACACAGCTAGTTGCCATCCAGAAGTGCTGTCCGCACAGTCCCAACAGTCCCTCCTCTGTTTTTGGGGTTCAGTAACGTCAGCTGTTCCCCTGCTGTGTGTGTGGCAATCCCTCCTATCTCCTCCACCTCCTCCTCCTCCTCCTCCTGTCCCTGGGCTCCAACACCGCTAGTTGTTGCCTGGTAGTGCTGTACGCACAGTCAACAGTCCCTCCTCTGTTATTGGGGTTCAGTAACGTCAGCTGTTCCCCTGCTGTGTGTGTGGCAATCCCTCCTATCTCCTCTACCTCCTCCTCCTCCTCCTGTCCCTGGGCTCCAACACCGCTAGTTGTTGCCTGGTAGTGCTGTACACACAGTCCCAACAGTCCCTCCTCTGTTATTGGGGTTCAGTAACATCAGCTGTTCCCCTGATGTGTGTCTGGCAATTCCTCCTATCTCCTCCACCTCCTCCTCCTCCTCCTCCTCCTCCTGTCCCTGGGCTCCAACACCGCTAGTTGCCGTCCAGAAGTGCTGTCCGCACAGTCCCAACAGTCCCTCCTCTGTTATTGGGGTTCAGTAACGTCAGCTGTTCCCCTGCTGTGTGTGTGGCAATCCCTCCTATCTCCTCCACCTCCTCCTCCTCCTCCTCCTGTCCCTGGGCTCCAACACCGCTAGTTGTTGCCTGGTAGTGCTGTACGCACAGTCAACAGTCCCTCCTCTGTTATTGGGGTTCAGTAACATCAGCTGTTCCCCTGCTGTGTGTGTGGCAATCCCTCCTATCTCCTCCACCTCCTCCTCCTCCTGTCCCTGGGCTCCAACACCGCTAGTTGTTGCCTGGTAGTGCTGTACGCACAGTCCCAACAGTCCCAACTCTGTTATTGGGGTTCAGTTACGTCAGCTGTTCCCCTGCTGTGTGTGTGGCAATCCCTCCTATCTCCTCCACCTCCTCCTCCTCCTGTCCCTGGGCTCCAACACCGCTAGTTGCCGTCCAGAAGTGCTGTCCGCACAGTCCCAACAGTCCCTCCTCTGTTATTGGGGTTCAGTAACGTCAGCTGTTCCCCAGCTGTGTGTGTGGCAATCCCTCCTATCTCCTCCACCTCCTCCTCCTCCTGTCCCTGGGCTCCAACACCGCTAGTTGCCGTCCAGAAGTGCTGTCCGCACAGTCCCAACAGTCCCTCCTCTGTTATTGGGGTTCAGTAACGTCAGCTGTTCCCCTGCTGTGTGTGTGGCAATCCCTCCTATCTCCTCCACCACCTCCTCCTCCTCCTGTCCCTGGGCTCCAACACCGCTACTTGCCGTCCAGAAGTGCTGTCCGCACAGTCCCAACAGTCCCTCCTCTGTTATTGGGGTTCAGTAACGTCAGCTGTTCCCCTGCTGTGTGTGTGGCAATCCCTCCTATCTCCTCCTCCACCTCCTCCTCCTCCTCCTGTCCCTGGGCTCCAACACAGCTAGTTGCCATCCAGAAGTGCTGTCCGCACAGTCCCAACAGTCCCTCCTCTGTTATTGGGGTTCAGTAACGTCAGCTGTTCCCCTGCTGTGTGTGTGGCAATCCCTCCTATCTCCTCCACCTCCTCCTCCTCCTCCTCCTGTCCCTGGGCTCCAACACCGCTAGTTGTTGCCTGGTAGTGCTGTACGCACAGTCAACAGTCCCTCCTCTGTTATTGGGGTTCAGTAACGTCAGCTGTTCCCCTGCTGTGTGTGTGGCAATCCCTCCTATCTCCTCTACCTCCTCCTCCTCCTCCTGTCCCTGGGCTCCAACACCGCTAGTTGTTGCCTGGTAGTGCTGTACACACAGTCCCAACAGTCCCTCCTCTGTTATTGGGGTTCAGTAACATCAGCTGTTCCCCTGATGTGTGTCTGGCAATCCCTCCTATCTCCTCCACCTCCTCCTCCTCCTCCTCCTCCTCCTGTCCCTGGGCTCCAACACCGCTAGTTGCCATCCAGAAGTGCTGTCCGCACAGTCCCAACAGTCCCTCCTCTGTTATTGGGGTTCAGTAACGTCAGCTGTTCCCCAGCTGTGTGTGTGGCAATCCCTCCTATCTCCTCCACCTCCTCCTCCTCCTCCTGTCCCTGGGCTCCAACACCGCTAGTTGCCGTCCAGAAGTGCTGTCCTCACAGAGCCAAGCACCTCGCCAATGTGTTAGTGGGGTTCAGCACCGCCAGCTGTTCCCCTGCTGTGTATACGGCAACGTGTACTGCGACCGCCACGCAGGCACAACAAGTTAAATTTAAGGGAACCTGTCCCCCCCCCAGGCGTTTGTTACTGAAGGAGCCACCTTGTGCAGCAGTAATGATGCAAAGGGAAAAAGTGCCTCTTTTCGTGGTGCTCCTTGCACATGCTGAACCTAATACTTATCAAATGTGTCCCCTCCTACCGTGATACCGTCCGGTAGGTGGAACTTTCCTTTGTGATGTGACGCAGCACAGCCGTCATTCTTACCCCCTTGGCGCCGTGCGCCGCCTCCTCAGCGTTGTTTGAATCAGTCCCGGAGCCTGCGCTGTTAGGTTAGCCCTTGGCCATGCACACATTTTGCGCTGCCCGTCTTCTGACATCATTTGGTGTCAGGCTGGCTGCGCCTGTGTGGCCGCGCTGGACGAGATCCCGCCTCGTAGTGTCTTCTGATTTAATCCCACTGGGGGCCTGAGATCCATGGACATGCGCAGTGCATATCTGAACCTCCACCTCTCACTCATCTCCCTACGGCTTCTTCAGACTGTGCGGTGTCAGCTGATCCCTAATAGCATGCCACGGCCGTGACACCGCACAGTCTGAAGAAGCCGTAGGGAGGGGAGTGAGAGGTGAGGATATGCACTGCGCATGGCCACGGATCCCAGGCCCGCGGTGGGATTACATTAGACGACACTGCGAGGTGGGATCTCGGCCAGCGCAGCCGCACAGGCGCAGCCAGTCTGACACCAAATGATGTCAGAAGACGGGCAGCGCAAAATGTGTGCATGGCCAAGGGCTAACCTAACAGCGCAGGCTCCGGGACTGATTCAAACAATGCTGAGGAGGCGGCGCACGGCACCAAGGGGGTAAGAATGACGGCTGTGCTGCGTCACATCACAAAGGAAAGTTCCAACAACCGGACGGTATCACGGTAGGAGGGGACACTTTTCATAAGTGTTAGGTTCAGCATGTGCAAGGACCATAATTAAAAGAGCTAAGTTTACCTTTTCCAGCATTAGTGCTGTACACGATGGCTCTTTCAGCTACAAACGCCTGGGGGGGGGGGTTAAAGTTTCCCTTTCAACTTGCTCCAGTGCAGGCTTCGGCCTACACTCTGCTCCCTCTCCTCCTCCTGCTGACCCTGGGCTCTAACACCGCCAGTTGGGGCCCAGATGTGCTAGCTGCACAGAGCCAAACACCAGCCAATGTGTCAGTGGGGTTCAGCACCGCCAGCTGTTCCCCTGCTGTGTAACCGGCAACGTGTCCTGCAACAGCCACGCAGACACAAGAACTGAAATTGATGGAAACCTGGCCCCCCTCCCCCAGGCGTTTCTACGTTTTACAGCCACCTTGTACGACAGTAATGCTGCATGTGTGCAAGGTGGCTCAGAAACTTATTCTCCTTGCCCATGTTGAACTGAACACGTCTAAAATGAGTCCTCTGCGACCATTAAAACGTCCCTCAGGTGTGATTTTCCTTTGTATTGACACGCAACAAGCTCCTTGGTAGCGCTGCCCGTCTTCTGGCATCATTGTTTGGCTGCCTGCGCCTCTGCGGCCGCCTTGCCCCACACAACGCCCCTCGGTGTCTTATTTATTTGGACTGCGAGGGTGTGATTGATGGGCATGAACGGTGCATTTCTTCGCCTGTCCCTCATCTCCTTCCGCCTTCTTCGGACTGTGCGTCTTCATGGCCGTGGCATGCGATAAGGGATCAGCTGACGCCGCATAGTCTGAAGCGGGTGTAAGAACCCAAGCGAGAGGCGAACATATGTACTGCGCCAGGCCATGAATCCCAGCCCCGCAGTGTTTTAACTATGTAAAGACACTGCGGGGCTGGCATTCATGGGCATCGCGAACCGCACCAGCCGACATGAAATGATGTCAGAGGATGGGCAGCGCTAAAAGCGCAAGGCCAAGGGAGAACACGAAAGCGCAGACTCCTGTGCAACAACTAATGATGCTCAGGAGGCCGCGCAAAGCACCAAGGTGGCATTTTTGCCAGCTGTACTGCGTCTCTTTACGAAGGGAACTCACGCCTCAAAATCAGTTTGACTGTGTAAGGGCCTAAATGTTATACGTGTTCCATTCAGCGTGTGCAAGGAGCAAAATTAAAAGAGCAACCTTTGACTTGTGCAGCATTACTGCTGCATAAGCTGTGGCTCTTCTAGTTTGTAACACCTGAGGGGGGGTTAAAGGTTACCTTTGAAATTGGTTCAATTAGGCTTCGGCCTACACTCCTCTCTGTTGTGAATTTGGATTCTGGGCTCCCCCGGTGGCTACTGGTGGAATTGAACTGGTGTTTTCATCTTCTCTGTTCACCTGTTCCCATCAAGATGTGGGAGTCGCTATATAACCTTGCTGCTCTGTTAGTTGCTTGCCGGTCAACAATGTTATCAGAAGCCTCTCTGTGCTTGTTCCTGCTCCTAGACAACTACTAGATAAGTTGGACTCTTGTCCATGTTTGTTTTTGCATTTTTGTTCCAGTTCACAGCTGTAGTTTCGTTACTGTGTCTGGAAAGCTCTTGTGAACAGGAATTGCCACTCTGGTGTTATGAGTTAATGCCAGAGTTTTAAAGTAATTTCTGGATGGTGTTTTGATAGGGTTTTCAGCTGACCATGAAAGTGTCCCTTCTGTCTTCTGCTATGTAGTAAGTGGACCTCAAATTTGCTAAACCTATTTTCATACTACGTTTGTTATTTCATCTTTATTGACCGCCAATACATGTGGGGGGCCTCTGTCTCCTTTCGGGGTATTTCTCTAGAGGTGAGCTAGGACTAATATTTTCCTCTGCTAGCATTATTTAGTCCTCCGGCTGGTGCTGGGCATCTAGAATCAACGTAGGCATGCTACCCGGCCACTGCTAGTTGTGCGTTAGGTTTAGTTCATGGTCAGCTCAGTTCCCATCTTCCAAGAGCTAGTTCCTATATATGCTTATGCTATGTTCTCTTGCCATTGAGAACATGACAGTTTGACCGGCCCACTAAAGGGTTAAAATCCTTGGCTGAGAAAGGAGAGAAATAAGAAGTCTGCTGAGAATTTTTTTTTTTTTTTTTTCTCCTTCTAATCTTTGAATGGCTCTGTGTCCACCTGTTTGTAATGGATCTTCAGAGTGTAACTGCAGGTTTGAATAATCTCGCCACGAAGGTACAAAATTTGCAAGACTTTGTTTGTCATGCACCTGTATCTGAGCCGAGAATTCCTTTGCCGGAATTTTTCTCGGGGAATAGATCTGGGTTTCAGAATTTTCGAAATAATTGCAAATTATTTTTGTCCCTGAAATTTCGCTCTGCCGGAGACCCTGCACAGCAGGTCAGGATTGTGATTTCCTTGCTCCGGGGCGACCCTCAAGACTGGGCTTTTTCATTGACACCAGGGGATCCTGCGTTGCTCAATGTGGATGCGTTTTTTCTGGCCTTGGGGTTGCTTTATGACGAACCTCATTTGGAGCTTCAGGCAGAAAAAACTTTGATGTCCCTATCTCAGGGGCAAGATGAAGCGGAAATTTACTGTCAAAGATTCCGTAAATGGTCTGTGCTTACTCAGTGGAATGAGTGCGCCCTGGCGGCGACTTTCAGAGAGGGTCTCTCTGATGCCATTAAGGATGTTATGGTGGGGTTCCCTGTGCCTGCGGGTCTGAATGAGTCCATGACAATGGCTATTCAGATCGATAGGCGTTTGCGGGAGCGCAAACCAGTGCACCATCTGGCGGTGTCCACTGAGAAGTCGCCAGAGAGTATGCAGTGTGATAGAATTCTGTCCCGAAGCGAGCGGCAGAATTTTAGACGGAAAAATGGGTTGTGTTTCTATTGTGGTGATTCTACTCATGTTATATCAGCATGCTCTAAGCGCACTAAAAAGCTTGATAAATCTGTTTCCATTTGCACCTTACCGTCTAAGTTTATTCTATCTGTGACCCTGATTTGCTCTTTGTCATCTATTACCACGGACGCCTATGTCGACTCTGGAGCCGCTTTGAGTCTTATGGATTGGTCCTTTGCCAAACGCTGTGGGTATGATTTAGAGCCTTTGGAGACTCTTATTCCTCTGAAGGGGATTGACTCCACCCCATTGGCTAATAATAAACCACAATACTGGACACAAGTAACTATGCGTATTAATCCGGATCACCAGGAGATTATTCGCTTTCTGGTGCTGTATAATCTACATGATGATTTGGTGCTAGGATTGCCTTGGCTGCAATCTCACAACCCAGTCCTCGACTGGAGAGCTATGTCTGTGTTGAGCTGGGGATGTAAGGGGGCTCATGGGGATGTACCTGTGGTTTCCATTTCATCATCTATTCCCTCTGAAATTCCTGAGTTCCTGTCTGACTATCGTGACGTCTTTGAAGAATCCAAGCTTGGTTCATTACCTCCGCACCGAGAGTGCGATTGTGCCATAGATTTAATCCCGGGTAGTAAATACCCAAAGGGTCGTTTATTTAATCTGTCTGTGCCTGAACATGCTGCTATGCGAGAATATATAAAGGAGTCCTTGGAAAAGGGACATATTCGTCCATCGTCATCTCCCTTAGGAGCCGGTTTTTTCTTTGTGTCAAAAAAAGACGGCTCTTTGAGACCATGTATCGATTATCGGCTTTTGAATAAAATCACTGTAAAATATCAATACCCATTGCCGTTGCTGACTGATTTGTTTGCTCGCATAAAGGGGGCCAAGTGGTTCTCTAAGATTGACCTTCGTGGGGCGTATAATTTGGTGCGAATCAGGCAGGGGGATGAGTGGAAAACCGCATTTAATACGCCCGAGGGCCACTTTGAGTATTTAGTGATGCCTTTTGGTCTTTCAAATGCTCCGTCAGTTTTCCAGTCCTTTATGCATGATATTTTTCGCGATTATTTGGATAAATTTATGATTGTGTATCTGGATGATATTCTGATTTTTTCGGATGACTGGGACTCTCATGTCCAGCAAGTCAGGAGGGTTTTCCAGGTTTTGCGGTCTAATTCTTTGTGTGTGAAGGGTTCTAAGTGTGTTTTTGGGGTACAGAGGATTTCCTTTTTGGGATATATTTTTTCTCCCTCTTCCATTGAAATGGATCCTGTCAAGGTTCAAGCTATTTGTGATTGGACGCAGCCCTCTTCTCTTAAGAGTCTTCAGAAATTTTTGGGCTTTGCTAACTTTTATCGTCGATTTATTGCTGGTTTTTCGGATATTGCTAAGCCATTGACCGATTTGACTAAGAAGGGTGCTGATGTTGCTGATTGGTCCCCTGACGCTGTGGAGGCCTTTCGGGAGCTTAAGCGCCGTTTTTCCTCTGCCCCTGTGTTGCCTCAGCCTGATGTTGCTCTACCTTTTCAGGTTGAGGTCGACGCTTCTGAGATCGGAGCTGGGGCAGTGTTGTCGCAGAAAAGTTCTGACTGCTCCGTGATGAGGCCTTGTGCCTTCTTTTCCCGTAAATTTTCGCCCATTGAGCGGAATTATGATGTTGGGAATCGGGAGCTTTTGGCCATGAAGTGGGCTTTTGAGGAGTGGCGCCATTGGCTTGAGGGGGCCAGACATCAGGTGGTGGTATTGACTGACCACAAAAACTTGATTTATCTTGAGACCGCCAGGCGCCTGAATCCTAGACAGGCGCACTGGTCATTATTTTTCTCTCGGTTTAATTTTGTGGTGTCATACCTACCGGGTTCTAAGAATGTTAAGGCGGATGCCCTTTCTAGGAGTTTTGAGCCTGACTCGCCTGGTAACTCTGAGCCCACAGGTATCCTTAAGGATGGAGTGGTATTGTCAGCCGTTTCTCCAGACCTGCGGCGGGCCTTGCAGGAGTTTCAGGCGGATAGACCGGATCGTTGCCCACCTGATAAACTGTTTGTTCCTGATGATTGGACCAGTAGAGTCATCTCTGAGGTTCATTCTTCTGCGTTGGCAGGTCATCCTGGCATTTTTGGTACCAGGGATTTGGTGGCAAGGTCCTTCTGGTGGCCTTCCCTGTCACGAGATGTGCGAGGCTTTGTGCAGTCTTGTGACGTTTGTGCTCGGGCCAAGGCTTGTTGCTCTCGGGCTAGTGGATTATTGTTGCCCTTGCCTATTCCTAAGAGGCCTTGGACGCACATCTCGATGGATTTTATTTCAGATCTGCCTGTTTCTCAGAAGATGTCTGTCATCTGGGTGGTGTGTGACCGTTTCTCTAAGATGGTCCATTTGGTTCCTCTGCCCAAGTTGCCTTCTTCTTCTGAGTTGGTTCCTCTGTTTTTTCAAAATGTTGTTCGTTTGCATGGTATTCCTGAGAATATCATTTCTGACAGAGGGACCCAATTCGTGTCTAGATTTTGGCGGGCATTCTGTGCTAGGATGGGCATAGATTTATCTTTTTCGTCCGCTTTCCATCCTCAGACGAATGGCCAGACCGAGCGGACTAATCAGACCCTGGAGACATATCTGAGGTGTTTTGTGTCTGCTGACCAGGATGATTGGGTTGCTTTTTTGCCATTGGCAGAGTTCGCTCTCAATAATCGGGCCAGCTCTGCCACTTTGGTGTCCCCGTTTTTCTGTAATTCGGGGTTTCATCCTCGATTTTCCTCTGGTCAGGTGGAATCTTCGGATTGTCCTGGAGTGGATGCTGTGGTGGAGAGATTGCATCAGATCTGGGGGCAGGTGGTGGACAATTTGAGGTTGTCCCAGGAGAAGACTCAGCTTTTTGCCAACCTCCACCGTCGTGTTGGTCCTCGGCTTTGTGTTGGGGATTTGGTGTGGTTGTCTTCTCGTTTTGTCCCTATGAGGGTCTCTTCTCCTAAGTTTAAGCCTCGGTTCATCGGCCCGTATAAGATATTGGAGATTCTTAACCCTGTTTCCTTCCGTTTGGACCTCCCTGCATCCTTTTCTATTCATAACGTTTTTCATCGGTCATTATTGCGCAGGTATGAGGTACCGGTTGTGCCTTCCGTTGAGCCTCCTGCTCCGGTGTTGGTTGAGGGTGAGTTGGAGTACGTTGTGGAGAAAATCTTGGACTCTCGTGTTTCCAGACGGAGACTCCAGTATCTGGTCAAGTGGAAGGGATACGGCCAGGAGGATAATTCTTGGGTGAATGCATCTGATGTTCATGCCTCTGATCTGGTTCGTGCCTTTCATAGGGCCCATCCTGATCGCCCTGGTGGTTCTGGTGAGGGTTCGGTGCCCCCTCCTTGAGGGGGGGGTACTGTTGTGAATTTGGATTCTGGGCTCCCCCGGTGGCTACTGGTGGAATTGAACTGGTGTTTTCATCTTCTCTGTTCACCTGTTCCCATCAAGATGTGGGAGTCGCTATATAACCTTGCTGCTCTGTTAGTTGCTTGCCGGTCAACAATGTTATCAGAAGCCTCTCTGTGCTTGTTCCTGCTCCTAGACAACTACTAGATAAGTTGGACTCTTGTCCATGTTTGTTTTTGCATTTTTGTTCCAGTTCACAGCTGTAGTTTCGTTACTGTGTCTGGAAAGCTCTTGTGAACAGGAATTGCCACTCTGGTGTTATGAGTTAATGCCAGAGTTTTAAAGTAATTTCTGGATGGTGTTTTGATAGGGTTTTCAGCTGACCATGAAAGTGTCCTTTCTGTCTTCTGCTATGTAGTAAGTGGACCTCAAATTTGCTAAACCTATTTTCATACTACGTTTGTTATTTCATCTTTATTCACCGCCAATACATGTGGGGGGCCTCTGTCTCCTTTCGGGGTATTTCTCTAGAGGTGAGCTAGGACTAATATTTTCCTCTGCTAGCATTATTTAGTCCTCTGGCTGGTGCTGGGCATCTAGAATCAACGTAGGCATGCTACCCGGCCACTGCTAGTTGTGCGTTAGGTTTAGTTCATGGTCAGCTCAGTTCCCATCTTCCAAGAGCTAGTTCCTATATATGCTTATGCTATGTTCTCTTGCCATTGAGAACATGACACCTCTCCCTCTCCTCCTCCTGCTGACCCTGGGCTCTAACACCGCCAGTTGGGGCCCAGATGTGCTGGCTGCACAGAGCCAAACACCTCGCCAATGTGTCAGTGGGGTTCAGCACCGCCAGCTGTTCCCCTGCTGTGTAGCCGGCAACGTGTCCTGCAACTGCCACGCAGACACAACAGACCCAAAGCTGCCGCCAGTGCAGGCATCGGCCTACACTCTGCTCCCTCTCCTCCTGGTGACCCTGGGCTCTAACACCGCCAGTTGGGGCCCGGTACTGCTAGCTGCACAGAGAAAAACACCAGCCAATGTGTCAGTGGGGTTCAGCACCGCCAGCTGTTCCCCTGCTGTGTAGCCGGCATCGTGTCCTGCAAAAGCCACGCAGACACAAGAACTGAAATTGAAGGGATCCTGTCGCTCCACCCCCAGGTGTTTGTGTGTTTTACAGCCACCTTGTACAGCAGTAATGCTGCATGTGTGCAAGGTGGCTCATAAACTTATTCTCCTCGCACATGTGGAACTGAAAACACGTCTAAAATGTGTCCTCTGTGTGACCATTTAACCGTCCCGGAGGTGTGACTTTCCTTTGTAATGACACGCAGCAACCCCCTTGGTAGCGCTGCCCGTCTTCTCACATCATTGTTTGGCTGGCTGCGCCTCTGCGGCAGCCCTGCCCGACACAACGCCCCTCGGTGTCTAATTTATTTTGACTGCGAGGGTGTGATTGACGGGCATGAGCAGTGCATATCTTCGCCAGGCTGTCACTCATCTCCTTCCGCCTTCTTCAGACTGTGCGGCTTCATGGCCGTGGCATGCGATAAGGGATCAGCTGATGCCACACAGTCTGTAGCAGATGTAAGGACACGAGCGAGAGGCGAACCTATGTACTGCGGCAGGCCATGAATCCCAGCCCCGCAGTGTGAAACACTGTAAAGACACTGCGGGGCTGGGATTCATGGGCATCGCGAACCGCACTAGCCGACATGAAATGATGTCGGAAGATGGGCAGCGCATGGCCAAGGGATAACGCAACAACGCAGACTCCTGTACATCAAAATGCGATGCTCAGGAGGCCGCGCCAAGAACCAAGGTGGTATTTTTGCCAGCTGTGCTGTGTCTCATTACGAAGGGAACTCCCGCCTCCAAGACAGATTGACTGTATAAGGGCCAAAATGTTGTACGTGTTTCATTCAGCTTGTGCAAGGAACAAAATTAAAAGAGCAACCTTTGAATTGTGCAGCACTACTGCTGCATAAGGCGTGGCTCTTCTACTTTGTAACACCTGAGGGGGGGTTAAAGGTTACCTTTAAAATTGGTTCAATTAGGCTTCGGCCTACACTCTGCTCCCCCTGCAGATCCTGGGCTCTAACACCGCCAGTTGGTGCCCGGTACTGCTAGCTGCACAGAGAAAAACACCAGCCAATGTGTCAGTGGGGTTCAGCACCGCCAGCTGTTCCCCTGCTGTGTAGCCGGCATCGTGTCCTGCAACAGCCACGCAGACACAAAGCTGCTACCAGTGCAGGCTTCGGCCTACACTCTGCTCCCTCTCCTCCTCCTGCTGACCCTGGGCTCTAACACCGCCAGTTGGTGCCCCGTACTGCTAGCTGCACAGAGAAAAACACCAGCCAATGTGTCAGTGGGGTTCAGCACCGCCAGCTGTTCCCCTGCTGTGCAGCCGGCAACGTGTCCTGCAACAGCCACGCAGACACAAGAACTGAAATTGAAGGGAACCTGTCCCCCCTCCCCCAGGCGTTTGTATGTTTTACAGCCACCTTGTACAGCGGTAATGCTGCATGTGTGCAAGGTGGCTCATAAACTTATTCTCCTTGCACACGCCGAACGTAACACGTCTACAATGTGTCCCCTGAGACCATTAAACCGTCCCTGAGGTGTGACTTTCCTTTGTAATGACACGCTGCAACCCCCTTGGTAGAGCTGCCCATCTTCTGACATCATTGTTTGGCTGGCTGCGCCTCTGCGGCCGCCCTGCCCGACACAACGCCCCTCGGTGTCTTATTTATTTTGACTGCGAGGGTGTGATTGACGGGCATGAGCAGTGCATATCTTCGCCAGGCTGTCACTCAGCTCCTTCCGTCTTCTTCAGACTGTGCGGCTTCATGGCCGTGGCATGCGATAAGGGATCAGCTGACGCCGCACAGTCTGTAGCAGGTGTAAGGACCCGAGCGAGAGGCGAACATATGTACTACGCCAGGCCATGAATCCCAGCCCCGCAGTGTTTTAACAATGTTAAGACACTGCGGGGCTGGGATTCATGGTCATCGCGAACCGCACCGGCCGACATTAAATGATGTCAGGAGACGGGCAGTGCTAACAGCGCAAGGCCAAGGGATAACACGACATCGCAGACTCCTGTACAGCAAATAACAACGCTCAGGAGGCTGCACCCAGCACCAAGGTGGGATTTTTGACATCTGTGCTGCGTCTCATTACGAAGGGAACTTTCGCCTCCAACACAGTTTGACTGTATAAAGGGCTAAATGTTATACGTGTTTCATTCAGCGTGTGCAAGGAGAAAAATTAAAAGAGCAACCTTTGACTTGTGCAGCACTACTGCTGCATAAGGTGTGGCTCTTCTAGTTTGTAACCCCTGAGGGGGGGTTAAAGGTTACCTTTAAAATTGGTTCAATTAGGCTTCGGCCTACACTCTGCTCCCCCTGCAGAGCCTGGGCTCTAACACCGCCAGTTGGGGCCCGGTACTGCTAGCTGCACAGAGAAAAACACCAGCCAATGAGTCAGTGGGGTTCAGCACCGCCAGCTGTTCCCCTGCTGTGTAGCCGGCATCGTGTCCTGCAACAGCCACGCAGACACAAAGCTGCCACCAGTGCAGGCTTCGGCCTACACTCTGCTCCCTCTCCTCCTCCTGCTGACCCTGGGCTCTAACACCGCCAGTTGGTGCCCGGTACTGCTAGCTGCACAGAGAAAAACACCAGCCAATGTGTCAGTGGGGTTCAGCACCGCCAGCTGTTCCCCTGCTGTGTAGCCGGCATCGTGTCCTGCAAAAGCCACGCAGACACAAGAACTGAAATTGAAGGGATCCTGTCGCCCCACCCCCAGGTGTTTGTATGTTTTACAGCCACCTTGTACAGCGGTAATGCTGCATGTGTGCAAGGTGGCTCATAAACTTATTCTCCTCGCACATGTGGAACTGAAAACACGTCTAAAATGTGTCCTCTGTGTGACCATTTAACCGTCCCGGAGGTGTGACTTTCCTTTGTAATGACACGCTGCAACCCCCTTGGTAGCGCTGCCCGTCTTCTGGCATCATTGTTTGGCTGCCTGCGCCTCTGCGGCCGCCCTGACCCACACAACGCCCCTCGGTGTCTTATTTATTTGGACTGCGAGGGTGTGATTGATGGGCATGAGCAGTGCATCAGTTCGCCTGTCCCTCATCTCCTTCCGCCTTCTTCAGACTGTGCGGCTTCATGGCCGTGGCATGCGATAAGGGATCAGCTGACGCCGCACAGTCTGTAGCAGGTGGAAGGACACGAGCGAGAGGCGAACCTATGTACTGCGCCAGGCCATGAATCCCAGCCCCGCAGTGTTTTAACTATGTAAAGACACTGCGGGGCTGGCATTCATGGGCATCGCGAACCGCACCAGCCGACATGAAATGATGTCAGAAGATGGGCAGCGCATGGCCAAGGGATAACGCAACAACGCAGACTCCTGTACAGCAAAATGCGATGCTCAGGAGGCCGTGCCATGCACCAAGGTGGTGTTTTTGCCAGCTGTACTGCGTCTCATTATGAAGGGAACTCTCGCCTCCAACACAGTTTGACTGTATAAAGGGCTAAATGTTATACGTGTTTCATTCAGCGTGTGCAAGGAGAAAAATTAAAAGAGCAACCTTTGACTTGTGCAGCACTACTGCTGCATAAGGCGTGGCTCTTCTAGTTTGTAACACCTGAGGGGGATTTAAAGGTTACCTTTAAAATTGGTTCAATTAGGCTTCGGCCTACACTCTGCTCCCCCTGCAGATCCTGGGCTCTAACAGCGCCAGTTGGTGCCCGGTACTGCTAGCTGCACAGAGAAAAACACCAGCCAATGTGTCAGTGGGGTTCAGCACCGCCAGCTGTTCCCCTGCTGTGTAGCCGGCAAAGTGTCCTGCAACTACCACGCAGACACAACAGACCCAAAGCTGCCGCCAGTGCAGGCTTCGGCCTACACTCTGCTCCCTCTCCTCCTGCTGACCCTGGGCTCTGACACCGCCAGTTGGGGCCCGGTACTGCTAGCTGCACAGAGAAAAACACCAGCCAATGTGTCAGTGGGGTTCAGCACCGCCAGCTGTTCCCCTGCTGTGTAGCCGGCAACGTGTCCTGTAAATGCCACGCAGACACAAAGCTGCCGCCAGTGCAGGCTTCGGCCTACACTCTGCTCCCTCCTCTCCTGCTGACCCTGGGCTCTAACACCGCCAGTTGGGGCCCGGTACTGCTAGCTGCACAGAGAAAAACACCAGCCAATGTGTCAGTGGGGTTCAGCACCGCCAGCTGTTCCCCTGCTGTGTAGCCGGCAATGTGTCCTGCAAATGCCACGCAGACACAAGAACTGAAATTGAAGGGAACCTGTTCCCCCTCCCCCAGGTGTTTGTATGTTTTCCAGCCACCTTCTACAGCAGTAATGCTGCATGTGTGCAAGGTGGCTCATAAACTTATTCTCCTTGCACACGTGGAACAGAACACGTCTACAATGTGTCCCCTGAGACCATTAAAACGTCCCTGAGGTGTGACTTTACTTTGTAATGACACGCAACAACCCCCTTGGTAGCACAGCCCTTCTTCTGACATCATTGTTTGGCTGGCTGCACCTCTGCGGCCGCCCTGCCCGACACAACGCCCCTCGGTGTCTTATTTATTTTGACTGCGAGGGTGTGATTGACATACATGAGCAGTGCATATCTTCGCCAGGCTGTCACTCAGCTCCTTCCGCCTTCTTCAGACGGTGCGGCTTCATGGCCGCGGCATGCGATAAGGGATCAGCTGACGCCGCACAGCCTGTAGCAGGTGTAAGGACACGAGCGAGAGGTGAACTTATGTACTGCGCCAGGCCATGAATCCCAGCCCCGCAGTGTGAAACACTGAAAAGACACTGCGGGGCTGGGATTCATGGGCATCGCGAACCGCACCAGCCGACATGAAATGATGTCAGAAGATGGGCAGCGCATGGCCAAGGGATAACGCAACGACACAGACTCCTGTACAGCAAAATGCGATGCTCAGGAGGCCGCGCCAAGCACCAAGGTGGGATTTTTGACATCTGTGCTGCGTCTCATTACGAAGGGAACTCTCGCCTCCAACACAGTTTGACTGTATAAAGGGCTAAATGTTATACGTGTTTCATTCAGCGTGTGCAAGGAGAAAAATTAAAAGAGCAACCTTTGACTTGTGCAGCACTACTGCTGCATAAGGTGTGGCTCTTCTAGTTTGTAACCCCTGAGGGGGGGTTAAAGGTTACCTTTAAAATTGGTTCAATTAGGCTTCGGCCTACACTCTGCTCCCCCTGCAGATCCTGGGCTCTAACACCGCCAGTTGGGGCCCGGTACTGCTAGCTGCACAGAGAAAAACACCAGCCAATGTGTCAGTGGGGTTCAGCACCGCCAGCTGTTCCCCTGCTGTGTAGCCGGCAATGTGTCCTGAAAATGCCACGCAGACACAAAGCTGCCGCCAGTGCAGGCTTCGGCCTACACTCTGCTCCCTCTCCTCCTGCTGACCCTGGGCTCTAACACCGCCAGTTGGGGCCCGCTACTGCTAGCTGCACAGGGATAAACACCAGCCAATGTGTCAGTGGGGTTCAGCACCGCCAGCTGTTCCCCTGCTGTGTAGCCGGCAACGTGTCCTGCAAACGCCACGCAGACACAACAGACCTCCAAATGCCTCCAGTGCAGGCTTCGGCCTACACTCTTCTCCCCCTGCTGACCCTTTGCTCCAACACTGCTAGTTGGGGCTCTAGGAAGACAAGCTTGAATAGGTCCCCATCCTGGTTCCAGCACCGTCAGCTGGTTCCGGGCAGAGCCTTTGGCTTAGGTGCCTCCCTCTGGGTATCCGAGTTCCACCAACGTCAGGTGGTCCTTGGTAGTGCTTTCAGGCACGGGTACCTCCTGCTTAGTAACCAGGTTCCAGTAACGTCAGCTGGTCCTCGGTAGTTCCATTGGCTCTTGGACCTTCGGCTACCCATCCGGGTTCCAGTACCGTCAGTTGGTTCTCGGCAGTGTCTTTTGCTCTTGTACCTTCTGCTCCCCATCCTGGTTCCAGTACCGTCAGCTGGTTCCGGGCAGAGCCTTTGGCTTAGGTGCCTCCCTCTGGGTATCTGAGTTCCACCAACGTCAGGTGGTCCTTGGTAGTGCTTTCAGCACGGATACCTCCTGCTTAGTAACTGGGTTCCAGTAACGTCAGCTGGTCCTCGGTAGTTCCATTGGCTTATGGACCTTCGGCTACCCATCCGGGTTCCAGTACCGTCAGCTGGTTCTCGGCAGTGTCTTTTGCTCTTGTACCTTCTGCTCCCCATCCTGGTTCCAGTACCGTCAGCTGGTTCCGGGCAGAGCCTTTGGCTTAGGTGCCTCCCTCTGGGTATCCGAGTTCCACCAACGTCAGGTGGTCCTTGGTAGTGCTTTCAGGCACGGGTACCTCCTGCTTAGTAACCGGGTTCCAGTAACGTCAGCTGGTCCTCGGTAGTTCCATTGGCTCTTGGACCTTCGGGTAGCCATCCGAGTTCCAGTTCCATCAGCTGTTTCTCGGCATTTTCTCAGCCTTCTTGTACCTTCTGCTACATTTCCAAGTTCAAGACCCTAAAGACGACGACCCGGAAGACCACCCCTAAGATGACGACGACACCAGAGACGACGACCACTGAGATGACGACGACCCTGGAGACGATGACCCTGAAGACCACCCCGATGACGACGACCCCGGAGACGACGACCCTGGAGATGACGACGACATGGGAGACCGAGAAGCAGAAGAACAAGAGGCTGCAGAACAAAGAGCAGACGAACATTAAGCATAAGACTAAATATCAGAGCAAAAGATATTATCTAAATTATAAGCAGAAGAAGACTAAGCAGTGTATGGGGGTGAGTCCGTTCCTCCTCGTGGTGCCCCTGGATAAAGCCTGATGCTGCAGGCCAAACTGAACGCGGACAAATGTAACTCTTTTGTGACAGGCAGAACGGAAGGTGTAATCTTCAAACTTTTATAGATAACAACTACGGGAATGCATGTCACAAATAAGAATATGATGAAGAATTTGAATATGAAATAGATAATAGTTAAATAAAAAGAATATGAACAATGTAAAAAAAAAAATATATAGGTAGAAGAAGAAGAAGATGAATAAGGTGAAGATAGTTGATGTCAAAGAAGCTGATGATGAGGATAATGAAGAAGAAAGTGTGGGAGAAGTAAAAAAGAAGGTGAAGGACATGGAAGTAGTGAAACATCAATATCTGTCAAAATAATAAAAAAAAATAACATAGTCAAAATCTTTCTAACGCCGAACGTCATAAAAAAAAACAAAAAAACCTGCTATTCTATTTGTTTGGGCTAAACCTCTGTGCCTTTAATGTCTCCGCCACCTCCCCCAATACATCCTACATTATTCTTAGTTGTTTTCCCTCATGTAGAATGAACCTACAAGGAAAGAAAGGGTTTATTTTAATTCCGATATTTTCGTCCCATTGACTTGCATTGGGATCGGGTATCGGTATTGGATTAGATCCGATACTTTGACGGTATCGGCCGATACTTTCCGATACCGATACTTTCCGATATCGGAAGGTATCACTCAGCACTAGTTACGAGTTAGATATGTTTTGCATCTTTGTTCATAACTCGAATATGTATATACTAGATGGTAGCCCGATTCTAACACATCAGGTATTCTAGAATATGTATGTAGTTTATTTATGAAGATTTTAGAATAATACATTGAATACACAGGATTTGGCCGACCGGGCGCGACCAATTAGCGAAGCGTGGTTCAAATCCCATGCCAATTCGCGGCCGGACTGCGCCTGTTGCTGATTGTTCGCGGCCGGCCACATAGTATATAACACAGCCACATAGTACATAGCACAGCCCACGTAGTGTATAGCACAGCCCACAGAGTATATAGCACAGCCCACGGAGTATATAGCACAGCCCATGGAGTATATAGCACAGCCCACGGAGTGTATAACAGCCCACATAGCATATAATACAGCCACGTAGTTTATAACAGCCTACGTAGCATATAACACAGCTCACGTAGTATATAACAGCCCACACACGCAATATATAACACAGCCTACGTAGTGTATAACACAGCCCACGTAGTGTATAACACAGCCCAAGTAGTATATAGCACAGCCACGTAGAATATTGCACAGCCACGTAGTATATAACACAGCCCATATAGTATATAGCACAGCCCACGTAGTATATAACACAGCCCACGTAATATGTAGCACAGCCACGTAGTATATTGCACAGCCATGTAGTATATTGCACAGCCACATAGTGTATTGCACAGTCCACGTAGTATATTGCACAGCCATGTAGTATATTGCACAGCCACGTAGTGTATTGCACAGTCCACGTAGTATATAGCACAGCCCACGTAGTATATTGCACAGCCACGTAGTTTGTTGCACAGCCACGTAGTATATGTCACAGCCCACATAGTATATTGCACAGCCCACGTAGTATATAGCACAGCTACGCAGTATATAGCAGAGCCACATACTATATTGCACAGCTGACATAGTATATTGCACAGCCCAGGTAGTATATAGCACAGCCACGCAGTATATTGCACAGCCGATGTAGTATATTGCACAGCCACGTAGTATATTGCACAGCCGATGTAGTATATTGCACAGCCCAGGTAGTATATAGCACAGCCACGCAGTATATTGCACAGCTGACATAGTATATTGCACAGCCACGTAGTACATTGCACAGCCCACGTAGTATATTGCACAGCCCAGGTAGAATATAGCACAGCCACGCAGTATATTGCACAGCTGAAGTAGTATATTGCACAGCCCACACAGTATATTGCACAGCCACGCAGTATATTGCACAGCCGACGTAGTATATAGCACAGCCCACATAGTATATAGCAATGTGGGCATCATATCCCTGTTAAAAAAAGAATAAAAATAAAAAATAGTTATATACTCACCCTCCGTCGTCCCCCCGGATCCAGGCGAGGCGTTTACCGATGCTCCTTGTGACGCTCCGGTCCCAAGAGCGCATTGCGGTCTCGCGAGAATATGACATAGCGGTCTCGAGAGACCGCTACATCATCATCTCGCGAGATCACAATGCATGGAGCGGTCACCGGAGCGTCGCGAGGAGCGGGAAAGGCCTGTTCCTGATCCGGGGGGTTCCTGGTCACACAGGGTTAGTAGCAGCGTTAACGGACTGCGTTACACCGCGGCATAACTCGGTTCGTTAACGCTGCCTTTAACCCTGTGTGAGTGCTGACTGGAGGGGAGTATGGAGCGGGCACTGACGGCTGGGGAGTAGGGAGGGACTAATTCTCGGCCGGACTGTGCCCGTCGCTGGCGGCCGCGACCAATCAGCGACGCGGGATTTCTGGGACAGACAGACGGAAGTGCCCCTTAGACAATTATATAGTAAAAGTTGGAAAAGTACGTTTAGAAAAGAAAATTATACTCACCTCACCGCTGACCTTTCAATCCATTCCTCTTCTTTCCTCCATTGTTCACTGCATCTTCAGCCTCTTCCCTATAGATAAGGACCACATTAAGGCCTCAGAGTATGTGTCCACGGGCCGGATTACATCTGGATTAGCTGCGGATTGAACGCTGTGTACAACTGCAGCATTCAACCCGCAGTGTCCATACGTTACAGCATAGCGGCGGCCCTGCATTTACGGACATGCGTCACGTCTTTTTAGAACGCAGCATGCCTGTTTACCTTGCGGCGATGCTCCGTCGCCGCAAGGAAAATTACAGGTTCTATGTAGAGTGTGCGGCGATTCCGGATGTGTGCAATGAACTGCGCGTACAGAAGGGGGGGGGGGCGCTTTGGGCGGTGCGGGTATTCCGCTCTGTCCAAAGCGCCATCAATCCAGACAGTGGACACATACCCTTAGAGGTTGCTGCACAACATAAGGATACAATATCAATTTTGCAACTTTATTACGCGCAGTGACCTCAGGGGCATAGATGCAGCCGGAAGTCTTGGAGATGCAGTCTAAAAAAGTAGAAAAAGAGGACCCAACAGCAAGCAGTCGGGCAACTGGAGAGTTGAGTATTCGTTTTTGTTTTTTTTTCTTTAAACCAATACTCATTTCTCCTGTTGCTCCACCGCTCACCATCTGGCCCTCTTCTTTCAGTCATTGGGTATGCCGCATCTCCAGCCTCTTCAGCATAAATCAGGACTTCTGGTCACATCCAGGCTGGAACGATGATAACGCAACTTTATGACATGCATTGAGCACGTGGCCAGAGAACCTAACCTATAGTGAACAGGTTGGGGATGCGACACGTGATCGATGAAAGAAGAGGTTAGGACAGTGGACAATAGGGTCAGTGGTAAGGCGAGTATTACTTGTTGTTTTTAACATTCGTTATTATGGGTTGTACATAGGTCGGATTCTCATACTGTCTCTGCTCTTACACTTTATGCTGGCCCACATAGCAAGCCAAATTTTTATCATAGATATATTCATTTACAGGCTTCATTCAGACTCACTGTTCTCCACACACCTATTGCTGTGTATGAAACTGTTCACATGTCCAGAGCTTTTTGCCAACAGATTCATCATTTGCGGGATTTTTTAAGTCAGTTTTCTATCTTTTTTTGCCCTGTGGTATAGTGATGTTTTTTGTGCCAAATTCATCAAAATGGCATTAATTTTGCACAAAGTAATATAAAGTATTTTTTTCTGTTTTTAACAACTTCATGACCAGAGGTATTTTCGACTGCGTTTTTTGCTACTCTTCTTCCCAGAGCCATAACTTTTTCATTTTTCCTTCAATATGGCCATGTGAGGATTTATTTTTTGTGGAATGAGTTGTATTTTTGAACGACACCATTGGTTTTAACATATCTTGTACTGGAAAACAAGAAACAAATTCCAAGTGTGATGAAATTGCAAAAAAGTGCAATCCCAATAGTTTTTTGTTTTGCTTTTTTACTAGGTTTACTAAATGATAAAACTGACCTGCCATTATGATTCTCCACGTAATTACGAGTTCATAGACACCAAACATGTCTTGGTTCTTTTTTTATCTAGGTGGTGAAAAAAAATCCAAACTTTGTTAAAAAATATTGCACCATTTTCCAACATCCTTAGTGTCTCAATTTTTCATGATCTTGAGTTGGGTGAGGGCTTATTTTTTTGTGTGCCAAAGCTTACTTTTTTAATGATACCATTTTGGTGCAGATATGATCTTTTGGTCATCCGTTATTGCATTTTAATACAATGTTGCAGCGACCAAAAAAACATAATTCTGGCGTTTTGACTTTTTTCTGCTACACTGTTTAGCGATCAGGTTAATAATTTTATATTGATAGATCGGGCGATTCTGAAAGCGGCAATACCAAATATGTGTTTGTTTGATTTTTTTACTTTTTTATTGTATTGTTTTATTTTGAACTAGATGGCAGCCCGATTCTAAAGAATCGGGAGTCTAGAATCCATATATACTTTATTTATTCAAATGTAAGAATAATACAATTAATAAATAATAGTAAGAAAGAACAAAAAATGGCTGCACTCACCAGCTCTTGACAATTCTTGTTATTTAAGGTACAGTTACACAGGATCCATGAACATGCTTATGAGGGGAGTGATGAAAGACATCAGACAACAACTTTGCGTGTTGTGGCAAATGCCACAACAACGGTTCTTTGCTTAAGAACAATAATGTAAATAATAAATAATATGTATCAATAACTATGTATATTGGTATGTTCTATGACATTTTAAAATATTTCATTATTATGTGGAAAAGCTCTTAGTACCCATACTGGCGCATACTTGTGTGCCCATCAGGTATTTTCACAGTAATTTTACATCTGATGGGTTGGTATGAAACGTTTTTAATCATCTCTTGGGCTTAGCTAAGCCTTCATTTTAAATAATTCTAATAAGTACAACAGAAATAAAAGCCTTTTTGTGTATCCAAATTTTTTGTGTTTATTTTTACAGAAGTGTAAAATTTAAGAAATCAACGTTCATAGTACACCGATGGGCTAATATAAGCATGCCCATCAACCACGTCACGGTAGCCTTTGAACTGATGGGTCCTAACTAACTGATTCCTATTTCTTAATACTCAAACCTCTTTCACATCTGCATGTTTCTGATATTTGCAGAAGTAATGTTAAAAACAATACAACTTCCACACTTGGCACCAAAGAACTGACCTACAACACACTTTCAGCAAGTGCCATGCAATGTAGATGAAGCTTGGAGTTAACTTGCAGTAAATGCGGCAAACGCGGCTTCGACAATTGCATTAAATGCAGCCACAACAAAAACACTGGTAAGTGGAGATTTTGTGGCGAAAACTGCAGAAACCACATGTGCCGCACCTGCCGCAAGTGAAGTACAAATTCCGTATACATTGCATGAAACTTACAGCAAGAGTGGCGTGGGTCAGCCCTTAGGCAGGAAGTGCAGAAATAGCCTTTTTTCCACCATAAATTCTCCAAATAGCAGAAAAATGTTGATGTGAAAGCAAAATCTCTATTCTTTCCCTATCTATCTAAATATGTACCTATCTATATATCTATTTCTATGTACAGAACACACCTGGAGATAGAGATGTGTGTGAACAGCCATCCCACCCGTCTCTTACCTGTTCACAAAAACCTCACCCTTTTTAAAAACAAAATGAAATCTCTCAGCAGCTATACTGCTGGAGCTTCAAATACAGGTTCCTATCACCAAATACAGGCATTTGGATGATACACATCTTACATCTTGTACTTAATGTGTGTTCTACTTACCTATAAAAATATGTATTGATATATCATATTTCTAAATTTATGTAGATATGATATAGAGTTATTAACCCTATATGCTAATGAGTACGTATGTTATATACGTATTTCCTACATAAGTACTTAAAATCTATATGTCTATGGCTACACTAATTTTTTATTTTTTATTTTTTTTTCCTTATCTCTATACATAGAATTTGCCTATTGCTGTCTATGTTATTAGAAAAACTGAATAATGAAAAAAAAGAAAAGTAACTTTAAACTAAAATATTTTTGTAGATAATATTACGTGTGAAGACTTTAGTACTATCAGCCAATAATTGTCCTTGAAGTGGTGTATTAACCACTTTAACCCTCACATTGCAACATTGCTTCACCCTGGAAAAAGCAACATACAATTGACCATGGGCAAAAGCAGGTTCTGGTAGATAAATGCCAACTCGATGGAGGGTCTGCCCTTGAGATTTATTTATGGTCATTGCAAATGCGGGCTTGATAGGAAATTGTCTCCGTCTTAATTTAAAAGGTAATCCAGTCTCTGATGGACACAAATCAATTCGTGGAATGAATACCACATTTCCTGCTGCTGACCCACTAATTACTTTAGCCAGTATGATATTGGCATGTAAGGCAGTGACAATGAGCTGCGTACCATTGCAGAGACCTTTGTTCGTGTTCAGATTACGTAATAACATGACAATGGTGCCAATTTTAAGTTTCAGCCGATGTGAAGGCATTCCAGTTGGTGTTAGTGAATTCAAAAACTCAAGTGGGTATTGATCAAGGTCATCAGCTTCATCAGGATCGATGGAATCATCACTGATATATTCAGTATAGTCACCTATCAATAAATCCATGACTTGGGAATTGACTTTCTCAACGTCCTCATTTTTTGGACATAAAATTGCATGAGATGCAGCTGTATTTATGCTTTCGGTGTCATTCACATCAATACAAAGATTATCTCCAAAAATTTCAATTATTAAAGAGCCAGTGCATACCATGTCTGGAGGAATTTCAATTACATCATCTCCAAGGTTATGTTCATTAGATAGTTCACCATTTCCCAGTTGAAGCAACCAACTGCTGTAGTGAGGATCAATGGAGCGCATGTTGTTAATAAGTGGCAGGCGAGTAAAATGTTGCCAGTGTTGTGAATATTTTATACAGCTCTCTACAACATCAGTTCTTGTCCCATGAGGGATGACAGGAAGACATTGTCTAAAGTCGCCTCCAAAAACAATCACTTTACCTCCAAACGGTGTTTTTTCTTTGTGAGCTACATTTGTTGTCATGACATCACGTAAAACTCTATCAATGACATGCAATGCATATTTGGATAGCATTGTGCACTCATCAATAATAAAAAGTTTAGTGCTGTGCAAATCTTTTGCTGCATCGGTATCATTCTTAATCCTGGAAACAGATGTTTCATTCACAGGAATTGGAATCCCATAAAGAGAATGAATGGTTCGTCCACCTTGTAGCAAGTTGGCGGCAATTCCAGTAGTGGCAGCAGGTGACACAATGTCTCCTTGTCCTCTTAGCTGATGTAGGAGTAGATGATATAGGTACGTTTTTCCGCTGCCACCAGGACCATCAAGGAAAAAACACTTTGCTGTAGAATTAGTGTCTTCTAAAGCTTGAGTGATAGCATCAAAAGCAAAAAGTTGGTCCTCATTTAGAGTAGCTTTCATTTCAGCAGCTGCTGATAACTCATAATCTTTATCATACTGTGGGAGGAGGTGTTGTTTCTTGACTGGACGTGGCAAATTAAAATCAGTATAAGTTTTGCCATGAGCTTTAAGAACATGTTGGACATCTGTCATAGCATAGCCTTCACAATTGACACACTCCAGAGTGTCGGAGTGGTGTGCATAGCAGTAGTCTTCTACAAAGTGTTCCTTAAATTCATCCCATAAGTCCCGAGGTTTAGCTGGAGGACCAAAAATACAAATGTAGGCAAACATGTCACGTAGCTGTGCTGGCATGTTGAGAATACTGGCATCAAGTAATGTATTTCTCCACAGACTATCATCAAATAGTAAGCCAAGAGCTAATGCCGCATCTTTGAAGGTTTCATGTGTGACTCCGTGTACAGTTTTTATGCTGTCAAAACTGGTTGCACCTTTGACATGTAACAATAACAATCTTAAATAGTAGCGTTCTTGGTCTTTCACACTGACAGTATACATTCGTCCAATCACAGAACCACCTGCTCGCTTTCTAACTTCCCAAGAACCTTCTTTCCAAACATAGTTTTCGGGAATTTCACGGTATAAATAAATATGAGCATGATGGTCGTTCTGATTAAGCTTGAAGTAGGCCATAAGTGTAGAATTTTGATGGAGCTTTTGTTTGATGTTTCCAATAGAGTCATCCTCATGAAAATAGAGTGGCTGAGAATGCGGTAGATGTACAGCAAGGCGAATGATGCTATGAGATTGTTTATGCATTGGATATGAGAATATTCGCCAAGCTGCCTCTGGTGCACTGTGCACTGACATATCTTGAATCCATGAATTGGTGTGTTTCATCATGTTGGATGTTAGTCTGGCAGATTTCAAGATTGGCTTTATCATGTCCTTTGTAGACGTATTTAAATAAATATTTCACAGCCTGAATGGAACCACAAACTTCGACATTTATATGGCACTTGTATTTTAATAGCAGGAACGGATTATATGGAACCACCCACGAATTGTCAATCATGTTAGAATGGTGTTGAAAAGATGGGCCAAAGTGTCTGCGATAAGTAGGATAGGCGTCCTTAGCTATGATGGTTCTTGGTTGCAAATCTTTAGGGAAACCTTTTGTACACTTCCCCAGATCCATACAGGGAGAATTTGGGTTGTGTTCTCCACACGGACCATGAATCATATGTTGGAGAACAATTTTATGGAGCTGACGGTAGTGGGTAGGATTGGGAATTTCAGCCCACACTGTATTGTCTATGTCCTCCTCAGTCCTTAATTTGGAGTTGCTGTCCAGAATAATCAAAATGTGAGCGTGTGGAAGGCCACGTTTTTGAAATTCAATTACATGAACCATAGCGCAAACTTTCCCAAATAATCCGTTGTTAATGTCTTTTAAAAGTGCTTCCAGTTTTATTTTGAAAACACGTGCCACCAAATCAGGTCTATGTTCCACACGCTGCCAAGGTTCCAAATTCTCAGTAATCTCATTCCATTTCGGATTACAGGTCATGGTGATGAATAGATCAGGACGACCATATTTAGTCACAATAGCCATGGCATCCTGGTACCGCTGCTGCATATTCCTGGGACTGCCTTCAAACGAAGATGGTAAAATGACCGTTTTTCCAATGGGGATGCCCTTCTCAATGGATTTTTTCTGGAGATGTTCCTGGAGTACACAATAATCCTCTACTTTCAAATCCTTTTGGTGTTGACGGATATAATTTAGGCGATTTGCCTCGATTTTCACATAAGCATCCACTAAGTACTGCTGAGTGAGTTTGCCACCATTCAGGAGTGGATTAAACTGATTACGGACAGACAGCACATAGCAGTAATATTGCAGTTGTGTAACTCTGCGTGGACTTTGCCCTTGTTGCTTGAGGCCATCATGCCAGCCCTGGTCTCCGTAAGGGAAAAATAAAGGATAGAGTAAAGCATCTAAATTACTGTGTAGAATGCTGACCTGTTGTGTTCTTGGCGCCAAAGGATTTTTGGGGTCCGGTTGTAAATGTATTAAAATATCACGATTAAATGGTGGCTCTCCATTGTCATTTTCAAATACGACAGCAACTTCATTGACAGTTGGATTATTATATCGGAGAGGGTCTTGATTCCGATCTTGTTTAAGGGCCATGATGATATTTGGCATGAGAGTGCCATTAGCTTCAGCTTTAAGATGTTCTTCATGTTCCACATCTCGTAACATTTTGTAGGCAGCAACAAAGGGATTCACATTGTCTAACTGAAGAGCAATTATACTCATCAAAGTGGGATGACATTTTTGATTTTGTTCACAGTTTAAACGTTGTTCATTCGCGGTAGCGGTATCCAAAATATACAGTTGGGCATAAGCTGCAACTTGATCATCACTGGGATGTAGGGTTCCAGTACGATGATATATTTGTCCATGTATACGGAAACAGTAAGGGCCATGTCCAGGTGGAGGGGATATATTGGCACCCATGGAGGCGAAAGCAAATGAGCTGTTAATACTACAAATATTTTCCATGAGATTCTTACTGAACTCACTCTCCCCTGTCAGCAATTGTTTAAAGACCTCGGGATATTGGGGTATAGGTATATGCACTTTACTCTTGTGACAACACAGAGTAAAATTTTTATCTGCTGGTATCTCAGCATTAAAATGTAATGCTTGACAATGTTCACATAAATAGTTCATAGGACCACAGGAGTGTTCTACTATGGTACTGTCATCATTAGTAAAACCTGTAGGATGTTGAGGTACAGGTTGTGGTAACGGAGCATTGGAATGTTTCTTTAAGCCAACATATATAAAGCGTGGACCTGGTAGAGGATCTTCACTGTCCACAGATTCAATCACTGAGGAGTTGGAAGGTGTATCGTGGTCAGGGTTTATTAATATGGAGGTGCAAGCGTTTTTTTTGCGCCGTTCACAGCGTGCACCAGCTGCATTTGGTAATGGTTTGTTTGTTGCCTTAGAAGAGTCAGGTGTGAAGCATGTCTTATAAGCAGACTTAATGGTGTACAGGCGACGGCGTTTATCATTTGGAGTGTAAGTAGGACAGTGTTTGCGCTTACGTGCAGATTTACCAACGGTTAAAGGAGCTTCAGGCTGCACACATTCTATGAATGGAGACAAAGAAGCTGTATTGTGGGCAGAATCTATGACTGAGGACGTGGAAATATTATGTTTGCAACGTTGAGAGCGTGCAGCAGCAGCTTTATTACTTAATCGATTAGTTTTGTCCTCAAAAGACTCATTAGTAATGCGTTTATTGCAAGCAGCATTAACAGTGTCCAGGCGCTTCTGTCTGTCCTCTGTAGTCTCGTTAGCATGCTGTTTGCGCTTACGTGCGGCATCGGCGGCTTTTCGCTCTGCGTCATTGGTATACTTATTATCAGACCTGATGTTACGTGCGCCATCAGCAGCTTTGGGCTCTGTGTCATTAGTATACTTAACAGTGTCCAGGCGCTTGCATCTATCCTCTGTACTCTTGTTAGCACGCTGTTTGCGCTTACGTGCAGCATCGGTGTCTTTTCGCTGTGCGTCATTGGTATACTTATTATCAGACCTGATGTTACATGCGCCATCAGCAACTTTGGGCTCTGTGTCATTAGTATACTTAACAGTGTCCAGGCGCTTGCATCTATCCTCTGTACTCTTGTTAGCATGCTGTTTACGCTTACGTGCAGCATCGGCGGCTTTTCGCTCTGCGTCATTGGTATACTTATTATCAGACCTGATGTTACGTGCGCCATCAGCAGCTTTGGACTCTGTGTCATTAGTATACTTAACAGTATCCAGGCGCTTGCATCTATCCTCTGTACTCTTGTTAACACGCTGTTTGCGCTTACGTGTGGCATCGGCGGCTTTTCGCTCTGCATCATTACCATACTTTATATCAGACCTGATCTTACGTGCGCCATCAGCAGCTTTACACACTGTGTCATTAGTATACTTAACAGTATCCAGGCGCTTGCATCTATCCTCTGTACTCTTGTTAACACGCTGTTTGCGCTTACGTGCGGCATCGGCGGCTTTTCGCTCTGCATCATTACCATACTTTATATCAGACCTGATCTTACGTGCGCCATCAGCAGCTTTGGACTCTGTGTCATTAGTATGCTTAACAGTATCCAGGCACTTGCATCTATCCTCTGTACTCTTGTTAACACGCTGTTTACGCTTACATGCGGCATCGGCGGCTTTTCGCTCTGCATCATTACCATACTTTATATCAGACCTGATCTTACGTGCGCCATCAGCAGCTTTGGACTCTGTGTCATTACTATACTTAACAGTGTCCAGGCGCTTGCATCTATCCTCTGTACTCTTGTTAGCACGCTGTTTACGCTTACGTGCGGCATCGGCGTCTTTTTGCTCTGCATTATTAGTATACTTTATATCAGACCTAATCTTACGTGCGCCATCAGCAGCTTTGGGCTCTGTGTCATTAGTATCCTTACTATTAGAGCTCATGTTGGCTAAGCTAAACAGCTTTAAGAGTGGTGGTGGCAAACAACAGGTTAATAAGAGGCAGTGTCAGGTAGTAGGAAAATAGCCAGTTAATAATAGGCAATAGTTCTTTGCAGGAATACAGATATTAATAAATAGGCAGTTTATATTGCAGAGAAATTGCTGGGCAATAATGGACAATGTCCTTATGTGGCAAATAATAGAGCAATATACCCAGTGTGGCAAAGAAGAGGTTAATAAATGGCAGTCTCTCAGTATAACAGTCAGTGAATAATAGGCAGTATATGGAGAAAACACCAAACAAAAGTTCAAAATTGGTGTGAAAATGTCACTGAACCACTTCACAACTAAATATATATAGTTTTGGTAAATGGTATTATCATTTTTTTGACGAAATTCGGCAGGAGCTTGAAGAGCGATGTCACTGGGACTGCCTCCACGCAGTAGAAACTTGCTGTGAGGTAAAAATTCAAAAATCACACCAAAATGGCAGGCGGAGTGTGTCACAGTATGGCACATTTCTGATTGGTCGCTCGCGGCAGGCGGCAACCAATCAGAAAAGTGCCGCGCACCACGAAGGCATATATCTTTGTCCACCCTGAGTGGGTGTAGGACGCTGGTGACGTCACTTATCTCCGGACATTATCTCCGGACAAAGCCACGGAAGTTGGCACAAATTGCCGGAAGTAGTATTCTAGGCAATTATATATTAGATTGTCCTGTCACCAGCCATGTGTACGATTATCAGCCAAAAGCCTCTCTGGAACCAATAATCACCCCATGTAAAGGTATCTTTATAAGTTAAAGATTCAGAATACTATGACTTTTATCATATCCTGAACAGTCAAGTTTTTTATGAACCGTTAAGGTTTTCTGGTTGAAGTAAAAAAAACTCTGAGTGTTTACAGTTTGAAACCATAAAATGTTGAAAAATTATGTCATTCTTGAGTATATCACTCAATGGTGCTCATAAACGTGTCAAATTTGATCTATAATATACTTTAATATACGTTACTTTAATCTTTAATATACTTAAGAACAGGGCCCCAGACATCACACAGGGGGTCTGAAACACCGCACAGTGGTCCAAAATATCGCTGTGCTCTGCCTGGGGCCCCATATGCTGCCTGGGGCCCTGTGCTCTGCCTGGGGCCCCATATGCTGCCTGGGGCCCCTGTGCTCTGCCTGGGGCCCCTGTGCTCTGCCTGGGGCCCCATGTTCTGCCTGGGGCCCCTGTGCTCTGCCTGGGGCCACTGTGCTCTGCCTGGGGCCCCTGTGCTCTGCCTGGGGCCCCATATGCTGCCTGGGGCCCCTGTGCTCTGCCTGGGGCCCCTGTGCTCTGCCTGGGGCCCCATGTTCTGCCTGGGGCCCCTGTGCTCTGCCTGGGGCCACTGTGCTCTGCCTGGGGCCCCATATGCTGCCTGGGGCCCCTGTGCTCTGCCTGGGGCCCCTGTGCTCTGCCTGGGGCCCCATGTTCTGCCTGGGGCCACTGTGCTCTGCCTGGGGCCCCATAAGCTGCCTGGGGCCCCTGTGCTCTGCCTGGGACCACTGTGCTCTGCCTGGGGCCCCATATGCTGCCTGGGGCCCCTGTGCTCTGCCTGGGGCCCCATATGCTGCCTGGGGCCCCTGTGCTCTGCCTGGGGCCCCATATGCTGCCTGGGGCCCCTGTGCTCTGCCTGGGGCCCCTGTGCTCTGCCTGGGGCCCCATATGCTGCCTGGGGCCCCTGTGCTCTGCCTGGGACCACTGTGCTCTGCCTGGGGCCCCATATGCTGCCTTGGGCCCCTGTGCTCTGCCTGGGGCCCCATATGCTGCCTGGGGCCCCTGTGCTCTGCCTGGGACCACTGTGCTCTGCCTGGGGCCCCATATGCTGCCTGGGGCCCTTGTGCTCTGCCTGGGGCCACTGTGCTCTGCCTGGGGCCCCATATGCTGCCTGGGGCCCCTGTGCTCTGCCTGGGGCCCCATATGCTGCCTGGGGCCCCTGTGCTCTGCCTGGGGCCCCTGTGCTCTGCCTGGGGCCCCATGTTCTGCCTGGGGCCCCTGTGCTCTGCCTGGGGCCACTGTGCTCTGCCTGGGGCCCCATATGCTGCCTGGGGCCCCTGTGCTCTGCCTGGGGCCCCATATGCTGCCTGGGGCCCCTGTGCTCTGCCTGGGGCCCCTGTGCTCTGCCTGGGGCCCCATGTTCTGCCTGGGGCCACTGTGCTCTGCCTGGGGCCCCATAAGCTGCCTGGGGCCCCTGTGCTCTGCCTGGGACCACTGTGCTCTGCCTGGGGCCCCATATGCTGCCTGGGGCCCCTGTGCTCTGCCTGGGGCCACTGTGCTCTGCCTGGGGCCCCTGTGCTCTGCCTGGGGCCCCATATGCTGCCTGGGGCCCCTGTGCTCTGCCTGGGGCCCCTGTGCTCTGCCTGGTGCCACTGTGCTCTGCCTGGGGCCCCATATGCTGCCTGGGGCCCCTGTGCTCTGCCTGGGGCCCCTGTGCTCTGCCTGGTGCCCCATGTTCTGCCTGGGGCCCCTGTGCTCTGCCTGGGGCCACTGTGCTCTGCCTGGGGCCCCATATGCTGCCTGGGGCCCCTGTGCTCTGCCTGGGGCCCCATATGCTGCCTGGGGCCCCTGTGCTCTGCCTGTCTTAATAATGTCCGTTATATGCTTTGAAATTCGGATCTTTAATTTGCATACAGTGGAACTGATACACATTTTATTACAAACCGAACAACTAATTTCATAAACCACATCTTAGGTGTTACAGTTTATGAAATTCCCTATATTGTAACAGCAAGTTACAATATAGGGAATTGGCTGTGAAATCCCAGGACCTTTCTGACAGTATCGAGAGCGTGATGCGGTGACGTCAGACAAGTTATAGGGATATACCGCGAGACACTGGGCAGTGGCAGCTCAGTGTCAGTGTCTCTGCTGCATGACAGGCTGTATGGTCGCCTCATGCAACCATGCAGCCTGCCCTCTAGATGCAGCAGACCTAGACCAGTCATGGGACAAATGGATTATCATATTCTCAGCGGAAAGGTGTTGTTATATGTTATATTAATTCTCCTGCAAGGGACAATGGTGTCACTGGAATGACGTATGGTTTAATTAAGATTTAATAAAGTCTGTGTAATTGTTTCAATTAAAGGACTTTATGCTGGGTGTGTGTGTTTTTTTTATATTATCACTATGGGGTTAGTAATGGGGGGCATCTTATAGATGCCTCTCATTTACTAACCTATGGACTTGATGTCACCTGACAATATAAAGGTGACATCAACCCCCTAACTATCACCCCGCTACAGGGCAAGTGGGAAGAGGGAGGCTAAGTGCCAGAATTGGCACATCTTATAGATGCGCCTTTTCTGGTGTCACTGAGAGCTGATGTTTTTAGCATAAGAGGGGCAATAATATCCATGGTCCCTTCCTAAGCTTTTAATATCACCCTACAGCTGTCTGCCTAGCTTTTGCTGTTTATTAATTATAGGGGACCCTATGTCATTTTTTGGGGGGACCCCCATTTTAATAGTATAGTATACGGCTGTGAGCTGATATTAATAGCCGGGTAAGCTCCATGGGTATTACCCCCTTCCCAGGCTATAAACATCTGCCCCCAGTTGTCGGCTTTCCTTCTACTATTTAAGAAAATTATGCGGGAGCCCATGCCATTTTTTTCAGAAACAAAATCTTTTAAAGGGACTCAAGGGACACAAGGCAATCTTGCCTTACGCAGGCGTGTACTATGGAGGACAGAGAATGAACTTCAATCCAATATTGCAGCCAGCATTCAGCCAGCGGGTAAGGAAAGGGTGAATCAAACACCCGAAAACCCCACCCCTATGGCTGAAAATTGTTCCCTCCAAATTCAGGTGACAGAGTCCCTTTAATAATTAAATACATGTACAGTAAGCTGCACACACAGTAATTGTATATGACACTGATATCTACTGTATATGTCTATCTATTTTTTGTATTTCTACTGTATGTAATCCATCTATTCTATCCTGCTGTGATTTTACTGTAGATGGCTGCTGAATTTCTGGCTTTTTAACTATCTATTATCTCTCTATCTATTATCTATCTATCGATCATCTATCTATTTAACTATTATCTATCTATTATCTATATACACTGCTCAAAAAAATAAAGGGAACACTAAAATCCCACATCCTAGATATCACTGAATGAAATATTTCAGTTGTAAATCTTTATTCATTACATAGTGGAATGTGTTGAGAAAAATAAAACCTAAAAATGATCAATGTAAATCACAACTAATATCCCACGGAGGTCTGGAGTTTGAATGATGCTTAAAATCAAAGAGGAAAATGAAGTTACAGGCTGATCCAACTTCAGTGGAAATGCCTCAAGACAAGGAAATTATGCTCATTAGTGTGTGTGGCCTCCACATGCCTGAGTGACCACCCTAAAATGCCTGGGCATGCTCCTGATGAGGCGGCGGATGGTCTCCTGAGGGATCTCCTCCCAGACCTGGACTAAAGCATCCACCAACTCCTGGACAGTCTGTGGTGCAACGTGACATTGGTGGATGATGCGAGACATGATGTCCCAAATGTGTTCAATCGGATTCAGGTCTGGGAAATGGGCAGGCAAGTCCAAAACTTCAATGCTTTCATCTTGCAGGAACTGCTGACACACTCCAGCCACGTGAGGTCTGGCATTGTCCTGCATTGTGAGGAACCCAGGGCCAACCTCACCAGCATATGGTCTCAAAAGGGGTCTGAGGATCTCATCTCGATAACTAATGGCAGTCAGGCTACCTCTGGCCAGCACATGGAGGGCTGTGCGGCCCTCCAAAGAAATGCCACCCCACACTATTACTGACCCACTGCCAAACCGGTCATGCTGAAGGATGTTGAAGGCAGCAGATCGCTCTCTACAGCGTCTCAAGACTCTGTCACATCTGTCACATGTGCTCAGTGTGAACCTGCTTTCATCTGTGATGAGCACAAGGTGCCAGTGATGAATTTGACAATCCTGGTGTTCTGTGGCAAATGCCAAGCATCCTGCACGGTGTTGGGCTGTGAGCACAACCCCCATCTGTGGACGTCGGGCACTCAGACCATCCTCATGGAGTCATTTTCTAACTGTAAGTGCAGACACATGCACATTTGTGGCCTGCTGGAGGTCATTTTGCAGGGCTCTGGCAGTGCTCCTCCTGTTCCTCCTTGCACAAAGGATGAGGTAGCGGTCCTGCTGCTGGGTTATTGCTCTTCTACGGCCCCCTCCACGTCTCCTGGTGTACTGGCCTGTCTCCTGGTAGCACTTCCAGCCCCTGTACACTACGCTGACAGACACAGCAAACCTTCTTACCACAGCTCACATTGATGTGCTATCCTGGATGAGCTGCACTACCTGAGCCACTTGTGTGGGTTCTAGAGTCCATCTCATGCTACCACGAGTGTGAAAGCACAACCAACATTCAAAAGTGACCAAAACATCAGCCAGAAAGCATTGGTACTGAGATATGGTCTGTGGTCCCCACTTGCCGAACTACTCTTTTATTGAGTGCGTCTTGATAATTGCCAATAATTTCCATCCTTCCATTTGCACAACAGCATGTGAAATTGATTGTCAAACAGTGTTGCTTCCCAAGCGGACAGTTTGATTTCACAGAAGTTTTATTTACTTGCAGTTATATTCTGTTGTTTAAGTGTTCCCTTTATTTTTTTGAGCAATGTATTATCTATCTATCTATCTATCTATATATGTATGCTTTAACCCCTTCACCCCCAAGGGTGGTTTGCACGTTAATGACCGGGCCAATTTTTACAATTCTGACCACTGTCCCTTTATGAGGTTATAACTCTGGAACGCTTCAACGGATCTTGGCGATTCAGACAATGTTTTCTCATGACATATTATACTTCATGATAGTGGTAAAATTTCTTCGATATAACTTGCGTTTATTTGTGAAAAAATCAAATATTTGGCGAAAATTTTGAAAATTTCTCAATTTTCCAAATTTGAATTTTTATGCCCTTAAATCACAGACATATGTCACGCAAAATACTTAATAAGTAACATTTCCCACATGTCTGCTTTACATCAGCACAATTTTGGAACCAAAATTTTTTTTTGTGACGGAGTTATAAGGGTTAAAATTTGACCAGCAATTTCTCATTTTTACAACACCATTTTTTTTTAGGGACCACATCTCATTTGAAGTCATTTTGAGGGGTCTATATGATAGAAAATACCCAAGTGTGACACCATTCTAAAAACTGCACTCCTCAAGGTACTCAAAACCATTTTCAAAAAGTTTATTAACCCTTCAGGTGTTTCACAGGAATTTTTGGAATGTTTAAATAAAAATAAACATTTAACTTTTTTTCACACAAAATTTATTTCAGCTCCAATTTGTTTTATTTCACCAAGGGTAACAGGAGAAAATAGACCCCAAAATTTGTTGCACAATTTGTCCTGAGTACGCTGATACCCCATATGTGGGGGTAAACCACTGTTTGGGCGCATGGCAGAGCTCGGAAGGAAAGGAGCGCCATTTGACTTTTCAATGCAAAATTGACTGGAATTGTGATGGGACGCCATGTTGCATTTGGAGAGCCCCTGATGTGCCTAAACATTGAAACCCCCCACAAGTGACACCATTTTGGAAAGTAGACCCCCTAAGGATCTTATCTAGATGTGTGGTGAGCACTTTGACCCAACAAGTGCTTCACAGAAGTTTATAATGCAGAGCCGTAAAAATAAAAACTCATATTTTTTCACAAAAATGATCTTTTCGCCCCCAATTTTTTATTTTCCCAAGGGTAAAAGAAGAAATTGGACCCAAAAAATTGTTGTGCAATTTGTCCTGAGTACGCTGATACCCCATATGTGGGGGTAAACCATTGTTTGGGCGCATGGCAGAGCTCGGAAGGGAAGGAGCGCCATTTGACTTTTCAATGCAAAATTGACTGGAATTGAGATGGGACGCCATGTTGCGTTTGGAGAGCCCCTGATGTGCCTAAACATTGAAACCCTGTACAAGTGACACCATTTTGGAAAGTAGACCCCTTAAGGAACTTATCTAGATGTGTGTTGAGCACTTTGACCCAACAAGTGCTTCACAGAAGTTTATAATGCAGAGCCGTAAAAATAAATAAATCATATTTTTTCACAAAAATGATTTTTTTGCCCCCATTTTTTATTTCTCCAAGGGTAAGAGAAGAAATTAGACCACAAAAGTTGTTGTGCAATTTGTCCTGAGTACGACGATACCCCATATGTGGGGGTAAACCACTGTTTGGGCGCATAGCAGAGCTCGGAAGGGAAGGAGCGCTATTTTACTTTTCAATGCAAAATTGACTGGAATTAAGATGGGATGCCATGTTGCGTTTGGAGAGCCCCTGATGTGCCTAAACATTAAAAACCCCCACAAGTGACACCATTTTGGAAAGTAGACCCCCTAAGGAACTTATCTAGATGTGTTTTGAGAGCTTTGAACCCCCAAGTGTTTCACTACAGTTTATAACGCAGAGCCGTGAAAATAAAAATTATATTTTTTTTTCACAAAAATGATTTTTAGCCCCCAGTTTTGTATTTTCACAAGGGTATCAGGATAAATTGAACCCCAAAAGTTGTTGTCCAATTTGTCCTGAGTACGCTGATACCCCATATGTGGGGAGGGAAGCACTGTTTGGGCGCATGACAGAGCTCGGAAGGGAAGGAGCGCCATTTGGAATGCAGACTTAAATGGATTGGTCTGCAGGCGTCACGTTGCATTTGCAGAGCCCCTGATGTACCCAAACAGTACAAACCCCCCACAAGTGACCCCATATCGGAAACTAGACCCCCTAAGGAACTTATCTAGATGTGTTGTGAGAACTTTGAACCCCCAAGTGTTTCACTACAGTTTACAACGCAGAGCCGTGAAAATAAAAAATATTTTTTTTCCCACAAAACTTATTTTTTGGCCCCCAGATTTGTATTTTCCCAAGGGTAGCAGGAGTACTTGGACCCCAAAAGATGATGTCCAATTTGTCCTGAGTACTCTGATACCCCATATGTTGGGGTAAACCCCTGTTTGGGCACACGGGAGAGCTCTGATGGGAAGGAGCACTGTTTTCCTTTTTCAACGCAGAATTGGCTGGAATTCAGATCGGATGCCATGTCCCGTTTGGAGAGCCCCTGATGTGCCTAAACAGTGGAAACCCCCCAATTATAACTGAAACCCTAATCCAAACACACCCCTTACCCTAATCCCAACAGTAACCCTAACCACTCCTCTAACCCAGACACACCCAACCCTATTCCCAACCGTAAATGTAATCCAAACCCTAACCCTATCTTTAGCCCCAATCCTAACTGTAGCCCCAACCCTAGCCCCAACCCTAGCCCTAACCCTAGCCCTAACCCTAGCAATAACCCTAGCCCTATCACTAGCCCTAACACTAGCCGTAACACTAGCCCTAACCCTAGCCCTAACCCTAGCACCAACCCTAGCCCTAACCCTAGCCCTAACCCTAGCCCCAACCCTAGCCCTAACCCTAACCCTAGCCCCAACCCTAACCCTAACCCTAGCCCTAACCCTAGCCCTAACTCTAGTCCTAACTCTAATCCTAACTCTAGCCCTAACCCTAACCCTAATGGGAAAATGGAAATAAATACATTTTTTAATTTTTTAATTTTTCCCTAACTAAGGGGGTGATGAAGGGGGGTTTGATTTACTTTTATAGCGGGCTTTTTAGCGGATTTTTATGATTGGCAGCCGTGACACACTGAAAGACGCTTTTCATTGCAAAAAATATTTTTTGCGTTACCACATTTTGAGAGCTGTAATTTTTCCATATTTGAGTCCACAGAGTCATGTGAGATCTTGTTTTTTGTGGGACGAGTTGACGTTTTTATTGGTAACATTTTCGGACACGTGACATTTTTTGATCGCTTTTTATTCCGATTTTTGTGAGGCAGAGTGATCAAAAACCAGCTATTCATGAATTTCTTTTGGGGGAGGCGTTTATACCGTTCCGCGTTTGGTAAAATTGATAAAGCAGTTTTATTCGTCGGGTCAGTACGATTACAGCGATATCTCATTTATATCATTTTTTTATGTTTTGGCGCTTTTATACGATAAAAACTATTTTATAGAAAAAATAATTATTTTGGTATCGCTTTATTCTCAGGACTATAACTTTTTTATTTTTTTGCTGATGATGCTGTATGGCGGCTCGTTTTTTGTGGGACAAGATGACGTTTTCAGCAGTATCATGGTTATTTATATCAGTCTTTTTGATCGCGTGTCATTCCACTTTTTGTTCGGCGGTATGATAATAAAGCGTTGTTTTTTGCCTCGTTTTTTTTTTTTTTTCTTACGGTGTTTACTGAAGGGGTTAACTAGTGGGGCAGTTTTATAGGTTGGGTCGTTACGGACGCGACGATACTAAATATGTGTACTTTTATTGTTTTTTTTATTTTATTTAGCAAAAGAAATGTATTTATGGGAATAATATTTTTTTTTTTTTATTTATTTAGGATATTTTTTTTATTTATTTTTTTACACATGTGGGGAATTTTTTTTAAACTTTTTTACTTTGTCCCAGGGGGGGACATCACAGATCGATGATCTGGCAGTGTGCACAGCACTCTGCCAGATCTGCGATCTGCTGTGCAGGGCTGCAGGCTTACCAAGTGTCTGCTCTGAGCAGAAACTCGGTAAGCCACCTCCCTCCCTGCAGGACCCAGATGCCGCGGCCATCTTGGATCCGGGACCTGCGGCGAGGAGGGAGGTAGGAGACCCTCGGAGCAACGCGATCACATCGCGTTGCTCCGGGGGTCTCAGGGAAGCCCGCAGGGAGCCCCCTCCCTGCGCGATGCTTCCCTATACCGCCGGTACACCGCGATCATGTTTGATCGCGGTGTGCCGGGGGTTAATGTGCCGGGGGCGGTTCGTGACCGCTCCTGGCACATAGTGCCGGATGTCAGCTGCGATATGCAGCTGACACCCGGCCGCGATCGGCCGCACTCCCCCCGTGAGCACGGCCGATCGCGTATAACGTACTATCCCGTCGGTGGTCATACGGGCCCACCCCACCTCGACGGGATAGTACGTCAGATGTCAAGAAGGGGTTAAAGAATATTTAATTTGAATACTGTGTAAATGACTTAGAGAACTGCTCTATGTAAAAGCTCATGTTAAAATCGCATTGCAATAGGATACCAATTGCACTGCATTATAATGTAAATTGGATACTAAGTGTTAAAAATTGTTTCTTTTACTCGCATGAAAAACGCATGAAACTTGTATTACACTCTTTGCAGGAACAAAATCAGACCGATTTTAAAATGGCTAGTGTGACTCCATCATTAGTGTGCGCACGTTCAGCATTTTCTAGAAGAAATTTCTGCAAAGTATCTGCACCTCTTGGCAGCAAAAACACACATTTTTGCATGCGATTTTGTACAGAAAGCGACGAAGGCTTTTTTTAGCTAAATAACGATATTTAAAAAAAAGTTTTGTGATGTAATTTCTTGGTTCATCACCATCTTTTTCATTCTGATTCAGTAGCATCAGCGTATTTGGATTAGGGCTTGGTGTCAGCAGCTGCCATTGACACCAAGCCCTAGGTTTAGTAATGAAAAGGTATCATCCAGACACCCTCATTACTAAGTCGGTAAGTAAACACACACGCGTACACGCCAACTGTTAATTTTTACTAAAAAATTCAGAAAAAAATTGCGTGGGCTCCCGCGTAATTTTGATAACCAGCAGAGGGAAAACCGAGAGCTAAGGGCTGTTGTTAATCTTGTAGGTAGGAGCCAATAGCCATAAAGGTTCCCAGGCTATTAATATCAACTCATAGCTGTTTGCTTAACCTTTAGTAGCTAGTTTACAAGGGTACCCCAGAAAAAAAATTGACATATAAAATGTAACTAGCAAAGACTAGGCAGACAATTCTGAGCTGACATTAATAGCCTAGGAAGGGGCCATGGATATTTGCCCTCTCCCAGACTAAAAACATCAGCTCTCAGCCACTCCAGAAAAGGCGCATCTATAAGATGTGCCAAATCTGGCACTTAACCTCGCTCTTGCCACTTGATATCACCTTTGTTTTGTCAGGTGACATAAAGCCCACAGGTTACTAATGGAGAGGCGTGTATAAGATGCATCCATTACTAATCCCATAGTGATAATTAAAAAAAAGCACACACACAGAATTAAGTCCTTTAATTGAAATAATGACACAGTCCTTCATTGAAACTAAATTAAACGATACTACCGAATGCCTATGAGTCCCCCACCAGGGCAACGGGGTACTCAGTACCGGGTCCGGTAGTAAAGGGGAAGTCACGGTGGCTGCGACCCGGTCCGTGGCTCTGGGCACCCAATAAAGGGGATGGTCTTTTAAGGGAAAAGTGTTTATAAGTCTGTCTTGACGCCACCTGTGGTGTTCGGTCAATAGTGGGACCGACACTGCGTTAAAGGGGTCCTCTGGGGGATGTTATTGCAGCACTGATGGTCCACTTCCCACAGGTGAAGCGGGGTCCCCAGGGGTCCTAAGTTGTCTGGTGGTGATGACGGTTGCAGGTAAATGAGTAAATGACACAAGTTGTAAGTCATTACCTGGTTTACTGTAGTTGGCAGGCCACAGTTCAGGGCACTGGCAACAGGTTCATAGGAGTCCAGGCAGCCTGGAAACAAGCGGAATCCCCTTGGCAAGTCAAGTAGGTTAGGAGCCTTCCACTCTGCGCTTGCTAAAGTCCTTTGCTGCCTGAAGTGTTCCAAACAAGGTCCTAATTCCTTCGGTTCTTTCTCCTGTCCTAAGACAGGTACCTGTATGGCAGGCAGCTTTAGCCATACTTTCTGGGGTCTCTACACGGTGACTCCAGGCTCCAGGATGCTGCTGTGCCACAGGTATGATTTGGGCAATATCCGTGTAATACTATGCCCTCCGGTTCTGCTGAGTGTCCTGTAGTTCCACTCTAGCCTCGGGCTCCCAGTACTCGGTTTCTGCGCTTCGGCTCTGAGGGTGCCCGATCACAGTTCCCCTCTGAGCCCTGTCCCTCTCCTCTGTTCCTTTCCTGTCTGTCCTTGCTCACAGACTGTCTGTACAAACTGAACTAGCTCCTCCTGCAGACCAGGATCTTTAGTGAGGGAATATAATAATTATAGGGGATAACTCAGGAGACTCTTTGCGTGGAACAAGACAACTACAGGACACAGTTTTATAAGTGGTAAAGTCTATATTATCACACGGTGATTCAAACAGGTGCCGAGAGAAACTCAAGTCCACAACACTTGGTGCAAATAATAAACGCAGCTTAGCAGTCTATAGGAAACTTCAGAGGAAAATGCAATCAAGCAGAAAGTCTATGAAGCACAGTTATTCTTGAGGATACTTGACATGAATAAATCCTTGTCTTAGTCCAGGCACAGATAGATATGCTTATTAGGCAGTTCAAATCATATGTTAGCTCAATCAGTGAGGCCTGGTTAATAGTCTCAGGTTATTGCAAAGCAGCAACAGCTTACATGACCAGCAAATGCAGATGGAAGTAAACACGAACAGCAGATGAAGGAGGATTACTGGAAACTTGTGTATGCAGCAGGAACTCAGAGCAGAGTAGCAGGATCACCACACAGGTTCACAGGAGCAGGTGTATAGCCAGGGAGTAATCAGAGGTCAGGAGCTGGATGCAAGGCAGAATACTTTAGCACAGACTGAAGGCTGGGGTGGAGTTTTATAGCAGGAGACACAGTGCACATGAGACCAAAGATGCCATCTTTAAAAAGGGCAGTAATGCACAAAAGGTAAAAAATGTTCAGAGTCCTGACAGGGAAGCAGCTCTAAAACAGGGTTTTGCGCTCCCCCTCCTGGCCTGGATTTGGAAGGTGTTGTGTGTGTGTGATTACCTGCCATAGGGAATCTCACTTGTCTCCAAGCATAGCACTACCCTCTCCAAGAGGAAGGCAGCACTACTGTGGTATCCGAACTCCCGGGGTTCCATATTTCCCCTCCCCCCTCGTTAAATCCAGTACTCCTGGACTGGGAAAGGAAACATAAACAACAGGTTAGAAAGACATTTTTGTAAAACATTTGAAATACATTAGAACAGGTTAATAGCTTTTCATCCCTTATGGGAGGCACGGTTCTTGAACGTTGCAAACAAATTTATCAATGTACATCTGGCCTTATACCAGGGTGTCCTTGTTCATAAGTTAAATAGTACCAAGCGAGGGACCCGTAATAAACCCCCAACATAGGCATATCCAGACCCGGTGTTCGCCACGCCAGATGGTTTTATCTTCAGGTTTTGCGGGAAAAAAAAAAGGGCTCTACCCACACCGGCAAATGGGCAGAACTAGGGTGCACCTTGAAGGTGCCAAAATATTTACAAAAACAGTTTTTGGGTAATCCACTGTCCATTACCTCAATGTCCATTATAAACCTGTAACAAAATACATGCAAACATTTCAAACAGGTAACACCAATTATTGACAGTCCCTGTAACGGGCTGGGATTTGGCCCTTGGTGCTATGAGTAGACCTTCGTAATTCCTGGTCTAACATGTTTGCTGTTGTGTACCCACTAGTGCATGTACTATTTGTAGGCCTGCATTGTGCAGGTAAACTGGGTAATTGCCTGTGGCTTCTCAGATTCACCATAGATCTGACAGTTTCACCAATAGCAGAGGGTGGATTCTCTGGTGACATTTGCTGCTTGAACCTGCTGGTGTATAGTCTCTTCTGGTTCAGGATGGTCTGGAAACACATTTTGTTCTGGTATTTCCAGCTCGGGAAAATTCAAGACAGGTATCCCTATGGCCTGATGTACTTGAGTCCAAGACTGGGGAAATTCTCCAAGAACAGTATGGATCTTCTTTTCTTCTTCCATGGGTTGAGAAGTTCCTGGATTTTCTTCTTTGTTCCTCAGATTGTCAGGGCAAACTTTAAGGTGATCTCTGGATACCACAGTTGAAGTTTCTCCTCCATCTTTACTTATAAGGCATACTTTCGTGTTGTCAAAGTTTGAGGGTAGGATAGTATACCGTTCTGCTTCCCACTGGTCATCAAATTTGTGCATTCTCCTGTTAAGTTTTAGCAATTGTTCACCTGGGGACAAGGGAGTTGCAGGGGCATGTTGGTTATAGTCTCTCTCTCGTTTTTGTCTCACCAGTAGTGTTGAGCATTCCGATACCGCAAGTATCGGGTATCGGCCGATACTTGCGGTATCGGAATTCCGATACCGGGATTCCGATACTTGCCGCGTATCGGATACCGGAATTGGAAGTTCCAAGATTCAAAATGCAGAAATTCAGCCAATGAGAATGATTCCAAGTGTGGGCACATCCTGTTTAGCATGGAGGGCATGAAACTACTGGCAAGGCTGTGATTGGCTGCTGAAATGATGTCATGATGCAGTTTAAAAGTCGCTGGCGCCATTTTGCGATCACTCTGCTGTGAATTCAGTTAGTGACAGGACGCTGTTTGCTGACTGAGGGACAGTTTAGAGATAGCGATTTGCTTCTTTGTGCTTTCCAAAGGCTAATTTAGCAACCGCTGTGTTCACCTACTATTCACCTTGCTTTTGCCTTGTAGCGCTGTTTTCACAGCGATCTGCAAGGTCTGTGTGTGTGTGTGTGTGAGTGCAGCCCACTCTCTAGTCTGAGTGCAGCCACATAGGCCATCCATAGCTGGTTGTATTCAGTTCAGGGAGGGTGGTTCATTGCCTCATACTGTTCTTTTTTTTTTTTTTTTTCAAGTAGTGTAGTCTGCTGCTAATTTATTCAAAAAAATCCTATTAGTGTCTTTCCACCCGTCTCCAGCTAATTTGTGGAAAAACACTACATAGGATAACGTAGAGGAGGGTTTTTGGGCCTTGCAGCGCCGTTTACGGCTGTCTGCACGGTCTCCGTGTGACTGCAGCTCGCCCTGTAGTCTGTGAGCAGCCGTAGCCTGGTTGTCTCCAGCTCAGGGTTGTTCACTGCGTCATACCGCCAAATCAATTTTCATTTTGTTTTAAGTAGTGCAGGCTGCTGCACATTTTTTCAAAAAATTCCTATTAGTGTCTTTCCACCCGTCTCCAGCTAATTTGTGGAAAAACACTACATAGGATAACGTAGAGGAGGGTTTTTGGGCCTTGCAGCGCCGTTTACGGCTGTCTGCACGGTCTCTGTGTGACTGCAGCTCGCCCTATAGTCTGTGAGCAGCCATAGCCTGGTTGTCTCCAGCTCAGGGTTCTTCACTGCGTCATACCGCCAAATCAATTTTCATTTTGTTTTAAGTAGTGCAGGCTGCTGCACATTTTTTCAAAAAAATCCTATTAGTGTCTTTCCACCCGTCTCCAGCTAACTTGTGGAAAAACACTACATAGGATAATGTAGAGGAGGGTTTTTGGGCCTTGCAGCGCCGTTTACGTCTGTCTGCACAGTCTCCGTGTGACTGCAGCTCTGTCCGTTGTCAGTTCAGCCCCCAAAAAATAAATAAATAATAAAGTTCACCAAACACACCAGTTACACCACTTTACATTTGTGTAGGCCACATTAGCTCATATTAAAGTCTAGTCCACACTTTAGAAAATTAGTGTTTCTTATACCTGTTAGGAGGAGTTGCTCAGGAATAAGCACACAAAGCCGTTAGTACTTTTCTGCTTATCTTTATCAGTCAACCAAGATGAAGAAGGCAGTGAGTAAGGCACGTGGGCGTGGGCGTGGGCGCGGAGCAGGGAGGGGACGTGGGGATTCTGTGCCTGCTGCGGGCACCGGTGACTCATCAGCACCCACTTTCACCAGGCAACAGTCATTCATGCGCAGCTTTGTGTCAGAGCGCCGTACACCGCTGCTGCGTGAAGAACAAATTGAAGCCGTTGTCGGATGGATGGCAGCTAATGCATCAACTTCAATTAGTGCCACATCCTCTCAGACACAGAGCACTGGAGAGCAGCCATCTGTCTCTTCACCACCTGCCAAATTGCCCAGGCAGACAGAGAGCCCAGGACAGGAGCCGTCTCTACTTCTGTTCTCTGAATCTCTTGGCTTGGAAACAGGGGGCCAGCCAAGCAGCATTGGAGAAATGGAAGAAGAGGCAGGGTGCAGTGATGCCCAACAGCTTTTTCTCTCTTCCTCTGAAGAGGCGGGTGGGCCAGTGGCTCCGGTCACCACATCGCAGGCAGCATCAGCTGATGATGACACTCAGGTGCCACTTACTGGTGCGTGCTCTGCTGCTGAGACTACCCAGGAGGAGCAGTTGGGGGCAGAGGGTAGTGTAGATGATGAGGTCCTTGACCCATCTTGGCGTGAGGGACAGGAAGGTGGTGGGAGCAGCTCTGAGGAAGAGATTCCCCGTACGGCCCAAAGAGGGAGAGGGAGGGGGAAGACTGCGGATCATGCAGCCTCCGCTTTGGCACCCGTTAGGAGCATGTCTCTTCCAAAAGCCAAAAAGGGCGCTCCCAAGACTTGCAGTGCCTGGTCCTTTTTTGACACAGTTGCAGATGACATTTGCTATGTCAAAAGCAAGGTGTGTCATCAAAAAGTCAAAAGAGGTCGAAATGTCAGCAACCTCAATACCTCCAACATGTGGAAACATGTGCGCAACAGGCACCCGGCGGAGTTAGAAAAACACACTGAAGAGCTAGGCCAACCAACAGCGGCAGCTACCACCTCTTCAGCTCGTGTTGCCTCTTCCTCTAGCTCACACGCAGCTGGTTCGGCTTCCTCCCAGGATTGCCGTGGAAGAACCTCTGGCCCTGTTGTCCAGAGACCCGCTGTAATTCCACCCACAGCACCACTTTCCCAGTCATCCACACACTCCCAGCCCAGTCTACAGCCATCGGTAGTACAGGCATGGGAGAAAAGGCGGCCTTTCTCGTCAAACCACCCACGAGCACAGGCTCTGACTGCAGGCATTGCCAAACTTCTTTCACTGGAAATGCTGTCATTCAGGCTGGTGGAGACTGACAGCTTCCGTGACTTGATGTCATTGGCAGTCCCACAGTACAATGTGCCCAGCCGCTTTTACTTCAGCAGGCAAGCCGTCCCTGCCCTGCACAAGCATGTGGAGGGACACATAAAACACGCGCTACTGAACGCCGTCAGTAGCAAGGTCCACCTCACCACCGATGCGTGGACCAGTCAACATGGACAGGGGCGATACCTTTCCCTCACTGCCCATTGGGTTAATGTCGTTGAGCCGGGTACAGACCGTGCGAGTGGCGCAGGACGTGTCCTGCCCACTCCAAGGATTGCAGGAATCCATTCTGTACGCATTGACTCCTCCTCTTACACCAGTTCCTCAGAATCATCGCTGCAGGAGCCGTCACAGTCCACCTCCACATGGACCCGTGATGAACGTGTACCTGTTACGACCGACATGAGCACAGCCGTGGCCAAACGTCAACAGGCCGTCTTGAAATTAATTTTTTGGGGGAATCGTAGCCACACAGCGCAGGAGCTCTGGAATGCCATCAAGCAGGAGAGCGATGTGTGGTTTGTGCCAGCGAATCTCCAGCCAGGCATGGTAGTGTGTGATAATGGCCGAAATCTGGTGGCAGCTCTGGGCCTCGGCAACCTCACTCACATCCCATGTCTGGCACATGTGCTCAATTTGGTCGTGCAGAGCTTTTTGAGGGACTATCTGGATCTTGATGCACTGCTGCACAAGGTTCGCCTAGAGTGTGCTCACTTGCGGCGTTCCAGCACGGCAAAAGCGCGCATTGCGGCTCTGCAGCGCCGACACCACCTGCCGGAACATCGCATCATATGTGACCTACCTACCAGGTGGAATTCCACGTTACATATGTTGGAGCGGTTGTGTGAGCAGCAGCAAGCTGTAATGGAGTACCAGCTGCTTCAGGCGCAAAGAAGTCGCAGTCAGCGCCGTACAGACTTCACAACCACAGAGTGGGCCACTATGAATGACGTCTGCCAGGTTTTGCGTCCCTTTGATTATTCCACGCGGATGGCGAGTGCAGATGATGCACTAGTCAGCATGACTGTCCCCCTTATCTGCCTGCTTGAAAAATCACTGCAAGCGCTAAGGGATGATGTTGTGGAAGAGGTGGAGGATGAGGATTCACCATTTCCATCATCTTCTGGACAGTCAGTGCCACGTGGTTCCTCACAAACGCGTAGGCAGGGGACAGTTTGTGAGGAGGATGAGGAGGAGTCAATGGAGGAGGAAGACATCCGTCCAGAGGAGGGAGTTACCGAATTGTCCAGTACTCAGTGTGTACAGCGAGGGTGGGGTGATGACGAGCGGGCAGAGATCACGCCTCCAGCAGGGGACAGCGTTTCTTGGGCAGTTGGCAGTCTGCAGCACATGGTGGATTACATGCTGCAGTGCCTGAGAAACGACCGCCGCATCACCCACATTCTCAACATGTCTGATTATTGGGTGTTCACCAACCTCGATCCTCGCTACCGGGACAACGTAGAAAGCCTCATCACACCGTTGAACCGGGAGCGAAAAATGCGGGAGTACCAAGACACACTGGTCAATTCCATCATCTTCTCCATTCCAACTGAGAGAAGTGCTGCTAGTGCATTCCAAAGCAGCTCAGTGCGTCCAGGCAGTGGTGGAGGCTCTGCACAAAGAGGGAGCAGAAGCAGTGCCTCTGCCCAAGGCAAGACCAGTATGGCCCAACTGTGGCACAGTTTTCTGTGCCCCCCACAAAAGTCTACACCATCACAGACGGCTCCAGTCAGCAGGAGGCAACGGTTCCGTCAGATGGTGACAGACTACATGTCTTGCCCTCTTGCTGTACTCCCAGACGGCTCTTCCCCTTTCAAGTTTTGGGTCTCAAAGCTGGATACATGGCCAGAGCTAAGCCAGTATCCATTGGAGGTGCTGTCTTGCCCTGCGGCCAGTGTATTATCGGAACGTGTCTTTAGTGCTGCAGGTGGTGTACTAACTGACCGTCGCATGCGACTATCCTCCGATAACGTTGACCGGCTTACTTTCCTGAAAATGAACAAGGCCTGGATCTCGCAGGAATTTGCCACTCCTCCTCCTGATTAAATAATTAGGTCACTGTATACATTATCCAGGTCTCCTGTTGTGTTCATCTTTCTACCACCTGAACTTAAATTCCTGGGCTCCAACACCGCCAGTTGAGGCTCAGAAGTGCCGTCTGCACAGTCAAAACATACGACCCAGTGTTATTGGGTTTCAGTAACGTCAGCTGATCCCCAGCTGTGTAGCCGGCAATGTGTCATGCGACCGCCACGCTGACACAACAACTGAAATGTAAGGGAATCTGTCCCCCCCCCCCCCCCAAGGGACAGCTATTAGGGACAGCTGGTCCCTAATAGCATGCCACGGCCGTGACACCGCACAGTCAGAAGAAGCCGTAGGGAGATGAGTGAGAGGTGGAGGTTCAGATATGCACTGCGCATGTCCATGGATCTCAGGCCCCCAGTGGGATTAAATCAGAAGACAGTACGAGGCGGGCTCTCGGCCAGCGCGGCCGCACAGGCGCAGCCAGCCTGACACCAAATGATGTCAGAAGACGGGCAGCGCAAAATGTGTGCATGGCCAAGGGCTAACCTAACAGCGCAGGCTCCGGGACTGATTCAAACAACGCTGAGGAGGCGGCGCACGGCGCCAAGGGGGTAAGAATGACGGCTGTGCTGCGTCACATCACAAAGGAAAGTTCCACCTACCGGACGGTATCACGGTAGGAGGGGACACTTTTTATAAGTGTTAGGTTCAGCATGTGCAAGGACCATAATTAAAAGAGCTAAGTTTACCTTTTCCAGCATTAGTGCTGTACACGATGGCTCTTTCAGCTACAAACGCCTGGGGGGGGTTAAAGTTTCCCTTTCAACTTGCTCCAGTGCAGGCTTCGGCCTACACTCTGCTCCCTCTCCTCCTCCTGCTGACCCTGGGCTCTAACACCGCCAGTTGGGGCCCAGATGTGCTAGCTGCACAGAGCCAAACACCAGCCAATGTGTCAGTGGGGTTCAGCACCGCCAGCTGTTCCCCTGCTGTGTAGCCGGCAACGTGTCCTGCAACAGCCACGCAGACACAAGAACTGAAATTGAAGGAAACCTGTCCCCCCTCCCCCAGGCATTTTTACGTTTTACAGCCACCTTGTACGACAGTAATGCTGCATGTGTGCAAGGTGGCTCAGAAACTTAATCTCCTTGCCCATGTTGAAGTGAACACGTCTAAAAATGAGTCCTCTGCGACCATTAAAACGTCCCTCAGGTGTGATTTTCCTTTGTATTGACACGCAACAAGCTCCTTGGTAGCGCTGCCCGTCTTCTGGCATCATTGTTTGGCTGGGTGCGCCTCTGCGGCCGCCTTGCCCCACACAACGCCCCTCGGTGTCTTATTTATTTGGACTGCGAGGGTGTGATTGATGGGCATGAGCAGTGCATCAGTTCGCCTGTCCCTCATCTCCTTCCGCCTTCTTCAGACTGTGCGGCTTCATGGCCGTGGCATGCAATAAGGGATCAGCTGACGCCACACAGTCTGAAGCGGGTGTAAGGACCCGAGTGTGAGAGGCGAACATATGTGCTGCGCCAGGCCATGAATCCCAGCCCCGCAGTGTTTTAACAATGTTAAGACACTGCGGGGCTGGGATTCATGGTCATCGCGAACCGCACTGGCCGACATTAAATGATGTCAGAAGATGGGCAGCGCTAACAGCGCTAGGCCAGGGGATAACACGACAGCGCAGACTCCTGTACAGCAAATAAGCAAATAACAACGCTCAGGAGGCTGCACCCAGCACCAAGATGGGATTCTTGACATCTGTGCTGCGTCTCATTACAAAGGGAACTCGCGCCTCCAACACAGTTTGACTGTATAAAGGGCTAAATGTTATACGTGTTTCATTCAGCGTGTGCAAGGAGCAAAATTAAAAGAGCAACCTTTGACTTGTGCAGCACTACTGCTGCATAAGCTGTGGCTCTTCTACTTTGTAACACCTGAGGGGGGGTTAAAGGTTACCTTTGAAATTGGTTCAATTAGGCTTCGGCCTACACTCTGCTCCCCCTGCAGAGCCCGGGCTCCAACACCGCCAGTTGGGGCCCGGTACTGCTAGCTGCACAGAGAAAAACACCAGCCAATGTGTCAGTGGGGTTCAGCACCGCCAGCTGTTCCCCTGCTGTGCAGCCGGCATCGTGTCCTGCAAAAGCCACGCAGACACAAGAACTGAAATTGAAGGGAACCTGTCCCCCCTCCCCCAGGCGTTTGTACGTTTTTAAGGCCACCTTGTACAGCGGTAATGCTGCATGTGTGCAAGGTGGCTCATAAACGTATTCTCCTCGCACATGTGGAACTGAAAACACGTCTGAAATGTGTCCTCTGTGTGACCATTTAACCGTCCCGGGGGTGTGACTTTCATTTGTAATGACACGCTGCAACCCCCTTGGTAGCGCTGCCCGTCTTCTGGCATCATTGTTTGGCTGCCTGCGCCTCTGCGGCCGCCCTGACCCACACAACGCCCCTCGGTGTCTTATTTCTTGGGACTGCGAGGGTGTGATTGATGGGCATGAGCAGTGCATCAGTTCGCCTGTCCCTCATCTCCTTCCGCCTTCTTCAGACTGTGCGGCTTCATGGCCGTGGCATGCGATAAGGGATCAGCTGACGCCGCACAGTCTGCAGCGGGTGTAAGGACCCGAGTGCGAGAGGCGAACATATGTGCTGCGCCAGGCCATGAATCACAGCCCCGCAGTGTTTTAACAATGTTAAGACACCGCGGGGCTGGGATTCATGGTCATCGCGAACCGCAGCGGCCGACATTAAATGAGGTCAGAAGATGGGCAGCGCTAACAGCGCTAGGCCAGGGGATAACACGACAGCGCAGACTCCTGTACAGCAAATAACAACGCTCAGGAGGCTGCACCCAGCACCAAGGTGGGATTCTTGACATCTGTGCTGCGTCTCATTACAAAGGGAACTCGCGCCTCCAACACAGTTTGACTGTATAAAGGGCTAAATGTTATACGTGTTTCATTCAGCGTGTGCAAGGAGCAAAATTAAAAGAGCAACCTTTGACTTGTGCAGCACTACTGCTGCATAAGCTGTGGCTCTCCTACTTTGTAACCCCTGAGGGGGGGTTAAAGGTTACCTTTGAAATTGGTTCAAGTAGGCTTCGGCCTACACTCTGCTCCCCCTGCAGAGCACGGGCTCCAACACCGCCAGTTGGGGCCCGGTACTGCTAGCTGCACAGAGCCAAACACCAGCCAATGTGTCAGTGGGGTTCAGCACCGCCAGCTGTTCCCCTGCTGTGCAGCCGGCAACGTGTCCTGCAACAGCCACGCAGGCACAACAGACCCAAAGCTGCCGCCAGTGCAGGCTTCGGCCTACACTCTGCTCCATCTCCTCCTCCTGCTGACCCCGGGCTCTAACACCGCCAGTTGGGGCCCGGTACTGCTAGCTGCACAGAGAAAAACACCAGCCAATGTGTCAGTGGGGTTCAGCACCGCCAGCTGTTCCCCTGCTGTGTAGCCGGCAACGTGTCCTGCGACCGCCACGCAGACACAAGAACTGAAATTGAAGGGAACCTGTCCACCCTCCCCCAGGTGTTTCTATGTTTTACAGCCACCTTGTACAGCAGTAATGCTGCATGTGTGCAAGGTGGCTCAGAAACGTATTCTCCTTGCACTCGTGGAACTGAACACGTCTAAAATGTGTCCTCTGTGACCATTAAAACGTCCCTCAGGTGTGATTTTCCTTTGTATTGACACGCAACAAGCTCCTTGGTAACGCTGCCCGTCTTCTGGCATCATTGTTTGGCTGGGTGCGCCTCTGCGGCCGCCTTGCCCCACACAACGCCCCTCGGTGTCTTATTTATTTTGACTGCGAGGGTGTGATTGACGGGCATGAACGGTGCATTTCTTCGCCTGTCCCTCATCTCCTTCCGCCTTCTTCGGACTGTGCGGCTTCATGGCCGTGGCATGCGATAAGGGATCAGCTGACGCCACATAGTCTGAAGCAGGTGTAAGAACCCAAGCGAGAGGCGAACATATGTACTGCGCCAGGCCATGAATCCCAGCCCCGCAGTGTTTTAACTATGTCAAGACACTGCGGGGCTGGGATTCATGGGCATCGCGAACCGCACCGCCCGACATCAAATGATGTCAGAGGACGGGCAGCACTAACAGCGCAAGGCCAAGGGATAACACGACAGCGCAGACTCCTGTGCAACAAATAACGATGCTCGGGAGGCCGCGCAAAGCACCAAGGTGGCATTTTTGCCAGCTGTACTGCGTCTCTTTACGAAGGGAACTCACGCCTCAAAATCAGTTTGACTGTGTAAGGGCCTAAATGTTATACGTGTTCCTTTCAGCGTGTGCAAGGAGCAAAATTAAAATAGCAACCTTTGACTTGTGCAGCACTACTGCTGCATAAGCTGTGGCTCTTCTACTTTGTAACCCCTGAGGGGGGGGTTAAAGGTTACCTTTGAAATTGGTTCAAGTAGGCTTCGGCCTACACTCTGCTCCCCCTGCAGAGCACGGGCTCCAACACCGCCAGTTTGGGCCCGGTACTGCTAGCTGCACAGAGCCAAACACCAGCCAATGTGTCAGTGGGGTTCAGCACCGCCAGCTGTTCCCCTGCTGTGCAGCCGGCAACGTGTCCTGCAACAGCCACGCAGGCACAACAGACCCAAAGCTGCCGCCAGTGCAGGCTTCGGCCTACACTCTGCTCCATCTCCTCCTCCTGCTGACCCCGGGCTCTAACACCACCAGTTGGGGCCCGGTACTGCTAGCTGCACAGAGAAAAACACCAGCCAATGTGTCAGTGGGGTTCAGCACCGCCAGCTGTTCCCCTGCTGTGCAGCCGGCATCGTGTCCTGCAAAAGCCACGCAGACACAAGAACTGAAATTGAAGGGAACCTGTCCCCCCTCCCCCAGGCGTTTGTAAGTTTTTAAGGCCACCTTGTACAGCGGTAATGCTGCATGTGTGCAAGGTGGCTCATAAACGTATTCTCCTCGCACATGTGGAACTGAAAACACGTCTGAAATGTGTCCTCTGTGTGACCATTTAACCGTCCCGGGGGTGTGACTTTCCTTTGTAATGACACTCTGCAACCCCCTTGGTAGCGCTGCCCGTCTTCTGGCATCATTGTTTGGCTGCCTGCGCCTCTGCGGCCGCCCTGACCCACACAACGCCCCTCGGTGTCTTATTTCTTGGGACTGCGAGGGTGTGATTGATGGGCATGAGCAGTGCATCAGTTCGCCTGTCCCTCATCTCCTTCCGCCTTCTTCAGACTGTGCGGCTTCATGGCCGTGGCATGCAATAAGGGATCAGCTGACGCCGCACAGTCTGAAGCGGGTGTAAGGACCCGAGTGTGAGAGGCGAACATATGTGCTGCGCCAGGCCATGAATCCCAGCCCCGCAGTGTTTTAACAATGTTAAGACACTGCGGGGCTGGGATTCATGGTCATCGCGAACCGCACCGGCCGACATTAAATGATGTCAGAAGATGGGCAGCGCTAACAGCGCTAGGCCAGGGGATAACACGACAGCGCAGACTCCTGTACAGCAAATAACAATGCTCAGGAGGCTGCACCCAGCACCAAGGTGGGATTCTTGACATCTGTGCTGCGTCTCATTACAAAGGGAACTCGCGCCTCCAACACAGTTTGACTGTATAAAGGGCTAAATGTTATACGTGTTTCATTCAGCGTGTGCAAGGAGCAAAATTAAAAGAGCAACCTTTGACTTGTGCAGCACTACTGCTGCATAAGCTGTGGCTCTTCTACTTTGTAACCCCTGAGGGGGGGTTAAAGGTTACCTTTGAAATTGGTTCAAGTAGGCTTCGGCCTACACTCTGCTCCCCCTGCAGAGCCCGGGCTCCAACACCGCCAGTTGGGGCCCGGTACTGCTAGCTGCACAGAGCCAAACACCAGCCAATGTGTCAGTGGGGTTCAGCACCGCCAGCTGTTCCCCTGCTGTGCAGCCGGCAACGTGTCCTGCAACTGCCACGCAGGCACAACAGACTCAAAGCTGCCGCCAGTGCAGGCTTCGGCCTACACTCTGCTCCATCTCCTCCTCCTGCTGACCCCGGGCTCTAACACCGCCAGTTGGGGCCCGGTACTGCTAGCTGCACAGAGAAAAACACCAGCCAATGTGTCAGTGGGGTTCAGCACCGCCAGCTGTTCCCCTGCTGTGCAGCCGGCATCGTGTCCTGCAAAAGCCACGCAGACACTTGCTCTTGTACCTTCTGCTCCCCATCCTGGTTCCAGTACCGTCAGCTGGTTCCGGGCAGAGCCTTTGGCTTAGGTGCCTCCCTCTGGGTATCCGAGTTCCACCAACGTCAGGTGGTCCTTGGTAGTGCTTTCAGGCACGGGTACCTCCTGCTTAGTAACCGGGTTCCAGTAACGTCAGCTGGTCTTCGGTAGTTCCATTGGCTCTTGGACCTTCGGCTACCCATCCGGGTTCCAGCACGGTCAGCTGGTTCTCGGCAGTGTCTTTTGCTCTTGTACCTTCTGCTCCCCATCCTGGTTCCAGTACCGTCAGCTGGTTCCGGGCAGAGCCTTTAGCTTAGGTGCCTCCCTCTGGGTATCCGAGTTCCACCAACGTCAGGTGGTCCTTGGTAGTGCTTTCAGGCACGGGTACCTCCTGCTTAGTAACCGGGTTCCAGTAACGTCAGCTGGTCCTCGGTAGTTCCATTGGCTCTTGGACCTTCGGGTAGCCATCCGAGTTCCAGTTCCATCAGCTGGTTCTCGGCATTTTCTCAGCCTTCTTGTACCTTCTGCTACATTTCCAAGTTCAAGAGACTAAACACGATGACCCGGAAGACCACCCCTAAGATGACGACGACACCAGAGACGACAACCACCATGATGACGACGACCCTGGAGACGATGACCCTGAAGACCACCCCGATGACGACGACCCCGGAGACGACGACCCTGAAGACCACCCCGATGACGACGACCCCGGAGACGACGACCCTGGAGACGACGACGACCTGGAAGACCGAGAAGCAGAAGAACAAGAGGCTGCAGAACAAAGAGCAGAAGAACATTAAGCATAACACTAAATATCAGAGCAAAAAATATTATCTAAATTATAAGCAGAAGAAGACTAAGCAGTGTATGGGGGTGAGTCCGTTCCTCCTCGTGGTGCCCCTGGATAAAGCCTGATGCTGCAGGCCAAACTGAACGCGGACAAATGTAACTCTTTTGTGACAGGCAGAACGGAAGGTGTAATCTTCAAACTTTTATAGATAACAACTACGGGAATGCCTGTCACAAATAAGAATATGATGAAGAAGTAGAATATGATGAAGATAATAGTAAAATAAAAAGAATATGAACAATGTAACCAAAAAAATAATAGGTAGAAGATGAAGAAGAAGATGAATAAGGTGAAGAAGTTGATGTCAAAGAAGCTGATGATGAGGATAATGAAGAAGAAAGTGTGGGAGAAGTAAAAAAGAAGGTGAAGGGCGTGGAAGTAGTGAAACATCAATATCTGACAAAATAAAAAAAAAATTAACATAGTCAAAATCTTTCTACCGCCGAACGTCATAAAAAAAAAAAAATCCTGCTATTCTATTACATTGGGCTAAACCTCTGTGCCTTTAATGTCTCCGCCACGTCCCCCAATACATCCTACATTATTCTTAGTTGTTTTCCTTCATGTAGAATGAACCTACAAGTTTATAAAGGGTTTATTTTAATTCCGATATTTTCGTCCCATTGACTTGCATTGGGATCGGGTATCGGTATCGGATTAGATCCGATATTTTGACGGTATCGGCCGATACTTTCCGATACCGATACTTTCCGATATCGGAAAGTATCGCTCAACACTACTCACCAGAGATAGACTTCATTCGACGCACTCTTGTACTTGGCGATACTTTTGTTGTCTCTCGGTATCCCAATCTGCAAGAGGTGAGGTATTTTCTGGGGTTAGGACTCCCATGTCTAGATCAACTGGTAGTTTACCAGATCTTCCTCTCATCAGGTATGCTTGAGTGCAGATGGTGGAATTTACTGGAATGTGGTTGTACAAATCTACCAAGTCTGGTAACTTTTCTGGCCATTAGTTTCTTTCATGCAAAGGCAAGGTCTTCAGTAAGTCAATCATTACTTGGTTCATCTTTTCACACATTCCGTTGGTTTGCAGGTGGTACGGTGTTGTTCTGATCTTTTTGCATCCGTACAGGTTGCAGAATTCTTGAAACACTTCTGACACTACCAAGGCTGGTCCTTGGTCAGTAAGTACCTTCTCAGGATATCCATGTGGTCTACAGAAGTGCTGTTGGAAGGCTTTGGCTGCTGTCTGGTCCTTGACAGGTACAACTACCAGGAATCTGGAGTAATGATCCACAATAGTCAAAGCGTAGACATAACCTGACAAGCTTGGAGTTAGCTTCACGTGGTCTAAGCAGATTGTTGCCCATGTAAACTTTGAATCTTGCTGAGGCCAGGTATTATTATTATTTACTTATATAGCACCATTAATTCCATGGTGCCGTACATGAGAAGGGGTAACATCAAAATACAAATATCACTTACAGTAAACAAAAAGCATAAATCCAAAAAGAAGAAAAAATAAGGCAGCACTCCTTTTTCTCAGAAAGGCTCATCCAGAGCCAAAACGTCGCCTGCCATGTGGGTCTGAACTAAAACACAGATTTTCATTTGAAGAAAAGGAGTGCTGCCTTATTTTTTCTTCTTTTTGAGATTAGTTTGGAAATATACGGAGGAGAAAGGTTATGGATGGCTTTTGTAGGTCAGTGTTAGTAGTTTAAACTGGATATGCTGGGAAATTGGGAGCCCCCTGAGGAAGGAATTTACACACCGAAACGTGCGTTGGGGAGCGAGTGTCGGTGCAGGTACCAGCGGCAATGACGGGTAATTATTATCTTTGTATTTGTATCAACACTGCCACGTATGTTCACTGAGCCAGTCAGATTGAACATGTCCCGTAGTTGTAATCTATTATACTGAGGGGGGTCAGCTATCTTTTCCGATCTCTGATCTCTGGGGTCCACTGGGACGTATACTTACTTGGGATGTTATGTAGATATCTTCTCTGAAGCTCCATACGAGAGTTTGGCAGTGGATAATTGATACACTAGATATATGTTACATAGTACCCATTTGCTGCACTGGTATTTCCTGCATCGGTACTTAGCTTTGGATTCATCTTTAAACTGTTGTGCATTTTAATACACTTGTATATGCGCTACAGTGTTCTTTGTGCTCTTTGGTTTTAATATTTCTATATGTGATTTATGTACATTAATAAAGTTTTTTCATCTTGTTGTATACCAGAATAGACTCGTTTTGTTCTCCATTGTTTCTATTGTTAGATCACTATCTGGACCACGGGTAATGTCTGTGTCAGCCCAATATTGCTTATAAAGAATGTAAGGCATAGTTGTAACCTGAGCCGGTGTCCAACAAAGCGTTTATCGGGATGCTGTTGATCACAATGGGGAGGGCAGGTCGTTCTCCGATGTACATGGCTCGCCAGTTGTGTGGGCCTGGTCGTCCTTTTCCTAGGGGTTGGCCCTCTGCCCCAGGGATCGCTCGTTTAAATGACAGTGCCTTGCAATGTGTCCTGCCTAGTTGTAGTGGCCGCAGACGGGTCATCCATCCTGGTGATAGCGGTCATCATCTCTTCCTCTGGTCGGCGGGATCCTCTTCTGTCATCACCAGGGGACGTCCGCTGGTCTGGAAGCCAGCTTGATCTTCTCCTTAGGGGATTCATGTACTGACTGTATGGTCTGGGCTAATGCAGCAACACTTGGTCAGCTCTTGCACCTGGAGGCGTAGTCCCGTGGAAGAATCATCATCTAGGACCTGTGCATTGGCCTCAACAGGGACCTGTGGATATGATGCCACCTCCTTGTGGTACGTGAGGGCTAGATGCTTAGGGGGCACTGTGCGGCAGCGCTGAGGTTCGTGCAGCACCCGGATGGCTCTGTCCTTAAATTGTGCAAAGTCCAGGTCAGGGTTTTGCAAGGCCAGGATGCAAAGCTGAGTCCTATGGGTGCTGGACAGGAATCCCTCAATGAACTGCTCTTTTAAGAGTCTATCTCCATCCTGTGCGCTGCTAGGGTCAGCCTGTTTTATGGCCCGTAGTGCCTCTTGCAGATTAAGGGCATAGTCCAGTATGCTATTCTGTGTTCTTTGTTTACACCCGAAAAACTTCATTTTTATTTCTGCAACGGTGTGGGTGTCAAAGGTGACTTTTAGTTTAGCAAAGATCTGCTGCACAGTCCTTTTTTCTAAATCTGGCCAGGATTTTACCTGTCTTAGGGCTGTACCAATCAGTTGGCCAGTTAAGATGTTAATTTTCTGATGCTCTGTCAGGGGATAAACTTCAAATAGGCTGCAGAGCCTTTCCTTAAAGTCATTTAATGTATGGGAATCTCCAGAATACTGTGGAAGCCATGCTGCTCCAGGTATATGGCATGGACAGGGGCATGATGGGCACTGTAGCTGCAGAGGGGTCCGGCCGGTTTCTTGGAGCTGCGGGCATTGTGGGACCTGGTAGCGGTATGGGACCTGCAGCTGTGTCCACCATGGGGCATGTGGGCATCACTGGGGCTGTGGGTGCGTCCGCTGCGGGGCCTGGGGGTACTATGGGACCTGCGGCTGCGACCGCCGCCAATCCTCCTCCAGGGTCTGACATGGCTCTTCCCCCTTGCTAACCCGGTAAAAGCCGGGGTCTCCTCTCCAGAGTCTGCAGCGGTTCCTCCGGTGCTCCGTCCAGCACTTTGTGGTGCCCTCACTTCTGGCTTCGCTGTACGACGTCTTCACTTCCAGTGTTTCAGACAGTGTGTCACCCTTTTCTCCTGCTTCAAGCTCTTTTTGGCCAGCTCCGCCCAAGAAGGTACGTCTCCTCCCCCTCGCACTCCATGCGGCGTGGCAATGGCAGTTTTCAAACAAACTGTCACAGTCTCTGACACACAGTGCCTGGCGATGCAAGGGCACGAAATCCTGTTCGTGACGCCAAGTTGAGTTGCCCACCAAGGCAGCGGGGTACTTGGTACCGGGTCCGGTATTAAAGGGGAAGTCACGGTGGCTGCAACCCGGTCTGTGGCCCTGGGCGCCCAATAAAGGGGATGGTCTTTTAAGGGAAAAGTGTTTATAAGTCTGTTGTGATGCCAACTGTGGTGTTCGATCAATAGTGGGGCCGACGCTGCGTTAAAGGGGTCCTCTAGGGTATGTTTTTGCAACACTGATAATACACTTCCCACAGGTGAAGTGGGGTCCTGTTATGATCCCTAGTGGCTGAGGATCACAAATAGATCAGCAAGTGATTAAACTAAGGACGAGCTCTAGGGAGATGGTAACTGGACTGATCGCAAATCTGAACCTATCCAAAACAACTAGAGGTAGCCGGTGAACGTGCCTACAAAATTCCTAGACGTCTCGAGCCAGCCTGAGGAACTAGCTACCCCTAAAGAGAAAGAAAGACCTCGCTTGCCTCCAGAGAAATAATCCCCAAAGATATAGAAGCCCCCAACAAATATTAACGGTGAAGTAAGAAGAAGGCACATACATAGGGATGAAATCAGATTCAGCAAAAGAGGCCCACTAGTACTAGAAAGCAGAAAATAGAGCAGGGGTCTATGCGATCAATAAAAAACCCTTACAAAATATCCATCCTGAGATTTCAAGAACCCACACACCAACTAACGGTGTGTGGGGAGAAACTCAGCCCACTATAGCAACCAGCAAGCGAGGGAATTACATTTTAGCAAGCTGGAACAGAAAACATGATAAACACTGCTGATCAAAAAATGAGCAAACAAAACTTAGCTTATCCTGGATGGACTGGGAGCAAGGTAGTCAGAAGGAATCTGAGTAGCACTGATTACATCGACAGCCGGCCACAAGTGGAAGTAAAACAGAGCTATATAGGAACCTCCCAGAGGATAACGAACCAGCTGATAGCCAGAGACCAGCAGGATAACAGGCAAAGCCACCAGGGGGAGCCCAAAGCAAAAGTCACACCATACCACCAGTGACCACAAGAGGGAGCCTGAACACAGAGTTCACTACAGGGTCCCCAGGAGTCCTAAGTTGTCTGGTGGTGATGATGGTTGCTGGTAAATGAGTAAAGGACACAAGTTGTAAGTCTTTACCTGGTTTACTGTAGTTGGCAGGCCACAGTCCAGGGCACCGGCAACAGGTTCATAGGAGTCCAGGCAGCCCGCAAACAAGCGGAATCCCCTTGGCAAGTCAGGTTAGGAGCCTTCCACTCTACGCTTGCTAAAGTCCCTTGCTGCCTGAGTGTTCCAAACAAGGTCCTAATTCCTTCGGTTCTTTCTCCTGTCCTGGGACAGGTACCTGTATGGCAGGCAGCTTGAGCCGTACTTTCTGGGGTCTCTACACGGTGACTCCAGGCTCCAGGATGCTGCTGTGCCACAGGTGTGATTTGGGCAATATCCGTGTAATACTATGCCCTCCGGTTCTGCTGAGTGTCCTGTAGTTCCACTCTAGCCTCGGGCTCCCAGTACTCGGTTTCTGCGCTTCGGCTCTGAGGGTGCCCGATCACAGTTCCCCTCTGAGCCCTGTCCCTCTCCTCTGTTCCTTTCCTGTCTGTCCTTGCTCACAGACTGTCTGTACAAACTGAACTAGCTCCTCCTGCAGACCAGGATCTTTAGTGAGGGAATATAATAATTATAGGGGATAACTCAGGAGACTCTTTGCGTGGAACAAGACAACTACAGGACACAGTTTTATAAGTGGTAAAGTCTATATTATCACACGGTGATTCAAACAGGTGCCGAGAGAAACTCAAGTCAACAACACTTGGTGCAAATAATAAACGCAGCTTAGCAGTCTATAGGAAACTTCAGAGGAAAATGCAATCAAGCAGAAAGTCTATGAAGCACAGTTATTCTTGAGGATACTTGACATGAATAAATCCTTGTCTTAGTCCAGGCACAGATAGATATGCTTATTAGGCAGTTCAAATCATATCTTAGCTCAATCAGGGAGGCCTGGTTAATAGTCTCAGGTTATTGCAAAGCAGCAACAGCTTACATGACCAGCAAATGCAGATGGAAGTAAACACGAACAGCAGATGAAGGAGGATTACTGGAAACTTGTGTATGCAGCAGGAACTCAGAGCAGAGTAGCAGGATCACCACACAGGTTCACAGGAGCAGGTGTATAGCCAGGGAGTAATCAGAGGTCAGGAGCTGGATGCAAGGCAGAATACTCTAGCACAGACTGAAGGCTGGGGTGGAGTTTTATAGCAGGAGACACAGTGCACATGAGACCAAAGATGCCATCTTTAAAAAGGGCAGTAATGCACAAAAGGTAAAAAATGTTCAGAGTCCTGACAGGGAAGCAGCTCTAAAACAGGGTTTTGCGCTCCCCCTCCTGGCCTGGATTTGGAAGGTGTTGTGTGTGTGTGATTACCTGCCATAGGGAATCTCACTTGTCTCCAAGCATAGCACTACCCTCTCCAAGAGGAAGGCAGCACTACTGTGGTATCCGAACTCCCGGGGTTCCATATTTCCCCTCCCCCCTCGTTAAATCCAGTACTCCTGGACTGGGAAAGGAAACATAAACAACAGGTTAGAAAGACATTTTTGTAAAACATTTGAAATACATTAGAACAGGTTAATAGCTTTTCATCCCTTATGGGAGGCACGGTTCTTGAACGTTGCAAACAAATTTATCAATGTACATCTGGCCTTATACCAGGGTGTCCTTGTTCATAAGTTAAATAGTACCAAGCGAGGGACCCGTAATAAACCCCCAACATAGGCATATCCAGACCCGGTGTTCGCCACGCCAGATGGTTTTATCTTCAGGTCTTGCGGAAAAAAAAAAAGGGCTCTACCCACACCGGCAAATGGGCAGAACTAGGGTGCACCTTGAAGGTGCCAAAATATTTACAAAAACAGTTTTTGGGTAATCCACTGTCCATTACCTCAATGTCCATTATAAACCTGTAACAAAATACATGCAAACATTTCAAACAGGTAACACCAATTATTGACAGTCCCTGTAACGGGCTGGGATTTGGCCCTTGGTGCTATGAGTAGACCTTCGTAATTCCTGGTCTAACATGTTTGCTGTTGTGTACCCACTAGTGCATGTACTATTTGTAGGCCTGCATTGTGCAGGTAAACTGGGTAATTGCCTGTGGCTTCTCAGATTCACCATAGATCTGACAGTTTCACCAATAGCAGAGGGTGGATTCTCTGGTGACATTTGCTGCTTGAACCTGCTGGTGTATAGTCTCTTCTGGTTCAGGATGGTCTGGAAACACATTTTGTTCTGGTATTTCCAGCTCGGGAAAAGTCAAGACAGGTATCCCTATGGCCTGATGTACTTGAGTCCAAGACTGGGGAAATTCTCCAAGAACAGTATGGATCTTCTTTTCTTCTTCCATGGGTTGAGAAGTTCCTGGATTTTCTTCTTTGTTCCTCAGATTGTCAGGGCAAACTTTAAGGTGATCTCTGGATACCACAGTTGAAGTTTCTCCTCCCTCCATCTTTACTTATAAGGCATACTTTCGTGTTGTCAAAGTTTGAGGGTAGGATAGTATACCGTTCTGCTTCCCACTGGTCATCAAATTTGTGCATTCTCCTGTTAAGTTTTAGCAATTGTTCACCTGGGGACAAGGGAGTTGCAGGGGCATGTTGGTTATAGTCTCTCTCTCGTTTTTGTCTCACCAGAGATAGACTTCATTCGACGCACTCTTGTACTTGGCGATACTTTTGTTGTCTCTCGGTATCCCAATCTGCAAGAGGTGAGGTATTTTCTGGGGTTAGGACTCCCATGTCTAGATCAACTGGTAGTTTACCAGATCTTCCTCTCATCAGGTATGCTTGAGTGCAGATGGTGGAATTTACTGGAATGTGGTTGTACAAATCTACCAAGTCTGGTAACTTTTCTGGCCATTAGTTTCTTTCATGCAAAGGCAAGGTCTTCAGTAAGTCAATCATTACTTGGTTCATCTTTTCACACATTCCGTTGGTTTGCAGGTGATACGGTGTTGTTCTGATCTTTTTGCATCCGTACAGGTTGCAGAATTCTTGAAACACTTCTGACACTACCAAGGCTGGTCCTTGGTCAGTAAGTACCTTCTCAGGATATCCATGTGGTCTACAGAAGTGCTGTTGGAAGGCTTTGGCTGCTGTCTGGTCCTTGACAGGTACAACTACCAGGAATCTGGAGTAATGATCCACAATAGTCAAAGCGTAGACATAACCTGACAAGCTTGGAGTTAGCTTCACGTGGTCTAAGCAGATTGTTGCCCATGTAAACTTTGAATCTTGCTGAGGCCAGGTATTATTATTATTTACTTATATAGCACCATTAATTCCATGGTGCTGTACATGAGAAGGGGTAACATCAAAATACAAATATCACTTACAGTAAACAAAAAGCATAAATCCAAAAAGAAGAAAAAATAAGGCAGCACTCCTTTTTCTCAGAAAGGCTCATCCAGAGCCAAAACGTCGCCTGCCATGTGGGTCTGAACTAAAACACAGATTTTCATTTGAAGAAAAGGAGTGCTGCCTTATTTTTTCTTCTTTTTGAGATTAGTTTGGAAATATACGGAGGAGAAAGGTTATGGATGGCTTTTGTAGGTCAGTGTTAGTAGTTTAAACTGGATATGCTGGGAAATTGGGAGCCCCCTGAGGAAGGAATTTACACACCGAAACGTGCGTTGGGGAGCGAGTGTCGGTGCAGGTACCAGCGGCAATGACGGGTAATTATTATCTTTGTATTTGTATCAACACTGCCACGTATGTTCACTGAGCCAGTCAGATTGAACATGTCCCGTAGTTGTAATCTATTATACTGGGGGGGGTCAGCTATCTTTTCCGATCTCTGATCTCTGGGGTCCACTGGGACGTATACTTACTTGGGATGTTATGTAGATATCTTCTCTGAAGCTCCATACGAGAGTTTGGCAGTGGATAATTGATACACTAGATATATGTTACATAGTACCCATTTGCTGCACTGGTATTTCCTGCATCGGTACTTAGCTTTGGATTCATCTTTAAACTGTTGTGCGTTTTAATACACTTGTATATGCGCTACAGTGTTCTTTGTGCTCTTTGGTTTTAATATTTCTATATGTGATTTATGTACATTAATAAAGTTTTTTCATCTTGTTGTATACCAGAATAGACTCGTTTTGTTCTCCATTGTTTCTATTGTTAGATCACTATCTGGACCACGGGTAATGTCTGTGTCAGCCCAATATTGCTTATAAAGAATGTAAGGCATAGTTGTAACCTGAGCCGGTGTCCAACAAAGCGTTTATCGGGATGCCGTTGATCACAATGGGGAGGGCAGGTCGTTCTCCGATGTACATGGCTCGCCAGTTGTGTGGGCCTGGTCGTCCTTTTCCTAGGGGTTGGCCCTCTGCCCCAGGGATCGCTCGTTTAAATGACAGTGCCTTGCAATGTGTCCTGCCTAGTTGTAGTGGCCGCAGACGGGTCATCCATCCTGGTGATAGCGGTCATCATCTCTTCCTCTGGTCGGCGGGATCCTCTTCTGTCATCACCAGGGGACGTCCGCTGGTCTGGAAGCCAGCTTGATCTTCTCCTTAGGGGATTCATGTACTGACTGTATGGTCTGGGCTAATGCAGCAACACTTGGTCAGCTCTTGCACCTGGAGGCATAGTCCCGTGGAAGAATCATCATCTAGGACCTGTGCATTGGCCTCAACAGGGACCTGTGGATATGATGCCACCTCCTGGTGGTACGTGAGGGCTAGATGCTTAGGGGGCACTGTGCGGCAGCGCTGAGGTTCGTGCAGCACCCGGATGGCTCTGTCCTTAAATTGTGCAAAGTCCAGGTCAGGGTTTTGCAAGGCCAGGATGCAAAGCTGAGTCCTGTGGGTGCTGGACAGGAGTCCCTCAATGAACTGCTCTTTTAAGAGTCTATCTCCATCCTGTGCGCTGCTAGGGTCAGCCTGTTTTATGGCCCGTAGTGCCTCTTGCAGATTAAGGGCATAGTCCAGTATGCTATTCTGTGTTCTTTGTTTACACCCGAAAAACTTCATTTTTATTTCTGCAACGGTGTGGGTGTCAAAGGTGACTTTGAGTTTAGCAAAGATCTGCTGCACAGTCCTTTTTTCTACATCTGGCCAGGATTTTACCTGTCTTAGGGCTGTACCAATCAGTTGGCCAGTTAAGATGTTAATTTTCTGATGCTCTGTCAGGGGATAAACTTCAAATAGGCTGCAGAGCCTTTCCTTAAAGTCATTTAATGTATGGGAATCTCCAGAATACTGTGGAAGCCATGCTGCTCCAGGTATATGGCATGGACAGGGGCATGATGGGCACTGTAGCTGCAGCGGGGTCCGGCCGGTTTCTTGGAGCTGCGGGCATTGTGGGACCTGGTAGAGGTATGGGACCTGCAGCTGTGTCCACCATGGGGCATGTGGGCATCACTGGGGCTGTGGGTGCGTCCGCTGCGGGGCCTGGGGGTACTATGGGACCTGCGGCTGCGACCGCCGCCAATCCTCCTCCAGGGTCTGACATGGCTCTTCCCCCTTGCTAACCCGGTAAAAGCCGGGGTCTCCTCTCCAGAGTCTGCAGCGGTTCCTCCGGTGCTCCATCCAGCACTTTGTGGTGCCCTCACTTCTGGCTTCGCCGTACGACGTCTTCACTTCCGGTGTTTCAGACAGCGTGTCACCCTTTTCTCCTGCTTCAAGCTCTTTTTGGCCAACTCCGCCCAAGAAGGTACATCTCCTCCCCCTCGCACTCCATGTGGCGTGGCAATGGCAGTTTTCAAACAAACTGTCACAGTCTCTGACACACAGTGCCTGGCGATGCAAGGGCACGAAATCCTGTTCGTGACGCCAAGTTGAGTTGCCCACCAAGGCAGCAGGGTACTCGGTACCGGGTCCGGTATTAAAGGGGAAGTCACGGTGGCTGCAACCCGGTCTGTGGCCCTGGGCGCCCAATAAAGGGGATGGTCTTTTAAGGGAAAAGTGTTTATAAGTCTGTTGTGATGCCACCTGTGGTGTTCGATCAATAGTGGGGCCGACGCTGCGTTAAAGGGGTCCTCTAGGGTATGTTTTTGCAACACTGATAATACACTTCCCACAGGTGAAGTGGGGTCCTGTTATGATCCTTAGTGGCTGAGGATCACAAATAGATCAGCAAGTGATTAAACTAAGGACGAGCTCTAGGGAGATGGTAACTGGACTGATCGCAAATCTGAACCTATCCAAAACAACTAGAGGTAGCCGGTGAACGTGCCTACAAAATTCCTAGACGTCTCGAGCCAGCCTGAGGAACTAGCTACCCCTAAAGAGAAAGAAAGACCTCGCTTGCCTCCAGAGAAATAATCCCCAAAGATATAGAAGCCCCCAACAAATATTAACGGTGAAGTAAGAAGAAGGCACATACATAGGGATGAAATCAGATTCAGCAAAAGAGGCCCACTAGTACTAGAAAGCAGAAAATAGAGCAGGGGTCTATGCGATCAATAAAAAACCCTTACAAAATATCCATCCTGAGATTTCAAGAACCCACACACCAACTAACGGTGTGTGGGGAGAAACTCAGCCCACTAGAGCAACCAGCAAGCGAGGGAATTACATTTTAGCAAGCTGGAACAGAAAACATGATAAACACTGCTGATCAAAAAATGAGCAAACAAAACTTAGCTTATCCTGGATGGACTGGGAGCAAGGTAGTCAGAAGGAATCTGAGTAGCACTGATTACATCGACAGCCGGCCACAAGTGGAAGTAAAACAGAGCTATATAGGAACCTCCCAGAGGATAACGAACCAGCTGATAGCCAGAGACCAGCAGGATAACAGGCAAAGCCACCAGGGGGAGCCCAAAGCAAAAGTCACACCATACCACCAGTGACCACAAGAGGGAGCCTGAACACAGAGTTCACAACAGGGTCCCCAGGAGTCCTAAGTTGTCTGGTGGTGATGATGGTTGCTGGTAGATGAGTAAAGGACACAAGTTGTAAGTCTTTACCTGGTTTACTGTAGTTGGCAGGCCACAGTCCAGGGCACCGGCAACAGGTTCATAGGAGTCCAGGCAGCCCGCAAACAAGCGGAATCCCCTTGGCAAGTCAGGTTAGGAGCCTTCCACTCTACGCTTGCTAAAGTCCCTTGCTGCCTGAGTGTTCCAAACAACGTCCTAATTCCTTCGGTTCTTTCTCCTGTCCTGGGACAGGTACCTGTATGGCAGGCAGCTTGAGCCGTACTTTCTGGGGTCTCTACACGGTGACTCCAGGCTCCAGGATGCTGCTGTGCCACAGGTGTGATTTGGGCAATATCCGTGTAAAACTATGCCCTCCGGTTCTGCTGAGTGTCCTGTAGTTCCACTCTAGCCTCGGGCTTCTGGTACCCGGTTACTGTGCTTCGGCTCTGAGGGTGCCCGGTCACAGTTCCCCTCTGAGCCCTGTTCCTCTCCTCTGCTCCTTTCCTGTCTGTCCTCGCTCACAGACTGTCGGTACAGACTGAACTAATTCCTCCTCCAGACCAGGGAAGCTGCCCTAAAACAGGGTTTTGAGCTCCCCCTCCTGGCCTGGATTTGGAAGGTGTTGTGTGTGTGATAACCTGCCAAAGAGAATCTCACTTGTCTCCAGACATAGCACTACCATCCCCAAGAAGAAGGCAGCACTGCTGTGGTACCCAAACTCCTGGGGTGCCACACCTACTCTACTGAAACCAACATCTCTTGTGGCAAAAATAGAAAAATAAACTACAATATTCCTCACCTGTCCACTGAGAAGATAATCCATAAGGTCCCACGACGATCTTGATGACTTTAACAGCTGGCTCCTGCAGTGTATATCCCTGAAATGTGGTGAAAAAGTTCACCAGAGTTCATCAGCTGATCAGATCCCATGATTTCACTTACAGCACCACGGCTGTGTGAGAAAGTTCACTGGAGTTAATCAGCTGATCAGCTCTGGTGATCTCACTGACAGAAGCTCAGTGCTATGCACTGTGGGAGTGATGACACTCGTCAGTGTATCACCGGCGGCCGGTTAGAGCAGTCACATCTCCTGATGTGACTGTTCTACATGTGAGATCGCCATGAGACACTCAGGATTACATGGACTATGGTGGACAGGAAAGTATATGGTGGTTTATTATTTTGATTTTTTTACAGGAGACAAGGGCATTGGGGATTTGGTGTTTGGTCAGTATAATGTGTTTCTTACTTTTATGTGAATATGAATTTAATTATTTTACATGTTTTTGATTTTTTTTTTAAGTTTAAGCACAGGCACCGGCTGCCGAAAGACTACTTCTCCCCTCAGCGGCTCCTGCTATCAATGACAACAGACTTAACCTGATGGGAGGAGTAGTCTCTCATCAGCCAGGGCCTGCTGACATGCAGTAAGCTTTTTACCACTGGTCACCACTGCGGGTCACAATATATCTGCGGGGTCATGCTGACATCTGACAGAGTGACCCCGCTGCACTTTGACAGCAGTAACATTTTTTTTAACTTTGAACACAGGCGCTGGCTGATGAGAGACTACTTCTTCCATCAGCGGCTCTTGTTATGACTGTTATTTGTGATAGCAGACATAGCATGATGGGAGGAGTAGTCTCTCATCAGTCGGCACCTGCTTTTTACTGCAGGTCACTGCATCTCTGCGGGGTCACTCAAAAATCTGACAGCATAACCCCGCAGGGCTCTGATGGCGGTATCTATCTACCCAACAGTAATGTTACTTCCAATCAGAACCACCACATCGGTGTTTCCCATGCTGTCAGCAATTAAATCAGTAAAAAGTGCAAATTTGGTGATCGCGATACATACGGAATATTGATATATTCGCTCATCTCTAGTCATTATTATTGAGTGCAAATAGTGAATATCACGGGTGCTCGAGTCCCTACCCTGCACATTTTGTGACACCCAAAAAAAAACATGCAGGGATCCACGATACTCTGTGCACACCTGAGCACCCAATGCAACTTAGTCTCAACACTGTACTTCATATCTAACTCCAAAGACAACACAACCTTTATCTCAACCCAAACCTTAACCCTAACACAACCTTACTACAACCGTAACCCCAACGTTAACTCTAACCCCAAACTTAACTCTAACATCAACCTTAATACAACCCTAACCATAATCACAACCCATAATCACAACCCTAACCCCTACCCCAACCCTAATTGCAAAGAATGGAAAAAAATATATATATTTCATATTTTTTTCTGACTAAGGGGGTGAAAAATCAAAGGGGGATTTTATTTACTTTTTGTTTTTTTTTTTTTTTTACTGTGATAGGGTCTATCACATTGATCAAAAGGAACCAATAGGAAAAATTCCCTACTGTTGCCAAGTACCGACCAGCAGATCTCGTCGGACGCACTGCATATAGTACTGCCATTTTTTCCAGGAAGATAACACGGAGGGCTGGGGAGCAGAGCAGGAGAATCCGTGGCTGGCAGAGGTATTGGAGTGGGCTCAGGGGACCCCATTTCTTTCTTCTCTGAGATGCTAGATCAAATCATAGGAGAATTTTAAATTGGACTTTTTTCGTGATCGCCGTTATTTGGTGAAAAACGGCCCTGATCATGCTCTCCAGGGTCTCAGCTACCCCCAGTAGATGAGAAACCGGAGATTTTAAAAATCTGGGGGGCACTATACCCTTATTGCTCAGCACTGTTAAAAAGTGGCACTGAGGAATAAGTACCCTTAACTGCAGCTGTTAAAAGGGGTATCGGCAGTCTTTAAGGGGTTAAGCATCTGCCAAAAAGGCAGAGACATGTCTTTTTTAATCTAAGTCATGGGTGAATGTTGCCTATTCAAATCAATGGGTGCATGAAAAAATCCATAAGTCATCCGAGACCTGCATGCTTTCTACTGTTTATCCCCTTTCCATCACATGACATACTGATATGGCATATGTTAGGTTCCTGTCTCTAAAGAATACTGAGAATCTGAGCCTGCTTCATTGTCAGCATATGATGGATAAGTTATTTCGTCATCATATGCCTCTAACAACTGCAAGTGGAGCTGTGCTCCACCTACTTCTGCTAACTACTTAAATGCTGCAGTCAATCTTTGACAGCGGCATTTACAGCACATGTCTCAGTTCGTGCCATCCTGAAGGCCAGGCTGTGGTATTTCAGTATTAGTACAAACAATTAGGTGATTGCAGGGTCAAGTCCTCTAAGGGTACTATAAAAAAAGTATATAACTTGATGGATGATAACTAGTGTTGAGAATTCCGATACTGCAAATATAGGGTATCGGCCGATAATCGCGGTATCGGAATTCCGATACTGAGTTCCGATACTTTCAGTATATCGAATACCGGAATCGGAAGTTCCCATAGTGCAATGAGCCAGTTTTATTTAATTCAGCCAATGAGGAATCCTAAGAAGTGCGGGCACATCCTGTTATGCATGTTAGGCATGTAAGTAAGGGCATGGCTGTGATTGGCTGCTGAAATGATGTCATGATGCACTATAAAAGATGCTGCCGCCATTTTGGGTTCACTCTGCTGTGAATTCAGTTAGGGACAGGATGCTGCTGTCCTGACTGAGGGATAGTTTGAGATAGCGATTTGCTTCATTGTGCTTTACCCAGTTAATTTAGCAACCTCTGTGTGAGAACCTTGTTTTTGCCTTGCAGCGCTGTTCACGGCTGTCTGCAAGGTCTCTGTGTGCGAGTGCAGCTCACGCTGTCACCTGTTCTGTAGCCACAGCTGGTTGTAGTCAGCTCAGCGTGCGTCACTGCCTCATACAGTTCCATTGTCCTTTTTTCAATTAGTGCTGCCTGCTGCACATTTTTCCTGATTTATCCTATTAGTGGGTTTCCATCCGTATCCTGCTAGATTGCGGAAAAACACTACTGTATATAGGAGTACATAGAGGAGCCTTTCTGCAGCCTTGTGCCCTGCAGCCCCAGCCAGATTAGTATTAGCCTATTTTTTGGAGCCTCATCTATTGCATTGTAGGTTACCTTCCTGCATTGTAATCGCTACAAAAAGTAGCACATCCAGTGTCTTTTTGTGAAAAAAAAAATAGTTAATAAAGTTCACCCAACACTTCACTTTACAGTTGTGTAGGCCACATTAGCTCATATTAAAGTCTAGTCCACACTTTATAAAATTAGTGTTTCTTATACCTGTTAGCAGCTGTTCAGGAATAAGCACACTAAGCCCTTAGTACTTTTCTGCCTATCTTTATCAGTCTACCAAGATGAAGAAGGCAGGGAGTAAGGCAAGTGGTCGTGGGCATGGAGTTTCTGCAGGGAGAGGATGTGGGGATTCTGTGCCTGCTGCGGGCATCGGTGACTCATCATCCCCCAGTTTTAGCAGGGAACAGTCCTTCATGCGCAGCTTTGTAGGAGCTTGCCGTACCCCACTTCCATTGAAGCTGTTGTTGGATGGATGGCAGCTAACGCATCGATTTCAATTAGTGCCACATCCTCTCAGGCACAGAGCACTGAAGAGCAGCCATCTGTCTCTTCACCACCTGCCAAATTGCCCAGGCAGTCAGAGAGCCCAGGACAGGAGCCATCTCTATTTCTGTTCTCTGAATCTCATGGCTCAGAAAGAGGGGGCCAGCCAAGCAGCATTCGAGAAACTGAAGAAAAGGTAGTATGCAATGATGAGCAACTGCTTTGTCTCTCTGAATCCGAAGAGGTGGGTGGGCCAGTGCCTACGGTCAACACACCTCAGTACGCATCTGATGATGAGACTCAGGTGCCACTTTTTGGTGCATACTGTGCTGCCGAGACTATACAGGAGAAGCAGTTGTTGGAAGAGGGTAGGATAGATGATGAGGTCCTTGACCCATCATGGCGTGAGGTACAGGAAGGTGGTGGGAGCAGCTCTGAGGAAGAGATTCCCCAAACGGGCCAAAAAGGAGGGAGAGGGAGGGGGAAGACTGCGTTGCCTGTAACCTCCGCTTCAGCACCCATTAGGAGCATGCCTCTTCCAAAACCCAAAACGGGCGCTCCCAAGACTTGCAGTGCCTGGTCCTTTTTTTACACAGTTGCAGATGACATTTGCTTTGTCAAATGCAAGCTATGTAATCAGAAAGTCAAAAGAGGGAAAAGTGTAAGCAACCTCAATACCACAAATATGTGGAAACATGTGCGAACCAAGCATGTGGTGGAGTTAGAAAAACACACTGAAGACCTAGGCCAACCTACAGCGGCACATACCACCTCTTCAGCTTGTGTTGTAGCCTCTTCCTCCAGCTCACACACAGCTGGTTCGGCTTCCTCACAGGATTGCCATGGAAGAACCTCTGGCACTGTTGGACAGAGACACAGTGTAATTCCACCCACAGCACCACGTTCCCTGTCATCCTCACACTCCCAGGCCAGTCTACTACAGCCATCGGTAACACAGGCATGGGAGAAGAGGCAAGCCATACTCGGCAAACTGCCCCCGAGCACAGGCTCTGAATGCTGGCATTGCAAAGCTACTGTCCCTTGAAATGCTATCATTCAGGCTGGTGGAGACTGACACCTTCCGTAACTTCATGGCATTGGCAGTCCCACAATACAACGTGCCCAGCCGCTTTCATTTCAGCAGGCAAGCCGTCCCTGCCCTGCAAAAGCATGTGGAGGGAAAAATTAAACATGCACTACTAAACGCCGTCAGTAGCAAGGTCCACCTGACCACCGATGCGTGGACCAGTCACCATGGACAGGGACAATACCTTTCCCTCACTGCCCATTGGGTAAATGTTGTGAAGCTGGGTACAGATCTTGAGAGTTGCACTGTACGTGTTCTGCCCTCTCCAAGTATTGCAGGAATCCAGTCTGTACACATTGACTCCTCCTCATACTCCAGTTCCTCTGAATCACCGCTGCAGGAGCCGTCACGGTCTACCTCCACATGGACCTGTGAACGCTTACCTGTTATGACCGATATGAGCACAGCCATGGCCAAACGTCAACAGGCCATATTGAAATTAATTTCTTTGGGGAATCGAAGCCACACAGCGCAGGAGCTCTGGAATGCCATCAAGCATCAAGCAGAGCGACGTGTGGTTTGTGCCAGCGAATCTCCAGCCAGGCATGGTAGTGTGTGACAATGGCCGAAATCTGGTGGCAGCTCTGGGCCTAGGCAACCTCACTCACATCCCATGTCTGGCACATGTGCTCAACTTGGTCGTGCAGAGTTTTTTGAGGGACTATCCAGATCTTGATGCACTGCTGCACAAGGTCTGCCTAGAGTGCGCTCACTTGTGGCGTTCCAGCATGGCAAGATCACGCATTGCAGCTCTGCAGCGCCGATTCTACCTTCCGGAACATCACATCATATGTGACCTACCAACCAGGTGGAATTCAATGTTACATATGTTGGAGCGGTTGTGTGAGCAGCAGGCAGCAGTAATGGAATACCAGCTGCATCAGGTGCAAACAAGTCGCAGTGCGCGCCGTTCACACTTCACCACCACTGAGTGGGCCTCTATGAAGGATATCTGCCACGTTTTGCGTGCCTTCGATGATTCCACGCGGATGGCGAGTGCAGATGATGCACTAGTCAGCATGACTATCCCCCTTATCTGCCTGCTTGAAAAAACACTGCAAGCACTAAGGGAGCTGGTTGTGGAAGAGGTGGAGGATGAGGAGTCACAAACGCCATCTGCTTCTGGACAGTCTGCACAACGTGGTTCTTCACAAAGGCCTAGGCAGGGGACACTTTGTGAGGAGGATGAGGAGGAGTCAATGGAGGAGGAAGACATCTAACCAGAGGAGGGAGTTACACAATGCTCTAGTAGACAGTATGTAGAGCGAGGGTGGGGTGATACAGAGCAGGCAGCAGGGGACAGCGTTTCTTGGCCAGTTGGCATTCTGCAGCACATGTTGATTTCATGCTGCAGTGCCTGAGAAACAATTTACAAAACCTCATAACTAGTGTTGAGCGATACCGTCCGATACTTGAAAGTATCGGTATCGGAAAGTATCGGCCGATACCGGCAAAGTATCGGATCTAATCCGATACCGATACCCGATACCAATACAAGTCAATGGGACTCAAGTATCGGACGGTATCCCTGATGGTTCCCAGGGTCTGAAGGAGAGGAAACTCTCCTTCAGGCCCTGGGAACCATATTAATGTGTAAAATAAAGAATTAAAATAAAAAATATTGCTATACTCACCTCTCCGACGCAGCCTGGACCTCACCGAGGGAACCGGCAGCGTTCTTTGCTTAAAATGCGCGCTTTTCCTTCCTTCCGTGACGTCACGGCTTGTGATTGGTCGCGTGCCGCCCATGTGGCCGTGACGCGACCAATCACAGCAAGCCGTGACGTAATTTTCAGGTCCTTCTAGGCATTCAGTATTTTAAAATTACGTTCCGGCTTTGTGATTGGTCACGTCGCGGTCACATGGGCGACGCGACCAATCACAAGCCGTGACGTCACGGGAGGCAGGAGACGCGCGCATTTTTAAAATTATGTCACTATGCCTATTTCTGCATTCAGGACCTGAAATTACGTCACGGCTTGCTGTGATTGGTCGCGTCGCGGTCACATGGGCGGCACGCAACCAATCACAAGCCGTGACGTAATTTTAAAAATGCGCGCGTCTCCTGCCTCCCGTGACATCATGGCTTGTGATTGGTCGCGTCGCCCATGTGACCGCGACGCGACCAATCACAAAGCCGGAACGTAATTTTAAAATACTGAATGCCTAGAAGGACCTGAAAATTACGTCACGGCTTGCTGTGATTGGTCGCGTCGCGGCCACATGGGCGGCACGCGACCAATCAGAAGCCGTGACGTCACGGAAGGAAGGAAAAGCGCGCATTTTAAGCAAAGAACGCTGCCGGTTCCCTCGGTGAGGTCCAGGCTGCGTCGGAGAGGTGAGTATAGCAATATTTTTTATTTTAATTCTTTATTTTACACATTAATGTTGTATTTTACACATTAATGTTGTTTCGATACCGATACCCGATACCACAAAAGTATCGGATCTCGGTATCAGAATTCCGATACCCGCAAGTATCGGCCGATACCCGATACTTGCGGTATCGGAATGCTCAACACTACTCATAACACCATTGAACCGGGAGCATAAAATGCGGGAGTAACAAGACACACTGGTGCATTCCATCATGTTCTCCATTCCAACTGAGAGCAGTGCTGCTAGTGCTTTACAAAGCAGCTCAGTGCGTTGAGGCAGTGGAGGAAGCTCTGCACAAAGAGAGAGCAGAAGCAGTGCCTCAGCACAAGGCAAGACCAGTATGGCCCAATTGTGGCAAAGTTTTGTGTGCCCACCACAAATGTCTACACCATCACAGACGGCTCCAGTCAGCAGGAGGCAACATCTCCGTCAGATGGTGACAGACTATATGTCTTGCCCTCTCAGTGTACTCCCAGATGGCTCTTCCCCCTTCAAGTTCTAGGTCTCTAAGCTGGATACATGGCCAGAGCTTAGCCAGTATGCATTGGAGGTGCTGGCTTGCCCTGCTGCTAGTGTATTATCGGAACGCGTCTTTAGTGCCACAGGTGGTGTACTAACAGACCGTCACATGCGACTATCCTCCGATAACATTGACCGGCTTACTTTTCTGAAAATGAACAAGGCCTGGATCTCGCAGGATTTTGCCACTCCTCTTCCAGATTAAATAATTCGTTGGCAACAGTATGCAGGTCTCCTATTGTGTTCATGTTTCTACCACCTGAACTGTAATCCCTGGGCTCCAACACCTCCAGTTGCTGCTCAGAAGTGCCATCTGCACAGAGAAAAACACTAGCTCCTGTGTTAGTGGGGATCAGTAACGTCAGCTGCTCCCCTGCTGTGTGTCTGGCAATGTCTCCTGCTCCCTCCACATTCACATTACATGAGATATTAAACTTGCTCCAATTAGGCCTCGGCCTACACCCTGATTGGCCCTGGGCTCCAACACCGCCAGTTGCTGCTCAGAAGTGCCATCTGCACAGTCAGCACTTGCTGCCGTGTTATTGGGGTTCAGTAATATCAGCTGATCCCCTGCTGTGTATCCGGCAATTGCTCCTACTCCCTCCACACTAAGACTACAACAAATATTAAACTTGCTCCAATTAGGCCTCGGCCTACACTCTGCTTCTCCTGGATTCCCTAGGCTCCAACATCGCCAGTTGCTGCTCGGAAGTGCCGTCTGCACAGTCAACACCTGCTCCAGTGTTATTGGGGTTCAGTAACGTCAGCTGATCCCCAGCTGTGTATCCGGCAATTTCTCCTGCTCCGTCCACACACTACAATAGATATTAAACTTGCTCCAATTAGGCCACAGCCTAAACTCTGCTTCTCCTGGATTCCCTGGGCTCCAACACAGCCAGTTGCTGCTCAGAAGTGCCATCTGCACAGAGAAAAACACTAGCTCCTGTGTTAGTGGGGTTCAGTAACGTCAGCTGTTCCCTTGCTGTGTGTCCGGCAATGTCTCCTGCTCCCTCCACATTCACATTACATGAGATATTAAACTTGCTCCAATTAGGCCTCGGCCTACACCCTGATTGACCCTGGGCTCCAACACCGCCAGTTGCTGCTCAGAAGTGCCATCTGCACAGAGAAAAACACTAGCTCCTGTGTTATTGGTGTTCAGTAACGTCAGCTGCTCCCCTGCTGTGTGTGCGGCAATTTCTCCACTCTGCTTCTAGCATTAACCCTGGGCTCCAACACCGCCAGTTGCTGCTCAGAAGTGCATCTGCACAGTCAACACTTGCTCCTCTGTTATTGGTGTTCAGTAACGCCAGCTGCTCCCCTGCTGTGTATCCAGCAATTTCTCCTGCTCCATCCACACTCACACTACAACAGATATTAAACTGCCTCCAATTAGCCCTCAGCCTACACTCGGCTTCTCCTGGATTCCCTGGGCTCCAACACCGCCAGTTGCTGCTTGGAAGTGCCGTCTGCACAGTCAACACCTGCTCCAGTGTTATTGGGGTTCAGTAACGTCAGCTGATCCCCAGCTGTGTATCCGGCAATTGCTCTTGCTACCTCCACACTCACACTACTACAGATATGAAACTTGCTCCAATTAGGCCTCGGCCTACACTCTGTTTCTCCAGCCTCTGGTGGTTTTAAATACAGAAGGATCCTACCTACCAATATAAATGTAGGCTTCAGTCTAGGAGAGATTCACATTAGGCAGGTCCCAGCAATAAGAATCGCCTTATTGTGGTTGCTGGGTAAACACGAACTGGCCAATTTATGCACAAAAAAATTCACAATTTTTCCTATCTTCTTCAAGAGTAATGCAATTCATATTTCATATATTTCATGTTTTCATGTTACAGTGCTTACAGAGTGCAACTTTATTTGTTGATTAAATCCCTAAGGTAGTCATCAACTGAGCTATTAGTTATTTCTTCTTATTCTCCCATATACATGTCTACTTTGCATAATTGAGCATGCATGTGTTTTTAATGTAGGAGTAGAGCAGACTGCTGCTAGGCGCTTTAGCTAGTAGCGCATCATCTCCCAGAAAAACAAAAAAATAATCAGTCTGGCTGGCTCTAAAAGGGCTTTAAAAGGGTGATCCAGGAAATATTTTGTAATGCTTAGACTGCTTTAAAAATTTTAAAAAAGCTGATCTACTAAGAGTCTGTCACTGGCCGGGACAGCGCTTCTAATATCCACAATTCTTTAAATTGGCTACCACTATATCAGCCAGCTACTCTGCTAATTCACTCAATCGTGATCCTACTCCAGGAACCAACTACATCTGAGACACCAGAGTACTCTCATGCAAGAACTGACTTCACCATATAATTACAGGTAAAACACCGCTTTAATACTATTACGGTGGACCTGAAATCTTTATATTATTTTTCCTGCTTGTTATTGGACTAATAACTATGAGTCACCAACCCTCCCCCCCCTCATATTCTGAATAGAATTCTTTAGATCTAACATCCCTTATACATTCAACCATAGCGCAAGTAAACATATCTTTTATTCTAGCTCTCCATAACACCTATGTGATTTAGGATCTTACTTGCAGCTGGTTTTCTGTGCTTTTACTAGCGCCACTATACCTCTATTTCCAAGAATATATTATGGTTTGGAAACTAAATTAAGCTGGCTAGTTCCAGGAGAGGTTTGGCAAATTTAAGTCACTCGTTGATGGAGAATTATTTAGATGTTGTTAAATGCCACACAGGAATACATATGTGACTGGCAGAGAAAGTGCAATCTGAAGGCATTGGCTTTTATCTGTTGTTCTTTTGCCTACTCTATTTGGAACTTATAGTCTTTTTAGCTGTAACACCCATCAGCTCATAGCAGGCCTCCACAGTCGGGCTTGGCACTAGCCACTCCATGTAGTAGGATCTTACTAGGGGCTCTCTGGTTTCCAGTCTTTACACAGAGTGTTGTAGTTTGCTGTTCATGACTCCAGGTTGAGGCTGGGGAGAAGCTGGTGAGCAGTGGAGAATGGCAATGTAAAGTACCAAACAAACTAGGTCAGAAAACACTGTTGCGGCAAGGTAAAAATTAAATCCAGTGATAGAATATGATGTACTGTGAACATTGTATGGTTGTATTTGGCATCCTTTTTGATCTACATAGGATACGCATGCTGTGTCAAAACATGGAAAGTATTCTGTTCCCAGTTGTCAGTATGTAGAACCTTGATCCCTACATAGTTTGTATACTAGATGGTTAAAATGTGCACATGACAGTCTTCTTATTTTGTATGATTAGAAAAGGACAGGGCAATAACACCATTAAATAACTTCCAAAATACAATTATGTGTGAAATTATGGCTGGTATCAAAGGTTACATCAAAAATTTGACCCAAATAACTCAACAGTTGATGCATTTGTTAAATTAATTGCTGGAATAATAGGCTCCTTAATTTTCTTATGAGCCATGAAATGTGTGCATTTTACTGGTTCAAATGATAATTTCAATTCGAGGTATTTTGCTCTTTTATTGGGTCATTAACCATCATTTAATATTACAGTCAATGGATTTGGCTGAGAGAATAGGGTCTTGATCTGGTATTTTCTAGCAATTATTGTTGCAAAGTGGACTTGTAATCACTTTCTTAAAGTAGCTATAATTTTAATGAGCTAATGCTGTTCCTTTATAAAACCAATTACTATTACCGTTCAGCAGTGTTGTTTATTAACATGACACATGCATTATTTCCCCGTCAAAATACTATGCTGAAAATACTTGCAACTTTATTCTTGAACATTTATTACCTTATTGTACTGACAGTGATCTACTGAAATACTTCTGGTATCTGTACATTAGTACAAAAATCAGGTTATATTAGTTACATTAGAATGTCAGCAAGACTTAACACTATTAAGGCTCGGTTCACATTGCGTTAATGGTGTCCGTTAGACGGACTACGTTACACCGCGACATAAACGCGGTGTAACGTAGTCCATTAAGGTCGCCATTGACTGCAATGTCGGACGCATCGCTAGCGCAAGCCCACAATGACCTGAGACGCGGGCTGCAGCGTTTCCGGGTCCGTCACTGCTAGCGCAGATAGAGCTAGCAGATGCTCTATCTACGCTAGCACGATGTAAACGTCGGCACTTGCGTTAACAGCAGCCCGTTAGCGTATGTGCTGAACGGGCTGCTGCTCACGCAGTGTGAACCCAGCCTTACACTAATTGAAGGATTTGTTAATTTAGTTTGACATTTTAGACACTTTTAGAAAAGGGATCATATAGAAGACATTGATAGGGTCAAGGCATATTCTCCCCCCTTCAAAATAAAATGATATTGACATGCATTTTTATTATATAATGAACACTTTTTAAATACACTGCTCAAAAAAATAAAGGGAACACTAAAATCCCACATCCTAGATATCACTGAATGAAATGTTCCAGTTTTAAATCTTTATTCATTACATAGTGGAATGATACTACCAGAGGAACTTGAGTCAAATGCTAATAATTACAAAAATACTCAAACTTTATTAAGTCACATATACAGACAGAATAAAATCAATTTTGTGCATAATATACACAATTCATTGAGCAATCAGTAAATAGTATAACAATATGAGATAGGTGATACAAAATTCCAAGATAAGTGAGTGCCGGTATACCATGTCAAAACATATGGTTGTTTATTCTGGTGTAGTATTGCCATATAGTGCCGCCATTACCTAGCAGCAGGTTCCATCTCTGCACGGTGGACCCCAGGCTGTGAACGCACCTTATTACTAACTGTATAATTATTCGGTGCATTCCACCAGCCCTAACAGTATATATATATATATATATATATATATATATATATATATATATATATATATATATATATATATATATATATATATATATATATATATATATATATATATATATATATATATATATATATATATATATATATATATATATATATATATATATATACACAGTACAGACCACACCTTCTCATTTAAAGATTTTTCTATATTTTCATGACTATGAAAATTGTAAATTCACACTGAAGGCATCAAAACTATGAATTAACACATGTGGAATTATATACTTAACAAAAAAGTGTGAAACAACTGAAAATATGTCTTATATTCTAGGTTCTTCAAAGTAGTCCTACTGAATAGACTGTTAAAATTTGTATTATGGCAAGAAAAAAGCAGCTAAGTAAAGAAAAACGAGTGGCCAAGATTACTTTAAGAAATTAAGGTCAGTCAGTGCGAAAAATTGGGAAAACTTTGAAAGTGTCCCCAAGTGCAGTTGCAAAAACCATCAAGCGCTACAAAGAAACTGGCTCACATGAGGATCGCCCCAGGAAAGGAAAACCAAGAGTCACTTCTGCTTCTGAGGGTAAGTCTATCCGAGTCACCAGCCTCAGAAATCGCAGGTTAACAGCAGCTCAGATTGGAGACCAGGTCAATGCCACACAGAGTTCTAGCAGCAGACATATCTACAACAACTGTTAAGAGGAGACTGTGCAGCAGGCCTTCATGGTAAACTAGCTGCTAGGAAACCACTGCCAAGGACAGGCAACAAACAGAAGAGACTTGTTTGGGCTAAAGAACACAATGAATGGACATTAGACCAGTGGAAATCTGTGCTTTGGTCTGATGAGTCCAAATTTGAGATCTTTGGTTCCAACCACCGTTTCTTTGTGCAACACAGAAAAGGTGAACGGAGGGACTCTACATGCCTGGTTCCCACCATGAAGCATGGAGAAGAAGGTGTCATGGTGTGGGAGTGCTATGCTGGTGACACTGTTGGGGATTTATTCAAAATTGAAGGCATACTGAACCAGCATGGCTACCACAGCATCTTGCTTCGGCATGCTATTCCAACCGGTTTGCGTTTAGTTGGACCATCATTTATTTTTCAACAGGAAAATGACCCCAAACACACCTCCAGGCTGTGTAAGGGCTATTTGACCTGGCCTCCACAGTCACCAGACCTGAACCTAATCGAGATGGTTTGGGGTGAGCTGGACCGCAGAGTAAAGGCAAAAGGGCCAACAAGTGCTAAGCATCTCTGGGAACTCCTTCAAGATTGTTGGAAGACCATTCCCGGTGACTACCTCTTGAAGCTCATAAAGAGAATGCCAAGAATGTGCAAAGCAGTCATCAAAGCAAAAGGTGGCTACTTTGAAGAACCTACAATATAAGACATATTTTCAGTTGTTTCACACTTTTTTGTTAAGTATATAATTCCACATGTGTTAATTCATAGTTTTGATGCCTTCAGTGTGAATTTACAAATTTCATATTCATGAAAATACAGAAAAATCTTTAAATGAGAAGGTGTGTCCAAACTTTTGGTCTGTACTGTATATATATATATATATATATATATATATATATATATATATATATATATATATATATATATTGTTTTACACACCTTTACTTTCCAATGTGAATTAACACTTTTGATATTTGTGATTTACAATTTTTTAGGTATGGTATTTTTCCACTGTTTTCATCCCAAAAATTGGGCCCAGATTTTGCTATTATATATTTGAGCTACAATCTGAAATCCCTTTTGTATTTTTAATTTATTTTTGTGACATATTTTCTCAATGCAAAACTTGTTTTTAAATTTACATACATGCCTCCATAGTTCCATGATTATATTATTTGGGAAGTGTTGTATTAGTAAAGTATCGCAGTCAGATGGCCTGGTTGAGAGGTTCAGCAAGACCTTGAAATCCATGATTTGGAAGGTCGTGGAGAAGGATAGCCGAGACTGGGTTTGCCTACTGACGTACCCGTTGTTCTCTATCAGGGAAGTCCCCATGAGGTTCTCATCTTTCAAGCTGCTATATTGACAGCACTCTCAGACTTCTGCATATTTCAAAGAAGACCTGGGAAGCCGATGTTACACCCCATCGGAGTATCATTGAGCATGTGGCCCAGATTCAGGACTGGATCACAAAGGTGATGCCGATTGTGATGGAGAGCCTCCTTCAAGGCCAAAAGGCCCAGGCAAGGGTCTACAATTGGGTGGCGAGACTGAGACAGTTTAGCACTAATGACTGGGTGTTGGTGTTGATCCCCACAGTGGAAAGTACATTTCACGCCAAGTGGCAAGGGCCATATGAGGTGGTTGAAAAGTTGAGTGACGTCAAGAACAAGGTCCACCAACCAGGGAGAAGAAAGCTGTACCAAGTGTACCACATTAACCTGCTCATACCATGGTGAGACAGGGAACCAGTGGAAGCTTTGTGCCTGGGGCCCAACCCTGAAGCCAGGGTCAAAGATGTCACAGTGGCAGAGACACTATCACCGGCCCAGAATCAACAGTGTAGATTGCTGCTTCAACCAAAAGCCGCATTGGATTCTGAAGCTCGGAGCGAGGTGAGCTGAGGAGAATGTTGAGCCTGGGCATCATCGAGGAGTCAAAGATTGGTTGAACCAGGCCCATTATCCTTGTTCTGAAGCACAACGACAACAGGAAGCTAAATGAAGTGTCCAAGTTCGACTCATATCCAATGAGCTCACTGAGAGGCTAGGGTCAGCCAGATATATTACTACCCTGAATCTAATTAAAGAGTACTAGCAAATTCTCCTGTCCCCAAGTGCCAAGGAAAAGATGGCCTTCTCTACACCTGATGGGTGCTTTTATTACACCATGATGCCGTTCGGTCTGGAGGGAGCCCCAGCCACCTTCCAAAGTGTCATGGACAGGATCCTAGCCGCTCACAAAAAAGTATGTCACCACTTATCTGGAAGACATTGTGATCTTCAGCTTGGAATGAGGAAGTCATTTGCAGAAGGTCCAGGTAGTACTGGATGCACTGAGGAAGGAACGGTTTACCATACACCCAAAGAAGTGTGACATGGGTAAGGAAGAGGCAAAATATTTGGGCTATGTCATTGGAAGGAGCAAAATAAACTCGCAAGTAAATAAGGGAGGCAATCCAAAATCAGCCACAACCGGTCTCCAAGAAGCAAATTAGGGCCTTTCTGGGAATTGTAGGAAACTATGTGCGATTTATCACAAATTTCACCATGATAGCCACCTAACTGACTGATCTTTTTAAGCACACAAAGTCATTGATGGCCAAGTGGTCCTCTGAAGCAGACATTGTGTTCCAGGAGTTGAAGCTCGCCCTATGCAAACAGCAGGTCTTGGTCGCACCGGACTTCACAAAGAAGTTTGTAGTCCAGATGGGCGCCTGCGAGGTCGGGTTGGGAGCCGAGTTGTCCCAGGTAGTAGATGTGGATAGACATCCAGTCCTATACCTCAGTAGGAAACTCTCCTCCTGTTAAAAGAACTATGCCATTATAGAGAAAGAGTGCTTGGCCATCAAATGGGTAACATGGTGAGGTACTACCTGTTGGGCCTGAAGTTCTGGTTAGTGTCAGACCATGTGCCCCTAAGATGGATGAGGGTAAGAAAGAAGAAGAATGCCCGGGTAACTAGATCGTTTATGGCGCTCCGAGACTTCAGCTTCTATGTCAAGCATAGGCCTGGGAAGCTACATGGTAATGCAGATGTCCTATACAGACTTCCCTGCTTAGTGAGTGAAGGTGCAAATATCCCCAGCTTTGGGTAGAGGGCGGGTTATGTGACCAAGTCACTGGAAAAGTGCTGGAGGGGAAATAAATTTTACTGAGGCTATTAACTTCAGTGATTAGAAATCCAGAAGTTTCCTCCAGCATACTATGTGTTAAGAGGGCCATTTTAAGGGCTGGGTTTTCGCAGACAACCATTGAGCGGGGAGGTTGTCCACCTTTTCTCCACCCCAGGATGTGGTCTGGAGTTTAAGTATTCAGCATCCAGAGGCATTCATGGTTCGGTAGGCATGGAGAGTGGAACTCCAGCGCTAGGTGTCCTGACAAGGAAGCTCAACCTGTGAAAGTTTTGTTTTTCCTGAGTGGGCCGAACCACATGGACTGTGCTGTATGTTTTGCTTTGTATTTTTTTTAATCTTAGGCCAGGTAAGTTTTGTTTTAATTTGACAACTCGGCACTGGCTTATACAGCACTCCTAATAAGCCAGTGAGAGTCTTAAAGAGACAATGTTCTGTTGCCTACCTTTGTGTGGCACTGAGTTAGCTGATCTACCACAACATACATTTGTCTCCTAAAAATCCCCCACTTTGCACCCCGACAACAAATATGTACCCCACCGTTAAAATGATATTAGCCACGCACCATTTAAAGTATATTGTGATTAGCCAGAACCCCCCATTAACTATAATATCCGCAGTCTAATAAATATAAATTAATCAGTTTCTGTGAGTCTCCCCCAGTTAACTTTAAGGCTATTTGCACACTGTGAGGCAGTGACCGGTGTTATATGCGAGGGTCGCTATGTGTCCCCCAGGATGTGCAAAGAAGCTTATGGAGGCCATGGGAATGCATTGCAGTCACAGGCATATCTGTGATTGCAATGCAAAATAAAAGTGAGTATTGGTCTTGAGCATGCTATGTGTCCAGGGCAGATATAAGAAAACCTGTTCTGAGCTTTTATTTTTGAAATGGACTACAGGATGGAAGCAGAGCAGTCCGTTTCCTCCCCAGCCCCGGGTTTTCCATGTGGCTGACGGCCACTGGTTCTTTTGTAAAGAAAAACCCTGCCTGCAGCAGAGGGTTGGATGTGTCAGTTTTTGGTCTTGCAAGCAGGCAGAGCAGACAGCTCTGCAGAGCACTACCTGTGTGAGGCAACACAGGGCGAAGTGGAGCCAAAAGGCCTGGCACCCTCAGTGTAGACGGCGGTGTCATAGCCCACGGCAACAAGTCATGGACTGTCTGTGTTTTCCCAGCTGCGATCCGGAGGATCCGATTTACTTTCTGTATGTGAGTACGCTGTACATTAACAGAGACTTTATTTGGAACTTTTGCTGGGTCACTGCCTCACCACTGCACAGCGAGGATACCGCTGCACTACAACAGTTTGTGTTTTTGTTGCAGAACATATTACAGTACCAGCAAGGTAAATGAGATTCCTGAAATATCAGGCACATGCTTATTTTTTCTTTCCAGATTTGCATCAGATGCAAATCTGCAGCATGTCAATTCTTGAGTTTTTTCAGTGTATTTCACCCTCACTAATAAGGGGGGGGGGGAATATGCAACAAATCTTATGTCAAAGAAAGCGGCATAAACCCATATTTTACGCAGCATTCTTCCTGCCAACACATCAGTATTTGCAGCAGAATTTTCTGCCGCAGATACTAAATGTGTGCACATAGCATTAGTTATTGTCCTGTGTCCTCCTCCCACAATTCATTATAAGTTTCTGATAGCGTCATAATGAATTAGGGGGTGGAAGAAGACTTTGTTTGGGTCTTATAATGAATTGGGGGTGGGGGAGAATGCTTTCGGGTACTTAGCATCTTCTGACACTTCCCAATTCATTAGAAGTCTTTTATAGCATCTTCTCCTACCTTTCAATCCATTGCAAAGTGTCATATCCCCTTTGCCACCTCCTCTTCTACTCCCTTATACATTTTAAGTGCCTTAATGAATTGCGGAGTGGGAGAATACAACACCAATAACAAATCCTATCGTGGTTAGCCAAGCATAAATAAATACCTACAAAAGAAGGCACCACATACACAATATTTTTTAAAAAATCCTTTATTAATGACAAATAAACCAACAAAGTGGTCATAAAATTGCCTAATCCGGCAAAGGTGAGACACAACAGACACAAAACAAAGGCGGACACATAGACCTAAAAATAACAACACATTATATAAACACACTAAATGTGACAAAATGCTGTCCACATGGGAACTAGGTATATAAGATAAATAACATGGCAGGGCACATAATTAAATATATAAATATAACACAACAAGAGTAGTTGTAACATATGCATATAGGACCGGTATATGACAAGTGGAAATCACAAGGTTTAAGTAAACCACATGTGTCGGTCCGTGAGCAGTATAGAGAAAGCCCTTGCTAAGCCATATAGCCACAAACACTACCTAAAAAACAAGTGTTTACCCACATGAAGAAAGAGGTCCAGGAGTCCACCACACCCGACGCGCGTTTCGCACGGAAATGCTTCGTCCCTGGACGAAGCATTTCCGTGCGAAACGCGCGTCGGGTGTGGTGGACTCCTGGACCTCTTTCTTCATGTGGGTAAACACTTGTTTTTTAGGTAGTGTTTGTGGCTATATGGCTTAGCAAGGGCTTTCTCTATACTGCTCACGGACCGACACATGTGGTTTACTTAAACCTTGTGATTTCCACTTGTCATATACCGGTCCTATATGCATATGTTGCAACTACTCTTGTTGTGTTATATTTATATATTTAATTATGTGCCCTGCCATGTTATTTATCTTATATACCTAGTTCCCATGTGGACAGCATTTTGTCACATTTATTGTGTTTATATAATGTGTTGTTATTTTTAGGTCTATGTGTCCGCCTTTGTTTTGTGTCTGTTGTGTCTCACCTTTGCCGGATTAGGCAATTTTATGACCACTTTGTTGGTTTATTTGTCATTAATAAAGGATTTTTAAAAAAATATTGTGTATGGAGTGGGAGAATAGACTAATAGGGCTTTATAATTTATTGGGTGGGGTAGGATGCTATCAGTGCCTTATAATGAATTGTGGAGTGGAAGACGACACCACAGGGACTTAGCATCCTCACCTACCACCCAGTTCATTTTAAATCTATTTCCATATCATTGTGATTTCCCCAGTGTATTGAAAGAAAAAAACAACTCACCTATCTAAATGCTCAACCTGCGGTATCACCACTTACTTCTTTGCCAAAAACTTTCTAAATGACACAAGCAAGAGCAGTGTGCTGACATTATCAAGCTACGCACATCTGTGTCCCAGAAAAAGCACCGGTCACCAAGCTGAGGATGGATTTCTGTGGCTCTGCTGCCATTTTCTACTGTAGGGAGCAGATCTGCAGGGTCGCTCCTTACCAGGCACAAAACTTATGAAAAGGACAATCGGGCCATGGTCTCTCCGAGCAACAGGCCATATTGCCCTCATTATCACCTCCCTGCAAGTGCTCCACTCTGTCTCCAGGCCCGGTGGTATTGTGAGGAGATTGAAATGTCGACCATGTTCCCTCTTGAAGAATTTTTAAGTGGTTGTAAAGTGTAATGTTAACTGTGATGCATAAGGTGAAATGTGACTTCTGTTACCGATGTTGATGATGTGTGTAGCTTGACAGTGGGGATAGTGAGAGTTAATGTTTGGAACTAGCCCAGAGTGGGAGGAGCTAAGTTGAAGGGAATGTGTCAGTTTCCTGGTAGTGAGTCAGATAGGCCCTGGAGTATTCCCTGACGAAGGAATTAATACTGAAACGCGCGTCGGGGCGCGTGTGCACGCTGATATCAAATTTACAAGGTACTTCCTATGTCCGGACTTATATATTTTATCTTTTTTGTCTGATCTCCGGTTCAGCTGTGTTATAGCAGTACTCCATTCACGCTATACTATTGGGGCTACATTCATGCTGTTATTCTTTTATGGCACAATGATGATTTTTTTATAGGTCTCCCTTATCACAATTTGTTTACTGTGTGATATTATTCACAGCTTTGTTGCTTATCTTATGCACTTTTGGGACGTTTTGTGTATTTACATAAACTTGCCCCTTCCCTCAATTGTCGCTGCGGCACTTACGCACTTTATATATTCCCTTGAAGTTGATATCTTGCTTTTCACAGTGTTCCACCCCTATTACCCTCTTCACATTTGTTTATATATATTCTTATTTCACTTTTAAACGGCCTGAGATCATTTCTTTGTTTACATTTATTTATTTTTATTCCGGTCATATGATAGATATAAAATTATTATTTATTCTTTTATTGATTATTTGTACCTTTATTGTTATCTCGTGTTGCACATTTTTTATATAATTGGTGTATTACATTTTAATATCATTATTATTTTTTGAAAAAAATGTTTTGCATATTGTTTTGCTATTGCCTTAATAAAGATACACTTATATGAATTCCTTGGTTGTATTTCTCTTCTTCCTTGGTTTCCGTTTCCTGGGTTGGTGCTGTTTCTTGTCCAATCCTTTTGTTGATTTGCCCAAGCAAGTAGATTCTTCTATTTTGTGGTCCTTAATAACGGTTCTTTACAGCGATTCAACCATAAAGGCCTGTGTCTAACAGTTTCATTTGGACAGTTGCTGTTGAGATGTGTTTACTACTTGAAGTTTATGCATCATTTAAGAGGGCTGCTGTCTGAGGTGCTATCAGTTACTAAGGCTGGTAACTCTGATGAACTTATCCTCTGCAGCAGAAGAAATTTTTGGTCTACTTTTCCCAGGGCAGTCTTTATGAGAGTTGTTTCATCATAAAGATTGATGATTTCCATGAATGCACTTGAATGTATCTTCAAGGTTCTATAAAAATTGACTAGCACCTCCTAATAGAATTAGTCAATTGTGAACCGGTATCTTCATTTTTATAATTATATTTTATATAGCAGTAATGCAGTTCAAATGTAATATATTAATGTTTGCTTTATTCTGTTCAGAGGTGCTCATCAGTTTTTTGTAGTTTACTATTGGATGTTTTCACTGACTCCTTTTCTGACTGGGAACTCCTCCTATCAGCCTCAGGCCACATTCACATGTTCAGTATTTGGTCACTATTTAACATTGGTATTTGTAAGCCAAAAGCAGAAGTGGAACAATCAGAGGAAAGTACAATAGAAACATGTCACCACTTTTTTTACCCACTCCTGGATTTGGTTTACAAATACTTATGTAAAATACTGACCAAATACTGAACAAATGAATGTGACATAATTTAGTTAGTGCTGGATCCTACTTTTGTAGGCTTTTAGCCCAGGAGAAGCATGATATTAAGTTAGGGTCCCATCGAAGATAGGTACGCTTTGTCACTCTCCTTGGGCTGCTTTAGGCTCTCATGAATTGGTCAGTTTATAGGCTAAGTAACTTAATTGTTATGACTATGTTATGTATTGCAGTAATATAGGTCAAATTTTAGATATTCAATTTTTGCATACTGTACATCTTACAGAATGCTGCTGCAGAATTTTGTTTGTATTTTCAAGTTTCTAATATTTTTCCGGATTTACTGATCTTCATATCTTAAAGCATAGATGGACTGTCCTTTCTCTTTACTTAGTTGAGCCATATGCTGACAGAACAGTTATGGAATAGGGCTCAGCTCTGTATGGAACTGGGGACTAACACTGACAAAACACACCTGATGGCCGCAAACACTTGTTGATTCCACAAATGAAATCTGGATGAAGCATAGCTGTCCATTACAAGCCATTTAATAAAGTTGCTTGAGAAGGGTATAAAGCTGTCATCAGAGTAAAAGTGAGGCGCTTTGAAGAATCTAAGGTTTAACACATACATATTCTGGTTGATTTCAGACCTCTTTCTTTACTTCTTGATATCATGTGTTTTTTTTGTTTTGCTGCCTTCAATCTGAATTTACAATGTGCACATTATAATAAGAACGAAGAAAACCACTGCATGAATAGGTGTATCCCAACTTTTAACTCATATGGTATGTTTATGTGTTTACCTGGTGTGGAGGGGGTGCAATTGTTGTCTTAGGACTACTGGGTCTAACAAAAGTAGGTCAAAGTAAAAGAGCAGTTTTGAAATAAATGAATTATCCCCAGGCTAGGATTCTTCTTTGCAAATATTGTGAAGCATCTTTTCTGATACATTTATTAAAAATAAATGACCTGGTTTAAATTAATAAATCAACTGGACAACAATGGTTGTTTACAAAATTCAGTTCATCATTTTATTATTGATGTACAGTTATAGCATTCAATAGTCTACACTGTATGATTTGTTTCCCATAACCTGAATTTTTACAGAATCTGCTGACAAAGTCATAACATAATAACACTATGAAGATTTGACTTGGATTTATTCCTAGATGTTCTCTTCCATTGATTGTCTATTTTGTAATCCAGAATGTTTAATAGTCCGTCATCCAGCAGATCCCTTTAACCACCGGAAAGGAATTTTACTGTATGTTGTATTGTGTATTGCTGGCATTTTCAATAACCTCCACTTTTTTTGCATTACATATCCTTATATGCAATGTACATAGTCTCTCTTTAACTCCTTCAACCCCAAGCCTTTCTTCACCTTCCTGATCAGGCCATATTTTACAATTCTGACCAGTGTCAGTTTATGTGGCAATAACTCTGGAACGCTTCAACGGATCTCGGTAATTCTGAGAATGCTTTTTTGTGACATATTGTACTTCTTGATAGTGGTAACATTTGTTTGCTATGTCTTGCGTTTATTTATGAAAAAATCGTAAATTTGGCAAAAAATTTTCTATTTTCAAACTTTATGTTTTATGCCCTTAAATCAGACAGTTATATCACACAAAATAGTTAATAAATAACATTTCTCACATGTCTACTTTACATCATCACAATTTTTGAAAGAAATTTTTTTGTTAGGAAGTTAGAAGGTTTAAAAGTTGACCAGACAAAAACAAAGAGGATAAATAAGGTCTGACCAGAAAGGACCAAAAAGAAAGAACAGAACCTATAAACTATAGATTTTATTAAGTTAATTCTTAAAAAGCTCTAGTCTACTTGTATTTAGACATATTGGTGAGTAGATGAGATCAGCGTCAGAAAAATAACAATCACATATCTGGGCTGAATTACCGATATTTATGATAGAAAATAGATCTAAGGGGAAAAACCATAATCCTCCGCTTCCTTACCTACCAGCGGAGGTTGGCACTCTATGGGGAACATAGTGGCGCCCCTGCTCCACGTTGGATCACCCTATCTGACGCTAAAAGGAAATCCCTCACCAAGTCATCACCAACACCCATACAAGTGCTTAAGTGCAATACATAGTCTCAGAAACCTGACGCTGTAATCTCTATATGGTAATATCTCAGCGTGTGCCTGTTTTTAAACATGTAACTCAATAAAGTGCTCACTGCCTAAGTATGTTTATAGATCAATAGATCCTGCTATTAGTCGCAAAGGTTAATCCCAGACAGACCAAGAATATTTTTTTTATTGAGATCCGACCAAATATAGGGCATGTATTGTGGTGTTCAATACCATAATTAAGGGTAAAGTAGATCAGAATATATCTGGAATAAAATATATTTTACACTATGACATATAGTCATATTACTCAGAGTAATAGGCTAGATTAGCTCTTCTGACAATATGACCATGTTTTCCATATAGATGGTAACACTTGCAAGAGAGTAGTAAACTTAATACAGCACATGTAACTCTCTATTCACTGGGCACTCACAGGCAGGTTTCAAATGTACAATAAAGCAGAATTAAACATATAGTACATATGGGATTATAATAAATCCCTCATGCAGAATGTAATAATACGATTATTGATGTCATTGTCTTAAGGAAGAGTACCCCATCCCGATGTGTTCTCCCCTCAAAAATACAGTGAGGGGTTCATCAGAGGATAAGAAAGTGAGGGGCTCAAAATGGTTCTTGCCAATTGGAATGCATGTGTCACAGTGGATTATCTTCATCCATTCATGATCTTGTGAACCATGCTCCCCTTTTAATAATCCCGCCGATATGTCTAAATAGACTGGAGCTTTTCAAGATAAAAATTAATCAAAGCTATCTTTTATAGGTACTGTCCTTTCTTCTTGGTATTAAAAGTTGACCAGTCATTTCTAATTTTTCCAACAAAATTTACAAAAACATTTTTTTTAGGGACCACATCACATTTGAAGTGACTTTGAGGGGCCTAAATGACAAAAAATACTCAAAATTGACACCATTCTAAAAACTGTACCATTCATGTGCTCAAAACCACATTCAAGAAGTTTACTGACCCTTCAAGTGCTTCATAGGAATTGAAACAACGTGAAAGAAAAATTAACATATAAGGTTTTTTCACAAAAATTTTACTTTAGACCTAATTTTTTTTATTTTTAAAAGGGTAATAGGAGAAAATTGAGTGTAAAAATTGCTATGCAATTATACACAATATGTGGAGGAAGAAAGACTCGAAAGGGAAAGAGCGCATTTGACTTTTTGAACCCAAAATTTGCTGGAATCATTAGAAGATGTCATGTCCCATTTGAAGAGCCCCCGATGTGCCTGAACCCCCCAAAGTGATCCCCATTTTGTAAACCATATTCCTCAAGGAATGTATAAAGAGGTGTGATGAGCATCTTGAACCCCCAGGAATTTTATAACGTTAAGCTGTAAAAATAAAATGTCCATGACAGCCAAAGAAAAAGATGGCAGCACAGCCCCACAGTGAGATCTGGTGTAGATTCAGGAATAGATATTTAACCCCGACACTCTCGGGAGGTGCTCGCATCCAGAATGAAGAAAAAACCTTGCAGCAGAAGTAAAGAGGAATGCGGCAACACTCACCGGATCTGTGATGAAGACTTTTCCTTTTATTAAAGCAAACGTGAACACATCTTCATGGCACGGGGGAGACAAAAGACAAAAGATGTTTTTTAACCCCAATTCTTTTATTTTCATAAGGGTACCAGGAGAAAATGCACCATACAATTTGTTGTGCAATTTCTCCAGAGTAAGCCGAACACCACATGTGAGGGAAAGCTACTGTTTGGGCACACTGCAGGGCTCAGAAGGTAAGGGGCATCATTTGACTTTCGAATGCAAAATTTTCTGGAATCATTAGCAGATGCCATGTTGCATTTTGAGAGCCCCTAATGTGCTTAAACCATGGAAACCCCCTACAAGTGACCCCATAAGGAATGTATCTAGATGTGTAGTAAGCACCTTGAATAAAATCAGTTTTTCCCACAAAAATGTTTTTTTAGACAATTTTTTCTATTTTTGAAAAAGTAACTTGCACCATGCAATTTTTGTGCAATTTCTCATGAGGATGCCGATATTCCATTTGTGGTTGCAAACTACTTTTGAGGCACAGGGCAAAACTCAGAAGGAAAGAAGCGCCATATTGGAGTTCAGATTTTATTGGAATGGTTTCAGGTGCCATGATCCACTGGGAGAGCCCCTGTGATGCCACAACGGCAGAACCCTATTTTACAAATTACAACTCTCAATTAATTCATCTACGGGTGCAGTGATCATATTTACACCATGGGTGTGTTACAGAATTTTATATCATTGGGCAGTGAAGAAAAGCCACATGGCGAGACTCGGACGGGGAGATGTTTGCCTCCTGGAGTGCAGATTTTTTGTATAAAAGTTTGGAGACTCCATATACAGAGCCCCTAAGTGCAATAAGAGCAGCATACCAACCTCAAGAAACCCAACTTTGGTTATTATACCCCTTTGGGAATTTATCTTCAAGTGTAGTGATGATTTTGATTTGACTTGATTTGATTTGATTTTTTTTTCCAGAAACAAGTAGCAGTCGATATTACAGAGTGAAAATTGAAAATCTACCATTGTAGTGCTTGTACGTTGTAGTTCCCAGTACGTTGTAATCACCAGTACGTTGTAGTGACCAGTACACTGTACCCAGCTTGTGCTTCTAGAGACATGCAGCAGTAAATAAAGCAGGCTCTCACTGCTACAGAAATGCCAAATATGGGCGCTAAATGTGGTTTAGGCAGACTGGGGTCAGAAAGGAGGGAGGCATTTAGATTTTGGAGTGCAGAATTAGCTGGATTTCTTTTGGGGGATGAGGAGCCTTAGTGCTTTTGAAGAGCCTTTGCACTACCAATAACGTGGAAGCCCCTTATATTTCCGTTAACAGATGATGGATCATAGTGGGGTCTTGCTTTTTTTGTGGATTGAGTTGAAGCTTTTATTGTGGACATTTGACATAACGATTGTGATCACATTTAACAGGCGCTGTACGCTGAGCACTTTTATCAGGGTTTTCATCTCGAGTGACATGATTCAGATAAAACCCCAGTAGGGATCCATTCACTATAATGAGGCAGCAGAGTTACTGTGGACTCCATCTGGCCTCTGTTCAGCGTCCACAGTACCTCCATCTTCCTCATTATTGGGGATCTTCTGCTGGGAGTTCCATTTACACAGAAACCCCGGTGTAAATGCTCTGTGGAGAGCCTAGGATAAATGTGTGCCAAGCCTTACTGCAATGTTGTGAGGCAGAGTGAACAAATCAATAGCATGTGAAGAATTGGTTTTATTTATTTTTACGCCATTCATTGTGCGGTGTAAGTGATTATATGACTTTATTCTTCGGGTCAGCGTGATTACAGCGATACCAGATTCATATAGCTTTTTCTGCTAGTCTGCTGTCACGCACTAAAATACACTTTTTTTTTCAAAAACAAGTTTTTTGCATCTCCATATTTTGAGAGCTATAATTTTTCCATTTTTGTACCGACAGTCATGTGATGATTTGTTTTTGTGGGACGAATTGACGTTTTTATTGATACCATTTTCCGGCTTTGTCATTTTTTGATTGTTTGTATTCCAATTTTTGGGAGGCATAATAATAATAATAATTTTTATTTATATAGCGCCAACATATTCCATAGCACTTTACAATTAAGCGGGACATGTACAGACAAATTCAATACAAGTTAAGACAATTTAAACAGTGACATTAGGAGTGAGGTCCCTGCTCGCAAGCTTACAATCTACAAGAAAATGGGGGGGACACAATAGGTGAAAAGTGCTTGTTATTTCCGGTCTGGCAATTATAATAAACTAGATGGTGGCCCGATTCTAACGCATCGGGTATTCTAGAATATGCATGTCCACGTAGTATATTGCCCAGTTACGTAGTATATTGCCCAGTCATGTAGTATATTGCCCAGTCACGTAGTATATTGCCCAGCCACGTAGTATATTGCCCAGCCACGTAGTATTTAGTATATTGCCCAGCGACGTAGTATATTGGCCAGCGACGTAGTATATTGCTCAGTGCTGTAGTATATTGCCCAGTTACGTAGTATATTGCCCAGTTACGTAGTATATTGCCCAGTCACGTAGTATATTGCCCAGTTACGTAGTATATTGCCCAGCCACGTAGTATATTGCCCAGCCACGTAGTATATTGCCCAGTCACGTAGTATATTGCCGAGCCACGTAGTATATTGCCCAGCCACGTAGTATATTGCCGAGCCATGTAGTATATTGCTCAGCGCTGTAGTATATTGCCCAGGGACGTAGTATATTGCCCAGTGACGTAGTATATTGCCCAGTCACGTAGTATATTGCCCAGTTACGTAGTATATTGCTCAGTGACATAGTACACATAGTATATTGCCCAGGGACGTAGTATATTGCCCAGGGACGTAGTATATTGCCCAGTGACGTCGTATACAGCACAGAGCCACGTAGTATATTGCACAACGAAGTAGTATAGAGCACAGAGCCACGTAGTATATTAGCCAGTCACGTAGTATATTGCCCTGCCACGTTTGTCACAGGTTAAAAAATAAAAAATAAACATATACTCACCTTTCCGAGGGCCCCTTGTAGTCCACGGCAGCTTTCGGTCCCAGGGTTGGTCTGAGCGCAGGTCCTGTGATGACGTCATTGTCACATGACCGTGTAGCGGTCACATGACCGTGATGTCACGTCAGGTCCTTGCCGCGCAGGCGCGCAGGACTTGTGATGACGTCACGGTCACATGACCGTGACGTCATGGCAGGTCCTGCTGCCATACCATCTTTGCCACCGCAAGCTGCAACAGAAGATGGTGGGCGGCGCGAGCGGCTCAGCGGACTACAGAGGGTGAGTATAGCAGGTTTTTTTATTTTTATTTATTATTTTTAACATTACATTTTGTACTATTGATGCCGCATAGGCAGCGTCAATAGTACAAAGTTGGGGACACACAGGGTTAATAGCGGCGGTAACGGGTCCGTTACCGCCGGCATTAACCCTGTGTGAGCGGTGTGCCGGGCAGTGAGTGCGGGGAGTAAGGAGCGGCCATTTTTTTCTGGACTGTGTGCATCGCTGATTGGTCGCGGCAGCCATGACAGGCAGCTGCCGAGACCAATCAGCGAACGAATAACCGTGACAGAAGGACAGAAAGATGGAAGTACCCTTAGGCAATTATATAGTAGATAGGGATTTTCATATAAAGCTGCATGATCCAGTCATCAGCCCGTGTGTTTCAGTGCAATAGTCAAGTATCAATTGCAGTTATGTGCATGGAGGGTGTGGAGACAGATGAATAGTAGGGTGCAGATTCAGAATAATATTTGGAAGGAGGGAACAGGGCAAAGTTAGTTTACTGAGTAGTTGATGTGGTAGGCTTGTTTGAAGAGATGGGTTTTTAAAGCGCGCTTGAATAGGTCGGGGCTAGGTATCAGTCTGATCGTCTGGGGAAGTGCATTCCAGAGAGCTGGCGCAGCACGAGAGAAGTCTTGGAGACGGAGGTGCGAGGTTCAGATTATGGGGGATGTTAGTCTTAGGTCATTTGTAGAACGGAGGGCACGTGTAGGGCGATAGACAGAGATGAGAGAGGAGATATAAGGCGGTGCAGAACTGTGGAGGGCTTTGTGGGTGAGAGAGATGAGTTTATACTGGACCCTGTAGCGAACGGGTACCCAGTGTAATGACTGGCACAAGATGGAGGCATCGGTAAAGCGGTTGGACAGAATATGACCCTGGCTGCCGCATTCAAGATGGATTGGAGAGGAGAAAGTTTGGTAAGAGGGAGACCGATCAGAAGAGAGTTGCAGTAGTTCAGACGAGAATGAATAAGAGCAAAAGTAATAGTTTTAGCGTTTCAAAGGTGAGAAAAGGTCAGATTCTGGAGATGTTTTTAAGATGCAGGTGACAAGAGCGAGTGAGTGATCGGATATAGGGAGTAAAGGAAAGTTCGGTGTCAATATGACCCCAAGACAGCCGGCATGCTGCTTGGGAGTTATGGTTGAACCCTCCAGGGTAATTTCGATGTTGGGAAGAGTGAGGTTAGTAGAAGGGAGAAAAAACAAGAAGTTCCGTTTTGGAGAGATTTAGTTTCAGATAGAGGGAGGACATGATGTTAGAGACAGCAGACAGACAATCCTTGGTATTTTTTAATTAGGCTAGGGGTGATGTCAGGGGAAGAAGTGTATAATTGGGTGTCATCAGCTTAGAGATGATACTGGAACCCAAATCTGCTGATTGTTTGTCCAATAGGGGCGTGTATAGAGAGAAGAGGAGGGAGCCTAGGACTGAGCCCTGCGGAACCCCAATAGTAAGGGGACGAGGAGAGGAAGAGGAGTCGGAAAAGGATACAGTGAAGGAGCGGTCACAGAGGTAGGAGGAGAACCAGGAGAGGGCTGTGTCCTTGAGGCCTATGGAGCAGAGCATAGTGAGAAGGAGCTGGTGATCCACAGTGTCAAATGCGGCAGAGAGATCCAGGAGAATCAGCAGAGAGCAATGACCTTTGGATTTAGCTGTTATTAGATCATTAGAGACTTTAGTGAGGGCAGTTTCAGCGGAGTGTAAAGAGCGGAAACCAGATTGTAAGGGGTCGAGAAGAGAGTTATCCGAGAGATAGCGGATTAGTCAGGAGTGGACCAAGCGTTCCAGGAGTTTAGAGATGAAGGAAAGGTTAGAGACAGGTCTGTAGTTAGCAGTGCAGTTCTTGTCCAGGGATGGCTTTTTAAGTAAAGGGGTTATGAAGGCATGTTTAAATGAGGAGGGAAAGATACCTGAAGAAAGAGAGAGGTTAAATATTTTATTCAGGTGAGTGGTGACCACTGGTGAGAGAGACTGCAGGAGATGTGAAGGAATGGGGTCAATGTTGCAGGTTGTAGGCCGAGCAGAAGCGAGGAGCTTGGAAACTTCTTCTTCTGAAACAGGCGCAAAGATGTCTAGTGAGCTTGAGGTGCGGCAGGGAAGGGGATCAAAGGCACTGAAGAGATTGGGCTGAGATATCCTGATGGATGTGGTTGATTTTTTCTAGGAAGTAAGTGGCCAGATCCTCACCACTGAGGTTGGTGATGGGGGCCTGTACTTTAGGTTTCCGGAGGGAGTTTAAGGTTTCAAAAAGTCGTTTTGGGTTGTTGGCTAGTGAGGTGATGAGGGTGGTGAAGTAGGGTTGTTTGGCCAGATAAAGAGTTATAGGTTTTGAGTATGAACTTATAGTGGATGAAGTCTTCTGCTAAGAGAGATTTTCTCCACTGCCGCTCTGCACACCTTGAGCAACGCTGAAGAAAGCGTGTTTGCATAGTGTGCCAGGGCTGCCGTTGTCTGTGTCGGGTCTTTCTGCGTGTAGAAGGTGCGGCTTCATCTAGGGCATTCTTCAGTGTATTATTGAAGTGTGACAATTAGTGTTGAGCGATACCGTCCGATACTTGAAAGTATCGGTATCGGAAAGTATCGGCCGATACCGGCAAAGTATCGGATCTAATCCGATACCGATACCCGATACCAATACAAGTCAATGGGACTCAAGTATCGGACGGTATCCCTGATGGTTCCCAGGGTCTGAAGGAGAGGAAACTCTCCTTCAGGCCCTGGGATCCATATTAATGTGTAAAAGAAAGAATTAAAATAAAAAATATTGCTATACTCACCTCTCCGACGCAGCCTGGACCTCACCGAGGGAACCGGCAGCGTTCTTTGCTTAAAATGCGCGCGTTTACTTCCTTCCGTGACGTCACGGCTTGTGATTGGTCGCGTGCCGCCCATGTGGCCACGACGCGACCAATCACAGCAAGCCGTGACGTAATTTTCAGGTCCTCAATGCCTAATTCTAGGCATTCAGGATTTTAAAATTACGATCCGGCTTGTGATTGGTCGCGTCGCAGTCACATGGGCGACGCGACCAATCACAAGCCGTGACGTCACGGGAGGCAGGAAACGCGCGCATTTTAAAATTACGTCACGGCTTGTGATTGGTTGCGTGCCGCCCATGTGACCGCGACGCGACCAATCACAGCCAGCCGTGACGTAATTTCAGGTCCTGTATGCCTAATTCTGCATTTAGGACCTGAAATTACGTCACGGCTTGCTGTGATTGGTCGCGTCGCGGTCACATGGGCGGCACGCAACCAATCACAAGCCGTGACATAATTTTAAAATGCGCGCGTTTCCTGCCTCCCGTGACGTCACGGCTTGTGATTGGTCGCGTCGCCCATGTGACCGCGACGCGACCAATCACAAGCCGGATCGTAATTTTAAAATCCTGAATGCCTAGAATTAGGCATTGAGGACCTGAAAATTACGTCACGGCTTGCTGTGATTGGTCGCGTCGTGGCCACATGGGCGGCACGCGACCAATCACAAGCCGTGACGTCACGGAAGGAAGTAAACGCGCGCATTTTAAGCAAAGAACGCTGCCGGTTCCCTCGGTGAGGTCCAGGCTGCGTCGGAGAGGTGAGTATAGCAATATTTTTTATTTTAATTCTTTATTTTACACATTAATGTTGTTTCGATACCGATACCCGATACCACAAAAGTATCGGATCTCGGTATCGGAATTCCGATACCCGCAAGTATCGGCCGATACCCGATACTTGCGGTATCGGAATGCTCAACACTAGTGACAATGCTAAGTCTGGACAGGAGAGGGAGGAGATGGGGCTAAAGATGTGTGGAGATTGTCCATAAGCTGCTGGGTGTAAATGGAACATGTATTCCGATAAGTGTGGTAAGTGGGGGTGTCCCGTATGAGAAGACAATTCTTGACAGAGAAGGAAAGAAGGTTGTGGTCCGAAAGCGGGAGAGGGGAGTTAGTAAAGTCGTGTAGCGATCCGGGATGGGAGAAAACCAGGTCCAGAGTATTCCCGTCCTCATGCGTAGGAGAATTAGTAAACTGTGAGAGGCCGAATGAAGAAGTTAGAGAAAGAAGATGAGAGGCAGATTGGGAGAGGGGATCATTGATGGGGATGTTAAAGTCTCCCATGATGAGGGTGGGGATGTCACAGGATAGAAAGTGAGTAAGCCAGGTGGCAAAGTGGTCTAGAAACTGGCGGGAGGAGCCTGGAGGGCGATAAACAACCCCCACCCGCAAGGAGAAGGGCTTAAAGAGTCTGACGGTGTGGACTTCAAAGGAAGGAAATGTAAGTGAGGGAATCGGAGGGATGAAAATTTCAGCCCATCAAACGAGAGAGCAGCAGCTGCGGTGGAGTCTGAGTGCTGTATCCAGGTTTCTGTAATAGCCAGAAGGTTAAGGGAATTAGAGAGGAAAAGATCGTGAATGTAAGTTGGTTTGTTACACACAGACCGTGCATTCCAGAGAGCACAGTGGAAAGCGATAGGAGAAGGCAGGCACTGAATGTGTTAAGAGTAATGTATGCTGGTGGAAGGACGGACAGGGTTGGGGGTGATGTCACCTGCAACTAGTAAAAGGAGAGAAAACAGAAAGAGCAGGTGGTGGGATGATTTGTATAAATGTTTTGAGTGCTGCTTGGAGGTAGTGGCTGGTTTGGAGTGGGAAAGAAATGTCAGTAGAGCCTCAGAGTTATACATGGGAGAGGGGAAAAGGGAGGGGTGGATATAGAGAGAGTGCCCAGAATGTGTTAAAGGGCGGGCGAGTTGTGAGAAAGCAGAAGTAAAAACAAATAAGAAGCAGATTGATATTGGATCGCCCCCACGTAAGGGCAGTGGGGTACTCGGTACCGGGTCCTTCGGTTCGGGGGATGTCACGGTGGCCTGATCTGGTCCGTGGCCCTTCGAGGGATGTCCAATAAAGAAAAGAGTTTTTATGGTTTTGGGAAAGGTCTTTAAAGGGGAAATGTGTTATGAACTGGTGGCCTAGGAGCAGCATGGACGAGCTCTGGAGTAGGTGGCCTCTATACTTGACCGCAGACCCTGAACTTAACACATCAACTAGAAGTAGCCATGGGATGTTCCTGTCACTCCCTAGACACCTCGTCACGGACTAATTACACCTAAAGAAAGAAACAGGAATACTATCTTGCCTCAGAGAAAATACCCAAAGGAAAGGCAGCCCCCCACAAATATTGACTGTGAGAGGAGAGGGAAATTATAAACGCAGACTGAAAACAGAATTAAGCAAAGGAGGCCACGCTACCTAGAAAGAAAAGACAGGAAAGAGTACTGTGCAGTCAGTATAAAAAATACTACAAAATCCACCACAGAGAATACAAAAATCTCCACACCTAACTAAAGGCATGGAGGGTAACTCCAGAGCTTCCAACTTGGCTGAGTAAATCTTAACACAGACAAGCTGGACAAGAAAAAACATAGCAATTCACAGAACTATTAAGTCCACCGCATGTGGACTGCAAAAACAGAGCCAGGACTTATCTTTGATGATTTGGACAATCCAGAAGGAGAAAGCAAGCAGAGATGTGGATCCCTAGAAAACAATGGACAACTGGCACTCACTAAAGGAAGAAGCCAGACTAAATAGCCCCGTCCAAAGTGGAAGCAGCTGATGACTGTTGTGAAGGACAAACAGCAGCACTACCACTTATAACCACCGGAGGGAGCCTAAGAGCAGAACCCACAACAGAATTCACAACAGAAATGTTTGTGACGCCACCTGTGGTATTCGGTCAGGGTGACCAACGCTGCTTAGGGGTCCGCTGGGGTGATGTAATGGCAGCTAGATGGTATACCTTCCCACAGGTGAAGTGTATCCCCAGGGCTTCCCAGAAGTGTAGATGGCGATGGTGGATGTTGTAAGGCACAGTGAATAACGAGGACACAAGGTTGCAGTCTCTTTACCTTTTACTGAAGATTTCAGCATCCACAGTCCAGGGTACAGACCACAGGGTAGGCAGAGTCCGGCCGGTCTGAAGGCAAATCCAGAGTCCCCAGGTGGAAATCAGTAGCCTTTCTCTAGCGCCTGTGTGTTGTAGTAACTCCCTGCTGAGCTTCTCGGTAAGGTCCTCACAACTGTTGTAGATGTTCTAGATGTTATGTCTTCCTCTCTGTCCCCCAGATGGTGTGGATAGGACAAACCCATATGACTGATGGCCTGAGGCTTTTTACAGGGACCCTAGAGACGCCCCGACCCCCACAGTTGCCACCGTGCCTCCTGGGTATTAAGGTCGGGCAGCCAACTTGGAATTGACTGTCCTACCGGTCTCTGGAGCAAGGCTTGGAGACGGTTGCTCCCTCGGTGTTCCGGCCACCGGCTTCGCGCCTCAGAAGGAGGCAGCCTATTTCAGACAGAACTCCTTCTGGTGTTATCTCCTTGTGCTATGACTTCGTTTCTCACCCTCTACAACACAATTCTCTTAGTGTCCTTTCTTAGGATGCTGCCGCACATGGGGCAGGTGCAGCTCCGTGTCTTTCTGTCTCGCTAGGCCTCTGACAGGATCCCACCCCTGTCAGGGACCCTCTATCTGCAGCTCCGATGTTCCTCCTTTCCCCTTGTCTGCCTGACAGGTCTTGCCTGGGCAAAGCCCAGCCAGCTTCTCCCTGACTTTCTATCCAGCCCACCAGTTTTACCCTTCTGTGAGGAGTGCCCTAGTAGATAGGAGCAAGGCTCCCCCTGGTGGACTGGAGTGTGAAGTGTGGTGTATGGTTTGTGATACCTGGTAGGAAGATCTCCTTTATTGCCATCAGATGTAATATCACTCCCCTGGTGGAAGAATGACATTACTGCATCGACCAGGACTCTGGGGCGCTGCACTATGATCAATGCATAATGTAGTATGACTGACCAAGAAGCATGATTGTTTAAAAAACTTAAGCACCTTACCTGTCTCCTGCCCTGTCCAACTGCCATTGTCTAACTGCCAAGCACTTGATACTGCTGCACTTAATATCTGTTGCACACGCGACCCTGCGCGCGTGCTATCCCAGCCAGACTAAATATATGTGAAATGAAATGACTGCTAGCATCAGGAACCAAATGGCCACAATCAGCAATTAACCAATTAGCATAAGGCCAGAGCAGGCATTACTATGCAGGGTAAACAACCAATGCTGAACAAGGCCATAAAACAGTGGAAAAAAAAAAGATAGCTTTGAACACTTTGAATCAGAAACCAGAAACAGAGAGAAAAAAAAACCAACACAGGAGTGATGGAAAAATTACCATGAGCAAAGCTTGCTAAATATGGTTCTGTTCACACTTGCAGTCAGCACACAAATGGATGATGGAAAAATTACCATGAGCAAAGCTTGCTAAATATGGTTCTGTTCACACTTGCAGTCAGCACACAAATGGATGATGGAAAAATTACCTGTGTGAAGAAGAGAAGAGAGGAACATCAGCTTCAATGCCATTGTCTAATTGCCAAGCGCTTGATACTGTTGCACTTAATATATGTTGCACACACGACCCCGCGCGCGTGCTATCCCAGCCAGACTAAATATAAATATATATATATATATATATGCGGCGCCCCCACTGCCGCAGGGCCGAGGGGTACCCGGTACCGGGCCTGTGAGTCTCTGCTCTGGGGTTGTCACGGTGGCTAGGCCCGGTCCGTGACCCTGCCGAGGGGCGCACAGTGAATGATGTGACGGGTGACGGCGGTGATGCTGTAGTAGTGCGGTGCAGTAAATAACGAGGACACCAGGTTGCAGTCTCTTTACCTCTTTACTGAAGGTCTCTGGGTCCTCAGTCCAGAACACGGTTCACCAGGCTGCGCAAGTCCGGCCGGTCCAATGGCACCTCCAGAGTTCTCTTCACAGGTGGAAATCGGTGCCTTCCTTCTAGCGCTATGTGTTGTGGTCCTTCCCTGCTGTGCTTACAGAAAGTCCCCACAACTGTTGTGTCTGTTTCTTAAGTTCCCTCACAACTCGATTAGATGATGTTCTGCTAATCCTCCGTCCCTCCCTGATGTTCTGGTTGGGACGGCACCCGTTTGACGGGTATGCTCGGAGCTCTTCCGGGACCCTAGAGTCGCCCCTCTCCACAAGTTGCCCCCCAAGACTGCATAGGTGATTTAAGTTAGACAGCCCGCCTTAAACTGACTGTCCTGCCGCTGTTTGGAGTATTGCTTGAAGCTAAATGTTATGATACTCCCTCGGCGTTCCGGCCACCGGTAGTGCGCCTCAGTAGGATGTTGCTTCGGTCTTACAGCACGACTCCTACTGGTATTTCTCCTTTTGCGTGATCTCGTTTCTCACTCAGCACAATCTATCTCGCTTCTAATCCTTCCTTGGGCACCGCCGCTATCCTGAGCAGGCACGGTCCCGTTACGTTCGCTCAAGTTGCCAAGCCTCTGTCAGGATCCCACCCCTGACAGAGACCCCACTGTATCTTCCCCCACAACACCCTCTGCCACAAGGTGTTGCCTGGTTCCAACCCAGTCAGCTTTCTCCTCTAACTTCCTGCCTGACCCCCAGTTTACCCACTATGGTGGGGAGTGGCCTAGTGAATAGAACCCTTAGCTCCCCCCGGAGGCCCGGCTGTGAAATGTATTGGTGTCTGTGATACCTGATCAGATGAACTCCTTCAGTGCCATCAGGCGCACCATAGCTCCCCATAGTGGCGGAGCCACAGTACTGCAACGACCAGGACTCTGGGGCGCTGCATATATAAAATAAATATATATATATATATATATATATATATATATATATATATATATATATATATATATATATATTATGAACAACAACCAGCAATTCAGAAATTATTTTTTTGGGGGATTTTTTTTATGCTGTTTCATATGTGGTAAATTTGATAAGGCAGATTTATTCAGAGGCAATCGGACAACTGCAGCTTCTAGTCTCCCATGGAGACTATTGAAGCATTGAATTGGAATTTCTCCCAATTCAAAATAAAACAATAAAAAAATCAAACATACACATATCTGGTATCGCTGTGTTCAGAATCGCCCAATCTATAAAGCTATAAAAATAATTAATCCGATCAGTAAAAGGCGTAGCGAAAAAAAGTCAAAACCTCAGAATTAAGTTTTTTGGTCGCCGCAACATTGCATTAAAATGCAATAACGGGTGATCAAAAGATCGTATACACACCAAATGGTATCATTGGCAGGTCAGTTTTAGCATTTTTTTGAACATGATTAACAAAAAAAATAAAAAACAGTTGTGGACTTGGAATTTTTTTCCTGTTTTCGAGTACACAATATGGTAAAACCAATGGTGTTGTTCAAAAGTACAACTTGTCCCACAAAAGAAAAATTAAAATGTTATGGCTCTGGGAGGAAGGGGAGTGAAAAACAGAAACGCAAAAACCCGGTAGTCTACAGAGCCCACGTCACGTGACCTGGCAACACGTAAGAAAACTCAGTGCTGCCAAGACAACATAGACGCGGGATGCGGACAGACCGTGACACAAGCGGCGCATGCGCACAGCTCCGGCAGCAACCCATAGGCGTAAGTTGACAGTACCGAAATAATGATCTGACAGATAAAGAATAAAAAAGGGGTGTTTGTGTGACATGAATGTGGCTATAGGATGATGAAAAAGGAAGGGAAAGAAGGGGATAATGATTGCGCAAGAAATAATAATGAAAGAAAAAGAAGTAATCCATACTTCATAAAATTATGAAACATAAGAATAAGGGAGAAAAAATGGACAATTTCCATAAAATAAAAAATAAAGATATAAGTTAAAATATGTGATAAATAGTAGAAATAAAATAAAATGAAAATAAAAATAATGAAAATAAATATCAATAAGGAAATAAATAAAAAATAATACATTCAAATAAATAAAGAACTAAGATTAAAAAATAAAAAATATAAAATAAATAAAAATAATAAATAATATTTATAATAAATAGATAATGCAAAAAAAAATATAAATAAAGTGATGTGAATGTTATAGTCATACCTAGACAATAATGTATTAAAAAAGATATAAAGTGATTCTTCTAGGTTGCCAACATCAAATAAATTGGTCAGATATATTACCCAATACCATGGACAGACCAATTTAATGCGATATTACCTGGAGAAATCTTGGTCTATTCTCCAAGCAGACCCTATTATTTCTCAATATATTGGAGAGAAACCCAGTATCACATTTAGAAGATCGATGAATCTGGGTGATAAACTGGTGAGCCATTATACCAATTAACCTATTTCTTTTTTGTCTGATTTCAAACCGTCCTAGGGCTGTCAACCACATGGAAAATGCGTGGCATGTCCTAATATTGTCAGGGCCCAAACATTCTCCAGTTCTGATGGCTCTAATGTATATAAGATCAGACATTAAATAACTTGTACCACTAAGGCAGTGGTATTTTATGCCATCTGCCCTTGCTCCCTAATTTATGTTGGTTTAACAACTTGTCAGTTAAAAGTTTAGGTTCTTGAACATGTTTTAGGTATTGTTGCTGCTAAGTTGATGATATAGCCACACTTAAGACCCATCTGAAACATTTTAAGATCCACCATAACTGTGATGCCTCCCTCTTACAAGTCATAAGAATTGATATGACTAATCCTAGTATTAGAGGGGGAAAGATTAGTACACCCTTGGCCAGGTTGGAGGCCAAGAGGATCTGGACCCTCAAAACGGTTTCACCTCTTGGCTTGAATGAAAACCTGAGCTTTGCTCCTTTTTTTGTGAACCACTTTTTTGTCTAATTTAAACCAGTATAGTTATTAAGTATATGTATATATTATTAGATTTTTTTATTCTTATTATAAAATATATATTTTTAACCCCTTTCTGACATTAGACGTACTATCCCGTCGAGGTGGTATGGGCCCGTATGACCACCGACGGGATAGCACGTCTAACGCGATCAGCGGCCGGGTATCAGCTGACAATCGCAGCTGACATCTGGCACTATGTGCAGGAGCGGTCACGGACCGCTCCTGGCAAATTAACTCCCAGCACACTGCGATCGAAGATGATCAGCATAGGGTAGCATCGCGCAGGGAGGGGGCTCCCTGCGTGCTTCCCTGAGATCCTCAGAGCAATGTGATGTGATCATGTTGCTCCGATGGTCTCCTATCTCCTCCTGCCTGCAGGCCCAGATCCAAAATGGCTGCGGGGGGCCTTCCGGTTCCTGCAGGGAGGTGGCTTTCAAGCGCCTGCTCAGAGCAGGCGCCGGGTGTTATGATCCGGTGGTAGGATCTCAAAACTGACCTGACACATATGACCAGAATATAGGACAAGTTCTGGGGATGTGGAAGCTATACTGACCGCAATCCTGATCCTATCCACAAACACTAAAGGCAGCTGTGGAGCGTTCCTAAAATCCTAGACGCCTCGTTCACAGCCTGAGAAACTGACTACCCCTAGAGAGAAAGCAAAGACCTCACTTGCCTCAGAGAAATAACCCCAAAGTTATAGTCAGCCCCCCACAAATAATAACGGTGAGTTAAGGGGAAAAGACAAACGTAGAAATGAAACAGGTTCAGCAAATGAGGCCCGCTAACACTAGATAGACTGAAAATAGATAGGAGTCTGTGCGGTCAGTACAAAACTATAAAAAATAAACCATGCAGAGAATACAAGAACCCCCACACCGACTCACGATGTGAGGGGCGCACTCTGCACCCCAGAACTAACCAGCAAGCGAAAAATCAAATATAAGCAAGCTGGACTGAACTCATCATATACAGAGAAACGTTTTCAAGGAAATAATGAGCAAAATGAACAAACAAACTTAATTTCTCCAGCAGGAGACTGGTCACAAGGAATATTCAGGAGCTCTCAGAAACAGGACTGAATACACCGACAGTAGGCAACAAATGAAGGTCCAGGTGAGTTAAATAGGCCCAGCATAGAAGGAAATGAAGCAGCTGAGCCCAGCCATATTGCTAAAGGCCACCAGAGGGAGCCCAAGAACAAACTCACACAGTACCACTCATGACCACAGGAGGGAGCCCGAGAACGGAATTTACAACAGTACCCCCCCCCTTGAGAAGGGGTCACCGAACCCTCACCAGAGCTCCCAGGCCAATCAGGACGAGCCGAATGAAAGGCACGAACCAAATCGGCCGCATGGACATCGGAGGCGACAACCCAGGAATTATCCTCCTGACCATAGCCCTTCCATTTAACGAAGTACTGAAGCTTCCGTCTCGAAATACGAGAATCCAAGATCTTCTCCACCACATACTCCAACTCCCCCTCGACCAAGACCGGAGCAGGAGGATCAACAGAAGGGACCACAGGCACCACGTATCTCCACAACAATGACCTATGGAACACATTATGAATGGCAAACGATGTTGGGAGGTCCAACCGAAATGACACAGGGTTGAGGATTTCCAAAATCTTATAAGGACCGATGAAACGAGGCTTGAACTTAGGAGAGGAAACCTTCATCGGGACATAACGAGAAGACAACCATACCAAATCCCCCACACGAAGTCGGGGACCCACACAGCGACGGCGGTTAGAAAAGCGCTGAGCCTTCTCCTGGGACAACGTCAAATTGTCCACCACATGGTTCCAAATCTGCTGCAACCTATCCACCACAGAATCCACCCCAGGACAGTCAGAGGGCTCAACCTGACCCGAGGAAAAACGAGGATGAAACCCAGAATTGCAAAAGAACGGTGAAATCAAAGTAGCAGAACTAGCCCGATTATTGAGGGCGAACTCAGCCAATGGCAGAAAAGTCACCCAATCATCCTGATCAGCAGAAACAAAACATCTCAAATAAGTTTCCAAGGTCTGATTAGTTCGTTCGGTTTGGCCATTCGTCTGAGGATGGAAGGCCGATGAAAAAGACAATTCAATGCCCATCTTAGCACAAAAGGACCACCAAAATCTGGACACAAACTGGGATCCTCTGTCAGACACAATGTTCTCCAGAATACGATGTGAACGAACCACATTCTGAAAAAATAGTGGCACCAAATCAGAAGAGGAAGGCAGCTTAGGCAAGGGTACCAAATGGACCATTTTAGAAAAACGATCACAAACCACCCAGATGACAGACATCCTCTGAGAGACAGGAAGATCCGAAATAAAATCCATGGAAATATGCGTCCAAGGCCTCTTCGGGACAGGCAAAGGCAAAAGCAATCCACTGGCACGAGAACAGCAAGGCTTAGCCCGAGCACAAATCCCACAGGACTGCACAAAGGAACGCACATCCCGCGACAAGGAAGGCCACCAAAAGGACCTCGCCACCAAATCCCTGGTACCAAAAATCCCAGGATGACCCGCCAACACTGAAGAATGAACCTCGGAAATAACTCTACTGGTCCATCTGTCCGGGACAAACAGTCTCTCCGGAGGACAACGGTCAGGTCTATTGGCCTGAAACTCCTGCAACACCTGTCGCAGATCAGGAGAGATGGCAGACAAAATCACCCCCTCTTTGAGGACACCAGTCGGTTCAGAAACCTCCGGGGAGTCAGGTACAAAACTCCTAGAAAGGGCATCAGCCTTCACGTTTTTCGAACCCGGAAGATATGAAACCACGAAATCGAAACGAGAGAAAAACAGCGACCATCGAGCCTGTCTCGGATTCAACCATTTGGCAGACTCGAGATAAGTCAAATTCTTGTGATCAGTCAAGACCACCACACGATGCTTGGCTCCCTCAAGCCAATGACGCCACTCCTCAAATTCCCACTTCATTGCCAACAACTCACGATTACCGACATCATAATTCCGCTCGGCAGGCAAAAACTTTCTTGAAAAGAAAGCACATGGTCTCATCACAGAGCCATCAGAGCTTCTCTGCGACAAGACAGCCCCTGCTCCAATCTCAGAAGCATCAACCTCGACCTGAAAGGGAAGAGAGACATCGGGCTGGCGCAAGACAGGAGCCAAAGAAAACCGACATTTCAGCTCCTGAAAGGCCACCACGGCCGCAGGAGACCAATTCGTCACATTAGAACCCTTCTTGGTCAAATCCGTCAAAGGCTTAACCACGCCAGAAAAATTATTGATGAAGCGACGGTAAAAATTAGCAAAACCCAAGAACTTCTGAAGACTCTTCACAGATGTAGGTTGAGTCCAGTCATGAATAGCCTGGACCTTAACTGGATCCATCTCAATAGTAGAAGGAGAAAAAATAAAGCCCAAAAAGGAAATTTTCTGGACTCCGAAGAGACATTTAGAGCCCTTCACAAACAAGGCATTGGCATGCAGGACCTGAAATACCATCCTGACCTGCTTCACATGAGACTCCCAATCATCAGAAAAGACCAAAATATCATCCAGGTACACAATCATAAATCTATCCAGATACTCTCGGAAGATGTCGTGCATGAAGGACTGAAACACAGAGGGGGCATTAGAAAGCCCAAAAGGCATCACCAAGTACTCAAAATGGCCTTCGGGCGTATTAAATGCTGTTTTCCATTCATCGCCCTGCTTTATGCGCACAAGATTATACGCTCCTCGAAGATCTATCTTGGGGAACCAACTGGCCCCCCTAATCCGGGCAAACAGATCGGACAACAGTGGCAAGGGGTACTGAAATTTGACCGTGATGTTATTTAGAAGGCGATAATCTATACAGGGTCTCAGAGAACCATCCTTCTTGGCCACAAAAAAGAACCCCGCACCTAAAGGCGACGAGGACGGGCGAATATGCCCCTTCTCCAAGGACTCCTTTATATAACTCCGCATAGCGGCATGTTCTGGTACAGATAAATTAAAAAGTCGTCCCTTAGGGAAATTACTACCAGGAATCAGATTTATAGCACAATCACAATCCCTATGAGGAGGTAGAGCACTAGATTTGGGCTCATCAAATACATCCTGGTAGTCCGACAAAAATTCAGGGACTTCAGAAGGAGTAGAAGAAGCAATTGACACCAAAGGAGCATTGCCATGAATTCCCTGGCAACCCCAACTTGACACAGACATAGCTTTCCAATCCAGGACTGGATTATGAGCCTGCAGCCATGGCAGACCCAACACGACAACATCATGCAAATTATGTAGCACAAGAAAGCGAATCACCTCCTGATGTGCAGGAGCCATGCACATGGTCACTTGGGTCCAGTACGGAGGCTTATTCTTGGCCAATGGCGTAGCATCAATTCCCTTTAGTGGGATAGGGAACTGTAAAGGCTCCAAGATAAAACCACAGCGCCTGGCAAATGACAAATCCATCAAATTCAGGGCGGCACCTGAATCCACAAAAGCCATAACTGAGTAGGATGACAGAGAGCGAATCAAAGTAACAGACAAAATGAATTTAGGTTGTACAGTACCAATGGTGACAGACTTGGCGAACCTTTTTGTGCGCTTAGAACACTCTGAGATAACATGAGTAGAATCACCACAGTAAAAACACAACCCATTCTGACGTCTATGGTTTTGCCGTTCAACTCTGGTCAGAATCCTGTCGCATTGCATAGGCTCAGGTTTCTGCTCAGAAAATACCGCCAGATGGTGCACAGGTTTGCACTCCCGCAGACGCCGATCTATCTGAATGGCCAAAGACATAGACTCATTCAGACCCACAGGCGTGGGGACCACCATAACATCTTTAAGGGCTTCCGAAAGGCCCTTTCTGAAAATCGCAGCCAGGGCGCACTCATTCCATTGAGTGAGCACAGACCACTTCCTAAACGTCTGACAGTAAACCTCTGCTTCATCTTGACCCTGAGAGAGAGCCAGCAAAACCTTCTCTGCTTGGTCTACCAGATTAGGTTCCTCATAAAGCACTCCAAGCGCCAGAAAAAACACATCCACATTTAGCAATGCAGGATCTCCTGGCGCCAGAGAGAATGCCCAATCTTGAGGGTCACCGCGTAACAAAGAAATAACAATTTTAACTTGCTAAACAGAATCACCAGAGGAGCGAGGTCTCAGAGAAAGGAATAACTTACAATTATTCTTAAAGTTCAAAAACCTAGATCTATCTCCGGAAAACAGCTCAGGAATTGGTATTTTAGGCTCTGACATAGGACTGCGGACTACATAATCCTGAATGCCCTGTACCCTTGCAATGAGATGATCCACACTAGAAGACAGACTCTGAATCTCCATATCTGCAGCTGAGTTCAGAACCACCCAGAGATTAAGGGGAGGAGAGAAACTAAACACAGTGCAGAGGAAAAAAAAAAAAATGACTTCAGGATTTCTCTTCTCCCTCTTCTGCTGCATTAACACTTTTTGGCCTGCTGTACTGTTATGATCCGGTGGTAGGATCTCAAAACTGACCTGACACATATGACCAGAATATAGGACAAGTTCTGGGGATGTGGAAGCTATACTGACCGCAATCCTGATCCTATCCACAAACACTAAAGGCAGCTGTGGAGCGTTCCTAAAATCCTAGACGCCTCGTTCACAGCCTGAGAAACTGACTACCCCTAGAGAGAAAGCAAAGACCTCACTTGCCTCAGAGAAATAACCCCAAAGTTATAGTCAGCCCCCCACAAATAATAACGGTGAGTTAAGGGGAAAAGACAAACGTAGAAATGAAACAGGTTCAGCAAATGAGGCCCGCTAACACTAGATAGACTGAAAATAGATAGGAGTCTGTGCGGTCAGTACAAAACTATCAAAAATAAACCACGCAGAGAATGCAAGAACCCCCACACCGACTCACGATGTGAGGAGCGCACTCTGCACCCCAGAACTAACCAGCAAGCGAAAAATCAAATATAAGCAAGCTGGACTGAACTCATCATATACAGAGAAACATTTTCAAGGAAATAATGAGCAAAATGAACAAACAAACTTAACTTCTCCAGCAGGAGACTGGTCACAAGGAATATTCAGGAGCTCTCAGAAACAGGACTGAATACACCGACAGCAGGCAACAAATGAAGGTCCAGGTGAGTTAAATAGGCCCAGCATAGAAGGAAATGAAGCAGCTGAGCCCAGCCATATCGCTAAAGGCCACCAGAGGGAGCCCAAGAACAAACTCACACAGTACCACTCATGACCACAGGAGGGAGCCCGAGAACGGAATTCACAACAGCCGGGAAGCCTCCCTGCAGTGCCTGTGTGATCGCTGATCTGACACAGTGCATTGCAAAGTGTCAGATCAGCGATCTGTCACTTTACTGTGATGTCCCACCCTGGGGCAATGTAAAAAAGTAAAAAAAAAAATATTTACATGTGTAAAAAAAAATATATATATATATATATATATATATATATTGTTCCAATAAATACATTTCTTTATCTAAATTAAAAAAAACAATAAAAGTACACATATTTACTATCGCCGCGTCCGTAACGACCCGACCTATAAAACTGTCCCACTAGTTAACCCCTTCAGTGAACACCGTAAAAAAAAAAACAGGCAAAAAACGCTTTATTATCATACCGCCAAACAAAAAGTGGAATGACACATGATCAAAAAACGGATATAAATAAACATGGTACTGCTGAAAACGTCATCTTGTCCCGCAAAAAAACAGCCACCACACAGTGTCATCAACGAAAAAAAAAGTAATAGTGCTCAGAATAAAGCAATGCAAAAATAATTATTTTTTACATAAAATAGTTTTTATCGTATAAAAGCGCCAAAACATAAAAAATAAATAAATGAGGTATTGCTGAAATCGTTCTGACCTGAAGAATAAAAATGCTTTATCAATTTTACCAAACGTGGAACGATATAAGCGCCCCCCCAAAAGAAATTCATGAATAGCTGTTTTTTGTTCATGCTACTTCACAAAAATCTGAATAAAAAGCGATGAAAAAATGTCACGCGCCCAAAAATGATACCAATAAAAACGTCAACTCGTCCCGCAAAAAACAAGATCTCACATGACTCTGTGGACCGCAATTTGGAAAAATTATAGCTCTCAAAATGTGGAGACACAAAAACTATTTTTTGCACTAAAAAGCATCTTTTAGTGTGTGACGGCTGCCAATCATAAAAATCTGCTAAAAAACCCTCTATAAAAGTAAATCAAACCCCCCTTCGACACCTCCTTAGTTAGGGAAAAATAATAAATTATTAAAAAAAGTATTTATTTCCATTTTCCCATTAGGGTTATGGTTAGGGTTAGGGTTGGGGCTAAGGTTAGGGTTAGGGTTGGGGCTAAAGTTAGGGTTAGAGTTGGGGCTAAAGTTAGGGTTAGGTCTACAGTTAGGGTTGGGGCTAAAGTTAGGGTTAGGGTTGGGGCTAAAGTTAGGGTTTGGATTACATTTACGGATGGGATTAGGGTTGGGATTAGGGGAGTGGTAAGGGTTATGGTTGTGATTAGGGTTAGGGGTGTGTTTGGGTTAGGGTTTCAGTTAGAATTGGGGGGTTTCCACTGTTTAGGCACATCAGGGGCTCTCCAAACGCAACATGGCGTCCGATCTCAATTCCAGCCAATTCTGCGCTGAAAAGGTAAAGCAGTGCTCCTTCCTTTCCGAGCTCTCCCGTGTGCCCAAACAGGGGTTTACCCCAATATATATGGGGTATCAGCGTACTCAGGACAATTTGGACAACTTTTGGGGTCCAATTTCTCCTGTTACCCTTGGGAAAATGCAAAACCGGTGGCTAAAAACTAATTTTTGTGGCAAAAAAAGGTTTTTTATTTTCACGAATCTGTGTTATAAACTGTGGTGAAACACTTGGGGGTTCAAAGTTCTCACAAAACATCTAGATAAGTTCCTTCGGGGGTCTAGTTTCCAATATGGGGTCACTGGTGGGGGGTTTCTACTGTTTAGGTACATCAGGGGCTCTCCAAATGCAACATGACACCTGCAGACCATTCCATCTAAGTCTGCATTCCAAACGGCACTCCTTCCCTTCCGAGCTCTGCCATGCGCCCAAACAGTGGTTCCCCCCACATATGGGGTATCAGCGTACCCGGGACAAATTGAACAACTTTTGGCGTCCAATTTCTCCTGATACCCTTGGGAAAATACAAAACTGGGGGTTAAAAAATAATTTGTGTGGAAAAAAATGTTTTTATATTTTCACGGCTCTGCGTTATAAACTGTAGAGAAACACTTGGGGGTTTAAAGTTCTCACAACACATCTAGATAAGTTCCTTGGGGGTCTAGTTTCCAATATGGGGTCACTGGTGGGGGGTTTATACTGTTTAGGTACATCAGGGGCTCTGCAAACACAATGTGACGCCTGCAGACCATTCCATCTAAGTCTGCATTCCAAACGGAGCTCCTTCCCTTTCCGAGCTCTGCCATGCGCCCAAACGGTGTTTCCCCCCACATATGGGGTATCAGCGTACTCAGGACAAATTGGACAACTTTTGGGGTCCAGTTTCTCCTGTTACCCTTGGGAAAATACAAAACTGGGAGCTAAAAAATAATTTTTGTGGGAAAAAAAAGATTTTTTATTTTTACGGCTCTGCGTTATAAATAGTGTTGAGCATTCCGATACCGCAAGTATCGGGTATCGGCCGATACTTGCGGTATCGGAATTCCGTTACCGAGATCCGATACTTTTGTGGTATCGGGAATCGGAATCGGAAGTTCCCAGTGTATGGTTCCCAGGGTTTGAAGGAGAGGAAACTCTCCTTCAGGCCCTGGGATCCATAACCATGTAAAAAATAAAGAATTAAAATAAAAAATAGGGATATACTCACCCTCTGACGCGCCCTGGTAGTAACCGGCAGCCTGCTTTGCTTAAAATGAGCGCATTCAGCACCTTCCATGACGTCACGGCTTCTGATTGGTCGCGTGCCGCTCATGTGACCACCATGCGACCAATCACAAGCCGCGACGTCATTCTCAGGCCCTAAACTCCTCATTCTAGGAATTTAGGACCTGAGAATGACGTCGCGGCTTGTGATTGGTCACGTGGCGGTCACATGAGCGGCATGCGACCAATCAGAAGCCGTGACGTCATGGAAGGTGCTGAATGTGCTCATTTTAAGCAAAGCAGGCTGCCGGTTAACAGCGGTAAGGTGCAGGGGCCTCCGGACGGGTGAGTATATCAATATTTTTTATTTTAATTCTTTATTTTACACATTAATATGGATCCCAGGGCCTGAAGGAGAGTTTCCTCTCCTTCAGACCCTGGGAACCATCAGGATACCTTCCGATACTTGGTGTCCCATTGACTTGTATTGGTATCGGGTATCGGTATCGGCGATATCCGATACTTTTCGGGTATTGGCCGATACTATCCGATACCGATACTTTCAAGTATCGGACGGTATCGCTCAACACTAGTTATAAACTTTAGTGAAACACTTGGGAGTGCAAAGTTCTCACTCACAACACATCTAGATAAGTTCCTTGGGGTGTCTAGTTTCCAAAATGGGGTCACCTGTGGGAGCTTTCTACTGTTTAGGTACATCAGGGGCTCTGCAAGTGCAACGTGACGCCTGCAGATTAATCCATCAAAGTCTGCATTCCAAACGGCGCTCCTTCCCTTTCCGAGCTCTGCCATGCGCCCAAATGATGGTTCCCCCACATTTGGTGTATCAGCGTACTCAGGACAAATTGGATGACAACTTTTGTGGTCCAATTTATTCTGATTCCCTTGGGAAAATACAAAACTGGGGGCTAAAAAATAATTTTTGTGGAAAAAAAAATAATTTTTATTTTCACAGCTCTGCCTTATAAACTGATGTGAAACACTTGGGGGTTCAAAGTTCTCACAACACATCTAGATAAGTTCCTTAGGGGGTCTTCTTTCCAAATGGTGTCACTTGTGGGGGATTTCAATGTTTAGGCACATCAGGGGCTCTCCAAACGTGACATGGTGTCCTTTCTCAATTCCAGTAAATTTTGCATTGAAAAGTCAAACGGCTCTCCTTCCCTTCCGAGCTCTGCCATGCGCCCAAACAGTGGTTAACCTCCACATATGGGGTATCAGCATACTTAGGACAAATAGCACAACAACTTTTGAGGTCCAGTTTCTTCTGTTACCCTTGGGAAAATAAAAAATTTGGGGCAAAAAAATCACTTTTGTGAAATAATATGATTTTTTTTTTTATGGCTCTACATTATAAACTTCTGTGAAGCACTTGGTGAGTCAAAGTGCTCACCACAAATCTAGATAAGTTCCTTAGGGGGTCTACTTTCCAAAACAGTGTCACTTGTGGGGGATTTCAATGTTTAGGCACATCAGGGGCTCTCCAAAAGCAACATGGTGTCCTATCTCAATTCCAGTCAATTTTGCATTGAAAAGTCAAACTGCGCTCCTTCCCTTCCGAGCTCTGCCATGCGCCCAAACAGTGGTTTACCCCCACATATGGGGTATCAGCCCAAATTTTACAACAACTTTTATGGTCCAATTTCTCCTGTTACCCTTGGTAAAATAAAACAAATTGGAGCTGAAGTAAATTTTTTGTGAAAAAAAGTTAAATGTTCATTTTTTTTTAAACATTCCAAAAATTCCTGTGAAACACCTGAAGGGTTAATAAACTTCTTGAATGTGGTTTTGAGCACCTTGAGATGTGCAGTATTTAGAATGGTGTCACACTTGGATATTTTCTATCACATAGACCCCTCAAAGTGACTTCAAATGTGATGTGGTCCCTAAAAAAAATGGTGTTGTAAAAGTGAGAAATTGCTGGTCAACTTTCAACCCTTTTACCTCCCTAACAAAAAAAATTTTGTGCTGATGTAAAGTAGACATGTGGGAAATGTTACTTATTAAGTATTTTTTGTGACATATCTGTGATTTAAGGGCAGAAAAATTCAAAGTTGGAAAATTGCAAAATTTTCAAAATTTTTGCCAAATTTCCATTTTTTTCACAAATAAAGGAAGGTAATATCAAAGAAATTTTACCACTATCTTGAAGTACAATATGTCACGAGAAAACAGTGTCAGAATCATCAGGATCTGTTGAAGTATTCCAGAGTTATAACCTCATAAAGGGACAGTGGTCAGAATCATAAAAATTGGCTCGGTCATTAACTTGCAAACCACCCTTGGGGGTAAAGGGGTTAAAGGAATATTGTAAATATAGTCTTATATTTTATTCTTTTATTTTGTGTGTTGTTTCATTTTATTGTTTTTAATATATTATTACTAGTTGGCCCGTGCAAAATTTTCGAACATTGGTTGTCGGGGGGTGCAGGCAATTTCAGGAATGAATATGCGGCTCCACCCCTATGGGAGGTGGAGCCGCATATTCATGACTGTAATCGGCGGCCCCACGTGACCGCATACAGGAGAAGGTGCGGCCAGGACAGGAAGCAGCGACAGCCAACGAGGGAGCCGGGTGAGTATTTTCAGAACAGCGGGGGGCGCACAGAGGGTGGGGACATGGAGCTTTATTTTAAACACGAAATACCACTAAAAAAATGGATTATTCATATCTTCTTTACAGCAAACGCTGCTGCACAGAAGATATGAATCGCGGCTTCAGCACCATGTGGGGGGGACAGCGCTTACTGGAGCGCTGTCTCCTGCACGGCACACGGAGAACGTCCGTGTGCGTTACGTGTTTTACACGGACCCATTGACTTTAATAGGTCCGTGTAATACGTGCGCTCCCACGAACACTGACATGTCTCCGTGTTTGGCACACGGAGACACGGTCCGCAAAAAATCAATGACATCTGCACAGATGCATTGATTTTAATGTGTCTACGTGTGTCAGTGGCTCCGGTATGTGAGGAAACTGTCACCTCACGTCCCGGTGCCACTGACGTGTGAAACCGGCCTAAAGGAGATCCCCGAACATTAAACATAATGGTATTTTACTTACTGATCAGAAGGGGTCTGATTGTCAGGACCTTGCAAAAGATCAGGGGCAGCAGCACTTTTGTCCCCTCCACAGCAGCACTGCCATCTATCTGCAGTGTAGGGAAGTGCAGCATAGTCCTATGTATGTGAATGGAGCAGCTCCCTGTACAGCAGTGCCGCTTTGACAGTAAAAATGATGAAGGAGAATTGACCCCATAACTGAGAGTATTTACACCATTGTATAATAATTGGGAATATCCCTTTAAAAAAAAGTATTATCTGCAGATTATTTTACCTTTTTTCCCTACGGTTGGATGTTTTTTTTTTTACCAATCTCTCCCATCGGGAAACAATGTACAGTCTGAGTTATGTCAGCGCTACAGTTTTTTACTTGGAACCAGACGTGAGTCCAGGTCACCAATAAGCTGCAACCTTAGAAGGAAGATAGACTTTTCAATGACTGTCCAATAATATGGAAAATCTGATGGTTCAGAACCTGTCCGGTCCCTTTAGGCTGCATTCATTTATATCTTCAGTTTTAAAGCTGAAGTCTTAAACAGGTAAAGATTTTCTTTTATTCTACTTCCACTTATGTAGCAAATATTTTATATGTGCCTGCCTGAAATCGGCTGGGCAAGGAGTTCAGCAAGCTGGAAATCCCTCAAGGCAAATGTTAGTGTTTGTTTCAGCTTTGAATTAGTATGCTTTGGGGTAGTGTGGTGCCACCTGCAGTTCATCTTTCCTTGCTGCACTTTTATGAAAATTAATGTTAAAAGTGTATTTTGTGATTTGTGTGGTTTGTTTGGCTATTTTCTTGCTGAGGGGGGCAAGTTTACCTTCAAATGTTGTATCATTTGTGTGTGGGGGTGCAGTATGAACAAACAAATCACCCAAAAAGAGTGTTTTTAAATAATGTAGAAGGATTCATTCTTTTATTATTCTGATATTTTAGTTGTGTGGCTTACCTTCGTGATGATTCTGGGATGTCAATGCTTGATGGTCTTGTCCGGGTCTTTGATGTTCTTCCATTCCCCTTGCTATTTTGGTTATGATGATACCGACATGATGACCTTGTTGAAATTATGGATTCTCCGGAAGACATGAGATATATGTGGACTTTTCACCCTGGAAAGGATTGTTAATTATATATTATGCATCAATACTTTCCCTTTATATAAATCACTATTCATTTGTATTATAATTAATCTTCCATCTTTTTCCTTTCCCTCCCCCCTCTTCCCCTTTTCTCTTCCGTCTTCCCTTTTTTGCATCCTATCACATATAGATAGATAGATAGATAGATAGATAGATAGATAGATAGATAGATAGATAGATAGATATTTCCACTTATAATTTGGCCATTGGGCTATGTTATACATAAGTAATTTATTTATTTTCTTACACTGATTATTTTTTTTAAGAAAAATGTTTTACTATTTTTTACTATAACATCACTTTATATATATTTTATTACATTATTGTCTAGGCATGACTATAAAATTCACATCACTTTATTTATATATTTTTTACATTATTTATTTAATATAATTATTATTTATTATTATTTATTTTTTATTTTTTATTCTTTATTTATTTTTATTTTTTATTTATTTCCTTATTGATATTTATTTTCATTATTTTTATTTTATTTTATTTATTTTATTTGTCACATATTTTCACTTATATATTTTTTTATATATATATATTTTTTAATTTTATGGATCTTGTCCATTTTTTCTCCCATATTCTTATGTTTCATAATTTTAAGAAGTATGGATTACTTTTTCCTTCATTATTATTTCTTGCACAATCATTATCCACTTCTTTTCTTCCCCTTCCTTTGTCATGAAGGTCCCAGATAATTTCATATGCATATGTACATCTTCTTTTCTTATTTATTAAAATATTTTTTTTTTAACTATTCTTTTATTATTTTTATTGTACCCACCAAGTACAGGCACATTTTTCTATAGTGCTACTGTTTACCATTCATGTTTAAATAAAGGTAATTTTATTGAGTTCATTAAATTGTATTTGTACCTTTTTTGAGATCCTAGGCTTGGGTTGTGTTTTCTCTGTGTTTTTTAACATCATGATCAGTACAGTCTCTATAGACCTTGCATTTTTTAAATATAATAATTAGTGATGAGCGTACGTGATCGCCACTACTCGGTACCCACCGAGTATCACTATGCTCGGTGTACTCGGCGAGCACCAAGTATTTCCAGGATTATTCGGCGGGAGCTCGGGTTTCCACCCTGCTATTCTGGCGCTCTTTAGAGCACCAATGACAGTGTAGGGATTGTCAGCCATGCACTGTAATGCCGCAGCCATCTTTGTTGTGGTATTACAGTGATTGGCTGGCCACACAACATCATCAGGTTCATAAGACACCTGGCGCCGCCTTGCTCGCCGCTTTCTGCTCCGGACTTAGCGACTGTAGGGAGAGCTTCTGCTGAGATAGAGTCAGAATCGTGATTTTAGAGTTAGGCCTCTTTCACACTTCCGTCTTTTTCCTCCCGTCGAAATCCGTCGAATTTTGAAAAAACAGGATCCTGCAAATTTGTCTGCAGGATCCTGTTTTTTCCCATAGACTTGTATTAGCGAGGGATGGCCATCTGTTTCATCCATCGCGCACTGGATCCGTAGGAAAATAGCGGTCCATCGTGAGGGGAAAACGTTCAGAGGAACGTTTTTTCTGCCTGTCGGAAAATCGCTCAGCAATGGGTCCTGCGCTGAACGTCGTTGGCTTTAGTGTAAGCCTATGGACGCAGAATCCGTTGCTGAGTGTCAAACACAGGAATCCAGCAACGCATCCCGTTTTTTCACTCTGAGCATGCCCGGAACTAATTTTCTCTCTCTCTCTCTCACCTGAAAATACAGGCAGGAACTCCTGCAACGCATCTGTCATTACACTGGATGCGTTGCACACGTTTTCCACTACTTTCACAACATCCATCAATACATCGCTTCACTACATTACGACACACCCACACCGATGGAAGTGTGAAAAAAGCATTAGTGTAGGTCTGCAACTATTCAATCCACAACTCCTGAGAAACCAACAGTCCTTTTTAGGGCGAATATGGGGGTCAAGAGATTGCAGCGCTAGGTAGGCAGGGGAGTATATGTGCACATATCCACATCAGCGCAAGGCATGCAGGCACTTGACCGCGTATGCCGAGTACGGTCTTTTCCTACGTATGTAACCTAACCACCAAAAAACTGCCCACCGACCCAACCTTTCCTTAAATAAAACATAACCAATTATTCTTTTGGATATTTTGGCCACAGCGGCCAACTTTTTATTAATAAAATTAACATAACATAAATACAACAGTATAAATTCGAGGGGAGGGTTCTTGGAGCTAAAAAGATCTGGCAAAACCCCACAAGATAAGATCGACCACCATATTACCCTCAGCCGTGAAAAACCAGCTCGAGGGCACCGTACATCCCGTTCCGGGAAGAGAAAAAACCACCAACAGCTCCCAGGGTAAAACCCCGTCCAGAGCCCATACCAAAATGCCAGATCCAACCCCACCACATTTTAAATTGCCTGTAATTATGCTCCAATTCCTTCCCCCAACCAATCAGCGTCAACTCCAAGAACCCCCACCCCCCCACTGCCACTGTGACAATAAATGAATAAAATGCAAATAATGACTAAACACCCGCATACAAAGTGTAAACCCAAAATGTCTCTTTTTTTTTTTTTTTTTTTTTATATATAACTTCCCTTGCCATATCAATATATAAACTCTGCCCCACAATCCCCCCCCCCTCGTTAACAAAAACCCCAAGCACAAGCCTACAAGGGAGGGTGGGTGGGTCTTCCTTCTTCTGGAATAAGGTAGGGAATGGCGGTTTTCCCGCACTTTCCCTACTACCTCCCCCTTCTAAACCACTCCCCTCTTTCCATTCTCCTATCCCCAGCCGGAGCATCATTTAAAAAAGACCGCCCGGCTCAAAGCAGTCATGGGGGGCCTCCTCCCAGCTGCGCTTTGTTCCAGCCCCCATCTTGACCGCGTATGCCGAGTACGGTCTTTTCCTACGTATGTAACCTAACCACCAAAAAACTGCCCACCGACCCAACCTTTCCTTAAATAAAACATAACCAATTATTCTTTTGGATATTTTGGCCACAGCGGCCAACTTTTTATTAATAAAATTAACATAACATAAATACAACAGTATAAATTCGAGGGGAGGGTTCTTGGAGCTAAAAAGATCTGGCAAAACCCCACAAGATAAGATCGACCACCATATTACCCTCAGCCGTGAAAAACCAGCTCGAGGGCACCGTACATCCCGTTCCGGGAAGAGAAAAAACCACCAACAGCTCCCAGGGTAAAACCCCGTCCAGAGCCCATACCAAAATGCCAGATCCAACCCCACCACATTTTAAATTGCCTGTAATTATGCTCCAATTCCTTCCCCCAACCAATCAGCGTCAACTCCAAGAACCCCCACCCCCCCACCACACACGAACAGCCCTGACCACCTCAGGCTCGTGAGTGCCCCAACGCCACCAACGCCCGTTCAACTCCTTCTTGCAATGCTAAAGTCCACAAATCAATCCCAATCGTGTTTAAGTGGACTCCGTCTTCCAACCAGTAGTTACCAAGCCCTGACTCCAATTCAAAATGTCTAACACTAATCCCCCCGTTCCTAGAAACAAAACCCGCTATTGCCCTATTCAACTTGACCCTAGCCCTATTAATACCCTTCAAAGATCTAGCCCCCCTCCACCGTTTTCTAGGCACAATATCTGACCACACAATCAACACCCCAGGAAATGGTACCTGCAACCTCAACAAATCGAACCGTATGTCCATAATCAATTCCCTAACAGGCCGCCCACCCAAGTCATTCCCCCCCAAATGCACAATTAAAATGTCAGGTTGTCTATCTAACCGAACCGCCTTAGAAAATTCAGGAAGGGCCCTGCCCCACACCATCCCCCTATATCCCAACCACCGAATGACAACTTGACGCCTACTAAAGCCCAGTTGCCTACCGTCCGGCCTGACCTCGGCCCGCAGCGCCCCCCAATGAACGAACGAATGTCCGAAGATCCAGGCTAAGTAAGGGGACATACCTGCAACAAGATGCATGAAGAAAAAACACTGGGGTCAAATACGAAATCATAATCACACCACTAAATTAATGACGGACGTAACTTAAGTAACGATTGGAAGTCCACCTGCCAATTCTACAAATATCTTCCGCTCCCAAACCCAAACTATCAGCTTCTGATGCCGCCCCGATACGAAATGAATGCGACCCAAACATATCCGGAGAAAGGCCCAACTCCTGCAATCCCCTTCTTAACACTGCAATGAACTGAAAGCGTGACAAAAATGACCCCTCTGCGTGACACAACAAAGGGCCAGATCTGCCTGACCATAACTGCCAGTATGCTTCCAGACAACCGCTAGGACACATCAGAAACCCGTTAACCCTCCCCAGCACGACATGTCTCCCTCTTCCAATTTGGTCAGTCTTTGAACGCCGAATCCAAAAAACGATACCCCCCGTCCAAACTTCCACATCCTCCGCCAACAAACCCCCAGCTCTAACTTTGGACGCAGACACCAGTTCCCCAACGCGCATGGCCCCCAAAAATGCTAATGAAAAGGCAAGGCGGAACAACGCCAACTCAAAACCCGAACCACAAATAATCTCCAAGACTCCACCCAACCGCTCTAAAAGGCTAAACGAAATGGGGCGGCGACGGTCAATCGTCTGATTACCTCTCCTGAAACCCCTAAGTGCCTGTCTGACCAAAAAATGTTTTGTCGCATCAACCAACCCCTGCAACTTAAAAGCAAAAGCCAATCCAGCAACAAATTTATTAACCTTCGAAACTGACCAACCTTCTTCAGCCGCCTTCCCGATCAAGAATAATACTGCCAACATCCTGTCTTCTTCAGACACCAACTGGCCCCACACCGACACCCAACTTTGCCATTCCCGCCAAGATGCTTCATATGATGCCCATGTTTGGCTCGTAACAGACTCCTGGATCAACCGGCCCGCTCGTCCATAATCACGCTCCAGATATGCAAAGGGCATTCCTCTCCCGAGATCTCCGCGTCTGGCGCCAATTCCCGAAAACGGTCCCACTGGAAACGAGACAATGCATCTGCTATTGAGTTCTGCACACCCGGCACATGTACCGCCGAAATACAAGCGTTCAGCTCCAAGCACCGAAAAACCAACTCCCTCACCAACTTAATCACCGGGGAAGATGAGGCCGACAAACTGTTAATCACCGACACAACGCTCATGTTATCGCAATGAAAACGAATCCGTCTGTTAGCAAACATTTCCCCCCAAATGGAAACCGCTACCACAATAGGAAACAATTCCAACAGGACCAGGTTTTTTGTAAGGCCCAAGTCTCTCCACTGGCTTGGCCACCGTCCGGCACACCAACGACCACCGCAATAAGCCCCGTAACCAGCCGAACCGGCTGCATCCGTGAATATCTCGCAATCAAAGTTTGTCAAGACCTCCTGCTGAATCAATGACCGCCCGTTGTAAGTGCACAGGAAACGTTGCCACACTAGCAAGTCATCTTTGTGTTCTTTTCTCAGGCGAATAAAATGGTGCGGCTCCTTCACGCCTGCCGTCGCAACCGACAACCTGCGACAAAATATCCTGCCCATGGGTATGATCCGACATGCAAAATTCAATCTACCCAAAAGAGACTGCAACTCTTTCAAAGTCAACTTCCGCTTTCTTCTAGCTCTTTCAACCTCCTGCTGCAGCATGGCCAACTTATCCTCCGGCAACCGACACTCCATTTTTTCGGAGTCAATTAAAATTCCCAAAAAGCTCAACGCCGTGCTGGGACCTTCTGTCTTATCCGCCGCTAATGGAACTCCGAAAAGCTCTGCGACCCAAAACATAGCCGTTAACGTATTACGACACACTGCGGAATCAGGCGGCCCAATAAACAAAAAATCATCCAAATAATGGATAACCGACTGAACTCCCGCCACGTCCCTAACCACCCACTCCAGAAACGTACTAAATGTCTCAAACAACGAACAAGAAATGGCGCAGCCCATTGGCAAACATCTGTCCAAATAGTAACCACCATTCCAAAAACAACCTAATAACGGAACACTGTCCGGATGCACCGGAAGCAAACGGAAGGCCGATTTAATATCCGTCTTTGCCAACAGCGCCCCCGGGCCATGCCTTCTCACCCACTGCACCGCTGCATCGAACGATGTATACTCAACAGAGCACAGCTCTTGGGCGATGCCATCATTTACCGACCGACCCTTTGGATACGACAAATGTTGAATCAACCGAAACTCATTCGGCTCTTTCTTAGGCACTACCCCCAAGGGGGAAACCACCATACCCTCAGTCGGCGGGTTCAAAAACGGCCCAGACATCCTTCCCAACTCCACTTCTTTCTTGAGCTTAACATCAACCACTTCGGCATGCAACATTGCCGACCTCAAATTCTTAATCGAAAAAGGAACCTCGTGACTCGGGGGAGGAATCCTAAAACCATCCGCAAAACCATTAAAAATAACACCTGCCTTCACCTGATCAGGGTACCTATTTAGAAAGGGGGCCATCTCGTGAAGCCTCACCGGGCTCTCCCCCTTGACCGGCACCCAAAACTGACTTTCCTTTTCCCTTCCTGAAACACTTTGAAGCCCCGTGTGAACTTCCGTTACAGTGGGAACACACATGCTTAAATTTACAGGTGTTACCATATTTACACTGCCCGTCATTAAACTGCCAGCAGGTTCCAGATTTCTCTTTTGCTCCCTGTGCACCCTGACCACTGCTTCCGTGTCCCGCCTGCTGGCTGCCACCACCCCCGGACCCATGAAAGGACTGCCCATGTCTAGCTGGGGCCATAACCTTCAGCCAAAGGCCTATATCCTTCTGGTCCCACCTAATTTCCGGCCTCACCGCTTTTCTCTGCCTAAACTGCTCATCATACCGCAGCCACGTCTGACCGCCGTATGTACGATGCGCCTCCCCAATCGAGTCTAGGTAGCAAAACAAACCCGAGCAATTCTCGGGCGCCTTCTCCCCCACTACGCTCGCCAATATTGCGAATGCCTGTAACCAATTCACAAATGTCTGTGGAATTAACCGCCACCTCCGCTTTTCTTCCTCCTCCTTGTTGCTATCATCTTTTTTCCCTTTATCCAAGTTAAACTTCCCCAACGGAAGCAAAGAAAAAATTTCCACATACTCGTCTCTCCAAATCTTCTCCTTCACCTCCTTTTTTAAATGCGCTCCCAACGGCCCTTCAAAGCACACATAAACTTCCCCTTTCGCTCTGTCATCTAATTTGACCGTATCACCTTTCTCCTTCTCTGTCTGAACCGAAACTGATACACCTGCCGATGCCACCTCCAATACCCGACTAGGGCTTACCAAACCACTCCCCAACTGAGGTTCCACCCCCCGCCCAGCCAACCACGCCTCCACCGGCAATCTACGCAAAATTTGCGACATACCCTGCAATAAATCCTGCATACCAGGCACCTCTGCCACAATCGACCCACTCCTCTGACGTTCCTCACACACCGCCACCTGACCTCCCCTAGCTTCCTGCAACCCGGCCCCTGCGGGCGACAAACCAGACGTAGACTCATACTCACAAAGCTGCGCGGGTGCTGTGTCCCCGCCAGCCGGACCTCCGGATCCCTGTCGCTCAGACCTCCCTTGACGATCACCGCTGGACTCCGACACCTGCTCACCGCGTCGATGCCCTGGGCCCGCGCCCCTGGCCTCCTCGTCACCAGGGGGGACCCGAGCGTGCTGGAACTGCTGCGCCGCTATCCCTCTCTGCCCCAGGCCCGCGCCCCTGGCCTCCTCGTCACCAGGGGGGACCCGAGCGTGCTGTAGCTGCTGTACCGATCCACTCCTCCATCCGCCGTCAGTATCCCCCGCCACCTCACCGTCCGATGGGTAACGGGTAAACGCTGCTCTATGTTCCGGAGATCTCCTGGGCGACCGCGACCGATCCCCGCGTTCCAACCCGGGCGAGCCCGCCCGGTCGTGTAACGATCTTCGCTCCCGGGCAGGCAGCTCGACACTGCTGCCTGCATCTCTCCTTCCGCTGCGCCGTTCCGTACAGGCGGGACGCAGAAGAGCTCCTGACCGCTGACCGTCCGCCACCTGTGTACTCCTTGTGGTCATCCCAGCAGGCACCCTGGGAGGTGATGGGCTGTGGGTGCCTGCCGCAGGAAAAAGGGCCGAATTCCTGATTGTTGCTGCCGCTGCTCGTCCTAGCCGTGCTGCTCCTCCTGGACGTGCTGCTCCTCTTGCTGCTCCTCCTGGCTGTGTCGCTCTGCCTGGCTGGGCTGCTCTTCCTGGCAGCGTTGTTCTCCCTCTCCCTGCCGCCGCGCGCCCCCTGGGCGCTGTGGATCTGGTGTGAGCAGGGGAAGCGGCGGCCGCTCTGCCCCTGGACGCCGGGACACCGGATGGAGCTGGTGGAGCGGCGGCCGCACGCCCGCCGTTAGATGGGGACCTGCCAGGAGCGGAGGAAGCTGCGGCTGCGCTCTGCCTGGATCGCGCAGGCCGCACTTCCGGTCCGGCGCTCCCGGCAGCAGCGGCGGTGTCCTGAGTCTGACGCCCGGCGCGTGCAGGCCGGGTGCTTGGATTCCTGCCGGAGCGGGAGCGGCCGGGGGAGGCAGCGCCGCTGGACTCACCGCCCGCAGGGTCCCTGGAGGGGCTCCGGAGCCTGCGCCTGCCACGCGCCGGGAGATCCGGAGATAGTCTCTCTGGGGGCCTGGTCCTCCTGCCCCGTGAGCTCTGCCCGGATCCTACTGCGGCACCAATGATGGAGGCCAGCTGGGCCTCAAGCCAGCCCCCTCTTCTGGATCTGGCCATCTCTCGGAGCTGGGCCAGCATGGACTCCGCCGACGCCATCCTGGACTTCTTCCTTCTTCTGGAATAAGGTAGGGAATGGCGGTTTTCCCGCACTTTCCCTACTACCTCCCCCTTCTAAACCACTCCCCTCTTTCCATTCTCCTATCCCCAGCCGGAGCATCATTTAAAAAAGACCGCCCGGCTCAAAGCAGTCATGGGGGGCCTCCTCCCAGCTGCGCTTTGTTCCAGCCCCCATCTGTATGTGAGTACATAGCTCTCACTGCATACATATAAAGGCTCGATTACTGTCTGCTGCTGCTTATTTAACCCCTTCATGACCTTGGGATTTTTCATTTTTCCGTGTTCGATTTTCACTCCCCTCCTTCCCAGAGCCATAACTTTTTTATTTTTCCGTCAATTTGGCCACGCGAGGGCTTATTTTTTGCGGGACAAGTTGTACTTTTGAACGACATCATTGGTTTTAGCATGTCGTGTACTAGAAAATGGGAAAAAAATTCCAAGTGCAGTGAAATTGCAAAAAAAGTGCAGTCCCACACTTGTTTTTTGTTTGGCTTTTTTGCTAGGTTCACTAAATGCTAAAACTGACCTGCAATTATGATTCTCCAGGTCACTACGAGTTCATAGACACCTAACATGACTAGGTTATTTTTTACCTAAGTGGTGAAAAAAAATTCCAAAATTTGCTTAAAAAAAAAATTGTGCCATATTCCGATACTCGTAGCGTCTCCATTTTTCATGATCTGGGGTCGGTTGAGGGCTTATTTTTTGCATGCCGAGCTGTCGTTTTTAATGCTAGCATGTTGGTGCAGATACGTTCTTTTGATCGCCCGTTATTGCATTTTAAGGCAATGTTGCTGCGACCAAAAAAACGTAATTCTGGCGTTTCAAATTTTTTTCTCGCTACGCTGTTTAGCGATCAGGTCAATGCTTTTTTTTATTGATAGATCGGGTGATTCTGAACGCGGCGATACCAAATATGTGTAGATTTGATTTTTTTTTTATTGATTTATTTTGATTGGGACGAAAAGGGGGTGATTTAAACTTATACTTTTTTATTTTTTTCACATTTTTTTAACTTTTTTTTAACTTTTGCCATGCTTCAATAGCCTCCATGGAAGCTAGGAGCAGGCACAGCACGATCGGCTCTGCTACATAGCAGCGATCTGCTGTTCTCTGCTATGTAGCAGAAATTCAGGTGCGCTGTGAGCGCCGACCACAGGGTGGCGCTCACAGCTGCCGGAGATCTGTAACTATAGAGGTCTCAAGGACCTCTATGGTTACAATACTGAAGCATCGCCGACCTTCGATCATGTGACTGGGGTCGGTGATGCTGTAATTTCCGGCCGCCCGGCCGGATGCAGTAGTTAAATGGCGCTGTCTGCGTTTGACAGCGGCATTTAACTAGTTAATAGGTGCGGGCAGATCGCGATTCTGCCCGCGCCTATTGCGGGCACATGTCAGCTGTTCAAAACAGCTGACATGTCCCGGCTTTGATGCGGGCTCACCGCCGGAGCCAGCATCAAAGAGGGGCTTCTGACCTCGGATGTACTATCCCGTCTGAGGTCAGAAAGGAGTTAATATATACCTAGCTGCAGTTTTCTGTGGCATTTTTTTTTCTTCACCTTATACCTGCTCCTTTTATTCTAAAGCAATCCATAGCCCCCTTATTTCAACATTTATAACATTTATTTGTTGTAATCGAAGAACGTGCAAATCTACTTTTTTTTTTGTCCCAGGCACCAGATGTGAGTGCGCCAAAAAATCTTTTTTTGTGTGTGTGTGTCATAGCCAACTTGTTGACACAATTTAGTTGTTGCCAAAAAAATCAAGGCCACATTTAGATCAGTCTGTTATCTGAGGCTGACGGCTGTTGTATCTGTGGTGGAAAAATCATAGTTTCACAGGCATACGTATCATATTATGTGTGTTAGCCTTGTTCTACTTTTTTTAAAAAAAAATTCATGGCAGAAAAGCAGCCGACTTTGTGGGGCCGAATCCCAGGCTCCAGGAACACTGTCTGCAGGTGACACTACTGCTTCTTCCACTGTTTTGCGTAGAAGCCAATCCCCAGTCCACCGTGCATGTGAAGATGCCTCTAGAACTTTTCAACAAGTGAAAAGAGCGAAACATAACCTCTTATACATTCTTTTTTGGGGGAGGTGTATTCTCACGCACCTCTTCACAACCACACATGGGTATACGCTTCCAGATTTGGTCTGTTTGTTGTTATCCTCCTCCTTATCCTCATCCTCATCATCCACAATTAGTAGAACACTAGGGTGAACGGATTCCATGATGTCAAAATCACAAATTTTTTTGTGCAAGGGTGTTTTTATGATGCCCGGTACTAATTGGAAACCAAAACAAATGTTACTCCCACAGGGGGAAATGCCATAAAAAAGAGATGTACGTCTATTCTTCTCATTTATTCTTATATTTTCCATTTTTACTATCTCTGGACAGTCCTCTAATGAGGTAGTGTATACCTCTACAATAGAAAATTATTCAAAGACTTTTATATTATATTTTTATTTATAGCCCTGTCTCAGAGCTGTTGCTAGGGACAAACATATCTCGTTGGACACATTCTGGCTTCAAATCTATGAACCTGTGTTCGTCCCTCCATTTTGTTATTTATTTTCATCAGTGGATTCACATCCTTTATTTATTTATTTGTTTGATTTCATTATGATTTATCTTTATGTCTCCTCATTCTTCACCACTAGATCACCGCGCTGAGCGGGTTCTTTGCTGCTATAGGCAGTCCAATTTTTGGCAAGAGTGTCTATGATGCTCATAGTATATTTTTTAAAAATGTACCCACTTGGGGAAATGTTTGTCAGCCCATGCACTGCGTGTATGGGCACTACAAGTCTAGGAGACACACTCCCTTACATTGGGTCTAGTTTATAATGAGGCCTTTAGCAATGTCTCCTCATTATCCACCACTAGCTCACCATGGTGAACGTGTTTTATGCTGCTACAGCCATTCAATTTTTGGGCAAAGGTGTGTATGATACCCATAAATACATTTTGCAAACTGTAACCCCCATGGGGAAATGTTTGTCAGCCCCAGCACTTCGTATATGGGCATTACTTGTCTAGGAGACCCGCTCCTTAACATTGGACCTAGTTTTTAATAAAGCCTTCCTCCACATATCATTCCCCGCCACTTGAACACCATGGTGAACGTGTTGTATGCCACTACAGCCATTCAGTTTTTGGGCAAGGGTGTGTATGATACCCATAAAAAATTTTTTTTAACTGTAACCCCCATGGGGAAATGTTTGTCAGCCCAAGCACTTCATATATGGGCATTACTTGTCTAGGAGACCCGCTCCTTAACATTGGGCCTAGTTTTTAATAATGTCTTCCTCCACATATCATCATTCCCCGTCACTAGAACACCATGGTGAACATGTTGTATGCTGCTACATCCATTCAATTGTTGGCCAAGGGTGTGTATGATAACCATAAATAAATTTTTTAAACTGTAACCCCCATGGGGAAATGTTGGCCAGCCCACACACTTAGTGTATAGGCAGTATGAGTCTAGGAGACTCGCTCCTTGGTAATGGGACAGTTTTGCTTAGGAAGCCCTCCTCCATGTGTCTTCCAAGGGGGATTGGAGTGCGTACAAATTTGGGTCAAGGCGGCCCTTGCATTCAGACTGTGAACTGGGTTTTCCTGTGGCCATCCAGTACCTGAGTTCAAAGGCTTATTGGGGTGCATATGACTTGATAGCAGGGCAGGCCTGGCATTCAATTCAACATTTTTTCAGGAAGCCCTCCTGTACCTCTCGTGAAAGGGGTATTGGGGTGCATTGTAATTGTTGGCAGCCCAGCCACTCACTGCATAGGCAATAACAACATACGAGACCCACTGTTTAATAATGTCCCTTTAAGAATATTAATGCCACCTGATGCCCTTCTAAAAATAGGTTTTATGACTTGAAGAGTCCCTTCTTCAGAAATTAAACAAGATGTGTCTCCTTATGTGTCACACACCACATGCCCAGCTAGGGTTGATAAATGTTACAATGACATTTCCCAGTGAATGCGTTTTATTGGTTGAAAGCAATGTTACAGTTGAAAAACGCATCAAAAACGCTGCATGTGAACATAGCCCAAGTGGTGGAGGAACATTTTGGTCTGGGATTAATTATTTTGCTTTAAGGCCAGCGTCACACTCAGCGTAAGACAATACGGTCCATTTTTTACGGCCGTAATACGGCCGTAATACGGAGAAATGTTCCCAAAATAGTGATCCGTATGTCCTCCGTAGGCAGGGTGTGTCAGCGTATTTTGCGCATGGCATCCTCCGTATGTAATCCGTATGGCATCCGTACTGTGATATTTTCTCGCAGGCTTGCAAAACCGACATCTAATGGATTTATGTGCTCAAATGTCCGTTAAAACATATATACAGTATATATATATATATATATATATATATATATATATGTCATTGAGACACATATATATATATATTCTGTATTTATATTTAATTCAGCGCGATATATGTGAAAAGCCGGTAATTCAATTGCCGGCTTCTCATTTCTCCTTCCCAAACCCGACAGGATATGAGACATGGTTTACATACAGTAAACCATCTCATATCCCCCTTTTTTTTGCATATTCCACACTACTAATGTTAGTAGTGTGTATGTGCAAAATTTGGTTGCTGTAGCTGCTAAAATAAAGGGTTAAATGGCGGAAAAAATTGGCGTGGGCTCCCGCGCAATTTTCTCCGCCAGAATGGTAAAGCCAGTGACTGAGGGCAGATATTAATAGCCTAGAGAGGGTCCATGGTAATTGCCCCCCCCTGGCTACAAACATCTGCCCCCAGCCACCCCAGAAAAGGCACATCTGGAAGATGCGCCTATTCTGGCACTTGGCCACTCTCTTCCCACTCCCGTGTAGCGGTGGGATATGGGGTAATGAAGGGTAAATGCCACCTTGCTATTGTAAGGTGACATTAAGCCAGGTTAATAATGGAGAGGCGTCAATTATGACACCTATCCATTATTAATCCAATTGTCTGAAAGGGTTAAAAAACACACACACACATTATTAAAAATTATTTTAATGAAATAAACACACAGGTTGTTTTAGTATTTTATTGCTCTCTCAATTCACCTGAAGACCCTCGCTTGGCAAAATAATAAACCCACAATATACATACCATCCGAGGATCTGTCAGGTCCCACAATGTAAATCCTTCTGAAGGGGTTAAATCAATTTACAGGCAGGAGCTGCGCTAAAGCACTCGCTCGTGCCTGTAATCCCCGGGTGCTGAAAGGAAAGCTGGGTGATCTGTACTTACATGCAGGGAGAGGACGTGGGGATTCTGTGCCTGCTGCGAGCACCGGTGACTCATCATCACCCAGTTTCAGCAGGGAACAGTGCTTCATGCGCAGCTTTGTCGGAGAGCACCGTACACCGCTGCTGCGTGAAGACCAAATTGAAGCCGTTGTTGGATGGATGGCAGCTAACGCATCGACTTCAATTAGTGCCACATCCTCTCAGGCACTGAGCACTGGAGAGCCCCCATCTGTCTCTTCACCACCTGCCAAATTGCCCAGGCAGTCAGAGAGCCCAGGACAGGAGCCGTCTCTACTTCTGTTCTCTGAATCTCTTGGCTTGGAAACAGGGGGCCAGCCAAACAGCATTGGAGAATTGGAAGAAGAGGCAGTGTGCAGTGATGCCCAACAGCTTTTTCTCTCTGAGTCTGAAGAGGCAGGTGGGCCAGTGCCTCCGGTCACCACACCGCAGTACGCATCCGCTGATGACACTCAGGTGCCACTTTCTGGTGCATGCTGTGCTGCTGAGACTACCGAGGAAGAGCAGTTGGTGGCAGAGGGTAGTGTAGATGATGAGGTCCTTGACCCATCGTGGCGTAAGGGACAGGAAGGTGGTGGGAGCAGCTCTGAGGAAGAGATTCCCTGAACGGGCCAAAGAGGGAGAGGGAGGGGGAAGACTGCGGAGCCTGTATCCTCCACTTCGGCACCCGTTAGGAGCATGCCTCTTCCAACAGCCAAAAAGGGCGCTCCCAAGACTTGCAGTGCTTGGGCCTTTTTTGACACAGTTGCAGATGACATTTGCTTTGTCAAATGCAAGGTGTGTCATCAGAAAATCAAAAGAGGGAGAAATGTCAGCAGCCTCAATACCTCAAATATGTGGAAACATGTGCGGACCAGGCACACGGCGGAGTTACAAAAACACACTGAAGAGCTAGGTCAACCAACAGCGGCAGCTACCACCTCTTCAGCTCGTGTTGCCTCTTCCTCCAGCTCACACACAGCTTGTTCGGCTTCCTCCCAGGATCACCATGGAAGAACCTCTGGCACTGTTGTCCAGAGACCCACTGTAATTCCACCCGCAGCACCACGTTCCCAGTCATCCTCACACTCCCAGCCCAGTCTACAGCCATCGGTAGTACAGGCATGGGAGAAAAGGCGGCCTTTCTCGTCAAACCACCCACGAGCACAGGCTCTGACTGCAGGCATTGCCAAACTTCGGTCACTGGAAATGCTGTCGTTCAGGCTGGTGGAGACTGACAGCTTCCGTAACTTGATGTCATTGGCAGTCCCACAGTACAATGTGCCCAGCCGCTTTTATTTCAGCAGGCAAGCCGTCCCTGCCCTGCACAAGCATGTGGAGGGACACATAAAACTCGCGCTACTGAACGCCGTCAGTAGCAAGGTCCACCTCACCACCGATGCATGGACCAGTCACCATGGACAGGGGCGATACCTTTCCCTCACTGCCCATTGGGTTAATGTTGTTGAACCGGGTACAGATCGTGCGAGTGGCGCAGGACATGTCCTGCCCACTCCAAGGATTGCAGGAATCCAGTCTGTACGCATTGACTCCTCCTCATACACAAGTTCCTCAGAAACATCGCTGCAGGAGCCGTCACAGTCCACCTCCACATGGACTCGTGAACGTTTACCTGTTACAACCGACATGAGCACAGCTGTGGCCAAACGTCATCAGGCCGTCTTGAAATTAATTTCTTTGGGGAATCGAAGCCACACAGCGCAGGAGCTCTGGAATGCCATCAAGCAGGAGAGCGATGTGTGGTTTGTGCCAGCGAATCTCCAGCCAGGCATGGTAGTGTGTGACAATGGCCGAAATCTGGTGACAGCTCTGGGTCCCGGCAACCTCACTCACATCCCATGTCTGGCACATGTGCTCGACTTGGTCGTGCAGAGTTTTTTGAGGGACTATCCGGATCTTGATGCACTGCTGCACAAGGTCTGCCTAGAGTGTGCTCACTTGCGGCGTTCCAGCACGGCAAGATCGCACATTGCAGCTCTGCTTCGCCGATTCCGTCTTCCGGAACATCGCATCATATGTGACCTACCTACCAGGTGGAATTCCACGTTACATATGTTGGAGCGGTTGTGTGAGCAGCAGCAAGCAGTAATGGAGTACCAGCTGCATCAGGCGCAAAGAAGACGCACTCCGCGCCGTTCAGACTTCACAACCACAGAGTGGGCCACTATGAAGGACGTCTGCCAGGTTTTGCATCCCTTCGATTACTCCACGAAGATGGCGAGTGCAGATGATGCACTGGTCAGCATGACTGTCCCCCTTATCTGCCTGCTTCAGCAAACACTGCAAGCGCTAAGGGATGATGTTGTGGAAGAGGTGGAGGATCCATCAGCTTCTGGACAGTCAGCACCACGTGGTTCCTCACAAACGCGTAGGCAGGGGACAGTTTGTGAGGAGGATGAGGAGGAGTCAATGGAGGAGGAAGACATCCGTCCAGAGGAGGGAGTTACACAATTGTCCAGTAGTCAGTGTGTACAGCGAGGGTGGGGTGATGAAGAGCGGGCAGAGCTCACGCCTCAAGCAGGGGACAGCGTTTCTTGGCCAGTTGGCAGTCTGCAGCACATGGTTGATTACATGCTGCAGTGCCTGAGAAACGACTGACGCATCGCCCACATTCTCAACATGGCTGATTATTGGGTGTACACCCTCCTTGATCCTCGCTACCGGGACAACGTACAAAGCCTCATCACACCGTTGAACCGGGATCGTAAAATGCGGGAGTACCAAGACACACTGGTGAATTCCATCATCTTCTCCAGTCCAAATGAGAGAAGTGCTGCTAGTGCTTTACAAAGCAGCTCAGTGCGTCCAGGCAGTGGAGGAGGCTCTGCACAAAGAGGGAGCAGAAGCAGTGCTTCTGCCCAAGGCAAGACTAGTATGGCCCAACTGTGGCACAGTTTTGTGTGCCCGCCACAAATGTCTACACCATCACAGGCGGCTCCAGTCAGCAGGAGGCAACGGTTCCGTCAGATGGTGACAGACTACATGTCTTGCCCTCTTACTGTACTCCCAGACGGCTCTTCCCCTTTCAAGTTTTGGGTCTCTAAGCTGGATACATGGCCAGAGCTAAGCCAGTATGCATTGGAGGTGCTGGCTTGCCCTGCTGCTAGTGTATTATCGGAACGCGTGTTTAGTGCTGCAGGTGGTGTACTAACAGACCGTCGCATGTGACTATCCTCCGATAACTTTGACCGGCTTACTTTCCTGAAAATGAACCAGGCCTGGATCTCGCAGGAATTTGCCACTCCTCTTCCTGATTAAATAATTGGGTGACTGTCTACAGTATCCAGGTCTCCTGTTGTGTTCATCTTTCTACCACCTGAACTGTATTCCTGGGCTCCAACACCGCCAGTTGAGGCTCAGAAGTGCCATCTCCACAGTCAAAACATATGACCCAGTGTTATTGGGTGTCAGTAACGTCAGCTGATCCCCAGCTGTGTAGCCGGCAATGTGTCCTGTGACCGCCACGCTGACACAACAACTGAAATTTCAGGGAACCTGTCCCCCCCCAGGCGTTTGTTACTGAAAGAGCCACCTTGTGCAGCAGTAATGCTGCAAAAGGAAAAGGTAGCTATTTTTGTTTAACTCCTTGCACACGCACAACTTAACACTTATAAAACGTGTCCACTGATACCGTAAAACCGTCTCGGAGGTGGGACTTTCCATCGTAATGTGACACAGCACAGCCGTCATTCCTACCCCCTTGGCGCCGTGCGCCAGCTCCTCAGCGTTGTTTGATTCTGTCACGGAGCCTGCGCTGTTATGTTATCCCTTGGCCAGGCACACTTAGCGCTGCCCGTCTTCTGACATCATTTGGTGTCAGGCTGACTGCGCCTGTGCGGCCGCGCTGGCCGAGATCCCGCCTCGCAGTGTCTTCTGATTTAATCACACTGCGGGCCTGGGATCCATCGGCATGTGCAGTGCATATCTTCACCTCTGCCTCTCACTCAGCTCCCTCCGCCTTCTTCAGACTGTGCGCCATCAGCTGATCCCTAATAGCATGCCATGGCCGTGACGCCGCACAGTCTGAAGAAGCCGGAGGGAGGCGAGGATATGCATTGCGCATGCCCATGGATCCCAGGGCCGCAGTGGGATTACATTAGACGACACTGTGAGGCGGGATCTCGGGCAGCGCTGCCGCACTGGCACAGCCAGCCTGACACCAAATGATGTCAGAAGACGGGCAGTGCTAAGTGCACCTGGCCAAGGGATAACATAATAGCGCAGGCTCCGGGACAGAATCAAACAACGCTGAGGAGGCGGTGCACGGCACCAAGGGGGTAGAAATGACGGCTGTGCTGCGTCACATTACGAAGGAAAGTCCCACCTCCGGGACGGTCTCACGGTATCAGGGGACACATTTTATAAGTGTTTAGTTCTGTGTTTGCAAGGAGCATAATGAAAAGAGCCACCTTTTCCTTTTGCATCCATTGTGCTGCACAAGCTGGCTCTTTCAGCTACAAACGCCTTGGGGAGGGGTTAAAGGTTCCCTTTCCACTTGCTCCAATCAGGCTTCGGCCTACACTGTGTTCCTCTTGTCCTCCTGTTGTCCCTGGGCTCTAACACCGCTAGTTGGTGCCTGGAAGTGCTGGCTGCACAGTTAACACTTCCTGCCGTGTTATTGGGTTTCAGTAACGTCAGCTGATTCCCAGCTGTGTATCTGGCAAAACAAATCTGCTCCTCCTGCTGTCCCTGGGCTCCAACACCGCCAGTTGGTGCCTGGAATTGCTGTCCGCACAGTCAACAGTCGCTCCTCTGTTATTGGGGTTCAGTAACGTCAGCTGTTCCCCAGCTGTGTGTGCGGCAAGACCTCCAATCTGCTCCTCCTGCTGTCCCTGGGCTCTAACACCGCTAGTTGGTGCCTGGAAGTGCTGTCCGCACAGTCAACAGTCGCTCCTCTGTTATTGGGGTTCAGTAACGTCAGCTGTTCCCCAGCTGTGTGTGGGCAAGACCTCCAATCTGCTCCTCCTGCTGTCCCTGGGCTCTAACACCGCTAGTTGGTGCCTGGAAGTGCTGTCCGCACGGTCAACAGTCGCTCCTCTGTTATTGGGGTTCAGTAACGTCAGCTGTTCCCCAGCTGTGTGTGTGGCAATACCTTCAATCTGCTCCTCCTGTTGTCCCTGGGCTCTAACACCGCTAGTTGGTGCCTGGAAGTGCTGTCCGCACAGTCAACAGTCGCTCCTCTGTTATTGGGGTTCAGTATCGTCAGCTGTTCCCCAGCTGTGTGCGGCAATACCTCCAATCTGCTCCTCCTGCTGTCCCTGGGCTCTAACACCGCTAGTTGGTGCCTGGAAGTGCTGTCCTCACAGTCAACAGTCGCTCCTCTGTTATTGGGGTTCAGTAACGTCAGCTGTTCCCCAGATGTGTGTGCGGCAACACCTCCAATCTGCTCCTCCTGCTGTCCCTGGGCTCTAACACCACTAGTTGGTGCCTGGAAGTGCTGTCCTCACAGTCAACAGTCGCTCCTCTCTTATTGGGGTTCAGTAATGTCAGCTGTTCCCCAGCTGTGTGTGCGGCAATACCTCCAATCTGCTCCTCCTGCTGTCCCTGGGCTCTAACACCGCTAGTTGGTGCCTGGAAGTGCTGTCCACACAGTCAACAGTCGCTCCTCTGTTATTGGGGTTCAGTAACGTCAGCTGTTCCCCAGCTGTGTGTGCGGCAATACCTCCAATCTGCTCCTCCTGCTGTCCCTGGGCTCTAACACTGCTAGTTGGTGCCTGGAAGTGCTGTCCTCACAGTCAACAGTCGCTCCTCTGTTATTGGGGTTCAGTAACATCAGCTGTTCCCCAGCTGTGTGTGCGGCAATAACTCCAATCTGCTCCTCCTGCTGTCCCTGGGCTCTAACATCGCTAGTTGGTGCCTGGAAGTGCTGTCCGCACAGTCAACAGTCGCTCCTCTGTTATTGGGGTTCAGTAACGTCAGCTGTTCCTCAGCTGTGTGTGCGGCAATACCTCCAATCTGCTCCTCCTGATCCCCCTGGGCTCTAACACCGCTAGTTGGTGCCTGGAAGTGCTGTCCGCACAGTCAACAGTCGCTCCTCTGTTATTGGGGTTCAGTATCGTCAGCTGTTCCCCAGCTTTGTGTGCGGCAATACCTCCAATCTGCTCCTCCTGTTGTCCCTGGGCTCTAACACCGCTAGTTGGTGCCTGGAATTGCTGTCCTCACAGTCAACAGTCACTCCTCTGTTATTGGGGTTCAGTAACGTCAGCTGTTCCCCAGCTGTGTGTGCGCCAATACCTCCAATCTGCTCCTCCTGCTGTCCCTGGGCTCTAACACTGCTAGTTGGTGCCTGGAAGTGCTGTCCTCACAGTCAACAGTCGCTCCTCTGTTATTGGGGTTCAGTAACATCAGCTGTTCCCCAGCTGTGTGTGCGGCAATAACTCCAATCTGCTCCTCCTGCTGTCCCTGGGCTCTAACATCGCTAGTTGGTGCCTGGAAGTGCTGTCCGCACAGTCAACAGTCGCTCCTCTGTTATTGGGGTTCAGTAACGTCAGCTGTTCCTCAGCTGTGTGTGCGGCAATACCTCCAATCTGCTCCTCCTGATCCCCCTGGGCTCTAACACCGCTAGTTGGTGCCTGGAAGTGCTGTCCGCACAGTCAACAGTCGCTCCTCTGTTATTGGGGTTCAGTATCGTCAGCTGTTCCCCAGCTTTGTGTGCGGCAATACCTCCAATCTGCTCCTCCTGTTGTCCCTGGGCTCTAACACCGCTAGTTGGTGCCTGGAATTGCTGTCCTCACAGTCAACAGTCACTCCTCTGTTATTGGGGTTCAGTAACGTCAGCTGTTCCCCAGCTGTGTGTGCGCCAATACCTCCAATCTGCTCCTCCTGCTGTCCCTGGGCTCTAACATTGCTAGTTGGTGCCTGGAAGTGCTGTCCGCACAGTCAACAGTCGCTCCTCTGTTATTGGGGTTCAGTAACATCAGCTGCTCCCCTGCTGTGTATCCGGCAACGTGCCATGCGACCGCCACGCTGGCACACTAAGAGACATTTACATGCCTCCAGTGCAGGCTTCGGCCTACACTCTGCTCCTCCTGCTGTCCCTGGGCTCCAACACTGCTGGTTGCTGCCCGGAAGTGCTGTTTGCACAGAGCCAAACACCTCGCCAATGTGTTAGTGGGGTTCAGAAATGCCTGCTGCTCCCCTGCTGTGTATCAGGCAACGTGTCATGCGACCGCCACGCTGGCACACTAAGAGACATTTACATGCCTCCAGTGCAGGCTTCGGCCTACACTCTGCTCCTCCTGCTGTCCCTGGGCTCCAACACTGCTGGTTGCTGCCCGGAAGTGCTGTTTGCACAGAGCCAAACACCTCGCCAATGTGTTAGTGGGGTTCAGAAATGCCTGCTGCTCCCCTGCTGTGTATCAGGCAACGTGTCATGCGACCGCCACGCTGGCACACTAAGAGACATTTACATGCCTTCAGTGCAGGCTTCGGCCTACACTCTGCTCCTCCTGCTGTCCCTGGGCTCCAACACTGCTGGTTGCTGCCCGGAAGTGCTGTTTGCACAGAGCCAAACACCTCGCCAATGTGTTAGTGGGGTTCAGTAACGCCTGCTGCTCCCCTGCTGTGTATCTGGCAACGTGTCATGCGACCGCCACGCTGGCACAACTGAAATTTAAGGGAACCTTCCCCCCCCCAGGCGTTTGTTACCGAAAGAGCCACCTTGTGCAGCAGTAATGCTGCACAAGGAAAAGGTGCCTATTTTATTTGTGCTCCTTGCACACGCTGAACCTAACATTTATGAAATGTGTCTCCTCACACCGTTTACCCGTCCCGGAGGTGGGACTTTCCTTTGTAATGTGATGCAGCACAGCCATCATTCCTACCCCCGCCTCCTCAGTGTTGTTTGATTCTGTCCCGGAGCCTGCGCTGTTATGTTATCCCTTGGCCAGGCGCCCTTAGCGCTGCCCGTCTTCTGACATCATTTGGTGTCAGGCTGGCTGCGACTGTGCAGCCGCGCTGGCCAAGATCTCGCCTCGCAGTGTCTTCTGATTTATTCACACTGCGGGCCTGGGATCCATGGGCATGCGCAGTGCATAACTTCACCTCCACCTCTCACTCATCTCCCTCCGCCTTCTTCAGAATATGCACCGTCAGCTGATCCCTAATAGCATGCCACGGCCGTGATGCCGAACAGTCTGAAGAAGCCGGAGGGAGAGGAGTGAGAGGCGAGGAAATGCACTGCGCATGGCCATGGATCCCAGGCCCGCAGTGGGATTATATTAGACGACACTGCGAGGGGGGATCTCGGGCAGCGCTGCCACACAGGCGCAGCCAGCCTGACACCAAATGATGTCAGAAGATGGGCAGCGCTAAATGCGCCTGGCCAAGGGATAACATAACAGCGCAGGCTCCGGGACAGAATCAAACAACGCTGAGGAGGCGGCGCACGGCGCCAAGGGGGTAGGGATGGCGGCTGTGCTGCGTCACATTACAAAGGAAAGTCCCACCTCCGGGACAGTTTATCGGTGTGAGGGGACACATTTCATAAGTGTCTAGTTCAGCCTTAGAAAGGAGCATAATTAAAAGAGCCACCTTTTCCTTTTGCAGCATTAGTGCTGTACAGGATGGCTCTTTCAGCAACAAACGCCTGGGGTGGGGGTTAAAGGTTCACTTTCAACTTGCTCCATTGCAGGCTTCGGCCTACACTCTGCTCCTCCTGCAGACCCTGGGCTCTAACACCGCCAGTTGATGCCCGGAAGTGCTGGCTGCACAGAGAAAAACACCAGCCAATGTGTCAGTGGGGTTCAGTAACGCCAGCTGTTCCCCTGCTGTGTAGCTGGCAACGTGTCCTGCAAATGCCACGCAGACACAAAGCTGCCTCCAGTGCAGACTTCGGCCTACACTCTGCTCCTCTGCTCCTCCTGCTGACCCTGGGCTCTAACACCGCCAGTTGGTGCTCGGAAGTGCTGGCTGCACAGAGAAAAACACCAGCCAATGTGTCAGTGGGGTTCAGTAACGCCAGCTGTTCCCCTGCTGTGTAGCCGGCATCGTGTCCTGCAAACGCCACGCAGACACAACAACTGAAATTGAAGGGAACCTGTCCCCCCCCAGGCGTTTGTATGTATAACAGCCACCTTGTACAGCAGTAATGCTGCATTTGTACAAGGTGGCTCATTCAGTTATTGTCCTTGCACACGTTGAACTCAACACGTATTAAATGAGTCCCCTGAGACCATTAAACCGTCCCTGAGGTGTGACTTTCCTTTGTAATGACACGCTGCAACCCCCTTGGTAGCGCTGCCCGTCTTCTGACATCATTGGTTGGCTGGCTGTGCCTCTGCGGCCGCCCTGGACAACACAACGCCCCTCGGTGTCTTATTTATTTTGACTGCGAGGGTGTGATTGATGGGCATGAGCAGTGCATATCTTCGCCTGTCACTCATCTCCTTCCGCCTTCTTCAGACTGTACGGCTTCATGGCCGTTGCATGCGATAAGGGATCAGCTGACGCCGCACAGTCTGAAGCAGGTGTAAGGACACGAGTGAGAGGCGAACATATTGACTGCGCAAGGCCATGAATCCCAGCCCCGCAGTGTGAATTAATGAGAAGACACTGCACGGCTGGGATTCATGGGCATCGCGAACCGCACCGGCCGACATGAAATGATGTCAGAAGACGGGCAGCGCTAACAGCGCATGGCCAAGGGATAACACGACAGCGCAGACTCTTGTACAGCAAATAACGACGCTCAGGAGGCTGCGCCCAGCACCAAGGTGGGATTTTTGACAGCTGTGCTGCGTCTCATTATGAAGGAAAGTCACGCCTCCAACACAGTTTGACTGTATAAGGGGCTAAATGTTATATGTGTTTCATTCAGCGTGTGCAAGGAACAAAATTAAAAGAGCAACCTTTGACTGCTGCCCTGTGGCTCTTCTAGTTTGTAACACCTGAGCGGGGGTTAAAGGTTATCTTTAAAATTGGTTCAATTAGGCTTCGGCCTACGCTCTGCTCCCTCTGCTCCTCCTGCTGACCCTGGGCTCTAACAACGCCAGTTGGCACCCGGAAGTGCTGGCTGCACAGAGAAAAACACCCGCCAATGTGTCAGTGGGGTTCAGCAACGCCAGCTGTTCCCCTGCTGTGTAGCCGGCAACGTGTCCTGCAAACTCCACGCAGACACAAAGCTGCCTCCAGTGCAGGCTTCGGCCTACACTGCTCCTCTGCTCCTCCTGCTGACCCTGGGCTCTAACACCGCCAGTTGGTGCTCGGAAGTGCTGGCTGCACAGAGAAAAACACCCGCCAATGTGTCAGTGGGGTTCAGCAATGCCAGCTGTTCCTCTGCTTTGTAGCCGGCATTGTGTCCTGCAAACGCCACGCAGACACAACAGACCTCCAAATGCCTCCAGTGCAGGCTTCGGCCTACACTCTGCTCCCCCTGCTGACCCTTTGCTCCAACACCACTAGTTGGGGCTCTAGGAAGACAAGCTTGAATAGGTCCCCATCCTGGTTCCAGTACCGTCAGCTGGTTCCGGGTAGAGCCTTTGGCTTAGGTGCCTCCTTCTGGGTATCCGAGTTCCACCAACATCTGGTGGTCCTTGGTAGTGCTTTCAGGCACGGGTACCTCCTGCTTAGTAACCGGGTTCCAGTAACGTCAGCTGGTCCTCGGTAGTTCCATTGGCTCTTGGACCTTTAGCTACCCATCCGGGTTCCAGTACCGTCAGCTGGTTTTCGGCAGTGTCTTTTGCTCTTGTACCTTCTGCTCCCCATCCTGGTTCCAGTACTGTCAGCTTGTTCCGGGCAGAACCTTTGGCTTAGGTGCCTCCTTCTGGGTATCCGAGTTCCACCAACGTCAGGTGGTCCTTGGTAGTGCTTTCAGGCACGGGTACCTCCTGCTTAGTTACCGGGTTCCAGTAACATCAGCTGGTCCTCGGTAGTTCCATTGGCTCTTAGACCTTCGGGTAGCCATCCGAGTTCCAGTTCCATCAGCTGTTTCTCGGCATTTTCTCAGCCTTCTTGTACCTTCTGCTACATTTCCAAGTTCAAGACCCTAAAGACGATGCCCCGGAAGACCACCCCTAAGATGACGATGACACCAGAGACGACAACCACTGAGATGACGACGACCCTGGAGACGACGACGACATGGGAGACCAAGAAGCAGAAGAACAAGAGGCTGCAGAACAAAGAGCAGAACATTAAGCATAACACTAAATATCAGAGCAAAAGATATTATCTAAATTATAAGCAGAAGAAGACTAAGCAGTGTATGGGGGTGAGTCCGTTCCTCCTCGTGGTGCCCCTGGATAAAGCCTGATGCTGCAGGCCAAACTGAACGAAGACAAATGTAACTCTTTTGTGACAGGCAGAACGGAAGGTGTAATCTTCAAACTTTTATAGATAACAACTACGGGAATGCCTGTCACAAATAAGAATATGATGAAGAAGTAGAATATGAAGAAGAAGAATAGTTGAATAAAAAGAATATGAAGAATGTAACAAAAAAAAAATAGGTAGAAGATGAAGAAGAAGATGAATAAGGTGAAGAAGAAGTTGATGTCAAATGAAGAAGAAGTTGATGTCAAAGATGCTGATGATGATGAAGAAGAAAGTGTGAGAGAAGTAAAAAAGAGGGTGAAGGGCGTGGAAGTAGTGAAACATCAATATCTGACAAAATAAAAAAAATCTTAACATAGTCAATATCTTTGTAACTCCGAACTTCTTAAAAATGTTTTAAAATTCCTGCTATTCTATTTGATTGGGCTAAACCTCTATGCCTTTAATGTCTCCGCCACGTCCCCCAATACATCCTACATTATTCTTATTTGTTTTCCTTCATGTAGAATGAACCTACAAGGAAAGAAAGGGTTTATTTTAATTCCGATATTTTCGTCCCATTGACTTGCATTGGTATCGGGTATCGGTATCGGCGAGATCCGATATTTTGCCGGTATCGGCCGATACTTTCCGATACCGATACTTTCCGATATCGTAAGGTATCGCTGAACACTAGCTATCATCTATTTCAAAGGAATTATCATCTAAAGACTGTGTTTTAAAAGAACCAAGAAGAAGACAGAAGACTTCAAGATGAAGACCAGATGACATCAGATGTTGATGATCGGACCTGTTTTGCTTCAATTTAGATTCAGAGAAGTATAATGATACATTTTTATGTGAATATAACATGAATTTACATATCATTATGTTATTAGTACGTATAACAATAATTTATTATTATTATTATTATTATTATTATTATGGACATTAAATTATTTTGCCAAAGAAGAAGAAAAGAGGAAGGAAGATCTTATTACTCTAAAGATGAACTTACCTACTTTGAGGGTTCCAATTAATGTTTGTCACCCTCAAAAGGGGGAATTGTTAAATATTAATTATTGATTATTGACTTATTCTTATTCTCAATTCGGTACTGAGCACATTGCCTTTCACTGACACTACATATGTTTTTTCTGACTCATAGTAAATGTCAACCCCATATATAGAGACCATGTGCTCTGTGGGACGTGTAGATAACATGGCCACATGAAAGGGGGGGTCTTCTTCACTCTCTGCAGACTTTACACATTGCACACAGACTTCAGACGAGATGGACAGCTGGCATGTAAGTTTATCACCACGTGTTGCTTGCAGAGACGCTTATGACAGAGATAGACTTCATTTACCATTCAGGATCTCAGGAAAGAAGAGGAACAAACTTTCATATGGATAAATGGACAATCTCTCTTTGTAACTATTACCAGGGCTGCCACTAGAAATTTTGGGGCCCCATACTGGCAAAATTTCTGGGGCCCCTTGAGACTCCGCCCAGGCTCCACCCCAGCCCCGCCTCCATTCTCCACCCCTCAAACTGTCCATAGTCCCACCGCTCTCTCTTGGAAAAACTCCACTTCTCACCTATCACACATTGACAGTTCCCATCACCAGATCACACATATAGCCGGCAGGTTTTGTTTTGGCCAAAAGATTTTTTAAGCCACCAAAATGACAAGGTAGACACTTTTGGCCAGGCCCTACTCTACTGTAACCTATTAAATATTTGTTAAAATATGCAATACAATTTAGGTATATTTTTATTTATTTTTCAATTTTTAAAATGACCTATAATACCACATACAAGGAACAAATACCACAGCACCATGACCAGACACCATATCATATTATCACCACAGTGACCTATAATACTATCTACAAGGCACAACTACCGCCACACCATGACCAGATGACATATTACCACCACAGTGATTGAATAATATCAAATACAAGAGACAAATACCACAACATCATGACCAGACCACATATTACCACCACATAGTGACTGAATACTACAATACTGATCAATAATAAAAAAAAAACCACAATAATATCACCATAAGTGCCATTATACACAGGAGATCTGTACTTAGTATGCAGTGTCTGTGTAGAGGTAATACAGCGATCGCTGGTGACATTATACACAGGAGCTCTGTATATAGTGTATAGGTAATCCAGTGATCACTGGTGACATTATTGTTATGATTTTCCCAATGGCAGGGAAATCAAAAATAACAAACGGACTAGCTCTCGGGTGATGGAAACTAAAGTGACCGTGACCTGAACCTGACACAACACTGGAAGTAGCCGGGGAGTGTTTCCTACGATGCCCTAGACACCACGCGCCAGCCGGAGATCTAACTACCCCTATCAGAGGAATATACAGGCCTGCCTTACCTCCAGAGATGAACCCCAAAAGGAGATAGCAGGCCCCCACAAATATTGACGGTGAGTCAAGAGGAAAAGACATACGTAGGATGAACAGCAGATTTAGCACAGTGAGGTCCGCTTACTAGATAGCAGAAGTACAGGAAAGAGTTACTTCACGGTCAACTTCAAAACACTACTCAAAAACACCATCCTGAAATTACTTTAAAACTCCAGTGACAACTCATGCCACTGGAGTGGCAATTTCAGTCCACGAGAGCTTCCAGCTGCAGAGAGTCACATTGCAGATAGCTGGACAAAAAATAGCATTAACTAGGAACAAAATTCAACTTAGCTGAACTGGAACTTGAGGCAGGAGAATGCAACAGAATGCTACTGATACATTGTTGGCCGGCATCGGACCAGCAGCCAAGCAGCCTTAAATAGGAAACTCCCCTAATGGGTGTCAACAGGTGATCAAGGATAGAAGAAGGCAAATAAGTGGCAATACCATAAAACACCACCGGGGGAGCCCACAAACAGAATTCACAACAGTACCCCCCCCTTAAGGAGGGGGCACCGAACCCTCACCAGAACCACCAGGGCGATCTGGATGAGCACTATGGAATGCACGAACCAAATCAGGAGCATGAACATCAGATGCTGTCACCCAAGAATTATCCTCCTGACCATAGCCTTTCCACTTAACCAGATACTGAAGTTTCCGTCTGGAAACACGGGAGTCCAAGATCTTTTCTACCACATACTCCAACTCACCCTCAACCAGCACAGGAGCAGGAGGATCAGCAGACGGAACAACCGGCACCTCATACCTCCGCAATAATGACCGATGAAAAACATTATGAATAGTAAAAGATGCTGGGAGGTCCAAACGAAAGGACACAGGATTGAGAACCTCCAGAATCCTATAAGGGCCGATAAACCGAGGCTTAAACTTAGGAGACGAGACCTTCATAGGAACAAATCGAGAAGACAACCAAACCAGGTCCCCAACACAAAGACGAGGACCGACACGCCGATGACGATTAGTGAACTGTTGAGTCTTCTCCTGGGACAACTTCAGATTGTCCACAACCTGTCCCCAAATCTGATGCATTCTATCAACCACAGCATCTACTCCAGGACAATCCGAAGATTCCAATTGACCGGACGAAAAGCGAGGGTGAAACCCTGAATTACAAAAAAATGGAGAAACCAAAGTGGCAGAACTGGCCCGATTGTTAAGGGCAAACTCTGCCAATGGCAAAAAATCAAGCCAATCGTCCTGATCAGCGGACACAAAACACCTCAAGTAAGTCTCCAAGGTCTGATTAGTACGCTCAGTCTGGCCATTAGTCTGAGGATGGAATGCAGACGAAAACGACAAGTCGATGCCCATCCTGGCACAGAACGCCCGCCAAAATCTAGACACAAACTGAGTACCCCTGTCAGAAACTATATTCTCAGGAATACCATGCAAACGCACAACATTCTGAAAAAATAGAGGGACCAGCTCAGAGGAGGAGGGCAATTTGGGCAAAGGTACCAAGTGAACAATCTTGGAAAAACGGTCACACACCACCCAGATGACGGACATCCTACGAGAAACAGGAAGGTCAGAAATAAAGTCCATAGAGATGTGCGTCCAAGGCCTCTTAGGAATAGGCAAGGGCAACAACAACCCGCTGGCCCGGGAACAGCAGGGCTTAGCCCGAGCACAAACATCACAAGACTGCACAAAAATACGTACATCTCGAGACAAGGAAGGCCACCAGAAGGACCTAGACACCAGATCCCTGGTGCCAAAAATTCCAGGATGACCTGCCAACGTGGAAGAGTGAACCTCCGAAATAACTCTACTGGTCCAGTCATCAGGGACAAACAGTCTACCAGGCGGACAGCGATCAGGCCTATCCACCTGAAACTCCTGCAAAGAGCGCCGCAGGTCTGGGGAGACAGCTGACAATATCACCCCATCCTTCAGGATGCCAGTAGGTTCGGAATCACCAGGCGAGTCAGGCTCAAAACTCCTAGAGAGGGCATCCGCCCTCACATTCTTAGACCCAGGCAGATATGAGACCACAAAGTTAAATCGAGAGAAAAACAACGACCAGCGCGCCTGTCTAGGATTCAGACGCCTGGCTGACTCAAGATAAATTAGATTTTTGTGGTCAGTCAAGACCACCACCTGGTGTCTAGCACCCTCAAGCCAATGACGCCACTCCTCAAATGCCCACTTCATGGCCAAGAGCTCCCGATTTCCAACATCATAATTTCGCTCAGCGGGCGAAAACTTTCGAGAGAAAAACGCACATGGTCTCATCACTGAGCAGTCAGGACCTTTCTGCGACAAAACTGCACCTGCTCCGATCTCGGAAGCATCTACTTCAACCTGGAACGGGAGCGAAACATCAGGCTGGCGCAACACAGGAGCAGAAGAAAAGCGGCGCTTAAGCTCCCGAAAGGCCTCCACAGCCGCAGAGGACCAATTAGCAACATCAGCACCCTTCTTGGTCAAATCAGTCAAAGGTTTAGCAATGGCAGAAAAACCCGCTATGAATCGGCGATAGAAATTAGCAAATCCCAAGAATTTCTGAAGACTCTTTAGAGAAGTAGGTTGTATCCAATCACAAATAGCCTGAACCTTAACAGGGTCCATCTCCATAGATGAAGGGGAAAAAATATATCCCAGAAAGGAAATTCTCTGAACCCCAAAAATACACTTTGAGCCCTTCACAAATAGAGAATTAGCTCGTAAAACCTGAAAAACTCTCCTGACCTGTTGAACATGAGATTCCCAGTCCTCCGAAAAAATCAAAATATCATCCAAATACACAATCATAAATTTATCCAGATATTCACGGAAAATATCGTGCATAAAGGACTGAAAAACGGAAGGGGCATTCGCGAGACCGAAAGGCATTACCAAATACTCAAAATGGCCTTCAGGCGTATTAAATGCGGTCTTCCACTCATCCCCCTGCTTAATCCGCACCAAATTATACGCACCACGTAGATCGATCTTAGTGAACCACTTCGCCCCCTTTATGCGAGCAAAAAGATCAGTCAGTAAAGGTAACGGGTACTGGTATTTAACAGTAATCTTATTCAGAAGTCGATAGTCGATACAAGGTCTCAATGAACCATCCTTTTTACCCACAAAGAAAAACCCTGCCCCCAATGGAGACAAAGAGGGGCGAATATGACCCTTTTCTAAAGATTCTCTGATATACTCCCGCATAGCAGTATGTTCAGGTACAGACAAATTAAACAAGCGACCCTTAGGAAATTTACTACCGGGAATCAACTCAATAGCGCAGTCACACTCTCTGTGAGGGGGGAGAGAATCAGTTTTAGGCTCCTGAAAGACATCATAAAAATCTGACAGAAATGCTGGGATCTCAGAGGGAGTAGATGAAGAAATGGGAACCAAAGGTGCATTCCCATGAATCCCCCGACATCCCCAACTCAGCACAGACATTGATCTCCAGTCCAAGACTGGATTATGAATTTGTAACCATGGTAATCCAAGTACTAATACGTCATGTAGATTATATAACACAAGGAAACGAATAATCTCCTGATGGTCTGGGGAAAGATGCATAGTCACTTGTGTCCAATATTGTGGTTTATTGCTAGCCAAAGGTGTAGAATCAATACCCTTTAAGGGAATAGAAACCTCCAGAGGCTCTAAATCAAACCCACAACGCTTGGCAAAGGACCAATCCATGAGACTCAGAGCGGCGCCAGAATCCACATAAGCATCCACAGTAACAGATGATAAAGTACAAATCAATGTCACGGACAAAAGAAATTTAGACTGCAAGGTACCCATAGAAAAAGATTTATCAACCTTTTTATCAACCTTCTTTATGCGTTTAGAGCATGCTGATATAACATGAGCTGGATCTCCACAATAGAAGCACAACCCATTTTTGCGCCTGTAATTCTGTCGTTCGCCTCTAGACAATACACTATCGCATTGCATATGCTCTGGTGCCTTTTCAGAGGTCACCGCCAAATGATGCACAGGTTTTTGCTCAGAAGATACCGCCATATGGTGCACAGGTTTTTGCTCAGAAGATACCGCCATATGGTGCACAGGTTTTTGCTCAAAAGATACCGCCATATGGTGCACAGATTTTTGCTCAGAAGATACCGCCATATGGTGCACAGATTTGCGCTCCCGTAAACGCCGATCAATCTGGATAGCCAATTTCATGGCATCATTCAGACCTGTAGGCACAGGGAACCCCACCATGACATCCTTCACGGCATCAGAGAGACCTTCTCTGAAATTAGCTGCTAGAGCGCACTCATTCCATTTAGTAAGTACCGACCATTTACGAAATTTCTGGCAGTATATCTCAGCTTCATCTTGCCCTTGGGAAAGAGCTATCAAGGCTTTCTCAGCCAAAATCTCTAAATTAGGTTCTTCATAAAGCAACCCCAAAGCCAGAAAAAACGCATCTACATTTAATAACGCAGGATCCCCTGGCGACAATGCAAATGCCCAACTTTGTGGGTCACCCCGCAATAGAGAAATAACAATTTTAACCTGTTGCGCAGGATCACCAGCAGAGTGAGATTTCAGAGACAAAAACAATTTACAATTCTCTCTGAAATTCAAAAAACGGGATCTGTCTCCGGTAAAAAATTCAGGCATAGGGATCTTAGGTTCAGACATTGGAGCACGTATAACAAAATCTTGTAAGTTCTGGACCTTTGTAGCCAGGTTATTCAGACCTGCAACCAAACTCTGTGGATCCATGATTCAAACAGGTGTAACCAAAGCCATTCAAAGATTAAGAGGAGAGGAGAAAAAAAAAAGGCTGAAGACTGCAGTTTAAGCAAGGAGTACAAATAAGCACTAAGGTGCACTTTCCAAACACAGAAGGAAAAAAAAAACCTTTTCATATCCTTTCCTGCTTTAGTGCATAGTTTTAACACATGTGGCCGGCCAAACTGTTATGATTTTCCCAATGGCAGGGAAATCAAAAATAACAAACGGACTAGCTCTCGGGTGATGGAAACTAAAGTGACCGTGACCTGAACCTGACACAACACTGGAAGTAGCCGGGGAGTGTTTCCTACGATGCCCTAGACACCACGCGCCAGCCGGAGATCTAACTACCCCTATCAGAGGAATATACAGGCCTGCCTTACCTCCAGAGATGAACCCCAAAAGGAGATAGCAGGCCCCCACAAATATTGACGGTGAGTCAAGAGGAAAAGACATACGTAGGATGAACAGCAGATTTAGCACAGTGAGGTCCGCTTACTAGATAGCAGAAGTACAGGAAAGAGTTACTTCACGGTCAACTTCAAAACACTACTCAAAAACACCATCCTGAAATTACTTTAAAACTCCAGTGACAACTCATGCCACTGGAGTGGCAATTTCAGTCCACGAGAGCTTCCAGCTGCAGAGAGTCACATTGCAGATAGCTGGACAAAAAATAGCATTAACTAGGAACAAAATTCAACTTAGCTGAACTGGAACTTGAGGCAGGAGAATGCAACAGAATGCTACTGATACATTGTTGGCCGGCATCGGACCAGCAGCCAAGCAGCCTTAAATAGGAAACTCCCCTAATGGGTGTCAACAGGTGATCAAGGATAGAAGAAGGCAAATAAGTGGCAATACCATAAAACACCACCGGGGGAGCCCACAAACAGAATTCACAACACATTATACACAGGACCACTGTATATAGTATACAGTGTATAGTGTCAGTGTATAGGTAACACACTGACTCACCAGTGGCGTCTCTAGGTGAAGTCCTTCATATTTCATCCCGCACAGACCGCCATCACTTCATCCAGCCAGGACTCGTCTCTGCAGGAAATAACACAGTTATCTCGAGTTCCACTTGCAGAACACATTACTTAATTTTCCCAACTTCTACATTACACCACATGAAGAAGGCGACATAATATCATTCTACACAGTAATAGGACCGCCCCTCCAATTAAAACAGTGTACTCAAAAAATAAAATAAATACATCACTGCAGTAATAATATGCCTTAATTAGCCCCTATGGTAATAATATTCGCCATCCTAGCCCCCGTGCGTCTCATTCCTGGCGTCAGCCATATATTCTCCCAACCTGCCCTAATGAGTATCCATTCTGCCCCATATGATCTCCCCATCCTGCCCCATCTGTCTCCATCGTATCCGTCCTGCCCCATGATCCTGCCCCATCTGCCTCCAATCCTGCCTCCAGTGTCTCCAATCATGCCCGTATCACCACTCTGCCCCGTCTCCAATTATGCCCCCATTTCTGCAATCATGCCCCCTGTGTCTCAATTCTGCCCCATCTGTTTCCAATCCTGCCCCATCTGTCTCCAGTAATGCCCCAGTGTCTCCAGTCATGCTGCCATGTCTGTCATCCTGCCCCCTGTGTCTCCAATCATGCCCCGTTTCTCCATTCTGCCCCGTGTCCAGCATACTGCCCCAGTGTCCAGCATTCTGCCCCAGTGTCCAGCAATCTGCCCCAGTGTCCAGCTTTCTGCCCCAGTGTCCAGCTTTCTGCCCCAGTGTCCAGCTTTCTGCCCGAGTCCAGCTTTCTGCCCGTGTCCAGCTTTCTGCCCCTGTGTCCAGCTTTCTGCCCCTGTGTCCAGCAATCTGCCCAAGTCCAGCTTTCTGCCCATGTCCACCTTTCTGCCCCTGTGTCCAGCATTCTGACCCTGTGTCCAGCATTCTGCCCCGTGTCCAGCATTCTGCCCCAATGTCCAGCTTTCTGCCCCTGTGTCCAGCTTTCTGCCCCTGTGTCCAGCTTTCTGCCCCAGTGTCCAGCATTCTGCCCCAGTGTCCAGCATTCTACCCTAGTGTCCAGCGTTCTGCCCCAGTGTCCAGCATTCTGCCCCAGTGTCCAGCGTTCTGCCCCAGTGTCCAGCGTTCTGCCCCTGTGTCCAGAGTTCTTCCCCAGTGTCCAGCGTTCTGCCCCAGTGTCCAGCGTTCTGCCCCAGTGTCCAGCTTTCTGCCCCAGTGTCCAGCTTTCTGCCCCAGTGTCCAGCTTTTTGCCCATGTCCAGCTTTCTGCCCCTGTGTCCAGCTCCAGCTTTCTGACCCTGTGTCCAGCTTTCTGCCCCTGTGTCCAGCAATCTGCCCGTGTCCAGCTTTCTGCCCGTGTCCAGCTTTCTTCCCCTGTGTCCTGCATTCTGCCCCTGTGTCCAGCATTCTGCCCCCGTGTCCAGCATTCTGCCCCAATGTCCAGCTTTCTGCCACTGTGTCCAGCTTTCTGCCCCTGTGTCCAGTTTCTGCCCCAGTGTCCAGCATTCTGCCCCAGTGTCCAGCATTCTGCCCTAGTGTCCAGCATTCTGCCCCAGTGTCCAGCATTCTGCCCCAGTGTCCAGCATTCTGCCCCAGTGTCCAGCGTTCTGCCCCTGTGTCCAGCATTCTGCCCCTTTGTCCAGCATTCTGCCCCTGTTTCCAGCGTTCTGCCCCAGTGTCCAGCGTTCTGCCCCTGTGTCCAGCGTTCTGCCCCTGTGTCCAGTGTTTTGCCCCTGAGTCCGGCTTTCTGCCCGTGTCCAGCGTTCTGCCCCTGTGTCCAGCGTTATGCCCCTGTGTCCAGTGTTCTGCCCCTGTGTCCAGCTTTCTGCCCCTGTGTCCAGCATTTTGCCCCTGTGTCCAGCGTTTTGCCCGTGTCCAGCTTTCTGCCCGTGTCCAGCGTTCTGCCCCTGTGTACAGCGTTCTGCCCCTGTGTCCAGCATTCTGCCCCTGTGTCCAGCTTTCTGCCCATGTCCAGCCTTCTGCCCCTGTGTCCAGCCTTCTGCCCCTGTGTCCAGCCTTCTGCCCCTGTGTCCAGCCTTCTGCCCCTGTGTCCAGCTTTCTGCCCTGGGCCGCCCGGATCGCCGCTCTCAATAAAAAAAAAAAAAAGTTCTGCTTACCTGCCGCACTCCTGCTCTCTCCACGCAGCTGAAGCGTGCACTCGCCGGCGACTGACAATGACGTCAGACGCCGGCAACATGCATGCTGCGGCTGACGTCAGCTGCCAGCCTCGGATTGGCTGGCGGCTGTTAACAATTGACGTGCGGGCACGGGCCCGCACGTCAATAGCGTTAAACAGCTGCAATGCTCAGGCAACAGCAACATCTTTTGACCGAATTATGGGAGATGATCAAACGTATTTAGAATTGGTACAGTATTAGGCCGGCCTCACACTGGGCGTAAGACAATACGCCACGTATTATACGTCCGTACTACGGCCGTAATACGGAGAAATGTTCCCAAAATAGTGATCCGTAGTCAGGGTGTGTCAGCGTATTTTGCGCATGGCATCCTCCGTATGTAATCCGTATGGCATCCGTACTGCGAGATTTTCGCGCAGGCTTGCAAAACCGACATCTAATGGATTTATGTGCTCAAATGTTCATTAAAACATATAGACAGTATATATATATATATATGTCATTGAGACACATATATATATATTCTGTATTTAGATTTCATTCAGCGCGATATGTGTTAAAAGTCGGTAATTCAATTGCCGGCTTTTCATTTCTCCTGCACAAACCCGACAGGATATGAGACATGGTTTTCATACAGTAAACCATCTCATATCCCCTTTTTTTTTGCATATTCCACACTACTAATGTTAGTAGTGTGTATGTGCAAAATTTCAGCGCTGTAGCTGCTGAAATAAAGGGTTAAATGGCGGAAAAAATTGGCGTGTGCTCCCGCACAATTTTCTCCGCCAGAATGGTAAAGCCAGTGACTGAGGGCAGATATTAATAGCCAGGAGAGGGTCCATGGTTATTGGCCCCCCCGTGGCTACAAACATCTGCCCCCAGCCACCCCAGAAAAGGCACATCTGGAAGATGCGCCTATTCTGGCACTTGGCCACTCTCTTCCCACTCCCTGTAGCGGTGGGATATGGGGTAATGAAGGGTTAATGCCACCTTGCTATTGGAAGGTGACATTAAGCCAGATTAATAATGGAGAGGCGTCAATTATGACACCTATCCATTATTAATCCAATTGTTTGAAAGGGTTAAAAAAACACACACACATGATTTAAAAGTATTTTAATGAAATAAACACAGCGGTTGTTGTAATAATTTATTGTTCTCTCAATCCATCAGGAACACCCTCGCTTGGAAAAATAAGAAACGCACAAGATACATACCTTCTGGTGAACCGTCTCGTCCCACGAAGTAATCCATCTGAAGGGGTTAACTAATATTACAGGCACGAGCCCTGCTAAATGCAGCTGTGCTCCGTGCCTGTAATCCCCAGCGAATGAATGAAATGTAGGTCATTGACCTACATTTCCTTCAGTCGCGGTGATGCGCCCCCTGGTGGATGTCCTCATATGACCTGGAGCGTGGGAAAAAGTTCCCAGGCTGCAGTTCATGAGAACATCCACCAGAGGGCGCCTCACCGCGACTGAAGGAAATGTAGGTCAATGACCTACATTTCATTCATTCGCTGGGGATTACAGGCACGGAGCACAGCTGCATTTAGCAGGGCTCGTGCCTGTAATATTAGTTAACCCCTTCAGATGGATTACTTCGTGGGACGAGACGGTTCACCAGAAGGTATGTATCTTGTGCGTTTCTTATTTTTCCAAGCGAGGGTGTTCCTGATGGATTGAGAGAACAATAAATTATTACAACAACCGCTGTGTTTATTTCATTAAAATACTTTTAAATCATGTGTGTGTGTTTTTTTAACCCTTTCAAACAATTGGATTAATAATGGATAGGTGTCATAATTGACGCCTCTCCATTATTAATCTGGCTTAATGTCACCTTCCAATAGCAAGGTGGCATTAACCCTTCATTACCCCATATCCCACCGCTACAGGGAGTGGGAAGAGAGTGGCCAAGTGCCAGAATAGGCGCATCTTCCAGATGTGCCTTTTCTGGGGTGGCTGGGGGCAGATGTTTGTAGCCACGGGGGGGCCAATAACCATGGACCCTCTCTAGGCTATTAATATCTGCCCTCAGTCACTGGCTTTACCACTCTGGCGGAGAAAATTGCGCGGGAGCCCACGCCAATTTTTTCCGCCATTTAACCCTTTATTTTAGCAGCTACAGCGCCCACATTTTGCACATACGCACTACTAACATTAGTAGTGTGGAATATGCAAAAAAAAAGGGGATATGAGATGGTTTACTGTATGAAAACCATGTCTCATATCATGTCGGGTTTGTGCAGGAGAAATGAAAAGCCGGCAATTGAATTACCGACTTTTCACTAACACCGCTGCGTATTTCTCGCAAGTCACACTGCTGGTCAGTGTGGAATCCGTATTTTTCTCGCCCCCATAGACTTTCATTGGCGATTTTTTTGCGCAATACGGTGACAAACGCAGCATGCTGCGATTTTGTACGGCCGTAGAAAGCCGTATAATACTGAACCGTAATATACGGCTAATAGGAGCAGCCCCATTGAGAAGCATTGTGCAGTTTATTTTGCGAGTTTTACGGACGTAGTTTATGCGCTCATACGTCCGTAAAACTCGCTAGTGTGAGGCCGGCCTTATACTGGTGCAGACAGAGGCATACACATTTATACCACCCATATCTAGTATTATTAGGTCACTATTTGGTGGTATTTAGAGATGGGCAAACCTGAACAGTAAAGTTCAGCATCCGTAATGAACAACTACTGTTTGGGCCCGGTCACCGAACACAGACTTCACCAGGAAGTCCGTGTTAGTGTTCGGATTCGTTCCCCCAAACACAGGATGTTTGTCGTGCTGTCATGAGTCACCTGTCCAAAGTTCTGGACCATGCCGTTGTAATAGTATGTAGGTACTGAGTATGTCACCATGGAACTGAAAGACCAACAGTTGATTGGTTTAATAACAGGAATCAGGTTCTCCTTGCAGGGAGGAAGCAGTGGAATATAATTAGCAATAAAACAGTGCAAAAATATGGGAGTCAAACAGTGTAACAGAATTAGGCAGGATTTCTTGAGAAAAAGAACACTTATCAGTCTGATGAGAACTTGCTTGAAGGGTGGTCTTCTCCAACGTAGGCGCCGAGAAACAGCGGCACTTGTCGTCCCTCTGTTGTCCGTGGGCTGAGTAGTCTCTAGGAGCCCGCTGCCTGGGGTTTCGGGAGTTAATGTGATATGCACAGGCTCTGAGTCTTTAGCTTTTACAGCACAGCCTATCCCGGGAAAACAATGGTCAGTCTATTATTAAGTCTCTCACCAGGAACCAAGGGCTCTGCACTGATATCGTGGGTACCAGGGGTCACAGTCTTTGTACTGATCCCGTGGGTACCAGGGGATCACAGTCTCTGCATGGGCCAATCTCTCTGCATGGGTCTCAAAGTGCCCCTCTCCAGTCACAGCAGAGTCCGCTTTCATGTACTCACAAGATGCAGTCTTTCTGGGCAACCTCCCTGTATTTGTCCTATGACCGGGAGCTCTCTCTCTCTCGGTGCGCAGCTGCGCCCTGCTCTGACCGCTGCTCACGCTGCTCTGTTCCTTGCGTGCACACCTTTCCCGCTCTCTGCCCGGCTTCCTTCCTGTCCCAGTCTTTAAGTCTGCCCCCCGGGGAACCTGTACCACAGCTTAATGGTTCCAGGCATAGAGCCGAGAAGGTAACTGCCCCCGGACTCTTCTTATGTGGCTCGCGAGCCTGTGATGTGTGGCTCGCGGCTGCCTGCCAGCTTGGTGCATTAGCACCAGATGTAAATAATTATTAAGAGCAGATCTCAAAAGGGTGACTTTTGTGTGTAGCCCTGTACAGAAGAACAGATCTGAATGTGGGTGAGATAGGAAACCGTGGAGCTTGGCAAACTGCCTTGGTGTGATTTCAGAGGAAAAGCTTTGGTTGTTATTATACCAGTAATGGAAGCTCTCGGTGTCACTACTGTGAGTGGGGAAGGAGCTGGTTGTGGCTCGCAACCCTCTCTCAAAACTGAATGTGGCTCTTGACACTCTTTCATAGCTGGATGTGGCCCTCAAGGTCAGAAAAGTTGGGGACTTCTGCAGTAATCCATGTCTGGGGATAAATAGTTTTCAACCTGGATGATGCAAGATGTGACCTTCCAGACTGAGAACCACTGGGGATTGAGCTGCTGCAAGCGCAGCATCAGTGACTAGCAGTGATGTCATCAAGGTTACCCCCGGTCATATGTGCTGCGTTCCGTGATGGCCCAATGCACTGCGGTGACCTCTGTGAGATCACCACTCTCACAGTGAGAAAAATCCTCACTGTGCAGCGGTGAGTTCACCTGTTGAAATTTCTCCCAGAGAACTCACAACTGCACCGTGAGACTATTTCTCGTTGTGCTAGCGGTGATCACTGCAGTTCAGGTCTCTATTGGGAATGCAGCCTCAGTGACCTGTGGTAACCTTGATGAGGTACCAGCTAGACACTGAGGCTGCTCATTTGTCAGTGGTTCTCAGCCTGGACGGTCACATCTTGGCACCGTCCATGTTAAAAACTATTTATCCACAGACATAGATTGCGGCATGAGACAGAACAAAGGATATTGTTGCTTTTTATTTTTGCTTTATTACAAGAGACGAAGGATTCAATGAAATGGGTATTAGGCGAGTATAACTGTGTTTTTTATTTTTAAATAAAAAAAGTAAAAGTGTGTTTTGTTTTATTCCAAATAAAAGATTTTATACTTGCTATGCGTTTATTTACAATACAACTCTAGGATTAGTAACAGATACTGTAGGTGTCTTATAGACGCCTCTCCATTACTAAGCTGTGGGCTTGATGTCACCGGACAATACAAATGTGACATCAACCCCACAAATATAAACCTCACTTGCCGCCACTACAGGGCAAGTGGGAAGAGCTGGGCAAAGTGCCAGAATTGGGCCTTTTCGGGGCAGCTGCAGGGTGCTGTTTTTAGGCTGGGAGCCAATGTCCATTGCCCCTTACCAGCCTGGGAATACCAGCCTCCTCCTGTCTACTTTAGCATGGTTGGTAGTCAAAAATGGGGGAGGTGTTAATTTTTTTTGTTATTCTTGATAACCAGACTTTCTGAAGCTGATAACTGAGGGTTGCAGCTGCCAACTGTGAGTTTTGCATGGCTGGCTATGAAAAATACAGGGGAGCCCACACTATTTTGTTTTAAATTATTTATTTACAGTGCAGGTGTCGGCTGATGAATACTCCCATCCGCCGCCAATTGCTCTCGCTGTTATTAGTGGCAGCAGGCATATGCTGATGGGGGCAGCAGTCCCATGAGATTATGCCTGTGACTTTTACGTCAGTATGCCAGGTAAACTTTTTATCTCTGATCACAGCTGCGGGCTCAAACTGTCATCTGACAGCATGGGAACCGTGGCTCTCTCTTTCTGATGGTAATGATTTTACAGAAATCAGAAGCAATGTTTGCTGTGCTGGTACCCGAACCCGAAAATGTTTTTAACTATTTCTTTGAACCCGCCGGACCCGAACATCCATGAATCCACCCATCTCTAGTGGTCTGGTCATGGTGTGCTAGTATTTCTCTCTTGTATGTGCAGCGTCCCAGAGTCCTGGTCGTTGCAGTATTGTCGCTCTTCCACCAGGGGGAGTGATGGTACGTCTGATGGTACTAAAGGAGTTCACCTGACCAGGTATCAAAGTCACACACTACACTTCACACTCCGGCCACCAGGGGGAGCAAAAGGTTCTATCTATTAGGCCACTCCTCACACTCGGGTAAAACTGGGGGTTGGATAGGCAGTTAGTCAGAAAGCTGCCTGGGTGAGACCCAGAGAAGACCTGTCAGGCAGACAGAGGGAGAGGGAGGAACATCTGAGCTGTAGACGGAGGTCCCTGTCAGGGGTGGGATCCTGACAGAGACATACCAAGAGATAGAACGTTACGGAGCTGCGCCTGCACCTCATTGCGGCAGCATCCTAAGAAAGGACAAGAAGCAAAGTATATTGAGGAGCAGTGAGAAATGAGATCACAGCACAAGGAGATAACACCAGGAGGAGTCCTGCCTTAAGATCAGCAACATCCTTCTGAGGCGCGTAGCCGGTGGCCGGAACACTGAGGAAGTAATTGGCTCTACGCATTACTTTGAAACACGGCAGGACAGTTCAATTCCAAGTTGGCTGCCCGACCTTAATACCTAATGAAGACAACGGAGGCAAATTGTGGGAGAGGGGCGTCACTAGGGTCCCTATAAAATGGCTCCAGGCCTACCCCATCATATGGGTCGTCCTAGCCATACCATCTGGGGGACGGAGAGAGAACATCAGAAATATACGCGAGAGTTGTGAGGACTATCCCGTGGTGCTCAGCAGGGAGGTACTACAACACACAGGCGCTAGTGGGAAGGCTACTGATTTCCACCTGCAAAGGGAACTCTGGATGTGCCTTCGGACCAGCCGGACTTAGCCTGCCCTGTGAACAGTGCTCTGGACTGTGGACGTTGAAGTCTTCAGTAAAAGGTAAAGAGACTGCAACCTTTGTGTCCTCGTTATTCATCGCGCCTTACAACACCCACCATTACCACCTACTCATCAACGGAAGCCCTTGGGACATACTTCACCTGTGGGAAGGTATAACATCTAGCTGCCATTCCATCACCCCAGCGGACCCCTAGCAGCGTCGGTCACCCTGACCGAACACCACAGGTGGCGTCACGAACACTTGACAAACTACACCTTTGATTTGGCACCCCTTAGCAGGGCCACGGACCGGGTCAGGCCACCGTGACATCCCCAGAACCGAGATAGAGGGACCCAGTACCGAGTACCCCACTGCCCTGCACCTGGGGGTGATCCATATGTGGTATTTTTCAGTCACTATGTGGTGGTGATATATGGTCTGGTTATTGTCTGGCAGTATTTCTCACATATTTTACCTGTGACTGCTGAGGCTAGAGATTAGGTGCAGCACACAGTTGATTTGACAGATGGACAGGTGCCTATCCTTTCCTATGTGAGCAGTGATCCTTTAGTATTAATTTTATAAAAAATGTAGAAAATCCTTTTATACAATTCACTATAATAAGAAGTGACTGTTGGGTGAGACCCAGAGAAGACCTGTCAGGCAGACAGAGGGAGAGGGAGGAACATCTGAGCTGTAGACAGAGGTCCCTGTCAGGGGTGGGATCCTGACAGAGACATACCAAGAGATAGAACGTTACGGAGCTGCGCCTGCACCTCATTGCGGCAGCATCCTAAGAAAGGACAAGAAGCGAAGTATATTGTGGAGAAGTGAGAAACGAGATCACAGCACAAGGAGATAACACCAGGAGGAGTCCTGCCTTAAGATCGGCAACATCCTTCTGAGGCGCGTAGCCGGTGGTCGGAACACCGAGGAAGTAATTGGCTCTATGCATTACTTTGAAACAGGGCAGGACAGTTCAATTCCAAGTTGGCTGCCCGACCTTAATACCTAATGAAGACAACGGAGGCAAATTGTGGGAGAGGGGCATCACTAGGGTCTCTATAAAATAGCTCCAGGCCTACCCCGTCATACGGGTCGTCCTAGCCATACCATCTGGGGGACGGAGAGAGACCATCAGAAATATACACGAGAGTTGTGAGGACTATCCCGTGGTGCTCAGCAGGGAGGTACTACAACACACAGGCGCTAGTGGGAAGGCTACTGATTTCCACCTGCAAAGGGAACTCTGGATGTGCCTTCGGACCGGCCAGACTTAGCCTGCCCTGTGAACAGTGCTCTGGACTGTGGACGTTGAAGTCTTCAGTAAAAGGTAAAGAGACTGCAACCTTTGTGTCCTCGTTATTCATCGAACCTTACAACATCCACCATTACCACCTACTCATCAAGGGAAGCCCTGGGGACATACTTTACCTGTGGAAGGTATAACATCTAGCTGCCATTCCATCACCCCAGCGGACCCCTAGCAGCGTCAGTCACCCTGACCGAACACCACAGGTGGCGTCACGAACACTTGACAAACTACACCTTTGATTGGGCGCCCCTTAGCAGGGCCACGGACCGGGTCGGGCCACCGTGACATCCCCAGAACCGAGACAGAGGGACCCGGTACCGAGTACCCCACTGCCCTGCACCGGGGGGTGATCCATATGTGGTATTTTTCAGTCGCTATGTGGTGGTGATATATGGTCTGGTTATTGTCTGGCAGTATTTCTCACATATTTTACCTGTGACTGCTGAGGCTAGAGATTAGGTGCAGCAGACAGTTGATTTGACAGATGGACAGGTGCCTATCCTTTCCTATGTGAGCAGTGATCCTTTAGTATTAATTTAAAAAAATGTAGAAAATCCTTTTATACAATTCACTATAATAAGAAGTGACTGACAGTGACTGAAACAACGTGCACATGACAGGCGGCAATGAGACTAACTATGAAGGTAGAGGTGGGGCAAGAAGAGGAAAGTGCTTTTACTTTTAGCTCCTGTTACCTAAAAAAAACAAACACAAAAACAGTGTTTGCTACCTCGTTCACCTCCATCTCCTCCTCCACTTGGACATCCACATCCTGGTTCAAGATTATTATTTTTTTATTTTTCTTTATCCTGTGTTATTTTAAGTCATTTCCCTAAAATAAACACAAAAAGAACATTGTTGGCTACTTCTTCATCCGACTCTTCCACCTTCATCGCCACGTCCACTTCCTCCTCCTCCTCAACCTCTTCATCCACTTGGACCTCCGCCTCCTGGTTCAAAATTGTTTTTTTTTATTCTGTTATTTCCCTATCCATATTTGATTGCAGGGTAATTGGCCTGGTCTTACACCCATTTTGCTTTTTCTTTTGCAGCTCCCTACCCCTTACTACCACAACTTTACAGCACCAAAGTTTGGGTCCCAATTAGCTTCTATGGGGTTTGGGTTTAGGGTCAAGTTCTGATACTCTAACCAAACTTTGGACTACAGTTCGACCGAACCAGATGAACCTGAACATCCATGGTTCCACTCATCTATATTGCTGAACTAAATAGGAATTTAAAAAAAAAACACAGAAGTTGAACGAAAGAGATTTTTAATTTTTTCTACTTTATTTTTGATTGTTTACTTTTTGTTGATGGATAGGAGGATGGGAGGTTTTATTTAGTGCACATTCTGCCATATGTAAACCTAACTATAGCAGGAGTTCCTAGATGAATAGTGCTGTGGCAGCTGTGAGCATATTGCCCACCTGTAAGCTTGTATTAGGCCATGTTCACCATTCTGTATTTGGTCAGTATTTTACAGCAGTATTTGTAAGCCAAAATCTGGAGTGGAACAATTAGACCGGAGTCACACTAGATAGGAATACGGATGAGTGCTATCCGAGAAAAACTCGCATAGCTCTCGGACCAATGTTAATCTATGGGGAAGCTCACATCACCGTATTTTTTTCTTGGCCGTATTATACGTGCAAGTGAAATCACAGCATGCTGCGATTTGCACCGTATATCGGCCGAGACTTGCCAATGAAAGTCTACGGGTGCGAGAAAAACTTACACACCACACAGACCATCAGTGTGACTTGCAAGAAATACACATCAGTGTCCTTTAGAAAAGCCAGCAATTCAGGACGCTGAAATGTAAAATCACACTGACAGGTTAAAATAGAATAGATAAAATAAGTGTATACACATAGTATAGGTATATATATATATATATATATATATATATATATATATATATATATATATATATATAATTGACATATACAGTACGGACCAAAAGTTTGGACACACCTTCTCATTTAACCCCTTCACCCCCAAGGGTGGTTTGCACGTTATGGACCGGGCCAATTTTTACAATTCTGACCACTGTCCCTTTATGAGGTTATAACTCTGGAACGTTTCAACAGATCCTGGTGATTCTGACATGGTTTTCTCGTGACATATTGTGCTTCATGATAGTGGTAAAATTTCTTTGATATTACCTGCGTTTATTTGTGAAAAAAAATGGAAATTTGGTGAAAATTTTGAAAATTTCGCAATTTTCCAAATTTGAATTTTTATGCAATTAAATCACAGTGATATGTCACACAAAATACTTAATAAGTAACATTTTCCACAAGTCTACTTTACATCAGCATCATTTTGGAACCAAAAATTTTTTTTGTTAGGGAGTTATAAGGGTTTAAAGTTGACCAGCAATTTCTCATTTTTACAACACCATTTTTTATTAGGGACCACATCTCATTTGAAGTCATTTTGAGGGTTCTATATGATAGAAAATACCCAAGTGTGACACCATTCTTAAAATTGCACCCCTCAAGGTGCTCAAAACCACATTCAAAAAGTTTATTAACCCTTCAGGTGTTTCACAGGAATATTTGGAATGTTTAAATAAAAATGAACATTTAACTTTTTTTAACACAAAATTTAATTAAGCTCCAATTTGTTTTATTTTACCAAGGGTAACAGGAGAAAATGGACCCCAAAAGATGTTATACAATTTGTCCTGAGTACGCAGATACCCCATATGTGGGGGTAAACCACTGTTTGGGCGCATGACAGAGCTCGGAAGCGAAGGAGCGCCATTTGACTTTTCAATGCAAAATTGACTGGAATTGAGATGGGACGCCATGTTGCGTTTGGAGAGCCCCTGATGTGCCTAAACATTGAAACCCCCCCACAAGTGACACCATTTTGGAAAGTAGACCCCCTAAGGAACTTATCTAGAGGTCTGGTGAGCACTTTGACCCACCAAGTGCTTCACAGAAGTTTATAATGCAGAACCGTAAAAATAAAAAATCATATTTTTTTACAAAAATGATCTTTTCGCCCCCAATTTTTTTTTTTCCCAAGGGTAAGAGAAGAAATTGGACCCCAAAAGTTGTTGTACAATTTGTCCTGAGTACGCTGATACCCCATATGTGGGGGTAAACCCCTGTTTGGGCGCATGGGAGAGCTCGGAAGGGAAGGAGCGCCGTTTGACTTTTCACTGCAAAATTGACAGGAATTGAGATGGGACGCCATGTTGGGTTTGGAGAGCCCCTGATTTGCCTAAACATTGAAACCCCCCACAAGTGACACCATTTTGGAAAGTAGACCCCTAAGGAACTTATCTAGAGGTGTGGTGAGCACTTTGACCCACCAAGTGCTTCACAGGAGTTTATAATGCAGGACCGTAAAAATAAAAAATCATATTTTTTCACAAAAATGATCTTTTCGCCCCCAATTTTTTATTTTCCCAAGGGTAAGAGAAGAAATTGGACCCCAAAAGTTGTTGTGCAATTTGTCCTGAGTACGCTGATACCCCATATGTGGGGGTAAACCACTGTTTGGGCGCATGGGAGAGCTCGGAAGGGAAGGAGCGCTGTTTGACTTTTCACTGCAAAATTGACAGGAATTGAGATGGGACGCCATGTTGCGTTTGGAGAGCCACTGATGTGCCTAAACATTGAAACCCCCCCACAAGTGACACCATTTTGGAAAGTAGACCCCCTAAGGAACTTATCTAGAGGTGTGGTGAGTACTTTGACCCACCAAGTGCTTCACAGAAGTTTATAATGCAGAGCCGTAAAAATAAAACAAAATTTTTTTCCCACAAAAATTATATTTTAGCCCCCAGTTTTGTATTTTCCCGAGGGTAACAGGAGAAATTGGACCCCAAAAGTTGTTGTCCAATTTGTCCTGAGTACGCTAATACCCCATATGTTGGGGGGAACCACCGTTTGGGTGCATGGGAGGGCTCGGAAGGGATGGAGCGCCATTTGGAATGCAGACTTAGATGGAATGGTCTGCAGGCGTCACATTGCATTTGCAGAGCCCCTAATGTACCTAAACAGTAAAAAAAAACCATAAGTGACACCATTTTGAAAAGTAGACCCCCTGAGGAACTCATCTAGATGTGTTGTGAGAGATTTTAACCCCTAAGTGTTTCACTACAGTTTATAACTCAGAGCCGTGCAAATAAAAAATATTTTTTTTTCCACAAAAATTATTTTTTAGCCCCCAGTTTTGTATTTTTCCAAGGGTAACAGGAGAAATTAGACCCTATATATTGTTGTCCAATTTGTCCTGAGTACGTTGATACCTGATATCTGGGGGGGAACCACCGTTTGAGCGCATGGCAGAGCTCGGAAGGGAAGGAGCATCATTTGCAATGCAGACTTAGATGGATTGGTCGGCAGGCGTCACATTGCGTTTGCAGAGCCCCTAATGTACCTAAACAGTAGAAACCCCCCACAAGTGACCGAATATTGGAAACTAGACCCCCCAAGGAACTTATCTAGTTGTGTTGTGAGAACTTTGAACTCCCAAGTGTTTCACTACAGTTTATAACGCAGGGCCGTTAAAATAAAAAAATTAAAAATTTCCCCCAAAAATTATTTTTTAGCCCCCAGTTTTGTATTTTCCCAATGGTAACAGGAGAAATTGGACCCCAAAAGTTGTTGTCCAATTTGTCTTGAGTACGTTGATACCCCATATGTGGGGGGAACCACCGTTTGGGCGCATGGGAGGGCTCGGAAGGGAAGGAGTGCCATTTGGAATGCAGACTTAGATGGAATGGTCTGCAGGCGTGACATTGCATTTGCAGAGCCCCTAATGTACCTAAACAGTAGAAACCCCCCACAAGTGACACCATTTTGGAAAGTAGACCCCCTAAGGAACTCATCTAGATGTGTTGTGAGAGCTTTGAATTCCCTAGTGTTTCACTACAGTTTATAACGCAGAGCCATGCAAATAAAAAATATTTTTTTTTCCACAAAAATTATTTTTAGCCCCAGTTTTGTATTTTCCCAAGGGTAACAGGAGAAATTGGACCCCAAAAGTTGTTCTCCAATGTGTTCCGAGTACGCTGATACCCCATATGTTGGGGTAAACCCCTGTTTGGGCGCACGGGAGAGCTTGGAAGGGAAGGAGCACTGTTTTACTTTTTCAACGCAGAATTGGCTGGAATTGAAATGGGACACCATGTCACATTTGGAGAGCCCCTGATGTGCCTAAACAGTGGAAACCCCCCAATTATAACTGAAACCCTAATCCACACACACCCCTGTCATGTTCCCAATGGCAGGGAATTAAACACATAACACGGGCAAAAACAGGACGAGCTCTAGGGTGATGGAACCTGAGCTGACCGCGATCCTGAACCTCAACACTCAACTAACAGCAGCCGGGGAACGTTCCTGGGGGGACTCTAGACGTCTCGCGCCAGCCGGAGATCTAGCTACCCCTATCAGAAGAATCACAGACCTATCTTGCCTCCAGAGAAATATTCCCACAGAAATAGCAGCCCCCCACATATAATGACGGTGAAATGAGAGGAAGGCACAAACGTAGTTATGAAAACAGATTCAGCAAAATGAGGCCCGCTTAAGCTAGATAGCAGAGGATACAAAAGGTGAACTGCACGGTCAGCTTAAAACCCTTCAAAATACCATCCTGAAATTACTTGAACTCATGTGCCAACTCATGGTACATGAGTGGTAATTTCAGCCCACTAGAGCAACCAGCAGCAGAGAATTACATATCTGCAAGCTGGACTAAAAACATGAAAGCAAACATGAAACAGGGAAATCCAGACTTAGCTTGTCTTGAAGGCCTAGGAGCAGGTAGCAAAGGTAACAGAGACACACTGATACATTGATAGCCGGCAAGGGAATGACAGGAAAGCCAGGTTAAATAGGAAACACCCAGCCTCTGATGGACAGGTGGAAACCAGAGACCGCAACCCACCAAAGTCACCCAGTACCAGCCGTAACCACCAGAGGGAGCCCAAAAACAGAATCCACAACAGTACCCCCCCCTTGAGGAGGGGTCACCGAACCCTCACGAGAACCCCCAGGGCGATCAGGATGAGCTCTATGGAAGGCGCGGACCAAATCAGTCGCATGAACATCAGAGGCGACCACCCAGGAATTATCCTCCTGACCATAACCCTTCCACTTAACCAAATACTGGAGTTTACGTCTGGAAACACGAGAATCCAAGATCTTCTCAACAACATACTCCAATTCTCCCTCCACCAGCACCGGAGCAGGAGGCTCAACCGAAGGAACAACGGGCACCTCATACCTCCGCAATAACGACCGATGGAACACATTATGAATAGCAAACGATGCTGGGAGATCCAAACGAAAAGATACAGGGTTAAGAATCTCCAAGATCTTATAAGGACCGATGAACCGAGGCTTGAACTTAGGAGAAGAGACCTTCATAGGGACAAAACGAGAAGACAACCACACCAAGTCCCCAACAAGAAGTCGGGGACCCACGCGGCGACGGCGATTAGCAAACTGCTGAGTCTTCTCCTGAGACAACTTCAAATTGTCCACCACCTGATTCCAAATCTGATGTAGCCTGTCCACCACCACGTCCACTCCAGGACAATCCGAAGGCTCCACCTGACCAGAGGAAAAACGAGGATGAAACCCCGAATTACAAAAGAAAGGAGAAACCAAGGTAGCAGAACTAGCCCGATTATTAAGGGCAAATTCGGCCAGTGGCAAAAAGGCAACCCAGTCATCTTGATCAGCAGAAACAAAACACCTTAAATAAGTTTCCAAGGTCTGATTAGTTCGCTCCGTCTGGCCATTCGTCTGAGGATGGAATGCAGACGAGAAAGACAAATCAATGCCCATCTTAGCACAAAACGTCCGCCAAAATCTAGACACAAACTGGGATCCCCTGTCAGAAACGATATTCTCCGGAATCCCATGCAAACGAACCACGTTCTGAAAAAATAAAGGGACCAACTCAGAGGAGGAAGGCAACTTAGGCAAGGGTACCAAATGAACCATCTTAGAAAAGCGGTCACACACAACCCAGATAACGGACATTTTCTGTGAGACAGGGAGATCTGAAATAAAATCCATGGAAATGTGCGTCCAAGGCCTCTTCGGGATAGGCAAGGATAACAACAACCTCACTGGCCCGAGAACAGCAAGGCTTAGCCCGAGCACACACTTCACAAGACTGCACAAAGGTGCGCACATCCCTTGACAAGGAAGGCCACCAAAAAGACCTGGCCACCAAGTCTCTAGTACCAAATATTCCAGGATGACCAGCCAACACAGAAGAATGGACCTCGGAGATGACTCTACTGGTCCAATCATCCGGAACAAACAGTCTTTCTGGTGGACAACGATCAGGTTTATCCGCCTGAAACTCCTGCAATGCACGTCGCAAGTCTGGGGAGACGGCGGACAATATTACCCCATCCCTAAGGATACCAGTAGGCCCAGAGTCTCCAGGAGAGTCAGGCACAAAACTCCTGGAAAGAGCATCTGCCTTCACATTCTTTGAACCTGGCAGGTATGAAACCACAAAATTGAAACGAGAAAAAAACAACGACCAGCGAGCCTGTCTAGGATTCAGACGCCTGGCAGACTCAAGGTAAATCAGATTTTTGTGATCAGTCAAGACCACCACACGATGTCTAGCACCCTCAAGCCAATGACGCCACTCCTCAAATGCCCACTTCATGGCCAAAAGCTCCCGATTACCCACATCATAATTGCGCTCGGCGGGCGAGAATTTTCTAGAAAAGAACGCACATGGCTTCATCACCGAGCCATCGGAACTTCTCTGTGACAAAACCGCCCCCGCTCCAATCTCGGAAGCATCAACCTCAACCTGAAAAGGAAGTGAAACATCTGGTTGACATAACACAGGAGCAGAAGAAAACCGGCGCTTAAGTTCCTGAAAGGCCTCCACAGCCGTAGGAGACCAATTAGCAACATCAGCACCCTTTTTAGTCAAATCAGTCAAAGGTTTAACACTGGAAAAATTAGTAATGAACCGACGATAAAAATTAGCAAAACCCAAGAACTTCTGAAGACTCTTAACAGATGTAGGTTGTGTCCAGTCACAAATCGCCTGAACCTTGACGGGATCCATCTCAATAGTAGAAGGAGAAAAAATGTACCCCAAAAAAGAAATCTTCTGGACTCCGAAGAGACATTTTGAGCCCTTCACAAACAGAGAATTGGCCCGCAGGACTTGAAACATCTTCCTGACCTGTAGAACATGAGACTCCCAGTCATCAGAAAACACCAAAATATCATCCAAATACACAATCATAAACTTATCCAGATATTCACGGAAAATATTGTGCATAAAGGACTGAAAGACTGAAGGAGCATTAGAAAGTCCAAAAGGCATTACCAAATACTCAAAATGGCCCTCAGGCGTATTAAATGCGGTTTTCCACTCATCACCCTGCTTTATCCGCACAAGATTATACGCACCGCGAAGATCTATCTTAGTGAACCACCTAGCCCCCTTAATGCGAGCAAACAAATCAGTCAATAATGGCAATGGATACTGATATTTGACTGTAATCTTATTCAGAAGGCGATAATCTATACAAGGCCTCAGGGAACCATCTTTTTTTGCCACGAAAAAAAAACCTGCTCCCAGAGGGGACGAAGATGGACGAATATGTCCCTTTTCCAAGGACTCCTTAATATAATTCCGCATAGCAGTATGCTCTGGCACTGACAGATTAAATAAACGACCCTTAGGGAACTTACTGCCAGGAATTAATTCTATAGCACAGTCACAATCCCTATGAGGAGGGAGCGAATTGAGCTTAGGCTCCTCAAAAACATCCCGATAGTCAGACAAAAACGCAGGGACCTCAGAAGGAGTAGATGAAGCGATTGAAATCAGAGGTGCATCATCATGAACCCCCTGACATCCCCAGCTTAACACAGACATTGTTTTCCAATCCAGGACTGGATTATGAGTTTGTAACCATGGCAGACCAAGCACTAGTACATCATGTAAATTATACAGTACAAGGAAGCGAATCACCTCCTGATGAACGGGAGTCATGCGCATGGTCACTTGTGTCCAGTACTGCGGTTTATTCATAGCCAATGGTGTAGAGTCAATTCCCTTCAAAGGAATAGGAACTTCCAGAGGCTCCAGACTAAAACCGCAGCGTTTGGCAAATGACCAATCCATAAGACTCAGGGCAGCGCCCGAATCCACATAGGCATCGACGGAAATGGATGACAGTGAACAAATCAGAGTTACAGACAAAATGAACTTAGACTGCAAAGTACTAATGGCAAAAGATTTATCCACCTTTTTTGTGCGTTTAGAGCATGCTGATATAACATGAGCTGAATCACCACAATAAAAACACAATCCATTTTTCCGCCTATAATTTTGCCGTTCACTTCTGGACTGAATTCTATCACATTGCATAGTCTCAGGTGCCTGTTCAGAAGACACCGCCAACTGGTGCACAGGTTTGCGCTCCCGTAAACGCCGATCAATCTGAATGGCCAGAGCCATAGACTCATTCAGACCTGTAGGCGCAGGGAACCCCACCATAATATCCTTAATGGCCTCAGAAAGACCATCTCTGAAGTTTGCAGCCAGGGCGCACTCATTCCACTGAGTAAGCACCGACCATTTCCGAAATTTTTGACAATATACTTCCGCTTCATCATGCCCCTGAGAGAGGGCTAATAAAGCCTTTTCAGCCTGAATCTCCAGGTTAGGTTCCTCATAGAGCAATCCCAGTGCCAGAAAAAACGCATCCACACTGAGCAATGCAGGATCCCCTGGTGCCAATGCAAATGCCCAATTCTGAGGGTTTGCAATTGTTCCTGAAATTCAGGAAGGTAGATCTATCTCCAGAAAAAAAACTCTGGAATAGGAATTCTAGGTTCAGACATAGGAGTGTGAACAACAAAATCCTGTATGTTTTGAACTTTTGCAGCAAGATTATTCAGGCTGGAAGCCAAACTCTGGACATCCATGTTAAACAGCTAAGGTCAGAGCCATTCAAGGGTTAAGAGGAGGTAAGAAGCAGCTAGACAGCAATTAAGGGCTAGGCAGCAAAACTCTGAGGGAAAAAAAAAAAAATTTCCCTTCAACACTTATTTTTTTCCTGCTTCAGCCCAAACAATTAACACTTTGTGGGCCGGCTATACTGTCATGTTCCCAATGGCAGGGAATTAAACACATAACACGGGCAAAAACAGGACGAGCTCTAGGGTGATGGAACCTGAGCTGACCGCGATCCTGAACCTCAACACTCAACTAACAGCAGCCGGGGAACGTTCCTGGGGGGACTCTAGACGTCTCGCGCCAGCCGGAGATCTAGCTACCCCTATCAGAAGAATCACAGACCTATCTTGCCTCCAGAGAAATATTCCCACAGAAATAGCAGCCCCCCACATATAATGACGGTGAAATGAGAGGAAGGCACAAACGTAGTTATGAAAACAGATTCAGCAAAATGAGGCCCGCTTAAGCTAGATAGTAGAGGATACAAAAGGTGAACTGCGCGGTCAGCTTAAAACCCTTCAAAATACCATCCTGAAATTACTTGAACTCATGTGCCAACTCATGGTACATGAGTGGTAATTTCAGCCCACTAGAGCAACCAGCAGCAGAGAATTACATATCTGCAAGCTGGACTAAAAACATGAAAGCAAACATGAAACAGGGAAATCCAGACTTAGCTTGTCTTGAAGGCCTAGGAGCAGGTAGCAAAGGTAACAGAGACACACTGATACATTGATAGCCGGCAAGGGAATGACAGGAAAGCCAGGTTAAATAGGAAACACCCAGCCTCTGATGGACAGGTGGAAACCAGAGACCGCAACCCACCAAAGTCACCCAGTACCAGCCGTAACCACCAGAGGGAGCCCAAAAACAGAATCCACAACACACCCCTAACCCTAATCCCAACGGTAACCCTAACCACACCTCTAACCCAGACACACCCCTAACCCTAATCCCAACCCTATTCCCAACCGTAAATGTAATCCAAACCCTAACCCTAACTTTAGCCCCAACCCTAACCCTAACTTTAGCCCCAACCCTAAATGTAGCCCTAACCCAAGCCCTAGCCCTAACCCTAGCCCTAACCCTAGCCCTAACCCTAACCCTAGCCCTAACCCTAACCCTAGCCCTAGCCCTAACCCTAACCCTAGCCCTAACACTAATGGGAAAATGGAAATAAATACATTTTTTAATTTTTTTTAATTTTTCCCTAACTAAGGCTACGTTCACATTAGCGTTCTGCGCCACAGCGTCGGGCGCCGCAGCGTTGCCGCATGCGTCATGCGCCCCTATATTTAACATGGGGGCGCATGGACATGCGTTGCACTTGCGTTTTGTGACGCATGCGTCACTGCGGTGCACGTGTCATGGCGCAGAGGACGCAGCAAGTTGCATTTTTTGTGCATACAAAATCAAGCAAAAAAAGGACGCATGCGTCGCAAAACGCAGCGTTGTGCATGCGTTGTGCATGCGGTGTTCCTGCATTGTGTGTTGCGTCGCCGACGCTGCGGCGCACAACGCAAATGTGAACGTAGCCTAAGCGGGTAATGAAGGGGGGTTTGATTTACTTTTATAGTGGGTTATTTAGCAGATTTTTGTGATTGGCAGCCGTCACACACTGAAAGACGCTTTTTATTGCAAAAAATATTTTTTGCGTTACCACATTTTGAGAGCTATAATTTTTCCATATTTGAGTCCACAGAGTCATGCGAGGTCTTGTTTTTTGCAGGACGAGTTGACGTTTTTATTGGTAACATGTTCGGGCACGGGAGATTTTTCGATCGCTTTTTATTCCGATTTTTGTGAGGCAGAATGGCCAAAAACCAGCTATTCATTAATTTCTTTTGGGGGAGGCGTTTATACCGTTCCGCGTTTGGTAAAATTGATAAAGCAGTTTTATTCTTCGGGTCAGTATGATTACAGCGATATCTCATTTACATCATTTTTTTATGTTTTGGCGCTTTTATACGATAAAAGCTATTTTATAGAAAAAATAATTATTTTGGCATTGCTTTATTCTGAGGACTATAACTTTTTTATTTTTTTGCTGATGATGGTGTATGGTGGCTCGTTTTTTGCGGGACAAGATGACGTTTTCAGCGGTACCATGGTTATTTATATCCGTCTTTTTGATCGCGTGTTATTCCACTTTTTGATTGGCGGTATGAGAATAAAGCGTTGTTTTTTGCCTCGGTTTTTTTTTTTTTTTTTTTACGGTGTTCACTGAAGGGGTTAACTAGTTATGTAGTTTTATAGGTGGGGTCGTTACGGACGTGGCGATACTAAATATGTGTACTTTTATTGTTTGATTTTTTTTTTATTTAGATAAAGAAATGTATTTATGGGAATAATTTTTTTTTATTATTTATTTATTTAGGAATTATTTTACTTATTTTTTTACACATGTGGACATTTTTTTTTACTTTTTTACTTTGTCCCAGGGGGGGACATCACAGATCGGTGATTTGACAGTGTGCACAGCACTCTGTCATATCACCGATCTCACTGACAGGGCTGCAGGCTTACCAGCGTCTGCACTGAGCAGACACTCGGTAAGCCACCTCCTTCCCTGCAGGACCCGGATGCCGCGGCCATCTTGGATCTGGGACCTGCAGCGAGGAAGGAGGTAGGAGACCCTCGGAGCAACGCGATCACATCGCGGAATAGTACGTCCAATGACAGAAAGGGGTTAAAGATTTTTCTGTATTTTCATGACTATGGAAATTGTAAATTCACACTGAAGGCATCAAAACTATGAATTAACACATGTGGAATTATATACCGTACTTAACAAAAAAATGTGAAACAACTGAAAATATGTCTTATATTCTAGGTTCTTCAAAGTAGCCACCTTTTGCTTTGATGACTGCTTTGCACACTTTTGGCATTCTCTTGATGAGCTTCAAGAGGTAGTCACCGGAAATGGTTTTCACTTCACAGGTGTGCCATGTCAGGTTTAATAAGTGGGATTTCTTGCCTTATAAATGGGGTTGGGACCATCAGTTGTGTTGTGCAGAAGTCTGGTGGATACACAGCTGATAGTCCCACTGAATAGACTGTTAGAATTTGTATTATGGCAAGAAAAAAGCAGCTGCGTAAAGAACAACGAGTGGCCATCATTACTTTAAGAAATGAAAGTCAGTCTGTCAGTCATGGTAAAATAGCTGCTAGGAAACCCCTGCTAAGGACAGGCAACAAGCAGAAGAGACTTGTTTGGGCTAAAGAACTCAAGGAATGGACATTAGACCAGTGGAAATCTGTGCTTTGGTCTGATGAGTCCAAATTTGAGATCTTTGGTTCCAACCATGGTGTCTTTGTGCGACGCAGAAAAGGTGAACGGATGGGCTCTACATGCCTGGTTCCCATTTTGAAGCATGGAGGAGGAGGTGTGATGGTGTGGGGGTGCTTTGCTGGTGACACTGTTGGGGAGTTATTCAAAATTGAAGGCATACTGAACCAGCATGGCTACCACAGCATCTTGCAGCGGCATGCTGCTATCCGGTTTGCGTTTAGTTGGACCATCAGTTATTTTTCAACAGAACAATGACCCCAAACACACGTCCAGGCTGTGTAATTGCTATTTGACCAAGAAGGAGAGTGATGGGGTGATACGCCAGATGACCTAGCCTCCACAGTCACCAGACCTGAACCCAATCAAGATGGTTTGGGGTGAGCTGGGCCGTAGAGTGAAGGCAAAAGGGCCAACAAGTGCTAAGCATCTCTGGGAACTCCTTCAAGATTGTTGGAAGACCATTTCCGGTGACTGCCTCTTGAAGCTCATCAAGAGAATGCCAAGAGTGTGCAAAGCAGTCATCAAAGCAAAAGGTGGCTACTTTGAAGAACCTAGAATATAAGACATATTTTCAGTTGTTTCACACTTTTTTGTTAAGTATATAATTCCACATATGTTAATTCATAGTTTTGATGCCTTCAGTGTGAATTTACAATTTTCACAGTCATGAAAATACAGAAAAATCTTTAAATGAGAAGGTGTGTCCAAACTTTTGGTCTGTACTTTATATATATATATATATATATATATATATATATATATATATATATATATATCATAGAGAGGTAGCAGAATAGCCGATAATTCAATTATCAGCTTCTGTAAAATCATTGCAGAAGCCGACAGGATATGACACTTGGTTTATATACAGTAAACCATTGCATATCAGTTAGATTTATATATGTCCCTGACTAATAATGTTAATACTATGTGTGTGTTAAATTTTGGAGATGTAGGTGTTAAATTAACAAATTTGTTCAGGGAAAAAATTGTGTGGGCTCCCAGAGAGGGAAAGCCAGTGAATGAGGGCAGATATTAATAGCCTAGAATGGGACCATTGTTATTGCCCCCCTTCCCCCCCCGGTTAAGACATCTGCCCCCAGAAACCCCAGAAAAGGTGCATCTGTAAGATTCACCAACTCTGGCACTTAGCCTCTCTCTTCCCATTGCCCTGTAGTGGTGGCATATGGGGTAATAAGGGATTAATGTCACCTTGCTATTGTAACATGACATTAATCCTGGTCAATGATGCAATAACATGAAAGGGTTAAAAAAATGCACACGCATTAAGAGTAAAGTCTTTTAATGAAATAATTAAACACACAGGTGTAACATCTTTATTACACTCTCAATCCAAGCGAAGCCTCATTCTTCTGTAAAAGAAATCCAAAATAAAGAAGCAACAATATCCCATAACTGTCTGCTGTACAGTCAAGTCCCACACTGCAATCCATCTCAAGGGATTAAATAGTTTACAGCCCAGAGCGGTGCTAATGCTGCTGGCAAAGCTGTGAACCACAAAGGAATGAATGGAAAGCTGCCTGACTGGACATGAACTCTGTAGTGTGGGAAAGTTTTGGAACTTTTTTCCCACCCTGTCAAGGTCACTTCAGGTCAGGCTGTCAGTCTGCGCATGCTCAGTGACCTCAGCAGTAGTCACTGAGGCTGTGCAGCGGCCCCGCCTGACCTGAGGTAAACTCAGCAGCGAGGGAAAAAGTTCAGAAACTTTCCCAAGCTACAGAGTTCATGTCTGGTTAGGCATAGAGGCTGCGTAGGAAGCTTTTCATTCATTACACAGTGGTTTACAGCCGGGGCGATAGCATTAGCAATGCTCCCGAGTACCCCACGGTCCTAGCAGGTGCTCCAAATACATACACACCTAACGCACTCTGTATAAACATATGTATGTGTATACATATATAAACAAAAAAAAGTGGTTTGGTACCGTTATGGCCAGTAGAAAAAAATAGAGCCTGATGAAGAGATGCAAGCCGTCTCGAAAGCTTGCTTTGTAACATCATTCACTATATTTTGTTGGCCATTAAAAGGTATCACACCCACAAGATTCCTATTTTGTCTCTCAGACTGAGAGCACTCTATATATATTTTTATACATATATAAGAACTGTAGAAAAAAAAGACATGGATCACATATTAAAAAATCATAGTTAGATCTAATTCTGCTGGCAAAAAAAGTACAAAACTTAACATGAGGTTCTTAGTTTAACATTCTGATCAGACTGTACGAAGCCCACTGCCAAGTGATGGCAAACCTCTCATTGGGTTCCTAGTAGTGATGAGCGAATATACTCGTTACTTGAGATTTCCTGTGACCTCCGAGTATTTATGACTGCTCGGATATTTAGTTTTCCTCACTGCAGCTGAATGATTTACATCTGCTAGCCAGTATAAGTACATGTGGGGGTTGCCTGGTTGCTAGGGAATCCCCACATGTAATCAAGCTGGCTAAGAGATGTAAGTCATTCAGCTGCGGTGATGAAAACTAAATCTCCGAGCACTGAAAAATACTCAGAGGACATCTGAGTGTGCTTGGGAAATCTCGAGTAACGAGTATATTCGCTCATCAATAGTTCCTAGTCTTAAAGCATAGGCACTGTGTGCCAACCATCGTCACAGCACCAGAGGACCTGGTGCCCCAAAGCACCCATGTTGCAAGGCTGTTGCATCACCAACACCAAGTGAATAGATTAAAGAAATTCACCGCCCACATGTTCTGAGTTTAAGCTGAGAGCAAAAATAGGTGAACCCCCCTTGCAGTCTCCTGCTAATTAAAAACACCTGTGCCAAATGGGAGGAGTGCTGGCCCAAGTAAAACAAAGAAAAAGGTAAAATAGTAATGCAATATGCCAGAATTCTAGAAAAAAGGCAAGGAGCACACATAAAAAAACATACATTAGTTTTTCAGCACATTTTTTTCAGCACATTTGGACGTGTCTCCACTCCCATGGGGTGGAGCGTATATTCATCACCTTAATGAGCGGTACCACGTGACCGCTAGCACAGGAAGAGCTGCAGGCAGGCACCGGCGGCCGTAACGAGATGCAGTGCCAGCACCCAGGGGTAGGTGAGTATGATTTTTTTTTTCAATAGGAAACATGCACACAGGAATAGGGAGTAAGGAGGCATGCATACATGGACGGAACTGGGAGGCATGCATACAGGGACAGAACGGGGGAGTCATTCATACCAGGACAGGGAAGAGGGAGGCATGCATACAATGACAGGGACAGTGAAGACATGCAGACAGGGATTTATACCAGGACAGGGAAGGGGAAGCCATGCATAGCAGGACAGGGATGCATACCCGGCTTATACTCGAGTCATTTAACCTACCCAGGTTCTGTGGCAAAAGTAGGTGCCTCAGCTTATACTCGAGTATATACGGTATTTGATTTTAGCTCCATGGCCATTCTCACAGACAAAGTGCAAGATCTTCTTTAGATTTTATTCCTCCAGCCTAAATCTACACACCAGAACTGTCAAGTGACCTATGGTTCATCAGTTGATTGACTTCTATAGTATTTTAGGATTTTTAAGTATGTATACACTCCCTAATAAACATCTTGAAGACACAAACAATTGCTGATAACTTTCCAACTGTATTATGAGATACTGGGTAACTGGTTGTTAGGGGTCAAGTTACCACCTCTGCACAGGAGGACTCTCAAGACATCTCCGCTGCAGTCTCCCATTCTTTTCCTGCCGCAGTGGAGCTTGCTCAGCAGAGATGTCGGTCCCAGCGTCTAGCTCAGCCTGATACTGTGCAAAGGGTTACTGCTGCCTTTCCAGGTTCTGCCATTGTAGCCTGTACGGGTCAGCGGTGAGCAGATGTCTTTGGGACTAAGTCCTGCTTTTCCCCTTCTGGGCATGCCCAGGGTAAGCTCTCTCATTGGAGATCAAGGGTCACAAGCTCAGGTACTGCAGCAACTCCCATTGGTCCTCTAGGAAGGTCCTGAACCTGTTCAAGTTCTGTGGCAGCTTTCCATTGGTCCTTCTGGGAAGGTCCTGAAGTTGCTGCAGTTTTTTAAAATTCGCATGACCGCACGGCCATGCGCTAGTATCAATTCATGTCATGAGTTTTGCGCCAATGTGGTCATACATGTGTGTATTCAGGGCTCGGCTGAAATAAGCCACTAGAATACCGGCACCTCCGGTGAGGAGATTGTATGTGTGCCTTTTTGACTGCGTGACCACAGACTGCTATCAGCTCAGCAGTTGCTGTGTACTCCGGTGAGCTAAACAGGACACAGTGCTTTCTTTATGGGCGACTCTGTGAAGTAACAGAGTTCGCTTCTACCGCCATATAGTACCGCCATATAGTGCCGCCATTTGCCAGCAGCAGGTTTCTCTCCTGCACGGTGGACCCCGGGCTGCGAATGCACCAAATATCATCTCACTATTTACTCGGTGCGTTCTGCCAGCCCTTAACCCCTTCATGACCTTGGGATTTTTCGTTTTTCCGTGTTCATTTTTCACTCCCCTCCTTCCCAAAGCCATAACTTTTTTATTTTTCAGTCAATTTGGCCATGTGAGGGCTTATTTTTTGCGGGACGAGTTGTAATTTTGAACGACATCATTGGTTTTAGCATGTCGTGTACTAGAAAACAGGAAAAAAATTCCAAGTGCGGTGAAATTGCAAAAAAAGTGCAGTCCCACACTTGTTTTTTGTTTGGCTTTTTTGCTAGGTTTGCTAAATGCTAAAACTGACTTGACATCATGATTCTCCAGGTCAGTACGAGTTCATCGACACCTAACATGACTAGGTTATTTTTTACCTAAGTGGTGAAAAAAAATTCCAAACTTTGCTAAAAAAAAAAAATTGCGCCATTTTCCGATACTCGTAGCGTCTCCACTTTTCATGATCTGGGGTCGTTTGAAGGCTTATTTTTTGCGTGCCTAGATGACATTTTTAATGATAGCATTTTGGTGCAGATATGTTCTATTGATCGCCCGTTATTGCATTTTAATGCAATGTCACGGCGACCAAAGAAACGTAATTCTGGCGTTTCGAATTTTTTTCTCGCTATGCTGTTTAGCGATCAGGTTAATGCTTTCTTTTAATTGATAGATCGGGCGATTCTGAAAGCGGCGATACCAAATATGCGTAGATTTGATTTTTTTATTGATTTATTTTGATTGGGGCGAAAGGGGGGTGATTTAAACTTTTATATTTTTTTTATTTTTTTCAAATTTTTTTAAACTTTTTTTTTTAACTTTTGCCATGCTTCAATAGCCTCCATGGGAGGCTAGAAGCAGGCACAGCACGTTCGGCTCTGCTACATAGCAGCGATCTGCCGTTCTCTGCTATGTAGAAGAAAATCAGGTGTGCTGTGAGCGCCGACCAGAGGGTGGCGCTCACAGCTGCCGGGGATCAGTAACCATAGAGGTCTCAAGGACCTCTATGGTTACAATACTGAAGCATCGCCGACCTCCGATCATGTGACGGGGGTCGGCGATGCCGTCATTTCCGGCCGCCCGGCCGGATGCAGTAGTTAAATGCTGCTGTCTGCGTTTGACAGCGGCATTTAACTAGTTAATAGGAGCCGGCAGATCGAGATTCTGCCCGCGCCTATTATGGGCACATGTCAGCTGTTCAAAACAGCTGACATGTCCCGGCTTTGATGCGGGCTCACCGCCGGAGCCCGCATCAAAGAGGGGCTTCTGACCTCGGACGTAATATCCCGTCCGAGGTCAGAAAGGGGTTAACACTGGTATTTGTGAATGGCATTATTTTTGTATGCCGTGATGAAAAAAAATACATTCAATTCATGTTTCTTTCTTCTTTCATGTTTCTTTCAATCTTTTCACACATTTAGTATTTGTTCAGTATTTTACCTCAGCATCTGTAAGCCAAAATGAGGAGTGGCACAATCAGGAAAAGTATAATAGAAACAAGTCACCACTTCTGTATTTATCACCCACTCTTGGTTTTGGCTTACAAATACTGAGGTAAAATACTGACAAAATACTCATGGCATGCACGTGGCCTTATATTGACAGCTCCATATTGCTGAAATTGTCTAATATATTCTTGTTTTAAAGTTTATCAGCAGGCATGAGTGGACCCATGGAAGTTCGGGTTCTGGTACTCGACCCGAACTTTAGTCCAAAGTTCACTTTGGGCACCAGAACTGTGCCCAAACTTGAACCTGAACCCGAACCAAATTGAAAACAATGGAGACCAGAACTTTGGATTTCTCACTCTCCTTCTCTCTCTCCCCTCTCTCTCTCCTTCACAGTCTTGCCTTCTCTCTCTCGTTCTCCTTCTTTCTGTCTCCCCTTCTCTCTCTTTGCTTCTCTCTGTCTCTCCGAACATTGTAACGGACTTCCTGGGAAGGTCCGTGTTCGCCGTTTAGAACCACACAATAACTATCAGGTACGGTTCGCTCATCTCTATTTATCGCCAGAATAATCTTTCAATTACTACAATATTTTTTACAACTTTGTTTCCCTTGTTATTTAAGGAACTTTGCTGCCCACTTCTATAGAGATTATATTACAGGTCACATAAAGCTGACTTGGCAAAAATGGATTTATGTCAGTTTAACATATTCATTTATCACTTTCATGAATAAATCATAAAGCTCAAGTCTGCTAAAATGTTGTTTTGGATTGCATTTTAATTTTTTTTATTTTATTTTTTTAAGGCACATTTTTTCCCTTTTTTTTGATTTTGTGGGAATAAGGAGCTCGCAACATAAAAATGTAATCAGCATGAAGTGATGAGGCTTATGTTGTCAAGCGGGAGTTGGAGTTGGATTAGAGTTTTCCACTCATGCCCTACATTAGTAATGTGAATGGAGATATGATATCAGATTATCTGATGAAATTTTATTATAAGAAATATCAATAGGGCAAAATAGATAAAGCGTTAAATTTTTAAAAAAATAAAATTAGCAAAACTGAGGCCTGAACTGAGCTGAACTGAGTATTTTTGGGGCTCTGCTCATATTTGCTTTGGAAGCTCCATTCAGAAACCTCCATTGTAGATTCCAGCTGATTTGCATGCTGCACTATTGTTCTTATCACAATAAGGGTACTGTCACACAGTGCAATTTTGATCGCTACGACGGCACGATCCGTGACGTCGCAGCGATCGTATGATTATCGCTCCAGCGTCGTAGACTGCGGTCACACGTTGCAATCACGGCGCTGGAGCGATGCCGAAGTCCCCGGGTAACCAGGGTAAACATCGGGTTACTAAGCGCAGGGCCGCGCTTAGTAACCCGATGTTTACCCTGGTTACCAGCGTAAACGTAAAAAAAACAAACAGTACATACTTACATTCCGGTGTCTGTCCCCCGGCGTTCTGCTTCTCTCCACTGTGTAAGCACCATAGCCGGAAAGCACAGCGGTGACGTCAGACGTGCTCGCTTTCCGGCCGGCAGGCGCTAACAGTGCAGAGAAGCTGAGACGCCGGAGGACAGACACCGGAATGTAAGTATGTACTGTTTGTTTTTTTTACTTTTATGCTGGTAACCAGGGTAAACATCGGGTTACTAAGCGCGGCCCTGCGCTTAGTTACCCGATGTTTACCCTGGTTACAAGCGAACACATCGCTGGATCGCTGTCACACACAACGATCCAGCGATGTCAGCGGGTGATCAAGTGACGAAAGAAAGTTCCAAACGATCTGCTACGACGTACGATTCTCAGCAGGGTCCCTGATCGCTGCTGCGTGTCAGACACTGCGATATCGTAACAATATCGCTAGAACGTCACGAATCGTACCGTCGTAGCGATCAAAATTGCACTGTGTGACAGTACCCTAACAGAAATCCCATCAGGAGCTGAACTCCCACAACACGCAGCAGATCCCGTGTATCACACAGCCGACATCTGTCTCTAAACACCTGTGGCCCCGCCCTCGGCCATGACTAATAACTATTTAAACGCCACTGTCAGCCTCTGAGCGTTGGGATCTCATGCCAATAGGTTACTATAACAACAAGCGGCCTGCTGAAGGGCCCGGTTTCCTCCATCTTCCTCTGAGACTCCGGGACATGCTGAGAATCAAAGGAGATGCTGAAATGCACTATATACTGCAATACTGCAGTTTTGCTTTATATAGGAAAAGTGATGGGAAAATTATAGGCTCAAGTCTCCTAAAAAAAAAAGTAAAAAAAAGATGTTTTTAAAGATTGTAAAAAAATATGAAAATTCAAATCACTTCCCCTTTTCACCCATTACAGTTAAATACACATGTTTAGTATTGCCACATTCATAAAAGTACGGTCTAGCAAAATATTAAATTAATTACCTCGAGCAGTAACACGCCAGAATTGTGGTTTTTCAGTAACCATACCTCACTTAAAAAAATGAAAAGTGATCACAACGTTGTCTGTGTCCCAAAATGGTATCACTGAAAACATCAGTTTGTCCCGCAAGTCTTCGCTTAGCGTTATTGATTAAAAAAAAGTAAAAACGTTACGGGTCTTGGAGAATGGGACACAAACCTTTTTTTTTTTTTACAAACTTCCTAATCGTTTTCCACCACTATAAAAAAAAATATGGAATTCTCTTACTGCTGTAATTGTAACGTCATGATATGTCAGGTTTCCAGGCCATTTTTCCAGCACAATGAATGCGTAAAAACAAAACCCATAAAACAATGGCAGGATTGCAAGTTTTTCACCATTTCATCCCTCTTGGAATTTTTTCTTGGTATTCAGTACATGACAGTAAAATGAATGGTGTCATTCAAAAATTCAATTCGTCCAGCAAAAGAAAAAAAAAAAAACTGTTATATGGCTATGTTGACAGAGAAATAAAAAAAAGTTATGGCTTTTGGAAGAAAAAGAGGAAAACAAATGTGCAAAAGTGAAAAACTGTCCGGTCCTAAAGGGATTAAACATTATATCTTCATATATCAAGTCAAATTCACATTTAAAAGTGAAATATCTTCCTCTTTTTAATTGCTTTTTCTAAGAAAATTGCAGAATAATTTGGAAAATTCATGCTTATATCAACTTTATTTGTGTTGTGATTATGTCCTACAATGAGTATTGACTGAACTATGATAACTGAATAAAGCCGCACTTTATACTTTACGTTCACTGTACACAAATAGGTTTTACTGACCAATATGAGGAGTACATAATGCCTAAATGAGTGTGACCACATTTCAACTGTTCCAGTCTATAAGGAAAGCAATAAGAAAGAAGAACAATATTGCTCAGTACATTAGAGTGAAACAGACTATGAGGGATGAAGAATGCTAATGTTGCATAAAACCGTCAGGGGAGAATCCCTTGAGGTCCTGTGAAGAGCTTCCAACACAGCTACAAAAGCACTCAACTCTAAAGTCATCTCCGAGTTTGTGTTTGAAATTATGAAGAACTCTAGTACAATTCAGTTGTATTCCCCATGTGTACAAAGGACTTATTAACCTGCCACAAAGGTTTATTGTTTCTGACTCCTGTACTAAGAACCTGGATCAAATATTCAGCCATTACGTAACCGTGTTGCCTTTGTATGTGAGAGAGACATATGAGAAAAGTGCCATCAAATTAAAATTATAGTGGTTAAGGTAATACAGAATAAGGAGAGCTTGTTTATAAAACATTGCGATATTTCAGGCTAAGGAACTGAAATTAAAAAACACGGCGTATCCTTTTTATAAGCCTTTCTAGGTTTATTATTAAACTTGTCACGCCACAAGCTCTTTATGCTGCATTAAAGACAAAAATGCTGAATTTGCAGGTAAGACTCTACTCTTCACTCTAATGTGCTATACTTTTCTGTAGAAAATAATGGACTTAAACATATTATGCAATGTATGCCAGTGTTTGGCTTAAGTGAAGCTATATTTTTCACAAAAAGACATTCATGAAATGCAAAATACAGTGGCATGTAAAAGTTTGGGCACCCCTGGTCAAAATTACTGTTATTGTGAACAGTTAAAAGGAACCTGTCACCAGGTTTGGCCGATAAGAGGTACGGACATCACCTTTCAGGGCTGAAATACTGCATTCTATAATACATTTTAGTATACTCACCAGTAGGGCGTTCCGGTCCGTTGGGTGTTGCTGGTCTTAGTATATATATAGTAATTTTTTACATTTTAAAAATGACAAAAATAAAAATGGGCCAATGCAAAAGATTTAGCACCCTTGGAGATTTGTGTGCTCAAATAAATTTGACAAAGGTCACTCTGAAAATGAAAAGCAGGAGAACGTTGTAAGAAGATAGCAAAGAGTTTTCAAGATGACCTTTCCTTAGTTCAAAATGTAATTATGAAATATCAGTTAACAGGAACAGTGGGGGTCAAGATAAGGTCTAGAAGACTAAGCAAAATGTCTGTGAGAGCTGCTCGTAGAGTTGGTAGAGAGGCAAATCAGGACCCCCACTTGACTGCAAAAGACCTTCAGAAATATTTAGCAGACTCTGGAGTTGCGGTACATTGCTCTAATGTTCAAAGACACCTGCACAAATATGGCCTTCATGGAAGAGTCTTCAGAATAAAACTACTACTGCATCCTCACCATAAGATTCGGCATAAGAAGTATGCAAAAGAACATCTAAACAAGTCTGATGCATTTTGGAAACAAGTCCTGTGGACTGAAGAAGATAAAATAGAACTCTTTGGCCACAATGATCAAAGATACTGTATGTGTGGTGAAAAAAGGGTGCAAAATTACAGGAACAGAACATCTTGCCAACCATTAAGCATGCAGGTGGATGAATCATGCTTTGCGATTGTGTTGCAGCCAATGGCATGGGGAACATTTCACAGGTAGAGGGAAGAATGGATTCAATAAAATTTCAACAAATTCTTGATGCAAACATAACACCATCTGTAAAAAAGCTGAAGTTGAAAATGGCTTCTACAAATGGATAATGATCTTCTAAACACAAGGCAAAATCCACAATAGACAGCCTCAAAATGCACAAGCTGAAGGTTTTACAATGGCCCTCACAGTCCCCTGATCTGAACATCATGAAAAATCTGTGGCTAGTTCTCAAAATAGCAGTGCATGCAAGACAACCCAGGAATCTCACAGAACTGGAAGAATTTTCTATAAGGAAGAATGGATGAAAATCCCTCAAACAAGCATGGAAATACTCTTGTCTGGCTACAAAAAGCATTTACAAACTGTGATACTTTAAAAAGGGGAGCTACTAGGTACTATCTATGCAGGGTGCCTAAACTTTTTAATCAGCCCATTTTCCTTTTTGTCTTTGTTTTTAATGAAAAGGATGAAAAAAATATTTATATATATATATATTTTGCCTAAAATACAAAAGCTGATATGACATCTTTAACCCCTAAACAAACTGACATGTATATCCGTCATAGGTAGTGTTGAGCGATACCGTCCGATACTTGAAAGTATCGGTATCGGAAAGTATCGGCCGATACCGGCAAAGTATCGGATCTAATCCGATACCGATACCCGATATCAATACAAGTCAATGGGACACCAAGTATCGGACGGTATCCTGTATGGTAAGGAAACTCTCCTTCAGGCCCTGGGATCCATATCAATGTGTAAAAGAAAGAATTAAAATAAAAAATAGGGATATACTCACCCTCCGACGCAGCCTGGACCTTAGCGCTGTAACCGGGAGCCGTTGTACCTAAGAATGCGCGCTTGAAGGGCCTTAGATGACGTCACGGCGCTCTGATTGGTCCATAGCGGTCGCGTGACAGCTACGCGACCAATCACAAAGCAGTGACGTCACCTAAGGTCTTTCAAGCGCTTGAAATACCTTAGAAGACGTCCGCAGCTTCTGATTGGTCGCGTAGCAGTCGCGTGACCGCTACGCGACCAATCACAAAGCAGTGACGTCTTCTAAGGTATTTCAAGCGCTTGAAAGACCTTAGGTGACGTCACTGCTTTGTGATTGGTCGCGTAGCGGTCACGCGACCGCTACGGACCAATCAGAGCGCCGTGACGTCATCTAAGGCCCTTCAAGCGCGCATTTTTTGGTACAACGGCTCCCGGTTATGGCGGTAAAGTCCAGGCTGCGTCGGAGAGGTGAGTATATCCCTATTTTTTATTTTAATTCTTTCTTTTACACATTGATATTAATCCCGATACCGATTCCCGATACCACAAAAGTATCGGATCTCGGTATCGGAATTCCGATACCCGCAAGTATCGGCCGATACCCGATACTTGCGGTATCAGAATGCTCAACACTAGTCATAGGTCGCCTCCTCCTCTTTGGTTTGGGCTCCGGCGCTGAGCCTGCACCTTTCCAGGGACATGTTGGGAGCCGATGGGTTGTCATTGCCAAACTGGCTGACACTAGTGATGAGCGAGTATACTCGTTACTCGAGATTTCCCGAGCATGCTCGAGTGATCTCCGAGTATTTAGATGTGCTCGGAGATTTAGTTTCTGTCACCATAGCTGCATGATTTGTGGCTGATAGCCAGCCTGAGTACATGTGGGGTTGCCTGCTTGTTAGGAAATCCCCACATGTATTCAGGCTGGCTAGCAGCCGCAAATCATGCAGCTATGGCGACAGAGACTAAATCTCCGAGCACATCCAATTACTCGGAGATCACCCGAGCATGCTTGAGAAATTCGAGTAACAAGTATGCTCTCTCATCACTAGTTGACTCACATAGCATATGAGCATTTTTGTTACACATAGCAGGGATGCAACTCTGCTATATGTAACACAAGCGATCAGATGATCGCAGCTTCCAGTCTGTCATGGAGACTACTGAAGCAAGTAAAAAGTAGAAAAAAGTTTTTTAAAAAATGTAAAAGTTGAAGTCACCCGCATTTTGCCCGATTCAAAATAAATACACACATATTTAGTATTGCCGAGTTTAGAAATGACCGGTCTATCAAGACATAACAAGAATTAATCCGTTCTGTGAACTGCATAACGAGAAAAAAAATCAAAACGACAGAATTAATTTTCTTTGGTCACTGCAACAATGTAATAAGATTCAATAACAAGCGATCAAAACATTGTATCTATCCCAAAATTGTATCAATTGAAACATCAGCTGAGCTTGCAAAAAATAAGCCCTCACCCAGACCAAGATCCTGAAAAATGTAAATCTTGAGGGTCTCAGAAAATGGCGCCATTTTTAACAAAATTTGTTTTACAAACTTGGAATTTTTTTTCATCTCTTAAATAAAAAAGAACCAAACATGTTTTGTATTTGCGAAGTCATAGAGACCTGGAGAATCATAATGGCAGGTCAATTTTAGCATTTAGTGAACATGATAAAAAAAAAAAAAAAAACAATTGTGGGATTGCACTGTTTTTCCAATTTCACCGCACTTAAGAGTTTTTTTCCCCATTTTCCAGTACACAATATGGTAAAAGCAATGGTGTCATTCAAAACTACAACTTGTCCCGCAAAAAACAAGCCCCCCATATGGCCATATTGGCTGAAAAATAAGAAAGTTATGGCTCTGGGAAGAAGGGGAGCGAAAACGGAAATGGGGGTTAACTTTAGCCCTTTTAGAGATCATTTCATCTTCATCTTGCTTAACTGTTCACAATAACAGTAATTTTGACCAGGGGTGCACAAATATTTACGCACCACTATATATGTAATCTAAATATGAATGGATCAGGCAAAATTTGAATTCGCCTGTCCTCTTGGTTTTTTTCATAGCAAATTCGATTCACGGACAGAGAAGTTATTCTTCGCAAATACATGCCCCGTACTATTTCTGCGCATGTCGTGTCTCCACCTTTGATGTGGGCTCCGGTGGTGAGCCCACATCAAAGTTGCAACATGTCTTGTTTTGTACAGCTGACATGTGCGCGCAATAGCGGAGGGTGAAATCGCGATTCACCTGCCGCTATTAGGCTGGTTTCACACTTGCGTTTTGATCTGCAGCGTTTTAGCGCTAAAAAACGCATGCGTTTTTTTCCCTATACTTAACATTAAAAACGCATGCGGTTTTTAGCGTGCGTTTTGACGCGTTTTCGGCAATGCATGCGTTTATTGACGCATGCGCTTAGTTGCAGAAATGCAACTTGTAGTAATTTCTAGCTGTGTTTTTTTGCCGCAAAAAAAAACGCATGCGTTTATTCGCGGCAAAAAAATGTATTGCTGTCTATGTAAACGCATGCGTTTTTAAGCACATGCGTTTGCATGCATTTTTAAACGCATGCGTTTCTATAGAAAAACACAAGAAAACACAAAAAAAACAAGAAAACCCTAACCCTAACCCTTGGGTTACTAGGGATCCTAACCCTAACCCTAACCCTTGGGATCCTAACCCTAACCCTTAGGGTTAGGATCCTAACCCTTAGGGTTAGGGTTAGGGTTAGGATCCCTAGGGTTATGGTTAGGGTTAGGGTTAGGGGTAGGGTTAGGGTTAGGGTTTGGCTCCCTAGGGTTAGGGTTAGGGGTAGGGTTATGGTTAGGGTTATGGTTAACCCTAACCCTAGGGATCCTAACCCTAACCCTAACCCTAGCTAAGTGTCATGATCTCAATGGCAAGAGAACATAGCATAAGCATATATAGGAACTAGCTCTTGGAAGATGGGAACTGAGCTGACCATGAACTAAACCTAACGCACAACTAGCAGTGGCCGGGTAGCATGCCTACGTTGATTCTAGATGCCCAGCACCAGCCGGAGGACTAAATAATGCTAGCAGAGGAAAATATCAGTCCTAGCTCACCTCTAGAGAAATACCCCGAAAGGAGACAGAGGCCCCCCACATGTATTGGCGGTGAATAAAGATGAAATAACAAACGTAGTATGAAAATAGGTTTAGCAAATTTGAGGTCCACTTACTACATAGCAGAAGACAGAAAGGACACTTTCATGGTCAGCTGAAAACCCTATCAAAACACCATCCAGAAATTACTTTAAAACTCTGGCATTAACTCATAACACCAGAGTGGCAATTCCTGTTCACAAGAGCTTTCCAGACACAGTAACGAAACTACAGCTGTGAACTGGAACAAAAATGCAAAAACAAACATGGACAAGAGTCCAACTTATCTAGTAGTTGTCTAGGAGCAGGAACAAGCACAGAGAGGCTTCTGATAACATTGTTGACCGGCAAGCAACTAACAGAGCAGCAAGGTTATATAGCGACTCCCACATCTTGATGGGAACAGGTGAACAGAGAAGATGAAGACACCAGTTCAATTCCACCAGTAGCCACCGGGGGAGCCCAGAATCCAAATTCACAACAGTACCCCCCCCTCAAGGAGGGGGCACCGAACCCTCACCAGAACCACCAGGGCGATCAGGATGGGCCCTATGAAAGGCACGAACCAGATCAGAGGCATGAACATCAGATGCATTCACCCAAGAATTATCCTCCTGGCCGTATCCCTTCCACTTGACCAGATACTGGAGTCTCCGTCTGGAAACACGAGAGTCCAAGATTTTCTCCACAACGTACTCCAACTCACCCTCAACCAACACCGGAGCAGGAGGCTCAACGGAAAGCACAACCGGTACCTCATACCTGCGCAATAATGACCGATGAAAAACGTTATGAATAGAAAAGGATGCAGGGAGGTCCAAACGGAAGGAAACAGGGTTAAGAATCTCCAATATCTTATACGGGCCGATGAACCGAGGCTTAAACTTAGGAGAGGAGACCCTCATAGGGACAAAACGAGAAGACAACCACACCAAATCCCCAACACAAAGCCGAGGACCAACACGACGGTGGCGGTTGGCAAAAAGCTGAGTCTTCTCCTGGGACAACCTCAAATTGTCCACCACCTGCCCCCAGATCTGATGCAATCTCTCCACCACAGCATCCACTCCAGGACAATCCGAAGATTCCACCTGACCAGAGGAAAATCGAGGATGAAACCCCGAATTACAGAAAAACGGGGACACCAAAGTGGCAGAGCTGGCCCGATTATTGAGAGCGAACTCCGCCAATGGCAAAAAAGCAACCCAATCATCCTGGTCAGCAGACACAAAACACCTCAGATATGTCTCCAGGGTCTGATTAATCCGCTCGGTCTGGCCATTCGTCTGAGGATGGAAAGCGGACGAAAAAGATAAATCTATGCCCATCCTAGCACAGAATGCCCGCCAAAATCTAGACACGAATTGGGTCCCTCTGTCAGAAACGATATTCTCAGGAATACCATGCAAACGAACAACATTTTGAAAAAACAGAGGAACCAACTCGGAAGAAGAAGGCAACTTGGGCAGAGGAACCAAATGGACCATCTTAGAGAAACGGTCACACACCACCCAGATGACAGACATCTTCTGAGAAACAGGCAGATCTGAAATAAAATCCATCGAGATGTGCGTCCAAGGCCTCTTAGGAATAGGCAAGGGCAACAATAATCCACTAGCCCGAGAACAACAAGGCTTGGCCCGAGCACAAACGTCACAAGACTGCACAAAGCCTCGCACATCTCGTGACAGGGAAGGCCACCAGAAGGACCTTGCCACCAAATCCCTGGTACCAAAAATGCCAGGATGACCTGCCAACGCAGAAGAATGAACCTCAGAGATGACTCTACTGGTCCAATCATCAGGAACAAACAGTTTATCAGGTGGGCAACGATCAGGTCTATCCGCCTGAAACTCCTGCAAGGCCCGCCGCAGGTCTGGAGAAACGGCTGACAATACCACTCCATCCTTAAGGATACCTGTGGGCTCAGAGTTACCAGGCGAGTCAGGCTCAAAACTCCTAGAAAGGGCATCCGCCTTAACATTCTTAGAACCCGGTAGGTATGACACCACAAAATTAAACCGAGAGAAAAATAATGACCAGCGCGCCTGTCTAGGATTCAGGCGCCTGGCGGTCTCAAGATAAATCAAATTTTTGTGGTCAGTCAATACCACCACCTGATGTCTGGCCCCCTCAAGCCAATGGCGCCACTCCTCAAAAGCCCACTTCATGGCCAAAAGCTCCCGATTCCCAACATCATAATTCCGCTCAGCGGGCGAAAATTTACGGGAAAAGAAGGCACAAGGCCTCATCACGGAGCAGTCAGAACTTTTCTGCGACAACACTGCCCCAGCTCCGATCTCAGAAGCGTCGACCTCAACCTGAAAAGGTAGAGCAACATCAGGCTGACGCAACACAGGGGCAGAGGAAAAACGGCGCTTAAGCTCCCGAAAGGCCTCCACAGCATCAGGGGACCAATCAGCAACATCAGCACCCTTCTTAGTCAAATCGGTCAATGGCTTAGCAATATCCGAAAAACCAGCAATAAATCGACGATAAAAGTTAGCAAAGCCCAAAAATTTCTGAAGACTCTTAAGAGAAGAGGGCTGCGTCCAATCACAAATAGCTTGAACCTTGACAGGATCCATTTCAATGGAAGAGGGGGAAAAAATATATCCCAAAAAGGAAATCCTCTGTACCCCAAAAACACACTTAGAACCCTTCACACACAAAGAATTAGACCGCAAAACCTGAAAAACCCTCCTGACTTGCTGGACATGAGAGTCCCAGTCATCCGAAAAAATCAGAATATCATCCAGATACACAATCATAAATTTATCCAAATAATCACGAAAAATATCATGCATAAAGGACTGGAAAACTGACGGAGCATTTGAAAGACCAAAAGGCATCACTAAATACTCAAAGTGGCCCTCGGGCGTATTAAATGCGGTTTTCCACTCATCCCCCTGCCTGATTCGCACCAAATTATACGCCCCACGAAGGTCAATCTTAGAGAACCACTTGGCCCCCTTTATGCGAGCAAACAAATCAGTCAGCAACGGCAATGGGTATTGATATTTAACAGTGATTTTATTCAAAAGCCGATAATCAATACATGGTCTCAAAGAGCCGTCTTTTTTTGACACAAAGAAAAAACCGGCTCCTAAGGGAGATGACGATGGACGAATATGTCCCTTTTCCAAGGACTCCTTTATATATTCTCGCATAGCAGCATGTTCAGGCACAGACAGATTAAATAAACGACCCTTTGGGTATTTACTACCCGGGATTAAATCTATGGCACAATCGCACTCTCGGTGCGGAGGTAACGAACCAAGCTTGGATTCTTCAAAGACGTCACGATAGTCAGACAGGAACTCAGGAATTTCAGAGGGAATAGATGATGAAATGGAAACCACAGGTACATCCCCATGAGCCCCCTTACATCCCCAGCTCAACACAGACATAGCTCTCCAGTCGAGGACTGGGTTGTGAGATTGCAGCCAAGGCAATCCTAGCACCAAATCATCATGTAGATTATACAGCACCAGAAAGCGAATAATCTCCTGGTGATCCGGATTAATACGCATAGTTACTTGTGTCCAGTATTGTGGTTTTTTATTAGCCAATGGGGTGGAGTCAATCCCCTTCAGAGGAATAGGAGTCTCCAAAGGCTCTAAATCATACCCACAGCGTTTGGCAAAGGACCAATCCATAAGACTCAAAGCGGCGCCAGAGTCGACATAGGCGTCCGTGGTAATAGATGACAAAGAGCAAATCAGGGTCACAGATAGAATAAACTTAGACGGTAAGGTGCAAATGGAAACAGATTTACCAAGCTTTTTAGTGCGCTTAGAGCATGCTGATATAACATGAGTAGAATCACCACAATAGAAACACAACCCATTTTTTCGTCTAAAATTCTGCCGCTCGCTTCGGGACAGAATTCTATCACACTGCATACTCTCTGGCGACTTCTCAGTGGACACCGCCAGATGGTGCACTGGTTTGCGCTCCCGCAAACGCCTATCGATCTGAATAGCCATTGTCATGGACTCATTCAGACCCGCAGGCACAGGGAACCCCACCATAACATCCTTAATGGCATCAGAGAGACCCTCTCTGAAAGTCGCCGCCAGGGCGCACTCATTCCACTGAGTAAGCACAGACCATTTACGGAATCTTTGGCAGTAAATTTCCGCTTCATCTTGCCCCTGAGATAGGGACATCAAAGTTTTTTCTGCCTGAAGCTCCAAATGAGGTTCGTCATAAAGCAACCCCAAGGCCAGAAAAAACGCATCCACATTGAGCAACGCAGGATCCCCTGGTGTCAATGAAAAAGCCCAGTCTTGAGGGTCGCCCCGGAGCAAGGAAATCACAATCCTGACCTGCTGTGCAGGGTCTCCGGCAGAGCGAGATTTCAGGGACAAAAATAATTTGCAATTATTTCGAAAATTCTGAAACCCAGATCTATTCCCTGAGAAAAATTCCGGCAAAGGAATTCTCGGCTCAGATACAGGTGCATGACAAACAAAATCTTGCAAATTTTGTACCTTCGTGGCGAGATTATTCAAACCTGCAGTTACACTCTGAAGATCCATTACAAACAGGTGGACACAGAGCCATTCAAAGATTAGAAGGAGAGAAAAAAAAAAAAAAAAAAAAAATTTCAGCAGACTACTTATTTCTCTCCTTTCTCAGCCAAGGATTTTAACCCTTTAGTAGGCCGGTCAAACTGTCATGATCTCAATGGCAAGAGAACATAGCATAAGCATATATAGGAACTAGCTCTTGGAAGATGGGAACTGAGCTGACCATGAACTAAACCTAACGCACAACTAGCAGTGGCCGGGTAGCATGCCTACGTTGATTCTAGATGCCCAGCACCAGCCGGAGGACTAAATAATGCTAGCAGAGGAAAATATCAGTCCTAGCTCACCTCTAGAGAAATACCCCGAAAGGAGACAGAGGCCCCCCACATGTATTGGCGGTGAATAAAGATGAAATAACAAACGTAGTATGAAAATAGGTTTAGCAAATTTGAGGTCCACTTACTACATAGCAGAAGACAGAAAGGACACTTTCATGGTCAGCTGAAAACCCTATCAAAACACCATCCAGAAATTACTTTAAAACTCTGGCATTAACTCATAACACCAGAGTGGCAATTCCTGTTCACAAGAGCTTTCCAGACACAGTAACGAAACTACAGCTGTGAACTGGAACAAAAATGCAAAAACAAACATGGACAAGAGTCCAACTTATCTAGTAGTTGTCTAGGAGCAGGAACAAGCACAGAGAGGCTTCTGATAACATTGTTGACCGGCAAGCAACTAACAGAGCAGCAAGGTTATATAGCGACTCCCACATCTTGATGGGAACAGGTGAACAGAGAAGATGAAGACACCAGTTCAATTCCACCAGTAGCCACCGGGGGAGCCCAGAATCCAAATTCACAACAGCTAAGTCTATTAATAGTGGGTTTTCTAGTTGATTTTGATGATTGGCAGCTGTCACACACTTCTCAGCATGCGTTTCAAAAATGCAAACGCAGGAAAAAATGCATGTAAATGCGTCAAAACGCCGCTTTTTTTTGTTGCAAAAACGCATGCGTCTAAAAAACGCTGACAAACGCTGACAGCGGCATTTAACTACCGCATCCTGCCGCGTGGCCAGAAATGAGTGCATCGCCGACCCCCGTCACATGATTGGGGGTCGGTGATGTGTCAGGACAGTAACCATAGAGGTCCTTGAGACCTCTATGGTTACTGATGCCGGCCTGCTGTGAGCGCCCCCCTGTGATCGGCACTCATAGCAAGCCTGTATTTCAGCTACATAGCAGCGATCTCATGATCGCTGCTATGCAGCTGAGCTTATCGAGTGGTGCCAGCTTCTAGCCTCCCATGGAGGCTATTGAAGCATGGCACAAGTTAAAAAGAAAATGTTTTTAAAAAATATGAAAAAAATAAAAAAATTATAAAAGTTTAAATCACCCCCCTTTCGCCCCATCCTAAATAAAAAAATTCAAAAAAATCAAACCTACACATATTTGGTATCGCCATGTTCAGAATCACCCGATCTATCAATAAAAAAAAGCATTAACCTGATCGCTAAACAGTATAGCGAGAAAAAAATGAGAAACCTCAGAATTAAATTTTTTTTGTTAAAATGCAATAACAGGCGATCAAAAGAACGTATCTGCACAAATGTGATATCATTAAAAATGTAAACTCGGCAGGCACGCAAAAAATAAGCCCTCACCCGACCCCAGATCACGAAAAATGGAGACGCTATGGGTATCGAAAAATGACACTTTTTTTTTTTTTTAGCAAAGCTTAGAATTTTTGAAATTAGGTAAAAAATAACCTAGACATGTTAGGTGTCTATGAACTCGTAATTACCTGGAGAATCATAATGGCAGGTCAGTTTTAGCATTTAGTGAAGTTAGAAAAAAAGCCAAACAAAACACAAGTGTGGGACTGCACTTTTTTTGCAATTTCACCACACTTGGATTTTTTTTTCCCGTTTTCTAGTACACGACATGGTAAAACCAATTATGTCGTTCAAAAGTACAACTCCCGCAAAAAATAAGCCTGCACATGGCCATATTAAGGGAAAAATAAAAAAGTTGTGGCTCTGGGAAGAAGGGGAGCAAAAAACAAAAACGCAAAAACGAAAAAGGGCTGCGTCTTGAAGGGGTTAATGTCCCTTATTACTATGACTCCAGAGCATAATAAATGTAATATGTAAAAAGTGATGACATTCCTTATACTCACCTTACCGCTTAGCACACCAGCCCCTCCGCTCTGCGCCAGCACCTGTCCAGTCCTTGTCGAATCTTAGTTAATCTTAACCCCTTAAGCCTCGAGGGTGGTTTGCATGTTAATGACCGGGCCAATTTTTACAATTCTGACCACTGTCCCTTTATGAGGTTATAACTCTGGAATGCTTCAACGGATCTTTGCGATTCTGACACCGTTTTCTTGTGACATATTTTACTTCATGATAGTGGTAACATTTATTTGATATAACTTGCGTTTATTTGTGAAAAAAATGAAAATTTGGCGAAAATTTTGAAAATTTTGCAATTTTCCAACTTTGAATTTTTATGCCCTTAAATCACAGAGATATGTCACGCAAAATACTTAATAAGGGCTGACCCACACGTCCAGATAATTCCGGTACCGGAATAAATCGGTACCGGAGTTATCCGTGTCCGTGTGCCTGGGAACTCACGGAGGCCATACGTGCGGCACACGTGTGCCGCCCGTATGGCGAGTGGGTACCACACGGAGCGTGTGGTACCCACTCTGCATGGTGCTGAAGCTGCGATTCATATCATCCCTGCAGCAACGTTTGCTGCAGGGAAAATATGAAGAATAGTGTTTAAAATAAAGATCCATGTGTCCGCCGCCCCCCCACCCCCTGTGCGCCCCCCCCGCTGGTCAGAAAATACTCACCCGGATCCCCCGTCGGCAGTCGCTCCTTCCTGGTCTGGCCGCGGCTTACTGTATGCGGTCACGTGGGGCCGCTCATTTACACTCATGAATAGGCGGCTCCGCCCCTATTGGAGGTGGAGCCACATATTCATGAGTGTAATCGGCCGCATACAGTAGAGAAGCCGCGGCCAGACCAGGAAGGAGCGACTGCCGACGGGGGATCCGGGTGAGTATTTTCTGACCAGCGGGGGGGGCGCACAGGGGGTGGGGGGGCGGCGGACACATGGATCTTTATTTTAAACACTATCATTCATATTTTCTCTGTAGCAAACGCTGCTACAGGGAACATATGAATGGCGGCTTCAGCACCATGTGGGGGGGGACAGCGCTTACTGTAGCGCTGTCTCCGGCACGCCACACGGACCCCAGACGGAGAATGTCCGTGTGAGGTCCGTGTTTTACACGGACCCATTGACTCTATTGGGTCCGTGTAATCCGTGCGCTCCCACGAACACTGACATGTCTCCGTGTTTGGCACACGGAGACACGGTCCGCACACGGTCCGCACAAAATCAATGACATCTGAACAGATGCATTGATTTTTATGGGTCTACGTGTGTCAGTGTCTCCGGTACGGGAGGAAACTGTCACCTCACGTACCGGAGCCACTGACGTGTGAAACCGGCCTAAGTAACATTTTCCACATGTCTACTTTACATCAGCGCAATTTTAGAACCAACATTTTTTTTTGTTAGGTAGTTATAACGGTTAAAAGTTGACCAGCAATTTCTCATTTTTACAACACCATTTTTTTAAGGGACCAGATCTCATTTGAAGTCATTTTGAGTGTGATGCCATTCTAAAAACTGCACCCCTCAAGGTGCTCAAAACCACATTCAAGAAGTTTATTAACTCTTCAGGTGTTTCACAGGAATTTTTGGAATGTTTAAATAAAAATGAACATTTAACTTTTTTTCACACAAAATTTATTTCAGCTCCAATTTGTCTTATTTTACCAAGGGTAACAGGAGAAAATGAACCACAAAAGTTGTTGTACAATTTGTCCTGAGTACGCTGATACCCCATATGTGGGGGTAAACCACTGTTTGGGCGCATGGCAGAGCTCGGAAGGGAAGGAGCGCCATTTTACTTTTCAATGCAAAATTGACTGGAATTGAGATGGGATGCCATGTTGCGTTTGGAGAGCCCCTGATGTGCGTAAACATTGAAACCTCTGTGGTGATACGCTACCTGAGTGTGTTGGGGGACACTCGCTTGGCATAGGATTCAAGCACTCAGGCACGGTACTTCACACAAATCTGGTCAAATCTGGTTTATTAAACTTCATAAACCACATGACATACAGTCTATTTCATTATGTCCATGAACTTATCACGACCACCAGTCTGTTCATGTAGCAGATAAACTTCTCTGCCATATATTACAATCCCCTTGTCCGGGGTTACCTTTCAGGAGTTCCACTCCTCATGCTGACTTCACGTCAATCCCAGGTCCTCAACACAGTCCGACCAGGTCTACGGTCTCTAGGTGCTTCCAGGACGACTCCACTCCCAGGAGCCTCCAACACTGACCGTCCAGGTCTACGGTCTCCAGGTGCTTCCAGGACGACTCCACTCCCAGGAGTATCCAAAACTGACCATCCAGGACCTACAGCACACTCTGCAGTGTCCAGCCAGGACACATGGAAGTGTGTCCACCCTGACAAACTTCCAAAAACTCACACCATGTGCTACACACACCTCCTTTACATAGGTGTAACCACACCCAGGTACCTGTCACATGGCCAGTCAGGTGAGCGTGACATCACCACAGGTCCTTAAACACAAAACCATCTTAGGTGTTCAGACATGCATCTTTGGGTGGGTTTGTAGGTGACTGGACCCACCCATCTCTCCAATCACCTGGAAGCCTTCCCAATGTAAACAAAACCCTCAGCAGTAGATCTGCATGAACAAAACATACCCAGGCTTTCATCACAGGGCCACCCACCTCTGCGATACATACCGGCCATTCACAACACTGCCAGTCACTGTTTCATCACAATTATGCTTCCAAGTGCATCTTGAAGTGCACAGACAGCGCCCCCGGCTGTAACATTGGTCACTGCACCACACCCCCCACAAGTGACACCATTTGGAAAGTAGACCCCCTAAGGAACTTATCTAGATGTGTGGTGAGCACTTTGACCCACCAAGTGCTTCACAGAAGTTTATAATGCAGAGCCATAAAAATAAAAAAAATCATATTTTTTCACAAAAATGATATTTTTGCCCCCAATTTTTTATTTTCCCAAGGGTAAGAGAAGAATTTGGACCACAAAAATTGTTGTGCAATTTTTCCTGAGTACGCTGATACCCCATATGTAGGTGTAAACCATTGTTTGGGTGCATGGAAGAGCTCGGAAGGGAAGGAGCCCCATTTGACTTTTCAATGCAAAATTGACTGGAATTGAGATGGGACGCCATGTTGCGTTTGGAGAGCCCCTGATGTGCCTAAACATTGAAACCCCCCACAAGTGACACCATTTTGGAAACTAGACCCCTTAAGGAACTTATCTAGATGTGTGGTGAGCATTTTGACCCAACAAGTGCTTCACAGAAGTTTATAATGCAGAGCCGTAAAAATAAAACATCATATTTTTTCACAAAAATGATCTTTTTGTCCCCAATTTTTTATTTTCCCAAGGGTAAGAGAAGAAATTGAACCCCAAAAGTTGTTTTTCAATTTGTTATGAGTACGCTGATACCCCATATGTGGGGGTAAACCACTTTTTGGGCGCATGGCAGAGCTCAGAATGGAAGGAGCGCCGTTTGACTTTTCAATGCAAAATTGACTGGAATTGAGGTGGGACACCATGTCACGTTTGGAGAGCCCCTGATGTGCCTAAACACTAAAACCCCCCACAAGTGACACCATTTTGGAAAGTAGACCCCCTAAGGAACTTATCTAGATGTGTTTTGAGAGCTTTGAAACCCCAAGTGTTTCACTACAGTTTATAACGCAGAGCCTTGAAAATAAAAATTATTTTCTTTTTCACAAAAATGATATATTAGCCCCCAGTTTTGTATTTCCCAAGGGTAACAGGAGAAATAGGACCCCAAAAGTTTTTGTCCAATTTGTCCTGAGTACGCTGATACCCTGTATGTGGGGGGGAACCACTGTTTGAGCGCACTGCAGAGCTCAGAAGGGAAGGAGCGCCATTTGGAATGCAGACTTAGATGGATTGGTCTGCAGACGTCATGTTGCATTTGCAGAGCCCCTGATGTACCCAAACAGTAGAAACCCCTAAGAAGTGACCCCATATTGGAAACTAGACTTCCCAAGGAACTTATCTAGATGTGTTGTGAGAACCTTTTACCCCCAAGTGTTTCACTACAGTTTATAACGCAGAGCCGCGAAAATAAAAATTCTTTTCTTTTTCACAAAAATTATTTATTAGCCCCCAGTTTTGTATTTTCCCAAGGGTAACAGGAGAAATTGGACCCCAAACGTTGTTGTACAATTTGTCCTGAGTACGCTGATACCCCGTATGTGGGGGGGAACCACTGTTTGGGCGCATGGCAGAGCTCGGAAAGGAAGGAATGCCATTTGGAATGCAGACTTAGATGGATTGGTCTGCAGGCGTCACGTTGCATTTGCAGAGCCTCTGATGTACCCAAACAGTACAAACCCCCCACAAGTGACCCCGTATTGGAAACTAGACCTCCCAAGGAACTTATCTAGATGTGTTGTGAGAACTTTGAACCTCCAAGTGTTTCACTACAGTTTATAACGCAGAGCTGTGAAAATAAAAATTATTTTTTTTTTTCACAAAAATGATTTTTTAGCCCCCAGATTTGTATTTTCACAAGGGTAAGAGGATAAATTGGACCCCAAAAGTTGTTGTCCAATTTGTTCTGAGTACCTGATACCCCATATGTTGGGCGGAACCACTGTTTGGGCGCATGGCAGAGCTCGGAAGGGAAGGAGCGCCATTTGGAATGCATCACGTTGCATTTGTAGAGCCCCTGATGTACCCAAACAGAAGAAACCCCCAAGAAGTGACCCCATATTAGAAACTAGACCTCCCAAGGAACTTATATAGATATGTTGTGAGAACTTTGAACCCCCAAGTGTTTCACTACAGTTTACAATGCAGAGCCGTGAAAATAAAATAAAAAATTCCCTCTAAAATGATTTTTAGCCCCCCAAATTTTTATTTTCCCTAGGACAACAAGAGAACTTGGATGCCAAAAGTTGTTGTCCAATTTGTCCCGAGTACGCTGATACCCCATATGTTGGGGTAGACCCCTGTTTGGGCGCACGGGAGAGCTCGGAAGGGAAGGAGCACTGTTTTACTTTTTCAACGCAGAATTGGCTGGAATTGAGATCGGACGCCATGTCGCGTTTGGAGAGCTCCTGATGTGCCTGAACAGTGGAAACTCCCCAATTCTACCTGAAACCCTAATCCAAACACACCCCTAACTGTTGTGAATTCTGTTCTCGAACTCCCTCCTGTGGTTATGAATGGTACTTCGGCGAGTTCTGTTCATGGACTCCCTCTGGTGGCTGTGAGTGGAGCTGCTGGTTCTGAGGTTCCTTCCCCAGCTGACCTCATTTAGGCCTTGGCTGGCTGCTCTATTTAATTCCACTCAGATCGTTACTTGATGCCAGCTGTCAATGTCCTAGTACTGGTTCAGTTCACTTGGATCTTTCAGATGACCTGTCTACTTCAGCAAAAGCTAAGTCCCTGCTAGCTTATTTGTTACCACTGTGTTTTTGTCCAGCTTGCTATTATGATTTTGTCTTGTTAGCTGGAAGCTCTGGGATGCAGAGTGGCACCACCGCGTCGTGAGTCGGTGCGGTGCTCTCTTTTGCACACTCTGCGTGGTTTTTTGTTAGTTTTTTATGCTGACCGCAAAGATACCTTTTCTATCCTCAGTCTGTCTAGTTAAGCCTGGCCTCCTTTGCTGAAACCTATTTCATTCCTGTGTTTGTGACTTCCATCTTAACTCACAGTCAATATGTGTGGGGGCTGCCTTTTTTCTTTGGGGAATTTCTCTGAGGCAAGGTAGGCTGTATTTTCTATCTTTAGGGGTAGTTATCTCTTAGGCTGTGAAGAGGCGTCTAGGCAGAGTCAGGAATGCTCCACGACTATTTCTAGTTGTTGTGATAGGATTAGGGTTGAGGTCAGCAGAGCTCCCACTCCCCAGAGCTCGTCCTGTATTACTAGCTTGCTCATCAGGTCATTTCTAGTGCTCCTAACCACCGGTTCAATCATAACACCTAACCCTAATCCCAACGGTAACTCTAACCACACCCCTAACCCTGACACACCCCTAACCCTAATCCCAAGCGTATATGTAATCCAAACCCTAACTTTAGCCCCAACCTTAACCCTAACTTTAGCCCCAACCCTAACCCTAACTTTAGCCCCAACCCTAACTTTAGCCCCAACCCTAACCCTAAATTTAGCTCCAAACCTAGCCCTAACCCTAGCCCTAACCCTAAGCCTAACCCTAGCCCTAACCCTAGCCCTAACCCTAGCCCTAACTCTAACCCTAGCCCTAACCCTAACCCTAGCCCTAATCCTAATGGGAAAATGGAAATAAATACATTTTTTAATTTTATTATTTTTCCCTAACTAAGGGGGTGATGAAGGGGGGTTTGATTTACTTTTATAGCGTTTTTTTATATCGGATTTTTATGATTGGCAGCTGTCACACACTAAAAGACGTTTTTCATTGCAAAAACGTTTTTGCGTCTCCACATTTTGAGACCTATAATTTTTACATATTTTGGTCCACAGAGTCATGTAAGGTCTTGTTTTTTGCGGGACGAGTTGATGTTTTTATTGGTAACATTTTCGGGCACATGACATTTTTTGATCGCTTTTTATTCTGATTTTTGTGAGGCAGAATGACCAAAAACCAGCTATTCATGAATTTCTTTTGGGGGAGGCGTTTATACCGTTCCACGTTTGGTAAAATTGATAAAGCAGTTTTATTCGTCGGGTCAGTACAATTACAGCGATATCTCATTTATATCATTTTTTTATGTTTTGTCGCTTTTCTACGATAAAAGCTATTTTATAGAAAAAATTATTATTTTGGCATCTCTTTATTCTGAGGACTATAACTTTTTTATTTTTTTGCTTATGATGCTGTATGGTGGCTTTTTTTTTGCGGGACAAGATGAAGTTCTCAGCAGTACCATGGTTATTTATATCCATCTTTTTGATCGCGTGTTATTCCACTTTTTGTTCAGCGGTATGATAATAAAGCGTTGTTTTATGGCTCGTTTTTTTTTTCTTACGGTGTTCACTGAAGGGGTTAACTAGTGGGACAGTTTTATAGGTTGGGTCGTTACGGACTCGGCAATACTAAATATGTGTACTTTTATTGTTTTGTTTTTTTTAGATAAAGAAATGTATTTATGGGAATAATATTTTTTTTTTCTTTACTTAGGAATTTTTTTTTTTTTTTAACACATGTGGAATTTTTTTTTTTACTTTTTAACTTTGTGCCAGGGGGACATCACAGATCGCTGATCTGACAGTTTGCACAGCACTCTGTCAGATCAGCGATCTGACTGACAGGGCTGCAGGCTTACCAGCACCTGCTGTGGACACGGAAGTACTCCCTGCAGTACCCGGATGCAGCTCCGCGGCCATTTTGGATCCGGGGACTGCAGGGAGGAAACGCTCAGTACAAGGTGAGTACATCGCCTTGTACCGATCATCTCAGGGAAGCCCGCAGGGAGCCCCCTCCCTGCGCAATGCTTCCCTGTACCGCCGGTACACTGCCATCATGTTGGATCGCAGTGTGCCAGGGGTATATGTGCCGGGGGCGGTCCGTGACCGCTCCTGGCACATAGTGCCGGATGTCAGCTGCTATAGTCAGCTGACACCCGGCCACGATTGGCCGCGCTCCCCCCGTGAGCGCGACCGATCGCATATGACGTACTATCCCGACACTGGGAATTAAGTCCCAGGTCACCTTGACGGGATAGTACGTCATATGGGATTAAGGGGTTGAAATACAGCAGGGACCAGACAGGTGGTGAAAAGGAATGGAAGGGCCAAAGAGGTAAGTATCAGGGTTTTTTTCTTTTTTTTTTTCACATTTTGATGGTCTTCCATAGTTCAGAGAAATGGCGGCCAGCAGCCGTCATTTTGTTGAATAGTTGCAGAAGCACATTTTAAAAAACTATTCTCATTTTGACAAATGTGTATTTTTGTAAAATTCAAATTGAATTCAATTCCACTATACACTGCATTTGCTAATTTCTAATGGAATCTCTTCACTTTCCATTTTTGCCCCAAATTGCTAATGTCAAATTTACTGAAAAGCATGTTAGCAGTACTAGTACTGTATATCAACCTACTTTGGTATAGCACCTTCCTTGAAGGCTTTGACGTCAATCCTACATAGATAAAATTCTAATAAACATCATAATTTAGCACATACCACAAGGTGTACAATCCACATAGGGCACAGTCAGGACTGATTCTAGATTTTCTGAGATGAAAATTGATATTGTGCCTCCCCCTCCAATACCCTAATGACATACCGCGATTAAAAAAAAGTACTTAAATAAATAAATAAATAAAACATTATCCACTGAATGACATGTCATTATCCATTGAAAACTTCTTTCAATTTTTGTTTTCTGGACAATTGAACATAAAATCACAGACAGACCACAATTTTTATGTACATAAGCCACCCACCATTTTTTAGAAACCATCCCCCGTGTCAACCCTATTTTTTGCAGACCACATGCATTTAAATGCTCCTTCCTCACTCAAAAATGTAAAACAAAAGTAACTAAAAGCAAAGACACATTACCCTGTCCTCTGCATGTTACCTGCAGCCTATGATTGAGACCCAGTTTTGAAAGCTTGCTTTGTAACATTATTTGATCTATTTTTGCTAGCTATTAAAAGGTATACCTACAAGATTATTTTGTTTTTTTTTACTGAGAGTCATCAATCTTTTTTTACAACTGGTTAACATAATAGCAAGAAACTTTTTCCCCAAAGTCCTATGTCACACCATAAATATCACAATGATTTATACATTTTTTAAACCCTTCATGACGAGGCCTATTTTTGAATTGCGTTTTCCTTTTTTGTCATCGCCTTCCCAGAGCCATAGCGTTTTTAATTTTTCTGTCTACATAGACATACAGTTGTGCTCAAAAGTTTACATACCACCGCAGAATTTCTGCTTTCTTGGCTTTTTTTCAGAGAATATAGATGATAACACCAAATGGGTTGTCATTATGATTAAAAAGAGAAAACACAGTAGTTTGACAATAAATGGCTTCACCCAACCACTAACCATGAGCCATGAGTGGAGAAACAGGTTTGGTGTTATCATTCATATTCTCTGAAAAAAAGGCCAAGAAAGCAAAAATTCTGCCGGGGTATGTAAACTTTTGAGCACAACTGTATGAGAGATTGTTTTTTGCGAGATGAGTTGTACATTTAAATCACTCCATTCCTGCACATAGTGCAGTGGTAAACTGGAAAAATGATTGTAAAAAAAGTACGATTCTGACGTAATTTTTTGTGAAGTTTTTACAGTGTCCATTTTGTGGTAAAGATGACCTCATGATATGATTCTGCTCATCAGTTCAATTACGGCGATACCAAAGATGTCCACTTCTTTTATTATTTCAGTGGTGGTAAAATCAGAAGTTTGAAACAAAAATTTTGAAGGGTTATATCACCATTTTCCAAGACCCATAACGTTTTTATTTTTCAGTCAACAGTGCTGTGTGAGGGGGGTTTGCAGGGCGCAATGACATTTTTGTTGATACTATTTTGGGATATATATGACATTTTGATCACTTGTTACAGCATTTTTTTTGTGGTATCGCAAAGACAAAGAAATTTTGCCTGTATTTTTGCCCCCATTGGAAGAAGCCAGATAGGCGAAACGGCGCTGTTGGGGTTGTGGCTGTGGTGTGTCGGTTGCTGGAACTAACACTGATGTAAGTTCAGTCCACATTTTGATTCATATGGCAGCTTTCCATGCATTAAAGCACTTTAAATTTATTTCCTTTTCATTCACTTATTTTGTTGGTAACTTACTTTGGAAGGTGGTTTTCCTTGTTAAAACTAAGCACTTTGCACTTAAAAGGAATACATCCTCAATATATATATTTGTTCCTCACACAACCGCCTCCAAGCTTTCTCCCGAATATTCCCCATCCTCTGGAATTCCACGCCTCAACACATCCGATTATCCATCACCCTCGGATCCTTCAGACGGAACCTGAAAACCCATATCTTCAGGAAAGCCTACAGCCTGCAATAGCCATTCTGCCGCCTCACCAACCACCCGAGCTGCCGCATCACCAACCACCTAAGCTGCCGCATCACCAACCGCCCGAGCTACCGTCTCACCAACCGCCTGAGCTGCCGCCTCACCAACCACCCGAGCTGCCGCCTCACCAACCACCCGAGCTGCCGCCTCACCACCATCAGAGCTGCCACATCACCGACCTTCTGTCTCTTCCCCAGTATCCCGTAGAATGTAAGTCCGCAAGGACAGGGTCCTCTCCCCTCTGTACCAGTCTGTCATCATAAATTTGTGTACTGTAAATGATATCTATAAGCCTGTATGTAACCCCTTTCTCATGTACAGCACCATGGAATTAATGGTGCTATATAAATAAATAATAATATATGCATTGGTTGTGAATTTTTTCAAAGCTATAAATACTGCTGCGTTGAACTTTTCATTAACAGCCCCACACCCAGCCATCTTTGAGAATATCCCTTTGTTTTAATTTCTTATAATGTTTTAATTTATCCTTCAATAAAAAATTGTATTTTACTCATGTTTGCACATGCCTCTTTCCCCTTTGTGATATTTAAATGTGGGTTTTGATATAATATTGTAATTCATGTTAGTGGTACAATTTCTTTGATATGACTTTATTTGCGTTGATTTGTGAAAAAACGGAAATTTTCATGCCCTTAAATCACCGAGATATGTCACACAAAATACTTAATAAGTAACATTTCACACATGTCTACTTTACATTAGCACAATTTTGAAACCAATTTTTTTTTTGTTAGGAAGTTATAAGGGTTAAAAGTTAAACAGTAGTGATGAGCGAACATGCTCGCCACTGCTCGTTACTCGTCCGAGTATCACTATGCTCGGTGTACTTGGCAAGCATCGAGCATTTCCGGGTTTATTCGGCAGTAACAGGTCTCTCCACCCAGCAGTTTTGGCAGACTTTAGAGACCCAATCACGCTGCAGGGATTGTCTGCCAGGCCATGAAACGCCGCAGCCATCTTTGCTGTGGTCATGCAGTGATTGGCTTGGCCGCACAGCATCATCCCGTGTATAAGAGACCTGGCTCCGCCTTGCTCGCCGCATTCTGCTCTGGATTCAGCAAAAGTAGGGAGACCTGCTGCCGATATAGGGTCAGAATCATGGTTTTTAGAGTTAGTGTAGGTCTGCAACTCTTAAATCCACAACTCCTGAGAAACCAACAGTCCTTTTTAGGGCTAATTCGTGGGTCCTGATATTGCAGCGCTAGGTAGGCAGGGCACAGCATATCCACATCAGTGCAAGGCCTGCAGGCACCGTATGTGCATACATTGCTCCCACTTCATCCCTCCCAAAGCTCCATAACTGTCTGCTGCTGCAGCTTCTTTACTATATACCTAGTTGCATTTTTTTTTTCCTAAAAATTCACCTCCCCCCAAAAAAATATATATACAGTGTGTTCTGTCAGACTGAGGCCTATTTAAAAATCATAGTTTGTCAGGCATACGTAGCATAGTTGTGTGTGCTAGCCTTGTGCCACTTTTTTTTGGGGTGTTTTTAATAAAGTATACATTTTTACGGGGTTTTTTTCTTTTGTAAACCTTTTCTGTCTGTCACTCTAATTATATACAGCACTATTTGGCATTTTTAAAAAAACAGGCCACATATTTTCCAGTGTGGTATTTCCGCGACAGCCCTCATATATCTGCGTGCTCCAAGTTTGGTCATTGTAGGCCGGTGGACCACTTTTTTTGATGTCTGTTACTGTAATCATATACAGCACTATTTAGCATAAAAAAAAATATAAAAAGGCCACATATTTGCCAGAGTGGTATTTTTGTGACAGCTCTCATATATCTGCATGCTCCAAGTTTGGTCATTGTAGGCCGGTGGACCACTTTTTTTGCTGTCTCTTACTCTACTTATATACAGCATTCTTTTGCATTTAAAAAATACAGGCCACATATTTGGCAGTGTGTTATCGTTGTCAGATGTCTGATGTATTTGTGGCCTACAAATTGGGGAAATTCAGGCCTTCATTCAGCTTTATTTGCTGTCTGTTACCCTTTTGGTACGCTACTTTAGTTTCAAAAATTAAAAAAATACAGGCCACATATCGAACAGTGTGGTATCTCGTTAAAAATACTTCTCTTTCAAGTTGTTATGGCTGCTTCATGACTGTGTTAAATGCTCAAACTACTACCACCATCATCATCTTCTGCCTAGAGGCAGTCACTGCGCACATAGAAAGTCTGAGGAGCAGAGTGTGAACGCTTTGGCATTGGTGTTGTACTCTGTCTCTGTATTATGAAGGCGTTTGCATCCGCCAATAAAAGCAGTACTGCCAGAAAGCGAGGAGCCATATTCACAGTGACCGCCAGAGAGCAAGGCACCGTGTGCTTCATGACTGTGAGTACAGCGCACGTTCGCAGTAGAGAGACACAGTTCACGCTCCATGTTCAGCTTTGCAAAGCATTAATGAAAGGGCACAGCGGAATGACAAAGGATGTTGGTACGGCCAGCAAGGTACTACCTCAGCATTCTCCCAAACAAAGCACTCCTTGCGAGAGTCCCCCATGCCTCAGGGCCAGGGCGAAAGAAGGGTCTGAGATATCTCTTCCCGAACTTTGTCAGTGTTCCACTGATCTGGAAATTTGGGTTGGATAAATCTATCCCTGTGTGTGTGCTGCTGCCGTTCCCAATAAGACTGAGTATTTTGAGCGCTCAAGAAATGAGACTGCACACCATTGTTGTGTCAATAACATTCCATCAATACTGATACTTTATTGTACATACATAGTTTTATAATTGCATATAGATAGGAGTGGTTAGGGGTTGTTAGGGGTGGTTAGTTAATTACCATATTGTCTAGCTCCTCTGTCATTGGTTATCTAAACATATATGGAATATTATGATTAATGCACATATGAGTGCTGATTAAGCAACTAAAATTGAGCTCTCTGCATCTAGGACAAAGTTGAGACATCTGATCAGCACTTAATACATCTGGCGTTCTTCCGCTTTTGAGATGGAAAACCCCATACAATCTGTCTGGCTTATATCAGTTTATGTCAGCCATTTTAAGCCATTGATTATAATGTATATATTAGCTGTGAGTATATGAGTATATATGATTATAGAGCAATATACATGCAAGTGAGATCTACATGATATATATATTTCTATCCCAAGCCCCCCTTAGATATCACTTGCCCTAATCCTAGCCTCCTGTCCCAAAGCGCTGCAACTCTTTTGTGCTGCCGGTGAACTGACACAAGACTAACGCCTGTGCCCCACTCCGTACAGACTTTTCACAAATGGGCGGTCAGGAGATCTGTCCCTAACTGGGGTTCATTGCAATCAGTCTCTTAGTCAACAGTATGTGTAGTGAGCGATGTGTAGTCTTTATCAGGTAGGTCACCTATTCGGTCAGGCAGGGCATCCACAACATCATTCTGGCTTGGGTGTCATCTTGTGGTAGGGGAGCTTTCTTGCAATGCGATGAGTGGATCCAAGTGGGTCTTCCCTCCAGTTTCACAGAGGTTGGTGTTATCAGCAGCACTTGAACAGGACCATCAAATCTGGGATCGAGTGGTGTTCTCCTTACAAACTTTTTTCACCAACTCCCAGTCTCCTGGCTTCTAGGAGTGCATACCGGACACTGAATCTGGATCTGACAATTAAGAAAAAAACTCGAGAATGGATGTTAGCAAGTTTCTTGGTGAGTTCAATTACATAAGCAGACAAAGTATCATATTACAGTCAGCTGCTGAGGGAAAGGATACCCCTAACCTGGGACTAGACCCAAACTAAATTTCATATGGTGACAGCTTTCCTGGGCCTCTGGAAGTCTGCCTAACACTGAGTAGTGTGATTGGGAGTGTGTAGGCCTAAGTCTGACCCTACTGCTGACCAGATCTCTCGTGTGAGACTTGCTGTGAATGTGGGTCCCTGGTCACTCTCTATCACTTCTGGGACCCCATAGCTGCATATCTCGTCTCTGAGAGTAGCTTCTTTGCAGTAGTCTTGGCTGACTGGTTCCTCACTGGGAAATCTTCTGGCCATCCTGAGATCACGTCCACGGCCACAAGGGCATGTTCGAAACCTCCACTTGGCGGCATTTGGATGTGGTCTATTTGGATCCTCTGGAAGGGGTACAGTGGTCTGGCAAGATGATGGGTGGGAACTTTCTCCATTCTTCCAGGGTTGCATTTGCCGCAGGTCAGACAGCTGCTAGTGAACTTGGCTGTTGGGTGGGGATCCCTGGAGCGAACCAGTTTGCACCCATCAGATCATTCATCTGTGTCTTTAATCTGTGTGTGGGCCCATGTGCCCACTGGACCACGATAGGGTACATGCTTTGGGGTAAACAGGGTTTGTAGTCCATTGAGTATACCCTTCCTTCTTCATGAGTTGCTCACTTATGCATCCAGCATTCCTTCTTGTCCTTTGGGGCTTGCTCTTTGCAGCTTTTGAGCAGATCCCAGGACGTCATCTGGTCAGGTTTCTTGTCTTCAGTCGTCATGTAGTAGCCGTCCGGCTCTACGACCTCTCCCACTTTTCCATATTGTCTTCCTTTGACTGCTTCTTTGGCTGCCATATCCGCCATGTTGTTGCCTCGTGCCTTTACTGTGTTTAGTTTTCCATGCGCTTTGACTTTTAGTACTGCCACCACTTTTGGAAGTTGAAGTGCGTTCAGCAGGTCCTTAATGGCTCCATGATGCTTCACGGTTTATCCGCTTGCTGTGATGAAGTCCCTTGCAGCCCAGATGGGCCCAAAGTCATGTGCTATACCATGCGAGTACCTCGAATCGGTATACATTTCCACAGTCTTGTCTTCTGCCATCTGTTAGGCCTTCGTCAGCGCTATCAGTTCTGCTTCCTGGGCTGACAGACTGGGCAGCAGACTTCTGGACCACAGGATCTCTTGATTGCTGTTCACTGCACATCCCGTGTGGAATCTTCCTTCATCATCTTCAAATCTGGAGCCATCCACATAGAGGATCAATTCTGGGTTGGTCAGTGGCTATTCTGCTGCAGCGCCCCAGAGTCCTGGTCGTTGCAGTAATGTCGCTCTGCCACTAAGGGGAGTGATGTTACATCTGATTGCACTAAAGGAGTTCACCTGACCAGGTAACACTCACACTACACTTCACACTCCGGCCACCAGGGGGAGTGGTTCTATCTAGTAGGCCACTCCTCACACTCTGGTAAAACTGGGGGTTGGACAGGAAGACGGGGAGAAGTAACTGGGAAGAGCTAGAGAGAGGACCTGTCAGGGATGGCATCCTGACAGATTCCTAAGAAAGGACAAAAAGTGAGAAAACGGGAAAACAGCAAAGAGGTGATAGGACCAGAAGGAGTCGTGCTGTAAGATCGAGGCAACATCCTTCTGAGGCGCAAACAGTCTGTGGCCGGAATGCCGAGAAAGTAAGAGACTTTAAGCATTACTTCAAACCACGGCAGGACAGCCAATTATAGGTTGGCTGTCTCACTAAAACACCTAAGCAGACAACGGAGGCAGCTGTGGGAGAGGGGCGACTCTAGGGTCCCGGAAGAACTCCAGGCCTACCCCGTCATATGGGTGCGTCCTAACCATATCATCTGGGGGACGGAGAGAAAGAACATCAGAGACAGACAGAATCAGTTGTGAGGACCATCCTGGGGTGCTCTGCAGGGAAGGACTACAACACACAGGTGCTAGAAGGTAGACACTGATTCCCACCTGCAAAGGGAACTCCAGATGTGCCGTTGATACCTCCAAGCCTTCAGTAAAAAGGTAGAGACTGCAACCTGGTGTCCTTGTTATTTACTGCAACCGGCACCACACCACAACAGCATCACCCTCCACCTTTATTGGACGCCCCTCAGCAGGGTCACGGGCCGGGTCTAGCCACCGTGACAACCCCAGGACTGAGACACAGAGGCCCGGTACCGGATACCCCTCGGCCCTGCGGCAGTGGGGGGCGCTCCAACTTGGCGTCACGAACAGGATCTACTTAAGCCTGAAGAATCAGGTCATGTGTGCCTTGGAATTGTGATTTGTTGTGCTTGGACTGTGACTGATTGCAAAGACTGCGCATTGCTGATTGCCGCCAAGAACTCCCGCCACAATTCACCATTGCCACGCACGGAGGGAGGAGCCTTAGCTTCGTGGGCGGAATCGGTCAAAAGAAGCACGGGAAAAGAAAGCGTGGTAAAGTGCCAACTCCGGAAGAGGAACTCCAACCTCCAGCAGGTTAGTGGGAGGAAGGGACAGCCATGTCCGAGTCGGGAGGAGCGGAGGCAGCGGTCACAGCCGTGGACGCAGGGGCAGCTCCGGTCCCCACAGCAGACGTAGCCGCAGCCCTAATACCACCACCGGTTGCCGCAGAACCCGCTGCCCCCATCGGCCAGTCGGACGCTGCCGCTACCACAAAGGCCATAATGCCCTTCTCTATGCCGTACCTGCCCGGAGTGGCCTGGCTCCCACGATACTCCGGGGAGTCACATACATTCACTGACTTCAAAGAAGGGATCTGCAGCCTGCTCGAGTTCTATCCCCTGACAGAGCCTCAGAAGGTTCATATGATAATCGGCCAACTCTTTGGGGCGGCTCTGAGAGAAGTGAAGTCCTGGCCTGCCGCGGATAAGGGAACAGCACAGCAGGTTTTTGCAAAGCTTAAAGCCACCTTCGATACCCGTACTGCTACAGAAATTAAATTGACTTTTTATGGATGCAAACAGAGACCGCAGGATAGCTTACGGGACTATGCCCTTAATTTCCAGGAGGCGCTGCAGGCCATTAAGCAGAGTGACCCCGGCAGCATGCAAGATGAGGATAAACTCCTGAAAGAGCGCTTCATTGAGGGGCTCCTGTGCAGTCACCAAAGGGGCCAATTACACTTCCTGGCCATGCAGAATCCAGACTTGACTTTTGCGCAATTCAAGGATAAAGCTATCCAGGCGCTGCAGGAGCGACAACCCAGCCACGCAATACCACCCAGGCGTCCCGCTCTCACATACCACCAGGAGGTGGCGTCAGATGCCCCAGTCGCTGCCGAGGCCGATGCCCAGAGCCTAGAGGACAACTCCCCTGCAGGACTCCGCCTCCAGATGCAGGAGCTGACCAAGAGCGTTGCTGCCCTAGCCCGGACTGTGCAGTCCCTACAGGAGGCCCCCAAGGAGAAGATCCAGCTGGCCTCCAGACCAGAAGATGTCCCCTGGATGCGACAGAGGAGGACTCCGCCGACCAGAGGCCAGGACGACGATCGCTTCCATCGGGACGGACGACCCATCTGCCGCCACTGTCACCAGGTGGGCCACCCCCAGGAGTAGGACAATCAGGCCCGCAGCATTGGAGAGCCAAATACGTTGGAGGGCGACCAGTTCTTCCTGTTGTGATGAACGCTCTGCTGGACACCGGTTCTCAGGTGACGACTATGCCTTGTGTGCTTTATAAACGGTATTGGGAGGACGCTGATATTACTCGTGGCCTCGATGACGATTTCACCATCATAGCCAGTAATGGTCAGCCATTGCCACAAGTGGGATATAAAGAGGTCACCATCAAGGTGGGGCGGATGGAATTGAAGGCCCAAGGGATTGTAATTGTTGATATTGACCGCCGTGAATGTAATCCCATGATGACCATCGGTACCAATGTTATAGAAAATTGTCTTGCAGAAGTTATTGTCTTGTTACAACAGGTAGCAGAAACTGCTGGCTACAGTGAACAACGCGCCCTGCAAAAAGAAATCAGAGCTCTGATGCAGAGACAGCAGGTAGAGCTGACTGGTGGTGAAATTGGTCGTGTCACTGTGAGTGATTCAAACCCTATTGCGATACCCCCCAGGAGTGAGATGTTAATATGGTGTCAGGCAGCCATAGGCCTCCGGGGAAAGGACTACCAGGCCCTGGTAGAACCCGTGTATTCAGACAATAGGCCTACTCTCCTGACAGCTAGGGGGGTGGTCGACGTCCGCAAGGGGAGGGTGCCCGTACGTGTCCTTAATTGTGGGGAGGAAGAGGTCCACCTCACCATGTATGCCACGCTAGCCAAACTGTTCGCTGTCAATAATAGTGTGATACAGACACCTGGACCCTTGGCCCCGTCTAACCTGGCGGAGGACAACGGTTCTGCGGGGCACTCGAAAGATTGGTGTCGGGAATTGCATGTGGGCACTGACTCCACCCCATCCCATCAGAAACAGGGGGCCTACAGGGTGGTTCACGAGTACGAGTGGGTATTAAGGAAACACCCCTTAGATTTTGGACAGGTGAAAGGGATCCAACATCATATCCCCACGGGAGATCACCGGCCCATAAAAGAGAGATACCGCCCTGTGCCCCCAGCTCATTACCAGTGTGCCAAGGACATGTTGCGAGAAATGAAGGAGGCTGGGGTGGTGAGAGACAGTTGTAGCCCTTGGGCAGCTCCATTAGTCCTTGTTAAAAAGAAAGATGGCACAATGAGGATGTGCGTTGATTACAGGCAGTTGAATCGCATTACACATAAGGATGCATACCCACTGCCCAGGATAGAGGAGTCTCTGGCTGCCTTAAAATCTGCTAACTACTTCTCTACCTTAGATCTCACCAGTGGGTACTGGCAGGTTCCCGTGGCGGAGGCGGACAAAGAGAAGACGGCCTTCACGACACCGATGGGTCTCTGCGAATTCAACTACATGCCCTTCGGATTGTGCAATGCCCCGGGGACGTTCCAGAGGATGATGGAGTGCTGTCTGGGGAACAAGAACTTTGAAACCGTACTGTTGTATTTGGATGATGTCATTGTCTTCTCTAAGACCTACGAAGACCATCTGAAACACCTGGCTGAGGTGTTTGAAGCCCTGTCCAACTTTGGCTTAAAGGTGAAACCGTCCAAATGTCATCTGCTGAAACCCAAAGTGCAGTACCTGGGCCATGTGGTGAGCGCTGAAGGAGTGGCCCCAGACCCCGACAAGGTCACGGTGATCCAGGACTGGCCGAAGCCCAGCAACCTCCACGAAGTCCGGCAGTTCCTCGGGCTGGTCGGCTATTACCGAAGGTTCATCAAGGACTTCACCAAGAAGGCCACGCCCTTGCAAGACCTGTTGGTGGGCCAATCAAAGAAGACCAAGGGGAAGAACGCCCCATTTGACTGGAACGAGGGGCTGGAAGGATCCTTCACTTGTTTGAAGTCGGCACTGACGGGAGAAGAGGTGCTGGCCTACCCCGAATACGACCAACCGTTTGTGCTGTACACGGATGCCAGCAATGTGGGATTGGGAGCCGTGCTATCCCAGGTCCAGAAGGGCAAGGAGAGGGTGATCGCTTATGCCAGCAGGAAGCTCCGTCCCACGGAAAGGAACCCTGACAACTACAGTTCCTTTAAACTGGAGTTCCTTGCCATCGTCTGGGCAGTGACAGAGAGGTTCAAACACAACCTGGCCTCGGCGAAATTCACCGTCTTCACGGATAATAACTCGCTGACGCACTTGGATACAGCCAAACTCGGGGCCTTGGAACAGCGGTGGATGGCCCGGCTGTCCAACTACGACTTCACCATCAAGTACCGGGCAGGAAGCAAGAATGCGAACGCCGATGCCTTGTCCCGGATGCCCAATTTGCCAGAAACGGGGGAGGACCCGGAGGCACTTGAAGAGGTAGAGTAGCCTGCGTTCCATCGCCCCAAAGCCGCTCAGCACTCCCATCATGTGAAGAACCAGTACAAGAAACAACAGGATGCCACGCTGAATCCCCTGCCCCGTCACGGATGGGCGGAGACCCAGGATGGTGACCCCGCGGTCCGTCGGGTGAAAGAGCTCCTGATGCAGGCAGGGCGCAGGGTTGCATCCCAGCCCAGATGATCCACAGGAGACACGACAGCTGTGGAAGGGGAGAAGCCAACTGTTTATCCATGATGGCAAGCTGTGCCGGAGGAGTATCGACCCACGTACTCATGAATTGGTATGGCAGATAGTGGTGCCGAGGCGAGATGCGCCCATGGTTCTGGGAGCCTACCACGATGGAGCCGGACACTTCGGATGGAAGAAGCTGGAGAGGCTACTCCGAGGGAGGTTCTATTGGATTGGCATGAAGGGAGCCATTGAGAAGTGGTGTCGGGAGTGCGGTCCATGTAGCCTACGCAGGAAGGACCGTGACAGCCAACGGGCTCCCTTGCAGCCCATCATCACCAAACGGCCGCTCCAACTGGTCGCGCTGGATCATGTGAAGCTGACACCTAGCCGGTCAGGCTATATCTACGCTCTTACCATCGTAGATCACTACTCCAGATTTTTGGTGGTTGTACCTGTCAAGGATCTAACGGCCAGGACGGCTGCCAATGCCTTCCGGCAGTACTTTTGTAGGCCCCATGGGTACCCGGAGAAGGTACTGACCGATCAGGGACCAGCATTCGAAGCAGAGGTGTTCCAAGAGTTCCGTCATCTGTACGGGTGTAAGAAGATCAGAACCACACCGTACCATCCCCAAACCAACGGGATGTGCGAAAAGATGAACCAAGTGGTGATCGACTTACTGAAGACCTTACCCGTAGAGGAGCGGAACCTGTGGCCAACAAAGTTGCCTGACTTGGTGGACATATACAATCATATCCCAGTAAATTCCACCAACTGCACTCCAGCGTACCTGATGCGAGGAAGATCTAGCAAGTTACCCGTTGACCTGGACATGGGGGTCCTAGTCCCCGAAGGTACCTCGCCGGATGCAGATTGGGATGCAGAAAGGCAGCAAAAGTACCGCAAAGTACAGGAATGCGTGGAAAGAAGTCTCGCCCAGGCTAGACAAAAACAACAAAGAGACTACAACCAGCATGCTCCTGCGATTCCCTTGTCACCCGGTGAGCGCGTACTCAACGAAAGAGGAGGCTACACAAACTCGACGACCAATGGGAAGCGGAACCGTATACCGTCCTGCCATCCTATTTCAACAACACGAAGGTTTGTCTCATCAGCAAGGATGGAGGGGAGACCTCGATGGCGATATCCAGGGACCACCTTAAAGTATGCCCTGATAAGTTGAGAGAGAGGGAAACGGATTCAGGAACCTCCCCACCTGTAGAAAAGGAGAAGATGATACACACTGTTCTTGGTGATTTTCCCCAGTCCTGGACTCAGATAAATCAGGCCATCGTGGTACCTGTTCTAACGTTCCGCCAGCCGGACCCACCAGAACTAACGGTGGTGCCAGATCGTCTGGACCCGCAACCTCAGCAGATCCCGCCTGAGGAAGCCATGCCAATCGTTGAACCGGCAAGTCCTGCCTCTGCTATTGGCGAACCTGCCGTACCCACTGTTGGTAACAGCAGCTCTGAGAGCTCCAGCCTGCCAGTGCTACCCAGACTCACTAGAAGTGTAGCTAGAAGACAGTGCACTACACCAGCGGTAGCAAGCATAGCGGGCCCTGTTAGGCCAATAGCAACCCCTGTGCTGTGAAGGTCCACACGCAGCACTCAGAATCAAACTCCCCTCCGCTACAAAACTTGGAGGTATTAGTGAGGGCTGCTATTTAGTTGAAAATGTTTGTGTGCATATCTTTTGTTACAGGTTTTAAAATGGACAACGGAGTAATGGACAGTGAATTGCTCCAAAAACTTCTAAAAGGGGACCCCTTTGTTTACCCGGGGTCCCCGCTGTTTCAACCACTGAACTGAGAGTCATAAACTGTGCATGACCTAACTTTCGCAACATTCAAGAGTCCTCACCTCCCATAAAGGGAAGCACTGTTATGTTTAATTGTTTATGATATTTCAAAATTTTGTGTGTTTTCTGTTAACATGTATTGTTGTTCTTGTTTTCCCAGCCTGGGAGTACTGGATTTACGCGGGGGGGAGTGCAGCGCCCCAGAGTCCTGGTCGTTGCAGTAATGTCGCTCTGCCACTAAGGGGAGTGATGTTACGTCTGATTGCACTAAAGGAGTTCACCTGACCAGGTAACACTCACACTACAGTTCACACTCCGGCCACCAGGGGGAGTGGTTCTATCTAGTAGGCCACTCCTCACACTCTGGTAAAACTGGGGGTTGGACAGGAAGACGGGGAGAAGCAACTGGGACTGAGACACAGAGGCCCGGTACCGGGTACCCCTCGGCCCTGCGGCAGTGGGGGGCGCTCCACTGCCACCTTGGGTAGTCCTGCTGTTTCCTGTTGCATGATGCTGAAGCAATCATGGTCATCCGTCCGGAGCAAATCCAGATCCCATGCAGACTTTTTATCTGAGGGTCCATATCTGTATCCCCCTTGGGAGTGGGAGTAGAGTGGACGGATTGAGGACTGTGCATCTGCAGTTAGTGACATTTTCGGGCAGGAGTAGAGAGCACTGGAGGTGAAGATGCCTGGGGGTGGAGAGATGTTTTGGCTGGGTTTGGTTGAGGATTGCTGAGATGTCATGCGGAGCCAGGATTTCCAATGGTTTTTCCAATGATGTCAGTAGTCCTGTACAGGAGGGCGTGTGCTGCAACTGCTGCTTTCATGCGGGAGGAAGAGGCTCCCCTTGCAACTGGATCCAGGTGAGCTGAAAAGTAGTCCAAAAGTCTCTGCTTTCCCCCCTGAAGCTGCGGCAGGACTCCAGTAGCAAGGCCTTCTTTTTTCATCAAGTAGAGACGGAATGGCTTCTCGTAGTCAGGTAGGCCTAGTGCTGGCTCTGAGACTACAGAGCCTTTTAACTTCTTGAATGAGCTGAAAGCTTCATCTGTTAGGAGGAACAGGGTGACGCTGACATATTCACACAGAGGCTGCATTAGGACTGAAGCATCAGGGATCCAGGCTCTGCAATACGAAACTAGATCAAGGAAGGCCTGTAGCACCTTTGGAGTTGTTGGAGGAACCATCTTCTCCACTGTGGTCTTCCGGTCATCTGTCAGGTGTTTCGCCTGGTGAGCAATACAGTGTCTCTGGAATGCAACTTGTTTCAGACACCACTGGACTTTGTTCTTTGAGATCTTGCAGTGCTGCTCCTCCAGGTAGAGTAGGAGATACAAGGAATGGGCTTTACACGTGTCAAAGTCAATTGCACAAAGGAGTAGATTGTCCATGTATTGTAGCATGTTCTGTGACCCAGTTGGTGAGGACTGTGGACATTGCTTTGGTGAACTTTGAAGGGCTGTTATGGGCCCACTGTGGCATCACTGTCTATGTGTGGTGTCCCCCCTGGTGCGTTAAGGCAAACAAGAACTGGTCTTCCGGGTGAAGGGGAATACTGAAGAAAACATTAGCCAGGTCGGTCACTGTGAACACTTTTGCTGTGGCAGGCACATTTGAGAGCAGAGTGTGCGGATTCGGCACAATTGGAGTTTCAACCACCGTGACGTCATTCACAGCTCTCAGGTCATGTACCATTCTGAACTTGGCTGGCTCTCCTTTTACAGTCTTTTTCTTGACCGGGAAAAGCGGGGTATTGCAAGGCGATGTGCAAGGAACAATGATTCCTATTTCCAGGTAGACCTTCAGTTGGTCAGAGGCAGCTTGACTCTAGGCCTGGCCCGGGCCTTACGAGGGTACGGGGTAACTTGCTTGAGTGACACCCAGACTGGGGCAACTTGAGGTTTTTGGTCCCTTAGACCATAGACTTTCTGGTACTACATCCAGTACCTCCTTGGGTAGGCCTCATCGGTTGTTTAATGTTCTTGTAGGGCCACCAGCATGACTCTTCTTGGGTCAGGAATGAAGAAACTGTCACTGTCCCGTCTTCCAGGAACACTGTGGTTGCCTTCAGCTTCTGCAGTAGGTTCACTCCCAGCAGGTTGAGTGGAAGGTCCTTGACACCACAAACTGGCAGGATAGAGTGTCCTGGCTGAGTGCACATGCTCAGTGACTTTGTAAGCTGAGAATGTCTGACTTGACCGTCAATGCCCAAGCGAGGCACAGAGGATTCTGATAGGCAGGTGGGATCAGCGAGTTCCACAGGTTTCATCACACTTGCACCGGTGTGCAGAAGAAAAGATCTGACAACGCCATCCACTTTAAGGGTAATTTGAGGTATTTGTCTTGCAGATGAATTTTTACATGTCAGGAGCGTAGTGTCTTGCGGACCTGGCTTGCTTGCCCCTGTCCTATGGACAGGGTGCTTCACTGCTTTCTGCACTTCTTCCTTGACCTGTTTCTCTGGACCAACTCTTGGGTTGCATGGGTCCAGTCTCTTCGGGGGCGTGGGTGCTTTGCACTGGTTCCGGTAATGGCCAAACTTGCCACAGATGTAACACTTGACACTTCTTCTGTTTTCGCAGGGTGGTTGCACTTCCAGGTTAGTGGTCACCATGAGAGGGGCCATCCTCTGCACTCCTGGTTTGGACTCGGTCCCTTTGGCTACTGTGGACAATGGCATAATGGGTACTGTAGCGGCAGCGGGGTCCGGCCTGCTGATTGAAGCTGCGGTGGTAAGATGGGGCCTGCAGGTGCATCAGTGGCGAGGCCTGGGGGTGCCATGATACCGGCGGCTGCATCCCACCCAAGGTCTTGGGGCATTACAGGGGCTGTGGCTACATCTGCCATCACTTTTTCCCTCTGGTCTGACATAGCTTCTCCCCTTTGCTAACCTTATTGAGGTCGGTGTCTCCTCTCTGGAGTCTGCAGTGGTTCTTCCGGTGTGTCGTTCAGCACTTTGCAGCGTCTTCACCTCTGGCTCCCCTTCAGGCGTTCTCAGCAGCACAGCACCCGTTTCCTTCTTTGCGCTCGTTGTGGCCCTATAATGGTTGCAGTTTTGGCAACAATCGGCAATAAACAGTCTCCTAGGCACACATAAACCATTTTGCTGGGTCAGTCCACTGCCATTGGCCTGTTCTCAGGCCTAGCCACTATCCGTGGTTTCCTGATTGGCTGTCTCAGTCCATGCACAAAGGCCTGTGCCAACATTTGCCTGTGTATCTGGTAATGAATGGTGAAGCCCAAGTCTTGGAAAACTAGCATTACTTTGCCATGAAACTTCTTTACAGACTCTGTCTTGTCTTGGCTCATGTCATGTAAGCTGAGGGCTTGTCCTGCCAATCTGCCTTTGGCCCACTCTGAGCTGTTCAATTAGCTGTGGCCCTGACTCCCAAGCGTGTACATCTAATTCTGCTGGAAGTTTGAATTGGTCCTTCATGATTGGCCAGAGTGCATCACCTGCTTCTATTTCCATTCATGGCCCAGAGATCATTCCAGATGGCTGCATATGTTCGCTGGTTCTGCTACATTCTTCGGTAAAATGGCATGGGATGCATCCCTGGGTCTGGAGGATTGTCACCTGACTTGAAGTGCAGTGCACATAGTGTAATGGTGGTGCCTCTATCTGCCCCTGCATTCTTGGTGCCTGTGGGTTTCTTTCCCTAGTACTGGACAGCATGTATGATGTTCTCTCTTCATCTTCATCAGAGGCATAGTTGTGATAGCATGTACTAGGGTCATACACTGGCTGATTTCGGACTTAGAAGTTGCTTTTTTGTGTGATGATGTCTCCCCCTTGCTAAAGCTGTGATGGATTAGGCTAATAGTCCTATGTTGGTGTGAATGTAGGCAGCTCTGACCGGTGCTGAAATTGTACATTATCAGCAGATGTAGATGATGATGTCAGTACTCCCCCCTCTGCACCCAGGGCTGAGCTATCTGCTATGTCTGGGGGCTGCTCACTGCATTGTGTGTAGGGGGATTTTCACCTTCTTTCCCCGATATCAGCAATGGCTGATTGTGCCAGGGACATAGAAGGGGAACCTTGTGCTGTAAGCACCACATTGTTTGAATTGGGCATTGGCCCAGCAAAAGAAGAAGAAGGAGGGGTTGATTGAAGAAGAAGGAAAGAGGTGTGGAGAAGGAGAATGAGGAGACAGAGATAGAAAGGTGTGGTGAAGAGAAAGGAGGAGAATCAGGGTTTGCAGAAGGAGGTGGAGAGAGAGAGTGAGGAGAAGAGGGAGGATAGATGGGTGTTTGAAAAAGGAGGAAAGAGGTGTGGAGGAGAGAGAAGGAGGAGTAGAGAGGTGTAGAGGTGAGACAGAGGGAGAGAGAGAAAGAGAAGGAAAGTGTGGAGAAAGAGAAGAGGAAAGGAGAGTGAGAGAAAAGAAGGAGAGAAAGAGTGGCAGAGAAAAAGGAGGATAGAGAAGAGAATTCCTCCCCCCTCTGCAGTCCATGCAGAGGGCATGGTTGGAACTACGATGCCCTCTCCCTGTAGGGATAGGCGAGTCGCACCACAAGCTGTGCAAAAAAACCCCAACTCCCTATACCATGGATTCTGCTGAGAGCAGACTGCGCAGATCCAATATCTCCCGTCTTATACACACAAAAATCACTTCCTGGTTTGCTCACATAACTTTCTGTACCACCTAAACGAAGTAAGCTCTGCTGCTACTTCATACCATGTATTAGTATTCAGCAATCTAACATCAGCTAACTTCCCTTATTTTCCTTTCTACGTCATGCCATTCTGCAGCTTGAAGTCTGCCATTCTTATGAATTTCACATACTTTATACCTTCCAAAATTCTTCACATACTTAACACCTTCGTGTTCTGCCACTATCACTATCTGAGGGGCCGTTTTCTCTCCAGGAAGTAAAAGGCTTTCCTGTTGCTTGGCCACCTTATTCCCCATGGCAAAAGCAAAAAATGAAAAACACACAAAAAGGAAAAAAAGAAAACACCCAAAAACTTCTAAAAATGAGTATATAAATCTCAAAAAAAACAAAAAACGATAAAACCGTCAAAAACTTAGTTCACAACCAAAAACTCAAAATTTTGATACAAAAGGAAAAAAACTTTTTTCTTAAAAAGTAAAAGTTAAAGAGATTGAAGAAACTTAATAAAAAAAACTTAAACTTTAAAATGGAAAAAAAAGATAGAAGGAATACCTTCAAATGAGTAAAAAGTTAAAACGGCTTCTTCTTTTTTTTTTTCCCAAACTCTGCGCTCAACGCAGTCAGAGACACACACTTCCCCTTTTCTTATGCTATTGTATCCAATGTCACTAAAATCACGTACCTGAAAACACGTATTTCACAGCAAAAATGATAGATACTATTTAGTTTCACTTCTTCTAATAAATGCTATACCATAGCCAGCATTGCAGAAACAGCCAGAAAAAAAAAAAACAGATGTGACAGTGTGATTTATAATGCATATATCTCTGCTTGCAGCATGGACAAAAAAAGGGAAGTTCAGAAGAGAGAGAGAAAAAAAAAAACTTTCTTTTACAATTGTATGCTCTTAAAGCAGCAATACATGACTCAAGTAGAAACAGATACAGACATCCGGGAGATGCCCCTTTTCTATTCTGTGACACGTGCAGGTTGTGCTGGGAACAGACTACTGCCAATGGCACTGGGCACACCTGTGCCCGGGCCGCCTGATTGAGAAGCACAACAAGCGGGAAATCTATCACCCCGGTCCGGTCATCCTAACTGGATCGCCGGCACTACGGGAATCTGCAGTAGCCCTCTAATTTATCACTACCCATGCCTGGAGCCTGGGAATACCTGCCCCGGAACTACCTGTTCCTCCTATGCACGGGAATCCTGCAATAACTTATCGAGCGATTTGACCTCCTGCGGTCTGTTACCCAGCCACCACAAGCAAAAGTTACTGTTCCTTTCATCTCCTGGATCTTACACAAACACAGAACACATACACGGCACACAGCAGACACCTTGACTTATATCCCAGGGTTTGTTGGATACAGGCTTTGGACTTTTTACACTACCTGGGAATGCGGTGGTGACCACACCTGACCGGCAAGAGGTATAGACCCGGACTGGGCACAGGGGACTTTCAGGTAAGATGATAAAATTTTCTTACCTTACTTATGGAGCTGCTCAGTCTCCGTCCCGTGAACCAAGGCCGTGGCCAACACCTCCGTCTCTCCGGTCAGCAGGATCCTGTGTGTTTCATCCACGCCCCACGTTAGGCGCCATTTGATATGGAAATTTGGGTTGGATAAATCTATCCCTGTGTGTGTGCTGCTGCCGTTCCCAATAAGACTGAGTATTTTGAGCGCTCAAGGAATGAGACTGCACACCATTGTTGTGTCAATAACATTCCATTAATACTGATACTTTATTGTACATACATAGTTTTATAATTGCATATAGAAAGGAGTGGCTAGGGGTTGTTAGGGGTGGTTAGTTAATTACCATATTGTCTAGCTCCTCTGTCATTGGTTATCTAAACATATATGGAATATTATGATTAATGCACATATGAGTGCTGATTAAGCAACTAAAATTGAGCTCTCTGCATCTAGGACAAAGTTGAGACATCTGATCAGCACTTAATACATCTGGCGTTGTTCCGCTTTTGAGATGGAAAACCCCATACAATCTGACTGGCTTATATCAGTTTATGTCAGCCATTTTAAGCCATTGATTATAATGTATATATTAGCTGTGAGTATATGAGTATATATGATTATAGAGCAGAATACATGCAAGTGAGATCTACATGATATATATATTTCTATCACACCACTGCCTCTGCTGGATTGGAGTTTTGTCTCTCACACCTGTACTCCTTGCTTGGCCGTCAAACTGTGACCTCTTCTACCAGCGTTTCCAGATGTGAATTTTTTTAATAATTCAGCAAAAAGGGCCCTATGGTCCTCCAGAAATGTAGTACTCCTGTCTGCCTCTGGAATAAGAGATATAAAGTTCTCCTTGTTGCGTGAGTCTAGAATTGTCAACAATTAGTATTGCCTGTCACCTAAAATTTTGAGAACGCGAGGGTGACGGGAAAGGCAGCGTAACATAAACTCAGCCATGCGTGCAAGACTGCTAAAAGTCGATTCTTCCATGTCCTCACCAAGAGGACAACTGACCATGGTCTCCTCCTCCTTGTCTTCAGGCCTCCACGACTTTTGACAAACCTCAGTAATATCATTGTAAATACATCACTGTAAATACATTCCCCTGTAGTTTTTTTCTCCCCCACCTCATTGTAGATTGTAAGTTGTCACGTGGGGTTTTTTTTTGGGGGGGGTTTAATTATTGTTATCGTTGTTACTTAGTGTAGATTGTAAGCTGTCACAAGCAGGGTAGTTTGATTTCTGTTTAATTATTGTATTGTTATCGTTGCTACTTAGGACTGTTGTGTTTGAAACTGTAAATATGTTAATGCTATGTATATAACTATAAATATTAATATTAGAACACAGAGAAGCAGGATGGAGATGTTAATTATGGCATCATTGCCAATCACCATCTTGGTGAATTCCTCAAAGTTTTGGAGGATGGTACATATGTCTGACATCCATGTCCACTCCCAAGATCTTATGTGTGAAGTCAAAACTGAATACCGACAGCCTTATTGATGCTGGTAGTTTACAAATGCCTTCTTCTGCTCACAAATCCTTTCTAAAATATGCAGTGTAGAGTTCAAATGTATGGGGAGGACATGACACATCAGTCGGTGAGCCAGAAGCTTCAAGTGCTGCAGAATCACGGCAAGGGCGGATGAAGCTCTAGCTGACTTTCTAAAATGGGGTATGCAGAGCCTCGTACTTTTCCTAGCAGATCTGGCACCTCCGTGTTGCTTTTCTAAAAACGTTCAACAATGAGGTTAAGCACATGGGCCAGGCATGGCACGTGTGTGAGCTTGCCTCAACATAGAGCAGCCACCAGGTTCCAGCCATTGTCACACACGACCATGCCTGGCTGTAGGTTGAGCGGTGTCAGTCATAGATCTAAAAAAAACTGTTTTTTCAACCCTATTCAAACCCCACCCGCTCTTATCCTCCCTTCTTTTGAGGTTCGCTCTGTCCGTATCTATGCTCCCTCCAATCTCCAAATAGCTGTCATATACCGACCACCGAGCTCAGCCACTGAATTCATCGACCAATTCTCCACCTGGCTCCTTCACTTTCTCTCCGCTGACATCCCCACCATCATCATGGGTGACTTTAATATCCCTACTGACACCCGCCAGCCAGCAGCCTCCAAGCTACTGGACCTTACTTCATCCTTTGGACTCACTCAGTGGTCCTCCACAGCCACCCACACAGACGGACATACACTAGACCTCATATTCACCCGCCTCTGTTCCTTATCTAATCTCGCAACCTCTCCCTTCCCCCTATCTGACCACATCTACTCACCTTCTCATCCTTGTCCTCCTCACCCGCCCCCCATGTCCAGCCATTACCACATCCACGCAGAAACCTCGCACATCTAGACATTCACAGACTCTCAGACTCTCTCCTACCCCTGTCCTCCATATCTTCACTCCACAACACGGACAGCGCCACCGCGTTCTATAACTCCACTCTCACATCAGCCATAGACTCAGTCGCCCCTCTCATGCATGGCAAAGTGCGACGAACCAATAGGCAACCTTGGCATAACAATCTCACAAAAAAACTTAGACAAGCATCCAGGGTTGCAGAGCGACGTTGGAAGAAAACACGCCTGCCAGACGACTTCACTGCTTTCAAACAAGCTATATTTGACTTCAAATTAGCCCTCACCTCCGCTGAACAGACCTATTTCACTAACCTTGTATCTTCACTATCCTACAACTAGTGTTGAGCGATACCGTCCGATACTTGAAAGTATCGGTATCGGAAAGTATCGGCCGATACCGGCAAAGTATCGGATCTAATCCGATACCGATACCCGATACCAATACAAGTCAATGGGACTCAAGTATCGGACGGTATCCCTGATGGTTCCCAGGGTCTGAAGGAGAGGAAACTCTCCTTCAGGCCCTGGGATCCATATTAATGTGTAAAATAAAGAATTAAAATAAAAAATATTGATATTCTCACCTCTCCGACGCAGCCTGCACCTTATCGAGGGAACCGGCAGCCTTCTTTGCTTAAAATGCGCGCTTTTACTGCCTTCCGTGACGTCACGGCTTCTGATTGGTCGCGTGCCGCCCATGTGACCGCGACGCGACCAATCACAACAAGCCGTGACGTAATTTTCAGGTCCTGAATGCCTAATTCTAGAATTAGGCATTCAGGACCTGAAAATTACGTCACGGCTTGTTGTGATTGGTCACGTCGCGGTCACATGGGCGGCACGCGACCAATCAGAAGCCGTGACGTCACGGAAGGCAGTAAACGCGCGCATTTTAAGCAAAGAAGGCTGCCGGTTCCCTCGATAAGGTGCAGGCTGCGTCGGAGAGATGAGTATATCCCTATTTTTTATTTTAATTCTTTCTTTTACACATTGATATTAATCCCGATACCGATTCCCGATATCACAAAAGTATCGGATCTCGGTATCGGAATTCCGATAGCCGCAAGTATCGGCCGATACCCGATACTTGCGGTATCGGAATGCTCAACACTACCTACAACCCAAAACAACTGTTCAGCACATTGAACTCTCTCCTCCGCCCACCACTGCCACCCCCAACTCCCCTCATCTCCTCCGAGGACTTTGCCACCTACTTCAAAAACAAGATCGACCAAACAAGGCAAACCCTAACTGTTCCACGTCCCCAACCACTCCATATACCAGACCTCTGCCCTTCCCTAATAACCTCCCTCTCCAACATCACTGAAGGAGAGCTTACTCGCCTCTTCTCCAAATCACACCTCACTACCTGTGCACTTGACCCCATCCCCTCCCACTTGCTCCCCAACCTCACTAACATACTCATTCCAGCCCTAACCCATCTCTTCAACCTATCGCTATCTTCTGGCACCTTCCCCTCTGCCTTCAAACATGCCACCATCACACACATCCTCAAAAAAACTAACCTTGACCCAACTGCTATGCCCAGCTATCGCCCCATATCATTGCTCCCGTTTGCTTCAAAACTCCTTGAGCAGCATGTCCATGCTCAAATTTCCTCCCACCTCTCATCTAACTCTCTCCTTGACAACCTCCAATCTGGCTTCCACCCCAACCACTCCACCAAAACTGCCCTGACAAAAATTACTAATGACTTACTCACAGCCAAAGCTAACAGACAGTTCTCCAACCTCCTCCTTCTTGACCTGTCCTCTGCTTTTGACACAGTCGATCACTGCCTACTGCTACAGATTCTTTCTTCCCTTGGCATCAAAGACCTTGCCCTGTCCTGGATTGCCTCATACCTTTCCGACTGCACATTTAGTGTTTCCCACTCCCACACTACCTGCTCATCCCGCCCTCTCTCTGTTGGAGTCCCTCAAGGCTCTGTCCTAGGGCCCCTACTTTTTTTCCATCTATACCCTTGGCCTAGGGCAACTCATAAAGTCCCATGGCTTCCAGTACCACCTGTATGCGGACGAAACTCAGATCTACCTCTCTGGCTCAGATGTCGCCTCTCTTCTGTCCAGAATCCCGGAGTTTCTGTCAGCCATATCCTCCTTCTTCACCTCTCGCTTCCTAAAACTCAATGTAGACAAAACCGAACTCATCATCTTTCCCCCATCTCACGTATCCCCCCTACCTGATCTATCTATTATGGTAAGCAGCATCCTATTCTCTCCTGCACCTGAAATCCTCTGCCTCGGGGTAACTCTCGACTCTGCCTTGTCCTTCAAACTGCACGTTCAAACTCTTGCCACCTCCTGTCGCCTCCAACTCAAAAATATTGCCAGAATCTGTCCCTTCCTCACCCCACAATCTACTAAGACTCTTGTGCATGCCCTTATCATCTCCCGCCTCGACTACTGCAACACCCTCCTCTGTGGCCTCTCCGCTAACTCTCTTGCACCACTCCAGTCTGTCCTCAACTCTGCTGCCCGGCTAATCCACCTCTCTCCTCGCTACTCCCCTGCTTCTCCCCTTTGCAAATCCCTCCACTGGCTCCCAATTTCTCAACGAATCCAGTTCAAACTACTAACACTGATCTACAAAGCCATCCACAACCTGTCCCCTCCCTATATCTCTGAACTAATCTCCCAATACCTTCCCTCACATAATCTCCGATCCTCCCAAGACCTCCTACTCTCCACCACACTTATTCGGTCCTCACACAACCGCCTCCAAGATTTCTCCCGAATATCCCCCATCCTCTGGAATTCCATGCCTCAACACATTCGACTATCCACCACCCTCGGATCCTTCAGACGGAACCTGAAAACCCATCTCTTCAAGACAGCCTACAGCCTGCAATAACCATTCTGCCGCCTCGCCATCACCAGAGCAGCCGCCTCACCACCGCCAGAGCTGCTGCTCCTCCGACCTTCTGTCTCTTCCCCACTATCCCATAGAATGTAAGTCCGCAAGGACAGGGTCCTCTCCCCTCTGTACCTGTCTGTCACTGTAAACTTGATTACTGTAAATGTTATTTATAACCCTGTATGTAACCCCTTTCTCACGTACAGCACCATGGAATTAATGGTGCTATATAAATAAATAATAATAATAATAATAATAGATCTGCCTGCTGTTTCAGAGCTATCCACAACTTTTCATCATTGTGCGGCTTGTCACAGCATATTACCTTCAGCACAGCCTGTTGCCTCTTGGCTGAGGCAGTGCTGCAGTGCTTCCAGCTTGTGACTGATGTATTACTTTCGGAGATGGAGGCTGAAGAGGACGCGAAAGAGGAGGAGGTGCAGGAGCTGTAGACTGTGGGGGCAACCCAGATTGATGTAGGGCCTGCAATACTTGGGGTTGGAGGACGTGCACCATCCCAAGGTTGGACTGGGTCCCTGCTTCCACTATGTTAATCCAGTGTACCATTAGTGAGATGTACCGTCCCTGAACACAAGCACTTGTCCATGTGTCTGTGGTCAGGTGGACTTTCCCAATAACAGCATTGTGGAGGGCACAGGTAATGTTGTCGGGCACATGCTTGCTTGTGTGATGTCGTGACAACAGACCAGGAAAAATTGTGGCGGCTTGGTAACGAGTACCTTGTGATGGTCACCGCCATCAGGTTGCGGAAAGCTTACATCTCCCACGGGCCTAAAATACAACATTTCCAGAGCAAGCAGATGACAAATGTGTGAATTTAGTACTGAGGCGTTGGCTGCGTATTCCAGCTTGCGTTCTAAGGACTGGGGTATGGACAATTGAAAGCTGCACTGGGACAAGGACGTGGACGTGCTTGTTGATGGTGCTATTTCAGTTTGTGTACAACTGCAGATGCAGGGCATGAGGCATCTTAAAATGCACCATGGACAGGGGATTGGCTTGCACGCACAACATCGGAAGACGCAGTGGTATCACACACAGACACTGTTCATGGAGCCTTGTGTTCAACCAACAAAGTCAGGTGCTTTGCTGCCATGTGCCTAATCGTGCTTGTGGTGATTAGGATTGGATTTTTGCTACCAATGCTGCTGCGGGCATGGCCGGTGGTGCAAATGGCCTTTTTGGGTCTATCAGCACAGTCTTTAAGAAACAACCAGGCTGTTACAGGGACATTCAGTGTCTCCCTCTCCCACACCACCTCCTCACTTTGACCCCGGTATTTCAGTGTTCCCCAAGGCTCAGTTCTAGGACCCCAACTCTTCTCCATCCACACCTTCGGCCTGGGAAAGCTGATGTAATGACACGGTTTGCTATATCATCAGTACGCAGATCTACCTGTCTGTACCTGACCACCTCCTTAGTGACCAAAATCACATGTCTTCACTAGTGTTGAGCGATACCGTCCGATACTTGAAAATATCGGTATTGGAAAGTATCGGCCGATACCGGCAAAGTATCGGATCTAATCCGATACCGATACCCGATACCAATACAAGTCAATGGGACACCAAGTATCGGACGGTATCCTGTATGGTTCCCAGGGTCTGAAGGAGAGGAAACTCTCCTTCAGGCCCTGGGATCCATATCAATGTGTAAAAGAAAGAATTAAAATAAAAAATAGGGATATACTCACCCTCTGACGCGCCCAGAAGCTGCGGACGTCTTCTAAGGTATTTCAAGCGCTTGAAAGACCTTAGGTGATGTCACGGCTTTGTGATTGGTCGCGTAGCGGTCACGCGACCGCTACGGACCAATCAGAGCGCCGTGACGTCATCTAAGGCCCTTCAAGCACGCATTCTTAGGTACAACGGCTCCCGGTTACGGCGGTAAAGTCCAGGGGCCACCGGAGAGGTGAGTATATCCCTATTTTTTATTTTAATTCTTTCTTTTACACATTGATATTAATCCCGATACCGATTCCCGATACCACAAAAGTATCGGATCTCGGTATCGGAATTCCGATACCGCAAGTATCGGCCGATACCCGATACTTGCGGTATTGGAATGCACAACACTAGTCTTCACGCTATTTCATCCTTTTTTTCTGCTTGCTTTCAAAAAGTGGACATGGACAAAACAGAATACATCATCTTTCAACCATCTCACGCTAAATAGACATGAGAGCTGTGTATGCATCATTCGGTAACAGTTTAGTAAAAGGGAAAGTTTGCCCAAGAGAAAATGATTTTCCATACATTCCCAGCCTTTTTTGCACATGTTTTGAAGCTGTGATCTTCATCTTCTTGGTGTGGATGTTGTAAATTTCAAAGTCGTCATCAATACCATAATCGTCCATATCTTGTAAAGAGGAAATCTGGTGTTTCCCAGGGTACTGGTTATCTTCATTTAGTGGCATTCCTGTAACAGTGTTCGTTACACTATAACAAATAATTTTCAACTGTGTGTTATGTCGCTGCCACTGCCGCTCCCCGCGCCCTGCCATTCTCAAGTGTCCTCGGCATCCCGGCACATCTCCACTGCTGCGGCATCTTCCCCTCAGCGCTCTCTCCCGGGTTCTGCCGCTCATCGGGTGCGCGAGCATGCTAGGTTCAGCGCTGCGCGCGCACATTTCTGAACTCCGTTCTGGTACCTCCTTCCTGTCCTCTCTATTACCTTGGAGGACTCCTAAACTGGAAGTGTTATGCATCACTGCTTTATTACCCTGCCTCTTCCTTTCCCCTGTGCCTGATGCTCATTTCTTATTACAAGTGGTCTTGTCCGCACGCCTTTCTGTGTACCTTGTTTCCTGACTTGGTTCTTCCTTTGCTCTCCTTAGATCCAGTCCTTGGTGTCCGTCCTGTTTGCCCTGTGTTTCTGCCATGCCTGACAGCCCTGTGTTTCTGCCGTACCTGCCTGCCCTGTGTTTTCGCCTTCCAGCTCTTGTCTTTACCGAGTTCGTGCTCCTGTCTCCCACCTGTCAGTTCCCCTCCTCCATCCAGTCTGTGACTCTCTCTCTAGTCCATCCTTGTTTCCCAGCTGTCGTGGCGATATTCTCCCGCGGGTCTGCCCCTAACGCTCCCTGTATAGGGGGTGGTCCATCTGGTCAGGTCGCCCAAGGGAGGATCGTTGTCACTGTCCAGTGGGTCCACTCCTTGGTATTCTCACTTGAGTCCTCATAGTAGCATCAGGCCATGGATCCCGCTGGTGTCTCCGCTACACAAAAGTAGTTACTTTTCTTACGGGAGAACCAGACTAGGATCATGTCCTTTTTAAAAAATATGGAGTCTCGTCTCGCGGCCTTACAGTCCTCTGATCCAGGTAATGCCTCTCAGTTGGCCACTCTTCAGCAGGAGCTCGGCCAACAACGGGACACTCAGTCTCATATTCTCAACTATATGGCCTCAGTTGACAACCGGCTTCTCTCTCTCCAGAATGCCGCCTCTACTCCTGTCCAGGCTTCTGCTCTGCAATGCTCGCCTCATCTAGACAGACCTCCTCGGTATGGAGGGGATCCTAAATTATGTTGTGGGTTTCTTAACCAGTAGCAGTTACATTTTGAATTGTCACTGTTACTATACCCTACCGACCGAGCTAAGGTAGCTTTTGTGGTTTCCCATTTGGAGGGCGAGGCTTTGGCCTGGGTGAATCCTCTCTGGGAGCGTGACGATCCTTTGGTTTCCCAACTCACCCCCTTCTTAGAAGGTATTCCATGATCCTGGTCATTTGGTCTCAACCACTGAGTCCCTTTTCAACCTTCATCAGGGCACTCTCTCTGTTGGTCAGTACGCTATCCATTTCCATACACTGTCCTCAGATCTGGGCTGGAACAATGAGGCTTTGGTAGGAGCTTTTTGATGAGGTCTGTCATCTTGGATTAAAAATGAGCTGGCAGGGCGAGACACACCTACTTCATTGGATGATCTTATTTCTTTGGCGACTCGCATTGATTTACGCTTCCAGGAGCGTTCTCGCGAAGTCGCCAGAGAGAGGAGACCACTTTGTTTGTCCTCAGCTACACGTGGTCCCTTCAACTCTCAAACCGCTTTGGTCCCCACTCCTTCTTCTCCTGAGCCTATGCAGGTAGATCGTCTCAAGCCTGCAGAACAACACCGAAAGGACAGACTTGCACAGGGTCTTTGCTTTTATTGTGGCAGTGCCTCCCATCTTCTGCGTTCCTGTTCCCTGAAGCCGGGAAAACCCTCCGCCTAGGACAGGAAAGAGAGGTCTTCCTAGGTAGCCATGATTCCTCTCACCCTCTGAGGCTGTAAAGAGACTTGGAATTCCTGTCAGACCCTTGGAGACTCCTGGACAAATAGCTTCAGTTGATGGTCAGCCTTTGCGGAAGACCATCAACTTGGTCACCGAGGAAGTTGAAATTCAAATTGGAGCACTACACGATGAGAAGTTGTTTCTTTTGTCCTGCCCTCATTGTCTCATATGTTTCTTTTGGGTCTCCCCTGGTTAAGAGACCACGAACCTACCCTGGACTGGCATACCGGAGAGGTTCTATGTTGGGGACAATCTTGTCTGAATAGGTGCCTGCTTTCCATCAAGCCTGCAAGTTCCTCTCAGCCTGCTCCAGAACCTGCGAACCTGTCTTTGGCTTATTGCTCTTTTTCAGATGTCTTTAACAAGAAAGAGGCGGAGATTCTACCACCGCATCGTCCATATGATTATCTGATAGATCTTGTTCCTGGTACTACTCTTCCCAGAGGTCGTATTTACCCTCTGTCTCCGTCCGAGACTCAAGCCATGTCCAAATATGTACAAGAGAATCTGGCCAGAGGCTTTATTCGGAAGTCCTCCTCACCTGCAGGAGCAGGTTTTTTCTTTGTCAAGAAGAAGGATGGTTCTATTCAACCCTGCATTGATTACCGAGGCCTTAATAAAATCACGATTACAAATAAGTACCCACTCCTTCTCATTCCGGAACTCTTCGACCGTCTTCAAGGAGCATGAATCTTCACTAAACTGGATCTCCAAGGAGCTTATAATTTAATCCATATCCGCACAGGGGACGAATGGAAGACTGGGTTTAATACCAGAGATGGTCATTATGAGTATTTGGTTATGCCCTTCGGTTTATGCAATGCACCTGCAGTCTTCCAAGAATTGGTGAATGATGTCTTTTGGGATCTACTTTACACCTGTGCAGTAGTGTACTCGGACGATATTCTTGTGTTTTCACCAGACCTGCCTTCTCAAAGAAGAGATGTTCGACAAGTCCTTCAGCGTTTGAGGGAAAATCGCTTGTACGCTAAACTTGAAAAGTGTGCTTTTGAACAGTCGTCTCTTCCTTTCTTGGGTTTCATCATCTCCGATTCTGGTTTACGCATGGATCCGGGAAAAGTTTCTGCCGTGCTCGACTGGCCGCGTTCCCTCGGGATAAAAGCAATTCAGCGATTTCTCGAATTTGTGAATTATTATCGGCAGTTTATTCCTCACTTTTCTTCCTTGACCGCTCCTATCTCCTCTATGATACGAAAAGGGGCTAACCCTCACCAATGGTCAGCAGAAGCCGAAGAAGCTTTCCTGTCTCTCAAACAAGCATTTGCTTCAGATCCTTTACTCCAACGCCCTGAAGCTAGTAAACCTTTCATTCTTGAGGTTGATGACTCTGCTACCGGGGCCGGAGCAGTTCTTTCCCAGAAGTCCTCTTCCGGTCGCCTTGCTCCCTGTGGTTTTTTTCTCCCAAACTTTCTCCTCTTCTGAAAGGAACTATTCCATCGGCGATAAAGAACTTTTGGCTATCAAATTGGCACTGGAGGAGTGGAGGTATCTTTTGGAGGGAGCCTTACACCCCTTTGTGATCTATACGGACCATAAGAATTTGACATACATTCGTTCTGCGCACAGACTGAATCCCTGGCAGGCCAGGTGGGCCCTGTTCTTCTCCCGTTTTGACTTTGAGCTTCGCTTCCAGCCTGGTAATAAAAACTTCAAGGCCGACGCATTGTCAAGATCCGTCTTGTCGGGGAATATTGAGGAGGAGGCCACGCACATCATCGATCCATCTAAAATCATCACGGTTGCTCTGGTCAGTCTGGCCTCTTTACCTCCGGGTAAGACTTTTGTTTCTGAAGAGAACAGAAGACGTGTTCTACAATGGGGTCATGCCTCCAAACTGGCGGGACATGTCAGTTTCAAGAAGACCCTCATTCTTGTATCTCGCTACTACTGGTGGTCGACTCTTTTGCAGGATGTCCGAAGTTTCATTGCCTCTACTCCTTCTTGTGCTAAGAATAAGGTTCCTAGGCAGTTACCTTCTGGGCTTCTTCATCCTCTTCCGGTGCCTTCTATTCCGTGGCAACATATTGCAATGGATTTTATTACTGACCTGCCTCGTTCTTCTGGTTGCACTGTCATCTTCGTGGTCGTGGACTGATTTTCTAAGATGGCTCATTTCATTGCTCTCCCTGGTTTACCTTCAGCTCCTGAATTGGCGAAGATTTTTATCCATCATATTTTTCATATTCATGGTCTACCTCAACATATTGTTTCTGACCGAGGAGTCCAGTTCACTGCTCGATTCTGGAGATCTCTCTGTAAGTCGATGAACATCTCACTTGACTTCTCTTCGGCCTACCATCCGCAGACCAACGGCCAAGTGGAGCGTACAAATCAGATTTTGGTTGACTTACCTTTGTCATTTCTCCAATGCTCCTCAGAATGATTGGTCTGACTTACTACCGTGGGCCGAATTTGCCTATAATAACCATTCCAGCGAAGATTCTACCAAGTCTCCATTTTTTATCATCTACGGTCAACATCCCGGTCTTCCTCTACCGGTTCCTCCTGTCTCTGCTGTACCGACGGCTGATCTTCTGTCTAGAGAGTTCTCCAGGGTCTAGCAGGAGACCAAGTCCACTCTCGAACTAGCTCAGGATAGGATGAAGAGACATGTGGATAAAAGGCGTCTCGATTCTCCTTTATATAATCCTGGTCATAAGGTGTGGGTATCTTCTAAGTTTATCCACCTTAAAGTCCCTTCACATAAACTGGGACCCCGGTACATTGGACCTTTCGAGGTTTTGGCTCGCATTAATAATGTCTCTTACAAGTTTAAGTTACCCGCCTCTCTCCGTATTCCCAATTCCTTTCATGTGTCTCTGCTAAAGCCAGTGGTTTTCAATCAGTTTCATACCTCGACTCTTCATTCACCTTCGCCTGTTTTCGCGGATGATGTCTTTGAGGTTAAGTACATTCTTGCCATGAAAAAACTTAGAAGTAGAACTTTGTTTTTGGTCGACTGGAAGGGTTTTGGCCCTGAGGAGAGGTCCTGGGAGCCTTGAGAAAACATTAAAGCTCTTAGAATTTTAGCTAGGTTTCTTTCTAGCCTTAAACTAAGGGGGCGTAAAGGAGGGGTACTGTTACGTCGCTGCCACTGCCACTCCCCGTGCCCTGCCATACTCATGTGTTCTCGGCGGTTTTAGGAAGTTTTGCCCCCAGCAGTTTGCCTCCAGCAGTTCGCCCCCAGCAGTTCGCCCCCAGGTACACTTCGCCCCCGAACATTTCGCCCCCAGCATTTCGCCCCCAGGTTGTTTCGGCCCCGCACATTTCGCCCCCAGCAGTTCGCCCCCGGATGTTTTGCACCCGGATGTTTCGCACCCAGCAGTTCGCCCCCGGATGTTTCGCACCCAGCAGTTTGCCCCCAGATGTTTCGCCCCCAGCAGTTTGCCCCTAGATGTTTCACCCCCAGCAGTTCACCCCCGGATGTTTTGCCCCCAGCAGTTCGCCCCCAGCAGTTCGCCCCCAGCAGTTCGCCCCCGGATGTTTCCCACCCAGCAGTTCGCCCCTGGATGTTTCGCCCCCAGCAGTTCGCCCCTGGATGTTTCGTACCCAGCAGTTTGCCCCCAGATGTTTCACCCCCAGCAGTTTGCCCCTAGATGTTTCACCCCCAGCAGTTCGCCCCCGGATGTTTTGCCCCCAGCAGTTCGCCCCCAGCAGTTCGCCCCCGGATGTTTCCCACCCAGCAGTTCGCCCCCGGATGTTTCGCCCCCAGCAGTTCGCCCCCGGATGTTTCGTACCCAGCAGTTTGCCCCCGGATGTTTCGCCCCCGGATGTTTCGACCCGGATGTTTCGCACCCAGCAGTTCGCGCCCGGATGTTTCGCCCCCAGCAGTTCGCCCCGGATGTTTTGCCCCCAGCAGTTCGCCCCCAGATGTTTCACCCCCAGATGTTTCACCCAAGCAGTTCATCCCTGGATGTTTTGCCTCAAGCAATTTGCTCCTGGATCTTTCGCATCTGGGAAAGACCTGCCTGAACTGAACATTGGCAGGTTCGCTTATCACTAATAATACACCATATGAGTCTAAGATATAGAATTCTGATCAAATAAGTTTTTTTATTCTAAAACTTTGTTTTCTAGATGAATAATTTTACAAACAGACAGGAAAATAGTAGGATTTCATTGGTTACTAAGGAGGTCGTGCCCCCTTGGTAGCAGAACGGATCCTGGCTCCCTATGATACATTCAGGCCTGCTTGTTCACAGCCCTCTGCAAAGCTCCCCTTCACCCTCCGCTCATGTGCTCTGTCCCGGACAAGATGACGGCTCCCCCCTGCCTGTTTAAAGCTGTTACAGGACGGAACACATAGGGGGGCCTTTGCAGAGTGCTGTAAACCAGCAGCCCTTTATACATCATAGGGAATATATTGTTAGCTGCTTGCTCCTGTGCAACCACGCCCTCTAGAATCCATCCACAAGTACTGCTACTAAGGAGAAACAACCTCCTTAGTAACCACTGAAATCCTGCAGCACATGGAGCTTTAACTTGGATGAGACTTTTCACACAGAAGTGAAGCTGCTGGAATGTCTCCTTTGGAAATGAATATCATGGGCACAGGTACTATAACATAACATGTTTTTTGTAGATTTATGCATTAACTATATATATCAAAACTGTTTTAACAAGAAACATAAAAAGGTATAGAGGGGAAGGATTAGAGAAAAAGAGAAAATACAAATTACAGGTTATAATGCTTGAATTATTTTACAGCTAAAAACACTGCTCTCAAAACATACAATATGTGACCATGAACTAAAATTCAAAGCTGTAGGCAATGCCTCTCAGATAATCCATCAAGCTTCTATTATTGAAATCTTGCATGATACGTTTAAACCTTGCTGACATTGCAGCATACTTTTTGTTTCTTGCAGCGATGGGATTTCCTGCTATTATCTGAATAATTTCAAAACTATGGAGCTCTTGCTGATGTTTCAGACAGTTAATGAACTGGTATATATTTTGGAAAAGAGCACCACGTTTCTCGAAAGCTACGGTGCCATCCTTCGACATCATTATTTGTTCGCTGTTGATCATTCAATGTTCGTTCATACACATTCCAGAATTGAACTGGAAACAAAGCTGCTTGACGTCCTCTGCGATTCATTCGACCGATATAGCTGTCTTCAAAATAGTTGGCAATAGGTATTGCTTCTTGTGGAAAGTCAGGATCTTCCACCAATTCCTCAAATGATTGCACAACATTCTGTGGTGGTAGAAAGGCCAGGGCAGGTATCATGCATATCCAACGGGCAAATTCATGGCCACCTTGGTATTGCATCTTGAGTCCTTCATTTGGAACTTTACGCCAAACTGACTGTGATAGGTGGAAAAGCAACCAGTCTTCACAAGGTTGGGAATTCACTTTCAAATGCCTGTATTGCAGCTAGTTCAAAATCCAACATCAGGTTGTCTGGCTGCAGTCCAGGCTGCAAGTTCTTCAGCTCTTGCAGCAACCTCTGGTATGTAGAACGGCTCTTGTATGTCCGCAAGGTGTACACTAGCGGAACAACAAGGCCGCTGTGGACTACATGGATTGTGTAAAGTTGCTTAAACAAGGCTGGTGTAGTGAAAAACATGCCATCAGCAAACCACTCTTTACTTTGTGCCAGTAGATGGAGATTGTCTCTTGTTCCAAATATCAACATACGGCTGTGTCCATTTCCTAATTTAAAATGAAAGTATTAGTAGAGGAAATAACAGAAAAAGTGTAACAAGCAGCAGACAGAGAATTTTGGGATAAATTCACAAAAAAAATATCCTAATCAGAAGCCTCTGTTCATATCTCACATTAAAAACTCACATTTTGCTCCAGATTTTCTGATTTCATAATAAAAAAACTGAAGCAACATCTAGTGTGAAGGGGCCAACCAATAGTTTTTTACAACATATATTGTCCCAGTGGAAAATGATATATTTTTGTTTCAAATTAAAATTACTTCCAAACTTGAAATAGGTCACATTTTTAGGGTACCTTTAGACCCTTCAACTACACGGCCGTTCAGCACGGCCGATCGCCGCCATGCTGAACGGCCGTCTAGTTGACAGCCGCATCCAGACGCGGCGTGTGGCTGGACGTCTGAATGAACAACTGGGCGGGCCGCCCGCCTGAATGGGGCGTTCCATTCAGGCGGATGGGCACGCTAGTCGTCGGGTGGGCAGCGCGGACGTTCGTGACGTCTGCGCTGCCTATGCTGTCTCATCGAGAGGATTGTGCAGGACGCAAAAAATGGCAGTAAAATCACAAGTGTGCTTTTGGCCTAAGGCATAACTGAATGGTCCATTAGGCTGGGGTCATATGCAGCATTAATGTGTAAATCCCATCCACATGCTGATGAAAAAATTTTGTTTACAAAAAAAAAAACATGCAGTGCAGCATGTCAATGTATGCTGCCATTATACAAAGAAAATTCCAGCCATTCAGACAAGGGGCTGAAATCCTGCACTAAAACCTGCACCTAAATCCATAGAGTTAAGTGAAGATTTTGATACAGAATTAGGGTACCACAATAGTGGCCACAATTGCAGGCACAAATACATTCCTGTGGGATCTGCAATTGCTACCACAATTACAGCCGCTGCAGAGATGCTGCTCCGCAATCCCCTTCCGTCAGTGGGCACGAGGCCTCAGGCTTTATCCAGACAAGCTGGATTTACAGGCGTATTCCGTGCTGTGTTTCCTGCCTGAAATCCGCCCTTTCATGTCTATGGTGCGGGTTACGGGCGGATTCCGGCGGATTCCACCCAAGGGCATGGGCAAGAGGGAAACCTCCCGAAAAATGCCTGCAAACCATGGGAAATACGCTCGGTTTAGGCCATAGCAGGGCATGGCCACGCCCATAGCAGAGCTTGGCCACGTCCCCTATTTGCAGAAGCGTTTTGCCAAAGCGCTTGCAAAGTGCTTAAAAAGTGCTTGCAAGCAGCAGGCGAAACGCCTCTGCAAATCCTGGCGTATCTCACCTGAGCTCCGGAGTTCAGCCCGACCTGTCCACGGATCTGCAGGACTGAACTACGAGAGCCGAGGAATCAGCTGGCGATGGCAGTTCAGCCTGTGCATGCCGCAGACAGGCGAGGCTGAACTCCGGGGCAGCATCCAGGAATTATGATCCGATTTGTAGCCAGATCATGATGATGATCTGAAGTAGAAATTGGAATCCTCCGTAATCTGAAAACACTGTCTGGGCATACACGCCCGACGAACAGTGTGCGTATATATATATATATATATATATATATATATATATATATATATATATATATATATACATACACACACGCATGCGCGCACACACACACACACACACACACACACACACACACACACACACACTGTACGGGTGTACAGCGTGTGTGCATATTTAGCTTTAGTAAATGGCTCCAGGCTGCGCTGTTAAAAAATAAACAAACCCAGTTACTCACCTCTTTCTCCAGTGTCCAGTACTGGCTCCGGCTCCTATCCCAGCAGTGCAGGGAATCCCAAAATCCGGGCGGCGCATCGCCGCCTCTGTGCCTGCCGTACTATGAATACAATGGAGAGTAATCCCAGGACTGCTCACTAGACGGTCCTGGGAAAGCACCACATCACGTCACAGAACAGCCCGGCACATGTGCAGAGGTGGTGATGCACAACCCACAATGCATAGCGTTGGGATTTCGGAATTCCCTGCACCGCCGGAGACAGTGCTGGACACAGGAGAGTTGAATAACTGGGTTTGTTTATTTTTTAACAGCGCAGCTTGGGGCCATTATATATATGCAAGAAAGCTGGAAGAAGAGTGGCTCAACTGAGATTGTTGCTGAGGACTCAGTGTCCTGCTAGAGCAGGGGTTGGCTTCTGCCCGTACTTAACATGCATATATGAAGAAAGACCTCCGTGCTGCTGAAGTCCTATACAAATCCTTTATTGCATTACAAATAGTGTTGAGCAATACCGTCCGATACTTGAAAGTATCGGTATCGGAAAGTATCGGCCGATACCGGCAAAGTATCGGATCTAATCCGATACCGATACCCGATACCAATACAAGTCAATAGGACACCAAGTATCGGACGGTATCCTGTATGGTTCCCAGGGTCTGAAGGAGAGGAAACTCTCCTTCAGGCCCTGGGATCCATATCAATGTGTAAAAGAAAGAATTAAAATAAAAAATAGGGATATACTCACCCTCTGACGCAGCCTGGACTTTACCGCCGTAACCGGGAGCCGTTGTACCTAAGAATGCGCGCTTGAAGGGCCTTAGATGACGTCACGGCGCTCTGATTGGTCCGTAGCGGTCGCGTGACCGCTACGCGACCAATCACAAAGCAGTGACGTCACCTAAGGTCTTTCAAGCGCTTGAAATACCTTAGAAGACGTCCGCAGCTTCTGATTGGTCGCGTAGCGGTCGCGTGACCGCTACGCGACCAATCACAAAGCAGTGACGTCACCTAAGGTCTTTCAAGCGCGCATTTTTAGGTACAACGGCTCCCGGTTATGGCGGTAAAGTCCAGGCTGCGTCGGAGAGGTGAGTATATCCCTATTTTTTATTTTCATTCTTTCTTTTACACATTGATATTAATCCCGATACCGATTCCCGATTCCACAAAAGTATCGGATCTCGGTATCGGACTTCCGATACCCGCAAGTATCGGCCGATACCCGATACTTGCGGTATCGGAATGCTCAACACTAATTACAAAGTTCCAAAAGTGCCAGACCACCATCACCCACCCACATATATACATATATATACACTCACCGGCCACTTTATTAGGTACACCATGCTAGTAACGGGTTGGACCCCCTTTTGCCTTCAGAACTGCCTCAATTCTTCGTGGCATAGATTCAACAAGGTGCTGGAAGCATTCCTCAGAGATTTTGGTCCATATTGACATGATGGCATCACACAGTTGCCGCAGATTTGTCGGCTGCACATCCCAAAGATGCTCCATACAAGGCAGGATGGATCCATGCTTTCATGTTGTTTACGCCAAATTCTGACCCTACCATCCGAATGTCGCAGCAGAAATCGAGACTCATCAGACCAAGCAACGTTTTTCCAATCTTCTACTGTCCAATTTCGATGAGCTTGTACAAATTGTAGCCTCAGTTTCCTGTTCTTAGCTGAAAGGAGTGGTACCCGGTGTGGTCTTCTGCTGCTGTAGCCCATCTGCCTCAAAGTTCGACGCACTGTGCGTTCAGAGATGCTCTTAGGCCTACCTTGGTTGTAACGGGTGGCGATTTGAGTCACTGTTGCCTTTCTATCAGCTCGAACCAGTCTGCCCATTCTCCTCTGACCTCTGGCATCAACAAGGCATTTCCGCCCACAGAACTGCCGCTCACTGGATTTTTTTTCTTTTTCGGACCATTCTCTGTAAACCCTAGAGATGGTTGTGCGTGAAAATCCCAGTAGATCAGCAGTTTCTGAAATACTCAGACCAGCCCTTCTGGCACCAACAACCATGCCACGTTCAAAGGCACTCAAATCACCTTTCTTCCCCATACTGATGCTCGGTTTGAACTGCAGGAGATTGTCTTGACCATGTCTACATGCCTAAATGCACTGAGTTGCCGCCATGTGATTGGCTGATTAGAAATTAAGTGTTAACAAGAAGTTGGACAGGTGTACCTAATAAAGTGGCCGGTGAGTGTATATACACACACTGTTCAGGCATACAGTGTGCATATATATATATATATATATATATATATATATATATATATATATATATATATATATATATAATCTAGCTCTGGAGATTGGATCGGAATTAATTCCAACCTTTCGGCATGATCAGCCCGATCTGATCCTATCTTTCCAGTGATCGGCCAACACTAGTTGGAATCAGCAGGCCTCACTACATTATATTACCCTCAAAGTTTCCCTTGAAGGCAAAAATCACATAGTATTTTATATCAGCACCTTATAGTCTAGCATTTTTCACATTTGTGCAAAATAAACTTTGCAATAATTAGGCATAATGGAATTGTTTTAATACAATGTTAAATGGTTAAGTAGCTTACCAAAGTCATGCAGAAGGAACTGCTGCAGGACACCATCAATACTGATCTCCTGGAACTCCAGGGGGATAACAAGTTGATCAAGAGTTTGAGGTAACCTTGGGATATTGCCAAGTTGCCTTGCTAATCGTATTGTCCTCTTCAGTGATGCTTTCCTTGGGAGAAGTGCTGCAACATTAGAATGGGCTCCTGAAACGACGTCTGTGAGAATCTGTTGTGGTGTCTCCTGTGTTGTCCTTGTCCTGGTGACTGCCTCATTAACAAGTCGGATTGCTTCAGGTCTTGCAGCTTGTGCTGCGTGACTGTGAAGATTGACTACTTTCACAACTTCACCAGATTCTTCATTGGTCCAAACACGTCCCTTGCAAGTCGACCGTTTTTTACATACCCAGATGGAATGGACATCATCAGCGGTTCGTGTGGAAAATAAGTAAATGTGATTCTCATGGACCAACTTCCTCCTTCCACGTGTGGACAGAACTGAATTCATAGTAGTAGAAAGTGAATTGCTGTGGAAGCTGACTGATTTTTTGTGGCAGTACACTTCTCTCTTTGTGGAGATTTCAGACACTGCTACATTCTGATGTACAGATGGAATAAAAGCTAGTCTAATGTAACTTGCAGGACATGTGACCTGCTACTTGTTACATCTGCAACAAAACTTGCAACAAAGCAGGTCAGTGCTGGGTCAGGTAAAAGTTCAAAATTGTTTAGATTTTAGGCCTCTTGCACACTGTAATTTTAGAGTGATTTCACACTTGTGTTTGTGGCCGCCAGAGGTCGATCGGCTCTGGATCTGACATCCAGCTGACCCCAGGGCAATGCTGGCGGAATGCTGGCATTCCGCTTGCATTGCCCATAGAAGTGAACGGCTGGGTTCCGCGATCTGCAGCCGCCCGTTCGCTTTCGTAATGCCGCATTCCGCTATCAGTGTCAGAACAAAAAGTAGAGCATTTTCTTCTTTTCGTTCCGCTGCAGGTTAGCGGAATGCGGCATTACAGAAGCGAACGGGCGGCCTGTAGTGCATATGAAGCGGAAGTGTGAAAGCATCCTTATGCTGCCACTGTTTTAGAACTCCAAAGCACGTGCTTTACTGGCATTTTTCAGAGCGCTTTTGTGAGCGCTCTCGGTAATGACCCATAAGATACAGGCTATTGATGAACGCTAATTGCTCAAAAATAGCTCCTGTAATAAAATAAAAAGAGCTGGCCGAAACAACACCTCGCTTTTCCAGCCATTGACTTATCTACTATATAATTGTCTAAGGGTCACTTTCGTCTTTCCGTCTGTAACGTTTTATTCGTATATTCATTGGTCGCGGCGTCTGTCTGACATGTAAATGCAAGTCGCTGATTGGTCGTGGCAAAACGCCCATGACCATTGCCACGACCAATCAGCGACGGTCACAGCCTGCCAGAAAAATGTCCGCTGCTTCACTGCCCTGCACTCACCGCTGACCGCTCACACAGGGTTAATGCCAGCGATAACAGATCGCGGTGTACCGCACTCCGTTAACGCTGCTATTAACCCTGTGTGACCAACTCTTCGCTATTGATGGTGCCTATGCAGCATCAATAGTGAAAAGATGTAATGTTAAAAATAATTACGCTGTCCTCCGTGCCTCTCTCCAGTGCACGCCGTGCCTTCCGGTCTGAACGATGCTATGCGTCCAGGACCTGCGATGACATCACGGTCATGTGACCGCGACGTCATCACAGGTCCTATGCTCAGACCGGAAGCCACCGCCAGCACTGCAGAGAGGCACGAGGACTTCAAGGCCCGTGGCTGAGGTGAGTATATCTTTATTTTTATTTTTTTAACACGAATATAGTGCCCACATTCCTAGACTATTTGGGCAGTGCAATATACTACGTCGGCTGGCCAATATACTACGTGCACTGTGCAATTTACTACGTGGACTGTGCAATTTACTACGTGCGCTGTGCAATTTACTATGTGGACTGTGCAATTTACTACATGGACTGTGCAATTTACTACGTGCGCTGTCCAAAATACTACGTCGGCTGTCCAATATACTATGTGGCCTGTGCAATGTACTATGTGGACTGTCCAATATACTAAATAACCTGTGCAACATACCACGTGGCTGCGCCTTCTAGAATACCCGATACGTTAGAATCGGGCCACCATCTAGTACATTCAAAATTGGCAATCTTCTTAGCAATTTTCCAGTGCTTAGCACTTGGGAAAGTGGCTACTGGGAAAGAGGTCTTAGGGATAAAACACAAGGCCAAAATTCCCTGCCTAATTTGGGGCCAAAACATCTGGGGGCAAAAAGCTGGGGGCGAAACATCCGGAGGCGAACTGCTGGTTGCGAAACATCCAGGGGCAAACTGCTGGGGGCGAAACATCCAGGGGCGAACTGCTGGGGGTGAACTGCTGGGGGCAAAACATCCGGGGGCAAAACATTCGGGGGCGAACTGCTGGGGGAGAAACATCCGGAGGCGAACTGCTAGGGGCGAAACATCCGGGGGTGAACTGCTAGGTGCGAAACATCCGGGGGCGAACTGCTGGGGGCGAAATGTGTGAGGGCGAAATGTGTGGGGGCGAAACAACCTGGGGGCGAAATGTTCAGGGGCGAAGTGTACCTGGGGGCGAACTGCTGGGGGCGAAATGCTGGGGGCGAACTGCAGGGGGCGAAACTTCCAACTCCCGTCCTCGGCATCCCGGCTTGTCTCCACTGCTGCAGCGTCTTCCCCTCAGCACTCGCCCCCGTGTTCTGCCGCTTGTCGGGTGCGTGCGAACGCTAGGTTCAGCGCTGCGCGCGCACATTTCTGAACTCCGTTCTGGTACCTCCCTCCTGTCCTCTCTATTACCTTGGTTGACTCCTAAACTGGAAGTGCTATGCAGCGCCGCTTTATTACCCTGCCTCTTCCTTTCCCCTGTGCCTGATGCTCATTTGTTATTACAAGTGGTCTTGGCCGTATGCCTTTCTGTGTACCTTGTTTCCTGACTTGGTTCTTCCTTTGCTCTCCTTAGATCCAGTCCTTGGTGTCCTTCCTGTTTGCCCTGTGTTTCTGCTGTACCTGCCAGCCCTGTGTTTCTGCCGTACCTGCCTACCCTGTGTTTTCGCCTTCCAGCTCTTGTCTTTACCGAGTTCATGCTCCTGTCTCCCGCCTGTCAGTTCCCCGACTCTGTCCAGTCCGTGACTCTCTCTCTAGTCTATCCTTGTTTCCCAGCTGCCGTGGAGATAGTCTCCCACGGGTCTGCCCCTAACTCTCCCTGTATAGGGGGTGGTCCATCTGGTCAGCTCGCCCGAGGGAGGATCGATGTCACGGTCCAGTGGGTCCACTCCTTGTATTCTCACTTCATCCTGGATCTCATACCTCCCATAGCCACCGCTGTTATTAATCATGTACGTTCACATTCCTGTCATCACCATGCCCTTTTCCTGATCACTTCATCCAACAATTCATCCGCCATGTTTTTAAACAAAAAAAGCGCCTTCCCAGCAGCAACTGTGTCGGAAACCACTTTACAGTTTTGCAAGGTGTTTATGATGCCCGTAAATAATTATTTTTTTTAACCCCTTTCTGACATCAGACGTACTATCCCATCAAGGTGGGGTGGGCCCGTATGACCACCGACAGGATAGTATGTCCAGCGCGATTGGCCGCGCTCACGGGGGGAGCGCGGCCGATCGCGGCCGGGTGTCAGCTGACTATCGCAGCTGACATCTGGCACTATGTGCAAGGAGCGGTCACGGACCACCCCTGGCACATTAACCCCTGGCACACTGCGATCAAACATGATCGCAGTGTACCGGCGGTACAGGGAAGCATCACGCAGGGAGGGGGCTCCCTGCGTGCTTCCCTGAGACCCCCGGAGCAATGCGATGTAATCACGTTGCTCTGAGGGTCTCTTACCTCCTCCTCCCTGCAGCAGGCCCGGATCCAAGATGGCCGCAAGGTGGTCCTGCAGGGAGGTGGCTTCACAGCGCCTGCTCAGAGCAGGCGCCGGGACGCCTCCAGGAGCTGTGCATGTCAGATCGCCGATCTGACACAGTGCCCAGCAAAGTATCAGATCGGCGATCTTACACTATAACATGATGCCACCCCCCCCCCCCCGGGGCAATGTTAGAGTGTAAAAAAAAATATATATTCACATGTGTAAAAAAAATAAAAAAAAATTCCCCCAAAAAATTCCCCCAAAAAATATATATATTGTTCCTATAAATACATTTCTTTATCTAAATAAAAAAAATCAATAAAAGTACACATATTTAGTATCGCCGCATCCGTAACGACCCGTCCTATAAAACTGTCCCACTAGTTAAACCCTTTAGTGAACACCGCAAAAAAAAAAAAACGAGGCAAAAAACAATGCTTTATTATCATACCGCCAAACAAAAAGTGGAATAACACGCGATCAAAAAGACGGATATAAATAAACATGGTACCGATGAAAATGTCATCTTGTCCCGCAAAAAACGAGCCACCATACAGCATCATCAAAGAAAAAATAAAAAAGTTATAGTCCTCAGAATAAAGCGATGCAAAAATAATAATTTTTTCTATAAAATTGTTTTTATCGTATAAAAGTGCCAAAACATAAAAAATGATATAAATGAGGTATTACTGTAATCGTACTGACCCGAAGAATAGAACTGCTTTATCCATTTTACCAAATGCGGAACGGTAGAAACGCCTCCCCCAAAAGAAATTCATGAATAGCTGGTTTTTGGTCATTCTGCCTCCCAAAAATCAGAATAAAAAGCGATCAAAAATGTCACATGCCTGAAAATGTTACCAATGAAAACGTCAACTCGTCCCGCAAAAAACAAGACCTCACATGACTTTGTGGACCAAAATATGGAAAAATTATAGCTCTCAAAATGTGGTAACACAAAAAATATTTTTTGCAATAAAAAGCATCTTTAAGTGTGTGACGGCTGGCAGTCATAAAAATCCGCTTAAAAACCCACTATAAAAGTAAATCAAACCCCTCTTCATCACCCCCTTAGTTAGCGAAAAATTAAAAAAATTTAAAAATGTATTTATTTCTATTTACCCATTAGGGTTAGGGTTAGGGTTAGGGTTAGGGCTAGGGTTAGGGCTAGGGTTAGGGTTAGGGCTAGGGTTAGGGCTAGGGTTAGGGTTAGGGCTAGGGTTAGGGTTAAGGTTAGGGTTGGGGCTAGGGTTAAGGCTACAGATAGGGTTGGGGCTCAAGTTAGGGTTAGGGTTGGCGCTAAAGTTTGGGTTAGGGTTTGGATTACATTTACGGTTGGGAATAGGGTTGGGATTAGGGTTAGGGGTGTTTCAGGGTTAGGGGTGTGGTTAGGGTTACCGTTGGGATTAGGGTTAGGGATGTGTTTGGATTAGGGTTTCAGTTATAATTGGGGGTTTCCACTGTTTAGGTACATCAGGGGCTCTCCAAACGCGACATGGCGTCCGATCTCAATTCCAGCCAATTCTGCGTTGAAAAAGTAAAACAGTGTTCCTTCCATTCCGAGCTCTCCCGTGTGCCCAAACAGGGGTTTACCCCAACATATGGGGTATCAACGTACTCAGGACACATTGCACAACAACATTTGGGGTCCAATTTCTTCTGTTACCCTTGGGAAAATACAAAACTGGGGGCTAAAAAATAATTTTTCTGGAAAAAAAAGGATTTTTTATTTTCACGGCTCTGCATTATAAACTGTAGTGAAACACTTGGGGGTTCAAAGTTCTCACAACACATCTAGAGAAGTTCCTTGGGGGTCTAGTTTCCAATATGGGGTCACTTGTGGGGGGTTTCTACTGTTTAGGTACATTACAGGCTCTGCAAATGCAATGTGATGCCTGCAGTCCAATCCATCTAAGTCTGCATTCCAAATGACGCTCCTTCCCTTCCGAGCTCTGCCATGCACTCAAACGGTGGTTTCCCCCCACATATGGGGTATCAGCGTACTCAGGACACATTGGACAACAACTTTTCGGGTCCAATTTCTTCTGTTACCCTTGGGAAAATACAAAACTGGGGGCTAAAAAAGAATTTTTGTGGAAAAAAAAGGATTTTTTATTTTCACGGCTCTGCGTTATAAACTGTAGTGAAACACTTGGGGGTTCAAAGTTCTCACAACACATCTAGAAAAGTTTCTTGCGGGGTCTAGTTTCCAATATGGGGTTACTTGTGGGGGGTTTCTACTGTTTAGGTACATTAGGGGCTCTGCAAACGCAATGTGACGCCTGCAGACCAATCCATCTAAGTCTGCATTCCAAATGATGCTCCTTCCCTTCCGAGCTCTGCCATGCGCTCAAACGGTGGTCCCCCCCCACATATGGGGTATCAGTGTACTCAGGACAAATTGGACAAAAACTTTTGGGGTCCAATTTCAATTGTAACCGTTGGAAAAATACAAAACTGGGGGCTAAAATTTAATTTTTGTGAAAAAAAAAGGATTATTTATTTTCACGGCTCTGCGTTGTAAACTGTAGTGAAACACTTGGGTGTTCAAATTTCTCACAACACATCTAGATGAGTTCCTTAGGGGGTCTACTTTCCAAAATGGTGTCACTTGTGGGGGGTTTCAATGTTTAGGCACATCAGTGGCTCTCCAAACTCAACATGGCGTCCCATCTCAATTCCTGTCAATTTTGCATTGAAAAGTCAAACGGCACTCCTTCTCTTCCGAGCTCTGCTATGTGCCCAAACAGTGGTTTACCCCCACATATGGGGTATCAGCGTACTCAGGACAAATTGTACAACAACTTTTGGGGTCCATTTTCTCCTGTTACCCTTGGTAAAATAAAACAAATTGGAGCTGAATTAAATTTTTTGTGAAAAAAAGTAAAATGTTCATTTTTATTTAAACATTCCAAAAATTCCTGTGAACCACGTGAAGGGTTAATAAACTTCTTGAATGTGGTTTTGAGAACCTTGAGGGGTGTAGTTTTTAGAATGGTGTCACACTTGGTTATTTTCTATCATATAGACCCCTCAAAATGACTTCAAATGAGATGTGGTCCCTAAAAAAAATGGTGTTGTAAAAATGAGAAATTGCTGGTCAATTTTTAATCCTTATAACTCCCTAACAAAAAAAAATTTTGGTTCCAAAATTGTGCTGATGTAAAGTAAACATGTGGGAAATGTTACTTATTAAGTATTTTGTGTGACATATCTCTGTTATTTAATTGCATAAAAATTCAAAGTTGTAAAATTGCAAAATTTTCAAAATTTCCGCCAAATTTCCATTTTTTTCACAAATAAACACAGGTAATATCAAAGAAATTTTACTACTATCATGAAGTATAATATTCCTCGAGTAGTGTTGAGCATTCCGATACCGCAAGTATCGGGTATCGGCCGATACTTGCGGGTATCGGAATTCCGATACCGAGATCCGATACTTCTGTGGTATCGGGAATCGGTATCGGGATTAATATCAATGTGTAAAATAAAGAATTAAAATAAAAAATAGGGATATACTCACCTCTCCGGCGGCTCCTGGACTTTACCGCCGTAACCGGGAGCCGTTGTACCTAAGAATGTGTGCTTGAAGGGCCTTAGATGAGGTCACTGCGCTCTGATTGGTCCGTAGCGGTCGCGTGACCGCTACGCGACCAATCACAAAGCAGTGACGTCACCTAAGGTCTTTCAAGCGCTTGAAATACCTTAGAAGACGTCACTGCTTTGTGATTGGTCGCGTAGCGGTCACGCGACCGCTACGCGACCAATCAGAATCTGCGGACGTCTTCTAAGGTATTTCAAGCGCTTGAAAGACCTTAGGTGACGTCACTGCTTTGTGATTGGTCGCGTAGCGGTCACGCAACCGCTACGGACCAATCAGAGCGCAGTGACCTCATCTAAGGCCCTTCAAGCGCGCATTCTTAGGTACAACGGCTCCCGGTTATGGCGGTAAAGTCCAGGCTGCGTCGGAGGGTGAGTATATCCCTATTTTTTATTTTAATTCTTTCTTTTACACATTGATATGGATCCCAGGGCCTGAAGGAGAGTTTCCTCTCCTTCAGACCCTGGGAACCATACAGGATACCGTCCGATACTTGGTGTCCCATTGACTTGTATGGGTATCGGGTATCGGATTAGATCTGATACTTTGCCGGTATCGGCCGATACTTTCCGATACTTTTAAGTATCGGACGGTATCGCTCAACACTAGTCTCGAGAAAACAATGTCAGAATCATCAGGATGCATTGAAGCTTTCCAGAGTTATAACCTCATAAAGGGACAGTGGTCAGAATTGTAAAAATTGGCCTGGTCATTAACGTGCAAACCACCCTTGGGGGTAAAGGGGTTAAATAGCCCTCCCCGGGAAATGTTTGACAGCCCATGAACTTAGTGTATGGGCATTACAAGTCAAGGAGACCCGCTCATTGACATTGGGCCTACTTTTTAATGAGGCTTTCCTCCACTTCTCATCATTTTCCACCACTAGATCACCAGGGTTCATGTGTTCCGTGCTGCTACAGACAATCAATTTTTGGGCATGGGTGTCTTGGATGGCCATGCTATGTTTTTAATAAATGTATCCCCTTGGGGAAATGTTTGTCAGCCTATACACTTATTGTATGGGCATTACAAGTGTAGGAGACACAATCCTTTATATTGGGCCTAGGTTTTAATGCGTCCTTCATCAATTTCTCCTCATTCTCCATCACTAGATCACCAGGGTTCACGTGTTCTGTTCTGCTACAGACAGTCAATTTTTTGGAAAGGGTGTCTATGACCCACATGAAATATTTTGAAAAAATGTACCCCCCTATGAGCAAATGCCCTACTTCTTAACTCTGTCTCCTGCAGTGTGTCATTTAACTGCCACTAGATCACCAGTGTGAACGTGTTCTGTACTGTGCATTTTGGGCAAGGGGGCTGTGATGGCAATATTTTATTTAGTAAAGAAAGGACCCCACATTGGGGAATTGGGCATGACATTACATTGGGCCTCCTTCTTAACTCTGTCTCCTGCAATGTGTCCTTTAACTGCCAGTAGATTACCAGGGTGAACGTGCTCTGTATGGTGCATTATGGGCAAGGGGGCTGTGATGGCACTATTTTATTTAGAGTAAAAAAAGGACTCCACATTGGGGAATTGGGCATTACATTAAATTGGGCCTACTTTTTAACTCTGTCTCCTGCAATGTGTCTTTTAACGCCACTAGTTCACCAGGGTGAACGTGCTCTGTACTACGAATTTGGGGCAAGGGGGCTGTGATGGCACTATTTTATTGAGTAAAGAAAGGACCACACATTGGGGAATTGGGCATGACATTACATTGGACCTACTTCTTAACTCTGTCTCCTGCAATGTGTCCTTTAACTGCCACTAGATCACCAGGGTGAACATGCTCTGTATGGTGCATTTTGGGCAAGGGGGCTGTGATGGCACTATTTTATTTAGTAAATAAAGGACCCCATATTGGGGAATTGGGCATGATATTACATTGGGCCTACTTCTTAACTCTGTCTCCTGCAATGTGTCCTTTAACTGCCAGTAGATCACCAGGGTGAGCGCGCTCTGTATGGTGCATTATGGGCAAGGGGGCTGTGATGGCACTATTTTATTTAGAGTAAAAAAAGGACCCCACATTGGGGAATTGGGCATTACATTAAATTGGGCCTACTTTTTAACTCTGTCTCCTGCAATGTGTCCTTTAACTGCCACTAGATCACGAGGGTGAACGTGCTCTCTACGGTGCATTTTGGGCAAGGGGGCTGTGATGGCACTATCTTATTTAGTAAAGAAAGGACCCCACACTGGGGAATTGGGCATGACATTACATTGGGCCTACTTCTTAACTCTGTCTCCTGCAATGTGTCCTTTAACTGCCAGTACATCACCAGGGTGAACGCGCTCTGTATGGTGCATTATGGGCAAGGGGGCTGTGATGGCACTATTTTATTTAGAGTAAAAAAAGACCCCACATTGGGGAATTGGGCATGACATTACATTGGGCCTACTTCTTAACTCTGTCTCCTGCAATGTGTCCTTTAACTGCCACTAGATCACGAAGGTGAACGTGCTCTCTACGGTGCATTTTGGGCAAGGGGGCTGTGATGGCACTGTTTTATTTAGTAAAGAAAGGACCCCATATTGGGGAATTGGGCATTACATTAAATTGGGCCTACTTTTTACCTCTGTCTCCTGCAATGTGTCCTTTAACTGCAACTAGTTCACCAGGGTGAACGTGCTCTGTACGGTGAATTTTGGGCAAGGGGGTTGTGATAGCACTATTTCATTTAATAAAGAAAGGACCCCACATTGGGGAATTGGGCATGACATTACATTGGGCCTACTTCTTAACTCTGTCTCCTGCAATGTGTCCTTTAACTGCCACTAGATCACCAGGGTGAACGCGCTCTGTATGGTGCATTTTGGGCAATGGGGCTGTGATGGCACTATTTTATTTAGTAAAAAAAAGACCCCACATTGGGGAATTGGGCATGACATTAAATTGGGCCTACTTCTTAACTCTGTCTCCTGCAATGGCTCCTTTAACTGCCACTAGTTCACCAGGGTGAACGTAGTCTGTACGGTGCATTTTGGGCAAGGGGGCTGTGATGGCACTATTTTATTTAGTAATAAAAGGACCCCACATTGGGGAATTGGGCATTACATTAAATTGGGCCTACTTTTTAACTCTGTCTCCTGCAATGTGTCTTTTAACGCCACTAGTTCACCAGGGTGAACGTGCTCTGTACTACGAATTTGGGGCAAGGGGGCTGTGATGGCACTATTTTATTGAGTAAAGAAAGGACCACACATTGGGGAATTGGGCATGACATTACATTGGACCTACTTCTTAACTCTGTCTCCTGCAATGTGTCCTTTAACTGCCACTAGATCACCAGGGTGAACATGCTCTGTATGGTGCATTTTGGGCAAGGGGGCTGTGATGGCACTATTTTATTTAGTAAATAAAGGACCCCATATTGGGGAATTGGGCATGATATTACATTGGGCCTACTTCTTAACTCTGTCTCCTGCAATGTGTCCTTTAACTGCCAGTAGATCACCAGGGTGAGCGCGCTCTGTATGGTGCATTATGGGCAAGGGGGCTGTGATGGCACTATTTTATTTAGAGTAAAAAAAGGACCCCACATTGGGGAATTGGGCATTACATTAAATTGGGCCTACTTTTTAACTCTGTCTCCTGCAATGTGTCCTTTAACTGCCACTAGATCACGAGGGTGAACGTGCTCTCTACGGTGCATTTTGGGCAAGGGGGCTGTGTTGGCACTATCTTATTTAGTAAAGAAAGGACCCCACACTGGGGAATTGGGCATGACATTACATTGGGCCTACTTCTTAACTCTGTCTCCTGCAATGTGTCCTTTAACTGCCAGTACATCACCAGGGTGAACGCGCTCTGTATGGTGCATTATGGGCAAGGGGGCTGTGATGGCACTATTTTATTTAGAGTAAAAAAAGACCCCACATTGGGGAATTGGGCATGACATTACATTGGGCCTACTTCTTAACTCTGTCTCCTGCAATGTGTCCTTTAACTGCCACTAGATCACGAAGGTGAACGTGCTCTCTACGGTGCATTTTGGGCAAGGGGGCTGTGATGGCACTGTTTTATTTAGTAAAGAAAGGACCCCATATTGGGGAATTGGGCATTACATTAAATTGGGCCTACTTTTTACCTCTGTCTCCTGCAATGTGTCCTTTAACTGCAACTAGTTCACCAGGGTGAACGTGCTCTGTACGGTGAATTTTGGGCAAGGGGGTTGTGATAGCACTATTTCATTTAATAAAGAAAGGACCCCACATTGGGGAATTGGGCATGACATTACATTGGGCCTACTTCTTAACTCTGTCTCCTGCAATGTGTCCTTTAACTGCCACTAGATCACCAGGGTGAACGCGCTCTGTATGGTGCATTTTGGGCAATGGGGCTGTGATGGCACTATTTTATTTAGTAAAAAAAAGACCCCACATTGGGGAATTGGGCATGACATTAAATTGGGCCTACTTCTTAACTCTGTCTCCTGCAATGGCTCCTTTAACTGCCACTAGTTCACCAGGGTGAACGTAGTCTGTACGGTGCATTTTGGGCAAGGGGGCTGTGATGGCACTATTTTATTTAGTAATAAAAGGACCCCACATTGGGGAATTGGGCATTACATTAAATTAGGCCTACTTCTTAACTCTGTCTCCTGCAATATGTCCTTTAACTGCCACTAGTTCACCAGGGTAAACATGATCTGTACGGTGAATTTTGGACAAGGGTGCTGTGATGGCACTATTTTAGTTAGTAAAGAAAGTACCCCACATTGGGGAATTGTTTGTCAGCTCATGCCCTCCATTACAAGTCTCTGAGACCCACACCCCTATATTGGGCCTACTTCCTAACTCTGTTTCCTGCAATGTCTCTTCCTTATCTCCGACGACATGACCTGGGTGAATGTGTTCTGTACTTTTATAGGCCCCAGAATTTTGAGCAAGGGGGGCTGTGATGGCTATAGTATATTTTAAAAAAGGCACCCCCATTGGTGAAACCACATCCTTGTTGGCAAAGACTTCATAACATTTGTGTACCTTAAAGAGCTCACTTGAAAAGCTCCTTTTTGTGTTGCCTGATTGCTCACATTGGACACAATACACTTCATATAAATTTGATAAAGCAATGCTGTTAGTTTGGCTCAGTAGTTCATTACAAATATTTCTTTGTAGACTATATTAGTTTCTCTCCTTGAGAGTCATAACTTTGGCTGCCTCAAATGTACAAATGGCGAATATACAAATGGCAATTTGGAATCCAGATTAAAATACTGTATACCAAATGCATTCAGACAATCACATAGCTGCATTTCTTGTAAAACATTTACAGATGTGATAGACAATGCTCTTAGTGACACAATCTTGATAAATGTTTGTTTATTCACTTCACAAACAGTTCTAAGCCTCTATATGCTTGCTGTTTGTCATTGTAAAACATTAAGGTTTACTGAAACTCTGCCTGTGGTGGTTTGATCTAAATCCTTGTGGCTTTTATATTCTAGGGGTTTATGGCCCCTCGTCTGATGACTCCATGATATCTCAGTTTCATACAACCTTGAAAGCTGGGCACTTGAAGGTCTGGGTGAAACTAGAGTTACTACATAGTGTAAATCAATATATAAGACCAGAGAAACATGACTAAGACAGATGCCAAAACTGGGGTACCTGTACATGTACAGTGTGCTGATACCTGCATAACTGGGGATGCCCATGCAGTGTAGGTAATCTCCCAGGGGTTCTCTGTCTTGGTGTTGCTTCTCTGATATTCCAGACAGATGATGTTTAAAAGCCTCTTGTGGATGATGTAAGTATACTGTATGTAGTTAATCTTCATATATACGTAATCACTATATGTATTTAATCCTTATATGTACTTATTAACCTTTGTATGTTAACATATACAAAAGTGTGCGCACTCAAACTTGTAACACTTATACTGGGGAACTCAGGAGTCTCTTTGCGTGGAACAAGACAAAACTGAACACAGTTTGTAGGTGAAAAGTATATATTGAATACACACGGTGCTTCAAACAAGTGCAGAGAAAACTCAAGTCCATAACACTTTAACAACTTAACAATTCTGTAGGAAAACTCAGAGAGAAATGCAATCAGCAGTCTGTAAAGCACAGTCTATACTTGAGAACGCTGGAAGCAAATAAGTCTGTGTCTAGTCCATGCACAGATAAGCAAGTTCAAACCCCTTCACGACCTTGCCCTTTTCCATTTTTGCGCTCTCGTTTTTCACTCCCCTCCTTCCCAGAGCCATAACTTTTTATTTTTCCGTCAATATGGCCATGTGAGGGCTTGTTCTTTGTGGGACAAGTTGCACTTTTGAACGACATCATTGGTTTTAGCATGTCATGTACTAGAAAATGGGAAAAAAATTCCAAGTGCGGTGAAATTGCAAAAAAAGTGCAATCCCACACTTGTTTTTTGTTTGGCTTTTTTGCTAGGTTCACTAAAGTGGCCAAAACTGACCTGCCATTATGATTCTCCAGGTCATTACAAGTTCATAGACACCAAACATGTCTAGGTTACGTTTTACCTAAGTGGTAAAAAAAATAAAAAATCAAAATTTTCCAATACCAGTAGCGTCTCCATTTTTTGTGATCTGGGGTCAGGTGAGGGCTTATTTTTTGCGTGCCGAGCTGACATTTTTAATGGTACCATTTTGGTGCAGATATGTCCTTTGGATTGCCCGTTGCATGTTAATGCAGTGTCGTGGCGACCAAAAAAATGTAATTCTGGCGTTTTTAATTTTTTCTCGCTACGCTGTTTAGCGATCAGGTTAATCCTTTTTTTATTGATAGATTGGTTGATTCTGAACGCAGCGATACCAAATATGTGTAGGTTTGATTTTTTTTATTATTGTTTTATTTTGAATGGGGTGAAAGGGGGGTGATTTAAACTTTCATATTTTTTTCATATTTTTTTAAACTTTTTTTTTTTTTTACTTTTGCAATGCTTCAATAGCCTCCATGGGAGGCTAGAAGCTGGCACAACTCGATCGGCTCAGCTACAAGGGAGCGATCATCAGATCGCTCCTATGTAGCTGAACTCCTGCATTGCTATGAGCGCCAACCACAGGGTGGCACTCATAGGCACTCATAGCAATCCGGAATCAGCAACCATAGAGGTCTCAAGGACCTCTATCGTTACTATGCAGATGCATCGCTGACCCCCGATCATGTGACAAGGGTCAGAGATGCGCTCATTTCTGGCCCGATGGCCGGAAGCGACGGTTAAATGCCGCTGTCAGCATTTGACAGCGGCATTTAACTAGTTAATAGCAGCGAGTGAATCACAGTTTCACCCGCCGCTATTGCGGGCACATATCAGCTGTTCAAAACAGCTGACATGTTGCGGCTTTGAGGTGGGCTCAGCGCCGGAGCCCACATCAAAGCAGGGGATCCGACCTCCACAGTAATAGTACGGCGGAGGTCGTGAAAGGATTAAATTATCCAGGAAGACTTGGGTGGAAGTCTTAGATAAAGCAGCACAGTCCAGAGCTTTGCAGCTAATTAAACGAGGCAGAACCAGAGCAGCAACCAGCTTACGTGTTTAGTAGGGTTGAGCGAAACGGATCGTTCATTTTCATAAGTCGCCGACTTTTGGCAAAGTCGGCGTCTCATGAAACCGAGCCGATCCCTGTGTGGGGTCTGCCATGCAGTACGCGACTTTCGCGCCAAAGTCGCATTTCAAAGACGCTAAAAGCGCCATTTCTCAGCCAATGAAGGTGGACGCAGAGTGTGGGCAGCGTGATGACATAGATCTCAGTCCCCACCATCTTAAAGAAGGGCATTGCAGTGATTGGCTTGCTTTCTGCGGCGTCACAGGGGCTATAAAGGGGCGTTCCCGCCGACCGCCATCTTACTGCTGCTGATCTGAGCGTAGGGAGAGGTTGCTGCAGCTTCTTCGAAAGCAGGGATAGTGACAGGCAGGGTACATAAAGCTACAAACCGCTTGTGCTGTAGCGATTTCCACTGTCCAACACCACCTTTTGATTGCAGGGACAGTGGAAGCTACATTTTTTTTTCCTCAGCGCTGTAGCTCATTGGGCTGCACTAGAAGGCTCCCTGACCCTGATAGCTGCATTGCTGTGCCTGTGTGTACGCCGCTGTGCAAACCAACTGCTTTTTTCAAAGCAAAAATCCTGTTTTTCCTTCCTTTCTGCACAGCTATCTTGTGTGTTTGTCCACACTTTTGTGTGCAGCAGTCCTTTTTATAGCTGCCTGCCATACGTTTCTGAGATAACTGCAGGGAGATAAATATTGGCAAGTCTGCCTCCGTGCCATTGCTGTGTGTGGTATCTGTCTCTCATTGTGTGCCACCGAAAATACTTGGCCTTTTTTTTTTTTTTGGCTTAATTCTCCCTTTTCCAAAAAAAAAATTAGTGGGAGATAAATATTGGCAAGTCTGCCTCCGTGCCATTGCTGTGTGTGGCATCTGTCTCTCATTGTGTGGCACCGAAAACAGTGTAATACTTGGCCATTTTTATTTTTTTTTGGGTACATTCTCCCTTTTCCAAAAAAAAAATTAGTGGGAGATAAATATTGGCAAGTCTGCCTCCGTGCCATTGCTGTGTGTGGTATCTGTCTCTCATTGTGTGCCACCGAATACACTGTGTAATACTTGGCCATTTTTTTTGGGGGGGGGGTACATTCTCCCTTTTCCAAAAAAAAAATTAGTGGGAGATAAATATTGGCAAGTCTGCCTCCGTGCCATTGCTGTGTGTGGCATCTGTCTCTCATTGTGTGCCACCGAAAACCACTGTGTAATACTGGGCCTTTTTTTTTTTTTTAGGGTAAATTCTCCCAGAAAAAAAAAAAATAAATAGTGGGAGATTAAGATTGGCATTTCTGCTTGAGTGCTGGTCCTGTGTGTGCCATCTGTCTCAAATTATTGGGGCACAGAAAACCTAGTGTGTAACATTGGGCCTGATTTTCCTTTCAGTGTCAGGCACCTATAAAGGTATATATAAATCCTACAGAAGTTTGAGTTCACCTGATAAGTTGTTTTACAGTAACAAATAGCGTTACTTTGGTTACGTTTTGCAAACAATGAGGAAGTCTAGTGGAAGAGGTCGTGGCCGTGGGCAGTCATTGTCAGCTGGTAATGATGGTAGTGGTGGTGGAGCATCAGGTGGTCGTGGTAAAAGCAGTACAGCACCTAAGTCTCGAGTTGTTGAGCCAGGTTCGTTGTCTGGCTACACAAGGCCTCGAACGCTCTCTTTTCTGGGAGTAGGAAAACCACTTTTGAAGCCGGAGCAGGAGGAACAAGTATTGGCTTTCATTGCTGACTCTGCCTCTAACTCTTTCGCATCCTCCTCGGAAAGTGCCAAATGTCAGAGCAGTGCATCGTCAGTGGATGCTCCCGGTCAGGAACAAGTCGCTTCCTTGTGTCCTTCACTAAAAACAACAGTTAAGGATGCGTCAGTCGACACAACAGGTTACTCCATGGAGCTCTTTACACATACCGTTCCTGGGTTAGACAGTGAAACAGTTAACAGGCCATGCCCATTAGAAGTTGAATCGGACATGGAGTGCACAGATGCACAGCCACAGCCAGATTACTATGCTGTTCCTTTGACTCAGACAAGAACATTGCCCTCGCAATGTACTGAGGCAGAATCAAACCCAGCGGAGACTATGGTGCCCCGTCACGAATGCTATACCACCGGCTTACACGGTGACACAGACGAAATTGCACACGACATAGAAGAGGAGGTCATAGATGACCCAGTTGTGGACCCCGATTGGCAGCCATTGGGGGAACAGGGTGCAGGCGGCAGTAGTTCTGAAGCAGAGGAGGAGGAGCCGCAGCAGGCATCAACATCACAACAGGTTCCATCTACCGGGCCTGTATCTGGCCAAAAACGCGTGGCAAAAACAAAACCAGTTGGAGGACAGCGTGGCCATCCGGTTAAAGAAGCTCAGTCTGCAATGCCTGAAAAGGTATCCGATAGTAGAAAGAGTGCAGTCTGGCATTTTTTTAAACAACATCCAAATGATCAGCGCAAAGTCATCTGTCAAAAATGTTCAACTACCTTAAGCAAAGGTCAGAATCTTAAAAGTCTAAATACAAGTTGCATGCATAGACATTTATCCACCATGCATTTGCAAGCCTGGACTAACTACCAAACGTCCCTAAAGGTTGCAGCACCCTCGGCCAATGAAGCTAGTCAGCAACGCTACATCCCTTCCCTCCCTGTAAGCCCACCATTTCCTGCACCACTTGCAGTATCTGTGCAGCTTTCGTCGCCAGGCGAAAGCAGTCAGGGAATCACCAGGTTAGTAGTAGGAAACACTGCATGTAGGGCACCGGCAAGAATACCATCTCCAACCCTCTCTCACTCACCCATGTCCACCGGCACCACCGCTAGTTCCACGATCTCCAGCTCTCCAGTCCAGCTCACCCTACATGAGACTCTTGTTAGGAAAAGGAAGTACTCATCCTCGCATCCGCGTACACAGGGTTTGAACGCCCACATTGCTAGACTAATCTCATTAGAGATGATGCCCTACCGGTTAGTTGAAAGCGAAGCTTTCAAAGCGCTGATGGACTACGCTGTACCACGCTACGAGCTACCCAGTCGGCACTTCTTTTCTAGAAAAGCCATCCCAGCCCTCCAACAGCATGTTAAAGACCGCATCGTCCATGCACTCAGGCAGTCTGTGCCTACAAAGGTGCACCTGACAACAGATGCATGGACCAGTAGGCATGGCCAGGGACGTTACATGTCCATCACGGCACACTGGGTGAATGTGGTAGATGCAGGGTCCACAGGGGACAGCAATATTGGGACAGTTCTGCCTAGCCCACGTTCAAGGAAAGAGTTGGCTGTAGGCGTTTGCCCCCCCTCCTCCTCTTCCTCCTCCTTCTCCTGCAGAAGCGAGAGCTCGTCCACAGACCGCAGTCGCACATCCACTCCATCCGCAGCTGCCACTGTTGCACACCAGGTGTGCCATTATGGGACAGCTAGTGGCAAGTGTCAGCAGGCTGTATTGGCAATGAAGTGTTTGGGCGACAACAGACACACCGCAGAAGTTCTGTCCGAGTTCTTGCAGAAAGAAACTCAGTCATGGCTGGGCACTGTACATCTTGAGGCAGGCAAGGTAGTGAGTGATAACGGAAAGAATTTCATGGCTGCCATAGCCCTTTCCCAACTGAAACACATTCCTTGCCTGGCTCACACCTTAAACCTGGTGGTGCAGTGCTTCCTGAAAAGTTATCCGGGGTTACCCGACCTGCTCCTCAAGTGCGCAGACTTTGCTCGCATATCCGCCGTTCGCCTGTACACTCCAGCCGTATGCAGAACTATCAGCGTTCTTTGAACCTTCCTCAGCATCGCCTAATCATCGACGTTGCAACAAGGTGGAACTCCACACTGCACATGCTTCAGAGAGTGTGCGAACAGAGACGTGCTGTTATGTATTTGTGGGAGGATACATGGGCAGGCAGTTGGATGGCAGACATGGAGTTGTCAGGTGTGCAGTGGTCGAAGCTACAAGACCTGTGTCAAGTCCTTCAGTGTTTTGAGGAATGCACATGGCTGGTTAGTGCAGACAATGCAATAATAAGCATGAGCATCCCCCTAATGCGTCTGCTGATGCAAAGTTTGACGCACATAAAGGAGCAGGCGTCTGCAGCCGAGGAAGAGGAAAGCCTTGATGACAGTCAGCCATTGTCTGGTCAGGGCAGTGTAGAGGACGCGGTAGCGGGTGAAGAGGAGGAGGAGGACGATGAGGATGATGGGGATGAGTACTTTTTTAATGAGGAAGCTTCTCCTGGGCCAACAGAAATTAGTGGCGTTGCAAGGCCGGGTTCTGTTTTTGTAAGGGAGACAAGTGACGTAGATTTGCCTGTAACTGCCCCTCAAACCAGCACGACCGCAGATTTGCCAACTGGAACTTTGGCCCACATGGCGGATTATGCCTTACGTATCCTCAAAAAGGACCCACGCATTATTAAAATGATGAGCGATGACGATTACTGGTTGGCCTGCATCCTTGACCCTCGCTATAAAGGCAAATTGCAAAATATTATGCCACATGAGAACCTCGAACAAATATTAGCAACCAAACAAGCTACTCTTGTAGACCGTTTGATTCAGGCATTCCCAGCACACAGCGCCGGTGATGGTTCTCACACGAGCTGCAGGGGGCTACAGTTTAGAGGTGTTAGAGGTGCACAGATCAGAAGTGGCGTTGGACAGAGGGGTTTTCTGACCAGGTTGTGGAGTGATTTCGCAATGACCGCAGACAGGACAGGTACTGCAGCATCTATTCAAAGTGACAGGAGACAACATTTGTCCAGTATGGTTACTAACTATTTTTCAGCCCTTATTGATGTTCTCCCTCAACCGTCATTCCCATTTGATTACTGGGCATCCAAATTAGACACCTGGCCTGAATTGGCAGAATATGCGTTGCAGGAGCTTGCTTGCCCAGCAGCTAGTGTGCTATCAGAAAGAGTATTCAGTGCTGCTGGTTCAATATTAACCGAAAAAAGGACTCGTCTGGCTACCCAAAATGTGGATGATCTCACCTTCATTAAAATGAACCACTCCTGGATTTCAAATTATTTTGCCCCACCTTTCCCGGCTGACACCTAGCTTTCCTATAAAAAGGTCTTGCTTGTGGACTGGTCTTACTGAGTGTTCAAATCTCTTAATTTGCAGCAGCTGTTTGACCAGCATACGACATGTTTACACATCCCCCTATGGGAAAACTCCCCCCACGGGGCCGTTGTCTCACTCTCGACACTTGGCGCAAGCACCCGTTAGTTACAGTGCTGTTTGTCAGAGGAGGTGGGTGTGCTCGCTTTTGGTCGACGGCACTGCCACTGGGTCCCTCATAGTACAATGTAGTGTCTCAGGCGGTGGTGGTGCGCACCCAACGTCAGACACACCGTTGTAACATGAGGGGCCCTGGGGCGGTACCGCCGGCCACAAGAGAGTTCCCCCCCCAGCTCAAACTGTGCTCTACCACGTGCAAAATTATCTCGCACAGCTCCACCAATGTTTAGTCTATGCGCTGACATCATTCAATGCCTGGCACTGACAAACAATACCAATTTGTTGACATCTATGATGCTAGTTAAAGTAGTCTGGGTCAGTGTCCTATATTGACACCAGTAAATACTAATTTACTGCCAAATTACTTTGTCATAAACTCTGCAGATGAGCCCACCCCTGTACCTAAGCATGCCACCCTTTTTTTTATTTATAGTTGTTTTGCGAGACATTAACATCTATTTATTTTTTGGGAGTACTAACTGTGTCAGACACTTCTTGCAATACTCCTCCACTGACCACAATGCTGCCTGCTTGTGTATCCATGTAACCTATTTAAAACTGCCATGCCTGACTATTGTTTGTTATTTTAGGCCTTTGATAGCCTGTCTGCGGCCCCTACTTGTAATACTCCTCCACTGACCACAATGCTGCCTGCCTGTGTATCCATGTAACCGATTTAAAACTGCCATGCCTGCCTATTGTTTGTTATTTTAGGCCTTTGATAGCCTGTCTGCGGCCCCTACTTGCAATACTCCTCCACTGACCACAATGCTGCCTGGAGTGCCTGCCTGTGTATCCATGTAACCGATTTAAAACTGCCATGCCTGCCTATTGTTTGTTATTTTAGGCCTTTGTTAGCCTGTCTGCGGCCCCTACTTGCAATACTCCTCCACTGACCACAATGCTGCCTGCCTGTGTATCCATGTAACCGATTTAAAACTGCCATGCCTGACTATTGTTTGTTATTTTAGGCCTTTGATAGCCTGTCTGCGGCCCCTACTTGCAATACTCCTCCACTGACCACAATGCTGCCTGCCTGTGTATCCATGTAACCGATTTAAAACTGCCATGCCTGCCTATTGTTTGTTATTTTAGGCCTTTGATAGCCTGTCTGCGGCCCCTACTTGCAATACTCCTCCACTGACCACAATGCTGCCTGGAGTGCCTGCCTGTGTATCCATGTAACTGATTTAAAACTGCCATGCCTGCCTATTGTTTGTTATTTTAGGCCTTTGTTAACCTGTCTGCGGCCCCTACTTGCAATACTCCTCCACTGACCACAATGCTGCCTGCCTGTGTATCCATGTAACCGATTTAAAACTGCCATGCCTGACTATTGTTTGTTATTTTAGGCCTTTGATAGCCTGTCTGCGGCCCCTACTTGCAATACTCCTCCACTGACCACAATGCTGCCTGCCTGTGTATCCATGTAACCGATTTAAAACTGCCATGCCTGCCTATTGTTTGTTATTTTAGGCCTTTGATAGCCTGTCTGCGGCCCCTACTTGCAATACTCCTCCACTGACCACAATGCTGCCTGGAGTGCCTGCCTGTGTATCCATGTAACCGATTTAAAACTGCCATGCCTGCCTATTGTTTGTTATTTTAGGCCTTTGTTAGCCTGTCTGCGGCCCCTACTTGCAATACTCCTCCACTGACCACAATGCTGCCTGCCTGTGTAGCTATGTAACCGATTTAAAACTGCCATGCCTGACTATTGTTTGTTATTTTAGGCCTTTGATAGCCTGTCTGCGGCCCCTACTTGCAATACTCCTCCACTGACCACAATGCTGCCTGCCTGTGTATCCATGTAACCGATTTAAAACTGCCATGCCTGCCTATTGTTTGTTATTTTAGGCCTTTGATAGCCTGTCTGCGGCCCCTACTTGCAATACTCCTCCACTGACCACAATGCTGCCTGGAGTGCCTGCCTGTGTATCCATGTAACCGATTTAAAACTGCCATGCCTGCCTATTGTTTGTTATTTTAGGCCTTTGTTAACCTGTCTGCGGCCCCTACTTGCAATACTCCTCCACTGACCACAATGCTGCCTGGAGTGCCTGCCTGTGTATCCATGTAACCGATTTAAAACTGCCATGCCTGCCTATTGTTTGTTATTTTAGGCCTTTGTTAGCCTGTCTGCGGCCCCTACTTGCAATACTCCTCCACTGACCACAATGCTGCCTGCCTGTGTAGCTATGTAACCGATTTAAAACTGCCATGCCTGACTATTGTTTGTTATTTTAGGCCTTTGATAGCCTGTCTGCGGCCCCTACTTGCAATACTCCTCCACTGACCACAATGCTGCCTGCCTGTGTATCCATGTAACCGATTTAAAACTGCCATGCCTGCCTATTGTTTGTTATTTTAGGCCTTTGATAGCCTGTCTGCGGCCCCTACTTGCAATACTCCTCCACTGACCACAATGCTGCCTGGAGTGCCTGCCTGTGTATCCATGTAACCGATTTAAAACTGCCATGCCTGCCTATTGTTTGTTATTTTAGGCCTTTGTTAACCTGTCTGCGGCCCCTACTTGCAATACTCCTCCACTGACCACAATGCTGCCTGCCTGTGTATCCATGTAACCGATTTAAAACTGCCATGCCTGACTATTGTTTGTTATTTTAGGCCTTTGATAGCCTGTCTGCGGCCCCTACTTGCAATACTCCTCCACTGACCACAATGCTGCCTGCCTGTGTATCCATGTAACCGATTTAAAACTGCCATGCCTGCCTATTGTTTGTTATTTTAGGCCTTTGATAGCCTGTCTGCGGCCCCTACTTGCAATACTCCTCCACTGACCACAATGCTGCCTGGAGTGCCTGCCTGTGTATCCATGTAACCGATTTAAAACTGCCATGCCTGCCTATTGTTTGTTATTTTAGGCCTTTGTTAGCCTGTCTGCGGCCCCTACTTGCAATACTCCTCCACTGACCACAATGCTGCCTGCCTGTGTAGCTATGTAACCGATTTAAAACTGCCATGCCTGACTATTGTTTGTTATTTTAGGCCTTTGATAGCCTGTCTGCGGCCCCTACTTGCAATACTCCTCCACTGACCACAATGCTGCCTGGAGTGCCTGCCTGTGTATCCATGTAACCGATTTAAAACTGCCATGCCTGCCTATTGTTTGTTATTTTAGGCCTTTGATAGCCTGTCTGCGGCCCCTACTTGCAATACTCCTCCACTGACCACACCAATGCTGCCCGTGTACCCCTGGAACCTATTTAAAAGTTCATAGAGCCTAGTTATATATTTTATTTACTATTAATAAGGCCATGATGGACTACGCTGTACCACGCTACAAGCTAACCAGTCGACACTTCTTTTGCGAGAAAAGCCATCCCAACACTCCACCAGCATGTAAAAGACCGCATTGTCCATGCACTCTGGCAATCTGTGAGTACAAAGGTGCACCTGACAACAGACGCATGGACCTGTAGGCATGGCCATGGAAGATTACGTGTCCATTATGGCGCAATGGGTTAATGTGGTGGATGCATGGTCCACAGGGGACAGCCTACTAAGTCTGTCTGCAGTCCCTAATTCAAATTGTCCTCCACTGTCTAAATCGGAGCTTCCACCTTCTGGCTTTCGGCCTATAGTATCAGAAATTAAACTGCATTTGGCCTTCAACTTTGGTTACGGCCTACTAACGGTGTCTGCCCCTGCCTGGTGTTTGCCCTCAACTGAATAAAGCTGAGCTTCCACCTTCTGGCTTTCGGCCTATAGTATCAGATATTAAATTGCAATTGGCCTTCAACTTTGGTTACGGCCTACTAACGGTGTCTGCCCCTCCCTGGTGTTTGTCCTCAACTGAATAAAGCTGAGCTTCAACCTTCTGGCTCTAATTTTTTTTTTTTTTTTTACGTGCTGGTTGGGGCATAATACCTCTGTTTGCTGCTCCCTGGTGTTGACCTCAACTGAATAAAGCTGAGCTTCCACCTTCTGGCTTTCGGCCTATAGTATCAGATATTAAACTGCATTTGGCCTTCAACTTTGGTTACGGCCTACTAACAGTGTCTGCCCCTGCCTGGTGTTTTTCCTCAACTGAATAAAGCTGAGCTTCAATCTTCTGGCTCTCATTAAGTGCTGTGTTTTTAAAAATTGGTGGTTAGGGCCTACTAACGGTGTCTGCCCCTCCCTGGTGTTTGCCCTCAACTGAATAAAGCTGAGCTTCCACCTTCTGGCTTTCGGCCTATAGTATCAGATATTAAACTGCATTTGGCCTTCAACTTTGGTTACGGCCTACTAACGGTGTCTGCCCCTCCCTGGTGTTTTTCCTCAACTGAATAAAGCTGAGCTTCAACCTTCTGGCTCTCATTAAGTGCTGTGTTTTTAAAAATTGGTGGTTAGGGCCTACAAACGGTGTCTGCCCCTCCCTGGTGTTTGCCCTCAACTGAATAAAGCTGAGCTTCCACCTTCTGGCTCTAATTTTTTTTTTTTTTTTTTTAAGTGCTGGTTGGGGCATAATACCTCTGTTTGCTGCTCCCTGGTGTTGACCTCAACTGAATAAAGCTGAGCTTCCACCTTCTGGCTTTCGGCCTATAGTATCAGATATTAAACTGCATTTGGCCTTCAACTTTGGTTACGGCCTACTAACGGTGTCTGCCCCTGCCTGGTGTTTTTCCTCAACTGAATAAAGCTGAGCTTCAACCTTCTGGCTCTCATTAAGTGCTGTGTTTTTAAAAATTTGTGGTTAGGGCCTACTAACGGTGTCTGCCCCTCCCTGGTGTTTGCCCTCAACTGAATAAAGCTGAGCTTCAGTCTTTAGGCTTTTGGCCTAAAGTATCAGATATTAAACTGCATTTGGCCTATTAGTGTGTTTGGGCCCTTAAAACAGTGTCTGCTGCTCCTGGGTTTGCTACTCCACTGAACAAAGCAATGCCGCCTGTTTAGTCCTGTTACCAATTTTGAACTGCATTTAGCCTACTTTATTCTTTGGCCCTATATCTGTTTCCTCCTCATCCTGCCTATTGCCCAGCCACTGCTAGATGAGTCTGCTGGTACATTGACCTAGACCACTACATTCCCCTTGCACTCTACACAGCCAGAATCTGACCCTGCTGAAAGTAAGGTTCCCCTTCCCGCATGTTATACCACCTTACACAGGGACAAAGAGGAAGGTGCAGATGAAAGTGCAGGTTCCTTCATCAGGTGGGGGGGGCATACTCGTTGGCGACGTCACTGGCACAGGGCCCCTCAGAGTACACAAAAGTGTCGCTGCTGGTGGGAGGCGCCCCCGCCGTGCAAACACACCGCTGTACTTTGAGGGGCCCTGTGCCAGTGCCAATGCGAACGAGTGTGCCCCCCTGCTTGCTCAGGATCACAGCACTTGCAACGTTGAAATACTTACCTCTCCCTGCTCCACCGCCGTGACGTAGTCCACGATTCCTGGGCCCACTAAAACCTTGAACCAGCCCTACCCCCCACAACTTTTGCCAAATGACCCCCAAGTTCCATTGAACAACTATTATTATAAAGTTAATTAAGATTGACAAGCTTCAGAAACAAGAATGGATGTTTTTGGCATTAAAATGGGCACTGTAGGTGTTTTCCTGGCCTCCACTCACTGCCGACTATGCTTCCCCATTGACTTGCATTGGGTTTCGTGTTTCGGTCGATCCCCGACTTTTAGCGATAATCGGCCGACTGCACTCGACTCGACTCTGGACAAAGTCGGGTTTCACAAAACCCGACTCGATCTTTAAAAAATGGAAGTCGCTCAACCCTAGTTTTTAGCAATTGCAGGTGTAGGTACAGCAGCATAGAAGAAGCAACACGAACAGTCAGGAGCAGTAGGTACACTGAAACAGATAATTGCAGCAGGATCTCAGAGAGCGAGGAGCAGAATATTCACACAGGTTTGCAGGAGCAGCCAGGAAGTCCCAGGAGTAGTTTTGAGTGATACCTTCTGATATCGGGAAATATTGGATCGGATTGGATCGGACCGATACCCAAAAAATATCGGATATCACCGATTCCAATACCGGAAACCAATGCAAGTCAATGGGACACAAATATCGGAATGAAAATAAACCCTTTCTTTCCTTGCACATCCAGTTCGGGAGATGGGAAGAGTGTGGGCGTGGGCGGAGACTGTGCATGTCTGTGTGTGCGACCGGTGTCTGGGCGGGCCTCTCGGGGGTCTTTGTGTGTGTGTGCAGGCATCGTCCGATGGGACTACAAGTCCCTTCGGGCTATGCCTGCTACAATGACAGTGATTGACACATTAGCCAATGATGGGACAGTAGTTGTCCCATCATCCGGCTAATGTGTTGAATGTAAAAAAAACCCACAAAAATACATACTACATACAACATACTACATACATACTGCATACATACAACATACATACTACATACATACAACATACACACAGCATACATACATACATACTACATACACACAATACATTCATACATTACATACTGACATACAGTACATATAACATAGAGTACATACTCACCATCACTTGTCACTTTGATCCCCGAAGCCAGTGTCATCTGAAAAAAATAATAAAATAACAAACAAACAATATACTCCTTGATCTGCAGAAATCCACGCGTTTGTCCCACGATGATCTCCCATGGAGAACAGCAGCATCAGCTGATGCGACCGCTCTCTAGGGAAGGAATACATTGACGGGAGGGAGGTATCTGTCACGCTCATGCCCTGACTGGTGGGCGTGAGCTCGGGGGATTTGTGGCCCCACTGTGCCACAAACCAGACTGCCCTGGAAGGGGCGTGACTATGACAGCTGCCTGGGTTTTCACTGGAGCCTCTGATGGTGAGGTCAGGCTTGTGCAGCAAGCAGCTGCCCGGTGCTACTCCAGGGTGGTGTGTGGCTGTGGCTGCTGATCCCAGTTGGAGAACAGGAACACTAGGACAGGTGCAGGCATCAGGCAGGACTGGCAGAAGAGCACAGCTGAAACTCAGATGAGTAGGCTGACACGGCTGAGACACAGGGCTGGCAGAGACACGGCAGAGAACACAGGGCTGGCAGGCTCAGCAGAGAACACAGGGCTGGCAGGAACACAGGACTGGCAAGGACGGCAGGAACACAGGATTGGTTGGTGTGTATGAAGGAACAGGTAGGGACCTGTTCACACAGGAGGTGCAGGTGTGGATATGTAGTATGAAGAAACAGGTAGGGACCTGTTCACACTGGAGGTGCAGGTAAGAAAACAAGCAGAAAGGAATGAAGTATGAAGGAACAGGTTGGGACCTGTTCACACAGGAGATACAGGTACGGAAACAAGCCAGAAGGAAAGGAGACTGAAGGAACAGGTTGGGACCTGTTCACACAGGAAGAGAAGGCAAGGCTGCAGATAGGAGCGGTAGAGCAACAAGAGATAGCGCAGCAGCAAAAACCAAGCAGAGCGGAACCACAAGGAATGTGTAGAGAAGCTGCATCAAGAGGTTTCTGCAGCAGCAAAGCAGAGCAGAACCGCAAGGAATGCAGAGAGGAGCTGCAGCAAGAGATTACTGTAGCAGCAGGAGCGGAGCAGAGTAGAATGGAGCAGAACTGCAGGAGTGCGGAGCAGAGGTAAAGCCACAAAGGTACAGAGCAGGCAGAGCCACAAGAGTGCGGAGCGTAAGCAGGCTGAGAACACAAGGAAAGACACAGCAGGGAAGGAAGCCACAGACAAGGAGACCGAGATAAGACTAAGTTCAGACAAGGGAATGGAACAAGACAAGACACAAGAACAAAGACACAGGGACCAGGATATTCTGCCTCCTGGAGGGCGGAAAACAAGATCAAGGCAAGGAAAAAAGCCTCTAGAGAGGGAGTAACACAGAGCAAGGACTGGCAAACTCAGAAGCTAAGCACAAACTGAGCTAACACATTGCACAGGCCCAGTCCACTGGGTGGAACTGCACTAAATACTGGAGGCCTCCTGGCAATTGGTCAGGAACAGATTAGACAGATGCACCTGATTCCTATAAGAACCAGAGAGTTCAGGCGCCTCTCCCCTATGCACACAGCCAGGAAGCATGCAGAGAGCAGAGACACAGAATATGGAGCTGGCATGAAACAGAAACCACATACCTGGAGCAGTGGGTAAGATAGTGTGAGAGATGAGAGGCCATTCTGTGATGCCAGCAAAGTTGTTACAGTATCCTTTCGCACTGTATTCCTCCGCCACTGTAAAAAATAGTCCCTAGTCTCACTTTTGGCATTGCTGTGTGAGAAAGTTCCCACGCAGCAAATGCCATAAAGTGAGACCAGTGAACTAAGGTAACCTCGCAGTGACGCACTGCAGGAGCCATTGTCTCCTGTCAGTGTGTCACTAAAGGTCCTATAGAGCAGTGACATCACCTGATGTCACTGTTCTATAGGGGAGATCGTCGTGGGACCCTCATTAGTTGGACTACGGCGTTCAGGTAGTATGCGGTTTATTATTTTACGTTTTTTGCAGGCGCTGAAGTATGGTAAGTATGGTTAAATTAAGAATATTAAAATACTTTTTTCTGGCTGTGTCTTTATTATTTTTTTAACTCTTTCATTACTGTAGGATTAATACTGGATAGGCGTCTTATTGTCGCATCTCTATTATTAACCCTTCTTAATGTCACCTTACAATAGCAAGGTGACATTAACCCCTTATTACCCCATATCCCACTGCTACATGGGAGTGGGAAGAGAGGGGCTAAGTCCCAGAATTGGCGCATCTTACAGATGTGCCATTTCTGGGGCGGCTGCGGACTGGTATTTGTAGCCGGGAGGCCAATATCCATGGCCCCTCTCTAGGCTATGAATATCCGCCCGCAGCTGTCTGCGTAGCCTTTCTGGCTATAAAATATAGGGGACCCCACGTCATTTTTTGGGGGTCCCCCTATTTTAATAGCCAGTAAAGGCTACGCAGACAGCTGCGGGCTGATATTCATAGCCTGGGAGGGGCCATGGGTATAACCCCCTTCCCAGGATACAAATATTGGCCCCCGGCCGTCGGCTTTCCCCCTCTGGTGCAGAAAATTGCGTGGGAGCCCACGTCGTTTTTTTCCCGTTTGTTTCTTTATGTTCTTTTATCAACATCGGCCTATCTATGGATATATCTATCTATAGATATATCTATAGATACATAGATGTTTCTATCCATATATCTATCTGGCTAATTTCACACATCAGGTTTTTGCCGTCAGGTACAATCTGGCGAGTTTTGAAAAAACTATCCTTTTTTTTCTGCTGGATCTGTTTTTTCTCATAGAAATGTATTAGCGCCAGATTGCGCCTGATGACCACATGTTTCATCCGGTTTTTGCCGGATCCGTTAAAAAAGCTGTTTCCGCCAGATGGAAAACACATACAGAGGAACGTTTTTTCTGTCCGGTGAAAAAATGCACAGCAACGGATCCGGCAAAAAACGTAAGATGCGCCAATACCGGCACTTAGCCCCTCTCTTCCCACATCCGTGCAGTGGTGGGATATGGGGTAATAAGGGGTTAATGTCACCTTGCTATCCATTATTAATCCTACAGTAGTGAAAGAGTTAAAAAAAAATTAAGACACAGCCAAAAAAAAGTATTTTAATATTCTTAATTTAACCATACTTACCATACTTTAGCGCCTGCAAAAAACGTTAAAAAAAACCTGTATACTACCTGTCCGCTGTAGTCAATTAATAACGAGTGTCCCACGATGATCTCCCCTATAGAACAGTGACATCGGGTGATGAGACAATGGCTCCTGCAGTGCGTCACTGAGAGGTTACCTTAGTTCACTGGTCTCATTTTATGGCATTTGCTGCGTGGGAACTTTCTCACACAGCAATGCCAAAAGTGAGACTAGGGACTATTTTTTACAGTGGCGGAGAAATACAGTGCAGAAGGATACCTCCCTCCCGTCATTGTATTCCTGGAGCCCCCAGAGAGCGGTCGCATCAGCTGATGCTGCTGTTCTCCACGGGATCAGGGAGTATATTCTTTGTTTGTTATTTTAATATTTTTTACAGATGACACGGGCTTCGCGTAACAAAGTGACAAGTGATGGTGAGTATGTATTCTATGTTATATGTACTGTATGGCTATATGTATGTATTGTATGTAATGGATGAATATATTGTATGTAGTATGTATGTAGTATGTATGTTGTATGTATGCAGTATGTTGCATGTATGTATGCTGTATGTATGTAGTATGTTGTATGTATGTTGTATGTATGTAGTATGCATGTTGTATGTATGTAGTATGTATTGTAGCGTAGCGCCTACTACGTGTCTTGGGGACACTTGCTTGGCACGGGATTAACACATTCAGGCACGGTTTTCTTATAAAACAGAGTCTTTTAGGTTTATTTCTCACAACTTAAACCACATCCTCAGGAACTTAGTAACAGTTTGAACACCATCTGGACGTATTCAGCTTCACCACAGTTCGTATCTGACACCGGTCAGCATTACACACGGTTTTCAGACCGTTACCCATTGGCAACCTTCACGGGTTCCTGGACACCTCTTGGCCTCAGAGGTGCCCCATGCACAATGTCTGTCTCTTCTAACCCCGGTTAGCACAACACGGATCCTTTTCCGTTACCTGTTGGTGCCGCACAGGTTTCTCAGATACCTCTCCTCCACAGAGGTATCCTTCAGACGTTTCTCACTCTGACCCCGGTCAGTACAACACGGATCTCCATCCGTCCCACACACTGGCATGTGCTAGGTCCAGAGCCCTGCCATGTGTTCTTCAGGAATCCTATTCTCCAGGACTTCCAACACAGGCTTCCAGGACCTTCCGGCATAGACCATTCAGGTCCACACTCCAAGACCATGTGACCATCCCTCAGTCACATTATATAGTACTAACCACTCCCACAGGTGGGAGCGTGGATGTGTGGCTAGTTTGTCCCGCCCATCTCACACAACTAGCCTAGTAAGTCTCCCTTACCACTATACAAACTCTTGAGGGACTACAGGTCCCAGAACAACAACATTGCATCAGACTTACCACGCAGACTCCCTCTGTGACACATACAGTACAGACCAAAAGTTTGGACACACCTTCTAATTTAAAGATTTTTCTGTATTTTCATTACTATGAAAATTGTACATTCACACTGAAGGCATCAAAACTATGAATTAACACATGTGGAATTATATACTTAACAAAAAAGTGTGAAACAACTGAAATTATGTCTTATATTCTAGGTTCTTCAAAGTAGCCACCTTTTGCTTTGATGACTGTTTTGCACACTCTTGGCATTCTCTTGATGAGCTTCAAGAGGTAGTCACCAGGAATGGTCTTCCAACAATTTTGAAGGAGTTGCCAGAGATGCTTAGCACTTGTTGGCCCTTTTGCCTTCACTCTGCAGTCCAGCTCACCCCAAACCATCTCGATTGGGTTCAGGTCTTGTGATTGTGGAGGCCAGGTCATCTGGCGTAGCACCCCATCACTCACCTTCTTTGTCAAATAGCCCTTACACAGCCTGGAGGTGTGTTTGGCGTTATTGTCCTGTTGAAAAATAAATGATAATCCAACTAAATGCAAACCAGATGGAATAGCATGCCGCTGCAAGATGCTGTGGTAGCCATGCTGGTTCATAATGCCTTCAATTTTGAATAAATTCCCAACAGTGTCACCAGCAAAGCACCCCCACACCATCACACCTCCTCCTCCATGCTTCACGGTGGGAACAAAGCATGTAGAGTCCATCCGTTCACCTTTCTGAGTCGCACAAAGACACAGTGTTTGGAACCAAAGATCTCAAATTTGGACTCATGAGACCAAAGCACAGATTTTCACTGGTCTAATGTCCATTCCTTGTGTTCTTTAGCCCAAACAAGTCTTTTCTGCTTAGCAGTGGTTTCCTAGCAGTTATTTTACCATGAAGGCCCGCTGCACAAAGTCTCCTCTTAACAGTTGTTGTAGAGATGTGTCTGCTGCTAGAACTCTGTGTGGCATTGACTGGTCTCTAATCTGAGCTTCTGTTAACCTGCCATTTATGAGGCTGGTGACTCGGATAAACTTATTCTCAGAAGCAGAGGTGACTCTTGGTCTTCCTTTCCTGGGGCAGTCCTCATGTGAGCCAGTTTCTTTGTAGCCCTTGATGGTTTTTGCCACTGCACTTGGGGACACTTTCAAAGTTTGCCCAATTTTTCAGACTGACTGACCTTCATTTCTTAAAGTAATGATGGCCACTCGTTTTTCTTTACTTAGCTGCTTTTTTCTTGCCATAATACAAATTGTAACAGTCTATTCAGTAGGACTATCAACTGTGTATCCACCAGACTTCTGCACAACACAACTGATGGTCCCAACCCCATTTATAAGGCAAGAAATCCCACTTATTAAACCTGACAGGGCTCACCTGTGAAGTGAAAACCGTTCCCAGTGACTACCTCTTGAAGCTCATCAAGAGAATGCCAAGAGTGTGCAAAGCAGTCATCAAAGCAAAAGGTGACTACTTTGAAGAACCTAGAATATGACATAATTTCAGTTGCTTCACACTTTTTTGTTTAGTATATAATTCCACATGTGTTAATTCATAGTTTTAATGCCTTCAGTGTGAATGTACAATTTTCATAGTCATGAAAATACAGAAAAATCTTTAAATGAGAAGGTGTGTCCAAACTTTTGGTCTATACTGTATCTGCCATTCACAACACTGCCGGACTTTGTCTCGTCACAATTATGCCTCCAAGTGCATCTTGCAGTGCACACACAGCACCCCCTGGCTGTACCATTGGTCACTACACCACATCATGTAGTATGTATATATGTTGTATGTATGTAGTATGTACAGTGGGGAAAAAAAGTATTTAGTCAGTCAGCAATAGTGCAAGTTCCACCACTTAAAAAGATGAGAGGCGTCTGTAATTTACATCATAGGTAGACCTCAACTATGGGAGACAAACTGAGAAAAAAAAATCCAGAAAATCACATTGTCTGTTTTTTTAACATTTAATTTGCATATTATGGTGGAAAATAAGTATTTGGTCAGAAACAAAATTTCATCTCAATACTTTGTAAAATATCCTTTGTTGGCAATGACAGAGGTCAAACGTTTTCTGTAAGTCTTCACAAGGTTGCCACACACTGTTGTTGGTATGTTGGCCCATTCCTCCATGCAGATCTCCTCTAGAGCAGTGATGTTTTTGGCTTTTCGCTTGGCAACATGGACTTTCAACTCCCTCCAAAGGTTTTCTATAGGGTTGAGATCTGGAGACTGGCTAGGCCACTCCAGGACCTTGAAATGCTTCTTACGAAGCCACTCCTTCGTTGCCCTGGCGGTGTGCTTTGGATCATTGTCATGTTGAAAGACCCAGCCACGTTTCATCTTCAATGCCCTTGCTGATGGAAGGAGGTTTGCACTCAAAATCTCACGATACATGGCCCCATTCATTCTTTCATGTACCCGGATCAGTCGTTCTGGCCCCTTTGCAGAGAAACAGCCACAAAGCATGATGTTTCCACCACCATGCTTTACAGTAGGTATGGTGTTTGATGGATGCAACTCAGTATTCTTTTTCCTCCAAACACGACAAGTTGTGTTTCTACCAAACAGTTCCAGTTTGGTTTCATCAGACCATAGGACATTCTCCCAAAACTCCTCTGGCTCATCCAAATGCTCTCTAGCAAACTTCAGATGGGCCCGGACATGTACTGGCTTAAGCAGTGGGACACGTCTGGCACTGCAGGATCTGAGTCCATGGTGGCGTAGTGTGTTACTTATGGTAGGCCTTGTTACATTGGTCCCAGCTCTCTGCAGTTCATTCACTAGGTCCCCCCGCGTGGTTCTGGGATTTTTGCTCACCGTTCTTGTGATCATTCTGACCCCACGGGGTGGGATTTTGCGTGGAGCCCCAGATCGAGGGAGATTATCAGCGGTCTTGTATGTCTTCCATTTTCTAATTATTGCTCCCACTGTTAATTTCTTCACTCCAAGCTGGTTGGCTATTGCAGATTCAGTCTTCCCAGCCTGGTGCAGGGCTACAATTTTGTTTCTGGTGTCCTTTGACAGCTCTTTGGTCTTCACCATAGTGGAGTTTGGAGTCAGACTGTTTGAGGGTGTGCACAGGTGTCTTTTTATACTGATAACAAGTTTAAACAGGTGCCATTACTACAGGTAATGAGGGGAGGAAAGAGGAGACTCTTAAAGAAGAAGTTACAGGTCTGTGAGAGCCAGAAATCTTGATTGTTTGTTTCTGACCAAATACTTATTTTCCACCATAATATGCAAATTAAATGTTAAAAAAACACACAATGTGATTTTCTGGATTTTTTTGACTCAGTTTGTCTCCCATAGTTGAGGTCTACCTATGATGTAAATTACAGACGCCTCTCATCTTTTTAAGTGGTGGAACTTGCACTATTGCTGACTGACTAAATACTTTTTTGCCCCACTGTATGTTGTATGTATGTAGTATGTATGTAGCATGTATGTAGTATGTATGTAGTATGCATGTACTGTATGTAGTATGTTTGTAATATGCATGCAGTATGTATGTAGTATGTATGTGTTATGTATGTAGTTTGTATGTTGTATGTATGTAGTATGTATGTAGTATGTTGTATGTATGCATGTAGTATGTTGTATGTGTGTTGTATGTATGTAGTATGTTGTATGTATGTTGTATGTAGTATGTATATTGTATGTATGTATGTTGTGTGTATGTAGTATGTATGTAGTATGTAGTATGTATGTTGTAGTATGTTTGTGGGGTTTTTTACATTCAACACATTAGCCGGATGATGGGACTACTACTGTCCCATCATTGGCTAATGTGTCAATCACTGTTATTGTAGCAGGCATAGCCCAATGGGACTTGTAGCACACACACACACAAATACCCCTGAGAGGCCCGCACAGACCCCCTGCAGGCCCGCACAGACCCCGCCCCACACACAGACATGCAGCCTCCGCCACGCACCGCCCACCACGACATCATTTCAGCAGCCAATCACAGCCATGCCATTAGTTAACATGCCTAACATACCTAAAAGGATATGCCCACACTACTTAGGATCCTCATTGGCTGAATAAAATGAAACTGGCTCATTGCATTATGGGAACTTCCGATTCCGGTATTCGATATTCTGAAAGTATTGGAAGTCAGTATCGAAACTCCGATACAGCAAATATCGGTCGATACCCGATATTGCAGTATCGGAATGCTCAACACTACCCAGGAGCAAGACACATCAGCAGAATACTCTAGCACAGACTATAGTATGGGGAGAAGTTATAAGGCAGGGAGCCAAGGGCACATGATACAAAAGACGCCATCTTGGAAAAGGGCAAGCATGCCCAGAAGGTAACAAAAAACATTCAGAGTCCTGACAACACAATTCAATCATACTATTCCTTAATTTTGTAGTTTGCAATAAAATTGCCTTGTATTGCAAGTATTAGCCTTATTTAAAGCCGTATCTGAAACTTAGTGTTAAAAACATGGCAAATAAAATTGCCAAATTCTCCTGTAAATAATTCGGCAAAGAGGGAACCATCATACCATTAAAAAATACGAGTGGATTTTCATGGGCCCATCCAGTATGTGGGTTTCAAGGCGTAATGGGGTGCATATGACTATGCAGCAGGGCTGGCCTTGCTGCCAATGTGTAAAACAAAGGAGTACGGAGTACAAAATGCATATCGTAAAGTGGATTTTCATGGGCCCATCCAGAATGTGGGTTTCAAGGCGTAATGGGGTGCATATGACTGACTATGCAGCAGGGCTGGCCATGCTGCCAATGTGTAAAACAAAGGAGTACGGAGTACAAAATGCATATTGTAAAGTGGATTTTCATGGGCCCATCCAGTATTTGGGTTCAAAGGCTTATTGGGGTGCGTATGAATTGGTAGCAGGGCAGGCCTTGAATTCAATGCAACACTTTTTCAGGAGTCCCCCCCCTGGACATCTTATGAAAGGGTTATTGTGGTGCATCGAAATTCTTGATGCACCACATTGGGGAGGCTCATGGCAAATATAAATTTTTTGTGGATAAACTACGTTCTGTGGTGCCTTTCTTTGCGGATAAACGACGTTCTGTGGGGCCGGCTTATCAGGTGGGTGATAAGGTATGGTTATCCACCAAAAATATAAGGCTGAGAATTCCCTCTGCTAAGTTGGGCCCCAAGTTTACTGGTCTGTATGAAATTTTGGAGGTGATTAATCCTGTGGCCTTTCGCATGCGTTTGCCTCTGTCTTTGCGGATCCCCAATGTGTTCCATAAGGCACTTCTGAAGCCGTCGGTGCCCTCCTCTGGTGAGTCTCCTTCGTATCCACCGCCTGTTGTGGTAGATGGCCAGACCGAGTACGAGGTGGAACAGGTGGTGGATTCTTGTATGCTCCGCTGTTTACTTCAGTACTTTGTCCATTGGAAAGGATACGATCCTGAAGACCGGTCATGGGTGCCGGCGCGTTCGGTCCATGCTGATCGCTTGGTCCAGGCCTTTCATGCTCATCATCCAGGGAAGCCTGGGGGTCCTGTGTCCCCCCATTGAGAGGGGGGTACTGTCTTGGTCCAGTCCGGAGTTTATTTTCTTCTTTCCTCTCTTGGGACTGGTGATGCAGGGGTTAATCTCCTCAGCCTCGTTCTGAAGCTAACTGGGCTATTTCAGTCCCTCACAGCCTGCTGAACAGTGTTAGCGATAGTTCATGCTTCCCACCTTGAGCCCCCTGACCTGTATTCTGCTATTGGTGATCCTTGTGTCTCTGAATGCCTGTACCCGTGTATGACTCTATCTGATCTCTGGACTTTGCCTCTTGTTTTCCGTTTCTCATACCACGCTCCCCGATTGGCTACGACTCTGGCTTGTATCCCGACTTTGTCTTATGTCTCACGTTTTGGTTACCACGTTCCCGGTAGGCTCTGATTTCTTGCTTATCCCTGACTATTCTCCTGACTACCCCTGCATACAGTGCTGACCTCTCTGGGTACGACCTTGGCTTGTCTGACTTCTCTGATTACCTGTGACACCTGTGCCGTAGCTCAGTGTTGTTACGCTTAGTGTTTAACCTCTCTTCCCTCACCAGCTTCCCCTGGTGGAGATTTCACTACACCCTGACTGACTAAAACCAGGAAGCCTAACTATTCTTATGCCACTGTGCCCCTCCTACTCTAACTATATGCTACAGTGCCCCCCCCAATGGGCAAGTATGGACCCTACACTCCCTGACAGAAGTTATGTCGCTTATCCATGTTATGTAAATAAAAGCTTATAACCTGACGTTAAATTCATCAATTGGTTGTATAAATTATTCTTTTGAAAGCTGAAACCCTCCGAAATTTGGTTTAGGTTAAGAAAATAAATTGGCATCAATGCAGAAATATTGATCAGTTAATAGACACAGACTGGTCAGATTTTAGTAAGACAAAAGTTTTGTCGCTTGGTCATATAATGCACAAAATCTTAGTTTACATCCTCACCTGTGCTCAGTAAATGATCGGTTAATTAGTGTGTGTGTGTATAAAAAGAAACTCAGCACCCCAGACCTTCACTTGTACTGCAACTTGAGCTCTGGCAACATGCCAAAAATCCACCCTCCGACCAAAGCCTGGATTATCAAGAGGCTGAAGACCAGATCCACTGCAGAGGTGGCTGGCCCCTTTAATGTGTCTCAGCATCAAGTACAAAGAATTAAAGAAAGATTTGAAGAGACTGGAGATGTGTTTGACAAGCCCAGGTCCGGCAAACCCCGCAAGACAACTGCTCAGGAGGAACATTTGTTGGTTAGAAAATCCAAAGCAAGCCCGTCTTCCACTGCAGCAGAGCTCCAACAGGCCTCGTCACCTCAAGTCCCTGTGTCAAGTAGAACAGTTTGTAGGATTTTGTCTCGAAATGGCCTCCATGGTCGAATCAGTGCCCAGAATCCAGCACTAAACTAAAGGCAAATAAAAAACTGTGTGGCATTTGCAAAGTCCCACAGCCTGCTAAACAGATGGCGGCAGGAATAGTGGCAGAAGGTGGATTTCTCTGAAGAATCTTCAGTAGAATTACAGCACAGCTGCCGCAAATACTGCAGGAGACCTACTGGAGCCCGTATGGATCCAAAAAACACCCAGAAAAGTTAAATTTGGTGGTGGAAAGATCATGGTCTGGGGTTACATTCAGTATGGGATTGTGCGAAACATTTGCAAGGTGGAAGGCAATATCAATAGCCTAAAATATCAAGAAGCATTAGCTACCTCTTATATTCCAAATCATAAAAGGGGTCAAATTCTGCAGTAGGATGATGCTCCATCTCATACTTCCATCTCTACAACAAAATTCCTCCAGGCAAAAAAGATCAAGGTGCTCAAGGACGGGCCAGCCCAATCACCAGACATGAACATCATTGAGTATGTTTGGAGTAGGATGAAAGAGGAAGCTTGGAAGACAAAACCAAAGAATCTAGATTAACTCTGGGAGGCATGTAAGACTGCATTCTTTGCTATTCCTGATGACTTCATTAATAAATTGTGTGAATCATTGTTGAACCGCATGGATGCAGTCCTTCAAGCTCATGGAAGTCACACAAAATATTAAATATGACTCTAATAGCACCACAACTTCATTCACCAATGCTATGCAACATATATTTGTATTTTAAGTTAATTATTTGTTTGAATATCACATCACTTTCTGTGGGCGACAAAACTTTTGTCTTGCCAAAATCTGACCCTTCTGTGTCCATTAACTGATCAATATTTCTGCGTTGATGCCAATTTTTCTTAACCTAAACCACATTTCGGAGGGTTTCAGCTTTCAAAAGAATAATTTATACACCCAATGGATGAATTTAATGTCAGGTTATAAGCTTTTATTTACATAACATGGATAAGCGACATAACTTCTGTCAGGGAGTGTACGCCCCTATCACTATAATGGGCCTGGGGACAAACTTTCCTTATCAAAAGTGTGCAAACAGCTGTGCATGTAAAGGCATACATATAACAAGAGCAATACACAAGGGGTGCAGCAATACTCTTGCACACGGTGGTAATACACCTTATGTGTAGCAGTACCACCGTGTATGAACACATTAATAAAATATACGTTATTTGCATTCTCAAAGGGGTTGGGGAGAAGAGGGAACAAAAATACTTTCACATCCCCTACATCTGCTTCTTCCCTAAATAGTTCTTGCATAATTTGGAGGTGTGCTTTGGATCATTGTCCTGTTGTAGGATGAAATTGGCTCCAATCAAGCGCTGTCCACAGTGTATGGCATGGCATTGCAAAATGGAGTGATAGCCTTCCTTATTCAAAATCCCTTTTACCTTGTACAAATCTCCCACTTTACCAGCACCAAAACAACCCCAGACCATCACATTACCTCCACCATGCTTGACAGAAGGCGTCAGGCACTCTTCCAGCATCTTTTCAGTTGTTCTGTGTCTCACAAATGTTCTTCTGTGCGATCCAAACACCTCAAACTTGGTTTCGTCTGTCCATAACACTTTTTTCCAATCTTCCTCTGTCCAATGTTTGTGTTCTTTTGCCCATATTAATCTTTTCCTTTTATTAGCCAGTCTCAGATATGGCTTTTTCTTTGCCACTCTGCCCTGAAGCCCAGCATTCCGGAGCCGCCTCTTCACTGTAGATGTTGACACTGGCGTTTTGAGTGTACTACTTAATGAAGCTGCGAGTTGAGGACCTGTGAGGCGTCGCTTTCTCAAACTACAGACTCTAATGTACTTATCTTGTTGCTCTGCTGTGCAGTGGGGCCTCCTACTTCTCCTTCTACTCTGGTTAGAGCCTGTTTGTGCTCTCCTCTGAAGGGAGTAGTACACACCGTTGTAGGAAATCTTCCGTTTCTTTGCAGTTTCTTGCATGGAATAGCCTTCATTTCTAAGAACAAGAATAGACTGTCGAGTTTCACATGAAAGTTCTTTTTTCTGGCCATTTTGAGAGTTTAATGGAACCAACAAATGTAATGCTCCAGATTCTTAACTAGCTCAAAGGAAGGTCAGGTTTATAGGTTCTCCAATCAGCCAAACTGTTTTCAGCTGTGCTAACATACTTGCACAAGGGTTTTCATGGGTATTTTAACCATCCATTAGCCTTCTTACACAGTTAGCCAACACAAAGTACCATAAGAACACTGGAGTGATGGTTGTTGGAAATGGGCCTCTATACACCTATGAAGATATTGTATTACAAACAAGATGTTTGCAGCTAGAATAGTCATTTACCACATTAACAATGTATAGAGTATTTCTGAATCATTTAATGTTAGCTTCATTGGAAAAACTGCTTTTCTTTAAAAAATAAGGACATTTCCTAAACTTTGGAATGGTATTGTATATCAAAGAAATGTTATCACTAACATGATGTACAATATGTCACAAAAAAACATTCTCAGAATCAGTGGGATACGTTGAAGCGTTCCAGAGCTATAAAATAATAAACTAACAGTGGTAAGAATTTTAAAAATTGGCTTGGTCATTAAGTACCAAATTGGCTCTGTCACTAAGGGGTTAAATACTTGCAATAATTGGGGGCCCCATTTGAGCTTTTACTTTGGGGCCCATTCTGTTCAAGTTACGCCACTGCACATGATCAGCGCGTGAGCTTTGTGAGGATTCAGAAGTCCGCAGTCACATAGAGTCACTGCATACTTTAACCTCAAGCTTGGACAGCTACTTTAACCAAAAACACTGTACTAAGAATGATATCACCACCATATAGTGACCATGTAATGGTAATATCAGTTTTACACCAGTGCTCTGCATACCATATATGTGTGCATTGTGCAGGTTCTCACCAGTGATTTTCTCGCTGATTTTTGGAATTCATTTTCCCTTTTCCTTTGCATGCGGTCCAGGCCACCATGACCTCTTGTTCCATCCATAATGCGTCCCTGCAAAATGTAAAACATAGACATCTTCACTTTCCTGATTTTCTCACATTCTACCATATCTACACATACCACAACTGTGATACCTTATAATAATTCTTGTGTGCCTCCTTTAATAATGTTCCCTCTTTACCCTGTGCCTCCTTATAATAATAAACATATCCCCTGTGCTTTCTTATATTAATAACAATAATGACTCTTTGCTTCCCCTTAAATGATAATTTCCCCCCATTGTGACGCCTTATAGTAATGACCCTCAGTGCCTCTTTATTGTAATAATGCTCCTGAGCAAGGGCGTACATAGAAATAACAGGCTCCCCGTAGAAAAAGTCCTATCATGTCACAGTTAAAGAAGAGCGTATCTCTCAACATTTTAAGAAACAGAGAAAGCAATCTATTGCAGCACTTAGATAGTTATTTTGCCCCTCCTGAAGCCTCTAAATCAGTGTTTCTCAACTCCGGTCCTCAAGACCCCCCAACATGTCATGTTTTCAGGATTTCCTTACTATTACACAGATGATGAAATTATCACCTGTGCAGTTCTAAGGAAATCCTGAAAACTTGACCTGTTGGTGGGTCTTGAGGACTGGAGTTGAGAAACACTGCTCTAAATGGTCTTATTCACTATGATACCCCTTTCATGACTCCCGTAAAGTATTATGTCCCAACATAGTATGATGACCCCCACAAACCTTACACAAAGTGTGATGCCTTTCAGCACCCCACACAATAAGATTGTCACCACAGTCTCCCATGCAGTATAGTATCCAACACAGTCCCCAATGTACAGTATGAGAGGCACCACAGACCCCCAAACATTATGATCTGTACCACAGGCCCCTATATAAATTGTGATGTCCACCAAAGCCCTCGTACAGTATGATGACCCCACAGCCCCCTTACAGTACGATGTCCCCCATAACCATCCCATACAGTATGTTGGTGACCACAGCCCGCAACCTAGTATAATGTACCCCATAGACCTCCAGACAGGATAATGTCTACCACAGCCACTCCACAGAGTATGATGACCACCACATCCACCCTACACTGTAAGATGTTCCCCTCTCAGCCACCCACACACTATAATAGATCCCCCATACACCATGAAGATCCCCCATAGCTCCAATTATGTATGACGGTCCACCCACAGCACCCTATATAGTATAAGGGTACATATCACAACCCCTATATAGTATGATGGTCCATCGCACAGCCCCCGTATAGTATGATGGTCCTTCTAACAGCTCCCTGTATAGTATTATGGTGCCCCCAAATCCCCTCCTTTAGTATGATGGTACACCTCACAGCTCCTATGTATGAAGGTACCCCCAACAGCCCCCATGTTGTATGATGGTTCACCTCATAGCCCTCTACATAGTATTATGGTCCTCTCCACAGTCTCCCATATAGTATGATGGTCTTCCCAACAGCCCCCTATGTGGTATGATGGTCCCCCCAACAATACACTACATTGTATGGTTGGCGGTTCACCTCACAGTCCCTTATATACTATTATTGTCCAACTCACAGCACCCTATATAGTGTGATAGTCCCTTACAACCCCCAAAAATAAAAAAAATCTCTATACTCACCTAAATACCTCCTCCTCCGTAGCATCTGACTCCTCTTCTATCCATTCTCATAGTGGATGCTGAAGCGCAATTCAGTGACATCATGGCACCACCGACGTCCCCTGTTGGTGCTGGTTCCCTGCAGGTCACAGACAGAAGTGGCGCCCACGGTCTGCTAGGGTAAGTGATGTAGCTAGCAACTTTGTGCTCTATCACAACTGTTAACAGTATGGGCGTCTTGAGGATGCTGATTCTGATAACAATGTAGCAGATAAAGCGGCCCACTATCAGACAGGCCCTTCTGTCATTTGCCAGAATTGCCAGATGTCCAGTCCAGCCCTGATCAAAAGGGATCAGGATTGACACTGCGTTATGGGAATGTAAATAATATTTTCAACCTATAAATGTCAAGTCATTGTAGATGAAGAGTAGATGTAAATTTGATAGCCATCTTGGTTATGTACATACAAATAAGTTTGTTGCGACACATCTCAGAGACATAGTGCATACACACCCACGTACATGCCCACTGGCCACATGAAGTGATGACGCATTTCAATGGCGTGGCGTGGTCACATGGCTCTGGTACTTCTGGGACCAGATGCCATTTATTCCCGACATTTGCACTCTGCAGACAGCTCCTCCACAAGCGTCGCAGGTCGCATTCACAAGCACGGATTTTCCGTGGTTCTTCCTTCCAAGCATTCAGGTATTCTCCTCCCATTGTCATCATTATTGCATTTCCAGGGATTTTTTGATTCCTTGTATCCTCTTCTGGTTCTCACCATGTTGTTCATATGTGATATAAACTATGTTTCTACCTTCCCCCCTCCCCAGGTATTCCCTCCTCTTTTTGTGTCTCCTTTATTTTCACTGATCTCATGCTGGAAATCCACCTTCACAAAATCAGGAATCCTATACACCCTATATGCCTTTCTCACCAGGAGTTGCCTCTCTCTCCCCCAGATCCCTTGTAGGACGTTCCTGTATCCTTTTCTGAATATAGTCATGTGAGCTTGTGTAGCCAGCACTTTATTGTTATTGATTGCAGTTTCTGCATTTACCATTCTGGTCTAATATGTTTATGAAAATTTGCATATAACACTAGAGGACAGAGTTATGAATTTAATAACTATTTATCTTCTAGCACGATTGTTGTTATTTTTTGTGCCACAAATATATCATTTATATGTATTATATGAGCCCTTCTTTTTTACTGTACACTTCTCTCCCCCTTTCTTTTAGTTCTGATGAAGGTCTGAATTAAGACTGAAAACGTTCAATGTAACCTTCAACGCGAAATTAAAAAGGAGCTTTATTTCGTCATATCTCACTTTGAGTGCCAAGTTCCTTATTTCGTCAGTACGTATGCGCTGGAAACCCTACTTGTGCACCATTCACACCAACTACAAGCGTGCCGTATATGTCTTTTGTCTGTATAAAGGCTTCATCCAGCTCTGGCTGTCCACTTTTTCTGCTGGAACTGGCATTTTCTTAGTTGAGAAGAAAGGCCATTCTCTTTGGGCATGTATTTACTACATACAGATAATTGTATTACCTCCAATAATTGAAATTCTCTTCCACTTGTTTAAGGTCAGACAAGATTTTCTGCCATCTAGATCTCAGAAAGAAACCCAAAGATAGAATCATAATAAGCAAATACCCTACTAACAACTGCTAACACGTTAACATTGACATTGTCTGATTTGCATGTCAAGGTTTTTCTCACTTTTGGCTCCCAGAATAGCACAGCATCTGGCACCATTCCGCAGATCAAAATAATTGGAAACATCAACAAAACCCGCATGGACCCAAAGATAAGACGATATGGTCTTTTTGGTCAATCATACGATGGATCTGACACGGCATTATGCCTCCTAACATGGAAGAACACCATAGCACCATTGTGAACAAAGTCTAGAATGGGAATAATTCAACACTATGAAGGTTGTAGCTGCTTCACAAAGTCTAAGTATGATCATTGGGTAAGAGAAAAACGTGCTGAGCCTAATGTTAGAATTTTCTAAAATTCTATCACTGTGTATCACAGGCAGGTGAGCCTTATTCTGGGATTTCTCATTACTACCTTCCATAAACTGAGTCAATACTGTACAGTGTAGGTAGGATATAACACTATCTTGATATTGCACAGCATGAACTACCATAGTCAATAGAACACCCCATGATCTGTTCAATTACTGTGCAAATATCTTAAGTAGGACGAGTGGCAACAAATGTATGTGCTAATAGATGATCAATTTACTTTGCACTAAGTAGATGGCCTTTTTAACACATCTTTAACAGGTTCATTATAAGGCAATCATTACCTTTGCAAATTTAAATGGGGGAGCCATTGAAAAGAGGAAATACGTTAATTAAATCATCTACTTACAAGGATTTATGCACCTGAACTTATTTCCTTCCTCTATGAATTCACATAAGTGTTTAACTGTAGGATGCTGAGCACCACTAGTTTCTCAAGTCTGTAAACATGGTTTTGTGTCACTTGTGTAAGGATGTGTATGCATTTAATTGTTAATTGGGCAGAAGATTCTACTCCATGAAAGCACATAATAATGTTAGGCTACGTTCACATTTGCGGTCAGCGCCGCAGCGTCGGGCGCCGCAGCGGCGCCGCATGCGTCATGCGCCCCTATACTTAACATGGGGGCGCATGGACATGCGTTGTGCTGCGTTTTGCGCCGCATGGCCGCAAGCGTTGGACGCAAGAAACGCTTCAAGTTGCATTTTTTTTGCGTCCAACTTGCGGGCAAAAACGACGCATGCGGCGCAAAACGCAGCGTTTTAGCGTGCGTTTTGCCGCGTTTTTGTTTGCGTTGTGCGCTGCGGCGCCGACGCTGCGGCGCACAACGCAAATGTGAACGTAGCCTTAACTGGCTCAGGTTACTAAACTGTATAATCAAATGTTTTGTCAAAATAATATTAGAGCGCACAATGTTTTTAAACGGATAGTCTAGTATCGTAAATAGCTGGCTATTGTCTTCCAGAAACAGCACCACTCTTATCCTTAGGTGACATCTGGTATTGCAATTCAGCTCTGTTCAATTCAATGTGGTTAAAGGGGTTATACAATCCTAGACAACCCCAGTGTAATGATTTCAGCAGCCCAATAAAATAAAAACAGTATATGCTCGCCTCCGCTGTTCTGGCATTGTCCTTGCTGATATTCCTGGGTACTGACGTGACTTGTTGTGTCACATGCAGTCGGCAGTCGCTCAGTAGCCACTCAGAGACTGCATAACAATGTCACCTACCGGGATTATCAGCACCGACGTCGCCGGAACAAGGCGAATAGACAGTGTTTTTATTTTAACTGGGCTCCTGAAATGATTTAAAGGGTTATCCAGTACTCGGACAAGCCCTTCTCAATCCTCGTGTTTCCCTCTTGTAAAATAATAACAGCTGTACTTAGGTGTCGGCTCCATTCCAGTGGTGTCGGCAGTGGCTCGCCCTAGAATCGCTTAACATTATTATGTTACAGATCAATCAGTGGCAGCATAACTTTCCTTGTCTTCAGACACACAGTGGGGAAAATAAGTATTTGATATGCTGCCGATTTTGCACATTTTCTCACCGACAAAGAATGGAGAGGTCTGTCATTTTTATCGTAGGTACACTTCACCTGTGAGAGACAGAATCTAAGAATAAAAAACGAAAAATCACAAAATGTTAAGCAGTCCCCAGGATAGTCAGTGCCGACATCTGGAAGAGAGATGTCATCTGAGTGCAGTCCGATGTTTTCCACCGGCTCATTGACTTGCATGGCCGAGTGCGATCCGATAACTGTATCCAACTGTGGCACGCAGCATATTTATTTCCGGACCGCTTCGCTCAGAGGAAACAATCGGACCTGTGCACAACCTCAGAGAATTACTGAGGTCCAAGTGTGATCCCATGTTTTGTTGGATCGCTCTGGATAGAATACATTGCCTGATGCGCATGGAAAGTTACAGATTTCTTTAACAGCAGAAGTCGAAGGAAAGAAGAATCAGGCATGTTGAATTTCAATACGTGCAAAATTGACATAAGGAAGTAGCGGCTGCCAGAGTAGTCTGGCAGCGCTTTTACTGACTGAAAGCAAATGCATATTCAGCCAAGCAGAGCTTACTTGTGTATGGGTAGTCGGAAAGAATAGCCTTTGCCTTGAAGTTATCTAAGGTCACCATCATAGAGCGTTTAATATATCATTACCATAACAAACTAATAATAATTTAGATATAACAAATTACCAATTTCTCTTACCTAGCAGATTGTCTGACTTGCCTAAGGATGAAAATATAAAGTTATGGAAATGATCACATTACACTGAATTTGCTTTAGAGCAAATGGCTATGATTTATCTCAGCAGAACTTTTCATTTTCAGTAAACTTTCTATTCTTCTAGCTGTAATTTTCCATTTGTAGTCCATCTGGAAACAAGTAACCACCACAGCTGAACACCTATATGGAATATGCCTGAAGTAAGAACTGCTAAATAATAAATAACCCAGTGCTATCACTAGAGACAGACAAGGGCCTGGGGCTTAGAACTGCTCTGTCTGTCCCTAGCGGTGGAAGGATGTATCTGCAGGAGAATAGATCAGATGGGAGGCCATCAGAGGTCAAAACCCCAGGGGCACCAATGTGGCTGACTAATGCATTCAGGCCTGGTTCTGGAGTTTATACACTCTGAATTATTCCAGTCTGGGCAATGTATACATCCACTGCTAAAGAACTCTGATTAAAAAAAATGCTTCCATGGTCAATGCAGTGTTTTTCTGCTAACAGAATAAATGGCACTAGGCCCCCTGAAATATTTTATTTTGGATCTAAAGGTGAAGTGGGGCAAATTTTCTGATCAACTTCAAATCATAGAGATGTAGTCACTGCTTGCTCATGGATCAAACCATGCCTCCTGGTATGGGGGTGACCAAATCCATGATGTGGGGGGGGGGGCAAATCCATGCAAGTGATACAACCTGCAGCTGTTATGTAGCAGGGAAAAAAATGGTCGTCTGAAGTCATTCTGCCATTGCTTGAAATGTCAGGGCTTAAATAAAAGAGCTCTTTTTCATTTGGTCTATTAGGGCATATGGCTTTACCAGAAGAGGATGGAGATGGATCTGGCTCTGGATACCATTGTATAAGAATGGACAGCAGATAACAAAAAGTGGATCTGCCAGATATGGCCCGGCCCATACATGGTTGGCCATTTATTAAGCAATTGCCACGTAATTCTACATGTCTCGTATATTGGCCACTAAGATGTATAAAACAACTGAATTACAAAATGGGGCCACCTCAATCGTCTGAGCTTAGAGCCATCTTATAGCTGAACAGGGGCTGGCACGGTGAATTTACACCTAAAGCTATTATGGATCGGACATTTGAATCATTTAAACCCTTCTTAAAGTTTAAGTAGGAGGATTCTTTTATGTGCGATTGCTATTATTTGATGGTCAGTAGCATTTTCAGGTGGAATATATTTCTTTTTTTATCATATTGCGATTTTCTGATGAGTTATTTGTCTTTTACATAGGACTGCAGGAAAATCTATAACATTTATCATTACCCCTATCGATGATACAAAAATTCACAAACTCTCCCTAAATAAGTGGCTTTTGAAAACGACAAATAACTGTGATGTCAGTCATGCTACGGAAACCTAAAGTCATTACTTCTCAATCTTCTAGGCCTTGATGAAGTGCGACCATCAGTGGTGATGATCTCCCTTACCACTAGCGAAAGCTCAATCAGTCCTTTCTCTGACCGTCAGTAGATTCTTATTGTATCAATAAGACAGGACTGTTAGAAATGGACCCAGCAAACAGTGAAGGTGAGAACAGAAGGAAAGTGGAAAGATTCTTTTATTTCAGGCTCTTCTAAGTGTAAAGGTATTAGGTGCTATTTCACATAACCTGTTATACCGGAATACAGAATTCATCATTGGTGAATATTCAGTATCTGGAATACTTTGATACAGAGACTTGTGTCTTCAGCTTATTTGTGATAATGTTACATAATAACATGTAAAACTATTATATTTCATAATAGCTGAAAAATGTGGTATGTGTATAAATTGTATCAAGTACGCGAGCTGGAATGACAGAGATCACTGAGAGGCCGATACATTTGGGAATAACTCCTAATTTTCCGACATGAGCTCTGCAGTGAGTGCAATATCTAGGATGCCCTTGGGCTACACAGCTCCTTTACGTACTTAACAGTATGGCGTCTGGTCTTTTACCTGCTTACAAGAAGGACAAGAGCGTGCCTAAAGCAGGGGGCCACACAATTCTGAGGTGCTTCTTGTCCACACATACATGAAACTCTCAGTTGTTCAGAAAGATAAAGTTGGAGACTTAAGGGGGGGAGGAGAAGTTCTCCTGAGGAGGGGACAATTGTATGGAAGCAGATGCCACAGAGGGAGGACTAGCAGTGGTGTGCACCTCCCACAACTTTCTATTTCACACTGGGCTTGTGAATGTCCTTCCCCACACGTCTCCAAATTTCAGTGCAGGATGGCTTTGAGTGACTTTTGATCAGATTATTATCATCAGTAGCCACAAAAAACAAACCTGTCTAGAAGCAGTAAATTAACCAGCATGGCACAAGTGGCAGGAAGGGTTCCCACTGCCTATACCTAGACGGAATCAATGGCAGCTACTTCAGCTCATGCCCACTCTGCAGCCTGGATCATGGTGCCTTTCTCCTCCCCACCTATGTACTTATTGCACACTTGGTCACTCACTGCTGGACATCACTGCTAGTAAAGTTGCATTTACCCTCTGGTACTTTGGAGCACTAAAGCTATGATGGTCATCATCTGGAATGTATTTTTACAAGCATTTTTGCTGGCACTGGTCAAAGCAAACCAGAGGAGCTCCAGAGACCTTGCCAACTGCAAGCTCAGCAAGAAAGTAAGTGAAGCTGCTCGGCTCTCAGGGGAAAGGGGCAGAGAGCTTGGTCCCTGCACTTCTCGGGGGGCTCAATGTGTTATTCTGTAGTCTGCATCATTGCCTATTTATGCACATGATCCCTTTTACTATGTTTACTATACTGGAAAAAGTTATGAAAAGTCAATATTTGTCATTTGTTTAATATTGAAATCTTTTACCGATCTTTTTAGTCCGTACATCTCATATTTATCATGTCATAATTATTAGTCTATTTCCTATTATCATTTCATATCTGTAGTCTCTATTATTTATCTATCTCCTATCATTTCATATATATCATCTCATAATTATCTAAAATCAGTATGAACCATCTCATCATCATTATCTATTGCATTGCTTATATATTTTGATTCACTTATACAGCACCATAAATTCCGCAGCACTTTACATACATTATGTTCCCTCTCCCCATTGGGACTCACAATCTAGATTCCCTATCAGTATGTCTATCTATAGATCTATCTATCTATTCTTCTATCTATCTATAGATATCTATAGATATATCTATCTATCTATAGATCTAGCTCTCTATTCTTCTATCTATCCATTCTTTTATCTATCTATAGATATCTATAGATCTATCTATCTATCTATAGATCTATCTATTATCTATCTATAGATCTATCTATCTATTACCCATATATCTATCTATCTATCTATCTATCTATCTATCTATCTATCTATCCTTCTATCTATCTATAGATCTATCTATAGATGTATCTATCTATAGATCTATCTATTATCTATCCATCCATCTATCTATCTATTATCTATCTATCTATCTATCTATCTATCTATCTATCTATCTATCTATCTATCTATCCATCCTTCTATCTATCTATCTATCTATCTATCTATCTATCTATCTATCTATCCTCCTATCTATCCTATCTATCTATCTATAGATCTATCTATAGATGTATCTATCTATAGATCTATCTATCTATTATCTATCCTTCTATCTATCTATTATGTATCTATCCATCCTTCTATCTATCTATCTATCTATCTATCTATCCTTCTCTCTATCTATCCTTCTAGCTATCTATTTATCATCTATCTATTCTTCTATTATCTATCTATACAGTAGATCTATCTATCTATCTTATAACCATTTATCTGTCCCAGTAGATATTACTATGACATGAAGAGACGTGATATATCATTCCATACTTTAAAAAACATATACTTTAATGAGCATTTTTTCCTTATGTCACTTTTTTCCTAGTATACAGTTGTGCAGACATTACTTACATAATGATGGATGGATTCTTACAGCCAAAATGTAACTTTTTTTATGACAATCATATATACTTTTGACACTGTTTTTACCTCTGTAATAACTATCATTTAAAAATACCGCAGAGTGCTTTAATTATATGGTTAATCATTTTTAGTGTATAAAATGGAAGTTTGCTCACAGTTGTTGTGTGGGAGCTGGTCTGTCTTTGACAGCTGCAAAATCCACAGGTTTTAAACCATTGGTGACTTTTGGGTCACTTTCCGCACAGTGCCCACGTGTGCCACATCTGTGGATTATTTCTTAACTAGTCATGGTGTGATTAGTATTTTAAATATAATATTGAAGTGTAACTGAATCTAAAATGAAATTTGGAGAATTGCTTATATACCAATTTCTAAAGCAATATTTATCATAATATAGCATGTAGCAAGACCTATAATTTCCTATCACAACTGACGGGAACACACATACAGCTAAGTATTCATCAAATATGATAATTATTACGCCGATCATATTAAAATGGCTTTTTTTATGAAATGAAAGAAATCTGTCTGAAATGCTTATTTGGCAGGATAGATGTACCCTTTACTGATCCCTCTTTATAGCCATATCATCATGAGTGTTATGCATATGGCTTCCTGACACATGGTTAGGATGTTCCTGATTCTGTACTGATTTTTTTTACACCTCCATAACATGACCACATACAGTGGCCCACATTTACTAAGATTGCGGCACCTGTTTTTTGGTGTACTTTGGCCAAAATTCTGATGGAAAAACATTTTTTTAGATTTATTTATTAATATTTACTGTAGCTAAAAAGGAGCATTGCTAATTAGTAGTGATGAGCAAACATGCTTGGATAAGATGGTATCAGAACATGCTCGTGTACTAACAGAGTGTCTTCGACGTGCTCGAATAATATGTTGGAGTCCCTGCGGCTCTATAACAAACAGCCAATCCCTGCATGTGTTGTGACTAGGGTTGAGCGACCTTTAGTTTTTTAGGGTCGAGTCGGGTTTTGTGAAACCCGACTGTCTTAAAAGTCGAGTCGAGTGAAATCGGCCGACCACAGTGGAAACTCGGATTTCGGCCGAAACACGAAACCCAGTGAAGATTTTTTTTTTTTTTAAATCTCTCTCTCTCTCTCTCTCTCTCTCTCTCTCTCTCTCTCTCTCTCTCTCTCTCTCTCTCTCTCTCTCCCCTCCGTGCATATATTGTATTTGACTCCGGAAATCACTGCAGCCCAAACGGTAATATGGCTCTATGACGCCGCAGAAACCGGGCCGGAACCTATGTCATCACGCTGCCCACAATTAATTGGCTGAAAAAATGGCGGGGAAGGCGTCATTCAAAACGCGACTTTGGCGCCAAGATCGCGTACCGCATGGCCGACCCCACGCTGGGGTCGGGTCGGGTTTCATGAGACGCCGACTTTGCCAAAAGTCGGCGACTTATGAAAATTACCGATCCGTTTCACTCAACCCTAGTTGTGACTGTTGAACAGCCGCGAGACATGCAGCCGCGGGGACTTGAACATACTATTGGAGCACGCAGAAGACACTCAGCACAGGAGCATGCTCCGATAACACCTTATCCCAGCACGTTCGCTCATCACTACTAATTATCTGTTTTAGGAGACAAAACAGTGAAGGATAGTTTTATGTCAGCTGTTGACCACTTACCACACATGGTAATTCCCTATTAAGAGGGGCTTTTCTCACAATTTGATGCTCAATTCCTTCAGCAAACAGGAGACAAAACTCCCTGCTGGCATTTGTAAACGTAATAGTGAAAAGCCACAAATTACACATAAGAAAGAGGATCTACAGTGTAAATGAGCCATGAGTGGAAATGTAGTGTAAAACTGTAGTAGCTCACATTGGCCATGGGACTGTGCCAAGGTGGACATTACATGGGCGCCCAAAGTGGTGTTTCTAGTTGGTGCCACCCAAGGTGACATACTTACTCCATTACCCAGAACTAAACACTAAAAAGAATACTAGACTAATAACAAATAAATACATTGAGCATGTACCTTAAAAATGACTTTATTCCTGTGGTAAATACAGCCCTGCTTTTATTATAGTCCATTTTGGCTAGAACAGTCCATGAACATGCTCAATGACACCAGGTGGATTACAAAAGACCTATCTGGGAATGTTTCCACAAGGAAAAACAAAACCTTGATAACTATAGAACCAAAAATGAAAATATTGCCATCTTTTCAAACTATGTCATGTGTCATTGGACAGATTTCACCTGATAATATTTGATACAGTTAGAATTGTCCATTTTCATTAACCTTAGTCTACTATGTGTCAGCACTCTAAAGGCGGCCATGCTCATTAGATATCTGTCAGTCAAATGCTCATTCAGTTATCTTTTCTGTTAGTCTTAGCAGAGCGTTCAGGTGTGTTTCATTAGCAAAGGAGACTAAACCACTGATCATAGAATCACAGAATGGTAGAGTTGGAAGGGACCTCTAGGGTCATTGTGTGCAAACCCCTGCTCAATGCAGGATTCATTAAACCATCTCAGACAGATGTATGTCCAGCCTCTGTTTGAAGACTTCCATTGAAGGAGAACTCACCACCTCTCATGGCAGCCTGTTCCACTCATTGATCACCCTTATTGTCAAAACATTTTTTCTAATATCTAATCTAATATCTCCCTTTCATTCCATTGCTTCTCGTGTTTCCATGTGCAAATGAGAATAATGATGATCCCTCTACACTGTGACATCCCTTCAGATATTTGTAGATAGCTATTAAGTCTCCTCTTAGCCTTCTTTTGTACAAGCTAAACATTCCCAGATCCTTTAACTGTTCCTCGTTGGACATAGGTTGCAGTCTGCTCACCATCCTGGTAGCACTTCTCAGAACTTGCCCCAGTTTTTCAGTGTCTTTTTAATAATGTGGTGCCCAGAATTGGACACAGTATTCCCGATGAGGCCTGACCAAGGAGGAGTAGAGGGGCTTAATTACTTCACATGATTTAGACTCTATGCCTCTCTTAATACATCTAGAACTGTGTTTGCCTTTTTTTGCTGCTGCATCACACTGTTGACTCATGCACAGTCTGTGATCTATTAGAATACCCAAGTCTTTTTCACATGTGCTGTTGCTTAGTTCTGTTCATCCCATTCTGTAGATGTAATTTTCGTTTTTCTTGCCCAGATGTAGAATCTTGGATTTCTCCCTGTTAAATTCCATTTTATTAGTCGCTACCCATTCTTCAAGCTTATCTAGATCCTTCTGAATCCTTTCTCAGTTTTCTCTAGTGTTAGCTATCCCTCCTAGCTTTACATCGTTTGCAAGTTTGATCAGATTACGTTCAGTTCCCTTATCTAGATAATTTATAAAAATAATAATAAATTATTATAATTTTATTATAATAAAAACTTAACCGTAGCCTCTGGAATGATAGACCTTCTGGAAAAGGCTTACCTCCCCTGAGAAGGATTGGAAAGATAAAAAGTGACCAATTGGATCGTGCTTAAAAGTGGGTTCAGAGAACTTTAATCTGGTCTGTGGTGGGGGCCTTTAGAGTGAGGCCCCCCCTTAATTGCCGAAATGTTTATCTTGGAGTTCTGTTCCCAGTTCTTTAAATGAGTTGTTCACCTTTATTTACTCAAATCATTTTTTTAGTTTTGTCTCATTAAAAATGTTACACCATTTTATTTCTACATGTTCTTTGTTTCCCTGCACATTCATCTTTGAAGTGTTCTGTGGTCATAAATCAATAAAAAAAGCAAGCATAGAGACACCACCACTAAACACAATGTGCATACCGTGATAGAACCACGGCAGGCCGGCAGTGCATTAGCTTCACAGATACAGTCGTGCAAAGTCATAAGGAATCCAAACGAAGAAGTGGCACTTTGCTTTCCGGTAAAAATCTTTTTTAATTTCGTCAAGATTTAAAATTGTGGAGGCGGGGGACGTGGTTCTGTGATTTTCCACCTCAGAACCGACTCCCCCACCTCCACAATTTAAAATCTTGATGAATTCAATAAGGAAGATTTTTTACCGTCTAAGGTGTTGCACCTGTATCCGTGAAGCTCTTAGAGTTTTTTCTCCCTACTGGGTCAAATTTTAAATCAAATGCATTGAACAAGGCTGAAAACAGTCTAGTTGGAAGTGCTGCAGATTGAAAAATACATTTATTTTACATTGTCCCAAAATGTTTTTCCCTATTGGTAATCCTTTATAGACGAAAGTCATTTTAATTTAAACCTTGGTGCCACAATTTACTGCATAAAAAGTCATCAAGATGAAGAAATTTGCAAGTGTGAACTCAGGCTAATGAAGCTGCCACTTCCAATACTGATGATTTCATAAGGAAATGCAGTTCCTATGGATGAGTGGAAGTAGTACATATAATTATGAAATGTATCTTCCAAGCTGATTCCAAGAAGGTCACCTTTCTTGTTAGGCAGTGTGTATATATTATACAAAGGGCTTATTGATGGGCTCGTATATACACTTTTATAATGTGGCTCATGAAAGTATCAGTTAGGTGTCATCCTCTGATGGAGTGATTCTCTGAGGAAATTCAGGCCAAAAGTGCACTCACAGCTCCCATGCATTTACATATTAAAGCAAAATGAAACTACAAAGTTTGTTGAAGGTTGTTGAATAGGAGATAAAGAAAAGAAGTTTCTTTGAAAACAGAAAGCTTTTTGATAGAGTTTAGATCATAATTTGTCTTCATATTTGGATGAACAGCACTAGACATGTAAAAAGTTTGATTTCATAAAAATTTCAGTGTACGGTTTCCCTTTTTAGATTGACAATAGAATGTAAACCGCTGTCCTGATGTGTAAGGAGAACAGTGGCATATAGAGCAAGGGTGGGGAGGGTCAAGGGTTTGCCGACATCAGCAGACGCACATCCAGTTGAAGTGTATTGCGGCGCACAGACTCATAGGGTCCGCACGACACAATACACGCTGTTGGCCAATCAGAGGCCAGCAGCTGAGGTCGGAGTGCATGTGACGGGGCGCATGGCAGTGACGTCACACACTCCTGTCACATGCCAACGACAGCTGCCAGCTTCACAAGAGGACAGGAGCGAAGGGAAGGTATTTATTTATTTAAAAAAAATTAGTAGCCATACTAGTAAATGCATGACTATGGGGTGCATTACACTTTATGGATAACTAATGGTGTAATGACCGCCGCGACCCTGCATGACAGGTCAGGGGCCTACCAATGCCTGCAGAAACTTCAACTTGTTTGCAGCACACAGATACATCGAGTCCACGAGCCACAGTGCATGCTGCTGGCCAATCAGATGCCATCAGCTAACATCATGACATGATCCTGTCGCACGCTGACGCCAGCTGCCAACTCCACAAAAAGATGAGTATGGCGTGGGAGAAAAGGGAAGGTGAGCATTTTTTTTTAAATAAGTGGCTATACTAGTACATGGTTGACTATGGGGTGCATTATAGTTTATGGATGACTATGGGATGTGCATTATACTTTATTGATGACTATGTGATGTACATTATACTCCATGAATGACTGTGAGCTGTGCAGTATATTATATGGAGGACTATGGGGAGTGCATTTAACTTCTTCTATGGAGCACCATGATTTTTATGTATTCCCCTGATGAGTATAATGACTTATTTTCTTGCATATATTAAAGAACAGTGGCAGAATGGGGTACATACACCAAGATGGGGGATATATACCAGGATGGAGCCCAGGATAAGGGACATTTAGCAGAATGGTTAATTTATGTACCAAAATTGGGCCTGGATGAGGGACATACAGTATATACCAGGATCAGGGCATATATATATATATATATATATATATATATATATATATATATATATATATATATATATATATATATATATATATATTATAGTCAGGTTGAGGGGGAGCCCCTGTCCAAATCTTGAACCGAGGCCCATCAGACTCAATTTACACCACTGTGTATGACCAAGGGGTGCATTATACTTTATGGATGACTATGTGCTGTGCATTATACTTTTTTTTGATGACTATGGCGGTTCATTGTACTTTATAGATGACTATGTGGATGCATTATACTTTATGGATGACTATAACCTGTGCATTATACTTTATAGATGACTATGGGCTGTGCGTTTTATGGATGACTATGGGGGTGCATTATACTTTATGGATGACTATGGGCTGTGCCGTGTCATTTATTGATAACTGTGTGGTGTATTATACTTTATGAATGATGATGAGGTGCAAAATATTTTATGAATTAATATGGGGATGCATTATGCTTTATGGATGAATATGGGGTTCACTATAATTTATGGATGACTATGGAGGTGCATTGTAATTTATGTATGACTATGGGATGTGTATTATACTACATGGATTACTATGAGCTGTGCAGTATATTATATGGAGGACTATGGGGGGGTGCATTGTACTTCTTCAATGGAACCCCATGACTTCTATGTACACCCCTGGTGAGTATAATGTTTTTTTTTCCTCTGTACATTAAAGAATTGCGGCAGAACTAGGGGCAAATACCAAGAATGGGGCTATATATACCAGTATCGGGCCCATGATAAGGGACATGGAATGCCCGCCAGGGCAGTGGGGTACTCGGTACCGGGTCCGGTACTTAAAGGGGGATGTGTCACGGTGGCGGCGACCCCTCCATGGCCCTGGGTGCCCAAGTAAAAGGGACGGTCTTTAAAGAGATTTGAATAAAGTTTGCAGAAATAGGAATTGTTCGTAACGCCACCTGTGGTACTCGGTCAGGGGTGACCGACGCTGCTTAAAGGAGTCCTCTGGGGGTGATGGTACTGCAGCAAAGATGGTATTGCTTCCCACAGGTGAAGCAGAGTCCCCAGGGCTCCCGGTGTGTTTGGCCAGAGTGGTGTGGTGCCAGAATAAACAGAAGACACTGGGTTGCAGTCTCTTTACCTGGTTTACTGAAGGGTTCAGGCAGCCACAGTTCAAGATACCGGATCACAGGTGCAGGTATGGTCTGGCCGGCTTGGAAGCAATTCTGGAATCCCTTTTACCAGGTGGGGTTGGAGGCCTTGCTACTAGCGCTGTGGTGTAGACCCTTGCTGCCTTTGGCCTCACACAAGGTCCTCACGTTACTTCTCTGTCCCCTTTGTTGGTAGGACACTAACCCGTAGGACAGGTAGCTTGAGCCTTTTTACAGGATCTCTATCACAACCCGGGCTCTATTCTGCTATCGAGTCCTCAGGTGTCAATGGTGGACAGGTGACTTGCAATCCAGCTGTCCAGCCGGTTTCTGCTGTGAGACGTATAGTACTTCACAACCTCGGTCTTCTGGCTACCGGTTTCTGTGCTCAGCGTGGAGGAAGCCCAGTCGCAGCTTCTCTCCAGCTATTCACTCTCCTGCACTCCACTTCCCCACTCAGTCTCTTTACAGACTGCTCTGCTTTCCTTTGCTCTTCCCCGGAGCTGCAGCACCTCACATGGCTGAATGGCCACGGAACTCCTTCCTCACTTCTCACACTCCTCTCATGAACTCACTGCTCTGGTCTCCCTCGACTAAATAGCTAACTCCTCCTACAGACCAGAATATATATCAATATCTAGGGAAGCTCCCCTGAAACCGGGTTCAGAGCTCCCCCTTCTGGTCTTGAGTCAGAACAGTGTTGTATGTGCTGAATACCTGATAAAAGGGATTCCTCCTTGCTTCCAAGCGTGACATCACTCTCCCCGTAAGGAAAGCAATGCCATTGTAACAGGAACCTGGGGTGTTACAGACATATAGCAGAATGGGAGATATATATACCCATATAAGGTCAGGATGAGGGACATATACCCCAGAATGAGGGCGTGTATATATATATATATATATATATATATATATATATTTTTTTTTTTTTTTTTTAATTTAGGTTGTGGGGAGCCCTGGTCCAAATCTTGCATCGGGGCCCATCAGACACTAGTTATGCCACTAGAGGTGGACATACTGCCCACGTTCCCCTTGAAGATATGAATGTTGTTATGGTGTATAATGTGAAATGCGTTATTAGTGTTGGTGTTGTATTCTGCCGACAGTGGGTGGCTTAGGTTTAATGTTTGGGACTAGCCCTGATTTGGAGGAGCTAAGGGGAAGTGACAGAGACAGTTTCCTGTCAAGACGTCAGATAAGGCCCAACGTGCTACAGAAGCAGACCTAAGGTCTGACTAGTCAGCAGAACCGCGTGACATGGGTGTCCCTGACATAAATGGAAACTGAGGCAGTGGCTAGCATGATCCTGAGGAGAGAGGGAAAAGTGACCAAAGAACATAGTAATTAATGTGAGACCGGTCCTTGGACATGACGCCTAGAAGTATGGCCGTGAGACAAAGAGAGACAAAGAGAGTGCCCTGGGCAGAAATTCCAAGGCGTCTGAAGCAGAGAAGCTAAGTAGTGGCCATATTGGCATACTAGTTTCTTTAAGCGGAACAGAGGATGCAGAACAGGAGATTGAAAATAGGAATCTCACTTACTGAACTGTAATAGTGTGCTAGGTAGTGGTGAAGATATAGGATGGAAGTGTGACGCCCCAGGGTCCTGGTTGTCACAGTGGCATTGCTTTCCTCATGGGGAGAGTGATATCACGCTTGGAAGCGATGGAGGATTCCTTTTAACAGGTAATTAGCACATACAACACCATTCTGACTTCAGGCCAGAAGGGAGAGCTCTACACCCAAAATCAGGGGATCTGCTTTCTCTTTGGTCGGGAGGAGGAGTTAGTTGCTAGGCAGTTGTGAAGATTTAGACAGTTGGTGCCTAACAGGCAACTGGAGCAGTTTAAGGCAGAAGAACGGGTGAGGGGCCGTACAGCCTGAGGTGCTGTAGCCCTAGATAGCGAGTTACAGAGGGAAGAACAGCTTGTAGCAAACGTGCCGGAGAGCGAAGCACAGGAGAGTGACACCAGGGGAGAATATCGGCGACTGGGCTACCTCCCTGATTGAGCGCAGATACCGGTAACCGGAAGACTGAGGTTGTGTCATACTCTAAGAAGCACAGCAGAAACCGGTAGGACAGCTAGACTACACGTAACCTGTCCGCCCTAACACCCAGGAGACACAGTGACACATAGAGCCCGGGTCATGATAGAGATCCTGTAAAAAGGCTCGAGTCACCTGTCATATGGGTTTGTGTCCCACTTCAACAAAGGACAGAGAGAACTGAGAGGACCATGCTACAAAGCCATAGGCAGTAAGGGACTATAACAACACAGCGCTAGAAGGAAGACTTTTAACTCCACCTGATAAAGCTGGACTCTGGACTCACTTCCAAGCCGGCAGGACCCTACCTGTCATCTGGTACCCTGGACTGTGGCTGCCTGCTACCATCAGTAAACCAGGTAAAAAGACTGCACAACTGTGTCCTTCATTCTTATATGCACCACTCACCATCCTCCATCTATTCACTGGGAGTCCTGGGGACCTACTTTACTTGTGGGAAGTTATACCATCCGGCTACCATAACATCACCCCAGAGGACCTCTTTAAGCAGCGTCGGTCACCCCTGACCGAATACCACAGGTGGCGTCACGAAATTTCATTATTTTCACACACCACTTTAAAGACCGTCCCTTTAACATGGATGCCCAGGGCCATTGACCAGGTCACCGCCGCCGTGACACATCCCTATAAGGACCAGACCCGGTACCGAGTACCCCACGGCCCTGGTGGGCGACTCAGAGAGAGATTAGAACCGAGTAATTCTGAGGACAGGACATGATGCCTTTCATTGAAATGTTCAACAACAGGTCATGGCCAGCCGAAGTCACACCTTGGCTTGCAAGGGCATAGTACTTCATAGCACAAGTCCACACACCCAACCAGGACTCCCATCTTCACATAACGTGCTGGGGAGTAAGGGTACCCTGGTATTTTGCCCATGCCTACCGCCCCGCACCACTTTGGAGATGCACTACACAAAATGACTTGCATAGAGAGCAACAATGAAACTGAATATCCATTGCTGTTATGAATTTAAAAAAAATTTTAGTAAGATAATCATCAACAAAATCTAATGCTCTCAGGGCATGGGAATCTGAAAATAGTGTTTAAAGGGAATTTGTCAGTAGGATCAACCCCCTTACGCCATCTGTATGGGCAAGTAGGTCATAAAAAGCTGAATAAAGTGATACCTTGACATCTGCGATTCAATGTCTTATTCCAGAGAAGTCCATGTTTTTCTTATATGTAAATGAGCTGTTAAGATCTATGGGCCGAACACTGATCTGCATAAGAATCTGCCTGTCGAGCTTATTTAAATAAGAAGGGCGTTACAAGTGAAACTTTACCTTTAAACTGAAGCTCTGGATTATTTTAATTATTTTATAAGACACACTTAGTATTTATAAGACCTCATGAAAGCTGCTGGCGTTTATTGGTATGGGCTTATAAATGCCAGTTTCTTAAAAGGGATTTCATATTTTTGAAAGTGGATAGGGAATATCTTTCCAATCGCTGGGGGTTTGACCGCTGGCGTCTGTAGCAATCCTGAGTACTACGGCTCTGGTGGGATAGGGAATAACTTTCCAATCGCTGGGGGTTTGACCGCTGGCGTCTGTAGCAATCCTGAGTACTACGGCTCTGATGGTATAGGGGATAACTTTCCAATTGCTGATGGTAAGACTGTTGCGGCACACAGCGATCCCGAGAATGGAGCACCAGTATGCATCAACAACAACTACTTAGTTCAATTGCGATTGATGTCGAACCCCCAATGTTGAGAAAGTTATCTCCTCACACATAGAAAGGGTATCACTTCCAAAGTTGAGAATACTCCTTTAATGATGAAAATTGCCACTGCTTCTCAGAACTACAGTATGTTCTTCCTGGTAAGCTGTTATTTTTTTACACAGGCTACAGTAATTCTGCGTGACAGAAGGTAAGCCCTTATTTTTTACACAGGCGTTTTCCAGTCCTAAACTAAAGTCTACAGTAATTCTGCATGACAGAAAATTTGTGAATCCTCACATCACACCCACTACGCGCTATGAGAATTCTCTGGATGCAAGCACCAGGAACGGCGGTCATGTGACCACTAGTTTGCAGTATGCATACTCCCGGTCAGTCACATTCCGACTAGACTGTTTTCAGCCTTGTTCAATACATTTGCTTTGAGCGATGCTGCACCCATCTAGTCAGAATGTGGCCGGAAGTATGCATGTTGCAAACTTGTGGTCACATGAACATCGTTCCTAGTGTTTGCATGGGTGAATTCTCATAGCACTTAGTGTGTGTGATGTGAGGATTCAAAAGTCTTCAGTCACATAGAGTAACTGCAGACTTGTATTTTGAGACTGGACAAACCCTTAAAGCATCATTAATGACCTTCATTTCAGGGACTGGGCTAGTCTCTGTGCAATGTGCACTGTGTGCAAGGCACAATGACAGCGCACTCTCTTGTCAGCTCAGATCAACAGTAAGGTTCACCACCAGTAAAATCACTATTACAGCTCTAATTGGGGTTAGCAGCTGGAATTAGCAAACTCCTGAAACCCACCAAGTTATGCACATGAGGCCTCATGAATGTGTCCACATCATGGCTCCACTTAATGCAGAGCTATAACAGGCCTTCCAGTCTACTTCCATCTATTTTATATGAAAGATTTTCTTTAAATATTATACAAATCTTGCTATGCTGCATGTAGGGAGGTTTACTCCCTTAGAAAGATACTATTTAGTCCCCTTCACATGTCCTGATATTTCTGGTACTGGAAAAACCATTACCAGAGTTATCCGTGTCCGTGTGTCCGTATGTTACATATGAATGGCATCCGTGTGACAGGTGCTGGTGCCTGGGAAAAGCTGTATAGTTTGTGCTGTTCTCAGGTGCCGGGTGCTGAAGGCAGCTCTCATCATTGTTGCCTGGTCGCCTTGAGATCAGCACAGCCAGGCGACAAGGATGGGAGTTGTATTCAGCACCCGCTGTGTACATCGTGTGTAAAATAAATAATTTAAAAAAAAATGTGTTGACTCCTACATAATTTTCAATGCCAGCAGAGGGAAAGCTGACCCTATTACCGCACTTGCCACCACACCCGGGCAAGTGTTGAAGATAGTGGCTAAATGCCAGATCTTATGGATGCGCCATTTCATGGGCAGCTGAGGGCTGATGTTCTTAGCCTGGAAGGGAGACCAATAACCCTTGCCCCTTCCCAGAATATTAATATCAACCCAGTGTAGGACGACGGCTTAGTGGTTAGCACTACAGCCTGAGGGCCTGGGTTCAAATCCCACCAAAGACAACATCTGCAAGGAGTTTGTAAGTTCTCCATGTGTTTCCTTGTGTTTATTCCGGGTTCTCCAGTCTCCAAAGACATACTGATAGGGAATTTATATTGTGAGTCATATGGGGGACAGTGATGATAATGTGTGAAAAGTGCTGCGGAATAAAATATTCTCTATAGGCAAAGCATAATATTATAAAATAAACCCACAGCTGTCTGTTTACGCTTTGCTGGTTAGAAATTATAGGGGGACCCTATGTCATTTTTTTTTCTGGGGTCCTCCGTAAACTAACCAGTAAAGGCTAAGTAAACAGCTTTGAGCTGTTATTAATAGCCTGGGAACCTTTTGGTATATTGGCTCCTTTCATAGATTATTAACATCAGTGGGTGCTAACTACTCCCATGATTGTCACTTGGTCACGCTGATGTCAGGGAGACCAGGTGACAATAATGAGAGCTGCCTTCAGTACCCCGTGCCTGGAAACAGCGCAATGTGTACCATTTTTTCCCAGGCGCCGATACCCGTCACACTGATGACACACGGATGTCATCCATGTGTCATTAGTGCCCTCGTGTGCGGGACATTTTGTGGCACGTGCTGCTGATAAAAAACGGACATGTCAGCATGTTTTGCCCATGGAAACACACTGACATATGCGCAGACCCATTCATTTGAATGGGTCTATGCATGTTAGTGTCTCCAGTACATGTGAAAACTGTCACCACACATAATGGAAACACTGACATGTGAAGGAGACCTTAGAGGAAGATAGCCACACCATGGGCCCCTTCCTGGTATATATGTATACCCCATACTGGGTCAATCCTGATATATCTGTCCTTTTCCCTGGGCCACTTTCTGGTTATATATGTCACCCATCCTGGTATATACTGTATAAGCGCTGTGGAATTCATGGTGCTATATAAGTGAGTAGATTAAATAAATAAATAAAATATATATGTCCTATCCCAATATATATGTCTCAAATCTGGTCCCAACCTGGTAGAAATGTACCCCATCAGGGCCCATCCTGGTATATATGTCCCCATCTTGGCCCTTCCTAGTATATACCTAATGTCCTTCATCCTAGGCCTATTCTGGTATATATGTCCCCCATCTGGGCCTGTCCTTCTATATATGTCTCCCATCCAGGTATATATGTCTCCCATCCTGATATATATGTCCCCTATCTGAGCCTATCCTGATATATGTCCTCCATCCTGGCACTGCCTGGTATATATCTCCCCCACTCTGGTATATATGTCCCCCACCTGAGCCCATCCTGATATATATGACAACCATCCTGGTATATATGTCTCCTATCTAGGCCCATACTGGCAAATATGTCCCCATCCTGGTGTATATGTCTCCCATGCTGTTCTCCTGCTGTTCTCCTGCTGTTCTTTAATGCATAAAATAATAAACTATTCTGCTCACCTTCTCCACCATGCAACATCCTCTTCTGAAGTTGGCAGCTGACTTCTGCGTGCATGTGACGGCCAGTGCAAGACATCATTGCCGTTCTCAGCCTCTGACTGGCTTGCCGACATCACCAACCTCTTATTGGCCAGTGGCATGTATTGCATTACAGGGACTTGGCAGGTCTCTGGGCCCTAATACACTTGTGCTGAATGAGTATTCTCAGATGTACATCCAGCTGAAGTATGGCCTGGTATTGGCAGGTCCCCTCCTGCGCAGCTTCGGTAGCAGATGCTACCTCTGAGACCGCTATCATTACAACTATGAAGATTGCTGTGTATACACTTCACCCAACAAAGTCTGTACAGCAACAACATTTGTGTTAGAATCTATTTTATTTTGACCATCCGCCATCTTGTTGTGGTTTTCAGGCTACTGGTCTTTTTCCTCTTGTGCTGGGTTTGTCCTAGGTCAGGTGATTGCATTACCCTTTATTACCCAGCACCTGCCTCCCATTCCTTGTTGGACAACAGTGTTAATCCGCTAGTGTTCTGGCTTGGTGCCCTGTTAGCTTTCTGTGTTTGATATTGTGCAGTTCTGGAATCTCTAGTTCTGCCAGTTTTGGTTTTGGTTTTCCATTCGTTTCTGCAGCTTTCGCTATTTTCTTTCTGGGAGATTACCTGTTATTGTTCCCAGTCCCTAGATCCTTCAGGGACACCCTTCCCCCCACCTGTAGGTCTTCATTCGAGTTTAGCCTAGGAAACATCGGTGGGTCTATTCACAAGGAATAGGTCGCCCACTCCATCGTAGGGTTTCAGCCCAGTCCTAGCACAGGGTCGGCTGTTCCCTTGTTCTACCCTAGTCCTGAGCTGCAGAGCCGTAGCAATTTGATTGCTCTGTGCCTGATCATATAAGACATACAGGTGCTTTTCACAAAATTAGAATATCATTAAAAAGTTAATTTATTTCAGTTCTTCAATACAAAAAGTGAATCTCATATATTCTATAGAATCATTACAAACAGAGTGATCTATTTCAAGTGTTTAATTCTGTTGAGGCTATGTGCACATGTCAGGAATCTTTGCAGAATTTTCCTGACCTAAACCGGACTTTTTCCACAGGAAATCCGCATGCATTTTTTGTGCGTTTTTATCGCGTTTTTTGCGGATTTTTCATGTTTTTTTCTGGAGCTTCCCCAATGCAATATATAGCGGCAAAAACACGAAAAATCCGCAAAATTAATGAGCATGCTGCGTTTTTTACCGCGATGCATTTTTTTCATGGAAAAAATGCAACATGTGGATAAAAATTGCGGATTGCATTCTATTAATAGGATGCTTAAAGGATGCGGTTTTTTTGCTGTTTTATAGCGAAAAATCCGGAACGTGTGCACACAGCCTTATGTTGATGATTATGGCTTAACAGCCAATGAAAACCCAAAAGACATTATCACAGTAAATTAGAATAATTAACAAAAACACCTGCAAAAGCTTCTTAAGCATTTAAAAAGGTCCCTTAGTCTGTTTCAGTAGGTTCCACAATCATGGGAAAGACTGCTGTCTTGACAGATGTCCCGAAAGCAGTCAATGACACACTCAAAAGGAAGGTAAGCCACAAAAGGTCATTGCTAAAGAAACTGGCTCTTCACAGAGTGCTGTATCTTAGCATATTAATGGCAAGTTGAGTGGAAGGAAAAAGTGTGGTGGAAAAAGGTGCCAAGCAATTGGGATAACCGCAGCCTTGAAAGGATTGTTAAGAAAAGGTCAATCAAAAATTTGGGGGAGATTCACAAGGAGTGGACTGCTGCTGGAGTCATTGTTTCAAGAGCCACCACACACAGACGTATCCAGGACATGGGCTACAAGTGTCACATTCCTTGTGTCAAGCCACTCATGACCAATAGACAATGCCAGAAGCGTCTTACCTGGGCCAAGGAGAAAAAGAACTGGACTGTTGCTCAGTGGTTCAAGATGTTGTTTTCAGATGAAAGTAAATTTTGCATTCTCCAGCAGGACTTGGCACCTGTCCACACTGCCAAAAGTACCAATACCTGGTTTAAAAACAAACTCACCTGACCATAACTCCATAGAGAATGGGGTTTTGTCAAGAGCAAGATTAGAGACACCAGACCCGACAATGCATATGAGCTGAAGGCTGCTATCAAAGCAATCTGGGCTTCCATATACCTCAGCAGTGCCACACGCTGATCTCCTCCATGTCACGCCACATTGATGCAGTAATTGATGCAAAAGGAACTGGTCAAATAAATAAGGGAGTGCAGATTATGCTATTTACTGGCGTCTTGCACCAATCTGATGTCTATTGATTATGTCCAGACTTCTTCCAACATCTTATAGCAAACAAAAATGGAGAAATTTCCTATGTTCCATGCGGAAGATCAAACTCACCAATGCAACACAATGGCCCAGTGAAAAAGACCGTTAGCACATGGATATCATTGTGTGCTGGCCATATTTTACTATTTATTTGTAGTAGAAACTACAAGAACATTTTTCATGAAAGAAGAATGGATGCAACAAGGATTGTAAAAAACCATCACATGGGCTAAAAATGGATCCAGCCCGCTGGAAAAAAAAAAGGAAATTTTTTCAAAATTGATGTGCAAAACCGTCCAAAGCTGAATGGTAAAGTTTTATTTGAGAGTCAAGGAATATCTGTCCTATGTCTATGTACAGTCTGTGAATTTCAAGAGGATTAGCATCAGGTTCCATTGACAGATTGTTAGAGGGTTAAATACCTAAATATAAAATATCATTGCCTTAGCTAGACTGATGTTGTTGAAATTATATCAGCTTTTTTTTGTACACATTCATCTTTTTAATCCTGACTAAAGAAATGAGTTAAGCGAGTAAAATAAATAATGTCAGTTTGCATGACTTTTTTTAAATATCAGTTTTAGATATATTAATCCTAAGGATACATCATGTCTCTTTGTCTCTGACAATTTTGTTTAATTTTTTTTTGTATAAAAACCCCAAATTTATTTGTTGACTGATGCATCTCATTAACTTGTATTTGACTTACAGAGAACTCGTCATGTAAAAAACATTATTAATCTGTAGGTTAATAGCATTCAGAAGCTGTGCGGCCATTGCTCTGAAGGCCAGGCTACCAGCAGCCTCGGGCTTTCAGTAATGGAGGCACGACTGATACAGCGTCACTTACCGCTCAGTATATAGTGAGGGCGGCTGACTGACAGCAGATGCTTCACTGTGACATCTGATCTAGCTATCAGTCATAGTGCGAAGTGTTGTCACTCACTATGTACTGCACGGTGATTGAAGCAATGCCGGTAGAACCTCCATTATTATTATTATTATTATTATTATTTATATAGCACCATTGATTCCATGGTGCTGTACATGAGAATGGGTTACATACAAATTACAGATTTCACTTACAGTAAGTATACTGTCACAGACTGATACAGAAGGTAGAGGACACTGCCCTTGCTGGCTTACATTCTACAGGATGGTGGGGAATGAGACAGTAGGTTGGGGGTTGTAGCAGCCCCGGTGCTGGTGAGGCGGTAGCTTCGGTAGTGGTGAGGAGGCAGCGGGATCATTTCAGGCTGTAAGCTTTCTTGAAGAGATGGGTTTTCAGGTTCGGTCTGAAGGATCCGAATGTGGTTGATAGTCAGACATGTTCGGGCACAGAATTCCGGAGGATGGGGATATTCAGGAGTCTTGGAGGCGATTAGATGAGGAGTGAATAAGTGTGGTGGAGAGAAGGAGGTCTTGGGAGGACCGGAGATTACGTGAGGGAAGATATCGGGAGATTAGTTCAGAGATATATGGAGGAGACAGGTAATGGATGGCTTTGTAGGTCAGCATTAGTAATTTGAACTGGATAGGCTAAGGGAAAGGGAGCCAGTGAAAAGATTTGCAGAGGGGAGAAGTGGAGGAATAGTGAGGAGACAGATGAATTAGTCGAGCAGCAGAGTTAAATATGGACTGGAGAGGTGCGATAGTCTTAGCAGGGACGCCACAGAAAAGGATGTTGCAGTAGTCGAGGCGGGAGATGATGAGGGCATGCACAAGCATTTTAGTAGATTGAGGGTTGAGGAAATGATGGGTTCTGGAAATATTTTTGAGCTGGAGGTGACATTAGCTGGAAAGAGCTTGGATGTGCTGTTTGAAGGACAGGGCAGAGTCCGGTACGTGGAACAGCGTAATGTCATTTATTGTGACAGATCGATCAGGTAAGGAAGATCTGGGAGATGGAGGAAAGATGAGGAGTTCAGATTTGTCCACATTGAGTTTGAGGAAGCAAAAGGAGAAGGATGATATGGCTGATAGACACTCCGGGATTCTGGACAGCAGAGAGGTGTCGTCTGGGCCAGAGAGGTAGATCTGAGTGTCATTAGCATAAAGGTGGTACTGGAATCCATGGGACTTTATGAGTTGTCCCAGACCAAGTGTATAGATTGAGAAGAGTAGGGGTCCTAGAACAGAGCCTTGGGGGACTCCATCAGAGAGATGGTGGGATGAGGAGGTAGTGTGGGAGTGGAAAGGTATGAGGAGATCCAGGATAGGGTTAGGTCTTTGATGCCACAGGAAGAGAGGATCTGTAGAAGGAGGCAGTGGTCAACAGTGTCAAAAGGAGAGGACAAGTCTAGAAGTAGGATTATAGAGTATTGTCCGTTAGCTTTGGCTGTAAGTAGTTCGTTAGTAATTTTGGTCAGGGCAGTGGAATGATGGGGACGGAAACCAGATTGTAGATTGTCAAAGAGCAGGATAGATGAGAGGATGGAGGAAAGTTCAGTGTGGATGTGCTGCTCCAGGAGTTTGGAAGCGAATGGGAGCAGCGATATTGGGCAATAACTGAACATGGCGGTTGGGTCGAGGGTTGGCTTTTTAAGGATAGGTGTATTTGTGGCATGTTTGAAAGCAGAAGGGAAGGTACCAGAAGTTAGTGATAGTTTGAAGAGATGGGTTAGGGATGGGTAAGTGTGGTGGTGAGGTTGAGGAGGAGGTGGGATGGGATGGGGTCTAATGCACAAGTGGGGAGGTGTGATTTGGAGAGGAGACCATTAAGCTTTCCTTCAGTGATGTTGGAGAGGGAGGTTATGGTGGAAGGGCATTGGTCTGGTATGGAAAGGGGTTGTGGTTGTTGATAGTGTTGAGCGATACCGTCCGATACTTGAAAGTATCGGTATCGGAAAGTATCGGCCGATACCGGCAAAGTATCGGATCTAATCCGATACCGATACCCGATACCAATACAAGTCAATGGGACTCATGTATCGGACGGTATTCCTGATGGTTCCCAGGGTCTGAAGGAGAGGAAACTCTCCTTCAGGCCCTGGGAACCATATTAATGTGTAAAATAAAGAATTAAAATAAAAAATATTGCTATACTCACCTCTCCGACGCAGCCTGCACCTTACCGAGGGAACCGGCAGCGTTGTTTGCTTAAAATTCGCGCTTTAACTTCCTTACGTGAAGTCCCGGCTTGTGATTGGTCGCGCGCCGCCCATGTGGCCGCGACGCGACCAATCACAGCAAGCCGTGACGTAATTTTAGGTCCTTCAGTATTTTAAAATTACGTTCCGGCTTTGTGATTGGTCGCGTCGCGGTCACATGGGCGACGCAACCAATCACAAGCCGTGACGTCATTTTAAAATCCTGAAGGACCTGAAATTACGTCACGGCTTGCTGTGATTGGTTGCGTCCCGGCCACATGGGCGGCGCGCGACCAATCACAAGCCGGGACTTCGCGTAAGGAAGTTAAAGCGCGAATTTTAAGCAAACAACGCTGCCGGTTCCCTCGGTAAGGTGCAGGCTGCGTCGGAGAGGTGAGTATAGCAATATTTTTTATTTTAATTCTTTATTTTACACATTAATGTTGTTTCGATACCGATACCCGATACCACAAAAGTATCGGAATACCGGTATCGGAATTCCGATACAGCAAATATCGGCCGATACCCGATACTTGCGGTATCGGAATGCTCAACACTAGTGGTACATATTAAAGAATAATCTCTAACCTTAATTGTGTGATTTGTATAAAAAAGGTAGAGCAAACAGTGTGACTCTCAGTTCATTAAAATGCAAATGGGGCTGCCATAATGGGAACAGGAGATGGAATAAAGGGAACTAATGAAGCAGTAATGGTTTTGTGTAGAGACTAGCCTCCTCTGATCATTGGCTGCAGAGGAAGCAACTCAGGTTCCAGTGAATTAAGTTCTTGGTGGGGAGATGAGAATTGCTTAACATAAACAATTTTAAGTTAAGAGGAAGACACAGGGCAAACAGAGCCCAATCGCACCCCACATACCTTTATCACACCTACAGGATCGCATGCACAAGCCTTTACCCATAGATTACAAATCCAATGATGCCAATTATATTCTGGTTCATACCAATCACTTGGTTGGATGCATGCCTTCATTTGAAAAATATCTGACACAGCAAATAAAAAAATCTTCTCCTTGAACTTTTCTCAATTGTCAGGTTGTTAGATGTTCTAACAATCAACAAGCAGACTTTTAACCATTATTACAACTACTGTAACTGCCATAAGAGTTCTCACTTTGTTTTGTCCATGGATTACGGTGTATACCTTATATATAGGTACTAGCTGTTTCCAGCCAGCTAACGCTCGGCATGCTCATTGCTATCTAATTAACGTTGCTGGTGATTAAACTAAAGTAAATAATGACAACATTCAAGGACGGAGCCTTGGGTGGTAATGTGTGGGGACGGAGCCTAGTGTGGTAATGTGTGGGGTCGGCGCCTCGTGTAGTAATGTGGGGGGGTGGGATTATGTGTGCTAATGTGGTGGGGGGGCGGGATTATGTGTGCTAATGTGGTGGGGGGGCGGGATTATGTGTGCTAATGTGGTGGGGGGATTATCTGTGGTAATGTGGTGGGGGGCGGGATTATGTGTGGTGATGTGGTGGGAGGCGGGATTATGTGTGGTAATGTGGTGGGGGCGGGATTATGTGTGGTAATGTGGTGGGGGCGGGATTATCTGTGGTAATGTGGTGGGAGGCGGGATTATGTGTGGTAATGTGGTGGGGGCAGGATTATGTGCGGCAATGTGGTGGGGGGCAGGATTATGTGTGGCAATGTGGTGGGGGTGGGATTATGGGTGGTAATGTGGTGGGGGGCAGGATTATGGGTGGTAATGTGCTGGGGGGGCGGGATTATGGGTGGTAATGTGGTGGGGGGCGGGATTATGTGTGGTAATGTGGTGGGGGGCGGGATTATGTGTGGTAATGTGGTGTGGGGCGGGATTGTGTGTGGTGATGTGGTGCGGATTGTGTGTGGTAATGTGGTGGGGGGGCAGGATTATGTGTGGTAATGTGGTGAGGGGCGGGATTATGTGTGGTGATGTGGTGGGGGCAGGATTATGTGTGGTAATGTGGTGGGGGGCGGGATTATATGTGGTAATGTGGTGGGGGGCGGGATTATATGTGGTGATGTGGTTGGGGCGGGATTATGTGTGGTAATGCGGTGGGGGGGCCGTATTATGTGTGGTAATGTGGTGGGGGGCGGGATTATCTGTGGTAATGTGGTGGGGCGGGATTATGTGTGGTAACATGGCAGGGGGCCGGGACTGTGTGTGGTGATGTGGTGCAGATTGTGTGTGGTAATGTGTTGGGGAGCGGGATTATGTGTGGTAATGTGGTGGGGGGCAGGATTATGTGTGGTGATGTAGTGCGGATTATGTGTGGTGATGTGGTGGGGGGGCGGGATTGTGTGTGGTGATGTGGTGTGGGGCGGGATTATGTGTGGTAATGTGTTGGGGGGCGGTGTTATATTTTGTAATGTGGTGGGGGGCGGTATTATGTGTTGTAATGTGGTGGGGGCGGGATTATCTGTGGTAATGTGGTGGGGGCGGGATTATGTGTGGTAATGTGGGGGGCGGGATTGTATGTGGTGATGTGGTTCAGATTGTGTGTGGTAATGTGTTGGGGGGCGAGATTATGTGTGGTAATGTGGTTGGGGGCGGGATTATGTGTGGTGATGTGGTGGGGGGCGGGATTATGTATGGTAATGTGGTGGGAGGTGGGATTATGTGTGGTAATGTGGGGGCAGGTTTAAGTGTGGTAATGTGGTGGGGGGCGGGATTATGTGTGGTAATGTGGTGGGGGCGGGATTGTGTGTGGTGATGTGGTGCGGATTATGTGTGATGATGTGGTGGGGGGGCGGGATTGTGTGTGGTGATATGGTGCGGATTGTGTGTGGTAATGTGGTGGGGGCAGGATTGTGTGTGGTAATGTGGTGGGGGGGCGGGATTGTGTGTGGTAATGTGGTGGGGGGCGGGATTGTGTGTGGTGATGTGGTGCGGATGGTGTGTGGTAATGTGGTGGGGGGCGGGATTGTGTGTGGTAATGTGGTGGGGGCGGGATTGTGTGTGGTAATGTGGTGGGGGGGCGGGATTGTGTGTGGTAATGTGGTGGGGGGGAGGGATTGTGTGTGGTAATGTGGTGGGGGGGCGGGATTGTGTGTGGCAATGTGGTGCAGATTATGTGTGGTGATGTGGTGGAGGGGCGGGATTGTGTGTGGTGATGTAGTGCGGATTGTGTGTGCTAATGTGGTGGGGGGCGGGATTGTGTGTGGTAATGTGGTGGTGGGGCAGGATTATGTGTGGTAATGTGGTGGGGGGGCAGGATTATGTGTGGTAATGTGGTGGGGGGATTATCTGTGGTAATGTGGTGGGGGGGCGGGATTGTGTGTGGTAATGTGGTGGGGGGGCTGGATTGTGTGTGGTGTGGTGGGGGTTGGAATTGTGTGTGGTAATGTGGTGGGGGGCGGGATTATGTGTAATGATGTGGTGGGTGGGCGGGATTTTGTGTGGTAATGTGGTGAGGGGCGGGATTGTATGTGGTAATGTGGTAGGGGTCGGGATTATATGTGGTGATGTGGTGGGGGTGAGATTATGTGTGGTAATGTGGTGGGGGGCCGTATTATGTGTGGTAATATGGTGGGGGCGGGATTATCTGTGGTAATGTGGTGGGGCGGGATTATGTGTGGTAATGTGGCGCGGGGGCGGGATTGTGTGTGGTGATGTGGTGCAGATTGTGTGTGGTAATGTGTTGGGGGGGTGGGATTATGTGTGGTAATGTGGTGGGGGGTGGGATTATCTGTGGTAATGTGGTGGGGGCGGGATTTTGTGTGGTGATGTGGTGGGGGGACGGGATTGTGTGTGGTGATGTGGGGGGCAGGATTATGTGTGGTAATGTGGTGGGGGGCGGGATTATATGAGGTAATGTGGTGGGGGCAGGATTATGTGTGGTGATGTGGTGGGGGTTGGGATTATGTGTGGTAATGCGGTGGGGGGGCGGTATTATGTGTTGTAATGTGGTGGGGGGTGGGATTATCTGTGATAATGTGGTGGGGCGGGATTATGTGTGGTAATGTGGTGGGGGGGATTGTGTGTGGTGATGTGGTGCAGATTGTGTGTGGTAATGTGTTGGGGGGATTATGTGTGGTAATGTGGTGGGGGGTGGGATTATGTGTGGTAATGTGGTGGGGTTGGATTTGTGTGTGGTAATGTGGTGGGGGGCGGGATTATGTGTGGTAATGTGGTGGGGGCGGGATTATGTGTGGTAATGTGGTGGGGGGCGGGATTGTGTGGTGATGTGGTGCGGATTATGTGTGGTGATGTGGTGGGGGGGCGGGATTGTGTGTGATGATGTGCGGATTGTGTGTGGTAATGTGAGGGGCGGGATTGTGTGGTAATGTGGTGGGAGGTTGGAATTGTGTGTGGTAATGTGGTGGGGGGCGGGATTGTGTGTGGTGATGTGGGGGCGGAGCTACTGTGCAGGGGGCGGGATTAATGAGTAATCACGATGCCTCTTATATATATAGATTTCTCACAAAATTAGAATATCATCAAAAAGTTAATTTATTTCAGTTCTTCAATACAAAAAGTGAAACTCATATAGAGTCATTACAAAAGTCATTATCTCTGTAAATTAGAATGCTTTATAAAACCAGCTTGAAAAATTATTTTAAAATCTGAAATGTTGGTCTACTGAAATGTATGTTCAGTAAATGCACTCAACCTAAAGTGCTAAATGGGCAGATGTTGTGCAGAAAATCAGACATGATACAACAGTAGTTAATGTTTTTCTAGACAAAATCTGACACATGTATTTGTAAATGTCTGTGTTATGAAATATAACTGAAACAAATGAAAATGGTTTAGGAAGAGCCAATAGCGTACCTCCAATGGCGGCAGGCCACGCGACTGCTATGGGGCCCCAAGGGGTGAGGGTGCTCGCCGGAGTCGGACCTCAATGGCTGTGCCAGGGGCAAGCATACCGCATGTGCAGCCGATGCAGCTGCTCCAGGGCCCAGAGGCTCCAGGGGGGCCCCTGCGGGGTGGCTAATAGTGAGGGTTATCTGGCCTCTTTATCCAGCCCGAGGCTCCGGGGGTCCCCTGGCCATATTGCCGTTATGTGTGTCAGAAAGGGAGAGATCTCTGCAGCTCCACTGCCTACAAGAGAAAATGGCAGCTGAGCTGCAGCGATCCGTCCTGCTTCCTGCCCGTGCTTCCTGTCTCACACAGCAGTCAGCGGCATGGCTGGATGACATCATCATTCAGCACCGCAGCTGCTGTGCCAGTGAGAGAAAGCTGAGGCTGTGGGAGAGTGTACGGAGAGGTGCTGTCTTGTGTGTGTGTACGTACTTGTGGGTGTGTAGAGATGAGTGGTGGTGTGTGTGTGTGCATGCGTGCATGCACAGCGCTGCAGGGGAACATGCAGAGAGGTGAATGGTGCTGTGTGTGTAGGTGGAGAAAAGGGTAATGATGGGGTGATGGGGAGAGCGCAATGATGGGGTGATGGGGAGAAGGCAATGATGGGGGTGACGGAGAGGGCAATGATGGGGTGGTGATGGGGGTGGTGGGGGAGAAAGCAATAATGGGGGTGGGGGAGGAGGAAATAATGGAGGTGGTGGAATTAGGCAATGATGGTGGTGGTCAAAAGGGCAATAATGGGGTAGTGGGGAGGAGGAAATGATGGAGGTGGTGGAATGGGCAATGATGGGTGGTGGGGAAAAGGCAATGATGGGGATGGTGAGGGATGAGGAAATGATGAAGGTGGTGGAATGGACAATGATGGGGGTGGTGGGGAGAAGGCAATGATGGTGGCAGTGGAAAGGACAATGATGGGGTGGTGAGGAAGAAGGCAATGATGGGGTGGTGGGGTAGAGGGCAATCATGGGGGTAGTGGGGGAGAAAGCAATGATGGAGGTGGTAGAATGAGCAATGATGGGGTAGTGGGGAAAAGGCAATGATGGTGGTGATGGAAAGGACAATGATGGTCATGGTGGAAAGGGCAATAATGGGGAGGAGGAAATAATGGAGGTGGTGGAATTGGCAATGGTAGGGATGGTGGGGAAAAGGCAATGATGGTGGTAGAGGAAAGGACAATGATGGCGGAAAGGGCAATGATGGGGGTGATAGGGTAGTAGGAAATGATGGAGGTGATGGAATGGGCAATGATGGGGGTGGTGGGGGAGAAGTAAATGATGAAGGTGGTGAAATGGGCAATGATGGTGTGCTGGGGAGAAAGCAATGATAGAGGTGGTGGAAAGGGCACTGATGGTGTGGTGGGGAGAAAGCAATAGAGGTGGTGGAAAGGGCAATGATGGGGTGCTGGGGGAGAAGGCAATGATGGGGTGGGGGAGAGGACAATAATGGGATGTGAGGGGAGGAGGACAATGAGGGGTGTAGGGGATTGGGAAGGGAGGAAGGGGGATTTATAATGGATTTAGGAGCAGGGGGAGGTGGAGGAAAATGTTATCGCTTATTATGTTTAACACAGTCCCTTAGTATACAGTGTACTCACTTATTATACATAGCACAGCCCCTTAGTATATAGTGTACTCACTTATTATGTATAGCACAGTTACTTAGAATATTGTGTACTCGCTTAATATGTAAAGCGCCATCCCTCAGTATATAGTGTAGTCACTTTTTATATATAGCACAGTCCCTTAGTGTACTCACTTATGTATATCACAGTCCCTTAGCATATAGTGTACTCACTTATTATGTCTAACACAGTCCCTTATAGTGTTGAGCGATACCGTCTGATACTTGAAAGTATCGGTATCGGAAAGTATCGGCCGATACCGGCAAAGTATCGGATCCAATCCGATACCGATACCCGATACCAATACAAGTCAATGGGACTCAAGTATCGGACGGTATTCCTGATGGTTCTCAGGGTCTGAAGGAGAGGAAACTCTCCTTCAGGCCCTGGGATCCATATTAATGTGTAAAAGAAAGAATTAAAATAAAAAATATTGCTATACTCACCTCTCCGACGCAGTCTGCACCTTACCGAGGGAAGCGGCAGCGTTCTTTGTTTAAAATTCGCGCTTTTCTTTCCTTACGTGAAGTCCCGGCTTGTGATTGGTCGCATGCCGCCCATGTGGCGGCGACGCAACCAATCACAGCAAGCCGTGATGTAATTTCAGGTCATTCAGTATTTTAAAATTACGCTCCGGCTTTGTGATTGGTTGCGTCGCAGTCACATGGGCGACGCAACCAATCACAGCAAGCCGTGACGTAATTTCAGGTCCTTAAGGATTTTAAAATTACGTCCCGGCTTTGTGATTGGTTGCGTCGCAGTCACATGGGCGCCGCAACCAATCACAAGCCGTGACGTCACGGGAGGCTGGACACGCGCGCATTTTAAAATGGGCGCGTGTCCAGCCTCCCGTGACGTCCCGGCTTGTGATTGGTTGCGGCGCGGTCAACCAATCACAAGCCGGGAGGCTGGACACGCGCGCATTTTAAAATGGGCGCGTGTCCAGCCTCCCGTGACGTCCCGGCTTGTGATTGGTTGCGGCGCGGTCAACCAATCACAAGCCGGGAGGCTGGACACGCGCGCATTTTAAAATGGGCGCGTGTCCAGCCTCCCGTGACGTCCCGGCGCGGTCAACCAATCACAAGCCGGGAGGCTGGACACGCGCGCATTTTAAAAATTTTAAAATGCGCGCATGTCCAGCCTCCCGGCTTGTGATTGGTTGACCGCGCCGCAACCAATCACAAGCCGGGACGTCACGGGAGGCTAGACACGCGCCCATTTTAAAATGCGCGCGTGTCCAGCCTCCCGTGACGTCACGGCTTGTGATTGGTTGCGGCGCCCATGTGACTGCGACGCAACCAATCACAAAGCCGGGACGTAAGTTTAAAATCCTTAAGGACCTGAAATTACGTCACGGCTTGCTGTGATTGGTTGCGTCGCCCATGTGACTGCGACGCAACCAATCACAAAGCCGTAGCGTAATTTTAAAATACTGAATGACCTGAAATTACGTCACGGCTTGCTGTGATTGGTTGCGTCGCCGCCACATGGGTGGCATGCGACCAATCACAAGCCGGGACTTCACGTAAGGAAAGAAAAGCGCGAATTTTAAACAAAGAACGCTGCCGCTTCCCTCGGTAAGGTGCAGGCTGCGTCGGAGAGGTGAGTATAGCAATATTTTTTATTTTAATTCTCTCTTTTACACATTTTTACATTAATGTTGTTTCGATACCGATACCCGATACCACAAAAGTATCGGATCTCGGTATCGGAATTCCGATACCCGCAAGTATCGGCCGATACCCGATACTTGCGGTATCGGAATGCTCAACACTAGTCCCTTAGTATATAGTGTACTCACTTATTATGTATAACACCATGCTCTCTAGTTATATATGGCGCCATCCCTTATTTTACAGCTTCCTCTGCTGTTATGTACAGTGCTGTCTCTTTTATAGTATATTCTTGTTATTTTTGTTATAAGCAGCGCCCTCTTTTATTACAGAGCCCACTCTCTTGTTAGATATAAAATGACTGCTGATGGAGGTGCCAGTAACCAGACTACCAGTCCATCGTCTCCTACATTAGAAAAGAAGCTTTCTCATGCTTCATCAGCCATCATTGCATTATACATCTAACAAGAGAGGACGGTATGTAATATAAAACAGGGTTCTACATTATCCAATCTGTAAGGGACGGTGGTGTACATAGCAAGAGAGGGCACTGTATAAGGGATGGCAATATACATAATAAAGGAGACTATGTAATATATACAGCATTGTTGTGAATTCCGTTCTGGAGCTCCCTCCTGTGGTTGCTAATGGTATTTTTGTGAGTTCTGCCCTTGGGCTCCCTCTGGTGGTTTCGAGTGGAACTGCTGCTCCTTTGGGTAGCTGTGGCAGCTGCCTTCACTAATCGCCTTGCCTGGGTTTGTTATTTAAACCTGCTCTGGGCTTTAGTTCATGCCAGCTGTCAATGTTCTTGGTTGGATTTGGTTCTCTCCTTGGATTTCTCATATGGCCTGTCCTTGTCAGCAAAAGATAAGTTTTTGCTAGTTCTTGTTTGTCCATTTGCTTGGACTCTATTGCTCTGCAAATATGTCTCTTTTTGTCCAGCTTGTCACTATGTCATATTCAGGCTAGCTGGAAGCTCTGGGAAAGCAGATTTGCCCCTCCACACCGTGAGTCGGTGTGGAGTTCATTTTTGTAAACTCTGCGTGGATTTTGTAGTTTTTAATACTGACCGCACAGTATCCTTTTCTCTCTGTCTATCAAGTTTAGTATTGGCCTCCTTTGCTGAAATCTGATTTCATTTCTGTGTACGTCATTTCCCTCTTCACTCACAGCCAATATTTGTGGGGGGCTGTCTTTCCTTTTGGGGTTTTCTCTGAGGCAAGATAGCTTTCTATTTCCTTCTTTAGGGGTAGTTAGTTCTTAGGCTGTGAAGAGGTGTCTAGGGAGAGTCAGGAACATCCCACGGCTATTACTAGTGTTGTTGTTAGGATTAGGGACTGCGGTCAGTAGAGATACCACCTTCTCAGAGCTCGTCCCATGTTGTGTTTTAGCCACCAGGTCATATTAGTGTGGCCTCTTAACCACCAGGTCATAACAGTACAGCTGGCCCACAATGTGTTAAATGCATCTCAAAAGAGGGAAAAGAAAGTTCTGAGCCATTTTTTTTTCCTTTGCAGCTTGTTTTGTCTTTTTTTTCCCCTTAATCTCTGGGTGGTTCAGGATTTTGGTGCTGATATGGAGGTTCAGGGTCTGTCCTTGCGCGTGGATCAACTCGCTACAAGGGTACAGAGTATCCAAGATTATGTTGTCCAGACTCCGGTATTAGAGCCTAGAATTCCTATTCCTGATTTGTTTTCTGGGGATAGATCTAAATTTTTGAACTTTAAAAATAATTGCAGATTGTTTTTTGCTCTGAGACCCCGTTCCTCTGGTGACCCCATTCAGCAGGTGAAGATTGTTATTTCTTTGCTGCGTGGCGACCCGCAGGACTGGGCATTCTCCCTTGAGCCAGGAAATCCTGCATTGCTTAATATTGACGCATTTTTTCAAGCGCTGGGATTGCTGTATGACGAGCCTAATTCTGTGGATCAGGCAGAAAAAACTTTGCTGGCTCTGTGTCAGGGCCAGGAAGCAGCAGAAGTATACTGCCAGAAATTTAGAAAGTGGTCTGTGCTCACAAAATGGAATGAGTATGCCCTGGCAGCGATTTTTAGAAAGGGTCTTTCTGAAGCCCTTAAAGATGTTATGGTGGGGTTTCCTACGCCTGCTGGTCTGAATGAGTCAATGTCTTTGGCCATTCAGATTGATCGGCGCTTGCGTGAGCGCAAGGAGGTGCACCATATGGCAGTGTCCTCTGAGCAGAGTCCTGAGCCTATCCCCTGACGAAGGATTCTAAATCCGAAACGTACGTTGGGGTGCGCATTGTTTGGAGGTTGGTGACGCCACATAAAGGTACAGGAACTCCCATATAATTTTGGACTATTTCTTGCACGTAGCACTTTTGTTCTATTTTTGCTTTTTGCACATTGCACTCAGCACCGGTGCACTTGCTTTTAAACCCATACATTGCCCTGTTGGGTTTTCATATTTTTATATTTTTAATTCTCACGTTATGATTTTATAAACTTTTTTCACTTGTGAGACACTAGTATAGTCCTATAGGGAGCCCTGAGATTAACCCTTCCTGATGTGGTGCACCATTTGCCTATCTAGGCTTTTACATATTGGTGATTAAGTGTGTATTTATGTCACCTTATATTGTTTTTATATTTTTTCCAACATGTGCACATGAAATATGTTATTACCAGCTCAAATAAAGTAATTTTAATAAACTATATCCGTGTCACTATTTCTTTGGTAATTGATCCTAGTCTCTGGTGGTTGGCTCTTGCTAGTTATATGAGTGGTTCCCACTCAACACTTGTTTGTTTGCACTGGAGATCACTGGTTTATAATCCTTTGACATATATATATATATATGGGATGATATAGATAGAATTTTTTCATTTCTCAAGTGTTAACAAAATTCCTTGTCGCAATGTTATAGGATTTTGACTAGAGCAGAAAGGCAGAAATTCAGACGTCAGAATGGCCTGTGTTTTTACTGTGGTGATTCTGCTCATGCTATTTCTGATTGCCCTAGGTGTACTAAGAGGGTCCCTAGGTCTGTTACCATTAGTACTGTACAGCCTAAATTTCTCTTGTCTGTTACCCTGATTTGCTCATTGTCGTCCTTTTCTGTTATGGCATTTGTTGACTCTGGCGCTGCCCTGAACTTAATAAACTTAGAATTTGCCAAGCGCTGTGGTTTTTCCTTGGAGCCTTTGCAGAGTCCTTTTCCTTAAGGGGGATTGATGCTACGCCATTGGCCAAGAATAAACCTCAGTACTGGACACAGTTAACCATGTACATGGCTCCAGCACATCAGGAAAATATTCGCTTTTTGGTGTTGCATAATTTGCATGATGTTGTTGTGCTGGGTTTTCCATGGTTACAGGTACATAATCCAGTGCTGGATTGGAGATCTATGTCTGTAACTGGTTGGGGTTGTCAGGGGATACATAGTGATATTCCTTTGATGTCCATTTCCTCGTCCCCTTCTTCTGAAGTTCATGAGTTTTTGTCGGATTTCCAGGATATATTTGATGAGCCCAAGTCCAGTTCCCTGCCTCCTCATAGGGACTGCGATTGTGCCATTAATTTGATTCCTGGCTGTAAGTTCCCTAAGGGCCGACTTTTCAATCTGTCTGTGCCAGAGCATGCCGCTATGCGGAGTTATGTAAAGGAGTCCTTGGAGAAGGGGCATATTCGCCCGTCTTCGTCACCATTGGGAGCAGGATTTTTTTGTTGCCAAGAAGGATTGCTCCTTGAGACCCTGTATAGATTATCGCCTTCTCAATAAGATCACTGTCAAGTTCCAGTACCCTTTACCTTTACTTTCTGATTTGTTTGCTCGGATTAAGGGTGCCAGTTGGTTTACTAAAATCGACCTTCGAGGGGCGTATAATCTCGTGCGTATTAAACAAGGTGATGAATGGAAAACAGCATTTAATACGCCCGAAGGCCATTTTGAATATCTTGTGATGCCATTCGGGCTTTCTAATGCTCCATCGGTATTTCAGTCCTTTATGCATGATATCTTCCGGAATTATCTGGATAAATTCATGATTGTGTATTTGGATGATATTTTGGTTTTCTCCGATGATTGGGAGTCTCATGTGAGGCAGGTTAGGATGGTATTTCAGGTCCTTCGTGCTAATGCGTTGTTTGTGAAGGGGTCTAAGTGCCTCTTTGGAGTTCAGAAGGTTTCTTTTTTGGGTTTCATTTTTTCTCCCTCGGCTATTGAAATGGACCCTGTTAAAGTCCAGGCCATTCATGATTGGACTCAACCTACATCTGTAAAGAGCCTTCAGAAATTTTTGGGCTTTGCCAATTTTTATCGCCGCTTTATTGCTAATTTTTCTAGTGTGGTGAAGCCTCTGACCGATTTGACGAGGAAGGGCGCTGATGTGATGAATTGGTCCTCTGCGGCTGTTGAGGCCTTTCAGGAGCTTAAACGTCATTTTACTTCTGCCCCTGTGTTGCGTCAGCCAGATGTTTCTCTCCCTTTTCAGATTGAGGTTGATGCTTCTGAGATTGGGGCAGGGGCCGTTTTGTCTCAGACAAATTCTGATGGCTCTTTGATGAAACCGTGTGCATTCTTCTCCAGAACGTTTTCGCCTGCTGAGCGTAATTATGATGTCGGCAATCGGGAGTTGTTGGCTATGAAGTGGGCATTTGAGGAGTGGCGACATTGGCTTGAGGGAGCCAAGCATCGCGTGGTGGTCTTGACTGATCATAAGAATCTGATTTACCTCGAGTCTGCTAAGCGGTTGAATCCTAGACAAGCTCGGTGGTCTCTGTTTTTCTCACGTTTTGATTTTGTGGTCTCGTATATTCCGGGATCTAAGAATGTGAAGGCTGATGCCCTTTCTAGGAGTTTTTTGCCTGATTCTCCGGGAGTTCTTGAGCCGGCTGGGATCCTCAAGGAGGGGGTGTGTTATGATCCCAATGGCAGAGGATCTCTGATATTCCATCAAGATAGCAAAAATATAAATACTGCTCTAGGGAGGTGGAAACTGGGCTAACCGCATACCTGATCCTGACACAAACAACTAAAAGTAGCCGGTGAACGTGCCTACGTTGGTTCTAGACGTCTCGAGCCAGCCGGAGAACTGACTACCCCTAGAGGGAAAAAATAAGACCACGCTTGCCTCCAGAGAAATTAAACCCCAAAGATATAGAAAGCCCCCAACAAATAATAACAAGAGGCAAGAGGAAAACACAAACGTAGAGATGAACTAGATTCAGCAAAGTGAGGCCCAATAGTCTAGATAGCAGAAAATAGATAGTGGACTATGCGGTTAGCAGAAAACCCTACAAAACATCCACGCTGAACATTCAAGAACCCCCACACCGACTGACGGTGTGGAGGGAGAATATCAGCCCCCTAGAGCTTCCAGCGAGTCAAAAAATCAAATGTAAAGCAAGCTGGACAAAAACACTGAATAATGCAAACGATCCAAATTGTACAAAACAGACTTAGCTTTTCTTGCATGAGGCAGACTGAAAGGAATCCGGAGGAGACCAAATAGGTCTGGATACAACGATGCCAGGCAAGAGACTGAGTCCAGAGGAGACTCAAATAGGAAACACCCGCTGCTTAACGACACAGCTGGAGCTCAGGCCTGCAACAAGACATACCTAACACAATACCGTTAGTGACCACCAGAGGGAGCCCAGAAACACAGTTCACAACAGGGGTGATTCTTTCTGCCATCTCCCCTGATTTGCGGCGGGTACTTCAGGAGTTTCAGGCTGATAAACCTGACCGCTGTCCTGTGGGGAAACTGTTTGTTCCTGATAGATGGACTAGCAGGGTAATTTCTGAGGTTCATTGTTTGGTGTTGGCTGGTCACCCTGGGATTTTCGGTACCAGAGATTTGGTGGCTAGGTCCTTTTGGTGGCCTTCCTTGTCGCGGGATGTGCGTTCATTTGTGCAGTCCTGTGGGACCTGTGCTCGGGCTAAGCCTTGCTGTTCCCGTGCCAGTGGGTTGCTTTTGCCTTTGCCTATTCCTGAGAGGCCCTGGACGCATATTTCCATGGATTTTATTTCTGATCTTCCTGTTTCTCAGAAGATGTCTATGTGAGATTTTTATTGTAGTACCCAAAAAACGTTTCGGTCCACCACACGGACCTTCATCAGTTACTACAGGTTTTTTCTTTATTCGGATTAAGGTGTGGGAGCCTACCTCAGCAACATCTGACCAGTAGTGCACACGCTATTTACCATTATCTCAGAAGATGTCTGTCATCTGGGTGGTTTGTGACCGGTTTTCTAAGATGGTCCATTTGGTACCGTTGCCTAAGTTGCCTTCCTCCTCTGATTTGGTTCCATTATTTTTTCAGCATGTGGTTCGTTTGCATGGTATTCCGGAGAATATTGTGTCTGACAGAGGTTCCCAGTTCGTTTCCAGGTTTTGGCGGTCCTTTTGTGCTAGAATGGGCATTGATTTGTCTTTTTCTTCAGCATTCCATCCTCAGACAAATGGCCAAACGGAGCGAACCAATCAGACCTTGGAAACCTATTTGAGATGCTTCGTGTCTGCTGATCAGGATGATTGGGTGACCTTTTTGCCGTTGGCCGAGTTTGCCCTTAATAATCGGGCTAGTTCGGCTACCTTGGTTTCGCCTTTCTTTTGTAATTTTGTTTTTCATCCTCGTTTTTCTTCAGGGCAGCTTGAGCCTTCTGACTGTCCTGGTGTGGATTCTGTGGTGGACAGGTTGCAGCAAATTTGGACTCATGTGGTGGACAATTTGACGTTGTCTCAGGAAAAGGCTCAACGTTTTGCTAACCGTCGTCGGTGTGTTGGTCCCCGGCTTCGTGTTGGGGATTTGGTCTGGTTGTCTTCTCATCATGTTCCTATGAAGGTTTCTTCCCCTAAGTTCAAGCCTCGCTTTATTGGGCCTCGCTTTATTGGGATTTCTGAAATTATCAATCCAGTGTCTTTTCGTTTGGCCCTTCCAGCTTCCTTTTCCATTCATAATGTGTTCCATAGATCCTTGTTGCGGAGATATGTGGTACCTATGGTTCCCTCCGTTGATCCTCCTGCTCCGGTGTTGGTTGAGGGGGAATTGGAATATGTGGTGGAGAAGATTTTGGATTCTCGTTTTTCGAGGTGGAAGCTTCAGTATCTGGTCAAGTGGAAGGGTTATGGCCAGGAGGATAATTCTTGGGTTGTGGCCTCCGATGTTCATGCTGCCGATTTGGTTCGTGCTTTCCATTTGGCTCGTCCTGATCGGCCTGGGAGCTCTGGTGAGGGTTCGGTGACCCCTCCTCAAGGGGGGGGTACTGTTGTGAATTCCGTTCTGGAGCTCCCTCCTGTGGTTGCTAATGGTATTTTTGTGAGTTCTGCCCTTGGGCTCCCTCTGGTGGTTTCGAGTGGAACTGCTGCTCCTTTGGGTAGCTGTGGCAGCTGCCTTCACTAATCGCTTTGCCTGGGTTTGTTATTTAAACCTGCTCTGGGCTTTAGTTCATGCCAGCTGTCAATGTTCTTGGTTGGATTTGGTTCTCTCCTTGGATTTCTCATATGGCCTGTCCTTGTCAGCAAAAGAAAAGTTTTTGCTAGTTCTTGTTTGTCCATTTGCTTGGACTCTATTGCTCTGCAAATATGTCTCTTTTAATCCAGCTTGTCACTATGTCATATTCAGGCTAGTTGGAAGCTCTGGGAAAGCAGATTTGCCCCTCCACACCGTGAGTCGGTGTGGAGTTCATTTTTGTAAACTCTGCGTGAATTTTGTAGTTTTTAATACTGACCGCACAGTATCCTTTTCTCTCTGTCTATCAATTTTAGTATTGGCCTCCTTTGCTGAAATCTGATTTCATTTCTGTGTACGTCATTTCCCTCTTCACTCACAGCCAATATTTGTGGGGGGCTGTCTTTCCTTTTGGGGTTTTCTCTGAGGCAAGATAGCTTTCTATTTCCTTCTTTAGGGGTAGTTAGTTCTTAGGCTGTGAAGAGGTGTTTAGGGAGAGTCAGGAACATCCCACGGCTATTACTAGTGTTGTTGTTAGGATTAGGGACTGCGGTCAGTAGAGATACCACCTTCTCAGAGCTCGTCCCATGTTGCGTTTTAGCCACCAGGTCATATCAGTGTGGCCTCTTAACCACCAGGTCATAACACAGTATACTCTGCTCAAAAAATAAAGGGAACACTTAAACAACAGAATATGAATCCAAGTAAATCAAACTTCTGTGAAATCAAACAGGCCACTTAGAAAGCAACACTGTTTGATAGGGTTGAGCGAAACGGGTCGTTCATTTTCATAAGTCGCCGACTTTTGGCAAAGTCGGCGTCTCATGAAACCCGATCCGATCCCAGTGTGGGTCGGCCACGTGGAACGCGAACTTGGCGCCAAAGTCGCGTTTCGAATGACGCCTTCCCCGCCATTTTTTTGAGCCAATTAATTGTGGGCAGCGTGATGACATAGGTTCCGGCTCCTGCGGCATCATAGTGCTATGTTACGTTTTCGGACGTAGTAATTTCCGGAGTCAAAAAATAACATATGCCTTGCACGGAGGAGAGAGAGAGAGAGAGAGAGAGAGAGAGAGAGAGAGAGAGAATAAAAAAAATTATTTCATTGACATACATTGGGTTTCGTGTTCCGGGTCCGGAACCCGACTTTACAGTAGAATCGGCCGATTCCATACGATCCGACATCCGAGAAGGTCGGGTTTCACAAAACCCACCTCGATCCTAAAAAAGCTAAGGTCGCTCAACCCTACTGTTTGACAATCAATTTCACATGCTGTTGTGCAAATGGAATATACCACAGATGGAAATAATTGGCAATTATCAAGACACACTCAATAATGGAGTGGTTCTGCAAGGGGGAACCACAGACTACATTTCAGTACCAATGCTTTCTGGCTGATGTTTTGGTCACTTTCGAATGTTGGTTGTGCTTTCACACTCGTGGTAGCATGAGACAGACTCTACAACCCACACAAGTGGCCAGGTAGTGCAGCTCATCCAGGATCCAGGTTTGCTGTGTCTGTCAGCGTAGTGTCCAGAGGCTGCAGGCGCTACCAGGAGATAGGCTAGTACACCAGGAGACGTGGAGGGGGTGGTAGGAGGGCAACAACCCAGCAGCAGGACCGCTACCTCAGCCTTTATGCAAGAAGAAACAGGAGGAGGACTGCCAGAGCCCTGCAAAATAACCTCCAGCAGGCCATAAATGTGCATGTGTCTGCACAAATGGTTAGAAACCGACTCCATGAGGATAGTCTGAGTGCCTAATGTCCGCAGACGGGGGTTCTGCTCACAGCCCAACACCGTGCAGGACACTTGGCATTTGCCACAAAACTCCAGGATTGGCAAATTCGCCACTGACGCCCTGTGCTCTTCACAGATGAAAGCAGTATCACACTGAATACATGTGACAGATATGACAGCGTCTGAAGATGCCATGGAGAGCAATATGCTACCTGCAACATCCTTCAGCATGACCGGTTTGGCAGTGGGTCAGAAATGGTGTGGGGTGGCATTTCTTTGTAGGGCCGCACAGCCCTCCATGTGCTCACCAGAGGTAGCCTGACTGCCATTAGGTACCAAGATGAGATCCTCAGACCCCTTGTGAGACCATATGCTGAGGAGGTTGGCCCTGGGTTCCTCCTAATGCAGGACAATGCCAAATCTCATGTTGCTGGAATGTGCCAGCAGTTCCTGCAAGATGAAGGCATTGAAGCTATGGACTGGCCCGCCCATTCCCCAGACCTGAATCAGATTGAACACATCTGAGACATCATGTCTCGCACCATCCACCAACGTCACATTGCACCACAGACTGTCCCGGAGTTGGTGGATGCTTTAGTCCAGATCTGGGAGGAGATCTCTCAGGAGACCATCCGCTGCCTCATCAGGAGCATGCCCAGGCATTGTAGGGAGATCATACAGGCACGAGGAGGCCACACACACTACTTAGCATCATTTCCTTCTCTTGAGGCATTTCCACTGAAGTTGGATCAGCCTGTAACTTCATTTTCCACTTTGATTTTGAGCATCATTTCAACTCCAGCCCTCCGTGGGATATAAGTTGTGATTTACGTTGATCATTTTTAGGTTTTATTGTTCTCAATACATTCCACTAAGTAATGAATAAAGATTTACAACTGGAATATTTCATTCAGTGATATCTAGGATGTGGGATTTTAGTGTTCCCTTTATTTTTTAAGCAGTGTATATACATGTATGTGTGTGTGGATATATATATATATATATATATATATATATACATATATATGTATATTTATATATGTAGCTTTGTCACCATGAAGGAGGGTCCCCAGACACATTTCTTGCACAAGGGCCCCAAGCTGTCAGTGTCCGCCCCAGGGCTGTGCTGTGCCATGTGCCTTTAATTAAATGTGCGCGCTGCCGTCACTCTGTACCTGGCTCCTCTTAACTCCTCCTTTGTAGTCCTGCACTGCTCCCGGCTGAACTGTCTTGCTGGATCTGCATAATTTCGCCTCGCCTCCTGGCTGACGTAGCTTTCCAGCCAGAAAGAGCAGTGTATGCTAGGCCCGGCCAGAAGTAGTTGCACATGTGAGGGCGGCTACCGGTTGTTGGAGGAGGAGCAAGAGGAGCTGAGGCTGTGTGGAGACACAAGACAGTGAGCTGGGCCAGGAGGTTAATTTTTTATTTTTTTTGGTGAGGAGCATTCAGACTTTTGGTATGTGGCCCTATGATTTCTATGTATGCCCCTGGGAAGAGCATGTTTGAGCCCGCAGGAGTCAAACATCCCACCAACACCTCCAGAGACACTCTTCTCTTGGGGGCATAGTGGTCATGTATTAATTGCGCCCCATATGTGGGCAATCAGAGTTTGCAGATTGAGACCGTATGTAAACACTTATTAGCCCATTATACGGAAGTAAATCGTTCTTGGAAAATGAGCGTATAGAAGTTAATGCTAGCACAGTAATCAAATTACAAATACATTGTTTTTAAAACATTTTATGGCACTGTAAAGATATTGTATAAGGTATATACTGAGCAGGTTATATCTGCACCTATGTTGTGTGAGAGTAGAAAATAGCTGCTCTTGTCTATGGGCTGTTTGACACTGCAGCTCAGCAGTATTGGTTGCCTCTAGACAGTCTCTCATCATTATAAATTATCATACTACCTGTATGAAAGAAAATAATAAATCACAGACAATTGAGAGTTTTTGGGGGGACCATATATTATCTACTAAAGCATTTATTCCCATCATCCATAGGCTTTTTCTGATGCATCAGATGATACAGAAACCCAGTTTGATAATTTCACTGTGATGTTCTACTCTCCCACTTTGCACTGTATTTCCAGCCTTTAAACTTCCAGCCAGCATTGGGATCCCCATGTCACAGGTCAAATATGTTAATAGTTATGCGGATGCAACAGCAGAGACAATGAGGAGACAGTAGTACTATTTATTTGACTAAAACGAGTTTCTATATACTATATAAAAAGTCACATTTGCATGTTTTTCTCAATATCCGACATGAAATCAGAATAAACATTTCCTGTTTTAGGTCAATTAGGATTACCATAATCCTTCTATATTATTTCAAAACACTCTTTTCGGTGATTACTTTATATCTCCGTTCATACTGCACCCACACGCACAAATGAAACAATATTTGAAAGGTAAACTTGCCCCCTTCAGCAAGAAAATAGCCAAACAAACCACACATCCACGATGTGATCACAAAATACATTTTAAACATTAATTTTCATAAACCTGTAGTAAGGAAAAATGACCTGCGGGTGGCACCACACTACCCCAAAGCATACTAATGCAAAGCTGAAACAAATCCTAACATTTGCCTTGGGGGCTTTCCAGCTTGCCGAATTCCTTGCCCAGCAAATTTCAGGCAGGTACATATAAAATATTTGCTACATATGTGGAAGTAGAAAAAAAGTAAAACTTTACCTGTTTAAGACTTTAGCTTTAAAACTGAAGCTATAAATGAATGCAGCCTAAAAAGGACCGGACAGGTACTGAACCATCAGATTTTCCGTATTATTGGACAGTCATTGAAAAGTCTATCAACCTTGCAAAAATTGAAAAAAAAAATCCAACCATAGGGAAAAAAAAAGGTAAAATAATCTGCAGATATTACTTTTTGTTTAAAGGGATATTCCCAATTATTATGCACTGGTGTAAATACGCTCAGTTATGGGGTCAATTCTCCATCATTTTTACTGTCAAAGTGGCACTGCTGTACAGGAAGCAGCTCCGTTCACATACATAGGGCTGTGCTGCACTTCCCTACACTGCAGATAGTTGGCAGTGCTGCTGTGGAGGGGAAAAAAATGCTGCTGCCCCTGTTCTTTTGCAAGGTCCTGACAATCAGACCCCTTCTGATCAGTAAGTAAAATACTATTCTGTTTAATGTTGGGGGATCTCCTTTAGGCTGGAGTCACACACAACGTATAAAAAATCGGTCGGTTTTACATGGACGAGAATCGCAGAAATGTTCCCTGAACAGTGATCCATATGTCATCCGTGTGCACTATGATGATGCAATTTTCTCACATACAGGCATCGGTGTGACATTCGTATGACATCCGTATGGCGATATTTCCTCGCCGGCTTGCAAAATGGACATATAATGGATCCATGGGCTCAAATATTTGGGAAAACATATATATATATATATATATATATATATATATATATATAATATATGTCAGTGACACACATACCTCTCTGTGTTTATTATCTCATTAAATACATTTACATTTGACCAGCTTAATTTTCCTGAAATTGCCTGCGCCCCCGACAACCAATGTGCAAATATTTTGCATGGGCCAACCAGTTATTAATATTTGCGAAATGCCAGAATAAAGAGACCTAGAGAATGTTTAAGGCATTTTTAATACTTACTGCAAAGTTAAGTCGAATGTTTACATGCACTAAAGGTACCTTCACACTCAGCAACTTTACAACGAGAACGACAACGATCCGTGACGTTGCAGCGTCCTGGTTAGCGATCTCATTGTGTTTGACACGCAGCAGCGATCTGGATCCCGCTGTGATATCGCTGGTCGGAGCTAGAAGTCCAGAACTTTATTTGGTCGTCAGGTCGGCGTGTATCGTCGTGTTTGACAGCAAAAGCAACGATGCCAGCAATGTTTTACATGGAGCTAACGACCTGTGAGAACGATAAATGAGTCACCGTTACGTCACAGGATCGCTCCTGCATCGTTCTTGAGCTGCTGTGTTTGACGTCTCTACAGCGACCTAAACAGTGACGCTGCAGCGATCGGCTCGTTGTCTATATCGCTGCAGCGTCGCTGAGTGTGACGGTACCTTAAGATTACTATGCCTTTAAACAAATCTGGACTGCCCATATGATGATGTCATGTGTTTAAAAGCTTTTTATGGCAAAATCTGACTTAATTAGAGACACACCTGTGGATGTATTTTAATGCTCACCTGAAACACACTGCTTCTTTGCGTAGAATGGGAAAGTCTAAAGAAATCAGCCAAGATATCAGGAAGAGAATTGTGGACTTGCACAAGTCTGGCTCATACTTGGGTACAATTTCAAGATACCTGAAGGTGCCACCTTCATCTGTACAAACAATTATATACAAGTACAAACAAGATGGTAATACCCAGCCATCACACCACTCAGGAAGGAGATGGGTTCTGTGTCCCAGACATGAATGTGCTTTGGTCCGACATGTGCATATCAACCCAAGGACAAAAGCAAAAGACCTTGTGAAGATGAGCGCGGAAGCTGGTAAGATTGTGTCAATATCCACAGTGAAACGAGTGCTGTTTCAACATGGACTGAAAGGCCACTCTGCCAGGAAGAAGCCATTACTCCAAAAGAAACATTAAAAAAAACTGAATAATGTTTGAAAATGCACACAGTAGCCAAGACCATAGCTGTCACCTTCCCCCTTGTCTCATCTAATCTTCTTCCCCAGGGGATGTGTGTTCTACTCGTCAGTTCCTTCCATTGTCATTCTTCTTCTTTCTCTATTCCTAATAACTGTGGTCATCACTGTGGCAATGTTTCCTCCCAGACACTGTTGTGTGTGTCTATTCACTCCTTCCTCCCTTTACAAGTTCACCATCTCATATTTAGGAGAAGTCAATCATCTCCGGAGGCATGTCCAGTGTGCAGTCTGGCCAAGCTCTCTGATACAGACATCAGTCTTCTCAAAGAAATGTATCTACAAGACCAGTGAGACTCCCAATGATAGTGATGTCTTGTGAATGGGGTGTCATGACCCACATGGGTAGGTCCAGCGGACGACACAACGAACACCAACAACAGGATGGAAAAAGAGAGAGAAAGGCCCTGTGCCTATACCTAAGCTCCCCTAAAGCCCTATGGGGGCCTTCCCCCAGCCGTCATCATGTGCCTAGTCTCTAGCTGTCACCTCACTATATCCTGGCTAGTGCACTCTCCTGCACGGATGCTAGCCTCACCACTACAGGTGGTATAAACACAGGGGGTAGTGACAAGCACAAGACAGACAAGGAAAGGGAACAAGAAACTTAGCTCCAGCCTCCAGTGCCAAGCTCCACACAGCAGAGGACATGGAATCAGGAAACCAAACTCCACAGAATTAGCAGCTGGCACCAGAGTGCTCCAAACTCTTAGGCTGGTCTTCATAGAATAACTCTATTACCATCAGTCAGCTGATGCATCATGTGACTATTTAAGGGATGGTGGGAGTGGTCACCACTCACATCAGCTGACTAGCAACAAAACAACTGCCAGCAAGGGAACTGACATTAACCCTCGCTGGCCCAAAAAGGAAAAAAGCCACATTTAAATTATAGCAGAACCAGAGCTGCCACGAAAACAAAAATGAATTGTGACATGAGGGTGTCAAGGGAGAGCTTGAAGTGTAGACTTTGCATTAGGCCTCTTTCACACGTCCAGATAATTCCGGTACCGGAGAAATCGGTACCAGAGTTATCCATGTCCGTGTGCTCACGTGGCACATCACTGTGGCACATGTGCGGCATCCGTGTGCCGCCTGTGTGCCGCCTGAGGACCACACGGACCGTGCAGGAGAGACAGCGCTACACTAAGCGCTGTCCCCCCCCCGCTGTGGTGCTGAAGGCGGCATTCATCTCTTCTCCCCCGTGGGAGAGAAGAGATGAATGATCTTTTTTTTTTTTTTGTTAAAAATAAAGTTGCTGGGATCTCCAGCCTCCCATCCCCAGTGCGCCGCCCGGCCCCTTGCAGAAGAAATACTCACCCGGCTCCCCGCGATGTCTCCTCTCTCCTCTCAGCGCTCGCCCCTTCTCCTGTGTGAGCGGTCATGTGGGACCACTCATTACAGTGAGGAATATGCGCATATTCATCACTGTAATGAGCGGTCCCACGTGACCGCTCACACAGGACAGGCTGCCGGCGCTGAGCGGAGAGGGGAGACATCGCGGGAGCCGGGTGAGTATTTCTTCTGCAAGGGGCCGGTCGGCACGCTGGGGATGGGAGGCTGGAGGTCCCAGCAACTTTATTTTTAACAAAAAAAAAAAAATTTGATCATTCATCTCTTCTCTCCCGCGGGGGAGAAGAGATGAATGCCGCCTTCAGCACCACAGCGGGGGGGACAGCGCTTACTGTAGCACTGTCTCTCTTGCGGGTGGTACGTGCACACGGAGGAGAGTGCACACTGTTCTCCGTGTGCACGTGTGCAGGACGTATTGCTGTACGTGCTGCCGGAGAAACACGGAGACATGTGCATAAACCCATTCATTTGAATGGGTCTACGTGTGTCAGTGTCTCCGGTACGTGAGAAAACTGTCACTACACGTACCGGAGACACTGACGTGTGAAAGAGGCCTTATGTAGCATTCTGAGACAGAGTGCTGAGTGTGCACTGTATGTGTGAGTTCAAATGGGCAGTTGAATCACTATACATATATATTTTTCAATATACAGAAAGACCAGCAGTACGCCTATAGGTAAGTATACTAAACTCAACTTAATCATAAATAATAAAGAGAATCAAGAGTTTTTACATATAAAAAGTATATATTTTTTATTTCATATAATTTAATAAATGTTTTTCTTTTACAACAAGTATAAAGACAATCTGTCAATATGGACAAAAAGGATGATCCAAACCAGGTGAAAACGCAGTGTAAACGCTAGTACACAGGATTGACTATGTGCAGAATTTCTAATTGTCTTTTACTGACTGCCCAATATATACAATAATCTAAAATGGATACAATTTAAATGTAAATAATAGCACCCTGTTTATACTGACAATCATTACGCAATTGCCTTATATTAATAAAATTTTAAGTGTCACATTAAGTTTACAGAGAGCATATATCAAGTGATCCAAGTTGGGCGCAGTTTAAATGAAGATGCAGACACCTGATATAAATAAATGTAGATCGCGCTCTTGCGCAGATTCAATAAGTCCATAGGTGTCACACCATATTAGAAGAAAGACCACACATAAATATGTAAGAAGTTATCAAGGTTATTTACCCATATTCAGTGGATGTCAGACCTGGAAGCGTTCGTTGTCCCCGACGCGCGTTTCGCGAGAAAAGACTCTCGCTTCCTCAAGGGGGCGTTGGATCACTTGATATATGCTCTCTGTAAACTTAATGTGACACTTAAAATTTTATTAATATAACGCAATTGCGTAATGATTGTCAGTATAAACAGGGTGCTATTATTTACATTTAAATTGTATCCATTTTAGATTATTGTATATATTGGGCAGTCAGTAAAAGACAATTAGAAATTCTGCACATAGTCAATCCTGTGTACTAGCGTTTACACTGCGTTTTCACCTGGTTTGGATCATCCTTTTTGTCCATATTGACAGATTGTCTTTATACTTGTTGTAAAAGAAAAACATTTATTAAATTATATGAAATAAAAAATATATACTTTTTATATGTAAAAACTCTTGATTCTCTTTATTATTTATATATATTTTTCAGTAATGGACAATAATTACTTCATGTCATCAAGTTGGGCAATCGGTAATGGCTTCAAATGCCCATGAGGGTAATGAAAAATTTCATACAAAGTACATGGTTGGCTTTGCAGGCATAATACAAAAGGGTCCTTATGTTAATTATTATGTGATTCTCAGATTACTGAACCGTCGCCTGACCAGCTCTACCCTCTCCTAGTGTATCCTCACCTATCCCCTGTAGACTATGACTCCTCGCGGGCAGGGGCCTCTCTCCTCCTGTACTTGTGTGTGCCATGCATTGCTCATGTTTATTGTACTTGTCTATGTATGCCCTTTTTCACATGTAAAGCACCATGGAATAAATGGTTCTCTAATAAATGAATAATAATAATAATAATAATAATAATAATAATAATATTGAAAATTAGCTCTGAAAACCCCTTTACCTAAATTTTTTGTGCAAACTCTAGATAATATAGTTATATGATTAACAATGTATCTAAAATTTAAATAAGAAAGTGGCTGAAAACATCAATATTTGGCATAGAACCTGACGATTGGGGAGAATTGATAAGGGATTGATATGAATAATAATTTCTGTACAGTAATATAGAAATATGATTTCACAATATAAGTAACAACAAAAAGAAGCAACTATAATTCAGATCTTGCAGAGGCGATAGAGACTTTTCTAGGCGTGTACTTATATTTGAATTGACTGTGATATGTGACATTGTTATGTGAAATTGATATGCATATAGCGTTTTTATATATGCACTATCTGAGTATGCACACAAGTTTTTAAGTAGTTTTTTGGACCAGGTCTGTTACAAAGACCACTAGAAAAGTTGCCAAAAAACCTTAAAACACTCTTCCTATTTATTTCTATGGAAAAAAACACTTTGCTGTTCATATTTTCATTCTATTGAGCATTTTTCCTCTGATTTAGGTTTGAAAAATACCTAGTGGGAAAAAAAGAAAGTGCGTGTCACTTCTTGGAACCAACTTCCGATGGAAAATAAAAACCACCAAACTAGGCACTGTTCAATCAAACGGATGGAAAAAAAAACACAGGAGAAAAAAACGAATTCAAAATGCTTGAAAAACTTGAAATCTGTTTCAGCAAACGGTATAGAAAACAAAAAACTCTGCAAAGAAGGCACATTTCTTCAAATTGTTACTACTAAAAAAACATATTTTTGACCACCACAAAAAACCTCTGCATGCATATACCCTAACTGACCATATAATAGTCAAGCCAGCAAGTTCCTTCTGGAAAACAATTATTATAGGACACATTCTCCTCTTTCTCGCCCAAGATGATTGTCCCTCACTGTTTTCTACAAAGTATTTAGTGATGGAGGACATGTTGTGAGGTTGATGGAGATTAGTGTGAATGGATGCTTAGTATTTTATAAAAATGGATAACCCATTCCAAGATGACATATTTACATTAATTTTTTCCTAATTCTATATACCATTACTTTTATCTGCTGCACATTATTTACAGAGAATGGTACAGATGGATAGAACATCATCATATATAACTAGCAGCGATATAGCATCTTAGTTCTACAGCAGAAGACATCAAGAAAGAAATGCTATCACAAAGAGTGATGGAAGAATCTCTGCTACAGTAACATAGTAGCTGTCTTGTGATATGGATGGGATTTATGTACCCACCAGGCAGGTTCTACTGTAGCTTCCCAATGTGGCTGAAAGAAATGCTGGCTTGTTCCATTGTGTTTCGTAATTAGTTAGTTTGCATGCCAATGGACCCCTGCCATGCTTGGGGACTGTGAAGGTAATGCCATGCTTAATCTGAATATCTCCTGAATTTCCTTTACTAAACTTGAATCTTGAAATAATAAATTAGGCTGCAGCGCTAGTAACAAAATGCAATAGGACTGCTGTCCCAAAATAGTCCAGGGGCTGGCACTTACTTTTGAGTGCCCGGAAATGTGATTGCCCAAATTGTCCGTTGGTCTAGATGGAAGTTACATCTTCAGATATAGTCTTCCATCTACACCATAACTTCAGTCCTCAAGAGCCACCAACAGGTCATGTATTCAGGATTTCCTTAGTATTGCACAGGTGATGGAATTATTGCATGTGCAGGTGATGCAATTATCTCCTGGATAATACTAAGGAAATTCTGAAAACATGACCTGTTGGTGGCGCTGGAGGACCGGAGTTGGGGAACACTGATCTAGACCAACGGACGATTTGGGCAACCACATTTTCGGGCACTCAAAAGTAAGTGCCACCCCCTGGACTATTTGGGACAGCAGTCCTATTGCATTTTGTCACTAGCACAGCAGCCTAATGTATTACTTATTATTTATATGGTGACAGCTATTTCATGCAGAGTTGCACACTTCATCTGCTGGGTTGCCAGCGGCTTTTAACATAAACATTTTGAGTTTAGCGCCGATGTGATTTTTATCTTTTAAAACTTGAATCTTTGTTTTCTTTGTGCACAACTGATTTTATGAACTTGTTTCTTTAGTGATACATCATCTAGTGCATCGAACTAATTGGATACTAGGCAGGTTGTCGAAAACTTTTTCAGACATAAAAAAGCAAATGCAGCTAAATGTAAAAAGGAAGCTGACAAGCAATCAAAATCCAACTTTCAATAGTCCGGTGTTTAATAATAACACTCCTAAATCATTGTATAATGATTAATGAACATGTAACGAATATAAACATTTCCCATCAAAGTTTACTTTTGAGTCAAACTTTTTGTTTTACATTTAATGCCACGACCAACTTCGCCTCGGTTCCTTGTCTATATGTACAGTTGATATAAAACATTATGTATTTGTTGATTTGTATCCATGGTGATGTATAAATGCCGAAATTGTCTTGATTTCAAATGTCATTTTCTAAACTCTTTCATTGTTTGGCTACCTGAATTACCTGTGCATGTGTATAAACATCTGCTAGGTTACAACATTTGGATCCAATTATCCATGAGTGTTCGCAGCTAATCCCTGCAGCTATTGTTGCGGAGATTACATATTTTCATAAAATTGCTTTCAGCTTCGACTTTGAAACCTGTTTTTGCTCACTTTTCTAATTGAACCTTAACCTACACTAGGACTGGATGCTGGAAAGGATTCTCTTAAAGGGGTATTCTCAAGTTTAGAAGTTATCCCTTATCCGTGGGATACAGGATAACTTTTAATTCTTTGGCGGTCTGACCACTGGGACATCCAAAATCCCAGAACTGAGTCTCTTATGAAGCAATGATCGATTATGCACACATCCATTCATTCTTAAAGGGACCGCAGGAGAAAGCGCAGTGCTGCATATGGCTGGTTTGCAGCATTCGCGTTATGAATGAATAGAGTGGCTGTGTGCATGATTGACCATGGTTCCATTCACACAGGCCTGGTTTTTGGGTTTGATGGGTATTCCAGCAATCAGACCCCTGGTAATTGGAAAGTTATCACCTATTCTGTCAATAGAGAATAACTTCCAATCTTGAGACAACATCTTCCTTTACGTTGAATTTACACTGCGTTATTACACCGTGTTCCAAATTATTATACAAATTGGATTTAAGTGTCATAAAGATTTAATTGTTTTGTTTTTCAAATAAACTCATGGATTGTATTGTGTCTCAGGCTCAATGGATCACTGAAATCAACATGTGATAATTGGTTTGCCAAGTGATTCTAATTAAAGGAAAACTACTTAAAAATGATGTTCCACATTATTAAGCAGGCCACAGTTTTCAAGCAATATGGGAAATAAAAAGGATCTCTCTGCTGCTGAAAAGCATCAAATAGTACAATGCCTTGGTGAAGGGATGAAAACATTAGAAATTTCCCGAAACCTTAAGCGTGATCATCGTACTGTTAAGAGATTTGTGGCTGTATCTGAGCACAAATGTGTTTGTGCTGATAAAGGCATAATGAGGAAGATTTCTGCCAGGCAAGTTCATCGGATTAAGAGAGCAGCTGCTAAAAAGCCATTACAAAGCAGCAAACAGATATTTAAAGCTGCTGGTGCCTCTGGAGTCCCTCGAACCTCAAGGTGTAGGCTCCTTCAAAGGCATGCTGTGGTGCATAAACCTACTATTCGGCCACCCTTAAACAGTGTTCACAAGCAGAAATGGTTGCAGTGGGCCCACACATACATGAAGACTAATTTCCAAACAGTCTTGTTTACTGATAAATGTTGAGCAACCCTGGATGGTCCAAATGGATGGAGTAGTGGATGGTTGGTGGATGGCCACCATGTCCCAACTTGGCTTCAACGTCAGCAAGGAGGTGGAGGAGTCATGTTTTGGGCCGGAATCATGGAGAAACAGCTGGTAGGGCCCTTTAATGTTCCCGAAGGTGTGAAAATGACCTCTGCAAAGTATATAGAGTTTCTGACTGACAACTTTCCTCCATGGTATAAAAAGCAGAAATGTGCTTTCAGGAGCAAAATCATCTTCATGCATGACAATGCACCATCTCATGCTGCAAAGAATACATCTGAATCATTGGCTGCTATGGGCATAAAAGGAGATAAACTCATGGTATGGCCACCATCTTCCCCTGACCTCAACCCTATAGAGAGCCTTTGGAGTATCATCAAGCAAACGATCTATGAGGGTGAGAGGCAGTTCACATCAAAACAGCAGCTCTGGGAGGCTATTCTGACTTCATGCAAAGAAATACAAGCAGAAACTCTCCAAAAACTCACAAGTTCAATGGATGCAAGAATTGTGAAGGTGATATCAAAGAAGGGTTCCTATGTTAACATGTAACTTGGCCTGTTGGGATGTTTTGGAGTTAAATAGCTTTTTTGTTCAGTGAATGTGACCTCCTAATGCTGCAAATTCCACAAATGAGCATTTTCAGTTCTTTAAAACATATCAAATGTTTAGAAATTCTACTGTGCCTAATAATTTGGAACAGTGCATTTTAAGTTTTTATTCATTTTGGAGATTATACTGTTTTCATTGGGAGGTTTCTTCAATAAAATTCGATGTATACTCTAATGGGTGATTACTTTTATTAGACTGACTGTCATTTGCACCAACCATTTAGGAAAATCCAATAAAAATGTAATTTGCATAATAATTTGGAACATAGTGTATAAGTAATGAGCGCTTCAACATAAGGGCTTGTGCACACGCTGCGGATTCCATTGCGGAATTTTCCGCAGCAAAATCTGCAGCGTGTGCACATACCCTAATTGTGCAGTCTAAACAGACTACTAATTGAGGGAGGGGGCAGCATAGTGACTCAGTGGTTAGCACTGTAGCCTTTCAGAGTCCCAAGTTCAATGCCCATATCATCAAGAAGTTTGTACGTTTCTACCTGTTTGCGCAGGGTTCCTTCAGGTACTCTGGCTTCCTCCCACACTCCAAAAAATATACCCCTAGGGAATATATATTATGATCCACACTAGGGACAGTGATGATGTCTCTAAAGTGTTGTGGAAATAATAGCACTATATAAATGAGTTACCATATTTTTCAGACTAAAAGGCGAACTGGACTTAAAGACTCACCTAGGTTTTAGAGGAAGAAATTAGAAAAAAACTTTGAAGCAAAAAATGTGGTCAATTCTGTACCAATATCTCCTATCCTGGTCCCCTCAGCTCCATCCTGGTATGCATAGCCTCCTTATCTCCATCCTGGTGTGCATGGCCTCCTCATCCTTACTCTGGTATGCATGGCCTCCTCATCCCTATCCTGGTATGCATGGCTTCCTCATCCCTATCCTGGTATGCATGGCTTCCTCATCCCTATCCTGGTATGCATAGCCCCCTCATCCTTTTCCTGGTATGCATAGCCTCCTCATCCCTATCCTAGTATATGTGGAACCCTTCCCTATCCTGGTATGCATGGCCTCCTCATCCCTACCCTGGTATGCATGCATCTTCATCCCTATCCTGGTATGCATGGCTCCCTCATCCCTATCCTGGTATGCATAGCTCCCTTATCCCTATCCTGGTATGCATAGCCCCCTCATCCTTTTCCTGGTTTTCATAGCCTCCTCATCCCTATCCTAGTATATATGACACCCATCCCTATCCTGGTATGCATGGCTCGCTCATCCCTATCCTGGTATGCATGGCTCGCTCATCCCTATCCTGGTTTGCATGGCTCCCTCATCCCTATCCTGGTATGCATGGCTCCCTCATCCCTATCCTGGTATGCATGGCTCGCTCATCCCTATCCTGGTTTGCATGGCTCCCTCATCCCTATCCTGGTATGCATGGCTCCCTCATCCCTATCCTGGTATGCATGGCTCCCTTATCCCTATCCTGGTATGCATAGCCCCCTCATCCTTTTCCTGGTATGCATGGCCTCCTCATCCCTATCCTAGTATATATATGGCACCCATCCCTATCCTGGTATGCATGGCCCCCTCATCCCTATCCTGTTATGCATGGCCTCCTCATCCCTACCCTGGTATGCATGGCCTCCTCATCCCTATCCTGGTATGCATGGCCTCCTCATCCCCATCCTGGTGTGCATGGCTCCTCATCCCCATCCTGGTCTGCATGGCCTCCTCATCCCTACCCTGGCATGCATAGCCCTTTCATCCCTTTCCTGGTATGCATAGCCTCCTCATCCATATCCTAGTATATATGTCACCCATCCCCATCCTGGTATGCATGGCTCCTCATCCCTATCCTGTTATGCATGGCTCCCTTATCCCACTCCTGGTATGCATGCTCCCTCATCCCTATACTGGTATGTATGGCCCCCTCATCACTATCCTGGCATGTATGGCCCCCTCATCCCTATCCTGGTATGCATGGCCCCCTCATCCCTATCCGGACATGTATGGCCCCCTCATTCCTATCCTGGTATGCATGGTCCTCATACCCATCCTGGTATGCACGGCCTCCTCATCTCTAGCCTGGTATGCATGGCTCCTCATCCCCATCTTGGTATGCACGGCCTCCTCATTCCCGTCCTGGTATGCATGGCCTCCTCATCCCTATCCTGGTATGCATGGCCTCCTCTTCCCTATACTGGTATGCATGGCCTCCTCATCCCTAGCCTGGTAGGCATGGCCCCCTCATCCCTATCCTGGTAGGCTTGGTCCCTCTCATCCCTATCCTCATATGAATGACCCCTCATCCCTAGCCTTCTATGTTTGGCCCCCTCTTCCCTATCCTGGTAGGCATAATTCCCCCCATCTCCATCCTGGTATGTCTGGCTCCTTCCTTTTCCTAGTATGATTGGCCCCTATCCCTTCCTGGTATGCATGGCTCCCATAAAAAAAAAACATAAACCATTAAACTTACCTTCCTGCAATCCCTCGCTGCGTCCGATGTTCCGTGAATATTCATTTCTCTTTAGCACCAGGCACAGAAGTTAGCCGCAACCGCCGGCCCCTGCCTCCTGTGACCCGCTGCTCCGCTGGTGCCACTTCCCCACCTCCCCACCACAGCCAGAGCAGGTACATTCAGACTATAAGACGCATTTTTCTCCACATTTTTGGAGGAAAAAAGTGTGTCTTATAGTCCAAAAAATACAGTAAATAAAGTAATAAAAATAAATAAAAAATCAAACAAAAAGCAAAACGATTGTTCACCCAAAAGATCATTATTCTCATCAGCACATTGTCCATCTGAACTGGAACAACCCAAGGGCCACATGTGGTCCATGGGAAGCAATTTGCCCAGGTTTGGTGTAGAGTGTATCTATTAATATTCATATAAGTGCATATTCAAGACTTTATTCCATAAACTTGAGTGATCTTTGGAAGCTGAAGTTTTGTCTGACCTCAGCCACTACATTGTGAGTTGTCACATTTCTTTTTGGAATAAATTAAACTAAACCAGAGTTCAAAGCATTTCAGACTAATGCAATTAACTTAGTATAATCAGGGATTTCGGTCCTTTATAAATACGCATATGTTAATCATAGAAACTTTTTTAATTGCATTTAAAATCATCGCACGGATTCTATTGATCTTTGATCTTTTCCATTAAGATAATTTAACGCAGTGATGTGATGTGTGATTTTTGAGTGTGCTGCCATGACAAAAAATGGCTGACCCCTTGCTGTGATTTATGATGATTTGATGGAAAAGGAAAAGCTAAAGCTTTGTAAATGCTCTTTTTTATTTTTCAGCAAAGCCATCTGAACTCTTTTCTCTGGACCATCAAACGAGATCCTCCTTCATACTTCTTTGGCACCATTCATGTTCCATACACAAGGGTGTGGGATTTTATCCCAGAAAACTCTAAGAAAGCTTTCCAGCAGAGCAATATTGTGTACTTTGAGTTGGATTTGACAGATCCCTACACAATTTCTGCACTGACCAGTTGCCAGATGCTGCCTCAGGGTGAGAATCTACAAAGTGTTCTTCCTAGGGATATTTATCGCAGACTCAAACGCCATTTGGAATACGTTAAACTCATGATGCCCTCATGGATGACTCCAGATCAAAGAGGGAAAGGTCTTTATGCTGATTATTTATTTAATGCCATTGCTGGAAACTGGGAACGAAAAAGACCTGTATGGGTGATGCTCATGGTGAATTCTTTGACAGAGGTTGACATTAAATCACGAGGAGTGCCAGTATTGGATTTGTATCTTGCTCAGGAAGCAGAGCGCCTTAAAAAGAGAACTGGGGCTGTCGAGAAAGTAGAAGAACAATGTCACCCGCTTAATGGGTTGAATTTTTCACAGGTATGAATTATCCTATATTCACATATTGTATATTGCATCTTTACGATTTTTCCCACAGCCATTGCTTAAAAAGTTGACCAGTTTGGACAACCCAGAGTTTAATAAAGGTCTAGTCAAATTGATGATGGGTGGTCTCACTCATAATCAGCTGTTATTGCCAGGGGGTGCGCTGAGTCTCTCCTGTTAGTCCATATAATAAGTGGTTCTCCAAAGCTGGTCTACATACCACAACTTTTAATAACATTTCTGTATAGAAGTTTACATAAAATATTGGGCAGTTTGAATTTTCCTGGAACCAAGAAGCCACGCACCCTGAACGACAGTTAGTTACAGTTTTTTAAAACTTTTTGTAATTAATACTGTGACATTTTCAATAAATCAAGGTATGTTCTTAATGTGTTCAATTAGATGTAATATGTAAAAAGCTTTTCATTTATGTTAATATATAATAGCACATCAGCAGATACTCCAATGTAGCTCTGTTGTACACTTGCCAAATATATATTACAAAATAGTCCTGCTCATAATCTACAAATTTTGAGTGCCATATCTCATATAAAACATGGATGGAGTTTGGATATACCACTTTAACAGTGTACTATATCTAATATTCTTTCCATTCATGTCCAATCCTTTGTTCTCCTGGGAAATATCTTTCAAACACTGGAGCCATCTAAGTCTTTGGAGAAATTGGGATAGCAGGTTGACAACTCAGCTCTGGGTATTGCCAACATATATATATATATATACTATATATACTATATTTAGTTGTTTTTTTTAGAAAGTCCAAATTTGAAAAAATAGATAGACATATACCCTGCAGCGTTACAACTTAATAGGCCATTCAATGGTCAAGGAATGTTTGCTAATGTCTATGTTCTTACTTCCAGTTTTATGTTTGCAAAATGGTAAGCAGAATATATACCAAGAAAGAAAATAAGTCACAGTTGTCTGACTTTATGGAGTTTCTACCTTTGCATCTATAATTGATCAGTTATACATACTCATTACTTATGTGCAGAACAAAAAGTCTGTCACTTTGCACAAAAGATTGAATATCTCCCAAGTCTTGGTAATTTTATCTACAAAAGAACAGGCCAACATTCACAGATTTCTCACCTTCTAGCCCTGAAAGTTATCAGAGGGTGGAAATCACCAGAAGGTATCTTGTGAAAGGTGACAGCTGTGAAAATATTTGACTGTGAAAAGCCCATCATTGGGACAGATAGGAGCCTATGAGGGGAGGAGGCGATGAGCTGTAGAGGTAACAATAACACAGAACAGAAGGTGGATGATTGAGGAGACAATGGTCACTTGCTATCTAGGAAAAGGTTCCCAGTCAGATTAGTGTTGAGATGCTGTAACAGATCTCCAGTTTCAGCTTTCTTTAATTAATATCCAGTATTAGTTGAATTTTGTTTTAACTTTTTGGGTTGTATCACTACTGATATTGGCTATATTTTTTGAGGCATATTTTTTTGTTTTGATAGAGCATACCATATAATTTCACATGTTAAACATGCTCCCCATGATACTTGTAATAACAGACTAAATTCACCACCTCAGATATAATATGAAAATCATTTTTCTGTTAAATAAATTGTGATAAGTCAATTTTTAAGCTAAAGTTGGACATACATTAACCCCAATGTTTTACATTTTGTTATACTGTTGAAATTTTGATCATAAGGTATATCTTGTTGGCCAAACATAATTATGTGTCTGTCTTTCTCACTGCTGAGTTTAGCACTCACCTTTCCCTCACTATGTGGTTAAAAAGTACATATCGTCTCTAGACTAAGTACACACTCTAAGGCCGGCGTCACACTGGCGAGTTTTACAGACGTATGAGCGCAGAAAATACACCCGTAAAATACACATAACACACGGCCCAATGATTCCCTATGTCCCAGCTCCTATCTGCCGTATTTTACTGATCCGTATTATACGGTCTTGTACGGCCGTACAAAATCGCAGCATGCTGCGTTTGTCACCGTATTGCGCAAAAAAATCGCTAATGAAAGTCTATGGGGGCGAGAAAAATACGGATTACACACGGACCAGCAGTGTGACTTGCGAGAAATATGCAGCAGTGTTCTATAGAAAAGCCGGTAATTCAATTGCCGGCTTTTCCTCTCTCCTTCACAAACCCGACATGATATGAGACATGGTTTACATACAGTAAACCAACTCATATCCCTTTTTTTTTGCATATTCCACACTACTAATGTTAGTAGTGTGTATGTGCAAAATTTGGGCACTGTAGATTGTAAAATAAAGGGTTAAATGGCGGAAAAAATTGGCGTGGGCTCCCGTGCAATTTTCTCCGCCAGAGTGGTAAAGCCAGTGACTGAGGGCAGATATTAATAGCCTAGAGAGGGTCCATGGTTATTGGCCCCCCCTGGCTAAAAACATCTGCCCCCAGCCACCCCAGAAAAGGCACATCTGGAAGATGCGCCTATTCTGGCACTTGGCCTCTCTCTTCCTACTCCCGTCTAGCGGTGGGATATGGGGTAATGAAGGGTTAATGTCACCTTGCTATTGTAAGGTGACATTAAGCCAGATTAATAATGGAGAGGCGTCAATTATGACACCTATCCATTATTAATCCAATAGTACTAAATGGTTAATAAAACACACACACATTATTACAAAGTATTTTAATGAAATAAAGACACATGTTGTTGTAATATTTTATTAGACTCTTAATCCACCTGAAGACCATCGTCCTGAAACAAAGTTAAAAAAACAAACAACAATATTCCATACCTTCTGTCGTTATGTCCCACGATGTAAATCCATCTGAAGGGGTTAAATCATTTTACAGCCAGGAGCTGTGCTAAAGCACTCGCTCCTGCCTGTAAAACCCCGGGTACTGAATGGAAAGCAGGGTGACCTGTAGTTACCTTGAGTTGCGGTGATGCGCCCTCTGCTGGATGTCCTCATGAACTGGAGCCTTGGAAAAGTTCCCACGCTCGAGTTCATATGAGGACAAACAGTGCTCATATTGCAATACAGTGCCCAATCCCATTATTTACCTAAAATAACATCGTCATAGGCATATATGACAGTTAATTTAGTGTACGAGACCTTAGCGGTCTAGTCATGTATTACAATGTGAGCATGGTCAGTATTTCATAGACGTGTGAAATCGACCTGAGCAATGACATATATTTGACCTTTGTTTTACTAAGAATTGTACTTGGTCAGAAGCCTTAATATGGCAAGGTCAAATATGTACTGTAGAGAAAAAAATCTTACAAATCATGATCTGGTAAGGTCAATGGATGAGTGGGTTTCAAAAATCAATTCTACATAGAAATGTGGATGATAATCTGATGGCTCCTGAAAGGCAGAATAGTGATATTTACTGGTAGGCTATGTGCACATGTTCAGGTTTTTTCGCGTTTTTTTTTTTCGCGATAAAAACGCTATAAAAACTCATTAAAAACACATACATTATGCATCCTATCATTTAGAATGCTTTCTGCATGTTTTGTGCACATGGTCCGTTTTTGTCCGCGAAAAAAATGCATAGCAGTAAAAAAAAGCAGCATGTTCATTAATTTTGCGGATTTTCCACGTTTTTCCTGCAATTCTATGCATTTGGGAAAAAACACATAAAAAATGCACAAAAAAACGCGGTAAAATCGCGGTAAAAACGCATGCGGATTTCTGGCAGAAATGTCCGTTTTTTGTCAGGAAAATTTCTGACGTGACGTGTGCACATAGCCTAAAGAAGCTGCATGCAAATGAATGTTTTTATGGCTAATCTTGTCTGAAGAGAAAAACAAGCAATTAGGGAAAAAGGAAGTTTCTGTGAATGTGAAGCCTACTTAGAAAAGATAAGCTTGTGTTAACTGTAGAAAGCCATTAACCATGTTCAACAAAGAGTGTGTATTAAGGTACCGTCACATTAAGCGACGCTGCAGCGATATCGACAACGATGCCGATCGCTGCAGCGTCGCTGTGTGGTCGCTGGAGAGCTGTCACACAGACAGCTCTCCAGCGACCAACGATGCCGAAGTCCCCGGGTAACCAGGGTAAACATCGGGTTACTAAGCGCAGGGCCGCGCTTAGTAACCCGATGTTTACCCTGGTTACCATAGTAAATGTAAAAAAAAAACAGTACATACTCACCTTCTGATGTCCGTCAGGTCCCTGGCTGTCTGCTTCCCGCACTGACTGTGAGCTCCGGCCGGCCGTAAAGTAAAAGCAGAGCACAGCGGTGACGTCACCGCTGTGCTGTGCTTTACGGCCGGTCGGCGCTCACAGTCAGTGCGGGAAGCAGACGGCCAGGGACCTGACAGACATCAGAAGGTGAGTATGTACTGGTTTTTTTTTACATTTACAATGGTAACCAGGGTAAATATCGGGTTACTAAGCGCGGCCCTGCACTTAGTAACCCGATATTTACCCTGGTTACCATTGTAAAACATTGCTGGCATCGTTGCTTTTGCTGTCAAACACGACGATACACGGCGATCTGACGACCAAATAAAGTTCTGGACATTCAGCAACGACCAGCGATGGCACAGCGGGATCCTGATCGCTGCTGCGTGTCAAACACAACGATATCGCTATCCAGGACGCTGCAACGTCACGGATCGCTATCGTTATCGTTGCAAAGTCGTTTAGTGTGAAGGTACCTTTAGATTCTCAGCACCAGAACAGAGAGATGCATCTGGTAGATCTGTTACTTCTTTCATATTGTTTTGATCAATATTCTTTTTATTGGTTGATTTGAATCCAAAAAAGCAGCAAATAAGAAATGAAAAACAAGGATGACAGCAGTCTTGAGAAAACAAACATTTATTCAATGAAGTATAATATTTAGATTAGATTGGTAAATCGTAGTGATGGGCTCACCACTGCTCAATACTCAATCAAGCATTGGGGTCCTTGAGTTTGCTCCTTACTCGAGTATCGTGGGTGCTTGAGTGCCATGCTCGAGTCCCCACCCTGCATATTTCGGGCCTGTTAGACAGCTAATGAATATGCAAGGATTGCTCGCCATGCATGCTAATGCTGAAGCAATGTTGGCTTCTGGCATCACGGTGATTGGCCAGCCGCATCAAGTATTATATAAGAGCAGATGACGCAATGATGAGCACACTGTCATCTGGAAGCAGTTCAGGGAAGGTTGTTATAGGAGGGAGAGCTCATTTTAGAGCAGGCATAGAGGCAGGGTTTAACCCCTTTCCAACGATGGACGTAATAGTACGCCCATTTCAGAATCCTCCAGCACTGAGCCCACATCTTTCCCATAACATGTCAGCTGTTTTGAACAACTGACATGTGCCTCTAACAGCTGCGGGTAGAAACGCAATGCACTCACAGCTGTTAACCTGTTAAATGCCGCTGTCAATCTCTGACAGCGGCATTTAACTCGTGCTTACCGTTAGCGCGCCAGAAATCCTGCCCATCAGTGACCCATCACATGATCGCAGGTCACCAATGGGTTGGCATGACAACCAAAGGTCTCTTGCAGACCTCTGTGGTTGTCATAGCCAGATTGCTATGAGCGCCGCCCGGTGGTTGACGCTCATAGCAAGTGAGCATTTCTGCTACACACAGGCGATCTGATCAGTGCCTGTGTGTAGCACAGATGATCAGACAACTGTAGCTTCTAGTCTCCCATGGAGGAAATGTTTTTAAAAATATTAAAAAAAAAAATAAAAGTTCAAATTACCCCTCTTTTGCCTCATTCAAGATAAAACAGTAAAAAAAAATCAAATATACACATATTTCAATGCACTCAGAATCGCCCAGTCTATCAATATAAAAAAAGAATTAACCCAATTGCTAAACGGCGTAATGAGAAAAAATTCAAAACATCAGAATTACATTTTTTTTTGTCGCCGCTACAGTGCAATAAAGTACAATAAAGTGCAATAACTAGCGATCAAAAGATCGTATCTACACCAAAATGGTATCAATAAAAATGTCAGCTTGGCCAGCAAAAAATAAGTCCTCACCCAGCCTTAGATCATGAAAAATGGAGACGCTACGGGTCTCAGAAAATGGTGCAATTTTTTTCTTTTACCAAAGTTTGGATTTTTTTTTCACCACTTAAATAAAAAAGAACCTAGACATGTTATAAACTAGCAATGATGTGGAGAATCATAATTGCAGGTCCCTTTTTAGCATTCAGTGAATATGGTAAAAAACAAACAAAAAAAACCTGTGGAATTACACTTTTTTTTGCAATTTCACTGCACTTGGATTTTTTTTCCCATTTTCCAGTACACAATATATTAAAACCAATGGCGCGATTCAAAAAGTACAACTGCAGCGCCCCAGAGTCCTGGTCGTTGCAGTACTGTGGCTCCGCCGCTAAGGGGGGCTATGGTACGTCTGATGGCACTGAAGGAGTTCATCTGACCAGGTATCACAGACACCAATACATTTCACAGTCTGGCCTCCAGGGGGAGCTAAGGGTACTATTCATTAGGCCACTCCTCACAGTCTGGTAAAACTGGAGGTTAGGTAGGAAGCGAGACAGAAAGCTGACTGGGTTGGAACCAGGCAACACCTTGTGGCAGAGGGTGTTGTAGGGGAAGATTCAGAGGGGTCCCTGTCAGGGGTGGGATCCTGACAGAGGCCTAGCAACCAGAGAGAACGTTACGGGACCGCGCCTGCACGATATAGCGGCGGTACCCTAAGAAAGGACAAGAAGCGAGGTTTATTGTGCTGAGTGAGAAACGAGATCAACGCAACAAGGAGAATACCAGTAGGAGTCGTGCTGTAAGACGAGGCAACATCCTATTGAGGCGCATAACCGGTGGCCGGAACGCCGAGGAAGTATAGAGCTCCAAGCCAAACTTCAAACCTACGGCAGGACAGTCAGTTACAGGCGGGCTGTCTCACCCAGACCCAGGAAGACACAGGGGGGTAACAACAGGAGTGGGGCGACGCTAGAGTCCCGGAAGAGCTCCGAGCCTCCCCGTCATACGGGTGCGTCCTAACCGTAAGATCAGTGGGACGTAGAGGGAGAACATGAGAATCGAGTTGTGAGGGAACACGAGAAACAGACACAACAGTTGTGGGGTACTATCCCATAAGCACAGCAGGGGAGGACCACAACACAAGCGCAGGAAGGTAGGCACAGATTTCCACCTGCAAATTGAACTCTGGAGGTGCCATCGGACCGGCCGGACTTGCACAGCCCTGTTAACTGTATTCCAGATTGAGGACTCAGAAGTCTTCAGTAAAGAGGTAAAGAGGCTGCAACCTGGTGTCCTCGTTATTGACCGCGCCTGGCACTACACCGCACCATAACATCAGCACCATACCACCACCTTTCATTGTGCGCCCCTCAGCAGGGTCACAGACCGGGTCTAGCCACTGTGACAACCCCAGAGCAGAGACTCAGAGGCCCGGTACCAGGTACCCCTCGGCCCTGCAGCAGTGGGGGCGCTACAACTTGGCGTCACGAACAGGATCTACTTAAGCCTGAAGAATCGGGTCATGTGTGCCTTGGAACTGTGATTTATTATATTTGGACTGTGACTTATTGCAAGGACTGTGTATTGCCATTTACTGCCAAAATCCGCCGCCATTACAGTGCTGAGGAGAGCGCAGGAGAAGAAGAGGGGCGTGGAGTAGGCGTGGACCAGCTGGAGAGCGCGAACGACAATGGCGGCCCAGTCTAAATATTTCTGCACCGTGAGGACGTGTCCGTCAGCAGCCGAGATCCGCCTCCTAATCCTCAATGGAGGGCGGAGACAACGAAAACGAAACCGCCCACGAAGGAGAGAGCGGGAAAAGGATCACGAAGCGACCCAAGTGGAGGACTGTTATGATCCTTAGTGGTTGAGGATCACAAAATACTCCAGCTAAGTAACAAAACATAGGACAAGCTCTAGAGAGGTGGAAAACTGGACTGACCGCAAATCTGAACCTATCCAACACACTAAAGGTAGCCGGTGAACGTGTCTAAAATCCTAGACGTCTCGAGCCAGCCTGAGGAACTAACTACCCCTAGAGAGAAAGAAAGACCTCACTTGCCTCCAGAGAAATAATCCCCAAAGATATAGAAGCCCCCAACAAATAATAACGGTGAGGTAAGAGGAAGGCACATACACAGGGGTGAAAGCAGATTCAGCAAATGAGGCCCACTAATACTAGATAGCAGAAAATAGAAAAGGGGTCTGTGCGGTCAGTAAAAAACCCTTACAAAATATCCACACTGAGACTTCAAGAACCCCCGCACCAACTAACGGTGTGGGGGGAGAAACTCAGTCCCCTAGAGCAACCAGCAAGCGAGGAAATCACATTTTAGCAAGCTGGACAAGAAACATGATGAATGCTGATAATCAAAAAATAAACAAACAAAAACTTAGCTTGTCTTGGAGAGACTGGGAGCAAGGTAGTCACAAGGAATCTGAAGAGCACTGAATACATTGAGAGCAGGCAAGGAACTGAGTATCCAGGTGAGCTAAATAGGAAACCAACCAAGGATAACGAACCAGCTGATGCTGCCAACCTGCAGAAAGACAACACTACACAGTACCGCTTGTGACCACTAGAGGGAGCCCAAAAATAGAGTTCACAACAGTACCCCCCGCTTGAGGAGGGGTCACCGAACCCTCATCAAGACCCCCAGGGCAATCAGGATGAGCCGCGTGGAAGGCATGAACCAAATCGGCCGCATGAACATCAGAGGCGACAACCCAGGAATTATCCTCCTGACCATAGCCCTTCCACTTAACCAAATACTGAAGCCTCCGTCTAGAGATACGAGAATCCAAAATCTTCTCCACCACGTACTCCAATTCGCCCTCGACCAGCACCGGAGCACCGGAGCAGGAGGCTCAACAGAAGGAACCACAGGTACCACATACCTCCGCAACAAAGACCTATGGAACACATTATGAATGGCAAATGATGCTGGAGATCCAAACGAAAAGACACCGGGTTAAGGATTTCCAAGATCTTATAAGGACCGATGAAGCGAGGCTTGAATTTAGGAGAGGAGACCTTCATAGGAACATACCGAGAAGACAGCCACACCAAATCCCCAACACGAAGTCGGGGACCCACACCGCGGCGGCGGTTGGCAAAGCGCTGAGCCTTCTCCTGTGACAACCTCAAATTGTCCACCACATGGTTCCAAATCTGCTGCAACCTATCCACCACAGAATCCACCCCAGGACAGTCAGAAGGCTCAACCTGACCCGAGGAAAAACGAGGATGGAAACCAGAATTGCAGAAAAAAGGCGAAACCAAAGTAGCAGAACTAGCCCGATTATTAAGGGCAAACTCGGCCAATGGCAAAAAAGTCACCCAATCATCCTGATCAGCAGAAACAAAACATCTCAAATAAGTTTCCAACGTTTGATTAGTTCGCTCGGTTTGGCCATTAGTCTGAGGATGGAAGGCCGACGAAAAAGACAAATCAATGCCCATCTTAGCACAAAAAGTCCGCCAAAACCTGGACACAAACTGGGATCCTCTATCAGACACAATATTTTCAGGAATGCCGTGCAAGCGAACCACATTCTGAAAAAATAGAGGAACCAAATCGGAGGAAGAAGGCAACTTAGGCAAGGGCACCAAATGGACCATCTTGGAGAAACGATCACACACCACCCAGATGACAGACATTTTCTGAGATACTGGAAGATCCGAAATAAAATCCATGGAAATGTGCGTCCAAGGCCTTTTCGGAATAGGCAAAGGCAAAAGCAAACCGCTGGCACGAGAACAGCAAGGCTTAGCCCGAGCATAAATCCCACAAGACTGCACAAAGGAACGCACATCCCGCTACAAGTAAGGCCACCAGAAGGCCCTAGCCACCAAATCTCTGGTACCAAAAATCCCAGGATGACCCGCCAACACCGAAGAATGAACCTCGGAAATAACTCTGCTGGTCCATCTCTCCGGGACAAACAGTCTCTCTGGTGGACAACGGTCAGGTCTATCCGCCTGAAATTTCTGCAGCACTCGTCGCAAATCTGGGGAAATGGCAGACAAAATCACTCCCTCTCTGAGAATACCAGCCGGCTCAGAAACTCCCGGAGAGTCAGGCACAAAACTCCTAGAAAGTGCATCAGCTTTCACGTTCTTCGAACCAGGCAGGTATGAGACCACGAAGTTGAAACGGGAGAAAAACAATGACCAACAAGCCTGTCTAGGATTCAGGCGCTTGGCAGATTCAAGGTAAATCAGATTTTTGTGATCAGTCAAGACCACCATGCGATGTTTAGCTCCTTCGAGCAAATGTCGCCACTCCTCAAATGCCCACTTCATAGCCAACAACTCCCGATTACCAACATCATAATTCCGCTCGGCAGGCGAAAACTTTCTTGAAAAGAAAGCACATGGCTTCATCACAGAGCCATCAGAGCTTCTCTGCGACAAAACAGCCCCTGCTCCAATCTCAGAAGCATCAACCTCGACCTGGAAGGGGAGAGAGACATCTGGCTGACATAAGACTGGAGCTGAAGAAAACCGGTGCTTCAGCTCCCGAAAGGCCTCCACGGCCGCAGGAGACCAATTAGTAACATCAGAACCCTTCTTGGTCAAATCCGTCAAAGGTTTAACCACGCTAGAAAAATTAGCGATGAAACGACGGTAAAAATTAGCAAAACCCAAGTACTTCTGAAGACTCTTAACAGACGTGGGCTGAGTCCAGTCATGAATAGCCTGGACCTTGACTGGGTCCATCTCCACAGTAGAAGGAGAAAAAATAAAACCCAAAAAGGAGACCTTCTGTACTCCAAAGAGGCATTTTGAGCCCTTCACAAATAAAGCATTAGCACGCAGGACCTGAAACACCATCCTGACCTGCTTCACATGGGACTCCCAATCATCAGAAAAGACCAAAATGTCATCCAGATAAACAATCATAAATTTATCCAGATATTCTCGGAAGATGTCATGCATGAAGGACTGAAACACAGAAGGAGCATTAGAGAGTCCAAAAGGCATCACCAAGTACTCAAAATGGCCTTCAGGCGTATTAAATGCTGTTTTCCATTCATCTCCCTGCTTAATGCGCACAAGGTTATACGCACCACGGAGATCTATCTTGGTGAACCAACTGGCACCCTTAATCCGAGCAAACAAATCAGACAATAGTGGTAAAGGATACTGAAATTTGACTGTGATTTTATTCAGAAGACGATAATCTATACAAGGTCTCAAAGAACCGTCCTTCTTGGCCACAAAAAAAAATCCTGCACCAAGAGGGGAAGAGGATGGGCGAATATGTCCCTTCTCCAAAGACTCCTTTATATAACTCCGCATCGCGGCATGCTCTGGTATAGACAGATTAAAAAGTCGTCCCTTAGGGAATTTACTACCAGGAATTAAATTTATAGCACAGTCACAATCCCTATGAGGGGGCAGGGCACTGGACCTGGGCTCATCAAATACATCCTGGTAGTCAGACAAAAACTCAGGGACCTCAGAAGGAGTGGAAGAAGCAATAGACACCAACGGAGCATCGCCATGAATTCCCTGACAACCCCAACTTGACACAGACATAGCTTTCCAATCTAAAACTGGATTATGAGCCTGCAGCCATGGCAGACCCAAAACGACTACATCATGCAAATTATGCAGAACAAGAAAGCGAATCACCTCCTGATGTACGGGAGTCATGCACATGGTCATTTGCGTCCAATACTGAGGCTTATTCTCAGCCAATGGCGTAGCATCAATTCCCCTCAGAGGAATGGGAAATTCCAAAGGCTCCAGGACAAAACCACAGCGCCTGGCAAACGACAAATCCATCAGATTCAGGGCACACTCATTCCATTGAGTAAGCATCGACCATTTCCGAAATTTTTGACAATACACCTCTGCTTCATCCTGACCTTGAGAGATAGCCAGCAACGCTTTTTCTGCCTGATTCTCAAGATTAGGCTCCTCATAAAGCAGTCCAAGAGCCAGAAAAAATGCATCTACATTAAGCAATGCAGGATCTCCTGGCGCCAGAGAGAAAGCCCAATCTTGAGGGTCGCAACGTAACAAGGAGATAACAATTTTAACTTGCTTGTGATGCTGTAAGAATCAGGCTGCACTCAGATGTCATCCGAGTGCAGTCCCATTTGAGAGAGTAGATTCTAACAGGGACTACGGAGAGTGGACCCACTGGACCGTGACGACGAACCCCTCTCGGACGAGCTGACCAGGTGGTCCGCCCCCTATACAGGGAGCGTTAGGGGCAGGCCCGTGAGGGACTATCGCCACGGAAGCTGGAGGGTCGACTGAGATAAGAAGGGTACACTGCAGGAACACAGGGACCGAAGGAAACAGCGGAGGAAACAGAGGGAATGGCAAGGAACTACTGAGACGAGGGAGAAGATGGGAATACTACAGAGACACGGAGGCTGACGAGACAATATGGAGACACAGAGGCTGACGGGAGCAAGGTGTGGTAAAGGAGCCGGGCAGGTACCGCAGAGAAACAGGAACTGAAGGAACAAAGCAGGAACACAGGAAAATCAGGCAGGTACTGCAGAGGAAGGAGGAGTCCCAAGGTCAGAAAGCTAGGAACGCACAGAGACCACAGGTGACCAGAAGCACTTGTAAACACAAATGATCATCAGGCACAGAGGAGCAGCAGGAAGCAGCTTATATACCAGCATGAGAGCTACTTCCGGGTTACAGTCCTCCAGGATGATGGAGAGGACAGGAAGGAGTGCCAACAGAGGAATCAGATGTGCGCACACGCAGAGCTGAATGCGCCGCGCGCGCGCACCCGGCGAGCTGCAGAAGCCGGGGGCGAGCGCTGCATGACAGTACCCCCGTCTTTACGCCCCTCCTTTTTAAGACTTGAAAGAAACCGGGACAAAATGCGAGGGGCCTGAATGTTCTCACGAGGCTCCCAGGACCTCTCCTCAGGACCAAAACCTTTCCAGTCAACCAAAAACAAAGTTCTCCCTCTAAGTTTTTTCATGGCTAAAATGTCCCTAACTTCAAAGACATCATCCTCAGAAACAGGCGAAGGAGAACAAAGGTTAGAAGAATGAAACTGATTAAAAACTACGGGTTTAAGGAGAGACACATGAAAGGAATTAGAAATACGCAGAGAGGCAGGCAACTTAAGTTTGTAAGAAACGTCATTAATACGAGACAAAACTTCGAATGGACCGATATAGCGAGGACCCAGCTTATGTGAAGGAATTTTGAGACGGATAAATTTAGAAGAAACCCAAACCTTGTCCCCAGGATGGAATATAGGAGAATCGAGGCGTCTTTTGTCCGCATGTCTCTTCATCCTGACTTGAGCCAACTCAAGGGCAGACTTGGTCTCCTGCCAGACCCTGGAGAACTCTCTAGACAGAAGATCAGCCGCTGGTACAGTAGAGACAGGAGGAACCGGAAGAGGAAGGCCAGGATGTTGACCGTAGACGATAAAAAATGGAGATTTGTTAGTAGCTTCGCTGGAATGGTTATTGTAAGAAAACTCAGCCCATGGCAGCAAGTCAGACCAATCATTCTGATGGGAATTGGAAAAATGATGGAGATAAGTTACCAAGGTCTGATTAGTACGTTCCACCTGGCCATTGGACTGCGGATGGTAGGCCGAAGAAAAGTCAAGCGAAATGTTCATAGATTTGCAGAGGGATTTCCAGAAGCGGGCGGTGAATTGAACACCTCGGTCAGAAACAATATGTAAAGGAAGACCATGAAGACGAAAAATATGGTGAACAAAAATCTTTGCCAATTCGGGAGCAGAAGGCAAACCAGGTAGTGCAATGAAATGAGCCATCTTGGAGAAACGATCCATGACCACGAAGATGACGGTACAACCAGATGAAGAAGGCAGGTCAGTGATGAAGTCCATCGCTAAATGTTGCCACGGAGTGGAGGGTACCGGTAAAGGATGCAAAAGCCCGGAAGGTAGTTGCCTGGGAATTTTATTCTTGGCACAGGAGGGACAAGAGGCGACAAAACTTTGGACGTCCTTGGACAACGTAGGCCACCAGTAATAGCGAGAGATCAGACGGAGGTTTTTTTTGAGACCAACATGTCCAGCTAATTTGGAGGCATGACCCCAAAGTAAGACGCGTTCTCTGTTCTCTTCAGCAACTAACGTCTTACCCGGAGGCAACGAGGAAAGAGAGAGAGGAGCAACTGTGATGACTCTTGCAGGATCGATGATGTGCGCAGGTTCTTCCTCCATATCCACCGCCTGGAATCACCTAGACAGAGCGTCGGCTCTGGAGTTTTTATCTCCTGGCAGGAAACGAAGTTCGAAGTCAAACCTGGCGAAAAACAAGGCCCACCTGGCCTGCCGAGGATTTAGTCTTTGCGCAGAGCGGATATATGCCAGATTCTTGTGATCTGTGTAAATTACAAAACGATGTAAAGCCCCCTCCAAGAGGTACCGCCACTCCTCCAATGCCAACCTGATTGCCAAAAGTTCTTTATCACCGATAGAATAATTCTTTTCAGAGGAGGAGAAGATCTTAGAGAAAAAACCACAGGGCACAAGACGACCAGAAGAGGATTTCTGCGAGAGCACAGCTCCAGCTCCAATTGCAGAAGCATCTACTTCAAGGATGAAGGGTTTATTGGCCACAGGACGATGAAGAATAGGAGCGGAGGCGAAGGCCTGCTTGATGGACCGGAAAGCCTCTTCGGCCTCAGACGACCATAGATGAGGATTGGCACCCTTCCGAATCATGGAGGAGATTGGAGCAGAAAGAGAGGAAAAGTGAGGGATAAACTGCCGATAGTAGTTAGCAAATCCAAGAAATCGCTGAATTGCTTTTACTCCAAGAGGACGTGGCCAGTTGAGCACGGCAGAAACTTTTCCTGGATCCATACACAAACCAGCGTCGGAAATGATGAAACCCAAGAAGGGAAGAGATGACTGTTCGAAGACACATTTTTCCAGTTTTGCGTACAGCCGATTCTCTCTCAAACGCTGAAGTACTTGCCGTACATCTCTTCTGTGAGTAGACAGATCTGGAGAGAACACAAGGATATCGTCCAAGTACACTACAACACAGGTGTAAAGTAGATCCCGAAAAACATCATTTACAAACTCCTGGAAGACTGCGGGTGCGTTGCATAAACCGAATGGCATAACCAAATATTCATAATGACCATCTCTGGTATTAAACGCAGTCTTCCACTCGTCACCGGAACGGATACGGACCAAATTATAAGCTCCTCTGAGATCCAATTTGGTAAAGATTCGTGCTCCACGTAGACGATCAAAGAGTTCTGGTATGAGAGGAAGTGGGTACTTGTTCTTGATCGTGATAGTGTTGAGACCCCGATAGTCTATACATGGGCAAAGAGAACCGTCCTTCTTCTTGACGAAGAAGAACCCAGCTCCTGCAGGTGAGGAAGACTTTCGAATGAAGCCTCTGGCCAGATTCTCTTGGATATATTCGGACATGGCTTGAGTTTCGGTAGGAGACAATGGGTAAATACGTCCTCGAGGTGGAGTAGAACCAGGAACAACGTCTATCGGGCAGTCATAAGAGCGGTGCGGCGGCAAGATCTCCGCCTCCTTCTTGTTAAAGACATCCGAGAAGGCGCAATAGGCTGGAGGAATTCCCGTGGATTCCGAAGCAGACCGAAAGGAGGACGCAGGCTTGACAGGAAGCAGGCACCTGTTCAGACAAGACTGTCCCCACCGTAGAACATCTCCAGAGCGCCAGTCCAGAGTGGGTTCGTGATCTCTCAGCCAAGGAAGACCCAAAAGGAAAGAATGAGACAATGAAGGTAAAACATAAAAGGCCAGTTTCTCACGATGAAGAGCTCCAATCTGAAGTTCAACTTCCTCCGTAACTAAGTTGACGGTCTCCCGCAAAGGCTGACCATCGATGGAAGCTATTTGTCTAGGAGTCTCCAAGGGTCTAACAGGTATCCCAAGCCTGTTAACAACCTCGAGCTGAACAAAGTTCCCAGCCGCTCCTGAATCAACATAAGCCTCCAGAGAAAAGTGACGGGAACCTAAATGTAGAATAACAGACAAAACCAGAGGTGGAGAGGAGTCATAACCACCTAGGAAGGCCTCTCTTACCTGTCCTAGGCGGAGGCGTTTCCCGACCTCTGAGGACAGGCGCGTAAGAGATGAGAGGCACTACCGCAGTAAAAACAGAGACCTTGTGCGAGTCTCTCCTTGCGGCGCTGCTCGGAAGACTCAAAGCGATCGACCTGCATGGGTTCAGGAGAAGATGAAGAAACCACCGTGGCTGTTTGAGAAAAAGAAGTCCCTCGAGCAATAGTGGTCTGGCGAAGAGGTCTCTTTTCTCTGGCAAGCTCGCGAGTGCGCTCCTGAAAGCGCAGATCAATGCGTATGGCCAAGGAGATAAGATCATCCAAAGAGGTGGGAGTGTCCCGTCCTGCCAGCTCATCCTTAATCCGTGAAGACAAACCACGCCAAAACGCTCCAACCAAAGCCTCATTATTCCACCCAAGGTCTGAAGACAGAGTCCGGAAACGGATGGCGTACTGAGCTACGGAGAGAGTAGCCTGGCTAAGGTTAAAGAGGGACTCTGTGGTGGAGACCAGACGTCCAGGTTCATCAAAAACCTTGCGGAAGGTATCCAGGAACGGATTGAGTTGGGAGACCAAAGGATCATTACGCTCCCAGAGGGGATTAACCCACGCCAAAGCCTCACCCTCCAAATGGGATACTATAAAAACAACCTTAGCTCGATCGGTGGGATAAAGTAGCGGAGACAATTCAAAATGCAACTGGCATTGATTAAGAAAGCCGCGGCACGCTTTAGGATCCCCACCATACCGAGGAGGTCTAGCAAGTCGGGGGCGAGGGTTGTGGCGCAGAGACAGGAGTGGAGACAGAGGCCACATTCTGGAGGGCGAGAAGCCGATCATTAATAGAGGCCAAAAAATTTGAAATATGGGACTGAGTGTCCCATTGTAGACCTAGCTCCAGCTGAAGGGCAACCAACTGCGGAGCAATACCAGGATCAGAAGGCTGTAAAGCCGCTAGGCGAGACTCCATATTTTTTAAAAACGACATGATCCTAGTCTGGTTTTCACGCAAAAAGAGTAAGTCTTTTTGAGTAGCGGAAGCTCCAGCGGGGTCCATGGCCTGATGATACTGTGATGCTGTAAGAATCAGGCTGCACTCAGGTGTCATCCGAGTGCAGTCCCATTTGAGAGAGTAGATTCTAACAGGGACTACGGAGAGTGGACCCACTGGACCGTGACGACGAACCCCTCTCGGACGAGCTGACCAGGTGGTCCGCCCCCTATACAGGGAGCGTTAGGGGCAGGCCCGTGAGGGACTATCGCCACGGAAGCTGGAGGGTCGACTGAGATAAGAAGGGTACACTGCAGGAACACAGGGACCGAAGGAAACAGCGGAGGAAACAGAGGGAATGGCAAGGAACTACTGAGACGAGGGAGAAGATGGGAATACTACAGAGACACGGAGGCTGACGAGACAATATGGAGACACAGAGGCTGACAGGAGCAAGGTGTGGTAAAGGAGCCGGGCAGGTACCGCAGAGAAACAGGAACTGAAGGAACAAAGCAGGAACACAGGAAAATCAGGCAGGTACTGCAGAGGAAGGACGAGTCCCAAGGTCAGAAAGCTAGGAACGCACAGAGACCACAGGTGACCAGAAGCACTTGTAAACACAAATGATCATCAGGCACAGAGGAGCAGCAGGAAGCAGCTTATATACCAGCATGAGAGCTACTTCCGGGTTACAGTCCTCCAGGATGATGGAGAGGACAGGAAGGAGTGCCAACAGAGGAATCAGATGTGCGCACACGCAGAGCTGAATGCGCCGCGCGCGCGCACCCGGCGAGCTGCAGAAGCCGGGGGTGAGCGCTGCATGACATTGCTGAGCGTAATCACCAGAGGAACGAGGTCTCAGAGATAGAAATAACTTACAATTATTCTTCAAATTTAGAAACCTAGATCTATCTCCAGAAAACAACTCAGGGATGGGTATTTTTGGTTCAGATATAGGGCTATGAATAACAAAATCCTGAATACTTTGCACCCGTGCAGCAAGATGATCCACACTAGAAGCCAGAGTCTGAACATTCATGTCTGCAGCTGAGCTCAAAACCACCCAGAGTTCAAGGGGATGAAAGAAGCTAAACAGACTGCAGCAAAGGAAAAGCGGGAGGAAAAAAAAAAAATGTACTCAGGTCTTCTTTTTATCCCACTTCTGCGATGCATTAAACACTTTTTGGCCTGCTCTACTGTTATGATCCTTAGTGGTTGAGGATCACAAAATACTCCAGCTAAGTAACAAAACATAGGACAAGCTCTAGAGAGGTGGCAAGCTGGACTGACCGCAAATCTGAACCTATCCAACACACTAAAGGTAGCCGGTGAACGTGTCTAAAATCCTAGACGTCTCGAGCCAGCCTGAGGAACTAACTACTCCTAGAGAGAAAGAAAGACCTCACTTGCCTCCAGAGAAATAATCCCCAAAGATATAGAAGCCCCCAACAAATAATAACGGTGAGGTAAGAGGAAGGCACATACACAGGGGTGAAAGCAGATTCAGCAAATGAGGCCCACTAATACTAGATAGCAGAAAATAGAAAAGGGGTCTGTGCGGTCAGTAAAAAACCCTTACAAAATATCCACACTGAGATTTCAAGAACCCCCGCACCAACTAACGGTGTGGGGGGAGAAACTCAGTCCCCTAGAGCAACCAGCAAGTGAGGAAATCACATTTTAGCAAGCCGGACAAGAAACATGATGAATGCTGATAATCAAAAAATAAACAAACAAAAACTTAGCTTGTCTTGGAGAGACTGGGAGCAAGGTAGTCACAAGGAATCTGAAGAGCACTGAATACATTGAGAGCAGGCAAGGAACTGAGTATCCAGGTGAGCTAAATAGGAAACCAACCAAGGATAACGAACCAGCTGATGCTGCCAACCTGCAGAAAGACAACACTACACAGTACCGCTTGTGACCACTAGAGGGAGCCCAAAAATAGAATTCACAACAGTACCCCCCGCTTGAGGAGGGGTCACCGAACCCTCATCAAGACCCCCAGGGCGATCAGAATGAGCCGCGTGGAAGGCACGAACCAAATCGGCCGCATGAACATCAGAGGCGACAACCCAGGAATTATCCTCCTGACCATAGCCCTTCCACTTAACCAAATACTGAAGCCTCCGTCTAGAGATACGAGAATCCAAAATCTTCTCCACCACGTACTCCAATTCGCCCTCGACCAGCACCGGAGCAGGAGGCTCAACAGAAGGAACCACAGGTACCACATACCTCCGCAACAAAGACCTATGGAACACATTATGAATGGCAAACGATGCTGGGAGATCCAAACGAAAAGACACCGGGTTAAGGATTTCCAAGATCTTATAAGGACCGATGAAGCGAGGCTTGAATTTAGGAGAGGAGACCTTCATAGGAACATACCGAGAAGACAGCCACACCAAATCCCCAACACGAAGTCGGGGACCCACACCGTGGCGGCGGTTGGCAAAGCGCTGAGCCTTCTCCTGTAACAACCTCAAATTGTCCACCACATGGTTCCAAATCTGCTACAACCTATCCACCACAGAATCCACCCCAGGACAGTCAGAAGACTCAACCTGACCCGAGGAAAAACGAGGATGGAAACCAGAATTGCAGAAAAAAGGCGAAACCAAAGTAGCAGAACTAGCCCGATTATTAAGGGCAAACTCGGCCAATGGCAAAAAAGTCACCCAATCATCCTGATCAGCAGAAACAAAACATCTCAAATAAGTTTCCAACGTCTGATTAGTTCGCTCGGTTTGGCCATTAGTCTGAGGCCAAAAATAGAGTTCACAACAGAGGACGCCATGGCCAGCAGCTCGGGACCCGAACGCGGGGTGGAAGCAGAAGACTCCCCCAACTACCCGGACGAGCACCGCAGCCAATTCTCCACGGACAGCGCTGATTTCTTGCAGGCTGAGATGGGAGACTTGATCCACCAGCTCCTTCAGCTGAACGTGAAGGCCCAGGCTCCGCACCAGGTGGCGCCGGAAGGAAGATCTCTGGCATCGGATCTTGTACCACTAACGGAGTTGCTGCTGAGGCCCTCACCGACACCGCCAGCGGAACCCGCCGCAGAGGAAGAGCCTGCATTGACCGGTGAGTCCGCCGACCCCGTCCCGCTGGCAGAGGGCTTGTTAGTAGGCCCCGTTGCAGCACCCCCTCTCCCTGGGACCCATAGACGCCAGCGCCTGTTACCATGGGAGGAGAAGACGGGTATGGAGCACCTCCTGAAGGCCCCGATTCTGCCCACTACCCTACTGTGTGAAGCCCATGCAGAGCGCACAGTATGCCGCTGGGTGAACCCAGGATCCAACCTCATGGGGTTCCCCGGGGTGAAGACACAGGAAGGGGAGATGGTGCAAGCCCTGAGCTGGGAGGAATACCAGGCCCAGCTGGAACAGCAGTGGGAGGAGAAGGAGGAGGCGTACCAGGCCGGGCTGGAGGCCCACCATCAAAAAGACCTGGCGGTCAAGGACCGGGCCCGCAAGGACCCTGCCGCTCACCAGGCCCCGCGCAGGCAGGGCACCATCACCACCTTCAAGCTCCGCGGAGGCTGGGGCTTCATTAAAGAGCCGGGCCTGTATGCGGAGGTGTTTGTCAACCGAAGGGACATGGAGTCGCATCTCAGAGAGGGCCACCCAGACCGGGATCTCTACCCGGGGGATGAAGTCTCGTACACTAGGCACTTTGGGGAAAAGGGGTGGTTTGCCCTTAATGTCCGCAAGAGGCAGAACCCTGTGATACCCCCGATTAAGGTGCCAGTGAAGCTGACCCCTGTAGCAAAGGTGCCCCCTTGTGGTCAGCCCATGGTCATTACCAGGACCACCGAGGTCACCCCAACGTGCACTATGGTCAAGACCACGACATGCAGAATTGTCACCTCCACCACCCTCGTGGCCAAGGAGGCACCTCTTCAGGTGGGTGGTGCCCGTGCTGCTTCAGAACTAAAGACAGTGGTTACGCAGACCCCCAGATGGGACAACACGTCCCCTTATGCAGTACCAGGCGGTGCGCAATACCCTAGGGGGTTGCCTCCGCCGGTGCTGCCTCCTGAGTGGTTCCAGTAAATATTCTAACCCTCTGCAAATGTACATAGTTAATTGTTTTCACTGTTTTGCTGCTAAAACCCATCTAGGGTTATTCTTAAAGGGATCCCTTTGTTGACCCGGGATCCCTATTGCTTTTTGTTTGTTTTCTACTTTTTGCACAGTTATCAAAGGACTGCCGAATCATGGATGGTGAATCATTCAAAAACTAATGTTGTAAATAGTTTGCACCTTCTTAAGGGTGCTCTCTACTGGTTTTATAAGCGAAAGGACTCTTTGCGAAGACACTGGTCGCAGAACCAGCATCGGAGTCCTTACTGCAAACAGACTTGCAGCTGGAGAAGTTGCACTACCTCATAGAGACTTGGTCCCCCCTTAAAGGGGATGTTCATCAAAAGCACTTAAAGAATGATGATGTTTTGAAAGAAAGTACTGATAATGCTGATATGTAAAAGTTATATGTAGCTAACTGGTTGATTGTAAGAAATGTTTAATAATGTTAATAGAAGAATGAGGACAGGAAGTGAACCCGTAGGGGTTAGTGGTGAGTCCTCATAGGAGCCATATAGAGATGGCTCAGTGATCTTGAATTGAAAGAAAAATGATATGTTCTATTCAATACTGTGTATAGTAGTGGAAGGACAGTAGGCCCGGGCGGAAAGGGGCGGTCCTGTACAGAAAGGAGAGGCAGTAGGTCTGGAGCAGTTAGGACAGGCGGTCCTGCAGACGTAAAGTAGGAGAATGCAAAAACGTTAATTAGCTTTATATGTGATATAAGAAGGTCTTTAGTGGATTTAGCGAGTACGTCCTTAAAGGCAATGTTAAATTATTGTTCAAAGATTTTGCACTTAGTAGAATACCCGGTTGGGTAAGAAAAGTTATTTATAGTAAGTTAGTTAAAGTATTTAACTATGTTTGTAACGTTCAAGTGTCCTCACCTCCCATAAAGGGAAGCTCTGTTAAAAAGTTTACTTGTACTTGCATTTTCAAAATTGTATGTCTTTTTGCTGACATGTATTGTTGTTTTCTTCCCAGTCCAGGAGTACTGGATTTAACCGGGGGGAGTGCAGCACCCCAGAGTCCTGGTCGTTGCAGTATCGTGGCTCCGCCGCTAAGGGGGGCTATGGTACGTCTGATGGCACTGAAGGAGTTCATCTGACCAGGTATCACAGACACCAATACATTTCACAGTCTGGCCTCCAGGGGGAGCTAAGGGTACTATTCATTAGGCCACTCCTCACAGTCTGGTAAAACTGGGGGTTAGGTAGGAAGCGAGACAGAAAGCTGACTGGGTTGGAACCAGGCAACACCTTGTGGCAGAGGGTGTTGTAGGGGAAGATTCAGAGGGGTCCCTGTCAGGGGTGGGATCCTGACAGAGGCCTAGCAACCAGAGAGAACGTTACGGGACCGCGCCTGCACGATATAGCGGCGGTACCCGAAGAAAGGACAAGAAGCGAGGTTTATTGTGCTGAGTGAGAAACGAGATCAACGCAACAAGGAGAATACCAGTAGGAGTCGTGCTGTAAGACGAGGCAACATCCTATTGAGGCGCATAACCGGTGGCCGGAACGCTGAGGAAGTATAGAGCTCCAAGCCAAACTTCAAACCTACGGCAGGACAGTCAGTTATAGGCGGGCTGTCTCACCCAGACCCAGGAAGACACAGGGGGGTAACAACAGGAGTGGGGCGACGCTAGAGTCCCGGAAGAGCTCCGAGCCTCCCCGTCATACGGGTGCGTCCTAACCGTAAGATCAGGGGGACGTAGAGGGAGAACATGAGAATCGAGTTGTGAGGGAACACGAGAAACAGACACAACAGTTGTGGGGTACTATCCCGTAAGCACAGCAGGGGAGGACCACAACACAAGCGCAGGAAGGTAGGCACAGATTTCCACCTGCAAAGGGAACTCTGGAGGTGCCATCGGACCGGCCGGACTTGCGCAGCCCTGTTAACCGTATTCCGGATTGAGGACTCAGAAGCCTTCAGTAAAGAGGTAAAGAGACTGCAACCTGGTGTCCTCGTTATTGACCGCGACCGGCACTACACCACACCATAACATCAGCACCATACCACCACCTTTCATTGTGCGCCCCTCAGCAGGGTCACGGACCGGGTCTAGCCACCGTGACAACCCCAGAGCAGAGACTCAGAGGTCCGGTACCGGGTACCCCTCGGCCCTGCGGCAGTGGGGGCGCTACACAACCTGTCCAGCAAAAAACAAGCCTTCACATGGCCATTTTGACCAAAAAATAAAAACGTTATAGCTCTGGGAAGAAGGGGATCAAAAAACAAAAATGCAATAACGAAAATACCTCTGGTCATGAAGGGGATAATATTGATATTGCGATATCGTGATAGTTTTAGATTAGAGACATATAGGTAGGGTTTAATATTGCTAATGCAGTACTTATCCCCTTTCTGACATTAGACGTACTATCCCGTCGAGGTGGGGTGGGGTATGACCACTGACGGGATAGTACGTCATAGCGATCGGCCGCGCTCACGGGGAGAGCTGACTATCGCAGCTGACATCCGGCACTATGTGCCAGCAGCGGTCATGGACCGCCCCGGCACATTAACCCCCGGCACACTGCGATCAAACATGATCGCAGTGTTCCGGCGGTATAGGGAAGCATCGCGCTGGGAGGGAGCTCCCTGCGTGCTTCCCTCAGACCCCCGGAGCAACGCGATGTGATCGTGTTGCTCCGAGCTTCTCCTACCTCCTCCTTCCTGCAGGCACCGGATCCAAAATGGCCGCGGGGCTGCATCCGAGTCCTGCAGGGAGGTGGCTTAGCAGCGCCTGCTCAGAGCAAGTGCTGTTAAGCCTGCAGGAGTGCACGTCAGATCGCTGATCTGACAGTGCACAGCAAAGTGTAAGATCAGCGATCTTACACTATAACATGATGCCTCCCTGGGGCAATGTTATAGTGTAAAAAAAAAAGTATTCACATGTGTAAAAAATAATTTAAAAAAATCCTAAAAAAAAAAAAATATATATATATTGTTCCCATAAATACATTTCTTTATCTAAATAAAGAAAAAAACAATAAAAGTACACATATTTAGTATCGCCGCGTCCATAACGACCCGACCTATAAAACTGCCCCACTAGTTAACCCCTGCAGTGAAAACCGTAAAAAAAAAACGAGGCAAAAAACGCTTTATTATCTTACCGCCAAACAAAAAGTGGAATAACACACGATCAAAAAGACGGATATAAATAACCATGGTATCGCTGAAAACGTCATCCTGTCCCGCAAAAAACGAGCTGCCATACAGCATCATGAGCGAAAAAATAAAAAAGTTATAGTCCTTAGAATAAAGCGATGCAAAAATAATTATTTTTCCTATAAAATGGTTTTTATCGTATAAAAGCGCCAAAACATAAAAAAATATAAATGAGGTATCGCTGTAATTGTACTGACCTGAAGAATAAAATTGCTTTATCCATTTTACCAAATGCGGAATGGTATAAACGGCCCCCAAAAGAAATTCATGAATAGCTGTTTTTTGGTCATTCTGCCTCACAAAAATCAGAATAAAAAGCGATCAAAAAATGTCACGTGCCCGAAAATATTACCAATAAAAACGTCAACTCGTCCCGCAAAAAATAAGACCTCACATGACTCTGTGGACCAAAATATGGAAAAATTATAGCTCTCAAAAGGTGGTAACGCAAAAAATATTTTTTTGCAATAAAAAGCGTCTTTTAGTGTGTGACGGCTGCCAATCATAAAAATCTGCTAAAAAACCCGCTATAAAAGTAAATCATACCCCCCTTCATCACCCCCTTAGTTAAGGAAAAATTAAAAAATTAAAAAAATGTATTTATTTCCATTTTCCCATTAGGGTTAGGGCTAGGGTTAGGGTTAGGGCTAAGGCTAGGGCTAGGGTTAGGGTTGGGGTTAAGGCTACAGCTAGGGTTGGGGCTAAAGTTAGGGTTAGGGTTGGGGCTAAAGTTAGGGTTAGGATTTGGATTACATTTACGGTTGGGATTAGGGTTAGGGGTGTGTCAGGGTTAGGGGTGTGGTTAGGGTTACCGTTGGGATTAGGGTTAGGTGTGTGTTTGGATTAGGGTTTCAGTTATAATTGGGGGTTTCCACTGTTTAGGCACATCAGGGGCTCTCCAAATGCGACATAGTGTCCGATCTCAATTCCAGCCAATTCTGCATTGAAAAAGTAAAACAGTGCTCCTTCCCTTCCGAGCTCTCCCGTGCACCCAAACAGGGGTTTACTCCAGCATATGGGGTATCAGCGTACTCAGGACACATTGGACATCAACTTTTGGGGTCCAATTTATCCTCTTACCCTTGGGAAAATACAAAACTGGGGGCTAAAAAATAATTTTTGTGGAAAAAAAGAGATTTTTTATTTTCACGGCTCTGCGTGATAAACTGTAGTGAAACACTTGGGGGTTCAAAGTTCTCACAACACATCTAGATAAGTTCGTTGGGGGGTCTAGTTTCCAATATTGGGTCACTTGTGGGGGGTTTCTACTGTTTTGTTACATCAGGGGCTCTGCAAATGCAATGTGACGCCTGCTGACCAGTCCATCTAAGTCTGCTTTCCAAATGGCGCTCCTTCCCTTCCGAGCTCTGCCATGCGCTCAACCGGTGGTTCCCCCCCACATATGGGGTATCAGCGTACATAGGAAAAATTGGACAACAACTTTTGTGGTCCAATTTCAACTGTTAGCCTTGGAAAAATACAAAACTGAGGGCTAAAAAATAATTATTGTGGAAAAAAAAAGGATTTTTTATTTTCACGGCTCTGCGTTGTAAACTGTAGTGAAACACTTGGGTGTTCAAAGTTCTCACAACACATCTAGATGAGTTCCTTAGGGGGTCTACTTTCCAAAATGGTGTCACTTGTGGGGGGTTTCAATGTTTAGGCACATCAGTGGCTCTCCAAACTCAACATGGCGTCCCATCTCAATTCCTGTCAATTTTGCATTGAAAAGTCAAACGATGCTCCTTCCCTTCTGAGCTCTCCCATGCGCCCAAACAGTGGTTTACCCCCACATATGGGGAATAAGCATACTCAGGGCAAATTGTACAACAACTTTTGGGGTCCAATTTCTTCTCTTACCCTTGGGAAAATAAAAAATTGGGGGCAAAATATCATTTTTGTGAAAAAATATGATTTTTTATTTTTACATCTCTGCATTATAAACTTCTGTGAATCACTTAATGGGTCAAAGTGCTCACCACACATCTAGATAAGTTCCTTAGGGGGTCTACTTTCCAAAATGGTGTCACTTGTGAGGGGTTTCAATGTTTAGGCACATCAGGGGCTCTCCAAACGCAACATGGCGTCCCATCTCAATTCCAGTCAGTTTTGCATTGAAAAGTCAAATGGCGCTTCTTCGCTTCCGAGCTCTGCCATGCGCCCAAACAGTGGTTTACCCCCACATATGGAGTATCGGCGTACTCAGGACAAATTGTACAGCAAATTTTGGGGTCCATTTTCTCCTGTTACCCTTGGTAAAATGAAGTTGTGAAAAAAGTGAAATGTTTATTTTTATTTAAACATTCCAAAAATTCATGTGAAACACCTGAAGGGTTAATAAACTTCTTGAATGTGGTTTTGAGCACCTTGAGATGTGCAGTTTTTAGAATGGTGTCACACTTGGGTATTTTCTATCATATAGGCCCCTCAAAATGACTTCAAATGAGATGTGGTCCCTAAAAAAAAAATGGTGTTGTAAAAATGAGAAACTGCTGATCAACTTTTAACCCTTATAACTCCCTAACAAAAAAAAAAATGCTTCCAAAATTGTGCTGATGTAAAGTAGACCTGTGGGAAATGTTACTTATTAAGTATTTTGTGTGACATATCTCTGTGATTTAATTGCATCAAAATTCAAAGTTGGAAAATTGCTACATTTTCAAAATTTTTGCCAATTTTCTGTTTTTTCACAAATAAACGCTGGTAATATCAAAGAAATTTTACCACTATCACGAAGTACAATATGTCACGAGAAAACAGTGTCAGAATCACCGGGATCCGTTGAAGCATTCCAGAGTTATAACCTCATAAAAGGACAGTGGTCAGAATTGTAAAAATTGGCCTGGTCATTAACGTGCAAACCACCCTTGGGGGTAAAGGGGTTAAATACCACTGCTGCACCATTAAGCGAAAAGTGCTTTTTAGGGCTACATATTTTCTTTTCCATATAAATACCATAATGTTTGCAGTTATATATTATATATCCAATTTAAAATATGCAAGGTATGCGGTAAGGGACAGGGAAGTGGACGTGCTGCTGATGGTGCATGCTGAGGCCGTGGGCCAGGTCAAACTGTGCCTGCCGCGGGAGCACAGCAAACACACTCATCCACGAAGCCTAGCTTTCTGTCCCACTGTGCATGGGGGCATTGGACACCATCTCTACCCTGTCTTCCACATGGTCCAGTCTCACTAGCCAAGAGTTTAGACCACATAATCCTCACCCTGATCCTCCTTCCTCCCACCATGGCGACTTCCAGGAGACAAGTGATCCCACACTCAGACACTCCAAGGAGCTTTTTACATTTCCATTTATTGGCTTCTGGCCTCTCGCTCTGCACAATTCAATAGGTACATGAGCCGATTATGTGTAGTGATGCCTAAATATTTGAGAAGCCATGGTCAAAAGAAGACAAAAATGGGAAACTGCAATTAATGTCTCAAAACGTAGATGATGATGAGACACATTTTGAACAAGAGAACGGAGCATAAACATCCCAAAGACCATATTAATAAAAAGATATAAATTTTATTTTGACCAATAATGTCAGATTACATAACAATGCAATAATAGCACGTATGCCCAAGCAAGGTGTGGAGGGGAAGTATGGTATGCTGAGGAGCAAAAGAGAAATATATTGCATCCCTGGTGCTGCTTGTGATGCATCAAAATACTGAAGACTTATGCGGTGGATTCCATGATCCTATATGGCTCCATAACAGAGTAAAGTGCCACAGTGCAAACCAACATAGTCAGTAACAATCATATAATCACATCATGCAGCTTACCCATATATATGGATGATTCTCCCTGTTCCACAAGCGGCCCCCTGATGCACGTTTCACGGTCAGCTTTCTCAAAAGGGGTTGCCAAGAAGTGATGTTGTTAAGTCAACAAGTCAAGAGGACCAGAGTGCGAAAGTGGAAGACGTGGTGGCGAACAATGAAGTCACTGAACCAACCTGGGAAGGTGCCATGCAGAGCGATGAGAGCAGCACAGAGGGGGAGTAGTCAGCCGCACTGCAACCGGCAGGAAGAGACAGTGGGGTGGCCAGAAGGAGAAGGCAGGCAACTGTTCACCAGAGCACCCACTTCAAGTTCACACGCCAAGGATAAGGCGTTCCCCAGTCTGGCACTTTTTTTAAAAAAAAGTGCGGACTATAAAAGAATAGCCATTTGCAACCTGAGTACCAAGATCAGCAGGGGCCTGACCACTACCAGCCTGACCACCACCAGCATGCTCTGGCACATGTAATCAAAACACCTGACTAAGTGGGCCAAACACATTCCTGCCTTACACCAGCACGTGTCCCATAACATCACCCGTGCCCTGACCAACCCAGTTACTGGGAAGAACCACTTAATGACTGTCACGTGGACAAAATGCATCTGGCCAGGGAAGCTACACTGGGTGAACTTATTGGAGGCCGGGACCAAGTTGGACCATAAGGTGGCATACATGCTACCAACACCAAGGATTGCGGGCCCTAGTTCCATCAGGGTTTTCTCCACCTCCTACACCTTTTCCTGCACCCACTCCTCTTCCTCCATCTCTGAATTGTCATCTCGAATCACGTCATCTGTATCAGTCCCATGCTGGAAGCACTGCAGGACTGCCTCAGTGAAGCGGCAACAAGCACTGCAGAAACTAAAGGTACCTTCACACTGAACAACGTAACAACGATAACGATAGCGATCCGTGATGTTGCAGCGTCCTGGATAGCGATATCGTTGTGTTTGACACGCAGCAGCTATCAGGATCCTGCTGTGACATCGTTGGTCGGAGCTAGAAGGCCAGCACCTTATTTCGTCGCTGGATCACCCGCTGACATCGCTGAGTCGGCGTGTGTGACGCTGATTCAGCGGTCTTCACTGGTAACCAGGGTAAACATCGGGTTACTAAGCGCAGGGCCGTGCTTAGTAACCCGATATTTACCCTGGTTACCATTGTAAATGTAAAAAAAAACAAACACTACATACTTACATTCCGGTGTCTGTCGCGTCCCCCGGCGTCCGCTTCCCTGCACTGTGTCAGCGCCGGCCGGCCGTAAAGCAGAGCACAGCGGTGACGTCACTGCTCTGCTTTACGGCCGGCGCTTACACAGTGCAGGGAAGCGGACGCCGGGGAACGCGACAGACACAGGAATGTAAGTATGTAGTGTTTTTTTTTTTTACATTTACACTGGGAACCAGGGTAAACATCGGGTTACTAAGCGCGGCCCTGCGCTTAGTAACCCGATGTTTACCCTGGTTACCCGGGGACTTCGGCATCGTTGGTCGCTGGAGAGCTGTCTGTGTGACAGCACTCCAGCGACCACACAACGACGAAACAGCGACGCTGCAGCGATCGGCATCATTGTCTATATTGCTGCAGCGTCGCTTAATGTGACGGTACCTTAACTTTTTTAGGTCATTAACCCCTTAAGCCCCGAGGGTGGTTTGCACGTTAATGACCGGGCCAATTTTTACAATTCTGACCACTGTCCTTTTATGAGGCTATAACTCTGGAACGCTTTGACGGAGCTTGGCGATTCTGACATTGTTTTCTCGTGACTTATTGTACTTCATGTTAGTGGTAAAATTTATTCGATATATCTTGCGTTTATTTGTGAAAAAAATGGAAATTTGGCGAAAATTTTGAAAATTTAGCAATTTTCCAACTTTGAATTTTTATGCCCTTACATCACAGACATATGTCACGCAAAATACTTAATAAGTAACATTTCCCACATGTCTACTTTACATCAGTACAATTTTGGAACCAAAATTTTTTTTTGTGACGGAGTTATAAGGGTTAAAAGTTGACCAGCAATTTCTCATTTTTACAACACCATTTTTTTTTAGGGACCACGTCTCATTTGAAGTCATTTTGAGGGGTCTATATGATAGAAAATACCCAAGTGTGACACCATTCTAAAAACTGCACCCCTCAAGGTGCTCAAAACCACATTCAAGAAGTTTATTAACCCTTCAGGTGTTTCACAGGAATTTTTGGAATGTTTAAATAAAAATGAACATTTAACTTTTTTTCACACAAAATTTATTTCAGCTCCAATTTGTTTTATTTTACCAAGGGTAACAGGAGAAAATGGACCCCCAAAGTTGTTGTACAATTTGTCCTGAGTACGCTGATACCCCATATGTGGGGGTAAACCACTATTTGGGCGCATGGCTGAGCTCGGAAGGAAAGGAGCGCCATTTGACTTTTCAATGCAAAATTGACTGGAATTGAGATGGGACGCCATGTTGCGTTTGGAGAGCCCCTGATGTGCCTAAACATTGAAACTCCCTACAAGTGACACCATTTTGGAAAGTAGACCCCCTAAGGAACTTATCTAGATGTGTGGTGAGCACTTTGACCCACCAAGTGCTTCACAGAAGTTTATAATGCAGAGCCGTAAAAATAAAAAATCATATTTTTTCACAAAAATGATCTTTTCACCCCCAATTTTTTATTTTCCCAAGGGTAAGAGAAGAAATTGGACCCCAAAAAATGTTGTGCAATTTGTCCTGAGTACGCTGATACCCCATATGTGGGTGTAAACCATTGTTTGGGCGCATGGCAGAGCTTGGAAGGGAAGGAGCGCCATTTGACTTTTCAATGCAAAATTGACTGGAATTGAGATGGGACGCCATGTTGCGTTTGGAGAGCCTCTGATGTGCCTAAACATTGAAACTCCCTACAAATGACACCATTTTGGAAAGTAGACCCCCTAAGGAACTTATCTAGATGTGTGGTGAGCACTTTGACCCACCAAGTGCTTCACAGAAGTTTATAATGCAGAGCCGTAAAAATAAAAAATCATATTTTTTCACAAAAATGATCTTTTCGCCCCCAATTTTTTATTTTTCCAAGGGTAAGAGAAGAAATTGGACCCCAAAAATTGTTGTGCAATTTGTCCTGAGTACGCTGATACCCCATATGTGGGTGTAAACCATTGTTTGGGCGCATGGCAGAGCTTGGAAGGGAAGGAGCGCCATTTGACTTTTCAATGCAAAATTGACTGGAATTGAGATGGGACGCCATGTTGCGTTTGGAGAGCCCCTGATGTGCCTAAACATTGAAACCCCCCACAAGTGACACCATTTTGGAAAGTAGACCCCCCTAAGGAACTTATCTAGATGTGTTTTGAGAGCTTTGAACCCCCAAGTGTTTCACTACAGATTATAACGCAGAGCCGTGAAAATAATTTTTTTTTTTTCTCAAAAATGATTTTTTAGCCCCCAGCTTTGTAATTTTACAAGGGTAACAGAATAAATTGGACCCCAAAATTTGTTTTCCAATTTGTCCTGAGTACGCTGATACCCCATATGTGGGGGGGAACCACTGTTTGGGCGCATGACAGAGCTCGGAAGGGAAGGAGCGCCATTTGGAATGCAGACTTAAATGGATTGGTCAGCAGCCGTCACGTTGCATTTGCAGAGCCCCTGATGTACCCAAACAGTACAAACCCCCCACAAGTGACCCCATATTGGAAACTAGACCTCCCAAGGAACTTATCTAGATGTGTTTTGAGAACTTTGAACCTCCAAGTGTTTCACTAAAGTTTATAGCGCAAAGCCGTGAAAATAAAAATTCCTTTTTTTTTTCACAAAAATGATTTTTTAGCCCCCAGTTTTGTATTTTCACAAGGGTAACAGGATAAATTAGACCCCAAAAGTTGTTGTCCAATTTGTCCTGAGTACGCTGATACCCCATATGTGGGGGGGAACCACTGTTTGGGTGCATGACAGAGCTCGGAAGGGAAGGAGTGCCATTTGGAATGCAGCCTTAAATGGATTGGTCTGCAGGCGTCACGTTGCAATTGCAGAGCCCCTGATGTACCCAAACAGTACAAACCCCCCACAAGTGACCCCATATTGGAAACTAGACCTCCCAAGGAACTTATCTAGATGTGTTGTGAGAACTTTGAATCCCCAAGTGTTTCACTACAGTTTATAACGCAGAGCCGTGAAAATAAAATATCTTTTTTTTCCCACAAAAATGATTTTTAGCCCCCCAAATTTTTATTTTCCTAAGGATAACAAGAGAACTTGGACCCCAGAAGTTGTTGATCAATTTGTCCCGAGTACGCTGATAACCCATATGTTGGGGTAAACCCCTTTTTGGGTGCACGGGAGAGCTCGGAAGGGAAGGCGCACTGTTTTACTTTTTCAACGCAGAATTGGCTGGAATTGAGATTGGACGCCATGTCGCGCTTGGAGAGCCCCTGATGTGCCTGGACAGTGGAAACTCCCCAATTCTACCTGAAACCCTAACCCAAACACACCCCTAACCCTAATCCCAACGGTAACCCTAACCACACCCCTAGCCCTGACACACCCATAATTCTAATCCCAACCCTAATCCAAACCGTAAATGTAATCCAAACCCTAACTTTAGCCCCAACCCTAACTTTAGCCCCAACCCTAACCCTAACTTTACCTCCAACCCTAGCCCTAACCCTAACCCTAAACGTGACTGAAATACGTGGCACTGAAATACGTGGCACTGAAATACGTGGCACTGAAATACGTGGCACTGAAATACGTGGCACTGAAATACGTCTTACGTGGCACTGAAATACGTGATACGTGGCACTGAAATACGTGATATGTGGCACTTAAATACGTGGCACTGAAACACGTGGCACTGAAATACGTGGCACTGAAATACGTGGCACTGAAATACGTGGCACTGATATACGTGGCACTGAAATACGTGGTACTTAAATACGTGGCACTAAAATATGTGGCACTGAAATACGTGATACGTGGCACTGAAATACGTCATACGTGGCACTTAAATACGTGGCACTGAAACACGTGGCACTGAAATACGTGATACGTGGCACTGAAATACGTGGCATTGAAATACGTGGCACTTAAATACGTGGCACTTAAATACGTGGCACTATGACTGTCAGAAAATGTTCATTAAACGGTTAGGGGTGAGGTTAGGGGTAGAGTTAGGGTTAGGGTTTGGATCCCTTTATCACCTTGATGGTGGTGGGTGGCTTTTCAGTGTGTTTTCTGTTTTTTTTCGATAAAAACGCATGCGTTTTTAACGCAAACAAACGCATGTGCTTAAAAACGCAAGAAAATACTGCAGGTTGTATTTCTGAAAATGAACGCATGCAGAAAAAAAACGCATGCGTTTGAAAACGCGACCAAACGCGTACAAAAAAACGCATGCGTTTTCAATGTTAAATATAGGGAAAAAACGCATGCATTTTTTTGTGCAAAAAACACTGCAGACAAAAACGCAAGTGTGAAACCAGCGACGCTTTTTATAGCAAAAAAGTTTTTGCGTCTCCACATTTTGAGACCTATAATTTTTCCACATTTTGCTCCACAGAGTCATGTGAGGTCTTGTTTTTTGCGGGACGAGTTGACGTTTTTATTGGTAACATTTTCGGACACGTGACCGTTTTTGATCACTTTTTATTCCGATTTTTGTGAGGCAGAATGACCAAAAACCTGCTATTCATGAATTTCTTTTGGGAGAGGCGTTTATACCGTTCCGCGTTTGGTAAAATTGATAAAGCAGTTTTATTCTTCGGGTCAGTACGATTACAGCGATATCTCATTTATATCATTTTTTTATGTTTTGGCGCTTTTATACGATAAAAACTATTTTATAGAAAAAATAATTATTTTGGTATCGCTTTATTCTCAGGACTATAACTTTTTTATTTTTTTGCTGATGATGCTGTATGGCGGCTTGTTTTTTGCGGGACAAGATGACGTTTTCTGCGGTACCATGATTATTTATATCAGTCTTTTTGATCGCGTGTTATTCCACTTTTTGTTCGGCGGTATGGTAATAAAGCGTTGTTTTTTGCCTCGTTTTTTTTTTTTTTCTTACGGTGTTTACTGAAGGGGTTAACTAGTGGGGCAGTTTTATAGGTTGGGTCGTTACGGACGCGGCGATACTAAATATGTGTACTTTTATTGTTTTGTTTTTTTTATTTAGATAAAGAAATGTATTTATGGGAATAATATATTTTTTTTTTCATTATTTATTTAGGAATTATTTTTTTTTACACATGTGGAAAAATTTTTTTTTTACTTTTTTACTTTGTCCCAGGGGGGGACATCACAGATCGATGATCTGATAGTGTGCACAGCACTCTGTCAGATCACCGATCTCTCTTACATCGGTGCAGGCTTACCAGCGTCTGCTCTGAGCAGGCACTCGGTAAGCCACCTTTCTCCCTGCAGGACCCGGATGCCGCGGCTATCTTGGATCCGGGACCTGCAGGGAGGAAGGAGGTAGGAGACCCTCGGAGCAACGCGATCACATCGCGTTGCTCCGGGGGTCTCAGGGAAGCCCGCAGGGAGCCCCCTCCCTGCGCGATGCTTCCCTATACCGCCGGCACACCGCGATCATGTTTGATCGCGGTGTGCCGGGGGTTAATGTGCCGGGGGCGGTCCGTGACCGCTCCTGGCACATAGTGCCGGATGTCAGCTGCGATAGGCAGCTGACACCCGGCCGCAATCGGCCGTGCTCCCCCCGTGAGCGCGGCCGATCGCGTATGACGTACTATCCCGTCACCCGGAATTAAGTCCCAGGTCACCTTGACGGGATAGTACGTCATACGGGATTAAGGGGTTAACAGCACACTCCCACACAGTTGAATAACAGACCATTCTCAGGTCCTAAATTCCTAATTCTAGAAATTTAGGACCTGAGAATGACGTCGCGGCTTGTGATTGGTCGCGTGGCGGTCACATGAGCGGCACGCGACCAATCAGAAGCCGTGACGTCATGGAAGGCCATAAACGCGCTCATTTTAAGCAAAGAAGGCTGCCGGTTAACAGCGGTAAGGTGCAGGGGCCTCCGGAGAGGTGAGTATATCAATATTTTTTATTTTAATTCTTTATTTTACACATTAATATGGATCCCAGGGCCTGAAGGAGAGTTTCCTCTCCTTCAGACCCTGGGAACCATCAGGATACCTTCCGATACTTGGTGTCCCATTGATTTGTATTGGTATCGGGTATCGGTATCGGCGATATCCGATACTTTTCGGGTATCGGCCGATACTATCCGATACCGATACTTTCAAGTATCGGACGGTATCGCTCAACACTAATGATGACCATAACCTGGTGGTGGCTCTGAAACTTGACAAACTCGTACACGCACCATGGCTGGTCCACGTGTTCAACTTAGTGGTTCAGTAGTTTCTGGAAACCTACCCAGATATGCCTGAGCTACTTGTGACAATACGCCGTGTGTACGCCCATTTCCGCAAGTCAGCTACTGCTGTTCCCGCCTGTTTGGCAGTGCTGGAGTAGCACTTACAAATGCCAGCTCACTGACTGGGGTGCGATGTGACCACATGCTGGATCTCCATATTACATATGTTGGCAAGGCTTTGTGAGCAGCAGAGGGCAGTAGTTGAATACCAGCTGCCACAAGCCCGTTCGTATTCCGGTCAGCCTCCGCACATGACAATGGATGAGTGTGCATGGATGCCTGACATCTGTGAGGTACTACAAAACTTTGAGGAATCAACCAAGATGGTGAGTGGCAATGATGACATAATCAACATAAACATCCCGTTTCTGTGTCTACTCAAAAGCTTGCTGTTCACAAGTAAAGAGGAAGCTTTGCACGTGGACCAGGTGGAGATGGAGGAAGAAAGTACACAGGGTGATACTATCCATCCCAGTCTCGTGTCATCTTCTCATCGCGGATTGGGTGATAATGAGGAGGAGGAGGCTGAGGAGGAGAAGGAACAGAAGATTGTTGCCTGCGCTACAGAGGGTACTACCCACACCAGCATCATTCCAGCTGTACAGCATGGATGGACTGAAGGGGAGAAGGAGATGGAGAGTCTTCCTCCTGGAGAGGACAGGGAAGTGTTGCCTTCTTGGGAGTCTGGCACACATTGCTGTCTTTATGTCCCACTGCCTTTCCCATGACCCTTGCGTCATACACATTTTGGCCAACACTGATTACTGCTTGTTCATGATTCTCGATCCACACTACAAGGAGATCTTTCCATCGCTCCTTCCTACAGTGAAGAGGGCTAGTAAAATGGTGCAATACCAGTCGTACCTAGTTGAACAATTAGTACAAAAAGTCATAGGTGCTTGGACAACCAAGAAGGAGAAACGAGGGAGGCACACACTAGGTCCAACTATTGGCTATCTAAGCTGGACATGTGGCATGAACTGTCTCTCTCTCTCTCCCTCCTCCCCGGAACAGGAAGTCCAAATTCTATCCCAAGTTTAAAAAAAAAAAAAAAAAAGGTCCAACAAAAAACGAATCCGTTGCATCAGTTTTTCACAATTTGTGTCAGATCCTTTTTTTTGAAAATTAGCCAGATTGTGCCTGATGGCTAAAAACTGTTGTGTGAAACAGGCCTTAATGTGATGAATAGATATTACTAACACCTTCTGCTTTATCCACTGTTCTCTTCATTAGATAAGCCAACATAGAAAGGGGTTGCTCCAAGATCACAAGACACTTGCCTGCTCAAGGAGCACCAAGTCATTTCTATACAGTGCAGAGCACCAAGTCATTTGTATAAGATATGCTTTATTTCTTTTACTCTACATGAATACATGAATATGTTGAACAATATCTCTCTAGGCCGTTATATAACAGCTACAGTACAGACCAAAAGTTTGGACACACCTTCTCATTTAAAGATTTTTCTGTATTTTCATGACTATGAAAATTTTAAATTCACACTGAAGGCATCAAAACTATGAACTAACACATGTGGAATTATATACTTAACAAAAATGTGTAAAACAACTTAAAATATGTCTTATATTCTAGGTTCTTCAAAGTAGCCACCTTTTGCTTTGATGACTTCTTTGCACACTCTTGGCATTCTCTTGATGAGCTTCAAGAGGTAGTCACCAGGAATGGTTTTCACTTCACAGGTGTGCCCTGTCAGGTTTAATAAGTGGGATTTATTGCCTAATAAATGGGGTTGGGACCATCAGTTGTGTTGAGCAGAAGTCTGGTGGATACACAGCTGATAGTCCCACTGAATGGACTGTTAGAATTTGTATTATGGCAAGAAAAATGCAGCTGAGTAAAGAAAAACGAGTGACCATCATTACTTTAAGAAATGAAGGTCAGTCAGTCCGAAAAAATGGGAAAACTTTGAAAGTGTCCCCAAGTGCAGTTGCAAAAACCATCAAGCGCTACAAAGAACCTGGCTCACATGCGGACCGCACCAGGAAAGGAAGACCAAGAGTCACCTCTGCTTCTGAGGATAAGTTTATCTGAGTCACCAGCCTCAGAAATCGCAGGTTAACAGCAGCTCAGATTAGAGACCAGGTCAATGCCACACAGAGTTCTAGCAGGAGACACATCTCTACAACAATTGTTAGGAGGAGACTTTGTGCAGCAGGCCTTCATGGTAAAATAGCTGCTAGGAAACCACTGCTAAGGACAGGCAACAAGCAGAAGAGACTTGTTTGGGCTAAAGAACACAAGGAATGGACATTAGACCAGTGGAAATCTGTGCTTTGGTCTGATGAGTCCAAATTTGAGATCTTTGGTTCCAACTACCGTGTCTTTGTGCGACGCAGAAAAGGTGAACGGATGACTCTACATGTCTGGTTCCCACCATGAAGCATGGAGGAGGAGGTGTGATGGTGTGGGGGTGCTTTGCTGGTGAAACTGTTGGGGATTTATTCAAAATTGAAGGCATACTGAACCAGCATGGCTACCACAGCATCTTGCAGCAGCATACTATTCCATCTGGTTTGCATTTTTAGTTGGACCATCATTTATTTTTCAACAGGACAATGACCCCAAACACACCTCCAGGCTGTGTAAGGGCTACTTGACTAAGAAGGAGAGTGATGGGGTGCTACGCCAGATGACCTGGCCTCCACAGTCACCATACCTGAACCCAATCGAGATGGTTTGGGGTGAGCTGGACCGCAGAGTGAAGGCAAAAGGGCCAACAAGTGCTAAGCATCTCTGGGAACTCCTTCAAGATTGTTGGAAGACCATTTCCGGTGACTACCTCTTGAAGCTCATCAAGAGAATGCCAAGAGTGTGCAAAGCAGTCATAAAAGCAAAATGTAGCTACTTTGAAGAACCTAGAATATAAGACATATTTTCAGTCGTTTCACACTTTTTTGTTAAGTATATAATTCCACATGTGTTAATTCATAGTTTTGATGCCTTCAGTGTGAATTTACAATTTTCATAGTCATGAAAATACAGAAAAATCTTTAAATGAGAAGGTGTGTCCAAACTTTTGGTCTGTACTGTATAATAGTTTAGAGTTGTCAAAACTGATGACAGGAGACTATTCTCAGGACCTGCCTTCTAGTATTGATAATTCCTCATTATTTACTGATATAAAATATAGTGGTATCTGTGTATGTCCTATCAGATTCTTCATTTTACGTCACTTATTATTGAATTATTTACTGGTCGTTCCAGTACAGCTTGGGAGAAGAATGTAATTTATGTTATTCGGCGTGGCTGGTTACGCCAAGTACGATTAGCGATGCTAGTACACAGCAAGTGATTTCTATCTCAGGCAGAATGAATGTGACACCGTGATGAATGGGCCCTGATGTCATTCATAGGATGGGAAGAGCTCTGCTCATCTTTTATTTGTCTTCTTCACTGTTTATGCATTATTGGCTTTTTCAAAGATTGTGAGCAATAAGTCTTCATGTTCACTGATCCCAAGGAATGCTGTCTGGAGCCTGTTTGTGCTTGTTTGTAATGTGTGCCTTAGAGGTTACACTCATTTTTTCTTGTCTGATATATGATAACATTAGACTCCAGGAAAAAGGTTCCTAGCAATTTCCTAGAGGCATTTGTCATTTAGTTTGCAAAGCAGCTGTGTGCTGTCGTCTGGTGTAGCTATTATTCCTGCTAGCTTTAGGAGGTAATCGATTATATTGCTGCACACTTGTTGCATCCAGACGGCCATTGGTACAAAGACTGGATTGTAAAATTGCTACTAAGCAGTTAGTAATGCTTGGTATTAGGCCGGAGTCACACTACCGTGGAATACGGGCGAGTGCTATGCGAGAAAACATCGCATAGCACTCGGCCCAGTGTTAATCTATGGGGCAGCTCAAATCACCCTTTATTTTCTCGAGCGTATTCAGCGTGAGTGTAAAATCGCAGCATACTGTGATTGTCACAGAGATTCGGCCGAGACTCACCAATGCAAGCCTATGGGTGCAAGAAAAAAAAAATCGCACAGCACTCGGACCATGCGAGTGCTAGTCGATGTCTATGCACCTTTGTCCTTTGAAAATCGGGCAATTCATCTGCCGCATACAGTAAAATCACACTGACAGGTTAGAGTAGAATAGATAGAATAGATATACACATAGAATACATAGATATATAGATGTCAGTGAGACACACATATGTGTGTATGTATAGATATATATATATATATATATATATATATATATATATATATATATATATATATATATATATATATATATATATATTACATAGATATTTACAGTTGTGCTTAACAGTTTCTATACCCGGCAGAATTTTTGCCTTCTTGGCCTATTTTCAGAGAATATGAATGATAACACCAAAACATTTTCTCCACTCATGGTTAGTGGTTGGGTGAAGCTATTTATTGTCAAACTACTGTGTTTTATTTTTTAAAATCATAATGACAACCCAAAACATCCAAATGACCCTGATCAATAGTTTGCATACCCTGGTGATTTTGGCCTAATAACATGCACAGTTGACACATATGGGTTTGAATGGCTACTAAAGGTAACCTCCTCACCTGTGACCTGTTTGCTTTTAATCAGTGTGTGTGCATAAAAGCTGAAAAATATTTAGAATTGAGAGTTCTCAGTGGTTGTTACCTTTTAATGGCTAACTGAAAAGATGGTAACAAATTGCAAGCTTTCGAGACTACTCCGGTCTCTTCATCAGGCAAAGACTTTTGAAGCATATTTAGAATTGAGAGTCCTCAATCTCCAATACCATTCCTGCTGTAAAGCACTGAGGTGGATTGCTGATGTTTTGTGGATGTGAGAGCTACAAAGGCACCGGAAACTTGGTCAAAGTTGAAGGAAAGATGAATGCAGCACATTACCAGCAAATACTGGAGGCAAATTTCACTCATCAGCCCGGAAGCTGAGAATGGGACGTACTTGGACATTCAAATATGACAACTATTCAAAACATAAGGCCAAGTCGACCTGTCATTGGCTACAGCAGTGAAGGTTCTGGAGTGGCCATCTCAGTCTCCTGACCCCAGTATCATTGAGCCACTCTGGGGAGATCTCAAGTGCGCAGTTTATGCTAGACAGTCCAGAAATTTACAGGAACTGAAGGCTTTTTGCCAAGAAGAGTGGGCAGCTTTACCATCTCAGAAAATAAAGAACCTCATCCACAACTACTACAAAAGACTTCAAGCTGTCATTGATGTTAGAGGGGGCAATAAACGGTATTAATAGATGGGGTATGTGAACTTTTGATCAGGGTCGTTTGGATGTTTTGGGTTGTCATTATCATTTAAAAAGAGAAAACTCAGTAGTTTGACAATAAATGGCTTCGCCCAACCACTAACCATGAGTGGAGAAAAAGTTTTTGGTGTTATCAAACATATTATCTGAAAAAAAGGCCAAGAAAGCAAAAGTTCTGTAGGGGTATGTAAACTTTTGAGCACAACTGTAGATAGAAGAAAAGCCTGCAATTCAGCAGCTGCATAGTGTAAAATCACAGCAGGAGCCGACAGGATAGAATAGATGGATTACATACAGTAAATGCAAATAGAATAGATAGATATATAGATGTCAGTGACAAATACAATTAGTACAGTATGTGTGCAGCTTACTGTACATGTATTTAATTAATAAAAGATAATTTTTCTGAAAATATGGCGTGGGCTCCCTCATAATTTTCGTAACCAGCAGAGGGGGCCGATGTTTATAGCTTTGGAAGGGGGTAATACTCATGGAGCTTCCCAGGCTATTAATATCAGCTCACAACTGTATACTTAGACTCCTTATGGCGATGACCCGTGACCACTGCGAATTTGGTATTACAGATGGAGTTGTGATACTCTTCGGTTGGGCCTCAGTAATCACACATCTACATAGAAACTAGCGTATCTGCAGTTTATATTTCTATAGTCCTTATTTATTTGTGCCTGCAGTCACAAATCAGCTATGCTTAGCTTTTTCAAAAATATCATTTTCTCCCTTCTTCTACCATGAAATGATAAGACATTTCTTATCTGTGACAGGACTTCATAACTGTGGCTTTCAAGGTTGTCAAACTAGGAATCTTTTAGGTGACCTCAAGTCTAGGAGGGCATGCCCAGCTGTCAGTTTCAATAGTATCACAGGGCCTAAATCAAGGGAAATGCATGTTATTCCTTGGTTTGAAGGCATTTTTTGAAAGACTGGGCTTTATTAACATAACAAAGTCAGATTAATGACTTTGTAGCTATTGTATGGCATTATTGTAGATGTTTCAGGTATTGACTGAAAATCAAACATGCATTACTATTAGATATCCATGTTGGAAGCAGAATTGTAAGAATATATATGCAGGAACTCTGAAGGTTTCATTCTGTACTAAGCCGTTTACAAGAGTTCACCATGTTTCTGAAACTATCATTAAAGAAGTTAAATGGCTTTCAACCCTTTTGGAGAAGAAAGTAAAGAAACAGAATATGTGAGCAGATGTGAGAGTTTAGTTGTGTAGACGTCAATGCTGGCGGGGTGGCGATTGGCTAATTTGAGTTGCATAATACTATAACCCTTTCATATGTAAAGTGTAGCTTTGATCCAAGTCGGATGAAAGTTCTGAAAAGTGGAGATGGTAGCAGTGGGTCTTTTGTCTTTGACAAAAAAAAAGCATCTGCTGTACTCTAAACTCTCTCTATCCCAACCCCCATTCAGACTAAGCGCCCAACAATGAGTACAAGGAAAAGGGACCAGCATATTCTTGCAGTCATTGAAAAGTGAAAGGCAATGTAACCCTATTAGAAGACGTGTTAAATTCACTTTATAAGCATGAATGACTTTTAATAGATTTCGCAGACATAAAAGGAGAAACATTCTCTTTTTTAAATGTGAGCTGTTATTATTGATACATTCCTATATGTATAGTTCTAACTATAAACCTATTGCAAGGAAACATTTTGGCACAAACAAATGAAACAGAATTTATAGGAATTCACAATATGACTCCTGGTTCACAGGTACAAGGGTAGCTAGAACCATGTGTTTTAGATTAAAAAAAAAATGGAGCAAAAACAGTGCCTACCCAATATACATGCAATTTTGTAATGGTAGGTTTGTAACCTTTTGCTAAATTAGCTTAAAGGGGTTGTCCACTACTTGGACAGCCCCTTCTCAATTACTATATTACCCGATTGTCCCTGGTTTACCACAACAGAGAAGGGCCAGAAGACCACAGCATCTGATTTGACATACTCCTGCACTGATAGCAAGCACTTTCCCTTCATATTAAATGGTGCAGGTTTCTGTTAGCAGTCCAGGGGTTAAACTGTTCAACTTAGAGTTTCTGAAGCCTTCCTTCTTGGATGATCTCAGCTGTTCAGTATTGGCCACTCCTATATATACTCGCCTCTGGCAGTCTAGATGACCAGTGTTAGTCCTGTACTACCTGGTGTGGAGTGGAGGTGTTGGTTGTTAGTAGAGGCGTTTGTAGTGTTGATCTGCGATTGTTGCTTGGTGTTTCTGCTGTGTGCGATTCCTCATCCTCTCCTATTTTGTTTACCACCCTTTTCTCCCCAGGGTTCCTCTCTTTTGTCTGTGAGTGCATATTTGTATGTTCCGTATTTTCATTTATTTATACACATCCTCCCTTGTTAGTCTTGTGTATATACATACACTATTAATCCCTACTTTCATGGGTTGGACAGATATAGGGCTGATTCAGGAGGTCATCAAAGTACATGCCCAGGCATCTTCACCATCAGAAGTAATCCAGGGATAGCTAGAGCGCCCTGGGTATTCCAACAACAAAATTGTACACCCATATAAAATAATATAGCCTGAACTCTTTATGTTGCCTGTGCAGTTGCAGCAATGTGTGCGCCAGATCTCCTGGGCTCACGTCATATTATGTGAGCCCTACAGCCAATCAGCAGACACTCACGGGTCGCTTCATTCTCCCTATCTTTAGATGAAACTGACATCCAAAACAAGTGAGAACTGCTTCTACTTGCTCCAGATGTCAGCTATGGCCAAAGGCAATGATAGTGAAGTGGCCCATTAACTGCCGCTGATTGGCTGCAGGGCTCACATGGCATAACAAGGTCTCGGGAGACCCAGCTTTTATGTCATTAGAATGGTGACAGTGCAGTACAGGCTGTTTTAATTTTACAAGGAGGACTATTGTAATCGAGTAGGTGTAGTGGACAATCCCGTTAAAATGAAAGCCATATGGGGCATCCATGTGATACCTGCTAAAGTGGATCTCCTCTGTTGACTGAGCCATTGTTTTATTTTCAATGTTACAACTTACAAGCTAAAACATTAGTGTGTGTTAAGTTGTTCACCATTTTGACTCCATATTTACATTGTGAGCCCCAATGCGGAGAGTAAATCTCATGATGTTTATAAAGTGTTTTGGAATTACTGGCACTATATAAGCGAGTTAAATCAATAAATAAATAATGAGAAGGACTTTAATATGAGCCTGAACGTAGAGTGACTTTAGAACTTTGGGCATTCAGTGCTAAAGCCCGCTATATAGCAGGTTTTTGCACTGCATGCCTCACTGTACATAATAGAAGGCTGTCGGACAAGCGATGGTTCAGACATCAGTCATCTCAGTGGAGTGCTCCTGTGTTCTCTATTAGAGAGCCATCACCCAACATTTCTGGTGGCAGCCTATCTCCGGTAGAGCAAAAAGATCATCAGTCCAAAATCTGACAAGCTGAGTCCTTAACTTCTCCAACAAACAATTGACCTAGGCCCATGTGCACATTGGACTGTCTGCCAAACCTCTTTATATCAGTGGCCTCACCTGACATTAGTCTATTGTGTATGGAAAGTGTGAAACAAATGGTGATTGATGATTAGAGCTGAGAAACTGAATCAATATTCTTAATACCATTTATATAGTCCCTTTACACTAGTAATAGAAAGTTTCTACATATGTGATGGCATGTGTTTGGGGTAGTAAACATTCAGTCAACAACTATAAAAGTTGCATGGTCGCCATAATTCTAGCATATAAACCCCTTAAAAAATATACATTTTATTAAATATATTTAAAAATACCACCTCCCAGTGAATACAGAAAAAGTATAATTTAGATACAATAAAAATCTAATAGGTACACCTGTCCTGATAAACTGACCCTACACTGGCCTGCTGTCCCTTCCTATCAGTGGAGGTTGGCACCCTGATAGATTATTTGGCGCCCCCACTCCGCGACGGCTATCGCCTGCTGGCCCTGGATATAACTAGCCAGCTATAGGCGGGAAAACAATGAGCAATTAAAAGAAATGAAAAAAAGCGAGGGTAGAAAAGTCTAAGGTGTACACTAAATATATGTTAACAACCTCCCTTAATGAGGTCTCAGACATGGCAGCATTCTAGGGGCATATGACATTGACGCTCATAGAATTTACTTGTAGTCATAGTAATGCACAGTTACACAATAATATGTCTATGTGCATAAATGGTGAGACATAAATAGGAGGAAAGAAACATAAAAATAAATGACCTAGTTCAGTCCCGATTGGGAACTATGCATGGACACACTATCTTGCAATATTAGAAAATCATTATAAAGGACACATAGAAAGTCTATAGAAAATGTCACACCGTAAACTGCACAGTAGGTGAGGTTCCATGCAGATATCCATATGCGGTAGTAGTCAGTATTCAGTGCCTAAGTTTATGCATAGTATAATGGGCCAAGAAAATAGGTAATGTCAGAGACAACTAGTGAGGGGGATATCATTCCCAAAACAAAACACTTAGCTCTCAGTCAGAACGCCCCGACGCGTTTCCCCGAATTACGGTTCCTCAGGGGGCAAAGGCGGATATGATGAACCGGAGGTCAATGATGCAGGTGCCCTGATAACGGGACAGACCCGTTATCAGGGCACCTGCATCATTGACCTCTGGTCTGCTACACGGTTTTTTGATTCCCCCTTTTTTGTTTATTTTTTCGTATGTTTCTCGCCATAATTCTAGGAAGGGAATTCCTGGAGGTATTAGTAGCCAAATAGATATGGATAATATCATGTCAGCACTGATGATGTAATCTCATTATGTACCTAGCCCCCAAATACCCTTGAAAACCAACCAGAATTGCTGAAAGTTAGGTAGGTAGGTAAAATATCCACAGATCTTTTACGGATGATTGTGTGAGGTATTTTTCAGCCCACCTTCTTCTCCCCTTCTATGCAAACATTTTTTGTGCCATCCTTTTACTTACATTCTATTGATATGCGGGCACAAATTGCACTTGTCAAAAATGACATTTACATCTGTTTTTGCTCATGCAGTAATATACTTCATTGATGCCATTGGTAATGGCCAGCAATCACAGAATAATGTACATTTTCCTAGCAGAAAGAGAAAGTGTTATAGACATATGTGACAGGTAAAATGAATTTCATTATCCACAAGGCTTTGGAAATCTCTTTAACATGTTCAGCTGCACAGATGTAAGAACAAAGATGAAGGGCAAAATGGATTTATCAAGAATTGTGTCTTCTGTGTGCTTCATGGGATTCTCCTCCCTCAGATGTCTTTAGTTCACTGATTTGTATGCGGCCTTTTGCAATTTTTAATAAATGCAATCTCTTTGTCTATTATTTATGTCATTATATAGGGTGTGCTACCTTTATTGTCCCAGATTAAAACTGCTATCTCTGAGGCCCCCTTCACACGTTCTGTTTTTAACGGTACTGGAAAAGCTAGTTCCGGTGTTATCAGTGTTGAGGATGCGTGTGACATATCTGTTTACATGTGTGTGGCGTCTGTATGCTGTCCATGTGACACGTACCAGAATAGAATGCAGAATAGAAATGACAGCTTTTTAGATGTTACAGATACGCAAAGATAGTGATAGATATGGGGTAGATAAATACAGGTGCATATCACAAAAGTAGAATATCATCAAAAAGTTTATTTCAGTTCTTCAATACAAAAAGATTATATTATACATATTATTATATTGAGTCATGATAAACAGAGTGATCTATTTCAAGTGTATATTTCTGTTAATGTTGATGATTCTGGCTTACAGCCAATGAGAACCCAAAAGTCATTTTTTCAGTAAATTAGAATACTTTTTAACACCAGCTTGAAAAATTATTTTAACCCTTAACGACCACCGATACGCCTTTTAATGGCGGCAGTTAAGGGTACTGATGTCTTTTTAATGGTGCTGAGGTTTAAGGTTAAAGTGCCCCCAGAGACGGGATTTCTCTGTGGTCTCGGCTGCCGGGGGTAGCTTAGACCCTAGAGAACATGATTCGGTCGGTTTTTACTGACCCCATTGTTGCGATCGCAGTTATTAACAGTAACGGTGACCGGAAAAAAAGTCTAATTTTCCATTTAATAGGGTCCCCCAATCAACCTACCCTGTACCTCTGGAGTCCCTGCCACCCCCCCTTCCCCCTGTGATGTGCTCCAGGCTGCCGGAGTCTTCTTCTGGGAAAAATTGGCGACCGCATGCACAGTGCGCCCACCAAGATCTTCCAGCCAGGCCCCGGCAACAATAGTTCATTTTTCCCATTGGTTCATTTTGATCACTGGGATAGACCCTATCACAGTGATCAAAATAGAAAAAATAGTCAATAACCCCCCTTTTATCACCCCCTTAGTTAAGGAAAAAGAATAAAATGAAAAAAATATATATTTATTTCCATTTTTCCATTAGGGTTAGAGTTGGGTTAAAGTAAGTTGGGGTAAAGTGAGTTAGGCTAAAGTTATTGTTAGGGTTAGCATTAGGGTTAGGGTTAGCATTAGGGTTAGGGTTAGCGTTAGGGTTAGGGTTGAGATTAGGATTATTGGTGTGTTAGGGTTAGGTTTGTGGTTAGGGTTAAGGTTAGGGTTGGAACTAGGGTTAGGGGTGTGTTGGGGTTAGGGTTATGGATAGGGTTGGGATTAGGGTTAGGGGTGTGTTGGGGTTAGAGTTGTGGTTAAGATTATGGTTAGGGTTGGGATTATGGTTAGGGGTGTATTAGGGTTGGGATTAGGGTTAGGGGTGTGTTAGGGTTAGGTTTGTGGTTAGGGGTATGGTTAGGGTTGGGATTAGGGTTTGGGTTGTGTTGGGGTTAGGGTTGGAGTTAGAATTGGGGGATTTCCACTGTTTAGGTACATCAGGAGGTCTTCAAATGCGACATGGCACCACCATTGATTCCAGTCAATTTTGCATTCAAAAAGTGCTCCTTCCCTTCCGTGCTCTGCCGTGTGCCAAACAGTGCTTTACCCCCACATGTCGGGTATCAGTGTATTCAGGAGAAATTGCAAAACAAGTTTTGTGGTTCATTTTCTCTTTTTACACTTGTGAAAATTAAAAAAAAATTGGTTTTGAAGAAAAATGTTTGTGGAAAAAAGTTAAATGTTCATTTTTTTCCTTCCACGTTGCTTCAGTTCCTGTAAAGCACATAAAGGGTTAATAAACTTCTTCAATATGGTTTTGAGCACATAGAGGGCTGCAGTTTGTAGAATGGTGTCACTTGTTGGTATTTTCTGTCATGTACATCCCTCAAAGTGACTTCAAATGTGATGTGGTCCCTTAAAAAAATGGTGTTGGAAAAATGAGAAATCGCTGGTCAACTTTTAACCCTTATAACTTCCTAATAAAAAAAAAATTGTTTCCAAAACTGTGCTGATGTAAAGTAGACATGTGGGAAATGTTATTTATGAAGTGTGACATACTGTATCTCTCTGATTTAAGGGCATAAAAATTCGAAGTTTGAAAATGGCAAATTTTTGCTATATTTCCATTTTTCCTTCATAAATAAATGCAAGCCATATTGAAGACATTTTACCGCTAACATGAAGTACAATATGTCATGAAAAAACAATCTCAGAATCAGCGGGATCCGTTGAAGCTTTCCAAAGTTATAATCACATAAAGTGACAGTGGTCAGAATTGTAAAAATTGGCCTGGTCATAAAGTACCAAATTGGTTCTGTCACTAACGGGCTAAAATTCAAAATGTTGGCCTACTAAAATGTATGTTCAGTAAATGCACTCAATACTTGGTTGGGGCTCCTTTTGTATTAATTACGCCGGGTTCACAGTTGCGTTCAGGAGGGCTGCAAACAGTGATACTGTTGCAAAATTTAGCGTTTCCGTGGAGTCGCCGCACCTTTTCAAATCGCAGCATGCGGACGCATCCGCATACAATGCACATCCCTGTGTACCCAATGTTAAAAATAGGTACGCAGGGAAACGCAGGACGCATACAGAAGTAGGCGGAACGTAGGCAGATCTTCACAGAGGAAGAAGGGAGGAAGTTCACAGCCATCCGCAGCCCTCCTGAACGCAAATGTGAACGTAGCCTTACTGCATCAATGTTGTGTGTCATGGATGCACTCAGCCTGTGACATCTGAGATGTTATGGAAGCCCGGTTTGGTTTAATAGAAGGCTTCAGCTCGTCTGCATTGTTGGGTCTGGTGTCTCTCATCTTCCTCTTGACAATACCCCATAGATTGTCTATGGGGTTAAGGTCAGGCGAGTTTGCTGGCCAATCAAGCACAGTGATACTGTTGTTTTTATCCCAGGTATTGGTACTTTTTGCAATGTGGGCAGGTGCCAAGTCCTGCTGGAGAATGAAATTTTCATCTCCAAAAAGGTTGTCAACAGAGGAAAGCATGAAGACATGGCTCCCCAAACCATCACTGATTGTGGAAACTTCACACTAAACGTCAAGCAGCTTGGATAGTGGCACAATCCCCACTCTTCCTCCAGACTCTGGGACCTTAATTTTCAAATGAAATGTAAAATTTACTTTCATCTGATAACAACACTTTGGACTGCTGAGAAACAGTGCAGTTCTTTTTCGCCTTGGCCCAGGTAAGACACTTCTGAAGATATCTATTGGTCATGAGTGGCTTGACACAAGGAATGTAACACATGTAGCCCATGTCCTGGATATGTGTACACAAATGTGTGTGGAGGCTCTTGAAGCAATGACTCCAGCAGCAGTCCACTCCTTGTGAATCTCCCCCAAATTTTTGAATGGCCTTTTCTTAACAAACATTTTAAGTCTGCGGTTATCCCAGTTGCTTGTGCACCTCTTTCTACCAAACTTTTTCCTTCCACTCAACTTTCCATTAATATGCTTAGATACAGCACTCTGTGAACAGCCAGCTTTTTTATTGCTGACCTTTTGTGGCTTACCCTCCTTGTGGAGTGTGTCAATGACTGCCTTCTGGTCATCTGTCAAGTCAGAAGTCTTCCCCATGATTGTGGAACCTACTGAAACAGACTAAGGGACCTTTTTAAATGCGTAGGAAGCCTTTGCAGGTGTTTTTGTTAATTATTCTAATTTAATGAGATAATGACTTTTGGGTTTTCATTGGCTGTAAGCCATAGACATCAACATTAACAGAAATAAATACTTGAAATAGATCACTCTGTTTTTAATGACTCTATATAATAAATGAGTTTCACTTTTTGTATTGAAGAACTGACATAAATTAACTTTTTGATAATATTCTAATTTTGTCAGAATCGCCTGTAGATAGGTAGATAGATAGGTAGATAGAAGGATAAATATATAGATAATAGACAGATAAATAGATAGAAGGATAGATAAATATTAGATAGATAATAAATAAATAATAGATAGATATTAGTGATGAGGGAACATGCTGGTATAAGGTGTTATTAGAGTGTCTTCGGTGTGCTCGAAAAATATGTTCAAGTCCCGGCAGCTGCATGTCTTACGGCTTTTCGACAGACGCAACACATGCAGGGATTGCATTTTATTTCATCATTTTTTGTGTTGTTCCAATACACACACAGGAAATAAATGTGTATGACAAAAAGTGTAATTGTAATAATTTTCTGAGAGAAATACTTGATTTTCTGGAAAAATATTAAGGGTGCCAACACTTTCGGCCATGACTGTATGCCCTTCTTAAACATTGGAAATTGTACCCAGTATTCTAAGTGTGGCCACACTGGTGACTTGATACAGGCAAAACTATGTTCTCATCATGAGCATCTATGCCTTTTTTATGCATCCCATTATTATATTTGCCTTGGCAGCAGCTGACTGACACTTGTCACTAAACATAAGTTTGTTGGCCACCAAAGTCTTTTTCAGTGAACATTTTCCTCTATGAAATGCCTTTGAAAGTACAGCTAGATAATATCCATGTCCTTAACCTGATGTAATCCGTAACTTACCTGCTCATAGAAGTTTATCAGATTAGGCTGACAGGACTGATACCTTTTAAACACAAAATGATGCTGGGTTATTAGTTTGTTTTAGTGAGATGCTCCATTATATCATCTCTTTGAAAACCATAAAAAAATATATATATTTTTGCCTTCCTTGGCAATGAGCCTCCAGAGAGACTATCGCATCAAAGAAACTGCCAGGGACCGCGCCGGGAGGGTGAGTATGACGGGGGAGGGTGAGCATTGCGATATTCACCTGTCACCACTCCACCGCCGGGCTCCATCTTCTGCATCCTCTGGTTGTGACATTCAGGTCAGAGAGCGCGATGACGTGGTAAATGCGCACCCTCTGCCTGAACAGTCACTGCAGAGAGCCGGAAGATGGAGCGGCACATGGCATTGAAACAAGGACAGGTGACTATCGCAAGTGCCGGTGTCCCCGCCTGCTCAGAATAAGAGGTGAGTATGTCATTTTTTTTTTAAATTGCAGCAGCAGAATATGGGGCAAATGTTTCTATGAAGCATCTTATGGGGCCATAATTGGCATTTGTGCAGCATTATATGGGGCAAATGTGTCTATGTAGCATCTTATGGGGCCATAATCGGCATTTGTGCAGCATTATATGGGGCAAATGTTTCTATGGAGCATCTTATGGGGCCATAATCAACTATGGAGCATCTTATGGGGCCCATCATAAACTTTATGGAGCATTATATGGGTGTATTTTGTATGGAGCATTATATGGGGTGTATTTTGTATGGAGCATTATATGGGGTGTATTTTGTATGGAGCATCTTAAGGAGCTCCAGATTCAATATGATCTTCAAAAACACTAAACCTACTGACGTCTCAATTAATTTTACTTTTATTGGTATCTATTTTTATTATGGAAATTTACCAGTAGCTGCTGCATTTCCCACCCTAGGTTTATACTCGAGTCATTAAGTTTCTCCAGTTTTTTGTGGCAAAGTTATATATAGCACCATTAATGCCACATCACTCTACAGATATCATCATCATTGTAACTGTTCCCATTGGGGATTGTGCACTATCTCAGTTCCCTATCAGTATGACTTTAGCGTGTGGAGGAAACTGGAGAACCAAGCGGAAACCCACAGAAAAACGAGAATATGCAAACTCTAGATGTTGTCCTTGGTGGGATTTGAAATCAGGACCTCAACGCTGCAAGTCTGCAGTGCTAACCACTGAGCCACTGTGCTGCAGCTGAAAGCTCAATTTAGTGAATTATGCCCTGGAGCTATTTAGGATGATTAAAAAAAGTGCCTCATTTGCATTGTGAACTTTTGTTGTCAAGGACAGTTTATGCCAATGACAATCTCTCAGCTGTTGGAAATTAGTCTTTCAGAAATTTAGTGTCCTTGTAGCCCCTCTCCTAAACATCTTTATAAATGTTAATTGAAACCTCATTGTCTTGTCATCGCTATTACTTTAACCCCTTTCTGCCAGCTGACGGAATAGTACGTCAGCTGGCAGATCCCCCGCTTTGAGGTGGGCTCCGGCGGTGAACCCACCTCAAAGCTGCAACATGTCAGCTGTTTTGTACAGCTGACATGTGCGCGCAATGAGCGCGAGCAGAATCGCGATCCGCCCGCGCCCATTAACTAGTTAAATGCCGCCATCAAGCGCTGACAGCGGCATTTAACTAGCGCTCCCGGCCGCGCGGCCGGAGGTGCTCGCACCGCTGACCCCCGTCACATGATCGGGGGTCAGCGGTGCATTGTCATAACAACCAGAGGTCTCCTTGAGACCTCTATGGTTGTTGATGGCCGATTGCTTTGAGCGCCACCCTGTGGTCGGCGTTCAAAGTACACCACCATTTCTACTACATAGAGGTGATCTGTGCTTCACCTCTATGTAGCAGAGGTGATCGTGTAGTGCATGCTTCTAGCCTCCTATGGAGGCTATTGAAGCATGCCAAAATTAAAAAAAAAAGTGTTTAAAAATAAAAAAAATATAAAAGTTTAAATCACCCTCCTTTCGCCCCAATCAAAATAAAACAATTAAAAAAAATCAAACCTACACATATTTGGTATTGCCGCGTTCAGAATCGCCAGATCTATCAATAAAAGCAAAGGATTAACCTGATCGCTAAATGGCGTAGCGAGAAAAAAAATCAAAACGCCAAAATTACGTTTTTTTGGTCGCCGCGACATTGCATTAAAATGTAATAACGGGCGATCAAAAAAACATATCTGCACCAAAATGGTATAAATAAAAACATCAGCTTGGCATGCAAAAAATAAGCCTTCACCCGACCCCAGATCACGAAAATTGGAGACGCTACGGGTATCGGAAAATCGCACAAATTTTTTTTTTTTAGCAAAGTTTGGAATTTTTTTTCACTACTTAGATAAAAAATAACCTAGACATGTTAGGTGTCTATGAACTCATAATGACCTGGAGAATCATAACGGCAGGTCAGTTTTAGCACTTGGTGAACCTAGCAAAAAAGCCAAACAAAAAACAAGTGTGAGATTGCACTTTTTTTGCAATTTCATCACACTTGGAATTTTTTTCCCGTTTTCTGTTACACGGCATGGTAAAACCAATGGTATCGTTCAAAAGTACATCTCATCCCGCAAAAAATAAGCCCTCATATGGCCATATTGACGGAAAAATAAAAAAGTTATGGCTCTAGGAAGGAGGGGAGCAAAAACCGAAAACGAAAAAATGGAAAAAGCTCCGGGGGTGAAGGGGTTAATGACCCACAACCTGAACATTTGATAATTTTCTGGCCTATTAAAATTAAATCTAGACATGCCCCCACCTCCCTCTTGTTGGTTCCTCCTCCAGTTGTGAAATGTAATTGTCTATCATTATTGTCCTTTGCTGGACTTGCAGGTTCCTGTTAACCAGTTTATATTAGGGTAGTTGAAGCCCACATATAATAATTCTTTCTCCCAGATTTGCTGCCTCATCTATTTGCTTTATGACGATATTTTCTGCTGCAACCATTATAATTGCAGACTTATAACAAACTTCTATCAGTATTTTACTATTCTCCCTCCTCTTACTACCATCCAAGGGACTCTACACTTCCATTAGCCTTACATAAATTATCACATGGGATAGGTTTTAGAGAAGTTTTAAATATAAACAAACTGCTCCACCAGGAAACAAGCAGCCCAGTCATAGTTCTCATCCAGCCATGTCATGCCTCTGTTATCCCCACAATATCGTAATTCTCTTCCAACAGTATTGATTCTAATTTATCCATCTTGGTGGTGAGTAGTGATGGATGACGAGCGAATACTCTGAGATTTAGTTTTTCTTGCCGCAGCTGAATGATTTACATCTGTTAGGCTACGTTCACATTAGCGTTAAGCTAATGTGCGTCGGGTTTGCGTCGGCGACGCAGCGGCGACGCATGCGTCATGCGCCCCCTATACTTAACATGGGGGACGCATGCGTTTTTTTTTGTTGCGTTGTGCCACACATGCGTCTTTTTTGCCGCAAGCGTCGGACCAAGAAAACGCAACAAGTTGCATTTTTCTTGCGTCCGATTTTCGGCAAAAACCGACGCATGCGTCGCAAAACGCAGCGTTTTTGCGTGCGTTTTGCCGCGTTTTTGCGTGCGTTGTGCGTTGCGTCGCCGACGCAGCGGCGCACAACGCTAGTGTGAACGTAGCCTTAGCCAGCATAAGTACTGGGAATTCCCTAGCTACCAGGCAACCCCCACATGTATTTATGCTGGCTAACAGATGCAAATAATTCAGCTGCGGCGCTAAAAATTAAAACTCCGAGCACTAAAAAATACTTGGAGGACCCCTGAGCATGCTCGGGAAGTCTCGAGTAAAGAGTATATTCGCTCATCACTATTGGTGAGGCTTCTGGCATTAATTGTCATACATTTTATGTATTTTTCTGTACCGCTATTACTCATTTCTTCAATAACTTTTCAATCCCTCCCCCACTTTCATTACTTACGCCCAAGCCACTATTTACACTATATGGCTCTCCTGTACAGTGATTGTTCTGTAATCAGTGCTCCCTAGCTTAAACACTCCTCCAACTTTCTAGCCATTCTTACCCTCAGCACAGTTGCACTCTCCCCATTGAGGTGTAGCCCATCCTTACTGCTGAACCTTTACACAACAGAGAAGTTGTCCCAATTCTATGGGACCCCAAAACTCTCCTTCCTGCATCAATTCCTGAGCCACTTATGTACTTCCCTAATGTACCTCTGCCTCTCTAGCGTGGCACATGGTAGAGATAGTATTTCAGAAAATACTACCTTTGAGGCATTTGCCGTAAATTTATGGCAGCTTTAATTTCTGAAATCATTTTTAAAGTTGTTCAATCTCAATCTAACTTTCTCATTGGTATCAACATGTACCATGACTGATGGCTCCTCACCAGCCCATCACAATAATCTATGAACCTGATCTAAGATGTGTCTTGTTGAACTAAAGCACCAGGAATATAACAAACCATTCGATGATCTCGATCTTTGAGACAGATTGCCGTGTCTGTTACCCTTTTGATGGAATCCGCCACTACCAGCACTTGTCTGGCCTGCGCTACACTTCGACTTCATCCCCCCAACCTTACTGGAGCAGAAACTCCAGTCCTACATTGATACCACCCTCAACTGCCAATGCTGCACATTGTCAATTGATCTCAGTGTTATGAGTTATTCATTTAGATTCAATATTTGGCCTTTGAAAAGCTCAATGTGAGCACATCTAGCTCAGCAGAATGCTTACTCAAATGGCAATTCAAGGATGGAATGAATGCAACAAGATATACACTGGAGGGCATTGTCATTGATGGAGCTTATTAGGCCTTTTTCACACTTCAGTCTTTTGGCGTCAGTTTGAATCCGCCGTTTTCGTCAAATAGCGGATCCGCCATTTTTTTTTTGCGGATCCGCTATTTTCCCATAGACTTGCATTAGCGACGGATTGTGGCGGATGGTCGTCCGTTCCATCTGCCATGTGACAGATCCATTGAAATTTGGCGGACGTCGTCTAGACATTGACGGACATTGCAACGTTTTTTGTCTGCGCCGAAATGGCGGTTCACGATGGATCCGTCGCGTCCGCCATTCCCTAGAATGGCCACCTATGGGCGACGGATCCGTCGCGATCCGTCATTTGGCGGATCCGTCGCCCCAATCCACTTTTTCAATTGAGCATGCTCCAAAAAGTAGATACTTTACCCAGACAACCCCAAAACTATATAAACTGGACAGGTGGGCTTCATTCCTCAATGTGCCATCAAGCAGAGAAGAAGCAGAAAGAGAACACAGTGCCAGCCAGCAAGACAGACCCTGCCAGCAGCCAGCAAGACAGACCCTGCCAGCAGCCAGCAACACAGACCGATTAGCCGGAAAAGTGAAATCCGCACATATCTTCACAATATTCGCCAGTACTCCTTCCATCTCTGCCACTTTCTCTACAACCTTTCAAAGATGTGGTGTAAATACACTGTATATACAGTTTCCCAATATTTTCCAGTAGCCAGTCACATATCCCAGTACTTTGTATTAGCCAATCACATTGAGATCCTCGGCTTTTAACCCCTTCCTGACATCTGACGTACTATCCCGTCGAGGTGGGGTTGGCCCGTATGACCACCGACGGGATAGTACGTCATACGCGATCGGCCGTGCTCACGGGGGGAGCGCGGCCGATCGCGGCCGGGTGTCAGCTGCATATCGCAGCTGACATCTGGCACTATGTGCCAGGAGCGGTCACGGACCGCCCCCTGCACATTAACCCCCGGCACACCGTGATCAAACATGATCGCGGTGTACCGGCGGTATAGGGAAGCATCGCGCAGGGAGTGGGCTCCCTGCGGGCTTCCCTGAGACCCCCGGAGCAACGCGATGTGATCGCGTTGCTCCGAGGGTCTCCTACCTCCCTCCTCGCCGCAGGTCCCGGATCCAAGATGGCCGCGGCATCCGGGTCCTGCAGGGAGGGAGGTGGCTTACCAAGTGTCTGCTCAGAGCAGACACTTGGTAAGCCTGCAGCCCTGCACAGCAGATCGCAGATCTGGCAGAGTGCTGTGCACACTGCCAGATCAATGATCTGTGATGTCCCCCCCTGGGACAAAGTAAAAAAGTAAAAAAAAATTCCCCACATGTGTAAAAAAATAAATAAAAAAAATATCCTAAATAAAGAAAAAAAATATATATATATTATTCCCATAAATACATTTCTTTTTCTAAATAAAATAAAAAAAACAATAAAAGTACACATATTTAGTATCGCCGCGTCCGTAACGACCCAACCTATAAAACTGCCCCACTAGTTAACCCCTTCAGTAAACACCGTAAGAAAAAAAAAAAAAAACGAGGCAAAAAACAACGCTTTATTATCATACTGCCGAACAAAAAGTGGAATAACACGCGATCAAAAAGACTGATATAAATAACCATGGTACCGCTGAAAACGTCATCTTGTCCCGCAAAAAACGAGCCGCCATACAGCATCATCAGCAAAAAAATAAAGAAAGTTATAGTCCTGAGAATAAAGAGATACCAAAATAATTATTTTTTCTATAAAATAGTTTTTATCATATAAAAGCGCCAAAACATTAAAAAAAATGATATAAATGAGATATCGCTGTAATCGTACTGACCCGACGAATAAAACTGCTTTATCAATTTTACCAAACGCGGAACGGTATAAACGCCTCCCCCAAAAGAAATTCATGAATAGCTGGTTTTTGATCACTCTGCCTCACAAAAATCGGAATAAAAAGTGATCAAAAAATGTCACGTGTCCGAAAATGTTACCAATAAAAACGTCATCTCGTCCCACAAAAAACAAGATCTCACATGACTCTGTGGACTCAAATATGGAAAAATTACAGCTCTCAAAATGTGGTAACGCAAAAAATATTTTTTGCAATGAAAAGCGTCTTTCAGTGTGTGACGGCTGCCAATCATAAAAATTCGCTAAAAAACCCGCTATAAAAGTAAATCAAACCCCCCTTCATCACCCCCTTAGTTAGGGAAAAATTAAAAAATTTAAAAATGTATTTATTTCCATTTTCCCATTAGGGTTAGGGTTAGGGCTAGAGTTAGGACTAGAGTTAGGACTAGAGTTAGGACTAGAGTTAGGGCTAGAGTTAGGGCTAGAGTTAGGGCTAGAGTTAGGGCTAGAGTTAGTGCTAGGGTTAGGGCTAGGGTTAGGGCTAGGGTTAGGGTTGGGGCTAGGGTTGGGGCTAGGGTTAGGGTTAGGGCTAGGGTTGGGGCTAGGGTTAGGGCTAGGGTTAGGGCTAGGGTTGGGGCTAGGGTTAGGGCTAGGGTTAGGGCTAGTGTTAGGGCTAGGGTTATTGCTAGGGTTAGGGCTAGGGTTAGGGCTAGGGTTGGGGCTAGGGTTAGGGCTACAGTTAGGGTTGGGGCTAAAGATAGGGTTAGGGTTTGGATTACATTTTTGGTTGGGAATAGGGTTGGGTGTGTCTGGGTTAGAGGAGTGGTTAGGGTTACTGTTGGGATTAGGGTAAGGGGTGTGTTTGGATTAGGGTTTCAGTTATAATTGGGGGTTTCCACTGTTTAGGCACATCAGGGGCTCTCCAAACGGGACATGGCATCCGATCTGAATTCCAGCCAATTCTGCGTTGAAAAAGGAAAACAGTGCTCCTTCCCTTCAGAGCTCTCCCGTGTGCCCAAACAGGGGTTTACCCCAACATATGGGGTATCAGAGTACTCAGGACAAATTGGACATCATCTTTTGGGGTCCAAGTTCTCCTGCTACCCTTGGGAAAATACAAAACTGGGGGCCAAAAAATAAGTTTTGTGGGAAAAAAAAGATTTTTTATTTTCACGGCTCTGCGTTGTAAACTGTAGTGAAACACTTGGGGGTTCAAAGTTCTCACAACACATCTAGATAAGTTCCTTGGGCAGTCTAGTTTCCGATATGGGGTCACTTGTGGGGGGTTTGTACTGTTTGGGTACATCAGGGGCTCTGCAAATGCAACGTGACGCCTGCAGACCAATCCATTTAAGTCTGCATTCCAAATGGCGCTTCTTCCCTTCCGAGCTCTGTCATGCGCCCAAACAGTGGTTCCCCCCCACATATGGGGTATCAGCGTACTCAGGACAAATTGGACAACAACTTTTGGGGTCCATTTTATCCTGATACCCTTGTGAAAATACAAAACTGGGGGCTAAAAATCATTTTTGTGAAAAAAAAAAAGAATTTTTATTTTCACGGCTCTGCGTTATAAACTGTAGTGAAACACTTGGGGGTTCAAAGCTATCAAAACACATCTAGATAAGTTCCTTAGGGGGTCTACTTTCCAAAATGGTGTCACTTGTGGGGGTTTTTAATGTTTAGGCACATCAGGGGCTCTCCAAACGCAACATGGCATCCCATCTTAATTCCAGTCAATTTTGCATTGAAAAGTAAAATAGCGCTCCTTCCCTTCCGAGCTCTGCTATGCGCCCAAACAGTGGTTTACCCCCACATATGGGGTATCGTCGTACTCAGGACAAATTGCACAACAAATTTTGTGGTCTAATTTCTTCTCATACCCTTGGGGAAATAAAAAAATGGGGGTGAAAAGATCATTTTTGTGAAAAAATATGATTTTTTATTTTTACGGCTCTGCATTATAAACTTCTGTGAAGCACTTGTTGGGTCAAAGTGCTCACCACACATCTAGATAAGTTCCTTAAGGGGTCTACTTTCCAAAATGGTGTCACTTGTACAGGGTTTCAATGTTTAGGCACATCTGGGGCTCTCCAAACGCAGCATGGCGTCCCATCTCAATTCCAGTCAATTTTGCATTGAAAAGTCAAATGGCGCTCCTTCCATTCCGAGCTCTGCCCTGCGCCCAAACAATGGTTTACACCCACATATGGGGTATCAGCATACTCAGGACAAATTGCACAACAATTTTTCGGGTCCAATTTCTTCTCTTACCCTTGGGAAAATAAAAAATTGGGGGCGAAAAAATCATTTTTGTGAAAAAATATGATTTTTTATTTTTACGGCTCTGCATTATAAACTTCTGTGAAGCACTTGTTGGGTCAAAGTGCTCAACACACATCTAGATAAGTTCCTTAAGGGGTCTACTTTCCAAAATGGTGTCACTTGTACAGGGTTTCAATGTTTAGGCACATCAGGGGCTCTCCAAACGCAACATGGCGTCCCATCTCAATTCCAGTCAATTTTGCATTGAAAAGTCAAATGGCGCTCCTTCCCTTCCGAGCTCTGCCCTGCGCCCAAACAATGGTTTACACCCACATATGGGGTATCAGCGTACTCAGGACAAATTGCACAACAATTTTTCGGGTCCAATTTCTTCTCTTACCCTTGGGAAAATAAAAAATTGGGGGCGAAAAGATCATTTTTGTGAAAAAATATGATTTTTTATTTTTACGACTCTGCATTATAAACTTCTGTGAAGCACTTGTTGGGTCAAAGTGCTCACCACACATCTAGATAAGATCCTTAGGGGGTCTACTTTCCAAAATGGTGTCACTTGTGGGGGGTTTCAATGTTTAGGCACATCAGGGGCTCTCCAAATGCAACATGGCGTCCCATCTCAATTCCAGTCAATTTTGCATTGAAAAGTCAAATGGCGCTCCTTTCCTTCTGAGCTCTGCCATGCGCCCAAACAGTGGTTTACCCCCACATATGGGGTATCAGCGTACTCAGGTCAAATTGTACAACAAATTTTGGGGTCTATTTTCTCCTGTTACCCTTGGTAAAATAAAACAAATTGGAGCTGAAATAAATTTTGTGTGAAAAAAAGTTAAATGTTTATTTTTATTTAAACATTCCAAAAATTCCTGTGAAACACCTGAAGGGTTAATAAACTTTTTGAAAGTGGTTTTGAGTACCTTGAGGGGTGCAGTTTTTAGAACGGTGTCACACTTGGGTATTTTCTGTCATATAGACCCCTCAAAATGACTTCAAATGAGATGTGGTCCCTAAAAAAAAATGGTGTTGTAAAAATGAGAAATTGCTGGTCAACTTTTAACCCTTATAACTCCGTCACAAAAAAAAATTTTGGTTCCAAAATTGTGCTGATGTAAAGTAGGCATGTGGGAAATGTTATTTATTAAGTATTTTGCGTGACATATGTCTGTGATTTAAGGGCATAAAAATTCAAAGTTGGAAAATTGCGAAATTTTCAAAATTTTCGCCAAATATTCATTTTTTTCACAAATAAACGCAAGTAATATCGAAGAAGTTTTACCACTATCATGAAGTACAATATGTCACGAGAAAACAGTGTCTGAATCGCCAAGATCCGATGAAGCGTTCCAGAGTTATAACCTCATAAAGGGACAGTGGTCAGAATTGTAAAAATTGGCCCGGTCATTAACGTGCAAACCACCCTTGGGGGTGAAGGGGTTAAAAAACGGATCTGTCAAAAAACGGTTCCAACGGATGTAAAAAAAACGGTCGCAACGGTTCTAACGGATCCGGTTTTTTTACGCATCCGTGTAACAGATTCATCAAAAAAAGGAACATTAGAACCGTTTTCTCAACAATTTTGACGGATCCGTCAATCCGTCACAATGTCGGAGCAGACTGACGCCAAACAACTGAAGTGTGAAAGAAGCCTTATTGATAAGCGAGTGTACTCATTGCTCGGGTTTTTCCGAGCACGCTCGGGTGGTCTTCCAGGAATTTGTAACTGCTCAGAGATTTAGTTTTTGTTGACGCAGCTGAATGATTTACAGCTACTAGCCAGCCTGAGTACATGTGGGTGTTGCCTGATTGCAAGGGAATCCCCACATGTATTCAAGCTATCAGGTGTAAATCATGCAGCTGAGGTGATGAAAACTAAATCTCCGAGCACTTACAAATACTCGGAGATCACCCAAGCGTGCTCGGGAAAACCCGAGCAACGAGTATACTCACTCATCACTAGAGCTTATTTTACTAATGGGTGCTAACTTGGGTGCATTGTATGGCAACACAGGAAGTGTTTCAGCTTAACCCCTTCCCAAGATGTGCCATATTAGTACTGCTCTGCGGGAGGTGCGTTCCCGCAAACTGTAGTACTAGTATGGCGCACCGATCACACGGACTCAAGGCTCTGGAAAAGCTAAATGGCTTCATGCTCCCCAAAAGAAATTCAGCAAATTCTGCACTCCCAAATCCAAATGCCCCCTCCCTTCTGAGCCCTAGTGTGCCTAAACAACATTTAGCGCCCACATGTTTGGCATTTCTGTAGTGAGAGCCCACCTAATTTACAGGTGCATGTCTCCAGAAGCATGAGCTGGGCATAATGTACTGGTCACTACAACAGCAGTTTACAATTTTCACTCAGCAACATCCACTGCTGCCTGTTTCTGGAAAACACCCATGCAATCAAAATCGTGACTACATCTGTAGATAAATTCCCAAACAGTTATAATTTCTAAATTGGGGTCACTTGAGGGGGTTTCCACTGTTTAGGCACATCAAGGGCTCTCCAAATACGACATGGCATTCGCTAATTATTCCTGTAAATTTTACATTCCAAAAGATAAATGGCACTCATTTCCTTCCAAGCACTGCCATGCACCCAAACAGTTGTTTTCCTCTACATACTGTATGTGTATTGGTGCACTCAGGAGAAATTGCACAACAAATTGGTATGGAGCAAATTCACCTGTTATGTGACGCCCCAGGGTCCTGGTCGTTTCAGTGGCATTGCTTTCCCCATGGGGAGAGTGATGTCATGCTTGGAAACGATGAAGGATATCTTTCACCAGGTAATCACATACACACAACACATTCACACTCCAGGCCAGAAGGGGGAGCTCTAAACCTGCTTTAGGGTGAACTCCCCTATAAATACATTCTGGTCTGGAGGGAGAGAGAGATTTCAGTCAGACTGTCAGAGGACAGGGAAGAGGGCAGACAGACATAGAGTGATACCAGTGGAGCAGAGCAGTGAATTAGCTACCTGCCTGGCTGGCGCAGATTCCGGTAGCCGGAAGACCATAGCCGTGCTGAACTCTAAGTGGCATAGTTGAAACTGGCAGGACAGCTGAACTTCAAGTTACCTGTCCGCCTTTACACCCAGGAGACACAGTGATACTTATAGGGCCCGGGTCGTGATAGAGACTCTATAAAAAGGCCTGTGTCACCTGTCATACGGGTTGTGTCCTAACCTTTATGGGGGACAGAGAGGAACTTGTGAGGACGTTATCAGAAGCCATAGGCAGTAAGGGACTACAACACCACAGCGCTTTGAGGAAGGCTTTCATCTCCACCTGGTGAAGGGGACTCTGGATTCACTTCCAAGCCGGCCGGACCCTGCCTGTCCTGTGATCTGGTGCCCTAGACTGCAGTTGCCTGAAGCTTCAGTAAACCAGGTAAAGAGATTGCAAACCTGTGTCCTCGTTCTTCACTGCACTTCTCACCATCTTCACTTACTCACTGGGAGCCCTGGGGACATACTTCACCTGTGGAAAGTTAGACCATCTAGCTGCCATACCATCACTCCAGAGGACCCCTTTAAGCAGCGTCGATCCCTATTGACCGAACACCACAGGTGGAGTCACGAACACAAACTTTATTCATAAAACCCCTAAAACTTTTTCCTTTAATTGGACGCCCAGGGCCACGGACCGGGTCGCTGCCATGACACGTCCCCTTACGTACTGGACCCAGTACTGAGTGCCCCACAGCCCTGGCGGGCATTCCAGTTACCCTTATGAAAATGCAATATTTGGAGCTAAAAAAAGATTTATCTGGGAAAAATGGGATCTTTTTTATTTTCACGGCTTAACTTTATAAACTTCTGTGAAGCACCTGAGGGTTCAAGGTGCTCACCACACATCTAGATAAGTTCCCTAAGGGTCTACTTTTCAAAACGATGCCACTTGTTTGGTGTTTTCACTGTTTAGGCACATCAGGGGCTCTCCAAACGCGACATGGCAACCGCTAATTATTCCAGTAAATTTTACATTCAAAAAGTCAAATGGCGCTCCTTCCCTTCTGAGCCCTGCCGTGTGCCCAAACAGTAGATTCCCCCCACATATGGGGTATCGGCATGCTCAGGAAAAATTGCACAACAAAATGTATTGTCCATTTTCTTCTATTAACTTGCAAAAGTAAGAAAAATTAGGTCTAAAAGAAAATTTTTGTGAAAGAAAAGTAATTGTTGATTTTTTCTTCCACATTCCAAAAAATCCTGTGAAGCACCTGAACTTCTTTAATGTGGTTTTAAGTACCTTGAGGGGTGCAGTTTTTAGAATCGTGTCATTTTTGGGTATTTTCTGTCATATAGGCCCCTCAAAGCCACTTCAAATATGAGGCAGTCCCTAAAAAAATGGTTTTGCAAATTTTGTTGAAAAAATAAGAAATCTCTGGTCAAATGTTAACCCTTATAACTTCCTAACAAAAAAAAATTATGTTTCCAAAATTGTGCTGATGAAGTAGCCATGTGGGAAATGTTATTTATTAATTATTTTGTGCGATATGACTCTCTGATTTAAGGGCATAAAAATTAAAAGTTTGAAAATTTAGACATTTTCAAAATTTTCGCCAGATTTCCATTTTTTCACAGATAAACACAAGTCATATCATAGAAATGGTACCGCTTTCATAAAGTACAATATGTCATGAGAAAACTATCCCAGAATCACCGGGATCTGTTGAAGCGTTCTAGAGATATGACCTCATAATGTGACAGTGGTCAGAATTGTAAAAATTGGCCTGGTCAGCAAGGTGAAAACAGGCTTCGTGTTGAATGGGTTAAATTACCATGTTGGTTTTATATGTTCTTCATAAACCAGCCACAAGCAAAGGAAAAATAAACATACTTTCAGTGCAGGCAAAACAAAGTAAGCAATTCTTGTCAAAGGCTTTTTAGAGCTAGTACAGATCACACAGACTGGATAGCATCCAATATACTGGCTCAGTCTGGATACAACACACAGGAGGCCTTCTCTCTCCACACACACAGACCATATGTCATACTACAGTTTTGCATCACAGATGACAAACACCTCTGTGATACATACCTCCCATCAACTATGTGCCCACCTTGGATACCCACCTCTGCCTAAAACCATGAGGCTTGGCACCTTCTACTACTAAAGACAGGATTCTCAAGAGGGCATCGGGATCCAATTTTGTTTGTTTTTTTCCACCCACATTCACATGGCACAAACATGTGTTTCATGCACTAATATTGGTAGGAAAAGGTAAGGAAAGTAAAACAGGTAGTTGAGTGAAAGTAAGTGTCATGGGAGACCTAGGTAGGAAAGAGCTAATAAACCGGGCCCCTGCGATTTCCCTCAGACTAGGGAAACCCTGACTGACCCTCTCCCAGAGTTTACACTGATGGTGTGCATGTCTGGGCCTCCACCCTCACCCTATCTCCTGTTTCAACCCTAGGCTGAAACCACCGCACACCACCCAGTGAAGAGTCCACACTCCAATACCCACAGTTAGCACAGACAAGGATAACGGAAAAATAAGCACCACGCCGCAGTCACTCAGGAATACACTATAAATGCAAAGGGCAAAACAAATACAAATATAGGAAGGAGCAAATAAGACAAAGGGAAATACACCACCAGCAACGATACTCCAACTACTAGCTCACCACTCCAGACCGAGATAACCATGCACAAGACAGAAGCTATAATCGGCGACGCCCAATGTTCAGGAGAACTATTTATAGGCAGTGGGCATGGCCCAGCTTCCAATCCGAGCACCAGGTAAATTAACCCTGGACCAGCTAGATAAAATCTAGCCGACGCCAATGAGCGCATAGTGGACAAAAGCGGAATTACCGCTGTCTGTCAGACGACCTGGTCTGAACAGCATCCGACATGACAGTAAGTGCAGGCTTGCATGTCTGGGAGCCCTATTTACACAGTCAACCCACCAGATGAAGACCCAACTTGGAGTTTCCACATTTCCAAAAATTATTGCCACCCACCACTAAAGTGTTATCAATTTCCACAGAATAGAAATAGTATAATAGGCCTCTGACACACCTTCCACTACAGGCAACCCACAACATTTCACAAAATTGTTTGTAACATCAGCAGCAGTAGGAACAGTAGGCTGTGACTGTGGTGCAAAAGTCACGTTCTGAGAGAACACTGGCTGCCGGACATGACAAAACCTCCAAGGAATGTGTAGTGAAACCTCCACCGGGGGAAGCTGGTGAGGGAAGAGAGGATAAACACTAAGCATAGCAACACAGAGCAACAGCACAGGTGTCACAGGTAATGAGAGAGTGGTCAGACAAACTGAGTCAGAAACGATCAAAAATAGAAGTACAAGAAGGAGCAGCAAAACACATGGTCAAAATAACAATCCGAGGGTCAAAAAGCCAAACATGACGCGGAATCCAAAAATGTGACATGGAAGACGTGGTCGGGGTACAAGCCAGAGAATTAAAAAGCCAGACAGAGAATGTAGCAGCAGAGACGGATACCAAGAGATGGGGTCAGAGACAAGCTGGGGTCATACGCGTGAATACAAGTCAAAGGCAGGAGGGTCACCAAGGTACAAGGGTCAGAGGCTCTAAACTATTCATTAAGCATGTGATCCGGTTGCATGGTGTGCCTGTCAGTGTGGTTTCTGATAGAGGGGTGCAATTCGTGGCAAGATTCTGGAGGGCTTTTTGTAAAAGGCTGGGCATCAGTCTGACCTTTTCATCGGCCTATCATCCCAAGACCAACAGTCAGACTGAAAGGACCAATCAGTCTTTGGAGCAGATTTTACGATGTCTTGTCACGTCTAGACAGGATGAATGGTGCTCTGCAATACCTATAGCGGAATTCGCTTTCAATAATCGTATCAATCAGTCCACTGGTACTTCTCCATTCTTCTGCAGCTATGGGTTTCACCCTCATTTTGGTGAGTTTTCCTGGCTGGATTCTGGGTGTCCGAGGGCTGATTCCGCCTTTCTGTGTTTGGGAGAGGTCTGGAGGGAGGTTCAGAGAAACATTGGGGAGGCTCAGGGCAAATATACATTTTTTGCAGATAAATGTTCTGTGGGGCTGGCTTATCAGGTGGGGGATAAGGTATTGCTACTCACCAAAAATATAAGGCTGAGAATTCACTCTGCTAAGTTGGGTCCCAAGTTTATTGGTCCGTATGAAATTTTAGAGGTGATTAATCCTGTGGCCTTTCGCCTGCATTTGCCTCCGTTGTTGCGGATCCCCAATGTGTTCCATAAGGCACTTCTGAAGCCATCTGTGCCCTCCTCTGGTGAGTCTCCCTTACACTCGCCGCCTGTTGTGGTAGATGGCCAGATCGTGTACGAGGTGGAACAGGTGGTGGATTCCGTATGCTCCACCATTCACTTCAGTACTTGGTCCATTGGAAAGGGTAGGGTCCTGAGGACCAGTCATGGGTGCCAGCGAGTTCGGTTAATGCTGATCGATTGGTCCGGGCCTTTCACACTTGTCATCCTGGGAAGCCTGGGGGTCCTGTGGCCACCCCATTGAGAGGGAGTTCTGTCATGGTCCAGTCTGGAGTTTATTTTCAGGTATGGACAACGGAGCAAGAGATTGGGCCTCACGAATCTCCTGTTCCACTCTCGGGGACACCACAGCCACCACCACCCCATGCTGAAGAATAGAGGAAGGAGGCTCTGAAGGTGATATTGGATCAAGATTGCAAGACAAGGCATCTGCCTTAACATTCTTGGACCCTGGTCTGAAAGTAATGGAAAACTGAAATCTGGAAAAAAAAAGTGAATCACCTTGCTTGTCTTGGAGTTAAACATTTGGCGGACTCGATGTAAGACAGGCGGTTCTTGTGATCAGTAATGACAGTGATGCGATGGACCGCCCCCTCCAAAAAATGCCTCCATTCTTCAAATACCAATTTAATGGCCAATAAATCCCGGTTATCCACATCATAATTCCTCTGAGCAGAGGAAGAAAGCACAGGGTCATAAGTTAGTTAATGTGGTGGGCCCCTGGGACAACACAGCCCCCACCCCCACCCCCACCTCAGAGGCATCCACCTCTATGATAAATGGTTTAGACAAATCAGGTTGAACCAGTACAGGGGCAGTCTTGAAGCGTTTTTTAATGAAGAAAACGCCGCCACAGCTGGGTCTGACCAGTTTTTGAGATCAGCCCCCTTTTGAGTGAGATCAGTGAGGGGTTTGACCACTTGAGAAAACCAGATATCACTGAAGTCCCTTGAGATCTCTGGGTTGCATCCAATCCACAATGGCCTGTACTTTCCAAGGGTCCATACGAAACCCCTCAGCGGATAAAATGATCCCTAGAAAGGACAATTCTTGAGTGAAAAATGAACACTTCCCCAGTTTGGCAAACAGTGAGTTCTTCCTGAGCCTCTGGAGAACTGCACGAAGGTGACTCAAGTGACTTAGTCTATCAGAGGAATATATGAGTATATCATCAAGATAAACTACCACAAAGCATCCAATAAAGTCAGAAAAAACATGGTTAATGAAATTCTGGAATACCGCTGGTGCGTTAGTCAAACCGAACGACATGACCAAATTTTCAAACAGAACCTCAGAGGTGAGAAACACCGTTTTCTACTCATCCCCCTCCCACATACGGATGGGATTGTATGCTCCCCTGAGGTCCAACTTGGAAAACCACCTGGCCCCCCGACAATTGATTGTACAAATCAGGTATAAGTGGGAGAGGATAAGTGTTTCTCACGGTGATCTTATTTAGTTCTCGAAAATCGAGGCATGGGCGTAAACCACCATCTCTTTTTTTTACAAAAAAGAACCCCTGCTGCCACCGGAGAGATAGATGGCCGAATATGCCCTTTATAGAGGCTTTCAGAGATATACTCTTTCATAGCAGCCTGCTCAGGGCCCGAGAGATTGTAGAGATGGGCTTTGGGCAATTTGGCACCGGGAACAAGATCAATGGCACAATCGAATGGGCGGTGTGGTGGTAGAACCTCAGCCTGCTTTTCGGAGAACACATCCTCAAAGTCCTTCAGGTACTCCAAAATACCCTCCAGACTTACGAATGACATAGACACAGTAGCAAAACGATTTTAAGAACAACTAGGTCCCCATTTAACAATATCTCGGGACCCCCAGTCAATAACCGGGTTATGCCGTTGCAACCAGGGAAACCCCAACACCAGGCCAGCAGGGAGGTCATCCAAAACAAAGCATGACATGTGCTCCTAGTGCAGGGCCCCTACCCTAAGGGTGAGTTCTTTAGAAATGAAATGGAGACCATCCTTTGTGAGAGGTATAGAGTCAATAGCCACAATTTTTAAGGGAGTCTCCAACCTAACTGTCACTAGTCTACAGCGGGCCACCAGCTCAGAGTCAATCAGGTTCAGGGATGACCCACAGTCTACAAAAGCCAAAGTATGGACAAAGCCATTCTCACCACCAAGTTCCACCTTAACAGTATCTTTGCAAATGAAGAAAAAGGTACCTGAGAGTCTGAGTGACCTCCACAATGAGCACCCAGACTCAGCTGCTTGTTGGACGATGGACAGGATGGGCAGTCCTTTTTCCAATGTCTGGGATCTCCACAGTAAAAACACAGCTTTCCATCACGCCGCCGTTTCCTCTCTTTCTCCTGGAGGTCAGTGGCTCCAACCTCCATAGGTTTAGACGGAAGCAAAACATCAGAGTTAGCAGGGAACAATGGAATCCTTCATTGTGTAACACCTCTTTCACGTAGCCTCTGATCCAAATAGATAGCCTGAGTCATAGCCTCCTCTAAAGAGCTGGGAGGTGGATGGAGAGCCAGAGCGTCCTTCAAGCAATCCGACAGTCCCTTTCTGAATAGACATCTCAGTGCGGAGTCAACCCAAGACACCTCAGTGGACCATCGATGGAACTTGGAGCTATACCTGTTGTGAATTTGGATTCTGGGCTCCCCCGGTGGCTACTGGTGGAATTGAACTGGTGTCTTCATCTTCTCTGTTCACCTGTTCCCATCAAGATGTGGGAGTCGCTATATAACCTTGCTGCTCTGTTAGTTGCTTGCCGGTCAACAATGTTATCAGAAGCCTCTCTGTGCTTGTTCCTGCTCCTAGACAACTACTAGATAAGTTGGACTCTTGTCCATGTTTGTTTTTGCATTTTTGTTCCAGTTCACAGCTGAAGTTTCGTTACTGTGTCTGGAAAGCTCTTGTGAACAGGAATTGCCACTCTGGTGTTATGAGTTAATGCCAGAGTTTTAAAGTAATTTCTGGATGGTGTTTTTGATAGGCTTTTCAGCTGACCATGAAAGTGTCCTTTCTGTCTTCTGCTATGTAGTAAGTGGACCTCAAATTTGCTAAACCTATTTTCATACTACGTTTGTTATTTCATCTCAACTCACCGCCAATACATGTGGGGGGCCTCTGTCTCCTTTCGGGGTATTTCTCTAGAGGTGAGCTAGGACTAATATTTTCCTCTGCTAGTTTTATTTAGTCCTCCGGCTGGTGCTGGGCATCTAGAATCAACGTAGGCATGCTACCCGGCCACTGCTAGTTGTGCGTTAGGTTTAGTTCATGGTCAGCTCAGTTCCCATCTTCCAAGAGCTAGTTCCTATATATGCTTATGCTATGTTCTCTTGCCATTGAGATCATGACAGTTTGACCGGCCTTCAAAGTGTTAATTGTTTGGGCTGAAGCAGGAGAAAAAGAAGTGTTGAAGGGAAATTTTTTTTTTTTTTTTTTTCCCCCCCTCAGAGTTTTGCTGCCTAGCCCTTAATTGCTGTCTAGCTGCTTCTTACCTCCTCTTAACCCTTGAATGGCTCTGTGTCCACCTGTTTGTAATGGATCTTCAGAGTGTAACTGCAGGTTTGAATAATCTCGCCACGAAGGTACAAAATTTGCAAGATTTTGTTTGTCATGCACCTGTATCTGAGCCGAGAATTCCTTTGCCGGAATTTTTCTCGGGGAATAGATCCGGGTTTCAGAATTTTCGAAATAATTGCAAATTATTTTTGTCCCTGAAATCTCGCTCTGCCGGAGACCCTGCACAGCAGGTCAGGATTGTGATTTCCTTGCTCCGGGGCGACCCTCAAGACTGGGCTTTTTCATTGACACCAGGGGATCCTGCGTTGCTCAATGTGGATGCGTTTTTTCTGGCCTTGGGGTTGCTTTATGACGAACCTCATTTGGAGCTTCAGGCAGAAAAAACTTTGATGTCCCTATCTCAGGGGCAAGATGAAGCGGAAATTTACTGCCAAAGATTCCGTAAATGGTCTGTGCTTACTCAGTGGAATGAGTGCGCCCTGGCGGCGACTTTCAGAGAGGGTCTCTCTGATGCCATTAAGGATGTTATGGTGGGGTTCCCTGTGCCTGCGGGTCTGAATGAGTCCATGACAATGGCTATTCAGATCGATAGGCGTTTGCGGGAGCGCAAACCAGTGCACCATCTGGCGGTGTCCACTGAGAAGTCGCCAGAGAGTATGCAGTGTGATAGAATTCTGTCCCGAAGCGAGCGGCAGAATTTTAGACGGAAAAATGGGTTGTGTTTCTATTGTGGTGATTCTACTCATGTTATATCAGCATGCTCTAAGCGCACTAAAAAGCTTGGTAAATCTGTTTCCATTTGCACCTTACCGTCTAAATTTATTCTATCTGTGACCCTGATTTGCTCTTTGTCATCTATTACCACGGACGCCTATGTCGACTCTGGCGCCGCTTTGAGTCTTATGGATTGGTCCTTTGCCAAACGCTGTGGGTATGATTTAGAGTCTTTGGAGACTCCTATTCCTCTGAAGGGGATTGACTCCACCCCATTGGCTAATAATAAACCACAATACTGGACACAAGTAACTATGCGTATTAATCCGGATCACCAGGAGATTATTCGCTTTCTGGTGCTGTATAATCTACATGATGATTTGGTACTAGGATTGCCTTGGCTGCAATCTCACAACCCAGTCCTCGACTGGAGAGCTATGTCTGTGTTGAGCTGGGGATGTAAGGGGGCTCATGGGGATGTACCTGTGGTTTCCATTTCATCATCCATTCCCTCTGAAATTCCTGAGTTCCTGTCTGACTATCGTGACGTCTTTGAAGAATCCAAGCTTGGTTCGTTACCTCCGCACCGAGAGTGCGATTGTGCCATAGATTTAATCCCGGGTAGTAAATACCCAAAGGGTCGTTTATTTAATCTGTCTGTGCCTGAACATGCTGCTATGCGAGAATATATAAAGGAGTCCTTGGAAAAGGGACATATTCGTCCATCGTCATCTCCCTTAGGAGCCGGTTTTTTCTTTGTGTCAAAAAAAGACGGCTCTTTGAGACCATGTATTGATTATCGGCTTTTGAATAAAATCACTGTTAAATATCAATACCCATTGCCGTTGCTGACTGATTTGTTTGCTCGCATAAAGGGGGCCAAGTGGTTCTCTAAGATTGACCTTCGTGGGGCGTATAATTTGGTGCGAATCAGGCAGGGGGATGAGTGGAAAACCGCATTTAATACGCCCGAGGGCCACTTTGAGTATTTAGTGATGCCTTTTGGTCTTTCTAATGCTCCGTCAGTTTTCCAGTCCTTTATGCATGATATTTTTCGCGATTATTTGGATAAATTTATGATTGTGTATCTGGATGATATTCTGATTTTTTCGGATGACTGGGACTCTCATGTCCAGCAAGTCAGGAGGGTTTTTCAGGTTTTGCGGTCTAATTCTTTGTGTGTGAAGGGTTCTAAGTGTGTTTTTGGGGTACAGAGGATTTCCTTTTTGGGATATATTTTTTCCCCCTCTTCCATTGAAATGGATCCTGTCAAGGTTCAAGCTATTTGTGATTGGACGCAGCCCTCTTCTCTTAAGAGTCTTCAGAAATTTTTGGGCTTTGCTAACTTTTATCGTCGATTTATTGCTGGTTTTTCGGATATTGCTAAACCATTGACCGATTTGACTAAGAAGGGTGCTGATGTTGCTGATTGGTCCCCTGATGCTGTGGAGGCCTTTCGGGAGCTTAAGCGCCGTTTTTCCTCTGCCCCTGTGTTGCGTCAGCCTGATGTTGCTCTACCTTTTCAGGTTGAGGTCGACGCTTCTGAGATCGGAGCTGGGGCAGTGTTGTCGCAGAAAAGTTCTGACTGCTCCGTGATGAGGCCTTGTGCCTTCTTTTCCCGTAAATTTTCGCCCGCTGAGCGGAATTATGATGTTGGGAATCGGGAGCTTTTGGCCATGAAGTGGGCTTTTGAGGAGTGGCGCCATTGGCTTGAGGGGGCCAGACATCAGGTGGTGGTATTGACTGACCACAAAAATTTGATTTATCTTGAGACCGCCAGGCGCCTGAATCCTAGACAGGCGCGCTGGTCATTATTTTTCTCTCGGTTTAATTTTGTGGTGTCGTACCTACCGGGTTCTAAGAATGTTAAGGCGGATGCCCTTTCTAGGAGTTTTGAGCCTGACTCGCCTGGTAACTCTGAGCCCACAGGTATCCTTAAGGATGGAGTGGTATTGTCAGCCGTTTCTCCAGACCTGCGGCGGGCCTTGCAGGAGTTTCAGGCGGATAGACCTGATCGTTGCCCACCTGATAAACTGTTTGTTCCTGATGATTGGACCAGTAGAGTCATCTCTGAGGTTCATTCTTCTGCGTTGGCAGGTCATCCTGGCATTTTTGGTACCAGGGATTTGGTGGCAAGGTCCTTCTGGTGGCCTTCCCTGTCACGAGATGTGCGAGGCTTTGTGCAGTCTTGTGACGTTTGTGCTCGGGCCAAGCCTTGTTGTTCTCGGGCTAGTGGATTATTGTTGCCCTTGCCTATTCCTAAGAGGCCTTGGACGCACATCTCGATGGATTTTATTTCAGATCTGCCTGTTTCTCAGAAGATGTCTGTCATCTGGGTGGTGTGTGACCGTTTTTCTAAGATGGTCCATTTGGTTCCTCTGCCCAAGTTACCTTCTTCTTCCGAGTTGGTTCCTCTGTTTTTTCAAAATGTTGTTCGTTTGCATGGTATTCCTGAGAATATCGTTTCTGACAGAGGGACCCAATTCGTGTCTAGATTTTGGCGGGCATTCTGTGCTAGGATGGGCATAGATTTATCTTTTTCGTCCGCTTTCCATCCTCAGACGAATGGCCAGACCGAGCGGATTAATCAGACCCTGGAGACATATCTGAGGTGTTTTGTGTCTGCTGACCAGGATGATTGGGTTGCTTTTTTGCCATTGGCGGAGTTCGCTCTCAATAATCGGGCCAGCTCTGCCACTTTGGTGTCCCCGTTTTTCTGTAATTCGGGGTTTCATCCTCGATTTTCCTCTGGTCAGGTGGAATCTTCGGATTGTCCTGGAGTGGATGCTGTGGTGGAGAGATTGCATCAGATCTGGGGGCAGGTGGTGGACAATTTGAGGTTGTCCCAGGAGAAGACTCAGCTTTTTGCCAACCGCCACCGTCGTGTTGGTCCTCGGCTTTCTGTTGGGGATTTGGTGTGGTTGTCTTCTCGTTTTGTCCCTATGAGGGTCTCTTCTCCTAAGTTTAAGCCTCGGTTTATCGGCCCGTATAAGATATTGGAGATTCTTAACCCTGTTTCCTTCCGTTTGGACCTCCCTGCATCCTTTTCTATTCATAACGTTTTTCATCGGTCATTATTGCGCAGGTATGAGGTACCGGTTGTGCCTTCCGTTGAGCCTCCTGCTCCGGTGTTGGTTGAGGGTGAGTTGGAGTACGTTGTGGAGAAGGTCTTGGACTCTCGTGTTTCCAGACGGAGACTCCAGTATCTGGTCAAGTGGAAGGGATACGGCCAGGAGGATAATTCTTGGGTGAATGCATCTGATGTTCATGCCTCCGATCTGGTTCGTGCCTTTCATAGGGCCCATCCTGATCGCCCTGGTGGTTCTGGTGAGGGTTCGGTGCCCCCTCCTTGAGGGGGGGGTACTGTTGTGAATTTGGATTCTGGGCTCCCCCGGTGGCTACTGGTGGAATTGAACTGGTGTCTTCATCTTCTCTGTTCACCTGTTCCCATCAAGATGTGGGAGTCGCTATATAACCTTGCTGCTCTGTTAGTTGCTTGCCGGTCAACAATGTTATCAGAAGCCTCTCTGTGCTTGTTCCTGCTCCTAGACAACTACTAGATAAGTTGGACTCTTGTCCATGTTTGTTTTTGCATTTTTGTTCCAGTTCACAGCTGAAGTTTCGTTACTGTGTCTGGAAAGCTCTTGTGAACAGGAATTGCCACTCTGGTGTTATGAGTTAATGCCAGAGTTTTAAAGTAATTTCTGGATGGTGTTTTTGATAGGCTTTTCAGCTGACCATGAAAGTGTCCTTTCTGTCTTCTGCTATGTAGTAAGTGGACCTCAAATTTGCTAAACCTATTTTCATACTACGTTTGTTATTTCATCTCAACTCACCGCCAATACATGTGGGGGGCCTCTGTCTCCTTTCGGGGTATTTCTCTAGAGGTGAGCTAGGACTAATATTTTCCTCTGCTAGTTTTATTTAGTCCTCCGGCTGGTGCTGGGCATCTAGAATCAACGTAGGCATGCTACCCGGCCACTGCTAGTTGTGCGTTAGGTTTAGTTCATGGTCAGCTCAGTTCCCATCTTCCAAGAGCTAGTTCCTATATATGCTTATGCTATGTTCTCTTGCCATTGAGATCATGACATATACCATTCGGCGGAGTGCTTCCCCTGAACTAGACCCATAATGGTGTCCTCTGCTACCCTAACACGGTCCGGTTCATCATAGATAAGTCCTAGGGCCTCAAAGAACCTATCTACTGACTTTCCATACAGGGGCAGTTTGAGGCAGAGAGAAAGCTCAGGATTGGGGACCCTCCCTAAGTAAGGAGATAATAATCCCTACCCGCTGAGTCTCATCCCCAGACGATCGAGGTATAAGAAAAAAACATAATTTACAACTCTCCCTGAATATGTGAAATTTATCTTTTTCACCAGAAAATGTGTCCGGAAGTTTAACAGAGGATTCCGGAGAGCACATAACAACATCGACCAGGTAGACTAACAATATGAGAGGTGTTTCCCTGCACGGTCTTAACAGTCTCAGTCAGTTTTTTCTGTAAGTGGGTATGAGGCGTGACAAGAGACTGATGTTTCACAGAAAAGTCCCGCACCATCTGCGTCAAACTGGACACTTGATCTGTCAAATTATGGAGCGGATCCATGACCAGGGGAAAAAAATGCAAAATCCCATTTAAATATATGGGTTAGTGATAATATAGTGAAACCTCCACCAGGGGGAGCTGGTGAGGGAAGAGAGGTTAAACACTAAGCGTAGCAACACAGAGCAACAGTACAGGTGTCAAAGGTAATGAGAGAGTGGTCAAACGAACTGAGTCAGAAACGATAAAAAACAGAAGTACAAGAAGGAGCAGCAAAACACATAGTCAAAATACCAAGCCGAGGGTCAAAGAGCCAAACATGAGCGCGGGATCCAAAAATGTGAGATGGAAGATGTGGTGGGGTACAAGCCAGAGAATCAAAATGCCAGACAGAGAACATAGCAGCAGAGATGCATACCAAGAGACGGGGGTCAGAGACAAGCCGGGGTCATACACGTGAATACAAGTCAAAGGCAGGAGGGGGTCACCAAGGTACAAGGGTCAGAGGCTCTAAACTGGAAGATTGAGCTATCACTAACACTGGTCAGCAGGCTGTGAGGGACTGAAATAGCCCGGTTAGCTCCAGAACGAGGCCGAGGAGATTAACCCCTGCATGACCAGTCCTGAGAGAGGAAAGCAGAAAATAAACTCCGGACTGGACCATGAGAGAATGACAGGCAAGCTCAGGCCACTCCTGACCTAAATGCAAAAGGGTTCAAACCCCCCCTTTATGGAATTGATATTGATCTCCAGATACTCATGCACCATCCTCTCCAGTCATTCACAACGTGTCAGACTTTTACCCTGTTCTTCTGGTACACAAGCTGGTCTAAAAAATGCATTTAACAGCTCACAGAAATTGCTTATGCCACTTACACTGCTGCTGCTGCTTATGTTTTTGCATTTACACCTTGACATTCCCAGGGTTGGACAGCTAGAACTGCGATGCACACTGTGTGCCTCACTGCTGTATTGGGGAAAAGCACTCTTAAGATTGTCTACAAGCGTGTTTCGTGTGGCCGTTTCCAGGAGAGGAAGCCTCTGGCTAAACTTACTCTAGTACCGTAAATGTGGCAACCCAGTAGTCAGCACTAGTTCTAACCCTAAGAATATGGGAATCATGTTGAAGTTAGTGCAGCAAGAAGATGCTCATTTGTTGGGGGCTTCCTTGATGTTCAAGTCTATGGTGTGTTTTTGGCAGGGTAACACTCAAGCTTGCTTCCTCTGTCCCCTCGAACCCACCATGGGCAACAGGCAGAGGATCATTATCCTCTTCATCTCCTGACTGTTGCATGTCCATCACTAGTGTTGAGCATTCCGATACTGCAAATATCGGGTATCGGCCGATATTTGCTGTATCGGAATTCCGATACCGAGTTCTGATATTTTTGCGATATCGGAAATCGGAATCGGAAGTGTGCGGTGCGTATGGTTCCCAGGGTCTGGAGGAGAGGAGACTCTCCTTCAGGCCCTGGGATCCATATTCATGTAAAAAATAAATAATAAAAATAAAAAATATTGATACACTCACCCCTCCGGCAGACCCTGGCTCTTAGCGGTGCCTCCTTTCCTAAGAATGCAGGGAGTGAAGGACCTTCAATGACGTCGCGGCTTGTGATTGGTCGTGTGAGCGATCACATAAGCGGTCACGCGACCAATCACAAGCCGCGACGTCATCGAAGGTCCTTCACTCTGCATTCTTAGGAACGGAGGCAGACGCTTGGACCGGTGAGAGCCGGGGCCGTCGGAGGGGTGAGTATATCAATATTTTTTATTTTTATTCTTTATTTTATACATGAATATGGATCACAGGGCCTGAAGGAGAGTTTCCTCTCCTTCAGACCCTGGGAACCATTCCGATATTTTGTGTCCCATTGATATGCATTGGTATCGGGTATCGGTATCGGCGATATCCGATATTTTTTGGATATCGGCCGATCCAATCCGATACCGATACCTTTGCATATCGGAAGATATCGCTCAACACTATCCATCACCTATTCCTCCTTGTCCTCCTCCAAATGTTCCCCGGATCCTGCACCTTCACTAACAGTTCGTCTGGTACCATGAACCCCCTTGATCGCTGTAAGCCACCTTTCCATGGCACCCACCTATGCGACGACAGATCGGAAATTGAAAATATTATCCCTTCCGCATCCTCCTCTGCTTCCACCTCTTCTTCTGGGCCATCACCTCCTCACGCAGACTATTCAAAGTGTGCTCCAGCATATAAATGACCAGAATAATGATGCTGATGATGGCATTTTCAGCTCTAATCATCTTACTATCCATTTTAAAACTGTGCAGAAGGGTGCAGAAGTCCATCATCTATGCCCACTCCGCAAGCATGATTTTCACCACTTCCATACTGCTTTGGCCCAGGCTGTGCAAAAGGATATACTGCACCAGTGCTCGTCGCTGCTGACACAGTCATTTCAACATGTGCAGAGTGGAATTCAACAGTGTCGGAACAACGCAAATCAAATAGTTAACCGGTAGGCCAAAGACTTCTGTATGGATGCAAATCGATGACCTGCGAGGTGAACAGTGACCGTGCTATCTACAGCAGCGCATCTAGGATGGGATAGTGGTGGAGAAATTGCTGTACCACCAGGTTGAGGATATGAGCCATGCAAGGCACGTGTGTGAGGTTGCTCCAGTGTAGGGCTGCCACCAGGTTTGCACTGTTATCGTGCACTGCATTCACTGGCTCCAGGTTCAGTAGAGACAGCCATTGCTCTAACTCAGCATGGATAGCTGTCCACAACTCTTTAGCTGTGACTGCGTGAACTGTGTCACTGCGATCTCCAAGGCATATTAATTTGAGCACTGCCTGATAGCAGTGATCCCTGGCTGTGCAGTATGGAGGTGGGGGAATTCTATCAGCACTGTTGGAAAGTGTGTCTGATTAAGGGAGAGGTTGAGGGCACCGATGGGGGCCCTAGAGGAGGTGGAGTCGCCAGAAGCAGTGAAAGAAGTGTTAGATACAGAGGTTTGTCATGCAAGCCTTTGGGATACAAAGACTTTTGATTAGCCCCTTGTCCGCCCGCCCTCACAGCCAACAGAGTTACCCAGTGCTCAGTCAGTAAAATGTAACACCCCTGCCAATGTTTGCTCGTCCAGGTATCAGTGGTTAAATGCACCCTGGTAGACAGATTTTTTTTCAGGGAATGATTGATGTTGTCTGAGACACGCTAGTGTAGCACAAGCACAGCTTTCTTAGAGAAGTAATGACCACTAGGCAACTTTTACTGGGGGACTGCAATTGCCATCAACTTTTGGAAACTATTCACCAGGCGGAAAGGCAACATTTCTGTGGCCAACAGATTGGAGATGGAGGAGTTCAAGCCCTTTCCTTTTGGCATTCATAGGAGAAAACATTATTTTACGTGACCCCAACTATGACGGGACCATGCCGACGTTGTGGGACTCAAGACCTTGGGCCATTTCATTGTGTACTCTGGCCACTGGATAGTCTATTACATCCCCATTGAAAAAGGTGTACAGCTTTTACCCCACAGGTATTAAGAATATATATATATAAATGTATATATATATATATATATATATATATATATATATATATATATATATATATATACACAAATATAAATACATAAAATAGAATAATAAATATAAAATAATATATACTAATAATATATACGAGTGGAATATAACTAATACACAAAAATGAGTGGCAAACCACTCGGAATAAGTAACAACCAACAACAAAAAAGAACCAAGGATAAAAATAAAAATAATAAACTATCAATAAGGACAAGAGTAGTGTATAAAAGGTGCCTTTATTTAAATATATACGGCAATGGCACTAACACAGTGCTTGTACTTGGAAACAGAAAATATATAAAAAATAAATAAAATTGTATATATATATATATATATATTTTTTAAGGACGGACCGTACACAGAAATAAACCTTAGCGTGAAACAAAAATTGGTGAGCATAAAAAAGATTCACAAAACAAAAAGTAACCCCCTGACGAAGGATTAGCGTCTGAAACGCGCGTCGGGGTGCCCTGTATCTTGGTGGGACGGACTTGTTCAGGTATTACCATTGATTTCCCGTATACCTTACCTTTCTGTGATATTTCAATGCACGGCTCTTGAATGTGTGCATATGCACCAAGGCATATCCAGCTATATTGTGCACCCTATATGATATAAGCTATATTGTGCACCCTATATGATATAATAATAATTATTTGTATGCCACGTCATCACCTGAATGGTGTATATCCTAATTTTTTTCACATTGTATTAATTTTTGTTTTGTGAATCTTTTTTATGCTCACCAATTTTTGTAGTATTGTATACCCATACACATTTGGTATTTTTTATAAAGGTTTGCACCACTTTCTTCTGGTCACTGGATATACCATCATGGATATGTGATTACTTTTTGTGTCCATATTTTGCTCGGCACTATGCACTTTTTTCTCTGCATGGTTGCACATATTTAATCTGTATTTTCTTGTTTTTATATGTATATTGGTGCATATTTGGATAGCCATATCTGTATTAGGTCAGTGCATGTTTCACGCTAAGGTTTATTTCTGTGTACGGTCCGTCCTTAAAAAATATATATATATATATATATATACAATTTTATTTATTTTTTATATATTTTCTGTTTCCAAGTACAGGCACTGTGTTAGTGCCATTGCCGTATATATTTAAATAAAGGCACCTTTTATACACTACTCTTGTCCTTATTGATAGTTTATTATTTTTATTTTTATCCTTGGTTCTTTTTTGTTGTTGGTTGTTATTACATCCCCATGAATAAAGCTGACACCAACCTGCTTCTCAGGGATCAGCTGGAGAGGAAGTGTAGCCCTCATGAGGGTCACCAAACTCCTTGAGTCAAGCAGTTCAGTCACTTGCCAACCATTCTCGTTTCATGGACAGGCTTGTGGCCCTCACTGGGAGGATAATTGACACTGTAGGCCGGATGAGCATGATATGAACAGAGGTGTCCCAGGCCACAGTCCATTTGCTTGGTGGTCAGGGAACAATGGGAGGCTATATAGCCTGGGCTGTGACATTTCCAGCATATAATGATGCCAGCTGTAACCTTTAGCATTAGCTCCCTTCGTCCCATTGGACCTTGGATGTTCCATCCCCTTTATGGCCTCTGCCCCCTGTTGGGACCACCAGTAAGAGGTGGGCTGACTCTCCAAGGAACCCTTGACCCCCTGATACCTCTTAACCAGTCCTCCAGGTCATCAGTACTCCAGCACTCCGGGGATCACCCTGGGCAACTCAAGTCTGTTTTAGCGTCAGAAAGGAATGCATGAATCTGTCCATTACCACTCACTCTACCTGAACTTGGGGTAGACAACTGTGACTGCAACCATTTTTGGACCAGGTGCAGCAGATGAAACATTTGGGAGGGAGGGTGTTGTCATGGTGATATACCCAGAGGTGGACCCGTTACATCCTGACAGTCACCGTCATCACCAAGTGCAGCAAATTTAATTTTTTAATTTTACATTCCCCTTGGCGTCTTTTAAGGATAGGTCATATTAAGCCTTCTGGGGTTCCCCCATTAAGTATGGTGCCAACACTTCTGCCCATTGCTCTGGTGTAAGTTTCTCCCTCTCAGTGACCCTTTTAAAAATGGTCAATAGAGTTTATATGTTGTCATCCTCAGTCATTTTCTGCAGGGCTCCTCTTACCACCTTCCAGATGGAAAAATCATTAGTTGATTTTTGAGTCGGAGCTGCCACCATGCTACAAATTGCTTCTGTGAGTAGATCAAACTGCTGCTGCTGTTATTGATTGTGCTACTACTGCTTCTGCTGCTGTTGGATCTGTTGTATAAGCAGTTTTTTCATCTCCTGCTGTGCCAATTGTTATTGATGGTGTTGCTGCTGTAGCCAGGCCTGCACCAAGTATTCCATCAGGTCCCCCATGCTGTCTAACATTATTTTCTAGCTTATGATCGCCTTCACGTAGAACACACAGTACCTCTGTAGCCATCACATGTGTTCCATAGCAACATTGCCCGCACTTCTAACACCAATTGTGGGATTGCAACTCACTTGGATGCGTCATCATGAGGCAACACAGGAAGCATTCCCGTTTAAATGTCCATGCTGGTTTATTGGTGTTTCATAAACCAGCCACAAGCAAAGGAAAAATAAACAGCCTTTCAGTGAAGGCAAAAGAAAGTAAGCAATTTGTAATAATTATGTAGATACTAAGGAATCTGATAGTGTAGGATAAAACCAGTCTGAGAGCAAAGCTGCAGCAAAATATGTATTTAAACAAAACAGAAATGCAAACAGAACTAACACAGATATTCCTGCAATTGTAACAAGATGCTCAGCACAATATAGTAAATCACAGCAAACTGAATAGCGGGGTTCGACCGCTAGTACGAACCAGTCCAGCAAGGATATGACGCGCGGGCGAACAAGACCCTTAAATGAGGAAGTCCAGTAAGGTTATTAGTGCGAATGCACACAGTACTTAAACGTGGAAATCCAGTGAAAGAGTAGTAAGAATGCACACAGTACTTAAATGAGGAAGTCCAGCAATAACTTGATCACCCGTGCGCAAAGCACTTGTTTGTGGAAGTTCAATAATACGCAGATGGTGCATTGTGAGAATGAAGTCCTGGAAAAGAGAGGATGAGGGGAAAAAGTGGGAGAGTGCTATCTAAACATAACAGATGAGTAAATCTTTCTTGTTGAGAAAAGAACAACTTGTATCTTGCCCACCTGGTGTGGCTGTGTAAGGAGGCACAACAACACTGGGAAAAGTTTTGCAAACAAGGATGATCCTCTCACTGGAGCGCTGCCCGTCACAGCAGTTCCAGAGATGAGAGGTACCATCCAAGACAACCCCGGCCAGGATCCAGGAGCACACAGTAGATGGAAGGCAGCTGAACGTGGCGAGGGAGACCACCGAGTAACGAGCAGCAGAAGCAGGGAGTTCACCAGCAAACAGGCAGAAGCTCAGGAGCCAACAGCCCAAAATACTTAGGCACAGGAGAACACATGGCTCTGACTTAAATAATCAGGACAGACAGGAAGTTCCATGACAGGGCGAGATCCAAGACTCCATCTTGGATCAGGGCGAACAGGCACAAGGAAAGTCTGGAATCCTAACAAAATTTTTGACAAAGTCTCTTTAGAGACAGCTCATATCACACAAACTGGATAGCATCCAGTATACCGGCTCAGCCTGGATCTAAAACTAAGTACTGGAGATGGGCGAACCAGAACAGTAAAGTTTAAGGTCCGTACTGAACACCAACTGTTTGGGCATGGACCCCGAACATGGTCTTCACCAGGAAGTCCTTGTTACTGTTTGGGTTCAGCACCTCAAACACTGAGTGTTTCTCATGACAGCGTGGCAAACACTGCCTCTAATCGGCGGTAGAATCATTACTGCTGGTCAGGCAGCCGCGGTTTTCACACTATCAGATGACAGCATGAGCCCGCAGCTGTGATCGGAGGTAAAAAAAGTACTACTGTTAATAATAATAATAATTTTAGTTATATGGCGCCAACATATTTCACAGCACTTTACATTTTAGAGGGAACTTGAACAGACAATATACATTAAGCATAACAATAAACACATACAGTAGATCAACAGATACTAAGAGGAATGAGGGCCCTGCTTACAAGCTTACAATCTATGAGGAAATAGCGGAGAAATGAAAGGTGGATGGTAACAATTGCTTTTGTTGTTCGGACCAGCCATAATGTATGAAATCGGGTGTTCATGTACCGGTTATCAGCCAGAAAAGTACAGACACAGAGGGCTATTAAATGCATATAAAGGCATACGAGAGCGTGATGCAAGGAACCTGGTTATGGTAAAAATTTTGAGTGGGCAACACAGGGATAGTTAGATTAATGTGTTAAGGCTGTAGGCCAGTCTGAAGAAATGCGTTTTTAGTGCACGCTTAAAACTGTGGGCATTGGGAACTAATCGAATTAACCTGGGTAGTGCATTCCAAAAAATTGGCGCAGCATGTGAAGTCTTGGAGACGGGAGTGGGATGTTCTGATTATTAAGGATGTTAACCTCAGATCATTAGCAGAATGGAGGGCATGGGTAGGGTGGTAGACTGTGACGAGGGAGGAGATGTAGGGTGGTGCTGAGCCATGGAGTGCTTTGTGGGTGAGGGTAATAAGTTTATACTGAATTCTGGAGTGGATGGATAACCAGTTTGGTACAAAAGAGACTGATTAGAAGAGATTTACAATAGTCCAGATGAGAATGAATAAGAGAAACAGTAAGAGTTTTGGAGAGTCAAAAGTAAGAAAGGGTTGAATTCTAGAAAGGTTGTTGAGGTGCAGATGACACTGACTAAAGACTACTACTTCCATCAGCCTACGCCGCAGATGCAAATAATAGTGAGAACAGACGGTGGTTGATGGGAGTATTCATCAGCCGTTGCCTGTGCTATAAATAAATAAATAAAAAAAAATGTGTGGTTCCCTTGTACTTTTGATAACCAACCAGGCAAAACTGACAACTGCGGGCTGCAACCCTCAGCTGTCAGCTTTACATAGGTATCAAGAATAGAGGGGTCCCCACGCTGTTTTTTTTAAATTATTTCAATAAATAATTTTAAAAAAAATCATAGGGTCCCCCCATTTTTGACAACTAGCCAAGCTAATGCAGACAGCGGTGGGGTGGTATTATCAGGCTGGTAAGGGGCCATGGATATTGCCTCCTCAGCCTAAAAATAGTAGAATGCAGCTGCCCAGAAAAGTTGCATCTATTAGATGCACCAATTCTGGTGCTTTACCTGGCTCTTCCCACTTGCCCTGTGGTGGTGGCAAGTGGGGTTTATATTTGTGGGGTTGTATTGTCGGGAGAGATCAAGCCCACTGCTTAGTAATAGAGAGGCATCTATAAGACGCCTCTCCATTACTAATCCTATTGTTATATTGTAAATAAATACACAGCCAAAATAAAGTCCTTTTTTAAAAAATAGAAAAAACACACTTTTAGCTTTTAAAAATAACAAATACAGTTAATCTCACCTAACGCCCATTCCACTGAAGCCCTCGTCTCCTGTAATAAAACAAAAATAAAAAAACAACCATATCCCTCACCTGTCTGACGTTCTGTCCCACACCATAATCCATGTCTGGGGATAAACAGTTTTCAATCTGGACGGTGCCAAGATGAGACTGTCCAGGCTGAGAATCACTGAAAAATGAGCTGCTGTGAGCGCAGCCTTAGTGAATAGTGGTGATGTCATCAAGGTTAGCCTCAGGTGAGAAAATTAAAATATATTTTCACATTAATCAACATTCAACAATTAGTAAGCTCAGATCTTCAAAAAATAATTGAAAGACCCTGGTTTGGCTATAAAGAGTCTTTACAAGCTGTAATTCTTCCAAAAGGGGGTGCTACTTGGTACTAACCATGCAGGGTGCCCAAACTTTTGCGTTGGCCTATTTTACTTTTAGTTTTTTTTATGAAAAATATAAAAATATTTTTTTTTTTAACTGAAATACAAAGATGTGTCATCTTTAACTTCAGGCCTTTTAGAGATCATTTCATCTTCAACGTGCTTCACTGTTCACTATAACAGTAATTTTGACCAGAGATGCCCAAACTTTTATATGCCACTGTAATTCATGAACTTGAGGTACATTGGCTCAAAACTGGTCTGACATTTCATAAATAACACTGAAGGTTGAGAGCTGGATGAGCTGTTTGTAATACATATTTGCATTTTGCTCCAAATTGCCAGAGATCATTAACACTGATGAATATGCAATTAATCAACCAGGAAAAGTACCAAAGTACTGTAATCCTTCATTGTACACAAGCCTGATTTAGCTCTTCAACATACAGAAACGAAGCCAGTGCGTCACACATCTTACGTTATGCTGCTACCATCACTATAAATGTAACATTTAGCTATCATATTACCTTGTCAGCTCATTTTTATTCTCTCGTGTTCCTATGCATAGACTACTGTTATTCCAAAGATTAGTTTCACATCATTATTTATCATTAGCACGGTAACAGTAGCTGGGTGCTATTCTAATGCATAATTTGCAAGCTCTTCTTATATTTAGCACTTGATTAAGTAATGAAGCTAAGTACCTTGTTAAATTATAGGCGTTGAAGGAAATTGTTCTACATCGTTTATATGTAGCAGTTTATACCATTGATATGTAGCAGATTTGTTGCGGAAATCTTTGTTACTGAAAACCAGTTCTGCACATGTAAATGGGGTTGTTTCATCACTACGTGAATGGATTTCTGCAAATTTAGGGCAGTTATCTTAAAAAAAGGCTAATAATGTGGTCATGATCAGTGTTATAGGCAGTGTACTGTTATATGAAAACTATGCAAGCTGCAGCTAAAGGATTATTTCCATCTTAACCTTTTGTGGCTGAGACAGGAATCACTTTGTCCAGCTCCTATGCTCACTGCGCGAAACCGTTTCCGTAATGCTACTCATTTCTATGGGAGTGACACAACCTGAATACCTTTGCCAACCTGAGATGATTTTTTATCTCCACCTCCAGTAGTCAGAGTTAAGTTCTAAAAATGTCAACTTCAGTTACAATTGTAATTGTAATTATAATACATGTAATTGTAATACAATTGTAATTCAGTCACAAAATTTGTAAAAGACAACGGTTTTTCACAGATAGGGTATTTTTTGAGCCTAAAAAGGCATCCCATTCACAAGAACTGAGAGAATAATGGGAAATATCTGAGGTCCATGCATTGATAAAATTGCACTATAGTATTTCATTATGTGCTGTACACATAGGGCATATCACTTAGTACATCAATCATATTAATGTGGTCTATTGAAATTATGTATACGTATATCATGTAATCACCATTCGATTACATTTGTATAGCACTATATTATAAAGTAACTAAACTTTTTTTCTCTAAATCAACAATGCAAGTGAAGATAGAAACCTATGTAATCTGTAATATATCTCATTAGAGAAAAATCAGTCACTTTATCAGTCATTCCTACACTGATCATTCGCTCTGTAGATCTGTCTACAGTTCTGTTTTCGATGAGAGATAAAAATACAACTAATACCTATAGAAATCTACAGGAGGGGGTGGATGGAGAAGAGACAAAGGCTTCTACCAACTTGAGCAGGCAAATGGAAAAACTGCTAAAAAAAAAATCTAGAATGCAATTTATATAATGATGGCTAGAAATAGTTCTAGTACTCACGTAAACATATGACAACTGAAGGGTTACCTGAAAGTACCCTTACACTTTAATACCAATTTCACATGGACATAGTAAGGTGGCACTTAAGATTAGGTATGATATCTACAATTCATATGGCTCTTGTTAACAGTATTTCAAATATCATAAGATTGTATGATCTGATGTGGTTTAGTAGAAGACACAAGTCTTGATTGGATTGGAGCAGCAATGCAGACATTAAAATGCATCCTGATTACAGCTGATACACACGCCAAGGTCCACTATACTATGTTTTCCTAATAGGGAGGATGTGACTTGTTACATTAGATGCCATTTTGGGAAGATATTTTCCTATAGTAGAAAAATGTGATATCAACCCCTTTACCCCCAAAGGTGGTTTGCACGTTAATAACCTGGCCAATTTTTACAATGCTTACTACTGTCACTTTATGAGGTAATAACTCTGGAACGCTTCAACGGATCCCGGTGATTCTGAGATTGTTTTTTCATGACACTTTGTACTTCATGATAGTGGTACAATTTCTTTGATATGACTTGTGTTTATTTGTGAAAAAAACAGAAATTTGGTGAAAATTTTGAAAGTTTTGCAATTTTCCAGCTTTGAATTTTTATACTCTTAAATCATAGAGATCACACAATTACGTCACACAAAATAGTTAATAATTAACATTTCCCCTATGTCTACTTTACATCAGCACAATTTTGGAGCCGAAATTTTTTTTGTTAGGAAGTAAAAGTTAACCAGGGATTTTTCATTTTTCCAACAAAATTTACAAAATCAAATGTGATATGGTCCCTAAAAAAATGAAGTCACTGTCAGAAAATACCCAAAAGTGACAACATTCTAAAAACTGCACCCCTCAAGGTGCTCAAAGTCACATTCAAGAAGTTTATTAAACATTCACATGCTTCACAGCAATTAATGAAACGTGAAGGTAAAAAATGAACATTTAACTTTTTTCACTAAAATGTTACTTTAGACTCAATTTTTTTTATTTTCACAAAGGTAACAGGAAAAACTGGACCCCAAAAGCTGTTGTGCAGTTTCTCCTGATTATGCTGATACCCCATATGTGGGAGAAAACCATTCTTTGGGCGCACGGCAAGCCTCGAAAGGGAAAGAGCACCATTTGACTTTTTCAACGCAAATCTCGCTGGAATCGAGAGCAGATGCAATGACACATTCGGAGAGCCCCTGATGTACCTAAACAGTGAATAATCCGCTCAAGTGACCCCATTTTGGGAACTAGACCCCTTAAGTAACTTATCAAAATCTGTGGTGAGCACTTTGAACCCCAAAGTGTTTCACAAAAGTTTATAACGTAGAGCCATGAAAATAAAGATACAAAAATTCCAGAAAAATTATCTTTTAGCCACAATTTTTTTTCTCAAGGGATACAGGAGAAATTGGAACCCAAAAGTTGTTGTGCAATTTCTCCTGAGTACGCTGATACCCCATATGTGGGAGAAAACCATTGTTTGGGCACACGGCAGGGCTCAGAAGGGAAGAAATGAGGTTTTGGAATGCAGACTTTGATGGAATGGTCTGCGGGTGTCACTTTGCGTTTGCAGGGCCCCTAATGTGCCTAAACAGTGGAAATGTCCATCACGTGACCCCTTTTTGGATCTGATATACTGTTTCCTGGTATGTGAATTTTATAATGTAGTGGCATACGTGAATTGTGTAGTGTTTGTTGGGTTGTCATACATCAGTTGTGTAGTGTTCGTCAGGTTGCCAGACATCAGTTGTGCAAGTCAGAAATTAATTTAGTAGTCCATGGATGTGTGGTACAGTCTGAAGCATTCTTTCATGCACAGGCCAGGTTTTTCAGGGCAGGTGACGCATTGATATATTATGTCCTTGCGTATTCCCCTTCTATAACACACTCGGCACCTCTTATGCAACTTACTTTTTTCTCCACTTTGAATGACCTCCTTCGGGAAATGTTGGCCCATACGATATGAAGACCTTCAGTTCCAGAAGTACTGGGGCCCGCTCCTTCCTGACAGCCAAATATCAGGGCCTTAATCACTACCTCCTGGAACTGAAGGTATGATGTAGCATGGACAGCCTCTTGTACCACACCCTGGCCTTTCTCAAAGCACTGTATGGCTGGAGGACTTGATCAGAGATATAAACCCTCTCCATGTTTTTGTTGCACCGCAGTACACAGTCTGGCGACCTGTGTAGAGGTACTTCGTACAGTGCTGAGGGTGCTGCCATCACCATGTATGGTGGTCAAGAAAAAGACATCCTTCTCCTTGTAGTTGACCACCAGTAGGTGGTTGCTACATTGGGCTCTGCTATCACCTCTTCTGTGCATCTGCTCAAGTAGCGCTTTCGGGAGGCCTCTCTGATTTTTGTGGATAATACCGAAGGCAGTGGTACCTCACACAGAGATAGACTTAAAGTGTGGGATGCTGGTATGAAAGTTATCCATGTAGAGTTGATAATCTTGATCCAGCAGTAGGTGCACCAAACCGCACACAATTTTTCCACTCACTCCCAGGACAGAGGGGTATTCAGGGGGTTCAAACCGGGTGTCCTTCCCTTCAGAAAATCTAAACCTGTGGGTGTACCCTGAGGTACTCTCACACAGGTTATAGAGTTTAATTCCTTACCTGGCCCTCTTACTGGGCTGGTACTGCTGGAATTTGAGCCTACTCTTGAAATAGATTAGGGACTCATCCACGCAGATGTCCCTTTGGGGCACAAACACTTCAGCAACCTTTTTTGTTGAAATGTTCGATGACCCGCCGAACTTTGAACAGACGGTCAAAGTTGGGGTCATCTCAGGGAGTACACTGTGCATTATTACAATGCAGGAATTTGTGGATGGCCTCAAAACTTGTCCGGGTCATAACCATTCGGTTCACTGGAGTGTTGTATAAAACATCAACACTCCAATATTGCCGAAGTTCTGGCATCTTCAGGATCCCCATGTAAAGGACCAGGCCCCAAAACTGCATCATTTCAACTGTGTCTACAGGAGTCCAGTTGAAAAATTATGAATTGGGGTTTTGTGCCAAAAATAAATGAGTATACTAATTAGTTTGGCCTGCCATAAGGTTAACAAAATCCTCAAAGAAAAAGTCTTTGAAAAAGTCTATTTCAGTGAGGCCAGTAGTGTTAATCTTGATTCCTGATTGCGCCAAAAAATCAGGAATCAGTGGCTCACCGATTGCATTCACCAAAACAGAGAACTGTTTATAACACATACAATAAACGCAACTTTTTGTTAGACAAGTGTTAGGGGTCGAGTTCCTGCCTCTGCACAGGGGGAATCTCAGGCCATCTCCGCTGCGGTCTCCCATTCTTCTCCTGGCGCAGTGGAGCCTGCTCAGTGGAGATGTCAGTCCCAGCGTCTTGCTCAGTCTGACTCTGTACAAAGGGTTACTGCTGCTTTTCCAGCTTCTGCCATTGAAGTCAGTGCTGGGCAGCGGCGAGCAGACGCTTCTGGGACTAAGTCCTGTTTTTCTCGTTCTGAGCATGCCCAGAGTAAGATCTCTCAGTGGAGATCAAGGGTCACATGTTCAGATACTGCAGCTAAATCCATTGTTCCTCCAGGAAGGTCCTGAAGGTGCTCAAGCTCTGTAGCAGCCTCTCATTGGTCTTTCTAGGAAGGTCCTGTACTTGCTGCAGCTATTTAAGGCTCTCATGACCGCACGGCCATGCGCTAGTATTGAATCTGTTACGTGCATGCACCAATGTGGTTATTTATGTGTGTTCAGGGACTCGGCTGAAATAAGCCCCTAGAATATCGACTCCTCCGGTGAGGAGATTGTATGTTTGCATGACCACAGACTGCTCTCTGACGGGCAGTTAACCTGTGCTCCTGTGAAGTCTAACAGGGCGCAGAGCTTTCCTTTCTTGGCTACTCTGTGAGGTAACAGAGCTAGTCTATACCGCCAAATAGTGCCACCATTTACTAGCAGCAGGTTCCCCTGCACAGTGGACCCCGGGCTGGAACGCATCAATAATAATAAACATCTATATTTACTCGGTGTGTTCCGCTAGCCCTAACAGAATACTAGCGCCAGGGTCTGGCTAGTAAATGGTGGACATACAGCAGTCCTTGCGGTACATCCAGCAGCTGGAGGGTAGGTTGGCGGCTCTTGAGAGCACAACCTCAACTGTGGATGTTACCGCAGTTGCCGTACAGGCTGCTAGCGTGGCTGCAGCAACCTTGTCCATTGCCACCCCTGTTCTGACATTATCTCACCTCCCGCTGCTAGAAAAATTTTCTGGAGATAGTAAATCTTGGAGGGGTTTTGTGAGTCAGTGCTCTATATACCTTGAGCTCCTGGCTGCACGTTTTCCCACAGAGCGGGCAAAGGTTGGATTTATTGTGTCTCTCTTGTCGGACAGGGCGCTGGAATGGGCTACGCCACTGTGGGAGCGTGGCGATCATGTGGTGGAGAGTGCTCCGCTGTTCCTGAGTACTCTGAAACAGGTCTTTTTAGGACCTCGAGTCACCCATGACATGGCGCTCCAACTGCTGGCATTGACTCAGGGTCAGCCATTTTGCCATCCACTTCCGTACCCTAGCATCTGAGCTGGAGTGGTTGGATAAAGCCCTTATCCCCATATTTTGGAGGGGGCTGGCTGACCATGTTAAGGATGCTCTAGCCACTAGGGAGATTCCCGCCACACTGGAGGAGTTAATAACTGTATCCACTCGTATTGACCTCCGTTTTAACGAGCGGAGGTTAGAGCGAGCCCAGTGCAGGCAGAGGTTTCGGCTGGCTCCCACCTTCCCCAAACCTCTGGAATCTCCGGTCCTGGTCCCTGAGTCACATGAGGCCATGGAAGTGTCACGAGCAGGATCTAAGTCCCGGACCGCTTGTGCACACAAGGTCTGTCATGTTTGCCAGCAGTCAGGACATCTTGCCACCAGATGTTTCCAGCGGTCGAGGAAACATCAGCGTCTAGTGGTAGTAGGTGGAGGTACACTAGACACGGCGACGTTTGCCTCCAAATTGTCCTTTAAGAGGACAATTACTATAGGCTCATCCACCCACTCGGTGGAGCTCTGCGTGGATTCTGGGGCGGAGGGCAATTTTATTTCTACTGCCTTCGCCCAACGTCACGCAGTACCCCTGGTTATGCTAGCTCAGCCAGTGACGGTACGAGTGGTGAATGGGTCGACACTGCCATCAAAGATAACACACCAGACCATCCCTTTTACTCTGTCCATGTCGCCATCCCATTATTAGATTATATCTCTGCTCGTCATTCCTGAGGGAACTGATGAGGTCCTGTTGGGGATACCTTGGCTACGGTACCACTCTCCTCATATCGAGTGGTCCTCAGGCAGAATTCTGGGATGGGGTGAATCTTGTGGGGGTAGGTGTCAGAGGGAATGCGTTCAGGTTGCTACTACTGAGGTACCCACAGATCTATCCTCTCTCCCCAAGCAATATTGGCCCTATGCAGACGTGTTCTCCAAAAAGGCGGCGGAGACCCTTCCGCCCCACCACCCCAATGACTGTCCTATTGATCTCTTGCCTGGTGCTGAGCCTCCCCGGGGTCGAGTCTATCCGTTATCTCTCCCGGAAATGGAGGCAATGTCTCAGTACATTCAGGAGAATCTGGCAAGAGGGTTCATCAGGAAGTCAGTGTCACCTGCAGGGGCTGGGTTTTTCTTCGTACAGAAGAAGAACGGGGAACTACGCCCATGCATAGATTACAGGGGTCTTAACGCCATCACCGTTAAGAATAAGTATCCTCTGCCCCTGATATCGGAGCTCTTTGATAGGCTTCGGGGAGCAAGGGTATTCACAAAATTAGATCTGCGGGGTGCTTACAACCTGATTCGCATTTGCATGACCACAGACTGCTCTCTGACGGGCAGATAACCTGTGCTCCTGTGAAGTCTAACAGGGCACAGAGCTTTCCTTTCTTGGCTACTCTGTGAGGTAACAGAGCTAGTCTATACCGCCAAATAGTGCCACCATTTACTAGCAGCAGGTTCCCCTGCACGGTGAACCCCGGGCTGCGAATGCATCAATAATAATAAACAATCTATATTTACTCGGTGCGTTCCGCTAGCCCTAACAACAAGTTTAAGTATGTTATCTTATTTACTTTTGGAGAATACAGGGCCTCATTTAGGTGCACCATATGGCAGCACAATATCTGCAGTAAGTAGGAAAGGTCCATACTGTGTATCCATATTGCAGGTCATGTGATGTGTCTATGAGCCCAAACACTTTCAGGCCACTCACATTAGACCAAAATTAGACAGAACCGTATTATTGGTAGGACTTGACAACCATCTAATCTGTATAGAGTTAGACCACTTTCACCCCACAGAAGATGTCAAGGTGAAGTAGGATCAGGCTGCTGAGAATTTTCCAAAGATAAGATCTCACCAGAATTGTCTAGTAGTAATTTACCAATCATTGGTAGCACGGTGGCTCAGTGGGTAGCACTGTTGCTTAGCAGCACTGGGTCCTGGTCTCAATTCCCACCAAGGACAACATCTACAAGGAGTTTGTATGTTCTCCCTGTGTTTTCTTCCCACACTCCAAAGACATACTGATAGGGAATCTAGATTGCATCTAGGTTACATCTCATCTGTGATATTTTTCTCAGCTGAAGTCAGACTGAGAAAAAAATCACTCTTCCCACTTGCCATGTAGCAGTGGCAAGTGGGGTGATAGTTGGGGGTTGAAGTCAACATCAGGTGACATCAAGCCACGAGGTTAGCAATGGAGAGGCGTCAATAAGGTGCAGTCAGACAGGTCCCAGGAGTTCACAGCCAGTGAACACTCACTTCACCTTTTTAATGTCAGTGCGAGCCCTGTGGGAAAATTTCGTCCGAAAGTCACATGGGTGAAGTGTACTCATTGACTGTGAACTCGCAGGACCTGTCAGATGGTTCCGCAAGCAGGAGAACTTTCTCACACTCGTAGTGCCCTCAGACAGATGTTTACAGAAAGACACTGAGGACATGGTGTTCAGTGTGTCTGTTGGATGACAGGCTGCATGGTCGCATCATACAGCCAGCCATCTAGATGTAGCAGAGCAGGACCCGTCGTGGGACAAAATGGATGAAAAGCATCTCTGCAGAAAGTTGAGGAATACCGTTGTTTGTTTTTTTTACCCCTTTTGCAGATGACGAGGGCATCGTGGGAATAGGCGAGGTCGTAAGTATGGTTTAATTAAGAATATCAAAGGAGTCTGTGTCTTTCCTTCAATTGAAGGACTTTTTTCTGGGTGTCTGTGTTTTATTACAATGTGACTATTGGGTAAGTAATGGGGGCGTCTTATTGATGCCTCTCCATTATTAACCTTGGGTCTTGATGTCACCTGACAGTGACATCAACCCCCTCAACTGTTACCCCACTTGCTACAGCTACAGGGAAAGTGGGAAGAGTGAGGCTAAGTGCCAGAATTGGGGTGTTTTTAGCCTGGGGGGCCAGTATCCATGGTCCCTTCCTAGGTTATTTATATCAGCTCACAGCTGTCTGCATAGCCTTTGCTGGTTATTAATTATAGGGGAACCCTACGGAATTTTTTTTTAGGGTCCCCCATTTTAATAGCCAGTAAAGGCTAATTATACAGCTGTGAGCTGATATTAATATCATTGGAAGCTCCATGGGTATTAACCCCTTCCCAGGCTATAAATATCTGCCCCCAGCTGTCGGCAATTACGAAAATTGCTCGGGAGCCCACCCCATTTTTCACAAAAAATAATCTTTTATTAATTAAATACATGTACAGTAAGCTGCACACACACTGTACTAATTGTATTTGTCACAGACTTCTATATATCTACCTATTTTTTTCATTTTGTGTTTACTCTTCTATCCTGTCGGCTCATGCAGTGATTTTACAGAACACGGCAGATGAATTGCCGGCATTTCATCTATCTATGTATCTATGTAATATATATACATCTATATATGTGTACGTCACAGACATCTATATATCTATGTATTCTTGTGTATATATCTATTCTATTCTAACCTGTCACTTTGTGATTTTACTGTACGCTGCACATGAATTGCCGAGGTTTCTATCTATCTGGAGCGCCCCCACTGTTGCAGGGCCGAGGGGTACCCGGTACCGGGCCTCTCTGTCTCAGTTCTGGGATTGTCACGGTGGCTAGACCCGGTCCGTGACCCTGCTAAGGGGCATCCAATGAAAGTTGAGAATGATGATGTGTGGTGCAGGTCGCGATGAATAACGAGGACACAGGGTTGCCGTCTCTTTACCTCTTTACTGAAGGCTTCAGGATCCTCAATCCAGAGTATGGTTAACAGGGCTGTCTGAGACCGGCCGGTCCGATGGCACCTCCAGAGTTCCCTTTGCAGGTGGAAATCTGTGCCTTCCTTCTAGCGCCTGTGTGTTGTAGTACTTCCCTGCTGAGCACCACGGGATAGTCCTCACAACTGTTGTGTCTGTTTCTGATGTTCCCTCACAACTGATTCTGATGTTCTTCTCCGTCCCCCAGATGATATGGCTAGGACGCACCCGTATGATGGGTAGGCCTGGAGTTCTTCCGGGACCCTAGTGACACCCCTCTCCCACAATTGCCCCCTATGTCTGCTTAGGTGATTTAGGTGAGACAGCCCGCCTATAACTGACTGTCCTGCCGTTGGTTTGAAGTAAGACTTGGAGCCAATACTTCCTCGGCGTTTCCAGCCACCGGCTACGCGCCTCAGTAGGATGTTGCCTCGATCTTACGGCACGACTCCTACTGGTGTTTTCTCCTTGTTGCTATGATCTCGTTTCTCACTCTTCACAATAAACCTCGCTTCTTGTCCTTTCTTGGGGTACCGCCGCAATGAAGTGCAGGCGCGGTCCCGTAACGTTCTTTCCTGTTCGCTAGGCCCCTGTCAGGATCCCACCCCTGACAGAGACCCCCCTGAATCTTCCCCTGCGACACCCTCTGCCACAGGATGTTGCCTGGTTCCAACCCAGTCAGCTTCTCTCTAACTTTCTATCCAACCCCCAGTTTTACCAGATTGTGAGGAGTGGCCTAATGCATAGTGCCCTTTGCTCCCCCTGGAGGCCAGACTATGAAGTGTATTGGTGTCTGTGATACCTGGTCAGATGAACTCCTTCAGTGCCATCAGACGTTCCATAGCCCCCCTTAGTGGCGGAGCAACAGTACTGCAACGACCAGGACTCTGGGGCGCTGCATATCTATCTATCTATCTATCTATCTATCTATCTATCTATCTATCTATCTATCTATCTATCTATCTATTATTTATATGTGTGTGTTTTGACAACTATATCCTTTGAAAACGATATGTAAATGACATAGAGAATTACTGCATGTAAAAGCTCATGTTAAAATTGCATTGCATACGGATTGCATACGCATGACATACGGATGTTCTGTTTAAAAAATCACATGACACTCGCATGACTCTCGTTCGTTTTTCGGTCCTGATACCGGAACTTTTTTTTCACACATTTGGGTGTGAGCCCTTAGCTGAAATGTGGTGTCAATGGTGTAATCCCTCCTAGGACAGTAGCCAAGAAAGTCCTATGGATATACAAAAAAGCAAAAAGACGGCACTCAAGAGGCAACGTTTAAGCAGTTGATAAACTCTTCAATTATGAAGCTAAAAAACTTTGAATTTTATTTACCCACTATGTTCCCTTTAGTGCTACCTCCATTTTTGCTTTTTTTTCATGTAAGAAAGCTTTTTGTGCAATTCAGGGAGAATAGTGTGTCAGATACATGCATTAGGCCTGTCCCACATGCCCAGATAATTCCGGTACTGGAAAAATCGGTACCGGAGTTATCCGTGTCCGTGTGTCCGTGAGCTCACGTGGCACATCAGTGTGGCACACGTGCGGCAGCCGTGTGCTGCCCGTGTGCCGACTGGGTACCACACGGACCGTGCAGGAGACAGCGCTAAAGTAAGCGCTGTCCCCTGCTTTGGGTGCTGAAGCTGCCATTCATTTCTTCTCTCCAGAAGCGTTCGCTGGAGAGAAGAAATGAAAAATCATTGTTTTTTGTTTTTTTTTGTGGTTGCAATAAAGATCTTTGTCCCATAGGGGTGGAGCCGCATATTCATGACTGTAATGGGCGGCACCACGTGACCGCTCATACAGGAGAAGCTGTGACGCGGAGAGGACGCTTCGAGGGAGCCGGGTGAGTATTTTCTTTCCAGCGGTGGGGCGCACAGGGGGTGGGAGGGGGGTGGTGACAAAGATCTTTATTACAACCGCAAAAAAAACCCCAAAAAACAATGATTTTTCATTTCTTCTCTCCAGCGAACGCTGCTGGAGAGAAGAAATGAATGGCGGCTTCAGCACCACTCTGGGGGGACAGCGCTTCTGGAGCGCTGTCTCCTGCACGGCACACGGACTGCACACGGACAGCATCCGTGTGCGGTACGTGTTTTACACTGACCCATTGACTTTAATGGGTCCATGTGATCCGTGCGCTCCCACGAACACTGAAATGTCTCCGTGTTTTTCAAACGGACACACGGTCCGTGAAAACACGCTGGCATGTGCAGAGACACATTGATTTTAATGTGTCTACGTGTGTCAGTGTCTCCGGTACGTGAGAAAACTGACACCTCACGTACTGCAATTACTGACGTGTGAAACCGGCCTTAAGGACAGCAGGGCAGATCAGAGCAGGGTTTTATGAAAACGTTTTGGGCCTGCCGTCCTTTGGTGCTTATTGAGGGTTTTTCACCAGTTTTATCATGTTAAGCTTGCCAAATTATCGAATAGTGCCTGTAGAGATGAATAAAACCTGTTTTTTGGGGGGAGGGGTTTCTATTTATCACCTCTGTTGCATATATGATAGTTTTTAAAATGTAGTCTCTGATTTTTGTTAAGACCAATGGGATTTTCTTTAGTGAGGAAAGCAGAGCTGTGTGTCATTACATGTCTCACACATAGAAAGATGGGGCCGACTTTCTCTGGAGGTGTGTTCTTTTTTTTCTGCTTCATGAAAAACAGAATCTAAATTGTACAGACTAAGGCCGGCGTCACACTGGTGAGTTTTACGGACGTAAGAGCGCAGAAACTACGTCCGTAAAACTCGCATTACATACGGCACAATTATTCTCAATGGGGCTGCTCCTATTAGCCGTATATTACGGTTCAGTATTATACGGCTTTCTACGGCCGTACAAAATCGCAGCATGCTACGTTTGTCAGCGTATTGCGCAAAAAAATTGCTAATGAAAGTGTATGGGGGCGAGAAAAATACGGATTCCACACGGACCTGCAGTGTGACTTGCGAGAAATACGCAGCGGTGTTAGTGAAAAGTCGGTAATTCAATTGCCGGCTTTTCATTTCTCCTGCACAAACCCGACAGGATATAAGACATGGTTTACATACAGTAAACCATCTCATATCCCCTTTTTTTTTGCATATTCCACACTACTAATGTTAATAGTGTGTATGTGCAAAATTTCAGCGCTGTAGCTGCTGAAATAAAGGGTTAAATGGCGGAAAAAATTGGCGTGGGCTCCTGCGCAATTTTCTCCACCAGAATGGTAAAGCCAGTGACTGAGGGCAGATATTAATAGCCAGGAGAGGGTCCATGGTTATTGGCCCCCCCGTGGCTAAAAACATCTGCCCCCAGCCACCCCAGAAAAGGCACATCTGGAAGATGCGCCTATTCTGGCACTTGGCCACTCTCTTCCCACTCCCTGTAGCGGTGGGATATGGGGTAATGAAGGGTTAATGCCACCTTGCTATTGGAAGGTGACATTAAGCCAGATTAATAATGGAGAGGCGTCAATTATGACACCTATCCATTATTAATCCAATTGTTGGAAAGGTGTTATGACCCCAATGGCGAGGGTCTCAGAGGAACAAGTAAGTCTGCGAAGTACTAAAATCCAGCTCATAGGGCAGTGGTAACTGGGTTGACCATATATCTACTCCTAACGCCAACACTAGAAGTAGCCGGGGAACATGCCTACGTTGGTCGCTAGATGTCTCGCGCCAGCCGGAGGACTAACTACCCCTAGAAGAGGAAAACAAAGACCTCTCTTGCCTCCAGAGAATAGACCCCAAAAGTTGGATACAAGCCCCCCACAAATAATAACGGTGAGGTAAGAGGAAATGACAAACACAGAGATGAACTAGGTTTAGCAAAGAGAGGCCCACTTACTAATAGCAGAATGTAGTAAGATAACTTATATGGTCAACAAAAACCCTATCAAAAATCCACACTGGAAATTCAAGAACCCCCGAACCGTCTAACGGCCCGGGGGGAGAACTCCAGCCTCCCTAGAGCTTCCAGCAAGGTAAGGATACAGATTATGTACAAGCTGGACAAAAATGCAAACAAAAACAAATAGCAAAAAGCAAGAAAGCAGACTTAGCTTAATCTAGCAGGAACCAGGATCAGTAGACAAGAGCACAACAGATTAGCTCTGATTACAACGTTGCCAGGCATTGAACTGAAGGTCCAGGGAGCTAATATAGCAACACCCCTGACCTAACGACCCAGGTGAGCATACAAGGGATGGCAGACATTCCCAGAGTCAAATCACTAGTAACCACTAGAGGGAGCCAAAAAGGTAAATTCACAACAGTACCCCCCCCTTAGTGAGGGGTCACCGAACCCTCACCAAGACCACCAGGGCGATCAGGATGAGCGGTGTGAAAGGCACGAACCAAATCGGCCGCATGCACATCAGAGGCGACCACCCAGGAATTATCCTCCTGACCATAGCCCTTCCACTTGACCAGGTACTGAAGCCTCCGCCTGGAGAGACGAGAATCTAAGATCTTCTCCACCACGTACTCCAACTCGCCCTCAACCAACACCGGAGCAGGAGGCTCAGCAGAAGGGACCACAGGCACAACGTACTGCCGCAACAAGGACCTATGAAATACGTTGTGAATGGCAAACGACACCGGAAGATCCAGGCGAAAGGATACAGGATTAAGGATTTCCAATATCTTGTAAGGACCAATGAAGCGAGGCTTAAATTTGGGAGAGGAGACCTTCATAGGAACAAATCGAGAAGACAGCCATACCAAATCCCCAACGCGAAGTCGGGGACCCACACCGCGGCGGCGGTTGGCAAAACGCTGAGCCTTCTCCTGTGACAACTTCAAGTTGTCCACCACATGACTCCAGATCCGCTGCAACCTATCCACCACAGAATCCACCCCAGGACAGTCAGAAGGCTCCACATGTCCCGAGGAAAAACGAGGATGGAAACCAGAGTTGCAGAAAAATGGCGAAACCAAGGTGGCGGAACTAGCCCGATTATTAAGGGCAAATTCAGCCAACGGCAAGAAGGTCACCCAATCATCCTGATCAGAAGAGACAAAACACCTCAAATAAGCCTCCAGAGTCTGATTAGTTCGCTCCGTTTGTCCGTTAGTCTGGGGATGAAAAGCGGACGAAAACGACAAATCAATGCCCATCCTACCACAAAAGGATCGCCAGAACCTGGAAACAAACTGGGATCCTCTGTCCGACACAATATTCTCAGGAATGCCGTGCAAACGAACCACGTTCTGGAAGAACACAGGAACCAGATCAGAAGAGGAGGGCAGCTTAGGCAAAGGAACCAAATGGACCATCTTGGAGAAACGATCACATATCACCCAGATGACAGACATGCCCTGAGACACCGGAAGATCAGAAATGAAATCCATAGAGATGTGTGTCCAAGGTCTCTTCGGGACAGGCAAGGGCAAGAGCAACCCGCTGGCACGAGAACAGCAAGGCTTAGCTCGAGCACAAGTTCCACAGGACTGCACAAATGACCGCACATCCCTTGACAAGGAAGGCCACCAAAAGGACCTGGCCACCAGATCTCTGGTGCCAAAAATTCCCGGGTGCCCTGCCAACACTGAGGAATGAACCTCGGAAATGACTCTGCTGGTCCATTTAGCAGGCACAAACAATCTGTCAGATGGACAAGAGTCAGGCCTACCAGCCTGAAATCTCTGCAACACACGCCGCAGATCAGGAGAAATAGCTGACAAGATAACTCCTTCCTTAAGAATACCCACAGGTTCAGCGACTCCAGGAGCATCAGGCACAAAGCTCCTAGACAGAGCATCGGCCTTCACATTCTTAGAACCTGGTAAATACGAGACCACAAAGTCAAAACGGGAGAAAAACAATGACCAGCGGGCCTGTCTAGGATTCAGGCGTTTAGCAGACTCGAGATACATCAGATTTTTGTGATCAGTCAAGACCACCACACGATGCTTAGCACCCTCGAGCCAATGACGCCACTCCTCAAATGCCCACTTCATGGCCAACAACTCCCGATTGCCCACATCATAATTTCGCTCTGCCGGCGAAAACTTCCTGGAGAAAAAGGCACAAGGTCTCATAGTAGAGCAACCAGGGCCTCTCTGCGACAAAACGGCACCTGCCCCAATCTCCGAAGCATCCACCTCCACCTGAAAGGGAAGTGAGGTGTCAGGTTGGCACAAAACAGGCGCCGAAGTAAACCGGCGTTTCAACTCCTGGAAAGCCTCCACGGCAGCAGGAGCCCAGTTAGCTACATCAGAGCCTTTCTTGGTCATATCCGTCAATGGTTTAACAACGCTAGAAAAATTTGCGATAAAACGACGGTAGAAGTTAGCAAAACCCAAGAACTTCTGAAGACTCTTAACTGACGAGGGTTGAGTCCAATCATGAATAGCTCGGACCTTGACTGGGTCCATCTCCACAGCAGAAGGGGAAAAAATGAACCCCAAAAAGGGAACCCTCTGTACACCAAAGAGACACTTTGAGCCTTTAACAAACAAAGAATTTTCACGCAAAATCTTAAAAACCATCCTGACCTGCTCCACATGCGAGTCCCAATCATCAGAAAAAAACAGAATATCATCCAGATAAACAATCAAAAATTTATCCAGATACTTCCGGAAAATGTCATGCATGAAGGACTGAAAAACTGAAGGTGCATTAGAGAGCCCAAATGGCATCACCAAGTACTCAAAATGACCTTCGGGCGTATTGAATGCGGTTTTCCATTCATCGCCTTGCTTAATGCGCACAAGGTTGTACGCACCACGAAGGTCTATCTTGGTGAACCACTTGGCACCTTTAATCCGGGCAAACAAGTCTGACAACAGCGGCAAAGGATACTGAAATTTGACAGTGATCTTGTTTAAAAGCCGATAGTCAATACAAGGCCTCAAAGATCCGTCCTTTTTGGCCACAAAAAAGAATCCCGCACCAAGAGGGGAAGAAGAAGGACGGATATGCCCCTTCTCAAGAGACTCCTTGATATATGAACGCATCGCGGTATGTTCAGGTACCGACAAATTAAACAGTCTCCCCTTAGGAAACTTACTGCCAGGAATCAAATCTATTGCACAGTCACATTCCCTATGAGGAGGCAGTGCACTGGACTTAGACTCGCTGAAGACATCCTGATAATCAGACAAATACGCCGGAACTTCCGAGGGCGTAGAAGAAGCAATAGACAAGGGCAGGGAATCTCCATGAATTCCATGGCAGCCCCAACTTGACACCGACATTGCCTTCCAGTCCAAGACTGGATTATGGGTCTGTAACCATGGCAAACCCAAAACAACCAAATCATGCATCTTATGCAGAACAAGAAAACGTATCACCTCCCGATGTTCGGGAGTCATGCACATGGTAACCTGTGTCCAAAACTGCGGTTTATTTTTTGCCAAAGGCGTAGCATCAATACCCCTAAGAGGGATAGGATTTTCTAATGGCTCCAGAACAAAACCGCAGCGCTTGGCAAATGACAGATCCATCAGACTCAGGGCAGCACCTGAGTCTACAAACGCCATGACAGGATACGATGACAGTGAGCAAATCAAAGTTACAGATAGAATAAATTTAGGTTGCAAATTACCAATAGCGACAGGACTAACAACCCTAGTAAGACGTTTAGAGCATGCTGAGATAACATGTGTAGAATCACCACAGTAGTAACACAAGCCATTCTGGCGTCTATGAATTTTCCGCTCATTTCTAGTCAGGATTCTATCACATTGCATTAAATCAGGTGCCTGTTCAGACAACACCATGAGGGAATTTGCGGTTTTGCGCTCCCGCAACCGCCGGTCAATTTGAATTGCCAGGGCCATGGAATCATTCAGACCTGTGGGAATGGGAAAACCCACCATCACATTCTTAATGGCTTCAGAAAGGCCATTTCTGAAATTTGCAGCCAATGCACACTCGTTCCACTGGGTCAGCACGGACCATTTCCGAAATTTTTGGCAATACACTTCAGCCTCGTCCTGGCCCTGAGACATAGCCAGCAAGGCTTTTTCTGCCTGAATCTCAAGATTGGGTTCCTCATAAAGCAAACCGAGCGCCAGAAAAAACGCATCAATATCAGCCAATGCCGGATCTCCTGGCGCCAGCGAGAAGGCCCAATCCTGAGGGTCGCCCCGTAAAAAAGAAATAACAATTTTCACTTGCTGAGCGGAGTCTCCAGATGAACAGGGTCTCAGGGACAAAAACAATTTACAATTATTCCTGAAATTTCTAAATTTAGATCGGTCTCCGGAAAACAGTTCAGGAATCGGTATCTTAGGTTCTGACATAGGATTTCTGATAACATAATCTTGTATGCCCTGCACACGAGCAGTAAGCTGGTCCACACCTGTAATCAAGGTCTGGACATTCATGTCTGCAGCAAACACAAGCCACTCAGAGGTAAAGGGGAAAAGAAAAAAAAAATGAGAAAGAGAAAAAAAAACTCAGAATTTTCTTTTTTATAATCCCGCTTCTGCAATGCATTTAACATTTAATACTGGCCTGGCAAACTGTTATGACCCCAATGGCGAGGGTCTCAGAGGAACAAGTAAGTCTGCGAAGTACTAAAATCCAGCTCATAGGGCAGTGGTAACTGGGTTGACCATATATCTACTCCTAACGCCAACACTAGAAGTAGCCGGGGAACATGCCTACGTTGGTCGCTAGATGTCTCGCGCCAGCCGGAGGACTAACTACCCCTAGAAGAGGAAAACAAAGACCTCTCTTGCCTCCAGAGAATAGACCCCAAAAGTTGGATACAAGCCCCCCACAAATAATAACGGTGAGGTAAGAGGAAATGACAAACACAGAGATGAACTAGGTTTAGCAAAGAGAGGCCCACTTACTAATAGCAGAATGTAGTAAGATAACTTATATGGTCAACAAAAACCCTATCAAAAATCCACACTGGAAATTCAAGAACCCCCGAACCGTCTAACGGCCCGGGGGGAGAACTCCAGCCTCCCTAGAGCTTCCAGCAAGGTAAGGATACAGATTATGTACAAGCTGGACAAAAATGCAAACAAAAACAAATAGCAAAAAGCAAGAAAGCAGACTTAGCTTAATCTAGCAGGAACCAGGATCAGTAGACAAGAGCACAACAGATTAGCTCTGATTACAACGTTGCCAGGCATTGAACTGAAGGTCCAGGGAGCTAATATAGCAACACCCCTGACCTAACGACCCAGGTGAGCATACAAGGGATGGCAGACATTCCCAGAGTCAAATCACTAGTAACCACTAGAGGGAGCCAAAAAGGTAAATTCACAACAGAAAGGGTTAAAAAACACACACACACATGATTTAAAAGTATTTTAATAAAATAAACACAGCGGTTGTTGTAATAATTTATTGTTCTCTCAATCCATCAGGAACACCCTCGCTTGGAAAAATAATAAACGCACAAGATACATACCTTCTGGTGAACCGTCTCGTCCCACGAAGTAATCCATCTGAAGGGGTTAACTAATATTACAGGCAGGAGCCCTGCTAATGCAGCTGTGCTCCGTGCCTGTAATCCCCGGCGAATGAATGAAATGTAGGTCATTGACCTACATTTCCTTCAGTCGCGGTGATGCGCCCCCTGGTGGATGTCCTCATATGACCTGGAGCGTGGGAAAAAGTTCCCAGGCTGCAGTTCATGAGAACATCCAGCAGGGGCGCATCACCGCGACTCAATGTAAGTACAGATCACTGCTTTCCTTTCAGCACCCGGGGATTACAGGCACGGAGCACAGCTGCATTAGCAGGGCTCCTGCCTGTAATATTAGTTAACCCCTTCAGATGGATTACTTCGTGGGACGAGACGGTTCACCAGAAGGTATGTATCTTGTGCGTTTATTATTTTTCCAAGCGAGGGTGTTCCTGATGGATTGAGAGAACAATAAATTATTACAACAACCGCTGTGTTTATTTTATTAAAATACTTTTAAATCATGTGTGTGTGTTTTTTAACCCTTTCCAACAATTGGATTAATAATGGATAGGTGTCATAATTGACGCCTCTCCATTATTAATCTGGCTTAATGTCACCTTGCAATAGCAAGGTGGCATTAACCCTTCATTACCCCATATCCCACCGCTACAGGGAGTGGGAAGAGAGTGGCCAAGTGCCAGAATAGGCGCATCTTCCAGATGTGCCTTTTCTGGGGTGGCTGGGGGCAGATGTTTGTAGCCACAGGGGGGCCAATAACCATGGACCCTCTCCTGGCTATTAATAGCTGCCCTCAGTCACTGGCTTTACCATTCTGGCGGAGAAAATTGCGCGGGAGCCCACGCCAATTTTTTCCGCCATTTAACCCTTTATTTCAGCAGCTACAGCGCTGAAATTTTGCACATACACACTACTAACATTAGTAGTGTGGAATATGCAAAAAAAAAAGGGGATATGAGATGGTTTACTGTATGAAAACCATGTCTCATATCCTGTCGGGTTTGTGCAGGAGAAATGAAAAGCCGGTAATTGAATTACCGGCTGTTCACAGATATCGCGCTGAATGAAATCTAAATACAGAATATATATATATGTGTCTCAATGACATATATATATATATATATATATATATATATATATATATACTGTATATATGTTTTCCCGAACATTTGAGCACATAAATCCATTAGATGTCGGTTTTGCAAGCCTGCGCGAAAATCTCGCAGTACGGATGCCATACGGATTACATACCGAGGATGCCATGCGCAAAATACGCTGACACACCCTGACTACGGATCACTATTTTGGGAACATTTCTCCGTATTACGGCCGTAGTACGGACGTAAAAAACGGACCGTATTGTCTTACGCCGAGTGTGACGCCGGCCTAACATCTCCCTAACGGAGATTACAAATGGCAGGTAGAATACTCATCGCCCCATCTAGTGTGATCAGAGATGTTTGACCTGAGTTGTATTAGCTAAGTGCTTACCATTGAGTTTCTGTGAGTTACCTAAAACCTCCAAGTTTATATGCCAATAAACTGTAACCACAAGCATGTGTGCAAATAGCCATTAGTTATCTTTGCCAATAGTCTATGACCAACAAGCCTCTTTGCCATATTTTGTAGTAAAATATGCCAGTATTGTAAGCCTAACCTTTTTTTGCCCCAGCTGGATAAAAGTACATGTTGCATTCATGTGTCAAACCTGCCTAATTTGCTACCACTGGGAGTCAATGTCATCCATGGCCTGTTTGAACTTTTTTAGTGAGTTAACCATTACTTCCTCGCATATATAAATGTACAAATCACCCCCCTTCGCCCCAATTAAAAATAAAACAATAAAAATAAAATCAAACCTACACATATTTGGTATCGGCGCATTCAGAATTGCCCGATCTATCAAAAAAAAGGATTAACCTGATCGCTCAATGCTGTAGCGAGAAAAAAAGTCAAAACACCAGAATTATATTTTTTTGGTCGCTGCGACATTGCATTAAAATGCAATAACGTATCTGCACAAAAATGGTATCATTAAAAACATCAGTTTGGCACGTAAAAATAAGCCCTCACCCAACCCCAGATCACAAAAAATAGAGACGCTACGGGTATCGGAAAATGGCACAATTTTTTTTTTTTTTTTTAAAACAAACTTTGGATTTTTTTTACCACTTAGATAAAAAAAGAACCTAGACATGTTTGGTTTCTGTGAACTCGTAATGACCTGAAGAATCATAATGGCAGGTCAGTTTTAGCATTTAGTGAACAAAGTAGAAAAGCCAAACAAAAAAGTGGGATTGCACTTCTTTTGCAATTTCACCGCACTTTGAATTTTTTTCCTGTTTTCCAGTACACGATATGTTAAAACCAATAGTGTGGTTCCAAATTACAACTCGTCCCTCAAAAAACAAGCCCTAACATGGCCATTTTGACAAAAAATAAAAAAAAGGTTATGACTCTGGGAAGAAGCGGAGCAAAAAACGAAAACAGAAAAACAAAAATACCTCCGTGGTCAAGGGGTTAAGTGTACGCTCAAACAAAATTTAATTTCTCTATCAGTTTTAACCATGGCTTTCACATTTGGTAAGCAATCTTGGCATTTATTTTTCCATTTATTTGTGGCCATTAATTATGACACATCATTCATAGTAAGGCTGCCGTCACACTAGCAGTATTTGGTCAGTATTTTCCATCAGTATTTGTAAGAAAAAAACAGGAGTGGAACAATTAGGCCGGCGTCACACTGGCGAGTTTTACGGACGTAAGAGCGCAGAAATTACGTCCGTAAAACTCGCAAAATAAACGGCACAATTATTCTCAATGGGGCTGCTCCTATCAGCCGTATATTACGGTTCAGTATTATACGGCTTTCTACGGCCGTACAAAATCGCAGCATGCTGCGTTTGTCAGCGCATTGCGCAAAAAAATCGCCAATGAAAGTCTATGGGGGCGAGAAAAATACGGATTCCACACGGACCAGCAGTGTGACTTGTTGCGAGAAATACGCAGCGGTGTTAGTGAAAAGTCGGTAATTCAATTGCCGGCTTTTCATTTCTCCTGCACAAACCCGACATGATATGAGACATGGTTTACATACAGTAAACCATCTCATATCCCCTTTTTTTTTGCATATTCCACACTACTAATGTTAGTAGTGTGTATGTGCAAAATGTCAGCGCTGTAGCTGCTAAAATAAAGGGTTAAATGGCGGAAAAAAATTGGCGTGGGCTCCCGCGCAATTTTCTCCGCCAGAATGGTAAAGCCAGTGACTGAGGGCAGATACTAATAGCCAGGAGAGGGTCCATGGTTATTGGCCCCCCTGGCTAAAAACATCTGCCCCCAGCCAACCCAGAAAAGGCACATCTGGAAGATGCGCCTATTCTGGCACTTGGCCACTCTCTTCCCACTCCCTGTAGCGGTGGGATATGGGGTAATGAAGGGTTAATGCCACCTTGCTATTGTAAGGTGACATTAAGCCAGATTAATAATGGAGAGGCGTCAATTATGACACCTATCCATTATTAATCCAATTGTTGGAAAGGGTTAAAAAACACACACACATGATTTAAAAGTATTTTAATGAAATAAACACAGCGGTTGTTTTAATATTTTATTGCTCTCTCAATCCATTTGCAGGCCCTCGCTTGGCAAAATAATAAACGCACAAGATACATACCCTCAGCTGAACCGTCACGTCCCACGATGTAATCCATCTGAAGGGGTTAATTATTTTACAGGCAGGAGCCCTGCTAATGCAGCTGTGTGCTCGTGCTTGTAATTCCCCAGCGAATGAATGAAATGTAGGTCATTGACCTACATTTCCTTCAGTCGCGGTGATGCGCCCCCTGGTGGATGTCCTCATATGACCTGGAGCGTGGGAAAAAGTTCCCAGGCTGCAGTTCATGAGAACATCCAGCAGGGGCGCATCACCGCGACTCAATGTAAGTACAGATCCAGCTTTCCTTTCAGCACCCGGGGATTACAGGCACGAGCGAGTGGTTTATCGCAGCTCGTGCCTGTAATATTAGTTAACCCCTTCAGATGGATTACCTCGTGGGACGTGATCGGACATCAGAAGGTATGTATCTTGTGCGTTTATTATTTTGCCAAGCGAGGGCCTGCAAATGGATTGAGAGAGCAATAAATTATTAAAACAACTGCTGTGTTTATTTCATTAAAATACTTTTTAATAATGTGTGTGTGTTTTTTAACCCTTTCAAACAATTGGATTAATAATGGATAGGTGTCATAATTGACGCCTCTCCATTATTAATCTGGCTTAATGTCACCTTACAATAGCAAGGTGACATTAACCCTTCATTACCCCATATCCCACAGCTACAGGGAGTGGGAAGAGAGTGGCCAAGTGCCAGAATAGGCGCATCTTACAGATGTGCCTTTTCTGGGGTGGCTGGGGGCAGATGTTTTTAGCCACGGGGGGGGCCAATAACCATGGACCCTCTCTAGGCTATTAATATCTGCCCTCAGTCACTGGCTTTACCATTCTGGCGGAGAAAATTGCGCGGGAGCCCACGCCAATTTTTTCCGCCATTTAACCCTTTATTTTAGCAGCTACAGCGCTGAAATTTTGCACATACACACTACTAACATTAGTAGTGTGGAATATGCAAAAAAAATGGGGATATGAGATGGTTTACTGTATGTAAACCATGTCTCATATCCTGTCGGGTTTGTGCAGGAGAAATGAGAAGCCGGCAATTGAATTACCGGCTTTTCACAGATATCGCGCTGAATGAAATCTAAATACAGAATATATATATATGTGTCTCAATGACATATATATATATATATATATATATATATATATATATATATATATATATACTGTATATATGTTTTCCCGAACATTTGAGCACATAAATCCATTAGATGTCGGTTTTGCAAGCCTGCGCGAAAATCTCGCAGTACGGATGCCATACGGATTACATACGGAGGATGCCATGCGCAAAATACGCTGACACACCCTGACTACGGATCAATATTTTGGGAACATTTCTCCGTATTACGGCCGTAGTATGGACGTATAATACGTGGCGTATTGTCTTACGCCAAGTGTGACGCCGGCCTTAGAGGAGAAGTATTACAGAAACATATGCACCACTTCTGTATTATCACCCACTCCTGGTTTTGGCTTACAGATACTGAGGTAAAATACTGACCAAATACTGCTAATGTGATGGCAGCCTAATTTCCTCCTCATATATAAGGTTTTTTGGGCCCAAATATTACCAAAAGCTCTGTGCATTTTATACTTACAGCCAAGTCAGATGACTTCACAAATAGGAGGCACGAGCATTGTAACGTAAAGCAGCTCACAATCACTGGCAGTATAGAAAATAATCTTGTTAGATACAAGATGTGGATTACATTTTACTAGAAATGATGCTGCTGTCCAGGCTCTTTGAATATAGTTTTTTTGGCATTGCATATAAAGAATTATACTTTTGTATTTCTATAAAATTTCCTTGGACACATCTCTACAGCTCTGAGGCTATTAATTATTTGGCAAACAAATGAAATTTTAAGTAAATGTCAGCCAAATAAACACAAAAAGCTGGCTCTATTTTCTTTTGGAAGATGGAAACTAATTAAGGCAATAAAATGATGCTAAATAGCAAATTAAAGTAGGAGCTTTTATGTGTGAGGTTTTAGAGACATCAACTTCATAAAATGGGAAAGTCTTTTTTGTTTGTTTAAATACCGGTATTTCCATATTTAGCAGAGAAAAAAAGAGGTTAGTTTACAAGTTGTTAAGCATCTGAATAAATAATAGATTATCTAACACGTTTCAGCTCTTCTGTGTGTGATTTAACCCCTTCATGACCGTGGGATTTTTCGTTTTTCCGTGTTCGTTTTTCACTCCCCTCCTTCCCAGAGCCATAACTTTTTAATTTTTCCGTCAATTTGGCCATGTGAGGGCTTATTTTTTGCGTGACGAGTTGTACTTTTGAACAACATCATTGGTTTTACCATGTCGTGTACTAGAAAATGGGAAAAAAAATCCAAGTGCTGTGAAATTGCAAAAAAAGTGCAATCCCACACTTGATTTTTGCTTGGGTTTTTTGCTAGGTTCACTAAATGCTAAAACTGACCTGCCATTATGATTCTCCAGGTCATTACAAGTTCATAGACACCTAACATTACTAGGTTATTTTTTACCTGTGGTGAAAAAAAATTCTGAACTTTGCTAAAAAAAAAAAAAAAATTGCATCATTTTCTGATACTCGTAGCGTCTCCATTTTTCATGATTTGGGGTCGGTTGAGGGCTTATTTTTTGCGTGCCGAGCTGGCGTTTTTAATGATTCCAATTCGGTGCAGATACGTTCTTTTGATCGCCTGTTATTGCATTTTAATGCAATGTCGCGGCGACCAAAAAAATGTAATTCTGGCGTTTTGTTTTTTTTTCTCGTTACGCCGTTTAGCGATCAGGTTAATGCTTTTTTTTTTCTTGATGGATCGGGCGATTCTGAACGTGGCGATACCAAATATGTGTAGGTTTGATTTTTTTTTTATTGATTTATTTTGATTGGGGCGAAAGGGGGGTGATTTAAACTTTTATATTTTTTTTATTTTTTTCACATTTTTTTTTACTTTTTTTTTAACTTTTGCCATACTTCAATAGCCTCCATGGGAGGCTAGAATCAGGCACAGCACGATCGCCTCTGCTACATAACAGCGATCATCAGATCGCTGCTATGCAGCAGAAATGCAGGTGTGCTGTGAGCGCCGACCACAGGGTGGCGCTCACAGCTACCGGCGATCAGTGACCATAGAGGTCTCAAGGACCTCTATGGTTACTGTCCTGACACATCGCCGACCCCCAATCATGTGACGGGGTCGGCGATGACGTCATTTCCGGCCGCCCAGCCGGATGCGGTAGTTAAATGCCGCTGTCTGCAATTGACAGCGGCATTTAACTAGTTAATAGTGGCAAGTGAATCGCGATTTCACCCGCCGCTATTGCGGGCACATGTCAGCTGTTCAAAACAGCTGACATGTCCCGGCTTTGATGCGGGCTCACCGCGGAGCCCTGCATCAAAGCAGGGGAGCCGACATCGGACGGGATAGTACGTCCGATGTAGGTAAGGGGTTAATGCCACACAATCAAAATTGTCAGAACAAAATGCCAAATTTCACTTGTGAAGCAACATCAAATTGGTGCTAATTTTGTAGGCTTATAACTTAAGGTACCGTCACACTCAGCAACTTTGCAAAGAGAACGACAATGATCCGTGACGTTGCAGCGTCCTGGATAGCGATCTCGTTGTGTTTGACACGCAGCAGCGATCTGGATCCCGCTGTGATATCGCTGGTCGGAGCTAGAAGTCCAGAACTTTATTTCGTCGCCAGGTCGGCGTGTATCGTCATGTTTGACATCAAAAGCAACAACGCTAACAATGGATGTAATGGAGCTAACCAGCGAGAACGAGAAGTGAGTCGCCGTTACGTCACTGGATCGCTCCTGCATCGTTCTGGAGTTGCTGTGTTTGACGTCTCTACAGCGACCTAAACAGCGACGCTCCAGCGATCTAGTTTAGGTCGGCTCGTTGTCTATATCGCCGCAGCGTCGCTGAGTGTGACGGTACCTTAACCCTATAACAAAACCATTGTTGCAGTTTAGGACTGGGGTCTTTCAGGCACAAAGAGCAAATAAAGTCTGGAAAAAAATATACGTCAGATTTAGTTACGTGTCTTGTTTTAATTCATTGTGTTTGTGGTAGTGTAGTTCACAAAGATTTTTATATATGGACAGATGCTCTGCATTAAAAGAAAGCAACATGCACTATTTTAATCAGTATTGTGGATCAGACTCACCCATTATTAGTCAATGGTTGTGCAAAAAACAAATCACATACAGGTTACCATCCGTATGTCATGCGTTTGTCATGGGTATATAACAATTGTAAAGATGGGGGAACTCTATTTGACTTCCTTACATTGTTTATGTAAAAAATGGATGTCACACAGATGTACAAAATGGACAGGTATAAGGATTGCATATGGATGACATTGCGGAAAAAAAGGAAGCAAAAAGTATACAGATAACACAACAGGGGATCACTGCTGATTCTTTCTGTGAGGTAAAACATTTCCCTGCCTATTATTAAAAATGTTTTACCTCAAAAAAGAATTGGCTTCGATCCCATGCTGCAATGTCTGTATACTCTCTTTTGCTCCCATAATATGTCCCTGCACGGTCAGACACGGCCATTACACAGCAGGAACACATTTATAAGATTATATCAGCACAGGAACATTTTATTTAAACGTATCCAATTGTGAAAATTATTATTATTCCAATATGTTTGGATTAAAATGAACTTTGAAATGAACTTTGCTCATGTGAAAACCCGTCAAGTATCCTGAGTCTGTCACTGGAAGTACAGTGTAGCACTATAAGACTCAATGAACCCCCAGGAGATGTGTGAGAGGCTTGACTGTGCACTGGCAGTGGTAGAAGCCAATTGATAGAAAACTATGACAGGGCAGGTAAGAAGAGAGCTGACTGTGTAGGGGCAGCCCTGGCAGCAGCAGTACTACAGCATAGATAGTATGATGGACAGGGAGTAGACATCCAGCTGAGTGTCAGTCATTGGCACCAGTGACAGCAGATCTGTGTAGAATACAGACAATGGCAGGCAGTAAGGTAGATGGTACGGCCAATTTGATCATTTTACTTCAGCTGTAGGTGAATGAAAGTCGGCACGGCTCCATTGCTGATTTATTTTGACAAATGTAAGGTTTTCCAAGCTTATGCCAGATAACCTGGTGCTCTTGGATGTGACAAAGCCACCAGCCAATCTGTTGAGTCAACGTCTATAGGATCAGGGCTCAGGTTATCTGCCTGAGAAAGGACACAGTGTAGGTATGAATGACACTGGCTGTTCAGCTAGTGCTAGGCTACATAACCTTATGGTGAGGCTACATAACCTTATGGGTAATTTATGAATAGGCCCAAACTAGGGTACTGCCCTTATTAGGGTGGCAGCAATGCAGGGGCATGACACAGAGTGGTAAAGCAAAACAAATACCCCCACTCCTATTTTTTTCGATTTTTCATTTATACCCCATTGGTTGAAAGGAAAGGGATGTTCAGTTCACATTCCCTGGTGAAGTGACATCGCTATAACTGGGATGAAGGAAACTTTACATGGGTGAGACCATACCAGTTTTTTATCTTGAGCACAGTTGTTTTGGGGCACTTGCACTTTATCGTTTGGTTGTCTGCATATGTTTTGTGGCCAGGAGCCTCTTTTTAAGGGATCTCATTAAAAGTTATGTTTTAGATTTCATTACCTACCCTGCTGAAATTGTTTGTCTTGTTTGGTAAGGTACTGAGGGTCAGGTTATACATCTGACATACAGTTGGCAGATATATATTGCTGCTGAAGTTCATCAGGGTGGTGTAAAGATAGATAAAACATCTGGTCCATTATGTCAAATATACTGGTTTTGCTGTTGCTGCCTCAGCTACTTATTTTTATCTGTAACACTGGCAAAGGCAGGGAAGCATTGGGTCTGCAGAGAGTGCAAAGCCCCCCCCCCCCTCCTCCCCACCCAAGCTGGAAACAAGGCTTATCTTGGTATTATAACAATTTGGATACCGTTTCAGAAGTAATAAAAATTCCCCCATTTTGTTTTAATAGAAAGGGTCTAAAAGCATGGCAATCCAGTAGCCATCCCTTTGCTTGATGGTAACAAAATACCTGTCATCCTACTAGCATTTCAGCATACAGCTTACCATGCTCACCAGCATGACTAAGGGCCCAGTTGGTTCACGTTCATCAGCCCACTGTGACAGCTGGTTGTTATGGCTAGCATCATTGTCATTATTTTCACTATGACTGGCAGTCTGGCCCACTGCCTTTGTCAACTCAATGTTCCATCCACAGCCTCCTTTTGCTGCTGCTCCATTTCACATTCCTCGTCTTCTCATCTTCCACCAAAACCTGCAGCATGAAAGGACCCCAAGTAGTTGACCCTACTAGCAATTTTTTTTAGTTTCTTCAAAGGGTTTTAGTATGTGACGCTCAGCACCAATTTGGCTGCCACTGATGGTTCTCAAAATAAGCTAATATAATCTGTCACCACTTTATGCTGCTGGTACAGATGCTCCAAAATAGCAATGTCAAATTCCAGCAGTTTGCTATGTTGAAATGTTGCAAAATTTGCAGCATGGCTGACAGAAATACAGTTGTGAGGCTTGCTCTAATTGTTGTCCGCCTTGCTTCGCAAATGAGCAGGTGATGTGCTAATGGAGAGCCACAGTTCCTAGCCTTTACTTGTCTGGACATGTACATTTTTTTTCCTTTTGCAGAGCTTTCAGTCTCCTGAAGAATCATCTGGTGGCGACATGCAAATGAATATCCACACATGAGATGCCCACATGTATGACTCGCCACTACTGCAGCCCGTATTTACAGGCACTGTTGAGCCACCTCCACCTGTAGCATGTGCGGCATCTCCTGCTGCAGAAGTGACCAAAGAACAAGCAGATTGTGCCCCAGAGGATGTTTAAGGTGCATGTCACCTGCTCTGTGTATAGCCATGGCTCTCTTCCACTAATGACATCACCTCCCCAGCACCTGTCTGGTTCCCAGGTATTATGAATCACAGGATCCTCATCATTCTCATCCCTGGTTTTTCTGACAGTAGTCTATGTGTGGTTAATGATATTACCTTGCCCTACCTGCCTGACTCCCACATTGATATTTGCCTTGGCTCAGAGTACTTTTACTACAGATAGTGCCCCTACCACCACAGCTTGCAGAGCCAGCAATATGACTTGACATTATAATAATATCTTCCAACTTCTCCGGCACCATGTCATTCGAGTACAAAGACTGAATGTTCATCTCTTTGAATAAATCAACTTGAAGAATATGTTCTGGTGAAGAATCTTCCTTAACTCTCGGGGTGCTTTGGGTTAGGGGACTAGGAGGAAGAACAGAAACAGGTGTTATTGACAAAATTTAAATTCCACTATACACAACTTTTAAGTGTTATGGCAGGGAAACAAGTGGACTGAGCAGATGATGTCGCTGTCAGAGGCTGCATTAGCCTGCTGTGACTGAGACAAGTGATGTAGAAAGAAACCGTGGCACAACTGTGCAGGTGCACAAGTAGGGTCCCAACCCAATCAAGTATAATGCAAAAAACTTGGCACTCAGCTTTGGTATTTCAGATGAAGAGATTTAATGTGATCCAATAGTAGTACTTCTGTCAAACATTTCAGTCATATATTGACCTTCATGAGCATACCGACTGTAAGAAAGGGAGTAACTGATAAATATAGCAGGCTTGAAATGGTCCTATTAATTATCAACGCTTATCATTGGTGACAGTGGAGACGTGTCCTTTTAGCCCCCAAAGTGCCCACAGCGAGCGCTTTGGGGGCTAAAAGGACACGTCTCTACTGTCACCAATGATAAACGGTGGATACCCGATCTGCTCATCCTAACAGCCCCAATTTGTAGGTCACAGGACCACAAGTCTCAGATATATGTATAACTATAAACATTGAGGTCCAATAAGTTTTATAATAGGAGTTTTTTCCATTATACTTGAGAAAAGTGATGTGACATACCTATATTCCATTATGCCCTCTGCTTCCTCCCTAATAGTATAATAATAATAATCTTTATTTATATAGCGCCAACATATTCTGCAACACTTTACAATTCAAGAGTTCATATGCAACAGTCATAAGTAACAAAGTTAAAGATAATACAATAATTAAAGCAAAAACAATGATGACCCTGCTAGTAAGAACTTACTATCTACAATGAAGAGGGGGTGACAAAGTGCAGGTTCTTATTTACAATGATGGTCCCGCTATCTTGAGGAAATGGGGGGTAGATAAGGGCTGCATGCACTAGTCACCAGCCAATATTTGTAGTTCATATGTGTGCGATGCAGTATGATGGAGAATTATGTTCTGAGAAGTAGAGACTAGCTTATATATGAAAGGACTTTGATTAGGTAACATGATAGACAGCGCTACACAGATGTGTTTTTAGGGAGCGCCTAAAACTGTGTAAGATATGGTTAGTACTAATTTCTTGGGGTAGAGCATTCCAGAGGATTGGTACAACCCTGGAGAAGTCTTGGAGCCGGGAGTGTGAGGTACAAATTAATGCAGATGTTAATTGAAAATCGCTTATGGAGCATAACAACCGGGTATGCTGATAAACAGAAATGAGGGAAGAGATGCAGGGGGGAGTCCCACTGTGGAGATCTTTGTGGGTGAGAACAAGCAGTTTACATTGAATCTTATAATGCATGGGCAGCCAGTACAATGACTGGCAGAGAGTGGATGTGTCCGAGTAACAATTAGCCAGAGACATGACCCTGGCTGTTGCATTAAGGATAGACTGGAGAGGGGAAAGTCAAGTGGGGGGAGATCAAATAGTTGAGAATTACAGTAGTCGAGGCGGATGTGGATCAGGGCAACAGTGAGGGTTTTTGCTGTTTCTGTGGTGAGAAAGGAGTGGATTCTAGAGATGTTTTTTAGGTGCAAGCGGCAAGAGTGGCCAAGGGATTGCATATAAGAGGTGAACTATAGATCGGTGTCAAACATAACTCAGACAGCAAGCCTGCTGCCTAGGCGTGATTATGGTGCCACACAGAGAGGGAGATGTCAGATATAGGGAGGTGAGTAGATGGGGGGGCAGAAGAAGTTCAGTTTTGGAAAGGTTGAGTTTCAGATATAGAGCAGACATGATGTTGGAAACTGTGGTCAGACAGTCACTGGTGTTCTGTAGTACAGCGGGGTAAGGTCAATGGATGAAGTGTATAGTTGTGTGTCATCAGCATAAAGTAGGTACTGAAAGCCAAATTTGCTGATGATCTGTCCTATGAGGGCTGTATAGAGAGAGAATAGAAGAGTGCCAATAACTGAACCCTGAGGTACCCCAATAGTGAGAGGAAGAGGAGAAGAACTGGAGCCAGCAAATGATGCACTGAAGGAGTGGTAACAAAGATAGGAAGAGAACCATGAGAGAGCAGTGTTCTTTATGCCTATTGCTTGGAGCATAGAGAGTAGAAGGTGGTGGTCCACAGTGTTGAAAGCTGCAGAGTGGTCAAGCAGAAAGAGCAGAGAGTGGTCACTGCTATGTTTTGCTGTCAAAAGGTCCACTTTGATGAGTGAAGTTTCTGCAGAATGTAGGGGGCAGTGTTCTGAATTCTGCTCTTGGGCTCCCTCCGGTGGTTGTTGGTGGTAGTGCAGTTGTCTTGGGGTTGTAATCTGGGCAGGTGTTTCTGCTGATTGCAGCTCTATTAGGTATTTAGGTGTGCAGGATCCATGAGTCTGTGCCAGTTGTCCATTGTACTTGGAGGGATTGCACCTCTCTCTGGCTCCTCATGCCCTGCTGCAAATTCAGCTAAGATAAGTGTCTGTTTTTTTGTCTTTGTGCACACATGCAGTGTGCTTTGCAATTCAGTGCAATTTATTGTGTTTTTGTCCAGCTTAGACTTTGTTTGGATTTTTCAGTCATGCTGGATTCTCAGGAGATGCAGATATACTTTCTATGTCTTTAGTTAGATGTGGAATATTTGTATTATCTGCTGTGGATGTTTTTAGGATTTTAATACTGACCGCTTAGAATTCTGTCCTATCCTTTTCTATTTAGCTAGAAGTGCCTCTTTTGCTAAATCATGTTTTTCTGCCTGCGTGTGTCTTTCCTCTTATACTCACAGTCAATATTTGTGGGGGACTGCCTATCCTTTGGGGTTCTGCTCGGAGACAAGATAGAATTCCCATTTCCATCTATAGGGGTATTTAGTCCTCCGGCTGTGTTGAGATGTCTAGGACGTGTTAGGTACATCCCACGGCTACTTCTAGTTGCGGTGTTAGATTAGGGTTTGCGGTCAGTACAGGTACCACCTACTCCTGAGAAAGTCTCTCATGTGGCTCCAAGGTCACCAGATCATAACAGGGCAGAAGCTGGACTGTGATGGGTCTAGGAGAGAATGAGTGGAGAGGTACCGGGTAAGGCGGGAGCAGACCAGGCGCACCAAGAGTTTAGAGATAAAAGAGAGAGTGGTCTGTAGTTATTTGTGTAGGATAGATCGAGAGAGCGTTTTTTTAATGATAGAGTGTTTCAAGGAGGATGGGGAAAATACCAGAGGAGAAGGAGAGATTGGATATTATAATTAGGTGACTATTGATGATTGGAGAGAGAGAGACTGGAGTAGGTGTGAGGGAATGGGGTCAGTAGTGCATGTAGCAGGATGAGAAGAAAAGAGGAACCTGGAAACTACTTCTTCTATGACTGGGTCAAATGTGGAGAGTGAGCCAGATGAGATATGGGGATGGATAGGAGTCCCGACTCCCGACAATTGGTGGTTGGGAGCTGATTTCCTGATGGAGGTTTTCTATTTTCTCTGTAAAGTGTGAGGCCAGATCAACAGCACAAATGTCTGTGATAGGGGCCTGTTCTTTTGGACTGAGGAGCGAGTGAAAGGTGTTGAAAAGGTTTTTGGGGTTGTTTAACAGTGAGGATGTCAGGGTGGTGAAGGAGGTCTGTTTGACGAGGTGAAGGGCAGAGATATAGGTTATTAACATAAATTTATCATGGATAAAGTGTTCTGATGTGCAAGTTTTCTTCCATTGGTGTTCCGCACTCCAAGAGCATCGCTGGGGAAATTGAGTTTGCGATGAGATCCAGGACTGTTTTAGTCTGTGTTTGGAAGTTCTGAGGATGAGGGGCCCTACTTAGTCCAGGGTTCTTCTGAGAGTGTAATTGCAGTGATTTATAGCCAGATCAGGAAAGGAAAAACAGGACATTGGGGACCGTGATGAGTGTAGGGAGTCTGTAAGTATATTAGGGTTAATGGCTTGTAGATTTCTGAATGTGTGATAAGTAGGAGTGTGCTGGGGTGGGTGAGGATTTGTAAGCGTGAAGGAGAGAATTTTGTGGTCAGAGAGTGGAAGAGGTGAGTTATCTAGGTATGAGACTGAACAGAGCTGGACAAAGACCAGATCAAGGGGATTACCATCTTTCTGTGTCTCAGAGGTTGAGAACTGTGAGAGACCAAAAGAAGTGGTTAGAGACAAAAGCTGGGATGCAGATGGGGAGTGGAGCTGTTTATGGGGATGTTGAAGTCTCCCAGAATAAGAGTTGGAAATTCGGAGGACATGAAATGCAGTAGGCAGACAGAAAAATGATTAAGAAACTGGGTGGGTGAGCCTAATATGCTTGCCAGAGGCAAAGGAGGCCAAGTGTATGCTTCATGTGGAGATATTACTGTAGGGATGGATGCTACCAGCAATGGTCATGGTGCTGCTGTGAGAGAATCACAATTTTTTTGCAGTGGTGTGTTTTTATTTTACCACTTTTTCATTTAACATACTTTTTAGACACAAATATAGCATTTATGTGATTTAAAAAAAAATACCACATTTATCCAGCTCTAGAAAAATATTCAGTCAACCACAAATTCAAGGTAGGGTACATGTGATGCCCAAAAAGGCTAATGTAGCACCAGCCTTCCTGTAATATCGGTGTAGCATGCTTATGTCCCAATTTAAACAGGTGTGCCAAAATAAACTTGCACAGTTAAATATCTTGATTTAGTGTAATAATTTATTTTCAGCCTTTTGGTTAAGCAGATTAATTCCCTTTGCTCAAAAAGGACGAAGTAAGAACAAATGTCGCAAGGTAGGAACACGGTATAAAACTGCATCAATAGCCCTCGATATACCATAATTATGAGGTGTACGATTGCCAAATTGGAATATTGAAAAATGTATGCAAAAAGTAAAACATGAATATGTTTTCAAATACAAAACAAATATTATTAAAAATTAAATATATATAATATTATTATTAAATAAATATTATTTAAGTCAGGCTTTTGTGTTAAATGTGTTTTCTAAAAAAATGTTGTCAATTTATTTTCTTTTACATATCTCAGTCTGTAATAAAAATAAAGAATATAAATGTTGCACTGTTCACACTGGCCACTGAGCCATTATTAGACTCTAAATTTCTATTGTTTCAAGAAACAACACATGTACATGGCCACTATGATCAGGCCAAACCCCTAAGTTTTGTATTGAAGAATCATGTGAGCCTATGCAAAGGTCATTGTGAAGGAAGGAGGAGTAGGGACATTTGTGACATCACTTATTGTGATTGGTCAATTCTTTCTTATCAGCTATGTGTAAAGGTGTTAACTGTCATTGTAATCCTGCATCTACTGATAAGAAAACTGTAAACAGACAGGAAATATGAGTCTAAAAAAGCTCCAGTGGCCGATGTGAAATTTGTAAGATTACTATTTAGTTTTGATAATAGATATTGTGATGTGGAGAAAAAATAATTATTTTGGAAAATAAAATACAAGTAACACTAAAACCTGATTTACACAATAGAAGATAATTTGCATTCAAACGATGTCTGTCTTGGCCCCAATTTCTATGAAAATGGACAGCTCTTATAGGTTGTACACTTCAGATAAACATTGCCCAATTTTTTCCAGATCAGCCAACTGAGTAAAGTGTTTGGGGCAACTAAGCAACCCCTTCCTCCCCCAAGTACCATCAGCCTTCAAAATTGGAAACTTAGCAAAATCAAAATCATTGAGATTTCTTCCTTTTAAAAACTGATTATCTTTCTTAGTAGTTTGTTATAGAAGCAAGATCTGAGTCATTGCTTTCTGAATGACAATATTTGGTCTTTATAAAACCATACAATCACGTTCAATGCAAGCAATATGGGACTCTGGTTGTATTTCTGCAGCTGTCATGTTCCCTCTGCAGTGACAGTTAGTGAACCTATATATTAGTTCAAGAGGGTGGGAGAGGAACAAGGGTCCATCAGACAGTGGATTCTTTTTTAAGACAAAAGACCCCCTGCCTTGCACTTTTATCCACATGAGATCAAAGAGACAATTTGCATATGAAAGGCTTATAGTATTATGCAACTTAAATTAGCCAATCGCCACCCTGCCAGCTTTGAGACCTTCACAACAAAAACACTCACATCTGTTCAATCAATTGCTCTATCTTCTCTGTTTGTCCATTCTCAACTTTGCTTGTCAAGTCAATCAGTTTATTAGATCACGCTCCTGAAAAACATGCTTCCAGCTTTAGTTCTGAAATAAGGAGTCTTCACAAAAGAGGAGTCTAATAAAACATTGTTTAATCTTTGAAGAGTCTCTCTTCTTACTGATTTTTATTAAAGAGCAGAGAATGCTATATTTTGACCCTGGGCAATTCTATACTTCCAAAATTCTAGGATATATGAATTTTATCATTTCAGGTATTTTACCATTTGTCCAATCTATTTTATTGAAAAGAGTTTTTTTTTTCATGATAAAAGCCTAGAGAAATATTAGCAAGTAATATAAAAGTAAGTATCACTGGTACAAATTCAAGCATACTCCACCACAAATCATTACAAGTGCAAGGCTTTACAAGCAAAGCTATGTAGGGAAAACATATTTGCCATAGATGAAAATGGACTGATTTATGAGAAATTGTGTACATAAAAAGATGAAGATGTGGCCTACATCAACCCAATGAGATCATTAATTTCCCATTGGTAAAGGTTGATCAATATGTTTTACCTCCTGAAGTTTATATTGTTCTTGTGAGCAGACATGTTTGGCAACAAAATCGATACTTAGAGATGTCTTGGCTTTGCAGACAACCATGTCATGCATTATATTTCTTTTCCAGGTAGTATTTGCCTTGAACCAAACCCTCTTGCAGCAGGAAAGTCTTCGTGCTGGAAGTCTCCAAGCTCCATACACAACTGAGGACCTCATCAAACACTACAACTGTGGAGACCTGAACTCCATAATATTCAACCATGATTCTTCACAAGTATGATTGTACATTTTCTCAAAAACATTGCTGCGTATTGTTAAGGTTTATATCAGGAGAAAGGAACGTAGCTCCAGCTTTTGCTGCAAAAAAACTACTCTTTGATGTTGTGGCTCCATATATGTGATTTCTCAGGCTATCAGTATGCTGAAATCATGTTGAGCTTGTAGTGTAATATTTTCACCTCCTAATTATACACATATATCACACATTTTATTTCAAAAATATGTTAGATATACTTTAAGGAGATTATCTCCAAGAGAAACAAATTAGCTATAGATTTTAAGAACACACTGTACATAGACCAACTGGTATTCTGGGGTCACCCAATTACTATAGGTATAATGTCACAGCATGTGAGACCAGTATAACCCTGATATTACATAACAACTGATCGCTATTGTAAGATCATTTAGACAGAACATACAAGCTGTTGAAAGTTTAATAACTGGATGTCATTTTGTTGGGCTACTCAAGTAGGCCAAATAGAAAGGTCCGTCTGTGTGTGGCCAGTTTAGCATCTGCAGAAACGTTCCTATCAACGACTGCTTCATTGTTTAGTATGGTAGTGCTAGATACATGCTTTACATCTCCATTAGATACAAAATGTCGATATCTGTCCATTTTCAATGGGAATAACATGGAGTTCGTATTTTGTTAGAGCCCAGAAGTTTTTGTGGGATTGTCTCCAATGATCCGGAACTAGAGAATGTTATTCATACAGTTCCTTATTATGAATCTAGGTGAATTTTTATCGTATGACACAGATCAGGGGCACGCTGTTTGAGAATAATAGCATATTAGTAGCAGATTCAACAGAATGCTAAATTAAGCTGTGCTTTTCCTTATACATCCCTACAATTCAGTTTTGATTTTTTTTCAGGTGCCTAATTTTATAAATGTCACCTTGCCAGCACATGAACAAATAACTGCACAAGAGATTGATAATTATTTTCGCCAAGAGCTAATCTACAAAAGAAATGAACGAATGGGAAAGAGAGTGAAGGATCTGTTGGAAGAGTTTCCGGAAAAGAGCTTTTTCTTCGCTTTTGGTGCAGGTAAAGGTAGAATCAGATTTACGTCTCAGGGGTCTGTGAAGTCAAAGACCCCGATTCATTAAAACTGACGTTTCTTACGGGATATTCAGGAATAAGATGCGCTGAATGCATTAAGAAGCACACACCACTTAATGAATTTAGCACATTTTATCTGTGGAGTACGCCTCTGTGAGCATCACCAGAAATGTTACTCCAGTCCCGGTTTAGAGTAACTTTTCTATTGTAAGAACCACTGCCACCTTTGAAGAAATGTTAAAGATTTATAAGATACTTATGCATACATACACATAGTCAGGTGTTGTACAATTTAGTACATGGCATGTAGTATTGAATGGACACTACCTCTCCTGCTGTGTAAAGAGGATAAGCCAGCTCACCATATATGTAGATCCAAGAAGCATAGAAATATGCTCTGACCAGTGTCATGAGCAATGTGAAAAAGGAAGGGATTCTAGCTTCTTGTTCTGTAAAATTGATCCAAATTTATTCAAGCAATTAAATTGTCTATGCAAGTGCAAACAGGGGAGAGGGAAACAACATGGCAACACGTTTCGAACTCAAACAGCGTTCTTCCTCAAAGCTTAATGGGAATGAGTTGCCCATAAGTCGTATTTACATGTGAAGATGGTTCCAGTTGGGTAAAGGAATCACATGACATTTAAAACAAACATCTGAATCTTATGAAAACAATGACATATGAAATCAATGACATAAAATGCAAAAAACACAAGATTTGTGTAAAATGAGTAAAAATGAAAATATATAATACAAAAGAAAAAAAAGCCTTAATAGTGACATATCATATCGCAGCACAGATTTAAACCTTCCGTAAATCTAGTTCCCAGATTGAAGATCCAGAACGCTTCTCGGGTAAGTAGGATTCTTCTTAAATCTCCACCACGGGGAGGTGCTTTCAGTTTTTTAAAATTACAGTTGATATACTGTTTATTTGAAATGTTTGAATATTCTCAAAATTAACAAATGTGGTACTGAGACATGCAAATTTGCACATTTGGTAACGTGTAGCACAACACTTGTACAAACCATTAAAATTAAGCCAAGTGGCATTAAATTTCCTAAAATAGGTAGGCGATAGACCATTACCAAGAGAAGGAGCTTTCTTAGCTGCAATATTGCAACCAGACTTCAGAATGTTGGAAACTTCTTATAACACAGGAAGAAATTTGGTAATAATCTGTTTTATGGCATTGAATTGTGGACTAAACTGAATGGATAGAACAGGCTTTTTAGAGTTAGCGTTGGTTTTCAAGGAATTGCCATCATAATATTTGACTAAATTAGCCCTGTTTTTGAATTGGCAATATTATGGCCTAAATTGACGTCAGTCTAGTTTCAGCATATTCTGTTTCCTGTTCCCGATTATATTTATCATTACAACTGTGGGAAACTCTAATGTATTCACCCACTGGTATGAACTTAATAGTATGTTTGGGGTGACTGCTGGTTGCATGAAGGATAGTTTTCTCCGCAGTTGGTTTTCAATACATAGACGCAATTACATTCTGATTTGGGGTGCCACTAAGTTGCAGATCTAGAAAGGTAATGGTTGTAGGATGAAACATAGACGTGAATCTAAGATTGAAGTTGACATTGAGATATTCAACAAAAGAAACTATATCAGAAATATCACAGCGCCAGATACATAGGAGATCGTCGATGAAACGACCATACCAATAAATGTGTTAGAAAAAAATTGCATATTCCAGTACCACATTTGTTAATTTTGATAATACTCACACCTTTCAAATAAAACAGTATATCAACTGTAATTCTAAAAATATTATTTACTGTATCCGATGTACTGCTTTCATTTGCTATATATAGGGTGCACCAGCCGCAAGTTGAATGTCCGCATTAATGAACATTTACATGATAATTCTAATGTTAGCACTTTTTCTAATAGTAATATTTCCTCTGTGGCCAAACATTTTATCACTTGCCATAAGAGACAATCATCTTTGTTTGAAGTTCATGACATTGAAAGAGTGAAAGCACCTCCCCATGGTGGACATTTAAGAAGAATCCTACTTACCCGAGAGGCATTTTGGATCTTCAATCTGGGAACTAGATTTCAGGAAGGTTTAAATCTGTGCCGAGATATTATGTGTCAGTATTAAGGCTTTTTTTTGTATTATATATTTTCATTTTTACTCATTTTACACAAATCTTATGTTTTGTGTATTTTATGTCATTGCTTTCACATGTTATTGTTTTCATAGTATTCAGATATTTGTTTTAAATGTCATGTGATTCCTTTATCCAATTGGAACCATTCTCACATGTACTGTATATAAGATGTATGGGTAACTCACTCTATTGGCTTTGAGCAAAAACGCTGTTTGCGTACATTCGAAATGTGTTACCATGTTGTTTCCCTGTCCTCTGTTTGCACTTGCATGGACATTTTAACTGCTTGAATAAATTTGGATTAACTTTACCAATAAGAAGCTGGAATTCTTTCCCTTTTCACATACCTCTCCTACTACGTGAGCTATAGTCCATTCCTGAGGAACAAGGTGACCTTTCCTTCAGGGCTGCCCTTAGCTAGGACCTCTTTCATCTACTAGGAAACTCAGCCATGGAATAGTTACAATTTATTGGTAGATGCGGTGTAGACAGTCTAAAATATAAAGGCAGGCAGCTCTGAACAAAGTGTACAAACAACCGGAGGTATTTTTATAGACCATTTCAAATGCAACATTTTAGTTCCAGAAACAACAAAAATGAACATTTCTCAAGCATGACAACCAAGTCAATGTGATATACAAAGGGTGAACACTTAATACAACAATTACCATAAATTAAAATGGAACAATAAACATGAAAGTGACCGTGCAATGTATAACTATAAAGTGCACAAAGCCAAATATATGCAGTATATATATATATAATATATATATATATCTAATATATAAAGCTGAATGTGTGTGTGTGTGTATGTATGTATGTATGTATGTATGTCCGGGATTGGCATCTGAACCGTAGCAGCTACAGCCACAAAATTTTGCACAGTCACACGTCTGGACCCCGAGAGCGTCATAGGCTATGTTGTGAGGTGAAATTTTAACCCCGCGCTTTCCAATTCACCAAACAATTTTGCCCCTATCTACATAATGGGGAAAAAGTGAAAGGAAAAGTGTTGGAGGCGTCGCAGCTACAGGCACAAAATTTTGCACAGTCACACGTCTGGACCCTGAGAGCGTCAAAGCTATATTGTGAGGTGAAATTTTAACCCCGCGCTTTCCAATTCACCAAACAATTTTGCCCCTATCTACATAATGGGGAAAAAATGAAAGGAAAAGTGTTGGAGGCAAATTAACAGCTGCCAGATGTGAACAAGGGGGACTTAAAGAATGACAGCGATGGCACCAAAGAGTATATACTGTACAGTTGCTAAGGTGGGGCCCCAACATGGGATAATCACACCACCACGGGGATATGAACACACACACAAAATGCGCCACACACTACCACGTGCTCGAACACATATACCACCCTCAGTGCACATTTCACCACACATACACCAACCTCGCCACATAAAAGTAGAAACACAAAAGTCGCCGCTCAAAACTCGCCACGCGCAAAACTCTCCACATGCAAAACTCGCCACACGTGCAAAACTCGCCACACGCAAAACTTGCACACGCAGAAAAATTGCCACACGCAGAAAAATTGCCACATGCACAAAAGTTGCAACACATGCAAAAGTTGCCTCACACAAAACTTGCACATACTCAAAAGGCACCACACATAAAACTCGCCACGCGCAAAACTCGCCATGCGCAAAACTTGCTGCACACAACTTGCTACACTAACCTGTCACATGCAACTCGACACACAAAAAGTTGCTACACGCATGTCGCCACACAAAACTCATCTCACAAAAGTCCCTACATGCATGTCGCCACACGCAACTCAACACACACAACTTGACACACGAAACTCGCCCTAAAACACACACAAGTCTGGTATCCTTCAAAAATAAAAATCTGATTAATAAGCAGACAAACTACAAGAGCAACAAATGTACCATATAGGAATCCGGCAGCTGTCAGTCACATGACCAGTCTATTATGTGTATGTGTGAGCTAATATATACTGCCAGGGGGTGGGCTTACTGTTGGCTGGGGATTTATCAGGCTGCCATTTTAGCTTACAAATACTGAGGTAAAAATACTGACCAAATAACGTGTGAACGAGGGCTAATACAGGAGGAGATGGCATACAGCTATATACTATATACAGGAGATGACACACAGGTATATACTATTTACAGGGGAGATGACACACAGGTATATACTATATACAGGAGGAGATGACACACAGATATATACTATATACAGGAGAGATGACACACAGGTATATACTATATAGAGGAGGAGATGACATACAGGTACATACTACATACAGGAGGAGATGACATACAGGTATATACTATATACAGGAGGAGATGACACACAGGTATATACTATATACAGGAGCAGATTACCTACAGGTATATAGTATATACAGGAGGAGATGACACAGGTATATGCTATGTATAGGAGGAGATGACATACAGGTATATACTATATACAGGAGATGACACACAGATATATACTATATATAGGTGAGATGACACACAGGTATATACTATATACAGGAGATTACATACAGGTATATCTAATATATAAAGCTGAATGTGTGTATGTATGTATGTGTGTATGTCCGGGATTGGCATCTGTACCGTCGCAGCTACAGCCACAAAATTTTGCACAGTCACACGTCTGGACCCCGAGAGCGTCATAGGCTATGTTGTGAGGTGAAATTTTAACCCCGCGCGTTCCAATTCACCAAACAATTTTGCTCCTATCTACATAATGGGGAAAAAGTGAAGGGAAAAGTGTTGGAGGAAAATTGACAGCTGCCAGATGTGAACAATGAGGACTTAAAGAATGAGAGCGATGGCGACAAAGAGTATATACCGTACAGTTGCTAAGGTGGGGCCCCGACATGGGATACTCACCACACACGGGGATATGAACACAAACACAAAATGCGCCACACACTACCACGTGCTTGAACACATATACCACCCTCAGCACACATTTCACCACACACACACACCAACCTCGCCACATAAAAGTCGAAACACAAAAGTCACCACTCAAAACTCGCTACATGCAAAACTCGCCATATGCAAAACTAGGCTCACGCAAAACTCGCCACACGTGCAAAACTCACCTCATGGAAAACTCACCTCATGCAAAACTTGCACACACAGAAAAATTGCCACATGTACAAAAGTTGCACCACATGCAAAAGTTGCCTCACACAAAACTTGCACATACTCAAAATGCACCACACATAAAACTCGCCACGCGCAAAACTCGCCATGCACAAATCTTGCTGCACACAACTTGCTACACTAACCTGTCACATGCAACTCAACACACAAAATGTTGCTACACGCATGTCGCCACACAAAACTCATCTCACAAAAGTCGCTACATGCATGTCGCCACACGCAACTCAACACACACAACTTGACACATAAAACTCGCCCTAAAACACACACAAGTCTGGTATTGTCCTTCAAAAATAAAAATCTGATTAATAAGCAAACTACAAGAGCAACAAATGTACCATATAGGAAATACGGCAGCTGTCAGTCACATGACCTGTCTATTATGTGTATGTGTGAGCTAATATATACTGCCAGGGGGGAGGGCTTCCTGTTGGCTGGGGATTTATCAGGCTGCCAATAGCAACCAATCACAGCTCAGCTTCTATTTTGCTACAGTTAATTAACCTGAGCTCTGATTGGTTAATATAGGCAACAAAGACATTCTCAGTATAACAAAGCTAATATATGTTGTGAAATGCTTCTATTTGCTTAGTTTTTGCCTTTTAATAATTACATTTCTATCTATTTGTTTTGTGGTTTTTGTGTGCAGAATAAATTTTTGTTAACACATTCTATTTTGCTAACAGCAGTCATTAACCCGGGCGAAGCCGGGTAGTACAGCTAGTATATATATATATATATATAAATGTAATTACATAGCGTAGTAATAATACATGAAATCATATTCCTATAAAAAGAAGGCACATTCTGATACTACTTACTTAAATCTCTAAACATTTGTGAATGTCGTCCGCATCTTCTAAACCCACCATATGATCCGTCACTTGTCCTTACTATATAAGAAAAATGCCAGATATTGGCCAAACACTCATTCTAGGACCCATCCCCTAGCTGTGGAGCTGTGGGCTTTTCCTGTGTCCAGGACATATGATCTTTGACATCCTAATAATGTCTGTCAATTTATGTGTCCGTCAATCCTTTAATCCGTCCTATTAAGGGGGTTGTCCGGGACATTAACACTGATGGCCTATCCTTAGGATAGATCACTAATGTCTTATTTGAATAGGTGGCGGACGTGCGATACAGGGCAGCAATCACTGTACAGTTGACGGAGTAGTTCCAGCTGCCAACACCAGGAACTACTGATCGGTGGCATGCCGTGTGTCACATATCCACCGATCAAGCATTGATCACCTATCCTAAGGATAAGCTATCAGTGTTCAAGTCCCAAACAACCGCTTTGGTTCTTGCATTGCTTCCTAGATATTAGCTTGTAATGTTCACACACCTAAACACACATGAGAGTTTGACTAAAGTGAGCCTAATATCAGGGAATTTGTATCAGGTTACACTCACCTTCAGGTAAACCATCTGGAAAGGATAATCCTATTACCTCGTTGTATACTCACACAAAGCCTGCTGGCTAACAATGCCATCATGCATAAAGGTTTTTATTGCAGTCAGAAAGATCTGAATGTCACGTAGCGCTTTACTTGTTTTCTGATTGATAATATTTCATACACATTATATTTTACATTGATAGGTTTTACTTATGCCATACATGCTTACTATAGATGGATAGATAGATAGATAGATAGATAGATAGATAGATAGATAGATAGATAGATAGATAGATAGATAGATAGATGGATAGATCGATAAGCAGACCATGTACGATAGCCAGAACTAAGAGTGTTTCTTTCCCGTCACTGAGAATGACACCACCTTTGACTCTCCATATAGCATCCTAGCCGCTTTTCAGCAGCTGCTCAGTCATTCAAGTGACAGGTGGACAAGAATAAAAAAACAAACTTTATGTGTTTTAAAGGTAATGTTCCAATACCTTTCTCAACTGAAACTACATATGTGGTACCTCTTGTAAAATGTACATTTTATTATCACATATTAGATAATGGGAACAATATGTAAAAAAAATGTACACCCTATGGTTTAAAAGAACAATGCGAAACAGAAGCATTCCTAATTTTTATGACGAGGCAATCTTAACTAAGTTATCCCAAGAAATCAACAAATCAACCTTTCCTATAAAGCAGTCTAATTGATGGTCAGCTGATTGAGGGTAGTCCACTACGTGTGGTTATTGTCATGGAGACGCCTCCTCCTCATGGTCGTACATTTCGATAGGCTTACATAGAAGCCATTCAAATACATTTTGAAAACTGCATTAAGTGCTCCACATCATCCCACCCTCAGGACCCACATCTAGTAGATTGTGAGGCGGTTCCAGATTGTGACTTTTCACTTTGACTCACAGATAGGGATCCTGAATGTGGGGCACCATTCAATGAAATTCTTATGTCCTAACAAGACATATATACAAGGATTGATTCTACAGTTACTTCTAAAGAGAGTATTTAACTACTTTCTGACATTTTTGTTTTAATAATATGTCCCTGTGCCCTGGGCCTATCTGACCAGGGACGTATTATTACTGCATGGAGATCGCCCGTGCACACTGTCTGATTCTGACAGCTGACACCCGGCACTAAGTGCTAGGAGTGGTCAGACGGGGCTCCCAGCACTTTAACCCCCTAAATTCTGCAATCGAAAGTGATCGCAGGATTCCGGAAGCCAGCAGAGAGATGACAGCCCTTATGCCTTTGGATCAGAGACCCCGTGGCGGTTGCCATGGTAACCTGATGTCATCATGACGACATCCGAGTCACCAGAGCTAGGAAACTTGCTGATCATGCACAGTGCATGATCAGTAAGTTTCTGTCAGTGCAGAGCTGACAGTTTATACAGCGTGGGGATGTTGCTGCATCCCATGCTGTACAAGCGATCAGCCTGCAAAAAATTATAGTCCCATATTGGGACAAAGTAAAAAAGTTTTTAAATAAAGTTTTAAAAAAATTGTTTAAATAATTGTAAAAATATTAAAAAAATCTCAAAAAAAAAAAAAAAAAATCAAGATATTGTATCTATAAATAAATATTTGAATGAAAAAAAAAATCTAAACAATAAAAGTACTCATATTTAGTATTGCCGCATCCGCAATGACCCGACCTATAAAATTCTCCCACTAGTTAACCTCTTTAGTAAATACCATAAAAAAACTAAAAAAGTTATAGCTCTCAGAATAAAGCGATGAAAAAATAATTATTTTTTCTATAAAATAGTTTTTACTGTTTAAAAGCGCCAAAACATAGAAAAAAGCATAGAAAAAATGAGGTATAGCTCTCAAAATGTTGTGATGCAAAAACTATATTTTGCAAGAAAAATATACAGCAGCCAAACATAAAAACCAGATATAAATCTGGTATCGCTGTAATCGCACCGACCCGAAGAATAAAGTCGCCTAATCACTTATACTACATGAGGAACGGTGTAAAATATAAATAAAACCAATTCTTCACATGCTGTTGATTTTTTAATTCTGCCATCCAAAGATCGCAGTAAGGCCCATTTATCCTGCGCTCTGCATTGAGCGTTGCATCAGGGTTTCCATGTAAATCTCTGAAATACGTGATTCAGACAGAACCTGTGGTGGAAGATTCCCTATAATAAGGCAGATGGAGGCACTGTGAACGCCGTGATCCAGTGGTGTCTCTCGTTTTAGGATTCTATAAAAGTGCTCTCAGCCATAGTTTTCTGCACTTCTGAAAAGAAGGACACTGCTGAACAGAGGCCAGACGGAGTCCATAGTAACACTGGTGCCTCATTATACTGAATGGATCCATCGGCGGTTTCATCTGAATCATGTCATTCGGAGATTTAGATGGAAAGTAAGTGGTCAGTGTAGAGCGCCCGATAAATGTAATATCGAACGTTATGAAAAATGTTCCCAATAAAAGCTTCAACTCAATCCACAAAAAAAGCAAGTCCTTACTCAGGTCCATCATCTGTTAACGGAAATATAGGGGGCTTATAATAATAATAATAACACTGGTCAACAGCATTTTTGGTGCCAAAGATATTTCATCGAATTTAGGGTATTTTTGGGGTGCTGATTCTGAATATGTCATCAGTTTTGCCAGATTGGCTCAAGTTTTTGAGATTTTTGGTATCTTATTTATAGCACTTGTTGGTAAATGCGACGCATCATCTCATTAATTTCTTTGGATTAGTACTTGAACTGAGCAGTTCTCAATATAGTTTTGTGTTAATTAGTGTTCTAAAAGTTTGTTCATAGCTTGATTTTTGCACTAACTTTATGTTGTTGTCTGTTTTCCAGTGAAAAGCATGAACTCATCAAGAAGAAGTTGTCTTAACGATCCAGACTCATTCTGTTACATTTGTGGTGAATACACACTGCCAAAACATAGAAGAAACATAACAGACTTCGTAAAAAAAGTGTATTTTGCCTATTTTGGGGTTATGCTTGGGGACCAAGACAAGTTTTGGGCACCACACATAGTGTGCAAAGCATGTATCGAATTATTACGAAAATGGAGCAAAGGACAAAGAAAAAGCTTCAAATTTGGTGTTCCAATGGTGTGGAGAGAGCCAAAAAATCATCATGATGACTGTTATTTATGGTAAACACAGGTACAGGCACATCTTCACAATGAGGGACAGGCCTTCTTGCAGATTCCATGTTACTCCCATTTTCGTTTCTTATGCTTATTGAATCCTTGCACTTGCACTGCACAGAAATAACAGTCATCATGATGATTTTTTGGCTCTCTCCACACCATTGGAACACCAAATTTGAAGCTTTTTCTTTGTCCTTTGCTCCATTTTCGTAATAATTCGATACATGCTTTGCACACTATGTGTGGTGCCCAAAACTTGTCTTGGTCCCCAAGCATAACCCCAAAATAGGCAAAATACACTTTTTTTACGAAGTCTGTTATGTTTCTTCTATGTTTTGGCAGTGTGTATTCACCACAAATGTAACAGAATGAGTCTGGATCGTTAAGACAACTTCTTCTTGATGAGTTCATGCTTTTCACTGGAAAACAGACAACAACATAAAGTTAGTGCAAAAATCAAGCTATGAACAAACTTTTAGAACACTAATTAACACAAAACTATATTGAGAACTGCTCAGTTCAAGTACTAATCCAAAGAAATTAATGAGATGATGCGTCGCATTTACCAACAAGTGCTATAAATAAGATACCAAAAATGTCAAAAACTTGAGCCAATCTGGCAAAACTGATAGCATATTCAGAATCAGCACCCCAAAAATACCCCAAATTCATTAAAATATTTTGGACACCAGAAAAAAAATTTTTTTTTGTTGACCTGTGTAATTTTTATTTATATAGCGGCAATATATTCCGCAGCACTTTACATTATAGAGGGGACTTGTACAGACAATAGACATTACAGCATAACAATAAACACAGATGAAAACAGATTCCAAGAGGAATGAGGGCCCTGCTTGCAAGCTTATGGGTCGCCCCATGGGGCCATGGGGTACTCGGTACCAGGTCCTTTGGTTCACAGAGGGATGTCACCATGGCTGACCCGGTACATGGCCCTGGGACGTCCGTGTAAAAGGGAAAGGTCTTTAAAGGGATAGAGTTTATGTTCATGACGCCACCTGTGGTATTCGGTCAGAGTGACCAATGCTCCTTTAAGGGGTCCGCTGGGGTGATGTTATGGCAGCTAGATGGTATATCTTCCCACAGGTGAAGTATGTCCCCAGGGCTTTCCAGTGTGTAGATGGTGGTATGGTGAGAGGCGCAGAGAAGAACGAGGACACAAGGTTGCAGTCTCTTTACCTTTACTGAAGACTTCAGCATCCACAGTCCTGGGCACCAGATCACAGGGCAGGCAGAGTCCGGACGGTTTGGAGGCAAGTCCAGAGTTCCCTTGTCCAGGTGGAAATCAGTAGCCTTCCCTTGTGCTGCAGTGTTGTAGTTCCTTACTGCCTAAGGCTTCACATAAGGTCCTCACAGATGTAATGTCTTTCTCTCTGTGCCCCATATAGGATAGGACAAGCCCGTATGACTGGTGGCTTGAGGCTGTTTATAGGGACTCTAGCATGCCCCGGCCTCCATGGGTTGCCACCGTGCCTCTGGGTGTAGGGCAGACAGGTAACTTGCAATTAGCTGTCCTGCCGGTCTCTGGAGCAAAGCATAAAGGTCCTTACTCCCTCGGTGTTCCGGCTACCGGGCTTCTGTGCCTATGAAGGAGGCAACCTGTGTAGGGCTGGTCCCCTTCTGGTATCCTCTCCTTTGCTACGACTTCCTTCAGGCTCACTGCAATACAGTTCTGCCTTCTGTGTGTCTCTTCCTAGGAGCTGCAGCTCTGAGGGCATGCACAGCTCCGAGTCCTTTCTCCTTCGTTCACTGACAGGATCCCACCCCTGTCAGGGATCAACTAACTGAACAGAGCTCAGCCTGCAACTAACTAACTTTTCCTACAGGCGACCAGTTTTACCTATGTGGGGAGTGACCTAATAAATAGGAGCAGAAGCTCCCCCTGGTGGCCTGGAGTGTGAAATGTGTTGCATGTTTGTGATACCTGGATGCAGTTATCCTTCTTTGACTCCAAAAGTAATATCACTCTCCCCAAGAGGAAAACAATACCACTGCGATGACCAGGACCCTGGGGCACTGCACTTACAAACTATGAGAAAAAAGGGAAGACACGGGAGGTGTATGGTAACAATTGCTTTCGTTGTTCGGACCAGCCATAGTGTAAGGATCGGGTGTTCATATAAAGCTGCATGAACCAGTTAACAGCCTAAATATGTAACAGTACAGACACAGAGGGCATAAAGCATGTGTGAACATGATGCGGGGAACCTGATTATGGTTTAAGTTTTCTTTTTAATGGATTCCACGTTACTGGTAACACAAAGGCTCTGGAAAAGCGAAATGGCTCCTTACCCACCAAAAAAAATTCAACAAATTCTGTGCTCTCAAATCCAAATGCCCTATCCCTTCTGAGCCCACAGTGTACCTAAACAACATATATTGTCCATGTTTGACATGTCTGTAGTGATGAGAGTCCTTCTAACTTATGGGTGCATGTCTCCAGAAGCACAGACTGGGCATAACGTACTGATGACTGCCATTCACTGGTCACTACAGCGTACTGGTCACTTCTATGGCAGTTTGCAATTTTCACTCGGTAACATTCACTGCTGCATGTTTCTGGAAAATACCCATGGAGTCAAAATAGCCACTACACCTGTAGATAAATTCCCCAAGGGGTACAGTTTCCAAAATGGAGTCACTTGAGGAGGGATTCTGCTCTTTCAGCAATTAGGCTACGTTCACATTCGCGTTCTGCGCCGCAGCGTCGGGCGCTGCAGCGTCACCGCATGCGTCATGCGCCCCTATATTTAACATGGGGGCGCATGGACATGCGTTGCACTTGCGTTTTGTGACGCACGCGTCACTGTCGTGCATGCGTCAGGGCGCAGAGGACGCAGCAAGTTGCAGTTTTTTCTGCGCCCAAAGCCATGCAAAAGTGGACGCATGCGTCACAAAACGCTGCGTTGTGCATGCGTTTACATTTGCGTTGTGCGTTGCGTCGCCGACGCTGCGGCGCACAACGCAAATGTGAACGTAGCCTTAGAGGCTTAGTTTATGGAGTCCGCAATCTGTTCTAGGAAAATCTGCTCTCCAGGAGGTAAATAGTGCTCCGTTCCTCTCGAGTCTCTCCATATGACTAAGTAGTACTGTACAGCCTGTACGGGGTATTGCCACATTCAGTATAAATTATGGGACAAATTTTGGTGCCATTTTTATCCAGTTTGTATGTGAAAATTTAAAATCTGGGGCTAAAGCAAAATTTTGGTGGTAAAAATGTAGTTTATTTTTGTTCACTGCCCAATGGTATAAAATTCTGTGACACACCCATGGTGTCAATATGATCACTGCACCCCTTGATGAATTCATTGAGAGGTGTAGTTTGTAAAATGGGGTCACATGGGGGGTTCTGCTTTTTTGGCACCTTATGGGCTCTCGCAGTGGGTCATGGCAGCTGCGAACCATAACAGTAAAATCTGGTGCTCCTTGCCTTCTCAGCTTTGCACTGTACCTAAAAAATATTTCCTGATTACATGTAGGGTATTTGCACACTCAGGAAAAATGGACCTCAGTTTGTTGTGAAAAAATTTCCTATTAGCCCTTAGAAAAGTTAAGAACTTTGGGATAAAACAACATTTTAGTGGTAAAAATGTAATTTATTCTTTCTTCACCGCTCAGTGGTATAAAATTCTGTGAGGCACATGTGGTGTTAATATGATCACTGCACCCCTAGATGAATTCACTGGGAAGTGTAGTTTGTAAAATGAGTTCACATATAGGGGGTTTCTGTTGTTCTGGCACCTCAGGGGCTCTGCCAATGTGACATGGCACCCTCAAACCATTCCAGCAAAATCTGAACTCCAATATGGCGCCTCTTCCCTTCTGAGCTTTGCACTGTGCCTCAAAAGTAGTGTTCCCCCACATATGGGGTATGGGCGTACTCAGGAGAAATTGCACTACAAATTGTATGGTGCAATTTCTCCTGTTACCCTCATGAAAATGCAATAACATTTTTGTGGGGAAAATGTGATCAATGTTATAAACCTCTGTGAAACACTTGGGGGTTCAAGGTTGTCACCATGAATCTAAATACATTCCTTGAGGGGTCTAGGTTTCCAAAATGGGGTCACTTGTTGGGGGTTTCCACTGTTTAGGCACATCAGGGGCTTCCAAATGGGACAGGACGTACACTAATGATTCCAGGATATTTTACATTTTAAAAGTCAAATGAGGCTCTTTCCCTTTCAAGTCCTGCCGTGCACCCAAACAGTAGTTTTCTCCTTCATATGGGGTATTGATGTACTTAGAAGAAATTGAACAACAAATTGTATGGTGCAATTTCTCCTGTTACCCTTATGAAAATGCAATGTTTTGTGCTAAAAACATATTTATAGGGAAAATTTGATTTTTTTAAGTTTTTACGACTGAACGTTATAAACTTCTGTGAAGCACCTGAGGGTTCAATATGCTCACCACACATCTAGATCAGTTCCCTGAGAGGTCTAGTCTCCAAAATGGTGTCACTTGTGGGGAATTTTTACTGTTTTGGCACATCAGTGGCTCTCCAAGCCCGACATGGCGTCCGCCAATTGTTCCAGTAATTTTTACATTCAAAAAGTCAAATGGTGCTCCTTCCCTTCTGAGCTCTGCCATGCGCCCAACCAGTGGTTTTCTCTTATTGGGTATTGGCATGCTCAGGATAAATTAGACAACAAATGTTGGTGTCCATTTCTTCCTGTTACCCTTATCGAAATTAAAAAATTTGGATCCGAAGTAAATTTTTTGTGAAAAAAAGTTAAATGTTAATTTTTTTTTCCACATTCCAAAAATTCCTTTAAAGCACCTGAAAGGTTAATAAACTTCTTGAATGTGGTTTTGAGCACCATGAGGGGTACAGTTTTTAGAAAGGTGTCACTTTTGGTTACCTTCTATCACAAAGACCCCTCAAAGTGATTTCAAATGTGATGTGGTTCTGAAAAAAAAGTTGTTTTTTTATTTTGTTGTAAAAATGAGAAATCGCTGGTCAACTTTTAACCATTATAACTTCCCTCTGGCAAACAAGACTTAATACTTGGTGGTAAAACCCTTGTTGGCAAGCACAGCAGTTAGACTTTTTTGTAGTTGATGATGAGCTTTGTACACATGTCAGGAGGAATTTTGGCCCACTCCTCTTTGCAGGAAGGAGCTTTTATCCGAAACATGTGTAGGGGCATGCGGGTTGACCAGGAGACTCCACTGTCACACTCTGCCGGTTAATTAGCAGGCATGATCTTTATATTATCTGTTAACCCTACTATTTAAAGGCACAGTGTACTATTAGGCAACTCTGGCCAGCACATTTTCAGCTCATTATATTGATGTGCTGAGTACACACTACTACTAGTTGCTTTATAAATGCCTCCTTAAATACCATTACGGTACTTTAATACAACAATATGCATGATAACTATTGTGATGTATGTTTTTCATTGGATCTGATGCTATTATGGTCTATGACTTTGACTTCTAATTATATTATGTAATTGGTCTTGCACTCCGCACTGCATGGCTGTTTGTTTGCCTACTTTTTATCTCGTCTGCCTTTACTTGTTCATGTGACCAATAAAGTTATTGTCTTTTGTACCTATGGACTACATGATTGTGTTTTTTTGGTTTGTCCCCATCGTTGCAGTATTGCTACAGTATGTCCTATTTGGTCCTATATGTAGTTCAGGGGTCTTATATGAATTAGTACATTACTGATAATTCTGCATTTTTTTCAATTTTTTTATACCACTAATTTTCTCCCTGACACATGAAATGTTTGTCATTGCCAGTACACAATATGGTAAAATCAATGGTGTCGTTAAAAAGTAAAACTCGTCCCACAAAATCAAGCCCTCACTCACCTCACATGGCCATATTAATGTAAAAATAGAAAAATTATGGCTCTGGAAAGAAGGGGAGCGAAACACGAAAATACAATAATGGAAAATTGCCAGGTCGTGAAGGGGGTTAATGTGTATAAGGCCATAAAGTCACACAGAGGTTTAGAGGTGGATTTTGAAGCAGATCCATCAATGTGAACATAAGGTTAGGCATAAACATTGCAAGACCTACATCATTATTAGGGAATTTCATTGTTAAATTGAAAAAAGTGCACAACGGCCTGCTACAGTTATTGCTTCACCTTAGTGTAGGACAATAAAGAGAATCCTTTTTATGTAGTAATCATTCACACTATTGTTTTACTCTATGTGCAGGTCATTTCATGGGAAATAATACTGTCATTGATATTTTAAAACGGTACGGCTATGATGTGTACCACACCCCTGCCGGAAAGTCGATCATGAGGTAAGGCAATGGTATTGTGCTTGTACTTTATGTAAAGTGAACACCAATGTGTGCAGATATCAGTAATTGGAATCCACACGACCAATTCTCTACATCCGAGAAAAACAGTCCGATTCATTCTGATCAGACTTTGATCTGAGTGTGTTCAGAATTTCATCAAAGTGGCATCAGTTTTTCTCACATGTGGAGAGAAAAAAAATGTCTCCATTCTGTCAGTCCATGAAAAATGTTTTCATGGACCCATAGACATTGCCGATTTTGATCCTATACTCTGATTTTTTCCAACGGACCACTGGGTAAGAGGAAATATTGGGCATGTGTACAGCCCCATAGAATATTGTAGGTATGAAAACCACGGATAGCACTCAGACGAGAAAATCAGTTGTGTGCACAAGGCCTTATTGAAATGTGCTCCTGTCTTTCCTAAGTGAGGGTTCCTATTTGCCTTTGGAAGCAGTCTGTGTAAAGTTGACTATACACTTTAGATCGCCGTTAGCCAAATGCTTATTCCCATCTTGCTTGTTCCTATCCATTTAGAACTTAAAGAGGACTTGTTACCAGGTCAAAAGTGGGCAGATTTTGCTCATATTTTATTTTTGCTGCTCCCCTGAGTGTTCTATCTTTTTTTTTTCAAAATCTGATATACTGTTGGAGAGTTATGGACCTTTTTATTTAGTGCTAATTAATATGTTCATTACAAAGTGGGCGGTGCTCACAGAATGATTATGCAGAGCAGCCTAAAACCACACCCTCAGAGAGTCCCATGAGCCACACCTACTTGTAAAAGACCATAAAACGTAGCATGTAATAAAAAGACCCATATCTCACAAACCGTATGGTGGGTTTAAAAAAAATATATAAATCCTGAATACTCAGGGCATCAGCGGGAATAAAATAAAAGCAAAAATGGCCCTTTTGACCTGGCAGGTTCACTTTAAGGATGTTGAAATCTAACATGTTTGACCCCACATTCCCAAAAAAAGAACCTAAGGACGTTGAACTCCAATGTGCCTGAGCCCTTTTTTTCCCCAAAACACAAGAATGCTGTAATCCAATGTGTATGGCTCCTCTTTTCCCCAATATCTGCTCTCGGGGGAAAGTCAGTACACCAGTATACGCAGTAAAGGAAGCTATCATCACAAAATGATTGTTAAAAGTGTTTGCATTAAATGTCTTCTTCTATCTATTTATTTTTTTGGCAATGATTTGTTTTTCATTTCACGATCTTTGTTAAAATTAAAAAAACCTTGTCATTTGTCTGCAAAAAATTCTAGAATGACAGGAAATTAGAATTTAAAATGGCCAAGTGACAAATGTAAAAGCTGCAAGATTGCTAATTTGTTTATTTTTTTATAAAGATTGTGATAGAAAAAAAACATTGCAACAAGTGTCTAAAAATTACATGTAGCAAAAAAAATGATTTTCTGAAAACTTTTCTTTCATATAGTAGGTGTAATAACAATAATATTAGCAAATACCTCCAATTAGAAATGTAGTATAGTTTTTATGATTCACTATGTCTTTTTCCTCATGTTCAGGCATTGCAGGACCTTAGGTATCCATGGTTATGACCACTAGCGACCAGTGGTCACTATGTCAGTGACCGTAACCATGGATACCTAATGTCCTGTGAATCAGAAAAAACATACTACATTTCTATTTGCAGGTATTTGCTAATATTGTTATTACATCTGCTACATATTGTGATAGGATCTTGGAGATGGGAATACCCATTTAAGGCTATGTTCCCACAATAAGCTTTTGGTGAATTTTTGATGTAGTAGATTTTCTGCACCCATTAACCCCGTCACAACCGACGATGTATGTTTATGGCATCGGCCGTGTCCCTACCCACATATTTCCCTGCACTGGATGACTAATTTAATCAGATATCAAGAGTCTCTAACAGCCGTGGTTGGATCCGAGGTCCACCCATGCTGTTAACTAATTAAATGGTGCTGTCAATCACTGACAGTGGCATTTAACACATGCAGACAGGAAGAGTGCCCGTTACGTGATCGTGGGGCACCGATGGGTTGCCATGACAGCTGGGGGTATGCTGAAGTCCCCCGTGCTTGTCATCATGATCCCCCTGTGAATGCTGCTATGATATACATGTATAGCACAGATAATTCGATGATCGCAACTTCAAGTCTCCTAAGGGGACTATTAACTACAGTAAAAAGTAAAAAAAATACATTTTAAATATTAAAAAAAAAACACAAATGTTTAAATCACCACCCTTTTGCCCCCGTAAAAATAAAACCATTAAAAAATATACATTTTCCCATCTTCAATCTCAATAATGTTGAGAGTGTGTCTTCATAAAGATTTTATCTCAGAATTTAGAGTTTTGCTAATGACCAATTTTGGTAGAGAAAGAAGCAGATTTCTCTCATAAGAAATATTACAAAGTTGCTTATTTTCATGTGTACTACTGGCTTATAGTAAAAAAAAAGAAGGAAAAACGCGCACTCTAGCTTGGGAGGTGCTGGCTGAACGTGAAAATGTTCCACTGACCGTAATCCAGAGGATGAACAGTCGCACTCAGTGTCATATAATTTGCAAGAAAGGATTTATTTCAATCACCAGATAAAGAAAATTGCTTCCCTGCAGTAGAGAAATGCAAACTATTCCATAAGGTAACGTTTTGACCATGTCCCTGGTCTTTATCAAACCTTATAATAGAGATTCAAGGAAGGGTAGAGTAGTGTAAAGTTGATAAATACTGATGCTTTCGGAATCACCAGTGATTCCCACAGCAGTACTAGACAAGCCCACAATGGGATTTCAGTATTTATCAACTTTACACTACTCTACCCTTCCTTGAATCTCTATTATAAGGTTTGGTAAAGACCAGGGACATGGTCGAAACGTTACCTTATGGGATAGTTTGCATTTCTCTACTGCGGTGAAGCAATTTTCTTGGTCTGGTCTTGTGATTGAAATAAATCCCTTTTTTTGCAAATTATATGAGACTCTGAGTGTGACTGTTTATCCTCTGGATTACTATTGGTTTATGAAATGAAAATTAAACCGACAGTTATTCTTTAATAATTAATAGTCTGTCTTTGACATGTAGTCTAATTGTTTTACAATTTGTAGACCTGCTTTAAAGGAACCTGTTAGTTGGTTGATGCTACCCAAACCATGGGTGCTATGAATCAGAGCTGGGCTTCACCATTGCAGTCATGTGTGTCTTGGAGAGACAAGATGTGTCTGATGCAGCTTCTCACCACCCCCTCCAGGTGATTGACAGGTCTTGCCCATGTTCATACAATCATACAGCCAGGCTCTGATTCATGCTCCTGGTGGTTTGACCAACTTAAATAATAGGATCCCTTTTAAGGAAATCTATTTCACTCATAAAATCTTTCTAATGATGAAACCTGTCTTTGTTTCTTTTTGAAAGTGGCAAAACAAAAAAGTTATCACCTTCACCAGCCTCAATGTCATCAGCTACATGTGCATTTTCTTCCAAAATGAGGCATAAAATGAACCCTCGCAAAGAGAAGGAGATGACACCAAACATGCTCATGTCGGATAATGTAGACATAATGGACAAGAATGACAGGAAGTATAAAAAGAAGAAGCCAAAGAAAGACAAACATCGTCATTTTAGTGACCTCTGGGTTCGAATTCAAGACAGGTAAGAAAAATTAGATTCACTTTTTGGATATTGACCTTGTGCTGTGGACACCGACCCACAGCGGGCAAGTAGTCAATACGCACACATATTTTTCCATGTGAACACACAGTTTGCTCTGCTTGAAATAAAATGAAACATGCCATGGATGCGTTTGACTTGTTGGAATGATTTGCTCATTTAAGTCAATGAGTAGATAAAAACGCGGGAAGCCATACAGACACCTTCTGTAAGGCACATGTTTTTCATGGATCTGCTACATTATTACATCTTTTTTGTAGAGATATAAATGGATCTCAGTACAGATGACAAAAACTGATATATGGGTGTGATTTTTCCAATCTGGATCCCTATATGGATGAAAAATTATGTTTTTCATAGAGAAAAATGGACGGTCTTTCATATGCTTGTGTGAATTTCAACTTCTTTCATGTACAGTATATAACTGGAGAAGATTCTAGATTTTTCTAGTTTAACCCCTTTACCCCCAAGGGTGGTTTGCACGTTAATGACCGGGCCAATTTTTACAATTCTGACCACTGTCCCTTTATGAGGTTATAACTTTGGAACGCTTCAACGGATCTTGGCGATTCTGACACTGTTTTCTCATGACATATTGTACTTCATGATAGTGGTAAAATTTCTTCGATATAACTTGCGTTTATTTGTGAAAAAAATGGAAATTTGGCGAAAATTTTGAAAATTTCGCAATTTTCCAACTTTGAATTTTTATGCCCTTAAATCACAGAGATATGTCACACAAAATACTTAATAGGTAACATTTCCCACATGTCTACTTTACATCAGCACAATTTAGGAACCAAAATTTCTTTTGTTAGGGAGTTATAAGGGTTAAAAGTTGACCAGCAATTTCTCATTTTTACAACACCATTTTTTTTAGGGACCACATCTCATTTGAAGTCATTTTGAGGGGTCTATATGATAGAAAATACCCAAGTGTGACACCATTCTAAAAACTGCACCCCTCAAGGTGCTCAAAACCACATTCAAAAAATTTATTAACCCTTCAGGTGTTTCACAGGAATTTTTGGAATGTTTAAATAAAAATTAACATTTAAATTTTTTTTACGCAAAATTTATTTCAGCTCCAATTTGTTTTATTTTACCAAGGGTAACAGGAGAAAATGGACCCCAAAAGTTGTTGTACAATTTGTGCTGAGTACGCTGATACCCCATATGTGGGGGTAAACCACTGTTTGGGCGCACCGCAGAGCTCGGAAGGGAAGGAGCGCCATTTGACTTTTCAATGCAAAATTGACTGGAATTGAGATGGAACGCCATGTTGGGTTTGGAGAGCCCCTGATGTTCCTAAAAATTGAAACCCCCCACAAGTGACACCATTTTTAAAAGTAGACCCCCTAAGGAACTGATCTAGATGTGTGGTGAGCACTTTGACCCACCAAGTGCTTCACAGAAGTTTATAATGCAGAGCCATAAAAATAAAAAATCATATTTTTTCACAAAAATTATCTTTTTGCCCCCAATTTTTTATTTTCCCAAGGGTAAGAGAAGAAATTGGACCCCAAAAGTTGTTGTGCAATTTGTCCTGAGTACGCCGATACCCCATATGTGGGGGTAAACCACTGTTTGGGCGCATAGCAGAGCTCGGAAGGGAAGGAGCGCCATTTGACTTTTCAATGCAAAATTGACTGGAATTAAGATGGGACGCCATGTCGCGTTTGGAGAGCCCCTGATGTGCCTAAACATTAAACCCCCCACAAGTGACACCATTTTGGAAAGTAGACCCCTAAGGAACTTATCTAGATGTGTTTTGAGAGCTTTGATCCCTCAAGTGTTTCACTACAGTTTATAACGCAGAGCCGTGAAAATAAAAAATCCTTTTTTTCCACAAAAATGATTTTTTAGCCCCCAGTTTTGTAATTTCCCAAGGGTAACAGGAGAAATTGGACCCCAAATGTTGTTGTCCAATTTGTCCTGAGTACGCTGATACCCCATATGTGGGGGGGAACCACTGTTTGGGCGCATGGCAGAGCTCGGGAGGGAAGGAGCGCCATTTGGAATGCAGACTTAGATGGATTGGTTTGCAGGCGTCACGTTGCATTTGCAGAGCCCCTGATGTACCCAAACTGTAGAAACCCCCCACAAGTGACCCCATATTGGAAACTAGACCTCCCAAGGAACTTATCTAGATGTGTTGTGAGAACTTTGAACCCCCAAGTGTTTCACTACAGTTTACAACGCAGAGTCGTGAAAATAAAAAATATTTCTTTCCACAAAAATGATTTTTAGCCCCCCAAATTTATATTTTTCCAAGGGTAACAAGAGAACTTGGACCCCAAAAGTTGTTGTCCAATTTGTCCCGAGTACGCTGATGCCCCATATGTTGGGGTAAACCCCTGTTTGGGCGCACGGGAAAGCTCGGAAAGGAAGGAGCACTGTTTTACTTTTTCAATGCAGAATTGGCTGGAATTGAGATCGGACGCCATGTCACGTTTGGAGAGTCCCTGATGTGCCTAAACAGTGGAAACTCCCCAGTTCTAACTGAAACCCTAATCCAAACACACCCCTAACCCTAATCCCAACGGTAACCCTAACCACACCCCTAACCCTGACACACCCCTAACTCTAATCCTAACCCTAATCCCAACCATAAATGTAATCCAAATCCTAACCCTAACTTTAGCCCCAACCCTAACCCTAACTTTAGCCCCAACCCTAACCCTAACTTTAGCTCCAACCCTAGCCCCAAACCTAGCCCTAACCCTAGCCCTAACCCTAACCCTAGCCCTAACCCTAGCCCTAACCCTAACCCTAACCCTAGCCCTAACCCTAGCCCTGACCCAGCCCTAACCCTAACCCTAGCCCTAACCCTAACCCTAGCCCTAACCCTAATGGGAAAATAGAAATAAATACATTTTTTTAATTTTATTATTTTTCCCTAACTAAGGGGGTGATGAAGGGGGGTTTGATTTACTTTTATAGCATTTTTTATGGCAGATTTTTATGATTGGCAGCCGTCACACACTAAAAGACGCTTTTTATAGCAATAAAGTTTTTGCGTCTCCACATTTTGAGACCTATAATTTTTCCATATTTTGGTCCACAGAGTCATGTGAGGTCTTGTTTTTTGCAGGACGAGTTTACGTTTTTATTGGTAACATTTTCGGACATGTGACAGTTTTTGATCGCTTTTTATTCGGATTTTTGTGAGGCAGAATGACAAAAAACCAGCTATTCATGAATTTCTTTTGGGGGAGGCATTTATACCGTTCCACATTTGGTAAAATTGATAAAGCAGTTTTATTCTTTGGGTCAGTACGATTACAGCGATACCTCAATTTATATCATTTTTTTATGCTTTGGCGCTTTTATACGATAAAAACTATTTTATAGAATAAATAATTATTTTGGCATTGCTTTATTCTGAGGACTATAACTTTTTTATTTTTTCTTTTATGATGCTGTATGACAGCTCATTTTTTGCGGGACAAGATGACGTTTTCAGCGTTACCATGGTTATTTATATCTGTCTTTTTGATCTCGTATTATTCCACTTTTTGTTTGGTGGTATGATAATAAAGCGTTGCTTTTTGCCTCTTTTTTTTTTTTTTTCCTACGGTGTTCACTGAAGGGGTTAACTAGTGATATAGTTTTATAGATGGGGTCGTTACGGACGCGGCGATACTAAATATGTGTACTTTTATTGTTTTTTTATTATTTAGAGATTATTTAGATAAAGAAATGTATTTATGGGAATAATATATATAGATTTTTTTCTTTATTTAGGAATTTTTTTTTTTTTTTTTACACATGTGGAAATTTTTTTTTTTACTTTGTCCCAAGGGGCGACATCACAGATCGCTGATCTGACAGTTTGCACAGCACTCTGTCAGATCACCGATCTGACTTACAGCACTGCAGGCTTACCAAGCGCCTGCTCTGAGCAGGCACTTGGTAAGCCACCTCCCTCCCTGCAGGACCCGGATGCCGTGGCCATCTAGGATCCGGGCACCTGCAGCGAGGAGGAGGTAAGAGACCCTCGCAGCAACGCGATCACATCGCGTTGCTCCGGGGGTCTCAGGGAAGCACGCAGGGAGCCCCCTCCCTGCGCGATGCTTCCCTGAACTGCCGGCACACCGCGATCATGTTTGATCACGGTGTGCCGGGGGTTAATGTGCCGGGGGCGGTCCGTGACCACTCCTGGCACATAGTGCCGGATGTCAGCTGCGATAGTCAGCTGACACCCGGCCGCGATCGGCCACGCTCCCCCCGTGAGCGCCGCCGATCGCGCTGGACGTACTATCCCGTCGGTGGTCATACGGGCCCACCCCACCTCGATGGGATAGTACGTCCAATGTCAGAAAGGGGTTAAGTTGGAAAACAAAAGCTAACGGAAAATGTCCTGCTTAACCTTGTCCAATATAAACTATTTTAAAAAGTTAAAGCACCACTCCAGCGTTTAGTTTTTCTTTCAGCGTTGGAGTGGCGATTTATATGTAAGCCCCAAGCCCCCGGTCATATACTCACCGTCCGGTGTCTTCACCGTGTTTTGCTCCACTCTGGTCCCGCGACATCATCTTGTGAACTAATCTTCTGACTGGCTGTAAGTCCGGAGCTACGTCACACACTCTCAGTACAAGTCTATGAACCAGAAGGAGCCCTAACATAGACTTGTATTGAAAAGTAACCTCCGATCCATGAAACACTGGAGCTGCTGGTAGGTAACTTTTCGCAAGAGACCAACGGGAACGATGCTGGAAAACCATAACCATGAAGGCGGTGGCAGGTGAGTATCAGACAGGCAGCAGGGAAATTAAATAAAAACAAAACCCGCTGGAGTGGTGCAAGTGCAAGTCTCACCGGTGAGTGGACTTGCACTACATTGCACAATATTGTCTGCAGTATTTTATGTGAGCAAATGGCAGTGCTCCTGATACAAGGCCTTATACAGACGTCTGTGTTTCCAGTACATGTTGTGTCGTTTTTTTTCACATACACCATATATGCCCATTATAATTTATGCTGCTATTTATCTATTCATATCTCCATGTTTTTTCTCAGACCATGTGTTTGTTTAAAACTCTCAGACACATGTCCATTTTCTTCCTGCAGCACATGAAAAAGAGCCAATACAAGTCTATGAGTCTATGAAACACACGTACAGCACACGGATGGCGTCAATGTACCATATGTGTGCGGTCTGTATTTAACATCGCTAAATATAAGAGAAGTTTTGAAATTTATTTATTTTTTAATCTATCCATTAAAAACTCTGTTGACACAGTGATGGTAAAAACAAACACACGGATGACACACTGATGACACCAACACCTTTTTTTCACATACGTGTTGAAAAACCAATGTCTTAATGAGGTCTAAGTAACATTCCTTCACTTGACCATGAAATTGTCCGTAACAAAATAAGCTACATACAGCTAATGTTATGGCATGGAACCAGTCATACAGACTATGTGTAACTCCCCAGGTAACCGGTTGTTACAGTGATATTGCCTTCCTTTTGGGGAGGGTGATGTCACGCTTGGAAGCAAGGGAGATTCTTTCTATCAGGTAAGGCACTCACATTCAACACATCTGAATCTAGGACAGGAGGCGGAGCTCAGGACCCGGATTCAGGGGAGCTTCCTTAGACTTTATGTATCCTGGTCTGGAGAAGGAGTCAGCCAGTTGTAGAGAGTAGCAGAGGAGTGAGGAGAGGGGAAGGACATCTGGAAGAGACGGAGGGGCTGCACAGCCGCATAGGAGCTGTGGCCCCTGGAAAGAGTGAGAACTTGAAGGAGTTGAATAGTGGAGGAGTTTAGAGGGAAGAAGCACAGAGGAGGAATAGGCTCAGGAGGGGAACAGCGGAAGGACACCCTAGGAGCCAGAGCGCAGAAATCTGGTACCAGGAGACTGAGGTCATGTTGTTCTCCAGGATGCGTGACAGTACCGGAGTGCATAGGACTGTATGTCAATTGCTCACATTAAGTCTGAGGTGAAGCAATAACCTGAGAGCCCGGGTCATGATAGAGACCCTATAAACAGGCTCACACTGCCTATCATACAGACATCTGTCTTAGGATAGGAGAGAGGGGACTTTGCAACTAAGCTTTAAGCAGCAGGGACGTCGCCAACTAAAGTAGTGCAAGTAGGAAAGGCTTACGGACCTCACCTGGGAGAGGGATCCCCTGTTGCCTCCAAGCCGGTCGGACCACAGCTACCCGGCACTTGATACCCTGGACTAGGGACTGCTATCATCAGTAAACCAGGTAAATACTGCAAACCTGTGTCCTCGTTCTTTGCCATACCATCCACCACACCATCGGTGCCCTACACCTGGGAAGCCCTGGGGACCCCGCTTCACCTGCGGGAAAGGTCACCATCTTGCTGCATACCATCACCCCAGAGGACCCCTTTAACCCCTTCCCGACCTGTGGCACAGTGTATGCTTCATGAAACTCGGTGCCAATCCGACCTGTGACGCATATGCTGTTTGATGAATGATCGCGCTCCTGCAGGTCGGGTGAAAGGGGTAACTGTAATTTCACCCGACCTGCAGGGACAGGGGGAGTGGTACTTCAGCCCAGGGTGGTGGCTTCGTCTCCCCTGTGGCTACGATCGCTGTGATTGGCTGTTGAAAGTGACATTTCACTTTCAATCAGAGCAATCGTAATATTTTACCAATGAAAATTGGTGAAATATTACAATTCAGCCATAGCCGATGCTGCAATATCATCGGCCATGGCTGAAGACCGCGATCTGCCCCCGCCACCGATCCACTGCCCCGTCCTCTGTCCTGTCTTCTGCTTTCCTCCGCTCCCCTCCATCCTCCTGTCCGCTCCCCCCACAGTCCGATCTCACCCCCCATGGTCCAATCCTGCCCCCACATACTTACCGAGCTCCGGTGTCCCTCCCGGTGTCCGTCTTCTCCATGGGCGCCGCCATCTTCCAAAACGGCAGGCGCATGCACAGTCCACCCGCCGAATCTGCCGGCCGGCAGATTCATTCCAGGTACATTTTGATCGCTGTGATAGGTTCTATCACAGTGATCAAAATAAAAAAAAATCAACACCCCCTTTATCACCCTCATAGGTAGGGAACATAATAAAATAAAGAAAATATATTTACTTTTATTTTTCCGCTAGGGTTACGGTTAGAACTAGGGTTAGGGTTAGAACTAGGGTTAGGCTTAGAACTAGGGTTAGCGTTTCAATTACAGTTAGGGTTAGAATTAGGGTTAGGGTTAGAATGAGGGTTAGGGTTAGAACTAGGGTTAGGATTAGAATTAGGGTTAGGGTTAGAATTAGGCTATGTGCACACGTTGTGGATTTTGCTGCGGATCCACAGCGGACCTGCTGCTGCGGGTCTTCAGCAGTTTTCCATGAGTTTACAGTACCATGTAAACCTATGGAAAACAGAAACCACTGTGCCTATGCTGCGGAAAAAAACACGCAGAAACGCTGCGGTTTACATTCCTCAGCATGTCAATTCTTTGTGCTCTATAGGAATCCGCAGGTGACATCCGCACAAAAAACACTGGAAATCCACGGTAAATCCGCAGGTAAGACACAGTGCGTTTTACCTGCGGATTTTTCAAAAACTGTGCGGAAAAATCCTCACACAAATCCACAATGTGGGCACATGGAATTAGAGTTAGGGTTGGAATTAGGGTTAGGGTTGGAAATGGGTTAAGATTAGGGTTAGGGGTGTGTTGAGGTTAGGGTTAGACTTGGGGTTAGGGTTATGGTTAGGGTTGGGATTAGGGTTAGGGGTGTGTTGGGGTTAGGGTTGTGGTTAGGGTTGGGATTAGGGTTAGGGGTGTGTTGGGGTTAGGGTTGCTGTTAGTGGTGTTTTGGGGTTAGGTTTGTGATTAGAGTTATGGCTAGAGTTGGGATTAGGGTAGGGGTGTGTTGGAGTTAGTGTTGGAGTTAGAATTGAGGGGTTTCCACTGTTTAGGCACATAAGGGGTCTCCAAACGCGACATGGCGCCACCATTGATTCCAGCCAATCTTGCGTTCAAAAAGTCAAATGGTGCTCCCTCCCTTCCAAGCCCCGACGTGCGCCAAAACAGTGGTTTACCCAAACATATGGGGCATAAGCGTACTCAGGAAAAATTGCACAACAACTTTGGGGGTCTAATTTCTCCTGTTACCCTTGGGAAAATAACAAAATGTGGGCTAAAAACTTATTTTTGTGGGAAAAAAATATTTTTTATTTTCACGGCTCTGCGTTATAAATTTCTGTGAAGCACTTGGGGGTTCAAAGTGCTCACCACACATCTAGATAAGTTCCTTGGGGGTCTAGTTTCCAAAATGGGGTCACTTGTGGGCGGTTTCTACTGTTTAGGCACATCAGGGGCTCTGCAAACGCAATGTGACGCCCACAGACCATTCCATCAAAGTCTGCATTTCAAAACATCACTACTTCACTTCCGAGCCCTGACGTGTGCCCAAACAATGGTTTACCCCCACATATGGAGTATTACTGTACTCAGGACAAACTAGAGAACAACTTTTGGGGTTCAATTTCTCCTATTACCCTTGTGAAAATAAAAAATTGCGGGCTAAAAAATAATTTTTGAGGAAAGAAAAATGATTTTTTATTTGCACGGCTCTGCATTATAAACTTCTGTGAACCACTTGGTTCACATCTAGATTAGTTCCTTGGGAGGTCTAGTTTCCAAAGTGGGGTCACTTGTGGGGGAGCTCCAATTTTTAGGCACACAGGGGCTCTCCAAACGCGACATGGTGTCCGCTAACGATTGGTTTACCCTCACATATGAGGTATCGGTGTACTCAGGAGAAATTGCCCAACAAATGTTAGGATCCATTTTATCCTGTTGCCCATGTGAAAATGAAAAAATTTCATTTCTACGGATCAATTTGTGAAGCACCTGGGGGTTCAAAGTGCTCACTATGCATCTAGATAAGTTCTTTGGGGGGTCTAGTTTCTAAAATGGGGTCACTTGTGGGGGAGCTCCAATCTTTAGGCACACGGGGGCTCTCCAAATGGTGTCCGCTAAAGATTGGAGCCAATTTTTCATTCAAAAAGTCAAATGGCACTCCTTCCCTTCCGAGCCTTGTCGTGGGCCCAAATAGTGGTTCCCCCCCACATATAGGGTAGTGGCGTACTCAGGACAAATTGTACAATAACTTTCGGGGTCCAGTTTCTCCTTTTACCCTTGGGAAAATCAAAAAATTGTTGCTAAAAATTATTTTTGTGACTAAAAAGTGAAATGTTCATTTTTTCCTTCCATGTTGCTTCTGCTGCTGTGAAGCACCTGAAGAGTTAATAAACTTCTTGAATGTGGTTTTGAGTACCTTGAGGGGCGCAGTTTTTAGAATGGTGTCACTTTTGGGTATTTTCAGCCATATAGAACCCTCAAACTAACTTCAAATGTGAGGTGGTCCCTAAAAAAATGGTTTTGTAAATTTTGTTGTAAAAATGAGAAATCGCTGGTCAAATTTTAACCTTTATAACTTCCTAGCAACAAAAAATTTTGTTTCCAAAATTGTGCTGATGTAAAGTAGACATGTGGTAAATGTTATTTGTTAATTATTTTGTGTCACATAACTCTCTGGTTTAACGGAATAAAAATTCAAAATTTGAAAATTGCGAAATTTTCTAACTTTTTGCCAAATTTCTGATTTTTTCACAAATAAACGCAAAAATTATCAACCTAAATATACAACTAACATGAAGCCCAATATGTCACGAAAAAACAGTCTCAGAATCGCTAGGATCCGTTGAAGCATTCCTGAGTTATTACCTCATAAAGTGACACTGGTCAGAATTGCCAAAAATGGCCAGGTCATTAAGGTCAAAATAGGCTGGGTCATGAAGGGGTTAAGCAGCATCGGTCCCCACTGACCGAACACCACCAGTGGCATCACGAACAATAGACTTTATTCACAATACCCCTTAAAAGACCTTTCCCCTTTAATTGGGCGCCCAAGACCACGGATCGGGTCGCTGCCATCGTGACATCCCCTTTAAGACTGGACCCGGTACAGAGTTCCCCATGGACCTGGCAGGCATTCCATATAATCTTACCAATAAGCAGGAACACAACATGTTCACATTTACTTTTCTTCCCTTTATGGTCTTTGTTGTTATCATTACACACAGCACATTGACCTTGATTCATCAAAGCAATGAAGTCCTCCTAATTTATCAGAACCTGGGCCTCTTTAAGGATCCTCTAGTAATCTGATGAGCCAGTCAAACCTACTCTACAAGCGTATGATTGCATGCTCTACATTGTCAATCAAGAGGCTAGAAATAAACTAGATCATATAATGCCAATTTATAAGTGATCCACTTTTCCATTAAGAAAGTTCACATAAAAACATCTATACAGACCTAAATGCACAGAAACAAGAAAAACACTATTTCTATTTTAAAAAATTGAACATGAAATCTTTCTAGCCTCTTGAATAATAACTTTAAAGGGAATCTGTCACCAGGTTTTTACTATGTAATATGAGACAGCATAATGTGGATGCAGAAAATCTTGATTCCAGCTGTCATGACTAGCTCGCCCTGTTCCTTGCATTACTTCTGATGGTGAAGATGCTGGGGCCTTAGCTCCTTAATCTACCTTCAGTCTGTACCTTTCCCCTACCCAGGGAAGAGGGGAGTAGTAGAGTACCTTAATAGACCAACTAGACTAACAAGGTAATATGAACAGGGATAATGAAAAATACCAATCATAAAAATATACTCACACAAACAGCAGAGGAATGCATCAGGGAGTGGAGGATGGTGTTAATCCAAAAATAAGATAAGAAGGGGAATTATCACACACCCCAAACCAAGCAACTGTCACAGATAAATCCACCAAAGCCTTCTCAAATAACAACCACCAACAACCTCCAGCCCAATTTATGTAGGAGATGGGAGTGACTAACAGTGCTCAGCTGTTAGTGACAGCTGCTAATCAGTGGTGGGATCGTGGTTACACAGAGCAGTTGACTAGGAGGCATGAGTCAACTAGTCCGGTAGTGATAATCTCCTGGTCATAAATCACTGATATTAATGAAACAACAATGCAAAGCCTAGTAAGTGACATTTCGCTGTAATCACGGTTTCTGCCTCTGCATAATTCTGCTATCAGATGACATAGCAAAAACCTGCTGACATATTCCCTCTAAGGGGTATTCCTCATTCAGACCTAGGATATGCCATTAATGGGATCTTAAAAACAGGGCCCCGAATTTTACTGCTGTCAGTCAAGAGGTGGTTGGAATTACCATTCATCTATATATATAATTGTCTAAGGGTTTTTCCGTCTGTCTGTCTGTCTGTCTGTCTGTCTTTCTGTCTGTCTGTCTGTCTGTCTGTCTGTCCTGGAAATCCCGCGTCTCTGATTGGTCGAGGCCGCCAGGCCTCGACCAATCAGCGATGGGCACAGCATAGCGACGATGATGTCATAAAGGTTGCCTCGACCAATTAGCGACGGGCACAGTCTGCCGCGAATTCGCCTCGACCAATCAGCGACGGGCACAGTATCGATGTAGATGTCATAATGGTTGCCATGGCGACGATGATGTCATAAAGGTTGCCTCGACCAATCAGCGATGGGCACAGTCTGCCGCGAATTCTGGAATTATCATTGTCCATATACTACGGGGACATGCATATTCTAGAATACCCGATGCGTTAGAATCAGGCCACAATCTATTTGTATATAAATTCCTACTACCCCTCCACCGCCAGCAGTGGACAACAGGACCTTGTTCTCGAAATATTGTAGATGCAGGTCCCATTGGTGGAACCTGCATTTACTATACAGATAAAGTGTATCCTGGGGATATGCCATAAATGTGTGACATGGGAGATATATGAATATACAAATCAGGAAGGACAACAACCATATGTTTAACAAAGCATGTATAGGAGGCTCTCCTGCTCAGCATCCCTGGTATGCCACACACTGTGTCAGAGGGATGATTGTCACCTGGAACACACAGGTACAGTACCATTTGCCTGAAAGCACTTTATATCTTCTTGGATTTCATCTGCTTTCCCATTTGACTTTGATCTATTATCCACTGTATATTAGGCTGAATTGCATTTTGTTATCTTAGTGGACTGCAGATTTATTGTACTTTGTGATCACATTATTTGACGGTGCATTTACACCTGCCAATCCAGGCCATTAAATGACCACAGATTGGATACTGGCTGGGTGATTGACTGTCACTTTCTGGCCTGTATAAAGAAGCTGGACAGAATTCTATGAACACGGAATACTCATCAATAAGACCGTTCTGTGTGCATAGAATACCATGTACCCTGCAGCGCAGCTCATGTTTAATCAAACTACTTAACTCGTTTTTCAGGTGATCTGGTCTATTTCAACTCACCAATTTTCAGGAAATAATGTTCCTACGCACACTCTTTCCTTATTGACCTGTCTATATGGGCCTGTTGGGAAAAATGTTGAGACTATTTTTTATGCAAATATCACTTATAAATGAATAGAGTTGAATTCGGTAATTCATTAATCTTTTTTTTAATCATAACACGATAAAATGGTAGTTAAAAACAGGGCCACATTAGATGATGGAACGACATCCAAAGAGACCAGGGGATGAACATAAATTTTTCATACACAAATCATGTCCAAATTTGAGAATTATGGTGAAAAAAAAGCATGAACATATATAAAGAGAGGAGTAGGTAATAGTTCATACATAAATAATTCTATATTATATGATAAGTAAAAAAAGAGGTAAAATGGACGAGTTGGGTAAACCGATTTGTTATATGAAAAGTAATTATATGCACAGTACAAGATACTGATGAAAAGACACAAAATACGCCCCAAATTATAATTATTCTTTTTTTATACGGTAAATCTATATTGTTGTGCACATTTCTTCTGAAGAGCAGTTTTGTTTATTACATTACAAGTCTATGGCTGTCTTGTAATATCACAGGACACATTTATTATTATCCTATGCTTACATGTGAATTTCTAATGCATGTATATTTTTGGTCTAGCACTTGCCTATTATTATACCCAACTTCATGTCACATTTATCTTTGTATTAGTAGTTCCTCATCTGCGCTACCTCCTTCATTGTGACTGTATATCTTGCGTAGGGATTATCTAAGGTGTGTCAATAGCTTTTTACCTAGGACGATGATCACCTGAACCATCCTGATGATTGACAAGTTTACACCGATCCATCAATTAAAAGACAAATGACAAAATGCACATTTGACATAGATCATATCTTTTATATATGCCTAAAAATTATTGTACCACCAAAGAAAATACAACGAGAATGCTATCATAATAATAAAAATTACATGTTTACTGTACAACATAAAAAACACAATTTATAAAGTTATAGAGACTTAATAAGGAAAATTCAAATAAACAGCAGCGAAACCATATGTTTGTAACACTTGCAATGTATATCTTGGTCACATTTCGTTCCAATAACTTAACAATGAAATTAAAAGGGCAAATGCATAGTAAAGTCAGTACCATAACTCACTTGATACATCATAGAATGCAATCCTAGAGCAAGAAAAAAGTGCAAATGTATCATAACCACTGTGTATAAACGTCATTCATACCCATTATATAGAACAGGAGCATATCATATGTCCGCAATTTCTATGTGTGTTTCGCTTGTCTGCTTCCTCAAGGGCTGTTATTATTGTCTGTTGCCAGGGAATGTGCTTTCTGTGAATATTTACTTAAAATAAAATTCTTAAGAAATCCTCACATTTGTTGCAGTATGTAAATAGTATTAACCAATTACCAATTGACTTGCTTTATTGTCAGTCAAATTTGTTATTGGCACTTTAACTGCCCATTCAAAACAGTCATTAGACTACGGTCTTCAGTAAGATTCCCCATTATCAATTTACTCCATTTTGTATACATCCATTGTGGAGTTAAAATTAGAATTTTATGACAGAGCTTATTTTTATTGGTAGTCCTTTTTATTTAGCTTTTGACTTCGAGAATTGATATATGTCAGTACCCTGGCTGACAGGTTGGAACTTTAAATTCTATGCTGAAACAGTCTAGGTATATAGATCACCAGACCTGTCTAGGATAAAACAATGATATTTCTGTCACTTATGGCCAAAGATTTGTACATTTTCTCTCAGAATAGTGTAGTCTATTACCTTATGAAATAGCTCAAGTTTGATTTTTATCAGATTACTGGAAATTACTGTCGAATTTCTGAGGTTAGAAATAGCCTTGAGCCATGGAGTAATGGTAATAGCAATTAGACTGTCCAGAGCAGGTTATTTATTAATCTAGAATCTGACCAACATGATTGACTATTTATTATCTGCTTAATAAATAACTTTTTATTGAACGGTAAGAGCACTTTGTAATGATGAAAAAGAGGAATGTAGGTAGAGATTGAAGATAATATTTCCCCCTGGCAGGCACAATGTAAAATTCTGGTTCATTTTTTTTGCATTTTAATGATTTTTAGCTGCAGGGTCATATGTGTTTTATATTGGGGGGTTTTTTGTACGAAAAGTACTCTCCACTGTGGCCACTTTCCATAACAAATTTATAATGAAAATGAACTTCAATTAAAGGCTCATTTTCATTTCCAAGGATCAATATTGGCCAGACAAGAGTTAATATGTACATTTGTTCATTGTATAGATATGTGTAGATATTTCTGCTGATCAAACAGTATTTAATGGCATTAATCATGTATATACACTGTTCAGAAAAATAAAGGGAACACTAAAATACCACATCCTAGATATCACTGAATGAAATATTTCAGTTGCAAATCTTTATTCATTACATAGTGGAATGTGTTGAGAACAATAAAACAAAAAAATGAGCAATGTAAATCAAAATTATTATCCCATGGAGGTCTGGATTTGGAATGATACTCAAAATCAAGTGGAAAATCAAATTACAGGCTGATCCAACTTCAGTGGAAATGCCTCAAGACAAGGAAATGATGCACTGTTGTGTGTGTGTGGCCTCCACATGCCTGTATGACCTCCCTACAACACCTGGGCATGCTCCTGATGAGGCGGCGGTCTCCTGAGGGATCTCCTCCCAGACCTGGACTAAAGCATCCGCCAACTCCTGGACAGTCTGTGGTGCAACATGACGTTGGTGGATGGTGCAAGACATGATGTCCCAGATGTGTTCAATTGGATTCAGGTCTGGGAGACAGGGGCGGGCCAGTCCATAGCTTCAATACCTTCATATTGCAGGAACTGCTGACACACTCCAGCCACATGAGGTCTGGCATTGTCCTGCATTAGGAGGAACCCAGGGCCAACCGCACTAGCATATGGTCTCACAAGGGGTCTGAGGATCTCATCTCTGTACCTAATGGCAGTCAGGCTACCTCTGGCAAACACATGGAGGGCTGTGCGGCCCTCCAAAGAAATGCTACCCCACACCATTATTGACCCACTGCCAAGCCGGTCATGCTGAAGGATGTTGCAGGCAGCAGATCACTCTCCATGGCATCTCCAGGCTCTCTCAAGTCTGTCACATGTGCTAGTGTTAACCTGCTTTCATCTGTGAAGAGCACAGAGCGCCAGTGGCGAATTTGCCAATCCTGGTGTTCGGTGGCAAATGCCAAGCGTCCTGCACGGTGTTGGGCTGTGAGCACAACCCCCATCTGTGGACGTTAGGCACTCAGACCATCCTCATGGAGTCAGTTTCTAACCGTTTGTGCAGACAATTGCACATTTTTGGCCTGCTGGTTCTCATTTTGCAGGGCTCTGGCAGTGCTCCTCCTGTTCCTCCTTGCACAAAGGCTGAGGTAGCGGTCCTGCTGCTGGGTTGTTGCCCTCCTACGGCCCCCTCCACATCTCCTGGTGTACTGGCCTATCTCCTTGTCATGCCTCCAGCCTCTGGACACTACGCTGACAGACACAGCAAACCTTCTTGCCACAGCTCGCATTGATGTGCCATCCTGGATGAACTGCACTACCTGAGCCACTTGTGTGGGTTGTAGAGTCTGTCTCATGCTACCACGAGTGTGAAAGCACCACCAACATTCAGAAAAGTGACCAAAACATCAGCCAGAAAGCATTGGTACTGAGACGTGGTCTGTGGTCCCCACCTGTAGAACCACTCCTTTATTGAGTGTGTCTTGATAATTGCCAATAATTTCCATCTGTTGTCTGTTCCAATTGCACAACAGCATGTGAAATTGATTGTCAAACAGTGTTGCTTCCTATGTGGACAGTTTGATTTCACAGACGTTTGATTTACTTGGAGTTATATTCTGATGTTTAAGTGTTCCCTTTATTTTTTTGAGCAATGTATAAATATAATGGTTGTCACCAGCTTATCCCCTTCTGTGAACAGTGGATGTGCTGGCAACAATAACGATACTGCATGGGCACCAATGTTAGCTCTCATTTATTGCACACAATCTACCTGCTGTGTTGTTGTTGCCTGTTAAGGACAGATTACTGCCTACATAAATGCAACGAGAAATTTACCAATTGCCAGTCGTTTAATAGCCTGTTTACACCGGCCAACAGTGCTTCCAATGTGCAGGGAATTATTGCTAATATATAGTTCTGTGCACATAGGCTGTCATTGTTCTCGGTAGCACATTTCCTATTTTCACAGGACAATGTGCTGCCGAGAATGATAATTTTTAAGAAACGTAAAAATCTTTTCACCCGATGAAAGAGCATTTTGCTTGTTCATAGGGTAATTGACAGCCTGTTTACACTGGTTAGGAACACTCAATCACAATAATCGGCTATTAGAAATGCACTCTAGACTCTGATGGCATTGAAATAGGAATTAATATGTTATATAGAAGGATCACATAGGAAAATGTTTGTAATCACACATCATGTCATTTTTGCATATTCCACCCAAGCAATATATACATATATAAATATGTGTGTGTTACTTTTTTTAGAAAAAGGTTACATGTGATAGTTTAGGACAGTTTTTGATATTTCTTAGAGCCAGTAGAACGTAATTTTTCTTGGTATCTACTGCTTGTATGATATTATATAGATATTAATAATTGGATTGGTAGAATTTTTAAGGTGTCCATCCAGATCCATTTATAGTTACGATCACACTTTTTTCCTGGAGAATCCAGTCGTAATATTTTTCTATGTTATCAATAACATTGGTTACATCTCAGGTCTTAGGATTTTGAACCACTAATGATATTCAGGATGAAAACCATGATACAGCATTCAAAGTGCAGTATTAGGAACCCTTTCATTCTCCAGTAGTGGTCCAAGATCAGACTTCACCAGTATCATCTCCTCACATGGATCTCAGACACATCAGATCATTCTCACTGGATTCCCCTTTTAAGAAATGTTACTGAAATTTCTCTAGAGACAAATGAATGTGAAGAAGAGATCTTTATAACAGGCATCCTCACAGATTGCTAATGTCATGGCATGCTCATGTGAGAATTATATTGACTTAAGAGAACAAAGAAAAAAACAAACAAAAGCGCTTTCGAGTTGGGCCGTGAAATGCCTCACCCTCCAACAGGCATAATCTCCAGTCCAGTGTGGGCCTGGATGTGTGTGTGTGAACATAATAAACTCGGTACCAATTGCAGCTGTCCTATTTCACAACACAAATACACTGGGATACCATGAAACTGGAACATACCCTAATATATACACCTACATTCCCTTATGTAATGTTTTCAGAAGGGGAGAGTCATTACGTGACCTAAAGTTAACCACGTTTATGAATTAAACACTGTGAGACGAGGGCGAGACTCTAGTTGGCACATAATAGAAAGTACGCCAAGCGAATATTTGTGGTCATGCGATGACTGCTGAAACCGGCAGCGCCAAATCTTAACAGTGTGTGCGTTACACACTGCGAGGACTCAGGAAGTTAACGTGCTTGCTGAAGATTTCATCCGGGGTGGACAAACCTTTTTAGTATATATACAGTATAATGTACAATATAACTATCTGGTAGTATACTACAAGTAAAAGTTTGGAATAATGTAACAGACTACACTCTTCCATACAACGATATCCAGTAAAAGAGGTACCTAAAATATAAATAGATTTTTTTTTTTACCTAGAATTTTGGAATCCAAAGTACAGAATCCATAGAAGGCAAATGTTTAACATATGCACACTGTTGTATACGCTAAACAGAGGCCATTTACTCTAGAGCTTTTTTAATTGAAGCGATGCAGTGGTGCTGCTAATCTAAGTTCCACGTCCCTAGTCTTATACTCATCAGCTGCCATCTTCATCTGTTCTCAATGTTGCTCCAGTAGTCATTTACAGGTTGTGACCTGCCGAATTTGCTCCAGTGTTTGCTGGACGGGCCGGAAGTTACGACTCAATGTAAGTCTATGAAAGCCTTGTTCTTGCCATGTTCTGGATCCCATAGACTTGGGGTATTCTAATTAATAGTGCAGAGCTCAGTTAGTGAGGTCATTCATTCTGTGAAGAAACAGGTGTCAATTATGACACTTACTTAAAGGAGGGCAGGAAAAATTGTACCTATTAGTTGTAGCCTTTGCTCAGTGAGAAAAATGGGTCGTTCCAGACATTGTATGGATGAAAAAGAACTTTGATCAAGAAGTTGATTGGCAATGGAGAGGTGAAAACATAAAGAAGTGCAAAAATTATTGGGACTCAGCTAAAAAGATTTCCATTGCTATAAAAATAAAACAATACTCGAAAGAAGTAGAACTAAAAGAAACACTACTATCTGCACTGATCATAAAATAGCAAAGAAGCATCCAATGATCAGCTCAAGGAAGATCAAAGAAGATCTTCAGTTACCTATGAGTCCTGCAACCATCTGTTAGGTGTCGAGTTCCCACCACTGCACAGGGGGAATCTCGAACCTTATCTGCTGCGGTCTCCCATTCTCCTCCAGCCGCAGTGGAGCCTGCTCAGCAGAGACATCGGTCTCAAGCAGATAATGTGCGCTTGGTTACTACTGATATTCCAGGCTCAGACATTGTAACTAGCACTATTCTTCGACAGGCAGATGCTCCTGGGAATAAGTCCTGCTTTTCCTCTACTGAGCATGCCCAAGGGTCGACCTTCCATTGGAGGTCTGGGGTCACACGCTCAGGTCCTGTAGCGGCTCCTATTGTCCCCACTGAGAGCCTGAGAACTGTGGCCCCGGTTCCACTAGTCTGTGCCCCAGGTAAGACTTTTGTACCATCACATTTGCAACTGGAGGTTCTCTCTTGGGCTCATTCGTCTAGGGTGGATGGACATTTTGGGACCAAGAGGACGACTGAACTGCTGGCGAGAACATACTGGTGGCCGCATATGGCTCGTGATGTCGGAGACTATATTAGAGCATGTGTCTCCTGTGCTAAGAATAAATCTCCACGACAACGGCCAGCTGGATTACTTTATCCCCTACCGGTGGCAGACAGGCCCTGGGAGATTGTTAGGATGGATTTTGTGGTGGGCTTACCCAAGTCTTGTGGCTGCACCATCATTTGGGTAATTACTGACCATTTCTCTAAAAGGGTGCACTTGGTGCCTCTTCCACGGCTACCTTCTGCATGGGCTTTGGCAGCATTGTTTGCAAAACATATTTTCCACCTACACGGTATGCCAGACAAGATTGTCAGTGACCGGGGTCCCCAGTTTGCGTCTCGGTTCTGGAGAGAGCTTTGTCGACTACTCAGTATCGAGTTGAATCTCTCTTCTGTATATCATCCCGAGACGAATGGGTTGGTAGAGAGGGCCAAAGACCTTGGTCACATATCGGCGACATTTTGTTTCAGCCAGGCAGGATGACTGGGCATCCTTGCTACCGTACTATACTAGAGAACATGGAGTACAGAAACACTAACAAGTAGGCAGAATAAAATCAATAACTTTATTGCTACATTTAAAAAGTACATAGCACAACACAGCCCAATCTCTGGGCAATATACAAATAGAGGCGCTATATTAGGAACATACTGGTACAGCAGGCATATATGAACCAACAATAGTATCAGGTGAGGGCCAGTGTGGCAGCACTAAATAAGAGAAAAAGAGGGCGCATATAGATTCAATAGGGTCCGGCATCCAGGCTCTGTACACAAGCCTCCATGGTTATAACCGCCAAAGGCAATGCCCCCAAATCCTTTACACATATCAATAGGCTGCCATCACTCACCCATAATAAACAATGTCCAAGGTCCGTCTGCTGAAACCCCTTGACGCGCGTTTCGCGTGGCTGCTTCTTCAAGAAGGGGAGTAGCGTGTATTATGTCCCTTTAGTTTAAATAGAAATCTCTTACGTTGCCAACAGGTGCGGCGCATGATCCCCAAGGAGCGCAGACCGGAAGTGACCATCGCGTCATGTGACCATCAGTACGGTGTGCGTCTGCAGGCAAAAAGCTTGCCAGATGACGTCAAGAGGCAGGCGCACATCGCACACAAAGATAGCGACAGAGATGGTATGGTACTACGCTTATCGGGCAGAGCATGCGCACTTAGGCATGAAAAGATTGTAGAGACTCAGACAGCGGGGCAAACAGCAAAAAAAAGGAAAAATACTAATAATCCAGGTGTGTAGACCTTTTTTAAAAGGGATACATATAAACTACATACACTAATCACATAACTTTGATAAAGGATAAAAAGAGTGCAGGTGAAACTGCGCATGCGCGCTCTAGTGACCATATTTATGAAGCCCTAGGCAACAACAAGACTGTTGAAGTACTAGGGAAAGAAAAAACCCCCGTGAACCTTCTAAGAGGTTTATATGAGAGAAATGTGTCATGGATACCACTTTAAATCGCGGTCAATCCCAAGGACCACTAACTCAGGGAAAGAAGCGTGAGTGACTAATTTAGAAAAGTCCATGTAAAGGCCATGGATATAGTGTGCACATTATACCTACATACAATGCGTACCGTGGTAAAGTGACCACGTGCATAATTAATTAAATACAGAACAATGATACGTGCAAAGTGCAAATCTTGTACGTGCAATCACACTGTACAAATACTCTAAAAAAAAAAAAAAAGTCCCGCTGCCATATATGAGGTTCAACATCATTAAACATGCCTGGTGAGGCCCCAGCTACATGGGGTACGACATCTCCATATACAAAAGTCCTGAAAGGTATTAAGTATCTTCATCGGGAAAAATAACTCCAATATTCCGACTCCTTCACGGATATGTTAGCAGTCTATGAAGTGCCAATGGGTTGGAGTAATCGTGCCGAGGTATGTGCCATAGAGCCTCCGCATAAGCGCACGTTCAGTCCTTACTCGAACCAAACGTAGCTGAAGCCATCATGTGCGGAGACATTAGACCACGCCAATTCACTTAGGAGATATGCGCCTAGTAACTGCGGCAGGAGAGTAGATAAGAGCTAAAAACTAAAATAAAAAAGACAACATTAATAAAACGCTCATAAAAAATAGTGTGGAAAAAAAAAAAAAAAACATCAATGAGAGATATATGAATATATAGATACAGTTAGGTGTCTGCTACACAGCGAACAAAGACGCCGGTGGACTCAGTATACCAAAGGTAAGTATATGTATCCCAAAGTGAATCATAGAAAAGAGGCAAAAGACAAGTTCTCATTCAGTCCCTTTGGGGCCATAGTGTCTAGGGTGGCGATCCACCGACACTCATGTTGTGCAAGAATTTGGTTTAAATTCCCACCCCTAATTCCACCGTGAATCCGGTCGATGCCCCGCACTTTAAGGCCACTTGGGTCACTCCTGTGGAAAGATCTAAAGTGCTTAGGGAGTGTCTTAAGGGACGCCAGAGCCTCCGCATCTACTATATCTCGTGCTGCCCTAATGTCCCGCACATGCTCACGTGTCCTGACTTTTAACTCCCTTGAAGTCAGGCCAATATAAATGAGGGAGCAGGGGCAGGTAGCGTAATAAATCACATGAGTTGTGCTACATGATATGTAGTCACGAATTTTATACTCCCTGCTCCCATCGGAAGATTTAAACGTGCCACAGCGTAGGACATTAGGGCAAGCAACACAAGATCCACATGGAAAACAGCCCACTCTCCTCGTACTGGAGCTACAAATTGTGGGCTGTTTGGTAATATGGTGGCTGTGGACAAGGTAGTCACGTAGATTTTTTCCTCTTCGCTGTGTCATCTGGAGACCGGACGATAAATGTGTCACAAGGGCATTATCAGTACACAAAACAGGCCAGTGTTTAAGTAAAATGCCACGAATCTGCTCCCATCGGCAATTTGAAGTAGAAATGAACCTAATTTTGCCCGATTCTTCTTTGGGCATGACTTTCGGCACCAAAAGGTCCTCTCTATTTGCGTATTTTGCTCGTCTATACCCTCTCTTGATACAGCGGCCGCTGTATCCCCTATCTTTGAACCGCTCACTCAAAATGGCTGACTGTTGTTTAAAACGAGTTTCCGTAGAACACACCCGCCTATTCCTCAGGAATTGGCCAACTGGGATGGCCTTAATGGTAGAATAACTATGTGCGGAGGAGGCATGCAGCAAGGAGTTAACCGCAGTATCCTTGCGGTACAAGTCTGTCTCGATATTACCATCCTCCCCCACACATATAGTGATGTCCAGAAAATCAATATACCGTGCATGAAATTTATATGTAAATTTCAAATTAAACGAGTTTTCATTTAGGAACTGCATAAATTGGGAGAGGCTGGCTTCGTCACCCCTCCAAATCATAAGGACGTCATCTATGTAACGAAACCAGCCCTCCACGGGGTCAGCGGCGCGCGCTCCATCTATTTGGAACACCTGGCGTTCCCAGTAACCAAGAAATAGATTTGCGTATGATGGAGCGCACGCCGCCCCCATGGCCGTACCTTGAGTTTGTAAATAAAACCGATCTTTAAAAACGAAAAAATTGTGTGTCAAGATAAACTCAAGTAAATCCAAAATGAATTCTGAAAAATGGCCATCCCAGTTGGTCGTTCCGAGGAAGAAGCGGGCGGCCCGGAGACCATCGGTATGCCTAATCGAGGTATAGAGTGATTCGATATCAATCGTCACTAGGAGCCTACCGGCTTCAAGAGAGAGGCCATTCACCCGGGTCAATACATCCATCGTGTCTCTGACATAGGAGGGCAGCGTTTCCACTAAGGGTTTAAGATGGTAATCTATATATTTACACACATTATCGCATAGCCCTCCCATGCCAGAGACAATGGGTCGACCCGGGGGATTCCGGAGGTCCTTATGCACTTTCGGTAGCAAATAGAAGGTTGGAACTTTAGGATGTTTCGGCAAAAGACCACTCAACACTTTCCTCGGGGCCAGGCCAATTTCGTCAGCATTGGAGATAATTTTCTCCAATTGACTGGAAAAAGCTTCCAGTGGGTTATGTGACAAAAGACAATAGGTGTTTTTGTCTCTGAGCTGACAGAGTGCCTCTTTTTCATATTGGTCAACTGGCCATATGACCACATTCCCCCCCTTGTCTGCTGGTTTAAATACCACAGTGTCAAATGTCTGTAATTCTCTCAGAGCACGCCTCTGTGCTGTTGACAAATTGTCATTTCGCACAAAACCAGAAATGCTCTTAAGGTCCTGGGTAACAAGTTTGCAAAAAATGTCCACCTGCGGACATGTAGACAAGGGGGGGAAGGTCGAGGATTTAGGCATAATTGCGCGTGGTAATATACCTACATCTCCGGCATCCTGTTCTCCCAAAAGATCCTCCAGATCAGTAAGTGCTTGTTGTTCTGTCAAGATGGTGGTGTTCAAGCCGGAGTCTGTTTGTTGATGTAACTTTTTAAGGACCAGCTTACGACAAAAAAGGTGCAAGTCCTTTAATGCTGTAAAATAATTAAAGCCGTTACTGGGTACGAAGTTAAGGCCTAGGCTTAATAACTCCAACTGTGCATCAGATAATGAAATTGAGGAGAGATTAATTACCTGTAAACCCGTATTCCTGGATTTGCGGTCATAGGTAGGTGAAGGTGTAAGTCTCCTTTTGTTGTTTTGTCGACCCCTTGTGTTTTTAAATGGGGGTACGTTTCTGGCAACTTCACTGCCTGTATTTCTAATCTGGTCGGACTTAACACTGCCTCCATCCACTGAGGTGAGGGAGGAGACAGAACCAGAAAGTGAAGGGGGTGCACGACGGGACCTATTGGGTCTATTCCTCCATTTATAGACCCGATTTTCCAACGCATCAGTATGGTCCCTCTGAAGTTTTTTCGTTTTATTGGCACCTATCTCATGCTCCCACTTAGTAAGGTCCTTTTCTAGGTCTCCATTAAGTTTCTCCAGGGCATCGCTAGTAAGAGTGTCTTTGATATTTTTTTGTATTTCATCAATCTCCTTTTCTAAATCACTTAGTTTGGTATCGTCTAATTTCAAAAGAAGTTCCATGAAACCCCGTGAGCACCCAGTAGCCAAATCTTCCCACTCTTTTTTGAAAACATCATCGTCCACAGTAAAAGCCGGAAAAATTTGGACACGTAGGCCCCTAGGAATTAACCCACGAGCCAAATATTGTCCTAATGAAGCCCTGTTCCACCAGAGTCTAGTTCGCCTGTGGAGCAGAGTCCTAAGCTGTGCAATCTTATCTCTCGTGTCACCACCACTATTATTTAAAATACCAGTAGGGTCCTCTTTAAACACCTCTTGTAGTTGAGACAACCAAGTTTTGTCTCTGGCACGATAGTCCATTTGTTTGTGACTAGTGGCTGTGAAAGACACAGAAATTAAATTTAGAACAAAGATCACAACAAGTATACCAAAATGTCCGGACTGAGAGGGGCCAAAGCCCTGCTCTCTCCGTGTATACATAAATAGAACCACAATGGTGTTCCGTGTATTACTCCTAGAAACATACTATACTAGAGAACATGGAGTACAGAAACACTAACAAGTAGGCAGAATAAAATCAATAACTTTATTGCTACATTTAAAAAGTACATAGCACAACACAGCCCAATCTCTGGGCAATATACAAATAGAGGCGCTATATTAGGAACATACTGGTACAGCAGGCATATATGAACCAACAATAGTATCAGGTGAGGGCCAGTGTGGCAGCACTAAATAAGAGAAAAAGAGGGCGCATATAGATTCAATAGGGTCCGGCATCCAGGCTCTGTACACAAGCCTCCATGGTTATAACCGCCAAAGGCAATGCCCCCAAATCCTTTACACATATCAATAGGCTGCCATCACTCACCCATAATAAACAATGTCCAAGGTCCGTCTGCTGAAACCCCTTGACGCGCGTTTCGCGTGGCTGCTTCTTCAAGAAGGGGAGTAGCGTGTATTATGTCCCTTTAGTTTAAATAGAAATCTCTTACGTTGCCAACAGGTGCGGCGCATGATCCCCAAGGAGCGCAGACCGGAAGTGACCATCGCGTCATGTGACCATCAGTACGGTGTGCGTCTGCAGGCAAAAAGCTTGCCAGATGACGTCAAGAGGCAGGCGCACATCGCACACAAAGATAGCGACAGAGATGGTACGGTACTACGCTTATCGGGCAGAGCATGCGCACTTAGGCATGAAAAGATTGTAGAGACTCAGACAGCGGGGCAAACAGCAAAAAAAAGGAAAAATACTAATAATCCAGGTGTGTAGACCTTTTTTAAAAGGGATACATATAAACTACATACACTAATCACATAACTTTGATAAAGGATAAAAAGAGTGCAGGTGAAACTGCGCATGCGCGCTCTAGTGACCATATTTATGAAGCCCTAGGCAACAACAAGACTGTTGAAGTACTAGGGAAAGAAAAAACCCCCGTGAACCTTCTAAGAGGTTTATATGAGAGAAATGTGTCATGGATACCACTTTAAATCGCGGTCAATCCCAAGGACCACTAACTCAGGGAAAGAAGCGTGAGTGACTAATTTAGAAAAGTCCATGTAAAGGCCATGGATATAGTGTGCACATTATACCTACATACAATGCGTACCGTGGTAAAGTGACCACGTGCATAATTAATTAAATACAGAACAATGATACGTGCAAAGTGCAAATCTTGTACGTGCAATCACACTGTACAAATACTCTAAAAAAAAAAAAAAAAAAAAAAAGTCCCGCTGCCATATATGAGGTTCAACATCATTAAACATGCCTGGTGAGGCCCCAGCTACATGGGGTACGACATCTCCATATACAAAAGTCCTGAAAGGTATTAAGTATCTTCATCGGGAAAAATAACTCCAATATTCCGACTCCTTCACGGATATGTTAGCAGTCTATGAAGTGCCAATGGGTTGGAGTAATCGTGCCGAGGTATGTGCCATAGAGCCTCCGCATAAGCGCACGTTCAGTCCTTACTCGAACCAAACGTAGCTGAAGCCATCATGTGCGGAGACATTAGACCACGCCAATTCACTTAGGAGATATGCGCCTAGTAACTGCGGCAGGAGAGTAGATAAGAGCTAAAAACTAAAATAAAAAAGACAACATTAATAAAACGCTCATAAAAAATAGTGTGGAAAAAAAAAAAAAAACATCAATGAGAGATATATGAATATATAGATACAGTTAGGTGTCTGCTACACAGCGAACAAAGACGCCGGTGGACTCAGTATACCAAAGGTAAGTATATGTATCCCAAAGTGAATCATAGAAAAGAGGCAAAAGACAAGTTCTCATTCAGTCCCTTTGGGGCCATAGTGTCTAGGGTGGCGATCCACCGACACTCATGTTGTGCAAGAATTTGGTTTAAATTCCCACCCCTAATTCCACCGTGAATCCGGTCGATGCCCCGCACTTTAAGGCCACTTGGGTCACTCCTGTGGAAAGATCTAAAGTGCTTAGGGAGTGTCTTAAGGGACGCCAGAGCCTCCGCATCTACTATATCTCGTGCTGCCCTAATGTCCCGCACATGCTCACGTGTCCTGACTTTTAACTCCCTTGAAGTCAGGCCAATATAAATGAGGGAGCAGGGGCAGGTAGCGTAATAAATCACATGAGTTGTGCTACATGATATGTAGTCACGAATTTTATACTCCCTGCTCCCATCGGAAGATTTAAACGTGCCACAGCGTAGGACATTAGGGCAAGCAACACAAGATCCACATGGAAAACAGCCCACTCTCCTCGTACTGGAGCTACAAATTGTGGGCTGTTTGGTAATATGGTGGCTGTGGACAAGGTAGTCACGTAGATTTTTTCCTCTTCGCTGTGTCATCTGGAGACCGGACGATAAATGTGTCACAAGGGCATTATCAGTACACAAAACAGGCCAGTGTTTAAGTAAAATGCCACGAATCTGCTCCCATCGGCAATTTGAAGTAGAAATGAACCTAATTTTGCCCGATTCTTCTTTGGGCATGACTTTCGGCACCAAAAGGTCCTCTCTATTTGCGTATTTTGCTCGTCTATACCCTCTCTTGATACAGCGGCCGCTGTATCCCCTATCTTTGAACCGCTCACTCAAAATGGCTGACTGTTGTTTAAAACGAGTTTCCGTAGAACACACCCGCCTATTCCTCAGGAATTGGCCAACTGGGATGGCCTTAATGGTAGAATAACTATGTGCGGAGGAGGCATGCAGCAAGGAGTTAACCGCAGTATCCTTGCGGTACAAGTCTGTCTCGATATTACCATCCTCCCCCACACATATAGTGATGTCCAGAAAATCAATATACCGTGCATGAAATTTATATGTAAATTTCAAATTAAACGAGTTTTCATTTAGGAACTGCATAAATTGGGAGAGGCTGGCTTCGTCACCCCTCCAAATCATAAGGACGTCATCTATGTAACGAAACCAGCCCTCCACGGGGTCAGCGGCGCGCGCTCCATCTATTTGGAACACCTGGCGTTCCCAGTAACCAAGAAATAGATTTGCGTATGATGGAGCGCACGCCGCCCCCATGGCCGTACCTTGAGTTTGTAAATAAAACCGATCTTTAAAAACGAAAAAATTGTGTGTCAAGATAAACTCAAGTAAATCCAAAATGAATTCTGAAAAATGGCCATCCCAGTTGGTCGTTCCGAGGAAGAAGCGGGCGGCCCGGAGACCATCGGTATGCCTAATCGAGGTATAGAGTGATTCGATATCAATCGTCACTAGGAGCCTACCGGCTTCAAGAGAGAGGCCATTCACCCGGGTCAATACATCCATCGTGTCTCTGACATAGGAGGGCAGCGTTTCCACTAAGGGTTTAAGATGGTAATCTATATATTTACACACATTATCGCATAGCCCTCCCATGCCAGAGACAATGGGTCGACCCGGGGGATTCCGGAGGTCCTTATGCACTTTCGGTAGCAAATAGAAGGTTGGAACTTTAGGATGTTTCGGCAAAAGACCACTCAACACTTTCCTCGGGGCCAGGCCAATTTCGTCAGCATTGGAGATAATTTTCTCCAATTGACTGGAAAAAGCTTCCAGTGGGTTATGTGACAAAAGACAATAGGTGTTTTTGTCTCTGAGCTGACGGAGTGCCTCTTTTTCATATTGGTCAACTGGCCATATGACCACATTCCCCCCCTTGTCTGCTGGTTTAAATACCACAGTGTCAAATGTCTGTAATTCTCTCAGAGCACGCCTCTGTGCTGTTGACAAATTGTCATTTCGCACAAAACCAGAAATGCTCTTAAGGTCCTGGGTAACAAGTTTGCAAAAAATGTCCACCTGCGGACATGTAGACAAGGGGGGGAAGGTCGAGGATTTAGGCATAATTGCGCGTGGTAATATACCTACATCTCCGGCATCCTGTTCTCCCAAAAGATCCTCCAGATCAGTAAGTGCTTGTTGTTCTGTCAAGATGGTGGTGTTCAAGCCGGAGTCTGTTTGTTGATGTAACTTTTTAAGGACCAGCTTACGACAAAAAAGGTGCAAGTCCTTTAATGCTGTAAAATAATTAAAGCCGTTACTGGGTACGAAGTTAAGGCCTAGGCTTAATAACTCCAACTGTGCATCAGATAATGAAATTGAGGAGAGATTAATTACCTGTAAACCCGTATTCCTGGATTTGCGGTCATAGGTAGGTGAAGGTGTAAGTCTCCTTTTGTTGTTTTGTCGACCCCTTGTGTTTTTAAATGGGGGTACGTTTCTGGCAACTTCACTGCCTGTATTTCTAATCTGGTCGGACTTAACACTGCCTCCATCCACTGAGGTGAGGGAGGAGACAGAACCAGAAAGTGAAGGGGGTGCACGACGGGACCTATTGGGTCTATTCCTCCATTTATAGACCCGATTTTCCAACGCATCAGTATGGTCCCTCTGAAGTTTTTTCGTTTTATTGGCACCTATCTCATGCTCCCACTTAGTAAGGTCCTTTTCTAGGTCTCCATTAAGTTTCTCCAGGGCATCGCTAGTAAGAGTGTCTTTGATATTTTTTTGTATTTCATCAATCTCCTTTTCTAAATCACTTAGTTTGGTATCGTCTAATTTCAAAAGAAGTTCCATGAAACCCCGTGAGCACCCAGTAGCCAAATCTTCCCACTCTTTTTTGAAAACATCATCGTCCACAGTAAAAGCCGGAAAAATTTGGACACGTAGGCCCCTAGGAATTAACCCACGAGCCAAATATTGTCCTAATGAAGCCCTGTTCCACCAGAGTCTAGTTCGCCTGTGGAGCAGAGTCCTAAGCTGTGCAATCTTATCTCTCGTGTCACCACCACTATTATTTAAAATACCAGTAGGGTCCTCTTTAAACACCTCTTGTAGTTGAGACAACCAAGTTTTGTCTCTGGCACGATAGTCCATTTGTTTGTGACTAGTGGCTGTGAAAGACACAGAAATTAAATTTAGAACAAAGATCACAACAAGTATACCAAAATGTCCGGACTGAGAGGGGCCAAAGCCCTGCTCTCTCCGTGTATACATAAATAGAACCACAATGGTGTTCCGTGTATTACTCCTAGAAACATACTATACTAGAGAACATGGAGTACAGAAACACTAACAAGTAGGCAGAATAAAATCAATAACTTTATTGCTACATTTAAAAAGTACATAGCACAACACAGCCCAATCTCTGGGCAATATACAAATAGAGGCGCTATATTAGGAACATACTGGTACAGCAGGCATATATGAACCAACAATAGTATCAGGTGAGGGCCAGTGTGGCAGCACTAAATAAGAGAAAAAGAGGGCGCATATAGATTCAATAGGGTCCGGCATCCAGGCTCTGTACACAAGCCTCCATGGTTATAACCGCCAAAGGCAATGCCCCCAAATCCTTTACACATATCAATAGGCTGCCATCACTCACCCATAATAAACAATGTCCAAGGTCCGTCTGCTGAAACCCCTTGACGCGCGTTTCGCGTGGCTGCTTCTTCAAGAAGGGGAGTAGCGTGTATTATGTCCCTTTAGTTTAAATAGAAATCTCTTACGTTGCCAACAGGTGCGGCGCATGATCCCCAAGGAGCGCAGACCGGAAGTGACCATCGCGTCATGTGACCATCAGTACGGTGTGCGTCTGCAGGCAAAAAGCTTGCCAGATGACGTCAAGAGGCAGGCGCACATCGCACACAAAGATAGCGACAGAGATGGTATGGTACTACGCTTATCGGGCAGAGCATGCGCACTTAGGCATGAAAAGATTGTAGAGACTCAGACAGCGGGGCAAACAGCAAAAAAAAGGAAAAATACTAATAATCCAGGTGTGTAGACCTTTTTTAAAAGGGATACATATAAACTACATACACTAATCACATAACTTTGATAAAGGATAATACCGTGGGCGGAGTTTGCGCTAAACAATGCCGTAGCCGACTCCACTGGCCAGACCCCATTTCTCCTTAATTACGGTCAACATCCGCGGGTTCCTGTGCCCATGCCCGTGTCTTCCGCCGACTCCAGGGTGGCAGACTGGGCTGTGGAGGCACGGGACATTTGGGACCGTACTCAGGATGCCATCCGGGCTTCCAAGGAGAGAATGAGGTTCTCTGCCGATGCACACCGGCGCCCGGCTCCGACCTTTGCTCCTGGCGATTTAGTGTGGCTCTCCGCCCATAACATCAGGCTGCGAGTTAAGTCCACTAAGTTTGCACCTCGCTATTTGGGTCCCTTCAAGGTTCTCGAACAGGATAGCCCTGTGGTCCACCGTCTGGCCCTTCCTCTGTGCCTAGGTATCACTGACACCTTTCATGTGTCCCTCTTGAAGCCCGTACACATGTCCCGGTCATCTACCGGGACATCGGGTTAGTCTACGGATGATTACGAGGTGAGCGCTATCCTAGGGTGCAAGATGGTACGTGGCAAAAAATTTTATTTGGTGGATTGGAAGGGTTATGGTTCAGAGGACAGGTCCTGGGAGCCTGCTGAGCACATTCGAGGTCCGCAGCTCATTGCTGCCTTTGAGCGTAGCGATGCCCAAGGAGGGGGCCCTAGGAGGGGGGTAATGTTAGGTGTCGAGTTCCTGCCCCTGCACAGGGGGAATCTTGAACCTTGTCCGCTGCGGTCTCCCATTCTCCTCCAGCTGCAGTGGAGCCTGCTCAGCAGAGACGTCAGTCTCAGCGTCTGGCTCAGGCAGATAATGTGCGCTTGGTTACTACTGATATTCCAGGCTCAGCCATTGTAACTAGCACTATTCTTCGGTGGGCAGATGCTCCTGGGACTAAGTCCTGCTTTTCCTCTACTGAGCATGCCCAAGGGTCGACCTTCCATTGGAGGTCTGGGGTCACACGCTCAGGTCCTGTAGCAGCTCCTATTGGACCACTTGAAAGGTCCTTGTCTGCTAGAGCTATAAAAGCTTCACATGGCCGCACAGCCAAGCCCTAGTATCAACCTATGTCATGAGCTTTGCTACTTTGTGGCACAGCATTTTCCTATCTTAGCGATTCTGTGAAGTAACAGAGTTCGCTTACACCGCCATATAGTGCCGCCAATTGCTAGCAGCAGATCCTCTCCTGCACGGTGGACCCCGGGTTGCGAACGCACCTATCTTAACTCATATATATACTTGGTGTTAGGGTTGGCGGAACGCACCATCATAAAACGCCAACAATTTGCATGAACCCTCGTAAAGTACCATTGCTGTAAAAAGATGTGTTGAAAATGTTATAGTCTGCCAACAAACACATTGAATGTCCGAAAGAGAAGTGGCACAACATTCTATAGACAGATGAGAGGAAGATTGATCTTATTGGGTCTAACGGCAGCAAACAGTTCGTGAGACAACCCATAAACACTGAATTCAAGCCACAGTGCTCTGTGAAGACTCTAAAACATGGAGGTGCCACCAGATTGGTTTGGTAATGTTCCTTATACTATGGAGTTGGGCCTATTTATCACATACCAGGCACCATGGACCAGTTTGAATATATCAAAATACTGGAAGAGGTCTTGTTGCCTTATGCTGAAGAAGAAATGCCCTTGACATGGGTGTTTCAGCAGGACAATGGCCTCAAACACACTAGAAAGTGAGCAACATCATGGTTCCAGACCAACAAGTTTAATGTTTTTAAGTGGCTATCCCAATACCCAGACCTCAATTTGATTGAGAATTTGTAGCGTGACATCAATAAAGTTTTTGATCACCTAAAAATGCAAATGAACTGTGGAATGTAGTCTGGTGACCTTGGGCTGGAATATTTGTTTGCAGGTGTCAGATGTTGACTCCATGTCACACAGATGTAAAGCAGTTATCAGAAATAAAGATTACACAACTAATTATTGGGTCAGAATTAACAGAAAAGTCTGGAATCCAATTTCAGTTTATACTGTAAATATTCCAGTTTGTAAATGCAAATGAAGACATTGCTATTTTATAAACAGTTTATTATTTCTTTTTCTGCATTTCTAGTTTAAAAATTGATATTTTGTTCATGTTTTGATTTGGAATTGAATGTGCAGTGCTCCCAGTGCCGTGGTGTAAATGGATATAAATGCTATTATGAGGATTCAGCTTTTTCTTAGCTGTTTTAAACACATTGCTATTATGTGGCACATAACGTAACTGTATCTTTGTCACATTTGTGTCTGAACATACTACTACAACCTGTGCACTGGTCGCCGGGCAGCGCTGCACTAAGTCCACGTTCACTGCTGGACAATGGCAGCTTGTGGCTTTTTAGTTTTAAGGTTTGTGAGGCTAGTTGTCCCTTTTCTTTCCACCAGTGTTTTGCTGCAGTGAACTGGTAATGTAATTAGCTTTTGCTGGGAGAGGTGGACTCTTCCATCTTCCCAGCAGAAAGTCTCTAGCTGCCAGTCATAACTCTAATCCATTGCGCCTGTAATCTACTTTGTTCATTCCGTGTTCTGACCTCAGCTTGACTTTTGACCACCTGCTTGTCTTCTGATTTTGTCTCTGGTATTGACCCTGTGTGATGACACTTCAGGTTGCCAGCTTGCTTCACCGGTTAGCAGCTGACTCTGCGGCCCCAGTGTAAGTCCAGATTCTTGGACAGTGGTTAAAGGATGACAGCCACTGCAACCCCTGGGATCTGGTAAACGGAATGGCTTGCGCTAAGACTGATTATGGAAAACCTATTATCATATGCCAGCCTGCCATAAAAAGTGCACCTGTGACAATTTTCAAGTGTCATTGACTTTCGTTTATTGACTTGGAACGAGCTCCTGGCAGATATAAAGATATTGCAATTTCATACAATCATGGCATATTCACATTAATTTTCATCTCAGTGTTACTATAGCCCTTTAGGCTTTAGTGACTAAAAGTACAGTTCACAATGACAACTCCTATCACCATTTTGACTGAAACCTTGATAAAAATGGGGTAGTGAAGTGTAGTAATTGTTCTTTAAACTCACTTAGCATCTGTTTTGTTTGTTTTTTTAAACGATTAATGACTTTATTTTCTCATCTCTTTTAGCGTCACTGAACCTCCTCCACAAATCCGAATTATCAATGGGTACGTCACAGTGGAACCACAGCCCAGAAGATATGGAAATGACTACTTTATGCAGAATACTACGAGCAGCTCTTCAGTTCAATCAGCTTTTACTTTACTATTAATGTGTATTTGCTATTTACAGCAACTGTTAATACAATGAGGATCTGACAAGACAAAACCGCTACTGGCATGACTAGGAATTCATGCAAAAGGACAATAATGTGTTTGTCAGCACTGGAAAAGGGTCTATCGGCATACAAGTGTATAGTGACTGTTGCCCTAAGTGCTTTACCTTGTAATGGACCGATAATATAATTTACAGATTAATAATGAACATAATATACTTTCTTATTGGAAGAGTTATATTTTTCTTCTCTTGAGGAAGGATGGTTTCATATTAATCCCATAATGCACTTGGGAAATGTACATTGTACTGTGAAATAGATGTATTTTAGATTTACTGTATAAAGCAAAACTAAAATTATTTTTTATCTAAGAATGTATTTTGTTAGGATTGCACATCTGTCATTTACTCTTCCAAGAATCGCGAAGAGAACGAATAAATAATTTCATGAAAAAACATTACTTTGTTGGAAAGATATTAATGCAGCAACTGCTTGGAATAAAAGACTTTGCCTTAAGGGAATATACAATCAGAAAATTACATTGTTTAAATCAAGTGTTTTTTTGTGTTAAATTGTTTTATCATATTTTCACACTGGCCAATGTGGCTATTCTAGACTCATACCTCCTGTCATGGATTTACCACAACAGAGAGGAGCCAGAAGACCACAGCGTCCGATTTTCCCTACTCCTGCACTGGTTAGAAGCACTTGACCTTCATATTAAATGGTATAAATTTATTTTAGCAGTGCAGGGGTTAATCTGCTCAGTTGAGAGCTACTGGAGCATTTAGGTTCTCAGCTGTGCACTGTTAGCCATTCCCATATCTTATATAATCTGGGTCCTGGCTAGCACTCATTGTGTAGCTTATGCTACACTGATGGTTGTTGTTGGAGAAGGCGTTTGATGGATTCATCTGTGACTGTTGCTAGGTTTTTAGTGTGTGATAATTTCCTTTCTTCTCCTACTTTCATTTTACCTCATCTTCCACTCCCCAATGTTTATCTGTGTTGGTTATGTCTGTATATTTGCATTTTTGGTATTTTTAGTTACCCCTGTTTGTATTACTTTGTTAGTCTGGTTGGTGTATTACGGTACACTACTACTCCCCTCTTCTCTCTGTGGGGGATGGGTACAGGCTGAAGGCGGATTCAGGAGCTAAGGCAAGGTACGTGGCCCCGGCGTCTTCACCATCAGAAGTAATCAAGCTAATGCACCCCTAGCATTAGGGACAGGGAAGAAGCCCCTGGTTCTGGGTCACCCGACAACAGAGTCGTGACACCTCCGATTTCTTTCCGGAATTTCACATATACATTAGCAGCACTAGACCTACTCAGTTGCTATGTTTTGTATTTAAGCATCTAATGAGCATGTGCAAAGGTCCTTGTGAAAGGGAAAAAATGAGCAGGGTCAGCTGTGACCCTAAGACGTAATTATTTATTGTAATCCTGCCGAAATCTCTTTCTGAAAGAACAAGAAATGAGAGTCTAAAAAAGCTCCAGTGGCCAGTGTGAAATTTGCAAGATTTCTAATTTTGTTTCTTATTTAATGTAGATTGTTATGTAAAAGAGGGAAACATTGCCAAAAATAAAGGAAAAAATACATTTAACACAAAAACTTGATTTAAACATAGGCAATTTTCTCATGATACATTCACTGAAGAAAGTGACCATTTAGGATTTTGATACAGGAAAGATATATATCTTGCTACTGTGTTAGCCAGTAGATAGAAAAATATTTAGAATTGAGTCCGACTCCTCAGTGGTTGATACCTTTTAATGGCTAACTGAACAGATGATAACAAATTGCAAGCTTTCGAGATTACACAGGTCTCTTCATCAGGCAAAGACCAAAATAAATTCTAAGGAACTTGCCCCTCAGACTATGTGGGGTCATCACAACAGAACCAGACCCCAATCAGAGGACAATAAAACATTCCTTATCTAAGAACTGGCCCAATATTTATGGACATAACTGTTTATCACTCATGGTAATTCTGCTTCATGTCACCTGTCTTATCCATGTTTTTTTTTCTGTGATGTATTGTGCATAAATATGTGATTCTTCAGAATTTATTTTAGTGTTTGCCTGATGAAGAGACCTGTGTAGTCTCGAAAGCTTGCAATTTACCATCTTTTCAGTTAGCCATTAAAAGGTATCAACTAGAGTTGAGCGAAACGGATCGGTCATTTTCATAAGTCGCCGACTTTTGGCAAAGTCGGGTTTCATGAAACCAGACCCGATCCCAGCGTGGGATCGGCCATGCGGTACGCGATCTTCGCGCCAAAGTCGCATTTCATATGATGCTTAAAGCGCCATTACTCAGCCAATGAAGGTGCACGCAGAGTGTGGGCAGCGTGATGACATAGGTCCTGGTCCCCACCATCTTAGAGAAGGGCATGGCAGTGATTGGCTTGCTTTCTGCAGCGTCACAGGGGCTATAATGGGGCGTTCCCCCCGACCGCCATGTTACTGCTGCTGATCTGAGCATAGGGAGAGGATGCTGCCGCTTCGTCAGAAGCAGGGATAGCGTTAGGCAGGGTAAATTAACCCCAAAACCGCTTGTGCTGTAGCGATTTCCACTGTCCACCACCAACTTTTCTTTGCAGGGACAGTGGAGGCTAGATTTCTGGGCAACAGCTCTGTAGCTTATAAGGCTCCCTGATAGCTGCGTTGCTGTGTGTACGCCGCTGTGCAAACCAACTGCTTTTTTAAAAGCAAAAATCCTGTTGCTCCTTCCTTTCTGCACAGCTATCTTGTTTGTTTGTCCTCATTTTTTGTGTGCAGCAGTCCTTTTTATTGCTGCCTGCCATACATTTCAGAGACTATTGTAGGGAGATAGTAATTGTAGTACAGTCCCTTTTTTTTATATATATATCTTCCAGCCACTTTCAGCCCCTGAAACTGTGTAGTGTAAAACAGTGGGCCTGTATTTTTCTGCACTGTCCCACACCTAAGAAGGGAGATTTATATTGCCAATCAGTGCATCTGTGCCAGTGCTGTCTGTGGTATCTGTCAGTCATTTTGTGCCACAGAAACTATACTGTGATATAGTGGGCCTGATAAAATCACTTTTCTCCCATATAAAAAAAAAAATTAAAATAAAGGGAGAATAATCTTGCCAAATCTCTGCATCTGTGCCAGTGCTGTCTGTGGTATCTGTCATTCATTTTGTGCCACAGAAACTATACTGTGATATAGTGGGCCTGATTAAATCACTTGTCTCCCATATAAAAAAAAAAATTAAAATAAAGGGAGAATAATCTTGCCAAATCTGTGCATCTGTGCCAGTGCTGTCTGTGGTATCTGTCATTCATTTTGTGCCACAGAAACTATAATGTGATATAGTGGGCCTGATTAAATCACTTGTCTCCCATATAAAAAAAAAAATTAAAATAAAGGGAGAATAATCTTGCCAAATCTGTGCATCTGTGCCAGTGCTGTCTGTGGTATCTGTCATTCCCACAGAAACTATACTGTGATATAGTGGGCCTGATTAAATCACTTGTCTCCCATATAAAAAAAAAAATTAAAATAAAGGGAGAATAATCTTGCCAAATCTGTGCATCTGTGCCAGTGCTGTCTGTGGTATCTGTCATTCATTTTGTGCCACAGAAACTATACTGTGATATAGTGGGCCTGATTAAATCACTTGTCTCCCATATAAAAAAAAAAAAATTAAAATAAAGGGAGAATAATCTTGCCAAATCTGTGCATCTGTGCCAGTGCTGTCTGTGGTATCTGTCATTCATTTTGTGCCACAGAAACTATACTGTGATATAGTGGGCCTGATTAAATCACTTGTCTCCCATATAAAAAAATAAAAAATAAAGGGAGAATAATCTTGCCAAATCTGTGCATCTGTGCCAGTGCTGTCTGTGGTATCTGCCATTCATTTTGTGCCACAGAAACTATACTGTGATGTAGTGGGCCTGATTAAATCACTTGTCTCCCATATCAAAAAAAAAATTAAATAAAGGGAGAATAATCTTGCCAAATCTGTGCATCTGTGCCAGTGCTGTCTGTGGTATCTGTCATTCATTTTGTGCCACAGAAACTATACTGTGATATAGTGGGCCTGATTAAATCACTTGTCTCCCATATAAAAAAAAATAAAAAATAAAGGGAGAATAATCTTGCCAAATCTGTGCATCTGTGCCAGTGCTGTCTGTGGTATCTGTCATTCATTTTGTGCCACAGAAACTATACTGTGATGTAGTGGGCCTGATTAAATCACTTGTCTCCCATATAAAAAAAAAAATTTAAATAAAGGGAGAATAATCTTGCCAAATCCGTTCATCTGTACCAGTGCTGTCTGTGGTATCTGTCATTCATTTTGTGCCACAGAAACTATACTGTGATATAGTGGGCCTGATTAAATCACTTGTCTCCCATATAAAAAAAAAAATTAAAATAAAGGGAGAATAATCTTGCCAAATCTGTGCATCTGTGCCAGTGCTGTCTGTGGTATCTGTCATTCATTTTGTGCCACAGAAACTATAATGTGATATAGTGGGCCTGATTAAATCACTTGTCTCCCATATAAAAAAAAAATAAAATAAAGGGAGAATAATCTTGCCAAATCTGTGCATCTGTGCCAGTGCTGTCTGTGGTGTCTGTCATTCCCACAGAAACTATACTGTGATATAGTGGGCCTGATTAAATCACTTGTCTCCCATATAAAAAAAATTAAAATGAAGGGAGAATAATCTTGCCAAATCTGTGCATCTGTGCCAGTGCTGTCTGTGGTATCTGTCATTCATTTTGTGCCACAGAAACTATACTGTGATATAGTGGGCCTGATTAAATCACTTGTCTCCCATATAAAAAAAAATAAAAAATAAAGGGAGAATAATCTTGCCAAATCTGTGCATCTGTGCCAGTGCTGTCTGTGGTATCTGTCATTCATTTTGTGCCACAGAAACTATACTGTGATGTAGTGGGCCTGATTAAATCACTTGTCTCCCATATAAAAAAAAAAATTTAAATAAAGGGAGAATAATCTTGCCAAGTCCGTTCATCTGTACCAGTGCTGTCTGTGGTATCTGTCATTCATTTTGTGCCACAGAAACTATACTGTGATATAGTGGGCCTGATTAAATCACTTGTCTCCCATATAAAAAAAAAAATTAAAATAAAGGGAGAATAATCTTGCCAAATCTGTGCATCTGTGCCAGTGCTGTCTGTGGTATCTGTCATTCATTTTGTGCCACAGAAACTATAATGTGATATAGTGGGCCTGATTAAATCACTTGTCTCCCATATAAAAAAAAAATAAAATAAAGGGAGAATAATCTTGCCAAATCTGTGCATCTGTGCCAGTGCTGTCTGTGGTGTCTGTCATTCCCACAGAAACTATACTGTGATATAGTGGGCCTGATTAAATCACTTGTCTCCCATATAAAAAAAATTAAAATGAAGGGAGAATAATCTTGCCAAATCTGTGCATCTGTGCCAGTGCTGTCTGTGGTATCTGTCATTCATTTTGTGCCACAGAAACTATACTGTGATATAGTGGGCCTGATTAAATCACTTGTCTCCCATATCAAAAAAATAATTTAAATAAAGGGAGAATAATCTTGCCAAATCTGTTCATCTGTGCCAGTGCTGTCTGTGGTATCTGTCATTCATTTTGTGCCACAGAAACTATACTGTGATATAGTGGGCCTGATTAAATCACTTGTCTCCCATATAAAAAATAAAAATTAAAATAAAGGGAGAATAATCTTGCCAAATCTGTGCATCTGTGCCAGTGCTGTCTGTGGTATCTGTCATTCATTTTGTGCCACAGAAACTATACTGTGATATAGTGGGCCTGATTAAATCACTTGTCTCCCATATCAAAAAAATAATTTAAATAAAGGGAGAATAATCTTGCCAAATCTGTTCATCTGTGCCAGTGCTGTCTGTGGTATCTGTCATTCATTTTGTGCCACAGAAACTATACTGTGATATAGTGGGCCTGATTAAATCACTTGTCTCCCATATAAAAAATAAAAATTAAAATGAAGGGAGAATAATCTTGCCAAATCTGTGCATATGTGCCAGTGCTGTCTGTGGTATCTGTCATTCGTTTTGTGCCACAGAAACTATACTGTGATATAGTGGGCCTGATAAAATCACTTGTCTCCCATATAAAAAAAAAAAATTAAAATAAAGGGAGAATAATCTTGCCAAATCTGTGCATCTGTGCCAGTGCTGTCTGTGGTATCTGTCATTCATTTTGTGCCACAGAAACTATACTGTGATATAGTGGGCCTGATTAAATCACTTGTCTCCCATATAAAAAAAAGAGGGAGATTTCTATTGCCAGTGTGTGCATCTGCGTGCATCAGTCCTGTTAGTGGCATATCTGCCAGCCTCTTTCTGCCAATCAAACTGTGTAGTGTAATACAGTGGGCCTGATTTTTCCCTGCATTCTCCCACACCTAAAGAGGGAGATTTCTATTGCCAGTGTGTGCATCTGCGTCATTCCTGTTAGTGGCATATCTTCCAGCCTCTTTCCGCCAATCAAACTGTGTAGTGTAATACAGTGGGCCTGATTTTTCCCTGCATTCTCCCACACCTAAAGAGGGAGATTTCTATTGCCAGTGTGTGCATCTGCGTCACTCCTGTTAGTGGCATTTCTGCCAGCCTCTTTCTGCCAATCAAACTGTGTAGTGTAATACAGTGGGCCTGATTTTTCCCTGCATTCTCCCACACCTAAAGAGGGAGATTTCTATTGCCAGTGTGTGCATCTGCGTCACTCCTGTTAGTGGCATATCTGCCAGCCTCTTTCTGCCAATCAAACTGTGTAGTGTAATACAGTGGGCCTGATTTTTCCCTGCATTCGCCCACACATAACGAGGGAGATTTAGATTGCCAGTGTGTGCATCTGCGTGCGTCAGTCCTGTTAGTGGAATATCTGCCAGCCTCTTTCTGCCAATCAAACTGTGTAGTGTAATACAGTGGGCCTGATTTTTCCCTGCATTCTCCCACACCTAAAGAGGGAGATTTCTATTGCCAGTGTGTGCATCTGTGTCACTCCTGTTAGTGGCGTATCTGCCAGCCTCTTTCTGCCAAACAAACGGTGTAGTGTAATACAATGGGCCTGATTTTTCCCTGCATTCTCCCACACCTAAAGAGGGAGATTTCTATTGCCAGTGTGTGCATCTGCGTCACTCCTGTTAGTGGCATATCTGCCAGCCTCTTTCTGCCAATCAAACTGTGTAGTGTAATACAGTGGGCCAGATTTTTCCCTGCATTCTCCCACACATAAAAAAGGGAGATTTAAATTCACAACAAGTTTACGTACACCTTCTACCTGGTTTTACAGGACCACATAACGGTTGTTAGTTTGGTTCCATTTTTCCAAGAATGAGGAAGTCTGGTGGAAGAGGTCGTGGCCGTCGGCGGTCATTGCCAGCTGGTAATGATGGTAGTGGTGGTGGTCGTGGAGCATCAGGTGGTCGTGGGAAAAGCAATATCTAAGTCTCGAGTTGTTGAGCCAGCGTCATCGTCTGGCTACACAAGGCCTCGAACGCTCCCTTTTCTGGGAGTAGGAAAACCGCTTTTAAAGCCGGAGCAGCAGGAAAAAGTTTTGGCTTTCCTTGCTGACTCTGCCTCTAGCTCTTTCGCCTCCTCCTCGGAAAGTGCAAAATGTAAAAGCAGCGCGTCGTCAGTGGATGTTCCCGGTCAGGGACAAGTTGCTTCCTTGTGTTCTTCACCCAGAACAACAGAGAAGGATGCATCAGGCGACACAACAGGTTACTCCATGGAGCTATTTACACATACCGTTCCTGGGTTAGAAAGGGAAATTGTTAACAGGCCATGCCCATTACAAGATGAATCGGACATGGAGTGCACAGATGCACAGCCACAGCCAGATTATTATGCTGTTCCTTTGACTCAGATCAGAACATTGCCCTCGCAGTGTACTGATCCAGAATCTGAGCCAGATGAGACTATTAAGCCCCGTCACGAATGCTATAGCACCGACTTACACAGTGACCCAGAGGAAGGTGCGCAGGACATAGAAGAGGAGGTCATAGATGACACAGTTGTTGACCCCGATTGGCAGCCATTGGGGGAAAAGGGTGCAGGCGGCAGTAGCTCTGAAGCGGAGGAGGAGGAGCCGCAGCAGGCATCTACATCGCAACAGCTTCCATCTGGCAGGCCCGTATCTGGTCAAAAACGTGTGGCAATACCAAAACCAGTTGTAGGTCAGTGTGGCCATCTGGTTAAAGTAGCTCAGTGTGCAATGCCTGAAAAGGTATCCGATAGTAGGAAGAGTGCAGTCTGGCATTTTTTTAACCAAGATCCAAATGATCAGTGAAAAGTCATCTGTAAGAAATGCTCAAGGACCTTCAGCAGAGGTCAGAATGTTAAAAATCTAAATACAAGTTGCATGTGTAGACATTTAACCACCATGCACTTGCAAGCCTGGACTAACTACCAAACGTCCCTTAACGTTGTAGCACCCTCTCACAATGAAGCTAGTCAGCAACACTACATCCCTTCCCTCACTGTAAGCCCACCGTTTACCACGCCACCTGCAGTAAATGTGGCGGTTTCGTCGCAAGGCCAAAGCAGTCAGGGAATCACCAGGTTCGTGGTAGAAAACACTGTATGTAGGGCAACAGCAAGAATACCATCACCAACCCTCTCTCAGTCTGCCATGTCCAGTGGCACCCCCGCTAGTTCCACCCTATGCAGCTCTCCAGTCCAGCTCACCCTACATGAGACTCTCGTTTGGAATAGGAAGTACTCATCCTCGCATCCGCGTACACAGGGTTTGAAGCCCACATTGCTAGACTAATCTCGTTAGAGATGATGCCATACTGGTTAGTTGAAACCGAAGCTTTCAAAGCCCTGATGGACTACGCTGTACTACGCTACGAGCTTCCCAGTCGACACTTCTTTTCGAGAAAAGCCATCCCAGCCCTCCACCAGCATGTAAAAGACCGCATTGTCCATGCACTCAGGCAATCTGTGAGTAGAAAGGTGCACCTGAAACAGATGCATGGACCAGTAGGCATGGCCAGGGGCGTTACGTCTCCATCACGGCACACTGGGTTAATGTGGTGGATGCAGGGTCCACAGGGGACAGCAATATTGGGACAGTTCTTCCTAGCCCACGGTCTAGGAAACAGTTGGCTGTAGGCGTTCATCCCCCCTCCTCCGCCTCGTCCTTCAGCAGAAGCAAGAGCTCGTCCACAGACCGCAGTCGCATGACCACTCCATCCGCAGCTGCCACTGTTGCACATGAGGTGTCCCATTATGGAACAGCTAGTGGCAAGCGTCAGCAGGCTGTATTGGCAATGAAGTGTTTGGGCGACAACAGATACACCGCAGAAGTTCTGTCCGAGTTCTTGCAGCAAGAAACTCAGTCGTGGCTGGGCACTATACATCTTGAGGCAGGCAAGGCAGTGAGTGATAACGGAAGGAATTTTATGGCTGCCATAGCCCTTTCACAACTGAAACACATTCCTTGCCTGGCTCACACCTTAAACCTGGTGGTGCAGTGCTTTCTGAAAAGTTATCCGGGGTTACCTGACCTGTTCCTGAAAGTGCGCAGACTTTGCTCGCACATCCACCGTTCGCCCGTACACTCCAGCCGTATGCAGAACCATCAGCGGTCTTTGAAACTTCCCCAGCATCGCCTAATCATCGACGTTGCAACAAGGCGGAACTCCACACTGCACATGCTTCAGAGACTGTGCGAACAGAGGCGTGCTGTTATGTATTTGTGGGAGGATACACATACACGGGTAGGCAGTTGGATGGCAGACATGGAGTTGTCAGGTGTGCAGTGGTCGAAGCTACAAGACCTGTGTCAAGTCCTTCAGTGTTTTGAGGAATGCACACGGCTGGTAAGTGCAGACAACGCCATAATAAGCATGAGCATCCCCCTAATGCGTCTGCTGATGCAAAGTTTGACGCACATAAAGGAGCAGGCATCTGCAGCCGAGGACGAGGGAAGCCTAGATGACAGTCAGCCATTGTCTGCTCAGGGAAGTCTACAGGATGAGGTGGCGGGCGAAGAGGAGGAGGATGAGGAGGATGATGGGGATGAGTATTTTTTGGATGAGGAAGCTTCTCAGGGGGCAATAGAAACTGCTGGCGTTGCAAGGCCGGGTTCAGGTTTTTTGAGGGAGACAAGTGTCGTTGATTTGCCCGAAAGTGCTCCTCAACCCAGCACATGCACTGATTTGACAACTGGAACATTGGCCCACATGGCGGATTATGCCTTGCGTATCCTCAAAAGGGACCCACGCATTATGAAAATGATGACCGATGATGATTACTGGTTGGCCTGCCTCCTTGATCCGCGCTATAAAGGCAAATTGCAAAATATCATGCCACATGAGAACCTCGAACAAATATTGGCAACCAAACAAGCTACTCTTGTAGACCGTTTGATTCAGGCATTCCCAGCACACAGCGCCGGTGATGGTTCTCACACGAGCTGCAGGGGGCAACAGGGCAGAGGTGTTAGAGGTGCACAAATCAGAAGTGGCGTTGGACAGAGGGGTTTTATGACCAGGTTGTGGAGTGATTTCGCAATGACCGCAGACACGACAGGTACTGCAGCATCAATTCAAAGTGACAGGAGACAACAATTGTCCAGTATGGTTACTATTTTTCCTCCATTATCGTTGTTCTCCCTCAACCGTCATTCCCCTTTGATTACTGGGCATCCAAAATAGACACCTGGATTGAATTGGCCGAATATGTGCAGCGCCCCAGAGTCCTGGTCGTTGCAGTACTGACGCTTCACCGCTAAGGGGAGTGATGGTACGTCTGATGGCACTTAAGGAGTTCACCTGACCAGGTATCACAGACACCAATACACTTCATAGTCTGGCCTCCAGGGGGAGCAAAGGGCACTATGTACTCCTCACAATCTGGTAAAACTGGGGGTTGGATAGAAAGTTAGACAGAAGCTGACTGGGTTGGAACCAGGCAACATCCTGTGGCAGGGGGTGTTGCAGGGGAAAGATTCAGGGGGGTCCCTGTCAGGGGTGGGATCCTGACAGAGGCCTAGTGAACAAGACAGAACGTTAAGGAACCGCGCCTGCACTACATCGCGGCGGTATCTCAAGAAAGGACAAGAAGAGAGGTTTATTGTGAAGAGTGAGAAACGAGATCATAGCAAAAGAGGAGATATCACCAGTAGGAGTCGTGCCGTAAGATTGAGGCAACATCCTACTGAGGTGCGTAGCCGGTGGCCGGAACGCCGAGGAAGTATTGGGCTCCAATCGTTACTTCAAACCAATGGCAGGACAGTTAATTATAGGTTGGCTGTCTCACCTAAATCACCTAAGCAGACATAGGGGGCAACTGTGGGAGAGGGGCGTCACTAGGGTCCCGGATGAAATCCAGGCCTACCCGTCATATGGGTGCGTCCAGATGATATCATCTGGGGGACGGAGAAGAACATCAGAACAGACATAAGTTGTGGGAAAGAACATCAGAAAGAGACACAACAGTTGTGAGGACTATCCCGTGGTGCTCAGCAGGAAGTACTACAACACACAGGCGCTAGAAGGTAGGCACAATTTCCACCTGTAAAGGGAACTCTGGAGGTGCCATCGGACCGGCCGGTCTCAGACAGCCCTGTTGACAGTACTCTGGATTGAGGATCTTGAAGCCTTCAGTAAAGAGGTAAAGAGACTGCAACCCTGTGTCCTCGTTATTCATCGCGACCTGCACCACGCACCACCACTTACAACTTTCATTGGACGCCACTTAGCAGGGTCACGGACCGGGTCTAGCCACCGTGGCAACCCCAGAACTGAGACAGAGAGGCCCGGTACCGAGTACCCCGCGGCCCTGCATCTGGGGGCGCTCCATATGCATTGCAGGAGTTTGCTTGCCCAGCAGCTAGTGTGCTATCAGAAAGAGTATTCAGTGCTGCTGGTTCAATACTAACCGAAAAAAGGACTCGTCTGGCGACCCAAAATGTTGATGATCTAACCTTCATTAAAATGAACCACTCATGGATTTCTATTTATTTTGCCCCACCTTTCCCGGCTGACACATAGCTTTCCTGAAAAAAGGTCTTGCTTTGGGACTGGTGTTACTGACTGTTCCAATCTCTTAATTTGCAGCTGCTGTTTGTACAGCATACGACATGTTTACACCTCCCCAAATGGCCTAACTCCCAACACGGGGCCGTGGTCTCGCCACTTGGCGCAAGCACCCGTCAGAGTGCCGTTTGTCTGAAGAGGTGGGTGTGCCCACTTTTGGTCAACGGCACTGCCACTGGGTCCCTCATAGCACAATGAAGTGTCTCTGGCGGTGGTGGCGCGCACCCAACGTCAGACACACCGTTGTAACATGAGGGGCCCTGGGCCTGTACCGCTGGCCAAGAGAGAGTGTCCCCCCCAGCTCAAACAGTGCTCTACCACTTGCAAAATTATCTCTCGCTGCTCCACCACTGTTTAGTCTATGTGCTGAAATCCTTCAATGCCTGGCACTGACAATAACAATTTGTTGACATGTATGATGCTATTTAAAATAGGCAGGGGCCCTGTCCTACATTTACACCAGTAAATACTTTGCGCCAAATTACAATGTCTGAAAGTCAGCATAGGAGCACACCCCTGTACCTAAGTATGGCACCTTTTTTTTTTTTTTTTTGCGAGACATTAACATCTATTTAGTTTTTTGGAGAACTTACTGTCTGCGGTCCCTCCTTCCAATTGTCCTCCGCTGAGCACACCAATGCTGCCTGTGTACCCCTGCCACCTAATGGAAGCTGCATAGAGCCTATTTTACTATTTTGGGCCTAGGAATTCTGTCTGCGGTCCCTCCGTCCAATTGTCCTCCACTGAGCACACCAATGCTGCCTGTGTACCCCTGCCACATAATGGAAGCTGCATAGAGCCTATTTTGTTATTTTAGGCCTACTAAATCTGTCTGTGGTCCCTCCATCCAATTGTCCTCCACTGAGCACACCAATGCTACCTGTGTACCCCTGCCACATAATGGAAGCTGCATAGAGCCTATTTTGTTATTTTAGGCCTGATAAGTCTGTCTGAGGTCCCTCCGTCCAATTGTCCTCCACCGAGCACACCAATGCTGCCTGTGTACCCCTGCCACATAATGGAAGCTGCATAGAGCCTATTTTGTTATTTTAGGCCTACTAAGTCTGTCTGCAGTCCCTCCGTCCAATTGTCCTCCACTGAGCACACCAATGCTGCCTGTGTACCCCTGCCACATAATGGAAGCTGCATAGAGCCTATTTTGTTATTTTAGGCCTACTAAGTCTGTCTGCGGTCCCTCCGTCCAATTGTCCTCCACTGAGCACACCAATGCTGCCTGTGTACCCCTGCCACATAATGGAAGCTGCATAGAGCCTATTTTGTTATTTTAGGCCTACTAAGTCTGTCTGCGGTCCCTCCGTCCAATTGTCCTCCGCCGAGCACACCAATGCTGCCTGTGTACCCCTGCCACATAATGGAAGCTGCATAGAGCCTATTTTGTTATTTTAGGCCTACTAAGTCTGTCTGCGGTCCCTCCGTCCAATTGTCCTCCACTGAGCACACCAATGCTGCCTGTGTACCCCTGCCACATAATGGAAGCTGCATAGAGCCTATTTTGTTATTTTAGGCCTACTAAGTCTGTCTGTGGTCCCTCCGTCCAATTGTCCTCCGCTGACCACACCAATGCTGCCTGTGTACCCCTGCCACATAATGGAAGCTGCATAGAGCCTATTTTGTTATTTTAGGCCTACTAAGTCTGTCTGTGGTCCCTCCGTCCAATTGTCCTCCGCTGACCACACCAATGCTGCCTGTGTACCCCTGCCACATAATGGAAGCTGCATAGAGCCTATTTTGTTATTTTAGGCCTACTAAGTCTGTCTGTGGTCCCTCCGTCCAATTGTCCTCCACTGAGCACACCAATGCTGCCTGTGTACCCCTGCCACATAATGGAAGCTGCATAGAGCCTATTTTGTTATTTAGGCCTACTAAGTCTGTCTGCGGTCCCTCCGTCCAATTGTCCTCCGCTGACCACACCAATGCTGCCTGTGTACCCCTGCCACCTAATGGAAGCTGCATAGAGCCTATTTTACTATTTTGGGCCTAGGAATTCTGTCTGCGGTCCCTCCGTCCAATTGTCCTCCGCCGAGCACACCAATGCTGCCTGTGTACCCCTGCCACATAATGGAAGCTGCATAGAGCCTATTTTGTTATTTTAGGCCTACTAAGTCTGTCTGTGGTCCCTCCGTCCAATTGTCCTCCGCTGACCACACCAATGCTGCCTGTGTACCCCTGCCACATAATGGAAGCTGCATAGAGCCTATTTTGTTATTTTAGGCCTACTAAGTCTGTCTGTGGTCCCTCCGTCCAATTGTCCTCCACTGAGCACACCAATGCTGCCTGTGTACCCCTGCCACATAATGGAAGCTGCATAGAGCCTATTTTGTTATTTAGGCCTACTAAGTCTGTCTGCGGTCCCTCCGTCCAATTGTCCTCTGCTGACCACACCAATGCTGCCTGTGTACCCCTGCCACCTAATGGAAGCTGCATAGAGCCTATTTTACTATTTTGGGCCTAGGAATTCTGTCTGCGGTCCCTCCATCCAATTGTCCTCCGCCGAGCACACCAATGCTGCCTGTGTACCCCTGCCACATAATGGAAGCTGCATAGAGCCTATTTTGTTATTTTATGCCTAGGAAGTCTGTCTGCGGTCCCTCCTTGAAATCGTCCTCCGCTGACCACAACAATGCTGCCTGTGTACCCCTGTTGCCTACTTTAAACTGCATAGAGCCTACTTTCTATTGTAGGCCTACTACCTGTGTCTGTCTCGGCCAGTCCACTCCTTGCAGTTGTCCTCCACTGAACAAAGCTATGCCGCCTGTGTACTCCTGTTACCAATTGTGAACTGCATTTATCCTACTTACTTATTTGTGCCTAGTAACTGTGTAAGCCTGTCATAACAGTTGTCCTCCACCACAGAACCCAGCTATGCCACTTGTGTACTCCTTTTACCAATTTTGAACTTAATATAGCCTTCATTTTTATTTTAGGCCTACTTCCTGTGTCAGAGCCACTAATTACACATGCCCTCCTCCACTGAACCACGCTATGCTGCAAGTGTACTCCACTTACCAATTTTGAACTGCATTTTGCCTAATTACTTATTTAGGCCTACTTATTGTGTCTGTCTCCCATTAAAGTTGTCCTCCACTGCACAAAGCTGAGCTTCAATCTTCAGGCTCTCATTAAGTAGTTGTTAAGATAACAGTGCAGTTGGCCTACTATTTTGGTTGGGGACTACTAACGGTGTCTGCCGCTCCCTGGTGTTGTCCTCCACTGTACAAAGCTGAGCTTCAATCTTCAGGCTCTCATTAAGTAGTTGTTGTTAAGATAACAGTGCAGTTGGCCTACTATTTCGGTTGGGGCCTACTAACGGTGTCTGCCGCTCCCTGGTGTTGTCCTCCACTGTACAAAGCTGAGCTTCAATCTTCAGGCTCTCATTAAGTAGTTGTTGTTAAGATAACAGTGCAGGTGGCCTACTATTTCGGTTGGGGCCTACTAACGGTGTCTGCCGCTCCCTGGTGTTGTCCTCCACTGCACAAAGCTGAGCTTCAATCTTCAGGCTCTCATTAAGTAGTTTATCAACTATATCCATACAGGTGCAATCGCCAAGGATAATGAGTGATGTAGGCTAAAGAATAATTTTTAAGAGAATTTTTATTACAAAAAAAACATGGATAAAAACCTAATTAATAAACAGGGCTGAAAAAACCTCCTTAGGGAGGGACAATAGATTCAGACACGGTGTTAGGTGTAAAAATGTATACACATGTGCTCGTAGAGGCAATCAAAGGAATGACAAACAACTACATTACATTTTTACAAGAACTAAGGGGAAGAAATCGTCTGGAGAACAATATAAGGTAGTTAACCTCTCACAACATATAATAACAGATACACAATTGCGTCTTTTGGAAAAAGGTTTAACCTTCTCTCCTTCATGCCATTTAGACTCGTTCACAGCGATAAAGGACCTACACCTGTTCTCTAGGAAACTAATCTTCAAAAAGTTCCATCATAAAAGAGATATTGGAGACCCTACAATGACGGTTGAAGACAATGAGACTTTACAAATTTTGGAATCCTTATTGGAAGAAAATGAGACTACAACAACGGTAAGTACTTGTCCGGACAAGATGTTCGGGAAATCAAAAAAATTTCCATCTCCCAGCACTTGCTCCGCCATTGAAATATTTACCAGGATGGTTACAGCGGATATTGAAAGTTTAGCCTCCAGACCCTCACATTTTACCAACATCACTAGGGAGGAGAGGCAAGCGCTGACAGAATTACAATCATTTACTGATGTTGTTTTTAAAGAGGCCGATAAAGGTGGCAATCTTGTAATTTGGCCTATTGACCAATATGAGAAGCAGGCTTATAAATTGCTCAATGCCCCCTCAGGATATAAAAAGTTGAATTTTAACCCCACCCATAACTATCAAATTGAGTTGGTTAATATACTGGATAAAGCATTGGAGCAGGGAATCATTTCCAAGAAGATGGTGGATTCTATACGTAATTTACATCCCAAATTGCCTAGAGTCTACTTAATCCCCAAATTGTACAAAAATACCCTGGACCCTCCAGGGAGACCAATTGTGGCCGGGAACGGTGGACTTAATGAAATTATCTGCAATTTTATAGATTGGTATTTGAAACCTCTCGTGTCAACGTTACCTTCTTTCATCCAGGATACAACGGCCGCCTTACAGAGACTTTACGGTCTTTGTTTGGACGACAATATGATTATGGTAAAGTCAGACGTTATATATGGCAATAAAACACAAGGATGGTCTCCGTGCTGTGGCTTATTATTTAAATTCTACCAACCTTAATTCTGACTTGATCGATTTAGTCCTTACCCTTCTTGAGTATGTCCTAACACATAATATTTTTACGTTCAATAACCAGACATACCTACAATTACAAGGTACGGCAATGGGGGCTGCTTGTGCCCCCTCATATGCCAACCTTTTTATGGGAGCCTGGGAAAGGGACATTTTCCTAGAAGGCACCATCCCTGAAATGGATAAGGTTCAGGGATGGATGTGCTATATCGATGATATATGGTTTGTTTGGGAGGGGACAATAGATGAGCTTCATTGTCTTATGGACAAACTTAATGACAATTCCCTGAACATTCATCTAACCTATAAGTACGGCAAGAATTTGGATTTCTTGGATCTACAAATTGGGGTTCTTGAAGATGGAACTTTAACAACAGATCTTTTTAGGAAACCCACTTCTACCAATTCGTTGTTACACTATTCTTCAGCCCACCCGCCTTCGACTATTAGAGGCATCCCGATCGGCCAATTTCTTCGGGCCCAAAGAATCTGTTCACAACAGGAATTCTTTGAAGACCAGGCTGTGGATTTGGCACTGAGATTCTCCAATAGGGGATATAGCAAAAAGTCAATTAGGCGAGGCTATAATAGAGCTATTAATACCTCTCGTACAAACATGATCCATTCCTCTGCAAAAAAACACCGCACTCATGTGGGAGAGCCAGTGTTTATTTCAAACTTCAACAATCAGTGGGAGGAACTCAGGAATATTTTAAAGAAACACTGGGGTATTCTTAAATCTGACCCTATCCTACGAGAGGTTATTCCGGCAGCCCCATTGATGGTAGCTAAACGTGGACAGAACATCAAGGACCTGTTGGTCCATAGCCACTATGATCCAAAACGGAATACCAAGAAGAAGACTTTACAGGATGGGTTTTTTCCTTGTGGCTTTTGTAAAGCCTGCCTAAATTTACGTAAATTAACCTCATTTACCAACTGGAATGGATCCAAAAAGTATGGAATTAAAAAACATCTTACGTGCACCTCATGAGGGGTTATTTACTACGCTAAATGCCTGTGCAATTTAATCTACATTGGCCTCACCACTCATGAACTCAAAATAAGGGTGAGGGAACATGTGAGGGATATTGAAAAGGCCATAACAGTTGAAGACATTTCCACTCTCAAAACACTCCCCCGTCATTTCATGGTCCATCATAAATGTAACCCTAGAGGGTTGGTGATCCAGGGGATTGATCAAGTAGACCTTGGCATTAGGGGGGGCGATTTAGGTCAGGTGTTGGCTCAATATGAGAGCAGATGGATTTTTCCGCCTAGGCACACTTACACCACAAGTTCTTAATGAAAATTTGGGTTTCAATGCATTTTTGTAGTTTATTCGGTTGCTTTTCAGTGGTTTATCCTAGGTTTGGGGTTCCTTTTTAATGTGTATTATTTATGTTATTTTATTTTGTTTTTAACACTTTTTCTTATTCCTTGCAGAAGTGTCCGAAATGAGGGATTGTGAATATAGGATGCTATAAATTTTTGGTTATGATGAACATTAATATCTATTTCGGTTACAAGTGTTGATTATGGGGCAAGGTTCGTTTTGAGGCCATCACTTAGAGGCAAAGGATGAAGAAATATAAAAGGGCGTATAAGGATCACCAGCACTATTTCTATGTGTACTGTATATTGTATTTTGGTATTGAGTTTGTCTACAGATTTGTTTTTTTATATATATTTGGATATTTTTATCAATTGGGATATGTATTTATAAGGATCACTGGCATCATTTATATGTGTACTGTATATTGTATTTTGGTATTGAGTTTGTTTATAGATAAGTTTTTTTATATATTTGGATATTTTTATCAATTGGGATATTTATTTATCTATATATATATTATTCCTTATTTTATATTGTAGCAAATACAGTTATTATTGACATTTATTCATCAAAATTATGAATGTGTAAATATGGTTTTTCACTTAATGTAATATATTGTAGTTATGATTATGGATTATTATTTATATTTATTATCATCAATAAATAATATTTGCACTGTGGGCACTTTATAATTAGTGCACTTTCTCACTTTATATGTATGGTGCACTACGTATTCTCAATACTATCTTTCTTACGCAGCTCTGGCTTTTCCCAGTTGCCTTATGTATATTATCCGCCTCCCCTCATATTTTATTTCATCTTCACTGCTCCCAGGTGCGCATGCGCCAGGTCCGATTCCCAATGACTTCCGGGTATGTCTATCAGGTGACCGCAGTGCGTTTCACTGCGTTCCAGCAGGCAGTTCCTGGAAGTCACTTTATCCATGGGAACGAACAGTCCTGACGCATGCGCCATCAACACTGGAGGCGCATCCTATCACATCCCCACACGGCCTATTTATGCAGCGTCGATACCCCTCACCGCACACGCCCCCGGAAGAAGCGATCAGCGAAACGGTGCCCGTTGGGCGGGAGGGAGGACGTCAGACACAGCACACCTCGGTGGTAAGCTCCTATATTAATATAATATATTTCCATTTACTGGCACTAATATTGTCATTATTTCTACCGCATAGCGAGCACCTTTAATATGGGAGACCGTTACTTTTTGCACTAGCCGACTTCGGTGGTATCTACATACCTAGTATTGTATTGGATTATAGCGGTCTTCTATTATCAGCGTGTACAGCTACCCCTTTACCTATTAAGATAGGACTTCCAGTTTCTATATCTTCTTTGATATTATATCTTGCGGTTATCAGTGCATATTTGAGGTATTTTTACATCATCCTCTGTGCCAGTTAATGATAGTTTTTTGCGCGTATAAACATATCACTGTTTTCCTAGATATTTTAGACAGTAATTACAGTTCTGTTATAGTGGCTATTTTGATTACTTGTTACCATTTAGTGATATATATTATTGGGAATGAGCACATGTGTATACATTTTTACACCTACCACCGTGTCTGAATCTATTATCCCTCCCTATGGAGGTTTTTTCAGCCCTGTTTATTAATTAGGTTTTTATCCATGATTTTTTTGTAATAAAAATTCTTTTAAAAATTATTCTTTAGCCTACATCACTCATTATCCTTGGCAATTGCACCTGTATGGATATAGTTGATAAATTCCAGTTCAGTGTTTTTCGGGCGATTTATTCCCCTATGGACTATTAGTACTAATCTCATTAAGTAGTTGTTGTTAATATGTGTGGTTGGGGCCTACTAACGGTGTTTGCCGCTCCCTTGTGTTGTCCTTCACTGTACAAAGCTGAGCTTCAGTCTTCAGGCTTTCGGCCTATAGTATCAGATATTTAACTGCATTTGGCCTACTTGTCTGGTTGGGCCCTACTAACGGTGTCTGCCGCTCCTGGGTTTTCTCCTGTTTGATTTTCTTGAGCTTCAATCTTCAGGCTCTCATTAAGTAGTTGTTGTTAATATAACACTGCAGTTGGCCTACTAGTTTTTGTTGGGCCTAGTAACGGTGTCTGCCGCACCTTGGTGTTGTCCTGTGTTATTTTCCAGAGCTTCAATCTTCAGGCTTTCGGGCTAGATATGTAATATTAAACTGCATTGGGCCTACTAGTGTGGTTGGGCCCTTAAAACGGTGTCTGCCGCTCCTGGGTTTTCTACTCCACTGAACAAACCAATGCCGCCTGGTTAGTCCTGTTACCAATTTTGAACTGCATTTAGCCCACTTTATTATTTGGGCCTATATCTGTGTTTACTCCTCATCCTGCCCATTGCCCAGCCAGTGCTAGATGAGTCTTGTGGTACATTGACCCAGACCACTACATTCCCCTTGCACTCTACACAGCCAGAATCTGACCCTGCTGAAAGTCAGGTTCCCCTTCCCGCATACTATACCACCTTACACAGGGACAAAGAGGAAGGTGCAGATGAAAGTGTAGGTTCCTTCATCAGGTGGGGGGGCATACTCGTTGGCGACGTCACAGGCACAGGGCCCCTCAGAGTATGCAGAAGTGTCGCTGCCGGTGGGAGGCGCCCCCGCCGTGCAAACACAACGCCGTACTTTGAGGGGCCCTGTGCCAGTGCCAATGCGAACGAGTGGGCCCCACCCTGCTTGACCCTCAGGATCACAGCACTTGCACTTGCAAACTTGAAATACTTACCTCTCACTGCTCCACCGCCGTGACGTAGTCCACGTTTCCTGGGCCCACTAAAAACTTCAACCAGCCCTACCCCCCACAACTTTAGCCAAATGACCCCCAATTTCCAATGCCTAACTATTATGAGAAAGTTAATTAAGATTGAAAAGCTTCAGAAACAAGAATGGATGTTTTTGCCATTAAAATGGGCACTGTAGGTGTTTTCCTGGCCCCCACTCACTGCCGACTATGCTTCCCCATTGACTTGCATTGGGTTTCGTGTTTCGGTCGATCCCCGACTTTTTACGATAATGGCCGATTGCACTCGACTCGACTTTTGAGATAGTCGGGTTTCGCAAAACCCGACTCGACCCCAAAAAAGTAAAAGTCGCTCAACCCTAGTATCAACCACTGAGGACTCTCAATTCTAAATATTTTTCTATTTAGCATTTTATCACTTTGTAATAATATGACTATAATGGAAGTGTAGCCATTCTGCAATAATTATGTTATATTACATCCTAGCAAAAAACTTTATTTGCGTTTTTAATGGCAATAATAACAAAACTCTGTTTTCTGAAATTAATGTTATTTGAACTTAATAAAGCTACATTTGTAAATATTGAGGGCATCTCCCGTCATTACAGGCTTCCTGCAAACTTATTTTTGATAATCACACATTATTCATTCCAATGTTCCTTTGACTTGGAATACAATCAGTCCCATAATTTACGACTTTATTTATTTTAATTTTTCATTCATGTTAGTCAAATCTTTGAACAAGTGAACAATCACACATTTTTTTGCTCACCAAAGCAATTTTTTGCACTATGAACAAGTGTTTTTAAATCAAATTGTTCAGTTACTCAACCTATTCACACTACACAATACACACTACACAACTATTATGAATGATTGGTCGTTACCATTAGGATCTGATGGATTATAGACCATGGTTAATGTTTGGTGTCTTCCTTTATCTTGTTGGATGTATGCATGCCTTGAACAGCCTTTTGAGAGCTAATATATCTGTGCGAGATACCAGCTTTATTATACATTTGGAAGCCCAGGTCATGGATCTAAATATGCAAAGCTTACAGGGAAAGTGCCATCAAAATTGAAACAAATGTATAGTATTAATGTTTTAATTTTTTTTATATTATCATTTATTTTTACCCCTTTACCCTTAAGGGTGGTTTGCACGTTAATGAACCGGCCAATTTTTCAATTCTGACCACTGTCCCATTATAACTCTGGAACGCTTCACTGAATCCTGGTGATTCTGACGTTGTTTTTTCGTGATATATTACACTTGATCATAGTGGTAAAATTTATTTGATACTACTTGCATTTATTTGTTAAAAATATGGAAATGTGGTGAAAATTTTGAAAATTTCGCAATTTTCCAGCTTTGAATTTTCATGCCCTTAAATTACAGAGATATGTTGCACAAAATACTTAATAAGTAACATTACCCACATGTCTACTTTACATCAGCACAGTTTTGGAACCAAAATTTTTTTTGTTAGGAAGTTATAAGGGTTAAAAGTTGATCAGCGATTTCTCATTTTTAATCACTTTGAGGGGTCTATATGATAGAAAATACCCAAGTGTGACACCATTCTAAAAACTGCACCCCTCAAGGTGCTCAAACCCACATTTAAGAAGTGTATGTTAAGGGTCGAGATCCCGCCTCTGCGCAGGGGGAATCTCGAGCCATCTCCGCTGCGGTCTCCCATCCTTCTCCAGCCGCAGTGGAGCCTGCTCAGCAGAGATGTCGGTCCCAGCATCTTGCTCAGTCTGACTCTGTCCAAAGGGTTACTGCTGCTTTTCCAGCTTCTGCCATTAAAGACAGTACTGGGCAGCGGCGAGCAGACGTTCCTGGGACTAAGTCCTGCTTTTCTCGTTCTGAGCATACCCAGAGTAAGATCTCTCAGTGGAGATCGAGGGTCACATGTTCAGATACTGCAGCTAAATCCATTGTTCCTCCAGGAAGGTCCTGAAGGTGCTTAGGCTCTGTAGCAGCCTCTCATTGGTCCTTCTAGGAAGGTCCTGTTCTTGCTGCAGCTATTTAAGGTTCTCATGACCGCACGGCCATGCGCTAGTATTGAATCAGTTTTGTGCATGCGCCTGTGTGGTCACATTTATGTGTGTGTTCAGGGACTCGGCTGAAATAAGCCCCTAGAATGCCGGCACCTCCGGCTAGGAGATTGTGTGTGTGGATCTAGGGCCCCGGCTGAAATAAGCCCCTAGAATACCGGCTTCTCCGGCGAGGAGATTGTATGTGTGCGTGACCACCGACTGCCTTCAGCTCGGCAGTTAGCTGTGTACTCCTGTGGGGTTAACAGGGCACAGCGTCTTGTTTCTGTGCCACTCTGTGAAGTAACAGAGTTCGCTTAAACCGCCATATAGTGCCGTCATTTGCTAGCAGCAGGTTCCTCCTGCACTGTGGACCCGGGGTTGCGAACGCACCAATAATAACATCTATATTTACTCGGTGCATTCCGCTAGCCTTAACATAATGCTAGCGCCAGGGTCTGGCTAGCAATGGCGGACAAACAGCAATCTTTGCGGTACATCCAGCAGCTGGAGGGTAGGTTGGCGGCTCTCGAGCGCACAACCTCAGCTGTGGATGTTACCGCAGTAGCTGTTCAGGCTGCTAGCGTGGCTGCAGCAACTTTGTCCACTGCCACTCCTGTTCCGACCCTATCTCGCCTCCCGCTGCCAGAAAAATTCTCTGGTGACGGCAAATCTTGTAGGGGTTTCGTGAGTCAGTGCTCAATACACCTCGAGCTTCTGGCTGCACGTTTCCCTACAGAGCGGGCAAAGGTGGGATTCATTATGTCCCTCCTGTCGGACAGGGCGTTGGAGTGGGCTACGCCGCTGTGGGAGCGTGGCGATCATGTGGTTCAGAGTGCTCCGCTGTTTCTGAGCACTCTGAAACAGGTCTTTTTAGGACCTCGAGTCACCCATGATATGGCGCTCCAACTGTTGGCATTGACTCAGGGCTCGTCCTTGGTCAGCCATTTTGCTGTCCACTTCCGCACCTTGGCATCTGAGCTGGAGTGGTCGGATAAAGCCCTCATCCCTATATTTTGGAGGGGGCTGGCTGACCATGTTAAGGATGCTCTGGCCACTAGGGAGATTCCCGCCACACTGGAGGAGTTAATAACTGTATCTACTCGTATTGACCTCCGTTTTCACGAGCGGAGGTTAGAGCGAGCCCACTGTAGGCAGAGGTTTCGGCTGGCTCCCACCTTCGCCAAACCTTTGGAATCTCCGGTTCAGGCAACCTAGTCACATGAGGCCATGGAGTTGCCACGAGCAGGACCTAAGCCCCGAACCGCTCGTGCACTTAGGGTCTGTCATATTTGCCGGCAGTCAGGACATTTTGCCACCAGATGTCCTCAGCCGTCGGGGAAACGTCAGCGTCTAGTGGTAGTGGGTGGAGGTTCACTAGACACGGCGACGTTTGCCTCCAAATTGTCCTTTAAGGGGACAATTACCATTGAACCATCCACTCATTCGGTAGAGCTTTGCGTGGACTCCGGGGCGGAGGGCAATTTTATGTCTTCTGCCTTCGCCCAACGATGCACAGTACCTCTGGTGATGCTCGCCCAACCAGTGACCGTACGAGTGGTGAATGGGTTGACACTGCCCTCACAGATTACACACCAGACCATCCCATTTACGCTATCCATGTCGCCATCTCATCAGGAGATAATATCTCTGCTCATCATTCCAGAGGGAATTGATGAGGTCCTGTTAGGGATACCTTGGCTACGGTAGCACTCTCCTCATATTGAGTGGTCCACTGGCAGGATTTTGGGATGGAGTAAATCTTGTGGGGGTAGATGTCAGAGGGAATGCGTTCAGGTTGCTACAACTGAGGTACCCGCAGATGTCTCCTCTCTCCCCAAGCAATATTGGCCCTATGCGGACGTGTTCTCCAAAAGGGCTGCGGAGACTCTTCCGCCTCACCGCCCCTATGACTGTCCTATTGACCTCTTGCCTGGTGCTGAGCCTCCCCGGGGTCGAGTCTACCCATTGTCTCTCCCAGAGACGGAGACTATGTCTCAGTACATCCAGGAGAATTTGGCAAGGGGATTCATTAGGAAGTCTGTGTCACCAGCAGGGGCTGGGTTCTTCTTTGTGCAGAAGAAGAACGGAGAATTACGTCCATGCATTGATTACAGGGGTCTTAACGACATCACCGTTAAGAACAAGTACCCTCTGCCCCTGATATCTGAGCTTTTTGACAGGCTTCGGGGAGCAAGAGTGTTTACTAAACTAGATCTGCGGGGTGCTTACAACCTGATTCGCATCCGTGAGGGGGACGAATGGAAGACGGCTTTTAACGCCAGGGATGGGCACTATTAGTATCTGGTGATGCCCTTTGGGCTCTGTAATGCCCCAGCCATTTTCCAAGACTTTGTAAACGATATCTTCTGGGATATGCTCTCCACCTCGATAGTAGTCTACCTGGATGATATTCTCATCTACTCTCCAGATATAGACTCCCACCGGAGAGATGTGTGCAAAGTCTTCAACCTCCTATGGGCAAATTCCCTCTATGCCAAGTTGGAGAAGTGTGTGTTTGAGCAGGAGTCTTTGCCTTTCCTGGGCTATATCATCTCAGCCCAAGGATTGGCTATGGATCCTGCCAAGCTACAGGCTGTGATGGACTGGCAGGAACCCCATTCTCTCAAAGCGGTGCAGCGCTTTATGGGGTTCATTAATTACTATCGCCAGTTCATTCCCCACTTCTCAACTTTGGTAGCTCCTTTGGTTGCCCTCACCAAAAAGGGAGCAAATCCCAAACTGCGGTCAGAAGAGCTCCCATTCTACATCGCCCCGATGTAGATAAACCATTCATAATGGAGGTGGATGCCTCATCTGTCGGTGCAGGTGCAGTCCTATTCCAAAAGGATGCTCAAGGTCGGAAGCATCCCTGCTTCTTTTTCTCTAAGACCTTCAAACTGGCAGAAAGGAATTATTCCATCGGGGACAGGGAGTTGCTAGCTATGAAGTTGGCCTTCTCGGAGTGGAGACATCTCTTGGAGGGGGCTCGTTTTCCCTTCCAAGTTTTCACCGACCACAAGAATTTGGTCTATATTCAGACTGCCCAGCGGCTAAATTCTCACCAGGCCAGATGGTCCCTGTTCTTCTCCCGGTTCCATTTCACCCTCCATTTTCTCTCTGGGGAGAAGAACATTCGTGCCGATGCTCTCTCCCGCTCCGTAGTGTCATCAGCAGAGGAGGAGGAGGAACCTCGGCTTATTGTCCCTTCTGAGAGTCTGAGGACCGTGGCTCCGGTTTCGCTTGAGTCTGTGCCCCCGGGTAGGACTTTCGTGCCAGCAAATTTGCGACCGGAGGTTCTCTCTTGGGCTCATTCGTCCAGAGTGGGTGGGCACTTTGGGACTAAAAGGACATTTGAGCTGCTGGTGAGAACGTACTGGTGGTCACATATGGTCCATGACGTCGGAGACTATATTCGGGCGTGTGTCTCCTGCGCCAAAAATAAGTCTTCTCAACAATAGCCAGCTGGGTTATTATATCCCCTGCCGGAGGCAGACAGGCCCTGGGAGATGGTCAGGATGGAATTTGTGATGGGTTTGCCCAAGTCTCGTGGCTGTACCATCATTTGGGTTATCACCGATCATTTTTCTAAGATGGTGCACTTGGTGCCGCTTCCCCGGCTACCTTCTGCACGGGCCTTGGCAGCGTTGTTTATTAAACACATCTTCCGTCTACACGGTATGCCGGACAAAATTGTCAGTGACCGGGGTCCCCAGTTTGCGTCTCGGTTCTGGAGAGAGCTTTGTCATCTTCTCAGCATTGAGTTGAATCTCTCTTCTGCGTATCATCCTGAGATGAATGGGTTGGTAGAGAGGGCCAACCAGACCTTGGTCACATATCTGCAACATTTTGTCTCAGCCAGGCAGGATGACTGGGCATCTTTGCTATCGTGGGCAGAGTTTGCACTGAACATTGCTGTAGCTGACACACCCCTATCCCAACCGTAAACATAATCCAAACCCTAACCCCAACTCTAGCCCCAACCCTAACCCTACCTTTAGCCCAAACCCTAACTCTAACTTTAGCTCCAACCCTAACCCTAACTTTAGCCCCAACCCTAACCCTAATGGGAAAATGGAAATAAATAAATTTTTTTATTTTATTATTTTTCCCTAACTAAGGCTACTTTCACACTAGCGTCGGGCACTGCACGTCGCAATGCGTCGTTGTGGAGAAAAAACGCACCCTGCAAAGTTGCCCGCAGGATGCGTTTTTTCTCCATAGACTTTTATTAGCGACGCATTGCGACACAGTGCCACACGTTGCAACCATCGTGCGACGGTTGCGTCGTGTTATGGCGGACAGTCGGCACAAAAAAAGTTACATGTAAGGTTTTTTGCACGTCGTGTCCGCCATTTTCTTCCACGCATGCGTGGCCGAAACTCCGCCCCCTCCTCCCCGGACCTTACAATGGGACAGCGGAAGCATCCTAAGACTGTTTCCGCTGCCCATGTCGGGCATTTTTTTCACAGTATGCGTCGGTACGTCTGGTCAACGCAGCGCGAAGGCCCCGTACCGACGCTAGTGTGAAAGCAGCCTTAGGCGGTCACAAAAGGGGGTTTGATTTACTATTTATAGCGGGTTTTTACACACTAAAAGAAGCTTTTTATTGCAAAAAATAGTTTTTGCGTCACCACATTTTGAGAGCTATAATTTTTCCATATTTTGGTCCACAGAGTCATGTGAGATTTTTTTTTGCGGGACAAGTTGACGGTTTTATTTGTACCATTTTCGGGCACATTTTCGGGCACATGACATTTTTTGATCACTTTTTATTCCGCTTTTTGTTAGGCAGAATGAACAAAAACCAGCAATTAATGAATTTATTGGGGGGGGGGGGCGTTTATACCATTCTGCGTTTAGTAAAATTGATAATGCAGTGTTATTCTTCGGGTCAGTACGATTACAGCGATACCTCATTTATATAATTATTTTTGCATCGCTTTATTCTTGTTCTGAGGGCTATAACTTTTTTATTTTTTTTGCTGACGACGCTGTGTGGCGGCTCGTTTTTTTGCGGGACAAGATGGCATTTTCCAGCAGGGCCAAATTTATTTATATCCGTCTTTTTGTGTGTTATTCCACTGTTTGTTCGGCGCTATTATTTTTTTGCCTCGTTTTTTTTTTTTTTTTACAGTGTTCATTGAAGGGGTTTACTAGTGGGACAGTTTTATAGACACCTCTCCATTACTAAGCCAGGCTTAATGCCACCTTACAATACAAAGGTGACATTAACCCTTTAATACCCCATATGCCACTGCTACAGGGAATTGGCGCATCTTACAGATGTGCCTTTTCTGGGGTGGCTGTCGGCAGATTTTTTTAGACGGGGGGCAATAACCATGGTTCCTTTCTAGGCTATTAAAATCTGCCCTCAGTCACTGGCTTTCCCTGTCTGGCGTAGAAAATTGCGGGGAAGCTTAAGCCAGTTTTTTCCGTGAATACACTCTTTTATTAAATACATACAGGTCCCAAATTTTACACACACATACTGCTAACAGTATTAGACTCTGACATATGTAAATCTAACTGTTCTGAAATAGTTTACTGTATGTAAACCATGTCTCCTATGCTGTTGGCTTCTGCAATGATTTTAAAGAAGCCGACAAATGAATTATCGGCTATTCCGCTATCTATCTCTCTATGAAATATAAAGATTTATATATATATATATATATATATGTCACTGATATATATATATATATACATATACGTATATACACCTATACTATGTGTGTATTTCTATTAAATTGTAAGCTGTTAGCGTGATTTTACTGTACACCGCACATGAATTGCCGGCTTTTCAAAGGTCACCAGTGCGGATTTCTCACAAATCATATGCATGGTCCGTGTGGTATATGTTTTTTTCTCGCACCCATAGACTTGCATTGGCGAGTCTCGGACGATATACGGTGCAAATCGCAGCATGCTGCGATTTCACTCGCACGTATAATACGGACCAGAAAAAAACGGATGATGGTAGCTGCCTCATAGATTAACATTGGTCCGTGTGCTATGCGATTTTTTGATGCATAGCACTCGTCCGTATTCCTCTCCAGTGTGACTCCAGCCTTGTTGTGTTATGCAACTTTCCAATAGGCCCTGAATGAGACATAAATGTTTCTTTTTTGCCCGGAGTGGTTCTTTAGTTTTCTATTTATGCATTAACCCCTTAACGACCGCCGATACGCCTTTTAACGGCGTCAGTTAAGGGTACTTAAACGGCGCTGTGGAAAAAGTGAATAGTGCCCCCCATAGTCGGATTCTCTGGGGTCTCGGTTGCCGGGGGTAGCCGAGACCCCAGAGAACATGATTCGGGGGTTTTTTACCGACCCCCGAGTTGCAATCGCCGGTAATTAACCGTTTACCGGAGATCGCAAAAAAAAAAAAATGTGATTTCCCTTTTAATTTCTCTGTCCTCCGATGTGATCGCACATCAGAGGACAGAGAAATGGGTCCCCGATAGCCCCCCGATACTCACCTGTCTCCCCCGGTGCTCCTCGTGGCTCCCGATGGGCGCCGCCATCTTCTTCCAGCAAAAAAATGGTGGGCGCATGCGCAGTGCGCCCGCCGGCCGGCACCCGGAGGATCTTTGGGGTCTTGGCTGTCGGGGGTAGCCGAGACCCCAAAGAACATGATCGGGGTTGGTTCTTACTGACCCCTGTTTTGCGATCGCCGGTAATTAACTGTTTACCGGCGGTCGCAAAAAAAACAAAAACAATCGTTCATTCTCTGTCCTCTGATGTGATCGCACATCAGAGGACAGAGAAATAGGGGGATTCGGGGACCCTGCTATACTTACCGGTGTCCCTGAGTCCTCCTGGGTCCCCTCCTGCCCGCCGGCTTCTTCCTATGGAAAGAAAATGGCGGGCGCATGCGCAGTGCGCCCACTCTCTGCTGCCATCTGCCGGCCGGCAGGAGAGAGGAGTTGGGGCTAAAATTAGGGTTAGGGTTAGGGTTGGGGCTAAATTTAGGGTTAGGGTTAGGGTTGGGGCTAAATTTAGGGTTAGGGTTAGGGCTAGGGATAGGGTTAGGGCTAGGGTTAGGCTTCTTTCACACTTGCGTCGGTACGGGGCCATCGCAATGCGTCAACCCGACGTACCGACGCACGTTGTGAAAATTGTGCACAACATGGGCAGCGGATGCAGTTTTTCAATGCATCTGCTGCCCAGTCTATGTCCTGGGGAGGAGGGGGCAGAGTTACGACCACCCATGAGCGGAAATGGCGGATGCGACGTACAAAAAAAAGGTTACATTGAACTTTTTTTGTGACGACGGTCTGCCAAAACACAACGGATCCAGTGCACGACGGACCCTGGCCATCCATCGGCAATACAAGTGTATGGGCAAAAAAGGCATCCTGCGGGCACATTTGCAGGATCTGTTTTTTGTCCAAAACTACGGATTGCGACGGATGCCACACGACTAGTGTTGAGCGATACCATCCGATACTTGAAAGTATCGGTATCGGAAAGTATCGGCCGATACCGGCAAAGTATCGGATCCAATCCGATACCGATACCCGATACCAATACAAGTCAATGGGACTCAAGTATCGGACGGTATTCCTGATGGTTCCCAGGGTCTGAAGGAGAGGAAACTCTCCTTCAGGCCCTGGGAACCATATTAATGTGTAAAAGAAAGAATTAAAATAAAAAATATTGCTATACTCACCTCTCCGAGGGAACCGGCAGCGTTGTTTGCTTAAAATTCGCGCTTTTCTTTCCTTACGTGAAGTCCCGGCTTTGTGATTCACAGCAAGCCGTGACGTAATTTCAGGTCCTTAAGGATTTTAAAATTACGTCCCGGCTTTGTGATTGGTTGCGTCGCAGTCACATGGGCGACGCAACCAATCACAGCAAGCCGTGACGTAATTTCAGGCCCTTAAGGATTTTAAAATTACGTCCCGGCTTTGTGATTGGTTGCGTCGCAGTCACATGGGCGACGCAACCAATCACAAGCCGTGACGTCACGGGAGGCTAGACACGCGCGCATTTTAAAATGCGCGCTTGTCCAGCCTCCCGTGACGTCCCGGCTTGTGATTGGTTGCGTCGTGGTCAACCAATCACAAGCCGGGAGGCTGGACACGCGCGCATTTTAAAATGCGTGCTTGTCCAGCCTCCCGGCTTGTGATTGGTTGACCGCGATGCAACCAATCACAAGCCGGGACGTCACGGGAGGCTGGACAAGCGCGCATTTTAAAATGCGCGCGTGTCCAGCCTCCCGTGACGTCACGGCTTGTGATTGGTTGCGTCGCCCATGTGACTGCGACGCAACCAATCACAAAGCCGGGACGTAATTTTAAAATCCTTAAGGGCCTGAAATTACGTCACGGCTTGCTGTGATTGGTTGCGTCGCCCATGTGACTGCGACGCAACCAATCACAAAGCCGGGACGTAATTTTAAAATCCTTAAGGACCTGAAATTACGTCACGGCTTGCTGTGATTGGTTGCGTCGCCCATGTGACTGCGACGCAACCAATCACAAGCCGGGACTTCACGTAAAGGAAAGAAAAGCGCAAATTTTAAACAAAGAACGCTGCCGCTTCCCTCGGTAAGGTGCAGGCTGCGTCGGAGAGGTGAGTATAGCAATATTTTTTATTTTAATTCTCTCTTTTACACATTTTTACATTAATGTTGTTTCGATACTGATACCCGATACCACAAAAGTATCGGATCTCGGTATCGGAATTCCGATACCCGCAAGTATCGGCCGATACCCGATACTTGCGGTATCGGAATGCTCAACACTACACATGACGCAAGTGTGAAAGTAGCCTTAGGGTTAGGGTTGGGGCTAAAGCTAGGGCTAGGGTTAAATTTAGGGTTAGGGTTAGGGTTGGGGCTAAATTTAGGGTTAGGGTTAGGGTTGGGGCTAAAATTAGGGTTGGGGCTAGGGTTAGGGTTGGGGCTAAAGTTAGGGTTAGGGCTAGGGTTGGGGCTAAAGTTAGGGTTAGGGCTAGGGTTAGGGTTGGGGCTAAAGTTAGGGCTAGGGTTGGGGCTAAAGTTAGGGCTAGGGTTGAGGCTAAAGTTAGGGTTAGAGTTGGGATTAGGGTTTGGATTAGGATTGGTATTAGGGTTAGGGTTGGCATTAGGGTTACGTTTGGGATTAGGGTTAGGTTTGGGATTAGGGTTAAGGTTAGGGTTGGGATTAGCATTAGGGGTGTATTGGGATTAGGGTTAGGTTTGAGGTTAAGGTTGAGATTAGGTTTAGGGGTGTGTTGGATTTAGGGTTTTGATTAGGGTTATGGTTAGGGTTGAGATTAGGGTTGTTTTGGGGCTAGGGTTGTGATTATCGTTAGGGTTGTGATTAGGATTATGGATCGGGTTGGGATTAGGGTTAGGGGTGTGTTGGGGTTAGGGTTTCAGTTATAATTGGGGGGTTTCCACTGTTTAGGCTCATCAGGGACTTTCCAAACGCAACATGGCATCCGATCTCAATTCCAGCCAATTCTGCATTGAAAAAGTAAAACAGTGCTCCTTCCCTTCCGAGCTCTCCCGTGCGCCCAAACAGGGGTTTACCCCAACATGTGGGGTAACAGCGTACTCAGGAGGACACATTGGACAACAACTTTTGGGGTCCAATTTCTCCTGTTACCTTTGGGAAAATACAAAACTGGGGCTAAAAATAATTTTTGTGGAAAAAAAAGATTTTTTATTTTCATGGCTCTGCGTTATAAACTGTAGTGAAGCACTTGGGGGTTCAAAGTTCTCACAACATATCTAGATAAGTTCCATGGGGGGTTTAGTTTCCAATATGGGGTCACTTGCAGGGGGTTTCTACTGCTTAGGTACATTAGGGGCTCTGCAAACGCAATGTGACGCCTGCAGACCAATCCATCTAAGTCTGCATTCCAAATGACACTCCTTCCCTTCCGAGCTCTGCCATGCGCTCAAACGGTGGTTCCCCCCACATATGGGGTATCAGCGTACTCAGGACAAATTGGTCAACAACTTTTGGGGTCCAATTTCAACTGTTACCCTTGGAAAAATACAAAACTGGGGGCTAAAAAATAATTTTTGTGGGAAAAAAAATAATTTTTATTTTCACGGCTCTGCGTTATAAACTGTAGTGAAACACTTGGGGGTTCAAAGCTCTCACAACATATCTAGATGAGTTCCTTAGGGGGTCTACTTTCTAAAATGGTGTCACTTGTGGGGGGTTTCAATGTTTAGGCACATCAGTGGCTCTCTAAACGCAACATGGCGTCCCCTCAATTCCAGTCAATTTTGCATTGAAAAGTCAAATGGTGCTCCTTCCCTTCCGAGCTCTGCCATGCACCCAAACAGTGGTTTACCCCCAAATATGGGGTATCAGCATACTCAGGACAAATTGTACAATATCTTTTAGGGTCCAATTTCTTCTCTTACCCTTGGGAAAATAAAAAATTGGGGGTGAAAAATCATTTTTGTGAAAAAATATGATTTTTTATTTTTATGGCTCTGCATTATAAACTTCTGTGAAGCACTTGGTGGGTCAAAGTGCTCACTACACATCTAGATAAGTTCCTTAAGGGGTCTACTTTCCAAAATGGTGTCACTTGTGGGGGGTTTCAATGTTTAGGCACATCAGTGGCTCTCCAAACGCAACATGGCGTCCCATCTCAATTCCTGTCAAATTTGCATTGAAAAGTCAAATGACACTCCTTCCCTTCTGAGCTCTGCCATGCGCCCAAAAAGTGGTTTACCCCCACATATGGGGTATCAGTGTAGTCAGGACAAATTTTACAACAACTTTTGGGGTCCATTTTCTCCTGTTACCCATGGTAAAATAAAACAAATTGGAGCTGAAGTAAATTTTTTGTGAAAAAAAGTTAAATGTTCATTTTTATTTAAACATTCCAAAAATTTATGTGAAACACCTGAAGGGTTAATAAACTTCTTGAATGTGGTTTTGAGCACCTTGAGGGGTGCAGTTTTTAGAATGGTGTCACACTTGGTTATTTTCTATCATATAGACCCCTCAAAATGACTTCAAATTAGTGGTCCCTAAAAAAAATGGTGTTGTAAAAATGAGAAATTGCTGGTCAACTTTTAACCCTTATAACTCCCTAACAAAAAAAAATGTTGGTTCCAAAATTGGGCTGATGTAAAATAGACATGTGGGAAATGTTACTTATTAAGTATTTTGTGTGATATATCTCTGTGATTTAATTGCATAAAAATTCAAATTTGGAAAATTGCAAAATTTTCTAAATTTTCGCCAAATTTCTGTTTTTTTCACAAATAAACGCAGGTAATATCAAAGAAATTTTACCACCATCATGAAGTACAATATGTCACGAGAAAACAGTGTCAGAATCACCAGGATCCGTTGAAGCGTTCTAGAGTTATAACCTCATAAAGGGACAGTGGTCAGAATTGTAAAAATTGGCCCGGTCATTAACGTGCAAACCACCCTTGGGGGTAAAGGGGTTAAAATAGCTGGTGAGGTGATTTTCAAAAATCATCAAGCTTTTAGTCTCCCCAGGATGACACAGGGGTAGAAAAGTCCTTGCGGATCCAGGATTTGTTCATCTTGATGAACGTTAGTCTGTCTACATTATCACTGGACAGCTGCGTGCACTTATCTGTCAGCACACCACCAGCATCGTTGAACACACATTCAGAGAGAACGCTGGCTGCGGGGAATGACAAGATCTCCATGGTGTGAGTGGCGAGCTCAGGCCATTTTCCCAGATTGGAAGCCCAAAATGAGCAAGGGTCCAGTTCCACAGTCATGGCATCGATGATAACTTGGAGATACTCCTGTACCATCCTCTCTAGGCTTTGGCTATGCGTCAGACTTCTTGTCTCCTGTGGCCTTGCAAAGGATGGTCTAAAAAATTCTTGAAACGATTGGAAAAAATTGCTGTTACCACCAGATACGATGTTACTGTTACAGTTTGAGTGATGACTCGACAGTCCCACGGTTGGCAAGTTAGAACTCAGAGATTCACTACGTGCACCACTGTTTTTTTTTGGAAAAGCAGATGTAAGATTATGTAACAGTCTCTGCTGATACTCCAGCATGCGTGAAACCCTTTCTATGGCAGGAATTATTTCGCCAAATTTACTATTGTACCGGGGATCTAAGAGTGTGGCAACCCAGTAGTCGGCATTACTTCGGATTCTGACAATCCGAGGGTCATGTTGCAGGTAGTGCAGCAAGAAGGCACTCCTGTGTCTTGCGCATCCAGGAGGACCAAGTCCTTGTTGTCTTGATGGCGGTGAGGTGAAAATCATGCTTCCTTCCTCTGCCCTCTCCCCCCAACCTCGCACAACAGAAATTTGATCAAGGTCTCCCTCATCTAATGAATCTTCCATGCCCAGCGCCAGTTCATCCTCCACTTCTTCCTCGGCTCCTTCACCTTCCTCAACAGTTTGGCTGCTACCATGCGCCCTCTCCCCCACCCTCCAATGCCAGCCACCTTGGTGCTGCCGACCGTCTGGACCTTGGAGATATTATCCCTTCCGCATACGACTCCTCCTGTTCCTCCTCCTCTTGTCCCACCACCTGACTCCGAATAATGTTTAAGGTGTGCTCCAGTATGTAAATGACCGGAATAGTCATGCTGATAATGGCATTACACTAAACATCTTCATCGCTGTTTCAAAACTGTGCAGAAGGGTGCATAGGTCCCTGATCTGAGACCACTCCTACAGCGTGATTTGCCCCACCTCTGGATCTCGTTGGCCCAGGCTATACGTCATAACGTATTGCACCAGGGCTCGTCGGTGCTGCCACAGTCGCTGTAACATGTGCAGAGTTGAATTCCACTGTGTGGGCACATCGCATTTCAGCCGGTGAACTGGCAGACCCAACGACTTCTGTAGAGATGTAAGTCTTTGAGCTGCGGGATGCGAACGGCGGAAGTGAGCACACAGCGACCATGCCCTCTGCAGAAGCCCATCTAGTCTGGGATAGTGGGATAAAAATTGCTGGACAACCAGGTTCAAAACGTGAGCCATACAAGGCACGTGTGTGACATTGCCCCGGTGAAGGGCCGCACCCAGGTGTGCAGCAGGTTCAGTGGAGACAATCTTTGATGGAACTCGGTCTCCAAAGCTGACCACAACTCCTCAGCTGTGTGACTCACATTTTCCAGACATTTCAAGGTAAAAACCACCTGATGTCGTTGAGCCTGGTGACAGCATAGTAAGGAGGTGTGCAGGATTCCTTCTGCGCAGTTAGAACGCGGGTGGCATTACCAGACAGGCTTTGGGTGCAAGTGGAGGACTGAGAGGAGGTTGAGGAGGCAGAAGCAGTGGAGGAACTTAGAGATACAGAGGATCGACGCTCAACTCGTGGGGATGGCAAGACTTGGACAGCAGCCCCTTCTCCTGATGTCACCATAGTTACCCAGTGCCCAGTCACCGACATGCAACGCCCCTGTCCATGTCTTCTCGTCCAAGTGTCTGTCGTGAAATGCACCCTGTGACACACAGAGTTTCTCAAGGAAGCGGTGATGCTGTGTGCGACATGCTGGTGTCGCACAGGCACAGCTTTCTTTGAGAAGTAGTGGCGACTGGGCATCTGGTACTAGGGCACTGCGACGGACATAAGGTCTCGAAAATCCTCTGTGTCCACCAGGCAGAAAGGCAGCATTTCTGTAGCCAACAGCTTGCAGATGGTGAAATTCAACCTCTTAGCTTTGTCATGGCTAGGAGGAAATGGTCTTTTACTTGTCCACATCTGAGGGACCGAGGGCTGGCTGCCGTGCTTAGAGGGGTTGAGTAGGGTGTCCCCAGTAAACTGCTGGCCTGTGAGGAAGGTGCAGGTGGAGATATTATGTTGCCTTGATCAAAATGTGGTGGTCTCGATGTCGGAGAGCGCTCAACACCAGCAGGTGTTTCCATTTGCAAATGTCCTGACGACCTGCCAATCACACTGGCTGTTGCGGGTAAAGAGGTGGAAGGTCTGTGCCCAAAACCATGTGCGACTGCTGTCCCCACAGTCACAGAGGATGAAGAGGCCGCGGATGCACTTGATGGGGCAGACGGTGGTTGGCCCGGCCCACTAGGCAGCATTGTAGCACAGTGAGCTTCCCACTGCAACTTATGCCTCATATCCATGTGACGGTTCATGCATGAAGTACTCTACTGAGATTTTGGTGACAATCTTACATACAACATGAGTTGGGTCATCCTTTGCGATCTCAAAAAATGCCCAGGCTATGCAAGGCTTAGAGCCCATGCGACCTGAAGAGTCACCACGACTTGTGCTCAGAGGCACAGTTGTGGTTGAGGATGCAGTTGTTGATGTGCTTCCAGTACTCCGTCTCTGTCCAGGAAGGCGCAACCTAACCTCATCGTCAGACTCGTCCCTAGCATCCTCCTCCACCTCCTCTGCTGCCCTCATGAACTGGCAGACTGTGGGTTGACAGTAAGTGGGGTCTCCAACCTCGTCATCATCACCCTGTGTGTTCTCACACCCGTCGTCCTCAGAGCCAACCTCTTCCTTTCCTGACCGAAAAGTCAAGTTTTCGTTCCAATCACATATCTCAGTCTCTTCATCATCTTCCTCATTGTCTCAACCACCAGGAGTTACAGTTTGAGAACGAGGGTCTACATTATGCTCAGAACCTTCTTCATCTGGGCCTGGATCCGACTCACAAAGATTCTGGGCATCAGTGCAGATCATTTCCTCGTCTGGATTCACAGAAGCTCTGGAGCAGACCTCTGATTCCCAGGCTATAGTATGAGTAAACAGCTCTGCAGACTCAACCATCTGTGTTACCCCATAATCAGACAGGTGGCTGGAGACTTGGGAGCTGTGAGGAAGTAGATGCAGTAAAAATTTAGATACACAGGCGGTGTAGCTTCACAGGCGGGCTACTCCGCTGACGTGCAGACACTGATCCTAGGCCCAAAACGATTTACTGGGTTAGATGCAGTAAAAATTTAGATACACAGGCGGTGTAGCTGCACAGGTGGGCTACTCTGCTGACATGCAGACACTGCTACTAAGCCCAAAATGATTTACTGGGTTAGATGTAGTAAAAATTTAGATACACAGGCGGTGTAGCTAGCTTCACAGGCAGGCTACTCCGCAGACGTGCAGACACTGCTCCAAGGCCCAAAATGATTTACTAGATTAGACGCAGTAAAAATTTAGATACACAGGCGTGCAGACACTGCTCCTAGGCCCAAAACGATTTACTGGGTTAGATGTAGTAAAAATTTAGATACACAGGCAGTGTAGCTAGCTTCACAGGCGGGCTACTCCGCTGACGTGCAGACACTGCTCCTAGGCCCAAAACGATTTACTGGGTTAGATGCAGTAAAACTTTAGATATGCAGGCAGTGTAGCTTCACAGGCAGGCTACTCCGCTGACGTGCAGACACTGCTCCTAGTCCCAAAACGATTTACTGGGTTAGATGCAGTAAAAATTTAGATACACAGGCGGTGTAGCTTCACAGGCAGGCTACTCCGCTGACGTGCAGACATTGCTACTAAGCCCAAAATGATTTACTGGGTTAGATGCAGTAAAAATTTAGATACACAGGTGGTGTAGCTAGCTTCACAGGTGGGCTACTCCGCTTATGTGCAGACACTGCTCCTAGGCCCAAAATGATTTACTGGGTTAGATGCAGTAAAAATTTAAATACACAGGCGGTGTAGCTAGCTTCACAGGTGGGCTACTCCGCTGACATGCAGACACTGCTCCTAGGCCCAAAACAATTTACTGGGTTAGATGCAGTAAAAATTTAGATACACAGGCGGTGTAGTTAGCTTCACAGGCGGGCTACTCCGCTGACGTGGAGACACTCCTCCTAGGCCCAAAACGATTTACTGGGTTAGATGCAGTAAAAATTTAGATACACAGGTGGTGTAGTTAGCTTCACAGGCGGGCTACTCCGCTGACATGCAGACACTGCTCCTAGGCCCAAAACGACTTACTGGGCTAGATGCAGTAAAAATTTAGATACACAGGTGGTGTAGCTAGCTTCACAGGTGGGCTACTCCGCTTATGTGCAGACACTGCTCCTAGGCCCAAAACGATTTACTGGGTTAGATGCAGTAAAAATTTAGATACACAGGCAGTGTAGCTAACTTCACAGGCGGGCTACTCAGATGACTATCAGACAATGCTTCTAGCCCAAAAGGATTGGCTGAGCTAGATTACACCAAATGCTGTGACAAACACTTGCACAGCACTGGCACAGACCTGCCTGGCAAAAAGGGCTATGAACTTCTGTAACCTACCCTGAAAAGGGCTGATATTACAACTAGTCCCAACTCCCTAAACCTATCTCTCTCTATCTAACAGAAAATTTGCTCGCAAAAAAGACTCTTAGACTGTATAGCGCCCACAGCAACAGCGGTGCCATCTAACACTAAGCTGCAGCAGTGAGGAAATGGTGGCGACGGGAAAATGGCTGGTTCTTATAGGGCAAAGACATGTGACATACACCGCCAATGACACATGCCCTTGCTTGTGTGCATCACATGCACATTGCTGTGTGTGTGTGTGCACTGCTGATAGGCTGAGAGACTGCACCGCCCCACTGTAAATGCAGGAAAGAAACAAAAAATGGAGATCGGCATTATTTCAGCACAGATCTATCCCCCCCCCGCCCACTATACACTGAAACAGTCTATTAACATTGATAAAAGTTTTAATGTGAAAATCAAGTTAGGCTTTTGGTGAACGAACAGTTATCGAACAGAAACACGAACAGACGAATTTTAAGCAAATTGTTCGAGTTCGTCGAACGACTCCAACACTGCCCAAAACAGCTCGAATTTGATATTAGCAAACAGTTCGACTCAAACACCGCTCATCTCTAGTCTTCAGGTTACTTTTGAAGGTTACCATGGAATGCTAATAAACACTTTGTTTGATATTACCTAATTTTGCAACATAATTGGTATTATTTCTATATAACTACAAGGAGGGGCCCCAAGAATTATTCTTCTCTGCTGGGCCCAAGGTACTCCAGTCCGACGCTGCTGACAAGGGACAACTGAACACTGCGCTGCTACAATGAACAGGACATGGTTGCTGACACTTTTGTCTGTGCAACTGCAGGTTGTCGACAGGAGACCTCAGTGCCTCTTTCCAGGACAGCAGAGTGGGAATGACGTAACACAGGGGAAGGGCCAGTGGTTTCACAGTCAGACACAGATTTTGTACCTAGTCATTTCGCCCACCTACTGGGGTCCTGCGTATTTGATCAGTATATGGCGTATGCTAACAGAAGTATTATGTTGAATTTCCCTTTATAAAGGGATGTGTGGGTAAATTTTAGAACTAGCAGCATATATAGAGAGCATGTTTCATTACTCATATTCTGTGTAAGGCTAAAACCTGAAGAATTGTGTGGAGCATATTAAATTAATGCATTTATGTTCCAAAAATGTCCAAGTCCAGATCCAAAAAACAACATCAGGCTACGCTTAAAGAGACCGTGAGAAGGGCAACACAATAAATAAAAATTATAATAGAACTAGATGGCAGCCCGATTCTAAAGAATCGGGAGTCTAGAATCCATATATACTTTATTTATTCAAATGTAAGAATAATACAATTAATAAATAATAGTAAGAAAGAACAAAAAATGGCTGCACTCACCAGCTCTTGACAATTCTTGTTATTTAATTTATGATTTAAGGTACAGTTACACAGGATCCATGAACATGCTTATGAGGGGAGTGATGAAAGACATCAGACAACAACTTTGCGTGTTGTGGCAAATGCCACAACAACGGTTCTTTGCTTAAGAACAATAATGTAAATAATAAATAATATGTATCAATAACTATGTATATTGGTATGTTCTATGACATTTTAAAATATTTCATTATTATGTGGAAAAGCTCTTAGTACCCATACTGGCGCATACTTGTGTGCCCATCAGGTATTTTCACAGTAAAATTTTCACAGGTGGGGCCCCTCGTCCTCTGATTTGGTTGGCGGGGACCCTCGGCCTCCGATTTGGTGGGCGGGGCCCTTCGGCCTCCAATTTGGTGGGCGGGGCCCCTCGGCCTCCGATGTGGTGGGCGGGGCCCCTCGGCCTCTGCTTTGGTGGGCGGGGCCGCTCGGCCTTCGATTTGGTGGGTGGGGCTCCTCGGCCTCCGATTTGGTTGGCGGGGCCCCTCGGCCTCCGATTTGGTTGGCGGGGCCCCTCGGCCTCCGATTTGGTACGCGGGGACCCTCGGCCTCCGATTTGGTGGGCGGGGACCCTCGGCCTCCAATTTGGTGGGTGGGGACCCTCGGCCTCCGATTTGGTGGGCAGGGACCCTCGGCCTCCGATTTGGTGGTCGGGGACCCTCGGCCTCCGCTTTGGTGGGCGGGGCCCCTCGGCCTCCGATTTGGTGGGCGGGGTCCCTCTGCCTCCGATTTGGTGTGCGGGGACCCTCGGCCTCCGCTTTGGTGGGCGGGGCCCCTCGGCCTTCGATTTGGTGGGCGGGGACCCTCGGCCTCCGCTTTGGTTGGCGGGGCCCCAAGGCCTCCGATTTGGTGGGCGGGGTCGCTCTGCCTCCGCTTTGGTGGGCGGGGCCGCTCGGCCTTCGATTATTTGGTGGGCGGGGCTCCTCGGCCTCCGATTTGGTTGATGGGGCCCCTCGGCCTCCGATTTGGTGGGCGGGGCCCCTTATCCTCCGATTTGGTGGGCGGGGACCCTCGGCCTCCGATTTGGTGGGCGGGGCCCCTCGGCCTCCGATTTGGTGGGCGGGGCCCCTCGGCCTCCGATTTGGTGGGTGGGGCCCCTCGGCCTCCGATTTGGTGGGCGGGGACCCTCGGCCTCCGATTTGGTGGGCGGGGATCCTCGGCCTCCAATTTGGTGGGCGGGGACCCTCGGCCTCCGATTTGGTGGGCTGGGACCCTCGGCCTCCGATTTGGTGGGTGGGGACCCTCGGCCTCCGATTTGGTGGGTGGGGACCCTCGGCCTCCGATTTGGTGGGCGGGGCCCCTCGGCCTCCGATGTGGTGGGCGGGGCCCCTCGGCCTCCGCTTTGGTGGGCGGGGCCGGGCCCCTCGGCCTCCGCTTTGGTGGGCGGGGCCGCTCGGCCTTCGATTTGGTGGGCAGGGCTCCTCGGCCTCCGATTTGGTTGGCGGGGCCCCTCGGCCTCCGATTTGGTTGGCGGGGCCCCTCGGCCTCCGATTTGGTGGTCGGGGACCCTCGGCCTCCGCTTTGGTGGGCGGGGCCCCTCGGCCTCCGATTTGGTGGGCGGGGTCCCTCTGCCTCCGATTTGGTGTGCGGGGACCCTCGGCCTCCGCTTTGGTGGGCGGGGCCCCTCGGCCTTCGATTTGGTGGGCGGGGACCCTCGGCCTCCGCTTTGGTTGGCGGGGCCCCAAGGCCTCCGATTTGGTGGGCGGGGTCGCTCTGCCTCCGCTTTGGTGGGCGGGGCCGCTCGGCCTTCGATTATTTGGTGGGCGGGGCTCCTCGGCCTCCGATTTGGTTGATGGGGCCCCTCGGCCTCCGATTTGGTGGGCGGGGCCCCTTATCCTCCGATTTGGTGGGCGGTGACCCTTGGCCTCCGATTTGGTGGGCGGGGCCCCTCGGCCTCCGATTTAATGGGCGGGGCCCCTCGGCCTCCGATTTGGTGGGTGGGGCCCCTCGGCCTCCGATTTGGTGGGCGGGGACCCTCGGCCTCCGATTTGGTGGGCGGGGATCCTCGGCCTCCAATTTGGTGGGCGGGGACCCTCGGCCTCCGATTTGGTAGGCTGGGACCCTCGGCCTCCGATTTGGTGGGTGGGGACCCTCGGCCTCCGATTTGGTGGGTGGGGACCCTCGGCCTCCGATTTGGTGGGCGGGGCCCCTCGGCCTCCGATGTGGTGGGCGGGGCCCCTCGGCCTCCGCTTTGGTGGGCGGGGCCGGGCCCCTCGGCCTCCGCTTTGGTGGGCGGGGCCGCTCGGCCTTCGATTTGGTGGGCGGGGCTCCTCAGCCTCCGATTTGGTTGGCGGGGCCCCTCGGCCTCCGATTTGGTTGGCGGGGCCCCTCGGCCTCCGATTTGGTGGGCGGGGACTCTCGGCCTCCGATTTGGTGGGCGGGGCTCCTCGGCCTCCGATTTGGTTGGCGGGGCCCCTCGGCCTCCGATTTGGTTGGCGGGGCCCCTCAGCCTCCGATTTGGTGGGCGGGGACTCTGGGCCTCCGATTTGGTGGGCGGGGACCCTCAGCCTCCGATTTGGTGGGCGGGGACCCTCGGCCTCCGATTTGGTGGGCAGGGACCCTCGGCCTCAGATTTGGTGGGCGGGGACCCTCGGCCTCCAATTTGGTGGGCGGGGACCCTCGGCCTCCGATTTGGTGGGCGGGGATCCTCGGCCTCCGATTTGGTGGGTGGGGACCCTCGGCCTCCGATTTGGTGGGTGGGGACCCTCGGCTTCCGATTTGGTGGGCGGGGCCCCTCGGCCTCCGATTTGGTGGGCAGGGACCCTCGGCCTCTGATTTGGTGGGCGGGGACCCTCGGCCTCCAATTTGGTGGGCGGGGCCCCTCGGCCTCCGATTTGGTTGGCGGGGCCCCTCGGCCTCCGATTTGGTTGGCGGGGCCCCTCGGCCTCCGATTTGGTGGGCGGGGACTCTCGGCCTCCGATTTGGTGGGCGGGGCTCCTCGGCCTCCGATTTGGTTGGCGGGGCCCCTCGGCCTCCGATTTGGTTGGCGGGGCCCCTCAGCCTCCGATTTGGTGGGCGGGGACTCTCGGCCTCCGATTTGGTGGGCGGGGACCCTCAGCCTCCGATTTGGTGGGCGGGGACCCTCGGCCTCCGATTTGGTGGGCAGGGACCCTCGGCCTCTGATTTGGTGGGCGGGGACCCTCGGCCTCCAATTTGGTGGGCGGGGACCCTCGGCCTCCGATTTGGTGGGCGGGGATCCTCGGCCTCCGATTTGGTGGGTGGGGACCCTCGGCCTCCGATTTGGTGGGTGGGGACCCTCGGCTTCCGATTTGGTGGGCGGGGCCCCTCGGCCTCCGATGTGGTGGGCGAGGCCCCTCGGCCTCCGCTTTGGTGGGCGGGGCTGCTCGGCCTTCGATTTGGTGGGCGGGGCTCCTCGGCCTCCGATTTGGTTGGCGGGGCCCCTCGGCCTCCGATTTGGTACGCGGGGACCCTCGGCCTCTGATTTGGTGGGCGGGGACCCTCGGCCTCCAATTTGGTGGGTGGGGACCCTCGGCCTCCGATTTGGTGGGCAGGGACCCTCGGCCTCCGATTTGGTGGTCGGGGACCCTCGGCCTCCGCTTTGGTGGGCGGGGACCCTCGGCCTCCGATTTGGTGGGCGGGGTCCCTCTGCCTCCGATTTGGTGTGCGGGGACCCTCGGCCTCCGCTTTGGTGGGCGGGGCCCCTCGGCCTTCGATTTGGTGGGCGGGGACCCTCGGCCTCCGCTTTGGTTGGCGGGGCCCCAAGGCCTCCGATTTGGTGGGCGGGGTCGCTCTGCCTCCGCTTTGGTGGGCGGGGCCGCTCGGCCTTCGATTATTTGGTGGGCGGGGCTCCTCGGCCTCCGATTTGGTTGATGGGGCCCCTCGGCCTCCGATTTGGTGGGCGGGGCCCCTTATCCTCCGATTTGGTGGGCGGGGACCCTCGGCCTCCGATTTGGTGGGCGGGGCCCCTCGGCCTCCGATTTGGTGGGCGGGGCCCCTCGGCCTCCGATTTGGTGGGTGGGGCCCCTCGGCCTCCGATTTGGTGGGCGGGGACCCTCGGCCTCCGATTTGGTGGGCGGGGATCCTCGGCCTCCAATTTGGTGGGCGGGGACCCTCGGCCTCCGATTTGGTGGGCTGGGACCCTCGGCCTCCGATTTGGTGGGTGGGGACCCTCGGCCTCCGATTTGGTGGGTGGGGACCCTCGGCCTCCGATTTGGTGGGCGGGGCCCCTCGGCCTCCGATGTGGTGGGCGGGGCCCCTCGGCCTCCGCTTTGGTGGGCGGGGCCGGGCCCCTCGGCCTCCGCTTTGGTGGGCGGGGCCGCTCGGCCTTCGATTTGGTGGGCAGGGCTCCTCGGCCTCCGATTTGGTTGGCGGGGCCCCTCGGCCTCCGATTTGGTTGGCGGGGCCCCTCGGCCTCCGATTTGGTGGTCGGGGACCCTCGGCCTCCGCTTTGGTGGGCGGGGCCCCTCGGCCTCTGATTTGGTGGGCGGGGTCCCTCTGCCTCCGATTTGGTGTGCGGGGACCCTCGGCCTCCGCTTTGGTGGGCGGGGCCCCTCGGCCTTCGATTTGGTGGGCGGGGACCCTCGGCCTCCGCTTTGGTTGGCGGGGCCCCAAGGCCTCCGATTTGGTGGGCGGGGTCGCTCTGCCTCCGCTTTGGTGGGCGGGGCCGCTCGGCCTTCGATTATTTGGTGGGCGGGGCTCCTCGGCCTCCGATTTGGTTGATGGGGCCCCTCGGCCTCCGATTTGGTGGGCGGGGCCCCTTATCCTCCGATTTGGTGGGCGGGGACCCTCGGCCTCCGATTTGGTGGGCGGGGCCCCTCGGCCTCCGATTTGGTGGGCGGGGCCCCTCGGCCTCCGATTTGGTGGGTGGGGCCCCTCGGCCTCCGATTTGGTGGGCGGGGACCCTCGGCCTCCGATTTGGTGGGCGGGGATCCTCGGCCTCCAATTTGGTGGGCGGGGACCCTCGGCCTCCGATTTGGTAGGCTGGGACCCTCGGCCTCCGATTTGGTGGGTGGGGACCCTCGGCCTCCGATTTGGTGGGTGGGGACCCTCGGCCTCCGATTTGGTGGGCGGGGCCCCTCGGCCTCCGATGTGGTGGGCGGGGCCCCTCGGCCTCCGCTTTGGTGGGCGGGGCCGGGCCCCTCGGCCTCCGCTTTGGTGGGCGGGGCCGCTCGGCCTTCGATTTGGTGGGCGGGGGCTCCTCGGCCTCCGATTTGGTTGGCGGGGCCCCTCGGCCTCCGATTTGGTTGGCGGGGCCCCTCGGCCTCCGATTTGGTGGGCGGGGACTCTCGGCCTCCGATTTGGTGGGCGGGGCTCCTCGGCCTCCGATTTGGTTGGCGGGGCCCCTCGGCCTCCGATTTGGTTGGCGGGGCCCCTCAGCCTCCGATTTGGTGGGCGGGGACTCTGGGCCTCCGATTTGGTGGGCGGGGACCCTCAGCCTCCGATTTGGTGGGCGGGGACCCTCGGCCTCCGATTTGGTGGGCGGGGCCCCTCGGCCTCCGATGTGGTGGGCGGGGCCCCTCGGCCTCCGATGTGGTGGGCGGGGCCAGGCCCCTCTGCCTCCGCTTTGGTGGGCGGGGCCGCTCGGCCTTCGATTTGGTGGGCGGGGCTCCTCGGCCTCCGATTTGGTGGGTGGGGACCCTCGGCCTCCGATTTGGTGGGCGGGGATCCTCGGCCTCCGATTTGGTGGGTGGGGACCCTCGGCCTCCGATTTGGTGGGTGGGGACCCTCGGCTTCCGATTTGGTGGGCGGGGCCCCTCGGCCTCCGATGTGGTGGGCGGGGCCGGGCCCCTCGGCCTCCGCTTTGGTGGGCGGGGCTGCTCGGCCTTCGATTTGGTGGGCGGGGCTCCTCGGCCTCCGATTTGGTTGGCGGGGCCCCTCGGCCTCCGATTTGGTTGGCGGGGCCCCTCGGCCTCCGATGTGGTGGGCGGGGCCCCTCGGCCTCCGCTTTGGTGGGTGGGGCCGGGCCCCTCGGCCTCCGCTTTGGTGGGCGGGGCCGCTCGGCCTTCGATTTGGTGGGCGGGGCTCCTCGGCCTCCGATTTGGTTGGCGGGGCCCCTCGGCCTCCGATTTGGTTGGCGGGGCCCCTCGGCCTCCGATTTGGTGGGCGGGGACCCTCGGCCTCCGCTTTGGTGGGCGGGGCCCCTCGGCCTTCGATTTGGTGGGCGGGGCCCCTCGGCCTCCGATTTGGTTGGTGTGGACCCTCGGCCTCCGATTTGGTGGGCGGGGACCCTCGGCCTCCGATTTGGTGGGCGGGGACCCTCGGCCTCCGATTTGGTGGGCGGGGACCCTCAGCCTCCGATTTGGTGGGCGGGGCCCATCGGCCTCCGATGTGGTGGGCGGGGCCCCTCGGCCTCCGATTTGGTGGGCGGGGACCCCCGGCCTCCGATTTGGTGGGCGGGGCCCCTCGGCCTCCGATTTGGTGGGCGGGGACCCTCGGCCTCCGATTTGGTGGGCGGGGACCCTCGGCCTCCGATTTGGTAGGCGGGGCCCCTCGGCCTCCGATTTGGTGGGCGGGGACCCTCGGCCTCCAATTTGGTGGGCGGGGACCCTCGGCCTCCGATTTGGTGGGCGGGGACCCTCGGCCTCCGATTTGGTGGGCGGGGACCCTCTGCCTCCGATTTGGTGGGCGGGGACCCTCGGCCTCCGATTTGGTGGGCGGGGCCCCTCGGCCTCCGATGTGGTGGGCGGGGCCCCTCGGCCTCCGATGTGGTGGGCGGGGCCAGGCCCCTCGGCCTCCGCTTTGGTGGGCGGGGCCGCTCGGCCTTCGATTTGGTGGGCGGGGCTCCTCGGCCTCCGATTTGGTTGGCGAAGCCCCTCGGCCTCCGATTTGGTTGGCGGGGCCCCTCGGCCTCCGATATGGTGGGCGGGGACTCTTGGCCTCCGATTTGGTGGGCGGGGACCCTCGGCCTCCAAATTGGTGGGCGGGGACCCTCGGCCTCCGATTTGGTGGGCAGGGACCCTCGGCCTCCGATTTGGTGGTCGGGGACCCTCGGCCTCCGCTTTGGTGGGCGGGGACCCTCGGCCTCCGATTTGGTTGGCGGGGCTCCTCGGCCTCCGATTTGGTTGGCGGGGCCCCTCGGCCTCCGATTTGGTTGGCGGGGCCCCTCGGCCTCCGATTTGGTGGGCGGGGACTCTCGGCCTCCGATTTGGTGGCGGGGACCCTCGGCCTCCGATTCGGTGGGCGGGGACCCTCGGCCTCCGATTTGGTGGGCAGGGACCCTCGGCCTCTGATTTGGTGGGCGGGGACCCTCGGCCTCCAATTTGGTGGGCGGGGACCCTCGGCCTCCGATTTGGTTGGCGGGGCCCCTCGGCCTCCGATTTGGTTGGCGGGGCCCCTCGGCCTCCGATTTGGTGGGCGGGGACTCTCGGCCTCCGATTTGGTGGGCGGGGACCCTCGGCCTCCGATTTGGTGGGCGGGGACCCTCGGCCCCCAATTTGGTGGGCGGGGACCCTCGGCCTCTGATTTGGTGGTCGGGGACCCTCGGCCTCCGCTTTGGTGTGCGGGGCCCCTCGGCCTCCGATTTGGTGGGCGGGGTCCCTCTGCCTCCGATTTGGTGTGCGGGGACCCTCGGCCTCCGCTTTGGTGGGCGGGGCCCCTCGGCCTTCGATTTGGTGGGCGGGGCCCCTCGGCCTCCGATTTGGTTGGTGTGGACCCTCGGCCTCCGATTTGGTGGGCAGGGACCCTCGGCCTCCGATTTGGTGGGCGGGGACCCTCAGCCTCCGATTTGGTGGGCGGGGACCCTCAGCCTCCGATTTGGTGGGCAGGGCCCATCGGCCTCCGATGTGGTGGGTGGGGCCCCTCGGCCTCTGATTTGGTGGGCGGGGACCCCCGGCCTCCGATTTGGTGGGCGGGGACCCTCGGCGTCCGATTTGCTGGGCGGGGACCCTCGGCCTCCGATTTGGTGGGCGGGGACACTCGGCCTCCGATTTGGTAGGCGGGGCCCCTCGGCCTCCGATTTGGTGGGCGGGGACCCTCGGCCTCCGATTTGGTGGGCGGGGACCCTCGGCCTCCGATTTGGTGGGCGGGGCCCCTCGGCCTCCGATTTGGTGGGCGGGGCCCCTCGGCCTCCGATGTGGTGGTCGGGGCCCCTCGGCCTCCGCTTTGGTGGGCGGGGCCGGGCCCCTCGGCCTCCGCATTAATGGGCGGGGCCGCTCGGCCTTCGATTTGTTGGGCGGGGCTCCTCGGCCTCCGATTTGGTTGGCGGGGCCCCTTATCCTCCGATTTGGTGGGCGGGGACTCTCGGCCTCCGATTTGGTGGGTGGGGACCCTCGGCCTCCGATTTTGTGGGCGGGGCCCCTCGGCCTCCGATTTGGTTGGCGGGGCCCCTCGGCCTCCGATTTGGTGGGCGGGGACCCTCGGCCTCCGATTTGGTGGGCGGGGCCCCTCGGCCTCCGATTTGGTTGGTGGGGCCCCTCGGCCTCCGATTTGGTGGGCGGGGACCCTCGGCCTCCGATTTGGTGGGCGGGGCCCCTCGGCCTCCGATTTGGTTGGTGGGGCCCCTCGGCCTCCGATTTGGTGGGCGGGGACCCTCGGCCTCCGATTTGGTGGGCGGGGACCCTCGGCCTCCGATTTGGTGGGCGGGGACCCTCGGCCTCCAATTTGGTGGGCGGGGACCCTCGGCCTCCGATTTGGTGGGCGGGGACCCTCGGCCTCCGATTTGGTGGGCGGGGACCCTCGGCCTCCGATTTGGTGGGGAGGGACCCTCGGCCTCCGATTTGGTGGGCGGGGCCCCTCGGCCTCCGATGTGGTGGGCGGGGCCCCTCGGCCTCCGATGTGGTGGGCGGGGCCAGGCCCCTCGGCCTCCGCTTTGGTGGGCGGGGCCGCTCGGCCTTCGATTTGGTGGGCGGGGCTCCTCGGCCTCCGATTTGGTTGGCGAAGCCCCTCGGCCTCCGATTTGGTTGGCGGGGCCCCTCGGCCTCCGATATGGTGGGCGGGGACTCTTGGCCTCCGATTTGGTGGGCGGGGACCCTCGGCCTCCGATTTGGTGGGCGGGGACCCTCGGCCTCCGATTTGGTGGGCGGGGACCCTCGGCCTCCGATTTGGTGGGCGGGGACCCTCGGCCTCCGATTTGGTGGGCGGGGACCCTCGGCCTCCGATTTGGTGGGCGGGGCCCCTCGGCCTCCGATGTGGTGGGCGGGGCCCCTCGGCCTCCGATGTGGTGGGCGGGGCCAGGCCCCTCGGCCTCCGCTTTGGTGGGCGGGGCCGCTCGGCCTTCGATTTGGTGGGCGGGGCTCCTCGGCCTCCGATTTGGTTGGCGAAGCCCCTCGGCCTCCGATTTGGTTGGCGGGGCCCCTCGGCCTCCGATATGGTGGGCGGGGACTCTTGGCCTCCGATTTGGTGGGCGGGGACCCTCGGCCTCCGATTTGGTGGGCGGGGACACTCGGCCTCCGATTTGGTGGGCAGGGACCCTCGGCCTCCGATTTGGTGGTCGGGGACCCTCGGCCTCCGCTTTGGTGGGCGGGGCCCCTCGGCCTCCGATTTGGTGGGCGGGGTCCCTCTGCCTCCGTTTTGGTGTGCGGGGACCCTCGGCCTCCGCTTTCGTGGGCGGGGCCCCTCGAGCTTCGATTTGGTGGGAGGGGCTCCTCGGCCTCCGATTTGGTTGGTGGGGCCCCTCGGCCTCCAATTTGGTGGGCGGGGACCCTCGGCCTCCGCTTTGGTGGGCGGGGCCCCTCGGCCTCCGATTTGGTGGGCGGGGTCCCTCTGCCTCCGATTTGGTGTGCGGGGACCCTCGGCCTCCGCTTTGGTGGGCGGGGACCCTCGGCCTTCGATTTGGTGGGCGGGGACCCTCGGCCTCCGATTTGGTGGGCGGGGCCGCTCGGACATCGATTATTTGGTGGGCGGGGCTCCTCGGCCTCCGATTTGGTTGATGGTGCCCCTCGGCCTCCGATTTGGTGGGCGGGGCCCCTTATCCTCCGATTTGGTGGGCGGGGCCCCTTATCCTCCGATTTGGTGGGCGGGGCCCCTCGGCCTCCGATTTGGTGGGCGGGGCCCCTCGGCCTCCGATTTGGTGGGCGGGGCCCCTCGGCCTCCGATTTGGTTGGTGGGGCCCCTCGGCCTCCGATTTGGTGGGCGGGGACCCTCGGCCTCTGATTTGGTGGGCGGGGACCCTCGGCCTCCAATTTGGTGGGCGGGGACCCTCGGCCTCCGATTTGGTGGGCGGGGACCCGCGGCCTCCGATTTGGTAGATGGGGACCCTCGGCCTCCGATTTGGTGGGTGGGGACCCTCGGCCTCCGATTTGGTGGGCGGGGCCCCTCGGCCTCCGATGTGGTGGGCGGGGCCCCTCGGCCTCCGCTTTGGTGGGCGGGGCCGGGCCCCTCGGCCTCCGCTTTGGTGGGCGGGGCCGCTCGGCCTTCGATTTGGTGGGCGGGGCTCCTCGGCCTCCGATTTGGTTGGCGGGGCCCCTCGGCCTCCGATTTGGTTGGCGGGGCCCCTCGGCCTCCGATTTGGTGGGCGGGGACTCTCGGCCTCCGATTTGGTGGCGGGGACCCTCGGCCTCCGATTCGGTGGGCGGGGACCCTCGGCCTCCGATTTGGTGGGCAGGGACCCTCGGCCTCTGATTTGGTGGGCGGGGACCCTCGGCCTCCAATTTGGTGGGCGGGGACCCTCGGCCTCCGATTTGGTGGGCGGAGATCCTCGGCCTCCGATTTGGTGGGTGGGGACCCTCGGCCTCCGATTTGGTGGGTGGGGACCTTCGGCTTCCGATTTGGTGGGCGGGGCCCCTCGGCCTCCGATGTGGTGGGCGGGGCCCCTCGGCCTCCGCTTTGGTGGGCGGGGCTGGGCCCTTCAGCCTCCGCTTTGGTGGGCGGGGCCGCTCGGCCTTCGATTTGGTGGGCGGGGCTCCTCGGCCTCCGATTTGGTTGGCGGGGCCCCTCGGCCTCCGATTTGGTTGGCGGGGCCCCTCGGCCTCCGATTTGGTGGGCGGGGACTCTCGGCCTCCGATTTGGTGGGCGGGGACCCTCGGCCTCCGATTTGGTGGGCGGGGACCCTCGGCCCCCAATTTGGTGGGCGGGGACCCTCGGCCTCTTTTTTGGTGGTCGGGGACCCTCGGCCTCCGCTTTGGTGTGCGGGGCCCCTCGGCCTCCGATTTGGTGGGCGGGGTCCCTCTGCCTCCGATTTGGTGTGCGGGGACCCTCGGCCTCCGATTTGGTGGGCGGGGACCCTCGGCCTCCGATTTGGTGGGCGGGGACCCTCAGCCTCCGATTTGGTGGGCGGGGACCCTCAGCCTCCGATTTGGTGGGCGGGGGCCATCGGCCTCCGATGTGGTGGGTGGGGCCCCTCGGCCTCTGATTTGGTGGGCGGGGACCCCCGGCCTCCGATTTGGTGGGCGGGGACCCTCGGCGTCCGATTTGGTGGGCGGGGACCCTCGGCCTCCGATTTGGTGGGCGGGGACCCTCGGCCTCCGATTTGGTAGGCGGGGCCCCTCGGCCTCCGATTTGGTGGGCGGGGACCCTCGGCCTCCGATTTGGTGGGCGGGGACCCTCGGCCTCCGATTTGGTGGGCGGGGCCCCTCGGCCTCCGATTTGGTGGGCGGGGCCCCTCGGCCTCCGATGTGGTGGTCGGGGCCCCTCGGCCTCCGCTTTGGTGGGCGGGGCCGGGCCCCTCGGCCTCCGCATTAATGGGCGGGGCCGCTCGGCCTTCGATTTGTTGGGCGGGGCTCCTCGGCCTCCGATTTGGTTGGCGAGGCCCCTCGGCGTCCGATTTGGTTGGCGGGGCCCCTTATCCTCCGATTTGGTGGGCGGGGACTCTCAGCCTCCGATTTGGTGGGCGGGGACCCTCGGCCTCCGATTTGGTGGGCGGGGCCCCTCGGCCTCCGATTTGGTTGGCGGGGCCCCTCGGCCTCCGATTTGGTTGGTGGGGCCCCTCGGCCTCCGATTTGGTGGGCGGGGACCCTCGGCCTCCGATTTGGTGGGCGGGGACCCTCGGCCTCCGATTTGGTGGGCGTGGACCCTCGGCCTCCGATTTGGTGGGCGGGGACCCTCGGCCTCCGCTTTGGTGGGCGGGGCCCCTCGGCCTTCGATTTGGTGGGCGGGGCACCTCGGCCTCCGATTTGGTTGGTGTGGACCCTCGGCCTCCGATTTGGTGGGCGGGGACCCTCGGCCTCCGAATTTGTGGACGGGGACCCTCGGCCTCCGATTTGGTGGGCGGGGACCCTCGGCCTCCGATTTGGTGGGTGGGGCCCATCGGCCTCCGATGTGGTGGTCGGGGCCTCTCGGCCTCCGCTTTGGTGGGCGGGGCCGGGCCCCTCGGCCTCCGCTTTGGTGGGCGGGGCCGCTCGGCCTTCGATTTGTTGGGCGGGGCTTCTCGGCCTCCGATTTGGTTGGCGGGGACCCTCGGCCTCCGATTTGGTGGGCGGGGACCGGCCTCCGATTTGGTGGGCGGGGACCCTCGGCCTCCGATTTGGTGGGCGGGGACCCTCGACCTCCGATTTGGTGGGCGGGGACCCTCGGCCTCCGCTTTGGTGGGCGGGGCCCCTCGGCCTCCGATTTGGTGGGCGGGGTCCCTCTGCCTCCGATTTGGTGGGCGGGGACCCTCGGCCTCCGCTTTGGTTGGCGGGGCCCCAAGGCCTCCGATTTGGTGGGCAGGGCCCCTCGGCCTCCGATTTGGTTGGTGGGGCCCCTCGGCCTCCGATTTGGTGAGCGGGGACCCTCGGCCTCCGATTTGGTGGGCGGGGACCCTCGGCCTCCGATTTGGTGGTCGGAGACCCTCGGCCTCCGCTTTGGTGGGCGGGGCCCCTCGGCCTCCGATTTGGTGGGCGGGGTCCCTCTGCCTCCGATTTGGTGTGCGGGGACCCTCGGCCTCCGCTTTGGTTGGCGGGGCCCCAAGGCCTCCGATTTGGTGGGCGGGGTCCCTCTGCCTCCGATTTGGTGGGCGGGGACCCTCGGCCTCCGCTTTGGTTGGCGGGGCCCCAAGGCCTCCGATTTGGTGGGCAGGGCCCCTCGGCCTCCGATTTGGTTGGTGGGGCCCCTCGGCCTCCGATTTGGTGAGCGGGGACCCTCGGCCTCCGATTTGGTGGGCGGGGACCCTCGGCCTCCGATTTGGTGGTCGGAGACCCTCGGCCTCCGCTTTGGTGGGCGGGGCCCCTCGGCCTCCGATTTGGTGGGCGGGGTCCCTCTGCCTCCGATTTGGTGTGCGGGGACCCTCGGCCTCCGCTTTCGTGGGCGGGGCCCCTCGACCTTCGATTTGGTGGGCGGGGCTCCTCGGCCTCCAATTTGGTTGGCGGGGCACCTCGGCCTCCGATTTGGTGGGCGGGGACCCTCGGCCTCCGATTTGGTGGGCGGGGACCCTCGGCCTCCGATTTGGTGGGCGGGGACCCTCGGCCTCCGATTTGGTAGGCGGGGCCCCTCGGCCTCCGATTTGGTGGGCGGGGACCCTCAGCCTCCGTTTTGGTGGGCGGGGACCCTCGGCCTCCGATTTGGTGGGCGGGGCCCCTCGGACTCCGATGTGGTGGTCGGGGCCCCTCGGCCTCCACTTTGGTGGGCGGGGCCGGGCCCCTTGGCCTCCGCTTTAATGGGCGGGGCCGCTCGGCCTTCGATTTGTTGGGCGGGGCTCCTCGGCCTCCGATTTGGTTGGCGGGGCCCCTCGGCCTCCCATTTGGTTGGCGGAGCCCCTTATCCTCCGATTTGGTGGGCGGGGACTCTCGGCCTCCGATTTGGTGGGCGGGGACCCTCGGCCTCCGATTTGGTGGGCGGGGTCCCTCGACCTCCGATTTGGTGGGCGGGGACCCTCGGCCTCCGCTTTGGTGGGTGGGGCCCCTCGGCCTCCGATTTGGTGGGCGGGGTCCCTCTGCCTCCGATTTGGTGGGCGGGGACCCTCGGCCTCCGATTTGGTGGGCGGGGACCCTCGGCCTCCGATTTGGTGGGCGGGGACCCTCGGCCTCCAATTTGGTGGGCGGGGACACTCGGCCTCCGATTTGGTGGGCGGGGACCCTCGGCCTCCGATTTGGTGGGTGGGGACCCTCGGCCTCCGATTTGGTGGGTGGGGACCCTCGGCCTCCGATTTGGTGGGTGGGGACCCTCGGCCTCCGATTTGGTGGGTGGGGACCCTCGGCCTCCGATTTGGTGGGCGGGGCCCCTCGGCCTCTGATGTGGTGGGCGGGGCCCCTCGGCCTCCGCTTTGGTGGGCGTGGCCGGGCCCCTCGGCCTCCGCTTTGGTGGGCGGGGCCGCTCGGCCTTCGATTTGGTGGGCAGGGCTCCTCGGCCTCCGATTTGGTGGGCGGTGCTCCTCGGCCTCCGATTTGGTTGGCGGGGCCCCTCGGCCTCCGATTTGGTGGGCGGGGACTCTCGGCCTCCGATTTGGTGGGCGGGGACCCTCGGCCTCCGATTTGGTGGGCGGGGACCCTCGGCCTCCGATTTGGTGGGCAGGGACCCTCGGCCTCTGATTTGGTGGGCGGGGACCCTCAGCCTCCAATTTGGTGGGCGGGGACCCTCGGCCTCCGATTTGGTGGGCGGGGACCTTCGGCCTCCGATTTGGTGGGTGGGGACCCTCGGCCTCCGATTTGGTGGGTGGGGACCCTCGGCTTCCGATTTGGTGGGCGGGGCCCCTCGGCCTCCGATGTGGTGGGCGGGGCCCCTCGGCCTCCGCTTTGGTGGGCGGGGCCGGGCCCCTTGGCCTCCGCTTTGGTGGGCGGGGCTGCTCGGCCTTCGATTTGGTGGGCGGGGCTCCTCGGCCTCCGATTTGGTTGGCGGGGCCCCTCGGCCTCCGATTTGGTTGGCGGGGCCCCTCGGCCTCCGATTTGGTGGGCGGGGACTCTCGGCCTCCGATTTGGTGGGCGGGGACCCTCGGCCTCCGATTTGGTGGGCGGGGACCCTCGGCCTCCGATTTGGTGGGCAGGGACCCTCGGCCTCTGATTTGTTGGGCGGGGACACTCAGCCTCCGATTTGCTGGGCGGGGCCCATCGGCCTCCGATGTGGTGGGCGGGGACCCTCGGCCTCCGATTTGGTGGGCGGGGACCCCCGGCCTCCGATTTGGTGGGCGGGGCCCCTCGGCCTTCGATTTGTTGGGCGGGGCCCCTCGGCCTCCGATTTGGTTGTTGGGGCCCCTCGGCCTCCGATTTGGTTGGCGGGGCCCCTTATCCTCTGATTTGGTGGGCGGGGACTCTCGGCCTCCGATTTGGTGGGCGGGGACCCTCGGCCTCCGATTTGGTGGGCGGGGCCCCTCGGCCTCCGATTTGGTTGGCGGGGCCCCTCGGCCTCCGATTTGGTGGGCGGGGACCCTCGGCCTCCGATTTGGTGGGCGGGGCCCCTCGGCCTCCGATTTGGTTGGTGGGGCCACTCGGCCTCCGATTTGGTGGGCGGGGACCCTCGGCCTCCGATTTGGTGGGCGGGGACCCTCGGCCTCCAATTTGGTGGGCGGGGACCCTCGGCCTCCGATTTGGTGGGCGGGGACCCTCGGCCTCCGATTTGGTGGGCGGGGACCCTCGGCCTCCGATTTGGTGGGCGGGGACCCTCGGCCTCCGATTTGGTGGGCGGGGCCCCTCGGCCTCCGATGTGCTGGGCGGGGCCCCTCGGCCTCCGATGTGGTGGGCGGGGCCAGGCCCCTCGGCCTCCGCTTTGGTGGGCGGGGCCACTCGGCCTTCGATTTGGTGGGCGGGGCTCCTCGGCCTCCGATTTGGTTGGCGAAGCCCCTCGGCCTCCGATTTGGTTGGCGGGGCCCCTCGGCCTCCGATATGGTGGGCGGGGACTCTCGGCCTCCGATTTGGTGGGCGAGGACCCTCGGCCTCCGATTTGGTGGGCGGGGACCCTCGGCCTCCGATTTGGTGGGCAGGGACCCTCGGCCTCCGATTTGGTGGTCGGAGACCCTCGGCCTCCGCTTTGGTGGGCGGGGCCCCTCGGCCTCCGATTTGGTGGGCGGGGTCCCTCTGCCTCCGATTTCGTGTGCGGGGACCCTCGGCCTCCGCTTTCGTGGGCGGGGCCCCTCGACCTTCGATTTGGTGGGCGGGGCTCCTGGGCCTCCGATTTGGTTGGCGGGGCCCCTCGGCCTCCGATTTGGTGGGCGGGGACCCTCGGCCTCCGATTTGGTGGGCGGGGACCCTCGGCCTCCGATTTGGTGGGCGGGGACCCTCGACCTCCGATTTGGTAGGCGGGGCCCCTCGGCCTCCGATTTGGTGGGCGGGGACCCTCGGCCTCCGATTTGGTGGGCGGGGACCCTCGGCCTCCGATTTGGTGGGCGGGGCCCCTCGGCCTCCGATTTGGTGGGCGGGGCCCCTCGGCCTCCGAGATGGTGGTCGGGGCCCCTCGGCCTCCACTTTGGTGTGCGGGGCCGGTCCCCTCGGCCACCGCTTTAATGGGCGGGGCCGCTCGGCCTTCGATTTGTTGGGCGGGGCTCCTCGGCCTCCGATTTGGTTGGCGGGGCCCCTCGGCCTCCGATTTGGTTGGCGGGGCCCCTTATCCTCCGATTTGGTGGGCGGGGACTCTCGGCCTCCGATTTGGTGGGCGGGGACCCTCGGCCTCCGATTTGGTGGGCGGGGCCCCTCGGCCTCCGATTTGGTTGGCGGGGCCCCTCGGCCTCCGATTTGATGGGCGGGGACCCTCGGCCTCCGATTTGGTGGGCGGGGCCCCTCGGCCTCCGATTTGGTTGGTGGGGCCCCTCGGCCTCCGATTTGGTGGGCGGGGACCCTCGGCCTCCGATTTGGTGGGCGGGGACCCTCGGCCTCCGATTTGGTGGGCGGGGACCCTCGGCCTCCGATTTGGTGGGCGGGGACCCTCGGCCTCCGATTTGGTGGGCGGGGACCCTCGGCCTCCGATTTGGTGGGCGGGGACCCTCGGCCTCCGATTTGGTGGGCGGGGCCCCTCGGCCTCCGATGTGGTGGGCGGGGCCCCTCGGCCTCCGATGTGGTGGGCGGGGCCAGGCCCCTCGGCCTCCGCTTTGGTGGGCGGGGCCGCTCGGCCTTCGATTTGGTGGGCGGGGCTCCTCGGCCTCCGATTTGGTTGGCGAAGCCCCTCGGCCTCCGATTTGGTTGGCGGGGCCCCTCGGCCTCCGATATGGTGGGCGGGGACTCTTGGCCTCCGATTTGGTGGGCGGGGACCCTCGGCCTCCGATTTGGTGGGCGGGGACCCTCGGCCTCCGATTTGGTGGGCGGGGACCCTCGGCCTCCGATTTGGTGGGCAGGGACCCTCGGCCTCCGCTTTGGTGGTCGGGGACCCTCGGCCTCCGCTTTGGTGGGCGGGGCCCCTCGGCCTCCGATTTGGTGGGCGGGGTCCCTCTGCCTCCGATTTGGTGTGCGGGGACCCTCGGCCTCCGCTTTCGTGGGCGGGGCCCCTCGACCTTCGATTTGGTGGGCGGGGCTCCTCGGCCTCCGATTATGTTGGTGGGGCCCCTCGGCCTCCAATTTGGTGGGCGGGGACCCTCGGCCTCCGCTTTGGTGGGCGGGGCTCTTCGGCCTCCGATTTGGTGGGCGGGGTCCCTCTGCCTCCGATTTGGTGTGCGGGGACCCTCGGCCTCCGCTTTGGTGGGCGGGGACCCTCGGCCTTCGATTTGGTGGGCGGGGACCCTTGGCCTCCGATTTGGTGGGCGGGGCCGCTCGGCCTTCGATTATTTGGTGGGCGAGGCTCCTCGGCCTCCGATTTGGTTGATGGTGCCCCTCGGCCTCCGATTTGGTTGGTGGGGACCCTCGGCCTCCAATTTGGTGGGCGGGGCCCCTCGGCCTCCGATTTGGTGGGCTGGGACCCTCGGCCTCCAATTTGGTGGGCGGGGACCCTCGGCCTCCGATTTGGTGGGCGGGGACCCTCGGCCTCCGATTTGGTGGGTGGGGACCCTCGGCCTCCGATTTGGTGGGTGGGGACCCTCGGCCTCCAATTTGGTGGGCGGGGCCCCTCGGCCTCCGATTTGGTGTGTGGGGCCCCTCGGCCTCCGATTTGGTTGGTGGGGCCCCTCGGCCTCCGATTTGGTGGGCGGGGACCCTCGGCCTCCGATTTGGTGGGCGGGGACCCTCGGCCTCCAATTTGGTGGGCGGGGACCCTCGGCCTCCGATTTGGTGGGCGGGGACCCTTGGCCTCTGATTTGGTGGGCGGGGCCCCTCGGCCTCCGATTTGGTGGGCAGGGACCCTCGGCCTCCGATTTGGTGGTCGGGGACCCTTGGCCTCCGCTTTGGTGGGCGGGGACCCTCGGCCTCCGATTTGGTGGGCGCGGTCCCTCTGCCTCCGATTTGGTGTGCGGGGACCCTCGGCCTCCGCTTTCGTGGGCGGGGCCCCTCGACCTTCGATTTTGTGGGCGGGGCTCCTCTGCCTCCGATTTGGTTGGTGGGGCCCCTCGGCCTTCAATTTGGTGGGCGGGGACCCTCGGCCTCCGCTTTGGTGGGCAGGGCCCCTCGGCCTCCGATTTGGTGGGCGGGGTCCCTCTGCCTCCGATTTGGTGTGCGGGGACCCTCGGCCTCCGCTTTGGTGGGCGGGGCCCCTCGGCCTTCGATTTGGTGGGCGGGGACCCTCGGCCTCCGATTTGGTGGGCGGGGTCCCTCTGCCACCGATTTGGTGTGCGGGGACCCTCGGCCTCCGCTTTGGTGGGCGGGGCCCCTCGGCCTTCGATTATTTGGTGGGCGAGGCTCCTCGGCCTCCGATTTGGTTGATGGTGCCCCTCGGCCTCCGATTTGGTGGGCGGGGCCCCTTATCCTCCGATTTGGTGGGCGGGGCCCCTCGGCCTCCGATTTGGTGGGCGGGGCCCCTCGGCCTCCGATTTGGTGGGCAGGGCCCCTCGGCCTCCGATTTGGTTGGTGGGGCCCCTCGGCCTCCGATTTGGTGGGCGGGGACCCTCGGCCTCCGATTTGGTGGGCTGGGACCCTCGGCCTCCAATTTGGTGGGCGGGGACCCTCGGCCTCCGATTTGGTGGGCGGGGACCCTCGGCCTCCGATTTGGTGGGTGGGGACCCTCGGCCTCCGATTTGGTGGGTGGGGACCCTCGGCCTCCGATTTGGTGGGCGGGGCACCTCGGCCTCCGATTTGGTGGGTGGGGCCCCTCGGCCTCCGATTTGGTTGGTGGGGCCCCTCGGCCTCCGATTTGGTGGGCGGGGACCCTCGGCCTCCGATTTGGTGGGTGGGGACCCTCGGCCTCCAATTTGGTGGGCGGGGACCCTCGGCCTCCGATTTGGTGGGCGGGGACCCTTGGCCTCTGATTTGGTGGGCGGGGCCCCTCGGCCTCCGATGTGGTGTGCGGGGACCCTCGGCCTCCGCTTTCGTGGGCGGGGCCCCTCGACCTTCGATTTTGTGGGCGGGGCTCCTCTGCCTCCGATTTGGTTGGTGGGGCCCCTCATCCTTCAATTTGGTGGGCGGGGACCCTCGGCCTCCGCTTTGGTGGGCGGGGCCCCTCGGCCTCCGATTTGGTGGGCGGGGTCCCTCTGCCTCCGATTTGGTGTGCGGGGACCCTCGGCCTCCGCTTTGGTGGGCGGGGCCCCTCGGCCTTCGATTTGGTGGGCGGGGACCCTCGGCCTCCGATTTGGTGGGCGGGGTCCCTCTGCCTCCGATTTGGTGTGCGGGGACCCTCGGCCTCCGCTTTGGTGGGCGGGGCCCCTCGGCCTTCGATTTGGTGGGCGGGGCGCCTCAGCCTCCGATTTGGTTGGTGTGGACCCTCGGCCTCCGATTTGGTGGGCGGGGACCCTCGGCCTCCGAATTTGTGGACGGGGACCCTCGGCCTCCGATTTGGTGGGCGGGGACCCTCGGCCTCCGATTTGGTGGGTGCGGCCCATCGGCCTCCGATGTGGTGGTCGGGGCCCCTCGGCCTCCGCTTTGGTGGGCGGGGCCGGGCCCCTCGGCCTCCGATTTGGTGGGCGGGGACCCTCGGCCTCCGATTTGGTGGGCGGGGACCCTCGGCCTCCGATTTGGTGGGCGGGGACCCTCGGCCTCCGATTTGGTGGGCAGGGACCCTCGGCCTCCGCTTTGGTGGTCGGGGACCCTCGGCCTCCGCTTTGGTGGGCGGGGCCCCTCGGCCTCCGATTTGGTGGGCGGGGTCCCTCTGCCTCCGATTTGGTGTGCGGGGACCCTCGGCCTCCGCTTTCGTGGGCGGGGCCCCTCGACCTTCGATTTGGTGGGCGGGGCTCCTCGGCCTCCGATTATGTTGGTGGGGCCCCTCGGCCTCCAATTTGGTGGGCGGGGACCCTCGGCCTCCGCTTTGGTGGGCGGGGCTCTTCGGCCTCCGATTTGGTGGGCGGGGTCCCTCTGCCTCCGATTTGGTGTGCGGGGACCCTCGGCCTCCGCTTTGGTGGGCGGGGACCCTCGGCCTTCGATTTGGTGGGCGGGGACCCTTGGCCTCCGATTTGGTGGGCGGGGCCGCTCGGCCTTCGATTATTTGGTGGGCGAGGCTCCTCGGCCTCCGATTTGGTTGATGGTGCCCCTCGGCCTCCGATTTGGTTGGTGGGGACCCTCGGCCTCCAATTTGGTGGGCGGGGCCCCTCGGCCTCCGATTTGGTGGGCTGGGACCCTCGGCCTCCAATTTGGTGGGCGGGGACCCTCGGCCTCCGATTTGGTGGGCGGGGACCCTCGGCCTCCGATTTGGTGGGTGGGGACCCTCGGCCTCCGATTTGGTGGGTGGGGACCCTCGGCCTCCAATTTGGTGGGCGGGGCCCCTCGGCCTCCGATTTGGTGTGTGGGGCCCCTCGGCCTCCGATTTGGTTGGTGGGGCCCCTCGGCCTCCGATTTGGTGGGCGGGGACCCTCGGCCTCCGATTTGGTGGGCGGGGACCCTCGGCCTCCAATTTGGTGGGCGGGGACCCTCGGCCTCCGATTTGGTGGGCGGGGACCCTTGGCCTCTGATTTGGTGGGCGGGGCCCCTCGGCCTCCGATTTGGTGGGCAGGGACCCTCGGCCTCCGATTTGGTGGTCGGGGACCCTTGGCCTCCGCTTTGGTGGGCGGGGACCCTCGGCCTCCGATTTGGTGGGCGCGGTCCCTCTGCCTCCGATTTGGTGTGCGGGGACCCTCGGCCTCCGCTTTCGTGGGCGGGGCCCCTCGACCTTCGATTTTGTGGGCGGGGCTCCTCTGCCTCCGATTTGGTTGGTGGGGCCCCTCGGCCTTCAATTTGGTGGGCGGGGACCCTCGGCCTCCGCTTTGGTGGGCAGGGCCCCTCGGCCTCCGATTTGGTGGGCGGGGTCCCTCTGCCTCCGATTTGGTGTGCGGGGACCCTCGGCCTCCGCTTTGGTGGGCGGGGCCCCTCGGCCTTCGATTTGGTGGGCGGGGACCCTCGGCCTCCGATTTGGTGGGCGGGGTCCCTCTGCCACCGATTTGGTGTGCGGGGACCCTCGGCCTCCGCTTTGGTGGGCGGGGCCCCTCGGCCTTCGATTATTTGGTGGGCGAGGCTCCTCGGCCTCCGATTTGGTTGATGGTGCCCCTCGGCCTCCGATTTGGTGGGCGGGGCCCCTTATCCTCCGATTTGGTGGGCGGGGCCCCTCGGCCTCCGATTTGGTGGGCGGGGCCCCTCGGCCTCCGATTTGGTGGGCAGGGCCCCTCGGCCTCCGATTTGGTTGGTGGGGCCCCTCGGCCTCCGATTTGGTGGGCGGGGACCCTCGGCCTCCGATTTGGTGGGCTGGGACCCTCGGCCTCCAATTTGGTGGGCGGGGACCCTCGGCCTCCGATTTGGTGGGCGGGGACCCTCGGCCTCCGATTTGGTGGGTGGGGACCCTCGGCCTCCGATTTGGTGGGTGGGGACCCTCGGCCTCCGATTTGGTGGGCGGGGCACCTCGGCCTCCGATTTGGTGGGTGGGGCCCCTCGGCCTCCGATTTGGTTGGTGGGGCCCCTCGGCCTCCGATTTGGTGGGCGGGGACCCTCGGCCTCCGATTTGGTGGGTGGGGACCCTCGGCCTCCAATTTGGTGGGCGGGGACCCTCGGCCTCCGATTTGGTGGGCGGGGACCCTTGGCCTCTGATTTGGTGGGCGGGGCCCCTCGGCCTCCGATGTGGTGTGCGGGGACCCTCGGCCTCCGCTTTCGTGGGCGGGGCCCCTCGACCTTCGATTTTGTGGGCGGGGCTCCTCTGCCTCCGATTTGGTTGGTGGGGCCCCTCATCCTTCAATTTGGTGGGCGGGGACCCTCGGCCTCCGCTTTGGTGGGCGGGGCCCCTCGGCCTCCGATTTGGTGGGCGGGGTCCCTCTGCCTCCGATTTGGTGTGCGGGGACCCTCGGCCTCCGCTTTGGTGGGCGGGGCCCCTCGGCCTTCGATTTGGTGGGTGGGGACCCTCGGCCTCCGATTTGGTGGGCGGGGTCCCTCTGCCTCCGATTTGGTGTGCGGGGACCCTCGGCCTCCGCTTTGGTGGGCGGGGCCCCTCGGCCTTCGATTTGGTGGGCGGGGCGCCTCAGCCTCCGATTTGGTTGGTGTGGACCCTCGGCCTCCGATTTGGTGGGCGGGGACCCTCGGCCTCCGAATTTGTGGACGGGGACCCTCGGCCTCCGATTTGGTGGGCGGGGACCCTCGGCCTCCGATTTGGTGGGTGCGGCCCATCGGCCTCCGATGTGGTGGTCGGGGCCCCTCGGCCTCCGCTTTGGTGGGCGGGGCCGGGCCCCTCGGCCTCCGCTTTGGTGGGCGGGGCCGCTCGGCCTTCGATTTGTTGGGCGGGGCTCCTCGGCCTCCGATTTGGTTGGCGGGGACCCTCGGCCTCCGATTTGGTGGGCGGGAACCGGCCTCCGATTTGGTGGGCGGGGACCCTCGGCCTCCGATTTGGTGGGCAGGGACCCTCGACCTCCGATTTGGTGGGCGGGGACCCTCGGCCTCCACTATAGTGGGCGGGGCCCCTCGGCCTCCGATTTGGTGGGCGGGGTCCCTCTGCCTCCGATTTGGTGGGCGGGGACCCTCGGCCTCCGCTTTGGTTGGCGGGGCCCCAAGGCCTCCGATTTGGTGGGCAGGGCCCCTCGGCCTCCGATTTGGTTGGTGGGGCCCCTTGGTCTCCAATTTGGTGGGCGGGGACCCTCGGCCTCCGATTTGGTGGGCGGGGACCCTCGGCCTCCAATTTGGTGGGCGGGGACCCTCGGCCTCCGATTTGGTGGGCGGGGACCCTCGGCCTCCGATTTGGTGGGTGGGGACCCTCGGCCTCCGATTTGGTGGGTGGGGACCCTCGGCCTCCGATTTGGTGGGTGGGGACCCTCGGCCTCCGATTTGGTGGGTGGGGACCCTCGGCCTCCGATTTGGTGGGCGGGGCCCCTCGGCCTCCGATGTGGTGGGCGGGGCCCCTCGGCCTCCGCTTTGGTGGGCGGGGCCGGGCCCCTCGGCCTCCGCTTTGGTGGGCGGGGCCGCTCGGCCTTCGATTTGGTGGGCGGGGCTCCTCGGCCTCCGATTTGGTGGGCGGGGCTCCTCGGCCTCCGATTTGGTTGGCGGGGCCCCTCGGCCTCCGATTTGGTGGGCGGGGACTCTCGGCCTCCGATTTGGTGGGCGGGGACCCTCGGCCTCTGATTTGGTGGGCGGGGACCCTCGGCCTCCGATTTGGTGGGCAGGGACCCTCGGCCTCTGATTTGGTGGGCGGGGACCCTCGGCCTCCAATTTGGTGGGCGGGGACCCTCGGCCTCCGATTTGGTGGGCGGGGACCTTCGGCCTCCGATTTGGTGGGTGGGGACCCTCGGCCTCCGATTTGGTGGGTGGGGACCCTCGGCTTCCGATTTGGTGGGCGGGGCCCCTCGGCCTCCGATGTGGTGGGCGGGGCCCCTCGGCCTCTGCTTTGGTGGGCGGGGCCGGGCCCCTCGGCCTCCGCTTTGGTGGGCGGGGCCGCTCGGCCTTCGATTTGGTGGGCGGGGCTCCTCGGCCTCCGATTTGGTTGGCGGGGCCCCTCGGCCTCCGATTTGGTTGGCGGGGCCCCTCGGCCTCCGATTTGGTGGGCGGGGACCCTCGGCCTCCGATTTGGTGGGCGGGGCCCCTCGGCCTCCGATGTGCTGGGCGGGGCCCCTCGGATTCCGATGTTGTGGGCGGGGCCAGGCCCCTCGGCCTCCGATATGGTGGGCGGGGACTCTCGGCCTCCGATTTGGTGGGCGAGGACCCTCGGCCTCCGATTTGGTGGGCGGGGACCCTCGGCCTCCGATTTGGTGGGCAGGGACCCTCGGCCTCCGATTTGGTGGTCGGAGACCCTCGGCCTCCGCTTTGGTGGGCAGGGCCCCTCGGCCTCCGATTTGGTGGGTGGGGTCCCTCTGCCTCCGATTTGGTGTGCGGGGTCCCTCGGCCTCCGCTTTCGTGGGCGGGGCCCCTCGACCTTCGATTTGGTGGGCGGGGCTCCTCGGCCTCCGATTTGGTTGGCGGGGCCCCTCGGCCTCCGATTTGGTGGGCGGGGACCCTCGGCCTCCGATTTGGTGGGCGGGGACCCTCGGCCTCCGCTTTGGTGGGTGGGGCCCGTCGGCCTCCGATTTAGTGGGCGGGGCCCCTCGGCCTCCGATTTGGATGGTGTGGACCCTCGGCCTCCGATTTGGTGGGCGGGGCCCCTCGGCCTCCGATTTGGATGGTGTGGACCCTCGGCCTCCGATTTGGTGGGCGGGGACCCTCGGCCTCCGATTTGGTGGGCGGGGACCCTCGGCCTCCGATTTGGTGGGCGGGGACCCTCGGCCTCCGATTTGGTGGGCGGGGCCCCTCGGCCTCCGATGTGGTGGGCGGGGCCCCTCGGCCTCTGATTTGGAGGGCGGGGACCCCCGGCCTCCGATTTGGTGGGCGGGGCCCCTCGGCCTCCGATTTGGTGGGCGGGGACCCTCGGCCTCCGATTTCGTAGGCGGGGCCGGGCCCCTCGGCCTCCGCTTTGGTGGGCGGGGCCGCTCGGCCTTCGATTTGGTGGGCGGGGCTCCTCGGCCTCCGATTTGGTGGGCGGGGCTCCTCGGCCTCCGATTTGGTTGGCGGGGCCCCTCGGCCTCCGATTTGGTGGGCGGGGACTCTCGGCCTCCGATTTGGTGGGCGGGGACCCTCGGCCTCTGATTTGGTGGGCGGGGACCCTCGGCCTCCGATTTGGTGGGCAGGGACCCTCGGCCTCTGATTTGGTGGGCGGGGACCCTCGGCCTCCAATTTGGTGGGCGGGGACCCTCGGCCTCCGATTTGGTGGGCGGGGACCTTCGGCCTCCGATTTGGTGGGTGGGGACCCTCGGCCTCCGATTTGGTGGGTGGGGACCCTCGGCTTCCGATTTGGTGGGCGGGGCCCCTCGGCCTCCGATGTGGTGGGCGGGGCCCCTCGGCCTCCGCTTTGGTGGGCGGGGCCGGGCCCCTCGGCCTCCGCTTTGGTGGGCGGGGCCGCTCGGCCTTCGATTTGGTGGGCGGGGCTCCTCGGCCTCCGATTTGGTTGGCGGGGCCCCTCGGCCTCCGATTTGGTTGGCGGGGCCCCTCGGCCTCCGATTTGGTGGGCGGGGACTCTCGGCCTCCGATTTGGTGGGCGGGGACCCTCGGCCTCCGATTTGGTGGGCGGGGACCCTCGGCCTCCGATTTGGTGGGCAGGGACCCTCGGCCTCTGATTTGTTGGGCGGGGACCCTCAGCCTCCGATTTGGTGGGCGGGGCCCATCGGCCTCCGATGTGGTGGGCGGGGCCCCTCGGCCTCCGATTTGGTGGGCGGGGACCCCCGGCCTCCGATTTGGTGGGCGGGGCCCCTCGGCCTCCGATTTGGTGGGCGGGGACCCTCGGCCTCCGATTTGGTGGGCGGGGACCCTCGGCCTCCGATTTGGTAGGCGGGGCCCCTCGACCTCCGATTTGGTGGGCGGGGACCCTCGGCCTCTGATTTGGTGGGCCTGGACCCTCGGCCTCAGATTTGGTGGGCGAGGCCCCTCGGCCTCCGATTTGGTGGGCGGGGACCCTCGGCCTCCGTTGTGGTGGTCGGGGCCCCTCGGCCTTCGCTGTGGTGGGCGGGGCCGGGCCCCTCGGCCTCTGCTTTAATGGGCGGGGCCGCTCGGCCTTCGATTTGTTGGGCGGGGCTCCTCGGCCTCCGATTTGGTTGGAGGGGACCCTCGGCCTCCGATTTGGTTGGCGGGGCCCCTTATCCTCTGATTTGGTGGGCGGGGACTCTCGGCCTCCGATTTGGTGGGCGGGGACCCTCGGCCTCCGATTTGGTGGGCGGGGCCCCTCGGCCTCCGATTTGGTTGGCGGGGCCCCTCGGCCTCCGATTTGGTGGGCGGGGACCCTCGGCCTCCGATTTGGTGGGCGGGGTCCCTCGGCCTCCGATTTGGTTGGTGGGGCCACTCGGCCTCCGATTTGGTGGGCGGGACCCTCGGCCTCCGATTTGGTGGGCGGGGTCCCTCGGCCTCCGATTTGGTTGGTGGGGCCACTCGGCCTCCGATTTGGTGGGCGGGGACCCTCGGCCTCCAATTTGGTGGGCGGGGACCCTCGGCCTCCGATTTGGTGGGTGGGGACCCTCGGCCTCCGATTTGGTGGGCGGGGACCCTCGGCCTCCGATTTGGTGGGCGGGGACCCTCGGCCTCCGATTTGGTGGGCGGGGCCCCTCGGCCTCCGATGTGCTGGGCGGGGCCCCTCAGCCTCCGATGTTGTGGGCGGGGCCAGGCCCCTCGGCCTCCGATATGGTGGGCGGGGACTCTCGGCCTCCGATTTGGTGGGCGAGGACCCTCGGCCTCCGATTTGGTGGGCGGGGACCCTCGGCCTCCGATTTGGTGGGCAGGGACCCTCGGCCTTCGATTTGGTGGTCGGAGACCCTCGGCCTCCGCTTTGGTGGGCAGGGCCCCTCGGCCTCCGATTTGGTGGGCGGGGTCCCTCTGCCTCCGATTTGGTGTGCGGGGACCCTCGGCCTCCGCTTTCGTGGGCGGGGCCCCTCGACCTTCGATTTGGTGGGCGGGGCTCCTCGGCCTCCGATTTGGTTGGCGGGGCCCCTCGGCCTCCGATTTGGTGGGCGGGGACCCTCGGCCTCTGATTTGGTGGGCGGGGACCCTCGGCCTCCGCTTTGGTGGGTGGGGCCCGTCGGCCTCCGATTTAGTGGGCGGGGCCCCTCGGCCTCCGATTTGGATGGTGTGGACCCTCGGCCTCCGATTTGGTGGGCGGGGCCCCTCGGCCTCCGATTTGGATGGTGTGGACCCTCGGCCTCCGATTTGGTGGGCGGGGACCCTCGGCCTCCGATTTGGTGGGCGGGGACCCTCGGCCTCCGATTTGGTGGGCGGGGACCCTCGGCCTCCGATTTGGTGGGCGGGGCCCCTCGGCCTCCGATGTGGTGGGCGGGGCCCCTCGGCCTCCGATTTGGAGGGCGGGGACCCCCGGCCTCCGATTTGGTGGGCGGGGCCCCTCGGCCTCCGATTTGGTGGGCGGGGACCCTCGGCCTCCGATTTGGTAGGCGGGGCCCCTCGGCCTCCGATTTGGTGGGCGGGGACCCTCGGCCTCCAATTTGGTGGGCGGGGACCCTCGGCCTCCGATTTGGTGGGCGGGGACCCTCGGCCTCCGATTTGGTGGGCGGGGCCGCTCGGCCTTTGATTTGGTGGGCGGGGCTCCTCGGCCTCCGATTTGGTTGACGGGGCCCCTCGGCCTCCGATTTGGTTGGCGGGGCCCCTCGGCCTCCGATTTGGTGTGTGCTCTGCCTGGGGCCACTGTGCTCTGCCTGGGGCCCCATATGCTGCCTGGGGCCCCTGTGCTCTGCCTGGGGCCCCATATGCTGCCTGGGCCCCTGTGCTCTGCCTGGGGCCCCTGTGCTCTGCCTGGGGCCCCATGTTCTGCCTGGGGCCCCTGTGCTCTGCCTGGGGCCACTGTGCTCTGCCTGGGGCCCCATGTTCTGCCTGGGGCCACTGTGCTCTGCCTGGGGCCCCATAAGCTGCCTGGGGCCCCTGTGCTCTGCCTGGGACCACTGTGCTCTGCCTGGGGCCCCATATGCTGCCTGGGGCCCCTGTGCTCTGCCTGGGGCCACTGTGCTCTTCCTGGGGCCCCATATGCTGCCTGGGGCCACTGTGCTCTGCCTGGGGCCCCATATGCTGCCTGGGGCCCCTGTGCTCTGCCTGGGGCCCCTGTGCCTTGCCTGGGGCCCCATGTTCTGCCTGGGGCCCCTGTGCTCTGCCTGGGGCCACTGTGCTCTGCCTGGGGCCCCATATGCTGCCTGGGGCCCCTGTGCTCTGCCTGGGGCCCCATATGCTGCCTGGGGCCCCTGTGCTCTGCCTGGGGCCCCTGTGCTCTGCCTGGGTCCCGATATGCTGCCTGGGGCCCCTGTGCTCTGCCTGGGGCCCCATATGCTGCCTGGGGCCCCTGTGCTCTGCCTGGGGCCACTGTGCTCTGCCTGGGGCCCCATAGGCTGCTTGGGGCCCCTGTGCTCTGCCTGGGACCACTGTGCTCTGCCTGGGGCCCCATATGCTGCCTTGGGCCCCTGTGCTCTGCCTGGGGCCACTGTGCTCTGCCTGGGGCCCCATATGCTGCCTGGGGCCCCTGTGTAATGGGCGGGGCCGCTCGGCCTTCGATTTGTTGGGCGGGGCTCCTCGGCCTCCGATTTGGTTGGCGGGGCCCCTCGGCCTCAGATTTGGTTGGCGGGGCCCCTTATCCTCTGATTTGGTGGGCGGGGACTCTCGGCCTCTGATTTGGTGGGCGGGGACCCTCGGCCTCCGATTTGGTGGGCGGGGCCCCTCGGCCTCCGATTTGGTTGGCGGGGCCCCTCGGCCTCCGATTTGGTGGGCGGGGACCCTCGGCCTCCGATTTGGTGGGCGGGGCCCCTCGGCCTCCAATTTGGTTGGTGGGGCCACTCGGCCTCCGATTTAGTGGGCGGGGACCCTCGGCCTCCGATTTGGTGGGCGGGGACCCTCGGCCTCCAATTTGATGGGCGGGGACCCTCGGCCTCCGATTTGGTGGGCGGGGACCCTCGGCCTCCGATTTGGTGGGCGGGGACCCTCGGCCTCCGATTTGGTGGGCGGGGACCCTCGGCCTCCGATTTGATGGGCGGGGCCCCTCGGCCTCCGATGTGCTGGGCGGGGCCCCTCGGCCTCTGATGTTGTGGGCGGGGCCAGGCCCCTCGGCCTCCGATATGGTGGGTGGGGACTCTCGGCCTCCGATTTGGTGGGCGAGGACCCTCGGCCTCCGATTTGGTGGGCGGGGACCCTCGGCCTCCGATTTGGTGGGCAGGGACCCTCGGCCTCCGATTTGGTGGTCGGAGACCCTCGGCCTCCGCTTTGGTGGGCAGGGCCCCTCGGCCTCCGATTTGGTGGGCGGGGCTCCTCGGCCTCCGATTTGGTTGGCGGGGCCCCTCGGCCTCCGATTTGGTGGGCGGGGACCCTCGGCCTCCGATTTGGTGGGCAGGGACCCTCGGCCTCCGCTTTCGTGGGTGGGGCCCGTCGGCCTCCGATTTAGTGGGCGGGGCCCCTCGGCCTCCGATGTGGTGGGCGGGGCCCCTCGGCCTCCGATTTGGTGGGCAGGGCCCCTCGGCCTCCGATTTGGTGGGCGGGGTCCCTCTGCCTCCGATTTGGTGTGCGGGGACCCTCGGCCTCCGCTTTCGTGGGCGGGGCCCCTCGACCTTCAATTTGGTGGGCGGGGCTCCTCGGCCTCCGATTTGGTTGGCGGGGCCCCTCGGCCTCCGATTTGGTGGGCGGGGACCCTCGGCCTCAGATTTGGTGGCCGGGGACCCTCGGCCTCTGATTTGGTGGGCGGGGCCCCTCGGCCTCCGATGTGCTGGGCGGGGCCCCTCGGCCTCCAATGTTGTGGGCGGGGCCAGGCCCCTCGGCCTCCGAGATGGTGGGCGGGGACTCTCGGCCTCCGATTTGGTGGGCGAGGACCCTCGGCCTCCGATTTGGTGGGCGGGGACCCTCGGCCTCCGATTTGGTGGGCAGGGACCCTCGGCCTCCGATTTGGTGGTCGGAGACCCTCGGCCTCCGCTTTGGTGGGCAGGGCCCCTCGGCCTCCGATTTGGTGGGCGGGGTCCCTCTGCCTCCGATTTGGTGTGCGGGGACCCTCGGCCTCCGCTTTCGTGGGCGGGGCCCCTCGACCTTCGATTTGGTGGGCGGGGCTCCTCGGCCTCCGATTTGGTTGGCGGGGCCCCTCGGCCTCCGATTTGGTGGGCGGGGACCCTCGGCCTCCGATTTGGTGGGCGGGGACCCTCGGCCTCCGCTTTGGTGGGTGGGGCCCGTCAGCCTCCGATTTAGTGGGCGGGGCCCCTCGGCCTCCGATTTGGTGGGCGGGGTCCCTCTGCCTCCGATTTGGTGTGCGGGGACCCTCGGCCTCCGCTTTCGTGGGCGGGGCCCCTCGACCTTCGATTTGGTGGGCGGGGCTCCTCGGCCTCCGATTTGGTTGGCGGGGCCCCTCGGCCTCCGATTTGGTGGGCGGGGACCCTCGGCCTCCGATTTGGTGGGCGGGGACCCTCGGCCTCCGCTTTGGTGGGTGGGGCCCGTCGGCCTCCGATTTAGTGGGCGGGGCCCCTCGGCCTCCGATTTGGATGGTGTGGACCCTCGGCCTCCGATTTGGTGGGCGGGGCCCCTCGGCCTCCGATTTGGATGGTGTGGACCCTCGGCCTCCGATTTGGTGGGCGGGGACCCTCGGCCTCCGATTTGGTGGGCGGGGACCCTCGGCCTCCGATTTGGTGGGCGGGGACCCTCGGCCTCCGATTTGGTGGGCGGGGCCCCTCGGCCTCCGATGTGGTGGGCGGGGCCCCTCGGCCTCCGATTTGGAGGGCGGGGACCCCCGGCCTCCGATTTGGTGGGCGGGGCCCCTCGGCCTCCGATTTGGTGGGCGGGGACCCTCGGCCTCCGATTTGGTAGGCGGGGCCCCTCGGCCTCCGATTTGGTGGGCGGGGACCCTCGGCCTCCAATTTGGTGGGCGGGGACCCTCGGCCTCTGATTTGGTGGGCGGGGACCCTCGGCCTCCGATTTGGTGGGCGGGGCCGCTCGGCCTTTGATTTGGTGGGCGGGGCTCCTCGGCCTCCGATTTGGTTGGCGGGGCCCCTCGGCCTCCGATTTGGTTGGCGGGGCCCCTCGGCCTCCGATTTGGTGTGTGCTCTGCCTGGGGCCACTGTGCTCTGCCTGGGGCCCCATATGCTGCCTGGGGCCCCTGTGCTCTGCCTGGGGCCCCATATGCTGCCTGGGCCCCTGTGCTCTGCCTGGGGCCCCTGTGCTCTGCCTGGGGCCCCATGTTCTGCCTGGGGCCCCTGTGCTCTGCCTGGGGCCACTGTGCTCTGCCTGGGGCCCCATGTTCTGCCTGGGGCCACTGTGCTCTGCCTGGGGCCCCATAAGCTGCCTGGGGCCCCTGTGCTCTGCCTGGGACCACTGTGCTCTGCCTGGGGCCCCATATGCTGCCTGGGGCCCCTGTGCTCTGCCTGGGGCCACTGTGCTCTTCCTGGGGCCCCATATGCTGCCTGGGGCCACTGTGCTCTGCCTGGGGCCCCATATGCTGCCTCGGGCCCCTGTGCTCTGCCTGGGGCCCCTGTGCCTTGCCTGGGGCCCCATGTTCTGCCTGGGGCCCCTGTGCTCTGCCTGGGGCCACTGTGCTCTGCCTGGGGCCCCATATGCTGCCTGGGGCCCCTGTGCTCTGCCTGGGGCCCCATATGCTGCCTGGGGCCCCTGTGCTCTGCCTGGGGCCCCTGTGCTCTGCCTGGGGCCCGATATGCTGCCTGGGGCCCCTGTGCTCTGCCTGGGGCCCCATATGCTGCCTGGGGCCCCTGTGCTCTGCCTGGGGCCACTGTGCTCTGCCTGGGGCCCCATAGGCTGCTTGGGGCCCCTGTGCTCTGCCTGGGACCACTGTGCTCTGCCTGGGGCCCCATATGCTGCCTTGGGCCCCTGTGCTCTGCCTGGGGCCACTGTGCTCTGCCTGGGGCCCCATATGCTGCCTGGGGCCCCTGTGTAATGGGCGGGGCCGCTCGGCCTTCGATTTGTTGGGCGGGGCTCCTCGGCCTCCGATTTGGTTGGCGGGGCCCCTTATCCTCTGATTTGGTGGGCGGGGACTCTCGGCCTTCGATTTGGGGGGCGGGGACCCTCGGCCTCCGATTTGGTGGGCGGGGCCCCTCGGCCTCCGATTTGGTGGGCGGGGCCCCTCGGCCTCCGATTTGGTGGGCGGGGACCCTCGGCCTCAGATTTGGTGGGCGGGGACCCTCGGCCTCCGATTTGGTTGGTGGGGCCACTCGGCCTCCGATTTGGTGGGCGGGGACCCTCGGCCTCCAATTTGGTGGGCGGGGACCCTCGGCCTCCGATTTGGTGGGCGGAGACCCTCGGCCTCCGATTTGGTGGGCGGGGACCCTCGGCATCCGATTTGGTGGGCGGGGACCCTCGGCCTCCGATTTGGTGGGCGGGGACCCTCGGCCTCCGATTTGGTGGGCGGGGACCCTCGGCCTCCGATTTGGTAGGCGGGTCCCCTCGGCCTCCGATTTGGTGGGCGGGGACCCTCGGCCTCCGATTTGGTGGGCGGGGACCCTCGGCCTCCGATTTGGTGGGCGGGGACCCTCGGCCTCCGATTTGGTGGGCGGGGACCCTCGGCCTCCGATTTGGTGGGCGGGGACCCTCGGCCTCCGATTTGGTGGGTGGGGCCCCTCGGCCTCCGATGTGGTGGTCGGGGCCCCCCGGCCTCCGCTTTGGTGGGCGGGGCCGGGCCCCTCGGCCTCCGCTTTGGTGGGCGGGGCCGCTCGGCCTTCGATTTGGTGGGCGAGGCTCCTCGGCCTCCGATTTGGTTGGCGGGGCCCCTCGGCCTCCGATTTGGTTGGCGGGGCCCCTCGGCCTCCGATTTGGTGTGTGCTCTGCCTGGGGCCACTGTGCTCTGCCTGGGGCCCCATATGCTGCCTGGGGCCCCTGTGCTCTGCCTGGGGCCCCATATGCTGCCTGGGCCCCTGTGCTCTGCCTGGGGCCCCATGTTCTGCCTGGGGCCCCTGTGCTCTGCCTGGGGCCACTGTGCTCTGCCTGGGGCCCCATGTTCTGCCTGGGGCCACTGTGCTCTGCCTGGGGCCCCATAAGCTGCCTGGGGCCCCTGTGCTCTGCCTGGGACCACTGTGCTCTGCCTGGGGCCCCATATGCTGCCTGGGGCCCCTGTGCTCTGCCTGGGGCCACTGTGCTCTTCCTGGGGCCCCATATGCTGCCTGGGGCCACTGTGCTCTGCCTGGGGCCCCATATGCTGCCTGGGGCCCCTGTGCTCTGCCTGGGGCCCCTGTGCCTTGCCTGGGGCCCCATGTTCTGCCTGGGGCCCCTGTGCTCTGCCTGGGGCCACTGTGCTCTGCCTGGGGCCCCATATGCTGCCTGGGGCCCCTGTGCTCTGCCTGGGGCCCCATATGCTGCCTGGGGCCCCTGTGCTCTGCCTGGGGCCCCTGTGCTCTGCCTGGGGCCCGATATGCTGCCTGGGGCCCCTGTGCTCTGCCTGGGGCCCCTGTGCTCTGCCTGGGGCCCCATGTTCTGCCTGGGGCCCCTGTGCTCTGCCTGGGGCCACTGTGCTCTGCCTGGGGCCCCATATGCTGCCTGGGGCCCCTGTGCTCTGCCTGGGGCCCCATATGCTGCCTGGGGCCCCTGTGCTCTGCCTGGGGCCACTGTGCTCTGCCTGGGGCCCCATAGGCTGCTTGGGGCCCCTGTGCTCTGCCTGGGACCACTGTGCTCTGCCTGGGGCCCCATATGCTGCCTTGGGCCCCTGTGCTCTGCCTGGGGCCACTGTGCTCTGCCTGGGGCCCCATATGCTGCCTGGGGCCCCTGTGCTCTGCCTGGGTGTAGGACACTGGTGACGTCACTTATCTCCGGACATTAGCTCCGGACATTAGCTCCGGACATTAGCTCCGGACATTATCTCCGGACATTAGCTCCGGACAAAGCCACGGAAGTTGGCACAAATTGCAGGAAGTAGTATTCTAGGCAATTATATATTAGATATATAGAGATAGGGAGTAGAAATGTTACCATTGCACACTGTACAAAGGTTTCCAAAAATTACCCAAAGGGGTCTGTATCATACATGCTGAAAGAGGTCGTGATGGGGACCTCACAATACATTTGGCAGGTATTAAAAGAGGTAGATAAAGAGAGTACAAGTTTCATCATTGCACAATGTGCAAAGGTTTCAAAAAATTAGCCAAGGGGTCTCTCTCAGACCAGCTGAGAGATGCCGTAATGGGGACTGTCATGAATCCCCAATGGCTAGGGATAGCACAGGACAAGCAAAGTACAAATAAATAACGGACGAGCTCTAGGGTGATGGAACCTGGGCTGACCGCTGCCCTACGCCTGACAAACGCAACTAGAGATAGCCAGGGAGCGTGCCTACGTTGGTTCTAGACGCCACGCACCAGCCTAAGAGCTAACTAGTACTGCAGAGAAAATAAAGACCTCACTTGCCTCCAGAGGAATGAACCCCAAAAGATATAGTTGCCCCCTCACATGTATTGACGGTGAAATGAGAGGAAGGCACACACATAGAGATGATATATATAGATTTAGCAAATTGAGGCCCGCTGTAAACTAGAAAGCAGAACGATACAAAAGGGGACTGAGCGGTTAGCAAAAAACCCTAATCAAAAAAACCATCCTGAGATTACAAGAACCCATGTGCCAACTCATGGCACATGGGGAGAACCTCAGTCCACTAGAGCTACCAGCTAGCATAGAGACATAATAAGCAAGCTGGACAAAAAACCAAACAACTGAAAATCAGCACTTAGCTTATCCTGAAAGATCTGGGAGCAGGTAGGCAGGAACCAAACAGAGCACATCTGAATACATTGATAGCCGGCAAGGGAATGACAGAAAGGCCAGGTAAAATAGGAAACACCCAGCCTCTGATGGACAGGTGGAAACCAAAGGCCGCAACCCACCAAAGTCACCCAGTACCAGCAGTAACCACCAGAGGGAGCCCACAAACAGAATCCACAACAGGGGACCTCACAATATACTTTGCAGTTATTACAAGAGGTAGGCCGGCATCACACCCAGCGTAGGGAAATACGGTCTGTATTTTACGGCCGTAATACGCAGTAATTTTCCCAAAACACTGTTGCGTATTCAATGCGAGGATGCGATTTTTACGGACAAATGTATCCGTGTGTCATCCGTATGGCTTCCATACGGCGATTTTTTTGTGCAGGCTTGCAAAATGGAAAAATCATGGATCCATAGGCTAAAATATTCCCAAAAACATATATACAGTCTATATATATACACTCACCGGCCACTTTATTAGGTACACCATGCTAGTAACGGGTTGGACCCCCTTTTGCCTTCAGAACTGCCTCAATTCTTCGTGGCATAGATTCAACAAGGTGCTGGAAGCATTCCTCAGAGATTTTGGTCCATATTGACATGATGGCATAACACAGTTGCCGCAGATTTGTCGGCTGCACATCCCAAAGATGCTCCATACAAGGCAGGATGGATCCATGCTTTCATGTTGTTTACGCCAAATTCTGACCCTACCATCCGAATGTCCCAGCAGAAATCGAGACTCATCAGACCAAGCAACGTTTTTCCAATCTTCTACTGTCCAATTTCGATGAGCTTGTACAAATTGTAGCCTCAGTTTCCTGTTCTTAGCTGAAAGGAGTGGTACCCGGTGTGGTCTTCTGCTGCTGTAGCCCATCTGCCTCAAAGTTCGACGCACTGTGCGTTCAGAGATGCTCTTAGGCCTACCTTGGTTGTAACGGGTGGCGATTTGAGTCACTGTTGCCTTTCTATCAGCTCGAACCAGTCTGCCCATTCTCCTCTGACCTCTGGCATCAACAAGGCATTTCCGCCCACAGAACTGCCGCTCACTGGATTTTTTTTCTTTTTCGGACCATTCTCTGTAAACCCTAGAGATGGTTGTGCGTGAAAATCCCAGTAGATCAGCAGTTTCTGAAATACTCAGACCAGCCCTTCTGGCACCAACAACCATGCCACGTTCAAAGGCACTCAAATCACCTTTCTTCCCCATACTGATGCTCGGTTTGAACTGCAGGAGATTGTCTTGACCATGTCTACATGCCTAAATGCACTGAGTTGCCGCCATGTGATTGGCTGATTAGAAATTAAGTGTTAACAAGAAGTTGGACAGGTGTACCTAATAAAGTGGCCGGTGAGTGTATATATATATATATATATATATATATATATATATATATATATATCAGTGAGACATATATATATATTTATATTTAATTCAGCGGTAGATAGCAGAAAAGCTGGTAATTCAATTGCCGGCTTTTGCGCTCTCCTTCAAAAACCCGACAGGATATGAGACACGGTTCACATACAGTAAACCATCTCATATCCCTTTTTTTATTACATATTCCTCTTTACTAATGTAACAAGTGTCTGTGTGTAAAATTTTGAAGCTCTAGCTATTAAATTAAAGGGTTAAATCCCGGAAAAAAATTGGCGTGGGCTGCCGCGCAATTTTCTCCGCCAGAGTGGAAAGCCAGTGACTGAGGGCAGCTATTAATAGCCTAGAGAGGGACCATGGTTATTGGCCCCCCCTGGCTAAAAAAATCTGCCCCCAGCCACCCCAGAAAAGGCACATCTGTAAGATGCGCCTATTCTTTCACTTTCAGAAAAGTTCCCACGCTCGCGTTCATATGAGTTCATCCAGCAGAGGGCGCATCACCGCGACTCGAGGTAACTACAGGACATTCCCCTGCATTCCATTCATTCACAAAATTTTACAGACAGGAGCACAGCTGCATTAGCAGAGCTCCTGGGTGTAAAATTATTTAACCCCTTCAGATGGATTTACAGTGTGGGACAAGACTGATCGATGGAAGGTATGGAATATTGTTGTTTGTTTTGTTTAACTTTATTTCAGTTGACAAGGGTGTTCAGGTGGATTAAGAGTATAATAAAATATTAAAACACCCTGTGTCTTTATTTCATTAAAATACTTTTTAATAATGTGTGTGTGTGTTTTATTAACCATTTCATATTATTGGATTAATAATGGATTGGTGTCATAATTGACGCCTCTCCATTATTAACCTGGCTTAATGTCACCTTACAGTAGCAAGGTGACATTAACCCTTCATTACCCCATATCCCACTGCTACAAGGGAGTGGGAAGAGAGAGGCTAAGTGCCAGAATAGGCGCATCTTTCAGATGTGCCTTTTCTGGGGTGGCTGGGGCAGATGTTTTTAGCCAGGGGGGCCAATAACCATGGTCCCTCTCTAGGCTATTAATAGCTGCCCTCAGTCACTGGCTTTCCACTCTGGCGGAGAAAATTGCGCGGCAGCCCACGCCAATTTTTTCCGGGATTTAAACCTTTTAATAGCTAGAGCTTCAAAATTTTACACACAGACACTTGTTACATTAGTAAAGAGGAATATGTAATAAAAAAAGTGATATGAGATGGTTTACTGTATGTAAACGATGTCTCATATCCTGTCGGGTTTGTGAAGGAGAGAGCAAAAGCCGGCAATTGAATTACCGGCTTTTCTGCTATCTAGCGCTGAGTTAAATATAAATATATATATATGTGTCTCACTGATATATATATATATATATATATATATACCTATTCTATGTGTACACATTTATTCTACCTATTCTATTCTGTTCTGTCAGTGTGATTTTACTGTACACTTCACTGAATTGTCGGCTTTTCTAGAGAACACCGCTGCGTATTTCTCGCAAGTCACACGCATGGTCCGTGTGTAATCCGTAATTTTCTCGCCCCCATAGACTTTCATTGGCGGATTTTTTGCGCAATACGCTGACAAACGCAGCATGCTGCGATTTTCTACGGCCGTACAAGACAGTATAATACGGATCAGTAAAATACGGCAGATAGGAGCAGGGCCATAGAGAATCATGGTACCGTATGCAATCCGTATTTTCTGCGCCTCTCATACGTCCGTAAAACACGCCAGTGTGACGCCGGCCGTAGAGATAGTGTCAGGACTCTGAACATTTTTTACCTTTTGTGCATTGCTGCCCTTTTCCAAGATGGTGTCTTTGGTCTCATGTGCACTGTGTCTTCCTGCTATAAAACTCCACCCCAGCCTTCAGTCTTTGCTAGAGTATTCTGCTGTTATGCTACTGCCGACCTCGCCACGTGTGTCTCTTACTTACCTCTCTGCGGCGTCCCGGCGCGTCTCCCCTCGTTCCCGGTCTTCTGCTCTTCCTGCGTGCTCGGCTCCTGCTCCTTAAAGGGCACGCGCGCGCTCTGGTTTCCGCGGCGCTTGTGCACGCGTCTCTCTGTGATCCTGGCCTGCCTTCTGTGCCGCTCTGTGACCCCGACCCGGAAGGTATGTCCGCTCCCTTTATCAGGCGGCCTCTTCCTCTCGGCGCTGCCTGATGGTCATTTGTGCTCTGCAAGTGAATCTGGCTCCACGTCTTCTCTGCATTCCTACCTGCCTCCGTGCTCGGCGCTCACTTCCTGTAGCTGTGTTCCGTAGCTAATCCTGTCTTCTCCGTTGCCTCCTCTTAGGTTCCTCCTCCGGTGTCCTCCGTCTCGTCCATTTTCCAGTGTCCTTGTCTGCCTGCCTTTCTCCGTTCTCCCCCTTGTCTGTGTTCAGTCCTCAGCCTGTCCACTCTAGTCCTCCGTCTGGTTCCTCCTTCCATGTTTTACCTTTCTGCTCGTTTCTCTCGGGCAGTCCTTATTTTCACGCCTTCCCCGTCTCAGTCTCCTCATTACTCCTTTCAGGTTCTTATCAGCTGCCTTTTGTCAGTCCCTCTGTACCAGCTGCCCTGGCGATAGTCTCCCTCGGGCCTGCCCCTAACACTCCCTGTATAGGGGGTGGTTCACTTGGTCAGCTCGCCCGTGGGAGGTTCGTTGTCGGGGTCCAGTGGGTTCACTCTTTTGTCTCCACGGTTAACCCTCACAGTACCATCAGGCCACGGACCCCGCTGGTACTCCTTTTTCCGCTCAGAAAGAGCTTTGGGTTCTTCGGAAAAACCAGACCAGGATCATGGCCTTTTTAAAAGCCATGGAGTCCTGCTTATCAGCGTTACAGCACTCTGATCCTGCTAACGCGTCTCAGATGGCAAGTCTCCAGCAAGAGCTTGTCCAGCAACGCGACACCCAGGGTCACATACTTAATTACATTGCTTCTGTGGATAATCGTCTGCTCGCCTTGCAGACGTCCTCTTCGGCTTCCGTCCCCACTCCCCATCCGCAACCTCGCCTGGCCAAACCTCCACGCTATAGTGGAGATCCTAAGTTGTGCCGTGGATTTTTAAATCAGTGCCAACTACACTTTGAGCTATTGCCGCAACTATACCCCACTGATCGGGCCAAGGTGGCTTTTGTTGTGTCACACCTGGAAGGGGAGGCTTTGTCCTGGGTTAACCCACTTTGGGAACGGGATGATCCTTTAGTTTCCCAACTAGCCAATTTCTTGGAAACTTTCCGTAAGGTGTTCGATGAGCCCGGACGCTTGGCCTCTACCACCGAGTCCCATTTTAATCTTCATCAAGGCTCTCTTTCTGTCGGTCAGTACGCCATTCAATTTTGTACTTTGTCTTCTGAGCTAGGTTGGAACAGCGAGGCCTTGGTGGGAGCTTTTTGGCGGGGCCTGTCTTCTCGGATTAAGGACGAGCTTGCGGGTCGTGACATACCAACGTCGCTGAAGGATCTTATATCCTTGGCTACTCGCACCGATCTTCGTTTTCAGGAACGGCTTCGTGAAACAGCTAGAGAAAGAAGATCGTCTCGTCCATCTTCGGTTTCATCCTGTTCTTCCCTGTTGAGATCGGCTTCCTCGCCTCCGGCCCCAGCTCCTGAACCCATGCAGGTGGATCGTCTTTGCCCAGCTGAACTACGCCGCAAAGAGAGAATCGCTCAAGGTCTCTGCTTCTACTGCGGCAGTGCATCTCATCTCCTGCATTCTTGTCTGGTGAGGCCGGGAAATGCTTCCGCCTAGGTCAGGTAAGAGAGGCCTCCCTAGGTATTTGTGAAACCTCTCTACCTTTAACTCTTTTTGTTTTAGTTTGTTTTGGTGCCAGTTGTTTTTCTGAAGTGGCTTATGTTGATTCTGGTGCTGCAGGGAACTTTATTCAGCTTGAGGCAGTCAAGAGACTCCAGATTCCTGTCAAATCCTTGGAGACTCCCCGGCAGTTAGCTTCGGTCGATGGTAGGGCCTTGCGGGAGACCGTTACCCTCATCACAGAAGAGGTGGAATTACAGATCAGAGCCTTGCATCAGGAGAAGATTGCCTTCTATGTGTTGCCTTCTTTGTCTCATACGTTCCTGCTGGGTCTTCCCTGGTTAAGAACTCATGAGCCTGTCCTGGACTGGCGATCTGGTGATGTCCTACGCTGGGGTCATGCCTGTCAGACCAAGTGCCTTCTTCCCGAGCTACCTGTTAAGACTCCTCAATCTAACCTGGTACCTGCAGGATTGCCTTCTCCCTACTGGTCCTTCTCGGATGTCTTCGACAAAAAGGAGGTGGAGAACTTGCCTCCACACCGCCCCTTTGATTGCCCGATCGACCTTGTACCCGGCGCCATACCACCCAGGGGGCGAATTTACCCACTGAATCCTCTTGTGTCTCAAGCTATGACTGAGTATATCCGGGAGAATTTAGCCAGGGGTTTTATCCGGAAGTCGTCTTCTCCCGCAGGTGCGGGTTTCTTTTTTGTCGAGAAGAAGGATGGGTCTCTTCATCCCTGCATCGATTATCGGGGCCTCAATAAAATCACAATTAAGAATAAGTACCCACTTTCTCTTATTCCGGAACTTTTCGATCGACTTAGAAGGGCACGCATTTTTACGAAACTAGATCTCCGTGGAGCCTATAATTTAGTCCATATTCGTTCTGGTGACGAGTGGAAGACTGCTTTTAACACCAGAGATGGGCACTATGAGTATTTAGTCATGCCCTTTGGATTATGCAATGCTCCTACAGTGTTCCAGGAATTCGTGAATGAAATTTTTCGAGATCTTCTGTACACCTGTGTGGTGGTTTACTTGGATGATATCCTTATTTTTTCTCTGGATTTGGTTTCCCACAGGAAGCATGTTCGTCTTGTCCTACTGCGCCTGAGACAGAATCACCTTTATGCCAAGCTTGAAAAGTGCGCTTTTGAACAGCCGTCTCTTCCCTTCTTGGGTTACATCATCTCTGACTCAGGTCTTTGCTTGGATCCGGAGAAGCAGTCTGCCGTGCTCAACTGGCCGTGTCCAAATGGTGTCAAAGCTATCCAGCGATTTCTTGGTTTCGCAAATTACTATCGACAGTTCATCCCTCAATTCTCCTCTTTGTCTGGACCTATCACCGCTCTGATACGTAAGGGGTCTAATCCTCATATCTGGTCGTCTGAAGCCCTAGATGCTTTCTCCTCTCTGAAACAAGCCTTCACTTCTGCTCCAGTACTACATCGTCCGGAGGTGAATAAACCTTTTGTTCTGGAGGTTGATGCATCTGCCGTTGGTGCTGGAGCTGTACTTTCTCAGAGGTCGTCTTCTGGGAGGCTGGTTCCCTGCGGTTTCTTCTCCAAGACATTCTCTTCTGCTGAATGGAACTACTCTATTGGCGACAGAGAGCTCTTAGCCATCAAGTTGGCATTTGAGGAGTGGAGATACCTTTTGGAGGGAGCTGTTCATCCATTTAAAGTCTTCACGGATCACAAGAACCTGGCATATATCCGTTCTGCTCAGAGACTTAATCCTCGGCAAGCCAGATGGTCTTTGTTTTTGCCCATTTTAATTTTGAGTTACATTTTTGTCCGGGTAACAAAAATCTCAAGGCTGGCGCTTTGTCCAGGTCTTTCTTATCCTCTGATTCTGTGGAGGAGCCCTCACATATCTTGGATCCATCTAAAGTCATCATGGTGGCACCTATTAGTTTGTCTTCTCTACCTCCTGGTAAAACTTTTGTTCCTGTGTGCAACAGAAGACTAGTCCTTCGCTGGGGACATACTTTCAAATTGGCAGGTCATGTCGGCTTCAAGAAGACACTGTCGTTTGTGTCTCGCTTTTATTGGTGGCTGACTCTTCTTCAGGATATCCGAAGCTTTGTCTCCTCCTACCCGTCTTGTGCCAAGAACAAGATTCCCAGGCATCTGCCCTCCGGTCTGCTTCATCCGCTTCCTATTCCATCTGCTCCCTGGCAGCACATTGCAATGGATTTATCACCGATCTGCCTCGATCTTCCGGTTGCACTGTCATTCTGGTTGTTGTAGATAGGTTCTCCAAGATGGCTTACTTTATATCTCTTCCGGGTTTACCTTTTGCACCTGAGTTGGCGAAAGTTTTTATCCATCATATTTTTCACATTCATGGTCTTCCTAAACATATTGTTTCGGATAGAGGAGTACAGTTTACCTCTCGCTTTTGGAAGTCTCTCTCCAAATTCATGTACATCAAGCTTGATTTTTCTTCTGCCTACCACCCACAATCCAATGGCCAAGTGGAACGTACCAATCAAACGTTGGTGACTTATCTTCGTCACTTCTCTAACTCTCATCAGAATGATTGGGTAGATTTGCTTCCGTGGGCCGAATTCACTTATAACAATCATACCAGCGAATCTACTTCCAAGTCTCCTTTTTTTAATGTCTACGGGCAACATCCTGGTGTACCTCTTCCGGTTCCTCCTGTTACTGGTGTCCCAGCGGCCGATCTTTTGTCCGGGGAGTTCTCTAGGATTTGGCAGGAGACCAGGACCGCTCTTGAACTGGCCTGTGCCAGAATGAAGAAACATGCGGACAAGAGGCGCTTGGACTCTCCTTTGTTTCAGCCCGGTGATAAGGTGTGGCTATCTTCCAAGTTTGTCCGCTTAAAAGTGCCTTCACACAAACTGGGTCCCAGCTACATTGGACCTTTCGAGGTCTTATCCCATATCAATAATGTCTCTTATAAGTTGAAACTTCCCGCTTCGCTCTGCATCCCCAATTCTTTTCATGTTTCCCTCCTGAAGAGTTTGGTTCTCAATCAGTTCCATTTCAATCTCAATCCTTCTCCTCACCCTAATTTTTGTAATGATGTCTTTGAGGTTAAGGACATTCTTGCTATGAAAAGAATTAGAGGGAGGACCTTTTTCCTGGTTGATTGGAGGGGTTTTGGTCCTGAGGAGAGATCTTGGGAGCCTCGGGAGAACATCCAGGCTCCTCGAATCTTGGCAAGATTTCTTTCGGGTCTTAGGAAGGAGCGGCATAAGGGGGGGGGGGTACTGTTATTGTACCGCCGGCCTCGCCACGTGTGTCTCTTACTTACCTCTCTGCGGCGTCCCGGCGCGTCTCCCCTCGCTTCCGGTCTTCTGCTCTTCCTGCGTGCTCGGCTCCTGCTCCTTCTCGGGCACGCGCGCGCTCTGGATTCTGCGGCGCTCGTGCACGCGTCTCTCTGTGATCCTGGCCTGCCTTCTGTGCCGCTCTGTGACCCCAACCCAGAAGGTATGTCTTCGCTCCCTTTATCAGGCCGCCTCTTCCTCTCGGCGCTGCCTGATGGTCATTTGTGCTCTGCAAGTGAATCTGGCTCCATGTCTTCTCTGCATTCCTACCTGCCTCCGTGCTTGGCGCTCACTTCCTGTAGCTGTGTTCCGTAGCTAATCCTGTCTTCTCCGTTGCCTCCTCTTAGGTTCCTCCTCCGGTGTCCTCCGTCTCGTCCGTTTTCCAGTGTCCTTGTCTGCCTGCCTTTCTCCGTTCTCCCCCTTGTCTGTGTTCAGTCCTCAGCCTGTCCACTCTAGTCCTCCATCTGGTTCCTCCTTCCATGTTTTACCTTTCTGCTCATTTCTCTCGGGCAGTCCTTATTTTCATGCCTTCCCCGTCTCAGTCTCCTCATTACTCCTTTCAGGTTCTTATTAGCTGCCTTTTGTCAGTCCCTCTGTACCAGCTGCCCTGGCGACAGTCTCCCTCGGGCCTGCCCCTAACACTCCCTGTATAAGGGGTGGTTCACTTGGTCAGCTCGCCCGTGGGAGGTTCGTTGTCGGGGTCCAGTGGGTTCACTCTTTTGTCTCCACAGTTAACCCTCACATCTGCCTTGCATCCAGCTCCTGACCTCTGATTACTCCTTGGCTATATACCTGCTCCTGTGAACCTTTGTGGTGATCCTGCTACTCTGCTCTGAGTTCCTGCTGCATACACCAGTTCCAGTAATCCTCCTTCATCTGCTGCTCGTATTTACTCCCATCTGCATTTGCTGGACATGTAAGCATTTGCTGCTCTGCAAAAACCTGAGACTATTAACCAGGCCTCCCTGGTTGAGCTAAGATATTATTTGAACTGCCTTATAAGCTTATCTATCTGTGTTTGGACTAAGACAAGGATTTATTCGTGTCAAGCATCCTCAAGAATAACTGTGCTTCATAGACTTTCTGCTTGATTGCATTTTTCTCTGAAGTTCCTATAGACTGCTAAGCTGCGTTTAATATTTACACCAAATGTTGTGGACTTGAGTTTCTCTCTGCACCTGTTTGAATCACCATGTGATAATATAGACTTTACCACTTATAAAACTGTGTCCTGTAGTTGTCTTGTTCTATGCAAAGAGTCTCCTGAGTTATTCCCTATAATTATTACAGGATACTCTAGCCATAAAAAAAGGAGACTGCTGGAACAATGACTGCAGAAAGCAGACTAGAGCAGGAGTTTTCCATAATTAGATCACTGCAGAAAGATGTGGAAGGTCTGCAAAAGAAGTTTGGAAGCTTTGAACACAATCAACAAGTGTTTGCACAAAGTTTGCAGGACTTAGGCAACTGCACGGCAGCCAAGGAAAACAAACTTGCTGGCATAGAGTCCCAGTATGGATGGGCTTTTCAGGACATAAGCACGCAAATAGCTGCACAAGTGACTTTACCCTCTGGGCAACCGCCACCAGCTAGCCCACCTAAGTTGCCCCATTCAGATTTAATGGTGATCGCGACAAATTTTGTGGCTTTGTGAATCAATGTATGCTATATTTGATGTGCATGCTGACCGTTTTCCTATTGATAGATCCAAAGTATTGTGTGTAATAATGCTACTGACCTCACGAGCGCTCGCCTGGGCAAATCTGATGATTGAGTCTCGTGACCCACGGTTAAATAACTTGGATGATTTCTTGGCCGCTATGTCATTAATGTTTGATGACCCTAATCACCGTGCAACCACTGAATCCACTTTGTTGTCAGGAGATTAGCGGTATATACCAATTGGGACAGTTATGCACAATTGCCTATTTTTAAAAGGGGTCTGTCTAGTATTATAAAAGATGAACTAGCTCGCTCTGAGTCACCACAAGAGCTTGAGACATTTATACAGCATTGTGTGCGCATTGACATTCGCCTTACTGAGCGTAGGCAGGAGAAATTTGCTGCATATAACCGTATTTCTAACTTTTCCCTTCCTTCCAAAGAGCCTGCAGGTAAAACATCTCGGGAGGTGGAGGAGGTGCCCATGCAAATTGATTCCGTTCAGAGGCGCGAGATCAATGAGCGCCGGGAGCATAGCCTTCGTGAAAGTCTATGTTTCTACTGTGGCCAGTCTGACCACTTCTTGATCAATTGTCCTAAGTGTCTTAGACGGCCTAACAAGGTGCTAGCAGCAGTAGGGGAGTATGACAACTGTGATGATGAATCTGACATCTCTGAATGTAGCCTGCCTTTAAACGCTGTATTCCATTCACTTTCTATGACTTCACCCCCCAAGGAGCTGAAGGAAAAGAACTCTCACTGTTCTCTCCCTAATAAGTGTTCAGGACAGTGGATTTCCAGTGCAGCTATGATTGACTCTGGTGCAGGTGGCAATTTCATGGATATCGCATCTGCCAAGGAACATGGTATTGAAATTCAGCAAAGAGCCCCTCCAATTACCATGGAAACACTGGATGGGTCACCTTTAATCTCTCGGCCTGTGGATCAGGAGACCGTACCCCTTGAAATTGTGTTGGAGCCTAATCATCAGGAGCAACTTTCTTTCTTGCTAATTTCTTCTCCTCATTTTCCTGTGATTTTAGGCATTCCTTGGTTGCGTTCTCAGAACCCAATTATCAACTGGGAGAGCAAGGAGATTACCTTTCCAACAAGGAGCAACTCAGCGTTAACAGAAGCTGTCCCGGAGTCCACGGCTACGGAACCACATGTACAGGTATTTTCTTTACCTCCAGCATATAAAGAGTTCTCTGACATCTGTGACAAGAAGAATGCAGATCAGCTTCCTCCACACAGGCATTATGACTGTCCCATTGAGTTGCTTCCTGGGGCAGCTATTCCTTTTGGTAACGTATACCCTTTAGCGGCACCTGAGCTTCAAGCTTTAAAGGAGTATATTGATGAAAATCTGGCCAAAGGCTTCATACGTCCTTCTTCCTCACCAGCAGGGGCACCTATATTTTTCTAAAAAATAATTTTTGTAAAAAAGAAGGATGGGACCCTGAGACCCTGTGTTGACTATTGGGAATTTAATATGGTAACCGTACGAAACCGTTACCCTTTGCCTCTGATTCCTGAATTACTGGAAAGAGTCCGCCATGCTGAGGTGTTCTCTAAACTGGATCTTCGTGGGGCTTATAATTTGGTGCGTATTCATCCAGGGGATGAGTGGAAGACAGCATTCAGATGCCGGTATGGACACTTTGAATCTCTTTTGATGCCCTTCGGGCTTTGTAACGCCCCTGCAACGTTTCAACACCTTGCTAATGACATTTTCAGAGATTTGTTGGACCAGTTTGTGGTGATCTATTTGGACGATATACTAATCTTTTCTGACTCTCTACAGGAACATGAAGAACATGTCAAAACTGTTTTAAAACGTCTGAAAAAGAACCATCTGAATATTAAGCCAGAGAAATGCGAGTTCCATCGTTCTGAGATACAGTTCTTAGGTTATATCATCTCTCCCCAGGGGCTGAACATGGAATCTAGTAAGATTCAGGCTATCCTTGACTGGCCGGTACCCAAGAACATTAAGGAGGTCCAATGTTTTATTGGTTTTGCAAATTTCTACAGACGCTTCATTAGAAATTTTTCTGATATTGTCCGTCCGATTACTTCATTGACTAAGAAGGAAAAGCCCTTTAAGTGGTCATCACAGGCTCAAGAAGCTTTTGATCGGCTTAAGATCTGTTTCACATCAGCACCGCTGTTGATACACCCAGATCCAACACTTTCATTCATTGTGGAGGTGGACGCTTCTGATAATGCTTTGGGGGCTATTCTCTCCCAAAGAACTGGAGAGAAGGGTCTGCTACATCCTTGTGCTTTCTTTTCCTGTAGACTAACCTCAGCAGAGAAGAATTACGATATGGGAGACAAGGAATTGCTGGCTATTATTGGAGCTTTCAAAGAATGGAGGCATCATCTGCAAGGAGCTGCACAACAGATCATAGTGCTAACTGACCATCACAATCTAGAGTTCCTTAGATCCGCTAGATGTCTTTCTCCTCCTCAGGCTCGTTGGAACTTATTTTTAAATCAATTTAACTTTGTTATCTCTTACCGTCCAGGTTCTCGTAATGGGAAGGCTGATGCTTTATCCCGAATCCATGCTGTGGATTCCGTACCTGGAGCCCCGTCCAAGACCATTCTATCTGATGCCAATTTCATCGGAGTTATCCACGATCAGGACTTGTGGAAGGAGTGCAGGGAGGCCTATGACGGTGATGTATTTCTGGCCAACCCACCTGTGGATATTAATCTTGTCTTTAAGGGTGGCATGTGGTTCAGAGATCGACGTATCTACGTCCCTGAGGTTGTCCGTCTGCAGATCCTCAAGTTGGTAAATGACTCCAAGTTGGCTGGTCACAGGGGGGTACAGAAGACACAAGAGTTCCTGAGCCGATTCTTCTGGTGGCCAACTTGCCTGAAGGATACCAAGGACTATGTTCTCTCTTGCGAGGTATGTGCCCATTACAAGACTCCTCATGTGGCACCTACAGGTCTTCTACAGCCATTACCTGTTCTGTCCCGCCCTTGGGGGTCTATATCAATGGACTTTATTGTGGAGCTGCCTACATCGGGGGGCATGAATACAATCATGGTGGTAGTTGATCGCCTGACAAAAGCTGCCCATTTTGTTCCATGCACCGGCCTCCCCTCAGCTAAAGATACAGTGATATTGGTTATACAGAATGTCTTTCGGTTGCATGGGGTTCCGGATGAGATCATCTCTGACCGTGGAGTACAGTTCACTTCAAGATTCTGGAAGGGGTTTTGCTCTGCTCTCAATATTAATGTCTGTCTCTCTTCCGCTTACCATCCCCAGACAAATGGTCAGACTGAGCGTACCAACCAGACGCTGGAACAATATCTAAGATGCTATGTCAGCCATCTCCAGGATGATTGGTTGGAGTTGCTGCCGTTAGTCGAATTTTCATATAATAACTCTCAGAGCGCCTCCACTAAATTTACACCTTTCTTTGCCAATCTGGTTTATCATCCGTGTATTTTACCTAGGTCTCCAATTAATTCTCCGGTTCCGGCAGTGGAGGAAAGGCTGACTGCGATGAGACAAAATCTGGAGGTTCTGAAGGAATCCCTGACCACAGCTCAAGAACGTTATAAGAGATTGGCTGATAGATTCCGTAAACCTGCACCCATGTTCAAGGTAGGAGATTCCGTGTGGTTAGCAACTAAGAATCTGAAGTTAAACGTTCCTTCACAAAAACTTGGACAGAAATTCATTCGCCCTTTCAAGATCAACGGTATTGTGAGCTCTGTGGCCTGCCGGCTGAAGCTGCCTAGGACTATGAAGGTACACCCAGTTTTTCATGCATCTTTACTAAAGCCTGTATCGCCTAATACCTTCTAGGGACGTGTTGTGCCACCTCCGCAGCCTGTGGTGATTGATGGGCAAGAACAATTTGTGGTGGAGGAAATTATTGATTCCAGGATTCGCAGGAATCGGCTCCAATATCTGATAAGATGACAGGGATATCCCCCTGAGGAAGACTCTTGGGAACCTGTGGAAAACATCAATGCCCAACAGAAGGTTTCTCATTTTCATCAGAGATTCCCTGAGAAACCAGTTCCAGGGTCATCCTGAGGCCGCTTCTAAGGAGGGAGTAATGTCAGGACTCTGAACATTTTTTACCTTTTGTGCATTACTGCCCTTTTCCAAGATGGCGTCTTTGGTCTCATGTGCACTGTGTCTTCCTGCTATAAAACTCCACCCCAGCCTTCAGTCTTTGCTAGAGTATTCTGCCTTGCATCCAGCTTCTGACCTCTAATTACTCCCTGGCTATATACCTGCTCCTGTGAACCTGTGTGGTGATCCTGCTACTCTGCTCTGAGTTCCTGCTGCATACACCAGTTCCAGTAATCCTCCTTCATCTGCTGCTCGTATTTACTTCCATCTGCATTTGCTGGACATGTAAGCGTTTGCTGCTCTGCAAAAACCTGAGACTATTAACCAGGCATCCCTGGTTGAGCTAAGATATTATTTGAACTGCCTTATAAGCTTATCTATCTGTGTTTGGACTAAGACAAGGATTTATTCGTGTCAAGCATCCTCAAGAATAACTGTGCTTCATAGACTTTCTGCTTGATTGCATTTTCCTCTTAAGTTCCTATAGACTGCTAAGCTGCGTTTAATATTTACACCAAGTGTTGTGGACTTGAGTTTCTCTCTGCACCTGTTTGAATCACCGTGTGATAATATAGACTTTACCACTTATAAAACTGTGTCCTGTAGTTGTCTTGTTCCACGTAAAGAGTCTCCTGAGTTATCCCCTATAATTATTACAGATAGGGAGTACAAGTTTTACCATTGCACAATTTGCAAAGGTTTCAAAAAGTATAAAACAATACCCACATGGGGTATACGTAGATGAACACTAAGTACTTGTTGCAGGAGGAGGTGGAGAATTTTGAGAATTTTGATTTCCTGAAAAAAATGGTTTTGGATGGTAAGGGATGGACTTTAAGAAATCTTCCAAAAAAAAAACATTTGGCCTGCATTTACATAAAGTTGCTGTCATCCGTAGGGGTTACAAAGTCGGAGGAAATCCAGCCCTTGTTCAATTTTAGAAGAGTCAGCCTATCTGCATTTTCCGTTGACAGCCGTGTGCGCCTATCCATTATGATTGCACTTGCTGAACTAAACACCCGCTCAGACAACACACGCGCGGCAGGGCATGACAACCGCTGGTTGTGGGCAGGAGACGTCAGCGCCTGCTTCATGGTCAGCAGATTGGGAAGGTGGTAACACAGGGGAAGGGGCAGTGGTTTCACCCTCAGGCACAAATTTGGTGCCCAGGCGTTCCGCCCACCTACTGGGGTGCTTGGCTGCCATGTGCTTTTGCATGCTGGTGGTGCTCAGGTTGGCAGTATTCTTGCCTCTTCTTAGCTTGGTTTGACAGATGCTGCAAATTACAGTTGTTTTATCTGAAGGACTTTCAGAAAAAACTGCCATACCGGGGAACAACGCACCCTGTGCCTGTTATCTAGCCGAGTGGAGGGATCTGTGGAAGATTTGACCGAGTTCTACCTCTGGGCACTAGGGTTGAGCGAAACGGGTCGATCATTTTCAAAAGTCGCCGACTTTTGGCTAAGTCGGCGTCTCATGAAACCCGATCCGACCCCTGTGCTTGTCGGCCATGCGGTACGCGACTTTCGCGCCAAAGTCGCGTTTCAATGACGCGAAAAGCGCCATTTCTCAGCCAATGAAGGTGAACGCAGAGTGTGGGCAGCGTGATGACATAGATCCTGGTCCCCACCATCTTAGAGAAGGGCATTGCAGTGATTGGCTTGCTGTCTGCGGCGTCACAGGGGCTATAAAGGGGCGTTCCTGCCGACCGCCATCTTACTGCTGCTGATCTGAGCTTAGGGACAGGTTGCTGCCGCTTCATCAGAAGCAGGGAGAGCGTTAGGCAGGGTCCACTAACCACCAAACCGCTTGTGCTGCAGCGATTTCCACTGTCCAACACCACCTTCGGTGTGCAGGGACTGTGGAAGCTATTTTTTTTTTTTTTTCCCCTCAGCGCTGTAGCTCATTGGGCTGCCCTAGAAGGCTCCGTGATAGCTGTATTGCTGTGTGTACGCCACTGTGGAAACCAACTGCTTTTTTCAAAGCACATATCCTCTTGTTCCTTCCTTTCTGCACAGCTATCTTTTCTGTTTGTCCACACTTTTTATTTAATTTGTGCATCAGTCCACTCCTATTGCTGCCTGCCATACCTGGCTTACATTACTGCAGGGAGATAGTAATTGTAGGACAGTTTTTTTTTTTTTTTTGTTTTTTTTTTGTGGGAGATTAAGATTGGCATTTCTGCTACAGTGCCATCCCTGTGTGTGCCATCTCTCACTGAGTGGGCCATAGAAAGCCTATTTATTTTTTCCGTGATTTGTGTTCTAAAATCTACCTCAACACAAAAACACTACATCAATCAGTGGGAGAAAAATATTGGCCTCAGTCAGGGCTTGTGTGCCACTGCTGTGTGTGCTATCTCTCATTCAGTGGGCTATAGCAAGCCTATTTTTTTTTTTTTTTTTTTTTTTTTTAATATTATTTGGTTTCTAATTCTCCCTGAAAAAAAAAACCTAAAAAAACAGTGGGAGAATAATATTGCCCTTTCAGCTTGTGTGCCAGTCTTGACTCCTGGGTGTGCCACCTCTCTCCCTCTCATTCAGTGGGCCATAGAAAGCCTATTTATTTTTTTTTTTTAATATTATTGGGTTTCTAAAGTCTCCCTGAAAAAACAAAAAATACATAAAAAAACAGTGGGAGAGTAATATTGCCCTTTCAGCTTGTGTGCCAGTCTTGACTCCTGGGTGTGCCTCCTCTCTCCCTTTCATTCAGTGGGCCATAGAAAGCCTATTTATTTTTTCCGTGATTTGTGTTCTAAAATCTACCTCAACACAAAAACACTACATCAATCAGTGGGAGAAAAATATTGGCCTCAGTCAGGGCTTGTGTGCCACTGCTGTGTGTGCTATCTCTCATTCAGTGGGCTATAGCAAGCCTATTTTTTTTTTTTTTTTTTTTTTTTAATATTATTTGGTTTCTAAAGTCTCCCTGAAAAAAAAAAAATACATAAAAAAACAGTGGGAGAGTAATATTGCCCTTTCAGCTTGTGTGCCAGTCTTGACTCCTGGGTGTGCCACCTCTCTCCCTTTCATTCAGTGGGCCATAGAAAGCCTATTTATTTTTTTTTTTTAATATTATTTGGTTTCTAATTCTCCCTGAAAAAAAAAAAAAAAACCTAAAAAAACAGTGGGAGAATAATATTGCCCTTTCAGCTTGTGTGCCAGTCTTGACTCCTGGGTGTGCCACCTCTCTCCCTCTCATTCAGTGGGCCATAGAAAGCCTATTTATTTTTTTTTTTAAATATTATTGGGTTTCTAAAGTCTCCCTGAAAAAACAAAAAATACATAAAAAAACAGTGGGAGAGTAATATTGCCCTTTCAGCTTGTGTGCCAGTCTTGACTCCTGGGTGTGCCACCTCTCTCCCTTTCATTCAGTGGGCCATAGAAAGCCTATTTATTTTTTTTTTTTAATATTATTTGGTTTCTAATTCTCCCTGAAAAAAAAAAAAAAAACCTAAAAAAACAGTGGGAGAATAATATTGCCCTTTCAGCTTGTGTGCCAGTCTTGACTCCTGGGTGTGCCACCTCTCTCCCTCTCATTCAGTGGGCCATAGAAAGCCTATTTATTTTTTTTTTTAAATATTATTGGGTTTCTAAAGTCTCCCTGAAAAAACAAAAAATACATAAAAAAACAGTGGGAGAGTAATATTGCCCTTTCAGCTTGTGTGCCAGTCTTGACTCCTGGGTGTGCCACCTCTCTCCCTTTCATTCAGTGGGTCATAGAAAGCCTATTTATTTTTTCCGTGATTTGTGTTCTAAAATCTACCTCAACACAAAAACACTACATCAATCAGTGGGAGAAAAATATTGGCCTCAGTCAGGGCTTGTGTGCCACTGCTGTGTGTGCTATCTCTCATTCAGTGGGCTATAGCAAGCCTATTTTTTTTTTTTTTTTTTTTTTTTTTAATATTATTTGGTTTCTAATTCTCCCTGAAAAAAAAAACCTAAAAAAACAGTGGGAGAATAATATTGCCCTTTCAGCTTGTGTGCCAGTCTTGACTCCTGGGTGTGCCACCTCTCTCCCTCTCATTCAGTGGGCCATAGAAAGCCTATTTATTTTTTTTTTTTAATATTATTGGGTTTCTAAAGTCTCCCTGAAAAAACAAAAAATACATAAAAAAACAGTGGGAGAGTAATATTGCCCTTTCAGCTTGTGTGCCAGTCTTGACTCCTGGGTGTGCCTCCTCTCTCCCTTTCATTCAGTGGGCCATAGAAAGCCTATTTATTTTTTCCGTGATTTGTGTTCTAAAATCTACCTCAACACAAAAACACTACATCAATCAGTGGGAGAAAAATATTGGCCTCAGTCAGGGCTTGTGTGCCACTGCTGTGTGTGCTATCTCTCATTCAGTGGGCTATAGCAAGCCTATTTTTTTTTTTTTTTTTTTTTTTTAATATTATTTGGTTTCTAAAGTCTCCCTGAAAAAAAAAAAATACATAAAAAAACAGTGGGAGAGTAATATTGCCCTTTCAGCTTGTGTGCCAGTCTTGACTCCTGGGTGTGCCACCTCTCTCCCTTTCATTCAGTGGGCCATAGAAAGCCTATTTATTTTTTTTTTTTAATATTATTTGGTTTCTAATTCTCCCTGAAAAAAAAAAAAAAAACCTAAAAAAACAGTGGGAGAATAATATTGCCCTTTCAGCTTGTGTGCCAGTCTTGACTCCTGGGTGTGCCACCTCTCTCCCTCTCATTCAGTGGGCCATAGAAAGCCTATTTATTTTTTTTTTTAAATATTATTGGGTTTCTAAAGTCTCCCTGAAAAAACAAAAAATACATAAAAAAACAGTGGGAGAGTAATATTGCCCTTTCAGCTTGTGTGCCAGTCTTGACTCCTGGGTGTGCCACCTCTCTCCCTTTCATTCAGTGGGCCATAGAAAGCCTATTTATTTTTTTTTTTTAATATTATTTGGTTTCTAATTCTCCCTGAAAAAAAAAAAAAAAACCTAAAAAAACAGTGGGAGAATAATATTGCCCTTTCAGCTTGTGTGCCAGTCTTGACTCCTGGGTGTGCCACCTCTCTCCCTCTCATTCAGTGGGCCATAGAAAGCCTATTTATTTTTTTTTTTAAATATTATTGGGTTTCTAAAGTCTCCCTGAAAAAACAAAAAATACATAAAAAAACAGTGGGAGAGTAATATTGCCCTTTCAGCTTGTGTGCCAGTCTTGACTCCTGGGTGTGCCACCTCTCTCCCTTTCATTCAGTGGGTCATAGAAAGCCTATTTATTTTTTCCGTGATTTGTGTTCTAAAATCTACCTCAACACAAAAACACTACATCAATCAGTGGGAGAAAAATATTGGCCTCAGTCAGGGCTTGTGTGCCACTGCTGTGTGTGCTATCTCTCATTCAGTGGGCTATAGCAAGCCTATTTTTTTTTTTTTTTTTTAATATTATTTGGTTTCTAAAGTCTCCCTGAAAAAAAAAAAAACCTAAAAAAACAGTGGGAGAGTAATATTGCCCTTTCAGCTTGTGTGCCAGTCTTGACTCCTGGGTGTGCCACCTCTCTCCCTCTCATTCAGTGGGCCATAGAAAGCCTATTTATTTTTTTTTTTAAATATTATTGGGTTTCTAAAGTCTCCCTGAAAAAACAAAAAATACATAAAAAAACAGTGGGAGAGTAATATTGCCCTTTCAGCTTGTGTGCCAGTCTTGACTCCTGGGTGTGCCACCTCTCTCCCTTTCATTCAGTGGGCCATAGAAAGCCTATTTATTTTTTTTTTTTAATATTATTTGGTTTCTAATTCTCCCTGAAAAAAAAAAAAAAAACCTAAAAAAACAGTGGGAGAATAATATTGCCCTTTCAGCTTGTGTGCCAGTCTTGACTCCTGGGTGTGCCACCTCTCTCCCTCTCATTCAGTGGGCCATAGAAAGCCTATTTATTTTTTTTTTTAAATATTATTGGGTTTCTAAAGTCTCCCTGAAAAAACAAAAAATACATAAAAAAACAGTGGGAGAGTAATATTGCCCTTTCAGCTTGTGTGCCAGTCTTGACTCCTGGGTGTGCCACCTCTCTCCCTTTCATTCAGTAGGCCATAGAAAGCCTATTTATTTTTTCCGTGATTTGTGTTCTAAAATCTACCTCAACACAAAAACACTACATCAATCAGTGGGAGAAAAATATTGGCCTCAGTCAGGGCTTGTGTGCCACTGCTGTGTGTGCTATCTCTCATTCAGTGGGCTATAGCAAGCCTATTTTTTTTTTTTTTTTTTTTTTTTAATATTATTTGGTTTCTAAAGTCTCCCTGAAAAAAAAAAAAAACCTAAAAAAACAGTGGGAGAGTAATATTGCCCTTTCAGCTTGTGTGCCAGTCTTGACTCCTGGGTGTGCCACCTCTCTCCCTCTCATTCAGTGGGCCATAGAAAGCCTATTTATTTTTTTTTTTAAATATTATTGGGTTTCTAAAGTCTCCCTGAAAAAACAAAAAATACATAAAAAAACAGTGGGAGAGTAATATTGCCCTTTCAGCTTGTGTGCCAGTCTTGACTCCTGGGTGTGCCACCTCTCTCCCTTTCATTCAGTGGGCCATAGAAAGCCTATTTATTTTTTTTTTTTAATATTATTGGGTTTCTAATTCTCCCTGAAAAAAAAAAAAAAAACCTAAAAAAACAGTGGGAGAGTAATATTGCCCTTTCAGCTTGTGTGCCAGTCTTGACTCCTGGGTGTGCCACCTCTGTCCCTCTCATTCAGTGGGCCATAGAAAGCCTTTTTTTTTTTTTTTTTTTTAATATTATTTGGTTTCTAAAGTCTCCCTGAAAATAAAAAAAAAATACATAAAAAAACAGTGGGAGAGTAATATTGCCATTTCAGCTTGTGTGCCAGTCTTGACTCCTGGGTGTGCCACCTCTGTCCCTCTCATTCAGTGGGCCATAGAAAGCCTTGTTTTTTTGTTTTTTTTTTAATATTATTTGGTTTCTAAAGTCTCCCTGAAAATAAAAAAAAAAAAAACATAAAAAAACAGTGGGAGAGTAATATTGCCCTTTCAGCTTGTGTGCCAGTCTTGACTCCTGGGTGTGCCACCTCTGTCCCTCTCATTCAGTGGGCCATAGAAAGCCTTGTTTTTTTTTTTTTTTTTAATATTATTTGGTTTCTAAAGTCTCCCTGAAAATAAAAAAAAAATACATAAAAAAACAGTGGGAGAGTAATATTGCCATTTCAGCTTGTGTGCCAGTCTTGACTCCTGGGTGTGCCACCTCTGTCCCTCTCATTCAGTGGGCCATAGAAAGCCTTGTTTTTTTGTTTTTTTTTTAATATTATTTGGTTTCTAAAGTCTCCCTGAAAATAAAAAAAAAATACATAAAAAAACAGTGGGAGAGTAATATTGCCATTTCAGCTTGTGTGCCAGTCTTGACTCCTGGGTGTGCCACCTCTCTCTCTAATTGTGGGCCATAGAAAGCCTTTTTATTTTTTTCCTTCATTTGTGTTTTAAAATCAACCTCAACACAAAAACACTACATCAATCAGTGGGAGAAAAATATTGGCCTCAGTCAGGGCTTGTGTGCCACTCCTGTGCGTGCCATCTCTCATTCAGTGGGCCATAGAAAGCCTTGTTTTTTTGTTTTTTTTTAAATATTATTTCGTTTCTAAAGTCTCACAGAGAAAAAAAAAAAAAAAAATTAGGTGGGAGATTAATATTGACATTAGTGCTTGAGTGACAGTCCTGCGTGTGTGTCATCTCTGTGATTTGGTGTCACAGAAAACAGAGTGTGTAACATTGTGCCTGATTTTCCTTGTGGTCTCACCAACCTGTTAAGGGATATTGAAATCATACTGAAGTTATAGCTCACCGTGTAAGTTGTTTGACAGCAACAAATAAAGTTAGTTTGGTTACGATTTTTAAACAATGAGGAAGTCTGGTGCAAGAGGTCGTCGTGGGCGTTCATTGTCAGCTGGTAATGATGGTAGTGGTAGTGGAGCATCAGGTGGTCGTGGGGATAAAAATATTCCACCTAAGTCTGGAGCTGTGGAGCCAGTTTCGTCGTCAGGCTACACAAGGCCTCGAACGCTCTCTTTTCTGGGAGTAGGAAAACCGCTTTTAAAGGCTGAGCAGCAACAGCAAGTTTTGGCTTACATTGCAGACTCAGCCTCTAGCTCTTTTGCCTCCTCTTCCGAAACTGGTAAATGTAAAAGCAGCGCGTCGCTTGTGGATGTTCACGGTCAGGGACAAGTCGCTTCCTTGTCCTCCTCAGCAAAAACTACAACAAGAGAGAAGGATGCAGCAGGCGACACAACGGGTCACTCCATGGAGCTCTTTACACATACCGTCCCTGGCTTAGAAAGTGAAACATTTAACAGGCCATGCCCATTACAAGTAGATTCTGACATGGAGTGCACTGATGCACAGCCACAGCCAGAGTACTATGCTGCTCCTTTGACTCAGACCACCACATTGCCCTCTCAGGGTACAGATCCACAATCAGACCCTGATGAGACTATGTTGCCCCGCCATGAACGCTATACCACCGACCGACACAGTGACACAGACGAAGTTGCACACGAGCTCGAAGAGGAGGTAATAGATGACCCAGTTATTGACCCCGATTGGCAGCCATTGGGGGAACAGGGTGCAGGCGGCAGTAGTTCAGAAGCGGAGGTGGAGGAGGGGCCGCAGCAGGCATCAACATCGCAACAGGTTCCATCTGCCGGGCCCGTATCTGGCCCAAAACGCGTGTCAAAGCCAAAACCTGTTGGAGGACAGCGTGGCCATCCGGTTAAAGCTCAGTCTGCAATCCCTGAAAAGGGATCCGAGTCTAGGAAGAGTGCAGTCTGGCATTTTTTTAAACAACATCCAACTGATCAGCGCAAAGTCATCTGTCAAAAATGTTCAACTAGCTTAAGCAGAGGTCAGAATCTGAAAAGTCTAAATACTAGTTGCATGCATAGACACTTAACCACCATGCATTTTCAAGCCTGGACTAACTACCAAACGTCCCTTAAGGTTGTAGCACCCTCGGCCAATGAAGCTAGTCAGCAACGCAACATCCCTTCCGTCACTGTAAGGCCACCATTTTCCGCACCACCGGCAGTATCTGTGCAGGTTTCTTTGCCAGCCAAAAGCAGTCAGGGTCAGGGAATCACCAGTTTAGTAGGAGGAAATATTGCATCTAGGGCACCGGCGGAAACAATACCGTCTCCAACCGTCTCTCAGTCTGCCATGTACACCGGCACACCCGAAAGTTCCACGATCTCCTGCTCTCCAGTCCAGCTCACCCTACATGAGACTCTGGTTAGAAAAAGGAAGTACTTATCCTCGCATCCGCGTACACAGGGTTTTAACGCCCACATAGCTAGACTAATCTCGTTAGAGATGATGCCCTACCGTTTAGTTGAAAGCGAAGCTTTTAAAGCCCTGATGGAGTACGCTGAACCACGATACGAGCTACCTAGTCGACACTTTTTTTCCAGAAAAGCCATCCCAGCCCTGCACCAGCATGTTAAACAGCGCATCGTCCATGCACTTAGGCAATCTGTGAGTACAAAGGTGCACCTGACTACAGATGCATGGACCAGTAGGCATGGCCAGGGACGTTATGTGTCCATCACGGCACACTGGGTGAATGTGGTGGATGCAGGGTCCACAGGCGACATCAATTTAGGGACAGTTGTGCCTAGCCCACGGTCTAGGAAACAGTTGGCTGTAGGCGTTCGCACCCCCTCCTCCTCCTCCTCGTCCTCCTGCAGAAGCTACAGCTCTTCCACAGAACGCAGTCGGCCAACCACTCCATCGGCAGATGACACTGTTGCACACCAGTTGTCCCATTATGGGCCAGCTACTGCCAAGCGTCAGCAGGCTGTATTGGCTATGAAGTGTTTGGGCGACAACAGACACACCGCGGAAGTTCTGTCCGAGTTCTTGCAACAAGAAACGCAGTCGTGGCTGGGCACAGTAGATCTTGAGGCAGGCAAGGTAGTGAGTGATAACGGAAGGAATTTCATGGCTGCCATCTCCCTTTCCCAACTGAAACACATTCCTTGCCTGGCTCACACCTTAAACCTGGTGGTGCAGTGCTTATTGAAAACTTATCCTGGGTTCTCCGACCTGCTCCTCAAAGTGCGTGCACTTTGCTCACATATCCGACGTTCGCCTGTACACGCCAGCCGTATGCAGACCTATCAGCGGTCTTTGAACCTTCCCCAGCATCGCCTAATCATAGACGTTGCAACAAGGTGGAACTCAACACTGCACATGCTTCAGAGACTGTGCGAACAGAGGCGTGCTGTTATTTATTTGTGGGAGGATACACGGGCAGGCAGTAGGATGGCAGACATGGAGTTGTCAGGTGTGCAGTGGTCGAAGATACAAGACATGTGTCAAGTCCTTCAGTGTTTTGAGGAATGCACACGGCTGGTTAGTGCAGACAACGCCGTAATAAGCATGAGCATCCCCCTAATGCGTCTGCTGATGCAAAGTTTGACGCACATAAAGGAGCAGGCGTCTGCACCAGAGGAAGAGGGAAGCCTTGATGACAGTCAGCCATTGTCTGGTCAGGGCAGTGTACAGGACGAGGTAGCGGGCGAAGAGGAGGTGGAGGACGAGGAGGATGATGGGGATGAGTATATTTTTAATGCGGAAACTTTCACGGGGGCACAGGAAATTGGTTGCGTGTCACGGCCGGGTTCTGGTTTTTTGAGGGACACAAGTGACGTAGATTTGCCTGCAACTGCCCCTCAACCAATCACAACCGGAGATTTGACAACTGGAACTTTGGCCCACATGGCGGATTATGCCTTACGTATCCTAAAAAGGGACACACGCATTACGAAAATGATGAACGATGACGATTACTGGTTGGCCTGCCTCCTTGATCCACGCTATAAAGGCAAATTGCAAAATATTATGCCACATGAGAACTTGGAACTAATATTAGCAACCAAACAATCAACTCTTGTTGACCGTTTGCTTCAGGCATTCCCAGCACACAGCGCACGTGATCGTTCTCACACAAGCTCCAGGGGGCAGCAGACTAGGAGTGTTAGGGGTGCACACATCAGAAGTGGCGTTGGACAGAGGGGTTTTCTGACCAGGTTGTGGAGTGATTTTGCTATGACCGCAGACAGGACAGGTACTGCTGCATCAATTGAAAGTGACAGGAGACAACATTTGTCCAGTATGGTTACTAACTATTTTTCATCCCTTATCGATGTTCTCCCTCAACCGTCATTCCCATTTGATTACTGGGCCTCCAAATTAGACACCTGGCCAGAATTGGCAGAATATGCATTGCAGGAGCTTGCTTGCCCGGCAGCAAGTGTCCTATCAGAAAGAGTATTCAGTGCTGCAGGTTCAATATTAACCGAAAAAAGGACTCGTCTGGCTACCCAAAATGTTGACGATCTAACATTCATTAAAATGAACCACAACTGGATTTCAAAATCTTTTGCCCCACCTTGCCCGGCCGACACCTAGCTTTCCTATGAAAAGCTCTTGCCTGTGAATTACTTTTCTAATGTCTAATTTGCTGCAGCTGATTGTACAGCATACGACATGTTTACACCTCCCTAAATGGCAAAACTCCCCACACGGGGCCGTGGTATCGCGACTTGGCGCAAGCACCCGTGAGACTGCTGTTTGTCTGAAGAGGTGGGTGTGCTCGCTTTTGGTTGACGGCATTGCTACTGGGTCCCTCATAGTACAATGTAGTGTCTCTGGCGGTGGTGGTGCGCACCCAACGTCAGACACACCGTTGTAACATGAGGGGCCCTGGGGCGGTCCCGCCGGCCTCAAGAGAGTTCCCCCCTACCCCAGCTCAAAATGTGCTCTACCACGTGCAAAATTATGTCGCACAGCTCCACCAATCTTTAGTCTATTCGCTGACATCATTCAATGTCTGGCACTGACAATACAAATTTGTAGACATCTATGATGCAACTTAAAGTAGTCTGTGTCTGTGTCCTATATTGGCACCATTAAATAGTTACTGCCAAATTACTATGTCAGAAACTCAGTAGATGAGCCCACCCCTGTACCTAAGTATGCCACCTTTTTTTTTTGTTTTGGTTGTTTTGCGAGACATTAACATCTATTTATATTTTGGGAGTACTGGGACAGACACTCCTTGCACTACTCCTCCACTCACCACCAAGCTGCCTGTGTATCCATGTAACCGCTGTAAAACTGCCATGAGCCTATTGTTTGTTATTTTAGGCCTTTGATAGCCTGTCTGCGGTCCCTACTTTAAATACTCCTCCACTGACCACCAAGCTGCCTGCCCATGTATCCATGTAACCGCTGTGAAACTGCCATGAGCCTATTGTTTGTTATGTTAGGCCTTTGATAGCCTGTCTGCGGTCCCTACTTTAAATACTCCTCCACTGACCAGACCACTGCTGCCCGTGTACCCCTGGAACCAATTATAAAGTGCCTACAGCCAGCCCATTTTCTTATGTTAGGCCTTTGAAGCCTGTCTGCGGTCCCTACTTTAAATACTCCTCCACTGACCAGACCACTGCTGCCCGTGTACCCCTGGAACCAATTATAAAGTGCCTACAGCCAGCCCATTTTCTTATGTTAGGCCTTTGAAGCCTGTCTGCGGTCCCTACTTTAAATACTCCTCCACTCACCACCACCAAGCTGCCTGCCCGTGTATCCATGTAACCGCTGTGAAACTGCCATGAGCCTATTGTTTGTTATTTTAGGCCTTTGATAGCCTGTCTGCGGTCCCTACTTTAAATACTCCTCCACTCACCACCAAGCTGCCTGTGTATCCATGTAACCGCTGTAAAACTGCCATGAGCCTATTGTTTGTTATTTTAGGCCTTTGATAGCCTGTCTGCGGTCCCTACTTTAAATACTCCTCCACTGACCACCAAGCTGCCTGCCCGTGTATCCATGTAACCGCTGTGAAACTGCCATGAGCCTATTGTTTGTTATGTTAGGCCTTTGATAGCCTGTCTGCGGTCCCTACTTTAAATACTCCTCCACTGACCAGACCACTGCTGCCCGTGTACCCCTGGAACCAATTATAAAGTGCCTACAGCCAGCCCATTTTCTTATGTTAGGCCTTTGAAGCCTGTCTGCGGTCCCTACTTTAAATACTCCTCCACTCACCACCACCAAGCTGCCTGCCCGTGTATCCATGTAACCGCTGTGAAACTGCCATGAGCCTATTGTTTGTTATTTTAGGCCTTTGATAGCCTGTCTGCGGCCCCTACTTGCAATACTCCTCCACTGACCACAATGCTGCCTGGAGTGCCTGCCTGTGTATCCATGTAACCGATGTAAAACTGCCATGACTGCCTACTGTTTGTTATTTTAGGCCTTTGATAGCCTGTCTGCAGCCCCTACTTGCAATACTCCTCCACTGACCACACCAATGCTGCCCGTGTACCCCTGGAACCTATTTAAAAGTTCATAGAGCCTAGTTATATATTTTATTTACTATTAATAAGGCCATGATGGACTACGCTGTACCACGCTACAAGCTAACCAGTCGACACTTCTTTTGCGAGAAAAGCCATCCCAACCCTCCACCAGCATGTAGAAGACCGCATTGTCCATGCACTCTGGCAATCTGTGAGTACAAAGGTGCACCTGACAACAGACGCATGGACCTGTAGGCATGGCCACGGAAGATTACGTGTCCATTACGGCGCAATGGGTTAATGTGGTGGATGCATGGTCCACAGGGGACAGCCTACTAAGTCTGTCTGCAGTCCCTAATTCAAATTGTCCTCCACTGTCTAAATCGGAACTTCCACCTTCTGGCTTTCGGCCTATAGTATCAGAAATTAAACTGCATTTGGCCTTCAACTTTGGTTAGGGCCTACTAACGGCTTCTGCCCCTCCCTGGTGTTGTCCTCAACTAAATAAAGCTGAGCTTCAACCTTCCGGCTCTCATTATGTGGTTTTAAAAAAAAAAATGGTGGTTAGGGCCTACTAACGGCTTCTGCCCCTCCCTGGTGTTGTCCTCAACTAAATAAAGCTGAGCTTCAACCTTCCGGCTCTCATTAAGTGGTTTTAAAAAAAAAATGGTGGTTAGGGCCTACTAACGGCTTCTGCCCCTCCCTGGTGTTGTCCTCAACTAAATAAAGCTGAGCTTCAACCTTCCGGCTCTCATTAAGTGGTTTTAAAACAAAAATGGTGGTTAGGGCCTACTAACGGCTTCTGCCCCTCCCTGGTGTTGTCCTCAACTAAATAAAGCTGAGCTTCAACCTTCCGGCTCTCATTAAGTGGTTTTAAAACAAAAATGGTGGTTAGGGCCTACTAACGGCTTCTGCCCCTCCCTGGTGTTGTCCTCAACTAAATAAAGCTGAGCTTCAACCTTCCGGCTCTCATTATGTGGTTTTAAAAAAAAAAATGGTGGTTAGGGCCTACTAACGGCTTCTGCCCCTCCCTGGTGTTGTCCTCAACTAAATAAAGCTGAGCTTCAACCTTCCGGCTCTCATTAAGTGGTTTTAAAACAAAAATGGTGGTTAGGGCCTACTAACGGCTTCTGCCCCTCCCTGGTGTTGTCCTCAACTAAATAAAGCTGAGCTTCAACCTTCCGGCTCTCATTATGTGGTTTTAAAAAAAAAAATGGTGGTTAGGGCCTACTAACGGCTTCTGCCCCTCCCTGGTGTTGTCCTCAACTAAATAAAGCTGAGCTTCAACCTTCCGGCTCTCATTAAGTGGTTTTAAAACAAAAATGGTGGTTAGGGCCTACTAACGGCTTCTGCCCCTCCCTGGTGTTGTCCTCAACTAAATAAAGCTGAGCTTCAACCTTCCGGCTCTCATTATGTGGTTTTAAAAAAAAAAATGGTGGTTAGGGCCTACTAACGGCTTCTGCCCCTCCCTGGTGTTGTCCTCAACTAAATAAAGCTGAGCTTCAACCTTCCGGCTCTCATTAAGTGGTTTTAAAACAAAAATGGTGGTTAGGGCCTACTAACGGCTTCTGCCCCTCCCTGGTGTTGTCCTCAACTAAATAAAGCTGAGCTTCAACCTTCCGGCTCTCATTAAGTGGTTTTAAAACAAAAATGGTGGTTAGGGCCTACTAACGGCTTCTGCCCCTCCCTGGTGTTGTCCTCAACTAAATAAAGCTGAGCTTCAACCTTCCGGCTCTCATTATGTGGTTTTAAAAAAAAAAATGGTGGTTAGGGCCTACTAACGGCTTCTGCCCCTCCCTGGTGTTGTCCTCAACTAAATAAAGCTGAGCTTCAACCTTCCGGCTCTCATTAAGTGGTTTTAAAAAAAAAATGGTGGTTAGGGCCTACTAACGGCTTCTGCCCCTCCCTGGTGTTGTCCTCAACTAAATAAAGCTGAGCTTCAACCTTCCGGCTCTCATTAAGTGGTTTTAAAACAAAAATGGTGGTTAGGGCCTACTAACGGCTTCTGCCCCTCCCTGGTGTTGTCCTCAACTAAATAAAGCTGAGCTTCAACCTTCCGGCTCTCATTAAGTGGTTTTAAAACAAAAATGGTGGTTAGGGCCTACTAACGGCTTCTGCCCCTCCCTGGTGTTGTCCTCAACTAAATAAAGCTGAGCTTCAACCTTCCGGCTCTCATTATGTGGTTTTAAAAAAAAAAATGGTGGTTAGGGCCTACTAACGGCTTCTGCCCCTCCCTGGTGTTGTCCTCAACTAAATAAAGCTGAGCTTCAACCTTCCGGCTCTCATTAAGTGGTTTTAAAACAAAAATGGTGGTTAGGGCCTACTAACGGCTTCTGCCCCTCCCTGGTGTTGTCCTCAACTAAATAAAGCTGAGCTTCAACCTTCCGGCTCTCATTAAGTGGTTTTAAAACAAAAATGGTGGTTAGGGCCTACTAACGGCTTCTGCCCCTCCCTGGTGTTGTCCTCAACTAAATAAAGCTGAGCTTCAACCTTCCGGCTCTCATTATGTGGTTTTAAAAAAAAAAATGGTGGTTAGGGCCTACTAACGGCTTCTGCCCCTCCCTGGTGTTGTCCTCAACTAAATAAAGCTGAGCTTCAACCTTCCGGCTCTCATTAAGTGGTTTTAAAACAAAAATGGTGGTTAGGGCCTACTAACGGCTTCTGCCCCTCCCTGGTGTTGTCCTCAACTAAATAAAGCTGAGCTTCAACCTTCCGGCTCTCATTATGTGGTTTTAAAAAAAAAAATGGTGGTTAGGGCCTACTAACGGCTTCTGCCCCTCCCTGGTGTTGTCCTCAACTAAATAAAGCTGAGCTTCAACCTTCCGGCTCTCATTAAGTGGTTTTAAAACAAAAATGGTGGTTAGGGCCTACTAACGGCTTCTGCCCCTCCCTGGTGTTGTCCTCAACTAAATAAAGCTGAGCTTCAACCTTCCGGCTCTCATTAAGTGGTTTTAAAACAAAAATGGTGGTTAGGGCTTACTAACGGCTTCTGCCCCTCCCTGGTGTTGTCCTCAACTAAATAAAGCTGAGCTTCAACCTTCCGGCTCTCATTATGTGGTTTTAAAAAACAAAATGGTGGTTAGGGCCTACTAACGGCTTCTGCCCCTCCCTGGTGTTGTCCTCAACTAAATAAAGCTGAGCTTCAACCTTCCGGCTCTCATTATGTGGTTTTAAAAAAAAAAATGGTGGTTAGGGCCTACTAACGGCTTCTGCCCCTCCCTGGTGTTGTCCTCAACTAAATAAAGCTGAGCTTCAACCTTCCGGCTCTCATTATGTGGTTTTAAAAAAAAAAATGGTGGTTAGGGCCTACTAACGGCTTCTGCCCCTCCCTGGTGTTGTCCTCAACTAAATAAAGCTGAGCTTCAACCTTCCGGCTCTCATTAAGTGGTTTTAAAAAAAAAATGGTGGTTAGGGCCTACTAACGGCTTCTGCCCCTCCCTGGTGTTGCCCTCAACTAAATAAAGCTGAGCTTCAACCTTCTGCTCCAAATTACCATTTTAAAAAATGCAATAGGCTTTTCCGGCCTACTAAAGGTGTCTGCCACTCCCTGGTGTTGTCCTCAACTGAACAAAGCTGAGCTTCCACATTCTGGCTTTCGCCCTATACTATCAGATATTAAACTGCATTTGGCCTACTAGTGTGGTTAGGCCCTTGAAACAGTGTCTGCTGCTCTTGGGTTTGCTACTCCACTGAACAAAGCAATGCCGCCTGTTTAGTCCTGTTACCAATTTTGAACTGCATGTAGCCTACTTTATTCTTTGGCCCTATATCTGTTTCCTCCTCATCCTGCCCATTGCCCAGCCACTGCTAAATGAGTCTGCTGGTACATTGACCTAGACCACTACATTCCCCTTGTACTCTACACAGCCAGAATCTGTCCCTGCTGAAAGTAAGGTTCCCCTTCCCGCATGTTATACCACCTTACACAGGGACAAAGAGGAAGGTGCAGATGAAAGTGCAGGTTCCTTCATCAGGTGGGGGGGCATACTCGTTGGCGACGTCACTGGCACAGGGCCCCTCAGAGTACGCAAAAGTGTCGCTGCTGGTGGGAGGCGCCCCCGCCATGCAAACACACCGCCGTACTTTGAGGGGCCCTGTGCCAGTGGCAATGCGAACGAGTGGGCCCCCCCCCTGCTTGCTCAGGATCACAGCACTTGCAACTTTTAAATACTTACCTTTCCCTGCAACACCGCCGTGACGTAGTCCGCATTTCCTGGGCCCACGAAAAACTTGAGCCGGCCCTACTCCCCCCACAACTTTTGCCAAATGACCCCCAATTCCCTATGCCCAACTATTATTATAAAGTTAATTAAGATTGACAAGCTTCAGAAACAAGAATGGATGTTTTTGGCATTAAAATGGGCACTGTAGGTGTTTTCCTGGCCTCCACTCACTGCCGACTATGCTTCCCCATTGACTTGCATTGGGTTTCGTGTTTCGGTCGATCCCCGACTTTTAGCGATAATCGGCCGACTGCACTCGACTCGACTCTGGACAAAATCGGGTTTCCCAAAACCCTACTCGATCTTAAAAAAATGAAAGTCGCTCAACCCTACTGGGCACACCACTACCTCTTATTGCCTGTTTTCTTGTTACGGATTCATCCCTTTCTGCACTGCTGTGCTGGCTAGACGTGCCACTATGCTAGGTTGGATCAGTGGCCTCATCATCAACCATGTTGTCTTCCAATTCCTCAATCTGATCCTCCTGAGATGCGATTTGAGGCTGAACTGATGGCAACTGTGCCTCATGATTATCCTCCACCTCTTCAGACATGAATTGACCTTCCCCAACGTGGCTTTCTCCTGGCTGCTCAAATGTTTGGGCATCACTGCACTCCATCTCCTCAGTGTGGCCAGCGTTTGTCTCCTGTGACACTTGAGGTTGGCAGGAAGAAGGACCAGGTTGAGGATTCAGAGGTCCAGCCTCTTGACTACTGAGACCGGGCCGTGTTTAAGACTTCGTGGTGCTGCTTGTCAACACACTGGAGCCTTTGTCTGCCATCCAATCCACAACATCCTCGCACTTGTCTGGGTTCATAAGTGGTGTAGCGCATTGACCAAATTTTGACAGAAACCTAGAACGATATACAGTCACCTTTGGCTCTGTCACACTGCTTTGGCAGTCACGACCACATCCACGTCTCTTAATGTCACCCTTTCTCATCTCTAATGTGATATGTTAATGAAACCAAAAAATACTGGATTTTTTTCACAACTACCCTTACAAAGGTGTTATATAGAAATTCACTGTATCTAGCAATGTGTGGCTATTTTTTTGGAGTTTGCCGTCAACAGCACACTGACAATAATTACAGGTAAATAGTCACTTTTGTGTATCTCTTCAGGCATTGCGCCAGTCTCACAACTACTAAATAAAGAAACACAGTTTTTTAAGGCAAAAGAAAATTTATTTTTTTTCAATTGCCTTGCTGACACACTCCAAATGCAGAGTAATGAAAATTTTTGCCCCTGCTGAATTGTGACGTAAGATTATCTCTATCCAGATTGCGCCAGTCGCACAACTGTTAGATAAAGAAACACCATTTTTAAAACAAAAGAAATTATGAATTTTTTTCAATCGTCTTGACACACTTCAAATGCTGAGAAATGAAGATTATTGCCCCCGTTAAATTGTCACGTAAGATTATCTCTACCCAGATTGCGCCAGTCGCACAACTGCTAGATAAAGCAACACCATTTTTAAAACAATAGAAATTATGAATTTTTTTCAATCGTCTTGCTGACACACTCCAAATGCTGAGTAATGAAGATTATTGCCCCCATTAAATTGTCACGTAAGATTATCTCTACCCAGATTGCGCCAGTCGCACAACTGCTAGATAAAGAAACGCCATTTTTTAACCCCTTAACAACCAGAGGTATTTTTCTTTATGCATTTTCGTTTTTTGCTCCCCTTCTTGAAGGAGCCATAACTTTTTTATTTTTTGGTCAAAATAGCCATGTGATGTTCTGATTTTTGCAGGATGAGTTGTACTTTTGAATGACGCTATTGGTTACCATGTACTGGAAAACAGGAAAACAAATCCCATGTGCGGTGAAATTGCAAAAAAGTGCAATCCCACAGTTGTTTTTTGGTTTTTTTTTTACCATGTTCACTAAATACTAAAACTGACCTGCCATTATGATATTCCAGGTCATTACAAGTTCATAGACACCAAAAAAATATACATTGTTTTTTAATTAAGTGTTGAAAATAAATTCCAAAGTTTGATAAAATAAAAAAAGCGCCATTTACCGATACTCATAGCGTCTCCATTTTTTGTGATCTGAGGTTCGGTGAGGGCTTATTTTTTGCATGCTGAGTTGACGTTTTTTAATGATACCATATTGGTACAGATACGATCTTTTGATTGTCCGTTATTGCATTTGAATGCAATGTTGTGGTGACCAAAAAAAACATAATTCTGGCATTTTTACTTTTAATCTTATTACGCTGTTTGACAATAGGGTTAATTCTTTAGTTAATTGATAGATCAGGCGATTCTCAATGCTGTGATACCAAATATCTGTATATTTGATTTATTGTTATATTTTGAATATCTTTTTATATTTTTAAAAACTTTTTTTTTACTTTTTGCATGCTTCAATAGTCTCCATGGGAGACTAAAAGCTGCAGTCTGATCGGCTCTGCTACATACAAGCGATGATCACATCACCTGTATGTAGCAGAAATGCTCACTTGCTATGAGCGCCGTTCACCCGGCAGCGCTCATAGCAATCTGGCTATGACAACCATAGAGGTCTGCTGGAGACCTCTGATTGTCATGCCGACCCATCAGTGACCCACTTGGCAACTCGGAGCTTCAACTCCCTCCATAATCTTTAATCTTTAATTTTATATAGCGCTAACATATTCAACAGCGCTTTACAGGTTGCACATATTGGGGCTCACAATCTAAATTCCCTATCAGTATGTCTTTGGAATGTGGGAGGAAACCCACGCAAACACGGAGAGATCATACAAACTCTTTGCAGATGTTGTCCTTGGTGGGATTTGAACCCAGGACTCCAGCGCCGCAAGGCTGCTGTGCTAACCACTGCGCCACCGAGCTGCCGTGTTTTCTATGGGATTAAGGTCTAGAGACTGGATAGGCCACTCCATGACCTTAATTTGCTTCTTTTTGAGCCACTCCTTTGTTGCCTTGGCTGCATATTTTAGGTCATTGTCTTGCTGGAAGACACAGCCATGAACCATTTTTAATGTCCTGGCGGAGGGAAGGAGGTTGTCACTCAGGATTTTACAGTACATGGCTCCATCCTGTGCCCTTAGCAGAGAAACACCCCCAAAACATAATGTTTTTAGTGATATAGCAGAACTGTGTCAGCATGTTCAGAGCACAGCAGAGTGATGATTTCTCTGTAGTGCTCTGAATATGACAGTGAGTGGTAATCAGCAACCTGGTACTCTACTACTGATGTCAGGCTGCGATCACACCTCTTCGCCACTGATACTCAACTCATCCAGGACCTTTCCTCCCTGCATCTGCTGTCATCACCCATGTGTGGAGGATCCTGTTGCTGCTCAGCTCACACTGAACACTGAGTGGTGATAGGGTGAAATGTTGTGTCAATATCCTTCCAAAGCTGTTACCCAGACCAGAGGTGTATCTAGGGTTTCTGGCACCCGGGCAAGAATTAAGTTTGGCGCACCCCCCCACAAGGGCATATGCGAGTTGCACACTTAGTCCACTTAGTCATGTACCCACAAGCTCCTCTCCCTAATGCTCTCAATGTTCAGTGAAAAACCTATAAGAAGCAGGAAGAGAAGCTCGTTGTTACAGGACCATAAGTATGAAAATCGCACGAGTGAAGTGTCCATGTGATGACTTCTGGAACCTGCAGAGCTGAATCCTGACATCGTAGGCTTCTGAATTCTTACAACGAATGCACTGCACACTTTTAGGATTCCCCCTTGCCAGTGGACACAAGTCAGCACAAGTATGTGATTTGTATACTTCTGGCCACTTTCTGACTAGATGTGCCCGGCCTCACTCAGTTCATTTTCATTGAGTGAGTCCACACACGTCTAGTCAGCATGTGACCACATGTATGTAAATTGCCAGCATGAAAGAATCCTGACAGCATGCAGGGCGCACTGTGAGAATTCAGAAGACTGCAGTCACAAAGAATGACTGCAGACTCATTACAAACCTGGACAACTCCTTTAATGCTCCTATCATAAATAAACACATGAGAATTAGTTAGTATCACAAATAAAATTTATATCCAGGTACCTTATAGATGACGTCGTCTCTGGAGTCGTTCTCCTTCCTTTCTTCATCTTGTCCAGATCCCATGATGAGTTTTCTCATCCACAGCTCGTCGCTGCAGACTTCCATCTTCTCCGCTCTTTTGCAGAAAATCTCCACATGATGCCCTTAAAGATAGACGTGTCATTATAATGCTCCTGAATAAAAAATTGCCCCTAACTATATTGTCTGCACAAAATATGACCCCCGCACTATCCCTCTTATGGTACATGCTCTGTACACTGAATTCTCCTTTCCATACGGCCCCCCTCTTCACACTGTCCTCTCATACTGTGTTCCCCCTATAGGGCCCAGTATTTATACTGTACCCTCTCATCACACTCCCCTCCTTGGTATACTGTCCCCTCCTGACTGTGCCCTTACACTGTCCCCCCATCCTATGCCCCTACTGCTCAGTTTCTAATCTGTGCCCACTCACTTTTCTCCCCCATTACTGTCTCATCACACTATTCCCCTCCCTCCTCATACTGTCTTCTCTCACATCCCCCTGTTCACCATACTGTCTCCTCATATATTTACCCCCTCACTTTATATACTGCCTGCTCACCTGACTCCCCATACTGTGTTCGCACAAATCCCATGGCCCTCACTCCCCGTACTCTGTCCACATATATTTTTCACATTGTTACTCATACTGTGTCCGCACACATGCCCCCTTCGCTCCCCATACTGTCTGCACCCATCCCCCATACTGTTTCCTCATATATGCCCCCCATTCCCCCATACTGTTTCCTCATACATGCTCCTCTTTCCCCAGTACTGTTTCCTCATACATACCTTCATTCCTCCGTACTGTTTCCTCATACATGCTGCCCATTCCCCTTTACTGTTTCCTCATACAGGCCCCCCCATCTACCCCTTTGCTCTTCTTTTTGTGTGTCCTCAAATCTCCCCCACACAATAAAGCGCTCCATCCCCACTCCAATTCTCCCCACACATAATAAATCCCCCATCCCCTCTCAAATTCTCCCCACACACAATAAATCCCCCCATCCCCTCTCAAATTCTCCCCACACACAATAAATCCCCCCATCCCCACTCAAATTCTCCCCACACATAATAAAGCCCCTCATCCCCACTCAAATTCTTCCCACACACAATAAATCCCCCATCCCCACTCCAATTCTCCCCACACACATTAAACACCCCCATCCCTACTGAAAATCTCCCCACACACATTAGACACACCATTCCCACTTTAATTCTCCCCCACACAATAAATCCCCCATCCCCACTCCAATTCTCCCCACGCGTAATAAAGACCCCATCCTGACTCTAATTCTCCCCACGCATAATAAAGCCCCCCATCCCCACTCAAATTCTCCCCACACAAAATAAAGCATCCCTCTGCACTTAATCTTTGGTGACTTCAGCTCCACTCGAGCACTTACCACCAGTGTTCACCATTGCAGCGCGGGCGAGTGACGTTAGCAGCATGATCACATGATCTGATCACGTTGATGGCATGGCTTTGACCCGGCAGCAGGAGCGGACACTGACAGCTTGGGGCCCCTGTGCAAGAAATGTGCCTGGGCCCCCCTCCTTTTATGGCAACAAAGCTATATATATATTGCCACACACACATACATGTATATATATTACATAGTCTCCTTTATTATGTATATTGCTGTCCCTTATTATACAGTGCCCTCTCTTGTTATGTACAGTACCGTCCCTTACATATTGGATTATATAGAGCCCTGTTTTTTTATTACATACCGTCCTGTCTTGTTAGCTGTATAATGCAATGATGGTTGATGGAGCATGGGAAAGCTTCTTTTCTAATGGAGGAGCTGATGGACTAGTCGTCTGGTCACCAGCACTTCCATCAGCAGTCATTTTATATCTAAAAAGAGAGGGGACTATGTAATAAAAGAGGGCAATGTGAATAACAAAAATAACAACAATGTAAGAGACAGCACTGTACATAATAGCAGAGGAAGCTATATAATAAGGGATGGCACCATATATAACTAGAGAGGATGATATGTAATAAGGGACGGTGTAATACATAATAAAAGAGGAAACTATGTAACTAACCGTCTCTATGCCAAATATGAAAAGTGCGTTTTCTAACAGTCCTCAATTCCATTTCTTGGATGCATCGTTTCTGAGAATGGTCTGACAATGGATCCCGAGAAGGTATCCACCGTCCTAAAGTGGCCTCATCCAGATGGTTTTAAGGCTATCCATTGCAACAAGCAGTTCTTCCTGGAAGTGGATGGTCAGGGGCTGGTGCTGTTCTTAGACAGAAGTCTTCATCTGGTCATGGGGCATCATGGTGTCCTATGGCTTCTTCTCTAAGCTCTTCTCTGCACCAGAATGCAATTACCCTATTAGCGATAGAGAACTGCTTGCGAACAAGCTAGCTCTGGAGGAGTGACAATACTTGCTGGAAGGAGAGATGCACCTTATGTTAATATACACTGATCACAAGAATTTTGGTTATCTGCAGTCCACACAGCGGCTAAACCCACTCAAGCCATGTGGTCTTTATTCTTCACTCGCTTCAACATCACTCTCCATTTTCATCCACCTTATAAAAAAATTAAGGTGGAGGTGCTTTACAGGCCCTTCCAGGTCTCCATCTAGGAGGAGGGGCTTAAACACATCATCAAGCTCTCCAAAATAATCACAGTCACTCCACTGGACTTATCTGTCATCTGGCAGGAAGCGGGTTCTTCTCTGGGGTCACTTGTGGCACCCCATGAGTCCGGTTGCCACAGTGGCATCGCCTTCCTCAGGGGGGGTGATGCCATGCCTGGAAGCAAGAGGGATCCCCCTTCCAGGTAATTTCAGCATACAACACCTTTCCTGACTCCAGACCAGAAGGGGGAGCTCTAACCTGGTTTTCAGGGGAACTTCCCTATAAATTCTGGCCTGGAGGCGGGGTTAGTGAGTTTAGTTTCAGTTTTCAGTCAGAGAGCAGACAGTGAAGGAGGAAGAGGCAAGAAGTGAGGAGAATCTGGGGATAGGAGCTGCGATTGAACTCACCCCAGGACTAAACACCAAAGACTGGACACCGGAGTCTATGTTTGTGTGGGAACTTCAGACCCCACAATCAAATCTGGAGGACAGGAGATTGCAGGTCTCCTGGCCCCAGCTGACACCCAAAGGCACAGCAGCATACAAGAGCCCGGAGTCACCACGAGGGAGTGACACCTGGAACAGGCTCAAGCTGCCTGCCATGCAGGTAGTGTTTCACTTAGTGGACAGACTGAGAGAGGGGCTTGAGGAGAACTAAAGGCACCAAGCACCCAGAGAACCGCACAGTAGGAAGGCCTCCAAGCCCACCTGGCTAGGGGGACTCTGATTTGCTTCCAGGCTGCCCGGATCTCCATCACCAGCTGTGACTTGTGCCCCGCAGTGCACCTTCAGCCTGGGATTAAAGGTAAAGAAACTGCAACCCTTGTGTCCTCTAGTTATTCTCTCACCCTCAGTCCTGGACCCTCAGTCCTGCACCCCAACATCCACAAGTCCCGTACAGAACTGCATTGGTAGCCCTGGGGCCAGTCTCCACCTGTGGGGAGCAAAATCATCCCAGCTGGTGGATCGTTTCTCCAAGATGACACACATCATGGCAATGGATCTGTACAAGTGAAGCCACAGAACCTGGTTAGTATACATGTATATGTGTATCTGTGTGTGTACATGTGCAGTATACAGTGTGTGTCTGTATATGTGTATATAGTAGGTATGTACATATATACAGTATATAGTATGACTGTGTATATCTGTGGTGCATGTGAGTATGTGTATATATATATATATATATATATATATATATATAGTACAGACCAAAAGTTTGGACACACTTTCTCATTTAAAGATTTTTCTGTATTTTCATGATTATGAAAATTGCAAATTCACACTGAAGGCATCAAACTATGAATTAACACATGTGGAATTATATACTTAACAAAAAAAAGTGTGAAACAACTGAAAATATATATATTCTAGGTTCTTCAAAGTAGCCACCTTTTGCTTTGATGACTGCTTTACACACTCTTGGCATTCTCTTTATGAGCTTCAAGAGGTAGTCACTGGAAATGGTCTTTCAACAATCTTGAAGGAGTTCCCAGAGATGCTTAGCACTTGTTGGCCCTTTTACCTTCACTCTGCGGTCCAGCTCACCCCAAACCATCTCGATTGGGTTCAGGTCTGGTGACTGTGGAGGCCAGGTCATCTGGCGTAGCACCCCATCGCTCTCCTTCTTGGTCAAATAGCCCTTACACAACCTGGTGTGCTAGGGGTCATTGTCCTGTTGAAAAATAAATGATGGTCCAACTAAATGCAAACCAGATGGAAAAGAATGCCGCTGCAAGATGCTGTGGTAGCCATGCTGGTTCAGTATGCCTTCAATTTTGAATAAATCCCCAACAGTGTAACCAGCAAGCACCTCCACACCATCAGGCATCCTCCCTCCATGCTTCACGGCGGGAACCAGGCATGTAGAGTCCATCCGTTCACCTTTTCTGCGTTGCACAAAGACACGGTGGTTGGAACCAAAGATCTCAAATTTGGACTCATCTGACCAAAGCACAGATTTCCACTGGTCTAATGTCCATTCCTTGTGTTCTTTAGACCAAACAAGTCTCTTTTGCTTGTTGCCTGTCCTTAGCAGTGGTTTCCTAGCAGCTATTTTACCATGAAGTCCTGCTGCACAAAGTCTCCTCTTAACAGTTGTTGTTGAGATGTGTCTGCTGCTAGAACTCTGTGTGGCATTAACCTGGTCTCTAATCTGAGCTGCTCTTAACCTGCGATTTCTGAAGCTGATGATTCGGATACACTTATCCTCAGAAGCAGAGGTGACTCTTGGTCTTCCTTTCCTGGGGTGGTCCTTATATGAGCCAGTTTCTTTGTAGCGCTTGATGGTTTTTGCAACTGCACTTGGGGACACTCAAAGTTTTCCCAATTTTTCAGACTGACTGACTTTCATTTCTTAAAGTAATGATGGCCACTCGTTGTTCTTTACTTAGCTGCTCTTTTCTTGCCATAATACAAATTCTAACAGTCTATTCAGTACAACTATCAGCTGTGTATCCACCAGACTTCTGCTCAACACAACTGATGGTCCCAACCCCATTTATAAGGCAAGAAATTCCACTTATTAAACCTGACAGGGCACACCTGTGAAGTGAAAACCATTACTGGTGACTACCTCTTGAAGCTCATCAAGAGAATGCCAAGAGTGTGCAAAGCTGTCATCAAAGCAAAAGGTGGCTACTTTGAAGAACCTAGAATTATAAGACATATTTTCAGTTGTTTCACACTTTTTTGTTAAGTATATAAATCCACATGTGTTAATTCATAGTTTTGATGCCTTCAGTGTGAATTTACCATTTTCATAGTCATGAAAGTACAGACAAATCTTTAAATGAGAAGGTGTGTCCAAACTTTTGGTCTGTACTGTATACACACACACACACACATGCACATACAGTATATAGTATGTGTATGTATACTATATTTGTATACTGTATGTGTGCAGTATATTGTGTAAATATATAAACTGTATAAGTATGTGAGCATACTGTATATACTGTATATAAACTGAATGTTTCTGTGTATATACGTTATATAGCGTGTGTTTTTATATTTATAATGTATATATAATGTGTGTACATGTATAGTGTATATCTGTGCTGCATACAGTATATAGTTCTGTAATTGTGTAGTGGCCAGAAAAACCATTACTAATGTATGTTATATGTCAAATGGTAAGTGTGTTCTCTATTCCTTACATGATTGCACTTGTGACACTGGCTCCCCGTCTTGCCTTTGGAGGAGGTAAATTATATTTAATTCTATGCTGTCCTCTCCTGCCTTGTTTTGGTATTACAACTTGTAGTACTATGCTGCCCTCTTCTGCCTTAGTTTGGCATTGCAACTTGTTTTTCTGATTTGAAAATAAGTGGCAGTTGGAGGTGGTGCGTGGGGGACGAAAAAGTTTGTTACGGGCAGTTTTGGTGAGGAGAGGAGGTAGAAAATTGGGGCTCCTGGATTGAGATAAGCGGGGAGTACAAATAGCACCCTATTCGGAGTGCCCTGTTTTTACAGCAACAGAGGGCTGAGACAAGAAAAGGAACTGCAGAACTGCGCAGCAGATTCCCTGGATACTCCGATCTGATTAAGGTCGGCTGATCCTCCCCCTTCACGCAGCACAGTTAGTCAAATGGAAAGTTACCACCATCCTCCCAAAGCCGGGACCGAGAAAAGGCTTTGACCATCGCAATGTGTAAGAAAAATTTTATCAGCTACCCATGACTCTTATATTGAATAAATATAAGGCTATGTGCACACGTTGCAGATTTTCCTGCGGATTTTTCTGCACTAAAAACTGCATATCTTGGCAGAAAACGCAGGTGCGGTTTTTGGTGCGTTTTGGTGCGTTTTTGGTGTGTTTTTTTATGCGTTTTTTAGTGCGGTTTTTGATGCGTTTTTCCCTGCAGATTGTCTGTGTTTTTGACACAAATAAAGCTTGAACTGCAGTGGGAAAACAAAACACATGATGTCATTTCCTTGTCCAACCCTGTGAAAACATCAAAATGAGATGCGCCAATTCCGGCACTTAACACCTCTCTTCCCACTCCCCTGTAGCGGTGGGATATGGGGTAATGAGGGGTTAATGCCACCTTGCTATTGTAAGGTGACATTAAGCCCGGTTAATAATGGAGAGGCGTCAATAAGACACCTATCCATTATTAATCCTATTAAAAGGTTAAATAAATATATAGGGGGACCCAAAAAAAAAAATGACATAGGGTCCCCCTGTATCTTTAGGCCAGAAAAGTTAAGCAGACAGCTGTGGGCCAATATTTGTGGCCTGGGAAGGGGTTAAAATACCCATGGCTGTTCCCAGCCTAGGAATATTAGCCCACAGATGTCTGCGTAGCCTTTATGGCTCTAAACTACAGGGGGGCCCGAAAAAAAAATTGCGTAGGGTCCCCCTATATTTTTAGGCCAGAAAGGCTAGGCAGACAGCTGTAGGCCAATATTTTTGGCCTGGGAAGGGGTTAAAATACCCATGGCTGTTCCCAGGCCCACAGCTGTCTGCGTAGCCTTTCTGGCTCTCAAATATAGGGAGAGCCCCCCAAAAAAAGTGTTGGGGTCCCCCTATATTTTTAGGCCAGAAAGGCTATGCAGACAGCTGTGGGCTTATATTCATAGCCTAGGAAAGGGGCCATGGATATTTGCCCCCCCCCCCCCCCCCGGCTACAAATAGAAGCCCGCAGCCGCCCCAGAAAAGGCGCATCTAAAAGATGCGCCAATTCCGGCACTTAGCCCCTCTCTTCCCACTCCCATGTAGCGGTGGGATATGGGGTAATAAGGGGTTAATGTCACCTTGCTATTGTAAGGTGACATTAAGCCAGATTAATAATGGAGAGGCATCAATAAGACGCCTATCCATTATTAATCCTATTAAAGGGTTAAAAAAAACACAGACACTAGAAAAAAATATTTTAATGAAATAAAGACACCCACTTTTTGACAATTCCTTTATTATACGCTCAATCTATCTGAAGACCCTCGACCTGCAAAAGAAATAAAAAAACAAACCAAATTCATACTCCCTGGCCCTGTCCGCAGAAATCCAACGAGGGTCCCACGATGATCTGCCATGGAGAGCAGACACATCCAGAGATGTGTCTGCTCTCCACGGCTGCAGCAACACACTGACATGAGCTCCGGCTCCTGTTGGTGTGTAACTTCGCATGCGCGAGCGTTTACCGGCGTTCATTGACCACGGTACTCTCGCTTTACGGCAGTGCTGCGTGGGAAAGTTCACACGCAGCTGTATGCAGCGCCCCAGAGTCCTGGTCGTTGCAGTACTGTGGCTCCGCCACTATGGGGAGCTACGGTGCGTCCGATGGCACTGAAGGAGTTCATCTGATCAGGTATCACAGACACCAATACATTTCACAGCAGGGCCTCCGGGGGGAGCTAAGGGTGCTATTCATTAGGCCACTCCCCACCATAGTGGGTAAACCGGGGGTCAGGCAGGAAGTTAGATCAGAAAGCTGACTGGATTGGACGAAGCAACACCTAGTGGCAGAGGGTGTCGTGGAGGAAGAGACAGTAGGGTCTCTGTCAGGGGTGGGATCCTGACAGAGGCTTGGCATTGGAAAGAACGTAACGGGTCCGCGCCAGCTCCGGGAAGCGGCGGGACCCAAGAAAGGACTAGAAGCGAGATAGATTGTGCTGAGTGAGAAACGAGATCAAGCAATAGGAGAATTCCAGTAGGGGTCGTGCTGTAAGACCGGAGCAACACCCTACTGAGGCGCATTACCGGTGGCCGGAACGCCGAGGGAGTATTATAACATTCAGCTTCAAGCAATACTCTAAACAGCGGCAGGACAGTCAGTTTAAGGCGGGCTGTCTAACACATATCACCTATGAAGTCTTGGGAGGCAATTGCGGGAGAGGGGCGTCTCTAGGGTCCCGGAAGAACTCCAGGCCTATCCGACAAACGGGTGCCGTTCCAACTGTAACATCAGGAAGGGACGGAAGATTAGAAGAACATCATTTAATCGAGTTGTGAGGGAACTTAAGAAACAGACACAACGGTTGTGGGGTACTTTCCGTAAGCACAGCAGGGAAGGACTACAACACATAGCGCTAAGAAGGAAGGCACCGATTTCCACCTGTGAAGTGAACTCTGGAGGTGCCATTGGACCGGCCGGACTTGCGCAGCCTGGTGAACCGTATTCTGGACTGAGGACTCAGAGATCTCCAGTAAAGAGGTAAAGAGACTGCAACCTGGTGTCCTCGTTATTTACCGCGACCTGCACCCCACAACTGCACCGTTATCACTTATTGCACCGGACGTCCCCCACTGACAGACAGGGCTACGGACCGAGTCTAGCCACCGTGACAACCCCAGGACTGAGACCTAGAGGCCCGGCTCCAGGTACCCCTTGGCCCTGCGGCGGTGTGGGGGCGCTCCAAACTTGGCGTCACGAACAGGATCTACTTAAGCCTGAAGAATCGGGTCATGTGTGCCTTGGAACTGTGATTTACCGTGCTTTGACTGTACTTTATTACAAAGACTGTGTGCCGTGTCATTTGCCACCAAAATCCGCCGCCATTACAGCACTGAGGGGAGCGCAGGAAGAGAAGAGGGGCGTGAGGTGGGCGTAGACAATCTGGAGAGCGCGAACAACAATGGCCGCCCAGTCCAAATATTTCTGTGTCCTGAGGACGTGTCCGTCAACAGCTGAGGTCCGCCTCCTGATTCTGGTCGGAGGGTGGAGACCATGGGGACGGGGCCGCCCACGGAAGAGACCGCGGGAGAAGAGACCAAGATGGCCACGCCAGAAGCCCCGCATGAGAAGGATCGGGTGCGGAGAGAGGTCGGACAGTCCAATGTAGCTCCGGGTACGCCGTCGCTGAGGGGACTGACCCTAGCAGGACCAACGATGGGCCGACCTCCCCGGCCGCCGTCGGAAGAAAGCATGGCCGCGGCAGAGGCCCGGCAAATTGCTACCCGCCTGGAGGCCGATGCCCGCGTGATTGCTAGGCTGGGCCAGCCCACAGAGATCTGCCTGGTTCCAGTGCCCCCTGCTTCTCCCAACCTGGCCGCGGCTGAAGGTATGCCGCAGGCATCGGGCCTAAAGATCACGCCAGAGGCCGAACATCTGCGGCGCTTGATGGCTGCATGGCGAACCCGACCTCGGCCGGCCGTGCAGGTGGACCTGACCCCCACTGCAGAGGTTCCCTCATCCCACTGGGGGGTCATGATTTCTTTTAACCCCCAATACGGACGCGGGGTTATCCAGGAAATCGGGAAGCCGCTACAGATCCACGTGGATCGGGAAGAGGTGGAGCCCTGCAGCGGAAGATTTCCCCGCGATCTGGAACCCGGTGATGCGGTGACTTACACCCGATGGAGGAGGGCTACGGGAGAGGCTGGCTGGATGGCGCGAGGCGTGCAGCGATGCATTGCCCTCCAGGCTGCTGCCGGAAAACCGGAAGAGGATGCTCCCGTGGGGAAAGCAGCAGAGCCCGGCCCCGCGGAACCTCGAGAAGCCCGGCCTCGCCGTGCCCCGGAGGGACGTGTGCGCCTGCCAGCAAGAAGGGCCTCCCGGCGAGGGATCTTAGCGTTGCTGGGACCAGAACCGCGTCCTGGCTCACCAGTGCGAGCTGTTGCCCTGGTGAGACCGGATAGGAGATCACCTTCCGCTTCACCACAGTAAGATTTTACTGTACTTCTTTTATTTGTAAATAGTTACTATTTTATTGCCTTTATGACTGCTAACACCCGTTCAGGGTAAACTCTTAAGGGGATCCTTCTACGGACCTGGGATCCCTATTGTTTTGTTTGTTTTGTTTTTGTTACCAAAAGTTTTGCACAAGTTTTAAAAACTGAGAAATCATGAACAGTGCATGATCCGAACTCTTTTGTATATAGTTTGCACCTTTATTAAAGGTGCTCCCTACTGGTTTTACTTAAACAAGGACTCTTTGCGAAGATACCGTACTGGAACCTTTGATAAGTATGGACTGGTAGCTTGAGAAGATGTGCTACCTCACAGAGACTTGGTCTTCTCTTAAAGGGGATGTTCATTTGTTATGCTTCGATAGTAATATTGCTTAAGATGAGTAGCAATAATGTCTTGACCGAAGGAAATAATGATAATGTTTATATGAGAAAAGTTATATGTGTTTAACTGGTTAAATGTGAAGAAATATTGATAATGTTCTCTGAAAGAAAAAGTAGAAGGAAGAAATGAGAAAGTTTAATGTTGTGAAAAGAAGATAGTTGATAATGTTGATAAGAAAAGGGGGGGGGGGATAGAAGGTAAACCCTGCGTTCCCCATCGAAAGTTAGTAATGTGTTACTAAGGACAGAAAGTGAACCTGTAAGGGTTAGTGGGTGAGTCCTTATGGGAGCCAAGTAGAGCCGGCTCGGTGTTCTCAAACTGAAAGAAAAGTTATGTTCTATACTGTGTATAGTAGTTGAAAAGGCAGTAGGCCCTGGCTGAACGGGGCGGTCCTGTAACAGAAAGGAGAGGCAGTGGGTCTGGTGCCGATAGGACAGGCGGTCCTGCAGATTCAAAGTAGGAGAATGTAAAAGTTAAATTGCCTTATAATGTGATTATAGGAAGGTCTTTGGTGGATACAGAGTGTATGTCCTTAAAGGCAAAGTTAAATTATTGTTCAACAATTTTTGTACTTAATAGAATACCCGGTTGGGTAACAGAAGTTAATTATAGCATGTTGCTATGATATTTTTGCCATGTTTGTAACGTTCAAGTGTCCTTACCTCCCATAAAGGGAAGCCTGTTCAAGTATACTTATTGTTATTGCACTCAACAAAATTGTATGTCTTTTTGCTAACTTGTATTGTTGTTTTCTTCCCAGTCCCGGAGTACTGTGTTTAACCAGGGGGGAGTGCAGCGCCCCAGAGTCCTGGTCGTTGCAGTACTGTGGCTCCGCCACTATGGGGAGCTACGGTGCGTCCGATGGCACTGAAGGAGTTCATCTGATCAGGTATCACAGACACCAATACATTTCACAGCAGGGCCTCCGGGGGGAGCTAAGGGTGCTATTCATTAGGCCACTCCCCACCATAGTGGGTAAACCGGGGGTCAGGCAGGAAGTTAGATCAGAAAGCTGACTGGATTGGACGAAGCAACACCTAGTGGCAGAGGGTGTCGTGGAGGAAGAGACAGTAGGGTCTCTGTCAGGGGTGGGATCCTGACAGAGGCTTGGCATTGGAAAGAACGTAACGGGTCCGCGCCAGCTCCGGGAAGCGGCGGGACCCAAGAAAGGACTAGAAGCGAGATAGATTGTGCTGAGTGAGAAACGAGATCAAGCAATAGGAGAATTCCAGTAGGGGTCGTGCTGTAAGACCGGAGCAACACCCTACTGAGGCGCATTACCGGTGGCCGGAACGCCGAGGGAGTATTATAACATTCAGCTTCAAGCAATACTCTAAATAGCGGCAGGACAGTCAGTTTAAGGCGGGCTGTCTAACACATATCACCTATGAAGTCTTGGGAGGCAATTGCGGGAGAGGGGCGTCTCTAGGGTCCCGGAAGAACTCCAGGCCTATCCGACAAACGGGTGCCGTTCCAACTGTAACATCAGGAAGGGACGGAAGATTAGAAGAACATCATTTAATCGAGTTGTGAGGGAACTTAAGAAACAGACACAACGGTTGTGGGGTACTTTCCGTAAGCACAGCAGGGAAGGACTACAACACATAGCGCTAAGAAGGAAGGCACCGATTTCCACCTGTGAAGTGAACTCTGGAGGTGCCATTGGACCGGCCGGACTTGCGCAGCCTGGTGAACCGTATTCTGGACTGAGGACTCAGAGATCTCCAGTAAAGAGGTAAAGAGACTGCAACCTGGTGTCCTCGTTATTTACCGCGACCTGCACCCCACAACTGCACCGTTACAACACGACTTATTGCACCGGACGTCCCCCACTGACAGACAGGGCCACGGACCGGGTCTAGCCACCGTGACAACCCCAGGACTGAGACCTAGAGGCCCGGCTCCGGGTACCCCTTGGCCCTGCGGCGGTGTGGGGGCGCTCCATGTACTGCCGTAAATAGAGACGCCAGAGCCGCTGAACTCCGGTAAAGGACGTGATACACTGCTAGGAGCTTCGCTCCTGGTAGTGTATCGCCGGAGAGCAAGCGATCGGCGTGGGACACTCGGTATTGGATTCTGCGGACAGGGAGTATGGATTTGGTTTATTTTTTTTGGATTTTTTCGCTAGGGGACCGAGGGCTTCGCGTACCAGTGTGCTGTATGGTGAGTACATACTCTATGTTATATGTTGTATGTAATGTCTGTCATGTATGTTACGTGTATTGTATGTGTTTGTGTTTTACTGACAATTGTGCTAAGTCGCCGGAAACACAGGGACAACTCTCCCATCCTAATATCGGATGGGAGTAGTAATCCCATACGGCAACTTAGCACAATTGGGTGGCACTATCGTCGCATGGGGACACACACACACACACACACACACAGACAGACGCACACACACAGACTTAACCTACATACACACACGCACACATACATGCCTCCATGCTGACGGTCACACTCCGCCCACGCACTTCCGCCCACGCACTTCCGCCCGCTTCCCTGCACTTCCTGCTGCAGCGGTTTCTACACCCAAAACCGCAGAAAACCCGCAGATATTTTTTCATCTGCGGGTTTTACTGCGGGTTTGACCCTCACAATGGAGGTCTATGGGTGCAGAACCGCTGCAGTTCTGCAGAAAGAAGTGACATGCTGCGGAATATAAACCGCTGCGTTTCTGCGCTTTTTTTTCTGCAGCATGTGCACAGCGGTTTGCGGTTTCCATAGGTTTACATGTAAATGTAAACGCAATGGAAATTGCAGCGGACCCGCAGCGGCAAAATCGCTGCGGTTCTGCGGTAAAAACCGCAACGTGTGAACATGGCCTAAGAATTGTTACAAGTCTTCAGTAAAGTTCATCTTTCAAGTTTGCATGGGACCCCGGTGTATTCTTCTTTCGTCCGTGGCCTCATCCCTTGCGGGCATCAACATAACTCATAGTCTCATATATCCGTCGTCTCCCCTTTATAATTGCCACTGATTGTTAGAGCCATCGGAGTCACCGTGACTGAACCATCCTCCGAGATACTAGGCCCTGCATCTCACAAGGCGGTGCTTCAATTGTAGTGTCGCTATAATAGAAATCAGTAGTTTACCGTATTTTGCGGATTATAACATGCTCCAGATTATAAGATGCACCCCAAATTTTGAGGAGAAAAATAGGAAAAAACCTTTTTTTAATAAAATGGTGGTCCTTCTTGTAATCCATGCGTCTTATTGCTTACCAGGGGTGGTGGCTGCTGGAGCGTTGCTGCAGGCCGCAGGCTGGCATGTGAGGGTGTTCGGATGTGCGGCTACGGGTGTTCAGTGCTGCGGGGGCTCTGCCGACATTTTGTGAAAGGCCAAAACCCCCGCAGTTTATTTATTTTTACTTATTTATATAGCGCTATTAATTGCACAGGGCTTTACAGACATTAGTGGCACTGTCCCCAAAGGGGCTCACAATCTAAATTCCCTATCAGTATGTCTTTGGAATGTAGGAGGAAACCGGAGAACTCGGAGAAAACCCATCCAAACAAGGGGAGAACATACAAAATCCTTGCAGATGTTGTCCTTGATGGAATTTGAACCCAGGACCCCAGCACTGCAAGGCTGCACTGCTAACCACTGAGCCACCGTGCCGTTCCAGTTGCATGGCATGGTTTCTTATGCGATGGAATCCGGGAAAATGGCTGCCGGGGGCATCTCCCAAGATCTTGGTGCCGAGATCTCCATCTGCTCATGCGCCGCCCCGGGCAGCCATTTTCCCGGAGTCCACCCATAGGAAACCATCCAACTGCGGGCGCTCTGGCCTTTCACAAAATGTCAACAGAGCCCCCGCAGCACCGTACACCCACAGCGGCACACCGCACATGCAATCACCCCTTTATCCCAGCCTGCGGCCTGCATAGACCCTGGACCCTGCTCCGCGGCTGGTAAGGTATATCTGCATTATAAGACGCACCCCCATTTTCCTCCCAAATTTTTGGGGAAAAAAGTGCGTCTTATAATCCAAAAAATACGGTATGTCTGATGTCTTATATTAGGGCCCGTCCACACTTTCTTTACTGCTCCCAGTGCGTTCTGCCAGACACAGACAGCGGCCAGAAAATTTCCTGCCAACACTGTAGATCAATCCGTGCATGTGAACAGTGTCTACAAGGGCTTTCTGAGAATGTAAAATAATTAGCATGAAATTATAAATCCCCAGTGGCTCCAGCACTGATGCTCCGGTGGTCTCCACTAGTCTTATCACTGGGCTGCAGAGGTCATGTGGCTCCGGGGGCTCCGCCAGTCTTAGCACTGGGCTGCAGGGGTCTTGTGGCTTTGGGGGTCTCTGCCAGTCTCAGCACTGGGCTGAAGGAGTCTTGTGGCTTCACCTTATATTATAGCTGCAAAGTGAATAATAACCATCAGAGACCCCGAACCATCGGCCACAGAGCCAGAGGGGATTTAGCAAAGTAGGGTGGGGGACATGTAGGAGTTTTTTTTAATCGCCTTTTATTCTGCTGTTAGTGAGGTAGGATGTAGAAAAAGACGTGACTATACGGCCCCTTCACACGACCTATCATGTTTTTCACGGATGCCACATGTGCCCTATTTGACCTACGGTGCTGCACTCATGTCTGTGTTTTACCAGCAGCACAGATGAGAAGTCTATGAGTCCGTGTAAACGTGCTGTCCATGTGCCGTCCATGTGCCATCCGTGTTTAACATGGATGGCACATGGATGGCACACTGATTGAAAACACTGGTGACACCGATATCAGTGTATCATGTACGTGTTTTATATTGACATGGGGGCCCCACTTTAAATTTTGCCTAGGGCCCCAATTTGTCTAAAACTGGCCCTGGTGGTCAGATTGGGTGAGGCTCCTAGTCACACTCCTCCAGGTCTTCCTTGGGCTTCGACAAAGTGGTTCCACCACCCAGCCTGTTACAGTATGTGCCAAAAAATTTTTGAAATGTTGAGACTCCAAGTTGGGTCTCTATCTCGTGGATGGGTTACCTAAAGTGGAAGGGGTCTGAGAGGCCCTTTATACTAATTTCTACTCTGGGAAAATTGATGCCACTCTACTGATGTTTGTCAATAATTTTTTGAAATGTTTAGACTCCAAGTTGGATCTCCTTCATGTGTGTTGCCTGTAGCAATTGTAGGACTCCCAGACCACCAGGCCTGCACTTACTTTCAGTCAACTACCTGTGTTACTGTGGAGCGCCCCCAGACGCAGGGCCGCGGGGTACTAGGTACCGGGCTTCTCTGTCTCAGTTCTGGGATTGTCACGGTGGCTAGACCCGGTCCGTGACCCTGCTAAGGGGCGTCCAGTGAATGGTGTAGGTGGTAATGCAGGTCGCGGTGAATAACGAGGACACAGGGTTGCAGTCTCTTTACCTCTTTACTGAAGGCTTCAAGATCCTCAATCCAGAGTACGGTTAACAGGGCTGTCTGAGACCGGCCGGTCCAATGGCACCTCCAGAGTTCCCTTTGCAGGTGGAAATCTGTGCCTACCTTCTAGCGCCTGTGTGTTGTAGTACTTCCCTGCTGAGCACCACGGGATAGTCCTCACAACCATTGTGTCTGTTTCTGATGTTCTTTCCCACAACTTATGTCTGTTCTGATGTTCTTCTCCGTCCCCCAGATGATATGGATAGGACGCACCCGTATGACGGGTAGGCCTGGAGTTCTTCCGGGACCCTAGTGACGCCCCTCTCCCACAGTTGCCCCCTATGTCTGCTTAGGTGATTTAGGTGAGACAGCCAACCTATAATTAACTGTCCTGCCGTTGGTTTGAAGTAATGCTTGGAGCCCAATACTTCCTCGGCGTTCCGGCCACCGGCTACGCGCCTCAGTAGGATGTTGCCTCGATCTTACTGCACGACTCCTACTGGTGTTATCTCCTTTTTGCTTTGATCTTGTTTCTCACTCTCCACAATAAACCTCGCTTCTTGTCCTTTCTTGAGATACCGCCGCGATGTAGTGCAGGCGAGGTTCCTTAACGTTCTGTCCTTTTCGCTAGGCCTCTGTCAAGATCCCACCCCTGACAGGGACCCCCCTGAATCTTCCCCTGCAACACCCTCTGCCACAGGATGTTGCCTGGTTCCAACCCAGTCAGCTTCTCTCTAACTTTCTATCCAACCCCCAGTTTTACCAGATTGTGAGGAGTGGCCTAATACATAGCACCCTTAGCTCCCCCTGGAGGCCAGACTATGAAGTGTATTGGTGTCTGTGATACCTGGTCAGGTGAACTCCTTAAGTGCCATCAGACATACCATCACCCCCCTTAGTGGCGGAGCGACAGTACTGCAACGACCAGGACTCTGGGGCGCTGCACTCCCCCCCCCCCCCCGGTTAAATCCAGTACTCCTGGACTGGGAAGAAAATAACAATACATGTCAGCAAAAAGACATACAAATTTTGAAATGCATGAAACAAGTACATTTGAACAGAGCTTCCCTTTATGTGAGGTGAGGGCACTTGAACGTTACAAACTGAAACATGGTTAAATATTTTAAATAACAGTCTATAAATAACTTTGCTTACCCAGCCGGGTATTCTACTTAAGTGCAAATTCTCAACAATAATTTAACTTCTCCTTTAAGGACGTATAAGCTGGATCCACTAAAGGCTTACTAATAAACTCCTAAAATATAAATTAACTTTTCTTCATTTTTCTCTTCTAAGTGCAATATTTTCTTCTTACTCTCTGATTGGTCTAATGCAGGACCGCCTGTCTATCTGCCCAGGCCTACTGCCTCTTTTCGTAGTACAGGATCACTGAGCCATCTCTCTATGGCTCCTAGGAGGACTCACCCACTAACCCCTACGGGTTCACTTCCTGTCCTCAATCTTCTAGCAACATTATCAAACATTTTCTATAACTAACTAACTGGCTACATATAACTTACTATGTAAAACATTATTACTGTTCACTCTCTTTTAAAGCAACATTGTACATTAAGTGCAAATGGTGAACATTCCCTTTAAGAGGGAACCAAGTCTCTTTGAGGTAGTGCAACTGCTCAAGTTGCAAGTCCGTGTAGGGCAGGAACTCCGGCACTGTTTCCAGGAACAGTTTCTTCGCAAAGAGTTCTTTTTCTTGTAAAACCAGTAGGGGGCACCCTTAATAGGGTGCGAACTATTTACATCACAGTTTGTGCACCATTCACCGTCCATGATTCGGCAGTCTTTTCAAAATAGGGGGTATAAAGGAGTAAAAAGGAAAACCAAAAGCAAAAATAAAAAGCAATAGGGATCCCGGGTAAACAAAGGGATCCCTTTAAGAACAACCCTGGTCGGATACTAGCAGCAGAAGACACAAAAGACGAACAGTTAACTATTTACATACTCGTGGTTCCGAGGTTTATCCTCACAGAAGGTTACACTGCATCAATTGGTGACGGACACTCGCCGGCCGGGAAGGCTGCGGTCCTCTGTCCTCAGCGGATGCAGAATCAGTATGATTGGTTGGTCTCCCAGACACGGTCAGATCACCCGGTGTCTGGATTCGGATGTCGGCTGTGGTTGCAAGTTCAGTAGCGGCGATGATACACACCGTGGCGACAGTAGTGGCATTGGTCAAATCTTGGTTAGTCGTAGTCGGGACAGCAGGTGGCGCTACGGCCGGCTCGCATCGTTGGACGTCTCGAGAGCACCACCCCTGCGCACTCCAGTGGCGAGTGTAGGTCACCTGGTCCCCTTTACATGGTAGCTGGTTGTCACATCTATTGCGGGACGGGGTTTTCACATTGTAGCTGGTAAAGAAGATTTCAGTCGGCAGTCCCGGTTCTTGTATGGAGCCCCAACCCCACTTCGGGTGAAAGGCTAGTACAGTCCACTGCCTTACCGAGTTCCTCTTATTGTGTTCAGTCCTTGGTCTTTGTACTTTCGGTGGGTCATTTGGTTCTGTCTCTTTTTGGTTTTGCCATTGTCGAATTAAGCATTGCTTATACTGTTCCCAGGTGAGCGCAGCAATGCTGAGGCCCTCCTGCCTGGCCCCATCCGGCCCGATCCGTGGGGTATCCCACTGAAAGGTCACCCCCTCTGAGCTCACGTCTAGCGGTTTCCCCATCGTTGTTGGTAACGGAGGCACCAGCTTCTCCATGGTGCCTGGGGTTAGTATTACTAGCTCGGCGGTGAAAACTCGGTTATTGTCGGGCTGGGGAGCGGTCACGGGTGCGGGGTCGGTCGGGAGAGCAGGATCGGTGGGGGAGCAGGGACGCTTTCCATACCTGCGTCTGATGTGATTCCACCGATGTCGATCTGTTCCGTTGACAAGGACACTGGAATCGGCTGCAGCCCGGAAAGCGGTTCTTCCAGGGCGGTCTCCTGACACAGCTCTGACCTCCATTGCTTCGCATCGGCTGGCTCCATATTCGGGATAGGTTGGCTCGGCTCCGCAGCCCAGGGCTCCAAGAGGTCCGGGGCCTCCAGCTGCGGTGGGTTCGGATCCATCTCCGGTAGTCGAGGACAGGGCGGGATCACTTCGCCGTCGCTCTGGGACTCGCTGGTCGCCATCCCTGCTCCGGGATCTTCGGTGGCACATGCACGCTGCCCCTCCATTTTCTGAGGGCGTAGCTTCTTCTTCCCCTCGTTCCCGCCGTTGCAGATCAGGGGGCGGTTCTTCTCTGCTTCTGGGCAGGTCATCATCTCGCAGCAGTAGTCGGAAGGGGGAGGTCACCACTTTTGGCGCCGCTTTGGTAGTCTCCTCCCATGGCATGCCCTTCTTCTTCCTCTGCGCCCCCCGTGGTGCTGCAATGGCGGCGGTTTTGGCGGCTGTTGTGGATTCTGTTTGCGGGCTCCCTCTGGTGGTTACTGCTGGTACTGGGTGACTTTGGTGGGTTGCGGCCTTTGGTTTCCATCTGTCCATCAGAGGCTGGGTGTTTCCTATTTTACCTGGCCTTTCTGTCATTTCCCTTGCCGGCTATCAATGTGTTCAGATGTGCTCTGTTTGGTTCCTGCCTACCTGCTCCCAGATCTTTCAGGATAAGCTAAGTGCTGATTTTCAGTTGTTTGTTTTTTTTTGTCCAGCTTGCTTAGAATGTCTCTTTGTTAGCTGGTTGCTCTAGTGGACTGAGGTTCTCCCCATGTGCCATGAGTTGGCACATGGGTTCTTGTAATCTCAGGATGGTTTTTTTGATTAGGGTTTTTTGCTGACCGCTCAGTCCCCTTTTGTGTCATTCTGCTTTCTAGTTTTCAGCGGGCCTCTATTTGCTAAAGCTATATACATCATCTCTATGTGTGTGCCTTCCTCTCATTTCACCGTCAATACATGTGGGGGGCAACTATATCTTTGGGGTTAATTCCTCTGGAGGCAAGTGAGGTCTTTGTTTTCTCTGCAGTACTAGTTAGCTCTTAGGCTGGTGCGTGGCGTCTAGAACCAACGTAGGCACGCTCCCTGGCTATCTCTAGTTGCGTTTGTCAGGCGTAGGGCAGCGGTCAGCCCAGGTTCCATCACCCTAGAGCTCGTCCGATATTTATTATACTTTGCTAATCCTGTGCTATCCCTAGCCATTGGGGATTCATGACAGTATAGCCGGCCCACAAAGTGTTAATTGTTTGGGCTGAAGCAGGAGAAAAAGAAGTGTTCAAGGGAAATTTTTTTTTTTTTTTTTTTCCTTCAGAGTTTTGCTGCCTAGCCCTTAATTGCTGTCTAGCTGCTTCTTACCTCCTCTTAACCCTTGAATGGCTCTGATCTTAGCTGTTTATCATGGATGTCCAGAGTTTGGCTTCCAGCCTGAGTAATCTCGCGGCAAAGGTTCAAAACATACAGGATTTCGTTGTTCACACTCCCATGTCTGAACCTAGAATTCCTATTCCAGAGTTTTTTTTCTGGAGATAGATCTACCTTCCTGAATTTCAGGAACAATTGTAAATTGTTTCTCTCTTTGAAATCTCGCTCCTCTGGAGACCCTGCTCAACAGGTCAAGATTGTTATATCGTTCCTACGGGGCGACCCTCAGAATTGGGCATTTGCATTGGCACCAGGGGATCCTGCATTGCTCAGTGTGGATGCGTTTTTTCTGGCATTGGGATTGCTCTATGAGGAACCTAACCTAGAGATTCAGGCTGAAAAGGCTTTATTAGCCCTCTCTCAAGGGCATGATGAAGCGGAAATATATTGTCAGAAATTTCGGAAATGGTCGGTGCTTACTCAGTGGAATGAGTGCGCCCTGGCTGCAAACTTCAGAAATGGTCTTTCTGAGGCCATTAAGGATATTATGGTGGGGTTCCCTGCGCCTACAGGTCTGAATGAGTCTATGGCTATGGCCATTCAGATTGATCGGCGTTTACGGGAGCGCAAACCCGTGCACCAGTTGGCGGTGTCTTCTGAACAGGCACCTGAGACTATGCAATGTGATAGAATTCAGTCCAGAAGTGAACGGCAAAATTATAGGCGGAAAAATGGTTTGTGTTTTTATTGTGGTGATTCAGCTCATGTTATATCAGCATGCTCTAAACGCACAAAAAGGGTTCGGTGACCCCTCCTCAAGGGGGGGGTACTGTTGTGGATTCTGTTTGCGGGCTCCCTCTGGTGGTTACTGCTGGTACTGGGTGACTTTGGTGGGTTGCGGCCTTTGGTTTCCATCTGTCCATCAGAGGCTGGGTGTTTCCTATTTTACCTGGCCTTTCTGTCATTTCCCTTGCCGGCTATCAATGTGTTCAGATGTGCTCTGTTTGGTTCCTGCCTACCTGCTCCCAGATCTTTCAGGATAAGCTAAGTGCTGATTTTCAGTTGTTTGGTTTTTTTTTGTCCAGCTTGCTTAGAATGTCTCTTTGTTAGCTGGTTGCTCTAGTGGACTGAGGTTCTCCCCATGTGCCATGAGTTGGCACATGGGTTCTTGTAATCTCAGGATGGTTTTTTTGATTAGGGTTTTTTGCTGACCGCTCAGTCCCCTTTTGTGTCATTCTGCTTTCTAGTTTTCAGCGGGCCTCTATTTGCTAAAGCTATATACATCATCTCTATGTGTGTGCCTTCCTCTCATTTCACCGTCAATACATGTGGGGGGCAACTATATCTTTGGGGTTAATTCCTCTGGAGGCAAGTGAGGTCTTTGTTTTCTCTGCAGTACTAGTTAGCTCTTAGGCTGGTGCGTGGCGTCTAGAACCAACGTAGGCACGCTCCCTGGCTATCTCTAGTTGCGTTTGTCAGGCGTAGGGCAGCGGTCAGCCCAGGTTCCATCACCCTAGAGCTCGTCCGATATTTATTATACTTTGCTAATCCTGTGCTATCCCTAGCCATTGGGGATTCATGACAGGCGGCAAGTGGCAATACACAGTCTTTGCAATAACTCACAGTCCAAGCACAATAAATCACAGTTCCAAGGCACACATGACCTGATTCTTCAGGCTTAAGTAGATCCTGTTCGTGACGCCAAGTTGTGGAGCGCCTCAGACGCAGGGCCGCGGGGTACTCGGTACCGGGCTTCTCTGTCTCAGTTCTGGGATTGTCACGGTGGCTAGACCCGGTCCGTGACCCTGCTAAGGGGCGTCCAGTGAAAGGTGTAGGTGGTGGTGCAGGTCGCGGTGAATAACGAGGACACAGGGTTGCAGTCTCTTTACTGAAGGCTTCAAGATCCTCAATCCAGAGTACGGTTAACAGGGCTGTCTGAGACCGGCCGGTCCGATGGCACCTCCAGAGTTCCCTTTGCAGGTGGAAATCTGTGCCTACCTTCTAGCGCCTGTGTGTTGTAGTACTTCCCTGCTGAGCACCACGGGATAGTCCTCACAACCGTTGTGTCTGTTTCTGATGTTCTTTCCCACAACTTATGTCTGTTCTGATGTTCTTCTCCGTCCCCTAGATGATATAGATAGGATGCACCCGTATGACAGGTAGGCCTGGAGTTCTTCTGGGACCCTAGTGACGCCCCTCTCCCACAGTTGCCCCCTATGTCTGCTTAGGTGATTTGGGTGAGACAGCCAACCTATAATTAACTGTCCTGCCGTTGGTTTGAAGTAATGCTTGGAGCCCAATACTTCCTCGGCATTCCGGCCACCGGCTACGCGCCTCAGTAGGATGTTGCCTCGATCTTACGGCACGACTCCTACTGGTGTTATCTCCTTTTTGCTTTGATCTAGTTTCTCACTCTCCACAATAAACCTCGCTTCTTGTCCTTTCTTGAGATACCGCCGCGATGTAGTGCAGGCGCGGTTCCTTAACGTTCTGTCCTTTTTGCTAGGCCTCTGTCAGGATCCCACCCCTGAAATTCAAGGGAAAAGAAAGCGGTCACTGGGGAGCGCTGTGAGGGTCACAGTTAAAATTAAAAGCAAAGGGTCCACCGCAGCTCCAGGCGTTAACCTTCTAGGAGGATACAAAATGCAGTAAAATAGAGCAGGAAGGGGTATTTAAACAAATAGCAACCAATAAAATTCAAAGTCAGTATCATGTGACTTGTTATTATCATGTGACCTGCTGACTTTGAATTTTATTGGTTGCTATGTGTTTAAATACCCCTTCCTGCTCTCCATGAATAAACTTCCACCTGATGAAGACGGTTTAACCGTTGAAACGCATTGTGGTTCAACACTAAAATCCTTGTTTTGGTCTCATTTCCAGGGCTCCTAGGACCGTTATTATTATTCTTTACTGCAGGATCCCACCCCTGACAGGGACCCCCCTGAATCTTCCCCTGCAACACCCTCTGCCACAGGATGTTGCCTGGTTCCAACCCAGTCAGCTTCTCTCTAACTTTCTATCCAACCCCCAGTTTTACCAGATTGTGAGGAGTGAGCACCCTTAGCTCCCCCTGGAGGCCAGACTATGAAGTGTATTGGTGTCTGTGATACCTGGTCAGGTGAACTCCTTAAGTGCCATCAGATGTACCATCACCCCCCTTAGTGGCGGAGCGACAGTACTGCAACGACCAGGACTCTGGGGCGCTGCACTCCTATCCTTAAATGCTTCTAACAGTTGTGGTCTACGAAGCTGATATTTGTGCCACCTGAGTGTGGCTGAGCAGAAAAGTTGTTTGAGGTGTTGCATGAGGTATCAGGGTTCCCAGTACAACATATTACCCAAACAAAGTATTCAAAAAAACAGAATAGATAATAGATTCCCTTTTATTGATAATTATAAAATCATGATTACACAGAGATTAAAAAAGTGTTATCATAATAATGTACACATACAGGAAACAATTGGTGATACAAAAAGAATTTATTACAATTAATTAAAATAAATGACAAATAAAAATCAACATTTAGTATTTATAAAATGTTTAGCAAGGGACAAGTAACAACAGACTGTATGGTAAAAAAATAAAATAAAATATAAAAAAATCTATATACCAGCAACATATATATAGCTAAATCTTGTAGGACATCACCACGTGTATAAAAATTAGATAAGTGATGATTACCTTGTGAAAACAAAATTTCATTATAAATGTGTGTTGAAAAGTGAGGTATAACCAACACAAAAAAATAATCAATAAGTCTATTTTTTAGTGCAATACATAATAGCAAATATATGGCGAATACCAAAAATATTAAATCATGAAACATAAAATGAAAAACTTATGTCCATACAGTACCTAATAGCTAGTATACAATTCAATGATCAAGTGATCAAAAGACCTAAGGATCGCTGATATAATAAATGCAGATGTCAATCCATAATACCAACCAGTCTGAAGCTCCACTGTCCAATGCACACACCACTCCAACGCACGTTTCGCTGCCGTGATATTTATATATTGATGGTACTTATTTTCTCTATAGGTATTCTCCCAGTTTAACAGGCTTACACCGGTCCATGGCTGAGTGCTGCTGTGCCGTTATAAAATATTCTAATGTGGGTCAACTGATGCCACTTTTCCTGTTGTCTGCCCTTAATTTTGTAAAATGTTTGGACTCCTAGTTGAGTCTCCTTCATGTGTGTTGCCTGAATTTGGCAGGGCTCTCAGAGCACCAGACCTACACCTGTCACTCATCCACCTGTTACTGATCAATGTTTCAGCTAAAAATGCTAGTCTAAACCCTGTCCCATGCATCCGTGCTGCACAACTATACTATTTGTACTCTGGGTCAATTGATGCCACTTTTCCTGGTGTCTGCCCCTAAATTAAGCTGTTTGTGAAGCTTTTTGGCTCCCCTTAAGATGTTGTCTAGGCCTTTGGTTTATCCTCCCATTGAATTCAATGGGGCCCCAATATGTTCGGCGACCATCGGAATGTTCGCCGAACTGAACCTTGAAAGGTTCGCTCATCTCTAGTCATGGACCATTATTTTACATGTAATTTACACAGAATAAGCCATATTAGAAATAATAATGTGCACCTAGAAAGAAACTGCATAATATGTTCTGATGTAGATAAAAATAGCAGCTAAGTGCAGTGATATAAAATGAAGATTATGCATCAATCAGCTTTCTTCCAAGAAAGAATACATTAAAGAATACAAAGTAACCCAGGTGCAATATAAAACTGGATGAATGAGACAAATTTGTGGATTTGTTTATTTCACATGGAATCTATAGTGATGGCAATAAAGTATTTCTCAAGCAGCTGTGGGCAAAACTATTGGGGTGAAGTAGTGGCAGTATAACCTGCTTTGGTGCCTGAGGGGTCATTTATAAACCATAATTATAAATGGCACGTGGTAGGTGGGAAGGCCTGTTACATATTTTGTATTGTGGCCCACGTTGCTCCTATATATGGAGTAAGCAATGTGAACAATATACTCTCTCTGTCAATCAGAGATCATAGTCTGCTGAAATTTATATTTCTGTCACCGCCCTGTTGTTTTTCCCCAAATCTCATCTTTAGGGCTCATGCAGATGAGTGCATAAATCGACCGTGTGATGTCAGATTTTTCATCGGACAGCACATTGACCGATGTCATTCAGTAATGCTGTTCAGATTATTTTTTTCTCGGTCCGAGTGTCCACGAGAAGAAAAAAATCGCAGCATGCACTACTTTTTTCCGAGCCATCCATTTAAATCTATAAGTGAGTAAAAAAAAAAAATAGGTCATACATAGAAAATCCACATGTCACATGGATTGCCATGTCCCATGATTTAGGAATCATACAGACAGTTTTGCATTATCATTGTGTTGTTTTATTGTGCTGTTTTGTTGCTATGCAATAAGGTTTGCCCTTTTTATAAGGTTGTCCTTCCTCTTTCCATGTCTGTCTCTGATTTAACTAACCCATCCCTTCCTTCCTCATTCACTGTCTAACAGCCATCTTAGAAGCTCAAGTGTATGCAGTCCTGTTTCTGAAAAGTCTTTTTTACCTGCTGTGTGTGTGCATATCTTGAAGAATTCAGATGAAAAATAAACCTTCTGTCATATCTTTTGGAATACCTAAAGTGAACCCGCAGAACCACAACAACGAACCTCCCAAGAGTGAGCTGGCCTGGTGGACCACCCCCAATACAGGGAGTGTTAGGGGCAGGCCCAAGGGAGACTTTTGCTGCAGAAGCTGATACCCGGGGACAGGAAGTAGGAGCGGAAAAGATGCAGAACTGGCTATAATGGAGACACAGGACTGACTGGCAACAACTGAGATTAAGAATAGGCAGGATATGGCGGATGCCGAGGACAGACCGGATATGGCGGAAACACAGGACAGGCAGGGTATGGCAGAAACACAGGACAGGCAGGGTATGGCGGAAACACAGGACAGGCAGGGTATGGCGGAAACACAGGACAGGCGGGGTATGGCGTAAACACAGGACAGGCGGGGTATGGTGGGAAGACAGGACAGGCTGGGTATTACAGACGCACAGGACAAAGCAAGGTATGGCAGACGCACAGGACAAAGAAAGGTATGACAGACGCACAGGACAGAGCAAGGTACAGAGGGACCTGGGTCAAATGAGGACAAATGACAATTAGGCATGGAGCAGAGGAAGGAGTTACCTTAAATAGACCGAGTGCAGCAGAACTACTGGGTCAAGATCCTCCAGAATCATAGAGTGGAGGAATGGAGCGTCTGCAGACCAGAGAGAGGAAGTGCGCATGCTGTTGTGAATTCCGTTCTCGAACTCCCTCCTGTGGTCATGAATGGTACTTTGGTGAGTTCTGTCCGTGGACTCCCTCTGGTGGCTGTGAGTGGAGCTGCTGGTTCTGAGATTCCTTCCCCACCTGCCCTCATTTAGGGCTAGGCTGGATTCTCTATTTAACTCCACTCAGATCGTTACTCCATGCCAGCTGTCAATGTTCTAGTAATGGTTCAGATCTCTCCTGGATCTTTCTGAGGACCTGTCTACTCCAGCGAAGCTAAGTTCCTGCTTGTTCATTTGTTACATATGGTTTTTCTTGCTAAGTTCTAGTCCAGCTTGCTATCATGAAACTGCCTGGCTAGCTGGAAGCTCTGGGGGTGCAGAGTGGCACCACCGCACCGTGAGTCGGTGCGTGGGTATTTTTTGCACACTCTGCGTGGTTTTGTAGTTTTTTGTGTTGACCGCAAAGATCCCTTTTCTATCCTCAATCTGTTTAGTTAGACTGGCCTCCCTTTGCTAAAGCCGATTTCATCCTGTGTTTGTGATTTCCTCTTAACTCACAGTCAATACTTGTGGGGGGCTGCTTTTACCTTTGGGGAAATTTCTCTGAGGCAAGTGAGGCTTTGTTTTCTTTCTTTAGGGGTAGTTAGCTCTTAAGCTGTGAAGAGGCATCTAGGCAGAGTCAGGCACGCTCCACGGCTATTTCTAGTTGTGTTGATAGGAGTAGGGTTTGCGGTCAGCAGAGTTCCCATTTCCCCAGAGCTCGTCCCGATTCCGTGTTTAACTATCAGGTCATTCCTGGTGCACCTAACCACCAGGTCCATAGCAGTACAGCTGGCCCACAAAGTGTTAATGCATCTCAATAGAGGGAAAAGAGAAGTTCTGAGACCATTTTTTTTTTCCTCTGCAGTGTGTTTTGCCTTTCTTTTCCCCTTAAACTCTGGGTGGTTCAGAACTCAGGTGTGGATATGGACATTCAAGGTCTGTCCTCTAGTGTAGATCAACTCGCTGCAAAGGTACAAAACATTCAAGATTATGTAGTTCAGAATCCTATGTTGGAGCCTAGAATTCCAATTCTTGATTTGTTTTCTGGGGATAGATCTAAATTTCTGAATTTCAAAAACAATTGTAAACTGTTTCTTGCTCTGAAACCCCGCTCTTCTGGTGACCCTATTCAGCAAGTAAGAATCATTATTTCTTTGTTGCGTGGCGACCCTCAAGACTGGGCATTCGCCCTGACGCCAGGAGATCCTGCATTGTGTAATGTAGATGCGTTTTTTCTGGCGCTGGGATTGCTTTATGATGAACCGAATTCTGTGGATCAGGCAGAGAAAATTTTGCTGGCTTTGTGTCAGGGTCAGGATGAAGCGGAGGTATATTGCCAGAAGTTCAGAAAGTGGTCTGTGCTTACTCAGTGGAATGAGTGTGCCCTGGCAGCAATTTTCAGAAAGGGTCTTTCTGAAGCCCTTAAGGATGTTATGGTGGGGTTCCCCACGCCTGCTGGTCTGAATGAATCAATGTCCTTGGCCATACAGATCGATCGGCGCTTACGTGAGCGCAAAACTGTGCACCATTTGGCGGTATCCTCTGAGCAGAGGCCTGAGCCTATGCAATGTGATAGGACTTTGACCAGAGCTGAACGGCAAGAACATAGACGTCAGAATGGGCTGTGTTTTTACTGTGGTGACTCCACTCATGCTATCTCTGATTGTCCTAAGCGCACTAAGCGGTTCGCTAAGTCCTTCACCATTGGTACTGTACAGCCTAAATTTCTTTTGTCCGTTACTCTGATTTGCTCTTTGTCATCCTATTCTGATATGGCATTTGTGGATTCAGGCGCTGCCCTGAATTTGATTGACTTGGAGTTTGCCAGGCGCTGTGGTTTTTTCTTGGAGCCCTTGCAGCATCCCATTCCTTTGAGGGGAATTGATGCTACACCTTTGGCGAAGAATAAGCCTCAGTACTGGACCCAGTTGACCATGTGCATGGCTCCTGCACATCAGGAGGATATTCGCTTTTTGGTGTTGCATAATCTGCATGATGTGGTCGTGTTGGGTTTGCCATGGCTGCAGGTCCATAATCCAGTATTGGATTGGAAATCAATGTCGGTGTCCAGTTGGGGTTGTCAAGGGGTACATGGGAATGTTTCATTGTTGTCAATTTCTTCCTCCACTCCTTCTGAAGTCCCTGAGTTTTTGTCGGATTACCGGGATGTATTTGATGAGCCCAAGTCTAGTACCCTACCTCCACATAGGGATTGTGATTGTGCTATTAATTTGATTCCTGGTAGCAAGTTCCCTAAGGGACGACTTTTCAATTTGTCTGTGCCAGAACACGCCGCTATGCGGAGTTATATAAAGGAGTCCTTGGAGAAAGGGCATATTCGCCCGTCTGTCATGATCTCAATGGCAAGAGATCATAGCATCAGCATATAAAGGAACTAGCTCTTGGAAGATGGGAACTGAGCTGACCATGAACTAAACCTAACGCACAACTAGCAGTGGCCGGGTAGCATGCCTACGTTGATTCTAGATGCCCAGCACCAGCCGGAGGACTAAATAATGCTAGCAGAGGAAAATATTAGTCCTAGCTCACCTCTAGAGAAATACCCCGAAAGGAGACAGAGGCCCCCCACATGTATTGGCGGTGAATTAAGATGAAATAACAAACGTAGTATGAAAATAGGTTTAGCAAATTTGAGGTCCACTTACTACATAGCAGAAGACAGAAAGGACACTTCCATGGTCAGCTGAAAACCCTATCAAAACACCATCCAGAAATTACTTTAAAACTCTGGTATTAACTCATAACACCAGAGTGGCAATTCCTGTTCACAAGAGCTTTCCAGACACAGTAACGAAACTACAGCTGTGAACTGGAACAAAAATGCAAAAACAAACATGGACAAGAGTCCAACTTATCTAGTAGTTGTCTAGGAGCAGGAACAAGCACAGAGAGGCTTCTGATAACATTGTTGACCGGCAAGCAACTAACAGAGCAGCAAGGTTATATAGCGACTCCCACATCTTGATGGGAACAGGTGAACAGAGAAGATGAAGACACCAGTTCAATTCCACCAGTAGCCACCGGGGGAGCCCAGAATCCAAATTCACAACAGTACCCCCCCTCAAGGAGGGGGCACCGAACCCTCACCAGAACCACCAGGGCGATCAGGATGGGCCCTATGAAAGGCACGAACCAGATCAGAGGCATGAACATCAGATGCATTAACCCAAGAATTATCCTCCTGGCCGTATCCCTTCCACTTGACCAGATACTGGAGTCTCCGTCTGGAAACACGAGAGTCTAAGATTTTCTCCACAACGTACTCCAACTCACCCTCAACCAACACCGGAGCAGGAGGCTCAACGGAAGGCACAACCGGTACCTCATACCTGCGCAATAATGACCGATGAAAAACGTTATGAATAGAAAAGGATGCAGGGAGGTCCAAACGGAAGGAAACAGGGTTAAGAATCTCCAATATCTTATACGGGCCGATGAACCGAGGCTTAAACTTAGGAGAAGAGACCCTCATAGGGACAAAACGAGAAGACAACCACACCAAATCCCCAACACAAAGCCGAGGACCAACACGACGGTGGCGGTTGGCAAAAAGCTGAGTCTTCTCCTGGGACAACCTCAAATTGTCCACCACCTGCCCCCAGATCTGATGCAATCTCTCCACCACAGCATCCACTCCAGGACAATCCGAAGATTCCACCTGACCAGAGGAAAATCGAGGATGAAACCCCGAATTACAGAAAAACGGGGACACCAAAGTGGCAGAGCTGGCCCGATTATTGAGAGCGAACTCCGCCAATGGCAAAAAAGCAACCCAATCATCCTGGTCAGCAGACACAAAACACCTCAGATATGTCTCCAGGGTCTGATTAATCCGCTCGGTCTGGCCATTCGTCTGAGGATGGAAAGCGGACGAAAAAGATAAATCTATGCCCATCCTAGCACAGAATGCCCGCCAAAATCTAGACACGAATTGGGTCCCTCTGTCAGAAACGATATTCTCAGGAATACCATGCAAACGAACAACATTTTGAAAAAACAGAGGAACCAACTCGGAAGAAGAAGGCAACTTGGGCAGAGGAACCAAATGGACCATCTTAGAGAAACGGTCACACACCACCCAGATGACAGACATCTTCTGAGAAACAGGCAGATCTGAAATAAAATCCATCGAGATGTGCGTCCAAGGCCTCTTAGGAATAGGCAAGGGCAATAACAATCCACTAGCCCGAGAACAACAAGGCTTGGCCCGAGCACAAACGTCACAAGACTGCACAAAGCCTCGCACATCTCATGACAGGGAAGGCCACCAGAAGGACCTTGCCACCAAATCCCTGATACCAAAAATGCCAGGATGACCTGCCAACGCAGAAGAATGAACCTCAGAGATGACTCTACTGGTCCAATCATCAGGAACAAATAGTTTATCAGGTGGGCAACGATCAGGTCTATCCACCTGAAACTCCTGCAAGGCCCGCCGCAGGTCTGGAGAAACGGCTGACAATACCACTCCATCCTTAAGGATACCTGTGGGCTCAGAGTTACCAGGCGAGTCAGGCTCAAAACTCCTAGAAAGGGCATCCGCCTTAACATTCTTAGAACCCGGTAGGTATGACACCACAAAATTAAACCGAGAGAAAAATAATGACCAGCGCGCCTGTCTAGGATTCAGGCGCCTGGCGGTCTCAAGATAAATCAAATTTTTGTGGTCAGTCAATACCACCACCTGATGTCTGGCCCCCTCAAGCCAATGGCGCCACTCCTCAAAAGCCCACTTCATGGCCAAAAGCTCCCGATTCCCAACATCATAATTCCGCTCAGCGGGCGAAAATTTACGGGAAAAGAAGGCACAAGGCCTCATCACGGAGCAGTCAGAACTTTTCTGCGACAACACTGCCCCAGCTCCGATCTCAGAAGCGTCGACCTCAACCTGAAAAGGTAGAGCAACATCAGGCTGACGCAACACAGGGGCAGAGGAAAAACGGCGCTTGAGCTCCCGAAAGGCCTCCACAGCATCAGGGGACCAATTGGCAACATCAGCACCCTTCTTAGTCAAATCGGTCAATGGCTTAGCAATATCCGAAAAACCAGCAATAAATCGACGATAAAAGTTAGCAAAGCCCAAAAATTTCTGAAGACTCTTAAGAGAAGAGGGCTGCGTCCAATCACAAATAGCTTGTACCTTGACAGGATCCATTTCAATGGAAGAGGGGGAAAAAATATATCCCAAAAAGGAAATCCTCTGTACCCAAAAAACACAATTAGAACCCTTCACACACAAAGAATTAGACCGCAAAACCTGAAAAACCCTCTTGACTTGCTGGACATGAGAGTCCCAGTCATCCGAAAAAATCAGAATATCATCCAGATACACAATCATAAATTTATCCAAATAATCGCGAAAAATATCATGCATAAAGGACTGGAAAACTGACGGAGCATTTGAAAGACCAAAAGGCATCACTAAATACTCAAAATGGCCCTCGGGCGTATTAAATGCGGTTTTCCACTCATCCCCCTGCCTGATTCGCACCAAATTATACGCCCCACGAAGGTCAATCTTAGAGAACCACTTGGCCCCCTTTATGCGAGCAAACAAATCAGTCAGCAACGGCAATGGGTATTGATATTTAACAGTGATTTTATTCAAAAGCCGATAATCAATACATGGTCTCAAAGAGCCGTCTTTTTTTGACACAAAGAAAAAACCAGCTCCTAAGGGAGATGACGATGGACGAATATGTCCCTTTTCCAAGGACTCCTTTATATATTCTCGCATAGCAGCATGTTCAGGCACAGACAGATTAAATAAACGACCCTTTGGGTATTTACTACCCGGAATTAAATCTATGGCACAATCGCACTCTCGGTGCGGAGGTAACGAACCAAGCTTGGATTCTTCAAAGACGTCACGATAGTCAGACAGGAACTCAGGAATTTCAGAGGGAATAGATGATGAAATGGAAACCACAGGTACATCCCCATGAGCCCCCTTACATCCCCAGCTCAACACAGACATAGCTCTCCAGTCGAGGACTGGGTTGTGAGATTGCAGCCAAGGCAATCCTAGCACCAAATCATCATGTAGATTACACAGCACCAGAAAGCGAATAATCTCCTGGTGATCCGGATTAATACGCATAGTTACTTGTGTCCAGTATTGTGGTTTATTATTAGCCAATGGGGTGGAGTCAATCCCCTTCAGAGGAATAGGAGTCTCCAAAGGCTCTAAATCATACCCACAGCGTTTGGCAAAGGACCAATCCATAAGACTCAACGCGGCGCCAGAGTCGACATAGGCGTCCGTGGTAATAGATGACAAAGAGCAAATCAGGGTCACAGATAGAATAAACTTAGACGGTAAGGTGCAAATGGAAACAGATTTACCAAGCTTTTTAGTGCGCTTAGAACATGCTGATATAACATGAGTAGAATCACCACAATAGAAACACAACCCATTTTTCCGTCTAAAATTCTGCCGCTCGCTTCGGGACAGAATTCTATCACACTGCATACTCTCTGGCGATTTCTCAGTGGACACCGCCAGATGGTGCACTGGTTTGCGCTCCCGCAAACGCCTATCGATCTGAATAGCCATTGTCATGGACTCATTCAGACCCGCAGGCACAGGGAACCCCACCATAACATCCTTAATGGCATCAGAGAGACCCTCTCTGAAAGTCGCCGCCAGGGCGCACTCATTCCACTGAGTAAGCACAGGCCATTTACGGAATCTTTGGCAGTAAATTTCCGCTTCATCTTGCCCCTGAGATAGGGACATCAAAGTTTTTTCTGCCTGAAGCTCCAAATGAGGTTCGTCATAAAGCAACCCCAAGGCCAGAAAAAACGCATCCACATTGAGCAACGCAGGATCCCCTGGTGTCAATGAAAAAGCCCAGTCTTGAGGGTCGCCCCGGAGCAAGGAAATCACAATCCTGACCTGCTGTGCAGGGTCTCCGGCAGAGCGAGATTTCAGGGACAAAAATAATTTGCAATTATTTCGAAAATTCTGAAACCCAGATCTATTCCCCGAGAAAAATTCCGGCAAAGGAATTCTCGGCTCAGATACAGGTGCATGACAAACAAAATCTTGCAAATTTTGTACCTTCGTGGCGAGATTATTCAAACCTGCAGTTACACTCTGAAGATCCATTACAAACAGGTGGACACAGAACCATTCAAAGATTAGAAGGAGAGAAAAAAAAAAAAAAATTTCAGCAGACTACTTATTTCTCTCCTTTCTCAGCCAAGGATTTTAACCCTTTAATGGGCCGTTCAAACTGTCATGATCTCAATGGCAAGAGATCATAGCATCAGCATATAAAGGAACTAGCTCTTGGAAGATGGGAACTGAGCTGACCATGAACTAAACCTAACGCACAACTAGCAGTGGCCGGGTAGCATGCCTACGTTGATTCTAGATGCCCAGCACCAGCCGGAGGACTAAATAATGCTAGCAGAGGAAAATATTAGTCCTAGCTCACCTCTAGAGAAATACCCCGAAAGGAGACAGAGGCCCCCCACATGTATTGGCGGTGAATTAAGATGAAATAACAAACGTAGTATGAAAATAGGTTTAGCAAATTTGAGGTCCACTTACTACATAGCAGAAGACAGAAAGGACACTTCCATGGTCAGCTGAAAACCCTATCAAAACACCATCCAGAAATTACTTTAAAACTCTGGCATTAACTCATAACACCAGAGTGGCAATTCCTGTTCACAAGAGCTTTCCAGACACAGTAACGAAACTACAGCTGTGAACTGGAACAAAAATGCAAAAACAAACATGGACAAGAGTCCAACTTATCTAGTAGTTGTCTAGGAGCAGGAACAAGCACAGAGAGGCTTCTGATAACATTGTTGACCGGCAAGCAACTAACAGAGCAGCAAGGTTATATAGCGACTCCCACATCTTGATGGGAACAGGTGAACAGAGAAGATGAAGACACCAGTTCAATTCCACCAGTAGCCACCGGGGGAGCCCAGAATCCAAATTCACAACAGTACCCCCCCTCAAGGAGGGGGCACCGAACCCTCACCAGAACCACCAGGGCGATCAGGATGGGCCCTATGAAAGGCACGAACCAGATCAGAGGCATGAACATCAGATGCATTAACCCAAGAATTATCCTCCTGGCCGTATCCCTTCCACTTGACCAGATACTGGAGTCTCCGTCTGGAAACACGAGAGTCTAAGATTTTCTCCACAACGTACTCCAACTCACCCTCAACCAACACCGGAGCAGGAGGCTCAACGGAAGGCACAACCGGTACCTCATACCTGCGCAATAATGACCGATGAAAAACGTTATGAATAGAAAAGGATGCAGGGAGGTCCAAACGGAAGGAAACAGGGTTAAGAATCTCCAATATCTTATACGGGCCGATGAACCGAGGCTTAAACTTAGGAGAAGAGACCCTCATAGGGACAAAACGAGAAGACAACCACACCAAATCCCCAACACAAAGCCGAGGACCAACACGACGGTGGCGGTTGGCAAAAAGCTGAGTCTTCTCCTGGGACAACCTCAAATTGTCCACCACCTGCCCCCAGATCTGATGCAATCTCTCCACCACAGCATCCACTCCAGGACAATCCGAAGATTCCACCTGACCAGAGGAAAATCGAGGATGAAACCCCGAATTACAGAAAAACGGGGACACCAAAGTGGCAGAGCTGGCCCGATTATTGAGAGCGAACTCCGCCAATGGCAAAAAAGCAACCCAATCATCCTGGTCAGCAGACACAAAACACCTCAGATATGTCTCCAGGGTCTGATTAATCCGCTCGGTCTGGCCATTCGTCTGAGGATGGAAAGCGGACGAAAAAGATAAATCTATGCCCATCCTAGCACAGAATGCCCGCCAAAATCTAGACACGAATTGGGTCCCTCTGTCAGAAACGATATTCTCAGGAATACCATGCAAACGAACAACATTTTGAAAAAACAGAGGAACCAACTCGGAAGAAGAAGGCAACTTGGGCAGAGGAACCAAATGGACCATCTTAGAGAAACGGTCACACACCACCCAGATGACAGACATCTTCTGAGAAACAGGCAGATCTGAAATAAAATCCATCGAGATGTGCGTCCAAGGCCTCTTAGGAATAGGCAAGGGCAATAACAATCCACTAGCCCGAGAACAACAAGGCTTGGCCCGAGCACAAACGTCACAAGACTGCACAAAGCCTCGCACATCTCATGACAGGGAAGGCCACCAGAAGGACCTTGCCACCAAATCCCTGATACCAAAAATGCCAGGATGACCTGCCAACGCAGAAGAATGAACCTCAGAGATGACTCTACTGGTCCAATCATCAGGAACAAATAGTTTATCAGGTGGGCAACGATCAGGTCTATCCACCTGAAACTCCTGCAAGGCCCGCCGCAGGTCTGGAGAAACGGCTGACAATACCACTCCATCCTTAAGGATACCTGTGGGCTCAGAGTTACCAGGCGAGTCAGGCTCAAAACTCCTAGAAAGGGCATCCGCCTTAACATTCTTAGAACCCGGTAGGTATGACACCACAAAATTAAACCGAGAGAAAAATAATGACCAGCGCGCCTGTCTAGGATTCAGGCGCCTGGCGGTCTCAAGATAAATCAAATTTTTGTGGTCAGTCAATACCACCACCTGATGTCTGGCCCCCTCAAGCCAATGGCGCCACTCCTCAAAAGCCCACTTCATGGCCAAAAGCTCCCGATTCCCAACATCATAATTCCGCTCAGCGGGCGAAAATTTACGGGAAAAGAAGGCACAAGGCCTCATCACGGAGCAGTCAGAACTTTTCTGCGACAACACTGCCCCAGCTCCGATCTCAGAAGCGTCGACCTCAACCTGAAAAGGTAGAGCAACATCAGGCTGACGCAACACAGGGGCAGAGGAAAAACGGCGCTTGAGCTCCCGAAAGGCCTCCACAGCATCAGGGGACCAATTGGCAACATCAGCACCCTTCTTAGTCAAATCGGTCAATGGCTTAGCAATATCCGAAAAACCAGCAATAAATCGACGATAAAAGTTAGCAAAGCCCAAAAATTTCTGAAGACTCTTAAGAGAAGAGGGCTGCGTCCAATCACAAATAGCTTGTACCTTGACAGGATCCATTTCAATGGAAGAGGGGGAAAAAATATATCCCAAAAAGGAAATCCTCTGTACCCAAAAAACACAATTAGAACCCTTCACACACAAAGAATTAGACCGCAAAACCTGAAAAACCCTCTTGACTTGCTGGACATGAGAGTCCCAGTCATCCGAAAAAATCAGAATATCATCCAGATACACAATCATAAATTTATCCAAATAATCGCGAAAAATATCATGCATAAAGGACTGGAAAACTGACGGAGCATTTGAAAGACCAAAAGGCATCACTAAATACTCAAAATGGCCCTCGGGCGTATTAAATGCGGTTTTCCACTCATCCCCCTGCCTGATTCGCACCAAATTATACGCCCCACGAAGGTCAATCTTAGAGAACCACTTGGCCCCCTTTATGCGAGCAAACAAATCAGTCAGCAACGGCAATGGGTATTGATATTTAACAGTGATTTTATTCAAAAGCCGATAATCAATACATGGTCTCAAAGAGCCGTCTTTTTTTGACACAAAGAAAAAACCAGCTCCTAAGGGAGATGACGATGGACGAATATGTCCCTTTTCCAAGGACTCCTTTATATATTCTCGCATAGCAGCATGTTCAGGCACAGACAGATTAAATAAACGACCCTTTGGGTATTTACTACCCGGAATTAAATCTATGGCACAATCGCACTCTCGGTGCGGAGGTAACGAACCAAGCTTGGATTCTTCAAAGACGTCACGATAGTCAGACAGGAACTCAGGAATTTCAGAGGGAATAGATGATGAAATGGAAACCACAGGTACATCCCCATGAGCCCCCTTACATCCCCAGCTCAACACAGACATAGCTCTCCAGTCGAGGACTGGGTTGTGAGATTGCAGCCAAGGCAATCCTAGCACCAAATCATCATGTAGATTACACAGCACCAGAAAGCGAATAATCTCCTGGTGATCCGGATTAATACGCATAGTTACTTGTGTCCAGTATTGTGGTTTATTATTAGCCAATGGGGTGGAGTCAATCCCCTTCAGAGGAATAGGAGTCTCCAAAGGCTCTAAATCATACCCACAGCGTTTGGCAAAGGACCAATCCATAAGACTCAACGCGGCGCCAGAGTCGACATAGGCGTCCGTGGTAATAGATGACAAAGAGCAAATCAGGGTCACAGATAGAATAAACTTAGACGGTAAGGTGCAAATGGAAACAGATTTACCAAGCTTTTTAGTGCGCTTAGAACATGCTGATATAACATGAGTAGAATCACCACAATAGAAACACAACCCATTTTTCCGTCTAAAATTCTGCCGCTCGCTTCGGGACAGAATTCTATCACACTGCATACTCTCTGGCGATTTCTCAGTGGACACCGCCAGATGGTGCACTGGTTTGCGCTCCCGCAAACGCCTATCGATCTGAATAGCCATTGTCATGGACTCATTCAGACCCGCAGGCACAGGGAACCCCACCATAACATCCTTAATGGCATCAGAGAGACCCTCTCTGAAAGTCGCCGCCAGGGCGCACTCATTCCACTGAGTAAGCACAGACCATTTACGGAATCTTTGGCAGTAAATTTCCGCTTCATCTTGCCCCTGAGATAGGGACATCAAAGTTTTTTCTGCCTGAAGCTCCAAATGAGGTTCGTCATAAAGCAACCCCAAGGCCAGAAAAAACGCATCCACATTGAGCAACGCAGGATCCCCTGGTGTCAATGAAAAAGCCCAGTCTTGAGGGTCGCCCCGGAGCAAGGAAATCACAATCCTGACCTGCTGTGCAGGGTCTCCGGCAGAGCGAGATTTCAGGGACAAAAATAATTTGCAATTATTTCGAAAATTCTGAAACCCAGATCTATTCCCCGAGAAAAATTCCGGCAAAGGAATTCTCGGCTCAGATACAGGTGCATGACAAACAAAATCTTGCAAATTTTGTACCTTCGTGGCGAGATTATTCAAACCTGCAGTTACACTCTGAAGATCCATTACAAACAGGTGGACACAGAACCATTCAAAGATTAGAAGGAGAGAAAAAAAAAAAAAAATTTCAGCAGACTACTTATTTCTCTCCTTTCTCAGCCAAGGATTTTAACCCTTTAGTGGGCCGGTCAAACTGTCATGATCTCAATGGCAAGAGATCATAGCATCAGCATATAAAGGAACTAGCTCTTGGAAGATGGGAACTGAGCTGACCATGAACTAAACCTAACGCACAACTAGCAGTGGCCGGGTAGCATGCCTACGTTGATTCTAGATGCCCAGCACCAGCCGGAGGACTAAATAATGCTAGCAGAGGAAAATATTAGTCCTAGCTCACCTCTAGAGAAATACCCCGAAAGGAGACAGAGGCCCCCCACATGTATTGGCGGTGAATTAAGATGAAATAACAAACGTAGTATGAAAATAGGTTTAGCAAATTTGAGGTCCACTTACTACATAGCAGAAGACAGAAAGGACACTTCCATGGTCAGCTGAAAACCCTATCAAAACACCATCCAGAAATTACTTTAAAACTCTGGCATTAACTCATAACACCAGAGTGGCAATTCCTGTTCACAAGAGCTTTCCAGACACAGTAACGAAACTACAGCTGTGAACTGGAACAAAAATGCAAAAACAAACATGGACAAGAGTCCAACTTATCTAGTAGTTGTCTAGGAGCAGGAACAAGCACAGAGAGGCTTCTGATAACATTGTTGACCGGCAAGCAACTAACAGAGCAGCAAGGTTATATAGCGACTCCCACATCTTGATGGGAACAGGTGAACAGAGAAGATGAAGACACCAGTTCAATTCCACCAGTAGCCACCGGGGGAGCCCAGAATCCAAATTCACAACACCCGTCGTCGTCACCATTGGTAGCAGGGTTCTTTTTTGTGGCCAAGAAGGATGGTTCTCTGAGACCTTGTATAGATTACCGCCTTCTTAATAAAATCACGGTCAAATTTCAGTACCCTTTGCCTCTACTGTCTGATTTATTTGCTCGGATTAAGGGGGCTAGTTGGTTCACCAAGATAGACCTTCGAGGGGCGTATAATCTCGTGCGTATTAAACAGGGCGATGAATGGAAAACAGCATTTAATACGCCCGAGGGCCATTTTGAGTACCTGGTGATGCCATTCGGCCTTTCTAATGCTCCCTCTGTGTTTCAGTCCTTTATGCATGACATCTTCCGAAAGTATCTGGATAGATTCATGATCGTATATTTGGATGATATTTTAGTCTTTTCGGATGATTGGGAGTCCCATGTGAAGTAGGTCAGAATGCTGTTCCAGGTCCTTCGTGCTAATTCCTTGTTTGTGAAGGGAACTAAGTGTCTCTTTGGAGTTCAGAAGGATTCCTTTTTGGGTTTCATTTTTTCCCCTTCTACTATCGAGATGGATCCTGTTAAAGTCCAAGCTATTTATGATTGGACTCGGCCTACATCTGTGAAGAGCCTTCAGAAATTTCTGGGCTTTGCCAATTTTTACCGTCGCTTCATTGCTAATTTTTCTAGTGTTGTTAAACCGTTGACTGATTTGACCAAGAAGGGTGCTGATGTGGTGAATTGGTCCTCTGCGGCCATTGAGGCTTTTCAGGAGTTGAAACATCGTTTCTCTTCGGCTCCTGTGTGGTGTCAGCCAGATGTTTTGCTCCCGTTTCAGGTCGAGGTTGATGCTTCTGAAATTGGAGCAGGGGCTGTTTTGTCTCAGAGAAGTTCTGATTGCTCTGTAATGAAGCCATGCGCTTTCTTTTCAAGAAAGTTTTCGCCTGCTGAGCGTAATTATGATGTTGGCAATCGGGAGTTGTTGGCTATGAAGTGGGCATTCGAGGAGTGGCGACATTGGCTTGAAGGAGCCAAGCATTGCGTGGTGGACTTGACAGATCACAAGAATCTGACTTATCTCGAGTCTGCCAAGCAGTTGAATCCTAGACAGGCTCGTTGGTCGCTGTTTTTCTCCTGTTTCAATTTTGTGGTTTCGTACCTTCCGGGTTCTAAGTATGTGAAGGCTGATGCCCTTTCAAGGAGTTTTGTGCCTGATTCTCCTGGGGTTCCTGAGCCAGCTGGTATTCTCAGAGAGGGGGTAGTTCTGTCTGCCATCTCCCCTGATTTGCGGCAGGTGCTGCAGGAGTTCCAGGCTGATAGACCTGACCGTTGTCCAGCGGAGAAACTGTTTGTCCCTGATAGATGGGCTAATAGAGTTATCTCTGAGGTTCATTGTTCGGTGTTGGCTGGTCATCCTGGGATTTTTGGTACCAGAGATTTGGTGGCTAGGTCCTTTTGGTGGCCTTCTTTGTCGCGGGATGTGCGTTCTTTTGTGCAGTCTTGTGGTACTTGTGCTCGGGCTAAGCCCTGCTGTTCTCGTGCCAGTGGGTTACTTTTGCCCTTGCCGGTCCTGAAAAGGCCCTGGACGCATGTTTCCATGGATTTTATTTCAGATCTTCCTGTTCCTCAAAGGATGTCGGTCATCTGGGTGGTTTGTGATCGCTTCTCTAAAATGGTCCATTTGGTACCCTTGCCTAAATTGCCTTCTTCCTCTGATTTGGTTCCATTATTTTTCCAACATGTGGTTCGTTTGCATGGCATTCCGGAGAACATCGTGTCGGACAGAGGTTCCCAGTTTGTTTCAAGGTTTTGGCGGTCCTTTTGTGCTAAGATGGGCATTGATTTGTTTTTTTCTTCGGCTTTCCATCCTCAGACAAATGGCCAAACCGAACGAACCAATCAGACTTTGGAAACCTATCTGAGATGCTTTGTTTCTGCGGATCAGGATGATTGGGTGACCTTCTTGCCATTGGCTGAGTTCGCCCTTAATAATCGGGCCAGTTCGGCTACTTTGGTTTCGCCTTTTTTTTGTAATTCTGGTTTTCATCCTCGTTTTTCTTCAGGGCAGGTTGAGCCTTCGGACTGTCCTGGTGTGGATTCTGTGGTGGACAGGTTGCAGCAAATTTGGACTCATGTGGTGGACAATTTGACCTTGTCCCAAGAGAAGGCTCAACGTTTCGCTAACCGCCGTCGCCGTGTTGGTCCCCGACTTCGTGTTGGGGATTTGGTTTGGTTATCATCTCATTATGTTCCTATGAAGGTTTCTTCTCCTAAGTTTAAGCCTCGTTTCATTGGTCCTTATAAGATTTCTGAAATTCTTAATCCTGTATCATTTCGTTTGGCCCTTCCTGCTTCTTTTGCCATCCATAATGTGTTCCATAGGTCGTTGCTGCAGAGATATGTGGCACCTATGGTTCCCTCCATTGATCCTCCTGCTCCGGTGTTGGTCGAGGGGGAGTTGGAGTATGTGGTGGAGAAGATTTTGGATTCTCGTATTTCGAGACGAAAACTTCAGTACTTGGTCAAATGGAAGGGCTATGGTCAGGAGGATAATTGCTGGGTTGTTGCCTCTGATGTCCATGCTGCCGATTTAGTTCGTGCCTTTCATTTGCCTCGTCCTGATCGGCCTGGGGGCTCTGGTGAGGGCTCGGTGACCCCTCCTCAAGGGGGGGTACTGTTGTGAATTCCGTTCTCGAACTCCCTCCTGTGGTCATGAATGGTACTTCGGTGAGTTCTGTCCGTGGACTCCCTCTGGTGGCTGTGAGTGGAGCTGCTGGTTCTGAGATTCCTTCCCCACCTGCCCTCGTTTAGGGCTAGGCTGGATTCTCTATTTAACTCCACTCAGATCGTTACTCCATGCCAGCTGTCAATGTTCTAGTACTGGTTCAGATCTCTCCTGGATCTTTCTGAGGACCTGTCTACTCCAGCGAAGCTAAGTTCCTGCTTGTTCATTTGTTACATATGGTTTTTCTTGCTAAGTTCTAGTCCAGCTTGCTATCATGAAACTGCCTGGCTAGCTGGAAGCTCTGGGGGTGCAGAGTGGCACCACTGCACCGTGAGTCGGTGCGGGGGTATTTTGTGCACACTCTGCGTGGTTTTGTAGTTTTTTGTGTTGACCGCAAAGATCCCTTTTCTATCCTCAATCTGTTTAGTTAGACTGGCCTCCCTTTGCTAAAGCCTATTTCATCCTGTGTTTGTGATTTCCTCTTAACTCACAGTCAATACTTGTGGGGGGCTGCTTTTACCTTTGGGGAAATTTCTCTGAGGCAAGTGAGGCTTTGTTTTCTTTCTTTGGGGTAGTTAGCTCTTAGGCTGTGAAGAGGCGTCTAGGCAGAGTCAGGCACGCTCCATGGCTATTTCTAGTTGTGTTGATAGGAGTAGGGTTTGCGGTCAGCAGAGTTCCCATTTCCCCAGAGCTCGTCCCGATTCCGTGTTTAACTATCAGGTCATTCCTGGTGCACCTAACCACCAGGTCCATAACAGCATGCGCAGTGAGAGGCGCACACCCGACGAGAGCCAGGGACCTGCGGCGAGTCAAGAGAAGAGACCGGAAGGCGCGCGCCCACCGCTGGAGCGCGCCGGGACGGGTAAATATGTTGGCACATAGAGAGAGCGGCAGGCGCAGCGGCAGGAGCGGCAGCAGGTGGCGCCGTGACACCTTCTTCTGGAATCTTCATGAGTGCTTCCTACAGTTGAGTTAAAACTATCTGAGGACATCACTGCGTGTGAGTACGGTTTAAAAGAGGCAGCCTAGAAATGGTGTCTCACAGTGCCCTACGCTTGCAGCTTAGTCATGCAGTCAGATTGCAGATGTCAGATAGATGTGAGAAATGGACACACAAATGAAAATTAGTTGAAAATTGTCTGTATTTTCTGGATGACACGTACACGATTTTTCATATGCTCCTTTGCAGCTGGCCTTAGTCAAAGATATATTGTAGTTAGTGTTGCTCATCTTCCTCCTTTCATTTCCATGTCTGGGGATGCTCATGTTCAATCAAACCTGGGTTCTAAAAAACAACTCTCTGGCTATCTTTCCATTTTGCATTTAAGGAACATAGACATAAGCCAAGATTAAACTGATAACGAGATAAACTATGTATAAAAAGTATATAAAATATACAACATGTCATATGTCACATAATAGCACATAACACAGAAATGCTTAGAATACTCAGGGACATAATAACTTTCCTAATTTATTGTTTGGGCTATTTTAAAGGAACCTGGCATAATACTGACCAACTTGGCAACAAGAATCAGGTTCAGGTTCAGCCAATTATGCAGCCAGGTATGTCTTTCTTTGAAAAGTTCTAGCGTTTCAGAGAATACACAGCATTCCAAATTAATATGCAAATGCTATTTTTCTCTGATTTTCCTAAAGGATCAATGAAAATGAGTCAGTGTAATATTCAAATCATCAACCATTAGAGGATAAATCACATTTTATTGGACAAACCTCCCAAGGATAATGTGACCCTAGTCACTACTCATGGACATGCCGTGAGGCAGGTTAGTCAAGAGGTGCAAGGTCAAAATGCTGGAGAGTACATCATAGAAAGAGGGGCAAGACAAAGGTATAATCAGGTAACAAAAAAGGGATAAGAACACACCGGCACTCACAGAAAGTGTAAGAAAGAAATATATAAGTAGGTAGGTAGAAAGCTGCTGGTGCCTAGACAGTCACTGTGCTAGATCTGTCATAAAACAAAAGAAAAGAGTAGTATACAAATTAGGTCACCTGCGCTAACAAAATGAAAAAGGGTTCAATGAGCAAATGAGACAACGACTTTAGTAAGCCTTAGAAGGCTAGTATGCATGAGTATGAGTGGACGGCCCAAAAAAAACAAAAAAAACAACAACAATAGTGCACTGGCTGGTTTCACAATGCCAGATAATAATAAAACATTACCTCACAGTAACCAGTGATAGCAGTCGGATGTTATAATGCCTGGCTGGTTTCACGATGCCAGACGATAATAAAACATTACCTCACAGTAACCAGTGATAGCAGTCGGATGTTATAATGCCTGGCTGGTTTCACAATGCCAGACGATAATAAAACATTACCTCACAGTAACCAGTGATAGCAGTCGGATGTTATAAAGCAACAACAAGTGAATGCCTAAATAGATATAGCAATTGGAGCAGATATATGTGAAGCAAACACTTACTGTTGTTGCACAGCTGCAGTGTCGGTCCTATAACTACTCCGGAATGGTAAAATGTCGGAGGGGAAGGGGCGACCTGCGGCCTGTTTGTCCAGGGTTTTGGGGGTCGGAGCAACGGTATAAGGTGGCAGAGCTGCAGGGAGCGTCCTCCCCTGCTGCTGCTCAGCCACCACGTACACCTGGAGCACCGCTGGGCGGCAAGCCTCGGCCGAAGGCGCAGCTAGATGGAAGCAGTGTGTGAAGGGTGCGTGGTCTGGGTGACGTCACCTAGAGTGAAGAGCAAAGAGCGGGGGACGGGTGCTGGACCAAATTGTCTACGCGTTTCGAAGGTCACCGGGCCTTCTTCGTCAGGGCTAGAGGTCCCGGCAGTCTCCTGCTCTCTATATATAGACCCAACCCACCGTCACTTGGGAGAAAAAAAAAAAAGATAAAAAAATGGTAAAAAGATTTTTAAACCGCACTGCATCCCCAAGCTGGAGGTCTAGTTTCAGTCTAAATGCAGATGAATAAATGGGCAGTAAATGAAGTGTGGGCGATATTAAATCCTACAAAGAAAGCGCATGCGATGCACATGGTACCCAGGAATTTTTAATTAAGGACGGCATTTCGTGTTGGTCATCTGGAGTTATCTATCTAATTAAATGCCCTTGCGATAAAACCTACGTAGGCCGCACCAAGCGTAAGCTTATGGACCGACTAAAGGAGCATTTCAATAATATAGAAAAAGGCTTTGTAGGTCATCCTCTTTCGAGACACTTCAAAGAGCACCACGGGAAGTCCACAAGAGAGCTAACATTTTGTTGCATCCAGGTGGTACATAAGAATTGGAGGGGAGGTGACTATATAAAATCAATGTCGCGCACTGAATCCAAGTGGATTTTTATGCTGGACAGTTTAACCCCCAGGGGTTTGAACCATGAGGTAGAGCTATATGCTTTTAAATAATAATTTAGATTTTTATTAATGAATAAATCATTGCCTTTATAATCCTTCACTGCTCTCCATTCGTTTTAACTATCCCTAACAATATTCCCCCAACCCCTCCCCCCCCTCTTTTCCCCTTTTTCTTTATATTCCCCTTTTCCTTCTTTGCTCCTGGTAGGACCTTGCGTGTATTGGGTCACCCAATTTTTTTATTTTTTTTTTAATTACCTTTATGAGTTGGCTAATACTCATATTTTTAACTTGGTTTGATTTTTTATATTATATTGGTTTTTAATCAAATTTGTATGTAAAATCCCCATTTTTATTCACTCGAATTTAATAAAAGTTTTGTTTTGTTTTGTTTGTTATCATGTGCATCGCATGCGCTTTCTTTGTAGGATTTAATATCACCCACACTTCAAAAATCTTTTTACCATTTTTTATCTTTTTTTTTTTTTCTCCCAAGTGACGGTGGGTTGGGTCTATATATAGAGAGCAGGAGACTGCCGGGACCTCTAGCCCTGACGAAGAAGGTCCGGTGACCTTCGAAACGCGTAGGAAATTTGGTCCAGCTCGGCACCCGTCCCCCGCTCTTTGCTTTCCACTCTAGGTGACGTCACCCAGACCACGTCCCCTTCACACACCGCTTCCATCTAGCGGCGCCTTCGGCCGAGGCTTGCCGCCCAGCGGTGCTCCAGGTGCATGTGGTGGCTGAGCAGCAGCAGGGGAGGACGCTCCCCGCAGCTCTGCCACCTTACACCGTTGCTCCGACCCCCAAAGCCCTGGACAAACAGGCCGCAGGTCGCCCCTTCCCCTCCGACATTTTACCATTCCGGAGTAGTTATAGGACTGACACTGCAGCTGTGCAACAACAGTAAGTGTTTGCTTCACATATATCTGCTCCAATTGCTATATTTATTCAGGCATTCACTTGTTGTTGCTTTATAACATCCGACTGCTATCACTGGTTACTGTGAGGTAATGTTTTATTATTATCTGGCATTGTGAAACCAGCCAGTGCACTATTGTTTTTTTTGTTTGTTTGTTTTTTTGTTTTTTTTTGTTTGGCCATCCACTCATACTCATGCATACTAGCCTTCTAAGGCTTACTAAAGTCGTTGTCTCATTTGCTCATTGAACCCTTTTTCATTTTGTTAGCACAGGTGACCTAATTTGTATAATAATCAGGTAACAGTCCGAGGTTAGAATTCCAAGAAGGTAGCGGATCACGACAAATGGGTTAGATAAACGGATGGTATAATGGGCTGGGTGGTGGAACCACTGTGCTGAGCCCAAGGAAGACCTGGAGAAGAGGGACTGGGAGCCTCCCCTAATCTGACCATGGATATGCAGCAGCATACTATACCGAGATATGAGGAGAGACAAGGGAGGTGGTCTAGATGTTACTCCAGGACTGACCTTGGGTAGGTGGCAGCTGACCCTCTAGGAATGGGTAGCTGAGATGGCCCGACAGTGTAAGAGGACAGGAACCATGGATGCAGATTGGAGCGGTTGACAGAGAGCTGACATTAGCAAGTGCAACTGGAGCAGGTGACGTAGAGATGAGAACTGGTGGGTGCAACGGTACCGGCTATCATTGAGCTGAGCACTGGCAAGTGCAACGGGACTGGCTGACATAGAGATGAGCACTAGAAGATGCAACAGGCCCGGCTGACATTGAGATTAGCACTGCAGGTGCAATGGAACTGGCTGATGTTGAGATGGGCACAGGCAGGTGCAGCGGGACCAGCTGATGTGGCTTTAAACAGGTACATGAGAACTCACAAGAGTGTTAGGAAACAAACTCACAACATTGCACAGGCATCTCCATGTTGGAGGCTGAGCCTTAAATAGTAAGTGTCCTCCAACTATTGGCAGGGGACACTTTAGGGTAACACGCTCGACCCCTTTAAGAAAGGGGAAGTGTGCACATGAGAGCCATAAGCACAGTGTCCGGGGACCTGTGTGTGGTGCACGCACCCCGGGCAGCTGCAGACCCGGAAGGAAAAGATGGAGCAGGTCAAGGGCCGCGGGGGTGAGCATGCTGGTGTCTTTGCAGGGAGAGAGAGGGACCGCACACAAAACAGAGAGGGACTGCCGGAGCTACAGATGGTCAAGGCAAATCCAAGGTCGAGCAGCAAAGATCAGAATAGAAGACTAGGTGCACAAAGCAAACACATTCCTCTTGAGCAAAGTTAAAATTGGCAACAATCTAAGGCCGAAAGCTGGCTAAACTGTCAGCTCAGCACTCTCCCGCATCCGATTGGATGGCTGAGCTATCAATCTCAGCACACCCTGTCCTAGATTGGAAGGTAGAATTGTCATTCACTTCGTCCAGACACATCGATGGGAGGACAGAACTTTTTTCAAAACTAAAAAAAGTCAAATGAACTGTCCCAAATTATTATACACAACAGTTTCCTCTGGATCAACATGTTAGGAGATATGTTGAACTCAATGGACTTAAAGGAGTAATCCCATCTCCAAGATCCTATGCTAATATGTAGTAAGTGTAATGTTGATAATAATAATAATAATAATAATATTAGCAAATACCTTCAATTAGAAATGTAGTATCATTTTTTTGATTAGCTACAGTGACTTGCGAAGGTATTCGGCTCCCTGGAACTTTTCAACCTTTTCCCTCATATCATGCTTCAAACATAAAGATACCAAATGTAAATTTTCGGTGAAGAATCAACAACAAGTGGAACACAAAGTTGAAGTTGGACGAAATGTATTGGTTATTTTAAATTTTGTGGAAATTCAAAAACTGAAAAGTGGGGCGTGCAATATTATTCGGCCCCTTTACTTTCAGTGCAGCAAACTCACTCCAGAGGATCATTGTGGATCTCTGAATGATCCAATGTTGTCCTAAATGCCTAATGATGATAAATATAATCCACCTGTGTGTAATCAAATCTCCATATAAATGCACCTGCTCTGTGATAGTCTCAGGGTTCTGTTTGAAGCACAGAGAGCATCATGAAGACCAAGGAACACAACAGGCAGGTCCGTGATACTTTTGTGGAGAAGTTTAAAGCCAGATTTGGATACAAAATGATTTCCAAAACTTTAAACATCCCAAGGAGCACTGTGTAAGAGATCATATTGAAATGGAAGGAGTATCATACCACTGCAAATTTACCAAGACCCGGTCGTCCCTCTAAACTTTCATCTCAAACAAGGAGAAGACTGATCAGAGATGCAGCCAAGAGGCCCATGATCACTATGGATGAACTGCAGAGATCTACAGCTGAGGTGGGACAATCTGTCCATAGGACAACAATCAGTCGTACACTGCACAAATCTGGCATTTATGGAAGAGTGGCAAGAAGAAAGCCTTTTCTCAAAGATAAGCATAAAAAGTGTTGTTTAAAGTTTGCAACAAGCCACCTGGGAGACACACCAAACATGTGGACGAAGGTGCTCTGGTTTGATGAAACCAAAATCAAACTTTTTGGCAACAATGCCAAACAATATGTTTGGCGTAAAGGCAACACAGCTCATCACCTTGAACACACCATCCCCACTGTCAAACATGGTGGTGGCAGCATCATGGTTTGGGCCTGCTTTTCTTCAGCAGGGACAGAGAAGATGGTTAAAATTGATGGGAAGATGGATGGAGCCAAATACAGGATCATTCTTGAAGAAAACCTGTTGGAGTCTGCAAAAGACCTGAGACTGGGACGGAGATTTGTCTTCCACAAAAATTTTAAATAACCAATAATTTTCGTTCAACTTCACAATTGTGTTCCACTTGTTGTTGATTCTTCAAAAATTTGCATTTGGTGTCTTTATGTTTGAAGCATGATATATGGGAAAAGGTTGAAGTGTTCCAGGGAGCCGAATACTTTCGCAAAGCACTGTATGTCACCTATCTGTCACGGGGAGACTAGGTGGGCAAGAGCTAATAACCCGGGCCCCTGCAATTTCCCTCAGACTAGGGAAATCCTGACTGACCCTCTACCTAGAGTTTACACTGATGGTGTGCATGTCTAGGCCTCGACCCTCGCCCTGTCTCCTGTTTCAACCCTAGGCTGAAATCACCGCCCACCACCCAGTGAAAAGATCATACACCAATACCCACAGATAGAACAGACAAGGATAACGGAAAATATACACCACGCCGCAGTCACTCAGGAATACACTATAAATGCGCAGGGCAAAATAAATACAAATATAGGAAGGAGTAAATAAGACAAAGGGAAATACACCACCAGCAATGATACTCCAACTTCTAGCTCACCACTCCAGACCGAGATAACAATGCACAAGACAGAAGCTATAATCGGCGACGCCCAATGTTCAGGAGAACTATTTAAAGGCAATGGGCATGGCCCAGCTTCCAATCCGAGAATCAGGTAAATTAACCTCGGACCAGCTAGATAAAATCTAGCCGACGCCAATGAGCACATAGTGGTCAAAAGCGGAATTACCGCTGTCTGTCGAACGACCTGGTCTGAACAGCGTCTGACATGACAGTACCCCGCCTTCTACGAGGGACCCCAGGGCCCTCACGGCTTATAGGACCCGGCTTGTCCGGATGGCGATGGTGAAAAAACCTGACCAGTCGATACGCATGAATGTCCGAGGCTGGTACCCAGGACCTCTCTTCAGGCCCATAACCACGCCAGTGTACCAAGTACTGTAAAGTGCGGCGCACTACACGAGAGTCAACCACCTTGGAGACTTCAAATTCCAAATTACCATCCACCAAGACTGGAGGTGGCATAGGGGCCGCGTCCACAGAACCCACCACCTTCTTTAAAAGAGACCTGTGGAACACGTTGTGTATCTTATACACCGTAGGAAGCTCCAATCGGTACGCTACTGGGTTAATGATGGCGGTGACCCTAAATGGACCAATAAACCGTGGACCCAATTTAAGGGATGGTATTTTGAGTCTTATGTTTTTTGTGGATAACCACACCCAGTCATCCACACTCAGGTCCGGACCTGGCACACGCCTACTGTCAGCCACACGTTTGTACCTAGCACCCACACTCAACAGGCGCTGTTTAACTCTCCTCCAGACTGATGACAATTGTGCTCCTAACTGGTCCTCCTCCGGAACGCCAGAAGAGCCCCTCTGACTCAAAGTACAAAATTGAGGATGTAGCCCGTAAACACAAAAAAACGGAGACTCCCCAGATGACTCCTGGCGGTGATTATTGATGGCAAACTCAGCCAAAGGAAGAAAGGTAGACCACTCATCCTGGTTATCAGAGACAAAGCAGCGTAAGTACTGTTCCAAATTTTGGTTCATACGCTCAGTCTGACCATTTGACTGAGGATGAAACGCCGAAGAATGAGACAACTTGATCCCCAGCCGTGAGCAAAATGCTTTCCAAAATTTTGCCACAAACTGAGTACCCCTATCAGACATGATGTCAGACGGAACCCCATGAAGTCTGACCACCTCATGCATGAATACCTGAGCCAGAGTCTTAGTGTTAGGCAACGAAGGCAAAGACACAAAGTGCGACATTTTTGAAAACCGATCAACAATCATCAAGATGACCGTGTTCCCAGCTGAGGAGGGCAAATCAGTGATGAAATCCATGGAGATTTCCGTCCATGGCTTACTAGGTACCTCAAGAGGAAGTAGTGTGCCAACAGGACGGGAGCGGGGGCGTCTTAGCCCTAGCGCACGTGGTACAAGCTGACACGTATGAGACCATGTCCTGTCAGATCTTGGGCCACCAAAACCGACGTGACACCAACTCCAAGGTACCTCTAACACCTGGGTGGCCAGCCAGGACAGCATCACGATGCTCCGCCAAAACCTTTAGGCGCAGATGAAGCGGTACAAAAGATTTGTTGATGGGAAGCTCAGATGGTACCTCCTCCTGAGCCTCGGCAATCTAAGCCTCAACCTCGGTAGTGAGAGCCGAAACCACAACACCCTTTTGGAGGATGGGTACTGGATCCTCCCGAGGTTCTCCCCCCGGAAAACACCTGGATAGAGCATCCGCCTTAGTGTTTTTAGACCCCGGTCTGTAAGTGACAACAAAATTGAACCGCGTGAAAAACAATGCCCAGCGAGCCTGCCTGGGGAACAGACGCTTGGCTGACTCCAAATACAGCAGATTCTTATGATCGGTAATAACAGTAACCTGATGTACCGACCCCTCCAAGAAGTGTCGCCATTCCTCAAAGGCCAACTTGATTGCCAACAACTCCCTGTTGCCGATATTGTAGTTACGTTCGGCGGACGACAGTTTCTTGGAGAAATAGGCGCATGGACGCAAATCACTCAAAGATGAGCCTTGTGACAGCACCGCCCCCACACCAACCTCAGACGCATCGACCTCCACAACAAAAGGCTTCGACACATCTGGCTGCACAAGAATGGGGGCCGAAACAAAACGGTTCTTAAGAAATTCAAATGCGCGCACAGCAGCCTCAGGCCAAAAAGAGAAATTGCTACCTTTTTAGTCATGTCAGTTAGCGGTTTAGCAATGATGGAAAAATCCTTGATAAATTTCCTATAGTAGTTAGAAAACCCAGGGAACCACTAAAGTGCTTTCAGGTTATCAGGCCGTTCCCAATGCATCACCGCTTGCATCTTAGCGGCGTCCATTTTAAAACCAGAAGCAGACACAATATAACCCAAGAAAGGCAACTCTTGAACAGAAAATACACATTTCTCAAGTTTAGCATACAGCTTATTCTCTCTGAGAAGCTGTAACACCTGCCTGACATGATCTAAATGAGTATCACAGTTGCAAGAATATATGAGAATGTCATCAAGGTACACGATAACGAATTTCCCCAAAACATGCGAAAACACATCATTAATGAAATGTTGGAACACTGCAGGTGCGTTAGTCAACCCAAATGGCATCACCAAATTTTCAAAATGACCCTCAGGGGTATTAAAAGCCGGCTTCCACTCATCACCTTGACGGACTGTTATGAGGTTGTACGCCCCCCTGAGGTCAAGCTTTAATGCTTGTCTCTCCGGACCGGAGATGTTAAACATCCTTGCTTTAGGCAATTTGGCCCCTGGTTTAAATCTGATAGTACAGTCATAGGGGCGATGTGGCGGAAACTCTGAACAACCCTTCTCAGAGAACACATCCACAAAATCCAGAAGTGACTCCGGAACGTTTGAAGTCACAGCAGACACACATGTGGCCAGGCAATTCTCCTGGGAGAATTCGCTCCACTGAATTATGTCCTGAGTTTTCCAGTCAATTACCGGGTTGTGCATAGACAACCATGGAAAACCCAAAACCACCTGAGCAGGAAGATTCCTGAGCACCTTACATGTAACCTGCTCGGAATGTAGAACCCCAATGTAGAGTTTCACCTCAGCCACAAATTCAGTAATCTCCCCCTGTGAGAGAGGAGCAGCATTGATGGTGACCACGCGGATAGGATGAGGCAGTTTTTCAATCCTAAAACCTGCTGTGTGCGCAAACTCCTCATCAATGAGATTTGTGGCTGAACCACTATCCACAAACACAGTAATTGGCAGCTCACTGCCAGCGATTATAACCTTAGCAGGGAGCATGCATTGAGAAACCACCATGGAGGATATACATAAGCTCAGATTGGTCTCCTCCACACCCTCTGAGCTTAGAAGTTTTCCGCCGTTGCGTCTTTCTTAGACAGTAGAGGACAGATGTTAATAAAATGAACAGTCTTACCGCAGTAAAAACAGGCTCCCTGTTTCCTGAGCTCAGGGGCTCGACGCTTCACATGTGACACTCCTGCAATTTGCATAGGCTCCGTGGGCTCACCTGCAGCAACACATGAACCTAAACCCTCTCCCATAGGCGGTGTCTCATGCTCCCCCTGACGCAAACGGCGATTAATACGGACAACCAGACTCATCGCGGAATCTAGAGAAGTAGGAGTCTCGTACATCAGAAGGGCTTTTTTAACCCTTCCAGAAATCCCATGAATAAGCTGACTCCGCAGCGCTGGATCATTCCACTGTTTATCGATCGCCCAGCGATGAAATTCAGAACAGTAATCCTCTGCTACTCGCTCCCCCTGGCGAATAGTGCGTATCTTAGATTCTGCTAGAGCCATTCTGTCTGGCTCATCGTAAATATTTCCATGAAAGGAAAAAAAAACTCTCCACAGAGTCAAATGCAGCAGAATCAGATGGCAAAGAAAACGCCCATGCTTGGGGATCCCCGCTTAACAATGACAACACCAGGCCCACACGCTGAGCCTCATTACCTGAGGAGATCGGGCGCATACGGAAATATAGTTTGCAAGCTTCACGAAAAGAAACAAATTTACTGCGTTCCCCAGCAAATTTTTCAGGCAAAGGAAACTTAGGCTCAGCAACTCTACCTGTCACTCCAGCTTGAACATTAGATACTGCTAGTCCCTGTTGCTGCACTGCCCCCCTCAACTCAGTGACCTGTAGGGACAGCGCCTCCAACTGGCGGGTCATGGGATCCATGACAAGACAAAAAAAAGGAAACCCCTTTTTTTTTTTTTTTGTTTTAAAGGCCGATTATAATGTCACGGGGAGACTAGGTGGGCAAGAGCTAATAACCCGGGCCCCTGCAATTTCCCTCAGACTAGGGAAATCCTGACTGACCCTCTACCTAGAGTTTACACTGATGGTGTGCATGTCTAGGCCTCGACCCTCGCCCTGTCTCCTGTTTCAACCCTAGGCTGAAACCACCGCCCACCACCCAGTGAAAAGATCATACACCAATACCCACAGTTAGAACAGACAAGGATAACGGAAAATATACACCACGCAGCAGTCACTCAGGAATACACTATAAATGCGCAGGGCAAAATAAATACAAATATACGAAGGAGTAAATAAGACAAAGGGAAATACACCACCAGCAACGATACTCCAACTGCTAGCTCACCACTCCAGACCGAGATAACAACGCACAAGACAGAAGCTATAATCGGCGACGCCCAATGTTCAGGAGAACTATTTAAAGGCAATGGGCATGGCCCAGCTTCCAATCCGAGCATCAGGTAAATTAACCCCGGACCAGCTAGATAAAATCTAGCCGACGCCAATGAGCACATAGTGGTCAAAAGCGGAATTACCGCTGTCTGTCGAACGACCTGGTCTGAACAGCGTTCGACATGACACTACCCCATATGCAGACATTGCAGTAGCTTAGATATCCATGGTTATAACCACTTATATCATGACAGCTAGTTAGCTGCTTACCAATTTTACCACATGTGAAACGGTGTAAAAAAAAACCAATTCCTGAATGGCTGGTTTTTGTTCATCCTGTCTCAAAAATCAGAATAGGAAGCGATCAAAAAATGTCATATGCCTGAAAATAGTACCAATTCATATGCCCGAAAATAGTACCAATGAAAACGTCACCTCGTCCCGCAACAAAACAAGCCACAACATGACTGTTGGCCGAAATATGGAAACATTAGAACTCTCAAAATATGGTGATGTAAAAACTAGTTTTCTCAATAAAAAGCATCTTTTAGTGTGTGACAGCAGCCAAACATAAAAACCCGATATAAATCTGGTATCGCTATAATCGCACCGACCCGAAGAATAAAGTCGCCATATCACTTATACTGCACGAGTGTACAAAAAAAATAAAACCAATTATTCACATGCTGTTGATTTTTTTTTCCCCAAAGATCGCAGTAAGGCTCGGGGCACATTTATACTGCGCCCTACGCCTAGTGCTTACATCGGGGTTTCCGTGTAAATCTCTGAAATCTGTTATTCAGACAGAACCCTCGGTGGAAGATTCCCTATAATCAGGCAGATGGAAGCACTATGGACGCCATCTGACCTGTGATCTGGCGGTATCCGTCTTTTTAGGATTGCTTAAAAGTGGCATAAGACACAGTTTTGCGCACTTCTGAAAAAAAGGACACCGCTGAACAGAGGCTAGACAGAGTACAGAGTGACTCTGCTGCCTCATTATAGTGAATGAATCCATCGGTGGTTTCATCTGTCATGTCACTCCGAGATTTAGATGGAAACCCCGATGTAAGTGCTCAGCGTAGAGTGCCGGATAAATGTGATCATAAATGTTATGTAAAATGTTCCCAATAAAAGCTTCAACTCAATCCACAAAAAAAAACAAATCATCACTCAGGTCTGCCATCTGTTAATGGAAATATAGGGGCTTCCACATTACTGGTAGCACAAAGGCTCTGGAAAAGTGAAATGGCTCCTCACCCCCCAAAAGAAATTCAGCAAATTCTCTGCCATCAAATCCAAAAGCCCCCCTCCCATCTCAGCCCCAGTGTGCCTAAGCCACATTTACCGCCCACATATTTGGCATTTCTGTAGTGATGAGAGCCCACCTTATTTACAGGTGCATGTATCCAGAAGCATGAGCTGGGCATAATGTACTGGTCACTACAATGGCAGTTTGCAATTTTCACTCAGCAACATCCACTGCTGGTTGTTTCTGGAAAACAACCATGGAATCAAAATCATCACTACATCTGTAGATAAATTCCCAAAGGGGAATAATTTCCAAAATGGGGTCACTTGAGGGGGATTTAATTCTGCTTTTTCTAGCACTGAGGGGCTCTTTATGTGGAATCTGCAAACTAGTCTAGGAAAATCTGCGCTCCAGGAGGCAAATAGCGCTCTGTCCCTCCCGAGTCACTCCGTATGGCAAAGCATTACTGTACAGCTACATATGGGGTATTGCCACATTCAGTAGACATTACGGGACAAATTTTTGTGCCATTTTTACCCATTTACCAGTATGAAACTGTAAAACTTGGGGCTAACACACAATCTTGGTGGTAAAAATGTAAATTATTTTATCTTCACTGCCCAATGATAAAAAAAGTCTGTGACACACCTGTGGTGTCAATATAATCTCCGCATCACTAGATGAATTCATTGAGAGGTTTAGTTTGTAAAATGGGGTCACCTATGGGGGGGTTCTGCTGCCACCCTCAAACAAGTGCAGCAAAATCTGCACTGTAATATGGCGTTTCCTCACTTTTGAGCTTCGCACTGTTCCTCAAAATAGTTTTCGACGAACTCAGGAGAAATTGCACAACAAATTTTGGGGTCCATTTTCTCCTGTTACCCTTGTGAAAATACAAAACTTGGAGCTAAAATAGATTTTTGCGGGAAAAATTGGATTTTTTTATTTTCACAGCTTAACTTTATAAACTTCTGTGACGCACATGTGGGTTTAAGGTGCTTAATACACATCTAGATAAGTTCCTTAAGGGGTCTAGTTTCCAAAATGGTGTCTCTTTTTGGGGGTTTCCACTGTTTAGGCACATCAGGGGCTCTCCAAATGCGACATGGCATCTGCTAATTATTCCAGCATATTTTGCATTCAAAAAGTGAAATGACACTTCTTCCCTTCCGAGCCCTACCATGCGCCCAAACAGTAGATTTCCCCCACATACGGGATATCGGCATGCTCAGGAGAAATCACACAACAAATTGTATGGTCTATTTTCTCCCGTTGCCCTTGCAAAAGTAAAACAAAATTAGGTCTAAAGGAAAATTTTTTGAAAGAGTAGTAATTGCCTCTTCAGAGAAAAAGAGGACTTGAGCTCTATATATCACCAGCTATTGGAAGTAGCGATCCTACAAGTCACAATCAACCCTTTAACGAGTCTTGCAATATGACTTTGGATAAGATCTATTTTTTTTCAACATTCGAAAAATTCCTGGGAAGCACCTGAAGGGTTAATAAACTTCTTGAATGTGGTTTTGAGCACCTTGAGGGGTGCATATTTTAGAATGTTGTCATTTTGGGGTATTTTCTGTCATATAGCCCCTCAAAGTCACTTAAAAAAAAATGGTTTTGCAAATTTTGTTGTAAAAATGAGAAATCACTGGTTAACTTTTAACCCTTATAATTTCCTTAAAAAGCTTATGTAGAGTAGACATGTGGGAAATATTATTTATTAACTATTTTGTGCGATATGACTCTCTGATTTAAGGGCATAAAAAAATTAAAGTTTAAAAATTGCAAAATTTTTGCCAAATGTCTGTTTTTTTCACAAATAAATACAATATATCACTAGAAAACAATCTCAGAATCAGAGGGATCTGTTAAAGCGTTCTAGAGTTATGACCTAAAGTGACAGTGGTCAGAATTGTAAAAATTGGCCTGGTCAAGAAGGTGAAAATAGGCTTCGGGATGAAGGGGTTAATAAAATGTTCCTTGTAAATGTGTCCCTGCTGTGTATAGTGTAATTGTCATGTCTGACAGTACAGGGACATGGTCTGATCATAAGGCCAGGGTCACACTAGCGTATTGCATCCGATGCGATATGCTAATGACCCTCGGCTCCTGCTCTGCTGTCAGCAGGAGCCGAGTATCATGCATCTGTGCTCTGAGCCTCTCGCAGAGAGCATATCAGAGCACAGCTGCGGAGGAGGCGGAGAAATTACTTTCTCCATCTCCTCCATTGCCGGGGTCAGTGTATAACGCACATCACTCGGATGATATCTGAGTGATGTGCGCTGTGTCACTCGCACCCATAGGCTTATATAATAATTTGGAGCATGGTATATATAGTTTGAAGAGCCAACTGAAAAAGACCTGGGTGTATGGGTGGATGACAAACTCACATTCAGTGGCCAGTGTCAGGCAGCTGCTACAAAGGCAAATAAAATAATGGTTAAACCTATAAAGAGGGCGCTCAAAGTATGCGCTCTGCCATCAACATATATAGTACACCGAAAAAAAGATGGACACTAAAGCTAAAATTTATAATTTATTAATGAACCATAAAACCAGTTGGAAACTGCACAAATGTAGCAAATAACAATAAATATACAAAAAGGGTATAGAAGAAAGGCAACACTAGTGCCGCATACAAAATAACATAGTAGTACCTGATAAATATAAATATAAGTAAATGGGATATGTGCCACAAAGTGACCAATCAATATAAATAGATATTAATAAATATTCATAATGGCACACATACAATGTGTCCAGCCGAATATAACCACCCAAATAAAAACAGGTACGAGGGGACAAAGAGTGTGCATGTAAGTAATAACAAATGTCTCATATATAGTAAAAAGTTGCAAGTAAGTCATATATATCTCTATAACAAATGTGTATAAGTATACCGGGAAGAGTCCCATAAAACCACATAAATAGAGCCGTATTTATACTTACAAACAATATAAAGATGCAGGCACACACTGAGTCCTCGCTGTTGCGGTATGCGGAAAAGGGGGAGCCCCGACGCGCGTTTCGCACTTATTGCTTCCTCGGGGGGCGCCCTATAGAGATATATATGTTATAGAGATATATATGACTTACTTGCAACTTTTTACTATATATGAGACATTTGTTATTACTTACATGCACACTCTTTGTCCCCTCGTACCTGTTTTTATTTGGGTGGTTATATTCGGCTGGACACATTGTATGTGTGCCATTATGAATATTTATTAATATCTATTTATATTGATTGGTCACTTTGTGGCACATATCCCATTTACTTATATTTATATTTATCAGGTACTACTATGTTATTTTGTATGCGGCACTAGTGTTGCCTTTCTTCTATACCCTTTTTGTATATTTATTGTTATTTGCTACATTTGTGCAGTTTCCAACTGGTTTTATGGTTCATTAATAAATTATAAATTTTAGCTTTAGTGTCCATCTTTTTTTCGGTGTAAAATAAAATAATGGGATGTATTAAAAGAGGCATAGATGCTCATGAGGAGAAAATAATTTTACCTCTATACAAGTCACTAGTTCGACCACACTTAGAATACTGTGCACAGTTCTGGTCTCCGGTGTATAAGAAAGACATAGCTGAACTAGAGCGGGTGCAGAGAAGAGCGACCAAGGTTATTAGAGGACTGGGGGGTCTGCAATACCAAGATAGGTTATTACACTTGGGGCTATTTAGTTTGGAAAAATGAAGGCTAAGGGGTGATCTTATGTTAATGTATAAATATATGAGGGGACAGTACAAAGACCTTTCTGATGATCTTTTTAATCATAGACCGGTGACAGGGACAAGGGGGCATCCTCTACGTCTGGAGGAAAGAAGGTTTAAGCATAACAACAGACACGGGTTCTTTACTGTAAGAGCAGTGAGACTATGGAACTCTCTGCCGTATGATGTTGTAATGAGTGATTCATTACTTAAATTTAAGAGGGGACTGGATGCTTTTCTTGAAAAGTATAATGTTACAGGGTATACATACTAGATTCCTTGATATGGCGTTGATCCAGGGAACTAGTCTGATTGCCGTAGGTGGAGTCGGGAAGGAATTTTTTTCCCCAATGTGGAGCTTACTCTTTGCCACATGGGTTTTTTTTGCCTTCCTCTGGATCAACATGTTAGGGCATGTTCGGTTAGGCTATGGGTTGAACTAGATGGACTTAAAGTCTTCCTTCAACCTTAATAACTATGTAACTATGTAACTGGTGACCATAGCCGGAGACTAGCCGGCTCTTCACAGACCAACTGTAGATAACTAACAATTCTCTCAATATGGGAGCGTTTCAGAAAAAATATAACTGACTGTAATTACACCGCCAGGTTCCGATTCATTATGCCCGTAGCTTGGGCGGCCTTAACTAGCTCCATTTATTATATCAGTCATCACAGGCAGGATTGCAGTGAAAGGTAACATCTCTATGTACAAATACAACAGGATTGCTCAATTCATATTAGGCATATTGCGAAGTGGTGGTGGCCAAGGACTGACAAAGGAGTGATCTCCCTCTGTCAAACTCCTCACATACCACTACCAATATTGGCAGCAGTATCTGAGGGGTTAAATTGCCGAGATCTCAATCTGAGCATGCGCCACCCCCGGTGGCCATTTTCCCAGAGTCCACTGCATCAAAGCAATGGATCTGCTGGGCCTCCAAGCTTTCAAAAAATGTCTGCGGAGCCCCCCCCCCCACACCACCGCCGCACCACAGAGCACAACTGCCTCACCACAGAGCACGACCGCCGCACCAGCCTGGGAAGGGAGGCTGCATCGCCCTGCAGCATCGGACCGGGACCGCTGCCACTTTATTTTGTAAGTACATTCCGACTATAATATGCACCCCCACATTTTTGGGGAAAATATTTTTGGGGAAAAGTGCATCCTATAGTCCGAAAAATACGGTAATATTAAAGTAAAAATAAATAAAATTAAATAAAAATAAGTAAAAATAAATAAAAATTAAAAAAAATGTAAATGAAATTTAAATCACCCCTCATTTCCACAATTCAAAAATAAAAAAATTAACATTTTGTATCGCAGTGTCTTTAAAAGTCCAATCTCTGAAAATATAAAATGAATTAACTCATGCAAAAAAATTACACTTGGTATCACAGACATGAACATCAAGCTTCCAGGTAATTTTCACTGTGCAACAAACTCTAAAAGTACATTATATAGTAAACTGAATGGTTGGATGTCAGTCCATACTACAATAAAAAAGCCCTCACAAAGCTTTAGCGAAAGAAAAATATAAAAGTTAAAGCACAGAGTTGCAAGACCTAAGAATTATACAGTCATGAACAAATTAACCTTTTAGCGCCAGAGACTGTTTTCGCCTTTGTGACCGGGCCAATTTTTTCAATTCTGACTAGTGTCATTTTATGAGGTAATAACTTTGGAACACTTCAACGTGTCCCAGTGATTCTGAGAATGCTTTTTCGTGACATATTGTATTTCATGACAGTGGTAAAATTTGTTCGATACAACATGCACTTATTTCTGAAAAAATCCGAAATTTGGTGAAAATGTTAACAATTTTCAAACTTTTAATTTTTATGCCCTTAAACAAAAGAGTTATGTCACACTAAAAAGTACATAAATAACATTTCCCACATGTCTACTTTACATCAGCACAATTTTTTCAACATTTTTTTTTGTTACGAAGATAGAAGGGTGTAAAGGTGACCAGCAATTTTTCATTTTTCTATAACATTAACAAAACCATTTTTTTGTGGACCACATCACATTTGAAATCACTTTGAGGGGCCTATATGACAGAAAACATCCAAAAGTGACACCATCCTAAAAACTGCGCCCCTCAAGGTGCTCAAAACCACATTCAGGAAGTGTATTAACCCTTCAAGTACTTGACATGAATTAATGGAATGAAAGAATTAAAAAATGAACATCTACATTTTTCCCACAAAAATGTGACTTTAACCCCAAATTTTTCATTTTCACAAGGGTAACATGAGAAAATGCACCATGAATTGTATTGTGCAATTTCTCCTCAGTATGCCAGTATCCAATATGTGGTGGAAAACTACTGTTTGAGTGCATAACAAGGCTTTGAAGGGAAGGAGCATCGTTTGAGTTTTGGAATGCAAAATTGGATGGAATCGGTAGCGGACACCATGCTGCATTTGCAGAGCCCCTGATGTGCCTAACCAGTGGAAAAACCCCACAAGTGACCCCATTTTGGAAACTAGACCCCTCAAGGAATTGATCTAGATGATTGTTGAGCATCTTGAACCCTCAGGGTTTCACAGAATTTTATGATGTTGAGCTGTGAGAATTAAACACATTTTTTCCTACAACAATGTTATTTTAAAAAGTGAACAAAAATTAAGGGCGCTGCATAACCAGTATACTAACTGAACCTGCTGCAGCAAATATCAGGACACAACTACCAAATAGTCCAGTAAGAGGCAAAAGGAGGCCCAAATTATAGTCTATATGTGTATTTGCGCTGCAGGTATCATACAACTCCACTCTAAAATTCCAAGTGATGACAGTAATTACAGATAACACCACAATGTGTACCAAGAGGTACCGTGTATTATTCCTCACACATACCTTTACCGTTCTTAGTGTGGTTATAGCAGTTTTCATAGAGCGTTGTCGAAGGTCCTTGTGGCTTCCAGATAACTTTGTAAAAAATGTCCAAACTGTAACTCATCCACAGTATTTCCAAAGCATGGAGAGTGGGGTGTAATACTGTCCCGGCCGGTGACAGTCACCCCTATTCCCTAATGAACAATTTGCTCGCTCACTTTGCAGTGACACACGCTTATAATAGCAAATTGCCGGCGAGGTGCAGTGAAGCTGCAGGACCTCGCGTGACGTCACAACCCCGTGATACCTCACGTGATCGGCTTCAGAGTTAGTACAGAACGCACCATAGACCAAAATACATCCGACGCGTTTCGGAGTCGGCAGACTCCTTCCTCAGGGATGATCCGACTCCGAAACGCGTCGGATGTATTTTGGTCTATGGTGCGTTCTGTACTAACTCTGAAGCCGATCACGTGAGGTATCACGGGGTTGTGACGTCACGCGAGGTCCTGCAGCTTCACTGCACCTCGCCGGCAATTTGCTATTATAAGCGTGTGTCACTGCAAAGTGAGCGAGCAAATTGTTCATTAGGGAATAGGGGTGACTGTCACCGGCCGGGACAGTATTACACCCCACTCTCCATGCTTTGGAAATACTGTGGATGAGTTACAGTTTGGACATTTTTTACAAAGTTATCTGGAAGCCACAAGGACCTTCGACAACGCTCTATGAAAACTGCTATAACCACACTAAGAACGGTAAAGGTACGTGTGAGGAATAATACACGGTACCTCTTGGTACACATTGTGGTGTTATTATCTGTAATTACTGTCATCACTTGGAATTTTAGAGTGGAGTTGTACGATACCTGCAGCGCAAATACACATATAGACAACAATGTTATTTTAGCCCCAATTTTTTTTTCACAAATGTAGCAAGAAAAAATTGACCACAAATTTGTTGCACAATTTCTCTTGAGTACGCCACTAACACATATGTGAAGGAAAACTACTGTTTGGGCGTATTGCAAAGCTTGGAAGGGAAGAAGTGCCATTTGAATTTTGGAATACAAAATTGACTGGACTCGATTGCGGATGCTATGTCACATTTGGAGAGCCCCTGAAGTACCTAAACAGTTGAAATCCTGCACAAATAACCCCATTTTAGAAATTACACCCCCCCAAGGAATTTATCTAGATATGTGGTGAACACCTTGAACCCTCAGGGGTTTCACAGAATTTTATAATGTTGAGTCATGAATATTAAAAAAACAAATTTTTTCCCACAAAAATGTTATTTTAGCCCCAAATTTTCCCAAGGATGGAAAAATTGGACCCCAAAAAGTATGCCAATGCCATATATGTAGAGAAAAACTAGCTGGAAAAGGAATAAGGGCTATTTTGGTTGGTATAGGTTGCAGATACCATGTCACAGTTGAAGAGCCCCTGACATGCCAAAACAACAGAAACCCCCACAATTGATCCCATTTTGTAAACTACACCCCTCACGGAATTCATCTAGGTCAGTAATAAGTATTTTTAATCCTCAGGCGAGTCACAAACTCGTATAACACTGGGCTAAGTAAATTAAATATTACTATTTTCTCCATTAAAATGTTGCTTTCACACCAAGTTTTAAATTTTCAAAAGGGGCAATAGGAGAAAACAAACAATACAATTTATTATGCAATTTCTCCTGAGTACATCAATACCCCATAAGTAGTCGAAAACAACTTTTGAGGCACAGTGCTAAGCTCAGAAGGCAAGGAGCGCCATATTAAAGTGCATATTTTGCTGCACTGGTTTGAGGGTACCATGTCTAATTGGCAGAGCCCCTGGGGTTCCAGAACAGCAGAAACCTGCATAAGGGAACCCATTTTACAAATAACCTCTCTCAATGAACTTATCTAGAGGTGCAGTTATACTGACACCACAGGGGCGGTCACAGAATTTTATACCATTGGGCACTGAAGAAAAAATAATTACATTTTTATCACAAAAAAATAGTTTTAGTCCCATATTTTACATTTTCACACTGGGAAATGGGTAAAAAATGGAGCCAAAATGTGTCACACAATTTCTGCAGGATGTGGCAACACTCCATATGTGGCTGTACAGTACTGCTTAGCCAAACAGAGAGGGAAGGAGTGCTATTTGACTCTTGGAGAACAAATCATTGTATTTCAGAGATTTACACAAAATCTTTTAGAACAAATTGTTGTATTTCAGAGATTTACACAGAAACCCTGGAGTAATCACTCAGCATAGAGTGCAAGATAAATATGAACCGAGCCTAAGCAAGTGAAGAATTGGTTTTATTTATTTTTTACGCTGTTCCTCGTGTGGTATAAGTGATTAGACAAAGTTATTAGTTGGGTCGGTGCAATTACAGCGATACCAGATTTTTTATGTTTGGCTGCTGTCGTACACTAAAACATGTTTTTGTTTTTTTTTTCGCAAAAACAAGTTTTTGCATAGCCATATTTTGATAGCTATAATTTTTCCATATGTCAACTGACATTTTTATTGGTACCATTTTTGGGCACAGGACTTTTTTTATGGCTTTCTATTCAGAGTTTTGTGAGGAAGAATGAACAAACACAGCAAATCAGGAATTGTTTTTTGGGGGATTTTTTTATTGTCATTCTTTGTGTGGTAAAATGGATAACTAAGCTTTATTTTTCAGGTCAGTGTGATTACAGCGATACCACATTTATATTTTTTTTCTGTTTTGCTGCTTTTACCCAATAAAAAGTATTTTATAGAAAAAAATAATTGTTTTTGCATCACTTTATTCTGAGAGCTATAACTTTTTTATTTTTCTGCTGATGGAGCTGTATGGCAGCTTGTTTTTTTGCAGGACAAGATGACGTTTTCATCGGTACCATTTTTATTTACGTTTGACTTTTTGATCACATTTTATTCCACTTTTTGAAGTTTTTTTTAGGGTGTGCACTGAAGGGGTTAACTAATGTGACAGTTTTATAGGTCAGCAACATCGAAGTGGAAGAAAACAGCTGTCCAGTCCCAGGTGATGAGTTTCAAAGAACAAAGTTTTATTTACTATTATTTTATTCCGCCATCATAATGCAAAGATTCGACCTGTAAGGCCATGTTCACACTTTGCGGGTTTTACCGCGGATCCGCGGCGATTTTGATGCTGCGCGTCCGCAGCAGTTTCCATAGCGTTTACATTAACATGTAAACCCTATGGAAACCGCAAACCGCAGTGCACATGCTGCGGGAAAAAACGCGCAGAAACGCAGCGGTTTACAACCCGCAGCATGTCACTTCTTTGTGCAGAATCGCAGCGATTCTGCACCCATAGGAATGCATTGTTCTGCTTACTTCCCGCATGGGGCTGTGCCCACGATGCGGGAAGTAAGCGGATAATGTGCGGTTGCTACCCGGGGTGGAGGAGAGGAGACTCTCCTCCAGGCCCTGGGAAGCATAAATAGTGTAAAAAAAAAAAGAATTAAAATAAAAAATTATGCTATACTCACCTCTCAGCGCTGCACGCGGCCGTCCGGTCTCAGTTGCTGTGCGAGCAGGACCTGAGATGACGTCGCGGTCACATGACCATGACGTCGCGGTCACATGACCGTGACGTCACGAAGGTCCTTCTCGGCACAGCATCTTTGGAACCGGAGCGCCGCGTGCAGCGCCGAGGAGATCCGGACATCAGAGGGTGAGTATAAACCATTTTTATTATTTTTAACATACTATTGATGCTGCATATTGCTGCATATGCAGCATCAATAGTATAGGAGTAATCCCGCAGCGGAAATCACAAAACAAATCGCGATAAATCTGCAGGGATAACCGCAGCGGTTTTGCCCTGCAGATTTATCAATTCCGCTGCGGGAGAACCCGCAGAACACACCGCAAAGTGTGAACATGGCCTAATAGGTCTCTATCAAGTATACACAAAAACACCAGGGGCTGAATTATATAGTGTGGGGACCATATCTGTACCAATCACCATGAAAGTCAAACCCACTCATATTAAATACATCATATGTACAAATATTACACACACTCTAATTAAAATACATAGTCTACACATTGTGAATTTAAAAGGTGGAAAAAATCACCTATGTAATGCAGCACACCCATTGTTTACATAAATTGCTAAGAGTGATCAGCCAATCAGATAATGGCATCCCCATACTCATGGTTACCAAGACCCAATCACTCTAGAGTGGATCATAAATATGTAATTAGCACCATTAGGGGAGCCAATAGCGGATCGCCAAAAAAAGTGTGCCAAAATCATAAATAAACAGGCGTGACATAGTGATAGCCTATCACATCCAGTGATATGGCCGCATCATATTGTCATCACGGACCCGCAGACCTATCGTTACATCCCTCTCATACATGATCTGCCCACCATACCCACTCATCTCTCGCAATCACGTGTCACACAGGAGAGGTCAGTCACATGACATTCGGAATTTTTCCTGCTGCATCTTACCTAAAGTTGAGTGCTAGCTCTCTTACTATTAGTCACATGACATTCGTCACATGGCCACAAGCCCGATGATGCGCGAGCACAGTGCACACGTGTGGCCAGTGCACAACATTCAGCAACATCATAGGGTGTCCTCAAAGCCACAGTGGTAACCACGGCATCAAGACTTCCCCCATGATGTCAAGTGATCAACCCTTCCAGGTCATGTTATTGCGATTGTCACTAGCTGCAAAACATATGTGATTTATAGCAACTCATATTACCTAAAGCAATTCTAAATGTAAAAAATAGTGGGAGGGACAAGAACGTAAGGGGAGGAGTCAGATATAGACATAATTATTCATTATAATATATAATTATAATGAATAATTATGTTTTTATCTCGACTCCTCTCCTTACCTTCTTGATTGATTTTTACCATGTAGTGTACTAGAAATCAGGAAAAAAAATCCAAGTGTGGTGAAATTGCAAAAAAAAGTGCACTTCCACAATTTATTTATTTTTTTAACCATATTCACTAAATGCTAACCCTGAGCTTGCAATATGATTCTCCAGGTCATTCTGAGTTTGCAGATACCAAACAGCGATCATGTGACAAGGGCGCCGATGGACAGGGTTTGTGACGCGCCTCCGACGTACGCATTTTAAATGTTGCTGTCAGAGATTGACAGTGGCATTTAAAATGTTAACTGCTGTGGGTGGATTGCGATTCCAGCCACGGCTGTTAGGGGCACATGACAGCTGATCAAATCAGCTGTCATGTGCTGGAAAACACGCGGTCTCAGTGCCGGAGCCCTCATCAAATACAGTGACACAACCTATGACGTATCTATACATCATAGGTCATGAAGGGGTTAGAAGGGGGAAATCACTGTCTTCTTCTGCAAACCATGGTTATCTCCAACATGTGCAGTCATCATTTCTTTGCATCGAAAGGACTTTACAGGCAAGAACACTGATGCTTGTACGATTGCCCATAAATCAACTATTTATCAGATCATCAAAAACTTTCAAGAGAAAGGTTACATTTTGGTGAAGAAGGCTTCAGGGCACCCAAGAAAGTCTAGCAAGTGTTAGGAGTCTCCTAAAGAGAATTCAGATGTAAGACGAGTTCAACACCAGTGCAGAGCTTGCTCAGAAATGGCCGCAAGTGTCAGCGCATCTGCATTCACAGCTCGGAAAAGGCTTTGGAGACTGGCCTGGCATCAAGAAAGGTATCCAAGGAGCCAGTCGTATCAAAGGAAAACTTTAAAAGGGTCTTCCCATCTCCAAGATCATATCTCAATATGTAATAATATTAGCAAATACTTCCAATTAGAAATGTAGTATAGCTTTTCTGATTCACTACGTCTCTTTCCTCAGGTGCAGGCATTGCAGGACCTCATGCATCCATGGTTATGATCACTAGCAGCTAGCTAACACAGGTGCAGGCGTTGCAGGACGTTATGCATCCATGGTTACGATCACTAGCAGCTAGCTAAGGCTACTTTCACACTAGCGTCGTACTTGGCCCGTCGCAGTGCGTCGGGCCGATGTACCGACGCTAGCAGTGAATGCGCCGCACAACGGGGGCAGCCGATGCTGTTTTTCCACGCATCTGCTGCCCCATTGTGAGGTGCGGGGAGGTGTGGGAAGGTGGGGGCGGAGTTCTGGCTGCGCATGCGCGGTCGGAAATGGCGGTCCGTCGGCAGCAAAAAACGTCACATGTAACGTTTTTTGCAGCCGACGGTCGGCCACAACACGGCGCAACCATCGCACGACGGTTGCGACGTGTGGCAAAGCGTCGCAATGCGACGCTAATGCAAATCAATGGTGAAAAAACACATCCTGCAAGCACTTTTGCAGCATGCGTTTTTTCAACCAAACGACGCATAGCGACGTGCAGTGCATGACGCTAGTGTGAAAGAGGCCTAACACAGGTGCAGACATTGCAGGACCTTATGCATCCATGGTTACGATCACTAGCAGCTAGCTGTCATCTTATCAGTGGTCATAACCATGGATACCTAAGGCCCTGCAATGCTTGTGCAGCGCCCCAAAGACCTGGTCGTTGCAGTAACATCGCTCTGCCACTAAGGGGAGTGATGGTACGTCTGATTGCAGTGAAGGAGTTCACCTGACCAGGTATCACAGGCACCAATACACTTCACAGTGTGACCTCCAGGGGGAGCAAAGGGTACTATGTATTAGGCCACTCCTCGCAATCTGGTAAAACTGGGGGTTGGATAGGAAGTTAGAAAGAAGCTGACTGGGTTGGAACCAGGCAACATCCTGTGGCAGAGGGTGTTGTGGGGGAAGATTCAGGGGGGTCCCTGTCAGGGGTGGGATCCTGACAGAGGCCTAGCGAACAAGACAGAACGTTAAAGAACCGCGCCTGCACTACATTGCGGCGGTATCTCAAGAAAGGACAAGAAGCGAGGTTTATTGTGGAGAAGTGAGAAACGAGATCACAGCAAAAAGGAGATAATACCAGTAGGAGTCGAGCGGTAAGATCGAGGCAACATCCTACTGAGGTGCATAGCCGGTGGCCAGAACGCCGAGGAAGTATTAGGCTCCAAGCATTACTTCAAACCAACGACAGGACAGTTAATTATAGGTTGGCTGTCTCACCTAAGCAGACATAGGAGGCAATTGTGGGAGAGGGGCGACACTAGGGTCCCAGAAGAACTCCAGGCCTAACCATCATACGGGTGCGTCCTAGCCAAATCATCTGGGGGACGGAGAGAAGGAACATCAGAATAGAAACGAGAGTTGTGAGAAAGAACATCAGAAACAGACACAACAGTTGTGAGGACTATCCCGTGGTGCTTAGCAGGGAAGTACTACAACACACAGGCGCTAGAAGGTAGGCACCGATTTCCACCTGCAAAGGGAACTCTGGACGTGCCTTCGGACCGGCCGGTCTCAGCCAGCCCTGTTAGCAGTGCTCCGGATTGTGGATCCTGAAGCCTACAGTAAAGAGGTAAAGAGACTGCAACCCTGTGTCTTCGTTATTTCATCGCACCACCACCTTTAATTGGACGCCCCTTAGCAGGGTCACGGACCGGGTCAGGCCACCGTGACAACCCCAAGACCGAGACAGAGAGGCCCGGTACCGAGTGCCTCACGGCCCTGCGTCTGGGGGCGCTCCACTTGCACATGAGGAAAGAGATATAACGAATCAGAAAAACTATGCTACATTTCTAATTGGAGATATTTGCTAAAGATATTATTATTACAACTACTACATATTGGGATATGATCTTGGAGAAGGGAATACCCCTTTAAAGGCAGACTGACATTCTGCTGAAAGTACAGAAATTGGACTCCAGAGGACTTGGGAAAAGTAATTTTTTTCAAACGGTTTGGTACAGCTTGAAGAATGATTGTCTGGAGAAGAAAAGGTGAGCACTATCATGAGTCTTGTGACATGCCAACAGTAAAGCATCTTGAGACCATTCAAGTGTGCGGTTGACTTTCATCTAAGTGAGTGATCTCACTCACTATTTTACCTAAGAACACTGCCTGAATAATAATAGTGTCTAAATATTATCCTCCAAGAACAACTTTTCCGAATGATCCAGGAGCAATTTGGTGATTAACAATGCTTCTTCCAGCATCATGGAGACCATGTCTCAAGGCAAGGCAAAAGTGATAACTTAGAGGATCTTTGAGCAAAACATTGACATTTTGGGTCCACAACTAGAAAACGCTCCATATTTCAATCCCATTGAGACCCTTTGGTAAATCCACAAAAAGCAGATGGACAAACAAAAACACAAGAATTGTGATAAACACCAAGCACTGATTAGTAGGGTTGAGCGACTTTTATTTTTATAGGATCGGGTCGGGTTTCACGAAACCCGACTTTCTCAAAAGTCGGGTCGAGTGAAATCGGCCGATCCTATAAAAAAGTCTGGGTCGGGGTCGGCCGAAACACGAAACCCAATGCAGTGCAATGGGATAATATGGTTCCCAGGGTCTGAAGGAGAGGAAACTCTCCTTCAGGCCCTGGGATCCATATTAATGTGTAAAATAAAGAATCAAAATAAAAAATATTGATATACTCACCCTCGGACGCGCCCTGGTACTAACCGGCAGGCTTCCTTCCTAAGAATGAGCGCGTGAATGACCTGCGGTGACGTCGCGGCTTGTGATTGGTCGCGAGCGGTCACATGGACAAGCCACGACGTCATCTAAGGTCCTTCACGCGCTCTTAGGAAGGAAGGCTGCCGGAAAGAAGCAGGGCGCGTCCGAGGGTGAGTATATACCTAATAGGAATATACTCACCCTCGGACGCGCCCTGCTTCTTTCCGGCAGCCTTCCTTCCTAAGAATGAGCGCGTGAAGGACCTTAGATGACGTCGCGGCTTGTCCATGTGACCGCTCGCGACCAATCACAAGCCGCGACGTCACCGCAGGTCATTCACGCGCTCATTCTTAGGAAGGAAGGCTGCCGATTAGTATCAGGGCGCGTCCGAGGGTGAGTATATCAATATTTTTTATTTTGATTCTTTATTTAACACTTAAATATGGATTCCGATACCGATTCCCGATATCGCAAACATATCGGAACTCGGTATCGGAATTCCGATACCAGATTCAGAAGATCGCCGACCTCATGGCCGACCCCACACAGGGGTCGGGTCGGGTTTCATGAAACCCGACTTTGCCAAAAGTCGGCGACTTCTGAAAATGGCCGACCCGTTTCGCTCAACCCTACTGATTAGGTAAGAATGGGTTGTCATTAGTCAGGATTTGGCCTAGAAGCTATCTTGCATGTCAGGATGAATTAAAGAACTTTACACTCATAATTATACACTGCTCAAAAAAATAAAGGGAACACTAAAATCCCACATCCTAGAGTGTAATATTCCAGTTGTAAATCTTTATTCATTATATAGTGGAATGCGTTGAGAACAGTAAAACCTAAAAATGATCAATGTAAATGACAACTAATATCCCATGGAGGTCTGGAGTAGGAATGATACTCAAAATCAAAGTGGTAAATCAAATTGCAGGCTGATCCAACTTCAGTGGAAATGCCTCAAGACAAGGAAATGATGCTCAGTAGTGTGTGTGGCCTCCATGTGCCTGTATGACCTCCCTACAACGCCTGGGCATGTTCCTGATGATGCGGCAGATGGTCTCCTGAGGGATCTCCACCCAAACCTGGACTAAAGCATCCGCCAACTCCTGGACAGTCTGTGGTGCAACATGACGTTGGTGGATGGAGCGAGACATGATTTCCCAGATGTGTTCAATCAGATTTAGGTCTGGGGAACGGGCGGGCCAGTCCATAGCTTCAATGCCTTCATCTTGCAGGAACTGCTGACACACTCCAGCCACATGAGGTCTGGCATTATCCTGCATTAGGAGGAACCCAGGGCCAACCGTACCAGCATATGGTCTCACAAGGGGTCTGAGGATCTCATCTCGGTACCTAATAGCAGTCAGGCTACCTCTGGTGAGCACATGGAGGGCTGTGCGGCCATACAAAGAAATGCCACCCCACACCATTACTGACCCACTGCCAAACCGGTCATGCTGAAGGATGTTGCAGGCAGCATATCGCTCTCCACGGAGTCTCCAGACTCTGTCACATCTGTCACATGTATGAGCTGTACTACCTGAGCCACTTGTGTGGGTTGTAGAGTCTTATGCTACCATGAGTGTGAAAGCACAACCAACATTCAAAAGTAACCAAAACATCAGCCAGAAAGCATTGGTAGTGAGATGTGGTCTGTGGTCCCCACCTGCAGAACCACTCCTTTATTGAGTGTGTCTTGATAATTGCCAATAATTTCCATCTGTTGTCTATTCCATTTGCACAACAGCTTGTGAAACTGATTGTCAATCAATGTTGCTTCCTAAGTGGACAGTTTGATTTCACAGAAGTTTGATTTACTTGGAGTTATATTCTGTTGTTTAAGTGTTCCCGTTATTTTTTTCTGCAGTGTATTTCTGTAATCATCAAAACATCTAAGATCTAAATACAATAGAGCAGTGAAAACCAAAATTTTTGTCAGTCTCAAAACTTTTGGCCTTGACTGTAGACTAAAGAGGGCCAAAAACACCAATATCGGCCAACAATCTAATGTAAAAAACACCATAAGAGGAAAAACCTCCACTAACTTCTAGAAATAAAAACCAGTACACAGGTAAAGGTGCTTACCTGTCGCGGCCTCCAAACAAATGTACTATCAAGGTGCAGCGGACCCAAGTTAAGATGGCAACTACACAGGTGCAATAATACCGATGAGGCAGCCAGCCTACAATCAGGGATTGGCCGCTTGGCACACCAGTGCAGACAAATAAACTGTATGTGGCATGTTCACACAGAAATGCAGAACATCTGACTCAAAGCCTACTAGTGACACCATATGGCGGGCTTAATCAGTGCTGACTAATGCATCCTGTGTGAACAGTGGCCACAGTATACAAAGCCAACTAGGGTCCAACTGCACCCCGAAAGATATAAAGTGCACGAAAACATAATAATGTATGCAAGGTATTGGTTTATATTATGGCCACAATACTTAAGCCGGCAACCCGCGTCAAGGGTCCTTGTATCTTGCCGGTCCTACTCTAAACAAAAAACACCATAAGAGGAAAAACCTCCACTAACTTCTAGAAAAAAAAACAGTACACAGGTAAAGGTGCTTACCTGTCGCGGCCTCCAAACAAATGCACTATCAAGGTGCAGCGGACCCAAGTTAAGATGGCAAATACACAGGTGCAATAATACCGATGAGGCAGCCAGCCTACAATCAGGGATTGGCCGCTTGGCACACCAGTGCAGACAAATAATCTGTATGTGGCATGTTCACACAGAAATGCCGAGCATCTGACTCAACCAATACCTTGCATACATTATTATGTTTTTGTGCACTTTATATCTTTCGGGGTGCAGTTGGACCCTAGTTGGCTCTGTATACTGTGGCCGCTGTTCACACAGGATGCATTAGTCAGCACTGATTAAGCCCGCCATATGGCGTCACTAATAGGCTTTGAGTCTATTATGGGGGAAAGAGTAAAGGTACCTTCACACGAAACGACTTTGTAACGATATCGCTAGCGATCCGTGACGTTGCAGCGTCCTCGCTAGCGATATCGTTTAGTTTGACACGCAGCAGCGATCAGGATCCTGCTGTGATGTCGCTGGTCGCTGAATAAAGTCCAGAACTTTATTTGGTCGTCCGATCGCTGTGTATCGTTGTGTTTGAAAGCAAAAGCAACGACACCAGCGATGTTTTACACTGGTAACCAGGGTAAACATCGGGTTACCAAGCGCAGGGCCGCGCTTAGTAACCCGATGTTTACCCTGGTTACCAGCGTAAAAGTAAAAAAAACAAACAGTACATGCTCACCTGCGCGTCCCCCAGCGTCTGCTTCCTGACACTGACTGAGCGCCGGCCCTAAAGTGAAAGTGAAAGCACAGCGGTGACGTCACCACTGTGCTGTTAGGGCCGGAGCTCAGTCAGTGTCAGGAAGCAGACGCTGGGGGACGCGCAGGTGAGCATGTACTGTTTGTTTTTTTTACTTTTACGCTGGTAACCAGGGTAAACATCGGGTTACTAAGCGCGGCCCTGCGCTTAGCAACCCGATGTTTACCCTGGTTACCCGGGGACCTCGGCATCGTTGGTCGCTGGAGAGCGGTCTGTGTGACAGCTCTCCAGCGATCAAACAGCGACGCTGCAGCGATCGGCATCGTTGTCGCTATCGCTGCAGCGTCGCTTCGTGTGAAGGTACCTTAAGATTCGACTTGTTAAATTTCAAAAGTTTAATCCTTTTGTTCAACACAGAGATAAGTCTATACCAGCTGCGCTCTCTATGAGAACACACGAGCGTTTTGCTGACTGTGCTTATGTATGAGGAAGCTGGGAAAGATGGCTGTCACCCAAACAATCATTCAACTGACAGCTATCTAATGTGTAAAAGACTGTTTAGCTGTGTAGACACTAAGCCTCTGCATAAACTTTAGATCATTAGTAGATCCTGTTGACATAGCAAATATCTAATGTATGTGACAAATATTACATGCATTTAACAATGCATATCTTTGTTTGTAAAAAAAATTTTTGTTGCAGACATCGCTTAAATAAAAAATAAACTTTGTGCCAGAAATAGTTCATGTTAACAGTACAGAAACTGTTAAAGATAAGTTTAGAGCGCCACCTACTGAGCGTTACAGAAAAGAAAGGTAAAAAGAATCTTTAGTTAGATATCTGCACAAGGTCTTCATCACACCTTTTCAGCTGGCACACAAGGATCTCCGACACTAGCTAGCATTGCAAAGAGAAGAAAGGCACTGTCTACCATATTTCTGGAATGTTGGGTACATTTTCCATTTTGCATTAGAAAAAAAACCTCCCTTCAGAGAGAGAACCTGTTTGAGATTTAATATTGTTCTTCTATGATTTTCAAATTATGCCCATAATTGTAATTGTTGTTATCAGGTTTAGAATGAACAAAACAAATTATAGAAAAAACATTACAGAACAAAATATAGTAAAACTAAATGAAACAATTTCGTGAAAATACAGCAGTAAACTATAGAAATGAAAAATAACTTAGTTTTTGAGAAGTTAGAGAACTTTTAATTATAAGCCAGCTGCTTGTTTAACAAGTACTTCTACCTATATATGATGTTGAGAAAACCCCTTTAATTGTGGGGAAGACCCCTTTATCTCTATGACAAGTGCTCAGGCTCATATCAATTATATATTTTTTACAAAATAAAACCAGATACTTACTTTTACTGGGACAGATTTAATTATAATGTCTTAAAATGAGCTTATAATTATTAGATTAGATGTGCACATTTCTCACAGTTCTTTATGTTGTATGCCATAGTAATGCACTGTGACTATCACCTATCATGCATGGTGTGATCTGATATCTATGTATTGATAATAACTGGCTTTGCAATAAAGCTTGTGATTATAATATAACTTCTGAATAGTGATTATTAAGAGATCGAGAAGTAGTAGACTAATATTAGGTTCAATGATCAAAGAGAAAACTGCAGGATTTCAGATTCTTGTTATTTGTTGTAATAGTCACACAGATTTAAAAATAAAAACGCCACCAAAAAAATTTATTCGTTATGTACCATAAAAAATAACTAGGTTATTTTCTAATCACACATTCCCTTTAACCCCTTAACGACCGCCGATACGCCTTTTAACGGCGGCCGCTAAGGGTACTTAAACCACTGCGCCGTTAATTAACGGCGCTGTGGAAAAAGTGAATAGCGCCCCCCAGAGTCGGATTTTCTCTGGGGTCTCGGTTACCGGGGGTAGCCGAGACCCCAGAGAACATGATTCGGGGGTTTTTTACCGACCCCCGAGTTGCGATCGCTGGTAATTAACCGTTTACCAGCGGTCACAAAAAAAAACCAAAACGCGATTTCCCATTTAATTTCTCTGTCCTCCGATGTGATCGCACATCAGAGGACAGAGAAATGGGGTCCCTGATCGCCCCCGATGGCCCCCCGATACTCACCTGTCTCCCCCGGTGCTCCTCGTGGCTCCCGATGGGCGCCGCCATCTTCTTCCGGCAAAAAAATGGCGGGCGCATGCGCAATGCGCCCGCCGGCCGGCACCAGGGAGATCTTTGGGGTCTCGGCTGCTGGGGGTAGCCGAGACCCCAAAGAACATGATCGGGGTCGGTTTTACCGACCCCTGTTTTGCGATCGCCGGTAATTAACTGTTTACTGGCGACCGCAAAAAAAAGAGAACAGAGAAATAGGGGGATTCGGGGACCCTATCATACTTACCGGTGTCCCTGGGTTCTCCTGCATCCTCTCCTGCCGGCCGGCTTCTTCCTATGGAAAGAAAATGGCGGGCGCATGCGCAGTGCGCCCGCTCTCTGCTGCCATCTGCCGGCCGGCAGGAGAGAGGAGTTGGGGCTAAAATTAGGGTTAGGGCTAGGGTTGGGGCTAAATTTAGGGTTAGGGTTGGGGCTAAATTTAGGGTTAGGGCTGGGGCTAAATTTAGGGCTAGGGTTAAGGTTGGGGCTAAAGTTAGGGCTAGAGTTAGAGTTGGGGCTAAAGTTAGGGTTAGGGTTGGGTCTAAAGTTAGGACTAGGGTTGCGGCTAAAGTTAGGGTTAGAGTTAGGATTAGGGTTTGGATTAGGGTTGGCATTAGGGTTAGGTTTGGGATTAGGGTTAGGTTTGGGATTAGGGTTAAGGTTAGGGTTGGGATTAGGGGTGTATTGGGATTAGGGTTAGGTTTGAGGTTAGGGTTGAGATTAGGATTAGGGGTCTGTTGGATTTAGGGTTCTGATTAGGGTTCTGGTTGTTTTGGGGTTAGGGTTGCGATTATCCTTAGGGTTGTGATTAGGATTATGGATCGGGTTAGCATTAGGGTTAGGCCTCTTTCACACTTCAGTCTTTTGGCGTCAGTCTGAAACCGCCATTTTCGTCAAATAGCTGATCCGCCATTTTTTTTGGCGTATCTGCTATTTTCCCATAGACATGCATTAGCGACGGATTGTGGCGGATGGTCGTCCGTTCCATCCGCCATGCGACGGATCCGTCGAGATTTGGCAGACGTCATCTAGACATTGACGGCCATTGTAACGTTTTTTGTCTACGCCGAAATTGTGGTTCGCGACGGATCCGTCGCTTTCGTCATTCCATAGAATAGCCGCCTATGGGCGACGGATCCGTCGTTACCATCATTTCGGCGGATCCGTCGCCCCAATCCACTTTTTCAATTGCGCATGCTCCAAAAAGTAGATACTTTTCCCAGACAACCCCCAAGTAACGGATCTGTCAAAAAAACGGATCCGTTAGAACCGTTTTCTCAACAATTGTGACGGATCCGTCGATCCGTCACTATGTCGGAGCTGACTGACGCCAAACAACTGAAGTGTGAAAGAAGCCTTAGGGGTGTGTTGGGGTTAGGGTTGGAGTTAGATTTGGGGGGTTTCCACTGTTTAGGTACATCGGGGGTCTCTAAACGCCACAGCCAATTTTGCGCTCAAAAAGTCAAATGGTGCTCCCTCCATTCCGAGCTCTGCCGTACACCCAAACAGTGGTTTACCCCCACATATGGGGCATCAGCGTATTTGGGATAAATTGGACAACTTTTGGGGTCCAATTTATCTTGTTACCCTTGTGAAAATAAAAACTTGGGGGCTAAAAAATCTTTTTTGTGGAAAATTTTTTTTTTTTTATTTTCACGACTCTGCATTATAAACATCTGTGAAGCACTTGGGCATTCAAAGTTCTCACCACACATCTAGATAAGTTCCTTGGGTGCTCTAGTTTCCAAAATGGGGTCACTTGTGGGGGGTTTCTACTGTTTAGGTACATCAGGGGCTCTGCAAACGCAACATAACGCCCGGAGACCATTCTATCAAAGTCTGCATTCCAAAACGGCGCTCCTTCCCTTCCGAGCTCTGCCATGCGCCCAAACAGTGGTTTACCCAACATATGGGGTATCAGCCTACTCAGCATAAATTGCACAATAAATTTTGGGGTCCAATTTCTCCTGTTACCCTTGAGAAAATAAAAAATTGCAGGCTAAAAAATCATTTTTGAGGAAAAAAAAAAAAGGATTTTTTATTTTCACGGCTCTACTTTATAAATTTCTTTGAAGCACTTGGAGGGTTTAAAGTGCTCACCACACATCTAGATAAGTTCCTTAAGTGGTCTACTTTCCAAAATGGGGTCACTTGTGGGGGGTTTCTACTGTTTAGGCACATCAGGGGCTCTCCAAACGCGACGTGGTGTCCGATCTCAATTCCAGCCAATTCTACATTGAAAAAGTAAAACGGCACTCCTTCTCTTCCAAGCTCTGCGGTGCGCCCAAACAGTGGTTTACTCCCACATATGGGGTATCGACGTACTCAGGAGAAATTGCACAACAACTTTTGGGGTATAATTTCTCCTGTTACCCTTGTCAAAATAAAAATTTGGGGGCAAAAAGATCATTTCTGTAGAAAAAATGCGACTTTATATTTTCAAGACTCTACGCTATAAACTTCCGTGAAGCACCTGGGGGTTTAAAGTGCTCACCATACATCTAGATAAGTTCCTTAAGGGGTTTAGTTTCCAAAATGGTGTCACTTGTGGGGGGATTCCACTGTTTAGGCACATCAGGGGCTTTCCAAACGCGACATGGCGTCCGATCTCAATTCCAGCCAATTCTACATCGAAAATGTAAAACGGCACTCCTTCTCTTCCAAGCTCTGCAGTGCGCCCAAACAGTGGTTTACCCCCACATATGGGGTATCGATGTACTCAGAAGAAATTGAACAACAACTTTTGTGGTCTAATTTCTCCTGTTACCCTTGTGAAAATAAAAATTTGTGGGCGAAAAGATCATTTTTGTAGAAAAAATGTGATTTTTTATTTTCACGGCTCTACGTTATAAACTTCTGAGAAGCACCTGGGGGTTTAAAGTGCTCACCACACATCTAGATAAGTTCCTTTAGGGGTCTAGTTTCCAAAATGGTGTCACTTGTGGGGGGATTCCACTGTTTAGGCACATCAGGGGCTCTCCAAACGCGACATGGCGTCCGATCTCAATTCCAGCGAATGCTACATCGAAAAAGTAAAACGGCACTCCTTCTCTTCCAAGCTCTGCAGTGCGCCCAAACAGTGGTTTACCCCCACATATGGGGTATCGGCATATTCAGGAGAAATTGCTCAACAACATTTATGGTTAAATTTCTGTTTTTACACTTGTGAAAATAAAAAAAAATGGTTCTGATGTAAAATGTTTGCAAAAAAAGTTAAATGTTCAGTTTTGCCTTCCACATTGTTTCAGTTCCTGTGAAGCACGTAAAGGGTTAATAAACTTCTTGAATGTGATTTTGAGCACCTTGAGGGGTGCAGTTTTTAGAATGGTGTCACACTTGGTTATTTTCTATCATATAGACCCCTCAAAATGACTTCAAATGTGATGTGGTCCCTAAAAAAAAATGGTGTTGTAAAAATGAGAAATTGCTGGTCAACTTTTAACCCTTATAACTCCCTAACAAAAAAAAAATTTGTTTCCAAAATTGTGCTGATGTAAAGTAGACATGTGGGAAATGTTACTTATTAACTATTTTTTGTGACATATCTCTCTGATTTAAGGGCATAAAAATACAAAGTTTGAAAATTGCTAAATTTAAAATTTTTTTTGCCATATTTCCATTTTTTTCATAAATAATCGCAATATCGAAGAAATTTTACCACTAACATGAAGTACAATATGTCACGAAAAAACAACTATACAATTGCATGCTGTCTAAACTGAAGCCTAAACAGTCAAGCAGAACAAAGTTAAAGGGAATCTGTCACCACATTTGACCTATCTAAACTATTAATATGGGCATACAGGTTATAAACTGCTGAAAAAAATGATACCTGTATGTCTCATATCAGGTGCCTTGTTGCTGAGAAGTCATCTTTTATCACTTTATATAAATGACCTCTTCCAGGCTCTGGGGAGGATGATGCCTGAAGATAACTCTAATTCCATTAACCTTTTCGCTATTATAGAAACCTGGATCCAGCATTCAGACACCACCGCCGCTCTCTCGCTTGGTGGGCTGAAATTTTCATATACCACCAGACCTGAGAACAGACAGGGTGGAGGTGTTGGTTTGCTCCTTTCATCACAATGTGCTTTCCAGGTCATCCTCCCCAGTTCCCTCACTTAAATTTCCTTCCTTTGAAGTCCATGCGTCAGACTCTTTAAGCCCTTCTCCTTGCGAGTGGCGGTTGTTTATCGCCCTCCTGGCTCCTCCTGCCAGTTTCTAGACCACTTTGCCACCTGACTTACTCACTTTCTATCCTGTGACATCCCCGCCCTTATCATGGGAGACTTTAACATCCCCATCAATGATCCCCTCTCCCAATCTGCCTCTCATCTTCTTTCTCGAACTTCTTCATTCGGCCTCTCACAGTTTGCTAATTCTCCTACGCATGAGGACGGGAATACTCTGGACCTGGTTTTCTCCCATCCTGGCTCGCTGCATGACTTTACTAACTCCCCTCTCCTGCTCTCGGACCACAACCTTCTTTCCTTCTCTGTCAAGAATTGTCTTCTCACCCGGAACATCCCCACCTACCACACTTATCGGAATACATGTACCATTAATACCCAGCAGCTTATGGACAATCTCCACACATCTTTAGCCCCCATCTCCTCCCTCTCCTGTCCAGACTTAGCATTGTCACACTTCAATAATACACTGAAGAATCCCCTAGATGAAGCAGCACCTTCTACACACAGAAAGACCCGACAGACAACGGCAGCCCTGGTGTTGTGAATTCCATTCTTGAACTCCCTCCTGTGGTCATGAATGATACTTCGGCGAGTTCTGTCCATGGACTCCCTCTGGTGGCTGTGAGTGGAACTGCTGGTTCTGAAGTTGCCTCCTCAGCTGCCCTCGTTTGCGGCTGGGTTGGCTTCTCTATTTAACTCCACTCAGATCGTTACTCCATGCCAGCTGTCAATGTATTAGCACTGGTTCAGATCTCTCTCGGATCTTTCTGATGACCTGTCTACTTCAGCAGAAGCTAAGTCCCTGCTAGTTCATTTGTTGTTCATATTGTACTGAATATACTTCTTAGTACTTGCTAAGTTCTAGTCCAGCTTGCTAACATGATATTGCCTTGCTAGCTGGAAGCTCTGGGTTGCAGAGTGGCACCTCCGCACCGTGAGTCGGTGCGGGGGTCTTTTTGCACACTCTGCGTGGCTTTTTGTAGTTTTTTGTGCTGACCGCATAGATCCCTTTCCTATCCTCAGTCTATCTAGTAAGTCTGGCCTCCTTTGCTGAAACCTGTTTCATCCCTGTGTTTATGACTTTCCTCTTAACTCACAGTTAATATATGTGGGGGGCTGCCTTTACCTTTGGGGAATTTCTCTGAGGCAAGGTAAGGCTTATTTTCCTATCTTTAGGGGTAGTTAGCTCTTAGGCTGTGAAGAGGCGTCTAGGGAGAGTTAGGTACGCTCCACAGCTATTTCTAGTGTGTGTGTTATAGGATTAGGATTTGCGGTCAGCAGAGTTCCCACTTCCCAGAGCTCGTCCTGTCTTCTAGTTTAACCATCAGGTCATTCCAGGTGCACCTAACCACCAGGTCCATAACACCCTGGCACACTATGCAAACATGCTTTCTTCAGCATTGCTCAAGGTGTGCAGAGCGGCAGTGGAGAAAATCTCTCTTAGCAGAAGACTTCATCCACTATAAGTTCATGCTCAAAACCTATAACTCTGCCCTTCATCTGGCCAAACAATCCTACTTCACCACCCTCATCACCTCACTATCCAACAACCCAAATCGACTTTTTGAAACCATAAACTTCCTCCTGAAGCCTAAAGTACAGACCCCCATCACCAACCTCAGCAGTGAGGATCTGGCCACTAATTTCCTAGAAAAAATCAACCACATCCATCAGGATATCTCAGCCCAATCTCCTCACTGCCTGGATCACCTTCACTGCCGCACCTTAAGCTCACTAGACATCTTTGAGCCTGTTTCAGAAGAAGTTTCCAATCTCCTCGCTTCTGCTCGGCCTACAACCTGCAACAGTGACCCCATTCCTTCACATCTCCTGCAGTCTCTCTCACCAGTGGTCACCACTCACCTGACTAAAATATTTAACCCCTCTCTTTCTTCGGGTATCTTTCCCTCCTCATTTAAACATGCTATCATAACCCCTTTACTTAAAAAGCAATCCCTGGAACACAACTGCACTGCTAACTACAGACCTGCCTCTAACCTTTCCTTCATCTCTAAACTCCTGGAACGCTTGGTCCACTCCCATCTAATCTGCTATCTCTCAGATAACTCTCTTCTCGACCCCTTACAATCTGGTTTCCGCTCTTTACACTCCACTGAAACTGCCCTCACTAAAGTCTCTAATGATCTAATAACAGCTAAATCCAAAGGTCATTGCTGATTCTCCTGGATCTCTCTGCCGCATTTGACACTGTGGATAACCAGCTCCTCCTCAATATGCTCCGCTCTATAGGCCTCAAGGAAACAGCCCTCTCCTGGTTCTCCTCCTACCTCTCTGACCGCTCCTTAACTGTATCTTTTGCCGGCTCCTCTTCCTCTCCTCGTCCCCTTACTATTGGGGTTCTGCAGGGCTCAGTCCTAGGCCCCCTCCTCTTCTCTCTATACACTGCCCCTATTGGACAATCAGCAGATTTGGGTTCCAGTATCATCCCTATGCTGACGACACCCAATTATACACTTCTTCCCCTGACATCACCCCTACCCTAATTCAAAATACCAAGGATTGTCTGTCTGCTGTCTCTAACATCATGTCCTTCCTCTATCTGAAACTAAATCTTTCCAAAACGGAACTTCTTGTGTTTCTCCAGTCTACTAACCTCACTCTACCCAACATCGAAATTACCCTGGAGGGTTCAACCATAACTCGCAAGCAGCATGCCCGCTGTCTTGGGGTCATAATCGACACCGAACTTTCATTTACCCCCTATATCCGATCACTCACTCGCTCTTGTCACCTGCATCTTACAAACATCTCCAGAATCCGACCTTTTCTCACCTTTGAAACGGCTAAGACTCTTATGGTCGCTAATATTCATTCTCGTCTGGACTACTGCAACTCTCTTCTGATCGGTCTCCCTCTTACCAAACTTTCTCCTCTCCAATCCATCTTGAATGCGGCAGCCAGGGTCAGATTTATGTCCAGCCGCTTCACCGATGTCTCTATCTTGTGCCAGTCATTACACTGGCTACCCATTCGCTACAGGATCCAGTATAAACTCATCTCTCTCACCACAAAGCTCTCCACAGTTCTGCACCGCCTTATATCTCCTCTCTCATCTGTCTATCACCCTACACGTGCCCTCCGTTCTACAAATGACCTAAGACTAACATCTCCCGTGATCCGAACCTCGCACCTCCGTCTCCAAGACTTCTCTCGTGCTGCGCCAGCTCTCTGGAATGCACTTCCCCAGATGATCAGACTGATACCTAGCCCCGACCTATTCAAGCGCGCTTTGAAAACCCATCTATTCAAACAAGCCTACCACATCAACTACTCCGTAAACTAACTTTGCCCTGTTCCCTCCTTCCAAATATTATTCTGAATCTGCACCCTACTATTCATCTGTCTCCACACCCCCCCATGCACATGATAACTGCACTTGATACTTGACTACTGCACTTAAACACACGGGCTGATGACCGGATCATGCAGCTTTATATGAAAATCCCTATTTATTATAATTGCCAGACCTGAAATAACAAGCACTTTTCACCTATTGTGTCCCCCCATTTCCTTGTAGATTGTAAGCTTGCAAGCAGGGACCTCACCCCTAATGTCACTGTTTAACTTGTCTTAACTTTTATTGAATTTATTGTCTGTACATGTCCCCGCTTAATTGAAAAGTGCTGCGGAATATGTTGGTGCTATATAAATAAAAATTATTATTAAAATTATTAATTATTATAACCATGCCTCCAGAGCTTATTTTATATAAAAGGGGGAGTTACCAGTGTGATGTGTGATGGCCGCTCTCTGCTCTCCTGATCTCACTGCAGAGCTGTGTGTGACTATACCTGACACATCTGCAGGTTCCTTCCAGTGCTTCAGCTTCCATCTCACAGGCAGACAAGGTTGCTATATTGTTGCAATACAGCAGAACTGTGAGAGAAGCAAAAAATGTGTTTGCAGGAAGACACAAGAAGGCGCCCTCTGCCTGAACAGTCACAGCCAGAAGACCCGGAAGACACAGCGGAGCGCGGCGGTGGAACAGGGACAGGTGAATTTCGCAAGTGCCAGGGGCCCAAGCCAGCGGTGACACCAGCACCTGGCCCCCAGTGACGAGAGGTGAGTATGTCATTTTTTTTTTATTGCAGCAGCAGCATATGGGGCATTTTATTCTATGGAGCATCTTATGGGGCCATCAACCTTTATGGAGCATTATATAGGGCATATTATTCTATGGAGCATCTTATGGGGCCATCATTAACATTACATGGGGCATATTTTAATATGAAGCATCTTATGGGGCCACTATTAACCTTTGTGCAGCATTATATGGGTCATATTTTTTGTAAGGAGGATCTTATGGGGCCCATCATGAACTTTATGGAGCATAATATGGGGCGTATTTTGTATAGAGCATCTTATGGGGCTCCTGATTCAATATGGATTTTAAAAAACATTTAACCTACTGATGTCTCAATTAATTTTACTTTTATTGGTATCTATTTTTATTTTTGAAATTTACCAGTAGCTGCTGCATTTACCACCCTAGGCTTATACTCGAGTCAATAAGTTTTTCCAGTTTTTTTGTGGCAAAACTAGGAGTCTTGGCTTATACTAGGGCAGCTTATACTCAAGTATACACAGTATATTGCTCTAAAGTGTGCACTAATGATCAGTCCCCTGAAGCAGACAGTATACTCCACCATCATGCATCACCATTCATAGATAAAAGATATCAATACTCGGGCATGGTCTCAAGGTAGTTCTTTCTTCATTATATGGTTATATTACCGTGTCTTTTAACCCCTTTCTGACATCGGACGTACTATCCCGTCGAGGTGGGGTGGGCCTGTATGACCACCAACGGGATAGTACGTCCAGCGCAATCGGCCGTGTTCACGGGGGGAGCGCGGCCGATCGCGGCCGGGTGTCAGCTGACTATCGCAGCTGACATCCGGCACTATGTGCCAGGAGTGGTCACGGACCGCCCCCGGCACATTAAACCCCGGCACACTGCGATCGTACATGATCGCAGTGTTCCGGCGGTATAGGGAAGCATCGCGCAGGGAGGGGGCCCCCTGCGGGCTTCCCTGAGACCCCCGGAGCAACGCAGCCACGGATCCAAGATGGCCGCAGCATCCGGGTCCTGCAGGGAGGTGGCTTCACTGCGCCTGCTCATAGCAGGCGCCGAGAAGCCTCCAGGAGCTGTGCAGCAAAGTGTCAGATACACTACACTATAACATCATGCCCGCCCCCCCCCCCCCCCCCCCCCGGGGCAATGTTATAGTGTAAAAAAAAAAAATTTGCACATGTGTAAAAAAAAAAAAAAAAAAAAAAACCCCCAAAATTTAAATATATTGTTCCTATAAATACATTTCTTTATCTAAATAAAAAAAACAAACAATAAAAGTACACATATTTAGTATCGCCGCATCCGTAGCGACCCGACCCATAAAACTGTCCCACTAGTTAACCCCTTCAGTGAACACCGTAAAAAAAAAGTGGCAAAAAACGCTTTATTATCATACCGCCAAATAAAAAGTGGAATAACACGTGATCAAAAAGACGGATATAAATAACCATGGTACCGCTGAAAACGTCATCTTGTCCCACAAAAAAACGAGCCTCCATACAGCGTCATCAAAGTAAAAATAAAAAAGATATAGTCCTCAGAATAAAGCGATGCAAAAATAATTATTTTTTCTACAAAATAGTTTTTATCGTATAAAAGCACCAAAACATAAAAAAAATAAATGAGGTATCGCTGTAATCATACTGACCCAAAGAATAAAACTGCTTTATCCATTTTACCAAACGAGGAACGGTATAAACGCCTCCCCCAAAAGAAATTCAAGAATAGCTGGTTTTTGGTCATTCTGCCTCACAAAAATCGGAATAAAAAGCGATAAAAAAATGTCACGTGCCCGAAAATGTTACAAATAAAAATGACAACTTGTCCCGCAAAAAACAAGACCTCACATGACTATGTGGACCAAAATATGGAAAAATTATAGCTCTCAAAATGTGGTAACTAGTGTTGAGCGATACCGTCCGATACTTGAAAGTATCGGTATCGGAAAGTATCGGCCGATACCGGCAAAGTATCGGATCCAATCCGATACCCGATACCAATACAAGTCAATGGGACTCAAGTATCGGACGGTATTCCTGATGGTTCCCAGGGTCTGAAGGAGAGGAAACTCTCCTTCAGGCCCTGGGATCCATATAAATGTGTAAAAGAAAGAATTAAAATAAAAAATATCGCTATACTCACCTCTCCGACGCAGCCTGGACCTCAGCGAGGGAACCGGCAGCGTTGTTTGTTTAAAATTTGCGCTTTTACTTGGTTACGTGAAGTCCCGGCTTGTGATTGGTCAGGGCGGCCATGTTGCCGGGACGCGGACCAATCACAGCAAGCCGTGACGAAATTACGTCACGGCTTGCTGTGATTGGTCCGCGTCCCGGCAACATGGCCGCCATTAACCAATCACAAGCCGGGACGTCACGGGAGGCTGGACACGCGCCCATTTTAAAAAGCGCGCGTGTCCAGCCTCCAGTGACATCCCGGCTTATGATTGGTCACGGCGCCATGTTGCCGGGACGCGGACCAATCACAGCAAGCCGTGACGAAATTACGTCACGGCTTGCTGTGATTGGTCCGCGTCCCGGCAACATGGCCGCCATTAACCAATCACAAGCCGTGACGTCACGGGAGGCTGGACACGCGCGCTTTTTAAAATGGGCGCGTGTCCAGCCTCCCGTGACGTCCCGGCTTGTGATTGGTTGCGCCGCGGTCAACCAATCACAAGCCGGGAGGCTGGACACGCGCGCATTTTAAAATTTTAAAATGGGCGCGTGTCCAGCCTCCCGGCTTGTGATTGGTTGACCGCGGCGCAACCAATCACAAGCCGGGACGTCACGGGAGGCTGGACACGCGCCCATTTTAAAATGCGCGCGTGTCCAGCCTCCCGTGACGTCACGGCTTGTGATTGGTTGCGTCTCCCATGTGACTGCGACGCAACCAATCACAAAGCCGGGACGTAATTTTAAAATCCTTAAGGACCTGAAATTACGTCACGGCTTGCTGTGATTGGTTGTGTCTCCCATGTGACTGCGACGCAACCAATCACAACGCCGGAACGTAATTTTAAAATCCTGAAGGACCTGAAATTACGTCACGGCTTGCTGTGATTGGTTGCGTCCCGGTCACATGGGCGGCACGCAACCAATCACAAGCCGGGACTCACGTAAAGGAAAGAAAAGCGCGAATTTTAAACAAAGAACGCTGCCGCTTCCCTCGGTAAGGTGCAGGCTGCGTCGGAGAGGTGAGTATAGCAATATTTTTTATTTTAATTCTCTCTTTTACACATTTTTACATTAATGTTGTTTCGATACCGATACCCGATATCACAAAAATATCGGATCTCGGTATTGGAATTCCGATACTTGCAGTATCGGAATGCTCAACACTAGTGGTAACGCAAAAAATATTTTTTGCAATAAAAAGCGTCTTTCAGTGTGTGACGGCTGCCAATCATAAAAATCTGCTAAAAAACCCGCTATAAAAGTAAATCAAACCCCCCTTCATCACCCCCTTAGTTAGCGAAAAATTAAAAAATTAAAAAAATTCATTGATTTTCATTTTCCCATTAGGGTTAGGGTTAGGGCTAGGGTTAGGGCTAAGGTTAGGGCTAGGGTTAGTGCTAGGGTTAGGGCTAGGGTTAAGGCTACAGTTAGGGTTGGGGCTAAAGTTAGGGTTAGGGTTGGGGCTAAAGTTAGGGTTAGAGTTTGGATTACATTCACGGTTGGGAATAGGGTTGGGGATTAGGGTTAGGGGTGTGGTTAGGGTTACCTTTGGGATTAGGGTTAGGGATGTGTTTGGATTAGGGTTTCAGTTATAATTGGGGGGTTTTCACTGTTTAGGCACATCAGGGGCTCTCCAATCGCGACATGGCGTCCGATCTCAATTCCAGCCAATTCTGCGTTGAAAAAGTAAAACAGTGCTCCTTCCCTTCCGAGCTCTCCCGTGCGCCCAAACAGGGGTTTACCCCAACATATGGGGTATCAGCGTACTCAGGACACATTGGACAACAACTTTTCGGGTCCACTTTCTCCTGTTACCCTTGGGAAAATACAAAACTGGGGGCTAAAATATAATTTTTGTGGAAACAAAAAGGATTTTTTATTTTCACTGCTCTGCGTTATAAACTGTAGTGAAATACTTGGGGTTCAAAGTTCTCACAAGACATTTAGATAAGTTCCTTGGGGGGTCTAGTTTCCAATATGGGGTCACTTGTGGGGGGTTTCTACTGTTTAGGTACATTAGGGGCTCTGCAAACACAATGTGACACCTGCAGACCAATCCATTTAAGTCTGCATTTGAAATGACGCTCCTTCCCTTCCGAGCTCTGCCATGCGCTCAAACAGTGGTTCCCCCCCACATATGGGGTATCAGCGTACTCAGGACAAATTGGACAACAAATTTTCGGGTCTAATTTCAACTGTTACCCTTGGAAAAATACAAAACTGGGGGCTAAAAAATAATTTTTGTGGAAAAAAAAATAATTTTTATTTTCACGGCTCTGCGTTGTGAACTGTAGTGAAACACTTGGGGGTTCAAAGCTCTCACAACACATCTAGATGAGTTCCTTAGGGGGTCTACTTTCCAAAATGGTGTCACTTGAGGGGGGTTTCAATGTTTAGGCACATCAGTGGCTCTCCAAACGCAACATGGCGTCTCATCTCAATTCCTGTCAATTTTGCATTGAAACATCAAACGGCGCTCCTTCCCTTCCGAGCTCTCCCATGCGCCCAAACAGTGGTTTACCCCCACATATGGGGTATCAGCGTACTCAGGACAAATTGTACAATAACTTTTGCGGTCAAATTTCTTCTCTTACCCTTGGGAAAATAAAAAATTGGGGGCGAAAAGATCATTTTTGTGAAAAAATATGATTTTTTATTTTTACGGCTCTGCATTATAAACTTCTTTGAATCACTTAATGGGTCAAAGTGCTCACCACACATCTAGATAAGTTCCTTAGGGGGTCTACTTTCCAAAATGGTGTCACTTGTGGGGGGTTTCAATGTTTAGGCACATCAGGGGCTCTCCAAACGCAACATGGTGTCCCATCTCAATTCCAGTCAATTTTGCATTGAAAAGTCAAATGGCGCTCCTTCGCTTCCGAGCTCTACCATGAGCCCAAACAGTGGTTTACCCCCACATATGGGGTATCGGCGTACTCAGAACAAATTGTACAACAACTTTTGGGGTCCATTTTCTCCTGTTACCCTTGGTAAAATAAAACAAATTGGAGCTGAAGTAAATTTTTTGTGAAACAAAGTTAAATGTTCATTTTTATTTAAACATTCCAAAAATTCCTGTGAAACACCTGAAGGGTTAATAAACTTCTTGAATGTGGTTTTGAGCACCTTGAGGGGTGCAGTTTTTAGAATGGTGTCACACTTGGTTATTTTCTATCATATAGACCCCTCAAAATGACTTCAAATGAGATCTGGTCCCTAAAAAAAAATGGTGTTGTAAAAATGAGAAATTGCTGGTCAACTTTTAACCCTTATAACTCCCTAACAAAAAAAAAATTTGTTTCCAAAATTGTGCTGATGTAAAGTAGACATGTGGGAAATGTTACTTATTAAGTATTTTGTGTGACATATCTCTGTGATTTTATTGCATAAAAATTCAAAGTTGGAAAATTGCGAAATTTCCAAAATTGCTAAATTTTCTAAATTTTCGCCAAATTTCTGTTTTTTTTCACAAATAAACGCAGGTAATATCAAAGAAATTTTACCACCATCATGAAGTACAATATGTCACGAGAAAACAATGTCAGAATCACCGGGATCCGTTGAAGCGTTCCAGAGTTATAACCTCATAAAGGAACAGTGGTCAGAATTGTAAAAATTGGCCCGGTCATTAACGTGCAAACCACCCTTGGGGGTAAAGGGGTTAAGAACAGCATGCACAGTGAATTTGTATGGGACCAACCTGGACTTTGACCCCTCTCAAAGGTACCTACATTATGGAGAACTTTCTCTATGAAAATACAGATTTCAGTACATAAATATAAAGAATGCTCTCCTTTGAGAATATTTTTTGGACAGTGTGTCAACTTGACAAGTAAATGCACTATGCTACTGCTCAGAGGATTGGATCACATTACCTTTCGTATTTTAGAAGCTAATTTTCAGTTCCTAGAAAAAGAATTGAAAGTGAATCAGAATTAGTCTCATGTTTTTGAAATACATCAGTATCCTCCCCCACCCCCTCAATTAAATCTTAAAAGCATTGTCGATGTTTCTTCCCCGATATTGGCTGACATTTCTGAAACAATTTTTTGTAAATGCCCTTGGGGTCATTGAGAGGCTGAAGGATAGGGCCTGGAATTGTAAATTAAGTGTTAAACCCCAGGAATATTTTCCACCATCCTCAGAAATTTTTGATGATCTCGAAAGATTACCACATGATGATAGGCATCCTGGAGACTTAATGTGACCAAAAGATGTCCCTGGAACAGAAGTTTTACATCCAACCCTATAGTTTCCATTTTCAAATGTTTTACTTTTAGGAACAGTTTTAAGTTTACAACAGTCCTGAACAAAAGATCTGGTTTCTGTTACAAAAATAAAGAGCTGTAGAAACCTTTTCAATGTTCTGATTTGGGAACTGGAGCTAGGACACCCTTCTTCAACAGTAACAGAATTTCTTGTTCTACTGAGTCCCCCATATTGCAACAGTGCCCAGTCTGGTAACAAAAAACAAGAAAAGATCATGCCCACATATAGGGGAACACCTCAATGTATAAAAAAAATATACAATACTTTATTGGTAGGTATAAAAAATACATGAAAGATAAAACACAGGAAGAATTAAAAACACTTAAAAATTGCAAACATGCAACATAAGCCTATACAAGTATCATGCCCTGATATGGCATGATATGTTGCTCTTAAAATGAAATCAATCTGAACCACGGTCTGCAATCAATTTATATACATAACTGTGTCAATATCACAGTACCATATGGGCCCATAAAAAGATATATCACTCTGACACAAAATGTGGTGCCTAGTCCAGGGCACCAAAAGAGAAAAATCAATTGGACATGTGGAGTGGGGAGAGAGAGTAATAAGAGGAAAGGGGACTAATATAAGAAAAAATAAAAAAATTAAAAAAATTATATATATATATATACCCGCACTGCCGCTTTCTGCGATCACCTATCAGCTTGCCTTAAGCTGCTATGCCAGAACCCATACCACCTACTCCATACACGGGTGCTTCGGGTGCATAACCAAAAAAGTGCTTGAAATCCAGAGAAAAAGAAAAAAATGGTTTGCACTCACCAAGCCCGATAAAACAGATAAGACTTTATTAGGACATATGCGAAATGGACAAGGAGATCATGTTGACCACAGGATGACAGCTGTTTCGCGCATGCAGCGCTTCCACAGAATCGGGATCTGTGGAAGCGCTGCGTGCGCGAAACAGCTGTCATCCATGATCTCCTTGTCCATTTCGCATATGTCCTAATAAAGTCTTATCTGTTTTATCGGGCTTGGTGAGTGCAAACCATTTTTTTCTTTTTCTCTGGACTAATATGAGAAAGCCTAATCCTCAAACCAATATACCCTCATACCAACAGTCCAAGGGTTCAGAATGGAGCCATGTGAGCAGTGGGGGAAGAGATGTGGGATAGGTTCCCACGCGTATCGCCGCACAAGTTGCGGCTTCCTCGGGGAAAGAATAGCATTCAGTGCCAAGTCTGGTAGCTAGACGAGCAAGAAAAGTAAAAATACACTTTATGTCACAGCCATTACACTCATCCTTCGACAAAACTGAATAGGGGTGTCAGAACATTTGGGACGTACCCATGTGGCATCTGTAACATCTGCCAGCACACTATTGCACAAGAAGATCTCTCCATCTCTATCACTCCATTCAAGATCTGCCCCAAAACAGTTTTTTTATTGCAGATCTCATAATGTGGTATATGATCTAATTTGTAATTGTCCAAAAATTTAAATAGGCCAGACGACACAAGAGATTTGAAGAAGAACCCAACAACACCTGTCCAATATATCTACGGTGAAAAAAGACCAAGAAAAAGGAAAAACTCTCGCCTCGATAGCTTCACACTGCCTGAAATCACATAGAAGTCATGTGATCAGACTGAAGGTAATGGGCCTCGAGGAGATATCAATGAACATCAGGGGTGGAGATATCACCAACAAGCTCCTAAGATGCGAATCCAGATGGATCCACAATTTACACAGCCTAGCACCCCATGGACTAAACGGGGAATTGTTGTTTACAGGCTTTTATAAATAATCTGTGTTTTACTGTCTGACTCAAAACAACTTTTTCTCTCTTTTTTGTCCTCTCCCAGCCCAGCCCAGCCCAGCCCAGCAAGACATGAGGAATAAACTGAAAACTTCAAGAACCCAAGAACATCCTTTCTACCACCCAGGGAATCTATGCCTCTTGAAACGTCCAACTCAAGATGTTACCCAGGACTTCAAATCGAAGAAAATATGGATCACCTTCTCCTTCATAACCTTCTACGTTTTTTACCTCTAAAACATTATTTCCTCTTTAATTTTTGCAGTCTTATAGTATCTTCTTACTCTGTATCACTGACAATTGCGTCAATGAATGAGAATAGTATATATTAATTCCTACTTTTATTTTTAGTTTCTTTACTCACATTTTTTCTATTACATTTTTCATCTCCAGCAGATGGTGTTCAACTTTTCACGTATTTTTCTGTATTTATTTTTTATTAATTTTTCATTCCAGTAAATATTGTCTCCTGAAATGTACTTCACATTAAATTCTTCTCCTTATTTCCTGACTCATTATGCCACTTTGTACAAATTACATTAGCAGATGAACTGGGTTCGATCTGCAATAGACCATGGTCTCTTTCATTAAACCTTACAACCACGAGCCTCAAACCTCACCCTCTGAAAATCACATTACTGCCACCTCATCTTACACTTTATTCCTGCTTGATGCCATTGGGGTTGTACATTTTGCGCAAGCATAATTTCGGCTTGTTTATTTGTTACCTGGCTACGCCACTTGCCTGGGCTTCACACTGCTCTGGTTCCTAAGTGCATGCGCGATCCGGTCGCTCCCTCGGTAACCAATGCAAACAGAGGCGTTGTGTCACTTCCGGTTCTGAAGTGCGCAGCGAAACTGACATGACTGCGGCTCCAAGTAAGTTCCTCAGCTGTGCCTTATCAATAGTTTATCATGAATGATACTTATACTGAACTCACACTATTGCATCTTCAGTTCCTGAAGAAGCCAGCAGTGTCTGGCGACACGTGTTGGGCAATTTTTGTCCTTCCCCTTTCCTTTCTCCACCGCTCTGATACCAAGGATCTCTTAATACACATGGCTCCCTGTCTACCAAAAGGATTGTTTGGACGACCACAGGTTGTATTATACTTACATTTATTTGGGTGCCTCTTACCTATGGAACTCATTTGCCCTGTGATATTTGCTTACATTAGTGTATTGCCTGCTCTGTATTAAAGGGTTTCCTTGGGTTTTGATTTACAATCACATTCATATCAAGGATATTTTTGCATATGTGCATACTGCTACCTCACTAAAAAATCATGATTTGATTTGTGTGAAGGTATATTCTTGTTATTGAGAGAGGAGGGGGTAGGTCTTTGCCTTATCATGGGCTTATTGGGTTTGGCTTATTTTAAAGGTTTATAATAATTATACACACCACTGCAAAATTAAATAAATTATTATAATTCCTTATCTTTTGTGATCCCTGTGTATATACATGTCTCCTCCTATCCTCTTTATTCTAAGAACTCTGTCCTCATCCTCCTTATGATTTCACCGTTAATCTTATGGCTGGGGGAAAGCTGCCTAAGAGCAGGTTATATAATATTTCTGGTCCGGAGAGGCAGGCCATGAAGTACTATGAAGTACTATATTGCCAAAAGTCAGGAAAAGGGACATATCAGACCTTCCTCATCTCCCATTGTTGCTGGATTTTTCATTGTTAAGAAAAAAGATGGGGGATTATACACCCCTGCCTAGATTTCAGCAAACTTAATCGCATCACGGTCCAGGATTCAAATCCTCTCCCTCTCATTCCGGACTGGTTTAATCAGATTGTCGGGTCAAAATGGTTTTCTAAAGTGGACCTCAGGGGGGCATATAATCTCATTCAAATTAATAAGGGCGTGGGTGAGTGAAAGACAGTCTTTAATACACCTGAGGGACACTATGAAAACCTGATTATGCCATTTGGGTTGAAATATGCCCCTGCTGTCTTTCAGCAGTTTGTGAATGACTGTTTTTGTCACCTGGCAGATAGTCCACAACAATTCTATCTTGTTGACATATTGATTTATTCGCCTGACCTCAAGTCCCATGAGGTACATGTCAGGCAGGTCTTACAGATACTCAGATAATAAATTATTTGTCTAACCAGTGAAATGTATGCTCTCAGTTCAGGAGATCCTTTTTCTGGTTTATTATTTGTTACATAGGTGGAAATCATCCAGCCTTTTTTTTTTTAAATGTCTCATAGTGTCTGCCATTGCTACATCTTGAGGTAAGGCATTCCAGTCTGACTGCTCTAGTAATGTGATTTTTAGGAGATCATTGTTGCATGTAGGAAGCAATTACTTTATACTGACAATTTCATTATGCACGTTATTGAGATAATAGACTTGCAATTTACAACTGGGGAATAGATTGATGGGGATGTCATTGATCACCTTTAGAGCTGATGATTTTAGCTCCTTAATCATTGTAATAGAGTATTTATATTTTGCACATGCACTTTATTAGCAGTGCCCCTTACAAATATAGGATTACCTTTGGTAACTTTGGTGTTTCTAGATATCACCCTGTTTCACACTATGTTCAGCATACAAATTTTGGATTCTAAATGTTTTGACCAAATGTGACACATATGACTCAAATTAGAATAATTTACAGTTTGGTGTCATCAGCAAAGACTGACACTTTACTCTCAATCCCATCCACAAGGTCATTAATAATGGAATCCCAAACCACATTATTATCACCCACTGGTTGTCACATTAATCCAGCTAAAGTCTTGGCGATACTGGATTGGGATCATCCTGAGGACTTAAAGGCTTTACAAAGGTTTTTAGGTTTGACCAACTACTACCGTAACTTTATCAAGAACTTTTATGTAATGGCCAAACCTCTGACAGATAGGACCAGGAAAGGGATGGACTTTTCCAAATGGTCCAGTCCAGCCAGTGAGGCATTTGATATTTTAAAGAAATTTTTACCTTCCGTGCCAATTCTTATACTGCTGTCACACAGCCATTCACTGTAGAGGTTGTCATGTCTGAGACATGACGGTGGGGTGTGTATTGTCATAGAGCGCATCTCCAAGTCAATGGCGTCAAGTGTCCATACTTTTCAAAGAAATTGTCATCCGCTGAGAAAAAACATGACATTGGTAATAGGTTCCCTTTTGGCAATAAAGTGGGTTTTTGAAGAGTGGCAACATTTTTTGGAGGGGGCAGTTTATCTGGTCATGGTAATCACCAATCATAAAAATCTTTTATATTTGGAATCTGCTAAGTGTCCGAGACGTAGACAGGCAAGATAGTCACTGTTATTCACCAGATTCAACTTTTTTGTGATGTGTAGGCCGGGGAATAAGAACATTAAGGCAGATGCCTTATCTTGTTCTTTTCATGGGGGTGGAGATAATTGTTTTCCAGTTCATATATTACAGAAAAGGGTAGTTATTGCTACTATATCATGTGTTCTGGAGAGGGAGGTTGTAGAGGTTCAGAGGCATGCCCTTGCTGCCTGTCCTTTAAGTAAATTGTTTGTTCTTGTCTCCGTCTTAAAGTTTTAAGCGAACATCATGATTCGGTCTTTGCCGGGCATCCTGGTAGAAGAGTCACCACAGATTTCCTTACACTGCGTTTTTGGTGGTCTGGGGTGCACCTGGATGTTCGAGAGTATGTAGCTGCCTGCAATCTAAGACCCCTCATACTCGTCCATATGGGGCTCTTCAACCCTTGGCGATTGCCAGTAGACCTTGGACTCATTTGTAGGTATATTTATTAATTTATGTACCTGTATAGGCAGGTTAATACTGTTAAAAAGGTGGTGGTGGACAGATTCAGCAAAATGGCTTATTTGATTGCGGTACCTGCTTTACCGAATACCTAGACTTTGGCACAAATTTATATAAAAGAAATCAGGAAGTTATCATGGGATTTTTACTGACAAATTGCACCACCCTTTTGGAAACCATTTCCAAATTTTAGAAGCATTTTGTGCTCGTTTGGGGATCCATATTTCATTTTCTTCAGCCTTTTATTCACAGTCTAATGTGCAAACTGAACGTGTAAACCAAAATCTTGAAACTTATCTAAGGTGTTTTGTGCCTGATAATCAGGAATATTGGATTTCTTACCTCTAGCTAAGTTCACGGTGAATAACCGTTGTCATGAGTCTACTGACTAGTCCCTGCACTGTGGTGCATACGGATTTTATCCTCAGTTCTGCTCTTTCAATAGGTATCGTTCTTCAGGAGTATCTGAGGAGGAACGGTTTTCTTCATCTATTATATTAAGTTAAAGGTTCCTTCTTGGAAATTGTGACCAAGATTCATCGGTCCCTATGATATTGTGGCCATCGTCAGTCCAGTAGCGCTTCGCCTTGCTTTGCCACACACTTTTAAGACTCAATGTGTTTCAACGCTCTCTACTCAAAAATATACAATGATTTTTCTGAACCATCACCACCACCATCATCCCTGGTTATTGTTGATGGGAATTTGGAATTTCAGCTAGATAAGATTATCAATACTCGCTTGGTTCATCGGTCTCTTCAGTATCTGGTAGACTGGAAGGCATACGGTCCTGAAGAGATAACATAGGCACCAGCATCAAATGTCCATGTGGTTAGGTTGGTAAGGTCTCTTCACGCGGCACACCCTGATAAACCCTGCCTTGTGGTCTCAGAAGAGGAGGAACTGTCAAAGGGATATGACAGAGTGACCAGAAGACCGATTTCTGGCTTCTCAAACACCTACACTGGTTAGAAGAATGTCACCCTCTTATTAAACAGAGCAGGTTTTTAACTTGCTGTGAAAGGGTTAAACCTCAGTTGAAGCTCCTGAGCTTTCCTACTTAGATTGTCTCACTGATCAGTGTTGGTCACTCCCCTCTGCTATATATGCTTGCTTCTGGTGCTTAGGGATTGCCAGTGTTCTTGGTGCTTGGTTCTGGAGTTGTAGGTGTAGTTTGTGGTTGGAGTAGGCATTTGGAGCTTTGTTCAGGAGACTGTTGCTTGGTGTTTGCTTTTATGCACATCCTCATCCCCACCTATTTTGTTTCTCCTTCATTTAATTCCCTCCCATGTCTCACTCTGGTGAGTATTTTGTATGGCTAGCATTTTCATGTATCCCTGTACATCTTGCCTTGTTTGTCTGGTTAGTGTGTTCCTATACACTGTTGCATACCACTATCCTAGGTTTAGTAGGGGACAGATAAGGGTTGATCTCTGGGCATAGCAAGGCATGTGAACTCTGCATTTCCACCTTCAGGAGTAATCTGAGCAAACAGGCATAGACTAGGGCACCACTAGTTATAGGGACCTGGTTAGTGCCAGCTGACTGACGGGTACTTTCTTTTCACACTGTTTGGAATAAATGAATTTATCGGTGCTCTTTCACTTTCTTTACGAAGGAGAACACTTTTTTTTTATGATCGAGAAAATATTTTTGTTAACTGACCTTTATGCCGCCGAACATCAAATCTTGCATGACTTTAGGTTCTTTTATATCCTCTATCTTCATTGTGGATCTGTTTTTAGTAGCTCACCCATAGCCTCAGCGGGAAAACATGGCTGGCCTTTATAGTCGTCAAACGACAAAGTCAAGAGGTAAACACATCTGAATAAAACACCTAATTCTCCATAATTAATCTCTCAATCAGAGCTATAGTCTAGCGTGATGTCCTGTTTCCCTGATGAGGCCTTTCAGAACGCTTTACCCCTGAATCCAATAAGTTAAATTTTGAATTTAACAATGGAACTCAAATTTTCCATTAAGGATGGGGATTCTTCTGATAATCTATATCAATACACTGCTGACATAACTTCTTATCATATGCCAGTAACAGTTTACTTTTGCATACAGTACAGACCAAAAGTTTGGACACACCTCATTAAAGATTTTTCTGTATTTTCATGACTATGAAAATTGTACATTCACACTGAAGGCATCAAAACTATGAATTAACACACGTGGAATTATATTCTTAACAAAAACGTGTGAAACAACTGAAATTATGTCTTATATTCTAGGTTCTTCAAAGTAAACACCTTTTGCTTTGATGACTGCTTTGCACACTCTTGGCATTCTCCTGATGAGCCTCAAGAGGTAGTCACCGGAATGGTTTTCACTTCACAGGTGTGCCCTGTCAGGTTTAATAAGTGGGATTTGCATTATAAATGGGGTTGGGACCATCAGTTGTGTTGTGCAGAAGTCTGGTGGATACACAGATGATAGTTGTACTGAATAGACTGTTAGAATTTGTATTATGGCAAGAAAAGAGCAGCTAAGTAAAGAAAAACGAGTGGCCATCATTACTTTAACAAATGACGGTCAGTCAGTCCAAAACATTGGGAAAACTTTGAAAGTGTCTCCAAGTGCAGTGGCAAAAACCATCAAGCGCTACAAAGAAAGTGGCTCACATGAGGACCGCCCCAGGAAAGGAAGACCAAGAGTCACCTCTGCTTCTGAGGCTAAGTTTATCCGAGTCACCAGCCTCAGAAATCGCAGGTTAACAGCAGCTCAGATTAGAGACCAGGTCAATGCCACACAGAGTTCTAAGCAAAAAGATATTGTGGAAGACAAAGAGGTCACCAACATTATTATTCACCTCAAATGAGGTATACTCATAACAGAATACAATACAATGGGACCAAAAATAGGACCATAATGGACAGACTGCGACAATAAACACCAAACCAACCAAGAAAATACAGTCAATAGTCCAAATATATATAAATTTACAAAAAGCTTTATTATTAATAATGACAGATAAAAATATGACAGAAGGAAGCAATCCCCGTGCTACCCATGGCATGCACCTGAAAAGGGCAGGGGATAGGTGCCTCTAGCATAAACAAGTCCACACATTAACCATAATGAAAAACCAGTAGTCGTGTAAGACTAATAAATAGTAACTGCATGTAAAGAACAATGAGGTCCACATTAGCAGCAAAGTCCACACAGAATATGCACAAAATACATACCGGTTAATGCAGGAGTATATCCAGTACAGATAGGCACCTCACCCCTGTCCACCCCGACGCGCGTTTCGGCTACTGCCTTTCTCACCCCAGGACAATGACCCCAAACACACCTCCAGGCTGTGTAAGGGCTATTTGACCAAGAGGGAGAGTGATGGGGTGCTACGCCAGATGACCTGGCCTCCACAGTCACCAGACTTTAACCCAATCGAGATGGTTTGGGGTGAGCTGGATTGCAGAGTGAAGGCAAAAGGGCCAACAAGTGCTAAGCATCTCTGGGAACTCCTTCAAGATTGTTGGAAGACCATTCCCAGTGACTACCTCTTGAAGCTCATCAAGAGAATGCCAAGAGTGTGCAAAGCAGTCATCAAAGCAATAGGTGGCTACTTTGAAGAACCTAGAATATAAGTCATTTTCAGTTTCACACTTTTTTGTTAAGTATATCATTCCACATGTGTTAATTCATAGTTTTGATGCCTTCTGAGTGAATGTACAATTTTCATAGTCCTGAAAATACGGAAAAATCTTTAAATGAGAAGGTGTGTCCAAACTTTTGGTCTGTACTGTAGGTCACATTCCTTATTTTTTGCTTGTGCCTTCTTAGGCCTGTCTTGGAATACATTTGAAGAAATAACAGTATTAGACTGGCAATCCAAAAGCTTATAACACCCACGTTTTTAAAGCAGGAACAACCATGCTTAGTGGGGCTGGATCTTTCCCAGGATCTCTGGACTGGCTGAAGTCCTTCATGGCCACACTGCAATACAGAGCGCAAACTTTATCTCTCTGGGAAGCCTGCTTTGGAGTTGCTTCTTCAGCCCTCTCCCAGACGTGACCACTGACGTTCTGCATCAGGGTATGCTAGTGCTAGCTCTAGAACAACCGCGCCCTACTAGGTTGCACTCTCTGGAAGTTATCCCTGACTTTCAGCCTCAGGTCAGCATCCCCCTCCTTCTATGCGAGTCCATCCCAGCGGAAACCGGTTTCCAAACACCCTAGAAAATCTTTTCCTTGCAGGAAATCGACGTCCCAGGACTCCACCCCCAGAGCCTCCTTCCAACTACAGCGCCTATATGCTGGGCTCCGCAGGTATAACCAACCCCCCTCCTAGTAACTGGAACTAAAAAACTAATATCCCCTGGCAGTACTGGGGGCTGCAGATCTCCCTTCAATGACAGGAAACCACTGAAATGGGAAGAGATGAATTGCCTTTTAAAGCTGTAGGTTTTCCTGTCACTGGGTGCTGATCCCCTCTCTTTCTCCATGGTGCTGTCGTGGGGAAGGAAAAAATACAGATTTCACAGAAAAAAACAACACTTTGGAGATGCCAAGGTATAATTTTATTCAGCTTTCTCTTACCTACATGCCCATATAGACAGCTTAGGAAAGTTGATCCTACTGACAAATTCCATTTAACAATGTTTTCCCTCTCATTAGTGCAAAGTAAGAGGTATGATATGGCTGGATGAGGAATCTAAGGGACGACATCTCTCCATGTGGAAAGTAACATGCTGGTATGAGGAGTCTTATAGGCTACGCAATGCACCTCTGAAGAAGCAATTTGCATATTTAATTTCATAAAGAGGAAGAGGGCAGAAACTCTTGTGCCACCTATTACAAGTAGCATTTGCATGAAGAGGAAACACAGATTATACAGAGTTAATTTCTTTTAAAATAGTTTATTTACAAGTTTCTTAACAAAAGTACACTTCTGGTTACACTGGAAGAATTGACTGAAAAATGTACATTTCATGTTCATAATGATAACCATTCATCTTATATACACGAGCCTTGTCACGACTGATTCCAACATGTCCTACTATGTACCGCTGACCACAGATGTAGTGATATGGGTTATGCAAGTTACAGAAAAGAATACAATTTTTCTACTCGCTATCCAATTTTCAAGCAGGGACCATAAAAGAAATGGCAAGCAACTAGAGTACAAAGGAAAATTAGTGCATGCTGGGTAGACATAATCCATCACGCTTGATAGAGTATGGTACAACAACAACGCTCTAAGCGTCTCCAATTGGACGGAAGTTGCCGTTACATTATAAAAGTTGACTAGAAGTTTGTTCGCCATTGTGATAAAAAGGACATCGTGTCTTGATCATGTTTCTAGGTTTGTAAAGGCTAAATCATCATTTTTGTATTTACTTTTACAAAATATTAAAACCACTGACATTGCGAAGGGATGTCGCACATACAGTTAAAGGATTTTGTTTTGTTTTTTTTTACAATCCGATAAAGGCTGAAATATAATGTACATTGCATCGGCTTCAGTATTAAAAATGTAAATGTACTGTTCTATTTGAAGTAACACTGCAGTAAAAAGTTGCATTTTAATCTATACAATAAAACAGGCAGAACTATAGCCAAAGACGCGGCGGGTCTAAATACAAATATATTCATATAAATACAAGAAGTGTAAGTAGAAATACGTTAATATGAGCTTGGTTTATTTAAATAAAGGCTAAGGCAGCAAGTATATCCAAATGAGTCCCTAGAAAGTATATATCGGAAAATGAATCCTAAGTGGCAATGACATACAATAAGTTGGAGAAGTTCAAATAAAATGTGATTTTTTTTTTTTAAAGAAAAGTGAGAACATGAAAGTGTAAACAAGTCATTTCTTAGTTGAACAGTCATATTAACAAAATGTACTAATTACATATTGCAATGATCTATACAACAGGAAGTGTACAACAAACTTTATTAAGTAGGTATACTCGCCAGTCCTTCTTGGCAGCCATTTTGTGTGTACAAGTGGTTAAATGTTCGCTCTACATTAGCAAGCTTGAAGGCAGCATTGCCCATAACCAGTGTCAGTCCCCTCCATGCTTTACTTTGGGTATAGTACGTGAAGAAGCTGTGCCACTCATTTTATTACATGGTAGCCAGATAGGCTACATGATTGGAGTCCGATCCATATGAGGTGCACTTTGTTATCAAATATATAAAGAAAAAAAGCACAATACCTTGATGCCAAGCTGTGACAAAGATACAAAGCGCTTCAATTAGAAGCATAAATGGAAGGAAGCAAGCATAGGTTAGACCACTGCCCCTAATGGTGGTTAGTCTGCTGGTTAGGCCGTCCGCACACAAATTTTCATGAAATATCTGACTGCACATCATGCCACGGTCATGCAATGACATCACTGAAAATAAATAGCAAGGAGAAAATATTAATGGCGTGAAGATGAGCATTAAGTCTAAAACCCCTCAATCCAATGCAAGTCATACACGTGCAATATACCTGTACAGAAATAAGTAGACGATGACAATTTCGTTTTATTTACACATGGCTGAAAACCTCAGGGAAGGAAGATGGTGGTATTACAATTGTTCTGTGGCTGGTCAATGCAGTAAGGCTTATGGATATCATGTATTTCGCCCAGTTTGGGGTTATTCCAAACAAGAATGAGATATCTTTGTCTACTTGTTTCTCAGCTCCTTTCTATACAGTTCTATCTACTGGCCTGCCATCTGATCTGCCAACGAATCTCCCTACTATGTTGGAGGAGAGTCACTCTGAAAGGTGGTCTATGACAGTTAGGAAGTCTTACGCCTTTTCGATAAAAATCATGGCAGTCAAAGAATGTCAACTCTGATGTACATTGCTTATAAAGGTCTGTCAGTCGTAATTCCCATAAATATGTGGCTATAGAAAGACTAGATTGTAATATTAGCATTAATGTAAGTAGATCTGTAATCTAGTACTGCAAAAATAAGAATTAGGACAGTCGCCCACAAGATATGCAGATGAAGTATCAAAGTCAATCACACATACTGGCGGATGTCAAACTTGGGCTGGAGTCACACCAGTGAATGGCATCCGATGCAAAATGCTAATGACCCTCAGCTCCTTCTCTGCTGCAAGCGGAAGACGAGTATCATGCTACTGTGCTGCAATGCACTCAAAAGTAATTTTACTGAAAAGTAACTATAAAGTAAATAAAGTTACATTATTGAACAGGATCCAAAACGCACGTTTTGCTTCTTTATTCCATGGCTTTCTCAAGGGGAGATATTACAAAGAAGCAAAACGTGCATTGGGGATCTTGTTTAATCTCAGGGGCTTGTCCAATGGAATGGGTAAGGCTTGGCAATTTTTGATATGCCTTCGTTAAATATTCGTAGATATTTTGGGGAACGGAGGAGTTACATACTTTACGACAACACATGTCTTTTACCAGACTATGAAAAAAAATAATATTCTTTATCTCTCCCTCCTTATCCACCTACAGGATTTGTATGCCTTTCACTGGTTCAGTATTTATTCTTCTCCCCCTCTGTCTCTGTTACCTGTTTGTTTGTGTTAGTTTTATTTAAGTGAATATATATATATTATATATATATCTCATTAATACGGGAATTTCTAGCCTTAAAACTCCATTTACTTCTCTTGTTGTCATTTGATCTAGGAGTGGCTCTTTTTCAAGCATGTTTGCCCATTGTTTTATGGTTTATTATGGCCTGATACTTATGTACCATAACGTGCCTGGTGTTTGTGTTTCTATTACTTAGAGTATCAGCATTTGTGGAGTAGTGGACAACCCTTTTAAGACTATTAACTGAGTATAGATAACAAGAGATAGTCAGAATGTAAGGTTGTTGATCATCGCATACAAATAGGGCTAACATTAAAGCCTGGCTGCAATCATTGACTTGCCATAATTTTCTCCCATGAGATCTAGCTAATCATCAACAGGTCTGTTATAGCAGTAAGGGCAAGCCAGGGAAAGGATGGCTGGCAACCCTGTGCTCGCTTCAGTATAAATAAGATTAATGGACAGTATTGACTCATCTATACATTAATATGTGTATACATTATTTTCCGGAGGTATACATTCACCATGGATTCCTGTGTCTCACAACTGGTTGTCAAAGTTTCAAAGAAATAATGAATGGAATACCAATACAACCCAAACTCCCATCTGCAAAGAGTGAAACTTGCAGTTTTCATTAAAATGATAAAAAAATAATAATTTACATGTGTGAAACTTTGAAAGGTTCCCCGCATCCAGACAAGTAATTTAATGCTATTAAACATAATCATTTCTTTCATAATTGTGCTACTGAAAAGCGCAAAGTGTTTTCTGTACACAGATCCGCAACAGCAAAGCTGTTGAGTTTTATTTTTCACCCCGCGGGGTCTCACCCAAAATATTTCAGAACGTGGAAGAGACAAATCTAGTCTAAATTTACAGAACCATAGGTGTAGCCTTACTTAACAAGTAAAACAAAACAAAAAACACTAACGAACATTACAAGGTAGAGCCAAGTGACAGGTTATTTAAAGTGCTACCTTACTGTACACGTAATGAACCAGTCACTGCACACCCCCAAACACTCAGAGTGGCACAAATTATGTTCATTTTATACGCCGAATAAATTACTGAAGACATGCAGATCAACGGTTTACCAACTTTGTAAACTCCATATAAAGGGCCTCTCTATCAGGGACAAACACCTTTACATTAGGCACATACATAATGTCCCTAGGTCTTTTAGGCACTGTATCAGCACCCACTAAAGTCTAAACATGCATTTCAATTCTGGCACCCTATAGGTGCCCTAGTTTACATGGGCCCATTTTTGTTACAAAAATGTCTAAATGATTGCCAATTAGAGTTGAGCAAAAAGATTTGCAGGACCCTGTTCCGGTGGCATTGTTGGCAGTCCGTGACCACCAAACCAGAGCCCTGAGAACCTTCTCTTACCTGCTGGGTGGGATGCCCACCTCCTCTTATGAGAAGGTCCTGCAAATCTGTTTGCTCAACTCTAATACATCTATCAGTCTGTTCAGAATTTTTTTAAAAAAGATAAATTACATAAAACCCTTGTAAAATAAAAGTATGGTAAGTGTGTGGTCAGAGCGAGTTACTGAGGCAAAGTGCATCCTGTCCACCCGGCCAATTGTAGCACCTATGAGTTATATACATATTCCTGAAAATATAGTTGAACATTCTGTGCTTACAAATGGCATTTTTCAGGCAGTAAATCAATCACCCTTTAACAAGACAAAAGATTCTCTCTAGGAAATGTAACCACACGCTTGCATGTATGTACACTTAAGAGGAGGACATGTGCAAATGTAACGTGTGCCATCAACCACAAGTGGTTTTGAAACTGCTGCATGGGCACAGTGCACAGACTAGCGCAAACATTCAGTTCCTCCTTCTAAAGTGACATGACCACTTCAGCCCTTGTCATTTGGTGCCTGGCTGCCCACAGATGTTTTTGGTAAAGAATCCCTCCTGAAATTAATTTTGGAAGTCCATGAAATAACAGTAATTGCCCTCCCAGCAGTGTGGGATTTGTTCCTCCGTTCTCATATAGAAGACAATTTCCACCCAGATAGCAGATCACTGGTGGGAATCGTCATAAGATCACATAGAAAGAGCAGCCAGTTACAGTTTGTTATTTAAAAGTCACAGGAAAGGAAACTCTTTACACGTCATTATGGTGTAAAGCGATTTGGCACATGTAAAATAAAGAACAAAAAGGAGACAGAATTCTGAAAAACTTATTAAAAAGAGAAGAAACAAAGTAAAAGCACAATGGTGACATTTCCTGAAATGCAGCTATGTGCAACACAAGGTTATGGTGCAGATTTCCTGGCATAAGGCTCTTCTACCTCGCTGTGGCCGGCTGTACATGCCCTGGGTAAGACCTTCTGGAACTTGTAGCTTGCCTCTGTCTTGCAAGGAATGACTGGCCTGAGCCTGTACTTGCCAGTCTGTCTTCTGCGGCTTTTTTATGTAGGGTCATACCCTGCAAAGAAAAATACTCCGATCACTAGGGAGCTCTAGCCCACTTAACCATTTGTTACGTAGCATAAAGTGCCCCATGCCAAGGGTGCACCAAATGCCTGTGCTTGGTCGTTTTGTGCTGACGGACTCCCTTTAAAAGGCTTCTAGAATCAACGAAGATGAGCTAGTGAATGCATTTTCGATCAATAAAGGGCCCTGTTACAAGTTAACTCTGAAGGGCATATTGCTTGGCGTCTGACACTGCCATTATTGATCCCTTTCATAAGGTCGGAAGTACTGACAACTAGTGATGAGCGAACGTGCTCGGATAAGGACTTATCAGACCATGATCGGATGCTAACCGAGTGTCTTCGGCGTGCTCAAAAAATATGCCTGAGTCCCCATGCCTGCATGTCTCGCGGCTGTTCGACAGTCATAACACATGCGTGTCTCCCTAACAAACAAGCAATCTCTGCATGTGTTGTGACTGTCGAACAGCAGCGAGACATGCAGCCGCGGGGACTCAAGAATATTTTTTGAGCATGCCGAAGACACTAGGTTAGCACCTGAGCATGCTCAGATAACACCTCATCCGAGCACGTTCACTCATCACTGACAACCTATCGACATTAGCCTTCTCAAAGCTTGTCCCCCTACCCTCTAACTAGTCTACAAAAACGGAACATACTAGAAAAGTGGAGAACCTTACCATATTATACCACGCACTGACAATCAGCTTTTCTTCTTGATCTCTCTGACACTTTGTTTTCTCATACTCTTTCTATACAAATATAAATCAAATAAATAAATTAGGAAAAAAATAAAAAAGTCATACTTTATTTTAACTTGGAACATAATAAACTATACAAGTAAATATGAAAAATAGAAAACATTTCACGGTATTATTAAAGCTATATTAGCTTCACTCAAAATAGTTAAGGGACACTCATTTTAAGACCTTAAAGGGAGTTATTAACTAATTAACAACCTTTGCTTAATCACTACAGGATCCCATATTAGATAAAACAATGTATACTTACCTCCCATAGTGTCTCCCTTCCAGCTAGATGGTGCGGCTAGTCCTGGTGGTTCACAGGCCTGATGCAGACAATCAGAGGAATCTTGTTGGCTGCGGCAGCCCTCACTATTTTGCCAGAGCGGTCGTCCACAGCTGATTGGCTGCAGCACGCCTGTGACACAACAGCTCCATGTGACCTGCTGAGAATAGAAGCATCGACATAGCTGGTACGGTGCCGCTGTGGGGGTAAATACACGTGGCTTTTATTTTTATATGGGACCCTGCAGTAATTATGCAGGAGTTGTCCAGTAGTGGACAACCCCTTTAAATGCCTGTCAACAGAACAAGCCATATATTACCGGTTGAGGGGGTCCCACTGACATTTATAGGAATAAGAGACTACAATGGAAGGTGGTGTTCAGGACCACATCCATCTATTCATTGAATCGGAAGGCTCAGAAGGCAAATGGGTGTGTGTTGCAGGTGCTAGAAAAGAGATCCCCCACTTATTAGTTATTTATGACTGTTATTAATGCTACTTACGGCACTGCCCCTTTAAACCCCTTTGAGACACTTTAATATTAAATATAACTAGTATTGTGTATTATAGGGCATACAGGGTACTGTACGAAGACGATACCGCCTTGAATACACAGTTTAACACCCTGGGATATAGCATAGTGCTTAACGCAATAGCAATCAATCACAATTTCAATTTATGAGCCGTACGCTCCTATTAGATGATTTTCTCAAAACTGCAATTACTTTTATGAGGCGTAGCTCCAACTAAAAACAACTATGCATGACTTGTCGGTAACAGATGGCACAAGTAAGGCCGCTGACCTAAGGTATGTACCAACAATACAGTGGAGCTGCTAGGACCACTACACAAAACTTTACACATTTGCTGCAGTATACTCCACCCCCCATTATTTCTGTGGATAAACTACAAAATAAATAATTTGGCTCAATTGTCCTTGGGAACATTTTTCCAGGAAGGGAAGAAAAGTAGGGAGGTGGCACCAGATGGGCCCATGTCTAATAATCCCCATTGTGTTCTCAAACCTGTCTGCAGTATGGATTTCTGCAGTTATAAAAAAAACAAACACATTTCTAAATCAAAGACCTCTAAAGCCTCACCTCTAAAGAATGGAACATTTTATCCTTTTCTTGCAGCTGATTTTTTAAAGCTTGGATCTCTGGCCCTGTTCCTTGATTCTGCTTGGGATCCAGTGTACGAATAACCTAGGGAATCAGAAACAAACAGTCCACTGAAGACCAGCTCTGGGCTACTTAACTGACAATCACAGCATCAGAAACACATGTATTAGGATTCATTTAGAGTCTTACACTTTTCGCTTTTTCTAGGTATTTTTTGTAGCGTTCTTCCATTTGTTTCATATCTTCATCTTTCTTCCTTAAAGCTTCTTGCAATTCTTCAATTTTCATCGCTTTATTAGAAGCAAAGTTATACAATGAGTACATTTTGGTACGATTAATAGACAGAGGAGAAGCTTTGTTCTTTCAAACTTGTAGAAAAATAAGAAATATATTTTCTGCCAAATGCAGCCTGAAAATAGATTCATCCAAAAGTGCTTGTCCCCTACTGGACAACTGTTATGAATGTTCCCAAAGTGCTGCATAAAGTTAAAAAAAAAAAATGTAATTCACAGACTGGCGCTACTCCCCAAATCTAAGCCCGATGACCTCTGGTGGTCATAAAAAGTCACAGAAACTATGCAGCTTAGGAGGAGGAGGGATAATAAGAGACTCCCTGCTTTGATCAGGTCACCGGGAGAATCATTTGCCCTAGAACCTACAAAGGACCCTGGAAGTTTAAGCCTGTTATTATAGTACCACAAGTGTTGCCCAAATAGCAGCCAATGCATCATAGAGGAAAGGACATAATGTATTAGGATGCAGGAGCATGTCAATATATTATATCCCATTACTAATGGGAAAAATTGGTTGGTCCAAAGACTATCCTATTCATTTTAGTCACTTTGACATAATGTTCTTCTAATCCGAAAAAAGAAACCTACAGCTGTTGTTGTAACGTGGCTCCAAATCCTCAATAATTGCTCGCTTCTTCTGTAACTCATTGTTGGCTTCATGAAGCTTCTCTCTGGAAATATACCGACGAAACAGTTACGATGGCAGAGTATTCAAATACACTATCCTAACACTGAAACCGCACAACCAGATTAAGCCTCTCTACCAAGTAGCAAATTTAATAACACATGCAGGCTCAAGAGATTGAAACTAAAGAAAGGTAAAGAAAAATAAAATACTACAACTTACTATATTAATTTAAAAAAATTCATGCCGAGATGTGGAGAATTTGCTGCAGTTTTTTTTATAATGTATTTAACACAAAGTCAACAGCACAATATCTGTGAATGTGGGATTACTCTATCCTTTGATCAGTAGCGCGAAAAAAAGAAATATTTTAAGACTATTAGCTTTTCTGATTATTTTATAACATGCCTAGATAGTTACGTTAAACTCATCCTGTCCATGTTAATTAATTTGCTTTTTGACCGGATCATTCATAAAAACCATTGTTAACAGAAGCAGGTCTCCCATTTCAAAGGGGAATATGCTGGCAGCAAAATACTGTATGGAGACAGAACTATCATGTTAACCAACGTTCCGTTTCCATAGGTTTTCGACACCCCATGTGAACAAGCCAGTAAGCAACCACTGATTGACTTGCATAGAGACAACCGGTGCACTGTAAGGGTATGTGCACATGATCAGTAAACACTGCGGGTTGGATGTGGCGTACTTGTGCAGCGTCCAAATGTTGCAGCATAATGTGTGCACAGACGCCCGCGGCTCATCTGTGGAGACGGACATGAGGCGCGTCTTTCCATACTGCAGCATGTCTAGTTATCTCGTGGAGATGCGAGTCTCCGCAAGAGAAATTGCATCCATAAAATGCACTGGACGTGGTGAATCCACATGGCTCAGTGAACACATGCAGATTTACCTGTGCTCAATAGACCGCAGTGTTTTGGATGCACTGAGTCCACAGCGCTGCTAGTGCCGGATCATGTGCACCTGGCATAAGGGCACAAAACCAGCTCCTTTAAATTAGCTTATACAGGACGGCAATTATACCTTATATCTTAATTTTTGGAGAGAGAGTATACTTACAAATGTTCTTCAAGCTTCTTCTTTAAGAGAAGTGACTTTAGCAAAAAAAAAAAGAAGAAGGATCATTTTCCAGCAATGTACACAATTTCTATTAAAATTCTATACACCTATTATTTAAGGTACTAAAAAGTAATTGGTAATCACAATCCTGTACTTACTATTGCCTTGTGAAAGTCCAATTAAGAGAAGCATTGTAAGGAGAATAAAGTAAATGGAGTTATTACAGCTCAAAGTACTTTTTTGTGTAAAGGTTTTCTTCTACCTCCAGTAGAGGGCGACATGCACACAATTATTAAAGTAACAGTGAGCATGCACAGCTTCTTCAAATTGCCTCTTCAGAGAGGAAGAGGACTAGAACTCTAGTGCCACCTATTGGAAGTAGCAATCCTAAGAGTCAATGTCGACCCTTTAACGAGCCTTGTCACATGACTTAGGATAATAGCCAAACCAGAATCTCAATTTGCAGACACTGTGTTTTAGGGTACTGCCCCTCGTCAGTGCAAAGTGGAGATCTGGTTTGTCTGAGTGAGAGGCATCTAACCGGGAACCAAGAAGTATCGTTTCTCCTTGCGGAGTGTGACATGTCACTCAAAAAAATGATGACTGGTCTGAAATGTGAACACAGACTGATCTATACTTGCTGATGTTTTCCCAACCATGATGCTGTGATTACACTCTATAATATCTCTCTATGTAAGGTACAATAGCACTAGAATAGTAAGGACACGTGCTAGTAAGAGAAGCCTGCCAGCACTGATGGGAACATGCATGGAGACCTACATCTTCTGCCTTTGCTCCTTGTTCTTGTAGGGACTTCTGCAATTCTTCTACTTGTGACTGCACTTCTATCAGTCTCTGATTAACAAGTCTGGAAAAACACAAAGGGTGAAATGGAAATCACATACATGAACTAATGGAAAAGGATAGAAACGGTTGTGGAAAAACAGGTCAGCAGGAAAATATACATTATTATCTATACAGAAAGAACAGCTAGTGCTTGGTGCCCAGAAATATTCATGTGCACATAATTGTATGTCAGGTGTGCTACACTGTACATAATAGAAACACACACCGTTGCTTTGAGAAAGACAGATTCTTGCCAGCTTGTGTTCTTCCTCAGTCTTTCTCAGAGCAAGGCCAAAGCGGTATATGGTTTGTCACACCTGTTCTCCGTCTCCAGCTCATTTTTCCGCGTGTTTGCATCATCAAGCAAGCTCTGTAACAGAGTGATTTTCTCATTGTCTGATCCTTCTTGATTAATTTTTAACATCTTATTTTCATGCTGAAGGCGAATCAGTTTCTCCCTTGAGAAAAAAACACAGGAAGATTAGTTGCTGCTCCTTCATTTCTGCATGCCTCCGCAATTACCGCATGTTCATGGCCGTATCGTGTATGCAGCTTTCCAGACAGCAGCCAGAGATCATTCATTATACTTCCTATGAGAAATGAGCTCACTCGCTCTTTGCAGAAATTGGGAGTATCTAGCTACTGTACATACACAAAATACATCAACTGCCCCAAAACACAATGAAGGATAGGACAATTATTTCATCACCATCATTTCTTGTTACGTCATTTACACCATACCACTTATATTTATTCTTTATTTCTTTAATCTCAGTGGGGGGAAAGGCTGATTTGGTATTGCACCTACTCACACACAGTGTGCTTTAAGTGCTGTTATCAGATAATGACAGTGGTTAACAGAAGAGCATGGAGCTCAGCTCTGCTGGCTGCTGTTAGAGGCCCAGGCCCATGGTGGGATTATATCTCCATCAATTGGGGATTATATACGCGATACCATCTATGTATGAAGTTGGGTCTATGATACAATAGAAAAGCGGACACAAATATTGCTCATGGAACAGAAACGACAAGCAATGACAGAATCTGAAACCTTTCATTTACGACATTTAAAGGGTACTTGTAACTTAAATGTTGCCACAACTTCCAGATTAAGAGGACTTATTCTTCAGCCCCCAGAGCTAATTATCGTGGTGGGCTAAATAGCACTACCTCCTGTAAGGTATAATGCTAGGAAGCCAAGAGTTATTACTTCTTTCACAAACTCCTTGCTTTTGGCAAATTATCTGTTGGGTGGCAAGAGAGACATATACAGAGTCCTCTTAGACAAGTAAAATATCAGGAAATAAGTCCAAACTACTCTTACTTTATTTCCGGGGTAATAATTTCTGCAGCCAAGCTATCTGCTGGTTCCTGGTTACCTAATGGCATTAACCCTGTGAAGGTATAGAAAGAAATATTAAAAAGAAAGTCTAACTGAATACATAAGAGTATGCGCCCTATGGAAGAACCCAATGGACGATATGGCTGTGGTCACGGACATGTTGTTACCTGCTGTAGTAAGCTGACCCTCTTGAGCCTGCACACATCTTAGCTCCTCAATAGTTTCCTTCAGAGAATCCCTTTCTGATCTTAGCCTCTGTTTTAGAAGAATACAAAAATAAGGTTTTAGGGAGAATGGACAATGATAGACAACAATGATGTCAGCATTAACACATCTCGGATGTTCCACCTGTATGCACGCACACATTGTTTAGGCATACACAATACTGAGGATAATGGCGTGATTAACTGTAACAATGCTACTGCACACAACTAAACGCAAAGCAAATGTGACAGCTGAACATTCATTGCTAGGATTCTCAGACTTTTCAGGATTTCTGTGTGGTATACCACGTTGCAGCATAAAGTGGTTGTCCTCTTTCAGAAAAGTTTTTCCAATAAGTTTTGATAGTAAATAAAAAAAACAAAAAAACAAAAAAACTGAGCTTTTCTCACCCTCCCCAAGTCCAGCCTCTGCACCCGGTATTTAATGTCAAACATTAATTACTAATGGAAGCTATAGGAACAACCCCTTTAATAATATTTGTACATACAGAATTCAAACACAGAAGATTTATGTATGGACTGAGGAATATGGTAGGAGATTTATTATTACCATACAAAGGGTGAGACAGCCTCTCCCATAGGGCAGAGTGTGCAAGACTTCATCAACAAGGGAGCACTGCCCGCTGATGAATGTCTCGGTGGAAAATCAACACCTGGCATTGTTTTTCAGCACCTTTCCTGCTAATACACAGAAGACTGCCACATTTAGAGACACACTGCAATGTGTTCCAGAAATATGCAGATCAATTCAAAACCCTGCTTTTCAATGGAAAGGGTGGAGATCTCAATTTCCAGAAAAGTGAATCCTTAACACACAGTTTCAACCTGTAAGGCGTATTTCTCAGCTCGGCATTTGATGCTCTGCACATTTGGGATCTCTATCCGAGTGCGAGAATCACTGGACTGTGTGCCAGATAATTATATGGGTTGTGGAGAGATGTGGATCTCACGAGTATGTAGTAAATACGGTGGGAAATCTGCCCCAGTACCTGGCTTCTTGAGCAAGGTGACAAATACTTACATCCTTCTCTTTTTGTAAGCTGTCAATTTTTTCTTTTAATCTCTTGTACTCAAAATCCAATTTGTCAGCTTTTTTCGATTCTTCTGACAGTCTATTCTGAAGCTCCACGGCCTGTTAAGAAATGAATCCACATGACATTAAAAAGGCAAACAAAGGCCGAAAACATTAACTGAAAACTATGGAGAGGCCCAGGCGCACCTGTCTCTTGTAGGTCTCCAGCTGACTCCGAGCAGCATTCGCTTTCCGGAGCTCCTCTTCCAAGCTGACTGTATTTTGCATGTACATGGTGTTCTTTTCTTCTAGCAGTTTCACCTGCCGACGGAGATCTCCCAGGTCTTCTAGCTTTTTTTTGTAAGACTCTACCTGACTCTCGAGCTTTGCGACTTTATCTGACGAATGCCTGAAAGAACAGAACACAAGGCAAATTAAAGGTTATTAAAGGTTACAAACATAATTAAACTAGTCATAGATGTTTCAAGAATTCATTATAGCTCATAAGTCGACCAGCAGGGCCCAGCACACACAGTTTTTATTGTTTATTGTCCACAATCGGTTCATTCGAACAGCTTTCTAAATGAACCTACAAGCTCGCTATTACTAACTGGTGAGATCTCACAATACACATACAGCTCTGGCAAAAATTAACTGCCACTTCAAATCCCTGTCATGGACAGCCCAATCTCCAGACCTGAACCCCATTGAAAACCTCTGGAATGTAATCAAGAGGATGATGGATAGTCACAAGCCATCAAACAAAGAAGAACTGCTTACATTTTTGTGCCAGAAGCAGTGTGAGAGACTGGTGGAAAGCATGCCAAGACGCATGAGAGCTGTGATTAAAAATTAAAGCTTTCTTGGCAACATTTATAGAACCCGGTGAAATCAATGGGGACAAATAATTGGAAAAAACAACTTATAACCAATGCTATATACTTACCAACACAAAGAAAGGTAACAACGATCTAAAGCTATGTACACACACCTAAATATATCCACTATATAGGGCCATGAAGCACATAATAATAATTAACCGAAAGAAACACCTTCACATTGAGCCAGTAAAATATACATAAACTTTATTAAACACCATAAAAACAGCTATAAAAGGCTAGGTATCTTGCCACAAGCACAGGCAAACAAACAGGTGGGTAACCCAGGTTATACCTCCAAATAATGGTACCATTTAAACAATTAGTTACAACTCTAAGGTAGATAGTACATAGTGTTTGTGTGACCATATACACAAAAGGTACAAGTAACAATGAGTAATAAATATAAGGTGCACAGGTTATAACATAATAAGCATAGGTATAGTTACCAATGGAGTACTCCTGAGGACCCACCACACCCGACGCGCGTTTCGCAATTAAATGCTTCGTCCAGGGGTCATTGCGAAATGCGCGTCGGGTGTGGTGGGTCCTCAGGAGTACTCCATTGGTAACTATACCTATGCTTATTATGTTATAACCTGTGCACCTTATATTTATTACTCATTGTTACTTGTACCTTTTGTGTATATGGTCACACAAACACTATGTACTATTTACCTTAGAGTTGTAACTAATTGTTTACATGGTACCATTATTTGGAGGTATAACCTGGGTTACCCACCTGTTTGTTTGCCTGTGCTTGTGGCAAGATACCTAGCCTTTTATAGCGGTTTTTATGGTGTTTAACCCCTTAGTGACAGAGCCAATTTGGTACTTAATGACCGAGCCAATTTTTACAATTCTGACCAGTGTCATTTTAAGAGGTTATAACTCTGGAACGCTTTATCGGATCCCGCTGATTCTGAGATTGTTTTTTTCGTGACATGTTGTACTTCAAGTTAGTGGTAACATTTCTTCGATATTACTTGCAATTATTTATGAAAAAAATGGAAATATGGCGAAAATGTTTAAAATTTTGCAATTTTCAAACTTTGTATTTTTATGCCCTTAAATCAGAGAGAGATGTCACAAAAAATAGTTAATAAATAACATTTCTCACATGTCTACTTTACATCAGCACAATTTTGGAAACAATTTTTTTTTTTTTTTGTTAGGGAGTTATAAGGGTTAAAAGTTGACCAGCAATTTCTCATTTTTACAACACCATGTTTTTTTTAGGGACCACATCACCTTTGAAGTGATTTTGAGGGGTCTATATGATAGAAAATAACCAAGTGTGACACCATTCTAAAAACTGCACCCCTCAAGCTGCTCAAAACCACATTCAAGAAGTTTATTAACCCTTTACGTACTTCACAGGAACTAAAACAATGTGGAAGAAAAAAATGAACATTTAACTTTTTTTTGCAAACATTTTACTTCAGAACCATTTTTTTTAACTTTCACAAGTGTAAAAACAGAAATTTAACCACAAATTTTGTTGTGCAATTTTTCCTGAGTACGCCGATACCCCATATGTGGAGGTAAACCACTGTTTGGGCGCACCGCAGAGCTTGGAAGTGAAGGAGCGCCGTTTGACTGTTTCAATGCAGAATTGGCTGGAATTGAGATCGGATGCCATGTCGCGTTTGGAGAGTCCCTGATGTGCCTAAACAGTGGAAACCCCCCACAAGTGATACCAATTTGGAAACTAGACCCCTTAAGGAACTTATCTAGATGTGTGGTGAGCACTTTGAACCCCCAAGTGCTTCACAGAAGTTTATAACGTAGAGCCGTGAAAATAAAAAATCGCATTTGTTTTCACAAAAATGATTTTTTCGCCCACAAATTCTTATTTTCACAAGGGTAACAGGAGAAATTAGACCACAAAAGTTGTTGTGCAATTTCTCCTGAGTACGTCGATACCCCATATGTGGAGGTAAACCACTGTTTCGGCGCACCGCAGAGCTTGGAAGAGAAGGAGTGTCGTTTTACTTTTTCAATGTAGAATTGGCTGGAATTGAGATCGGACGCCATGTCACGTTTGGAGAGCCGCTGATGTGCCTAAACAGTAGAGACCCCCCACATATGACACCATTTTGGAAACTAGACCCCTTAAGGAACTTATCTAGATGTGTGGTGAGCACTTTAAACCCCCAGGTGCTTCACAGAAGTTTATAACGTAGAGCCGTGAAAATAAAAAAATCGCATTTTTTCTACAAAAATGATTTTTTTGCCTCCAAATTTTTATTTTACCAAGGGTAACAGGAGAAAATGGACCCCAGAAGTTGTTGTACAATTTGTCTTGAGTACGCCGACACCCCATATGTGGGGGTAAACCACTGTTTGGGCGCATGGCTGAGCTCGGAAGCAAAGGAGCGCCATTTGACTTTTCAATGCAAAATTGACTGGAATTGAGATCGGACGCCATGTCGCGTTTGGAGAGCCCCTGATGTGCCTAAACTAGGGGTCTTGGAAACTAGACCCCCCATGGAACTTATCTAGATGTGTAGTGAGAACTTTGAATGCCCAAGTGCATCACAGAAGTTTATAATGCAGAGTCGTGAAAATAAAAAATATATATTTTTTAACAATAAAGATTTTTTAGCCCCCAAGTTTTTATTTTCACAAGGGTAACAAGAGAAATTGGACCCCAAAAGTTGTTGTCCAATTTGTCCTGAGTATGCTGGTACCCCATATGTGGGGGTAAACCACTGTTTGGGCGCACGGCAGAGCTCGGAAGGGAAGGAGCGCCATTTTGGAATGCAGACTTTGATAGAATTGTCTGCGGGCGTTATGTTGCGTTTGCAGACCCCTAATGTACCTAAACAGTAGAAACCCCCAACAAGTGACCCCATTTTGGAAAATAGACCCCCCAAGGAACTTATCTAGATATGTGGTGAGAACTTTGAATGCCCAAGTGCTTCACAGAAGTTTATAATGCAGAGTAGTGAAAATAAAAATAAAAAATTTTCCCACAAAAAAGATTTTTTTAGCCCCCAAATTTTTATTTTCACAAGGGTAACAAGAGAAATTGGACCCCAAAAGTTGTTGTACAATTTGTCCTGAGTATGCTGGTACCCCATATGTGGGGGTAAACCACTGTTTGGGCGCACGGCAGAGCTCGGAAGGGAAGGAGCGCCATTTTGGAATGCAGACTTTGATAGAATTGTCTGCGGGCGTTATGTTGCGTTTGCAGACCCCTAATGTACCTAAACAGTAGAAACCCCCAACAAGTGACCCCATTTTGGAAAATAGACCCCCCAAGGAACTTATCTAGATATGTGGTGAGAACTTTGAAAGCTCAAGTGCTTCACAGAAGTTTATAATGCAGAGTAGTGAAAATAAAAAAATATTTTTTTTTCCAACAAAAAAGATTTTTAGCCCCCAAGTTTTTATTTTCACAAGGGTAACAGGAGAAATTGGACCCCAAAAGTTGTTGTCCAATTTATCCCGAGTACGCTGATGCCCCATATGTGGGGGTAAACCACTGTTTGGGCGCACGGCAGAGCTCAGAAGGGAGGGAGTACCATTTGACTTTTTTAGCGCAAAATTGGCTGTCGTGTTTGGAGACCCCCTGATGTACCTAAACAGTGGAAACCCCCAAATTATAACTCCAACCCTAACTCCAACACACCCCTAACCCTAATCTCAACCCGATCCATAATCCTAATCACAACCCTAACGATAATCACAACCCTAACCCCAAAACAGCCCTAATCTCAACCCTAACCATAACCCTAATCAAAACCCTAAATCCAACACACCCCTAACCCTAATCCCAACCCTAACCCTAATCCCAACCCTAATCCCAAACGTAACCCTAATCCCAACCCTAATCCAAACCCTAATCCCAACTCTAACCCTAACTTTAGCCCCAACCCTAACTTTAGCCCCAACCCTAACCATAACTTTAGCCCCCGTCGTCACAAAAAAAGTTCAATGTAACCTTTTTTTTGTACGTCGCATCCGCCATTTCCGCGCATGCGTGGCCGTAACTCTGCCCCCTCCTCCCCAGGACATAGACTGGGCAGCGGATGCGTTGAAAAACTGCATCCGCTGCCCACGTTGTGCACAATTTTCACAACGTGCGTCGGTACGTCGGGCCGACGCATTGCGACCGCCCCGTACCGACGCAAGTGTGAAAGAAGCCTAAGGCTACTTTCACACTAGCGTCGTACTCGGCCCATCGCAGTGTGTCGGGCCGACGTACCGACACTAGCGTTGTAAGCGCCGCACAACGGGTGCAGCGGATGCTGTTTTTTCAACGCATCCGCTGCCCCATTGTGAGGTGCGGGGAGGCGGGGGCGGAGTTCCGGCCACGCATGCGCGGTCGGAAATGGCGGACACGTCGCACAAAAAAGTTACATGTATTTTTTTTTGTGTCGATGGTCCGCCAAAGCACGACGCATCCGTCGCACGACGGATGCGACATGTCGCAATGCGTCGCTAATGCAAGCCAATGGAGAAAAAACGCATCCTGCAAGCACTTTTGCAGGATGCGTTTTTTCTCCAACGACGCATTGCGACGGAAGCCAAAAAACGCTAGTGTGAAAGTAGCCTAACCCTAAATTTAGCCCCAACCCTAACCCTAACTCTAACCCTAACCCCAACTCTAACCCTAACTCTAACCCTAACCCTAACCCTAATTTTAGCCCCAACTCCTCTTCTCCTGCAGGCCGGCAGATGGCAGCAGATGGCGGGCGCACTGCGCATGCGCCCGCCATTTTCTTTCCCGACGAAGAAGCCGGCCGGCAAGAGGAGACACAGGAGGACCCAGGGACACCGGGTGAGTATGTTAGGGTCCCCGAATTCCCCTATTTCTCTGTCCTCTGATGTGCGATCACATCAGAGGACAGAGAAATAACTGATCGCTTTTTTTTTTTTTGCGGTCGCCGGTAAACTGTTAATTACCGGCGATCACAAAGCAGGGGTCGGTGCAAACCGACCCCGATCATGTTCTTTGGGGTCTCGGCTACCCCCGGCAGCCGAGACCCCAAAGATCTTCCGGGTGCCAGGCGGCGGGCGTACTGCGCGTGCGCCCGCCATTTTTTCCCGGAAAAAAGATGGCGGCGCCCATCGGGAGCCACGAGGAGCACCGGGGGAGGTAGGTAAGTATCGGGGGGCTATTGGAGGCCATCGGGGACCACATTTCTCTGTCCTCCGATGTGCGATCACATCGGAGGACAGAGAAATTAAACGGCAAATCGCGTTTTGTTTTTTTTTGTTGCGACCGCCGGTAAACGGTTAATTACCGGCGATCGCAACTCGGGGGTCGGTAAAAACCCCCCGAATCATGTTCTCTGGGGTCTCGGCTACCCTCGGCAACCGAGACCCCAGAGAAAATCCGACTCTGGGGGGCGCTATTCACTTTTTCCACAGCGCCGTTAATTAACGGCGCTGTGGTTTAAGTACCCTTAGCGGCCGCCGTTAAAAGGCGTATCGGCGGTCGTTAAGGGGTTAATAAAGTTTATGTATATTTTACTGGCTCAATGTGAAGGTGTTTCTTTCGGTTAATTAAAGCTATGTACAGTTGAAACCAGAAGTTCACATACACTATATAAAAAGACATATATGTATGTTTTTCTCAATATCTGACATGAAATCAGAATAAACCTTCTTGTTTTTGGTGAATTAGGATTACCATAATTATTATTTGCACTCAGACCATCCTCATGGAGTCAGTTTCTAACCGTTTTTGCAGACACATGCACATTTGTGGCCTACTGGAGGTCATTTTGCAGTGCTCCTCCTGTTCCTCCTTGCACAAAGGCTGAGGTAGCGGTCCTGCTGCTGGGTTGTTGCCCTCCTACGGCCCCCTCCACGTTTTCTGGCATGTCTCCTGGTAGTGCCTCCAGCCTCTGGATGCTACGCTGACAGACACAGCAAACCTGCTTGCCACAGCTCGCATTGATGTGCCATCCTGGATGAGCTGCACTACCTGAGCCACTTGTATGGGTTGTAGAGTCCGTCTCATGCTACTACGAGTGTGAAAGCACAACCAATATTCAAAAGTGACCAAAACATCAGCCAGAAAGCATTGGTACTGAGATGTGGTCCATGGTCCCCACCTGCAGAACCACTTTTTTATTGAGTGTGTCTTGATAATTGCCAATAATTTCCATCTGTTGTCAATTCCATTTGCACAACAGCATGTGAAACTGATTGTCAAACAGTGTTGCTTCCTAAGAGGCAGTTTGATTTCACAGAAGTTTGATTTACTTGGAGTTATATTCTGTTATTTACAGTAAGTGTTCCCTTTATTTTTTTTGAGCAGTATAATATATATATATATATATATATATATATATATATATATATATATATATATATATATATACATTTCGTATGAATGTGGGATATTTGCAGCATTGAATTCGTTGGTCATATATTGGCTTTGCTGCTTTTATTTTCAATAGAATGATGTGGGGGTTTTTTTTCTGCTTTTATCTAGCCAGAAATGATCTTCATGGAAGAAATGAGGCCAAATAGCCACATCTTTAACATGGAGACAAGGCCAAGCTACTCAACCATGCATGAAAACTGAGCTTAAAAAAATGTCAGCAAGTGATCTGGACTGATGAATCAAAATATGAAATATTTGGCTGTATCAGAAGGCAATTTATTAGCGGAGTGTCTGGAGAGTAGTACAATAATGAGTGTCTGCAGGCAACAGTGAAGCATGGTGGAGGTTCCTTGCAAGTTTGGAGCTCCATTTCAGCAAATGGAGTTAGGATTTAAGACACAATTAATCTTAACCAAATTGCAAAGAAATACAGTCTCCATCATGCAGTACTCAGTTAGGTGTCTGATTGGCTCCAAATTTATTCTGCAGCAGGAAAACGATCCCAGACATATAAAAATTGTCCCTTAGTATCATCAGTGTAAAGAACAAAAAGTCTTGGAAGTGATGGTATGGTCCCAACAGAGCCCTGATCTCAACATCATCTAGTCTGTCTGGGATTACATGAAGAGACAGAAGGATTCGTACAAGTCTACATCTACAGAAGATCTGTGGTTAGTTCTCCAAGATATTTAGAATAACCTCCCTGCTGAGTTCTTACAAAATCTGTGAAGTATGGGAAACGCTCTCCCATGACCGTTTCCTAAAGATCTTGTCCCCTTGGTCTAACTGGATAGGAAAAAATTAGATAATTATCAGACTTAAATTTTCTCTTTTGTGTACTACGGTGTTTTAGTCATCTATGCTATCGTGACGGAGTCTCCCTCCCCTATTTTAGCTTCAGTAAACAAACTTATTATTCCTACTTTGATGATAAAATTGTTTTTATAATTTGAATTTCAGCTGTAAACTGATACGTAGATGCTGGTCTTTCGCCAACTCTGGACTACAAGTGACACCTGTTTCGATTGTTTCGTTTCTTTTAGTTCTCTTGTTATATGGGTTATATATATACGCATAACCTTATTTGTACTACAAACTTTTGCACCTTATGAGATATGATATGACGAGTGTTATATGTTTCTTTTGTTAAAATCATAAATAAAGAATTGGAAAAAAAAATCTGTGAAGTATACCTAGAACAATGGATGTTGTTTTGAAGGCAAAGAGTGGTCACACCACACAAATTATTTATTTCATTTATATTTCTCTTTTGTGCATTCATTTTATTTTTATCTTTTAACAAAATACAAAGTATTAACATTTCTGTTTTTGAAAGCATTCCTACTTTTCAGCATTTTTCAACACCAATCTCAATTTAGTCAATATTACGTACGAGAGCCAAAATACACGTCTTACACGCCTTGGCAGCTTTCACTGAGGTTATTAATGGTTGTCTGAGGAATGTTTTGCCTTGCTGAATACAGCTTGGAAATTCATCAAGATCTGCTGCTGGTGGCTTCCTCTTCATTTGCTAACCAATGACATCTGGATGTATTCGATGAGAGACAAGTTCAGAGATACTGCAGACCATAGTTGTAGCACATAGTAGCACGTTCAGACCATGCAGGCCACTCACAGTAGCACAAGCAACATGTGTCCTGGTGATATTATGTTGATAGCAGCAAAGGCATGCATGTAAAGTGTGTGCATCTCTGCACAGGGCACTGAAAAAATGGAGATGTTTTGAAAATTTGGTTTCCATTTTTTCATCATTTGCATATCATTTACATCTTTATTGTTCCTGCGATTTTAATAATTCCACAGCTTTTCCTTATTGGTGTTGTTATTTCAAATGTTGAGGGGTGTATTTATATCTGTATAGCCATCTATCTAAATCTGAGAAATAGTTTTTAGCAACAGAACACAGCGGATAAGCTGGTTGGAAGTTTGACAAAATAAAAATGAGATAAAGTCTTGGCCTGTACCTTAGCACGTCCATTTCATCTTTCAGTGACTGTGCTTCATCGGCTAGTGTTGTTAAATCTTCATTTTGCTGCCTTAGCTCTGTGATCTCTTTTTCAAGCTCTTCACATCGTATCCTGTAATCATCTTTGGACGCTTCAAGCCTAGAGAAGATGAAAACCTTTGTTTAGGGTAACAAAACAAGAATAGAAAAAATAGATATAAGTTCGCAAAAATGACTGGTATTACCTACACATAATCTTATGTCTCTTGTGTTGGTTTACAAAGTTGTCAAATCCTGTTCACAATGGGGCCAGTTGCTTTTTGGAAGACTGTCCAGTGTTCTGGATGACAAGAATAGTCTTATCTGCAGTGTTTTTCTAGCTTATCAAAAAAATTGAACCAGAGAAACCAGACAGACAGACATTCATACAAGTCATTTGGATCACTTAAAACAGGTCATGTCATGACAATTATAAAAGTAAGCCATGGCGCTAGTTTAAACAGACCGTGAAACTAGTAAACAATGGCGTTTTTTAAATGGAGGTTGCTAATGGACGACTCTAGTCATATGCCCCTCAACCATTGGCCATTTTCAGGACAGGAGTACTGTAAGGTCCTTGGAAAGGGCTGTGCTAACAAACAAGTGGGAGATTTCACAAAAATAAGAAATTTGTGCTGATAGTCAAATATAGGTTTGTATGTTGCACCATATTTAATAAAATACCCTTTCTACAGGAATGAAACTATTCTACCGGAACTCCAAAGCAATCAATGTCATCGATGAAAACATCTCAAGTAAGTAAAATGATTTTTTTTATTAAAGCTTAACCATTTAATACTCGGCGAGTCACAGAATTACAACGCATCTGTACTAGTGTGTGGCTGCTACTACAGTCAAGACAGTCAATAGACAGTAAAGTTCAAAAGGTGCCCCACAATCAATATACATGAAGAGTGAGGGAATGGCAAGTAGCACAATATTAGCACCTAGCTAATCAATGTAATAGAAAACCTGTCTGGTAAAAGATGCTATACAAATTCTGGTCTGTAGACTAAAGACTGCTGAATATGAACATTTACCTACACTGTTGCACCCTTATGTTCACATCATCTGCCAAGGATGTGCACTGTAAATCTGATGGAGGATTTGCATTCTGTATGTGAAGTAGATTTTCCCTTAAAAAAACTTTAATGTTTGAAATTTCAAAGCTATCTGAATAACCCATAAGGTATGCCACAGATGTTAAACTCTGCAAAGAAAGTTCACACAGATTTTAGGATGGACAGCAAACCGTTAAGAGGATTTTGTGGAAAGCTCAATGGCTGCCAGATATTTTCCTAACCATATAAACCTGGCTCTACATTGTCTGGTATACCCTATGTTCCAAATTATTAAGCAAATTGGATTTAAGTGTCATAAAGGTTTACGGTAATTGTTTTGTTTTTCAAATAACCTCGTGGATGGTATTGTGTCTCAGGGCTCAATGGATCATTGAAATCAATCTTAAACACATGAGATAATTCGTTTTCCAGGGGATTCTAATTAAAGGAAAACTACTTACAAATTATGTTCCACATTATTAAGCAGGCCACAGGTTTCAAGCAATATGGGAAACAAAAAGGATCTCTCTGCTGCTGAAAAGCGTTAAATAGTGCAATGCCTTGGACAAGGGATGAAAACATTAGAAATTTCACGAAAACTTAACAGTGATCATCGTACTGTGAAGAGATTTGTGACTGAATCTGAGCACAGAGTTCATGCATATAAAGGCATAATGAGGAAGGTTTCTGCCAGAGAAATTCATTGGATTAAGAGAGCAGCTGCCAAAATACCATTACAAAGCAGCAAACAGTTATTTGAAGCTGCTGGTGCCTCTGGAGTCCCTCGAACCTCAAGGTGTAGGATCCTTCAAAGGCTTCCTGTGGTGCATAAACCTACTATTCAGCCACCCCTAAACAGTGTTCACAAGCAGAAACGGTTGCAGTGGGCCCAGACATACATGAAGACTACTTTTCAAACAGTATTGTTTACTGATGAGTGTCGAGCAACCCTGGATGGTCCAGATGGATGGAGTAGTGGATGGTTGGTGGTTGGCTACCATGTCCCAACTTGGCTGCGACGTCAGCAAGGAGGCGGAATCATGTTTTGGGCCGGAATCATGGGGAAACAGCTGGTAGGGCCCTTTAAGGTTCCTGAAGGTGTGAAAATGACCTCTGCAAAGTATATAGAGTTTCTTCCATGGTATAAAAAGCAGAAATGTGCCTTCAGGAGCAAAATCATCTTCATGCATGACAATGCACCATCTCATGCTGCAAAGAATACCTCTAAGTCATTGGCTGCTATGGGCATAAAAGGAGATAAACTCATGGTGTGGCCACCATCTTCCCCTGACCTCAACCCTATAGAGAACCTTTGGAGTATCATTAAGCAAAAGATCTGTGAGGGTGGGAGGCGTTTCACATCAAAACAGCAGCTCTGGGAGGCTATTCTGACTTCATGCAAAGAAACACAAGCAGAAACTCTCCAAAAACTCACAAGTTCAATGGATGCAAGAAGTGTGAAGGTGATATCTAAGAAGGGTTCATATGTTAACATGTAACTTGGCCTGTTAGGATGTTTTGGAGTTAAATAGCTTTTTTGTTCAGTGAATGTGACCTCCTAATGCTGCAAATTTTCTGTTCTTTAAAACATATCAAATGTTTACAAATTCTACTGTGCCTAATAATTTGGAACAGTGCATTTTGAGTTTTTATTCATTTTGGAGATTATACTGTTATCATTGGGAGGTTTCTTCAATAAAATTCGATGTATAATCTAACAGGTGATGACTTATTAGACTGACTGTCATTTGCACCAACCATTTAGGAAAATCCGAGAAAAATGTAATTTGCATAATAATTTGGAACATGGTGTATGCTATATTTGACCATGCTGGACATGATCTATAAGTTTAAAGGGGTTGTCCAGGTTTGGGATGAAAGTCTAAAGACTTCTGAATCCTGAAAGAGCGCACACCGCACACTGTCAGAATTCTCCGTAATGATGCCGAAAGCATACAGGCAGTCATGTGACGATTGGATGTGAACGGCCTCACTCAATTCACTTGCGTTAAACAAGGCTGCGCACAACTAAGCGAATCGGAATAATAATAATAATAATAATAATAATAATAATTTTTATTTATATAGCGCCAACATATTCCGCAGCGCTTTACAAATTATAGAGGGGACTTGTACAGACAATAGACATTACAGCATAACAGAAATCACAGTTCAAAATAGATACCAAGAGGAATGAGGGCCCTGCTCGCAAGCTTACAACCTATGAGGAAAAGGGGAGACACGAGAGGTGGATGGTAACAATTGCTTTAGTTATTTGGATCAGCCATAGTGTAAGGATCGGGTGTTCATGTAAAGCTGCATGAACCAGTTAACTGCCTAAGTATGTAACAGTACAGACACAGAGGGCTATTAACTGCATAAAGTGTATGAGAACATGATGCGAGGAACCTGATTATGTTTTTTGTTTTTTTTTTTAATAGGCCACACAGGAATAGTTAGGTTAATGTGTTGAGGCGGTAGGCCAATCTGAACAAATGAGTTTTTAGGGCACGCTTAAAACTGTGGGGATTGGGGATTAATCGTATTAACCTAGGTAGTGCATTCCAAAGAATCGGCGCAGCACGTGTAAAGTCTTGGAGACGGGAGTGGGAGGTTCTGATTATTGAGGATGCTAACCTGAGGTCATTAGCGGAGCGGAGGGCACGGGTAGGGTGGTAGACTGAGACCAGAGAGGAGATGTAGGGTGGTGCTGAGCCATGGAGTGCTTTGTGGATGAGGGTAGTAGTTTTGTACTGGATTCTGGAGTGGATGGGTAGCCAGTGTAATGACTGGCACAACGTAGGGGCATCGGTGTAACGGTTGGTGAGGAATATGATCCTGGCTGCAGCATTCAGGACAGATTGGAGCGGGGAGAGTTTGGTAAGAGGGAGGCCGATTAGTAGAAAGTTACAATAGTCCAGACGAGAATGAATAAGTGAAACAGTAAGAGTTTTTGCAGAGTCAAAAGTAAGAAAAGGGCGAATTCTAGAAATGTTTTTCAGATGCAGATAAGAAGAGCAAGCCAGTGATCGGCTGTGGGGGGTGAATGAAAGCTCAGAGTCTAGGATGACCCCAAGGCAGCGGGCATGTTGCTTTGGAGTAATGGTGGAACCGCACACGGAAATGGCAATGTCAGGCAAAGGTAGGTTAGTAGAGAGCGAAAACACGAGGAGTTCAGTTTTTGACAGGTTCAGTTTCAGATAGAGGGAGGACATAATGTTAGAGACAGCGGTAAGACAATCACTAGTGTTTTCTAAAAAGGTCGGCGTGATAACAGGAGAAGAGGTGTATAATTGGGTGTCGTCAGCATAGAGATGGTACTGGAAACCAAATCTACTGATTGTTTGTCCAATAGGGGCAGTATACAAAGAGAAGAGGAGGGGGCCTAGGACTGATCCTTGAGGAACCCCAACAGTAAGGGGAAGGTGAGAGGAGGAGGAACCAGCAAAAGATACAGTGAAGGATCGGTCAGAGAGATAGGAGGAGAACCAGGAGAGAACGGTGTCCTTGAGGCCGATGGAGCGGAGCATAGTGAGGAGGAGCTGATGATCCACAGTATCGAATGCTGCGGAGAGATCCAAGAGAATTAGCATGGAGTAGTGACCATTAGATTTAGCTGTTAGTAGGTCATTAGAGACTTTAGTGAGGGCAGTTTCAGTAGAGTGTAAAGAGCGGAAGCCAGATTGAAGAGGGTTGAGAAGAGAGTTATCTGAGAGATAGCGGGTAAGTCTACGTTCACATTAGCGTTCTGCGCCGCAGCGTCGGGCGCCGCAGCATGCGCCCCTATATTTAACATGGGGGCGCATGGACATGCGTTGCACTTGCGTTTTGCGACGCATGCATCCCTGCGGCGCACGCGTCATGGCGCAGAGGACGCTACAAGTTGCATTTTTTGTGCGTCCACAATCAAGCAAAAAAAGGACGCATGCGTCGCAAAACGCAGCGTTGTGCATGCGTTTTGCTGCGTTTTTGTTTGCGTTGTGCGTTGCGTCACCGACGCTGCGGCGCACAACGCAAATGTGAACGTAGCCTAAGACGGGAGTGGACCAGGCGTTCAAGGAGTTTGGAGATGAAGGGAAGATTAGAGACAGGTCTATAATTAGCGGCACAGTTTTGGTCGAGGGATGGTTTTTTAAGTAATGGATGTATGATGGCATGCTTAAATGAGGAGGGAAAAATACCGGAAGTGAGAGAAAGGTTGAATATTTTTGTCAGGTGAGAGGTGACAGCCGGGGAAAGGGACTGGAGGAGATGTGACAGAATGGGGTCACTGGTGCAAGTGGATGTGAATGTGACCGGAAGCATGCAAATCACATATTTGTATTCACAAGACTGCCCGCTCTCGCAATCGGAGAATCCTGACAGCATGCAATGCGCGTGCTGTGAGGATTCAGAAGTCTGCAGTATATAGTGACTGTAGACTTTCATCTAAAACCTGGACTCAACATAAAATAATATGCATTCTACCTAAAGGTTTCTTCTTGTAGTTGCTCTAGCTGTGTCTGAAGTTGGAGGTGCCTTCTTCCAGCTGGACTATTAGGATCTTCTAAAGAATCAGACTGATTTAGACGTTCCATAAGAACCTGGTTTTCAGCAAGTAAACTACTCTTCTCTTCTTGGAGGGCAGCGACCTTAAAAAGCAAACAAAAATTCATTATTCAATTAAAAGAAGTACTTGTAGGAGACAACATTTTCTTGTGCAATCCAGGGAACATGCCATCCACTCAGAGCACTCGTGTAACCGTCACACTGTTATTACAGTATATGATGGCACTGCAACCACATTTATAACAAGTACAAATAATTGTATTAATCATTGTAAAATTGCTTAGATTTTAAAACATTACAATCTTCTTGGCAGATCACATAAAAAGCTGAAGTCAGGACATAAGCAAATTCCAGAGTAAAAAAAAATAAAAAATTGTCATACATTTTAGGTAGTTGTTGGCTCAGGTGAAAGTTCTTCTCCCCCCTACATACAGTACATAAAGCTGGAGTGACAGAGTCTTTGGATTTACAGATAGCTCTTCATTCTCATTTGCATTTCACTTCACTTCAAATACTGATTTCTCAGTAACAGAGAAACAGACTGGCCATGTAAAGGTATTACTGGACTTGTCTTTGATAGAGCTACAGGTGCTTCTCACAAAATTATCATCAAAAAGTTAATTTATTTCAGTTCTTCAATACAAAAAGTGAAACTCACATAGAATCATTACAAACAGAGTGACCTATTTCAAGTATTTATTTCTGTTAATGTTGATGATTATGGCTTACAGCCAATGAAAACCCCAACGTCATTATCTCAGTAAATTAAAATACTTTATAACACCAGCTGAAAAATGATTTTAAAATCCGAAATGTTGGCCTACTGAAATGTATGTTCAGTAAATGCACTCAAGCCTGTGGCACTGCTGAGGTGTTATGGAAGCCCAGGTTGCTTTGATAGTAGCCTTCAGTTCGTCTGCATTGTTGGGTCTGGTGTCTCATCTTCCTTTTGACTATACCCTATAGATTCACTATGGGGTTAAGGTCAGGTGAGTTTGCTGGCCAATCAAGCACAGTGATACTGTTGTTTTTAAACCAGGTATTGGTACATTTGGCAGTGTGGACAGGTGCAAGTCCTGCTGGAGAATAAAATTTCCATCTCCAAAAAGCTTGTCGGCAAAGGGAAGCATGAAGTGCTCTAAGATTTCCTGGTAGATGGCTGCGCTGACTTTGGTCTTGATAAAACACAGTAGGCCTACACCAGCAGATGACATGACTCCCCAAACCATCACTGATTGTGGAAACTTCACACTAAACCTCAAGCAGCTTGGATTGTGGCCTCTCCACTCTTCGACCTTGATTTCTAAATGAAATGCAAAATTTACTTTCATGTGAAAACAACACCTTGGACCACTAAGCAACAGTCCAGTTCTTTTTCTCCTTGGCCCAGGAAAGAACCTTCTGGCGTTGTCTATTAGTCATGAGTGGCTTGACACAAGGAATGTGACATTTGCAGCCCTACTAGATATGTCTGTGTGTGGTGGGTCTTGAAGCAATGACTCCAGCCGCAGTCCACTCCTTGTGAATCTCCCTCATATTTTTAAATGGCCTTTTCTTAATCCTTTAAGGCTGCGGTTATCCTGGTTGCTTGTGCACCTTTTTCTACTACACTTTTTCCTTCCACTCAACTTTCCACTAATATGCTTAGATACAGCACTCTGTGAACAGCCAGCTTCTTTAGCAATGACCTTTTGTGGCTTACCCTCCTTGTAGATTGTGTCAATGACTGCCTTCTTGACATCTGTCAAGTCAACAGTCTTCTCCATGATTGTGGAGCCTACTGAAATAGACTAAGGGACCTTTTTAAATGCGTAAGAAGCCTTTGCAGGTGTTTTTTGTTAATTATTCTAATTTACTGAGATATTGACTTTTGGGATTTCATTAGCTGTAAACCATAATCATCAACATTAACAGAAATAAACACTTGAAATAGATCACCCTGTAATGACTATATAATTTACGAGTTTCACTTTTTGCATTGAAGAACTGAAATAAATTAACTTTTTGACGATATTCAAATTTTTTGAGAAGCACCTGTATATTCGCATAGAAATGGTTTTTTTTTGGGGGGGATTCTGCTGACAGATTCCCTTTAAACTACCAGCAGTATGTCCCATGTAAAAAGAACAAACTTTACAGATTCCTTTCACATATAATGCATTTTTCACCAAAAAAGGGTTTTAATATGTTATGCTGGTACCCACTTCTGCCAATTGAAGGGCACAGTGACAAGATATGACATAACCGTTTGATAAATGCAGAGTCCAAGTAGTTGGAGAGAGAGAGCGAGAAACCCAGACGCACACTGCCAGGAATGAGAGGTGACCGTGCATGGTCTCTCACTCCGAAGTCAGAAAGTTTTTTGCTCTCCAATTTTTGAAGCTCCCATAGACATGAATAGAGAGCCGCACATGCATGACCTCCTCTCATCTAACACAAGTGTTCAACAGGGGCCCATTTTTTAAAAAGATGTAGGCGTACCCCTGTCAAGTTGTCATAAATGTCACAGATTGGTCCAGACTTTTAATGCTGACAGCAGCATCAACGGTTATTAGCAGAACAAAAAAAAAAGCAAACAAAAAAAAAACACAACAAACATTCAGTCAGCAAGTCCAACCTCAGTACCAGACCATAAAACCATATTTCATCATCATATATTAACATCTGATGCAGAAACAGAAGTCATGCTACTAAATTGTTGCCCTCCGCTGGGTTCTACTGATGTAATACAGCTGGAAGTGCAATCTTGGGAAACATTTTTCTGACAGAAGAGTTAACCAATGTTAGTATTTCTGAGTAGAAAAGCACAGTGCATATGCAAACCAAAGCAGCATTGTGTTAATAAGGCCTCATTCACATGTCCATTTTTCCAAGCACGTTCCATCCATGTTTTTCATGCATAGAACATGTACTCGTTAGTTTATGGGGGCTATTTAGGTCAGAGTTTTTTTTGCTGACTGTCTGTTCTTGATCTGACTCATGGATCAAAATCACTCACATAAGTCTGCAGGTCAGGTCTGTCAACATGAAGGCCAACACATGGATGCCAGTGTTGATGTCAGTGGGCTGTCCTTTTTTAACATTGCAATGGGTAAGAGGAGCTGTGCAATTTTTTATTCACTGGCAGATGGGAAAATTACTAATGTGAAAAATGGACACACTGACCAAACACTGATGAAATTCTGACCCAACACATTGATTAGAAACCATGTATGTGGAAAAAAAAATGGACACATGAATGAGGTCCAAGTGTTTGATGCTGGGGTGTGGGCATTCACAACTTTACCCTTTCTTCTAGCTCATTACATTCATATCTCAGCTTATCTCGCTCCTCTTGGATAGAGTACGCCTTTATTGGCACGGAAAGCAAAATAAAAAAAGCAGTTAATGGATTTCATTGGAGTCTAGCATAACATAATACAGATTTACTATTTTATGTGTAGTCAACTAAAGATGTGACTAGAATATGGCGGCAATCAACTGATATACTGTAAGATTAGTGTAATGCTATAGATTCTACAAAGGTGCTCACAAACATTACATGAGGTGGTAACGGTCTTCACACAAGGGTGCATGCTCATGTTCATGAAGGCTAAGAAGGTAGTTCAAGTAATATCTTTGGGCAACTTGCTAAACAAAATATTAGGGACATTTGAGTAACTGTCATACTGGTTGTGAAAGAGAATATTTGCCTTGATAACAACAGAGGGCATTTACAAAATATACTTTTAATGTTAATATGTCTACTTTTTTCATAGGGTAGCAATCTAGAAATGTGTCAAAGGGATTACTGTGACTCGTCATGAATGAGAAATCCAATGCATCTATCAGCCATCTGCTTCAAGCTCACACCACCTATTAGTTAGCTTATTTCGCACTCACTATGTAACAAATTCATTTATTTTTTTGTTCCTGGGTCCAAAGTGTGTTTTCCTAACCCGTTATGCCTAAAACAAATAGAAAACTTCTATGTTCTGTGATCAGGACAATGAAGACTACTCAGTATTGAATACGAATGGAGAATTTTCCCGAAAACAAACAAATTTCAAAGTTTCATTGTCTTGATCACAGAAGCAAAGTTTGTCCCACAATTTCAACTGAACGTGGCAACACCCCATATGTGGCTGTAAAGTACAACTTAGCCATACGGAGAGAAGGAGCGCCATTTGCCTCCTGGAACGTAGACTTTACTAGAATAGTTTGGGAATTCTATATAAAGAGCCCCTAAGTGCTAGAAAAGCCGAATCCCCCCTCAAGTGACCCCATTTTAGAAATTATAAACCTTTGGGAACATTTCTACAAGTGTAGTGATGATTTTGAATCAATGGGTGTTTTCCAGAAACAAGCAGCAGTGGATGTTGCTGAGTGAAAATTGCAATCTGCCATTGTAGTGGCCAGTACATTATGTCCAGCTCATGCTTCTGGAGACATGCACCCGTAAATTAGGCACGCTCTCATCACTACAGAAATGCCACACATGTGGGCGTTAAATGTGGTTTAGGCAGACTGGGGCTGAGATGGGAGGGGGTATTTGGATTTGCGAGCACAGAATTTGCTGAATTTCTTTTGGGGGACGAGGAGCCACTTAGCTTTTCCAGAGCCTTTGTACTATCAGTAACGTGGAGGACCCCTATATTTCCGTTAACAGATGACAGATCTGAGTGGGGACTTGCTTTTTTGTGGATTGAGTTTGAGCTTTTACTGGGAACATTTTACATAACATTTATGATCACATTTATCCGGCACTCTACGCTGAGCACTTATATTGGGGTTTCCATCTAAATCTCCAAGTGACGTGACAGATGAAACCCCCGATGGATCCATTCACTATAATGAAGCAGCAGAGTCACTCTGTACTCCGTCTGGCCTCTGTTCAGCGGTGTCCTTTTCAGAAGTGCACAAAACACTGTGCTTTTATGGACACCTAAAAAGACTGATACCGCCATATGACAGGTCAGACAGCATCCACAGTGCCTCCATCTGCCTCATTATAGGGAATCTTCCACCAGAGGTTCTGTCTGAATTACGTATTTCAGAGATTTACATGGAAACCTCCATACAAGCGCTCAGCGTAGAGTACAGGATAAATGTGCGCCGAGCCTTACTGCGATCTTTGGGAGGCAGAAAGAAAAAAAAACAATAGCATGTGAAGAATTGGTTTTATTTTTTTTACACCGTTCCCTGTGCGGTATAAGCGATTAGATGACTTTATTCTTCAGGTCGGTGCGATTGCAGCGATACCAGATTTATATTGGTTTTATATTTGGCTGCTGTAACACTGAAAGATGTTTTTAATTGTGAAAACTAGTTTTGCATCACCATATTTTGAGAGCTATAATTTTTCCATATTTCGGCCAACAGTCATGTTATAGCTTATTTTTTGAGAGTCGAGCTGCCGTTTTTATTGGTACCATTTTCAGGCACATGACATTTTTAATCACTTTCTCTTCAGGAATTGTCTTTTTGGTTTTTTTTTTATACCGTGTCCGTGTGTGGTAAAATTGATAAGGCAGCTTCAGGTCAGTACGATTAAAGTGATACCCAATTTATATCATTTTTTATGTTTTATCGCTTTTACACAAAAACTATTTTATAGAAAAGAATAATTATTTTTGCATTGCTTTATTCAGAGAGCTATAACGTTTTGATTTTTCTGCTGACGGAGCTGTATGGTGGCTTGTTTTATTGCGGGACAAGATGACGTTTTCAGCGGTACCTTTTTTTTTTTTACATTCGTCTTTTTGATTGCGCGTTTTATTATAGTTACTGAAGTAGATGTCTAACTATAGACTTTAAAAATACACGTAAGCTATTACTTAGGGGTAATGTGTTCCCACAATTAATTTTCTTCATTGTGGACTTGAAATTGGTTTTGTTTCTGCTTCATTATGATACAAGAAAGTCTGAGGTAGTCAAGATATTCATATCCTGTCTTACCAAAGGTTTGTGATGCTCCTCTGTCTCCTTTGCTTTACACTGTAGTTCTAAAAAATAACTGAACCTTTTTTTTTTTTAATTACACTTATTGATCAGTCTTTGCAAATTATTAATTTTTGCAAAATAATTTCATTATTTTACCTCCTACTCTAATAAACACCAAGCACAGTACTATATTAGCAACCTGGTTCAAGCTCCTTCAGAGTCTACTTTCAACTGCTGCTCAGTAAAGGTACCGTTACACTAAACGACTTACCAACGATCACGACCAGCGATACGACCTGGCCGTGATCGTTGGCAAGTCGTTGTGTGGTCACTGGGGAGCTGTCACACAGACAGCTCTCTCCAGCGACCAACGATCAGGGGAACGACTTCGGCATCATTGAAACTGTCTTCAACGATGCCGAAGTCCCCCTGCAGCACCCGGGTAACCAGGGTAAACATCGGGTTACTAAGTGCAGGGCCGCGCTTAGTAACCCGATATTTACCCTGGTTACCATTGTAAAACTAAAAAAAAAAACAGTACATACTCACCTTCTGATGTCTGTCACGTCCCCCGGCGTCCACAGGGTTACGCGCTGCTGCTCAGAGCTTCCTGCACTGAATGTGTCAGCGCCAGCAGTAAAGCAGAGCACAGCGGTGATGTCACCGCTGTGCTCTGCTTTATGTATCCAGGATGCTGCAACGTCACGGATCGTCGTCGTTCTCGCTGCAAAGTCGCTTAGTGTGAAGGTACCTTTAGATTCAGTACTCTATTTCCTATCAGTAGGTGACTTTCCGTGTCTGACGCCATCTGCTCCATTCCTCCATGATCAGACAGGGGAATTCCTGTACACAGACACTTTTTTTTATTTTTTTTAAACAGATTACAGATTCTAGCTGAGCAACAATTGTAAGCAAATTCTAAGAGAGCTTGAACACGTAAGTTAAAATAGCACTCAAGCATGGTGTTTCAGAGAGGAGATAAAAGAAGCTATTGTAATTAAATAGAAATACAAAATGTCAACCTTGCAAAAGCCAATTAGCAATAATAATAATAATAATAATAAAAAAAAAAAAAAAAAAAAAAAATCAGTTACACTTTAAATGATTATAATGGCTACTGATTTCAATACTTGGTTCACACTGCCATCAGAAGTATCTGTCGTCAGGCTGAGAACATTTGACAGAAAGAAGAGTGCCAGATGCAGTGCTATGGTCTCATCAATATTATGAAAACCAAAATGAATGGTGTTAACCTAGTCTTCGACACAAGCTAACAATAATAACAATGCATAAAGAATTTATCTAATTTACAGAGAAGAGGAATGAGAACCTGACATATATACAGTGAGACAAATCTATCTGAGAGGTACACTTTAAGGAAGTCATATCAATATGTTCGATGATATTAATATTTAATCCGAAAAGTGTACATCAGGCTACTTGAGATGACACATAGATACTAACCTGCATGTCAAGTTCATGACACCTCTGAGCAATTTCCTCTTTTGCTGCCAGTGCTTCATTCAGTTCTTCTGTCGATTTCTTCAGCTATAGAGAAATTTAACAAAAAAATATTGTTTTAGCTATTAGGTCTAGTGTAAAACTATCCCAAAAGGGTTTTTTTTTTTTCAACCACAATAAGTTAATCACAATAAAGGGAAATTGCTGGAATGGAATACTGCTCTTTGAAGGCCCAATCACAAGGACCCCACCTAGCCCTATAATGAAGGCATGAGAACCCATTGGCATTTTTCCTGCTCAGAGTAGCTCCTTACAAGGTGGCACAAACTACAACCCAGTCCCAAATGAAGCATAGGAAGCAATGCTGCATTAGTAAAGCAAGGATGCATGAGCAGGAGAGTTGTGTAGATCCTCTGAAAAACACACAGAACCTCAATTACTGCACTTACATTACTGCTGTTGCTCTGTGCCATTTGGCAAACTGGAATTCTCCCTGAATATAGAAAATTAATGCTACCTGTTGCTTTTTATTTTATTTCACTTATTTTGTTATGGCACATGTTCTGGTTCAAATTGGGGTTTTCATTCAACGTATGAAAAGCCTAAGTGTGAAAAATCATGTCTTAAGGCCCCGTCTCACACAGCGACGCTGCAGCGATACAGACAACGATGCTGATCGATGCAGCGTCGCTGTGTGGTCGCTGGGGAGCTGTCACACAGACAGCTCTCTCCAGCGACCAACGATCAGGGGAACGACTTCGGCATCGTTGAAACTGTCTTCAACGATGCCGAAGTCCCCCTGCAGCACCCGGGTAACCAGGGTAAACATCGGGTTACTAAGCGCAGGGCCGCGCTTAGTAACCCGATGTTTACCCTGGTTACCAGCGTAAATGTAAAAAAAAACAAACACTACATACTCACCATCTGATGTCCGTCAGGTCCCTTGCCGTCTGCTTCCCGCTCTGACTGTGTGCCGCCGTACAGTGAGAGCTGAGAGCAGAGCGCAGCGGTGACGTCACTGCTGCGCTCTCACTATACGGCGGCAGTCAGAGCAGGAAGCAGACGCCAAGGGACCTGACGGCCAACAGATGGTGAGTATGTACTGTTTGTTTTTTTTTACATTTACGCTGGTAACCAGGGTAAACATCGGGTTACTAAGCGCGGCCCTGCGCTTAGTAACCCGATGTTTACCCTGGTTACCAGTGAAGACATCGCTGGATCGGTGTCACACACACCGATTCAACGATGTCAGCGGGACCTCAACGACCAAAAAAAGGTCCAGGCCATTCTGACACGACCAGCGATCTCGCAGCAGGGGCCTGATCGCTGGTACGTGTCACACATAGCGAGATCGCTACTGAGGTCGCTGTTGCGTCACAAAACTTGTGACTCAGCAGCGATCTCGCTAGCGATCTCGCTATGTGAGACGGGGCCTTTATAGGGAAACTGGAGTAAATTCGGTGATTTTATCAAGACAGTCATATGATACTCCAGTCTTAAAAACAACAAAAGAACACCTCAAATGGCACAAGTGGTTCAAATTTATTAAGAGAGAAGCACTTATCTCTTAAGAAAGCCGATGCATTTTGGGCTATCAATACCCCAGAAATTGACATTTCCGTTACAATTTATGCCAGTATGGAAATTTGGTGGCTTGCATTTGACTACGCCCCATACTGCTAAGCTCTGCCCACTTTTTAAGAAACTGTTCAGCCAATGGAGAAATATTTTGCACATTTTTGTATCAGAATCCCGGTATTAAAGATTTATTTAAATCCCCTCCCCAACCCCCAAGTGTTACCTGTTTGTCCAGTTCGGCATAGGCATCTGTCCCAATAGACACTGGGGTTTCCTTACTCATTAGCTGGAAAGAGACCACAATGTTAGAACAGACATGTTGGAGAATATTCAAACCAGTTCCTTCCTCAGCCCCACGCTTCGCTTAGAAGAAATGGCTCCAGGAATAAACTGTGCTAAGCAATGAATTATAAAATAGCAATCACAGAGTATGGCAAAGCTCTATCAAAAAAGGTGCTGATGGAGTCAGGGAAAATAAAGGGAATGTTACTTTTTAGTGGCCACGTTTTACTTCCACTCCAAACAGTACCGCACTGAATGGTAAAAGGAAAGTGGACAAGGTTTGCAGTACAAAAACCACCTGAGAATATGAAGGAGTTAGTGACACATGAAATGTACACTGAAAAAAAAAGTTTAACCTATCAGGTAAATCCAGGGGCTAGGAAAAAATAAAAAGTGCGGTAAATGCAGTAGTAGCCTCATTTTAAAGGAAATGTGACTACATATATAGCTATGTCCATAATATCTAAGCAGGGATGCAGGCCACTTGGTTTCCATGCTCAGTAGCCCACTTAGATCCCGTTCTGCTGGACCCGACACCATCACATATTAAGCCTATCGGCTGCCACAGGTGTAAGGCTTGGCTTCCCCTAATGGAGTCAGAGGGCTGCTATCTATTCCGCCAGCCACAGCAGTATTAGGAGCTCAGGGCAATGCCCAGTTGTGAAGAGGGGTTTTGCCTACATTCCCATTTCTAAAAATTGACAGTATTGGAAACTAACGTAATGTGAGGGCATATCATGAACCAAAACCTATCAGTGTAACTGCAAAATACCCAACAGTGCCAATGCAGAAGAGTGTAAAGCAGAACAAAGCATTAATTCAACATTATGTAGTAAGAAATAATCTTACTGTGCCAGTAAGTATAAAAAGTATTTTGGTTAAAATTATTTTTGCTTTAAGTGAAGCATACAGTGATAAAATGGGTTTCCCCATGTTATGAAGTGGGACATACTGTAGGCCACTACTGTAAGACCCCTGGTAGTCCTCTCTCAGCGTTTCCCTGCACAGTAACACAACCCGCTAAGCTGTGTACATCCACCGTCACTTACAGGAGGATACGCTGCACATACCTACGCTGCATTTGTGTGGGAAAAATTACCACACACCACCGCTGCAGGTTGCTCATTCTCAGGATCACAGCTCAAAAATGGGAGAAATGCCATCACTATGGAAGATGGAAATAATCTTTCAAAATGGAAGCAATTTCCATACTTTTCCTATGTGGCAAATGCAATGCCAGGTGGCACCGGGAAAGTTGGAAATACTCTTAGACAGACAAAGTTCTCACGTAGCATAAATGGCTGTGTCTGACCGTGTAGGAAGATGGCCTGATCATCCCACAGATCCTGGGCGGGGGAGAATGTACACAGACATTACAGTACGGGGTCACTGCTGATTCTCTCTGTGAGGTAAAACATTTCCCTTCCTGGTTTTAAGCAATGTCTTACTTCAGAGCTGCAATCCCTGTGCTGTAATGTCTGCATCATCTCTTGCTTCCTCCCCTGCCCAGGAGCTGTGGTATGATCAGACCATATCCCTGTACACGATAGAAATTGAAGAGAAGGACAGCGCCACACCAGGAAGTGGCAAGCAGCAACACACTTTATTCTGCCTCCTGCGGCAACGTTTCGGTCCTCGGACCTTTATCAAGCACTTGCTTGATAAAGGTCCTCGGACCGAAACGTTGCCGCAGGAGGCAGAATAAAGTGTGTTGCTGCTTGCCACTTCCTGGTGTGGCGCTGTCCTTCTCTTCAATTTCTATCGTAGATTCTTCCACTGGGATGGACCCCCTGGTGTGGACGTGCGCCCCGATGTCCATAGAGACAATGTCAGTATTGGGTGCGGTCTGATTTATTTTTGTTGCATATCCCTGTACTGTCAGACACAGCCATTACACAGTACACAGCAGGGGCACGTTTATAAGATTATCTCAGAACAGGAACATTTTATTTATATACATCCAAATGTGGAAATTATTATTATTCCAAGATCTATTGATTAAAATTAACTTTTGCTTGTAGGAACATCCCTTTAAGTCCTCCGTAGCATAGAGGTAAAAGCCAATAGGCAGGTGCAGTACATGGTCAGGAACTGGTAAACTAGCCAGCATTCTTTATTAAGAGCAAACAGGGAAGAAAAGTATACCGGAAGATGGCATACCTCCTGGATGGCAGTCATCACCACATGCTGTACGGACTCCTCCATCATCATAATGGTTTGGATGTACTCTGCAAAGAAAGGTCACATACATTAATATATGTACAATGGGGGACACAAGCACATACATGGGCATTTGCAAACTGTAACCTCGCTTCTCCCTTGCTGAGCAGCCTTTCAGGTCATGTTGATACAGAAGTCCAAGTAGGGACTGAACAAAGGGCAAGGGAACCTACTAGATTTATTAGATCCCTAAAAGATCCCTAGAATGACAAAAACATGTGTTGCATGGTGGCTGGCACCCTAGAATTAGATATGGTCACCCCCGCTCTCCCTAATAGAAATCCTTGAAAAGTGCTTTACTAATTTCCTACTAATAAATAAGTATAAACAATTGCACATTAATGTCATACTTCTCTTTAGGGAGACCTTCCACTGGTAAAATCACCAATTTTAGATAGAGGTAACCAGGACTCAAAACCTCCACTACTGGACTAGATAGATACATACATACGTACTCCCTTGAGGAATATAGCCAGTTAGTGGACGTCTAAGTGAATTGATTTCTCCTTCCTATACATGTCAAAAATTATTTTGTTGAGTATATATTTGAGTGGTTTAATATTGAAATTAATAAAATTGTTCTTTTAATAGGTACATATAGGGTTACCTTCTGTAATCACTAAGATGTATCTAACCTGTGGAGGTCCACAATTCTTTTTCTAACATGCTGACCAATTTTTGATTTTCCAATGACGCCAAAGAGGCAAACGGGCCTTGAAGACCAGTCTTAAAATGGAAGCTACAATAAGAAAATTACCTATTTTTTAAATCAGGTTTTTGTGTTACATGTATTTTCAAAAACGTTGCCCTTTTTTTCATATCATGAAAAATAAAATTAGTAATTTTTACACTGGCCACTGGGGCTTTTTTAGACTTAGCAGCAGATGTAATATTAGGCCACGTTCACAGTCAGTTTTTTACCTCAGTATGTGTAAGCCAAAACCAGGAGTGGGTGATAATACAGAAGTGGTGACATGTTTCTATTATACTTTTCCCTCTGATTGTTCCACTCCTGGTTTTGGCTTACAGATACTGAGGTAAAATACTGACCAAATACTGACCAATAGTGTGAGCGTGGCCTTATAATGACAGGTAACACATGCACAGCTGATAACCCAGGATCCAACAATCAATGTCACAGCTGACCCTCCTCACCCTCTTTTCACAATGACCCCCAGAAGAAGACTTAAATGTTGAAATGTATGTCGGGACTTGGCACCAGTCTCTACTGGAGGTAATTACAATATGTTTCTCCCTCCCCTTTACTTATTCTATTTTATGACTTATGTCCCACGGCAGCCATTTTATGGCAATCTACCTACTATTAATCATGGTTATAAATTATTACAACTAAAATACCTTTAGACTAAGTGCACACGTCGCAGAATTGCAGCGGAAATTTCCGCGGCAATTCTGCAACTCCTGCCGCAGGTATATCGCATGCGGAATTGGCAAGCGTATTCCTGCTAAAAACTAGCGTTTTGCAAGTATAATTAGCTTGCAGAATGCTAGCGTTTTCCAAGCGATCTGTAGCATCGCTTGGAAAACTGATTGACAGGTTGGTCACACTTGTCAAACATAGTGACAAGTGTGACCAACTTTTTACTATTGATGCTGCCTATGCAGCATCAATAGTAAAAGATAGAATGTTAAAAATAATAAAAAAAAAATTTTTTAAAATGGTTATTCTCACCTTTCGAAGGCAGCCGATCTCAGCGGCTTCCGTTCCTATAGATGCTTTGTGTGCAGGACCTGCGATGACGTCACGGTCACGTGACCGCGACGTCATCGCAGGTCCTTCACACAAAGCATCTATAGGAACGGAAGCCGCCGCGTGCACCGCTGAGAGGCGGGAAGACTCCGGGGCCATCAGAAGGTGAGTATACCACTATTTTTTATTTTAATTCTTTTTTTTTTAACAATTATATGGTGCCCAGTCCGTGGAGGAGAGTCTCCTCTCCTCCACCCTGGGTACCAACCGCACATGATCTGCTTACTTCCCGCATGGTGGGCATTGCCACATGCGGGAAGTAAGCATATCAATGCATTCCTAGGTGTGCGGAATCCCCGCGATTCCGCAAATTTAATGAACATGCTGCATTTTTTTCTGGAATGTGATTCCGCTCAGGAAAACAACGCAGCATGTGCACAAAAAATGCGGATTGCATTCTATTAAATAGGATGCTTAATGTGAGCGGTTTTTTTTGCGGTTTTATAGCGTTTTTATAGCGAAAAAAATGCGAAAAATCTGCTACATGTGCACACAGCCTTACACTATTTGTTCTATTATGACTGTCGCAAGTTATTGAAAGCATGTATATATGTACTAAAGAATGGACTTAACTATTATTCTTTATTGTGGGATTTAACCTATGATTACATACATTTTCCTCCTGCAATGCAAATTGAATTGTGGCGCCACCTACTGATTTTCCCATTTTTTAAGAATCACCTTTTTTAGCAACCTGTTTGTTTTGTAAATTTAATCAAATTATATTTTATATATTATAGTGGTTCAATGTCTACATTTTTTCAGGTTGGATTATATTGCTTATTGTATTGAACCTCGGTTACTTAATCCATGGGCACATACACTTTAATTTGGATAATTACAGTGGTGCCTTCTTTGTCTGCCTCTTTAGGCTATGTGCACACGTTGCGGATTAGGCTTAGGAATTTCTGGTGCGAATTCTGCATCTCTTGGCAGAAAACGCAGGTGCGGATTTGTCGTGGATTTTGTGCGTTTTTGGAGCGTTTTTTACCCTTGCGGATTTCTATAATGGAATGGGTACAAAAACGCTGCAGATCCGCAAAAAACAAGTGACATGGTACTTCTTTGAATCCGCAGCGTTTCCGCATGGAATTTTCCGCACTATTAGCACAGCGGGGTTTTTTTTCACATTGATTTACATTGTACTGTAAATCACTTGCGGATCTGCAGCGTTTCTGCACCGCAAAAAACTATACGGATCCGCAGGTAATCTGCAACGTGTGCACATACCCTAAGTCTCACAGTGACCTTTGCACACGCTCATTAGATACTTCAATATAAAAGAGAGGGACTGACTTTATTGTGGCTAATGTACATGTGAACTTTCTGAAACAACAGAGTCTTAAAAAAAAAAAAAAAGCACAACTAATGGCCAGTGGGAAGACTGCAAGATTTCTTTTTTTTTTTTTTTCCATTTTTAATACGGATGATATTCACATGCATATGAAAACATATATGGTATATAAATAATAAATTGAACACAAAAACTGAATTCAGTGAAATATACTGCCACATGTACACTTTTGATCAATTCAAATTATGTTAATTAGGCTATCAGAAGCCTTTAGAGCCATGACTAGTGTTGAGCGATACCGTCCGATACTTGAAAGTATCGGTATCGGAAAGTATCGGCCGATACCGGCAAAGTATCGGATCTAATCCGATACCGATACCCGATACCAATACAAGTCAATGGGACTCAAGTATCGGACGGTATTCCTGATGGTTCCCAGGGTCTGAAGGAGAGGAAACTCTCCTTCAGGCCCTGGGATCCATATAAATGTGTAAAAGAAAGAATTAAAATAAAAAATATCGCTATACTCACCTCTCCGACGCAGCCTGGACCTCAGCGAGGGAACCGGCAGCGTTGTTTGTTTAAAATTCGCGCTTTTACTTGGTTACGTGAAGTCCCGGCTTGTGATTGGTCAGGGCGGCCATGTTGCCGGGACGCGGACCAATCACAGCAAGCCGTGACGAAATTACGTCACGGCTTGCTGTGATTGGTCCGCGTCCCGGCAACATGGCCGCCATTAACCAATCACAAGCCGTGACGTCACGGGAGGCTGGACACGCGCGCTTTTTAAAAAGCGCGCGTGTCCAGCCTCCAGTGACGTCCCGGCTTATGATTGGTCACGGCGCCATGTTGCCGGGACGCGGACCAATCACAGCAAGCCGTGACGAAATTACGTCACGGCTTGCTGTGATTGGTCCGCGTCCCGGCAACATGGCCGCCATTAACCAATCACAAGCCGTGACGTCACGGGAGGCTGGACACGCGCGCTTTTTAAAATGGGAGCGTGTCCAGCCTCCCGTGACGTCCCGGCTTGTGATTGGTTGCGCCGCGGTCAACTAATCACAAGCCGGGAGGCTTGTATAATACATCAGCTGAGAGGTGATACATGGGAATGTGAGACACATCCTGCAAATTCGACCAAACTTATTATGCAACAATTGATGTTTTGACAACATTGGCAGTTTCCCCTTGTTTGGTTTAGTTCATCCTCACTCATTTTGTGCGCCGCGGTCAACCAATCACAAGTCGGGAGGCTGGACACGCGCGCATTTTAAAATTTTAAAATGCGCGCGTGTCCAGCCTCCCGGCTTGTGATTGGTTGATCGCGGCGCAACCAATCACAAGCCGGGACGTCACGGGAGGCTGGACACGCGCCCATTTTAAAATGCGCGCGTGTCCAGCCTCCCGTGACGTCACGGCTTGTGATTGGTTGCGTCTCCCATGTGACTGCGACGCAACCAATCACAAAGCCGGGACGTAATTTTAAAATCCTTAAGGACCTGAAATTACGTCACGGCTTGCTGTGATTGGTTGCGTCGCCCATGTGACTGCTACGCAACCAATCACAACGCCGGAACGTAATTTTAAAATCCTGAAGGACCTGAAATTACGTCACGGCTTGCTGTGATTGGTTGCGTCCCGGTCACATGGGCGGCACGCAACCAATCACAAGCCGGGACTCACGTAAAGGAAAGAAAAGCGCGAATTTTAAACAAAGAACGCTGCCGCTTCCCTCGGTAAGGTGCAGGCTGCGTCGGAGAGGTGAGTATAGCAATATTTTTTATTTTAATTCTCTCTTTTACACATTTTTACATTAATGTTGTTTCGATACCGATACCCGATACCACAAAAATATCGGATCTCGGTATCGGAATTCCGATACAGCAAATATCGGCTGATACCCGATACTTGCAGTATCGGAATGCTCAACACTAGCCATGACATAATTTTCAGGATTTTACCAAGATATATAAAGGAACATTCAACTTGGTGTGTTTAACCCCTTCACCCCCAAGGGTGGTTTGCACGTTAATGACCGGGCCAATTTTTACAATTCTGACCACTGTCCCTTTATGAGGCTATAACTCTGGAACGCTTTGACGGATCTTGGCGATTCTGACATTGTTTTCTCGAGACATATTGTACTTCATGTTAGTGGTAAAATTTATTCGATATAACTTGCATTTATTTGTGAAAAAAACGAATATTTGGCGAAAATTTTGAAAATTTCGCAATTTTCCAACTTTGAATTTTTATGCCCTTAAATCACAGACATATGTCACGCAAAATACTTAATAAGTAACATTTCCCACATGTCTACTTTACATCAGTACAATTTTGGAACCAAAATTTTTTTTTGTGACGGAGTTATAAGGGTTAAAAGTTGACCAGCAATTTCTCATTTTTACAACACCATTTTTTTTTAGGGACCACATCTCATTTGAAGTCATTTTGAGGGGTCTATATGATAGAAAATACTCAAGTGTGACACCATTCTAAAAACTGCACCCCTCAAGGTGCTCAAAACCACATTCAAGAAGTTTATTAACCCTTCAGGTGTTTCACAGGAATTTTTTGAATGTTTAAATAAAAATGAGCATTTAACTTTTTTTCACACACAATTTATTTCAGCTCCAATTTGTTTTATTTTACCAAGGGTAACAGGAGAAAATGGACCCCCAAAGTTGTTGTACAATTTGTCCTGAGTACGCTGATACCCCATATGTGAGGGTAAACCACTGTTTGGGCGTATGGCAGAGCTCGGAAGGAAAGGAGCGCCATTTGACTTTTCAATGCAAAATTGACTGGAATTGAGATGGGACGCCATGTTGCGTTTGGAGAGCCCCTGATGTGCCTAAACACTGAAACCCCCTACAAGTGACACCATTTTGGAAAGTAGACCCCCTAAGGAACTTATCTTGATGTGTGGTGAGCACTTTGACCCACCAAGTGCTTCACAGAAGTTTATAATGCAGAGCCGTAAAAATAAAAAATCATATTTTTTCACAAAAATGATCTTTTTGCCCCCAATTTTTTATTTTCCCAAGGGTAAGAGAAGAAATTGGACCCCAAAAAATGTTGTGCAATTTGTCCTGAGTACGCTGATACCCCATATGTGGGTGTAAACCATTGTTTGGGCGCATGGCAGAGCTTGGAAGGGAAGGAGCGCCATTTGACTTTTCAATGCAAAATTGACTGGAATTGAGATGGGACGCCATGTTGCGTTTGGAGAGCCCCTGATGTGCCTAAACATTGAAACTCCCTACAAGTGACACCATTTTGGAAAGTAGACCCCCTAAGGAACTTATCTAGATGTGTGGTGAGCACTTTGACCCACCAAGTGCTTCACAGAAGTTTATAATGCAGAGCCGTAAAAATAAAAAATCATATTTTTTCACAAAAATGATCTTTTTGCCCCCAATTTTTTATTTTCCCAAGGGTAAGAGAAGAAATTGGACCCCAAAAAATGTTGTGCAATTTGTCCTGAGTACGCTGATACCCCATATGTGGGTGTAAACCATTGTTTGGGCGCATGGCAGAGCTTGGAAGGGAAGGAGCGCCATTTGACTTTTCAATGCAAAATTGACTGGAATTGAGATGGGACGCCATGTTGCGTTTGGAGAGCCCCTGATGTGCCTAAACACTGAAACCCCCTACAAGTGACACCATTTTGGAAAGTAGACCCCCTAAGGAACTTATCTTGATGTGTGGTGAGCACTTTGACCCACCAAGTGCTTCACAGAAGTTTATAATGCAGAGCCGTAAAAATAAAAAATCATATTTTTTCACAAAAATGATCTTTTCGCCCCCAATTTTTTATTTTCCCAAGGGTAAGAGAAGAAATTGGACCCCAAAAAATGTTGTGCAATTTGTCCTGAGTACGCTGATACCCCATATGTGGGTGTAAACCATTGTTTGGGCGCATGGCAGAGCTTGGAAGGGAAGGAGCGCCATTTGACTTTTCAATGCAAAATTGACTGGAATTGAGATGGGACGCCATGTTGCGTTTGGAGAGCCCCTGATGTGCCTAAACATTGAAACTCCCTACAAGTGACACCATTTTGGAAAGTAGACCCCCTAAGGAACTTATCTAGATGTGTGGTGAGCACTTTGACCCACCAAGTGCTTCACAGAAGTTTATAATGCAGAGCCGTAAAAATAAAAAATCATATTTTTTCACAAAAATGATCTTTTTGCCCCCAATTTTTTATTTTCCCAAGGGTAAGAGAAGAAATTGGACCCCAAAAAATGTTGTGCAATTTGTCCTGAGTACGCTGATACCCCATATGTGGGTGTAAACCATTGTTTGGGCGCATGGCAGAGCTTGGAAGGGAAGGAGCGCCATTTGACTTTTCAATGCAAAATTGACTGGAATTGAGATGGGACGCCATGTTGCGTTTGGAGAGCCCCTGATGTGCCTAAACACTGAAACCCCCTACAAGTGACACCATTTTGGAAAGTAGACCCCCTAAGGAACTTATCTTGATGTGTGGTGAGCACTTTGACCCACCAAGTGCTTCACAGAAGTTTATAATGCAGAGCCGTAAAAATAAAAAATCATATTTTTTCACAAAAATGATCTTTTCGCCCCCAATTTTTTATTTTCCCAAGGGTAAGAGAAGAAATTGGACCCCAAAAAATGTTGTGCAATTTGTCCTGAGTACGCTGATACCCCATATGTGGGTGTAAACCATTGTTTGGGCGCATGGCAGAGCTTGGAAGGGAAGGAGCGCCATTTGACTTTTCAATGCAAAATTGACTGGAATTGAGATGGGACGCCATGTTGCGTTTGGAGAGCCCCTGATGTGCCTAAACATTGAAACTCCCTACAAGTGACACCATTTTGGAAAGTAGACCCCCTAAGGAACTTATCTAGATGTGTTTTGAGAGCTTTGAACCCCCAAGTGTTTCACTACAGATTATAACGCAGAGCCGTGAAAATAATTTTTATTTTTTTTCTCAAAAATGATTTTTTAGCACCCAGCTTTGTATTTTTACAAGGGTAACAGAATAAATTGGACCCCAAAATTTGTTTTCCAATTTGTCCTGAGTACGCTGATACCCCATATGTGGGGGGGAACCACTGTTTGGGCGCATGACAGAGCTCGGAAGGGAAGGAGCGCCATTTGGAATGCAGACTTAAATGGATTGGTCAGCAGCCGTCACGTTGCATTTGCAGAGCCCCTGATGTACCCAAACAGTACAAACCCCCCACAAGTGACCCCATATTGGAAACTAGACCTCCCAAAGAACTTATCCAGATGTGTTTTGAGAACTTTGAACCCCCAAGTGTTTCACTAAAGTTTATAGCGCAAAGCCGTGAAAATAAAAATTCTTTTTTTTTTTTCACAAAAATGATTTTTTAGCCCCCAGTTTTGTATTTTCACAAGGGTAACAGGATAAATTAGACCCCAAAAGTTGTTGTCCAATTTGTCCTGAGTACGCTGATACCCCATATGTGGGGGGGAACCACTGTTTGGGTGCATGACAGAGCTCGGAAGGGAAGGAGCGCCATTTGGAATGCAGCCTTAAATGGATTGGTCTGCAGGCGTCACGTTGCATTTGCAGAGCCCCTGATGTACCCAAACAGTACAAACCCCCCACAAGTGACCCCATATTGGAAACTAGACCTCCCAAGGAACTTATCTAGATGTGTTGTGAGAACTTTGAACCCCCAAGTGTTTCACTACAGTTTATAACGCAGAGCCGTGAAAATAAAACATCTTTTTTTTCCCACAAAAATGATTTTTAGCCCCCCAAATTTTTATTTTCCTAAGGATAACAAGAGAACTTGGACCCCAGAAGTTGTTGTTCAATTTGTCCCGAGTACGCTGATAACACATATGTTGGGGTAAACCCCTTTTTGGGCGCACGGGAGAGCTCGGAAGGGAAGGAGCACTGTTTTACTTTTTCAACGCAGAATTGGCTGGAATTGAGATTGGACGCCATGTCGCGCTTGTAGAGCCCCTGATGTGCCTGGACAGTGGAAACTCCCCAATTCTACCTGAAACCCTAACCCAAACACACCCCTAACCCTAATCCCAACGGTAACCCTAACCACACCCCTAGCCCTGACACACCCATAATTCTAATCCCAACCCTAATCCAAACGTAAATGTAATCCAAACCCTAACCCTAACTTTAGCCCCAACCCTAACTTTAGCCCCAACCCTAACTTTACCTCCAACCCTAGCCCTAACCCTACCCCTAACCCTAACCCTAAACGTGACTGAAATACGTGGCACTGAAATACGTGGCACTGAAATACGTGGCACTGAAATACGTGGCACTGAAATACGTGGCACTGAAATACGTGATACGTGGCACTTAAATACGTGGCACTGAAACACGTGGCACTGAAATACGTGATACGTGGCACTGAAATACGTGGCACTGAAATACGTGGCACTGAAATACGTGGCACTGAAATACGTGGCACTGAAATACGTGGCACTGAAATACGTGATACGTGGCACTGAAATACGTGGCACTGAAATACGTGGCACTGAAATACGTGGCACTGAAATACGTGGCACTGAAATACGTGGCACTGAAATACGTGGCACTGAAATACGTGGCACTGAAATACGTGGCACTGAAATACGTGATACGTGGCACTGAAATACGTGGCACTGAAATACGTGGCACTGAAATACGTGATACGTGGCACTTAAATACGTGGCACTGAAACACGTGGCACTGAAATACGTGATACGTGGCACTGAAATACGTGGCACTGAAATACGTGGCACTGAAATACGTGGCACTGAAATACGTGGCACTGAAATACGTGGCACTGAAATATGTGATACGTGGCACTGAAATACGTGGCACTGAAATACGTGGCACTGAAATACGTGGCACTGAAATACGTGGCACTGAAATACGTGGCACTGAAATACGTGGCACTGAAATACGTGATACGTGGCACTGAAATACGTGGCACTGAAATACGTGGCACTGAAATACGTGATACGTGGCACTTAAATACGTGGCACTGAAACACGTGGCACTGAAATACGTGATACGTGGCACTGAAATACGTGGCACTGAAATACGTGGCACTGAAATACGTGGCACTGAAATACGTGGCACTGAAATACGTGGCACTGAAATATGTGATACGTGGCACTGAAATACGTGGCACTGAAATACGTGGCACTGAAATACGTGGCACTGAAATACGTGGCACTGAAATACGTGGCACTGAAATACGTGATACGTGGCACTGAAATACGTGGCACTGAAATACGTGGCACTGAAATACGTGATACGTGGCACTTAAATACGTGGCACTGAAACACGTGGCACTGAAATACGTGATACGTGGCACTGAAATACGTGGCACTGAAATACGTGGCACTGAAATACGTGGCACTGAAATACGTGGCACTGAAATACGTGATACGTGGCACTGAAATACGTGGCACTGAAATACGTGGCACTGAAATACGTGGCACTGAAATACGTGGCACTGAAATACGTGGCACTGAAATACGTGGCACTGAAATACGTGGCACTGAAATACGTGGTACTAAAATATGTGGCACTGAAATACGTGATACGTGGCACTGAAATACGTGATACGTGGCACTGAAATATGTGATACGTGGCACTGAAATACGTGGCACTGAAACACGTGGCACTGAAATACGTGGCACTGAAATACGTGGCACTGAAATACGTGGCACTATGACTGTCAGAAAATGTTCATTAAACGGTTAGGGGTGAGGTTAGGGGTAGAGTTAGGGTTAGGGTTTGGATCCCTTTATCACCTTGATGGTGGTGGGTGGCTTTTCAGTGTGTTTTCTGTTTTTTTTTCGATAAAAATGCATGCGTTTTTAACGCAAACAAACGCATGTGCTTAAAAACGCAAGAAAATACTGCAGGTTGTATTTCTGAAAATGAACGCATGCAGAAAAAAAACGCATGCGTTTGAAAACGCGACCAAACGCGTACAAAAAAACCGCATGCGTTTTCAATGTTAAATATAGGGAAAAACGCATGCTTTTTTTGTGCAAAAAACGCTGCAGACAAAAACGCAAGTGTGAAACCAGCGACGCTTTTTATAGCAAAAAAGTTTTTGCGTCTCCACATTTTGAGACCTATAATTTTTCCACATTTTGCTCCACAGAGTCATGTGAGGTCTTGTTTTTTGCGGGACGAGTTGACGTTTTTATTGGTAACATTTTCGGACACGTGACCGTTTTTGATCGCTTTTTATTCCGATTTTTGTGAGGCAGAATGACCAAAAACCAGCTATTCATGAATTTCTTTTGGGGGAGGCGTTTATACCGTTCCGCGTTTGGTAAAATTGATAAAGCAGTTTTATTCTTCGGGTCAGTACGATTACAGCGATATCTCATTTATATCATTTTTTTATGTTTTGGCGCTTTTATACGATAAAAACTAAAATATAGAAAAAATAATTATTTTCGTATCGCTTTATTCTCAGGACTATAACTTTTTTATTTTTTTGCTGATAATGTTGTATGGCGGCTTGTTTTTTGCGGGACAAGATGACGTTTTCAGCGGTACCATGGATATTTATATCAGTCTTTTTGATCGCGTGTTATTCCACTTTTTGTTCGGCGGTATGGTAATAAAGCGTTGTTTTTTGCCTCGTTTTTTTTTTTTTTTTCTTACGGTGTTTACTGAAGGGGTTAACTAGTGGGGCAGTTTTATAGGTTGGGTCGTTACGGACGCGGCGATACTAAATATGTGTACTTTTATTGTTTTGTTTTTTTTATTTAGATAAAGAAATGTATTTATGGGAATAATATATATTTTTTTTTTATTATTTATTTAGGATTTTTTTTTTTTTTTTTTTTACACATGTGGAAAAATTTTTTTTTAACTTTTTTACTTTGTCCCAGGGGGGGACATCACAGATCATTGATCTGGCAGTGTGCACAGCACTCTGCCAGATCGACGATCTGCTGTGCAGGGCTGCAGGCTTACCAAGTGTCTGCTCTGAGCAGGCGCTCGGTAAGCCACCTCCTTCCCTGCAGGACCCGGATGCCGCGGCCATCTTGGATCCGGGACCTGCAGCCAGGAAGGAGGTAGGAGACCCTCGCAGCAACGCGATCACATCGCGTTGCTCCGGGGGTCTCAGGGAAGCCCGCAGGGAGCCCCCTCCCTGCGCGATGCTTCCCTATACCGCCGGTACACTGCGATCATGTTTGATCGCGGTGTGCCGGGGGTTAATGTGCCGGGGGCGGTCCGTGACCGCTCCTGGCACATAGTGCCGGATGTCAGCTGCGATATGCAGCTGACACCCGGCCGCGATCGGCCGCGCTCCCCCCGTGAGCGCCGCTGATCGGTGATGACGTACTATCCCGTCGGCGGTCATACGGGCCCACCCCACCTCGACGGGATAGTACGTCAAATGTCGGGAAGGGGTTAATCTTCTGACCAAATGGAATTTTGAGATAGTGAATTATAAATTAAAATTATCTAATTGTTAACATTTGTTGGAAAAATGGGTTATCTAAAAAGTAGGCATCTGAAACAAGCCACTATAACTAGGGTTTGCTGACCTGCGATCGTGTGGAGGAGGATAAATATGATCTTTAACCCCTTTACCCCCAAGGGTGGTTTGCACGTTAATGACCAAGCCAATTTTTACAATTCTGACCACTGTCCCTTTATGAGGTTATAACTCTGGAACGCTTCAACGGATCCTGATGATTCTGACACTGTTTTCTGGTGACATATTGTACATGATAGTGGTAAAAAAAATTTGATATTACCTGCGTTTATTTGTGAAAAAAATGTAAATTTGGCGAAAATTTAGAAAATTTCGCAATTTTCCAACTTTGAATTTTTATGCAATTAAATCACAGAGATATGTCACACAAAATACTTAATAAGTAACATTTCCCACATGTCTACTTTACATCAGCACAATTTTGGAAGCAAAATTTTTTTTGTTAGGGAGTTATAAGGGTTAAAAGTTGACCAGCAATTTCTCATTTTTACAACACCATTTTTTTTTTTTAGGGACCACATCTCATTTGAAGTCATTTTGAGGGGTCTATATGATAGAAAATAACCAAGTGTGACACCATTCTAAAAACTGCACCCCTCAAGGTGCTCAAAAGCACATTCAAGAAGTTTATTAACCCTTCAGGTGTTTCACAGGAATTTTTCGAAAGTTTAAATAAAAATGAACATTTAACTTTTTTTCACAAAAAATTTACTTCAGCTCCAATTTTTTTATTTTACCAAGGGTAACAGGAGAAACTGGACACCAAAAGTTGTTGTACAATTTGTCCTGAGTACACCGATACCCCATATGTGGGGGTAAACCACTGTTTGGGCGCATGGCAGAGCTCGGAAGCAAAGGAGCGCCATTTTACTTTTCAATGCAAAATTGACTGGAATTGAGATGGGACGCCATGTTGCGTTTGGAGAGCCACTGATGTGCCTAAACATTGAAACCCCCCACAAGTGACACCATTTTGGAAAGTAGACCCCCTAAGGAACTTATCTAGATGTGTGGTGAGCACTTTGACCCATTAAGTGATTCACAGAAGTTTATAATGCAGAGCCGTAAAAATAAAAAAAATCATATTTTTTCACAAAAATGATCTTTTTTATTTTCCCAAGGGTAAGAGAAGAAATTGGACCCCAAAAGTTGTTGTCCAATTTGTCCTGAGTACGCTGATATCCCATATGTGGGGGGGAACCACCGTTTGAGCGCATGGCAGAGCTCGGAAGGGAAGGAGCGTCATTTGGAATGCAGACTTAGATGGATTGGTCTGCAGGCGTCACATTGCGTTTGCAGAGCCCCTAATGTACCTAAACAGTAGAAACCCCCCACAAGTGACCCCATATTGGAAACTAGACCCCCCAAGGAACTTATCTAGATGTGTTGTGAGAACTTTGAACCAACAAGTGTTTCACTACAGTTTATAACGCAGAGCCGTGAAAATAAAAAATCTTTTTTTTTTCCCCAAAAATTATATTTAAGCCCCCAGTTTTGTATTTTTTCAAGGGTAACAGTTGAACTTAGACCCCAAAAGTTGTTGTCCAATTTGTCCGGAGTACGTTGATACCCCCCATATGTGGGGGGGAACCACCGTTTGAGCGCACGGGAGAGCTTGGAAGGGAAGGAGCACTGTTTTACTTTTTCAACGCAGAATTGGCTGGAATTGAGATCGGACGCCATGTCACATTTGGAGAGCCCCTGATGTGCCTAAACAGTGGTAACTCCCAATTATAACTGAAACCCTAATCCAAACACATCCCTAACCCTAATCCCAACGGTAACCCTAACCACACCCCTAACCCTGACACATCCCTAACCCTAATCCCAACCGTAAATGTAATCCAAACCCTAACCCTAACTTTATCCCCAACCCTAACTGTAGCCTTAACCTTAGCCCCAACCCTAGCCCTAGCCCTAACCCTAGCACTAACCCTAACCCTAACGGGAAAATAGAAATACATTTTTTTAATTTTTTAATTTTTCGCTAACTAAGGGGGTGATGAAGGGGGGTTTGATTTACTTTTATAGCGGGTTTTTTAGCGGATTTTTATGATTGGCAGCCGTCACACACTGAAAGACGCTTTTTATTGCAAAAAATATTTTTTGCGTTACCACATTTTGAGAGCTATAATTTTTCCATATTTTGGTCCACAGAGTCATCTGAGGTCTTGTTTTTTGCGGGACGAGTTGACGTTTTTATTGGTAACATTTTCGGGCACGTGACATTTTTTGATCGCTTTTTATTCTGATTTTTGTGAGGCAGAATGACCAAAAACCAGCTATTCATGAATTTCTTTTGGGGGAGGCGTTTATACCGTTCCGCGTTTGGTAAAATGGATAAAGCAGTTTTATTCTTCGGGTCAGTACGATTACAGCGATACCTCACTTATATCATTTTTTTATGTTTTGGCGCTTTTATACGATAAAAACTATTTTATAGAAAAAATAATTATTTTTGCATCGCTTTATTCTGAGGACTATAACTTTTTTACTTTTTCTTTGATGATGCTGTATGGTGGCTCGTTTTTTGCAGGACATGACATGACGTTTTCAGCGGTACCATGGTTATTTATATCCGTCTTTTTGATCGCGTGTTATTCCACTTTTTGTTTGGCGGTATGATAATAAAGCGTTGTTTTTTGCCTCGTTTTTTTTTTTTTGTGGTGTTCACTGAAGGGGTTAACTAGTGGGACAGTTTTATAGGTGGGGTCGTTACGGACGCGGCGATACTAAATGTGTACTTTTATTGTTTTTTTTTAATTTAGATAAAGAAATGTATTTATAGGAACAATTTTGATTTAATTTTTTTTTTTTTTTTTGGGGGGGGGGGATTTTTTTTTTTTTTACACATGTGAATATTTTTTTTTTACACTATAACATTGCCCCAGGGAGGGGCATCATGTTATAGTGTAAGATCGCTGATCTGACACTTTGCTGTGTACTGTGTCAGATTGGCGATCTGACGTGCACAGATCCAGGCTTCCCTGTGAAGCCACCTCCCTGCAGGACCTGGATGCCGTGGCCATTTTGGATCCGGGCCTGCTGCAGGGAGGAGGAGGTAAGAGACCCTCGGAGCAACGCAATCACATCGCGTTGCTCCGGGGGTCTTAGGGAAGCACGCAGGGAGCTTCCTCCCTGCGTAATGCCTCCCTATAAAGCCGGAACACTGCAATCATGTTTGATCGCAGTGTGCCGGGGGTTAATGTGCCGGGGGTGGTCCGTGACCGCTCCTGGCACATAGTGCCAGATGTCAGCTGCGATAGTCAGCTGACACCCGGCCGCGATCGGCCGCGCTCCCCCCGTGAGCGCGGCCGATCGCATATGACGTACTATCCCGTCGGTGGTCATACGGGCCCACCCCACCTCGACGGGATAGTACGTCTAATGTCAGAAAGGGGTTAAACTTATGACAACTGCATATCAAAAGGACAATACAGACAAACATGGATTACCTTGCTTTTGTTCGCATTTTACAGCGCAGCCTAAAATAAGCTGTAGCATTCTTCCTAGTTCAGATGCGTCCGAGTGTTCTCCAACCAAACTAACATCTGGAAGCGCAAAATCATTTATCTGATGTCCCAAAATCTGAAAGCAGTGGGGATAGAACAATAAAAGGAAATATGAACAAGACCTAAAGCACGCACATGATTCAGCAACAATAAAACGTAAGCTGTTAGGAGTTTCCATTTTATCGCGCAAATAACAAGAATGGAGTGGTAGAAAGTCTAATAATACGATATGGTTCATCTCTCTCCAAAAAGAGGCCGCACTCCCAACAGGTTTATTTAGCGGAAGACGGACCTTTTGGGCCCATGCAAACCTCAGCACACAATCCCGCTGGAGTGTCCCTTCTGTGCCTGGACCTATGTATTACAGGGATCTCAAGGTTGAAACCTGGAGGATTGCTCCTGAAACTGCAATAGTCAACTGGTGTTACTCTGACTAATACACCAACATTTGTCCAGCAATTTTGAATTCCCACCCAAGGCAAAAAAAGGGAAACTTATTGCCCCTCCAACATCCTAGTGGGGTAGCTATTCCTCATCTGGGACCTGAAAACCAGCCTCAATGTCTCAGACTCCAAAGGGAATAAGTACAATATAGCCCAAGCACTGCCATTATCTTCAGCATTGCAATGTGCTTACCTCATGATTGTAGTCCAAAATACCTTTCAAGATCTTCTTCAGGTTACTGATCTAAAAGGAGACAATGAGATCAGAATCACAGTGAGCTCCAGAAATATTTGGACAGTGACACAAGACTAGGCATTTTTGGCAAAACATATATTAGGATACAGTTATATGTGCAGACTCAGCTTTAATGTGAGGGTGCTCACATTCTAATTGGAGCGAGGGTTTAGGAATCACAGCAGTGTGATATGTGGCTGTCTATTTCTAAAAGGGATATACAACTTACAATAACTGTTGGCTAGCCAGTGGGCAAATGTGAGCAGTGTAAACGGAAGGTGCCACGTTTTTATATTTAAATAAAAATGTTACAAAACGTGTGGTTATAACCAATATTGTACCGAATTCCATTTCTTGGGCTTTGGGTTTTTATAATGTTTTAATGCAGCCACTGGCAGCCACTGGGGGCTGACAATTTACTTTGCAGGTGTGTAAGAGTCCCTGTACGACAAGCCGCAAATATGGCAGCCCCTGGGCAAAGAGACAGTAGCGGACGCCGGCCCCATCTCCAACACTGTAGCCACATCAGCTGTGAACTGGGCCCGCCTCTGTGGACTGCACAATTCACAGCTGGAGGTGTGGCCGGGCGTCATTTTATTATAGCCCAACTTATCCTCTATCACAGGACCTGTGACCATACACTGCCGGCATAACAGGTCCTGTGTTGTGAGGAGGACAAGCTGCAGCAGACCAGTCGCTGCAGAGGCCGAAGAAGGTGGACAGAAGAGCATGGATCAGAGAAGCAGTAAGTACCAGGATCAATGACAACAGCACGGGCAGTGGCAGTTATGTCAACTTTCGGAAACAGGATGCAGCAGCCTTTAATGAGTATTAGGGCTATGGTGGTGAATTGTAATATGAGGGGAAGAGACACTGAATATGAGGGGGGTGGGACAGACACGGGATATGAGAGGAAGAGACACTGAATATGAGGGGGGTGGGACAGACACGGGATATGAGAGGAAGAGACACTGAATATGAGGAGGGTTGGGGAGACACGGAATATGAGGGGGGTTGGGGGAGACAGAATATGGGCGGGGTGAAGGAGACAGAATATGAAGAGGGTGGGGAAGACACAGAATATGAGGAGGGTTGGGGAGACACGGAATATGAGGGGGATGGGACAGACACAGAATATGAGGAGGGTGGAGGAGAGACATGAAATATGAGGAGGAGTGGGGGAGGCGTGGAATATGAGGAGGGTGGAGGAGAGACACGGAATATGAGGGGGGTGGGACAGACACAGAATATGAGGAGGGTGGAGGAGAGACATGAAATATGAGGAGGAGTGGGGGAGGCGTGGAATATGAGGAGGGTGGAGGAGAGACACGGAATATGAGGGGGGTGGGACAGACACAGAATATGAGGAGGGTGGAGGAGAGACATGAAATATGAGGAGGAGTGGGGGAGGCGTGGAATATGAGGAGGGTGGAGGAGAGACATGAAATATGAGGAGTGGGGGAGGCGTGGAATATGAGGAGGGTGGAGGAGAGACACGGAATATGAGGGGGGTGGGACAGACACAGAATATGAGGAGGGTGGAGGAGAGACATGAAATATGAGGAGGAGTGGGGGAGGCGTGGAATATGAGGAGGGTGGAGGAGAGACATGGAATATGAGGAGGGGTGGGGGAGACATGGAATATGAGGGGAAAAGGGCAGGGAATATGATGGGGGGTAAAGACAGCATATTCCATGTCTCCTCCCCTAACATATTTGACTCTACACAAAATAACTATGCCTGGCCCTTCACAGCTGCAGCCCTGATACTTTCCAGTGGTCTCACCGCCACGCTCCTGTTGTCGCTGTTCCTTCAGTTTAATAGAGCACGTGTAGATCAGGGCAGTCACCATCAAAATGGCGCTGCACTGTGATTCTAGTCTATATTCTGCATTGAGCCCTATATGAGGCCATTACACTGTATGGTGCACTATATGGAGAACTAACAAAAACGATGCTACCGTCCGTCCTCGGTGACAATGTCTACTTGTCAGCATTACTTTGCAGTGTGATCCTAAACTTCATCCTTTATTATCCTGTTGCAAACACCCAGAAGGGGAGGAGAGGAGTGACATCACACATGTGGCGGATCCCGCCCACATATACTGCAGTCGTAATGTGAGCTAGTTGTACACTAGGGTTTCATGGCAAATGTCATCAGCAGCTCCCCCTAGTGTTTAAAAGTGGAAATATCAAACATTTTAAAGTTATTTTTCATGTTTTATTTAAAAACAAATATTTCAAAATATCTCCAAGTCTGTTTACATATTCATGACCAGCAGAAATGTTACAATTCTGACTAGTGTCACTTTATGAGGTAATAACTTTAGAACGCATTAATGGATTCCACCGATTCTGAGATTGATTTTTTGAGAGAGAGAGAGAGAGAGAGAGAGAGAGAGAGAGAGAGAGAGAGAGAGAGAGAGAGAGAGAGAGAGAGAGAGAGAGAGAGAGAGAGAGAGAGAGAGAGAGAGAGAAAAAAAAAAATAATAATTTAAAACAAACAAAAAAAAAATTATCTTCACTGGGTTTCGTGTTTCGGCCGAAACCCGACTTTTTCACTGTGGTCGGCCGATTTCACTCGACTCGACTTTTAAGACAGTCGGGTTTCACAAAACCCGACTCGACCCTAAAAAACTAAAGGTCGCTCAACCCTAGTGGTAACATTTGTTCGATATGACGTGATTTTTTTTTCACACATAAACACGAACATTACGCAATTTTTAAACCCTTAATGTTTATGCTCTTAAATCATAGAGTCAGGTCACACAAAATAGTTAATTAATAACATTTCCCAGCCCAATTTTTGACAAAATTTTCTTGATTAGGAAGGTAGAAGGGTTGAGAATTGACCAGCAATTTCTAATTTTTACAACAAAATTTAGAAAACACACACGTGTGATCCCATTTTGAAAACTAGAGCCCTCAAAGAATTTATCTAGATATGGGTTGGGAACCTTGACCCCCAGGTGCTTCACAGAATTTTACAGCATTGTTCTGTGAAAATGAAAAAAAATAAAAAATTATATATTTACATACATACATACATACATACATACACAGTGCAGACCAAAAGTTTGGACACACCTTCTCATTTCAAGATTTTTCTGTATTTTCATGACTATGAAAATTGTACATTCACACTGAAGGCATCAAAACTATGAATTAACACATGTGGAATTATATACTTAACAAAAAAGTGTGAAACAACTGAAAATATGTCTTATATTCTAGGTTCTTCAAAGTAGCCACCTTTTGCTTTGATGACTGCTTTGCACACTCTTGGCATGGTTGAGGGTGCCATGTCATATTGGCAGAGCCATTTAGGTGCCAGAACAACAGAAACCTCCTATATGTGAGCTCATTTTACAAACTACACTCCCCAATGAATTCATCCAGTGGTGCAGTGATCATATTGACACCACATGTGCCTCACAGAGTTTTATACCATTGGGCATTGTTACATTTTTGCCAGCAACATTTTGTTTTTTAGCCCCAGATTTTACATTTTCACACAGGGAAGTGGGTAAAAATGGCACCAAATTTTGTCCCACAATTTCTGCTGAATGTAGAAATACCCGGGAGGGACGGAGCTCTATTTGCCAAGAACAGTTTGCAGACTCCATATGCAGAAGCCCTAATAACTAGGGTTACCATGGGCGTTTTTCAGAAAGAATCAGCAGTGGATGTTGTCGAGTGAAAATTGAAAACTGCCGTTGTAGTGACCAGTTCGTTGTACTGACCAGTACACTATGCCCAGCCTGTGCTTCTGGAGACACGGACCCGGAAATTAGGAGGGTTCTCATCACTACTGAAATGCCAAACATATGGCACTAAATGTGGTTTACAGAGTGTGAGAGTGTGTGAGAGAGAGAGTGCGAGTGTGAGTGAAAAATGTGTGTGTACACATACACATACATTGTCCCTTGAAGTTTGTTACTGGATCATGATAAAAGTCATCACACATATTGAAAAGTCTGTTATTTCTCTATTTCAGGCCAAAGGAATCTACTTTTTGTAAAGTCCTCTTAAATATTGGCACATAGTTATTGTATAGCTTAATATAGCACCGCATGGCAGCAGACAAATTGTGAAAATAAGATTACTTTCCAATATGTTCATTGTGAATACCGTGACAAACATCAGTGTAGTGTGAGGAAAAGGTAGCACAAACACATACAAATAGTGGATACATTCTCCAAAGAACTGTACCTTCAGCCTCCAATTGTCTCCCACATCAGTTTTTATCCTGTTTAACCAGTTCTCATCGAAGTATGTAGGTTCGCTGTAAAAAGAAAACAAATCGTATGCCACAAAATATTCTACTAAATAAAGGATGGGAACATAAAAGTGGCATTTCTATAGAGACAACAGATTTATTATAATAAAAAAAAAATGATGCCTAGTCTTATTAGTCCCACAGATTAAATTATAGTATTTAAAAATATTTATCAGAAAAAAATAAAATCACGGAAATCATATATATTATGTATAATAAATGATGCAGTCCAAGCAGGGCCGGCATCACCACCTGGCCCACCGGGGCCCTAAGCGAGCAGGGGCCCACTCACCGTTGGGGACACTGACATGCTCTGTGGCCCCTTCCAACGCCCCTTGCTTTCAACGGTTTTAAATACTCACCTCTCCTCTCTCCCCACTAGCCACAGGTCAAGTCTCTTTCGCATCTTCTGACTCTGACATCTCAGGGCAAACGGCGGGATGACATCACTAAAGCATGCCATCTGTCCTGAGCGGTGCAGTCAGAATAGGCTGAAGACACCAGAGCTGAGGAGACCGGAACTGCAGCCAGTGGAAACAAGGAGAGGCAAGTATTTGATTATTTTTTTATGTACGGAGCCCATTATTCTGCAAGGGGCATTACGTGGCACCGAATTATTCTGCACGGGGCATTACGTGGCTCCCCATTATTCTGCACGGGGCATTATATGGGGTCCATTATTTATTCTGTATGGAGCAGTATATGGGGCTCATTACACTGTATGGAGGACTATGTGGTGCCCATAATACTGTATGGAGGACTATACTCTCCAATCTAAAATGACAGCTTTTGAATCCCCCAGAGTATTTGTGAGTATTTGCCAGTTTCTTAGCTATTGTAGAATTTACAATAGATATCAGTCAAGAAATGTAGGTATTGTAAAAAGCCAAAGATTTCACTTCTTACATATCTGTGCATCATGAATTGTGGTAAGAGTTAAAAGGGGCCCACTGAGACACTTTTGCCCAGCATTCTGTAATGCTGTAGATAAGCCCCCGATGTATCCTGAATGATGAGAAAAAGAGGTTAGATTATACTCACCCAGGGGCGTTCCAGCTGCGGTCCAGTCTGATGGGCATCGCGGTCCGGTCCGGGGCCTCCCATCTTCTTACGATGACATCCTCTTCTTGTATTCACGCTGCGGCTCCGGCGCAGGCATACTTTGTCTGCCCTGTTGAAGGCAGAGCAAAGTACTGCAGTGCGCAGGCGCTGGGAAAGGTCAGAGAGGCCCGGCGCCTGCGCACTGCAGTACTTTGCTCTACCCTCAATAGGGCAGACAAAGTACGCCTGCACCAGAGCATGAAGACAAGAAGAGGACGTCATTGTAAGAAGATGGGGAGGCCCCGGACCGCGTCGCCCATCGGATCAGACCACCCCTGGGTGAGTATAATATAACCTCCTTTACTCATCTTTCAGAATACATCGGGGGCTTATCTACAGCATTAAAGAATGCTGTAGATAAGCCCCTGATGCTGGTGGGCTTAGCTCATCTTCGGTTTTGGGGGTGACAGGTTCCCTTTATGTTTTCTTGCCATACAACATGGCACTTCCTATGAGGACTACTCCTACTGGCTTCCTTACCATAAGTGTACTTGTAAGTAGGCATGAGCGGATCTGTGGATATTAGGGTTCTGCTGCCCTACCAATCTGTAATCCAGAGTTCAGGTACCAGAACTGTACCCAAATTTGAACCCCATTGAAATCAATGGGGACCTGAAATGTGGAGCTGAAAAAAACTCTTTCCCCTTCCGGAACGCCGAACAATGAAACGGACTTTCAGGAGAAAGTCTGTGTTCGGAGTTCAGGACAGTACGAACCCCAAACTTTAAAGTTTGGGTTAGCTCATCTCTAATAGTAAGGAAAACCAAGGCATCAAATCTATGTAACTGTCTCCTGAAACATTCCAAATATTTACCTTTAAATCCATGCCTATACATTACAGCAAAGTCTTCCAAACCCACCATCTACTTTATCTGTAAGGGGCTCACTTGACAGAGGATGTTGGGGGAAAGAAAGGTAACCAACAGTCAGGGAATAATGGTGAAAACTAGACTTAGATTCGGATAATATATATCTAATGTGTCAACTTACATTTTCTGAAGGACCATAGCCATTGCAACCCCACTGGTAAGGTCTTCTACGGTTTTACATGGTGCATCTACATGAAACGTCTGTATCTGAAAATACACATAAAAACGGACAGCTCATGAAAGGCTCAAAAGGGAAGTTAGAAATGATTTTAAATATCACTTATACAGAATTAGGCTGCAGCAGACACTAGCAGTATTTGGTCAGTATTTTACATCAGTATGTGTAAGCCAAAACCAGGAGTGGGTGATAATACAGCAGTGGTGCATATGTTTCTATTATACTTTTCCTCTATTTGTTCCACTCCTTGTTTTGGCTTACAAATACTGATGTAAAATACTGACCAAATACTGCTAGTGTGACGGCAGCCTTACTCAACAACAAGAAGGGTCACAAGCATTGCATGGGATTGTTACAACAAAAACCCTAGGTATAGCGTCATAGGAGCTTATGTAGGCCCAACCTTTGAAGAATGAATGGCCAAGCCAACGCTGACCATACTTTTCCCCACCAACACAAACCAAATAGAGCGATGTGCAGAGTTTGGCCATAGATATACCATATTTGACAGCTAAAGTGTCTCTGGGAGATATCACTTGTTAAAGCCACTTTTTTGAGAATTGTATTAAAAAATGAAGTAGACGTAGTTATTAATTACAGTTGATGTGCAAAAAAGAAAAGTTATAGATAGCACTCACCGGTAGGGTTGAGCGAAACGGGTCGATCATTTTCAAAAGTCGCCGACTTTTGGCTAAGTCGGCGTCTCATGAAACCCGATCCGACCCCTGTGCTTGTCGGCCATGCGGTACGCGACTTTCGCGCCAAAGTCGCGTTTCAATGACGCGAAAAGCGCCATTTCTCAGCCAATGAAGGTGAACGCAGAGTGTGGGCAGCGTGATGACATAGATCCTGGTCCCCACCATCTTAGAGAAGGGCATTGCAGTGATTGGCTTGCTGTCTGCGGCGTCACAGGGGCTATAAAGGGGCGTTCCCGCCGACCGCCATCTTACTGCTGCTGATCTGAGCTTAGGGAGAGGTTGCTGCCGCTTCGTCAGAAGCAGGGAGAGCGTTAGGCAGGGTCCACTAACCACCAAACCGCTTGTGCTGCAGCGATTTCCACTGTCCAACACCACCTTCGGTGTGCAGGGACTGTGGAAGCTATTTTTTTTTTTTTCCCCTCAGCGTTGTAGCTCATTGGGCTGCCCTAGAAGGCTCCGTGATAGCTGTATTGCTGTGTGTACGCCACTGTGGAAACCAACTGCTTTTTTCAAAGCACATATCCTCTTGTTCCTTTCTGCACAGCTATCTTTTTTGTTTGTCCACACTTTTTATTTAATTTGTGCATCAGTCCACTCCTATTGCTGCCTGCCATACCTGGCTTAGATTACTGCAGGGAGATAGTAATTGTAGGACAGTCCCTGTTTTTTGTTTTGTTTTTTTTTGTGGGAGATTAAGATTGGCATTTCTGCTACAGTGCCATCCCTGTGTGTGCCATCTCTCACTGAGTGGGCCATAGAAAGCCTATTTATTTTTTCCGTGATTTGTGTTCTAAATTCTACCTCAACACAAAAACACTACATCAATCAGTGGGAGAAAAATATTGGCCTCAGTCAGGGCTTGTGTGCCACTGCTGTGTGTGCTATCTCTCATTCAGTGGGCTATAGAAAGCCTATTTATTTATTTATTTTTTTTCTTATTATTTGGTTTCTAAAGTCTCCCTGAAAAAAAAAAAAAAACATACAAAAAACAGTGGGAGAGTAATATTGCCCTTTCAGCTTGTGTGCCAGGCTTGACTCCTGGGTGTGCCACCTCTCTCCCTCTCATTCAGTGGGCCATAGAAAGCCTATTTATTTTTTTTTTTAAATATTATTGGGTTTCTAAAGTCTCCCTTAAAAAACAAAAAATACATAAAAAAACAGTGGGAGAGTAATATTGCCCTTTCAGCTTGTGTGCCAGTCTTGACTCCTGGGTGTGCCACCTCTCTCTCTCATTCAGTGGGCCATAGAAAGGCTATTTTTTTTTTTGTTTTTTTAATATTATTTGGTTTCTAAAGTCTCCCTGAAAAAAAAAAAAATACCTAAAAAAACAGTGGGAGAGTAATATTGCCCTTTCAGCTTGTGTGCCAGTCTTGACTCCTGGGTGTGCCACCTCTCTCCCTCTCATTCAGTGGGCCATAGAAAGCCTATTTATTTTTTTTTTTAAATATTATTGGGTTTCTAAAGTCTCCCTTAAAAAACAAAAAATACATAAAAAAACAGTGGGAGAGTAATATTGCCCTTTCAGCTTGTGTGCCAGTCTTGACTCCTGGGTGTGCCACCTCTCTCTCTCATTCAGTGGGCCATAGAAAGGCTATTTTTTTTTTTGTTTTTTTTAATATTATTTGGTTTCTAAAGTCTCCCTGAAAAAAAAAAAAATACATAAAAAAACAGTGGGAGAGTAATATTGCCCTTTCAGCTTGTGTGCCAGTCTTGACTCCTGGGTGTGCCACCTCTCTCCCTCTCATTCAGTGGGCCATAGAAAGCATTTTTTTTTTTTTCCTTGATTTGTGTTCTAAAATCTACCTCAACACAAAAACACTACATCAATCAGTGGGAGAAAAATATTGGCCTCAGTCAGGGCTTGTGTGCCACTGCTGTGTGTGCTATCTCTCATTCAGTGGGCTATAGAAAGCCTATTTATTTATTTATTTTTTTTCTTATTATTTGGTTTCTAAAGTCTCCCTGAAAAAAAAAAAAAAAAACATACAAAAAACAGTGGGAGAGTAATATTGCCCTTTCAGCTTGTGTGCCAGGCTTGACTCCTGGGTGTGCCACCTCTCTCCCTTTCATTCAGTGGGCCATAGAAAGCCTATTTTTTTTTTTTTTTTAAATATTATTGGGTTTCTAAAGTCTCCCTTAAAAAACAAAAAATACATAAAAAAACAGTGGGAGAGTAATATTGCCCTTTCAGCTTGTGTGCCAGTCTTGACTCCTGGGTGTGCCACCTCTCTCTCTCATTCAGTGGGCCATAGAAAGGCTATTTTTTTTTTTGTTTTTTTAATATTATTTGGTTTCTAAAGTCTCCCTGAAAAAAAAAAAATACCTAAAAAAACAGTGGGAGAGTAATATTGCCCTTTCAGCTTGTGTGCCAGTCTTGACTCCTGGGTGTGCCACCTCTCTCCCTCTCATTCAGTGGGCCATAGAAAGCCTATTTATTTATTTTTTTTAAATATTATTGGGTTTCTAAAGTCTCCCTTAAAAAACAAAAAATACAAAAAAAAACAGTGGGAGAGTAATATTGCCCTTTCAGCTTGTGTGCCAGTCTTGACTCCTGGGTGTGCCACCTCTCTCCCTTTCATTCAGTGGGCCATAGAAAGCCTATTTATTTATTTTTTTAAAATATTATTGGGTTTCTAAAGTCTCCCTTAAAAAACAAAAAATACATAAAAAAACAGTGGGAGAGTAATATTGCCCTTTCAGCTTGTGTGCCAGTCTTGACTCCTGGGTGTGCCACCTCTCTCCCTCTCATTCAGTGGGCCATAGAAAGCCTATTTATTTTTTTTTTTTAAATATTATTGGGTTTCTAAAGTCTCCCTTAAAAAACAAAAAATACAAAAAAAAACAGTGGGAGAGTAATATTGCCCTTTCAGCTTGTGTGCCAGTCTTGACTCCTGGGTGTGCCACCTCTCTCCCTTTCATTCAGTGGGCCATAGAAAGCCTATTTATTTTTTTTTTTAAATATTATTGGGTTTCTAAAGTCTCCCTTAAAAAACAAAAAATACATTAAAAAACAGTGGGAGAGTAATATTGCCCTTTCAGCTTGTGTGCCAGTCTTGACTCCTGGGTGTGCCACCTCTCTCTCTCATTCAGTGGGCCATAGAAAGCCTATTTATTTTTTTTTTTTAAATATTATTGGGTTTCTAAAGTCTCCCTTAAAAAACAAAAAATACATAAAAAAACAGTGGGAGAGTAATATTGCCCTTTCAGCTTGTGTGCCAGTCTTGACTCCTGGGTGTGCCACCTCTCTCTCTCATTCAGTGGGCCATAGAAAGGCTATTTTTTTTTTTGTTTTTTTAATATTATTTGGTTTCTAAAGTCTCCCTGAAAAAAAAAAAATACCTAAAAAAACAGTGGGAGAGTAATATTGCCCTTTCAGCTTGTGTGCCAGTCTTGACTCCTGGGTGTGCCACCTCTCTCCCTCTCATTCAGTGGGCCATAGAAAGCCTATTTATTTTTTTTTTTTAAATATTATTGGGTTTCTAAAGTCTCCCTTAAAAAACAAAAAATACAAAAAAAAACAGTGGGAGAGTAATATTGCCCTTTCAGCTTGTGTGCCAGTCTTGACTCCTGGGTGTGCCACCTCTCTCCCTTTCATTCAGTGGGCCATAGAAAGCCTATTTATTTTTTTTTTTTAAATATTATTGGGTTTCTAAAGTCTCCCTTAAAAAACAAAAAATACATAAAAAAACAGTGGGAGAGTAATATTGCCCTTTCAGCTTGTGTGCCAGTCTTGACTCCTGGGTGTGCCACCTCTCTCCCTCTCATTCAGTGGGCCATAGAAAGCCTATTTATTTATTTTTTTTAAATATTATTGGGTTTCTAAAGTCTCCCTTAAAAAACAAAAAATACAAAAAAAAACAGTGGGAGAGTAATATTGCCCTTTCAGCTTGTGTGCCAGTCTTGACTCCTGGGTGTGCCACCTCTCTCCCTTTCATTCAGTGGGCCATAGAAAGCCTATTTATTTATTTTTTTAAAATATTATTGGGTTTCTAAAGTCTCCCTTAAAAAACAAAAAATACATAAAAAAACAGTGGGAGAGTAATATTGCCCTTTCAGCTTGTGTGCCAGTCTTGACTCCTGGGTGTGCCACCTCTCTCTCTCATTCAGTGGGCCATAGAAAGGCTATTTTTTTTTTTTGGTTTTTTTAATATTATTTGGTTTCTAAAGTCTCCCTGAAATAAAAAAAAAACTTAAAAAAACAGTGGGAGAGTAATATTGCCCTTTCAGCTTGTGCGCCAGTCTTGACTCCTGGGTGTGCCACCTCTCTCTCTCTAATTGTGGGCCATAGAAAGCCTTTTTTTTTTTTTTTTTTTTTAATATTATTTGGTTTCTAAAGTCTCCCTGAGAAAAAAAAATAAATAAATTAGGTGGGAGATTAATATTGACATTAGTGCTTGAGTGACAGTCCTGCGTGTGTGTCATCTCTGTGATTTTGTGCCACAGAAAACAGAGTGTGTAACATTGTGCCTGATTTTCCTTGTGGTCTCACCAACCTGTTAAGGGATATTGAAATCATACTGAAGTTATAGCTCACCGTGTAAGTTGTTTGACAGCAACAAATAAAGTTACTTTGGTTAAGATTTTAAAACAATGAGGAAGTCTGGTGCAAGAGGTCGTCGTGGGCGTTCATTGTCAGCTGGTAATGATGGTAGTGGTAGTGGAGCATCAGGTGGTCGTGGGGATAAAAATATTCCACCTAAGTCTGGAGCTGTGGAGCCAGTTTCGTCGTCAGGCTACACAAGGCCTCGAACGCTCTCTTTTCTGGGAGTAGGAAAACCGCTTTTAAAGGCGGAGCAGCAACAGCAAGTTTTGGCTTACATTGCAGACTCAGCCTCTAGCTCTTTTGCCTCCTCTTCCGAAACTGGTAAATGTAAAAGCAGCGCGTCGCTTGTGGATGTTCACGGTCAGGGACAAGTCGCTTCCTTGTCCTCCTCAGCAAAAACTACAACAAGAGAGAAGGATGCAGCAGGCGACACAACGGGTCACTCCATGGAGCTCTTTACACATACCGTCCCTGGCTTAGAAAGTGAAACATTTAACAGGCCATGCCCATTACAAGTATATTCTGACATGGAGTGCACTGATGCACAGCCACAGCCAGAGTACTATGCTGCTCCTTTGACTCAGACCACCACATTGCCCTCTCAGGGTACAGATCCACAATCAGACCCTGATGAGACTATGTTGCCCCGCCACGAACGCTATACCACCGACCGACACAGTGACACAGACGAAGTTGCACACGAGCTCGAAGAGGAGGTAATAGATGACCCAGTTATTGACCCCGATTGGCAGCCATTGGGGGAACAGGGTGCAGGCGGCAGTAGTTCAGAAGCGGAGGTGGAGGAGGGGCCGCAGCAGGCATCAACATCGCAACAGGTTCCATCTGACGGGCCCGTATCTGGCCCAAAACGCGTGTCAAAGCCAAAACCTGTTGGAGCACAGCGTTGCCATCCGGTTAAAGCTCAGTCTGCAATCCCTGAAAAGGGATCCGAGTCTAGGAAGAGTGCAGTCTGGCATTTTTTTAAACAACATCCAACTGATCAGCGCAAAGTCATCTGTCAAAAATGTTCAACTAGCTTAAGCAGAGGTCAGAATCTGAAAAGTCTAAATACTAGTTGCATGCATAGACACTTAACCACCATGCATTTTCAAGCCTGGACTAACTACCAAACGTCCCTCAAGGTTGTAGCACCCTCGGCCAATGAAGCTAGTCAGCAACGCAACATCCCTTCCGTCACTGTAAGGCCACCATTTTCCGCACCACCGGCAGTATCTGTGCAGGTTTCTTTGCCAGCCAAAAGCAGTCAGGGTCAGGGAATCACCAGTTTTGTAGGAGGAAATATTGCATCTAGGGCACCGGCGGAAACAATACCGTCTCCAACCGTCTCTCAGTCTGCCATGTACACCGGCACACCTGAAAGTTCCACGATCTCCAGCTCTCCAGTCCAGCTCACCCTACATGAGACTCTGGTTAGAAAAAGGAAGTACTTATCCTCGCATCCGCGTACACAGTGTTTTAACGCCCACATAGCTAGACTAATCTCGTTAGAGATGATGCCCTACCGGTTAGTTGAAAGCGAAGCTTTCAAAGCCCTGATGGAGTACGCTGAACCACGATACGAGCTACCCAGTCGACACTTTTTTTCCAGAAAAGCCATCCCAGCCCTGCACCAGCATGTTAAACAGCGCATCGTCCATGCACTCAGGCAATCTGTGAGTACAAAGGTGCACCTGACTACAGATGCATGGACCAGTAGGCATGGCCAGGGACGTTATGTGTCCATCACGGCACACTGGGTGAATGTGGTGGATGCAGGGTCCACAGGCGACATCAATTTAGGGACAGTTGTGCCTAGCCCACGGTCTAGGAAACAGTTGGCTGTAGGCGTTCGCACCCCCTCCTCCTCCTCCTCCTCGTCCTCCTGCAGAAGCTACAGCTCTTCCACAGAACGCAGTCTGCCAACCACTCCATCGGCAGATGACACTGTTGCACACCAGTTGTCCCATTATGGGCCAGCTACTGCCAAGCGTCAGCAGGCTGTATTGGCTATGAAGTGCTTGGGCGACAACAGACACACCGCGGAAGTTCTGTCCGAGTTCTTGCAACAAGAAACGCAGTCGTGGCTGGGCACAGTAGATCTTGAGGCAGGCAAGGTAGTGAGTGATAACGGAAGGAATTTCATGGCTGCCATCTCCCTTTCCCAACTGAAACACATTCCTTGCCTGGCTCACACCTTAAACCTGGTGGTGCAGTGCTTATTGAAAACTTATCCTGGGTTCTCCGACCTGCTCCTCAAAGTGCGTGCACTTTGCTCACATATCCGACGTTCGCCTGTACACGCCAGCCGTATGCAGACCTATCAGCGGTCTTTGAACCTTCCCCAGCATCGCCTAATCATAGACGTTGCAACAAGGTGGAACTCAACACTGCACATGCTTCAGAGACTGTGCGAACAGAGGCGTGCTGTTATTTATTTGTGGGAGGATACACGGGCAGGCAGTAGGATGGCAGACATGGAGTTGTCAGGTGTGCAGTGGTCTAAGATACAAGACATGTGTCAAGTCCTTCAGTGTTTTGAGGAATGCACACGGCTGGTTAGTGCAGACAACGCCGTAATAAGCATGAGCATCCCCCTAATGCGTCTGCTGATGCAAAGTTTGACGCACATAAAGGAGCAGGCGTCTGCACCAGAGGAAGAGGAAAGCCTTGATGACAGTCAGCCATTGTCTGGTCAGGGCAGTGTACAGGACGAGGTAGCGGGCGAAGAGGAGGTGGAGGACGAGGAGGATGATGGGGATGAGTATATTTTTAATGCCGAACCTTTCCCGGGGGCACAGGAAATTGGTTGCGTGTCACGGCCGGGTTCTGGTTTTTTGAGGGACACAAGTGACGTAGATTTGCCTGCAACTGCCCCTCAACCAATCACAACCGGAGATTTGACAACTGGAACTTTGGCCCACATGGCGGATTATGCCTTACGTATCCTAAAAAGGGACACACGCATTACGAAAATGATGAACGATGACGATTACTGGTTGGCCTGCCTCCTTGATCCACGCTATAAAGGCAAATTGCAAAATATTATGCCACATGAGAACTTGGAACTAATATTAGCAACCAAACAATCAACTCTTGTTGACCGTTTGCTTCAGGCATTCCCAGCACACAGCGCACGTGATCGTTCTCACACGAGCTCCAGGGGGCAGCAGATTAGGAGTGTTAGGGGTGCACACATCAGAAGTGGCGTTGGACAGAGGGGTTTTCTGACCAGGTTGTGGAGTGATTTTGCTATGACCGCAGACAGGACAGGTACTGCTGCATCAATTGAAAGTGACAGGAGACAACATTTGTCCAGTATGGTTACTAACTATTTTTCATCCCTTATCGATGTTCTCCCTCAACCGTCATTCCCATTTGATTACTGGGCCTCCAAATTAGACACCTGGCCAGAATTGGCAGAATATGCATTGCAGGAGCTTGCTTGCCCGGCAGCAAGTGTCCTATCAGAAAGAGTATTCAGTGCTGCAGGTTCAATATTAACCGAAAAAAGGACTCGTCTGGCTACCCAAAATGTTGACGATCTAACATTCATTAAAATGAACCACAACTGGATTTCGAAATCTTTTGCCCCACCTTGCCCGGCCGACACCTAGCTTTCCTATGAAAAGCTCTTGCCTGTGAATTACTTTTCTAATGTCTAATTTGCTGCAGCTGATTGTACAGCATACGACATGTTTACACCTCCCTAAATGGCAAAACTCCCCACACGGGGCCGTGGTATCGCGACTTGGCGCAAGCACCCGTGAGACTGCTGTTTGTCTGAAGAGGTGGGTGTGCTCGCTTTTGGTTGACGGCATTGCTACTGGGTCCCTCATAGTACAATGTAGTGTCTCTAGCGGTGGTGGTGCGCACCCAACGTCAGACACACCGTTGTAACATGAGGGGCCCTGGGGCGGTCCCGCCGGCCTCAAGAGAGTTCCCCCCTACCCCAGCTCAAAATGTGCTCTACCACGTGCAAAATTATGTCGCACAGCTCCACCAATCTTTAGTCTATTCGCTGACATCATTCAATGTCTGGCACTGACAATACAAATTTGTAGACATCTATGATGCAACTTAAAGTAGTCTGTGTCTGTGTCCTATATTGGCACCATTAAATAGTTACTGCCAAATTACTATGTCAGAAACTCAGTAGATGAGCCCACCCCTGTACCTAAGTATGCCACCTTTTTTTTTGTTTTGGTTGTTTTGCGAGACATTAACATCTATTTATATTTTGGGAGTACTGGGACAGACACTCCTTGCACTACTCCTCCACTCACCACCAAGCTGCCTGTGTATCCATGTAACCGCTGTAAAGCTGCCATGAGCCTATTGTTTGTTATTTTAGGCCTTTGCTAGCCTGTCTGCGGTCCCTACTTTAAATACTCCTCCACTCATCACCAGCTGCCTGCCCGTGTATCCATGTAACCGCTGTAAAACTGCCATAAGCCTATTGTTTGTTATTTTAGGCCTTTGCTAGCCTGTCTGCGGCCCCTACTTGCAATACTCCTCCACTGACCACCAAGCTGCCTGCCCGTGTATCCATGTAACCGCTGTAAAACTGCCATAAGCCTATTGTTTGTTATTTTAGGCCTTTGCTAGCCTGTCTGCGGTCCCTACTTTAAATACTCCTCCACTCATCACCAGCTGCCTGCCCGTGTATCCATGTAACCGCTGTAAAACTGCCATAAGCCTATTGTTTGTTATTTTAGGCCTTTGCTAGCCTGTCTGCGGTCCCTACTTTAAATACTCCTCCACTCATCACCAGCTGCCTGCCCGTGTATCCATGTAACCGCTGTAAAACTGCCATGAGCCTATTGTTTGTTATGTTAGGCCTTTGATAGCCTGTCTGCGGCCCCTACTTGCAATACTCCTCCACTGACCACCAAGCTGCCTGCCCGTGTATCCATGTAACCGCTGTAAAACTGCCATAAGCCTATTGTTTGTTATTTTAGGCCTTTGAAGCCTGTCTGCGGTCCCTCCTTCCACTAGTCCTCCACTGACCAGACCACTGCTGCCCGTGTACCCCTGGAACCAATTATAAAGTGCCTACAGCCAGCCCGTTTTTTTATGTTAGGCCTTTGAAGCCTGTCTGCGGTCCCTCCTTCCACTAGTCCTCCACTGGCCAGACCACTGCTGCCCATGTACCCCTGGAACCAATTATAAAGTGCCTACAGCCAGCCCATTTTCTTATGTTAGGCCTTTGAAGCCTGTCTGCGGTCCCTACTTTAAATACTCCTCCACTGACCACCAAGCTGCCTGCCCGTGTATCCATGTAACCGCTGTAAAACTGCCATGAGCCTATTGTTTGTTATGTTAGGCCTTTGATAGCCTGTCTGCGGCCCCTACTTGCAATACTCCTCCACTGACCACCAAGCTGCCTGCCCGTGTATCCATGTAACCGCTGTAAAACTGCCATAAGCCTATTGTTTGTTATTTTAGGCCTTTGCTAGCCTGTCTGCGGTCCCTACTTTAAATACTCCTCCACTCATCACCAGCTGCCTGCCCGTGTATCCATGTAACCGCTGTAAAACTGCCATGAGCCTATTGTTTGTTATGTTAGGCCTTTGATAGCCTGTCTGCGGCCCCTACTTGCAATACTCCTCCACTGACCACAATGCTGCCTGGAGTGCCTGCCTGTGTATCCATGTAACCGATGTAAAACTGCCATGACTGCCTACTGTTTGTTATTTTAGGCCTTTGATAGCCTGTCTGCGGCCCCTACTTGCAATACTCCTCCACTGACCACAATGCTGCCTGGAGTGCCTGCCTGTGTATCCATGTAACCGATGTAAAACTGCCATGACTGCCTACTGTTTGTTATTTTAGGCCTTTGATAGCCTGTCTGCAGCCCCTACTTGCAATACTCCTCCACTGACCACACCAATGCTGCCCGTGTACCCCTGGAACCTATTTAAAAGTTCATAGAGCCTAGTTATATATTTTATTTACTATTAATAAGGCCATGATGGACTACGCTGTACCACGCTACAAGCTAACCAGTCGACACTTCTTTTGCGAGAAAAGCCATCCCAACCCTCCACCAGCATGTAGAAGACCGCATTGTCCATGCACTCTGGCAATCTGTGAGTACAAAGGTGCACCTGACAACAGACGCATGGACCTGTAGGCATGGCCACGGAAGATTACGTGTCCATTACGGCGCAATGGGTTGAGGTGGTGGATGCATGGTCCACAGGGGACAGCCTACTAAGTCTGTCTGCAGTCCCTAATTCAAATTGTCCTCCACTGTCTAAATCGGAGCTTCCACCTTCTGGCTTTCGGCCTATAGTATCAGAAATTAAACTGCATTTGGCCTTCAACTTTGGTTAGGGCCTACTAACGGCTTCTGCCCCTCCCTGGTGTTGCCCTCAACTAAATAAAGCTGAGCTTCAACCTTCTGCTCCAAATTACCATTTTAAAAAATGCAATAGGCTTTTCCGGCCTACTAAAGGTGTCTGTCTGTGTGCCCCTGCCTGGTGTTGTCCTCAACTAAATAAAGCTGAGCTTCAACCTTCCGGCTCTCATTAAGTGGTTTTAAAAAAAAAAAATGGTGGTTAGGGCCTACTAACGGCTTCTGCCCCTGCCTGGTGTTGCCCTCAACTAAATAAAGCTGAGCTTCAACCTTCTGCTCCAAATTACCATTTTAAAAAATGCAATAGGCTTTTCCGGCCTACTAAAGGTGTCTGTCTGTGTGCCCCTGCCTGGTGTTGCCCTCAACTAAATAAAGCTGAGCTTCAACCTTCTGCTCCAAATTACCATTTTAAAAAATGCAATAGGCTTTTCCGGCCTACTAAAGGTGTCTGCCCCTCCCTGGTGTTGTCCTCAACTGAACAAAGCTGAGCTTCCACATTCTGGCTTTCGCCCTATACTATCAGATATTAAACTGCATTTGGCCTACTAGTGTGGTTAGGCCCTTGAAACAGTGTCTGCTGCTCTTGGGTTTGCTACTCCACTGAACAAAGCAATGCCGCCTGTTTAGTCCTGTTACCAATTTTGAACTGCATGTAGCCTACTTTATTCTTTGGCCCTATATCTGTTTCCTCCTCATCCTGCCCATTGCCCAGCCACTGCTAAATGAGTCTGCTGGTACATTGACCTAGACCACTACATTCCCCTTGTACTCTACACAGCCAGAATCTGACCCTGCTGAAAGTAAGGTTCCCCTTCCCGCATGTTATACCACCTTACACAGGGACAAAGAGGAAGGTGCAGATGAAAGTGCAGGTTCCTTCATCAGGTGGGGGGGCATACTCGTTGGCGACGTCACTGGCACAGGGCCCCTCAGAGTACGCAAAAGTGTCGCTGCTGGTGGGAGGCGCCCCCGCCATGCAAACACACCGCCGTACTTTGAGGGGCCCTGTGCCAGTGGCAATGCGAACGAGTGGGCCCCCCCCTGCTTGCTCAGGATCACAGCACTTGCAACGTTTAAATACTTACCTTTCCCTGCAACACCGCCGTGACGTAGTCCGCATTTCCTGGGCCCACGAAAAACTTGAGCCAGCCCTACTCCCCCCACAACTTTCCCCCAATTCCCTATGCCCAACTATTATTATACAGTTAATTAAGATTGGCAAGCTTCAGAAACAAGAATGGATGTTTTTGGCATTAAAATGGGCACTGTAGGTGTTTTCCTGGCCTCCACTCACTGCCGACTATGCTTCCCCATTGACTTGCATTGGGTTTCGTGTTTCGGTCGATCCCCGACTTTTAGCGATAATCGGCCGACTGCACTCGACTCGACTCTGGACAAAATCGGGTTTCCCAAAACCCTACTCGATCTTAAAAAAATGAAAGTCGCTCAACCCTACTCACCGGTCCTTAAAACTTCATGCTTTATTCAGATACTTAAACCATCATGGCTTGGAGAACGGGTTAACGGGGTGTGCGAGCCAGTGCTGATGACGGCCGTTTTGCGCTGCACGGCGCTTCAACAGGTCAGTCATGTTGAAGCGCCGTGCAGCGCAAAACGGCCGTCGTCAGCACTGGCTCGCACACCCCGTTAACCCGTTCTCCAAGCCATGATGGTTTAAGTATCTGAATAAGCATGAAGTTTTAAGGACCAGTGAGTGCTATCTATAACTTTTATTTTTTGCACATGGAATGTCTTGTTTTTCTAGATGAGCACGCGGAGTCTAGAAGTGCGGTATAACAGAAATCCAACGAAGAGGGTAACAACCGTGCATATTGAGGTCTAGCCCAAAAGCGGTGCCGTTTTATAAATCTCTTTTGGTATTAATTACAGTTGAGACAGGGCTATACTGACATTACCTTCCCAAATGTGTGCTGTCAGTGGGTTTCACCAAAGACAAGTACATGTATGTACAGAAGTAGACGCCTTGTGAAATTCCCAATATTCCATAAGTAGTAAACAAAAAATTTCCCTTCCGCCTATGAAATGCACACCAGTCACACACACCAATATTAAACATTCTGCGTAAAGAACGCGGCCGCGACCAATCAGCGTCGCAGGATTTCTGGGACAGACAGACAGACGGAAGTGGACCTTAGACAATAACATATATAGATGGGCAGACAGTCTACACAATGGACACATGTTTGCTATCAATATTGATGAGAGAATTAAAAGTAATCCTTTTAACCTTTAAAAAAAAGACTAAACAAACAGAAACATGAAAAAAGAAAATGATGCATATTTTTCCTGGTTCTGACCATTTTCCAATAAATATGATGTACATGTAGAATTAAATATGACATGACCACATGTGCACTCGCCCCTTCCCACCAATAAAAAATAAAAAATTGGGCAGACTAAATAAAATATCCCATCTAGAATGCAGGTGAAGTTTTGCAGGGCATTAAAGGGGCTTTCCCATGAACAAAGTACACTTGAATTAATAGATCTTGGAATACCGTATTTATAAGCTCTACAATTTGAGTTGTTAAAAATAAAATGCTCCTGTGCTGAGATAATCTTATACATGTGCCCCTGCTGTGTACTGTGTAATGGCTGTGTCTGACCGTACAGGGACATAATATGTAGAAAAACACTTAATGGGTATACATGAATTAAATCATAGAAATATAAAACATGCATGCACATATATACATATACAGGGTTTACGACTCAGAAAGCAGCAGTTGCGATCCCTGTACTCCGGGTCGGACTGGCCCGGAAGAGTATCGGGGAAATCCCCGATGGGCCCTTGCAATGAACCCGAAAGAGAAGGGAAGAAAAAGATGTGAGGGAGGAAAAAAAACTAATTCTGTAGTTTTTAGGGGCACGGCCCTTTAAAAGCGCAGGCAGAGTATATGCAGGAGTGCGCACGCAGCATTCATTAGCTGAACTGCGGCAGCGCATGTCCTAATTAACACTAACTAGTGTGCGCCTGTCGTCACCAGCGTATGAAGTCAGTGTCAAGCGCCGCATTCGACGGGCGCACACAAGTCAGCCCCCGGCCTCTGCTAGGTCAGGGGCCATCTTAATATGAGCACTCAGGCCCTGCAGAGGATGACGATGCCTGGCGTTGGGAGTGCAGACAGGTGAGAAATCTTTTTTTTTTCTTCTTCTCTGTGCAGGACAAGGGGCCAGGTGGATACATGGGGGGGGGGGGGGGGAGGCCGGGATGGATACATGGGGGGAGAGCCAGGATGGATACATGGGGGGAGAGCCAGGATGGATACATGGAGGGGAGGGATCTAGGATGGATACATGGGGGGGGAGGGAGCCAGGATGGATACATGGGGGGGGGGGGAGCCAGGATGGATACATGAGGGGAGAGCCAGGATGGATACATGGGGGGGGGAGCCAGGATGGATACATGGGGGGAGAGCCAGGATGGATACATGGGGGGAGAGCCAGGATGGATACATGGAGGGGAGGCAGCCAGGATGGATACATGGGGGGGAGGGAGCCAGGATGGATACATGGGGGGAGAGCCAGGATGGATACATGGAGGGGAGGGATCTAGGATGGATACATGGGGGGGGAGGGAGCCAGGATGGATACATGGGGGGAGGGAGCCAGGATAGATACATGGGGGGGGGAGCCAGGATGGATACATGGGGGGGGGGGAGCCAGGATGGATACATGGGGGGGGGGAGCCAGGATGGCTACATGGGGGGAGGGGGAGCCAGGATGGATACATGGGGGGGGTAGCCAGGATGGATACATGGGGGGAGCCAGAATGAATACATGGGGGGAGCCAGGATGGATACACTGGGGGGGGGGGGGAGCCAGGATAGGTAGATGTAAGCCAGGATAAGGGACCAGTTTGGATATATGGGGGATCCAGGATGGATATATGGGGGGGCAGGACAAACGACACACGGAGGCCAGTGTGAATAGCTTGGGGGGGGAGGGATATCTGGGGTCCAGGCTGCAGATATTGGGGCCAGGCTTGACGAGGGACATAGGGGGCATATTATAAAATAAAGGGTGCCAGGCTGGGCGAGATTATTAATAAAGGGGGCCAGGATGAGGAACTTAGATACTGTTTGGGAGCAAATAGTTTTCCATGGAGGGAACAAAAGGGGGTCCTGTTACTTTACAGTGCGGCACTATGTCGCTTTTTTCTTCATCTGACGTAGTGCCGAAGTCGGGGAAAAAGTGAGGAATGTGCTTTGGAAGCGATCAGCTATTGATGAATGTGTGTTATTTTTTGCAGAGACGAGTCCTGGCTGGAAGAAGTGATGGCGGACTGTGCTGGATGAAGAAGAAAAGTGAAGATAAAGGATTTCAACTACAGACGTCACTGGCGACTCAGCATATTACATGTACTCGCACACTATGCACTGTGTACAGTGCTCCTGTGTATAATGTCACTGTTGATCACTGTATTACCTGTACAGTGACACTATATACAGAGCTCCTATGTACAGTGTTAGCATTGTGGTTTGTATTCATGATCAGTATTGTAGTATTCTGTCACTATGTTGTGGTAATTTGTGATCTGGTCACGGTGGTGCGGTATTTGTCCCTTGCATGTGATATTATTTGGTCACTGTGGTGGTAATATGTGATCTGGTCATGGTGTTGTGGTATTTTTCCTTGAATGAGGTATTATTCGGTCACTATGTGGTCTGGTCATGGTGTGGTGGTGTTTCTTACTTGTATGTGGTAGTATTGGTCTTGGTATAGTGTATTTAGTTGTATATGGCAGTCATTTATTCTCTCTGATATTAATTAGGAGAAGATTCTTTATTTCCATTTGAGATTAGATAATTGGAACACAGCGGCAGAGATGCACTTACAGGGGTTCTCCTGTGAAAAAAGTAATCACCTCTCCACAGGATAAGTGATGACGTAGTGATTAGTGGGGGTCTGACTACTTGGACCCAGTCAACAGAATGTGGAACTTTTATCCCCATTAGACTGGAGCAGCATGTGCTACTTGACCACTAATCCATTCATTCCCTCAGTGGCTGCACTTGTTTTTTTCTAGAAGCCCCAAAGAAAATCAATGGTGCTGCGGTCAGATATCCCACCTACTGCTCCATTTTAAAATGTCCTATCAGGGTAAAACGTCCTCATTCTTCCGATGCAGTTTCTAACGGTTGGAACTAAGTGATCATCTATCCTGTGGAGCCCATGGATCGGTGATAACTTGTTTTAACAAAATAACCCCTTTAATGTAAACTAACCGTAATTGTACATTACAGTTATAGTGGTATATATGCAGCAGCCTCCTGTGTTTTATAGTGGATGCTACACTATAACGGGGATAACGGCTTACAGATATTTGCATATAGCTGTAATGTGGGCCCCAGACTCCCCAGTCTGACCCTGCCTGTACTGTAATGTCTGTATACTCTTTGCTTCCTCAGCACATGAAAAAAAAAAATTTGTTTTGTGTTTAAATACATCCAATTGTGGAACTTATTATTATTCCATGATCTGTTAATTAAAATGTAATTTGTTCATGGGCAACTCCGTTTAAAAGGACAAAACACTGCCAATCTTAAAAGTGTGAAGATGAAGATCTAAAACAGCGCAGCTCACCAGTAAACAAGCACAAGCTTCCTTCACATGCGCAGGGCTAATTTTTGAGGATAATTGAAGAAAGGGTATTCCTAGAAAGTTGTACTACACAGAAATTATATAAACCGTATATGAAGACGTATCCTTAGACAAGTTTAGGAAAATAGAATCTACTCCTCAGCTCCCAGTGAGTACTGTCCCCAGAAAGTACATCTTGTCCATGACTGTGCAGCTGAACTATTTTCCCAGCTGCATGGGAAGCAGGACCTCCTTGTAATGTGACAACTCTGAATATCTGGGCCGGTCATCCGCTGGGTGGGCGCCAGCACACTGCATACCTTGCTGACATTGACATTGGCTGCCTCACACAGGCCTTGACCTTTAGGGCTTGCTGGTAAACTGCAGAGGTGGCAGGGAGACTAACGGAACACATGCACAGGACAAGATATTCACTTGTACTGATCAGGATTCTGCAGAGAAAGAAGCCAACAATCACCTCACTATAAGGGGCAATGTGTAACCCACACTATGGGGAGCCCCAAAACCACTGCCTAGGAGGGCTGGACGTTTATGTCTTTTCCTACACATGACATATGTTCTATGGATATACACAAACAGCAGTGGCCCTGTAATTCTGAATGGCATCTATAATACATAACGTATGTAATTGGTCAGGTGTTGAAAAGCGTTTATTAAACTGCACAACCAATTACTGCATCCCAAAACCAGAGCAGATTATGGTTAAACGACATGCAGATGTAATGTGTCAATACATACTTCGTACACTGAGGAGCGATCTTCCCAAGCAATTAAGTTAGGGAAACCCATCATGTAGAAAATGCAGGCAGGATGTTAGAGCAGGAGGAGCTGAGCAGATTGATAAGAATGTTTTAGGAAAAGTTTCGGTAAAACTTGCATTGTGTTCATTAAAAACCCTGGTGCTTGTATACATGAGTCCAGTGGGCGGTCGTATCCAGTGATTGACAGTCTCCTCCTGGATGACGTTACATGCAGAGCTAGCCGTCAGTCACTAGCAGGACCACCCACTGGACTCGTACACAAACACCAGGGATTTCCATGAATAAATTACACGTTTTACCATACCTATATCTATGCTATGATGTACACAGATCGGACCCTATATAGTGGGGTCCTATCTGCCTAATATCCCCCTTATTCCCTGTATAAGGAGGGTCTTACACACACGATGCAGCTTTCCTAATGTGATCATCTTTATTTTACGATTAGGTGACTTATCTTTTCCGCTCAGAAATGTCAGCCAATAATTTAGGCTTGTAGCATTAAACAAACAATAAAAGGCTGGGCTTCCCGTGAAGCAATTCGGGTAAACCACGACAACAAGAAACTTTCCTGCGACATTACGAGGAAAAACAAACAGTGCCTGGAAGGAGGGTCAGTTTCATTTCACCCTTCTCTATACGGACTGGAAAACAAATGGGAACACAAGAGCTTTACACATAGCTTATGGCCTGCCACCTTATTTTAGTATCTACGCAGATTTCAGCGGATCCGCCAGACAGAAAATCTGCTGTGCTGTGGATGAGGTTTTAAAGTAGCACTCCCGTTACATTTGCATTCTGTAATGTGTGTATGTGGGTCTGTATTGCAGTCTGATTGCAGTCATACACTCGCCGTCTTCCCTGGGTCCCAGGGCCACTCTGGTCCTCTTCTGCGTCCCTGACATCTATTCCACCCTGCCCGATCACACAGGGGTCAGCCGGAAGTCCATCTACTATATAATTGTCTAAGGGTCACTTCAGTCTTTCTGTCACGGATATTCATTGGTCGCGGCCTCGGTCGGTCATGTAATCCAAGTCGCTGATTGGTCATGGCAAAACAGCCACGACCAATCAGCGACGGGCACAGTCCGGCGGAAAAATGGCCGCTCCTTCCTCCCCGCAGTCAGTGCCCGCTCCGTACTCCCCTCCAGTCTGCGCTCACACAGTGTTAATGGCAGCATTGACCGTGGTGTAGCGCACTCGGGTAACGCTGCTATTAACCCCGTGTGACCAACTTTTTACTATTCATGCTGCCCATGCAGCATGAATAGTAAAACGATCTAATGTTAAAAATAATTTTAAAAAATAAAAAATCGTTATATACTCCCCGTCCGTCGGCCCCCGGATCGACAACAGGCCTTTCCCACTCGCGACGCTCCGGTAACTGGTCCATGCTGCAATCTCGCGAGATGATGACGTAGCGGTCTCGCGAGACCGCTACGTCATCATCTCACGAGACCGCAATGCACTCTTCAGACCGGAGCGCACGAGCAGCGTCGGTAAGCTGACACGTGCATCGCACACAGGGCCAGGACTTCAACGGGCCTTCGGAGGGTGAGTATATGTTTATTTTTTACTTTAACTCTGTATACTACGTGGCTCTGTGCTGTATACTCCGTCGCTGTGCAATATACTACGTGGCTGTGCAATATACTACGTGGCTGGGCAATATACTACGTCGCTGTGCAATATACTACGTCGCTGTGCAATATACTACGTGGCTGGGCAATATACTACGTGGCTCTGTGCTGTATACTCCGTTGCTGGGCAATATACTACGTGGCTGGGCAATATACTACGTGGCTGGGCAATATACTACGTGGGCTGGGCAATATACTACGTGGCTGGGCAATATACTACGTGGCTCTGTGCTGTATACTCCGTTGCTGGGCAATATACTACGTGGCTGGGCAATATACTACGTGGCTGTGCAATATACTACGTGGCTGGGCAATATACTATGTGACTGGGCAATATACTACATGGCTGGGCAATATACTACGTGGCTCTGTGCTGTATACTCCGTTGCTGGGCAATATACTACGTGGCTGGGCAATATACTACGTGGCTGGGCAATATACTACGTGGGCTGGGCAATATACTACGTGGGCTGGGCAATATACTACGTGGCTGGGCAATATACTACGTGGCTGGGCAATATACTACGTGGCTGGGCAATATACTACGTGGCTGGGCAATATACTACGTGGGCTGGGCAATATACTACGTGGCTGGGCAATATACTACGTGGCTCTATGCTGTATACTCCGTTGCTGGGCAATATACTACGTGGCTGGGCAATATACTACGTGGCTGGGCAATATACTACGTGGGCTGGGCAATATACTACGTGGGCTGGGCAATATACTACGTGGGCTGGGCAATATACTACGTGGGCTGGGCAATATACTACGTGGGCTGGGCAATATACTACGTGGCTCTGAGCTGTATACTCCGTCGCTGTGCAATATACTACGTGGCTGGGCAATATACTATGTGACTGGGCAATATACTACGTGGCTGGGCAATATACTACGTGGCTCTGTGCTGTATACTCCGTGGCTGGGCAATATACTACGTGGCTGGGCAATATACTACGTGGCTGGGCAATATACTACGTGGACATGCATATTCTAGAATACCCGATGCGTTAGAATCGGGCCACCATCTAGTATTAACATAAGAGTCTATGGAGCTTCAAAACATGGCTGGCTCACAATTTATCTCCAGTGTTATCAGGCAAGTCAGAATAAAAGTCCGGTGGCCCAGAAGAGGACCATAACGGTGCTGGAAACTGAGGAACACAGACAGCGGTCAGCGAGTAACCTACACTACATATACACAGGTTCAGACAGGAAGAAGTTTCCTGGGAACGCTTCTATAAGAAATCTCATATGCATGCAGATCCGTAGCATGTCAGCTTATGCTGCAACGTTCAATGTGTGTGTCACTGTGCAATACAAAGACTTAAAGGGCTTGTTCCAAGATTGGAGGGTATCCTCTATTTCAGTGGCTGGACCGCCACCAGTCAAAGTTATCCCTAATCCTACAAACCAGGGAGAAGTTCCAATATTGGTCCAAGCCCTTTAAATGTCCTGTTTGCCCACATTATTTTTCCCAGCAATATCTGCATCTCTATTTTCTGCTGCGATTTCACTGTGGAATTACAGATGAAGGCGGTCCCTAGTAAATGTACCCCTTTAATGGCAAACAAAGAATTGGCCATTTTATTACTGTGTAAGGAGATAAGTTATTTGCCATAAAAAAAAAATATATTAAAAAGGCAAAAACCTAAAGGCCATATCGCAGATCAATTACTCAATGCCCATTTAATACAGAGTCTGGAAAAAAAGCAGCCGAAAGGCCCCCGTAGACAATTGTTTAATCTTGGCTGAACCCGCCAATATCGATGCATACAACCAACACTAATAAGTATGGGGGGTCTCTCAACTGTCCCAATAGATGAGGTGACAGAAGAAGCTGGCACGCCTGATTTTAGGCTGCCAATAATTTAGTTTCTTAAGAAATAAGCAGCCAGCAAAAGTTTCTCAGAGCTAAGAAGCGTTCGGCCATGCGAGAAATCCTGTGTATGGGTTGGGAGAGAGAGCTGCTGGCTAACAATCGGATGACCCATTGGTCAGCTGACAACCATCTAGAGTGCATGGGGGGCTTAAGGGGAATCAGTCACCAAGTTATCTACACCTAATCTAAGAGCATATGATGTAGAAATGGATACCCTGATTCCAGCGATGTGTCACTTACTGGACTGCTGGCTTTAGTGTATAGGAAAATTCCAGATTGATCAGCAGATTATCATCAATAGAGAACAAGTAAAACTACTGCTATATAGTCCACCATACTCATTAGATCTGTAAAACGCCTCCGCCATTTGCGATTGACAGCTTTCTTCCTATGCAGTATACACAAAGCTGCCAATCAGTGGTGTGTCGGGGGGGGGTCACACGGAGCTCAGCAGGAGGTCAAACAGTGATTTTACCAAAACTGTAACGCATGCCGCCCAGGAGCCCAGCCTCTACATCATGCTGCTCTCAGATTACATAGCAAAGTCTGGAGACAGATTTCCTTTAAGGTTACATTCACATCACGGTTTTCCACTCATCAGTGCTTACGTCAAAAGACCTGAAAAATAGGATTCTGACGTTTGGCTGAGAGAGCCATTGATTAATGTGTGCTATGCAGGTGCTTATTTTCGGCAGTACTCACCCATTTCAGGCAACCACCAAAACGCTGTCAGTTGCATTTAGTGCGCCCACCTGAGATCCCGCTGAAAATGATGCCTGACATAGCACATAGTGACTCCTCCTGCATTATTAAACTCAATGCGTTTTTCTCTGCAGCATGCCAATTCTTTGTACATTTCTGCAGCGTTTATCACCCATTGACTTCAATTGAGCAAGTCAAATCCGCAGCAAAACCACAGGTATAAAAATGTTTGCAGATTTACTTGTTTTCCTATTGCGTATCCCACGCTGTCATCTGTGTGACACCATGGGAAACACCGGCACAGTTGTTCTAATAGGCGATAACGCAACCGCCAGTAAGACCGTTGGTCAGAGCACTGCAGGGTCATGCTGTCAGATGACGCAGCTGTGGGCTGATGAGACTACTGCTCTCATCAGGCTACGTCTGCTGTCACTGATAACAGCAGGTGACACTGATGGGAGACGTAGTCCCATCTGCTGGCGCCTGTGCTCACAGTTAAAAAAACAAAACCAAGAGTAAAATTACATACATATTCAAATAAAAAATAAACCATCATATACTCACCTGTCTGCCATAGTCCATGTAATCCAGAGTGTCCCACTGCGATCTCACCTATAGAACAGTCACATTGACAGATGTGATCACTCTACCTGGCAATACACTGACAAGAGGTAATCGCTCCAGCGGTGTGTCACTGAGCTGCCATAAGAGTTCACCGGAGTTTTTTTCTTTAAAATTAACAGGTGCTACATAGGTTGGTGACAATGTGTGTTTGTATGTTTGTGCTTACTTATTGGCTTAGAAATGAGGGTATCGGGCTGACACCTTTTCATTACTCAGCCTAGAGCTAGGAGTCAATGATGGCTGCCAACACCAAGCCCTAATCCCATTACCCTGATACCACACTGTATCAGCATGAAAAAGTTGGTGTTGAACCAAGAAATTACATCACAACATTTTTTTTAATTTTTTTTTTAAATATCCTTAGTTAGCTAAAAAAATGATTCATTACTGTACAAAAACGCATGAAAAAAGAGCATACAAAAACGTGCATTTTTTTCACAGCATTTTTCCTGCCAAGAGATGCAGAAACTTTGCAGAAATTTCTGCAAGCAAATACTCAACGTGCACACATAGCCTAAAGGCCCCGTCTCACTTAGCGATTTACCAACGATCACGACCAGCGATATGACCTGGCCGTGATCGTTGGTAAGTCGCTGTGTGGTCGCTGGGGAGCTGTCACACAGACCGCTCTCCCCAGCGACCAACGATCAGGGGAACGAGTTCGGCATCGTTGAAACTGTCTTCAACGATGCCGAAGTCCCCCTGCAGCACCCGGGTAACCAGGGTAAACATCGGGTTACTAAGTGCAGGGCCGCGCTTAGTAACCCGATGTTTACCCTGGTTACCAAAAAAAACAAACAATACATACTCGCCTTCTGATGTCCGTCAGGTCCCTTGCCGTCTGCTTCCTGCTCTGACTGACTGAGCCGCCGTACTGTGAGAGCAGAGCGCAGCGGTGACGTCACTGCTGCGCTCTCACTTCTCACTGTACGGCCGGCAGTCAGTGAGAGCAGGAAGCAGACGGCAAGGGACCTGACGGACATCAGAAGGCGAGTATGTATTGTTTGTTTTTTTTTTACATTTACGCTGGTAACCAGGGTAAACATCGGGTTACTAAGCGCGGCCCTGCGCTTAGTAACCCGATGTTTACCCTGGTTACCAGTGAAGACATCGCTGGATCGGTGTCACACACACCGATTCAGCAATGTCAGCGGGGCCTCAACGACCAAAAAAAGGTCCAGGCCATTCCGACACGACCAGCGATCTCGCAGCAGGGGCCTGATCGCTGGTACGTGTCACACATAGCGAGATCGCTATGGAGGTCGCTGTTGCGTCACAAAACTTGTGACTCAGCAGCGATCTCGCTAGCGATCTCGCTATGTGAGACGGGGCCTTAAGGGTACGTTCCCATGATCAGTATTTGTTCAGGTTTTCATGCAGCTGAATTTTCACATGATTATCACACCTCAGCTCATGTGCTTTTTTGTATGCGTTTTCGCCGCATGCACTTTTGTGGCTTTTAGGTCTTAATAAAATTGGTTTAAACACACACAGCAGAGCAAACAAAGTGTCCCAAAGCAAAGGGGATAGATACAGATAGAATGCGATCATTTCACAAGCCCCCAGACATATTATAAACTTTCAACCTTTAGTGCCTTTCATGTGTCACTACAGGGTGGTTAGCCTTGTTTAACCTAATTAAAGAAAAAAATGACATGGGGTCCCCCATATTTTTGATTACCAGCCAAGGTAAAGGAGACCAGCCCACAGCTGCCCAAAAATAAACATTAGATAAGCAAATTCTGGCGCTTTGACCGACTCTTCCACGATCGCCCTGATGCGGTGGCAATCAGGGTTGTTGTCAGCTGTGAATTGTAAAATAAAATAAATCCCATGGATGTCCGCCGTAATCCACACCTAATCTGATGTAGTTCAGAAATGGATACCTGAAAACATAAAACAAGAGAAATAACCATGAGACAATTCCTCATTCACCAATTTATTAGCAGAAATGTTCCCACGAAGCTCCAATGTAGTCCACGTTCCCCCGAATCTGGCTCTGGCAACTCTGAATAGCAGTATAGTTCCTGCTATCACAGGTGCCAGGTACTGACAATACTCATCAGTATCGCTGGCTCACACTGTGCTCAGCAAGACCCAGCGGCTCTGACGAGCGGTGTCATTACCTGGCGCCTGTGAACTGCGGTAACTTTACAGCTATTCACATTCGCCAAAGCCAGATTCGGGGAGCATGGACTACATTGAAGCTTTGTGGGGACATTTTTGCCAATAAATGGATGAACAAAGGAATGTCTCTTGTGTTTCAATTACAGCTAACATCAACTACCATTATCCCGATTGCCACCGTACAAGGGCACTCAGGAAGAGCAGGGCAAAGCACCAGAATTGGCGCATCTAATGGATGTGCCAATTCTGGGGCAGCTGCAGGCATGTATTTTTAAGCTGGGAATTGCTCAATAACCAGGTACCTTCCAAGCCGGATAATATAAGCCTGCAGTTGTCTACTTTACCTTGACTGGTTATTAAAAATAGTGAGCACCCCCACATCATTTTTTTTTATTAGAGAACACCAAAAAAAAAATGCAAGCCAATAAAATCAATATAACCTTGATTAATATTAAATAAAAAGCAAGCACATAAATTATGAAAACGTAATTTAAAAAACCACAGGCAAAGAGAACATGGGGATATCACTATCAAAATAAAGCCATAATGAAAAACATTTGATAAATGAATAATAAATAAAAGGCCACGTACAGGGTATATTTGTTTTAAACAATTAACTTTAGAATATAGACTGGGAAGTCGACAAAGTTTGGGAGGGACATTTTTTGTGGGGTTTGATTATAGAGCCAACTTGGGCACAGGGCATATAGTAAAGAAGATCAGATCTGTTTGTCCCTAGAATATAACAATTGGAAGCCCATTGGCTCAAATGGGTGAGATCTAAGCAATTTCCATTTTTAAATACACAGGCGCTCTCATTTTGGTGTTTTTTCCCATAGCTTATATTGACGGTATATACTGCTGTTGACCCATACCTGCACAACATTTGTAGAATTTATGTCGTTGGTGGTCAAATATCCTCTTAGAATTTTATTGCACTACTGGTTACTCTATGTTTTAATAGTTGTTTTTCTATGCTGTTTTCCTCATGATCCAGAAAAACTAGACCCTGGAAGGTTCAACAGGGGTCACAGATCAGTATATAAGTCAACAAAGTATACAGAGATAAGAGTCAAACAAGTGTATGTACTGCAAGTGACTATATAACATAGTAAGCCAGCAAGAAGCGTCAATTACAGAGGATAAATATATAAAGATAGCAGTAAGACATCCATCTATATGTGCTTGTTTTTTATTTCATATTAATAAAGATTACATTGCTTTTATTAGCTTGCATTTTTTGTTCTTGGTGTTCTCGATGATATTTTATGCATTTAAGCCTTAATCAACCCCTTAACGACCGCAGTTGTGGCGGCAGTTGGGAGTACTTATTCCTCAGCACTGCTTTTTAACGGCGCTGAGAAATAAGGGTATAGGGCCCCCCCCCTCCCCCAGAGTCGGAAAATCTTTGGGGGTCTCAGCTCAGAACATGATCAGGGCTGTTTTTTACAGTTCCCCGTCACGTGATTACATAACGGCAACCACAGGATGAAAAAAAAAAAGGGTTCGATTTAAAATTAATTTCTGTCTACTCTGATATGATCTTACATAACAGGAGAGAGAAATGGCCCATTCCCAGGGCCCTCCTGCTCCGTATCATCTTCCTGGAAAAAAAAAAATGGGGGCGCATTTTTCCTATTGGTTCCTTTTGATCAAATCAACCTTTGTTGCGCGTTAGTTATTTTTATGTAAAAGAAATTTTTTTAAAATTTTTTCTATTCTTTGCAGTTAGGGGTAGGGTTGGAATTAGAATTGGGTTTTTTTCAAACGTTAAAAAAACAACAACGCTATGACGGCTAGTGTTGAGCGCAATGGGTGCTCGGGTAAGCATGGAGTATCACAGATCCCACATGTTTTTTTGTCTATAACAACCGCAAAACATGCGGGGCAGGGACTAGAGCATGTCAATCAAGCACCCGCGCTCAACGCTAATGATGATCAAATGTTATCAAATTCTGTGTCTTACCTGTGGGATCAAAATGCTCACTATACCCCTGGATAAAATCCTTGAGGGGTCTAGTTTCCAAAATGGTGCCACTTGTGGAGGGTTTCCACCGTTTAGGCACATCAGGGGCTCTCCAAACGCGACATGGCGTCCGCTAATTATTCCAGCATATTTTGCGTTCAAAAAGTTAAATGGCGCTCCTTCCCTTCCGAGCTCTGTCATGTGCCCAAACAGTAGGTTTGCCCCACATAAGGGGTATTGGCGTACTCAGGGGAAATTGCACAACAACTTTTGTGGTCCATTTTCTTATCTTATCCTGGTGAAAAACAAAAAAAAGCTTGGGTCTAAAGTAAATTTTTTGTGAAAAAAAAGTTAAATGTTCATTTTTTCCATTCACAAAATTTTAAAGTTTGAAAAGTGCACAATTTTTGCCAAATTTCCATTTTTTTTTCACAAATAAATGCATGTGATATAGAAGAAATATTACCTCTATCATGAAGTACAATATGTCACGAAAAACGATCTCACGATAAGTGGGATACATTGAAGTGTTCCAGAGTTATTACCATTGGTCAGAATTGTAAAATTTGCCTTGGACATTAAGGTCAAAATTAACTCAGTCACTAAGGGGTTCAATAGTATGTATAAATATATATTTATTTACTTTAATTTTTATTTATTTGGTTAAACAAGGCTAAACACCCTTTAGTGGCACATGAAAGGTACTAAAGTTTGCAAGTGTATGTGTGTGGAGACATCACTTTCTGTGTTTTTTGGGCGCGTTTTCGCATCGGAAGCACACTTTTTTTTTAACTGTTGATTTTCTGCACCTAATGCAAGTCTATGGGGAAATTCCGCACAGAAACAGTCTTCTGTGCGGAATTTCCCTATAGACTTGCAAACTGAGCTTTTCCGCATAAGAAATTGACATGCTGCGGCTTGGAATCCGCACCGCAGGTGATTTTATGCAGTGTAAAGTAGCACATGGGATTCGTATTAATCCCCTCCACTGTGTATTACTGTACAACACGGCGTTTGGACGCAGAGAAAATAGCACCCAGAATGCTAGCAACACTGACCGTGGGCCTAATAAAATCAGAGGCTGTCCAGTAACACAGACGTCGGCCCCTAGGCACACTTTGTACTACCACAATAGTGATTACCCTGACAACAACCATTCCATTTAAATCCCACTCACCTCCGAAAAATAAACATGAAACAATAGTCAAATGCCTTATGCGCTACATTGTGTGAAAAATCTTGTTTGCTACAATAGAACAATTAGATGCTGCAGGACCAGAGAGGCGGAATCCTCACTTTTTCTCCACCTTGATTACAAATAAATCATTGACAGTAAAGTCTCACTGATAATGATACACTGTAACAATGGCAAAGTCAGCACTGCTACATCTGTGCATAGGAACAGCCAGGAATGAATGGGTCACTGCCGAACTGTAGAAGTGGTAAAATCCCCAGGGCAGATATAATAATGGGAGATAGATCCAGAAGGCTCCCTGTCAGACAAAGAGGCTGTGACAAAGCTGACACGTCCGTCACCACATTGTACACACAGTCACATGGACAGCACCTCATTACTGACAGCACTGCCGGCATTGTCTGCTCTATCACTGTGCCATCAATAAGACAATGTACAAACAAGTGCTGACCTCACCTACAATTCCCCTGTATACATAGGGAAGCCGGCATGTATGGGAGACAATAAGCCAGCGGACGCTTTAAATTGGATTTACATATGTGCTGCAGACATCAGTGCTAATCGGATAGTCCCAAGATTCCCTAGAATGACAGTTGGTCGGAGCTGACCTCTTCTACACAGAAATAGTAGTAACCACCTGTATGGATATTCTCAAAGGGAATCTGTCAGCAAGATCAACCCTGCAAACTGCATATACAGTGTAGGCATGTAGGTCTGTAAAACATAAATCAATAAACACCTTCATTTCTTTTATCTGTTGCTGCATTTCCAGGGAAATTTGTGTTTTCATACTTACGCAAATAGATGTTAAGTGCTTTGGACATGACAGAGCACTTCTCAAGCCTCTACCTCTCACCCACCACTAGCCTCTTTAGATATCTTAATGTCTAATTTATTTGCTTAGCACCTGAGGTCACACAGACAGTGAGCTATCAATTAAGCAAAAGAGTCTGTTACTGGGCAGGGAAATAACCTGTTAGGGGCTCTGGCACATCCAAAGCGCTTATTACCTCATTTGCATATGAAATAAAATACTCAATACTCACGAATGCAGCAACAAATAGAAGACATAAAGGTGTCACTGAATTTAAATTTAGAAGACCTGCATAACCAAATGGGGATGTTACTTGATGACAGATCCCCTTAAAGGCCAGATAAAACCAGCATTAAAAAATGCACTTCATCTGAGCAAGGATTAAAGAAGGGTTATTAAGTTGTCTCATTCCTTTTGGATAGGGAATAACTTACTGATTCACTGGGGTTCTGACCACTGCTAGGAGGGCTCCGGAACCCAAGAAGCAGTACTTGGCAGAGCCCCGTTTTGGCTTTTCCCGGCAGTCCCATAGACAGTGAATGGAGTGGAAGTCAAGCATGAGCATTTCTGTTCTAGTGCAGAGCTCTGCTGAGCCGGGGTCCTGATAACTGATCTCAGGGACACCTCCGACACCTGCAGGCGGACCCGTAGAGATCAGTAACTTGTCTCTTATACCTATAGGGTATAACATAAAGGGGTGTACTTATCTTCTGTAGTCAGGAGCGCACCGCTGCTTCTAAAAATTAGCGGTTGGGATCAGCAGCACTGTCACTACACTGGTGTGAACTGTGTGCAATGGAAGCTTTACCTCCACAACAGTGCAGGAGCACAGTGGCACTTAAAGGGGCTGTCCACCACCCTGGCAACCCATTCTGGAGTCCCGGGGTTTTACTCCAGTAAAGTATTAACACCTAAGCTCTCCTGTGGTGATGGTGCCATTGCAGCGGTGTTGGCACGGGCTTTCCTGGGGCTCGTGTGACATTCTTAGGTGACGCAATCCCTGAGGCACAATCAATGCTGGCTTCGCCCTCCTCTCCTACAGGCGTAGCGGACATCTGCAGGAACCGACAGAGCTGCTGCTGCTCTCACTTCCTCAGGATGTCGTGATTTGTCTACAGGAGATCAGAATGAAGCCAGCGGCGATTGGCAGCAGGGGTCACATTATATAATAATGTTCCTCAAGCCATGGGAGAGTCAGTGTCAGAACGTTTTGGAGGGGAGTATAACTCATTATTTTAGAGGACAAACATTGGGATTCAGAATGGGTCGTCTGTGTAATGGACATCCATTTTAAGGTGTCTGGATACTTGGAGCTCTAAAAGTTCCAAGCTTCTGCTCATTGCCTAGGAAACTGGCCACCTCTGATAGACTGCAGGGGTGGCTGGTAACTTAGGCACTGAGCAGCAAACTACAGATTTAGGCTGGCGTCACACTCAGCGTAGGGAAATACGGTCCGTATTTTACATGCGTAATACGCAGAAATGTTCCCAAAACAGTGATCCGTAGGCAGGGTGTGGCAGTGTATTTTGCGCATGGCATCCTCCGTATGTAATCCGTATGGCATCCGTACAGGGAGATTTTCTCGCAGGCTTGCAAAACGGACATACAATGGATCCATGGGCTCAAATATTTGTGTAAATATATATATATATATATATATATATATATATATATATATATATATATATATATATATATATATATATATATATATATATATATATATATATATATATATATATATATATATCCCCTATACTATGTGTAGACATTTATTTATTTTAGCTATTCTATTCTAACCTGTCAGTGTGATTTTACTGTACACCGCACTGAATTACCGGCTTTTCTATAGAACACCGGTGCGTATTTCTCGCAAGTCACACGCATGGTCCGTGTGTAATCCGTATTTTTCTCGCCCCCATAGACTTTCATTGGTGGATTTTTTGCGCAATACGCTGACAAAGGCAGCATGCTGTGATTTTCTACGGCCGCACAATACAGATGCGTAAAATACGGCAGATAGGAGCTGGGCCATAGAGAATCATTGTACCGTATGCAATCCATATTTTCTGCGCCTCTCATACGTCCATAAAACTCGCTAGTGTGACGCCGGCCTTAAGAAGACCTCAGTTCTTGAGAAGGAGAGGATTTTTAGTAAAAAGTGCCTTGTTTTTACAACGCTTTAATATTTTAGGAATAACCCTTTGATGCCCTCGCGAGTCTGTTAGGCCAGGTTCACACTTTTCCTCTGTTCTAAAAACAGCAAAATTAAACTCATGAATGAAATAGATCCGCTGCCTTAGACCACAAACGTGCCAGACGGACCCCACCAAAAATAATGGGTTTTGCTTTAATTCCGTTATTGTGTCTGTAACGGAAAAAAAAAAAAAACAAGACAAGTGCAGCACGCTGAACCTTTCCTTGTGATGCAACCGTGAAGCTGTGGATCTAGCAGTGTGCATTGCATCAGACTTGGGTCAGCAGTGTCCCTGGCATGGAAGGCTCAGACGGCACCATAGGCTCTCGGTGTAAGGACGCCTACTGCATGGTGTATGGCCCTCTGTATAGCAGCGCGTGCGGTTACTGTCCCATAAAGGAGGACCCAGAGGTGCCCTGTCACAGTTTATGGGATCTGTTACAGCTGTGGATCTAGCAGTGTGCATTGCATCAGACTTGGGTCAGCAGTGTCCCTGGCATGGAAGGCTCAGACGGCACCATAGGCTCTCGGTGTAAGGACGCCTACTGCATGGTGTATGGCCCTCTGTATAGCAGCGCGTGCGGTTACTGTCCCATAAAGGAGGACCCAGAGGTGCCCCGTCACAGTTTATGGGATCTGTTACAGCTGTGGATCTAGCAGTGTGCATTGCATCAGACTTGGGTCAGCAGTGTCCCTGGCATGGAAGGCTCAGACAGCACCATAGGCTCTCGGTGTAAGGACGCCTACTGCATGGTGTATGGCCCTCTGTATAGCAGCGCGTGCGGTTACTGTCCCATAAAGGAGGACCCAGAGGTGCCCCGTCACAGTTTATGGGATCTGTTACAGCTGTGGATCTAGCAGTGTGCATTGCATCAGACTTGGGTCAGCAGTGTCCCTGGCATGGAAGGCTCAGACGGCACCATAGGCTCTCGGTGTAAGGACGCCTACTGCATGGTGTATGGCCCTCTGTATAGCAGCGCGTGCGGTTACAGTCCCATAAAGGAGGACCCAGAGGTGCCCTGTCACAGTCTATGGGATCTGTTACAGCTGTGGATCTAGCGGTGTGCATGGCATCAGACTTGGGTCAGCAATGTCCCTGGCATGGAAGGCTCAGACGACACCATAGGCTCTCGGTGTAAGGACACCTACTGCATGGTGTATGGCCCTCTGTATAGCAGCGCGTGCGGTTACTGTCCCATAAAGGAGGACCCAGAGGTGCCCTGTCACAGTCTATGGGATCTGTTACAGCTGTGGATCTAGCGGTGTGCATGGCATCAGACTTGGGTCAGCAATGTCCCTGGCATGGAAGGCTCAGACGACACCATAGGCTCTCGGTGTAAGGACGCCTACTGCATGGTGTATGGCCCTCTGTATAGCAGCGCGTGCGGTTACTGTCCCATAAAGGAGGACCCAGAGGTGCCCTGTCACAGTTTATGGGATCTGTTACAGCTGTGGATTCCATTGCAGGAGTCACAGACCGGACTATGGTGGTCCAGCACGCGCTGGCATTGCATGGGTTCCAGGACTACGGTCTGCCAACCCATAAGGTCCAAACCACTGTGATGGTGACTTGTAGGGCACAAGACCTGGATGGAGGTGTCCTCCTCTACAGTCTGGGCCTCCCCATGGTGGGGGAAGGGTCAGTCCTTCCACACTTACCCACGTCAACAGACTCTCACACAGATCCACCCGGTCCAGGCTCTCCACGTTTAACATCCTCTTTGCAGTCAGCCACAGATCACATGTACCGTGTGCAGACAGCGGTAACGGGCGGCGCTCCCAGTGCTGTGTGCGGGGTAGCAGCCCCTCCGTGCTGTTGTCTGGCTATGCTGGGAGGGTTCCGGTGCTGTCCCCCCGCTCCGGGCCTGGCGTTCTTACTGGGGGATGGGTGGTCGGTCTCCTCCTCTTCCCCTGCTCGCAGTGCCTGTCTGTGGGTGATGCACGGCTGACACCCAGCGCTCACTGCGCACAATCCCCGGATACTCTGCAGGCCCGGTTCTCTCCCTCATACAGCTGCTGTGTGTCAGTGTGAGGAGGACGGTCCCTGGGTGCAGATGTTATTACTGGGCAGCCTCTCCCAGGAGAAGAGGGCCATTGTGCCGAGGGGTCTCATACTGTGCCAGTGTGCCGAGGGGTCTCATACTGTGCCAGTGTGCCGAGGGGGTCTCATACTGTGCCAGTGTGCCGAGGGGGTCTCATACTGTGCCAGTGTACCCAGGGGTCTCATACTGTGCCAGTGTGCTGAGGGGTAGCATACTGTGCCAGTGTGCTGAGGGGTCTCATACTATGCCAGTGTGCCGAGGGGTCTCATACTGTGCCAGTGTACCCAGGGGTCTCATACTGTCAGTGCGCCGAGGGGTCTCATACTGTGCCAGTGTGCTGAGGGGTCTCATACTGTGCCAGTGTGTCCAATGGTCTCATACTGTGCCAAGGCGTCTCATACTGTGCCAGTGTGTTGAGGTGTCTCATACTGAGTCTGCCAGTGGCCCGAGGGGTCTCATAGTGTGCCGAGGGGTCTCATACTGTGCCACTGTTCTAAGGGGTCTCATACTGTGCCAGTGTGCTGAGGGGCCTCATACGGAGTCTGTGCACCAGGTGGTTGTATAGGTTGAGAGCACCACAGGGAGTAATTGGAAGTGGCCCCAACACACACCATATAGGAGCCACATGAGCTGCTCTGAACTTGTAAAGGTACAAGAATCTCCCCATTAGCAGAAGGGTGGTCCGGGGCAGGCCTTGTCAAAAACGCCAAAGAGCGCAAATTATGTCAGGTAATAGGACGCCATGACAGAAAGTATTCTCCTTTACTGCGATAATGACGTTTGGGTTTTCATTGGCTGTAAGCCATAATCATCAACATTAACAGAAATAAACACTTGAAATAGATCACTCTGTGTGTAATGTATATAATATAAGTTTCACTTTATGTATTGAACAACTGAAATAAATTAACTTTTTGATCATATTCTAATTTTGTGAGAAGTACCTGTACATTCATTTTCCCACCTGCTTGGTTTCCATCTACAGGTCCTTCTCAAAAAATTAGCATATAGTGTTAAATTTCATTATTTACCATAATGTAATGATTACAATTAAACTTTCATATATTATAGATTCATTATCCACCAACTGAAATTTGTCAGGTCTTTTATTGTTTTAATACTGATGATTTTGGCCTACAACTCCTGATAACCCAAAAAACCTGTCTCAATAAATTAGCATATCAAGAAAAGGTTCTCTAAACGACCTATTACCCTAATCTTCTGAATCAACTAATTAACTCTAAACACATGCAAAAGATACCTGAGGCTTTTAAAAACTCCCTGCCTGGTTCATTACTCAAAACCCCCATCATGGGTAAGACTAGCGACCTGACAGATGTCAAGAAGGCCATCATTGACACCCTCAAGCAAGAGGGTAAGACCCAGAAAGAAATTTCTCAACAAATAGGCTGTTCCCAGAGTGCTGTATCAAGGCACCTCAATGGTAAGTCTGTTGGAAGGCAAAAATGTGGCAGAAAACGCTGTACAACGAGAAGAGGTGACCGGACCCTGAGGAAGATTGTGGAGAAGGACCGATTCCAGACCTTGGGGAACCTGAGGAAGCAGTGGACTGAGTCTGGTGTGGAAACATCCAGAGCCACCGTGCACAGGCGTGTGCAGGAAATGGGCTACAGGTGCCGCATTCCCCAGGTAAAGCCACTTTTGAACCATAAACAGCGGCAGAAGCGCCTGACCTGGGCTACAGAGAAGCAGCACTGGACTGTTGCTAAGTGGTCCCAAGTACTTTTTTCTGATGAAAGCAAATTTTGCATGTCATTCGGAAATCAAGGTGCCAGAGTCTGGAGGAAGACTGGGGAGAAGGAAATGCCAAAATGCCTGAAGTCCAGTGTCAAGTACCCACAGTCAGTGATGGTGTGGGGTGCCATGTCAGCTGCTGGTGTTGGTCCACTGTGTTTCATCAAGGGCAGGGTCAATGCAGCTAGCTATCAGGAGATTTTGGAGCACTTCATGCTTCCATCGGCTGAAATGCTTTATGGAGATGAAGATTTCATTTTTCAGCACGACCTGGCACCTGCTCACAGTGCCAAAACCACTGGTAAATGGTTTACTGACCATGGTATTACTGTGCTCAATTGGCCTGCCAACTCTCCTGACCTGAACCCCATAGAGAATCTGTGGGATATTGTGAAGAGAAAGTTGAGAGACGCAAGACCCAACACTCTGGATGAGCTTAAGGCCGCTATTGAAGCATCCTGGGCCTCCATAACATCTCAGCAGTGTCACAGGCTGATTGCCTCCATGCCACGCCGCATTGAAGCAGTCATTTCTGCCAAAGGATTCCCGACCAAGTATTGAGTGCATAACTGAACATTATTATTTGATGGTTTTTTTGTTTGGTGTTAAAAAACACTTTTATTTGATTGGTCGGGTGAAATATGCTAATTTATTGAGACAGGTTTTTTGGGTTATCAGGAGTTGTATGCCAAAATCATCAGTATTAAAACAATAAAAGACCTGACAAATTTCAGTTGGTGGATAAGGAATCTATAATATATGAAAGTTTAATTGTAATCATTACATTATGGTAAATAATGAAATTTAACACTATATGCTAATTTTTTGAGAAGGACCTGTATCTCAGCCCTTCTCTGGCTCTATGAAGTCGCAGCTGTCAATCATAATAGAGGGGGAGGAGACTGAGGGACAACAAGCAGGTGGGAAGGTGTATATTAATGGTTGGCCCCCTTTTTTTCATTGGGTTTCATCACCAATTTTTGCACATTTTAGCTTTTAACAGGCTCTTAGCTTCTCTGTACATTCATCTTTAACCCCTTTCTGACATCAGACGTAATAATACTTCCCTGTGTCCTGGGCCTATTTGACCAGGGACGGAATATTACATCTGCTCAATCGCCTGTGCACACGGGGTATTCGGGCGATCGCCGCTAAGTGCCAGCAGCTGCTACACACTGCTCCCGGCACTTTAAACCCCGAAATGCTGTGACCGAACGAGATCGCAGCATTCCGGGAGCTGGCCGAGGGCTGACAGTCCCTCTGGCTTTGGATCGGTGACCCCACGACGTGAAGACATGGGTCACCAGACCTAGAAAACTTGCTGATCATGCCCAGTGCATGATGAGCAAGTTTGTCTGTCAGTGCAGAGCTGACAGTTACTACAGCATGGGGATGCTGCTGCATCTCCATGCTGTAGAAACAATCAGCCTGCAAAAAAATGATAGTCCCATAGTGGGACAAAGTAAAAATGTTAATGAAAAAGTAAAAAAAAAATTAAAAGTATTTTTCAAAAAATCAAAAATAATAAAAAAATCAAAAGTTATTGTATCGCTAAATAAATATTTCAATGAAAAAATAAACAATAAAAGTAGACATATTTGGTATCGACGCTTCCACAATGACCCAACCTATAAAACTCTCCCACTAGTAACCCTTTTAGTTAACACCATAAGAAAAAAGTAAGGCAAAAAACTATGCTTTATGATCATACTGCCGAACAAAAAGTGGAATAAAACGCGATCAAAAAGACGGATATAAATAAACATGGTACAGCTGAAAACATCATCTTGTCCCGCAAAAAAATGTGCCACCATACAGCATCATCAGCCGAAAAATAAAAAAGTTATACTTGTAGTTCTCAGAATAAAGCCATGCAAAAATAATATTTTTTTCTATAAAATAGGTTTTATTGTAATAAAAGCGTGAAAACCTTAAAAAAAGATATAAATTAGGTATTGCTGTAATCGTACTGACCCGAAGAATAAAATTGCCTTATCAATTTTACCACACACGTAGCGGCATAAACCCCCCAAAAGGAATTTCTGAACTGCTGTTTTTTGTTCATTCTGCCTCCTAAAAATCAGAGTAGAAAGCGATCAAAAAATGTCATGTGCCATAAAATGGTACCAATAAAAATGTCAGCCTATCCCGTAAAAAACGATCTGGCATGACTCTGTCGGCTAAAATATGGAAAAATTATTGCTCTCAAAATGTGGTGATGCAAAAACTATTTTTTGCAATAAAATGCGTCTTTTAGTGTGTGACAGCTGCAAAACATAAAACCTGATATAAATCTGGTATCGCTGTAATCGCACCGACCCGAAGAATAAAGTCACTTAATCATTTATACCACACGAGGAAGGGCAAAAAAAATAAAATAAAATCAATTCTTCACCTGCTGTTGATTTATTTCATTCTGCCTCCCAAAGATCACAGTAAGGCTCAGCACACATTTTTCCTGCGCTGATCGCTTACAACGAGATTTGTGTGTAAATCTCTGAAATACGTGATTCAGACAGAACCCCCAGCAGAAGATTCCTTATAATGAGGCAGATGGAGGCACTGTGGACGTTGTCTGACCTGTGATCCGGCGGTGTCCGTCTAATTAGGAATGCATAAAAGTGCCATTGGCCACAGTTTTGGGCTCTTCTGAAAAGGACACTGCTGAACAGAGGCCAGACGGAATACAGAGTAACTCTGCTACCTCATAGTGAATGATCCCTCGAGGGTTTCATCTGAATCACGTCACTCCGAGATTTAGATGGAAACCATAAAGTAATTGCTAAGCGTAGAGTGCTGGATAACTGTGATACAAAATGTTCCCAATAAAAGCTTCAGCTCAATCCACAAAAAAGCAAGTCCCCACTCAGGTCTGTCATCCGTTAGCGGAAATATAGGGGGCTTCCACATTACTGGTAGCACAAAGGCTCTGGAAAAGCAAAATGGCTCCTCACCAGCCAGAAGAAATTCAGCTGATTCTGCATTCCCAAATACAAGTGCCCCAGTATGCCTAAACCACATATTGCGTCCACGTTTGGCATTTATTAAGTGATGAGAGCCCGCCTAACTTACAGGTGCGTGTCTACAGAAGCATGGGCTGGGCATAAAGTACTGGTGACTGCAACGTACTGGTCACTACAACGGTAGTTTGCAATTTTCACTCGGCAACATTCATTGCTGCATCTTTCTAGAAGATACCCATGGAGTCAAAATAGTCACTACACCTGTAGATAAATTCCCGAGGGGTATAATTTCCATAATGAGGTCACTTGAGGGGCGATTCTGCTTTTCTAGCACTTAAGGGCTCTGTATATGGAGTCCGTAAACTGTTCTAGGAAAATCTGCGCTCCAGGAGGCAAATGGCACGCTGTTCCTCCCTAGTCTCTCTGTATGGCTAAGTTGTACTGTGCAGCCACATATGGGGTATTGCCACGTTCAGTAGAACTTGTGGGACAAATTATGGTGCCATTTTTACCCACTTCTTGTGTGAAAATGTAAAATCCGGGGATAAAACAAAATGATGGTGGTAAAAATTTAGTTATTTTGTCTTCACTGCCCAATGGTATAAAATTCTCTGACACAACTGTGGTGTCAATATGATCCCTGCACCCCTAGATGAATTCATTGAGAGGTGTAGTTTGCAAAATTAGGTCACTTATGGGGGCGGTTCTGCTGTTCTGGCACCTCATGGGCTCTCGCAGTGTGTCATGTCATCAGTAGTGTTGAGCATTCCGATACCGCAAGTATCGGGTATCGGCCGATACTAGCGGTATCGGAATTCCGATACCGGGATTCCGATACTTGCCGCGTATCGGATACCGGAATCGGAAGTTCCCAGATTCAAAATGCAGAAATTCAGCCAATGAGAATGATTTCAAGTGTGGGCACATCCTGTTCAGCATGGAGGGCATGAAACTACTGGCATGGCTGTGATTGGCTGCTGAAATGATGTCATGATGCAGTTTAAAAGTCGCTGGCGCCATTTTGCGATCACTCTGCTGTGAATTCAGTTAGTGACAGGACGCTGTTTGCTGACTGAGGGACAGTTTAGAGATAGCGATTTGCTTCTTTGTGCTTTCCAAAGGATAATTTAGCAACCGCTGTGTTCACCTACTATTCACCTTCCTTTTGCCTTGTAGCGCTGTTTTCACAGCGATCTGCAAGGTCTCTCTGTGTGTGTGTGTGTGAGTGCAGCCCACTCTCTAGTCTGAGTGCAGCCACATAGGCCATCCATAGCTGGTTGTATTCAGTTCAGGGAGGGTGGTTCATTGCCTCATACTGTCCTTTTTTTTTTTTTTTTGAAGTAGTGCAGGCTGCTGCACATTTTTTCCAAAAATTCCTATTAGTGTCTTTCCACCCGTCTCCAGCTAATTTGTGGAAAAACACTACATAGGATAAAGTAGAGGAGGGTTTTTGGGCCTTGCAGCGCCGTTTACGGCTGTCTGCACGGTCTCCGTGTGACTGCAGCTCGCCCTGTAATCTGTGAGCAGCTATAGCCTGGTTGTCTCCAGCTCAGGGTTTTTCACTGCGTCATACCGCCAAATCAATTTTCTTTTTTTTCAAAGTAGTGTAGTCTGCTGCTAATTTATTTTAAAAAATCCTATTAGTGTCTTTCCACCCGTCTCCAGCTAATTTGTGGAAAAACACTACATAGGATAAAGTAGAGGAGGGTTTTTGGGCCTTGCAGCGCCGTTTACGGCTGTCTGCACGGTCTCCGTGTGACTGCAGCTCGCCCTGTAGTCTGTGAGCAGCCGTAGCCTGGTTGTCTGCAGCTCAGGGTTTTTCACTGCGTCATACCGCCAAATCAATTTTCTTTTTTTTCAAAGTAGTGTAGTCTGCTGCTAATTTATTTTAAAAAATCCTATTAGTGTCTTTCCACCCGTCTCCAGCTAATTTGTGGAAAAACACTACATAGGATAAAGTAGAGGAGGGTTTTTGGGCCTTGCAGCGCCGTTTACGGCTGTCTGCACGGTCTCCGTGTGATTGCAGCTCTATCCGTTGTCAGTTCAGCCCCAAAAAAATAAATAAATAATAAAGTTCACCAAACACACCAGTTACACACCACTTTACATTTGTGTAGGCCACATTAGCTCATATTCAAGTCTAGTCCACACTTTAGAAAATTAGTGTGTCTTATACCTGTTAGGAGGAGTTGCTCAGGAATAAGCACACAAAGCCGTTAGTACTTTTCTGCTTATCTTTATCAGTCAACCAAGATGAAGAAGGCAGTGAGTAAGGCACGTGGGCGTGGGCGTGGGCGCGGAGCAGGGAGGGGACGTGGGGATTCTGTGCCTGCTGCGGGCACCGGTGAGTCATCAGCACCCACTTTCACAAGGGAACAGTCGTTCATGCGCAGCTTTGTCGCCGAGCGCCGTACACCGCTGCTGCGTGAAGACCAAATTGAAGCCGTTGTGGGATGGATGGCAGCTAATGCATCAACTTCCATTAGTGCCACATCCTCTCAGACACAGAGCACTGGAGAGCAGCCATCTGTCTCTTCACCACCTGCAAAATTGCCCAGGCAGACAGAGATCCCAGGACAGGAGCAGTCTCTACTTCTGTTCTCTGAATCATCTCTTGGCTTGGAAACAGGGGGCCAGCCAAGCAGCATTGGAGAAATGGAAGAAGAGGCAGGGTGCAGTGATGCCCAACCGCTTTTTCTGTCTTCCTCTGAAGAGGCGGGTGGGCCAGTGGCTCCGGTCACCACCTCGCAGGCCGCATCAGCTGATGATGACACTCAGGTGCCACTTACTGGTGCGTGCTCTGCTGCTGAGACTACCCAGGAGGAGCAGTTGGGGGCAGAGGGTAGTGTAGATGATGAGGTCCTTGACCCATCTTGGCGTCAGGGACAGGAAGGTGGTGGGAGCAGCTCTGAGGAAGAGATTCCCCGTACGGCCCAAAGAGGGAGAGGGAGGGGGAAGACTGCGGATCCTGCAGCCTCCGCTTTGGCACCCGTAAGGAGCATGTCTCTTCCAAAAGTCAAAAGGGGGGCTCCCAAGACTTGCAGTGCCTGGTCCTTTTTTGACACAGTTGCAGATGACATTTGCTATGTCAGATGCAAGGTGTGTCATCAAAAAATCAAAAGAGGTCAAAAAGTCGCCAACCTCAATACCTCCAACATGTGGAAACATGTGCGCAACAGGCACCCGGCGGAGTTAGACAAACACACTGAAGAGCTAGGCCAACCAACAGCGGCAGCTACCACCTCTTCAGCTCGTGTTGCCTCTTCCTCTAGCTCACACGCAGCTGGTTCGGCTTCCTCCCAGGATCGCCGTGGAAGAACCTCTGGCCCTGTTGTCCAGAGACCCGCTGTCATTCCACCCGCAGCACCACTTTCCCAGTCATCCACACACTCCCAGCCCAGTCTACAGCCATCGGTAGTACAGGCATGGGAGAAAAGGCGGCCTTTCTCGTCAAACCACCCACGAGCACAGGCTCTGACTGCAGGCATTGCCAAACTTCTGTCACTGGAAATGCTGTCATTCAGGCTGGTGGAGACTGACAGCTTCCGTGACTTGATGTCATTGGCAGTCCCACAGTACAATGTGCCCAGCCGCTTTTACTTCAGCAGGCAAGCCGTCCCTGCCCTGCACAAGCATGTGGAGGGACACATAAAACACGCGCTACTGAACGCCGTCAGTAGCAAGGTCCACCTCACCACCGATGCGTGGACCAGTCAACATGGACAGGGGCGATACCTTTCCCTCACTGCCCATTGGGTTAATGTAGTTGAGCCGGGTACAGACCGTGCGAGTGGCGCAGGACGTGTCCTGCCCACTCCAAGGATTGCAGGAATCCATTCTGTACGCATTGACTCCTCCTCTTACACCAGTTCCTCAGAATCATCGCTGCAGGAGCCGTCACAGTCCACCTCCACATGGACCCGTGATGAACGTGTACCTGTTACGACCGACATGAGCACAGCCGTGGCCAAACGTCAACAGGCCGTCTTGAAATTAATTTTTTTGGGGAATCGTAGCCACACAGCGCAGGAGCTCTGGAATGCCATCAAGCAGGAGAGCGATGTGTGGTTTGAGCCAGCGAATCTCCAGCCAGGCATGGTAGTGTGTGATAATGGCCGAAATCTGGTGGCAGCCCTGGGCCTCGGCAACCTCACTCACATCCCATGTCTGGCACATGTGCTCAATTTGGTCGTGCAGAGTTTTTTGAGGGACTATCCGGATCTTGATGCACTGCTGCACAAGGTCCGCCTAGAGTGTGCTCACTTGCGGCGTTCCAGCACGGCAAAAGCGCGCATTGCGGCTCTGCAGCGCCGACACCGCCTGCCGGAACATCGCATCATATGTGACCTACCTACCAGGTGGAATTCCACGTTACATATGTTGGAGCGGTTGTGTGAGCAGCAGCAAGCTGTAATGGAGTACCAGCTGTATCAGGCGCAAAAAAGTCGCAGTCAGCGCCGTACAGACTTCACAACCACAGAGTGGGCCACTATGAAGGATGTCTGCCAGGTTTTGCGTCCCTTTGATTATTCCACGCGGATGGCGAGTGCAGATGATGCACTAGTCAGCATGACTGTCCCCCTTATCTGCCTGCTTGAAAAATCACTGCAAGCGCTAAGGGATGATGTTGTGGAAGAGGTGGAGGATGAGGATTCACCACTTCCATCATCTTCTGGACAGTCAGCGCCACGTGGTTCCTCACAAACGCGTAGGCAGGGGACAGTTTGTGAGGAGGATGAGGAGGAGTCAATGGAGGAGGAAGACATCCGTCCAGAGGAGGGAGTTACACAATTGTCCAGTACTCAGTGTGTACAGCGAGGGTGGGGTGATGACGAGCGGGCAGAGATCACGCCTCCAGCTGGGGACAGCGTTTCTTGGGCAGTTGGCAGTCTGCAGCACATGGTGGATTACATGCTGCAGTGCCTGAGAAACGACCGCCGCATCGACCACATTCTCAACATGTCTGATTATTGGGTGTTCACCCTCCTCGATCCTCGCTACCGGGACAACGTAGAAAGCCTCATCACACCGTTGAACCGGGAGCGAAAAATGCGGGAGTACCAAGACACACTGGTCAGTTCCATCATCTTCTCCATTCCAACTGAGAGAAGTGCTGCTACTGCATTCCAAAGCAGCTCAGTGCGTCCAGGCAGTGGTGGAGGCTCTGCACAAAGAGGGAGCAGAAGCAGTGCCTCTGCCCAAGGCAAGACCAGTATGGCCCAACTGTGGCACAGTTTTGTGTGCCCCCCACAAAAGTCTACACCATCACAGACGGCTCCAGTCAGCAGGAGGCAACGGTTCCGTCAGATGGTGACAGACTACATGTCTTGCCCTCTTGCTGTACTCCCAGACGGCTCTTCCCCTTTCAAGTTTTGGGTCTCAAAGCTGGATACATGGCCAGAGCTAAGCCAGTATGCATTGGAGGTGCTGTCTTGCCCTGCGGCCAGTGTATTATCGGAACGTGTCTTTAGTGCTGCAGGTGGTGTACTAACTGACCGTCGCATGCGACTATCCTCCGATAACGTTGACCGGCTTACTTTTCTGAAAATGAACAAGGCCTGGATCTCGCAGGAATTTGCCACTCCTCCTCCTGATTAAATAATTAGGTCACTGTATACGTTATCCAGGTCTCCTGTTGTGTTCATCTTTCTACCACCTGAACTTAAATTCCTGGGCTCCAACACCGCCAGTTGAGGCTCAGACGTGCCGTCTGCACAGTCAAAACATACGACCCAGTGTTATTGGGTTTCAGTAACGTCAGCTGATCCCCAGCTGTGTAGCCGGCAATGTGTCATGCGACCGCCACGCTGACACAACAACTGAAATGTAAGGGAATCTGTCCCCCCCCCCCCAAGGCGTTTGTTACTGAAAGAGCCACCTTGTGCAGCAGTAATGCTGCACAAGGAAAAAGGTAGCTATTTTGGTTTTGCTCCTTGCACACGCAAAACTTAACACTTATAAAATGTGTCCACTGATACCGTAAAACCGTCCCGGAGGTGGGACTTTCCTTCGTAATATGACGCAGCACAGCCGTCATTCCTACCCCCCCGGCGCCGCGCCCCGGCTCCTCAGCGTTGTTTGATTCCGTCCCGGAGCCTGCGCTGTTATGTTATCCCGTGGCCAGGCACACTTAGCGCTGCCCGTCTTCTGGCATCATTTGGTGTCAGGCTGGCTGCGCCTGTGCGGCCACGCTGGCCGAGAGCCCGCCTCGCAGTGTCTTCTGATTTAATCCCACTGGGGGCCTGGGATCTATGGACATGCGCAGTGCATATCTGAACCTCCACCTCTCACTCATCTCCCTATGGCTTCTTCAGACTGTTCGGTGTCAGCTGGTCCCTAATAGCATGCCACGGCCGTGACACCGCACAGTCTGAAAAAGAAGCCGTAGGGAGGGGAGTGAGAGGCGAGGATATGCACTGCGCATGGCCATGGATCCCAGGCCCCCAGTGGGATTACATCAGAAGACACTGCGAGGCGGGCTCTCGGCCAGCGCGGCCGCACAGGCGCAGCCAGCCTGACACCAAATGATGTCAGAAGATGGGCAGCGCTAAGTGTGCCTGGCCACGGGATAACATAACAGCGCAGGCTCCGGGACGGAATCAAACAACGCTGAGGAGCCGGGGCACGGCGGCGGGGGGGTAGTAATGATGGCTGTGCTGCGTCATATTACGAAGGAAAGTCCCACCTCCGGGACGGTTTCACGGCTTCAGGGGACACATTTTATAAGTGTTTAGTTCTGTGTTTGCAAGGAGCATGATGAAAAGAGCCACCTTTTCCTTTTGCATCTTTTGTGCTGCACAAGCTGGCTCTTTCAGCTACAAACGCCTTGGGGGGGGGGTTAAAGGTTCCCTTTCGACTTTCTCAGGCTTCGGCCTACATTGTGTTCCTCTGCTTTTCCACCTGCCCCTGGGCTCCAACACCGCTAGTTGCCGTCCAGAAGTGCTGTACGCACAGTCAACAGTCGCTCCTCTGTTATTGGGGTTCAGTAACGTCAGCTGTTCCCCTGCTGTGTGTGTGGCAATCCCTCCTACCTCCTCCAACCTCCTCCTCCTCCACCTGTCCCTGGGCTCCAACACCGCCAGTTGCCGTCCAGAAGTGCTGTACGCACAGTCAACAGTCGCTCCTCTGTTATTGGGGTTCAGTAACGTCAGCTGTTCCCCTGCTGTGTGTGTGGCAATCCCTCCTACCTCCTCCAACCTCCTCCTCCTCCACCTGTCCCTGGGCTCCAACACCGCCAGTTGCCGTCCAGAAGTGCTGTACGCACAGTCAACAGTCCCTCCTCTGTTATTGGGGTTCAGTAATGTCAGCTGTTCCCCTGCTGTGTGTGTGGCAATCCCTCCTACCTCCTCCAACCTCCTCCTCCTCCACCTGTCCCTGGGCTCCAACACCGCCAGTTGCCGTCCAGAAGTGCTGTACGCACAGTCAACAGTCCCTCCTCTGTTATTGGGGTTCAGTAACGTCAGCTGTTCCCCTGCTGTGTGTGTGGCAATCCCTCCTACCTCCTCCAACCTCCTCCAACCTCCTCCTCCTCCACCTGTCCCTGGGCTCCAACACCGCCAGTTGCCGTCCAGAAGTGCTGTACGCACAGTCAACAGTCCCTCCTCTGTTATTGGGGTTCAGTAACGTCAGCTGTTCCCCTGCTGTGTGTGTGGCAATCCCTCCTACCTCCTCCAACCTCCTCCAACCTCCTCCTCCTCCACCTGTCCCTGGGCTCCAACACCGCCAGTTGCCGTCCAGAAGTGCTGTACGCACAGTCAACAGTCCCTCCTCTGTTATTGGGGTTCAGTAACGTCAGCTGTTCCCCTGCTGTGTGTGTGGCAATCCCTCCTACCTCCTCCAACCTCCTCCTCCTCCACCTGTCCCTGGGCTCCAACACCGCCAGTTGCCGTCCAGAAGTGCTGTACGCACAGTCAACAGTCGCTCCTCTGTTATTGGGGTTCAGTAATGTCAGCTGTTCCCCTGCTGTGTGTGTGGCAATCCCTCCTACCTCCTCCAACCTCCTCCTCCTCCACCTGTCCCTGGGCTCCAACACCGCCAGTTGCCGTCCAGAAGTGCTGTACGCACAGTCAACAGTCCCTCCTCTGTTATTGGGGTTCAGTAACGTCAGCTGTTCCCCTGCTGTGTGTGTGGCAATCCCTCCTACCTCCTCCAACCTCCTCCTCCTCCACCTGTCCCTGGGCTCCAACACCGCCAGTTGCCGTCCAGAAGTGCTGTACGCACAGTCAACAGTCCCTCCTCTGTTATTGGGGTTCAGTAACGTCAGCTGTTCCCCTGCTGTGTGTGTGGCAATCCCTCCTACCTCCTCCAACCTCCTCCAACCTCCTCCTCCTCCACCTGTCCCTGGGCTCCAACACCGCCAGTTGCCGTCCAGAAGTGCTGTACGCACAGTCAACAGTCCCTCCTCTGTTATTGGGGTTCAGTAACGTCAGCTGTTCCCCTGCTGTGTGTGTGGCAATCCCTCCTACCTCCTCCAACCTCCTCCAACCTCCTCCTCCTCCACCTGTCCCTGGGCTCCAACACCGCCAGTTGCCGTCCAGAAGTGCTGTACGCACAGTCAACAGTCCCTCCTCTGTTATTGGGGTTCAGTAACGTCAGCTGTTCCCCTGCTGTGTGTGTGGCAATCCCTCCTACCTCCTCCAACCTCCTCCAACCTCCTCCTCCTCCACCTGTCCCTGGGCTCCAACACCGCCAGTTGCCGTCCAGAAGTGCTGTACGCACAGTCAACAGTCGCTCCTCTGTTATTGGGGTTCAGTAACGTCAGCTGTTCCCCTGCTGTGTGTGTGGCAATCCCTCCTACCTCCTCCAACCTCCTCCTCCTCCACCTGTCCCTGGGCTCCAACACCGCCAGTTGCCGTCCAGAAGTGCTGTACGCACAGTCAACAGTCCCTCCTCTGTTATTGGGGTTCAGTAACGTCAGCTGTTCCCCTGCTGTGTGTGTGGCAATCCCTCCTACCTCCTCCAACCTCCTCCTCCTCCACCTGTCCCTGGGCTCCAACACCGCCAGTTGCCGTCCAGAAGTGCTGTACGCACAGTCAACAGTCCCTCCTCTGTTATTGGGGTTCAGTAACGTCAGCTGTTCCCCTGCTGTGTGTGTGGCAATCCCTCCTACCTCCTCCAACCTCCTCCAACCTCCTCCTCCTCCACCTGTCCCTGGGCTCCAACACCGCCAGTTGCCGTCCAGAAGTGCTGTACGCACAGTCAACAGTCCCTCCTCTGTTATTGGGGTTCAGTAACGTCAGCTGTTCCCCTGCTGTGTGTGTGGCAATCCCTCCTACCTCCTCCAACCTCCTCCAACCTCCTCCTCCTCCACCTGTCCCTGGGCTCCAACACCGCCAGTTGCCGTCCAGAAGTGCTGTACGCACAGTCAACAGTCGCTCCTCTGTTGTTGGGGTTCAGTAACGTCAGCTGTTCCCCTGCTGTGTGTGTGGCAATCCCTCCTACCTCCTCCAACCTCCTCCAACCTCCTCCTCCTCCACCTGTCCCTGGGCTCCAACACCGCCAGTTGCCGTCCAGAAGTGCTGTACGCACAGTCAACAGTCCCTCCTCTGTTATTGGGGTTCAGTAACGTCAGCTGTTCCCCTGCTGTGTGTGTGGCAATCCCTCCTACCTCCTCCAACCTCCTCCAACCTCCTCCTCCTCCACCTGTCCCTGGGCTCCAACACCGCCAGTTGCCGTCCAGAAGTGCTGTACGCACAGTCAACAGTCCCTCCTCTGTTATTGGGGTTCAGTAACGTCAGCTGTTCCCCTGCTGTGTGTGTGGCAATCCCTCCTACCTCCTCCAACCTCCTCCAACCTCCTCCTCCTCCACCTGTCCCTGGGCTCCAACACCGCCAGTTGCCGTCCAGAAGTGCTGTACGCACAGTCAACAGTCCCTCCTCTGTTATTGGGGTTCAGTAACGTCAGCTGTTCCCCTGCTGTGTGTGTGGCAATCCCTCCTACCTCCTCCAACCTCCTCCAACCTCCTCCTCCTCCACCTGTCCCTGGGCTCCAACACCGCCAGTTGCCGTCCAGAAGTGCTGTACGCACAGTCAACAGTCCCTCCTCTGTTATTGGGGTTCAGTAACGTCAGCTGTTCCCCTGCTGTGTGTGTGGCAATCCCTCCTACCTCCTCCAACCTCCTCCTCCTCCACCTGTCCCTGGGCTCCAACACCGCCAGTTGCCGTCCAGAAGTGCTGTACGCACAGTCAACAGTCCCTCCTCTGTTATTGGGGTTCAGTAATGTCAGCTGTTCCCCTGCTGTGTGTGTGGCAATCCCTCCTACCTCCTCCAACCTCCTCCTCCTCCACCTGTCCCTGGGCTCCAACACCGCCAGTTGCCGTCCAGAAGTGCTGTACGCACAGTCAACAGTCCCTCCTCTGTTATTGGGGTTCAGTAACGTCAGCTGTTCCCCTGCTGTGTGTGTGGCAATCCCTCCTACCTCCTCCAACCTCCTCCAACCTCCTCCTCCTCCACCTGTCCCTGGGCTCCAACACCGCCAGTTGCCGTCCAGAAGTGCTGTACGCACAGTCAACAGTCCCTCCTCTGTTATTGGGGTTCAGTAACGTCAGCTGTTCCCCTGCTGTGTGTGTGGCAATCCCTCCTACCTCCTCCAACCTCCTCCAACCTCCTCCTCCTCCACCTGTCCCTGGGCTCCAACACCGCCAGTTGCCGTCCAGAAGTGCTGTACGCACAGTCAACAGTCCCTCCTCTGTTATTGGGGTTCAGTAACGTCAGCTGTTCCCCTGCTGTGTGTGTGGCAATCCCTCCTACCTCCTCCAACCTCCTCCAACCTCCTCCTCCTCCACCTGTCCCTGGGCTCCAACACCGCCAGTTGCCGTCCAGAAGTGCTGTACGCACAGTCAACAGTCGCTCCTCTGTTATTGGGGTTCAGTAACGTCAGCTGTTCCCCTGCTGTGTGTGTGGCAATCCCTCCTACCTCCTCCAACCTCCTCCTCCTCCACCTGTCCCTGGGCTCCAACACCGCCAGTTGCCGTCCAGAAGTGCTGTACGCACAGTCAACAGTCCCTCCTCTGTTATTGGGGTTCAGTAACGTCAGCTGTTCCCCTGCTGTGTGTGTGGCAATCCCTCCTACCTCCTCCAACCTCCTCCTCCTCCACCTGTCCCTGGGCTCCAACACCGCCAGTTGCCGTCCAGAAGTGCTGTACGCACAGTCAACAGTCCCTCCTCTGTTATTGGGGTTCAGTAACGTCAGCTGTTCCCCTGCTGTGTATACGGCAACGTGTACTGCGACCACCACGCAGGCACAACAAGTTAAATTTAAGGGAACCTGTCCCCCCCCCCCCCCCATGCGTTTGTTACTGAAGGAGCCACCTTGTGCAGCAGTAATGATGCAAAGGGAAAAAGTGCCTCTTTTCGTGGTGCTCCTTGCATATGCTGAACCTAACACTTATGAAATGTGTCCCCTCACAGCGTTCAACCGTCCGGTAGGTGGAACTTTCCTTTGTCATGTGACGCAGCACAGCCGTCATTTTTACCCCCTTGTCGCCGTGCGCCGCCTCCTCAGCGTTGTTTGAATCTGTCCCGGAGCCTGCGCTGTTAGGTTACCCCTTGGCCATGCACACATTTTGCGCTGCCCGTCTTCTGACATCATTTGCTGTCAGGCTGGCTGCGCCTGTGCGGGTGCGCTGTCCGAGATTCAGCCTCGCGGTGTCGTCTAATGTAATCCCACCGCGGGCCTGGGATCCGTGTCCATGCGCAGTGCATATCCTCGCCTCTCACTCCCCTCCCTACGGCTTCTAAAGACTGTTCGGTGTCAGCTGGTCCCTAATAGCATGCCACGGCCGTGACACCGCACAGTCTTTAGAAGCCGTAGGGAGGGGAGTGAGAGGCGAGGATATGCACTGCGCATGGACACGGATCCCAGGCCCGCGGTGGGATTACATTAGACGACACCGCGAGGCTGAATCTCGGACAGCGCACCCGCACAGGCGCAGCCAGCCTGACAGCAAATGATGTCAGAAGACGGGCAGCGCAAAATGTGTGCATGGCCAAGGGGTAACCTAACAGCGCAGGCTCCGGGACAGATTCAAACAACCCTGAGGAGGCGGCGCACGGCGACAAGGGGGTAAAAATGACGGCTGTGCTGCGTCACATGACAAAGGAAAGTTCCACCGACCGGACGGTTGAACGCTGTGAGGGGACACATTTCATAAGTGTTAGGTTCAGCATCTGCAAGGACCATAATTAAAAGAGCTAAGTTTACCTTTTCCAGCATTAGTGCTGTACACGATGGCTCTTCCAGCTACAAACGCCTGGGGGGGGGGTTAAAGGTTTCCTTTCAACTTGCTCCAGTGCAGGCTTCGGCCTACACTCCGCTCCCCCTGCTCCTCCTGCTGACCCTGGGCTGTAACACCGCCAGTTGGGGCCCAGATGTGCTAGCTGCACAGAGAAAAACACCTCGCCAATGTGTCAGTGGGGTCCAGCACCGCCAGCTGTTCCCCTGCTGTGTAGCCGGCAACGTGTCCTGCAAAAGCCACGCAGACACAACAGACCCAAAGCTGCCGCCAGTGCAGGCTTCGGCCTACACTCCCCTCCCCCTGCTCCTCCTCCTCCTGCTCCTCCTCCTGCTGTCCCTGGGCTCTAACACACCGCCAGTTGGGGCCCAGATGTGCTAGCTGCACAGAGAAAAACACCAGCCAATGTGTCAGTGGGGTCCAGCACCGCCAGCTGTTCCCCTGCTGTGCAGCCGGCAACGTGTCCTGCAAAAGCCACGCAGACACAAGAACTGAAATTGAAGGGAACCTGTCCCCCCTCCCCCAGGCGTTTTTACGTTATCCAGCCACCTTGTACAGCGGTAATGCTGCATGTGTGCAAGGTGGCTCAGAAACGTATTCTCCTCGCACATGTGGAACTGAAAACACGTCTGAAATGTGTCCTCTGTGTGACCATTTAACCGTCCCGGTGGTGTGACTTTCCTTTGTAATGACACGCTGCAACCCCCTTGGTAGCGCTGCCCGTCTTCTGGCATCATTGTTTGGCTGGCTGCGCCTCTGCGGCCGCCCTGACCCACACAACGCCCCTCGGTGTCTTATTTATTGGGACTGCGAGGGTGTGATTCATGGGCAGGATCAGTGCATCAGTTCGCCTGTCCCTCCTCTCCTTCCGCCTTCTTCGGACTGTGCGGCTTCATGGCCGTGGCATGCGATAAGGGATCAGATGACGCCGCACAGTCTGAAGCGGGTGTAAGGACCCGAGTGTGAGAGGCCAACATATGTGCTGCGCCAGGCCCTGAATCCCAGCCCCGCAGTGTTTTAACAATGTTAAGACACTGCGGGGCTGGGATTCATGGTCATCGCGAACCGCACCGGCCGACATTACATGATGCCAGAAGATGGGCAGCGCTAACGGCGCTAGGCCAGGGGATAACACGACAGCGCAGACTCCTGTACAGCAAATAACAACGCTCGGGAGGCTGCACCCAGCACCAAGGTGGGATTCTTGACACCTGTGCTGCGTCTCATTACAAAGGGAACTCGCGCCTCCATTACACAGTTTGACTGTATAAAGGGCTGAATGTTATACGTGTTCCATTCAGCGTGTGCAAGGAGAAAAATTACAAGAGCAACCTTTGACTTGCGCAGCACTGCTGCTGCATAAGCTGTGGCTCTTCTACTTTGTAACCCCTGAGGGGGGGTTAAAGGTGACTTTTGAAATCGGTTCAATTAGGCTTCGGCCTACACTCTGCTCCACCTGCAGAGCCCGGGCTCCAACAACGCTAGTTGCTGTCCGGAAGTGCTGGCTGCACAGAGCCAAACACCTCGCCAATGTGTCAGTGGGGTCCAGCACCGCCAGCTGTTCCCCTGCTGTGTAGCCGGCAACGTGTCCTGCAAAAGCCACGCAGACACAACAGACCCAAAGCTGCCGCCAGTGCAGGCTTCGGCCTACACTCCCCTCCCCCTGCTCCTCCTCCTCCTGCTCCTCCTCCTGCTGTCCCTGGGCTCTAACACACCGCCAGTTGGGGCCCAGATGTGCTAGCTGCACAGAGAAAAACACCAGCCAATGTGTCAGTGGGGTCCAGCACCGCCAGCTGTTCCCCTGCTGTGCAGCCGGCAACGTGTCCTGCAAAAGCCACGCAGACACAAGAACTGAAATTGAAGGGAACCTGTCCCCCCTCCCCCAGGCGTTTTTACGTTATCCAGCCACCTTGTACAGCGGTAATGCTGCATGTGTGCAAGGTGGCTCAGAAACGTATTCTCCTCGCACATGTGGAACTGAAAACACGTCTGAAATGTGTCCTCTGTGTGACCATTTAACCGTCCCGGTGGTGTGACTTTCCTTTGTAATGACACGCTGCAACCCCCTTGGTAGCGCTGCCCGTCTTCTGGCATCATTGTTTGGCTGGCTGCGCCTCTGCGGCCGCCCTGACCCACACAACGCCCCTCGGTGTCTTATTTATTGGGACTGCGAGGGTGTGATTCATGGGCAGGATCAGTGCATCAGTTCGCCTGTCCCTCCTCTCCTTCCGCCTTCTTCGGACTGTGCGGCTTCATGGCCGTGGCATGCGATAAGGGATCAGATGACGCCGCACAGTCTGAAGCGGGTGTAAGGACCCGAGTGTGAGAGGCCAACATATGTGCTGCGCCAGGCCCTGAATCCCAGCCCCGCAGTGTTTTAACAATGTTAAGACACTGCGGGGCTGGGATTCATGGTCATCGCGAACCGCACCGGCCGACATTACATGATGCCAGAAGATGGGCAGCGCTAACGGCGCTAGGCCAGGGGATAACACGACAGCGCAGACTCCTGTACAGCAAATAACAACGCTCGGGAGGCTGCACCCAGCACCAAGGTGGGATTCTTGACACCTGTGCTGCGTCTCATTACAAAGGGAACTCGCGCCTCCATTACACAGTTTGACTGTATAAAGGGCTGAATGTTATACGTGTTCCATTCAGCGTGTGCAAGGAGAAAAATTACAAGAGCAACCTTTGACTTGCGCAGCACTGCTGCTGCATAAGCTGTGGCTCTTCTACTTTGTAACCCCTGAGGGGGGGTTAAAGGTGACTTTTGAAATCGGTTCAATTAGGCTTCGGCCTACACTCTGCTCCACCTGCAGAGCCCGGGCTCCAACACCGATCGTTGCTGTCCGGAAGTGCTGGCTGCACAGAGCCAAACACCTCGCCAATGTGTCAGTGGGGTCCAGCACCGCCAGCTGTTCCCCTGCTGTGTAGCCGGCAACGTGTCCTGCAAAAGCCACGCAGACACAACAGACCCAAAGCTGCCGCCAGTGCAGGCTTCGGCCTACACTCCCCTCCCCCTGCTCCTCCTCCTCCTGCTCCTCCTCCTGCTGACCCTGGGCTCTAACAAACCGCCAGTTGGGGCCCAGATGTGCTAGCTGCACAGAGAAAAACACCTCGCCAATGTGTCAGTGGGGTCCAGCACCGCCAGCTGTTCCCCTGCTGTGCAGCCGGCATCGTGTCCTGCAAAAGCCACGCAGACACTTGCTCTTGTACCTTCTGCTCCCCATCCTGGTTCCAGTACCGTCAGCTGGTTCCGGGCAGAGCCTTTGGCTTAGGTGCCTCCCTTTGGTATCCGAGTTCCACCAACGTCAGGTGGTCCTTGGTAGTGCTTTCAGGCACGGGTACCTCCTGCTTAGTAACCGGGTTCCAGTAACGTCAGCTGGTCCTCGGTAGTTCCATTGGCTCTTGGACCTTCGGCTACCCATCCGGGTTCCAGCACCGTCAGCTGGTTCTCGGCAGTGTCTTTTGCTCTTGTACCTTCTGCTCCCCATCCTGGTTCCAGTACCGTCAGCTGGTTCCGGGCAGAGCCTTTGGCTTAGGTGCCTCCCTCTGGGTATCCGAGTTCCACCAACGTCAGGTGGTCCTTGGTAGTGCTTTCAGCACAGGTACCTCCTGCTTAGTAACCGGGTTCCAGTAACGTCAGCTGGTCCTCGGTAGTTCCATTGGCTCTTGGACCTTCGGGTAGCCATCCGAGTTCCAGTTCCATCAGCTGGTTCTCGGCATTTTCTCAGCCTTCTTGTACCTTCTGCTACATTTCCAAGTTCAAGAGACTAAACACAATGACCCAGAAGACCACCCCTAAGATGACGACGACACCAGAGACGACAACCACCGTGATGACGACGACCCTGGAGACGATGACCCCGAAGACCACCCCGATGACGACGACCCCGGAGACGACGACCCTGAAGACCACCCCGATGACGACGACCCCGGAGACGACGACCCTGGAGACGACGACGACCTGGAAGACCGAGAAGCAGAAGAACAAGAGGCTGCAGAACAAAGAGCAGAAGAACATTAAGCATAACACTAAATATCAGAGCAAAAAATATTATCTAAATTATAAGCAGAAGAAGACTAAGCAGTGTATGGGGGTGAGTCCGTTCCTCCTCGTGGTGCCCCTGGATAAAGCCTGATGCTGCAGGCCAAACTGAACGCGGACAAATGTAACTGTTTTGTGACAGGCAGAACGGAAGGTGTAATCTTCAAACTTTTATAGATAACAACTACGGGAATGCCTGTCACAAATAAGAATATGATGAAGAAGTTGAATATGATGAAGATAATAGTAAAATAAAAAGAATATGAACAATGTAACCCAAAAAATAATAGGTAGAAGATGAAGAAGAAGATGAATAAGGTGAAGAAGTTGATGTCAAAGAAGCTGATGATGAGGATAATTAAGAAGAAAGCGTGGGAGAAGTAAAAAAGAAGGTGAAGGGCGTGGAAGTAGTGAAACATCAATATCTGACATAAAAAAAAAAAAAAAACATAGTCAAATTCTTTCTAACGCCGAACTTCATAAAAAAAAATAAAAAATCCTGCTATTCTATTACATTGGGCTAAACCTCTGTCCCTTTAATATCTCCGCCACGTCCCCCAATACATCCTACAATATTCTTAGTTGTTTTCCTTCATGTAGAATGAACCTACAAGTGTATAAAGGGTTTATTTTAATTCCGATATTTTCGTCCCATTGACTTGCATTGGGATCGGGTATCGGTATCGGATTGGATTCCGATACTGTGACGGTATCGGCCGATACTTTCCGATACCGATACTTTCCGATATCGGAAAGTATCGCTCAACACTAGTCATCAGGAAAAAATGGACCTCAGTTTGTTGTGAAAAAAATTCCTAAAAAAATAAAAACTTGGGGCTAAAACAACATTTTAGTGGTAAAAATGTAATTTATTCTTTCTTCACCGCTCAGTGGTATAAAGTTCTGTGAGGCACATGTGGTGTTAATATGATCACTGCGCCCCTAGATGAATTCATTGGGGAGTGTAGTTTGTAAAACAAGCTCACATATAGGGAATTTCTGTTGTTCTGGCACCTCAGGGGCTCTGCCAATGTGACATGGCACCCTCAAACCATTCCAGCAAAATCTGAAGTCCAATATGGCACCTCTTCCCTTCTGAGATTTGAAAATAGTGTTCTCCCACATATGGGATATCGGTGTACTCAAGAGAAATTGCACAACAACTTTTGGGGTCCAATTTCTCCTGTTACACTTGGTAAAATAAAACAAATTGGATCTCAAGTAATTTTTTTGTGGAAAAAAAAGTTAAATGTTCATTTTTTTTAAACATTCCAAAATTTCCCGTGAAGCACCTGAAGGGTTAATACACTTCTTTTATGTGGTTTTGAGCACCTTGAGGGGAGCTAAAATAACATTTTTGTGAGGAAAATGTAATTTTATTATTTTCACGGCTCAACATTATAAAGGTGTTCACTATGCATCTAAATACATTCCTCGAGGAGTCTAGTTTCCAAAATGGGGTCACTTGTGGGGGTTTCCACTGTTTAGGCACATCGGGGGCTCTCCAAATGGGACATGATGTCCACTAATGATTCCAGGAAATTTTACATTCAAAAAGTCAAATGATGCTCCTTCCCTTCTGAGCCCTGCTGTGTGCCCAAACAGTAGTTTTCTTCCTCATATTGAGTATCAGCGTACTCAGGAGAAATTGCACTACAAATTGGATGGTGCAATTTCTCCTGTTACCCTTACGAAAATGCAATATTTTGTGCTAAAAACATATTTGTGAGGAAAATTAGATTTTTTTATTTTTACTTCTCAACACTATAAACTTCTGTGAAGCACCTGAAGGTTCAATGTGCTCACCACACATCTAGATCAGTTCCCTGAGGGGTCTATTTTCCAAAATGGTGTAACTTTTGGGGGATTTTCACTGTTTAGGCATATCAGAAGCTCTCCAAACGTGACATGGCGTCCGACAATTGTTTCAGGAACTTTTGCATTCAAAAAGTCAAATAGCGCTCATTCCCTTCCGAGCTTTGCCATGCGCCCAAACATTGCTTTTCTCCCTCATATGGGGTATCGGTATGCTCATTAGAAATTGCACAATAAATTTTGGGGTCCATTTATTCCTGTTACCCTTGTCAAAATAAAAAAAAAATTGGATCTGAAGTCAATTTTTTGTGATAAAAAGTTAAATGAGGGGTGCAGTTTTTAGAATGGTTTCACTTTTGGGTATCCTCTGTCATATAGATCCCACAAAGTGACTTCAAATGTCGTCCCTAAAAAAAAAATGGTGTTGTAAAAATGAGAAATCATAGGTCAAATTTTAACCCTTATAACTTCCGAACAAAAAAAAATTATGCTCCAAAATTGTTCTGATGTAAAGTAGACATTTGGGAAATGTTACTTATTAAGTATTTTGTGTCACATATCTCTGTAATTTAAGGGCATGAAAATTCAAAGTTGGAAAATTGCGAAATTTTCTCAATTTTCGCCAAATTTCATTTTTTTTCACAAATAAACGCAAGTCATATCAAAGAAATGTTACCACTAGCTTGAAGTACAGTATGTCATGAAAAAACATTCGCAGAATCACCGTGATCCGTAGAAGCATTCCATAGTTATTACCTCATAAAGGGACAGTGGTCAGAATTGTAAAAATTGACCTCGTCATTAATTGTGCAAATCACCCTCGGGGGTAAAGGGGTTTAATGAGTTTTCCCACAAACAAAATATATTTCAATCAATAGATCTTGGAAAATAATAAAATAATTTCCAAATTGGATATGTTAATAAAATGTGCTGTGCTGTGATGTCCTGTGCTGAGATAATCTTATAAATGTGCCCCTGCTGTCCACAGTGTAATGGCTGTAAAAACACAAAAATTGAGCTTGGTTTAAGTTGGTATACATGTGTGGCACCCCAGGGTCCTGGTCGTCACAGTAATGTCGCTTTCCTCACGGGCAGAGTGATGCTACGTTTGGAAGCAAGAAAGGATAACTGTAACCAGGTACCACAAACATTCACACTCCAGGCCACCAGGGGGAGCTTTTGATCCTGTTTACTAGGTGACTCCCTATATATGTATATATATATATATATATATATATATATATATATATATATATCTTGCAGTCTGTAGGGAAAGTTAGTTAGTTCCAGACATCCGTCTGAGGAGGACAGAGGGTTTACGGAGCTGTGCATGCCCCCAGAGTTGCAGCTCCCAGAAAGAGACATTTTAGAAAGCAGAATTGATTGCAGCGAGCGTGCAGGAAAGCAGAACACAGGAGAGGATACCAGAAGGGGACCAGCAGGCCGACTGCCTCCTTCTGAGGCGCAGAACACCGGTAGCCGGGATACCGTGGCTGTAAGGACCTCCACGCCTTACATCAGAGACCGGCAGGACAGCTAATTTCACGTTACCTGTCCGCACCCACACCCAGGAGGCACGGTGACACCCCGCAGAGGCGGGTCATCTAAGAGACCCTATAAACAGGCTCAGGTCACCAGTCATACGGGTTATGTCCTATCCTAACCGGGGGACAGAGAGAGATAACATCTGTGAGGACCTTATGGGAAGCTTCTAGCAAGTAAGGGACTACACCACTACAGCGCGAAGGAAGGCTTTTACTTTCCACCTGGATAAGGGGACTCTGGACTTGCCTCCAAACCGGCCGGACCCTACCTGCCCTATGATCCAGTGCCCTGGACTGTGGCTGCTGAAGTCTTCAGTAAACGAGGTAAAGAGACTGCAAACCTGTGTCCTCGTTCCTTACTGCACCTCTCACCTTTCTACCATTCACACACTGGGAAGCCCTGGGGATATACTTCACCTGTGTGAAGGTATACCATCTAGCTGCCATAACATCACCCCAGCGGACCCCTTAAAGCAGCGTCGGTCACCCTGACCGAATACCACATGTAGCTTCACGAACAAACTTCATCCCTTTAAAGACCTTTCCTGTTTACATGGGCGCCCAAGGCCACAGACCGGGTTGCAGCCACCGTGATATCCCCCTGTGAACACCGGACCCAGTACCGAGTACCCCACCGACCAGGCGGGCAACTCACATGCAGAACTTAAACGCATGTTCACATTTCCATAAAGCATACAAAACCTACAAGAAGCAACATGAGCAAAAACCCTGCTGTGACTAAATAAGTAAAAAGCAAAAGTGCTGTTTTTGATCAAAAATAGCATAAAAGCCATCACACCGTCGACAAGGTGACCTTGATCAGGATGGTCCTACGCTGTCTAATATTAAAAACCTTCCCATGTGTCAAAGTTGACCTCAGTGTGTGTATAAGGGCAGACAAAAGGAGCGGGTCCTGACCTGTGGACACCAGTCTGGGGAAGCCTTTAAATGTAATTTCCAGCTCAGGAGGGGGAGGCCACACTCTGGCTTGAACACAATGCAAAAATACAAGAAAAAACACAAAAATTGAGCTTGGTTTAAGTTGGTGTACATGCAGCACTTAAACACATGTTCACATTGGCCATAAAGCATACAAAACCTGCAAGAAGCAAAATGAGCAAAAACCCTGCTGTTACTAAATAAGTAAAAAGCAAAAGTGCACTTAAATAACACAGGGTTTTTAGTAATACTGTTTTTGATCAAAAATAGCATAAAAGCCATCCCACCGTCGACAAAGTGACTTTGATGGGGACGGTCCTACACTGTCTAATATTAAGAACCTTACCATGTGTCAAAGTTGACCTCAGTGTGTGAATAAGGGCTGACAAAAGGACTGGGTCCCGACCTGTGGACACCAGTCTGGGGAAGCCTCTAAATGTAATTTACAGCTCAGGAGAGGGACGACACACTCAGTTGGCTTGCACAGAATGCAAAAATCCAAAGAAAAAACACAAAAGTTGAGCTTGGTTTAAGTTGGTATACATGCAGCACTTAAAACATGTTCACATTGGCCATAAAGGCTACCAAACCTACAAGAAGCAAAATGAGCAAAAACCCTGCTGTGACTAAATAAGAAAAAAGTAAAAGTGCAGTGAAATAACACAGGGTTCTTAGTAATACTGTTTTTGATCAAAAATAGCATAAGAGCCTGATCGGGACAGTCCTACACTGTCTAATATTAAAAACCTTACCATGTGTCAAAGTTGACCTCAGTGTGTGAATAATGGAAGACAAAAGGACCGAGTCCCGACCTGTGGACACCAGTCTGGGGAAGCCTTTAAATGTAATTTCCAGCTCAGGAGAGGGAGGCTATGTCCAGAGATCTTAATGTTCCGTTGTCTACAGTGCACAATATAATCAAGAAGTTTACAACCCATAGCACTGTAGCCAATCTCCCATGACATGGACGGCAGAGAAACATTTCTGAAAGGTTGCAACACAGGATAGTCCGAATAGTGCTTAAGCAGCTCCAGTCTAGTTAAAAAAAATTAAAGCTGTCCTGTAGGCTTACAGTGCATCAGTGTCAGTGCGAACTATCTGTTGACATTTGAATGAAATGAAACACTATGGCAGGAGACCCAAAAGGACTCCACTACTGACACAGAGACATAAAAAAGCTAGACTGCAGTTTGCCAAAATGTACGTGAGTAAGCCAGGAATCCTTCTGGGAAAGCGTTTTTTGGACAGATAAGACCAAAGTAAAGCACATAATTCTTCTGTTTACTGAAAACTGAATGAGGCCTACAAAGAAAAGAAGACAGTACCTACAGTCAAATATGGTGGAGGTTCAAAGATGTTTTGGAGTTGTTTTGCTGCCTCTGGCACTGGGTGCCTTGACTGTATGCAAGGCATCATGAAATCTGAAGACTACCATATTATTTTGGGTCAAAATGTAGTGCTCAGTGTCAGAAGTCTGGGTTTGCATCCTAGGTCATGGGTCTGAAGTGGGCAGCGATGAGTCTGGATCTAAATCCCATTGAAAACCTGTTGAGAAATCTTAAAATTGCTGTTGGGAGAAGGACCCCTCAAATATGAGAGACCTGGAGCAGTTTCAAAAGAAAAGTGGTCAAAAATTCTAGTTGAGAGGTGTAAGAAACGTGTTGATGGTTATAGGAAGCGATTGATTGCAGATGTTTATTCCAAAGACTGTGCAACCAAATATTAAGTTGAAGATGGGAACAATTTTGTCTGGTTTCACTTGAGTACTGCAAAAATTCTGTTGTAACCTTGGCCAGATCTGTGCCTTGCCACAATTCTGTCTCTGAGCTCCTTGGCCAGTTCCTTTGACCTCATGATCCTCAGTTGGTCTGACATGCACTATGAGCTGTGAGGTCTTCTATAGACAGGTGTGTGCCTTTCAAAATCAATTCCTATCAGCTTAAGTAAACACAGATGGCCTCCAATGAAGGAGTAGAACCATCTCAAGGACGATCACAAGGAAATGGACAGCATGTGACTTAATATGAGTGTCTGAGCAAAGGGTCTGATTACTCATGATTAGTGTTGAGCGATACCGTCCGATACTTGAAAGTATCGGTATCGGATAGTATCAGCCGATACCCGAAAAGTATCGGATATCGCCGATACCGATACCAGATACCAATACAAGTCAATGGGACACCAAGTATCAGAAGGTATCCTGATGGTTCCCAAGGTCTGAAGGAGAGGAAACTCTCCTTCAGGCCCTGGGATCCATATTAATGTGTAAAATAAAGAATTAAAATAAAAAATATTGATATACTCACCTCTCCGGAGGCCCTTGTGTTGTGAACTCCGTTTTCGGGCTCCCTCTTGTGGTCACAGATGGTATTGTGTGACTTTGGTTTTTTGGCTCCCTCTGGTGGTTTGGTTTATTATCCTGCGGGTCTGGCTGGATCAGCTGCCTCATTATTCACCAGGGAGGCTCCTATTTAGCTCTGCTTCACTTCCACTTGTTGCCGGCTGTCAATGTATTCAGTGCTATTCTGATTATCTCGTTTTCTGCCTCTTCAGGATAAGCTAAGTTCTGTTTGAATATTTTTTGCTCATCTGCCTGCAATATGATTTCTGTGTATGATGAGTCTAGTCCAGCTTGCTAATATGTGATTTCTTTTTGCTGGTAAGCTCTGAGGTACGGAGTTGCTTCCCCCGCGCCGTTAGTTGGTGCGGGGGCTCGAGCAATCTCTGCGTGGATATTTTGAATAGGGTTTTTTATTGACCGCACAGTTCCCTTCCTATTTTCTGCTATCTAGTATTAGCGGGCCTCATTTGCTAAATCTGATTTCTTCTCTGCGTTTGTGCTTTCCCCTTAACTCACCATTAATATTTGTGGGGGGCTATTCTATATCTTTGGGGTCATTCCACTGAGGCAAGAGAGGACTTTCTTTCCCTCCAGGAATAGTCAGTTTCTCAGGCCGTGAAGAGACGTCTAGGATTTTTAGGTAACGTTCCACGGCTGCCTATAGTTGTTTGCGGATAGGATCAGGTTGTGGTCAATCTAGTTACCACTTCCCCAGAGCTAGTAGTCTGTTCAGTTACTTCGCTAGTCCGACCTGCGATCCTTGCCACTAGGATCATAACAGTACAGCTGGCCAGTAAAGTGTTAATTGCATGGCAGAAGCAGGAGAAAAGAAGCTTGGAGATATTTTTTTTTTTTTTTTTTGCTGCCGTGTGTCTAGCTGCTGTGTGTCTGACTTCTCTCCTCCTCTTAATCTTGGTGTGGCTCTGAGTTCAGCTGCTGATATGGATATCCAGAGTTTAGCCTCCAGTGTAGATCATCTTGCTGCAAGGGTACAAAGTATTCAGGATTTTGTTGTGCACAGTCCTATGTCAGAGCCTAGAATACCTATTCCGGAGTTGTTTTCTGGAGATAGATCTAGGTTCCTGAATTTTAAGAACAATTGCAAGTTGCTTCTTTCTTTGAAACCTCGTTCCTCTGGGGATTCTGTTCAGCAAGTTAAGATTATTATTTCTTTCTTGCGCGGCGACCCTCAAGATTGGGCTTTCGCATTGGCTCCAGGGGATCCTGCATTGCTCAGTGTGGACGCGTTTTTTCTGGCCCTTGGATTGCTCTATGAGGAACCTAATCTTGAGAACCAGGCTGAAAAAGCGTTGTTGGCCCTCTCTCAGGGGCAAGATGATGCAGAGGTGTACTGCCAGAAATTTCGGAAATGGTCGGTGCTTACTCAATGGAATGAGTGTGCCCTGGCTGCAAATTTCAGAAAAGGTCTTTCTGAAGCCATTAAGAATGTCATGGTGGGGTTCCCTACGCCTGCAGGTCTGAATGAGTCAATGACTCTGGCCATTCAGATTGATCGGCGTTTGCGGGAGCGCAAACCTGCGCACCATTTGGTGGTGTCTTCTGAACAGACACCTGAGTCTATGCAATGTGATAGAATTTTGACGAGAAGTGAACGGCAAAATTATAGACGGCAAAATGGGTTGTGCTTTTACTGTGGTGACTCAGCTCATGTTATCTCAGCATGCTCTAAGCGCACACAAAAGATTGATAAATCTGTCACAATCGGTACTTTACAGCCTAAGTTTATTTTGTCTGTTACCCTGATTTGTTCCCTGTCATCTTACCCGGTTATGGCTTTTGTGGATTCAGGTGCTGCCCTGAGTCTGATGGATTTGTCATTTGCCAGGCGCTGTGGTTTTGTTTTGGAGCCTTTAAAATTCCCTATTCCACTAAGGGGAATTGATGCTACACCATTGGCTACGAATAAACCTCAGTACTGGACACAAGTGACCATGTGCATGACTCCTGTTCATCAGGAGGTGATTCGCTTTCTTGTATTGCATAATTTGCATGATGTTGTCATGTTGGGCCTGCCATGGTTGCAGACTCATAATCCAGTCCTGGATTGGAAAGCAATGTCTGTGTCAAGTTGGGGTTGTCAGGGAATTCATGGTGACGCTCCTGTGGTGTCAATTGCTTCATCCACTCCTTCTGAGGTCCCTGCGTTTTTGTCAGATTACCAGGATGTATTTGATGAGCCCAAACTCAGTTCTCTACCTCCTCATAGGGATTGTGATTGTGCTATAAATTTGATTCCTGGTAGTAAGTTTCCTAAGGGACGACTTTTCAATTTGTCAGTGCCGGAGCATGCTGCTATGCGGAGTTATATAAAGGAGTCTTTGGAGAAAGGACTTATTCGCCCCTCCTCCTCCCCTCTTGGTGCGGGGTTCTTTTTTGTGGCTAAGAAGGATGGTTCCCTGAGACCTTGTATTGATTATCGCCTTCTAAATAAGATCACGGTCAAATTTCAGTATCCTTTGCCATTGTTATCTGATCTGTTTGCTCGCATTAGGGGGTCTAGTTGGTTCACCAAGATAGATCTTCGTGGTGCGTATAACCTTGTGCGTATTAAGCAGGGTGATGAATGGAAAACTGCATTTAATACGCCCGAAGGCCATTTTGAGTACTTGGTGATGCCTTTTGGACTTTCTAACGCTCCTTCTGTCTTTCAGTCCTTTATGCACGACATCTTCCGCGAATATCTGGATAAATTTATGATTGTGTATCTGGATGATATTCTGTTTTTTTCGGATGATTGGGAGTCCCATGTTAAGAAGGTCAGGATGGTGTTTCAGGTCCTGCGTGCCAATGCTTTATTTGTGAAGGGCTCAAAATGTCTTTTTGGAGTCCAGAAGGTCTCTTTTTTGGGTTTCATTTTTTCTCCTTCTGCTATTGAGATGGACCCAGTCAAGGTTCAGGCTATTCATGACTGGACTCAGCCTACATCTGTTAAGAGTCTTCAGAAGTTCTTGGGTTTTGCTAATTTTTACCGTCGCTTCATCGCTAATTTTTCTGGTGTTGTTAAGCCATTGACGGATTTGACCAAGAAGGGTTCTGATGTTACTAATTGGTCTCCTGTGGCTGTGGAGGCCTTTCGGGAGCTGAGGCGCCGGTTTTCTTCGGCTCCGGTCTTATGTCAGCCAGACGTCTCCCTTCCTTTCCAGGTCGAGGTTGATGCTTCTGAGATTGGAGCGGGGGCTGTTTTGTCGCAGAGAAGCTCTGATGGCTCTGTGATGAAGCCATGTGCTTTCTTTTCAAGAAAGTTTTCGCCTGCCGAGCGGAATTATGATGTTGGTAATCGGGAGTTGTTGGCTATGAAGTGGGCATTTGAGGAGTGGCGACATTGGCTCGAGGGAGCTAAGCATCGTGTGGTGGTCTTGACTGATCACAAGAATTTGATTTATCTCGAGTCGGCCAAGAGGCTGAATCCTAGACAGGCTCGTTGGTCGTTGTTTTTCTCTCGTTTTGATTTCGTGGTTTCATACCTGCCTGGTTCGAAGAATGTGAAGGCTGATGCTCTTTCTAGGAGTTTTGTGCCTGACTCTCCTGGTGATTCAGAGCCAGCTGGTATCCTCAGAGAAGGGGTGATTTTGTCTGCCATCTCCCCAGATTTGCGACGAGTGCTGCAGGAGTTTCAGGCGGATAGACCTGACCATTGTCCACCGGAGAGACTGTTTGTCCCGGATAGATGGACCAGCAGAGTTATTTCCGAGGTTCATTCTTCGGTGTTGGCAGGCCATCCTGGGATTTATGGTACCAGAGATTTGGTGGCTAGGTCCTTCTGGTGGCCTTCCTTGTTGCGGGATGTGCGTTCCTTTGTGCAGTCTTGTGGAATTTGTGCTCGGGCTAAGCCTTGCTGTTCTCGTGCCAGTGGCTTGTTGTTGCCTTTGCCTGTCCCGAAGAGGCCTTGGACGCACATTTCCATGGATTTTATTTCAGATCTCCCTGTCTCTCAGAGAATGTCGGTCATTTGGGTGGTGTGTGATCGTTTTTCTAAAATGGTCCATTTGGTGCCCTTGCCTAAGTTGCCTTCCTCCTCCGAGTTGGTTCCTCTGTTTTTTTCAAAATGTGGTTCGTTTGCATGGGATCCCTGAAAATATTGTTTCCGACAGAGGATCCCAGTTTGTGTCTAGATTTTGGCGGACCTTTTGTGCTAAGATGGGCATTAATTTGTCTTTTTCGTCGGCCTTCCATCCTCAGACGAATGGCCAAACCGAGCGCACTAATCAGACTTTGGAAACCTATTTAAGATGTTTTGTTTCTGCTGATCAGGACGACTGGGTGACTTTTTTGCCATTGGCCGAGTTTGCCCTTAATAATCGGGCTAGTTCTGCTACTTTGGTTTCGCCTTTTTTTTGTAATTCAGGGTTTCATCCTCGTTTTTCCTCGGGTCAGGTGGAGCCTTCTGACTGTCCTGGAGTGGATGTTGTGGTGGATAGGTTGCATCAGATTTGGAATTATGTGGTGAACAATTTGAAGCTGTGTCACAAGAGAAGGCTCAGCGCTTTGCCAACCGCCGTCGCTGTGTGGGTCCCCGACTTCGCGTTGGGGATTTGGTGTGGTTGTCTTCTCACTTTGTTCCTATGAAGGTCTCCTCTCCTAAGTTTAAGCCTCCGTTTATCGGTCCTTATAAGATTTTGGAAGTCCTTAACCCTGTGTCATTTTGTTTGGACCTCCCGGCATCGTTTGCTATTCATAATGTGTTCCATCGGTCGTTGTTGCGGAGGTATGTGGTGCCTGTGGTTCCTTCGGTTGAGCCTCCTGCCCCTGTGCTGGTTGAGGGAGAATTGGAATACGTGGTGGAGAAGATCTTGGATTCTCGTATTTCTAGACGGAGGCTTCAGTATTTGGTTAAGTGGAAAGGCTATGGTCAGGAGGATAATTCCTGGGTTGTCGCCTCTGATGTTCATGCGGCCGATTTGGTTCGTGCCTTCCATGTGACTCACCCTGATCGCCCTGGGGGTTTTGATGAGGGTTCGGTGACCCCTCCTCAAGGGGGGGGGGGGTACTGTTGTGAACTCCGTTTTCGGGCTCCCTCTTGTGGTCACAGATGGTATTGTGTGACTTTGGTTTTTTGGCTCCCCCTGGTGGTTTGGTTTATTATGCTGCGGGTCTGGCTGGATCAGCTGCCTCGTTATTCACCAGGGAGGCTCCTATTTAGCTCTGCTTCACTTCCACTTGTTGCCGGCTGTCAATGTATTCAGTGCTATTCTGATTACTCCTGATTATCTCGTTTTCTGCCTCTTCAGGATATGCTAAGTTCTGTTTGAATATTTTTTGCTCATCTGCCTGCAATATGATTTCTGTGTATGATGAGTCTAGTCCAGCTTGCTAATATGTGATTTCTTTTTGCTGGTTATCTCTGGAGTACGGAGTTGCTTCCCCCGCGCCGTTAGTTGGTGCGGGGGCTCGAGCAATCTCTGCGTGGATATTTTGAATAGGGTTTTTTATTGACCGCACAGTTCCCTTCCTATTTTCTGCTATCTAGTATTAGCGGGCCTCATTTGCTAAATCTGATTTCTTCTCTGCGTTTGTGCTTTCCCCTTAACTCACCGTTAATATTTGTGGGGGGCTATTCTATATCTTTGGGGTCATTCCACTGAGGCAAGAGAGGACTTTCTTTCCCTCCAGGAATAGTCAGTTTCTCAGGCCGTGAAGAGACGTCTAGGATTTTTAGGTAACGTTCCACGGCTGCCTATAGTTGTTTGCGGATAGGATCAGGTTGCGTTCAATCTAGTTACCACTTCCCCAGAGCTAGTAGTCTGTTCAGTCACTTAGCTAGTCCGACCTGCGATCCTTGCCACTAGGATCATAACACCCTTGCACCTTACCGCTGTTAACCGGCAGCCTTCTTTGCTTAAAATGAGCGCGTTTAGGGCCTTCCATGACGTCACGGCTTCTGATTGGTCGCGTGCCGCTCATGTGACCGCCACGCGACCAATCACAAGCCGTGACGTCATCTAAGGTCTTTCAAGCGCTTGAAAGTCCTTAGATGATGTCGCGGCCTGTGATTGGTCGCGGAGCGGTCACGTGACCGCTCACGAGACCAATCACAGGCCGCGACGTCATCTAAGGACTTTCAAGCGCTCATTCTTAGGAACGGAAGCTGGCGGTTACATCGGTAAGGTCCAGGCTGCATCGGAGAGGTGAGTATATCAATATTTTTTATTTTTATTCTTTATTTTACACATTAATATCGATCCCGATACTGATTCCCGATATCACAAAAGTATCGGATCTCGGTATCGGAATTCCGATACAGCAAATATCGGCCGATACCCGATACTTGCGGTATCGGAATGCTCAACACTAGTGATGAGGCTTTAAATAAATATAGAAAATTAAATAAATTCTGTAAAAAGCAAATCAAGGCAGCAAAAATTGAGACAAAGAGACTCATTGCCAGAGAGAGTAAAAATAATCCCAAAATTTTCTTTTACTACATAAATAGTAAGAAACTAAAAAATGATGGTGTTGGCCCCCTTAAAAATAGTCTTTGTGAAATGGTGGATGAGGATGAGAAAAAACCCAATATGCTAAATGACTTTTTTTCATCAGTATTTACACAAGAAAATCCCATGGCAGACAAAATGATCAGTGATAACAAAAATTTCCCATTAAATGTCACCTGCTTAACCCAGCAGGAAGTACGGCGGCGTCTAAAAATCACTAAAATTTACAAATCTCCGGGCCTGGATGGGATACACCCCCGAGTACTGCAGGAACTAAGTACAGTCATTGATAGACCATTATTTTTAATCTTTAAAGACTCCATAATAACAGGGTCTGTACCACAGGACTGGCGTGTAGCAAATGTGGTGCCAATATTCAAAAAGGGGACAAAAACTGAAATAGGAAATTATAGGCCAGTAAGTCTAACCTCTACTGTGGGTAAAATCCTGGAGGGCATTCTAAGGGATGCTATACTGGAGTATCTGAAGAGGAATAACCTCATGACCCAGTATCAGCACGGGTTTACTAGGGACCGTTCCTGTCAGACTAATCTGATCAATTTCTATGAAGAGGTAAGTTCCGGACTGGACCAATGGAACCCAGTGGACGTAGTGTATATGGACTTTTCAAAAGCTTTTGATACGGTGCCACACAAAAGGTTGATACATAAAATGAGAATAAAGGGGATAGTGGAAAATATGTGTAAGGCTACGTTCACATTCGCGTCTTTGGACGCAGCGTCGTCGCCGCAAAACAACGCATGCGTCGTGCGGCCCTATCTTTAACATTGGGGCCGCATGGACATGCGTTGTCATGCGTTGCGGTGCATTTTACAACGCATGCGTCGTTTGGGCGCACCTGGCAGGGCGCGGCAAACGCAACATGTTGAATTTTTTTCGGCGGCGTCTGCTTTTTAAAAAACGCATGCGTCGTGTTTGCGCCGCGTTTGCGTCGTCGATGCGCCTAAATCTCCATTGAAGTGTATTGACAACGCATAGGACGCAAGTACTTGCGTCGCAGTGCGTTGTACGACGCATGCGTTTTTTAAATAAAAAATATGAAAAGTGTCTAGACGGTGTCTAGACACTGACAAAAGTCACTATATATATATAAAAAAAAAGGGGTTGGCATTGTCTTTCACTTGGCATCAAGACACAAGGCTACAGAGACAAGCAATCTGCTTTCAAAACCTGTAAGTATATAATTTCTCATTGCATTTTTCTTCTGTGTTTTATTTCTTGATTTTGAATGCAATTTGTGCAATGTTTGGTCTGTGCTATTTTACGGTAATGCCACTGTGGGTTTTTAGTGAAAATTTGTGTTTTTAAGTCTGGTTCTGATGCATTTCTTGCGTGATATGATGGCGTTTCTTGTCTCCGGCCTTGCTGGTTTTTGGATTGGTTTTAATGGATTTTGGCTTGTTCAGGTGTCATGCGGTTGTTCAATTTCTTTTTTTTAAGGATTTTTTCTTGTTTAATTTCAGGTGTATGTCTTTTTATTCTGGTTTCTATTTCTTGGGGTAACCGTATGGCGTTTTCTTGGCTCATGTCTTGCTGTGTTTTATTGTAAAGTATGCTGTTGGGATTGCCTTTTCTTTACCGTTTTTTTTTTTTTTCCTGAGTGTCTTTTCTTGGTGGTGGGGGGCTACATTTATGATGTTTCAGGAAATTTGGATTGGGTTGTTCCGTGCAGCTATATGCCATTTTGTTTTCCATTGTATTTTTATGTTTTTATATATTTTATTACATTTTTTTTATCTGTTTCTGATGTATTTCTGTGGTTCTATGTCACAAGATGGTGTTGTTTTGGATCATGTCTTGTTGTAATTAAAGTATGGCGTTTTACACTAGTTTGCTATTTCTTTGGCCATTGTTAACATTTTTTTATTTTTGTGTAAACAATAAAGGTATATGTGTCATTTTTTAAAAAATTTGTACATAGGGGTCTCTTGTAGCTGAATGTTTTTTTTGTCTATTCTGGATGACACCTTTTGCTATACTCTGCATTGTGTCGTATCTGCTATTGAATTTTATTGCAATGTATGGCGTTGTGGTATCGCTTGTTGAGTTTGCATTGTCCTATGAGTGAACAGTCCGTTGTGGTAGTAATGGTATGAGGGGGTTTTTTGTGCTATTTTCTTGTATGTGGCAGTGTTTGCTTTTAATTTGATATTTTTTTCAATTTTTCCTTGCAGAATTATCTTTCAAGAATGGCGACCGAGTCACCAGCGAGCCAATCGGCGCAGGGAAGTTCGGTGAGTAATTATGTCCAGTTGCTTACTATTCGCTGTCATTTGTAGACTTGGCACTAATTTTTTTCTTAAACAATTTTTACAGGCTTCTTCAAGTGAGGAGGAAGGGACCCAGCAGGAGCAGCGACCTCGGGGCAAAGGTGTGGCGGCAAAGGTGTGGCGGCAAGCCGGCGAGTAAGTATTTTTAAAAACTATTTTTTTTTAATTTTTATTTTTTTAATTTCTTTTCTTATCGGGGGGGGGGGGGGGGGAAGGGGTGGTGGGTGGTGGTGGTTGTTGTTAATTTTTTCAAATTTTCATAACCTTAATGTTTTTCTATTATTCTAGGTTTCACAACGGGACCGCGAGGAGAGTATCGATGTTGACCTCCTAATATAAAGCATACAGGAGCGTGGCCCGTTGTGGGACAGCCGTGACCCCCGGCATGCGGACCAGGTGGTGTTGAGGCGGATGTGGGTTGAGGTGGCAAAATCGCTGTGGGATGGCTTTGACAGCGCTTCATCCACGGACAAAGACAACTTTGGTGAGTATTGCTGATACGCCGCTATGACCCATCAGGCCAGGATAACACAACCATGTGTGATGCGATCAACGCCTTCAACTTTGCATTGCACACGGTTGTGTTATCATTTTGAAATGCAAAATATGTAACCATTTTTGTTGTTTGCATTCACAGTCAAAAAGTTGAAGACCAGATGGCGATCCATGAAGGACCGTTTCAATAAGGGCCTACGTAATCAGGAGAAGCAAGCTCGCAGTGGTGCTGCTGCGGCCAGGTCTGCGACCTACAAGTACAATAGGGCGTTGCAGTTCCTGAGACCGATCCTTGGCCGCCGACAGTAAGTATTTAACATCTGGTACTGCACAATATGCATGTCCACATACCATATTGCCCAGCCACATAGCATATTGCACAGCCACATCGTACATTGCCCAGCCACGTATTACATTGCGCATCCACATAGTATATTGCCAGGCCACTAATTGCGCAGCCACATAGTACACGTTCTAGCCACGTATTCACATAGTATGAAAAAAATAAAGAAAAGGAAGAGCACTCACCGTCCGTACAAAAGGTCCGTTCTTTATTGATTATGGCATAACACTAAAATAGCAGAGCATGGCAAGGAGAAACAGTGGAATAAGGACGACGGCCGTTTCGCACTCCTGTGCTTCTACAGGTCCGAAGGAGTGCGAAACGGACATCGTCCTTATTCCACTGTTTCTCCCTGCCATGCTCTTCTATTTTAGTGTTATGCCATAATCAATAAAGAACGGACCTTTTGTACGGACGGTGAGTGCTCTTCCTTTTCTTTATTTTTTTCATTTGCAACTGTTTTTCTTCTGAATGAGCACCCGTAGTCCGTTCCGAGCCAGGGTAGCTCTGATCGCAGGAATTGTGATGACGTATCGATCACATGACCCTAACGTCATGGCAGTTCCTGCGATCAGCGTCAAAAATGGCAGTCGTCTGAAAATCCACTCTAGGTCAAGCATAACTGGGTTATTTTTTTTCTAATCAAGTTTGTGACTTTCAATTGTTTAATATTGATGCGGCATAGGCAGCGTCAATACTAAACAGTTTATGACACCAATGTTTTTTTTAACCAAAAAAAATTAACGCCAGCCGTGTGTTTGCCGATGACAGTGTTGAGTATGCGGGCAAAAGGCTTTGGCAGCGGGAAGGAGCGCTCATTTTCTTCTGCAGTAGGCCCGTCGATGATTGGTCTCGTCAGCCATAACAGGCAGCTGGCGATAACAATCAGCAATTGATTATAGGCCAGACAGACTGAGAGACAGAGGATTGTAATCTATTGTTGTGTGATGTAATGTTAACTTTATTATTACAGGAGTTGGCATATGTGATAGGTTATTATTTGAAGACTAATGTTTCCCTTATCTTTTCACAGAACACACAGCAGCACCCTCGAGCCTGTTTGCCCATCAGGAGCGGTCCTTCATGAATCGCCATCTGACCTGTCACAGCCATCCCACAGCGAGAGCAGGCTTGTACCACTTTCTGGTGAACCGGCAGCCGGTCCATCAGGTGTTCCCCTGGCCGAGGCCTCTGTCGCTCCTTCGTTTGGCTATTCCCGCCAGCGTCAGCAGGCCTCGGACAGGCCGCTAATGCCCGAATTTTTGCCCGAATTCTGTCCAATATCGACCGGCGCCTTGAAACAATGGAATCCGAGCTCTCGAGGCCGGCAAAACATTTTTTTAGTGCCATTGCGAAGGGCATGGTGGAACACCTTACGCCGGAACTCCAGATTTCGGTGATGCAGGCCTGCAACACTGCCTACGTGAGGGCTCTGCAGCAGGCTCGGAGAATGCAGTCAGCGACTACAATGCCCTTAGTACCATCGTTGGCTAGCATGACTCCGACTCCTGCTGCAGAGTCACTCCAGCCACTCCACCGAGGTCCGCGTGCCGAGGGACGCCACCACAGACACCATCACATCGAGCCGCCGAGTCCTGCTCCTGCTAGGCCCTCAACCTCCCGTACCCGTCCTGCTGGGGAAGCCGCCGCGGGAGAAGCTAGGAGGAAGACAAAGAGAAAGAGAACATCTACTGCGGCTCTGGCTGCTCCAACACAGACACCTACATCGCGGCAGGGGTCTAGCCGCAGCAGGAGCAGCAAGAGCCATTCAAGATCAAGCAGACTGGTTTTGCCTCCTCCCTCCCCTACAGAGATTGCTGTGTCTTCCCCAGCGGATGTTGAGGGCTTTGATTTGCCCTCTAGTGTACTAGACTATGGATCGTCATTATCGTCCTCTTCCTCCTCTCGCCATTCCCAATCAGGGACCTACCAATCTCCTTTGATTGCATCTATTGATACCCCCTAGTTTGCTTCCCCCCTTTTCTTTCTGTTGTCCCCAAATAAAAAAAAAATTTTAAATTAATATTTGTATTTATTGTTAACTATACTTACCGGTAACTCACACCGTGCGCCGTCTACACACATTTAGTGTTTTAAACACCTCATTTATATGCAATGTCAGACACTATTTTATCTTTTTTAAAAGTTTGGTTTTTTTGGGTGTCTCTCTTTGTTCTATGAGGTGTTTACAAACACAAACAGGATTAGATTGTATACTTACAAGAAAGGAATATTAACCCCTTCACCCCCAAGGGTGGTTTGCACGTTAATGACCGGACCAATTTTTACAATTCTGACCACTGTCCCTTTATGAGGCTATAACTCTGGAACGCTTTGACGGATCTTGGCGATTCTGACATTGTTTTCTCGTGACATATTGTACTTCATGTTAGTGGTAAAATTTATTCGATATAACTTGCGTTTATTTGTGAAAAAAATGGAAATTTGGCGAAAATTTTGAAAATTTCGCAATTTTCCAACTTTGAATTTTTATGCCCTTAAATCACAGACATATGTCACGCAAAATACTTAATAAGTAACATTTCCCACATTACTTTACATCAGTACAATTTTGGAACCAAAATTTTTTTTTGTGACGGAGTTATAAGGGTTAAAATTTGACCAGCAATTTCTCATTTTTACAACACCATTTTTTTTTAGGGACCACATCTCATTTGAAGTCATTTTGAGGGGTCTATATGATAGAAAATACCCAAGTGTGACACCATTCTAAAAACTGCACCCCTCAAGGTGCTCAAAACCACATTCAAGAAGTTTATTAACTCTTCAGGTGTTTCACAGGAATTTTTGGAATGTTTAAATAAAAATGAACATTTAACTTTTTTTCACACAAAATTTATTTCAGCTCCAATTTGTTTTTTTTTACCAAGGGTAACAGGAGAAAATGGACCCCCAAAGTTGTTGTACAATTTGTCCTGAGTACGCTGATACCCCATATGTGGGGGTAAACCACTGTTTGGGCACATGGCAGAGCTCGGAAGGAAAGGAGCGCCATTTGACTTTTCAATGCAAAATTGACTGGAATTGAGATGGGACGCCATGTTGCGTTTGGAGAGCCCCTGATGTGCCTAAACACTGAAACCCTCTACAAGTGACACCATTTTGGAAAGTAGACCCCCTAAGGAACTTATCTTGATGTGTGGTGAGCACTTTGACCCACCAAGTGCTTCACAGAAGTTTATAATGCAGAGCCGTAAAAAAAAAAATCATATTTTTTCACAAAAATGATCTTTTTGCCCCCAATTTTTTATTTTCCCATGGGTAAGAGAAGAAATTGGACCCCAAAAAATGTTGTGCAATTTGTCCTGAGTACGCTGATACCCCATATGTGGGTGTAAACCATTGTTTGGGCGCATGGCAGAGCTTGGAAGGGAAGGAGCGCCATTTGACTTTTCAATGCAAAATTGACTGGAATTGAGATGGGACGCCATGTTGCGTTTGGAGAGCCCCTGATGTGCCTAAACATTGAAACCCCCCACAAGTGACACCATTTTGGAAAGTAGACCCCCTAAGGAACTTATCTAGATGTGTTTTGAGAGCTTTGAACCCCCAAGTGTTTCACTACAGATTATAACGCAGAGCCGTGAAAATAATTTTTTTTTTTTCTCAAAAATGATTTTTTAGCCCCCAGCTTTGTATTTTTACAACGGTAACAGAATAAATTGGACCCCAAAATTTGTTTTCCAATTTGTCCTGAGTACGCTGATACCCCATATGTGGGGGGGAACCACTGTTTGGGCGCATGACAGAGCTCGGAAGGGAAGGAGCGCCATTTGGAATGCAGACTTAAATGGATTGGTCAGCAGCCGTCACGTTGCATTTGCAGAGCCCCTGATGTACCCAAACAGTACAAACCCCCCACAAGTGACCCCATATTGGAAACTAGACCTCCCAAGGAACTTATCTAGATGTGTTTTGAGAACTTTGAACCCCCAAGTGTTTCACTAAAGTTTATAGCGCAAAGCCGTGAAAATAAAAATTCTTTTTTTTTCACAAAAATGATTTTTTAGCCCCCAGTTTTGTATTTTCACAAGGGTAACAGGATAAATTAGACCCCAAAAGTTGTTGTCCAATTTGTCCTGAGTACGCTGATACCCCATATGTGGGGGGGAACCACTGTTTGGGTGCATGACAGAGCTCGGAAGGGAAGGAGCGCCATTTGGAATGCAGCCTTAAATGGATTGGTCTGCAGGCGTCACGTTGCATTTGCAGAGCCCCTGATGTACCCAAACAGTACAAACCCCCCACAAGTGACCCCATATTGGAAACTAGACCTCCCAAGGTACTTATCTAGATGTGTTGTGAGAACTTTGAACCCCCAAGTGTTTCACTACAGTTTATAACGCAGAGCCGTGAAAATAAAACATCTTTTTTTTCCCACAAAAATGATTTTTAGCCCCCCAAATTTTTTTTTTCCTAAGGATAACAAGAGAACTTGGACCCCAGAAGTTGTTGTTCAATTTGTCCCGAGTACGCTGATAACACATATGTTGGGGTAAACCCCTTTTTGGGCGCACGGGAGAGCTCGGAAGGGAAGGAGCACTGTTTTACTTTTTCAACGCAGAATTGGCTGGAATTGAGATTGGACGCCATGTCGCGCTTGGAGAGCCCCTGATGTGCCTGGACAGTGGAAACTCCCCAATTCTACCTGAAACCCTAACCCAAACACACCCCTAACCCTAATCCCAACGGTAACCCTAACCACACCCCTAGCCCTGACACACCCATAATTCTAATCCCAACCCTAATCCAAACCGTAAATGTAATCCAAACCCTAACTTTAGCCCCAACCCTAACTTTAGCCCCAACCCTAACCCTAACTTTACCTCCAACCCTAGCCCTAACCCTACCCCTAACCCTAAACGTGACTGAAATACGTGGCACTGAAATACATGGCACTGAAATACGTGGCACTGAAATACGTGGCACTGAAATACGTGATACGTGGCACTGAAACACGTGGCACTGAAACACGTGGCACTGAAATACGTGGCACTGAAATACGTGGCACTGAAATACGTGGCACTGAAATACGTGATACGTGGCACTTAAATATGTGGCACTGAAACACGTGGCACTGAAATACGTGATACGTGGCACTGAAATACGTGCAACTGAAATATGTGCAACTGAAATACGTGCAAATGAAATACGTGGCACTTAAATACGTGGCACTTAAATATGTGGCACTGAAATACGTGATACGTGGCACTGAAATACGTGATACGTGGCACTTAAATACGTGGCACTGAAACACGTGGCACTGAAATACGTGATACGTGGCACTTAAATGCGTGGCACTGAAACACGTGGCAATGAAATACGTGATACGTGGCACTTAAATACGTGGCACTGAAATACGTGGCACTGAAATACGTGATACGTGGCACTGAAATACGTGGCACTGAAATACGTGGCACTGAAATACGTGGCACTGAAATACGTGCAACTGAAATACGTGCAACTGAAATACGTGCAACTGAAATACGTGCAACTGAAATACGTGGTACTTAAATACGTGGCACTAAAATATGTGGCACTGAAATACGTGATACGTGGCACTTAAATACGTGGCACTGAAACACGTGGCACTGAAATACGTGATACGTGGCACTGAAATACGTGGCACTGAAATACATGGCACTGAAATACGTGGCACTGAAATACGTGGCACTGAAATACGTGGCACTATGACTGTCAGAAAATGTTCATTAAACGGTTAGGGGTGAGGTTAGGGGTAGAGTTAGGGTTAGGGTTTGGATCTCTTTATCACCTTGATGGTGGTGGGTGGCTTTTCAGTGTGTTTTCTGTTTTTTTTCGATAAAAACGCATGCGTTTTTAACGCAAACGCATGTGCTTAAAAACGCAAGAAAATACTGCAGGTTGTATTTCTGAAAATGAACGCATGCAGAAAAAAAACGCATGCGTTTGAAAACGCGACCAAACCCGTACAAAAAAACGCATGCGTTTTCAATGTTAAATATAGGGAAAAAACGCATGCGTTTTTTTGTGCAAAAAACGCTGCAGACAAAAACGCAAGTGTGAAACCAGCGACGCTTTTTATAGCAAAAAAGTTTTTGCGTCTCCACATTTTGAGACCTAGAATTTTTCCACATTTTGGTCTACAGAGTCATGTGAGGTCTTGTTTTTTGCGGGACGAGTTGACGTTTTTATTGGTAACATTTTCGGACACGTGACCGTTTTTGATCACTTTTTATTCCGATTTTTGTGAAGCAGAATGACCAAAAACCTGCTATTCATGAATTTCTTTTGGGAGAGGCGTTTATACCGTTCCGCGTTTGGTAAAATTGATAAAGCAGTTTTATTCGACGGGTCAGTACGATTACAGCGATATCTCATTTATATCATTTTTTTATGTTTTGGCGCTTTTATACGATAAAAACTATTTTATAGAAAAAATAATTATTTTGGTATCGCTTTATTCTCAGGACTATAACTTTTTTATTTTTTTGCTGATGATGCTGTATGGCAGCTTGTTTTTTGCAGGACAAGATGACGTTTTCAGCGGTACCATGGATATTTATATCAGTCTTTTTGATCGCGTGTTATTCCACTTTTTGTTCGGCGGTATGGTAATAAAGCGTTGTTTTTTGCCTCGTTTTTTTTTTTTTTTTCGTACGGTGTTTACTGAAGGGGTTAACTAGTTCGACAGTTTTATAGGTTGGGTCGTTACGGACGCGGCGATACTAAATATGTGTACTTTTATTGTTTTGTTTTTTTTATTTAGATAAAGAAATGTATTTATGGGAATAATATATATATATTTTTTTTATTATTTATTTAGGAATTTTTTTTAATTTTTTTTACACATGTGGAAAAATTTTTTTTTTACTTTTTTACTTTGTCCCAGGGGGGGACATCACAGATCGATGATCTGATAGTGTGCACAGCACTCTATCAGATCACCGATCTCACTTACATCGGTGCAGGCTTACCAGTGTCTGCTCTGAGCAGACACTCGGTAAGCCACCTCCCTCCCTGCAGGACCCGGATGCCGCGGCCATCTTGGATCCGGGACCTGCAGCCAGGAAGGAGGTAGGAGACCCTCGCAGCAACGCGATCACATCGCGTTGCTCCGGGGGTCTCAGGGAAGCCCGCAGGGAGCCCCCTCCCTGCGCGATGCTTCCCTATACCGCCGGTACACTGCGATCATGTTTGATCGCGGTGTGCCAGGGGTTAATGTGCCGGGGGCGGTCCGTGACCGCTCCTGGCACATAGTGCCGGATGTCAGCTGCGATATGCAGCTGACACCCGGCCGCGATCAGCCGCGCTCCCCCCGTGAGCGCCGCTGATCGGTGATGACGTACTATCCCGTCGGTGGTCATACGGGCCCACCCCACCTCGACGGGATAGTACGTCAGATGTCAGGAAGGGGTTAAAGGTACCCTGACACATAACGATTTTGTTAATGATATCGTTGCAACGTCACGCTTTTTCGTGACTTAGCAACGATCCCGCTAACGATCTCGTTATGTGTGACAGCGACCAACAATCAGGCCCCTGCTGGGAGATCGTTGGGCGTAGGAAATGATCAGGACCATGTTTTGGTCGGTGATCACCCGCTGTCATCGCTGGATCGGCGTGTGTGACGCCGATCCAGCAATGTGTTCACTTGTAACCAGGCTAAATATCGGGTTACTAAGTGGAGTAACCCGATATTTACCCTGGTTACAAGTGAACACATCGCTGGATCGGCGTCACACACGGCGATCCAGCGATGACAGCGGGTGATCACCAACCCAAAAATGGTCCTGATCATTCACCAATGATCTCCCAGCTGGGTCCTGATCGTTGGTCGCTGTCACACATAACAAGATCGTTAGCGTGATCGTTGCTACGTCAACAAAAAACGTGACGTTGCAACGATATCGTTAAAAAAAATGTTATGTGTGACGGTACCTTAAGGTCTGGGCTCTGCTGAGGTGGTTGCAATGTTCACGTGGCCAAGTGTCGACACTATTTGAATCAGGATGTATTTTTGCATCCTGAATTCAATAGTTTTGACTCGCAAGAGTGGAGCGAACAAGATCGGCTCCCTCCTTGGCAGGCTAAACACTTTCCAACTACTTGCATATGGACCCGGCTCCGTGTGTGCAGTTGATCTGCTTTTTTCCAGCAACGCTCCCGCATGTTCAAAGGCTGTGTGAGTGTCACAACACATGAACAACCGAAGCCTATTTGTTGGCCTCGCCATGCATGTGTACTGCCTGTCACACTGCCGCGACACATGCTGCTGCAGTGGGTGAAAAAAGTTGATCAGCCACCGCGCTCAATGAAGCCGTGTTCCCTATGCACCTAGTCTGGAAGCTTGACAGTTTGCCAAGGAGGGAGCCGATGAAGTTCGCTCAACTATCGAACACACAGCCATATCAACAACAGTGTGTTGTTTTTGCTGAGTAAATATGGGAGCTGGTGATCACTTCCGAACATTTTCGGCGTTTTTACCAAGTTTTACAGGAGTTGGTAGGCAAATGGAGTTTGGAGAAGTGTTAAAATTTTTTTTAATTAAAACACAACATTTGAAAAAAAGGGATAGCAAGTTCTAGGGCACATTAAAGTAAGTTTAGTCAAAACACAAACATTTAGAAAATATAGGTAGATGGCCAATTTACAATAACATAACATTAGGCACCTACTGGTGAACTTTATTGGACATAATAGAGTAGAATTCTTGTCTTGTCATTATACCTTTTTTTTAGCACTAAAGGTATTATTTTTAATAACAGTCTGTAATTAAAAATACTTTTGGTGTGGTCCAAGCCCCGACTGGAGTAGGGTTTCAGTAGGTTGGCACACATTTGAAAAGCCTCATCCCCAACCACAACAAATGGCATTGCCGACCCTTCGGTGTTGGGAAGAAGTCGTGGCTGGGGGAAATTAAAATTGTTCCCATATAACCTTTGGCCCATATCAGACTCCTTAAATGTCCATGAGTCATTTGCACAGCCAAAGGCTCCAATGTCCACGGCGAGAAACCTGCAGTCCGCACCTGCAATTGCCATGAGCACGGTGGAAAAGTATTTTTTATAATTAAAAAACAGAGATCCACTTCTTGCAGGCTTTGTAATCCTAATGTGCTTCCCATCCACAGCTCCAATACAGTTAGGGAAAGAACACAGTTGCTCAAATTTATTGGCGTTGGCCTCCCATATTTCAGTTGTAAGGAGGGGTAAAAATTCATCCCGGAGATTGTCCCACAAAGCGCGGCATGTGTCGGCAATAATTCCCGAAAGTGTGGAGACTCCAATCCTGAATTGGAAATGCAGGGATCTCAAGGTCTCTCCGGTAGCCAGGAAACTGCCAAGAAGAAAAATAAAGAAATTACATTAAAGTACATTGTAATAATTAAAATTACATTGACCATACCCAACCCCAAACAAATTCAAAAAAAAGAAAAAAAAAGAAAAGGGAAGAACATATCACAGTCATTCAAAGAGCTACATTACGTGCCGTAGAGTCACCAGCAGCCGTTCCTCTGCGGAAATTGATCTCCGGAGCTGCGTGTCCTGCCTGGTAATGGCTCCTTCCACCAGACGCAGCAGATAGCGGAAGCTGTCTTGAGACATCCTGGTATACTCAAAATATTTTTCAAGGTTGTCATTTAGCTCGCCAAACAAGCAATGGTATGCTCCACGGCTCTCCCGGACTTCCACGATAGGGTGTAGCCAAAAGCGCCGATGACTCTTTCTCCGTTTATCCCTTTTCCTTTGCTGGTAATAGGCAATAGCATAGGCATTAGCCAAGGCAAAATCCAACTCCATATCCATGTAGATACTCTCCATGGGACGCTCCATCATGATGCTGGAAACACAAGCAAAATCTGAGGAATTCATCTCTGCCAGTGTATATATACACAATTACATTACACCCACCCTCTTCTAGCCATGGGTGGTCTTTATCTAGTGTCTAGACACTGTTTGGGGTTTTTTCTTTTGAAGAATGACATCACTTTAGGAAAACACATGCGTCTGAAAACGCTGCGTTTTTTTGTAACAAAGCAAAGGTTTTATAAAAAAAGCACGCGTCAAAAAACATGCGTTTTTCATGCGTTTTCATTGCGTCGTGCGTTGCGTCGACGACGCTGCGTCCAAAGGCGCGAATGTGAACGTAGCCTAAGTGGGTTAAGAGCTGGCTCAGGGTAGGAAGCAAAGGGTGGTTATTAATGGAGCACACTCGGACTGGGTCACGGTTAGCAGTGGGGTACCACAGGGGTCAGTATTGGGCTCTCTTCTTTTAATATATTAATGACCTTGTAGGGGGCATACAGAGCAGAAATTCAATATTTGCAGATGACACTAAACTCTGCAGGGTAATCAATACAGAGGAGGACAATTTTATATTACAGGATGATTTATGTAAACTAGAAGCTTGGGCTGATAAATGGCAAATGAGCTTTAATGGGGATAAATGTAAGGTCATGCACTTAGGTAGAAGTAATAAGATGTATAACTATGTGCTTAATTCTAAAACTCTGGGCAAAACCGTCAATGAAAAAGACCTGGGAGTGTGGGTGGATGACAAACTCATATTCAGTGGCCAGTGTCAGGCAGCTGCTACAAAGGCAAATAAAATAATGGGATGCATTAAAAGAGGCATAGATGCTCATGAGGAGAACATAATTTTACCTCTATACAAGTCACTAGTTCGACCACACTTAGAATACTGTGTACAGTTCTGGTCTTCCGTGTATAAGAAAGACATAGCTGAACTAGAGCGGGTGCAGAGAAGACCGACCAAGGTTCTTAGAGGACTGGGGGGTCTGCAATACCAAGATAGGTTATTACACTTGGGGCTATTTAGTTTGGAAAAATGAAGGCTAAGGGGTGATCTTATTTTAATGTATAAATATATGAGGGGACAGTACAAAGACCTTTCTGATGATCTTTTTAATCATAGACCTAAGACAGGGACAACAAGGGGGCATCCTCTATGTCTGGAGGAAAGAAGGTTTAAAGGGAACCTGTCACCTGAATTTGCTGGGACCAGTTTTGGGTCATATGGGCGGGGTTTTCGGGTGTTTGATTCACCCTTTCCTTACCCGGTGGCTGCATGCTGGCTGCAATATTGGATTGAAGTTCATTCTCTGTCCTCCGGAGTACACGCCTGCGCAAGGCAATATTGCGGCCAGCATGCAGCCAGCGGGTAAGGAAAGGGTGAATCAAACACCCGAAAACCCCGCCCATATGACCCAAAACTGGTCCCGCCAAATTCAGGTGACAGGATCCCTTTAAGCATAATCACAGATGCGGATTCTTTATTGTAAGAGCAGCGAGACTATGGAACTCTCTGCCGTATGATGTTGTAATGAGTGATTCATTACTAAAATTTAAGAGGGGACTGGATACCTTTCTTGAAAAGTATAATGTTACAGGTTATATATACTAGATTCCTTGATAGGGCGCTGATCCAGAGAACTAGTCTGATTGCCATACGTGGAGTCGGGAAGGAATTTTTTTCTGCAATGTGCAGCTTACCCTTTGCCACATGGGTTTTTTTTTTTGCCTTCCTCTGGATCAACATGTTAGAGCATGTTAGGTTAGGCTATGGGTTGACCTAGATGGACTTAAAGTCTTCCTTCAACCTTAATAACTATGTTACTATGTTGCTATGATCTCAAGTCACATCAGGTACAATAAACTGTAAGCCAAATTAGAAAAATGTGTATTTGCCTTACAAGAGATTCCGTTCCTGTTTTTCTTAGGGTATGTGTCCACGTTCAGGATTGCATCAGGATTTGTTCAGGATTTTCCATCAGTATTTGTAAGCCAAAACCAGGAGTGGAACAATCAGAGGAAAAGTATAATAGAAACATATGCACCACTTCTGTATTTATCACCCACTCCTGGTTTTGGCTTACAAATACTGATGGAAAATCCTGACCAAATCCTGAAGCAATCCTGAACGTGGACACATACCCTTAGGGTCTGCTGCAGGTTGCCAGATGGATCCTGATAAGGTCCGTGCAGTTCTGGAATGGGATCTGCCAGGAAATCTGAAAGCATTGCAACGTTTAACTAATATCAAAAGTTTATTAAAACCTTCTTGATTGTAAAATCCCTCACGTACATGACAAAGAAAGGAACGGACTTCTCGAGGTGGTCAGACTGTGCCCATCAGGCATTTTCTTCTTTAATGAAATACTTTTCCACTGTTCCTGTACTCATTCAACCCAATGTTTCCCAACCATTTATTGTTGAGGTTGATGTATCTGAGGTCAAGGTCAGGGCTGTATTGTCACAAGGGTCGTCCCCTGGTAAGTGACATAAATGTGCCTTTTTCTCTAAAAAATTATCGTCGTCTGAAAGGAACTATGATGTAGGCAACAGAGAGCTTTTGTCCATCAAGTTGGCTTTTGAGGAGTGGTGTCACTTTTTGGAGGGGGCAGTCGACCCTGTCACTGATAATAAAAATCTATTGTACCTCGAATTCGCCAAACATCTTAATCCTAGACAAGCTAGATGGTCTTTGTTTTTCACCAGGTTTCATTTCATTGTCAATTACCTTCCTGGGATCAAAAACGTCAAAGCTGATGCTTTGTCTCGAAGTTTCCCTGGGGGTGATAGTTCGATTGACTCTCTCCCTATTTTACAGGCAGTGTCGGACTAGGATGCTAAGGGCCCACCAGTAACATTGACTTTGGGGGGCCCACTTTTCACCTTTATACAAATATTACACTACCCTTGTTCACAAATTTACCTATATCTCTATATAATTATAAACTGGATAGTTTGGTTAATAAATGCAGGGACGCCGCTACCATGAAGTGACTTGATCTCTTTGCTTCAGGCGGCAGAAGAGAGGGGGCGGCAGATTCTGTAACTGGATTTGCTCTGCTAGGTTTTTTTTTTTTGTTTGTTTGTTTTTTTTTTTTAAACTCCGGGGTCAAGTGCCAGCCCCCCTCCTCCCTCCCTGCCCCCCCTCCTCCCTCCTGCCCCCCTCCCTGAAGACGTAATACTCACCTTCCTCCAGCGGTGGCTGCAACTGTGTCTCTGTCTTTTCTCAGCGCCGGCAGTGCGTCCTGTCTTCAGCGGTCACATGGTACCGTCATTAAGGTCATGAATATGCGCATATTCATCACCTTAATGAGCGCTACCATGTGACCGCTGAAGACAGGAAGGAAGACGCTGCAGACAGTGCAGAGATGCCGGGAAGTTCTGCGCCGCCCAGTGAGAGGTGAGTATGACAGGGAAAAAGTATGGGGGAGCCACGCACGCAGGGGAGAAGGATGGGGGAGCCATGAAAGCAGGGGAGAAGAATGGGGGAGCCATGAACGCAGGGGAGAAGAATGGGGGAGCCATGAACGCAGGGGAGAAGGATGGGGAGCCATGAACGCAGGGGAGAAGGATGGGGAGCCATGAACGCAGGGGAGAAGGATGGGGAGCCATGAACGCAGGGGAGAAGGATGGGGAGCCATGCACGCAGGGGAGAAGGATGGGGAGCCATGAACGCAGGGGAGAAGGATGGGGAGCCATGAACGCAGGGGAGAAGGATGGGGAGCCATGCACGCAGGGGAGAAGAATGGGGGAGCCATGAACGCAGGGGAGAAGGATGGGGAACCATGAACGCAGGGGAGAAGGATGGGGAGCCATGAACACAGGGGAGAAGGATGGGAGCCATGAACGCAGGGGAGAAGAATGGGGGAGCCATGAACGCAGGGGAGAAGGATGGGGAGCCATGCACGCAGGGGAGAAGGATGGGGGAGCCATGGACGCAGGGGAGAAGGATGGGGAGCCAGGAACGCAGGGGAGAAGGATGGGGGAGCCACGCATGCAGGGGAGAAGGATGGGGGAGCCACGCACGCAGGGGAGAAGGATGGGGGAGCCACGCACGCAGGGGAGAAGGATGGGGGAGCCACGCACGGAGGGGAGAAGAATGGGGGAGCCACGCACGCAGGGGAGGATGGGGGATCCACGCACGCAGGGGAGAAGGATGGGGGAGCCACGCACGCAGGGGAGGAGGATGAGGGAGCCACGCACGCAGGGGAGGAGGATGGGGGAGCCACGCACGCAGGGGAGGAGGATGGGGGAGCCACGCACGCAGGGGAGGAGGATGGGGGAGCCACGCACGCAGGGTGGGAGGATGGAGTATAAATATGGAGTATAAATATTAGGCCCTATAGGGGGGACACAGTGTGTATAGAAAGGAGAGGTCAGTGTAAAGAGCATGTACCATAAGAGGGACAGTGTGGGGTCATATTTTGTGCAGACAATATAGTGAGGGGCAATTTTTCATTCAGGAGCATTGTATCTATAAGGGCATCATGTGGAGACTTTCTGCAAGAGAGCGGAGAAGATGGAAGTCTGCAGAGACGGCTGTGGATGAGAAAACGCATCATGGGGTCTGGATAAGATGAAGAAAAGGAGAACGACTGCAGAGACAACGTCATCTATAAGGTACCTGGATGTAAATGTTATTTGTGATACTGACTAACTCTCATGTTTTTATTTGTTAGGAGCATTAAAGGGGATGTCCAGGTTTGTAATGAGTCTGCAGTCATTCTTTGTGACTGCAGACTTCTGAGTTCTCACAGTGCGCCCTGCAAGCTGTCAGGATTCTCTCGTGCCGGTGTTTTACATACATGCGGTCACGTGCTGACTAGACATGTGTGGCCTCACTCTATGAAAATGAACTGAGTGAGGCCGGGCACGTCTAGTCGGAATGTGGTCAGAAGTATACAAATCGCATGCTTGTGCTGACATGACCGTCCACCGGCCAGGGAGAATCCTAAAAGTGTGCAGTGCATGAGTTGTGAGAATTCAGAAGCTGCGATGTCAGGATTCAGCTCTGCAGGTTCCAGTAGTCGTCACATGGACACTTCACTCACATGCGATTTTCATACTCATGGTCCTGTGACAACGAGCTTCTCTTCCCGCTTCTCTCAGTTTTTCACTGAACATTGAGAGCATTAGGGAGAGGAGCTCGTGGGTACATGACTGAGTGTGCAAATCGCATATGTCCTTGGTGGAGGGGGGGGAGGGGGGCCAAAATTAATTCTTGCCCCTGGTGCCAGAAACCCTAGATACACCTCTGCTGGTATGCTACTGTGAGCGGCGATTACCGGGTTCGGTGGAGGGATGTGTGTGCACAGGCAGTGAGGCAGGGACTGTGTGTGTGTGTGTGTGTGTGTGGGAGGGGGGGCGCCATTTTTCCTTTCGCCTCAGGCAGCAGAGAGGCTAGGTTCACCCCTGAATAAATGAGATGCTGTTTTTATTTCTGTTCAGAGTGAATCAAGTGAATTATGCCAAGTACTGCCAATACAGTGGGGTTGGGGGCCCACATTGAACAGGGGCCCACCGGGGCATTCCTGTTACCCTATGGGCCAGTCTGAGCCTGTTTACAGGAACGGGTGATCGTCTCTGCCATATGTTCGCAGCTAGAAGGAGAGGTATTGAAGGCTCAGGGAGACGCCCCTGCTTGTCCTTCAGGTATATTATTTGTACCATTGAATCTGCGTCTCAAAGTTTTAGGGGCACATCATAGCTCGGCTCTGGCTGGTCATTCAGGTAGTAAAGCAACCTGGGACAGGACCTTCTTTCTCATCGTTTTTGGTGGCCAAGGTTGCATCGGGATGTAGTAGAATTTGTGTCTTCCTGTAGAAAAATATTTAGAATTGAGAGTCCTCAGTGGTTGATACATTTTAATGGCTAACTGAAAAGATGGTAACAAATTGCCAGCTTTTGAAACTACTCAGGTCCCTTCATCAGGCATAGACTAATACAAATTCTGAAGAATCACATATTTATGCACAACACAGCACAGAAATAATGTCATAGATAAGACAGGTGACGTGAAGCAGAACTACTATTATGGGAGAGTGATAGTTATGTCCATAAATATTGGAACAGTTCATAGATAAGGAATGTGAATTTTTTTTGTCCTCTGATTGAGGTCTGGTTTTGTGTTGTGATGACCCCACAAGGTCTGAGGAGCAAATTGCTTAATTGATGTAAAAAGACATAAATCCATGCGACACATTCATTCCTTCACTGAGAGTGTCAAAGGTTGTCATAAGTGTATGCTCCCAGACTCTCCTGTCTCTCTGAGATTTTAAATTACCGTTTAATACAAGTAATCTCATGTCCATGGTGCTGTGATCTGGGATACAAAAATGTTTTGCCACAGGTAGATCCATTCTTTTTTCTCTTATTGTGTGGCGGTGAGAGTTCATCCTTGTTCTCAGTTTTTCCCCTACATACAGACCCCCAGTTGGACATTTAGTACAAATAATTAGGTACACCACATTAGAAGTGACGCAGCTGAAAGTACCAGGTATCTTGTAGTCCTGATGTGAATTGGGGATCTTTATCTTGTCCGTGGTCATTATAAATGGACAGGTTTTACATTTTTTTCTGGTTGCAACGAAAGGTTCCTGCAGCTGTTGGAGAGGACAAGGAGCTTCTGACAATGATGCTTCTTAGATTTGGAGGCTGCCTAAAACACAGTAGTGGGAGGTCTGGAAAAATGGATTGTAATCGGGCATCTTTTTGTAGCAAAGGTTGTAATTTCCGTGCAGCTCCCCTTAGCACCTCTAGATTTGGATTGTAGGTGACTACTAGAGGCATCCGGTTATTTTTTTCTTTAGCTTTGTAATGTAGGAGATGATTCCTTGATATTCTAGTAGCTCTTGTCATTTGGTTTTGAATTGTTCTTGGATGGTAGCCCTGATTCAAAAAGGTCTTTCTGAGGCAACCAAGGTGTTCATCCCTATCAATGGGGTTGGAACATATACGATTGTAAAACAAGCTCCATCAGCAGAAAAATAAAAAAGTTATAGCTCTCAGAATAAAGCGATGCAAAGATAATTATTTTTTCAATAAAATAGTTTTTATTGTGTAAAAGCGCCAAAACATAAAAAAAGATAACTGTGGTATCTCTGTAATTGTACCGACCCAAAGAATAAAGCTGCCTTATCAATTTTACCACATGCAGAACGGTATAAAAAACAAAAACAAAAAGCAATTCCTGAATTGCTGGTTTTTGTTCATTCTGTCTCCCAAAAATCTGAATAGAAAACGATAAAAAAAATGCCATGTGCCTGAAAATGGTACCAATAAAAACGTCAGCTCTTCCCACAAAAAAAAAACCCATAACATAACTCTGTTGGCCGAAATATGAAAAAATTATAGCTGTCAAAATATGGTGTTGCAAAAACTAGTTTTCTCAATAAAAAGTGTCTTTTAGTTTGTGACAGCTGTCAAACATAAATACCCGATAAAAATCTGGTATTGCTGTAATCGCACCAACCTGAAAAATAAAGCGCCCTAATCACTTATACCGCAAGAGGAACGTCATAAAAAATAAATAAAACCAATTCTTCACATGCTGTTGATTTTTTTAATTCTGCCTCCAAAAGATCGCAGTAAGCCTTGACACACATTAAAGTGCTTACACCGGAATTTCTGTGTAAATCTCTGAAATACGTGATTCAGACAGAACCCCGATGGAAGATTCCCTATAATGAGGCACTGTGGACACCGTTTCACCCGTGACCCGGTGGTGTCCGTCTTTTTAGGATTGCATAAAAGTGCCGTCGGCTACAGTTTTGTGCACTTCTGAAAAGGACACCACTGAACAGAGGCCAGATGTAGTCCAGAATAAATCTGCTGCCTCATTTTAGTGAATAGATCCATCGGGGATTTCATCTGTCACATCACTCGGAGATTTAGATGGAAACCCCAAAGTAAGTGCTCAGCGTAGCGTGCCGGATAAATGTGATCCCTAATGTTATGTAAAATGTTCCCAATAATAGCTTCAACTCAATCCATGAAAAAGCAAGTCCCCACTCAGATTTGTCATCTATAAACAGAAATATAGGGGGCTTCCACGTTACTGGTAGCACAAAGGCTCTGGAAAAGCTAAATAACTTCACACTCCCCAAAAGAATTTCAGCAAATTCTGTGCTCCCAAATCCAAATGCCCCCCTCCCTTCTGAGCCCCAGTGTGCCTAAACAACATTTAGCGCCACGTTTGGCATTTCTGTAGTGATGAGAGCCCGCCTAATTTATAGGTTCGTGTGGAGCGCCCCTAAAGGACCTTGGGGTGCTTGGTACTGGGTCCGGTGGTCATTAAAGGGGTTGTCACAGTGGCAGGGACCCGGTCCGTGGTCCTGGGTGTCCAAGTTAAAGGGAAGGTCTTTAAAGGGGTTGTTTTGAATAAAGAATGTTCGTGACGCCACCTGTGGTATTTGATCAGGGATGACCGACGCTGCTTAAAGGGGTCCACTGGGGATGATAGTACTGCAGCAAGGATGGTATGGCTTCCCACAGGTGAAGCTTGATCCCCAGGGCTACTGGTGTATTGGGTAAAGATGACTGACGGTGTAGTGCTGGGAAAGAATTGGAGGATACAAGGTTGCAGTCTCTTTACCTTTTACTGATGGTATACAGCCACAGTCCAGAGTGTGGATCACAGGTGATGGTGAGGTCCGGGCAGCCTGGAAGCAATTTGGAATCCCCTTAGCCAGGTGGAATTGGAAGCCTTCCTTACTGCTCTGTAATGTGCGTCTCTTGCTGCCTGAGGCTTCACACAAGGTCCTCCCTTTCTCTCTCTGTCCCTTTTAGGTGGACACTACCCACATGGCAGGCAACTCAAGCCGTTTTACAGGTGTCCCTTCTCGTGGTGACTCAGGGCTCTATCTGCTGCTGTGCCTTTGGGTGTAATGGTGGCCAGGAATCTCCTGCCCGCCGGTTTCTGTTGTGGGGCATACAGTTACCCCCACAACCTCGGAATTCCAGCCTCTAGTTTCTGCCCTGATTCTTGAGTGAGCCCACTCGCAGCTCCACTCCCAGTATCTTTCCTCTCCTTTGCCTCTTCTTCCCTCGCAGTCTCTTACTATCTGCGCTGTCAGGAGCTGCAAAACATTGTGCCTGCACGGCTCCAGCTCTTCTCTAGACTGACTACCTAATTCCTCCTCCAGCCAGAATATATAGGGAAGCCACCCACAAACTGGATCAGAGCTCCCCCTTCTGGCCTGGAGTCAGAACAGTGTTGATTGTAAATGTTACCTGATAAAGGTATCCTTGTCGCTTTCAGGCATGTCATCACCCTCCCCGTGAGGAAGGCAATACCACTGTAACAACCGGCTGCCTGGGGTGTTACACGTGTCTCCAGAAGCATGAGCTGGGCATAATGTACTGGTCACTACAACGGCAGTTCGCAATTTTCATTCAACAACATCCGCTGCTGCCTGTTTCTGGAAAACACCCATGGAGTGAAAATCGTCAATACATCTGTAGATAAGTTCCATAAGGGGTCTAGTTTCCAAAATCATGTCAATTGTGGGGGTTTTGCACTGCTTAGGCACATCAGGGGCTCTTCAAACACGACATGGCATCTGCTAATTATTCCAGCATATTTTACATTCAAAAAGTGAAATGGCGCTCCTTCCCTTCCAAGCCCTGCCGTGCACCCAAACAGTTGTTTTCCTCCACATATTGGGTATCTGCGCACTCAGGAGAAATTGCACAACAAATTTTATGGAGCAATTTCTCTTGTTACCCTTATGAAAATGCAACATTTTTAGCTAAAAAAGATTTATCTGGGAAAAATGTGATTTTTTTTATTTTCATGGCTTAACGTTATAAACTTCTGTGAAGCATCTGTGAGTTCAAGGTGCTCAATACACATCTAAATCAGTTCCCTTAGAGGTCTAGTTTCCAAAATGGTGTCACTTGTTGGGAATTCCACTGTTTAGGCACATTAGGGGCTCTCCAAACATGACATGGCAACTGCTAATTATTCCAGCAAATTTTACATTCAAAAAGTGAAATGATGTTCCTTCCCTTCTGAGCCCTGCCGTGTGCCCAAACAGTAGATTTCTCCCACGTATGGGGTATCAGAATGCTCAGGAGAAATTTCACAACAAAATGTATGGTCCATTTTCTCCTGTTACCCTTGTGAAAGTAAAAAACAAAAGGTCTAAAGGAAAATGTTTGTGAAAGAAAAGTAAATGTTTTTTATCCACATTCCAAATATTCCTGTGACGCACCTGAAGGGTTAATAAACTTCTTGAATGTGGTGTTGAGTACCTTGAGAGGTGCTGTTTTTAGAATGGTGTCATTTTTAGATATTTTCTGTCATACAGGCCCCTTAAAGGGAACCTGTCACCCCCAAAATCGAAGATGAGCTAAGCCCAACGGCATCAGGGGCTTATCTACAGCATTCTGTAATGCTGTAGATAAGCCCCCGATGTATCCTGAAAGATGAGAAAAAGAGGTTAGATTATACTCACCTGGGGGGTGGTCTGATCTGGGGCATCCCATCTTCTTACGATGACGTCCTCTTTTTGTCTTCACGCTGCGGCTCCGGCGTACTTTGTCTGCCCTGTTGAGGGCAGAGCAAAGTACTGCAGTGCGCAGGTGCCGGGAAAGGTCAGAGAGGCCCGGCGCCTGCACACTGCAGTTTTAGGGGCACACTTTACCACTATCATAAAGTACAATATGTCACGAGAAAACAGTCTAAGAATCACCGGGATCCATTGAAGTGTTCTAGAGTTATGACCTCATAAAGTGACACTGGTCAGAATTGTAAAAATTGTCCTAGTTAGGAAGGTGAAAACAGGCTTTGGGGTGAAGGGATTAAACAACCATCACAGTGAGTCCACTGGTAAGTCGCCATTTTTGGTGCATAGGGCTTTGATTCCTCAGTTCTGTACCTTCAGTAAGGGGGGGTCTTCAGGGTTTCCTGTGGAGGAACAATTCTCTTCATGACTCTCATCTGTATGGCAAGGGGTTCAGAACAACTTAAAGATCATGAGGACAGATACAAAAGCAAGGCTGATAAGAAACGGTTGGCAGGTTCGGCCCTGGGTGTGAATGTTTTAGTATGGTTGTCTACCAGAAATATTAAACTGAAAATTCCTTCCTGGAAATTAGGTTCTAGGTTCATTGGTCCTTATAAGGTGGTCACCATAATTAACCCTGTGGTCTTTCATCTTCAGCTTCCTCTAAGGCCGAGGTCACACTTGTGAGTGCAATGCGAGAAACTCGCAAGTGTCTCTTGCATCAATACCCGGCACTGTCGCCGGCACTCTGGACCGGAGCGTTCAGCTGCATATACAGTAAATACATGCAGTCGCACACTCCGGTCCCGAGTGCCAGCGGCAGTGCCGGGTATTGATGTGAGAGACTCGCGCAAGTTTCTCGCATTGCACCCGCAAGTGTGACCCCGGCCTTACTCTAACAATCCACAACATTTTCCACAAGTCATTGTTCAAAAAATCTGTAGCACCTGTGGAGCTTTCACCCTAGCCGCCACTATCAATTATTGTTGATGGTAAGTTGGAGTTTCAGGTGGCAAGAATTATGGATTCTCATATGGTTTGCCACTCTTCACAATACATTTTGGAAACAGCATATTTTCACTGCGCTCTAATTACCACACTTGTGTTTAGGTACAGTGGAGAGTCTCCACTACAGAAATTCACATGTTGCGGTTTGTAAATCCACAACGCGGGTTACTTTACACAGTGTTTCATAGAAGCACAGTGGGCATGGGATATCTATCAATCCCATCCACTCTGCTTGTAATGTAGAACGCAACAGTCCAAAACACTGCCATTCCTGATTGTGGGAACTTAACCTAAGAGTTTTTCATCAATATGATTATCAGATTGTCTTTACACTCCATTTTATTCAGGATTAGGCCATGTGCACATTACATATTTGTGCACAATTTGATGCATTTCTGCATCTCTTGGCAGGAAAAATGCAGCAGCGTTTTTTTACTTGCGTTTTTGGTGCAGATTGTTCCCCACTCATTGCAGTTCAGCTCAGTGAGTTCACCACAGATCATCATTCTCATGGTCCAGACATGGATTACGGCACGGGACATAATGTCGGACAGGTGAGTTATATGATTGTTTTTTAATTTTGTTTTATTATAGGAGACGAGGACTTCAATGATATGTGCGTTAGGTGAGTATAACTGTGTTTGTTATTTTTAAATAAAAATGGAAAACTGTGTTTTGTTTTTATTTCAAATAAAGGATTTTATTCTGGCTGTGTGGTTATTTACAATATAACTATAGTATTAGTAATGGATAGTTGTCTTATAGATGCCTCTCCATTACTAAGCAGTGGGATTGATGTGACCAGACAATACAAAAGTGACATCAACCCCACAAATATTACCCCACCTGTCACTACCACAATAATTAAAAAAAAAAACAAGGTGGGGACTCCTCTATTCTTGATAGCCAGCCTGGCTGAAGCTGGCAGCAGAGTGTTGCAGCCCACAGCTGTCAGTTTTGCCTGACTGGTTATCAAAAATCCAGGGGAACCCATGCCGTTTTTTATTTATTTATAGCGCAGTCGGTGGCTGATGAATACTCCCATCAGCCACCGTCTGCTTTTGTTGCTATCAGTTTAATACAACTCTCAACATTGTCCCCTGCTATTTGCACACGTTGCAGAATTGCTGCGGAAATTTCCGTGGCAATTCTGCAACTCCCTGCTGCGGGTATAACGCTTGCAGAATTGGCATCCGTTTTCCCGCTAAACACTAGCGTTTTGCAAGCATAATTAGCTTACAGAATGCTAGCGTTTTCCAAGCGATCTGTAGCATTGCTTGGAAAACTGATTGACAGGTTGGTCACACTTGTCAAACATAGTGTTTGACAAGTGTGACCAACTTTTTACTATTGATGCTGCCTATGCAGCATCAATAGTTAAAGATAGAATGTTACAAATAATAATAAAAAAATTTAAAAAATGGTTATTCTCACCCTCCAACGGCCCCCGATCTCAGCAGCGCTCCCAGCAGCTTCCGTTCCCAGGTATGTATTGCGCGAAGGACCTTTCTGATGTCATGGTCACGTGACCTCAACGTCATCCCAGATCCTTCGCGCAATGCATCCCTGGGAACGGAAGCCGCCACATGCACCGCTGAGAGGTGGGAGGACTCCGGGGGCCATCGGAAGGTAAGTCTATCAATATTTTTATTTTAACTCTTTTTTTTAACAGAAATATGGTTCCCAAAGGCCTGGAGGAGAGTCTCCTCTCCTCCAGACCCGGGTACCATCTGCACATGAAGCGCTCACTTTACGCATGGTGGGCATAGCCCCATGTGGAAAGTAAGAGGGTCAATGCATTCCTATGTGTGCGGAATCAAAGAATGAGCATGCTGCGTATTTTTCCGCAATGCGATTCCGCCGCGGAAAAATACGCAGCATTAGCACAGCATTGCGGAATCCCATTGAATTCAATGGGCTGTGTTGTGCATGTGTTTTCGCGGCGAAAAAACGTGGCAAAAATGCGTACAATCCACAACGTGTGCACATAGCCTTAGAAAAAATCTCAACACCTGCACCGTGCATTTGTTTTTAAGTGCTGTTTTAATAAATACATTTCACTGCTTATCCAGTCTAGTGGATCTACACTATATTACGTTTTATTGGTTTAGGTACCTTGTCACCAAGATTAATCCACTTTACTTCAAGTGAATGGTGACGTTTTACTAGGGATTTTCTACTGGACTGATTATTACGGTACTTTTCATTTAATTGCAGCAATACTGTTGAAATGTTACTGCGAGATTTTTCACGCTCCCGAAAAATGACCTTTTTTATGTGTGGTATATCTGATTTTAAACTGTTTTTCTCGTATGGTAAAAAAATGATGGTGACTGAAATTGAACTAAATTAGGACAGGACTCATTTTTTTTTGTGTATCATTGGTCATAAAAAAACCCTAACATATATGAAAAGCCCCATAGCAGATAATGCACTAGCGTACTGCCAACGAAAAACAATAATGACACATATACAGAAAATACATGTGAATGATCTTTTACACAGCAAGGCCAAAAGCATCCTGTTCACCTAAAATGGTAAAAGAAGAGATAACCATGGTCCTGTTCGCATCAAATGGCCTTTCTGTCTGAACTAGAAGTGCTTGTTCTAGTGCTCCAGATACATGAGCATGAATGAACCAATGGGTTGCTCACATGGAGTACCAACACAAGACTTCATGTTGGACTTTACTGTGGCTTCTCCTTGCCTGCCTGACCTTCAGGGCTCAACTGTTATCGACCTCTGCTATCTTGGCTCTCTAGGATTGAAGATGGCTATCCTCCTGTTTATTTAAGTCAAGGACTCCAATTGTATGATTGTTTGCTCCTCAGTGCAAGTTGTATTCTCCTCAGACTGTCTGGTCACAACTCTTCACAATGGCTGGAGTAGAAAGGTTTAAACCTCCTTGTTGAAGGGGTTGTTCACTTTATTTTTACTGGGCATTTTTACAGATGCTTTGGGAACATACATTTTTGGTACTTATTACAGGTTCCCTTCCATTATGAAGACTCAGAGGAACCCTATTTTGACAGATTAGCCCTGAACTTGTAATATAATATATATTATACCATATATGTGGACTAGGCGTTTTGCTGTCTCTTGTTGTAAGGGCTGATTTAAAGGAGTTGTCTAGACTAATGCTACAGGTCTGCAGGCAGACTTGTGAATCCTCGCATTGTGCTCTGATGATTTGCTGGGGTCGGGAGTGGGCGGTCATACTTGTGAAGTATGAGATATGCATACATCCGACCACATTCCAACTAGATTGTATCCGACCTTGCTCCATACCCACACACTTGCATTGAGCGAGGGCATGCCCATCTAGTCGGCACATGACCGTGTAAGAAAGCAGGAACATGGGATGCAGTGACGAGCAGGAGGCAGAACAAGAGTTAAAGGGTTTATTACAAGGGCTACTCCATGCAGGAAGAGAAAGTGTTAAGAGGGAAGTATAACTGGGTATTGTGTCAGGGTAAGAACAAACAGTTATAAAACTGGTAAACTTATCAGTCTGATGGTTTCCGAGCTGTGGAAGCTTGAGATCCCTCAGTGGCGCCATAAGTGACGCGTGAAGTCTCTGGCCTGTTCTTGAAGGAAGGTGATGCACTGTCTCTTGACGGAAGTGGCGTATCCTGGTTCTCCGAGGTGAGGTCCTGGGTTACCGTGATGACATTCGCGAAGTGAAACAGTCTCTGACACCACCGGAAGGTGTCTCAGTACAGTGCTGGTGATGGGGATGAAGCTACCCGGTTCTCGACGAGTACTTCAGACCCAGATAGGTATTCCACGAACTTCTTCATCATAGCCCACACCAATGCCAGCAGCTCTAGCTTGAAGGAACTGTAATTGTTGGGATTTTGTTCAGAATCATGAAGGGACCGACTAGCATAAGCGATCACCTTCTCTCTCCAGTCCTGAATCTGCGACAACACAGCCCCATGTCCATGTAAGCTTCTGTCGGTGTGGAGAAAGAATGGTTGAGAGAATTCCACATAAGCCTACACAGGTGCTTCTGTCAACGCCTTCTTCAGATCTTGAAATGCCTGTTCTCCCCACTGAATAGTCCGGTTCTTGGCGCCTGAGGGTACTCCCTTTAACAACTCCAGTAGTGGGTTCACAATGCGGGTAAAATTCTTCACAAAGAGTCGATAATACCCAGTCAGTCCCAAGAATGCCCGGACATCCTTCACCGTCATCAGGGTGGGCCAATCCTGTATTACAGCAATTTTCTCCCAGACAGTTTCACTCCTTCAGCAGAGACAATATGACCCAGGTACTCTATTTGAGTGAGAAACAGATGACATTTCTGAGGCTTTACTTTCAGACCGTGGCTTTGTAGGCGAATCAATACAAAATAAACTAGGCACTCAACTTAAGGATGAATTTTTTGACTTTTAATGTAGTCAAGGTAAAACGTTTCGGATGCATCTGGCCTTTATCAATTACAAACTATACAGGAGTGTCAGGGATTCTGGGAATCCTGTGGACTTTAGTGAGGCACGTCTCGTTATGGTCACTTTCACAAGAGTATTGTTAGGAGTCGATTTCCCGCTGCTGCACAGGGGGAATCTCAAGCTGTGTCTGCTGCGGTCTCCCATTCTGCATCAGCCGCAGTGGAGCCTGCTCAGCAGAGACATCGGTCCCAGCGTCTCATTGAGTCTGATATTGTGCAAAGGGTTACTGCTGCCTCTCCAGGCTCTGCTATTGTACCCTGCACTGATCTGCGGCGAGCAGGCTTTTCTGGGACTAAGTCCTGCTTTGCACACACTGAGCATGCCCAGGGTAAGATCTCTCAGTGGAGATCAAGGGTCACATGCTCAGGTATTGCAGCAACTTCCATTGGTCCTCCAGGAAGGTCCTATACCTGATCAAGTTCTGTAGCAGCCTTCCATTGGTCCTTCTTGGAAGGTCCTGTAGGTGCTGCAGCTATATAAGGTTCTCATGACCGCACGGCCATGCGCTAGTGTCAAATATGTACGAGCTCAGCGCCAGTGTGGTCGTGTGTGTGGTTAGGGACCCAGCTGAAATAAGCCCCTAGAATGCTGGCACCTCCGGCGAGGAGTTTTGTGTATGCAGTCAGGGACCCGGGTGAAATAAGCCCCTAGAATGCTGGCACCTCCGGCGAGGAGTTTATGTGTGAATTCAGGGCTGGCTAATAGCCGATAGATTTCCGGCTCCACCAGAGAGGAGCTGCGTGTTGGTTAGACTGCATGACCACTGTTGGCTCTACACAGTAGCTGTGTCCCCTGTGAGCTAAACAGGGCACAGCGTTCTCTTTACTACGGGCTCTGTGAAGTAACAGAGTTCGTTTATTCTATTTTGCTTCGCCACCTTACTTAGCAGCAGGTTCTTTCCTGCACGGTGGATCCTGGGTTGTGAACGCACCTATCCCATCTAATAAATATATTCGTGCGTTCCGCCAACCCTAACAAGTATGGTGCATCTAAAGAGGAAAAACCCCAATGGTTAACAAGCGAGGGGACCTGAATGTGCGCACGTGCCTAGAGAAAGACGCTGCGTCTAAATAGATAAGCGTAGCTTCAAAATTTAAATCCTCTAAACACCTCTCCATCAATCACTGAAACGTTCCAGGGGCGTTGGCCAAACCGAACGGCATCCGGTTAAATTCATACAGTCCCATAGGAAGTATAAAGGCTGTCCTTGGCTGGTCCTGCTCTGACATCGGTACTTGCCAGTAGCCACTGGCTAGATCCAACAATGAAAAGAATTTGGCCTTTCCTAGTGCAGACAAGGATTCTTCAATCTTGAGCAACGGGTAGGAATCTCGCACGGTGCAGGCAAGGAGTTTACGATAGTCTACACAGAAATGCAGAGTGCCATCCTTCTTTCGCACCAGCACAATGGGGGCGGCTCATGGAGTTTGACTCTATCTTATGACGCCCTTCTGCAGCATCTGAGTTAGCATACCTTTCACCTCTTGATATAATTGTGGTGGAATTTGTCAATACCGCTCCCTTATGGGTGCGGCATTCACAGTCAGTATCTCATGTGTAATTGCTGTAGTGCAGCTGAAATCATCCTCATGGTGTGCAAATGCAGCGCCCCCACTGCCGCAGGGCCGAGGGGTACCCGGTACCGGGCCTCTGAGTCTCTGCTCTGGGGTTGTCACGGTGGCTAGACCCGGTCCGTGACCCTGCTGAGGGGCGTACAGTAATAGATGTGGATGGTGGTGGTGGTGCGGTGCAGTAAATAACGAGGACACCAGGTTGCAGTCTCTTCACCTCTTTACTGAAGGCTTCAGGTGTCCAATCCAGGGCACTGTTAACCGGGCTGTCTGAGACCGGCCGGTCCGAAGGCACATCAGGAGTCCCCTTCACAGGTGGGAATCAGCGTCTACCTTCTAGCGCTTGTGTGTTGTAGTCCTTCCCTGCTGAGCACCCCGGGATAGTCCTCACAACTGCTTCTGTCTGTCTCTGATGCTCGTTCTCTCCGTCCCCCAGATGATATGGCTAGGACGCACCCGTATGACGGGGTAGGCCTGGAGTTCTTCCGGGACTCTAGAGTCGCCCCTCTCCCACAGTTGCCTCCGTTGTCTGCTTAGGTGTTTTAGTGAGACAGCCAACCTATAATTGGCTGTCCGGCCGTGGTTTGAAGTAATACTTGTAGTCTCTTACTTGCTCGGCGTTCCGGCCACTGACTGTTGCCCCTCAGAAGGATGTTGCCTCGATCTTACAGCACGACTCCTTCTGGTTCTATCATTTCTTTTCTTCTTTTCTGTGTCCCGTGCTCACTGGTTTGTGCTATTCTTAGGAGTCTGCCAGGATCCCATCCCTGACAGGTCCTCTCACTAGCTCTTCCCAGTTACTTCTCTCTGTCTTCCTGTCCAACCCCCAGTTTTACCAGAGTGTGAGGAGTGGCCTACTAGATAGAACCACTCCCCCTGGTGGCCGGAGTGTGAAGTGTAATGTGAGTGTTATCTGATCAGGTGAACTCCTTTAGTGCAATCAGACGTAACATCACCCCCCCTTAGCGGCAGAGCGACATTACTGCAACGACCAGGACTCTGGGGCGCTGCACTCCCCCCCGGTTAAATCCAGTACTCCCGGACTGGGAAAACAAGAACAACAATACATGTTAACAGGAAACACACAACAATTTGAAAGGTTATAAACAATTAAACATAACAGTGCTTCCCCTTATAAGAGGTGAGGACTTCTTGAACGTTGCAAAGGTTAGGTCATGCACAGTTTATGACTCTCAGTTCAGTGGTTGAAACAGCGGGGACCCCGGGTGTTGTGAATTTGGTTTCTGGGCTCCCCCGGTGGTTTCTGGTGGTACTGCACTTGTGTGCTTCATCTCCTCTGTTCACCTGTTTCCATCAGGATGTGGGAGTTTTCTATTTAACCTGGCTCCTCAGTCATTTCTATGCCGGCCAACAATGTTACCAGAAGCCTTTCTGTTGCATGTTCCTGCTCCTAGACTACTATCAGCTAAGTTGGACTTGTAGTCCTAAGTTTGTTTTGCATTTTTGTTCCAGTTCTCTGTGATTGATTATTTCTGAGGCTGGAAGCTCTTGTGAGCTGAAATTGCCACTCTGGTGTCATGAGTTGATATTAGAGTCTTAAAGTAATTTCAGGATGGTGTTTTGAAAGGGTTTTCAGCTGACTGTGAAGTTCCCTTTTCTGTCTTCCTACTATCTAGTAAGCGGACCTCAATTTGCTAAACCTATCTTCATACTTCGTATGTCAATTTCCTCTGAAATCACCGACAATATATGTGGGGGCTACTGTCTGCCTTTTGGGGAAAATTTCTCTAGAGGTAAGCCAGGTCTGTATTTTCCTCTGCTAGGGTCAGTCAGTTCTCCGGCTGGCGCTGGGCGTCTAGGGATAAAACGTAGGCACGCTACCCGGCCACTGTTAGTTGTGCGGTAGGTTTAGCTCACAGTCAGCTCGAGTTCCCATCTTCCAAGAGCTAGTCCTTTTTGTATGCTTTTCTATGTTCTCTTGCCATTGAGAACCATGACAGTTTGGCCGGCCAAGGGTTAAAATAATTGGCAGAAGAAAGGAGAGAAAAGAACCCTGCAGAGAATTTTTTTTTTTTTTTCCTGAGTTTGCTCATTAGTTGATTCACTTGCATCTCTGCTTACTGCAGCCTTCGTCTCTCTCTCCTTCTAATCCTTGAATGGTTCTGATTTCACCTGATTAATATGGATCCTCAGAGTTTAGCTACAGGTTTGGATAATCTCGCTGTGAAGGTTCAAAGTTTACAGGATTTTGTTATTCATGCTCCTATATCTGAACCTAGAATTCCTTTACCTGAATTTTTCTCCGGGGATAGATCTCGCTTCCAGAATTTCAAACATAATTGTAAATTATTTTTGTCTCTGAGATCTCGCTCCGCTGGAGATCCTGCACAGCAGGTCAGGATTGTAATTTCCTTGCTCCGGGGCGACCCTCAGGACTGGGCATTTGCTTTGGCACCAGGGGATCCTGCGTTGCTCAACGTGGATGCGTTTTTCCTGGCTTTGGGGTTGCTTTATGAGGAACCTCATTTGGAGATTTAGGCTGAAAAAGCCTTAAAGGCCCTGTCTCAAGGGCAGGATGAGGCTGAAATATACTGCCAAAAATTTCGTAAGTGGTCTGTGCTTACTCAGTGGAATGAGTGCGCCCTGGCGGCGAATTTCAGAGAGGGTCTCTCTGATGCCATTAAGGATGTTATGGTGGGGTTCCCTGTGCCTACAGGTCTGAATGAGTCCATGACAATGGCTATTCAGATTGATCGGCGTTTGCGGGAGCGCAAACCTGTGCACCATTTGGCAGTGTCTACTGAGAAGGCGCCAGAGATTATGCAATGTGATAGAATTCTGTCCAGAAGCGAACGACAGAATTTTAGGCGAAAAAATGGGTTATGCTTCTATTGTGGTGATTCAACTCATGTTATATCAGCATGCTCTAAACGTACTAAGAAGATTGATAAGTCTGTTTCAATTGGCACTTTACAGTCTAAGTTTATTCTATCTGTGACCCTGATTTGCTCTTTATCGTCTATTACCGCGGACGCCTATGTCGACTCTGGCGCCGCTTTGAGTCTTATGGATTGGTCCTTTGCCAAACGCTGTGGGTTTGATTTAGAGCCTCTGGAAGTTACTATACCTCTGAAGGGTATTGACTCCACGCCATTGGCTAGTAATAAACCACAATACTGGACACAAGTAAATATGCGTATTAATCCGGATCACCAGGAGATTATTCGCTTCCTTGTGTTGTATAATCTACATGATGTGTTGGTGCTTGGATTGCCATGGCTGCAATCTCATAACCCAGTCCTCGACTGGAAAGCAATGTCTGTGTTAAGCTGGGGATGTCAGGGGACTCATGGGGATGTACCTTTGGTTTCCATTTCGTCATCCATTCCCTCTGAGATTCCGGAATTTTTATCTGATTATCGTGACGTTTTTGAGGAGCCTAAAATTGGTTCACTACCTCCGCACAGAGAGTGCGATTGTACTATAGATCTGATTCCGGGCAGTAAGTTTCCAAAGGGTCGTTTATTTAATCTATCTGTGCCTGAACATGCTGCTATGCGGGAATATATTAAGGAGTCCTTGGAAAAGGGACATATTCGTCCTTCGTCATCTCCCTTAGGAGCCGGTTTTTTCTTTGTATCTAAAAAAGATGGCTCTTTGAGGCCGTGTATTGATTATCGGCTTTTGAATAAAATCACGGTTAAATATCAGTATCCTTTGCCACTGCTTACTGATTTGTTTGCTCGAATAAAGGGGGCCAAGTGGTTCTCTAAGATTGATCTTCGTGGGGCGTATAATTTAGTGCGAATTAAGCAGGGGGATGAGTGGAAAACCGCATTTAATACGCCTGAGGGCCATTTTGAGTATTTAGTAATGCCTTTTGGTCTTTCAAATGCCCCTTCAGTCTTTCAGTCCTTTATGCATGACATCTTCCGTGAATATTTGGATAAATTTTTGATTGTGTATCTGGATGATATTTTGATTTTTTTCGGATGACTGGGACTCTCATGTCCAACAGGTCAGGAGGGTTTTTCAGATTTTGCGCTCTAATTCCTTGTGTGTAAAGGGTTCTAAGTGCGTTTTTGGGGTTCAAAAGATTTCGTTTTTGGGGTACATTTTTTCCCCCTCTTCCATTGAGATGGACCCTGTCAAGGTTCAGGCTATTTGTGATTGGACGCAACCCTCTTCTCTTAAGAGCCTTCAGAAGTTTTTGGGCTTTGCTAATTTTTATCGTCGATTTATAACTGGTTTTTCTGATGTCGCTAAACCGTTGACTGATTTGACTAAGAAGGGTGCTGATGTTGCTGAGTGGTCCCCTGCTGCTGTGGAGGCCTTTCGGGAGCTTAAGCGTCGCTTTTCTTCCGCCCCTGTATTGCGTCAGCCTGATGTTACTCTTCCTTTTCAGGTTGAGGTCGACGCTTCAGAAATCGGAGCTGGGGCGGTTTTGTCGCAGAAAAGTTCCGACTGCTCCGTGATGAGACCTTGTGCGTTCTTTTCTCGTAAGTTTTCGCCCGCTGAGCGAAATTATGATATTGGTAATCGGGAGCTCTTGGCTATGAAGTGGGCTTTTGAGGAGTGGCGTCATTGGCTTGAGGGGGCTAGACATCAGGTGGTGGTATTGACCGACCACAAGAATTTGATTTATCTTGAGTCCGCCAGGCGCCTGAATCCTAGACAGGCGCGCTGGTCGTTATTTTTCTCTCGGTTTAATTTTGTGGTTTCTTACCTACCGGGTTCTAAAAATGTGAAGGCGGATGCCCTTTCTAGGAGTTTTGAGCCTGATTCCCCTGGTAATTCTGAACCTACAGGTATCCTTAAGGATGGAGTGATATTATCTGCTGTTTCCCCAGATTTGCGACGGGTCTTGCAGGAGTTTCAGGCAGATAGACCTGATCGTTGCCCGCCTGGTAGATTGTTTGTTCCTGATGATTGGACCAGTAGAGTCATCTCGGAGGTCCATTCTTCTGCGTTAGCAGGTCATCCTGGAATCTTTGGTACCAGGGATTTGGTGGCTAGGTCCTTCTGGTGGCCTTCCCTGTTGCGAGATGTGCGAGGTTTTGTGCAGTCTTGTGATGTTTGTGCTCGGGCCAAGCCTTGTTGTTCTCGGGCTAGTGGGTTGTTGTTATCCTTGCCTATTCCGAAGAGGCCTTGGACTCACATCTCCATGGATTTTATTTCTGATCTCCCTGTTTCTCAGAAGATGTCTGTCATCTGGGTGGTGTGTGACCGTTTCTCTAAGATGGTCCATTTGGTTCCCTTGCCTAAATTGCCTTCTTCATCCGAGCTGGTTCCTCTGTTTTTTCAAAATGTGGTGCGCTTGCATGGTATTCCGGAGAATATCGTTTCTGACAGGGGAACCCAATTCGTGTCTAGATTTTGGCGAGCGTTCTGTGCTAGGATGGGCATTGATTTGTCTTTTTCGTCTGCTTTCCACCCTCAGACTAATGGCCAGACCGAGCGAACTAATCAGACCTTGGAGACTTATTTGAGGTGTTTTGTGTCTGCGGATCAGGATGATTGGGTTGCCTTTTTGCCCTTGGCGGAGTTTGCCCTCAATAATCGGGCTAGTTCTGCCACCTTGGTTTCTCCTTTCTTCTGTAATTCGGGGTTTCATCCTCGTTTCTCTTCCGGTCAGGTGGAGTCTTCGGATTGTCCTGGAGTGGATGCTGTGGTGGAGAGGTTGCATCAGATTTGGGGGCATGTGGTGGACAATTTGAAGTTGTCCCAGGAGAAGACTCAGCATTTTGCCAACCGCCGTCGTCGTATTGGTCCTCGTCTTTGTGTTGGGGACTTGGTGTGGTTATCTTCTCGTTTTGTCCCTATGAAGGTTTCTTCTCCTAAGTTTAAGCCTCGGTTCATCGGCCCGTACAAGATATTGGAGATTCTTAACCCTGTGTCCTTTCGTTTGGACCTCCCTGCATCTTTTTCTATTCATAATGTCTTCCATCGGTCATTGTTGCGCAGGTATGAGGTACCGGTTGTGCCTTCCGTTGAGCCTCCTGCTCCGGTGTTGGTTGAGGGTGAGTTGGAGTACGTTGTCGAGAAGATCTTGGACTCCCGTGTTTCCAGACGGAGACTTCAGTATCTGGTCAAGTGGAAGGGCTACGGTCAGGAGGATAACTCTTGGGTGACAGCCTCTGATGTTCATGCCTCCGATTTGGTCCGTGTCTTTCATAGGGCTCATCCTGATCGCCCTGGTGGTTCTGGTGAGGGTTCGGTGCCCCCTCCTTGAGGGGGGGGTACTGTTGTGAATTTGGTTTCTGGGCTCCCCCGGTGGTTTCTGGTGGTACTGCACTTGTGTGCTTCATCTCCTCTGTTCACCTGTTTCCATCAGGATGTGGGAGTTTTCTATTTAACCTGGCTCCTCAGTCATTTCTATGCCGGCCAACAATGTTACCAGAAGCCTTTCTGTTGCATGTTCCTGCTCCTAGACTACTATCAGCTAAGTTGGACTTGTAGTCCTAAGTTTGTTTTGCATTTTTGTTCCAGTTCTCTGTGATTGATTATTTCTGAGGCTGGAAGCTCTTGTGAGCTGAAATTGCCACTCTGGTGTCATGAGTTGATATTAGAGTCTTAAAGTAATTTCAGGATGGTGTTTTGAAAGGGTTTTCAGCTGACTGTGAAGTTCCCTTTTCTGTCTTCCTACTATCTAGTAAGCGGACCTCAATTTGCTAAACCTATCTTCATACTTCGTATGTCAATTTCCTCTGAAATCACCGACAATATATGTGGGGGCTACTGTCTGCCTTTTGGGGAAAATTTCTCTAGAGGTAAGCCAGGTCTGTATTTTCCTCTGCTAGGGTCAGTCAGTTCTCCGGCTGGCGCTGGGCGTCTAGGGATAAAACGTAGGCACGCTACCCGGCCACTGTTAGTTGTGCGGTAGGTTTAGCTCACAGTCAGCTCGAGTTCCCATCTTCCAAGAGCTAGTCCTTTTTGTATGCTTTTCTATGTTCTCTTGCCATTGAGAACCATGACACCCGGGTAAACAAAGGGGTCCCCTTTTAGAAGTTTTTGGAGCAATTCACTGTCCATTACTCCGCTGTCCATTTTTAAAACCTGTAACAGAAGATATGCACACAAACATTTTCAACTAAATCGCAGCCCTCATTAATACCACCAAGTTTTGTAGCGGAGTGGAGTTTGATTCTGAGTGCTGCGTGTGGACCTTCGCAGCGCAGTGGTCGCTATTGACCTAACCGGGCCCGCTATGCTTGCTACCGCTGGTGTAGTGCACTGTCTTCTGGCTACACTTCTAGTGAATCTGGGTAGCACTGGCAGGCTAGAGCTCTCAGGGCTGCTGCTACCAACAGTGGGTACGACAGATTCGCCGATAGCAGAGGGAAGACTTGCCGGTTCAGCGGTTGGCATGGCATCTTCAGATTGGGTCTGCTGAGCTGGCTGAGGCTGCGGGGCCGGATGATCTGGTACCACCATTGTTTCTGGTGGGTCCGGCTGTTGGAACGTTAGAACAGGTACCACGATGGCCTGATTTATCTGAGTCCAGGACTGGGGAAAGTCACCAAGGACAGTGTGGATCATCTTCTCCTTTTCTTCAGGTGGGGAGATTCCTGGAGCCGTTTCCCTCTCTCTCAACTTATCAGGGCAGACCTTAAGGTGATCCCTGGATATCGCCGTTGAGATCTCCCCTCCGTCCTTGCTGATGAGACAGACCTTCGTGTTGTCGAAATCGGATGGCAGGATGGTATACGGTTCCGCTTCCCATTGGTCATCGAGCTTGTGTAGTCTCCTCTTTCGTTTGAGTACTTGCTCACCAGGTGACAGGGGAATCGCAGGAGCGTGCTGGTTGTAGTCCCTTTCTTGTTTTTGCCTAGCCTGGGCGAGACTTCTCTCTACGCACTCCTGTACCTTGCGGTACCTTTGCTGCCTTTCTACATCCCAATCTGCATCCGGTGAGGTATCTTCGGGGACTAGGACCCCCATGTCCAAATCAACGGGTAACTGGCTAGACCTTCCTCGCATTAGGTACGCTGGAGTGCAGTTGGTAGAATTTACTGGGATGTGATTGTATATATCCACCAAGTCAGGCAACTTTGTCGGCCACAGGTTCCGTTCCTCTACGGGCAAGGTCTTCAATAAGTCAATCACCACTTGGTTCATCTTTTCGCACATCCCATTGGTTTGAGGATGGTACGGTGTGGTTCTGATCTTCTTAAACCCGTACAGTTGGCAGAACTCTTGGAACACTTCTGCTTCGAAGGCTGGTCCCTGATCGGTCAGTACCTTCTCCGGGTAGCCATGGGGCCTACAAAAGTACTGCTGGAAGGCCTTGGCGGCAGTCCTGGCCGTTAGATCCTTGACAGGTACAACCACCAAAAATCTGGAGTAGTGATCTACGATGGTAAGAGCGTAGATATAGCCTGACCGGCTAGGTGTCAGCTTCACATGATCCAGCGCGACCAGTTCGAGCGGCCATTTGGTGATGATAGGCCGCAGGGGAGCCCGTTGGCTGTCACGGTCCTTCCGGCGTAGGCTACATGGACCGCACTCCCGACACCACTTCTCAATGGCTCTCTTCATGCCAATCCAATAGAACCTCCCTCGGAGCAGCCTCTCTAGCTTCCTCCATCCGAAGTGTCCGGCTCCATCGTGGTAGGCTCCCAGAACCATGGGCGCATCTCGCCTTGGCACCACTATCTGCTACACCAATTCATGAGTACGTGGATCGATGCTTCTCCTGCACAGCTTGCCATCATGGATAAACAGTTTGCTTCTCCCCTTCCACAGCTGTTGGGTCTCCTGTGGATCATCTGGGCCGGGATGCAACCCTGCCTGCGTCAAGAGCTCTTTCACCCGACGGACCGCGGGGTCACCATCCTGGGTTTCCGCCCACCCATGGTGGGGCAGGGGGTTCAGCGTGGCACCCGGTTGGTTTTTGTGCCTGTTCCTCACATGATGGGAGTTCTGAGTGGCTTTAGGGCGATGGAATGCAGGTAGCTCCACCTCTTCAAGTGCCTCCGGGTCTTCCTCAGCATCAGCATTTGCATTCTTGTGTCCTGCCCGGTACTTGATGGTGAAGTTGTAGTTGGACAGCCGGGCCATCCACCGCTGTTCCAAGGCCCCGAGCTTGGCGGTGTCCAGATGTGTTAACGGATTGTTATCCGTGAAGACAGTGAACTTCGCTGAGGCCAGGTAGTGTTTGAACCTCTCTGTCACGGCCCAGACGATGGCAAGGAATTCCAGCTTAAAGGAACTGTAGTTGTCAGGGTTCCTTTCCGTGGGATGAAGTTTCCTGCTGGCGTAAGCGATTACCCTCTCCATGCCCTTCTGGACCTGGGACAGCACGGCTCCCAATCCTACATTGCTGGCATCCGTGTACAGCACAAACGGTTGGTCGTATTCGGGGTAGGCCAGTACCTCTTCTCCCGTCAGTGCCGACTTCAAGCAAGTGAAGGACCCTTCCAGCCCCTCGTTCCAATCAAATGGGGTATTCTTCCCTTTGGTCTTCTTTGATTGCCCCACCAACAGGTCTTGCAAGGGCGCGGCCTTCTTGGTGAAGTCCTTAATGAACCTCCGGTAATAGCCTACCAGCCCGAGGAATTGCCGGACTTCGTGGAGGTTGCTGGGCTTCGGCCAATCCTGGATCACCGTGACCTTGTCGGGGTCTGGGGCCACTCCTTCAGCGCTCACCACATGGCCCAGGTACTGCACTTTAGGTTTCAGCAGATGACATTTGGACGGTTTCACCTTTAAGCCAAAGTTGGACAGGGCTTCAAACACCTCAGCCAGGTGTTTCAAATGGTCTTCGTAGGTCTTAGAGAAGACAATGACATCATCCAAATACAGCAGCACGGTTTCAAAGTTCTTGTGTCCCAGACAGCACTCCATCATCCTCTGGAACGTCCCCGGGGCATTGCACAATCCAAAGGGCATGTAGTTGAATTCGCAGAGACCCATCGGTGTCGTGAAGGCCGTCTTCTCTTTGTCCTCCTCCGCCATGGGAACCTGCCAGTACCCACTGGTGAGATCTAAGGTAGAGAAGTAGTTAGCAGATTTTAGGACAGCCAGAGACTCCTCTATCCTGGGCAGTGGGTATGCGTCCTTATGTGTAATGCGATTCAACTGTCTATAATCAACACACATCCTCATTGTACCATCCTTCTTTTTAACCAGGACTAATGGAGCTGCCCAGGGGCTACAACTGTCTCTCACCACCCCAGCCTCCTTCATTTCTCGCAACATGTCCTTGACACACTGGTAATGAGCTGGGGGTACAGGGCGGTATCTCTCTTTTATGGGCCGGTGATCTCCCGTGGGGATATGGTGTTGGATCCCTTTCACCTGTCCAAAATCTAAGGGGTGTTTGCTAAATACCCGCTCATACTCGTGAACCACCCTGTAAGCCCCTTGTTTTTGATGGGATGGGGTAGAGTCAGTGCCCACATGCAATTCCCGACACCAATCTTTCGTGTGCCTTGCAGAACCGTTGTCCTCCGCCACGTTTGACGGGACCAAGGGTTCAGGTGTCCTTATCACACTATTGTTGACAGTGAACAGTTTGGCGAGCGTGGCATACTTGGTGAGATGAACCAAGTATGGTGGCATACTTGGTGAGATGAATTAACATTTCACTCCTGGGGGGTATCGCAATGGGGTTTGAATCATTCACAGTGACACGGCCAATCTCACCACCAGTCAGCTCTACCTGCTGTCTCTGCATCAGAGCTCTGATTTCTTTTTGCAGGGCACGTTGTTCGCTGTGGCCAGCGGTTTCGGCTACCTGTTGCAACAAAACAATAACTTCTGCAAGACCATTTTCTATAACATTGGTACCAATAGTCATCATGGGATTACATTCTCGGCGGTCAATATCAACAATCACAATCCCCTGAGCTTTCAATTCCACCCGCCCCACTTTGATAGTGGCCTCTTTATACCCCACTTGTGGCAATGGCTGACCATTACTGGCTATTATGGTGAAATCGTCATCGGGGCCACGAGTAATATCGGTGTCCTCCCAATACCGTTTATAGAGTACATAAGGCATAGTCGTCACCTGAGAACCGGTGTCCAGCAAAGCATTCAGGGGGATGCCGTCAACCACTACAGGAAGAACTGGTCGCCCTCCAATGTATTTGGCTCTCCAATGCTGTGGGCCTGACCGTCCTATTCCTGGGGGTTGGCCCTTTGCCCCAGGGGTTGCTCGTTTAAAGGACAGTACCTTGCAAGGTGGCCCACCTGATGACAGCGGCGGCAGATGGGTCGTCCATCCTCATGGAAGCGATCGTTGGACCGGCCTCTGGTCGGCGGGGTCCTCCTCTGTCGCATCCAAGGAACATCCTCCGGTCTGGTGGCCAGCTGGATCTTCTCCTTGGGGGCCTCCTGTAGGGACCGCACCGTCCGGGCCAGGGCAGCAACGCTCTTGGTCAGCTCCTGCATCTGAAGGCGGAGTCCTGCAGGGGAGTCATCTTCTAGGCTCTGGGCATCGGCCTCGGCGGTGACTGGAACATCCGACTCCACCTCCTGGTGGTGTGTGAGAGCGGGACGCCTAGGAGGTGCTGCACGGCTAGGCTGTCGCTCCTGCCATGCCTGGATAGCTTTATCCTTGAATTGCGCAAAAGTCAAGTCTGGATTTTGCATGGCCAGGAAGTGCAGTTGACCCCGTTGGTGGCTGCACAGGAGCCCCTCAATGAACCGCTCCTTCAGGAGTTTATCCTCATCCTGCATGCTGTCAGGGTCACTCTGCTTAATGGCCCGCATCGCCTCCTGAAGATTAAGGGCATAATCCCGTAAGCTATCCTGCGGCCTCTGCTTGCACCCATAGAAAGTCAGTTTAATTTCGGTAGCAGTGCGGGTATCAAAGGTGGCTTTAAGCTTTGCAAAAACCTGCTGTGCAGTTCCCTTATCCGCGGCGGGCCAGGATTTCATTTCTCTCAGAGCCGCCCCAAAGAGTTGGTTTGTTATCAGATGAACCTTCTGAGGCTCTGTCAGGGGATAGAACTCGAGCAGGCTGCAGATCCCTTCTTTAAAGTCAGTGAATGTATGTGAATCCCAGGAGTATCGTGGGAGCCAGGCCGCCCCGGGCAGGTATGGCATAGAGAAGGGCATTATAGCCTTTGCGGTAGCGGCGGTGTCCGACTGGCTGATGGGGGCAACGGGCTCCAGGGCTGCCAGTGGTGCTATTAGGGCCGCGGCTTCGCCCGCTGCGGGGACCGGAGGTGCCCCTGCGTCCACGGCTGCGGCCGCCACCTCCTCTCCTCCCGACTCGGACATGGCTGTCCCTTCCTCCCACTAACCTGCTGGAGGTCGGAGTTCCTCTTCCGGGATTGGCGCCTTACCGCGCTTTTTCGTTCCGCGCTTCTTTTGGCCGGTTCCGCCCACGAAGCTAAGGCTCCTCCTTCCGTGCGCGGCAATGGCGAATTTTGGCGGTAAATGACAATACACAGTCCTTGCAATAAGTCACAGTAGTTCCAAGCACAGTAAATCACAGTTCCGAGGCACACATGACCTGATTCTTCAGGCTTAAGTAGATCCTGTTCGTGACGCCAAGTTGCAGCGCCCCCACTGCCGCAGGGCCGAGGGTTACCCGGTACCGGGCCTCTGAGTCTCTGCTCTGGGGTTGTCATGGTGGCTAGACCCGGTCCGTGACCCTGCTGAGGGGCGTACAGTAATAGATGTGGATGGTGGTGGTGGTGCGGTGCAGTAAATAACGAGGACACCAGGTTGCAGTCTCTTTACCTCTTTACTGAAGGCTTCAGGTGTCCAATCCAAGGCACTGTTAACCGGGCTGTCTGAGACCGGCCGGTCCGAAGGCACATCAGGAGTCCCCTTCACAGGTGGGAATCAGCGTCTACCTTCTAGCGCTTGTGTGTTGTAGTCCTTCCCTGCTGAGCACCCCGGGATAGTCCTCACAACTGCTTCTGTCTGTCTCTGATGCTCGTTCTCTCCGTCTCCCAGATGATATGGCTAGGACGCACCCGTATGACGGGGTAGGGCTGGAGTTCTTCCGGGACTCTAGAGTCGCCCCTCTCCCACAGCTGCCTCCGTTGTCTGCTTAGGTGTTTTAGTGAGACAGCCAACCTATAATTGGCTGTCCGGCCGTGGTTTGAAGTAATACTTGTAGTCTCTTACTTGCTCGGCGTTCCGGCCACCGACTGTTGCCCCTCAGAAGGATGTTGCCTCGATCTTACAGCACGACTCCTTCTGGTTCTATCACTTCTTTTCTGTGTCCCGTGCTCACTGGTTTGTGCTATTCTTAGGAGTCTGCCAGGATCCCATCCCTGACAGGTCCTCTCACTAGCTCTTCCCAGTTACTTCTCTCTGTCTTCCTGTCCAACCCCCAGTTTTACCAGAGTGTGAGGAGTGGCCTACTAGATAGAACCACTCTCCCTGGTGGCCGGAGTGTGAAGTGTAATGTGAGTGTTACCTGATCAGGTGAACTCCTTTAGTGCAATCAGACGTAACATCACCCCCCCTTAGCGGCAGAGCGACATTACTGCAACGACTAGGACTCTGGGGCGTTGCACAAACACGTCTTGATATCGTCCCAGTAGAGTTTCCACTTGCTGGATCTGTAGCAGAGTAAGGTCTGTCAGCTCTGCCCACATCTGCTCCAATATACGTATCATGAAGGGAATTATAAGTGACACTCACCGATGCTATCTCCTGGTAAGACAGGACCCGGAGAGAGCCACAGACTCCCAGGAATGTGGGGCAAGCAAGACTGGAGAGAGATTGCTTCAGGCAGGGCCGGCTCCAGGTTTTCATGGGCCCTGGGCGAAAGAGTCCCAGTGGGCCCCTTTAACACATACCACAATTCATAATGCACTGATACGGCAGAGAAATAAAGGTATAGTACAATGCCAAAGATTTCACTTACTTCTTACATTACATGAGTGATATCTATTGTACATTCTACAGTAGCTCAGAAACCGGACAGTATAATCCTCTATACAGAATAATGAGCCCCATATATTGCCCCATACAGTATAATGGCCCCATATAGTGCTCCATACATTATAATTGGCACCACATAGTCCTCTATACAGAATAATGAGCCCCATATAATACTCCATACAGTATAATGGGCACCACAGAGTGCTCTATACAGAATGAGCCGCATATATTGCTCCATACGGAATTGACCCCATATAATGCTCCATACAGTATAGTGAGCCACATATAATTCTCCATACAGTATATGATGGGCCCCATCTATTGCTCCTTATATAATGGGCCTCATATAATGCTCCATATGTAATTGGCCCCATATACTGCTCCATATTGAATTGGCCCCATAAGATGCTCCATATTAAATTGGCCCCATATAATGCTCCCTATAGAATTGGCTTCATAAGATGCTCCCTATATTATTGACCCCATAAGATACTCCATATAGAATTAGCCCCATATAATGCTCCATATATGGGCCCCTTCTGATGGTCCCCATATATTGCTCCAAATATTAAAAAAAAAAATGAAATACTCACCTCTCATTGCTTGACGCTGCTCTGCTCTGGACTCCTCACCGTCAGCGTCTTCCTGCTCTCTGTGCTGCGACTGCTCAGGCAGAGGGCACGCACTGGTGACATCATTGCGCCCTCTGAACCTGAACGTCACAGTCAGAGGATGGAAGACTCTGCAGCGCTCGAACTGGGAGAGATAAGTATTGCAAGTGCCGGGGCCCAGAGCAGACGGGGGTCCACTCGCAGGGGCCGGCACTATAGCGTGCCAGTGTCCCTGACGGCGAGTGGGCCCCCTGCCTGCTCAGGGCCCCGGCACTTGCCCGGGTGCTGACGCCGGCCCTGGCTTCAGGATTGACAGGACCTGAAGCACCTGACTGCTGAGGGGCGTAGCGTAAACTCCAGGGAGCTAGAAACTGAAGGAAAACTCCTAGAAAGGTAACTAAAGAACAGAGCTACCAAGGGGCACAGACAGAGACATAAACAGATCAGGCCGGGGTCAGAGCATGGAATAGCATAATGGTACCAAGGGACTAGTCAGAAAGGATAGTAGGGGCAAGCAGAGGTCAATACCAAACGGACAGAGAAAGTACAGAGACGGAATCCAACAAACAGTATCCAGAGAACAGACCGAGTCAAAAAGCCAAGGGATCAAGCAAACCAGCACACAGCATAAAACTCACTCAGGGGTCAATACACTTAGCCAAGGGCAGAAGTGTCACTGACAAAGGAAACTCCCAGATGTAGGCTATAAAAGTCCACCCAGGATCAGTGTGAGGCTACAGGAATTAACCCTAGAACAACCGACCCAGAACAAACCATGACAGTACCACCCTCTCAACGGGGGGGGGGGCACTGGACCCGAGGCTTACCAGGATACCTAGAATGAAATGCACGAACCAAACGATTTGCGTGTACCAAACGGGCCGTAACCCAGGACCTGTCCTTCAGCCCATACCCCTTCCAATTAACCAGATACTGTACTGACCACCGCACCAACCTTGAATCCATGATCTGATCAATCTCATATTCCATGTGTCCCTCAACCAAAACAGGAGGAGCAGCAGACCCGAACTCCCCCCGAACTGCCACAAAAGGTTTCAGTAAGGATTTATGGAAGACGTTAGTGATTTTGAATGAGACTGGTAGACACAAGCTGTATGCTACTGAATTGATCTTTTCCACAATCTTGTATGGGCCAATGAACTTGGGGCCCAACTTGGCTGATGGAACCTTCAACTTAATGTTTCGCATGGAGAGAAAACTTTGTCCCCAACCCAAAACACAGGACCTGGGGTTCTTTTTCTGTCAGCGAAAAATGTATATCTCCCTTGAGACCTGGAGATATTCCGCTGGACCTCCGCCCACGTATTCTTTAATCGCTGAATAGAACCCTCAGCCCTGGGACACTCAGAATCCAAACGAGAAAACTCGCCGAAATGTGGAATAAATCCATAATTGATCATGAAAGGAGACATACCAGTAGCTTGGCTCGCCCGACTATTGAAGGCGAACTCCACCAACGGCAGTAGATCACACCAGTCATTCTGTCTCGCGGAAGTCAGACATCTGAGGATCTGTTCCAGAGACTGATTAGTCCGTTCTGTCTGACCATTGCTCTCTGGGTGGTATGCAGAAGAAAAGGACAGAGAAATCCCCAATTTTTTACAGAAAGCATTCCAAACCTTTGCCACAAACTGCACCCCATGATCAGACACCACATTCAAGGGTACCCCATGCAACCGGATCACATGCTGCAAAAACAATCTGGACAAAGTCTCAGCTGAGGTTAGTGCGACCAAAGGTACAAAATGAGCCTGCTTCGAGAACCTGTCCACCACTACCCATACCACCGTATTGCCCCTAGACAAGGGAAGATTGGTAATAAAGTTCATGGACAAGTGAGTCCATGGCCTTTTGGGAACTGCCAAGGGCATAAGTTCCCCAGCCGGCTGGCTGTGTGAGTTTTTAGAACGAGCGCAGACCCCACAACAAGAAATGAATCTTTTAACATCAGAACTTAGAGTAGGCCACCAAAGATCTTAGCCACCGCTAGGCGCGTGGCCGAGATACCAGGGTGAGCCCTAAGCTTGGATTCACGAAACTCCTGCAGGAGTTTAAGCCGAAGTTGCAACGGGACAAACAACTTACCCCCAGGCTTGGCAGCAGGAGCCAGAGACTGGGCCCCCTCAATCTCCTGTTCCAACTCAGACGAGACTCCTGTCAACACTACCCCAGGGAGAAGTATGGAGGACGGTGGCTCAGGGGGAGGCACCGGAAGAAAACTACGAGATAAGGCATCAGCCTTCATATTCTTTGACCCCGGACAAAACATAATTGTAAACTGAAAACGGGAGAAAAAAAGTGACCAACGGGCCTGTCTGGGTATAAGTCTTTTAGCAGACTTGATATACGATAAATTTTTATAGTCGGTAATCACAGTGACCGGGTGACTGACCCCCTCCAAAAAGTGCCTCCATTCTTCAAACACCAATTTGACTTCAAGAAGCTCTCTATTGCCTACATCATAATTCCTTTCAGCAGCAGAGAACTTCCTGGAAAAAACCCACATGGCCTGAGGTTGGTCAGAATGACGGGCCCTTGGGACAACACAGCACTAGTGTTGAGCGATACCGTCCGATACTTGAAAGTATCGGTATCGGAAAGTATCGGCCGATACCGGCAAAGTATCGGATCCAATCCGATACCGATACCCGATACCAATACAAGTCAATGGGACTCAAGTATCGGACGGTATTCCTGATGGTTCCCAGGGTCTGAAGGAGAGGAAACTCTCCTTCAGGCCCTGGGATCCATATAAATGTGTAAAAGAAAGAATTAAAATAAAAAATATCGCTATACTCACCTCTCCGACGCAGCCTGGACCTCAGCGAGGGAACCGGCAGCGTTGTTTGTTTAAAATTCGCGCTTTTACTTGGTTACGTGAAGTCCCGGCTTGTGATTGGTCAGGGCGGCCATGTTGCCGGGACGCGGACCAATCACAGCAAGCCGTGACGAAATTACGTCACGGCTTGCTGTGATTGGTCCGCGTCCCGGCAACATGGCCGCCATTAACCAATCACAAGCCGGGACGTCACGGGAGGCTGGACACGCGCCCATTTTAAAAAGCGCGCGTGTCCAGCCTCCAGTGACGTCCCGGCTTATGATTGGTCACGGCGCCATGTTGCTGGGACGCGGACCAATCACAGCAAGCCGTGACGAAATTACGTCACGGCTTGCTGTGATTGGTCCGCGTCCCGGCAACATGGCCGCCATTAACCAATCACAAGCCGTGACGTCACGGGAGGCTGGACACGCGCGCTTTTTAAAATGGGCGCGTGTCCAGCCTCCCGTGACGTCCCGGCTTGTGATTGGTTGCGCCGCGGTCAACCAATCACAAGCCGGGAGGCTGGACACGCGCCCATTGCCTCCCGTGACGTCCCGGCTTGTGATTGGTTGCGCCGCGGTCAACCAATCACAAGCCGGGAGGCTGGACACGCGCGCATTTTAAAATTTTAAAATGGGCGCGTGTCCAGCCTCCCGGCTTGTGATTGGTTGACCGCGGCGCAACCAATCACAAGCCGGGACGTCACGGGAGGCTGGACACGCGCCCATTTTAAAAAGCGCGCGTGTCCAGCCTCCCGTGACGTCACGGCTTGTGATTGGTTAATGGCGGCCATGTTGCCGGGACGCGGACCAATCACAAAGCCGGGACGTAATTTTAAAATCCTTAAGGACCTGAAATTACGTCACGGCTTGCTGTGATTGGTTGCGTCTCCCATGTGACTGCGACGCAACCAATCACAACGCCGGAACGTAATTTTAAAATCCTGAAGGACCTGAAATTACGTCACGGCTTGCTGTGATTGGTTGCGTCCCGGTCACATGGGCGGCACGCAACCAATCACAAGCCGGGACTCACGTAAAGGAAAGAAAAGCGCGAATTTTAAACAAAGAACGCTGCCGCTTCCCTCGGTAAGGTGCAGGCTGCGTCGGAGAGGTGAGTATAGCAATATTTTTTATTTTAATTCTCTCTTTTACACATTTTTACATTAATGTTGTTTCGATACCGATACCCGATATCACAAAAATATCGGATCTCGGTATCGGAATTCCGATACAGCAAGTATCGGCCGATACCCGATACTTGCAGTATCGGAATGCTCAACACTACACAGCACCCACCCCCACCTCAGAGGCATTTACTTCCGCAATAAATGGTTTGGACAGATCTGGCTGTACCAAAACCAGGGCATCAGTAAAGCATTTCTTCAGAGCAACAAAGGCCTCTTTTGCGGGCGAGGACCAATTTTTCACATCTGCACCTTTGCGTGTTAAATCTGTGAGTGGTTTGACTACCTGCGAAAACCCCAGAATAAATTTACAATAATTGGCGAACCCCAAGAAGCGCTGGAGCCCTTTATGATCTTGGGATTGCACCCAATCAGCAATGGCCTGCACCTTCTTGGTGTCCATACGAAAACCCTCACAGGACACAATCAACCCCAAAAAAGATAACTCTTGAACAAAAAACAAACATTTCTCCAATTTAGCAAACAGATGATTTTCCCTAAGTCTTTGGAGGACGGTTCATACATGAATCAGATGAGACTGACTGTCAGATGAATATATCAGAATATCATCTCTAAGATCAGCAAATACAACATTGATGAAATTCTGAAATATGGTGGGGACGTTGGTAAGACCAAATGGCATGACTAAATGTTCAAAAAGTCCCTCAGACGTGAGGAACGCAGTTTTCCATTCGTCCCCCTCCCGGACTCTTATCAAATTATATGCTCCCTGAAGATCCAGTTTGGAGAACCATTTAGCCCCTGATAGTTGATTACATAAATCAGGAATTAACGGAAGGGGATACGTATTCCGTATACTGTTATCTTAGTAAGTTCACGAAAGTGGAGACAGGGACGTAAACTGCCATCTTTTCTTTTTACAAAAAAGAACCCCACTGCCACAGGTGAGACAGAGGGACATATATGTCCCTTGGGAAGACTTTCTGCAATATAATTTTTCATAGCTAAGCGCTCCGGGACAGAGAAATTAAACAGACGGGCTTTAGGTAGTTTAGCCCCCGGGACTAACTCGATGGCGCAATCAAAAGGTCTATGTGGCGGCAACGTCTCGGCCTCGCTTTCTGAGAACACATCTTCAAAGTCTATCAGGTACTTCGGAATACCTATCAGCTCGACAGATGACACAGACACAGATTTGACAGGTTCAACCAACAGTGCAGATTTATAACATAACTTAGAACAATTAGACCCCCATTGAACAATCTCCCCTGTTTTCCAATTAATAACTGGGTTATGGCGTTGTAACCAGGGCATGCCCAACACCAACCCCTCTGACAGATTGTCCAGAACTAAACAATTTAACTTTTCCTCGTGAGCAGTGCTCACTCTGAGCGAAAACAAATCAGACATAAAGATAATTCCCTCTTTCATGAGGGGGAGGAGTCAATGGCCACCACCTTGATCGGAGTCTTGAGCCTAGCTGTCCCTATCTTGCAACATGTGACCAATTGGGAGTCAATCAGATTGATGGATGACCTGCAGTCCACAAACGCTGTAGAGAAAGAAGAACAACCGTCCACTAACAGTTCCACATGAAGCAACACGAGGAAAAGTGTACCTGCGGGTCTGAGTAGTCTCCTCGATAACTACCCAGACCTAGTTGTTTTCCGCCAACCGAGTCGATGATGGGCAGGAAGGACACTCCTTCTTCCAATGTCCAGCTTCACCGCAGTAGAAGCATAACCGCTTTTTCCACCGGCGTTTTCTCTCTTTTTCCTTTAAGGTGAGAGCGCCTACTTCCATGGGCTCAGGAACAGTCTCTTTTCCACTGGGAAACATCTGAGTCTCCACCTGCATCACCCCTCTGACCCACAACCTGCGGTCCTTCCGGACGGCCTGAGTCATGGCATCCTTGAAAGAGTTTGGTGGGGGCCTGGGGTGTAACGCCAGGGTATCTTGCAGCCGCTTGGACAAGCCTCTATGAAAGAGTCCTCGGAGAGCATCATCATCCCAAGAAACCTCCGTGGCCCAGTGGTGGAACTCCATACAGAACCACTCGGCAGAGTGTTTCCCCTGACAGACACTCATCACCTTGTCCTCTGCCAATCGCATTCGGTCAGGCTCATCATATATGTGCCCGAGGGCCTCAAAGAACGCATTCACCGACTCTCTCTCAGGGCGGTGGGAGAAAGGGAGAATGCCCAAGCCTGCAGGGGACCTCCTTAACAGGGACATGACGACCCCTACCCTCTGACTTTCATCCTCAGAGGACCGTGGTCTCAAATTGAAGAAGAGTTTACAACCCACTTTGAAAACCCTAAACTCCTTCTTGTTCCCAGAAAAAAAGTCAGGCAATTTAACAGGAAGTTCTGGGGACACCAGCGCAACGTCACTCGCTATAGCCCCCTGAAGATCAGAAGATAATGCCCCCTGCACAGTCTCAGTGACCTGCCGCTGAGAACGAGCAAGGGCCTGCTGCTCCAGAAGCCTGAAACATCTGACTCAGTTTTTTCACCTGTTCAGATAAAGACTGTATGGGATCTATAACCCTCCCCACAACACCCGCCCCAAACTCAGCAGTGAAACAGAAATAACTTAGTGGTCAGTGATAATATCATGAAGGGAGTTATATGTGATGCTATCTCCTGGGAAGACAGGATCCAGAGAGAGCCACAGACTCCCAGGAATGCGGGGCAAGCAAGACTGGAGAGAGATTTCTTCAGGCTTAAGTATCGCAAGTGCCGGGGCCCGGAGCAGACGGGGGTCCACTCGTGGGGGCCGGCACTATAGCGCACCAGTGTCCCTGACGGCGAGTGGGCCCCCTGCCTGCTCAGGGCCCCGGCACTTGGCCGGGTGCTGACGCCGGCCCTGGCTTCAGGCCTGACAGGACCTGAAGCACCTGACTGCTGAGGGGCGTGGCTTAAACTCCAGGGAGATAGAAGCTAAAGGAAAACTCCTAAATAGGTAACTAAAGAACAGAGCTATGAAGGGGTACAGACAAATACATAAACAGACGGACAGAGAAAGTACAGAGACGGAATATAATGTTCCATATATAATAGGCCATATAAAATGCTCCATATATAATTAGTCCCATAAGATGCTTCATATATTATTGGCCCCATATACTGCTCCATATGTAATTGGCCCCATATACTGCTCCATATTGAATTGGCCCCATAAGATGCTCCATATTAAATTGGCCCCATATAATGCTCCCTATAGAATTGGCTTCATAAGATGCTCCCTATATTATTGGCCCCATAAGATACTCCATATAGAATTAGCCCCATATAATGCTCCATATATGGGCCCCTTCTGATGGTCCCCATATATTGCTCCAAATATAAAAAAAAAATGAAATACTCACCTCTCATTGCTTGACGCTGCTCTGCTCTGGACTCCTCACCGTCAGCGTCTTCCTGCTCTCTGTGCTGCGACTGCTCAGGCAGAGGGCGCGCACTGGTGACATCATCGCGCCCTCTGAACCTGAACGTCACAGTCAGAGGATGGAAGACTCTGCAGCGCTGGAACTGGGAGAGGTAAGTATCGCAAGTGCCGGGGCCCGGAGCAGACGGGGGTCCACTCGCAGGGGCCGGCACTATAGCGCGCCAGTGTCCCTGATGGCAAGTGGGCCCCCTGCCTGCTCAGGGCCCCGGCACTTGCCCGGGTGCTGACGCCGGCCCTGGCTTCAGGATTGACAGGACCTGAAGCACCTGACTGCTGAGGGGCATAGCTTAAACTCCAGGGAGCTAGAAACTGAAGGAAAACTCCTAGAAAGGTAACTAAAGAACAGAGCTACCAAGGGGCACAGACAGAGACATAAACAGATCAGGCCGGGGTCAGAGCATGGAATAGCATAATGGTACCAAGGGACTAGTCAGAAAGGATAGTAGGGGCAAGCAGATGTCAATACCAAACGGACAGAGAAAGTACAGAGACGGAATCCAACAAACAGTATCCAGAGAACAGACCGAGTCAAAAAGCCAAGGGATCAAGCAAACCAGCACACAGCATAAAACTCGCTCAGGGGTCAATACACTTAGCCAAGGGCAGAAGTGTCACTGACAAAGGAAACTCCCAGATGGAGGCTATAAAATGTCCACCCAGGATCAGTGGGAGGCTACAGGAATTAACCCTAGAAGAACCGACCCAGACAAACCATAACAATACGATGTCCTTCCCAGATATGCTGAGGTTCTGGTGTCAGAGTTGTATCCACATGACGGTCCAAGAGTCTCCCTGCTTCACCGTCAACTGCATGGCCTGAGGTGGTATTGCTTCTTCCGGCATGCCCATAATTCGAGCCACCTCACTTCTGGGAGTTAGAGTGATGTTACCTTCTCCCAAATTGACACAGCATTGTTGTGAATTCTGCTCTTGGGCTCCCTCCGGTGGTTATAAGTGGTAGCGCTGCTGTCTTTGGATCGCTGCATTCATCAGGTGTGTCCACTTATTGCAATTCTGACTGGGCTATTTAGTCTTGCTTGACCCTTTAGTCAGTGCCAGTTGTCCATTGTTCCTGGAGGATTCACATCCCTGCCTGGTCTCTCCTGCTTTGCTGTTCATTTCAACAAAAATAAGTTCTGGCCTTGTTTTTTGCAGTCCACATGCTGTGGGCCTTATTGTTCAGTTCTTTTCCATGTTTTATATTGGTCATAAAGAGGGCATAGAGGCGGTAGCTTACTTCTTGGATAAGAACAGCTCCACGGATAGAGGACATGACTCTTTTTTACTTGATCTTTTGACATTTGTCCTTCACCATAATTTCTTTCTTTTTGATAGAGTCTATTACCTGCAGCGATCAGGCGTGGCGATGGGCGCGAAGTGTGCACCAGCCTATGCTAACACCTTTTTAGGCTGGTGGGAGGAGAAATTTGTCTATCCCTTACCCTCCTTCGCAGCCCACGTACACGCCTGGTTTCGCTTTATAGACGATGTCTTCATTCTCTGGAGAGGTACAGAGGGGGAATGTATAGAATTTTTTAAGGTTTTAAATTCTAACCCCTACAACATCTTCCAAACCTATTCCATCTCTGACAGAGAAATCACCTTTCTGGATTTGAAGATCTTTCCTTATGAGAATCGCCTGGCGACAAATCTGTTTCGCAAACCTACGGTGACCAATGCGCTTCTGGAATTCTCCAGTTTCCATCCTTGGCACACCAAGGTGGGTGTACCTACAGGGCAGTTTTTGCGTGTAAGACATAACTGTACCCGTGACTCTGATTTTTCAACCCAGGCTCGAGATTTGTCTTCCCGTTTTAAGCAAAGGGGTTACCCTCGACGTATTATTTCTACAGCCTATCAAAGAGCGAAAGGGCAGGACCAGAAGTCCCTTTTATCATCTGGAAGACAACGCCAGGAGACGCAGACTAGATTCATCACCGACTTCAATAACAGCTGGAAGCAGGTCAGTGATATTTTATGCAGGCATTGGCCAATTTTACGAGCAGATCTTCAAACAATGGAAGTTACGAGTGACAGACCTTTTATGACAGCCAGACGGGCACCAAACTTGAGGGATATATTGACGAGGAGCCACTTTAAAAGATCTACGGTGAGGCTAAATAGAGGTATTATCCTGAGGGGCTCATTTCCATGCGGAGGATGTAATGTCTGTCCCCACATGGCTCCTACTCGTGACCTTTTTGTCCATCCTACAGTTCTGAGTAGACATCCCTTGAAAACATATATCAACTGCAGATCTAGGGATGTAATTTATGCCCTTATTTGCCCGTGCAAAATGGTGTACGTGGGGCAAACCTCGCAGGAACTGAGGAAACGTACACAGAAACATATTTCTACAATACACTTAGCAACCTCAGACCTTAAGAAGGGCAGAACACTTACCCCAGTGGCCGAGCACTTTTTAAATCAACATCGGGGTTCTTCCACTAACCTTAGGATGGTGGGCCTACAAAAACTCGCCCCCAATGAGAGAGGAGGAGACAGTCGTAAGCTCCTCTTACAAATGGAGTCCAGATGGATTTTTGAGCTACAATCAGTGGCTCCCTCGGGCCTCAATGAGGAACTTCTCTTCACAGGGTTTTTGGGCAATTGAACCCCTACAGCAACACCTATTGTTTTACACTAACGCCACATATCTTCTCTTTCTTTCATCAGCCTCTTCTGGCAGCCATTTCTGCCTACTCGGATCCACATCTCTACTTGCTGGCTATCATTTGCTCTCCTGTACGTGACCTTTGGATATTACGGTTTTCTGACTTTCCATAGCAATTTGGGGTTGGGCACTGTCCGACATCCACGGACTTCAATCTGGAAGCATGCGACTATCGGATACGTCCTTGCTGAGATTACCCTTCTGGTAGAATCTATGAAACAGGGATTGGAGGCATCTACTCATTCTGTGAATAATGGACCTGTGGACCAAGTCTCTATGGACACTGTCATGTTCATTCTCTGGATATCTAAGAAGGAAACCAAGTATACCCCGCTATTAGCAGGACTTGTGCCCCCTTTTTGGGAGTCCGGCGCTTGAAAACAAAGAGGAAACATCTTGATTATGTGTCCTATTTCGCAATATATTAGATGTCTTCCATATTGTCTCTCTTGTATCTATATCTTTATTCATATATGGCCATTTGGCTTGCATGCATATGTATACTTGTTTATACTGCTGTATTAACCATATATTTTACTCCCGTGCTCTCTAGGTTGCCTCATGTTCCTCCATTTTCTTTGGAGCCCTCATTAGCACTATTTTCGACGTTATCTTTTGCGACAATTGCACTGCGTGCCTCTACTTTTCCTACCTGGCCTGTCTCCTTTGCTCAGCGCTTGCGCAACACGGCTCGTTACCAGAGCCGTGTGTGCGCATGCGCAACTCCCTCTCCATGGAGATTTCTATGATTTCCGCCCAGCTCCCCTCCATTTCCGGTCGGCGTCTGTAATGCGGTTCACGTCTCCCTTCTCCAAGGCGACTCAGCGGCTGGCACTTTAGGTAATTATGTTTTCAGTATATAACGTGGGCGGTTCACCACACAAACCCACTTCCCCTGACGAAGCCGCTCTTTATTTCCAGCTGACCATCTCCGGCATGTGGGCTCTAGGTGACCTCTATAGCCTTATACTCTTGTGGCTCTGACTTACTCCTGTTTCAGGTTGAGTAGGTACGGTATGATGCCGTTTCTTTGCATACTTAGCAGTGTTATTCTGCCTACTCGTTATTTTTCCTTTCTCTTCTTGGCTATAGAGCATAGAGACCCATTATACATATTGTTCTGAACTTCCCTTATCATTGTTCGGTTCACTTTATTGGGTCCTGACTATTGTGCTGGTACATACGAGCTGGTTCAGCTGAGTATATTAGTGTATTTTACACACACTCTTTATTTTGTATATTTACTTCAATTGGGGTGTTATGTACTCATCTGTGCATTTTTTAAATGTTTTTATGTTGTTTGTTGTGGTGTTCTAATAAACGTTTTTCATATTTTTCTATATCACGTGGTTGTGCGGGCCTACTTTAGTCCAATCTCTTTCTTCTTTGCTGTGGTCATGTATATTATTGGACTTGGCACTGCACCCCTACTCATAACGAGTACACAGCTAGAGTGCACCCTTTTTCTATAGTTTCACACTTATTGCAATTCTGACTGGGCTATTTAGTCTTGCTTGACCCTTTAGTCAGTGCCAGTTGTCCATTGTTCCTGGAGGATTCACATCCCTGCCTGGTCTCTCCTGCTTTGCTGTTCATTTCAACAAAAATAAGTTCTGGCCTTGTTTTTTGCAGTCCACATGCTGTGGGCCTTATTGTTCAGTTCTTTTCCATGTTTTATCTTGTCCAGCTTGGTCTGTATAAGGATTTGTTCAGCCAAGCTGGTATCTCTGGAGATGCAGATATACCCTCCATATCTTTAGTTAGATGTGGAGATTTTGTATTTTCTGTGGTGGATATTTTCTAGTGTTTTATACTGACCGCATAGTACTCTGTCCTATCCTTTCTATTTAGCTACAGCGGCCTCCTTGCTAAATCCTGATTTCAGTCTTCGTATGTTATTTCCCTCTCCTCTCACAGTCAATATTTGTGGGGGGCTGTCTATCCTTTGGGGATTTTCTCTGAGGCAAGATAGTTTTCCCTTTTCTATCTCTAGGGGTATTTAGTCCTCCGGCTGTGTCGAGATGTCTAGGGAGTGTTAGGTACATTCCACGGCTACTTCTAGTTGCGGTGTTAAGTTCAGGGTCTGGGGTTAGTACAGGTATCACCTTCTCCAGAGTACGTCTCATGCTGCTCCTAGGCCACCAGATCATAACAGTACAACTGGCCAACAATGAGTTAATCGCATCTCAGAAGAAGGGAAGGAAAGTGCTGAGCCATTTTTTTTTCTGTAGTCTGTTGTGTCTTTTCTTCCCTCTTTACCTCTGGGTGGCTCAGGAGTTTGGCGCTGGCATGGATGTTCAGGGATTGGCTTCTCGTGTGGATCAACTTGCTGCTACAGTACAGGGTATTTCCGATTATATCGTTCAGACTCCGGTTTTAGAGCCTAGAATTCCAACTCCTGATTTGTTTTTTCGGGACAGGTCCAAATTTTTGAGCTTTAAAAATAACTGTAAACTGTTTTTTGCTCTGAAACCCCGTTCCTCTGGTGATCCCACCCAGCAGGTTAAAATTGTCATCTCTCTGCTGCGTGGTGATCCTCAGGATTGGGCATTTTCCCTGGAATCTGGGAATCCGGCTTTGCTTAATGTAGACACCTTCTTTCAGGCGCTAGAGTTATTGTATGATGAACCTAATTCAGTGGATCATGCTGAGAAGACCTTGTTGGCCCTGTGTCAGGGTCAAGAAGTGGCAGAATCGTATTGCCAGAAATTTAGAAAATGGTCTGTGCTGACTAAATGGAATGAGGATGCCTTGGCAGCAATTTTCAGAAAGGGTCTTTCTGAATCCGTTAAAGATGTTATGGTGGGGTTCCCCACGCCTGTGGGTCTGAGTGATTCTATGTCTCTGGCCATTCAGATTGATCGGCGCTTGCACGAGCGCAGAGTTGTGCACACTATGGCGTTGTCTTCCGAGCGGAGTCCTGAGCCTATGCAGTGTGATAGGATTGTGTCTAGAGCTGAACGACAAGGATTCAGACGTCAGAATGGGTTGTGTTTTTACTGCGGCGATTCTGCTCATGTTATTTCTGATTGCCCTAAGCGTACCAAGAGAATCGCTAGTTCCGTTACCATCAGTACTGTACAACCTAAATTTCTGTTATCTGTGACCCTGATCTGCTCATTATCGTCATTTTCTGTCATGGCATTTGTGGATTCAGGCGCTGCTTTAAACTTAATGGACTTAGAATTTGCCAGACGTTGTGGTTTCCCATTGCAGCCTTTGCAGAGTCCTATTCCTTTGAGGGGCATTGATGCTACACCGTTGGCTAAAAATAAACCTCAGTTTTGGACACAGCTGACCATGTGCATGGCGCCAGCCCATCAGGAAGATTGTCGTTTTCTGGTGTTGCATAATTTGCATGATGCTATTGTACTGGGTTTCCCATGGTTACAGGTGCATAATCCGGTATTGGATTGGAAATCTATGTCTGTGACTAGTTGGGGTTGTCAGGGGGTTCATGGTGACGTTCCTTTGATGTCAATTTCCTCCTCCCCCTCTTCTGAAATTCCTGAGTTTTTGTCAGATTTCCAGGATGTATTCGATGAGCCCAAGTCCAGTTCCCTTCCACCGCATAGGGACTGTGATTGTGCTATTGACTTGATTCCAGGCTGTAAGTTCCCTAAGGGCCGACTTTTCAACCTGTCTGTGCCAGAACATGCCACCATGCGGAGTTATGTTAAGGAGTCTTTGGAAAAGGGGCATATTCAGCCATCTTCTTCACCATTGGGAGCAGGTTTTTTTTTGTTGCCAAGAAGGATGGCTCCTTGAGACCCTGTATTGATTATCGCCTCTTGAATAAGATCACGGTCAAATTCCAATACCCTTTGCCTTTGCTTTCTGATTTGTTTGCTAGGATTAAGGGGGCTAGTTGGTTTACTAAGATTGACCTTCGAGGGGCATATAATCTTGTTCGTATTAAGCAGGGTGACGAATGGAAAACTGCGTTTAATACGCCCGAAGGCCATTTTGAATACTTTGCGATGCCATTCGGGCTCTCTAATGCTCCATCTGTGTTTCAGTCCTTCATGCATGACATATTTCGGAATTATCTTGATAAATTCATGATTGTATATTTGGATGATATTTTGATTTTTTCAGATGATTGGGAGTCTCATGTGAAGCAAGTCAGGATGGTATTTCAGATCCTTCATGATAATGCTTTGTTTGTGAAGGGGTCTAAGTGCCTCTTCGGAGTACAGAAGGTTTCTTTTTTGGGCTTCATTTTTTCTCCCTCATCTATAGAAATGGATCCGGTTAAGGTTCAGGCCATTCATGATTGGATCCAGCCCACATCCGTGAAGAGCCGTCAGAAATTTTTGGGCTTTGCTAATTTTTATCACCGTTTCATTGCCAACTTCTCCAGTGTGGTTAAACCCCTGACCGATTTGACGAAGAAAGGCGCTGATGTGACGAATTGGTCCTCTGCGGCTGTTTCTGCCTTTCAGGAGCTTAAACGCCGATTTACTTCTGCCCCTGTGTTGTGTCAGCCGGATGTTTCTCTTCCATTTCAGGTTGAGGTTGACGCTTCTGAGATTGGGGCAGGGGCCATTTTGTCTCAGAGGAATTCTGATGGTTCCTTGATGAAACCGTGTGCCTTCTATTCTTGAAAGTTTTCGCCTGCGGAACGCAATTATGATGTCGGCAATCGTGAGTTGTTGGCTATGAAGTGGGCATTTGAGGAGTGGCGACATTGGCTTGAGGGGGCCAAGCACCGTATTGTGGTCTTGACTGATCATAAGAATCTGATTTACCTCGAGTCTGCCAAGCGGCTGAATCCTAGACAGGCCCGATGGTCCCTGTTTTTCTCCCGTTTTGATTTTGTGGTCTCGTATCTTCCGGGTTCTAAGAATGTTAAGGCTGATGCCCTCTCTAGGAGCTTTTTGCCTGATTCTCCTGGGGTCCTTGAGCCGCTCGGCATTTTGAAGGAAGGGGTGATTCTTTCTGCCATCTCCCCTGATTTACGACGGGTTGTTCAGGAATTTCAGGCTGATAAACCTGACCGCTGTCCAGTGGGGAAACTGTTTGTTCCTGACAGATGGACTAGTAAAGTGATTTCTGAGGTTCAATGTTCTGTGTTGGCTGGCCATCCTGGGATTTTTGGTACCAGAGATTTGGTTGGTAGGTCCTTTTGGTGGCCTTCTTTGTCACGGGATGTGCGTTCTTTTGTGCAGTCCTGTGGGACTTGTGCGCGAGCCAAGCCTTGCTGTTCCCGCGCTAGTGGGTTGCTTTTGCCTTTGCCGGTCCCTGAGAGGCCTTGGACGCTTATTTCTACGGATTTTATTTCAGATCTTCCGGTTTCCCAGAGGATGTCGGTTATCTGCGTGGTTTGTGACCGGTTTTCTAAGATGGTTCATTTGGTACCTTTACCTAAATTGCCTTCCTCTTCTGATTTGGTTCCATTGTTTTTTCAACATGTGGTTTGTTTGCATGGTATTCCGGAGAATATTGTGTCCGATAGAGGTTCCCAGTTTGTTTCTAGGTTTTGGCGGGCCTTTTGTGCTAGGCTGGGCATTGATTTATCTTTTTCTTCCGCATTTCATCCTCAGACAAATGGCCAAACCGAGCGAACTAATCAGACTTTGGAAACTTATTTGAGATGCTTTGTGTCTGCTGATCAGGATGATTGGGTGGCTTTCTTGCCATTGGCCGAGTTTGCCCTTAATAATCGGGCTAGTTCTGCTACTTTGGTTTCGCCCTTCTTTTGTAATTCTGGTTTTCATCCTCGTTTTTTTTCAGGGCAGGTTGAGCCTTCTGATTGTCCTGGGGTGGACTCTGTGGTTGACAGGTTGCAACAAATTTGGGCTCATGTTGTGGACAATTTGGTGTTGTCTCAGGAGGAGGCTCAGCGTTTTGCTAACCGTCATCGGTGTGTTGGTTCCCGGCTTCGGGTTGGGGATTTGGTCTGGTTGTCTTCCCGTCATGTTCCTATGAAGGTTTCTTCCCCTAAGTTCAAGCCTCGGTTTATTGGTCCTTATAGGATTTCTGAGATTATCAATCCAGTGTCTTTTCGTTTGGCCCTTCCAGCCTCTTTTTCCATCCATAATGTTTTTAATAGATCTTTGTTGCGGAAATATGTGGTGCCCGTTGTTCCCTCCATTGATCCTCCTGCCCCGGTGTTGATTGATGGGGAGTTGGAGTATGTGGTTGAGAAGATTTTGGATTCTTGTTTTTTGAGATGGAAGCTTCAGTATCTTGTCAAATGGAAGGGTTATGGCCAGGAGGATAATTCTTGGGTTGTTGCCTACGATGTTCATGCTGACGATTTGGTTCGTGCCTTTCATTTGGCTTGTCCTGATCGGCCTGGGGGCTCTGGTGAGGGATCGGTGACCCCTCCTCAAGGGGGGGGTACTGTTGTGAATTCTGCTCTTGGGCTCCCTCCGGTGGTTATAAGTGGTAGCGCTGCTGTCTTTGGATCGCTGCATTCATCAGGTGTGTCCACTTATTGCAATTCTGACTGGGCTATTTAGTCTTGCTTGACCCTTTAGTCAGTGCCAGTTGTCCATTGTTCCTGGAGGATTCACATCCCTGCCTGGTCTCTCCTGCTGTGCTGTTCATTTCAACAAAGATAAGTTCTGGCCTTGTTTTTTGCAGTCCACATGCTGTGGGCCTTATTGTTCAGTTCTTTTCCATGTTTTATCTTGTCCAGCTTGGTCTGTATAAGGATTTGTTCAGCCAAGCTGGTATCTCTGGAGATGCAGATATACCCTCCATATCTTTAGTTAGATGTGGAGATTTTGTATTTTCTGTGGTGGATATTTTCTAGTGTTTTATACTGACCGCATAGTACTCTGTCCTATCCTTTCTATTTAGCTAGAGCGGCCTCCTTTGCTAAATCCTGATTTCAGTCTGCGTATGTTATTTCCCTCTCCTCTCACAGTCAATATTTGTGGGGGGCTGTCTATCCTTTGGGGATTTTCTCTGAGGCAAGATAGTTTTCCCTTTTCTATCTCTAGGGGTATTTAGTCCTCCGGCTGTGTTGAGATGTCTAGGGAGTGTTAGGTACATTCCACGGCTACTTCTAGTTGCGGTGTTAAGTTCAGGGTCTGCGGTTAGTACAGGTACCACCTTCTCCAGAGTACATCTCATGCTGCTTCTAGGCCACCAGATCATAACACAGCATACTGGGATAGTCCCATCACGTACAATGGCTAGTGTTCGCGCCACAAGGAGTCCTGGGGGTAATTGTTCCATAGTAGCTTGTTCAATCTGGATTTCAACTCCTTCTAGTGGGGTACAAGCCCGTACAGGCAGTTTAAGCACGGTTTGTCCTGGTGGCAGAATGAGCTTAGCAGAGGCTGAGACGATCACTTTTCCCAACGTTCCTCCGCCACTGGAGGATTCCTGAGCTTGAGCCATGCGGATTAACTGTTGGAACACTCTTCTTTGGGGAGTGTGCGAACTCCATTGTTTCAGGGTTACATCTGAGGGCTCATTGATGAGGAGACTCCCGAATTCCTCCAATACATTCATTCCCAGGATAATGGCATGTCCATGTCTTGCTTCTCCCCTGGTCAACACTACTCTCTTCCGACCCAGATCTTTGACACAGATGGTTATTTGCATCCAGACCACCCCTGCAACTGGGATGGGCAAGCAATTGGCAGCTATCAGTTTTTTCACTGGGCCCCACTCAGGCCGCATTGTTTCAGGAAAGTGTCGTTGAAAGTAAGTTTCAGGCATCGTAGTCACCTGTGAGCCAGTATCCAGCAGGCAACGTACTGCTCGACCATCCAGTTCGACCCAGACAAGGGGGCACATAGAGACTAAATTTGTGGGACTTCTGTTACCCTTCATGACTGTTCAGGCTCCGGGCGGCATCCCCCAGGCTCAGAGCCCTCTAGTTTAACAGACGACAGTGAAGGGTCCTACCCCGTCGCGAGCACTCCCGAGCAACATGTCCAATTTCTCCACAAATGTAACAGGTGAGGGATCTCTCTTGATGGTACATCCTTGATTCGCCCCGAGGTTCGGGCCATCTCTGCCCCATGACGGAGTTGAGGTTGTCATGATATGTACTTTTACCCTGTCCTGTATTTGAATAATATGCCATTTGATGTATGTAACTGTTCTCTGGTTTCTATTAGCAGTAATTTATGTATTTTCTTGTGCTGGGAGTCACCTGTAACAATGTCTCCTTCCCCCAATACTTGCAGCCCTAAGCTTTAATGTAATTAAGCTTTGTCAACTAGTGAAGGAATAGCCATTCTTCCTCACAGCAGGTGGCTAGTCAAATGTACATACTACGTAGACTAAGCGGAGCCGACCAGAATAGAATCTTCTGGTGAACCCAACCATTGAATAGAAGGTGTGACCCCTACCCCCTTCATGGGCGGATCCCAGGAGCTCAGACAAGCCATTCTTATTTTTGAGATCAGATGTGAGTTGATCCTCGAAGGAGGAGTGGGGATTCTTAGCTGAGGCAAGACCCCATGTCCATCTGTGACTGCGGAAGCGAACGGGGCAAGACTTGAGCTGAGGACATATCTCGTCGTTCGTGGGATTGTTTTGGGATCCCTTGGACTCGTGTGGACTATTGTTTTGTTAGCTGGCACAAGGATTATTGGGAAGTGCCCCCGAACCGGTTCCGGTGGACTAATTGTGGACTCTGTAGATCTACCTGCATGTGTTGTTCCAGCGTTCTGGATAATAAATTTGTGGAATCATCCCTTGGCCTGTTGTCCCTTCTTGCTCTGCCGTACACCCCGTCACAAACTGGTGGCAAGCAGCGGGATCAGAACAGAAGGAATGGAGGACAATGGCCCAACATCGGGAACCAGCACCACAGAGCGCAAGAACTGGACTTTGGGGAGCCTACAATCAAAGGCCCGTGAAGTAGGAGTCCGTTTTAAAGGGCTCTCCAAGGAGCAGCTAATTGAGGCTTTGGAAGGAGGTCGCCTGCAAGATGACGCTGAGGAAGGATCCTCACAGCAAATGGAGGAAAGACTGCAGCCAGAGGTAAATACCCCAAAAAGTCAGTGGGTTGTGTGGTACAAGGAGGAGTTGGCATTGCTCGGAGAAGAGGCCACCATAGACGATAAGAGAGAGGCCATTCACAGAGCTCAGGAGATGGCATTGCTGGAGAGGCAGATCACTTTGGAAGCAGCTAGAAGCTCCAGACAGACTGTAACCCCAGCACCCACCATGAGGGAACTCCCCAGAGTGTCCCGCAAAGACTTCAAGCCGTTTAATGAGGCTGCAGGCGACATTGAGGGCTTCTTCCAGGACTTTGAGCATCAGTGTCGATTAATGGAAGTCCCGGACAGGGAGCGAGTCCGACATCTTGTGGGGCTCTTAGAGGGTGGAGCTGCCGAAGCCTATAGAGCTATGGACCCTCGAGGGAACCGTGAGTATGCGGAGATTAAACAGACTATTCTAGAACATTATGCTGTGACGCCAGACACTTACAGGACTCAGTTCCGTACTTTAGCTTGTGATGGGGAAGTGTCTTTTAAGATATATGCTCATAGACTCAAACAAATATGTCATCGCTGGCTGGAGGCAGAGGAGGCCTTAACCTGGGAGACCTTCCTCCAGGTTATCCTAAAAGAGCAGTTTTACTTCAAGTGCCCTGCTGAGATCCGGGAATGGGTGCGTGAGAGGAGACCAGCGACAGTGGAAGAAGCTGCGTCTCTCGCTGATGAGGCTCTCACCATCAAGCCTCAGTGGAGGGTTCTGTTGGAGGATGGAGAGAGGCCTACCAGCTCCACAACATCGGTGGCCCCCAGTTCTTCTGTCCCCATTGTTCCTTGTTCCTCTAAGCCACCACCTCATGCTGATACCCGTGTAAATGTGCCTCCAGTTGCTTCTACTGCATTTTCTGGAATACGACGAGGAGAGGAAGTAGCAGAGCGCAGGTGTTATGGTTGTGGGCATCCGGGGCATCTGCAGGCCTCATGCCCAGCCAGCCCACCCATGGAGGAGTCGTCCTCAAACCCCTACAGCACCTTTAGGTGGGAGCCGGCCTCCAGGTTCCCTTACCCCTCGCCCAAGAGGACGCCTTAGATGGAGTGAGACCCAGCACAGATGCTATCGATGTGGGCAGCCGGGGCATCTGCAAGCCTCCTGCCCAGCTGTTCAAATGAGGATTGATCCTGTACCCAGTCATATTATTAATTATGTACAGCCAAGTGCCATGGAGGAAGATGTGTCACCACTACGTGAGGACTGGCCTAGTGCCTCACCCACCCATGTTGCACCACTAGGAGTTTTGTTGTGGATTCTGTTTTTGGGCTCCCTCTGGTGGTTACAACTGGTACTGGGTGACTTTGGTGGGTTGCGGCCTCTGGTTTCCACCTGTCCATCTGAGGCTGGGTATTTCCTATTTAACCTGGCTTTCCTGTCATTCCCTTGCCGGCTATCAATGTATTCAGATGTGCTCAGTTTGGTTCTGACTACCTGCTTCCAGATCTCTCAGGATAAGCTAAGTTATGCTTTTCAGTTGTTTTGTTTTTTGTCCAGCTTGCTAAATATTACTCTATGCTAGTTGGAAGCTCTAGTGGGCTGAGGTGCTCCCCATGTGCCATGAGTTGGCACATGGGTGCTTGTAATCTCAGGATGGTTTTTGATTAGGGTTTTTTGCTGACCGCTCAGACCCCTTTTGTATCCTTCTGCTTTCTAGTTATAGCGGGCCTCGTTTTGCTAACTCTATTTTCATATCTATGTGCGTGCCTTCCTCTCATTTTCACCGTCAATACATGTGGGGGGCAACTATACCTTTGGGGTTTATTTCTCTGGAGGCAAGTTAGGTCTTTATTTTCTCTGCAGTGCTAGTTAGCTCTTAGACTGGCGCGAGGCGTCTAGAATCAACGTAGGCACGCTCCCTGGCTATTTCTAGTTGTGTTTGTCAGGAGTAGGGCAGCGGTCAGCCCAGGTTCCATCACCCTAGAGCTCGTCCGTTATTTGAGTTATTTTTTGCTTGTCCAGTGCGATCCCCTAGCCATTGGGATCCATAACAGTATAGCCGGCCCACAAAGTGTTAATTGTTTGGGCTGAAGCAGGAGAAAAAGAAGTGTTGAAGGGAATTTTTTTTTTTTTTTTCCCCTCAGAGTTTTGCTGCCTAGCCTTTAATTGCTGTCTAGCTGCTTCTTACCTCCTCTTAACCCTTGAATGGCTCTGACCTTAGCTGTTTAATATGGATGTCCAGAGTTTGGCTTCCAGCCTGAATAATCTCGCTGCAAAAGTTCAAAACATACAGGATTTTGTTGTTCACACTCCTATGTCTGAACCTAGAATTCCTATTCCAGAGTTTTTTTCTGGAGATAGATCTACCTTCCTGAATTTCAGGAACAATTGCAAATTGTTTCTTTCTTTGAAATCTCGCTCCTCTGGAGACCCTGCTCAGCAGGTCAAGATTGTAATATCTTTCCTGCGGGGCGACCCTCAGAATTGGGCATTTGCATTGGCACCAGGGGATCCTGCATTGCTCAGTGTGGATGCGTTTTTTCTCCTTCTACTATTGAGATGGATCCCGTCAAGGTTCAGGCGATTTGTGACTGGACACAACCTACATCTGTTAAGAGTCTTCAGAGGTTCTTGGGTTTTGCTAATTTTTATCGTCGGTTCATTGCTAATTTTTCCAGTGTTGTTAAACCTTTGACTGATTTGACTAAAAAGGGTGCTGATGTTGCTAATTGGTCTCCTACGGCTGTGGAGGCCTTTCAGGAACTTAAGCGCCGGTTTTCTTCTGCTCCTGTGTTATGTCAACCAGATGTTTCACTTCCTTTTCAGGTTGAGGTTGATGCTTCCGAGATTGGAGCGGGGGCGGTTTTGTCACAGAGAAGTTCCGATGGCTCGGTGATGAAGCCATGTGTGTTCTTTTCTAGAAAATTCTCGCCCGCCGAGCGCAATTATGATGTGGGTAATCGGGAGCTTTTGGCCATGAAGTGGGCATTTGAGGAGTGGCGTCATTGGCTTGAGGGTGCTAGACATCGTGTGGTGGTCTTGACTGATCACAAAAATCTGATTTACCTTGAGTCTGCCAGGCGTCTGAATCCTAGACAGGCTCGTTGGTCGTTGTTTTTTTCTCGTTTCAATTTTGTGGTTTCATACCTGCCAGGTTCAAAGAATGTGAAGGCAGATGCTCTTTCCAAGAGTTTTGTGCCTGACTCTCCTGGAGACTCTGGGCCTACTGGTATCCTTAGGGATGGGGTAATATTGTCCGCCGTCTCCCCAGACTTGCGTCGTGCATTGCAGGAGTTTCAGGTGGATAAACCTGATCGTTGTCCACCAGAAAGACTGTTTGTTCCGGATGATTGGACCAGTAGAGTCATCTCCGAGGTCCATTCTTCTGTGTTGGCTGGTCATCCGGGAATATTTGGTACTAGAGACTTGGTGGCCAGGTCTTTTTGGTGGCCTTCCTTGTCAAGGGATGTGCGCACCTTCGTGCAGTCTTGTGAAGTGTGTGCTCGGGCTAAGCCTTGCTGTTCTCGGGCCAGTAGGTTGTTGTTGTCCTTGCCTATCCCGAAGAGGCCTTGGACGCACATTTCCATGGATTTTATTTCAGATCTCCCTGTCTCACAGAAAATGTCCGTTATCTGGGTTGTGTGTGACCGCTTTTCTAAGATGGTTCATTTGGTACCCTTGCCTAAGTTGCCTTCCTCCTCTGAGTTGGTCCCTTTATTTTTTCAGAACGTGGTTCGTTTGCATGGGATTCCGGAGAATATCGTTTCTGACAGGGGATCCCAGTTTGTGTCTAGATTTTGGCGGACGTTTTGTGCTAGGATGGGCATTAATTTGTCTTTCTCGTCTGCATTCCATCCTCAGACGAATGGCCAGACGGAGCGAACTAATCAGACCTTGGAAACTTATTTAAGGTGTTTTGTTTCTGCTGATCAAGATGACTGGGTTGCCTTTTTGCCACTGGCCGAATTTGCCCTTAATAATCGGGCTAGTTCTGCTACTTTGGTTTCTCCTTTCTTTTGTAATTCGGGGTTTCATCCTCGTTTTTCCTCTGGTCAGGTGGAGCCTTCGGATTGTCCTGGAGTGGACGTGGTGGTGGACAGGCTACATCAGATTTGGAATCAGGTGGTGGACAATTTGAAGTTGTCTCAGGAGAAGGCTCAGCAGTTTGCTAATCGCCGTCGTCGCGTGGGTCCCCGACTTCGTGTTGGGGACTTGGTGTGGTTGTCTTCTCGTTTTGTCCCTATGAAGGTCTCTTCTCCCAAGTTCAAGCCTCGGTTCATCGGTCCTTATAAGATCTTGGAGATTCTTAACCCTGTATCTTTTCGTTTGGATCTCCCAGCATCGTTTGCTATTCATAACGTGTTCCATCGGTCGTTATTGCGGAGGTATGAGGTGCCCGTTGTTCCTTCGGTTGAGCCTCCTGCTCCGGTGCTGGTGGAGGGAGAATTGGAGTATGTTGAGAAGATCTTGGATTCTCGTGTTTCCAGACGTAAACTCCAGTATTTGGTTAAGTGGAAGGGTTATGGTCAGGAGGATAATTCCTGGGTGGTCGCCTCTGATGTTCATGCGACTGATTTGGTCCACGCCTTCCATAGAGCTCATCCTGATCGCCCTGGGGGTTCTCGTGAGGGTTCGGTGACCCCTCCTCAAGGGGGGGGTACTGTTGTGGATTCTGTTTTTGGGCTCCCTCTGGTGGTTACAACTGGTACTGGGTGACTTTGGTGGGTTGCGGTCTCTGGTTTCCACCTGTCCATCTGAGGCTGGGTGTTTCCTATTTAACCTGGCTTTCCTGTCATTCCCTTGCCGGCTATCAATGTATTCAGATGTGCTCAGTTTGGTTCTGACTACCTGCTTCCAGATCTCTCAGGATAAGCTAAGTTATGCTTTTCAGTTGTTTTGTTTTTTGTCCAGCTTGCTAAATATTACTCTATGCTAGTTGGAAGCTCTAGTGGGCTGAGGTGCTCCCCATGTGCCATGAGTTGGCACATGGGTGCTTGTAATCTCAGGATGGTTTTTGATTAGGGTTTTTTGCTGACCGCTCAGACCCCTTTTGTATCCTTCTGCTTTCTAGTTATAGCGGGCCTCGTTTTGCTAACTCTATTTTCATATCTATGTGCGTGCCTTCCTCTCATTTTCACCGTCAATACATGTGGGGGGCAACTATACCTTTGGGGTTTATTTCTCTGGAGGCAAGTTAGGTCTTTATTTTCTCTGCAGTGCTAGTTAGCTCTTAGGCTGGCGCGAGGCGTATAGAATCAACGTAGGCACGCTCCCTGGCTATTTCTAGTTGTGTTTGTCAGGAGTAGGGCAGCGGTCAGCCCAGGTTCCATCACCCTAGAGCTCGTCCGTTATTTGAGTTATTTTTTGCTTGTCCAGTGCGATCCCCTAGCCATTGGGATCCATAACTGAGTTTATGGTGTGCGACCTGCAGCTATGACGACTTCTGCTCATCGAGGTAAGCACTTGCAGGAGGTCGTGCTGGATGGACAGAGACTTATTGGATTTTGTGACTCAGGGGCTTTCCTCACACTGGCTGATCCCCGAGTGGTTCGGCCTGAGGCAATTCATAGAGGACCTGGGATTGTCATTAAACTGGCTGGTGGGCAATGGAGGACTATTCCCACAGCCACTGTGGATCTGAACTTTGGTTTTGGGGTCAGGCGATGTGTGGTTGGGGTGATGGGTGGTCTGCCTGCAGATGTTCTCCTGGGCAATGATGTGGGAGAGCTACAATGCCAATTCGTGGCTGCATGAAGCCACATGTAAGTTACGCTCTGCCTGTGTGTACTTAACCAGCGACCTGTAGAGGTCCCTAGTACGTACACAAATTGGGAGGGGAAGGGATTGTCATGATATGTACTTTTACCCTGTCCTGTATTTGAATAATATGCCATTTGATGTATGTAACTATTCTCTGGTTTCTATTAGCAGTAATTTATGTATTTTCTTGTGCTGGGAGTCACCTGTAACAATGTCTCCTTCCCCCAATACTTGCAGCCCTAAGCTTTAATGTAATTAAGCCTTGTCAACTAGTGAAGGAATAGCCATTCTTCCTCACAGCAGGTGGCTAGTCAAATGTACATACTACGTAGACTAAGCGGAGCCGACCAGAATAGAATCTTCTGGTGAACCCAACCATTGAATAGAAGGTGTGACCCCTACCCCCTTCATGGGCGGATCCCAGGAGCTCAGACAAGCCATTCTTATTTTTGAGATCAGATGTGAGTTGATCCTTGAAGGAGGAGTGGGGATTCTTAGCTGAGGCAAGACCCCATGTCCATCTGTGACTGCGGAAGCGAACGGGGCGAGACTTGAGCTGAGGACATATCTCGTCGTTTGTGGGATTGTTTTGGGATCCCTTGGACTCGTGTGGACTATTGTTTTGTTAGCTGGCACAAGGATTATCGGGAAGTGCCCCCGAACCGGTTCCGGTGGACTAATTGTGGACTCTGTAGATCTACCTGCATGTGTTGTTCCAGCGTTCTGGATAATAAATCTGTGGAATCATCCCTTGGCCTGTTGTCCCTTCTTGCTCTGCCGTACACCCCGTCACAGAGGTACCTACTGATTTTTTCTTTGCATCAGCCAACTCTCCTCGAATATCCTGGATCTCCTTCCACAATGTCTCCACCCATTGTGGTTTGGCTATCATGTTCACAGATACCTCTCCGCTCCGGCTCTTCCCTACCGGGACCGTCATCCCCTGCTCCTGCTCGCGTGTGCGTGCTTTGCTTCCTATTTTAGAAAAGGTCACAATTTAACAACAAGCGCTCCCAAAGCCTGCTTCGTCAGCACGTCCCGCAAACCTGTCACCAACTGATCTTGCAACATTACATCAGTCGGTCCTACGCCTATGCCGTCTTTTCTAATAATAGCAGTATGGATCTCCTAGAGAGTGTTCATGTACTACATCACCATCTCCCCCTCCCTTTGCAAATGGCTAAATAAACGCATTCTTAACTCTCCTATGTCCGTGGGGTCCCCATGAGTCTCCTCCAAAATTTGTAGCACTTTGTTAAAGGTGTCTCGTTCCCTGGGGGATCGTAACATGAATGAGTATCTGGCTTCTCCATCCAAACCCATCATGGCCACCTTAGCCTCTAATGCAAGGGTCAGGGATGCATCCTTATCATCCCCCTCATGCGCTCAGTCCAGCTCCATAACATGGTATTATTCCTTGTAAACTTAGGGAGATTGTTCAACATTGCCCCAGAGATATACTGAACCTAGGGCTCACCCCAACTCTTTGATCTGTTGCCTCCGTGCTGTTAGACTGCATCCTGCTGACTACGCCAAATGTAAGAAAGCAGAAACGCAGGATGCAGTGATGAGCAGGAGGCAGAACAAGAGTTAAAGAGTTTATTACAAGGGCTACTCCACGCAGGGAGAGAAAGCGTTAAGAGTGGAGTATAACTGGGCATTGTGTCAGGGTAAGAATATACAGTTATGAAACTGGTAAACTTATCAGTCTGATGGTTTCTGGGCTGTGGAAGCTTGACATCCCTTGGTGGCGCCAAAAGTGGGGTGTGAAGTCTCTGGCCTGTTCTTGAAGGAAGGTGATGCACTGTCTCCTGATGGAAGCGGCGTATCCTGGTTCTCCGAGGCGAGGTCCTGGGTTACCGGGACGACATTCGCGAATTGAAGCAGTCTCTGACACCACCGGAAGGTGTCTCAGTACAGTGCTGGTGATGGGGATGAAGCTACACGGTTCTCAAAAATTCACCTGGTCAGATTTAGGCCGCACACTCAGTCAGTGGAACGATGCGGGCCGTAGCTTCAGTCGTCGGGATGAATGGGCGCACGACTTCACATCCCTCACAGTCAGTGTGCGCAAGGTCTGAGGAGCTGCAGGGTGGGCCTGAACTATCGTGTAGCCCCATAGAGAGTGAGTCAACCTTCTCCTGCTACACACTCTTTCTTCCCGAAAAGTGTCCCGCTTTCCTGCGCACCATCCCTTTTATCTCTGACACGCCCCCTACAGTTGAGTGCAACGGTCTGTCTATGTGAATGCATAGAATGTGCTTGAGACCGGAGAGCCTATTTAATGTTTCCTCCTTCATATACTTTGATAGCACATTAATACAGCTCCCAACTTTGTCAGGGCACCTACACCTTAAGACAGAGATCCCCAACCTGTAGCTTAGGAGCCACATGTGGCTAACGGGCCCGGGATTTGTGACCCAGAGATGCTGGACACACTGGGGGCAATTTGCTGGACAAACTGGGGTTGTAAGCACAGCAGTCAGACGTTTTTTGTAGTTGATGATGAGGTTTGCGCACATGTCAGGAGGAAAACCTATTGATTTGGACCGGACAACCCATTTAAGTATAGTAATCTGGAGATAGGTTTATACTGCCAGTGGAGAAGGTGTTTGAAGCTGGATGTAATAGTTTGGTGGGAATGCATGATGCGAAAATACCAAATTAGGGTAAGGTGGTAACCCCTGGAAGTAAGTATACTGCCTCAGAGTGATTTGGGAAAGCTTTAGATATCACTATTCTGGGGGAGGGGATCTGGATCTGGTTCGCGACCCTTTCTCAGAGCTGAAAATGTAAGAAGGGTTGGAGCCCACTGCCTGAAGATGTAACACTTGTTAATCTATTTTGGGTTTTGATTACCCCCATGATCATTTCACTTTTTGTAGCAAGACATGCAAAATCTTTACTCGTATTCTTCTATAGTACTGTATACTGTACATACTGTTGTTAAATATGTTCAGAGGAACATCAGCAACCCATTCACTTGATCAAAATAACAGCGGAGAAGATCCTGGTGGACCTATCCAGGCTTGTATAAGATTAATCTTCTTACAGACTGTTTATCCATCAAGTTGCCATGACTCAATATCAAGCCATTAAAAAAAAAGCAAGCACTATCATTGCATTCTTAAAAAATTACATGCTGTATCAAATTTACACTTGTCAGATAGTTTGCTAACTGTACAAAGTGTTTTTGCCTTTTCTCTTGACAAAAACAGTAAAATAGAAAATATAGTTATAATTTTAAGACTTTGATGCTAAGCCTGGTTTCAGATCATATAACAGTTTTCCGTTTACTGCGTGCATTGGGAAATCCTGGCATACAGAGACAGAGGGCTGCAACATATCCTCCACTATCGCCCATAGGACCGATTTGTAAAAAATATATACATAAACTGTGGACCACAAGCCATGGTAAGGAAGTGGTCCTTGACTGCATAGGCCCTATGCCTTTAAGGTGTGTACCCCTGTATGTGTTCCTCCTTGTGATTTTGCTGGTTCCTCTTCTTCTTCCTTCAACAGGTTAAATTTTGAGCTGGTTCCAACATGAGAGGTGAAAGGGGGTTTATGTCATATAGTTATCCCCTTCCACTGGCAAGTATGCACAGGGGGTTTAGCATGCTCTCCCCTTCTTGTATTATTAGATAGCGCCTGGGGTAAAAGCTTTGCCCAGGCTTTTCACTGGCACCAGCTGAATGAGGGTGGAGCATCACACCAGTTGACCATGGCCGACAAAGACTTGTTTTCTGCCCTGAGATTGCAGGTACAGGCAGAGGTTCAGTGGTTCTTACCTTGCCTCCTGTAAGAACTTGGCGTCTCTCCGGTGGTCCCGAGTGCATCCACTGCTCTGGTGAGTACGGGTGGTCGGCATTCTACCCGGTGGCCAAGTCTACTGCAGCGTCTAAACCCCAGCATCTCAGTTTCCCAGCGTCATAGAGGCGATGGGAAAAGCAGTAGACAGCGCAAGGGGTTTCTGAGGTTCCCTTCGCGACTCCGAGAGTGCCATCTTTAGCTCTGCCTCAGTTGTCCCCTTCCTGCAGTGCAGAAGCACATCAACATCTGCTGGAGCCATGGGTAACAGATCTAGCAGGTCTGCTTCGGATGAGCCTTTGACTTCTCCTGCCACTCAGCCTGTGGCATCCAGCGGCGCACATGCTTCCCAGGTTACAGCAGGATTTGAGGGGGAAATTACATTTTTTGTGATCAAGAACCTGCTCCCCTGGTCCGCATGTGGCCAGTTACTAAAACCTCGTTTCCCGGTCTGTTTCTATCCTGTCTGCTAGAACCAGTCTCCAAATCAGCAAAGTCTGAATGTAGCCCAAATCCGTGTCAGTAACCGTTCTGTAGAAGAGTTTTAGGCGCTCCCTCAAAACACATTTGTTCAGAGCGGCCTACCACGTTCACTAATCAAACTCATTTTATATTTGTGTGTGTGTGTAGCCCATTCACTATCCCCATCTATCCCCCACCCCCTGAAGATGGCTGGACCATCATTGTAAATACACCATTGTAAATATACACCTGTGCTTTGTATCTCCCCCACCTCATTGTAGATTGTAAGCTCTCACGAGCAGGGTCCTCTTATTTCGCTTTAATTATTGTATTGTTAACGTTGTTACTTATGACTGTTGTGTTTGAAACTGTTAAACTGTAAAGCGCTGCAGAATATGTTGGCGCTATATAAAGATTATTATTATTATTATTATTATTATTATTATTAAGAGCCACAACTTACTAGTCTGGATGGCGTTCTAGTCCTTAATCAATGACAGCGGACCTGATTCCTGGGGTCAGCAGCTGCAGTATCAGATTCTGCCTAGGAATGGTACCTAGCAGCTACTTACAGCCCAGCCTGTCTCCACCATCAGGAGCTCCAGTGAACATCAGGTGTTGTGCCAGCCCAAGTTGAACCACCTACGGTTGTGGTTAAGTAACTAGAAACTTTTGTCTCTGGAGTGGAACCCATCCTGGCTGATCTGCCATGGTATTATGGGGCTCTGAAGCAGTGCCATGGGTTCCTGGAGCAACGCATGTGGCACTAAGAAGTTTTCGGGTATCAGTTTTCCTTCGATTGGGCCAAGGTGAATCAATCTGAAATTTTAAAAAAGAGATTTTTGGAGAAAAAATACCCACAAAAATTAATACATTTGGCCTTTGAAAAAAACTTAAATAAAACACAATGGGAATGTCTACAGAATACTGAACAAAAATCTAAGGAGGGGTGTAAAACTACAGAGAATTTTTTTTAAAAAAACCCTGAAAATAACCAGCGTCGTTTTAAGTTTAATTTTATTACAGATTGTAATAAAGGAAATACTGGCATTTGTTACTTAGGCTACTTTCACATTTGCGTTTTAATCTGCAGCGTTTAATCTGCAAACGCAAGGACATGAAAAACGCAAGAAAACGCGTGTAAACGCAGCGTTTTAAAACCGCTTACGGTTACCGCATGTGGCACTAAAACGCTGCGTTTACATGCTTTTGCTTGCGTTTTCCATGCGTTTGCGTTTTTTGTGCGCATGTTGAAAAAATTTACAGGAGAAAAATCTAGATCACAAGAAACAGCCAATGGGACTACAGAGGGCGTGTATTATGGGAAATCTATATATAGACCCTAGGACAGCTGAAATCTTCAGATTTTGCTCCTGTATCCTGTGACAAGATGGATCTTCACGTGGATAGCTTTTACTTCAAACTGGATCTGAGCATCAAGATTTTTCTGGCGTGTGCGTTTGCTTGGGAGCAACACCGAAACCGGGAAAGACAGAGAAGGACACGGCGTAGGCGGTTTTGGCAACACCCCATAGTAGAACTGCGGGAGAGCCGTGGTGCATATCACACCCTGTACGGTGAGCTCAATGAGAACCCAGAAAAATTCCCAGAATATACAAGGATGTCACAAGACTAGTGTTGAGCGATACCGTCCGATACTTGAAAGTATCGGTATCAGAAAGTATCGGCCGATACCGGCAAAGTATCGGATCTAATCCGATACCGATACCCGATACCAATACAAGTCAATGGGACTCAAGTATCGGACGGTATCCCTGATGGTTCCCAGGGTCTGAAGGAGAGGAAACTCTCCTTCAGGCCCTGGGATCCATATTACTGTGTAAAATAAAGAATGAAAATAAAAAATATTGCTATACTCACCTCTCCGACGCAGCCTGGACCTTACCGAGGGAACCGGGAGCCTTCTTTGCTTAAAATGCACGCGTTTACTGCCTTCCGTGACATCACGGCTTGTGATTGGTCGCGTGCCGCCCATGTGACGGCGACGCGACCAATCACAACAAGCCGTGACGTAATTTCAGGTCCTGAATGCCTAATTCTAGGCATTCAGGATTTGAAAATTACGTCACGGCTTGTGATTGGTCGCGTGCCGCCCATGTGACGGCGACGCGACCAATCACAACAAGCCGTGACGTAATTTCAGGTCCTGAATGCCTAATTCTAGGCATTCAGGATTTGAAAATTACGTCACGGCTTGTGATTGGTCGTGTCGCCGTCACATGGGCGGCACGCGACCAATCACAAGCCGTGACGTAATTTTCAAATCCTGAATGCCTAGAATTAGGCATTCAGGACCTGAAATTACGTCACAGCTTGTTGTGATTGGTCGCATCGCCGTCACATGGGCGGCACGCGACCAATCAGAAGCCGTGACGTCACGGAAGGCAGTAAACGCGCGCATTTTAAGCAAAGAAGGCTCCCGGTTCCCTCGGTAAGGTGCAGGCTGCGTCGGAGAGGTGAGTATAGCAATATTTTTTTATTTTAATTCTTTATTTTACACATTGATATTAATCCCGATACCGATTCCCGATATCACAAAAGTATCGGATCTCGGTATCGGAATTCCGATACCCGCAAGTATCGGCCGATACCCGATACTTGCGGTATCGGAATGCTCAACACTACACAAGACTCTTTCCGGAATTTGCTTGATCGTGTCCAAGGAGCCATCCGGAGACAGGACACACAGCTCCGTAGAGCCATTCCACCAGAGGGACGTCTCCTGGTTACCTTAAGGTACGTAATAATTTTAAACAAAAGCTAGCCATAATTTTTGCAGGTCTGACATGTATTTTTGGCATTTTTGTAAATTATTTATTCTTTCTACAGATTTCTAGCAACTGGAGAGAGCTTGTCATCCCTTCATTTCCAGTACCGCCTTGGAATTTCCACGCTGTCCGGAATTGTTTTTGACACCTGCCGGGCTTTATGGACCATTCTCCGTGAGAAATTTATACCCATACCCACGGAGGACATGTGGAAAGAAATTGCTGACAAATTTTGGACTGTTTGTGATTTTCCCAACTGTTCGGGTGCGGTGTGTTATGACCCCAATGGCGAGGGTCTCAGAGGAACGTGGAAGTCTGCAGAATACAAAAATCCAGCTCATAGGGCAGTGGTAGCTGGGTTGACCATATATCTACTCCTAACGCCAACACTAGAAGTAGCCGGGGATCATTCCTACGTTGATTCTAGATGACACGCTCCAGCCGGAGAATCTAGCTACCCCTAGTAGAGGAAAACAAAAGACCTTTCTTGCCTCCAGAGAAGGGGACCCCAAAGCTGGATAGAAGCCCCCCACAAATAATAACGGTGAGGTAAGAGGAAATGACAAACACAGAAATGAACCAGGTTTAGCACAGAGAGGCCCGCTTACTGATAGCAGAATAAAGAAAGGTAACTTATATGGTCAACAAAAACCCTATCAAAATCCACACTGGAAATTCAAGAACCCCCGAACCGTCTAACGGTCCGGGGGGAGAACACCAGCCCCCTAGAGCTTCCAGCAAAGGTCAGGATATATATTTGGAACAAGCTGGACAAAAATACAAAAACAAAATAGCAAAAAGCAAAAAGCGGACTTAGCTGATATAACTGGAACCAGGATCAGTAGACAAGAGCACAGCAGACTAGCTCTGATAACTACGTTGCCAGGCATTGAACTGAAGGTCCAGGGAGCTTAAATAGCAACACCCTTAACTAACGACCCAGGTGCGGATAAAAGGAATGACAGAAAAACCAGAGTCAAAAAACTAGTAACCACTAGAGGGAGCAAAAAGTAAATTCACAACAGTACCCCCCCCTTAGTGAGGGGTCACCGAACCCTCACCACGACCACCAGGGCGATCAGGATGAGCGGCATGAAAGGCACGAACTAAATCGGCCGCATGAACATCAGAGGCGACCACCCAGGAATTATCCTCCTGACCATAGCCCTTCCACTTGACCAGGTACTGAAGCCTCCGCCTGGAGAGGCGAGAATCCAAGATCTTCTCCACCACGTACTCCAACTCGCCCTCAACCAACACCGGAGCAGGAGGCTCAGCAGAAGGAACTATAGGCACAATGTACCGCCGCAACAAGGACCTATGAAATACATTGTGAATAGCAAACGACACAGGAAGATCCAGACGAAAAGATACAGGATTAAGGATTTCCAATATCTTGTAAGGCCCAATAAAACGAGGTTTAAATTTGGGAGAGGAGACCTTCATAGGAACAAAGCGGGAAGAAAGCCATACCAAATCCCCAACGCGTAGTCGGGGACCCACACCGCGGCGGCGGTTGGCAAAGCGCTGAGCCCTCTCCTGTGACAACTTCAAGTTGTCCACCACATGATTCCAGATCCGCTGCAACCTATCCACCACAGAATCCACCCCAGGACAGTCAGAAGGCTCCACATGACCCGAAGAAAAGCGAGGATGGAAACCAGAGTTGCAGAAAAAAGGCGAAACCAAGGTGGCGGAACTAGCCCGATTATTAAGGGCAAACTCAGCCAACGGCAAGAATGTCACCCAATCGTCCTGATCAGCAGAGACAAAACACCTCAAATAAGCCTCCAAAGTCTGATTGGTTCGCTCCGTCTGTCCATTAGTCTGAGGATGGAAAGCAGACGAAAACGACAAATCAATGCCCATCCTACTACAAAAGGATCGCCAGAATCTGGAAACGAACTGGGATCCTCTGTCTGACACAATATTATCAGGGATGCCGTGCAAACGAACCACGTTCTGGAAAAACACAGGAACCAAATGGACCATCTTTGAGAAGCGATCACATATCACCCAGATAACGGACATGCCCTGGGATAGCGGAAGATCAGAAATGAAATCCATGGAGATATGTGTCCAAGGTCTCTTCGGGACAGGCAAGGGCAAGAGCAAACCGCTGGCACGAGAACAGCAAGGCTTAGCTCGAGCACAAGTCCCACAGGACTGCACAAATGACCGCACATCCCTTGACAAGGAAGGCCACCAAAAGGACCTGGCCACCAGATCTCTGGTGCCAAAAATTCCCGGGTGACCTGCCAACACCGAGGAATGAACCTCGGAAATGACTCTGCTGGTCCACTTATCCGGGACAAACAGTCTGTCAGGTGGACAAGACTCAGGCCTATCAGCCTGAAATCTCTGCAACACACGTCGCAGATCCGGAGAAATAGCTGACAAGATAACTCCATCTTTAAGAATACCAACAGGATCAGCGACTCCAGGAGCATCAGGCACAAAGCTCCTAGAAAGAGCATCGGCCTTCACATTCTTTGAACCTGGTAAATACGAGACAACAAAATCAAAGCGGGAGAAAAACAATGACCAGCGGGCCTGTCTCGGATTAAGGCGTTTAGCAGACTCGAGATACATCAGATTTTTGTGATCAGTCAAGACCACCACACGATGCTTAGCACCCTCGAGCCAATGACGCCACTCCTCAAATGCCCATTTCATGGCCAACAACTCCCGATTGCCCACATCATAATTTCGCTCGGCAGGCGAAAACTTCCTAGAGAAAAAGGCACAAGGTTTCATAACAGAGCAATCAGGGCCTCTCTGCGACAAAACGGCCCCTGCTCCAATCTCTGAAGCATCCACCTCAACCTGAAAGGGAAGTGAGACATCGGGCTGGCACAAAACAGGCGCCGAAGTAAACCGGCGTTTCAACTCCTGGAAAGCCTCCACGGCAGCAGGAGCCCAGTTAGCTACATCGGAGCCCTTCTTGGTCATATCCGTCAAAGGTTTCACACTTGTAATCAAGGTCTGGACATTCATGTCTGCAGCAAGCATAGCCACTCTGAGGTAAAGGGGAAGAAGAAAAAAAAAACAAAAAAAAAACTCAGAATCTTCTTTCCTATAATCCCTCTTCTGCAATGCATTAAACATTTAATACTGGCCTGGCAAACTGTTATGACCCCAATGGCGAGGGTCTCAGAGGAACGTGGAAGTCTGCAGAATACAAAAATCCAGCTCATAGGGCAGTGGTAGCTGGGTTGACCATATATCTACTCCTAATGCCAACACTAGAAGTAGCCGGGGATCATTCCTACGTTGATTCTAGATGACACGCTCCAGCCGGAGAATCTAGCTACCCCTAGTAGAGGAAAACAAAAGACCTTTCTTGCCTCCAGAGAAGGGGACCCCAAAGCTGGATAGAAGCCCCCCACAAATAATAACGGTGAGGTAAGAGGAAATGACAAACACAGAAATGAACCAGGTTTAGCACAGAGAGGCCCGCTTACTGATAGCAGAATAAAGAAAGGTAACTTATATGGTCAACAAAAACCCTATCAAAATCCACACTGGAAATTCAAGAACCCCCGAACCGTCTAACGGTCCGGGGGGAGAACACCAGCCCCCTAGAGCTTCCAGCAAAGGTCAGGATATATATTTGGAACAAGCTGGACAAAAATACAAAAACAAAATAGCAAAAAGCAAAAAGCGGACTTAGCTGATATAACTGGAACCAGGATCAGTAGACAAGAGCACAGCAGACTAGCTCTGATAACTACGTTGCCAGGCATTGAACTGAAGGTCCAGGGAGCTTAAATAGCAACACCCTTAACTAACGACCCAGGTGCGGATAAAAGGAATGACAGAAAAACCAGAGTCAAAAAACTAGTAACCACTAGAGGGAGCAAAAAGTAAATTCACAACAGCGGTGGATGGGAAGCACATCCGGATTATCAAACCAGCCAGAACGGGATCACAGTTCTTCAACTACAAGAAATATTTTTCAGTAGTTCTCATGGCAATAGCCGATGCGGACTGTCGCTTCATTGCTGTGGACATTGGAGCTTTTGGCCGTGGCAACGATTCACAGACTTTTAAAAACTCTGATATGGGCCGACGTGTTTATGGCAAAAATTTTAATTTCCCACAGCCACGACCACTCCCCTACACTCAAGGCCCACCGCTGCCATTTGTAATGGTTGGGGATGAGGCCTTTCAGATGAGTGTAAATCTCCTGAAGCCCTATTCAAGTCGGGACTTGAACCGCACAAAACGGATCTATAACTACAGACTAACCAGGGCACGCAGAACAGTAGAGTGTGCCTTTGGGATTATGGTGTCCAAATAGCGCATTCTAGCAACTGCCATAAATCTAAAAATGGAGACAGTGGACGAGGTGGTTAAAGCCTGTGTGGTTCTCCACAATTTCATTCTGGCTAAGGAGCAACCCACCATAGAACTTGATGAACCTGTTGCAAACCCTTTGCCTGATTACCGTCATCACCCGCTGCGGTCAACAGTTGAAGTAGGCCACATGCGGGACCAATTTGCTGCCTTTTTTGATTCTGACATTGGGCATGTGCCATGGTAGGACAATATGGTGTAAAATGTACTGGTGGCTTCGGGTCTGTAAAGTTTGAAATATTAATGTTTTTTCTAATAAAATAATTGTGTTTTACTTTCTTCACCTTGTCTCCTATCTATTTCCTTAACAAACCACTTAGGGTTTTTGGGCTTAGGTTGTTGACGTCATTGCGTCCTGTCTTGGTTCACCAGTAGCTATTTGCCGCAGACTGTATAGACGATGGCTGTTGGTTGTCGCAGTATTTGTCCAGTACTTAACATCAGTATTTGTAAGCCAAAACCAGGAGTGGTAGTTAAATGCTTAGTGGTGCATATGTGTTTATTGAAATTTTCCTATCATAGTTCCACTCCAGGTTTTGGCTTACAAATAGTGCTGTAAAATACTGAGCAAATACTGAAGAGTGTGACAGCAGCCTACACCACAGATCTATAGTCATCAAGTCAGGTGTCAGAACTAATGAATTCATGATGCTAATTGCTCTTGAATTCATTTTTCCTGACACTTGTCCGGGTGAGTATAGATATGCCATGTATGACGTACATTGTCCCTTCACTTTCTGTGAAATATATATGTAATGTACCAAGAAGATAAAATGGAGGTAATACAATGCATTTCTCAAATCAGCAGGTCAGGGGTCATAAATAATGTTTCTGATAAGACACGACCTGTTGAGTATAGTTGTGCTGTGTATTACCACCATTTTGTCTTCTGTGTGCGACCAAAAGTCACGGAGTAAACAGAAAGAAGTGTTTTTGGAGAAAATACAAGTGATATTTTTGGGGTCAACCTCATATCTCTCAACCAAACACACACCAAGCTTCAGTGTTCTGCTAAGTAAGTACTGGAGGTTGGAGGTGGCCCCCAAAAAAGTGTTCGACGCATTGTTTATTATTGGCGCACGGTGTGTCGTGACGGCGGCGAAATACCCAATTAACCAAACCTTATTGGGGCAAAACACAGGTTTATTAAACACGAACAAAAAAAAAAAAATTAACTGCGCCTGCTTGGGGTTGAGTGCCGATATTGTTGGGTGTCGAGTTGTGAGGTCTGGCTTATTGTAGCCGACATAGGGGTGGCAGGAGAAGGCGCTATAAAACTGCTGGGGTCAGGAAATTCAGGGATTGGGCTAGACACATGAGAGGGCTGAGACACACTGGAAGGGTGAGACAAACCAGACATTACAGACACATTGGGAGGTGAGGGGGGAGGGATAGCTATGTTTTTTTTTTGCTTTGTTTTGCCTTTCCCTTTCTTTGGTTGGCGCGGGTTCGTTGTTGTGGTGGCGGGGAACGCCAGGGCAGGGTCCGGCAACGGCAGTCTTGTGGTGGTGGTGGGGAACGTCAGGGCAGGGTCCGGCAACAGCAGTCTTGTGGTGGTGGCGGAGAACGCCAGGCCAGGGTCCGGCAACGGCAGTCTTGTGGTGGTGGCGGGGAACGCCAGGCCAGGGTCCGGCAATGGCAGTCTTGTGGTGGTGGTGGGGAACGCCAGGCCAGGGTCCGGCAACGGCAGTCTTGTGGTGGTGGCGGGGAACGCCAGGCCAGGGTCCTGCGGCGGCACTCTTGTGGTGGTGGCGGGGAACGCCAGGCCAGGGTCCTGCGGCGGCAGCATGGTGGTGGCAGTGGAGGAGGCCCAAGCAGGAGCAGCAGTTGTCATGGTGGTGGCGGTGGGCTGACCCACTGCACTGGGCATGGTGGTGGTGTTATAATACGGTCCGGCCGTGTTTGGAATGGAGGTGGCCGTGCAGTGGTATGCAGCAGATGTCGGCATTGACGTAAAGTGTGACAGTGTGGGCACTGGTGGAAATGCCCCCACTGTCTGCTGAAAATACCAACTCTGCTGCATAGCCTGCACGTAAGCAGCATTGCAGGCCTGCATAACAGTAATCTGGAGCTCGGAACTAAGGTGTACCGACATGCCCTGTTCTATCTGATTAAAAAAATGATGTGCTGGCCTCTGGAGGTCGGCTTTCACTTGGGCAAGGGCTGTGGTAACCTCCTGGATACGTGTGCTCATATGACTAATGGCAGTATCCAGTCGGTCACCCATCGCCTTGAGTCCCTCATGGAAGACCGAGCTCAAGTGCAAAAACTCGGGCATGAGTGACCTGTCCGTGGCCCTCTGCCGCTGCCGGGAGGAGCCCATAAAAAATTGGCTAGAGGCAGAGGACTGGGGAAGGGGAACACCTGATGGACCAGCTTCCTGGTCTCCAGGTTGTGTGGCAGGCCCACTTGCTGCAGCGCTGGAGGATGGCTGGGACGGGTCCGTGGCTGACTGATGAAGGACCGCTCCAGAACCTGGGCCAACAGTGGAGCTCTAAGTGCTGTGAAAAAAAAATAAATTAAAAATTAATACAAAACATTTACAAAAAGATAACTCAAGAGTTATATAAACATTCAGATAGGGAAAGGTCACACTAGCACTATTTGGAGTGAATTTTACATCAGAATTTGCAAGCCAGGAGTACAACAGTAGGAAGAAAAGTTTCATAAAACCACATGCTCAACTTCTGCATGCATCAACCACTCCTTGTTATGGATTAAAAAAACTGATGTAAAATATGAAGAGACGATGGAGGCGATACAAGCCATATCTCTATACAAGCCACATGTATACTCACCAGGACAAGTGCCAGGAAAAATGAATTGAGGAGCCATTGGCATCCTGAATTCATTATTTCTGACACCTGACTTGATGAGTATAGATCTGTTGTGTAGGCTGCTGTCACACTGTCAGTATTTGTTCTGTATTTCAAATCAGTATTGGTAAGCCAAAACCTGGAGAGGAACTATGTGAGGGAAAGTATTCAAAGAACATGTACCCCACTTCTGCATGTATCAATCACTCATGGTTTTGGATTCCAAATACTGATGGAAAATACGAATGGACGATGGAGGTCATACGAGCCACATGTATACTCACCAGAACAAGTGCCAGGAAAAATGAATTGAGGAGCCATTGGCATCCTGAATTTATTATTTCTGACACCTGACTTGATGAGTATAGATCTGTTGTGTAGGCTGCTGTCACACTGTCAGTATTTGCTCTGTATTTGAAATCAGTATTGGTAAGCCAAAACCTGAAGAGGAACTATGTGAGGGAAAGTATTCAAAGAACACGTACCCCACTTCTGCATGTATCAATCACTCATGTGTCATGAATCCCAATGGCTAGGGATAGCAAAGGACAAGCAAAGTAATACAAAATATCGGACGAGCTCTAGGGTGATGGAACCTGGGCTGACCGCTGCCCTACGCCTGACAAACGCAACTAGAGATAGCCAGGGAGCGTGCCTACGTTGGTTCTAGACGCCACGCACCAGCCTAAGAGCTAACTAGTACTGCAGAGAAAATAAGACCTCACTTGCCTCCAGAGGAATGAACCCCAAAAGGTATAGTTGCCCCCCACATGTATTGACGGTGAAATGAGAGGAAGGCACACACATAGAGATGATATATATAGGTTCAGCAAATTGAGGCCCGCTGTAAACTAGAAAGCAGAACGATACAAAAGGGGTCTGAGCGGTCAGCAAAAAACCCTAATCAAAAAACCATCCTGAGATTACAAGAACCCATGTGCCAACTCATGGCACATGGGGAGAACCTCAGTCCACTAGAGCTACCAGCTAGCATAGAGACATAATAAGCAAGCTGGACAAAAAACCAAACAACTGAAAATCAGCACTTAGCTTATCCTGAAAGATCTGGGAGCAGTTAGGCAGGAACCAAACAGAGCACATCTGAATACATTGATAGCCGGCAAGGGAATGACAGAAAGGCCAGGTAAAATAGGAAACACCCAGCCTCTGATGGACAGGTGGAAACCAAAGGCCGCAACCCACCAAAGTCACCCAGTACCAGCAGTAACCACCAGAGGGAGCCCACAAACAGAATCCACAACAGTACCCCCCCCTTGAGGAGGGGTCACCGAACCCTCACGAGAACCCCCAGGGCGATCAGGGTGAGCTCTATGGAAGGCGCGGACCAAATCAGTCGCATGAACATCGGAGGCGACCACCCAGGAATTATCCTCCTGACCATAACCCTTCCACTTAACCAAATACTGGAGTTTGCGTCTGGAAACACGAGAATCCAAGATCTTCTCAACAACATACTCCAATTCTCCCTCCACCAGCACCGGAGCAGGAGGCTCAACCGAAGGAACAACGGGCACCTCATACCTCCGCAACAACGACCGATGGAACACATTATGAATAGCAAACAATGCTGGGAGATCCAAACGAAAAGATACAGGGTTAAGAATCTCCGAGATCCTATAAGGACCGATGAACCGAGGCTTGAACTTAGGAGAAGAGACCTTCATAGGGACAAAACGAGAAGACAACCACACCAAATCCCCAACAAGAAGTCGGGGACCCACGCGGCGACGGCGATTAGCAAACTGCTGAGTCTTCTCCTGAGATAACTTCAAATTGTCCACCACCTGATTCCAAATCTGATGTAGCCTGTCCACCACCACGTCCACTCCAGGACAATCCGAAGACTCCACCTGACCAGAGGAAAAACGAGGATGAAACCCCGAATTACAAAAAAAAGGAGAGACCAACGTGGCAGAACTAGCCCGATTATTAAGAGCAAATTCGGCCAGCGGCAAAAAAGCAACCCAGTCATCTTGATCAGCAGAAACAAAACACCTCAAATAAGTTTCCAAGGTCTGATTAGTTCGCTCCGTCTGGCCATTCGTCTGAGGATGGAATGCAGACGAGAAAGACAAATCAATGCCCATCTTGGCACAAAACGTCCGCCAAAATCTAGACACAAACTGGGATCCCCTGTCAGAAACGATATTCTCCGGAATCCCATGCAAACGAACCACGTTCTGAAAAAATAAAGGGACCAACTCAGAGGAGGAAGGCAACTTAGGCAAGGGCACCAAATGAACCATCTTAGAAAAGCGGTCACACACCACCCAGATAACGGACATTTTCTGTGAAACCGGGAGATCAGAAATAAAATCCATGGAAATGTGCGTCCAAGGCCTCTTCGGGATGGGCAAGGATAACAACAACCCACTGGCCCGAGAACAGCAAGGCTTAGCTCGAGCACACACTTCACAAGACTGCACAAAGGTACGCACATCCCTAGACAAGGAAGGCCACCAAAAAGACCTGGCCACCAAGTCTCTAGTACCAAATATTCCCGGATGACCAGCCAACACAGAAGAATGGACCTCGGAGATGACTCTACTGGTCCAATCATCCGGAACAAACAGTCTTTCTGGTGGACAACGATCCGGTTTATCCACCTGAAACTCCTGCAATGCACGTCGCAAGTCTGGGGATACGGCGGACAATATTACCCCATCCCTAAGGATACCAGTAGGCCCAGAGTCTCCAGGAGAGTCAGGCACAAAACTCCTGGAAAGAGCATCTGCCTTCACATTCTTTGAACCTGGCAGGTATGAAACCACGAAATTGAAACGAGAAAAAAACAACGACCAACGAGCCTGTCTAGGATTCAAACGCCTGGCAGACTCAAGGTAAATGAGATTCTTGTGATCAGTCAAGACCACCACACGATGTTTAGCACCCTCAAGCCAATGACGCCACTCCTCAAATGCCCACTTCATGGCCAAAAGCTCCCGATTACCCACATCATAATTGCGCTCGGCGGGCGAGAATTTTCTAGAGAAGAATGCACATGGCTTCATCACCGAGCCATTAGAACTTCTCTGTGACAAAACCGCCCCCGCTCCAATCTCGGAAGCATCAACCTCAACCTGAAAAGGAAGTGAAACATCTGGTTGACACAACACAGGAGCAGAAGAAAACCGGCGCTTAAGTTCCTGAAAGGCCTCCACGGCCGCAGGAGACCAATCAGCAACATCAGCACCCTTTTTAGTCAAATCAGTCAAAGGTTTAACAATACTGGAAAAATTAGCAATGAACCGACGATAAAAATTAGCAAACCCCAAGAACTTCTGAAGGCTCTTAACAGATGTAGGTTGTGTCCAGTTACAAATCGCCTGAACCTTGACGGGATCCATCTCAATAGTAGAAGGAGAAAAAATGTATCCCAAAAAAGAAATCTTCTGGACTCCGAAGAGACACTTTGAGCCCTTCACAAACAGAGAATTGGCCCGCAGAACCTGAAACACCTTCCTGACCTGTAAAACATGAGACTCCCAGTCATCAGAAAACACCAAAATATCATCCAAATACACAATCATAAACTTATCCAGATATTCACGGAAAATATTGTGCATAAAGGACTGAAAGACTGACGGAGCATTGGAGAGTCCAAAAGGCATTACCAAATACTCAAAATGGCCCTCAGGCGTATTAAATGCGGTTTTCCACTCGTCACCCTGTTTTATCCGCACCAGATTATACGCACCGCGAAGATCTATCTTAGTGAACCACCTAGCCCCCTTAATGCGAGCAAACAAATCAGTCAATAATGGCAGTGGATACTGATATTTGACTGTAATCTTATTCAGAAGGCGATAATCTATACAAGGCCTCAGGGAACCATCTTTTTTTGCCACGAAAAAAAAACCTGCTCCCAGAGGGGACGAAGATGGACGAATATGTCCCTTTTCCAAGGACTCCTTAATATAATTCCGCATAGCAGTATGCTCTGGCAGTGACAGATTAAATAAACGACCCTTAGGGAACTTACTGCCAGGAATCAATTCTATAGCACAGTCACAATCTCTATGAGGAGGGAGCGAATTGAGCTTAGGCTCCTCAAAAACATCCCTATAGTCAGACAAAAACGCAGGGATCTCAGAAGGAGTAGATGAAGCGATTGAAATCGGAGGTGCATAATAATGAACCCCCTGACATCCCCAGCTTAACACAGACATTGTTTTCCAGTCCAGGACAGGATTATGAGTTTGTAACCATGGCAGACCAAGCACTAGTACATCATGTAAATTATACAGTACAAGGAAGCGAATCACCTCCTGATGAACGGGAGTCATGCGCATGGTCACTTGTGTCCAATACTGCGGCTTATTCATAGCCAATGGTGTAGAGTCAATTCCCTTCAGAGGGATAGGAACTTCCAGAGGCTCCAGACTAAAACCGCAGCGTTTAGCAAATGACCAATCCATAAGACTCAGGGCAGCGCCTGAATCCACATAGGCATCGACGGAAATGGAAGACAGTGAAAAAATCAGAGTCACAGACAAAATGAACTTAGGCTGCAGAGTACCAATGGCAAAAGATTTATCAACCCTTTTTGTGCGTTTAGAGCATGCTGATATAACATGAGCTGAATCACCACAATAAAAACACAATCCATTTTTCCGCCTATAATTTTGCCGTTCACTTCTGGACTGAATTCTATCACATTGCATAGTCTCAGGTGCCTGTTCAGAAGACACCGCCAACTGGTGCACGGGTTTGCGCTCCCGTAAACGCCGATCAATCTGAATGGCCATAGCCATCGACTCATTCAGACCTGTAGGCGTAGGGAACCCCACCATAATATCCTTAATGGCCTCGGAAAGACCATTTCTGAAGTTAGCAGCCAGGGCGCACTCATTCCACTGAGTAAGCACCGACCATTTCCGAAATTTTTGACAATATATTTCCGCTTCATCATGCCCCTGAGAGAGGGCTAATAAAGCCTTTTCAGCCTGAATCTCCAGGTTGGGTTCCTCATAGAGCAATCCCAATGCCAGAAAAAACGCATCCACATTGAGCAATGCAGGATCCCCTGGTGCCAATGCAAATGCCCAATTCTGAGGGTCGCCCCGCAGGAAAGATATTACAATCTTGACCTGTTGAGCAGGGTCTCCAGAGGAGCGAGATTTTAAAGAAAGAAACAATTTACAATTGATCCTGAAATTCAGGAAGGTAGATCTATCTCCAGAAAAGAACTCTGGAATAGGAATTCTAGGTTCAGACATGGGAGTGTGAACAACAAAATCCTGTATGTTTTGAACTTTTGCCGCTAGATTACTCAGGCTGGAAGCCAAACTCTAGACATCCATGTTAAACAGCTAATATCAGAGCCATTCAAGGGTTAAGAGGAGGTAAGAAGCAGCTAGACAGCAATTAAGGGCTAGGCAGCAAAACTCTGAAGGGAAAAAAAAAAAAAAAAATTTCCCTTAAACACTTCTTTTTCTCCTGCTTCAGCCCAAACAATTAACACTTTGTGGGCCGGCTATACTGTCATGAATCCCAATGGCTAGGGATAGCAAAGGACAAGCAAAGTAATACAAAATATCGGACGAGCTCTAGGGTGATGGAACCTGGGCTGACCGCTGCCCTACGCCTGACAAACGCAACTAGAGATAGCCAAGGAGCGTGCCTACGTTGGTTCTAGACGCCACGCACCAGCCTAAGAGCTAACTAGTACTGCAGAGAAAATAAGACCTCACTTGCCTCCAGAGGAATGAACCCCAAAAGGTATAGTTGCCCCCCACATGTATTGACGGTGAAATGAGAGGAAGGCACACACATAGAGATGATATATATAGGTTCAGCAAATTGAGGCCCGCTGTAAACTAGAAAGCAGAACGATACAAAAGGGGTCTGAGCGGTCAGCAAAAAACCCTAATCAAAAAACCATCCTGAGATTACAAGAACCCATGTGCCAACTCATGGCACATGGGGAGAACCTCAGTCCACTAGAGCTACCAGCTAGCATAGAGACATAATAAGCAAGCTGGACAAAAAACCAAACAACTGAAAATCAGCACTTAGCTTATCCTGAAAGATCTGGGAGCAGGTAGGCAGGAACCAAACAGAGCACATCTGAATACATTGATAGCCGGCAAGGGAATGACAGAAAGGCCAGGTAAAATAGGAAACACCCAGCCTCTGATGGACAGGTGGAAACCAAAGGCCGCAACCCACCAAAGTCACCCAGTACCAGCAGTAACCACCAGAGGGAGCCCACAAACAGAATCCACAACACTCATGGTTTTGGATTCCAAATACTGATGGAAAATACAAATGGACGATGGAGGTCATACGAGCCACATATATACTCACCAGGACAAGTGCCAGGAAAAATGAATTGAGGAGCCATTGGCATCCTGAATTCATTATTTCTGACACCTGACTTGATGAGTATAGATCTCTTGTGTAGGCTGCTGTCACACTGTCAGTATTTGCTCTGTATTTCAAATCAGTATTGGTAAGCCAAAACCTGGAGAGGAACTATGTGAGGGAAAGTATTCAAAGAACACGTACCCCACTTCTGCATGTATCAATCACTCATGGTTTTAGATTCCAAATACTGATTCAAAATAGTGACCCAAAAAAGCTAGCATTAAACAAAACTTTTTTTTTTTCTTTTTTAACCAATATACTTACGTTCTTCGTGCAAGGACCGGTCTCAAAAACGCAAGGATGCGGTGGTACTTGTATTTTCGTATCCTTGCTCCAGAACCACTTGGAAGCCGGCTCTCTTGGCGCAGGTCCTTGTTGAAGCGGTCCTTCATCGATCGCCAATGTGTTTTGACTTTTGACACTGTTGACAAAACAAAACATAATTGTTAGGACAATGGTCTTTTGACCGTGGTCACACAACTGTGTGTGCTGTGAAAAAGTAATGACTTTCTCTCATCATACACAGTTGTGTGAGCATGGCCAAGGTATTGAATACATCACACTGCATTGCAATACTTACCAAATGCAGAACGGACCCGAGCCGGGGCATTGGCCCAGCCATCCCACAACGCTGTGGCCACCTCATTCTAAAGCCTCCGGATCGTCACGTTGTTGGCGTGCAGTGGATCCCGGGTGTCCCACAATGGGACTCGCTCATGGACCAGGGAGATGAGGTGTTCATTCTCAATGAGGTCCTCATCCCCTTCTGGAACCTAAAAACAAAAAGGACATTAATATTGGAGGCATTCACATACGGAATACGGAAGACAGAAAACAGAATCAGAGGAATGGCATGAATATTGAAATAAAAAAAAACACTGGTGCTGAAGCAAAAGGGAAAGAAAGAGAGAAGTAGAAAGAAATGAAGATTCAAGAATTGTAAAGTGAGGATACAATAAACAGTCAGCCAGGTATACTTACACGATGCCGCCGTGCCACCCGACCGTGACTACGCTGCTCCTGCCCAGTCTCCTGCCCAGTCTCCTGCCCAGTCTCTTCCGCTGTAGAAGTGGTCTGAAAAAAGGAAAATATACATTGTCATATGTGTAGATGTGACAGTGAATACTTACCAATCTGAGGAGGTGAATACTCACTTCGCTGACATGTTCCCCTTGTGCAGGCCCAGGCGTTTCCTCATCAGAAGAAGAAGACATTCTGATGTGTGCAGAAAGAAAGAAATGACAGAAATTAGGGCATATAGACACAGATTATAGAAAAGAAATGCATTGGATAGGATATACTCACATAGTTCTGAGGCTTGTTTGCTGCTCCAAGAGGTTGTGAGGCGTCTAGTCTGCAAGACAGTCTGATGAGTAGTGAACTGCAAATGTCCACTCCCTCCCTTTATCACCTTGTATGTGGGGGGTGGCTTATCAGTGTCTAGACATGTTTTTCTCAATTGAGACGCATGCGTCGGCAAACGCAAGCAAATGCATGTGCTGAAAAACGCATGCATTTACATAGACTACAATGCGTTTTTTTGGCGCAAACCTTGCGCAATCAGCCGCATACGTTTCCAGGCGGCAAAATGACGCCTCTAAAAATTACTACATGTTGCATTTCCGCGCCAAGACGCAGACGACTAGACGACGCATGCGTCGTCAAACGCGGCAAAACGCGAACAAACAAAAACGCATGCATCGATAATGTTAAAGATAGGAATACACAACGCATGCGGATATTTGCGGAACAAACGCTGCGGACACAACCGCAAATGTGAAAGCGGCCTAAAAGATTCTTTTTTTAAAAAAAAAAAACATTCTACCTAATGAACCTGGTATAACTTTTCGGAGGGGCAGGACAATTAAAAACTTAATAGCACCCAGTAAGATTCTCAGAAAAAAAGAAGGTTTTTACCTTATGGGAAAAACAAAAAACACAGGAGCATATACAGTAAGTGCAGATCAGGGAACTGTTGTACCTGTGCTATCATTCAACATGGGTCAAAATCGATAACATCTAATAGCACAAGTGAAAAATGCATGATAAAACAACATTTAACCTGCGAAAGCACTTTTGTAATTTATGTAGTCATCTGTTCATGTGGCCTGCAATATGTTGGCCGTACGAACCAAACGCTAACGTTTTGTCCAACACAGTTTATCTAGACATTTATTAATTAAACATAAAAAAAAATAATATCATATTCATTCCTGTAGAATCAGAATCCATCCATGAAAATGTATTGAATCGCAATCAAGTGCTGAATAGGAAAGAATCTTTTTGGATTTACCAACTCCAGACTTTATTTCCCAATGGTCTGAATGATGTGGTTGAAAAAGTTTGATCAATAATGCCGACTGAATCATGCATTGTTGTTGAATTTTAGGGAAAAAGGAAAAAAAAAAAAAAGATTTTAATTTTTTGGGATTTTTTTTTTTAAATGTAGGATTAGCCTCCCTTTCATCTGGTTGGGTGTGGCTATAGAGCTCCCTCAACATTCTGCTCCTTTGGCTTCTTGTGAAGCAATGTACATATAAAGCGAATGTGGTATACTTTTTTATATATGATATACATATTTTTTAAATAACCTGAAGAAGACTCCAGGATGTTGGAGTCGAAACACGTTGTTTTATCCTGTAACTCCTAAATAAACGATTATATTTCATTTGCACGAGAATCTTGTGACGGAAGCGCTGACAACTATCTGGGTATTTCTTTGTCTATTGATTGCTTTCACCACGGTTGTCTGAAGCCTCCCGTGAGCCCAGCTGGTCGAGCTGCAGTCCGCCTCCTCGAGATTCCTGTGAGATCCTGTTTATGCCTCATTTTGCTGGTTTTTGGTGAATGCAACTATTATAGCATGCAATTTAGAAACAGTTTTTACTACACTTAGATCGTGCGTGGCGTTTGTTCCCCTTTTTTCTCCCTATCTCTTAGGGTCAGTTTGATTCATATAATGCCAAGTTATGGTATTACGCCAACTGCGTCCTACATTGTAGACGGCTTGTTGGAAAAAAGCATCTTAGTAGTAAAGATGGTGAAAGATGTCACTTTTCTCCTTGTTGACAGAAGTCATGGTCCTGAAGAGAAGTCATGGGAGTACGTAAAGAGGTGTCGACCAAGAACTTCCCTGCAGAGAAGAGGGGATGTAAAGGGGGGATACTGTATCATTATTGCCCCCCTCCATGTTCTCTTTTCATGCAGGTGTGATGCCACAGGGTCCTGGTCATTACAGTGACATTGCTTTCCTCACTGGGAGATTGATGTTACACTTGGAAGCGATGAAGGATATCTCTTTATCAGGTAATTACAATGCACACAACATGTTCACACTCCAAGCCACAAGGGGGAACTTTTGATCCTATTCCTAGGTGACTCCCCTATATATATTGTGGTTGGAGGGAAAGTCAGATAGATAGTGCCAGAGAGCAGACTGGAGCAGTCTGAGGCAGGAAGAACGTATGAGGAGCCGTGCAGCCACTATAAAGTGCTGCAGCTCCTGAACAGAGATAATACCGAAAGCAGAATATTGTTCAGTGAGCGTGAAGGAGAGCGAAGCACAGGAGAGTGATATCAGGGGAGACCAGCTGCAAATGAGCTGCCTCCCTCTGATGTGCAGATAACCAGTAGCCAGAATACCGAGGTTGTAAGGGACTCTACGACTTACAGCAGAGACCAGCAGGACAGTTGAACTGCAAGTTACCTGTCCGCCTCAATACCCAGGAGGCACAGTGACGCATAGTGATTCATGATAGAGAGTCCCTGCAAAAAGGCTCGAGTCACCTGCCATACGGGTTTGTGTCCTATCCTATACGGAGGGCAGAGAGAGAGAGAACTTTGAGGACATTATCAGAAGCCATATGCAGTAAGGGACTACAACACCACGGCACTAGAGGAAGGCATTTAACTCCACCTGGTAAAGGGGACTCTGGATTCGCTTCCAAGCTGGCTGGACCCTGCCTGCCCTGTGATCTGGTAACCTGGACTGCGGTTGCCTGAAGCCTACAGTAAACCAGGTAAAGAGACTGCAAACCTGAGTCCTCATTCTTTACAGCACTGTTCACCATCCTCATCTATACACCGGGAGCCCTGGGGACATACTTCACCTGTGGGAAGTTATACCAGCTAGCTGATATAACATCACCCCAGTGGACCCCTCTAAGCAACGTCGGTCCCCACTGACCGAATACCACAGGTGGCGTCACGAACATAAACTTTATTCAATTTCCCTTTTACATGGGTGCCCAGGGCCGGGTACCCCACGGCCCTGGCGGGCGACTCACAGGGAAGCTGGTATACTCAGTGCCACAGCCCCGCGATGTGGTACCCTTCTGCTGGCTTGTCTCCTGCTTGAGCATGCTGCACTTCCTGGCAACATGTCTAATGTGTGTGAGTGTGAACTCCGCCATTCTAAAGGGGTAGCACGCACCTATAGAAACATGACCCCAGAGAATTGCTGATAGGCATTTAGTATCAGGGTACACCTGCAAGATGGCTCCCAGCCAATTGTCGAAGCAACGATATTCATTAGTGTGTAGTTTCTCCTATTAGTGAGTTGTGAGGTCCCCTGATCCCGGTGTGGCCAATGTCCTAAACATGAATCTCTGGTCCCTGTGTGGGCAGTGTCTGAACCTCCTCCCCGGGTCCGTGTGCGACCAGTCCCTGAACCTGATCCCCTGGTCCACGTGCTGCCAATTCCTGAACCTGCTCCCCTGGTCCGTGGTGGCCAGTGCCTGAAGCCTCGTCCCCAGGCCTGTTTCTATCCAGCCTGCTAGAACCAGTCTCCGAATCAGCCAAATGTGGACATAGCCCAAATCCATGTCAATAACTGTTCTGTAGAGGAGCCAGAACTTACCAGTCTGAATGGAGCCCTAGCCCTTAATCGGTGTCAGTTAACATGAGTTCTGGGGACAGCAGCTGCAGGACTGGGTTTTGCCTAAAACAGGTACCTGGCGGCGAACTGCAGCCAAGCCTGTCTCCACCATCAGAAGCTCCAATTAACACCAGGTAGCCGATTAGCTACTCCTACTTCATAGGCAGGCCAGGCCCTGTGGAACAGTAACCATGTGCGTCACCATTGGGCATAACACGCACAACAGACAAAGAACGGACACCACTTTCAGACAGGCGTTTTGATAGGAGACAAAAGGTGGCTAAAACCATGTGAAACTGGTTGCAGGCCTTCTTGGTTCTTAGCTACATTATGGGTAAGCAACACCACAAACGCTGTTCAGAGTTGTTCATATAAATGGACTCAGTTTATAATGCTTACAAAGTCTCAGTCGCTTGTTTCCAGATGCGCTTCTTTAAACGTGTCAGCAAGAAGATGAAAGCATCTCCCAGTATATAAATGCTTTACAGAGAATGTAACCTGCTAAAAAAATGCAAGGCTGGAGGCTCTATTTTCACCAATCCTGACACTATCCTGAAGGAACAGTTTGTTCAGGGACTGATAGATACATCACTGAGGTGGACATTGCGGGACCAGATACGGGCGAATTAGACACTTCAGTTTGACCAGGTTGCCACAGAAGCTTTGGCGTGTGAAGGTGACGATGATATGGGCTCCAGCACTGTGCGGATGTATGGCCCCAGAGGACAGGGAGTCCAAACTGAAAATCAGCAGTCCGACTCCTCGGCTGAGATGATGGCCACAATCCAGTAACTGCCTCGGCCAGTGGATCAGCTAAGAAGGTCTCACAACCCCATCACCCTGTTAAGTGGGGTGGGGAAAGCCAGTCCATTCAACGTATGACCTGTCACCCCGACAGATGGGGTGTGAAAAACTGAGACATCCAACAAACATCCCTTCATATAGGTCACAAGAAGAGACCAGAGACTGAACTACCCCAGCACGGCCTGACTCACCCTCAAGGACAACCTTGTCCAAATCATGACCAAACCCAAGACACATAAGGACACCTGAACACTCTCGACCCCATGACCCAATATCTTAGAGGTGCTGAGAAAGAGGGCATTTCTCTTGGATTTGGCCTCAGCTCAGACAACAGGGGGTAGAGCCAGGACATTTAGATGAGGATCACCTCTGGTGGTAGGGCACAATGGAGGGAATGCCCCATGTAGACAAGGCCTGAAATGCCCTATGAACCTGGTGTCCCTAAGCCCAGTGAGGAACGTTAAAGAAAAAGACCATACACTGCCTAGTGGATACAGGAGCCAAAGTCTTCTCAATGTTATTGGAGTACTTTGAGACCCATTTAGGTCACTTTATCAAAGTCGAGCAAGGAGAACTGATTAAGCTGATGGCCACTAACCAGATGAATAATCCAGTCCACGGGATAGCGTAGATGCATGTGGAGATTGGAGACATGGATGGGGTTCAAGAATAGGTTATGCAGGTGGATGGGGATTCACGGTCAGGAACCTCGATTATATTTGGAATGAATATTCTGCGTGATCTATATCGGTTGATGTTCAACAAAGATGGCCCAAGATACTGGTAGAGAGTCACCAAACATCAGCCTACACAGGTGTTCCAGAGACTGAGCTGAGTATGTGGGATTCGCTACAGTGTTCCCAAAGATGAAATGGTAGGTATTGTAAATGTCCCGCCAGGGCGTCAAAATATTATTTTGCCTTGTCAGGAGCAAATCGTACAGATGGATGTGGGTAGCCACCGAAGACTGAACGGAATATTGAGCCCCAGAAGCCAACAGGAATAAGAGAAGTCATGATGATCGCAAGCACTATGGCGACATTGGTAGATGGGCAAGTAGCCGTCCGGTGTGCCAAAGATTCTCCTGTCGTGCCACGTGCAGGCGAATAAGTTGTGTAATTGTACATATATGGAGAAGAGACAGTCCCTGAAGTCCAACTAGCCCTGATTGCTGAGGAACAGGAACAGTGGACTGTGTCTGTGCCTGAAGCTCTGAGGACAGAACCGACTCTGGAGCGGAATGGCCAGAAGATCCTCAAAATAATACAACTGGACACCAGTCAGTTCTCCTACGAACAAATTCAGCGGATAGAAGACATGTTATGGGAGTTTTAAGTTGCTTTCTCCAGAAATGAAGATGGTTTTGGATGTAAAACCCGCATTGAACACAAAATTCCAATGGGAGACACTCCGATCCGTGAGTGATATAAACAAATTCCACCTAATCTGTACCAAGAAGTAAAAGCCCTGCTATCAGAGATGCTAAGTAGTGGCGTAAGAAGGCAAGACGGGGTCAGGGAGCTGCACGCCATAGCAATCCAATCCAAATGAGGCCAGGTCCAATGTGTAACAGGTGAGTGGTGGTCCCGCTAAGAAGGACAGCCATGTGGAAAGAAGGGGAGGGATATAGTCGGCACCTCAACTTGTAAATACAATCCAAAAACTTTATTAGGATATCAAGCCATGTTAAAAATATGAAAAAACACCTGACTCATTTCAGGCGAGATAATAGCACCCTTAGTCATAGGTTGTGGAAAGAAGGCAAGGCATACACTTTGATATAGGAAGAAGACAACAGTGTTAACAGTTAAAAAACATATATAATGACCACAAAATAAGACAAAAAATGAAATAGAATAAATAATCAGTCAGTAATTATAAAATAAATCATTTTTTAAATTCATTCCATTGGGATATTTGGTGTTTAACTTAAGAATGCGACGATATCCCTCCACTCCAGTTCGGCTCCCTGGAACTTTTCAACCTTTTCCCACATATCATTCTTCAAACATAAAGTAAATTTTTGGTGAAGAATCAACAACAAGTGGAACACAGTTGTGAAGTTGAACTAAATTTATTGATTATTTTAAATTTTTGTTGAAATTCAAAAACTTAAAAATGGGGCGTGCAATATTATTTGGCCCCTTTAACTTAATACTTTGTTGCGCCACCTTTTGCTGCGATTACAGCTGCAAGTCGCTTGGGGTATGTCTCTATCAGTTTTGTACATCAAGAGACTGAAATTCTTGCCCATTCTTCCTTGGCAAACAGCTCGAGCTCAGTGAGGTTTGATGGAGATCGTTTGTGAACAGCAGTTTTCAGCTCTTTCCACAGATTCTCGATTGGATTGAGGTCTGGACTTTGACTTGGCCATTCTAACACCTGGATAAATTTATTTGTGAACCATTCCATTGTATATTTTGCTTTATGTTTGTAATGAGTGTCTTGTTGGAAGACAAATCTCCGTCCCAGTCTCAGGTCTTTTGCAGACTCCAACGGGTTTTCCTCAAGAATGGTCCTGTATTTGGCTCCATCCATCTTCCCATCAATTTTAACCATCTTCCCTGTCCCTGCTGAAGAAAAGCAGGCCCAAACCATGATGCTGCCACCACCATGTTTGACAGTGGGGATGGTGTGTTCAGAGTGATGAGCAGTGTTGCCTTTACGCCAAACATATCGTTTGGCATTGTTGCCAAAAAGTTCAATTTTGGTTTCATCTGACCAGAGCACCTTCTTCCACATGTTTGGTGTGTCTCCCAAGTGGCTTGTTGTAAACTTTAAACAACACTTTTTATGGATATCTTTGAGAAATGGCTTTCTTCTTGCCACTCTTCCATAAAGGCCAGATTTGTGCAGTGTACGACTGATTGTTGTCCTATGGACAGACTGTTCCACCTCAGCTGCAGATCTCTGCAGTTCATCCAGAGTGATCGTTGGCCTCTTGGCTGCATCTCTGATCAGTCTTCTCCTTGTTTGAGATGAAAGTTTAGAGGGATGGCCAGGTTTTGGTAGATTTGCAGTGGTATGATAGATATTCCTTCCATTTCAATATGATCGCTTGCACAGTGTTCCTTGAGATGTTTAAAGTATTAGAAATCATTTTGTATCCAAATCCGGCATTAAACTTCTCCACAACAGTATCACGGACCTGCCTGTTGTGTTCCTTGGTCTTCATGATGCTCTCTGTGCTTCAAACAGAACCCTGAGACTATCACAGAGCAGGTGCATTTATATGGAGATTTGATTACACACAGGTGGATTATATTTATCATCATTAGGCATTTAGGACAACATTGGATCATTCAGAGATCCACAATGAACTTCTGGAGTGAGTTTGCTGCACTGAAAGTAAAGGGGCCGAATTGCACGCCCCACTGTTCAGTTTTTGAATTTCCACAAAAATTTAAAATTACCAATAAATTTCGTTCAACTTCACAATTGTGTTCCACTTGTTGATTCTTCACCAAAAATTTACATTTGGTATCTTTATGTTTTAAGCATGACACGTGGGAAGAGGTTGAAAAGTTCCAGGGAGCCGAATACTTTTGCAAGGCACTGTATATATACAGTATATATATACACTCACCGGCCACTTTATTAGGTACACCATGCTAGTAACGGGTTGGACACCCTTTTGCCTTCAGAACTGCCTCAATTCTTCGTGGCATAGATTCAACAAGGTGCTGGAAGCATTCCTCAGAGATTTTGGTCCATATTGACATGATGGCATCACACAGTTGCCGCAGATTTGTCGGCTGCACATCCCAAAGATGCTCCATACAAGGCAGGATGGATCCATGCTTTCATGTTGTTTACGCCAAATTCTGACCCTACCATCCGAATGTCGCAGCAGAAATCGAGACTCATCAGACCAAGCAACGTTTTTCCAATCTTCTACTGTCCAATTTCGATGAGCTTGTACAAATTGTAGCCTCAGTTTCCTGTTCTTAGCTGAAAGGAGTGGTACCCGGTGTGGTCTTCTGCTGCTGTAGCCCATCTGCCTCAAAGTTCGACGCACTGTGCGTTCAGAGATGCTCTTAGGCCTACCTTGGTTGTAACGGGTGGCGATTTGAGTCACTGTTGCCTTTCTATCAGCTCGAACCAGTCTGCCCATTCTCCTCTGACCTCTGGCATCAACAAGGCATTTCCGCCCACAGAACTGCCGCTCACTGGATTTTTTTTCTTTTTCGGACCATTCTCTGTAAACCCTAGAGATGGTTGTGCGTGAAAATCCCAGTAGATCAGCAGTTTCTGAAATACTCAGACCAGCCCTTCTGGCACCAACAACCATGCCACGTTCAAAGGCACTCAAATCACCTTTCTTCCCCATACTGATGCTCGGTTTGAACTGCAGGGGATCGTCTTGACCATGTCTACATGCCTAAATGCACTGAGTTGCCGCCATGTGATTGGCTGATTAGAAATTAAGTGTTAACAAGAAGTTGGACAGGTGTACCTAATAAAGTGGCCGGTGAGTGTATATACATATATATATATATATATATATATATATATATATATATATATATATATATATATACTAGATGGTGGCCCGATTCTAACGCATCGGGTATTCTAGCATATGTATGTATGCATGTAGCAGCCACATAGTATATAGCACAGGCCACGTAGTATATAGGAGCCATGTAGTATATAGCAGACACGCAGTCTATAACACAGCCACATAGTATATATCACAGCCCACGTAATATATAGCACAGCCCACGCAGTATATAACACAGCCCACGCAGTATACAGTACAGACCAAAAGTCTGGACACACCTTCTCATTTAAAGATTTTTCTGCATTTTCATGACTATGAAAATTGTACATTCACACTGAAGGCATCAAAACTATGAATTTACACATGTGGAATTATATACTTAACAAAAAAAGTGTGAAACAACTGAAAATATATCTTATATTCTAGGTTCTTCAAAGTAGCAACATTTTGCTTTGATGACTGCTTTGGACACTCTTGGCATTCTCTTGATGCGCTTCAAGAGATAGTCAAAAATCCTGAACGTGTGCACATACCCTTAGGGTTCCTAGTTTTATATAGAACCTCCGCACTTGTTGCCAGGATACTGAGATTTCAAATTCGGATTTTTCACTGTATACGGATGTGGCTGGTTCCAAGGGCTTCAGTAAAATTTTTGGTAAGGAGCGGTGTGCCGTTAGCTGGCCTGGTGAAAGGAAAACTAGTCCCCTGGGTAAGAATTTAGTTTTCCTGGAATTATTCCCAATAGTGGTAGCAGTAGAACTGTGGGAAGAGGATTTAAGTAACAAAAAGGTTTGCTTCTGGTCTAATAATGTGGTTGTGGATGGTGTACGGGATTAGTAATTTAACATCATCCTCTCTGCCAGTATTGGCTTTACTCAGGCACCTGGTTCATCATTGCTTGCAACGGAATACCTGGTTCAGTTCTCACCATGTACCTGATATTCAAAATACTTGTACTGATGCTCTTTCTTGTTTGCGTTGGCAGGAGTTTTATCGTATTAAGCATCCGAGATGGGCAGAACTATGGGAAATACTGACAAGCACATGATGGAGCTGATTTGTTCTTCGGTGGCTTCTGCTACATGGAATAGTTATGGTAAGGCATGGAGCGAGTGGTGTAGCATGACCAGGGTGAAACATCCACAGTTGGATCAGGCAAAATTTTTGATGGGCTATTTTATTCAGCTCAGGGACTCCAGTGGGTTATCCTATACAGGGGTTAGGAGGAGGTTAGCGTGCATAAGTTTTCATTTCCGGTTATATGATTTAGTGGACGTCACAAAAGCATTTAGCATTAGATAGGCGTTGAGTGGCTGGAGAAGTGACCATGTTACCAGAGAGTGTTGCCACCTATTTCATATGCTCTTTGGGGCGGCTTATTAGGGCAGCTGAGGTAGTATGTGGGGACCCTTTTGAAGCCGTATTAAGCAGGACTGCTTTTTGTTTTGCCTTTTTTGAGGCCTTACGGGTTGGGAAACTTGCTCTCCCACCAAAATTAAAAGAAGGGGGTTTACAAAATAATGATATAATAACTGAGACTGGGGCTATTCGGGTGAGAGTGAGGTGTTCTAAAACAGACCAATTCAGTCAAGGTGTTTGGATACCGTTAAAGAGGGTCAACAGTTTTGTCTGCCCTTTTTGGATGGTCATATCTTATTTGTCTATCCAGCGTTCGGGAAGAAATTTCCTTTCGGATCATGACTGGACACCATTGATGTGTTTTCAGTTTCACTCTATTTTTAAGCGCTGGCTATCTGAAGTTGGTGCATCACCTAAGGAGTTTGGTACACTTTATTTTCGTATAGGTGCAGCCACTGAAATGTTTGTCTAATCTAGAGGTCATGAGAATCGGGAGATTGAAATCTGATTGCTTTGCAGGTTACATTCATCCTGATCTTTTAGATTGATGTGGTTAAAGTTTGCACGTCAGTGTCGTCCTTGGGAACTCTTACATCTTTCGGGCAGCCCAGAGGGCTGCTTGTAGACCTGCAAAGGAGGATTTCATGACATCTAAACAGTTTGGAAAGGGATTCGTATTCTGAAATGGTCACAAGTGTTTCCTGAAGCTATGGAAATAAGCAGAAATGCCAGCTCTCCAATCATCCTGGTAATACATGCGGGAGGCAATGATTTATGTTTTTTGAAGACGGCAGAGCTCATGACTTTAATGCATAATCTAGAGAGAATTTCCGATTTCTTCAGAGAAATAATTCCATGGGTGACAAGGCAAGGAGCCAGGGACGCTGTGGCGGTCGAAAAAGTCCATAGAACAGTCAACTGCTGCATTTTGTTAGTTCAAAGGCTGGTGTTGTTATAAGGCACAGACAATTAGAAGAGGGTAACAGTCGGCGCATGGGTAAGGATGGGGGTCATTTAAATTAAGTGGATTTAGACATATTCTTATCAGATCTTCAGGACTTGGTCGAGCAGGCTCTTATTCTTTGAAGTAGGTGGTAGATGAATTTATCTAAAATAAATGGAGTAGATGGAGCTGAAGATGGACTTGCCCACCGGGAATCCGGTGGGGCATACTATTTCGGATGGTGGTGTTAGAGAGTTTAATGGTTAAAACGTTTTGGGTTATACTAAGAGAAATAATAATAAAGTAAAGCTGTGGTCGACCATATCCATCAAAAGAGCAATGTGTCAGATTTATTCAAGCATTGTAACAAAGGAGGGCATTAGCATTGGTTGGATGTTGGTTTATGATCTATGCAGTCCTGTGGACCGCAAAGCGTAGGTAGAGAAGTGGCTCTTGACTGCATAGGCCCTGTGTCATTAAAGTGTGCAGCCTTGTATGTCTCCCTCTTTGTCATTTTTCTCGTTCCTCTCCTCTTTCTTGCTTCAAAGGATTACATTTTAAGCTGGTTCCAACATGAGAGGTAAATGGAGGTTTATGCCATATAGTAATCCCCTCCCACTGGCAAGTATGCATGGGGTGTTTAGCATGCCGTCCCCCTTTCATCATCCCTCCCCTCCCCCCCGCTCCAGTTTCATTAGATAGTTAACACCAGGGGTATAAAAGTTTTGCCTAGGCTTTTTTGCCCCTCTTCACCAGCACCAGCTGAATGAGCCCCTTCCTCTCTCCCCTTAGATGTTTTGGTTACTATGTGAAGTGTTTTACTTATACTTCTTTTTGTATTATAGAGCTATGAAGTTAAGTGACACCTGGCAGTGGATTTATCTAAAAGAAATGGAGTAGATGGAGCTGAAGACTGACTTGCCCACTGGAAGTCTGGTGGGGCATACCATTTTGGATGTTGGTGGTGCAGAGTTTAATGATTAAAAAGTTTTGGGTTATACTAAGAGAAATAATAATAAACTAAAGCTGTGGTCAATCCTGTCCATCAAAAGAGCAATGTGTCAGTGATTTATTAAAGTGTAGTAAAAAATGAGTCCATAAGCAATGGTTGGGTGTGTAGCTTATGATCTATGCAGTCTATAAAATACTGTATGTATTGCAATATACGATTTTTACTAGAAACCTTCATACTACATATTGTAGTCTACTATTTAATTCCATATTTTTTGTGTTGTAACAGTATATATTGGTCCAATGGAGGCCAAAAGAACATTCTTCTAGCCTTTCAGACACACACGCCAAACATGATCTCAACATTCTTGAATTGAATACTAAGGGTATAAGCGCACAACGTCTGAGGGGGCACATTTTATAAACGTTTATTTCAGCGTGTGCAGGCATCATAACTAAAAGAGCCACCTTGTCAGAATGCAGCATTTGTGCTGCACAAGGTGGTTCTTTTAGTTACAAACGCCTGAGGGGGGTGACAGGTTCCCTTTAATTATAGGGGGATCCTTTGTCATTTTTTTGGGTGGGTCCCCTAATTTAATGGCCAGTAAAGGCTAAGTATACAGCTGTGAGCTTTTATTAATACCCTTGAAATCTGCATGTTTCTTACCCCCTTTCCAGGCTATAAACATTTGCCAACAGCTGTGCGCTTTCCCTCTGCTGGTTATTAAAATGTTGGGGGATCCCATGCCATTTTTTTTCACAAAAAATGTATGTAATAAAATACTTGCACAGTAAGCTGCACAAGCACTGTACTAATTGTATATGTCACTGACATTTTTATATCTATGGATTACATGTGTATATATCTGTTCTATCTATTCTGTCAGGTTTTGCTGTGATTTTACTGTATACACGGCAGATGAATTGCTGGCTTTTCAAAGGACATGGGGACCCCACACCATTTTATTTAGTAAAAAAAACCATGTACAGTAAACTACACACAAAGCACCAATTACATATTTCACTTACATATATCTATATATATATATGCATATTTGTATCTAATCTCTGTCTATATATATGTATCTTGAAGAATATTTCCTTGGAAAACTGTGTAAAAGACATAGAGGATTGTGCTATGTAAAAGCTCATGTTAAATTTGCATTGCACTCAGATAGCAATCGCATGTAAATCGGATGGTACGTGTTAAAAATCGCATTGTATTTGCATGAAAAATGCATGACACTCGTGTGACTTTCCTGGACCGAAATCGGACCGTTTTTTTTCACGATGATGGGTATGAGCCCTCAGGCAGGTCCTGTAGTGTACCTACTGGGAAAGACGTCATGTGCACATACCCTTAGGCTATGTGCCCTCGATCAGGAAGTAGCAGAGTTTTGGATACAGTGTATTTTTGCTGCGTTCTAATCACGCAGGTTTTACAGCATCCAAAACTTTTGTGAAAATTTCTGTTGTGGAGACTAGCGTCTCCTCTGCAAATAACTGACATGCTGTAGCTGGTAAACCTGAGTCTACGCAGCATTACTCAGAGAAATCCAATCCACTGTGCTTCTAATGTAGAACGCAGCGTTTTGGGCGCAGCGCAGGCAAGCTACATCCGAAACACTGCTCTTCCTCATCATGGGCACATACACCATGCTGTATAAGTAGGTGTGGAAGGCTCTAGATCAGGGCTTCCCAATCCTCGTCCTCATAGCCCCCAATACATCACGGTTTCAGGATTTCCTTAGTATTGACAGATGGAATGATTACTACAGCATCAGGTCTCTCACCTGTGCAATACTAAGGGAATCCGGATGTGTTGGGAGGCTGTGAGGATGGTGCAATACTAAGGGAATCCGGATGTGTTGGGGGGCTGTGAGGACGGTGCAATACTAAGGGAATCTGGATGTGTCGGGGGGCTGTGAGGACGGTGCAATACTAAGGGAATCTGGATGTGTCAGGGGGCTGTGAGGACGGTGCAATACTAAGGGAATCCGGATGTGTTGGGAGGCTGTGAGGACGGTGCAATACTAAGGGAAACCAGATGTGCTGGGGGGTTGTGAGGACGGTGCAATACTAAGGGAATCTGGATGTGTTGGGGGGCTGTGAGGACGGTGCAACACTAAGGGATTCCGGATGTGTTGGGGGGCTGTGAGGACGGTGCAATACTAAGGGAATCCGGATGTGTCGGGGGGCTGTGAGGACGGTGCAATACTAAGGGAATCCGGATGTGTTGGGAGGCTGTGAGGATGGTGCAATACTAAGGGAATCCGGATGTGTTGGGGGGCTGTGAGGACGGTGCAATACTAAGGGAATCTGGATGTGTCGGGGGGCTGTGAGGACGGTGCAATACTAAGGGAATCTGGATGTGTCAGGGGGCTGTGAGGACGGTGCAATACTAAGGGAATCCGGATGTGTTGGGAGGCTGTGAGGACGGTGCAATACTAAGGGAAACCAGATGTGCTGGGGGGTTGTGAGGACGGTGCAATACTAAGGGAATCTGGATGTGTTGGGGGGCTGTGAGGACGGTGCAACACTAAGGGATTCCGGATGTGTTGGGGGGCTGTGAGGACGGTGCAATACTAAGGGAATCTGGATGTGTCGGGGGGCTGTGAGGACGGTGCAATACTAAGGGAATCCGGATGTGTTGGGAGGCTGTGAGGACGGTGCAATACTAAGGGAATCCAGATGTGCTGGGGGGTTGTGAGGACGGTGCAATACTAAGGGAATCTGGATGTGTCAGGGGGCTGTGAGGACGGTGCAACACTAAGGGATTCCGGATGTGTTGGGGGGCTGTGAGGACGGTGCAATACTAAGGGAATCTGGATGTGTCGGGGGGCTGTGAGGACGGTGCAATACTAAGGGAATCCAGATGTGCTGGGGGGTTGTGAGGACGGTGCAATACTAAGGGAATCTGGATGTGTTGGGGGGCTGTGAGGACGGTGCAATACTAAGGGAATCCGGATGTGTTGGGGGGCTGTGAGGACGGTGCAATACTAAGGGAACCCGGATGTGTCGGGGGGCTGTGAGGATGGTGCAATACTAAGGGAATCCGGATGTGTCGGGGGGCTGTGAGGACGGTGCAATACTAAGGGAATCCGGATGTGTTGGGGGGCTGTGAGGACGGTGCAATACTAAGGGAATCCGGATGTGTTGGGGGGCTGTGAGGACGGTGCAATACTAAGGGAACCCGGATGTGTCGGGGGGCTGTGAGGATGGTGCAATACTAAGGGAATCCGGATGTGTCGGGGGGCTGTGAGGACGGTGCAATACTAAGGGAATCCGGATGTGTCGGGGGGCTGTGAGGACGGTGCAATACTAAGGGAATCCGGATGTGTCGGGGGGCTGTGAGGACGGTGCAATACTAAGGGAATCCGGATGTGTCGGGGGGCTGTGAGGACAGTGCAATACTAAGGGAATCCGGATGTATCGGGGGGCTGTGAGGACGGTGCAAAACTAAGGGAATCCGGATGTGTTGGGGGGCTGTGAGGACGGTGCAATACTAAGGGAATCCGGATGTGTTGGGGGGCTGTGAGGACGGTGCAATACTAAGGGAATCCGGATGTGTCGGGGGGCTGTGAGGATGGTGCAATACTAAGGGAATCCGGATGTGTCGGGGGGCTGTGAGGACGGTGCAATGCTAAGGGAATCCGGATGTGTCGGGGGGCTGTGAGGACGGTGCAATGCTAAGGGAATCCGGATGTGTTGGGAGGCTGTGAGGACGGTGCAATGCTAAGGGAATCTGGATGTGTCAGGGGGCTGTGAGGATGGTGCAATACTAAGGGAATCCGGATGTGTTGGGAGGCTGTGAGGACGGTGCAATACTAAGGGAATCCGGATGTGTTGGGGGGCTGTGAGGACGGTGCAATACTAAGGGAATCCGGATGTGTCGGGGGGCTGTGAGGATGGTGCAATACTAAGGGAATCCGGATGTGTCGGGGGGCTGTGAGGACGGTGCAATACTAAGGGAATCCGGATGTGTTGGGAGGCTGTGAGGACGGTGCAATACTAAGGGAATCCGGATGTGTTGGGAGGCTGTGAGGACGGTGCAATACTAAGGGAATCCGGATGTGTTGGGGGGCTGTGAGGACGGTGCAATACTAAGGGAATCTGGATGTGTCGGGGGGCTGTGAGGACGGTGCAATACTAAGGGAATCTGGATGTGTCAGGGGGCTGTGAGGACGGTGCAATACTAAGGGAATCCGGATGTGTTGGGAGGCTGTGAGGACGGTGCAATACTAAGGGAAACCAGATGTGCTGGGGGGTTGTGAGGACGGTGCAATACTAAGGGAATCTGGATGTGTTGGGGGGCTGTGAGGACGGTGCAACACTAAGGGATTCCGGATGTGTTGGGGGGCTGTGAGGACGGTGCAATACTAAGGGAATCTGGATGTGTCGGGGGGCTGTGAGGACGGTGCAATACTAAGGGAATCCGGATGTGTTGGGAGGCTGTGAGGACGGTGCAATACTAAGGGAATCCAGATGTGCTGGGGGGTTGTGAGGACGGTGCAATACTAAGGGAATCTGGATGTGTCAGGGGGCTGTGAGGACGGTGCAACACTAAGGGATTCCGGATGTGTTGGGGGGCTGTGAGGACGGTGCAATACTAAGGGAATCTGGATGTGTCGGGGGGCTGTGAGGACGGTGCAATACTAAGGGAATCCAGATGTGCTGGGGGGTTGTGAGGACGGTGCAATACTAAGGGAATCTGGATGTGTTGGGGGGCTGTGAGGACGGTGCAATACTAAGGGAATCCGGATGTGTTGGGGGGCTGTGAGGACGGTGCAATACTAAGGGAACCCGGATGTGTCGGGGGGCTGTGAGGATGGTGCAATACTAAGGGAATCCGGATGTGTCGGGGGGCTGTGAGGACGGTGCAATACTAAGGGAATCCGGATGTGTTGGGGGGCTGTGAGGACGGTGCAATACTAAGGGAATCCGGATGTGTTGGGGGGCTGTGAGGACGGTGCAATACTAAGGGAACCCGGATGTGTCGGGGGGCTGTGAGGATGGTGCAATACTAAGGGAATCCGGATGTGTCGGGGGGCTGTGAGGACGGTGCAATACTAAGGGAATCCGGATGTGTCGGGGGGCTGTGAGGACGGTGCAATACTAAGGGAATCCGGATGTGTCGGGGGGCTGTGAGGACGGTGCAATACTAAGGGAATCCGGATGTGTCGGGGGGCTGTGAGGACAGTGCAATACTAAGGGAATCCGGATGTATCGGGGGGCTGTGAGGACGGTGCAAAACTAAGGGAATCCGGATGTGTTGGGGGGCTGTGAGGACGGTGCAATACTAAGGGAATCCGGATGTGTTGGGGGGCTGTGAGGACGGTGCAATACTAAGGGAATCCGGATGTGTCGGGGGGCTGTGAGGATGGTGCAATACTAAGGGAATCCGGATGTGTCGGGGGGCTGTGAGGACGGTGCAATGCTAAGGGAATCCGGATGTGTCGGGGGGCTGTGAGGACGGTGCAATGCTAAGGGAATCCGGATGTGTTGGGAGGCTGTGAGGACGGTGCAATGCTAAGGGAATCTGGATGTGTCAGGGGGCTGTGAGGATGGTGCAATACTAAGGGAATCCGGATGTGTTGGGAGGCTGTGAGGACGGTGCAATACTAAGGGAATCCGGATGTGTTGGGGGGCTGTGAGGACGGTGCAATACTAAGGGAATCCGGATGTGTCGGGGGGCTGTGAGGATGGTGCAATACTAAGGGAATCCGGATGTGTCGGGGGGCTGTGAGGACGGTGCAATACTAAGGGAATCCGGATGTGTTGGGAGGCTGTGAGGACGGTGCAATACTAAGGGAATCCGGATGTGTTGGGAGGCTGTGAGGACGGTGCAATACTAAGGGAATCCGGATGTGTTGGGGGGCTGTGAGGACGGTGCAATACTAAGGGAATCCGGATGTGTTGGGGGGCTGTGAGGACGGTGCAATACTAAGGGAATCCGGATGTGTCGGGGGGCTGTGAGGATGGTGCAATACTAAGGGAATCCGGATGTGTCGGGGGGCTGTGAGGACGGTGCAATGCTAAGGGAATCCGGATGTGTCGGGGGGCTGTGAGGACGGTGCAATGCTAAGGGAATCCGGATGTGTTGGGAGGCTGTGAGGACGGTGCAATGCTAAGGGAATCTGGATGTGTCAGGGGGCTGTGAGGATGGTGCAATACTAAGGGAATCCGGATGTGTTGGGAGGCTGTGAGGACGGTGCAATACTAAGGGAATCCGGATGTGTTGGGGGGCTGTGAGGACGGTGCAATACTAAGGGAATCCGGATGTGTCGGGGGGCTGTGAGGATGGTGCAATACTAAGGGAATCCGGATGTGTCGGGGGGCTGTGAGGACGGTGCAATGCTAAGGGAATCCGGATGTGTCGGGGGGCTGTGAGGACGGTGCAATGCTAAGGGAATCTGGATGTGTCGGGGGGCTGTGAGGATGGTGCAATACTAAGGGAATCCGGATGTGTCGGGGGGCTGTGAGGACGGTGCAATACTAAGGGAATCCGGATGTTTTGGGGGGCTGTGAGGACGGTGCAATACTAAGGGAATCCGGATGTGTTGGGGGGCTGTGAGGACGGTGCAATACTAAGGGAATCCGGATGTGTTGGGAGGCTGTGAGGACGGTGCAATACTAAGGGAATCTGGATGTGTTGGGGGGCTGTGAGGACGGTGCAATACTAAGGGAATCCGGATGTGTTGGGGGGCTGTGAGGACGGTGCAATACTAAGGGAATCTGGATGTGTCGGGGGGCTGTGAGGATGGTGCAATACTAAGGGAATCCGGATGTGTCGGGGGGCTGTGAGGACGGTGCAATACTAAGGGAATCCGGATGTGTTGGGAGGCTGTGAGGACGGTGCAATACTAAGGGAATCTGGATGTGTCGGGGGGCTGTGAGGATGGTGCAATACTAAGGGAATCCGGATGTGTTGGGGGCTGTGAGGACGGTGCAATGCTAAGGGAATCCGGATGTGTCGGGGGGCTGTGAGGACGGTGCAATGCTAAGGGAATCCGGATGTGTTGGGAGGCTGTGAGGACGGTGCAATGCTAAGGGAATCCGGATGTGTTGGGGGGCTGTGAGGACGGTGCAATACTAAGGGAATCCGGATGTTTTGGGGGGCTGTGAGGACGGTGCAATGCTAAGGGAATCCGGATGTGTCGGGGGGCTGTGAGGACGGTGCAATGCTAAGGGAATCCGGATGTTTTGGGGGGCTGTGAGGACGGTGCAATACTAAGGGAATCTGGATGTGTTGGGGGGCTGTGAGGACGGTGCAATACTAAGGGAATCCGGATGTGTTGGGGGGCTGTGAGGACGGTGCAATACTAAGGGAATCTGGATGTGTCGGGGGGCTGTGAGGATGGTGCAATACTAAGGGAATCCGGATGTGTCGGGGGGCTGTGAGGACGGTGCAATACTAAGGGAATCCGGATGTGTTGGGGGGCTGTGAGGACGGTGCAATACTAAGGGAATCTGGATGTGTCGGGGGGCTGTGAGGATGGTGCAATACTAAGGGAATCCGGATGTGTTGGGGGCTGTGAGGACGGTGCAATGCTAAGGGAATCCGGATGTGTCGGGGGGCTGTGAGGACGGTGCAATGCTAAGGGAATCCGGATGTGTTGGGAGGCTGTGAGGACGGTGCAATGCTAAGGGAATCCGGATGTGTTGGGGGGCTGTGAGGACGGTGCAATACTAAGGGAATCCGGATGTTTTGGGGGGCTGTGAGGACGGTGCAATGCTAAGGGAATCCGGATGTGTCGGGGGGCTGTGAGGACGGTGCAATGCTAAGGGAATCCGGATGTTTTGGGGGGCTGTGAGGACGGTGCAATACTAAGGGAATCTGGATGTGTCGGGGGGCTGTGAGGATGGTGCAATGCTAAGGGAATCCGGATGTGTTGGGAGGCTGTGAGGACGGTGCAATACTAAGGGAATCCGGATGTGTCGGGGGGCTGTGAGGACGGTGCAATACTAAGGGAATCCGGATGTGTCGGGGGGCTGTGAGGACGGGGTTTGGGAAACACTGCTCTAGACCAATTCCTACCATCACATTTATAGACCGCAGCTTGGCGAATTGCGAGCGTGCAGTGTGCACACTGTCGCGATTCCCGTGTTCCCGATACAAGACTGCGCGGCTGAGATTTACACACCGCAAACACTGTCACGATTCAGCCATCTGCAGCTACATAGAGAACGGCAGACATTAGTCTGGAAACCCTGAACACATAGAGGACAGATATAATGTTATATATAGCTCGGAAAGAAGAGGACATGCACTGCAGCTGAGGAGGAGAAACAGGGGGGATTGCATGCAACTAGTCTCAGGACCCCTCTCACATGTACACTGAGGCAGAGACATGGCTCCTACATTACATGGGGCTGCTAGGGAAGAGCGCTTCCTCCCCTGACACAACAGGCAGCCTCATGTAACTGTGCTGACTGCACCGTGCCACTAGGGGGCGAGCACCGGGCAGCCCTGTGCTGTGTGCAGCAGGAAGTGATGGCAGTTGGGCTTTCTGCTCAGAACCCTCCTCCAGGAAGTCATGAGTCGGCCCCAGTAGCTGACAGGCGGCTGCCTGAATGGGAACGTGAGCCCCGCGCTGCTGCCTGCCGTGCGCTTTCCCGGGCATTTCCGGAGCAACTGACAGGACTCCTCTGTGCTCGCTCCTGGAGTTGCAGCACAAGTTTGTTACCTTAAAGTGACAGTTCCTGCTGGAGCCCGCGTCCATGAGCCCTGTGCAGGTAATGGCCTGAGTGCTGTGCGCCCCACGTCTCTTCACACACGTAGGGTGTTCATAGACTGTGCACCACACTGAGGAAGCAGCCATGTGTGTTATTCACGTCTAATGGCTCTTACATGGGTTTGCCTTTTTTTCCCATAGGCTTCTAACTGTAAAAATATCAACATAAGCCTCACTCCCCAATTGCAGGTGTCTGCTACTGCTGTGACCGGGACGGACTAAACTGCATATTGGGATGATGGGATGATGGGATGATGGGCTGCAATACTAGACTTGACCACTAGATGGCAGCACATTTTCCAAATGCAGACCAGGAAATGACTTCTTGTAATATAGCAAGCAGGGAATTCAATGGAAATACTTAAATGAATCAGAACATCCACAGGGCTGGATTAAAGTGTAATAATAGAACCAGGGAAAAAAGATTGTAACTATATGGGATTATGTGTAGAATATCGGGTTACACACGCCTGGTGATATATCTCATCAACATCTCATAGGAATATGGGTATAACTATTGATCTGTATGGGGATTATGGGTGAAATATCCCAAATACACATGCCCAGGAACATACTTCATCTACTTCTGATAGGAATATGGGTATATCTATTGTTCTGTATGGGGATTATGGGTGAAATATCACACATACACATGCCCAGGAACATACTGCATCTACTTCTGATAGGAATATGGGTATAACTATTGTTCTGTATGGGGATTATGGGTGAAATATCACACATACACATGCCCGGGAACATACTTCATCTACTTCTGATAGGAATATGGGTATATCTATTGTTCTCTATGGGGATTATGGGTGAAATATCACACATACACATGCCCAGGAACATACTTCATCTACTTCTGATAGGAATATGGGTATAACTATTGTTCTGTATGGGGATTATGGGTGAAATATCACACATACACATGCCCAGGAACATACTTCATCTACTTCTGATAGGAATATGGGTATATCTATTGTTCTGTATGGGGATTATGGGTGAAATATCACACATACACATGCCCAGGAACATACTTCATCTACTTCTGATAGGAATATGGGTATATCTATTGTTCTGTATGGGGATTATGGGTGAAATATCACACATACACATGCCCAGGAACATACTTCATCTACTTCTGATAGGAATATGGGTATATCTATTGTTCTGTATGGGGATTATGGGTGAAATATCACAAATACACATGCCCAGGAACATACTTCATCTACTTCTGATAGGAATATGGGTATATCTATTGTTCTGTATGGGGATTATGGGTGAAATATCACACATACACATGCCCAGGAACATACTTCATCTACTTCTGATAGGAATATGGGTATAACTATTGTTCTGTATGGGGATTATGGGTGAAATATCACAAATACACATGCCCAGGAACATACTTCATCTACTTCTGATAGGAATATGGGTATATCTATTGTTCTGTATGGGGATTATGGGTGAAATATCACACATACACATGCCCAGGAACATACTTCATCTACTTCTGATAGGAATATGGGTATATCTATTGTTCTGTATGGGGATTATGGGTGAAATATCACAAATACACATGCCCAGGAACATACTTCATCTACTTCTGATAGGAATATGGGTATAACTATTGTTCTGTATGGGGATTATGGGTGAAATATCACAAATACACATGCCCAGGAACATACTTCATCTACTTCTGATAGGAATATGGGTATATCTATTGTTCTGTATGGGGATTATGGGTGAAATATCACACATACACATGCCCAGGAACATACTTCATCTACTTCTGATAGGAATATGGGTATATCTATTGTTCTGTATGGGGATTATGGGTGAAATATCACACATACACATGCCCAGGAACATACTGCATCTACTTCTGATAGGAATATGGGTATAACTATTGTTCTGTATGGGGATTATGGGTGAAATATCACACATACACATGCCCAGGAACATACTGCATCTACTTCTGATAGGAATATGGGTATATCTATTGTTCTGTATGGGGATTATGGGTGAAATATCACAAATACACATGCCCAGGAACATACTTCATCTACTTCTGATAGGAATATGGGTATATCTATTGTTCTGTATGGGGATTATGGGTGAAATATCCCAAATACACATGCCCAGGAACATACTTCATCTACTTCTGATAGGAATATGGGTATAACTATTGTTCTGTATGGGGATTATGGGTGAAATATCACACATACACATGCCCAGGAACATACTTCATCTACTTCTGATAGGAATATGGGTATATCTATTGTTCTGTATGGGGATTATGGATGAAATATCACAAATACACATGCCCAGGAACATACTTCATCTACTTCTGATAGGAATATGGGTATATCTATTGTTCTGTATGGGGATTATGGGTGAAATATCACACATACACATGCCCAGGAACATACTTCATCTACTTCTGATAGGAATATGGGTATAACTATTGTTCTGTATGGGGATTATGGGTGAAATATCACACATACACATGCCCAGGAACATACTTCATCTACTTCTGATAGCAATATGGGTATATCTATTGTTCTGTATGGGGATTATGGGTGAAATATCACACATACACATGCCCAGGAACATATTTCATCTACTTCTGATAGGAATATGGGTATATCTATTGATCTGTATAAGGATTATGGGTGAAATATCACAAATACACATGCCCAGGAACATACTTCATCTACTTCTGATAGGAATATGGGTATATCTATTGTTCTGTATGGGGATTATGGGTGAAATATCACAAATACACATGCCCAGGAACATATTTTATCATTATTTTAAGAACATATATATTTATCCCAAATAGTCATGCCCAGTACCACATTTGATGAATTTCCCATAAAAATATGAATAGAATTATTCACCTCCATGGTAATTCAATGTGAAATATTATATTTACAGAGGCCAAATAATTTTGCAGCTTTGTTTGAAAAAATATCTTTAAAAACTTGTGGGCACCTAAGCTCCATAATAAATGAATGCCTATATGTACATTTATATTACAGCGTCAAATAGGCTAAGTAATTTGCTTTTACAGCTTGGTAATTCTGCATTCAATAGCGCTGTAATAAGTCAGTATAGGCTGTTTATTGTCTCTATATGACGGCTTTTCATTAATATAGCGATAACAGTTTGAACTATTAATTTGAAAATATCTGCATTGATTTCCTGGACATATGCAGTGTTTATACGCTCGAAGATGCTGAAACAGGCCTGGAAAGACGGGTTTAACAAAGTTTTTGCTTTTTTTTTTTTTTTTTTTGTTCAAGATCGTGAAAACTGTCTGAAGCATTGACTTGAAAATAGCTTTTGTGACTTTATTGATATATTTTGTGGTTGGACGTCAAGGTTGCTGAAATAAGTAAATAAAGGCTGATTTAAGAGACTTTTAACTGCTTATCTTCAGTACTGAAAAGAAGGCTTAAAGCTGACCTGTCATCACATTCAATGCCACCAAGCCGCAGCTATGGTGGTATAGCTGACAGGTCCAGCAGTGTGGACAGCCCTCTATCCGCCTCCCTGGTGCCTCCGCACTAAAATATTAAACTTTATTCCTCTCGACGGGCACCACTGGAAGCATGAAGTGTCTGTATCGGTCCGATGGAGTGTGAACAAATCTGCGCTATCTACAATGCACTGCGTCATCAGTTGCTGGGCAGGAATTTTTTTACTGCCCAGCGACTGATGACACGGCACAGCGCAGGGCTCAAGCACTGATTGGTTCACACTCCAAAACACCAACAGGACCACTTCTTGATTCCCGTTACGCGCGTCAAGGGGGCAATAAAGTTTAGTATTTCAATCAGGCGGCACCCAGGGAGGTGGACAAAGGTCTCTCCACACAGCTGGACCTGTCAACTCTGCCACCATAGCTGCGGCTTGGTGGCATTGAATGTGATGACAGGTCCTCTTTAAAGCGTCGAGTTGAAAATAGCCAGTGTTTTCCTTGTGAAATTTAATACTTAGCTGCTCAATTGTGCATAGCGTGTGCTGTCAACCAACAAACACCTTACCCCACTAATTTCACATAAAATGTAATGTGATATGATCATTAGATGTGGATGATTATATTATTGATTATTATCAATATTCATTTATATGGGGATTATGATTTGGATAACATGGCTTCAAATCCCAACTCCCATATTTATCCTTTACCTGATAAAAATATCCAGTAGAGTCTCTTTTATCCAAGCTAAACGGGAGCAGAGGGTGCTTGGATTTGTGAAAAACTGGGATAACTCAAACAACTGAATAAAATGCCCCCCCTTTGTATCCTGCTGTCCCGCTTTGGGTCTTCCTGTCCCTCTTGTATCCTTCTGTCCCTCTGAGTATCCTCCTTTTGTGTCATCCTACTTCTCTTTTATGTTCTACTGTCCGCTTTTGTCCCTTTTTTGTGTCTAAAAGGGGAGCCCTGGGCAGCCGCCTGGATGCTTGGATAAAGCAGTAAATTGGCTGGCAAAGTGCTGTACAGTCATGGCCAAAACTATGGAGAATGAGACAAATAGTAATTTTTCCAAAGTCTACTGCTTCATTTTTTCTAATGGCAATTTGCCTATACTCCTGAATGTCAGAGTGATCAGCTTAACAGCAATTACTGTACTTGCAAAGTCAATATTTGCCCAGAAAATGAACTTTAACCCCCAAAACACATTTCAACATCATTGCAGTCCTGCCTTAAAAGGAGCAGCTAACATCGTTTTAGTGCTTGATCCATTAACACAGGTGTGGGTGTTGATGAGGACAGGGCTGGCGATCAATCAGTCATGATTAAGTAAGAATGACATCACTGGACACTTTAAAAGGAGGCTGGTTCTTGGTATCATTGTTTCTCTTCAGTTAACCATGGTTATCTCTAAAGAAACACGTGCAGCCATCATTGCACTGCACAAAAATGGCCTAACAGGGAAAAGTATCGCAGTCAACAATCTATCACATCATCAAGAACTTCAAGGAGAGAGCTTCCATTGTTGTCAAAAAGGCTCCAGGGCGCCCAAGAAAGACCAGCAAGCGCCAGGACGGTATCTTAAAACTGTTTCAGCTGCGGGATCGGACTCCCAGCAGTGCCGAGCTTGCTCAGGAATGGCAGCAGGCTGGTGTGAGTGCTTCTGCACGCACTGTGAGGTGGAGACTCTTTGAGCAAGGGCTGCTGGTTTCAAGGAGGGCAACAAAGAAGCCACTTCTCTCCAGAAAAAACATCAGGGACCGACTGATATTCTGCAAAAGGTACAGGGAGTGGACTGCTGAGGACTGGGGCAAAGTCATTTTCTCTGATGAATCCCCTTTTCGATTGTTTGGGACATCTGGAAAACAGCTTATTCGGAGAAGAAGAGGTGAGCGCTACCACCAGTCTTGTCTCATGCCAACTGTAAAGCATCCTGAAACCATTCATGTGTGGGGTTGCTTCTCAGCCAAGGGAATCGGCTCACTCACAGTCTTGCCTAAAAACACAGCCATGAATAAAGAATGGTACCAGAATGTCCTCCAAGAGCTACTTCTCCCAACCGTCCAAGAGCAGTTTGGCGCCCAACAATGCCTTTTCCAGCATGATGGAGCACCTTGCCATAAAGCAAAGGTGATAACTAAATGGCTTATGGAACAAAACATAGAGATTTTGGGTCCATGGCCTGGAAACTCCCCAGATCTTAATCCCATTGAGAACTTGTGGTCAATCGTCAAGAGACGGGTGGACAAACAAAAACCAACAAATTCTGGCAAAATGCAAGCATTGATTTTGCAAGAATGGACTGCTATCAGTCAGGATTTGGTCCAAAAGTTGATTGAGAGCATGCCAGAGAGAATTTCAGAGGTCTTGAAGAAGAAGGGGCAACACTGCAAATATTGACTTGCTGCATTAACTCATTCTAAGGCCGGCGTCACACATGCGAGTTTTACGGACGTAAGAGCGCAGAAACTACGTCCGTAAAACTCGCATTACATACGGCACAATTATTCTCAATGGGGCTGCTCCTATCAGCCGTATATTACGGATCCGTAATATACGGCTTTCTACGGCCGTACAAAATCGCAGCATGCTGAGTTTGTCAGCGTATTGTGCAAAAAAATCACCAATGAAAGTCTATGGGGGCGAGAAAAATACGGATTCCACACGGACCATGCGTGTGCATGGCGAGAAATAAGCAGCGGTGTTAGTGAAAAGTCGGTAATTCAATTGCCGGCTTTTCATTTCTCCTGCACAAACCCGACAGGATATGAGACATGGTTTACATACAGTAAACCATCTCATATCCCCTTTTTTTTTGCATATTCCACACTACTAATGTTAGTAGTGTGTATGTGCAAAATTTCAGCGCTGTAGCTGCTAAAATAAAGGGTTAAATGGTGGAAAAAATTGGCGTGGGCTCCCGCGCAATTTTCTCTGCCAGAGTGGTAAAGCCAGTGACTGAGGGCAGATATTAATAGCCAGGAGAGGGTCCATGGTTATTGGCCCCCCAGTGGCTAAAAACATCTGCCCCCAGCCACCCCAGAAAAGGCACATCTGGAAGATGCGCCTATTCTGGCACTTGGCCACTCTCTTCCCACTCCCTGTAGCGGTGGGATATGGGGTAATGAAGAGTTAATGCCACCTTGCTATTTTAAGGTGACATTAAGCCAGATTAATAATGGAGAGGCGTCAATTATGACACCTATCCATTATTAATTCAATTGTAGGAAAGGGTTAAAAAACACACACACACACACGATTACAAAGTATTTTAATGAAATAAACACAGCGGTTGTTTTAATATTTTATTGCTCTCTCAATCCATTGGGAACACCCTCACTTGGCAAAACAATAAACACACAAGATACATACCCTCCGATGAACTGTCTCGTCCCATGAAGTAATCCATCTGAAGGGGTTAAAATAATTTACAAGCAGGAGCCCTGCTAATGCAGCGGTGTGCTCGTGCTTGTAATTCCCCGGAGAATGAAGGAAATGTAGGTCATTGACCTATAGTTACCTTCAGTCGTGGTGAGGCGCCCCCTGCTGGATGTCCTCATGAACTGCAGCCTGGGAACTTTTTCCCACGCTCCAGGTCATATGAGGACATCCACCAGGGGGCGCATCACCGCGACTGAAGGAAATGTAGGTCGTTTCATCGGAGGGTATGTATATTGTGTGTTTATTGTTTTGCCAAGCGAGGGGTTCCTAACGGATTGAGAGAGCAATAAAATATTAAAACAACCGCTGTGTTTATTTCATTAAAATAATTTTAAATCATGTGTGTGTGTGTGTTTTAACACTTTCCAACAATTGGATTAATAATGGATAGGTGTCATAATTGACGCCTCTCCATTATTAATCTGTTTTAATGTCACCTTACAATAGCAAGGTGGCATTAACCCTTCATTACCCCATATCCCACCGCTACAGGGAGTGGGAAGAGAGTGGCCAAGTGCCAGAATTGGCGCATCTTCCAGATGTGCCTTTTCTGGGGTGGCTGGGGGCAGATGTTTGTAGCCAGGGGGGCCAATAACCATGGACCCTCTCCTGGCTATTAATATCTGCCCTCAGTCACTGGCTTTACCATTCTGGCGGAGAAAATTGCGCAGGAGCCCACGCCAATTTTTTCCGCCATTTAACCCTTTATTTTAGCAGCTACAGCGCTGAAATTTTGCACATACACACTACTAACATTAGTAATGTGGAATATGCAAAAAAAATGGGGATATGAGATGGTTTACTATATGTAATCATGTCTCATATCCTGTCGGGTTTGTGCAGGAGAAATAAAAAGCCGGCAATTGAATTACCGGCTTTTCACAGATATCGCGCTGAAGTAAATATAAATACAGAATATATATATATATACATATATATGTGTCTCAATGATATATATATATATATATATATATATATATACTGTATCTATGATTTACCGAACATTTGAGCACATAAATCCATTAGATGTCGGTTTTGCAAGACTGTGAGAAAAAATCGCAGTACAGATGCCATACGGATTACATACGGAGGATGCCATGCGCAAAATACGCTGACACACCCTGACTACGGATCACTATGGGAACATTTCTCTGTATTATGGCCGTATTATGGACGTATAATACGTTCCGTATTGTCTTACGCTGAGTGTGACTCCAGCCTAACTGTCAATATAACCTATTGGTACTCATAATATGATTGCAATTATATTTCTGTATGTGATATAAACATCAGACAAACACTAATAAAAACCAGAGGCCAGCAGATCATGTGAAAATATAATTTTGGTGTCATTCTCAAAACTTTTGGCCATGACTGTATACATTACCCTCATCTTTTTCCCACATACACACCAAAAAAAAAAAAAAAACACACACACAAAAAAAAAAATGAATATAATTTCTTTTTTGTTAAAGGGACTGCCAGTGCCAAATCACATGTGTTGTGCTCAGCAGGCCTGCATTGACCTGCTGCCGCACAGCACAGCAGCACAGTGATCCCAGCCGCGCTCCGATCCAATGAGCCGTTCGGGCAATACGGCACCCGAAACGGAGCGCGTGCTGGGCTGTCACAGCGCTGACACTAGTCCTGTGACGTAGCTCCCCCATTCAAGTCAATGGAAGGTGACCCCGTGACCGGGACTAATCTCGGCTCTGACAGCCAGCATGTGCTCCATTCCAGGGGCCGTAGCACAGCTCATTGGATCAGAGCGTGGCTGTGATCACTGTGCTGTGCTCAGCAGGCCTGTATTTGCCTGATGACGCAGAGCATAGTGAGACCAGCGGCGCTCCGATCCGATGTACAGTAAGGGTGCTACGGCCCCTGGAACGGAGCGCACGCTGCCTGTCAGAGTCGGGTTTAGTCCGGTCACATGGTTTCCTCCATTGAGTTCAATGGAGGAGCTGCATCATGGGACTAGTCCCAGCGCTATGACAGCCCAGCACGCGCTCCGTTCCAGGGGCCGTAGCACCCTTACTGTACATCGGATCGGAGCGCCGCTGGTCTCATTATGCTCTGTGTCAGCAGGTCAATGCAGGTCAGAAGCAAAGATGATTTTGAGGTGGCAGATTAAATGGCTTTTACAACTGCAGCATGTCTTTCTCTATACATGGAGAGATCCAGCTCAGGATGGTCACCTGACTCTTACCAAAGCAACATCTTAGGGGAAAAGTTACATATATTAGATGCAACTACTAGCCTCTCAGTGACCCTCCCAGGATGAAGGAGAATCTGCCTACATTCTTAACCCTCCGTCAGGCGCAATATAGATTCTCGTCAGTTCAGGCGCAATGTGCCTGACAAGCACAGGTCAGAAAACCACCGATAGTAGCTACATATTTCAATTTCAGGACTATAGAAGTAGTCAGTGACCTTCATAGGAATGTATTAAAAGAGATTACACCAAATCAGATGCAAAAAAACCCATTTATTAACCATAAACTTATTAAAAGTAAAAGTACCACTTTTCGGTAGTAACGCCAAATAGGCTCCAGTTATCTTTACTTAACTATTGCTTAAATATAAAATTATGGAAAAAAACTTAAAGGATATTGCACTTAGATGTTACTTAATTATTTTCTACTCATCTTCAGTGGTTTCAATTGCAGCAGAAGCAGCACAGGTACACTTAGAAAAGCAAGGCTGGCAGACGAAAGTTGCATGGGAAAGGCAGATTGATTCTTTACATATTTTGCAGTCATATTTAGAAAGCCTTCTGAAACCAGATACAAATGAGCAGGTAGTACAACTGCGTCTTTTAGAAGGTGGTAGAGTCGGTGTTTGTTCTGGAACGTCCTTGGGACGATATCTCTTCAACCGGTGTTGCAGGGCAAGGGGCATTCCAACCGTCTTTGTACTTCTTAGGCTTAGCTCTCCACTCACCAGTTCATTAGCCAATTGTTTTAGGTACATTCTTCTGCGCATTTGTTTAAGTTCATTACCGAGGTAAATTACTTGTGAGTTGATGCCACCCACATTCAGCATTGTAAAGAAGATTACCATCGGCCAGCGTTTGGTATTTCGACTTACATTGAAATTGCCACACATTTGGTCAGCAGTGTCAACGCCGCTTTTGGTCAAATTATAAAAAGTTATGATTCCTGGTTTCCTTAGCTCCCCAGACTCTGGATCAATGGTGTAATCATTATGTAATGAAGAGACCAAAATCACATTTTTCCTCTCGCGTGGGATGTAAGAAACTAAAATCTTTCCATTACTGAACCCAAACATAGTGCTATACTGTTGTTTGCCTTTTGTATATAGAAAATCTGGCGGCAACTGCCTTTTGTTTTTTTCTAACAGTTCCCACATATGACAGCTTTTTCGTTTTTAAAAAATCAATCAGATCAAAGTCAGTAAACCAGTTGTCAGCAGTGATATTTTGACCAGATCCAAACATTGGCTCAGCAATTCTCTTTACCACATCACTAGGCTTCTTGCTCACATTGAAAGGACCTGGTGGCTGTCTTCCACAATAAACTTCCATGTTCATAGTGTACATCATCCTTGCATCAACCATGGCAAAAATTTTAATTCCATATTTGTTTGGCTTCGATGGTATATATTGCCGAAAACCACATCTTCCACGGAAACCTGGAAGCATCTCATCAATAGTGAGGTTTTGCCCCGGGCAATAGCTTTTTTGACAATTCATAATAAATTGTTGAAATATGTCCCGAATTGGTGCAAGCCGGTCATAACCTTTTCGTTCTGTCCGGGTACTTCGATCATCGAAACGGAGGCAACGGATCAGGACTTTGAATCATTTCAGATTCATCACAAGGCTGAATTTTTCGATGCCATCACCGTCTGTCCCCCACAGCTCCGCCACACTTTGCCTATTTGCTGTGAAAGCACCAGCTAGGTATAACAAGCCAATAAATGCCTTGAGTTCAAGCACATCAGTGTTTTTGATGTCCCGCTCTCTGGAGAATTGCTCTTTGGATTGTGTCAATATACTGGTTAGGGTACCGTCACACATTGAAATTTTCATCGCTGCGACGGCACGATCCGTGACGTCGCAGCGATCGTATGAATATCGCTCCAGCGTCGTAGACTGCGGTCACACGTTGCAATCACGGCGCTGGAGCGATGCCGAAGTCCCCGGGTAACCAGGGTAAACATCGGGTAACTAAGCGCAGGGCCGCGCTTAGTAACCCGATGTTTACCCTGGTTACCAGCGTAAACGTAAAAAAACAAACAGTACATACTCACCCGTCGGTGTCCTTCAGGTCCCTTGCCGTCTGCTTCCTGCTCTGAGTGCAGCCGTACAGTGAGAGCAGATCGCAGCACCGCTGTGATCTGCTCTCACTTTCCGGCCGGCACTCAGAGCAGGAAGCAGACGGCAAGGGACCTGAAGGACACCGACGGGTGAGTATGTACTGTTTGTTTTTTTACGTTTACGCTGGTAACCAGGGTAAACATCGGGTTACTAAGCGCGGCCCTGCGCTTAGTTACCCGATGTTTACCCTGGTTACAAGCGAAGACATCGCTGGATCGCTGTCACACACAACGATCCAGCGATGTCAGCGGGTGATCAAGCGACGAAAGAAAGTTCCATACGATCTGCTACGACGTACGATTCTCAGCAGGATCCCTGATCGCTGCTGCGTGTCAGACACTGCGATATCGTAACGATATCGCTAGAACGTCACGAATCGTAACGTCGTAGCGATGGAAATTTCAATGTGTGACGGTACCCTTAGTGAACCGAACAATAGTTTCCAACATGCTATCTGTAATTAGATTACTCCAACATTCCACTGCAGTTTTAGCTTTTCTAGCACTTCCAATAACTCCAGGAAGGTGTGGAATAATATTGTGGGATTCTCTGCCCTGTTTGTTCTTGGGTGCCTTTTTGTTCCACTTTGTATTTTTATCTTTGCCCAAATAATAACCTAGATCTGTGTCTGTTTCCTCTGTATCAGTGTCATCACCATCCTGCTCTGTTCCAGAATCAGTGTTACATTCTGCTACCTCATCTTCAGATGAAATGTCACTAGATTCCTCTAAATCCTCAGTTACTGCTGGTTCTTCCTCATCATCTTCTAACAAAAAAATCTTCATTTCTTCTAAATGAAGGGGTTTAGATAAATCATACTGTTTTCTGGCCATTGCAGCAGAAAATCTGAAGCAAGAGAGAAAGAGTAAGGCTACTTTCAGACATAGCGCATTTTTGAGCGCTATTTTGCGGGCGCTTTTCAAAAATGCGCAATGTCATTTTCGTCTGCCGGCAAAGTGAATGAGAAATTCACTTTGCCGTTCAGACACACCGCAAAAAAACGCGGCGCTTTTGTCTGCAAACACGCCGGCGTAAAAAGAATTGACATGTCAATTCTTTACGCAGCGGCGTGTCTGCGTGTCCCCATAGGGCCCCATCTTACCGTCCACACACAGCGCCTTTGTCCTGGGTGTCGGCGTCTTTGTACGGAGGGGCTGACACCCAGGACCGGACGTGACGTCGGACAGGAAGAGGGAAGCCCCCGCCCCCCCAGTGAAGCAGCATGGAGTCATTCAACAGAATGACCATAAACGTGGGGCTGCTGATCGAGACGGTAAGTATCCCCCGTGTGTCCCCCCACTGTGTGTGTGCCGTGTGCGCCCTGTGTGTGTGCCGTGTCCCCCCCGCCCCCGCCCCCCGTGTGTATGTATGGGTATGTGCTGGGTCTGCTGCGGGGGGTGGGGTGGTCTTTGGTGTGTGTGTGTGTGTGTCTCTGTGTGCAGGCATTGTCCGATGGGACTACAAGTCCCATCGGGCTCTGCCTGCTACAGTGACAGTCAGTGACACAGTAGCCAATGATGGGACAGTAGTAGTCCCATCATCCGGCTAATGTGTTGAATGTAAAAAAAAAACAAAAACAAACAAAAAAAAAAAAAAAACACACACACATATACAGTACATACACACATACAGAACATGCGCCGACATGCGCCACGCGACTGCATGCGCCATGCGACGGCGTACGACGACATGCGCCATGCGACGACATGCGCCATGCGCCGACATGCGCCACGCAACGGCATGCGCCACGCGACTGCATGCGCCACGCGACTGCATGCGCCATGCGACGGCGTACGACGACATGCGCCATGCGACGACATGCGCCACGCAACGGCATGCGCCACGCGACTGCATGCGCCATGCAACGACATGCGACGTCATGCGCCATGCGACGACATGCGCCACGCAACGGCATGCGCCATGCGACTGCATGCGCCATGCGACGGCGTACGACATGCGCCATGCGGCGCCATGCGACGACATGCGCATACAGACATACAGACATACAGTACATACATACAGACATACAGTACATATAACATACATTACATACTCACCATCACTTGTCACTTTGATCCCCGAAGCCAGTGTCATAAAAAATATTAAAATAATAAACAACCAATATACTCCCTGATCCGCAGAAATCCAATTAAAACGAGTGTCCCACGACGATCTCCCGTGGAGAACAGGAGCATCTGCTGATGCAACCACTCTCCAGGGGCACCAGGAAGACAATGAGGGGAGGAAGGTATCCTTCCACAATGTATTCCCCACAATGTATTCCTACGCCCCTGTGAGAAAATAGTCCCTAGTTTCACTTTATGGCATGCTGTATGAGAAAGTTCCCACGCAGCTTTTTGCCATAAAGTGAGACCAGTGAACTATAGTAACCTCAGTGATGCACTGCAGGAGCCATTGTCCTTAAATACGTGGCACGTGGCACTTACATACGTGGCACTTATATACGTGGCACGTGGCACTTACATACGTGGCACTTACATACGTGGCACGTGGCACTTACATACGTGGCACTTACATACGTGGCACGTGGCACTTACATACGTGGCACGTGGCACTTACATACGTGGCACTTACATACGTGGCACGTGGCACTTACATACGTGGCACTTACATACGTGGCACGTGGCACTTACATACGTGGCACTTACATACGTGGCACGTGGCACTTACATACGTGGCACTTACATACGTGGCACGTGGCACTTACATACGTGGCACTTACATACGTGGCACTTACATACGTGGCACGTGGCACTTACATACGTGGCACGTGGCACTTACATACGTGGCACTTACATACGTGGCACTTATATACGTGGCACGTGGCACTTACATACGTGGCACTTACATACGTGGCACTTACATACGTGGCACTTACATACGTGGCACTTACATACGTGGCACTTACATACGTGGCACTTACATACGTGGCACGTGGCACTTACATACGTGGCACTTACATACGTGGCACTTACATACGTGGCACGTGGCACTTACATACGTGGCACTTGCATACGTGGCACTTACATACGTGGCACTTACATACGTGGCACGTGGCACTTACATACGTGGCACTTACATACGTGGCACTTACATACGTGGCACTTACATACGTGGCACGTGGCACTTACATACGTGGCACTTACATACGTGGCACTTACATACGTGGCACTTACATACGTGGCACTTACATACGTGGCACTTACATACGTGGCACTTACATACGTGGCACGTGGCACTTACATACGTGGCACTTACATACGTGGCACGTGGCACTTACATACGTGGCACTTACATACGTGGCACTTACATACGTGGCACGTGGCACTTACATACGTGGCACTTACATACGTGGCACTTAAATACGTGGCACTTAAATACTTGGCACGTGGCACCGAAATACGTGATACGTGGCACTTAGATACGCAACTTGCTGCGTTCTCTGCGCCCTGCGTTGAATCCCTATTTATTTCCAATTTAGTTTTAAACCTAGCAAAATATTTATTAAAAAAACGCTCTTCACCGGATTTTCTGTCCCCTGTGCGTGTGTGTCCCCTGTGCGTGTGTGTCCCGTATGCGTGTGAAGGTAATAACAAGCAGTTGGGGTTGTCATTCCTCAGCAGCCTGTGTTACTTTTTCTGCCTCTATCAAGTTTGTCAAATTTTGTGTGTATAACTAGTAGTTAATGTTTTACCTTTTTTAGGTTCAAAACTTCCCATGTCTTTGGGATAAGGGGTGCCGGGAGTTTTCCAACAAATATACAAAAACTGCTTCCTGGCACAAGGTCTGTGTCACCCTCTATCCCCTGTACGAGTCATACACAAAGGAGCGGCAAAAAGAAATTGGTAAATATTTTCCATTTTGGAGGAGTATTTTTGAATTTCTTGTCTGTATGTAGTTGAATAGTATATTAATAGGTTCAATTTTTCACTTTTTAGTTTCAGCCTTGAGAACCCGCTGGAGGTCGGTGAGGGACAGATTTACACGGTCACGGTCAGAAGCACCAAGTGGCTCTGCGGCACCTGCTTCTCAAGGGCGTTTTGAACAGGAACTCCAATTTTTAAGCGGCAGTCTACATTACCGACCGTAAGTATCAGTAACGTCTTTAATTTTGAATAGAAAATAAAATGTATTAAAACTATTGTTTTGATGTTTCTCTTTACAGAACCATAGGCAATGTCCAGCCGATGACCGAAATCCCGGCCACAGCAACAACTCCAGTGTATGAACATGCTTCACAGCCTGCTACCAGCTCTCTTCCAAATGAGCCAAGGCCTGACCCTTCTACCCAAAATGATGATCTGCCCCTCTCCGAGACTAGTTCATTGGCATCGCCGCCGCCACCACCGCCACCAACACCACCTCCACCTCCAGCCTCAACACAGAGGAAGAGGAAAAGAGGCTCTTCAAAGGAGGATGAGGAGACGGCTGCCTTGGCAAGGGCAATTTCTCTAATTGATCGCCAACCTGAAGAGGATCAATTCTCAGCATATGGAACCACTCTAGCTTCCAGAATGCGTACTCTGTCCCCCGAGGTCCAGGACTCCTGCATGACGTATATTTCAATGGCGGTGACATGTTTTAAGAAGTATCCGCATATAAATCCAACCTTTGAAGAAATGGTTTGTTCACTAAACCACATCTGGCATCCACCGACGCCGACTCCTCTTGCACCTGCAGCAGCATTCAATAGACCTCTGCCATCTGCTCCAAGTGCTGCTGCAGGTGCACCAACATCCAGAGTAGTAGCCCAGTCTGAAGAACACCATCCAGACTGGAGCTACTACTCATATTCACAAAGCCTATATGAGGACCAGTAGGCATAATGTTGCTTTTCATGTTTAAAACGCCATGATGTCCAAGTCCACTCCTCAGTTTCCGCCAAGAGGGCATGTTTCCAGCTCTGATAAGTGTTGCGCAAGTGCCGAATGACTCACCGTCAGTGGTGACGAGGAAAGGGCCTTGCGCAATACTAATGAAAGCTGGAAGCATGCCCTCCTGGCGGCAATTAATGAGTGGACTTGGACATCCACAGGTTTATAATCCCATTTTGGGGATGTTATCCAGACTGGAGCTACTACTCATATTCACAAAGCCTATATGAGGACCAGTAGGCATAATGTTGCTTTTCATGTTTAAAACGCCATGATGTCCAAGTCCACTCCTCAGTTTCCGCCAAGAGGGCATGTTTCCAGCTCTGATTAGTGTTGCGCAAGTGCCGAATGACTCACCGTCAGTGGTGACGAGGAAAGGGCCTTGCGCAATACTAATGAAAGCTGGAAGCATGCCCTCCTGGCGGCAATTAATGAGTGGACTTAGACATCAACATGTTAGTTAAATTTTTTTTAATAAAAAGTTTGTGATGTTTAGAGGCTTTTCATTTTGAGAACGCCATGATGTCCAAGTCCACTCCTCAGTTTCCGCCAAGAGGGCATGTTTCCAGCTCTGATTAGTGTTGCGCAAGTGCCGAATGACTCACCGTCAGTGGTGACGAGGAAAGGGCCTTGCGCAATACTAATGAAAGCTGGAAGCATGCCCTCCTGGCGGCAATTAATGAGTGGACTTAGACATCAACATGTTAGTTAAATTTTTTTTAATAAAAAGTTTGTGATGTTTAGAGGCTTTTCATTTTGAGAACGCCATGATGTCCAAGTCCACTCCTCAGTTTCCGCCAAGAGGGCATGTTTCCAGCTCTGATTAGTGTTGCGCAAGTGCCGAATGACTCACCGTCAGTGGTGACGAGGAAAGGGCCTTGCGCAATACTAATGAAAGCTGGAAGCATGCCCTCCTGGCGGCAATTAATGAGTGGACTTGGACATCCACAGGTTTATAATCCCATTTTGGGGATGTTTACAGTGTTTCCGTGTGGAATTTTGTTAATAACAAAAAAAAAAAACAACAAATCATTCTATTCTAAATTTTATTAGAAAAGTTTTTCAATTTTGACAGTTACTACAAATAAATATTTGAACTTTTAACTATGATGTAGTCTGCTTCTTTGATTTGTCGACCATGGCAAAAAATGGCGCCAACATGTTCATCGCTGCTGGGACTTGAATTCCTATGAAGTTGGTGTGGGACTTTCTCCTTGGGCTCTCTGCGGGTCCAGCTGCTCAACACCAACACAGAAGTATTGCCAGGGCACGGCACCTTCGGGACTCTGAAAATAGTTAGCGAAGGTTTCCCTCACACTAACACCTGAGTTGCATGGACGACCAGCTGACATGTAGAAGAAAGGAGTAAGGTCTGCCTGCTGTGTTTCATCTACAGGTTCGGATGCATGTTCTCTCATAAAGTTGTGAAGAACACAGCAGGCTCTAATTACACTGCCAACTGTTTCCTCCTCCAACTGGATAGTTGTGTGTAACACCCTCCACTGACTACTCAGGATTCCGAAGGCGCACTCCACATATCTACGTGCCCGGCTCAGCCGATAGTTAAATATGCTCTGCTGGGTATTCAGTCCCCTCCGTGGGTATGGGCGCAGCAGGTTTGGCTTCAGAGGAAAAGCCTCATCCGATACCAACACGAAGGGTACTGGATCTGTGGAACCCGGCAGAGGTTGTGGGGCTGGGAGCGTTCCGTGATTTTGAAAAATTTGCTGACCAAGCTCTGATCTTCCAAATACCCCCGAATCCCCACAACTGCCTGGTGCACCAACATCAATGGAGACAAACTTGTAATGTGCATCAGCCACTGCCATGAGGACCACGGAACAGTACTTTTTATAATTGAAGTACACTGATCCAGATCCTGGTGGCTTCTGCACCCTTACATGTTTGCCATCCAGTGCTCCCACACAGTTTGGGAAATTGGCTACAGCTTGAAAGCCTGCTGCAACCTGTAGCCAAGTCTCCTCGGTTGGGGAAGGCATCACGATGGGCTGCAATTTTTTCCAAAGCACGTCACATGTGCTCCTCACAATTCCGGAGATGGTGGATATACCAACCCGGAATTGAAAGTGCAGTGATGTGTAGCTCTCTCCTGTGGCCAGAAATCTAAAAAAGAAAAAGGACACTATATAGTAAACAAATTTCTAAACACAATTTAGAATCTGAAACCCAAAAGTCATACAAAAAATACCAACACATCCTGTAATTTAAAAAAAAAAAAAAAGGGCTACCTTTCTAATTGAAGCTACCTACATCTTCCTTTCTATCTAAAACATGACACTGCTGACCAGCTACACACAACAGTTTTAAAAAAATAAACCTATGTCACTGCCATCATGTGCTTCAAGCCTGGTTTTATAAAAAGTGATCTAATATGGCAGTTGTAGGAACATGAATATAGTTGCACCTCGGTCTACGAGCATAATCCGTTCCAGGACAGTCAATGATTTCCATAAGAAATCATTGAAACGCAGACGATCGGTTCTACACCTCATCTGGGGGCAGGGACACAGCCGGCTCTGCTACATGCCTGCCCCCAGATGCTCATACTCACCTGTCTTCATCCAGCAGAGCGCAGCGGGGTGAGTATAAGGGCATCTCACCTGTCTTCAGTCTCCCACGGGTCCAGCGATGTCTTCTCAGGAGCGCAGAGGTGAGTTTAATAAGCACATCGTACGGCCAGGACCTGTGGTGATGTCAGGGGACATGTGATCGGTCATCTGACAAGTCACATGTCCTCTGACATCACCACTGGTCCTAGCCGTACGATGTGATTATTATACTCAGCGCTGCGCTCCGGATAAGACATCGCTGGACCCGGGGGAGACTGAAGACAGGTGAGTGGATCTTCAGTCAGCGCCCGGGCATGCTCAGCAGCTGACGTGCGCGGTATATCCAGCCGCGCTCAGCAGCTCTGTTGCCGGGGCGCACTCAGCAGCTGATGGAGCGGCATATACTGCCGCGCCATCAGCGCTGATGGCGGGCACATTGGGAGGCGAGATTTGCTCGCTGACCGAAGTCTGCTTGCTGATCGAAGCAGATTTTGGCCAGATAGTAAACTCGTCTTTCAAGAAACTCGGACTGCGAGGAACTCGCAGATTGAGGTTCGACTCTACGTTAATGACTATACTTACCGCAAGGTGATGAGCAGCCGTTGTTCCGCAGAGATCGCTTGCCGCATCCTCGTATCCTGGAAAGTCAAGTCTTCACAAACTATATTCAGCAGGCGATCGAAATCCTGAATGTTCATTCGTGTGAACCGCTGGAATCGGTCTGGAAAGCTGTAGGAAACATTTTTGGATCAAAAATGATGTAGATAAGTACATATCTATTTTGATTTTGTACATTGATAATGGAAAAAAAAAAAAAAAACAAAACAATACACATTACATAACACCCACTTGCCATGAATAGAGGACACCCCCTAGAAATCAGATATACTACGAGGGGAACTGCTGAATAGAAGGCACTCTATATCTATGGTAGAAGAACTCACAGGAGTGTCAGGAATAACGTACAGCAAACAATGTGGAGTACCGGAAAAATAATATTATAGGTTCCCTTACAAAGAAGGAGATTATAGGGATACCCTATTGGGGGATGCAAGGGGAAGATAGTAGGTTGCAATAAAACATGCTTTGGAAGAAAAGGTGCATGTTTCCGACCAAACATTTTTAGGGGCCAACAGGGTACAAACTTACGTTCTTAAGTCCTGATATAGGTTTTGAAAAGTTCCCTTCTCGTCACGTTCTTCCAGAATGGGATGCACCCAAATCCTTTTTGGCTGTTTACGTGCCTAAAAAAAAATTATACCTTAATAAGCGGGCATCACACGTCACGATATTGCTTGCGATATTGTGCGCGAAGAGGCTGACGGGAAGTCGATAGAGCGATGTAAAATTATCGCTTGCTTCCCGTCACACCTATCAATATCGCTCATAGGGACTCCTATGCGACGCAGCAGCGATGCTGTGGGCGATCTAGCGAGCCCTATCTCCAGAATGGCAGATCGCACAAAATACATCGCTGAGCTCCTGTCACACGCAGCGATGCACACTTTGCCACACTCAATTATTGCCAGTGAAATGCTCATGATCATCAACCAGCGATCAGCGAACAAGAAAACAAATCGCTGGTTGCTGCGCCCTGTCACACGGGCCAACGTCGCTCATACGTCACATGAGCGATGAAAACATCTGGAGTTATTAGCGATGTCACCAGCGATATTGTGCCGTGTGACGGGCGCTTTATAGTGATTAAACAACTGAGGTGAATACTTTCCAAACATGCACTGGGGGAGACAGAGACGAGACACACCGCACGGAAACAGCTAGTAGTCACATCCATGGTACCTACCAGTCTGCGGCGAAGGACTTCAGCAATCATAATGATCCCCAGCTGATGTCTGTTCCGCTTGCTGAGGCGTCTTTGGCTCAAGGCCATTGCAGCTGGCAGAATCGACATGATGTTAACTCCAGTGTGTATTGTATTCTGAGTCATAAAGACAGGAAATGACCTCAATGACTCTTTTTTTTTCCCCCTTTTTTTTTTTTTTCAAACAAACTTTAGTTTCAGTACACAATGCTGAAAAAAACGCAGCTGCAAAAAACGCAGCAAAAAACGCAGTGTGTGAAAGCAGCTGCGTTTTTTGCCTGCGTAAAAAAACGCAGGTAAAGCAGCAGCAAAATACGCGCGCGTAAAAATACGCAGCAAATATGCTGTGTGTGAAAGTAGCCTATGTGTTAGGGCGCAATGTGCCTTAGAAGCCACCCTCCTTTTGTCTAAGAAAACAGTACTTATGTACACTAACTTAGCATTAATCCTTCATAAAACAAGCTAAATACACAATCGTGATGAATAAAAAAAGAAAATACTAAACTTTCAATTTGTGTTGAAATCAGGCGCAATGTGCCTGAGAAGCCAAAGTGTTGATATCTGCTCACTAGAGGGTCTGCTGAGTCACTGTGAGATAAGGTTTCACAGAGCCTGTAGAGTCAGGAGATAACTAGGATGGGTGGGGTTTTCTGATAAGTGGGCAAGGAGAGAGAAGTGAAACTACTGTGTGCCTGTCAGATCTATTGCGCCTGACGGAGGGTTAAACGGAGTTTTCTTTCTCTGACCATTGTACCAATCTAATGGCGAACAAACCATATTTAAGAGACAAGAAGGATGACCTTACAAATCAACAGGTGATTGACCTGATTGAAAAGGTAGCTAGAGGAGAAATTGCAGAAGAACTAATGATGCATGGTCCACCAGTGACTCCCAAAGGAGGAGAAATTTACATCTTTGTGCCTCTAAATAGTCTTCAAGAAAATGATTATTCAAAAGATCAATACAGATGGATTTCAAGAGGAAACAACAAGCAGCGCAAGTGGTATGTGGAAACACAACTCCAAAAAAGGTGGGCTCTAAATCATTTTTCTATTGTGAAAGGGAATTTGCAAAAATCTGTGCAAAACAAAGCTGACTGTAAAAATAAATCAGTTTGTCTTTTTTTTTGTCATGTGTTGCTTCAGTTTATCTGGAAAGAGCAACTGTGACCAATTATTTATTTATGTCACTACAGTGGTTGACCTTGTATTTTGCACCTACAGTTCCACATATTAAGGCTTTTGTACTGCATCGCATGTCAGTGACGAGTGTGACCATGAGCCAGAATTTCAGCCTCGACACAGGCTGCCTGTGTTGGGCCAATGCTAATCAGGAGGGCTGCGCTGCATTGCATTACTCATGTCTTGCTATGACACCCGCACTGAGCTGATGCATTAGCATCAACTCAGTGCAGGCCCAACCGCGAAACCTGTGTGAGGCAGCCTGATTCTAATTTCATGGGTGGCACTGCATCGCATTATGCCGATGCAGCATCGGCCACAAAATTAGCATCAGGCTGCCTCACACAGGTCTTGCAATAGCGCCCGCACTGAGCTGAAGCATAAACTCAGTGCGGGCGCCAGCCATAGCGAGACCTGAGTAATGCAATGCGGCGCAGCCCTCCTGATTAGCATTGGCTCAAAACAGGTGGCTATTGTCAATGCTGAAATTGCCGTTTCACACCCACAGCTACTAGAAGGCAGCTTCTGGTCCACATCGTACGTCAGTATTGTTAGGTTAGGTTCGCACATGCTTTAGTTCACTCTTAAGACCAGAGGGTAACAACTCCATTCTTTACGGTGAAGTAGCGGAGCGTTACTAATCTCCATCGACTTGGATTGACAACACAAGTGGCACGAATGTACACAGTTATAATAATGGTCACCGGACAACTGACACATCAGGACTGAAGTTTCGCTCGTTATTCGGCAGCGGCCAAGTGACGATTATTGTATCCAAACGTTAAAAATTCCATAGATTTAAATACATACCGTAACTAGTGTTGAGCGAACATGCTCGACACTGCTCGTTACTCGCCCGAGCATCACGCTACTCGGGATGTTCGGCGAGCACCGAGCATTTCCGGGTTACTCGGGCAGTAGCTCCGGTCTCCGCCCTGCATGTTTGGCGCTCTTTACAGAGCCAATGAACATGCAGAGATTGCCAGCCAGTCACTGGAATGCTGCATCCATGTTGTTTGTGGGCATTACAGTGATTGGCTGGCCGCACAGCGTCACCTCGAGTATTTAAAACCGGGCGCCGCCATCTTGGAAACAGTCGCTCCGGATTAGACAGTGTAGGGACAGCGCTGCTGAGCTAGGGAGAGATTTATACTGCAAAATAGTTAGTGTAGGGTCTCTAAAGGCTGCCAGATCAAACAAGCAGTCCTTCTCAGGACTAATATCCATCCCAGATATCAAGCAGGCAGGCTGTATAGGAGACGCAGTGGTTATACCAGCAAACGCTGCATTACAGTCCTGTGTGCTCCTGTTGCTGAAATTTCTGGACTTAGCTCCAGGTCTCGGGGGACAGGAAAAATCCTTTTTTTTTCATCTATATCCTCTTTTTTTTTTCCTCCTTCACACTGTACAAATACCCGTCTTATTAACCTTTTGTTGTCCCCCCCCCCCAAAAAAAAAGTGTGTCTGTGACAGTTCAGACACAAATATATCTGTTGAAAATAGTCTGGTGTAGGCCAGAGAAATAGAACTGTGGTTTTCCTCTTCCACAGTTCTAATCTCCTTTTTCTTACCCTTTTTCCATCGGGTGTAACCACTGCTTCTTCCACTGTTGTGCGTGCAATAGAACCCCCTGTTGTGTGTGCAAGGCAATCCCCTGTCCATACTGCATGTAAAGATGCCCCCTCCTCTCAGTCTTCACTTGTTATGGCAGTTTCTCAAGAAACAGCATCTACGTCCACGTCCCACGGCAGCGTTCAATTGTCTATATCCCAGACCTTTGAACGAAAGCGGAAATTCGCAGATAACGCCCCACAGGCCACAGTCCTAAATTTGCACATTTCACTACTGCTTGCGTTGGAAATGCAGCCTTTTAGGCTGGTGGAGACGGAATCCTTCCGCAATCTTATGGCGGTGGCCGTCACTCGGTACTCGGTCCCCAGCCGACACGATTTTGCCCGGTGTGCCATCCCCGCACTACACAAGCACGTGTCCCAAAGCATCTGCCGTGCCCTCAACAACGCAGTTACTGGGAGAGTCCACCTGACAACGGACACGTGGACAAGTGCTTATGGCCAGGGACGGTACATCTCTCTGACGGCACACTGGGTAAACATAGTGGAAGCCGGGACCCAGTCGGACCTTGGGACAGAACACGTCCTCCCCACACCGAGGATTGCGGGCCCTATGTCAGTCATAGTTGCCCCCACAGTGTATAGCTCCTGCGCATCATCCTCCTCCTCCTAATGTTCAGCCTCCATCTCAGAAATCACCACATCAGTTACAAGCTGGAAGCACTGCAGTACTGCCTCCGCCAAGCGGCAACAGGCTGTGCTGAAACTCATAAGCTTAGGTGATAATCCTCACACTGCTTGTGAGTTGTGGACAGCTGTGAAAGAGCAGGCAGATCTGTGGCTGAGACCGCTGAACCTACATCCCGGCAGGGTCGTGTGTGACAATGGCCGTAACCTGGTGGCGGCTCTGAGGCTAGATGAGATCACACACGTACCATGCCTGGCTCATGTGCTTAACCTCGTGGTTCAGCTGTTTCTTAAATCGTACCCCGAGTTGCCAGATCTGCTCGTGAAAGTACGCCTGAGCAGCCCCAGCCAATAGCAGCGCTCGTAGCTGCAGGGAAGCACAGAGACTGTGCTTCTCGGCAGGCGAGGACCCCGGCATGCGGGGACCGGAGAAGCACTCCGCCGTACATGTACGGCGGCTGTCCATTGGTCTGGACAAAATACGACGTACATGTACGGCGGATGTCGGGAAGGGGTTAAAGAGCAACTGAATGCAAAATTTTTATTGCAGCAATGTGCTGCAAATGTTCCCCGACCCCTGGAAACAGTATATTCTCCTAACCTTAGTATAGGAGAATACACTGTTTTCTCCCCTCTTATCTGCAGCTTTGGGTCCCGGTGCGATGCTCTGCAGCCGACCCGACATGGTTTCATGCATGGGAGCAGCGCTGAGAAGGCTATTGGCTGATTGATAAGTCATGCTTGATTGACACAGCAACCAGACAATAGCGAGCACCCTCTCAGCGCTGCTGCCTCGGAGGAGCCGACACCTTTAGGCCGGCTGCAGAGTGCATATGTGACATGCGCTGCAGGTAAATGAAAAAGTAAATGAATACAAGACAGTACAATTTTGACCTGAAGTAAATTTATGTTCTCTTTCCATTTATACTGTGAATGTCAAAAGTTTATATTGTGTACTACAACTAATTTTGTAAATACTCCTTTTATAGGTATTTTGCTTTAAAGGATCCAAATGGCAAAGGTAAACAGTACCTACTGACATTCAGAAAGCAGGTACAGCAATAAGAGCAATTGTAGTTTACTGTCAAACGATACAGTATTTTTATGTTTTCATATTTAACCCCTTCCTGACATCAGCTGTATATATACACACACACATCTTTTGTCTGGTGTCGGTATATGCTGTGTACATGCATGGTGCTTGTCTACTGTGAAAGCTGACACACCTGCAAACGGCTATGACCAGAGATAACTGATTGTGGCTGTTTAACATACTGTGAACACTGAAAGTGGCATTTACATGGTCTTGCAGAAACACATACACCCGCAATTAAATTCATGGCCGTCCATGAAACTCACATGGCAGCCGGAGGTCTTGTTAAAGAGGAAGTATAGGTTTAACTTACCTGCCGGATTCAGACCCATGGCGGCACGATTATCACATCTGGATTAGCTTCTCCTGGTCCCCGACGGCTCCTTCACCCTCTTCTTGGCCTGGTTAAGTCCCGACACAGCGCTCCATGCACCACCAGAAAAATCGGAGCGCTGAGCGGGACCATTTGTCCTTTTTGCTGCTGTCAAACACAAATTCAAATCCAATAGACTTAAAGGGGTAGGACCAACTTAAAGATCCCCCCTCATTATACAGAACACAGCAGCATATTACTTTTTGCAATATGCTTCCTATGTCCCTGTGTCCGCTGGGGGGGCTGAAGCAGGACACCCCTAGAGCGATGCTATTTGCATCACCCAGGTATATGTCCTGTAGTTCTATAACTGGGCTGGCCAGGCATGAGCACTAGCGCATACCCTGGCCAGCATTCTTTGCTATAGCTCGCTGCAGCGCATGTGTGTCTATAGCCATGGCTATAGCCACACATGCGCCATGTGTGCCATGACCACGAGCATTTATGGGAGATTTAGTCTCCCATGAGCTCAGGTACACAGTCGCGTTCCCCCTAGCGGTGGTCATCCATCCACCACGTTCAGCGGGAGCGCACGCCGGGACTTTTGTGGTTCATGCTGCGGTGGCGGGAGCTGGCACCACAGTGCAACACGCATCATTAGGCTGCTGGGGCGACTGGGCAGCCCTCCCCAAAAGTCCCAATAGTTGGGCCAAACCCTTTAAACGGACTGTTATCATTTGATCAACACAACATGCATAGCATTTTGAATGTGCAAAATAACTTATGAAAAACAATGTTTTACTATGTCTCTTTAGTTCTCATCTCAAAAAGATGTTTGTTTAACATTAGATTTCATTTTTTCCCAGGTATGGCAATACATGACTGGGCCACACAAACATATAAAAGTTATACAATATCTTGGAGATCATTCTGTAAATCTTCCAACCCCTCATGGAAATTCAAAATCTAACCGTATGTTCATACCGTCCACTCCATCGCTATTACTAAAATGTAGACAACATTACTCCAGTGCTCCAAAAAACACATACTCAAAATTGCATAGTGAGGCATCTGCAGGAGGAGATGATGGAAGAGCAGCCGTAAATCGCCCAAGAAATCTAAAACAAGTACAGAATGTTCGCTATTCAGAAATTATCAGACGCAAAATTGGTAAAGATGAAATTTTTAGTACAATACAGCTGGCAGAACAAACAGATTTTGTAAGACATGTCACAATATATCCAGATCTTGTGGTGTTTGCGTGGTCAAAAGAGTTATTGGATTTTGGAAAAGAGTTAATAAAAAGTGCCTTACAAGACATGGAAATAGAACAAATGTTTGCCTATGACACCACCTTTAACCTTGGTGATTTCTACATGTCAACTTTTGTTATGAGAAATACAATGTTGGAGAAAAATCCAATATTTCCAGTAGCTTTTATGGTTCATGAAAGGAAGTTTCAAAAATACCATGAACTCTTCATTGGAGAACTTGTTAATCAGTTAAATCTAAAAGACATCAAAACTATTCCATTTGTGACTGATCGTGAAAAAGGAATTATTAATGCTGTGAAGAAAGTGGCACAATCTATTTCACTTGTGTTATGTGAAAATCACATTTTGAGAGATATTGAATATTGGGTGAAGTCTGCTAGAGGAAAAAACGATGACATAAAGGTATTGAAGGATCATGTAGAACAGCTGAAAGATTCTGAAAGTGAAGAAGAATGGAGGAACAAATATGAAGAGTTCAAAATACTCTGGTCGCACTCATTCGCTGAATATTTTGAACATAATTTGCATGAACACATATTCAAATTTGCAAGCAGGTTCTATACTAAGAAGTTTGCAGCATTTCAATATAAAGGGTCAACAAATAATGTAAGTGAAAGCATGAACAAAATATTGAAAAACGCAACAGATTGGAAAGAATTGTCTTTGGACTGCCTTCTATTGTGCTTACTCCATTTACAATTGTTTTATGTTTATGAGTTCCAAAGGGCTTACTATAGTCTAGGAATGTATCACTTGAAAGCAACATTCAAGAAATTGCAGAAAGTCCCCAATGAGTACACACAATTCCCATTATATATACCAGTTGAGAAAATTGTTGAGAAGGTGAAATCAGAAAATTCCACAATTGTTCCCAGCCTTAAAAAAGAATCCACTAACAGAATGACACAGACAGCTATTGCAAACTTATGCATTGAGAACAATTTAGTTTCTTTAAATGGGCAACTACAGGTGTTTGTTGTTAAGAGTCCATTTAAAAATGATGTCCATTCAGTGTGCTTGTCACGAAAACCTCAATGTTCCTGTAATAGCTCTGGACTGTGTTTCCATTTAATAGCAGTCCAAAAGGCATGTGGAATTTTTATCCCAGATAATTTCACTTATAATCTTTCCACTTTGAGGAAACGACAACGTCGGAAAGATGGAAAATCAGGACGTAAAAAGGCAAGAAAGAGAGATTATGACTATGAAACAGAGGCTGCACCAGATTCCGAGAAGGCAACTCAGCCAAACTCTTCACAGCCAAATCTTAACCAAAAAAACCTAGAGGAGAATGTAGCAAATGAATCTCATGCAATCTTGATACCTACAGTTATGCAGTTAATAGAGAATACTCAAGACCAGTCTGCCAGTTCACACAAACAAATTGATAACCAACCAGTGTCACCGTTTTCCTGTGAAAGTCTCACGTGTAAAGAATTAACTGATGAGAATATTGCAGTACAATCTCCAAAGTATGAAAGCACACCAAGAAAGCCTGATAGCTTTATAGACAGAAAGCCTTGGGATCAACCAGTAGACCTAATTGACAGTCTGACACTATGTCTAAAACCAAAGGCCTGGCTTGAAGGAGAAGTAATAGACAGTGCCATAATACAGTTGGTTAAGGAATCTGGAATTTCCAGTGGTTGTTTGACTGTTCCTCCATATTTTTTCAATGCTATTAGTAATGGAGGACACGCATCTTTTTTAAGATTTGCTGATTCCTTAGCAATGTTAAACTATGACATTTTGCTATTTCCAATAAACAGTGACCTCACTTTATACGGACCAGGTTTCCACTGGTTTTTGGCTTTAGCAGACCTAAAATCTAAAACAGTGACAATAATGGACTCTATGATCTCCGAATACAACATACACTGTGCTGTTCTCAAAAAAATTCTCTATGGCATCCACTCTCTATGCTCCTCTGTGGAGTTTCTTGAAGATGAATGGACTTTTATTGTGAGCGCCGACTGCCCAAAACAGAATAATTCATATGACTGTGGAGTGCATGTCATACTAAATTCATATGTGATATGTAATGGTATTAACTATGTTCATTGGTTTGACAGCAATAATGTTAGAAGGTGGATACAGACCAAGATTAGGGAAGTTAATTACTCACATTTCAGCTACAAACAAACACCACAACAAAAAATTGTGGCTGAGAAAATGAAGACCTACAGCCCATCAATGATCAAAATAATTGAAAAGGAAACAGAGCAGGAAATAAGTACTCTTGCATCCCGCTACAGCAATTCAGAAGGGTGGACATTTTGCAGGTCTTGCTATTGCACAGGTGACAGTTATCATGAAGAAAAACAGATCCTGTGTGTAATGTGTCGAAATTGGTATCACCAGAAGTGTGCGGGACCGATGGGCCGACCACCAAAATATTTCCTATGTTTACAATGTAAAAGAAACTAGTGCAAAATGTTATTGCCATTTTGTTTACGGTGAGAGACTTGATATTTAAAAAAAAAAAAACCTTTATATTTAAATGTGGACTTACTTTTTAAAGAGTTACTGTCCTTTTTACTAACTTTTCATTTTCAGGTCCGCGCTGTCCTCCAGATCCTCCTCAGTCCAGCGGTGCCAGGTCTCCTCGCGCTCCTTCACCCGCTTCTGACCCGCTGAAGATCCCGGATCCTGTATCAGCGCTGAGCAAGCTGTGTCACATGACACGGAAGTGCCAGCGCTAATACAGCGATCCTGATTGGCTAGCTGCAAACTCCAGCGAGCAGCCAGCCAATCAGGCACACGGTCTCAGTGCTGCGCTCCGATTTTTCTCATTTGTTGGAGCGCAGTGCTGACACCGGACTCCGGAGCTGCGGCGGGTCAGAAGCGGTGAAGGAGCATGAGGAGACCCAGCATCGTGGGTCCAAAAAGCATCTGGAGGACGGCACGGAGCTGAAAATGACAAGTAAAAAGTACACTGACTCTTTAAACTGATTAAAAACAAGGAAGATTGATATTTTTAGCTTGGAATCCAGAATTTTACAAGTAATTTCTATTTTATGGGCGCTTTAGACTTTGATTATTTTCCAAAAGTGCCCATAAAATACAGTAAAGAGTATATCAAGGCTCTCAATTGGCATAATGTGTGTTCTGTACATCAGGAACGAATGCGCTGAACATAGGACTTTGATGGTGGCACAGCTAAACTGTGCAATCAGGGAGGCAGTGAGGGCTGAGGGAGAGGGGTGAGTAGGTCTGCCCACCACCAATCCCTATTGCAGTGGAGAGGGAGGATGATGTCTGTGACCTATGTCAGGCAGACATCATCCTCCTCTGATGTCCACCCCTCCACATGAGTGTTCCGGCAGAGGTCAGAATTCTCTTGAAGAAGTAGAAGGAAATATGCCATGCACTGGACCTGGGTTTCCGAAGCACAGCAGAGGATGATAGTGGCAGCACAGAAACAGCCACACAAAAAAAAAAAAATCTGCCCTGTATAGCGGGGAACAATATGAAAGTTTCCATTCCCATTCAAGTGAACCTGGATGGAAAACAGGCACATAAGATTCAATTATGCCTTGCCTACTGACGAAGAAGCAATACCGAGTCCTACATCAGACATATGAACGTAAGCAGGATCATTTATTGTTCCATGAAAGCTATTTTGTTGGATTTGTTATGATGGCCTTCGTATTAACCTAGAGACCAGTATACACTAAAATACATGTTCCATTTCCAAATATTTTTGTTAAGATAAAACCTGTTATTTTATTAAAAGTTTTTTCAAAAAAATTCTATATATCTCCATTAAAAGTTATTGATGTCAACAAACCTAAGTAACCAATAAAATCCTGCTAAATATCCAACATCCTATAAAGAACAATGTATTGAGAATAATATAGGTATATAAGCAAGAGGTATGGTGCAAGACTGCTCATCTCTATGACATGGCCGGCATAATAAGGAGGTGGGAACACTGGGTCAAAGACCTATGATGCCAGGGCTCACATCTCCCAGGGGTGGGAGAAGTCAATGGACATGTAATCCTGTCAGATGCAAATAGGTTACAGGATCTGTATATCCATGGCATTCTGACCATAACCCCATATAGAATAATAAATATACCCATATTCTTACCGGAAGTTAATGAAATGTTTCATCATATTTTACCAATAATCAACATATAAAACAATAATTGTACACATACGTGTTCTTACCAGGAATTGATCGAATATGACACTGGGCATGTGTATTCATGATATATCACCTATAATACCCACAAAGAACCATTATACCCATATTCCTAACAGAAGTAAATCATATATGTTACTGGGCATGTGTATTCATTGTATTTCAAACATAATTCCCAGTAAAAATATTTATACCCTGTGACAACTTCAGTCTCGGGATGTCCGCTAGCGTCTCCAGGCGGATGCCACTCTTCAATTAAAGCCACTTCACATGGGTTTTAAAGGTAATTCTGGCTCCTGCCAGGTTTATTTCTTTTCAAATAATTTTTATTGTATCTTTGAAATTTAGTATTAACATGCGAAGATAGTCATATAATCAGCTCTCAAGGGAATAAGGGTAAGGAGAGGGAGGGAGGTAAGGGAAATGGGAAAAGGTAAGTACAACTTTGTGGACACGCTGTCCAGACATAACAGAATTTGATAGTTATTAACAATTTTAACAGATTAACATATATTATCCTCACAGGTATGCGGTAACCACCATCTTTCCTTTTAATGCGATAAGTTGGAGTCTACCTCAACCCACTTCTTCCATTTCCTATCATATTTCTTATAATAATTGTTTGCTATTGCGAAGTTTTCTTCATATGTCTTGTGTAGGTTAATTTGGTCTATAATTTCGGTAAAGGCCGGTAAGATCGGATTTTTCCAATGGAAGGCTATAATTTGTTTAACTACGAGACAGATATGAATTATAATAGATCTCACATTTGTGTCCGTGCTTTCCCAGTTCAATGACAAGGCCATTGCAGGGGTGACTATAGTGTTGTCTGTTAATAGTTTATTGATTAATTTTATGGCCTGTCTCCATAAGGGTTTCACCCGGGGGCATGTCTAAAACACATGTAGCAAACTTCCGTGTTCTCCACATTCTCTCCAGCACAATGGAGATCCTCCTGACGGTAGATGAGAGAGGCGAACCGGAGTATAGTACCATCTTGTGATGATTTTATAGTATGCCTCTTTCAATGTCATGCAGATGTTTGAGGCATAAGTAAAGTGGATCGCATTTTCCCACTGTTCTGGAGTGAACGTTGTATTCAGATCCCTTTCCCATTTTGTCATGTGAGATAACTTATTAAAATGTATATCATTGTTAAACCACCGATATATTTGCTTGTTGCTCCAAAATAGATGATGTTTGGGGTTTTTTCATAATTTAATAATTGCTTCAGATATTTTTGGTTTGTTTGTGATGAAGTTTTGAGCTTGGTCCTTCAGTGCCAAATAAGGGAAAAAGGCTGAGGAGGGAATTTTAAATTTTTGTTTTACAGAGCTGAAGCTGAGAAATTTAACCCCATCGTGAATATCATTTAATTTTGATCCCATTGTCTCTCCATATGGGAGAGGGGTTAATACTTTGGATAAGCATGATAATCTCTATAGGGGTGTTGTGAAGAAGGATTTTCCTGTTGGATCCTCTCTTTCGTTTAGACAGTTTGTCCCAGGCGTATATAATGGGAGAAAAGATAGGGTGATGAGCGTAGGCATTACAAGGTCTGTTTAGAATATGGTCAAAAACCAATTCTTTAGGTGATTTATTATGGTTATGTGCAATTTCAAGATCAAGCCATCTCGGAGAGTCTGCTTGCATAAACCAGTACTGGCTTTGTTTTATTAAATTCGATAAATATATAGCGGTTATGTTTGGTAGGCCTGTGCCCCCAAATTTCTTGCATTTATATAAAATGTTTGTGGGAATGCGGGCCCTTTTTTTATTCCAAATAAACAGATTAATTGTGGATTGAATACTAGTCAGGTAGGAAGTGTTGACTTTTAGGGGGAGTGTTCTCAATATATAAGAAATTTTTGGGACGATAAAAGTTTTTATTACCAATACTTTTCCCCACCGTGAGAGATCTTTGGTGCCGAGGAAATTTAGGTCCTTGTTTATAGTCTCCAAGAGTTTGTCCAGATTTTTCCTCATTATTGTGTCTAAGTTTTTTGAGATGATTGTACCTAGATAAGTCTAAGTCTCCTTCTGACCAATTTAATGAAGCTATGTCCTCAACTTTCTTTGTTTCTGATTCCGTCAAGTAAAATGGCAATATTTTTGATTTATTTTCATTTATCTTGAAGAAGGTAATATTTGAAAAAATTTGAAGGGTTTTTTTGTAGCTCAGAAATTGATTCATAGGGATCCTTCAGGGTAAACATCAGGTCGTCGGCAAAAAGCCCGATCTTGTAATGACGTGTTCGCGTTTGTAAACCTTTTATGTTATTATTTTGCCTAATTGATTGCGCCAGTGGTTCCATTGATAAAATGAAAAGAAGCGGAGATAAGGGGCATCCTTGTCTTGTACCATTTGAAATATCAAATGGTGTAGAGGAATAATTGTTTGCATAAATTTTAGCTTTTGGCCTTGAATAGAGTGCCATGACACTGTTGATATATTTTTCGTTACACCCAAATTTCCGTAAAACTGATGTTAAGTAAAGCCAGTTTAGTCGGTCAAAAGCCTTTTCGGCGTCTAGAGTTATAATTACCGTTGGCACTTTAGAGGAATGAATCAATTTGAAAGAGTTAATAAGTCTTCTAGTGCCATCTGGCGCTTGACGACCCGTAATAAAACCCATCTGGTCCCCATGAATCAATGACGGCAAATAGGATTTGAGCCTATTTGCTATTAGCTTGGAGTAAATCTTCAGATTTGTATTGATTAGGGAAATTGGCCTGTAATTTTTAACAAGGGTTAAGTCGAAATTGTGTTTGGGGATCAAAATAATTGTTGATTATAACATTTCTGCTGGGAAATTACCTGAGGAACTAGCTATATTAAAAAGATTTTGGAGATGTAGGGAGAGTAATTTAGTGAAAGTTTTATAATATTCGTTTCCGAAACCATCTGGGCCTGGTGATTTAAAGTCCTTGAGTTGGAGGATAGTTTTTTCGATTTATTCTTGGGAGAATGGGGAAGTTAGGTTTTCTAAATCGTTGTGGGTCAATTTTGGAAGGTCAATTGAGGTCAGAAATTTTTCGATGTCAGAAATATTGGGATGTGGGGTGGAAGGTTGGGAATGTAAATTATACAATTTGCTGTAATAATCTGCAAAGGAGTTGGCTATATCTTGGGGATGAGATACTGTTGTACCATCTTGCGTTTGTATTTTGGTGATCCTGTTTACTTGTCTTATTTTTTTCATTCTATTAGTCATGTATCGTGTTGGCTTATTAATTGAGGAATACTGCTTCATTTTGGAAATTTTGACCATGGTGTGGTATGATGAAAATATGATTTTCTTGAGCTCCTGCCTGAGTTTTAGTAGCTCTGTTTTATTTTGAGTAGATGGAGGGTTTGAATTTAGTTGTTCGCTTTCTTTATCTTTTATTTTATTTTGAATATCGTCAATCTGGATTCTAAACATTATTTTCCTTTTTGCAGAGATTTGGATCATGATGCCCCTTATGACCGCTTTATGCCGCACCAATGGGTGAATGGGGTTGTTTCAGTAGGTGAATTTTCTGTGAAATAATTTGTTAATGATTTTTCTATTATTGATCTGTGATAATGGTTGTGTAATAGATTAGCGTCACATTTCCATAGTGGATTTTTATTAATCGTGTGGCCAATTTGAATTTCCGCTGAAACTGGGGAGTGATCCGAGAAGGTTTTCCTTTCTATAGTAATTATATGGAAAGATATCTGATAAGATTAAGTCAATTGTTGACGCTGATTGATGAGGGTCAGAGAAATGGGAGAATTCAATTGAAGTGGTGTTTAGGCACCGAAAGATGTCAAATAATTCATTTTTATGTATCCAATTGTCTAAAGTGTGTGGTCTGTATCTATTTGGGTTGGAGGAATCCATATTTGCATTCGGAACCATATTAAAGTCTCCTAACTAGTGTTGAGCATTCCGATACCGCAAGTATAGGGTATCGGCCGATACTTGCGGTATCGGAATTCCGATACCGGTATTCCGATACTTGCCGCGTATCGGATACCGGAATCGGAAGTTCCCAGATTCAAAATGCACAAATTCAGCCAATGAGAAGGATTCCAAGTGTGGGCACATCCTGTTTAGCATGGAGGGCATGAAACTACTGGCAAGGCTGTGATTGGCTGCTGAAATGATGTCATGCTGCAGTTTAAAAGTCGCTGGCGCCATTTTGCGATCACTCTGCTGTGAATTCAGTTAGTGACAGGACGCTGTTTGCTGACTGAGGGCCAGTTTAGAGATAGCGATTTGCTTCTTTGTGCTTTCCAAAGGCTAATTTAGCAACCGCTGTGTTCACCTACTATTCACCTTGCTATTGCCTTGTAGCGGTTTTCACAGCGATCTGCAAGGTCTGTGTGTGTGTGTGTTTGTGAGTGCAGCCCACTCTCTAGTCTGAGTGCAGCCACATAGGCCATCCATAGCTGGTTGTATTCAGTTCAGGGAGGGTGGTTCATTGCCTCATACTGTCCTTTTTTTTTTTTTTTTTCAAGTAGTGTAGTCTGCTGCTAATTTATTCAAAAAAATCCTATTAGTGTCTTTCCACCCGTCTCCAGCTAATTTGTGGAAAAACACTACATAGGATAACGTAGAGGAGGGTTTTTGGGCCTTGCAGCGCCGTTTACGGCTGTCTGCACGGTCTCCGTGTGACTGCAGCTCGCCCTGTAGTCTGTGAGCAGCCATAGCCTGGTTGTCTCCAGCTCAGGGTTCTTCACTGCGTCATACCGTAAAATCAATTTTCCTTTTCTTTTAAGTAGTGTAGTCTGCTGCTAATTTTTTTTTAAAAATCCTATTAGTGTCTTTCCACCCGTCTCCAGCTAATTTGTGGAAAAACACTACATAGGATAACGTAGAGGAGGGTTTTTGGGCCTTGCAGCGCCGTTTACGGCTGTCTGCACGGTCTCCGTGTGACTGCAGCTCGCCCTGTAGTCTGTGAGCAGCCATAGCCTGGTTGTCTCCAGCTCAGGGTTCTTCACTGCGTCATACCGTAAAATCAATTTTCCTTTTATTTTAAGTAGTGTAGTCTGCTGCTAATTTTTTTTAAAAAATCCTATTAGTGTCTTTCCACCCGTCTCCAGCTAATTTGTGGAAAAACACTACATAGGATAACGTAGAGGAGGGTTTTTGGGCCTTGCAGCGCCGTTTACGGCTGTCTGCACGGTCTCCGTGTGACTGCAGCTCGCCCTGTAGTCTGTGAGCAGCCATAGCCTGGTTGTCTCCAGCCCAGGGTTCTTCACTGCGTCATACCGTAAAATCAATTTTCCTTTTCTTTTAAGTAGTGTAGTCTGCTGCTAATTTTTTTTTTAAAATCCTATTAGTGTCTTTCCACCCGTCTCCAGCTAATTTGTGGAAAAACACTACATAGGATAACGTAGAGGAGGGTTTTTGGGCCTTGCAGCGCCATTTACGGCTGTCTGCACGGTCTCCGTGTGACTGCAGCTCGCCCTGTAGTCTGTGAGCAGCCATAGCCTGGTTGTCTCCAGCTCAGGGTTCTTCACTGCGTCATACCGTAAAATCAATTTTCCTTTTCTTTTAAGTAGTGTAGTCTGCTGCTAATTTTTTTTTAAAAATCCTATTAGTGTCTTTCCACCCGTCTCCAGCTAATTTGTGGAAAAACACTACATAGGATAACGTAGAGGAGGGTTTTTGGGCCTTGCAGCGCCGTTTACGGCTGTCTGCACGGTCTCCGTGTGACTGCAGCTCTATCTGTTGTCAGTTCAGCCCCCAAAAAATAAATAAATAATAAAGTTCACCAAACACACCAGTTACACCACTTTACATTTGTGTAGGCCACATTAGCTCATATTAAAGTCTAGTCCACACTTTAGAAAATTAGTGTTTCTTATACCTGTTAGGAGGAGTTGTTTAGGAATAAGCACACAAATCCGTTAGTACTTTTCTGCTTATCTTTATCAGTCAACCAAGATGAAGAAGGCAGTGAGTAAGGCACGTGGGTGTGGGTGCGGAGCAGGGAGGGGACGTGGGGATTCTGTGCCTGCTGCGGGCACCGGTGACTCATCAGCACCCACTTTCACCAGGCAACAGTCATTCATGCGCAGCTTTGTGTCAGAGCGCCGTACACCGCTGCTGCGTGAAAAACAAATTGAAGCCGTTGTCGGATGGATGGCAGCTAATGCATCAACTTCAATTAGTGCCACATCCTCTCAGACACAGAGCACTGGAGAGCAGCCATCTGTCTCTTCACCACCTGCCAAATTGCCCAGGCAGACAGAGAGCCCAGGACAGGAGCCGTCTCTACTTCTGTTCTCTGAATCTCTTGGCTTGGAAACAGGGGGCCAGCCAAGCAGCATTGGAGAAATGGAAGAAGAGGCAGGGTGCAGTGATGCCCAACAGCTTTTTCTCTCTTCCTCTGAAGAGGCGGGTGGGCCAGTGGCTCCGGTCACCACATCGCAGGCCGCATCAGCTGATGATGACACTCAGGTGCCACTTACTGGTGCGTGCTCTGCTGCTGAGACTACCCAGGAGGAGCAGTTGGGGGCAGAGGGTAGTGTAGATGATGAGGTCCTTGACCCATCTTGGCGTGAGGGACAGGAAGGTGGTGGGAGCAGCTCTGAGGAAGAGATTCCCCGTACGGCCCAAAGAGGGAGAGGGAGGGGGAAGACTGCGGATCCTGCAGCCTCCGCTTTGGCACCCGTTAGGAGCATGTCTCTTCCAAAAGCCAAAAAGGGCGCTCCCAAGACTTGCAGTGCCTGGGCCTTTTTTGACACAGTTGCAGCTGACATTTGCTATGTCAAATGCAAGGTGTGTCATCACAAAGTCAAAAGAGGTCGAAATGTCAGCAGCCTCAATACCTCCAACATGTGGAAACATGTGCGCACCAGGCACCTGGCGTTGTTAGAAAAACACTGAAGAGCTAGGCCAACCAACAGCGGCAGCTACCACCTCTTCAGCTCGTGTTGCCTCTTCCTCCAGCTCACACGCAGCTGGTTCGGCTTCCTCCCAGGATCGCCGTGGAAGAACCTCTGGCCCTGTTGTCCAGAGACCCGCTGTAATTCCACCCGCAGCACCACTTTCCCAGTCATCCACACACTCCCAGCCCAGTCTACAGCCATCGGTAGTACAGGCATGGGAGAAAAGGCGGCCTTTCTCGTCAAACCACCCACGAGCACAGGCTCTGACTGTCACTGGAAATGCTGTCATTCAGGCTGGTGGAGACTGAGCTTCCGTGACTTGATGTCATTGGCAGTCCCACAGTACAATGTGCCCAGCCGCTTTTACTTCAGCAGGCAAGCCGTCCCTGCCCTGCACAAGCATGTGGAGGGACACATAAAACACACACTGTGCGGTGTCAGCTGATCCCTAATAGCATGCCACGGCCGTGACACCGCACAGTCTTAAGAAGCCGTAGGGAGGGGAGTGAGAGGCGAGGATATGCACTGCGCATGGCCACGGATCACAGGCCCGTGGTGGGATTACATTAGACGACACTGCGAGGCGGGATCTCGGCCAGCGCACCCGCACAGGCGCAGCCAGCCTGACACCAAATGATGTCAGAAGACGGGCAGCGCAACATGTGTGCATGGCCAAGGGCTAACCTAACAGCGCAGGCTCCGGGACAGATTCAAACAACGCTGAGGAGGCGGCGCACGGCGCCAAGGGGGTAAAAATGATGGCTGTGCTGCATCACACGACAAAGGAAAGTTCCACCTACCGGACGGTTTAACGCTGTGAGGGGACACATTTCATAACTGTTAGGTTCCGCATGTGCAAGGACCATAATTAAAAGAGCTAAGTTTACCTTTTCCAGCATTAGTGCTGTACACAATGGCTCTTTCAGCTACAAACGCCTGGGGGGGGGGGGTTAAAGGTTTCCTTTCAACTTGCTCGAGTGCAGGCTTCGGCCTACACTCCGCTCCCCCTGCTCCTCCTGCTGACCCTGGGCTCTAACACCGCCAGTTTTGGCCCAGATGTGCTAGCTGCACAGAGAAAAACACCAGCCAATGTGTCAGTGGGGTTCAGCACCGCCAGCTGTTCCCCTGCTGTGTAGCCGGCAACGTGTCCTGCAAAAGCCACGCAGACACAAGAGAACTGAAATTGAAGGGAACCTGTCCCCCCTCCCCCAGGCGTTTCTACGTTTTACAGCCACCTTGTACAGCGGTAATGCTGCATGTGTGCAAGGTGGCTCATAAACGTATTCTCCTCGCACATGTGGAACTGAAAACACGTCTGAAATGTGTCCTCTGTGTGACCATTTAACCGTCCCGGTGGTGTGACTTTCCTTTGTAATGACACGCTGCAACCCCCTTGGTAGCGCTGCCCGTCTTCTGGCATCATTGTTTGGCTGCCTGCGCCTCTGCGGCCGCCCTGACCCACACAACGCCCCTCGGTGTCTTATTTATTGGGACTGCGAGGGTGTGATTGATGGGCATGAGCAGTGCATCAGTTCGCCTGTCCCTCATCTCCTTCCGCCTTCTTCAGACTGTGCGGCTTCATGGCCGTGGCATGCGATAAGGGATCAGCTGACGCCGCACAGTCTGAAGCGGGTGTAGGGACCCGAGTGCGAGAGGCGAACATATGTGCTGCGCCAGGCCATGAATCACAGCCCCGCAGTGTTTTAACAATGTTAAGACACCGCGGGGCTGGGATTCATGGTCATCGCGAACCGCAGCGGCCGACATTAAATGAGGTCAGAAGATGGGCAGCGCTAACAGCGCTAGGCCAGGGGATAACACGACAGCGCAGACTCCTGTACAGCAAATAATAACGCTCAGGAGGCTGCACCCAGCACCAAGGTGGGATTCTTGACATCTGTGCTGCGTCTCATTACAAAGGGAACTCGCGCCTCCAACACAGTTTGACTGTATAAAGGGCTAAATGTTATACGTGTTTCATTCAGCGTGTGCAAGGAGCAAAATTAAAAGAGCAACCTTTGACTTGTGCAGCACTACTGCTGCATAAGCTGTGGCTCTTCTACTTTGTAACCCCTGAGGGGGGGTTAAAGGTTACCTTTGAAATTGGTTCAATTAGGCTTCGGCCTACACTCTGCTCCCCCTGCAGAGCCCGGGCTCCAACACCGCCAGTTGGGGCCCGGTACTGCTAGCTGCACAGAGAAAAACACCAGCCAATGTGTCAGTGGGGTTCAGCACCGCCAGCTGTTCCCCTGCTGTGCAGCCGGCAACGTGTCCTGCAACAGCCACGCAGGCACAACAGACCCAAAGCTGCCGCCAGTGCAGGCTTCGGCCTACACTCTGCTCCCTCTCCTCCTCCTGCTGACCCCGGGCTCTAACACCGCCAGTTGGGGCCCGGTACTGCTAGCTGCACAGAGAAAAACACCAGCCAATGTGTCAGTGGGGTTCAGCACCGCCAGCTGTTCCCCTGCTGTGCAGCCGGCATCGTGTCCTGCAAAAGCCACGCAGACACTTGCTCTTGTACCTTCTGCTCCCCATCCTGGTTCCAGTACCGTCAGCTGGTTCCGGGCAGAGCCTTTGGCTTAGGTGCCTCCCTCTGGGTATCCGAGTTCCACCAACGTCAGGTGGTCCTTGGTAGTGCTTTCAGGCACGGGTACCTCCTGCTTAGTACCCGGGTTCCAGTAACGTCAGCTGGTCCTCGGTAGTTCCATTGGCTCTTGGACCTTCGGCTACCCATCCGGGTTCCAGCACCGTCAGCTGGTTCTCGGCACTGTCTTTTGCTCTTGTACCTTCTGCTCCCCATCCTGGTTCCAGTACCGTCAGCTGGTTCCGGGCAGAGCCTTTGGCTTAGGTGCCTCCCTCTGGGTATCCGAGTTCCACCAACGTCAGGTGGTCCTTGGTAGTGCTTTCAAGCACGGGTACCTCCTGCTTAGTAACCGGGTTCCAGTAACGTCAGCTGGTCCTCGGTAGTTCCATTGGCTCTTGGACCTTCGGGTAGCCATCCGAGTTCCAGTTCCATCAGCTGGTTCTCGGCATTTTCTCAGCCTTCTTGTACCTTCTGCTACATTTCCAAGTTCAAGAGACTAAACACGATGACCCGGAAGACCACCCCTAAGATGACGACGACACCAGAGACGACAACCACCGTGATGACGACAACCCTGGAGATGATGACCCTGAAGACCACCCCGATGACGACGACCCCGGAGACTACGACCCTGAAGACCACCCCGATGACGACGACCCCGGAGACGACGACCCTGGAGACGACGACGACCTGGAAGACCGAGAAGCAGAAGAACAAGAGGCTGCAGAACAAAGAGCAGAAGAACATTAAGCATAACACTAAATATCAGAGCAAAAAATATTATCTAAATTATAAGCAGAAGAAGACTAAGCAGTGTATGGGGGTGAGTCCGTTCCTCCTCGTGGTGCCCCTGGATAAAGCCTGATGCTGCAGGCCAAACTGAACGCGGACAAATGTAACTGTTTTGTGACAGGCAGAACGGACGGTGTAATCTTCAAACTTTTATAGATAACAACTACGGGAATGCCTGTCACAAATAAGAATATGATGAAGAAGTAGAATATGATGAAGATAATAGTAAAATAAAAAGAATATGAACAATGTAACCAAAAAAATAATAGGTAGAAGATGAAGAAGAAGATGAATAAGGTGAAGAAGTTGATGTCAAAGAAGCTGATGATGAGGATAATGAAGAAGAAAGTGTGGGAGAAGTAAAAAAGAAGGTGAAGGGCGTGGAAGTAGTGAAACATCAATATCTGACAAAATAAAAAAAAAATTAACATAGTCAAAATCTTTCTAACGCCGAACGTCATAAAAAAAACCAAAATCCTGCTATTCTATTACATTGGGCTAAACCTCTGTGCCTTTAATGTCTCCGCCACGTCCCCCAATACATCCTACATTATTCTTAGTTGTTTTCCTTCATGTAGAATTAACCTACAAGTTTATAAAGGGTTTATTTTAATTCCGATATTTTCGTCCCATTGACTTGCATTGGGATCGGGTATCGGTATCGGATTAGATCCGATACTTTGACGGTATCGGCCGATACTTTCCGATACCGATACTTTCCGATATCGGAAGGTATCGCTCAACACTACTCCTAACCAAATCATGGCACCTCTCTTGACTGACATGACTTTTTTATTTACTTTGTCCAGGAAACCTATTTGACCCGTGTTGGGGGCGTAGATATTAACAATTGCGCAAATCTGGTTATTCAGAGAACAAACAAGAATATGAAATCTCCCTTTAGCATCTTTGATCTCCTCCAGAAATTCAAATTAGATAGTTCCTTTGATGATGGTGACCACGCCGGCTTTCTTTTTTGTGTTGTCAGACTTGTAGATATATGGGAAGTTTTTATGTGAAAATTTTGGGTTATCTGTGTGTTTGAATTTGGATTCCTGTATACAAATTATTTCGGCATGGCTCTGCCAGGTTAATTTCAACAGAAAAAGATACGGCTCAGTTACAGCACTGTTCAAACACTTTTGGACCCCATGGCCCAATAATTTTCCTTGCCCACAGGCCTCTCTCGCCTGCAAGGGATCCTTCAGACTTCCGGGTCCGGCTCCCTCCTGGAGCAATGCACGATACTGCTGTAAGGGCATAGGGCCAACAAATAACCCTCCCAACAGTGTCCAAATTGACGCACCCAATAGATTAACCCCTATGCTGCAGGGATGGGTGTCCATATGGCCTCCTAGCAACCAACAACTAGCATTACTGTGGTTAACCTGCCACAACTCACATAGCATTATACATTACCCCAACCTTTATATAAACAGCGCAAGAAACAACATACTCGACACATTGATTAGATGGAAAACAATTGGCCATGGCCTTAATTTAAATATTTAAAATATTAAAAACTCATAAAATTAAAGTATAAACCAATAAATATTTCAACTTTATTAAAAACCAAGTTAAAACCTTTATCAACCCGCAGCTTAGCCATAAGGCTCAAGCCCGTTAACCAAAATTACCTGTCCATCCAGATCCCTGGACAACTAACCCCGGCCATGACTAAACGCATAAAATAGGGGAGGGAGGGTGGGGCAGCTCCCAGGTATGACAGCGCCGGAGAACAGACACACACTTCTGGCGCTGGCCACTTGTATCACCCTGCACTTACCCAGTAACCAAAGTCCAGACCAATCAGGGGGCAGTCACCAGGGCAAAAAATACTGTCTGCCCTACAACTGACCCCTGAGTGGCTGGACCCACTCACTAATCACTTAGCCCTATCACCTTGTTGACATGACCTAAGAAAAAATAGCGGGAAAATATCTTCCCTCCAATTAACCCCTTCAGTACCAGAGGAATACAAGGCAACAGATAACACCATGTATTGCACTCCTAAAGGATCGGGGAAAATCATTCTTTTTGAAAATTGTTCACATATGTATTCCTGATATGTGACCCAAAATCCACATATAGAATACGAATAATATCAATATTCCTATCAGAAGTACAAGAAATATGTTACTGGATATGTGTATTTGTGATATTTCACCCATAATCCCCATACAGATCAATAGATATACCCATATTCCTATCAGAAGTAGATGAAGTATGTTCCTGGGCATGTGTATTTGGGATATTTCACCCATAATCCCCATACAGAACAATAGATATACCCATATTCCTATCAGAAGTAGATGAAGTATGTTCCTGGGCATGTGTATGTGTGATATTTCACCCATAATCCCCATACAGAACAATAGATATACCCATATTCCTATCAGAAGTAGATGAAATATGTTCCTGGGCATGTGTATGTGTGATATTTCACCCATAATCCCCATACAGAACAATAGATATACCCATATTCCTATCAGAAGTAGATGAAGTATGTTCCTGGGCATGTGTATGTGTGATATTTCACCCATAATCCCCATACAGAACAATAGATATACCCATATTCCTATCAGAAGTAGATGAAGTATGTTCCTGGGCATGTGTATTTGGGATATTTCACCCATTATCCCCATACAGAACAATAGATATACCCATATTCCTATCAGAAGTAGATGAAGTATGTTCCTGGGCATGTGTATGTGTGATATTTCACCCATAATCCCCATACAGAACAATAGATATACCCATATTCCTATCAGAAGTAGATGAAGTATGTTCCTAGGCATGTGTATGTGTGATATTTCACCCATAATCCCCATACAGAACAATAGATATACCCATATTCCTATCAGAAGTAGATGAAGTATGTTCCTGGGCATGTGTATTTGTGATATTTCACCCATAATCCCCATACAGAACAATAGTTATACCCATATTCCTATCAGAAGTAGATGAAGTATGTTCCTGGGCATGTGTATTTGGGATATTTCACCCATTATCCCCATACAGAACAATAGATATACCCATATTCCTATCAGAAGTAGATGAAGTATGTTCCTGAGCATGTGTATTTGGGATATTTCACCCATTATCCCCATACAGAACAATAGATATACCCATATTCCTATCAGAAGTAGATGAAGTATGTTCCTGGGCATGTGTATGTGTGATATTTCACCCATAATCCCCACACAGATCAATAGATATACCCATATTCCTATCAGAAGTAGATGAAGTATGTTCCTGGGCATGTGTATGTGTGATATTTCACCCATAATCCCCATACAGAACAATAGATATACCCATATTCCTATCAGAAGTAGATGAAGTATGTTCCTGGGCATGTGTATGTGTGATATTTCACCCATAATCCCCATACAGAACAATAGATATACCCATATTCCTATCAGAAGTAGATGAAGTATGTTCCTGGGCATGTGTATGTGTGATATTTCACCCATAATCCCCATACAGAACAATAGATATACCCATATTCCTATCAGAAGTAGATGAAGTATGTTCCTGGGCATGTGTATTTGTGATATTTCACCCATAATCCCCACACAGAACAATAGATATACCCATATTCCTATCAGAAGTAGATGAAGTATGTTCCTAGGCATGTGTATGTGTGATATTTCACCCATAATCCCCATACAGAACAATAGATATACCCATATTCCTATCAGAAGTAGATGAAGTATGTTCCTGGGCATGTGTATGTGTGATATTTCACCCATAATCCCCATACAGATCAATAGTTATACCCATATTCCTATCAGAAGTAGATGAAGTATGTTCCTGGGCATGTGTATATGGGATATTTCACCCATAATCCCCATACAGAACAATAGATATACCCATATTCCTATCAGAAGTAGATGAAGTATGTTCCTGGGCATGTGTATGTGTGATATTTCACCCATAATCCCCATACAGAACAATAGATATACCCATATTCCTATCAGAAGTAGATGCAGTATGTTCCTGGGCATGTGTATGTGTGATATTTCACCCATAATCCCCATACAGAACAATAGATATACCCATATTCCTATCAGAAGTAGATGAAGTATGTTCCTAGGCATGTGTATGTGTGATATTTCACCCATAATCCCCATACAGAACAATAGATATACCCATATTCCTATCAGAAGTAGATGAAGTATGTTCCTGGGCATGTGTATGTGTGATATTTCACCCATAATCCCCATACAGAACAATAGATATACCCATATTCCTATCAGAAGTAGATGCAGTATGTTCCTGGGCATGTGTATGTGTGATATTTCACCCATAATCCCCATACAGAACAATAGATATACCCATATTCCTATCAGAAGTAGATGAAGTATGTTCCTAGGCATGTGTATGTGTGATATTTCACCCATAATCCCCATACAGAACAATAGATATACCCATATTCCTATCAGAAGTAGATGAAGTATGTTCCTGGGCATGTGTATGTGTGATATTTCACCCATAATCCCCATACAGAACAATAGTTATACCCATATTCCTATCAGAAGTAGATGAAGTATGTTCCTGGGCATGTGTATTTGGGATATTTCACCCATTATCCCCATACAGAACAATAGATATACCCATATTCCTATCAGAAGTAGATGAAGTATGTTCCTGAGCATGTGTATTTGGGATATTTCACCCATTATCCCCATACAGAACAATAGATATACCCATATTCCTATCAGAAGTAGATGAAGTATGTTCCTGGGCATGTGTATGTGTGATATTTCACCCATAATCCCCACACAGATCAATAGATATACCCATATTCCTATCAGAAGTAGATGAAGTATGTTCCTGGGCATGTGTATGTGTGATATTTCACCCATAATCCCCATACAGAACAATAGATATACCCATATTCCTATCAGAAGTAGATGAAGTATGTTCCTGGGCATGTGTATGTGTGATATTTCACCCATAATCCCCATACAGAACAATAGATATACCCATATTCCTATCAGAAGTAGATGAAGTATGTTCCTAGGCATGTGTATGTGTGATATTTCACCCATAATCCCCATACAGAACAATAGATATACCCATATTCCTATCAGAAGTAGATGAAGTATGTTCCTGGGCATGTGTATGTGTGATATTTCACCCATAATCCCCATACAGATCAATAGTTATACCCATATTCCTATCAGAAGTAGATGAAGTATGTTCCTGGGCATGTGTATATGGGATATTTCACCCATAATCCCCATACAGAACAATAGATATACCCATATTCCTATCAGAAGTAGATGAAGTATGTTCCTGGGCATGTGTATGTGTGATATTTCACCCATAATCCCCATACAGATCAATAGATATACCCATATTCCTATCAGAAGTAGATGAAGTATGTTCCTGGGCATGTGTATGTGTGATATCTCACCCATAATCCCCATACAGAACAATAGATATACCCATATTCCTATCAGAAGTAGATGAAGTATGTTCCTGGGCATGTGTATGTGTGATATTTCACCCATAATCCCCATACAGAACAATAGATATACCCATATTCCTATCAGAAGTAGATGAAGTATGTTCCTGGGCATGTGTATGTGTGATATTTCACCCATAATCCCCATACAGAACAATAGATATACCCATATTCCTATCAGAAGTAGATGAAGTATGTTCCTGGGCATGTGTATTTGTGATATTTCACCCATAATCCCCACACAGAACAATAGATATACCCATATTCCTATCAGAAGTAGATGAAGTATGTTCCTAGGCATGTGTATGTGTGATATTTCACCCATAATCCCCATACAGAACAATAGATATACCCATATTCCTATCAGAAGTAGATGAAGTATGTTCCTGGGCATGTGTATGTGTGATATTTCACCCATAATCCCCATACAGATCAATAGTTATACCCATATTCCTATCAGAAGTAGATGAAGTATGTTCCTGGGCATGTGTATATGGGATATTTCACCCATAATCCCCATACAGAACAATAGATATACCCATATTCCTATCAGAAGTAGATGAAGTATGTTCCTGGGCATGTGTATGTGTGATATTTCACCCATAATCCCCATACAGAACAATAGATATACCCATATTCCTATCAGAAGTAGATGCAGTATGTTCCTGGGCATGTGTATGTGTGATATTTCACCCATAATCCCCATACAGAACAATAGATATACCCATATTCCTATCAGAAGTAGATGAAGTATGTTCCTAGGCATGTGTATGTGTGATATTTCACCCATAATCCCCATACAGAACAATAGATATACCCATATTCCTATCAGAAGTAGATGAAGTATGTTCCTGGGCATGTGTATGTGTGATATTTCACCCATAATCCCCATACAGAACAATAGTTATACCCATATTCCTATCAGAAGTAGATGAAGTATGTTCCTGGGCATGTGTATTTGGGATATTTCACCCATTATCCCCATACAGAACAATAGATATACCCATATTCCTATCAGAAGTAGATGAAGTATGTTCCTGAGCATGTGTATTTGGGATATTTCACCCATTATCCCCATACAGAACAATAGATATACCCATATTCCTATCAGAAGTAGATGAAGTATGTTCCTGGGCATGTGTATGTGTGATATTTCACCCATAATCCCCACACAGATCAATAGATATACCCATATTCCTATCAGAAGTAGATGAAGTATGTTCCTGGGCATGTGTATGTGTGATATTTCACCCATAATCCCCATACAGAACAATAGATATACCCATATTCCTATCAGAAGTAGATGAAGTATGTTCCTGGGCATGTGTATGTGTGATATTTCACCCATAATCCCCATACAGAACAATAGATATACCCATATTCCTATCAGAAGTAGATGAAGTATGTTCCTAGGCATGTGTATGTGTGATATTTCACCCATAATCCCCATACAGAACAATAGATATACCCATATTCCTATCAGAAGTAGATGAAGTATGTTCCTGGGCATGTGTATGTGTGATATTTCACCCATAATCCCCATACAGATCAATAGTTATACCCATATTCCTATCAGAAGTAGATGAAGTATGTTCCTGGGCATGTGTATATGGGATATTTCACCCATAATCCCCATACAGAACAATAGATATACCCATATTCCTATCAGAAGTAGATGAAGTATGTTCCTGGGCATGTGTATGTGTGATATTTCACCCATAATCCCCATACAGATCAATAGATATACCCATATTCCTATCAGAAGTAGATGAAGTATGTTCCTGGGCATGTGTATGTGTGATATCTCACCCATAATCCCCATACAGAACAATAGATATACCCATATTCCTATCAGAAGTAGATGAAGTATGTTCCTGGGCATGTGTATGTGTGATATTTCACCCATAATCCCCATACAGAACAATAGATATACCCATATTCCTATCAGAAGTAGATGAAGTATGTTCCTGAGCATGTGTATTTGGGATATTTCACCCATTATCCCCATACAGAACAATAGATATACCCATATTCCTATCAGAAGTAGATGAAGTATGTTCCTGGGCATGTGTATGTGTGATATTTCACCCATAATCCCCATACAGAACAATAGATATACCCATATTCCTATCAGAAGTAGATGAAGTATGTTCCTGAGCATGTGTATTTGGGATATTTCACCCATTATCCCCATACAGAACAATAGATATACCCATATTCCTATCAGAAGTAGATGAAGTATGTTCCTGGGCATGTGTATGTGTGATATTTCACCCATAATCCCCACACAGAACAATAGTTATACCCATATTCCTATCAGAAGTAGATGAAGTATGTTCCTGGGCATGTGTATGTGTGATATTTCACCCATAATCCCCATACAGAACAATAGATATACCCATATTCCTATCAGAAGTAGATGAAGTATGTTCCTAGGCATGTGTATGTGTGATATTTCACCCATAATCCCCATACAGAACAATAGATATACCCATATTCCTATCAGAAGTAGATGAAGTATGTTCCTGGGCATGTGTATGTGTGATATTTCACCCATAATCCCCACACAGATCAATAGATATACCCATATTCCTATCAGAAGTAGATGAAGTATGTTCCTGGGCATGTGTATGTGTGATATTTCACCCATAATCCCCATACAGAACAATAGATATACCCATATTCCTATCAGAAGTAGATGCAGTATGTTCCTGGGCATGTGTATGTGTGATATTTCACCCATAATCCCCATACAGAACAATAGATATACCCATATTCCTATCAGAAGTAGATGAAGTATGTTCCTAGGCATGTGTATGTGTGATATTTCACCCATAATCCCCATACAGAACAATAGATATACCCATATTCCTATCAGAAGTAGATGAAGTATGTTCCTGGGCATGTGTATTTGTGATATTTCACCCATAATCCCCATACAGAACAATAGTTATACCCATATTCCTATCAGAAGTAGATGCAGTATGTTCCTGGGCATGTGTATGTGTGATATTTCACCCATAATCCCCATACAGAACAATAGATATAGCCATATTCCTATCAGAAGTAGATGAAGTATGTTCCTGGGCATGTGTATGTGTGATATTTCACCCATAATCCCCATACAGAACAATAGATATACCCATATTCCTATCAGAAGTAGATGAAGTATGTTCCTGGGCATGTGTATGTGTGATATTTCACCCATAATCCCCATACAGAACAATAGATATACCCATATTCCTATCAGAAGTAGATGAAGTATGTTCCTGGGCATGTGTATGTGTGATATTTCACCCATAATCCCCACACAGATCAATAGATATACCCATATTCCTATCAGAAGTAGATGAAGTATGTTCCTGGGCATGTGTATGTGTGATATTTCACCCATAATCCCCATACAGAACAATAGATATACCCATATTCCTATCAGAAGTAGATGAAGTATGTTCCTGGGCATGTGTATGTGTGATATTTCACCCATAATCCCCATACAGAACAATAGATATACCCATATTCCTATCAGAAGTAGATGAAGTATGTTCCTGGGCATGTGTATGTGTGATATTTCACCCATAATCCCCATACAGAACAATAGATATACCCATATTCCTATCAGAAGTAGATGAAATATGTTCCTGGGCATGTGTATGTGTGATATTTCACCCATAATCCCCATACAGAACAATAGATATACCCATATTCCTATCAGAAGTAGATGAAGTATGTTCCTGAGCATGTGTATTTGTGATATTTCACCCATAATCCCCACACAGATCAATAGATATACCCATATTCCTATCAGAAGTAGATGAAGTATGTTCCTGGGCATGTGTATTTGGGATATTTCACCCATTATCCCCATACAGAACAATAGATATACCCATATTCCTATCAGAAGTAGATGAAGTATGTTCCTGAGCATGTGTATTTGGGATATTTCACCCATTATCCCCATACAGAACAATAGATATACCCATATTCCTATCAGTAGATGAAGTATGTTCCTGGGCATGTGTATGTGTGATATTTCACCCATAATCCCCACACAGATCAATAGATATACCCATATTCCTATCAGAAGTAGATGAAGTATGTTCCTGGGCATGTGTATGTGTGATATTTCACCCATAATCCCCATACAGAACAATAGATATACCCATATTCCTATCAGAAGTAGATGAAGTATGTTCCTGGGCATGTGTATGTGTGATATTTCACCCATAATCCCCATACAAAACAATAGATATACCCATATTCCTATCAGAAGTAGATGAAGTATGTTCCTAGGCATGTGTATGTGTGATATTTCACCCATAATCCCCATACAGAACAATAGATATACCCATATTCCTATCAGAAGTAGATGAAGTATGTTCCTGGGCATGTGTATGTGTGATATTTCACCCATAATCCCCACACAGATCAATAGATATACCCATATTCCTATCAGAAGTAGATGAAGTATGTTCCTGGGCATGTGTATGTGTGATATTTCACCCATAATCCCCATACAGAACAATAGATGTACCCATATTCCTATCAGAAGTAGATGAAGTATGTTCCTGGGCATGTGTATGTGTGATATTTCACCCATAATCCCCATACAGAACAATAGTTATACCCATATTCCTATCAGAAGTAGATGAAGTATGTTCCTGGGCATGTGTATTTGTGATATTTCACCCATAATCCCCATACAGAACAATAGATATACCCATATTCCTATCAGAAGTAGATGCAGTATGTTCCTGGGCATGTGTATGTGTGATATTTCACCCATAATCCCCATACAGAACAATAGATATACCCATATTCCTATCAGAAGTAGATGAAGTATGTTCCTAGGCATGTGTATGTGTGATATTTCACCCATAATCCCCATACAGAACAATAGATATACCCATATTCCTATCAGAAGTAGATGAAGTATGTTCCTGGGCATGTGTATTTGTGATATTTCACCCATAATCCCCATACAGAACAATAGTTATACCCATATTCCTATCAGAAGTAGATGAAGTATGTTCCTGGGCATGTGTATTTGGGATATTTCACCCATTATCCCCATACAGAACAATAGATATACCCATATTCCTATCAGAAGTAGATGAAGTATGTTCCTGGGCATGTGTATGTGTGATATTTCACCCATAATCCCCATACAGAACAATAGATATACCCATATTCCTATCAGAAGTAGATGAAGTATGTTCCTGGGCATGTGTATTTGGGATATTTCACCCATTATCCCCATACAGATCAATAGATATACCCATATTCCTATCAGAAGTAGATGAAGTATGTTCCTGGGCATGTGTATGTGTGATATTTCACCCATAATCCCCATACAGAACAATAGATATACCCATATTCCTATCAGAAGTAGATGAAGTATGTTCCTGGGCATGTGTATGTGTGATATTTCACCCATAATCCCCATACAGAACAATAGTTATACCCATATTCCTATCAGAAGTAGATGAAGTATGTTCCTGAGCATGTGTATTTGGGATATTTCACCCATTATCCCCATACAGAACAATAGATATACCCATATTCCTATCAGAAGTAGATGAAGTATGTTCCTGGGCATGTGTATGTGTGATATTTCACCCATAATCCCCACACAGATCAATAGATATACCCATATTCCTATCAGAAGTAGATGAAGTATGTTCCTGGGCATGTGTATGTGTGATATTTCACCCATAATCCCCATACAGAACAATAGATATACCCATATTCCTATCAGAAGTAGATGAAGTATGTTCCTGGGCATGTGTATGTGTGATATTTCACCCATAATCCCCATACAGAACAATAGATATACCCATATTCCTATCAGAAGTAGATGAAGTATGTTCCTGGGCATGTGTATGTGTGATATTTCACCCATAATCCCCATACAGAACAATAGATATACCCATATTCCTATCAGAAGTAGATGAAGTATGTTCCTGGGCATGTGTATGTGTGATATTTCACCCATAATCCCCATACAGAACAATAGATATACCCATATTCCTATCAGAAGTAGATGAAGTATGTTCCTGGGCATGTGTATGTGTGATATTTCACCCATAATCCCCATACAGAACAATAGATATACCCATATTCCTATCAGAAGTAGATGAAGTATGTTCCTAGGCATGTGTATGTGTGATATTTCACCCATAATCCCCATACAGAACAATAGATATACCCATATTCCTATCAGAAGTAGATGAAGTATGTTCCTGGGCATGTGTATGTGTGATATTTCACCCATAATCCCCATACAGATCAATAGTTATACCCATATTCCTATCAGAAGTAGATGAAGTATGTTCCTGGGCATGTGTATATGGGATATTTCACCCATAATCCCCATACAGAACAATAGATATACCCATATTCCTATCAGAAGTAGATGAAGTATGTTCCTGGGCATGTGTATGTGTGATATTTCACCCATAATCCCCATACAGAACAATAGATATACCCATATTCCTATCAGAAGTAGATGCAGTATGTTCCTGGGCATGTGTATGTGTGATATTTCACCCATAATCCCCATACAGAACAATAGATATACCCATATTCCTATCAGAAGTAGATGAAGTATGTTCCTAGGCATGTGTATGTGTGATATTTCACCCATAATCCCCATACAGAACAATAGATATACCCATATTCCTATCAGAAGTAGATGAAGTATGTTCCTGGGCATGTGTATGTGTGATATTTCACCCATAATCCCCATACAGAACAATAGATATACCCATATTCCTATCAGAAGTAGATGCAGTATGTTCCTGGGCATGTGTATGTGTGATATTTCACCCATAATCCCCATACAGAACAATAGATATACCCATATTCCTATCAGAAGTAGATGAAGTATGTTCCTAGGCATGTGTATGTGTGATATTTCACCCATAATCCCCATACAGAACAATAGATATACCCATATTCCTATCAGAAGTAGATGAAGTATGTTCCTGGGCATGTGTATGTGTGATATTTCACCCATAATCCCCATACAGAACAATAGTTATACCCATATTCCTATCAGAAGTAGATGAAGTATGTTCCTGGGCATGTGTATGTGTGATATTTCACCCATAATCCCCATACAGAACAATAGATATACCCATATTCCTATCAGAAGTAGATGAAGTATGTTCCTGGGCATGTGTATGTGTGATATTTCACCCATAATCCCCATACAGAACAATAGTTATACCCATATTCCTATCAGAAGTAGATGAAGTATGTTCCTGGGCATGTGTATTTGGGATATTTCACCCATTATCCCCATACAGAACAATAGATATACCCATATTCCTATCAGAAGTAGATGAAGTATGTTCCTGGGCATGTGTATTTGGGATATTTCACCCATTATCCCCATACAGAACAATAGATATACCCATATTCCTATCAGAAGTAGATGAAGTATGTTCCTGGGCATGTGTATGTGTGATATTTCACCCATAATCCCCACACAGATCAATAGATATACCCATATTCCTATCAGAAGTAGATGAAGTATGTTCCTGGGCATGTGTATGTGTGATATTTCACCCATAATCCCCATACAGAACAATAGATATACCCATATTCCTATCAGAAGTAGATGAAGTATGTTCCTGGGCATGTGTATGTGTGATATTTCACCCATAATCCCCATACAGAACAATAGATATACCCATATTCCTATCAGAAGTAGATGAAGTATGTTTCTGGGCATGTGTATGTGTGATATTTCACCCATAATCCCCATACAGAACAATAGATATACCCATATTCCTATCAGAAGTAGATGAAGTATGTTCCTGGGCATGTGTATGTGTGATATTTCACCCATAATCCCCATACAGAACAATAGTTATACCCATATTCCTATCAGAAGTAGATGAAGTATGTTCCTGGGCATGTGTATGTGTGATATTTCACCCATAATCCCCATACAGAACAATAGATATACCCATATTCCTATCAGAAGTAGATGAAGTATGTTCCTGGGCATGTGTATGTGTGATATTTCACCCATAATCCCCATACAGAACAATAGATATACCCATATTCCTATCTGAAGTAGATGAAGTATGTTCCTGGGCATGTGTATGTGTGATATTTCACCCATAATCCCCATACAGAACAATAGATATACCCATATTCCTATCAGAAGTAGATGAAGTATGTTCCTGGGCATGTGTATTTGGGATATTTCACCCATAATCCCCACACAGAACAATAGTTATACCCATATTCCTATCAGAAGTAGATGCAGTATGTTCCTGGGCATGTGTATGTGTGATATTTCACCCATAATCCCCATACAGAACAATAGTTATACCCATATTCCTATCAGAAGTAGATGAAGTATGTTCCTAGGCATGTGTATGTGTGATATTTCACCCATAATCCCCATACAGAACAATAGATATACCCATATTCCTATCAGAAGTAGATGAAGTATGTTCCTGGGCATGTGTATGTGTGATATTTCACCCATAATCCCCACACAGATCAATAGATATACCCATATTCCTATCAGAAGTAGATGAAGTATGTTCCTGGGCATGTGTATGTGTGATATTTCACCCATAATCCCCATACAGAACAATAGATATACCCATATTCCTATCAGAAGTAGATGCAGTATGTTCCTGGGCATGTGTATGTGTGATATTTCACCCATAATCCCCATACAGAACAATAGATATACCCATATTCCTATCAGAAGTAGATGAAGTATGTTCCTAGGCATGTGTATGTGTGATATTTCACCCATTATCCCCATACAGAACAATAGATATACCCATATTCCTATCAGAAGTAGATGCAGTATGTTCCTGGGCATGTGTATGTGTGATATTTCACCCATAATCCCCATACAGAACAATAGATATACCCATATTCCTATCAGAAGTAGATGAAGTATGTTCCTGGGCATGTGTATGTGTGATATTTCACCCATAATCCCCATACAGAACAATAGATATACCCATATTCCTATCAGAAGTAGATGAAGTATGTTCCTGGGCATGTGTATTTGTGATATTTCACCCATAATCCCCATACAGAACAATAGTTATACCCATATTCCTATCAGAAGTAGATGAAGTATGTTCCTGGGCATGTGTATGTGTGATATTTCACCCATAATCCCCATACAGAACAATAGTTATACCCATATTCCTATCAGAAGTAGATGAAGTATGTTCCTGGGCATGTGTATGTGTGATATTTCACCCATAATCCCCATACAGAACAATAGATATACCCATATTCCTATCAGAAGTAGATGAAGTATGTTCCTGGGCATGTGTATTTGGGATATTTCACCCATTATCCCCATACAGAACAATAGATATACCCATATTCCTATCAGAAGTAGATGAAGTATGTTCCTGAGCATGTGTATTTGGGATATTTCACCCATTATCCCCATACAGAACAATAGATATACCCATATTCCTATCAGAAGTAGATGAAGTATGTTCCTGGGCATGTGTATGTGTGATATTTCACCCATAATCCCCACACAGATCAATAGATATACCCATATTCCTATCAGAAGTAGATGAAGTATGTTCCTGGGCATGTGTATGTGTGATATTTCACCCATAATCCCCATACAGAACAATAGATATACCCATATTCCTATCAGAAGTAGATGAAGTATGTTCCTGGGCATGTGTATGTGTGATATTTCACCCATAATCCCCATACAGAACAATAGATATACCCATATTCCTATCAGAAGTAGATGAAGTATGTTCCTGGGCATGTGTATGTGTGATATTTCACCCATAATCCCCATACAGAACAATAGATATACCCATATTCCTATCAGAAGTAGATGAAGTATGTTCCTGGGCATGTGTATGTGTGATATTTCACCCATAATCCCCATACAGAACAATAGATATACCCATATTCCTATCAGAAGTAGATGAAGTATGTTCCTAGGCATGTGTATGTGTGATATTTCACCCATAATCCCCATACAGAACAATAGATATACCCATATTCCTATCAGAAGTAGATGAAGTATGTTCCTGGGCATGTGTATGTGTGATATTTCACCCATAATCCCCATACAGATCAATAGTTATACCCATATTCCTATCAGAAGTAGATGAAGTATGTTCCTGGGCATGTGTATATGGGATATTTCACCCATAATCCCCATACAGAACAATAGATATACCCATATTCCTATCAGAAGTAGATGAAGTATGTTCCTGGGCATGTGTATGTGTGATATTTCACCCATAATCCCCATACAGAACAATAGATATACCCATATTCCTATCAGAAGTAGATGCAGTATGTTCCTGGGCATGTGTATGTGTGATATTTCACCCATAATCCCCATACAGAACAATAGATATACCCATATTCCTATCAGAAGTAGATGAAGTATGTTCCTAGGCATGTGTATGTGTGATATTTCACCCATAATCCCCATACAGAACAATAGATATACCCATATTCCTATCAGAAGTAGATGAAGTATGTTCCTGGGCATGTGTATGTGTGATACTTCACCCATAATCCCCATACAGAACAATAGATATACCCATATTCCTATCAGAAGTAGATGCAGTATGTTCCTGGGCATGTGTATGTGTGATATTTCACCCATAATCCCCATACAGAACAATAGATATACCCATATTCCTATCAGAAGTAGATGAAGTATGTTCCTAGGCATGTGTATGTGTGATATTTCACCCATAATCCCCATACAGAACAATAGATATACCCATATTCCTATCAGAAGTAGATGAAGTATGTTCCTGGGCATGTGTATGTGTGATATTTCACCCATAATCCCCATACAGAACAATAGTTATACCCATATTCCTATCAGAAGTAGATGAAGTATGTTCCTGGGCATGTGTATTTGGGATATTTCACCCATTATCCCCATACAGAACAATAGATATACCCATATTCCTATCAGAAGTAGATGAAGTATGTTCCTGGGCATGTGTATGTGTGATATTTCACCCATAATCCCCATACAGATCAATAGTTATACCCATATTCCTATCAGAAGTAGATGCAGTATGTTCCTGGGCATGTGTATATGGGATATTTCACCCATAATCCCCATACAGAACAATAGATATACCCATATTCCTATCAGAAGTAGATGAAGTATGTTCCTGGGCATGTGTATGTGTGATATTTCACCCATAATCCCCATACAGAACAATAGATATACCCATATTCCTATCAGAAGTAGATGAAGTATGTTCCTGGGCATGTGTATTTGGGATATTTCACCCATTATCCCCATACAGAACAATAGATATACCCATATTCCTATCAGAAGTAGATGAAGTATGTTCCTGGGCATGTGTATGTGTGATATTTCACCCATAATCCCCACACAGATCAATAGATATACCCATATTCCTATCAGAAGTAGATGAAGTATGTTCCTGGGCATGTGTATGTGTGATATTTCACCCATAATCCCCATACAGAACAATAGATATACCCATATTCCTATCAGAAGTAGATGAAGTATGTTCCTGGGCATGTGTATGTGTGATATTTCACCCATAATCCCCATACAGAACAATAGATATACCCATATTCCTATCAGAAGTAGATGAAGTATGTTTCTGGGCATGTGTATGTGTGATATTTCACCCATAATCCCCATACAGAACAATAGATATACCCATATTCCTATCAGAAGTAGATGAAGTATGTTCCTGGGCATGTGTATGTGTGATATTTCACCCATAATCCCCATACAGAACAATAGTTATACCCATATTCCTATCAGAAGTAGATGAAGTATGTTCCTGGGCATGTGTATGTGTGATATTTCACCCATAATCCCCATACAGAACAATAGATATACCCATATTCCTATCAGAAGTAGATGAAGTATGTTCCTGGGCATGTGTATGTGTGATATTTCACCCATAATCCCCATACAGAACAATAGATATACCCATATTCCTATCAGAAGTAGATGAAGTATGTTCCTGGGCATGTGTATGTGTGATATTTCACCCATAATCCCCACACAGATCAATAGTTATACCCATATTCCTATGAGATGTTGATGAGATATATCACCAGGCGTGTGTAACCCGATATTCTACACATAATCCCATATAGTTACAATCTTTTTTCCCTGGTTCTATTATTACACTTTAATCCAGCCCTGTGGATGTTCTGATTCATTTAAGTATTTCCATTGAATTCCCTGCTTGCTATATTACAAGAAGTCATTTCCTGGTCTGCATTTGGAAAATGTGCTGCCATCTAGTGGTCAAGTCTAGTATTGCAGCCCATCATCCCATCATCCCATCATCCCAATATGCAGTTTAGTCCGTCCCCTGTGACCGCTGCAGTCGATCGCTGGATCCTACATCGGCATCGCTGCTGAGGCAGGAGCTGTTTAAACTTAATTACTAGTAATGAGCGAATGTGTTTGGATAAGGTGTTATATTTTACCAGAGAAATCTGCTTTTTTTTTTGCCCCATTTCAAGATATGGAAAGCTCATAGACTTATTCAAAGCGACTAGCAGCTGTAATAGCAGCAAAAGGAGGCTCTAGAAAGTACTAACTTAACCCCTTTCTGACATGAGACGCAATAATCCGTCCATGTGACCTGGGTCTATTTAACAAGGGACGGATTATTACATCCGCGCACGCGTGGTGTGTGAGCGATCGCCACTGGGTGTCAGCTGATTCTGGCAGCTGTCACGCACCGCTCCCAGCACTATATATACTCGAGTATATACTGTAAATAAACATGGTTCCGCTGAAAACGTCATCTTGTTTTGCAAAAAACAGCTGTATGGCGGCTTATCAGCGGAAAAATAAAAAGTTATAGCTCTCAGAATAAAGCAATGCAAAAATTATAATTTTTTTCTATAAAATTAACATTATCAGCTTCCCAAAAATCGGAATAGAAAGCGGTAAAAAAAAGTCATGTGCCCGTAAATGGTACCAATAAAAATGTCAGTTTGTCACGCAATAAACAACACCTCACATGACTCCGTGGGCCAAAATATGGAAAATTATGGTGATGAAAAAACTATTTTTTGCAGTAAAAAGCGTCTTTTAGTGTGTGACAGCAGTCAAAGATAAAAACTATGATGAGAGCCTGCCTAATTTACGGGTGCATGCCTCCTGAAGCATGAGCTGGGCATAATGTGCTGGGCACTACAACAGCAGTTTGCAATTTTCACTTAGCAACATTTATTGCTATTTGTTTCTGGAGAACACCCATGGAGACAAAATCGTCACTACACCTGTAGACAAATTCCCAAATGGGTATATTTTCCAAAATGGGGTCTCTTGATGGGGGATTCTGCTTTTGTAGCAATTAAGGGCTCTGTATATGGAGTCTGCAAACTCTTCTAGGAAAATCTGCGCTCCAGGGGGCAAATAGTGCTCCATTCCTTCTGAGTCGCTCCGTACGGCTAAGTAGTACTGTACAGCCACATATGGGGTATTGCCACCTTCAATAGAAATTGTGGGACAAATTATGATGCCAGTGTATTTATTTTTTCTTCACCACCCAATGGTATACAATTCTGTGACACACCTGTGGGGTCAATATGATCACTTCACCCCTAGATGAATTCACCCGCGGCTGTTAACCTGTTAAATGCCACTGTCAATCTCTGACAGCAGCATTTAATATGATTGCACCGGAAGTGTTCACTAATCCTACCCATCAGCAGTCATGTCACATGACCACAGGTCGCCAATGGGTTGGCATGACAACCCGGGGTCTGCAGCAGACCCCTCTGGTTGTCATTACTGGATTGCTCTGAGCACCGCCCAGCGGTCAGTGCTCATGGTAAGTGAGCATCTCTGCTACATAGAGCAGGGCTGAAGCCTATAGACTAAGGCTACTTTCACACTAGCGTCGTGTGACGTACGTAGCAATGCGTCGTTTTGGAGAAAAAAGGCATCCTGCAAAGTAGGATGCGTTTTTTCTCCATAGACTTGCATTAGCGACACATTGCGACGTATGGCCACACATCGCATCCTTTGTGCGACGGATGCGTCGTGTTGTGGCGGACCGTCAGCACAAAAAAAGTTCCATGTAACTTTTTTGTGCGTTGCGTCCGCCATTTTCGCATGCGCAGCCGAAACTCCGCCCCCTCCTCCCCGGACATTACAATGGGGCAGCGGATGCATTGAAAAACTGCATCCGCTGCCCCCGTTGTGCATTTGTTTCACAACTTGCGTCGGTACGTCGGGCCGACGCTAGTGTGAAAGTAGCCTAAGACTATTGAAGCAAGTGTAAGGGTATGTGCACACGATGCGGAAAACGCTGCGGATCCGCAGCAGTTTCCCATGAGTTTACATTACAATCTAAACCAATGGGAAACAAAAAACGCTGTGCACATGCTGCGGAACAAAACGCGCGGAAACGCAGCGGTTTACATTCCGCAGCATGTCACTTTTTCGGATTCCGCAGCGGTTTTACAGCTGCTCCTATAGAAAACCGCAGTTGTAAAACCGCAGTGAAATCCGCAGAAAAACCACGGTAAATCCGCGATAAATCTGCAGCAAAAACGTAGCGTTTTTGCCCTGCAGATTTATCAAATCCGCTGCGGAAAAATCCTGAGAAGATACTGGGAAGCAATGAAAACCTTTGTGACAATAAATAAAAGTAAGATTTATCCAAACTAAGGCTATGTGCACACGTTGCGGATTTTGCTGCGGATCCGCAGCGTTTCTGCTGCTGCGGGTCCGCAGCAGTTTCCCATGAGTTTACAGTTCAATGTAAACCTATGGGAAACCGAAAACACTGTGCATATGCTGCGGGGAAAAAACGCGCGGGAACGCAGCAGTTTACAATCCTCAGCACGTCACTTCTTTGTGCGGAATGGCAGCGATTCTGCACACATAGAGATGCATTGATCCGCTTACTTCCCGCATGGGGCCATGCCCACCATGCAGGAAGTAAGCGGATCATGTGCGGATGGTACCCGTGGTGGAGGAGAGGAGACTCTCTTCCAGGCCCTGAGAACCATATTTGTGTAAAAAAAAATAAAAATAATTAAAATAAAAAATAATGATATACTCACCTTCTGATGGCCCCTGAAGTCCTCCCGCCTCTCAGCGCTGCACGTGGCCGTCCAGTCGCAGGGTTGCTATGCGAGCAGGACCTGTGATGACGTCGTGGTTACATGACCGTGACGTCACGAAGGTCCTTGCATAGCATCTTTGGAACCGGACCGCCGCGTGCAGCGCCGAGGAGATCGGGACGTCGGATGGTGAGTATAACCATTTTTTAAATAATTTTTAACATTAGATCTTTGCAGCATCAATAGTAAAACAAGTGCAGGTGTAAACCTGCAGCGGAAACAGCAAGACAAACCGCGATAAATCTGCAGGGATAACCGCAGCGGTTTTGCCCTGCAGATTTATCAAATCCGCTGCGGGAGACCCGCAGAGGACCCTTCCTACGTGTGCACATAGCCTAAATGTTGTTGTTTATTTAAAAACAAGTTTTTGTTTGAACGCTAACTATTTGGTCATTCCATTAAAAATCATTCAGAATAGCTTCCTTTTTTTCTTCAAATCTGTTGAAAATATGGAATAAACCTGTTATTTGTGCATTTATTTTAACAAACTTTTTTAAAATTTCTTGTCTTTCAGAAACTTAATGTCTGTGTTTTGGAATGGCTGAAAACCAACAAGATATTTTACACCCTTTATTAGATGATGGGTCGTTAATTGAAGGTGTAAGCAACCAAGTGCTTGTTGCAGTAGTCATCAGTTTAATCTTTATCGCTGCTCTCACATATTTAATGTTACGGTATGTTTTGTCTGGTATCTATACATATAACCTAAAAATGTTTATATTTTGAATCTACTACATTTGCAGAGAGAATAGTGTTGTTTTTTTTTTATTTATTATTGTGATGTGGTTGAACAGTTTACTAGTCTGGTGATGCCGATATAGAAAGGGCCATCACTCTAAAGCGGTCCATGCAATTTAGATAGCTGTGCATTTAGTCAATAGCTGTTCTTCACAATCTCTCAAAACCATTCATGTCACTTTGTGGCTTGTCTATATTGAGAAGTAAGCATCTGTCATGTTGAAATCCGACATGCTAAACCCATCTTTCTTCTAACATCTGGGGCAAGAGTTATGGCACCCTATCCACCTTGGATGGTTGACCAGTTCTGCCAAAATCAAAGGGTGCAGCAGACATTCATCTTATGTGTATGGCCATTTTAAGGCTAGTTATATCCTAGATAGGTGTTGGCTGCTTGACTGTGCATGGTTTATCGAGAGATAACTCAAAAAAGCTGCTTTCAGATACTTCTAGAATTTACTAATTTCATGGCAAAACAAATTTATACCATAACAATGGATCGGGAATGTTTTGTTCTAGTGTTGCAAACGTATTGTTATCTTTTTATAAAAAACAGAGGTGAGCAGCAAAATATTCACCCTGAAAATCAAGAACGAGTACAGGCCATTAGAGAGCAGCGACAAAATGAACAGGTATGTTATCTTTTTTATATTGTTACTCATGTTCAGTCTGAAACTAGAATCTAAACTGAAATGCAGACGTGCTGTTTTTCTTTTCTGAATTCCACCAATTTACTACTGGGTGGATCTGATACAGGGAGCTGTTGTGGCAGACAGTACAGACCAAAAGTTTGGACACACGTTCTCAATTAAAGATTTTTCTGTATTTTCATGACTGTGAAAATTGTACATTCACACTGAAGGCACCAAAACTATGAATTAACAAATGTGGAATCATATACTTAACAAAAAAGTGTGAAACAACTGAAATCATGTCTTATATTCTAGGTTCTTCAAAGTAGCCACCTTTTGCTTTGATGACTGCTTTGCACGCTATTCGCATTCTCTTGATGAGCTTCAAGAGGTAGTCGCCGGGAATGGTTTTCACTTCACAGGTGTGCCATATCAGGTTTAATAAGTGGGATTTCTTGCCTTATAAATGGGGTTGGGACCATCAGTTGTGTTGTGCAGAAGTCTGGTGGATACACAGCTGATAGTCCTACTGAATAGACTGTTAGAATTTGTATTATGGCAAGAAAAAAGGAGCTAAGTAAAGAAAAACGAGTGGCCATCATTACTTTAAGGCCACGTTCACACGCTGCGGGTTCCTCTGCGGGTTAATCCCGCAGCGGAATTGAAAATCTGCAGGGCAAAACCGCTGCGGTTATCCCTGCAGATTTGTCGCGGTTTGTTCCGTGGTTTCCGCTGCGGGATTACTGCTGTACTATTGATGCTGCATATGCAGCAATATGCAGCATCAATAGTAATGATAAAAATAATAAAAATTGGCTATACTCACCCTCTGACGTCGCGATCTCCCCGGCGCTGCAAGCGGCTGTGCCGACAAGGACCTTCGTGACGTCACGGTCATGTGACCGCGGCGTCATCACGGTCATGTGACCGCGACGTCACTACAGGTCCTGTTCGGCACAGCAACTGAGACCGGACGCCGCGGGCAGCGCTGAGAGGTGAGTATAGCATGATTTTTTATTTTAATTATTTTTTTTTACACCCAAATATGGTTCCCAGGGCCTGGAGGAGAGTCTCCTCTCCTCCACCCCGGGTACCATCGGCACATTATCCGCTTAACTTCCCGCAACGTGGGCACAGCCCCATGCGGGAAGTTAGCGGTTCAATGCATTTCTATGGGTGCAGAATCGCTGCGATTCTGCACCAAGAAGTGACATGGTCCTTCTTTTTTTCTGCAGAAAATCCGCGCGGATTTTCCACAGAAAAAAAGGATCGGCGGCACAGCGGGTTTTGTTTTCCATTAGGTTACATTGTACTGTAACCTACATGGAAAAAGGATGCGGACCCGCAGCTGTAAAACAGCTGCGGGTCCGCAGCAAAACCCGCAGCGTGTGAACATAGCCTAAGAAATGAAGGTCAGTCAGTCCAAAAAATTGGGAAAACTTTGAAAGTGTCCCCAAGTGCAATGGCAAAAACCATCAAGCGCTACAAAGAAACTGGCTCACATGAGGACCGCCCCAGGAAAGGAAGACCAAGAGTCACCTCTGCTTCTGAGGATAAGTTTATCTGAGTCACCAGCCTCAGAAATCGCAGGTTAACAGCAGCTCAGATTAGAGACCAGGTCAATGAAACCCAGAGTTCTAGCAGCAGACACATCTCTACAACAACTGTTAAGAGGAGACTTTGTGCAGCAGGCCTTCATGGTAAAATATCTGCTAGGAAACCACTGCTAAGGACAGGCAACAAGCAGAAGAGACTTGTTTGGGCTAAAGAACACAAGGAATTTACATTAGACCAGTGGAAATCTGTGCTTTGGTCTGATGAGTCCAAATTTAAGATCTTTGGTTCCAACCACCGTGTCTTTGTGCGATCCAGAAAAAGGTGAACGGATGGACTCTACATGCCTGGTTCCCACCGTGAAGCATGGAGGAGGAGGTGTGATGGTGTGGGGGTGCTTTGCTGGTGACACTGTTGGGGATTTATTCAAAATTGAAGGCATACTGAACCAGCATGGCTACCACAGCATCTTGCAGCGGCATGCTATTCCATCCGGTTTGCGTTTAGTTGGACCTTCATTTATTTTTCAACAGGGCAATGACCCCAAACACACCTCCAGGCTGTGTAAGGGCTATTTGACCAAGAAGGAGAGTGATGGGGTGCTAAAAGGCAAAAGGGCCAACAAGTGCTAAGCATCTCTGGGAACTCCTTCAAGATTGTTGGAAGACCATTCCCGGTGACTACCTCTTGAAGCTCATCAAGAGAATGCCAAGAGTGTGCAAAGCAGTCATCAAAGCAAAAGGTGGCTACTTTGAAGAACCTAGAATATATGACATACCGTATTTTTTGGACTATAAGACGCACCGGACCATAAGGCGCCCTCCAAATTTGGGGTGAAAATTGCAGAAAAAAAGATTTTTATAAGATGGGGGTCCGTCTTCTTGTCCGAATTTACAGTATCTTACCTGAGGGCTGGCGGTGGCACAGCAGGGTCACAGGAGGCATGGTGTCGGCAGAGGTGCGGTGTGGCGTGCACCTGAGCAGGGTGCCTTCCTGCTTAGGTGGGCGACGCTACGGCCTGGTGTCCATGGGGGGGTTGCAGAGGTGCAGATCTAAATCTGCGAACTCGGCTTCAAGAAAATGGCCGCCGCGATCTCCATCTGCGCATGTGCGGCCTCCCGCGGCCATTTTCCTGAAGCCCCGTGAAGCAGAGCACTCCATCTGCGCACGCGCAGCCTCAGGAAGATGGCCGCAGCCACCGATAAACCGGTAATCAACCCGGCTCTGCTGCTCACATTGCATTCCGGGCTGCTGCGTCACCTCACTGGTGGAAGGGACCCTGCGCACGCCATACCGCACCTCTGCCACCGCCACCACACCGGGTAAACATGCATTACGACTATAAGACGCACCCCCTATTTTCCCCCCCTTTTTTTGGGGGGAAAAGTGCGTCTTGTAGTCCGAAAAATACGGTAATTTCAGTTGTTTCACACTTTTTTGTTAAGTATATAATTCCACATGTGTTAATTCATAGTTTTGATTCCTTCAGTGTGAATGTACAATTTTCATAGTCATGAAAATACAGAAAAATCTTTAAATGAGAAGGTGTGTCCAAACTTTTGGTCTGTACAGTACATGTTGTCTATGTATACTAGTGTGGGGTATTGATTGTTTTCTTGTTTATTTTGTTTACTGTAGAGGGTTTGTAAATGACTTCTCTCAAAAAGTGCATTGAGTCTTGGAAAAATAGTCACATTTATAAATTCTAGTTTTTTATTCCATTGCTGATTTGTATTTACAGGAAACAGTGCAACCTCGACATCAATTCTACTCAGATATGTCTTGCCCAGTATGCTTGCAGCAAGCTACGTTTCCAGTGGAAACAAACTGTGGACATCTTTTTTGTGGTAATTAAAACTGTTGAGTTATATTTTATATTATAAATATATATACATACTTTATATTTTTTTTTATAGTATAATGTCTTTCTTGTTGTTTAGTATACAAATGTAAAATGTACTAATTGTTATCCCTGCATAGGTCCATGCATTGTGGCGTACTGGAGATATGGGTCATGGCTTGGTGCTATCAGCTGCCCTATTTGCCGACAGACCGTAAGAACCAATGTTTTCATAGTTTGATTTTTTTTTTCTGTTATAAGTGCGTGTGAGTTGAGAACAAGATTTATAGTATAGCTTTGTTTCCTTTACTGCATCCAGGTCAGCAAGCTAAACACTTGTGAGCTCCCATGGTTTAATTTCTTCTGATGTTGAAATTATATTCACTAAAAGTCCAACAAGTTAAAGGAAAACAAGTCAAAGGAGTTGTGCGGCCTTATGCTGCAAGTCTGCAGTCACTCTGTGACTTCGTGCTGTGAGGATTCTCCGGTGATGGTACCAGGAATGGTAGGCACGTGACGGCAAGTGTACCAACTAGATAGGCGCGACCTCACTCAATGTATGTTTATTGAGCAAGGGTGGACAAAGTCTATTTGGAATGTGGGCGAAAGTATGTAAATCTCATACTTCAGTTCACATGGCCTCCCTGTACTGGAGAATCCTCACCGCTCGCAACGTGAGGACTTACAAGGTTTGCAGTCACATACAGTGATTGCAGTTTTGTAGCTTAAGGCAGGACAATCCCTTTAAGTTCATGTAAAGATGTAGTCAACATTATTGGCAACCCTGATTGCTGTGTATCATTAGAATATTTTGATACATTTAGCAAAAAAAAGTTTACTGTATTCATTTAAATAAAGATGAAACATAGTATATGACATTGACAAGATTAAAAGTCTTTCTTGGTTGCACAACCGTTGGCAACGGACGTAGTTCAAACCTTTTTTTTTTTTTTGGTAGCCACCTGTGAGCGCCTGTTATTTTTTTCATTGTCATTTTAACCATTCTAGCATACTATTGGGTGTGTGCTGTGGTTTATTATGGTGCAGTAGAACTCATTTTGTTCTGCTAAAATGTAGCTTTTTTAATATTTGAGAGCACATTTCACTCTCAAATTATCTGAGGATCTTCTGATTTCATTGTTCCTGTAACACGTTCAAGTCCTCCAGAGACCCCAGATGTGGCAAATCATCCCCACAACATTATCAATCCTTCACAATGTTTTTAACTGTAGGGAGGTGCATTTTTCTTTATAGGCTTCATTTCGTCACCCATAAACATAACTCTGGTTTGCCTTGCTAATGAACATTTTCCTACAATCCTACAATTATTTTGCATTTCTTTAAATAGTGGAGTCTTCCTTGGCCTTTGCCTCTGGTTTGTCCAGTATTAATATGGGTTGAAACAATCACTCCAGGAATGTTCAGGTCACTATGAAGTTCTTTTATATGTAGTATCTGTGTTTTTGTCATATTTGGAACCAACTTTTGTGGCATTCTTTAATTTCTTCTTTACTCCATGTTCTTGATGGTTTTTGATTGATTGTTTCTTGAATAGCAAACATTACTTTACGAACTATTAAAGCCGTGATGTCACAACCTTGGAGAGTTTTTTTTTAAATTAAATCTTTTAGACTGCTTGTACATGGCTTTAATTAAATTTATAGTCTGCTCAGACCGCTCTCTTGTCATTGCTATTGTGAATAACGAACATGTTACTTGCCTGTCCTGGCAAAAGTTCCAGATCTGGTTCCCCTCTTCTATAGATGCCTTCCTTTTGCAGTGGTCCACACTCAGGTTCTCAGACCAGCAAATGCTATGTCATCATGACCCTAGGCCTTTAAGGCCGGCTTTGGCAGAGGCCTGGTGATTGTATATTAGGTTTCATTGCTTCAGTTGCCTCACGTTGACAGGAGGCTTTGCCTACTTCAATTAGCTGAGTTTCAGCCTGGTGTCTTATTATCCACCTATTCTACTCCTGACTTCTAAGCTACATTCAGATATTTTCAAGCTCAGTCCAGGGCACTTAGGTGTTGTCCTCACCAACCTCTCAGCAAGTTACTAATTTCTAGCAACTTTTCACTTTTGGTTAGTACAATCAAGATAATGCATTTCCTCAAGAAAATCTCCAGCTTTTAATGACTTCATTGCATATACTTTTTTGTTACATTGCTGCCATTAACCAATGTCCTGCTGGAATATACCAGACTGCAGTTCTGTTATTAACTTCCATGCCGAAAGATTCCAGTTTCATAAATTGCTACTGTTCCTGTGTGTATCCACACATCTGGCTCTTCTCCACTATACTACCTGGTCCACTTGTTTGTCAGCCTCATACTTTGCTGTCCTTGTTATCACTGATGCACATGTCGTCTGTCAAGACCCGCTCCACTGACAAGGTGGGGGGCAGGTGAGTCTAATTTCTAATTGATTACAGGCTCAGATCTTGTACTTTGCTCTTATTCTGAAAAATTATTATTTTTTCTTGTTCTCTGTGGTCTCGGCCACTATACACGCACGCACACACATGTGCTTCTCACAAAATTAGAATATCGTCAAAAAGTTAATTTATTTTCATTCTTCAATGCAAAAGCTGAAACTCGTATATTATATAGAGTCATTACAAACAGCGTGATCTATTTCAAGTGTTTATTTCTGTTAATGTTGATGATTATGGCTTACAGCCAATGAAAGCCCAAAAGTCATTATCTCAGTAAATTAGAATACTTTATAACACCAGCTTGAAAAATGATTTTAAAATCTGAAATGTTTGAAATATATGTTCAGTAAATGCACTCAATACTTGGTCGAGGCTCCTTTGGCTTCAATTACTGCATCAATGTGATGTGGCATGGAGGCGATCAGACTGTGGCACTACTGAGGTGTTATGGGGCCCAGGTTGTGTTGATAGCAGCCTTTAGCTCGTCTGCATTGTTGGGTCTGGTGTCTCTCATCTTCCTCTTGACAATACGCCATATATTCTCCAAGCGGTTAAGGTCAGGCGAGCTTGCTGGCCAATCAAGCACAGTGATACTGTTGTTTTTAAACCAGGTATTGGTACTTTTAGCAGTGTGGACAGGTGCCAAGTCCTGCTAGAGAATGATATTTCCAACTCCAAAAAGCTTGTCTGTAGAGGGAAGCATGAAGTGCTCTAAAATTTCCTGGTAGATGGCTGCTCAGACTTTGGTCTTGATAAAACACTGTGGACCGACACCAGCAGATGACATGGCTCCCCAAACCATCACTGATTGTGGAAACTTCACACTAGACCTCAAACAGCTTGGATTGTGGCCTCTCCACTCTTCCTCCAGACTCTGGGACCTTGATTTCCAAATGAAATGCAAAATTTACTTTCATCTGAAAACACATTGGTCCACTGAGCAACAGTCCAGTTCTTTTTTTCCTTGGCCCACATGTCTGGCATTGTCTATTGGTCATGAGTGGCTTGACACAAGGAATGTGACACTTGTAGCCCATGTCCTGGATACGTCTCTGTGGTGGCTCTTGAAGCAATGACTCCAGCAGCAGTCCACTCCTTGTGAATCTCCCCAAAATTTTTGAATGGCCTTTTCTTAACAATCCTTACAAGGCTGCGGTTATACCAGTTGCTTGTGCACATTTTTCTACCACACTTTTTCCTTCCACTCAACTTTCCATTAATATGCTTGGATAACCGCACTCTGTGAAGAGCCAGCTTCTGACCTTTTTTGGCTTCCCCTCCTTGTGGAGTGTGTCAATGACTGCCTTCTGGACATCTGTCAAATCAGCAGTCTTCTCCATGATTGTGGAAGCTACTGAAACAGACTAAGGGACCTTTTTTAACGCTTAGGAAGCCTTTGCAGGTGGTTTTGTTATTCTAATTTACTGAGATAATGACTTTTGGGTTTTCATTGGCTGTAAGCCATAATCATCAACATTAACAGAAATAAACACGTGAAATAGATCGCTCTGTTTGTAATGACTCTACATAATGAGTTTCACTTTTTGTATTGAAGAACTGAAATAAATTCACTTTTTGATGCTCTAATTTTGTGAGAAGCACCTGTGTGTATATAAGCACGCACGCACGCACATACGCATGCACACACATATATGAATGCATGCACATACATACATACATATATGCACACACGATTTTGCAAGTCCCACCTTCAAATAGTGGAGTAGTCTGCATTTTTTTATCGTAGGCGTGCTTCAACTGTGAGAGACAGTTTTAAGAAAAAAAATTAAAAAAGAAAATCACATTCATTTTTACATAATTAATTTGCAGTTTACTGCATGAAATAAGTAGTTGATACAATAGAACTTTATTATTTGATATAATAGTTGTTTGTAATTACAGAGTTGGGTCGGAAGTTTCCTGTAGGTCTTAACCAAGTTTGCACACACTGCAGCAGGGATTTCGGCCCACTCCTTCATACAGATCTTCTCAAGATCTTTTTTGTGGCTGTTGCTGGGCAACATTGAGTTTGTTCCCCCCCAAAGATTTTTCTATTGGGTTCAGGTTTTGCTACTGGCTAGGCCTCTCTAGCACCTTTTGAATACTTCTTACAGAGCCACTCCTTAGTTTTCCTGGCTGTGTGTTTCGGGTCATTGCCATGTTGTAAGACCCGGCCACGACCCATCTTCAATGCTCTTATTGAGGGAAGGAGGATGTTGGTCAAAATCTCGTGATACATGACCCCATCCATCTCCCTTCAATACGGTGCAGTTGTCCTGTCCCCTTTGCAGAAAAGCACCACCATGCTTCACGGTTGGGACAGTGTTCTTGGGGTTGTATTTATCCTTCTTCCTCTAAATACGGAAAGTGGAGTTGATACCATAAAGTTATATATTTTTGTTGTAATATTTTCCTCCTGCTAAGACATATAAAGGTTTGCAAGGGAGGGTGAAAATTACACTCCCTTAGGACATCCACAAATTTTAAGAAAATATGAGATGAAATGAAAAAAGTTTTTTTCCAACAAAAATTTGGTTACAGTAATTATGAATTGGCCTAATTCTAGAGAATAGTCGCTGTATTTAGATAAATGGTATGAAAGAGCACATGGAGATAATTCATGAGTAATTGTTGAATATAGTGAAGAAACATCACTAGTAATTCAAATGTAATTAGAGGACCATTTAACCTGTTGGAGATTGAAAAGTAACTCTATAGTGTCCTGAATATATCTGGTAGTGCGTAGTACCAGTGGTTGCAACAGACAATCCAGCCAGGCAGAAAGACGTTCATTAAGGGATCCGATGCCCGTCACAAGGGAGGGGGAAAAGACATTCCTTGTGTTTCTTGGGTAACGCATGTAAAATTGAATATACTGGAAAATCAATTGACAGATACTCCAACTTATTATCTATTCAACCCAAGTGAACACCTTCCTGCAATAAAAGGCGAAGTATTTTTTTAACTGTAAAAGTGGGATTACTGTGTAAAGAAAGATATGTAGTAGTATCAGCTAGTGTAGACATCACCTCTTTTATATAGCATTTTGTCCGCAATGACCACGATCCACCTTTCTCCACGAGATGTGTAATGTTGTTTTTTAGTTCTTTAATAGGTGTTTTCTGTTCTAAGATTGTGGGAATTCTAAGATTGAGTTTATAAAAGATTACTAACTTCCTGCTAAATAAAATGTTTGAGCATATCCATGTAGCGTGCAATACATTCCCAGTGTTATTTCCTTCCGATTTCAAATCCATCATGGTAATGGCAGAAATTTGCTCCAAAAAGTCCTTATACAGGGGGTACACCAGGTTTACTTATGAGCAGATTCGGAAGCAGATGAATGGTCGTATTGATCCTCTTTAAAAAAAAAAAAAAAAAATCTTTACAGTAAGAAGGACGCACAAATCTGTTTAATGGTTTTTAATCTTTGAAACAATCCCCTCTTGTAGTAGGTGCAAAATGTAGTCCTTTTTCTAGCACTCTGTTTTGAGCAGTAGAAATAATGTTAGCAGGTTAGTTCACCACTAAAAAATCCAAAACTGAAGAATCGGGAGACAAAAATCTTCACGGTTCACTATTTGTGATAACGAGTAGGATACCTGCGACTTTTAATGGTACTTTCTGCCCACTCTATTTCTGCGCTGGTAGGATTAAATTGATGTCTGGTAGAACGTTTGTCTAAGCTATTCGAATCAGACATATACGCATTACCTTCTGTGGTGTCCTGGTCTGAGGAAGAAAAATGACATGTCTGTTTTGGCATCTATGACTGTATGATGATTTTGGGCTTGTCAGTTTTTCATGAGTATACCATATTTAATTTATAACCTTTACAATCCCAATCAAGCTTTGCTATTTTAATGGAGATTATGGATTACTCTGTATTGATGATTTTATTATTCATTTTAGAATTAGGTTTATCAAATTCCAAATGAGTGAATTTTAAAGCATCATATAATTTATTAACGTCCACTTCCAATTGTTGTAATTTACGGTAGTTTTTTTCCAAAATCCGTAAGTGTAGAAGTGTGATTTTTTTTTTTTTTTCTTTTTTTCATATACTGTTGTAATCTGTTAGAATCCCACCAAATTCTTAAGGCCCCGACACACTTAGCGACGCTGCAGCGATACAGACAACGATGCCGATCGCTGCAGCGTCGCTGTGTGGTCGCTGGGGAGCTGTCACACAGACGGCTCTCCAGCGACCAATGATGCCAAAGTCCCCGGGTAACCAGGGTAAACATCGGGTTACTAAGCGCAGGGCCGCGCTTAGTAAACCGATGTTTACCCTGGTTACCAGTGTAAAATAACAAACACTACATACTCACCTTCGCGTCCCCCGGCGTCCGCTTCCTGCACTGACTGAGCACCGGCCCTAACAGCAGAGCGGTGACGTCACCGCTGTGCTGTGCTTTCATTTTACGGCCGGCAGTCAGTCAGTGCGGGAAGCAGACGGCAAGGGACCTGACGGACACCGGAATGTGAGTATGTAGTGTTTTTTTTTTTTTACATTTACGATGGTAACCAGGGTAAACATCGGGTTACTAAGCGCGGACCTGCGCTTAGTAACCCAATGTTTACCCTGGTTACCTGTGAAGACATCGCTGAATCCGTGTCACACACACCGATTCAGCGATGTCAGCGGGACCTCAACGACCAAAAAAAGGTCCAGGCCATTCCGACACGACCAGCGATCTCACAGCAGGGGCCGGGTCGCTGGTACGTGTCAAACATAGCGAGATCGCTACTGAGGTCGCTGTTGCGTCACAAAACTTGTGACTCAGCAGCGATCTCGCTAGCGATCTCGCTATGTGAGACGGGGCCTTAAAGGCCCCGTCTCACTAAGCGATTTACCAACGATCACGACCAGCGATATGACCTGGCCGTGATCGTTGGTAAGTTGTTGTGTGGTCGCTGGGGAGCTGTCACACAGACCGCTCTCTCCAGCGACCAACGATCAGGGGAACGACTTCGGCATCGTTGAAACTGTCTTCAACGATGCCGAAGTCCCCCTGCAGCACCCGGGTAACCAGGGTAAACATCGGGTTACTAAGCGCAGGGCTGCGCTTAGTAACCCGATGTTTACCCTGGTTACCAAAAAAAACAAACAGTACATACTCGCCTTTCGGTGTCCGTCAGGTCCCTTGCCGTCTGTTTCCTGCTCTGACTGAGCCGCCGTACAGTGAGAGCAGAGCGCAGCGGTGACGTCACTGCTGTGCTCTCACTTCTCACTGTACGGCCGGGAGTCAGTCAGAGCAGGAAGCAGACGGCAAGGGACCTGACGGACATCAGAAGGCGAGTATGTAGTGTTTGTTTTTTTTTACATTTACGCTGGTAACCAGGGTAAACATTGGGTTACTAAGTGCGGCCCTGCGCTTAGTAACCCGATGTTTACCCTGGTTACCAGTGAAGACATCGCTGGATCGGTGTCACACACACCGATTCAGCGATGTCAGCGGGGCCTCAACGACCAAAAAAAAGGTCCAGGCCATTCCGACACGACCAGCGATCTCACAGCAGGGGCCTGATCGCTGGTACGTGTCACACATAGCGAGATCGCTATGGAGGTCGCTGTTGCGTCACAAAACTTGTGACTCAGCAGCGATCTCGCTAGCGATCTCGCTATGTGAGACGGGGCCTTAAGTCTCTGAGTCGCAGCAGTCCAAAACGCATAAGTCTTGTGTTCTATACCTTTCCATAGGATTTTTATTGTTCTATTTTATGAAGACATTCGTGTATTAAAGATCGTCTTTTTTAATTGTTTTTGCGGTGCTGGATTTCACACCTTCTCTGATATAATGTAGACATATGGTAAATGTTGGAAAGCCTGCTTCCAGGAATGTGTCACTTGCTCAGCAGCTTGCTGTAGTTTCAATACAATCTGTGTTTACCAGTAGGAGTTTCTCTCTACGGGACTAGATGTGGCATGAAGCGGTCAACTTGTTCTGTGTAACTTTGCCCACACTACTGATTGGCAGCTTCTTATGTACACTGTACATTGTCTGCAAGCTGCCAATCATAGCTCAATATTCATAACCCCTGCTACATCTACAGCAGAGAAAACGGATTTTTATCAAACTACACACAAGCAGTCCAGCAAGGGACACGTCGATGGAATCTGGCTGTCTGCCCCTTTCATGCTGCTCACAGATTCCATAGGTTACCAGTTAAAAAAAATAACAATAAAAGTGGGAAAATGGATCAGTCATAAATGCTACCAAAAAAACACTTGTATGGAGTAAAATATTTACTAAATCTTTATAAAAGATATAAATACGGTACATGAAAATACGTAAAAGGTACCAGAGAGCACAATGAGCAATCAGTGGTCCTCAGGGGAATGGAAATATATTACTATATTAAAGATAACTAACCATTGGTGACCCATGCCAGTCTCCAGGTACCTGCGCGCTGACGCGTTTCGCACATAGCTTTCTCAAGGGGGAAGCTATGCTTATGCACTTGCACTTTACTTATAATGCAGTATATAATTTTTGATTATATTTATTTGATGAACTTTGTGTAATTCACTTCCCATTGATTATTAGTAATATGTTTTCAATCCCCTGAGACCTGCTCATTGTGCTGATGGTTCTCTGGAACCTTTTTATATAGTTTGATGTATTAACAGTATATCTGTTTTTAGTGTTTTAATAAATAAATTTTACTCTTTATTCAACTGTTTGTAGGATTTATTGCAGATTCCATAGCAAAATTCTACTGAAGAATTTTTGCAGCAACTGTTTTTAAAATCCTTCCTTTATATCATTCATTTACTGCAGCTTTACTCTTGTACAGTAAACTAACGATATATTTCATATGCTAGGTAACGTTATTGTTTCCAGTGTTTCAAGCCAGCGAAGAGCAAGATGCCCAAGAAATATTGCAGGAAGTTAATAGTTATAATAGAAGATTTTCTGGTCAGCCCCGATCAGTAAGTGAAATAAAATCGTTTTTATGCTTTTGTAGTAAACCTTTATACAGAACCCAAGTCTGTAGATGAAAGCCTGTAAAATAACAGCATTTTTTTTTTCATTATTTTAGCTCATGGATAGAATTATGGACTTGCCAACACTTCTGCGACATGCCTTCCGTGAAATGTTTTCCGTTGGTGGCTTATTTCGGATGTTTCGAATAAGGATTGTACTCTGCCTGCTTGGAGCATTGTTCTATCTGGTTTCACCCTTGGACATTATTCCCGAAGCTCTATTTGGCATCCTTGGCTTCATGGATGACTTATTTGTGATATTTTTACTACTTATTTACATATCGATTATGTATCGGGAAGTAGTGACTCAAAGATTACATAGATGAAAGATGTAGAGTAGCACTACATTATACGAGCCTTTAACTATGCAGGTTTAAATTTACTGAACTACTATGTTCCTAACTGGAATTTCCTGTCATGGTGTTCTCCAATGTGGTTAAAATTTTCTGTCCACCTGGATAAGAATGCTTTACCTCTTTCTAGAGCTCCAGTTACTCTTTTTTTGTTTTCCTGTCATGTGAAAATTGGTAAAACGACATCTGGTCCTCCATGATGGCACCTTGGCAATTAAATATTGCCTTTTTCTTATGTGTGCGTTTATTTTGAACTGACTTTGGAGATTTACATTTTTATTCTGTGGATCTCTTCAATGTTAAAGATATTGCGACAGTTTCATGTGTTTATGGCTATGTTCACACGTTACTTTTTTGCTACTTTTTTCTGCAGGCAAGACCTGTCTGGGCAGGTTTTGCTATGTATTTACTGTGTTTTTGTTGTCTCATGTGTCATGCTGATGAAGTTTACATATAACCCCCCCCCCCCAAAGAAACATGGTGCAAGTTCCTTTAAGGTTTTTGCACCAAAAATGCAGCAAAACTTGATACCTGCATTTTTTGCTGGGCTTTGCTTTCTATGGGTGAAAAAAAACGCTGAAAGAAGTAACATACTGCAGTTTGCAAAAACCCAGCAGTTTTCCAAATCGGTCAGGAAAAAAAACTGCATGAGATTTCTGAAATGTCATAGCTTTTGCTGGTACTGTAAAACGCAGCTTAAAATTTTCTTTGAAAAAAGCAGCAAAAACGTGTGTGTGTTGCAGTCAAAACAGATTCCACAATTTGAAATCCAACTAACCTTATCCCACTAGCAGGACATGTGCCACAAGTCTAACCATAAAGCTAACTTATCCTTTGGGATCCTTACCTTGCTTTTATTTTTTTTTTATTAAAAACCAAAGCCAGGTAAAAAAAAAAAAAATAAATGCACTTTTAAGACACTGGATTTTTATAAAAACCTAGACTTCGAATTGCTGACAGTCAATTCTGTATGATTTGACATACAAAGTTTGCTTTCTGTTGGAAGTGTGAAAAGTCTGTAAGATTTTGGACAGAACAAATACCAGTGTGAGATCGACATTATATTCTTGGTTCTTGTCAGATAACGGATACAGATACAATCTTTGTCCTTCCCAGAATATTGTGGGACATATTCTCTAAAGCTGGCCATACACATGAAATGGCTGTTGACAGAACGATGCTTCTGCCGATCATTCATTGAGAGAGCCACCAACTGACAAGTTGGCTGACTGCTTATCTCCAGGACAACAAAACTATAATTAGTACAAAATTGGACATGCTTTGATCAACATCTCACCTGACCTTCAGTTGGCTGGTACCCCATGCACATTAGTTACATAGGTTGAAAATAGACTTGGGTCCATCAAGTTCAGCCTTTCTCCACCAATTATAAACTCTTTTGTCACTAAATTATCTATAACCTACAATGACATATGTGCTGAGGAAGGCATCTACCACTTTTTAAAAGTCTGTGGGCAGAACCCATTGATATCGACTGGTTAGCTGACTTAAATCTAATGTGTATGGGGCCTTTAGACTTGAGGGAATTTGCTCCGGTTCCCTCTTATTCGGCAAGCTGCAGAGGGAACCCGGCTTCCTGGATCACACTGGCCTATCAGCTGATCGGCACCGCAGCTGCATGTGTCGCGGCTGTGTGACAGTCACAACACATGCATGGAGAGCCCAACAAACAGGCTCTCCATGCATGTGTCGTGACTATGAAAGTCTTTTTGAGATAAGTTTTTGACTTATCTCAAAAAAATAACAAAAATCAGTGTGAAAAGGAGATCCGATGGCTACTACTAAGCAGGCTCCGGTGACTCCATCTTGCTAGAGAAAGCATAAATTGCCTCCTCCAAAATGGTGCCGCTTGCGCAGTAGCATCTATTGGATCACCGATGGCTGCTACTGCGCAGGTGCCATCTTGCTAGAGAAAAGAAAAAAAAATGTCCCCACTAAGATGGCGCCGGCTGGACCTGATCGCCGATAGATGCTACTGCGCAGGCTCAGACGGCGCCATCTTGGAGGAGGCAATTTTTTTTTTTTCTCTAGCAAGATGCGCCACATTCGCAGTAGCAACTGTCAGTTCGCCAATAGCTGCTACTGCAGGCGTGACCGTTGCCACTTTCAGACTTTTTTTTTTATGAATTAAAGTATATATAAAAAAAAAAAATACATATTATAGATGTGGTCATGCTGCAGCACAGGTGCCTGTCTGCAGAAGGTGATATTTTGTTTTTTATTTTTTTCACGGATTGATCAGTAACCTGTCATAAGCCATCAGTATGAATACCAAAGCAGGGCACCACATGAAGACCCCCACACAAGCCACCTTGGAGCACGAGCATATCGTTAACAACAAAATGAAAATAAAGATTAAACAACAACCACAAGACTGATTTCATCAACCAAGGTATCATTTTAATCAGTATAACGGCACCAACCTGACACTGTAGGTTACTGTGCACAATCCTGCTGACAGGTTCCTTTTAAGTACTTTGCCAGCAAAGGTGGCATTCCTATCATTGTTTACTCAGGGACAGTGCTACACATTTCTGTGCTTGGCACAGCAGCTCCGTTCTGTTCACTTGCTGCAACCCCCTTCATTCACATGATGAGTTGGGGTGCTGACATTTGGGCCTCAACTGGTCAAATATCAATTGCTTATTGTAAGTAAGGGTGTAGAAACCCATTTAAGAATCTAGATGAAAGAATAATAAAACATTTTACCTTAGTTGCTACAAAATAGTTTTCTTTTTATAAGTACAAAATCAAGATAATGTAGTATTCGTTCATGAAAGGGACATTATACTGAAGTATTAATATAGTTTTCCTGTCTGAGCCTCTCAACTGCAGCCTGATTCTCAGACAGGGAATGTCCTTTACACAGACTTTTTTCACATAGTGTACTGATTCTTCCAGAGCTGCAGTTGGAAGGAGCCTCAAGTGTTTGGGAGTTATGGATTCAAAACAAGATAGTGAAGTATATTGCAGAAAAGCATAACTTTGCAATGCCAAAAGGAGAACTAAAAAAATAAAAAGTTTACTTACTACTTAGGTAATCTGGAACCTAATATTTGCTAGTAAGTACATGTCTGATTGCACTATTAAAAAAAACAAAAACAATCTCTAGTTGTTGGTAGGTTATAAATTGACTGTAACCCTTGAGACATTGTTTTTCATGCATGGGAAAATTTATATTTGAAGGTATGAAGTCCTTCATACACCTTACAAAACCGTTGGCCGGACAATGGTTCGGCTGGCAGCTATCTCAGGCTACTTTCACACTAGCGTCGTACGACACACGTCGCAATGCGACGTAACGACGCATACTGTGCAAGCGCCGCACAACGGGGGCAGCGGATTCAGTTTTTCAACGCATCCGCTGCCCCATTGTGAGGTGCGGGGAGGCGGGGGCGGAGTTCCGGCCGCGCATGCGCGGTCGGAAATGCTGGACACGACCCACCAAAAAACGTTACATGCAACGTTTTTTGGTGGCGACGGACCGACGCAACCGTCGCACGACGGTTGCGACGTGTGGCAATCCGTCGCTAATACAAGTCTATGTAGAAAAAAACGCATCCTGCAAGCACTTTTGCAGGATGCCTTTTTTTCTACAAAACGACGCATAGCGACGTGCAGTGCACAACGCTAGTGTGAAAGTAGCCTCACCTGCCTCTCCCAAACACAGAAGCACTTGCTTTGCCAAGTGCCCCAATTAGAGAGCCTGCTGCCAGACACGTCAGTGAGCTCATTTCTGCTGTTTAAAAATTTGACATGCTGTATCCTTATCTCTTACACCATCATCTGTCAGCCAAAGTGGTCAATATCGGCAGGTTCAACTGATGTTGTTCTACTGTGTATGGGGGCCTTTATGCATACAAGTGTTTGCTAAAGCAACACAATCAAATGGTAGCTGGTTGGTCTACTGCACAGTAAATACTTGCTTTTAGTTACATTTACCGCACAGGGAATACAGCTATTTGGGCATTGAGGTAGCTCAAATATGTTTTTGACCATTTTCTGTTCTTCACTGAAATATCATGCAGTGAATATTTGTGCATTACTTGGATATACAGTTTATTATGTCCCTTTAATAGTTTCAAGTTTAATGCTTGAGTGTTATTAAAATATTTAGCTTTCTAGCCATTGAAAAAGTATAGCTAGGTTCCCTAACATCAGCAATCTGTTTCTTGGCTAATTCTGCCTATACTGATGCTGCTTCCAAAGGAGGATGAATGTCAAACCCCTTTTGTAATTTTGGCCATCACATGGATGAGTGAATGGTAGTCTTTTACAATTAATGCAGCTACTTTAAATGATTCCAGTGTCTTCCATTTCACTTCAAGTAAATGGCTACAGTATTGTACAATAGAATCCTAAAAGCAGATGAATAAGTGAATGTTGAGAATGCATTTTCCGTGTATTTCTGTAGTCTGTCTGTGACTGCAGATTCCTAAATCCTAAGGGTAAGTTCACACAGGGCGTATTTTGCTGTTTTTTAATGCTAATTTTCAGCTGCTTTTTACAGTACCAGTAAAGTCTGAGATTTCAGAAATCTCATGCACACACATTGGTTTTTTGAGTGATCAGTATTTTGTGCTTTTCTGCGTTTTTTGGACATAGAACACGTCACTTCTTTTAGCTTTTTTGCTGCATTTTTTCAGCGTTTTTCACCCATTGACTTGAATGGGTATTGAAAAAACACAGGTATCATTATTTGCTGCTGAAAATTCAAGGACATTCGCATGGACAAAGGAAAAAAATGCACCAAAAACGCAACAAAAAACGCACCTAAACCTGCATTTTTGATGCAGCTTCTTTCCTGTCAAGAAGATCAGGTTTTGCTGCAGCAAATTGCCCCGTGTAAACTTACCCTAATGGCGTGCTATATGCACACTGTCAGGCTTTTCCTCTGCCGCCTTACATACTGATGTTCACATGCAGACTAGCATCTGTTCCTGTTTCTCTTCTTTGAAAAGTGTGGAAGAATAAAGCAGGAAGAGTTGCAAGTTGACATATTACAACAAGTGTGCATATTGCATAGGTAGGAGTGGTCATGGGAGGACTTGAATAGGTAGCAAAGGGTAATCTTGACATTGTACACGGTTAGGATTGTGCAGTCACAGTGACTACAGCAATTTTATGTTTGGCCTGAAGAAACTACTTTAATACATGTTGATATGTAACATTTTCCTTTACAGAGGCAACAAAAAAAAGCTTCTTTTAGAGTAATAAGGTCAATACATTAGAAAATGATAAAAAGCTGTAACGCTTGTTCTGCTATGGCTCTTTTCTGCCCTCATTCTAATAGAAATCCTGCCTTGCTCTAGTTTATGATCTGTTGCAACCAGACTGTCAAACATTTCAGACTGTTCAGCTCAAAACCTTAGTACTGGCAATAGAGAGTTGGAAACGTGGCTTTGTATCAGCCATGTTATGCTGTTCTTTATATCTGGCTATACACATATGATGTCTGTCAGCTGAATGCTGGCAGATCGCCAGCTCAGACCCCCATTCACAGAAGTACTCGCTCAGCTGAGCGCTCCTGTGATTGCCTTGATAACGGTCCGGCCATGTATGCGGTAAATGTCACCGAGTGGAAAGCCGTACTTGCACAAATTCTTATATTCAGGTAGAGATCTGATTGCTTCCTTGTACCGTATAAATAAAAAAATATATTAAATGTATTTTTGGCGCTGAATCGTTGGCAACCTCTCTCTTCTGTGACAGTCATCCAAAGCAGGTCTCAGGAATTTCTACATACAGAAACTTGTTGCACATACTGACCTTATAGTAACCGACCCATGTGCCAGCTAAGGGTGAGTGTCCACGGTAAGTAAACGCTGCGTGATTGACGCTGCAGCGTCAAACACGCAGCGTCCAGATGTTCCAGCATAGTGGAGGGGATTTTGTGAAATCCCGTGTCCACTATGCGTGGAAACCCGCACGCGGCGGCCCTGCGACTCCGGACATGCTGCGCGTCTTTTCAGATCGCAGCATGTCCGTGCTACCTGCGGCGACGCTGCGTCGCCGCAGGTAATATCACAGGGCCCTATGGCGAGGGGTGCAATGATCCCGGATGTGTACAGTACACATCCGGCATGATCGCGTCCCAGAAAGGGGGCGGGGCTTAGCACCGAGCGGCTTCGCCGCTGCGGCGATACCGCCGGCCATCCTGAGCGTTGACACGCAGCCTAAGGCTTCTTTCACACTTCCGTCTTCCAAATCTGCACAGGATCCGTCAAGACGTTGATATGACGAATCCTGTGCAGATTGTGGAAAACGTGTGCACTGGGCCCGTCTTTCTGACGGACCCGTCGAGGCTATGTGCACCTGTTGTGTATGCGTCTTCGCAGCGGTTTTCCGCTGCGAAAATGCATATACAACGCAAACCAGGTTAAAAAAAAAAATAAAAAAATTTGCAGTATTCTCACCAACCGGCATTCCCGATCTCGCGAGATTTCACAATGTATTTACTAGGAACGTTGGCTACCGGGAGTATCGGTGACGCTACGTGGGACGCCGATAGGTGAGAATATTGCGGGTTTTTTTGTTTTTTTTTCACATTATATCTTGTTACTATTGAGGCTGCATAGGAGCATCAATAGTAAAAAGAGCGAGAGAGTATTTCCCTGACAGGAAATTCTTCCACGCATTCTCAGTTTGAAAAGGTGGGACCCGTCGCTGGATTCCTGCTTTTCACAGTCAGTGACGTATCCCATTGTAGCCAGTGACAGGCAGCGCAGGATGCGTCGCTGACCGATTTTCCGACGTGCAGAAAAAACGTTCCTCTGAACGTTTTCTCTGCCCGACGGACCTTTTTTTTTTTTTTTTTTTTTTGCACAAGATCCAGTGCACGACGGATGAAACGGATGGCCATCCATCACAATCTGTCGCTAATACTAGTCTATGGGAAAATGCAGGATCCTGCATTCTCAAAAATCGACGGATTGTGACGGGAGCTGAAAGACGGAAGTGTGAAAGAGGCCTAAGAGGGATGAGCAATGTGGCTGCAATTTTCATTTTGGGAGGTAATGCTCATGAAGTTTTCTAAATTCATACTAAATTGGGAGCATTTCCCTCTAGCTTTTATAACTCATGAGGCATGGCTTATAATTTTACTAATCCAGCTGTCACATTAAATGTCCCACTACGTGGACAACTCCTGCTTAATCACTTCAGAGCCTTAAAATGAATAACCATAGGTACTCTTCTCCTGTGGCAGCGCTGTTCTAGCAATGCCAGCCCTTGTATTCCAAGCTGATCAGGTACATTGTTGTCACCTGATTGCTGCAGCCAATAATCGTTTTCACAAAATAAACGCTGCACCATCCGGTGGCCGCCGATTGCAGCAGTCCCATGACACAACAACGTCATGTGACCTGCTAGGAGTAGCATCTCTGACATTACTGGAACCGAGCCTCTGCGGGTTTAGAGTGTACATTGTTTTTATTTATAATGGGGACTGAAGTAATTTAGCATATTATACAAATTCTAAAATTGCTGAACTCCTGTATAGCTAATATTTACTTGGAATTAGAGAAACCTTAAAGAATGTATTTTAGTGGGTAGCCTATCCTTAAAGGGGTTGTCAATATTTCCATGAAGTTAGCGGTTTCAGCAGATAACTAGTATCTTTAGTGAACAGAGGTAATACTGCAGTGTGGCACTGTTGCTAGCATGCAATAACACTAATGTCTTGGTAAAAGGAAGTACATAAGTTTCATATTCCCCGCAGTTTTGTTTCTTCAAACACTCCTTATAGAATTGGTGATGGGTTCAGACTTGTAATGACCGTTTCCGTGTTTTGGAAGCCGGAACTGTACGCTTACATACAAGTATTTTATAACATGGCAATTGTAGAGATACAGTATCTCTGATGTTATTATAATCATTGGAAAGGAGAAACAATGTTCTATACTTGGAAATACAATATATTGTTAAGTCCTTCTCAGTCCCTGGCTTACTGGAGGTAAGCTTCCAGGTAAATGACACGCAAACAAAGTATTGTGTGATCATATACAGGGGAAGCTCAGGAGCGCGTCTGACTCTCTGGGCTTTACCCCTCCTTTATAAAGAAAAAGAGTTATGCATTTACAGACATGCGCACAAGCGCTCATTATTTCACATTCTCTTACAAAGCTTATCTATACTGTGAAATTTACAACCTCTAGTATGTAGGTAAAAGGCTATAATAACAGAAGGAATGCGTGCATAAAAAGGAAATGTCAACTTGCTCAAGTTTCTTGATATGAGCCAGATGTTTCAGGAGAAAGATACAATGGATTCTTTCAGTCTAATCTCTACAATATATTACTTGATATATGCCAAAAATGTTTGTGGAATGTACTTTTGATATTGTAAATGTTCACATTTTCACAGTAAAAGCATTAACTTCAATGCGGCTTGCAGTTATGTTCTTGATCTTTGTTGTGCTATGTTTTGCATGTAACATATATTCATTTAGGACAATCTTGTCATCTCATAGTGGTTGTATTCGTTGACCTGCATAAATCTTCCATGTCCTGTTGTCTGAAAAATGGAATCTACAAATGAATGTTTACTCATGCAAACCATGTACTGAGAGAAGAATGTACATTTAACTCCATGTAACATCTGATTGGACAGTCTTGTAATCATTTTGTGTATTACTCTAACTAGACTGTATAAAGGGCTATTTTAGTGAATGATATCTTGTCAGTCTGTTTTGTTATGCTAATATTTTTTTCTCATGTTTGGCTAGTTCGTTGATTTATAAAGAGAACATGAGATTTTGACTGCACTAAACATTAAATGGGACACTACCGTATATAGTCGAGCATAAGCTGACCTGAGTATAAGCAGAGACCCCTAATTTTGCCACAAAAAACTGGGAAAACTTAATGACTCAAGTATAAGCCTAGGGTGGAAAATGCAGCAGCTACCGGTAAATGTCAAAAATACAAATAGATACCAATAAAAGTAAAATTAATTGAGACATCAGTAGGTTAAGTGTTTTTGAATATCCATATTGAATCAGGAGCCCCATATAATGCTCCATAAAGTTTATGATGGGCCCCATAAGATGCTCCATATTAAAATATGCCCCATATAATGCTGCACAAATGCGGATTATGGCCCCATAAGATGCTCCATACAGACATTTGCCCCATATAATGCTGCACAAACGTTGATTATGGCCCTATAAGATGCTCTATGTAGACATTTGCCCCATATAAAGTTGCACAAATGCTGATCATGACCCCATAAGATGCTCCATTTAGACATTTGCCCCATATGCTGTTGCTGCGATAAAAAAAAAAAAATCACATACCTCTAGTCGCTCAGACCCCAGGCACTTGCTATATTCACCTGCTCCCCGTTCCGCCGCTGCGTCTTCCCCGTCCTCTGCACTGACTGTTCAGGCAGAGGGTGGCGCGCACACTAATCGCGTCATCGTGCCCTCTGACCTGAGCGTCAGTGCAGAGGACGGGGAAGACGCAGCGGCGGTGGAGCGGGGAGCAGGTGAATATCGCGCACTGTTATATTCACCTGCTCCTGGCGTGATCCCTGGTTCCCCGCCACCGGCAGCTTCCTGTATTGAGCGGTCACATGGTACGGCTCATTACAGTAATGAATATGTGCCTCCACCCCTATGGGAGTGGAGTGGGGTCCATATTTATTACTGTTATGAGCGGTACCATGTGACCGCTCACTACAGGAAGAAGCTACCGGGGAACCAGGGACTGTGCCAGCAGCAGGTGAGTATGATTACACAGCTGCTGCTCCACCTCACCTGCCGACCCCTGGGTATGACTTGAGTATAAGCCGAGAGGGGCAATTTCAGCCTAAAAAAATGGGCTGAAATTCTCGGCTTATACTTGAGTATATACGGTAACTTTGCAATACAGTCTAAGGGCTGTCCCACACGTCCAGATAATTCCGGTACCGGAATAAATCGGTACCGGAGTTATCCGTGTCCGTGTGCCTGGGAACTCACGTAGGCCATACGTGCGGCACACGTGTGCCGCCCGTATGGCGAGTGGGTACCACACGGAGCATGTGGTACCCACGCATGTGCCTCCCTCGCTGCTTCCTGGTCTGGCCGCGGCTTCTAGTGTATGCGGTCACGTGGGGCCGATCATTTACAGTCATGAATATGTGGCTCCACCTCCCATAGGGGCGGAGACGACTTCATGATTGTAAATGAGCGGCCCCACGTGACCGCATACAGTAGGAGGCGCGGGGCAGAGAGTGACAGCCAACGAGGGACCGGGTGAGTATTTTCAGGACAGCGGGGGGGCGCACAGGGGGTGGGGGGGCGGCGGACACATAGATCTTTTTTTTAAACACTATTATACATATTTTCTCTGCAGCAAACGCTGCTGCAGGGAACATATGAATCGCGGCTTCAGCACCATGTGGGGGGGACAGCGCTTACTGTAGCGCTGTCTCCTGCACGCACACGGACCCCAGACGGAGAACGTCTGTGTGAGGTCCGTGTTTTACACGGACCCATTGACTATTGGGTCCGTGTAATACGTGCGCTCCCACGAACACTGACATGTCTCCGTGTTTGGCACACGGAGACACGGTCCGCAAAAAATCAATGACATCTGAACAGATGCATTGATTTTTATGGGTCTACGTGTGTCAGTGTCTCCGGTACGTGAGGAAACTGTCACCTCACGTACCGGAGCCACTGACGTGTGAAACCGGCCTAAGAAATTTGGATTCTAGACGAAGATCTCAGGAACTGGGAGAGTATTAGCAGTAACTATTTGCTATACATACTTACAGATTGGATTAGCCACAAAGCTCTCTTGTATAGCTGTAGAGAATATACACTGCTCAAAAAAATAAAGGGAACACTTAAACAGCAGAATATAACTCCCAAGTAAATCAAACTTCTGTGAAATCAAACTGTCCACTTAGGAAGCAACACTGTTCATCAATCAATTTCACATGCTGTTGTGCAAATGGAATAGACAACAGATGGAAATTGTTGGCAATTATCAAGACACACTCAATAAAGGAGTGGTTCTGCAGGTGGGGATCACAGACCGACCACATCTCAGTACCAATGCTTTCTGGCTGATGTTTTGGTCACTTTTGAATGTTGGTTGTGCTTTCACACTTGTGGTAGCATGAGACGGACTCTACAACCCACACAAGTGGCTTAGGTAGTGCAGCTCATCCAGGACGGCACATCAATGCGAGCTGTAGCAAGAAGGTTTGCTGTGTCTGTCAGCGTAGTATCCAGAGGCTGGAGGCGCTATCAGGAGACAGGCCAGTACAACAGGAGACGTGGAGGGGGCCGTAGTAGGGTAACAACCCAGCAGCAGGACAGCTACCTCAGCCTTTGAGCAGCCTTGCAGCGCTGGAGTCCTGGGTTCTAATCCCACCTTGGACAACATCTGCAAAGAGTTTGTATGTTCTCTCCGTGTTTGCGTGGGTTTCCTCCGGGCACTCCGGTTTCCTCCCACATTCCAAAGACATACTTATAGGGAATTTAGATTGTGAGCCCCATCCGGGACAGCGATGATGATGTGTGCAACCTGTAAAGCGCTGCGTAATATGTTAGCGCTATATAAAAATAAAGATTATTATTATTATTGTGCAAGGCGGAACAGGAGGAGTACTGCCAGAGACCTGCAAAATGACCTCCAGCAGGCCACAATTGTGCATGTGTCTCCACAAACAGTTAGAAACCGACTCCATGAGGATGGTCTGAGTGCCCGACGTCCACAGATGGGGATTGCGCGCACAGCCCAACACCGTGCAGGATGCTTGGCATTTGCCACAGAACACCAGGATTGGCAAATTTGCCACTGGCGCCCTGTGCTCTTCAGATGAAAGCAGGTTCACACTGAGCACACGTGGCAGAGTCTGGAGATGCCGTGGAGAGCGATCTGCTGCCTGCAACATCCTTCAGCATGACCGGTTGGGCCTGGGTTCCTCCTAATGAAGGACAATACCAGACCTCACGTGGCTGGAGTGTGTCGAAAGTTCCTGCAAGATGAAGGCATTGAAGCTATGGACTGGCCCGCCCGTTCCCCAGACCTGAATCCGATTGAATACATTTGGGACATCATGTCTCGCACCATCCACCAATGTCACGTTGTACCACAGAGTGTCCAGGAGTTGGCAGATGCTTTAGTCCAGGTCTGGGAGGAGATCCCTCAGGAGACCATCTGCCGCTTCATCAGGAGCATGCCCAGGCATTATAGGGAGGTCAAACAGGCCCATTCCAAGTCAAGACGTGTGGCGTACAGCCACATATGGGGCATTGCCACTTTTAGCAGACATTGTGACACTTTTTTGCAATTTTCATCCATTTCTCCGTGTGACCATGTAAAATCTGGGCTAAAACAAAAATTTTTGTGGTAAAAATCCCAAAAAGAAGGAAGATTTGGAAGCATTTCAAGAGACCAGGATGGATGAACACAGAGCCTAAAAACTTGCTCAAAAGGAAAACAGAAATATACATCAAATGGAACGAGGGGGGCATATCTAAAGAAGAATATAATGCTGTCTGCAGGGAATGCAGGGCAAGCGTTAGAAGAGTAAAGCCAGTCATTTGTGGTGTACGTCAAAAGCAAAAGAAAAGTCAAAGAGCCTTACTTCTATACCAAGAAAAATCTTTGAACAAATTATTAAACAGTATGTATGTAAGTACTTTGGATAAAAATACAGTAATTAACCAGAGCCAGCATGGGTTTGTAGCAAACAAGTCATGCCAGACTAATTTCCTTCTACAATCCCTGGCAAAAATTATGGAATCACCGGCCTTGGAGGATGTTCATTCAGTTGTTTAACTTTGTAGAAAAAAAAAAGCAGATCACAGACATGGCACAAAACTAAAGTCATTTCAAATGGCAACTTTCTGGCTTTATGAAACACTAAAAGAAATCAAAAACAAAAAATGTGGTAGTCCGTAATTGGTTACTTTTTTTAACCAAGCATAAGGGAAAAATTATGAAATCACTGAATTCTAAGGAAAAAAATTATGGAATCACCCAAAAATTCATACCCAAAAATAACACCTGCATCAAATTAGATTTGCTTGTTAGTCTGCATCTAAAAAGGAGTGATCACACCTTGGAGAGCTATTGCACCTGGACTGACATGAATCATGGCTCCAACATGAGAGATGTCAATTTAAACAAAGAAGAGGATTATCAAACTCTTAAAAGAAGGTAAATCATCACGCAATGTTGCAAAAGATGTTGGTTGTTCACAGTCAGCTGTGTCTAAAATCTGGACCAAATGCAAACAACATGGGAAGGTTGTTAAAGGCAAATATACTGGTAGACCAAGGAAGATATCAAAGCATCAAGACCGGAAACTTAAAGCAATATGTCTCCAAAACAGGAAATGCACAACAAAACAAATGAGGAACGAATGGGAGGAAACTGGAGTCAACATCTTACCGAACTGTAAGAAACCGCCTAAAGGAAATGGGATTTACATACAGAAAAGCAAAATGAAAGCCATCATTAACTCTAAACAGAAAAAAACAAGGTTACAATGGGTTAAGGAAAAGCAATCGTGGACGACTGGATGAAAGTCATTCAGTGATGAATCACAAATCTGCATTGGGCAAGGTGATGATGCTGGAACTTTTGTTTGGTGCTGTTCCAATGAGGTTTATAAAGATGACTGCCTGAAGAGAACATGCAAATTTCCAGTTATTGATGATATGGGGCTGCATGTCAGGTAAAGGCACTGGGGAGATGGCTGTCATTACATCTTCAATAAATGCGGAAGTTTATGTTGATATTTTGGACACTTTTCTTACCCCATCAATTGAAAGGATGTGTGGGGATGATGAAATCATTTTTCAAGATGATAATGCATCCTGCCATAGAGCAAAAACTGTGAAAACATCCTTGAAAAAAGACACATAAGGTCAATGTCATGGCCTGCATCTCAATCCAATTGAAAATCTTTGATGGAAGTTGAAGAAAATAGTCCATGACACGGCTCCAACCTGCAAAGCTGATCTGGCAACAGCAATCAGGGAAAGTTGGAGCCAGATTGATGAAGAGTACTGATTGACACTCATTAAGTCCATGCCTCAGAGACTGCAAGCTGTTATAAAAGCCAGAGGTGGTGCAGCAAAATACTAGTGATGTTTTGGAGTGTTTTTTTGTTTTTGTTTTTCATGATTCTATAATTTTTTTCATCAGAATTGAGTGATTCCATAATTTTTCCCCTATGCTTGGTTAAAAAAAAAGTAACCATTACTGACTGCCACATTTTTTTTCTTGATTTCTTTTAGTGTTTCATAAAGCTAGAAAGTTGCCATTCGAAATGACTTTAGTTTTGTGCCATGTCTGTGATCTGCTTTTTTTGTACAAAATTAAACAACTGAATGAACATCTTCCAACTCCGGTGATTCCATAATTTTTTCCAGGGGTTGTATGATGGAAACACTGACTGGCTGTATTAGGGAAATGCGGTAGATATAGTATATCTCAACTTAGCAAAGCATTTGATAAAGTATGACAAAGTATGGGATTGACAAGGCTACTGTTAGGTGGATTCATAACTGGGTCAGTGCTTGGCAGCAACTAATAGAATGGTATCAAACAGGGAGAAATGCAAGATTATACATCAGGGCAAGAAAAACTTAAATGAAATCTACAGAATTTGAGAAATAGAACTAAGCAACAGCACGTGTGAAAACGACTTGGGTATTCTAATAGATAACAGACTGCTCGTGAGTCAACAGTGTGATGCAGCAGCAAACACAATTCTGGGATGTATTAAGAGAACCATAGAGTCTAGATCACATAAAGTAATTGGGCACCACATTAAAAAGAAAAAAGACCGAAATACTGGAGCAAGTTTGAAGAGGACCTATCAGTCAACAAAGTAACATTTTGGTGGAAAAAACTGTAATTTTCCATTGGCACAGCCAAATGTTATAGAATTTTGTGAATCGCCCAAGGGTTAAAAATGCTACACAGCTAGATGAATTCCCCAAGAGGTGTAGTTTTCAAAATGGGTGGTGAGCTCGCTATCTATTCCAGCCAATTTTGCTCTCCAAAAGTCAAATGGTGCTCCTTGGGTGCTCGACAGGGCTCAAAACGAAAACAGTTTTCCGCCACATATGGGGTATCTGCGTACTCAGGAGAAATTGCACAACAAATTGTATGTGTTCATTTTCTATTGTTACCCTGGTAAAAGTACAACATTTGAGGATAAATGTACATTTCTTTGGGAAGATTAAATTGTTCATTTTTTCCTTCCATATTGCTTTAATTCCTGTGAAGCATCTGCAGGGTTAATAAACGTCTTGAATGTGGTTTTGAGTACCTTGAGGGGTGCAGTTTTTAGAATGGTATAACTTTTGGGTATTTTCTGTCATATAGACCCTCAGTCATTTCAAATGTGATGTCCCTAAAAAAAAAAAAAAAGGTTTTGTAAATTTTGTGGAAAAATGAGAAACCGCTGGTCAATTTTTAACCCTGTTAACTTCCTAACAAAAAAAATTTTTTCAAAAATTGTGCCGATGTAAAGTAGGCATGTGGGAAATTGATTAACAACTTTGTGTTACATTTTTCTCTGATTTAAGGGCATAAGAATTAAAAGTTTGAAGACTTCAACATTTTCTCCAAATTTCCATTTTTTTTAAACGCAGATCATATGGAATTTTTTTTACCACTATCATGAAGTAGAATATGTCATGAAAAAAACATTCTCACAATCAGTGGGATCCATTGAAGAGTTCCAGAGTTATTACCTCATAAAGTGATCGGGGTCAGAATTGTAAAATTTTACCTGATCATGAAGATGTAAACAGCCTTGGGAGTTGAAGGGGTTGAAGAGTTAATTTTTTTCTGCTTTGATGAATTTCTGACTACAGATCAGTGTAAAAAAAACCATAATTCTGTCAATGAATGCATGGAAAGAAGCCATCATGTTGTGGGCTGTGGAAGACATATGTGACCAGAATGAACACTTATTTCCAGCAGATGATACCAATATGACACAACAAGATCGCAAAAAGAAACTTGACGGCCACGTCCACATCCCTTATTTGTCGCCCTCCTCATTTTTTAAGTGGTTTGTAGGAAAAGTACTCCCACAGACACAATTGCAGATTAGAAAAAATTGTTTTTACGCACCGTACTATCACAGACATGGGTGCATAACAGTAGAAACATTTGTTTGTACACCCAGTACTATCAGAAATAGGTGCACAAAAGTAGAAAAATGTGGTTTTACCCACAGTGCTATCAACGACATAGGTGCATAAGAGTAGAATATTTTCTTTTAACGCAGATGACTCCCACAGAGACAAACTTTTGGGTCTGCAAAGCACTATCACAGAGATGGGTGTAGAGTACATATAGAGAGTATTTTTTGAAAACTGAGCACACACAAAACCTAATACTGTCCCTCACTTTAGCTGTGGACTGTCCCTACGCTAAGCAGAGCAGAAATAAAAAATCTTGAACCAGAAGGAACAGGTCAAGGTGGAGGAGGAGGTGGACGTGGCAATGTAGGTGGAAGAGGCATGCAAGGAGTAATCCAATACTATTTTTTAAGGGAGGAGTTCTTTTTTTAAATTTTTTTTTATGGATCTAACTTAAAACAACTTAGAAGTAGCAAAACTAAAACTGGCAATCAAGAACCAGGAGGTGTAGGTCCAAAATGGAGGAAGAGGTGGATGTGGCGGTGTATGTGGAAGCGGAAAGGGAGGAGTAATCCAACATTGTTTTTGTGACTTTTAAAGAATAAAGTCAAAATAAACATGCTACCACCAGAGGGCGGAGGTTCCACTGGAGGAGGAGGTGGACATGGAAGTATAGGTAAGGCTACGTTCACATTTGCGTTGTGCGCCGCAGCGTCGGCGCCGCAACGCACAACGCAAACAAAAACGCAGCAAAACGCATGCACAATGCTGCGTTTTGCGCCGCATGCATCCTTTTTTTAATTGATTTTGGACGCAGCAAAAATGCAACTTGCTGCGTTCTCTGCGCCCCCGGACGCGGGCGCCGCAGGGACGCATGCGGCGCAAAACGCAAGTGCGACGCATGTCCATGCGCCCCCATGTTAAATATAGGGGCGCATGACGCATGCGGCGACGCTGCGGCGCAGACCGCAAATGTGAACGTAGACTAACATAGTAACATAGTTATTAAGGTTGAAGGAAGACTTTAAGTCCATCTAGTTCAACCCATAGCCTAACCTAACATGCCCTAACATGTTGATCCAGAGGAAGGCAAAAAAAACCCATGTGGCAAAGATCAAGCTCCAAATTGGGGAAAAAAATTCCTTCCTGACTCCACCTACGGCAATCAGACTAGTTCCCTGGATCTACGCCCTATCAAGGAATCTAGTGTATATACCCTGTAACATTATACTTTTCAAGAACGGCATCCAGTCCCCTCTTAAATTTAAGTAATGAACCACACATTACAACATAATACGGCAGAGAGTTCCATAGTCTCACTGCTCTTACAGTGAAGAATCCGCGTCTGTGATTATGCTTAAACCTTCTTTCCTCCAGGTGGAATAGGTGGAGGAGGTAGCCAACACAGGTTTTTTTTCAGCATTATAATCTATGGAAGACAAAGAGGGGTGCATTATAATCTATGGAGGAAAATAGGGAATGCAGTATAATCTTTGAAGGACCATGGGGAGAGCATTATAATCTATGAAACACCATGGGGAGAGCATTATAATCTATGGAGGACCACAGGGAGTCCATTATAATCTATGAAATACCATGGGGAGAGCATTATAATCTATGGAGGACCAAAGGGAGTGCATTATAATCTATGAAGCACCATGGGGACAGCATTATAATCTACGGAGGACCACAGAGAGGGCATTATAATCAATGAAAGACCATGGGGAGAGCATTATAATCTATGGAGGGAAATGGGTAATGCAGTATAATCTATGGAGGACCATGTGGAGTGCAGTATAATCTATGGAGGAAAATGGGGAATGCAGTATAATTTATGGATGACCCATGTGGAGTGCATTACAGTATAGTCTATGAAGGACCATGGGGAGAGCATTATAATCTATGGAGGACCACAGGGAGTGCATTATAGTCTATGGAGGACCACAGGGAGTGCATTATAATCTATGAAGGACCATGAGGAAAGCATTATAATCTATGGAGGGAAATGGGGAATGCAGTATAATCTGTGGAGGACCATGGGCAGTGCATTATAATCTATGGAGGACCATGTAGAGTGCAGTATAATCTATGGAGGAAAATGGGGAATGCAGTATAATCTATGGAGGACCATGGAGAGAGGATTATAATCTATGGAAGGAAATGGGGAATGCAGTATAATCTGTGGAGGACAGTGCATTATAATCTATGGAGGAAAATGAGGAGTGCAGTATAATCTAAGAGGACCATGTGGAGTGCATTATAATCTATGGAGGGAAATGGGGAATGCAGTATAATCTATGGAGGACCATGGAGAGAGGATTATAATCTATGGAAGGAAATGGGGAATGCAGAATAATCTGTGGAGGACAGTGCATTATAATCTATGGAGGAAAATGAGGAGTGCAGTATAATCTAAGAGGACCATGGGGAGTGCATTATAATCTATGGAGGACCACAGAGAGGGCATTATAATCTATGAAGGACCATGGGGAGAGCATTATAATCTATGGAGGGAAATGGGCAGTGCATTATAATCTATGGAGGACCATGGGCAGTGCATTATAATCTATGGAGGAAAATGGAGAATGCAGTATAATCTATGGGGGATCATGGGCAGTGCATTACAATCTATGGAGGAAAATGGAGAATGCAGTATAATCTGTGGAGGACCATGGGCAGTGCATTATAATCTATAGAGGTAAATGGAGAATGCAGTATAATCTATGGAGGACCATGGGCAGTGCATTATAATCTATGAAGGGAAATGGAGAATGCAGTGTAATCTATGGAGGGAAATGGGGAATGCAGTATAATCTATGGAGGACCATGGGCAGTGCATTATAATCTATGGAGGAAAATGGAGAATGCAATATAATCTATGGAGGACCATGGGCAGTGCATTATAATCTATGGAGGGAAATGGGGAGTTCAGTATAATCTATGGCGGACTAACGGGACAGCATTATAATCTATGGAGGACTATGGGGAGTGCATTATAATCTATGGAAGACTACGGGGAGTGCATTATAATCTATGGAAGACTACGGGGAGTGCATTATAATCTATGGAGGACCACAGGGAGTGCATTATATTCTATGGAGGACCACGGGGAGTGCATTATAGTCTATGGAGGACCATGGGGAGTGCATTATAATCTATGGAGGACCATGGGCAGTGCATTATAATCTATGGAGGACTACGGGGAGTGCATTATAATGTATGGAGGACCACGGGGAGTGCATTATGATCTATGGAGGACCACGGGGAATGCTTTATAATCTATGGAGGACCACGGGGAGTGCATTATAATCTATGGAGGACCACGGGGAGTGCATTATATTCTATGGAGGACCACGGGGAGTGCATTATAGTCTATGGAGGACCATGGGGAGTGCATTATAATCTATGGAGGAAAATGGGCAATGCAGTATAATCTAAGGAGGACCATGGGCTTGCATTATAATCTATGGAGAAAAATGGGCAATGCAGTATCATCTATGAAGGACCATGGGGAATGCGTTATAATCTATGGAGGACCATGGGGAATGCATTATAATCTATGGAGAAAAATGGGCAATGCAGTATAATCTATGGAGGACCATGGAGAATGCAGTATAATCTATGGAGGAAAATGGGCAATGCAGTATAATCTATGGAGGACAATGGGGAATGCTTTATAATCTATGGAGGACCATGGGGAATGCATTATAATTTATGGAGGACCATGGGGAATGTATTATAATCTATGGAGGAAATTGGGCAATGCAGTATAATCTATGGAGGACCATGGAGAATGCTTTATAATCTATGGAGGACCATGGGGAATGCATTATAATCTATGGAGGAAAATGGGCAATGCAGAATAATCTATGAAGGACCATGGGCAGTGCTTTATTATCTATGGAGGAAAATGGGGAATGCAGTATAATCTATGGAGGACCATGGGCAGTGCATTCTAATCTATGGAGGAAAATGGGAAATGCAGTATAATCTATGGAGGGAAATGGGGAATGCATTATAGTCTATGGAGGACCTTGGGCTTGCATTATAATCTATGGAGGGAAATGGGGAATGCAGTATAATCTATGGAGGGCCATGGGCTTGCATTATAATCTATGGAGGAAAATGGGGAATGCAGTATAATTTATGGATGACCCATGTGGAGTGCATTACAGTATAGTCTATGAAGGACCATGGGGAGAGCATTATAATCTATGGAGGACCACAGGGAGTGCATTATAGTCTATGGAGGACCACAGGGAGTGCATTATAATCTATGAAGGACCATGAGGAAAGCATTATAATCTATGGAGGGAAATGGGGAATGCAGTATAATCTGTGGAGGACCATGGGCAGTGCATTATAATCTATGGAGGACCATGTAGAGTGCATTATAATCTATGGAGGGAAATGGGGAATGCAGTATAATCTATGGAGGACCATGGAGAGAGGATTATAATATATGGAAGGAAATGGGGAATGCAGAATAATCTGTGGAGGACAGTGCATTATAATCTATGGAGGAAAATGAGGAGTGCAGTATAATCTAAGAGGACCATGGGGAGTGCATTATAATCTATGGAGGACCACAGAGAGGGCATTATAATCTATGAAGGACCATGGGGAGAGCATTATAATCTATGGAGGGAAATGGGCAGTGCATTATAATCTATGGAGGACCATGGGCAGTGCATTATAATCTATGGAGGAAAATGGAGAATGCAGTATAATCTATGGGGGATCATGGGCAGTGCATTACAATCTATGGAGGAAAATGGAGAATGCAGTATAATCTGTGGAGGACCATGGGCAGTGCATTATAATCTATAGAGGTAAATGGAGAATGCAGTATAATCTATGGAGGACCATGGGCAGTGCATTATAATCTATGAAGGGAAATGGAGAATGCAGTGTAATCTATGGAGGGAAATGGGGAATGCAGTATAATCTATGGAGGACCATGGGCAGTGCATTATAATCTATGGAGGAAAATGGAGAATGCAATATAATCTATGGAGGACCATGGGCAGTGCATTATAATCTATGGAGGGAAATGGGGAGTTCAGTATAATCTATGGCGGACTAACGGGACAGCATTATAATCTATGGAGGACTATGGGGAGTGCATTATAATCTATGGAGGACTACGGGGAGTGCATTATAATCTATGGAAGACTACGGGGAGTGCATTATAATCTATGGAGGACCACAGGGAGTGCATTATATTCTATGGAGGACCACGGGGAGTGCATTATAGTCTATGGAGGACCATGGGGAGTGCATTATAATCTATGGAGGACCATGGGCAGTGCATTATAATCTATGGAGGACTACGGGGAGTGCATTATAATGTATGGAGGACCACGGGGAGTGCATTATGATCTATGGAGGACCACGGGGAATGCTTTATAATCTATGGAGGACCACGGGGAGTGCATTATAATCTATGGAGGACCACGGGGAGTGCATTATATTCTATGGAGGACCACGGGGAGTGCATTATAGTCTATGGAGGACCATGGGGAGTGCATTATAATCTATGGAGGAAAATGGGCAATGCAGTATAATCTAAGGAGGACCATGGGCTTGCATTATAATCTATGGAGAAAAATGGGCAATGCAGTATCATCTATGAAGGACCATGGGGAATGCGTTATAATCTATGGAGGACCATGGGGAATGCATTATAATCTATGGAGAAAAATGGGCAATGCAGTATAATCTATGGAGGACCATGGGGAATGCAGTATAATCTATGGAGGAAAATGGGCAATGCAGTATAATCTATGGAGGACAATGGGGAATGCTTTATAATCTATGGAGGACCATGGGGAATGCATTATAATTTATGGAGGACCATGGGGAATGTATTATAATCTATGGAGGAAATTGGGCAATGCAGTATAATCTATGGAGGACCATGGAGAATGCTTTATAATCTATGGAGGACCATGGGGAATGCATTATAATCTATGGAGGAAAATGGGCAATGCAGAATAATCTATGAAGGACCATGGGCAGTGCTTTATTATCTATGGAGGAAAATGGGGAATGCAGTATAATCTATGGAGGACCATGGGCAGTGCATTCTAATCTATGGAGGAAAATGGGAAATGCAGTATAATCTATGGAGGGAAATGGGGAATGCATTATAGTCTATGGAGGACCTTGGGCTTGCATTATAATCTATGGAGGGAAATGGGGAATGCAGTATAATCTATGGAGGGCCATGGGCTTGCATTATAATCTATGGAGGAAAATGGGGAATGCAGTATAATCTATGGAGGGCCATGGGATTGCATTATAATCTATGGAGGAAAATGGGGAATGCAGTATAATCTATGGAGGAAAATGGGGAATGCAGTATAATCTATGGAGGGAAATGGGGAAAGCAGTATAATCTATGGAGGGAAATGGGGAATGCAGTGTAATCTATGGAGGGAAATGGGGAATGCATTATAATCTATGGAGGGAAATGGGGAATTATTATTATTATTATAGCGCCATTTATTCCATGGCGCTTTACATGTGAGGAGGGGTATACATAATAAAAACAAGTACAATAATCTTAACCCCTTCCCGACCTCCGCCGTGCTAGTACTGCTCTGCGGGAGGTGCATTTCTGCCCAGAGCAGTACTAGTACGGCGCCGCCATTTTCCGGTCACAGCGTGGCATTGCGTGGTGACCGGGTTCCGACTGCTGCTGTCCCTGACAGCAGACCATCTCTGCACGTAGCCCTGGGGGGCTGCACCTCTCGCCCACATCGGCAATCGCTGTGACCGGCTGTGATCTGTGCTGAGTGACATAACACCAATCACAGCTGTCACAGTGGGTGGGGTGATCCCGTCACTGGAGCGCCCCCACGTTAAGGGCAATGGGGTTCTCGGTACCGGGTCTCTCTCTCTCGGTTCTGGGGATGTCACGGTGGCCCGACCCGGTCCGTGGCCCTTCTGAGGGGCGTCCAATTAAAGGGTAAAGTTTGTCTGGTGTTCGTGACGCCACCTGTGGTATTCGGTCAGGGTGACCGACGCTGCTAGGGGTCCGCTGGGGTGATGGAGTGGCAGCTAGATGGTATACCTTCCCACAGGAGAAGTATGTCCCGAGGGCTTCCCAGATGTGTAGGTGGTGATGGTGGACAATGTAAGTCGCAATGAATAACGAGGACACAAAGGTTGCAGTTCTCCGAAGGCACATCCAGAGTTCTCTTAACCAGGTGGAAATCAGTAGCCTTCCTACTAGCGCCTGTGTGTTGTAGTACCTCCCTGCTGAGCACCACGGGATAGTCCTCACAACTTTCGTAGATGTTTCTGATGTTCTCTCTCTCTCTGTCCCCCAGATGGTATGGATAGGACAACCCATATGACTGGGATAGCCTGGGGCTTGTTTGTAGGGACCCTAGAGATGCCCCGACCCCCACAATTTGCCACCGTGTCTTCTTAGGTATTAAGGTCGGGTAGCCAACTTGGAATTGACTGTCCTGCTGGTCTCTGAAGTAATGAGTTAGAGACAATTACTCCCTCAGTGTTCCGGCCACCGGCTACGCGCCTCAGAAGGAGGCTGCCGATCTCGTGGCAGAACTCCTCCCGGTATTATCTCCTTGTGCTGTGACTTCGTTTCTCACTCTTCACAATACACTTCGCTTCGTGTCCTTTCTTAGGATGCTGCTGCACTTGGGGCAGGCGCAGCTCCGTAGCATTCTATCTCGTGCTAGGCCTCTGCCAGGATCTTACCCCTGACAGGGACCCTCTGTCTGCAGCTCAGATGTTCCTCCTTCTCCCTATGTCTACCTGACAGGTCCTCTCTGCGTCAAACCCAGGCAGCTTCTCACTGACTTCCTATCCAACCCACCAGTTTTACCCGTGTGTGAGGAGTGCCTTAATAGATAGAAGCAAGGCTCCCCCTGGTGGACTGGAGTGTGAAGTGTAGTGTGTGACTTGTGATACCTGGCAAGGTGAACTCCTTTAGTACCATCAGACGTAATATCACTCCCCCTGGTGGAAGGGCGACATTACTGCAGCAACCAGGACTCTGGGGCGCTGCATCACCTCACCAGATTAACCCCTATGGCGCTGATTGGCTGATCAGTAGCTTCTAGCCAGTCAGCGCCAAAGGGTTAATTTAAAATAGCGATCACCACCCTGCATGCCATCTTTAGCTCAGACTTGGCATGCAGAGCCTTTGTCCAAGCCCCTCTGTGTCTCACCTGAGAAAAGAATCCATTGGTGGCCAGTGTGATCAACCCGGCAATCTCCAGGCTCCATCTTCAGCAACCAGCTCCAGCTTCCTACTGTGCTTTCTGCTTTTTTCTGTGATTTACTTTCTGTGTGACTCCTGTGATCACAGCAGAGCAGCAGCACCTCCCCCATCCCTTTCCCATCCCCCATCCCTGTTCCAGTACCCCCCTCCCCCACCTCCAATTGATTTTTTAGCGCACTTCTTTTACGCTTTTTTCCTGTGTGCATTTGTGCTCTTCCCGTGACCGCAACGCTCTGATAAGTATCGCTGCTGATCAGAGACTGCGCCACTGGATTTTTTCTTTTTTCAGATAGTTAGCGTAGCGGTCATCGCAGTCTAAGCAACGTCCGATTTTTTTTTTTTAGAAAAATTAATAATCGTAGTTAGTACAGTGTAGTTTTAGACGTAGCGTAGCCGGCGTCAGTGTTTGGTGATCTCTCCTTTCCCAGTCCCCCATCCCTGTTCCAGTATCTCCCTCCCCCCTTCAATTAAATTTTTAGCGCACTTTTTTGCGCTTTTTTTTGTGTCCGCTGCGTCCTGCGCAGAGCATTTGTGCACTTCCTGTGTCCGCAGCGCTCTGATCAGTATCGCTGCTGATCAAAGACTGTGCCACAGGGATTTTTCTCTTTTTAGCTAGCTAGCGTAGCTGTCTTACCGAGTCATTAATGAGGAGGCGTTATGCCTTACTTACGGAGCACTCACTAATATACTAATTAGGCACAGACAAAAGTCTTTTTCGGTAAAACAAGATTATGAAATTTATTAATTGTGATTAAAAAGATTTATAATGACCTTTGGCACAAGATTAGTTCAAAAGTTCTGACATGCAATGATCAACATCTTTGTTATACAATCATATATATATAGAGATAGTAAGCATCAATACATTACCGGATATTGTAGCATCTCTTTCTCCTGACGGGGGACCTCGACAGGGGGAAGGAAACAATCCCGGCTTACATCACAGACCACAGTGCATCCACTTGAAGAGTCTGGAAATGTCCCTCCCCCATCTAGGTACCGTCCTGTTTTATACACTTTAAAGCTGTCATGCGTACTGGCATTTTTCTTATTGTTACTATAAAGATCACGAGCTGTTTATTGTGCAAATTCCACATTTATCTCCTCATGCAATATAAATAACACTTGTCTTGTTATTCGGCCTTGTTATTTTGTGCCACATCTCCTCATGCAATATAAATAGATCACTTGAAGGGCACCGCTTCCATTTTGTCTTTGTACTCAGTTAATGGCAATAGATACATGAAATCACTATCTACACATACATTCAGACATTCTTGTCTCATTTGTATCACAGTAGCGGACATCGCAGTCTAAGTGACGTCCGATTTTTTGTTAAGAAAAAAATAATAATCGTAGTTAGTGCAGTGTAGTTTTAGACGTAGCGTAGCCGGCGTCAGTGTTTGGTGACGTCTCCTTTCCCAGTCCCCATCCCTGTTCCAGTACCCCCCTCCCCCCTTCAATTTAATTTTTAGCGCACTTTTTTGCGCTTTTTTTGTGTCCGCTGCGTCCTGCGCAGAGCATTTGTACGCTTCCTGTGTCCGCAGCGCTCTGATCAGCATTGCTGCTGATCAAAGACTGTGCCACAGGAATTTTTCTCTTTTTAGCTAGTTAGCGTAGCGGACATAGCAGTTTAAGTGACGTCCGATTTTTATTTGTAGAAACAAATAATAATAGTAGTTAGTATAGTTGTAGTTTTAGACGTAGCAAGGTAGAGTAGCCGGCATCACAGCGTTAGTGAGGACCGATCTTTTATAAAAAAAAAAAAATCGTATAGTAGTTTTATAGGTAGTGTATTAGGTCTAGTCGGCGTCAGTGTTTGGTGATGTCTGATCTTGTGGTAGTGAAAAAAAAAAATCATACAGAGTAGTTTTATAGGTAGTGTGCTAGGTTTTGCCGGCGTCAGTGTTTGTTTCTATCGCTGAGTAATTCCTAGTGCATTAGGGGAGCGTACATCACATTGTTCGTGACGACCGTTTTTCTTTTGTAAAAAAATAATTAGTTGCGCCGAGTAAATTTTTAGCGAGTGCATTAGGGAAGCGTACGTCACATTGATGCTGACGTCCGTTTTTCTTTTGTAAAAAATAATTATTTGCGGCGGGTAAATTTATCGGGAGGGCATTAGTGTAGTGAACGTCTTATTTTTTTTATCCAAACTTTTTTTTTTCATCTGACTTTTCTTTTCATTTTTTTTTCTTTTCTACATTTTATCTCTCTACTATTTTTTCTCAGCTTTTTATACTAAATTGTACCCTATTACACAAGCCCCACACATTACACGTATAAAAGCACCACTTGCATACACATCCCCGAGGTGTGGGGAAAAAAAAAAAATGGCCTATTCGTCAACAAGGCGCTATTCACCAGAGGAGGCTCACGCCATCCTTGCGTCCATCACGGATTCATCCAGTGAGGAAGATCCCACATTCCTCTATTCCTCCTCCTCATCTGGTGAGGAAGGACCCCCAACAAGGCACCCTAGGACCCAGGCAACTCCTGCAGCAATCGATCCCGTATGGATTGTGTGGCGCCCCAGGGTCCTTTTCGTCACAGTAGCATTGCTTTCCTCCCGGGGAGAGTTATGTTATGCTTGAAGGCAAGAAGGGATAACTGTAACCAGGTACCACAAACATGCAACACGTTCACACTCCAGGCCACCAGGAGAAGCTTTTGATCCTATTTACTAAGTGACTTCCTGTTGGGAAAGTAAGTGAATTCTTGCCAGGAAACAGACTGGATCAGTCTGAGGCAGAAGAGGGTTTACGGAGCTGTGTAGCCGCAGTGCAGCAGTTCCCGGAAAGAGACATACAGAAAGCTGAATACATTGCAGTGAACGTGCAGGAGAGCAAAGCACAAGAGAGGAAACCAGGGGGAGACCAGCCCCGAGCAGGCTGCCTCCTTCTGAGGCGCAGAGACCTGTAGCCGGAACACCAAGGGTCGTAAGGCTCTCCATGACTTACATCAGAGATGGGCAGGACAGCTGAATTCCACGTTCCCTGTCCGCCTTAGTACCCAGGAGGCACGGTGACACCCTTAGAGGCTGGGGCGTGCTAGGGTCCCTAGAAACTGCCTCAAGTCACCAGTCATACGGGTCGTGTCCTATGCTATACGGGGGACAGAGAGAGAGAGAACATCTGTGAGGACCTGTGTGAAGCCATAGGCAGTAAGGGACTACAACATCACGGCGCTAGAGGAAGGCTTTGATTTCCACCTGGGTAAGGGGACTCCTAACTTGCCTCCAAGCCGGCCGGACCCTGCCTGCCCTGTGATCTGGTGCCCTGGACTGTGGCTGCCTGAAGACTTCAGTAAACAAGGTAAAGAGACTGCAAACCTGTGTCCTCATTCTTTACTGCGCCATTCACTATCTTCCATCTACACATCGGGAGCCCTGGGGATATACTTCACCTGTGGGAAGTTATTCCATCTAGCTGCCATAATCTCACCCCAGAAGACCCCTTAAACCCTTTACCCCCAAGGGTGGTTTGCACGTTACTAACCGGGCCAATTTTTACAATTCTGATCACTGTCCCTTTATGAGGTTATAACTCTGGAACGCTTCAACGGATCCTGATGATTCTGACAATGTTTTCTCATGACATATTGTACTTCATGATAGTGGTAAAAATTTCTTTGATGTTACCTGCGTTTATTTGTGAATAAAAATGGAAATTTGGCAAAAATTGTGAAAATTTCGCAATTTTCCAAATTTGAATTTTTATGCCCTTAAATCACAGAGATATGTCACACAAAATATTTAATAAGTAACATTTCCCACATGTCTACTTTACATCAGCACAATTTTGGAACCACATTTTTTTTTTGTTAGGGAGTTATAAGGGTTAAAAGTTGACCAGCAATTTCTCATTTTTACAACACCATTTTTTTAGGGACCACATCACATTTGAAGTCACTTTGAGGGGTCTATATGATAGAAAATACCCAAGTGTGACACCATTCTTTATAAAAACTGCACCCCTCAAGGTGCTCAAAACCACGTTCCAGAAGCTTATTAACCCTTCAGGTGTTTCACAGGAATTCTTGGAATGTTTAAAAAAAAAATTAACATTTCACTTTTTTCACCAAAAACTTACTTAAGCTCCAATTTGTTTTATTTTACAATTTGTAACAGGAGAAATTGGACCGCACAAGTTGTCCAATTTGTCCTGAGTAAGTTGATACCCCATATGTGGGGGTAAACCACTGTTTGGGTGCATGGCAGAGCTCGGAAGCGAAGGAGCGCCATTTGACTTTTCAATGCAAAATTGACTGGAATTGAGATGGGACGCCATGTCGCGTTTGGAGAGCCCCTGATGTGCATAAACATTGAAACCCCCCACAAGTGACACCATTTTGGAAAGTAGTCCCCCTAAGGAACTTACCTAGATGTGTGGTGAGCACTTTGACCCACCAAGTGCTTCACAGAAGTTTATAATGTAGAGCCATAAAAATAAAAAAATCATATTTTTTCACAAAAAATGATCTTTTCGCTCCCATTTTCTTATTTTACCAAGGGTAACAGATAAAACTGGACCCCAAAAGTTGTTGTGCAATTTGTCCTGAGTACGCTGATACCCCATATATGGGGGTAAACCACTGTTTGGGCACATGGCAGAGCTCGGAAGGGAAGGAGCGCAATTTGACTTTTCAATGCAAAATTGACAGGAATTGAGATGGGACGCCATGTCGCGTTTGGAGAGCCCCTGATGTGCCTAAACATTGAAACCCCTCACAAGTGACACCATTTTGGAAAGAAGACCCCCTTAGGAACTTCTCTAGATGTGTTGTGAGAACTTTGCACCCCCAAGTGTTTCACTACAGTTTATAACGCAGAGCCGTGAAAATAAAAATTCTTTTTTTTTCCACAAAATTTATATTTTAGCCCCCAGTTTTGTATTTTCCCAAGGGTAACAGGAGAAATTGGACCCCAAAAGTTGTCCAATTTGTTCTGAGTATGCTGATACCCTCTTAGTTGAGGGGTACCACCATTTGGGTGCATGGCAGAGCTCGGAAGGGAAGGCACGTCGTTTGGAATGCAGAATTAGATGGATTTGTCTGCAGGCGTCACGTTGCATTTGCAGAGCCCCTGATGTACCTAAACAGTAGAAACCCCCCACAAGTGACCTCATAATGGATACTAGACCCCCCAAGGAACTTATCTAGATGTGTTGTGAGAACTTTGCACCCCCAAGTGTTTCACTACAGTTTATAAAGCAGAGCCGTGAAAATAAAAATTATTTTTTTATCCACAAAAATTATTTTTTAGCCCCCAGTTTTGTATTTTTCCAAGGGTAACAGGAAAAATTGGACCCCAAAAGTTGTTGTCCAATTTGTCCTGAGTACGCTGATACCCCATATGTTTGGGTAAACCCCTGTTTGGTTGCACGGGAAAGTTCGGAAGGGAAGGAGTCCTGTTTTACTTTTTCAACGCAGAATTGACTGGAATTGAGATCGGACGCCATGTCGCGTTTGGAGAGCCCCTGATGTGCCTAAACAGTGGAAACCCCCCAATTCTAACTGAAACCCTAACCCAAACATACCACTAACCCTAATCCCAACCATAACCCTAACCACACCCCTAACCCTAATCCCAACCGTAAATGTAATCCAAACCCTAACTTTAGCCCCAACCCTAACCCTAACTTTAGCCCCAACCCTAACCCTAACTTTAGCCCCAACCCTAACCATAACCCCAGTCCTAACCCCAACCCTAACTCCAACCCTAACTGTAGCCCTAACCCTAACTTTAGCCCTAACCCTAATGGGAACATGGAAATAAATACATTTTTTAAAATGTTATTATGTTTCCCTAACTAAGGGTGTGATGAAGGGGGGTTTGATTTACTTTTATAGCATTTTTTTGGCGGATTTTTATGATTGGCAGCCGTCACACTAAAAGACGCTTTTTATTGCAAAAAATAGTTTTTGTGTCTCCACATTTTGATAGCTATAATTTTTCTATATTTTGGTTCACAGAGTCATGTGAGGTCTTGTTTTTTTGCAGGATGAGTTGATGTTTTTATTGATACCATTTTGGGGCACTTGACATTTTTTTACCTCTTTTTATTTCGATTTTTGTGAGGTAGAATGAACAAAAAACAGCTATTCATTAATTTCTGTTTTGGGGGGCACTTATACCGTTCCACGTTTGGAAACATTGATAAAGCAGTTTTATTCTTCAGGTCAGTACGATTACTGCGATACCTCATTTATATAATTTTTTTATGTTTTGGCGCTTTATACGATAAAAACTATTTTATATATAAAATAATTATTTTTGCATTGCTTTATTCTGAGGACTATAACTTTTTTATTTTTTCGTTGATGACACTGTATGGTGGCTCGTTTTTTGCTGGACAAGATGGCGTTTTCAGCGGTTCCATGGTTTTTTTATATTGTTTGGCGTTATGATAATAAAGTGTGTTTTTTTTTTTTTTTTTTTTACGGTGATCACTGAAAGGGTTAACTAAGGGGACAGTTTTATAGGTCGGGTCATTACGGACGCGGCTATACTAAATATGTGTACTTTTTTTTACACGTGTAAATATTTTTTTTTTACTTTTTTTACTTTGTCTCAGGGGGGGACATGACTATATAGGGTCAGATCGCTGATCTGACACTTTGCTGTACACTGTGTCAGATTAGCGATCACACATGCACAGCAGGGAGGCTTCCCGGCGCCTGCTCTGAGCAGGCGCTTGGAAGCCACCTCCCTGCAGGACCCGGAAGGCCCCCCGCGGCCATTTTGGATCTGGGCCTGCAGGGAGGAGGAAGTAGGAGACCCTCGGAGCAACGTGATCACATTGCGTTGCTCCGAGGGTCTCAGGGAAGCACGCATGGAGCCCCCTCCCTGCGTGATGCTTCCCTGTGCCGCCGGAACGCTGCGATCATCTTTGATCACAGTGTGCCGGGGGTTAATGCGCCAGGAGCAGTCCATGACTGCTCCTGGCACATAGTGCTGGATGTCAGCTGCGATAGTCAGCTGACACCCGGCCCCGATCGGCCACACTCCCCCCGTGAGCGCGGCTGATCGGTGATGACGTATTATCCCGTCGGTGGTCATACGGGCCCATACCACCTCGACGGGATAGTTCATCATATGTCAGAAAGGGGTTAAAGCAGCGTCGGTCTCCACTGACCGAATACCACTGGTGACATCACGAACATAAACTTTATTCCCTTTAAAGACCTTTCCCTTTTACATGAGCGCCCAGGGCCACAGAGCGGGTCGCAGCCCCCGTGACATCCCACTGTGAACAGCAGGACCCGGTACCGAGTACCCCACGGCCCTGGCGGGAGACTCAATTGCACCCCCCCGGAAAATTATCAGCCTGTCATTCCGGATTTCAGCAGCAGCTCAGGAATCCAGTTTGACACCACTGGCCTCACTGAAATTGACTTCTTCAAATTCTTTTTCAGTGAGAAAATAATAAATCTTATGGTATCCCAGACGAACTTGTATGCCCAACAATTTTTCACCCAAACTCCCACGTCATTATATGCCAGATGGACCCCCATAAATGCAGCAGAGATGGGGGGCATTATACTATATGGAGGACTATTTGGGGGGCATTATACTATAGAGAGGACTATTTGGGGCCCATTACAATATTTGTTGGGCTATGTGGGGCCATTATAATATTTGGAGGGCTGTCTTGGGGCTGTTACACTGTATGTAAGCAATTATACAGTGTGAAGGTATATGCGTGGTCCACCATACTGTGTGCAGGGCTGTGTGGGGGCCATTATATTGAATGGAGGGCTAGTTCAATCCATTTTACAGTGTAGAGAGGTGTGCAGCAATTATACTGTATGTAGGTCCATTATACTTCTTGGAGGGCTGTGGGAGGGGTCACAGTTGGAGGATCGTACTGTGTTGGGGTCAGTATACTTTGCCTTGTAAATTGTGGTGGGGTACAGTAGGGTCATTATACTGTACATGTGGAGCCTAATGTGGAAGAATTCAATATGGGGTATCATACTGTGTTTGGGGGGCATTTTTATTGGCATTATACTTTATGGGGGCAATGAAAGAGGAATGTAGAACTTCAGCAGGGGTACTCTGTAAAGGCTGGAAAGTTGTGAGAAATGCTCTACTGTGACCTCAACAAATTTTTCTTTTGGGGGGGCCAATTTGAACTTCTGCTATGGGGCCCCATGATTTGTATGAATGCCCCTGATAGAGACATTGACCTGCTATATGAATTAGATATTAAGGAAAGTACGGTGTTGCTTACTGAATTGTTGGACATGCTACAAAGGCTGCGCATACTGTTGTTTTGTGACATCACAGGCTTGTTCCAATGAAGCTGACAAAGGCAGGCACTGGGGAGTTCTGTGCTGGAACACAGTGCTGTCCTGAGCAAACAGCCTGTAAGTCAGAGGAGAGAAGAAACCATGAAGACTCTGATATTCTCCGCCTTGCTTTTCTACATACTAACAGCAGGTATGCAGAGGTATTGTTCTCACCCATAAGGGAGACCAAAAAAGTGAGACTATTTCAATTATCATAATGTATTATTGTAGTGATTTATTGCATGCATTTTTTTTATGTGGCTTCCAATTACCAAGTGATCAGTTACTAGCTTTGTTAATAAATGTAGGAAGCAGCCAGCATACATTTACTTTTACCAATTAATTTATTGGTGTAAGATTTGCATGGATTCACTTTTTTACTTTACTTTTTTCCATACTGTATATGTACAAATGTCAATGTGATTTGAGACTTTCATACGTGATTGGATGATGAAAAATGTGCTTTATATTCAATGGAGCAAATCTGTTAATGATAAATATAAATATAATACATCTATGTTTTCTGTTCATCAAAGGCTGTGAATGTGTAACTTTAACGTGAATGGCCACAATTATGAAAAGGTCTCTCCAGCAATTGCAACATCCCTGTCCATTTGCTGTTTGGATATTGCTCAGACCATTTTTTTTTTCTCTTAAAGGGGGTTACTAGCAAAAGGAAAACTGTAGTTAACTGTTCTTTAGCTGGCTAACTAACTAATACAGTCCTACTAGCCCAGGTGCCCTGCTTCTCTGCTGGCCCTATATTCCCTGTCTTGGCTGCCTCGCTTCCAGTACTGTGGTCATGACTGCTAATTTCAATAGCTAAGATGGGCTCCGATCTTTGTACAGAAAGAAGCCAGATTCGGTTAGAATGGTAGCAGTCAGTTGTCTCCTTTACACACTGCTTCTGTCATGTGCCAGCACAGCAATATTGTGTATTCCAAAGCGTTAAACAAGCTGTCGGAGGATCACTGCTTCAACTCCTCTAATGGGGCAAAAAACAACAGTAAAATTATGTCTGCTAAAAATTTTCAATAAAAATGCCTTTAACCCCCAAAAATGCTGTTTTCATGAAAAATATATTTTATTCAATGTCTCCAAACAAAAATAAATATATATTGACCCCTGCTGCAAATGTCACCATCTGTAGAATAAAGATAATAGAAAAAAATCTCCCAGATATACTGTTTTATTTTTTTATTTTGTTTTATTTTTTTCCATTTTCTCATACTGTTATATCAACATAAAAATGACCATGTATACACTCTTCAACGTTAAAATGGGACCACCAAAAAGGAAAAGTAGTAGAATTCTGGAAATGACAGGCTTGAGAGACATATTAATGATATGTAAATGACTACAAAAATTGACTACATTTTCAAAACATTTTGATTTATCCAAGTACGAGCACCGTGTGCACAAATAAACATACTTTGGCATGCTATCAATGAGGTCATTAATGGTTGTCTAAGGAATGTTGCCAATTCCCAAGAAATAATATCCCAGATTTGATCGATGGGAGATAAGTCTGGAGACGCTGCAGGCCATGGCAGTACGTTTAGGCCATGCAGGCTGTTCACAGTAACGTGAGGAACATGCTGTCTGGAATTGTCCTGTTGAAAAACAGCTATCGGGATACTTTGAAGAAATGGCTGTACTGCTATTTCAACAAGCAAATCAAGGTAGCACTGAGCTGTTATTGTACCATACATTAGGCCACCCCACACCATAATCCCGGTTGTTTCATTTACCTCATGCCTCTACTCTCAAGGGCTACCATGGTGCAAGTAAAAGGCAATGGAGGCTTGAATAGCTTTCTATCCTTTTCAGCGATGAGTCATGCTCTTGTCTTGTACACAATGATAGATGTAAATTGGACCGGAGACCATGTGGGCAACGCCATGAAAAGGCCTTTACGAGGAAACATCTCACCATCCTACTTCCAGGATTATGGTCTGGGCTAGCATAATATACAGTAGCGCTACCTGTTTAGCCTTTAATACATGTACAATAACAACTCCGAGTTACAATGATTTGGTGGTGGAACCAGTAGCAGTAAGGTTTGGTATGTGCAATTCTACAGATCCACCCTGTACTATAGGTATGGATACATGTTTGTCTAAATGTTCTTCATTGTTTTTGAAGCACTTTTGATTAAAGGTTAAATATTAGTGTTCAGTTAATTTTTTGGAGCTTTGTGGTATTTGGGTGGACCCATTGAGTGGAGGCTTCTCAAGCTATTCTGTAGAAAGAAATCCTTTAGTATTTTGTCCATACTCTGAAATAAATGCTCAAAATAATGTGTTTAAAATAGGTTTACGTACACTTTACACAAAAGTACAACCATAATTCTAAAAACGTTGGGATGCTGTGCAAAATGTATAGGAAACAAAAATGCAATGATTTGAAAATCTCTTATAGCCATATCTCATTCACAAAGGATTGTAGAACGCGAGTCAGAAGTTGAAAATTAGACATTTTTACATTTAAATTAGAAATTGTTGGCAGCAACATATTTAAAAAATGTTGGGACAGGTCCATGTCTACCATTGTGTAGCATTTAGTATTCCCTCTTCTTTTTACTATACAGCAGTTTATAAAGTTCTAGGATGTGAGAATACCAATTGCATAAGTCTTGGGAGAGCAATGTTGTCCCATTATTGTCTGATGTAGTATTCTAGCTGATCAGTAGTCCCGGGTCATTGTTGGATTTTTCATTTTATAATGTCTCAAATGTTTTCTTTTGATGAAAGGTCTGGACTGCAGGCAGCCAGTTCATTACCCAAACTCTTCTTTTGTGAAGCCATGTCTTTTGTGATGGATGATGTATATGGTTTAGCATCACGTTGCTGAAACATGAAATGCCTTCCCTGAAATAGAGGTTATCTGGATGGTAGCATATTTTATTATAAAACCTCTATTTAATGCTAAGTATTGATAGATACTAGTGTTGAGTGACCATTCTCACCTCTGCTCAATACTTGATTGGGCATCGGGTGCTCGGGTACGCTCGTTACTCGATCGAGAATTGCGGGAACTCAAGCGCCATGCTCAAGTCCCCTCCCACATTTTTGCGGCTGTTGCCCACCATACACAGTAATGTTGTAGCTATGTAGCTCACTGTGATTGGCCGGCTGTATCACGTCATCTGGTCTTATAGAAGGCCTGATGGCGCGATACTCAGCACACTGTCCTCTGGAAGCAGTTCAGGGAGAGTTGTTATATGAGGGTGAGCTTAGATTAATGTCCGCGCCTCTAAATATTATAAAGTTGCGTCCTTTAGTGGCACTAAAGGGGGGTTTTGACCTTTTTTTTAGACCTATTACATAACAAATGAACTTAAATAAAGTCTAAGGGGTAAGGTTTCTCCTTGTGGAGAGTTACATACCAGCTCTGGCTTGTCAAGGTAAGGAGACTTATTCGCCATGCAATGCTCCTCTGGGAAATTTAATATGCAAATTGCCTCTTCAGAGAAAAAGAAGACTTGAACTCTATAGCACCACCTGTTGGAGATTGTGACTTGTAGGATCGCTACTTCCAACAGGTGGCGCTATAGAGTTCAAGTCCTCTTTTTCTCTGAAGAGGCATTTTTAAATAAAGTGACGTGGGGTTCCCCTATTTTTGATAACCAGCCAAGGTAAAGCAGACAGCTGGGGGTGAGGGCTGATATTATTAGGCTGGGAAGGTCCATGGAAAATGGTCCCTTCCCAGGGTAAAAATACCAACCTGCACCCACCTGAGAATTAGCATGTCACATTAGACGCGCCAATTCTGTACTTTTCCTGGTTCTTTTCGATTGCCCTGGTGCGGTGGCAATTGGGGTAATATTTTTTGGGGTTGATGTCAGCTGTTTAATGTCAGATGGCATAAACCCCTGGGGTTAGAAATAGAGAGGTGTCTATCAGACATCCCAATACCAACCCAGTAATAAAAAAAAACAAATGCACACAGAAAAAAAACACTTTATTTGAATAAAGACTACTCCACACACCTTTGTTCACCAATTTATTATCAAATGTTCCCGCGAAGCTCCACCAATGTAGTTCATGTTCCCCCAAGGTCTCCAGTGTCTGTGAATAGCAGTAAAGTACTGCTATTCCCAAATGTCGGGTAGTGACAACAACTCTCATCAGAATCACTGGCCCTAGCTGAGTACAGCGTTGAGCCCGCAGCTCTCATGAGAATTGTCACTACCCAGCACCTGTGAATAGCAGTACTTTTGTCATGGTCAGAATCATCTACTTTCATCAACTTTTGTTTAATGCATTCGGACACCTTAAAGGGCTTGTCCAGGAATGAACCATTAATGACAGGTCATCTATATCAAATTGGTGTGTGTTCCACCCATGACACCCCTACTATTAGCTGATACCTGGGGCCACAACAACTCAAAGTGTATAGTGTCTGGAGCAAAAACACCACAGCTCTGTACACTGTGTAGTAGACGTTCTTGGGTACTGCAGGTCAAATCCCATTTAAATTAACTCTTTAATGTGCTTTTACAGCTTTGTGGCCAGTTCCTGAAACAGAAGGTGCAAAATTGGTAAGCATGATTTTATTTCTATATTAAACAGACAAAAGAAACCCAATGATTGCTTGTTCTGCTTACAAAACTACCCATAATATATCAAATCAGCATTACAAGGCCTGTAATCCATGAGATGGGTGCTAGTGAAAGTGGAAAGCTGGTTGGAGCACAGTGTTTTACTAATATTAGGATATGGCTTTCATGTTTCAAGCTGCCCCCCAGTCTTAGTTTTGACTGAAATATACAGCGGTCTCTAGTTGTAGGACCATTAGGCAAAAAATGGTCAGCAATCTGTAGATGGCATAGGAAAAAGTTTAAATGGCAACTCTTTTCATATACTGTTGTTCTCTTTTATTTACTATCATTTCAAAGAGAGAAGTAAAACTTAGTGATGTATGTTGTGCGTTGAAGTCAATGGACATTTCTCAAGAGCAGAGTTACTCCTATCATGTAATAGCTCCCTCAGTGACCAATCATATACTTGTGCCCTCGTCATATGCCAATAAACGTTATTAGTACAGAAAGGTCCACTTTTTTAAGTTTTATTGTCATTCATTTTTATTACATTTGGGCCTTATTAGTTCCTTTAAAGGCAATCTGTCACCAAACTTTCTATGTAAATTGAAAGTGTTGTCGAATATATAACTACAGTGGGTACGGAAAGTATTCAGACCCCTTTACATTTTCCACTCTTTGTTTCATTGCAGCCATTTGGTAAATTCAAAAAAGTTCATTTTTTTCTCATTAATGTACGCTCTGCACCCCATCTTGAATGACAAAAAAAAAGAAATGTAGAATTTTTTTGCAAATTTATTAAAAAAGAAAAACTGAAATATCACATGGTCATGAGTATTCAGACCCTTTGCTCAGACACTCATATTTAAGTCACAGGCTGTCCATTTCCTTGTGGTCCTCCTTGAGATGGTTCTATTCCTTCTTTGGAGTCGAGCTGTGTTTAATTAAACTGACTTGATTTGGAAAGGCACACACCTGTCTATATAAGACATCACAGCTCACAGTGCATGTCAGACCAAATGAGAATCATGAGGTCAAAGGAACTGGCCAAGGAGCTCAGAGACAGAATTGTGTTAAGGCAAAGATCTGGCCAAGGTTACAAAAGAATTTCTGCAGTACTCAAGGTTCTTAAGGGCACATTGGCCTCCATAATCCTTAAAAGGAAAAAATTGGACCCACCAGAAGTCTTCCTAGGCCTAGCCATCCAGCCAAACTGAGCAATCATGGGAGAAGAGCCTTGGTGAGAGAGGTAAAGAAGAACCCCAAGATCACTGTGACTGAGCTCCAGAGATGTAATAGGGAGATAGGAGAATGTTCCACAAAGTGAATTATCACTGCAACCCTCCACCAGTTGGACGTTTATGGCAGAGTGGCCCGATGGAAGCCTGTCCTCAGTGCAAGACATACAGTTAGGTCCATATATATTTGGACAGAGACAACATTTTTCTAATTTTGGTTATAGACATTACCACAATGAATTTTAACCAAAACAATTCAGATGCAGTTGAAGTTCAGACTTTCAGCTTTCATTTGAGGGTATCCACATTAAAATTGGATGAAGGGTTAAGGAGTTTCAGCTACTTAACATGTGCCACCCTGTTTTTTAAAGGGACCAAAAGTAATTGGACAGATTCAATAATTTTAAATGAAATGTTCATTTTTAATACTTGGTTGAAAACCCTTTGTTGGCAATGACTGCCTGAAGTCTTGAACTCATGGACATCACCAGACGCTGTGTTTCCTCCTTTTTGATGCTCTGCCAGGCCTTCACTGCGGTGGTTTTCAGTTGCTGTTTGTTTGTGGGCCTTTCTGTCTGAAGTTTAGTCTTTAACAAGTGAAATGCATGCTCAATTGGGTTGAGATCAGGTGACTGACTTGGCCATTCAAGAATATTCCACTTATTTGCTTTAATTAACTCCTGGGTTGCTTTGGCTTTATGTTTTGGGTCATTGTCCATCTGTAGTATGAAACGACGACCAATCAGTTTGGCTGCATTTGGCTGGATCTGAGCACACAGTATGTCTCTGAATACCTCAGAATTCATTCGGCTGCTTCTGTCCTGTGTCACATCATCAATAAACACTAGTGACCCAGTGCCACTGGCAGCCATGCATGCCCAAGCCATCACACTGCCTCCACCATGTTTTACAGATGATGTGTTATGCTTTGGATCATGAGCTGTACCACGCCTTCGCCATACTTTTCTCTTGCCATCATTCTGGTAGAGGTTGATCTTTGTTTCATCTGTCCAAAGAATGTTATTCCAGAACTGTGCTGGCTTTTTTAGATGTTTTTTAGCAAAGTCCAGTCTAGCCTTTTTATTCTTGATGCTTATGAGTGGCTTGCACCGTTCAGTGAACCCTCTGTAGTTACTTTCATGCAGTCTTCTCTTTATGGTAGATTTGGATATTGATGCGCCTACCTCCTGGAGAGTGTTCTTCACTTGGTTGGCTGTTGTGAAGGGGTTTCTCTTCACCATGGAGATTATTCTGCGATCATCCACCACTGTTGTCTTCCGTGGGCGCCCAGGCCTTTTTGCATTGTTGAGTTCACCAGTGCTTTCTTTCTTTCTCAGGATGTACCAAACTGTAGATTTTGCCACTCCTAATATTGTAGCAATTTCTCGGATGGGTTTTTTCTGTTTTCGCAGCTTAAGGATGGTTTGCTTCACCTGCATGGAGAGCTCCTTTGACCGCATGTTTACTTCACAGCAAAACCTTCCAAATGCAAGCACCACACCTCAAATCAGCTCCAGGCCTTTTATCTGCTTAATTAAGAATGACATAACGAAGGGATTGCCCACACCTGTCCATGAAATAGCCTTGGAGTCAATTGTCCAATTACTTTTGGTCCCTTTAAAAACAGGGTGGCACATGTTAAGTAGCTGAAACTCCTTAACCCTTCATCCAATTTTAATGTGGATACCCTCAAATGAAAGCTGAAAGTCTGAACTTCAACTGCATCTGAATTGTTTTGTTTAAAATTAATTGTGGTAATGTCCATAACCAAAATTAGAAAAATGTTGTCTCTGTCCAAATATATATGGACCTAACTGTATGAAAGGCTGCATGGAGTTTGCTAAAAAAACAGATGAAGGACTCCCAGACTATGAGAAATAAGATTCTCTGGTCTGATCAGACAAAGATAGACCTTTTTCGTGATGATAATTCAAAGTGGTATGTGTAGAGAAAACCAGACACTGCTCATCACCTGCCCAATACAATCCCGACAGTGAAACATGATGGTGGCAGCATCATGCTATGGGGGTGTTTTTCAGCTGCAGGGGCAGGATGACTGGTTGTCATTGAAGGAAACATGAATGCGGCCAAGTACAGAGATATCCTGAATGAAAACCTCTTCCAGATTGCTCTGCTCTGGACCTCAGACTTGGCTGAAGGTTCACCTTCCAACAAGACAATGACCATAAGCACACAGCTAAAATAACAAAGGCGTTGCTTCAGACCAATTCTGTGACCATTCTTGACTGACCCAACCAGAGCGCTGACCTAAACCCCATTGAGCATCTCTGGAGAGACCTGAAAATGGCCATCCACCAACGTTCACCATCCAACCTGACGGAATTGGAGAGGATCTGCAAGGAAGAATGGCAGAGGATCCCCAAATCCAGGTGTGAAAAACTTGTTGCATCATTCCCAAAAAGACTCATGGCTGTACTAGCTTAAAAGGGTGCTTCTACTCAATACTGAGTGAAGGGTCTGAATACTTATGACCTTGTGATATTTCAGTTTTTCTTCTTTAATAAATTTGCAAAAATTACTACATTTCTGTTTTTTTCAGTCAAGATGGGGTGCAGAGTGTACATTAATGAGAAAAAATGAACTTTTTTGAATTTGCCAAATGGCTGCAATGAAACAAAGAGTGAAAAATTTAAAGGGGTCTGAATAGTTTCCGTATCCACTGTATATCATTAATTGGGGATTACCGTAATTACATTGGATAATCAGTAGGTAAAATAAACTTGTCCAAGTAAAATTAGTGACAGGCCCAATGTGGCTTAACAAGGTGGTATATAATAAGATGTTTTGAGCTACATGTTTTCTACATTACAGTAAAGGTCATAAGTTTAAAAACAGAAGTCTGAAAAAACCCTCTTTTCATGCCCTTAGTACTGCATTTTCTTCGTTGCTCAATTATGGGTTCTAGTTTCCTTTGTTAAGGCAAGGGTGCACCTCATTCCCACACTGCGATCACCTATTCTCTGACCCCTGTGACCATTGTTCTGCCGCTATCTGAGAGCACCGGCTGTTTTCACATCTATTAGGTTGCAAGTGTACAGTACTTCCAATTTGTAATCCCAGCAGAGGTGGCATTCTCCAACCTTCTAGCTTGAAACAAGAAAGTAGCGGCATGGTTTGTTTTTGGCAGTCATTTAATATAGTGATTCAAACTAAAAAATGAATGCAGTGACTTATTCTGGATTTTATGGTCTTTCCTTGCTGTATAAAGCAAATAGAGATTTCTCTAGTCTATCTTATCCACTTATCTGTGTTTCTCCTCAGCACAAACCACACACTATGATTTATAAAAATTCATTTTCTTATTATGTAACACATTATAATAGACAAAATCCCATATGTGCTAAATGGGGATAAAGAGGCATAGGAAAAAAAAGGATTTTTACTAAAATAGTAATATTTTATTCAAAATTATTAAAATTAGTATAAAGTATAAAACAATGGGAAATTCTCAAACAATGGCTGGGTGTGAAGAGGGGGCCAAGGATAATAACTTAAGGCAGCAGATAAATCACAAACACTGTTTCATGATTAAATCCTATGAAGCAGTAAACCATATTCAGCAGCGTTCAGATGAATGTGCAAGGTGTCGATATATTGCAAAATGCTGTCATATACAAAAATGTATCTATAATCCTGGCATAGTGTAAGTAGATAGATCAGGTCATAAAGTGCATGAGTGCATTATAGCACAACCTGCCATATAAGTGAAGGACTAAATTACTTACAATAATGTCTTTGTTGGCCACAAGCACACCTCAGTTTTACCACGACAGCGCCGTTTTGCCTGATTGGCTTCCTCAAATGCCCCCTATTTCCCCTTGTTTTAAGCTTTATACTAATTCGAATCATTTTAATGGATTGCACAAGTAAATGTTGGGGGGGGGGATACAGCAATTGAAGTAGGATGTACAGATGCTTCTCACAAAATTAGAATATCACCAAAAAGTTAATTTATTTCAGCTCTTCAATACAAAAAGTGAAACTCAAATATTATATAGAGTAATTACAGGGTGATTTATTTCAAGTGTTTATTTCTCTTTATGTTGATGATTTTGGCTTACAGCCAATGAAAACCCAAAAGTCATTATCTCAGTAAATTAGAATAATTAACAAAAAACACCTGCAAAGGTTTCCTAAGTGTTTAAAAAGGTCCCTTAGTCTGTAAGCTCCACAATCATGGATCATGGAGAAGACTGCTGACTTGACAGATTTGGAGTGTGTCAATGACTGCCTTCTAGACAAGGAGGGTAAGCCACAAAAGGTCATTGGTAAAGAAGCTGGCTGTTCACAGAGTGCTGTATGCAAGCATATTAATGGAAAGCTGAGAGGAAGGAAAAAGTGTGGAAGAAAAAGGTGCACAAGAAACCGGGATAACCGCAGCCTTGTAAGGATTGTTAAGAAAAGTCCATTCAAAAATTTGGGGGAGATTCACAAGGAGTGGACTGTTGCTGGAGTCATTGCTTCAAAAGCCATCACACACAGATGTACCCAGGATATGGGCTACAAGTGTCGCATTCCTGGTGTCAAGCCACTGTAATAATTATAGGGGATAACTCAGGAGACTCTTTGCGTGGAACAAGACAACTACAGGACACAGTTTTATAAGTGGTAAAGTCTATATTATCACACGGTGATTCAAACAGGTGCAGAGAGAAACTCAAGTCCACAACACTTGGAGTAAATATTAATTGCAGCTTAGCAGTCTATAGGAAACTTCAGAGGAAAATGCAATCACGCAGAAAGTCTATGAAGCACAATTATTCTTGAGGATACTTGACACGAATAAGTCCTTGCTTAGTCCAAAACACAGATAGATATGCTTATAAGGCAGTTCAAATAATATCTTAGCTCAACCAGGGAGGCCTGGGTAATAGTCTCAGGTTCTTGCAGAGCAGAAACAGCTTACATGTCCAGCAAATGCAGATAGAAGTAAACACGAGCAGCAGATGAAGGAGGATTACTGGAACTGGTGCATGCAGCAGGAACTCAGAGCAGAGTAGCAGGATAACCACACAGGTTCACAGGAGCAGGTATATAGCCAGGGAGTAATCAGAGGTCAGGAGCTGGATGCAAGGCAGAATACTCTAGCACAGACTGAAGGCTGGGGTGGAGTTTTATAGCAGGAAGACACAGTGCACACGAGACCAAAGACACCATCTTGGAAAAGGGCAGTAATGCACAAAAGGTAATAAAAAATGTTCAGAGTCCTGACAGCCACTCATGACCAATAGACACCGCCAGAAGTGTCTGGGCCAAGAAAAAGAACTGGTCTGTTGCTCAGTGGTCCAAAGTGTTGTTTTCAGATGACAGTAAATTTTGCATTTCATTTGGAAATCAAGGTCCCAGAGTCTGGAGGAAGAGTGGAGAGACAGACAATACAAGCTGCTTGAGGTCTAGTGTGAAGTTTCCACAATCGGTGATGGTTTTGGGAGCCATGTCATCTGCTGGTGTAGGTCCATTGTGTTTTATCAAGACCAAAGTCAGCGCATCCGTCTACTAGGAAATTTTAGAGCACTTCATGCTTCCCTCTGCTGACAAGCTTTTTAGAGATGGAAATTTTATTCTCCACTAGGACTTGGCATCTATCCACACCACCAAAAGTACCAATACCTGGTTTAAAAACAACAGTATCACTGTGCTTGATTGGCCAGCAAAGTCACCTGACCTTAACCTTATATAGAATCTATGGGGTATTGTCAAGAGGAAGATGAGAGACACCAGACCCAACAATGCAGAGAGCTGAAAGCTGCTATCAAAGCAACCTGGGCGTCCATAACACCTCAGCAGTGCCACAGGCTGATCGCCTTCATGCCACGTTGCATTGATGCAGTAATTGATGCAAAAGGAGCCTCGACTAAGTACTGAGTGCATTTACTGAACATATATTTCAGTAGGCCAACATTTCGGATTCTAAAATTATTTTTCAAGCTGGTGTTATAAAGTATTCTAATTTACTCAGATAATGACTTTGAGGTTTTCATTGGCTGTAAGCCATAATCATCAACATTAACAGAAATAGATCACTCTGTTTGTAATGACTCTATATAATATACAAGTTTCACTTTTTGTATTGAAGAACTGAAATAAATTATCTTTTTAAAGATATTCTAATTTTGTGAGATGCACCTGTAATTTTCAGCAAACAATCAATTTCTACAGCAAATTCTATTAAGATCAACTTTTATTAAATATCTATTAAAATGTGTATACCTGAACAAACAAGTAGGATAATGACTCCTTTTTCATACACTACCCCCATAAATAGACAGTATGTACTGCTGTTTGCCTACCTTAACAGCATAAGACATAAGTGGAGTTTTTTTATAATCACAGTTATCACCATCTATTAATCAGGGTGATATCAACCATTGATAACTATGGGTACTCCAAGTCTTTTGTGGACAGCTTCATTAATAGTTGGACAATGAAAGAAGTGGTGTCCCTCTAAAATGATACAACAAAGCAAGCTATATTTATGAATGTGGGTATCAGCAGTGGTCCGCACATGTTAGCTTAGTACTCTTAGATAGATCCGCATCAACAGTGGTCGACAGGACAACGCTATAAATTAGACTTACATACTCATAGTAATCCATAAACATCTCCAGATGTTGCATGTGTATCCATCTGGTTATAGCAACATGCATAGAGATAATTAAATTATTCTGCGAGGAGAAGTAAGTGTACATTGGACCAACTCTTTCATTATAGTGGTGACATAAAATTGGAATGATCCCACGGCAATTGTTGGCACCATCACAGATATGGCGGACAGGAGTTGTTGGCATCTGGCATCAGACAGGTATTACTTGTATACTATCCAACCCTAAGCCCTAAAACTCCCTTCCTTACAAGGGCAGCCCGCAGCTATATTCCTTATGCGCCTTCTGTGCATTCCCTATGTGCCTCCTTCCTAAATTTTAGGGGACAACGTTTATTAAGCCGTGCCCAGGCAAAAAGAAGATGGACATTTCTGCAGTGATAAAATGTTATGGAAGCCAGCTATGCATCTATAATCGGATGTTTATTTATTAAGATATGAAGTATAAGTAGCCAAGATGGCTCTGCCCACATGTCCTGCAGGCTACAGACATTAATTGAAAAAGCAAGGCCCAGATCTTGTTTAAGGAAAGGATTTACCAGGGGATTCATCTGCTTCCCCGTGGATCAGTTTGTGCCTAACTCTATTAGTGGTGTGGTTACTAAAGTACTGTATATAAAAAGTTTTTTTAAAAAGAATATTTACCCTTTAACCTTGGGTTGTTCATACACTTTTAGGACACGAGTGCTACTGTATGTATATCTTTGAGTGGACCATGTGATGAGACCACCTTATCTGATTGTATTTAAGTTTTTAACCCCATTGCCCTGAAGCCTGTTTTCACTTTCCTGACCGAGCCAATTTTTACAATTCTGACCACTGTCACTTTATGAGGTCATAACACTGGAACACTTCAACGGATCCCGGTGATTCGGAGATTTTTTTCTTATGACATATTGGACTTTATGATTTTGAACCCCCATGTGTTTCACAAACGTTTATAACTAGTGATGAGCGAGTATACTCGTTGCACGGGTGATCTCCTAGTATTTGTTAGTGTTCGGACATTTAGTTTTTGTGGCCTCAGCTGCATGATTTACGGCTGCTAGACAGGCTGAATACATGTGAGGAATGCCTGTTTGTTAGGGAATCCTCACATGTACTCAGGCTGTCCAGCAGCCGTAAATCATGCAGCTGAGGTCACAAAAACTGAATCTCCGAGCACTAACAAATACTCAGAGATCACCCGAGCAACGAGTACATTCGCTTATCACTATTTATAACATTAAGCTGTGAAAATTAAAAAAAAATCAACATTTTCCAGCAAAAATCTTTTTTAGCTCCAATTTTTGTATTTTAACAAGGGTAACTGGAGAAATGGCCCCCAAAATATGTGGCACAATTTCTCCTGTGTTCGCAGATTCCCCATATGTCATCAAAAACTACTTTGAGGCACAGTGCAAAGCTCAGAAGGGAAGGAGCACCATATTACAGTGCAGATTTTGCTGCACTTGTTTGAGGGTGCCATGTTACATTGGCAGAGCCCCTGAAGTGCCAGAACAGCGGAACCCCCCATAAGTGACCCCATTTGACAAATAAACCTCCCAATGAATGAATCTAGGGTGTAGTGACTATACTGACACCACAAGTGTGTCACAGACTTTTATACCATTGAGCAATGAAGATAAAATAATTTACATGATTGCCACCAAGATTGTCTGCATGTTGGATCATGGGGTGTGCATGGAGCCTTGATCTCACTTTTCTTTGGATTAAGTCCAGTGCAAATCCAGTCTTTTTTCCATCATATTTCATTTGGTGGTGCCGTCTACTAGCTTAGTATGTGTATACACTTCATGTCACATCTGCATAGCACACAGGAGGCAGTGTTCACACGCCAGACATCTGCAGGAGGGCAGACACACGCTTGGGGTAAGCTGTGCAGCCTGAGAGGTAAGGGGGCCACTACCACCTCCAAAGCAGGTTGAACTGTGCTTCATGATGTTCTATTAGACTATAAAGGGCCCAAATATTGTTCATGCACAGGGGCCCTGCTGCTGCTGTGTCCCTCCTTGAAAAAGGTCCATGCGCGACTGAAGATCTGCAGCATGTTCATCTGTGCTGAATATTGTGGAATATTAAAAAATCCTTTATTATCCATGTGATATTTTTGGTATGGAATCAGCAAAGAAAAAAATAATCCACAGCATGTGAACCTGGCCTTATACATGTCTATGGAATTAATAGCGCTATATAGGTGAGTAAAATGAATAAATAAAATAAATGTTTTTCACTATGCCCTTGGAGCGCCCCCCAGTCGCAGGGCCGCGGGGTACTCGGTACCGGGCTTCTCTGTCTCAGTTCTGGGGTTGTCATGGTGGCTAGACCCAGTCCGTGACCTTGCTAAGGGGCGTCCAGTGAAAGGTGTAGGTGGTGGTGCGTGGTGCAGGTCGCGGTGAATAACGAGGACACAGGGTTGCAGTCTCTTTACCTCTTTACTGAAGGCTTCAAGATCCTCAATCCAGAGTACTGCTAACAGGGCTGTCTGAGACCGGCCGGTCCGATGGCACCTCCAGAGTTCCCTTTGCAGGTGGAAATCTGTGCCTACCTTCTAGCGCCTGTGTGTTGTAGTACTTCCCTGCTGAGCACTACGGGATAGTCCTCACAACTGTTGTGTCTGTTTCTGATGTTTTTTCCCACAATTTATGTCTGTTCTGATGTTCTTCTCTGTCCCCCAGATGATATGGATAGGACGCACCCGTATGACGGGAAGGCCTGGAGTTCTTCCGGGACCCTAGCGTCGCCCCTCTCCCACAATTGCCCCCTATGTCTGCTTAGGTGATTTAGGTGAGACAGCCAATTTATAATTAACTGATTTAGGTGAGACAGCCAACCTATAATTAACTGTCCTGCCGTTGGTTTGAAGTAATGCTTGGAACCCAATACTTCCTCGGCATTCCGGCCACTGGCTACGTGCCTCAATAGGATGTTGCCTCGATCTTACAGCACGACTCCTATTGGTGTTATCTCCTTTTTGCTTCTTGTCCTTTCTTGAGATACCGCCGCGATGTAGTGCAGGCGCGGTTCCTTAACGTTCTGTCCTTTTCGCTAGGCCTCTGTCAGGATCCCACCCCTGACAGGGACCCCCCTGAATCTTTCCCTGCAACACCCTCTGCCACAGGGTGTTGCCTGGTTCCAACCCAGTCAGCTTCTGTCCTAACTTTCTATCCAACCCCCAGTTTTACCAGATTGTGAGGAGTGGCCTAATACATAGCACCCTTAGCTCCCCCTGGAGGCCAGACTATGAAGTGTATTGGTGTCTGTGATACCTGGTCAGGTGAACTCCTTAAGTGCCATCAGACGTACCATCACTCCCCTTAGCGGCAGAGCGATGTTACTGCAACGACCAGGTCTCTGGGGCGCTGCACCCTTAACAATCTACACTAGTTATTCTTATTCTTTTCATTTAGGATTGCAAACAATGACTATGAATGACTATTGGGCTGCCGTCACATTAGCAGTATTTTACATCAGTATTTTACCTCAGTATCTGTAAGCCAAAACCAGGAGTGGGACATATAGAGGAAAAGTATAGCAGAAACATATGAACCACTTCTGCATTTATCACCCACTCCTGGTTTTGGCTTACACAAACTGATGTAAAATACTGACCAAATACTGCTAGTGTGACGGCAGCCTTAGTCAGATAATAGTTTACATAGAATCCATTTCATATCTAATTGGTAACACGTATATAATTTTGTTAATTTAAGCTTAAAGTTAAAAGCATAACAAATTTAACTTGTGGCTGATATTGAAACTTTTTAACTTTGGCCACAAAAGCGCAGTACATGAATTTGCCCAGCAGATGGTAGTAACGAGCTGTATAGACATGCCACTTTGGGCCTACATAGTTGTATGCAGGATGCAAACGTGTGCTCTCATAAATTTCAAGCTCATTTTTCCCACAGCTAAGTACAATTGTTGTAGGTGTCTGAAAGGTTTGGAGATTTTTCATCCGTATGTCCATTTTTTGAGAGCCGTGTGGCATTCTTTTTATACGTTAACAGTTAAAAAAATAATACAAGGCCAAATACATTTTCTATGTTAATAATTGTAAAAGATGTTTTTTTTTTTTTTTTTCGAAACCATTGAGATTATTTAGCGAATTTGAGATTAAAAATAGATCAGAGTAGTGCATGCTGTGATATTTTACATGTGGGCCATTGAACTACCCCATTTACTATCTTTGATCTATGTGGTGGACTTGACAAAGGGACAGCATACGGACTGAAAATGGGGTGCATTCATACAACCATATATTACTGTATGTAATGTACATCTGTGTACATGTCTGTAATGTCTGTCTGAACCACAGGTCTCCTGAACCAACCTAACAGTCTCATATATGGTTCGTAATAACCACCCAACCACCCAACTTTGGTCTTGAAAAATCACCGTGGACCTACACCAGCAGATGACATGGCTCCCAAACCAGCACTGATGGTGGCTACTTCACACTAGACATTGGAAATCAAGGTCCCAGAGTCTGGAGGAAGAGTGGAGAGACAGACAATCCAAGCTGCTTGAGTACTAGTGTGAAGTTTCCACAATCAGTGATGGTTTGAGGAGCCATGCCATCTGCTGGTGTAGGTCCACTGTGTTTTATCAAGACCAAAGTCAGCACAGCCGTCTACCAGGAAATTTTAGAGCACTTCATGTTTCCCTCTGCTGACAAGCTTTATGGAGATGGAAATGCCATTCTTCAGCAGGACTTGGCACCTGTCCACACTGCCAAAAGTACCAATACCTGGTTTAAAAACAACAGTATCACTATGCTAGATTGGCCAGCAAACTCACCTGACATTAACCCCATAGAGAATCTATGGGGTATTGTAAAGAGGAAGATGAGAGACACTAGACCCAACAATGCAGATGAGCTGAAGGCTGCTATCAAAGCAACCTGGGCTTCCATAACACCTCAGCAGTGCCACAGGCTGATCGCCTCCATGCCATGCCACATTGATGCAGTAATTGATGCAAAAGGAGCCTCGACCAAGTATTAAGTGCATTTACTGAACATACATTATAGTAGGCCAACATTTCGGGATTTTAAAATCATTTTTCCAGCTGGTGTTATAAAGTATTCTAATTTACTGTGATAATGACTTGGGTTCTCATTGGCTGTAAGCCATAATCATCAACATTAACAGAAATAAACACTTGAAATAGATCACTCTGTTTGTAATGACTCTATATATGAGTTTCACTTTTTGTATTGAAGAACTGAAATAAATTAACTTTTTGATGATATTCTAATTTTGTGAGAAGCACCTGTATGTGTGTGTCATTGACATACATATATATGTATTCTATGTGTATATGTGTATATATCTATTCTATTTATTATATTCTAACCAGTCAGTGTGATATTACTGTATGCGGCACGTTAATTGCCGGCTTTTCAAAGGGCACCTGTGCATAAAAATTGGACAGTACTTGCATGGTCTCAGTGCTATGCGATTTTTTTTTTTATCGCACCTATAGGTTTGCATTGGCGAGTCTCGGTGACAATTGCAGCATGCTGTGATTTCACACGCTGAATACGCCCAAGAAAATAAATGGTGATGTGAGCTGCCCTATAGATTAACACTGGGCCGAGTCATATGCGATGTTTTCACCCACTCCTGGTTTTGGCTTACAAATACTGATGTAAAATACTGACCAAATACTGCTAGTGTGACGGCAGCCTGATAGAAACACGTCACCACTTCTGTATTATCACCCACTACTGGTTTTGGCTTACAGATACTGAGGTAAAATACTGACCAAATACTGCTAGTGTGACGGCAGCCTTACGCTAGATCACACCTTTGTCAGCCAGGCCATGCAGCCTTACAGGACAGGGTGCAGAAAGGGATTTAAAACAAACGATAAATATGGTGTAGGACACGAAAAACAGTTTTAGACCAGTCTCCTATGGGAGGTGGAGCCGCAAATTCATCACTGTAATGAGCGGTACCACTTGACCGCTCACACAGGACAAGCTGCCAGCGCTGAGAGGAGGCATCGTGGGAGCTGGGTGAGTATTTCTCTGCAAGCGGGCGGGTGCAAGGGGGGTGGGGAGGGGTGGAACGCGGGAGGTGACCCCAAACTTTATTTTTAACAAAAAAAAACTTGATCTTTCATCCCTTCTCTCCTGCAAGCGCTGCTTTCAGCCGAGCAGGACAGAAGGGATGAATGCCGGCTTCAGCACCACACACAAGGGACAGCGCTTAACTGTAGCGCTGTTTCTCCTGCGGCGGTACGTGCACACTTTGACGAGAGTGCACACTGTTCTCCGTGTGCATGTGTGCGGGACGCTTTGCGGACCGTGCTGCCAGAGAAAAGCGGACATGTCTCCGTGTTTTGCACACGGTCATACGGTCCGTGAAAGCACACAGGCATGTGCATAGACCCATTCATTTGAATGGGTCTTTGTGTGTCAGTGTCTCCGGTACGTGAGAAAACTGTCACCACACGTACTGGAGACACTGACATGTGAAACCGGCCTAGTAAATATCCCCCCTCTGTGTTGAGTGATTAGTTGTTTCCGTTCATTATTACTGTTCAAATAATTATAGGCAACTGCTAAGAAAAGTTTTCAGTACATGCATTTCATCATTGTCCTTTGTAATCTGTTTTGTAATTTGATTTCAGCCAAATTGTTACCTATATGAAAAGATGCCGGGATGCACGAGAGAGTTTGACCCTGTCTGTGGAACAGATGGACATACCTATTCCAACGAGTGTATGCTGTGCTCCTCAAACAGGTAATTGCTAAGGCTATGTTCATACGTTGCGTTTTTGCTGTATTTTCTTAATGCAAATTTTAAGCTGCGCTTTACACTGCCAGAAAAACCTATGAGATTTCAGAAATCTCATGCGCACACCTTGGTTTTATTTTCCTGACTGAATTAGAAAACTTGCATTTTTTTTACTCATTGGTAATAATGGGTAAGTGCAAAAAAGCAGGTGTCAGGTTTTGGTGCAAAAAACCTGAAGGAAGTTGCATCATGCTTTTTGGTGGGCACTAAACTATCAGCATGCACAAGAGACAACAAAAACGCAGCAAAAAATGCAGTAAAACCTGCTTTTTCATGGCAGATTCAAGCAAGTTTTGTCTGCAGAAAAAAAAATGCAGCAAAAATGTAACGTGTGAACAAAGCCTAAATGTATGTGTTTTAGAGGATCTGTCACTAGGGATGGGTGAACCTGAGTTGTAAAGTTCTGGACCCTTACCGAACACAAGGTCCCGAACACGGGTTTCCATGGGAAACCCGTGTTACCGTTCGGGTCCAGTTCGGGCTGTGAGGGTATGTGCACACGTAGAATGGTCCTCTGCGGATTTTTGCGCAGCAGATTTGACAAATCCGCAGGGCAAAAACACCGCGTTTTTCCTGCGGATTTATAGCGGATTTACCTCGGATTTACCGCGGTTTTTCTGCGGATTCCACTGCGGTTTTACACCTGCGGTTTTCTATTATGGAGCAGGTGTAAAACCACTGCGGAATCCGCACAAAGAATTGACATGCTGCGGAATGTAAACCGCTGCGTTTCCGTGCGTTTTTTTTCCGCAGCCTGGGCACAGCGTTTTCGGTTACTCATAGGTTTACATTGTACTGTAAACTCATGGGAAACTGCTGTGGACCCTCAGCTGTGGATCCGCAGCAAAATCCGCAAAGTGTGCACATAGCCTCAAATTAATAATAAACATTATAATTATACTTACCTGTCCAGTGACGCGTCCTGCCATCCCGCTGTCTCCCGGCCACATCTGCTTCCGGGACCGCTCATTAACTTCCGGCGGTATTCACTGCACTCGGCAGTCTTCGGCTTTTTCCGGCAGTGTTCATGTGGTGACGTGAAATGTGCTTACTAGCAGCAAAAAACATTGTATTTAATTTTTTCAGATTTTTAAATGTTTTTATATTTTTTTATTTTTTATTTTTTTAAGCTTTATTTAGGAATCCACCGTGTAACACAGTTATCGATTCCAGTACAAAATGAAATTACTCTTTGTCTAGCTTCAAGTGAAATATTGCAGAGACCCACGCCTTCCCACAATCTGCTATGAATGCCACCCAAGCAGCCTTTTACCTTGATTTTTGGACCTCCACTGTGACAAACCTCTGCCTCACACTACAGCAGTTGGAGCAATTATACATGCCGTGGACATAACCCCCAAGCACACCCACTAAGGTCACCTGCTCACTGCCTCACCTGTCATCTGGAGATGGATGTATATTTTATTCCCTTCATTAATGGTGTCCAGTGATGAGTGAGGCTCACAGATACCAGAAATGGACCTTCCCAAGCTTCTTAGTGCTCAGATAACATCTCTCTTCTCTATGGTCACTACTAAATCAAACATTACTAAATACTTTTGAGCCAGTAAAAAAAACGAATTCAGCAATAACTGAACCTATGCAATCTACCATCAGTAACTGACAAGTTGCCAACCCAGCACTAATGCATGTAGGCATATCATGTGCAATCTAAATGTTGTCCTGAATCATAACACAGCGCCCATAGCTGTCTACTTAGCCTGCGGAACGTCGTTATGTCTCTTATTTCTAGAGTTATTTTCTGTTTCTTTCAGAGAGTGAAAACTAGCATAGCCCATCAGCTGCTGTATTGTTGATGTAAGGTCCGTTATGAGTATTGCTTAAAGGACAGACAACGGCCTCGATTCGTCAAAGTGGCATCAAACACTTTGATTTGGCATTTTCACACTAGTTTCGGGCAGCCCTGATAAAAAGGGCGGAGCTGGGGAGGAATCAGGACAGAAGATGGTTATGTCCGCCAGTCAAATGAATGGAAAATGGCAGCATTTCTTATCACAATAATGTTACTCCAGTCTTTGACCAGAGTAACGTTTCTGGTGAGGCACATGCCACTGATAAGTTGTGCCAAATTCACAATTGTGGTCACATGACCGCCGCTCCCAGCATTGTCACTGGAAAATCCTCACAGCGCGATGTGAGGATTCACAAGTCTGATGTCACACAGAGTGACTGCAGTCTTGTAACTTTAGAGCGGACAACCCCTTTAATGAATTGAAGCATGTATGCTTAATCAGGATACACACATGAATGGCTACATAAACCAAACACCACGTGGTGAGGTCTGTAGCACCTTTTCATCAAACACTCCTGATTAGAATAATAATACCAGAGAAAAATGGAGCAATGTCCGCTACATATATTATGGTAAAAATGTACAAATTTATTAAGTAGACCTCACAATTACAACAATGAAAAAGTATCAATAAATAACATCAAGCTTTAGAATCAGGTAGATATGTGGCAACAGTGTCCGCAGTAATTAAATCATCAATATTAATATATTAACATAGTAAAAATATAAATATATATGTAAAGGTAAGTGGGGGAGAAAAAAACTATCCCATAATCTCATGTCCCCGCTAAAGTGCGTATAAGGATCCTTCAATCCTCAGAAAATCCCCCAGAAAAACTCATAGCTGTCCACAAGTGCTTACCCGTGATAAATAGGACCCGTGCCACCCCGCTGTCGACGTGCTTTTTTCGCAGATGCTTCTTCAGAATGCGGTAATGTTCAATGTGCCTAACCAGGGTATAAATACCTTTATCCACAGGTGTCCATAGTCTTGGCGCATGTGTCCGGAAATATGTGCCGGCAAGGTCCGATGACTCACTGCGCCAGAGATGCCGAATGACGTCACTGGCACGCATGAGTCATCCCCCAGCGCCATCAGCGATGCTCCGGAACGCAGTAACCCGGAGACATGCGCACAGGAACCCCACAGGGAAAAACAATAAGTGGATCAAGTCCTATCATTCCCTATTAATCTTATACTGTGTATCAAAGAACAGGAGCAGTATGTGCATATTAACCCCTTCACCCCCAGGGCTTTTTTCCGTTTTTTCGTTTTCGTTTTTCGCTCCCCTCCTTCCCAGAGCCATAACTTTTTTATTTTTCCGTCAATATGGCCATGTGAGGGCTTATTTTTTGCGGGACAAGATGTACTTTTGAACGATACCATTGGTTTTACCATGCCGTGTAACAGAAAACGGGAAAAAAATTCCAAGTGTGATGAAATTGCAAAAAAAGTGCAATCTCACACTTGTTTTTTGTTTGGCTTTTTTGCTAGGTTCACTAAATGCTAAAACTGACCTGCCATTATGATTCTCCAGGTCATTACGAGTTCATAGACACCTAACATGTCTAGGTTATTTTTTATCTAAGTGGTGAAAACAAATTCCAAAGTTTGCTAAAAAAAAAAAAAATTTTCCGATACCCGTAGCGTCTCCAATTTTCATGATCTGGGGTCGGGTGAGGGCTTATTTTTTGCGTGCCGAGCTGGCGTTTTTAATGATACCATTTTGGTGTAGATACATTCTTTTGATCGCCCGTTATTGCATTTTAATGCAATGTCGCGGCAACCAAAAAAACGTAATTTTGGCGTTTTGATTTTTTTTCTCACTACGCCATTTAGCGGTCAGGTTAATGCTTTGTTTTTATTGATAGATCGGGCGATTCTGAACACGGCGATACCAAATATGTGTATGTTTATTTTTTTTTTATTGTTTTATTTTGATTGGGGCGAAAGGGGGGTGATTTGAACTTTTATATATATATTTTTTTTTAATATTTTTGAACACTTTTTTTTCTTAATTTTGGCATGCTTCAACAGCCTCCATAGGAGGCTAGAAGCATGCACAACTCGATCGCCTCTGCTACATAGAGGTGAAATACAGATCACCTCTATGTAGTAGAAATGGTGGTGTACTTTAAGCGCCGACCACAGGGTGGCGCTCAAAGCAATTGGCCATCAACAACCATAGAGGTCTCAAGGAGACCTCTGGTTGTTATGGCAATGCACCGCTGACCCCCGATCATGTGACGGGGGTCAGCGGTGCGAGCACTTCCGGCCACGCGGCCGGGAGCGCTAGTTAAATGCCGCTGTCAGCGCTTGACGGCGGCATTTAACTAGTTAATGGGCACGGGCGGATCGTGATTCCGCTCGCGCTCATTGCGCGCACATGTCAGCTGTACAAAACAGCTGACATGTCGCGGCTTTAAGGTGGGCTCACCGCCGGAGCCCACCTCAAAGCAGGGGATCTGCCAGCTGACGTACTATTCCGTCAGCTGGCAGAAAGGGGTTAAATATCCTACTACATATGACAGTGTCTATATTTGACAGAATATATTTGACAGAATAAATATTTACAAATCCGTGACAAATAGCTAACAGTGCACATATATAAAAATACAAATACCTACATATATCCAATGTATATCAAAAAGTGAAAAATAATCATCAATTTGTATCAAAACATCAATGACAATACCTCCATTAAGACAAACATCATCATAACAAAAGACTGGGAGATGTGGACATATGGCGGCAGCATTAATTTCAGGGATGGCCCAAAAGGATCTTTCTTAATTCACCCATTCAAGTCAAAGTACATGTTCCTTTTTGAGACTAAAGATAATACAAAATACAACATTAACAACAAATTAAAAAAATAGACAAACAAAACATTAAAACAAGGAGAATAAGTCTGAAGACATTCCAATCTATAAAAATGAACTAAAACTGAGTTGTTCATTAAGACCTGCCAGGGTCACAGTATCAAGTACCGCAATCCAACGGCATTTTCTTTGAGCTAATCCACGCTTTGTGTCACCTCCTCTAATGCTGGCGCGAATCCTGTCAATTCCCCAAGCTCGTAGGTAGTAATAAGAAGTTTACACAATTACATTGCCGTATCGGATTGGTAGGGCTCATGGGTAAAGTAAAGGTAGCATCTAATGCCATAACCCCGTTGTGGTTCCAGCATGACCAAAGCTCCACCGACCCGCAACTGGCCAATGACTATATTGATGTGACACAAAATCAGGCAGCTATAGGCCATCGCAGTGGGCAGAGTTCCATCCGTACACAACCAGCCACACAGGCTGACCCTACACTAAGCCCTCAGTCCTTTACATTAGATGCTCTTCTTATCACAAGTCCTTTACATATGGTCTAAAACAGAACCTCAAGTTGACCATCATAAAGCAGATTTGCATCTCAAATGAAGACAAACGTACTACGACAATTTAGCATTGACTTTCCAAGTACCCAAGCAATTACTTAGTGGTATGTCGGTAGTAATGGATTGCATTCAAGTGGGCAGCGTTTCCAGTCTTGGCAGTGCTTGGTAACAATGTCAATATTTAGGAGATCTGAGTACTTAATGACAAGTCAATATTATGCTGGCACTAAAAGGATAATATTGTGAAACTTATTTGTTTTCTCCACAGAAACAATGGACAGAAAGTTGAAGTTAAATCGAAAGGCGAATGCTGATGTGCTCCTATTACATCTCGGAGAGCTTCAGAAGAAGTCTTTTACTGCAATGATCACTTTGCAGAAAGTTTTAATCGCATGAAAAATAAATCCTGAGCAAATCCAATACTAAAGTGGAAGTATTTATGTGTAGAAATGTCTAAAGATTTAGTGACTATATTGTTGTATGCAAAGTGTACACAGTTGAAATAGTTCTTAAATATTATGCAAATAAGTTTCAGCCCTAAATTGATTATTAAAGAAGATTTGTAACTGGTTGAGTTTTCCAGAACATATATCCTCATGCTTCTATTTCTAAATATCCATCAATTACTTTCAGATTATTTTTATTGAATTTATGTAATGTATATAATTAATACTAATATATATAATTTGGTAACAAAATATAAAAACAAAAGTTGGTGGCATGAAAAGGAAAGGACTAGAAAAACTTTCTGAATTATACTAATACATTTCCAAATATGGATTAATATTACAGAGGCGCAGTATTGTTATAGAGTAAAGCAAGTTTTACATCCCAGCAAAATAATAACTTAGTGAACACATTTAACCCCTTTCTGCCCTTTGGACGGAATAGTACGTCTGATGCCAGTACACCCGCTTTGATGTAGGCTCCGGCGGTGAGCCCGCATCAAAGCCGGGACATGTCAGTTGTTTTGAACAGCTGACATGTGCCTGCAATAGGTGCGGGAGGTATCGCGATCCACCCGCACCTATTAACTAGTTAAATGCCGCTGTCAAACTCTCCCGAAACAATCATTGATTGTGGATACTTCTGTCAGTGGAAACATAGGGGGCTTCCACTTTTCTGGTAGTACAATGGCTCTGGAAAAGCGCTATGGCTCCTGACCCCCCCAAAAGAAATCCAGCAAATTCTGCTCTACCAAATCCAAATGCCCCTCTCCCTTCTGATCCCCACAGTGTGCCTAAACTGCAGTTAGCATCCACATATTTGGCTTTTCAGTAGCTATGTGAGCTTGCTTAATTTATGGGGTCCATGTCTCCAGAAGCACGAGCTGGTCACAACGTACTGGGCACTACAATGGCAGATTTGCAATTTTCACTCAGCAGCATCCATTGCTGCTTTGTTCTGGAAAATATCCATGGAGTCAAAATTGTCAGTACTAGCGATGAGCATCATTGCTTGGGTTTTCCCGAGCACAATCGGGTGGTCTCCGAGTATTTATGACTGCTCAGAGATTTAGTTTTCATCGCCACAGCTGAATGATTTACAGCTACTAGCCAGCCTGAGTACATGTGGGGGTTGCCTGGTTGCTAGGGAATCCCCACATGTATTCAAGCTGACTAACACATGTAAATCATTCAGCTGCGGCAATGAAAACTAAATCTCCGAGCACTTAGAAATACTCGGAGACCACCGATATTCCCTCATCACTAGTCAGTAAGCCTGTAGATAAATTTCAAGAGGGGTATCATTTCCAAAATGTGGTCACTTGAGGGGAGATTCTACTCTTTTAGCACTTATGGGCTCTGTATATGGAGTCCGCAAACTATTTACAATAATTTGTTCTGCATAAGTCAAATAGCTCTCCTTCCCTTCCGAATCTTGCAGTGTGGCTAAGCAGTACTGTACAGCCACGTATGGGGTATTGCCAAGTTCAGCAGAAATTGTGACATATTTTGGTGCCATTTTTATCCATTTCCCTATATGAAAATATAAAATCTAGGGCTAAAACCAAATTTTTGTTGTAATAATTTAATTTTTTTTATTGCTCAACGGTATAAAATTCTGTGACACATAAGTTGTGCCAATATGATAACGGTAACCTTAGATGAACTCATTAAGAGGTGTATTTAAAATGGGGTCACTTATGGGGGGTTGTTTTGTTCTGGCACCTCAGGGACTCTACCAATGTGACATGGCACCTGCAAACCACAACAACAAAATTTGCACTATGATATGACACTCCTTCCCTTCTGAGTTTTGCACTATGCCTCAAAAGTACTTTCTGACCACATATGGGGTATTGGAGTACTCATAAGAAATTGTGTAACAAATTATAATGTTTGTTTTTCTCCTATTACCCCTTCTGAAAATTAAAAAATTACAGCCAATGCAACATTTTAGTGGAAAAAATGGTAATTTTCCATCGACTCAGCCCAATTTTGTGAATCTTCTGAGGTATAAAAATGCTCACTACACTCTTAGATGAATTCCTCAAGAGGTGAACTTATCAAAATGGGGTCATTTTTGGGATATTTACACTTTGTCGTTTGGTTGGGTTGAAATCAGGCTGTAGAGGACTGATCCAGAGGCCACAAAAATTCTTCTGTTATTAATGTCATACAGTAAGGGACCTGACTTTAAAATAGTTTGCAGCATCTAATGTGTTATAGAGGCCTGATCCAGAGGCCACAAAAAATTCTTCCGTTCCTAGTGTCATACAGTAAGGGACCTGACTTTAAAATTGTTTGTAGAATAAATTCTTTGTCATATGGGCCTCATCCACACTCAAACAATTATTTTTTTCTGTAACTAACACGATACAGCATGCCATTTGTCAACTTGAAATTTACTGTAGCTGAAATTAAGCTGTTTGCAGAGCTTAAAATCTAATGTTTTGTTGCTAATACTGTGATCCTACCACACTATCTGAGCAACATGACTAGGAAAAACCAAGGCCGTGGTGAAAGGGGAGTTAGGCTTGGTGTCAAAGTGTACGTGTACGTGGGGTAGGTGGTAATGTTTGTGAAAGCACTAGTGAAGCAACATCATGTCCTATGCAAAGACAGCTGACAACTTATGTTACTGGACAGGCTACACTATTATCTTTCTTTGGCAGATGCACAGCGGTACGCCTTGTCGATGATGCCCAGAAACAGCATTTTCTCGAGTGGATGGCAAGCATAGCTTCAAGTGGCCTCTCCTCCTCTTCCTCCACCTCAACGTCACACCCAGTACAGCCCACAGATGTGGCACCCAAATTCTCCTTGCTTCCCCTGAATCTCAACTGACTGTATGGAACCATACAACTGAAGAGTTGTTCACACATTCTATGCCATGTTCATCAGAAGAGTACTCAAAAGCTTCGCAGAGTCAGGAGGAGGAAATCTGCACAGATGCCCAAATTTTTTTTAGCTTGGATGTGGGCCAGGACGAAGTAGGATCCGAACAGCACCCTGACACTCGTCATCAGATGTTAACCCCTGGGGGGAGGTGATCCTGATGAGTCACAGATATCTGAGGCTCATGCGGACTGTACTGTTCTGTCAGGACAAGAAGAGGAGGAGGGTGACTTCAGGGGCGAGGAATGTGATAACACAGGATGAAGATGAGGTGTTATATCCCAGTTGGCATGAACATAGAGGCACACAGCTGAGTAGGTCATCTGAGGAGGAAGACGAGGAGGAGGTTACGTTACGCCGTACGTCAGAGACACCTATTGATGCAGCCATGACGAGCAATGCATCCTCAGCCACAACTGTGCCTGTGACCAGCATCATCCACGGGGCTGCAGCTCACAGGGCTATCAAGATTTGCCTAGACTAGGCCTTTTTTGTCACTGCAAAGGATAAGCCAACTCACGTAATCTGACAACTTTGCAAAAAAAACTGAGTCGAGGTAAAAAGCACAATAATTTGACTACTACATGTATGAACCTTCACACGTGCAATCAACATTCTTTACTGTGGGAATCCCACTGCGCAAAAATGCAGACCAGCGGACCTCAACAACCATCAGCCACCTCATCAATCGCATCTGCTGCTTCTTCCTCCTCCTCTGTTACTGTGCCAACTATTGAGACGCACGTCTTCAAACGCAGAACCTCGGGTTCTTTACCTGCTCCAGTCACGCTGACTGAGAGCCTGTCTTCAGCTGTAACGGAAGCGGAAATGCCTGCTGTTTTTGACCGATCTCAGGGAACGAGCACACCATAAGTTTCTCGATCCACCTTAACACCTCCGCCTGCACCTCTTTCACGGTCCAGCAGTTTGTCCGGTTCACCATACTCTGCCCTCTCTCAGCACTGTAGCCCTCCCACGTAGTGGTCACATAAAAGATTGTTTCCTCCTACGCATGACAAAGCTAAGAGGTTAAACTCCACCATCTCCAATCTATTGGCCACAGAAATGCTGTCTTTCTGCCTGGTAAATATGGACAGTTTCCAAAAGCTGCTGGCCATCGCAATCCCCCAGTACCAATTACCCAGTCGCCATTACTTTTCTAAGAAAGCTGTGCCTGTGCTACACCAGCATTTCGCTGACAACATCACCCGTTCCTTGACAAAATCTCTGTCTGCCAGGGTGCATTTCACGACAGACACTTGGATGAGTAAGCATGGCCAAGAGCATTACATCTCGCTGACTTGGCACTGGGTGCATCTGGTGGCTGTAGGGACAGGCGCTGCTCCACAAGTCTGGGAATCCTCAAGGCTTGCAGGACAAACCTCTACATTTAACACTTTTTCCATTGCTTCCGCCTCCTCTGTATCTTCTAGGGCCTCCACCTGCACCTGCCTATGGGGTTACTGCCTTATACTTCAGGGTCTGCCTATAAGGGTACTGCCTTATATTACAGGGCCTGCCTATACGGGTGCTGCCTTATACTTCAGGATCCGCCTAAAGGGGTGCTGCCTTATACTTCAGGATCTGCCTATGGGGGTGCTGCCTTATACTTCAGGATCTGCCTATGGGGGAACTGCCTTATACTTCAGGATCTGCTTATGGGGGTGCTGACTTATACTACAGGGTCTGCCTATGGGGTGCTGCCTTTTACTACAGGGTATGCCCATGGGGCTGCTGTCTTGTGCTGTAGAGTCTGCCTATAGGTGCTGCCTTGGGCTATAGAGTCTGCATATAGGTGTGCATTATTCAATATAGAGTAGGCCTATGGGGAGTGCATTATACTGTATGGAGGTCTATGGGGAGTGCATTATACTATATTGAGGACTATCTGGTGCATTATACTATATGGAAGCTATCTAGGGGGCCATCATAGAGTGTGGAGATTACAGTGAGGTGGCCATCATACAGTTTTGGAGCCATCAGTTTGGGGGCTACTAAGGAGTCAGTATACTGTGTGGGTGGTACTATACAGTGAGGGGGCATTATACTGTGTATTAGAGAGCATCATATTGTGTATAGAGGAGCTGTGCAGGGGGGAGACTCAGGACATTATTAAATGTAACGTGGGTACTTCTTGTTATAGGGGAACTCAGGTTACTGTGACTATCAAAGGGGCACACAGGGCAATATTACTTTCTAGGGGGAAAATATGGGCACTGTTTTCTAGGGCACTTGCACCAGGCATTACTATATTGTAGAGGGTTGCTTTAGAATTTAGAGGGCACAGAGAACCACACAGCAGGTGCAGTAATAGGGAAACATACAGCAGCAGCGGCTCAGTTTTGGGGTATTAGCAGGATGAGGAGTTTGTGCAGGTTGGGAATAGATGGTGATGGGGCTGGAATATGAGACATGAAATGTGTCTTTGTTGTATTCTCTGCAGGCTGAGTCCTGGCTGGAAGAAGTTGTCATGTCGGTCTGGGCCAGATGGAAAAGACGGGAAAAGTGATGATTCCATCAGAGAATGTCAGCAGTAAGTCATTATCTGTAACTGTGCTGTGAGCACTTATATGTTCTGTAGGACTGTTATCTACCACTGACCATATGGCGGTAATATCTATGTTGGTCTTGAAATAGAGATTATCTTCAGTAATAGCGCGGTCATCTGCTGAGGCTCTCCTCCACTATTAGGGTGTGTCACCGAGTTGTAATGAAGGTTAACTGGTTAAAGAGAGAAATTTAGTCTAAGAAGAGGTTTCACAGGTACCCATTCAGATGAAGACATTTATTCTCAGCGAGGAAAGGAAAGTTTAGGACCTGGTATACGAGAGATGCCCTAATGTGGCTACCAGGTACACATGAATTGGCCATTTTTATGCGCTAAACGCTCTCATTTTTTCATATTTCTAGTGCAGTAAAGCAGTTCAATTTTCATGTTTCATGTTTGCATGTTTTAGCGCTGCAGTGTGCTGCCTTATTTATTTTATTGTCTGCGCAAGTCCCCTCTAAATTGTAAAGTGCTGCAGAATATGTTGGCGCTATAAAAATAAAATTATTATTATTATTATTATCATCATCAACTACAAAAAACATCTGACTACTCTGCTTGCCAACAAGAGATTTGCCATCAAGTAGTAAGTCTTGTTTGCCAGAGTGATCAAATACTTATTTTTCACTGCAAAATACAAATAAATTTATGTAATTTATGCAAATAAATTAATGTAATTTATACAATGTGATTTTCTGGATTTTGTTTTTGATATTCTGTATCTCAATGCTAAAATTAACCTGCCCCTAAAATTATAGAATGTTCATGTCTTTGCCAGTGGGCAAACTTACAAAATCTGCAAAGGATCAAATACTTATTCCCCACACTGTATATATATATACAGCTCTGGCAAAAATTAAGAGACCACCACATCAAAACCCTGTCATGGGCAGCCCAATCTCCAGATCTGAACCCCATTGAAAACCTCTGGAATATAATCAAGAGGATGATGGATAGTCACAAGCCATCAAACAAAGAAGAACTGCTTACATTTTTGCACCAGAAGCAGTGTGAGAGACTGGTGGAAAGCATGCCAAGACGCATGAAAGCTGTGATTAAAAATCATGGTTATTCCACAAAATAGTGATTTTTGAACTCTTCCTGAGTTAAAACATTAGTATTGTTGTTTCTAAATGATTATGAACTTGTTTTCTTTGCATTATTTGAGGCCTGAAAGCACTGTTTGTTTTTTTTAATTTTGACCATTTTTCCTTTTCAGAAAAAAAATACAAAATGTATTGCTTTGAAATTCGGAGACATGTTGTCATAACTTTATAGAATAAAAGAACAATTTACATTTTACTCAAAAATATACCTATAAAGAGAAAAATCAGACAAAAGTGAAAATTTTGAAGTGGTCTCTTAATTTTTGCCAGAGCTGTATATGGTTTGTTCTCCTGAGATTTTTGTGAGAGGGGCGAGCTCTCTTCGGTTCAGAGTTACATTAGACAATTTGCAAAATCATTCTGGCATATCATTGGTGGCTTCTTGTGATGCCCTGCTTTAGAGCCTTGGTCTTTGATATAGAAGAAATTCAGTCTTGACATCACATTTCTGGTTACCCCATTGGGAACGCTTTTAGGCTTAGGTATGCTATGTGCTCTACCTATGAGCAGATCCCGTTAGTTGGCTTCATCGATTATTACCACAAAATATGCAAATTGCCTCTTCAGAGAAAAAGAGGACTTGAACTCTATATCGCCACCTGTTGGAAGTAGCGATCCTACAAGTCACAATCAACTCTTTAACGAGTCGTGCAGTATGACTTAGGATAAAAGCCAAATCAGTATCTCAATTCGCAGACACGGTGTTTCGGGATGTTGGCCCTCATCAGTGCGAAGCATGAGAACTAATTTGGCTAGATGATAGGCTCTGGACTGGGGTCTAAGGGGCAACTTTTCTCCTTATGGATAGTGACATACCAGCTCTGGCTTGTCAAGGTAAGGAGGCTTATTCGCTTGCACGGCGAATAAGCCTCCTTACCTTGACAAGCCAGAGCTGGTATGTAACTCTCCATAAGGAGATACGTTACCACAAAATAATGAGCTAGAAAGTTCTTTAGCTTTTCTGCCACTACACTTTCATGAATTCCCTACACCTCATATTATTTCCACGTCAGCTATTTTTAATTTTAAAGCGGTTATATCATCATCCACTTAATTATGGACATCCACAAGTTTATTGCCTACTGCATTAAGCTCAGGGCCGGACTGGCCATCGGGCAGTTCTGGCAAATGCCAGAAGGGCCGGTGGCAGTAGTGGGCCGCTCGAGTGTGCCGCTGTCGGCACACTCTCCCTGCTGTCGGCACACTCCCGGCCCCGCATTCAACTATACCGGCGTCATAGACGCCGGTACAGTTGAATGCAATGATGGAGGAGAGAGCGTCTGCTGACGCTTCCTCTCCCATCATTCCCCGCTCTGCCTGCCGCTGACACTGCGGGTGCGCGATGACGTCATATCATCGCGCACCTGCTGTGTGACCGGGCGGGCAGACTGCGACTGCTGAGACCAGAGCCAGAGCAGCGCGGGGCAGGAGGAAAGGTGAGTAGAGTGTTTTTTTTTTGTTTTGTTTTTTATCAGTGAGTGATGACTGGATTGTGGAGCTATTGGGGGGAGGGGGGCTGTGCTGCATTCCATTCTATGGGCCTCTGCTGCATTATATTCTATGGGGCTGGCTGCATTCCATTCTATGGGCCTCTGCTGCATTATATTCTATGGGGCTGGCTGCATTCCATTCTATGAGCCTGTGCTGCATTATATTCTATGGGGCTGTGCTGCATTATATTCTATGGGCCTGTGCTGCATTATATTCTATGGGCATGTGCTGCATTGTATTCTATGGGCCTGTGCTGCATTATATTCTATGGGACTGTGCTGCATTATATTCTATGGGGCTGTGCTGCATTCCATTCTATGGGCCTGTGCTGCATTACATTCTATGGGCCTGTGCTGCATTATATTCTATGGGCCTGTGCTGCATTATATTCTATGGGGCTGTGCTGCATTATATTCTATGGGGCTGTGCTGCATTATATTCTATGGGCCTGTGCTGCATTCCATTCTATGGGCCTGTGCTGCATTCCATTCTATGGGCCTGTGCTGCATTATATTCTATGGGACTGTGCTGCATTGTATTCTATGGGCCTGTTCTGCATTCCATTCTATGGGCCTGTGCTGCATTCCATTCTATGGGCCTGTGCTGCATTATATTCTATGGGCCTGTGCTGCATTATATTCTATGGGGCTGTGCTGCATTCCATTCTATGGGCCTGTGCTGCATTATATTCTATGGGCCTGTGCTGCATTATATTCTATGGGGCTGTGCGCATTATATTCTATGGGGCTGTGCTGCATTCCATTCTATGGGCCTGTGCTGCATTATATTCTATGGGCCTGTGCTGCATTATATTCTATGGGGCTGTGCTGCATTCCATTCTATGAGCCTGTGCTGCATTATATTCTATGGGCCTGTGCTGCATTATATTCTATGGGACTGTGCTGCATTATATTCTATGGGGCTGTGCTGCATTATGTTCTATGGGGCTGTGCTGCATTCCATTCTATGGGCCTGTGCTGCATTATATTCTATGGGCCTGTGCTGCATTGTATTCTATGGGCCTGTGCTGCATTGTATTCTATGGGCCTGTGCTGCATTGTATTCTATGGGCCTGTGCTGCATTCCATTCTATGGGCCTGTGCTGCATTCCATTCTATGGGCCTGTGCTGCATTATATTCTATGGGACTGTGCTGCATTGTATTCTATGGGCCTGTTCTGCATTCCATTCTATGGGCCTGTGCTGCATTCCATTCTATGGGCCTGTGCTGCATTATATTCTATGGGCCTGTGCTGCATTATATTCTATGGGGCTGTGCTGCATTCCATTCTATGGGCCTGTGCTGCATTATATTCTATGGGCCTGTGCTGCATTATATTCTATGGGGCTGTGCGCATTATATTCTATGGGGCTGTGCTGCATTCCATTCTATGGGCCTGTGCTGCATTATATTCTATGGGCCTGTGCTGCATTATATTCTATGGGGCTGTGCTGCATTCCATTCTATGAGCCTGTGCTGCATTATATTCTATGGGCCTGTGCTGCATTATATTCTATGGGACTGTGCTGCATTATATTCTATGGGGCTGTGCTGCATTATGTTCTATGGGGCTGTGCTGCATTCCATTCTATGGGCCTGTGCTGCATTATATTCTATGGGCCTGTGCTGCATTGTATTCTATGGGCCTGTGCTGCATTGTATTCTATGGGCCTGTGCTGCATTGTATTCTATGGGCCTGTGCTGCATTCCATTCTATGGGCCTGTGCTGCATTCCATTCTATGGGCCTGTGCTGCATTATATTCTATGGGCCTGTGCTGCATTATATTCTATGGGGCTGTGCTGCATTCCATTCTATGGGCCTGTGCTGCATTATATTCTATGGGCCTGTGCTGCATTATATTCTATGGGGCTGTGCTGCATTATATTCTATGGGGCTGTGCTGCATTCCATTCTATGGGCCTGTGCTGCATTATATTCTATGGGCCTGTGCTGCATTATATTCTATGGGGCTGTGCTGCATTATATTCTATAGGGCTGTGCTGCATTATATTCTATGGGGCTGTGCTGCATTCCATTCTATGGGCCTGTGCTGCATTATATTCTATGGGCCTGTGCTGCATTATATTCTATGGGCCTGTGCTGCATTATATTCTATGGGGCTGTGCTGCATTCCATTCTATGGGCCTGTGCTGCATTATATTGTATGGGGGCTGTGCTGCATTACATTCTATGGGGCTGTGCTGCATTACATTCTATGGGGCTGTGCTGCATTATATTGTATGGGGGCTGTGCTGCATTACATTCTATGGGTCTGTGCTGCATTATATTGTATGGTGGCTGGCTGCATTACATTCTATGGTGGCTGGCTGCATTACATTCTATGGGGGCTGTGCTGCATTACATTCTATGGGGGCTGGCTGTATTACATTCTATGGGGGCTGGCTGTATTACATTCTATGGGGGCTGTGCTGCATTCCATTCTATGGGCCTGTGCTGTATTACATTCTATGGGGGCTGTGCTGTATTACATTCTATGGGGGCTGTGCAGCATTACATTCTATGGGGCTGTGCTCTATTATAGTCTATGTAGGCTGGCTGTATTAGTTTCTATGGGGGCTGGCTGCATTACATTCTATGGGGGATGTGCTGCATTACATTATATGGGGGCTGTGCTGCATTACATTCTATGGGGGCTGGCTGTATTACATTCTATGGGGGCTGGCTGTATTACATTCTATGGGGCTGTGCTGCATTACATTCTATGGGGGCTGTGCTGCATTACATTCTATGGGGGCTGTGCTGCATTACATTCTATGGGGGCTGGCTGTATTACATTCTATGGGGCTGTGCTGTATTACATTCTATGGGGGCTGAGCAGTAATGCTGGATACAGCTGTAATTATATGTTATATAGTCGTGTTACACTCCCCTCACTTCTTGAAGCCTACAAGTGTACAAAGATATTATACAGTCACCATGTGACAAGTGGGCCTGTGTGACTTCAAATGCCAGGGCTGAATTTTAGTCCCAGTCCGGCCCTGATTAAGCTCCTTCATCTAAGATTCCATGTGGTATGTTTTGTCCCCTACCTATTTCTCCTTACAGTATTAATTTCAGAGGTTATATCATCATTAATTGATTTATTTAATTCAAAAAATAGGGCTCTCATCATTGCATCAGAGTTAGGGGTGATGTCACTGTTCATTATGAGAGACAGCTGATGAGTTACTGCATGAGACAATATACAGTATCTATTCTACCTTTAATTGCAGGTTCTTTCCTTTGGTGATTTTCATCTAATGGTTGAGTGTGAATCATTTGAAGCTTTAGAGGAGAGGAGTCAGTATGGGGCTGTTCATCAAGGACAGGAACCTACTAAATAAAAGGGCAGAAACTCTCCCCCACATCAGTTGGGTATATCTACATACCATCACCAGACCATAGCCACCATCTAGACTATACACCTATAATTTTTTATTAGTGCACACCATTACCAATGAGAGGGTAGGGGGAAATATAGGGGTGCTGTCATGGGCTCTGGAAAAATCCCATTTCCGGTAAATGATTTAGTATTTCCCTTTCACCCATAACAGCACCACACAAGAGATTTACAGAGAAACCAAGTCCACCCTGTTATGTCCCATGAATGAGAAATTTTACAGACTGTCCTTTACATTTTACATGCTGTATTGCAGTCTCTCATATTGTTTATTGTTGCTATGTGTTCCTCATTTTGCATAGCTGAAATCTTCCCTTTCCATGAAGTTTGTCCCTTCTGTCTCCCTGTCTCCCTCTGCTGGGTTTCATGTCACTTCCTTCTTCTTTTCCCTGTGTCTCAGTCTCCATCTTGGCTTCATTAGAGGCACATGTGTTTTCAGTTTGTCTGAAGAAAGTCTTTTTTACCTGCTGCTGTTTGTATGCATTCAACAAGAATTCTTAAAGAAATCAAAGTCTCTTCTGGATTCTTCATAACGTGTGCCTGCTGCTGAGTTAAGCTATCTGCGAACATCGCCAATTGTAAGTAGGGTGAAGAGATTCAGCATCTCACAGAGCCATATTTACAGCCACAGGCCCCGGGGACAGAATAGTAAAAAAGACTTACCAGATTCATCGGTAAAGCCACCCACAGCTTCTATAAAGCTACAGAACTTCCTGCAGAGCATCCGCTCTCAGCATATAAGAGACTATACAGCCCCCCTTCTCCCTGTGAATCAGGATGGCTGAAAGAATGACTACATGGTCTCTGCCAGACCCATTGTTAGAGGAAGAGTGCATAGAACTTGATCCACCATCTAGTGAGAAGGCTAGATGTCCCACAAAGCCCACATGGAAAGTAAGGGAGAATCTAGAATCCAGTAAACATGATCTCCATCCATCCCAATCTAACACTGCACAGCTTACGCCTTCCCCCACCACAAAGCAAGGTGGGGAGGATGCTGTTCAAACAGTGAGTTCCATCCCAATATCTTCTTCATGCACAGAGGTCTGCGGAGAAGGCCTCTGGGACAAGTTGTGTGAGAAGATATGCCTGGTGAATGTGTATCCCAAGGGTCGACCAGAGAAAACCGCAAAGGTGTATGTTATCCTGGATGATCAGAGCAACCAGTCACTTGCAAGGTCAGAACTCTTTGATATGTTTGACTTAAAGGAAAACTCTCACCCCTACACCCTGGGCACCTGCAGCTGTGTTACGGAGGTCTCTGGGAGAAGAGCCAATGGACTCATGGTGTCTTCTCTTGAGAGCAATGTGGAGATACCCTTACCCACTCTGGTTGAATGCAACCAGATACCGTCCAACAGAGAGGAAATCCCAACTCCAGAGGCTGCACTCCATCACGCTCATATAAGAACTTTGGCAGGCAAGATACCAGCTCTCGACAACAGCGCAAACATTCTGATCTTGCTTGGCAGAGACATTCTGCGACTACACAAGGTACGTCAGCAAATCAACGGGCCACACCACGCTCCATTTGCTCAACGCTTTGACCTAGGCTGGGTTATCATAGGCAATGTTTGTATAGGAAAGATGAAGAGACCCACGAGGATTTCCTCATTTAAGACTCACATCCTACCAAATGGTCGCAGGCAGCACTTAGGGTACCGTTACACAAAACGATTTACCAACGATCACGACCAGCGATACGACCTGGCCGTGATCGTTGGTAAGTCGTTGTGTGGTCGCTGGAGAGCTGTCACACAGACAGCTCTCCAGCGACCAACGATGCCGAAGTCCCTGGGTAACCAGGGTAAACATCAGGTTACTAAGCGCAGGGCCGCGCTTAGTAACCCGATGTTTACCCTGGTTACCATCGTAAATGTAAAAAAACCCAAACAGTACATACTCACATTCCAGTGTCCGTCAGGTCCCTCGCCGTCCGCTTCCCGCTCTGACTGAGTGCCGGCCGTAAAGTGAAAGCAGAGCACAGCAGTGACGTCACCGCTGTGCTCTGCTTTTACTTTACGGCCGTCAGTCAGTCAGTGCGGGAAGCGGACGGCGAGGGACCTGACGGACACCGGAATGTGAGTATGTACTGTTTGTTTTTTTTTACATTTACGATGGTAACCAGGGTAAACATCGGGTTACTAAGCACGGCCCTGTGCTTAGTAACCCGATGTTTACCCTGGTTACAAGCAAACACATCGCTGGATCGGTGTCACACACACTGATCCAGCGATGACAGCGGGAGATCCAGCGACGAAATAAAGTTCCAAACGATCTGCTACGACGTACGATTCTCAGCGGGGTCCCTGATCGCTGCTGCGTGTCAGACACAGCGATATCGTATGGATATCGCTGGAACGTCACGGATCGTGCCGTCGTAGCGACAAAAGTGCCACTGTGAAACGGTACCCTTACTTTCAACCATGCCCGCATATTTACTGGGTAAAAGAGAAGATAAGAGATAACAAGTGGAAGATAGAAACTTCTGACAACACCAACATATTCCTATCCCACAATGATGACCTCAGGTCAACAGTGTTCAACTCTACAAGAGAAGACAACCAGCTAGTACCTGCAAGGGAGGACAAAGAGTTCATAAAGATTATGGAAAAGGAATTCGCCCAAGACGATTCAAATAGCTGGGTAGCACTTTTACCTTTTCGTTCTCCAAGAACAAGACTACCTAATAATCTGCAACAAGCAACGGCAAGGTTTTCATCCCTAAAACGCACCTTAAAGAGACGGCCAGAGATCGAGAAATATTTTGTCGACTTCATGCAGAATATCTTCGACAGAGGTCACGCAGAACCCGCACCCCCGCTAAAAGAAGGTGAAGAATGCTGGTATCTGTCATCCTTTGGTGTCTACCATCCTCGCAAACCCAACCAAATTAGAGTGGTGTTTGACTCCAGTGCTCAGTATGAAGGCATCTCCCTAAATAGCCTGCTGCTCACTGGGCCTAATCTAAACAACAGCCTTATAGGAGTACTGATTCGATTCAGGCAAGAAACTGTCGCAGTAATGGCCGACATTCAACAAATGTTTCATTGTTTTATCGTGAGAGAAGACAGCAGAAACTACCTCAGATTCCTATGGCACAAAGACAACGACGTCCGCAACAAGGTCATAGACTACAGGATGAAGGTGCACGTCTTCGGAAACAGCCCCTCGCCTGCAGTGGCCATCTATGGACTTAGACAGACAGCACAGGAAGGTGAGAGAGAGTATGGGTCTGATGCTTGTCTATTTGTGGAAAGAAACTTCTACGTAGATGATGGGCTTAAGTCTCTTCCCACAAGTGAAGAGACAATCGATCTGCTCTCTAGGACTCAGGAAATGCTGTCAACAGCAAACCTTAGACTCCACAAGATAATCGCCAACAGTAAAAAGGTAATGAAAGCATTTCTATCTGAGGATCATGCTGCTGGTGTAAGGGATCTTGTTCTGGGTTCTGACGTTCCTCCCATGCAACGCAGCCTCGGTCTGCTTTGGGATATTAAGCAGGACACGTTCACTTTCCAGGTGTCAGCTTGTGATAAACCTTTCACTAAACGAGGAGTCCTATCTGTTGTGAACAGCATCTATGATCCTCTCGGATTAATCGCACCCATCACCATTCAAGGTAAGATACTGTTGAGACAGTTGACCACCGAGAGTACGGATTGGGACACTCCGCTACCATCCCAGAAACAACAAGGGTGGGAGGCGTGGAAGAAGTCTCTGAAGGTCTTAGAGCATTTCCAAGTCCCACGATGTTATTCCCCAGGCACCCTTTCAGCCACCATCAGAAGAGAAGTCCACATTTTCTCCGACGCTTCTACAGAGGCTATAGCTGCCATAGCCTACCTGAAGACCATGGAAGAAGATAACAAGGTGCATTGTGGGTTCATCCTCGGTAAGGCAAAACTAACCCCGAAACCTGCTCACTCTGTTCCAAGACTCGAACTTTGTGCCACCGTTCTGGCAGTGGAGTTAGCTGAATCTATAATGGACGAAATGGACATTGCTATTGATTAATTTGCCTTCTACACAGACAGAAAAGTGATACTTGGTTACATCTACAACCAAACATAACAATTTTATGTCTACGTCAGCAATAGAGTAGAGCGTATCAGAAGCTTTTCTACCCCTGACCAGTGATACTACGTCCCTACTGACATGAATCCAGCTGACCGAGGGACGAGACTCACTGCCGCTTCTAAACTCAATGACAACATGTGGGTGTCACCTCCAAGGCTCTTGTATGAGGATTGCAGTTCAAGGGACTTCAACAACATTTACGAGCTGGTGGAACCAGAGTCTAACAAAGAGATCAGACTAATCATTTCTACTCACTCCACTTCTGTGATGCCAAAATTTAAACTGAGATCTCTCCGCTTCGAGCGCTTCTCAAGATGGTCAGCTGTCATGCAGGCCATAGCTCGTCTAATTCACATCACCCATTCCTTTGCCGGTAACAAGACATCAGAGTGTTGTGGCTGGCATATGTGTAGAGGACACCCTTCCGTTGCCGATATCAGACATGCCGAGCAATTCATCATCCGATGTGTGCAACGAGAAGAATATGGTCACGAGATTGACAGTATCACAAGGGGTACTAGCCTGTCTAAAAACAGTTCTCTTTTTGAATTGAACCCAGTGATCGATCATCACGGATTGTTAAAGGTGGGTAGTCATATAGAGAAGTCTGACCTATGTGATAAGGAACAGAATCCTATCATCATCCCGGGTCGGCACTACATTGCTATGCTGTTGGTCCATCACTATCATGAACGAGTGCAGCACGAAGGAAGACAGTTTACCGAAGGCCCTATAAGGTCTGCTGGCCTATGGATCGTGGGGATGAAGAGATGTGTTTCCTCAGTGCTCCATAAATGCATTAAATGTCAAAAAATTTATAGGAAAACAACAACATCAACAAATGGCAGATCTTCCAGCGGACCAGCTAAACACAGACCAGCCATTCTCGTACGTAGGCATAGATGTTTTCGGCCCATGGTCGGTTGTTACAAGAAGGACCCATGGTGGAGCTGCAAACAGTAAGCGGTGGGCTGTGCTGTTCACCTGTCTTAGCATCCGAGCAGTTCACATTGAGTTAATTGAATCCATGGATTCCTCTTGTTTCATCAATGCCCTCAGAAGATTCTTTTCTATCCGGGGATCCGCCAAGCAACTCAGATCTGACTGTGGCACTAACTTTGTGGAAGCGTGCAAAGAACTACAGTTGGACAACTTTTTGACTGACAATGGGTGTACTTGGGTGTTCAACCCTCCACATTGCTCGCATATGGGAGGATCCCGGGAATGTATGATTGGCATTGTTCGAAGAATCCTAGATTCGATGTTGCTGGATCACAAGTTACCCCTCACCCATAAAGTGTTGGTTACCTTCCTGGCTGAAGTGTCTGCCGTGATAAACGCAAGACCATTGGTACCAGTAACATCGGACCCTGATGCACCAATGATCCTTACTCCTGCTACATTTCTTACTCAGAAGGTTGGAGCTGCCACAATCCCTCCAGGGAAGTTTGGGGACGGGGACATTTACAGACGTCAGTGGAAGCAGGTACAACACTTGTCCAATGTCTGTTGGCACCGCTGGAAAACTGAATACCTGCACTTGCTTCAAAGCCGTCACAAATGGCAGACTGCAAAACCTAATCTCCAAGAGGGAGACCTCCTCCTCCTTAAAGATAAAGAAGCTCATTGCAACAACTGGCCAATGGGTCTTATCACCAAGGTTGCACCAAGGAATGAGAAGAAGATCCATAACGTAGAAGTCAAGGTTTCGAAGGGCGGTTCAACTCGTATTTTCTTCCATCCAGTCACTGAGCTTGTGCTACTTTTACCAAAGGAGGACATCACATAAAGTCGTTGTTTATGGACACACCTCACGGCGGGAAACCTACCGCCATATATTCCTCCAGCTGTGTTGGATCATTTGAACTTTCTCCAGAGGATTGTTGGGTTGGTGGAAGAGTTTGCACATTGCGGCTTCCCCAATCTGAAGATGGGTTTACGTTTGGACTCGGACTATCCCGCTGTTGAGGACTTCACATCTCCAACTGAAGATTGGACCATGCCAATTGGTCTACAACTGTCATTGTTGTGATGTCCCCAGAGAACATCAGAAGAATTATGAAATCTAAAGATTTTAGACGGGGAGTGTTATGTCCCATGAATGAGACATTTTACAGACTGTCCTGTACATTTTACATGCTGTATTGCAGTCTCTCATATTGTTTATTGTTGCTATGTGTGTTAGGGGTCGAGTTCCCACCTCAGCACAGGGGGAATCTCGGGCCATCTCCGCTGCGGTCTCCCATTCTTTTCCTGCCGCAGTGGAGCCTGCTCAGCGGAGATGTCGGTCCCAGCGTCTCGCTCAGTCTGACTCTGTGCAAAGGGTTACTGCTACTTTTCCAGCTTCTGCCATTGAAGCCAGTGCTGGGCAGCGGCGAGCAGATGCTTTTGGGACTAAATCCTGCTTTTCTCCTTCTGAGCATGCCCAGGGTAAGATCTCTCATTGGAGATCGAGGGTCACATGCTTGGATACTGCAGCAAAGCCCATTGGTTCTCCAGGAAGGTCCTGAAGGTGCTCAGGCTCCGTGGCAGTCTCTCATTGGTCCTTCTAGGAAGGTCTTGTACTTGCTGCAGCTATATAAGGTTCGCATGGCCGCACGGCCATGCGCTAGTATCAATGAATGTTATGAGCTTTGCGCCAATGTGGTCACGCTTGTGTGGATTCAGGGACCCGGCTGAAATAAGCCCCTTAGAATACCGGCACCTCCGGTGAGGAGATTGTATGTTTGCCTCCTTGACTGCATGACCACAAGCTGCTATCTGCTCAGCAGTTACTGTGTATTCCTGTGAAGTTTAACAGGACACAGTCCTTTCTTTATAGCGACTCTGTGAAGCAACAGAGATCGCTTCTACCGGCATATAGTGCCGCCATTTGCCAGCAGCAGTTTCTTTTCCTGCACGGTGGACCCCAGGCTGCGAACGCACCAAATAACATATCTATATTTACTCGGTGCGTTCTGCCAGCCCTAACAGTGTGTTCTTGTGTTTGCATAGCTGAAATCTTCCCTTTCCATGAAGTTTGTCCCTTCTGTCTCCCTGTCTCCCTCTGCTGGGTGTCATGTCATTTCCTTCTTCTTCTCCCTGTGTCTCAGTCTCCATCTTGGCTTCATTAGAGGCACATGTGCTTTCAGTTTGTCTGAAGAAAGTCTTTTTTACCTGCTGCTGTTTGTATGCATTCAACAAGAATTCTTAAAGAAATCAAAGTCTCTTCTGCAGTCTTCGTGTGCCTGCAGCTGAGTTAAGCTATCTGCGAACATCGCCAATTTTAAATAGGGTGAAGAGATTCAGCATCTCACAGAGCCATATTTGCAGCCACAGGCCCCGGGGACAGAATACACCCATCACTTATAGAACCCATCTAACCAAAGGATAGATCAGTAGAGAATGTCAAATCAAGCCTACAGTGGGTACGGAAAGTATTCAGACCCCTTTAAATTTTTCACTCTTTGTTTCATTGCAGCCATTTGGGAAATTCAAAAAAGTTCATTTTTTTCTCATAATTGTACACTCTGCACCCCATCTTGACTGAAAAAAAGCAAATGTTGAAATTTTTGCATATTTAGTAAAAAAGAATAACTGAAATATCACATGGTCATAAGTATTCAGACCCTTTGCTCAGACACTCATATTTAAGTCACATGCTGTCCATTTCCTTGTGTTTCTCCTTGAGATTGTTCTACTCCTTTATTGGAGTCCAGCTGTGATAATTAAACTGATAGGACTTGGTTTGGAAAGGCACACACCTGTCTATATATGACCTCACAGCTCTCAGTGCATGTCAGACCAAATGAGAATCATGAGGTCAAAGTTACTGGCCAAGGAGCTCAGAGACAGATTTGTGGCATGGCACAGATCTGGCCAATGTTACAAAATAATTTCTGCAGCACTGAAGGTTCCTAAGAGCACAGTGGCCTCCATAATCCTTAAATGGAAGAAGTTTGGGACCACCAGAAGTCTTGCTAGACCTGGCTGTCCAACCAAACTGAGAAATTGTGGGGGAAGAGCCTTGGTGAGAGAGGTAAAGAAGAACCCCAAGATCACTGTGGCTGAGCTCCAGAGATGCAGTAGGGAGCTGGGAGAAAGTTCCACAAAGTCAACTATCACTGCAGCCCTCCACCAGTCGGGCCTTTATGGCAGAGTGGCCTGACAGAAGCCTCTCCCCAGTGCAAGACATATGAAAGCCCACATAGAGTTTGCTAAAAAAACACATGAAGGACTCACAGACTATGAGAAATAAGATTCTCTGGTCTGATGAGACGAAGATAGACCTTTTTGGTGATAATTCTAAGCAGTATGTGTGGAGAAAACCAAGCACTGCTCATCACCTGCCCAATACAATCCCAACAGTGAAACATGGTGGTGGCAGTATCATGGTGTGGAGGTGTTTTTCAGCTGCAGGGACAGGGTGTCTGGTTGTCAATGAAGCAAACATGAATGCGGCCAAGTACAGAGATATCCTGGAAGAAAACCTCTTCCAGAGTGCTCTGGACCTCAGACTTGGCCGAAGGTTCACCTTCCAACAAGACAATGACCCCATGCACACAGCTAAAATAACAAAGGAGTGGCTTCAGAACAACTCTGTGACCATTCTTGACTGGCCCAGCCAGAGCCCTGACCTACACCCAATTGAGCATCTCTGGAGAGACCTGAAAATGGCTGTCCACCAACGTTCACCATCCACCTGACGGAAATGGAGAGGATCTGCAAGGAAGAATGACAGAGGATCCCCAAATCCAGGTGTGAAAAACTTGTTGCATCATTCCCAAGAAGACTCATGGCTGTACTAGCTCAAAAGGGTGCTTCTACTCAATACTGAGAAGAGGGTCTGAATACTTATGACCATGTGATATTTCAGTTTTTCTTTTTTAATAAATTTGCAAAAATGTCTACATTTTTGTTTTTTTTCAGCCAAGATGGGGTGCAGAGTATACATTAATGAGAAAAAAAATGAACTTTTTAAATTACCAAATGGCTGCAATGAAACAAAGCATGAAAAATATAAAGGGGTCTGAATACTTTCCGTACCCACTGTATGATTATAAAAGTTTGAAAGAGAGGACCAAGTTGCCACCTTACATATCTGAAGAAAACGAACACTGAGCCGGAGTATGACTTGAAAACATGCCTAATGTAAGAGCATGTTCACACTGGCCATGGAAACAAGCAAAATCAAAGAAAAAACAATATGTGCATATACAGTCATGGCCAAAAGTATTCACACCCATGCAATTCTGTCAGATAATACTCAGTTTCTTCCTGAAAATGATTGCAAAATTACAAATTCTTTGGTATTATTATCTTCATTTAATTTGTCTTAAATGAAAAAAACACAAAAAGAATTGTTCTAAAGCCAAATCTAATATATAAAGCTGAATGTGTGTATGTGTTTATGTGTGTATGTCCGGGATTGGCATCTGAACCGTCGCAGCTACAGCCACAAAATTTTGCACAGTCACACATCTGGACCCCGAGAGCGTCATAGGCTATGTTGTGAGGTGAAATTTTAACCCCGCGCTTTCCAATTCACCAAACAATTTTGCCCCTATCTACATAATGGGGAAAAAATGAAAGGAAAAGTGTTGGAGGCAAATTAACAGCTGCCAGATGTGAACAAGGGGGATTTAAAGAATGAGAGCGATGGCGCCAAAGAGTATATACTGTACAGTTGCTAAGGTGGGGCCCCGACATGGGATAATCACCACACCACCACGGGGATATGAACGCACACACAAAATGCGCCACACACTACCACGTGCTCGAACACATATACCACCCTCAGCGCACATTTCACCACACATACACCAACCTCGCCACATAAAAGTCGAAACACAAAAGTCGCCGCTCAAAACTCGCCACGCGCAAAACTCTCCACATGCAAAACTCGCCACACGTGCAAAACTCACCTCATGGAAAACTCGCCACACGCAAAACTTGCACACACGGAAAAATTGCCACATGCACAAAAGTTGCAACACATGCAAAAGTTGCCTTACACAAAACTTGCACATACTCAAAAGGCACCACACGTAAAACTCGCCACGCGCAAAACTCGCCATGCGCAAAACTTGCTGCACACAACTTGCTACACTAACCTGTCACATGCAACTCGACACACAAAAAGTTGCTACACGCATGTCGCCACACAAAACTCATCTCACAAAAGTCGCTACATGCATGTCGTCACACGCAACTCAACACACACAACTTGACACACGAAACTCGCCCTAAAACACACACAAGTCTGGTATTATCCTTCAAAAATAAAATTCTGATTAATAAGCAGACAATCTACAAGAGCAACAAATGTACCATATAGGAAATACGGCAGCTGTCAGTCACATGACCTGTCTATTATGTGTATGTGTGAGCTAATATATACTGCCAGGGGGTGGGCTTACTGTTGGCTGGGGATTTATCAGGCTGCCAATTTATCTTACAAATACTGAGGTAAAAATACTGACCAAATAACGTGTGAACGAGGTCTAATACAGGAGGAGATGACATACAGATATATACTATTTACAGGGGAGATGACACACAGGTATATACTATATACAGGAGGAGATGACACACAGATATATACTACATACAGGAGAGATGACACACAGGTATATACTATATAGAGGAGGAGATGACATACAGGTACATACTACATACAGGAGGAGATGACATACAGGTATATACTAAATACAGGAGGAGATGACACACAGGTATATACTATATACAGGAGCAGATTACCTACAGGTATATAGTATATACAGGAGGAGATGACATACAGGTATATGCTATGTATAGGAGGAGATGACATACAGGTATATACTATATACAGGAGATGACACACAGATATATACTATATATAGGTGAGATGACACACAGGTATATACTATATACAGGAGGAGATTACATACAGGTATATACTATATATAGGAGGAGATGACATACAGGTACATACTATATACAGGGGAGATGACACACAGCAGGTATATACTATATACAGGGGAGATGACATGCAGGTATATACTATATACAGGAGATGACATACAGGTGTATACTATATATAAGGGAGATGACAAACATGTATATACTGAGGTGAAAATGAGAGGTGTGAGGTGAAAATGAAAAGGTGTGAGTGCAAAGTGAGAGGAGTGAGGGAAAATAGTGGAGTGATCGGAAAAATGACAGATGTGAGGTCAAAATGACAAGTGTTAGGGGGGAATGAGAGGAGTGAGGGGGAAAATAAGAGGAGTGAGGGGGAAAATGAGAGGTGTGAGGGAGAAAATGAGAGATGTGAGGGGGAAAATGAAAGATGTGATGGGGAAAATGAGAGGCGTGATGGGAAAATAAGAGAAGTGAGGTGCTATAACTAACCACAGATATTTACTATGCCCAGGCAATGCCGGGCTCTTCAGCTAGTACAGTATATAAAGCTGAATGTGTGTGTGTGTGTGTGTATGTGTGTATGTCCGGGATTGGCATGTGCAACGTCGCAGCTACAGCCACAAAATTTTGCACAGTCACACGTCTTGACCCCGAGAGCGTCATAGGCTTTGATGTGAGGTGAAATTTTAACCCCGTGCTTTCCAATTCACCATACAATTTTGCCCCTATCTACATAATGGGGAAAAAGTGAAAGGAAAAGTCTTGAAGGCAAATTGACAGCTGCCAGATGTGAACAAGGGGGACTTAAAGAATGAGAGCGATGGTGCCAAAGAGTATATACCGTACAGTTGCTAAGGTGGGGCCCCGACAGGGGATACTCACCACACACGGGGATATGAACACACACACAAAATGCGCCACACACTACCACGTGCTTGAACACATATACCACCCTCAGCACACATTTCATCCCACATACACCAATCTCGCCACATAAAAGTCGAAACACAAAAGTCACTGCTCAAAACTCGCCACACGCAAAATTTGCCACATGCAAAACTCGCCACATGCAAAACTAGGCTCACTTGCAAAACTCACCTCATGGAACACTCGCCACAGGCAAAACTTGCACACGCGGAAAAATTGCCACATGCACAAAAGTTGCAACACATGCAAAAGTTGCCTCACACAAAACTTGCACATACTCAAAACGCACCACCCATAAAACTCGCCACGCACAAAACTCGCCATGCGCAAAACTTGCTGCACACAACGTGCTACACTAACCTGTCACATGCAACTCGACACACAAAAATTTGCTACACGCATGTCGCCACACAAAGCTGATCTCACAAAAGTCGCTACATGCATGTTGCCACACGCAACTCAACACACACAACTTGACACATGAAACTCGCCCTAAAACACACACAAGTCTGGTATTATCCTTCAAAAATAAAAATCTGATTATTAAGCAGACAAACTACAAGAGCAACAAATGTACCATATAGGAAATAAGGCAGCTGTCAGTCACATGACCTGTCTATTATGTGTATGTGTGAGCTAATATATACTGCTGGGGGGAGGGCTTCCTCTTGGCTGGGAATTTATCAGGCTGCCAATTTAGCTTACAAATACTGAGGTAAAAATACTGACCAAATAACGTGTGTACGATTTCTAATACAGGAGGAGATGACATACAGGTACATACTATATACAGGGGAGATGACACACAGGTATATACTATATACAGGAGGAGATGACATACAGGTATATACTATATACAGGAGGAGATGACATACAGGTATATACTATATACAGGAGGAGATGACATACAGGTATATACTATATATAGGAGCAGATGACACACAGGTATATACTATTTACAGGAGGAGATGACATACAGGTATATACTATATACAGGAGGAGATGACATACAGGTATATACTATATACAGGAGCAGATGACATACAAGTATATACTATATACAGGAGGAGATGACATACAGGTATATACTATATATAGGAGGAGATGACATACATATATGCTATATACAGGAGGAGATGACATACAGGTATATACTATATAGAAGAGGAGATGACACATAGGTATATAGAGGAGGAGATGACATACATCAGGTATATACTATATACAGGGGAGATGACATACAGGTATATACTATATATAGGAGGAGATGACATACAGGTATATACTATATACAGAAGAGATGACACATAGGTATATACAATATACAGGAGGAGATGACATACAGCAGGTACTGTATATACTATTTACAGGGGAGATGACATACAGGTATATACTATATACAGGGGAGATGACATACAGGTATATACTATATACAGGACATGACATACAGGTGTATACTATATATAAGGGAGATGACAAACATGTATATACCGAGGGGAAAATGAGAGGTGTGAGGTGAAAATGAGAGGTGTGAGGTGAAAATGAAAAGGTGTGAGTGCAAAATGAGAGGAGTGAGGGAAAATAGTGGAGTGACGTGAAAATTACAGATGTGAGGTCGAAATGACAAGTGTTAGGGGGGAATCAGAGGAGTGAGGGGGGCATGAGAGGCGTGAGGGGGAAAATGAGAGGTGTGAGTTGAGAAAATGAGAGATGTGAGGGGGAAAATGAAAGATGTGAGGGGGAAAATGAGAGGCGTGATGCGAAAATAAGAGAAGTGAGGTGCTATAACTAACCACAGATATTTACTATGCCCAGGCAACGCCGGGCTCTTCAGCTTGTATAAAAATAAATTTAAAAAAACTGACCGTTACATCCAAACATAGACTAGGTCTGAAGATCCTTCTATTTATATTTAGGACTTCATTGTGCTCCGTATCACAGGAGAGGAGTTATAAGATCTTATCAAGGTGGTATAGATGCCTTTCCTTGGTGCATATCATGATCCCGGTGATTCCGGATACATGCTGGAGATGCTTAAAAGAAAAAGGAACATATGTTCATATCTGGTGGGATTGCCCGCCTATAAAGAAACTATGGCTGTCAATTTTTTTATCTGTATAATAGATTATCTATTTGTAAGGTTCAACCCACGGTAGAACTAGCCCTTTTGTTCTTATGTGACTTGTCGATATCCAGGTTTAAGAAGAATCTCCTCAGACACTTTCTTACGGCTACTAGGTACTTGATCCCTCAGTACTGGAAACAGGAGAAATTTCCTTCATATTCTGAATTTGTTGCAGAACTTAATGATATTTACAGAATGGAACATTTGATAAATCAAGTTATGGGGCATTCTGAAAAAATTTACAATACCTGGGCTCCCTGTATCGTATTTAGGGAAACCTCAGAACTAGACTTCTGGTTATCTGGATCTCGACTCACACCTGAAGTGGTCTCAGATGATTGTATATTTTGGACACGGTAAACTTAATTTAACCTGCCTTCAAAACATGGAACTGATTTAAATAATTTACTATTCTTCACCACTGTTAGTTGGGGATGTAGATTCGCTCAGGATGGGGGGGATGGGGGGAGCTGGGGGGCTGTGAATCCAGCTCCCTTATTCACAACTTCACACAATAACTTTCTTTTCTTTATTTTTCTCCTTTTTTCTTCTCTCTTCCTCTTTTCTTCATCCATTCCTTCCCTTTTTCATTAAAATTTTTACTTTTCATATTGTACTTTATGTTAATATATGTAACTTAGTTGTTGGAGTTATAATTGATTCTCTTATTGACTATTGTAGTAATAATAACTAATGCTATCAAATAGAAGGAAAGATAATCTTGGTTCTGACCAATAAAGGGTCCTGAAAATTATATGTTAGTTACCTTATGTTAGAGATACAGGTATGATCTTACTAATTGGACCGATTATGCTTTTATTCTATTTTGTTTATATATTGTTTATTCGCTTTAATAAACATGATTTATACAAACAAAGACTAGGTGTGAACAGGTGCTTACCTAGAGTCACCATCTCATATACAATCAAATAAATAAGGCAGCACTCTGTAACGCCATAGCTTGCAAACATGAAATATGAAAATTGAATTGCAGTACCACACTGGAAATATAAAAAATTAAGAAAGCTTAGCACATAAATTGGCCAATTTATGTGTACCTGGAAGCCACGTTAAGGAGTTTCTCTTTTCCAGGTCCTAACAACGCCAATCCTCTCTTAGAATACAGTCTTCATCTGTATGGGAACTTGTGAATCCTCTGTCAGACTAAAATCTGTATTTCTGTGGAGGGGTAGGGTCCTGGTGTAATTAAAAAAGCTTGAGGCTAAAAGTCAGAGTGCTCAGTCAGAAGGCTTATGAATACAAATTTCAAAAAACTGACCATCACATCCAAACATAGACTTGGTGTGAACAGGTGCTTACCTGCAGTCACCAACTCATATACAATCAAATAAATAATGCAGCACTCTGTAGCACCATAGCTTGCAAACATGAAATATGAAAATGTTATTGCAGTTCCGCACTAGAAATATGAAACTTGAATTGCAGTAATAGCATTCACAAGTTCCCATACTTATGAAAACTTTATTCTAAGAGAGGATTAGCATTGTTAGGACCTGGAAAAGAGAAACGCCTTAACGTGGCTTCCAGGTACACATGAATTGGCCAATTTATGCGCTAAGCTTTCTCAATTTTTCATATTTCTAGTGCAATTCAATTTTCATATTTCATGTTTGCAAGCTATGGGGTTACAGAGTGCTGCCTTATTTATTTGAATATATAAAAATAATATCTATGGAAAGGAGAACACAATTTAAAATGTTTTTTATCGGTTCTTTGCTGTTGTAAAAAAGATAAAAATAAAATAAATAAACACATTTCCCAATTTTCTTTAAATTTTCCCATGATATCAGCAAAAAAAATAAATATAAAAATGACAGAGAAATTAAGCCCTATGTACTGTAAAAAAAAAGATAAAAACATTTTTTGAATATTCAAACATGACATTTTTTTAGAGTTGTTAAGAGAACATACATACAAAAAACAACCCTCCCCCCCCCCCCGAAAATGTGCCTAGTCAGGAACGGGATTATTTGGTCTGGTCTTAAACTGGTTAGATGCTCCAAAATATAATCTGTTTGTTATTCAATGCAAAACAAAACATGAAAGCTTACTATGTGTCTGCTTTTATTTATCTCAGCTTTCACATATAGGCTAGAGTCCAATAGTTTTTGGATTCCATTTCATCTGGTTCTAATTTCCTGTCGTCACCAGTCCAATTATTTGGTTTTTCACTCTATCATTAACCCTATGTTATAGGGTTTTCCCTATATCAATTCATTTCAACAAATTTGTTGTGGCCATAAATTTAGAAACTACTCACACTTCGCTCTGCTGCTTCTCCTGCGATTGTGTACAGACTGCAGCAGTGTCATTATGTAAGTAGTAGATGGCATTTGCTGCTAAGTCCAATGATTGACCATGGCGCTGCTGACATAATGTCACTGTTGCAACCTGTAGACAATGAAAAGATTAGTGTCGGAGAAAACAGGGTGACAACATAACGGCACTTTGTAGAGTAAATTACTGACATATATTCTTCTGGCTCCACCCCCACAAAAGTTTTTTCTCTACAACAGGGGTCCCCAACCTGCGAATCGCAGTCCCATGATGGGAGGTCATGATTGTCAGCTTGGTGTATTACCACCAGGTCTAGCAAACAGCTATGAAGAACAGGCCTCCAGATGGTGACTTTTCTGAGTAGCCCTGCACAGAAGAGCAGATCTGGATATTCATATACTGGGTGAAGGGAATAAATATGGAAAGCTGGGGATAGAATGATACTGCCAGTTAGGTGCTTGAAGCTGAATGCAATAGTGTGATAAGTATGCCTGATGTAAGAATACTTTATGGGGTTAAAGTGGTCACTGCTCTCATCAGATGTAGATGTAGATAAGTATCCTGCCTATAAGTGGGGCCCCCGAACACAGTGTGCTTTTTGTGGGGAAGCTTTGACCGTACTTATACCAGTTACTGGGTGTCACTACTGTGGGAGATGTCGCTCTGAATGTGGCTCGTGATAATTTCTGAGCTGAATGTGGCTCTCATGGTAAAACTGGTTGGGAACCACTGCCCTACAACATCCAGTTTTGTTGGGGGAGCCTTCCTTAGGCTTTTGCATCCAGTTTCCATGACCTGTCCCTTCAGCACATAATGGAGACTTTCAGCATGTCTCTTATTGGCATGATCCCTAAAATTCCTTGCTGATTACTAATTGTGATGTCATGTTTCTGTGAATGCTTAGCCTAGTATCATAAAATACTCAAACTGCGGGCTAGTTCCCTTTCAGATCACTCACTAGAACTATTACATTCTGATGTCAAATAGACACCCTATAGGTAGAGTAATGATTCCCAGATGCTAGTGTAAGGGGATGAAGGATTATGCCCTCTTTGCTTTTCCTCCTTAACATGTCCTGATACTATCTGGTGTATATATGTTATTATATATATTGGTATTGCTACATGGGTACATGTATTACCGCCTACTTACCAAGGAACTGCTACACTCTTAGTGTATTACCGCATACTGTTCCACCACCCAAACCACTCCATATACCAGACCTCTGCCCTTCCCCAATAACTTCCCTCTCCAACATCAATGAAGGAGAACTTACTCGCCTCCTTTCCAAATCACACCTCACCACCTGTGCACTTGACCCCATCCCTTCCCACCTGCTCCCCAAACTTCACTAACACGCTCATTCCAGCCCTAACCCATCTCTTCAACCTATCACTATCTTCTGGTACTTTCCCCTCTGCCTTCAAACATGCCACCATCACACCCATCCTCAAAAAAGCTAACCTTGACCCAACTACTATGCCCAGCTATCGCCTCATATCACTGCTCCCGTTTCTTCTAAACTCCTTGAGCAGCATGTCCATGGTCAACTTTCCTCCCACCTCTCATCTAACTCTCTCCTTGATAACCTCCAATCTGGCTTCTGCCCCCACCACTCCACCAAAACTGCTCTGACCAAAATTACTAATGACTTACTCACAGCCAAAGCTAACAGACAGTTCTCCATCCTCCTCCTTCTCGACCTGTCCTCTGCTTTTGACACAGTCGACCACTGCCTGCTGCTACAGATTCTTTCTTCCCTCAGCATCAAAGGCCTTGCCCTGTCCTGGATTGCCTCATACCTTTCCGACTGCACATTTAGTGTTTCCCACTCCCACACTACCTCCTCACCCCACCCCCTCTCTGTTGGAGTCCCTCAAGGCTCTGTCCTAGGGTTTCTACTTTTTTCCATCTATACCCTTGGCCTAGGACAACTCAAAGTCCCACAGCTTCCAGTACCACCTATATGTGGACGACACTAAGATCGACCTCTCAGATGTCGCCTCTCTTCTGTCCAGAATCCCGGAGTGTCTGTCAGACATATCCTCCTTCTTCAACTCTCGCTTTCTAAAACTCAATGTAGACAAAATCGAACACGTCATCTTTCCCCCATCTCGCGTATCCCCCCTACCTGATCTATCTATTATGGTAAACAGCATCACGCTCTCTCCCGCACCTGAAATCTGCTGCCTCGGGTTAACTCTCGATTCTGCCCTGTCCTTCAAACCGCACGTCCAAACTCTTGCCACCTCCTGTCGCTTCCAACTCAAAAATATTGCCAGAATCCATCCCTTCCTCAGCCCAAAATCTACTAAAACTCTTGTGCATTCCCTAATCATCTCCCGCCTTGATTACTGCAACACCCTCCTCTGTGGCTTCCCCGCTGACTCCCTTGCACCACTCCAGTCTGTCCTCAACTCTGCTGCTCGGCTAATCCACCTCTCTCTTTGCTACTCCCCTGCTTCACCTCTAGTTCAAACTACTAACACTGATCTACAAAGCCATCCACAACCTGTCCCCTCCCTATATCTCTGAACTAATCTCCCACTATCTTCCCTCACGTAATCTTTGATCCTCCCAAGACCTCCTACTCTCCTCCACACTTATTCGTTCCTCACACAACCGCCTCCAAGATTTCTCCCGAATATCCCCCATCCTCTGGAATTCCACGCCTCAACACGTCCGATTATCCACCTGTTATGGTTTCCAATGGCAAGGAAACATCAGAAGCATAGAATAAACGGACAAGCTCTCGGGTGATGGAAACTAGAGCTGACCGCGATGCTAAACCTACACACCACACTAGAAGTAGCCAGGGGGCATTCCTGCGTTGTCTCTAGATGCCGCGCGCCAGCCGGAGAACTAACTACCCCTGGTAGAAGAAAACACAGTCCTGGCTTGCCTCCAGAGAATGTCCCCACAGGAGATAGCAGCCCCCCACATATAATAACGGTGAGAGCAGATGAAAAGACACACGTAGTATGAAAGCAGATTTAGCACAGAGAGGCCCGCTAACTAAATAGCAGAAAGATACAACAGAGGACTTCGCGGTCAGCTGCAAAACCCTTCAAAACACCATCCTGAAATTACCTTAACTCATGTGACAACTCATGCCACTGGAGTGGTAATTTCAGCCCAACAAGAGCTTCCAGCTGCAAAGATTCACATAAGTGCAAACTGGACAAAACATACAAAAATAGACTTAAGGACTAAAGTGTCCAACTTAGCTGAGCAGAAAACTGGGAGCAGGAACATGCAACAGAATCACTCTGGATACATTGATGGCCAGCATTAGAATGAGTGAGGAGCAAGGTTAAATAGGATACTCCCACATCCTGATAGGAACAGGTGAACTGAGAAGGCAAAGCTTGCAGGACACCAGTACCACAAGAGACCACCGGGGGAGCCCACGAACCGAATCACAACAGTACCCCCCCCTTAAGGAGGGGGCACCGAACCCTCACAAGAACCACCAGGGCGATCTGGATGAGCCCTATGAAAGGCACGGACCAAATCAGAAGCATGAACATCAGAAGCTGTAACCCAAGAATTATCCTCTTGACCGTAGCCCTTCCATTTCACCAGATATTGAAGTCTCCGTCTGGAAACACGGGAGTCCAAGATTTTCTCCACCACGTACTCCAATTCACCCTCAACCAGCACAGGAGCAGGAGGCTCAACAGAAGGCACAAGTGGTACCTCATACCTCCGCAATAATGACCGATGGAAGACATTATGGATAGCAAAGGATGCTGGGAGGTCCAAACGAAAAGACACAGGGTTAAGAATTTCCAAAATCTTATAAGGACCGATGAACCGAGGCTTAAACTTAGGAGAAGAGACCCTCATAGGGACAAAACGGGAGGACAACCACACCAAGTCCCCAACACGAAGACGAGGACCAACACGACGATGGCGATTAGCAAAACGTTGAGTCCTCTCCTGGGACAACTCCAAATTGTCCACCACCTGCCCCCAAATACGATGCAACCTATCCACCATGGTATCCACTCCAGGACAATCCGAAGACTCCACCTGACCAGATGAAAAACGAGGATGGAACCCTGAATTGCAAAAGAAAGGGGAGACCAAAGTGGCAGAACTGGCCCGATTATTAAGGGCAAACTCAGCCAACGGCAAAAAGGAGACCCAGTCATCCTGATCAGCAGACACGAAACACCTCAAATAAGTCTCCAAGGTCTGATTAGTACGTTCCGTCTGGCCATTTGTCTGGGGATGAAATGCAGACGAAAAAGACAAATCAATGCCCATCCTGGCACAAAACGCCCGCCAAAATCTGGACACAAACTGGGATCCCCTGTCGGAAACGATATTCTCCGGAATACCATGCAGCCGAACCACATTCTGAAAAAACAGGGGCACCAACTCAGATGAGGAAGGCAGCTTGGGCAAGGGCACCAAATGAACCATCTTAGAAAAGCGGTCACACACCACCCAAATGACGGACATCTTCTGAGAAACAGGGAGATCAGAAATAAAATCCATAGAGATGTGTGTCCAAGGCCTCTTAGGAACAGGCAAGGGCAACAACAACCCACTAGCCCGAGAACAACAAGGCTTGGCCCGAGCACAAACATCGCAAGACTGCACAAAAGTACGCACGTCCCGAGACAGGGAAGGCCACCAGAAGGACCTAGCCACCAAATCTCTGGTACCAAAAATTCCCGGATGACCTGCCAACGCAGAAGAATGAACCTCCGAGATGACTCTATTGGTCCACTCATCCGGCACAAACAATCTACCAGGCGGACAACGATCAGGCCGATCCGCCTGAAACTCTTGTAAAGCACGTCGCAGGTCTGGGAAGACAGCAGACAATATCACCCCATCCTTAAGTATACCCGTAGGTTTAGAATCACCAGGGGAATCAGGTTCAAAACTCCTAGAAAGGGCATCCGCCTTCACATTCTTAGTACCTGGCAGATACGAAACCACAAAATTAAACCGGGAGAAAAACAACGACCAGCGCGCCTGTCTAGGATTCAGACGTCTGGCCGACTCAAGATAAATCAAATTTTTGTGATCAGTCAAGACCACCACCTGATGTTTAGCACCCTCAAGCCAATGACGCCACTCCTCGAATGCCCACTTCATCACCAAAAGCTCCCGATTACCGACGTCATAATTTCGCTCGGCGGGCGAAAATTTTCGAGAAAAGAACGCACAAGGTCTCATCACTGAACAATCTGAACTTTTCTGCGACAAAACCGCCCCCGCTCCGATCTCGGAAGCATCAACTTCCACCTGAAAAGGAAGAGAAACATCAGGCTGGCACAACACCGGAGCAGAAGAAAAACGGCGCTTAAGCTCCCGAAAGGCCTCCACAGCAGCAGGAGACCAATCTGCAACATCAGCACCCTTTTTAGTCAAATCAGTCAAAGGCCTGACAACGCTAGAAAAACCAGTTATGAATCGACGATAAAAGTTAGCAAAGCCCAAAAATTTCTGAAGGCCCTTAAGAGAAGTCGGTTGCGTCCAGTCACAAATAGCCCGAACCTTCACAGGATCCATCTCAATAGAAGAGGGGGAAAAAATGTACCCCAAAAAAGAAATCTTCTGAACCCCAAAAACACACTTTGAACCCTTAACAAACAGAGAATTGGTCCGCAAAACCTGAAAAACCCTCCTAACTTGTTGAACATGAGATTCCCAGTCATCCGAAAAAATCAAGATATCGTCCAAATACACAATCATAAATTTATCCAGATATTCACGGAAAATATTGTGCATAAAAGACTGAAAGACCGAAGGGGCATTTGACAGACCAAAAGGCATCACCAAATACTCAAAATGGCCCTCGGGCGTATTAAATGCGGTTTTCCACTCATCCCCCTGCTTAATTCGCACCAAATTATACGCACCGCGAAGATCAATCTTAGAGAACCACTTCGCCCCCTCAATGCGAGCAAATAAATCTGTCAGCAATGGCAAAGGATACTGATACTTGACTGTGATCTTATTCAAGAGTCTATAATCAATACAAGGTCTCAAAGAACCATCGCTTTTAGCTACGAAAAAGAACCCCGCTCCAAGAGGAGACGAAGAAGGACGAATATGTCCCTTTTCCAAGGACTCCCTAATATACTCTCGCATGGCAGCATGTTCAGGTACAGACAGATTGAATAGACGACCCTTAGGAAATTTACTGCCAGGGATCAAATCTATGGCGCAATCGCAATCTCTGTGTGGAGGAAGAGAATTAAGAGTAGATTCCTCAAAAACCTCACGATAATCAGACAAAAACTCAGGAATTTCAGAGGGAATAGATGAAGCAATGGAGACCAAAGATGTGTCCCCATGATTTCCCTGACATCCCCAGCTTAGTACAGACATTGTTTTCCAGTCAAGGACTGGGTTATGAGTTTGCAACCATGGCAATCCCAGCACCAACACATCATGTAGATTATACAGTACAAGGAAGCGAATCACCTCTTGATGGTCTGGAGTCATACGCATAGTCACTTGTGTCCAGTATTGTGGTTTATTACTAGCCAATGGTGTAGAATCAATACCCTTTAAAGGTATAGGAACTTCCAGAGGCTCTAGATCAAACCCACAGCGCCTGGCAAAGGACCAATCCATAAGACTCAAAGCGGCGCCAGAATCCACATACGCATCCGCAACAATAGAAGATAACGAACAAATTAGAGTTACAGACAAAATAAACTTGGACTGCAAAGTGCCAATAGCAGAGGATTTATCAACTTTCTTTGTTCGTTTAGAGCATGCTGATATAACATGAGTAGAATTTCCACAATAGAAGCACAAATGATTTTTGCGCCTATAAATCTGTTGTTCGCTTCTGGACAGAAAGCTATCACATTGCATACTCTGTGGTGCCTCTTCAGAAGACACCGCCAACTGGTGCACAGGTTTGTGTTCCCGTAAACGCCGATCAATCTGAATTGCCATTGTCATGGACTCATTCAGACCAGTAGGCGCAGGAAACCCCACCATGACGTCTTTTACAGCATCAGAGAGACCTTCTCTGAAAATTGCCGCCAGAGCGCACTCATCCACATTGAGCAACGCAGGATCCCCTGGTGCCAATGAAAATGCCCAATTTTGGGGGTCACCCCGCTGTAAAGAAATAACAATTTTGACTTGCTGGGCAGGATCTCCAGCAGAATGAGATCTCAGCGAAAGAAACAATTTACAATTGTATTTAAAATATAGAAAACAAGATCGATCTCCAGAAAAAAACTCCGGTATAGGAATTTTAGGTTCAGACCGAGGAGCATGTAACAAAAAATCTTGTATATTCTGAACTTTAGAGGCAAGATTATTCAAATTGGTAGCCAGACTCTGGGGATCCATATTTCAACAGATAAAGTTTGAGCCATTCAGGGGTTAAGAGGAGAGGAAAACAGGAGACTGCAATTAGAGCTGGAGTGCAACTTCAGAGGAAGGGAAAAAAAAAAAAAAAAAAAAAAAAAGGTTTCACACAGTTCCTTTTCTCTCCTGCTTCAGCCTATAGATTAAACATTTGGGCTGGCCATACTGTTATGGTTTCCAATGGCAAGGAAACATCAGAAGCATAGAATAAACGGACAAGCTCTCGGGTGATGGAAACTAGAGCTGACCGCGATGCTAAACCTACACACCACACTAGAAGTAGCCAGGGGGCATTCCTGCGTTGTCTCTAGATGCCGCGCGCCAGCCGGAGAACTAACTACCCCTGGTAGAAGAAAACACAGTCCTGGCTTGCCTCCAGAGAATGTCCCCACAGGAGATAGCAGCCCCCCACATATAATAACGGTGAGAGCAGATGAAAAGACACACGTAGTATGAAAGCAGATTTAGCACAGAGAGGCCCGCTAACTAAATAGCAGAAAGATACAACAGAGGACTTCGCGGTCAGCTGCAAAACCCTTCAAAACACCATCCTGAAATTACCTTAACTCATGTGACAACTCATGCCACTGGAGTGGTAATTTCAGCCCAACAAGAGCTTCCAGCTGCAAAGATTCACATAAGTGCAAACTGGACAAAACATACAAAAATAGACTTAAGGACTAAAGTGTCCAACTTAGCTGAGCAGAAAACTGGGAGCAGGAACATGCAACAGAATCACTCTGGATACATTGATGGCCAGCATTAGAATGAGTGAGGAGCAAGGTTAAATAGGATACTCCCACATCCTGATAGGAACAGGTGAACTGAGAAGGCAAAGCTTGCAGGACACCAGTACCACAAGAGACCACCGGGGGAGCCCACGAACCGAATCACAACATCCACCACCCTCGGATCCTTCAGACGGAACCTGAAAACCCATCTCTTCAGGAAAGCCTACAACCTGCAATAACCATTCTGCTGCCTCACCAGCCACCCAAGCTGCCGCCACTTCACCAACTACCCGAGCTGCCGCCTCACCAACCACCCGAGCTGCCACCTCACCACCACCAGTGCTGCAGCACACCGACCTCCTGTCTCTTCCCCATTATCTCGAAGAATGTAAGTCCGCAAGGACAGGGTCCTCTCCCCTCTGTACCAGTCTGTCACTGTAAATTTGTTTACTGTTAACAATATCTATAACCCTGTTTGTAAACCCTTTTCACATGTACAGCACCATGGAATTAATGGTGCTATATAAATAAATAATAAAATTTATAATAATACTGTAAATATGTATTATGTGTTGCATTTGTATTAGGGAAAGTGTAGTGCACCTGTTGGCCACTAGATTTGGGACAACATATTGTACATAGCTCTCAACTAGTGTTTAGAACAATAAATAGTTAACATAGGAGGGGCTGCTGTTTGGTAAGCTGAGAACATTTCCTTTAGAGAGTCAGAGGACTAGGAACGCCCAAATCGTCCACACGGGCAATAGGCCCAAGACAAGACAGCAGTCATGCAATGTGAAGGGAATAGCAGATCAGTCATCCCAAGCTACAGTACAGATAATCAGTTAGAACAGTTGAAGACTCAAAATGTGGCAGTACAAACTGTAAAGACTTGGTGCAAAGGTAGAAGGCAGAATAGAAGGGCAGTACTCTCTTTTAGTGGCTTTATACTTCAGAGATTAATGATCTTATGTCTGGGGCAAAACAGACTGAGGAATGCATTCCTGTAGCAGAGCTGCATAGAAACCATGCTGAGGGACTATCAGGGATGGTCCGACCTGGGCCTGCACTTTGTGATCATAAGAGAAGTGCAGGGTAAGAAAAGGAATGTTGTTCTGTGAAATCCGCTGTCAAGAATGTGAAGTCTATTGATGTGCTGTGTAAGAAAATCAGTAAAGATGTTATTGTTGAAGTTTACTTGGACTGTGTCTCAGTTTCTCCTGACTTATCTGGAGAGGATCTACCACAGCAGGAAAGGGAGTCCGATGGAGTTGAACCTGAAGGCACATGTTATGCTGACAAATGGAGAATATGTTTCTGTAAGGAGAGGCAAGCGCACTGATGTAACAGAGTGCTTGGCCATGACTACTGCCTTGGCTCAACCTTTCACTTGGTGTAGTTGGCAGGAAGCAACTACCTCACAATGCGGAGAACCCACGAAGAAAGAAAATGTTGACGACTTGGGTGTCACTGTTATAACCAGTGGGAACAGTGATGAAGAATTTGAGGATGCTTTTGACATATCGGATGTGACTCACAAACTGGATTTGTCTTATACCATGAAAGAGACTGACATTGTGGTGGTCAAGAAGGCGGCCATGAAGATGGCGGGAAGTGGCGCCAGAGAAGAAGTTGACAACATGGGCTTCGCCCGTCGTGGGCATTTCAGTGCAGTGAAGGTGCCAAAATTCACCTGTCGATATCCCCCCGGTCGCCCCTGGTGGGTGCAGTTGAAGAAAAGAAAGCTTCGCCCTCTCCTACAGAATTCCAGCAAATGGGTGGAGTTGTCAGGGGTGTTCCCACCTGGAAACGGGTGGGACCCATAAGGAAAACCCGAGTGCAACTGCACGGCACCATCCTGTAATCTAGGACCGACCGCGATGGAGCACTCCTGCATCCGAAACTGCCAAGGCATGGGCCGCATCAAATGGGGATGGCAGCAGGAGGCCAAGAGAACCCGACCCGGCAAACCATGGGAGGACATCACAGGGGGTCTCGACTCACCAGCATGCAGAGAGACCTCTGGCACAGGGGCAGCGTCCGGAGCCAGAGCGGTGTGCGGAGACAGGGCGGCGGGTGGGGTCATGGTGCCAGGACAAAGAACCTCATCATCCGGAACCAAAGTCATTTGCTCAGCAGGAACCAGAAGGGACGACTGCCCCAGAGGAACCACTACCAAACGCCAAGGACGGACCGGAACTACACCTTCTAGCCGCACCTCTTGAGGGATACAGAGTTCGCAGGACTGGTGCAGCTTCTGGACGGGTGCATGTACCTCAACCCCCGATCCCTGAAGGATGGCTCTTACCCTGGCCCCTTGCATCAGAGGAAATCATCCGCCCCTGCATACCGGAAAGGGAGCCTGCTCATGGTCCCTGTCCTTCGGAGGCCCAGCCCGTCTCCAGCTCTGTTGTGGCCTGGGATGCCACTCATTGTCCCAGACCAGCGGACAGCCCTTTCCCTACTCCCAGACAGGCTGCTTGGATTGGGGGCGTCATAAAGTGGATGAAGCAGCGAGAGCAGGAGATCTGGGCTTAGTTGCGTCAACCTGGAGGGGGCACTATGGCCGGCCGTTGTACCCACGGGCGGTTGGTTTACACTGACATAGGGAGAAGATACGGATTTATCTGTGAGATGTAACAGATGCTAAGATCTACGTCAATGTAGCATCTGTAAAATTCAGGAAGCCTTTGTGGGAGGGTGACCGAGTCACATTTTTTAAGGAGGACTGCCCTGGGGGGTATTATGCCATTGTGGTCACCCTTGAGGAGGTGGATGACCTGGAACACTGTCCAGGCCCGGAGCGGGCTCAACCTACACCTGGCACTCAGGCTGCTGCAAGGCCTGATCAGTACTCCACTACTCCATGGCCACCCATGACCCCTGCGGCTGCAGGTTCAGCTTCAGCCCAGTATCGGGCATGGGATTCAGCAATGAATGCAGCGGCACAAGATACACACCGCTGATTCTGTATTTTGCTAAGTAAAGAGCAATGCACATTGCACCTTGAAAGATGCAACGGTTCTGCGTCCCCAAAATAAAAGATAGGACTGTTCTGCGTCTCTGCAGGCAATGGAGCCCTGAAACACCTCAAGAGGTGGGTGTAATGTGGCCAGACGGCCTGAAGTGAACTTAATTTTATTTTTCTTGTTTTGTTACGCCTTTTGCGCCCTTTCTACTGGAAAGCGGAACTGCATCTTTTAAAAAATTGGGTCCCTGGACTAGCAGATCGTGTGTGGCTGTGGCAATAGACTGTGTTACTGAACCAGGCAGCTGCACTAGGAAGGGAGAGATGCCTTCCCCCTTTAAGGACTGTTGACCTAATGAATAGGTCCTCACAATTGCTTGGTCTCAGCAGAAGAGGGACCGTGCTCTCTTCAAGGGAAGGGGGACCTCACTCCTAAATGACTTCAGACCCCATCTATGGGTCATGCCCTAAAAACTACTTATTGTTGAACTACTCCTGGAGAACTGTGAGTCAGGATAATGTTCCTGCAGCACAGACTATGCTGCACCGGGTTTTGTGGACTTGGCTCATCATGGGTCACCTGTGACAGTATAAAGACAACCTCGTTTGATCGCTAGCTCCCTGCGTGGAGTATATTATGTAAATAATAAACGTTTAGGCGGTATCTGGTCGGGGATGACCAAAGGGAAGGGGGAGTGTAAGGAGATGACGGATCTTTGCTTTTCCTCCTTAACAGGTCCTGATATTGTCCGGTGTATATATGTATATATGTTACTATATATATTGGTATTGCTACATGGGTACATGTATTACCGCCTACTTACCATGGTACTGCTACACTCTTAGTGAATTACCATGTATTGTAAATATTCTTTATGTGTTGCATTTGTATTAGGGAAAGTGTAGTGTACCTGTTGGCCACTGGATTGGGGACACCGTACTGTACATAGCTCTCACCTAGTGTTTAGAACAGTAAATTGATAACATAGGAGGGGCTGTTGTTTGGTAAGCTGAGAACGTTTCGTTTAGAGAGTCAGAGGGCTAAGGACACCCAAACCGTCCACACAGGCTATGGGCCCAGGACAAGACCGCAGTCATGCAGCGTGAAGGGAATAGCACCACAGCCATCCCCAGCTACAGTATGGATAATCAGCGAGTTAGAACAGTTGAAGACTCAAAATGTGCCAACTCATGGTCTGGGGAGAAACCCTTAAAACCGGGGCGAAGCTGTTAAGTGTCCCCATGGAAACAGTGAGTACAAACAATAAAGATGTGGTGAAACAGTACTCTCTTTCAGTGGCTTTATACTTCAGAGATTAATGATCTTGTGTCTCGTTCGAAACAGACCGAGGGAAGCATTCCCGTAGCAGAGCTGCATAGAGACAATGCTGAGGGATCGTCAGGGACGGTCTGACCCAGGCCCGCATTTTGTGATCACAAGATCACGAGAGAAGTGCAGGGAAAAAAAAGGAATGCTGTTCTGTGAAACCCATTGTCAAGAATATCAAGTCTACGGATGTGCTGTGTAACGGAATCAGTAAAGATGTTACTGTTGAAGTTTCATCTGGAGAGGATCTCCCACAGCAGGAAAGGCACAGGTGTGCTGACAAATGGAGAATATGTTTCTGTAAGGAGAGTCCAGGGCACTGATATAACAGAGTACTTGGCCATGACTACTGCCCTGGCTCAACCTTTCACTAGAGTCAGTAGATTAAACTATTGGACCCTAGCCTTTCAGTGAAAGGAAGATAAATGCAAGCAGATGCACAATAGGCTTTCGTGTTGTATGTGCAAACATTGCAATGTTTTGAACTGAATCATGAACACTTTAAATTTTGGACCGTTTAGCGTATATGATGTTTCATCATCATCTATTTCTTTCTTTAACCCCTTAACGACTGCTGATGCGCATTAAAAACGGCAGCCGCTAAGGGGCCTTATTCCATCATCATCGTTTTAAAACGGCGATCGGGAATAAGCTTATAGCGCCCCCAAAAGTCTAAAAATCTCTGGGGTCTCTGCTACCAGGGGTAGTGGAGATCCTGGAAAACACGATCAGGGCCAGTTTTTACAGTCCCTGATCACGTGATCGCTGTTATTCAATGAAAAAGGCGATCATGAGAAAAAAGTGTTTGCTATAAAAATTTCTCTGTATTTTGACATGATATAACATGTCAGAGGAGAGAGAAATGATGTCCCCAAACACCCCTCAGTACCTCCGCCATCCCTCGGGCCCTCCTGCTCTGTCCCCTGGCCCTCTGCTTCCTGTACATGAATAAAAATGGGGAGATCTACTGGCATGCAAACAGCAACAGCAGGGAATTTTCCTATTGGTTACAGACTTTTGATCACTGTGATAATCTTTATCACAGTGATCAAAAGCTCAATAATTCGTAAATCATCCCTGTGTCATCCCTTTAGTCAGATACATTTTTTTATTTCTTTCATTCTTTGCCGTTGGGTTTAGGGTTGGGCTTAGGGTTAGGGTTTTTTCAAAATGTATGACGACTAGTGTCGAGCGCAAGTCCTCACTACTCAATTTTGCATCGAGTGCTATTTGGGCACCTTAGGGCTGCAAATGTGATATCACCCACAATCTATTTCAGCCAATTTGTGTTCCAAAATTCAAATATTGCTCCTACCATTCCAAGCTCTGCTGTTTGTACAAAGATAACTTTTTGACTACATGTGTGTCTTCCAAAGAAATTGGGTAACAGACAAAGAAAAATTTGTTGAAAAAATGAGAAATTTCTGACAAACTTTTAACCCCTCTAACATCATAACAAAATAAAATGATGTTTGAAAAAGGATGTCGATGTAAAGTGGACTTATGGGAAATGTTATTTAGTAATTTTTTTGCGCAATTGGTTTAAGGACATAAGGATTGAAAATTGCGATTTTGTTTTCAAAATGGTTGCCAAAATTGCAATATTTTCACAATATATGCAAGTTATATCGAGCAAATTTTACCACTATCAAGTACAATGTGTCACGAAAAAACAGTCTCTCAAAATCAGTAGGATCCGATGAAGTGTTCCAGAGTTATTACCAAATAAATTGACAGTGGTCAGATTCCTAAAATTTGGCCTGGTCATTAGTGTTGAGCATTCCGATACTGAAATATCGTGTATCGACCGATATTCGCTGTATCGGAGTTCCGATACTGAGTTCCGATACTTAAAGAATATCGAATACCGGAATCGGAAGTTCCCATAATGCAATGAGCCAGTTTGATTTTATTCAGCCAATGAGGATCCTGTTGTGAATTACACTTTTTGGCTCCCTCTTGTGGTCACTAGTGATATGACTCTGGGATTTTCTTTCTTCAGTTTGGCACTCACCTGGGCCATTAGTCCAGGGGTGTCGCTATATAAACTTCCTGGATCCTTAGTCCAGTGCCTGGCATCGTTGTAATCAGATCCTTCTGTTGCTCCTGTCTGCTGGTCCTGGCTCTTGCAAAATTAAGCTAAGTCTTGCTTCTTTGTTTTTTGAGTTACTTGTTTTGCTACTATTTTTGTCCAGCTTGTACTAAATGTGATTTCTGACCTTGCTGGAAGCTCTAGGGGGCTGGTGTTCTCCCCCCGGCCGTTAGACGGTTCGGGGGTTCTTGAATATCCAGCGTGGATATTTTAAAAGGGTTTTTGCTGACCATATAAGTCATCTTACTATATTCTGCTATTAGCTAGTGGGCCTCTCTTTGCTAAATACCTAGCTCATTCTTATGTTTGTCTTTTCCTCTTGCCTCACCGTTATTATTTGTTGGGTTGGGGGCTTGTATCCAACTTTTGGGGTCTTTTCTCTGGAGGCAAGAAAGGTCTTTCTTTTCCCTTCTAGGGTTAGTTAGTTCTCCGGCTGGCGCGAGACGTCTAGAACCAACGTAGGCACGTTCCCCGGCTACTTCTATTTGTGGTGCTAGGATTAGATATATGGTCAGCCCAGTTACCACTGCCCTATGAGCTGGTTTTTTGTGTTTGCAGACTTGGTATTTATTCCTGAGACCCTCTGCCATTGGGGTCATAACAGTATGCTAGGCCTACATTGAATGTTTAATGCATTGCAGAAGTGGGATTATAAGAAAGGAAATTCTGAGGTTTTTTTTTTTTTCCTCTCTTCCTCCCCTTTACCTCTGAGTGGCTTGAGCTTGCTGCAGACATGGATGTCCAGACCTTGATTACAAGTGTGGACCAGCTTGCTGCTCGTGTGCAAGGCATACAAAATTTTGTTACCAGTAATCCTATGTCTGAACCCAAAATACCTATTCCTGAACTGTTTTCTGGAGACCAATTTAAGTTTAGAAATTTCAGGAATAATTGTAAATTGTTTCGATCTCTGAGACCCTGTTCATCTGGAGACTCAGCTCAGCAAGTTAAAATTGTTATCTCTTTTTTACGGGGCGACCCTCAGGATTGGGCTTTCTCGCTAGCGCCAGGAGATCCGGCATTGGCAAATATTGATGCGTTTTTTCTGGCGCTCGGATTGCTTTACGAGGAACCCAATCTTGAGGTTCAGGCAGAAAAAGCCTTGCTAGCGAAATCTCAGGGCCAGGATGAAGCTGAAGTGTATTGCCAAAAATTTCGGAAATGGTCCGTGGTGACTCAGTGGAATGAGTGTGCTCTGGCCGCAAATTTCAGAAATGGCCTTTCTGAAGCCATTAAGAATGTGATGGTGGGTTTCTCCATTCCTACAAATCTGAATGATTCCATGGCGCTGGCTATTCAAATTGACCGGCGTTTGCGGGAGCGCAAAACCGCTAATCCTCTGGTGGTGTTGTCTAAACAAGCACCTGATTTGATGCAATGTGATAGAATTCAGACCAGAAATGAGCGGAAAAATCATAGACGTCAGAATGGGTTGTGTTTTTACTGTGGTGATTCTACACATGTTATATCAGCATGCTCTAAACGCCTAACAAGGGTTGTTAGTCCTGTCGCCATTGGTAATTTGCAACCTAAATTTATTTTGTCTGTGACTTTAATTTGCTCATTGTCCTCTTACCCTGTTATGGCGTTTGTGGATTCAGGTGCTGCCCTGAGTCTTATGGATCTGTCATTTGCCAAGCGCTGTGGTTTTGTTCTTGAGCCGTTGGTAAATCCTGTCCCTCTGAGGGGTATTGATGCTACGCCATTGGCGGAAAATAAACCGCAGTTTTGGACACAGGTAACCATGTGCATGACTCCTGAACATCGGGAGGTGATTCGTTTTCTTGTTCTGCATAAAATGCATGATTTGGTCGTTTTGGGTTTGCCATGGTTACAGACTCATAATCCAGTCTTGGATTGGAAGGCAATGTCTGTGTCAAGTTGGGGCTGTCAGGGTATTCATGGTGACTTCCCACCGGTGTCTATTGCTTCCTCTACTCCTTCGGAAGTTTCGGAGTATTTGTCTGATTATCAGGACGTGTTCAGCGAGTCCAGGTCCAGTGCTTTTCCTCCTCATAGGGACTGTGACTGTGCCATAGATTTGATTCCAGGTAGCAAATTTCCTAAGGGAAGACTATTTAATCTGTCTGTACCTGAGCATACCGCAATGCGTTCGTATATCAAGGAATCTCTGGAGAAGGGGCATATTCGTCCATCCTCTTCCCCTCTTGGTGCGGGATTCTTTTTTGTGGCCAAGAAGGACGGATCTTTGAGACCTTGTATTGACTATCGGCTTTTGAATAAAATCACTGTTAAATTTCAGTATCCTTTGCCTCTGTTGTCAGACTTGTTTGCCCGAATTAAAGGTGCCAAGTGGTTCACCAAGATAGATCTTCGTGGTGCGTACAACCTTGTGCGCATTAAGCGAGGAGATGAATGGAAAACCGCGTTTAATACGCCCGAAGGTCATTTTGAGTATTTGGTGATGCCTTTTGGGCTCTCTAATGCTCCTTCAGTGTTTCAGTCCTTTATGCATGATATTTTCCGGAAGTATCTGGATAAATTTATGATCGTTTATCTGGATGATATTCTGTTTTTTTCTGATGACTGGGACTCGCATGTAGAGCAGGTCAGGATGGTGTTTCAGGTTTTGCGTGAGAACGCTTTGTTTGTTAAGGGCTCAAAGTGTCTCTTTGGAGTACAGAAGGTTCCCTTTTTGGGGTTTATTTTTTCCCCTTCTGCGGTGGAGATGGACCCAGTCAAGGTCCGAGCTATTCATGATTGGACTCAACCCACGTCAGTTAAGAGTCTTCAGAAGTTCTTGGGTTTTGCTAACTTCTACCGTCGTTTTATTGCTAATTTTTCTAGCATTGTTAAACCTTTGACGGATATGACCAAGAAAGGTTCTGATGTTGCTAACTGGGCTCCCGCAGCCGTGGAGGCTTTCCAGGAGTTGAAGCGCCGGTTTACTTCGGCGCCTGTTTTGTGCCAGCCTGATGTCTCACTTCCCTTTCAGGTTGAAGTGGATGCTTCTGAGATTGGGGCAGGGGCCGTTTTGTCGCAAAGAGGCCCTGGTTGCTCTGTGATGAGACCTTGTGCCTTTTACTCTAGGAAGTTTTTGCCTGCTGAGCGGAATTATGATGTTGGCAATCGGGAGTTGTTGGCCATGAAGTGGGCATTTGAGGAGTGGCGTCATTGGCTCGAGGGTGCTAAGCATCGTGTGGTGGTCTTGACTGATCACAAAAATCTGATGTATCTCGAGTCTGCTAAACGCCTGAATCCTAGACAGGCCCGCTGGTCATTATTTTTCTCCCGTTTTGACTTTGTGGTCTCGTATTTACCAGGTTCAAAGAATGTGAAGGCTGATGCTCTTTCAAGGAGCTTTGTGCCTGACTCTCCGGGAGTCGCAGAACCAGTTGGTATTCTTAAAGAGGGAGTTATCTTGTCAGCCATTTCTCCGGATTTGCGACGTGTGTTGCAGAGATTTCAGGCTGGTAGACCTGACTCTTGTCCACCTGACAGACTGTTTGTTCCTGATAAGTGGACCAGCAGAGTCATTTCCGAGGTTCATTCCTCGGTGTTGGCAGGGCATCCGGGAATTTTTGGCACCAGAGATCTGGTGGCTAGGTCCTTTTGGTGGCCTTCCTTGTCACGGGATGTGCGGTCGTTTGTGCAGTCCTGTGGGACTTGTGCTCGAGCTAAGCCTTGCTGTTCTCGTGCCAGCGGGTTGCTCTTGCCCTTGCCTGTCCCGAAGAGGCCTTGGACGCACATTTCCATGGATTTCATTTCAGATCTCCCGGTGTCTCAGGGCATGTCTGCCATCTGGGTGGTATGTGATCGCTTTTCTAAGATGGTCCATTTGGTACCCTTGCCTAAGCTGCCTTCCTCTTCAGATCTGGTTCCTGTGTTCTTTCAGAATGTGGTTCGTTTACACGGCATTCCTGAGAATATTGTGTCTGACAGAGGATCCCAGTTTGTTTCCAGGTTCTGGCGATCTTTTTGTGCTAGGATGGGCATTGATCTGTCGTTTTCGTCTGCCTTTCATCCTCAGACTAATGGACAAACGGAGCGAACTAATCAGACACTGGAGGCTTATTTGAGGTGTTTTGTTTCTGCGGATCAGGATGATTGGGTGACCTTCTTGTCGTTGGCTGAATTTGCCCTTAATAATCGGGCTAGTTCCGCTACATTGGTTTCGCCATTTTTCTGCAACTCTGGTTTCCATCCTCGTTTTTCCTCGGGACATGTGGAGCCTTCTGACTGTCCTGGGGTAGATTCTGTGGTGGATAGGTTGCGGCAGATCTGGAATCATGTGGTGGACAACTTAAAGTTGTCACAGGAGAAGGCTCAGCGTTTTGCCAACCGCCGCCGCGGTGTGGGTCCCCGACTTCGTGTTGGGGATTTGGTGTGGCTGTCTTCTCGATTTGTTCCTATGAAGGTCTCCTCTCCTAAATTTAAGCCTCGCTTCATCGGTCCTTACAGGATATTGGAAATCCTTAATCCTGTGTCCTTTCGCTTGGATCTTCCGGTGTCGTTTGCCATTCACAACGTGTTCCATAGGTCTTTGTTGCGGCGGTACGTTGTACCTGTGGTTCCTTCTGTTGAGCCTCCTGCTCCGGTGTTGGTTGAGGGCGAGTTGGAGTACGTGGTAGAGAAGATCTTGGATTCTCATCTCTCCAGGCGGAGGCTTCAGTATCTGGTCAAGTGGAAGGGCTATGGTCAGGAGGATAATTCCTGGGTGGTTGCCTCTGATGTGCATGCGGCCGATTTAGTTTGTGCCTTTCACGCTGCTCATCCTGATCGCCCTGGTGGTCTTGGTGAGGGTTCGGTGACCCCTCCTTAAGGGGGGGTACTGTTGTGAATTACACTTTTTGGCTCCCTCTTGTGGTCACTAGTGATATGACTCTGGGATTTTCTTTCTTCAGTTTGGCACTCACCTGGGCCATTAGTCCAGGGGTGTCGCTATATAAACTTCCTGGATCCTTAGTCCAGTGCCTGGCATCGTTGTAATCAGATCCTTCTGTTGCTCCTGTCTGCTGGTCCTGGCTCTTGCAAAATTAAGCTAAGTCTTGCTTCTTTGTTTTTTGAGTTACTTGCTTTGCTACTATTTTTGTCCAGCTTGTACTAAATGTGATTTCTGACCTTGCTGGAAGCTCTAGGGGGCTGGTGTTCTCCCCCCGGCCGTTAGACGGTTCGGGGGTTCTTGAATATCCAGCGTGGATATTTTAAAAGGGTTTTTGCTGACCATATAAGTCATCTTACTATATTCTGCTATTAGCTAGTGGGCCTCTCTTTGCTAAATACCTAGCTCATTCTTATGTTTGTCTTTTCCTCTTGCCTCACCGTTATTATTTGTTGGGTTGGGGGCTTGTATCCAACTTTTGGGGTCTTTTCTCTGGAGGCAAGAAAGGTCTTTCTTTTCCCTTCTAGGGTTAGTTAGTTCTCCGGCTGGCGCGAGACGTCTAGAACCAACGTAGGCACGTTCCCCGGCTACTTCTATTTGTGGTGCTAGGATTAGATATATGGTCAGCCCAGTTACCACTGCCCTATGAGCTGTTTTTTTGTGTTTGCAGACTTGGTATTTATTCCTGAGACCCTCTGCCATTGGGGTCATAACAGGATCCTAAGAAGTGTGGGCACATCCTGTTAGGCATGTTAGGCATGTTAACTAATGGCATGGCTGTGATTGGCTGCTGAAATGATGTCATGATGCACTATAAAAGCCGCCGCCGCCGCCATTTTGGGTTCACTCTGCTGTGAATTTACTTAGGGACAGGACGCTGCTGTTCTGACTCTGAGGGACAGATTGAGCTAGCGATTTGCTTTATTGTGCTTTACCCAGGCTACTTTAGCAACCGCTGTGTGAGAAGCTTTTTTTTGCCTTGCAGCGCTTTTCACGGCTGTCAGCGAGGTCTCTCTGTGTGATTGCAGCTCATGCTGTAGTGTGTTCTGCAGCCACCTCCGGTTGTAGTCCGCTCAGCATGCGTCACTGCCTCATACATTGTCCTTTTTTGCATTAGTGCTGCTCATTTTTCCTGATTTCTCCTATTAGTGTGGTTCCATCCGTATCCAGCTAGATTGTTTGCAAACACTATATAGGAGTAGATAGAGGAGCCTTTCTGCAGCCTTGCAGCGCTAGTGCACAGTTGTCTGCACTGTTCATGGCTGTCTGCGAGGTCTGTGTGTGTGAGTGCAACTCACGCTGTAGTGTGCTCTGCAGCCACCTCCGGTTGTAGTCCGCTCAGCATGCGTCACTGCCTCATACATTGTCCTTTTTTGCATTAGTGCTGCCCATTTTTCCTGATTTCTCCTATTAGTGTGGTTCCATCCATCCATATCCAGCTAGATTTCTTGCAAACACTATATAGGAGTAGATAGAGGAGCCTTTCTGCAGCCTTGCAGCACTAGTGCACAGTTCTCTGCACTGTTCACGGCTGTCTGCGAAGTCTGTGTGTGTGTGAGTGCAACTCACGCTGTAGTGTGTTCTGCAGCCACCTCCGGTTGTAGTCCGCTCAGCGTGCGTCACTGCTTCATACATTGTCCATTTTTGCATTATTGCTGCTCATTTTTCCTGATTTCTCCTATTAGTGTGGTTCCTGTTGTGAATTCTGTTCTCGAGCTCCCTCCTGTGGTTATGAATGGTACTTCGGCGAGTTCTGTTCATGGACTCCCTCTGGTGGCTGTGAGTGGAGCTGCTGGTTCTGAGGTTCCTTCTCCAGCTGATCTCGTTTAGGCCTTGGCTGGCTGCTCTATTTAACTCCACTCAGATCGTTACTGGATGCCAGCTGTCAATGTCCTAGTACTGGTTCAGTTCTCTTGGATCTTTCAGATGACCTGTCTACTTCAGCAAAAGCTAAGTCCCTGCTAGCTTATTTTTTACCACTGTGTTTTTGTCCAGCTTGCTATTATGATTTTGTCTTGTTAGCTGGAAGCTCTGGGATGCAGAGTGGCACCACCGCGCCGTGAGTCGGTGCGGTGGTTTCTTTTGCACACTCTGTGTGGTTTTTTGTTAGTTTTTTATGCTGACCGCAAATATACCTTTTCTATCTTCAGTCTGTTTAGTTAAGTCTGGCCTCCTATGCTGAAACCTATTTCATTCCTGTGTTTGTGACTTCCATCTTAACTCACAGTCAATATATGTGGGGGCTGCCTATTTCTTTGGGGAATTTCTCTGAGGCAAGGTAGGCTATATTTTCTATCTTTAGGGGTAGTTAGCTCTTAGGCTGTGAAGAGGCGTCTAGGCAGAGTCACGAACGCTCAACGGCTATTTCTAGTTGTGTTGATAGGATCAGGGGTTGCGGTCAGCAGAGCTCCCACTTCCCAGAGCTCGTCCTGTATTGCTAGTTTGCTCATCTGGTCATTTCTAGTGCTCCTAACCACCAGCCCAACATAACAGGTTCCATCCGTATCCAGCTAGATTGCTTGCAAACACTATATAGGAGTAGATAGAGGAGCCTTTCAGCTGGCTTGTGCCCTGCAGCCCCAGCCAGATTAGTATTAGCCTATTTTTTGGAGCCTCATGTATTGCATTGCAGGTTACCTTCCTGCATTGTAATAGCTACAAATAGTTTGTGATACTATCGGTTTTACATCTTTGGGCACATCCAGTGTCTTTTTGTGAAAATAAAAATAAAGTTCACCAAACACTCCACTTTACAGTTGTGTAGGCCACATTAGCTCATATTAAAGTCTAGTCCACACTTTATAAAATTAGTGTTTCTTATACCTGTTAGCAGCTGTTCAGGAATAAGCACACTAAGCCCTTAGTACTTTTCTGCCTATCTTTATCAGTCTACCACGATGAAGAAGGCAGGGAGTAAGGCACGTGGTCATGGGCGTGGAGTTTCTGCAGGGAGAGGAAGTGGGGATTCTGTGCCAGCGACTCAGCATCCCCCAGTTTTACCAGGGAACAGTCCTTTATGCGCAGCTTTGTAGGAGCTCGCCGTAGCCCACTGCTGCGGGAGGACCAAATTGAAGCCGTTGTCGGATGGATGGCAGCTAACGCATCGACTTCAATTAGTTCCAGATCCTCTCAGGTCCTGAGCACTAAAGAGCACCCATCTGTCTCTTCACCACCTGCCAAATTGCCCAGGCAGTCAGAGAGCCCTGGACAGGAGCCATCTCTACTTCTGTTCTCTGAAACTCTTGGCTTGGAAAGAGGGGGGCCAGCCAAGCAGCATTCTAGAATTTGAAGAAGAGGTAGTATGCAGTGATGCGCAACAGCTTTGTCTCTCTGAATCTGAAGAGGCGGGTGGGCTAGTGCCTATGGTCAGCACACCTTAGTACGCATCTGATGATGAGACTCAGGTGCCACTTTCTAGTGCGTACTGTGCTTTTGAGACTACCCAGGAGAAGCAGTTGTTTGAAGAGGGTAGTGTAGATGATGAGGTCCTTGACCCATCATGGAGTGAGGTAAAGGAAGGTGGTGGGAGCAGCTCTGAGGAAGAGATTCCCCGAATAGCCAAAAAAAGGAGGGAGAGGGAGGGGGCAGACTCGGTTGCCTGTAGCCTCCACTTCGGCACCCATTAGGAGCATGCATCTTCCAAAACCCAAAACGGGCGCTCCCAAGACTTGCAGTGCCTGGTCCTTTTTTGGAACACTTGCAGATGACATTTGCTTTGTCAAATGCAAGCTGTGTAAACAGAAAGTCAAAAGAGGGAAAAGTGTCAGCAACCTCGCTACCACAAATATGTGGAAACATGTGCGGACCAAGCACGTGGTGGAGTTACAAAGACACACTGAAGACCTAGGCCAACCTACAGCATCACCTACCACCTCTTCGGCTCGTGTTGTAGCCTCTTCCTCCAGTTGACACACAGCTGGTTTGGCTTCCTCACAGGATCGCCATGGAAGAACCTCTGGCACTGTTGTACAGAGACAGTGTCATTCCACCCACAGCACCACGTTCCCTGTCATCTTCACACTCTCAGGCCAGTCTACAGCCATCGGTAGCACAGGCATGGGGTAAAAGGCGCCCATACTCGGCAAATCCCCCCCGAGCACAGGCTCTGAATGCTGGCATTGCAGAACTACTGTCCCTTGAAATGCTATCATTCAGGCTGGTGGAGACTGACACCTTCCGTAACTTCATGGCATTGGCAGTCCCACAATACAATGTACCCAGCTGCTTTTATTTCAGCAGGCAAGCCGTCCCTGCCCTGCAAAAGCATGTGGAGGGAAAAATTAAACATGTGCTACTAAACGCCGTCAGTAGCAAGGTCCACCTGACCACCAATGTGTGGACCAGTAAGCATGGACAGGGACGATACCTTTCCCTCACTGCCCATTGGGTAAATGTTGTGGAGCCAGGTACAGATCTTGAGAGTGGCGCTGTACGTGTTCTGCCAACTCCAAAGATTGCAGGAATCCAGTCTGTACACATTGACTCCTCCTCATACTCCAGTTCCTCTGAATCAGTGCTGCAGGAGCCGTCACGGTCTACCCAGTCTGTACACATTGACTCCTCCTCATACTCCAGTTCCTCTGAATCAGTGCTGCAGGAGCCGTCACGGTCTACCTCCACATGGACCATTGAACGCTTACCTGTTACGACCGATATGAGCACAGCCGTGGCCAAACGTCAGCAGGCCGTATTGAAATTAATTTCTTTGGGGAATCGAAGCCACACAGCGCTGGAGCTCTGGAATGCCATCAAGCAGCAGAGTGACGTGTGGTTTGTGCCAGCGAATCTCCAGCCAGGCGTGGTAGTGTGTGACAATGGCCGAAATCTGGTGGCAGCTCAAGGCCTAGGCAACTTCACTCACATCCCATGTCTGGCATATGTGCTCAAATTGGTCGTGCAGAGTTTTTTGAGGGACTATCCGGATCTTGATGCACTGCTGCACAAGGTCCGCATAGAGTGCGCTCGCTTGCGACGTTCCAGCATGGCATGGAAAGATCGCACATTGCAGCTCTGCAGTGCCGATTCCGCCTTCCGGAACATCGCATCAATGTGACCTACCCACCAGGGGGAATTCAACGTTACATACAGTATGTTGGAGCGGTTGTGTGAGCAGCAGGCAGCAGTAATGGAGTACCAGCTGCATCAGGCGCAAACAAGTTGCACTGCACGCCGTTCACACTTCACCACCACTGAGTGGGCCTTCTAGGAATTTAGGACCTGAGGGATGACGTCACGGCTTCTGATTGGTCGCGTGGCGGTCACATGAGCGGCACGCGACCAATCAGAAGCCGTGATGTCATGGAAGGTACTGAACGCGCTCATTTTAAGCAAAAGAAGGCTGCCGGTTCACAGCGGTAAGGTCCAGGCTACGTCGGAGAGGTGAGTATATCAATATTTTTTATTTTAATTCTTTATTTTACACATTCATATGGATCCCAGGGCCTGAAGGAGAGTTTCCTCTCCTTCAGACCCTGGGAACCATCAGGGATACCTTCCAATACTTGAGTCCCATTGACTTGTATTGGTATCGGGTATCGGTATCGGCGAGATCCGATACTTTGCCGGTATCGGCCGATACTTTCCGATACCGATACTTTCAAGTATCGGACGGTATCGCTCAACACTATCTAGTAGTCAGTATGTAGAGCGAGGGTGGGGTGATGCAGAGCAGGCAGAGATCACGCCTCAAGCAGGGGTCAGCATTTCTTGGCCAGTTGGCAGTCTGCAGCACATGGTTGATTTCGTGCTGCAGTGCCTGAGAAATGACTGCCAAATCGCCCACATTCTGAACACTTCTGATTATTGGTTGTCCACCCTCCTAGATCCTCTCTACCGGGACAACTTACAAAGCCTCATAACACCATTGAACCGGGAGCGTAAAATACGGGAGTACCAAGACGCACTGGTGCATTCCATCATGTTCTCCATTCCACCCGAGAGCAGTGCTGCTAGTGCGTTACAAAGCAGCTCAGTGCATCGAGGCAGTGGAGGAAGTTCTGCACAAAGAGGGAGAAGAAGCAGCGCTTCAGCACAAGGCAAGACCAGTATGGCCCAAATGTGGCAAAGTTTTGTGTCCCCGCCACAAATGTCTACACCAACACAGATGGCTCCAGTCAGCAGGAGGCAATGTTTCCGTCAGATGGTGACAGACTACATGTCTTGCCCTCTCAGTGTACTCCCAGACAGCTCTTCCTCCTTCAAGTTTTGGGTCTCTTAGCTGGATACATGGCCAGAGATTAGCCAGTATGCATTGGAGGTGCTAGCTTGCCATGCTGCTAGTGTATTATCGGAACACGTCTTTAGTGCCGCAAGTGGTGTACTAACAGATCGTTGCATGCGACTATACTCTGATAAGGTTGACCAGCTTACTTTTCTGAAAATTAACAAGGACTGGATCTCGCAGGAATTTGCCAGTCCTCTTCCTGATTAAATAATTAGTTGGCAACAGTATCCAAGTATCCGGTTGTGTTCATGTTTCTAACACCTGAACTGTAATCCCTGGGCTCCAACACAGCCAGTTGCTGCTCAGAAGTGCAGTCTGCACAGTCAACACTTGCTCCTGTGTTATTGGGGTTCAGTAACGTCAGCTGATGCCCTGCTGTGTGTCCGGCAATTTCTCCTGCTCTGTCCACATTCACACTACTACTGATTTTAAACTTGCACCAATAAGGCCTCTGCCTCCACTCTGTTTCTAGTATTTACCCTGGGCTCCCACACCGCCAGTTGCTGCTCAGAAGTGCCGTCTGCACAGTCAACACATGCTCCAGTGTTATTGGGGTTCAGTAATGTCAGCTGATTCCCTTCTGTGTGTCCGGCAATTTCTCCTGCTCTGCCCACATTCACACTACTACTGATTTTAAACTTGCTCCAATAATTAGGTCTCTGCCTCCACTCTGTTTCTATTATTTACCCTGGGCTCCAACACCACCAGTTGCTGCTCAGAAGTGCGATCTACACAGTCAACACATGCTCCAGTGTTACTGGGGTTCAATAACGTCAGCTGATCCCCTGCTGTGTGTCTGGCAATTTCTCCTGCTCTGTCCACATTCACACTACTACTGATTTTAAACTTTCTCCAATTAGGCCTCTGCCTCCACTCTGTTTCTAGTATTTACCCTGGGCTCCAACACCGTCAGTTGCTGCTCAGAAGTGCCATCTGCACAGTCAACACATGCTCCAGTGTTATTGGGGTTCAGTAACGTCAGCTGATCCCCTGCTGTGTGTCCAGCAATTTCTCCTGCTCTGTCCACATTCACACTACTACTGATTTTAAACTTGCTCCAATTAGGCCTCTGCCTCTACTCTGTTTCTAGTATTTACCCTGGGCTCCAACACCACCTGTTGCTGCTCAGAAGTGCCGTCTGCACAGTCAACACATGCTCCAGTGTTATTGGGGTTCAGTAACGTCAGCTGATCCCCTGCTGTGTGTCCGGCAATTTCTCCTGCTCTGTCCACATTCACACTACTACTGATTTTAAACTTGCTCCAATTAGGTCTCTGCCTCCACTCTGTTTCTAGTATTTACCTTGGGCTCCAACACCTCGAGTTGCAGCTCAGAATTGCCGTCTGCACAGTCAACACATGCTCCAGTGTTATTGGGGTTCAGAAACGTCAAATGTTCCCCTGCTGTGTGTCCGGCAATTTCTCCTGCTCTGTCCACATTCACACTACTACTGATTTAAAAACTGCACCAATAAGGCCTCTGCCTCCACTCTGTATCTAGTATTTACCCTGTGCTCCAACACCACCAGTTGCTGCTCAGAATTGCCATCTGCTGTCAACACATGCTCCAGTGTTATTGGGGTTCAGTAACGTCAAATGTTCCCCTGCTGTGTGTCCGGCAATTTCTCCTGCTCTGTCCACATTCACACTACTACTGATTTTAAACTTGCTCAAATTAGGTCTCTGCCTCCACTCTGTTTCTGGTATTTACCTTTGGCTCCAACACTGCCAGTTGCTGCTCAGAAGTGCCATCTGCACAGTCAACACATGCTCCAGTGTTATTGGGGTTCATAACGTCAGCTGATCCCCTGCTGTGTCCGGCAATTTCTCTTGTTCTGTCCACATTCACACTACTACTGATTTTAAAATTGCTCCAATTAAGGGTCTGCCTCCACTCTGTTTCTAGTATTTACACTGGGTTCCAACACCACCAGATGCTACTCAGAAGTGCCGTGTGCACAGTCAACACATGCTCCAGTGTTATTGGGGTTCAGTAATGTCAGATGATCCCCTGCTGTGTGTCCGGAAATTTCTCCTGCTCTGTCCACATTCACACTACTACTGATTTTAAACTTGCTCCAATTAGGCCTCTGCCTCCACTCTGTTTCTAGTATTTACCCTGGGCTCCAACACCACCAGTTGCTGCTCAGAATTGCCATCTGCACAGTCAACACATGCTCCAGTGTTATTGGGTTTCAGTAACGTCAGCTGATCCCCTGCTGTGTGTCCGGAATTTTCTCCTGCTCTGTCCACATTCACACTACTACTGATTTTAAACTTGCTCCAATTAGGGGTCAGCCTCCACTCTGTTTCTACTATTTACCCTGGGTTTCAACACCGCCAGTTGCTGCTCAGAAGTGCCGTGTACACAGTCAACACATTCTCTAGTGTTATTGGGGTTCAGTAATGTCAGCTGATCCCCTGCTGTGTGTCCGGCAATTTCTCCTGCTCTGTCCACATTCACACTACTACTGATTTTAAACTTGCTCCAATTAGGCCTCTGCCTCCACTCTGTTTATCGTATTTTCCCTGGGCTCCAACAATGCCAGTTGCTGCTCAGAATTGCCATCTGCACAGTCAACACATGCTACAGTGTTATTGGGGTTCAGTAACGTCAGATGATCCCCTGCTGTGTGTACGGCAATTTCTCCTGCTCTGTGCACATTCACACTACTACTGATTTTAAACTTGCTCCAATTAGGCCTCTGCTTCCACTCTGTTACTAGTATTTAACCTGGGCTCCAACACCGCCAGTTGCTGCTCAGAAGTGCCGTCTGCACAGTCAACATATGCCCCAGTGTTATTGGGGTTCAGTAATATCAGCTGATTCCCTTCTGTGTGTCCGGCAAGTTCTCCTGCTCTGTCCACATTCACACTGCTACTGATTTTAAACTTGCTCCAATTAGGCCTCTGCCTCCACTCTGTTTCTAGTATTTAACCTGGGCTCCAGCACTGCCATTTGCTGCTCAGAATTGCCGTCTGCACAGTCAACACATGCTCCAGTGTTATTGGGGTTCAGTAACGCCAGCTGTTCCCCTGCTGTGTGTCCAGCAATTTCTCCTGCTCTGTCCACATTCACACTACTACTGATTTTAAACTTGCTCCAATTAGGCCTCTGCCTCCACTCTGTTTATCGTATTTTCCCTGGGCTCCAACACCACCAGTTGCTGCTCAGAATTGCCGTCTGCACAGTCAACACATGCTCCAGTGTTATTGGGGTTCTTTTTCAGCTGATCCCCTGCTGTGTGTCCGGCAATTTCTCCTGCTCTGTCCACATTCACACTACTACTGATTTTAAACTTGCTCCAATTAGGCCTCCGCCTCCACTCTGTTTCTAGTATTTGCTCTGGGCTCCAACACCGCCAGTTGCTGCTCAGAAGTGCCATCTGCACAGTCAACACATGCTCCAGTGTTATTGGGGTTCAGTAACATCAGCTGATCCCCTGCTGTGTGTCCGGCAATTTCTCCTGATCTGTCCACATTCACACTACTGCTGATATTAAACTTGCTCCAATAATGCCTCTGCCTCCTCTCTTTTCTAGTATTTACCCTGGGCACCAACACCGCCAGTTGCTGCTCAGAAGTGCCATCTGCACAGTCAACACATGCTCCAGTGTTATTGGGGTTTAGTAACGTCAGCTGATCCCCTGCTGTGTGTCCGGCAATTTCTTCTGCTCTGTCCACATTCACACTACTACTGATTTCAAACTTGCTCCAATTAGGCCTCTGCCTCCACTCTGTTTCTTGTATTTACCCTGGGCTCCAACACAACCTGTTGCTGCTCAGAAGTGCCGTCTGCACAGTCAACACATGCTCCCGTGTTATTGGGGTTCAGTATCGTCAGCTGATCCCCTGCTGTGTGTCCGGCAATTTCTCCTTTTCTGTCCACATTCACACTACTACTGATTTTAAACTTGCTCCAATTAGGCCTCTGCCTCAAGTCTGTTTCTAATATTTACCCTGGGCTCCAACAATGCCAGTTGCTGCTCAGAATTGCCATCTGCACAGCCAACACATGCTCCAGTGTTATTGGGGTTCAGTAACATCAGATGATCCCCTGGTTGGGTCCGGCAATTTCTCCTGCTCTGTCCACATTCACACTACTACTGATTTTAAACTTGCTCCAATAAGGCCTCTGCCTCCTCTCTTTTTCTAGTATTTACCCTGGGCTCCAACACCGCCAGTTGCAGCTCAGAAGTGCCGTCTGCACAGTCAACACATGCTCCAGTGTTATTGGGGTTCAGTAACGTCAGATGATCCCCTGCTGTGTGTCCGGCAATTTCTCCTGCTCTGTCCACATTCTTACTACTACTGATTTTAAACTTGCACCAATAAGGCCCCTGCCTCCACTCTGTATCTAGTATTTACCCTGTGCTCCAACACCACCTGTTGCTGCTCAGAAGTGCCATCTGCACAGTCAACACATGCTCCAGTGTTATTGGGGTTCAGTAACATCAGCTGATCAGCCGCTGTGTGTCCGGCAATTTCTCCTGCTCTGTCCACATTCACACTACTACTGATTTTAAACTTGTTCCAATTAGGTCTCTGCCTCCACTTTGTTTCTAGTATTTACCCTGGGCTCCAACACCGCCAGTTGCTGCTCAGAAGTGCCATCTGCACAGTCAACACATGCTCCAGTGTTATTGGGGTTCAGTAACGTCAGCTGATCCCCTGCTATGTGTCCGGCAATTTCTCCTGCTCTGTCCACATTCACACTACTACTGATTTTAAACTTGCTCCAATTAGGTCTCTGCCTCCACTTTGTTTCTAGTATTTACCTTGGGCTCCAACACCACCAGTTGCTGCTCAGAAGTGCCATCTGCACAGTCAACACATGCTCCAGTGTTATTGGGGTTCAGTAACGTCAGCTGATCCCCTGCTGTGTGTCCGGCAATTTCTCCTGCTCTGTCCACATTCACACTACTACTGATTTTAAACTTGCTCTAATTAGGTCTCTGCCTCCACTTTTTTTCTAGTATTTATCTTGGGCTCCAACACCACCAGTTGCTGCTCAGAAGTGCCATCTGCACAGTCAACACAGGCTCCAGTGTTGTTGGGGTTCAGTAACATCAGCTGATCCGCTGCTGTGTGTCCGAGAATTTCTCCTGCTCTGTCCACATTCACACTACTACTGATTTTAAACTTGCTCCAATTAGGTCTCTGCCTTCACTCTGTTTCTACTATTTACCTAGGGCTCCAACTCCGACAGTTGCTGCTCAGAAGTGCCATCTGCACAATCAACACATGCTCCAGTGTTATTCGGGTTCAGTAACGTCAGCTGATCCCCTGCTATGTGTCCAGCAATTTCTCCTGCTCTGTCCACATTCACACCCCTACTGATTTTAAACTTGCTCCAAATAGGCCTCTGCCTCCACTCTGTTTCTAGTATTTACCCTGGGCTCCAGCACCACCAGTTGTTGCTCAGAATTGCTGTCTGCACAGTCAACACATGCTCCAGTGTTATTGGGGTTTAGTAACGTCAGATGATCCCCTGCTGTGTGTCCGGCAATTTCTCCTGCTCTGTCCACATTCTTACTACTACTGAGTTTAAACTTGCACCAATAAGGCCCCTGCCTCCACTCTGTATCTAGTATTTACCCTGTGCTCCAACACCACCAGTTGCTGCTCAGAAGTGCCATCTGCACAGTCAACACATGCTCCAGTGTTATTGGGGTTCAGTAACATCAGCTGATCAGCCGCTGTGTGTCTGGCAATTTCTCCTGCTCTGTCCACATTCACACTACTACTGATTTTAAACTTGCTCCAATTAGGTCTCTGCCTCCACTTTGTTTCTAGTATTTACCCTGGGCTCCAACACCGCCAGTTGCTGCTCAGAAGTGCCATTTGCACAGTCAACACATGCTCCAGTGTTATTGGGGTTCAGTAACGTCAGCTGATCCCCTGCTGTGTGTCCGGCAATTTCTCCTGCTCTGTCCACATTCACACTACTACTGATTTTAAACTTGCTCCAATTAGGTCTCTGCCTCCACTTTGTTTCTAGTATTTACCTTGGGCTCCAACACCACCAGTTGCTGCTCAGAAGTGCCATCTGCACAGTCAACACATGCTCCAGTGTTATTCGGGTTCAGTAACGTCAGCTGATCCCCTGCTATGTGTCCGGCAATTTCTCCTGCTCTGTCCACATTCACACTCCTACTGATTTTAAACTTGCTCCAAATAGGCCTCTGCCTCCACTCTATTTCTAGTATTTACTCTGGGCTCCAATACCGCCAGTTGCTGCTCAGAAGTGCCATCTGCACAGTCAACACATGCTCCAGTGTTATTGGGGTTCAGTAACATCAGCTGATCCCCTGCTGTGTGTCCGGCAATTTCTCCTGCTTTGTCCACATTCACACTACTGCTGATATTAAACTTGCTCCAATAATGCCTCTGCCTCCTCTCTTTTCTAGTATTTACCCTGGGCACCAACACCGCCAGTTGCTGCTCAGAAGTGCCATCTGCACAGTCAACACATGCTCCAGTGTTATTGGGGTTTAGTAACGTCAGCTGATCTGTTGTGAATTTGGATTCTGGGCTCCCCCGGTGGCCGCTTGTGGAATTGGACTTGTCATCCTCTTTCCTGTTTCACCTGGTTCCATCAGTAGTGGGTGTCGCTATTTAAGCTCATTTCTCTGGTGGTTTCTTGCCGGTCAACAATGTTATCTGATGCCTCTCAGTGCTTGTTCCTGCTTCTGACAACTACTAGATAAGTTGGACTTTTGTCCATGTTTCGTTTTGCCTATTTGTTCCAGTTCACAGCTGAAGTTTTTGTTACTGTGTCTGGAAAGCTCTCGTTGATCAGGGATTGCTACTCTGGCGTTATGAGTTAATGCCAGAGTTTAAGGTAATCTCTGGATGGTGTTTTGTTAGTGTTTTTCTGCTGACCATGAAAGTATACTATCTGTCTTCTGCTATCTAGTAAGCGGACCTCAAATTTGCTAAGACTATTTTCCTGCTGCGTTTGTTGTTTCATCTGAACTCACCGTCATTATATGTGGGGGGCTACTGTCTTCTTTGGAATATTTCTCTAGAGGTGAGCCAGGTCTTATATTTCCCTCTGCTAGCTATTTAGGTCTTAGGCCAGAGCTGGGCATCTAGCAATAAATAGGAAATGCTACCTGGCTATTTCTAGTTGCGCGGCAGGCTTAGTTCATGGTCAGTATAGTTCCATCTTCCGAGAGCTTGTCCCTCTATAGGCTTTCTATGATCTCTGCCTGCAGAGATCATGACAGTTTGACCGGCCAATAAAGTGTTAAAGACCCAGGTTGAGAAAGGAGAGTTATAAGAAGTCTGCTGGAATTTTTTTTTTTTTTTTTTTTTCCTCCAGTTTGCCTTGCTGCAGTCTTTTTTCTCTCTCTCCTCCTAATCTCTGTATGGCTCTGTGTGCACCTGACAATAATGGATCTTCAGAGTGTAACTGCGGGTTTGAATAATCTCATCACGAAAGTACAAAATTTACAAGATTTTGTGGTACATGCTCCAGTATCTGAGCCGAGAATTCCTTTGCCGGAGTTCTTCACAGGGAATAGAGCTAGCTTCCAGAATTTCCGAAATAATTGTAAGCTTTATTTGTCCCTGAAGTCTCGTTCAGCTGGAGACCCTGCTCAGCAGGTTAGGATTGTGATTTCCTTGCTCAGGGGTGACCCTCAAGATTGGGCCTTCTCATTGCCAGCAGGGGATCCTGCGTTGCGCGATGTGGATGCGTTTTTTCTGGCCTTGGGCTTGCTTTATGAGGAACCTCATTTGGAACTTCAGGCAGAAAAAACTTTGATGGCACTATCTCAGGGGCAAGACGAAGCTGAGGTTTACTGCCAAAAATTCCGTAAATGGTCTGTGCTTACTCAGTGGAATGAGTGCGCCTTGGCGGCAACTTTCAGAGAAGGTCTCTCTGATGCCGTTAAGGATGTTATGGTGGGGTTCCCTGTGCCTGCAGGTCTGAATGAGTCCATGACAATGGCTATTCAGATTGATAGGCGTCTGCGGGAGCGCAAACCGGTGCACCATCTGGCGGTGTCTATGGAAAAGACGCCAGAAAGTATGCAGTGTGATAGAATTCTGTCCAGGAGCGAGCGACAGAATTTTAGACGGAAGAATGGATTGTGCTTCTATTGTGGGGATTCTACTCATGTTATATCAGCATGCTCTAGGCGTACAAAGAAGCTTGATAAGTCTGTTTCCATTGGCACCATTCAGTCTAAGTTTATTTTGTCTGTAACCCTGATTTGCTCTTTGTCATCCATTGCCACGGACGCCTATGTTGACTCTGGCGCCGCTCTGAGTCTTATGGATTGGTCCTTTGCCAATCGTTGTGGTTTTGATTTAGAGCCTTTGGAGACTCTTATTCCTCTGAAGGGGATTGACTCCACCCCATTGGCTAATAATAAACCACAATACTGGACACAAGTAACCATGCGTATCAATCCGGATCACCAGGAGATTATTCGTTTCCTGGTGCTGTATAATTTACATGACGATTTGGTACTGGGATTGCCATGGTTGCAGTCTCACAATCCAGTCTTGGACTGGAGAGCAATGTCTGTGTTGAGCTGGGGATGTAAGGGTATTCATGGGGACTTACCTTTGGTTTCTATTTCGTCGTCCATTCCCTCTGAAGTCCCTGAGTTCCTCTCTGATTATCAAGACGTCTTTGACGAACCCAAGCTTGGGTCGTTACCTCCGCACCGTGAGTGCGATTGTGCCATAGATTTGATACCGGGTTGCAAATATCCAAAGGGTCGTTTGTTTAATCTGTCTGTGCCGGAACATGCTGCTATGCGGGAATATATAAAGGAGTCTTTGGAAAAGGGACATATTCGTCCATCTTCTTCTCCCTTGGGAGCTGGGTTTTTCTTTGTCTCAAAAAAGGACGGCTCTTTGAGACCATGTATTGATTATCGGCTTCTGAATAAGATCACTGTTAAGTACCAATACCCATTGCCATTGCTTACTGATTTGTTTGCTCGTATAGAGGGTGCTAAGTGGTTCTCTAAAATTGATCTTCGTGGGGCGTATAATTTGGTGCGGATCAGGCAGGGGGATGAGTGGAAGACCGCATTTAATACGCCCGAGGGCCACTTTGAGTATTTGGTCATGCCTTTTGGTCTTTCTAATGCCCCTTCAGTTTTCCAGTCTTTTATGCATGATATTTTCCGCGATTTTCTGGATAAATTTATGATAATATATCTGGATGATATTCTGATTTTTTCTGATGACTGGGACTCTCATGTCCAGCAGGTCAGGAGAGTTTTTCAGGTTCTGCGGTCTAATTCTTTATGTGTGAAGGGGTCTAAGTGCGTTTTTGGGGTCCAGAAAATTTCCTTTTTGGGGTATATTTTTTCTCCCTCTTCCATTGAGATGGATCCCGTCAAGGTGCAAGCTATTTGTGACTGGACTCAGCCCTCCTCTCTTAAGGGTCTTCAGAGATTTTTGGGCTTTGCCAACTTTTACCGCCGATTTATTGCTGGTTTTTCGGATGTCGTTAAACCACTGACTGATTTGACCAGACATGGCGCTGATGTTGCTAATTGGTCCCCTCATGCTGTAGAGGCCTTTCAGGAGCTTAAGCACCGTTTTGCCTCTGCCCCTGTGTTACGTCAGCCTGATGTGAATCTGCCTTTTCAGGTTGAGGTTGACGCTTCGGAGATCGGAGCTGGGGCAGTGTTGTCGCAGAAAGGTTCCGACTGCTCCGTCATTAGGCCTTGTGCCTTCTTTTCTCGCAAATTTTCGCCCGCAGAGCGGAATTATGATGTTGGGAATAGGGAGCTTTTGGCCATGAAGTGGGCGTTTGAGGAGTGGCGCCATTGGCTAGAGGGGGCTAAGCATCAGGTGGTGGTATTGACTGACCACAAAAATTTGATTTATCTTGAGACTGCCAGGCGCCTGAATCCTAGACAGGCGCGCTGGTCTTTATTTTTTTCTCGCTTTAATTTTGTGGTGTCATACCTACCGGGTTCTAAGAATGTTAAGGCAGATGCCCTTTCTAGGAGTTTTGACCCGGACTCTCCTGGTAATACTGAACCCACAGGTATCCTTAGGGAGGGAGTAATTTTGTCGGCCGTTTCTCCTGATCTGCGGCGGTCCTTGCAAGAGTTTCAGGCGGATAGACCGGATCGTTGTCCGCCTGATAGACTGTTTGTTCCGGATGATTGGACCAGTAGAGTCATCTCTGAGGTACATTCTTCTGCATTGGCAGGTCATCCCGGAATTTTTGGTACCAGGGATTTGGTGGCAAGATCCTTCTGGTGGCCTTCCCTGTCACGAGATGTGCGAGTCTTTGTGCAGTCATGTGACATTTGTGCTCGGGCCAAGTCTTGTAGTTCTCGGGCTAGCGGACTGCTGTTGCCCTTGCCTATTCCTAAGAGGCCTTGGACACACATCTCGATGGATTTTATTTCAGATCTGCCTGTTTCCCAGAAGATGTCTGTCATCTGGGTGGTCTGTGACCGTTTCTCTAAAATGGTCCATTTGGTTCCTCTGCCCAAGTTGCCTTCTTCTTCTGAGTTGGTTCCTCTGTTTTTTCAGAATGTTGTCCGATTGCACGGTATTCCTGAGAATATTGTTTCTGACAGAGGTACCCAATTTGTGTCTAGATTTTGGCGGGCATTCTGTGCTAGGATGGGCATAGATTTGTCTTTTTCATCTGCTTTTCACCCTCAGACTAATGGCCAGACCGAGCGGACTAATCAGACCCTGGAGACATATCTGAGGTGTTTTGTCTCTGCTGACCAGGATGATTGGGTTGCTTTTTTGCCATTGGCAGAGTTCGCCCTCAATAATCGGGCCAGCTCTTCCACCTTGGTGTCCCCGTTTTTCTGTAATTCGGGGTTTCACCCTCGATTTTCCTCCGGTCAGGTGGAATCCTCGGATTGTCCTGGAGTGGATGCGGTGGTGGAGAGATTGCATCACATCTGGGGGCAGGTTATGGACAATTTGAAGTTGTCCCAGGAAAAGACTCAGCGTTTTGCCAACCGTCATCGTCGTGTTGGTTCTCGGCTTTGTGTTGGAGATTTGGTGTGGTTGTCTTCTCGTTTTGTCCCTATGAGGGTCTCTTCTCCTAAGTTTAAACCTCGGTTCATCGGCCCTTATAGAATATTGGAGATTCTTAATCCTGTTTCTTTCCGTTTGGACCTCCCTGCGTCCTTTTCCATTCATAACGTTTTTCATCGGTCGTTGTTGCGCAGGTATGAGGTACCTGTTGTACCTTCAGTTGAACCTCCTGCTCCGGTGTTGGTTGAGGGTGAGTTGGAGTACGTTGTGGAGAAAATTTTGGACTCTCGTGTTTCCAGACGGAGACTCCAGTATCTGGTCAACTGGAAGGGTTACGGCCAGGAGGATAATTCTTGGGTCAATGCATCTGATGTTCATGCTTCTGATCTTGTTCGTGCCTTCCATAGGGCTCATCCTGGTCGCCCTGGTGGATCTGGTGAGGGTTCGGTGCCCCCTCCTTGAGGGGGGGGTACTGTTGTGAATTTGGATTCTGGGCTCCCCCGGTGGCCGCTTGTGGAATTGGACTTGTCATCCTCTTTCCTGTTTCACCTGGTTCCATCAGTAGTGGGTGTCGCTATTTAAGCTCATTTCTCTGGTGGTTTCTTGCCGGTCAACAATGTTATCTGATGCCTCTCAGTGCTTGTTCCTGCTTCTGACAACTACTAGATAAGTTGGACTTTTGTCCATGTTTCGTTTTGCCTATTTGTTCCAGTTCACAGCTGAAGTTTTTGTTACTGTGTCTGGAAAGCTCTCGTTGATCAGGGATTGCTACTCTGGCGTTATGAGTTAATGCCAGAGTTTAAGGTAATCTCTGGATGGTGTTTTGTTAGTGTTTTTCTGCTGACCATGAAAGTATACTATCTGTCTTCTGCTATCTAGTAAGCGGACCTCAAATTTGCTAAGACTATTTTCCTGCTGCGTTTGTTGTTTCATCTGAACTCACCGTCATTATATGTGGGGGGCTACTGTCTTCTTTGGAATATTTCTCTAGAGGTGAGCCAGGTCTTATATTTCCCTCTGCTAGCTATTTAGGTCTTAGGCCAGAGCTGGGCATCTAGCAATAAATAGGAAATGCTACCTGGCTATTTCTAGTTGCGCGGCAGGCTTAGTTCATGGTCAGTATAGTTCCATCTTCCGAGAGCTTGTCCCTCTATAGGCTTTCTATGATCTCTGCCTGCAGAGATCATGACACTGATCCCCTGCTGTGTGTCCGGCAATTTCTTCTGCTCTGTCCACATTCACACTACTACTGATTTCAAACTTGCTCCAATTAGGCCTCTGCCTCCACTCTGTTTCTTGTATTTACCCTGGGCTCCAACACAACCTGTTGCTGCTCAGAAGTGCCATCTGCACAGTCATCACATGCTCCTGTGTTATTGGGGTTCAGTAACGTCAGCTGATCCCCTGCTGTGTGTCCTGCTGTCTTCTGTTATCTGGGCCGTTCTGCTTGTCTTCTGCAATTTCCTGGGCACTTCTCAATGTAAGTCTATGAGAGCTAGAATGAGGCTCTCATAGACTTACTCTGAGAGCTTATGACCATTAGTTCTGACTTCCGGCCAATCATGAACTGCGATCACAAGATGGCAGAATTGGACCAGAATTGCGCCATGTACAGCAGAAGACGGCGGCTAGTAAGTATGTAACTGGAGTCAGGGAACAGGCATTAGCGATACCACAGGGTTGATAGGGTGCTGTGAAATAAGATAAATGCTGAAGTGCTGCTTTAAAGGTGTCTTTACGCAATTCCGTTCTCCCAAATACATCATGTAGATTTGAGCTAAAATTTGCTCTAATTTCTTCTTTGAGTAAGGACTCACTCATGTCATACGTGTATGTGAAAAAATGAATGGATTTTCTTCATTGTTTTGGATCCAAGTTTCATCAGTGTTTTTACATCAGTGTTTCTTCAGTGATTTTCTCCTATCCAAAAAAAAAATTGCAAACCTTCTCTGACCCATTGCAATGTTTATAATGGACAGCACACTGATTGTGTAGCAAGAAGGACCGGGTCAGTTATGCCTCTCCCAGGTCGGTTCTAGAACTATTGGGGCTGTCACCATTGTTGCTGGGGGAAAAGCTTTCTGACCCGAACAGACCTTTGCACTCAACTGTAGGGGGAGTGTCAGGGATAAAAGGGTCGCTGCGCTGGAAAGCAGGACACTTGGCGTGAAGACAGAGCGCACAGCAGGAGATGGTTAATTAACTCTCCGTGGGGAGACGCGATAGTCCAGGCCTGCGCTGCAGCTCCCCAGCCCTTGACTGTGAGGACCGCATATCTGTGTGCCCACTCACCCCTGTAACTGGGAATCCGTCCTGCACCGTTTCACTTACTGCCATGAGTGTGCAGCCTGAGTCACACCAGCTGAATCATACAGAGCCAGGTAGCATCATCTCCGCCTCCGCCATTGAACTGAGACATATTCCGGTGGTACTGCAGACTACTTCACAGCACGGACATCATCCCGGTAACCCAGGACCTCGCCTCAGAGAGCCAGGATACACGACTTCCATCAGGAGACAGTGCATCTACTTTCTTCAGGATCAAGCCAGAGACTCCACGCGTCACTTACAGTGCCGCCGACAGGCCAGAAACTATCGGACTTTTAAGTTTACCTATTTCATAACCGTTTGTTCCTACCCTGACATAATATCCAGTGTAACTCTCCTCTTAACCATTTCTCTCCCTGCGTGGAGTATCCCCTGTAATAAACCCTTTAACTCTTGCTATGCCTCCTGCTCGTCTAACAGCACGGAGGCGGCAGACAAAGCAGTTGGAATGAGCCCTAGGTCCAGTATCTCTCTGGGGACAATGTTGAACAATCTCCCTAAGTTTACAAGGAATAATACCATGTTATGGAGCTGGGCTGAGCGCAGGAGGGGGATGATGAGGATGCCTCCCATGATCCCAGCATTAGATAGAGAAGCCAGAGACTCAGTCATGTTACGACCCTCCAGGGAACAAGACACCTTTAAGTGCTACACATTTTGGAGGAGACTCATGAGGACCCCACGGTCGTAGGGGAGTTATGAATGCATTTATTTAGTCGTATGCAAAGGGACAGGGAGATGGTGACTCAGTACATAAACGCTCTCCAGGAGATCCATACTGCTATCATAAGAAAAGATGGCATAGGCGTAGGACCGAATGACGTAATTTTGCAAGATCAGTTGGTGACAGGCTTGCGGGACATGCTGACGAAACAGGCTTTGCGGGAGCGCTTGCGGTTAAATACTCGTATGACCTTTTCTGAGATAGGAAGCAAAGCACGCACACGCGAGCAAGAGCAGGGGGTGACAGTCCCAGTAGGGAAGGTCCGGAGCGGAGAGGTATCTGTAAACATGATCACCGAACCACAATGGGTGGAGGATTTGCGGAAGGAAATCCAAGATATTCGAGGAGAGTTGGCTGATGCAAAGAAGAAATCAGTAGGTACTTCGAATCCGCCATGGGGCAGAGATGGCCACGAACCTTGCCGCGAAACAAGGATGTTCCATCGTGAGAGACCCCTCACCTGTTACAATTGTGGAAAAATTGGACATTTGGCTCAGGAGTGCCCATGATGGGGTAGGTCCCTTCAATGTCGTCCGTTAAACTAGAGAGCTCCGAGCTTGGCGGATGCCGCCCGGAGCCTGAGCAGTCATGAAGGAGTGACATAAGTCCCACAAATCTAGTCTCTATGTGCCTCCTTGTCTGGGCCGAACTGGACGGTCGAGCTCACAGGTGACTGAAACTTACTTTCGGCTACACTTTCCTGAAACAATGCGGACTGAGTGGGGCCCAGTGATAAAACTGATAGCTGCCAATTACTTGCCCCTCCGGGTCGCAGGGGTGGTCTGGATGCAATTAACCATCTGTGGCAAAGATCTGGGTCGGAAGGGAGTACTGTTGACCAGTGGAGAAGAAGGTATCGGACATGCCATCACCCTGGGAATGAATGTGCTGAAGGAGTTCAGGAGTCTGCTCGTCAATGAGCCCTCAGATGTAACCCTGAAACAGTGGAGTCCGCACACTCCCCAAAGAAGAGTGTTCCAACAGTTAATCCGCATGGCTCAAGTACAGGAATCCTCCAGTGGTGAAGGAATGTTGGGAAAAGTGATTTTCCCAGCCTTTGCTAAACTCATTCTGCCACCAGGACACATCGTGTTTACTCTGCCTGTATGGGCTTGTACCCCGCTAGAAGGAGTTGAGATCCAGATTGAACCAGCTACTATGGAACAACCACCCCCAGGACTCCTTGTGGCGGGAACACTAGCCATTGTACTTGTCGGGATGGTCGCAGTACTCTGTGTCAATTTTGCAGAAGGTAACATCACGCTAACTCCCAGATGTGAAGTGGCTCGAATTATGGGCATGCCGGAAGAAGTGATACCACCTCAGGCCGTGCAGTTGACGGTGAAGCAGGGGGACCCTTGGACCGTGGCTGTGGATACGTCTCTGAGACCGGAACCCCAGCATATCCAGGAAGGTCCAAGGCAGCAAAAGAAAAAATGGAACGCACTCACCAGTCTGACCCGTAGAAGCGCCTGTGTGCGTGAAACGGCCGTCATCCTTCATCCTCCACACCCCTCCCTGCTAAGTTTGTCCATGTTCGAATAAAGGATCAGAATTATCAGACTGGTGAGTGCGTTCTATTTTTTCTTTTGCTGTCTTGGATATTTCATGTTTGAACTTTCACTGGATACTGCACCAGACCGTCTGTCATACAGGGTCCATTACATCACTGCAGCACTGTTTGGCAATTGGACATGGTGGCCTAGGTAACGCAGCTGTGTGGAGGTGCCACTCCTGTTCATATCCAGGAAGGTTGTCGTATATTGGAGCAGATGCGGGTTGAGCTGACAGACCTTACTCCGCTACAGATCCAGCAAGTGGAAGCTCTACTGGGGCGATATAAAGATGTGTTCACACACCATGTGGATGATTTCGGCTGCACTACAGCAATTACACATGAGATACTGATTGGGAATGCAGCGCACATAAGGGAGCGGTATTGACAAATTCCACCACAATTATATCAAAAGGTGAAAGGTATGCTAACTCAGATGCTGCAGAAGGGCGTCATAAGGGACAGTCAAAGTCCGTGGGCCACCCCCATTGTGCTAGTGCGAAAGAAGGATGGCACTCTGTGTTTCTGTGTAGACTATCGTAAACTCAAAGCCTGCACCGTGCGAGATTCCTATCCGTTACCCAGGATTGAAGAATCTTTGTCTGCACTAGGAAAGGCCAAATTCTTTTCATCGCTGAATCTAGCCAGTGCCTACTGGCAAGCACTGATGTCAGAGCAGGATCGGCCAAAAGCAGCCTTTATACTTCCTATGGGACTGTATGAATTCAACCGGATGCCGTTCAGTTTGGCCAACAACCCTGGAAAGATTCAACGATTGATAGAGAGGTGTTTAGGCAATTTAAACTTTGAAGCCACACTCATCTATTTAGATGACATCATAGTCTATGCCGCTTCATTTGAGGACCATCTACAAAGACTGGAACAGGTGTTGATTCACCTTCAAAGACACGGTGTAAAAGTGAAGCCTCAGAAATGTCATGTGTTTCGCACCCAAATAGAGTACCTGGGTCATGTTGTTTCTGCTGAAGGAATGAAACCATCATGGGAGAAAATTGCTGCAGTACAGGATTGACCTACCCTGACGAAGGTGAAAGATGTCCGAGGATTCTTGTGGCTGACCGGGTATTATCGACGCTTCATGAAGAATTTTACCCGCATAGTAAGCCCTCTGCTGGAACTGTTAAAGGGAGTACCCTTAGGCGCCAAGAACTGGACTATTCAGTGGGGAGAACAGCAACAAAAGGCATTTCAAGATCAGAAGAAGGCGTTGACAGAAGCACCTGTGTTGGCTTATGCGGACTTCTCTCAACCATTCATTCTCCACACCGATGGAAGCTTGCATGGATTTTGGGCTGTGTTGTCACAGACGCAGGATGGGAGAGAGAAGGTGATCGCGTATGTTAGTCGGTCCCTTCATGATTCCGAATGAAATCCTGACAATTGCAGTTCCTTCAATCTAAAGCTGCTGGCGTTGGTGTGGGCTATAGCGGAGAAGTTTGTGGAATACCTATCCAGGTCTGAAGTATTGGTGCGTACCGATAGCAACCCTTTGGCTCATTTGGAAAATGCAAAACTAGCAGCTCAGGAACAAAGATGGGTGGCTAGAATGGCAAAGTTTCAACATAAAATCGCCTACAAAAGAGGGGCTGAGAATACTCATATGGATGCCTTATCCAGAGTGAAACATGGACGACCGGGGAAAAACAGAGATGAGGAATTAGAAGAGGAGATGCCCAGGTTCCGAGATTCTGCCCGGACAGCGGTAGCCATGTAGGAGCACGTGCAAGTGTTGGCCCGGGAGAGTGTCTTGGGCGATCCCGTGATGAGTGGGTTCGGTTACAGCAGGAAGATGGGGAACTTGACCAACTAAGACAGTGGGTGACGTCTAAGCAACTTCCTAATCAAGGAGAGAGAAATACCCTGTCTCCAGAGACTCTGTGGATTTTTCGACAATGGAAAAGACTTCAAATGAAAATTGGACTGCTGTATCGGAAGTTCCAACTACAACGGGAACTAGGTGTCACCTGGCAGGTGGAATTCCGGAGAAGCTGTTACCTATGGTGGCTACAGAGGCACATGAAAGGGGAGCACACTTCGGCCAAGAGAAAACCTTTCAGTGGTTACAGTGATTAATATACCATCCTCGACTGAAGGCCATAGTGGAAGAGGCCTGTTGGCTATGCAGGAGATGTGGGTTGGCAAAACCACCATAGCAGAGAGCTCCTACACAAACCATCATGACGTCTGCTCCTTTGGAGGTTCAAATGATAGACTACCGGACTATTGGGCCAGCTCATCAAGGGTACAAGCATTGTTTGGTGATGGCGGACCACTTCACAAAGTTTTCTATCATGACCCCAACACGTGATCAAACTGCTGAATCTGCTGCGCCCGTTTATGAAATTCAGCCTGAAGGGGAAAAGAACACCACTCATATAGTTCATCGGAATATGCTTTGGCCCTGTCTGTCAAAGGATCCTGATCAAGTGGAAGAGGTGCAAGCTGTGCCTGAAGTACCTTCACCAGGTGTAGTATATTGTGAAGAGGAAGAAAGTCCTGAACGGCCACCCGAAGATCTACGGGAGGAACAAGTACCTGAAGTTCCCGAAGAGTCTGCCCCAGGGGGAATGGACGCACTACGGCGACGCAATTACTACTTCTGACTTACGGTGCACCAAACGAACAATAGCCGGAATACCCCCCAATCGATACAATCAGGACCAATTTATTTGGCATCAAACTGTCCAGGAAAAAGAAGACTGCCAGCATGTTTGCAAGAACACTGGCCTGTGGAATGGCGAGCAAAAGGAGAGTTGGAGTGTGGGAAGATGGACCAGGCCAGTGATGCCTCTCCCAGGTTGGTACCGGAACTATCGGGGCTGTCACCATTGTTGCTGGGGGGAAAACTTTCTTATATTGACAGACCTTTGCACTCAACTGTAGGGGGAGCGTCAGGGATAAAAGGGTCGGTGCGCGGGAAAGCGGGACACTTGGTGGGAACAGAGTGCGCAGCAGAAGGTTAATTCACTCTCCGTGGGGTGATGCACAGCAGCTCCCCAGCCCTTGAGCACACTGACTGTGAGGAACTTATCTTTGTGTGCCCACTCACCCTGTCTCTGGGAATCCATCCAGTACCGTTCCACTTACTACCATGAGTGCACGGCCTAAGTCAGATCAGCTGAATCATACAGAGCCGGGTAGCGTCATCCCCGCCTCCGCCACTGAACTGAGACACATTCCGGTGGTACTGCTGACTACTTCATAGCACCAACGTCATCCCGTTAAACCATGACCTCGCCTCGGAGAGCCAGGATACACCCCTTCCATCAGGAGACAGTGCATCAGCTTTCTTCAGGATCAGGCCAGAGACTTCACGTGTCACTTACGGTGCCACCGTGGGACTTCAAGCTTCGAGCTTCGATAGGCCGGAAACAATCGGACTGATAAGTTTACCTGTTTCATAACTGTTTGTTCCTATCCTGACATAATATCCAGTGTAACTCCCATCTTAACCCTTTCTCTCTCAGAGTGGAGTATCCCCTGTAATAAACCCTTTAAGGCTACGTTCACATTTGCGGTCAGCGCCGCAGCGTCGGGCGCCGCAGCGGCGCCGCATGCGTCATGCGCCCCTATATTTAACATGGGGGCGCATGGACATGCGTTGTGCTGCGTTTTGCGCCGCATGGCCGCAAGCGTTGGACGCAAGAAACGCATCAAGTTGCATTTTTTTTGCGTCCAACTTTCGGCCAAAAACGACGCATGCGCCGCAAAACGCAGCGTTTTAGCGTGCGTTTTGCCGCGTTTTTGTTTGCGTTGTGCGCTGCGGCGCCGACGCTGCGGCGCACAACGCAAATGTGAACGTAGCCTAACTCTTGCTCTGCCTCCTGCTTGTCACTACATCCCTCATCCCTGCTATTCTACAATTGCACATGACAACTGTCATGATTTTCACAGACACATATACTTCTATAGGATATTTTGATCAAAAATGGACACATCTCAGGGATTTTTGTCTTTTTTCAGACACGTAGTCACCAAAAAATATGGACATGTGAATGTTCCATAGACTATAATGTGAACATGTTCTATCTGTGAAGAACACAGCTAGAACACATACTGAAATATGGATGGAAGAACGTGGCTTTATTGTAAATTTGTTGGCCTAATTGAAACCTTGCTCCATTCCAGTAAACCCTGGCCATATTATATCTACCGTTTGAAAACTGAAATGAGGAGAAAAGGTTCATATTATGGCAGAATTACTTACATTGATATAATTCAGGGAAAAGGCAATTTAAACATATTTAGGTTGATGGTCATGCAGCTTTCATTACCAAGAAAAACTGTTTAGAGGGTCCTTATGACACTCTATAATGTTTTTATCATTTGCCTTTGTCGTATCTCAGCCTATTTAAATATTCTGGAGCTAAGCCAGAAAGTCTTTATCTCAAACTAAATGTCAAAAGATAAAATGTGCTGTCAAGAGCTGGTGTCACATTTTTTGACTTGTATAGTCTATTTAAGGAGCACTGTAGCTGTCCTTATTATTCCAGCTATACTGTACTTTTTAGGACAATGCACACCAGCTACCAGACACTAGGTTATCCCGTGTATGAGACTGGTATTACTTTGTGTCCCTCTGTCTCTGTAGCTCTTATGTATATTTAGGTTGCACTATTTTAAGCTGCAAGAATGAGGAAGTTTTTCTGAAATAAGTACTAGATCTGATGTAGTTCTGTTAAACTGGAAACCTCCAAATTGTTTTCTATACAGAATCCAGCATGAAATGTTATGTTTTTGTTTGCCTCGTTGTAACACAAACTAATACTTCTGGTCTTGGGTTAGTTGATAATTTAGGGTATGAATTTATTGGTCAGGATATGTAGATGAGCTCTCATACATCTTTTTAGCACTGACATGCTTGCTTGTCACAATTACCCTAACTTCTTTCAATTTGGTTTGAAAGGGAACCTGACATCAGAATTTCGCACATTAAGCTGACCGCATGGTCCTGTTGTCAATGTAAATCCATAATAGAGATTATTTTTAATTTAGATTTTGCTTAGCTGTTGCCTTATAATAAATTCATATATAAAATGTGCTTACTGGTATAAAAATCCGATGCCCCAAGTCATCGGGGCGTCATTGCTTCCTTTGCGAGTCCCAGAGTCATCCTGTTGATGACGCCCATGTATTTGAATTGATCGCTCCATGGGCTGGTTTCCTAAAATAAGACAGAGGAGGATCAAAGGAAAAATATTTTCCAGAAGTAATTGCTGAGGTTTTGTTTAATTGTCTTGTGTGCAATATTCTACTTTAGACACTATGTCTTGTCTTTACTAGCTGGGGATGCAATAGAGTTCAGTTCAAAGAGGCAAATGCTGCTTTTGCAGAGGTCGTCTTTTGTAGATATGCAAAGGAAACCTAACCTCTGAATTTCCGCACAGTGGCTCCATGCTGAGAATTAAGACGTCTTGTGCATATATACTAATACAGCTACACATTGCCTAGCTAAGCTTTCTATTTAGTGTCTGCATAATACCACCATATACGACTGAAATAATGCAGCCTATATTAAACTACCATAAAATACCCAAACAATATAACATATTCAAATAAAATTAATAATAGTGCTCGTGGTTTCGGTGTGAATTTTAATCTAGGTTTAAAGGTGACCATATTTGATTGTCTAGGATGACAAAAAAGCTAATGGAGTTTAGAGTAGTGAGATAACTCCCATTGGTGTCGCATTCAGAGCCTCGATAGGATTTTGGGGGCTTCTGCAAGTGTCAAATTTGCCACCAGTTACATAAGGGATCTAAACTTATTAAAAAAGGTGAAAACAAAACTTTAGTAGTTCCCAAACCGCTAACAAATCTATTCCATTAAAATATGATCTGGAATGCTGCTTTGTTGCAGGCAGTGACCGGTCTAATCATATGATTGTTGGTAAGGATAAGTGGAGTGAAGCAGCACTTCATAAAGAGCTATTATATCTTTGTGTAAGGGTAAACTGTGCATGGAAACCTGCAGCTCTTAATAGCTTTTCATGGAGAGACTTTGTGCAAGCTACTCCAGTAAAAGAGCATCCGCCAGTATAGAATGAGTGTGTAGGAAGTGGACCAGAATAGTAGTCTCTCTTGCGTGTCCAGGCTGGAACTGTTGGGACTGTCATCATTATTGCTGGGGGAAGCACTTTCTAACCGAAATAGACCTTTGCACCTGACTGCTGGGGGCGGGTGTGATATAAAAGAGTCTGCACGCGTGGAAATAGGGTTTTTGGTGGGTACCCAGCGTGCGCTGCAGGAGAAGATTGACTCCCTCTCCACCGACTGACGTCAATTGACACGACTGCTTTGCAGCGCTCCATCCCCCACGCTCATAGACTGTGCATTTGTAAGGAGGTGTACCAAGTCAACGGTCCCTTTTGCGTGTCTGGGCCGGAACTGTCGGGAATGTCACCAGTATTACAGGGGGAAGAGGTTCTGAACACCTAGCTGGTGGGGGCGGGTCTGACATAAATAGCAGTGTGAGCGGGAAGACGACACACTTGGCGGGAATCGAGCTTGTGAGCAATGAGACAGTTGACTCCCTCTCGACGGACCCATGCCAGCTAGCTGTGCCTGTATTCCCGGCTAGCAAGACTGCCGACACGTTCTACCCAGAGAGACATCTGCACCAGGTAGTGACCTGTATAGAGTACATACCTTGGCTCCGCTCACCACCGCGGAGGTCCCACTTAGTCCCATCCTTGCGGTGCCTGTTAAGGACTGGTCTTTGCCTGTGTCTGTGTCCGCTGGACTGTATGCTTCTACTGTGACCAGGTCTACTGAACTTTCTGCTTCTTCCACTGTGCCGCCGACCTTCAACTCTACCCCACCATGTACCTGATTAGGAGATCACGTGTTAAAGGACCCAGAGGATTAGTCATTGCAAGGAGACAGCGCATCACCATTCTGGGGAACTGGATCGAAGATATCTCACGCCGCCTGCAGTGCGGCCGAGGGATCTTCCAGCCACTTTCCTCCACCAAACAATGACTGATAAGTTAACCTGTTATTATCTTCTGCATTTGACTTTCCCCATCCACAAATTCACATACTTTACCCCCCTGCTTGTACTATCACTGTTTGATATAAAGAACCTGTTAACCCTTGCTCTGCCTGCTGTGTGTCACTGCATCCTACGAACCTGCTAACATCCTACACATTACCCGAGACTAATTCGCCATTACTCCCCGGCCTTAACAGCACTAACCGGTCAGTACATCTGACACCTTCTGTCCCTCCTTGCAGCGCTGCTCCGGCGTTGCACACAGTTCATAGTGGGGAGACTGCAGCCTCCAGTCTGGGACTATGTACATCTTTAGCCATGCAGCAGACCTTTCCCCATTCAGCACCTTGTTCCAGGATCACAAGACCACAGGAAAGAAGAACAGGACGCTTTGCTGCCGTACAGAGACAGTGCTACACTTTCCTTCAGGACTGGCTCAGAGACTTCACGTGCCACCTACGGCGCCATTGTGGGATTTTCCAACCTCCATCATCCAGGAACCAGAGACTGATAACTTAACCTGTTATTTCATCCGTTGTAGTTACTCTGTTGCTTTATATACATCGTGGGCCTGTATATTTACACCCCCCTTACTCCCTGCGTGGAGTATTTACTGTTGAGCCATATATATATATGATAATAATAATCTTTATTTTTATATAGCGCTAACATATTCCGCAGTGCTTAAGAGTTTGCACACATTATCATCGCTGTCCCTGATGGGGCTCACAAGCTAAATTCCCTAACAGTGTTTTTGGAATGTGAGAGGAAACCGGAGTACCCGGAGGAAACAAACGCAAACACGGGGAGAACATATAAATTGATGTTTTCCGTGGTGGGATCTGAACCCAGGACCCCAGCACTGCAAGGCTGCAGTGCTATCCACTGAGCCACCGTGTTAACTCTTGCTCTGCCTCCTGCTCATCACTGCATCCCACGTTACTGCTAGTACCTTACAATTGCTCAAAACAATTTCAGGTGCTCGGTGCACCCTTGGTGTGGCTAAGAATTTAAGTGCACCAGTGGAGCTACTTGTTTTCCATTAATCGCTGTTCTTGTCTGGCTCTATGTAGTCACCTCTGTCAATCAAAGAAGTGGGTGTGGGGGGTGGATATAGAAGGAAAGTAAGTGGGAAGGTGCACTTAAATTTTTGGCGACTGCAATGCTGCACTGAGCAACTGCACTTGGTTTGAACAGTCATTATATACTGACAGACTCTCTTTAAAAGTTTCCAGGGGGCCCTGGCCTTCACTGTTTAACTCATATATGGGAACTGCCCCAGTGTAAGATGCCAAGTCGTGGGTGAGCTTCTGGTCCTAGCTCTGGCTCTGAGCTCTGGCATCCTACAGACAACACGTGTCCCTCTTCTTGTGTACTGCTGTGTGTCAAGTGCATCACACTTACTTCAGGGCTGCAGTCCTCCATTGGCTCCAGGGTTCCATCTTAGGGCTGTACGGTGGCTCAGTTGTTAGCACTGTTGCCTTGCAGCGCTGGGGTCTTGGGTTCAAATAACACCAAGGACAACATCTGAGTTTGTATGTTCTCCCCGTGTTTGCGTGGGTTTCCTCTGGGTACTTCGGTTTCCTCCCACACTTCAAAGACATACTGATAGCGAATCCTGATTATGAGCTATTCTTGGGACAGCAATGATAATGTATTTCTCCCACAGTCGCGCAAGAAGAACATGTCCCCAGGCCCAATGTCTATCTCGAGATTCTCCGGCTGGCAAAAGGGGACTCAGCTGAGGGGTTCTCTGGCGATCCTCTGCCCTGAGGCTCATGCTGTCCCTAGCAGCCTCTGACCTGAGTCTGCTACTTATCACTGCTCACAACTCACTGACTGTCACTTCCTGGACTTGCCACTAACACTCTCCCTCCCCTCCCTCTACTGGGCCAGCTGTTACAGTTAACCCTACCTAGGCTAAATGGCAACTACAGGGCGTTCTACTTTCAGAAATGCACGTTCAACCTCTTTTTAGTGTCAGGGAGCAAGCCATCACTTCCACCACTCCTTCATTCCCTCACACTTTAATTGTGGTCGTCCTTGACCACACCAGACCTACAAAGGAGCTAGTGCAAGTATTCTATCATCATAAAACATTATAAAACATCAAACTCAAGACTAATCTTGATGTTTTATTCCTCAAGGCGATCTAGCTCTACTTGATTAAGGGCCTCAGAACAGCACGTATGACAGTCCATAATCATAAAACTTTTAGTAGCACCAATGCTTCTTGGTAAGGATCCTGAAAACAAAGTCTACAAGTCCAAGTTATCAACAGAGTCCCTAGAGTAACACAGTTCAGGAAACTTCTCTATTATTGAGGGTAACAAACTGTCAAGAAGCACCAGTGTCAGCGATTCCAGCAGAAACTTGCTCTTGTTATTTGCACCTCAAAAACATTTCTAGAATTTTACCTTTTCTTACTTTTGACTTTGCAAAAACTCTTACTTTTGCTCTTATTCATTCTCGTCTAGACTATTGTAACTCTCTATTAATCGGTCTCCCTCTTACCAAACTCTCCCCTCTCTAATCTGTCTTGAATGCTGCAGTCAGGATCATATTCCTCACCAACCGTTACACCGATGCCTCTACCTTGTGCCAGTCATTGCACTGGTTACGCATCCAATCCAGAATTCAATATAAACTTATCACTCTCACCCACAAAGCACTCCATGGTTCAGCACCACCCTACATCTCCTCCCTCATCTCAGTCTACCACCCTACCCTTGCCCTTCATTCTGCTAATGACCTGAGGTTAGCATCCTCAATAATCAGAACCTCCCACTCCCATCTCCAAGACTTCTCACGTGCTGCGCCAATACTTTGGAATGCACTACCCAGGATAATTTGATTAATCCCCAATACCCACAGTTTTAAGCATGCCCTAAAAGCACATTTGTTCAGACTGGCCTACCGCCTCAAAACATTTACTGTAATTATCCCTGTGTTGCCCATTCAAAATTTTCACCATTACCAGGCTCCTCGTATCATCTTCTCACACACTTCATGCCTTTAATACCCCTCTGTGTCTGTACTTTTACATATTCTGGCTGATAACAGGTTCATGCAGCATTACATGAACACCCGATTTCTTACATTATAGCTGGTCAGAACGATGAAATCAATTGTTACCATCCACCTTTCGTGTCTCCCCTATTTCCTCATAGATTGTAAGCTTGCGAGCAGGGCCCTCATTCCTCTTGGTATCTATTGATTTTTGTGATTATTGTTATGCTGTAATGTCTTTTATTGTCTGTACAAGTCCCCTCTAAAATGTAAACTGCTGCGGAATATGTTTGCACTATAGAAATAAAATTATTATTACTACTAGTTGGCCCGTGTGAAATTTTCGCACATTGGTTGTCGGGGGCGAACGCAATTTCAGGAAAATCAAGCTGGTCAAATGTAAATGTATTTAATGAGATGATGAACACAGAGAGGTATGTGTCTCACTGACATATATACACTGCTCAAAAAAATAAAGGGAACACTAAAATCCCACATCAAAGATATCACTGAATGAAATATTCCAGTTGTAAATCTTTATTAATTTAATAGTGGAATGTGTTGAGAACAATAAAACCTAAAACTTATCAATGTAAATCACCACTAATATCCCACGGAGGTCTGGAATTGGAATGATGCTCAAAATCAAAGTGGAAAATGAAGTTACAGGCTGATCCAACTTCAGTGGAAATGCCTCAAGACAAGGAAATGATGCTCAGTAGTGTGTGTGGCCTCCACGTGCCTGTATGACCTCCCTACAATGCCTGGGCATGCTCCTGATGAGGCTCCTGAGGGACTAAAGCATCCTGGACTAAAGCATCCGCCAACTCCGAGACAGTCTGTGGTGTAACATGACATTGGTGGATGGTGCGAGACATGATGTCCTGGATTTGTTCAATCTGATTCAGGTCTGGGGAATGGATGGGCCAGTCCATAGCTTCAATGCCTTCATCTTGCAGGAACTGCTGACACACTCCAGCCACCTGAGGTCTGGCATTGTCCAGCATTAGGAGGAACCCAGAGCCAACAGCACCAGCATTTGGTCTCACAAGGGGTCTGAGGATCTCATCTCGGTACCAAATGGCAGTCAGACTACCTCTGGCGAGTACATGGAGGGCTGTGCGGCCCTCCAAAGAAATGCTACCCCACACCATTACTGACCCGCTGCCAAACCGGTCATGGAGAAGGATGTTGCAGGCAGCAGATCGCTCTCCATGGCGTCTCCAGACATGGCGACTGTCACATGTGCTCAGTGTGAACCTGCTTTCATCTGTGAAGAGCACAGGGTGCCAGTGGCGAATTTGCCAATCCTGGTGTTCTGTGGCATATGCCAATCGTCCTGCACGGTGTTGGGCTTTGAGCACAACCCCCATCTGTGGACGTCAGGCACTCAGGCCATCCTCATGGAGTTGGATTCTAACCATTTGTGCAGACACATGCACATTTGTGGACTGCTGGAGGTCATTTTGCGGGGCTCTGGCAGTGCTCCTCCTGTACCTCCTTACACAAAGGCTGAGGTAGCCGTCCTGCTGCTGGGTTGTTGCCCTCCTATGGCCCCTTCCATGTCTCCTGGTGTACTAGCCTGTCTTCTTGTCATGCCTCCAGCCTCTGGACACTATGCTGACAGGCACAGCAAACTTTCTTGCCAGAGCTTGCATTGATGTGCCATCCTGGATGAGCTGCTCTACCTGAGCAACTTGTGTGGGTTGTAGAGTCCGTCTCATGCTACCACAAGTGTGAAAGCACAACCAACATTCAGGAAAGTGACCAAGACATCAGCCTGAAAGCATTGGTCCTGAGATGTGGTCTGTGGTCCCCACCTGCAGAACCACTCCTTTATTGAGCGTGTCTTGATAATTGCCAACAATTTCCATCTGTTGTCTATTCCATTTGCACAACAGCATGTGAAATTGATTGTCAAACAGTGTTGCATCCTAAGTGGACAGTTTTCTTTCACAGAAGTTTGATTTACTTTTAGTTATATTCTGCTGTTTAAGTGTTCCCTTTATTTTTTTGAGCAGTATGTATATATATATATATATATATATATATATATACATAAAGACTGTATAATATATGTTTTCACGAATATTTGAGCCCATGGATCCATTATATGTCCATTTTGCAAGCTGGCGAGAAAATCTTGCCATACGGATGTCACACGGAAGCTTACATGCAAGAAAATTACATCCTCGCACTGCACACGGATGACATACGGATCACTGTTCAGGGAACATTTCTGCGATTGTCGTCCGTGTAAACATAATGGTATTTTAATTACTGATCAGAAGGGATCTGATTGTCAGGACCTTGCAAAAGAACAGGGGCAACAGCATTTTTTTCCCCTCCACAGCAGCACTGCCATCTATCTGCAGTGTAGGGAAGTGCAACACAGCCCTATGCATGTGAACAGAGCAGCTCCCTGTACAGCGCCACTTTGACAGTAAAAATGATGAAGGAGAATTGACCCCATAACTGAGCGTATTTACACCATTGTATAATAATTGGGAATATCCCTTTAAAAAAAACGTAATTTCTGCAAATTATTTTACCTTTTTTTCTCTATGGTTGGATTTTTTTTTTCAATTTTTGCAAGGTTGTTTCCACCAATCTGCGTAGCGGTTCAACATCACTTGAGGAAGAGGAGGAGATGGAGGATGAAAATGAAAGGAAGGTGGCATCCTCTCCCTGACTGTCAGTGTCAGAGGCAAGGAAAGTGTATACCTCCTCCGCTGAATACCGCGTTTGGGATGAGCGGGATGACATTTTTTCATATATTCAGCGTTTGTGTGCATACCAAATTTTATTCAGTTGTGTGTGTGAGTGCTCGGTGTAAAACTTTTTTTTATTTAGAACAGATGTAGGATGCACTCATGGATGTGATTCTTTCTTTTCCACGCTGACACTAACTCAATTTAGTAAAAAATACTGTAGCTGACTACGAATACTACAGAATATTTTACTGTCCCTAATCTAAGGTATTTTTTTATTCTCTTTTCACAAGAAAAATAAAAACAAACAGCCGGAGGTTAGTCATTGATGTGCGTCTATGATCAACGCTCGCCGGCTGTAGGACACAAGGATGATTATTTTCCCCGCAGATACTAACTCAGTTCAGTAAAAAATACTGTAGTAGATGATGATTATTACGGTATATTTTACTGTAACTAATCAAAATTATTATTTTTTCTCTTTTCACAAAAAAAAATCCCAACAACCAGAGGTTGATCACTGATGTGCGTCAATGATCAGCGCTTGACAACTAAAGGACATATGGATGATCCTTTTTTGCGCTGATACTAACTCAATTCAGTAAAAAATACTGTAGTAGACGACAACTACTACAGTATATTTTACTGTCTCCAATCTAGTCCTATCAACTAATCTTAATTATTTTTTTTGCACTTTACAATCTGACATTAACTAACTCAATTCAGTTAGGCTGCGCTGACTCCCCACCTGACGCGGTGAACTTGACAGCATGGGACAATTTTCAGAAACTTTGCCACGCTAATGAGTTTATCTCCGGTCAGGCGGGGAGACTGCGCAGGCAGCTTTTCATTCATTCCTCCATGGTATACAGCCCGGCCGGTAGCATTAGCACCGCTCCGGGTTGTAAGCTATTTAACCCCTTGAGATGGATTGCAGCATGGGACTTGACAGGACAGCAGACAGGTATGGGATATTATTGCTTTTTTATTTTGCATTTTTAACAGAGGAACGAGGGCTTTGCTTGGATTGAGAGTGGAATAAAGTGTTAGGGCTGGGGGAACGCACCCGAGCATATTTAGATATTATTATTGGTGTGTTTGCAGGAGACCAACCTGCTGCTAGCAAATGGTGGCACAATACAGCGGTAGAAGCGAACTCTGTTACTTCACAGAGTCGAACAGAAGGGAAAACGCTGTGCCCTGTTAGTGTCACAGGGGAACACAGCTGCCTCAGGGTATGTGTCCATGTTCAGGTTTGCTTCAGGCTTTGGTCAGGATTTTATGCAGGTAAAATCCTGACCAAAAATGCACCTGAGGTCACTGGCAGGTCACCTGCGGTGTTCCTGCGTGTTTTGCTCATTGTAGCAACATGCTGCGTTCTGAAAAAACGCACCGCATGTGCGTTTTTACGGGAAAAACGCATGCGTTTTTTAATGCACAGTGAGACGGGATTTCTTTAAATCCCCTCCACTATGCTATAACATCTGGACGCTGCGTTTTTGACGCTGCGGCTCAATGCTGCGTCGAAAACGCAGCATTTCCTGAACGTGGACACATACTCTAACAGAGCAAAAGCAATCAGTGGACAGGGAGTAGCAAGCACACAAACACCTCCTCTCCGGTGGAGCCGGAATTCTAATGGCTTTATGCCAGCCCTGAATTCACCATACAAACTTCTTACCGGAGGTGCCGGTATTCTAGTGGCTTATTTCAGCCAGACCCTGACCACAAGCAGACAAGACCAGGCTCGGACTGGCCCACCGGAGAACCGGAGGATTCTCCGGTGAGCCCAGGCACTGACAACTGCTGGCATACTGGCCAGCAGCTGCCTAGGGCCCCCACTGCTCCAGGCTGTGTGGCCATTATACAGTATGGAGAACAGTGTGTGGCCATTATACAGTATGGAGCATCATGTGTGGTGGCCGTTATACAGTATGGAGCATCATGTGTGGCCATTATACAGTATGGAGCACTGTGTGGCCATATTTTTTTGTTTATAATTGTATATAAAACAGTGTGATCAGCAGTGCTAAATGGCTGTGGTTGGGACATGGATATGGGTGTGACTAGTTGTGAAATGGGTGTGGTCAGAGGCGTGGCCTAAAATTTGCCACGGCGCACTACGCGCGCCGCAAACTTAATACCTCCTTCCCTTCTTCAAAAGTTGGGAGGTATGGTACCACATTTGCCAGATCACGGCAAGTGACGCAAATCCCATAGGGAATGAATGAGGCCGAATGCAGTGTTGCTGTAAGTGATCCGTTACCCGGCAGATGCAGAAAAACTGCCAGATCTGCTGCTAAAGGCGACTTTCACATCAGCTATTCTTGCCAAAGTCACTGCCGATAGTGTCATACTCACCAAAGGGGGAGGTAGCACTAAAAGTGCCTAGGGCAGCAGAAACTCTAAATACGGCCCTGGTGGGCTACATTATATTCTGTGGGGGGACTGCATTATACTCAGGGTACTACATTATATACTATATGAGGGGTTACAGTATACTCTATGGTGGGCTGCATTATATTCTGTGGTGGGGCTGCATTATTCTCTCAGGGGACTACATTATATTATGGGGGCTACATCATACTATATGAGGGGGCTACAGTATACTCTATGGGGGGGCTGCATTATATTCTGTGATGGAACTGCATTCTCTCAGGGGACTACATTATATTCTGTGGTGGGTTGCATTATACTATATGAGGGGGCTGCATTATACCCAATGGGGGTGCTACATTATATTCTATGGTGGGGACTGCGTCATACCTGAGGGTATATGTATATATTGTATGTATATGTATGTGTGTATATATATATATGTATGTGTATGTGAATATATATATATGTATATATATGTGTATATATGTATATGTGTGTGTGTGTATATATATACATATATGTATGTATATGTGTATATATATATATATATATATATGTGTGTGTGTGTATATATGCATACACATACACTTTATGCAGTTAATAGCACTCTGTGTCTGTACTGCTACATACTTAGGCAGTTAACTGGTTCATGTAGCTTTACATGAACACCCGAGCCTTACACTATGGCTGGTCCAAATAACTAAAGCAATTGTTACCATCCACCTCTCATGTCCCCCCTTTTCCTCATAGTTTGTAAGCTTGGGAGCAGGGCCCTCATTCCTACTGGTATCTGTTTTGAACTGTGATTTCTGTTATGCTGTAATGTCTATTGTCTGTACAAGTCCCCTCTATAAGTTGTAAAGGGCTGCGGAATATGTTGGCGCTATGTAAATAAAAATTATTATATATTAATATATACACTCACCGGCCACTTTATTAGGTACACCTGTCCAACTTCTTGTTAACACTTAATTTCTAATCAGCCAATCACATGGCGGCAACTCAGTGCATTTAGGCATGTAGACATGGTCAAGACAATCTCCTGCAGTTCAAACCGAGCATCAGTATGGGGAAGAAAGGTGATTTGAGTGCCTTTGAACGTGGCATGGTTGTTGGTGCCAGAAGGGCTGGTCTGAGTATTTCAGAAACTGCTGATCTACTGGGATTTTCACGCACAACCATCTCTAGGGTTTACAGAGAATGGTCCGAAAAAGAAAAAAAATCCAGTGAGCGGCAGTTCTGTGGGCGGAAATGCCTTGTTGATGCCAGAGGTCAGGGGAGAATGGGCAGACTGGTTCGAGCTGATAGAAAGGCAACAGTGACTCAAATCGCCACCCGTTACAACCAAGGTAGGCCTAAGAGCATCTCTGAACGCACAGTGCGTCGAACTTTGAGGCAGATGGGCTACAGCAGCAGAAGACCACACCGGGTACCACTCCTTTCAGCTAAGAACAGGAAACTGAGGCTACAATTTGTACAAGCTCATCGAAATTGGACAGTAGAAGATTGGAAAAACGTTGCTTGGTCTGATGAGTCTCGATTTCTGCTGCGACATTCGGATGGTAGGGTCAGAATTTGGCGTAAACAACATGAAAGCATGGATCCATCCTGCCTTGTATGGAGCATCTTTGGGATGTGCAGCCGACAAATCTGCGGCAACTGTGTGATGCCATCATGTCAATATGGACCAAAATCTCTGAGGAATGCTTCCAGCACCTTGTTGAATCTATGCCACGAAGAATTGAGGCAGTTCTGAAGGCAAAAGGGGGTCCAACCCGTTACTAGCATGGTGTACCTAATAAAGTGGCCGGTGAGTGTATATATGTATGTGTATGCATATGTATATGTGTATATTTGTATATATATATATATATATATGTATGTGTATATGTATATGTATGTGTATGTATGTATATATATATATGTATATATATATATATATGTATGTATATATGTATGTATGTGTGTGTATGTATATATGTATATATGTGTGTGTATGTGTGTGTGTATATATGTGTGTATATATGTATGTATGTATGTGTGTGTATATACTGTATGTATGTATGTATGTACAGTGCAGACCAAGGGTTTGGACACGCCTTCACATTTGAAGATTTTTCTGTGTTTTCATGACTGTGAGGGTTGTGCATTGGCAATGAGGGCATCAGGGCTGTGGGTTGGCACGTGTTGAATTGTATACTTGGCGGAGAGGTGTGAAACAGCTGAAATTGTGTCTTGTATTCTGGGTTCTTCAGGGTGGCCACCTTTTGCTTTGGTGACTGCTTTGCAGACTCCTGGCATTCTCTTGATGAGCTTCAAAAGGTAGTCACTGGGAATGGTCTTCCAACAATCTTGAAGGAGTTCCCAGAGATGCTTAGCACTTGTTGGCCCTTTTGCCTTCACTCTGCGGTCCAGCTCACCCCAAACCATCTTGATTGGGTTCAGGTCTGGTGACTGTGGCGGCCAGGTCATCTGGCGTAGCACCCCATCACTCTCCTTCTTGGTCAAATAGCCCTTACACAGCCTGGAGGTGAGTTTGGGGTCATTGTCCTGTTGAAAAATAAATGATGGTCCAACTAAACGCAAATCGGATGGAATAGCATGCCGCTGCAAGATGCTGTGGTAGCCATGCTGGTTCAGTATGCCTTCAATTTTGAATAAATCCCCAACAGTTCACCAGCAAAGCACCCCCACACCATCACACCTCCTCCTCCATGCTTCACGGTGGGAACCAGGCATGTAGAGTCCATCCGTTCACCTTTTCTGCGTCACACAGACACAGACACGGTGGTTGGAACCAAAGATCTCAAATTTGAACTCATCAGTAGTGTTGAGCGATACCGTCCGATACATGAAAGTATCGGTATCGGAAAGTATCGGCCGATACCGGCAAAGTATCGGATCTGATCCGATACCGATACCCGAAACCAATACAAGTCAATGGGACTCAAGTATCGGAAGGTATCCCTGATGGTTCCCAGGGTCTGAAGGAGAGGAAACTCTCCTTCAGGCCCTGGGATCCATATTAATGTGTAAAATAAAGAATTAAAATAAAAAATATTGATATACTCACCTCTCCGACGCAGCCTTGACCTTACCGCTGTGAACTGGCAGCCTTCTTTGCTTAAAATGAGCACGTTCAGCACCTTCCATGACGTCACGGCTTCTGATTGGTCGCGTGCCGCTCATGTGACCGCCACGCGACCAATCAGAAGCCGTGATGTCATCCCTCATGTCCTAAATTCCTAGAAGGGAATTTAGGACCTGAGGAATGACGTCGCGGCTTGTGATTGGTCGCTTGGCGGTCACATGAGCGGCACGCGACCAATCAGAAGCCGTGACGTCATGGAAGGTGCTGAACGCGCTCATTTTAAACAAAGAAGGCTGCCGGTTACCAGCGGTGATGTCCAGGGGCCTCCGGACAGGTGAGTATATCAATATTTTTTATTTCAATTCTTTATTTTACACATTCATATGGATCCCAGGGCCTGAAGGAAAGTTTCCTCTCCTTCAGACCCTGGGAACCATACACTGGAAACTTCCGATTCCCGATACCACAAAAGTATCGGATCTCGGTATCGGAATTCCGATACAGCAAATATCGGCCGATACCCGATACTTGCGGTATCGGAATGCTCAACACTACTCATCAGACCATAGCACAGATTTCCACTGGTCTAATGTCCATTCCTAGTGTTCTTTAGCCCAAACAAGTCTCTTCTGCTTGTTGCCTGTCCTTAGCAGTGGTTTCCTAGCAGCTATTTTACCATGAAGGCCTGCTGCACAAAGTCTCCTTTTAACAGTTGTTGTAGAGATGTGTCTGCTGCTAGAACTCTGTGTGGCATTGACCTGGTCTCTAATCTGAGCTACTGTTAACCTGCGATTTCTGAGGCTGGTGACTCGGATAAACTTATGCTCAGAAGCAGAGGTGACTCTTGCTCTTCCTTTCCTGGGGGGATCCTCATGTGAGCCAGTTTCTTTGTAGTGCTTGATGGTTTTTGCCACTGCACTTGGGGACACTTTCAAAGTTTTCCCAATTTTTCAGACTGACTGACCTTCATTTCTTAAAGTAAGCAGCATGGTGGCGCAGTGGTTAGCACAGCAACCTTGCAGCGCTGGCGTCCTGGGTTCAAATCCCACCAAGGACAACATCTGCAAAGAGTTTGTATGTTCTCTCCATGTTTGTGTGGGTTTCCTCTGGGTACTCCAGTTTCCTCCCACATTCCAAAGACATACTGATAGGGAGTTTAGATTGTGAGCCCCAACGGGGACAGCGATGAAAATGTGTGCAACCTGTAAAGCGCTGCGGAATATGTTAAATATGTTATGTGCTATATAAAAATAAAGATTATTATTATGAGAGGGGACCGCATTATATTTTATGAGGGGGCTACATGATATTCTGTGAGGAGGCTACCCCAACCCTTGCTACATAATTAAAACATGAACTACCTTATATTATACCCTGATATTAGCGCTTTTTACCGCACAATTGGTGGTCTTGTATCTATTTCTATGTAGCTACATAGTGGGCCCCAAGAATGATTTTCTCTGGTGGGTCCAAGGTGCTTCAGTCCGACGCTGGACAAGACCACTGAGTAGCTAAAGCACATAACATAAGCTGATACCAGCACATGGCCGTGCGGCCATGCGAACCTTTTATAGCTGCAGCAACTTCAGGACCTTCCTAGAGGACCAATGGGAGCTGCTACAGTACCTGAGCAACTTCAGGACCTTCCTATATGACCAATGCGAGCTGCCACAGTACCTGAGTATGTGACCCCTGACCTCAAATGAGAGGTCTTACCCCGGGCATGCTCAGAAGGGGAAGAGCAGGACTTAGACGTCTGCTCGCCGCTGACCAGTACTGGCTACAATGGCTGAGCCTGGAAAGGCAGCAGTAACCATCCGTACAGTGTCAGGCTGAGCCAGACGCTGGGACCAATGTCTCCGCTGAGCAGGCTTCACTGTGGCTGGAGAAGAATGGGAGACTGCAGCGGAGATGGTTCAAGATTCCCCCTGTGCAGAGGCGGGAGCTCGACCCCCAACATTACCCCACCTCCTTGGGCCTTGAAAGCAGCAATGAGCTGCGGAGCTCAAATGTGCTCAGCAGGCTCCCAGGACCTGTCCTCTGGGCCATAACCCTTCCAGTCCACCAAAAAGAATTTTTTGCCATGTACCACCTTGCACCCCAAAATAGCGTTCACCTTGTAATCGTCCGTAGACGAACCCGATATCCCGGCAGATGACTCAGAAAACCGGGACATGTATACGGGCTTCAAGAGAGACACATGAAAGGTGTCGGTGATACCTAGTCATGGACGAAGGGCCAGACGGTAGACCACAGGGTTAACGTGTTCGAGGGCCTTGAAGGGACCCAAGTAGCGAGGTGCAGACTTAGTGGACTCAACTCACAGGCTGATGTTACGGGCGGAGAGCCACACCACGTCGCCAGGAGCAAAGTTCGGAGCGGTTCGCCGATGTGGAGCGGGGCGCCGATGTGCATTGGTGGAGGACCTCATTCTCTCCTTGGAGGCCCGAATGGCATCCTGAGTGCGGTCCCAAATGTCCCGTGCCTCCACAGCCCAGTCTGCCACCCTGGAGTCGGCGGAAGACATGGGCATGGGCACAGGGACACGCGGATGCTGGCCGTAATTTAGGAGGAATGGAGTCTGACCGGTGGAGTCGGCTACAGCGTTGTTAAGCGCAAACTCAGCCCACGGTAGCAAGGATACCCAGTCATCCTGCCTGGCAGAAACAAAATGTCGTGAATATGTGACCAGGGTCTGGTTGGCCCTCTGATCCAACCCATTCATCTCGGGATGATATACCGAGGAGAGATTCAACTCAATACTGAGTAGACGACAAAGTTCTCTCCAGAATCGAGACGCAAACTGGGGACCCCGGTCACTGACAATTTTGTCCGGCATACCGTGTAGGAGAAAGATATGCTTGATGAACAACACTGCCAGAGCCCGTGCAGAAGGTAGCCGTGGAAGAGGCACCAACTGCACCATTTTGGAAAAATGGTCGTGATCACCCAGATAATGGTGCAGCTACGAGACTTGGGTAAGCCCACCACAAAATCCATCCCGACCATCTCCCAGTGCCTGTCCGCCACCGGCGGGGGGTAAAGCAACCCAACTTGCCATTGCCGAAGAGACTTGTTCTTGGCACAAGAGACACAAGCCCGAACATAGTCTGTGACGTCACGAGCCATATGCGGCCACGAGTATGTCGTCGCCAGTAGCTCAGATGTCCTTTTGGACCCAAAATGTCCACACACCCTGGACGAGTGAGCCCAAGAGAGAACCTCCGGATGCAGACTGGATGGTACAAAAGTCTTGCCCGGAGGCACAGACTCTAGCAAAACCGGGGCCACAGTTCTCAGGCTCTCAGTGGGGACAATAAGCTGAGGCTCCTCTTCCTCCTCCTCAGATGATACAATGGAGGGAGAGCATGTCGGCACGAATGTTCTTCTCCCCAGAAAGAAAATGGCGGGTGAAATGAAACCGGGAGAAGAACAAGGACCATCTGGCCTGGCGAGAATTTAACCGCTGGGCTGTCTGCAAGTACATCAAATTCTTGTGGTCTGTGAAGACTTGAAAGGGAAAACGAGCCCCCTCCAAGAGATGTCTCCACTCTGAGAAGGCCAACTACATGGCTAGCAACTCCCTGTCCCCGATGGAATAATTCCTCTCCGCTGGTGAGAAGGTCTTGGAAAAGAAGAAGCAAGGATGCTTCCGACCTTAAGCATCCTTTTGGAAAAGTACTGCTCCAGCACCAACAGATGAGGCATCCACCTCCATTATAAATGGCTTATCTACATCGGGGCGATGAAGGATGGGAGCGCTAGCGAAGTGTGACTTAATGGAGTGAAAGGCCTTGGAGACCTCCTCAGACCACAATTTGGGATTTGCTCCCTTCTTGGTGAGGGCAACCAAGGGAGCTACCAAAGTTAAGAAGTGTGGAATGAACTGGCGATAGTAATTAATGAACCCCATAAAGCGCTGCATCGCTTTAAGAGAATGGGGTTCCTGCCAGTCTATCACAGCCTGCAGTTTGGCAGGATCCATAGCCAATCCCTGGGAGGAGATGATATAGCCCAGGAAAGGTAAGGACTCCTGCTCAAACACACATTTCTTCAAATTTGCGTAGAGGGAATTTGCCTGTAAGAGGTCGAAAACTATGCAAACATCTCTCCGGTGGGAGTGAATATCTGGAGAGTAGATGAGAATATCATCCAGATAGACTACGACCGAAGTGGAGAGCATATCCCGGAAGATGTTGTTCACAAAGTCTTGGAAACCGGCTGGGGCATTACAGAGCCCAAAGGGCATCACCAGATATTCATAGTGTTCATCCCTGGTGTTAAAAGCCGTCTTCCATTCGTCCCCCTCACGGATGCGAATCAGGTTGTAAGCACCCCGCACATCTAATTTTGTAAATACCCTTGCTCCCCAAAACCTATCAAAGAGCTCAGATATCAGGGGCCGAGGATACTTAACGGTGATGACAGTAACCATCCGCACAGTATCAGGCTGAGCCAGATGCTGGGACCGACGTCTCCGCTGAGCAGGCTCCACTGTGGCTGGAGATGAATGGGAAACCGCAGCGGAGATGGTTCGAGATTCCCCCTGTGCAGAGTCAGGAACTCGACCCCTAACATAAAGATGTTAAACCTGTGTTTCATTAAAAGACTTTATTCTTGATGTGTGTGTATTCTTAACCCTTTCATACTATTGAATTAATAATGGATAGGTATCTTATTGACACCTCTCCATTATTAACCAGGCTTAATGTCATCTTACGATAGCAACGTGACATTAACCCCTTATTACCCCATATGCCACCGCCACAGGGCAATGGAAAGAGAGAGGCTAAGTGACGGAATAGATGCGCCTTTTCTGGGGTGGTTGGGGGAAGACTTTTTTAGCCGGGGGGCCAATAACAATGGTCCCTCTCTAGGCTATTAATATCTGCCCTCAGTCACTGGCTTTCCCTCTCTGGCGGAGAAAATTGCGCGGGAGCCCACGCCAGTTTTCTTCGCGAATTAATCCTTTAATTTAACACCTACAGCTCCAAAATTGTACACACACACACACACACATACACACACTGCTAACTTTATTAGTCAGAGACATATATAAATCTAACAGATATGCAATGGTTTACTGTATGTAAACCATGTCTCATACCCTGTCGGGTTCTGCAATGATTTTACAGCTGCTGACAATTGAATTATTGGCTATTCTGCTATCTATCTCTGTATGAAATATAAAGATATATATATGTGTCTCACTGACATATATATATATATATATATATATATACACACTGCTCCAAAAAATAAAAGGAACACTTAAACAATAAAATATAACTCCTAGTAAATCAAACTTCTGTGAATTCAAACTATCCACTTAGGAAGCAACAGTTTGACAATCAACAGACCACATCTCAGTACCAATGCTTTCTGGCTGATGTTTTGGTCACTTTTCTGAATGTTGGTTGTGCTTTCACACTCATCGCAACATGAGACGGACTCTACAACCCACACAAGTGGCTCAGGTAGTGCAGCTCATCCAGGATGGCACATCAATGAGAGCTGTGGCAAGGTTTGCTGTGTCTGTCAGCGTGGTGTCCAGAGGCGCGACAAGGAGGCAGGCCAGTACATCAGGAGACGTCGAGGGGGCCATAGGAGGGCAACAACCCAGCAGCAGGACGGCTACCTCAGGCTTTATGCAAGGAAGAACAGGAGGAGCACTGCCAGAGCCCTGCAAAATGATGTTCAGCAGGCTACAAATGTGCATGTGTCTGCACAAACGGTTAGAAACCGACTCCATGAGGATGGTGTGAGTGCCCGATGTCCACAGATGGGGGTTGTGCTCAAAGCCCAACACCGTGCAGGATGCTTGGCATTTGCCACAGAACACCAGGATTGGCAAATTCACCACTGGCACCCTGTGCTCTCCACAAATGAAAGCAGATTCACACTGAGATCATGTGAAAGATGTGACAGAGTCTGGAGACGCCGTGGAGAGCGATCTGCTGCCTGCAACATCTTTCAGCATGACCGGTTTGGCAGTGGGTCAGTAATGGTGTGGGGTGGCATTTCTTTGGAGGGCCACTGGGTTCCTCCTAATGCAGGACAATGCCAGCCCTCAGGTGGCTGGAGTGTGTCAGCAGTTCCTGCAAGATGATGGCATTGAAGCTATGGACTGACCCACCCATTCCCCAGATATGAATCTGATTGAACACATCTGGGACATCATGTCTCGCACCATCCACCAACGCCACGTTGCACCACAGACTGTCCAGGAGTTGGCAGATGCTTTAGTCCAGGTCTGGAAGGAGATCCCTCAGGAGACCATCCGTTGCCTCATCAGGAGCATGCCCAGGAGTTGTAGGGAGGTCATACCGCTGCCGCCTCACCCCTACCTTCTGTCTCTTCCCCACTATCCCATAGAATGTAAGTCCGCAAGGACAGGGTCCTCTCCCCTCTGTACCAGTGTGTCACTGTAAACCTGTTTACTGTAAATGATATCTATAACCCTGTATGTAACCCCTTTCTCATGTACAGCGCCATGGAACTAATGGTGCTATATAAATAAATAATAATAATAATAATACAGGCACGTGGAGGCCACTCACCCTACTGAGCATCATTTCCTTGTCTTGAGGCATTTCCACTCAAGTTGGATCAGCCTGTAACTTCTTTTTCCTCTTTGATTTTGAGCATCATTCCAAATCCAGACCTCTGTGGGATATTAGTTGTGATTTACATTGATAATTATTAGGTTTTATTGTTCTCAACACATTCCACTATATAATGAATAAAGATTTACAACTGGAATATTTCATTCAGTGATATCTAGGATGTGGGATTTTAGTGTTCCCTTTAATTTTTGAGCAGTGTATATATAGACTATATATATGTTTGCACGAATATTTGAGGCCATGGATCCATTATATGTCTATTTTGCAAGCCGGCGAGAAAATCTCGCCATACGGATGGCATACGGATGTCACACGGATACTTTAATGAGAAAAAATTGCATCTTCACATTGCATACAGATGTATTGAAAAACTGACCTTTTTTTATACGTTGTGTGTGACTCCAGCCTTAAAGATAATGTGGGAGATCGCGTAACCTCATCCTGCTATAGGAGGCAAACAGTGCAAAATATTTAATGAAACCCAAGTGCAAAAATGAGTTTTAGCCCCAGTTGCATGCATTTAAGTAAGGAAAAAATATCCCTAAAGGTGGATAACCCATTTGAGCAAAAGATGATGGAAAGATGTTAACTGAATTTCCAATATGAACCAGGGCTGAATCTGCAATGTATCTCTACTTAGGTACAGCCTGCGGTGTTAAGACAGAGTAGCAATATTACATACAGTTCTGCTGTTATTCAGCCATTAGCAGAAGTGGCTACAGGTTCTATTTTTGCTGCTGGGTTTCTGACTACATGTAGAGCTGATTGGAAGCAGCAGTTAATAAGCGGTTGAAGGAGGTGATCAGGCTAAATGTTAGGCTTTGAGCACAATAAGAGGAAGCCAATAAGTTCTGTTTGCTGAAATTTTGCCAAAACTGTGGCAATAAAAACATCACAAGTTTACTTTCCTTTGATCTGCACTTAAGTTGCCTCCCATTATTGGCAATTATCTATAAATTATAATATGTTGCACCACATAGATTTTGCAAGCACCATTAAAAGAATATTAAAAAGGAAAAGCAAGAAAATATTCACAAGGCACCAACTAACATACTGTATATTTGGTATCACCATAATTATAACAGCTTGTGCAATAACTCAATATAACATTTTTTTATAACCCCTTCCAGCTAAATGACTTAAAGGGGTATTCCTATCTCCAAAATCCTATCCCTATAAGACCACTAACATCTAACTAAGGGCTCATTCCCACTTGAGATTAAATCTGATGAATGCAGTCCAATTAAAAGCAGATTGCATTCGGACCAATCTTATTCTATTATTGTGTGTTCATCTGCAATTTTTTTTCCAGCTTGGATCGGATCACGATCAGACTGGAAAAAAATCGCAGCATGCTGCGACTGTAATTGAAAATCAGATTGCATTCGCCAATGGAAATCAATGGATGCGAGAAAAAAAAATCGCACAGCACCTGGATCACGTGAGTGCCATCCAATTTTTACACACCGATGTCCTTTGAAAAACCGGCAATTGATCTGCCGCTTACAGTAAAATCACAGCAAGACCCGACAGAATAGAATAGATACAATAGATGTCAGTCACATATATATTTAGTGCAGTGCTTGTGTAGCTTACTGTACATGTATTTTATTACTGAAAAAAATGGTGAGAGCTCCTGCATAATTTTCATGACGAGCAGATAGAAAGCTGGGGGAAGATGTTTACAGCCTGGGAAGGGGTTAATACCCATGGTGCTTCCCAGGCTATAAATATTAGCTCACAGCTTTAAGCTTAGCCTTTATTGGTCATTAAAGTGGGGGACCCCCCATAAAAATGACCACCAGTCATTTAATAACCAGCAAAGGCTATGCTGAAAGCTGCAGGCTGATATTATTAGTCTATGAAGGGGCCATGGATATTGGCCCCCTCCAAGACTAAAAAGATCAGCTCTCAGCAGCCCCAGAAATGACACATCAGTAACATGTGCAAATCTGGCACTTAGCCTCACTCTTCCCACTTGCTCTGCTGTGGTGGCAAGTGGGGTGATAGGGGGGTTGATGTCACCAGCTGATATATGCCTTTAACAGCTGTGGGTGGAATTGTGATCCACCCATGGCTGTTAACAAGATAAATGCTGCTGTCAATCTCTGACAGTGGCATTTAACATGCCACCCATCGGCACCCCTATCACATGATCATTTGGCATGACATCCGGGGGTCTGCGGGAGAACCCTGTCATTGTCATTGCCGATTTGCTAAGAGCACCGCCCAGTGGCCGGTGTTCAAAGCAGATGAGCATTTCTGCTACATATGCTGAAGAAAATAAAAAAGTTATGGCTCTGGGAAGAAGGGGAGCAAAAAAAATGAAAACACAAAAATGGAAAATCCAAAGTGGTGAAGGGGTTAGAAATAGAAAAAAATAAAAAATTCGAATCAAATCTCCTTTGACCCATTAAAAATAAAACAATTTTAAAAAATAAAAAATACACATATTTGGTATCTCTGTGTTTGTGAAAGTCCGATCTATCAAAATACAAAACAGATTAATACAATCGGTAAAAGGTATAATGAAATAAAATTGAAACGCCAGAATAACTTTTGTTTTGGCGTCTGCGACATAGCAATAAACTGCAATATCAGGTGATCACAACATCATATCTACTCCAAAATGGTATGAGTGAAAACTTCAGCTCAGTGTGGAAAAAATAGGCCTTCACCCAGTCCCATATCCCAAAAATGGAAAACTTTGGGAGTCTCGGAAAATGGCGAGAAAAGCAAAAAATGTTTTTACAAATTTCAGATTTTTTTTTCACTAACTATTCATGTTAGCTATCTGCGCAATCATTCTGACAATGTAGAATAATATTGCCAGTTCAGAATAACCATATAGTGAACATGGTAAATTAAAAACCAAATAAACAATTGTGGAATTGCACTTTTTTTTTTTACAATTTCAACACACTTGGAATTTTTTTCTCACTTTTCCATGCATCACATTATAAAATGAATGATGTAATTCAAAAGTAGAACTTGTCCCACAAAAAGCAATCCTTATTACAGCTATTTGGGCGGAAAAAAAAATTGACTCTTGGAAGAATGGGAGGGAAAAATAAGAAGAAAACTGAAAATAGCCTGGTTATGAAATGGTGAAGTGGTTAATTACATAATCTTTTTTTTAATATACTTTATTTTTAAAAAATTCTTCTCATTCCCTCACTATTCTAACTGCTTTATTTTTTTTTCCACTTACTATGAGATGACGCTTTGTTTCACTGCCGCAGCCCTCTGCCACTCCCCTGAAACAAAGCGTTATTAGCGATGTCCCTTTCAGGAGTTGGGCTAGTCCCTGCACTGTTGAGCATACGTTGGTTGTCAATTACAACAGTTGCTCAGTAGGATCTTGTCACTGTGCAATATTCGTCTCAGTTCATAGTGACAATGCGCTCTCTTGTTGGCTTTGATGAGAAGTGATGAGTACAAGGTCAGTGCGCATTGTAAAGCGAGAACGACGAGCAGAGGTTAGTGCCGCCCCCCAAGTGATGTCCCTAGTTGGCACCCCTGCAGCATAGGTCTCTCTCTAGTGTGGCGTCCCAGGGTCCTGGTCGTCGCAGTAGTGTCGCTTTCCTCCCAGGGAGAGTGATGTTACGTTCAGAGGCAAGGAAGGATAACTGCATCCAGGTATCACAAACATGCAACACAAAAAAAGATTGCCTTGTGCAGGCATGTACTACGGAGGACAGAGAATGAACTTCAATCCAATATTGCAGCCAGCATGCAGCCGGCGGGTAAGGAAAGGGTGCATCAAACACCCGAAAACCCCGCCCCTAGGTCTAAAGATTGTTCCCTCCAAATTCAGGTGACAGTGTCCCTTTAAGTGATTTTTTGATTGAGAACAGGTTTAGCAGTAATCAGCCCTTAGTGTGGCTAGAGAAGTTGAACTCATCTTCCCAAAGATGTGATAAACCACAGTTAGGCCGGCCTCACACTAGCGAGTTTTACGGACGTAAGAGCGCAGAAATTACGTCCGTAAAACTCGCAAAATAAACGGCACAATTATTCTCAATGGGGCTGCTCCTATTAGCCGTATATTACGGTTCAGTATTATACGGCATTCTACGGCCGTACAAAATCGCAGCATGCTGCGTTTGTCAGCGTATTGCGCAAAAAAATCGCTAATGAAAGTCTATAGGGGCGAGAAAAATACGTATTCCACATGGACCTGCAGTGTGACTTGTGAGAAATACGCAGCGCTGTTAGTGAAAAGTCGGTAATTCAATTGCCGGCTTTTCATTTCTCCTGCACAAACCCGACAGGATATGAGACATGGTTTACATACAGTAAACCATCTCATATCCCCTTTTTTTTTGCATATTCCACACTACTAATGTTAGTAGTGTGTATGTGCAAAATTTCAGCGCTGTAGCTGCTAAAATAAAGGGTTAAATGGTGGAAAAAATTGGCGTGGGCTCCCGCGCAATTTTCTCCGCCAGAGTGGTAAAGCCAGTGACTGAGGGCAGATATTAATAGCCAGGAGAGGGTCCATGGTTATTGGCCCCCCCGTGGCTAAAAACATCTGCCCCCAGCCACCCCAGAAAAGGCACATCTGGAAGATGCGCCTATTCTGGCACTTGGCCACTCTCTTCCCACTCCCTGTAGCGGTGGGATATGGGGTAATGAAGGGTTAATGCCACCTTGCTGTTGTCAGGTGACATTAAGCCAGATTAATAATGGAGAGGCGTCAATTATGACACCTATCCATTATTAATCCAATTGTTGGAAAGGGTTAAAAAACACACACACACATGATTTAAAAGTAGTTTAATGAAATAAACACAGCGGTTGTTGTAATAATTTATTGTTCTCTCAATCCATCAGGAACACCCTCGCTTGGAAAAATAATAAACGCACAAGATACATACCTTCTGGTGAACCGTCTCGTCCCACGAAGTAATCCATCTGAAGGGGTTAACTAATATTACAGGCACGAGCTGCGATAAACCACTCGCTCGTGCCTGTAATCCCCGGGTGCTGAAAGGAAAGCTGGATCTGTACTTACATTGAGTCGCGGTGATGCGCCCCTGCTGGATGTTCTCATGAACTGCAGCCTGGGAACTTTTTCCCACGCTCCAGGTCATATGAGGACATCTGTTATGACCCCAATGGCGAGGGTCTCAGAGGAACGTGGAAGTCTGCAGAATACAAAAATCCAGCTCATAGGGCAGTGGTAACTGGGTTGACCATATATCTACTCCTAACGCCAACACTAGAAGTAGCCGGGGATCATTCCTACGTTGATTCTAGATGACACGCGCCAGCCGGAGAATCTAGCTACCCCTAGTAGAGGAAAACAAAGACCTTTCTTGCCTCCAGAGAAGGGGACCCCAAAGCTGGATAGAAGCCCCCCACAAATAATGACGGTGAGGTAAGAGGAAATGACAAACACAGAAATGAATCAGGTTTAGCACAGAGAGGCCCGCTTACTGATAGCAGAATAAAGAAAGGTAACTTATATGGTCAACAAAAACCCTATCAAAATCCACACTGGAAATTCAAGAACCCCCGAACCGTCTAACAGTCCGGGGGGAGAACACCAGCCCCCTAGAGCTTCCAGCAAAGGTCAGGATATAGATTTGGAACAAGCTGGACAAAAATACAAAACCAAAACAAATAGCAAAAAGCAAAAGGCAGACTTAGCTGATATAACTGGAACCAGGATCAGTAGACAAGAGCACAGCAGACTAGCTCTGATAACTACGTTGCCAGGCATTGAACTGAAGGTCCAGGGAGCTTATATAGCAACACCCCTAACTAACGACCCAGGTGCGGATAAAAGGAATGACAGAAAAACCAGAGTCAAAAAACTAGTAACCACTAGAGGGAGCAAAAAGCAAATTCACAACAGTACCCCCCCCTTAGTGAGGGGTCACCGAACCCTCACCACGACCACCAGGGCGATCAGGATGAGCGGCATGAAAGGCACGAACTAAATCGGCCGCATGAACATCAGAGGCGACCACCCAGGAATTATCCTCCTGACCATAGCCCTTCCACTTGACCAGGTACTGAAGCCTCCGCCTGGAGAGGCGAGAATCCAAGATCTTCTCCACCACGTACTCCAACTCGCCCTCAACCAACACCGGAGCAGGAGGCTCAGCAGAAGGAACTACAGGCACAATGTACCGCCGCAACAAGGACCTATGAAATACATTGTGAATAGCAAACGACACAGGAAGATCCAGACGAAAAGATACAGGATTAAGGATTTCCAATATCTTGTAAGGCCCAATAAAACGAGGTTTAAATTTGGGAGAGGAGACCTTCATAGGAACAAAGCGGGAAGAAAGCCATACCAAATCCCCAACGCGTAGTCGGGGACCCACACCGCGGCGGCGGTTGGCAAAGCGCTGAGCCTTCTCCTGTGACAACTTCAAGTTGTCCACCACATGATTCCAGATCTGCTGCAACCTATCCACCACAGAATCCACCCCAGGACAGTCAGAAGGCTCCACATGACCCGAAGAAAAGCGAGGATGGAAACCAGAGTTGCAGAAAAAAGGCGAAACCAAGGTGGCGGAACTAGCCCGATTATTAAGGGCAAACTCAGCCAACGGCAAGAATGTCACCCAATCGTCCTGATCAGCAGAGACAAAACACCTCAAATAAGCCTCCAAAGTCTGATTGGTTCGCTCCGTCTGTCCATTAGTCTGAGGATGGAAAGCAGACGAAAACGACAAATCAATGCCCATCCTACTACAAAAGGATCGCCAGAACCTGGAAACTAACTGGGATCCTCTGTCTGACACAATATTCTCAGGGATGCCGTGCAAACGAACCACGTTCTGGAAAAACACAGGAACCAGATCGGAAGAGGAAGGCAGCTTAGGCAAAGGAACCAAATGGACCATCTTGGAGAAGCGATCACATATCACCCAGATAACGGACATGCCCTGAGATAGCGGAAGATCAGAAATGAAATCCATGGAGATATGTGTCCAAGGTCTCTTCGGGACAGGCAAGGGCAAGAGCAAACCGCTGGCACGAGAACAGCAAGGCTTAGCTCGAGCACAAGTCCCACAGGACTGCACAAATGACCGCACATCCCTTGACAAGGAAGGCCACCAAAAGGACCTGGCCACCAGATCTCTGGTGCCAAAAATTCCTGGGTGACCTGCCAACACCGAGGAATGAACCTCGGAAATGACTCTGCTGGTCCACTTATCCGGGACAAACAGTCTGTCAGGTGGACAAGACTCAGGCCTATCAGCCTGAAATCTCTGCAACACACGTCGCAGATCCGGAGAAATAGCTGACAAGATAACTCCATCTTTAAGAATACCAACAGGATCAGCGACTCCAGGAGCATCAGGCACAAAGCTCCTAGAAAGAGCATCGGCCTTCACATTCTTTGAACCTGGTAAATACGAGACAACAAAATCAAAGCGGGAGAAAAACAATGACCAGCGGGCCTGTCTCGGATTAAGGCGTTTAGCAGACTCGAGATACATCAGATTTTTGTGATCAGTCAAGACCACCACACGATGCTTAGCACCCTCGAGCCAATGACGCCACTCCTCAAATGCCCATTTCATGGCCAACAACTCCCGATTGCCCACATCATAATTTCGCTCGGCAGGCGAAAACTTCCTAGAGAAAAAGGCACAAGGTTTCATAACAGAGCAACCAGGGCCTCTCTGCGACAAAACGGCCCCTGCCCCAATCTCCGAAGCATCCACCTCAACCTGAAAGGGAAGTGAGACGTCAGGCTGGCACAAAACAGGCGCCGAAGTAAACCGGCGTTTCAACTCCTGGAAAGCCTCCACGGCAGCAGGAGCCCAGTTAGCTACATCGGAGCCCTTCTTGGTCATATCCGTCAAAGGTTTCACAATGCTAGAAAAATTAGCAATAAAACGACGGTAGAAGTTAGCGAAGCCCAAGAACTTCTGAAGACTCTTAACTGACGAGGGCTGAGTCCAATCAAGAATAGCTCGGACCTTGACTGTGTCCATCTCCACAGCAGAAGGGGAAAAAATGAACCCCAAAAAGGGAACCTTCTGTACACCAAAGAGACACTTTGAGCCCTTGACAAACAAAGAATTTTCACGCAAAATTTTAAAGACCACCCTGACCTGCTCCACATGCGAATCCCAATTATCAGAAAAAAACAAAATATCATCCAGATAAACAATCAAAAATTTATCCAGATACTTCCGGAAAATGTCATGCATAAAGGACTGAAAAACTGAAGGCGCATTGGAGAGCCCAAAAGGCATCACCAAGTACTCAAAATGACCTTCGGGCGTATTGAATGCGGTTTTCCATTCATCACCTTGCTTAATGCGCACAAGGTTGTACGCACCACGAAGGTCTATCTTGGTGAACCACTTGGCACCCTTAATCCGGGCAAACAAGTCAGACAACAGCGGTAAAGGATACTGAAATTTGACAGTGATCTTATTTAAAAGCCGATAATCAATACAAGGTCTCAAAGATCCGTCCTTTTTTGCCACAAAAAAGAATCCCGCACCAAGAGGGGAAGAAGACGGACGAATATGTCCTTTCTCCAGAGACTCCTTGATATATGAACGCATAGCGGTATGTTCAGGTACCGACAGATTAAACAGTCTTCCCTTAGGAAACTTACTGCCTGGGATCAAATCTATAGCACAGTCACAGTCCCTATGAGGAGGCAGTGCACTGGACTCAGACTCACTGAAGACATCCTGATAATCAGACAAATACTCCGGAACTTCCGAAGGCGTAGAAGAAGCAATAGACACAGGCAGGGAATCCCCATGAATACCACGACAGCCCCAACTTGAGACTGACATAGCCTTCCAGTCCAGGACTGGATTATGGGTCTGTAACCATGGCAGCCCTAAAACAACCAAATCATGCATTTTATGTAAAACCAGGAAACGTATCACCTCGCGGTGTTCAGGAGTCATGCACATGGTAACCTGTGTCCAATACTGCGGTTTATTTGCTGCCAATGGTGTAGCATCAATACCCCTAAGAGGAATAGGATTTTCTAATGGTTCAAGAGTAAAACCACAGCGCTTAGCAAATGAGAGATCCATGAGACTCAGGGCAGCACCTGAATCTACAAACGCCATGACAGGATAAGATGACAGTGAGCAAATCAAAGTTACAGACAGAATAAATTTAGGTTGCAAATTACCAACGGTGACAGGACTAACAACCTTAGCTATACGTTTAGAGCATGCTGAGATAACATGTGTAGAATCACCACAGTAGTAGCACAAGCCATTCCGGCGTCTATGAATTTTCCGCTCATTTCTAGTCAGGATTCTATCACATTGCATTAAATCAGGTGTCTGTTCAGACAACACCATGAGGGAATTTGCGGTTTTTCTATCACATTGCACCGAATTAGGTGTCTGTTCAGACAACACCATGATGGAATTTGCGGTTTTGCGCTCCCGCAACCGCCGGTCAATTTGAATAGCCAGTGCCATAGTATCATTCAGACCTGTGGGAATGGGAAAACCCACCATAACATTCTTAATGGCTTCAGAAAGGCCATTTCTAAAATTAGCGGCCAGTGCACACTCGTTCCAATGTGTCAGCACGGACCATTTCCGAAATTTTTGGCAATACACTTCAGCCTCGTCCTGCCCCTGAGACATAGCCAGCAAGGCCTTTTCTGCCTGAATCTCAAGATTGGGTTCCTCATAAAGTAAACCGAGCGCCAGAAAAAACGCATCAAGATCAGCCAATGCCGGATCTCCTGGCGCCAGCGAAAAAGCCCAATCCTGAGGGTCGCCCCGTAAGAACGAAATAACAATTTTTACTTGCTGAGCAGAATCTCCAGATGAACAGGGTCTCAGGGACAAAAACAATTTACAATTATTCACGAAATTCCTAAACTTAAACCTGTCTCCGGAAAACAGTTCAGGAATCGGTATTTTAGGTTCTGACCTAGGATTTCTGATAACATAGTCTTGTATGCCCTGCACACGAGTAGCCAGCTGGTCCACACTTGTAATCAAGGTCTGGACATTCATGTCTGCAGCAAGCATAGCCACTCTGAGGTAAAGGGGAAGAAGAAAAAAAACAAAAAAAACTCAGAATCTTCTTTCTTATAATCCCTCTTCTGCAATGCATTAAACATTTAATACTGGCCTGGCAAACTGTTATGACCCCAATGGCGAGGGTCTCAGAGGAACGTGGAAGTCTGCAGAATACAAAAATCCAGCTCATAGGGCAGTGGTAACTGGGTTGACCATATATCTACTCCTAACGCCAACACTAGAAGTAGCCGGGGATCATTCCTACGTTGATTCTAGATGACACGCGCCAGCCGGAGAATCTAGCTACCCCTAGTAGAGGAAAACAAAGACCTTTCTTGCCTCCAGAGAAGGGGACCCCAAAGCTGGATAGAAGCCCCCCACAAATAATGACGGTGAGGTAAGAGGAAATGACAAACACAGAAATGAATCAGGTTTAGCACAGAGAGGCCCGCTTACTGATAGCAGAATAAAGAAAGGTAACTTATATGGTCAACAAAAACCCTATCAAAATCCACACTGGAAATTCAAGAACCCCCGAACCGTCTAACAGTCCGGGGGGAGAACACCAGCCCCCTAGAGCTTCCAGCAAAGGTCAGGATATAGATTTGGAACAAGCTGGACAAAAATACAAAACCAAAACAAATAGCAAAAAGCAAAAGGCAGACTTAGCTGATATAACTGGAACCAGGATCAGTAGACAAGAGCACAGCAGACTAGCTCTGATAACTACGTTGCCAGGCATTGAACTGAAGGTCCAGGGAGCTTATATAGCAACACCCCTAACTAACGACCCAGGTGCGGATAAAAGGAATGACAGAAAAACCAGAGTCAAAAAACTAGTAACCACTAGAGGGAGCAAAAAGCAAATTCACAACAGACATCCACCAGGGGGCGCATCACCGCGACTGAAGGAAATGTAGGTCAATGACCTACATTTCATTCATTCGCCGGGGAATTACAGGCACGAACACCGCTGCATTTAGCAGGGCCCCTGCCTGTAATATTAGTTAACCCCTTCAGATGGATTACTTCGTGGGACGAGACGGTTCACCAGAAGGTATGTATCTTGTGCGTTTATTATTTTTCCAAGCGAGGGTGTTCCTGATGGATTGAGAGAACAATAAATTATTACAACAACCGCTGTGTTTATTTCATTAAACTACTTTTAAATCATGTGTGTGTGTGTTTTTTAACCCTTTCCAACAATTGGATTAATAATGGATAGGTGTCATAATTGACGCCTCTCCATTATTAATCTGGCTTAATGTCACCTTCCAATAGCAAGGTGGCATTAACCCTTCATTACCCCATATCCCACCGCTACAGGGAGTGGGAAGAGAGTGGCCAAGTGCCAGAATAGGCGCATCTTCCAGATGTGCCTTTTCTGGGGTGGCTGGGGGCAGATGTTTTTAGCCACGGGGGGGCCAATAACCATGGACCCTCTCCTGGCTATTAATATCTGCCCTCAGTCACTGGCTTTACCATTCTGGCGGAGAAAATTGCGCGGGAGCCCACGCCAATTTTTTCCGCCATTTAACCCTTTATTTTAGCAGCTACAGCGCTGAAATTTTGCACATACACACTACTAACATTAGTAGTGTGGAATATGCAAAAAAAAAGGGGATATGAGATGTTTTACTGTATGTAAACCATGTCTCATATCCTGTCGGGTTTGTGCAGGAGAAATGAAAAGCCGGCAATTGAATTACCGGCTGTTCACAGATATCGCGCTGAATGAAATCTAAATACAGAATATATATATATGTGTCTCAATGACATATATATATATATATATATATATATATATATATATATATATATATATACTGTATATATGTTTTCCCGAACATTTGAGCACATAAATCCATTAGATGTCGGTTTTGCAAGCCTGCGCGAAAATCTCGCAGTACGGATGCCATACGGATTACATACGGAGGATGCCATGCGCAAAATACGCTGACACACCCTGACTACGGATCAATATTTTGGGAACATTTCTCCGTATTACGGCCATAGTACGGACGTATAATACGTGGCGTATTGTTTTACGCCAAGTGTGAGGCCGGCCTTAATTTGTGTTTTAATCACACAGGTCCCTGTAGGTTTGGATTTCTTTTTCCCTTAATAATAAACCTTAATTTAAAAACTGAATTTTGTGTTTCCTTGTGTTATCTTTGTCTATTATTTACATTTGTTTGGTGATCTGAAACATTTAGGTGTGACAAACCATGCAAAAGAAAAAGGAAATCAGGAAGGGGCAAACACTTTTTCACACAACTGTAACTAATATTAAATGGTGATTAAGAAAAAAAATATAACTGATGTTTTTGGTTCATTTTGCCTACCAAAGAGCGTAATACAAAGTGATCAAAAAGTTGCATGTAACACAAATGGCACCAATGAAAACTACAGTTTGTCAAATAATAAGCCCACATAAAGCTGAGCTAAGGGAAAATTGTAAAACTTATGGCTATTAAAATATGGCGACACAAATACGAGTGATTTTTTTCAAATAGCTTATTTATTGTACAAAATAATAAAACATTAATAAAATTATCTAAATTTGGTATTGCCATAGTCGTACAGATCCACAGAATAACTGTACAGCATTGTGAGTAGCATAACATTTTAAGCACAAGACACAGCGGCAGAAATTCAGTTTTGTTAATATTCCTCCCATTAAGAGTTAATATAAGTTTGTCATTAAGTTATCTGTACATATAAATGATTTATCTGACAAATACAACCATTCCCCCCCACTCCCTGAAAAATACAAGCCCTCATTCGACTGCGATGCCCGAAAAAAAAAAAAATTAAGTTCACGGTAAGCATCAACAAAACAGTGGAAAAAATGGTTTGTCTAAAACATATAACAAACCTAAACATATTTATACCACCAAATGCCACTTAAGTTGTCTTGCAAAACAATCTGAAACAAAACTTTCCTACAGCTACATCACCATAGAAATACAAAAGGTAAGATAGGTGGAAATTCAGGAAACAGGCCTTTAAAGGGTTAATTAACAATTTAGTAGGAATAACAGTATAAATCTAGATGCCAAAGCTAAAGATATATTTTCATGCACAAGAGCTTTGTTTTTCCTCTTGCTTTTGGTAGATATCCAGAGATATTAACAGTTTGTGTTTTGCTTTACATTCTTTCCATTACTCTCCGTTTTTTCCTCAATAAATATGTATGTATGAGCAGATTTTTTTTTAAGTTGCCTATTCCATAGGTGGCTGTCCTTCTAATTGGTTGCAGTCGTGAAACTATAGAAACAAAGGAAATCATTGATATTAACCTCAACCACAGAGTGTTTTTCTTGTGTTCCTTGACTGTGCATTCCTGACACACCCTGGCCCTGCCTCATGAATCTGTAGATGCAAAGAAAAAAATCTTTGTTTATTGATTAGAATGTGAACTCGGGTTGGCGTCACTCGACAGAAAAACATTCTCTGTACTGGATATGGGGGTGTTGGTACAATTAGAGTAATATTTGCTGTAAGTGACCAAAATAAGATTCTGTTCACATCATGAATTGACCACTACATATCATGTAGTGCTGTTTGCCGTTCACGGCCCAACGTAAAAAGCAACCCCATGTTTACAGCACCTGCATTGGTGACTGTTCTCCTCATGATGTCCCGTGTGAGTATCTCAGCATACACTGGGCATTCTCAAACAAAATGTCATCAAGTCAAGAGTAAAAAATAAAACTAAAAGCAGCTAGAGTAATTAGGAAACAGTAAGGATTTTTTTAATTACAGTGTATTAGAAAAGTGATTAGATTATTACACTAAATAGATATTTATGGTTAAAATCAACATTAGTTTCGGACCACCCTTTTAACCTTGTTTCCATATCATATGGTATAGTTTTTTGGCCACAATTCTTCTATGAAGACCATCTTTGGCCAGATTTCTCCAAACAGTAGATGGGTGTAGCTGGATCCCACTGGTGGCTGCCAGTTCTGAACTGATGACACTGCTGCACATCTTACATTTTTAAAGGGAAGAATTATGTGTATTTAATTGGCTTACCACTGCATCTTGGTCCTCAACATTGCACATTTTTTATGCTTCTTCAAAAAGGCTTGAGCACCACATCTTAGGGTCTGTGCCGATGATCCGGAACTGGCAGCACTTTGGACGCAGCACATGTTCGCTGCATCCAAAGCGCTGCTGTCTATTGAACGGAGGTGAATCCTCTGTGATCACTGAACCATGTGGATTCCCTGCGTCAAATAGATTATATGGGTGCAATTTCTCTTGGCGTCTCAGCTATGGAAATTGACATGTTGCAGTCTGGAGAGACGCACCGCATGTCTGTCTCTGCGGGTAAGCCGCGGGCGACTCTGAATGTGTTGAGGGAGGATTTAAAGTGATCCTTCACGGTTAACCCAGTGATTTCCAAATTAATATATATGGTGTTGCCGGCAACTGAAAATGACCAGACGGAGACATGTGTCTCTGTATGGGGGATCGAGCTGATCTCTAGCCCCCGTTTATTCTGCATGACTATATCACAGTCATAGAAATTACACTTCAACCAATCAGCATAAGAACACGCTCACGGTTCTTAGCCTATAAGAATGCAGGAACAATCTGTGCGTCAATGTCTCGTAGAACAATATACCCTCAGTCTCATATTCTGTCCAAGTTGCAACAATCAAGGTCTCATACCCTCAGTCTCATGTTCTGCCCAAGTTGCAACAATCAAGGTCTCATACCAGCGGTAAAGTTTAGCCTACTAACAAAATTTATATCGAAACAACAAAATGGAGTCGAAAAGCACAAAAATGGAGATTCTTTCTTAATTTCTTCCTTCACATTCCCCCCTAGATAAATTTTGTTAATTAATGTCCAGCATCAGAGATACTATCCCAAGCTCTAAACTCGAGGGGTACTGGTCTTCACATGGCTGGTGCCATGTTACCAGCCATGGCTGTTGCGGCGTACCCGTCCCCCCTGTATACTAGAATTTACGAATAACAATTATTGATAACAGTAGTGGGGATCTTTTGAAGATAGCCATGCGCTTGGCTTCAACATCTTCATCAGATAACTTTGTGAAATCGGTGTAGAGAAGAGCAGAGATAGCAACGCTTTTGGTTTCATCACTAGTTATCCTAGTGCAGAATTTCCTAATACACACAGAAATGCACCAAAAAAACAAATTTTAGTATTACATACATGACAAAGATAAAGGTGAATACTGGCAGCCATTTTAAATACAGTTATATCTGCAAGCATAGGAAAAAGTTATTGTTTCACAGTATAAGAGTATAGCAGTACAAAAAGTATATAAGAAAATATATTTTCACCTTGACAATCCCCCCTAAATACTAAGTTTTTCCCTTAAGAAAGATCCTTCGAGACTGTCCATGTGATGGGAAAAGGGGAGGTGGATTTCTTCATCCAGACACCTCAGAAACTCTCCCCTAGCGAGAGGCCTCCAGGCAGCTGAACCCTTCACTAACCTCACATGGAGTTCTCCCACTGTCCCTAAACTAAATCTCTTAGCATCATCTGAGAATGGGGGGTTTTGTCTACTCTTTTGAGGGGGACATACTTAGGGATCTCCCCTGGATCAGTACCATCGTACTCTGGTGGGTCTACTTCTTGATTGAGGAAGGTGCCAATCGGAGTTGCTTTCACTAACTACCTAGGCCTGCCTAGGTGCACTAATACATCCATCATATTATCATTATTTATTTGTAAAATGAAAGGTTGGTTCTCAGGGTCAGCCAATTGTTTTTGCATAGCTAGTCAGAGGGCCTCCAGGGATAATACTCATGTATCTGTCTTACCCTACCTGATGTGGTTGGTTCTCTGGTGGTGGGGGCGACATGACATGCTGGTCTACAGCTCCTTCCCAAAAGGATTACTGTCAGCCTACTCCCAAAAGTTAATGTCTCCAGTATCCACCAACCACAATCCTGTGTCAGCTTCTTATATCACTGCATGTGATCTTGTCTGGACAGGATTCAGTGTAATTCTCTTAGGTCGGGTTGCAGCACGGGTCATACAAGTGTTAGGGCCCAAATCCTCAACTATACCCTAAAAGGCATCACAGCTATAATTAACAAATCTTTGATCTCTGTAATATATATATATTTGATCCATTCAACATTTTTATTAATCTGCACCTGTGGGATTATAGAAGCAAAGTCAGCATAAATCTGGTTCTGGGCTTTAAACTGGTCAGGCACCCCCCTTGGCACCCCAATAGCATCAATATATATTATTGGATCTTCTTCATAACTCATGTAGAGCTGATCGAGACCTCCTCTTTCTGGTAGGTTCATCAGGTATCTTTGGATCTCAAAGTAAAATCTTGAACTGCATGGCTAGTTTAACAGGGGTGCATTGGCCTATCCAGGCATTAGGCAACCTAGGACGGAGCTTACCATCTCCACATAACCAATAAATGTCGTACATATATTCTGTATGTTTGGTTAACAAATCAGTATCTAGAGAACTGCTCCCTTTGCAGAAACCTGTCTCGAAGATCCCTACTAGTGTACCTGTGGTGTCGTGGGAATTATAGCAGGTGTAATTGTCACCTAATACGGCTACTTCTCCTGGGACCTTTAGTTTAGGTTCCTCATGAATTAGTGGGACGTAATCTGGGCAATCAGTGGACTTCAAACCTTTCAACAAGTTCATGACACAGGCAGTGGTGTTGTCATCAGGAAAAAGCAATGCATGTGTGTATAGGTGTGTATTCGCAGCAGCACAAGCAATACATCCTACAGAGATATTCTGGACTCTTACATTGTATCTCACCCATTCTAACCATAGGTTTTTCCTTGGGGCTGTTTGTGTTTCTATTGAGAAAACCTCTTGCCAACTGAGACCTGGAATGGGGATCACTTCATTGACTACATTTTGCAAACGCTCACCTGGGCTTGTTTTAGGTGTACTGGTAACAGGGGCCTTGGTTGGTCTGAAACTAATATCCTCGAGCTGTATATGGCCTAAATTCCCATAGTATCCACTACTAAATACATAATTATAATGCCTTCCCAGTACAAATGTCTGCAGGTCAGCAGATTGGGGGCTTTCAAGATTTAGGAGGGGGGGGTGACAACTTTTACCCCATTTACAGCCCCTAAGTGGTTGCAGAAGGTCTGTTAGATGCATTCTCTCACGGAGACTCCTACCCGTTCTATCCTTAGGGAACATGGCTTCGCTAGGTTTATATCCCCAATCATCCCCTGTATTCCAGGCGGCATCAGTCTAATAATAACAGTTATTGTTGTCATTTCTGGTAACACATATATAAAACTGGATGATCCCCTCTACAACCCGTTCAGTCTCGGGGCACTTGACTACATCACAAAAATCAAATCGCCAGATATTTGCCGGGGCTGTCAGGTTTACCCAGAGAATAATGGAACCAGAATTCTTATTTTTACAATAGGGACCAAAGAGGTAGGGGCGAGGATAGCCCTCAGTTCCAGGATCAAAAACAACAGCAACATTTCCCTTCAGTCACTACTGTGACTAAACACTGGTTCGGTCTCTTTTACAGTGTGAAGCGTGGATCCAGGTGCTCTTTCCTTCCAGCTTTACTGCAGTGGGGGTGACCAGGATCACCGTGTGGGGTCCTTCAAATCTCGGCTGGAGACAATCTCTGCGCACAAACTTTTTCACATACACCAGGTCTCCTGGCACAAAGGGATGGTGTCCAGGAACCTTGTCTGGGTCTGGAAAAGAACTGAAAACGGTTAAATGCACTTTGGCAAGGTGTCCATGTAAGGCCTGCACATAGCTAGTCAAGTCCCAGTACTTGAGCTGCAACTGTTGTGGAAAGAAACATTCAAGATTGGGGCCCCTGCCAAACAGAATCTCATACGGTGACAGTCCTGTCTTCCTGTTTGGGGTATATCTTACTGAAAACAAAGCTAGAGGGAGACATTCTGTCCATGGTTTACCAGTATCTGTCATTGCCTTCTGGATTTTAAGCTTAAAAATTCCATTTAGTCTCTCCACTCTTCCACTACTCTGCGGATGGAGTATGCAATGCTTGACTTACCCCCAGTGCTGCCATTACCTCTGACATGATCTCTCCAGTAAAATGGGAACCCTGATCGCTTTCAATGACTTCAGGAACTCCATACCTGCATATGATCTCAGCCATCAGTTTCTTCGCCGTTGTCTTAGCCGTAGCTTTGGCAACTGGGTAGGCTTCTGGCCAACCTGAAAATAAATCAATGCAGACCAACACATACTCATACGTCCCTACCCTGGGTAACTGAATATAATCATTCTGCAGTCTCTGGAATTGGTTAAAGGGCCGGAGAGTGTGTTTGGATGGGGTTTTCACTGTCCTACTCTGATTATGTGTGGCACATATCATGCAGCTCTGTACCTGCCTTTCTGCGCAGGTGGAAAACCCGGGGGCAATCCATTGTCTCTGTAGGGTGTCACACATGGCCGTCTTCGAGTGGTGCACATTCCCGTGCAGAACCTGTGCCATCATTGGGTACAGTACCTGTGGTAGGCAGACCTTTTCACCCCTCCCCCATAGTCCAGTGACGGTATCAGAGCAAGCCCCTATCTTTTGCCACCTATTTTTCTCCTCCTTACTTGCCTGTTCTTGTAACCGGGCTAAGATGTCTTTCAACACAAATGGAGATGGTGGGGTGTCTAGGTGATGTACTTTAGAGGCTACAGGAGTGCTTGCTGCTTTCTTCGCAGCCTGGTCTGCCAGTGCGTTACCCTTTTGTCCGTCCATCAGTGCCTTTGCTATGTGCCTTTACCTTTATGATGCCTGCTTAGGTGGGAAACTGTAGTGCATTCATAAGTTGCTGGACTGCCTCAGCATGTTTAAAGGGGTGGCCATTTGCTGTCAGGAAGGCCCTGGCTCTCCAGATAGGCCCATAACCGTGTGCAATGCCAAAAGCATACCTGGAATCAGTGTAGATATTTACAGTCTTACCTTCTGCTAGTTTGCACGTTTCTGTGAGCTCTGCTTCTTGTGCAGACATATGAGCTGGCATTGACTCTGCCTTGATTACCTCATGTTCTGAGACCACAGCATATCTGGTACAGAAGCGTCCTTGGTCATCTTGGTGACGGGATCCATCTACAAAAAGCTCAAAATCAGCATTAGAATAGGCACACTAGAGACCAGCCGTTTCCTGAGACATCAATTCTAGACAATCATGTGGTTTGGAAACCTAATCTTGTTCCTCTGGATCCATTCTAGAAAGAAAAAGAGTGTCCTCGCTCATGTCACCTACTCCTCCCCCCTTTGGATCCAGGGGAACTAGGGGAAGAGTAGCGGGGTTCAGGACAGCGCACCTTTTTAAAATCACATTAGTAGGCATGAGAATAGCACACTGAAGTCGCAGCTGTCCAGCCATGGACATATGGCCAGGTTGTAACTGGAAAGGGGAACTTGATGGTAGCATCTGTCAGCAGGGGTGTGACAATTTCTTTGAAAGTGACCGGGCTGGCCATAGCGCCAACACTGCAAGTGAGAACTGGTGCGGCGGGGGCTGGGGAGCGATACCTCCAGACATAGGGTTAAAAGAAATATTTGAGTACGGGACTGAATTTGTATAAGGTGGGAGGGCTAGAGTTGGAATTTGCTGCTGGGCAGATAAGGAGCCAGCTGCTTGCTTGTTCCTTGGGTGGGGGCTGCTCTTGGAGCAGAAACTGCTGCGGCTATAGTTTTAACTCTTGATCTTCCTGTTGATACAAAACGTGCTAAATTCTTCTCGGCAGTCTCCCCCTTGTCCTGTGTGACATCTGTGAGGGAGGTAGCTTGGTCCGCTAATCTATCTTGTGCCCAAACTTTTAAAACATTACAGAATTGCGTTCTGGACAGCCTCAGTAAGTAACTGTTTGGACCTGGGAATGTTGGCAGGATTATACCATGGCCCCACTGCATATATTACATATTGACACGGAAACTGTCCTGCTCTGGTTGCTGCGACCTGTCCTGTTTCTACCTGGCCATAAGTTTGTATATATGAATTAGATTCTTCCTGTATCATGGGTCCACCTTTCTGTGAAATCACTGCAGCCAGTCCTCCAGCATGGCGGAGCTGGTTATCTGCAGCATTTACTATGGCCCCAACATATTATTTTGTGAGATCCCCTGTCCCTATCCTAAAGAGCACATTATGACGGTGGGGTCCAGGAATAATATTAGAATACATTTCCTGAAAATCTATCTCCTCTGTATATCCTGTCTCTGACCGAGTGACTAAGATAAGTGGGGGCGGATACTCATAATCACTAGCAATACTAGGCATAACAGGAGCTTGTGCTGGCGGTGGCTGATAATAGGTGTCGTGAGCGTTTAGCAAGGAAAAGGTGGGGGCTACAACTCCGGGTCTTCTTGCTCCACAATTGTAACACATCTCTACACTGAGCAACGTAACGGTAACAAAAACAACTAGAATTCACTTTCTCTGTTGATCCTCAATTTGCTATATATCAACCACTCAACTTGCTTTTACCAATCACTTACAAATTTCCTTCTAAAACTAGACACTAGATTTCACTTCCAATTTTCCAGATTATATTTCTTTGTACTTCAAACAATATTGTCGCCTTAAACAAGACACAGATCTACCAGAGAAAATACAGAGAACACCGTTACAGTATGTGCTCTCTCCATTCCAAGGACACAGACATAAGAGAGATCACAGCATTCCTCTACACAGAGAAAAGAGACAAGCAATAGCGCAGCTACGCGACCCCTCCCATCGGATATTTCAAAGACAAACACAAACGAAATACAGTAGTTCTCAGACTTAATTAATTTCTACAAAATCTTCATCGCACAATTCACATACCAGATTGAGAATATTTTCCCTGCATTCCTGACAGATTTCTTTTCCCTTCTTTGGGTTAACAATATCAAATTTTTATCACACAATTCAAAGTCTTCTTCTTCCACGAACTGATTCTCCTTTAAAGCGAAATACCCCTTTTTAGTCATGTATAGTTACCAGAGCAGCTGTGTGGCCTATTCCACTCAGGGTTTTTACCTGTCCCCCGCTAGGACAACCCAAAATCGCGGTACTCAGTGAAAGGAGGAGGGCGTCTTAGACTCAACCCTCCGGACACCCCTGGAAATATTTAAATCAATATATTCCTGAGTTATGCATCCTACCCATCTTCGATCACCTCAGTGAAAGGAGGAGGGCGTCTCAGACTTAACCCCTCCGGACGCCCCTGGACATACACATATATATCTATGTATTCCTGAGTTACGCATCCTACCCAATCTTCGATCACCTCACCGCTCCTGATTCTAACAGTGATCAGGAATTCAGGGTATTTTGACTGTAAAGAGAATTACATCACTGGTTAATCCGGGGTGTCCGTCCCTTATGAGGTACGGTTCAAGCACTGGGCTTCCAACGGAACTACACCTCTATATGATTCCACCCTAGAATCATCCCACCTCCGGGGACAAACCTCAGATCCTCTTTGCAGCAACAAACACAGGAAAACCACACCAAACGGTCAGTCTGGACAGTATAACTGCCAACTTACCGTGGTTGTGGGGGATGATCAGTCCCAATTTTCCAGTGCCTGTGTCCGGTCCGAGGGTCCTTTGTCTTGTTGTCCTCCGGGGGGCAGAAGCGTTCCTGCTTGGATCCCGGGTTTCGGCACCAACTGTTGAGGGAGGATTTAAAGTGATCCTTCACGGTTAACCCAGTGATTTCCAAATTAATATATATGGTGTTGCCGGCAACTGAAAATGACCAGACGGAGACATGTGTCTCTGTATGGGGGATCGAGCTGATCTCTAGCCCCCGTTTATTCTGCATGACTATATCACAGTCATAGAAATTACACTTCAACCAATCAGCATAAGAACACGCTCACGGTTCTTAGCCTATAAGAATGCAGGAACAATCTGTGCGTCAATGTCTCGTAGAACAATATACCCTCAGTCTCATATTCTGTCCAAGTTGCAACAATCAAGGTCTCATACCCTCAGTCTCATGTTCTGCCCAAGTTGCAACAATCAAGGTCTCATACCAGCGGTAAAGTTTAGCCTACTAACAAAATTTATATCGAAACAACAAAATGGAGTCGAAAAGCACAAAAATGGAGATTCTTTCTTAATTTCTTCCTTCACAAATGCACAGTGGGCATGGGATTTCTTGACATCCCATCTGCTATGCTGATACAGCTTGACACTGCAGGTTGGACGCTGCACAAGTACACAGATTCCAACTCGCAGCGTTTACTGATCGTGTACACATACCCTAAAAGCCCCAGTCTGCTTTGAAATCTTTGCCTTGAAGAGGCCTTGCTGATGCAGAATAACTACCTGATGTTTTTTATTTTGTTGCTATGCACAGAGTCTTTTCAAGGTAAATACCGTATATACTCGAGTATAAGCCGACCCGAGTATAAGCCGACCCCTCTAATTTTGCCTAGGGTGGAAAATGCAGCAGGTACCGGTGAATTTCAAAATTAAAAATAGATACTCTATACCGTTCATTATGGCCCCATAGATGCCCCACATAAAGCTGTGCCACATATAATGCTCTGCACCGTTCATTATGGCCCCATAGATGCTCCACATAAAGCTGTGCCACATATAATGCTCTGCACCGTTCATTATGGCCCCATAGATGCTCCACATAAAGCTGTGCCATATATACAATGCTCTGCACCGTTGCCCCATAGATAGCTGTGCCATATATATAATGCTCTGCACCGTTGCCCCATAGCTGTGCCATATATATAATGCTCTGCACCGTTGCCCCATAGCTGTGCCATATATATAGTGCTCTGCACCGTTGCCCCATAGCTGTGCCATATATATAATGCTCTGCACCGTTGCCCCATAGCTGTGCCATATAGTGCTCTGCACCGTTGCCCCATAGATGCTCCACATAAATCTGTGCCATTGCTGCTGCTGCAATAAAAAAAAAAACACACATACACACCTCTCTTGCTTGCAGCTCCTCAGCGTCCCGTCCCGGCGTCCCGGCGTCTCTCCGCACTGACTGATCAGGCAGAGGGCGCCGCGCACACTATATGCCGCATCGCACAGTCAGTGCGGAGAGACGCCGGGAAGATGGCGCGACGCCCGGCGTGTGGAACGAGGACAGGTGAATATGTAATACTTACCTGCTCCCGGCGTCCCGCTCCTTCCCCCGGACAGCTGGTCTTCGGTGCCGCAGCCTCTTCCTCTATCAGCGGTCACCGGCACCGCTTCACTAGAGAAATGAATTATGCGGCTCCGCCCCTATGGGAGGTGGAGCAGCCTATTCATTTCTCTAATGAGCGGTCCCACGTGACCGCTCAGGGGAAGAGGCTACAGCACCCGGAGACCGTGGGAAAAGCAGGGGGAGCGACAGGAAAGCCGGAACTAGGTGAGTATATGACAGTCCTCACCCGCCGACCCCACCACCGATCATGACTCGAGTATAAGCCGAGAGGGGCACTTTCAGCCCAAAAATTTGGGCTGAAAATCTCGGCTTATACTCGAGTATATACAATAACTTGTGTCAGGAAACTGTATTGCACAGTGTCAACTTTTTAGTACAAGTGCAGCGCCCCAGAGTCCTCGTCGTTGCAGTACTGACGCTCCGCCGCTAAGGGGAGTGATGGTAAGTCTGATGGCACTTAAGGAGTTCACCTGACCAGGTATCACAGTCACACTTTACACTTCACATTCTGGCCACCAGGGGGAGCAAAGGGTTCTATGCATTAGGCCACTCCTCACAATCTGGTAAAACTGGGGGCTGGATAGGAAGTTAGTCAGAAGCTGACTGGGTTGGAACCAGGCAACATCCTGTGGCAGAATGTGTTGCAGGGGAAGATTCAGGGGGGTCTCTGTCAGGGGTGGGATCCTGACAGTGGCCTAGCGAACAGAACAGAACGTTACGGAGCCGCGCCTGCACTCGACTGCGGTGGCATCCTAAGAAAGGAAAAGAAGCGAAGTTTTTTGTGGAGAAGTGAGAAACGAGATCGCAGCAAAAAGGAGATAAAGCCAGTAGGAGTCGTGCCGTAAGATCGAGGCAACATCCTACTGAGGCGCGTAGCCAGTGGCCGGAACGCCGAGGAAGTATTAGGCTCCAAGCAATACTTCAAACAGCGGCAGGACAGTTAATTTTAGGTTGGCTGTCTCACCTAAATCACCTAAGAAGACATAGGGGGCAATTGTGGGAGTGGGGCGACGCTAGGGTCCCGGAAGAACTCCAGGCCTACCCGTCATACGGGTGCGTCCTATCCATATCATCTAGGGGACGGAGAAAGAACATCAGAATAGATACGAGTTGTGAGAAAGAAGAACATCAGAAACAGACACAACAGTTGTGAGGAGTATCCCATGGTGCTCAGCAGGGAGGTACTACAACACACAGGCGCTAGAAGGCAGGCACTGATTTCCACCTGCAAAGGAAACTCTGGATGTGCCTTCGGACCGGCCGGTCTCAGCCAGCCCTGTTAGCAGTGCTCTGGATTGAGGATCCTGAAGCCTTCAGTAAAGAGGTAAAGAGACTGCAACCCTGTGTCCTCGTTATTCATCGCGACCTGCACCACACAACATCATCACCCCTTTCATTGGACGCCCCTTAGCAGGGTCACCGTGACAACCCCAGGACCGAGACAGAGAGGCCCGGTACCGAGTACCCTGCGGCCCTGCGTCTGGGGGCGCTCCACAAGTTGTCTGTTACTTTTGGAATTTAACATACTACACAGTTTCTTATCAATAATTGCAGCTTCGCCATGCTTGTACAATACAAATGAAAGAATTAAACTTGAAGATAGATAATAATTTTATTATAGATACAATTACATTTGCTAACATTACAAGAGGATTAATATCCACTATATAAGTATTTACTACTATCGTATCTATCTAAATTCCCATTATATGCTAAATCCAAATGGGAAGCAGATGTTTCAGCCTACAGTGGGGAAAATAAGTATTTGATATACTGCTGATTTTGCAAGTTTTCCCATCTACAAAGAAAGGAGAGGTCTATCATTTTTATTGTAGGTACACTTCAACTGTGAGACAGAATCTTTAAAAAAATCCAGAAAATCACATTGTATGATTTTTAAACAATTAATTTGAATTTTATTGCATGAAATAAGTAATTGATACAACAGAAAAACAGAACTGATATTTGGTACAGAAACCTTTGTTTAAAATTACAGAGGTCAGAGATTTCCTGTAGTTCTTGACCAAGTTTGCACACACTTCAGCAGGGATTTTGCCCCATTCCTCCATACAGATCTTCTCCAGATCTTTCAGGATTTGGGGCTGTTGCTGGGCAACATTGAATTTCAGTTCCCTCCAAAGATTTTCTAATGGTTTCAGGTCTGAAGACTGGATAGGCCATTCCAGGACCTTGAAATTCTTCTTTTGGAGTCACTCCTTAGTTGCGCTGGATGTGTGTTTCGGGTCATTGTCATGCTGGAAGACCCAGCCATGATCCATCTTCAATGCTCTTACTGAGGGAAGGAGGTTGTTGGCCAAAATCTCTCAATACATGACCCCATACATCCTCCCTTCAATACGGTTCAGTAGTCCTGTCCTCTTTGCAGGAAAACAGCCCCAAAGTATGATATTTCCCCCACTATGCTTCAAAGTTGGGACAGTGTGCTTGGGGATGTACTCATCCTACTTCTTCCTCCAAACACCGCAAGTGATGTTGATAACAAAACTTTCCCATTTGGTCTCATCTGACCACATGACCTTTTCCCATGCCTCATCTGGATCATCCAGATGGTCTTTGGTGAACTTCAAATGGGGCTGGACATGTTCTGGCGTGAGCAAGGGGACTTGCGTATCCTGCAGGAATTTAATCCATAATGGCTTAGTGTGTTACAAATGGTAATATTTAAGACTCTGGTCCCAGGTCTCTTCATGTCATTAACCAGCTCCTCCTGTGTAGTTCTGGGCAGATTCCTGACCTTTCTCAGAATCCTCCTTAAGCCACAAGGTTAGATCTTGCATGGAGCCCGAGTCCGAGGAAGATTGACAGTCATCTTGTGTTTCTTCTATTTTCTAATAATTGTGTCAACAATTGTTGCGTTCTCCACAAGCGACTTGCTTATTTTCCTGTAGCCCATCCCAGCCTTCTGCCGATCTACAATTTTGTCCCTTGTGCACTTAGACAGCTCTTTGGTCCTGGCCATGGTGGAGAGGTTGGAGCATGATTGATTGAGTGTGTGGACAGGTGTCTTTTATACAGGTAATGAGTTCAAACAGGTGTAATTAATACAGGTAATGAGTGCAGAGTAGGAGGACTTCTTAAAGAAAAACTAACAGGTCTGTGAGAGCTGGTAGGTAGTTGATCAAATACTTATTTCATGTAACAAAATGCAATTTAATCATTTAAAAATCATACAATGTGATTTTCTGTTTTTTATTTGCGATACAAATTCCAGACCTCTCCATTCTTTGTAGGTGGGGAAAACTTGCAAAATCGGCAGTGTATCAAATACTTATTTTCCCCACTGTATACAGTATCAGATGGAATGTGGGAAAATATCCTGAATCCACTCCCAGGTGAGTCTCAGCATCTCTCTCAATTATAACTAATTTATAGGGTATACAGAACCCCTACTGTCCGAGGTGTGGTAAGGATGAAGCACATTTATTTAAAGGACATGCTATTGGAATGCACATGAATTGGAGTATTTTAGAAACAGGTGGTATCTCTGACAGAATGGGTGTATCATATAAAACTTTGGTTAGAACAAGAGTGTGTATTTTCGGTATTCTAGGAGAGTCCCCGATAGTGATAGGTACAGCAGTGTTCAAAATAATAGCAGTCCAATATGACTAACTAGATTAATCACTATTTTTGGTATAAATTATATTACCACATGTCAAACAATTCACCAGTTGGTGCAGTTGTTTCTGAGAAAACCAGCAAACTCAGCATTCATGATGTGCATGTTTTTATTCTACGTATTAAAATAATTAATTAATATAATTGCAGTGTTCAGTTCAAATAGTTAAGTCAATCTTTTTGTGAAAAAACATGTATGAATCAGGTGGCCCTTATTTAGGGGTGAACCAGGACATTTTGTACATGCATTTCTCCTTGAAAGTGTCACAGCGTTACAGAGAGGAGCCAGTTTATGCGTAGTGTCTGATTACTCCTACTCCTGCGCTGAAAAGGAGCACTTCACCTTCTTTTTAAATGGTGTTAATTTATTTTGGCAGAACAGGGGTTAGTCGGCCATGATGGGAGCTCTGGGAGTCTGAGCTCTCAGCTGAGCTCGGTTAGCCATTCTTGTCCCCTGAATAATCTGGGTCCTGATTGAAACCCATGTCAGACCTATCTTATGCTGCATGGTTTCGAGGAGAGGAGTTTATATGAGGAGATTGGAGGTGTTATTTGTGACTGTTGGGAGGGTTAGTAAGTGTGATAATTTCCTTCCCTCCTCTTACTTTGTTTTTCCCCGTCCTCCACTCCCCGGTGCATTCCTGTGAGTGAACATTTGTATGCCTGGTATTTTCAGTTACCCTTGTTCATGTTACCTTGTTTGTTGGGTTGGTGTACTGCGGAGCACGGCAGTGCCCCTCTTCCCTGGGTGGGTGAAGAGAACAGATGGAGTGCTGTTTCAAGAGATAAGGCAAGGGTGGCAGCCCTGGCATCTTTACCTTCAGAAGTATCCTGGGGAATAGGTCGAGCTAGTGTGCCCCTTTGTTGTAGGTACAGGGAAGGAGCTCCTGGTCTTGGGTCACCCGACAGCTGAGACATGACAGAAAACCTGAGAAATATGGGTCATTCAAGATATTGTTCAGAAGAACAGCATACTTTCATTAAAAAGTTGATTGGAGAGGGTAAAACTTATAAAGAATTGCAGACAATGATAAGCTGTCCAGCTAAAATAATCTCCAATGCTTTAAAATGGAAAACCAAATTAAACAGATGTGGAAGGAAACGGAAGACTACCATTCGACTAGATGGAAGAATAGCCAGAATGGCAAAGATTCAAGCAATGATCAGCTCCAGGATGATCAAAGACAGCCCCAGGTTACTTGTGAGTACTGTGACAGTTAGAAGACCCCTGTGTGAAGCTAATCTCTTAGCAAGATGTCACCACAAAGTCCCATTGTTTAAAAAAGACACGTAGTGAAGCGGATTCAATTTGCCATACTGGCCTAAAGCGAAATGGAGAAATATTTTGTGGACTGATGAAAGTAAAATTGTTGTTTTTGCGTGAAAGGGCTGCAGACAGTTTGTCAGATGACCCACTTAAGACAGTGAAGCATGGTGGTGCAAGCATCATGATGTGGGCATGTTTCTCTTATTATGGTGCCGGACCTATTTACCCTATACCAGGGATCATGGACCAGTTTGCATACAGTACAAACCAAAAGTTTGGACACACCTTCTCATTTAAAGATTTTTCTGTATTTTCATGACTATGAAAATTGTACATTCACACTGAAGGCATCAAACTATGAATTAACACATGTGGAATTATATACTTAACAAAAAAGTGTGAAACAAATGAAATTATGTCTTATATTCTAGGTTCTTCAAAGTAGCCATCTTTCGCTTTGATGACTGCTTTGCATACTCTTGGCATTCTCTTGATGAGCTTCAAGAGGTAGTCACCGGGAATGGTTTTCACTTCCCAGGTGTGCCCTGTCAGGTTTAATAAGTGGGATTTCTTGCCTTATCAATGGGGTTGAGACCATCAGTTGTGTTGTGCAGAAGTCTGGTGGATACACAGCTGACAGTCCTACTGAATAGACTGTAAATACAAATTCTATGGCAAGAAAAAAGCAGCTAAGTAAAGAAAAACGAGTGGCAGTAGTAGAGAAGAGGTACCATTCATCAAACTCAATTTGACAGGTGCCCCGCCCCTATCAAAGTGTATGAAAAGTGTGTAAACCCTCCCCTCTGCAGTCTGTAGCCGTTCCCCCTGTAATACTTTGTTGTGTTATAAGAGTATCAATTAAAATTGCTAGATGTATTATCAAACCATTTAATTTTGATTTTGATAATGTTGCTATCGATTAAATTACAATTTTGTGTTTGTACAGCGCAATGATTTTGATTGTCAGGCTATTATTATCATGTTGTTGTGTTACACAATGTATTTTATCATGGTATATTATGTATATTCTGTGTTTCTGCACTATTATTTGATACTGGTATTCTCATTTATATGTGTTTTATAACACACTGTGCCAGTTATATAATTATATCCTAGGATTCTCATTTTTACACGTGTTTTATAACACAGTTTCTCATTTTCAGCATCACGCCTACAATGCTTAATAGAATAGTGTGTGATAATATAATTCTCAATATTATGAAAAATGACAGTCATTGTATTGGTTTTAAAATACTTTATTAAAGTATGGATCAGACACAATACATTGTATGTGGATTACAGCATGATATACAATCAGGGAGCTGACTCAGGGAGCTGACCACTACACATTTAGAATGAAGCAATGACAGCATAATTTTTCAGCGTGTCCAAGGGTTGTGTTAGGTGTGATAACGCCCCACCCTGTACAGATAATGTCCAGTGTTAGAGTGATACAGCAATGTGGCCAGCTAACCACAGTGACACTCTGCAATGTTAGCTAATTCTCAACAGTGCATCTATATATATATAATTGTCTAAGGGTTTTTCTGTCTGTCTGTCTGTCCTGGAAATCCCGCGTCTCTGATTGGTCGAGGCCGCCAGGCTGCCCAGCGATGGGCACAGCATGGCGACGATGATGTCATAAAGGTTGCCTCGACCAATCAGCGACAGGCACAGTCTGCCGTGAATTCGCCTCAACCAATCAGCGACGGGCACAGTATCGACGTAGATGTCATAATGGTTGCCATGGCGACGATGATGTCATAAAGGTTGCCTCGACCAATCAGCGACGGGCACAGTCTGCCACGAATTCTGGAATCATCATTGTCCATATACTATGGGGACATGCATATTCTAGAATACCCGATGCGTTAGAATCGGGCCACAGCCTAGTGATAGTATAATTCTCAATATTATGAAAAATGACAGTCATTGTATGAGTTTTAAAAGCCTTTATTAAAGTATGTATCAGACTGTAATGTTAGCTAAACCTCAATATTGTATGATAGTGTAATTCTCATATAATGCCCAGTGTTAGAGTGATGCGGCAATGCGATGTATCAGACACAATACATTGTATATGGATTACAGCATGATATACAATAACATACAGCAGGGGTGATAGTGTTTATTTTATATCCTATTAGATTTTCATATTATTTGTAGATGCTTGTGAGTTTAAAGCAGCTGACATGGTATAATATAGTTTTACGGTATAACCCCTGTTTATGGTGTATCTGTTTCAATAATTTAGTATTATATTGGTGGCTAGCGGCATTATTTGTTTTAATAATTTAACCATATATTTATTATGACATAATTTGTGTAATACAATAGTTAATAGCTGTTATAGTTTTACGGTATAACCAGAATTTGTGGTGTAAAATTAATATAGCATGACTTATTCCGTATTACCTATGTATTGCTTGGTATAAACATATTTATGCAGCAGGCGTAAATTTAGTTGTTGAGGTGTATAAATCGTGTTTGTCTATATTATACTATGTCAGCTGCTTTAATCCTTTGTATGTAAACACGGACTAAGTGCAATTTCTCATACAGATACTGACACGCAACCATCGGTCTATATGTCGGAAAACTGTTGTGTTCCCGAACCATGTCAAGATCTGGATTCAGACGTCGAGATCATAGATGTCAAGAACACTGTAATTTCACCGCTACCCGATGCTCCTAAAAGACGTGGAAATTCGTTAAGCAGGTGTCTCAAGAATAGAAAAGGTAACGGTTCACTTGAAATACATACGATTCTCACTTTTTGTTTAATAGTTATATTTTATTTACAACTGCTAAACTAGTTGTCAGAAAATTCATTTTGAAAAAGAGAATATCTCCGTCTCAACGAGACAGTTTTGTGTAGAAAATCAATTCTGTGTTAACTAATAGTCATATTTTATTTACATCTGCGAAACTAGCTGTCAGAAAAATTCAATTTGAAAAAGAGAATTTCCCCGTCTCGACGAGTTTGAACAATGCGCGGGCCATTAAACCAGGAGCTGCGGAGGTGCAATTCCCGGTTCATACTTGTAAGTATATATCTGGTCTGCTCTATACTGGATTTATGCAAATATGGTTACAATGATTTCATGGATAACTGTCGCCGGTAAGTTTTCAAATATTACACAGGATCATAGATAAGTGTCGGCGTGTAGCTTTTCCAATTTTACACCGATTTCGCGGGTAACAGACACTTGCATCTTTTCTTTTAGATACGCTGGATCTTCAACCACGCGATTTGCAGCGGTGTAATTACGGATCTGCACAGAATTAACAACAAAGAGCTAATGCGTCTGTGAGAACAACGCCTCTTTCACCCATCTGTGTTGTAGATCGTCAGGAAAGCTACGCGGCACCCAAACACTCCGGGAATCCAAGCCCCAAGATTTCACGTCAAAAATCTAAGAATGTTTCAAGAAAGCGATTTGCATCACAGATCGCTAGTCCCTGTATAACTCAGGAGGCCAATAGCACAGTCAGCATTCCACAAGTTACTTCTGAAAACAGTGAAATTGAACAGCTCTCCGAGGGTATGTGGTCACCCACTGCTCCGTTCAATATACGGGTGTGTCAAGCTGTACAATCTGCAGATTCTGCTCTTGCAGGATCTTCTAGAGATGTAAGTAAAAAACAGAATTTTGCCGAACATTCATCTTACACAGGGAGCCCTGTGTGGAATGATGAACACATCAAAATCTTTATTGCCATGTCTGCTCAGTACGTCCATATCAAACTCGCACAGATCAAACTAAAATCTTTCTGTAATACCTATGAAAGACTGCTAAATGCCTGTCCAACTCCTGACATTATCGCTGAACTATATGCTTTTAAATCCCACCTGTGAATTTAAATAAATCTAAATCCACCTGACTAGTGAACACTGTGAATAAAATACACATTTAAACTTTTACAATATACACTCACCGGCCACTTTATTAGGTACACCATGCTAGTAACGGGTTGGACCCCCTTTTGCCTTCAGAACTGCCTCAATTCTTCGTGGCGTAGATTCAACAAGGTGCTGGAAGCATTCCTCAGAGATTTTGGTCCATATTGACATGATGGCATCACACAGTTGCCGCAGATTTGTCGGCTGCACATCCCAAAGATGCTCCATACAAGGCAGGATGGATCCATGCTTTCATGTTGTTTACGCCAAATTCTGACCCTACCATCCGAATGTCGCAGCAGAAATCGAGACTCATCAGACCAAGCAACGTTTTTCCAATCTTCTACTGTCTAATTTCGATGAGCTTGTACAAATTGTAGCCTCAGTTTCCTGTTCTTAGCTGAAAGGAGTGGTACCCGGTGTGGTCTTCTGCTGCTGTAGCCCATCTGCCTCAAAGTTCGACGCACTGTGCGTTCAGAGATGCTCTTAGGCCTACCTTGGTTGTAATGGGTGGCGATTTGAGTCACTGTTGCCTTTCTATCAGCTCGAACCAGTCTGCCCATTCTCCTCTGACCTCTGGCATCAACAAGGCATTTCCGCCCACAGAACTGCCGCTCACTGGATTTTTTTTCTTTTTCGGACCATTCTCTGTAAACCCTAGAGATGGTTGTGCGTGAAAATCCCAGTAGATCAGCAGTTTCTGAAATACTCAGACCAGCCCTTCTGGCACCAACAACCATGCCACGTTCAAAGGCACTCAAATCACCTTTCTTCCCCATACTGATGCTCGGTTTGAACTGCAGGAGATTGTCTTGACCATGTCTACATGCCTAAATGCACTGAGTTGCCGCCATGTGATTGGCTGATTAGAAATTAAGTGTTAACAAGAAGTTGGACAGGTGTACCTAATAAAGTGGCCGGTGAGTGTAGTGTCTTTGCTTTTTTATAAACGTATAAAAACACACCGCTTCATACTTGCTGGTGTTGTAACATGGGCTCTGTACGTCCATATCAAACTCGCACAGATCAAACTAAAATCTTTCTGTGATACGTGTGAAAGACTGATAAATGCCTGTCCAACTCCTGACATTATCGCTGAACTATATACTGTATATTATCTATTTTGTAAGAAGTGTAATGATGTATGTTAATTGTACATGTGATGATTTTTACTTTTTATATTCATATACCTGTCATGTATAAAACAACCGCTTTATACCTGTCAAAAACACATGATATACATAATATTCCCGTACAGTGAGCCTGCTCATATAAATGAGAATCACAGAATCATATAATGCTACAAAAACACAGGCTATACATAATATCCCCAATACAGTGGGGCTGCTGTGTTATATTTGTGTCATCAAAATTTTCAAGCTTAACCCGTTGTTCTGAGATTTTTGTGTCATCAAACTTTCTTTTTGATGCTTCGGTGGGCGTAGACAGCTACTCTGTTTAGATGAGATAACATAACATAACCACATGCTGAGCTTACATAATGACATATGTGCCCATATAATGACCCTGGTATTATAAAGTGTAAAAATGAGAATCCTATCTTTTTAAACTAAATCATGCATGTGTACATACACCCCTCCTGTGAATTTAAATAAATCTAAATCCACCTGACTAAACCTGGCTTTAAAATAAATCATGCATGTGTACATACACCCCCTGTGAATTTAAATAAGTCTAATCCACATGACTAGTGAACACTGTGAATAAAATACATGTTTAAACTTTTACAATATAGTGTCTTTGCTTTTTTATAAACGTATAAAAAGACACCGCTTCATACTTGCGGGTGTTGTATATCATGCTGTAATCCACATACCAGTATCAAATAATAGTGCAGAAACACAGAATATACATAATATACCCGTAAAATGGGTCTGGTGTGTTATAAAACTCATATAAAACAAATAAATACACGACTAGGATATAAATTATATAATTGGCACAGGTCAGAACACATATTTGAAGTATAATGATATATGCTAATTGTACATGTGGTGATTTTAATATCATCCAGTACGAATTTTATAGTAATGAAATGTCTTTGAGATGTATTTATTTTATTACATTAAAAACTTTAAAATTTACAATACCGTGTCTTTGCTTTTTTAGAAATGTATAAAACAACCGCTTTATACTTGTCAAAACACAAGATATACATAATATGTCCGTTAGAATGTCTACAAATAATATGAAAATCTAATAGAATATAAAATAAACAGCATGGTGTGTTATAAACACAATTTTGACACCATTTTGCACTATATGATTATTATTATTATTATTATATGTGAATACCGACTCTGATAAAAAATCAAGAGATCGCTGAAATTGTGGGACATATACCGTCAGCTGATCCCTAATAGCAGGCCACGGCCGGGACGCCGCAAAAGCAGGCCACGGCCGGGATGCCGCAATAATAAATAAAAAGAATGGTGTTTTTACTAAACAGGTTACTGCAGAATAAAAATGTCCCGTTGTTCTGACCGGAGTTATCAGATTCAACAAAAATGTATGTGTCAGCTTCACACGGTTAGCTAACTAGAATGTCTACAAATAATATGAAAATCTAATAGGATATAAAATAAACAGCATGGTGTGTTATAAACACAGCAAACTCACAAACAAGCCAAACTCACAAGCATCTACAAATAATATGAAAATCTAATAGGATATAAAATAAACACTATCACCCCTGCTGTATGTTATTGTATATCATGCTGTAATCCATATACAATGTATTGTGTCTGATACATCGCATTGCCGCATCACTCTAACACTGGGCATTATATGAGAATTACACTATCATACAATATTGAGGTTTAGCTAACATTACAGTCTGATACATACTTTAATAAAGGCTTTTAAAACTCATACAATGACTGTCATTTTTCATAATATTGAGAATTATACTATCATGCACTGTTGAGAATTAGCTAACATTGCAGAGTGTCACTGTGGTTAGCTGGCCACATTGCTGTATCACTCTAACACTGGACATTATCTGTACAGGGTGGGGCGTTATCACACCTAACACAACCCTTGGACACACTGAAAAATTATGCTGTCGTTGCTTCATTCTAAATGTGTAGTGGTCAGCTCCCTGAGTCAGCTCCCTGATTGTATATCATGCTGTAATCCACATACAATGTATTGTGTCTGATCCATACTTTAATAAAGTCTTTTAAAACCAATACAATGACTGTCATTTTTCATAATATTGAGACATACTATCACACACTATTCTATTAAGCATTGCATATAATGTAGGCGTGATGCTGAAAATGAGAAACTGTGTTATAAAACACGTGTAAAAATGAGAATCCTAGGATATAATTATATAACTGGCCCATCTAATAGGATATAATTATATAACTGGCACAGTGTGTTATAAAACACATATAAATGAGAATACCAGTATCAAATAATAGTGCAGAAACACAGAATATACATAATATACCATGATAAAATACATTGTGTAACACAACAACATGATAATAATAGCCTGACAATCAAAATCATTGCGCTGTACAGACACAGAATTGTAATTTAATCGATAGCAACATTATCAAAATCAAAATTCATTGGTTTGATAATACATCTAGCAATTTAAATTGATACTCTTAAAACACAACAAAGTATTACAGGGGGAACGGCTACACACTGCAGAGGGGAGGGGTTACACACTTTTGATACACTTTGATAGGGGCGGGGCACTTGTCAAATTGAGTTTGACAAATGGTACCTCTTCTCTACTACTAGTGGCTATCATTACTTTAAGAAATGAAGGTGAGTCAGTCCGAAAAATTGGGAAAACTTTGAAAGGGTCCCCAAGTGCAGTGGCAAAAACCATCAAGCGCTTCAAAGAAACTGGCTCACACGAGGACCGCCCCAGGAAAGGAAGACCAAGAGTCACCTCTGCTCCTGTTTATCCGAGGCACCAGCCTCAGAAATTGCAGGTTAACAGCAGCTCAAATTAAAGACCAGGTCAATGGCACACAGAGTTCTAGCAGCAGACACATCTCTGCAACAACTGTTAAGAGGAGACTTTGTGCAGCAGGCCTTCATGGTAAAATAGCTGCTAGGAAACCACTGCTAAGGACAGGCAACAAGCAGAAGAGACTTGTTTGGGCTAAAGAACTCAAGGAATGGACATTAGACCAGTGGAAATCTGTGCTTTGGTCTGATGAGTCCAAATTTGAGATCTTTGGTTCCAACCACCGTGTCTTTGTGCGACGCAGAAAAGGTGAACGGATGGACTCTACATGCCTGATTCCCACCGTGAAGCATGGAGGAGGAGGTGTGATGGTGTGGGGGTGCTTTGCTGGTGACACTGTTGGGGATTTATTCAAAATTGAAGGCATACTGAACCAGCACAGCCACCACAGCATCTTGCTATTCCATCTGGTTTGCGTTTAGTTGGACCATCATTTATTTTTCAACAGGACAATGACCCCAAACACACCTCCAGGCTGTGTAAGGGCTATTTGGCCAAAAGGAGAGTGATGGGGTGCTACGCCAGATGACCTGGCCTCCACAGTCACCAGACCTCAACCCTGACTGCAGAGTGAAGGCAAAAGGACCAACAAGTGCTAAGCATCTCTGGGAACTCCTTCAAGATTGTTGGAAGATCATTCCCGGTAACTACCTCTTGAAGCTCATCAAGTTGTTTCACACTTTTTTGTTAAGTATATAATTCCACATGTGTTAATTCATAGTTTTGATGCCTTCAGTGTGAATGTACAATTTTCATAGTCATGAAAATACAGAAAAATCTTTAAATGAGAAGGTGTGTCCAAACTTTTGGTCTGTACTGTATATTAAAATACTTGTTGAATACTTGTTGAAGAGGTCATGTTGCCTTATGCTGAAGAGGATATGTCATTGAAATGGGTGTTTTAACAAGACAACGACCCTAAACACACCAGTAAACAAGCAAAATCTTGGTTTCACTGCAAGAAAATTGAGGTTATGGAGTGGCCAGCCCAATCCCCTGACCTTAATCCAATAGTACATTTGTGGGGTGACATCAAAAATTCTGTTTCTGAGGCAAAGCCAACAAAATGCTGAAAAATTGTGGGATGTAATCCAAGCATCCTGGGCTTGAACTCCAGTTGACAGGTGCCAGAAGGTGGTTGACTCTATGCAACATACAGTAGATGTGAAGCAATTCTAAAAAAACCTGTGGGTATACAACTAAATATTAGGTTAGTGACTCACAGGAATGCTTAGTTCACACACGAAAAAGTATATATTGTGAGTTTGCAAAGACAAATGCAGACACTGCTATTTTTAGAACAGCCCAATGTTAATTTTTTGTTATTTACTGTAAATTATCTACATTTCTCTTGCTGTTTTGAATTAGAAAACAGTGTGCAATGTTCCCAATGCATGAAAATAAAAGCTATTACAGAGATTTTGTGATTAACTTGTGTTTTTGAACACACTGCTATTATTATTATTATTATGAACATTACTCTATGCTTTGTATTTTATTCCAAGCTTGCAAATTACTTGCCTTACACTGGGTAGATTCCAGTCTGCTTACTGCTGCAGAATTAATCTAATATATAAAGCTGAATGTGTGTGTGTATGTGTGTATGTATGTATGTATGTGTGTATGTCCGGGATTGGCATCTGCACCGGCGCAGCTACAGCCACAAAATTTTGCACAGTCACACGTCTGGACCCCGAGAGCGTCATAGGCTTTGTTGTGAGGCGATATTTTAACCCAGCGCATTCCAATTCACCAAACAATTTTGCCCCTATCTACTTAATGGGGAAAAAGTGAAAGGAAAAGTGTTGGAGACAAATTGACAGCTGCCAGATGTGAACAAGGGAGACTTAGAAAATGAGAGCGATGGCACCAAAGAGTATATACCGTACAGTTGCTAAGGTGGGGCCCCGACATGGGATACTCACCACACACGGTGATATGAACACACACACAAAATGCACCACACACTACCACGTCACTTGAACACATATATCACCCTCAGCACACATTTCACCACACATACACCAACCTCGCCACATAAAAGTCGAAACACAAAAATCGCCGCTCAAAACTCACCACGCGCAAATCTCGCCACATGCAAAACTCGCCACACGTGCAAAACTCATCTCATGGAAAACTCGCCACACGCAAAACTTGCACAAGTGGAAAAATTGGCACATGCACAAAAGTTGCAACACACATACTCAAAACGCACCACACATAAAACTCACCACGCGCAAAACTCGCCATGCGCAAAACTTGCTGCACACAACTTGCTACACTAACCTGTCACATGCAACTCGACACACAAAAAGTTGCTACACTCATGTCGCCACACAAAACTCATCTTACAAAAGTCGCTACATGCATGTCGCCACACGCAACTCAACACATACAACTTGACACATGAAACTCGCCCTAAAACACACACAAGTCTGGTATTATCCTTCAAAAATAAAAATCTGATTAATTAAGCAGACAAACTACAAGAGCGCCAAATGTACCATATAGGAAATATGGCAGCTGTCAGTCACATGACCTGTCTATTATGTGTATGTGTGAGCTAATATATACTGCCAGGGGGGAGGGCTTCCTGTTGGCTGGGGATTTATCAGGCTGCCAATTTAGCTTACAAATACTGAGGTAAAAATTCTGACCAAATAACGTGTGAATGAGGTCTAGTACAGGGAAAATGACACACAGGTATATACTATATACAGGGGAGATAACACACACATATATACTATATACAGGGGAGATGACACACAGGTATATACCATATACAGGGGAGATGACACACAGGTATATACTATATACAGGGGAGATGACATACAGGTATATACTATATACAGGAGGAAATGACACAAACATATATACTATATACAGGGGAGATGACACACAGGTATATACTATATACAGAGGAGATGACATACAGGTACATACTATATACAGGGGAGATGACACACAGGTATATACTATATACAGGGGAGATGACACACAGGTATATACTATATACAGGGGAGATGACACACAGGTATATACTATATACAGGGGAGATGACACCCAGGTATATACTATATACAGGGGAGATGACACACAGGTATATACTATATACAGGAGTAGATGACACACAGGTATATACTATACACAGGAGGACATGACATACTGTTAGGGGTCAAGTTCCCGCCTCTGCACAGGGGGAATCTCGGGCCATCTCCGCTGCGGTCTCCCATTCTTCTCCTACCGCAGTGGAGCCTGCTCAGCGGAGACGTCGGTCCCAGCGTCTCGCTCAGTCTGACTCTGTATGAAGAAGTTACTGCTGCTTATCCTGCTTCTGCCATTGAAGTCAGTGCTGGGCAGCGGTGAGCAGACGCTTCTGGGACTAAGTCCTGCTTTTCTCATTCTGAGCATGCCCAGAGTAAGATCTCTCAGTGGAGATTGAGGGTCACATGATCAGATACTGCAGCTGAGGCCATTGGTCCTTCAGGAAGGTCCTGTAGGTGCTCACGTTCTGTGGCAGCCTCTCATTGGTCCTTCTAGGAAGGTCCTGTACGTGCTGCAACTATTTAAGGCTCGCATGGCAGCACGGCCATGCGCTAGTATTGTTCTTTATTATTTGCTTTGCGCCAGTGTGGTCACGTGAGAGTGTGCTCAGGGACCCGGCTGAAATAAGCCCCTAGAATGCTGGCACCTCCAGTGAGGAGTTTGTGTTTGTATGTATTCAGGGACCTGGCTGAAATAAGCCCCTAGAATGCTGGCACCTCCGGCGAGGAGTTTTGTGTGCATGCGTGACCACTGACTGCTCTCTGGGCAGTTAGCCTGTGCCTCTGTGAAGTCCAACAGGGCACAGTGCTTTGCTTTCAAGGCTACTCAGTGAATTAACTGAGTTAGTCCATACTGCCATATAGTGCCGCCGTTTGCTAGCAGCAGGTACTCCTGCATGGTGGACCCCGGGCTGCGAACGCACCAATATCAATAAAAACATCTCTATTTACTTGGTGTGTTCCGCTAGCCTTAACACATACAGGTATATACTATATACAGGAGGAGATGACACACAGGTATATACTATATACAGGAGGAGATGACACACACACATATATACTATATACAAGGGAGATGAAACACAGGTATATATTATATACAGGAGGAGATGACACACAGGTATATACTATATACAGGGGAGATGACACACAGGTATATACTATATACAGGGGAGATGACACACAGTTATATACTATATACAGGAGGAGATGACACACAGGTATATACTATATACAGGAGGAGATGACACACAGGTATATACTATATACAGGAGGAGATGACATACAGGTATATACTATATACAGGAGGAGATGACACACAGGTATATACTATATACAGGAGGAGATGACACACACACATATATACTATATACAGGAGAGATGATAAAAAGGTGTATACTATATACAGGGGAGATGACACACAGGTATATACTATATACAGGGGAGATGACACACAGATATATACTATATACAGGAGGAGATAAAACACAGGTATATACTATATACAGGAGGAGATGAAACACAGGTATATACTATATACAGGGGAGATGACACACGTATATACTATATACAGGAGGAGATGACACACAGATATATACAATATACAGGAGCAGATGACACAGGTATATACTATATACAGGAGGGTATGACACACAGGTATATACTATATACAGGAGGAGATGACATACAGGTACATACTATATACAGGAGGAGATGACTCACAGGTATATACTATATACAGGAGCAGATGACACACAGGTATATACTATATACAGGAGGAGATGACTTACAGGTATATACTATATACAGGAGGAGATGACACACGTATATATTATATACAGGAATGAGATGACATACAGGTATATACTATATAAAAGAAATGACACATAGGTATATAGAGGAGGAGATGACATACAGAAGGTATATACTATATACAGGGGAGATGACATACAGGTATATACTATATACAGGAGATGACATACAGGTATATACTATATATAGGAGGAGATGACAAACAGGTATATAGTATATACAGAAGAGATGACATACAGGTATATACTATATACAGGAGATGACACATAGGTATATACAATATACAGGGGGAGATAGCATACAGCAGGTATATACTATTTACAGGGGAGATGACATACAGGTATATACTATATACAGGAGATGACATACAGGTGTATACTATATGAGAGATGACAAACATGTATATACTGAGGGGAAAATGAGAGGTGTGAGGTGAAAATGAGGGGTTTGAGGTGAAAATGAAAAGGTGTGAGTGCAAAATGAGAGGAGTGAGGGAAAATAGTGGAGTGACTGGAATATGACAGATGTGAGGTCGAAATGACAAGTGTTAGGGGGAATAAGAGGAGTGAGGGGGGAATGAGAGGAGTGAGGGGGGAAATAAGAGGAGTGAGGGGGGAAATGAGAGGTGTATGGGTATGTGTCCACGTTCAGGATTGCATCAGGATTTGGTCAGGATTTTTCATCAGTATTTGTAAGCCAAAACCAGGAGTGGGTGATAAATGCAGAAGTGGAGCATATGTTTCTGTTAGACTTTTCCTCTAATTGTTCCACTCCTAGTTTTGGCTTACAAATACTGATGAAAAATCCTGACCAAATCCTGATGCAATCCTGAACGTGGACACATACCCTAAGGGTATGTGTCCACGTTCAGGAAACGCTGCGTTTTTGACGCTGCGTTTTTACGCAGCGTCAAAAACGCAGCGTCCAGGTGTTACAGCATAGTGGAGGGGATTTCATGAAATCCCGACTCCACTATGCGTTAAAAAACGCATGTGTTTTTGCCGCGAAAACGCATGCGCGGTGCGTTTTTTCAAAACACAGCATGTTGCTACAATGAGCAAAACACGAAGGCACACCACAGGTGACCTGCCAGTGACCTCAGGTGCAGTTTTGGTCAGGATTTTACTTGCATAAAATCCTGACCAAAGCCTGAAGCAAACCTGAACGTGGACACATACCCTAAGGGAGAAAATGAGAGATGTGATTGGGAAAATGAGAGGCGTGATGGGAAAATAAGAGAAGTGAGGTGCTATAACTAACCACAGATATTTACTATGCCCAGGCAACGCCGGGCCCTTCAGCTAGTAGATAATATAATAAGACTTGAAGATGCAGTATATCAAAACAGAAATGCACTGCATAAATTCAAACAAATTTGGGAAAAATGGTTGGATACTCCAGTGTTGACTTCAAGTATGTTATTTAGAGAATGTATGTTTTCAGCTCTTTTATGATGTATCTAAAAGAAAACGAATAGAGGTTGCATTTGGTTTTTGAACAGAAACATATATAAATGGGAGGTGGAGGGGGAAATTTGCCTAAAAATAGAAAATACTGTTATTTAGTATTTAGAGATTGACAATAGTCTTGACTCAGTGTTCACATAAGAAATATGCAACTTTGAAATTGTGTTACTTACATAGTGCCTTAAGTATTATTGTATTTCTTATTTATTTTTAATGTTTGTATTTTGTTATGTTATGAAAAATGTAATGCAGTGATTTTTTCAATAAAAATTATCTGACTGAAAAAAAATAAGTTGTCTGGTCCTCACCCAGTTTTAAGCTTCTTACACTGCTGATTCTGTTTCAGTTAATAAATGATATGGAATGTATTGTGATAAATAATTTGTTTTTTTTTCTGCTTTTGGTTTGTGAAGACCTTAAAAAGGGACTTGGTTGCTAAAGTGAAAACAAAAAGCTACACTTAGGGTATGTGTCCACGTTCAGGATTGCATCAGGATTTGGTCAGGATTTTTCATCAGTATTTGTAAGCCAAAACCAGGCGTGGGTGATAAATACAGAAGTGGTGCATATGTTTCTATTATACTTTTCCTCTAATTGTTCCACTCCTGGTTTTGGCTTATAAATACTGATGAAAAATCCTGACCAAATCCTGATGCAATCCTGAACGTGGACACATACCCTAATTATTCTTCAGGGCATCCAAGGTTTCAATAGAATCCAGAGTGTTGGAGCAACTGCTTGTTGATGTGAGACTAACATGAAAGACTGCATTTCCATGAGTTAAATTACCCACTAGTATTCACAATATATATATAGATGTAGTGGCTGAGGATGATCTGGATGATTATTGCCAGCTGGAAATCATGGAGTATCAGCCAATAAATAAGAAATCAAGGCTTAATTGCACAAATGCTAGATACTTTAGGGTATGTTTCCACTGTCAGGATGGCCGGCGGTATCGCCGCAGCGGCGAAGCCGCTCGGCGCTAAGCCCCGCCCCCTTTCTGGGACGCGATCATGCCGGATGTGTTAACTCTTCACATCCGGGATGATCGCTGTCTCCCATAGCGCCCTGTGATATGCCTTGCGGGGACGCTGCGTCCCCGCAAGGTGTACGGACATGCTGCGATCTGAAAAGACGCGCAGCATGTCCGGAGTCGCAGGGCCGCCGCGTGCGGGTTTCCACGCATAGTGGAGACGGGATTTCATAAAATCCCCTCCACTATGCTGGAACATCTGGACGCTGCTTGTTTGACGCTGCAGCTCTGCGCAGCGTCAAACAAGCAGCGTTTCCTGACCGTGGAAACATACCCTTAAGGTAATTCGGGGTTTACGAGTTTTTGGCTGCTTTGATAAAACCCCTTTGCAGATTTCTATCAGAGCCATTGATAGTAATTTCTTCACCTGGTACAAGCGCTTTATTTCTTGCCCTAGCACTGTATCCAAATCCTCTGGCCAATGCTCCCCTGGCTTCTAGCACTGAAGCTCATGTCCTGCAAACACAGTCTTGTCCTTAAAATCTTATAAGATATGGAGAGGGATTACATGAAGTAAAAGAATGCAGCATTTTTAAGTCATAATGTGATATTTAAAAAAATATGAAATACAGAAATAATAGCCTATAAAGTCCAAAACCCAGTAATCGCCATAAATGCCATACAGATAAAAAAGATTATTAACACAGCTGGAGCTTTTACAAGATCATGACCTTTAGTTTCTTTGGATTACTGAATATCCAATGTTAATGGCAGAGAAGTCTATATTTGCACTTAAGGCAACAAATTATACCATTCACAATATGCTTTCAGAAAGCCTAAAACGTTATTGTCATTTTCTACCAAAGCACTGACACTGTTAAAAATGTTTTCAATCATAGAACTTGAGTTCCATCATACAGTGCCTTTGGAAAGTATTTGGCTCCCTGGAACTTTTCAACTTTTTCCCACATATCATGCTTCAAACATAAAGATACAAAAAGTAAATTTTTGGTGAAGAATCGACAAGTGGAACACAATTGTGAAGTTGAATGAAATTTATTGGTTATTTTAAATTTTTGTGGAAATTCAAAAACTGAAAAGTGGGGCGTGCAATATTATTCGCCATTCGGCCCCTTTACTTTCAGTGCAGCAAACTCACTCCAGAAGTTCATTGTGGATCTCTGACTGATCCAGTGTTGTCCTAAATGCCTAATGATGATAAATATAATCCACCTGTGTGTCAAGTCTCCGTATAAATGCACCTGCTCTGTGACAGTCTCAGGGTTCTGTTTGAAGCACAGAGAGCATCATGAAGACCAAGGAACACAACAGGCAGGTCCATAACACTATTGTGGAGAAGGTTAAAGCCAGATTTGGATACAAAATGATTTCCAAAACTTTAAACATCCCAAGGAGCACTGTGCAAGCGATCATATTGAAATGGAAGGAGTATCATACCACTGCAAATCTACCAAGAACCGGCCGTCCCTCTAAACTTTCATCTCAAACAAGGAGAAGACTGATCAGAGATGCAGCCAAGAGGACCATGATCACTCTGGATGACCTGCAGAGATCTACAGCTGAGGTGGGACAGTCTGTCCATAGGACATCAATCAGTCATACACTGCACAAATCTGGCCTTTATGGAAGAGTGGCAAGAAAAAAGCCATTTCTCACAGATATCCATAAAAAGTGTCATTTAAAGTTTGCAACAAGCCACCTGAGATACACACCAATCATGTGGAAGAAGGTGCTCTGGTCAGATGAAACCAAAATCGAACTTTTTGGCAACAATGCCAAATGATATGTTTGGAGTAAAGGCAACACAGCTCATCACCCTGAACACACCATCCCCACTGTCAAACATAGTGGTGGCAGCATCATGGTTTTGGCCTGCTTTTCTTCAGCAGGGACAGTGAAGATTGTTAAAATTGATAGGAAGATGGATGGAGCCAAATACAGAACCATTCTTGAAGAAAACCTGTTGGAGTCTGCAAAAGACCTTAGACTGGGACAGAGATTTGTCTTCCAACAAGAGAATGATCCCAAACATAAAGCAAAATCTACAATGGAATGGTTCACAAATAAACGTATCCAGGTGTTAGAATGGTCAAGTCAAAGTCCAGACCTCAATCCAATCGAGAATCTGTGGAAAGAGCTGAAAACTGCTGTTCACAAACGATCTCCATCAAACCTCACTGAGCTCGAGCTGTTTGCCAAGGAAGAATGGGTAAAAATTTCAGTCTCTGGATGTACAAAACTGATAGAGACATACCCCAAGCGACTTGCAGCTGTAATCGCAGCAAAAGGTGGCGCAACAAAGTATTAAGTTAAAGGGGCCGAATAATATTGCACGCCCCACTTTTCAGTTTTTGAATTTCCACAAAAATTTTAAATAACCAATAAATTTCGTTCACCTTCACAATTGTGTTCCACTTGTTGTTGATTCTGCATGATGTTTGAAGCATGATATGTGCGAAAAGGTTCAAAAGTTCCAGGGAGCCGAATACTTTCGCAAGGCACTGTATTCTGTGCATACTGGACAGATTCTTTGAGAATAACTCCCCTCTAGAATGAGTTTTCTAAAATGGGCTTCACTATATAAATTTTTAATTCCAAAGATCACTGTATCTCACGGTTACATCATAGCGCAGGTACCATGACAAGCAAGTCCCAAAAAGATAGAATCAGATGGATAATGCGCCCTCTTGTCGCAGTCACAGTATCTTGTGGGTTGCAATGCAACCACATGCACTTTGCATTATATTGCAATATAGCAGCAGCATATATACCATAGTTCTTTTAGCTGTGTGACCTTTGCTGCCGCCAAAGTTGATTTGTAGCCCCAGCCTTCAAGGGACTCTGTCAGCACAGAATCACTATCCAAACCAGGCACAGGCTCTCGCTGCACCCTTGATTTCGCCAAACATTTAAGTGCACCTTCCCACTCACTTGTTTTTCCTCTATCTCCAGCCCCAACTCCTTTTTGTTTAATTGACAGCTCTGGATTAATAGAGCCAGAGAAAAGTGAAGATACAGTGGGTGCAGAAAGTATTCAGACCCCTTTCAATTTTTCACTCTTTGTTTCATTGCAGCCAAAATTTTCTACATTTCTGTTTTTTTTTCAGTCAAGATGGGGTGCAGAGTGTACATTAATGTGAAAAAAATGAACTTTTTTGAATTTACCAAATGGCTGCAATGAAACAAAGAGTGAAAAATTTAAAGGGGTCTGAATACTTTCTGTACCCACTGTATATGGAAAACAGGTAGGTGGAAAGGTTAAACATTTGTCCATGGCAATGGTGCACCAAGCGCTTCTACTTGGATTGAGCAGTCATTCTGTGCTGAGTCCCTTTAATGTCCATCTGAATTCAATCCCAGCCTTTTCTGTTGGCAGAGCAAGAGACTATAAAAATACGGGTTCAATAAAATTCAGGGTTTTTTGTAAATCATAAATGTAACTTTTCCAATTTGTAAACCCGTTATCATATCAAAAGTCTTTTTTTTCAGTTTTACTTAAATCTGCAGATGTAAAATGAGCAAGAAGAAAATTTTGAGTTTTCATTCTCAGACAAAAGTAGTGCATCCGGTTTCTTTTTTTTAGTTACCTCATTCTATGCCCTGTGTTGTTTTTCCATAAAATTGAAATCTGAGGGGCATTTTACAATAAGGAATAGTCGTGGGAACATTTTTTAAAACTTTGATTAAATGATTTAAAGGCAAATACAAGAAAATATGCTTTTTGGGGTTTTTTTTTAGATATTTTTGGAATAATAAAAGACACACTATTACCCAGTGTGAACCCTCTCTGGTGTGATCATATGAAAAAAGTGTAACAGGTTTTCTTTTAATTACAGGTTGTCCTGACATCTTACTGGCCCCTGGACGAAGCATTTCATTGCGAAACGCGTGGGTCTCCAGTCATTACTCCTGAGGTACAGTTCCTTTCATTATGTACTCTTTCATTTTCTGATACTTAAAAAGTATATATGGCTTCTATTTATGTACCTATTTCTTGCATGTTAAACCTATATCCCTGCATCTGGTTGGATGTTTCCTCTACTTGTGGAAACTTTGCCTATACAACTTTTTTTTTTCTAAAAAACCTGGATGCACAGCTATTGGTCCTATATGAATATATGTGTTAGGAGTCGAGTTTCCTCTGCTGCACAGGGGGAATCTCGATCCGTCCCTGCTGCGGTCTCCCATTCTCCTTCGGCCGCAGTGGAGCCTGCTCAGCGGAGACGTCGGTCCCAGCGTCTCACTGAGTCTGATTCAGTGCAAAGGGTTTTTGCTGCCTCTCCAGGCTCTGCTATTGTACCCTGCACTGATCTACGGCGAACAGGCTTTTCTGGGACTAAGTCCTGCTTTGCACACACTGAGCATGCCCAGGGTAAGATCTCTCAGTGGAGATCGAGGGTCACATGTTCAGGTACTACAGCCAAGTCTATTGGTCTTTCTAGGAAGGTCCTGTAGGTACGCAGACTCAGTAGCAATCTCTCATTGGTCCTCTTCTTTAAGGTCCTGTATGTGCTGCAGCTATTTAAGGTTCGCATGGCCGCACGGCCATGCGCTAGTATCTTCTAAAGTTACATGCTTTGCGCCACTGTGGTCATATGCGTGAATGTGTTCAGGGACCCGGCTGAAATAAGCCCCTAGAATGCTTGCACCTCCGGCGAGGAGATTGTGTATGAAAGTATTCAGGGACCCGGCTGAAATAAGCCCTTAGAATGCTGGCACCTCCGGCGAGGAGTGTTGTGTGCATGCATGACCACTGACTGCTCTCTTCTGGGTAGTTAGCCTGTGTCTCTGTGAGAGTTAACAGGGCACAGAGCTTTGCTTTCTCGGCCGCTCTGTGAAGCTAACAGAGCTGGTTAATACCGCCATATAGTCCCGCCCGATTACTTAGCGGCAGGATATTTCCTGCACGGTGGATCCCGGGTTGCGAACGCACCAATCACATCAATAAATATATTCGGTGCGTTCCGCAAACCCTAACAATATACTAGTGCCAGGATCTGGCTAAGTAATGGAACAGCGATTGCAGGGGTACATCCAGCTGCTGGAGGGCCGGTTGGCGTCTCTCGAGCGTGCAACCTCGGCGGTGGATGTTACCGCAATTGCTGTTCAGGCTGCTAGCGTGGCTGCAGCAGCTTTACCCACTGCCACCTCTGTTCCGAGCTTATCCCACCTTCCGTTGCCTGAAAAATTCTCTGGGGACAGTAAGTCCTGTAGGGGATTCGTGAGCCAGTGCGGTATATATCTCGAGCTCCTGGCTGCACGTTTTCCCACAGAGCAGGTAAAGGTGGGATTTGTAATTTCTCTCCTGTCGGACAGAGCTTTGGAGTGGGCTACGCCGCTGTGGGAGCGCAACGATCATGTGGTGCAGAGTGTTCGTCGGTTTCTGGGCACTCTGAAGCAGGCCTTCGTAGGACCTCAAGTCACCCATGATACGGCGCTCCAACTGCTGGCATTGACTCAGGGTTCGACCATGGTCAGCCAATTTGCCATTCTCTTCCGGACTTTAGCGTCTGAGTTGGAGTGGTCAGATAAAACCCTCATCCCAGTATTTTGGAGGGGGCTGGCTGACCATGTGAAGGACGCTTTGGCCACTAGGGAGATTCCCGCTACACTGGAGGAGCTCATATCTATATCAACTCGCATAGACCTTCGTTTTCACAAGCGAGGGTTGGAGTGAGCCCAGTGTAAGCAGAGGTTTCGGCTGGCTCCCACCTTCGCCAGACCTTTGGAATCTCCGGTCCAGGCGCCCGAGTCACATGAGGCCATAGAGGGGTCGCAAGCGGGGTCTAAGTCCCAGGCCGCTCATGCCCTTAAGGTCTGTCATGTTTGCCGGCAGTCCGGACATTTTGCCTCCAAGTGTCCGCAGCAGTCGAGGAAACGTCAGCGTCTAGTGGCAGTTGGAGGAGGTACATTAGACACAGCGACGTTTACCTCAAAATTGTCCTTCAAGGGGACAATTACCATAGGCCCATCCACTCTTATGGTAGAGCTTTGCGTGGACTCTGGGGCGGAAGGTAATTTTATGTCATCCGCTTTCGCTCAGCGACACGCAATACCCCAGGTGATGCTCGCCAAGCCAATAACCATTCGAGTGGTAAATGGGTTGACACTACCTTCACAGATTACACACCAAACCATCCCTTTCACTCTTTCTGTATCTCCATCACATCAGGAGATTATTTCTCTTTTGGTCCTTCCTGAGGGAGTTGATGAGGTCCTGTTGGGGATACCCTGGCTTCGTTTTCATTCTCCTCATATAGAGTGGTCCTCAGGGAAAATTTTGGGATGGAGTAAATCCTGTGAGGGTAGATGTCAGAGGGAGTGCGTTCAGGTTGCTACAACTGAGGTACCCGCAGATCTTTCCTCTCTCCCCAAGCACTATTGGCCTTATGCGGACGTGTTCTCCAAAAGGGCTGCGGAGACCCTTCCGCCTCACCGACCCTATGACTGTCCTATCGATCTCTTGCCTGGTGCTGAGCCTCCCCCGGGGTCGAGTCTATCCGTTATCTCTCCCGGAGACAGAGGCAATGTCTCAGTATATCCAAGAGAATCTGGCAAGAGGTTTTATTAGGAAGTCAGTGTCACCTGCAGGGGCTGGGTTCTTCTTCGTGCAGAAGAAGAGTGGAGAATTACGTCCATGCATTGACTACAGGGGTCTTAACGCCATCACCGTTAAAAACAAGTACCCACTACCCCTGATATCTGAGCTCTTTGAAAGGCTACGGGGAGCAAGGGTATTTACTAAATTAGATTTGCGGGGTGCTTATAACCTGATTCGCATTCGTGAGGGGGACGAGTGGAAGACGGCTTTTAACACCAGAGATGGGCACTATGAATATCTGGTGATGCCCTTCGGGCTCTGTAATGCCCCAGCCGTTTTCCAAGACTTTGTGAATGACATCTTCCGGGAGATGCTCACCACCTCGGTCGTAGTCTATCTGGATGATATTCTCATCTACTCTCCAGATATTGACTCCCACCGGAGAGATGTTCGCAAAGTCTTCGACCTCTTACGGGCAAACTCCCTCTACGCCAAGTTGGAGAAGTGTGTGTTTGAGCAGGAGTCCTTGCCATTCCTTGGTTATATCATCTCTGCCCAGGGTTTGGCTATGGATCCTGCCAAACTACAGGCTGTGATGGACTGGCAGGAACCCCATTCTCTTAAAGCGGTGCAGCGCTTTATGGGGTTCATCAATTTCTATCGCCAGTTCATTCCACACTTTTCAACTTTGGTAGCTCCCTTGGTTGCCCTCACCAAGAAGGGAGCAAATCCCAAGTTGTGGTCGGAGGATGTCTCCAAGGCATTCCTTTCGATTAAGTCACACTTCGCTAGCGCTCCTATTCTACATCGCCCCGATGTAGATAAGCCATTTATAATGGAGGTGGATGCCTCATCCATTGGTGCTGGAGCAGTCCTTTTCCAAAAGGATGCTCAAGGTCGGAAGCATCCTTTCTTCTTCTTCTCTAAGACCTTCACACCAGCGGAGAGGAATTATTCCATCGGGGACAGGGAGTTGCTAGCAATGAAGTTAGCTTTTTCTGAGTGGAGACATCTCTTGGAGGGAGCTCGCTTTCCCTTCCAAGTATTCACCAACCACAAAAACTTGGTGTACATACAGACGGCCCAGCGGCTGAATTCTCGCCAGGTCAGGTGGTCCCTGTTCTTCTCCCGGTTCCATTTTACTCTCCATTTTCTCTCTGGGGAGAAGAACATTCGTGCCGATGCTCTCTCCTGCTCCGTAGTGTCATCTGAGGAGGAGGATGAGGAGCCTCGGCTTATTGTCCCCTCTGAGAGCCTGAGAACTGTGGCCCCGGTTTCGCTAGAGTCCGTGCCCCCGGGCAAGACTTTCGTACCAGCGAATTTGCGACCGGAGGTTCTCTCTTGGGCTCACTCGTCTAGAGTGGGTGGACATTTTGGAACCAAGAGGACATCTGAGCTTTTGGTGAGGACGTACTGGTCGCCACATATGGCCCGTGACGTCGGGGACTATATTCGGGTGTGTGTCTCCTGTGCCCAGAATCGGTCTTCACGGCAACGGCCTGCTGGGTTACTTTACCCCATGCCGGTGGCAGACAGGCCCTGGGAGATGGTCGGGATGGACTTTATGGTGGGTTTGCCCAAGTCTTGCGTCTGTACCATCATTTGGGTCATCACCAATCATTTCTCGAAAATGGTGCATTTGGTGCCGCTACCACGGTTACCTTCTGCACGGGCCTTGGCGGTGTTGTTCATCAAACATATTTTCCGCTTACATGGAATGCCTGATAAAGTTGTCAGCGACTGGGGTCCCCAGTTTGCGTCTCGGTTTTGGAGAGAGCTCTGCCGTTTACTCAGCATATAGCTGAATCTCTCCTCTGCATATCATCCCAAGACGAATGGGTTGGTAGAGAGAACCAATCAGACTCTGGTGACATACTTACGACATTTTGTCTCTGCTAGGCAGGATGACTGGGCATCTTTGCTACCTTGGGCGGAATTTGCCTTGAACAACGCCGCAGCCGATTCCACTGGTCAGACTCATTTTCTCCTTAATTACGGCCAGCATCCGCGTGTCCCTGTGCCCATGCCCGTGTCATCCACCGATTCTAGGGTGGCAGACTGGGCGGTGGAGGCACGTGACATCTGGGACCGCACACAGGATGCCATCCGGGCCTCCAAGGAGAGAATGAGGGTCTCGGCTGATACACACCGGCGCCCCGCTCCGACCTTTGCTCCTGGCGACTTAGTGTGGCTCTCGGCCCGTAACATCAGGCTGCGAGTTGAGTCCACTAAGTTTGCGCCTTGCTACATTGGCCCGTTCAAGGTTCTGGAACAGGTGAACCCTGTGGTCTACCGTTTGGCTATTCCTCCACGCCGTGGTATCACCGATACCTTTCACGTTTCCCTCTTAAAGCCCGTTCATTTGTCCCGGTTTTCTGAGTCATCTGCCAGGACATCGGGTTCATCCACGGATGAGTTTGAGGTGAATGCTATCATGGGGTGCAAGGTGGTATGTGGCAAGAAATTTTATCTGGTGGATTAGAAGGGTCACGGTCCAGAGGATAGAACCTGGGAGCCTGTGGAGCACATTCAGGCTCCGCTGCTCATTGCAGCTTTTGAGCGTAGCGAGGCCCTAGGAGGGGGGGTAATGTTAGGAGTCGAGTTTCCTCTGCTGCACAGGGGGAATCTCGATCCGTCCCTGCTGCGGTCTCCCATTCTCCTTCGGCTGCAGTGGAGCCTGCTCAGCGGAGAGGTTGGTCCCAGCGTCTCACTGAGTCTGATTCAGTGCAAAGGGTTTTTGCTGCCTCTCCAGGCTCTGCTATTGTACCCTGCACTGATCTACGGCGAACAGGCTTTTCTGGGACTAAGTCCTGCTTTGCACACACTGAGCATGCCCAGGGTAAGATCTCTCAGTGGAGATCGAGGGTCACATGTTCAGGTACTGCAGCCAAGTATATTGGTCTTTCTAGGAAGGTCCTGTAGGTACCCAGACTCAGTAGCAATCTCTCATTGGTCCTCTTCTTTAAGCTCCTGTATGTGCTGCAGCTATTTAAGGTTCGCATGGCCGCACGGCCATGTGCTAGTATCTTCTAAAGTTACATGCTTTGCGCCACTGTGGTGATATGCGTGAATGTGTTCAGGGACCCGGCTGAAATAAGCCCCTAGAATGCTGGCACCTCCGGCGAGGAGATTGTGTATGAAAGTATTCAGGGACCTGGCTGAAATAAGCCCTTAGAATGCTGGCACCTCCGGTGAGGAGTGTTGTGTGCATGCAAGACCACTGACTGCTCTCTTCTGGGTAGTTAGCCTGTGTCTCTGTGAGAGTTAACAGGGCACAGAACTTTGCTTTCTCGGCCACTCTGTGAAGCTAACAGAGCTGGTTAATACCGCCATATAGTGCCGCCATTTGCTTAGCGGCAGGATATTTCCTGCACGGTGGATCCTGGGTTGCGAACGCACCAATCACATCAATAAATATATTCGGTGCGTTCCGCAAACCCTAACAATATGTTACTTTATTTGCCTTATACTTCCTATTTGTGGTGTCTATAACTTTTTTTGCAATGACTACTGTATGGGCTACTTTTGGTCCAGTTTTTGGGAGTACAATACATGCACAAAGGTCCATGTGAGCAGAATATATTTAGGACATTTTTTGAGTACTTGTTTTCATTTATATACTGCCTGGGTGCACCCACCCCTTTCCTGATACCTGTAGTGTCTCTTTTTATTTAAAACACTGTTTTTAATATAATCAATAAAGTTGAATATTTTTTAACAGTAATACTGTGGCCTGTTGTAAAGTTTTTCCTTTGGTGTTCTTATGTATGTTTTTTGCTTTATGGCTATTTATATAGGATAATTACCGTAGTCGGTGTGTTTTATCTTACTGGTAATGTGAGATTATTGTACACGAGCAGTAATGACATCATATACACACGTTGGGTGGAGAAGTTCAGTTTGTTTTTCCACTAGCTCTTTGTACAGGACTGTGATTTCCTTGGGGTAATTCATCACTAGATTCTGAAGATGTAGAGAAAACCAGTCCTAGAATTTGGTTTTTGTATAGATGTGTAGAAAATGAAGTGAATTTTACTTCAATAGCTTGTCCCACAATAAGCCATTAAGGTCATTTTAAACCCTTTACACTGAAGCCTGTGCTCACCTTCCTGTCGAGGAAAATTTTTAAATTCTGACCCATGTCAGTTTATGTGGTAATAACTCTTGAACGCTTCAACAAATCCCAGAGAATCTGATGCTGTTTATTCATGACACATTGTACTTTATGTTAGTGGTAAATTTAGGTTGAATTTTTTGGCATTTATTTGTGGAAATTTCGGAATGGAATTTTGGCAAAAACTTTGAAAATGTGCAGTTTTCAAACTTTCAATTTTTATATCCTTAAACCAGTTAGTCATGCTGTACAAATTATTTTATAAATAACATTTCCCGTATGTCTACTTTTACATCTGCATAATTTTTGAAACTTTTCTTTTTGTTAGGAAGTTAGAAGAGTTAAAGTTAAGTTTCAACAAAATTTGCAAAATAATTTTTTTAGGGACCACATCACATTTGAAGTGGCTTTGAGGGGCCTATATGACAGAAAATACCCAAAAGTGACAAAATTTTAAAAACGTCACCCCTCAAAGTGCTCAAAACCACATTCAAAAAGTTTATTAACCCTTTAGGTGCTTCACAGAAATTAAAGCAATGCGGGAGGAAGAAATTAATATTTAAATTTTTGCCACAAACTTTTAATTTCACAAGGGTAACAGGAGAAAATGGACCATATAATTGGTTGAGCAATTTATCCTGGATATGCTAATATCCCATCTGTGGCAAAATAAACCCTACTATTTGGCACATGGCAGGGCTCGTAACAAAAGGAGCACCATTTGACTTTTGGCGCACAAAATTGTCTGGAATAGACCTCGAACACCTTATTGCTGATACCTCATAAGTAGTGGAAAACTGCTGTTTGGACAAATGGCAGGGCTCGGAAGGGAAGGAGCACCAACAGAATTCTGGAGCACAATTTTGCCCTGAACAGATTACGAATGCCATGTGTTGTGTTGTGAACTATACTTTTTGGCTCCCTCTTGTGGTCACTAGTGATTTGGCACTTGGATTGTCTTTTACCAGGTTGGTGCTCACCTGCTTCGTTAGGCCTGGGGTGTTGCTATTTAAACTTCCTGGATTCTCAGTCCAGTGCCTGGCATCGTTGTAATCAGTTCACTTCTGTTTGCTCCTGTCTTCAGGTCCTGGTTCTTTGCAAGATAAGCTAAGTCCTGCTTTCATACTCTTGATCATTTGCATTGTTCATATTTTTTGTCCAGCTTGTACAATATGTGATTCCTGTTATTGCTGGAAGCTCTAGGGGGGCTGATATTCTCCCCCCACACCGTCAGTCGGTTTGGGGGTTCTTGGATATTCAGCGTGGATATTTTGCAGGGTTTTTTGCTGACCATATAAGTCTTCTTACTATATTCTGCTATTAGTCAGTGGGCCTCTCTTTGCTAAATCTAGTTCATTCTTACGTTTGTCTTTTCTTCTTACCTCACCGTTATTATTTGTTGGGGGCTTGTATTACTGTGGGGTCTTTTCTCTGGAGGCAAGAGAGGTCTTATTTTCCCTGATAGGGGTAGTTAGTTCTCCGGCTGGCACGAGACGTCTAGGATCAACGTAGGCACGTTCCCCGGCTGTAATCTTTGAGGTCCCCTGCCATTGGGATCATAACAGTGTTGTGAATTCTGCTCTTGCGCTCCCTCCGGTGGTTGTAAGTGGTAGCGCTGCTGTCTCTGAATCGCAGCATTTGTCAGGTGTGTTCACTTTTTTGCAATTTTGACTGGGCTATTTAGTCTTGCTTCACCCTTTAGTCAGTGCCAGTTGTCCATTGTTCCTGGAGGATTCACATCCCTGCCTGGTCTCTTCTGCTTTGCAGTTCCTTTCAACAAAGATAAGTTCTGGCCTTGATTTTGCTGTCCACATGCTGTGGCCTTATTGTTCAGTTCTTTTCTATGTTTTGTCTTGTCCAGCTTGGTCTGTATAAGGATTTGTTTAGGCAAGCTGGTATCTCTGGAGATGCAGATATACCCTCCATATCTTTAGTTAGCTGTGGAGATTTTGTATTTTCTGTGGTGGATATTTTCTAGTGTTTTTAATACTGACCGCATAGTACTCTGTCCTATCCTTTCTATTTAGTTAGAAGTGGCCTCCTTTGCTAAATTCTCATTTCAGTCTGTGTGTGTTTTTTCCCTCTCCTCTCACAGTCAATATTTGTGGGTGGCTGCCTATCCTTTGGGGATTTTCTCTGAGGCAAGATAGTTTTCCCTTTTCTATCTCTAGGGGTAATTAGTCCTCCGGCTGTGTCGAGATGTCTAGGGAGCGCTAGGTACATTCCACGGCTACTTCTAGTTGCGGTGTTAAGTTCAGGGTCTGCGGTCAGTACAGGTACCACCTTCTCCAGAGTACGTCTCATGCTGCTCTTAGGCCACCAGATCATAACAGTACAACTGGCCAACAATGAGTTAACCGCATCTCAGAAGAAGGGAAGGAAAGTGCTGAGCCATTTTTTTTTCTGTAGTCTGCTGTGTTTTTGTTGTTGTTTTTTCTTCCCTCTTTACCTCTGGGTGGCTCAGGAGTTCGGCGCTGGTATGGATGTTCAGGGATTGGCTTCTCGTGTGGATCAACTTGCTGCTAGAGTACAGGGTATTTCCGATTATATCGTTCAGAATCCAGTTTTAGAGCCTAGAATTCCAACTCCTGATTTGTTTTTTGGGGATAGGTCCAAATTTCTGAGCTTTAAAAATAACTGTAAACTGTTTTTTGCTCTGAAACCCCGTTCCTCTGGTGATCCCATCCAGCAGGTTAAAATTATTATATCTCTGCTGCGTGGTGACCCCCAGGATTGGGCATTTGCCCTGGAACCTGGGAATCCGGCGTTGCTTAATGTAGACACCTTTTTTCAGGTGCTTGGGTTATTGTATGACGAACCTAATTCAGTGGATCATGCTGAGAAGACCTTGTTGGCCCTGTCTCAGGGTCAAGAAGCGGCAGAATCATATTGCCAGAAGTTTAGAAAATGGTCTGTACTGACTAAATGGAATGAGGATGCCTTGGCGGCAATCTTCAGAAAGGGTCTTTCTGAATCCGTTAAAGATGTTATGGTGGGGTTCCCCACGCCTGCTGGTCTGAGTGATTCTATGTCTCTGGCCATTCAGATTGATCTGCGCTTGCGCGAGCGCAGAGTTGTGCACACTATGGCATTGTCTTCCGAGCGGAGTCCTGAGCCTATGCAGTGTGATAGGTTTGTGTCTAGAGCTGAACGACAAGGATTCAGACGTCAGAATAGGTTGTGTTTTCACTGCGGCGATTCTGCTCATGTTGTTTCTGATTGCCCTAGGCGTACCAAGAGAATCGCTAGTTCTGTTACCATCAGTACTGTACAACCTAAATTTCTGTTATCTGTGACCCTGATCTGCTCATTATCGTCATTTTCTGTCATGGCATTTGTGGATTCAGGTGCCGCTCTAAACTTAATGGACTTAGAATTTGCCAGACGTTGTGGTTTCCCCTTGCAGCCTTTGCAGAGTCCTAGTCCTTTGAGGGGCATTGATGCTACACCGTTGGCTAAAAATAAACCTCAGTTTTGGACACAGCTGACCATGTGCATGGCGCCAGCCCATCAGGAAGATTGTCGTTTTCTGGTGTTGCATAATTTGCATGATGCTATTGTGCTGGGTTTCCCATGGTTACAGGTGCATAATCCGGTGTTGGATTGGAAGTCTATGTCTGGGACTAGTTGGGGTTGTCAGGGGGTTCATGGTAACGTTCCTTTGATGTCAATTGCCTCCTCCCCCTCTTCTGAAATTCCTGAGTTTTTGTCAGATTTCCAGGATGTATTCAATGAGCCCAAGTCCAGTTCCCTTCCACCGCATAGGGACTGTGATTGTGCTATTGACTTGATTCCAGGCTGTAAGTTCCCTAAGGGCCGACTTTTCAATCTGTCTGTGCCAGAACATACCGCCATGCGGAGCTATGTATGTTAAGGAGTCCTTGGAGAAGGGGCATATTCGGCCATCTTCTTCACCATTGGGAGCAGGTTTTTTTTTTGTTGCCAAAAAAGATGGCTCCTTGAGACCCTGTATTGATTATCGCCTCTTGAATAAGATCACAGTCAAATTCCAATACCCTTTGCCTTTGCTTTCTGATCTGTTTGCTAGGATTAAGGGGGCTAGTTGGTTTACTAAAATTGACCTTCGAGGGGCATATAATCTTGTTCGTATTAAGCAGGGTGACGAATGGAAGACTGCGTTTAATACGCCCGAAGGCCATTTTGAATACCTTGTGATGCCATTCGGACTCTCTAATGCTCCATCTGTGTTTCAGTCCTTCATGCATGATATATTTCGGAATTATCTTGATAAATTCATGATTGTATATTTGGATGATATTTTGATTTTTTCAGATGATTGGGAGTCTCATGTGAAACAAGTCAGGATGGTATTTCAGATCCTTCGTGATAATGCCTTGTTTGTGAAGGGGTCTAAGTGCCTCTTTGGAGTACAGAAGATTTCTTTTTTGGGCTTCATTTTTTCTCCCTCATCTATAGAAATGGATACGGTTAAGGTTCAGGCCATTCATGATTGGATCCAGCTCACATCCGTGAAGAGCCTTCAGAAATTTTTGGGCTTTGCTAATTTTTATCGCCGTTTCATTGCCAACTTCTCCAGTGTGGTTAAACCCCTGACCGATTTGACGAAGAAAGGCGCTGATGTGACGAATTGGTCCTCTGTGGCTGTTTCTGCCTTTCAGGAGCTTAAACGCCGATTTACTTCTGCCCCTGTGTTGCGTCAGCCGGATGTTTCTCTTCCTTTTCAGGTTGAGGTTGACGCTTCTGAGATTGAATAATAATGTAATCACAAATCACTTGGCACTCAGAGAATTATTTTTGCAAGATGAAGATAAGTATTCTGTTTATTTGTGCATCCAGTTCAAAGATTAGATAAACGTTTTCGGTCCATACATCAGACCTTCATCAGAAAATATCTTTTACCAAACTGGAAAACAATGCACGTAGGTGTGTATAGGCCAAACGGCCTAAGCTGGGTGACCCGGGATAAAAAGAGACAGAAACCCCTGAGGCGTCTCTGGGATCCTGTGGAGATGCACCGAGGAAAGGCGAGAACCCGCCGCTATTAATGGCGCTTAGGAAGCCAGGTACGTGGCGTGAAGACAGGAGCTCCCGGGGACCTGGCTTCCTAAGAGACGCCTCAGGGGTTTCTGTCTCTTTTTATCCCGGGTCACCCAGCTTAGGCCGTTTGGCCTATACACACCCACGTGCATTGTTTTCCAGTTTGGTAAAAGATATTTTCTGATGAAGGTCTGATGTATGGACCAAAAACGTTTATCTAATCTTTGAACTGGATGCACAAATAAACAGAATACTTATCTTCATCTTGCAAAAATAATTCTCTGAGTGCCAAGTGATTTGTGATTACTTGATTGACGGGCTGGAAACCTGACTTGTGCACCACATAGGAACCTTGAGTGCCGTGTGTATTGTCTTTAGCTTCTGAGATTGGGGCAGGGGCCGTTTTGTCTCAGAGGAATTCTGATGGTTCTTTGATGAAACCGTGTGCCTTCTTTTCTCGAAAGTTTTCGCCTGCAGAACGCAATTATGATGTCGGCAATCGTGAGTTGTTGGCTATGAAGTGGGCATTTGAGGAGTGGCGACATTGGCTTGAGGGGGCCAAGCACCGTATTGTGGTCTTGACCGATCATAAGAATCTGATTTATCTCGAGTCTGCCAAACGGCTGAATCCTAGACAGGCCCGATGGTCCCTGTTTTTCTCCCGTTTTGATTTTGTGGTCTCGTATCTTCCGGGTTCTAAGAATGTTAAGGCTGATGCCCTCTCTAGGAGCTTTTTGCCTGATTCTCCTGGGGTCCTTGAGCCGGTCGGTATTCTAAAGGAAGGGGTGATTCTTTCTGCCATCTCCCCTGATTTACGATGGGTTCTTCAGAAATTTCAGGCTGATAAACCTGACCGCTGTCCAGTGGGGAAATTGTTTGTTCCTGACAGATGGACTAGTAAAGTGATTTCGGAGGTTCATTGTTCTGTGTTGGCCGGTCATCCTGGGATTTTTGGTACCAGAGATTTGGTTGGTAGGTCCTTTTGGTGGCCTTCTTTGTCACGGGATGTGCGTTCTTTTGTGCAGTCCTGTGGGACTTGTGCGCGGGCCAAGCCTTGCTGTTCCCGCGCTAGTGGGTTACTTTTGCCTTTGCCGGTCCCTGAGAGGCCTTGGACGCATATTTCTATGGATTTTATTTTGGATCTTCCGGTTTCCCAGAGGATGTCGGTTATCTGGGTGGTTTGTGACCGGTTTTCTAAGATGGTTCATTTGGTACCTTTGCCTAAGTTGCCTTCCTCTTCTGATTTGGTTCCATTGTTTTTTCAGCATGTGGTTCGTTTGCATGGCATTCCGGAGAACATTGTGTCCGATAGAGGTTCCCAGTTTGTTTCTAGGCGGGCCTTTTGTGCTAGGCTGGGCATTGATTTATCTTTTTCTTCCGCATTTCATCCTCAGACAAATGGCCAAACCGAGCGAACTAATCAGACTTTGGAAACTTATTTGAGATGCTTTGTGTCTGCTGATCAGGATGATTGGGTGGCTTTCTTGCCATTGGCCGAGTTTGCCCTTAATAATCGGGCTAGTTCTGCTACCTTGGTTTCACCCTTCTTTTGTAACTCTGGTTTTCATCCTCGTTTTTCTTCGGGGCAGGTTGAGCCTTCTGATTGTCCTGGGGTGGACTCTGTGGTTGACAGGTTGCAGCAAATTTGGGCTCATGTTGTTGACAATTTGGTGTTGTCTCAGGAGGGGGCTCAGCGTTTTGCTAACCGTCGTCGGTGTGTTGGTTCCCGTCTTCGTGTTGGGGATTTGGTCTGGTTGTCTTCCCGTCATGTCCCTATGAAGGTTTCTTCCCCTAAGTTTAAGCCTCGGTTTATTGGCCCTTATAGGATTTCTGAGATTATCAATCCAGTGTCTTTTCGTTTGGCCCTTCCAGCCTCCTTTTCCATCCATAATGTTTTTCATAGATCTTTGTTGCGGAAATATGTGGTGCCCGTTGTTCCCTCTGTTGATCCTCCTGCCCCGGTGTTGATTGATGGGGAGTTGGAGTATGTGGTTGAGAAGATTTTGGATTCTCGTTTTTTGAGGCGGAGGCTTCAGTATCTTGTGAAATGGAAGGGTTATGGCCAGGAGGATAATTCTTGGGTTGTTGCCTCCGATGTTCATGCTGATGATTTGGTTCGTGCCTTTCATTTGGCTTGTCCGGATCGGCCTGGGAGCTCTGGTGAGGGTTCGGTGACCCCTCCTCAAGGGGGGGTACTGTTGTGAATTCTGGTCTTGGGCTTCCTTCGGTGGTTGTAAGTGGTAGCGCTGCTGTCTCTGAATCGCAGCATTTGTCAGGTGTGTTCACTTTTTGCAATTTTGACTGGGCTATTTAGTCTTGCTTCACCCTTTAGTCAGTGCCAGTTGTCCATTGTTCCTGGAGGATTCACATCCCTGCCTGGTCTCTTCTGCTTTGCAGTTCCTTTCAACAAAGATAAGTTCTGGCCTTGATTTTGCTGTCCACATGCTGTGGCCTTATTGTTCAGTTCTTTTCTATGTTTTGTCTTGTCCAGCTTGGTCTGTATAAGGATTTGTTTAGCCAAGCTGGTATCTCTGGAGATGCAGATATACCCTCCATATCTTTAGTTAGCTGTGGAGATTTTGTATTTTCTGTGGTGGATATTTTCTAGTGTTTTTAATACTGACCGCATAGTACTCTGTCCTATCCTTTCTATTTAGTTAGAAGTGGCCTCCTTTGCTAAATCCTCATTTCAGTCTGTGTGTGTTTTTTCCCTCTCCTCTCACAGTCAATATTTGTGGGTGGCTGCCTATCCTTTGGGGATTTTCTCTGAGGCAAGATAGTTTTCCCTTTTCTATCTCTAGGGGTAATTAGTCCTCCGGCTGTGTCGAGATGTCTAGGGAGCGCTAGGTACATTCCACGGCTACTTCTAGTTGCGGTGTTAAGTTCAGGGTCTGCGGTCAGTACAGGTACCACCTTCTCCAGAGTACATCTCATGCTGCTCTTAGGCCACCAGATCATAACAGCCATGTCCCATTTGACGAGTCCCTGACATCCCAAACCAGCAAAAATCTCACAAGTGATGCCATTTTGGTAACTACACCTCTCGACGAATTAATCACGTGGTGTAGCGAGCATTGTTAACGCTCAAGCGATTCACAGAATTGTACAACATTGGGCTGAGTCAATGGAAAATTACCATTTTTTAACTAAAAACACAATCACAATCCTGTTGTGTCAATCGGAGTAGAGAGGGAGCTCCCGCCCTCTATGATGCTGATCCATGTTGCTAGCACTATTCACAGTGGCATCAAAGGAATTAAACATCGGACTGGTGCTAGCACCGATAGTGGGTGTTGCTACAGGTTTTCAACGCTCATATAACATTGAAACACATATTTGACCATGCCAGCGTTCATTGTGAGCCTGCGCAATTGTCACACTGTACGTGTACAGTTTTACAGGCGTTCATCGGGCCCTCACATCCTGTGGCACCGTACTTGTACAGCGGATGTCGTGAAGGGGTTAAATATTCAATCCAAACCTTCCTAAATTCTCATGAACATGCAGTGTGGTCATATGGAATTATTCTCACCTGGAAGCAATATTTATATAGAATCTGCCAGAAAAAATATAACTCTATGAAATTGGAGTCACATAGAGATCCAGTAAGGTCCCATAGACTTTACTTTTGATATATTATTGTATGTATGAAGCCTTATTCTAACATGACACATGAGATATAATTTAATATATGCTGCACGCCTTACATTGTGTCACATCTACTTATACCACTCCTTGTATTTCGCACTAATATGCATATAATTAGGATAAATCATCTTCTTAATCATGTCACTGACATTATATTTCTTCATGAAATCGCTAACTTGTTGTGGAAGGCATAAGGTAACAGATACAGGATCTGAAGTCTTGCCATAGGCGTGTCTGCTAGTTCAAGTCAGCATATCATTCTTGGTTGGTTTTACTGAACTAAGTTACGCTTGATGGCTGTCATATTTTTGTTTAGAATGCTGGGAGTAAAAGTAGGATTATGTGTAAGGTATGTCTTTACAAGCCTAAATCACAACAGGGTGGAGCAGATGTGAGGAACGAAAACTACAATCCTCAATTAGTGACATAGCAGCAATTATTAAAACATCACTGCACTCCTTGAATGAAAAATACAAAAAAGGGCATGATATTGTGGCAAAGAAAAAGAGAAAACGACCATTCATAAGTATTAGGGAACAGTTTAGATTGTTCTGAAATATAAAAATAGAACCCCTGAGCTCACATGCGTGAACAGAGCCCAACTGATAGGCCCTTACAAATAGACAGCATACAAATGGGACTGAAAACAGAAAAACATGCCAAAATAATTTATATCTGAATGTGAAATATGAACTGGATACCTAAGCTGCAATGTCTGCACATGGGATAAGCGACATAGCGAATCTGAAGAGCTATGCTAAATTTCAAATTGGAGGTATGTGCTAATATTTTTATTATTACACTTATTACATATTGGGATAGGATCTTGGAGACGGGAATACCTCTTTAGGATATGTGCCAACGCTTCAGATGTGGCAGCACTTTGGACACAGCATATATTTGCTGAGTCCTAAACGCTGCCTTCTATTGAATGAAGGTAAATATTCATGGGTTCACTGAACCACGCGGATTTACCTTGTTCAATACATTCTCGAAATCTCAACCGCTAGGCTGTAACATCTGGCCGCTACGGGTTTGACCCTGCATAAATACACAGCGTCAAACCCGCTGCAATTCCTGAAGTACCCTAAAAGATCTGAGCAAGTCTGACAAGGACCAAATTGTGATGTATAGATGACTGGTCAGATTGCCATTAAAATGAAAAGAGTTGTGGGGTGATCCTGGAATGCAGCAGATAGTACATAACCAATGGTGTGACGATCACTGTCGCAGAGGGTGCAAATGTACCCATGCCGGAGAGCGGCCCACTGGCGACAACAGCTATTTCAGTTGGATGTGCATCCCAGGATGTACAATTAACTGAAATATATTGCGGCACAGAGATCTTATGGCTTCCTGCACTGCAACACAAGCTGCCAGCCAATCAGAGGCCGGCAGCTGACGTCTTCAGGCAGCGCATAATAGTCATGTCCTACATTTCCCATAGCAAGCATGCAGATGTCAGCTCTCACCCTGTGCGACTGCTACAAACGAGGACATGTACTTTGTGTATTAGAGAACTGTGGCAGAACAGTGACATATATACCATGTAGGAACCAAGGATGGGGGGCATATCTACCAGGATGGGGGACAGATATACCAGGAAGAGGCCCAGAATGAGGTCATATATACCAGGATGCAGAATGAGACTGAATGCAAAAGAAGAAACGGACAGCACCACAGCAATTGTGACAGAACAGCTTACGTGTTTATTCTGCCATCTGCAACGTTTCGGTCCTGAGACCTTTATCAAGCATCTCAGGACTCAGGACCGAAACGTTGCAGATGGCAGAATAAACACGTAAGCTGTTCTGTCACAATTGCTGTGGTGCTGTCCTTTTCTTTTTTTGCATTTGGACTTTATACTGGGATGGATCCCCTGGTGTGGACGGGCACCCTGTTGTCCATAGAGACGTTATTTATCTAGGGTGCGGCCTGACTTCCAATTTTTTACTTTTGGCAGAATGAGACTGGTCTGCCGGGACACCAGAGAATCAAAATGGGGGGTGTTTGATGATACATAAGGGCTCATGATGGGAGGGGTGTGATAACACATAAGGGCTCATGATGGAGGGGGGGTGATGATACATATTGCCCCTATTGGACAAACAATCAGTAGATTTGGGTTCCAGTACCATCTCTATGCTGATGACACTCAATTATACATTTCTTCTCCTGATATCACGCCTGCCTTTTTACAAAACACCAGTGATTGTCTTACCGCTGTCTCTAACATCATGTCCTCCCTCTATCTGAAACTGAGCCTGTCAAAAACTGAACTCCTCGTGTTCTCTCCCTCTACTAACCTACCTTTGCCTGACATTGCCATCTCCGTGTTTGATTCCACCATTACTCCCAAGCAACATGCCCGCTGCCTTGGGGTCATACTTGATTCTAAGCTTTCATTCACCCCCCCACATCCGATCACAGGCTCACTCTTCATATCTGCATCTCAAAAACATTTCTAGAATTCGCCCTTTTCTTACTTTCGACTGCAAAAACTCTTACTGTTTCACTTATTCATTCTCGTGTGGACTATTGTAACTCTCTACTAATCGGCCTCCCTCTTACCAAACTCTCCCCTCTCCAATCTGTCCTGAATGCTGCTGCCAGGATCATATTTCTCACCAATCATTACACCGATGCCTCTACCTTGTGCCAGTCATTACACTGGTTACCCATCCACTCCAGAATCCAGTACAAAACTACTACCCTCATCCACAAAGCACTCCATGTCTCAGCACCACCCTACATCTCCTCCCTGGTCTCTGTCTACCACCTTACCCGTGCACTCCGTTCTGCTAATGACCTGAGGTTAGCATCCTCAATGATCAGAACCTCCCACTCCTGTCTCCAAGACTTTTCACATGCTGCACCAATTCTTTGGAATGCACTACCCAGGTTAATATGATTAATCCCCAATCCCCACAGTTTTAAGCGTGCCCTAAAAACACATTTGTTCAGACTGGCCTACCGCCTCAATGCATTAACCTAACTATCTATGGATGGCCCATTCAAAAAACTTAAACCATAATCAGGTTCCTTGCATCATGTTCTCATACGCTTTATGCAGTTAATTAGCCCTCTGTGTCAGTACTGTTACATATTTAGGCTGTTATCTGGTTCATGCAGCTTTACATGAACACCCGATCCTTACACTATGGCTGGTCCAAGCAATGAAAGCAATTGTTACCATCCACCTCTTGTGTCTCCCCTTTTTCCTCATAGTTTGTAAGCTTGCGAGCAGGGCCCTCATTCCTCCTGGTATCTGTTTTGAACTGTGATTATTGTTATGCTGTAATGTCTATTGTCTGTACAAATCCTTCTCTATAATTGTAAAGTGCTGCGGAATATGTTGGCGCTATATAAATAAAATTATTATTATTACATAAGGGCCCATGATAGGGTGTGTGGTGATACATAAGGGCTCATGATGGGGGGGTGATAATACATAAGGGCCCATGATAGGGGGTGGGAGTGATACATAAGGGAAAATGATGGGGGAGGGGATGATGCATAGGGGTCCATGATGGGTGGGGGTGGAACACATTGAGACACAGGATGGGGTAGATACATAGAGTCCCAGGATGGGAACTGGGGATACATAGAGGTCCAGTATGGGTGGCAATACCATGTTCCTGTGGTGTTTCCTGATGAAGGAGTTTCGAACTCTGAAACACGTAGAATAATAAAGCCACATGTACTAATAATTCTGGAATTCTAGTAATTCAGCAGCGCAGAAATTTGCCACAATTATCCCAATCTGTATCTAAAGGATGGGGGGTGGGGATACATAGAGGGCCATGATGGGTGGGAATACATAAGGGCCCAAGATGTGGGGGAAGGGAATACACGGGGGGGCCTAAGATGGGGGACATTATTAAATAAAGTGCACCAGGATGTGTGACAATTACAGTATGGGGGCCAGAATTAGGTATTATTAGTCTATAGTTGCAAGTGGAGACATAAATACTGTAGGGGTCTATTAGGGGACATTACTGCTGTAATATAACTTATTTTTGAGGATACTGTCTTCCATGGGGTAACAAAAGGGGAGTCCTGTTAAAGTGCAGGGCAGCATTATGTCGCTTTTTTTCTTCATCTGACGTAGTGTAGAAATCGGGAAAAAAGTGGGGAATTTGCTCTGGAAGTGATCAACTATTGATAACTGTGTGTCATTTTCTGCAGAGTTGAGTCCTAGCTGGAGGAAGTGATGGCAATCTGGGCCAGATGAAGAAAAGTGAAGATAAAGGACTTCAATTGCAGACGTCACTGGTGAGTCAGTGTATTACAAGCATATACAGAGCTCCTGTCTATAATGTCACCAGTGATCACTGTATTACCTGTACCCTATATACAGAGTTCCTGTGTATAATGTCACCAGTAGTAATATTTGTTTTATTAGTATTGTGGTTTCTATTCATGATGATTATTGTAGTATTATTCGGTCAATATGTAATGGTAACATGTGGTCTGCTCATGGTATGGCGGTATTTGTCACTTGTATGTGGTATTATTCGGTCACTATGTGGTGGTAATAGTTGGTCTGCTCATGGTATGGTAGCATTTGCCACTTGCAAGTGGTATTATTTGGACACTATGTGGTGGTAATAGGTGGTCTGCTCATGGTATGGTAGCATTTGCCACTTGCAAGTGGTATTATTTGGTCACTATGTGGTGGTAATATGTAGTCTGGTCATGATGTGATGTTATTTATCCCTTGTATGTGGTATTATTTGGTCACTATATGGTGGGAATTTGTGGTTTTGTCACGGTGTGTGGCGGTATTTGTTCTTTGCATGTGGTATTATTGGTCTTGGTATAGTGGATTGTGTTGTGTATGGGGGTCACTCTGCTTGTATCAATAAGGGGAAAACTGTTTATTTCCAATAGAGATAAATTACTTGGACGTTTAATAAATATGCACTTACAGGGGTTCGCTGATAAAAACAAGGCCACATTCACATGTTCAGTATTTGGTCAGTATTTTTACATCAATATTTGTAAGTCAAAGCCAGGAATAGGTGAAAAATGCAAAAGTGATGCATGGGCTTCCATTGCTCTGATTGTTCCATTCATGATTTTTGCCTCAGAAATAGGTGATGTAAAATACTGAACGTGTGAATGTAGCCTAAGGATTAGTTATTGATTGGTGGGGGTCCGACTGCTTGGACCAGGCCGATGAGCAGAATGTGGAATTTTTATCCCCATTAGACTGGAGGGGCATGTACAACTCATCAACTGATCCATTCATTCTGTAAGTGGCTGTCCTTGTTTTCTTCTGGAAGCTCCAAAGAGGGTGAATGGAACTTCCGGGACCCACTGAAATGGGGGAAGGAGGGAAAAAGAGATTACCTCAGTGTTTTAGCCCGTGAGGAAGGGAAAGAGGGGGGGAATAATAAACCATGCATAATGATTGGCTTACAGCCGTAAACACCGCCCCCTTCTAAATATTCATAAATGTGGAGGGATAACAACATGGCCATGGCAACAGGAGGGTGAAGATCACCACAGTCAGAGGCACCATTCTTATTCAGCCCCGTGCTTGCCAGACTGCGTAGACCCCAACCCAGCATAACCATGATCCCTCTCACATATAACCCTTAAGGTACCGTCACATTAAGCGACGCTGCAGCGATAGCGACAACGATGCCGATCGCTGTCATACAGACCGCTCTCCAGCGACCAACGATGCCGAGGTCCCCGGGTAACCAGGGTAAACATCGGGTTGCTAAGCGCAGGGCCGCGCTTAGTAACCCGATGTTTACCCTGGTTACCAGCGTAAAAGTAAAAAAAACAAACAGTACATACTCACCCAGCGTCCCCCAGCTTCTGCTTCCTGACACTGACTGAGCTCCGGCCCTAACAGCACAGCGGCTTTCACTTTCACTTTAGGGCCGGCGCTCAGTCAGTGTCAGGAAGCAGACGCTGGGGGAGGTATGACGCTGGGTGAGTATGTACTGTTTGTTTTTTTTACTTTTACGCTGGTAACCAGGGTAAACATCGGGTTACTAAGCGCGGCCCTGCGCTTGGTAACCCGATGTTTACCCTGGTTACCAGTGTAAAACATCGCTGGTATCGTTGCTTTTGGTGTCAAACACAACGATACACGGCGATCGGACGACCAAATAAAGTTCTGGACTTTATTCAGCGACCAGCGACATCACAGCAGGATCCTGATCGCTGCTGCGTGTCAAACTAAACGATATCGCTAGCGAGGACGCTGCAACGTCACGGATCGCTAGCGATATCGTTTAGTGTGACGGTACCTTTAGACGTACAAAATAAGACCAGACAACTAAAATTGATGGGTGAAGATTGGTCACAGCTTTATTAATGCATTTCATATAACTTGTCACCATATTTTTTAAACGCTTAGAAAGGCACATAAAGTTAATTAACCACGTTCGCCGCCAAATGCCCTGTAGTCAAATCACAGGCACGTCAGCCGACAAGCCGTACCCCTGTGTCCTTTCTTTAATTCCCACCACGGGAGGATCATGTGTTTTCACACATGACTCTAACCCCCACCCATCAATAACAAAGCTTGCTCAATTCCATCTTGGAGGCCTGATAAAAAGATATCCAGCCCGATATCTGTAAGATGTACTCCATCTGGTCTTAACAGTGCTCTGTTATCCCCTTTTAACTGCTTGTGCCTTATAACCACGCCCAGCCTTTCTCTGACGAATTTCGAAATCCATTGATTGTTCTCCTGGTGCGTTCAACCTCCATGCCATCTCTGGCACATGCCAGGCTGCCCTAGGAACAATTTAACAATTTCGGACCAAACTAGTATAAACTCTTGAAAGAAACCGTGAAAACGGGCTATATCTGACCTCATCATCGTTATCAATTCAGCGATTTTGTAGGAACACAGATCGCTACCGCCAGCATGTAGAACGAGAACTACCGGACCCCTGGCTTCTCTTGAGATGTCCACAATTTCGGGTAAGACTTGCGGCCACTGTAAGCCTCTTATCCCCCTCCAAGAAAAATTCGGGCCTCAAAAGCCTAGAGTCCTACCACCAGGGTGACACTTAGCCATTTGACCAGCCCAGAATATGTAGGAGTGGCCTAGCAATCACACGGTTGGACTGCCAGAACCTGAAAATAAAGATGACAAGGTTAATTTAAAAGATCAGGACGAATATATCTCGAAAAACAAGCTGAGCGCCATCTGACGATCCTTTGTACCTCTGCATTGGATAAACCTGCTTTTGCCGCCTCTGTCGCAACTCCGATACGAAATGACAAATAATGCATGAAATTGATACCTGGTCAACGGCGAACCGTCTAGATGAGCAAGGAAAAACCTACCACAGCATCTAACCTCTAAGTAGGCATTGATTAAATGAACAGGGCAAACTTGCCCTGACTGACGGTGCAACAACAGCCAAGTACCTCTGCCTGCTGGGTCAGTCTTTGACTTGCGAAGGCGAATTGGTTCTTTCACTAGAAACACGTCATCGTATAATAACCCTCCCTTCAAACTACTCTTAGACTGGGGAACGAGCTCACTAATACGAAGGGCCCCAAAAAAACTAAACCTAATGCTGTGGATAACAATAATGACTCAAAATGGGAGGTGCATATAGCACTTGTGATGCATATAATAGTATGGAGGAGAGCTAAAGAAACAGGACGCCTGCATTCACGACTTGGCTGCGCCCGTTTCCACCCTTGTAATGCCTGTCTGATAAGAAATGTTTTTGTAATGTCGGCCCAACCTAATAATTGAAAGTAAAATGCTAAACCAGATAAGCGCTGTTGCGCAGAAGAATCCGATATACCTTTGCCTACCAGCTGACCAATAAAATCAACCGAAACTTGCAGCCTACATTGATTAGATACATGCACCGGCCTTCCTCGAATCAATGAACACCATTCCTCCCATGCCTTACCGTAAGACTGCCATGTTGATGGAGCCACTGAAGAAAGGACTATAGACATCAACTGTTCGCCACTGCATCCCAGAGAGAAAGGGGGCAAGGCAAGCCCTCCAGTTGCCCATTGGGAAAACTGTTCTTGAAAACCTGCCAAACAAAATGTGGTAGCATGTCAGATAGCCTGTTATCGGGAACTGCAATTTGTTGAGCCCGGGGTCAAATATTATATTTCAGGCATAACAAAGCTAAACGGTGAAGCAGGCATAACATTGGGAGTGAAGTACAAGACATAAAATTAATGCAAAGTGCGGCTTTAGGGTGACAGGACTGAAAAACAATCTTTTTGTTAGCTAAATTGTCAAACCAAAGCTCGACCGATAAAACAATTGCAAAAACCTCGCAAAAAACAGGGTCACGACAAATGCTTAGCATTTGCCAAGATGATGGCCAGTTGTCAGTACACCATTGATTACCAAAAACTACTAAAAAACCCGAAGAAACATCCACGCTCGTAAATAGCTCAAGATCCTGGCTAAGAAACTCCCTTGGCATAAAGCACGTATGACAGTACAGACTGCAGGAAGGACTTCCAAACCTCGAGGTGAGCCCGCATGGACCTGGTGATACGAAGTCTATGACCAGGTCGGGACACACCTCTGGTAGCCAAAGACAATCGGCGAGAAAATACTCTGCCAACAGGCATGACTCTACAGGCAAAAACTAATAAACCCAACAAGGATTGCATTTGCTGCAATGATACCTTCTTGAATGAAATAAAACCTTCAATTAAACTCAACCTTTTTCTGAATTTTTTCAGCCGGCAATCGAAATACCATAGAAACAGAATCAATCTCTATTCCCAAAAATGTCAACGTTTGAACGGGACCGATCGTCTTCTCCGCAGATAAAGGTATCCCGTATTCGCATGCTATCTGCTTGAATTTGTTAGTTAATCAAAACTGAACATAAGTCAGAGTCTTCGGGGCCCACAAAAAGAAAGTCATCTAAGTAGTGCGTGACGGCATCACATTTTGTCTCGTAACGCACTACCCAATCCACGAAGCCCGTGAGGAAGGGAAAGACGGGTGGAATAATAAACCACGCATAATGATTGGCTTACAGCCGTAAACACCACCCCCTTCTAAATATTCATAAATGTGGAGGGATAACAACATGGCCATGGCAACAGGAGGGCAAAGGGCACCGCAGTCAGAGGCACCATTCTTATTCAGCGCCGTGCCTGCCATTCTTGTGGGTAGCTGTAAGAGATGGGTGGGACGGTTAAACACTATATCTCCCCCTCAAGGGTGTGGTTCGACAAATTAAAGGGAATGTGTCAGCAGGACTCAGCACAGTAACCTACAGACAGTGTCAGGTCGGTGCAGTTATACTAATTAAAATGATACCTTGGTTGATGAAATCCGTCTGGTGGTTGTTGTTTAATCTTTATTTTCAGTTTTGTGTTAATGATATGCACGTGCTTCAGGACAGCATGTGGTGCTCTGATTAGGAATTCGTCAGTATGGCTTCTGACAGGTCATTGATCCCTTAGTGACCCACCCACTAGTTTACCTAATGAATATTATATATAACTTGAAAAAAAAATCTTCTGCAGGCAGGCGCCATCGGTGACATCTGCGCTGCAGCCTAATCACATATGTAATGAGTTATATACACATTTGTTTGATGTAATCCTGAAGTTTCTGGAAACAAAATCCAGTTGAAAATGGCGCTGGCCGTGCCTGCGCAGTAGCAGCTATCGGTGATCCCATAGCTGCTACTGCGCAGGCACTGGCAGTGCCATCTTGATAGGGAAAAACAATAAATTTCGGCACCGCTGGTCCCTGTGCAGAAGCAGCTGCTGGCGATCGCCAATGGCTGTTACTGTGCAGGTGCCGGCGGCACCATCTTGGAGGAGGAAATTTTATTTTATTCTCTAGCAAAATGGCGAGGTTGGCACCTGCGCAGTAGCAGCTATCGGATCACCTAACTAGAGAAAAGAATGGTTCTCCTGCAATAAATTAGGTCCAGGATGGACAACTTTATGCCAAAAAAAAAATTGTCCAGCATTCTATTAGACAAATATGACAAACTTATCAAAATCTTATATATAAATCTTATACAAATCTTATATAAAGTATACCTATCCACAAATATCTGTATCGCAAGCTACATAATGTGACACCTATTCATTTCTCCTCAAATTCATACTCTTCACTAATAATTTGATGAGCGAATATACTCGTTATTCAAGCACGCTCGGGGGTCCTCCGAGTATTTTTTAGTGCTCGCAGATTTAGTTTTTCTTGCCGCAGCTGAATGATTTACATCTGTTAGCCAGCTTGATTACATGTGGGGATTCCCTAGCAACCAGGCAACCCCCACATGTACTTATGTTGGCTAAAAGATGTAAATCATTCAGCTGCGGCAAGAAAAACTAAATCTCCGAGCACTAAAAAATACTTGGAGGACACCTGAGCATGCTCAGGAAATCTCGAGTAATGAGTATTTTCGCTCATCACTACTAATAATGCCTGCTGGTGAAACCTCCACATCTCCCCCTCCCTTTTTATGTTCTCTCTTCTTCTCTTTTTCTATATCCTTTATGCTTCTTACCTCCTGTCCCACCCAATGTACATACCAGACACAACATGCCAACTTCTGAAGTTTATGCGAAGACTCAGTTTGTTCAAAATTCCTGAGTAGGACCGGTTCCATTGTACTCCATAAGAGAGAAGGAAAAAGACGTCATAGTAATTCTGTGTTCTGGAGAAGACCAGAAGAAGATGCCTAAGTTGGTTATAATGCTATATGTGTGGTATAGTGCATTGGTGTTATCAGCGTCGGACTGGGGTGTCTGGGGCCCACCAGAGGAATGGACTCTAGGGGCCCACACTACAGCTATATGCAAATATCTGTCATTATAGTGGAGCATCGGCTGTAAAACACCGGCGGCTGCTGCACATCTACCGTGTGCCCCAATAACTGGGATGTATAATTACGGTAGTTTACATTAATGTGGTTCTTGGTAAAACAAGTTATCACTGATCCATGGGCTCCACAGGATAGGTGATCGCTTAGATCCGACCATTAGAAACTGGGGAAGTTTTATCCCTGACAGGACACTTTTATCACTATTTTAAAATGCAGCGGCAGGTGGGATTTCTGACCGCAGCTCCATTCATTCTCTTTGGGGCTTCCAGAAAAAAACAAGTGCAGCCACTGAGGGAATGAATGGATCAGTGATCTAGTCGGACATGCCACTCCAGTCAAATGGGGATAAAAAGTTCCACATTTTGCTGAGTGGGTCCAAGCAGTCAGACCCCCACCAATCAATACGTTATCACTTATCCTGTGGAGAGGTGATTTCTTTTTTCCACAGGAAACCCCCTGTAAGTGCCTCACCGCCGCTGTGTACAAAGCATTAAAACTCTAATGGAAATAAAGAATCTTCTCCTAATTAATATCAGAGAGAACAAATGACCGCCATACACAACACAATCCACTATACCAAGACCAATATTACCACATACAGGAAGAAATACCACCACACCATGACCAGACTACATAGTGACCGAATAATACTACATACAAGGGACAAATACCACCGCACCATGTCAAGACCACATATTACCACCACTTGGTGACCAAATAGCACATACAAGGGACAAATACCACAACACCATTTCCAGACCACATATTACCACCACATAGTGACTGAATACTACAATACTGATCAGAAATAAAAAAAAAACAAAAAAAAACACAATACTATCACCATAAGGCTGCTGTCACACTAGCAGTATTTAGTCACTATTTTACATCAGTATTTGTAAGCCAAAACCAGGAGTGGAACAATCAGAGGCAAAGTATAATAGAAACATATGCACCACTTCTGTATTTATCACCCACTCCTGGGTTTGGCTTACAAATACTGATGTAAAATACTGACCAAATACTGAATGTGTGACGGCAGCCTAAGTGACATTATACACAGGAGATCTGTACTTAGTATGCAGTGTCTGTGTAGAGGTAATACAGAGATCACTGGTGGTATTATACACAGGAGCTCTGTATATAATGTATAGGTAATACAGTGATCACTGGTGACATTATACACAGGAGCTCTGTATATAGTATACAGTGTATAGTGTCAGTGTATAGGTAACACTGACTCACCAGTGACGTCTCTAGGTGAAGTCCTTCATCTTTCATCCAGCACAGACCGTCATCATTTCTTCCAGCCAGGACTCATTTCTGCAGGAAATAACACAGTTATCTCGAGCTCCGCTTGCAGAACACATTACTTAATTTTTCACAACTTCTACATTACACCACATGAAGAAAAAAAGGCGACAATAGTGTCACTCTACACAGTAACAGGATCGCCCCCCCCAATTAAAACAGTATACTCAAAAAATAAAATAAATACATCACTGCAGTAATAATATCCCTTAATTAGCCCCTATGGTAATAATATTCCCCACCCTGGCCCCGTTTATCTCATTCCTGGCTCCAGCCATATGTTCTCGCATCCTGCCCTCATGAGTATCCATTCTACCCCATATGATCTCCCCATCCTGCCCCATCTGTCTCCATCGTATCCATCCTGCCCCATGATTCAATCCTGCCCCATGTCTTTCATTCTGCCCCGTGTCTCCAATCATGCCCTGTATCTACATTCTGCCCATGCCTCCAGTCCTTCCCCCAGTGTGTCCAGCAATCTACCCCAGTGTGTCCAGCATATTACCCCCAGTATGTCCAGCATATTGTCCCAGTGTCCAGCAATCTGCCCCAGTGTGTCCAGCAATCTGCCCCAGTGTGTCCAGCAATCTGCCCCAGTGTGTCCAGCAATCTGCCCCAGTATGTCAAGCATATTGCCCCAGTGTGTCCAGCATATTACCCCCAGTGTGTCCAACAATCTGCCCCCAGTGTGTCCAGCGTTCTGCCCCCAGTGTGTCCAGCGTTCTGCCCCCAGTGTGTCCAGCGTTCTGCCCCCAGTGTGTCCAGCGTTCTGCCCCCAGTGTGTCCAGCGTTCTGCCCCCAGTGTGTCCAGCGTTCTGCCCCCAGTGTGTCCAGCGTTCTGCCCCCAGTGTGTCCAGCGTTCTGCCCCCAGTGTGTCCAGCGTTCTGCCCCCAGTGTGTCCAGCGTTCTGCCCCCAGTGTGTCTCCAGCGTTCTGCCCCAGTGTGTCTCCAGCATTCTGCCCCAGTGTGTCTCCAGCAATCTGCCCCAGTGTGTCTCCAGCATTCTGCCCCAGTGTGTGTCCAGCAATCTGCCCCCAGTGTGTCTCCAGCATTCTGCCCCAGTGTGTCTCCAGCATTCTGCCCCAGTGTGTCTCCAGCATTCTGCCCCAGTGTGTCTCCAGCATTCTGCCCCAGTGTGTCTCCAGCATTCTGCCCCAGTGTGTGTCCAGCAATCTGCCCCCAGTGTGTGTCCAGCAATCTGCCCCAATGTGTCTCCAGCATTCTGCCCCAGTGTGTCTCCAGCATTCTGCCCCAGTGTGTCTCCATCATTCTGCCCCAGTGTGTCTCCAGCATTCTGCCCCAGTGTGTGTCCAGCAATCTGCCCCCAGTGTGTGTCCAGCATTCTGCCCCAGTGTGTCTCCAGCATTCTGCCCCAGTGTGTCTCCAGCATGCTGCCCCAGTGTGTCCAGCAATCTGCCCCCAGTGTGTGTCCAGCAATCTGCCCCCAGTGTGTGTCCAGCATTCTGCCCCAGTGTGTCTCCAGCAATCTGCCCCAGTGTGTCTCCAGCATTCTGCCCCAGTGTGTCTCCAGCATTCTGCCCCAGTGTGTCTCCAGCAATCTGCCCCCAGTGTGTGTCCAGCATTCTGCCCCAGTTTGTCTCCAGCATTCTGCCCCAGTGTGTCTCCAGCATTCTGCCCCAGTGTGTCTCCAGCATTCTGCCCCAGTGTGTCTCCAGCATTCTGCCCCAGTGTGTGTCCAGCAATCTGCCCCAGTGTGTGTCCAGCATTCTGCCCCCCCAGTGTCCCCCACTGCTCCGGGGGCCCCCTGGCCGCCCCCCACCCACCCTCCTTGAAGACGATACTCACCCTGCTGCCTGCTCCAGCGATGGTCTCGGCGTCTGCTCTGCACTGCATCTTCTTCCTGCTTGTGCTTGTGCGGTCATGTGATACTGATTAAAGTCATGAATATTCATGACCTTAATGAAGCGGTACCACGTGACCGCACAAGCAGGAAGAAGATGCAGTGCAGAGCAGACGCCGAGACCATCGCTGGAGCAGGGTGAGTATCGTCTTCAAGGAGGGTGGGTGGGGGGCGGCCGTGGGGGCCCTGCCAGCAGGTGTCAGTGCCTGGGCCCACCGGAGGATCCTCCGGTTTTTCGGTGGGCCAGTCCGAGCCTGTATACATATATACACGTATTTCAGTGCCACGTATTTCAGGTTAGGGTTAGGGGTAGGGTTTTTTGTTTTTTTCTTGTTTTCTTGTGTTTTTCTATAAAAACGCATGCGTCTAAAAAACGCATGCGTTTTACCGCGTTTACATGCGTTTTTTCACACATGCGTTTTTTTTTAAAAACGCATGCAGATAAAAACGCAAGTGTGAAACCAGCCTTACCCTTTATTTTACAAGCTACAGCGCCCAAATTTTGCACATACACACCACTAACAGTAGTGTGGAATATGCAAAAAAAAAAAGGGATATGAGATGGTTTACTGTATGTAATCATGTCTCATATCATGTCGGGTTTGGGAAGGAGAAATGAAAAGCCGGCAATTGAAATACCGGCTTTTCTGCTTGCTAGCGCTGTATGAAATATTAATATATGTGTGTCTCAATGACATATATATATATATACTTACTGTATATATGTTTTTACGAACATTTGAGCCCATGGATCCATTGACTGTCGGTTTTGCAAGCCTGCGAAAAAATCTCGCAGTACGGATGCCATACGGATTACATACGGAGGATGCCATGCGCAAAATACGCTGACACACCCTGCCTACGGATGACATACGGACCACTGTTTTGGGAACATTTCTGCGTATTAAGGCCGTAAAAAACGGACAGTATTTTCATATGCTGAGTGAGTGTGATGCCGGCCTGATGCACACACATGTCGGCGCCACATGTTTAATGCGGCTGTCAGAGATTGACAGTGGCATGGCATTTAACATGCGCCATACATGTAAGGCGGATGTTGTGAAGGGGTCAAATATCTGAGGGCGTCTTCCCCACTGTGTCACCTAATTTCATGAGGGCCCCCTTCCCCACTGTGTCACCTAATTTTCTGTGTGCCCCTTTCTCCACAGCGTCACCTAATTTCCTGAGGGCCCCCCGGGCCCTTCCCCACTGTTTCATCTAATTTCCTGAGGGCCCCCTTCCCCAGAGGTGAAATGGTGGGAGAGGTGATCCACAGCAAATTAGGAGACAGTGGGGAAGGGGGAGGGGACCACAGGAAATTAGAAATTTTCTATGGGGGACCCCCACCTTGTTGTGTCACCTTCAGATTGCAGGGGGGCCTCCCATAACTGACTCAGTGTCTCAAACTATGCTGGAGGCTGCCTGCAGGCATATTTTACTTGCACCTTACTGACTGGCTGCGATCGTCATCCCTCACAGCTCCAGGCAGCCTCTCCAATCACAGTATTGGAGACAGTGCGCGCCTGTGTGCCTGTGCTGCTTGGGCAGGAGGACAGACGACCAATCACAGCACAGCTCATTGAGGTGTGCTGTGACCTGACCTGTGAGGTCACACAAAGAAAACTAATGCTGATTGGCTGCTCCTGCCTGCATCTGTCAGCCAATCAGCATTAGAAATGTACACCCTTAGTCCAGACTCCAGTCAGACCACAGAGTTTTACTGATGAAGAGGCGGAGTCGAGGGCGGGCAAAGGAACAATAAACAGGTCGGTGATGATGAACAGTGCAGACTCAGTGCAGACAGTGCTTGCAGGTGCGTGTGTCCCTCCCTGTCTTCTCCTCTCTGACTCTGAGTCACACAGTCAGCTGTTTCCTCGGACTGTGCTGTGTCTGGCTGAAGTCAGTGAGGTGACGGTCGGCACTCGCGCTGCGCACGGGCCGCTCTAGACTGAGCCTCTGAGCACAGACTTGGCAGCAGGCCAGTGCGAGATGAGAGAGTGATCATTTCAGTTTCAGATGTGAAGGAGCGAGCAGCTGCCGTGCGGCTGCTTGCACAGCGCTGCACTTCACATTCTCTTCAGTACAGCATGTGCGCAGGCCGCCGGCTATACAATAATAAACTGTGCACCACCGCATGCAGGGCAGGGACAAATGAAGGAGGCAGGGGCTGGGGGCGGGGCCCACCGGAGGATTCACCGGTGTCCCGGTGCCCCAGTCCGAGCCTGTGTTACCACCGTGTTATCCATCTTTTCCGGATGGTTGAGGACAACTATCATTAAAGAACAGGGAAATGTTGCCCTGTTCCAGCTGAACACAACCTTCTCCTTGAAGACAACAGTGCTGTGTATAATGTAAAGTGTAATGTGTATAATGTGATGTGGTATTGTGAGGGTAATGTGAATTGTCTTGTAATGTATTGTAGTGTCCTGCACTGTACTGTTAGGAAGCTAAGTTCTTTCCAGCAACAGACAGTGAGTAGGGTTAGACATAGTTAAGTGTTGGGACTAGCCCAAAGAGGAAGGGACTATGTAGCCTGATCAAGGAGGACATCCTGGTGACTGTACTGTGGTGTTAAGCTGGGTGGTGTTAAGCTGGGTGGTGGTTAATGAAATAAGACCAGTGGAGTCAGGAATGTGTGAGGCCGAGGAAGTAACAAAACAATTTATTGAGGTGCTCTGTATTAATGAAGAAACTTCTGGGTATATAGTTGCCAGGTAATTACTGTTTAGTAAAGCTTTGTTTGTTAAGAACTGGTAGTCTCCTTTCATTAACTGGTTAACATCTGGTCCTGGCATACCAGGGTCCTAGATTACATGCAGCCTTCATGGGCATAGCACCCTTACAAAACAAGTCCACACTCCCAGCCAGGACCCCCACCTTCATGTAACTTGCCAGGGCGCAAAAGACAAGTACCTTGCCCAACGCTGCCGCCTCACACCATGTTACACCTGCATGTAGAATAAAACCCTTGCATAACTGACCTAAGAGTGTGTGGTTAATTTCTTTTTGCATAGTGGCCGATCGATGTCTATATAAAAATGTGTTCTGGGGAGATTGAGTACTAAAACAATGGGTTGGCACTGGGGGCGTCAAAGGACAATTTTGCACAGGGCACCATTATGTCTAAGGCTACAGTTCTGTGTGCCATTTTATCATGAGTCCAAATAGCTATAAATTACAGAGATATACTGTATTAGGAGCAATTCCTCTAGGATAGAATATCTCCTGAGCCATATTAAGCCAGATTGTAAGAGCTCTAACTGTAGATTTATATATGAAGGAACCTTTTGGTCAAATTAGCATCACTATGTGATCAACCGTGATCAGAACAACCACTACTATTTCTGGAAGCATCCACTCATAGGCAGCTAGTCTCAAGCCACTCATACATAATACTTAACTGTTGGCTGAACTCCGCCACACACATGAGTGATCCTGTGTTCTCTATGAGAGAGCCATCACTACACTGATCTGGTGGTGTGTTATCTCCTGCAGGACAAAAATGAAAGGCACTTCGAAATCAGATATGCTGGAACCCTCTCTTCTCTGACATCATATGTCTGGGAAGAGGCAAATATGGTGACTGTTATGGTGACACAATAGAGTTTTTATGACTTCTCATGCTATATTTACTGTATATATTGTGACAGGGTCACTGGCACAGTGTATGAAAGGAGATATGTGTCACTTTGCATATTAGCATCAGTGATGAAAAACCAGAATAGTTTTCCTCCAGCACGCTATGTGTTGAGAGGGTTAAGTTATGCTATGGGCTGGTTTTAGTGGACCTCCATAGAGCGAGTGGGAGAGGGTCCACCGTATCTCCACCTGCAGAGTCCTGACAGGACCTATGTGATGTCAAGGTCATGTGATCATCACATGGGGTGTTAAATACCTGGCCATGAGAGTCAGTGGTTGTTGTGTCTTGGGAGAGCAGGAACTCCCACATAGCTCCTGAAGGAGCGAAGAACTGTGCGGGTTAACTGCAGGTTGAGACCTGCTGAGAAAGGACTCTGTTATACTTTATTTTTTTGTTTTCCTTTAAGTCAGGAAAGCCCTGGTTTTGTTTTTCTGAACCTTGCCTAGGTGTATGCTGACCAGCAGGTGTTTCACCACCAAAGTGTTCCCGTGTCTACCTGAAGAAGCAGCTAAGTGATGTGCTGGGTTGTCATTATGATTTAAAAGAGAAAACACAGTAGTTTGACAATAAATGGCTTCACTCCACCATGAGTGGAGAAAAAGTTTTAGTGTTATAATTCATATTCTCTGAAAAAAGGCCAAGAAGGCTAACATTCTGCCAGGGTAGCTAAACATTTGAGCACAGCTGTGTGCGTATATATATATATAGAACACAGCAGCACATGTACATGAATCTAGGCCATGTGAAAACACAGACAAATATTCAGTATGGATTATACTTCTCAACCGTACATGCCACTTTTGGACCACCAGCCTACAACTATGGACAGAACATGTCACTCTGGGCTAAACCTACAATTTATGGGCAGGTAGAGTTGATTAGTGCCACCTGCAAGGTCAATGGGAGGAGTGCAAGATCAGTCTGGATGCAGCCACATCCAATAACTAAACAAACAAAAACAAACAAACAAAAAAACACTCCTAATGTGAGCACGTGCAAAGCTGCAAACTGCATCATATAGATAAAAAAGGACACCGCAGCACATGTACATGAATCTAGGCCATGAGAAAACACAAATATTCAATATGAATTATACTTCTCAAAAATATTTTTCACAAATTTAAAAAAAAAAATTCCCATAAAACGTACAGTAATAGATGAAATGAAGATTCCTAGCGGATAAATTGGCCAATTCATGTGTGCCCATCAACCACGGCAAGGTGATCTCCCTCTGATGAGTCCTACTCTACCGTATTGTATATATATATATTTTATATACAGTATATACACTGCTCAAAAAATAAAAGGAACACTAAAATTCCAAATCCTAGATATCACTGAATGAAATATTCCAGTTGTAAATCTTTATTCATTAGATAGTGGAATGTGTTGAGAACAATAAAACCTAAAAATGATCACCGTAAATCACAACTAATATCCCACGGAGGTCTGGAGTTGGAATGATGCTCGGAATCAAAGTGGAAAATGAAGTTACAGGCTGATCCAACTTCAGTGGAAATGCCTCAAGACAAGTAAATGATACTCAGTAGTGTGTGTGGCCTCCACGTGCCTGTATGATTGATCTCCCTCAACGCTTGGGCATGCTCCTGATGAGGTGGCGGAAGGTCTCCTGAGGGATCTCCTCCCAGACCTGGACTAAAGCATCCGCCAACTCCTGGACAGTCTGTGGTGCAACATGACGTTGGTGGATGGTGAGACACATGATGTCCCAGATGTGTTCAATCGGATTCAGGTCTGGGGAACGGGCAGGCCAGTCTATAGCTTCAATGCCTTCATCTTGCAGGAACTGCTGACACACTCCAGCCACATGAGGTCTGGCATTGTCCTGCATTAGGAGGAACCCAGGGCTATCCACAACAGCATATGTTCTCACAAGGGGTCTGAGGATCTCATCTCAGTACCTAATGACAATCAAGCTACCTCTGGCGAGCACATCGAGGCCTGTGCAGCCCTCCAAAGAAATGCCACCCCACACCATTACTGATCCACTGCCAAACCGGTCATGCTGAAGGATGTTGAAGGCAGCAGATCGCTCTCCATGGCAACTCCAGACTCTGTCGCGTCTGTCACATGTGCTCAGTGTGAACCTGCTTTCATCTGTGAAGAGCACAGGACACCAGTGGCGAATTTGCCTATCCTAGTGTTCTGTGGCAAGTGCCAAGCGATCTGCATGGTTTTGGGCTGTGAGCACAACCCCCATCTGTGGACGATAGGCACTCAGACCATCCTCATGGAGTCGGTTTCTAACTGTGCAGACACATGCACATTTGTGGCCTGCTAGAGGTCATTTTGCAGGGCTCTGGCAATGCTCCTCCTGTTCCTCCTTGCACAAAGGCTGAGGTAGCGGTCCTGCTGCTGGGTTGTTGCCCTCCTATGGCCCCCTCCATGTCTCCTGGTGTACTGGCCTGTCTCCTGGTAGCACCTCCAGCCTCTGGACACTATGGTGACAGACACAGCAAACCTTCTTGCCACAGCTTGCACTGATGTGCCATCCTGGATGAGTTGCACTACCTGAGCCGCTTATGTGGGCTGTAGAGTCTGTCTCATGCTACCACGAATGTGAAAGCACAACCAACATTCAAAAGTGACCAAAACATCAGCCAGAAAGCATTGGTACTGAGATGTGGTCTGTGGTCCCCACCTGCAGAACCACTTCTTTATAGGGGGTGTCTTGATAATTGCCAATAATTTCCATCTGTTGTCTATTCCATTTGCACAACAGCATGTGAAATTGATTGTTTGATTTCACAGAAGTTTGCTTTACTTGGGAGTTATATTCTGTTGTTTAAGTGTTCCCTTTATTTTTTTGAGCAGTGTATATATATATATATATATATATATATATATATATATATATATATATATATATATATATATATATATATATATATAACTATGTTAGGGCTAGCGGAACGCACCAAATAATTAGAGAAAAGGAATAAGGTGCGTTCGCAGCCCGGGATCCACCGTGCAGAGATGGAACCTGCTGCTAGGCAGTGACAGACTATATGGCGGTACAATGAGGATACACATGAGTTAGCTTCACCCTGTGTGAAATAGGCGAACCCTGTTGCGTCACAGGGCCGCAGTACCGCATGTAACAAAACTAATAATTTAATAGCACAAGAGTGCATGCGATGCCGCACTGGCGGACGCCACTAACCACCCAGACTTGGGTTTGGAAAGCGCAGTGATAGCGCACGACGCTGCACTGGTGGTCACAGCAATAGACGCTGTTTGTGTACCAGTGTTGGTTACAAGTAGGGCGCTAGATTACAATCATCCTCCTTACGCGAGCATTCAAACACAAGGGAGGGGATGATTAATGAGCGATTTTCACTCACAACACACATACATAAACAAGAGTATACTAGCACATGGCCGTGCAGCCATGCAAACCTTTTATAGCTGCAGCATGTACAGGACCTTCCCAGAAGGACCAATGAGAGGCTGCCACTAGTGTTGAGCATTCCGATACCGCAAGTATCGGGTATCGGCCGATACTAGCGGTATCGGAATTCCGATACCGGGATTCCGATACTTGGCGCGTATCGGATACCGGAATCGGAAGTTCAATGATTCAAAATTCAGAAATTCAGCCAATGAGAAAGATTCCAAGTGTGGGCACATCCTGTTTAGCATGGAGGGCATGAAACTACTGGCAAGGCTGTGATTGGCTGCTGAAATGATGTCATGATGCAGTTTAAAAGTCGCTGGCGCCATTTTGCGATCACTCTGCTGTGAATTCAGTTAGTGACAGGACGCTGTTTGCTGACTGAGGGACAGTTTAGAGATAGCGATTTGCTTCTTTGTGCTTTCCAAAGGCTAATTTAGCAACCGCTGTGTTCACCTACTATTCACCTTCCTTTTGCCTTGTAGCGCTGTTTTCACAGCGATCTGCAAGGTCTCTCTGTGTGTGTGTGTGAGTGCAGCCCACTCTCTAGTCTGAGTGCAGCCACATAGGCCATCCATAGCTGGTTGTATTCAGTTCAGGGAGGGTGGTTCATTGCCTCATACTGTCCTTTTTTTTTTTTTTTTTGAAGTAGTGCAGGCTGCTGCACATTTTTTCCAAAAATTCCTATTAGTGTCTTTCCACCCGTCTCCAGCTAATTTGTGGAAAAACACTACATAGGATAAAGTAGAGGAGGGTTTTTGGGCCTTGCAGCGCCGTTTACGGCTGTCTGCACGGTCTCCGTGTGACTGCAGCTCGCCCTGTAATCTGTGAGCAGCTATAGCCTGGTTGTCTCCAGCTCAGGGTTTTTCACTGCGTCATACCGCCAAATCAATTTTCTTTTTTTTCAAAGTAGTGTAGTCTGCTGCTAATTTATTTTAAAAAATCCTATTAGTGTCTTTCCACCCGTCTCCAGCTAATTTGTGGAAAAACACTACATAGGATAAAGTAGAGGAGGGTTTTTGGGCCTTGCAGCGCCGTTTACGGCTGTCTGCACGGTCTCCGTGTGACTGCAGCTCGCCCTGTAGTCTGTGAGCAGCCGTAGCCTGGTTGTCTGCAGCTCAGGGTTTTTCACTGCGTCATACCGCCAAATCAATTTTCTTTTTTTTCAAAGTAGTGTAGTCTGCTGCTAATTTATTTTAAAAAATCCTATTAGTGTCTTTCCACCCGTCTCCAGCTAATTTGTGGAAAAACACTACATAGGATAAAGTAGAGGAGGGTTTTTGGGCCTTGCAGCGCCGTTTACGGCTGTCTGCACGGTCTCCGTGTGATTGCAGCTCTATCCGTTGTCAGTTCAGCCCCCAAAAAATAAATAAATAATAAAGTTCACCAAACACACCAGTTACACACCACTTTACATTTGTGTAGGCCACATTAGCTCATATTCAAGTCTAGTCCACACTTTAGAAAATTAGTGTGTCTTATACCTGTTAGGAGGAGTTGCTCAGGAATAAGCACACAAAGCCGTTAGTACTTTTCTGCTTATCTTTATCAGTCAACCAAGATGAAGAAGGCAGTGAGTAAGGCACGTGGGCGTGGGCGCGGAGCAGGGAGGGGACGTGGGGATTCTGTGCCTGCTGCGGGCACCGGTGAGTCATCAGCACCCACTTTCACAAGGGAACAGTCGTTCATGCGCAGCTTTGTCGCCGAGCGCCGTACACCGCTGCTGCGTGAAGACCAAATTGAAGCCGTTGTGGGATGGATGGCAGCTAATGCATCAACTTCCATTAGTGCCACATCCTCTCAGACACAGAGCACTGGAGAGCAGCCATCTGTCTCTTCACCACCTGCAAAATTGCCCAGGCAGACAGAGATCCCAGGACAGGAGCAGTCTCTACTTCTGTTCTCTGAATCATCTCTTGGCTTGGAAACAGGGGGCCAGCCAAGCAGCATTGGAGAAATGGAAGAAGAGGCAGGGTGCAGTGATGCCCAACAGCTTTTTCTGTCTTCCTCTGAAGAGGCGGGTGGGCCAGTGGCTCCGGTCACCACCTCGCAGGCCGCATCAGCTGATGATGACACTCAGGTGCAGCGTCGGACTGGGGTGTCTGGGGCCCACCAGAGGAATGGACTCTAGGGGCCCACACTACAGCTATATGCAAATATCTGTCATTATAGTGGAGCATCGGCTGTAAAACACCGGCGGCTGCTGCACATCTACCGTGTGCCCCAATAACTGGGATGTATAATTACGGTAGTTTACATTAATGTGGTTCTTGGTAAAACAAGTTATCACTGATCCATGGGCTCCACAGGATAGGTGATCGCTTAGATCCGACCATTAGAAACTGGGGAAGTTTTATCCCTGACAGGACACTTTTATCACTATTTTAAAATGCAGCGGCAGGTGGGATTTCTGACCGCAGCTCCATTCATTCTCTTTGGGGCTTCCAGAAAAAAACAAGTGCAGCCACTGAGGGAATGAATGGATCAGTGATCTAGTCGGACATGCCACTCCAGTCAAATGGGGATAAAAAGTTCCACATTTTGCTGAGTGGGTCCAAGCAGTCAGACCCCCACCAATCAATACGTTATCACTTATCCTGTGGAGAGGTGATTTCTTTTTTCCACAGGAAACCCCCTGTAAGTGCCTCACCGCCGCTGTGTACAAAGCATTAAAACTCTAATGGAAATAAAGAATCTTCTCCTAATTAATATCAGAGAGAACAAATGACCGCCATACACAACACAATCCACTATACCAAGACCAATATTACCACATACAGGAAGAAATACCACCACACCATGACCAGACTACATAGTGACCGAATAATACTACATACAAGGGACAAATACCACCGCACCATGTCAAGACCACATATTACCACCACTTGGTGACCAAATAGCACATACAAGGGACAAATACCACAACACCATTTCCAGACCACATATTACCACCACATAGTGACTGAATACTACAATACTGATCAGAAATAAAAAAAAAACAAAAAAAAACACAATACTATCACCATAAGGCTGCTGTCACACTAGCAGTATTTAGTCACTATTTTACATCAGTATTTGTAAGCCAAAACCAGGAGTGGAACAATCAGAGGCAAAGTATAATAGAAACATATGCACCACTTCTGTATTTATCACCCACTCCTGGGTTTGGCTTACAAATACTGATGTAAAATACTGACCAAATACTGAATGTGTGACGGCAGCCTAAGTGACATTATACACAGGAGATCTGTACTTAGTATGCAGTGTCTGTGTAGAGGTAATACAGAGATCACTGGTGGTATTATACACAGGAGCTCTGTATATAATGTATAGGTAATACAGTGATCACTGGTGACATTATACACAGGAGCTCTGTATATAGTATACAGTGTATAGTGTCAGTGTATAGGTAACACTGACTCACCAGTGACGTCTCTAGGTGAAGTCCTTCATCTTTCATCCAGCACAGACCGTCATCATTTCTTCCAGCCAGGACTCATTTCTGCAGGAAATAACACAGTTATCTCGAGCTCCGCTTGCAGAACACATTACTTAATTTTTCACAACTTCTACATTACACCACATGAAGAAAAAAAGGCGACAATAGTGTCACTCTACACAGTAACAGGATCGCCCCCCCCAATTAAAACAGTATACTCAAAAAATAAAATAAATACATCACTGCAGTAATAATATCCCTTAATTAGCCCCTATGGTAATAATATTCCCCACCCTGGCCCCGTTTATCTCATTCCTGGCTCCAGCCATATGTTCTCGCATCCTGCCCTCATGAGTATCCATTCTACCCCATATGATCTCCCCATCCTGCCCCATCTGTCTCCATCGTATCCATCCTGCCCCATGATTCAATCCTGCCCCATGTCTTTCATTCTGCCCCGTGTCTCCAATCATGCCCTGTATCTACATTCTGCCCATGCCTCCAGTCCTTCCCCCAGTGTGTCCAGCAATCTACCCCAGTGTGTCCAGCATATTACCCCCAGTATGTCCAGCATATTGTCCCAGTGTCCAGCAATCTGCCCCAGTGTGTCCAGCAATCTGCCCCAGTGTGTCCAGCAATCTGCCCCAGTGTGTCCAGCAATCTGCCCCAGTATGTCAAGCATATTGCCCCAGTGTGTCCAGCATATTACCCCCAGTGTGTCCAACAATCTGCCCCCAGTGTGTCCAGCGTTCTGCCCCCAGTGTGTCCAGCGTTCTGCCCCCAGTGTGTCCAGCGTTCTGCCCCCAGTGTGTCCAGCGTTCTGCCCCCAGTGTGTCCAGCGTTCTGCCCCCAGTGTGTCCAGCGTTCTGCCCCCAGTGTGTCCAGCGTTCTGCCCCCAGTGTGTCCAGCGTTCTGCCCCCAGTGTGTCCAGCGTTCTGCCCCCAGTGTGTCCAGCGTTCTGCCCCCAGTGTGTCTCCAGCGTTCTGCCCCAGTGTGTCTCCAGCATTCTGCCCCAGTGTGTCTCCAGCAATCTGCCCCAGTGTGTCTCCAGCATTCTGCCCCAGTGTGTGTCCAGCAATCTGCCCCCAGTGTGTCTCCAGCATTCTGCCCCAGTGTGTCTCCAGCATTCTGCCCCAGTGTGTCTCCAGCATTCTGCCCCAGTGTGTCTCCAGCATTCTGCCCCAGTGTGTCTCCAGCATTCTGCCCCAGTGTGTGTCCAGCAATCTGCCCCCAGTGTGTGTCCAGCAATCTGCCCCAATGTGTCTCCAGCATTCTGCCCCAGTGTGTCTCCAGCATTCTGCCCCAGTGTGTCTCCATCATTCTGCCCCAGTGTGTCTCCAGCATTCTGCCCCAGTGTGTGTCCAGCAATCTGCCCCCAGTGTGTGTCCAGCATTCTGCCCCAGTGTGTCTCCAGCATTCTGCCCCAGTGTGTCTCCAGCATGCTGCCCCAGTGTGTCCAGCAATCTGCCCCCAGTGTGTGTCCAGCAATCTGCCCCCAGTGTGTGTCCAGCATTCTGCCCCAGTGTGTCTCCAGCAATCTGCCCCAGTGTGTCTCCAGCATTCTGCCCCAGTGTGTCTCCAGCATTCTGCCCCAGTGTGTCTCCAGCAATCTGCCCCCAGTGTGTGTCCAGCATTCTGCCCCAGTTTGTCTCCAGCATTCTGCCCCAGTGTGTCTCCAGCATTCTGCCCCAGTGTGTCTCCAGCATTCTGCCCCAGTGTGTCTCCAGCATTCTGCCCCAGTGTGTGTCCAGCAATCTGCCCCAGTGTGTGTCCAGCATTCTGCCCCCCCAGTGTCCCCCACTGCTCCGGGGGCCCCCTGGCCGCCCCCCACCCACCCTCCTTGAAGACGATACTCACCCTGCTGCCTGCTCCAGCGATGGTCTCGGCGTCTGCTCTGCACTGCATCTTCTTCCTGCTTGTGCTTGTGCGGTCATGTGATACTGATTAAAGTCATGAATATTCATGACCTTAATGAAGCGGTACCACGTGACCGCACAAGCAGGAAGAAGATGCAGTGCAGAGCAGACGCCGAGACCATCGCTGGAGCAGGGTGAGTATCGTCTTCAAGGAGGGTGGGTGGGGGGCGGCCGTGGGGGCCCTGCCAGCAGGTGTCAGTGCCTGGGCCCACCGGAGGATCCTCCGGTTTTTCGGTGGGCCAGTCCGAGCCTGTATACATATATACACGTATTTCAGTGCCACGTATTTCAGGTTAGGGTTAGGGGTAGGGTTTTTTGTTTTTTTCTTGTTTTCTTGTGTTTTTCTATAAAAACGCATGCGTCTAAAAAACGCATGCGTTTTACCGCGTTTACATGCGTTTTTTCACACATGCGTTTTTTTTTAAAAACGCATGCAGATAAAAACGCAAGTGTGAAACCAGCCTTACCCTTTATTTTACAAGCTACAGCGCCCAAATTTTGCACATACACACCACTAACAGTAGTGTGGAATATGCAAAAAAAAAAAGGGATATGAGATGGTTTACTGTATGTAATCATGTCTCATATCATGTCGGGTTTGGGAAGGAGAAATGAAAAGCCGGCAATTGAAATACCGGCTTTTCTGCTTGCTAGCGCTGTATGAAATATTAATATATGTGTGTCTCAATGACATATATATATATATACTTACTGTATATATGTTTTTACGAACATTTGAGCCCATGGATCCATTGACTGTCGGTTTTGCAAGCCTGCGAAAAAATCTCGCAGTACGGATGCCATACGGATTACATACGGAGGATGCCATGCGCAAAATACGCTGACACACCCTGCCTACGGATGACATACGGACCACTGTTTTGGGAACATTTCTGCGTATTAAGGCCGTAAAAAACGGACAGTATTTTCATATGCTGAGTGAGTGTGATGCCGGCCTGATGCACACACATGTCGGCGCCACATGTTTAATGCGGCTGTCAGAGATTGACAGTGGCATGGCATTTAACATGCGCCATACATGTAAGGCGGATGTTGTGAAGGGGTCAAATATCTGAGGGCGTCTTCCCCACTGTGTCACCTAATTTCATGAGGGCCCCCTTCCCCACTGTGTCACCTAATTTTCTGTGTGCCCCTTTCTCCACAGCCTCACCTAATTTCCTGAGGGCCCCCCGGGCCCTTCCCCACTGTTTCATCTAATTTCCTGAGGGCCCCCTTCCCCAGAGGTGAAATGGTGGGAGAGGTGATCCACAGCAAATTAGGAGACAGTGGGGAAGGGGGAGGGGACCACAGGAAATTAGAAATTTTCTATGGGGGACCCCCACCTTGTTGTGTCACCTTCAGATTGCAGGGGGGCCTCCCATAACTGACTCAGTGTCTCAAACTATGCTGGAGGCTGCCTGCAGGCATATTTTACTTGCACCTTACTGACTGGCTGCGATCGTCATCCCTCACAGCTCCAGGCAGCCTCTCCAATCACAGTATTGGAGACAGTGCGCGCCTGTGTGCCTGTGCTGCTTGGGCAGGAGGACAGACGACCAATCACAGCACAGCTCATTGAGGTGTGCTGTGACCTGACCTGTGAGGTCACACAAAGAAAACTAATGCTGATTGGCTGCTCCTGCCTGCATCTGTCAGCCAATCAGCATTAGAAATGTACACCCTTAGTCCAGACTCCAGTCAGACCACAGAGTTTTACTGATGAAGAGGCGGAGTCGAGGGCGGGCAAAGGAACAATAAACAGGTCGGTGATGATGAACAGTGCAGACTCAGTGCAGACAGTGCTTGCAGGTGCGTGTGTCCCTCCCTGTCTTCTCCTCTCTGACTCTGAGTCACACAGTCAGCTGTTTCCTCAGACTGTGCTGTGTCTGGCTGAAGTCAGTGAGGTGACGGTCGGCACTCGCGCTGCGCACGGGCCGCTCTAGACTGAGCCTCTGAGCACAGACTTGGCAGCAGGCCAGTGCGAGATGAGAGAGTGATCATTTCAGTTTCAGATGTGAAGGAGCGAGCAGCTGCCGTGCGGCTGCTTGCACAGCGCTGCACTTCACATTCTCTTCAGTACAGCATGTGCGCAGGCCGCCGGCTATACAATAATAAACTGTGCACCACCGCATGCAGGGCAGGGACAAATGAAGGAGGCAGGGGCTGGGGGCGGGGCCCACCGGAGGATTCACCGGTGTCCCGGTGCCCCAGTCCGAGCCTGCTCAGGTGCCACTTACTGGTGCGTGCTCTGCTGCTGAGACTACCCAGGAGGAGCAGTTGGGGGCAGAGGGTAGTGTAGATGATGAGGTCCTTGACCCATCTTGGCGTCAGGGACAGGAAGGTGGTGGGAGCAGCTCTGAGGAAGAGATTCCCCGTACGGCCCAAAGAGGGAGAGGGAGGGGGAAGACTGCGGATCCTGCAGCCTCCGCTTTGGCACCCGTAAGGAGCATGTCTCTTCCAAAAGTCAAAAGGGGGGCTCCCAAGACTTGCAGTGCCTGGTCCTTTTTTGACACAGTTGCAGATGACATTTGCTATGTCAGATGCAAGGTGTGTCATCAAAAAATCAAAAGAGGTCAAAAAGTCGCCAACCTCAATACCTCCAACATGTGGAAACATGTGCGCAACAGGCACCCGGCGGAGTTAGACAAACACACTGAAGAGCTAGGCCAACCAACAGCGGCAGCTACCACCTCTTCAGCTCGTGTTGCCTCTTCCTCTAGCTCACACGCAGCTGGTTCGGCTTCCTCCCAGGATCGCCGTGGAAGAACCTCTGGCCCTGTTGTCCAGAGACCCGCTGTCATTCCACCCGCAGCACCACTTTCCCAGTCAACCACACACTCCCAGCCCAGTCTACAGCCATCGGTAGTACAGGCATGGGAGAAAAGGCGGCCTTTCTCGTCAAACCACCCACGAGCACAGGCTCTGACTGCAGGCATTGCCAAACTTCTGTCACTGGAAATGCTGTCATTCAGGCTGGTGGAGACTGACAGCTTCCGTGACTTGATGTCATTGGCAGTCCCACAGTACAGTGTGCCCAGCCGCTTTTACTTCAGCAGGCAAGCCGTCCCTGCCCTGCACAAGCATGTGGAGGGACACATAAAACACGCGCTACTGAACGCCGTCAGTAGCAAGGTCCACCTCACCACCGATGCGTGGACCAGTCAACATGGACAGGGGCGATACCTTTCCCTCACTGCCCATTGGGTTAATGTCGTTGAGCCGGGTACAGACCGTGCGAGTGGCGCAGGACGTGTCCTGCCCACTCCAAGGATTGCAGGAATCCATTCTGTACGCATTGACTCCTCCTCTTACACCAGTTCCTCAGAATCATCGCTGCAGGAGCCGTCACAGTCCACCTCCACATGGACCCGTGATGAACGTGTACCTGTTACGACTGACATGAGCACAGCCGTGGCCAAACGTCAACAGGCCGTCTTGAAATTAATTTTTTTGGGGAATCGTAGCCACACAGCGCAGGAGCTCTGGAATGCCATCAAGCAGGAGAGCGATGTGTGGTTTGAGCCAGCGAATCTCCAGCCAGGCATGGTAGTGTGTGATAATGGCCGAAATCTGGTGGCAGCCCTGGGCCTCGGCAACCTCACTCACATCCCATGTCTGGCACATGTGCTCAATTTGGTCGTGCAGAGTTTTTTGAGGGACTATCCGGATCTTGATGCACTGCTGCACAAGGTCCGCCTAGAGTGTGCTCACTTGCGGCGTTCCAGCACGGCAAAAGCGCGCATTGCGGCTCTGCAGCGCCGACACCGCCTGCCGGAACATCGCATCATATGTGACCTACCTACCAGGTGGAATTCCACGTTACATATGTTGGAGCGGTTGTGTGAGCAGCAGCAAGCTGTAATGGAGTACCAGCTGTATCAGGCGCAAAAAAGTCGCAGTCAGCGCCGTACAGACTTCACAACCACAGAGTGGGCCACTATGAAGGATGTCTGCCAGGTTTTGCGTCCCTTTGATTATTCCACGCGGATGGCGAGTGCAGATGATGCACTAGTCAGCATGACTGTCCCCCTTATCTGCCTGCTTGAAAAATCACTGCAAGCGCTAAGGGATGATGTTGTGGAAGAGGTGGAGGATGAGGATTCACCACTTCCATCATCTTCTGGACAGTCAGCGCCACGTGGTTCCTCACAAACGCGTAGGCAGGGGACAGTTTGTGAGGAGGATGAGGAGGAGTCAATGGAGGAGGAAGACATCCGTCCAGAGGAGAGAGTTCCCGAATTGTCCAGTACTCAGTGTGTACAGCGAGGGTGGGGTGATGACGAGCGGGCAGAGATCACGCCTCCAGCTGGGGACAGCGTTTCTTGGGCAGTTGGCAGTCTGCAGCACATGGTGGATTACATGCTGCAGTGCCTGAGAAACGACCGCCGCATCGACCACATTCTCAACATGTCTGATTATTGGGTGTTCACCCTCCTCGATCCTCGCTACCGGGACAACGTAGAAAGCCTCATCACACCGTTGAACCGGGAGCGAAAAATGCGGGAGTACCAAGACACACTGGTCAGTTCCATCATCTTCTCCATTCCAACTGAGAGAAGTGCTGCTAGTGCATTCCAAAGCAGCTCAGTGCGTCCAGGCAGTGGTGGAGGCTCTGCACAAAGAGGGAGCAGAAGCAGTGCCTCTGCCCAAGGCAAGACCAGTATGGCCGAACTGTGGCACAGTTTTCTGTGCCCGCCACAAAAGTCTACACCATCACAGACGGCTCCAGTCAGCAGGAGGCAACGGTTCCGTCAGATGGTGACAGACTACATGTCTTGCCCTCTTGCTGTACTCCCAGACGGCTCTTCCCCTTTCAAGTTTTGGGTCTCAAAGCTGGATACATGGCCAGAGCTAAGCCAGTATGCATTGGAGGTGCTGTCTTGCCCTGCGGCCAGTGTATTATCGGAACGTGTCTTTAGTGCTGCAGGTGGTGTACTAACTGACCGTCGCATGCGACTATCCTCCGATAACGTTGACCGGCTTACTTTCCTGAAAATGAACAAGGCCTGGATCTCGCAGGAATTTGCCACTCCTCCTCCTGATTAAATAATTAGGTCACTGTATACGTTATCCAGGTCTCCTGTTGTGTTCATCTTTCTACCACCTGAACTTAAATTCCTGGGCTCCAACACCGCCAGTTGAGGCTCAGATGTGCCGTCTGCACAGTCAAAACATACGACCCAGTGTTATTGGGTTTCAGTAACGTCAGCTGATCCCCAGCTGTGTAGCCGGCAATGTGTCATGCGACCGCCACGCTGACACAACAACTGAAATGTAAGGGAATCTGTCCCCCCCCCCCCCAAGGCGTTTGTTACTGAAAGAGCCACCTTGTGCAGCAGTAATGCTGCACAAGGAAAAAGGTAGCTATTTTGGTTTTGCTCCTTGCACACGCAAAACTTAACACTTATAAAATGTGTCCACTGATACCGTAAAACCGTCCCGGAGGTGGGACTTTCCTTCGTAATATGACGCAGCACAGCCGTCATTCCTACCCCCCCGGCGCCGCGCCCCGGCTCCTCAGCGTTGTTTGATTCCGTCCCGGAGCCTGCGCTGTTATGTTATCCCGTGGCCAGGCACACTTAGCGCTGCCCGTCTTCTGGCATCATTTGGTGTCAGGCTGGCTGCGCCTGTGCGGCCACGCTGGCCGAGAGCCCGCCTCGCAGTGTCTTCTGATTTAATCCCACTGGGGGCCTGGGATCTATGGACATGCGCAGTGCATATCTGAACCTCCACCTCTCACTCATCTCCCTATGGCTTCTTCAGACTGTTCGGTGTCAGCTGGTCCCTAATAGCATGCCACGGCCGTGACACCGCACAGTCTGAAAAAGAAGCCGTAGGGAGGGGAGTGAGAGGCGAGGATATGCACTGCGCATGGCCATGGATCCCAGGCCCCCAGTGGGATTACATCAGAAGACACTGCGAGGCGGGCTCTCGGCCAGCGCGGCCGCACAGGCGCAGCCAGCCTGACACCAAATGATGTCAGAAGATGGGCAGCGCTAAGTGTGCCTGGCCACGGGATAACATAACAGCGCAGGCTCCGGGACGGAATCAAACAACGCTGAGGAGCCGGGGCACGGCGGCGGGGGGGTAGTAATGATGGCTGTGCTGCGTCATATTACGAAGGAAAGTCCCACCTCCGGGACGGTTTCACGGCTTCAGGGGACACATTTTAAAAGTGTTTAGTTCTGTGTTTGCAAGGAGCATGATGAAAAGAGCCACCTTTTCCTTTTGCATCTTTTGTGCTGCACAAGCTGGCTCTTTCAGCTACAAACGCCTTGGGGGGGGTTAAAGGTTCCCTTTCGACTTTCTCAGGCTTCGGCCTACATTGTGTTCCTCTGCTTTTCCACCTGCCCCTGGGCTCCAACACCGCTAGTTGCCGTCCAGAAGTGCTGTACGCACAGTCAACAGTCGCTCCTCTGTTATTGGGGTTCAGTAACGTCAGCTGTTCCCCTGCTGTGTGTGTGGCAATCCCTCCTACCTCCTCCAACCTCCTCCAACCTCCTCCTCCTCCACCTGTCCCTGGGCTCCAACACCGCCAGTTGCCGTCCAGAAGTGCTGTACGCACAGTCAACAGTCCCTCCTCTGTTATTGGGGTTCAGTAACGTCAGCTGTTCCCCTGCTGTGTGTGTGGCAATCCCTCCTACCTCCTCCAACCTCCTCCTCCTCCACCTGTCCCTGGGCTCCAACACCGCCAGTTGCCGTCCAGAAGTGCTGTACGCACAGTCAACAGTCCCTCCTCTGTTATTGGGGTTCAGTAACGTCAGCTGTTCCCCTGCTGTGTGTGTGGCAATCCCTCCTACCTCCTCCTACCTCCTCCAACCTCCTCCTCCTCCACCTGTCCCTGGGCTCCAACACCGCCAGTTGCCGTCCAGAAGTGCTGTACGCACAGTCAACAGTCCCTCCTCTGTTATTGGGGTTCAGTAACGTCAGCTGTTCCCCTGCTGTGTGTGTGGCAATCCCTCCTACCTCCTCCTACCTCCTCCAACCTCCTCCTCCTCCACCTGTCCCTGGGCTCCAACACCGCCAGTTGCCGTCCAGAAGTGCTGTACGCACAGTCAACAGTCCCTCCTCTGTTATTGGGGTTCAGTAACGTCAGCTGTTCCCCTGCTGTGTGTGTGGCAATCCCTCCTACCTCCTCCTACCTCCTCCAACCTCCTCCTCCTCCACCTGTCCCTGGGCTCCAACACCGCCAGTTGCCGTCCAGAAGTGCTGTACGCACAGTCAACAGTCCCTCCTCTGTTATTGGGGTTCAGTAACGTCAGCTGTTCCCCTGCTGTGTGTGTGGCAATCCCTCCTACCTCCTCCTACCTCCTCCAACCTCCTCCTCCTCCACCTGTCCCTGGGCTCCAACACCGCCAGTTGCCGTCCAGAAGTGCTGTACGCACAGTCAACAGTCCCTCCTCTGTTATTGGGGTTCAGTAACGTCAGCTGTTCCCCTGCTGTGTGTGTGGCAATACCTCCTCCTACCTCCTCCAACCTCCTCCTCCTCCACCTGTCCCTGGGCTCCAACACCGCCAGTTGCCGTCCAGAAGTGCTGTACGCACAGTCAACAGTCCCTCCTCTGTTATTGGGGTTCAGTAACGTCAGCTGTTCCCCTGCTGTGTGTGTGGCAATCCCTCCTACCTCCTCCAACCTCCTCCTCCTCCACCTGTCCCTGGGCTCCAACACCGCCAGTTGCCGTCCAGAAGTGCTGTACGCACAGTCAACAGTCCCTCCTCTGTTATTGGGGTTCAGTAACGTCAGCTGTTCCCCTGCTGTGTGTGTGGCAATCCCTCCTACCTCCTCCTACCTCCTCCAACCTCCTCCTCCTCCACCTGTCCCTGGGCTCCAACACCGCCAGTTGCCGTCCAGAAGTGCTGTACGCACAGTCAACAGTCCCTCCTCTGTTATTGGGGTTCAGTAACGTCAGCTGTTCCCCTGCTGTGTGTGTGGCAATCCCTCCTACCTCCTCCAACCTCCTCCTCCTCCACCTGTCCCTGGGCTCCAACACCGCCAGTTGCCGTCCAGAAGTGCTGTACGCACAGTCAACAGTCCCTCCTCTGTTATTGGGGTTCAGTAACGTCAGCTGTTCCCCTGCTGTGTGTGTGGCAATCCCTCCTACCTCCTACCTCCTCCAACCTCCTCCTCCTCCACCTGTCCCTGGGCTCCAACACCGCCAGTTGCCGTCCAGAAGTGCTGTACGCACAGTCAACAGTCCCTCCTCTGTTATTGGGGTTCAGTAACGTCAGCTGTTCCCCTGCTGTGTGTGTGGCAATCCCTCCTACCTCCTCCTACCTCCTCCAACCTCCTCCTCCTCCACCTGTCCCTGGGCTCCAACACCGCCAGTTGCCGTCCAGAAGTGCTGTACGCACAGTCAACAGTCCCTCCTCTGTTATTGGGGTTCAGTAACGTCAGCTGTTCCCCTGCTGTGTGTGTGGCAATCCCTCCTACCTCCTCCAACCTCCTCCTCCTCCACCTGTCCCTGGGCTCCAACACCGCCAGTTGCCGTCCAGAAGTGCTGTACGCACAGTCAACAGTCCCTCCTCTGTTATTGGGGTTCAGTAACGTCAGCTGTTCCCCTGCTGTGTGTGTGGCAATCCCTCCTACCTCCTCCAACCTCCTCCTCCTCCACCTGTCCCTGGGCTCCAACACCGCCAGTTGCCGTCCAGAAGTGCTGTACGCACAGTCAACAGTCCCTCCTCTGTTATTGGGGTTCAGTAACGTCAGCTGTTCCCCTGCTGTGTGTGTGGCAATCCCTCCTACCTCCTCCTACCTCCTCCAACCTCCTCCTCCTCCACCTGTCCCTGGGCTCCAACACCGCCAGTTGCCGTCCAGAAGTGCTGTACGCACAGTCAACAGTCCCTCCTCTGTTATTGGGGTTCAGTAACGTCAGCTGTTCCCCTGCTGTGTGTGTGGCAATCCCTCCTACCTCCTCTTACCTCCTCCAACCTCCTCCTCCTCCACCTGTCCCTGGGCTCCAACACCGCCAGTTGCCGTCCAGAAGTGCTGTACGCACAGTCAACAGTCCCTCCTCTGTTATTGGGGTTCAGTAACGTCAGCTGTTCCCCTGCTGTGTGTGTGGCAATACCTCCTCCTACCTCCTCCAACCTCCTCCTCCTCCACCTGTCCCTGGGCTCCAACACCGCCAGTTGCCGTCCAGAAGTGCTGTACGCACAGTCAACAGTCCCTCCTCTGTTATTGGGGTTCAGTAACGTCAGCTGTTCCCCTGCTGTGTGTGTGGCAATCCCTCCTACCTCCTCCAACCTCCTCCTCCTCCACCTGTCCCTGGGCTCCAACACCGCCAGTTGCCGTCCAGAAGTGCTGTACGCACAGTCAACAGTCCCTCCTCTGTTATTGGGGTTCAGTAACGTCAGCTGTTCCCCTGCTGTGTGTGTGGCAATCCCTCCTACCTCCTCCTACCTCCTCCAACCTCCTCCTCCTCCACCTGTCCCTGGGCTCCAACACCGCCAGTTGCCGTCCAGAAGTGCTGTACGCACAGTCAACAGTCCCTCCTCTGTTATTGGGGTTCAGTAACGTCAGCTGTTCCCCTGCTGTGTGTGTGGCAATCCCTCCTACCTCCTCCTACCTCCTCCAACCTCCTCCTCCTCCACCTGTCCCTGGGCTCCAACACCGCCAGTTGCCGTCCAGAAGTGCTGTACGCACAGTCAACAGTCCCTCCTCTGTTATTGGGGTTCAGTAACGTCAGCTGTTCCCCTGCTGTGTGTGTGGCAATCCCTCCTACCTCCTCCTACCTCCTCCAACCTCCTCCTCCTCCACCTGTCCCTGGGCTCCAACACCGCCAGTTGCCGTCCAGAAGTGCTGTACGCACAGTCAACAGTCCCTCCTCTGTTATTGGGGTTCAGTAACGTCAGCTGTTCCCCTGCTGTGTGTGTGGCAATCCCTCCTACCTCCTCCAACCTCCTCCTCCTCCACCTGTCCCTGGGCTCCAACACCGCCAGTTGCCGTCCAGAAGTGCTGTACGCACAGTCAACAGTCCCTCCTCTGTTATTGGGGTTCAGTAACGTCAGCTGTTCCCCTGCTGTGTGTGTGGCAATCCCTCCTACCTCCTCCTACCTCCTCCAACCTCCTCCTCCTCCACCTGTCCCTGGGCTCCAACACCGCCAGTTGCCGTCCAGAAGTGCTGTACGCACAGTCAACAGTCCCTCCTCTGTTATTGGGGTTCAGTAACGTCAGCTGTTCCCCTGCTGTGTGTGTGGCAATCCCTCCTACCTCCTCCTACCTCCTCCAACCTCCTCCTCCTCCACCTGTCCCTGGGCTCCAACACCGCCAGATGCCGTCCAGAAGTGCTGTACGCACAGTCAACAGTCCCTCCTCTGTTATTGGGGTTCAGTAACGTCAGCTGTTCCCCTGCTGTATGTGTGGCAATCCCTCCTACCTCCTCCAACCTCCTCCTCCTCCACCTGTCCCTGGGCTCCAACACCGCCAGTTGCCGTCCAGAAGTGCTGTACGCACAGTCAACAGTCCCTCCTCTGTTATTGGGGTTCAGTAACGTCAGCTGTTCCCCTGCTGTGTGTGTGGCAATCCCTCCTACCTCCTCCAACCTCCTCCTCCTCCACCTGTCCCTGGGTTCCAACACCGCCAGTTGCCGTCCAGAAGTGCTGTACGCACAGTCAACAGTCCCTCCTCTGTTATTGGGGTTCAGTAACGTCAGCTGTTCCCCTGCTGTGTGTGTGGCAATCCCTCCTACCTCCTCCTACCTCCTCCAACCTCCTCCTCCTCCACCTGTCCCTGGGCTCCAACACCGCTAGTTGCCGTCCAGAAGTGCTGTACGCACAGAGCCAAACACCTCGCCAATGTGTTAGTGGGGTTCAGCACCGCCAGCTGTTCCCCTGCTGTGTATACGGCAACGTGTACTGCGACCGCCACGCAGACACAACAAGTTAAATGTAAGGGAACCTGACCCCCCCCCCCCCCCAGGCGTTTGTTACTGAAGGAGCCACCTTGTGCAGCAGTAATGATGCAAAGGGAAAAAGTGCCTCTTTTCGTGATGCTCCTTGCACATGCTGAACCAAACACTTATGAAATGTGTCCCCACACAGCGTTAAACCGTCCGGTAGGTGGAACTTTCCTTTGTCGTGTGACGCAGCACAGCCATCATTTTTACCCCCTTGGCACCGTGCGCCCCCTCCTCAGCGTTGTTTGAATCTGTCCCGGAGCCTGCGCTGTTAGGTTAGCCCTTGGCCATGCACACATGTTGCGCTGCCCGTCTTCTGACCTCATTTGGTGTCAGGCTGGCTGCGCCTGTGCGGGTGCGCTGGCCGAGATCCCGCCTCGCAGTGTCGTCTAATGTAATCCCACCGCGGGCCTGTGATCCGTGCCCGTGCGCAGTGCATATCCTCTCCTCTCACTCCCCTCCCTACGGCTTCTTCAGACTGTGCGATGTCAGCTGGTCCCTAATAGCATGCCACGGCCGTGACACCGCACAGTCTGAAAAAGCCGTAGGGAGGGGAGTGAGAGGAGAGGATATGCACTGCGCACGGGCACGGATCACAGGCCCGCGGTGGGATTACATTAGACGACACTGCGAGGCGGGATCTCGGCCAGCGCACCCGCACAGGCGCAGCCAGCCTGACACCAAATGAGGTCAGAAGACGGGCAGCGCAACATGTGTGCATGGCCAAGGGCTAACCTAACAGCGCAGGCTCCGGGACAGATTTAAACAACGCTGAGGAGGCGGCGCACGGCGCCAAGGGGGTAAAAATGATGGCTGTGCTGCGTCACACGACAAAGGAAAGTTCCACCTACCGGACGGTTTAACGCTGTGAGGAGACACATTTCATAAATGTTAGGTTCCGCATGTACAAGGACCATAATTAAAAGAGCTAAGTTTACCTTTTCCAGCATTAGTGCTGTACACAATGGCTCTTTCAGCTACAAACGCCTGGGGGGGGGGGGGGTTAAAGGTTTCCTTTCAACTTGCTCGAGTGCAGGCTTCGGCCTACACTCCGCTCCCCCTGCTCCTCCTGCTGACCCTGGGCTCTAACACCGCCAGTTTTTGCCCAGATGTGCTAGCTGCACAGAGAAAAACACCAGCCAATGTGTCAGTGGGGTCCAGCACCGCCAGCTGTTCCCCTGCTGTGCAGCCGGCAACGTGTCCTGCAAAAGCCACGCAGACACAAGAACTGAAATTGAAGGGAACCTGTCCCCCCTCCCCCAGGCGTTTTTACGTTATCCAGCCACCTTGTACAGCGGTAATGCTGCATGTGTGCAAGGTGGCTCAGAAACGTATTCTCCTCGCACATGTGGAACTGAAAACACGTCTGAAATGTGTCCTCTGTGTGACCATTTAACCGTCCCGGTGGTGTGACTTTCCTTTGTAATGACACGCTGCAACCCCCTTGGTAGCGCTGCCCGTCTTCTGGCATCATTGTTTGGCTGGCTGCGCCTCTGCGGCCGCCCTGACCCACACAACGCCCCTCGGTGTCTTATTTATTGGGACTGCGAGGGTGTGATTGATGGGCAGGATCAGTGCATCAGTTCGCCTGTCCCTCCTCTCCTTCCGCCTTCTTCGGACTGTGCGGCTTCATGGCCGTGGCATGCGATAAGGGATCAGATGACGCCGCACAGTCTGAAGCGGGTGTAAGGACCCGAGTGTGAGAGGCGAACATATGTGCTGCGCCAGGCCCTGAATCCCAGCCCCGCAGTGTTTTAACAATGTTAAGACACTGCGGGGCTGGGATTCAGGGGCATCGCGAACCGCACCGGCCGACATTACATGATGCCAGAAGATGGGCAGCGCTAACGGCGCTAGGCCAGGGGATAACACGACAGCGCAGACTCCTGTACAGCAAATAACAACGCTCGGGAGGCTGCACCCAGCACCAAGGTGGGATTCTTGACACCTGTGCTGCGTCTCATTACAAAGGGAACTCTCGCCTCCATTACACAGTTTGACTGTATAAAGGGCTAAATGTTATACGTGTTCCATTCAGCGTGTGCAAGGAGAAAAATTACAAGAGCAACCTTTGACTTGCGCAGCACTGCTGCTGCATAAGCTGTGGCTCTTCTACTTTGTAACCCCTGAGGGGGGGTTAAAGGTGACTTTTGAAATCGGTTCAATTAGGCTTCGGCCTACACTCTGCTCCACCTGCAGAGCCCGGGCTCCAACAACGCTAGTTGCTGTCCGGAAGTGCTGGCTGCACAGAGCCAAACACCTCGCCAATGTGTCAGTGGGGTCCAGCACCGCCAGCTGTTCCCCTGCTGTGTAGCCGGCAACGTGTCCTGCAAAAGCCACGCAGACACAACACACCCAAAGCTGCCGCCTGTGCAGGCTTCGGCCTACACTCCCCTCCCCCTGCTCCTCCTCCTCCTGCTCCTCCTCCTGCTGTCCCTGGGCTCTAACACACCGCCAGTTGGGGCCCAGATGTGCTAGCTGCACAGAGAAAAACACCAGCCAATGTGTCAGTGGGGTCCAGCACCGCCAGCTGTTCCCCTGCTGTGCAGCCGGCAACGTGTCCTGCAAAAGCCACGCAGACACAAGAACTGAAATTGAAGGGAACCTGTCCCCCCTCCCCCAGGCGTTTTTACGTTATCCAGCCACCTTGTACAGCGGTAATGCTGCATGTGTGCAAGGTGGCTCAGAAACGTATTCTCCTCGCACATGTGGAACTGAAAACACGTCTGAAATGTGTCCTCTGTGTGACCATTTAACCATCCCGGTGGTGTGACTTTCCTTTGTAATGACACGCTGCAACCCCCTTGGTAGCGCTGCCCGTCTTCTGGCATCATTGTTTGGCTGGCTGCGCCTCTGCGGCCGCCCTGACCCACACAACGCCCCTCGGTGTCTTATTTATTGGGACTGCGAGGGTGTGATTGATGGGCAGGATCAGTGCATCAGTTCGCCTGTCCCTCCTCTCCTTCCGCCTTCTTCGGACTGTGCGGCTTCATGGCCGTGGCATGCGATAAGGGATCAGATGACGCCGCACAGTCTGAAGCGGGTGTAAGGACCCGAGTGTGAGAGGCGAACATATGTGCTGCGCCAGGCCCTGAATCCCAGCCCCGCAGTGTTTTAACAATGTTAAGACACTGCGGGGCTGGGATTCAGGGGCATCGCGAACCGCACCGGCCGACATTACATGATGCCAGAAGATGGGCAGCGCTAACGGCGCTAGGCCAGGGGATAACACGACAGCGCAGACTCCTGTACAGCAAATAACAACGCTCGGGAGGCTGCACCCAGCACCAAGGTGGGATTCTTGACACCTGTGCTGCGTCTCATTACAAAGGGAACTCTCGCCTCCATTACACAGTTTGACTGTATAAAGGGCTAAATGTTATACGTGTTCCATTCAGCGTGTGCAAGGAGAAAAATTACAAGAGCAACCTTTGACTTGCGCAGCACTGCTGCTGCATAAGCTGTGGCTCTTCTACTTTGTAACCCCTGAGGGGGGGTTAAAGGTGACTTTTGAAATCGGTTCAATTAGGCTTCGGCCTACACTCTGCTCCACCTGCAGAGCCCGGGCTCCAACAACGCTAGTTGCTGTCCGGAAGTGCTGGCTGCACAGAGCCAAACACCTCGCCAATGTGTCAGTGGGGTCCAGCACCGCCAGCTGTTCCCCTGCTGTGTAGCCGGCAACGTGTCCTGCAAAAGCCACGCAGACACAACACACCCAAAGCTGCCGCCTGTGCAGGCTTCGGCCTACACTCCCCTCCCCCTGCTCCTCCTCCTGCTGTCCCTGGGCTCTAACACACCGCCAGTTGGGGCCCTAGGAAGACAAGCTTGAATAGGTCCCCATTCGGGTTCCAGTACCGTCAGCTGGTTCTCGGCAGTGTCTTTTGCTCTTGTACCTTCTGCTCCCCATCCTGGTTCCAGTACCGTCAGCTGGTTCCGGGCAGAGCCTTTGGCTTAGGTGCCTCCCTCTGGGTATCCGAGTTCCACCAACGTCAGGTGGTCCTTGGTAGTGCTTTCAGGCACGGGTACCTCCTGCTTAGTAACCGGGTTCCAGTAACGTCAGCTGGTCCTCGGTAGTTCCATTGGCTCTTGGACCTTCGGCTACCCATCCGGGTTCCAGTACCGTCAGCTGGTTCTCGGCAGTGTCTTTTGCTCTTGTACCTTCTGCTCCCCATCCTGGTTCCAGTACCGTCAGCTGGTTCCGGGCAGAGCCTTTGGCTTAGGTGCCTCCCTCTGGGTATCCGAGTTCCACCAACGTCAGGTGGTCCTTGGTAGTGCTTTCAGGCACGGGTACCTCCTGCTTAGTAACCGGGTTCCAGTAACGTCAGCTGGTCCTCGGTAGTTCCATTGGCTCTTGGACCTTCGGGTAGCCATCCGAGTTCCAGTTCCATCAGCTGTTTCTTGGCATTTTCTCAGCCTTCTTGTACCTTCTGCTACATTTCCAAGTTCAAGACCCGAAAGACGATGACCCGGAAGACCACCCCTAAGATGATGACGACACCAGAGACGACAACCACCGAGATGACGACGACCCTGGAGACGATGACCCTGAAGACGACCCCGATGACGACGACCCCGATGACGACGACCCTGGAGATGACGACCCTGGAGATGACGACGACAACCTGGAAGACCGAGAAGCAGAAGAACAAGAGGCTGCAGAACAAAGAGCAGAAGAACATTAAGCATAAGACTAAATATCAGAGCAAAAGATATTATCTAAATTATAAGCAGAAGAAGACTAAGCAGTGTATGGGGGTGAGTCCGTTCCTCCTCGTGGTGCCCCTGGATAAAGCCTGATGCTGCAGGCCAAACTGAACGCGGACAAATGTAACTGTTTTGTGACAGGCAGAACGGAAGGTGTAATCTTCAAACTTTTATAGATAACAACTACGGGAATGCCTGTCACAAATAAGAATATGATGAAGAAGTTGAATATAAAAAAGATAATAGTTAAATAAAAAGAATATGAACAATGTAAAAAAAAAAAAATATATATACGTAGAAAAGAAGAAGATGAATAAGGTGAAGAAGTTGATGTCACAGAAGCTGATGATGAGGATAATGAAGAAGAAAGTGTGGGAGAAGTAAAAAATAGGGTGAAGGGCGTGGAAGTAGTGAAACATCAATATCTGACAAAATAAATAAAAAATTAACATAGTCAAATTCTTTCTAACGCCGAACGTCATAAAAAAATTAAAAATACTGCTATTCTATTTGATTGGGATAAACCCCTGTGCCTTTAATGTCTCCGCCACCTCCCCCAATACATCCTACATTATTCTTAGTTGTTTTCCTTCATGTAGAATTAACCTACAAGGAAAGAAAGGGTTTATTTTAATTCCGATATTTTCGTCCCATTGACTTGCATTGGGATCGGGTATCGGTATCGGATTGGATTCCGATACTGTGACGGTATCGGCCGATACTTTCCGATACCGATACTTTCCGATATCGGAAAGTATCGCTCAACACTAGCTGCCACAGAAGTTGAGCACCTTCAGGACCTTCCTGGAGGACCAATGGGATCTGCTGCAGTATCTGAGCATGTGACCCTCAATCTCCAATGGGAGATCTTGCCCTGGGCATGCTCAGAAGGGGAAAAGCAGGATTTAGTCCCAAAAGTGTCTGCTCGCCGCTGCCCAGCACTGGCTTCAATGGCAGAAGCTGGAAAAGCAGCAGAAACCCTTTGCACAGAGTGAGACTGAGCAAGACACTGGGACCGATGTCTCTGCTGAGCAGGCTCCACTGCGGCTGATGCAGAATGAGAGACCGCAGCAGACATGGTTCGAGATTCCCCCTGTACAGCAGCGGGAACTCGACTTCTAACATAGATAGATATATATCTATGATATATATCTATAGATAGATATATATATGTGTTCTGTCCTCACTAAATGAGACAGGCCCAAGTAGCTATCCAGTCAGCTAAACCGCTATACCGGGGTCCAATAAGGAGACTGTGGTTGAGTCTGTGTTTTATTAAACGTAGTGGTATATTGATGCGGTGAAACTGTGAACAATGATATACATGGAATCAGTACATGGTATAGAACAAATACATACTACACATGATAAACGTTATGCATTACATTTAGAAGGCTAGTAACTGAACTAGGAGTGCAACTGGTTAAGCTAGGCTAATATAGAGCAGAAATATCTACAGAGAGCATAAAGACATACCGGCAATGCAATCGCAAGGGGGATGAAGTGTAAGCTTCTTTCCTGGAAGGCAAACTGGAAGTGAAATGATAATGGAGGGAAATGTAGGCTGAGCTACCATAATGCATTGCAAAGGAGGAGGAGAATCAGACATAAAAAATACATAACAGAAAAATACAACTGTCAACATGACTCTGACCGCTAGAGGGAGCCAAAGCACTACAAATAAAGGTATGAATATATCAAGTCCTGTATACTGGCTGAGAAACTGCAAATTATGCAAACAGATAATTGGAGGTAACAAATTAGATGGCGGAGACAGAACACTCCCCGTCTGACATCAACGGATGTCACTACTCCTTTCTTCTGAAGGCAACAATAGGACCAGTTCAGATACCGGTCTGGAAAATGTCTTAGGTTCATTCCCTTTGGTCATCCTTAGTTCAACTTTGCGGACGTTGCCGTCCTTGCTCGGGAATGTTGCGGTAACTAGACCAAGTGGCCACTGGTTCCGTTGAATTTGACAGTCTTTCACAAGAACAAGGTCACCTACATTCAGATTAGGTTTAGTAGATTGCCACTTCGTACGTGGCTGCAGGGTAGACAAATATTGTTTGCGCCACCTGTCCCAGAAAGTATTTGCAAGACTTTGTACCTGTCTCCATTGGCGCTTGTAAAGGTCCTTAGCGTCGAATCCTCCTGGAGGGGCACTGGACAGTCCCGTTTTCTGGGTAAGTAGAGTAGCTGGAGTCAATAGCAAGGGCTCCTCAGGGTCGTTAGGAACTGGAACCAAGGGTCTGTAATGCCACTGCTTTGGATGAACTGATCTCCTGATTCGTAGCACTCTGTTATTAACATAAACGTAGAATCGCCTGGTTTCGTTGTGGATATATCCCAGGACTACTTTGCTGTCTGAGTAGAACTTGGCCTGTGTCAGGTCGATATCCATTTCGGATGTGATGAACTCTGCTAACTCAATGGCTAGGACTGCGAAACAAAGCTCTAACCTGGGTATAGTGTGCTCTGGTTGTGGTGCGAGTTTGGCCTTTCCCATAATGAAACCAATGTGGCACTGACCTTTGGAGTCTACAGTTCTCAGGTAGGCAACAGCGGCAATCGCTTTGACAGAAGCATCTGCAAATACGTACAGTGTTTGGCTTTGTATTTCAGTAGATTGCACAGGGGCGTATGGTCTTAGCACATTCAGGTTGGAGAGCGCCGCTAACGAGTTCTTCCACTCTTCCCACTGGATCCTCTTATCAGGTGGCAGTGGTGCATCCCAGTCAGATGTTTCCCTAGTTAAGTCTCTTAGTAGGGCCTTGCCTTGTATAGTAACAGGAGCTGCGAAACCCAAGGGATCGTACAGACTGTTGATGGTAGACAGGACGCCTCTACGTGTGAAAGGCCTTTCTTCCTGGTTGACCTGAAAGGTGAAAGTGTCTGACTGTAGATTCCAGAGAAGCCCAAGGCTGCGTTGCATTGGTGCAGGGTCTGACCCCAGGTCCAGGTCTCTGAGACCATTACATAGGTCCTGAGAAGGGAACGCTTCCATGAGTTCTTGGCTGTTTGAGGCTATTTTATGAAGCCTAAGGTTCGAGCAGGCAAGCATGTCCTGGGCTCTCCTGAGAAGACTGATGGCAGTCTCATTTGAAGGCATGGCTTTTAGACAGTCGTCGACATAAAAGTCCTTTTCTATGAATTGTCTGACATCTGCTCCGTATTCTGCTTCTCCTTCCTGAGCCGACCTTTTGAGTCCATAAATGGCGACTGCAGGGGAAGGACTGTTGCCAAAGATGTGCACTCTCATGCGATACTCTGTGACTTCTTTAGTAGGATCATTGTCTCTGTACCAGAAGAATCTTAGGAAGTTCCTGTCTCTCTCTCTCACAAGGAAACAATGGAACATTTGCTGGATGTCAGCGATGAAGGCAATGGAATCCTTACGGAAGCGCATAAGTACTCCCAGCAGTTTGTTATTGAGGTCTGGTCCTGTTAGTAGAACGTCATTTAGGGAGACATCATTAAATTTGGCACTGGAATCGAACACGACTCTAATCTGACCTGGTTTCTTAGGGTGGTATACTCCGAACATAGGTAGGAACCAGCATTCTTCAGAGTCTTTGAGAGTGGGAGCTAGTTCTGCGTGACAGTTTTCAAAAATCTTTGACATGAAGGAGAAAAAGTGATCTTTCATCTCTGGTTTCTTTTGCAGATTACGTTTGAGAGAGGAGAAACGTTGTAATGCCTGATTTCTGTTGTTCTGTAGACGTGGTCTGTGGGTTTTGAAGGGAAGAGGTGCGACCCAGCTGTTGGTCTCATCTTTAACGAGTCCCTTGTCCATTACCTCCAAGAACAACTTGTCCTCTACCGACATTGCCACTTGGTTGTCCTGCTTAGTTCTCTGGAAGACTGTGCACCCTAACTGATCCTCATAGCTTCCCGACACTATACTGCTGTCGTGAGTAAAGTCTATTAAATGGTTGGGCAGTTGGATGCTGTGTGGCAGTTCCCTGACATGGAACTCATTGATACAAGGTTGAAACAGAGATGGTCGTCCTTTCTCCAATGTATTTGTCAGCATGCTTGTCACAGAAGATGGGGCGTGCATGCGTCCCAAGCATACGTTGCCAATTATGACCCATCCTAGGTCTAGCTTTTGGGCATAGGGAGCATTGTGGAGTCCATTGATATGACGTCTCACTTTATGAACCTGCAGGATATCTCTCCCCAACAGCAGAATTATCTGGGCCTGATGGTCGAGTTCCGGTATAAGGTGTGCTATTCGCTTTAAGTGAGCGTGATGGATTGCTACATCTGGCGTAGGGATTTCAGATCTGTTGTCTGGGATCTGGTTACATTTGATGATCGTAGGTAGTGGTAGGCAGAATTGTCCGTCTAATGACTCGATTTGGTAGTCTGTAGCTTTCCTGCCTGCTGTTGTCACAGTACCTGCACACGTCTTTAATGAGTAGGGAGTGCTTGGCCCTTTGATGTTGAATAGGTCAAAGAATGTTGATCTTGCCAAGGATCGATTACTTTGATCATCCAAGATAGCATACAGTCTTACAGCCTGGTCTCTATGGCCTTTTGGGTATACTCTGACAAGGCATATTTTTGAACAGGACCTACTGTCTATTGTCCTTTTGCAGACGTCGGTACATTGTGAAGTGATCTCTGGCGTAGCTGTATTAGTGTTCCTTTCCTCCCCGCCATGCTCACTGTCAGCTGGCGTGTTTTGTGCACTCCATGGAGCTGGGCCTGGGTGTAGAGCAGTGTTATGGTCTGTTAGTCCATGAGCCAAGAACCAAATTTGACGATATCGGTACCAAGCGGAGTGACTAATTCTCTTTGGTATTTTTAGGTAGATGCATGTCTGTAGTTTATTTTTTGATATGATAGCCCTTACATATACGTAGCTTATTAACCCCTTCAGCCCTAGGCCTATTTGTACCCAAGTGCCTAAGCCAATCTGACCTGTGCCACTTCATGGGCTAATAACTTTGGAACGCTTTCACCTATCCAAGCCATTCTGAGATTGTTTTCTCGTGACATATTGTACTTCACGTCAGTGCTAAATGGGAGTCAATATATTTTACCTTTCTATATAAAAAAATGCTAAATATTCGGAAATTTTGGAAAAATCGGCAATTTTTTAACTTTGAAATTCTCTGCTTTTTACAAAAATACTGATACCCCCCATAATAGTTATTAATTTACACTCCCCACATGTTTACTTCATATTGGCATCATTTTGAAAATGAAACCTTATTGTTTTACGACGTAATAGGGCTTATAGTTTTATGCGCAATTTTTCACATTTACAGCAAAACCCACTTTTCAAAGGACCAAGTCACTTCTGAAGTCACTTTAAGGGGCTTACATAACAGAAACCACCCATAAATTACCCCATTTTGCAAACTACACCCCTCAAGCTGTTCAAAACTCATTTTTAAAAACTGTTAACCCTTTAGGTGTTCCACAGGAATTTTAGCATGAGCCAAGAACCAAATATGACGATATCGGTACCACCCGGAGTGACTAGATGTAGTATTTGTAACAAAATTTAATCCAAGTTATGTAAATACACACTGAACATGTCATGTGTATATATATATATATATATATATATATATATATATATATATATATATATATATATATATATATATATATATATATATATATATATATATATATATGTTACTCCATAATATCTTCAACATCGGACTCTGAATCTGACTGTTGTTCTACTGGCTCGTCTTCAGTACCCTTGTTCTGGCATGTCTGTAATCTGCACATGTCTGTGCACTTCAGGCCATTGCTGAGGCAAGTACACTGAGGAAGTTCACATGACCGCACACACTTGCAGGACAGTAGCTGTATAATAGCTTCTGGTGCTGGTGCCCCTTGCATCCACTTGACAACAAGCTTTCCGTCGTTATCTATCATCCAACCGCAGTCTGTTGGGTTTGCAACCCATGGCTGGCTCTGCAGACTTCTCCTCCAGATCGCAGCCTGGTAGTTTGCACGCAGTGCATGCATGAAAAGGCAGTCCTGGCAAGGAGGGAGTTGACTTGACTCTACCACTCCACGTCTGGCACAGAACAGCTGATAACGGAGCCTGTTTACCTCAGTTGTTTGGGTAGTTGGCAGGTACATGTGGCAGGTGATTTCCTGTAACTTCTCAAAAAGTTCGGTAGACACTTCCCATGAACGACCAACTTCCTGAAAGGCATCCTGGTATGTCTTGTTCATCTTCAACTGCTTGAGTGTCGTCATCTTCCCACGGCCAGCGAATGCACTGACGGTGTCACAGCCTGTAAATGCATGCATACCAATCAATGAATCACATACGCTGCCTCCCAATGTTCGGCTCAGAGTGGTGATATCCAGGAATCTTGTCCGGTTCTGTGTACCGCATTTCTGGAACAGGTGGGATGGGATTTTGTGGCACATGCCCAGACACAGGACCATGACATCAGTATCCTCCGAAGTGATGATGACCGACTTGTAACCAGATTCTGCTGCATGAAGAGCATGGAGAAGGAGGCGTGTGTCTGCTTCTTCTTGATTTGACTTAAGGTCAGCAGCCTCTTCCCACTGTTCTTTGGTGATCTTAAAGCAGAGCTGCTCACATGTGACATACAGCTCCTTCTCCTCAAGCTTCTCCCTGTGGTGTTTCGCCTTCCATTCTTCTACCAGAAACTTTATGAGACTTGCCTTGTTGGAGGAACTACTTAGAAGCTTTTTCCACTGCTGGATGTTGTGCCCATGTTGAATGTTCTTGAAATGGATCCCTGTGCCTTCATATCTGTTGACTCTTTCTGTATCTTTGATGGATGTCTCCTTGTAGACGTCAAAGACAATATCAATGCGCTTGCTCTTAGCACCCTCATGGATAGCGCGACTCATTGCTGTGCCTGCTAGCTGGCCAAATGTTGCATTGTTTCCCTTCAGTTTCTGAACCAGGCTCATCCCATCAATGATGGTTGCAGAGGGCTCGGGGATCACTTCTGCAGGACGAGCATTCCTCTCCAACTCCCTTGCGAGGGCAGCCTTGTTGGTCTTGCGGATAGACCCATCACCATTGGCAAGTGCCCATGGCAATGGACCCAGGGGATGAGTCAAGACATCACTCATTTGTAGCTTTCTGTTCTCAGCTACAAGTATCATCTGGCCAAATAGGTTTCTGTCAGCCTTCAAAATTACCTCCTTGCCAAGACCTTGTCTGCGTGTCTTCATTTGGATGTTAGAGAACGTTTTAAGTTTGTTCTTCGTCATCTTGTCATGAAACAATGTAGTTGGCTTATCGGTACCCAAACGCTCATCCTTGAATGTTTGATATGCATCCTCTCCTATACTGTATGCCCCTTGAAGGTCTTTGGCTACATCTGGTGGTGCTACAGTCGCTGTTGACAAACTGATAAGTTCACCATTATGCTCTTTGTTGAAGGGGTTCACCCAACCTGTCTCCAGCAGTTGAACGAAAGATTGGACATCGGCTTCATCTCTTCTAATCCTAGACACCTGTAGGTCTGAATGGCTGAAGTCAGTATATTGTTGGCCTACCAGGGCCCTCAGCTGCCTCAAGTACATACTGCGGTACTCTGATGTCAGGTAGAACCTGGAAACAGCTCCAACTTTGAGGCTGAAGCCTTTTGTGCCCCCTGGTGTCTGGGTGTCTTTGTTGATTGTCTCTTCAATGGTCTGGTCCACAGGAATTCGTCCAAAAGGATTCTTGCTACCGATCTGGACCGAAAAGCCACCTTGCATGAAGTATTCATGGACCTCTGGGTGTTCTATGGGCAGCCGAGACATTGTGGCATAGTAATAGGTTAGGTATCGGGCATAGTTGACCTTGTCATAGGCAAAACACCATGGTATCATCTGTCGGATTGCTCCTAGGTGAAGCATCCAGTTGCCTTCTCTTGAAGCTCGAACCAGGGCCAGCATGGTCTCGACCATGTCCAAGTATGACATCCAGAATGCTGAGAGTTGTTCATTTCTGAGGGTCTCAAGATAAACTTGAAAGAGCTTCAGGGTAAGTGTGCAAGATTCATTATCCAAGAGCTTTTCGAAGGATCCCTGCGACACACTGATGCGAAAGTTTGTGATGTTCTTCAGTGTTTCATCCAGATGGTGAAGGTCCCTTGCATGGTTTTCTTCTAGCCATGGAAGGAAGTTTTTCCATGCAAGCCTCATAAGTGCTTCATAGACCAGCTTGTGTAGTCTCACTGCTCTGTTGTACCTCCGGCCGTCCATCACTCCAGACACTGATCCTTCAGCGATTACACCGGATTCAACACACAGATCTCTAAGGCCTGCATCCTGAAATAGGTGTCAGCCTCTACAGAGGGAGATAGGAGCTCTGCAGAGAAGACCGGAGAGTCCTGTTCAGCACAGAACGTGTATGTGTCAGTGTGTGTGCGTGTGTTGGGGCACCTCAGGGTGTCTTCAAATGTGACATAGCCCCCTAGATTTCTTCCAGTAAAATTTGCACTCCAAAAGTCATTTGGCGCTCCTTCCCTTCCGAGGCCTGCCGTTCCCCAATACTGCAGTGTACGACAACATATCGGGTGTTGTTGTGTTCGGGAGAGATTGGTGAACAAATAGTGGGGTGCATTTTTTGCTGGTACACCTCTTAAAAATAAAAAAATGAGCCTAAAATGACACCTTCATGTAAAAAATGCACTTTTTCCATTTTCTCAACCAAGTGTTTCCAACTACTGTGAAACACTGGTTGGGTCAAAGTGGTCACTATACCCCCTAAAAGATTCCTTGGGGGTGTAGTTTCCAAAATAGGGTCACTTTTTGGGGTTTCCACTGTGGGGGTACCTCAGGCAGCCTTCAAATGTGACATGGCCCCCTAGATTTCTTCCAGTGAATCCGCCACCCAAAAACCACATAGCGCTCCTTCCGTGTTGAGCTGTGCTGTGTGCCCATACTTTAGTTTACGAGTACATGTGGGGTGTTTCTATAAACTGCAGAATTAGGGTAACCAAGTTTGGGTTTGCCGTTAACCCTTGCTAGGTTGCAGGTAAAATTGGATTACAATGTAATATCTGGAAAAAAAATGAAATTTTGAAATTTCGCCTTCATTCTGCTAAAATTCCTGTGGAACACCTAAAGGGTTAACAGTTTTTAAAAATGAGTTTTGAACAGCTTGAGGGGTGTAGTTTGCAAAATGGGGTAATTTATGGGTGGTTTCTGTTATGTAAGCCCCTTAAAGTGACTTCAGAAGTGACTTGGTCCTTTGAAAAGTGGGTTTTGCTGTAAATGTGAAAAATTGCGCATAAAACTATAAGCCCTATTACGTCGTAAAACAATAAGGTTTCATTTTCAAAATGATGCCAATATGAAGTAAACATGTGGGGAGTGTAAATTAATAACTATTATGGGGGGTATCAGTATTTTTGTAAAAAGCAGAGAATTTCAAAGTTAAAAAATTGCCGATTTTTCCAAAATTTCCGAATATTTAGCATTTTTTTATATAGAAAGGTAAAATATATTGACTCCCATTTAGCACTGACGTGAAGTACAATATGTCACGAGAAAACAATCTCAGAATGGCTTGGATAGGTGAAAGCGTTCCAAAGTTATTAGCCCATGAAGTGGCACAGGTCAGATTGGCTTAGGCACTTGGGTACAAATAGGCCTAGGGCTGAAGGGGTTAATAAGCTACGTATATGTAAGGGCTATCATATCAAAAAATAAACTACAGACATGCATCTACCTAAAAATACCAAAGAAAATTAGTCACTCCGGGTGGTACCGATATCTGGCCCGGCTCATGGACTATGTGGTGCCACATTCTGTGCATTTTACACTGACCTTGCAGTCCTTGGCGAGATGAGTTGTGGACGAGCAGCACTTGTAGCAGATACCGTTCTCTTTCAGGAAGCTTCTGCGGTCTGGCATAGATATTCCTCTGAAGGCTCTGCATTTCAGGAGAGGATGAGGCTTCTGATGAAGTGGGCACTGCTTGTCAGGGTCCTGCACCTTTGTCTCTGATTGGGAGCAGCCAGCAGACCTGTAATTAGAACCTGGAGAAGAAACATAAGTCTTGTGTACTGCCACAGATGTTTTGCGTGGATTTGCAGGTGGTGACGGTGTGGCATATGGCATTGCAAAGTCAAAGCTGGGATCGTTTCTAATTCTCGCTTGTTGGTGTATAAAGTCTACAAAAACGGAGAAGGGAGGGAATGGAACACTGTGTTTGTATTTGTACGTGGAACCATGTGTGAGCCACCTCTCCTGTAGATTGTAGGGCAACTTCTGGACTATAGGGTTAACACCTCTGGCTGTGTCGAGAAATGCAAGTCCCTGTAGGTCGTCCTCGTATTTGGCAACTTGGACTTCCTTTAGTAGGTCACTTAGCTCTCTAAGTTTCTGGAGACCTTTGTTAGATATTTTAGGGAAGTCATCAATTCTTTTGAACAAGGCTCTTTCTATTACCTCTGCCGAACCGTAACACTCATCCAGCCTCTTCCAGATCTCTCTGAGGCCAGTCTCAGGGTGGTTTATATTAATGTCTCTGATCCTTACTGCGTGTTTGACTGACTCTTCTCCCAGGTATTTGACTAACAGGTCTATCTCTTCCCTGTGTTGTAGCCCCAAGTCTCTAATGACATTTTGGAAGGAAGCTTTCCAAGCTCTGTAACCTTCTGCTTGGTCAGTGAATTTCATGAGTCCCTTGGCAACCAGTTCACGTCGTGTGAAGAACTTGGCAAATTCTGTTGTGAACCGGTTGTCAGCAGAGTATACTGGTGATGGGTCGCCCTGATAGTGATGTGAGGTGCGTTCATACCTGTTAGTGTCCTCAGGGTGGCGCCAGCCGGTGTCGTATTGCTTCGGTCTGACATACGGTGTGTCAGCAGGGTGATCCATGTTGGTTACCTGGTGAGGAGCAAGGTAGTCATTAGCAGAGTTGTTTTGTCTCACGTTTTCGAGTTTGTTTCTGTCCTGGAGCTGAGCCTCGTGATGACTCTCGCTCACTTCGCTGGAGACGTCGTATTCTTGTTTTGGTACTGGTTCAGGGTTATAGTTTGGATCAGGAAGTTCATTAACATACTGAGATGTGCGTTGTGGTGAGTCTTGTGGTGGAAACTCCAGACTCTACATACTGCTTTGGCTATGCAGCTTGGGACTTTGCGTGGCTTCTAGCGATTCCGCTTCAGCGAGGGCTGCGGCAGCTTCCCTTTTTGCTGCTAGGCTTTCTAAGGCAGCTTCCACACGTGCCTTCTCTAACTTAAGTTTCATCTCTTGGTCAGCAAAGCTTGCTCGCATTTTGGCGGCTTCGGCATTTGCGTGGGCAATGGCGACCGCGCTGGTGATGGATGTTGTCTTTGAGGAAACGGAAGTAACAGATCTTGTTCTATGGGATTTGTGAGACATGGTGTCTTGGGAAAGTGCTTGGCTGTGCAGAGATTGCTGTAGCTGTATTTAGTCTCTGAGTAGCCGGTAACTTGATTCCCACTAGTTGGATGGCTGCCGTTTCACTGTTCTGTCCTCACTAAATGAGACAGGCCCAAGTAGCTATCCAGTCAGCTAAACCGCTATACCGGGGTCCAATAAGGAGACTGTGGTTGAGTCTGTGTTTTATTAAACGTAGTGGTATATTGATGCGGTGAAACTGTGAACAATGATATACATAGAATCAGTGCATGGTAGGGAACAAATACATACTACACATGATAAACGTTATGCATTACATTTAGAAGGCTAGTAACTGAACTAGGAGTGCAACTGGTTAAGCTAGGCTAATATAGAGCAGAAATATCTACAGAGAGCATAAAGACATACCGGCAATGCAATCGCAAGGGGGATGAAGTGTAAGCTTCTTTCCTGGAAGGCAAACTGGAAGTGAAATGATAATGGAGGGAAATGTAGGCTGAGCTACCATAATGCATTGCAAAGGAGGAGGAGAATCAGACATAAAAAATACATAACAGAAAAATACAACTGTCAACATGACTCTGACCGCTAGAGGGAGCCAAAGCACTACAAATAAAGGTATGAATATATCAAGTCCTGTATACTGGCTGAGAAACTGCAAATTATGCAAACAGATAATTGGAGGTAACAAATTAGATGGCGGAGACAGAACAATATGTGTGTGTTTATATGCACCTCTCAACATAGAAATTGTAACACCACGAAGGAAAAATCATCAGGTAATGGAAATAACAGGATTGATAAACACATTAATGATATACAGTATAACTAATGAAAAAACAAAAATAATTTTTAAAAACATCTCAATCATTTCAGTATCAAGTATGAATGCCATGCACAGAAATGCATTCACTTAAACGCCTTAGAATGCTATGAATGAGTTTATTAATTGTTGTCTGAAGAATGTTCCACCACACTCACTGCACTTTGACACGGAAATCATCAACATCTGCTCCTGTCAGCTCCCTTTTCAATTTCCGATCAAAAATGTCCCAGATGTGCTTAATACTGCACAAGCAACATTTGGCTTGATGTAGTGTTGAAAAATGTCTCCTGGGACGCTTTGGAGAAATGGCCATACCACTGGTTCCACAGTTGATTCATTCTGCACTGTAACCAAAACTGGATTTCACATACCATGCCTAAGGGCTGTCCCACACGTCCAGATAATTCCGGTACCGGAATAAATCGGTACCGGAGTTATCCGTGTCCGTGTGCCTGGGAACTCACGGAGGCCATACGTGCGGCACACGTGTGCCGCCCGTATGGCGAGTGGGTACCACACGGAGCGTGTGGTACCCACTCTGCATGGTGCTGAAGCTGCGATTCATATCTTCCCTGCAGCAGCGTTTGCTGCAGAGAAAATATGAAGAATAGTGTTAAAAATAAAGATCCATGTGTCCGCCGCCCCCCCACCCCCTGTGCGCCCCCCGCTGGTCAGAAAATACTTACCCGCTCCCTCGCTGCTTCCTGCTCTGGCCGCGGCTTCTCCTGCTTGCGGTCACGTGGGGCCGATCATTTACAGTCATGAATATGTGGCTCCACCTCCCATAGGGGCGGAGCCGACTATTCATGATTGTAAATGAGCGGCCCCACGTGACCGCATACAGTAGAAGGCGCGGGGCAGAGAGGAAGGAGTGACAGCCAACGTGGGAGCGGGTGAGTATTTTCTGAACAGCGGGGGGGCGCACAGGGGGTGGGGGGGCGGCGGACACCTAAATCTTTATTTTTAACACTATTCTTCATATTTTCTCTACAGCAAACGCTGCTGCAGGGAAGATATGAATACCGGCTTCAGCACCATGTGGGGGGGACAGCGCTTACTGTAGCGCTGTCTCCTGCACGCACACGGACCCCAGACGGAGAATGTCCGTGTGAGCTCCGTGTTTTACGCGGACCCATTGACTCTATTGGGTCCGTGTAAAACGTGCGCTCCCACGAACACTGACATGTCTCCGTGTTTGGCACACGGAGACACGGTCCGCAAAAAATCAATGACATCTGAACAGATGCATTGATTTTTATGGGTCTACGTGTGTCAGTGTCTCCGGTACGTGAGGAAACTGTCACCTCACGTACCGGAGCCACTGACGTGTGAAACCGGCCTAAGGCATCAAACACTGTCTACAAACACCATCAGAAGGTATGCTTGCATGACATTAGGCTTTGAGTGAGACGTCCAGCTACATGTATTCAATTATCTCATGCCACTGCTCTCGAAGGTTATCATGGTGCAGAGCAAGACATCAATGGAAACTAGAATGGAGGTCTTCAGCGATGAGTCTCTTGTCTTGAATGTAACAATAGCCAGAGATTGTTTTTCAGACCTTATGGGAAACACCATAATTGGACCTTCTCAAGGGAAATCAGAATGATCCTACTCCCAGGATTATGATGTGGGGTGGCATAATGTATGATTGCCAAAACTATTTGATTTTATTCCAGGTACAAATACAGATCAGCATTACATTGATTTGGCCATGGAACCAGTGATACAGCCATTTTCTCTAAAGTGTCCCAGGAGCCTTTTTCAACACTACTATGCCATTTTTCAATATCATATGTACATTGCTTTGAAAAAAGTACTAATACCATGTGACCTTTTACAGATTTTTTCATGTTACACCCACAAAGCTCCATCCATCTTTCCATACATTTCAATAAGCTTGCCTGTCTCTTTAAATCATGTATTTTTTATTAAAGTATATGACACGCCATTAACACAGTCCGATACAATTTCCAGACAAATACCGTACATTAGATACATGACCTGATAATATATTTTCATTTTACTAAACAACACCCTTACCACCTAACCAACCCACCTCTCCCTCCCCCCAATCTCTTGCCCATTATCCAATACAACCATCTGACAGCATCACCTCTTGAGAAAAGATAAGAAGCTTTACAAAAACACGCCTGTACATGTAGTAGTCCCCCCAGAATCAACTACACGACACCCCTTCTACTTTGCAGTAACTCAGCAGACGCCACACCTGAATAATCCATCCATCCACCCCACACATTTTCAAATTTTGTATTCTGACCTCTCTTACTGTATATGTTTCTTTCCATAAGGACAATAAAATGTATCTTTTTGATAAATTCCCTTTTCCCTGGCGGTTTTTCATCCAACCAGTGCATTGCGATAAGCTTTCTCGCAGCATACAACAATCTTGCGATAGTCAGCCTTCCACATTCATCCGTAGCAATATCATCCATACAGCCCAAAAGGCAAGTCAGCGGGTTACGCACCACATCTACTCCTGTCACCTCCTGGATCAAGTTAAGCACCTTCACCCAAAAGGGTTGGAGGCGAGCACACGACCACATCATATGTAGCAGATCAGCGCCTTCCTCACCACACCTGGGACATTCTGAGTCACCTCTCAGTCCTGCCTTCCTCATCCATGCCGGGGTCCTGTACACCCTATATACCAGGTATAACTGTGACTCCAACTGGGACTCCGACAAGGGGCCCACATCCGCCACCCATTTCTCCTTAATCCTTAACGGATGCTTCAATAAAAAGGTATCCATCAAACCCCTGTACATCAAGGTAATGAACCCCCTCGTACTCCTCCGAGGCCCAATAAGATTCAACAAGCTATCTGACTACAGATTCACGCGCGACACCTCATTTTGACAGTTTAGGGCGTGTCTCAACTGCAGGTACTGAAAGAATGACTTCTGGGTTAAAGGAAACTCAGTCCTAAGTGTCTCAAATGTTTTAATAACATCTCTATCAAGCAACTGAGACACGAACCAAATGCCAATGCGCCTCCACTGACCGAACCCCCGCAATCTCATGAGCTCTGCCAACCTAGGTTCAAACCAAATTGGCGTATATCTTTTAAATTCCGTTACTCCCCTCCATTGCTTAATTTTCTGCCATACTCTCCCCATCATAGCTATTGTTGGGAATTTTTTGGGGTTAATTCTGAATCTACCTGCTTCAAGACTGGCCAACAATGGGCCCTTCCCTACTGCGCGTTCAATGATTATTCCCGCTGAAGAGCTTTGTTCTGGCTCTCCCCAACCTATCATGTGCTGGCATTGAGATGCTATATAGTAGATCCATGGATTAGGGACCGCCAGACCACCCTCATCCTTTGCCCTTTGCAGATGTTCCAATTTGATGCGCGCCCGTCCACCCCTCCAAATTAAATCTCTAAATAGAGTATTGATCCTATAAAATTTACTCTGAGGCAGCCACACTGGAGCATTATGCAATAGGTAGAGGAGCTGAGGCATAAGTATCATTTTGATCAAATTGGCTCTACCTGCGACCGACAGAAATAGCTTCTTCCAGGCCCCAATCTTCTGCTGGAACTTCCCAAGCAAAGGAGTCAGGTTGAGCCGCACATAGTCCTCTATTTTGTCCGAAACCACAATGCCCAGATACTTAAACTCATGTACTACTCTTAAGGGAACCCCAGGGTCAAGAGTCAGAGGAGCCGCCGTGTCCATTTGCAACAACACAGACTTCTCCCAATTAATAGATAATCCGGAAAGAGCCCCAAATTTAGAAATACTGTTCATAGCGGCCCCCAGAGACTCCTGTGCATCTTCCAAGAACAATAACACGTCGTCAGCGTACAGGGCTATTTTTTCTTCATTGTTTCCATACCGAAACCCCTTTACGTCCCTGTCCCTCCGTATTGCCGCCGCCAAGGGCTCAACAGCAATTGCAAACAGCAGAGGAGACAAGGGGCACCCCTGCCGCGTTCCCCTATATAAAGGGAAATCCCCCGACAAGACTCCATTCACCCGTATCCTGGCTCTTGGAGACACATACATCAGCTGCACCCAACATATGAACCTCTCACCAAAACCCATAGCCTTCATGACCGCCCACAAATACCGCCACTCCACACTATCAAGCGCCTTAGCGGTGTCTAAAGACACCACAACCCTCCGACCCATATTATCCGCCTTCACCTGCATATTGAGAAACAGTCATCGAAAATTACACGCTGTAGAACTATTGGGCATAAATCCGGACTGGTCCCGGTGTATTAGTGTTGTTATCCCCTTGTTAAGACTGTTAGCCAACATCTTGGCAAAGATTTTGAAATCTATCGTTAATAACGAGATTGGGCGATATGAAGCTGGATCCCTCGGATCCTTACCCTGTTTTGGCAGTACAATAATTATTGCCTCCCGCATGGACCTCGGCAGCTCCCCCTCCACCAGACCAGCAGCATACACCTCCAATAAGGCAGGAAGCAGTATCTCTTTATATTTTTTATACACCTCCCGTGGGATCCCATCTACCCCCGGGGCTTTATCATTGGGCATAGAGACCAATGCTGCGTCAAGCTCCTCCAAATTAAACGGCTCCTCGAGAAGTCCCCGATCGGCCACTGAGAGTCTGGGAAGCTGTACCCCTGTCAAGAAACCATCCACCTCCTCCATCGTTGGCTGTACCCGTGATTTATAAAGATCCGAGTAATACTCCGTCAACACCTCCAAAATTGCTTTGCAACCAGTGTGCTCCCTCCCATCCCTTCCCTTCAAAGTGACTATATATGTGGAATCTCTCTGCGCCGTCACTATTCTGGAAAGGAGATGGCCCGCCCTGTCCCCCTCTTCAAAGTATTTGGCAGTTTGAAAAATTCTTCTACGTTCCGCTGTTTTCATTGCCATCTGACATACTTTATTCTGCCCCACCTTTAACCTTCCCTGTGCCTCTGGGGATTGATCGTTAATTAATGCCTCCTCAGCCTCCTCCAACTCTTTTATCAACATCTGATCCTTCCTGCCTGTTTCTGCCTTGATTCGGGATATCCCCTAAATACAGAGCCCTCTGAAATAGGCCTTCATGGCCTCCCATACTGTCAATACCGAAGCGGACCCACCATTAATTTTAAAATATTCCTTAATTTCCCCCCTATGTGTCCATCTAAATCAATAAGGTGTAGCCACAACGGATTCAGCCTCCACATGCACCCCCTAGCAGGCAAGGATCCCACACCCTCAAGTATCAAACTCAAGGGGGAATGATCAGATATTGTTCTAGCCATACACGTTACCTCCCCTACAAGGCCCAACATCTGTGAATTGCCCAAGGCCAGATCTATTCTTGACAAAGAAGCGAAAGAGGACGAAAAACAGGAATACTTATACACCCCAGGATGAGAAATCCTCCATAAATCATGCAGAGCAGTTTCCCTCAGGACGGCACCAAATGGTGTGCAATTACCACCCGACTTAAACGGCTCTCGTCTCCCCCTATCCCAGTGTGCGTCCAGAATGTTGTTAAAGTCCCTTATTATCAAAAACGAATTCCTCGGTGTCTCCTCCAATATTCCCAGAACTCTGTGGATAACCTTTCCACAATATGGTGGTGGAATATAAATTGAAACCAGCCACATCAGACATCCGTACAATTTACAAAGCAAACATATGAATCTACCCGACTGATCAATAACCACTTTGTGATACACAAAAGGTACCCCGGCACAGATGAGGATGCTGACCCCCCTGGAATATGCTGAAAATGTGGCATGGTACCCCACCTGAACCCATCTCTTAGCCAGAAAATGCATTATCTCCTTCATTATATGAGTCTCCTGCAGACAGATCACTGACGGCTTGGCATCATTCAAAAATTTAAACACAGCTTGCCGCTTCAAACCAGAGGCCAAACCCCTGACATTCCAACTCACAATTCTCATTCTTCCCGCCATTTTCCCTCCTCAGTACATATTATCCCACATTCCTTCATCCATTTGCGGCCAAAGCCACAACCACAGTAACCATGGTGATGTACATTATACAAATATTTCCTCAACCCCACCCCCCTCCCCCCACACAACAGAGAAACATCCCCAACAAATCCCCATCCCATCCTTCCATCCCCTCCTAACACGGAGGGGAGAGCGCACTTTATCCGGAACAGTCTGTTAACCCCGTCCAACAGTCCCGCCGCTTGTCCCAAACTATTGGGACTCTCACATGACTTGTGGATTGCAGCCTATTTAAATTTCAACTCGAGATCCAACAAGGGCCCATCCCCGCCTCATAAGAACACAAAAAACCCAGGGGAGAAAAAGGAGCCAATGGATCCCTCAAAAAAAAAAAAAAAGGCAGTAAAAGAGAAACAAGAATAAGAAAGAACCGTTCTATCATCCCACTGAGTCCTTTAATTTTGCTTGACGCAAATGTTGCTCGTTGCTGTCCAGCCATCCGAGTGCCTCTTTATCCTCCGTGAAGAAGTGCACTTTCCGTTCAGCGACCACTCTTAGTTTGGCCGGGTACAGCATCGAGTAAGTGACGCCGATCTCCCTCAGCCTCTTCTTGATATGGACAAATTTGGCTCTCTGCTTCTGCACCTCTATGGAGAAGTCCGGAAATATGGAAATCCTGGAGCCATTTATCTGCAAATCCGGGTTCTCTCTGGCATGTCTGAGAATGGCGTCCCTGTCACGGTAGTGCAAGACCTTTACTAGCACTTGTCTAGGTGGATGCCCAGGGGGAGGGGATACATAGGCACGCGGTGTGCTCTTTCAATAGCATACATCTGAGATAACTTGTGGGCTCCAATATGGTTTAATAGCCATTTTTCAAAGAACTCAGGCACCCCAATCAGCCGCACATTATTGCGCCTGGACCTATTTTCAAGGTCATCCGTTTTCGCTTGTATGGCAGAAATCGCAGCACTCATGCGTTTTGTAGCCTTATCCGCCTTAGCAATACAGTCCTCAGCACCGCTAATGCGTTTTTCCGCCTCTCCCATCCTTTCCTTAGTCATGTGCAAGGAATGTTGCATTTTGGACATGTCTGCCTGCATGACCCCCATCTGCGCAGCCATATTGGTGATAGTATTGTGACTGTATAAAACCACCTTAAACACATCCTTCAGAGTGGGCTCCTCAGGAATCTGCATTCCCTCCATGCATAGCACAGAGCCTTTCATGATTCCCCCACTCTCCTCCACCTTCTCCTGCACAGAACGGCTCCAACCATCACTGTCCTCTCCCTCCTCCTCCCCCAGCTCCTCCATATCTCCGTGCAGCACAGGCTTATTTTTCACCTTGCCTGTCACAGCTGGGCTCCGGATCTCCTCTGTCTGTCGGGCGAAGCGCTGCAGCCTGGCTGCTGCATCTGCTCTCCTAGGATCCACCCCCACAATCACAGGCTCCTCTGACAGCCTTTCCTCCTGGCCGGCGCCATCTTGGGTCTTTCTCTCCTGCTCCCCAGCCACCTTCCTGGAGCTCCTTCTGCCGGTCATTGCCCCGCAGGCACTCAGATCCACAGGCACCACACTGATTCCCCAATAATTTCAGGTACCTGGCCACCAATTTTACAGGCTGCCATCCTGCATATAGCTTATACTGAGCAGGAGCTCCTGCCTCAGACGACTGCTCACATCATGCTCAGGCCACGCCCCAAGCTTGCCTGTCTCTGCTTACGAAAAGCATCTGCCACCACCATATTTGACGGTGGAGTTGAAGTTTTCAGGGTCATGTGCAGAATTAGTTTTCAGCAGCATATCATTTTGCATTTAGCCCAAAAAGTTCTAGTTTGGCCTCACCTGACCAGAGCATATTCTTCCACATGCTAGCGGTGTCCCTTACATGGCTTTATGAAAACTGTAAACAAGACTTCTTATGGCTTGTTTTCAAAAATTGATTTCTTCTTGCCACTCTTCCATAAAGGCCAGATTTGTGGAGCATACAACTAAGGCCGGCGTCATACTGACCGTATGGAAAATCGGTCCTAGTCTCCCTGCTGAGAGTCACACCAGTGTTCTCTGTATGGTCATCCTTGTGTAATGAGTTTGCAATTCGATGATGCAATTTTTTCACACTCATGTATCCGTATGTTATCCATATGACATGCGTATGGCTTTACATTTCTCACTCATTTTCCCCATTGAATTAAGTTGCTCAATGGGCTGAAATTAGGAAAAGGTGTGCATATTTGCCCCAAGTTAGATGGATGGTCCGTGTAGCGTCCAAATTTTTCTCGCACCCATAGGCTTGCATTGGTGAGTCTTGGAAAATATACGAGTACAATACACGCACGTCGAATATGAGTGAGAAAAACTACGGTAATGTCAGCTGCCCCATAGATTACCTCTGGTCCGAGTGCTATGCAATGTTTTCTCGCATAGCACTCGCCCGTATTCTACAGGAGTGTAACGCCGGAGTAGTTGTCCTGTGGACAGATTCTCTCACCTGAGGTGTGGATCTCTGCAGCTTCTCCAAAATGACCATTTGGCTGCTTGTCTAATTAGTTCTCTGCTTGCTTGGGATGTCAGTTTAGGTGGACGGCAATTTCTTGGCAGATTTTCAGATTTGCCATACTCCTTCCATTTTTGGATAATGGATTTAACCCCTTAGTGACACAGCCAATTTGGTACTTAATGACCAAGCCAATTTTTGCAATTCTGACCACTGTCAGTTTATGAGGTTATAGCTCTGGAACTCTTCAACGGATCCCACTGATTCTGAGACTGTTTATATTGTACTTCATATAGAGCTGGTCAGAAGTGGTGCATTCTATATATACAGTAGATGAATGGTGCACGAAGGAAAAATAAATACCGTATTTTTTTCTGACCATAAGACGCACTTTTTTTCCTCCAAATTTGGGAGGAAAGTGTGGGTGCGTCTTATGGTAGGGATGTAGCATGTGGGGAGGGGGGCAGCAGCGAGTGGGATCGCAATGTTATCCCACTTCAGGAGGCAGAAAAATGTCCCCACTGCCAGGGCTGGGGAAACCATGTGGTCCCGATGATTAAGTACAGTGAATATTCATTAGCTACTCCCCGCCCACCTATCAGCTGAGCAATGAGCCAGGAGCAGCAAATGAATACTGCACTTAAGCAGGGACACACATGGATTCCTCAGCGCTGATTCCTGCAGCAGCTGGGGAGATCTGTGTGTCCGGGGGAGGAGGAGGCAGCAGCAGCAGGGTCCGGGGGAGAGGAGATCGCTGGTACCTTCCTGGGCTGGACGCTGAGAGCTGTGCACAAGGAGGACCTGTGATGATGTCAGAAGTGGGCGGGCTGGAGCATCACATGGCAGCACAGAGCCCTCCCTCTTCTTGACATCATCACAGGTCCTTCAGACACCAACACTAGAATCTGCTGGCTTCCATTACCTGTGCTGTGGAAAGGCAATAAGAGGGAGGGTTCTGTGTGTCCAGTCATGGGATGCTCCAGCTTTTACCTCACCACAGGCTGGCTGCCACAATTAAGAGGTTAGTCTTTCCAAAACACAATAAAGCACTCTGCCACTCCTTTAGTGAACTATAACTCCCAGCATGTCATAGGATCTGCAGGACATGCTGGGAGTTATAGTTCTCCCATGGGATTTTAAAGCAGCACTCCAGTGTTATTTTGCAGTGCTGGAGTGGTGCTTTCTTAAGCTCTGTGCCCCCATTCTTATACTCACCCTCCAGCATCTTCATATAGTACTTCACAGACACCACACTGGTCCGCAGCTTCCAACATAACAACATACTATTATATATAATAACACCACATATAATAGTATGTCATTAAATATTTTACCACATTTTTTTGCTTCAAATATTTTTTTCCCTATTTTCCACCTCTAAAACCTGAGTGCGCCTTATAGTCCGGTGCGTCTTATAGTCCGAAAAATCCGGTACAATACACAATGATGACCCTTCAACACCCTAAAAAAGTCTCAAAGGAGTGGAAGTTTCAATTAATTCTCAATTTAATGGACAGCCGAAATAATGGAAAAAGAGGCATCAATCCATCTGAGATTTCGGCACCACTGCCTGTTGTGAATTCCGTTCTCGGACTCCCTCCTGTGGTCATGAATGGTACTTTGGTTAGTTCTGCTCTTGGACTCCCTCTGGTGGCTTTGAGCGGAACTGCTGGTCACTGAGGTTGGCTTTGTCAGCTGCTCTCGTTTATTGCTTGCTGGCTTCCCTATTTAACTCCACTCAGATCGTTACTTGATGCCAGCTGTCAATGTTTCAGTATTGGTTCAGATCTCTCTTGGACTTCTCTGAGGACCTGTCTACTCCAGCAGAAGCTAAGTCTTTGCTAGTTCATTTGTTGTTACTGCTTCTTGAATATATTTCTTAGTACTGCTAATTTCTAGTCCAGCTCGCTATCATGATATTCTCTTGCTAGCTGGAAGCTCTGGGGTGCAGAGTGGCACCTCCACACCGTGAGTCGGTGTGGGGAGTCTTTTTGCTTACTCTGCGTGGTTTTTTGTAGTCATTTGTGCTGACCGCATAGTCCCTTTTCTATCCTCTGTCTATTTTAGTGAAGTCTGGCCTCCTTTGCTGAAACCTGTTTCATTCCTGTGTTTGTGACTTTCCTCTTAACTCACAGTCAATATATGTGGGGGGCTGCCTTTACCTTTGGGGAATTTCTCTGAGGCAAGGTTAGGCTTCTATTTCTATCTTTAGGGGTAGTTAGCTCTTAGGCTGTGAAGAGGCGTCTAGGGAGAGTTAGGTACGCTCCACGGCTATTTCTAGTTTGTGTGATAGGAGTAGGGTTTGCGGTCAGCAGAGTTCCCACTTTCCCAGAGCTTGTTCCGATTACTAGTTTACTCATCAGGTCATTCTGGGTGCTCCTAACCACCAGGTTCATAACAGTACAGCTGGCCCACAAAGTGTTAATGCATCTCAAAGGAGGGATAAGAGAAGTTCTGAACCCATTTTTTTTTCTTTGCAGTGTGTTTTGTCTCTCTTTTCCCCTTAATCTCTGGGTGGTTCAGGACTCAGGTGTAGATATGGATATTCAAGGTCTGTCCTCTTGCGTGGATCATCTCACTGCAAGAGTACAAAACATTCAAGATTATGTAGTTCAGAATCCGATGTTAGAGCCTAGAATTCCAATTCCTGATTTGTTTTCTGGGGATAGATCTAAGTTTCTGAATTTCAAAAATAATTGTAAACTGTTTCTTGCTTTGAGACCCCGCTCCTCTGGTGACCCCATTCAGCAAGTAAAAATTATTATTTCTTTGTTGCGTGGCGACCCTCAAGACTGGGCATTCTCCCTTGCGCCAGGAGATCCTGCATTGCTTAATGTAGATGCGTTTTTTCTGGCGCTTGGATTGCTTTATGACGAACCGAATTCAGTGGATCAGGCAGAGAAAATCTTGCTAACTTTGTGTCAGGGTCAGGATGAAGCGGAGATATATTGTCAGAAGTTTAGAAAATGGTCTGTGCTTACTCAATGGAATGAGTGTGCCCTGGCAGCAATTTTTAGAAAGGGTCTTTCTGAAGCCCTTAAGGATGTTATGGTGGGATTCCCCACGCCTGCTGGTCTGAATGAATCAATGTCTTTGGCCATCCAAATTGATCGGCGTTTGCGTGAGCGCAAAATTGTGCACCATTTGGCGGTGTCCTCTGAGCAGAGGCCTGAGCTTATACAATTTGATAGAACTTTGACCAGAACTGAACGGCAAGAACACAGACGTCAGAATAGGCTGTGTTTTTACTGTGGTGACCCCACTCATGCTATCTCTGATTGTCCTAAGCGCACTAAGTGGTTCGCTAGGTCTGTCACCATTGGTACTGTACAGCCTAAATTTCTTTTGTCTGTTATTCTGATTTGCTCTTTGTCATCCTACTCGGTTATCGCATTTGTGGATTCAGGCGCTGCCCTGAATTTGATGGACTTGGAGTTTGCCAGGTGCTGTGGTTTTTTCTTGGAGCCTTTGCAGTATCCTATTCCATTAAGGGGAATTGATACCACGCCGTTGGCCAAGAATAAACCTCAGTACTGGACTCAGTTGACCATTTGCATGGCTCCTGCACATCAGGAAGATATTCGCTTTTTGGTGTTGCATAATTTGCATGATGTGGTCGTGTTGGGTTTGCCATGGCTACAGGTTCATAATCCAGTATTGGATTGGAAATCAATGTCTGTGTCTAGTTGGGGCTGTCAAGGGGTACATAGCGATGTTCCATTGGTGTCAATTTCTGCTTCCACTCCTTCTGAAGTCCCTGAGTTTCTGTCGGATTACCAGGATGTATTTGATGAGCCCAAATCCAGTGTCCTACCCCCTCATAGGGATTGTGATTGTGCTATAAATTTGATTCCTGGTAGTAAGTTTCCTAAGGGCCGACTTTTCAATTTATCTGTGCCAGAGCACGCCGCTATGCGGAGTTATATAAAGGAGTCCTTGGAGAAAGGGCATATTCGCCCGTCTTCATCACCATTGGGAGCAGGGTTCTTTTTTGTGGCCAAGAAGGATGGTTCACTGAGACCCTGTATAGATTACCGCCTTCTCAATAAAATCACGGTCAAATTTCAGTACCCTTTGCCTCTGCTGTCTGATTTGTTTGCTCGGATTAAGGGGGCTAGTTGGTTCACCAAGATAGATCTTCGAGGGGCATATAACCTTGTGCGTATTAAACAGGGCGATGAATGGAAAAGAGCATTTAATATGCCCGAGGGCCATTTTGAGTACCTGGTAATGCCATTCGGGCTTTCAAATGCTCCATCTGTGTTTCAGTCCTTTATGCATGACATCTTCCGAAAGTATCTGGATAGATTCATGATTGTATATTTGGATGATATTTTGGTCTTTTCAGATGATTGGGAGTCTCATGTGAAACAGGTCAGAATTGTATTCCAGGTCCTTCGTGCTAATTCCTTGTTTGTGAAGGGGTCTAAATGTCTCTTCGGAGTTCAGAAGGTTTCCTTTTTGGGCTTCATTTTTTCCCCTTCTACTATCGAGATGGACCCTGTTAAAGTTCAGGCTATTTATAATTGGACTCAACCTACATCTGTGAAGAGCCTCCAGAAATTCCTGGGCTTTGCTAATTTTTACCGTCGCTTCATCACTAATTTTTCTACTGTGGTTAAACCTTTGACTGATTTGACAAAGAAAGGTGCTGATGTGATGAATTGGTCCTCTGCGGCCTTTGAGGCTTTTCAGGAGCTCAAACGCCGTTTTTCTTCGGCCCCTGTGTTGCGTCAGCCAGATGTTTCGCTCCCTTTTCAGGTCGAGGTTGATGCTTCTGAGATTGGAGCAGGGGCTGTTTTGTCTCAAAGAAGTTCTGATGGCTCTGTGATGAAGCCATGTGCCTTCTTTTCTAGAAAGTTTTCGCCTGCTGAGCGTAATTATGATGTTGGCAATCGGGAGCTGCTGGCTATGAAGTGGGCATTCGAGGAGTGGCGACATTGGCTTGAGGGAGCCAAGCACCGCGTGGTGGTCTTGACGGATCACAAAAATCTGACTTATCTCGAGTCTGCTAAGCGGTTGAATCCTAGACAGGCTCGATGGTCGCTGTTTTTCTCCCATTTCGATTTTGTGGTCTCATACCTTCCAGGTTCTAAGAATGTGAAGGCGGATGCCCTTTCTAGGAGTTTTGTGCCTGATTCTCCGGGAGTTCCTGAGCCGGCTGGTATTCTCAAAGAGGGGGTAATTCTGTCTGCCATCTCCCCTGATTTGCGGCAGGTGCTGCAGGAGTTTCAGGCTGATAGAACTGACCGTTGTCCAGCGGAGAAACTGTTTGTCCCTGATAGATGGACTAGCAGAGTTATTTCTGAGGTTCATTGCTCAGTGTTGGCTGGTCATCCTGGGATTTTTGGGACCAGAGATTTGGTGGCTAGGTCCTTTTGGTGGCCTTCCTTGTCACGGGATGTGCGTTCTTTTGTGCAGTCCTGTGGGACTTGTGCTCGGGCTAAGCCCTGCTGTTCTCGTGCCAGTGGGTTGCTTTTGCCCTTGCCAGGCCTTGGACGCATGTTTCCATGGATTTTATTTCAGATCTTCCTGTCTCTCAAAGGATGTCTGTCATCTGGGTGGTTTGTGATCGCTTTTCTAAGATGGTCCATTTGGTACCCTTGCCTAAATTACCTTCCTCCTCTGATTTGGTGCCATTGTTTTTTCAACATGTGGTTCATTTGCATGGCATTCTGGAGAACATTGTGTCGGACAGAGGTTCCCAGTTTGTCTCTAGGTTTTGGCGGTCCTTTTGTGCTAAGATGGGCATTGATTTGTCTTTTTCTTCGGCTTTCCATCCTCAAACAAATGGCCAAACCGAACGAACCAACCAGACTTTGGAAACCTATCTGAGATGCTTTGTTTCTGCTGATCAGGATGATTGGGTGACCTTCTTGCCATTGGCTGAGTTCGCCCTTAATAATCGGGCTAGTTCGGCTACTTTGGTTTCGCCTTTTTTTTGCAATTCTGGTTTTCATCCTCGTTTTTCTTTGGGGCAGCTTGAGCCTTCTGACTGTCCTGGTGTGGATTCTGTGGTGGACAGGTTGCAGCAAATTTGGACTCACGTAGTGGACAATCTGACGTTGTGCCAGGAGAAGGCTCAATGTTTCGCTAACCGCCGTCGTTGTGTTGGTCCCCGTCTTCGTGTTGGGGATTTGGTTTGGTTGTCTTCTCGTTATGTTCCTATGAAGGTTTCTTCTCCTAAGTTTAAGCCTCGTTTCATTGGTCCTTATAAGATTTCTGAAATTCTCAACCCTGTGTCATTTCATTTGGTCCTTCCAGCTTCTTTTGCCATCCATAATGTGTTCCATAGGTCGTTGTTGCGGAGGTACGTGGCGCCTATGGTTCCCTCCGTTGGTCCTCCTGCTCCGGTGTTGGTTGAGGGGGAGTTGGAGTATGTGGTGGAAAAAATTTTGGATTCTCGTATTTCGAGACGGAAGCTTCAGTACCTGGTTAAGTGGAAGGGCTATGGTCAGGAGGATAATTCCTGGGTTGTTGCCTCCGATGTCCACGCTGCCGATTTAGTTCGTGCCTTTCATTTGGCTCGTCCTGATCGGCCTGGGGGCCCTGGTGAGGGTTCGGTGACCCCTCCTCAAGGGGGGGGTACTGTTGTGAATTCCGTTCTCGGACTCCCTCCTGTGGTCATGAATGGTACTTTGGTTAGTTCTGCTCTTGGACTCCCTCTGGTGGCTTTGAGCGGAACTGCTGGTCACTGAGGTTGGCTTTGTCAGCTGCTCTCGTTTATTGCTATGCTGGCTTCCCTATTTAACTCCACTCAGATCGTTACTTCATGCCAGCTGTCAATGTTTCAGTATTGGTTCAGATCTCTCTTGGACTTCTCTGAGGACCTGTCTACTCCAGCAGAAGCTAAGTCTTTGCTAGTTCATTTGTTGTTACTGCTTCCTGAATATATTTCTTAGTACTGCTAATTTCTAGTCCAGCTTGCTATCATGATATTCCCTTGCTAGCTGGAAGCTCTGGGGGTCGGTGTGGGGAGTCTTTTTGCTTACTCTGCGTGGTTTTTTGTAGTCTTTTGTGCTGACCGCATAGTTCCCTTTTCTATCCTCTGACTATTTATTGAAGTCTGGCCTCCTTTGCTAAAACCTGTTTCATTCCTGTGTTTGTGACTTTACTCTTAACTCACAGTCAATATATGTGGGGGGCTGCCTTTACCTTTGGGGAATTTCTCTGAGGCAAGGTTAGGCTTCTATTTCTATCTTTAGGGGTAGTTAGCTCTTAGGCTGTGAAGAGGCGTCTAGGGAGAGTTAGGTACGCTCCACGGCTATTTCTAGTGTGTGTGATAGGAGTAGGGTTTGCAGTCAGCAGAGTTCCCACTTTCCCAGAGCTTGTTCCGATTACTAGTTTACTCATCAGGTAATTCCGGGTGCTCCTATCCACCAGGTCCATAACAGTGTGACACCGATCCAGCGATGCGTTCGCTTGTAACCAGGGTAAACATCGGGTTACTAAGCGCAGGGCCGCGCTTAGTAACCCGATGTTTACCCTGGTTACCATCGTAAATATAAAAAAAAAAAAAAGTACATACTCACATTCCGGTGTCCGTCAGGTCTCTCGCCATCTGCTTCCCGCACTGACTGTGAGTGCCGGCCGGAAAGCAGGGCACAGCGGTGACGTCACCGCTGTGCTCTGCTTTTACTTTACGGCCGGCACTCACAGTCAGTGAGGGAAGCAGACGGCGAGGGACCTGACGGACACCGGAATGTGAGTATGTACTGTTTTTTTTTCCTTACATTTACGATGGTAACCAGGGTAAACATCGGGTTACTAAGCGCGGCCCTGCGCTTAGTAACCCGATGTTTACCCTGGTTACCCGGGGACTTCAGCATCGTTGGTCGCTGGAGAGCTGTCTGTGTGACAGCTCCCCAGCGACCACACAACGACTTTCCAACGATCACGGCCAGGTCGTATCGCTGGTCGTGATCGTTGGTAAATTGTTTAGTGTAACGGTACCCTTAATGCTAGTACTGCATTGTCCATGCAAGTTCCAAGATTAGAAGGAACTTTGGTTGCATCATGGTAATGTGACCAAAGATCCTTCATCCTGTGGCAGGAGCTGAGGAGGAGATAGCCTTTACATGTCTGTGTGTATGTGTGTGTGATATTTAGTGCATATGTGTCACATGCAGTGTGTGTGTAGTTTGCCTTGTCTGTGGCATGAAGTGTATTTAACATGCAGTATGTGTGTTTAACATGCAGTGAGTGCACCATTGCATGTATGTGTTCAACATGCAGTGTGATTCCATATGACATACAGAGTCTTTGAGATGCAGTGTGTGTGTGACGTGCAGTATGTGTTTAACATGTAGTGTGTATGTGTTTAACATCTAATGTGTGTAACATGTAGTGTGTGAAATGTGTAAGAGGAGATGACAATACTCCTTTCTGGAAGAGGAAGAGTTGCAGGGAGGGCGAGTTTGGATGTAACACCTAGATAGGTGCCATTGATGACGGAATTCCTCAATATAAAGACTGTGTGCGCCAAACCGGAGCAGGTTTTGGCACAAAAGGAGAGCGCTTTGCAGACGTGCTCAGGAGGAGACGATGCAGCAGGAGTGACAGGTCTCATAGTGAAGTGTGTGCCAGCGGGCTGCTGTCTGGTTACAAACAGGACCCCGGGGGCACCAGGTTAGACCCAGAGTTAAAACTAGGTTGGTCAAGATTCAAGGAGCTGATCTTCGCCAGTTTAGAATCTCACCGCAAAAAACACCATATATTAGAAAATAGTATACTCAATAAAACTTAACATTTAATAGTTACCTATAAAACAATTTTTATAATAAAAAATACAAACACCATAGACGACCTTGGACTAGTGCCAGTTGTTTGACAAGAAAAAAGAAGATAAAAGATACAGGGTGCACTGGATCCCTAATGGCTGGACTACCTATCCCCTGCCTTGCTGCGGAGGTTGGCACCCTATATCCTGCGCAATGGTGCCCCCGCTCAATGTAGGCTCTCCTTAAATCGACCTAATGAGCCCTTACGTGCAGGAAAGAAAAGCAGGACAATCAAACAACAGACCAATCATACTAGATAAATAGTCCTAAATAATAGTTGATTGCACGTGCCCAAATATATTGCACATGCCCCAGTGCACTAGTGTGTGCTTCAGATATATTTGCACACTTTTTAATATTGCACCTTTTCCCAAAATGGAGAAACCATGGGACACCTATATTCTGTGCCTATATATCCCTACCTATCTGTGGGGGTAGGCACCCTATAATCCTGCACAAATGGCGCCCCCACTCAACGTAGTCTCTCCCTGATTGCACCCTGCACTACTTGCACAGGGAAATAACTTCCAATCACAATAAGCAATTATAGTGGCAGGTCCCAACAGGTGAAAAAAAGTGCTAATAAAGCAACACACAAGTGGCCGTAACCAGGTGATATGACATTTAAAGTATGTAATTCTCGACGCGTTTCCCTGAAATCAGTTCATCAGGAGACATACTTATGACTATCAGAAAACTTATGAATGATGAATGACGATTCAGGAGGATAAGGATCGCACTCTAGTTCAGCAAAAGCGTCCATAACGATAAGTGGTGGGGAACAATGTCCATCCAAAACCACAGGTATCTGTCAGCCTTATGTTACCCATACCATACCCACCTTATATATACACCCCACCTTCTTACATGCTATGATACCCCCGCTCATTGTGGCATTTGCCGGTAACGTCACTTCCGGGTTTAGAGTTCACAAGCTTAGCATACCATGTGACATAAGGTATTCCAGGTATTATCTGTATCGTTTGGAGTATGGCGCTTGCGCACTGTGAAGCGCTGTAGCGCTCCGTATACCGGAAGTTTCTTATGTCACATGGTATGCTAAGCTTGTGAACGGGGGCGCCATTGCGCAGGATATAGGGTGCCAACCTCCGCAGCAAGGCAGGGGATAGGTAGTCCGGCCATTAGGGATACAGTGCACCCAGCATCTTTTATCTTCTTTTTTCTTGTCAAACAACTGGCACTAGTCCAAGGTCGTCTGTGGTGTTTGTATTTTTTATTATAAAAATTGTTTTATAGGTAACTATTAAATGTTAAGTTTTATTGAGTATACTATTTTCTAATATATGGTGTTTTTTGCGGTGAGATTCTAAGCTGGCGAAGATCAGCTCCTTGAATCTTGACCAACCTAGTTTTAACTCTGGGTCTAACCTGGTGCCCCCGGGGTCCTGTTTGTAACCAGACAGCAGCCCTCTGGCACACACTTCACTATGAGACCTGTCACTCCTGCTGCAGCGTCTCCTCCTGAGCACGTCTGCAAAGCGCTCTCCTTTTGTGCCAAAACCTGCTCCGGTTTGGCGCACACAGTCTTTATATTGAGGAATTCCCATCCGGTGCCCATATGACTTTTACCCTACATATGGCACCACTATAATAGTGCTGTATTTCTCCCCAGACTGGCTCATGTTAGCCCTCTACCTTAACAGGATTCCCTGTTCACCTCCATCCCTGGTATGTATTGTCTCTGCGTTCCTCAGTCACTGTGCACCCCTCCTATGTGTATGTATATACATAGATTCATGGGTATACATATGCACGTGTATATATATACATATATATTTTCTCTCCATCGCAGATGGAAATTTATAATTAATAAGGGTCCATGCCACATACCCTTGCCTCGCTATACATAGGTATGTATCTTTCACTCTTTACCACACCTCGATATACCCCTACTGATTCTAGTCATGGACATGATCACTATGAGCTATTTTATTGTGATGGTAACTCTGGTTTCTCTCCTTGAATGTACATGACCGTTTTTGTTTATATTGTATATATAGTCTGTTTTTTTCCTGGTTATGTCTATGCACTTTAATTAATTTTTTATTGTTTATTATTATTTTACTTGTCTCTATAGCACACTGATGAAGGCCTTGCTGGCCGAAACATTTGTGATACTGTATGTATTGTATTAAACACCCTTTTGCATCAGACTCACTGGAGTGTGCTAAGTATATTTTATGTTGCTTCCTGCACCGACATACGGTACAGGGGTTGGCATGGCCTGAGGCAGCGTACAGGGCCGCAGGCTCGGACTGGCCCACAGGGTAACAGGGCAATCTGTTATGACCCCAGTGGACAGGGTCTCAGAGGAACGTGTAAGTCTGCGAGATACAAAAATCCAGCTCATAGGGCTGTGGTAACTGGGTTGACCAAATAGCTACTCCTAACGCCAACACTAGAAGTAGCCGGGGATCATGCCTACGGTGATCGCTAGATGACTCGCGCCAGCCGGAGAATCTAACTACCCCTAGGAGAAGAAAACAAAGACCTCTCTTGCCTCCAGAGAAAGGGACCCCAAAGCAAGAAACAAGCCCCCCACAAATAATAACGGTGAGGTAAGAGGAAATGACAAACACAGAAATGAACCAGGTTCAGCAAAGAGAGGCCAGCTTACTAATAGCAGAATAAAGCAAGATAACTTATCTGGTCAACAAAAACCCTATAAAAATCCACGCTGGAGATTCAAGAACCCCCGAACCGTCTAACGGTCCGGGGGGAGAACACCAGCCCCCTAGAGCTTCCAGCAAAGGTCAGAATACAGATTGGAACAAGCTGGACAAAAATACAAAACAAAACAAAAGCAATGAAGCAGACTTAGCTTGAAAAACAGGAACCAGGATCAGAGGACAAGAGCACAACAGATTAGCTCTGATATCAACGATGCCAGGCATTGAACTGAAGGTCCAGGGAGCTTATATAGCAACGCCCCTAACTAACGGCCCAGGTGAGGATATAGGAAAAAACAGACGCTCCAGAGTCAAATCACTAATGACCACTAGAGGGAGCAAAAAGCTAAATCACAACAGTACCCCCCCCTTAGTGAGGGGTCACCGAACCCTCACCACGACCACCAGGGCGATCAGGATGAGCGGCGTGAAAGGCACGAACTAAATCGGCCGCATGAACATCAGAGGCGACCACCCAGGAATTATCTTCCTGACCATAGCCCTTCCACTTGACCAGGTACTGAAGCCTCCGCCTGGAGAGACGAGAATCCAAGATCTTCTCCACCACGTACTCCAACTCGCCCTCAACCAACACCGGAGCAGGAGGCTCAGCAGAAGGAACCACAGGCACAACGTACCGCCGCAATAAGGACCTATGAAACACGTTGTGGATAGCAAACGACACAGGAAGATCCAGGCGAAAGGATACAGGATTAAGAATTTCCAATATCCTGTAAGGACCAATAAAACGAGGCTTAAATTTGGGAGAGGAAACCTTCATAGGAACAAAGCGGGAAGAAAGCCACACCAAATCCCCAACACGTAGTCGGGGACCCACACCGCGGCGGCGGTTGGCAAAGCGCTGAGCCCTTTCCTGTGACAACTTCAAGTTGTCCACCACAAGATTCCAGATCCGCTGCAACCTATCCACCACAGAATCCACCCCAGGGCAGTCAGAAGGTTCCACATGACCCGAAGAAAAACGAGGGTGGAAACCAGAGTTGCAGAAAAACGGCGAAACCAAAGTGGCGGAACTAGCCCGATTATTAAGGGCAAACTCAGCTAACGGCAAGAAGGTCACCCAATCGTCCTGATCGGCAGAGACAAAACACCTCAAATAAGCCTCCAAAGTCTGATTAGTTCGCTCCGTCTGTCCATTAGTCTGAGGATGGAAAGCAGACGAAAACGACAAGTCAATGCCCATCCTACTACAAAAGGATCGCCAGAATCTGGAAACGAACTGGGATCCTCTGTCTGACACAATATTCTCAGGGATGCCGTGCAAACGAACCACGTTCTGGAAAAAAACAGGAACCAGATCGGAAGAGGAAGGCAGCTTAGGCAGAGGAACCAAATGGACCATCTTGGAGAAGCGATCACATATAACCCAGATAACAGACATGCCTTGAGACACCGGAAGATCAGAAATGAAATCCATGGAGATATGTGTCCAAGGTCTCTTAGGGACAGGCAAGGGCAAGAGCAAGCCGCTGGCACGAGAACAGCAAGGCTTAGCTCGAGCACAAGTCCCACAGGACTGTACAAATGACCGCACATCCCTAGACAAGGAAGGCCACCAAAAGGATCTGGCCACCAGATCTCTGGTGCCAAAAATTCCTGGGTGACCTGCCAACACCGAGGAATGAACCTCGGAAATGACTCTGCTGGTCCACTTATCAGGCACAAACAGTCTGTCAGGTGGACAAGAATCAGGCCTATCAGTCTGAAATCTCTGCAACACACGTCGCAGATCTGGAGAAATAGCTGACAAGATAATACCATCTTTAAGAATACCAACAGGTTCAGCGACTCCAGGAGCATCAGGCACAAAGCTCCTGGAAAGAGCATCGGCCTTCACATTCTTTGAACCTGGTAAATACGAGACAACAAAGTCAAAACGGGAGAAAAACAATGACCAGCGGGCCTGTCTAGGATTCAGGCGTTTAGCAGACTCGAGATACATCAGATTTTTGTGATCAGTTAAGACCACCACACGATGCTTAGCACCCTCGAGCCAATGACGCCACTCCTCAAATGCCCATTTCATGGCCAACAACTCCCGATTGCCCACATCATAATTTCGCTCCGCAGGCGAAAACTTCCTAGAGAAAAAGGCGCAAGGTCTCATAACAGAGCAACCAGGGCCTCTCTGCGACAAAACGGCCCCTGCTCCAATCTCTGAAGCATCCACCTCAACTTGAAAGGGAAGCGAGACATCAGGCTGGCACAAAACAGGCGCCGAAGTAAATCGACGTTTCAACTCCTGGAAAGCCTCCACGGCAGCAGGAGCCCAATTAACCACATCGGAGCCCTTCTTGGTCATATCCGTCAAAGGTTTCACAATGCTAGAAAAGTTAGCGATAAAACGACGGTAGAAGTTAGCGAAACCCAAGAACTTCTGAAGACTCTTAACTGACGAGGGCTGAGTCCAATCAAGAATAGCTCGGACCTTGACTGGGTCCATCTCCACAGCAGAAGGGGAAAAAATGAACCCCAAAAAGGGAACCTTCTGTACACCAAAAAGACACTTTGAGCCCTTGACAAACAAAGAATTCTCACGCAAAATTTTAAAGACCATCCTGACCTGCTCCACATGCGAGTCCCAATCATCAGAAAAAACCAGAATATCATCCAGATAAACGATCAAAAATTTATCCAGATAGTTCCGGAAAATGTCATGCATAAAGGACTGAAAAACTGAAGGGGCATTAGAGAGCCCAAAAGGCATCACCAAGTACTCAAAATGACCCTCGGGCGTATTGAATGCGGTTTTCCATTCATCGCCCTGCCTAATGCGCACAAGGTTGTACGCACCACGAAGGTCTATCTTGGTAAACCACTTGGCACCCTTAATCCGGGCAAACAAGTCAGACAACAGCGGCAAAGGATACTGAAATTTGACAGTGATCTTATTTAAAAGCCGATAGTCAATACAAGGCCTCAAAGATCCGTCCTTTTTAGCCACAAAAAAGAATCCCGCACCAAGAGGGGAAGAAGACGGACGGATGTGTCCTTTCTCCAGAGACTCCTTGATATATGAACGCATAGCGGTATGTTCAGGTATCGACAGATTAAACAGTCTTCCCTTAGGAAACTTACTGCCAGGAATCAAATCTATTGCACAGTCACATTCCCTATGAGGAGGCAATGCACTTGACCTAGACTCGCTGAAGACATCCTGATAATCAGACAAATACTCCGGAACTTCCGAAGGCGTAGAAGAAGCAATAGACACAGGCAGGGAATCCTCATGAATACCAAGACAGCCCCAACTAGACACTGACATAGCCTTCCAGTCAAGGACTGGATTATGGGTCTGTAACCATGGCAGCCCCAAAACAACCAAATCATGCATTTTATGTAGAACGAGAAAACGTATCACCTCGCGGTGTTCAGGAGTCATGCACATGGTAACCTGTGTCCAATACTGCGGCTTATTTTCTGCCAATGGCGTAGCATCAATACCCCTAAGAGGGATAGGATTTTCTAATGGTTCAAGAATAAAACCACAGCGCTTAGCAAATGAGAGATCCATAAGACTCAGGGCAGCACCTGAATCTACAAACGCCATGACAGGATAAGATGACAATGAGCAAATCAAAGTTACAGACAGAATAAACTTAGGATGCAAATTACCAACGGTGACAGGACTAACAACCTTAGATATACGTTTAGAGCATGCTGAGATAACATGTGTAGAATCACCACAGTAGTAGCACAAGCCATTCCGGCGTCTATGAATTTTCCTCTCATTTCTAGTCAGGATTCTATCACATTGCATCAAATCAGGTGTCCGTTCAGACAACACCATGAGGGAATTTGCGGTTTTTCTATCACATTGCATCACATCAGGTGTCTGTTCAGACAACAACATGAGGGAATTTGCGGTTTTGCGCTCCCGCAACCGCCGGTCAATTTGAATAGCCAGGGACATGGTATCATTCAGACCTGTGGGAATGGGAAAACCCACCATAACATTCTTAATGGCCTCAGAAAGGCCATTTCTAAAATTAGCGGCCAGTGCACACTCGTTCCAATGTGTCAGCACGGACCATTTCCGAAATTTTTGGCAATACACCTCAGCCTCGTCCTGGCCCTGAGACATAGCCAGCAAGGCTTTCTCTGCCTGAATCTCAAGATTGGGTTCCTCATAAAGTAAACCGAGCGCCAGAAAAAACGCATCAATATCAGCCAATGCCGGATCTCCTGGCGCCAGCGAAAAAGCCCAATCTTGAGGGTCACCCCGTAAGAATGAAATAACAATTTTTACTTGTTGAGCAGAGTCTCCAGAGGAACAAGGTTTCAGGGAAAAAAACAATTTACAATTATTCCTGAAATTCCTAAACTTAAATCGGTCTCCTGAAAACAGTTCAGGAATCGGAATCTTGGGTTCAGACCTAGGATTTCTGGTAACATAATCTTGTATACCCTGCACACGAGCGGCAAGCTGGTCCACACTTGTAATCAAGGTCTGGACATTCATGTCTGCAGCAAGCTTAAGCCACTCTGAGGTAAAGGGGAAAAGAAAAAAAAAAAAAGAAAAATGAGAGAGAAAAAAAAAAAAAACTCAAAATTTTCTTTCTTATAATCCCACTTCTGCAATGCAATAAACATTTAATACTGGCCTGGCATACTGTTATGACCCCAGTGGACAGGGTCTCAGAGGAACGTGTAAGTCTGCGAGATACAAAAATCCAGCTCATAGGGCTGTGGTAACTGGGTTGACCAAATAGCTACTCCTAACGCCAACACTAGAAGTAGCCGGGGATCATGCCTACGGTGATCGCTAGATGACTCGCGCCAGCCGGAGAATCTAACTACCCCTAGGAGAAGAAAACAAAGACCTCTCTTGCCTCCAGAGAAAGGGACCCCAAAGCAAGAAACAAGCCCCCCACAAATAATAACGGTGAGGTAAGAGGAAATGACAAACACAGAAATTAACCAGGTTCAGCAAAGAGAGGCCAGCTTACTAATAGCAGAATAAAGCAAGATAACTTATCTGGTCAACAAAAACCCTATAAAAATCCACGCTGGAGATTCAAGAACCCCCGAACCGTCTAACGGTCCGGGGGGAGAACACCAGCCCCCTAGAGCTTCCAGCAAAGGTCAGAATACAGATTGGAACAAGCTGGACAAAAATACAAAACAAAACAAAAGCAAAAGCAATGAAGCAGACTTAGCTTGAAAAACAGGAACCAGGATCAGAGGACAAGAGCACAACAGATTAGCTCTGATATCAACGATGCCAGGCATTGAACTGAAGGTCCAGGGAGCTTATATAGCAACGCCCCTAACTAACGGCCCAGGTGAGGATATAGGAAAAAACAGACGCTCCAGAGTCAAATCACTAATGACCACTAGAGGGAGCAAAAAGCAAAATCACAACAGCAATCCCCCGGTGGGTCCCTGTGTAGATCTGGGCCCCCAACCACCCTGTATGGGCAGTACTTGGCAAAATTCACTTGATTCATTCTGTACAGAAAAAAAACAGCATCTCATCAATCATTACATAGTAACATAGTAACATAGTAAGGCCGAAAAAAGACATTTGTCCATCCAGTTCAGCCTATATTCCTATATTCCATCATAATAAATCCCCAGATCTACATCCTTCTACAGAACATAATAATTGTATGATACAATATTGTTCTGCTCCAGGAAGACATCCAGGCCTCTCTTGAACCCCTCGACTGAGTTCGCCATCACCACCTCCTCAGGCAAGCAATTCCAGATTCTCACTGCCCTAACAGTAAAGAATCCTCTTCTATGTTGGTGGAAAAACCTTCTCTCCTCCAGACGCAAAGAATGCCCCCTTGTGCCCGTCACCTTCCTTGGTATAAACAGATCCTCAGCGAGATATTTGTATTGTCCCCTTATATACTTATACATGGTTATTAGATCGCCCCTCAGTCGTCTTTTTTCTAGACTAAATAATCCTAATTTCGCTAATCTATCTGAGTATTGTAGTTCTCCCATCCCCTTTATTAACTTTGTTGCCCTCCTTTGTACTCTCTCTAGTTCCATTATATCCTTCCTGAGCACCGGTGCCCAAAACTGGACACAGTACTCCATGTGCGGTCTAACTAGGGATTTGTACAGAGGCAGTATAATGCTCTCATCATGTGTATCCAGACCTCTTTTAATGCACCCCATGATCCTGTTTGCCTTGGCAGCTGCTGCCTGGCACTGGCTGCTCCAGGTAACCACGCTACCCAGTTTATTATTATATAGAGATATAGGTAAATTTGTGAACGGGGTAATGTAATATTTGTATGCAGGTGAAAAGGGCCCCCCCAAGTAAGTATTACTGGTGGGCCCTTGGCACCCCAGTCCGACACTGCAGGGCGGGGATCAGTTGAAGTGAAGGAGGCCCAACGTGCTTTGGTAGAGTTTGTCAGGAAGACTTGTGGCCTAGCAGCAAGAACCGGAGACCCTCGCTAGGGCCACTGCTATGGGAGGATTCTGCACAATAGTATTCACAGGAATGAGTATTTACCCTTGTTAGAGGGTCATAAGCATAATCCTCAAGAAGCTTCCCCAATGTTTATATATATATATATATATATATATATGTTTAAAGACTCATTGTATGCCATGTAGTATATAACTTACTTGTGATTACATTGTATCATCTTGATAACTGTTATAACTATTGCCATTTCCTGCCATATCTGAGGAAATAAATAGCTCACTGACTGTTCATGCTTTGTGCCACTCTGCGTGTAACATCCAATCACCTACATTACATTTGACGTAGTTGGCAGAATGCAATATTCTATTGCAGACAGTAGATCAGTTGGTGACAGAGTCTGCAAAGGGAAATATACCCCTGGGAGCTATGCTCCGCAACTTTTGGTAGTTCACAGGAAGCAATTTATTATTTTGGAATTGGGTACAGAGGCTGAGAAGCATGCTGAACGAGAAGCATCTGTCATGTGCAGTGCGAAGTCATGAAGTGGCCACCCCTGGGCTAACTGGGCAAAGAAATACGGGATATCTGAGTATTGCGTAGTGTGAATTGCATAGTATCAAGGGGCCCCCCACTAACGTCACAATACTTGTTCTCAAGGCCCGACACAAAGAAAGGTCGGAACGGGAATGCAGCTTCCCACGTACCTTGCCACGCTGCACCGGTCGGTAATCAGAAGAACGCGTGGTTTAATGCTGGACTTGTGGTGAAAGAAGACACATATTGTGGGACTGTCCAACCCGGGAATGAAGAAGGAGAGGGTGTCTGTTAAACCAACACGCCCCATGGTCGAGGAGGCCACTGTGGGGTTCCGAACTCCAGAGAGAAGAAATGAAGACTCCAGATATATTGTTTCCCGAGACACCCATTCCCTGGCCTGAGTTTAATGGACAATGTATTCTGTGCTTGATGGACACGGGTTCCCAGGTGACAACTAAGCCCAAAGAGTACTTTCAGATTCACTACCCCAAACTTGCCTGCTCCAAGTAGGAGTCAACCAATAGACTAGTGCCGGCCAACCAATTACCCATTCTGGTGGCCGGGTTAGTGTGAATGTCTGTACGGGTGTGCGGAAAAGAGCTGGGCCAAAAAGGGATTGTGTTGGTAAAAGGCTCCAGAGGAGAGGAACACATCGTGACCCTGGGGATGAATATGTTGAGGGAAGTAGAGCGGTTTTTGACTTATGGGCCAGACAAACAGAATAAGAGGGTCCCGTGCCACTCATGATTGTACCAGAAAGAAAGTGTTCCAGCAGCTTGTGCAGGTCAGTCAAATTCAGAAGCTACCAGCTGCCTCTCAGAGCCTCGGCAAAGAGTTAATACGCCCGGAAGCTAGAGTGACTTTACCTGCAGGGCAGACTATACTCACTATATCGGTACTGACCCATGTGTCACTAGAAGGAATGGATGTCCAAATTTAACCTATTGAGAGGGACAAAGCGATCTCTGAACTATTGATTGCTCGCACCCTAGCCACCGTTCGGCAAGGACTGGTACCTGTGCATTGCATAAATTTGAGAGGAGCAAGCCTGCAGCTGACTTCCTGGCAAGATGTGGCACAATTTCACATGATGTCGCAAAATATCAATAGGGCCGATGCTATAGAATTAATGCTTGTGGAGTAAGACCCATGGACCTTATCAGTGTCCTCAATGGTATAAAGGATAGAGGTGAGCCACGAGCCAGCCTCCACCTCTTAGAACACATGGAACCAAACCTCATGGAATTCTCCCTGAAACAAGTTGGTCAGAGGATGGGCTGAAGACTGCATTGTCCTCCCTATGGGCCTTTTTGAATTTAACCAGAAGCCTTGTTCCAGCACCTAATGTAAAGATGCCTAGGTGATCTAAATTTTAAAGTGACCCTGATACATCTTGATGACATCATAATTTACTCGCCCCCATTCAAAGATCATCTTATATGGTTGGAGCAGCTTCAGAGGCACAGGCTAGAGGTCAAACCTCAGAAGTGTTACTTGTTTAAAAGGGAGATTGAATATCTTGGCCACACTGTTTCCAGCATCGGAGTCGATCCCACCATGTAGAAGGTGGCTGCAGTGCAAACGTGGCACACTCCTACCGACTTGAAAGAGCTGAGCGTATTCCTAAGGCTGGCTGGTTACTACCACAGATTAATCAAAAACATGTCTAAAATCATGGCACTGCTCAGCAAGTTCCTAAGAGGAATCGCAGGGGTAGCTAAGCGGTAAGCAATCCAGTGGGGTCTTAGACAAGAGAAAGCTTTTCAGACATTGAAGATGTTGTTGACAGATGCCCCCATATTTGCCTATGATGATTTCTCTCAGCCCTTTGTGCTGTATACTGATGGATGCCTGTATGGACTAGGGGCGGTGCTGGCCCAAGTGCAGGAAGGAAGAGAAAGGGTGATTGCTTATGCCAGTCAGTCGCTTAAAGAGTCCAAAAAGAACCCAGACAACTACAGTTCCTTTAAACTGGAGTTGCTGGTGCTGGTGTGGGCTTTGACCGAAAAATTGGCAGATTACTTGTCTGGGTCAGAGATACATGTGTGGACTGACAGAAATCCTCTGGCTCACCTGGAGAATGCAAAGCTGGGTGTGCTGGAGCAAAGATGGGTCACGAGACTGTCCAAGTATAAGATCTCCGATCGGTCTAAATCTCAGAACCCACATGCAGACGCTCTGTCCTGCGTCACTCAAGCAGGTCCGAAGAAAGGTATGGATTAAGAACTCAAAGATGGCAAGATTCCAGACTTCAGGCAGTTTGCCACAACTGTAAAAGTCGCCCAAGAGTCTGGAGAAGAATCCAGACTCATTCAAATTCTGGGTCTTACCAGAGACGAGTGGGTACACCTTCAGCTGTCTGACCCGAAATAGCTGAGCAGAGTAAGTGGGTCACCCTGGTACACATAGGCCTGACCAGGAGGCAAGGGCCACTCTACCTGCAAGCACCGTGCAGATCTTGGGTCAATGGGAATGACTCTTCATGAGAGATGGTTTATTGTATCGAAGAATCCAGTTCCCTTGAGAATTTGACGTCACCTGAAAAGTGGTGGCTCCGGAAGGGTTGGTGGTGCAGTTAGCCAGAGAAGCTGTAAGGTGGCTGCTAAGGTGGCTACCTGATACATAGTTGATGGTGGGTATGTATCACGGAGATGGTTGTCGTCTGTGATGTAAACCTGGAGTAATGCTCTAGTGCAGATAGTACTAAGAAGCTTATTTGTGCATCTGTGTCAGGTTTACAGACAGCCTGAGATGGATGGGTCTGGCTGCCCACATACCCTACCTGTACGTGTGGTTCGCATGATAAAATGGAGTCTGTTTGATTGACACATGGTCTGTGTGTGCATGTGAGAAAACCTCCTGTGTGATGTCTCCAGACTGAACCGGTATGCTGGATACTATCCAGCCTGTGCGTCCTGGACTGTCTCTAAAGTGACTTTGTTGGAACTGTTTACTTTATTTTGCCTTGGCTTGTGGCATAGTTTATTAAGCATTGTAGCAGCTGGTGAGATTCATAAAACTTAACTTTTAATATTTGTACATATAAAACAACTAGGTAGTATAAAATGAAAAACACTTCCTTTTTTTATATAAACATTAATCAGATAAACAGATAGCCACAGTGGTGGACGTGGTGGACAGTATATCTGTATACACACAAGCCCCTGATAGAAAAACTCCGCAAAAAATACCTGGAAATAACAGTGGTCATATATGGTGCTTGCGAAGTACAAGAGGCAATATCAGCATATTAACATATATCAGATGGAAAAAATGTAAAATCTCTCACCCAGTAGAGCACAGTTGCGAACAGAAAGAACTTCCTCATCCAGTATAAGGTCAAGGCTAAAATGTCCACCTCCACACTATTCTGACAATTAGCCGGGTCACCGAGAGACTGACAGGTTTCCCTTCTGTGTCCTTGTGGGGAATGAAGAGGTAGAGTATCCACTGAGGCTGACATTGCTGAGTTAGGGGTAACCGGCAAAAATTTGGGTCAGCCCAACATCGGAACCTAACACTAAGGGAAGAGTTCAATAGTGTAAACATCAGAAACGAGATGCAGGAGCTGGGGGCTGACACCAGGTTTCCCTATTTTATGTTGAGTGGGGACTTATTCTACCGGGTTACTACGGTGAGGGAGGAGATAGTGGCACAATTTTTGGTACCAAAACATGCCAGAGTTTCCTAAATTATCTTGTACTTTAAAAACTCAGCAGGTTCACCTGATATCACATTGTGTGCACATAACCTTGAACTGGTTTCACAAGTCAGATTTATTTTTCTCATACGTGAAGAGTATTTTTTTTTAGCTTGCTGGATCCATTTTTGGTCCATTTTTCTGTTTTAACAACCCTTGCTGGATTCGTATTTCTCATCCGAAATTTAGTTTCTCCTACCCATTAAAGGGAACCTGTCACCTGAATTTGGCGGGACCTGTTTTGGGTCATATGGGCGGGGGTTTCGGGTGTTTGATTCACCCTTTCCTTACCCGCTGGCCGCAATATTGGATTGAAGTTCATGCTGTGTCCTCCGGAGTACACGCCAGCGCAAGGCAAGATTGCCTTGCGCAGGTGTGTACTATGGAGGACAGAGAATGAACTTCAATCCAATATTGCGGCCAGCATGCAGCCAGCGGGTAAGGAAAGGGTGAATCAAACACCCGAAAACCCCGCCCATATGACCCAAAACCGGTCCCGCCAAATTCAGGTGACAGGTTCCCTTTAAACAGTAAAATACAGACAGCACATGAATGCCATCCGTATGCTGTCCATTTTCTTTTCATGAGTCCATTGACTTGCATTGGAAATCAGCAACAGTAAATATGACTGCTGATTCCCTTACAGAAAATATAGGGATTTACTACTATTGTCTAGCTCCACTGCTACTTTGTCTAAGCAATGTTTCTCCGGAAACAATCACTTAGACAATATACTTATTAGCAATGAAAAGGTTGTCAAACCTTTAGGACCAATTTTTTTCTCTGACCTAAATTCTTGTATTTTTTAGCTAAAACTCATTTTTGTAATTGAATTTCATTAAAAATATTATACTGTTAGTGTATTTTATTGTCTCTTGCTGTACTGTCTTCATTTCTAATGGAACAAAATAGTAAAAATGATTTTTAGCCCACAAATACATGCATTTAAGTTTGAAAGATTTTTCTGATGACTTTATCTTTTTTCCTTTTTCTTACTATCTTTGTTTCTGTTTCCTTTATTATTTTTTAATTTCATATTCATGAAACAAAAAGCAGTATAAAATAGAAAAGTGCAAGGATACTGGATTCCTTGTATGGAGAAACATACAGCACTTGTTAGAAAAAGGTACTTACAAAGAAATACAGTATACCAAAGGTACTTGAATGACAAGTCTACAGTAATTGATAGTACAAAGCGCTGGTTTTCACTTTTTATTAAACACACCAGGAACTGAAGAACAAAAGCTGAAAAGGATGAAAATAAAATGAAATTGAAAATAGAAGAAACAAAATGATTTAGGAGATATTGAAAGATATTTCCTTCATTTCTACAGCAAAGGGATACACATTAGTGGAGAAGGAATAAAATGCTGGAAAATGTAAAAACAATTCCCACGTACCTTCTTATAGTCCAGAAAGTCCAGAATTTGGTTAATCTCATACTCTATGTCAAGATTAGTGACTGAAATGGGTTGCCTTGACAGCAGGGAAAAAGTATTGAAGACCAGAAGACATGGAAAGGAGATATGAAAAGCTTAGAGAACTTTACTATCAAAGATAATTTCAGGCCGAAGGTGACCGGATTGATTTGCTGAATAATCTCAAATAAACCAATAAACTTAGAAGCCAGTATGTTGCAATAAGTTTTAAAAAAAATGTTTTTGGTAGAAATCAAAACCTTATGTTAGGGAAAAGGCAACTTTGTCTCAGCGCCGCGGTCTTCTTCACTTTATCTGCAGTTGACCAAACTGAATTGTACCTCAGTACAAGGTGTCCTGAGTGCCCATGACACTGTTCACAGCACGATTAGGCTCTTATCCTTGCCCTGTGACATTGAGATATTTTCCTAAAGACACAAATTGAATTATTAGCTGAAATTGGGCCCAGGAAAGCAAATACAGCCAACTATCTTGATGGGAGGGAGTTAGAGAAAATTCATAAGTATTATTATATAGACTGATTGATTTTCTCTTCAGTTTCTCCATTACTTTGAGGGTGATAAGCAGACAACAAGTCCAAGTTCATATTTTTAGATCCTTGCAGAGTGCCCTCCAGAACCTGAAAACTAATTGCACAACACTGTCAGACATTACACGAGATAGAAGGCTATGGATCCAGAAAATTTCTTTGAAAAATAAGATTCATCTGTGGAACAGATGGAAATGCTGGTAATGGAACAAATGAGCCACTTTGGAAAAACAGTCCACCATGACCCAGGTGGTGTTGAATCTTTGAGCCTCAGGAAGATCTGTCACAAAGTCCACAGAACTTTCAGTCCAAGGTTCTCATGGTATTGGAAGAGGCTGAAGAGGGATTTGAGGTGTTTGACATCAGGTATTGAAGCAAAAATAAGTTCAGGTTCTATTACATGTGAGGACTCATCTTCAAGGGCATTTCAAGCTCTGCATTTTGTTATTATAGGACGGAAGGTGAAGATGAAGTCCATCCATGAGAAGAAGCATGACATTGATTTAGTTATTCCAAAAAGAGGTTGCCATCACTAAAATCTCTACCAGTAAGTTTGTCCTTGATCTAACTGTATAACTTGACATAGAAGATAAAGAGTGTCTTTGTTCTGGAACTGGAGGGCATAACATCCCATAGAATTAGTCCCTTGCAGTAGCGTAGGTACCGGGGGGGCAGAGGGTGTGGGCGCCCTGGGCCCGGTGCTCAGAGGGGGCCCACCCGGAGCTACGATACGGTAGTGTGGAGTGTGGAGCCAAGAGCAGAGCAAAGTCACAGGATGCAGAGCAAGGAGCAAAGCAAGATTGCAGCGTTTGGAGCCGAGAGCAGAACAAAGCTAGATGGTGTGGAGCAAAGAGCAGTGCAAGGTCACAGAGCCACTGGTTGTGGCAAGCAGAGCAGAGAGGGAAAACACAGAGGTACGAACAGCAGAGAAAGGAAGCCAAGACAGGGATACGAATAAACACAGGAACAGAACTAGGCTAAAACAGGACCAAAAATGGGACAAGGCACAGAAACAAGGACACAGGCCACGGTGCGACGCCCCGCTGGGTGGCAGACACGGAAGTCAGAGAACAGAGGTACAGGCCAGGGTACGATGCCCCACTGGGTGGCAGACACAGAAGTAACAGAAACACAGCCAGGAAGCATGCATTGAGCAGGCAGGAGGCATGAAGCACACAGCATGGCCCGGAGCAGAGAGTAAGTAAATGTGTAAGACAGGTGGGGGATGGGAGGCCATGCAGTGATGCCGGCAGGGTTGTTACAGGCGGACAGGTGATATATAATCCAGCTGTCCTCCCATTTGGAGCACAACACAACCCCAGTCTTCCAGCTACCGATGTCTGCGCTTTGTAGGGAGGTAGCCAGTTGCAGCTATTCTCACCAGTTCTCACTCTCCTGTGCTTCACTTGTACACGCTCACTACAGCTTGTTCTGCGTTCTATTCTATCTCTGCAGGGATTACTTCCGGGTCCAGAGCAGGCGCTGGTAAGTCTGCAGCGCTGTAAGTGCTGTGCAAACTGTCAGATCAGCGATCTGTGATGTCCCCCCCGGGACAAAGTAAAAAAGTTTAAAAAAAAATTCCACATGTGTAAAAAAAAAAAAAAAATTCCTAAATAAATAAAAAAAATATATATATTATTCCCATAAATACATTTCTTTATCTAAATAAAAAAAAAAATAAATAAAAGTACACATATTTAGTATCGCCGCGTCCGTAACGACCCAACCTATAAAACTGTCCCACTAGTTAACCCCTTCAGTGAACACCGTAAGAGAAAAAAAAACAGAGGCAAAAAACAACGCTTTATTATCATACCGTCAAACAAAAAGTGGAATAACACGTGATCAAAAAGACGGATATAAATAACCATGGTACCACTGAAAACGTCATCTTGTCCCTCAAAAAATGAGCCGCCATACAGCATCATAAGCAAAAAAATAAAAAAGTTATAGTCCTCAGAATAAAGCGATGCCAAAATAATTATTTTTTCTATAAAATAGCTTTTATCGTATAAAAGTGCCAAAACATAAAAAAATGATATATATGAGGCATCGCTGTAATCGTACTGACCCGAAGAATAAAACTGCTTTATCAATTTTACCAAATGCGGAATGGTATAAACGCCTCCCCCAAAAGAAATTAATGAATAGCTGGTTTTTGGTCATTTTGCCTCACAAAAATCGGAATAAAAAGCGATCAAAAACTGTCACGTGTCGAAAAATGTTACCAATAAAAACATCAGCTCGTCCCACAAAAAACAAGACCTCACATGACTCTGTGGACCAAAATATGGTTAGTTGAAACACACTAGTTATACCCAGATATCCTAATAAAATATACACAAATATAGCATAAAATTATATAATCATACAATCAAGATGCCTGGGGTCACCAAAAATGTGTCAAATGTTGTAGTATAACACTACAAAGAGTTGAAAAAGATCGTGCTTATAGCATGGAAGGGCCAAGAACAATACACAACAGAGAATATGAACAATTAAAACATTTTATTTATTATACGGTATACAACAATATATAATAAAATATATATTAAAACCATCATTTCATATACATGTGTGTAATATTCGTGCCCATACCTATTTGGCTGCCATTATATTTATTATACATATATCCATAAGGACTCAAAATTACTAAGACACTGTAAAAAAATATATATAAAAAATGCTAGTGCAAAAATTATTATGTGTAAGAGTTCCTAATATAATAAAATGCAACAATGTGCATATAAGGAGGGGAACAAGATAAAGTGCTATAAGTGAAAAAAAGTGCTAGGTGCAAAGAGAGCTTATAATTATAGAGTGGTATAATTGACTCCACAATTGAGATCACTTACTTCTGGATATAAAAATCAAGAGATGGACAGCCACTAGGGTATGGAGCACCCCGACGCGCGTTTCGGACGCATATCTCCTTCGTCATGGGGTGTATAAGCCTAATCAGTATCTGGGGTTTTCTTTTTATACTGCCATGATTATGTATGGCGCCGATGTCTGCAGCTGCAGTACATACGGCGCATGCGCGGCCTGAGTAACCCGGAAGTCAGAAACAGCCGCGCCACATGACCGGAAGCACAGGATGTGTACCTGGCGTTGCCAAGGGCACAGAAGCGCAGCAGCCCCGACCTCAGAATCCCGGCGGCGCATGCGCACAACCAGAGATGCGACATGAGCCCAATAAGCCTATAAAGAACAGGGGGAACTACATTATATTCCGCATGGTATATGTTTAATACAAACGGGGCAGAATCTTATAATTATATAAAATAGAGATATGCGTGTTTCTCATGATCCTGTGCGGTTATACGTGAGCATGTATCACGTGATCGCATCACATGGTCGGCACGTAGAATTAATTTAATTATGTGCTGCTCAGCTATATATAACAGAGTGACAGCCTTTTGAAAACATTGCCTAAGCATTTTAAAATGTTCCATAACTGTGATGCTTCTCTCTTGAAAGTTTTTGGTATTGATAAAATTGAGCTAAATGAGAGGGGTGGAAAAATTAGTACACCCCTGGCCAAACTTGAAACCAAATGGATTTGGTTACTTGACACAGTTGCCCTCAAAGGTTTGAACGAGAACCTAAGCTTTGCTCCATTCCTGTGATATTTGCTAGTAATTTTATAATAATATCATTTTATATGCTTCTCTTTTGTACGTAATTGATTGGTTTTTACATGTGTGGTTTTAGGTCTATATTTTCATTCTCTACAATTTTTAATTTTTAATAAAAAAATGTTTTATTACTTTTATCTATGTATATGTATCTGGTGATATAGATGTTAATTACCACTTCCTCTCTTCTTTTATTCTATATGATTAGATTGATACTTACCATCTTTATGTCCGTGCACTGCGGGATTGTTTGTCGGTCCTTTTGTGTGGTCTGGATCATTCGGCTGCTCGATGCTGTATGCGGATTCATTATGGATTCCCCTTGATGGTCGACTGTGTGTGGAGAAACCGTCTCCCCTGTAAAGGATTGGACACTCAGACGTGCAAGCAACTGTATCAATTTTTAAATTAATGATTATAGATATATATAAAAAAAATATGTGACACTCTATAATAGTGCATATAGCACAGTCCTGAAATCTGAAGGTCTATAATTTTTTACTTCTAACTATATGATCTGCCTTGTCTCCTCTATTTTTTGTTTTTTTTGTTTTTTTGTTTTTTCAGCCTAATTGTATAAGATGTGCATGTATTTTTCACGGCTGAATTTTGGTACTATAGCAGCGTGGGTTTTGGTCACGTGACTTGACTCTTTGCTGATGGAATATATTAATATTAGATATACAGTTATATTACTTTTTACTGCAGTTTTGTTATTAGAGCAGCAAAGATTTTGGTTACGTGACATGACTCTTCATTGATGGTATAGATCAATATCAAATGTGGATTACATTCTAAACTTTTTTTGTTTTTTGTGAACTATATATATTTTGTTATATTATTTTGCCGTTTATATTGCCACCTATATTATATAACATGGTCTAATGAGAATGTTGTCACTCTGTTATATATAGCTGAGCAGCACATAATTCTACGTGCCGACCATGTGATGCGATCACGTGATACATGCTCACGTATAACCGCACAGGATCATGAGAAACACGCATATCTCTATTTTATATAATTATAAGATTCTGCCCCGTTTGTATTAAACATATACCATGCGGAATATAATGTAGTTCCCCCTGTTCTTTATAGGCTTATTGGGCTCATGTCGCATCTCTGGTTGTGCGCATGCGCCGCCAGGATTCTGAGGTCAGGGCTGCTGCGCTTCTGTGCCCTTGGCAACGCCAGGTACACATCCTGTGCTTCCGGTCATGTGGCGCGGCTGTTTCTGAATTCTGGGTTACTCAGGCCGCGCATGCGCCGTATGTACTGCAGCTGCAGACATCGGCGCCATACATAATCATGGCAGTATAAACCCCCCCCCCAGATACTGATTAGGCTTATACACCCCCTGACGAAGGAGCTGTGCGTCCGAAACGCGCGTCGGGGTGCTCCATACCCTAGTGGCTGTCCATCTCTTGATTTTTATATCCAGAAGTAAGTGATCTCAATTGTGGAGTCAATTATACCACTCTATAATTATAAGCTCTCTTTGCACCTAGCACTTTTTTCACTTATAGCACTTTATCTTGTTCCCCTCCTTATATGCACATTGTTGCATTTTATTATATTAGGAACTCTTACACATAATAATTTTTGCACTAGCATTTTTTATATATATTTTTTTACAGTGTCTTAGTAATTTTGAGTCCTTATGGATATATGTATAATAAATATAATGGCAGCCAAATAGGTATGGGCACGAATATTACACACATGTATATGAAATGATGGTTTTAATATATATTTTTTTATATATTGTTGTATACCGTATAATAAATAAAAAAATTTAATTGTTCATATTCTCTGTTGTGTATTGTTCTTGGCCCTTCCATGCTATAAGCACGATCTTTTTGGACCAAAATATGGAAAAATTATAGGTCTCAAAATGTGGAGACGTAAAAACTTTTTTGCTATTAAAAGCGTGTGACAGCTGCCAATCATAAAAATCCGCTATAAAAAATGCTATAAAAGTAAATCAAACCCCCCTTTATCACCCGCCTAGTTAGGGAAAAATAATAAAATTAAAAAAATTTATTTATTTCTATTTTCCCATTAGGGTTAGGGCTAGGGTTAGGGCTAGGGTTAGGGCTAGGGTTAGGGTTAGGGCTAGGGTTAGGGCTAGGGTTAGGGCTAGGGTTATGGTTAGGGTTGGGGGTAGGGTTGGAGCTAAAGTTAGGGTTAGGGTTGGGGCTAAAGTTAGGGTTAGGGTTGGATAGAGTAGAAAAACTTGGCACTCAACTTGGTTATATAGATGGTATTGAATATGCTTTTTATTTCAAATAGCAGTCCCAACAAAATAAACGTTTCGGTCTGCCATAGACCTTCTTCAGTAGACCGACTGCTCAAGAGATAGGTGTGAAGTATGTCTCAGGATATAGTATAGATCCTTATTGGAAGGATACTAGTGGATCAAACAAGGACTGTAATAGTCGCTCAACTTTAGTTTTGGAGGATAGGATTGTTCAGAAGGGATAGATTTCCAATTGTGGTATGGCGTGGCTATTGCAGTACCACTCTATAGATAGATATACGCCAGGATAATACATCTAGTGTAGGCAGTGATAGAGTAGGGTAACCCAGTGGGTGAGGGCTTACACTATGTACCATGTATAAATTACGGCCACAAGACGTTATATGCATCAATAGTACTGCGATCCCCAGAATACTATGGAGTATGAGTGGGTCGTGCCATGCAGGAAGCGTACCTAAGTGTAGGGAGTTGCGTACGCCACACAACGCGGTATCCGCCGCTAGTTGCCACGATCTGCCAGCTGGCAGCTAGATGAGTTGAGGCTAAAATTAGGGTTAGGGTTGGGGCTAAATTTAAGGGTAGGGTTGGGGATAAAATTTAGGGTTAGGGTTGGGGCTAAATTTAGGGTTAGGGTTGGGGCTAAATTTAGGGTTAGGGTTAAATTTAGGGTTAGGGTTGGGGCTAAAGTTAGGGTTAGGGTTGGGGCTAAAGTTAGGGTTAGAGTTGGGGCTAAACTTAGGGTTAGGGTTTGGATTACATTTACGGATGGGATTAGGGTTGGGATTAGAGTTAGGGGTGTGTCAGGGTTAGGGGTGTGGTCAGGGTTACCATTGGGATTAAGGTTAGGGGTGTGTTTGGAATAGGGTTTCAGGTAGAATTGGGGAGTTTCCACTGTTCAGGCACATCAGGGGCTCTCCAAACCTGACATTGCGTCCGATCTCAATTCCAGCCAATTCTGTGTTGAAAAAGTAAAACAGTGCTCCTTCCCTTCCGAGCTCTCCCGTGCGCCCAAACAGGGGCTTACCCCAACATATGCGGTATCAGCGCACTCGGGACAAATTGGACAACAAATTTTGGGGTCCAAGTTCTCTTGTTATCCTTGGGAAAATAAAAATTTGGGGGGTTAAAAATCATTTTTGTGGGAAAAAAAGATTTTTTATTTTCATGGCTCTGCGTTGTAAACTGTAGTGAAACACTTGGGGGTTCAAAGTTCTCACAACACATCTAGATAAGTTCCTTGGGAGGTCTAGTTTCCAATATGGGGTCACTTGTTGGGGGTTTCTACTGTTTGGGTACATCAGGGGCTCTGCAAATGCAACGTGACGCCTGCAGACCAATCCATCTAAATCTGCGTTCCAAATGGCGCTCCTTCCCTTCCGAGCTCTGCCATGCGCCCAAACAGTGGTTCCCCCCCACATACGGGGTATCAGCGTACTCAGGACAAATTGAACAACAACTTTTGGGGTCCAATTTCTCCTGTTACCCTTGGAAAAATACAAAACTGGGAGCTGAAAAATAATTTTTGTGAAAAAAAAAATTATTTTCACGGCTCTGCGTTATAAACTGTAGTTAAACACTTGGGGGTTCAAATCTCTCAAAACACATCTAGATAAGTTCCTTAGGGGGTCTACTTTCCAAAATGGTGTCACTTGTGGGTGGTTTTAATGTTTAAGCACATCAGGGGCTCTCCAAACGCAACATGGCGTCCCATCTTAATTCCAGTCAATTTTGCATTGAAAAGTAAAATGGCGCTCCTTCCCTTCCGAGCTCTGCTATGCGCCCAAACAGTGGTTTGCCCCCACATATGGGGTATTGTCGTACTCAGGACAAATTGCACAACAACTTTTGTGGTCTAATTTCTTCTCTTACCCTTGGGAAATTAAAAAATTGGGGGCGAAAAGATCATTTTTGTGAAAAAATATGATTTTTTATTTTTACGGCTCTGCATTATAAACTTCTTTGAAGCACTTGTTGGGTCACAGTGCTCACCACACATCTAGATAAGTTCCTTAAGGGGTCTACTTTCCAAAATGGTGTCACTTGTGGGGGATTTCAATGTTTACGCATATCAGGGGCTCTCCAAACGCAACATGGCATCCCATCTCAATTCCAGTCAATTTTGCATTGAAAAGTAAAATGGCGCTCCTTTCCTTCCGAGCTCTGCCATGCGCCCAAACAGTGGTTTACCCGCACATATAGGGTATCAGCGTACTCAGGACAAATTGTACAACATCTTTTGGGGTCCATTTTCTCCTGTTACCGTTTGTAAAAGGGAAAGGTCTTTAAAGGGATAGTTTATGTTTGTGACGCCACCTGTGGTATTCGGCCAGGGTGACCGACGCTGCTTTAAGGGTTCTGCTGGGGTGATGTTATGGCAGCTAGATGGTATACCTTCCCACAGGTGAAGTATGTCCCCAGGGCTTCCCTGTGTATAGATGGTGGTATGATGAGAGGCGCAGAGAAGAACGAGGACACAAGGTTGCAGTCTCTTTACCTTTACTGAAGAATTCAGCATCCACATTCCAGGGCACTAGATCACGGGGCAGGCAGAGTCCGGTCAGGTTGGAGGCAAGTCCAGAGTTCCCTTGTCCAGGTGGAAATCAGTAGCCTTCCCTTGCGCTGTGGTGGTGTAGTCCCTTACTGCCTATGGCTTCACATAAGGGTGTCACAGATGTGGTGTTTCGTTCTCTCTGTCTCCCATAGAGGATAGGACAATACCCGTATGACTGGTGACTTGAGCCTGTTTATAGGGTCTCTTAGATAACCCGGCTCTGTAGGTGTCACTGTGCCTCCTGGGTGTAGGTGCGGACAGGTAACCTGCAATTAGCTGTCCTGCCAGTCTCTGAAATAAGGCGTAGAGGTCCTTACTCCCTCGGTGTTCCGGCTACCAGGATTTTGTGCTTCAGAAAGAGACAGCTTGACTGTCGATTTCCTTTATGCTCGCTGCAATACAGTTCTGCCTTCCAATGTCTCTTTCTGGGAGCTGCAGCTCTGAGGGCATGCACAGCTTCTTTAACCTACCATCCTCCTCAGACTCTGGTCTGGAACTAACAGAACTCCTGTCTGGAGCTCTGCCAGGAACTAACTAACTTTCCCTACAGACTACCAGTTATATATGGGGAGTGACCTAATAAATAGGAGCAGAAGCTCCCCCTGGTGGTCTGGAGTGTGAAATGTGCTGCATGTTTGTGATACCTGGATGCAGTTATCCTTCCTTGCCTCCAAACGTAGCATCACTCTCCCTGAGGAAAGCAATACCACTGCGACGACCAGGACCCTGGGGTGCCGCATCCTCCATTGCTGGCGTCTGCGGTAATCGTGCAGCACTCGGATGATATCTGAGTGCTGTCTGATGTTTCACATGCACCCATAGACTTGTGTGGGTACGCGTGATCCGATTCTTGGATGCATCTGCATTTGCAGCATGCTGAGATAATAATTGCAGATCTGCACTACGCCATATTATAACATTGGTCCGTGTACTAGCAGATAAAACATGGGATAGCACTCAGCCGTGTTATACGCCAGTGTCGGTATACTCTCAAAAGTAAAAAAATTCCCATTCCTACATTTTCTACTGGAAAATGACCACTATCTCGATGTTTGCGTTATTTTTAATCTTTGGCTGATTGGGTCTCTCCCTTTTCTACAGCTAGTATTACAAATTCAAAATGTTTTCCTCTGCAGGATTGATAAATGGGTTTGTGTCAATGATTTTCCTAACCAAGCACCTATAAAAAATAATAAATCCTCTGCACTTATTTTAATATCTTTCTTTTACTGCTTACAATGATTACTTCTGATTTTGTAATCAATATGAAATCAGACCTTCCAATGTTCCCTAATGGTACAGTATCTGCACTATTATAATCTTAACACCAACACATAATTACTATACAGACACCCCTTTTGCATACTCACTTATGAGAAATGACTTGAGTTACCGTATATCCTGGAGCCCTCGATGCTCTGCCTATAAAACATCATGTTATTGCTCTCATATCGGTATCCTCCCACATAATGCATATTTTAATGTCATTATGTATATTATTGATTCTGTATAAGGGAATAATGGTTGTCTAGAGTTCTATTTTTGTCAACTTGAAAATCTCTACCCAGGGGCACAGACACACCAGCACTCACCATGTATGGTCTATGCATGATATTCTGGTCTTAGCTACCTGAGAACTATGTGTCATTGTTCCTCTAGGCTATAGGATATTGGTGATTGCAAGGTTACATCGTATATGTTCAAACAGGACCCAAAGCCAAGCTTATTATTGCATTAGTCTTACTTGAACAAGAACCTGCATTGTTACAGTGAGTGGTTTGTCTCTTTCATATCTTACAATGAGGTTGTAATGCATAGGTGTGAAGGAGCAGTAATCAATGTAATACAGGATTCACTTGCCTACCATTGCTGTGTGTAACATCTTTGCACAATCCACACCCTTCTTCATAATAATCTCCAGACAATATCGGATTTCCGGGCCCAATAGAAGGAATGGTTTTGCCTTTTAATTGCATCATAAAATTGCGCCCTACATTAATAATGTAGTAATGTGCTGAAAAGGTGACACATATTTCCAAAATAAGAAAGCTTAACAATAGTGTGTGGTTCATTTTTCAATGTTGTTTTTTTGCAACTCTAATGCCGGCGCCAGTGCACGGTTCTCCTTCCTCCTCCATGCAGTAACGCTGACATACTCACTGCCTTGGCCATGTTGTCACCTTCCTGTCGCTTGGCACGTCCTCAGCGTGCTCTCTGCTTCCTGCCCCTGTGCAATGCGACGCTGTGTTTGCAAAGGCGCACCTAGTGCCCGTGCGGTCCCCTGTTCTTAAAGTGGAAGCACGAGTATTGTGTAGATACCCCCAGACATTAGCTGGGAAGTATTTTGTATAAATTGAATACTTTCCAGTAGGGAGGTGCCAAAGCAACGTTAATTACATAAGTGTGTTGGTGTCCTACTAGTGAGTTGTTAGGTCCCCTGGTCCGTGTGTGGCCAGTGCCTAAACCCAAACCCCGGGTCCTTATGCGGCCAGTGCCGGAACTCGAACCCCTAGTCCTTTTGCAGCCAGTGAACGAATCCGAACCCCTGGTACTTGTGCGGCCAGTGCCTGAACCCGCAACCATGATCCTTTTTTTGTGGCCAGGGCCTGAATCTGAAACTGCATCATTGGTACCTGAACCAGTTTCCGAGACCTGTGTGTCTGAACGTGTACCTATCCCTGCATTCCTCGTTGTCGGGACTGTTAACCAGTTCCCGAATCCAGTCCTGTCCTATTTGTGACGCCGTGTCAGTATCCATCCTAACCAAGGAGTACCTGAGGAGTAGTCTGAACGGAGCCTTAGTCCTTGTCCATGTTTGCATGTGTAACCCCTGGGGTCAGCAGCTGCAGTACCAAGGACTGCCTAGCAGTGGTATCTGGTGGCTATCTGCAGCTCAAGCCTGACTCTATCATCAGGAGCTCCAGTGAACACCAGGTAGCCGCTTAGCTACACACCTCTTAGTCAAGTCCGGCCCCATGGCACAGTGGGTCCACAAACCACGTGTGCCACCTGTGTGCATGATAATTTTGCATCTTATAGAGTTTGCATGGGTGTACATTCCCCACACATGTGAATACATACATACATACGAAACAAGTCTACATGACAAAACACAAGTACACACTACCCCTCCAACTTGGCTTTGACCCCATTTATAAGGTCTATCCTCCAGGTACATTCACGCATACCTCCACGACTAGCTAACCATCAACATCTTCTTAGGCATCAGCAACCCTTCCCATCAGGTTTGATCCTAACTGCCAACACCCCCTCATTGTTAAACTCCCCAAATGAATGGGCTAATGATGCACTCAGCTGTAAACTATCCCTGTGACTTGGACTATTCAATGAATGCTAATCCAAAAGTGACCTTAACAATATGTCAGCTCACAATCCTCTCTTTTGACACTACAGAACCTCTTGAGGTATACCTAATGACTATGGGTCTTCAAAAGTAATTCGGACAACCCATACTACAGCTTCTGCGTACCACTCTATCCATCTCGCTGTAAGCTTTCTCCAGCAAGCAGCCACTCTGGTCTCACTTGTCTTGTATCACTTGCATCACTAAGGAACCTGTCTTGGTGTTGGAACTGGACACACTGGACGACCATCGTACACTCTAGTAGGACAGTTCAATCCGGTCTCTGGATGCCATATTTATACAATCACATATTGAAACACATTCTTACTAGAGAAATCCACACTTAAAGACTATGATTGGCATTATGCAACAATGGATTCAAAGAAAAGAGCAGGCTTTGGGATGAGCTCACCCTTTTACACACACCGCCTAACAGCAATAAGGCTACGTTCACATTAGCGTTAAGCTAATGTGCGTCGGGTTTGCGTCGGCGACGCAGCGGCGACGCATGCGTCATGCGCCCCCTATACTTAACATGGGGGACGCATGCGTTTTTTATTGTTGCGTTGTGCCACACATGCGTCTTTTTTGCTGCAAGCGTCGGACCAAGAAAACGCAACAAGTTGCATTTTTCTTGCGTCCGATTTTCGGCAAAAACCGACGCATGCGTCGCAAAACGCAGCGTTTTTGCGTGCGTTTTGCAGCGTTTTTGCGTGCGTTGTGCGTTGCGTCGTCGACGCAGCGGCGCACAACGCTAGTGTGAACTTAGCCTTACAAGTACATATTGTCACTTCAGTGAAAAGAGATTTTAGCAGCTCTTTCATAGCTTACATAACCTTGTGCTGGGCTCAATAGGCGTGTGCTGCATGTGAAATATGAAACACCCATTGAGCAGCATATGGAAAACTAAGGCTGTGACAGGAACAACAGCTCCATAGAAACTCGCAGCGTCCACCAGTGGAAGCAGCAGTGTGTGATCACTCAGCTGACAAGTGATCTCCGAATTGTCAGCATCTCATTGACTGGGCCTGTACTGCAGGTTTTTCAGGTACCTGTGTTTGCTCACTTTTTACACAACAATGTGCGACAAACAAGTAGGCGTCATCTCACAAGCCAGCCAAACTACTAAAAAGCCTCTTAGTACACCGCCGCTCTTTATGAAATCAAGACGCGCTGGCTGAGTGAGTAAGAGCTGTTCCAGGAGACATATTCTCTCAATATGTAAGTAGATGCTTCTTCTGCACAGTTCTAGGCTCAGGCAGAAAGGATTGTTGTATGGGGAGTGTGGTGGTTAGCAGTAGACTAAAGTTACAGAAAAATTCTCCAGTTTTTCTCAAGTTCAATTTTTTCAATTCACATTTCTGTAATATCGTTGAAATTTTATTTTGACAAATATGGGAAAATATGCCTGTGCAGCACAGTTCAGTATATCGGAAACTAATGTTAGTAGGAAAAGGGAATAGTCCTGCTTTGTGTGCTATAATGAAGACTCATTTTATATATTTGCTGTACTGAGAAATATGCCCAGGAAAACTGAGCACTTAAGAGATGTCATATAGAGGTCACAATGTCATTACATGATTACAGCAGCTTTCGTGTAAAGTTTGCAGCACTGGGGTCCTGGGTACAAATCCCACCAAGGACAACATCTTCAACGACTTTGTATGTTCTGGAGTTTGCGTGGGTTTCCTCCAGGTTCTCCGGTTTCCTCCCACACTCCAAAGACATACTGAGAGGGAATTATTTAAACATGCTATGGGATGTAGAGTTTCCCTTTTATATATGTTTGACTTCAAATAAGCGATTGACTAGACATGACTTACAAGGCGACCAAACCGACCAAGCACTACACCTGCATGGAGTTTGTTTCTGCACGATTTTCCCCCTGGATACTTTAGTTTCCTCTCACATTCCAAATATACTTTTAATTGGCTTCCTATGCTATTGGACATAGTGTGTTTTGTAAAAGATGGGGAAATAAATGGTAAGCTCTATTGTGGACAACAACTGATGATAGTCTTAGTACAGCACTACAGAATAAGCTTGTGCTATATACAGTAAGTATTATTATTTATATAATAATAAGTGAATGGTAATTCACCATGTTTGAAGGGACAATTAGATGGAAAAACACTGATCTTATAACTAAGGACAAAATAATATACAACTACTGCAAAGCAAACTGCACTATTTATTAAAACGCATTGATAGAAACCAAACTTATAATAAACTATGTAATAAATGGTGTACTGGACAGTTAAACACTGTCATTCACAGGTCATAATACTACTATACAAAGTACCAAACACTAGTAATCTAGAGTGAAGTTAAGGCAAAACATGGTAATAATAGTAATAATATATTATATTTTCTTCTGTAATAAACTTTTTTAACATACGAAAATTATTTTCTGCCCTGTTCTTACTAGTTAGGTGTGCTGAAGACATAAATATCAGTGAAAGTATTTCTTTCTTAATTCTGAAATCTTTTTCTCTTTCTTTTTGACAGAATTGGTTTATTAAGATGTTCCTTAAAGGGGTTTTCCCACAAAGAAAGTTAATTTTAATCAACATTTTAATCAATAGATCTTGGAATAATAATAAGTTCGACAATTGGATGTATATAAATAAAACTAGATTGTGGCCCGATTCTAACGCATCGGGTATTCTAGAATATGCATGTCCACGTAGTATATGGACAATGATGATTCCAGAATTCGCGGCAGACTGTGCCCGTCGCTGATTGGTCGAGGCAACCATTATGACATCTACGTCGATACTGTGCCCGTCGCTGATTGGTCGAGGCGAATTCGCGGCAGACTGTGCCCGTCGCTGATTGGTCGAGGCGACCTTTATGACATCACCGTCGCCATGCTGTGCCCGTCGCTGATTGGTCGAGGCCCGGCGGCCTCGACCAATCAGAGACGCGGGATTTCCAGGACAGACAGACAGACAGACAGAAAAACCCTTAGACAATTATATATATAGATGTTCCTGTGCTGAGATAATCTTATAAATGTGCCCTTGCTGTGTACTGTGTAATGGCTGTGTCTGACCATACAGGAACATGGTCTGATCATACCACAGCTCCTGGGCAGGGGAGGAAGCAAGAGAGTATACAGACATTGCTACACAGGATCACAGCTGATTCTTTCTATGAGGTAAAACAAACAGGCAGGGAAATGTTTCACAAAAAAATTAGCTATGATCCCCTGCTGTAATATCTGTATACGTTTTGCTTCTCCCCTGTACAGGAGCTGTGATATGATCAGACAATGTTCCTGCACGGTCAGACACAGCCATTACACAGTACACAGCAGGGGCACGTTTATAAGATTATCTCAGCACAGGAACATTTTATTTATACACATACACATCCAATTGTGGAACTTATTATTATTCCAAGATCTATTGATTACAATGTACGCTGTTTATGGGGAAACCCCTTTAAAGAAACGGGCATGCTACATAGTATGGAAAGCCATCTTCAGTTGTAGAGTTCATAGAATATCCTCCATTGCTTAGAGATGTATAATAATTGCTGAATAAAGTAAAAGTAGTGTATGGAAATTCACAAACAGAAATATTTTAGTAAAAGTTGTCTTTACGAAAACATTTATAGAGTAGACAAACCTACTGGAGAAATTTTGTAACACTCCCAACCAAAATGATCATCAATGAAATCTCCACAATGCAACGTGTAAAGACAGGTTTCATCAAGAGCAGGAGGGATGGTAATGTTTTGATGGCTTTGTTCATTAAGAATAAACTTGGAATTTGGTTTGTGACTCATACCATGTTCAAGTATTGGTAACTGTAGCCGCCTTTGTAAATCTGATATATTTGTGCTTTGTTGTGCATTGTATATGATGCATAACATTTGCAGGGGTGTCAGATTCATATTCACTGAGGGCTATGTTAGCATTATGGTTGCCCTCAAAGGGCCGCTCTTAATTGTAAGGGCTCATGCAGGTGTCCGTGCAACACAGTATGAGCACAGACTGCAATGCATGGACTGGCCAGGGCCTGTAAAACAGCCGTCCCTGGGTATTAGGGTTGAGAGAGCTGTCACTGGCTACTATGGATAAGACCTCTGTCCCTGTGTAGTTGGGCTAAGAATGCTGCCCCTGGGTAGTAGGGATAACAACACTGTTACTGGGTAGTAGGGCTAAGAACACTGCCCCTGGGTGGTAGGGATAACAAAGCTGTCCCTGTGTAGTAGGGGTAAGAACTCTGTCCCTCGGTATTAGGGATAAGAGAGCTGTTCATGGGAACTAGGGCTAAGAGCGCTATCCCTGGGTTGTAGTGGTCAGAGAGATGTTCCTGAGTAGTAGGGCTAAGAAAGCTGTCCCTGGGTAGTAGGGCTAAGAGACCTGTCCCTGGGTATTAAAGCTAAGAGACCTGTCCATGGGTAGTAAGGTGAAGAGTACTTTCCCTTGGTAGTAGGGAAAAGAGAACTGTTCCTGGGAAGTAGGGCTAAGAGCGCTCTCCCTGGGTAATAGGGTTAAGAGTTTTGTCTCTGAGTAGCAGGACTAAGAACGCTGTCCCTGGGTGATAGGACTAAGAACTCTGTCCCTGGGTAGTAGGGCTAAGAGTGTTGTCTCTGAGTAGCAGGACTAAGAACACTGTCCCTGGGTAGTAGGGCTAAGAACTCTGTCCCTGGGTAGTAGGGATAAAAGCTGTTCCTGGGAAGTAGGGCTAAGAGCGCTATCCCTGGGTAGTAGTGGTAAGAGAAATGTTCCTGAGTAGTAGGGCTAAGAAAGCGGTTCCTGGGTAGTAGGGCTAAGAGAGCTGTCCCTGGGTAGTAGGGCTAAGAGAGCTGTCCCTGGGTAGTTGGGCTAAGAGAGCTGTACCTGGGTAGTAGGAATAGGAGAGCTGTTCCTGGAAGTAGGGCAAAGAGCACTATTCCTGGGTAGTAGGGCTAAAAAGCTGTTCCTTGGTAGTAGGGCTAAGAGAGCTGTCCCTGGGTAGTAGGACTAAGAGTCCTTGGCCTGTGGGCCTTGAGTTTGACACCCTTGATTTACACTGTGCTACCAAAAGGTACCTACAATTCACAAATAAGGTATAGCATATATAATGTACCCAATCAATCAGATCTTATGATCAGATTGGTTTGTCTAGGCAACACTGCAGTTTCTTTATTGCTGTCAGTTAAAGGAGAACTCTCCCTTTGATAGCAATGATGTGTCTATGTGTAATGAGTGCAGTAAAAATACCACCACCCTCCAAGACAGCACACCACAAAAGTTAAAGGAAATTCAGGACTATAAAGCTCTCAATATACCCTCGTACTCTGGGGACTGTCCCCGTCTTTTTAAATACGACTCATCTTCATACAACGACGTAATGAATAAGGCCTGGATAGGCCGAAATGTCTACGATTTAATATAGTCGCTTTTGTAACGTGCTCTGTTTTTTTCCTGCAATCTGCCCATTTTTTTGATTCTCCACTGAGTTTAATAAATGTTTTTTCTTGCATCACCAAAATTAGAGTGTGCGGTGAATTCTAATTACATTATCAAGTCAATGAATAGTCATCATCACCAATATTCTGCTGTTTTTCCAAGCCACATCCAAAGAATGAGTTCAGTTCTACTTTGTAATGTCGAAATATGTCACATGATCAACCCCACTGACTTATAATAGGGTCAGTCAGGTTCCATTGTGGTGGTCTTCATTTTGACATAGAGAATATCTCTGTATGATTCTCTAGTCTTCCGATCAAATATTAAGGAATTTGTGATTGAGAGAACTGATAAAGTCTCTAATACACTCCCTAAGAAATATTGGCAGAGGGTTTAAAGAGCGGCATTTACTGATGTCCTTTACAAATAGATAAAATAGAAATTTTTCTAATTGAAAAATAACTCTTCATTTGGTGGAAAAAAGTACAAAATGACTTAAAATATCTTTAAAAATTATGGGGCCTGTTCATGAAAGTTTCATCTGCATCAAACACTTTAAAAAGTCGCAGACGTTTAACTCAACACTAAGTTGCACAAAATTTTGCAACTTTTGACATTTTTATACAACTGCCGACCAGCTCCACCAGAAGGCGTAGAGGGCTCCTGAGGATGTCAGGACATAGGAGAGCTAGGTAGACTCATCGGAAGAATACAGTTGCTACTTACAACAATATAAATGCTGTGAATTGCCTTCTACAGGGTTTTGATATATTATTTCCTCATTATAATACTTAATAATGTAATATCCTTTTCAATAATATCTTAGTTTAACTGTTCCAAAGAGCAGTTTTTACTAAACCTATTCTATAGTAAACTATACTGACGGAATATGTAATACAATCAGCCCTGCAGATTTCCAGTTACCAGTAAGAGTAAAGACGCTCCGATTACCCTTTGTACATACAATTAGCCCTACAACACTTGACTGTACATGGAAAGTATTTTGTTACGTGGGCATTCCATGTCATCGCACAGCAAGTCACAGTCTGTGAATGTATGGAGCAGCATCAGATATGGGACATGTCAAGCTAAGCTCTACTGGGAAGAATTGGAGCATTGACCTGTAAAAGACACAATGAAAAGTGTTACATCATCAGTTTCCATATAACACACTGAATGTGTAACAGACGGCTCTTCTCAATTCACTGAGAAATTAGAAGCAGAAGACAACAATTTTGAGAATTAGGGGTTTTTGTCTCACAAAGTTCATTTTAGACCCTTTTCTGGCACTGTCAGTTTATAGAAGATGATTTCCTCTTCCGATGAACAACAATTGTAACCCAGAGCAGCCAGTGGCTACAAAAAGCGATTCTTGCTGCGGAAGACCCAGGACATCCATTAATTACATAGTAATTCACATTAATTACAGTCATCACATGAATTTCAATGAGGACCAAGTAAAATTGAATTTCCTCTTTGGTGGCAATGCAAAAGTGCACACATGCTGACACTGTACCCTAAGGATTACAGCTGATCGGTCAGGGTCACGAACAAGACATCCTGTGACTTATTTATTCTCAAAAAGTGATTGTTCGAGGTAGACAACCTCTTTAAACTGATAACCATTCACACTTACATCTCATGAAAACAACCTACACTGTAAAGGTATGTGCACATGTTCAGGTTTTTTCGCGATAAAAACGCTATAAAAACTCATTAAAAACGCATACATTATGCATCCTATCATTTAGAATGCATTCTGCAATTTTTGTGCACATAATGCGTTTTTTTTCCTTGAAAAAACGCATCGCGGTAAAAAAAGCAGCATGTTCATTAATTTTGCGGTTTTTTCGCATTTTTGCCGCTATTCTATGCATTGGGAAAAAACGCAAAAAAACCCACATCAAAAATGCATCAAAAACGCGGTAAAATCGCTGTAAAAACGCATGCGGATTTCTGGCAGAATTGTCCGTTTTTTGTCAGGAAAATTTCTGCCAGAAATCCTGACGTGTGCACATAGCCTTAAGAAAGGCACCCTCTATCAGGTAATTGCACAGATCTAGTTCCCCACATCCGCAGATGCATTTACCACACAGTATTACATGCTGTCCAAGTTATTTACCATGTAATGCATAGAAAGGCCAAGGGCACCAGGACAGGAGACACTCTAGTGCCCATGTGCTCTATAGTCTATGAATCTAATGGTGACTGTGTCACTCACTCATCTGCATGAAGGGCACAAAGTACAATTACAGGCATATTTACATGGCATAATCTGCTCAAATTGAGTACTAATCTACAATATGGGAAGTCAGACAGCACTTGTGTGTGTCACAATTCCATTGGTCAGTGTGTCTTGGATGCAGTCACTGACAGCTCAGTCGTCCAATCTAGTACAGGGCCGGGTTGAGCTGTCGGTATTTTGAGTGACAGCTCGCCATCTAATCGGAGACTGGTAGATGCTGAGCTTCCATAAGGTGTTCACTGTTCCTAGTGATTACTCACCTACTTACCTAATCTAATAGCTGCCAGTCATAGCTCTCAGCTCTGTGTGGCTTGTCCTTTGTGCCTTGAACTCTGAATTCTAATAATTTGTTGTCAGACCCTGGATTGGTCTATTGACTAACCATTTGTAAAACCCCTACTGTCTTGATGCACCCTGACCTTGGAATTCTGACTCTGTACTGTGACCTGACTATACCGTTTGCCTTACCCCTCTGTATATGACAAGTCCTCTTGGTATCTGACCCCGGACCTCTTGACTACCTAAGCCTCATAGCTTTTCTGTGAGTAGTGACTAGCATCACAGTGTGTTTCTATTTCCATGGAGATATTATTGATATTTGAATTACATGATTGAGTGGATGTGCTGCTGACAAGAATGATTTTTATGTCCACATAAAAGCTGTGATTACATGTCATTTATTTGATTGGGGACATGGAGGCTTAGACTGGCCCACAGGGGAACAGGTGGGCTACTGGCAGGAGTTGGCAGCACATCTCCCTAAATAATCTGCGTATGGTATGTTACACTTAATGCAACATGTATAGGCAAGGGTAGGAGCTCATCATTCATTTAACATTCTAACCATGTTATTATTATATGGAAACATACGCAAATTTGTGAACAAGTATACAGGTAATATTGCATGTAATTTAACAGTGGCCTGCCATAATCAATGTCACTAGTGGATCCTTGACACTCCAGTATGACACTGGGAACATGTATACATGGGGCACTAATCCCTAACAGATGTTTCATGCTGTATCCTCACTCCATATATATGGGTCTTTATTATGCATCTTACCATACTGTATTCTATTAGATTTGTAGTTAATCAGGTGATGTGTACCGCACAGGTGCATTACATACAGATGTAATTCCAAGATGGAATGGAACTTTCCACTTAGTCAGTTGCTCCTTGTCCGAACTATTACTGCTTCCATCTCAAGGAGATATAGATTGGAGACAGCGATTTCTAGATTTCTGAAAACAGCCACAGGCGTCTCTTAATCTTTTATCACCTAAAATACTTCAAAATCAAATAAATATCAAACCAACAATATATATATAAATATTTTTGTAATTGCAGTCCTATCCGGTACATGAACATTGCCATTAAAGATGAGTTCCCATCAAAAAGAAACCTGTGAAAATGAAGACAACGGCCTGAGCAAGGAGCAGATCGAAATACTGGAATATAATTTCACAAAAGTGTGCAAACACCCAGAACATACTACTCTTATGCTTATAGCAGCTGAAGCTGGACTGACAGAGCAGGAGACAGAGGTATACGCAATACTGCTGCAGGGCCATAATGACAATGCTCCATAGTCCCTTAGTATGTCTTTGTAAGTACGTATTTGTATTTTGTATACAGCGCATAGTACAATATATAGCAAAAACTTATACCGCTATGCAACTGAAGATACTAATGAGCACCGACGGTCGGTTACTTGTGTCACAAAGTTCAGTAGCACACTTGCAGCTTATGAAATACTACATCTGCTAATTCATTCTTGTGCAAGGGATTATGAAAGCCAGATTGCATTATGTTTTTCTCATGTAATGGGAGATTGACATATATATATACTCATGCACATGTATATACAGTGTGTATATATATATATATATATATATATATATATATATATATATACATACATACACTGGGGGAAATAAGTATTTGATCCCTTGCTGATTTTGTAAGTTTGCCCACTGACAAAGACACGAACAGTCTATAATTTTATGGGTAGGTTAATTTTAACATTGCGAGATAGAATATCAAAAATAAAACCCAGAAGATCACATTGTATAAATTATATAAATTTATTTGCATTTTGCAGTGAGAAATAAGTGTTTGCTCCGCTACCAACCATTAAGAATTCTAGCTCCTACAGACCAGGTAGGCCGGCGTCACACTGGCGTGTTTTACGGACGTATGAGAGGTGCAGAAAATATGGATTGCATACGGTACAATGATTCTCTATGGCCCTGCTCCTATCTGCCGTATTTTATGGATCCGTATTATACGGTCTTGTACGGCCGTAGAAAATCACAGCATGCTGCGTTTGTCAGCGTATTGCGCAAAAAATCCACCAATGAAAGTCTATGGGGGCGAGAAAATTACGGATTACACACGGACCATGCGTGTGACTTGCGAGTTCTCTAGAAAAGCCGGCAATTCAGTGCGGTGTACAGTAAAATCACACTGACAGAATAGAATAGAATAGGTAGAATAAATGTGTACACATAGAATACACATAGAATAGGTATATATATATATATATATATATATATATATATATATATATATATATATATATATATATATGTCAGTGAGACACATATACACTATGTTCCAAATTATTATGCAAATGACGTTTTTCTTGGATTTTCCTAAATGGTCGGTACAAATGACAGTCAGTCTAATAAAAGTCATCACCCGTTAGATTGTACATCGAATTTTATTGAAGAAACCTCCCAATGATAACAGGATAATCTCCAAAATGAATGAAACCTCACAATGCACTGTTCAAAATTATTAGGCACAGTGGAATTTCTAAACATTTGATTTGTTTTAACCCCTTAGTGACAGAGCCAATTTGGTACTTAATGTCCGAGCCAATTTTTACAATTCTGACCACTGTCACTTTATGAGGTTATAACTCTGGAACGCTTTAACGGATCCCGCTGATTCTGAGACTGTTTTTTCGGGACATATTGTACTTCATGATAGTTGTAACATTTCTTCGATATTACTTGCGATTATTTATGAAAAAATGGAAATATGGTGAACATTTTTTAAATTTTGCAATTTTCAAACTTTGTATTTTTATGCCCTTAAATCAGAGAGATATGTCACACAAAATAGTTAATAAATAACATTTCCCACATGTCTACTTTACATTAGCACAATTTTGGAAACAAATTTTTTTTTGTTAGGGAGTTATAAGGGTTAAAAGTTGACCAGCAATTTCTCATTTTTACAACACAATTTTTTTTTTTAGTCATTTTTTGAAGTCATTTTGAGGGGTCTATATGATAGAAAATAACAAAGTATGACACCATTCTAAAAACTGCACCCCTCAAGGTGCTCAAAACCACACTCAAGAAGTTTATTAACCCTTTACTTGCTTCACAGGAACTGAAACAATGTGGAAGGAAAAAATGAACATTTAACTTTTTTTGCAAACATTTTAATTTAGAACCATTTTTTTTATTTTCACAAGTGTAAAAACAGAAATGTAACCATAAATTTTATTGTGCAATTTCTCCTGAATACGCCAATACCCCATATGTGGGGGTAAACCAATGTGTGGGCGCACCGCAGATCTTGGAAGAGAAGGAGTGCCGTTTCACTTTTTCAATGCAGAATTGGCTGGAATTGAGATCGGATGCCATGCCATGTTTAGAGAGCCCCTGATGTGCCTAAACAGTAGAAACCCCCCACAAGTGACCCCACTTTGGAAACTAGACCCCTTATGGAACTTATCTAGATGTGTGGTGAGCACTTTAAACCCCCAAGTGCTTCACAGAAATTTATAACGTAGAGCCGTGAAAATAAAAAATCCTTTTTTTCCTAAAAAATGATTTTTTAGCCGGCGATTTTTTATTTTCTCTAGGGTAACAGGAGACATTAGACCCCAAAATCTGTTGACCAGTTTGTCCTGAGTACGCTGATACCCCATATGTGGGGGGGGCACTGTTTGGGCACCCATCAGGGCTCGGAAGGGAAGGAGCGCCGCTTGGAATGCAGACTTTGATGGGATGGTCTGCAGGCGTCATGTTGCATTTGCAGAGCTCCTGATGTACCTAAACAGTAGAAACCCCCCACAAGTGACCCCATTTTGGAAACTAGACCCCCCAAAGAGCTTATCTAGATGTGTGGTGAGCACTATGAACCTTAACTGCTTCACAGTATTTTATAATGTAGAGCCATGAAAATAAAAAAAATCATATTTTTTCCACAAAAATGATATTTTCACCCCCAAATTTTTACTTTCACAAGGGTAACAGGAGAAATTGGACCACAAAATTTATTGTGCAATTTATGCTGAGTAGGCTGATACCCCATATTTGGGGGTAAACCACTGTTTGGGCGCATGGCAGAGCTCAGAAGGGAAGGAGCGCCGTTTTGGAATGCAGACTTTGAAATGGTCTGCGGGCGTTATGTTGCGTTTGCAGAGTCCCCGATGTACCTAAACAGTAGAAACCCCCCACAAGTGACCCCATTTCGGAAACTAGACCCCCCAAGGAACTTATCTAGATGTCTGGTGAGAACTTTGAATGCCCAAGTGCTTCACAGAAGTTTATAATGCAGAGTCGTGAAAATAAAAAATATTTTCTTTTTCCACAAAAAAGATTTTTTAGCCCCCAAGTTTTAATTTTCACAAGGGTAACAGGAGAAATTGGACCCCAAAAGTTGTTGTCCAATTTATCCCGAGTATGCTGATGCCTGATATGTGGGGGTAAACCACTGTTTGGGCACACGGCAGAGCTCAGAAGGGAGGGAGCACCATTTGACTTTTTGAGTGCAAAATTGGCTGTTGCGTTTAGAGACCCCCTGATGTACCTAAACATGGAAACCCCCCAATTCTAACTCCAACCCTATCCCCAACACACCCCTAACCCTAATCCCAACCCGATCCATAATCCTAATCACAACTCTAACCCCCAAAACACCCCTAACCCTAATAAAAACCCCAAATGTAACCCTAATGCCAACCCTAATCCAAACCCTAATCCCAACTCTAACCCTAACTTTAGCCCCAACCCTAGCCCTAACCCTAACTTTAGCCCCAACCCTAACCCTAGCTCTAACCCTAATCCTAGCCCTAAACCAAGCCCTAACCCTAACTCTAAGGCTATGTGCACACGTTGCAGATTTTGCTGCGGATCCGCAGCGTTTCCGCAGCTGTGGGTCCGCAGCAGTTTCCCATTAGTTTACAGTACAATGTAAACCTATGGGAAACATAAAACGCTGTGCCCATGCTGCAAAAAAAACACGCGGAAAAGCAGCGGTTTACATTCCGCAGCATGTCAATTCTTTCTGTGGATTCCGCAGCGGTTTTACACCTGCTCCACAATAGAAAACCTCAGGTGTAAAACCACAGGAGAATCCGCACAAAAACCGTGGTACATCCGCGATAAATCCGCAGGAAAAATGCAGCGTTTTGGCCCTGCGGATTTATCAAATCCGCTGCGGAAAAATCCGCAGAGAACCAATCTACGTGTGCACATATCCTAACCCTAACCCTAACCCTACCCCTAACCTTAACCCTAATCCTTCCCCTAACCCTACCCTAACCCTTCCCCTAACCCTACTTGGAAAATAGAACTGCATACATTTTTTTATTTTATTATTTTTTCTTTACTAAGGGGGTGATAAAGGGGGGGGTTATTTACTGTTTTTTTTATTTTGATCACTGTGATAGGATCTCACAGTGACCAAAATAAAACAAGAGGAAGATTCTTCCTCTGCCGGCCGGCAGATCATGGCGGGCGCACTGCGCATGCGCCCGCCATTTTCTTACCGGAGCAAGAAGCTGGAGGACCCAGGGACACCGGTAAGTATAACAGGGTCCCCGAATCCCCCTATTTCTCTGTCCTCTGATGTGCGATCACATCAGAGGACAGAGAATGACATCGCTTTTTTCTTTTTTTTTGCGGTCGCCAGTAAACAGTTAATTACAGGCGATCGTAAAACAGGGGTCGGTAAAAACCGACCCCGATCATGTTTTTTGGGGTCTCAGCTACCCCCGGCAGCCGAGACCCCAAAGATCTTCCGGGTGCCGGGCAGCGGGCGCACTGCACATGCGCCCGCCATTTTTTTCCCAGAAAAAGATGGCGGCGCCCATCAGGAGCCACGAGGAGCACCGGGGGAGATAGGTAAGTATCGGGGGGCGATCGGGAACCCCATTTCTCTGTCCTCCGATGTGCGATAACATCGTAGGACAGAGAAATTAAATGGCAAATCGCGTTTTTTGTTGTTGCGACCGCCGGTAAACGGTTAATTACTGGCGATCGCAACTTGGGGGTCGGTAAACCCCCCCCGAATCATGTTCTCTGGGGTCTCGGCTACCCCTGGCAACCGAGACCCCAGAGAAAATCCGACTCTGGGGGGCGCTATTCACTTTTTCCACAGCGCCGTTAATTAACGGTGCTGTGGTTTAAGTACCCTTAACTGCCGCCGTCAAAAGGCGTATCGGCGGTCGTTAAGGGGTTAAAGAACTGAAAATGCTAATTTGTGGAATTTGCAGCATTAGGAGGTCACATTCACTGAACAAAAAAGCTATTTAACTCCAAAACATCCCAACAGGCCAAGTTACATGTTAACATAGGAGCATTCTTTGATGTCACCTTCGCAATTCTTTCATCCATTGAACTTGTGAGTTTTTGGAGAGTTTCTGCTTGTATTTCTTTGCCTCCCAGAGCTGCTGTTTTGATGAAAACTGCCTCCCACCCTCATAGATCTTTTGCTTGATGATACTCCAAAGGTTCTCTATAGGGTTGAGGTCAGGGGAAGATGGTGGCCACACCATGAGTTTATCTCCTTTTATGCCCATAGCAGCCAATGACTTGGAGGTATTCTTTGCAGCATGACATGGTGCATTGTCATTCATGAAGATGATTTTGCTCCTGAAGGCACGTTTCTGCTTTTTATACTGTGGAAGAAAGTTGTCAGTCAGAAACTCTATATACTTTGCAGAGGTCATTTTCAGACCTTCAGGAACCTTAAAGGGCCATACCAGCTGTTTCCCCATAATTCCGGCCCAAAACATGACTCCTCCACCTCCTTGCTGACATCGCAGCCTTGTTGGGACATGGTGGCCATCTACCAACCATCCACTACTCCATCCATCTGGACCATCCAGGGTTGCTCGACACTCATCTGTAAACAAGACTGTTTGAAAATTAGTCTTCATGTATGCCTGGGCCCACTGCAATCGTTTCTGCTTGTGATCACTGTTTAAGGGTAGCCGAATAGTAGGTTTAAGCACCACAGCTAGCCTTTAAAGGATCCTACACCTTGAAGTTCGAGGGACTCCAGAGGCATCAGCGGCTTCAAATATCTGCTGCTTTGTAATGGTATTTTGGCAGCTGTTCTCTTAATCCAATGAATTTGTCTGGCAGAAGCCTTCCTCATTATGCCTTTATCTGCATGAACTCTGTCTGTGCTCTGTTTCAGTATTATTGAAATCCACCGCACTCCCTGTGTGGAATATCTTAGAAACAAAAGGATTTTTTGAAACTTGCTAATTTATTCAAGTGGAAAACAGAAATCAATCAAATGTGACAGATCACATAATAGGCACTTATTAAACAATCATACAAGCGACTCAGTGTGATTTTCGACCCTCCTGGGTCTTACTCTAAAGTCGCACTTAATCCAGGATTTATGAGTGGCTCTTATGGTAACGAGGATGTTATCCCTGTAGTGTCAAGGGACAGGTACAGTCTTTTTGATACCAAGTATGGCCTAATAGTTGATTTTTCTCTGAGTATGACCTTGTTGAGGAAAAATCTTTAAATGAGAAGGTGTGTCCAAACTTTTGGTCTGTACTGTATATTAAAAGTATTATTATTACAGACTTACCAAAGGGACCTGGTTGATTCATCATGAATGAGAGTACTGGTCACACTTGTAAGGTACGAGATTAGCAAAGGGGTTTTCCAGATATTGATATTGAGGTGCTATCAATCGGTAGAGGCCAGCAACTGTTTGCAGCACTGTCAGAGGTTGGATGTAAACAGTGTATGGAGCTGATCACCAGGAAAAGTTCCCAGGCTCGAGTTCATATGAGTTCATCCAGCAGAGGGCGCATCACCGCAACTCGAGGTAACTATAGGACATTCCCCTGCATTCCATTCATTCACAAAGTTTTACAGACAGGAGCACAGCTGCATTAGCAGAGCTCCTGGGTGTAAAATGATTTAACCCCTTCAGATGGATTTACAGCGTGGGACAAGATTGATCGACGGAAGGTATGGAATATTGTTGTTTGTTTTATTAAACTTTATTTCAGGTGACAAGGGTCTTCAGGGGGATTGAGAGTATAATAAAATATTAAAACACCCTGTGTCTTTATTTCATTAAAATACTTTTTAATAATGTGTGTGTGTTTTATTAACAATTTCATACTATTGGATTAATAATGGATAGGTGTCATAATTGACGCCTCTCCATTATTAACCTGGCTTAATGTCACCTTACAATAGCAAGGTGACATTAACCCTTCATTACCCCATATCCCACCGCTACAGGGAGTGGGAAGAGAGAGGCTAAGTGCCAGAATAGGCACATCTTACAGATGTGCCTTTTCTGGGGTGGCTGGGGGCAGATGTTTGTAGCCGGGGGGGTCCTATAACCATGGTATCTCCCTAGGCTATTAATATCTGCCCTCTGTCACTGGCTTTCCCACTCTGGCGGAGAAAATTGCACGGGAGCCCACGCCAATTTTTTCCGGGATTTAACCCTTTAATTTAATAGCTAGACACCCCAAATTTTACACAGAGACACTTGTTACATTAGTAAAGAGGAATATGTAAAATAAGAAGGGATATGAGATGGTTTACTGTATGTAAACCATGTCTCATATACTGTCGGGTTTGTGAAGGAGAGAGCAAAAGCCGGCAATTGAATTGCTGGCTTTTCTGCTATCTAGCGCTGAATGAAATATAAATATATATATACACTGTGTTCCAAATTATTATGCATATTGGATTTAAGTGTCATAAAAATTTAATTGTTTTGTTTTTCAAATAAACTCATGGATAGTGTTGAGCATTCCGATACCGCAAGTATCGGGTATCGGCCGATACTTGCGGTATCGGAATTCCGATACCGAGATCCGATACTTTTGTGGTATCGGGAATCGGTATCGGATCCATATTACTGTGTAAAATAAATAATTAAAATAAAAAATATTGATATACTCACCTCTCCGGAGGCCCCTGGACATCACCGCTGGTAACCGGCAGCCTTCTTTGCTTAAAATGAGCGCGTTTAGGGCCTTCCATGACGTCACGGCTTTTGATTGGTTGCATGCCGCTCATGTGACCGCCACGCGACCAATCATAAGCCGTGACGTCATTCTCAGGCCCTAAACTCCTCATTCTAGGAATTTAGGACCTGAGAATGACGTCGCAGCTTGTGATTGGTCGCGTGGCGGTCACATGAGCGGCACGCGACCAATCAGAAGCCGTGATGTCATGGAAGGCCCTAAACGCGCTCATTTTAAGCAAAGAAGGCTGCCGGTTACCAGCGGTGATGTCCAGGGGCCTCCGGAGAGGTGAGTATATCAATATTTTTTATTTTAATTCTTTATTTTACACAGTAATATGGATCCCAGGGCCTGAAGGAGAGTTTCCTCTCCTTCAGACCCTGGGAACCATCAGGATACCTTCCGATACTTGGTGTCCCATTGACTTGTATTGGTATCGGGTATCGGTATCGGCGATATCCGATACTTTTCGGGTATCGGCCGATACTATCCGATACCGATACTTTCAAGTATCGGACGGTATCGCTCAACACTACTCATGGATAGTATTGTGTCTCAGGGCTCAATGGATCACTGAAATCAATTGTAAACACATGTGATAATTAGCTTTCCAGGTGATTCTAATTAAAGAAAAACTACTTAAAAGTAATGTTCCACATTATTAAGCAGGCCACAGGTTTCAAGCAATATGGGAAATAAAAAGGATCTCTCTGCTGCTGAAAAGCGTTAAATAGTGCAATGCCTTGGACAAGGTATAAAAACATTAGATATTTCAAGAAAACTTAAGAGTGATCATCATACTGTGAAGAGATTTGTGACTGAAACAGAGCACAAATATATATAATTTGGCCTGCACTCTAACTTTAGATCGGGGTGCTGGTGAGACAGACCGTAAGGTCTAGTATCAGTATTATTGAAATCCACCGCACTCCCTGTGTGGAATATCTAAAGGTACCTTCACACTGAACAACTTAACAACGATAACGATAGCGATCCGTGAGGTTGCAGCGTCCTGGATAGCGATATCGTTGTGTTTGACACGCAGCAGCGATCAGGATCCTGCTGTGATATCGCTGGTCGGAGCTAGAAGGCCAGCACCTTATTTCGTCGCTGGATCTCCCGCTGACATCGCTGGATCGGTGTGTGTGACACCGATCCAGCGATGTCTTCACTGGTAACCAGGGTAAACATCGGGTTACTAAGCGCAGGGCCGCGCTTAGTAACCCGATATTTACCCTGGTTACCATTGTAAATGTAAAAAAAAACAAACACTACATACTCACCTTCTGATGTCTGTCGCGTCCCCCGGCGTCCGCTTCCCTGCACTGTGTCAGCGCCGGCCGGCCGTAAAGCAGAGCACAGCGGTGACGTCACCGCTCTGCTTTAGGGCTGGCGCTGACACAGTGCAGGGAAGCAGACGCCGGGGGACGTGACAGACACCGGAATGTGAGTATGTAGTGTTTGTTTTTTTTTACATTTACAATGGTAACCAGGGTAAACATCGGGTTACTAAGCGCGGCCCTGCGCTTAGTAACCTGATGTTTACCCTGGTTACCCGGGGACTTCGGCATAGTTGGTCGCTGGAGAGCTGTCTGTGTGACACCTCTCCAGCGACCACACAATGACGAAACAGCAACGCTGCAGCGATCGGCATCGTTGTCTATATCGCTGCAGCGTCGCTTAATGTGACGGTACCTTTAGAAACAAAAGGATTTTTTGAAACTTGCTAATTTATTCAAGTGGAAAACAGAAATCAATCAAATGTGACAGATCACATAATAGGCACTTATTAAACAATCGTACAAGCGACTCAGTGTGATTTTCGACCCTCCCGGGTCTTACTCTAAAGTCGCACTTAATCCAGGATTTATGAGTGGCTCTTATGGTAACGAGGATGTTATCCCTGTAGTGTCAAGGGGCAGGTACAGTCTTTTTGATACCAAGTATGGCCTAATAGTTGATTTTTCTCTGAGTATGACCTTGTTGAGGAATAGCAGCGGTGCATCAGCGTCTTGCTGCTGTTTGCATATGCGATTTTAATAGAAAGTTGGTATGTCACTGGAGACAACCTTATTTGCAGGTGCCAATGTATCAGCCTTAAATTGCGGGTAAGTTGTATGTAGTTTAATGGATTTGCCAGTTCTGGATAAAGTCCCACAGGACGCAGGAGCGCTATCCCCCATCCACTAAGGGTATTAAGCCTACATGTCCACCAGCAAGACGCAGATGCGCCGCTGTTACCCCTCTACAAGGCTTTATCCAGAAGCTCATCAAGAGAATGCCAAGAGTGTGCAAAGCTGTCATCAAAGCAAAAGGTGGCTACTTTGAAGAACCTAGAATATAAGACATATTTTCAGCTGTTTCACACTTTTTTGTTAAGTATATAATTCCACTTGTGTTAATTTATAGTTTTGATGCCTTCAGTGTGAACGTACAATTTTCATAGTCATGAAAATACAGAAAAATCTTTAAATGAGAAGGTGTGTCCAAACTTTTGGTCTGTACTGTACATATATCAAACAATTGCACCGTGTTTCCCGAAAATAAGACTTGCCCCGAAAAAAGCTCCTGATCGCAAGCGTTCTTTCTGCTTCCGATCACCATGGGAGCCAACCGATGTTGGGTGGACCTGACAGTGATGCAGATTTGTGTGTGAGAGACCATCCGCTTGCCAACTCTACTGTAATTGTTTGGGGTCTGGTGAGTGAGATTCTTTTGGGGGTAAAGCAATATTAGCAATCAGTCCAAGTTCATAGAGAATAATAATTGTAAATTTAAGTAGGTAATTTAAACCATAGTAAATACACTATGTACCCACCAGTATATGACTGGTGTCTATGGTTCTGCACCATAAAACCAGCAGATAAGAAAATGTGCAACGGAACCAATAACACTGGTCAACAGCATTTTTGGTGCCAAAGATATTTCATCGAATTTAGGGTATTTTTGGGGTGCTGATTCTGAATATGTCATCAGTTTTGCCAGATTGGCTCAAGTTTTTGAGATTTTTGGTATCTTATTTATAGCACTTGTTGGTAAATGCGACGCATCATCTCATTAATTTCTTTGGATTAGTACTTGAACTGAGCAGTTCTCAATATAGTTTTGTGTTAATTAGTGTTCTAAAAGTTTGTTCATAGCTTGATTTTTGCACTAACTTTATGTTGTTGTCTGTTTTCCAGTGAAAAGCATGAACTCATCAAGAAGAAGTTGTCTTAACGATCCAGACTCATTCTGTTACATTTGTGGTGAATACACACTGCCAAAACATAGAAGAAACATAACAGACTTCGTAAAAAAAGTGTAAAAAAAAGTGTATTTTGCCTATTTTGGGGTTATGCTTGGGGACCAAGACAAGTTTTGGGCACCACACATAGTGTGCAAAGCATGTATCGAATTATTACGAAAATGGAGCAAAGGACAAAGAAAAAGCTTCAAATTTGGTGTTCCAATGGTGTGGAGAGAGCCAAAAAATCATCATGATGACTGTTATTTATGGTAAACACAGGTACAGGCACATCTTCACAATGAGGGACAGGCCTTCTTGCAGATTCCATGTTACTCCCATTTTCGTTTCTTATGCTTATTGAATCCTTGCACTTGCACTGCACAGAAATAACAGTCATCATGATGATTTTTTGGCTCTCTCCACACCATTGGAACACCAAATTTGAAGCTTTTTCTTTGTCCTTTGCTCCATTTTCGTAATAATTCGATACATGCTTTGCACACTATGTGTGGTGCCCAAAACTTGTCTTGGTCCCCAAGCATAACCCCAAAATAGGCAAAATACACTTTTTTGACGAAGTCTGTTATGTTTCTTCTATGTTTTGGCAGTGTGTATTCACCACAAATGTAACAGAATGAGTCTGGATCGTTAAGACAACTTCTTCTTGATGAGTTCATGCTTTTCACTGGAAAACAGACAACAACATAAAGTTAGTGCAAAAATCAAGCTATGAACAAACTTTTAGAACACTAATTAACACAAAACTATATTGAGAACTGCTCAGTTCAAGTACTAATCCAAAGAAATTAATGAGATGATGCGTCGCATTTACCAACAAGTGCTATAAATAAGATACCAAAAATGTCAAAAACTTGAGCCAATCTGGCAAAACTGATAGCATATTCAGAATCAGCACCCCAAAAATACCCCAAATTCATTAAAATATTTTGGACACCAGAAAAAAAAATTTTTTTTGTTGACCTGTGTAATAGGACTAACACAAAATTTATTAACAAAATGTAGATAAAATACAATTTATTGAAAAATGCTAATTAAAATGTAAATATATCAATTACCCAGTAGATGGCACCACATAACAACAACTAATTTATCAAATGATAAGACCTACAATTTCCAAAAGGAACTGATACCACATCTATTTGTTATATACATGTTAGGTAAAATTCCTTTTGGAAATTGTATGTCTTATCATCTGATGAATACTCCACTCAGGGTTACTATGGTATTTTATATGGTCATACCTTTTCCTATTTATTTGCTATGTGGTGCCATCTACTGGCTGACTGATATATTTATATTTTAATTTGCAGTTTGAAAAAAATTGCATTTTATCTAAATGTTGTTTGGGGATTGTTGTTCATGGAACATAAGACATCCCCTGAAAAATAAGCCCTGTGGCAAAGAATTAGACCCCATCTTATTTTCGGAGAAACACGGTATTATGGATTTGTTTATACCTTTTATTATTATTTACAGACCCCTGCATATTTCTCCACACACATTGTCTCATAAAATGTTACAAAAATAAAATGTGTCTGGCTGAAGTCATGACTGCCATCTTATCTCCTGAGCTGTGAACCGGGTGGTACCAGCCTTCATGGCTTTTACAAATAACTAAAGGCACTTTCCTCGGATTGTCATGTGGCCCACTTGTCCTACTCATTGAACAGTAGGCTACACATAGGAAATAAACAGATTACACTTACTCGCAAACAGTTAATATGCAGGCAATAGATGCTCTTTGTACAGTTGTATTATCGGGCTGCAGTTTGCTCTTTCTGCCTTTCCCTGGAAGACCTTGAGGATACATAAAGGCATCAATTGTGTCTCTCCTTTCAGTAGGGAGGGAAACTGATACATTAATGGGTAACAGTGGACATCACCCGGCATCCATCCTCACACTGAGATGCTTGTTCCTGTATTGGCATGAAATCTCGTTTTTAGAAAATCGCTGTCTAGCGCTGCATCTTTCTGCAAGCAATGAATGTTTTATTATTAGTTTATCGAACATGCTAAGGGTATATTTATTTCCTTAAATAAATGTTTGCCACCAGCTATATTACAAAAGAAGTAAACAGAGGCATATATAGAAATCATGGGGTCCCATAGCAGAAGTCCTATTTGCCCCCCCTCCCCAAAAAATAGAATATTTGTGGGAGTCACAGAAAAGCACATCTCACAACCCGTTTTGTGACCCCTATAACGTTTGATGACAACAAACACAATATGGTACCCCCACAGTGAATTCTTCCACAGAACACTCAACACATGCAGCAGCACCCGCAAAGTATGATACCAGAACAGTGATCACAACACAGTATGGTGCCCCCACAGTCCCTTGCACACAGTATGATGACCCCGACACAGCCCTCAACACAACAAGATGTCCCTCACACAGCTCTCCATACAGCATTATGGCCCTCCATACAGTATACTAGTTCTCCATACAGTATAGTGGTCCCCACAACCCTCCACAGAGTATAAAGGCCCCTACATAACCTTCCACATAATACCGTATAATGAGCTCCACACAGTATGATATACCCCACACAACCTTCCACAGGGTATGATGCCCCCTACATCACCTTCCATATAATATAATCAGCTCCACACAGTATGATCGACCGCACACAACCCTCCACACGGTATAATGTTCCATTCACATTATAATAACCCCCACTAGCCCTCCAAACAGAATAATGGCCCCTACATAACCCTTGAAACAGTATAAAGGCAGTCACACGGCCCTACAAACAATATAACTGACCCCTCAAAGCCCTTCAAACAGTATAATGGCCCCACATAGCCCATCAAATAGTATAATGGCCCCCACATTGGCTTCCAAACATATACAGTAATGGTCCCCATATAGCCCTCCAAATAGTATAATGGCCTCCCACACAGCCCTCCAAATAGTATAATGGCCTCCCACTTAGCCCTCCAAATAGTATAATGGCCTCCCACACAGCCCTCCAAATAGTATAATGGCCTCCCACTTAGCCCTCCAAATAGTATAATGGCCTCCCACTTAGCCCTCCAAATAGTATAATAGCTCTCACATAGCCCTCCACGTAGTATAATGGCACTCACAAAGTATTCATTGATTAAAAAAACTGAAAAAATACATCTCCCAGATGCCCCCTCCAGTCTCTGCTTCACGTGGTCTGAAGCTCTGCCTAGCTCTGCACGGAAACATCAGACACACAGGGAGAATGATAAAGCATTTATGAATTTCATATATTCACACTTCCATGTGTCGCAGTCAGAGCATGGACTGGTTGCAGATCTGACCTGAATTTGTCTGATTCATGCATATGAAGCTGTTGCGTTTGCCTCAGGTGAACCGTAGCCGGTCTCTGCATGGCCTATGGCGCACAGACGTGTGAATGTACCCTTACTTAAGGACACACAGCCTGTAGTATATCTCTCATTATATCAATGGCCAGAATTTACTGTGTGATCTTCAATATGGTCCAAATTACATACTGTCTTCACATCTGAAAGCCAAATGTCTTTGAAGACAATTCTGCATTGTGCAGTTTAGATTTTACCTGACTCTAATTTGAATGTGGAGTGCGCTTCACACAACCCCAATCTAATAGATGTTTATAGGGTGTAAAAATCATGTGTCTAGAGGCACATGAGAAAGGAAGGGGAAGAGGAAAGGTGTCCCTCAGCTCATGGTGTAGCGTGCTGTGCATGTCACTGTAAGGTGGCGTGGGGAGGTGTCTGTTGCTCCCCGGCACGTTACATGAAAGTGGATGTGTGGACTTCTGCTATGCAGGGCACATATAACTGATGTTGCTGTTTTGCCAGTTGCACCGTTCAAGGAGGGAGACTACAAATCAAAAATAAACTTTTTACTGAATGGGAACTTGAAAAACAGAGATAACCACCGAATGCTGGAGTCCAAGAAATGGTGTGAAAGAAATTTATTTTATTGTGTTGAATACAGAAACAAGTGAGGTAGGGGTGGGTGGAACCAGGAAGAAAACAAACACATCACAAGGGACAATACATTTTACAAGATATAGTTAGCAGCAGCAAGATATAATATATTAACCCCTTAGCGACAGAGCCAATTTGGTACTTAATGACCGAGCCAATTTTTACAATTCTGACCACTGTCACTTTATGAAGTTATAACTCTGGAATGCTTTAACGCATCCTGCTGATTCTGAGATTTTTTTTTTTCGTGACATATTGTACTTCATGTTAGTGGTAACATTTCTTCGATATTACTTGTGATTATTTGTGAAAAAAATGGAAATATGGCGAAAATGTTTAAAATGTTGCAATTTTCAAACTTTGTATTTTTATTCCCTTAAATCAGAGAGATACGTCACAAAAAATAGTTAATAAATAACATTTCCCACATGTCTACTGTACATGAGCACAATTTTGTCAACAAATCTTTTTTTTGTGACGGAGTTATAAGGGATAAAAGTTGATCAGCAATTTCTCATTTTTACAACACCATTTTTTTTAGGGACCACATCACATTTGAAGTCATTTTGAGGGGTCTATATGATAGAAAATAACCAAGTGTGACACCATTCTAAAACCTGAACCCCTCAAGCTGCTCAAAACCACATTCAAGAAGTTTATTAACCCTGTACGTGCTTCACAGGAACTGAAACAATGTGGAAGGAAAAAATGAACATTTAACTTTTTTTTGCAAACATTTTACTGCAGAACCATTTTTTTTATTTTCACAAGTGTAAAAACAGAAATGTAACCATAAATTTTGTTGTACAATTTCTCCTGAATACGCCGATACCCCATATGTGGGGGTAAACCACTGTTTGGGCGCACTGCAGAGCTTGGAAGAGAAGGAGCGCCATTTGACTTTTTCAATGCAGAATTGGCTGGAATTGAGATCGGACGCCATGTTGCGTTTGGAGAGCCCCTGATATGCCTAAACAGTGGAAACCCCCCACAAGTGACACCATTTTGGAAACTAGACCCCTTAATGAACTTATCTAGATGTGTGCTGAGAACTTTGAATGCCCAAGAAGCCACAGAAGTTTATAATTCAAAGTTGTGAAAATCAAAAATATTTTTTTTTCCACAAAAAAGATTTTTTAGCCCCCAAGTTTTTATTTTCACAAGGGTAACAAGAGAAATTGGACCCCAAAAGTTGTTGTCCAATTTGTCCTGAGTAGACTGATACCCCATGTGTGGGGGGACCACTGTTTGGGTGCACGGCAGAGCTCAGAAGGGAGGGAGCACCATTTGAATTTTTGAGCGCAAAATTGGCTGTTGCGTTTAGAGACCCCCTGATGTACCTAAACAGTGGAAACCCCCCAATTCTAACTCCAACCCTAATGCCAACACACCCCTAACCCTAATCCCAACCCAATCCATAATCCTAATCACAACCCTAACGATAATCACAACCCTAACCCCAAAACAACCATAACCCTAATCAGAACCCTAAATCCAACACACCCCTAATCCTAATCTCAACCTAACCTCAAACCTAACCCTAATCCCAATACACCCCTAACCCTAATCTCAACCCTAATCTTAACCCTAATCCGAAACCTAACCCTAATTCCAAACATAACCCTAATGCCAACCCTAATCCAAACCCTAACCCTAATCCCAACTCTAACCCTAACTTTAGCCGCAACCCTAGTCCTAACATTAGCCCCAACCCTGTTATGACCCCAATGGCGAGGGTCTCAGAGGAACGTGGAAGTCTGCAGAATACAAAAATCCAGCTCATAGGGCAGTGGTAACTGGGTTGACCATATATCTACTCCTAACGCCAACACTAGAAGTAGCCGGGGATCATTCCTACGTTGATTCTAGATGACACGCGCCAGCCGGAGAATCTAGCTACCCCTAGTAGAGGAAAACAAAGACCTTTCTTGCCTCCAGAGAAGGGGACCCCAAAGCTGGATAGAAGCCCCCCACAAATAATGACGGTGAGGTAAGAGGAAAAGACAAACACAGAAATGAACCAGGTTTAGCACAGAGAGGCCCGCTTACTGATAGCAGAATAAAGAAAGGTAACTTATATGGTCAACAAAAACCCTATCAAAATCCACACTGGAAATTCAAGAACCCCCGAACCGTCTAACGGTCCGGGGGGAGAACACCAGCCCCCCTAGAGCTTCCAGCAAAGGTCAGGATATAGATTTGGAACAAGCTGGACAAAAATACAAAACCAAAACAAATAGCAAAAAGCAAAAGGCAGACTTAGCTGATATAACTGGAACCAGGATCAGTAGACAAGAGCACAGAAGACTAGCTCTGATAACTACGTTGCCAGGCATTGAACTGAAGGTCCAGGGAGCTTATATAGCAACACCCCTAACTAACGACCCAGGTGCGGATAAAAGGAATGACAGAAAAACCAGAGTCAAAAAACTAGTAACCACTAGAGGGAGCAAAAAGCAAATTCACAACAGTACCCCCCCCTTAGTGAGGGGTCACCGAACCCTCACCACGACCACCAGGGCGATCAGGATGAGCGGCATGAAAGGCACGAACTAAATCGGCCGCATGAACATCAGAGGCGACCACCCAGGAATTATCCTCCTGACCATAGCCCTTCCACTTGACCAGGTACTGAAGCCTCCGCCTGGAGAGGCGAGAATCCAAGATCTTCTCCACCACGTACTCCAACTCGCCCTCAACCAACACCGGAGCAGGAGGCTCAGCAGAAGGAACTACAGGCACAATGTACCGCCGCAACAAGGACCTATGAAATACATTGTGAATAGCAAACGACACAGGAAGATCCAGACGAAAAGATACAGGATTAAGGATTTCCAATATCTTGTAAGGCCCAATAAAACGAGGTTTAAATTTGGGAGAGGAGACCTTCATAGGAACAAAGCGGGAAGAAAGCCATACCAAATCCCCAACGCGTAGTCGGGGACCCACACCGCGGCGGCGGTTGGCAAAGCGCTGAGCCTTCTCCTGTGACAACTTCAAGTTGTCCACCACATGATTCCAGATCTGCTGCAACCTATCCACCACAGAATCCACCCCAGGACAGTCAGAAGGCTCCACATGACCCGAAGAAAAGCGAGGATGGAAACCAGAGTTGCAGAAAAAAGGCGAAACCAAGGTGGCGGAACTAGCCCGATTATTAAGGGCAAACTCGGCCAACGGCAAGAATGTCACCCAATCGTCCTGATCAGCAGAGACAAAACACCTCAAATAAGCCTCCAAAGTCTGATTGGTTCGCTCCGTCTGTCCATTAGTCTGAGGATGGAAAGCAGACGAAAACGACAAATCAATGCCCATCCTACTACAAAAGGATCGCCAGAACCTGGAAACGAACTGGGATCCTCTGTCTGACACAATATTCTCAGGGATGCCGTGCAAACGAACCACGTTCTGGAAAAACACAGGAACCAGATCGGAAGAGGAAGGCAGCTTAGGCAAAGGAACCAAATGGACCATCTTGGAGAAGCGATCACATATCACCCAGATAACGGACATGCCCTGAGATAGCGGAAGATCAGAAATGAAATCCATGGAGATATGTGTCCAAGGTCTCTTCGGGACAGGCAAGGGCAAGAGCAAACCGCTGGCACGAGAACAGCAAGGCTTAGCTCGAGCACAAGTCCCACAGGACTGCACAAATGACCGCACATCCCTTGACAAGGAAGGCCACCAAAAGGACCTGGCCACCAGATCTCTGGTGCCAAAAATTCCCGGGTGACCTGCCAACACCGAGGAATGAACCTCGGAAATGACTCTGCTGGTCCACTTATCCGGGACAAACAGTCTGTCAGGTGGACAAGACTCAGGCCTATCAGCCTGAAATCTCTGCAACACACGTCGCAGATCCGGAGAAATAGCTGACAAGATAACTCCATCTTTAAGAATACCAACAGGATCAGCGACTCCAGGAGCATCAGGCACAAAGCTCCTAGAAAGAGCATCGGCCTTCACATTCTTTGAGCCTGGTAAATACGAGACAACAAAATCAAAGCGGGAGAAAAACAATGACCAGCGGGCCTGTCTCGGATTAAGGCGTTTAGCAGACTCGAGATACATCAGATTTTTGTGATCAGTCAAGACCACCACACGATGCTTAGCACCCTCGAGCCAATGACGCCACTCCTCAAATGCCCATTTCATGGCCAACAACTCCCGATTGCCCACATCATAATTTCGCTCGGCAGGCGAAAACTTCCTAGAGAAAAAGGCACAAGGTTTCATAACAGAGCAACCAGGGCCTCTCTGCGACAAAACGGCCCCTGCCCCAATCTCCGAAGCATCCACCTCAACCTGAAAGGGAAGTGAGACGTCAGGCTGGCACAAAACAGGCGCCGAAGTAAACCGGCGTTTCAACTCCTGGAAAGCCTCCACGGCAGCAGGAGCCCAGTTAGCTACATCGGAGCCCTTCTTGGTCATATCCGTCAAAGGTTTCACAATGCTAGAAAAATTAGCGATAAAACGACGGTAGAAGTTAGCGAAGCCCAAGAACTTCTGAAGACTCTTAACTGACGAGGGCTGAGTCCAATCAAGAATAGCTCGGACCTTGACTGGGTCCATCTCCACAGCAGAAGGGGAAAAAATGAACCCCAAAAAGGGAACCTTCTGTACACCAAAGAGACACTTTGAGCCCTTGACAAACAAAGAATTTTCACGCAAAATTTTAAAGACCAACCTGACCTGCTCCACATGCGAATCCCAATTATCAGAAAAAACCAAAATATCATCCAGATAAACAATCAAAAATTTATCCAGATACTTCCGGAAAATGTCATGCATAAAGGACTGAAAAACTGAAGGCGCATTGGAGAGCCCAAAAGGCATCACCAAGTACTCAAAATGACCTTCGGGCGTATTGAATGCGGTTTTCCATTCATCACCTTGCTTAATGCGCACAAGGTTGTACGCACCACGAAGGTCTATCTTGGTGAACCACTTGGCACCCTTAATCCGGGCAAACAAGTCAGACAACAGCGGTAAAGGATACTGAAATTTGACAGTGATCTTATTTAAAAGCCGATAATCAATACAAGGTCTCAAAGATCCGTCCTTTTTTGCCACAAAAAAGAATCCCGCACCAAGAGGGGAAGAAGACGGACGAATATGTCCTTTCTCCAGAGACTCCTTGATATATGAACGCATAGCGGTATGTTCAGGTACCGACAGATTAAACAGTCTTCCCTTAGGAAATTTACTGCCTGGGATCAAATCTATAGCACAGTCACAGTCCCTATGAGGAGGCAGTGCACTGGACTCAGACTCACTGAAGACATCCTGATAATCAGACAAATACTCCGGAACTTCCGAAGGCGTAGAAGAAGCAATAGACACAGGCAGGGAATCCCCATGAATACCACGACAGCCCCAACTTGAGACTGACATAGCCTTCCAGTCCAGGACTGGATTATGGGTCTGTAACCATGGCAGCCCTAAAACAACCAAATCATGCATTTCATGTAAAACCAGGAAACGTATCACCTCGCGGTGTTCAGGAGTCATGCACATGGTAACCTGTGTCCAATACTGCGGTTTATTTGCTGCCAATGGTGTAGCATCAATACCCCTAAGAGGTATAGGATTTTCTAATGGTTCAAGAGTAAAACCACAGCGCTTAGCAAATGAGAGATCCATGAGACTCAGGGCAGCACCTGAATCTACAAACGCCATGACAGGATAAGATGACAGTGAGCAAATCAAAGTTACAGACAGAATAAATTTAGGTTGCAAATTACCAACGGTGACAGGACTAACAACCTTAGCTATACGTTTAGAGCATGCTGAGATAACATGTGTAGAATCACCACAGTAGTAGCACAAGCCATTCCGGCGTCTATGAATTTTCCGCTCATTTCTAGTCAGGATTCTATCACATTGCATTAAATCAGGTGTCTGTTCAGACAACACCATGAGGGAATTTGCGGTTTTTCTATCACATTGCACCGAATTAGGTGTCTGTTCAGACAACACCATGAGGGAATTTGCGGTTTTGCGCTCCCGCAACCGCCGGTCAATTTGAATAGCCAGTGCCATAGTATCATTCAGACCTGTGGGAATGGGAAAACCCACCATAACATTCTTAATGGCTTCAGAAAGGCCATTTCTAAAATTAGCGGCCAGTGCACACTCGTTCCAATGTGTCAGCACGGACCATTTCCGAAATTTTTGGCAATACACTTCAGCCTCGTCCTGCCCCTGAGACATAGCCAGCAAGGCCTTTTCTGCCTGAATCTCAAGATTGGGTTCCTCATAAAGTAAACCGAGCGCCAGAAAAAACGCATCAAGATCAGCCAATGCCGGATCTCCTGGCGCCAGCGAAAAAGCCCAATCCTGAGGGTCGCCCCGTAAGAACGAAATAACAATTTTTACTTGCTGAGCAGAATCTCCAGATGAACAGGGTCTCAGGGACAAAAACAATTTACAATTATTCACGAAATTCCTAAACTTAAACCTGTCTCCGGAAAACAGTTCAGGAATCGGTATTTTAGGTTCTGACCTAGGATTTCTGATAACATAGTCTTGTATGCCCTGCACACGAGTAGCCAGCTGGTCCACACTTGTAATCAAGGTCTGGACATTCATGTCTGCAGCAAGCATAGCCACTCTGAGGTAAAGGGGAAGAAGAAAAAAAAAAACTCAGAATCTTCTTTCTTATAATCCCTCTTCTGCAATGCATTAAACATTTAATCAGGGCCTGGCAAACTGTTATGACCCCAATGGCGAGGGTCTCAGAGGAACGTGGAAGTCTGCAGAATACAAAAATCCAGCTCATAGGGCAGTGGTAACTGGGTTGACCATATATCTACTCCTAACGCCAACACTAGAAGTAGCCGGGGATCATTCCTACGTTGATTCTAGATGACACGCGCCAGCCGGAGAATCTAGCTACCCCTAGTAGAGGAAAACAAAGACCTTTCTTGCCTCCAGAGAAGGGGACCCCAAAGCTGGATAGAAGCCCCCCACAAATAATGACGGTGAGGTAAGAGGAAAAGACAAACACAGAAATGAACCAGGTTTAGCACAGAGAGGCCCGCTTACTGATAGCAGAATAAAGAAAGGTAACTTATATGGTCAACAAAAACCCTATCAAAATCCACACTGGAAATTCAAGAACCCCCGAACCGTCTAACGGTCCGGGGGGAGAACACCAGCCCCCCTAGAGCTTCCAGCAAAGGTCAGGATATAGATTTGGAACAAGCTGGACAAAAATACAAAACCAAAACAAATAGCAAAAAGCAAAAGGCAGACTTAGCTGATATAACTGGAACCAGGATCAGTAGACAAGAGCACAGAAGACTAGCTCTGATAACTACGTTGCCAGGCATTGAACTGAAGGTCCAGGGAGCTTATATAGCAACACCCCTAACTAACGACCCAGGTGCGGATAAAAGGAATGACAGAAAAACCAGAGTCAAAAAACTAGTAACCACTAGAGGGAGCAAAAAGCAAATTCACAACACAACCCTAACCCTAACTTTAGCCCCAACCCTAACCCTAACCCTAAATTTAGCCCCAACCCTAACCCTAGCCCTAACTTTAGCCCCAACCCTAACCCTAGCCCTAAATTTAGCCCCAACCCTAACCCTAACCCAAACCCTAAATTTAGCCCCAACCCTAACCCTAAATTTAGCCCCAACCCTAACCCTAAATTTAGCCCCAACCCTAACTTTAGCTCCAACCCTAACCCTAACCCTAACTTTAGCCCCAACCCTAACCCTAACCCTAATTATAGCCCCAACTCCTCTAGCTGCCAGTCGGCAGATCATGGCGGGCGCACTGCGCATGCGCCCGCCATTTTCTTACCGGAAGAAGAAGCCAGCGGCCAGGAGATGACACAGGAGGACCCAGGGACACCGGTAAGTATAACAGGGTCCCCAAATCCCCCTATTTCTCTGTCCTCTGATGTGCGATCACATCAGAGGACAGAGAATTACACATTGCTTTTTTTTTTTGCGGTCGCCAGTAAACAGTTAATTACCGGCGATCGCAAAACAGGGGTCGGTAAAAACCGACCCCGAACATGTTCTTTGGGGTCTCGGCAACCCCCGGCGGCCGAGACCCCAAACATCTTCCGGGTGCCGGCCGGTGGGCACACTGTGCATGCGCCCGCCATTTTTTGGCCGGAACAAGATGGCGGCGCCCATCGGGAGCCACGAGGAGTACCGGGGGAGACAGGTGAGTATCGGGGTTCTATTGGTGGCGATCGGGAACCCCATTTCTCTGTCCTCTGATGTGTGATCACATCGGAGGACAGAGAAATTAAATGGGAAATAGCGTTTTTGTGTTTTTTTGCGACCCCCGGTAAACGGTTAATTACCGGCGATCGCAACTCGGGGGTCGGTAAAAAAACCCCGAATCATGTTCTCTGGGGTCTCAGCTACCCCCGGTAACCGAGACCCCAAAGAAAATCCAGCTCTGGGGGGCGCTATTCACTTTTTCCACAGCGCTGTCAATTAACGGCACTGTGGTTTAAGTACCCTTAACTGCCGCCTTTAAAAGGCATATTGGCAGTCGTTAAGGGGTTAAATGGATAGTAAACTGCCTATGTGCAAAGTTGCAGGCATGCGGCCTGATAGTATCAGTTTATATGTATAATTAATGTCTTGATGCTGTGTAGGTAAAACAAAACAATAAGAGGTGGTAAATATGTGCAGGTATAGGTGAGAGGACAAGGGTAGAGAGATAAAGTGCCAATGCAGAAAGTAGTTGAAAGTGTTTTGGCTGAAGATATTTAAAACACCAATAGAAAAGACATGATTATGAAAATAGTGCAATATGCATACATAGTACATAGGTGGTAGATGAATCCTCTCATAGGTACCTGATGCACATGCAGAGAGTCCCTTTGATGCGCCCTCCCCGACGCGCATTTTGACGTCTGCCTTCATCAGGGAGCCATTTTTTTCATGTGTACTTTGCCCTTGAGGCCTCTATTTAACCTGAATGGGAACTTGGTAGATAATATATACAAGAGATAGTGGGTACACAGTCTTATGAACATTTCCTTAACAACTAAAAGCATTTTTCACAACTCCCTTCCTTCTTTTCTCTTTTGTATCTTCAGCTTTCTTCTTTTCTCTCTATTGGTCCTCTTTTTCCATTGTTTATCACTAATTCACCACAACCCAGATCAACACTACAGTCCTGGTTAGGAAGAGTCATGTTGTAATAATTATAGGGGATAACTCAGGAGACTCTTTGCGTGGAACAAGACAACTACAGGACACAGTTTTATAAGTGGTAAAGTCTATATTATCACACGGTGATTCAAACAGGTGCAGAGAGAAACTCAAGTCCACAACACTTGGTGTAAATATTAAACGCAGCTTAGCAGTCTATAGGAAACTTCAGAGGAAAATGGAATCACGCAGAAAGTCTATGAAGCACAATTATTCTTGAGGATACTTGGCATGAATAAGTCCTTGCTTAGTCCAAAACACAGATAGATATGCTTATAAGGCAGTTCAAATAATATCTTAGCTCAACCAGGGAGGCCTGGGTAATAGTCTCAGGTTCTTGCAGAGCAGCAACAGCTTACATGTCCAGCAAATGCAGATGGAAGTAAACACGAGCAGCAGATGAAGGATTACTGGAACTGGTGTATGCAGCAGGAACTCAGAGCAGAGTAGCAGGATAACCCCACAGGTTCACAGGAGCAGGTATATAGCCAGGGAGTAACCACAGGTCAGGAGCTGGATGCAAGGCAGAATACTCTAGCACAGACTGAAGGCTGGGGTGGAGTTTTATAGCAGGAAGACACAGTGCACATGAGACCAAAGATGCCATCTTGGAAAAGGGTAGTAATGCACAAAAGGTAATAAAAAATGTTCAGAGTCCTGACACATGTACTCATCCCTCCGTTCTACATCTTCTTTCCCCTAAGCGTGCCAGTATGGCCGGTACTTATCTTCTCTAATACTGACGTTCTGAATCTGGGGCACTTTACTCAAGTACTCAGTCCTGTTTAGGCCCATTACCTTTACAAATTATAAACTCTGCCTTGTAGCTAGGCATCCTCTCCCAGGACCCATCTCCAATAGATCACTCGGTCTCTTAGTCACTTCTGCTCTGGATCTTGCTATCTCTTTTGACTTTCTTTTCGGTCTCCTCTCGCTTAGGGACACTCAAAATAGGCACTTCTCACATGGGACCTCATGTCCTCTTACTATACACTCCAGGCCCTACCTGCCTTACTAGCAAGAAATTGTCATTTTCCCATTTACTTAGACCCTCGCAGTCTGGGTTAGTCACAAACATTAATTCTCATTAATCCTACTGTCAGACTACACACGTTATCAACATTACTAATTACCTTTTAAAGAACATCACCATTCACATTATGCATCACAGTTCAAATTACACCACACAATATATCACAGCAAAAAAATTTTTCTTCAAGGGAGCAACATGTCCATCTCCTGACATCACCATAGGATGTCATAGTGGCTATTAAAGAATGAGGAGAAATTTGACATGTACAGGCAGAGGACTAACGCTAAGTTCTTGCACCCTAATAGAAACTTTCTAACAGGTCTCCCATCTTCCATGTGTCATTTATAATACTGGTGCCTTATGTGGCAGAGGGGCCTCATACCTCCTGAGGCACAAGTGCTGGATGTAACTACCCCTGCAAACCCTTATAGCAAAGTTCCCTAAGCTTTTTATACCCCTTGAGTTACAATGAGTGATGTCAGGAGCCAAATTGAAGTAAAAAATGTGAACATATTAAACTTTTAGAAATAAAATACGATAATTTATATTTTGAAATTTTATGCACTTTCTAATATACAGTATTAATAAACTAAACTGATTATTCTCTGGGTATAAAATGTAGCTATACTACTGTTAGGTTATGTTCACACGCAACATTTTTGTCACATTTTTTTCTGCAGCCAAAACCTGCTCTCTTGCCAGTAAAAATGCTGAGTTCAAATCGTCCATTTTTCAACATTTTCACAGCATTTTCGACGCTCCTTTTTGTATTTTTTTGGGTGCAGATTACATCTGTGCTTTGTCTGAAGTTCATGTTTAATAAAATTATTATTATTATTCACCAAAAACACTTAAAAATACACTAAAAACACTGTGAAAAACACTGTTGCGCTTTTTTGCAGCGTTTTTTCACTTTCTCATTACTTTCTATGGGTTAAAAATACTGCAGACATAAAAAATTCTGCAATTCTCAAATTCAATAATGATAATTAAAAAACAAGTGTGCGCATGAGATTTCTGAAACTTCACAGCTTTTGCTGGTACTGGAAAAAGCAGTTTTTAATTTGCAGAAAAAGAACAACAAAAAATGCTGCATGTGAACATAGTCCTAATGTTATTGTCAGTGCATCTGGCCATAATTCAAGGCTACTGTGGAGAGCCACACAGCGGAGTTCACAAATCAAGCTTCCGTCACAGTGTACAGCTGCCTAATACTAGACTATTTCTTATTGTGCAATGATAGGTGAACATTTGCTTAGAAGAACAGTATGAACTGATATGCAACCTCATTTGGCCATAAATTCAAATATTAACCTATTAGTAAGCTATTCTTACTACCATAGTGGCAGATAATTTGAGAAGTGACATACTGTATAAAATAATTATTTAACCACTCAAAAATCAGTTATACAGGGAAATGAATGTTATTTTCTTCTTTTCCCTTGTTGTTCTAGAAATGGTTCAAAGTCCGGTTATCTAAATGGAGAAGATCGGAGGGCTTACCTTCAGAGCTTGGCTCAGTCATGGACTAGAGGAGACTTTTTTTTCACACATTATATTTTTTTTTCTACCCCATTATATAATTATAAAATAAAGGCACTTATTGAAAGCAGATGTAATAAATATTACTTATCTAAATATTGTGTATATATATATATACTAGTGTAATATATTTTAAATGTATACTCTAAAATATTGCTTGGTTTATGACGAATAAATAAACTTCTATCTAACATATATGGCAATCATACTTATTTTGTACTACATACAGAGGGCCACCTGCATATTCCTCCAGGAGCTTTTACGACAGCATGTTCTAAATGTTAAACAAGCGTGATCGACAATATTGAAGCTGTTCGATGCTTATCTCACAATCTCTTTACACGGGCTGAGGAAGAATGATGGCCACAGAATGATCACTAATAGACCAATTTGTCCCCATACAGTATCAGCAGCATATGTGCACTTTTGACTGGGCGATGTGCTGCTGAGAGCAATGAATAGGCAGCATTTTGCTCATTTAGTATAATGTGCCCCGTAGTCCTCCATATAGTATAATACACTAACCATAGTCCTCTGTATAGTATAATACACTCCCCGTAGTCCTCCATATAGTATAATGCACACCCCATAGTCCTCAATATAGTATAATGCACTTCCCATAGTCCTCCATATAGCGTAATGCACTCCCCATAGTTCTCTATATAGTATAATACACTGCCCACAGACCTCAATAGAGTATAATGCATCCCATAATCTACCATATTGTATAATGTACCCCCCATAGTCCTCCATATAGTATAATGTACACCTCATAGTCCTCCATACAGTATAATGCACTCCCCATAGTCCTCCATATAGTATAATGCACCCCCCATAGTCCTCGATACAGAGTAATGCAGCATCCCATATAGTACATACAGTATAATACACAGCCTATAGCCCTTAATTCAACATAACACAGCCTCCATATAGTATAATGCAGCCTCCATATAGTACATACAGTATAATACACAGCCTTTAGTCCTTGAAGGAGGTGATACTGGGGGCCACCATACAGTGTTTGTGTGTAAGGAAATAGTGGGTGGCACCATACAGTGTGGGTATGGAGAAATACTGGAGGAGACCATACAGTGTGGGGAGAAATACTGGAAGCTACCATACAGTGTGTGTGTCTGAGGAAATACTGGGGGCCGCTATAAAGTGTGGGTGGGGGGAATACTGGGGGGCACCATACAGTGTATGGGGAGACAATACTGGGGCCAGTATACAGTGTATGGGGGATACTGAGGGCCACCATACAGTATGGAGGAGTGAAATACTGGGGGCCTGCATACAGTGTGTGGAGGGGGGATACTGGGGGCCACCATACAATGTGTGTGGGGGAAATACTGGTGGCCACCATACAGTGTTAGGTGAGAAATACTGTGAGCCACCATACAGTGTGAGGGTGGGGAAATACTGGTGGCCACCATACAATGTGTATGTGGGTGGGATAAATACTGGAGGCCACTATACAGTGGGTGGGGGAGAGGAAATGCTGAGGGCCACCAGTATGTCTGGGGGGATACTGGGAGACTATCATATAGTGTGTGTGTGTGTGGGGGGGGGGGAAAGAATACTTAGAGGCACCATACAGAGTCTCTGGGGGGGAAATACTGGGGACCACCTTACAATATGTGAGGGGGAAATACTGAGGGGTGACTATACAGCATGTGGGGCTGGGGAATATTGGAGACCACCATAATTTGTTCGGGGGGAATACTAGTGGCTACCATCAAGTGTGTGGGAGAAATACTGGGGGCCACATACAGTGAGGTGGAGAGGGGAATTCTTGGGGCCCCCATACAGTGATGTGCAGAGTTATACTGGGGACCCTCATACACTGTGTGGAAGGGGAAATATTGGGGACCATCACAAAGTGTGGGTAAGACTACTGGGGGCCATTATACAGTGTCAGGGGAATACTGAGGGCCTTCATACAGTGACCAAAAGGCTACTGTGTGACATCTTACAGTGTGTGGGAGACGACTGGGGGCCATTTTACAGTGTGGGTGAGACTACTGGGGGGCACCATACATTGTAGAGGAGGCAATGGGAAGAACACTGTTGTCCATTATATAGCGTGAGGGAGGCCACTGGGGCCCATTGTACAATGTTGGGGAAGATACTGGGGGCCATCATACAGTGTGAGGAAGGCTACTGGATGCTATCGTACTGTGTGTGGGGATGGGGGCTACTGGGGGCGATTACACATTGTGGGGGTCTACTGAGGGCCATCATTTAGTATGTGGGGGCTATTAAGTGCGATCATTGTTATGACCCCAATGGCAGAGGGTCTCAGAAATAATTACTAAGTCTGCAAACACAAAAAACCAGCTCATAGGGCAGTGGTAACTGAGCTGACCATATATCTAATCCTAGCACCACAAATAGCAGCAGCCGGGGAACGTGCCTACGTTGGTTCTAGACGTCTCGCGCCAGCCGGAGAACTAACTAACCCTAGAAGGGAAAAGAAAGAACTTTCTTGCCTCCAGAGAAAAGACCCCAAAAGTTGGATACAAGCCCCCAACAAATAATAACGGTGAGGTAAGAGGAAAAGACAAACGTAAGAATGAGCTAGGTATTTAGCAAAGAGAGGCCCACTAGCTAATAGCAGAATATAGTAAGATGACTTATATGGTCAGCAAAAACCCTATCAAAATATCCACGCTGGATATTCAAGAACCCCCGAACCGTCTAACGGCCCGGGGGGAGAACACCAGCCCCCTAGAGCTTCCAGCAAAGTCAGGAATAACATTTAGTCCAAGCTGGACAAAAATAAGAGCAAAGCAAATAACCAAAAAACAAAGAAGCAGGACTTAGCTTAATTTTGCACGAACCAGGACCAGCAGACAGGAGCAAGCAGAAAGGATCTGATTACAATGATGCCAGGCACTGGACTAAGGATCCAGGAAGTTTATATAGCAACACCCCTGGACTAACGACCCAGGTGGGTGCCAAACTGAGGAAAGACAATCCCAGAGTCATATCACTAGTAACCACAAGAGGGAGCCAAAAAGTCTAATTCACAACAGTACCCCCCCCTTAAGGAGGGGTCACCGAACCCTCACCAAGACCACCAGGGCGATCAGGATGAGCAGCGTGAAAGGCACGAACTAAATCGGCCGCATGCACATCAGAAGCAACCACCCAGGAATTATCCTCCTGACCATAGCCCTTCCACTTGACCAGATACTGAAGCCTCCGTCTGGAGAGACGAGAATCCAAGATCTTCTCCACCACGTACTCCAACTCGCCCTCAACCAACACCGGAGCAGGAGGCTCAACAGAAGGAACCACAGGTACAACGTACCGCCGCAACAAAGACCTATGGAACACGTTGTGAATGGCAAACGACACCGGAAGATCCAAGCGAAAGGACACAGGATTAAGGATTTCCAATATCTTGTAAGGACCGATGAAGCGAGGCTTAAATTTAGGAGAGGAGACCTTCATAGGAACAAATCGAGAAGACAGCCATACCAAATCCCCAACACGAAGTCGGGGACCCACACCGCGGCGGCGGTTGGCAAAACGCTGAGCCTTCTCCTGTGACAACTTTAAGTTGTCCACCACATGATTCCAGATCTGCTGCAACCTATCCACCACAGAATCTACCCCAGGACAGTCAGAAGGCTCCACATGTCCCGAGGAAAAACGAGGATGGAAACCAGAGTTGCAGAAAAATGGCGAAACCAAAGTAGCGGAACTAGCCCGATTATTAAGGGCAAACTCAGCCAACGGCAAGAAGGTCACCCAATCATCCTGATCTGCCGAAACAAAACACCTCAAATAAGCCTCCAGAGTCTGATTAGTTCGCTCCGTTTGTCCATTAGTCTGAGGATGAAAGGCAGACGAAAACGACAAATCAATGCCCATCCTAGCACAAAAGGATCGCCAGAACCTGGAAACAAACTGGGATCCTCTGTCAGACACAATATTCTCAGGAATGCCGTGTAAACGAACCACATTCTGAAAGAACACAGGAACCAGATCGGAAGAGGAAGGCAGCTTAGGCAAAGGCACCAAATGGACCATTTTAGAAAAGCGATCACATACCACCCAGATGACAGACATGCCCTGAGACACCGGGAGATCTGAAATGAAATCCATGGAAATGTGTGTCCAAGGCCTCTTCGGCACCGGCAAGGGCAAGAGCAACCCGCTGGCACGAGAACAGCAAGGCTTAGCTCGAGCACAAGTCCCACAGGACTGCACAAATGACCGCACATCCCGTGACAAGGAAGGCCACCAAAAGTACCTAGCCACCAGATCTCTGGTGCCAAAAATTCCCGGATGCCCTGCCAACACCGAGGAATGAACCTCGGAAATGACTCTGCTGGTCCACTTATCAGGAACAAACAGTCTGTCAGGTGGACAAGAGTCAGGTCTACCAGCCTGAAATCTCTGCAACACACGTCGCAAATCCGGAGAAATGGCTGACAAGATAACTCCCTCTTTAAGAATACCAACTGGTTCTGCGACTCCAGGAGAGTCAGGCACAAAGCTCCTTGAAAGAGCATCAGCCTTCACATTCTTTGAACCTGGTAAATACGAGACCACAAAGTCAAAACGGGAGAAAAACAATGACCAGCGGGCCTGTCTAGGATTCAGGCGTTTAGCAGACTCGAGATACATCAAATTTTTGTGATCAGTCAAGACCACCACACGATGCTTAGCACCCTCGAGCCAATGACGCCACTCCTCAAATGCCCACTTCATGGCCAGCAACTCCCGATTGCCAACATCATAATTCCGCTCAGCAGGCGAAAACTTCCTAGAGAAGAAAGCACATGGTCTCATTACCGAGCAACCAGGGCCTCTCTGCAACAAAACGGCCCCTGCCCCAATCTCAGAAGCATCCACTTCAACCTGAAAGGGAAGTGAGACATCAGGCTGGCACAAAACAGGCGCCAAAGTAAACCGGCACTTCAACTCTTGGAACGCCTCCACGGCTGCAGGAGCCCAGTTAGCAACATCAGAACCTTTCTTGGTCATATCCGTCAAAGGTTTAACAACGCTAGAAAAATTAGCGATAAAACGACGGTAGAAGTTAGCAAAACCCAAGAACTTCTGAAGACTCTTAACTGACGTGGGTTGAGTCCAATCATGAATAGCTCGGACCTTAACTGGGTCCATCTCCACAGCAGAAGGGGAAAAAATAAACCCCAAAAAGGGAACCTTCTGTACTCCAAAGAGACACTTTGAGCCCTTAACAAACAAAGCATTCTCACGCAAAACCTGAAACACCATCCTGACCTGCTCCACATGTGAGTCCCAATCTTCAGAGAAAACCAGAATATCATCCAGATAAACAATCATAAATTTATCCAGATACTTCCGGAAAATATCATGCATAAAGGACTGAAACACTGAGGGAGCATTAGAGAGCCCAAAAGGCATCACCAAGTACTCAAAATGACCTTCGGGCGTATTAAATGCTGTCTTCCATTCATCTCCTTGCTTAATGCGCACAAGGTTGTACGCACCACGAAGATCTATCTTGGTGAACCACTTGGCACCTTTAATCCGGGCAAACAAGTCCGACAACAGAGGCAAAGGATACTGAAATTTAACAGTGATTTTATTCAGAAGCCGATAGTCAATACAAGGTCTCAAAGATCCGTCCTTCTTGGCCACAAAAAAGAATCCCGCACCAAGAGGGGAAGAGGATGGACGGATATGCCCCTTCTCCAGAGACTCCTTGATATACGAACGCATTGCGGCATGCTCAGGTACAGACAGATTAAATAGTCTTCCCTTAGGAAATTTACTACCTGGAATCAAATCTATGGCGCAGTCACAGTCCCTATGAGGAGGCAGAGCACTGGACCTGGACTCGCTGAATACATCCTGATAATCAGACAAATACTCAGGAACTTCCGAAGGAGTAGAGGAAGCAATAGACACCGGCGGGGAATCAGCATGAATTCCCTGACAGCCCCAACTTGACACAGACATTGCCTTCCAATCCAAGACTGGATTGTGGGTCTGTAACCATGGCAGACCCAAAACGACCAAATCATGCATTTTATGCAGAACAAGAAAACGAATCACCTCCCGATGTTCAGGAGTCATGCACATGGTTACCTGCGTCCAAAACTGCGGTTTATTTTCCGCCAATGGCGTAGCATCAATACCTCTAAGAGGAATAGGATTTACCAACGGTTCAAGAACAAAACCACAGCGCTTGGCAAATGACAGATCCATAAGACTCAGGGCAGCACCTGAATCCACAAACGCCATAACAGGGTAAGAAGACAATGAGCAAATTAAAGTCACAGACAAAATAAATTTAGGTTGCAAATTACCAATGGCGACAAGACTAACAACCCTTGTTAGGCGTTTAGAGCATGCTGATATAACATGTGTAGCATCACCACAGTAAAAACACAACCCATTCTGACGTCTATGATTTTTCCGCTCATTTCTAGTCTGAATTCTATCACATTGCATTAAATCAGGTGTTTGTTCAGACAACACCACCAGAGGATTAGCGGTTTTGCGCTCCCGCAAACGCCGGTCAATTTGAATAGCCAGCGCCATGGAATCATTCAGACTTGTAGGAATGGGGAAACCCACCATCACATTCTTAATGGCTTCAGAAAGGCCATTTCTGAAATTTGCGGCCAGAGCACACTCATTCCACTGAGTAAGCACGGACCATTTCCGAAATTTTTGGCAATACACTTCAGCTTCATCCTGGCCCTGAGAAATAGCCAGCAAGGCTTTTTCTGCCTGAACTTCAAGATTGGGTTCCTCGTAAAGCAATCCGAGCGCCAGAAAAAACGCATCAATATTTGCCAATGCCGGATCTCCTGGCGCTAGCGAGAAAGCCCAATCCTGAGGGTCGCCCCGTAAAAAAGAGATAACAATTTTAACTTGCTGAGCTGAATCTCCAGATGAACGGCGTCTCAGAGATAGAAACAATTTACAATTATTCCTGAAATTCCTAAACTTAAATCGGTCTCCAGAAAACAGTTCAGGAATAGGTATTTTAGGTTCAGACATTGGACTACTGGTAACAAAATCTTGTATGCCCTGCACACGAGCAGCAAGCTGGTCTACACTTGTAATCAAGGTCTGGACATTCATGACTGCAGCAAGCACAAGCCACTCAGAGGTAAAGGGGAGGAAGAGAGGGAAAATAAAAAAAATAAAAAAAACTCAGAATTTCCTTTCTTATTATCCCACTTCTGCAATGCATTAAACATTCAATGTTGGCCTGGCATACTGTTATGACCCCAATGGCAGAGGGTCTCAGAAATAATTACTAAGTCTGCAAACACAAAAAACCAGCTCATAGGGCAGTGGTAACTGAGCTGACCATATATCTAATCCTAGCACCACAAATAGCAGCAGCCGGGGAACGTGCCTACGTTGGTTCTAGACGTCTCGCGCCAGCCGGAGAACTAACTAACCCTAGAAGGGAAAAGAAAGACCTTTCTTGCCTCCAGAGAAAAGACCCCAAAAGTTGGATACAAGCCCCCAACAAATAATAACGGTGAGGTAAGAGGAAAAGACAAACGTAAGAATGAGCTAGGTATTTAGCAAAGAGAGGCCCACTAGCTAATAGCAGAATATAGTAAGATGACTTATATGGTCAGCAAAAACCCTATCAAAATATCCACGCTGGATATTCAAGAACCCCAGAACCGTCTAACGGCCCGGGGGGAGAACACCAGCCCCCTAGAGCTTCCAGCAAAGTCAGGAATAACATTTAGTACAAGCTGGACAAAAATAAGAGCAAAGCAAATAACCAAAAAACAAAGAAGCAGGACTTAGCTTAATTTTGCACGAACCAGGACCAGCAGACAGGAGCAAGCAGAAAGGATCTGATTACAACGATGCCAGGCACTGGACTAAGGATCCAGGAAGTTTATATAGCAACACCCCTGGACTAACGGCCCAGGTGGGTGCCAAACTGAGGAAAGACAATCCCAGAGTCATATCACTAGTAACCACAAGAGGGAGCCAAAAAGTCTAATTCACAACAGATCATACAGTATGGGTGAGGCTACTGAAGGCCATCATACAGTGCAGAGGATGTTACTGAAGGTCATGCTAATATTTTCCAGGACTCAATTTTACCATCTAGAGCAGGGGTGGGGAACTTGAGGCCCGTGGGTAATGACCTTTTCTCTGGCCCCCAGGCAGATTCCCAGCAGATTTCTGCTCTGGCCGGCAGCTGCATTTTGACGGCTTCCGGCCCTTTAATCTCCAATTACTCTGCGAGAACAAATTTCGAATTACTCTGCGAGGACATGGATGCTGCATTCACTACAGGATACTGTGGCACTTATAATGGAAGATTAAGTCATTCAGGACATACGCTGTGGGTGGATTAAGGGCACAATGGGCTCCCGCCCCACACATGACGACAGCAGCAGCGTCTCCTTTGATGTGTACGCCCCAGTCCAGTGTCTCCAGATATGTATATGCCCAGCCCAGTGTCTCCAGTGATGTATATGTCCAGTCCAGTGTCTCCAGTGATGTATATGCCCCAGCCCAATGCATCCCATGAAATATATGCCCAGCACAGTGTCTCCAGTAATGTATATGCCCCAGACCAGTGTCTCTAGTGATGTATACACCCCAGCCCAGTGTCTCTAATGTATATGTCCCCCCCAAAAAAAAACAAAAACAAAAAACCCCCCACAAATCTTGAGCTTGGTTTCAGTTGGTATACAGTACAGGCCAAAAGTTTGGACACACCTTCTCATTTAAAGATTTTTCTGTATTTTCATGACTATGCAAATTGTAAATTCACACTGAAGGCATGAAAACTATGAATTAACACATGTGGAATTATATACTTAACAAAAAAGTGTGAAACAACTGAAAATATGTCTTATATTCTAGGTTCTTCAAAGTAGCCACCTTTTGCTTTGATGACTGCTTTGCACACTCTTGGCATTCTCTTGATGAGCTTCAAGAGGTAGTCACCGGCAATGGTTTTCATTTCACAGGTGTGCCCTGTCAGGGTTAATAAGTAGGATTTCTTGCCTTTTAAATGAAGTTGGGACCATCAGTTGTGTTGAGCAGAAGTCTGGTGGATACACAGCTGATAGTCCTACTGAATAGGCTGTTAGAATTTACATTATGGCAAGAAAAAAGCAGCTAAGTAAAGAAAAACGAGTGGCCATCATTACTTTAAGAAATGAAGGTTAGCCAATCCGAAAAAATGGGAAAACTTTGAAAGTGTCCTCAAGTGCAGTTAGAAAAACCATCAAGCACTACAAAGAAACTGGCTCACATGAGGACCGCCCCAGAAAAGGAAGACTAAGAGACACCTCTGCTTCTGAGGATAAGTTTATCCGAGTCACCAGCCTCAGAAATTGCAGGTTAACAGCAGCTCAGATTAGAGACCAGGTCAATGCCACACAGAGTTCTAGCAGCAGATACATCTCTACAACAACTGTTAAGAGGAGACTTTGTGCAGCAGGCCTTCATGGTAAAATAACTGCTAGGAAACCACTGCTAAGTACAGGCAACAAGCAGAAGAGACTTGTTTGGGCTAAAGAACACAAGGAATGGACATTAGACCAGTGGAAATCTGTGCTTTGGTCTGATGAGTCCAAATCTGAGATCTTTGGTTCCAACCACCGTGTCTTTGTGCGACGCAGAAAAGGTGAACGGATGGACTCTACATGCCTGGTTCCCACCGTGAAGCATGGAGGAGGAGGTGTGATGGTGTGGGGGTGCTTTACTGGTGACACTGATTTATTCAAAATTGAAGGCATACTGAACCAGCATGGCTACCACAGCATCTTACAGCGGCATGCTATTCCATCCGGTTTGCGTTTAGTTGGACCATCATTTATTTTTCAACAGGACAATGACCCCAAACACATTTCCAGGCTGGGATCGAGATGGTTTGGGGTGAGCTGGACCGCAGAGTGAAGGCAAAAGGGCCAACAAGTGCTAAGTATCTCTGGGAACTCCTTCAAGATTGTTGGAAGACCATTTCCGGTGACTACCTCTTGAAGCTCATCAAGAGAATGCCAAGAGTGTGCAAAGCAGTCATCAAAGCAAAAGGTGGCTACTTTGAAAAACATAGAATATAAGACATATTTTCAGTTGTTTCACACTTTTTTGTTAAGTGTATAATATTACATGTGTTAATTCATAGTTTTGATGCCTTCAGTGTGAATTTACAAATTTCATAGTCATGAAAATACAGAAAAATCTTTAAATGAGAAGGCGTGTCCAAACTTTTGGTCTGTACTGTACATGCAACACATAAAAGCATGTTCACATTGGCCATAAATCATACAAAACCTAGAACAAACAAAATGAGAAAAAACCCTGTAAAAAGCAAAAGTGCATTTAAATAACACAGGATTCCTAGTAATACTGTTTTTGATCAAAAATAGCACAAAAGCCATCCAAGGTGACCCTGATCGGGAAGGTCCTACGCTGTCTAATATTAAAAACCTTATCTGGGAAAGCCTTTAAATGTAATTTCCATCTCAGGAGAGGGAGGCCACATCACGGCTTGCCCAGAATTCAAATATACAAAGAAAAAACACAAAAATTGAGCTTGGTTTCAGTGGTATACATGCAGCACATAAATGTATAATAACCCCTTAACCCCCAAGGGTGGTTTGCACGTTAATGACCGGGCCAATTTTTAAAATTCTGACCACTGTCCCTTTATGAGGTTATAACTCTGGAACGCTTCAACGGATCCTGATGATTCTGACATTGTTTTCTCATGACATATTGTACTTCATGATAGTGGTAACATTTCTTTGATATTACCTGTGCTTATCTGTGAAAAAAAATGGAAATTTGACAAAATTTTTGAAAATTTTGCAATTTTCCTACTTTGAATTTTTATGCCCTTAAATCACAGAGATATGTCACACAAAATACGTAATAAGTAACATTTTCCACATGTCTACTTTACATCAGCACAATTTTGGAACCAACATTTTTTTTGTTAGGGAGTTATAAGGGTTAAAATTTCTCATTTTTACAACACCATTTTGTTTTTGGGACTACATCACATTTGAAGTCACTTTGAGGGGTCTATATGATCGAAAATACCCAAGTGTGACACCATTCTAAAAACTGCACATATCAAGGTGCTCAAAACCACATTCAAGAAGTTTATTAACCCTTTAGATGTTTCACAGGAATTTTTGGAATGTTTTAAAAAAAATGAACATTTAATTTTTTTTCACAAAAAATTTATTTCAGCTCCAATTTGTTTTATTTTACCAAGGGTAACAGGAGGAATTTGACCCCAAAAGTTCTTATAAAATTTGTCCTGAGTAAGCTGATACCCCATATGTGGGGATAAACTACTGTTTGGGCACATGGCAGAGCTTGGAAGGGAAGGAGCGCCGTTTGACTTTTCAATGCAAAATTGACTGGAATTGAGATGGGACGCCATGTCGCATTTGGAGAGCCCCTGATGTGCCTAAACATTGAAACCCCCCACAAGTGACACCATTTTGGAAAGTAGATCCCCTAAGGAACTTATCTAGATGTATGGTGAACACTTTGACCCACCAAGTGCATCACAGAAGTTTATAATGTAGAGCCGTAAAAAAAAAATCATATTTTTTCACAAAAATGATTTTTCACCCCCAATTTTTTATTTTCCCAAGGGTAACAGAAGAAACTGGACCCCAAAAATTGTTGTGCAATTTGTCCTGAATATGCTGATACCCCATATGTGAGGGTAAACCACTGTTTGGGCACATGGCAGAGTTCGGAAGGGAAGGAGCACCATTTGACTTTTCAATGCAAAATTGCCTGGAATTGAGATGGTACACCATGTCGCGTTTGGAGAACCTCTGATGTGCCTAAGCATTGAAACCCCCACAAGTGCCACCATTTTGGAAAATAGCCCTCCTAAGGAACTTATCTAGATGTGTGGTGAGCACTTTGACCCACCAAGTGCTTCACAGAAGTTTATAATGTAGAGCCGCAAAAATAAAAATTTATATTTTTTCAAAAAAATTATCTTTTTGCCCCCAATTTTTTTTTTCCAAGGGTAACAGAAGAAATTTGACCCCAAAAGTTGTTGTAAAATTTGTCCTGAGTAAGCTGATACCCCATATGTGGGGATAAACCACTGTTTGGGCGCATGGCAGAGCTTGGAAGGGAAGGAGCACCATTTGACTTTTCAATGCAAAATTGCCTGGAATTGAGATGGTACACCATGTCGCGTTTGGAGAACCTCTGATGTGCCTAAGCATTGAAACCTGTTGTGGATTCTGTTTGTGGGCTCCCTCTGGTGGTTACTGCTGGTACTGGGTGACTTTGGTGGGTTGCGGCCTTTGGTTTCCACCTGTCCATCAGAGGCTGGGTGTTTCCTATTTTACCTGGCCTTTCTGTCATTCCCTTGCCGGCTATCAATGTATTCAGATGTGCTCTGTTTGGTTCCTGCCTACCTGCTCCCAGATCTTTCAGGATAAGCTAAGTGCTGATTTTCAGTTGTTTGGTTTTTTGTCCAGCTTGCTTATTATGTCTCTATGCTAGCTGGTAGCTCTAGTGGACTGAGGTTCTCCCCATGTGCCATGAGTTGGCACATGGGTTCTTGTAATCTCAGGATGGTTTTTTTGATTAGGGTTTTTTGCTGACCGCTCAGACCCCTTTTGTATCGTTCTGCTTTCTAGTTTACAGCGGGCCTCAATTTGCTGAACCTATATATATCATCTCTATGTGTGTGCCTTCCTCTCATTTCACCGTCAATACTTGTGGGGGGCAACTGTACCTTTTGGGGTTCATTCCTCTGGAGGCAAGTGAGGTCTTATTTTCTCTGTAGTACTAGTTAGCTCTTAGGCTGGTGCGTGGCGTCTAGAACCAACGTAGGCACGCTCCCTGGCTATCTCTAGTTGCGTTTGTCAGGCGTAGGGCAGCGGTCAGCCCAGGTCCCATCACCCTAGAGCTCGTCCATATTTTGTATTACTTTGCTTGTCCCTTGCTATCCCTAGCCATTGGGATTCATGACAGTATAGCCGGCCCACAAAGTGTTAATTGTTTGGGCTGAAGCAGTAGAAAAAGAAGTGTTTAAGGGAAATTTTTTTTTTTTTTTTTTTTCCCTTCAGAGTTTTGCTGCCTAGCCCTTAATTGCTGTCTAGCTGCTTCTTACCTCCTCTTAACCCTTGAATGGCTCTGATATTAGCTGTTTAACATGGATGTCCAGAGTTTAGCTTCCAGCCTGAGTAATCTCGCGGCAAAAGTTCAAAACATACAGGATTTTGTTGTTCACACTCCCATGTCTGAACCTAGAATTCCTATTCCAGAGTTCTTTTCTGGAGATAGATCTACCTTCCTGAATTTCAGGAACAATTGTAAATTGTTTCTTTCTTTAAAATCTCGCTCCTCTGGAGACCCTGCTCAACAGGTCAAGATTGTAATATCTTTCCTGCGGGGCGACCCTCAGAATTGGGCATTTGCATTGGCACCAGGGGATCCTGCATTGCTCAGTGTGGATGCGTTTTTTCTGGCATTGGGATTGCTCTATGAGGAACCTAACCTGGAGATTCAGGCTGAAAAGGCTTTATTAGCCCTCTCTCAGGGGCATGATGAAGCGGAAATATATTGTCAAAAATTTCGGAAATGGTCGGTGCTTACTCAGTGGAATGAGTGCGCCCTGGCTGCAATCTTCAGAAATGGTCTTTCTGAGGCCATTAAGGATATTATGGTGGGGTTCCCTACGCCTACAGGTCTGAATGAGTCTATGGCTATGGCCATTCAGATTGATCGGCGTTTACGGGAGCGCAAACCCGTGCACCAGTTGGCGGTGTCTTCTGAACAGGCACCTGAGACTATGCAATGTGATAGAATTCAGTCCAGAAGTGAACGGCAAAATTATAGGTGGAAAAATGGATTGTGTTTTTATTGTGGTGATTCAGCTCATGTTATATCAGCATGCTCTAAACGCACAAAAAGGGTTGATAAATCTTTTGCCATTGGTACTCTGCAGCCTAAGTTCATTTTGTCTGTGACTCTGATTTTTTCACTGTCTTCCATTTCCGTTGATGCCTATGTGGATTCGGGCGCTGCCCTGAGTCTTATGGATTGGTCATTTGCTAAACGCTGCGGTTTTAGTCTGGAACCTCTGGAAGTTCCTATTCCTCTGAAGGGGATTGACTCTACACCATTGGCTATGAATAAACCGCAGTATTGGACACAAGTGACCATGCGCATGACTCCCGTTCATCAGGAGGTGATTCGCTTCCTTGTACTGTATAATTTACATGATATACTAGTGCTTGGTCTGCCATGGTTACAAACTCATAATCCTGTCCTGGACTGGAAAACAATGTCTGTGTTAAGCTGGGGATGTCAGGGGGTTCATGATGATGCACCTCCGATTTCAATCGCTTCATCTACTCCTTCTGAGATCCCTGCGTTTTTGTCTGACTATAGGGATGTTTTTATAATCTGGTGCGGATAAAACAGGGTGATGAGTGGAAAACCGCATTTAATACGCCTGAGGGCCATTTTGAGTATTTGGTAATGCCTTTTGGACTCTCCAATGCTCCGTCAGTCTTTCAGTCCTTTATGCACAATATTTTCCGTGAATATCTGGATAAGTTTATGATTGTGTATTTGGATGATATTTTGGTGTTTTCTGATGACTGGGAGTCTCATGTTCTACAGGTCAGGAAGGTGTTTCAGGTTCTGCGGGCCAATTCTCTGTTTGTGAAGGGCTCAAAGTGTCTCTTCAGAGTCCAGAAGATTTCTTTTTTGGGGTACATTTTTTCTCCTTCTACTATTGAGATGGATCCCGTCAAGGTTCAGGCGATTTGTGACTGGACACAACCTACATCTGTTAAGAGCCTTCAGAAGTTCTTGGGGTTTGCTAATTTTTATCGTCGGTTCATTGCTAATTTTTCCAGTATTGTTAAACCTTTGACTGATTTGACTAAAAAGGGTGCTGATGTTGCTGATTGGTCTCCTGCGGCAGTGGAGGCCTTTCAGGAACTTAAGCGCCGGTTTTCTTCTGCTCCGGTGTTGTGTCAACCAGATGTTTCACTTCCTTTTCAGGTTGAGGTTGATGCTTCCGAGATTGGAGCGGGGGCGGTTTTGTCACAGAGAAGTTCTAATGGCTCGGTGATGAAGCCATGTGCATTCTTCTCTAGAAAATTCTCGCCCGCCGAGCACAATTATGATGTGGGTAATCGGGAGCTTTTGGCCATGAAGTGGGCATTTGAGGAGTGGCGTCATTGTCTTGAGGGTGCTAAACATCGTGTGGTGGTCTTGACTGATCACAAGAATCTCATTTACCTTGAGTCTGCCAGGCGTTTGAATCCTAGACAGGCTCGTTGGTCGTTGTTTTTTTCTCGTTTCAATTTCGTGGTTTCATACCTGCCAGGTTCAAAGAATGTGAAGGCAGATGCTCTTTCCAGGAGTTTTGTGCCTGACTCTCCTGGAGACTCTGGGCCTACTGGTATCCTTAGGGATGGGGTAATATTGTCCGCCGTATCCCCAGACTTGCGACGTGCATTGCAGGAGTTTCAGGTGGATAAACCGGATCGTTGTCCACCAGAAAGACTGTTTGTTCCGGATGATTGGACCAGTAGAGTCATCTCTGAGGTCCATTCTTCTGTGTTGGCTGGTCATCCTGGAATATTTGGTACTAGAGACTTGGTGGCCAGGTCTTTTTGGTGGCCTTCCTTGTCTAGGGATGTGCGTACCTTTGTGCAGTCTTGTGAAGTGTGTGCTCGAGCTAAGCCTTGCTGTTCTCGGGCCAGTGGGTTGTTGTTATCCTTGCCCATCCCGAAGAGGCCTTGGACGCACATTTCCATGGATTTTATTTCGGATCTCCCGGTTTCACAGAAAATGTCCGTTATCTGGGTTGTGTGTGACCGCTTTTCTAAGATGGTTCATTTGGTGCCCTTGCCTAAGTTGCCTTCCTCCTCTGAGTTGGTCCCTTTATTTTTTCAGAACGTGGTTCGTTTGCATGGGATTCCGGAGAATATCGTTTCTGACAGGGGATCCCAGTTTGTGTCTAGATTTTGGCGGACGTTTTGTGCCAAGATGGGCATTGATTTGTCTTTCTCGTCTGCATTCCATCCTCAGACGAATGGCCAGACGGAGCGAACTAATCAGACCTTGGAAACTTATTTGAGGTGTTTTGTTTCTGCTGATCAAGATGACTGGGTTGCTTTTTTGCCACTGGCCAAATTTGCTCTTAATAATCGGGCTAGTTCTGCCACGTTGGTCTCTCCTTTTTTTTGTAATTCGGGGTTTCATCCTCGTTTTTCCTCTGGTCAGGTGGAGCCTTCGGATTGTCCTGGAGTGGACGTGGTGGTGGACAGGCTACATCAGATTTGGAATCAGGTGGTGGACAATTTGAAGTTCTCTCAGGAGAAGACTCAGCAGTTCGCTAATCGCCGTCGCCGCGTGGGTCCCCGACTTCTTGTTGGGGATTTGGTGTGGTTGTCTTCTCGTTTTGTCCCTATGAAGGTCTCTTCTCCTAAGTTCAAGCCTCGGTTCATCGGTCCTTATAGCATCTCGGAGATTCTTAACCCTGTGTCTTTTCGTTTGGATCTCCCAGCATCGTTTGCTATTCATAATGTGTTCCATCGGTCGTTGTTGCGGAGGTATGAGGTGCCCGTTGTTCCTTCGGTTGAGCCTCCTGCTCCGGTGCTGGTGGAGGGAGAATTGGAGTATGTTGTTGAAAAGATCTTGGATTCTCGTGTTTCCAGACGCAAACTCCAGTATTTGGTTAAGTGGAAGGGTTATGGTCAGGAGGATAATTCCTGGGTGGTCGCCTCCGATGTTCATGCGACTGATTTGGTCCGCGCCTTCCATAGAGCTCACCCTGATCGCCCTGGGGGTTCTCGTGAGGGTTCGGTGACCCCTCCTCAAGGGGGGGGTACTGTTGTGGATTCTGTTTGTGGGCTCCCTCTGGTGGTTACTGCTGGTACTGGGTGACTTTGGTGGGTTGCGGCCTTTGGTTTCCACCTGTCCATCAGAGGCTGGGTGTTTCCTATTTTACCTGGCCTTTCTGTCATTCCCTTGCCGGCTATCAATGTATTCAGATGTGCTCTGTTTGGTTCCTGCCTACCTGCTCCCAGATCTTTCAGGATAAGCTAAGTGCTGATTTTCAGTTGTTTGGTTTTTTGTCCAGCTTGCTTATTATGTCTCTATGCTAGCTGGTAGCTCTAGTGGACTGAGGTTCTCCCCATGTGCCATGAGTTGGCACATGGGTTCTTGTAATCTCAGGATGGTTTTTTTGATTAGGGTTTTTTGCTGACCGCTCAGACCCCTTTTGTATCGTTCTGCTTTCTAGTTTACAGCGGGCCTCAATTTGCTGAACCTATATATATCATCTCTATGTGTGTGCCTTCCTCTCATTTCACCGTCAATACTTGTGGGGGGCAACTGTACCTTTTGGGGTTCATTCCTCTGGAGGCAAGTGAGGTCTTATTTTCTCTGTAGTACTAGTTAGCTCTTAGGCTGGTGCGTGGCGTCTAGAACCAACGTAGGCACGCTCCCTGGCTATCTCTAGTTGCGTTTGTCAGGCGTAGGGCAGCGGTCAGCCCAGGTCCCATCACCCTAGAGCTCGTCCATATTTTGTATTACTTTGCTTGTCCCTTGCTATCCCTAGCCATTGGGATTCATGACAGAAACCCCCACAAGTGCCACCATTTTGGAAAATAGCCCTCCTAAGGAACTTATCTAGATGTGTGGTGAGCACTTTGACCCACCAAGTGCTTCACAGAAGTTTATAATGTAGAGCCGCAAAAATAAAAATTTATATTTTTTCACAAAAATTATCTTTTTGCCCCCAATTTTTTATTTTTCCAAGGGTAACAGAAGAAATTTGACCCCAAAAGTTGTTGTAAAATTTGTCCTGAGTAAGCTGATACCCCATATGTGGGGATAAACCACTGTTTGGGCGCATGGCAGAGCTTGGAAGGGAAGGAGCGCCGTTTGACTTTTCAATGCAAAATTGACTGGAATTGAGATGGGACGCCATGTTGCATTTGGAGAGCCCCTGATGTGCCTAAACATTGAAACCCCCCACAAGTGACACCATTTTGGAAAGTAGATCCCCTAAGGAACTTATCTAGATGTATGGTGAACACTTTGACCCACCAAGTGCATCACAGAAGTTTATAATGTAGAGCCGTAAAAAAAAATCATATTTTTTCACAAAAATGATTTTTCACCCCCAATTTTTTATTTTCCCAAGGGTAACAGAAGAAACTGGACCCCAAAAATTGTTGTGCAATTTGTCCTGAATATGCTGATACCCCATATGTGAGGGTAAACCACTGTTTGGGCACATGGCAGAGTTCGGAAGGGAAGGAGCACCATTTGACTTTTCAATGCAAAATTGCCTGGAATTGAGATGGTACACCATGTCGCGTTTGGAGAACCTCTGATGTGCCTAAGCATTGAAACCCCCACAAGTGCCACCATTTTGGAAAATAGCCCTCCTAAGGAACTTATCTAGATGTGTGGTGAGCACTTTGACCCACCAAGTGCTTCACAGAAGTTTATAATGTAGAGCCGCAAAAATAAAAATTTATATTTTTTCACAAAAATTATCTTTTTGCCCCCAATTTTTTATTTTTCCAAGGGTAACAGAAGAAATTGGGCCCCAAAAGTTGTTGTAAAATTTGTCCTGAGTACACTGATACCCCATATGTGGGGGTAAACCACTGTTTGGGCGCATGGCCAAGCTCGGAAGGGAAGGAGTGCCGTTTGACTTTTCAATGCAAAATTGACTGGAATTGAGATAGGACACCATGTCGAGTTTGGAGAGCCCCTGATGTGCCTAAACATTGAAACCCCCCACAAGTTACACCATTTTGGAAAAAAAAGACCCCCTGAGGAACTTATCTAGATGTGTTGTGAAAACTTTGAACCTCCAAGTGTTTCACTACAGCTTATAACGCAGCGCCGTGAAAATAAAAATTATTTTTTCTTCCACAAAAATTATTTTTTAGCCCCCAGTTTTGTATTTTCCCAAGGGTAACAGGAGAATTTGTCCTGAGTACGCTGATACACCATACGTGGGGGGGAACCACCATTTGGGCGCATGGCAGAGCTCGGAAGGGAAGGAACGCCATTTGGAATGCAGACTTAGATGGATTGGTCTGCAGGCATCATGTTGCATTTGCAGAGCCCCTGATGTACTAAAAAGGAGAAACCACCCACAAGTGACCCCATATGGAAACTAGACACCCAAGGAACTTATCTAGATGTGTTGTGAGAACTTTGCACCCCCAAGTGTTTCACTACAGTTTATAACGCAGAGCCGTGAAAATAAAAAATCCTTTTTTTTCCCACAAAAATTTTTTTTTTCCCCCAGTTTTGTATTTTCCCAAGAGTAACAGGAGAAATTGAACCCCAAAAGTTGTTGTCCAATTTGTCCTGAGTACAATGATACCCATATGTTTGGGTAAACCCCTATTTGGGTGCACGGGAGAGCTCGGAAGGGAAGGAGCGCTGTTTTACTTTTTCAATGCAGAATTGGCTGGAATTGAGATCGGATGCCGTGTCGCGTTTGGAGAGCCCCTGATGTGCCTAAACAGTGGAAACCACCCAATTCTAACTGAAACCCTAACGCAAACACACCCCTAAACCTAATCCCAACCATAACCCTAACCACACCCCTTACCCTAATCCCAACCCCAACCCTAATCCCAACCGTAAATGTAATCCAAACCCTAACTTTAGCCCCAACCCTAACTTTAGCCCCAACCCTAGCCCTAACTTTAGCCTCAACCCTAACCCTAACTTTAGCCCCAACCCTAACCCCAACCCTAACCCTAACCCCAACCCTAAATGTAGCCCTAATCCTAACTTTAGCCCCAACCCTAACCCTAACTTTAGCCCCAACCCTAACCCTAACTTTAGCCCTAACGCTAACCCGAATGGGAAAATGGAAATAAATACATTTTTTTAAATTTTATTACTTTTCCTTAACTAAGGGGGTGATGAAGGGGGGTTTGATTTACTTTATTAGCGTGTTTTTTAGTGGATTTTTATGATTGGCAGCCATCACACACTAAAAGATGCTTTTTATTGCAAAAAATAGTTTTTGCTTCTCCACATTTTGAGAGCTATACTTTTTCCATGTTTTGGTCCACAGTCATGTGAGGTCTTGTTTTTTGCGGGATGAGTTGACATTTTTATTGGTACCATTTTCGGGCACGTGACTTTATCGCTTTTTATTCCGATTTTTGTGAGGTAGAATGAACAAAAAACAGCTATTCATGAATTTCTTTGGGGGGGCGCTTATACCGTTTGACGTTTGGTAAAATTGATAAAGAAGTTTTATCTTCGGGTAAGAACGATTTCAGCGATATCTCATTTATATTTTGTTTATGTTTTGGCGCTTTTATACGATAAAAACTATTTTAAATAAAAAATAATTATTTTTGCATCGCTTTATTCTGACGACTATAACTTTTTTATTATTTTATTGATGATGCTGTACGGCAGCTCGTTTTTTGTAGGACAAGATGACGCTTTCAGCGGTACCATGATTATTTATATCTGTCTTTCTGATCGCGTGTTATTCCACTTTTTGTTTGGCGGTATGATAAAAAAGCGTAGTTTTTTGCCTCATTTTTTTTTTTACGATGTTCACTGAAGGGGTTAACTAGTGAGATAGTTTTAAAGAAATATATTTATTGGAGCAATATTTTTTTTCCTTTATTTAGGAATAATTTTTTTTTACACATGTAAATATTTTTTTTTTTACTTTTTTACATTGCCCCAGGGGGGACATAACATTATAGTGACAGATCGCTGATCTGACACTTTGCAGTGCACTATGTCAGATCAGCGATCACACAGGCACTGCAGGGAGGCTTCCCTGCTCTGAGCAGGCGCTTGAAAGCCACCTCCCTGCAGGACCCGGAAGGCCCCCCACGGCCATTTTGGATCTGGGCCTGCAAGGAGGAGGAGGTAGAAGACCCTCGGAGCAACGTGATCACATCGCGTTGTCTCGAGGGTCTCAGGGAAGCACGCAGGGAGCCCCCTCCCTACGCGATGCTTCCCTATACCGCCGGAACGATGCGATCCTGTTTGATATCAGTGTTCCGGGGGTTAATGTGCTGGGAGCAGTCCATGACCGACCGCTCCTGGCACATAGTGCCGGATGTCAGCTGTAATAATCAGCTGACAGTCGGAGGCGATCAGCCGCGCTCCCCCCGTGAGCGCGGCCAATTGCCTATGACGTACTATCCCATCACTGGGAATTAAGTCCCAGGTCACCTTGACGGGATAGTACGTCATATGGGATAAAGGGGTTAACATTGGCTATAAAGCGTACAAAACCTACAAGAAACTGTCCTACACCCCCGGTGGTTAACATCTGATCTGGTAATGAGGAGATGCCACTTAATGCAGACTTCTCATCCACTGGAGCACATGCTCTTTCTGAGACTCATCTACAAGGCATACCCCTGTGTGGCTGCCAAAGAAAGAGACTGGAGTAGCCCATCCAGTAGGAAATGTTATCAGTGGTCTTTGGATAGGACGTAATGGCATACCTCCCAACCGTCCTGGATCCCGCGGGACTGTCCTGATTTTGACAGTCAGCCCCGTGATCCCGGGTGGGACATTAGTTGTCCCGCACTACGCAAGGTTTGTTGCTGTTTTCTTTTTTTTATAAAAGTTGGGTAATAGCCCGCCCGCCCCCGCCCCCCCGCCCACTTCCCACCCGCCTCCCACCCACCCTTCTTGAAGACAATACTCACCCTGCTCCAGCGATGGTCTCGGCTTCTGCAGCGCTCCTGAATGAGCTGTCACGTTGTACCGCTCATTTAAGGTCATGAATATGCGCATATTCATGACCTAATGAGCGGTATCACATGACCGCTCACCCAGGAAGAAGGTGCTGAGCCGGGAGTCGGAACACAGAGCGAGGGTGAGGAACAGGTAAGTATGAGGGACGGGGGACAGGGGTGTCATGTCGGACGCTGTTCAAACCAGGTCGTCCGACAGACAGCGGTAATTCCGCTTTTGACCACTATTTGCTCATTGGCGTCTGCTAGATTTTATCTAGCTGTTTCGAGGTTAATTTACCTAGTCCTCGGATTGGAAGCTGGGCCATTTCCATGGCCTTTAAATAGTTCTCCTGATCATTGGGCTTCGCCGATTATAGCTTCTGTCTTGTGCGTTGTTATCTCGGTCTGGAGAGGAGAGCTGGTGGTTGGAGATTCGTTGCTGGTGGTGTATTTACCTTTGTCTTATTTACTCCTTCCTATATTTGTGTTTATTTTGCCCTGCACATTTATAGTGTATTCCTGAGTGTCTGTGGCGTGGTGTATATTTTCCTTTATCCTTGTCTGTGCTTTCTGTGGGTATTTAAGTATTATCTCTTCACTGGGTGGTGGGTGCAGGTTTCAGCCTAGGGCTGAGCTCAGGAGTCAGGGTGAGGTTCGAGGCCTGGACATGCACACCTTCAGTGTAAACTTCAGGTAGAGGGTCAGTCAGGATTTCCATAGTCTTAGGGAAATTGCAGGGGCCCGGGTTATTAGCTCTCGCTCATCTAGTCTCTCCCTGACATTATAATCGGCCCAACAACAACAACAAAAAAAAAAGGGGGGGGTTTCTTTTTTTGTTTTGTCATGGATCCCATGACTTCCATAACCCGCCAGTTGGAGGCGCTGTCCCTACAGGTCACTGAGTTGAGGGGGGCAGTGCAACAACAGGGACTAGCAGTTTCCAATGTGCAAGCTGGAGCGACAGGAAGAGATACTGAGCCTAAATTTCCGTTGCATGAAAAATTTGCTGAGGAACGCAGTAAATTTGTTTCTTTTCGTGAAGCTTGCAAACTATATTTCCGTATGCGCCCGATATCTTCGGGTAATGAGGCTCAGCGTGTGGGCCTGGTGTTGTCCTTGTTAAGTGGGGATCCCCAAGCATGGTCGTTTTCTTTGCCATCTGATTCTGCTGCATTTGACTCTGTGGAGAGTTTTTTTTCTTCTCTTGGGAAAATCTACGATGAACCTGACAGAATGGCTCTGGCAGAATCTAAGATACACTCTATTCGCCAGGGGGAGCGAGTTAAAGAGGATTACTGTTCTGAATTTCATCGCTGGGCGATCGATACACAATGGAATGATCCAGCATTGCGGAGTCAGTTTATACATGGGATTTCTGGAAGGGTTAAAAAAGCCCTTCTGATGTACGAGACTCCTGCTTCTCTAGATTCTGCTATGAGTCTGGTTGTCCGCATTGGTCGCCGTTTACGTCAGGGGGAGCATGAGACACCGCCTATGGGAGAGGGTTTAGGTTCACGTGAGGTTGCTGCAGGTGAGCCCACGGAACCTATGCAGGGAGCTCAGGAAGCAGGGAGCCTGTTTTTACTGTGGTAAAACTGGTCATTTTATTAACATCTGTCCTCTGCTGCCTAAGAAAAATGCAACGGCGGAAAACTTCTAAGCTCAGAGGGTGTGGAGGAGACCAGTCTGAGCTTATGTATATCCTCCATGGTGGTTTCTCAGTGCATGCTCCCTGCTAAGGTTTTTGTTGCTGGCAGTGAGCTGCCAATTACTGTTTTTGTGGATAGTGGTTCAGCCACAAATCTCATTGATGAGGGGTTTGCGCGCACAGCAGGTTTTAGGATTGAAATACTGTCTCATCCTATCCGCGTGGTCACCATCAATGCTGCTCCTCTCTCTCAGGGGGAGATTACTGAATTTGTGGCTGAGGTGAAACTCCACATTGGAGTTCTACATTCTGAGCGGGTTACATGTAAGGTGCTCAGGAATCTTCCTGCTCAGGTGGTTTTGGGTTTTCCTTGGTTGTCTATGCACAACCCGGTAATTGACTGGAATACTCAGGACATAATTCGGTGGAGCGAGTTCTGCCAGGAGAATTGCCTGGCCACATGTGTGGCTGCGGTGACTTCAAGCGTTCCGGAGTCACTTCTGGATTTTGTGGATGTGTTCTCTGAGAAGGGTTGTTCAGAGTTGCCGCCACATCGTCCTTATGACTGTTCTATCAGGTTTAAACCAGGGGCCAAATTACCTAAAGCAAGGATGTTTAACATCTCCGTTCCGGAAAGAGAAGCGTTAAAAGATTACATTGCTGAAAGCTTGAGCAAAGGGCACATTAGGCCGTCATCCTCGCCGGTGGCAGCAGGGTTCTTCTTCGTGAAGAAGAAAGATGGCGGATTACGCCCGTGTTTGGATTTCGGGGAGTTGAACCAGATTACGGTTCGTGATCCATACCCTATGCCTCTGATACCAGATTGTTCAACCAGGTGGCAGGTGCTAAGTGGTTCACCAAGCTTGACCTCAGGGGGGCGTACAACCTCATAAGAGTCCGTCAAGGTGATGAGTGGAAGACGGCTTTTAATACCCCTGAGGGTCATTTTGAAAATTTGGTGATGCCGTTTGGGTTGACTAACGCACCTGCAGTGTTCCAACATTTCATCAATGATGTGTTCTCGCATGTTTTGGGGAAATTCGTTATCATGTACCTAGATGACATTCTCATATATTCTTGCGACCGTGAGGCTCATTTAGATCATGTCAGGCAGGTGTTACAGCTTCTCAGAGAGAATAAGCTGTATGCTAAACTTGAGAAATGTGTATTTTCTGTTCAAGAGTTGCCTTTCTTGGGTTATATTGTGTCTGCTTCTGGTTTTAAAATGGACGCCGCTAAGGTGCAGGCGGTGCTGCATTGGGAACGTCCTGATAACCTGAAAGCACTTCAGCGGTTCCTTGGGTTTTCTAACTACTATAGGAAATTTATCAAGGATTTTTCCATCATTGCTAAACCGCTAACTGACATGACTAAAAAGGGTACCAATTTCTCTGTTTGGCCTGAGGCTGCTGTGCACGCATTTGAATTTCTTAAGAACAGTTTTGTTTCAGCCCCCATTCTTGTACAGCCAGACGTATCTAAACCATTTGTTGTGGAAGTCGACGCGTCTGAGGTTGGTGTGGGGGCGGTACTATCTCAAGGCTCATCTTTGAGTGGTTTACGTCCGTGCGCCTATTTCTCCAAGAAACTGTCGTCCGCCGAACGTAACTACGATATCGGCAACAGGGAGTTGTTGGCAATTAAGTTGGCCTTTGAGGAATGGTGACACTTCTTGGAGGGGTCGGTACATCAGGTAACTGTTATTACCGATCATAAGAATCTGCTGTATTTGGAGTCAGCCAAGCGTCTGTCCCCCAGGCAGGCTCGCTGGGCATTGTTTTTCACGCGGTTCAATTTTTTGGTCACTTACAGACCGGGGTCTAAAAACACTAAGGCGGATGCTCTGTCCAGGTGTTTTCCGGGGGGAGAACATCAGGAGGATCCAGTACCCATCCTCCAAAAGGGTGTTGTGGTTTCGGCTCTCACTACCGAGGTTGAGGCTGAGATTGCCGAGGCTCAGGAGGAGGTACCATCTGAGCTTCCCGTCAACAAATCTTTTGTTCCGCTTCATCTCCGCCTAAAGGTTTTGGCGGAGCATCATGATGCTGTCCTGGCTGGTCACCCAGGGGTTAGAGGTACCTTGGAGTTGGTGTCACGTCGGTTTTGGTAGCCCAAGATCCGACAGGACGTGGCCTCATACGTGTCAGCTTGTGCCACGTGCCCTAGGGCTAAGATGCCTCGCTCCCGTCCTGTTGGCACACTACTTCCTCTTGAGGTACCTAGTAAGCCATGGACGGAAATCTCCATGGATTTCAACACTGATTTGCCCTCATCAGCTGGAAACACGGTCATCTTGGTTATTTTTGATCGTTTTTCTAAAATGTCGCACTTTGTGTCTTCGCCTGCGTTGCCTAACGCTAAGACTCTGGCTCAGGTATTTGTGCAGGAGGTGGTCAGACTTCATGGGGTTCCGTCTGACATCGTGTCTGATAGGGGGTCTCAGTTTGTGGCAAAATTTTGGAGAGCGTTTTGCTCATGGCTGGGAATCAAGTTATCTCATTCTTCGGCGTTTCATCCTCAGTCAAATGGTCAGACTGAGCGTATGAACCAAAATTTGGAACAGTACTTACGCTGCTTTGTCTCTGATAACCAGGAGGAGTGGTCTACCTTTCTTCCTTTGGCTGAGTTTGCCATCAATAATCACCGCCAGGAGTCGTCTGGGGAGTCTCCGTTTTTTTGTGTTTACGGGCTACATCCTCAATTTTGTGCCTTGAGTCAGAGGGGCTCTTCCGGCGTTCCAGAGGAGGACCAGTTAGGAACACAATTGTCATCAGTCTGGAGGAGAGTTAAACAGCACCTGTTGAGTGTGGGTGCTAGGTACAAACGTGTGGCTGACAGTAGGCGTGTGCCAGGTCCGGACCTGAGTGTGGATGACTGGGTGTGGTTATCCACAAAAAACATAAGACTCAAGATACCATCCCTTAAATTGGGTCCACGGTTTATTGGTCCATTTAGGGTCACCGCCGTCATTAACCCAGTTGCGTACCGATTGGAGCTCCCTACGGTGTATAAGATACACAACGTGTTCCACAGGTCTCTTCTAAAGAAGGTGGTGGGTTCTGTAGACGTGGCGCCTATGCCACCTCAAGTCTTGGTGGATGGTAATTTGGAGTTTGAAGTCTCCAAGGTGGTTGACTCTCGTGTAGTGCGTTGCACTTTACAGTACTTGGTACACTGGCGTGGTTATGGGCCTGAGGAGAGGTCCTGGGTACCAGCCTCGGACGTTCATGCTGACTGGCTGGTCAGGTTGTTTCACCGCCGTCATCCGGACAAGCCGGGTCCTATAGCCGTGAGGGCCCTGGGGTCCCTCGTAGAAGGCGGGGTACTGTCATGTCGGACACTGTTCAGACCAGGTCATCCGACAGACAGCGGTAATTCCGCTTTTGACCACTATTTGCTCATTGGCGTCTGCTAGATTTTATCTAGCTGTTCCGGGGTTAATTTACCTAATCCTCGGATTGGAAGCTGGGCCATTTCCATGGCCTTTAAATAGTTCTCCTGATCATTGGGCTTCGCCGATTATAGCTTCTGTCTTGTGCGTTGTTATCTCGGTCTGGAGAGGAGAGCTGGTGGTTGGAGATTCGTTGCTGGTGGTGTATTTACCTTTGTCTTATTTACTCCTTTGTTATGATCCTTAGTGGTTGAGGATCACAAATTACTCCAGCTAAGTAACAAACATAGGACAAGCTCTAGGGAGGTGGCAAACTGGACTGACCGCAAATCTGAACCTATACAAACACACTAGAAGTAGCCGGTGAACGTGCCTAAAAATCCTAGACGTCTCGAGCCAGCCTGAGGAACTAACTACCCCTAGAGAGAAAGAAAGACCTCTCTTGCCTCCAGAGAAATAATCCCCAAAGATATAGAAGCCCCCAACAAATAATAACGATGAGGTAAGAGGAAGGCACATACACAGGGGTGAAAACAGATTCAGCAAATGAGGCCCACTAATACTAGATAGCAGAAAATAGTAAAGGGGTCTGTGCGGTCAGTAAAAAACCCTTACAAAATATCCACACTGAGATTTCAAGAACCCCCGCACCAACTAACGGTGTGGGGGGAGAAACTCAGTCCCCTAGAGCAACCAGCAAGCGAGGAGATCACATCTTAGCAAGCTGGACAAGAAACATGATGAATGCTGATAATCAAAAAATGAACAAACAAAAACTTAGCTTGTCTTGGAGAGACTGGGAGCAAGGTAGTCACAAGGAATCTGAAGAGCACTGAATACATTGATAGCAGGCAAGGAACTGAGTATCCAGGTGAGCTAAATAGGAAACCAACCAAGGATAACGAACCAGCTGATGCAGCCAACCTGCAGAAAGACAACACTACACAGTACCGCTTGTGACCACTAGAGGGAGCCTAAAAACAGAGTTCACAACAGTACACCCCCCCCTTTAGGAGGGGTCACCGAACCGTCATCAAGACCCCCAGGGTGATCAGGATGAGCCACGTGGAAGGCACGAACCAAATCGGCCGCATGAACATCAGAGGCGACAACCCAGGAATTATCCTCCTGACCATAGCCCTTCCACTTAACCAAATACTGAAGCCTCCGTCTAGAGATACGAGAATCCAAAATCTTCTCCACCACGTACTCCAATTCTCCCTCGACCAGCACCGGAGCAGTAGGCTCAACAGAAGGAACCACAGGTACCACATACCTCCGCAACAAAGACCTATGGAACACATTATGAATAGCAAACGATGCTGGGAGATCAAACGAAAAGACACCGGGTTAAGGATTTCCAAGATCTTATAAGGACCGATGAAGCGAGGCTTGAATTTAGGAGAGGAGACCTTCATAGGAACATACCGAGAAGACAGCCACACCAAATCCCCAACACGAAGTCGGGGACCCACACCGCGGCGGCGGTTGGCAAAGCGCTGAGCCTTCTCCTGTGACAACCTCAAATTGTCCACCACATGGTTCCAAATCTGCTGCAACCTATCCACCACAGAATCCACCCCAGGACAGTCAGAAGACTCAACCTGATCACATCTTAACATGAAACATGATGAATGCTGATAATCAAAAAATGAACAAACAAAAACTTAGCTTGTCTTGGAGAGACTGGGAGCAAGGTAGCCACAAGGAATCTGAAGAGCACTGAATACATTGATAGCAGGCAAGGAACTGAGTATCCAGGTGAGCTAAATAGGAAACCAACCAAGGATAACGAACCAGCTGATGCAGCCAACCTGCAGAAAGACAACACTACACAGTACCGCTTGTGACCACTAGAGGGAGCCTAAAAACAGAGTTCACAACACTCCTTCCTATATTTGTGTTTATTTTGCCCTGCACATTTATAGTGTATTCCTGAGTGTCTGCGGCGTGGTGTATATTTTCCTTTATCCTTGTCTGTGCTTTCTGTGGGTATTTAAGTATTACCTCTTCACTGGGTGGTGGGTGGAGGTTTCAGCCTAGGGCTGAGCTCAGGAGTCAGGGTGAGGTTCGAGACTTGGACATGCACACCTTCAATGTAAACTTCAGGTAGAGGGTCAGTCAGGATTTCCCTAGTCTTAGGGAAATTGCAGGGGCCCGGGTTATTAGCTCTCGCTCACCTAGTCTCTCCCTGACAAGGGGAGGGGGGATGAAGGAGGACAGTAAGCCGCGCCGTCGCCATTCAAGATGGGAGCGGGGGGCAGGAGGGGGGTGGAGAGATGAGCCATGCATACAGGAGGGGGAATTATGAGCCATGCATACAGGAGGGGGGGATATGAGCCATACATACGGGGGGGGGGAATATGAGCCATGCATACAGGAGGGGGAAATATGAGCCATGCATACAGAAGAGGGGGAATATGAGCCATGCATTCAGGAGGGGGAATATGAGCCATGCATACAGGGGGGGGGAAATATGATCCATGCATACAGGAGGGGGAAATATGAGCCATGCATACAGGAGGGGGGGAATATGAGCCATACATACGGGGGGGGGGGGGAAATATGAGCCATACATACGGGGGGGGGAAATATGAGCCATGCATACAGGAGGGGGAAATATGAGCCATGCATACAGGAGGGGGGGAATATGAGCCATACATACAGGAGGGGGGTCAGTATACAGTATTAAGCATCATGTGGGATCATTTTACAGTATGGAGAACTGTGTGGCCATTATACAGTATGGAGCATCATGTGCAGTCATTATACAGTATGGAGCATCATGTGCGGTCATTATACAGTATGGAGCATCATGTGGGGTCATTATACAGTATGGAGCATCATGTGTGGCCATTATACAGTATGGAGCATCATGTGCGGTCATTATACAGTATGGAGAACTGTGTGGCCATTATACAGTATGGAGCATCATGTGCAGTCATTATACAGTATGGAGCATCATGTGGGATCATTATACAGTATGGAGTATCATGTGCTGTCATTATACAGTATGGAGCATCATGTGCGGTCATTATACAGTATGGAGCATCATGTGCAGTCATTATACAGTATGGAGCATCATGTGGGGTCATTATACAGTATGGAGCATCATGTGCAGTCATTATACAGTATGGAGCATCATGTGTGTTCATTATACAGTATGGAGTGTCGTGTGTGTTCATTATACAGTATGGAGCATCATGTGTGGCCATTATACAGTATTGAGCATCATGTGTGGCCATTATACAGTATGGGGCATAATGTGTGGTCATCATACAGTATGGAGCATCATGTGTGGCCATTATGCGGTATGGAGCACTGTGTGGCCATATTTTTTTGTTTATAATTATTGTATATGAAATAGTGTGATCAGCAGTGCTAAATGGGTGTGGTTGGGACGTGGATATGGGTGTGAATAATTATGAATGGGTGTGGTCAGAGGCGTGGCCTAAAATTTGCAAACTTTGTCCCTCTTTCCCATCTTCAAAAGTTGGGAGGTATGCGTAACGGTGTTTGTTCAGCTAAGCTTTCATTAACATTAACACCTAACCCACATACACGTTGCATACCAAGCCTATTCCCCCTTCCACCATGACCTCGCTTTTTTCCAATCATATTTTAGGTACCCTTCCCCTCTTTTAACCTGCTGTTTCACAACATTAGGCCCACACCTGTCAGTCACCAGTCCAGGGCCAGATTTAAGAGGTGGGTGGCCCGGGGCCCATTTTGGAGGGAGCCCCATTTTTCAAGGTGTTGCAATATGTAATGCAAAAACACAAAATTAAATGAACGCAAGTTTATTTACAAAAATCATTTACGCAGAGCAATTCAGGTAAAATCATTCATTTTTTACAATCCAGACACTTTCCTTGATTTTCGTGCTGCAAAATCACTATGATGTCACTAAAGTCCAATTCACGCAGTATATCTGACCTTGTCAACCCTTGAAGTCCTGAAAGGGAATTAAAGATTAAAATACAGTATGTACATATGTATGTATGTATGTATGTAGTAGAAATTTGGGCTGTCTATATCAAAGACTTCTGCTGGGCCTTATATATATGAGAGGCTTCTGCTGGGCTGTATATGTATGTGGGGTTGCTGCTGGGCTGTATATATATATGAGAGGCTTCTGCTGGGCTGCATATATATGAGGTGCTTCTGCTGGGCTGTATATGTATGAGAGGCTTCTGCTGGCCTGTATATATATGAGAGGCTTCTGCTGGGCTGTATATATATGATGGGCTTCTGCTGGGCTGTATATGTATGAGGGGCTGCTGCTGGGCTCTATATGTCAGAGGCTTCTGCTGGGCTGTATATGTATGAAAGGCTTCTGCTGGGCTGTATATATATGAGGGGCTTCTGCTGAGCTGTATATATATGAGGGGCTTCTGCTGAGCTGTATATATATGAGGGGCTTCTGTTGGGCTCTATATGTCAGAGGCTTCTGCTGGGCTGTATATGTATGAGAGGCTTCTGCTGAGCTGTATATATATATGAGGGGTTTCTGCTTGGCCGTATATGTATGAGAGGCTTCTGCTGGGCTGTATATGTATGAGAGGCTTCTGCTGGGCTGTATATATATGAAGGGCTTCTGTTGAGTTGTATATATACTGTATATGAGGGGCTTCTGCTGAGCTGTATATATATATATATATATATGAGGGGCTTCTGCTGGGCTGTATATATATATGAGGGGCTGCTGCTGCTGGGCTGTATATATTAGAAGCTGCTGTTGGGCTGTATATATATGAGGGGCTGCTGCCGGGCTGTATATATCAGAGGCTGTTGCTGGGCTGGCTGTATATAGAATAGAGGCTGAGGGGCTGTATAAAGTGTTTGCACAGCACTATACTATAAACAGGTCCACACTATGTACATACAGTATACACAGACACACTGTAATGCAGGATATAGTGTGGACCTGTATATACAGTATGGTACTGTGTAGGACAGGAGCTTTAAGAAAGAAACACACACAGACAGAGATTATACTCACCCACCGCGACACTGTAAAGACTGAACCACTTCACCTCTAGATCTTCAGTGACTGAAGATCCAGAGTGAAGTCCTGCCATGCTCCTCGGTGGAGAATCCTCTTCTCGCACTGACACCGTGGCTCCACCTCCTTCCTCGAAGGTAGCTGAACAAACTCTTGACGCGCCCACAGGGCAATGGGGTACCGACGCTGCTTTAAGGGGGTCTGCTGGGGTGATGTTGTGGCAGCTAGATGGTATAACTTCCCATAGGTGAAGTATATCCCCAGGGCTTCCTGGTGTGTAGATAGTGGAATGGTGAGAGGTGCAGAGAAGAACGAGGACACAGGTTTGCAGTCTCTTTACCTTGTTTACTGTTGGTTTCAGCAGCCACAGTCCAGGGCACCAAATCACAGGGCAGGCAGGGTCCAGCCGGTTTGGAGGCAAGTCCAGAGTCCCCTCATCCAGGTGGAAATATAAGCCTTCCTTTGCGCTGTGGTGATGTAGTCCCTTACTGCTTATGCGGCGCCCCAGTATCCTGGTCGTCGCAGTGATGTCATTATCCTTTCAGGGGAGAAGTGATGTCATGTCTGAAGGCAATGAAAGACAACCACATTCAGGTATCACACACATACAACATGTTCACACTCCAGACCAGAAGGGGGAGCTCTAAGCCTGTTTAGGGTGAACTCCCCTATTTAACATCCTGATCTGGAGGGATCAGGGGTTGAGAGTTCAGTTCCTGTCAGGCAGAGAGAAGGAAAGGAGCTCTGCTGGCATGAAGTGCTGCAACTCCTGGGAAAAGACACAAAAAGGTGAACATATTGCAGAGAGTGTGCAGGAAAGCAGAGCACAGGAGAGGAATACCAGAGGGAGATCAGCTAGGAACAAGCTGCTCCTTTCTGAGGCGCAGAAGCCGGTAGCCAGAAACACCGAGGGAGTAACTGTCTCCAAGCCTTGCTCCAGAGACCGGCAGGACAGTCAATTCCAAGTTGGCTGCCCAACCTTAATGCCTAAGAAGACACAGTGGCAACTTGCGGGGGCCGGGACGTCTCTAGGGTCCCTATAAAAAGCCTCAGGCCATCAGTCATACGGGTTTGTCCTATCCATACCATCTGGGGGACAGAGAGGAAGAAATAACATCTAGAACATCTACAAGAGTTGTGAGGACCTTACCGGGAAGCTCAGCAGGGAGGTACTACAACACACAGGCGCTAGTAGGAAGGCTACTGATTTCCACCTGGATAAGGGGACTCTGGATTTGCCTTCAGACCGGCTGGACTCTGGCTGCCCTGTCATCTGGCTCTCCGGGCTGAGGATACCATCTGAAGTCTTCAGTAAACAAGGTAAAAGACTGCAAACCTGTCTCCTCGTTCTTTACTGCACCTTGCCCATATATAAACTCTTTTACTGAACACCCCTGAGGGACACGGACCGGGTCAGCCACCGTGACATTCCCCGAACCGTAGGACCCGGTGCCAAGTACCCAATTGCCCTACTCTGTTGGCGATCCACTTAAGCTTCACATAAGGCCCTCACAGATGTTCTCTCTCTGTGTCCCCCGGATAGGACAAAACCCATATGACTGGTGACTTGAACCTGTTTATAGGATCTCTTAGATGACCCGGCTCTGAGGGGTGTCACCGTGCCTCCTTGGTGTAGGTGCGGACAGGTAACATGCAAATAGCTGTCCTGCCGGTCTCTGATGTAAGGCGTGGAGGTCCTTACAACCTTGGTGTTCTAGCTACCGGTGTTCTGCACCTCAGAAGGAGGCAGGCTGCTCGTGGCTGGACCCCCGGTATCCTCTCCTGTGCTTTTCTTTCCTGCACCCTCACTAAGACTGAGGAAGTCTGGCTAGACTAACCAGGTCAGTGGATGCTGACGCAGGTCAGGTGCCATGACTCTGCTGCTCTGTGCCAGCCACTGAGATGTAGGACCATAGCCAGGTCCTTAGACTTTCAATAGTTTCTCTTTTGTTAAATGTTCCTTATCATTAGAAATGGTTCACAGCAAAGAGACGTGTATTTTACATGTTTTGAGATATTTATCCCTATATTGGTGGGAGGCCCCCGCCTGGTGGGTGGCCCAGGGCCCGGGCCCCTTGGGCCCACCCCTACATCCGGCCCTGCACCAGTCACTAAATTAAGAATCATTATTTATTTTCTTAGATCGTGTGCCTGAACAACACTGTTATACCTAATCCTAACGATATTTAAGAGAAAATGTTCCCTCCTGACTTCTTACTCCAACACAGTTTGATTTGGATTAGCAAATATGGCCTCCTGGCTGAACCCCTATATTAGGCCTAACTATTTTTAAGAGCAAATGTGGCTTTCTGATTCCTCACTGCAACACAGCTTTATCACAAACTATTTGGATTAGCAAATAAGGCCTCCTGGCTGAACCCCTATAATAGGCCTAATGATTTTTAAGAGGAAATGTGGCCTTTTGATTCCTCACTGCAATACAGTTTTTGCCCAAACGATTTAGATTAGCAAGTGGGGCCTCCTGAGGCTGCAACAAAGTTTCTGCACTATCTAGTTAGATGCTGGAAGATCAATTTCACACAGGACAGGATCCTATTTAGCTAACTGACAAGTTCAGCAGCAGTACCAGGAGCGACCTCTCTGCCCTGTGACACTGAGAAAATTGGGGCAGCAAAACAAGATGGCGGCTATTTATATAGACAAGGACATGTGACTTCGGCAGCCAATCACAGAAGACATTGTGTCATGACACTGTGGATAGTTTCTGTGCCCTAACTGGCTGCCAGAATGTACACACATTAAGTTATAAAAGGTAAAACATGAAACATATCCCCCCATCCCACCATCCTAGCCAAAGACATAAAAAAAGCATTAGCAGAAACAAGATGATTTTCCGAACTGTGACCTAATTTTGCCGACTTTGAGTAAAAATGCTCGGGAAACCGAATGTGAATCCGAATGGGCTACATTCGAGCTGAATTTGAGATTGGCGAACATTTTCCGAACAAGTTAGGTCATCTCTAGTCACAGCACAGTATACAGTGAGTGCTTGTGTCCAATGAAAGCAGAGGACAGAGGGAAAGCGCACGCTGGGTACTGGGCTGTGACGTCAAACTCTGCCCATGACCCAGTCAATCAGGGAGGGTGCCTGCGATTGGGTCACGTCAGGGTGATGCAAGGTATTCTGGAACTTGATTTTACATCAGCAGAAGTCAATGACGCGATGCAGATTGAGTGGTCAGCAATAGCGCCGCTCAGAGGCACATATGGCAGCAGTATGTATTTACAAAAATACTTATTTACATTGTTTAAATCGATGGAGGCATTACAAAATGTAGCGGACAACCTCTTTAGCTATCCTCATTACCTTATCTGTTGCCTACCTATATTAACTATTTCTAAGTCCTATTCCTATGCTAAAATTCTACTTCCTCATCCTAATACTTTCAATTGTCTTATCATATTACACATACAGTGGGTACGGAAAGTATTCAGACCCCTTTAAATTTTTCACTCTTTGTTTTATGGCAACCATTTGGTAAAATCAAAACAGTTCATTTTTTTACATTAATGTACACTCTGCACCCATCTTGACTGAAAAAAAAGAAATGTAGAAATGTTTGCAAATTTGTTAAAAAATAAAAATTGAAATATCACATGGTCATAAGTATACAGACCCTTTGCTCAGTCATTCTTATTTAAATCACATGCTGTGCATTTCCTTTTGATCCTCCTTGAGATGGTTCTACTACTTCATTGGAGTCCAGCTGTGTTTAATTAAACTGATAGGACTTGATTTGCAAAGGCACAAACCTGTCTATATAAGACCTCACAGCTCACAGTGCATGTCAGACCAAATGAGAATAACGAGGTCAAAGAAACTGGCCAAGGAGCTCAGAGGCAGAATTGTGGCAAGGCACAGATCTGGCCAAAGTTACAAAAGAATTTCTGCAGTACTCAAGGTTCCTAAGAGCACAGTGACCAACATAATCCTTAAATGAAAGAAGTTTAGGACCACCAGAAGTCTTCCTAGACCGGGCCGTCCAACAAAACTGAGCAATTGTGGGAGAAGAGCCTTGATGAGAGAGGTAAAGAAGAACCCCAAGATAACCGTGGCTGACCTCCAAAGATGCAGTAGGGAGATGGGAGAAAGTTCCATTTAGTCAACTATCACTGCAGCCCTCCACCAATCGGGCCTTTATGGCAGAGTGGCCTGATGGAAGCCTCTCCTCACTGCAAGACATATGAAAGTCCGCACAGAGTTTGCTAAAAAACACATGAAGGACGCCCAGGCTATGAGAAATAAGATTCTCTTGTCTGGTGAGATGAAGATAGACCTTTTTGGTGATAATTCTAAGCTGTATGTGTGGAGAAAATCAGGCACTGCTCATCACCTGTCCAAAACAATACCAACAGTTTTTCAGCTCCAGGGACAAGACTACTCGTTGTCATTGAAGGAAACATGAATACGGCCAAGTGCAGAGATATCCTGCATGAAAACCTCTTCCAGAGTACTGTGGACCTCAGACTTGGCCAAATGTTCATCTTCCAACAAGAAAATGACCCTAAGCACACAGCTAAAATAACAAAGGAGTGGCTTCAGAACAACTCTGTGACCATTCTTGACTGGCCCAGCCAGAATCCTGACCTAAACCCAATTGAGCATCTCTGGAGAGACCTGAAAATGGCCATCCACCAACATTCACCTCCCAACCTGATGGAACTGGAGAGGATCTGCAAGGAAGAATGTCAGAGGATCCCCAAATCCAGGTGTTAAAAACTTGTTGCATCATTCCCAAGAAGAGTCATGGCTGTACTAGCTCAAAAGGGTGCTTCTACTCAATACTGAGCAAAGGGTCTGAATACTTATGACCATGTGATATTTCAGTTTTCCTCTTTTAACAAATGTGCAAAAATTATTACTGAAAAAAAGAGAGCAAGAAGCCGCACCAACAGCTGGTTTATGTCACCTGCACACACTTATTCTATGTCCTCATAATGCGTAAATGCCCATGCAGATATCGGGTGCTCTCCATGAAAAAAAACAAACTTGAAGTACAACAGTTTATTAGAAAATGGGAGCACTCACCATCCGCTAAAATCCACGGATTTTAGCAGATGGTAAGTGCTCGCATTTTCTAATAGACTGTTGCAAAAATTATTACATTTCAGTTTTTTTCAGTCAGGATGGGGTACAGAGTGTACACTAATGAGAAAAAAAAATTACTTTTTTGAATTTACCAAATGGCTGCAATGAAACAAAGAGTGAAAAATTTAAAGGGGTCTGAATACTTTACCCATGATATGCATACTGCAGCCCCATGAAAAGCAGTTACGAGTAGCAACATCATCCATACCACCTAACATCATATGTCGCACCAGAGAGAAGACGCTCCAGCCATCACGTTAGAGGTGAGTTAATTAACCCTGCTGTTCTGTTTGGGTCCATATGACCCGAAATTAAATTTGAGACCTTGCAGATTATTTATTATCCGGATCTGAAACTTGTGATTAATTGACTTTTCCTCATTCGAGGGGTTCTTACTATAAGTGTTTTTTTTGTTTGTTTGTTTACTTTTGGCTACACTTGTACTGTTAGGGTCAATATGACCCGATAACATTTTATACTGTTGAACAGGTCACTAATTATTTCTGCCGGCAAAATGTATTTGTTTTCCTGTGTACTTCATCTCATTATTCAAAAGGGTGGAAGTTTCACTGTCCAGATTGAAATGAAAGAAGAGCTAAGTATAAACTAGCTCCTATTAGAAATGTTTGGAATAAATGGGTAGAGATTCTAGCAAAATTATATAATATTAGTGAAGCTGTAACTGTCGATGAACAACTGGTGGCATTCCGAGGTAGGTGCCCATTCCGACAATATATACCGGGTAAGCCAGCAAAGTACGGCATCAAGATACGGACACTTTGTGACAGCAAAAGTTCACATGTTATAAACGCTCAAGTGTATACAGGAAGAAATCCTGGAGAAAGAGCTGAAAAAAATCAGAGTATGCGAGTTGCTCTCGATTTGACTCATAGACTAAAAGGACAAAATGTCACATGTGACAACGTTTTCACATCCTACCAACTGGGCCAGATGTTGTGAAAAAGACAACTTACCAGGCTGGGTACTATAAGCAAAAACAAGCCAGAACTGCCACAAGGTATCCTTAGTAAAAGAGATGTGTATAGTTCTACTTTTTACATTACTGGAGATACAACAGTTGAGTCTTACGTTTTCCCCCCAAAATAAACATCCAATGAGCACAATGCACACTGACAATGCAATAAGTAATCGAGAAGCCAGAAAGCCGGACATAATATTAGAGCATAATGCCACAAAAGGGGCAGTTGATACACTAGATCAAACAACATCATCATACACGTGTAAATGCAAAACTAATCGTTGGCCAATGATAATATTTTATAACATTCTGGATGTTTCGGCATGCAACGCATTTGTTTTATGGAGAGAAATGTATCCCAATTGGAACAGAAACAAGCTGCATAAAAGAAGAATTTTTATTGAAGAATTAGGAAAATCCCTAGTTAGGCCGTTTATCGAAGCCAGAAAAGTAAACCCCAGAAGTGAAGGAGCAGCAGCCATTGTGAAGAGTGTCCAGCAGCATGCTCAAGAAAGAGACTCCACAGCCTCCACCAGCACAGCTACCAGCCAAAAAAGGAAGAGATGTAGCTTCTGTCCATCTTCTTGTGACAATAAAACAAATCTGACATGTGCTGAGTGTGCAAGATATCTATGTAAAGGACATGTGTTTTATTATTGTGTTCAGTGTAAAAATGCATGAACCTGTTCAACCTTTTTAGAGATAAAAAAAGAAAAACTTGAAGTTTTAATTATTTTTCATTTGTTGTTTTATAAAATATGTTAACACAAGGTTATATTTAATTAGATTTCATGATATAGTAATAGAAATCTAAAGCATGTTTGTTATTTGTATGCAAACAGCCCGTGTAACCTTTTTCTGAAAAAAAAAAATAAAAAAATAAAGTTTTAATCTCATTATTCATTTGTTTATGATCAACCATATTCACATACAGTTTAATAATTAAATTTGCACGACTCGTCAAAGGGTTGATTATGACTTGTAGGATCGCTACTTCCATCAGGTGGCACTATAGAGTTTAAGTCCTCTTTTTCTCTGAAGAGGCAATTTGCGTAATAATGAAATATGTATTCAAATAAAACACTTAAAGTAGATAAAATCAACATTTTAATAGGTCGGGTCATATTGACCCAAAACAGTACAAGTGTATAGTAAATGCGATCAGAATAGCAGGGTTAAATGTTTGACCAAATATATGAGGTTCATTTTCAAGTTCATAGTATTGTACGGCCCCCAAAGGATGGCATAAATATCCAAATGGCCTGATTGAAAGAGACAAAAGGAGGCATTTTACTTTGTAAGAGGCACAATGGAGGGCATTACTATGTGGGATACTAAGCAGATCAGTAATAGGGACACATATGGCAGCAGCGGCTCAGCATTGGGATATGAGTTTGTGCAGGTTGAGAATAGACGGAGAAGGTGCTGGAAATGTGAGAAGTCAAATATGTCTTTGTTGTAATCGCTGCAGACGAGTCCTGGCTGGAAGAAGTTGTGATATCGGCCTGGATCAGATGGAAAAGGGGGGAAAAGTGAGCGACTCCATTAGAAATATTCATGCACCCAGGTCTCCAGCCTGCTCTCCTGCCTTGTCTGTCTATGAAGTGCATATAGCACATCACCCAACTTTCCACACAGACTTTCCTCTGCTCCTAGCATTCACATTGTATGCCTTTCAGCTAACCCCAGCTAACCCCAGTGTTATTTATGACCTTGTTTACTTTGGCTTGATTGTATGCATCTGGTCCACTCTTAGGCCATGTGCACACGTTCAGGATTTTTAGCGTTTTTTTCGCGTTTTTTCGCTATAAAAACGTGATAAAAACGCGAAAAAAACGCTTACATATGCCTCCTATTATTTTAAGTGTATTCCGCATTTTTTGTGCAAATGTAGCCTTTTTTTCCGCGAAAAAATCGCATCGCGGAAAAAAAAGCAACATGTTCATTAAAATGCGGAATTGCAGGGGATTCCGCACACCTAGGGGTCCATTGATCTGCTTACTTCCCGCACGGGGCTGTGCACACCATGCGGGAAGTAAGCAGATTATGTGCGGTTGGTACCCAGGGTGGAGGAGAGGAGACTCTCCTCCACGCACTGGGCACCATATAAGTGGTCAAAAAATAAGAATTAAAATAAAAAACAGTCCTATACTCACCCTCGATGTCTTCCCGCCTCCACTGCATGCTGTCGCTTCAGTTCCTGTAGCTGGTGTGCGGCGAAAGACCTGCCGATGACGTCACTGTCCTGTGATTGGTCGTGAGCGGTCATGTGACCGCTCACGTGACCGTGACGTCACGGAAGGTCCTGTGCGCACAGACCAGCTATAGGAAGAGGAGCCGGACGCCGGTGAGGAGATGTCTGGGTGAGTATAAGCATTTTTTTATTTTTTTTATTATTTTTAAACATTCTATCTTTTACTATAGATGCTGCATAAGCTGCATCTATAGTAAAAAGTTGGTCACACTTGTCAAACGCTATGTTTGACAAGTGTGACCAACCTGTCAGTCAGTTTTCCAAGCGATGCTACAGATCGCTTGGAAAACTTTAGCATTCTGCAAGCTAATTACGCTTGCAGAATGCTAAAAAAACGCGAAAAAAACGGAAAAAAAACGCAAAAAAAAAATGCGGATTTCTTGCAGAAAATTTCCGGTTTTCTTCAGGAAATTTCTGCAAGAAATCCTGAACGTGTGCACATACCCTTAATTCTCTGACCAAGATAAACAGAGACCACTCCTCTCTGCTTCACACCTGAATGCACTTAGTTGTACATATATTGCATAGCACAAGTCTGTAATGACTTTTGTCTGCAGTGTGATTCCTATAAGTGTGTCCTAGATGTGTGAAGATTATGTAGAATTAAAACCAGAATTGAACCAGAAGGGAACTGAAGGTAACTGGCCACTGGTAACAATGTTTCTGTTTGTTTTCACTTTCACCCCTATAATCCATCACTTTCTGCTACCTCCCCTAATCCCTACATCTAGTAAGGAACTGTTCATCTCTTCCTAAATCCTCCCCATCCATCTCACCTCCTCAGAACTGTTCCTCAACATACAATCTTCTGTCTCCAAGCACAGACAGCCACCTCATGCCCTTTCCTGCTCCCACCTACTAACACTTTCTCTGCTCCTTCTCACTGCTGGTGATATCTCTCCAAATCCTGGTCATCCTCACTACATCCCCACAGTCAGTTCTATCTCCCATCCACGCTCTATCACAAATTTCCGTAACCTCTCTAACCTTATACCCATTTGCCCAGCCCCCACTTCCCCAGTCCCACTGACAGGAGCTCTATGGAACACTCGCTCTGTCTGCAACAAGCTTTCCTACATCCATGATCTTTTTATTACTCACAAACTTTCCTTACTCACCATCACAGAAACGTGACTCACCCCTTCTGACACAGCCTCTCCTGCTGCACTTTCGTATGATGGCTTCCACCTTTCTCACACACCCCGCCCCAGCAGCAAGCATGGCCGAGAAAATGTTTTTTTCCTGTCAGATTAATGCTCCTTCACCCCAATCCCACTACCACCCTCTGTTACCCTCCCCTCCTTTGAGGTGCACTCTGTGCCCATCTACTCCCCCTCCAACTGGCTGTCATTTACTGCCCCCCCAGGCCCATCCACCACCTTCTTTGACCACTTCACCACCTGGCTACTTCATTTCCTTCCTGCGGACATCCCCACTATCATCATGGGCGACTTCAACAAACCCATTGACACTTCCCTCTCAGCTGCCACTAAACTTCTATCTCTCACTTCCTCCTTTGGCCTCACTCAATGGTCTTTTGCAGCCACTCACAAAGATGTTCACACACTGGACCTCATCTTCATCCGCCTCTGCTCCCTATCTAACCTCTCTAACTCACCTCTTCCTCTTTCTGACCACAATCTACTCACATTCTCTTCCCTCTCCACTCCTTGTCTACAATACCCACCCCACAAACTTGCACAACCTCGCAGATATCTTAAACACCTTGATCTACACTCACTCTCTGAATACCTCCTCCCTCTCACAGGCATAAGTTCCCTACACAATGCGGATGATGCTGCCACTCTATATAACACCACAATAGCTGTAGCTATGGAATCTCTTGCCCCTCTCACACATACCAAAGCACGCAAAATCAACAGACAGCCCTGGCACACCAGCCTGACCAAAGAACTGAGAAGAGCTTCCAGGGCTGCTGAGCGGAGATGGAAAAGATCCCACTCCAACGAGCACTTCATCGCATTCAAACAGTCCCTCACTACTTTCAAGACCACACTCGCCACAGCAAAACAAACCTACTTCTCATTTCTCATAGCCTCCCTGTCTCACAACCCTAAACAGTTATTCAACACCTTCAACTCTCTCCTCCGTCCCCCAGCACCTCCTCCCTCCCCACTCATCTCAGCTGAAGACTTTGCCTCATTTCTCAAGCAGAAGATTGAGAACATCAGAGACAGTTTTAGTCGATAACCCCCAGAGCCCTTTCTCCCAACTACCCAGCCCTCCACCTCCAAAACCAACTTCTCCACCATTATAGAAGACTGACTCTCCACTCTACTCTCAAGATCGCATCTCACCACCTGTGCACTTGACCCGATCCCTTCCCACTTCATGCCAAACCTCGACAGTCTTCATCCTAACCCTAACCCATCTTTTCAACCTATCACTAACAACTGGTGTTTTCCCCTCAAGCTTTAAACATACCTCAATCCCACTTATCCTGAAAAAGCCCTCTCTTGACCCATCCTCTGTATTGAGCTATCGCCCTATATCACTTCTCCCCTATGCCTCAAAACTACTGGAACAACACGTCCATCTTGAACTGTCCTCCCATCTATCTTCCTGCTCCCTCTTCGACCGCTTACAATCAGACTTCCGGTCACACCACTCCACTGAAACTGCCATAACTAAGGTCACCAATGACCTATTAACCGCCAAGAGCAAGCGACACTACTCTATCCTCCTCCTCCTGGACCTGTCCTCTGCCTTTGACACAGTGGACCATTCCCTGTTGCTGCAGACCCTCTCATCCCTTGGCATCACAGACTTGGCCCTATCCTGGATCTCGTCATACCTAACTGACCGGACATTCAGCGTCTCCCACTCACACACCACCTCCTCACCTTGCCACCTATCTGTCAGAGTCCCGCAAGACTCAGTTCTAGGGCCCCTGCTCTTCTCCATTTACACTTTTGGCCTGGGACAGCTCATAGAATCTCAGAGTTTTCAGTATTATCTCTATGCTGATGACACACAGATCTACATCTCTGGACCAGATATCACCACCCTACTAACCGGAATCCCTCAATGTCTATCTGCTATTTCATCCTTCTTCTCCGCTAGATTTCTAAAACTTAACATGGACAAACCAGAATTCATTGTCTTTCCCCCATCTCACGCGACCCCCCCAACGAACCTATCCATTACAGTAAATAGCTGCCCACTCTCCCCATTCCCACAAGCTCACTGTCTCGGGGTAATCCTTGACACTGATCTCTCCTTCAAACTGCATATCCAAGCCCTTTCCACTTCCTGCCACCTTCAACTCAAAAATATTTCATGGATCTGTATATTCCTAAACCAAGAATCTGCAAAAACCCTAGTCCATGCCCTTGTCATCTCCTGCCTCGACTATGGTAACCTCCTGCTCTGTGGCCTCCCCTCTAACACTCTCGCACCCCTCCAATCTATTCTAAACTCAGCTGCCTGACTAATCCACATGTCCCCCTGCTATTCCCCGGCCTCTCCCCTCTGTCAAGCCCTTCACTGGCTCCCCATTACCCAGGGACTCCAGTACAAAAGCCTAACCATGACATACAAAGCCATCCACAACCTGTCTCCTCCATACATCTATGACCTCGTCTCCCGGTACTTTCCTGCACGCAACCTCCGATCCTCACAAGATCTCCTTCTCTACTCCCCTCTTATCTCCTCTTCCCACAATCGCATACAAGATTTCTCTCACGCATTACCCCTACTCTGGAACTCTCTACCGCAACATATCAGACTCACACCTACCATCGAAACCTTCAAAAAGAACCTGAAGACTTACCTCTTCCGGCAAGCCTACAACCTGCAGTACCCACCGATCGACCAAACCACTGCACGACCAGCTCTATCCTCACTTATTGTATCCTCACCATTCCCTTGTAGATTTTGAGCCCTAGCGGGCAGGGTCCTCTCTCCTTCTGTACCAGTGGTGACTTGTATTGTTCAAGATTATTGTACTTGTTTTTATGTATACCCCTCCTCACATGTAAAGCGCCATGAAATAAATGGCGCTATAATAAATAATAATAATAATTAGAAACAGTATCATCTGTAAGTCACTGTATATAACTGTACTGTAATCACTTGTTCTGCAGCACTGGTATCTAGGGTTGAGCGAAACGGATCGGTCATTTTCATAAATCGGCGACTTTTAGGCAAAGTCGGGTTTCATGAAACCCGAACCGATCCTAGTGTGGGATCGGCCATGCGGTACATGATCAGAGCGCCAAAGTCGCGTTTCATATGACGCTGTCACCGCCGTTTTTCATCCAATGAAGGAGGATGCAGAGTGTGGGCAGCGTGATGACATAAGTCTCGGTCCCCACCATCTTAGAGAAGGGCATGGCAGTGATTGGCTTGCTGTCTGCGGCGTCACAGGGGCTATAAAGGGGCGTGCACGCCGACCGCCATCTTACTTCTGCCGATCTGAGCCTAGGGAGAGGTGTTGCTGCAGTTAGTCAGAAGCAGGGACAGAGTTAGGGAGGAAATAAAAAACCCCAAACCGCTTGTGCTGGAGCGATTTTCACTGTCCCACACCACCTTTTTGTGCAGGGACAGTGGAGGTCGTATTTTAGTGCAGCAGCTGCATAGCTGTGTGCACGGTGCTGTGCAAACCAACTGCTTTTTTAAAAGCAAAATTCCTGTTGCTCCTTTCTGCACAGTTACCTATCTTGTTTATTTGTCCACATTTTTGTGTTCAGCAGTCCTTTTTATTGCTGCCGTACTTGTCCTGAGCTAATTGTAGGGAGCTTGTTATTTTTTATTTATTTTTTTAAAATAAAATAATAATAATAATAATAATAATAATAAATATAATTCCAGCCACTTTCTGGCACGTTCATAGTGTTGTGTTATACCACTGGGCCAGAGTTGTGGTTCTGTGTCTCCCCCCCCCAAAAAAGGGAGATTAAAATTCGCACACAGTGTATATTCTGCTGTACTGCTAGTGTGTCGTATATATCAGGCAGCCACTTTCTGCCACGTTCATAGTTTACTGTTATACCACTGGGCCAGAGTTGTGGTTCTGTGTCTCCCCCCCAAAAAAAGGGAGAATAAAATTCGCACACAGTGTATATTCTGCTGTACTGCTAGTGTGTCGTATATATCAGGCAGCCACTTTCTGCCACGTTCATAGTTTACTGTTTTACCACTGGGCCAGAGTTGTGGTTCTGTGTCTCCCCCCCCCAAAAAAAGGGGGAATAAAATTCTCACACAGTGTATATTCTGCTGTACTGCTAGTGTGTCGTATATATCAGGCGGCCACTTTCTGCCACGTTCATAGTTTACTGTTATACGACTGGGCCAGAGAGTTGTGGTTCTGTGTCTCCCCCCCCAAAAAAGGGAGAATAAAATTCGCACACAGTGTATATTCTGCTGTACTGCTAGTGTGTCGTATATATCAGGCAGCCACTTTCTGCCACGTTCATAGTTTACTGTTATACCACTGGGCCAGAGTTGTGGTTCTGTGTCTCCCCCCCAAAAAAAGGGAGATTAAAATTCGCACACAGTGTATATTCTGCTGTACTGCTAGTGTGTCGTATATATCAGGCAGCCACTTTCTGCCACGTTCATAGTTTACTGTTATACCACTGGGCCAGAGTTGTGGTTCTGTGTCTCCCCCCCAAAAAAAGGGAGAATAAAATTCGCACACGGTGTACATTCTGCTGTACTGCTAGTGTGTCGTATATATCAGGCAGCCACTTTCTGCCACGTTCATAGTTTACTGTTATACCACTGGGCCAGAGTTGTGGTTCTGTGTCTCCCCCCCCCAAAAAAAAGGGAGAATAAAATTCGCACACAGTGTATATTCTGCTGTACTGCTAGTGTGTTGTATATATCAGGCAGCCACTTTCTGCCACGTTCATAGTTTACTGTTATACCACTGGGCCAGAGTTGTGGTTCTGTGTCTCCCCCCCAAAAAAAGGGAGAATAAAATTCGCACACAGTGTATATTCTGCTGTACTGCTAGTGTGTCTTATATATCAGGCAGCCACTTTCTGCCATGTTCATAGTTAACTGTTATACCACTGGGCCAGAGAGTTGTGGTTCTGTGTCTCCCCCCAAAAAAAGGGAGATTAAAATTCGCACACAGTGTATATTCTGCTGTACTGCTAGTGTGTTGTATATATCAGGCAGCCACTTTCTGCCACGTTCATAGTTTACTGTTATACCACTGGGCCAGAGTTGTGGTTCTGTGTCTCCCCCCCAAAAAAATGGAGATTAAAATTCGCACACAGTGTATATTCTGCTGTACTGCTAGTGTGTCGTATATATCAGGCAGCGACTTTCTGCCACGTTCATAGTTTACTGTTATACCACTGGGCCAGAGTTGTGGTTCTGTGTCTCCCCCCCAAAAAAAAGGGAGATTAAATTTCGCACACAGTGTATATTCTGCTGTACTGCTAGTGTGTCGTATATATCAGGCAGCCACTTTCTGCCACGTTCATAGTTTACTGTTATACCACTGGGCCAGAGTTGTGGTTCTGTGTCTCCCCCCCAAAAAAAAGGGAGATTAAAATTCGCACACAGTGTATATTCTGCTGTACTGCTAGTGTGTCGTATATATCAGGCAGTCACTTTCTGCTACGTTCATAGTTTACTGTTATACCACTGGGCCAGAGTTGTGGTTCTGTGTCTCCCCCCCAAAAAAAAGGGAGAATAAAATTTGCAAACAGTGTATATTCAGCTGTACTGCTAGTGTGTCGTATATATCAGGCAGCCACTTTCTGCCACGTTCATAGTTTACTGTTATACCACAGGGCCAGAGTTGTGGTTCTGTGTCTCCCCCCCAAAAATGAGGAAGTCTGGTGGAAGAGGCCGTAGGCGGGGGTTGTCAGCTGGTACTGATGGTGGTGCTGCATCTGGTGGTAGTGGCAAAAGCACAGTAGCACCTAAGGCTGGAGGTGTTGAGCCTGCTTCATCGTCTGGCTACACAAGGCCTCGAAGGCTCCCTTTCCTGGGAGTAGGAAAACAGCTTTTAAAGCCGGAGCAGTAGGAAAAAGTTTTGGCTTTCCTTGCTGACTCAGCCTCTAGCTCTTTGGCCTCCTCTTCCCAAAGTTCAAAATGTCACAGCAGCCAGTCGTCAGTGGATGCTCCCGGTCAGGAACAAGACGTTTCCTTGTGTCCTTCTCCCAAAGCAAAAGTGAAGGATGCGTCAGGCGACACAACAGGTTACTCCATGGAGCTCTTTACACATACCGTGCCTGGGTTAGAAAGGGAAATTGTACCCTGTCCATTACAAGAAGAATCGGACATGGAGTGCACTGATGCACAGCCACAGCTAGATTATGATGCTGTTCCATTGAGTCAGATCACTACATTGCCCTCGCAGTTTGCTGAGCCAGAATCTGACCCTGATGAGACTATGGTGCCCTGTCTCGAACGCTATAGCACCTTACACGGTGACACTGAGGAAGGTGCACATGACATTGAGAAGGAGGAGGTGATAGATGACCCAGTTGTTGACCCAGATTGGCAGCCATTGGGGGAAGAGGGTGGCGCTGCCACTAGCTCAGAAGCGGAGGAGGGTTATCCGCAGCAGCACCAATCTACATCGCAACAGCTGTCATCTGGCAGGCCCGTATCAGGCAAAAAACGTTTGACAAAACCAGTTTTAGGACAGCGTGGCCATCCTGTTAAAGTTGCACAGCGTGCAATGCCTGAAAAGGAATTCCATAGCAGGAAGAGTGCAGTGTGGCATTTTTTTGACCAAGATCCCAATGATCAGTCAAAAGTGATCTGTAAAAAATGCTCAAATACCTTTATCAGAGGGAAGATTCTTAACAATTTAAATACAACCTGCATGCGTAGACATTTAAACAGCATGCACTTGCAAGCCTGGACTAACTACATAACGTCCCGTACCGTTGGTGCACCAGGTCTGAATGAAGGTAGTCAGCACCGCAACATTGCTTCCCTCACTGTAAGCCCTCCGGTTAGGACACCAGCAGCAGCAAATGTGGAGGGATCGTCGCTAGGCCAAAGCAGTCAGGGAGTCAGAAGGTTATTGGTAGGAAGCACTGTATGTAGGCCAACATCACCAACTCACCCTCAATCTGCCATATCCACAACCACCACCACCGCTAGTTCCACCATAGGCAGCTCTCCAGTCCAGCTCACCCTAGAAGAGACTCTTGTTAGGAAACGAAAGTACTCATCCTGTCATCCGCGTACACAGGGTTTGAACACCCACATTGCCAGACTTATCTCGTTAGAGATGATGCCCTACCGGTTGGTTGAAAGAGAAGCTTTCAAAGCCCTGATGGCCTACGCAGTACCACGCTATGACCTACCCAGTCACCACTTCTTTGCGAGAAAAGCCATCTCAGCCCTCCACCAGCATGTCAAAGACCGCATTGTCCATGCACTGAGGCAGTCTGTCAGTGGGAAGGTGCACCTCACAACAGATGCATGGACCAGTAGGCATGGCCAGGGATGTTACGTGTCCATCACGGCTCACTGGGTTAATGTCGTGGATGCAGGGTCCACAGGGGACAGCAATAGTGGGACAGTTCTGCCTAGCCCACGATCTAGGAAACAGTTGGCTGTAGACGTTCTCCACCCCACCTCCTCCTCCTCCAGAAGCGAAAGCTCATCCACAGAGCGCTGTCGCACGACCACTCCATCCGCAGCTGCCAGTGTTGCACACGAGGTGTCCCATTACGGAACAGCAAGTGGGAAGCGTCAGCAGGCCGTGTTTGAAATGAAGTGTTTGGGCGACAACAGACACACCGCGGAAGTTCTGGCCGAGTTCTTGCAGCAAGAAACTCAGTCATGGCTGAGCAGTGTACATCTTGAGGCAGGCAAGGTAGTCAGTGATAATGGAAGGAATTTTATGGCTGCCATAGCCCTTTCACAACTCAAACACATACCTTGTCTGGCTCACACTTTGAACCTGGTGGTGCAGTGCTTTCTTAAAAATTATCCGGAGTTTCCAGCCCTGCTCTTGAAGGTGCGAAGACTTTGCTCGCACATCCGCCGGTCACCCGTACACTCCAGCCGTATGCTGAACCATCAGCGATCACTCAATCTTCCACAGCACCGCCTAATTATCGACGTTGCAACAAGGTGGAACTCCACACTGCACATGGTCCAGAGGCTGTGTGAACAGAGGCGTGCTGTCATGTATTTGTGGGAGGATACGCATACACGGGCAGGCAGTTGGATGGCAGACATGGAGTTGTCTGGTGTGCAGTGGTCCAAGCTACAAGACCTCTGTCAAGTCCCTCAGTGTTTCGAGGAATGCACACGGCTGGCAAGTGCAGACGACGCCATCATAAGCTTAAGCATCCCACTTATGCGTCTGCTGATGCAAAGTTTGACGCACATCAAGGAGCTGGCGTCTGCAGCCGAGGAGGAGGGAATCCTTGATGACAGTCAGCCATTGTCTGGTCAGGGAACTGTCCAGGACGAGGTGGCGATCGAAGAGGATGAGGAGGAGGATGATGGGGATGACTATGTATGGGAGGATGCTTCTCAGGGGCCACTTGAAACTGGTGGCGTTGCAAGGTCAGGTACAGGTTTCTTGCGGGACACTTGTGATGTGGATTTCCAAGAAAGTGCTCCTCAACCCAGCAGGACCAGTGAATTGACACCAGGAACATTGGCCCACATGGCTGAGTATGCCTTGCGTATTCTAAAAAGGGACCCCCGCATTGTCAAAATGATGACCGATGACGACTACTGGTTGGCCTGCCTCCTGGATCCACGCTATAAAGGGAAAATTCAAAACATCGTGCCACATGAGAACCTTGAGCAAATATTGGCTACCAAACAAGCAACTCTTGTAGACCGTTTGGTTGAGGCATTCCCAGCACACAGAGGCGGTGATGGTCCTCACACTTGCCGTAGGGGGCAACATGACAGAGGTGCTAGAGGTGCTGAAATCCGAAGTGGCGTTGGACAGAGGGGCTTTCTGACAAGGTTGTGGAGTGATTTTTCAATGACCGCTGACACAACAGGGACTGCTGCATCTATTCAAAGTGACAGGAGACAGCATATGTCCAGTATGGTTACAAACTATTTTTCATCCCTTATCGATGTTCTCCCTCACAGGTCATTCCCCTTTGATTACTGGGCATCTAAACTAGACACCTGGCCCGAATTGGCAGAATATGCATTACAGGAGCTCGCTTGCCCTGCTGCCAGTGTGCTTTCAGAAAGAGTCTTCAGTGCTGCTGGTTCAATACTGACCGAAAAAAGGACACGTCTGGCTACCCAAAATGTAGATGATCTAACCTTCATTAAAATGAACCAATCATGGATTGCAATTCTTTTGCCCCACCTTCCCCTGCTGACACGTAGCTTGGGTGATAAATGACTCGCTTTTGCCCTCCTCTTACTGACTTTGCCAATTCCTCCATTTGCAGCTGCTGAATGTCCACCATAGGCCATTTTTATACCTCCCTAAATGGGCTGACTCCCCCCACAGGACCGTGGTCACCACTTGGCGCAAGCACCCGTGCAAGTGCCGTTTGCCTGGACAGGTGGGTGCGCCCACTCTACCTCTACTAAACAAAGCTGAGTTTGAATCTACAGGCTTTCGGCCTCTATCAACAATATGAAACTGCATTTGGCCTGGTTCTTGGTTTGGGCCTAGTGACGTCTGCTGCTGCCTCTTGGTTTCCTCAAAGAAACAAAGCTGAGTTTCAATCTACAGGCTTTCGGCCTCTATCAACAATATGAAACTGCATTTGGCCTGGTTCTTGGTTTGGGCCTAGTGACGTCTGCTGCTGCCTCTTGGTTTCCTCAAAGAAACAAAGCTGAGTTTCAATCTACAGGCTTTCGGCCTCTATCAACAATATGAAACTGCATTTGGCCTGGTTCTTGGTTTGGGCCTAGTGACGTCTGCTGCTGCCTCTTGGTTTCCTCAAAGAAACAAAGCTGAGTTTCAATCTACAGGCTTTCGGCCTCTATCAACAATATGAAACTGCATTTGGCCTGGTTCTTGGTTTGGGCCTAGTGACGTCTGCTGCGGCCTCTTGGTTTCCTCAAAGAAACAAAGCTGAGTTTCAATCTACAGGCTTTCGGCCTGTATTGAGAATTTGAAACTGTATTTGGCCTACTAGTTTGGTTGGGCCCTACTAACGGTGTCTGCTGCTGCTTGTTGTTGTCCTCCACTGAACAAAGCAATGCTGCCTGTTTACTCCTGTTACCAATTTTTTTTTGCTTTTAGCCTCCTTTTTTATTTTGGGCCTATATCTGTGTTTCCTCCTCATCCTGCCTATTACCCAGCCACTGCTTGATGGGTCTGCTGGTACATTGACCCAGACCACTACATTCCCCTTGCACTCTACACAGCCAGAATCTGACCCTGCTGAAAGTCAGGTCCCCCTTCCCGCATACTATACCACCTTACACGGGGACAAAGAGGAAGGTGCATATGAAAGTGCAGGTTCCTTCATCAGGTGGGGGGGCATACTCGTTGGCGACGTCACTGTCACAGGGCCCGTCATAGTACGCAAAATTGTCACTGCCGGTGGGAGGTGCCCCCGCCGTCAAAGACAACGCCGTACTTTGAGGGGCCCTGTGCCAGTGGCAATGCGAACGAGTGTGCCCCCCTGCTTGCTCAGGATCACAGCACTAGCAAAGTTGAAATACTTACCTCTCCCTGCTCCACCGCCGTGACGTATTCCACATTTCCTGGGCCCAAGAAAAAATTGAGCCAGCCCCCCACAACTTTAACCAAATGACCCCCAATTTTCAATACCTAACTATTATTATAAGGTTAATTAAGATTGACAAGCTTAAGTAACAATAATTGGTGTTTTTGACATTAAAATGGGCTCTGTTGGTGTTTTCCTGTCCTCCACTCACTGCCGACTTTTATTCCCCATTGACTTGCATTGGGTTTCGTGTTTCAGTCGGCCCCCGACTTTTCGCAATGATCGGCCGATTTCACCCGACCCGACTTTTTACAAAGTCGGGTTTCGCGAAACCCGACTCGATCCTGAAAAAGTAAAAGTCGCTCAACCCTACTGGTATCTACCACTATATGGTCACCATATGGAAATAATATCAGAGCTGTTACTGAAAATCTCTATACAAAGACCAACACTGTCATCTTCTAAGGTTCCCCTATACCTATGATTAGGCTGCGGCTCAGGTATTTCGCTCCCACTTAGCAGAACCACTGCCTACATCTCTGGATCTCTTGTTAGTATTTCTCCACAGTATGTGTATTATACATATACATCTTTATAGCTCGTACATTAAATGCACTCTCTGCAGTATATATACTGTATATATATATATATATATATATATATATATATATATATATATATATATATATATACAGTTAAGTCCATATTTATTTGGACAGAGACAACATTTTTCTAATTTTGGTTATAGACATTACCACAATGAATTTTAAACAAAACAATTCAGATGCAGTTGAAGCTCAGACTTTCAGCTTTCATTTGAGGGTATCCACATTAAAATTGGCTGAAGGGCTTAGGAGTGTCAGCTCCTTAACATGTGCCACCCTGTTTTTAAAGGGACCTCGGCAGTTTATACATCTTAGACCCGTTCAGTTCCGTCCGAAACACACAAGAAAATCCGTGTTCGGATTCAGCACCCCCAAACTATCATCTCCATTAAACTCAATGGGTATGGAGACTCAGAGGAGTGGAGGATCTGTCCACCACATCCTCATTACTGACCAGATAGTAAAATGAAAATATATATATTGCTACTTACCCCTTTGCTCAGGTACCGGCAGACGCGGAGGGTCCTCTACAGTCCTCTTCCATGCACTTCCACATTGTGTGAATATGTCATAGTACCCGAGGGAATCCCTTTCAGGATTCCTAGCTAGGGATTCCCTTGGTCAAGAAGACTCTCTGGCTGCAGCAGGGCGCGGGAGCGCCGCTAACCAAGACGCACTTTACAGGTCCCACACATATGGCAACAAACCACCGTGGGCTTTACATTACCTCACCACCAACTAGCACTACCCATGTCTCTAAAAAACTAAGGATTTGCTTCATTTAGGCATTCTTATCTACATACCAAGTGATGGTATGATTAAGACTCGGGAGAGTCGAGATGTTATATTCTGTTACTAGATTTGATCGCTTTTCCTTATGTTTGTAGAAATTGCTCCCATGTGTTACTTATATTGAGTTATGTTGAATAACCTCACACTATTTTGCATAATTAACCACTAGAGTGTGAGGTGTCTCTCAAATAATAAAAGAAGACTCTCCACACAGGTCGGGACCTCAGCAAAGGGAAGAGAAATGATTTTTATTTTTTGATGAGCAAACTCTGAACATTGCCTGTTTGGTGTCGGTGTGGTTGAACCCGATCAGGCAATGTTCGATACAAACCCTGAACTTTCCAGAACGGGTTTGCTCATCACTAGATACAGTATGATATGTAATGGATGACAAAAAGAAGCCATTAAGTGTAACACCACTAGTACATGACAGTAAAATGATGGTCACTTGTCTTAGATCAGGGGTGTTAAGCTCATATTCACCAAGGGCCACACCAATTTAATGGTTGTCCCCAAAGGGTCATTTGTTACTGAAAGACCTGATGCACACAACCGAGTCCCGTCCAGAACATGCATTTCTCTGCACAGAGCAGTGCATGCCCCTGTATAAGGCATGTCACGGTGGATCAGCTCTTTACCAGGTGCTGTCACATCTTCCCTGGATCTCACTGAAATCATGGAGAGCTATGGCTGCAGCTTCCACTCACTTGTCATTGTCATTGACAAGTTGCTGATAAACAGCTGGTTTAATGGAGAATACAACTGGACCCTATTCTTGGCCTAATCTGAGGAATGGGCATCAATAGAAAAAGGGATCCTGAAGTGAGAATACCACTTTTATCTGCTGCTCCATTCTTTGGTATACTGGCAGAGTGTTCTGTGAGGGCTAATCCCAACCCCCCCCCCTTCTGAAGACCTGATAGAGGTTCTGTAGAAGCTGGTTAACCACCACCTTAGTTCAGCAAAGCCAATATCTCAGTTCTGCAGAGATGGTTGGTGGGATTAACCCTGTAGTCAGTCAACAATCCCCCTGCTTCCATACATAGCCTGCATTAAAGGGGTATTCTCATGCCAAACAGCAAAATAAGGCAGCATGCTTTCAGCAATCATGTTGCGGTAAGCATGCTGCAGATCTTCCCCTCCTAGTACTTACCTAGAGGTCTTCTGCTCATCTTTGCCTGATCTTCTCCTGGCTGTGTAGGCTGGCGATCGCCATGCTGGATCCGCAAGCCACCATGAGTCCTCTCCTTCTTCCCAGCGTCCTCTTCTTCTGCCTGATCTCATCGTGGCACTGCGCATGCACAGCAGTGCCTTAATGATAGGAGAAGCATCCTGCCCTCTGGATTGACTGATGAATGGGGCACTGACGTCATGTCAGTGAGCGGCCTGGAGACATTCGGCCTCACTGCCACAGCATTCATCATGCTTCATGGATCAGTGATCCAGGCAAGATGAAAAGACAGCCAGAAGCAGGAGAAGACATCACGGGGAACCGCTAGACTGCAGTCCGTGACCCAAGGAGCTGCAGCTGCAATAGGTAAGTATGTCAGGTTTTTTTTGTTCTAGGGTGATAATACTCCTTTAAGGCCAGCTAGAAGAGACACTGAGTGAGCTGCTGAAAAGGCAGCCACAGGAATCCCCAGCAATTGGGGTCCTGTATATTTTACCCCCAGGTATGTTCAGCCCTAGATGTTTTGTTCCCTGCATGTTGACCCCAAAAGTTGAGGGTGAAACATCTGGGGTCAAAATGTTAGGGGCAAAACATCAGATGGAGACACATCCAGGGACCAAATGCTGTAGGAGAAACATTTGGGGCGAACTGCTGGGGGTAAACTGCTGGGGGCCAAACATTGATGATGGACGGGAATTCATGAACCACAAGGGTAAAAACATCTGGGGATGAACTGTCGGGGGGCATACTGCCGGGGGCGAAATGGGTGAACTGCTGGGGGCGAAATGTGCGGGGCTGAAATGTGTGGGGAACTGCTGGGGGCGCACTGCTGGGGGCGAAACATTGATGATGGACTGGAATTCATGAACCACAAGGGTACAAACATCCGGGGGTGAACTTTCGGGGTGAAATGGGTGAACTGCTGAGGGTGAAATGTGCGGGGGTGAAATGTGCAGGGAACTGCTGGGGTGAAATGGGTGAACTGCTGAGGGTGAAATGTGCGGGGGTGAAATGTGCGGGTGCGAAACATGCTGGGGGCCAAATGCTGGGGGGGCAAAAAGTACCCAGGGGTGAACTGCTGGGGGCAAAATGTGCGGGGGCAAAATGTACCCAGGGACGAACTGCTGGGGGCGAAATGTGCGGGAGTGAAATGTGCAGGGGTGAAATGTACCCAGGGGCAAACTGCTGGGGATGAAATGTGCAGGGGCATAATGTACCCCGGGGAAAACTGCTGGGGGCGAACTGCTGGGGGTGAAATGTGCGGGGGCGAAATGTACCCAGGGGTGAACTGCTGGGGGCAAACAGCTGGGGGCGAAATGTGCAGGGGCGAAATGTACCCAGGGGCGAACTGCTGGGGGCGAACTGCTGGGGGCGAAATGTGCGGGGGCGAAATGTACCCAGGGGCGAACTGCTGGGGGCAAACTGCAGTGGGCGAACTGCTGGGGGCGAAACATCCAATTCCCGAAGTAAACATGCCGTCAAAGGAGCTCTCCATGCAGGTGAAACAATCCATCCTTAAGCTGCGAAAGCAGAAAAAACCATCAGAGAAATTGCTACAATATTAGGAGTGGCAAAATCTACAGTTTGGTACATCCTGAGAAAGAAAGAAAGCACTGGTGAACTCATCAATGCAAAAAGCAGGTCGGGTAGAAGACAACAGTGGTGGATGATCGCAGAATAATCTCCATGGTGAAGAGAAACCCCTTCACAACAGCCAAGTGAACAACACTCTCCAGGAGGTAGGTGTATCAATATCCAAATCTACCATAAAGAGAAGACTGCATGAAAGTAAATACAGAGGGTTCACTGCATGGTGCAAGCCACTCATAAGCATCAAGAATAAAAAGGCTAGACTGAACTTTGCTAAAAAAAATCTAAAAAAGCCAGCACAGTTCTGGAAGAACATTCTTTGGACAGATGAAACCAAGATCAACCTCTACCAGAATGATGGAAAGAGAAAAGTATGGCAAAGGCGTGGTACAGCTAATGATCCAAAGCATACCACATCATCTGTAAAACATGGCGGAGGCGGTGTGATGGCTTGGGCATGCATGGCTGCCAGTGGCACTGGGTCACTAGTATTTATTGATGATGTGACACAGGACAGAAGCAGCTGAATGAGTTCTGAGGTATTCAGAGACATACTGTGTGCTCAGATCTAGCCAAATGCAGCCATATTGATTGGTCGTCGTTTCATACTACAGATGGACAATGACCCAAAACATAAAACCGAGTTTATTAAAGCAAAGAAGTGGAATATTCTTCAATGGCCAAGTCAGTCACCTGATCTGAACCCAATTGAGCAGCATTTCACTTGTTAAAGACTAAACTTCAGACAGAAAGGCCTACAAACAAACAGCAACTGAAAACCACCGCAGTGAAGGCCTGGCAGAGCATCAAAAAGGAGGAAACACATCCGTCTGGTGATGTCCATGAGTTCAAGACTTCAGGCAGTCATTGCCAACAAAGGGTTTTCAACCATGTATTAAAAATGAACATTTTATTTAAAATTATTGAATCTGTCCAATTACTTTTGGTCCCTTTTAAAACAGGGTGGCACATGTTAAGGAGCTGAAACTCCTAAACCCTTCATCCAATTTCAATGTGGATACCCTCAAATGAAAGCTGAAAGTCTGAACTTCAACTGCATCTGAATTGTTTTGTTTAAAATTCATTGTGGCAATGTCTATAACCCAAATTTTAAAAATGTCTCTGTCCAAATATATATGGACCTAACTATATATATATATATATATATATATACACACACACACACACACACACACAACACTGCTATATGTAAATGTACACTCAGCTCTGCTGTATGTACAGTATATGTACAAGTGCTTCTCACAAAATTAGAATAGCATCAAAAAGTTAATTTAGTTTAGTTCTTCAATACAAAAAGTGAAACTCATATATTAAAAAGAGTCATTAGAAACCGAGTGATCTATTTCAAGTGTTTATTTCTGTTTATGTTGATGATTTTGGCTTACGGCCAGTGAAAATTCAAATGTCATTATCTCAGTAAATAGAATAATTAACAACAAAACACCTGCAAAGGCTTCTTAAGCATTTAGGTTAGGTTCACATTTCGTTTTTGGGTGATCGCTAACGGACAGGGTTGCACGGCGAAAATGTCGCAATTAACGCTGTGCAACGGGTCCGTTAGCGCACCCATTGACAGCAATGTTCTTTTTGCCTGAAGCGCATCGCTAGCGCGTGCCTTTTTCGGCTCGCGCTAGCGATGTGCCGTTCTTTTGTAGCGCGCCTCGGACGCTGCTTGCAGCGTCCGCGGCGCGCCCGAGGTCCGTTCCCCGCTCTCGCAGATCGGGGATCTGCGAGAGCGGGGACGTTAACGCGAACCCCAAACGCGACCCCTAAAAATACATTGCGTTAGCGCAAATCCGCTAGCGCTAGCGCTAAACGGATTGCCCTAACGCAATGTGAACCTAGCCTTAGTCTGTTTCAGTAGGCTCTACAATCATGGAGAAGACTGCTAACTTGACAGATTAAGCCACAAAAGGTCATTGCTAAAGAAGCTGGCTGTACACAGAGTGCTGTATCCAAGCATATTAATGGAAAGTTGAGTGGAAGGAAAAAGTGTGGTAGAAAAAGGTGCACAAGCAACTGGGATAACCGCAGCCTTGAAAGGATTGTTAACATAAAGGCCATTCAAAAATTTTGGGGAGATTCACAAGAAGAGGACTGCTACTGAAGTCATTGCTTCAAGAGCCACCACAGAGACGTATCCAGAACATGGGATACAAGTGTCGCATTCCTTGTGTCAAGCCACTCATGACCAATAGACAAGAAGCCCGAAGCGTCTTACCTGGGCCTAGGAGAGAAAGAACTGGACTGTTGCTCAGTGGTCCAAGCAAATTTAGCATTTCATTTGGAAATCAAGGTTCCAGAGTCTGGTGGAAGAGTGGAGAGGCCACAATCCAAGCTGCTTGAGATCTAGTGTGAGGCTATGTGCAAACGGTGCGGATTTTGCTCCGGATCTCCAGCGGATTTGATGCTGCAGATCTGCAGCAGTTTTCCATGCGTTGTATAGTACCATGTAAACGTATGGAAAACAAAATCCGCAGTGCACATCCTGCGGAAAATACAGCGCGGAAACGCAGCGGTTTATTTTCCGAAGCATGTCAATTCTTTCTGCGGATTCCACAGCAGTGTACACCTGCTCCTCAATAGGAATCCGCAGGTGTAAAACCACAGGTGGAATCCACACAAAATCTGCTGTAAATCCGTGGGTAATCATCGGTGCGGTTTACCTGTGGATTTTGCAAAAACTGCGGAAAAATCCGCACACCAATCTGCAACATGTGCACATAGAGAACAAGAGAGCGGAGTAAGAACATCCCACAAATCATAATGGTTAAAAACGGTATATATTTTATTATGACCAATAATATCAAATTAAATAGTAAAATACTATAATAGTACATACAGAAAAGAGATGTGGAGGAAACATGTAGGTATGCTGGTTAGTGCAGGAGAAACAAATTACATCCCGGGCAGGACACATAGGGAATAATAATACAGGGCACCTAAGAGGAAAGTCCCCTGGTCCAAATAGGACCCATGGAAAACATAAATGCAAGAGTGCAATCCTCTATAGTTAGTACCAATCAAATAGTAAAGTCCCAGTGCTTACCCATGTGTGAATGGATGATTCTCCCAGCTCCACCAGCAGCCCACTGACGCACGTTTCGCGGTCATCTTTCTCAAAAGGGGTTAATTATTGGCCGATCTCACTTGTTTAAACAGTGCACATACCGGAAGTAAAGCTCATTCATTGGCGCACGCGCTCCTGAGACCAGGCTCCGACTCCCCCCACGGCCGTCAAAGCTGCGCTCGTATGGGGCGGAAATCCGCCATGACGTCATGTGACATGCGTGTACAGCTTTTAATGATAACCGCCGGGGAGCCGGAAACCTCATAGGTCCAAGGAGCGCGTGCGCACAATCAGCGGCCATTTTACTGGAGACCATGGAAGCTGCCATTATACCAGAGATAGCAGCTATTAACGCTAACAAAATGCCCCAAAAGAACTATGTGGACACGTGAGTACGTGAAATATCAATGAAATGTGACTCAGTTAGTAGGAACAAGCCATACAGATAAAATGCCTCAATGGAAAACAATAAATAAATACTTAAGTATGCATCATACTAAACTAGATGACGTACTCAGTACCAACGCTAAAGTACACTAGTGCATAATGTGACACAGTGATAAAGATGATAAGGTGCATGAATTATATGAAGACATAATACATCAAAAGAACACCAGTGATATATATAATAATGACCTAGAAGGGGGCAAAATGTCACAATATATACAAAAAGTCTCTTTCATCTATAGACACCACTGGATACACGGACATGGAACGAAGCAGCCAAGATGTTCACAAAGAGCAAAGCCCAGTAGTGCAGCCACACTAAACTGTGATTACTACAAAAAGGAGAAACAAACAATAATTAAAAACAATAAAAATCAAAATTGGAGAAGACTCGCTAAGGGGGGAGAATAGAGACCGAAGCCAATAATCCAACTGGTAAAACGAACAAGTGTTATCTATGTGAATACACCTGTCCACTTATAAATAAATCACATTATAGAGGACGAAGAGGTGGTGGAAGGAGGCACACATCTCAAAGCCACCCAACACATATGAGCAGAGATGTATCATAAAAAGGGAACAAAGCTCAATTTTTCGTTTAATGTGCACATAGCCCTAAGCTTCTCCAATATGTAATGGTATGGGGAGCCATGTCATCTGCTGGTGTAGGTCCACTGTCTTTTATCAAGATCAAAGTCAGCACAGACGTCTACTAGGAAATTTTAGAGCACTTTATGCTTCCCTCTGCCGACAAGCTTTTTGGAGATGTGAATTTCATTCTCCAGCAAGACTTGGCACCTGTCCAGACTGCCAAAAGTACCAATACCTGGTTTAAAAACAACAGTATCAGTGTGCTTGATTGGCCAGCAAACTCGCCTGACCTTAACCCCATAGAAAATCTATGGGGTATAGTCAAAAGGAAGATGAGAGACACCAGACCCAACAATGCAGACGAGCTCAAGGCTACTATCAAAGCAACCTGGGCTTCCATAACATCTCAGCAGTGCCACAGGCTGATCGCCTCCATGCCACGCCACTTTGATGCAGTAATTGATGCAAAAGAAGCCCCGACCAAGTATTTAGTGTATTTACTGAACATGCATTTCAGTAGGCCAACATTTCCAATTTTAAAATCATTTTTCTACCTGGTGTTATAAAGTATTCTAATTTAATGAGATTATGACTTTTGGGTTTTCATTGGCTGTAAGCCATAATCATCAACATTAACAGAAATAAACACTTGAAATAGATCACTCTGTAATGACTCTATATAATATATGAGTTTCACTTTTTGTACTGAAATAAATTAACTTTTTGATGATATTTTAATTTAGTGAGAAGCACTTGTATACATTGTGGTAGGTTGACTCACTCAACAGCTTTCAGAGATAGATACAGGAATGCTTTTTGGGTCAAACACCTGCTGGTTTATTAAAGCACAGCATAAACCATAGCAGGATTTAACAAAGCAAACATAACGACAAAACAAAAGATACTGTATTTCAGAGTCCATAAGCATGCGGGATTTCCCTGCTCAGGATATACTAAATCTTCAGTTCCACTTGGAGATATCGTCTGGAGACTTGCCTGTCCCTCAACACATAGTATGCTGGACTGAAACTTATAGGTTTCACATAACGGAGATAGCAATCTTCGTGACACATATCTCCCCTCACATACAGAGCCAGTGACCCTGTCACATATCCCCCATCTTCCAAAAGCCAGGGGTTTTGGCACCTTCAGACACCAGACAGGGAATTCGGGAGCGAGCATCCGCATTACCATGTCACTTCTTGAGTCTCTATGTGAAAACTGAAATCCTGGAGGCCTAGTTTAAACCTATATTTCAGTGTATCCACAGCCCATTTCATGCCTAAGCACTCTTTCTAGACAATGGCATAGTTTTTATTGCAGGAAGAGAGTTTAAATATAGGATGGGATGTCTTTCCCCATTTATTTCCTGAGACAGCACAGTTCCCAACCCGACTTCTGAAGAATCTGTCCAGACCACAAAATCTTTGCTGAGGTCTGGTGTAACCAGAACTGGATGTTTACACAGAGCCCACTTCAGCTCCTGCAAAAATATGGACAAGTTCCTGGGTGATACTCTTGGCCGAAGAATTCCTTAGTGGTACTGCTTCAAGGTACCGGGTCGCATAGTCCATGACCACTAGGATGTATTGATAACCCCATGCAGACTTAATTAGGGTACCTACTAGGTCCATGGCAATTCTCTCAAATGAGACCTCTATTACAGGTAACAAGACTAGGGCACTTTGGAAGTGAGAAAAGGGAGCGGTTATCTGGTAGATGGCGCAGGACCTACAATAATTTGGTATTTCCTGGTAACATCCCAGCGAAAAGAACCTCTCCCTTATTCTCTTTTGAGTTTTCTCTACCCTCAGATGTCCCCCCAAAACATAGGCCATATCTAAAACCCTCTGCCAGTAGGGTCCTGGAACCAACAGCTGCACCACTATCTCACCTCCCCTCAGATTGGTCACCTGATACAATAACTCGCCATTGACTGCAAACTGTGGAAACCTTGTGTCAGCCCCCTGGCTCTTGAGCAACCCCATTACATATGGTAACGTTGTCAAATGCCCCCTTTTAGGTAAGGTCCTTAAATTTAGCAGTCTCAAAGTTCTCTTTGGACACTTCTAACTCAGGGAAGTTGTGCTCCTCTGTCACCGTCTCATCCTCCTCTCCATCGAGGACACACAAGGGAAACTCCTCCATCTTTGATTCTGATGGAGTCTCTTCCCGAGGGATGTGACATACAATGTTCTCTGTAGCAGCTACACGTGTCCCTGGAATGTTGCCGCATTCGAAACACCAACTGTGGTAGTTTGACTCACTCAGCTGCTTTCAGAGGTAGAGACAGGAATGCTTCTTCAAACACCTGCTGGTTTATTAAAGCACAGCATAAACTTTGGCAGGATTTCACATAAAAAACATGACCGTTGAGGCATAAGGACGAAACAAAAGATAACGTATTTCAGAGTACCTGAAGCCATAAGCCTGAAGGATTTGCCAGCTCAGGATATACTAAATCTTCAGCTCCCATTGGAGCTACCATCTGGAGACTTGCTTGTCTCCAAATAAACACACAGAACAAAATACATGTAGCTGGACATTTAAATTCCCAACCACACCCTTGAGGTGGAGATATGGTGAGTAGGCGTCAAGGGCCAGTTTTAGGCAAAGTGGAGCCCTAGGCAAAAGTTTACAATGGGGCTCCAAATGTAAACATGTTGCATATCACATAGAAGCATTTCTGTTATGTTTACATGCGCTGAGTTCAGGCCGCTAAAGTGTGTGATCGACAATATTGAAGTCATTTGACGCTTGTTTCCCGGCCTCTTTAAACCAACTGAGAAAGGATGATGGAGACATAACAATCACTATGAGATGAATCCATACAGTATGTTATCAGCAGCATATCTACAGTTTACACCGGCGATGTGCTGCTGTGAACAATGATTTGTGTTCCCGCAGAAACAATCCAATCACTGAATATGCAGCATTTTGCTTGTTTAATATGATACACCCCATAGTCCTCCACATAGTATAATGTGCACCATAGTCCTCCATATGTTAACCTCTTACCATTCAGCGATGCGTGAGAAGGTAAGCATAGAGGTCCTTTAGACCTCTATGTTTACTGATGCAGGCCGGCTGGGAGCACCCCCCTGTGGTCGGCGCTCATAGCACACCTGCATTTCTGCTGCATAGCAGCGATCTGATGATCGCTGCTATGTAGCAGAGCCGATCGAGTGGTGCCAGCTTCTAGCCTCCCATGGAAGCTATTGAAGCATGGCAAAAGTAAAAAAAAAAGTAAAAAAAATGTGAAAAGAAATAAAAAAAAAATGTAAAAGTTTAAATCACTGTTATGACCCCAATGGCAGGGGGTCTCAGAGACAATAGCGAAGTCTGCAAACATAAAACCCAGCTCATAGGGCAGTGGTAACTGGACTGACCATATACCTGAACCTAGCACACAAATAACAGCAGCCGGGGAACGTGCCTACGTTGATTCTAGACGTCTCGCGCCAGCCGGAGAACTAACTAACCCTAGCAGGGAAAAGAAAGACCTTTCTTGCCTCCAGAGGAAATACCCCAAAAAGTTGGATACAAGCCCCCAACAAATAATAACGGTGAGGTAAGAAGAAAAGACAAACGCAAGAAATGAACTAGGTTTTAGCAAAGAGAGGCCCGCTAACTAATAGCAGAATATAGGAAGATGACTTATATGGTCAGCAAAAACCCTCACAAAAACTCCACGCGGAATATTCAAGAACCCCCGAACCGTCTAACGGCACGGGGGGAGAACATCCGCCCCCTAGAGCTTCCAGCAATATAAGGAATCACATTTAGTACAAGCTGGACAAAAATAAGAGCACAGAAAATAACCAAAAACAAGAAAGCAAGACTTAGCTTAATTTTGCAAAGAACCAGGACCAGCAGAGAGGAGCAAACAGAAGGATCTGATAACAATGATGCCAGGCACCAGACTGAAAATCCAGGAAGTTCAAATAGCGACACCCCTGGACTAACGAGGCCAGGTGGGTACCAAGCAAGGGAAGGAATATCAAAGTGTCATATCACTAGTGACCACAAGAGGGAGCCAAAAAGTCTAATTCACAACAGTACCCCCCCTTAAGGAGGGGTCACCGAACCCTCACCAAGACCACCAGGGCGATCAGGATGAGCAGTGTGAAAGGCACGAACCAAATCGGCCGCATGCACATCAGAGGCGACCACCCAGGAATTATCCTCTTGACCATAGCCCTTCCACTTGACCAGATACTGAAGCCTCCGCCTGGAGAGACGAGAATCCAAGATCTTTTCCACCACGTACTCCAACTCGCCCCCAACCAACACCGGAGCAGGAGGCTCAACAGAAGGAACCACAGGCACAACGTACCGCCGCAACAAAGACCTATGGAACACGTTGTGAATGGCAAACGACACAGGAAGTTCCAAGCGAAAGGACACTGGATTAAGAATTTCCAAAATCTTATAAGGACCGATGAAGCGAGGCTTAAATTTAGGAGAGGAGACCTTCATAGGAACAAAGCGAGAAGACAGCCACACCAAATCCCCAACGCGAAGTCGGGGACCCACACCGCGGCGGCGGTTGGCAAAATGCTGAGCCTTCTCCTGTGACAACTTCAAGTTGTCCACCACATGATCCCAAATCCGCTGCAACCTATCCACCACAGAATCCACCCCAGGACAGTCAGACGGCTCCACATGTCCCGAGGAAAAACGAGGATGGAAACCAGAGTTGCAGAAAAATGGCGAAACCAAGTTAGCGGAACTAGCCTGATTATTAAGGGCAAACTCAGCCAACGGCAAGAAGGTCACCCAATCATCCTGATCTGCAGAAACAAAACATCTCAAATAAGCCTCTAGAGTCTGATTTGTTCGCTCAGTTTGGCCATTAGTCTGAGGATGAAAGGCAGATGAAAACGACAAATCAATGCCCATCTTAGCACAAAAGGATCGCCAGAACCTGGAAACAAACTGGGATCCTCTGTCAGACACGATATTCTCAGGAATGCCGTGCAAATGAACCACATTCTGAAAGAATAGCGGAACCAGATCAGAAGAGGAAGGCAGCTTAGGCAAGGGCACCAAATGGACCATCTTGGAAAAGCGATCACATACCACCCAGATGACAGACATGCCCCGAGACACTGGAAGATCCGAAATGAAATCCATGGAAATGTGTGTCCAAGGCCTCTTCGGGACAGGCAAGGGCAAAAGCAACCCGCTGGCACGAGAACAGCAAGGCTTAGCCCGAGCACAAGTCCCACAGGACTGCACAAATGACCGCACATCCCGTGACAAGGAAGGCCACCAAAAGGACCTAGCCACCAAATCTCTGGTGCCAAAAATACCCGGATGCCCTGACAACACCGAGGAGTGAACCTCGGAAATGACTCTACTGGTCCATTTATCAGGAACAAACAGTCTGTCAGGTGGACAAGAGTCAGGTCTATCAGCCTGAAATCTCTGCAACACACGTCGCAAATCCGGAGAAATGGCCGACAAGATTACACCCTCTTTAAGAATACCAACTGGCTCTGAGGCTCCAGGAGAGTCAGGCACAAAGCTCCTAGAAAGAGCATCAGCCTTAACATTCTTTGAACAAGGCAGGTACGAGACCACGAAGTCAAAACGGGAGAAAAATAATGACCAACGGGCCTGTCTAGGATTCAGGCGTTTAGCAGACTCGAGATACATCAGATTTTTGTGATCAGTCAAAACCACCACACGATGCTTAGCACCCTCGAGCCAATGACGCCACTCCTCAAATGCCCACTTCATGGCCAACAACTCCCGATTGCCAACATCATAATTCCGCTCAGCAGGCGAAAATTTCCTAGAAAAAAAAGCACATGGTCTCATTACTGAGGAACCAGGGCTTCTCTGCGACAAAACGGCCCCTGCACCGATCTCAGAAGCATCCACTTCAACCTGAAAGGGAAGCGAGACATCAGGCTGACACAAAACAGGCACCGAAGTAAACCGGCGCTTCAGCTCCTGAAAAGCCTCCACGGCTGCAGGAGCCCAGTTAGCAACATCAGAACCTTTCTTGGTCATATCCGTCAAAGGTTTAACAACGCTAGAAAAATTAGCGATAAAACGACGGTAGAAGTTAGCAAAACCCAAGAACTTCTGAAGACTCTTAACCGACGTGGGCTGAGTCCAATCATGAATAGCTCGGACCTTGACTGGGTCCATCTCCACAGCAGAAGGGGAGAAGATAAAACCCAAAAAGGGAACCTTCTGCACACCAAAGAGACACTTTGAGCCCTTAATAAACAAAGCATTCTCACGCAAAACCTGAAACACCATCCTGACCTGCCTTACATGGGAGTCCCAATCATCAGAAAAAAACAGAATATCATCCAGATAAACAATCATAAATTTATCCAGATACTTCCGGAAGATGTCATGCATAAAGGACTGAAACACTGAAGAAGCATTAGAGAGCCCAAAAGGCATCACCAAGTACTCAAAATGACCTTCGGGCGTATTAAATGCAGTTTTCCATTCATCTCCCTGCTTAATGCGCACAAGGTTGTACGCACCACGAAGGTCTATCTTGGTGAACCACTTGGCACCCTTAATCCGGGCAAACAAGTCCGACAACAAAGGCAAAGGATACTGAAATTTAACAGTGATTTTATTCAGAAGTCGATAGTCTATACAAGGTCTCAAAGATCCGTCCTTCTTGGCCACAAAGAAAAATCCCGTACCAAGAGGGGAAGAGGATGGACGAATATGTCCCTTCTCCAGAGACTCCTTAATATACGAACGCATTGCGGTATGCTCAGGTACAGACAGATTAAATAATCTTCCCTTAGGAAACTTACTACCTGGAATCAAATCTATAGCGCAGTCACAGTCCCTATGAGGAGGAAGAGCACTGGACCTGGACTCGCTGAATACATCCTGATAATCAGACAAATACTCAGGAACATCCGAAGGAGTAGAGGAAGCAATAGACACCGGCGGGGAATCGCAATGAATTCCCTGACAGCCCCAACTTGACACAGACATAGCCTTCCAATCCAAAACTGGATTGTGAGTTTGTAACCATGGCAGACCCAAAACGACCAAATCATGCATTTTATGCAAAACAAGAAAACGAATCACCTCTCGATGATCAGGAGACATGCACATGGTCACCTGTGTCCAAAACTGCGGCTTATTCTCCGCCAATGGCGTAGCATCAATACCTCTCAGAGGAATAGGATTAACCAAAGGCTCCAGAACAAAACCACAGCGCTTGGCAAACGACAGATCCATGAGACTCAGGGCAGCACCTGAATCCACAAACGCCATAACAGGATAGGAAGACAATGAGCAAATTAAAGTCACAGACAAAATAAATTTAGGTTGCAAATTACCAATGGCGACCGGACTAACCACCTTTGTTAAGCGTTTAGAGCATGCTGATATAACATGTGTAGAATCACCACAGTAGAAACACAACCCATTCTGACGTCTATGATTTTTCCGTTCAATTCTAGTCTGAACTCTATCACATTGCATTAACTCAGGTGTCTGTTCAGACAACACCACCAGAGGATTAGCGACTTTGCGCTCCCGTAAACGCCGGTCAATTTGAATAGCCAACGCCATGGAATCATTCAGACTTGTAGGAACGGAGAAACCCACCATCACATTCTTAATGGCTTCAGAAAGGCCATTTCTGAAATTTGCGGCCAGAGCACACTCATTCCACTGAGTAAGCATGGACCATTTCCGAAATTTTTGGCAATAAACTTCAGCTTCATCCTGGCCCTGAGAGATAGCCAGCAAAGCTTTTTCTGCCTGAATTTCAAGATTGGGCTCCTCGTATAGCAACCCAAGCGCCAGAAAAAACGCATCAACATCTGCCAAAGCCGGATCGCCTGACGCTAACAAGAAGGCCCAATCCTGAGGGTCGCCCCGTAAGAAAGAGATAACAATTTTTACTTGCTGAGCTGAGTCTCCAGACGAACGAGGTCTCAGAGATAGAAACAATTTACAATTATTCCTGAAATTTCTAAATTTAAATCGGTCTCCAGAAAACAGTTCCGGAATAGGTATTTTAGGTTCTGACATAGGACTGCTAGTAACAAAATCTTGAATACTCTGCACACGAGCAGCAAGCTGATCCACACTAGTAATCAAGGTCTGGACATTCATGTCTGCAGCAAGGCTCCAGCCACTCTGAGATAAAGGGGAGGAAAGAAAGGAAAAAAAAAAAAAACTCAGAATTTCCTTTCTTATAATCCCACTTCTGCAATGCATTAAATATTCACTTATGGCCTGGCATACTGTTATGACCCCAATGGCAGGGGGTCTCAGAGACAATAGCGAAGTCTGCAAACATAAAACCCAGCTCATAGGGCAGTGGTAACTGGACTGACCATATACCTGAACCTAGCACACAAATAACAGCAGCCGGGGAACGTACCTACGTTGATTCTAGACATCTCGCGCCAGCCGGAGAACTAACTAACCCTAGCAGGGAAAAGAAAGACCTTTCTTGCCTCCAGAGGAAATACCCCAAAAAGTTGGATACAAGCCCCCAACAAATAATAACGGTGAGGTAAGAAGAAAAGACAAACGCAAGAAATGAACTAGGTTTTAGCAAAGAGAGGCCCGCTAACTAATAGCAGAATATAGGAAGATGACTTATATGGTCAGCAAAAACCCTCACAAAAACTCCACGCGGAATATTCAAGAACCCCCGAACCGTCTAACGGCACGGGGGGAGAACATCCGCTCCCTAGAGCTTCCAGCAATATAAGGAATCACATTTAGTACAAGCTGGACAAAAATAAGAGCACAGAAAATAACCAAAAACAAGAAAGCAAGACTTAGCTTAATTTTGCAAAGAACCAGGACCAGCAGAGAGGAGCAAACAGAAGGATCTGATAACAACGATGCCAGGCACCAGACTGAAAATCCAGGAAGTTCAAATAGCGACACCCCTGGACTAACGAGGCCAGGTGGGTACCAAGCAAGGGAAGGAATATCAAAGTGTCATATCACTAGTGACCACAAGAGGGAGCCAAAAAGTCTAATTCACAACAAATCACCCCCCTTTCGCCCCATTCAAAATAAATCAATAAACAAAAAAAAATCAAACTTACACATATTTGGTATCGCCACGTTCAGAATCGCCCGATCTATCAATAAAAAAAAGGATTAACCTGATCGCTAAACGGCGTAGCGAGAAAAAAATTCGAAATGCCAGAATTGTTTTTTTGGTCGCCACGACATTGCATTAAAAGGCAATAACGGGCGATCAAAAGAATGTATCTGCACCAAAATGCTATCACTAAAAACGACAGCTCAGCATGCAAAAAATAAGCCATGACCCGACCCCAGATCATGAAAAATGGAGACGCTACAGGTATCGGAAAATGGCGCAATTTATTTATTTTTTTTAGCATAGTTTGGAATTTTTTTTCACCACTTAGATAAAAGAGAACCTAGACATGTTTGGTGTCTATGAACTCGTAATGACCTGGAGAATCATAATGGTAGGTCAGTTTTAGCATTTAGTGAACCTAGTAAAAAAGCCAATCAAAAAACAAGTGTGAGGTTGCACTTTTTTTGCAATTTCACCGCACTTGGAATTTTTTTCCTGTTTTCTAGTACATGACATGCTAAAACCAATGATGTCGTTCAAAAGTACAACTTGTTTCACAAAAAATAAGCCATCACATGGCCATATTGACGGAAAAATAAAAAAGTTATGGCTCTGGGAAGAAGGGGAGCAAAAAACGAACAAGGAAAAATGGAAAATCCCAAGGTCATGAAGGGGTTAAAAAACACTCCTCAGTCCTCCATATAGTATTATATACTACCCATAGTCCTCTATACAGTATAATATACTCCTCATAGTCCTCAATATATTAAAATACACTCCTCAGTCCTCCATATAGTATAATGCACTCCTCATAGTCCTCCATGTATTAAAATACTCTGCTCAGTCCTCCAAATAGTATAATACTCGCTGCATATTGCTCCATGTTGTATTATACACTACCCATAGTCCTCCATATAGTATAATACACTCCTCAGTCCTCCATATAGTATAATACACTCCTCATAGTCCTCTTTATAATATAATACACTCCTCATAGTCCTTCATATATTAAAATACACTCAGTCCTCCATATAGTAAAATACACTCCTCAGTCCTCCATATAGTATAATACACTCCTCATAGTTGTCCATATATTAAAATACACTGCTTAGTCCTCCATATAGTATAATACACTCCTCGTAGTGATCCATATAGTATAATGCACCGCCATAGTCATCCATGTAGTACAATTCACTTCCCATAGTATAATGCACCCCATAGTTCTTCATATAGTATAATATATTCCCCATAGTCCTCGATAGATGAATGCTGTCCTCGAATGCTGCCACCCCAGAGTATAATGCCGACACCCCACAGAATATAATGTAGCTCCCTGAGTATAATGCAGCCCTGCTATACAATATAATGTAACGCCCCGTAGAATATAATGCAGCCCCCTCATAGAGCATAATGCAACCCCCATAGAATATAATGTAACCCCTCCATAGAAGACAATGTTGTCCTCATATAGTATAATGCAGCCCTCCATAGAATATAATGTAGCCACCTCATAGAGTATAATGAAGCCCCCCAATGTCACGCGGCAGCTATGCAGGTAGATGCATGCTCCACTAGATGACAGTAGAGTGGAGGGAAGACTGCAACACTTGCCAGAACAGACCTGCAGCACAGCAGCAAGGCCACCACCAGGTGGCAACAGGCTAGTCAAACAAGTCATATAAAAACCAGGAGAGTAACGAAGTACAAAGGGGAAAATCAACTCAGATTCAGAGACGCGCCAGAGGGTCAATACCAGATGGAAGCAGAAGTACCAGGAGCAAAAGACAAAGACAGGTCAGAGACAAAAGCTGAATCAACAAACACAAAGGGAAAACACTGAGTCGAAATGGGGGAAGAGGAATAAACAGACATGGGAACAGTCAGGGATCGCTGCAGGACAGATCAGGCTATAACCAGAGTCAGCTACTCATGCCATAGGCAGAAGCTATAACTGACACCGCCTGCAGGATGCAACAGAGCTAAATAGCAAATCTGAACCCAGAATGAGGCAGAGCAAAGTTAATCCTTGACATGATCAGCCTGGGAAAAGGGTAGACAGGAATAAAACCGGGACCGGATCATAAACCCAAGATCGCTCCTCAGGACCGTAACTCCTCCAATGGACCAAGTACTGAAGCGAATTGCGAACCCTCCAAGAATCAACAATCAGTTCAACTTCATACTAAGGCTGACCATCCAACCGAGACAGGGGGCGGAGGGGATAGCGACTCAGCAGAGGAAGGTACACATCGCTTAAGAAGGGACTTATGGAATACATTGGGGATCCGAAGCGATGGATGTAAGCGTAAATGGAAGGCAACTGGGTTGACAACCTCAATGACCTTGTAAGGACCAATAAACTTGGGACCCAGCTTCATAGAGGGAATTTTCAGACGTATGTTCTTGGTAGACAACCACACCTTGTCTCCCACTAGCAGATAGTCACTTATCAGCAAAATGTTTTTGTTTGCCCTGAGCCACTCCAATGTTCTTCTCAACCTCCCTCCACACCTCCTCCAGCCATTGAACCGCCAAATCAGCATCTGGACACCCCGAATCCAGCCTGGAAAATTCACCAAAATGGGGGTGAAAACCGTAGTTACAGAAGACCGAGAGATGCCAGTGGACTGATTAATCCAATTATTAAAAGCAAACTCAGCCACAGGCAACGAAGAACACCAATCATCCTGCTGAGACGTAGCAAGACACCACAAAATCTGTTCAAGTGACTGATTGGTCCTCTCTGTCTGAACATTGGTCTTGGGTTGTTAGGCCCAGTAGAAAGTCAAGCAAATACCCAATCTGTTACAAAATGCCCTCACAAAATGCCCACACTCAAAGGTACGCCATGCAATCGCACAACGTGCTCAATAAACAACTTAGATAGTGTTTCTGCATTAGGCAGTCCTGCCAAAAGGTGCAAAATGTGTCTGTTTACTGAATCTGCCAACCACTACCCAGATCCCAGTTTTGCCATTGGAAGGAGGGAGATCAGTGATAAAATCCATGGGCAAATGAGTCCAAGGTCTATCCGGAATGGGCAATGGCACCAATTCCCTGGCCGTCCGGTTATTGGAGCTCTTAGCACAGGCACAGATATCACAACCAGACACAAACACAGCGATATCAGAGGTCATAGAGGACCACCAAAACAGCCTAGCAATGGCTTTCCGGGTGGCCGAGATCCCCGGGTGCCCACTAAGAGCAGAATCGTGGAACTCCCGGAAAACCCTCAACAGGTACTGAACCAGGACAAAGAGCTTATAGTCAGGTAAAGACGGAGGAGCAAAAGACTGAACCTCCTGAATTACAAGCTCCAATTCAGAGGATACCCCAACAAAATCCCATGCTGAAGAATAGAGGAAAGAAATTCGGGGGGTGATATCGGATCAAAACTGTGAGATAAGGCATCTGCCTTGACATTCTTAGAACCAGGTCAAAAGGTGATAGAAAAATTAAAACGAAAAAAAAGCGACCACCTCACCTGTCTAGGAGTTAACCGCTTGGCAGGCTTAATGTAGGACAGGTTGTTGTGGTTCGTAATTATCGTGATCCAATGAACTGCCCCCTCCAAAAAGTGCCTCCATTCTTCAAAAGTCAATTTTATGGCCAATAACTCCTGGTTACAAACATCATAATTCTTCTCCACAGAAGAAAACTTCCTGGAGAACAAAGCACATGGTCTTAAATTGGTCAAAGTAGCAGGTCCCTAAGATAACACCGCCCCCACACCCACCTCCGATGCGTCCACGTCTACAATGAATAGTTCTGATGGGTTGGGACATAAAACACTTCTTTAATGTAGTAAATGCTTCAACCACCAGGGGTGACCAGACCTTGAGATCAGCCCCCTTGTGAGGCTGGTCCATGCGAATGGCCTGGGTCATGGCCTCCTCCAGGGAACTGGGAGGTGGATGGGGGGCCAGAGCATCCTTGAGATGATCCGAAAGTCCTCTCCTGAACTGGCATCTCAAAGCAGAGTCATCTCAAGACACCTCAGTGGACCACCGTCTAAACTCAGAACAATACCGTTCAGCAGAGAGTTTACTCTGGAAGAGACCCATGAACACATCCTCTGCCACCCTGACCCAATCTGGTTTATCATAAATCAGTCCTAAAGCCTCAAAGAACTTATCCAGAGACGTTCATTCAGGGGCAGTAGCAAGTAAAGAAAATGCCCAGGTTAGTGAACCCTCCCAGAGCAACAAAATAATTATCCCCACCCGTTGACTCTCATCTCCTGAGGATCTTTGTCTAAGGGAAGAAAATAGCTTACAACCCTCTCTGAATGTAAGAAACCTCTCCTTCTCTCCAGAGAAAGTATCAGGGAGCCTGACCGTAGGTTCAGGAGAGTGTAAGGAAGCATCAATGGCGTTAGATTGCTTAACAGTTGATTTTGCCATGGAACCCTGAAAAGATTTTACAGTTTCAGTAAGCTCCCACCGGAGTTGGTTGTTAGAGGAAGCAAGAGCCCTATGTTCCACTGACAAATCATGCATCATTTGAGCCAGATTTGACATCTGACCCGCAAGAGTGTGCAGCGGATCCATAAGGAGCAGAGCAAAGAAAAAAAGTGGCCAGTTATAATGTCACGCCGCAGCTATGCAGGTAGATGCACGCTCCACTAGATGGCAGTAGAGTGGAGGGAAGACTGCAACACTTGCCAGAGCAGACCTGCAGCGCTGCAGCCAGGCCACCACCAGGTGGCAACAAGGTAGTCAAACAAGCCGCATAAAAACCAGGAAAGTAACGAAGTACAAAGGGGAAAATCAGCTCAGAGTCAGAGACGCTCCAGAGGGTAAATACCAGATGGAAAGAGAAGTACCAGGAGCAAAAGACAGAGTCAGGTCAGAGACAAAAGCCGAGTTATGTACAGGAGGGTCCAAACACAAAGGCCAAACACTGAATCGGAATGGGGGAAGGGGAATAAACAGACTCGGGAGCAGTCAGGGATTGCTGCAGGACAGATCACATCAGGCTATAACCAGAGTCAGCTACTCACGCCATAGGCAGAAGCTGTAACTGACACCACCTACAGGATGCAACAGAGCTAAATAGCAAACCTGAACCCAGAATGAGGTTGAGTAAAGTTAACCCTTGACATGATCAGCTCGGGAAAAGGGCAGACAGGACTAAAACCCGGACCGGATCATGACACCCATACAATATAATCTACAATGTAGCCCCCTCATAGAATATGATGCAATCACCCCTCACAGAATATAATAAATTTAATACATAGAATATAATACAGCTCACCTACCCATAGAATATAATGTAGCCCCATAAAAGAGTTTGATGAAATCCTCCTTCATAGAATATAATACAGCCCCCATAGAATATAATGTAGCCCCCAGAGAATATAATACAGCCCACCTCCCCATAGAATATAATGTAGCCCCAACAAAGAGTATGACGCAATCCTCCCTCATAAAATCTAATACAGCCCCCATAGAATCTAATGTAGCCCCCATAGACTACAGCCCACTTCCCCATAGAATATAATATAGCCCTATCAAAGAGTATGATGCAATCCTCCCTCATAGAATATAATACAGCCCCCCAAAGAATATAATGTAGCCCTCATAGAATATAATACATCCCCCCATAGAATATAATGTAGCCCCATCAAAGGGTATGATGCAATCCTCCCTCATAGAATATAATACAGCCCCCCATAGAATATAATGTAGCCCCCCAGAGAATGTAATATAGCCCACCTCCCCATAGAATATAATGCAGCCCCAAAGAGTATGACACAATCCCCCCTCATCTATATATATAATTGTCTAAGGGTTTTTCTGTCTGTCTGTCTGTCTGTCCTGGAAATCCCGCATCTCTGATTGGTCGAGGCCGCCAGGGCACAGTATCGATGTAGATGTCATAATGGTTGCCATGGCGACGATGATGTCATAAATGTTGCCTCGACCAATCAGCGATGGGCACAGTATCGATGTAGATGTCATAATGGTTGCCATGGCGACGATGATGTCATAAATGTTGCCTCGACCAATCAGCGACGGGCACAGTATCGATGTAGATGTCATAATGGTTGCCATGGCGACGATGATGTCATAAAGGTTTCCTTGCGCTGGCGTGTACTCTGGAGGACAGAGAATGAACTTCAATCCAATATTGCGGCCAGCATGCAGCCAGCGGGTAAGGAAAGGGTGAATCAAACACCCGAAAACCCCGCCCATATGACCCAAAACCGGTCCCGCCAAATTCAGGTGACAGGTTCCCTTTAGTACTCTGTTGCACCACCTTTTGCTGCAATTACAGCTGCAAGTCGCTTGGGGTATGTCTCTATCAGTTTTGCACATCCAGAGATTGAAATTCTTGCCCATTCTTCCTTGGCAAACAGCTCGAGCTCAGTGAGGTTTGATGGAGATCGTTTGTGAACAGCAGTTTTCAGCTCTTTCCACAGATTCTCGATTGGATTGAGGTCTGGACTTTGACTTGGCCATTCTAACACCTGGATATGTTTATTTGCGAACCATTCCATTGTAGATTTTGCTTTATGTTTGGGATCATTGTCTTGTTGGAAGACAAATCTCCGTCCCAGTCTCAGGTGTTTTGCAGACTCCAACAGGTTTTCTTCAAGAATCATCCTGTATTTGGCTCCATCCATCTTCCCATCAATTTTAACTATCTTCCCTGTCCCTGCTGAAGAAAAGCAGGCCCAAACCATGTGTCACGGTTCACACCGTGCTGCCAACAATATGTCACGGATCCCAACAATATGTCAGGGATCCCGGGGAGGATACCTGTATCGTCCCCACTACTCACACCAATTTGTCATGAACCGGGGTTGTTTGGTTGCCCCTGGTTCCTTCTGAAGGGGATTTATCTATATCCCACTTCCCAGTTCCGGTTTGGAACTTGCAGCTCTCTGGTGCCCCACTTACCCTCAGGTCAGATTAGGTACTGCACCTAGGGTGATTAGTCACCAGAAAGGCTGCCTGCTATGTACTGGCTATTGGGCACGCTGCAGTGAGGGCGATATAACTACTCCCACTCAGGCGAGAACAATAATTATCAACGCCGCAGTCGCTACAAAAATTCCCAATCGCACAGAACAAAGTATGCTGCCACCAGCTACGATTCCACAAGGGTTAACGGGTCCGGAGCCAACCCAAATCAGTAGCGTAATTCAATTTACAGGAAGCAACAGTTTGTTTATAGAGCACATGTTTGGTGTATCTCCCAGGTGGCTTGTTGCAAACTTTAAACAACACTTTTTATGGATATCTTTGAGAAATGGCTTTCTTCTTGCCAGTCTTCCATAAAGGACTGATTTGTGCAGTGTACGACTGATTGTTGTCCTATGGAAAGACTGTCCCACCTCAGCTGTAGATCTCTGCAGTTCATCCAGAGTGATCATGGACATCTTGGCTGCATCTCTGATCAGTCTTCTCCTTGTTTGAGATGAAAGTTTAGAGGGACGGTAAATCTTGGTGGATTTGCAGTGGTATGATACTCCTTCCATTTCAATATGATCGATTGCGCAGTGCTTCTTGGGATGTTTGAAGTTTTGGAAATCATTTTGCATCCAAATCCAGCTTTAAACGTCTCCACAACAGAATCACGGACCTGCCTGTTATGTTCCTTGGTCTTCATGATGCTCTCTGTGCTTCAAACAGAACCCTGAGACTATCACAGAGCAGGTGAATTTATACGGAGACTTGATTACACACAGGTGGATTACATTTCTCATCATTAGGCATTTAGGACAACATTGGATCATTCAGAGATCCACAATGAACTTCTGGATTGAGTTTTCTGCAAAGTAAAGGGGCCGAATAATATTGCACGCCCCACTTTTCAGTTTTTGAATTTCCACAAAAAATTTTAAATAACCAATACATTTTGCTCAACTTCACAATTGTGTTCCACTTGTTGATTCTTCACCAAAACTTTACATTTGGTATCTTTATGTTTGAAGCATGATATGTGGGAAAAGGTTGAAAAGTTCCAGGGAGCCGAATACTTTCGCAAGGCACTGTAATACAGACCCCATATAATATATTAAACAGCCCCCCCATAGAATATAATGTAGGCCCTCATAGAATATAATACAGCCCCCCATAGAATATAATGTAGCCCCATCAAAGAGTATGAGGCAATCCACCCTCATAAAATCTAGCTGTGCAATATACATGGCTGGACCATATACTATGTGGCTGTGCTATATACTACGTGGCTGTTATATACTACGTGGACTGTGTTATATACTACGTGGCCTGTGTTATATACTACGCGGCCTGTGTTTTATACTACGTGGGCTGTGCTATATACTGTGTGGGCTGTTATACACTGCGTGGGCTGTGCTATATACTGCGTGGGCTGTTATACACTGCGTGGGCTGTGTTATATACTATGTGGGCTGTGCTATATACTACGTGGGCTGTGTTATACACTGCGTGGGCTGTGCTATATACTACGTGGGCTGTGCTATACACTGCGTGGGCTGTGCTGTATACTGTGTGGGCTGTGCTATATACTCCTCCTAATGCAGGACAATGCCAGACCTCATGTGGCTGGAGTGTGTTAGCAGTTCCAGCAAGATGATGCAATTGAAGCTATGGACTGGCCCGCCCATTTCCCAGACCTGAATTCGATTGAGCACATCTGAGACATCATGTCTCACTCCATCCAGCAATGTGACGTTGCACCACAGACTGTCCAGGAGTTGGCGGATGCTTTAGTCCAGGTCTGGGAGGAGATCCCTCAGGAAACCATCCACTGCCTCATCAGGAGCATGCCCAGGCATTGTAGGGAGGTCATATAGGCACATGGAGGCCACAGATACTACTGAGCATCATTTCCTTTTCTTGAGGCATTTCCACTGAAGTTGGATCAGCCTGCAATTTGATTTTCCACTTTGATTTTGAGCATCATTTTAACTCCAGACCTCCATTAGTTGTGATTTACATTGATAATTTTTAGGTTTTACTGTTCTCAATGCATTCCACTATATAATGAACTAGCTGAAGAACCCGGCATTGCCTGGGCATAGTAAATATCTGTGGTTAGTTATAGCACCTCACTTCTCTTATTTTCCCATCATGCCTCTCATTTTCCCCCCCATCTTTCATTTTCCCCTCACATCTCTCATTTTCTCCCTCACACCTCTCATTTTTCCCCTCACTCCTCTTATTTTCCCCTCACACCTCTCATTCCCCCCTCACTCCTCTCATTCCCCCCTAACACTTGTCATTTAGACCTCACATCTGTCATTTTCCGATCACTCCACTATTTTCCCTCACTCCTCTCATTTTGCACTCACACCTTTTCATTTTCACCTCTCATTTTCACCTCACACCTCTCATTTTCACCTCAGACCTATCATTTTCTCCTCAGTATATACATGTTTGTCATCCCCCTTATATATAGTATACACCTGTATGTCATCTCCTGTATATAGTATATACCTGCTGTATGTCATCTCCTCCTGTATATAGTATATACGTTTGTCATCTCCTCCTGTATATAGCATATACCTGTATATACCTGTATGTCATCGCCTCCTATATATAGCATATACCTGTATGTCATCTCCTCCTGTATATAGTATATACCTGTAAGTCATCTCCTCCTATATATAGTATATACCTGTGTGTCATCTGCTCCTGTATATAGTATATACCTGTGTGTCATCTCCCCTGTATATAGTATGTACCTGTATGTCATCTCCTCCTGTATTAGACCTTGTTCACAGGTCATTATTTGGTCAGTATATTTACCTCAGTATTTGTAAGCTAAATTGGCAGCCTGATAAATCCCCAGCCAACAGGAAGCCCTCCCCTCTGGCAGTATATATTAGCTCACACATACACATAATAGACAGGTCATGTGACTGACAGCTGCCATATTTCCTATATGGTACATTTATTGCTCTTGTAGTTTGTCTGCTTATTAATCAGATTTTTATTTTAGAAGGATAATACCAGACTTGTGTGTGTTTTAGGGCGAGTTTCATGTGTCAAGTTGTGTGTGTTGAGTTGCGTGTGGCGACATGCATGTAGCGACTTTTGTGAGATGAGTTTTGTGTGGCGACATGCGTGTAGCAACTTTTTGTGTGTCGAGTTGCATGTGACAGGTTAGTGTAGCAAGTTGTGTGCAGCAAGTTTTGCGCATGGTGAGTTTTGCGCGTGGCGAGTTTTATGTGTGGTGCGTTTTGCGTATGTGCAAGTTTTTTGTGAGGCAACTTTTGCATGTGTTGCAACTTTTGTGCATGTGGCAATTTTTCCGCGTGTGCAAGTTTTGCGTGTGGCGAGTTTTCCATGAGGTGAGTTTTGCATGTTTGGCTAGTTTTGCGTGAGCCTAGTTTTGCATGTGGCGAGTTTTGCATGTGGCGAATTTTGCGTGTGGCGAGTTTTGAGCGGTGACTTTTGCATTTCGACTTTTATGTGGCGAGGTCGGTGTATGTGTGGTGAAATGTGTGCTGAGGGTGGTATATGTGTTCAAGCATGTGGTAGTGTGTGGCACATTTTGTGTGTGTGTTTATATCCCCGTGTGTGGTGAGTATCATGTCATGTCGGGGCCCCACCTTAGCAACTGTACAGTATATACTTTTTGGCGGCAACGCTGTCATTCTTTAAGTCCCCCTTGTTCACATCTGGCAGCTGTCAATTTGCCTCCAACACTTTTCCTTTCACTTTTCCCCAATATGTAGATAGGGGCAAAATTGTTTGGTGAATTGGAAAGTGCGGCGTTAAAATTTCCCCTCACAACATAGCCTATGACGCTCTCGGGGTCCAGACTTGTGACTGTGCAAAATTTTGTGGCTATAGCTGCGACGGTGCAGATTCCAATCCCGGACATACACACACACACACATGCACACGCACGCACGCACGCACGCACGCACGCACGCACACATTCAGCTTTATATATTAGATAAAGATTTACAAGTGGAATATTTCATTCAGTGATATCTAGGATGTGGGATTTTAGTGTTCCATTTATTTTTTTGAGCAGTGTATTATTCACACACAGAATTTTTACACAGTGAATAGAAGCTGGCCATCCCATCTAATTCTGTTAGTTCAAGAAAGACTGTCATTCAAGTGCCGTTATATAAACTAAATAATATGAGATATGCATTTTATAAGAAATATGTTTAGACTTACTACAAAGCACATAAAGTGCTTTGAGCCAATGTTGAGCAGCACTGCCTCCTCCTCATGCAGATATGAACATAACATATAATGAACAATAAAGAAAAGCTGCAAAATCCCATGTAATTTAAACTTGCCACAATTTTTTTTACGGACCACAAATGAGGAAATAGGTCATGCACATTGTAATGCTAATTAGCATATGAATTTACTTTACTATAGAGAATAACACTCCACTTACACTAGGCACTCAGGTGATGACAGGGTTTGGTTGCCCACACAGAAGCAAACCTCCTGAAGGCACAACACAATGTAAATAGCTGCTGGGTGAGATGCCCATACAGCTGTCTCACCGACTCCCCCATACAAAGGTCAGCTCAACCGAGATGTGTTTTCATAGAATAATAGAATATTAGAGTTGGAAGGGACCTCCAGGGTTATCGAGTCTAACCCCCTGCTCAATGCAGGATTCGCTAAACCATCTCAGACAGATGTCTGTCCAGCCTGTTTGAAAACTTACATTGAAGGAGAACTCACCACTAGTGATGAGCAAATAGTGAAATATTCGGATTTGGGAAAATCGGCATGAGTAATTTCTAATATCCATGTATTCGTACCAAATAACGAATCCAATGCAAGTCAATGGGAAAGCTGAATATTTTTCTGCTGGACCCAACAAACAGGTCTGGGGCCATGAGAAAAAAGCTGAAAAGGATGGAAAAGTGCTAAAACTAAATGGAAACAGCATGGAGAAGATGCCTGTGTAACACCCCAGGTTCCTGGTTGTTACAGTGGCATTGCTTTCCTTACAGGGAGAGTGATGTCATGCTTGGAAGCGAGAAAGGATTCCTTTTATCAGGTATTCACAAACATGCAACATGTTCTTACTCCAGGCCAGAAGGGGGAGCTCTGATCCAGCTTATAGGTAGCTCCCCTATATATATTCTGGCTGGAGGAAAAGTAAAGTCAGTAAGTCTGTGATAGCGACAGAGGAAAGGGGGCCGTGCAGACGAGAAGATCTGTGTCAGATCTTTTGGAACTCCTAAAGTGAACCTGCAGAACCACGACAACGAACCTCCCAAGGGTGAGCTGGCCTGGTGGACCACCCCCAATACAGGGAGTGTTAGGGGCAGGCCCGTGGGAGACTATTGCCGCAGAAGCTGATACCCGGGGACATGAAGTAGGAGCGGAAAAGATACAGAACTGACTATAACGGAGACACAGGACAGACTAGCAATGACTGAGACTATGAATAGGCAGGATATGGCGGACACCGAGGACAGACCGGATATGGCAGAAACATAGGACAGGCAGGGTATGGCGGAAACACAGGACAGGCAGGTTATGGCGGAAACACAGGACTGGCAGGGTATGGCTTAAACACAAGACAGGCGGGGTATTGTGGAAACACAGGACAGGCAGGGTGTGACGGACGCACAGGACAGAACAAGGTATGGCGGACGAACAGGACAGAGCAAGGTGCAGAGGGACCTGCGTCAAATGAGGACAAATGACAATCAGGTATGGAGCAGAGGAAGGAGTTACCTTAAATAGACCGAGTGCTGCAGAACTTCTGGGTGAAGATCCTCCAGAATCATAGAGTGGAGGAACGGAGCGTCTGCAGACCAGAGAGAGGAAGTGTGCGTGCGCAGTGAGAGGCGCGCACCCGACGAGAGCCAGGGATTGGCGGCGAGTCAGGAGAAGGTGCGCGCACACCGCTGGAGCGCGCTGAGATGGGTAAGTATGTCGGCGCACAGAAAGAGCGGCAGGCGCGGTGGCAGGTGGCGCCGTGACAATCTGCAGCTCCTGTGAGGAAAGTGTAGGGCCGTGCAGACCGAGTTCTACAGCTTCTGGAAAGGAAAGAGAAATATGGAATAAGTTGTAGAGAGTGTGAAGGAGGAAAGAAGCACAGGCGAAGTGAAGAGCTGGAGAGAAGCTGTGACTGAGCTTCCTCCACGCTGAGCGCAGATACCGGTAGCCGGAAGACCAAGGTTGTGGGGGTAAACGCTATGCCCCACGGCAGAAACTGTCAGGAGAGCAGATTGCAAGTTACCTGTCCACGTTAACACCCGGGGACACAGTAGCAGATAGAGCCAGGGTTGTGATAGAGATCCTGTAAAAAGGCTCAAGCTACCTGTATGGGTAGTATCCTACCTAAAGGGGGGACAGAGAGAAAACGTGAGGACCTTGTGTGAGGCCTAAGGCAGCAAGGGACTACAACATCACAGCGCTAGAGGGAAGGCTTCCAACCGCACCCGGTAAGAGGGTCTCCCAACTCGCTTCCAAGCCAGCCGCACCACACCAGCATCCATGATCTGGTACCCTTTTCTGTGGCTGCCTGAATCCTTCAGTAAACCAGGTAAAGAAACTGCAAATCTGTGTACTCCGTTTCTTTCTACGTCAATCACCATCTCATCTATACACCAGGAGCCCTGGGGACCCAGCTTCACCTGTGGGAAGCCATACCATCTTAGCTGCCATAATATCACCCCAGTGGACCCCTTTAAAGGGAACCTGTCACCCCCCCCAGGCGTTTGTAACTAAAAGAACCACCTTGTGTAGCACTAATGCTGCATTCTGTAAAGGTGGCTCTTTTATTTGGGGTCCCTTCCACTGCTGAAAGAATTGTTTTTATAATTTGCCTTCCATACCTGTAGTTTGTAAGGGGGCATATCTTTCCTCCCAGGACACAAACACCTCCCAGCCATCAGTCATTTCCTCCTTTCCCCTGGGCGCCGCCTCCTCAGTGTTCAGTTATGTCCCTGGCCACCAAGATTTCCCGATCTGACCTCCTTAGACTTTTATCTTTGGAGTCTTCTGAAGGCAATTGTCTATGCTGTGAAGATACGAGACGTGCAGCATCTGAAATAATGGATACTGGAAGCCTGTGCTACCATTTCTCCTGCGGTGTTGCTATCAGTGTGTCAAGAGTGGGAGAAGAGGGTTGCATTGACAATCCAACACAATGGGCAGCACTTTGAACACATTTTATAAGTGGTCATAAACTTGTAAATAACTCATGAAAGAATTAAGTTACATTAAAACCAAGCACATCATTGTTTTTCTTGTGAAATTCTCCATAAGTTTGATTGAAAGTTGGATCCAAAATGGCCGACTTCAAAATGGACACCATGGTCACCACCCATCTTGAAAAGTTTCCCCCCTGGGTGAGCAATGCAAGCCTTTTTACAGGGTCGCTATCATGACCCGGGCTCTGTTAGACGGTTCGGGGGTTCTTGAATTTCCAGTGTGGATTTTGATAGGGTTTTTGTTGACCATATAAGTTACCTTTCTTTATTCTGCTATCAGTAAGCGGGCCTCTCTGTGCTAAACCTGGTTCATTTCTGTGTTTGTCATTTCCTCTTACCTCACCGTTATTATTTGTGGGGGGCTTCTATCCAGCTTTGGGGTCCCCTTCTCTGGAGGCAAGAAAGGTCTTTTGTTTTCCTCTACTAGGGGTAGCTAGATTCTCCGGCTGGAGCGTGTCATCTAGAATCAACGTAGGAATGATCCCCGGCTACTTCTAGTGTTGGCGTTAGGAGTAGATATATGGTCAACCCAGTTACCACTGCCCTATGAGCTGGATTTTTGTATTCTGCAGACTTCCACGTACCTCTGAGACCCTCGCCATTGGGGTCATAACAGTTTGCCAGGCCAGTATTAAATGTTTAATGCGTTGCAGAAGAGGGATTATAAGAAAGAAGATTCTGAGGTTTTTTTTTTTTTTTCTCTTTCTTCTTCCCCTTTACCTCAGAGTGGCTATGCTTGCTGCAGACATGAATGTCCAGACCTTGATTACAAGTGTGGACCAGCTGGCTACTCGTGTGCAGGGCATACAAGACTATGTTATCAGAAATCCTAGGTCAGAACCTAAAATACCGATTCCTGAACTGTTTTCCGGAGACAGGTTTAAGTTTAGGAATTTTGTGAATAATTGTAAATTGTTTTTGTCCCTGAGACCCTGTTCATCTGGAGACTCTGCTCAGCAAGTAAAAATAGTTATTTCGTTCTTACGGGGCGACCCTCAGGATTGGGCTTTTTCGCTGGCGCCAGGAGATCCGGCATTGGCTGATATTGATGCGTTTTTTCTGGCGCTCGGTTTACTTTATGAGGAACCCAATCTTGAGATTCAGGCAGAAAAGGCCTTGCTGGCTATGTCTCAGGGGCAGGACGAGGCTGAAGTGTATTGCCAAAAATTTCGGAAATGGTCCGTGCTGACACATTGGAACGAGTGTGCACTGGCCGCTAATTTTAGAAATGGCCTATCTGAAGCCATTAAGAATGTTATGGTGGGTTTTCCCATTCCCACAGGTCTCAATGATACTATGGCACTGGCTATTCAAATTGACCGGCGGTTGCGGGAGCGCAAAACCGCAAATTCCCTCATGGTGTTGTCTGAACAGACACCTAATTCGGTGCAATGTGATAGAAAAACCGCAAATTCCCTCATGGTGTTGTCTGAACAGACACCTGATTTAATGCAATGTGATAGAATCCTGACTAGAAATGAGCGGAAAATTCATAGACGCCGGAATGGCTTGTGCTACTACTGTGGTGATTCTACACATGTTATCTCAGCATGCTCTAAACGTATAGCTAAGGTTGTTAGTCCTGTCACCGTTGGTAATTTGCAACCTAAATTTATTCTGTCTGTAACTTTGATTTGCTCACTGTCGTCTTATCCTGTCATGGCGTTTGTAGATTCAGGTGCTGCCCTGAGTCTTATGGATCTGTCATTTGCTAAGCACTGTGGTTTTACTCTTGAACCATTAGAAAATCCTATTCCTCTTAGGGGTATTGATGCTACGCCATTGGCAGCAAATAAACCGCAGTATTGGACACAGGTTATCATGTGCATGACTCCTGAACACCGCGAGGTGATACGTTTCCTGGTTTTACATAAAATGCATGATTTGGTTGTTTTAGGGCTGCCATGGTTACAGACCCATAATCCAGTCCTGGACTGGAAGGCTATGTCAGTCTCAAGTTGGGGCTGTCGTGGTATTCATGGGGATTCCCTGCCTGTGTCTATTGCTTCTTCTACGCCTTCGGAAGTTCCGGAGTATTTGTCTGATTATCAGGATGTCTTCAGTGAGTCTGAGTCCAGTGCACTGCCTCCTCATAGGGACTGTGACTGTGCTATAGATTTGATCCCAGGCAGTAAGTTTCCTAAGGGAAGACTGTTTAATCTGTCGGTACCTGAACATACCGCTATGCGTTCATATATCAAGGAGTCTCTGGAGAAAGGACATATTCGTCCGTCTTCTTCCCCCCTTGGTGCGGGATTCTTTTTTGTGGCAAAAAAGGACGGATCTTTGAGACCTTGTATTGATTATCGGCTTTTAAATAAGATCACTGTCAAATTTCAGTATCCTTTACCACTGTTGTCTGACTTGTTTGCCCGGATTAAAGGTGCCAAGTGGTTCACCAAGATAGACCTTCGTGGTGCGTACAACCTTGTGCGCATTAAGCAAGGTGATGAATGGAAAACCGCATTCAATACGCCCGAAGGTCATTTTGAGTACTTGGTGATGCCTTTTGGGCTCTCCAATGCGCCTTCAGTTTTTCAGTCCTTTATGCATGACATTTTCCGGAAGTATCTGGATAAATTTTTGATTGTTTATTTGGATGATATTTTGGTTTTTTCTGATGATTGGGATTCGCATGTGGAGCAGGTCAGGTTGGTCTTTAAAATTTTGCGTGAAAATTCTTTGTTTGTCAAGGGCTCAAAGTGTCTCTTTGGTGTACAGAAGGTTCCCTTTTTGGGGTTCATTTTTTCCCCTTCTGCTGTGGAGATGGACCCAGTCAAGGTCCGAGCTATTCTTGATTGGACTCAGCCCTCGTCGGTTAAGAGTCTTCAGAAGTTCTTGGGTTTCGCTAACTTCTACCGTCGTTTTATCGCTAATTTTTCTAGCATTGTGAAACCGTTGACGGATATGACCAAGAAGGGCTCCGATGTAGCTAACTGGGCTCCTGCTGCCGTGGAGGCTTTCCAGGAGTTGAAGCGCCGGTTTACTTCGGCGCCTGTTTTGTGCCAGCCCGATGTCTCACTTCCCTTTCAGGTTGAGGTGGATGCTTCAGAGATTGGAGCAGGGGCCGTTTTGTCGCAGAGAGGCCCTGGTTGCTCTGTTATGAAACCTTGTGCCTTTTTCTCCAGGAAGTTTTCGCCTGCCGAGCGAAATTATGATGTGGGCAATCGGGAGTTGTTGGCCATGAAATGGGCATTTGAGGAGTGGCGTCATTGGCTCGAGGGTGCTAAGCATCGTGTGGTGGTCTTGACTGACCACAAAAATCTGATGTATCTCGAGTCTGCTAAACGCCTTAATCCGAGACAGGCCCGCTGGTCATTGTTTTTCTCCCGCTTTGATTTTGTTGTCTCGTATTTACCAGGTTCAAAGAATGTGAAGGCCGATGCTCTTTCTAGGAGCTTTGTGCCTGATGCTCCTGGAGTCGCTGATCCTGTTGGTATTCTTAAAGATGGAGTTATCTTGTCAGCTATTTCTCCGGATCTGCGACGTGTGTTGCAGAGATTTCAGGCTGATAGGCCTGAGTCTTGTCCACCTGACAGACTGTTTGTCCCGGATAAATGGACCAGCAGAGTCATTTCCGAGGTTCATTCCTCGGTGTTGGCAGGTCACCCGGGAATTTTTGGCACCAGAGATCTGGTGGCCAGGTCCTTTTGGTGGCCTTCCTTGTCAAGGGATGTGCGGTCATTTGTGCAGTCCTGTGGGACTTGTGCTCGAGCTAAGCCTTGCTGTTCTCGTGCCAGCGGTTTGCTCTTGCCCTTGCCTGTCCCGAAGAGACCTTGGACACATATCTCCATGGATTTCATTTCTGATCTTCCGCTATCTCAGGGCATGTCCGTTATCTGGGTGATATGTGATCGCTTCTCCAAGATGGTCCATTTGGTTCCTTTGCCTAAGCTGCCTTCCTCTTCCGATCTGGTTCCTGTGTTTTTCCAGAACGTGGTTCGTTTGCACGGCATCCCTGAGAATATTGTGTCAGACAGAGGATCCCAGTTCGTTTCTAGGTTCTGGCGATCCTTTTGTAGTAGGATGGGCATTGATTTGTCGTTTTCGTCTGCTTTCCATCCTCAGACTAATGGACAGACGGAGCGAACCAATCAGACTTTGGAGGCTTATTTGAGGTGTTTTGTCTCTGCTGATCAGGACGATTGGGTGACATTCTTGCCGTTGGCTGAGTTTGCCCTTAATAATCGGGCTAGTTCCGCCACCTTGGTTTCGCCTTTTTTCTGCAACTCTGGTTTCCATCCTCGCTTTTCTTCGGGTCATGTGGAGCCTTCTGACTGTCCTGGGGTGGATTCTGTGGTAGATAGGTTGCAGCGGATCTGGAATCATGTGGTGGACAACTTGAAGTTGTCACAGGAGAGGGCTCAGCGCTTTGCCAACCGCCGCCGCGGTGTGGGTCCCCGACTACGCGTTGGGGATTTGGTATGGCTTTCTTCCCGCTTTGTTCCTATGAAGGTCTCCTCTCCCAAATTTAAACCTCGTTTTATTGGGCCTTACAAGATATTGGAAATCCTTAATCCTGTATCTTTTCGTCTGGATCTTCCTGTGTCGTTTGCTATTCACAATGTATTTCATAGGTCCTTGTTGCGGCGGTACATTGTGCCTGTAGTTCCTTCTGCTGAGCCTCCTGCTCCGGTGTTGGTTGAGGGCGAGTTGGAGTACGTGGTGGAGAAGATCTTGGATTCTCGCCTCTCCAGGCGGAGGCTTCAGTACCTGGTCAAGTGGAAGGGCTATGGTCAGGAGGATAATTCCTGGGTGGTCGCCTCTGATGTTCATGCGGCCGATTTAGTTCGTGCCTTTCATGCCGCTCATCCTGATCGCCCTGGTGGTCGTGGTGAGGGTTCGGTGACCCATCACTAAGGGGGGGTACTGTTGTGAATTTGCTTTTTGCTCCCTCTAGTGGTTACTAGTTTTTTGACTCTGGTTTTTCTGTCATTCCTTTTATCCGCACCTGGGTCGTTAGTTAGGGGTGTTGCTATATAAGCTCCCTAGACCTTCAGTTCAATGCCTGGCAACGTAGTTATCAGAGCTAGTCTGCTGTGCTCTTGTCTACTGATCCTGGTTCCAGTTATATCAGCTAAGTCTGCCTTTTGCTTTTTGCTATTTGTTTTGGTTTTGTATTTTTGTCCAGCTTGTTCCAAATCTATATCCTGACCTTTGCTGGAAGCTCTAGGGGGCTGGTGTTCTCCCCCCGGACCGTTAGACGGTTCGGGGGTTCTTGAATTTCCAGTGTGGATTTTGATAGGGTTTTTGTTGACCATATAAGTTACCTTTCTTTATTCTGCTATCAGTAAGCGGGCCTCTCTGTGCTAAACCTGGTTCATTTCTGTGTTTGTCATTTCCTCTTACCTCACCGTTATTATTTGTGGGGGGCTTCTATCCAGCTTTGGGGTCCCCTTCTCTGGAGGCAAGAAAGGTCTTTTGTTTTCCTCTACTAGGGGTAGCTAGATTCTCCGGCTGGAGCGTGTCATCTAGAATCAACGTAGGAATGATCCCCGGCTACTTCTAGTGTTGGCGTTAGGAGTAGATATATGGTCAACCCAGTTACCACTGCCCTATGAGCTGGATTTTTGTATTCTGCAGACTTCCACGTACCTCTGAGACCCTCGCCATTGGGGTCATAACAAATACCCAAGTGATGGGTATGCCAATATGGCACCCGCTGGTGGTACCAGACCCTTGCGCAGTACCACCAGCGGGTCATCGCCGGACACCCCACTGCTGGGACTCCCCCACCGCAAGAACTCCACGCCGCAAGGACCCCTCCCCACCGCTGGAATCTAGGCCGCCTCTGGGATCCCGACCGCCGCTGGGATCCCTGCCGCTGCTTGGATCCAGACCACTGGGGCACCCTCCCCGCCGGGCAGCCGTAGGAAAATGATTCACTGCGCAGCTGTGACCTTGGAGTCAGAAATGCTTCCAGGGGCGATCCCCATGATGTTTCTGTGTCTCAATATGTAAAAACTGCTGCTGGTACCAACCTATTGCACAGTACCACCAGCGGAACATCGTCGCACCACACACACACACACACACACACTGCATATGCCGAATGCATCACACACACACACTCACATTCAGACACTCACACTTACACACACACACACTCACACACACTTAGGCCATGTTCACATTTTGCGGGTTTTACCGCGGATCCGCAGCGTTTCTGTAGCTGCGGGTCCACAGCAGTTTCCATTGCGTTTACAGTTACATGTAAATCCGCTGTGCACATGCTGCGGGAAAAAACGCACAGAAACGCAGCGGTTTACATTCCACAGCATGTCACTTCTTTGTGCAGAATCGCTGCGATTCTGCACACATAGGAAAGCATTGATCCGCTTACTTCCGCATGGGGCTATGCCCACGATGCGGGAAGTAAGCGGATAATGTGCAGATGGTACCCGGGGTGGAGGAGAGGAGACTCTCCTCCAGGCCCTGGGAACCATATTAGTGTAAAAAAATGATAATAATAAAAAAAATAATGATATACTCACCTCTCAGCGCTGCACGCGGCCGTCCGGTATCAGGGTTGGTGTGCGAGCAGGGCCTGCGGTGACGTCACGAAGGTCCTTCTCGCACAGCATCTTTGGAACCGGAGCGCCGCGTGCAGCGCCGAGGAGATCGGGACGTCAGAGGGTGAGTATAACCATTTTTTATTATTTTTAACATTACTATTGATGCTGCATATTGCTGAATATGCAGCATCAATAGTATAGGAGTAAACCCACAGCGGAAACAGCAAAAAGAAACCGCGATAAATCTGCAGGGATAACCGCAGCGGTTTTGCCCTGCAGATTTATCAAATCCGCTGCGGGAGAACCCGCAGAGGACCCCGCAAAGTGTGCAAATAGCCTTACACTCACATTCACACACACTTACACTCACATTCACACTCTCACTCACATTCGCGCTCACACTCACATGCTCACATTCACACTCGCACAATCACACTCTTAGGCCGGCGTCACACTCAGCGTACGTAAATACGGTCCGTTTTTTACGGCCGTAATACGCAGAAAAGTCCCCAAAATAGTGTGTCATCCGTAGGCAGGGTGTGTCAGCGTATTTTGCGCATGGCATCCTCCGTATGTAATCCGTATGGCATCCGTACTGCGATATTTTCTCGCAGGCTTGCAAAACCGACATCTAATGGATTTATGTGCTCAAATGTTCGTTAAAACATATATACAGTATATATATATATATATATATATATATATATATATATATATATGTCATTGAGACACATATATATATATATTCTGTATTTATATTTAATTCAGCGTGAGATATGTGAAAAGCCGGTAATTCAATTGCCGGCTTTTCATTTCTCCTTCACAAACCCGACATGATATGAGACATGCTTTACATACAGTAAACTATCTCATATCCCTTTTTTTTACATATTCCACACTACTAATGTTAGTAGTGTGTATGTGCAAAATTTGGGCGCTGTAGCTTGTAAAATAAAGGGTTAAATTGCGGAAACAATTGGCGTGGGCTCCCGCGCAATTTTCTCTTCCAGAGAGGTAAAGCCAGTGACTGAGGGCAGATATTAATAGCCTAGAGAGGGTCCATGGTTATTGGCCCCCCCTGGCTACAAACATCTGCCCCCAGCCACCCCAGAAAAGGCACATCTGGAAGATGCACCTATTCTGGCACTTGGCCACTGTCTTCCCATTCCTGTGTAGCGGTGGGATATGGGGTAATGAAGGGTTAATGTCACCTTGCAATTGTAAGGTGACATTAAGCCAGATTAATAATGGAGAGGCGTCAATTATGACACCTATCAATTATTAATCCAATAGTACTAAATGGCTAATAAAACACACACACATTAAAGTATTTTAATGAAATAAAGACACAGGTTGTTGTAATATTTTATTAGACTCTTAATCCACCTGAAGACCATCGTCCTGAAACAAAGTTAAAAAAACAAACAACAATATTCCATACCTTCCTTCGTTATGTTCCCACGATGTAAATCCATCTGAAGGGGTTAAATCATTTTACAGCCAGGAGCTGTGCTAGTGCACTCGCTCCTGCCTGTAAAACCCCGGGTGCTGAATGGAAAGCAGGGTGATCTGTAGTTACCTTGAGTTGCGGTGAGGCGCCCTCTGCTGGATGTCCTCATATGAACTCGAGCGTGGGAACTTTTCCAAGGCTCCAGTTCATGAGGACATCCAGCAGAGGGTGCCTCACCGCAACTCAAGGTAACTACAGATCACCCTGCTTTCCATTCAGTATCCGGGGTTTTACAGGCAGGAGCGAGTGCACTAGCACAGCTCCTGGCTGTAAAATGATTTAACCCCTTCAGATGGATTTACATCGTGGGACATAACGACGGAAGGTATGGAATATTGTTGTTTGTATTTTTTAACCTTGTTTCAGGACGATGGTCTTCAGGTGGATTAAGAGTCTTAAGGTACCTTCACACGAAACGACATCGCTAGCGATCCGTGACGTTGCAGCGTCCTCGCTAGCGATATCGTTTCGTTTGACACGCAGCAGCGATCAGAATCCTGCTGTGATGTCGCTGGTCGCTGAATAAAGTCCAGAACTTTATTTGGTCGTCCGATCGCTGTGTATCGTTGTGTTTGACACCAAAAGCAACGATACCAGCGATATTTTACACTGGTAACCAGGGTAAACATCGGGTAACTAAGCGCAGGGCCGCGCTTAGTAACCCGATGTTTACCCTGGTTACCAGCGTAAAAGTAAAAAAAACAAACAGTACATACTCACATGCGTCCTCCAGCGTCTGCTTCATCACACTGACTGAGCTCCGGTCCCTAAAGTGAAAGTGAAAGCACAGCGGTGACGTCACCGCTGTGCTGTTAGGGCCGGAGCTCAGTCAGTGCAGGAAGCAGAGGCTGGGAGACGCGCAGGTGAGCATGTACTGTTTGTTTTTTTTACATTTTACGCTGGTAACCAGGGTAAACATCGGGTCACTAAGCGCGGCCCTGCGCTTAGCAACCCGATGTTTACCCTGGTTACCCGGGGACCTCGGCATCGTTGGTCGCTGGAGAGCGGTCTGTGTGACAGCTCTCCAGCGATCAAACAGCGACGCTGCAGCGATCGGCATCGTTGTCGCTATCGCTGCAGCGTCGCTTCGTGTGAAGGTACCTTAATAAAATATTACAACAACCTGTGTCTTTATTTCATTAAAATACTTTGTAATAATGTGTGTGTGCTTTATTAACTATTTAGTGCTATTGGATTAATAATGGATAGGTGTCATAATTGACGCCTCTCCATTATTAACCTGACTTAATGTCACCTTACAATAGCAAGGTGACATTAACCCTTCATTACCCCATATCCCACCGCTACACGGGAGTGGGAAGAGAGTGGCCAAGTGCCAGAATAGGCGCATCTTCCAGATGTGCCTTTTCTGGGGTGGCTGGGGGCAAATGTTTGTAGCCGGGGGGGCCAATAACCATGGACCCTCACTAGGCTATTAATATCTGCCCTCAGTCACTGGCTTTACCACTCTGGCGGAGAAAATTGCGCGGGAGCCCACGCCAATTTTTTCCGCCATTTAACCCTTTATTTTACAAGCTACAGCGCCCAAATTTTACACATACACACTACTAACATTAGTAGTGTGGAATATGCAAAAAAAAGGGATATGAGATGGTTTACTGTATGTAAACCATGTCTCATATCCTGTCGGGTTTGGGAAGGAGAAATGAAAAGCCGGCAATTGAATTACCGGCTTTTCTCTAACACCGGTGCGTATTTCTTGCAAGTCACACGTATACACGTATGGTCCGTGTGTAATCCGTATTTTTCTCGAACCCATAGACTGTCATTGGCGTTTTTTTTGCGCACTACGGTGACAAACGCAGCATGCTGCGATTTTCTACGGCAGTACAAGACCGTATATTACGGATGCGTAATATACGGCAGATAGGAGCTGGGACATAGAGATTCATTGGGCCGTGTGCAATGCGTATTTTACGGACGTAGTTTATGCCCTCATATGTCCGTAAAACTCGCTAGTGTGACGCCAGCCTCACACTCATATTCACATGCTCACACTCACATACTCACACTCACAAACTCACACTAACATTCACACACTCACATTCACACACTCACATTCACACTCTCACACTCACTCTCACACTCACATTCACAAACTCACACCGACATTCACACTCAAACACATTCACACTGACATTCACACTCAGGCTTAAATTCACACTGACACGCTCAAACTCACACACTCACATTCACATGCACGCTCACACTAACACGCTCACACTCACGCAGCCTCTTGCACGGTACAACCAGTGGAACACCGTTGCGAACATGCCGCCGCCGGGATCAGCCAAATGATTAACTGACTGCCGCCATCTTTGTATAGGAGGAGCGCATGCGCAGTTTTAATGTGACCGCTACTATCTGTCTGATTTACTGCACCTGCGCAAATTATGCGAATCAATGGGCTGATCCCGGCGGCAGATGCGCGATGTGTCTACAGGCAGAGGAAGCCGGTCACATTAAAGGGTTTTTCCCACGTACGAAAGTTCATTTTAAAAAATGACTGTGTCTGACCATGTACGGAGCATACCACATCTCCTGGGCAGTGGCAGAAGCAAAATATAATACTGACATTACAGCAGGGGATCACAGTGGATCCATTTTGTGAGGTAAAATATTTCACTGACTTTTTAAAAAATATTTTACCTCACAAAATGTATCCTTTGTGTTCTCCTGCTGTAATGTCAGTATTGTCTTTTGCTTCCTCCCCTGCCCAGGAGCTGTGGTATGTTCTGTACACAGTCAGACAAAGGGGTGAGTGTGTCTGACCATGTACAGAGCATACCACATCTCCTGGGCAGGGGAGGAACAAAACACAATACTGACATTACAGCAGGGTATCACAGTGGATTCATTTTGTGAGGTAAAATATTTCCCTGACTGTTTTTTAAAAATATTTTACCTCACAAAATGTATCCTCTGCGATCTCCTGCTGTAATGTCAGTATTGTCTTTTGCTTCCCTGCACAGGAGCTGTGCTATGTTCGGTACACGGTCAGACACAGACAATTTTTTCAATTAACTTTTGTTCGTGGGAAAACCCCTTTAAAAAGCAAATATCAATGCCAACATGGCTCTTCATAAAAAATACGCCAATGACAATGAAAGGAAAGCAGCTAAGGCACAACGTCGAAGACAACAAAGGGCAAATGAGACTCTTGAAGAGCAACAGCATCACTGGGACAAAAACAATGCATATAAGCGTAGGCGTCAAGTACATGAGTCCCCTGATGCAAAAGTCATGCTTGGATCCAGACTACTGGGGCACCCTCCCCGCCGGGCAGCCGTAGGAAAATGATTCACTGCGCAGCTGTGACCTTGGAGTCAGAACTGCTTCCAGGGGCGATCCCAATGATGTTCCTGTTTCTCAATATGTAAAAACTGCTGCTGGTACCAACCTATTGCACAGTACCACCAGCTGAACACCGTCACACCACACACACACACACACTGCATATGCCGTACGCATCACACACACACACTCACATTCAGACATTCACACTTACACACACTCACACACTTACTCACATTCACACACACTTACACTCACATTCACACACTCACATTCACACTCACATTCGCGCTCACACTCACATGCTCACATTCACACTCACACATTCACACTCTTATACTCACACTTACATTCACACTCACACTGTTACACTCACACTCACATTCACACACACACTTACATTCACACACTCACACGCTCATACTCACACATTCACACTCACACACACTCACACATTCACACTCACATTGACATTCACACTCACACTCATATTCACATCACAGCATCACTGGGACAAAAACAATGCATATAAGCGTAGGCGTCAAGTACATGAGTCCCCTGATGCAAAAGTCATTAGATTAACACAGGACACCATTAGGTAACAATAGCGCCGCATGCCTGCCCCCATCGTGACATTACCGCTCTCCCGATGTGGTAGCATCGAGCCTCCATCTAGTTTCACCATAAACCTGTTATGACCAGGTGCTCTCCACTCGATCTGACAGAGGAGTAAATAGAATTATCAGAGGAGTTGCCCCAGAGCCTAGGACCACCTGTGGAGAGTTACAGAAATAATTGGAATCAGCAAGTACAGTTGTTTCAAATAAAACTATAAGTAGTGCACTCAACCTCCATGGCCTGTATGCATGCTCACCACACAAGACTCTATTGCTGTTTAAAGTTTGCTAAACAACATTTAGACAAGCCTGTGAAATACAGGGAGAATATAATCTGGTCGGATGAAACCAAAATTAAACTCTTTGGATGCCATAATACACACCATGTTTAGAGGCCAAAAGGCACTGCATATCACCCCAAAGACACCATATCAAAAGTGAAGTTTGGAGGTGGAAACATCATGGTGTGGCACTGGCTTTCACCTTACTGCACACAGGGCCGGCGTCAGCACCTGGCGTACCCGGGCAAGTGCCGGGGCCCTGGCGAGAGAGGGGGGCCCACTCACGCTGTCATAGATACAGCTGCCGGCACAAGCATCTTCTCACTCACTCAGTGCAGCCAGGCAGCAGGCACATAGGGGTTAAGAGAACGCAGCCAGCCGACTTTGTGGGTGGAGAGAGCACGTTCTCCTGCTCTGCTCTCCGCCCCTGGCTGGCTGCAGTGCTGAACTTATTAGGCAGATTCTGGATCTGGAGGTATATACAGGTATCCCTGTATTCTGGGGTTCTGGGTGAGCTGGGCGGCTGCAGGTTGCAGGCTGCACCCCACCAGCTCCTCCAGACATCACCCACATTTTTAGGCAGCGAGACAGACAGAAGCAGACTGAGCCACAAGTCCAACTGCAACCACTGCTGATTAACCCATGGCATGCCAGTCCTGCATGCCGCCCCCGAACCTGCACCAGTGGGGTAGGAAGAAGCTTAACCCCTTCCCATCTGTATGAAGGTTATTGCTGAACCTTAAAGATAACAATCCGACCCGCATAAATGGGGTTAACCAGATGCCAGGAGGAAAGGGAGCTGCTGCCATGGATAAAACTGAGCTGTGGGCTGTATGTTGGGGCCCCCGTGGCCCCAGGCTGGTGACTGGAGGGACCCTTCCCAGTGCTGGCATGTGGGTGATTTCTGATCCGGAGTCTCAACTTCTCTCCTCCACATCACACTGTGCAGTCACAGCAACATTGGTTGTGTCTGTCCAGGTCCCAGCAGCTGCCACCGCTCCCACCACGGACATGGCATTACTTAACCCTTCCCCTGCGGCCACCGGCAACAAATCCACATTATTCCTTGATTAAATCAGGTTCCAACCCAATAGAGGAGCAGACATTTCTTGCTGCCATTAGGGTCCGGGAGGGGGTGACCTGTGACATTGGCTGCCCTGCTACTCTGTAGTGGGGGGTGACAAGGGTAACGATGAAGGAGAAATGCACAGGATAATAGTGAGCGCAACAGAGGGCAGTGTATGGTATGGAGCAGTCAGGGGGTGGGCTGCAGGATCCCCCCATACTGTACATGACTGCTCGGGACAGGGAGGCTTTTAATGAGCTTCTAATGAGGGGGCACTAATTGGATCATTAGGGTTTGTGGAAAGGATTCAGCATCAGGTCCCTCATTAATGCCCGAGCCGCCTGTTACTTTGTAGCACAGATCTGTCGGGGCCGCAAAACCAAACAACGTTGTTTATGTAGAAAAGTCTTTGTTTTATAGAAAAACTCAAAACAAAAGATTTTCTGATACAACAACGCCCTGCTCACGACACTGCACAGCACCTCTCCCCCTGTATATATACACTGCACAGCACCTTTCCTCCTGTATGTATACACTGCACAGCACCTCTCCTGTAGATATACACTGCACAGCATCTTTCCTCCTGTATATATACAGTGCACAATACCGCTCCTCCTGTCCTGTATATATATACACTGCACAGTAGCACTCCTCCTGTCCTGTATATATACACTGCACAATACCGCTCCTCCTGTCCTGTATATACACTGCACAGTACCACTCCTCCTGTCCTGTATATATACACTGCAGAATTTACAATAGCTGTCACTCATGTAAGAAGTGAAATCTGGCATTGTACTATACATTTCTCTGCCGTATCTGGGCATCATGAATCGGGGTATGTGTTAAAGGTGGGGGCCCACTGAGACTCTTTCGCCCGGGGCCCTCAAAAACCTGGAGCCGGCCCTGACTGCACATCATGTAATTGAAGGAAGGATGAATGGACAAATGTACAGAGACATTCTTGAAAATATCTGCTGCCATCTGCCAGGTTGATGAAGATAAAACAATAGTGGATATTTCAGCAAGATGATGATCCCAGACACATAGCCAAGGAAAATATCAATTGGTTTCAGAGAAGGAAATTAAGCTGATAGAGTGGCCCAGCCAATCACCTTACCTGAATTAAATAGAAAATGTATAATAAAATGTGTGGAAGGAATTAAAGATCACAGTTCATAGAAGGAGCCCCTGGAAAGTCCAGGATTTGAAGATTGTTTGTGTGGAATAATGGGCCAAAATCACACCTGAGCAATACATGCGACTAGTTTTTCAACATGGGAGGTGTTTTGAATATGTCATGACGAACAAAGGCTTTTATTCAAAGTATTAAATAAATTTTAGTAAGCATGTGCAATACTTTTTCTGTGTCATTTCTCATTATCACACATAACCTAATTTATGGACATCTATGGTTTGATTTCTTTGTCTGTGTTGATTGAATGGGTTGTTACCGACATCTGGTTAGAATTTCGTGTCAATAGTACCTTTATAGATATATTTACTTAGAAAATTTGTGACACGTTCAATACTTACTTCACCCACTGTGTATAATTTATTTTCTTTTTTATTCAACAAATACTCAAAAAGCATTAAATATTGCGCCATCAGGAAAACCATCTGCCCTATTGTAGCTCTCGCGACTGCAAGAACTGACATTATCCAGCGGGAATTTGCACAGCATAAAATGATAGTACACTGCTCAAAAAAATAAAGGGAACACTTAAACAGCAGAATATAACTCCAAGTAAATCAAACTTCTGTGAAATCAAACTGTCCACTTAGGAAGCAACACTGTTTGACAATCAATTTCACATGCTGTTGTGCAAATGGAATAGACAACAGATGGAAATTATTGGCAATTATCAACACACACTCAATAAAGGAGCGGTTCTGCAGTGGTTTGAACCACGCTTCGCTAATTGGTCGCGCCCGGCCGGCCGAATCCTGTGTATAAATTGCATTATTCTGAAAACTTCATAAATAAACTACATACATATTCTAGAATACCAGATGCGTTAGAATCGGGCCACCATCTAGTAATTTATAGACATCAATGGTTTGATTTCTTTGCCTGTGTGGGTTGGATGGAATGTTACTGACATCTGGTTAGAATTTAGTGTCAAGAGCACCTTTAGAAATATATTTACTTAAAAAATTGGTGACAGAAACAATACTTACAGTATTTCAGCTGCTGTACCTGAAAAAAAAAATTATTTGCTTGCTTTTTAACAATTTGTAAAGGGAAGGGGCAGCACATTTAATGCAAAGTGTTATACACTGCTCAAAAAATAAAGGGAGCACTTAAACAACAGAATATAACTCCAATTATATCAAACTTCTGTGAAATCAAACTTCATTTAGGAAGCAACACTGATTGACAATCAATTTCACATGCTGTTGTGCAAATGGAATAGACAACGGATGGAAATTATTGGCAATTATCAATACACACTCGATAAAGGAGTGGTTCAGCAGGTGGGGACCACAGACCACATCTCAGTACCTTATTTAAACCGGAGAAACAAGAGTCAAAATTAGCCCAAAAAGAATATAAAGATGTCATTTATTGAAAATTAATAATTTCCACCTAAAACATACATATAATGTATAGTAAATGATAATTCATAAAGTTGTATAAGGTGACTATAGGTGCAACCAATGTTCCAGGTATGCAGAAAAGGACACTAGTAAATCCAATCATAACAAAGAGTGCCCAGTACGTACACATGAATAGTGGTAAGTCCGGTATATGGCACATAGAACAAATGGCATAGTCACCTAGTTGTACAAACTAGACCAATAGCACCACCATGCACCATATCTGTACAAACCAAAACATGTGAACTAGAGTGAAAAAGTAAGCAAACTAATTACCCATGTCTAACAGAGTGTCCTATCTGGATCCTGGTCCCGTACCCCAACGCGCGTTTCGCGTTCGTGTGTTGCCGCTTCCTCAGGGGGCGTGGCTAAATCCGGCTCTCCATCAGGTTTAAATAGGGTTTACATCCGATCACGTGATTTATTAAAGTGAGAATGTTATGACCCCAGTGGACAGGGTCTCAGAGGTACGTGTAAGTCCGCGAGATACAAAAATCCAGCTCATAGGGCAGTGGTAACTGGGTCGACCAAATATCTACTCCTAACACCAACACTAGAAGTAGCCGGGGATCATACCTACGGTGATCGCTAGATGACTCGCGCCAGCCGGAGAATCTAACTACCCCTAGGAGAAGAAAACAAAGACCTCTCTTGCCTCCAGAGAAAGGGACCCCAAAGCAAGATACAAGCCCCCCACAAATAATAACGGTGAGGTAAGAGGAAATGACAAACACAGAAATGAACCAGGTTCAGCAAAGAGAGGCCAGCTTACTAATAGCAGAATAAAGCAAGATAACTTATTTGGTCAACAAAAACCCTATAAAAATCCACGCTGGAGATTCAAGAACCCCCGAACCGTCTAACGGTCCGGGGGGAGAACACCAGCCCCCTAGAGCTTCCAGCAAAGGTCAGGATACAGATTGGAACAAGCTGGACAAAAATACAAAACAAAACAAAAGCAAAAAGCAAGGAAGAGACTTAGCTTTAACAAGCAGGAACCAGGATCAGTACACAAGAGCACAACAGATTAGCTCTGATTTCAACGATGCCAGGCATAGAACTGAAGGTCCAGAGAGCTTATATAGCAACGCCCCTGAACTAATGGCCCAGGTGAGCATATATAGGAGAAGACAGAAGCTCCAGTGTCAAATCACTAATGACCACTAGAGGGAGCAAAACGCAAATTCACAACAGTACCCCCCCCCCTTAGTGAGGGGTCACCGAACCCTCACCACAACCACCAGGGCGATCAGGATGAGCGGCGTGAAAGGCACGAACTAAATCGGCCGCATGAACATCAGAGGCGACCACCCAGGAATTATCTTCCTGACCATAGCCCTTCCACTTGACCAGGTACTGAAGCCTCCGCCTGGAGAGACGAGAATCCAAGATCTTCTCCACCACGTACTCCAACTCGCCCTCAACCAACACCGGAGCAGGAGGCTCAGCAGAAGGAACTACAGGCACAACGTACCGCCGCAACAAGGACCTATGAAACACGTTGTGGATAGCAAACGACACAGGAAGATCCAGACGAAAGGATACAGGATTAAGGATTTCCAATATCTTGTAAGGACCAATAAAACGAGGTTTAAATTTGGGAGAGGAAACCTTCATAGGAACAAAGCGGGAAGAAAGCCACACCAAATCCCCAACACGTAGTCGGGGACCCACACCGCGGCGGCGGTTGGCAAAGAGCTGAGCCCTCTCCTGTGACAACTTCAAGTTGTCCACCACAAGATTCCAGATCCGCTGCAACCTATCCACCACAGAATCCACCCCAGGACAGTCAGAAGGTTCCACATGACCCGAAGAAAAACGAGGGTGGAAACCAGAGTTGCAGAAAAACGGCGAAACCAAAGTGGCGGAACTAGCCCGATTATTAAGGGCAAACTCAGCCAACGGCAAGAAGGTCACCCAATCGTCCTGATCAGCAGAGACAAAACACCTCAAATAAGCCTCCAAAGTCTGATTAGTTCGCTCCCTCTGTCCATTAGTCTGAGGATGGAAAGCAGACGAAAACGACAAATCAATGCCCATCCTACTACAAAAGGATCGCCAGAATCTGGAAACGAACTGGGATCCTCTGTCTGACACAATATTCTCAGGGATGCCGTGCAAACGAACCACGTTCTGGAAAAACACAGGAACCAGATCGGAAGAGGAAGGCAGCTTAGGCAAAGGAACCAAATGGACCATCTTGGAGAAGCGATCACATATCACCCAGATAACAGACATGCCTTGAGACACCGGAAGATCAGAAATGAAATCCATGGAGATATGTGTCCAAGGTCTCTTAGGGACAGGCAAGGGCAAGAGCAACCCGCTGGCACGAGAACAGCAAGGCTTAGCTCGAGCACAAGTCCCACAGGACTGTACAAATGACCGCACATCCCTTGACAAGGAAGGCCACCAAAAGGATCTGGCCACCAGATCTCTGGTGCCAAAAATTCCTGGGTGACCTGCCAACACCGAGGAATGAACCTCGGAAATGACTCTGCTGGTCCACTTATCAGGCACAAACAGTCGGTCAGGTGGACAAGAATCAGGCCTATCAGCCTGAAATCTCTGCAACACACGTCGCAGATCTGGAGAAATAGCTGACAAGATAACTCCATCCTTAAGAATACCAACAGGTTCAGCGACTCCAGGAGCATCAGGCACAAAGCTCCTGGAAAGAGCATCGGCCTTCACATTCTTTGAACCTGGTAAATACGAGACAACGAAGTCAAAATGGGAGAAAAACAATGACCAGCGGGCCTGTCTAGGATTCAGGCGTTTAGCAGACTCGAGATACATCAGATTTTTGTGATCAGTCAAGACCACCACACGATGCTTAGCACCCTCGAGCCAATGACGCCACTCCTCAAATGCCCATTTCATGGCCAACAACTCCCGATTGCCCACATCATAATTTCGCTCAGCAGGCGAAAACTTCCTAGAGAAAAAGGCGCAAGGTCTCATAACAGAGCAACCAGGGCCTCTCTGCGACAAAACGGCCCCTGCTCCAATCTCTGAAGCATCCACCTCAACCTGAAAGGGAAGCGAGACATCAGGCTGGCACAAAACAGGCGCCGAAGTAAACCGACGTTTCAACTCCTGGAAAGCCTCCACGGCAGCAGGAGCCCAATTAGCCACATCGGAGCCCTTCTTGGTCATATCCGTCAAAGGTTTCACAATGCTAGAAAAATTAGCGATAAAACGACGGTAGAAGTTAGCGAAACCTAAGAACTTCTGAAGACTCTTAACTGACGAGGGCTGAGTCCAATCAAGAATAGCTCGGACCTTGACTGGGTCCATCTCCACAGCAGAAGGGGAAAAAATGAACCCCAAAAAGGGAACCTTCTGTACACCAAAAAGACACTTTGAGCCCTTGACAAACAAAGAATTTTCACGCAAAATTTTAAAGACCATCCTGACCTGCTCCACATGCGAGTCCCAATTATCAGAAAAAAACAGAATATCATCCAGATAAATGATCAAAAATTTATCCAGATAGTTCCGAAAAATGTCATGCATAAAGGACTGAAAAACTGAAGGGGCATTAGAGAGCCCAAAAGGCATTACCAAGTACTCAAAATGACCTTCGGGCGTATTGAATGCGGTTTTCCATTCATCACCTTGCTTAATGCGCACAAGGTTGTACGCACCACGAAGGTCTATCTTGGTGAACCACTTGGCACCTTTAATCCGGGCAAACAAGTCAGACAACAGTGGCAAAGGATACTGAAATTTGACAGTGATCTTATTTAAAAGCCGATAGTCAATACAAGGCCTCAAAGATCCGTCCTTTTTAGCCACAAAAAAGAATCCCGCACCAAGAGGGGAAGAAGACGGACGGATGTGTCCTTTCTCCAGAGACTCCTTGATATATGAACGCATAGCGGTATGTTCAGGTACCGACAGATTAAACAGTCTTCCCTTAGGAAATTTACTGCCTGGAATCAAATCTATTGCACAGTCACATTCCCTATGAGGAGGCAATGCACTGGACCTGGACTCGCTAAAGACATCCTGATAATCAGACAAATACTCCGGAACTTCCGAAGGCGTAGAAGAAGCAATAGACACAGGCAGGGAATCCTCATGAATACCACGACAGCCCCAACTTGACACTGACATAGCCTTCCAGTCCAGGACTGGATTATGGGTCTGTAACCATGGCAGCCCCAAAACAACCACATCATGCATTTTATGCAAAACAAGAAAACGTATCACCTCGCGGTGTTCAGGAGTCATGCACATGGTAACCTGTGTCCAATACTGCGGTTTATTTTCTGCTAATGGCGTAGCATCAATACCCCTAAGAGGTATAGGATTTTCTAATGGTTCAAGAATAAAACCACAGCGCTTAGCAAATGAGAGATCCATAAGACTCAGGGCAGCACCTGAATCTACAAACGCCATGACAGGATAAGATGACAGTGAGCAAATCAAAGTTACAGACAGAATAAACTTAGGATGCAAATTACCAACGGTGACAGGACTAACAACCTTAGTTATACGTTTAGAGCATGCTGAGATAACATGTGTAGAATCACCACAGTAGTAGCAAAAGCCATTCCGGCGTCTATGAATTTTCCTCTCATTTCTAGTCAGGATTCTATCACATTGCATCAAATCAGGTGTCCGTTCAGACAACACCATGAGGGAATTTGCGGTTTTTCTATCACATTGCATCAAATCAGGTGTCCGTTCAGACAACACCATGAGGGAATTTGCGGTTTTGCGCTCCCGCAACCGCCGGTCAATTTGAATAGCCAGGGCCATGGTATCATTCAGACCTGTGGGAATAGGAAAACCCACCATAACATTCTTAATGGCTTCAGAAAGGCCATTTCTAAAATTAGCAGCCAGTGCACACTCGTTCCAATGTGTCAGCACGGACCATTTCCGAAATTTTTGGCAATACACTTCAGCCTCGTCCTGGCCCTGAGACATAGCCAGCAAGGCTTTTTCAGCCTGAATCTCAAGATTGGGTTCCTCATAAAGTAAACCGAGCGCCAGAAAAAACGCATCAATATCAGCCAATGCCGGATCTCCTGGCGCCAACGAAAAAGCCCAATCTTGAGGGTCACCCCGTAAGAATGAAATAACAATTTTTACTTGTTGAGCAGAGTCTCCAGACGAACAGGGTCTCAGGGACAAAAACAATTTACAATTATCCCTGAAATTCCTAAACTTAAATCGGTCTCCTGAAAACGGTTCAGGAATCGGTATCTTGGGTTCAGACCTAGGATTTCTGATAACATAATCTTGTATACCCTGCACACGAGCAGCAAGCTGGTCCACACTTGTAATCAAGGTCTGGACATTCATGTCTGCAGCAAGCTTAAGCCACTCTGAGGTAAAGGGGAAAAGAAAAAAAAAAAAAAAAAAATGAGAGAGAAAAAAAAAACTCAAAATTTTCTTTCTTATAATCCCACTTCTGCAATGCATCCAACATTCAATACTGGCCTGGCATACTGTTATGACCCCAGTGGACAGGGTCTCAGAGGTACGTGTAAGTCCGCGAGATACAAAAATCCAGCTCATAGGGCAGTGGTAACTGGGTCGACCAAATATCTACTCCTAACACCAACACTAGAAGTAGCCGGGGATCATGCCTACGGTGATCGCTAGATGACTCGCGCCAGCCGGAGAATCTAACTACCCCTAGGAGAAGAAAACAAAGACCTCTCTTGCCTCCAGAGAAAGGGACCCCAAAGCAAGATACAAGCCCCCCACAAATAATAACGGTGAGGTAAGAGGAAATGACAAACACAGAAATTAACCAGGTTCAGCAAAGAGAGGCCAGCTTACTAATAGCAGAATAAAGCAAGATAACTTATTTGGTCAACAAAAACCCTATAAAAATCCACGCTGGAGATTCAAGAACCCCCGAACCGTCTAACGGTCCGGGGGGAGAACACCAGCCCCCTAGAGCTTCCAGCAAAGGTCAGGATACAGATTGGAACAAGCTGGACAAAAATACAAAACAAAACAAAAGCAAAAAGCAAGGAAGAGACTTAGCTTTAACAAGCAGGAACCAGGATCAGTACACAAGAGCACAACAGATTAGCTCTGATTTCAACGATGCCAGGCATAGAACTGAAGGTCCAGAGAGCTTATATAGCAACGCCCCTGATCTAATGGCCCAGGTGAGCATATAGGAGAAGACAGAAGCTCCAGTGTCAAATCACTAATGACCACTAGAGGGAGCAAAACGCAAATTCACAACAGAGAAACAGTGATCTCAGCAAGCAGGTCCCGGAACATGATTCGGGGGTTTTTTACCGACCCCCGAGTTGCGATCGCCGGTAATTAACCGTTTACCGGCGGTCGCAACAAAAAAAAAAAAAAACGCGATTTGCCGTTTAATTTCTCTGTCCTCCGATGTGATCGCACATCGGAGGACAGAGAAATGTGGTCCCCGATGGCCCCCAATAGCCCCCCGATACTTACCTACCTCCCCCGGTGCTCCTCGTGGCTCCCGATGGGCGCCGCCATCTTTTTTCCGGGAAAAAATGGCGGGCGCACGCGCAGTACGCTCGCCGCCCAGCACCCGTTAGATCTTTGGGGTCTCGGCTGCCGGGGGTAGCCGAGACCCCAAAGAACATGATCGGGGTTGGTTTGCACCGACCCCTGCTTTGCGATCGCCGGTAATTAACAGTTTACCGGCGACCGCAAAAAAAAAAAAAAAAAAAAAAGCGATCAGTTATTTCTCTGTCCTCTGATGTGATCGCACATCAGAGGACAGAGAAATAGGGGGATTCGGGGACCCTAACATACTCACCTGGTGTCCCTGGGTCCTCCTGTGTCTCCTCTTGCCGGCCGGCTTCTTCGTCGGGAAAGAAAATGGCGGGCGCATGCGCAGTTCGCCCGCCATCTGCTGCCATCTGCCGGCCGGCAGGAGAAGACGAGTTGGGGCTAAAATTAGGGTTAGAGTTAGGGTTAGGATTAGAGTTAGGGTTAGGGTTAGAGTTAGGGTTAGGGTTAGAGTTAGGGTTAGGGTTAGAGTTAGGGTTAGGGTTAGAGTTAGGGTTAGGGTTAGAGTTAGGGTTAGGGTTGGGGCTAAATTTAGGGTTAGGGTTAGGGCTAGGGTTAGGGTTAGGCTACTTTCACACTAGCGTTTTTTGGCTTCCGTCGCAATGCGTCGTTGGAGAAAAAACGCATCCTGCAAAAGTGCTTGCAGGATGCGTTTTTTCTCCATTGGCTTGCATTAGCGACGCATTGCGACGAATTGCCACATGTCGCATCCGTCGTGCGACGGATGCGTCGTGCTTGGCGGACCGTCAACACAAAAAAAAATACATGTAACTTTTTTGTGCGACGTGTCCGCCATTTCCGACTGCGCATGCGTGGCCGGAACTCCGCCCCCGCCTCCCCGCACCTCACAATGGGGCAGCGGATGCGTTGAAAAAACAGCATCCGCTGCACCCGTTGTGCGGCGCTTACAATGCTAGCGTCGGTACGTCGGCCCGACACACTGAGATGGGCCGAGTACGACGCTAGTGTGAAAGTAGCCTTAGGCTTCTTTCACACTTGCGTCGGTACGGGGCGGTCGCAATGCGTCGGCCCGACGTACCGACGCACGTTGTGAAAATTGTGCACAACGTGGGCAGCGGATGCAGTTTTTCAACGCATCCGCTGCCCAGTCTATGTCCTGGGGAGGAGGGGGCAGAGTTACGGCCACGCATGCGTGGAAATGGCGGATGCGACGTACAAAAAAAAGGTTACATTGAACTTTTTTTGTGACGACGGGGGCTAAAGTTATGGTTAGGGTTGGGGCTAAAGTTAGGGTTAGAGTTGGGATTAGGGTTTGGATTAGGGTTGGGATTAGTGTTACGTTTGGGATTAGGGTTGGGATTAGGGTTAGGGTTGGGATTAGGGTTAGGGGTGTGTTGGATTTAAGGTTTTGATTAGGGTTATGGTTAGGGTTGAGATAGGGCTGTTTTGGGGTTAGGGTTGTGATTATCGTTAGGGTTGTGATTAGGAATATGGATCGGGTTGAGATTAGGGTTAGGGGTGTGTTGGAGTTAGGGTTGGAGTTATAATTTGGGGGTTTCCACTGTTTAGGTACATCAGGGGGTCTCCAAACACGACAGCCAATTTGGTGCTAAAAAAGTCAAATGGTACTCCCTCCCTTCTGAGCTCTGCCGTGCGCCCAAACAGTGGTTTACCCCCACATATGGGGCATCAGCGTACTCGGGATAAATTGGACAACAACTGGGGTCCAATTTCTCCTGTTACCCTTGTGAAAATAAAAACTTGGGGGCTAAAAATCTTTTTTGTTGGAAAAAAAAATATTTTTTTATTTTCACTACTCTGCATTATAAACTTCTGTGAAGCACTTGAGCTTTCAAAGTTCTCACCACATATCTAGATAAGTTCCTTAGGGGGTCTAGTTTCCAAAATTTGGTCACTTGTGGGGGTTTCTACTGTTTAGGTACATCAGGGGCTCTGCAAACGCAACATAACACCCACAGACAATTCTATCAAAGTCTGAATTCCAAAATGGCGCTCCTTCTCTTCCGAGCTCTGCCGTGTGCCAAAACAGTGGTTTACCCCCACATATGGGGTACCAGAATACTCAGGACAAATTGGAGAACAAATATTGGCATCCAATTTCTCTTGTTACCTTTGTGAAAATAAAAATTTGGAGGCTAAAAAAATATTTTTTGTGGGAAAAAAATTGTTTTTTATTTTCACTACTCTGCATTATAAACTTCTGTGAAGCACTTGGGCATTCAAAGTTCTCACCACATATCTAGATAAGTTCCTTGGGGGGTCTATTTTCCAAAATGGGGTCACATGTTGGGGGTTTCTACTGTTTAGGTACATTAGGGGTCTGCAAACGCAACATAACGCCCGCAGACAATTCTATCAAAGTCTGCATTCCAAAATGGCGCTCCTTCCCTTCCGAGCTCTGCCGTGCGCCCAAACAGTGGTTTACCCCCACATATGGGGTACCAGCATACTCAGGAAAAATTGGACAACAACTTTTGGGGTCCAATTTCTCTTGTTACCCTTGTGAAAATAAAAATTTGGGGGCTAAAAAAATCTTTTTTGTGGGAAAAAAAATATTTTTTATTTTCACTACTCTGCATTATAAACTTCTGTGAAGCACTTGGGCATTCAAAGTTCTCACCACATATCTAGATAAGTTCCTTGGGGGGTCTATTTTCCAAAATGGGGTCACATGTTGGGGGTTTCTACTGTTTAGGTACATTAGGGGTCTGCAAACGCAACATAATGCCCGCAGACAATTCTATCAAAGTCTGCATTCCAAAATGGCGCTCTTCCCTTCCGAGCTCTGCCGTGCGCCCAAACAGTGGTTTACCCCCACATATGGGGTACCAGCATACTCAGGACAAATTGGAAAACAACTTTTGGGGTCCAATTTCTCTTGTTACCCTTGTGAAAATAAAAACTTGGGGGCTAAAAAATCTTTATTGTTAAAAAAAATATATTTTTTATTTTCACGACTCTGCATTATAAACTTCTGTGATGCACTTGGGCATTCAACGTTCTCACTACACATCTAGATAAGTTCCATGGGGGGTCTAGTTTCCAAAATGGGGTCACTTTTGGGGGGTTTCTACTGTTTAGGCACATCAGGGGCTCTCCAAACGCGACATGGCGTCCGATCTCAATTCCAGTCAATTTTGCATTGAAAAGTCAAATGGCGCTCCTTTGCTTCCGAGCTCAGCCATGCGCCCAAACAGTGGTTTACCCCCACATATGGGGTGTCGGCGTACTCAAGACAAATTGTACAACAACTTCTGGGGTCCATTTTCTCCTGTTACCCTTGGTAAAATAAAAATTTGGAGGCAAAAATATCATTTTTGTAGAAAAAATGCGATTTTTTTATTTTCACGGCTCTACGTTATAAACTTCTGTGAAGCACCTGGGGGTTTAAAGTGCTCACCACACATCTAGATAAGTTCCTTAAGGGGTCTAGTTTCCAAAATGGTGTCATATGTGGGGGTCTCTACTGTTTAGGCACATCAGCGGCTCTCCAAACGTGACATGGCGTCCGATCTCAATTCCAGCCAATTCTACATTGAAAAAGTAAAACGACACTCCTTCTCTTCCAAGCTCTGCGGTGCGCCCAAACAGTGGTTTACCCCCATATATGGGGTATCGACGTACTCAGGAGAAATTGACAACAACTTTTGTGGTCTAATTTCTCCTGTTACCCTTGTGAAAATAAAAATTTGGGGGCAAAAAGATCATTTTTGTAGAAAAAATGAGATTTTTTATTTTCACGGCTCTACGTTATAAACTTCTGTGAAGCACTTGGGGGTTCAAAGTGCTCACCACACATCTAGATAAGTTCCTTAAGGGGTCTAGTTTCCAAATTGGTATCACTTGTGGGGGGTTTCCACTGTTTAGGCACATCAGGGACTCTCCAAACGCGACATGGCATCCGATCTCAATTCCAGCCAATTCTGCATTGAAAAAGTCAAACGGTGCTCCTTCACTTCCAAGCTCTGCGGTGCGCCCAAACAGTGGTTTACCTCCACATATGGGGTATCGACGTACTCAGGAGAAATTGCACAACAACTTTTGTGGTCTAATTTCTCCTGTTACCCTTGTGAAAATAAGAATTTGTGGGCGAAAAAATCATTTTTGTGAAAACAAATGCGATTTTTTATTTTCACGGCTCTACGTTATAAACTTCTGTGAAGCACTTGGGGGTTCAAAGTGCTCACCACCACAGGACTGGCGTATAGCAAATGTGGTGCCAATATTCAAAAAAGGGGCAAAAACTGAACTCGGTAATTATAGGCCAGTAAGCTTAACCTCTACTGTGGGTAAAATCCTGGAGGGCATTCTAAGGGATGCTATGCTGGAGTATCTGAAGAGGAATAACCTCATGACCCAGTATCAGCACGGGTTTACTAGGGACCGTTCATGTCAGACTAATTTGATCAGCTTCTATGAAGAGGTAAGTTCCGGACTGGACCAAGGGAACCCTGTGGACGTAGTATATATGGACTTTTCCAAAGCTTTTGATACGGTGCCACATAAAAGGTTGTTACATAAAATGAGAGTAATGGGGATAGGGGAAAATATGTGTAAGTGGGTTGAGAGCTGGCTCAGGGATAGGAAACAAAGGGTGGTTATTGATGGAGCACACTCGGACTGGGTCACGGTTAGCAGTGGGGTACCACAGGGGTCAGTATTGGGCCCTCTTCTTTTTAACATATTTATTAATGACCTTGTAGGGGGCATTCAGAGTAGAATTTCAATATTTGCAGATGACACTAAACTCTGCAGGGTAATCAATACAGGGGAGGACAATTTTATATTACAGGATGATTTATGTAAACTAGAAGCTTGGGCTGATAAATGGCAAATGAGCTTTAATGGGGATAAATGTAAGGTCATGCACTTGGGTAGAAGTAATAAGATGTATAACTATGTGCTTAATTCTAAAACTCTGGGCAAAACCGTCAATGAAAAAGACCTAGGTGTATGGGTGGATGACAAACTCATATTCAGTGGCCAGTGTCAGGCAGCTGCTACAAAGGCAAATAAAATAATGAGATGTATTAAAAGAGGCATAGATGCTCATGAGGAGAACATAATTTTACCTCTATACAAGTCACTAGTCCGACCACACTTAGAATACTGTGCACAGTTCTGGTCTCCGGTGTATAAGAAAGACATAGCTGAACTGGAGCGGGTGCAGAGAAGAGCGACCAAGGTTATTAGAGGACTGGGGGGTCTGCAATACCAAGATAGGTTATTACACTTGGGGCTATTTAGTTTGGAAAAACGAAGACTAAGGGGTGATCTTATTTTAATGTATAAATATATGAGGGGACAGTACAAAGACCTTTCTGATGATCTTTTTAATCATAGACCTGAGACAGGGACAAGGGGGCATCCTCTACGTCTGGAGGAAAGAAGGTTTAAGCATAATAACAGACGTGGATTCTTTACTGTAAGAGCAGTGAGACTATGGAACTCTCTGCCGTATGATGTTGTAATGAGTGATTCATTAATTAAATTTAAGAGGGGACTGGATGCCTTTCTGGAAAAGTATAATGTTACAGGGTATATACACTAGATTCCTTGATAAGGCGTTGATCCAGGGAACTAGTCTGATTGCCGTATGTGGAGTCGGGAAGGAATTTTTTTCCCCATGGTGGAGTTACTCTTTGCCACATGGGTTTTTTTTGCCTTCCCCTGGATCAACATGTTAGGGCATGTTAGGTTAGGCTATGGGTTGAACTAGATGGACTTACAGTCTTCCTTCAACCTTAATAACTATAACTATAGATAAGTTCCTTGGGGGGTCTAGTTTCCAAAATGGTGTCACTTGTGGGGGGTTTCCACTGTTTAGGCACATTAGGGGCTCTCCAAACGCGACATGGCGTCCGATCTCAATTCCAGCCAATTCTGCATTGAAACAGTCAAACGGTGCTCCTTCACTTCCAAGCTCTGCGGTGCGCCCAAACAGTGGTTTACCTCCACGTATGGGGTATCGGCGTACTCAGGAAAAATTGCACAACAAAATTTGTGGTTAAATTTCTGTTTTTACACTTGTGAAAATTAAAAAAAATGGTTCTGAAGTAAAATGTTTGCAAAAAAAAGTTAAATGTTCATTTTTTTCTTCCACATTGTTTTAGTTCCTGTGAAGTACGTAAAGGGTTAATAAACTTCTTTAATGTGGTTTTGAGCAGCTTGAGGGGTGCAGTTTTTAGAATGGTGTCACACTTGGTTATTTTCTATCATATAGACCCCTCAAAATCACTTCAAAGGTGATGTGGTCCCTAAAAAAAACATGGTGTTGTAAAAATGAGAAATTGCTGGTCAACTTTTAACCCTTATAACTCCCTAACAAAAAAAAAAATTGTTTCCAAAATTGTGCTGATGTAAAGTAGACATGTGAGAAATGTTATTTATTAACTATTTTTTGTGACATATCTCTCTGATTTAAGGGCATAAAAATACAAAAGTTTTAAAATTGCAAAATTTTAAAAATTTTCGCCATATTTCCATTTTTTTCATAAATAATTGCAAGTAATATCGAAGAAATGTTACCACTAACTTGAAGTACAATATGTCACGAAAAAACAATCTCAGAATCAGCGGGATCCGATAAAGCGTTCCAGAGTTATAACCTCTTAAAGTGACACTGGTCAGAATTGTAAAAATTGGCTCGGTCATTAAGTACCAAATTGGCTCTGTCACTAAGGGGTTAAACATAGTTTTTATTAATCATAAAATTATCATGTAACATATATAAAAGGGAAAAACAAAAACCAGGTGGAAAAAAGTACGGGGTAGCACAGAGACCAATAATGGTATATATTTAAGGCTATTGTCATGATCTCTGCAGGCAGAGATCATAGCAAGCCTATAGAGGGACAAGCTCTCGGAAGATGGAACTATACTGACCATGAACTAAGCCTGCAGCGCAACTAGAAATAGCCAGGTAGCATTTCCTATTTATAGCTAGATGCCCAGCTCTGGCCTAAAGGTACCTTCACACGAAGCGACGCTGCAGCGATAGCGACAACGATGTCGATCGCTGCAGCGTCGCTGTTTGGTCGCTGGAGAGCTGTCACACAGACCGCTCTCCAGCGATCAACTATGCCGAGGTCCCCTGGTAACCAGGGTAAACATCGGGTAACTAAGCGCAGGGCCGCGCTTAGTAACCCGATGTTTACCCTGGTTACCAGCGTAAAATCTAAAAAAAACAAACAGCACATACTTACATTCACGTCCCCCTGCGTCCACTTCCTGACTGACTGAGCGCCGTACAGTGAGAGCAGAGCGGTGACGTCACCGCTGTGCTGCTTTCACTTTCACTTTGCGGCGCTGAGTCAGAGGAGGAAGCAGACTGCAGGGGACGCAATGTGAGTATGTGCTGTTTGTTTTTTTTTACATTTTACGCTAGTAACCAGGGTAAACATCGGGTAACTAAGCGCGGCCCTGCGCTTAGTAACCCGATGTTTACCCTGGTTACCAGTGTAAAATATCGCTGGTATCGTTGCTTTTGCTTTCAAACACAACGATACACAGCGATCGGACGACCAAATAAAGTTCTGGACTTTATTCAGCGACCAGCGACATCACAGCAGGATCCTGATCGCTGCTGCGTGTCAAACGAAACGATATCGCTAGCGAGGACGCTGCAACGTCACGGATTGCTAGCGATATCGTTATAATGTCGTTTCGTGTGAAGGTACCTTCAGACCTAAATAGCTAGCAGAGGGAAATATAAGACCTGGCTCACCTCTAGAGAAATATTCCAAAGAAGACAGTAGCCCCCCACATATAATGACGGTGAGTTCAGATGAAACAACAAACGCAGCAGGAAAATAGTCTTAGCAAATTTGAGGTCCGCTTACTAGATAGCAGAAGACAGATAGTATACTTTCATGGTCAGCAGAAAAACACTAACAAAACACCATCCAGAGATTACCTTAAACTCTGGCATTAACTCATAACGCCAGAGTAGCAATCCCTGATCAACGAGAGCTTTCCAGACACAGTAACAAAACTTCAGCTGTGAACTGGAACAAATAGGCAAAATGAAACATGGACAAAAGTCCAACTTATCTAGTAGTTGTCTAGAAGCAGGAACAAGCACTGAGAGGCATCAGATAACATTGTTGACCGGCAAGAAACCACCAGAGAAATGAGCTTAAATAGCGACACCCACTACTGATGGAACCAGGTGAAACAGGAAAGAGGATGACAAATCCAATTCCACAAGCGGCCACCGGGGGAGCCCAGAATCCAAATTCACAACAGTACCCCCCCCTCAAGGAGGGGGCACCGAACCCTCACCAGATCCACCAGGGCGACCAGGATGAGCCCTATGGAAGGCACGAACAAGATCAGAAGCATGAACATCAGATGCATTGACCCAAGAATTATCCTCCTGGCCGTAACCCTTCCAGTTGACCAGATACTGGAGTCTCCGTCTGGAAACACGAGAGTCCAAAATTTTCTCCACAACGTACTCCAACTCACCCTCAACCAACACCGGAGCAGGAGGCTCAACTGAAGGTACAACAGGTACCTCATACCTGCGCAATAACGACCGATGAAAAACGTTATGAATGGAAAAGGACGCAGGGAGGTCCAAACGGAAAGAAACAGGATTAAGAATCTCCAATATTCTATAAGGGCCGATGAACCGAGGTTTAAACTTAGGAGAAGAGACCCTCATAGGGACAAAACGAGAAGACAACCACACCAAATCTCCAACACAAAGCCGAGAACCAACACGACGATGACGGTTGGCAAAACGCTGAGTCTTCTCCTGGGACAACTTCAAATTGTCCATAACCTGCCCCCAGATGTGATGCAATCTCTCCACCACCGCATCCACTCCAGGACAATCCGAGGATTCCACCTGACCGGAGGAAAATCGAGGGTGAAACCCCGAATTACAGAAAAACGGGGACACCAAGGTGGAAGAGCTGGCCCGATTATTGAGGGCGAACTCTGCCAATGGCAAAAAAGCAACCCAATCATCCTGGTCAGCAGAGACAAAACACCTCAGATATGTCTCCAGGGTCTGATTAGTCCGCTCGGTCTGGCCATTAGTCTGAGGGTGAAAAGCAGATGAAAAAGACAAATCTATGCCCATCCTAGCACAGAATGCCCGCCAAAATCTAGACACAAATTGGGTACCTCTGTCAGAAACAATATTCTCAGGAATACCGTGCAATCGGACAACATTCTGAAAAAACAGAGGAACCAACTCAGAAGAAGAAGGCAACTTGGGCAGAGGAACCAAATGGACCATTTTAGAGAAACGGTCACAGACCACCCAGATGACAGACATCTTCTGGGAAACAGGCAGATCTGAAATAAAATCCATCGAGATGTGTGTCCAAGGCCTCTTAGGAATAGGCAAGGGCAACAGCAGTCCGCTAGCCCGAGAACTACAAGACTTGGCCCGAGCACAAATGTCACATGACTGCACAAAGACTCGCACATCTCGTGACAGGGAAGGCCACCAGAAGGATCTTGCCACCAAATCCCTGGTACCAAAAATTCCGGGATGACCTGCCAATGCAGAAGAATGTACCTCAGAGATGACTCTACTGGTCCAATCATCCGGAACAAACAGTCTATCAGGCGGACAACGATCCGGTCTATCCGCCTGAAACTCTTGCAAGGACCGCCGCAGATCAGGAGAAACGGCCGACAAAATTACTCCCTCCCTAAGGATACCTGTGGGTTCAGAATTACCAGGAGAGTCCGGGTCAAAACTCCTAGAAAGGGCATCTGCCTTAACATTCTTAGAACCCGGTAGGTATGACACCACAAAATTAAAGCGAGAAAAAAATAAAGACCAGCGCGCCTGTCTAGGATTCAGGCGCCTGGCAGTCTCAAGATAAATCAAATTTTTGTGGTCAGTCAATACCACCACCTGATGCTTAGCCCCCTCTAGCCAATGGCGCCACTCCTCAAACGCCCACTTCATGGCCAAAAGCTCCCGATTCCCAACATCATAATTCCGCTCTGCGGGCGAAAATTTGCGAGAAAAGAAGGCACAAGGCCTAATGACGGAGCAGTCGGAACCTTTCTGCGACAACACTGCCCCAGCTCCGATCTCCGAAGCGTCAACCTCAACCTGAAAAGGCAGATTCACATCAGGCTGACGCAACACAGGGGCAGAGGCAAAACGGTGCTTAAGCTCCTGAAAGGCCTCTACAGCATGAGGGGACCAATTAGCAACATCAGCGCCTTGTCTGGTCAAATCAGTCAGTGGTTTAACGACATCCGAAAAACCAGCAATAAATCGGCGGTAAAAGTTGGCAAAGCCCAAAAATCTCTGAAGACCCTTAAGAGAGGAGGGCTGAGTCCAGTCACAAATAGCTTGCACCTTGACGGGATCCATCTCAATGGAAGAGGGAGAAAAAATATACCCCAAAAAGGAAATTTTCTGGACCCCAAAAACGCACTTAGACCCCTTCACACATAAAGAATTAGACCGCAGAACCTGAAAAACTCTCCTGACCTGCTGGACATGAGAGTCCCAGTCATCAGAAAAAATCAGAATATCATCCAGATATATTATCATAAATTTATCCAGAAAATCGCGGAAAATATCATGCATAAAAGACTGGAAAACTGAAGGGGCATTAGAAAGACCAAAAGGCATGACCAAATACTCAAAGTGGCCCTCGGGCGTATTAAATGCGGTCTTCCACTCATCCCCCTGCCTGATCCGCACCAAATTATACGCCCCACGAAGATCAATTTTAGAGAACCACTTAGCACCCTCTATACGAGCAAACAAATCAGTAAGCAATGGCAATGGGTATTGATACTTAACAGTGATCTTATTCAGAAGCCGATAATCAATACATGGTCTCAAAGAGCCGTCCTTTTTTGAGACAAAGAAAAACCCAGCTCCCAAGGGAGAAGAAGATGGACGAATATGTCCCTTTTCCAAAGACTCCTTTATATATTCCCGCATAGCAGCATGTTCCGGCACAGACAGATTAAACAAACGACCCTTTGGATATTTGCAACCCGGTATCAAATCTATGGCACAATCGCACTCACGGTGCGGAGGTAACGACCCAAGCTTGGGTTCGTCAAAGACGTCTTGATAATCAGAGAGGAACTCAGGGACTTCAGAGGGAATGGACGACGAAATAGAAACCAAAGGTAAGTCCCCATGAATACCCTTACATCCCCAGCTCAACACAGACATTGCTCTCCAGTCCAAGACTGGGTTGTGAGACTGCAACCATGGCAATCCTAGTACCAAATCGTCATGTAAATTATACAGCACCAGGAAACGAATAATCTCCTGGTGATCCGGATTGATACGCATGGTTACTTGTGTCCAGTATTGTGGTTTATTATTAGCCAATGGGGTGGAGTCAATCCCCTTCAGAGGAATAAGAGTCTCCAAAGGCTCTAAATCAAAACCACAACGATTGGCAAAGGACCAATCCATAAGACTCAGAGCGGCGCCAGAGTCAACATAGGCGTCCGTGGCAATGGATGACAAAGAGCAAATCAGGGTTACAGACAAAATAAACTTAGACTGAATGGTGCCAATGGAAACAGACTTATCAAGCTTCTTTGTACGCCTAGAGCATGCTGATATAACATGAGTAGAATCCCCACAATAGAAGCACAATCCATTCTTCCGTCTAAAATTCTGTCGCTCGCTCCTGGACAGAATTCTATCACACTGCATACTTTCTGGCGTCTTTTCCAAAGACACCGCCAGATGGTGCACCGGTTTGCGCTCCCGCAGACGCCTATCAATCTGAATAGCCATTGTCATGGACTCATTCAGACCTGCAGGCACAGGGAACCCCACCATAACATCCTTAACGGCATCAGAGAGGCCTTCTCTGAAAGTTGCCGCCAAGGCGCACTCATTCCACTGAGTAAGCACAGACCATTTACGGAATTTTTGGCAGTAAACTTCAGCTTCGTCTTGCCCCTGAGATAGTGCCATCAAAGTTTTTTCTGCCTGAAGTTCCAAATGAGGTTCCTCATAAAGCAAGCCCAAGGCCAGAAAAAACGCATCCACATCGCGCAACGCAGGATCCCCTGCTGGCAATGAGAAGGCCCAATCTTGAGGGTCACCCCTGAGCAAGGAAATCACAATCCTAACCTGCTGAGCAGGGTCTCCAGCTGAACGAGACTTCAGGGACAAATAAAGCTTACAATTATTTCGGAAATTCTGGAAGCTAGCTCTATTCCCTGTGAAGAACTCCGGCAAAGGAATTCTCGGCTCAGATACCGGAGCATGTACCACAAAATCTTGTAAATTTTGTACTTTCATGATGAGATTATTCAAACCCGCAGTTACACTCTGAAGATCCATTATTGTCAGGTGCACACAGAGCCATACAGAGATTAGGAGGAGAGAGAGAAAAAAGACTGCAGCAAGGCAAACTGGAGGAAAAAAAAAAAAAAAAAAAATTCCAGCAGACTTCTTATAACTCTCCTTTCTCAACCTGGGTCTTTAACACTTTATTGGCCGGTCAAACTGTCATGATCTCTGCAGGCAGAGATCATAGCAAGCCTATAGAGGGACAAGCTCTCGGAAGATGGAACTATACTGACCATGAACTAAGCCTGCAGCGCAACTAGAAATAGCCAGGTAGCATTTCCTATTTATAGCTAGATGCCCAGCTCTGGCCTAAGACCTAAATAGCTAGCAGAGGGAAATATAAGACCTGGCTCACCTCTAGAGAAATATTCCAAAGAAGACAGTAGCCCCCCACATATAATGACGGTGAGTTCAGATGAAACAACAAACGCAGCAGGAAAATAGTCTTAGCAAATTTGAGGTCCGCTTACTAGATAGCAGAAGACAGATAGTATACTTTCATGGTCAGCAGAAAAACACTAACAAAACACCATCCAGAGATTACCTTAAACTCTGGCATTAACTCATAACGCCAGAGTAGCAATCCCTGATCAACGAGAGCTTTCCAGACACAGTAACAAAACTTCAGCTGTGAACTGGAACAAATAGGCAAAATGAAACATGGACAAAAGTCCAACTTATCTAGTAGTTGTCTAGAAGCAGGAACAAGCACTGAGAGGCATCAGATAACATTGTTGACCGGCAAGAAACCACCAGAGAAATGAGCTTAAATAGCGACACCCACTACTGATGGAACCAGGTGAAACAGGAAAGAGGATGACAAATCCAATTCCACAAGCGGCCACCGGGGGAGCCCAGAATCCAAATTCACAACAGGCTATATAGAAATTGTGCCACAAAGTGTTTAAGGCCGGGGTCACACTAGACCGTAATACGGACGAGTGCTATGCGATAAAAAATCGCATAGCACTCGGCCCAATGTTAATCTATGGTGCAGCTCCCATCATCCGATATTTTCTCACCGTATTTCGGATCCGAGGGAACTCGCAGCAGGCTGCGATTGTCAGCGTATCTCGGCCGAGACTCGCCAATGAAAGTCTATGGGTGCGAGAAAAAATCGGATTACACACGGACCATGCGTGTGCATTGCGAGAAATACGCAGCGGTGTTCTATAGAAAAGCCGGTAATTCAATTGCCGGCTTTGCATTTCTCCTTCACAAACCCGACAGGATATGAGACATGGTTTACATACAGTAAACCATCTCATATCCCCTTTTTTTTTGCATATTCCACACTACTAATGTTAGTAGTGTGTATGTGCAAAATTTCAGCACTGTAGCTGCTAAAATAAAGGGTTAAATGGCGGAAAAAATTGGCGTGGGCTCCCGCGCAATTTTCTCCGCCAGAATGGTAAAGCCAGTGACTGAGGGCAGATATTAATAGCCAGGAGAGGGTCCATGGTTATTGGCCCCCCCGTGGCTAAAAACATCTGCCCCCAGCCACCCCAGAAAAGGCACATCTGGAAGATGCGCCTATTCTGGCACTTGGCCACTCTCTTCCCACTCCCTGTAGCGGTGGGATATGGGGTAATGAAGGGTTAATGCCACCTTGCTATTGGAAGGTGACACTAAGCCAGATTAATAATGGAGAGGCGTCAATTATGTCACCTATCCATTATTAATCCAATTGTTTGAAAGGGTTAAAAAACACACACACACGATTAAAAAGTATTTTAATGAAATAAACACAGCGGTTGTTTTAATATTTTATTGCTCTCTCATTCCATTTTCAGACCCTCGCTTGGCAAAATAATAAACACAAGATACATACCCTCTCTGATGAACTGTCACGTCCCACGAAGTAATCCATCTGAAGGGGTTAACTAATATTACAGGCACGAGCTGCGATAAACCACTCACTCGTGCCTGAGTGTCAATGACCTATAGTTACCTTCAGTCGCGGTGATGCGCCCCCTGGTGGATGTCCTCATATGACCTGGAGCGTGGGAAAAAGTTCCCAGGCTGCAGTTCATGAGAACATCCACCAGAGGGCGCCTCACCGCGACTCAATGTAGGTACAGATCCTGCTTTCCTTTCAGCACCCGGGGGATTACAGACACGAGCGAGTGGTTTATCGCAGCTCGTGCCTGTAATATTAGTTAACCCCTTCAGATGGATTACTTCGTGGGACGTGACAGTTCATCAGAGAGGGTATGTATATTGTGTGTTTATTGTTTTGCCAAGCGAGGGTCTGAAAATGGAATGAGAGAGCAATAAAATATTAAAACAACCGCTGTGTTTATTTCATTAAAATACTTTTAAATCATGTGTGTGTGTGTTTTTTAACCCTTTCAAACAATTGGATTAATAATGGATAGGTGACATAATTGACGCCTCTCCATTATTAATCTGGCTTAATGTCACCTTCCAATAGCAAGGTGGCATTAACCCTTCATTACCCCATATCCCACCGCTACAGGGAGTGGGAAGAGAGTGGCCAAGTGCCAGAATAGGCGCATCTTCCAGATGTGCCTTTTCTGGGGTGGCTGGGGGCAGATGTTTTTAGCCACGGGGGGGGCCAATAACCATGGACCCTCTCCTGGCTATTAATATCTGCCCTCAGTCACTGGCTTTACCATTCTGGCGGAGAAAATTGCGCGGGAGCCCACGCCAATTTTTTCCGCCATTTAACCCTGTATTTTAGCAGCTACAGCGCTGAAATTTTGCACATACACACTACTAACATTAGTAGTGTGGAATATGCAAAAAAAAGGGGGATATGAGATGGTTTACTGTATGTAAACCATGTCTCATATCCTGTCGGGTTTGTGCAGGAGAAATGAAAAGCCGGCAATTGAATTACCGGCTTTTCACAGATATCGCGCTGAATGAAATATAAATACAGAATATATATATATGTGTCTCAATGACATATATATATATATATATATATATATATATATATACTGTATATATGTTTTCCCGAACATTTGAGCACATAAATCCATTAGATGTCGGTTTTGCAAGCTTGCGAGAAAATCTCGGCATACGGATGCCATACGGATGTCACACGGATGTCACACGGATCATTTGATGCGAGGAAATCGCATCCTCGCACTGCACACGGATCACTGTTTTTGAAACATTTGTGCGATTCTCGGCCGTGAAAAACGGACCGTTTTTTTATACGTTAAGTGTGTCCCCGGCCTAATGCAGAGTCTATCACTCAAATTAATCAGTACTGCCAAAATGATGTTCATTACATGTAGTAAAATAACTAAAGGCAAAATCTTCAAATTAGAGCCATATATATATCAATAAAATATAATGTGGTTGTTCATATGGCAACACAATATAGACAGTGCATACCAGATTAATGTCGTAGCACAATAAAATTATCTATGCAACAACATAGTGCAAATAATGCATATCACAGTGCAGATAATGCATATCATATAACATAGCAGCACAATATAATTATATCTATAGCAGCACAGTAAGGTGATTGATAGTCAAATACACCTAAAGTAGGTAGAATAGACAGAGAGAAAAGCTATGTAATAAAGTGGAATACTTAACCATGTGAGTGGTCCTGTGGTAGCCCGCACCTGCCCGACGCGCGTTTCGCCTGAGCTTTGACGAGGGAATCGATATGTATATGTGATATGCATTATTTGCACTATGTTGTTGCATAGATAATTTTATTGTGCTACGATATTAATCTGGTATGCACTGTTTATATTGTGTTGCCATATGAACAATCACATTATATTTTATTGATATATATATGGCTCTAATTTGAAGATTTTGCCTTTAGTTATTTTACTACATGTAATGAACATCATTTTGGCAGTACTGATTAATTTGAGTGATAGACTTTGCATTAAACACTTTGTGGCACAATTTCTATATAGCCTTAGTACATAGTGATCCCTTTATAGACAGGTTTATCATTACTCTACTTTGTGGATGCAAACATGGGAGCTATTGTATGCATATGACTTAATGTTTACTGAGGTTGTACCCATATGTAATATTCGACTCTAAGAGCTACAATATATACCATTATTGGTCTCTGTGCTACCCCGTACTTTTTTCCACCTGGTTTTTGTTTTTACCTTTTATATATGTTACATGATAATTTTATGATTAATAAAAACTATGTTTAATATAATTTTTGAGTTGTGCATTATGTTGTAGGTTTAGTTAATTTTGACTCGTTTCTCCGGTTTAAATAACTTATGATTGAGTCGCCGCATGTAATTTACTAATCTGATGTTTATTTCTATACTGTATATGCTTATCTCTGTATGTTTTACCACATCTCAGTACCAATGCTCTCTGGCTGATGTTTTGGTCTCTTTTGAATATTGGTTGTGCTTTCACACTCGTGGTAGCATGAGACTGACTCTACAACCCACACAAGTGGCTCAGGTAGTACAGCTCATCCAGGATGGCACATCAATGTGAGCTGTGGCAAGATGGTTTGCTGTGTCTGTCAGTGTAGTGTCCAGAGGCTGGAGGCGCTACCAGGAGACAGGCCAGTACACCAGGAGACATGGAGGGGGCCGTAGGAGGGCAACAACCCAGCAGCAGGACCGCTACCTCAGCTTTTGTGCACGGAAGAACAGGAGGAGGACTGCCAGAGCCCTGCAAAATGACCTCCAGCAGGCTGCAAATGTGCATGTGTCTGCACAAACGGTTAGAATCCGACTCCATGAGGATGGTCTGACTGCCCAACATCCACAGATGGGGGTCGTGCTCACAGCCCAACACCGTGCAGGACACTTGGCATTTGCCAAAGAACACCGGGATTGGCAAATTCGCCACTGGCGCCCTGTGCTCTTCACAGATGAAAGCAGGTTCACACTGAGCACATGTGACAGATGGGATAGAGTCTGGAGAAGCCATGGAGAACAATCTGCTGCCTGCAACATCCTTCAGCATGACCGGTTTGGCAGTGGGTCAGTAATAGTGTGGGGTGGCCTTGTGAGACCAAATGCTGGTGTGGTTGGCACTGGGTTCCTTCTAATGCAGGACAATGCCAGACCTCATGTAGCTGGAGTGTGTCAGCAGTTCCTGCAATGACGAAGGCTATGGACTGGCCCGCCCGTTCTCCAGACCTGAATCCAATTGAACACATCTGGGACAACATGTCTCGCACCATCCACCGTCACGTTGCACCACAGACTGTCCAGGAGTTGGCAGATGTTTTATTCCAGGTCTGGGAGGAGATCCCTCAGGAGACCATCTGCCGCCTCATCAGGAGCATGCCTACGCCTTGTAGGGAGGTCATACAGGCACGTTGAGACCACACACACTACTGAGCATCATTTCTTGTCTTGAGGCATTTCCACTGAAGTTGAATCAGCCTGTTACTTCATTTTCCACTTTGATTTTGAGCATCATTCCAACTCCAGACCTCCATGGGATATTAGTTGTGATTAACGTTGATCATTTTTAGGTTTTATTGTTCTCAACACATTCCACTATGTAATGAATAAAGATTTACAACTGGAATATTTCATTCAGTGATATCCAGGATGTGGGATTTTAGTGTTCCCTTTATTTTTTGAGCAGTGTATTACTCTGTATGCACTGAAATCACTGAGTGACCATGGAAATCACACTCCTCTGCCTAATGGACCAGTGTCTTCAACAAGGGGAGGACTCGTCTTCATGAGACAATGCTCTTCAGTTTTTTAAAAACTGTTCTTTAAATATAACAATTCTTTAAATAATAGAAAGTTTAGTAAATTGGAATATAATTAGTCTTTGACAGGATTACTTTAATTAATTTTACTTGTTTTACTGGATTGTAAATGCTGGCTTCACACATGAAAGTCAGCCGAACCCACATGGCATGTAAACATTAAAGAGCTTGCAGCGACCACTTGGGAGCCACAGCCTCTTCAAACAGCAGATTGGAGGCAGTGCTGAATTGGATCTCCAAGAATCTAAGATTGATGGCATATGCTCTCAGTAATACATTAAGATTAAAACGGCTTGTTAACTCCTTTATAGAGTTATTCCCATCTTCATAAATGCATATTGTCAGATAATGCTTGTAAAAAGAGGAGTAAATTGCAAGATGACTTGTAGGTACAAACAATGTCCGACAATACCCATTTATGAAGATGGGAAGACTGTGCTTATTATGTAGGTTTCTGCCAAACATTATGAAGTTTGATAATAATGCCACCTGCTGGTGACACTAGTAAACTGCAACAGTACAAAAATAAATTGTTCAATTACTTTTTTTTGTAGTTTGTCTGTCTTTATTCTAAACATGCTTGATATTAATACACATTACAAACTAATACTACAAAATCTCAGATTATTCTCGCAAAATACATTTAATAATAAAATAAGTATTAAAAAAATGAAACAAACACACATAATACCTTATCATATTTTATATTTATTTACATTGTATTTTATTTAATTTTGTTATTAAAAGGGTTGTCTCAATCTAATAAATAAGTAACATTGCAAAGTGCTTGTAAAAACAAAGTGTACACATTCATAAAAAATTTTTTATTTTATAGTGTACAGCTCATTGCCTAGGTTATCAACAGGTGTGTAACAAAGCGGTCACTTCTGTGATCGGGCCTTACGGTCAGGAACCTGCCGACACCAGCAAAAATTTCAACTGGATATGCATCCTCAGACACACATCAAGTATATTGCAACGCACAGACACATTGGGTCAGCACGCCACAATACACGCTGCGGACCAATCAGAGGCCAGCAGCTGAGGTCTGTGTGCACGTGACGACACACATGACAGTGACATCTCGCGCTCCCGTTGCAAGCCGAAGTCAGTTGCCGGTTTCACAGGAGGACATGCGCTGCTGAGGAGCGATGGGAAGGTGAGTATTTATTTATTATTTTTTAAATCAGTAGCCATACTAGAACATGGAAGACTATGGGGTGAATTATGCTCTATAGATGACTATTGGGTGCATTATACTTCATGGATGACTATGGGATGCATTATACTTTATAGATGACTATGGGGCTGCATTATACTTTGTGGATTACTATGTGGGTACATTATACTTTATGGATGACTCTGGGGTACATTATACTCTATGTATGACTATGGGGCTGCATTATACTTTATAGATGACTATAGGGCTGCATTATACTTTATTGATGACTATGAGGTGCATTATACTCTATGCATGACTATGGGGCTGCATTATACTTTATGGATAACTCTGGGGTACATTATACTCTATGCATGACTATGGGTGCATTATACTTCATGGATGACTATGGGACGCATTATACTTTATAGATGACTATGGGGCTGCATTATACTTTATGGATGACTAAGGGGATGCATTATACATTATGGAGGACTATGGGGTGTATTATACTTTATGGATACTATGTGGGTACATTATACTTCATGGAGGACTATGGGGTACATTATATTTTATGGATGACTATGGGCTGTGGATTGTACTTTATGGATGACTATGGGGTGCATTATACTTTATGAAGGATTATGGGTGCGTTATACATTATGGATAACTATGGGGCTGCATTATACTTTATCAATGAATATGGGCTGCATTATACTCCATGGAAGACTATGGGGTACATTATACTTTATGGATGACTCTGGGGTACATTACTGTATATTCCATGTATGACTATGGGGCTGAATTATACTTTATGGATGACTGTGGGGCTGCATTATGCTTTGTCGATGACTATGGGGTACATTACACTCTATGTATGACTATGGGGCTGCATTATTCTTTAACGATGACTATGGGGTGCATTATACTTTATGGATGACTATGGGGATGCATTATACAATATGGAGGACTATGGGTTGTATTATACTTTATGGATGACTATGTGGGTACATTATACTTTATGAAGGAGTATGGAGTGCATTATATTTTATGGATGACTATGAGGGTACATTACATTTTATGGATAACTATGGACTGTGCATTATACTTTATGGATGACTATGGGGTGCATTATACTTTAAGGAGGATTATGGGGTGCATTATACATTATGGATGACTATGTGGGTATACTATACTTTATGGAGGACTGTGGGGTGCATTATACTTTATGGAGGACTATGGGGTGCATTATACTTTATGGATGACTATGTGGTGCATTATACTTTATGGTTGACTATGTGGGTATAGTATACTTTATGGAGGACTATGGGGTGCATTATACTTTATGGATGACTCGGGTAAATTATACTCTATGTTTGACTATGGGGCTGCATTATACTTTAAGGATGACTATGGGGCTGCATTATACTTTATTGATGACTATGGGGTACATTATACTCTATGTATGACTATGGGGCTGCATTATACTTTATGGATGACTAAGGAGATGCATTATACATTATGGAGGACTATGGGGTGTATTATACTTTATGATTACTATATGGTACATAATACTTTATGGAGGACTATGGGGTACATGATATTTTATGGATGACTATGGGCTGTGGATTGTACTTTATGGATGACTATGGGGTGCATTATACTTTATGGAGGATTATGGGGTGCGTTATACATGATGGATGACTATGGGGCTGCATTATACTTTATCAATGACTATGGGGTGCATTATACTCTATGGATGACTATGGAGGTACATTACATTTTATGGATGACTATGGACTGTGCATTATACTTTATGGATGACTATGGGGTACATTATACTTTATGTTTGACTCTGGAGTACATTATATTCCATGTATGACTATAGTGCTGCATTATACTTTATGAATGACTATGGGGCTGCATTATGCTTTATCGATGACTATGGGGTACATTACACTCTATGTATGACTATGGGGCTGCATTATACTTTAACGATGACTATGGCCAATATTATACTTTATGGATGACTATGTGGGTACATTATACTTTATGAAGGAGTATGGAGTGCATTATATTTTATGGATGACTATGGAGGTACATTACATTTTATGGATGACTATGGACTGTGCATGATACTTTATGGATGACTATGGGGTGCATTATACTTTATGGAGGATTATGGGGTATATTATACTTTATGGATGACTATGTGGGTATACTATACTTTATGGAGGACTATGGGGTGCATTATACTTTATGGATGACTATGGGGTGCATTATACGTTATGGATGACTATGTGGTGCATTATACTTTATGGATGACTGTGGGTATACTATACTTTATGGAGGACTATGGGGTGCATTATACTTTATGGATGACTATGGGGTGTGTCATGGTTCCCAATGGCAAGGGAACGTAAGAAACATATAAATAACGAACGAGCTCTCGGGTGATGGAAACTCGAGTTGACCGTGAGCTAAATCTACCACACAACTAAAAGTAGCCAGGGAGCATACCTACGGCTTCCTAAATGCCACGCGCCAGCCGGAGGACTAACTACGCCTGGTAGAGGAAGAAACAGACCTGGCTTACCTCTAGGGAAATACCCCAAAAGATGATAGCAGCCCCCCACATGTAATAACGGTGAATTAAGAGGAAAAGACATACACAGTATGAAAGTAGATTTAGCAAAGAGAGGTCCACTTACTAGATAGCAGAAGGATACAAAAGAGGACTTCACGGTCAACTGAAAACCCTTTCAAAAACCATCCTGAAATTACTTTAAGACTCCTGTGTCAACTCATGACACAGGAGTGGCAATTTCAGCCCGCAAGAGCTTCCAGCTACAGAGATTTACAAAAACTGCAAACTGGACAAAAGATACAAAACAAAAGGACAAAGTCCACTTAGCTGATCAGCAGACTAGTAGCAGGAACATGCAACCGAAGGCTCTGGTTACAATGATGACCGGCAAGGAAATGACTGGAGAGCAAGGCTAAATAGGAAACTCCCAAACGCTGATGGAAGCAGGTGAACAGAAGCAGCAAAGTGCAAACAAGTCACCAATACCACCAGCAACCACCAGGGGAGCCCAAAAAGCGGATACACAACAGTACCCTCCCCTTAAGGAGGGGGCACCGAACCCTCACAAGAACCGCCAGGGCGATCTGGATGAGCCCTATGAAAGGCACGAACCAAATCCGAGGCATGAACATCAGAGGCAGTTACCCAAGAATTATCTTCCTGACCATAGCCCTTCCATTTAACCAGATATTGAAGTCTCCGTCTGGAAATACGGGAGTCCAAGATCTTTTCTACCACGTATTCCAATTCACCCTCCACCAGCACAGGAGCAGGAGGTTCAGTAGAAGGAACCACCGGTACCTCATATCTCCGCAACAGCGACCGATGGAACACATTATGGATAGCGAAAGATGCCGGGAGGTCCAAACGAAAGGAGACAGGGTTAAGAATCTCCAAAATCCTATAAGGACCGATGAACCGAGGCTTAAATTTAGGAGAAGAAACCCTCATAGGGACAAAACGGGAAGACAACCACACCAAGTCCCCAACATGAAGGTGGGGGCCAACACGACGACGGCGGTTAGCAAACTGCTGAGTCCTCTCCTGGGACAATTCCAAATTATCCACCACTTGTCCCCAAATCTGATGCAACCGATCCACTACCGCATCCACTCCAGGACAATCCGAAGATTCAACCTGACCAGATGAAAAACGCGGATGAAACCCTGAATTGCAAAAGAAAGGAGAAACCAAAGTGGCAGAACTAGCCCGATTATTAAGAGCAAACTCCGCCAACGGCAGAAAGGCAACCCAATCATCCTGATCCGCAGACACAAAACACCTCAAATAAGTCTCCAAAGTTTGATTAGTTCGTTCTGTCTGGCCATTGGTCTGAGGATGGAATGCAGACGAAAAAGACAAATCAATGCCCAACCTGGCACAGACTGCCCGCCAAAATCTAGACACGAACTGGGTACCCCTGTCAGAAACGATGTTTTCCGGAATACCATGCAAGCGAACCACATTCTGAAAAAACAGAGGGACCAACTCAGATGAGGAAGGCAACTTAGGCAATGGCACCAAATGAACCATTTTAGAAAAACGGTCACACACCACCCAGATGACAGACATCTTCTGAGAAACAGGGAGGTCCGAGATAAAGTCCATAGAGATGTGCGTCCAAGGCCTCTTCGGAATAGGCAAGGGCAACAACAACCCACTAGCCCTAGAACAACAAGGCTTGGCCCGAGCACACACATCACAAGACTGCACAAAAACACGCACATCTCGAGACAGGGAAGGCCACCAGAAGGATCTAGCCACCAAATCTCTGGTGCCAAAAATTCCTGGATGACCTGCCAGAGTAGAAGAATGAACTTCCGAGATGACTCTAGTGGTCCACTCGTCAGGAACAAACAGTCTACCAGACGGACAACGATCAGGTCTATCCGCCTGAAATTCTTGCAAAGCACGTCGCAAATCTGGAGAGACAGCAGACAAAACCACTCCATCCTTAAGGACACCAGCAGGATCAGAATTCCCAGGAGAGTCAGGCTCAAAACTCCTAGAAAGAGCATCTGCCTTCACATTCCTAGAACCCGGTAAGTACGAGACCACAAAATTAAACCGGGAAAAGAACAACGACCAACGTGCCTGTCTAGGATTCAGGCGCCTGGCAAACTCCAAATAAATTAAATTCTTGTGATCAGTCAAAACTACCACCTGATGTTTGGCACCCTCAAGCCAATGACGCCACTCCTCAAATGCCCACTTCATGGCCAAAAGCTCCCGATTACCAACATCATAGTTTCGCTCGGCGGCCGAAAATTTTCGCGAAAAGAACGCACAAGGTCTCATCACTGAGCAGTCGGAACTTTTCTGCGACAAAACCGCCCCCGCTCCGATCTCAGAAGCATCGACCTCAACCTGAAAGGGAAGAGAAACATCAGGCTGGCGCAACACAGGAGCAGACGAAAAGTGGCGCTTAAGCTCCCGAAAGGCCTCCACAGCAGCAGGGGACCAATTGGCAACATCAGCACCCTTTTTAGTCAAATCCGTCAGAGGTTTAGCAACGCCAGAAAAACCAGCTATAAATCGACGATAAAAATTAGCAAAGCCCAAGAATTTCTGGAGACTCTTCAGAGAAGTAGGCTGCGTCCAGTCGTAAATAGCCCGAACCTTGACAGGGTCCATCTCAATAGAAGAAGGGGAAAAAATGTACCCCAAAAAGGAAATTTTTTGAACCCCAAAAACACACTTTGAACCCTTTACACACAAAGAATTCTCCCGCAAAACCTGAAAAACCCTCCTGACCTGCTGAACATGAGACTCCCAGTCATCAGAAAAAATCAAAATATCATCCAAGTACACTATCATAAATTTATCCAAATATTCACGGAAAATATCATGCATTAAGGACTGAAAGACAGAAGGTGCATTAGAAAGGCCGAAAGGCATTACCAAATACTCAAAATGGCCCTCAGGCGTATTAAATGCGGTTTTCCACTCATTCCCCTGCTTAATTCGCACCAAATTATACGCCCCACGAAGATCAATCTTAGAGAACCACTTAGCCCCCCTTATGCGAGCAAACAAATCAGTCAGCAAAGGCAACGGATACTGATATTTGACTGTAATTTTATTCAGGAGTCGATAATCAATACAAGGCCTCAGAGAGCCATCCTTTTTAGAGACAAAGAAAAAACCGGCTCCTAAAGGTGATGAAGAAGGACGAATATGTCCCTTTTCCAGGGACTCCTTAATATACTCGCGCATAGCAGCATGTTCAGGTACAGATAGGTTAAACAAACGACCCTTTGGAAATTTACTGCCAGGAATCAGATCTATGGCGCAATCACAATCCCTGTGAGGAGGGAATAAACCAATTTTAGGCTCTTCAAAAATATCACGATAATCAGACAAAAATGCCGGAATCTCAGATGGAATAGATGATGAAATGGACACCAAAGGAGTGTCCCCATGAGCCCCCCGACATCCCCAGCTTAACACAGACATAGCTTTCCAGTCAAGGACTGGGTTATGAGACTGTAACCATGGTAATCCAAGCACCAAAACATCATGTAAATTGTACAACACAAGGAAGCGAATCACCTCCTGATGGTCTGGAGTCATACGCATAGTCACTTGCGTCCAGAACTGTGGTTTATTACAAGCCAAAGGTGTAGAATCAATACCCTTCAGAGGTATAGGGACTTCCAGAGGCTCTAAATCAAACCCACAGCGCCTGGCAAAGGACCAGTCCATAAGACTCAGAGCGGCGCCAGAGTCCACATAGGCATCCACGGTAATAACTGATAATGAACAAATCAAGGTTACAGACAAAATAAATTTGGACTGTAAAGTGCCAATTGAAATAGACTTGTCAACCTTCCTAGTACGTTTAGAGCATGCCGATATAACATGAGCAGAATCACCACAATAGAAGCATAACCCATTTTTACGCCTATAATTCTGCCGCTCGCTTCTGGACATAATTCTGTCACATTGCATTTTCTCTGGCGTCTCTTCAGAAGACACCGCCAAATGGTGCACGGGTTTGCGCTCCCGCAAACGCCGATCAATCTGAATTGCCATTGTCATGGACTCATTCAGACCTGTAGGCGCAGGGAACCCGACCATAACATCTTTAACGGCATCAGAAAGGCCCTCTCTGAATTTTGCCGCTAAGGCGCACTCATTCCACTGAGTAAGCACAGACCATTTACGACATTTTTGGCAGTATATCTCAGCTTCATCTTGCCCTTGAGATAGGGCTATCAAAGCTTTTTCAGCTTGAATCTCCAAATTAGGTTCCTCATAAAGCAACCCTAAAGCCAGGAAAAACGCATCCACATTGAGCAACGCAGGATCCCCTGGTGCCAATGAAAATGCCCAATTTTGAGGGTCACCTCGCAGCAAAGAAATTACAATCTTAACCTGCTGGACAGGATCTCCTGAGGAGTGAGGTCTGAGAGAAAGGAACAATTTACAATTATATTTGAAATTCAGAAACCGAGATCTATCTCTGGAAAACACCTCTGGTGTAGGGATTTTAGGTTCAGAAATAGGAGTATGCATAACAAAATCTTGTAAATTTTGAACCTTCGTAGCAAGATTATTTAAACCTGCAGCCAAACTCTGAGGATCCATCATTAAACAGGTGAGCTCAGAGCCATTCAAGGATTATAAGGAGAGAAAGGCAAAGGCAGTAATTAGAGCTGAAATACAACTGATCCAACTATGGAGCAAGCATAGGGAAAAAGAAAAACAAAATAAATTTTACAGACTTCTTTTTTCTCTCCTTTCTTCTGCCAATAAGTTTAATACTGGCCGGTCATACTGTCATGGTTCCCAATGGCAAGGGAACGTAAGAAACATATAAATAACGAACGAGCTCTCGGGTGATGGAAACTCGAGTTGACCGTGAGCTAAATCTACCACACAACTAAAAGTAGCCAGGGAGCATACCTACGGCTTCCTAAATGCCACGCGCCAGCCGGAGGACTAACTACGCCTGGTAGAGGAAGAAACAGACCTGGCTTACCTCTAGGGAAATACCCCAAAAGATGATAGCAGCCCCCCACATGTAATAACGGTGAATTAAGAGGAAAAGACATACACAGTATGAAAGTAGATTTAGCAAAGAGAGGTCCACTTACTAGATAGCAGAAGGATACAAAAGAGGACTTCACGGTCAACTGAAAACCCTTTCAAAAACCATCCTGAAATTACTTTAAGACTCCTGTGTCAACTCATGACACAGGAGTGGCAATTTCAGCCCGCAAGAGCTTCCAGCTACAGAGATTTACAAAAACTGCAAACTGGACAAAAGATACAAAACAAAAGGACAAAGTCCACTTAGCTGATCAGCAGACTAGTAGCAGGAACATGCAACCGAAGGCTCTGGTTACAATGATGACCGGCAAGGAAATGACTGGAGAGCAAGGCTAAATAGGAAACTCCCAAACGCTGATGGAAGCAGGTGAACAGAAGCAGCAAAGTGCAAACAAGTCACCAATACCACCAGCAACCACCAGGGGAGCCCAAAAAGCGGATACACAACAGGGGTGCATTATACTTTGTGGATAACTATGTGGTGCATTATACTTTATGGATGATTGTGGGTATACTTATGCTTTATGGAGGACTATGGGGTGCATTATACTTTATAGATGACTATGGGGTGCATTATACTTTATGGATGACTATGTGGTGCATTATACTTTATGGATGACTATGGGGTGCATTATATTTTATGGATAACTATGGGCTGTGCATTATACTTTATGGATGACTATGGGGTGCATTATACTTTATGGATGAGTATGGGGTGCATTACACTTTATGGATGGCTATGGGGTGCATTATACTTTATGGATGACTATGGGGTGCATTATACTTTATGGATGACTATGTGGGTACACTATACTTTATGGAGGACTATGGGGTGCATTATACTTTATGGATGACTATCGGGTGCATTATATTTTATGGATGACTATGGGGATGCATTATACTCTACATTATGGAGGACTATGGGGTGTATTATACTTAATGGATGACTATGGACTGTGCATTATACTTTATGTATTACTATGGGTGCATTATACTTCATGGATTACTATGGGGCTGCATTATACTTTATGGATTACTATGAAGTGCATTATACTTTATGGATAACTATGGGGATCATTATACTGTATTAATGACTAAGGAGGTGCATTATATTTTAGGGATTAATATGAGGTTTATTATACTTTATGGATGACTATGGGGCTGCATCATGCTTTGTAGATGACTCTGGACTGTGCATTATACAGTGCTTTAAGTATGATTATGAGGCTGCATAATACTTTAAGTATAACTATGAGGGTGCATTGTACTTTATGAATGACTATAGAGTATGCATTATACTTCATGGATGACTATGGGGTTCATTATACTTTCTGGATGACGATGAGGTGCATTATACTTTATGGATGACTATGGGGCTGCATTATACTTTATGGATGACCTGGGGGATATATTATACTTTATGGATGACTATGGGCTGTGCATTATACTTTATGGATGACTGTGAGGTGCATTATACTTTACTGTATAGAGGACTATGAGTTGTGCTTCATATTATATGAAACATATGGGCCGTGTATTATATTTTATTAATGACTATGGGCTGTGCAGTATATTATGTGGACAACTATGGGATTTATTATATTATATGCAGGACTAAGGGGGTGCATTATACTTTTGCTATGGAGCCCTATGACTTCTATGTATGCCCTTGGTGAGTATAATGATTTATTTTCTTGTTTAAATTAAAGAACAGAGGCAGAATGGGAGACATATAACAATCCATATACAGTGGGGAAAAAAAGTTTTTAGTCAGCCACCAATTGTGCAAGTTCTCCCACTTAAAAAGAAGAGAGAGGCCTGTAATTGACATCATAGGTAGACCACAACTATGAGAGTCAAAATGAGAAAACAAATCCAGAAAATCACCTTGTCTGATTTGGCAAGATTTATTTTGCCAAATATGGTGGAAAATAAGTATTTGGCCACCTAAAAACATGCAAGATTTCTGGCTCTCACAGACCTGTAACTTCTTCTTTAAGAGGCCCCTGTGTCCTCCACTCATTACCTGTAGTAATTGCACTTGTTTGAACTTGTTATCAGTATAAAAGACACCTATCCACAACCTCAAACAGTCACACTCCAAGCTCCACTATGGTAAAGACCCAAGAGCTGTCGAAGGACACCAGAAACAAAATTGTAGCCCTGCATCAGGCTGGGAAGACTGAATCTACAATAGGCAAGCAGCTTGGTGTGAGCAAAAATAAGAAAATGGACGACATACTAGACCACTGATAATCTCACTCGATCTGGGACTCCACGCAAGATCTTACCCCATGGGGTCAAAATGATCACAAGAACGGTGAACAAAAATCCCCGAACCACATGGGAGAACCTAGTGAATGACATACATAGAGCTGGGACTACCGTAACAAAGGCTACCATCAGTAACACACTACGCTGCCAGGGACTGCAGTGCCAGATGTGTCCCCATCTGAAGTTTTCTAGAGAGAATTTGGATTATCCAGAAGAGTATTGGGAGAATGTCCTATGGTTTGATGAAACCAAAGTAGAACTGTTTGGTAGAAACAAAACTTGTCGTGTTTGGAGGAGACAGAATGCTTAGTTGCATCCAAAGAACACGATACCTACTGTGAATCATTGGGGTGGCAACATCATGCTTTGGGGCTGTTTCTCTGCAAAGGGACCAGGACGACTGATCCATTTACATGAAAGAATGAATGGGGCCATGTATTGTGAGAATTTGAGTGCAAACCTCCTTCCATCAGCTAGGGCATTGAAGATGAAATGTGGATGGGTCTTTCAGCATGATAATGATCACAAGCACACCGCCAGGGCAATGAAGGAGTGACTTTGTAAGAAGCATATGAAGGTCCTGGAGTGGCCTAGTTTGTTTCCAGATCTCAACCCCATTGAAAACCTTTAGAGGGAGTTGAAAGTCTGTTTTGCCCAGCAACAGGTCCAAAACATCACTGCTCTAGAGGAGATCTGCATTGAGGAATGGGCCAACATACCACCAACAGTTTAACCTCTATCATTGCCAACAAATGATATATAACAAAATATTGAGATGAACTTTTGTTAATGACCAAATACTTATTTTCCACCATAATTATCAAAATAAATCTTGCCAAATCAGACAAGGTGATTTTCTGGATTTGTTTTCTCATTTTGACTCTCATAGTGACATCAAGCCCACGGCTTAGTAATAGAGAGGCGTCTATAACACACCTATCCATTACTAATCCTGTAGTTGTAATGTTAAATAAAGACACGGCCAGAATAAAGTCTTTTAATTAAATAAAACAAAACACAGTTTCCCATCTCTATTATTTCTCCTAATCCATGCGACGCCCTCAATCTTCTGTAATAAAAATTAAATATTAAACCAACAATATACCATACCTGTCCGTCATTCTGTCCCATGCTGTAATCCAAGTCTGGGGGCTAAATAGTTTTCAACTAGGATGATGCCAATATGCAACCATCCCGGCTGAAAACCACTGGTGAATGGGCTGCAGAGAGCGCAGCATCATTCACCAGCGGTGACATCATCACCGACTTTTTCCGATGGTCCAGAGGTCACCTCAGTTCAGGCCGGCTGTGATGATGTCACCGCTGGTGAATGATGCTGCGCTATTTCACTGAAAATATCAGGACGTGTGAAAGAGGCCTAAATGAGCTCCGTCAATACTGGAACATCCGTCTTGTACACCTACAAGAAGGCTGCATACTTATGCCGTCTTATTGTAGCCCGTTTTATTGTAGCCCCATCTCTATAGCTTGGCTTATTGCTTTATATAACTGTTAGGGTCCATAATAACATTGCAGGATCTTTTTCAGATATATACTTTTTAATCATGCTGCTTTGAACCTTCTCCCGTGTTGTTCTCATGTACATTCTTTCTATGTGCAGGGTCAGGTTAGGTCATGTTCTGTGCACATATGCCTTTGGCTGTGCTCATGGTGTATATTTGGGAAGTTTATAGTTAGTTATTTTCATGACTATAATCATGGTGGCCATTATGGATACCTATTTATCCTTTTGTAAGCCGCTTACATTTCCTTGACTTATCTGTGAGGAATCAGCTGTTGGGATATGGGCAGGTGCTCCTGCCCACATTAACCCCTTACTGCGCATGCGCACTTCCTCTTATTCCCGTTCTTCTATTCTGTGGGTATCCTTGCCCACACTACATCAAAGTTCCTCCATTGCACATGCACACTTTTCCTTGTTCCCACCCATGTACTGTACACTGGGTACACGTCTTTCTGGGCAGATATGCCACAGATACAGACTTATTTGTCTGCAGGAGGAGTTTACACTTTTCTGACAGTAGATGGCGATGCTACTGTTATATGCTTAGTTAAATGTAATGCATATACTTGTTGTACTTTGGTTTCACTTTCTAAAAGGTCCTTCAGACTTCCTGTTGTGCTGTATTAAGACGCTGATGCATGTACTTCATGTTCTGTGTAGATAAAAGTTGAATTACTGTTAATTAATGTTAATGTAAAAATTAATGTTTCACTTTTAAATGTCCTTTGTTTCTTTAAAAGTTAGAAAGGTGTGCACATCATTTTTTGTTTTGGTCTTTTCCTCCCTAGTTCATGCCTTTCTTCCACACAAGGTGTGGCACCCTGACATTTAATACTTCTCTCATCTTTCTCATGATTGGAGGTGTACTTTAGTCTCTCTAGGTGCAGAAATATTTAGACAGTGACACAAATTTTGCCATTTTATCTGTTTACCAAAACATGTTCAAGATACAGTTTTATAATTAATATGGGCTTTATGTGCAGACTCTCAGTTTTAATTTGAGGGTTTTCACATCATAATTGGAGCGAAGATTTAGGAACACCAGCTCTTTAATATGTAGCAGCCACTTTTTCAAGGGACCAAAAGTAATTAGACAATTATCTCAAAAACTTTTTAATGGGCTACATAGGCTATTTCCAGATAAATCCATAATCAATTAAGCAGGTGCAAGGTCTGGAGCTGATTCCAGATGCAACATTTTCATTTTGAAGCTATTGCTGTGAACACACAACATGTGTCAAAAGACATCTCAATGGAAGAAAATCAGACTAAATTAGGCTGAAAAAAATTAGGCTTAAAAAAGAAGAAATCAGAGAGATAATAGACAGTATGTTTCATTCTGAAGAAAAGAGCGCAATGGTGAGCTTGGGAACTTAAAAAGGCCTGGACATCCACGGTAATAACAGTGGTGGCAAATTCCTTCCCATGTTGAAGAAAAACCCCTTCACAGCATCCACCCAAATGAAGAACAGGAAGTAGGAATTTCAGTATCTAATAGAAAAACCAACAAGAGAAAAACTCCTCCAAAAATAACGTATGAAAAACAAATTTTAATTAAATGCTCACAGAAAAATTAAAAACTCATAAACGTAGGAGATGCAAAGCAGAGAATAAATAGGTGGCAAATAGTAGAAAGGAGATGCCAGCTCACCTGTTGTGGTTCAGAGTGGAGGAGCATTCGTCCAGACCAGACGTATGAAACAATCAAGGAAAAAAGTTGGATCAAGCTCCAATTTAAAACAGTTAATTTTTTGAAAATCTTTAAAGTGACACATCCATGAAGGATAAGGCGAAGGGGTAGACGGACAATGCAATGTATTTCAGCAAAGCAAAATGTGAGCAGATGCTAAATACCAGCTAAATTAAATGCAGTTGATTTTCGGAGTCAAATTTTATCTTTTCAAGTTTTTGGCATAGAAAAAGTTATTAGATCTAACAGGGGGAAGACCATAGGAGATGATTACGAAGCCTTTTGGATCTATAATCTAGGTACCCGCATCCCCTATGGTGTGAATATGTGCAGGAAAATTATGTTTCCATTATTAATCTTGATAGGACAATTTTTCTACTTTTATTTCAGTTACTAGCTGTACTACCCGGCTTCGCCCGGGTTAATAACTGCTGTTAGTAAAATAGAATGCGTTAACAAAAATTTATTCATGTCTGCAAGCCTCGCTTCCCTCTCCTCAGAAAGTTCATTGGCCCTTGAGGAAGCAGCTCTTGTCTGCAAGCCTCACTTCCCTCTGCTCAGAAAGTTCATTGGCTCTTGAGGAAGCAGCTGCTGTTCTCATGTGTGTCAGCCTTGTTTCTTGGTCTTCACATTTTTCATTGGCCCGTAATGCAGCTTTTCTTTTCGCATCAGCTAACATTCGTGCCATGGAATTCCTTTTCTTATGAGCCATTATTGTGGTAAAAATAGTCTGTAACTGGCAGTTTCTATATCCTCTTACATAGAGGTAATGTGACTGACATCAGCCTTTCCACCAACACACCCTAACTGACATGCTATTACCTCATACAACCTTTGCTATACAGAGAATGTCCTTTGTTGCCTATATTAACCAATCAGAGCTCAGATTAATTAACTGTAGCAAAATAGAAGCTGAACTGTGTTTTGTTGCTATTGGCAGCCTGATAAATCCCCAGCCAACAGGAAGCCCTCCCCTCTGGTAGTATATATTAGCTCACACATACACATAATAGACAGGTCATGTGACTGACAGCTGCCGTATTTCCTATATGGTACATTTGTTGCTCTTGTAGTTTGTCTGCTTATAAATCAGATTTTTATTTTTGAAGGATAATACCAGACTTGTGTGTTTTAGGGCGAGTTTCATGTTTTCATGTGTCAAGTTGTGTGTGGCGACATGCATGTAGCGACTTTTGTGAGATGAGTTTTGTGTGGCGACATGCGTGTAGCAACTTTTTGTGTGTTGAGTTGCATGTGACAGGTTAGTGTAGCAAGTTGTGTGCAGCAAGTTTTGCGCATGGTGAGTTTTGCGCGTGGTGAGTTTTATGTGTGGTGAGTTTTGATTTTGTGCAAGTTTTGTGTGGGGCAACTTTTGCATGTGGCAAGTTTTGCGTGTGGCGAGTTTTCCATGAGGTGAGTTATGTACGTGTGGGGAGTTTTGCGTGAGCCTAGTTTTGCATGTGGCGACTTTTACATGTGGCGAATTTTGCACGTGGCGAGTTTTGAGTGGTGACTTTTGTGTTTCGACTTTTATGTGGCGAGGTTAGTGTGTGTGGTGAAATGTGTGCTGAGGGTGGTACATGTGTTCAAGCACGTGGTAGTGTGTGACGCATTTTGTGTGTGTGTTCATGTCCCCGTGTGTGGTGAGTATCCCATGTCAGGGCCCCACCTTAGCAACTGTACGGTATATACTCTTTGGCGCCATCGCTCTCATTCTTTAAGTCTCCCTTGTTCACATCTGGCAGCTGTCAATTTGCCTCCAGCACTTTTCCTTTCACTTTTTCCCCATTATGTAGATAGGGGCAAAATTGCTTGGTGAATTGGAACGCGCGGGGTTAAAATTTCGCCTCACAACATAGCCTATGACGCTCTCGGGGTCCAGACGTGTGACTGCAAAATTTTGTGGCTGTAGCTGCGACATTGCAGATGCCAATCCCGGACATACACACACACACACACACACACACACACACACACACACACACACACACACACACACACACACACACACATTCAGCTTTCTATATTAGAGGAATGCTTTTATACGTTCATTCGAACGTTATTTTGTTTGTTTTAGGTGATTTATGACTTTGTATATTCATGAAATGTATGCAAGACGTGAGCACCCGCTGCATGTCTGTAGTGCTGTGGCTGGCGCCCCTGCATGGTGTCATCTTTCCCCTCCACACAGGGATGCCGGCTTACTCACCACCCCAGCCCGCCATGTAATCTTCTGGCCTGTCCCTCCTGCTTCCCGGCAGCACTCTAGTACGCGCTTGCACGAGCTCCCCTGCTCTTAAAGGGGCAGCAGGCACATATATTAAATACTCGTCCCCTCGACCCCGTGTGGCCTGTCCTGTATCCATAGTCCCCTGGATGTAGAATGCTTGGAACGGCTCATGATCCAAAACACACCACATCCTAGGAAAACATGGTGAAGGCAGTGTGATGGCATGGGCATGTATGGCTTCCAATGGCACTGGGTTACGACTTCTTATTAATTATGTTACTGAAGACAGAAGTACAACACAAAATAGTTGTAGCAAGCATACCACATGTAGAGTACCCCATTAGGCGGTTAATCAGAATAATACCAAATTTGCATAATACGTAACCTACATGTAAATATAGACCAAATAGGGCCCAACTCCAAGTATATATACCAACTAAGAACCATAAAAAAGCAGTCAAAAAGTCCCATAAAATTGTAAACTTTATTAGACAACAAATTTAAAAGCTAAAAAAACAGGTGCAATGGCATGAATGGAGAAATAAATAGTGCCCACAGTGGTCATAGGCAGAAAAAAGGGGCAAAATTGGCCAAGCACTCCTGCATAATCCAAATATTATGCCAAAATATGGCACATGACACTCTTCAGAAAATAGCAATGCAAATATATATCATTACCGGCAGCAAGGTACAACCTCATAGTACATACCTATAAAGTGCAGGAGTGGGAGGCCAAAAGCCCAACCCCAACGCGCGTTTCGGAGTGGCAAAGACTCCTTCCTCAGGGGGCATGAAGACAGAAGTAGCCGGATTAATTGTGAAATAAACAGGGCTATACTTTCTGCTCAGATTCTTCAACCAAATGCAGCAATGTTGATTGGACGGTGCATCACAGTACAGGTGGACAATGACCCAAAACATACTGCGAAAGCAAAACAGCAGTGTAAGGCAAAGAAGCAGAATATTCTGCAATGATTGAGTCAATCACCAGATCTCAACCCCATTGAGCAGCATTTCACATGCTTAAGACAAAACTTAAGGTAGAAAGACCCACAAACAAGCAACAACTGAAGCCAAATGCAGTGCTGGCAAAGCATCAGAAAGGAGGAAATGCATCATGTTATGGTGTCCATGGCTTCCAAACTTCAGGCAGTCATTGTACATTGTTCTACTGTTAACCCCTTAGTAATCGAGACACTTTTGACCTTATGATCAAGCCAAATTTTACAATGGACATATTGTACTTCATGATAGTGTTAAAATTGAGATCGGACGCCATGTCACGTTTGGAGAGCCCCTGATGTGCTTAAACAGTGCAACCCCCCCCCCCCACAAGTGACCCCATTTTGGAAACCACACTCCTCAAGGATTTTAGCCAGGGGTATGGTGAGCATTCTGAACCCACTGGTATGACACAGAATATGGTAACATTAAATTGTCATATTGAATATGTCGTCATTAGCGGTGTGCGCAAGCTCTCACTACTCCTGTTTGCATCTGGTGCTCAGGTATGCACCGAATATTATGTATACTCTAATGCCATGCTAAAGTCCCTGCCCTACATGTTTCACGTCTGTTAAACAGCCAAAAAAAACTTGCGGGGATCCGCGATACTCTGTGCATACCCGAACACCTGATGCAAACTCGAGTAGCGAGTCATATTGTCATCATAATTTTTTTATACTTTAAAAAAAAAAACAATTCTAAGTCCAACCCTAACATAACCCTAACCAACCCTAACCCCCAAAAATGGAAAAAAATTTAAAAACATTATTATTTTTTTTTTTATCTAACTAAGGGGGGATTTGATTTACTACTTTTTTCTTTTGATCACTGTAATATTGTATATCACAGTGCTCAAAAGGAATCAATAGGAAAAATTCCCTATTGTTGCCGGTGATCGTTAAGGGATTACATTTAGGTTGATACGTTTTGCTTTTTTTTTCAATAAAAATATCTGAAATTTGCTGAAAATGTAAAAAAAAATTGCAAATTTCAAACTTTGCATTCATATAGCTTCATACCACACAAACAAGCTAATAAACAACATCTCCATGTATACTTTATGTCAGCATATCAAATATTGACTGTCACTTCGAAACAGAAACCAGGTGTGTACAGGTACTTAGTAAGAGTAGCATCTCCATATACAGCTCTGGCAAAAATTAAGAGACCACCACATCAAAACTCTTTCATGGGCAGCCCAATCTCCAGACCTGAACCCCAATGAAAACCTCTGGAATGTAATCAAGAGGATGATGGATAGTCACAAGTCATCAAACAAAGAAGAACTGCTTACATTTCTGCGCCAGAAGCAGTGTGAAAGACTGGTGGAAAGCATGCCAAGACGCATGAAAACTGTGATTAAAAATCATGGTTATTCCACAAAATATTGATTTATGAACTCTTCCTGAGTTAAAACATTAGTATTGTTGTTTCTAAATGATTTTATGAACTTGTTTTCTTTGCATTATTTGATGTCTGAAAGCACTGAGGTTTTTTTTATTTTGAGCATTCCAGCTTTTCAGAAAAAAAATACAAAATTTATTGCTTGGAACTTCGAAGACATGCTGACAGAAGTTTATAGAATAAAAGAACAATTTACATTTTACTCAAAAATATACCGTATATACTTGAGTATAAGCCGACCCGAGTATAAGCCAACCCCCCTAATTTTACCACAAAAAACTGGGAAAACTTAATGACTTGAGTATAAGCCTAGGGTAGAAAATGCAGTAAATGCGGTAAATATCAAAAATAAAAACAGATACCAATAAAAGTAAAATTAATTAAAATTAATTGAGACATCAGTATGTTAAGTGTTTTTGAATATCCACATTGAATCAGGAGCCCCATATAATGCTCCATACAGTTCATGATGGGCCCCATAAGATGCTCCATACAAAATACGCGCCATATAATGCTGCACAAATGCTTATTATGGCCCATAAGATGCTCCATACAGACATTTGCCCCATATAATGCTCCACAAATGCTGATTATGGCCCCATAAGATGCTCCATACAGTCATTGGCCCTATATAATGCTCCATAAATGCTGATTATGGCCCCATAAGATGCTCCATACATTTATTTGCCCCATGTAATGCTCCATAAATGCTGATTATGGCCCCATAAGATGCTCCGTACAGTCATTTGCCCCATGTCATGCTCCATAAATGCTGATTATGGCCCCATAAGATGCTCCATTGTTGTGAATTAGACTTTTTTGGCTCCCTCTTGTGGTCACTAGTGATATGACTCTGGGATTGTCTTTCCTCAGTTTGGCACCCACCTGGGTCGTTAGTCCAGGGGTGTTGCTATATAAACTTCCTGGTTTCTCAGTCCAGTGCCTGGCATCGTTGTAATCAGTTCCTTTCTGTTTGCTCCTGTCTGCTGGTCTTGGATCTTGCAAAATTAAGCTAAGTCCTGCTTCCTTGTTTTTTGGTTATTTGCTTTGCTCTTATTTTTTGTCCAGCTTGTACTAAATGTGATTCCTGATTTTGCTGGAAGCTCTAGGGGGCTGGTGTTCTCCCCCCGGGCCGTTAGACGGTTCGGGGGTTCTTGAATATCCAGCGTGGAAATTTTGATAGGGTTTTTGCTGACCATATAAGTCATCTTACTATATTCTGCTATTAGTCAGTGGGCCTCTCTTTGCTAAATATCTAGTTCATTCTTACGTTTGTCTTTTCTCCTTACCTCACCGTTATTATTTGTTGGGGGCTTGTATCCAACTTTTGGGGTCTTTTCTCTGGAGGCAAGAAAGGTCTATCTTTTCCCTTCTAGGGTTAGTTAGTTCTCCGGCTGGTGCGAGACGTCTAGAACCAACGTAGGCACGTTCCCCGGCTGCTGCTATTTGTGGTGCTAGGATTAGATATACGGTCAGCCCAGTTACCACTGCCCTATGAGCTGTTTTTTTGTGTTTGCAGACTTGGTATGTACTTTTGAGACCCTCTGCCATTGGGGTCATAACAGTATGCCAGGCCAAGGTTGAATGTTTAATGCATTGCAGAAGTGGGATTACAAGAAAGGAAAGTCTGAGTTTTTTTTTTTTTTCTTTCCTCTCTTTTTTCCTCCCCTTTACCTCTGAGTGGCTTGTGCTTGCTGCAGACATGAATGTCCAGACTTTGATTACAAGTGTGGATCAGCTTGCTGCTCGTGTGCAGGGCATACAAGATTTTGTTACCAGTAGTCCAATGTCTGAACCTAAAATACCTATTCCTGAACTGTTCTCTGGAGACCGATTTAAGTTTAGGAATTTCAGGAATAATTGTAAATTGTTTCTATCTCTGAGACCCCGTTCATCTGGAGACTCAGCTCAGCAAGTAAAAATTGTTATCTCTTTCTTACGGGGCGACCCTCAGGATTGGGCCTTCTCGCTAGCGCCAGGAGATCCGGCATTGGCAAATATTGATGCATTTTTTCTGGCGCTCGGATTGCTTTACGAGGAACCCAATCTTGAAATTCAGGCAGAAAAAGCCTTGCTGGCTATTTCTCAGGGTCAGGATGAAGCTGAAGTGTATTGCCAAAAATTTCGGAAATGGTCCGTGCTTACTCAGTGGAATGAGTGTGCTCTGGCCGCAAATTTCAGAAATGGCCTTTCTGAAGCCATTAAGAATGTGATGGTGGGTTTCTCCATTCCTACAGGTCTGAATGATTCCATGGCGCTGGCTATTCAAATTGACCGGCGTTTGCGGGAGCGCAAAGCCGCGAATCCTCTGGTGGTGTTGTCTGAACAAACACCTGATTTAACCAAAGAATAAGGAAAAAGCAAAGTGGCACCACTCCTCAACCAGAGGACTAATCGGACATGTGCACCAAGTCAGACATGCTTCACCACGGAGGTGCTAGCGTACGAAAGCAAGTGTTTGAGCTGACGGTAATTCAGAAGAAAAGAGGAACGCAGCACTCACCGGAGTTGAAGGAGGTAAATCTTCTTTATTTAGAACTTGTAGCAGTACATCTTCACGGCACGGGGGAGTAGGGAGTGAGGAGCGTGTGAGGCAAGACGGACAACGGCCGTTTCGCGCTGAACGGTAGCGCTTCTACGGGTCCATAATCAGAGGGAAGGTACGCCAGGAGAAATAAGGTGGAAGCTCCTCCTCTCTGGCGTCACTACCCTCCGAGTGAACAATGTGCAAAATATCAAGGTGCTAATTAAAACCATATAACATGGATAAAATGCAGATTAGGACAGGTTATAATTGTCACAACACAGGAAGAGATCTCATGCCGACATTCATGATCTGATTCGTCAAGTATTACAAACTAACAAATTTATGTGTATGTAAATACAAGGTTTAAGGACGTAAGGTCCGCCTATTAACGCACATGAATCTAACTATAAGCAGGGGATTCAAACCCTGAATAGGGACAGAAAAACCAAACAAAACAAAAGAAGGACAACCGAAAAGAAAACAAAGCGAAAAAGTCCAGCTCCTAATAAACTCACTTATTCTATTGTGGCCCATTTTATGATAAAAAACGCCACCAGTAATTGATCAAGGAATAATGACAAAATTTCTACCAGCACAGAGGAGCACCAATTCGACAGGGATTGATGCCCGAACATTAGGGGAGTATTACAAAAAGATGGACATATCTGTCCTATCATTGAAACCGGCGGGGCCTGTGGCACGTGTCCTCATAATCCATTTCGTCTCTTGTTGCAGAAGGATTTTACCCAAATCTCCTCCTTTAGAAGTAGGAAGGACTTTCTCTAATCCTACAAAGGTAAGGACTGTCGGATCACTCTGATGGCATTCTCTAATGTGACTTATGAGTCTTGGTACCCCTTTGCCCGTAGATACGGATTTAAAATGTTCTCTAAATCGGACATATAATTTGCGTATGGTTTTGCCTACGTAAAATCGTTTACATGGGCAAAATAGCGCATAAACAACAAATTCCGTTTTACAAGAGATGAAATGACATACATTATGTGAGATGGGACCAATTTCAACCATTTGTCCTGTCATATGGTATTGGCAAAAAGGACAATGTCCACATCGGAAATTACCTTGTGGAATGGTTTGGTTTAGCCAGGTGTTTTTTTTGGCCTTTGTCACTCTATTACGGACCAAAATGTCCCTAACTCTGGTGCTTCGCCTATTGGAGATAAGCGGACCTGCTACGGTTTTTGCGGAGAGATCGCCGTCCCTCTCCAACACGTGCCAATGTCTGCGAATGGTGGAACGTATCGCGTCATCCATTGGACCGTATTGGAAACAGAAGGCGAATCTCTGTTGAGAATTATCAGGAGGAATTACGTTCTGGTGAGTTTTCGAATCAACACGTTGGATGGTGGATTTTAGTAAATCTTCGGGGTACCCCCTTTCTCGAAACCTATGAAAAAGTTCACTAGATTGCGCTTGAAAGCCACTCATTGTGTTATTTAATCGTTGTACTCTAAGGAACTGTCCATAAGGTAAAGAATTTTTTACATGATTTGGATGGTAACTGTTATAATGTAACAAAGAGTTACTAGAAGTGGGCTTACGGAAAACAGAAGTGTGTATTTCGTCATGTTCTACTTGAACTGACACGTCTAAAAAGTCTATAGTTTGACCTCCAAAATGAGAGGTAAAAGACATCCCCATTAAATTGGTATCATTAAGATGAGTAACAAATGATTCAAACTCCACTTTAGTGCCGTCCCATACCATAATCACATCGTCCACGTACCTCATGTATGATTTGATGTGTTTAAGATAGATGTTATTGTGGGAGTAAATATAGTCCTCTTCAAATACCGCCATATATAAATTGGCGAAAGTACATGCAACCGGGGTCCCCATGGCGGTCCCAGTGGTCTGCCTGTACCACACATCTAAGAACATGAAGGCATTGTGGGTGAGTATGAATTGGAGACCTTCACACACAAATTGGACATATTCACTCCTTGGTGTCCCTAGATGTGGTCAGCCTGTACACCAACATTCCTCAAGATATGGGCGTGGACATGATTAGGAGAATTTTGCTCACCACTACAAAGAGTTCTGAATATGTCCAATTTGTGTGTGAAGGTCTCCAATTCATACTCACCCACAATGCCTTCATGTTCTTAGATATGTGGTACAGGCAGACCACTGGGACTGCCATGGGGACCCCGGTTGCATGTACTTTCGCCAATTTATATATGGCGGTATTTGAAGAGGACTATATTTACTCCCACAATAACATCTATCTTAAACACATCAAATCATACATGAGGTACGTGGACGATGTGATTATGGTATGGGACGGCACTAAAGTGGAGTCTGAATCATTTGTTACTCATCTTAATGATACCAATTTAATGGGGATGTCTTTTACCTCTCATTTTGGAGGTCAAACTATAGACTTTTTAGACGTGTCAGTTCAAGTAGAACATGACGAAATACACACTTCTGTTTTCCGTAAGCCCACTTCTAGTAACTCTTTGTTACATTATAACAGTTACCATCCAAATCATGTAAAAAATTCTTTACCTTATGGACAGTTCCTTAGAGTACAACGATTAAATAACACAATGAGTGGCTTTCAAGCGCAATCTAGTGAACTTTTTCATAGGTTTCGAGAAAGGGGGTACCCCGAAGATTTACTAAAATCCACCATCCAACGTGTTGATTCGAAAACTCACCAGAACGTAATTCCTCCTGACAATTCTCAACAGAGATTCGCCTTCTGTTTCCAATACGGTCCAATGGATGACGCGATACGTTCCACCATTCGCAGACATTGGCACGTGTTGGGGAGGGACGGCGATCTCTCCGCAAAAACCGTAGCAGGTCCGCTTATCTCCAATAGGCGAAGCACCAGAGTTAGGGACATTTTGGTCCGTAATAGAGTGACAAAGGCCAAAAAAAACACCTGGCTAAACCAAACCATTCCACAAGGTAATTTCCGATGTGGACATTGTCCTTTTTGCCAATACCATATGACAGGACAAATGGTTGAAATTGGTCCCATCTCACATAATGTATGTCATTTCATCTCTTGTAAAACGGAATTTGTTGTTTATGCGCTATTTTGCCCATGTAAACGATTTTACGTAGGCAAAACCATACGCAAATTATATGTCCGATTTAGAGAACATTTTAAATCCGTATCTACGGGCAAAGGGGTACCAAGACTCATAAGTCACATTAGAGAATGCCATCAGAGTGATCCGACAGTCCTTACCTTTGTAGGATTAGAGAAAGTCCTTCCTACTTCTAAAGGAGGAGATTTGGGTAAAATCCTTCTGCAACAAGAGACGAAATGGATTATGAGGACACGTGCCACAGGCCCCGCCGGTTTCAATGATAGGACAGATATGTCCATCTTTTTGTAATACTCCCCTAATGTTCGGGCATCAATCCCTGTCGAATTGGTGCTCCTCTGTGCTGGTAGAAATTTTGTCATTATTCCTTGATCAATTACTGGTGGCGTTTTTTATCATAAAATGGGCCACAATAGAATAAGTGAGTTTATTAGGAGCTGGACTTTTTCGCTTTGTTTTCTTTTCGGTTGTCCTTCTTTTGTTTTGTTTGGTTTTTCTGTCCCTATTCAGGGTTTGAATCCCCTGCTTATAGTTAGATTCATGTGCGTTAATAGGCGGACCTTACGTCCTTAAACCTTGTATTTGCATACACATAAATTTGTTAGTTTGTAATACTTGACGAATCAGATCATGAATGTCGGCATGAGATCTCTTCCTGTGTTGCGACAATTATAACCTGTCCTAATCTGCATTTTATCCATGTTATATGGTTTTAATTAGCACCTTGATATTTTGCACATTGTTCACTCGGAGGGTAGTGACGCCAGAGAGGAGGAGCTTCCACCTTATTTCTCCTGGCGTACCTTCCCTCTGATTATGGACCCGTAGAAGCGCTACCGTTCAGCGCGAAACGGCCATTGTCCGTCTTGCCTCACACGCTCCTCACTCCCTACTCCCCCGTGCCGTGAAGATGTACTGCTACAAGTTCTAAATAAAGAAGATTTACCTCCTTCAACTCCGGTGAGTGCTGCGTTCCTCTTTTCTTCTGAATTACCGTCAACACCTGATTTAATGCAATGTGGTAGAATTCAGACTAGAAATGAACGGAAAAATCATAGACGTCAGAATGGGTTGTGTTTTTACTGTGGTGATTCTACACGTTATATCAGCATGCTCTAAATGCCTAACTAGGGTTGTTAGTCCTGTCGCCATTGGTAATTTGCAGCCTAAATTTATTTTGTCTGTAACTTTAATTTGCTCATTGTCCTCCTACCCTGTTATGGCGTTTGTGGATTCAGGTGCTGCCCTGAGTCTTATGGATCTGTCGTTTGCCAAGCGCTGTGGTTTTGTTCTTGAGCCGTTGGTAAATCCTATCCCTCTTAGAGGTATTGATGCTACGCCATTGGCGGAAAATAAACCGCAGTTTTGGACACAGGTAACCATGTGAATGACTCCTGAACATCGGGAGGTGATTCGTTTTCTTGTTCTGCATAAAATGCATGATTTGGTCGTTTTCGGTCTGCCATGGTTACAGACCCATAATCCAGTCTTGGATTGGAAGGCAATGTCTGTGTCAAGTTGGGGCTGTCAGGGAATTCATGGTGATTCCCCGCCGGCGTCTATTGCTTCCTCTACTCCTTCGGAAGTTCCTGAGTATTTGTCTGATTACCAGGATGTATTCAGCGAGTCCAGGTCCAGTGCTCTTCCTCCTCATAGGGACTGTGACTGCGCTATAGATTTGATTCCAGGTAGTAAATTTCCTAAGGGAAGATTATTTAATCTGTCTGTACCTGAGCATACCGCAATGCGTTCGTATATCAAGGAATCTCTGGAGAAGGGGCATATCCGTCCATCCTCTTCCCCTCTTGGTGCGGGATTCTTTTTTGTGGCCAAGAAGGACGGATCTTTGAGACCTTGTATTGACTATCGGCTTCTGAATAAAATCACTGTTAAATTTCAGTATCCTTTGCCTCTGTTGTCGGACTTGTTTGCCCGGATTAAAGGTGCCAAGTGGTTCACCAAGATAGATCTTCGTGGTGCGTACAACCTTGTGCGCATTAAGCAAGGAGATGAATGGAAAACTGCATTTAATACGCCCGAAGGTCATTTTGAGTACTTGGTGATGCCTTTCGGGCTCTCTAATGCTCCTTCAGTGTTTCAGTCCTTTATGCATGATATTTTCCGGAAGTATCTGGATAAATTTATGATTGTTTATCTGGATGATATTCTGTTTTTTTCTGATGATTGGGACTCGCATGTAGAGCAGGTCAGGATGGTGTTTCAGGTTTTGCGTGAAAATGCTTTGTTTGTTAAGGGCTCAAAGTGTCTCTTTGGAGTACAGAAGGTTCCTTTTTGGGTTTTATTTTTTCCCCTTCTGCGGTGGAGATGGACCCAGTCAAGGTCCGAGCTATTCATGATTGGACTCAACCCACGTCAGTTAAGAGTCTTCAGAAGTTCTTGGGTTTTGCTAACTTCTACCGTCGTTTTATCGCTAATTTTTCTAGCGTTGTTAAACCTTTGACGGATATGACCAAGAAAGGTTCTGATGTTGCTAACTGGGCTCCTGCAGCCGTGGAAGCCTTTCAAGAGTTGAAGCGCCGGTTTACTTCGGCGCCTGTTTTGTGCCAGCCTGATGTCTCACTTCCCTTTCAGGTTGAAGTGGATGCTTCTGAGATTGGGGCAGGGGCCGTTTTGTCGCAGAGAGGCCCTGGTTGCTCTGTAATGAGACCATGTGCCTTTTTCTCTAGGAAGTTTTCGCCTGCTGAGCGGAATTATGATGTTGGCAATCGGGAGTTGTTAGCCATGAAGTGGGCATTTGAGGAGTGGCGTCATTGGCTCGAGGGTGCTAAGCATCGTGTGGTGGTCTTGACTGATCACAAAAATCTGATGTATCTCGAGTCTGCTAAACGCCTGAATCCTAGACAGGCCCACTGGTCATTGTTTTTCTCCCGTTTTGACTTTGTGGTCTCGTATTTACCAGGTTCAAAGAATGTGAAGGCTGATGCTCTTTCAAGGAGCTTTGTGCCTGACTCTCCTGGAGTTGCAGAACCAGTTGGTATTCTCAAAGAGGGAGTTATCCTGTCAGCCATTTCTCCGGATTTGCGACGTGTGTTGCAGAGATTTCAGGCTGGTAGACCTGACTCTTGTCCACCTGACAGACTGTTTGTTCCTGATAAGTGGACCAGCAGAGTCATTTCCGAGGTTCATTCCTCGGTGTTGGCAGGGCATACGGGAATTTTTGGCACCAGAGATCTGGTGGCTAGGTCCTTTTGGTGGCCCTCCTTGTCACGGGATGTGCGGTCATTTGTGCAGTCCTGTGGGACTTGTGCTCGAGCTAAGCCTTGCTGTTCTCGTGCCAGCGGGTTGCTCTTGCCCTTGCCTGTCCCGAAGAGGCCTTGGACACACATTTCCATGGATTTCATTTCAGATCTTCCGGTGTCTCAGGGCATGTCTGTCATCTGGGTGGTATGTGATCGCTTTTCCAAGATGGTCCATTTGGTATCTTTGCCTAAGCTGCCTTCCTCTTCCGATCTGGTTCCTTTGTTCTTTCAGAATGTGGTTCGTTTACACGGCATTCCTGAGAATATTGTGTCTGACAGAGGATCCCAGTTTGTTTCCAGGTTCTGGCGATCCTTTTGTGCTAAGATGGGCATTGATTTGTCGTTTTCATCTGCCTTTCATCCTCAGACTAATGGACAAACGGAGCGAACTAATCAGACTCTGGAGGCTTATTTGAGGTGTTTTGTTTCTGCAGATCAGGATGATTGGGTGACCTTCTTGCCGTTGGCTGAGTTTGCCCTTAATAATCGGGCTAGTTCCGCTACTTTGGTTTCGCCATTTTTTTCCAACTCTGGTTTCCATCCTCGTTTTTCCTCGGGACATGTGGAGCCTTCTGACTGTCCTGGGGTAGATTCCGTGGTGGATAGGTTGCAGCGGATCTGGAATCATGTGGTGGACAACTTGAAGTTGTCACAGGAGAAGGCTCAGCGTTTTGCCAACCGCCGCCGCGGTGTGGGTCCCCGACTTCGTGTTGGGGATTTGGTATGGCTGTCTTCTCGATTTGTTCCTATGAAGGTCTCCTCTCCTAAATTTAAGCCTCGCTTCATCGGTCCTTACAAGATATTGGAAATCCTTAATCCTGTGTCCTTTCGCTTGGATCTTCCGGTGTCGTTTGCCATTTACAACGTGTTCCAAAGGTCTTTGTTGCGGCGGTACGTTGTACCTGTGGTTCCTTCTGTTGAGCCTCCTGCTCCGGTGTTGGTTGAGGGCGAGTTGGAGTACGTGGTTGAGAAGATCTTGGATTCTCGTCTCTCCAGGCGGAGGCTTCAGTATCTGGTCAAGTGGAAGGGCTATGGTCAGGAGGATAATTCCTGGGTGGTTGCCTCTGATGTGCATGCGGCCGATTTAGTTCGTGCCTTTCACGCTGCTCATCCTGATCGCCCTGGTGGTCTTGGTGAGGGTTCGGTGACCCCTCCTTAAAGGGGGGGTACTGTTGTGAATTAGACTTTTTTGGCTCCCTCTTGTGGTCACTAGTGATATGACTCTGGGATTGTCTTTCCTCAGTTTGGCACCCACCTGGGTCGTTAGTCCAGGGGTGTTGCTATATAAACTTCCTGGTTTCTCAGTCCAGTGCCTGGCATCGTTGTAATCAGTTCCTTTCTGTTTGCTCCTGTCTGCTGGTCTTGGATCTTGCAAAATTAAGCTAAGTCCTGCTTCCTTGTTTTTTGGTTATTTGCTTTGCTCTTATTTTTTGTCCAGCTTGTACTAAATGTGATTCCTGATTTTGCTGGAAGCTCTAGGGGGCTGGTGTTCTCCCCCCGGGCCGTTAGACGGTTCGGGGGTTCTTGAATATCCAGCGTGGAAATTTTGATAGGGTTTTTGCTGACCATATAAGTCATCTTACTATATTCTGCTATTAGTCAGTGGGCCTCTCTTTGCTAAATATCTAGTTCATTCTTACGTTTGTCTTTTCTCCTTACCTCACCGTTATTATTTGTTGGGGGCTTGTATCCAACTTTTGGGGTCTTTTCTCTGGAGGCAAGAAAGGTCTATCTTTTCCCTTCTAGGGTTAGTTAGTTCTCCGGCTGGCGCGAGACGTCTAGAACCAACGTAGGCACGTTCCCCGGCTGCTGCTATTTGTGGTGCTAGGATTAGATATACGGTCAGCCCAGTTACCACTGCCCTATGAGCTGTTTTTTTGTGTTTGTAGACTTGGTATGTACTTTTGAGACCCTCTGCCATTGGGGTCATAACACTCCATACAGTCATTTGCCCCATGTAATGCTCCATAAATGCTGATTGTGGCCCCATAAGATGCTCCATACAGATATTTGCCACATGTAATGCTCCATAAATGCTGATTATGGGCCCATAAGATGCTCCGTACAGTCATTTGCCCCATATGCTGTTGCTGCGATAAAAAAAAAAAATCACATACTTACCTCTCGTCGCTCAGGCCCCCTGCACTTTCTATATTCACCTGCTCCGCGTTCCACCACTGCCAGCCGCCGCTACGTTCCCCGTCCACTGCACTGACTGCTCAGGCAGGGGGTGGTGCGCACTAATCGCGTCACCACGTCCTCTGACCTGAGCGTCAGTGCAGAGGATGCAGAAGGCTCAGCGTTGGCTGGTGACGGTGGAACAGGGAGCAGGTGAATATAGAGCACTGCTTATACTCACCTGCTCCTGGCGTGGTCCATGCACATCTGTTCCCCGATGCCGGCAGCTTCTTCCTGTAGTGAGCGGTCACATGGTATCGCTCATTACAGTAATGAATATGCAGCTCCACCCCTATGGGAGTGGAGTCGGGTCCATATTCATTACTGTAATGAGCGGTACCATGTGACCGCTCACTACAGGAAGAAGCTGCCGGCACGGGGAAAAGACGTGCAGGGACTGCGCCAGGAGCAGGCGAGTATGATTAGACTGCTGCCACTCCACCTCCCCTGCCGACCCCTGGGTATGACTCAAGTATAAGCCGAGAGGGGCAATTTCAGCCTAAAAAAATGGGCTGAAATTCTCGGCTTATACTCGAGTATATACGGTACCTATAAAGAGAAAAATCAGACAAACTGAACATTTTGCAGTGGTCTCATCATTTTTGCCAGAGCTGTATAGCTAACAAATAAAGTTGCACTCTGTAGGGCTATAGCATGCAAACATGAAATATATGACATTTGAATTGAATTACTGCTCTAGAAAAAAGAAAGATACTTAGGTCATCATTTGGTCAATTCAATTATGCGCTAAGTGTCTTCGTTTGTTCCTATTTGCAAGAGCAGTAATGCAATTTAACCCCTTAACGACCGCCGATACACCTTTCAACGGCGGCAGTTAAGGGTACTTAAACCACAGCGCCGTTAATTAACGGCGCTGTGGAAAAAGTGAATAGCGCCCCCCCAGAGTCGGATTTTCTCTGGGGTCTGAGTTACCGGGGTTAGCCGAGACCCCAGAGAACATGATTCGGGGTTTTTTTTTACCGACCCCCGGGTTGCGATCGCCGGTAATTAACCGTTTACCGGAGGTCGCAAAAAAAAAGAAAAAACGCGATTTCCCATTTAATTTCTCTGTCCTCCGATGTGATCGCACATCAGAGGACAGAGAAATGGGGTCCCCGATTGCCCCCTGATACTCACCTGTCTCCCCCAGTGCTCCTCGTGGCTCCCGATGGGCGCCGCCATCTTGTTCCAGCCAAAAAATGGCGGGCGCATGCGCAGTGCGCCCACCGGCCGGCACCCGGAAGATCATTGGGGTGTCGGCTGCCAGGGGTAGCCGAGACCCCAAAGAACATGATCGGGGTCGGTTTTTACCAACCCCTGTTTTGCGATCGCCGGTAATTAACTGTTTACCGGCAACAGCAAAAAAAAAAAAAAAAAAGCGATGTGTAATTCTCTGTTCTCTGATGTGATCGCACATCAGAGGACAGAGAAATAGGGGGATTCAGGGACCCTGTTATACTTACCGGTGTCCCTAGGTCCTCCTGCATCTCCTCCTGCCCGCTGGCTTCTTCAACCAGGAAGAAAATGGCGGGCGCATGCGCAGTTCGCCCGCCACGATCTGCCGGCTGGAAGCTAGATGAGTTGGGGCTAAAATTAGGGTTAGGGTTGGGGCTAAATTTATGGTTAGGGTTGGGGCTAAATTTAGGGTTAGGGTTGGGGCTAAATTTAGGGTTAGGGTTAAATTTAGGGTTAGGGTTGGGGCTAAAGTTAGGGTTCGAGGTGGGGTTAAAGTTAGGGCTAGGGTTGGGGCTAAAGTTAGGGTTAGGGTTGGGGCTAAAGTTAGGGATAGGGTTGGGGCTAAAGTTAGGGATAGGGTTGCGGCTAAAGTTATGGTTAGAGTTGGGGTTAGGGTTTGGATTAGGGTTGGCATTAGGGTTACGTTTGGGATTACGGTTAGGTTTGGGATTAGGGTTAAGGTTAGGGTTGGGATTAGGGGTGTATTGGGATTAGGGTTAGGTTTGAGGTTAGGGTTGAGATTAGGATTAGGGGTGTGTTGAATTTAGGGTTCTAATTAGGGATATGGTTAGGGTTGGGATTAGGGTTGTTTTGGGGTTAGGGTTGTGATTATCGTTAGGGCTGTGATTAGGATTATGGATCGGGTTGGGATTAGGGTTAGGGGTGTGTTGGGGTTAGGGGTGGAGTTAGAATTGGGGGGTTTCCACTGTTCAGGTACATCAGGGGGTCTCAAAACGCCGCAGCCAATTTTGACCTAAAAAAATCAAACGGTGCTCCCTCCCTTCTGAGCTCTGCCGTGCGCCCAAACAGTGGTTTACCCCCGCATATGGGGCATCAGCGTACTCGGGATAAATTGGACAACAACTTTTGGGTTCCAAATTCTCCTGTTACCTTTGTGAAAATAAAAACTTGGGGGTTAAAAAATCTTTTTTGTGGAAAAAAAATATTTTTTATTTTCACAACTCTGCATTATAAACTTCTGTGAAGCACTTGGGCATTCAAAGTTCTCATCACACATCTAGATAAGTTCCTTGCGGGGTCTAGTTTCCAAAATGGGGTCACTTGTGGGGGGTTTCTACTGTTTAGGTACATCAGGGGGTCTGCAAACACAACATAACGCCCGCAGATCATTCTATCAAAGTCTGCATTCCAAAACGGCGCTCCTTCCCTTCCGAGCTCTGCCATGGGCCCAAACAGTGATCCCCCCACACATGGGGTATCAGTGTACTCAGGACAAATTGGACAACAACTTTAGGGGTCCAATTTCTCTTGTTACCCTTGTGAAAATAAAAATTTGGGGGATAAAAAATCTTTTTTGTGGACATTTTTTATTTTTTTATTTTCACGACTCTGCTTTATAAACTTATGTGAAGCACTTGGGCATTCAAAGTTCTCACAACACATCCAGATAAATTCCTTGGGGGGTCTAGTTTCCAAAATGGGGTCACTTGTGGGGGGTTTCTACTGTTAAGGTAAATCGGGGGCTCTGCAAACGCAACCTAACGCCCGCACACCATTCTATCAAAGTCTGCATTCCAAAACGGCGCTCGTTCCCTTCCGAGCTCTGCCATGTGCCCAAACAGTGGTTTACCCCCACATATGGGTTATCAGCCTACTCAGCATAAATTGCACAATAAATTTTGGGGTCCGATTTCTCCTGTTACCCTTGTGAAAGTAAAAATTTTGGGGTGAAAAGATCATTTTTGTGGAAAAAATATGATTTTTTTAATTTTCATGGCTCTACATTATAAACTTCTGTGAAGGAGTTGGGGGTTCATAGTGCTCACCATACATCTAGATAAGCTCTTTGGGGGGTCTAGTTTCCAAAATGGGGTCACTTGTGGGGGGTTTCTACTGTTTAGGTACATCAGGAGCTCTGCAAATGCAACATGACGCCCACAGACCACCCCATCAAAGTCTGCATTCCAAGCGGCGCTCCTTCCCTTCCGAGCCCTGATGGGTGCCCAAACAGTGCCCCCCCTCCCACATATGGGGTATCAGCGTACTCAGCACAAACTGGTCAACAGATTTTGTGGTCCAATGTCTCCTGTTACCCTTGAGAAAATAAAAAAATGCAGGCTAAAAAAATCATTTTTGAGGGAAAAAAAAAGGATTTTTTTTATTTTCACGGCTCTACTTTCTCCTGTTACCCTTGTCAAAAAAAAAATTGGGGGGCAAAAATATCTTTTTTGTAGAAAAAATTCAATTTTTAATTTTCACGACTCTACGTTATAAACTTTTGTGAAGCACCTGGGGGTTTAAAGTGCTCACCACACATCTAGTTAAGTTCCTTAAGGGGTCTAGTTTCCAAAATGGTGTCGCTTGTGGGGGGTTTCCACTGTTTAGGCACATCAGGGGCTCTCCAAACGCGACATGGCGTCCGATCTCAATTCCAGCCAATTCTACATTGAAAAAGTAAAACGGCACTCTTTCTCTTCCAAGCTCTGCGGTGCGCCCAAACAGTGGTTTACCCCCACATATGGGGTATCGGCGTATTCAGGAGAAATTGCACAACAAAATTTATGGTTAAATTTCTGTTTATACACTTGTGAAAATAAAAAAAATGGTTCTGAAGTAAAATGTGTGCAAAAAAAAGTTAAATGTTCATTTTTTTCTTCCACATTGTTTCAGTTCCTGTGAAGCACGTAAAGGGTTAATAAACTTCTTGAATGTGGTTTTGAGCACCTTGAGGGGTGCAGTTTTTAGAATGGTGTCACACTTGGTTATTTTGTATCATATAGACCCCTCAAAATGACTTCAAATGTGATGTGGTCCCTAAAACAAAATTGTGTTGTAAAAATGAGAAATTGCTGGTCAACTTTTAACCCTTATAAGTCCCTAACAAAAAAAAAATTTGTTTCCAAAATTGTGCTGATGTAAAGTAGACATCTGGGAAATGTTATTTATTAACTATTTTTTGTGACATATCTCTCTGATTTAAGGGAATAAAAATACAAAGTTTGAAAATTGCAAAATTTTAAAAATCTTCGCCATATTTCCATTTTTTTCATAAATAATCGCAAGTTATATCGAAGAAATATTACCACTAACATGAAGTACAATATGTCACGAAAAAACAAACTCAGAGTCAGCAGGATCCGTTAAAGCGTTCCAGAGTTATAACCTCATAAAGTGACAGTGGTCAGAATTGTAAAAATTGGCACGGTCATTACGTACCAAATTGGCTCTGTCACTAAGGGGTTAAATTTCATATATTTCATGCAAAAGCGCTACAGAGTGCAACTTTATTTGTTAGTTAATTTATGTCAGCTTAATTTTTCAAACATCCTTTCATTTTTTTAGAAGGTTAAAATGGTTAAAATTCAGCAGTAATTTTTAATTTCTTCAAGAAAAATTGCAAACCCTATTTTGAAGTGACTTTAAGGAGCCTGTATTTCAGAAAACTTCCAGAAGTGATACTATTTTTAAATTGTCACCCCTTACATTATTAAAAAATGTTGTCAGTGAATTTGTTATCGTTTCATTTGCTCCACAGGAATTAACGTTAAGTTGAATTAAAAATCACATTCTCTTATATTGCTTTAGCTCCAAATGTTTCATTTTCACAAGTAATGTGAGAAAATAGACCCAACCCAACGCAATTTCCTATGAATGCGGCATACATATGTGGTCAAAAACTACTGTTTGGGCGCAAAGCAGCGCTTGGAGGAAAGGAGCACTCTTATTTTTGGAACACAGATTTGCCTGGAATAGAATGAGGATGCCATGTTGCATTTGCAGAGTCACTGGGGTGCCAAAATAGTAGAAATCCCATGTATTTAATCACTTCGGAAACTAGACCCCTCCAAGAATTCGTCTAGGGATGTGGTGAGTAATTTGATTTCACAAGTGTTTCACAGAACTTTAATATGAAAAATCATGTTTGCCTGTAGTCAGGCAGGACCTGAATGGTCAACATTCTTCATTCTCTCAGCTAGGAGAGAAAAAGGACAGTATCAGCCTCTAACAACACCATTTCATTAGATGTACGTGCACCCCTGAGACAATGGCTAGCCATGTTTTTGGTCTAAGCGGGACTGCGTGTCTTTTCTTTACAGGTTTTATATTTTCTTACTGCCACTACAGAGGAAAGATAGCTAACACATCCTCCTTTCTTTCCCTTCCTAGGTCCTTAATGACATGTAGAATACCTCCCAACCGTCCCGGATCCCGCAGACTGTCCTGATTTTGACAGTCAGCCCCGCGATCCCGGGAGGGACATTAGTTGTCCCGCACTACGCATTGGTTTGTTGCTGTTTTTTTTTATAAAAAGATTTTGCGTTTTTGTTTGCCTTCTTCCCAGAGCCATTTATTTTTTATTTTTTCATAAATATGGCCAAGTTGTACTTTTGAAAGTCACCATTGGTTTTACCATATAGTATACTGGGAAACCTGGGAAACAGGAAAAAAATTCAAATGCGATGAAATGGCAAAAAAGTGCAATTCCACAATTGCGTTCTGTTTTTTATCACATTCACTAAATGCTAAAACAGATCTGCCATTATGATTCTCCAGGCCATTACGAGTTTGTGGATGCCAAACATGTACAGGGTTTTTTTTATTTAAGTGATTAATATAAACTTGTAAAAAAAAAAGGAATCATTTTCTGAGACCTGTAGAGTCTCCATTTTTCCGGATCTGGGGTTGGGTGAGGGCTTATGTTTTACGCGTCAAGCTGACGTTTTTATTAATACCATTTTGGTGTAGATATAATGTTTTGATCTCCCGTTATTGCCTTTTATTGCAGTGCTGTGGTGACAAAAAAAAATGTAATTCTGGCATTTTGATGCCCTATGATGGATATATCTGTCATTGGGAGTTAACCCCTTCATGCTCCAGCCCTTTTTCGTTTTTGCGTTTTCGTTTTTTGCTCCCCTCCTTCCCAGAGCCATAACTTTTTTATTTTTCTGTCAATATGGCCATGTGAGGGCTTATTTTTTGTGGGACGAGTTGTACTTTTGAACGACATCATTGGTTTTACCATGTCTTGTACTAGAAAACGGGAAAAAAAATTCCTAGTGTGGTGAAATTGCAAAAAAAGTGCAGTCCCACACTGGTTTTTTGTTTGGCTTTTTTGCTAGGTTCACCAAATGCTAAAACTGACCTGCCATTATGATTCTCCAGGTCATTACGAGTTCGTAGACACCTAACATGTCTAGGTTATTTTTTATCTAATTGGTGAAAAAAAATTCAAAACTTTGTTAAAAAAAAAAAGCACCATTTTCCAAAACCTGTAGCGTCTCCATTTTTCATGATCTGAGGTCGGGTGAGGGCTTATTTATTGCGTGCCGAGCTGACGTTTTTAATGATACCACTTTTGTGCAGATATGTTCTAATTATCGCCCGTTATTACATTTTAATGCAATATCGCGGCGACTATAAAAAAGTAATTCTGGCGTTTCAATTTTTTTTCTCGCTACGCTGTTTAGCGATCAGGTTAATGCTTATTTTTCTTGATAGATTGGGAGATTCTGAACTCGGCGATGCCAAATGTGTGTAGGTTTGATTTTTTTCTATTTTTTTACTTTGGATGGGGCGAAAGGGGGGTGATTTAAACTTATATTTTCTTTTATTTTTTCATATTTTTAAAAACATTTTTTTTTTTACTTTTGCCATGCTTCAATAGCCTCCATGGGAGACTAGAAGCTGGCACAACTCATTCGGCTCAGCTACATAGCAGCGATCATCAGATCGCTGCTATGTAGCTGAAATGCAGGCTTGCTATGAGCGCCGACCACAGAGTGGCGCTCACAGCAGGCCAGCATCAGTAATCATAGCGGTCTCAAGGACTTCTATGGTTACCATCCTAATGCATCGCTGACCCCCAATCATGTGACGGGGGTCGGCAATGCGCTCATTTCTGGCCCGATGGCTGGAAGCGGTAGTTAAATGCCGATGTCAGCGTTTAACAGGTTAATAGCGGCGGGTGAATCGCGATTCCACATGCCGCTATTGCGCGCACATGTCAGCAGTACATAACAGCTGACATGTCGCGACTTTGATGTGGGCTCAGCGCCGGAGCCCACATCAAAGGGGGAGACACGACATACTAGTAGGGGGCATGTCGTGAAGGGGTAAATATAACACAAGTCTATGCCAACAGAATCCCTGTTTCTATTTCTCCTCGCAGAACCGATTAACTGTCTCTCAATAAAAATCCTGCACAAACCAGTTTCAGTATATGATAAGCTATGGCCTAGATAAACCAAGCCGTTGCTAACTCTTAGGGATTATGACGGATATCAGCTAGAAGAGTATATCCCAATAGATTAAAACATAACCTTTACTTAGAGTATTAAAATGGAACAAACAATATATAACAACTAATAAAGTGCTCACGCCGAAAACTGTGCTCAAGATAAAAAACTGGTTTGGTCTCACCAATTGTGGACGAAGGATCCCCGCATGAATGAATAGGGTAATCCTGGGGAGGGTCCCACCAGTCGGGTAATAACGGGGGACAGGGACCTGTCTGTAATCCCCTGTCGTGCCCCAGCAAAAACTCCTGTCCTTACAAGGACAGGCCCAAGTATGCCCTACTATGGACACCCCCCACCAAATATGATGTAGTTGACGCCTCCCTACGCGTTTCTTCACCAATAATGGTGATTCATCAGGGGAGATTTTTTCATGGCCAAACAGGCCTAGACGTAACTTCAAAAGTCCATGAGTCAAGTCCACTTAAGCATCCAAACACATGAGATATACGCAGTGGCTGTATATCATCCTGAAAATGGGTAATCTCATGTGGCAGTCCACCCTGGTAAGTGAGTCAGCCAAGAGTGGCATCTACTATCTCCTTTTATATGTGGCAGATCAGAAGTACCTCCCCAACAAGAGGATCCATGCCAAACATAACATGCCCCCATCCGGTTCTAATAATACTGCTTACCGGATCCTTTTGCGCTCCATCACTGGAACGCACGCTGCCTGCCCATGTGCTCCATGGCCGCCCGCCACCTCCCCCGTGCGTCTGGCGCAACCGGAAGTGCCGACGCCATATTGAATACCTCACTTCCGGTACGCCGCTACTGTTGTGCGTTCCAGGCATGACACGCAAGCGGCTACAGACAGCCAGGCGCAAGAGGATGACAAAGTTGTATCCGTCAGACTCCGCTGGTATGAAGCGCTACGGGTGTGTAGCCAGAGTAGTTATAGGAACCCAGACACCTAGTGTTGGCAAAATTTATACATCTGGAGCGCATTCATTGTATATGTATATACCGCTAGTGACTCGAACGCAATAGAATATCAGAACAGATAATTGTCATTCAAACTAAACCATGCCATGTATACGCAGGATAATGAACAGGTCATCTATAAAAATATAGAAGTACTCCGTTTGCATAGGCTGGAAATGTCCAGACCAAATAATATGCTATAGATACATTCCTTATTATGCTAAGATGCATACATAAAGGAGGCACATCTAAAATAGTGTTCATATCCCCTAGGCAAAGGGGGACAGTGATATAGATATCACCATTATAACATTATACCATTATAACAACGAACAGTGTGCTGCTCATGTATTCCTTCATGTCAAGAAGTGTCCAGACATAAGGATAAAAGAGCAAAATCTAGACAGCACACATTTCCGTCATACAGGAGAGAATAGTGACATACGTATCACCACATCGGCGCTATCCAGAGGCGGGCATAAATGACGTATCAAGGCTGCTGCATAATACAAAAGGGGCAGGGGGATGGGGCCGGTAATATAAAGAAAATAGCCACTTGAATAAGAAGAAATATCAACAATAATGCCACATAGAACTCAAATTATAAAGTTTGTTCAAAATGTATTGAAGTACCCCTCATATCTGGAAATTCACCTGGTATACAAACAAAATCCATAATCTACCGAGACCAGAAATATAGTAGAAAGAGGGGGACAATACGCAGAGTAATAACCCTGCATATAGAATTGCAAATGTTTTGTTTATTACGGCTGGTTCCATAGACTGGAGGTCCGAACACTATTAATGAAAATACCAATAAATGTTCTAAATATAAACCATTTAGGAAAAAAGGGGGGAATAGTATACGAGAATATTTTAAGCAGAAAGAGGAGTTTGAGGTGGTGGAGCGCAAAAGGATCCGGTAAGCAGTATTATTAGAACCGGATGGGGGCATGTTATGTTTGGCATGGATCCTCTTGTTGGGGAGGTACTTCTGATCTGCCACATATAAAAGGAGATAGTAGATGCCACTCTTGGCTGACTCACTTACCAGGGTGGACTGCCACATGAGATTACCCATTTTCAGGATGATATACAGCCACTGCGTATATCTCATGTGTTTGGATGCTTAAGTGGACTTGACTCATGGACTTTTGAAGTTACGTCTAGGCCTGTTTGGCCATGAAAAAATCTCCCCTGATGAATCACCATTATTGGTGAAGAAACGCGTAGGGAGGCGTCAACTACATCATATTTGGTGGGGGGTGTCCATAGTAGGGCATACTTGGGCCTGTCCTTGTAAGGACAGGAGTTTTTGCTGGGGCACGACAGGGGATTACAGACAGGTCCCTGTCCCCCGTTATTACCCGACTGGTGGGACCCTCCCCAGGATTACCCTATTCATTCATGCGGGGATCCTTCGTCCACAATTGGTGAGACCAAACCAGTTTTTTATCTTGAGCACAGTTTTCGGCGTGAGCACTTTATTAGTTGTTATATATTGTTTGTTCCATTTTAATACTCTAAGTAAAGGTTATGTTTTAATCTATTGGGATATACTCTACTAGCTGATATCCGACAAACCAGTTTCAGCCAGAGTCATCAAGCAGCTGCAGGGGAAACAGTGTCTTCCTGTGGCCGGTGATTAGTACTGCAGACAACAATATCGTCAATTCTACATTAATAATAAAATAGAAACAGCAGCTGCAAATTACAAGCAAACGGTTAAGGTAGGTGATGGTCAGCGGCATATTCCCCAACACCTCACATGAACACATCCTCAGAGCTCTATTCCTCAAGTAATCAACCTTTCCATCCATATGACTTAGTGTGAACAATTGACCCAACTGAATGAAGAACCTGTATTGGAGAATTGTGATGTTGGAGCTGAAAAACTGGCAAGAGGCTTCATTACCAGAAGAATTAGCCTTTACTAATGTACATAAAATTCATAAGATAAGAGTAAATGACTGTTGAAGATGTGTCTGACCTGTACGACCTCAGCTAGAAATGTTTGACTCTGAAACACGCCTCTGGAATAACAGGTTGCTGCCTACGTGCATGTATATGAACTTTTAGGATTAGCCTTTGGCTAAGATCAAGTGTAGGATTAGCAGAAAATTTGAAGGCAATAGTAGAGTCTGGTATTTTGACTCAATGAAATGACAAGTGTCTGTTATCAACAAATTTGCGGAGGTGTATTCTTGCTTGAACAAAGTAGATTTTGCAGGACCTCAGAAGAGTTCTTGATGCTCATTATGCCTGTAAAGGGTGCAAATGTAGGAAATTCAAGATCATTATTACCTTCCCCAGGAGATTGATAAACAAAGATCACTCCAAGAACATGGTGTATAAAAGTCTGCGAGGTCATAAAGGTACCTGAGTCTACCACCAGAAGGATACTGAACAACAATGGTGGGATTGCAAGAGCCTAGCTACTGCTCTCCAAAAGGAATATATCTGCCTGCCTGTCTGTTAAAGATCGCCTGGATAAGCAAGGCTATTGGAACGATGTTTGTGGGCAGTTGAGGCCTTATTCATACATCTAAAAGAAAGAACCTGGCACTCAACTTAATGCTTGTGAGATTTTAATCGTAGTAGCCAAAACGTTTCGGTCCTATATCTGGACCTTCATCAGTTACGTACTATGATGAAAAAAGTAAATGACTGTAGTGTCATATAAGGCACAGCATGGTCTGCATCTGGTATTTGCGCAGATAGGTTTAGGCACACAGAATGGACTTATTCACGGTGATAGGTGCTGTGCTTGTGTCCAGACACGGTATCCCCGCTTGTCGGATACCGTGTCTGGACACAAGCACAGCACCTATCAGCGTGAATAAGTCCATTCTGTGTGCCTAAACCTATCTGCGCAAATACCAGACGCAGACCATGCTGTGCCTTATATGACACTACAGTCATTTACTTTTTTCATCATAGTACGTAACTGATGAAGGTCCAGATATAGGACCGAAACGTTTTGGCTACTACGATTAAAATCTCACAAGCATTAAGTTGAGTGCCAGGTTCTTTCTTTTAGTATCACATGGTGTGGGAACCTACCTGGGCACCACCAGTAGTAGTGCACACGGCTTTATCTTTGATTATTCATACATCTGTGACTTTTTTCACATCTATTGATTATTGTTTTTCATCCATTTGTCATTTATTATTCTCATATGACAATTAAAAATTAGTTAAAGTACAAGTATGCAATGTGGCTGTGAGTGTGGTTTGCCAATCAGACAGGACAAAGTTTTTATTTTTTTCATGCTTTTCTGATTTAATTGGCCAGCTCCTGTAAAAAAAATGTTAATAATGAATAATGTATTACAACATGTGAAAACAAACAAACCAGAAATACACTTTAACTCTTTTCCAGCATGGCGCTCTCGTTATTTCCTCCCCATCTTTTATGAACTGTAACTATTTCACGTCTCCGCGGTCCACATAGCCATATGAAGGCTTGTTTTCTTGCGGGGCGAAGTGTAGTTTTGTAGATTGTAGCCTAGAATGACACCATTCAATACACTGAAGACAGAAAAAAAATTCCAGGTACGATTCTATTGTGCAAAAAAAAAAAAAGTTTTAATTTTCCCCTTACCTTGAGGAAGCCACAAGTGGTGTGGCGATAAAGCATGGGGTCTTTGGTCCCCATCAAACTTTCTGCCTTATTTTAGGTTCTCCTTATATATCGATTACAAAAATATTTTTTGTTTTGTTTGGGCTAATGTTAATAGGTCTTTTTTTACCTATTACATTATTATTCCTGATCTCAACTTCTATTATATGACTACTTTATATGGCATTATTGTGCATGATAGGTCCTTTTTCTATTCAGCTACATTGGCTATGATTATAGGCAGATAACGGGTGATAGTCATATTATAGACATATGTTTTGTGTGTGTACATTGTATATCTATATACACACACACACAAACATGCATACATACAGTACAGACCAAAAGTTTGGACACACCTTCTCATTTCAAGATTTTTCTGTATTTTCATGACTATGAAAATTGAACATTCACACTGAAGGCATCAAAATTATGAATTAACATATGTGGAATTATATACTTAACAAAAAAGTGTGAAACAACTGAAAATATGTCTTATATTCTAGGCTCTTCAAAGTAGCCACCTTTTGCTTTGATGACTGCTTTGCACACTCTTGGCATTCTCTTGATGAGCTTCAAGAGGTAGTCACCGGAAATGGTCTTCCAACAATCTTGAAGGAGTTCCCAGAGATGCTTAGCACTTGTTGGCCCTTTTGCCTTCACTCTGCGGTTCAGCTCACCCCAAACCTTGTCGATTGGGTTCAGGTCTGGTGACTGTGGAGGCCAGGTCATCTGGCGTTACCCCATCACTCTCCTTCTTGGTGAAATAGCCCTTAAGCAGCCTGGAGGTGTGTTTGGGGTCATTGTCCTGTTGAAAAATAAATGATGGTCCAACTAAACGCAAACCGGATGGAATAGCATGCAGCTGTAATATGCTGTGGTAGCTATGCTGGTTCAGTATGCCTTCAATTTTAAATAAATCCCCAACAGTGTCACCAGCAAAGCACCCCTACTGTTAGGGGTCGAGTTCCCGCCTCTGCACAGGGGGAATCTCAGGCCATCTCCGCTGCGGTCTCCCATTCTTCTCCTGCCACAGTGGAGCCTGCTCAGCGGAGACGTCGGTCCCAGCATCTCGCTCAGTCTGACTCTGTACAGAAAGCTACTGCTGCTTTCCCTGCTTCTGCCATTGGAGTCAGTGCTGGGCAGCGGAGAGCAGACGCTTCTGGGACTAAGTCCTGCTTTTCTTGTTCTGAGCATGCCCAGAGTAAGATCTCTCAGTGGAGATCGAGCGTCACATGATCAGACACTGCAGCTAAGGCCATTGGTCCTTCAGGAAGGTCCTGTAGGTGCTCATGCTCTGTGGCAGCCTCTCATTGGTCCTTCTAGGAAGGTCCTGTACGTGCTGCAACTATTTAAGGCTCGCATGGCCGCACGGCCATGCGCTAGTATTGTTCTATGTTGTACTTTGCGCCAGTGAGGTCACGTATGATAGTGTTCAGGGACCCGGCTGAAATAAGCCCCTAGAATGCTGGCACCTCCGGCGAGGAGTTTGTGTGTTTGAGTATTCAGGGACCTGGCTGAAATGAGCTCCTAGAATGCTGGTACCTCCGGCGAGGAGTTTTGTGTGCATGCATGACCACTGACTGCTCTCGTTTGGGTAGTTAGCCTGTGCCACTGTGAAGGTTAACAGGGTGCAGTGCTTTGAGTTCACGGCTACTCTGTGAAGTAACAGAGGTAGCTCATACCGCTATTTAGTTCCGCCATTTGCTAGCAGCAGGTTCTCCTGCACGGTGGACCCCGGGCTGCAAACGCATATATTATAATAAAGTCTCTCTATTCATTTGGTGCGTTCCGCTAGCCCTAACATAATACTAGCGCCAGGGTCTGGCTAGTAAATGGCGGACATTCAGCAATCTTTGCGGTATATCCAGCAGCTGGAGGGTAGGTTAGCGGCTCTCGAGAGCTCAACCTCAGCTGTGGATGTTACCGCAGTTGCTGTACAGGCTGCTAGCGTGGCTGCAGCAACCCTGTCCACTGCCACCCTTGTTCCAACATTATCTCGCCTTCCGCTGCCAGAGAAATTTTCTGGAGACAGCAAGTCCTGTAGGGGATTCGTGAGTCAGTGCTCTATTCACCTCGAGCTCCTGGCTGCACGTTTTCCCACAGAGCGAGCTAAGGTGGGATTTATTGTTTCCCTCTTGTCGGACAGGGCGTTGGAGTGGGCTACACCGCTGTGGGAGCGTGGTGATCATGTGGTGCAGAGTGCTCCGCTGTTCCTGAGCACTTTGAAACAGGTCTTTTTAGGACCTCGAGTCACCCATGACACGGCGCTCCAACTGCTGGCATTAACTTAGGCTGAGTCCTTGGTCAGCCAATTTGCCGTCCACTTCCGTACTTTAGCTTCTGAGCTGGAGTGGTCGGATAAAGCCCTTATCCCCATATTTTGGAGGGGGCTGGCTGGTCACGTTAAGGACGCTCTGGCCACTAGGGAGATTCCTGCCACACTGGAGGAGTTAATATCTGTCTCCACTCGTAATGACCTCCGTTTTAACGAGCGGAGGTTAGAGCGAGCTCAGTGTAGGCAGAGGTTTCGGCTGGCTCCCACCTTTGCCAAACCTTTGGAATCTCTGGTCCTGGTTCCTGAGTCACATGTGGCCATGGAAGTGTCACATGAGGGATCTATGTCCCGGACCGCTTGTGCACTCAAGGTCTGTCATGTTTGCCAGCAGTCAGGACATCTTGCCACCAGATGTCCCCAGCGGCCGAGGAAACGTCAGCGTCTAGTGGTAGTAGGTGGAGGCACACTAGACACGGCGACGTTTGCCTCCAAATTGTCCTTTAAGGGGACAATAATTATTGGCTCATCCACCCACTCGGTAGAGCTCTGCGTGGATTCTGGGGCGGAGGGCAATTTTATGTCTTCAGCCTTCGCCCAACGTCACGCAATACCCCTGGTTATGCTAGCTCAACCAGTAACGGTACGAGTGGTGAATGGGTCGACACTGCCCTCACAGATAACACACCAGTCCATGTCGCCATCCCATGAGGAGATTATATCTCTGCTCGTCATTCCTGAAGGAATTGATGAGGTCCTGTTTGGGATACCATGGCTACGGTACCACTCTCCTCATATCGAGTGGTCCTCAGGCAGAATTTTGGGTTGGGGTGAATCTTGTGGGGGTAGGTGTCAGAGGTTGCTACAACAGAGATACCCGCAGATCTATCCTCTCTCCCCAAGCAATATTGGTCTTATGCAGACGTTTTCTCCAAAAAGGCGGCAGAGACCCTTCCGCCCCATCGCCCCTATGACTGTCCTATTGATCTCTTACCTGGTGCTGAGCCTCCCCGGGGTCGAGTTTATCCGTTACCTCTCCCGGAGACAGAGGCCATGTTGAGAGGGTTCATCAGGAAGTCAGTGTCACCTGCTGGGGCTGGGTTCTTCTTCATGCAGAAGAGTGGGGAACTGCCTCCATGCATAGACTACAGGGGTCTTAACGCCATCACCATTAAAAATAAGGATCCTTTGCCCTTGATATCTGAGCTCTTCGATAGGCTTCGAGGAGCAAGGGTGTTTACTAAACTAGATCTGCGGGGTGCTTACAACCTGATTCGCATCCATGAGGGGGATGAATGGAAGACGGCTTTTAACACCAGGGATGGGCACTATGAATATCTAGTGATGCCCTTCGGGCTCTGTAATGCCCCAGCTGTTTTCCAAGACTTTGTGAATGACATCTTCCGGGATATGCTCACCACCTCGGTCGTAGTATATCTGGATGATATTCTCATCTACTCTCCAGATATTGACTCCCACCGGAGAGATGTTTGCAAAGTCTTCGACCTCCTACGGGCAAACTCCCTCTATGCCAAGTTGGAGAAGTGTATGTTCGAGCAGGAGTCCTTACCTTTCCTGGGCTATATCATCTCCACCCAGGGATTGGCTATGGATCCTGCCAAACTACAGGCTGTGATGGACTGGAAGGAACCCCATTCTCTTAAAGCGGTGCAGCGCTTTATGGGGTTCATTAATTATTATCGTCAGTTCATTCCGCACTTCTCAACTTTGGTAGCTCCCTTGGTTGCCCTCACCAAGAAGGGGGCAAATCCCAAATTGTGGTCTGAGGAGGTCTCCAAGGCCTTTAACTCCATAAAGACACACTTCGCTAGCGCTCCCATCCTACATCGCCCCGATGTAGATAAGCCATTTATCATGGAGGTAGATGCCTCATCTGTTGGTGCTGGAGCAGTCCTCTTCCAAAAGGATGCTCAAAGTCGGAAGCATCCTTGCTTCTTCTTTTCAAGGACCTTCTCACCAGCAGAGAGGAACTATTCCATCGGGGACAGGGAGTTGCTAGCCATGAAGTTGGCCTTCTCGGAGTGGAGACATCTCTTGGAGGGAGCTCGTTTTCCATTCCAAGTCTTCACAGACCATAAAAATTTGGTGTACCTGCAGACAGCCCAGTGGTTAAATTCTCACCAGGCCAGATGGTCCTTGTTCTTCTCCCAGATTAATTTCACCCTCCCTTTTCTTTCTGGGGAGAAGAACATTTGTGCCGACGCTCTCTCTCGCTCTGTTGTGTCATCTGTGGAGAAGGAAGAGGAGCCTCGGCTTATTGTCCCCACTGAGAGCCTGAGAACCGTGGCCCCGGTTTCGCTAGAGTCTGTGCCTCCGGGCAAGACTTTTGTACCATCCAGTTTTGTGACCAGAGGTTCTCTCTTGGGCACACTCGTCCAGGGTGGGTGGACATTTTGGTTCCAAAAGGACATCTGAGTTACTGGCAAGGACATACTGGTGGCCGCTTATGGCTCGTGATGTCGCAGACTATGTTCGGCCATGTGTCTCTTGCGCCAAGAACAAGTCCCCTCGGCAACGGCCAGCTGGGTTGCTTTATCCTCTGCCGGTGGCAGACAGGCCCTGGGAGATGGTCGGGATGGACTTTGTGGTGGGCTTACCCAAGTCTCGTAACTGCACCATTATCTGGGTGAACACCGATCATTTTTCCAAAATGGTTCATTTGGTGCCTCTTCCACGGCTACCATCTGCACGGGCTCTGGCAGCCTTGTTCATCAAGCATATCTTTCATTTACACGGTATGCCAGACAAGATTGTCAATGACCGGGGTCCCCAGTTTGTGTCTCGATCCTGGAGGGAGCTTTGTCGTCTACTCAGTATTGAGTTAAATCTCTCCTCGGCTTATCATCCCGAGACGAATGGGTTGGTTGAGAGGGCCAATCAGACTCTGGTCACTTATTTGCGACATTTTGTTTCTGCCAGGCAGGATGACTGGGCATCCTTGTTACCGTGGGCTTAGTTTGCCCTTAACAACGCTGTAGCCGACTCCACCGGTCAGACTCCTTTCCTCCTTAATTACGGCCAACATCCGCGGGTTCCTGTGCCTATGCCCGTGTCCTCTGCTGATTCCAGGGTGGCAGACTGGGCAGTGGAGGCGCGAGACATTTGGGACCGCACTCAGGATGCTATCCAGGCCTCCAAGGAGAGAATGAGGTCCTCCGCCGATGCACATCGGCGCCCTGCCCCGACCTTTGCTCCTGGCGACTTAGTGTGGCTTTCCGCCCGTAACATCAGGCTGCATGTTGAGTCCACTAAGTTTGCACCTCGCTACTTAGGTCCCTTCAAGGTCCTCGAACAGGTTAACCCTGTGGTCTACCGTCTAGCCCTTCCTCCACACCTAGGTATCACCGACACCTTTCATGTGTCCCTCCTTAAGCCTATATACATGTCCTGGATTTCTGAGTCATCTGCCGGGACATCGGGTTCATCTATGGACGATTACGAGGTGAACGCTATTTTGGGGTGCAAGGTGGTTCGCGGCAAAAAATGTTATTTGGTGGACTGGAAGGGTTACGGTCCTGAGGATAGGTCCTGGGAGCCTGCTGAGCACATTTGGGCTCCGCAGCTCATTGCTGCTTTCGAACGTAGCGAGGCCCAAGGAGGGGGGGGGCTAGGGGGGGTAATGTTAGGGGTCGAGTTCCCGCCTCTGCACAGGGGGAATCTCGGGCCATCTCCGCTGTGGTCTTCCATTCTTCTCCTGCCGCAGTGGAGCCTGCTCAGCGGAGACGTCGGTCCCAGCGTCTCGCTCAGTCTGACTCTGTACAGTGAGTTACTGCTGCTTTTCCTGCTTCTGCCATTGGAGTCAGTGCTGGGCAGCGGCGAGCAGACGCTTCTGGGACTAAGTCCTGCTTTTCTCGTTCTGAGCATGCCCAGAGTAAGATCTCTCAGTGGAGATCGAGGGTCACATGATGAGACACTGCAGCTAAGGCCATTGGTCCTTCAGGAAGGTCCCGTAGGTGCTCCCGCTCTGTGGCAGCCTCTCATTGGTCCTTCTAGGAAGGTCCTGTACGTGCTGCAACTATTTAAGGCTCGCTTGGCCGCACGGCCATGCGCTAGTATTGTTCTTTGTTGTACTTTGCGCCAGTGTGGTCACATATAATAGTGTTCAGGGAAGAATGGATTCAATGAAATTTCAGCAAATTCTTGATACAAATGTAACACCATCTGCAAAAAAGCTGAGGTTGAAAAAAGGATGGCTTCTAGAAACCGATAATGATCCTGAACACAAACCAAAATCCACAATAGACTATCTCAAAAGTTGCAGGCTGAAGGTTTTACAATGTCCCTCACCGTCCCCTGTTCTGAACATAATTGAAAATCTGTGGCTAGACCTCAAAATAGTAGTGCATGCAAAACGACCCAGGAATCTCACAGAACTGGAAGACTTTTCAAAGGAAGAATGGATGAAAATCCCTCAAATAAGAGTTGAAAGACTCTTGGTTTGGCTACAAAAGCATTTACATGCTTTGACACTTTTAATAGGGGGTGCTACTAACCAAGCAGGGTGCCCAAACTTTAGCATCAGACAATTTCCCTTATTGTCATTTTTAAAATGTAAAAGATGAAAAAATATATTTTTTACAGGATATCCCTACTGACAGCACCATGGAGGGAGTTCTCATCCTCCTTGCAGGGACAGGAAAAGCACACAAGGTTAAATTGCCCCACCCCACCCCAAGTCCCTCAGTTTTTTTTCCTGTCCCTGCATGGAGAGGAGCACAGCTTACCTGCAGGGCTCAGGGGGATCGTGCGGCTCGTCCAAATCCTTCCCCGTGGGGAGTCCCTCAACCCCAGAGACCAGCGAGCAGATGGGCTCCTGGGTTAAGTCGCTCTGCCCGGTGGGAGGCAGATGGAAAATCTGGCCAACAGAATGGGAGCTGAGCCAGGAGGTGTTTCAGTACCTGTGCCATCGCTGGGGTACTCCTCTAATAGACCTGTTTGCGACCAGGAAAAATTCAAAGTTGCCAAGCTTCTATTCGCTCAATCCCTTGGATATCCCAGAGGTGTTAGATGAACTGAGTCAGAGATGGGACAGGGCCCTCTCTTACACCTTCCCACCGTTAGCACTCATTCCAGCTGTCCTCAGGAAAATTCAGGAAGATGGGGCGAAAGTAGTTCTGATTGTCCCATACTGGCCGAAGAGAAGTTGGTTCCCACTGCTGTGAGCTATGGCAGTAGAAGACCAGATCATGCTTCCTCAGAGGGAGGATATTATCCACCAGGGTCCAGTCTTCCATCAGAACCCAGAAGGGCTTCACCTTTCGGCTTGGATCCTGAGAGGGACATCCTGAGGGCTTGTCAGACCAGGTCATAGCTATGATCCAGGCTAGCTGGAAACCAGTTACTTCTGCAATATACTGCAAGATTTGGAAGAGATTCTGCTCGGAGGGTGGCAGGTTCGACTTTTCGGCAGGGGCTCCGGATATCCCAGGTGTCTTAGATTTCCTTCAGGCCAGGTTTAATAAGGGACTTAAACCCAGTACACTAAAGGTCCACATTTCTGCATTGAGCACATACTTTGACTACCCCTTGGTGACTTACCAATGGATAAGGTTTGTCAGAGCAGTTCAGAGATTACCGCCAGCAATCCGACAAACTAAGCACCCCCGGGATCTAAACTTGGTCCTTAGGGCCCTATTTTATTATTATTATTATTTATTTATATAGCACCATTAATTCCATGGTGCTGTACATCAGAAGGGGTTACATCAAAATACAAATATCACTTACAGTAAACAAAACTAACAACGACAAGCTGGTACAGAGGGAAGAGGACCCTGCCCTTGCGGGCTTACATTCTACAGGATTATGGGGAAGGAGACAGTAGGTCGAGGGTTGCAGTAGCTCCAATAGTGTTGAGGTGGCCGTGTGGTCTATGCAAGGAACCCTATGTCCCAGTGGAGCAGATGCCCATCTCAGTCTGGACATTAAAGACGGCATTCCTTGCGGCCATTACCATGGCTAAAATGTGTAGGGGAGATCCAGTCCCTTTCTACCCGGGACCCATATCTTCAAATTTGGGAGGATCGTATAGTCTTAAAATTGGACCACTCCTTTGTACCCAAAGTAGTATCATGCCAGAACTTGAACCAAGAGATTGATCTACCCTCGTTTTGTGAGAACCCCTCAAATGAGAAGGAGCGGGCCCTCCATATGTTGGATGTTAGACGAGCAGTAATCGAATACCTAGAGGCCACTCGTGATTGGAGACCATAACTTATTTGTCCTGTTCGGGGGTAAAAACAGGGGGAGGAAAGCCTCTAAAGGGTCCATCGCTAGATGGATTACCACCGTAATTTCCTTAGCCTATCAAAAAGAAGGTGTCAGCCCCCCGGAAAACTTATGAGCCCACTGCACTAGAGCTGTGTCAACTTCCTGGGCTGAGAGAGCAGGTGCCTCAGTATACCAAATCTGTAAGGCAGCAACCTGGACCAGGCTCAACACGTTCTGCAGGCATTATAAATTAGATGTGCTATCTGTCCAACAAACGGCTTTTGGGAGGAAAGTCCTCTAGGCAGTATTCCCACCCTGATGTGGTACTATAGTATTCTACATGGTGCTGTCAGGAGGGACGTCCTGGAACATAGGTATTAGACCTGCCGGTAATTATGTTTCCAGGAGTCCATCCTGACAGCACGGTTAGTTCCCTCCCTGATTGTGCTATGTCATATGATGTAACATGATACTGTCTAATAAAAGTATTATTTGCATTCAGGGGTGGATTAAGGGTAGCCAGGGCCCCGGGCTGTTCAGACACTGTGGGCCCCCCGGTCATGTGATTTTGTAAGCCACCATCATAACACGGTAGACACTTTTGGCCGGGCCCTACTCTACTGTAACCTATTAAATATTTGTTAAAATATGCAATACAATTTAGGTATATTTTGATTTATTTTTAAATTTTTAAAATGACCAATAATATCACATACAAGGAATAAATACCACCGCACCATGACCAAACCACATATTACAACCACAGTGATCAAATAATATCACATACAAGGAACAAATACCGCTACACCATGTCAAGACCACATATGACCACCACATGGTGACCAAATAGCACATACAAGGGACAAATACCGCAACACCATTTCCAGACCACATATTACCACCACATAGTGACTGAATACTACAATACTGATCAGTGATAAAAAAAAACAAAAAAACACAATACTATCACCATAAGTGCCAGTATTCACAGGAGATCTATACTTAGTATGCAGTGTCTGTGTAGAGGTTATACAGTGATCACCGGTGACATTATACACAGGACCTCTGTATATAGTATACAGTGTATAGTGTCAGTGTATAGGTAACACTGACTCACCAGTGATGTCTCTAGGTGAAGTCCTTCATCTTTCATCCAGCACAGACCGCCATAATTTCTTCCAGCCAGGGCTCGTTTCTGCAGGAAATAACACAGTTATCTAGAGATCCGCTTGCAGAACACATTACTTAATTTTTCCCAACTTCTACATTACACCACATGAAGAAAAAAGGTGACATAGTGTCACTGCACAGTAACAGGACCGCCCCCCCCCCCCATTTAAAACAATATACTCAAAAAATAAAATAAATACATCACTGCAGTAATAATATCCCTTAATTAGCCCCTATGGTAATAATATTCCCCATCCTGCCCCGTGTATCTCATTCCTGGCTCCAGCCATATGTTCTCGCATCCTGCCCTCATGAGTATCCATTCTACCCCATATGATCTCCCCATCCTGCCCCATCTGTCTCCATCGTATCCATCCTGCCCCATGATCCTATCCTGCCCCATGTCTTTCATTCTGCCCCGTCTCCAATCATGCCCCGTATCTACATTCTGCCCATGCCTCCAGTCCTGCCCCCAGTGTGTCCAGCATATTGCCCCCAGTGTGTCCAGCAATCTGCCCCAGTGTGTCCAGCATTCTGACCCAGTTTCTCCAATATTGCCCCCAATCTGTCCAGCATTCTGCCCCAGTCTGCCCAGCATATTGCCCCCAGTGTGTCCAGCAATCTGCCCCAGTGTGTCCAGCATATTGTCCCCAGTGTGTCCAGCATATTGCCCCCAGTGTGTCCAGCAATCTGCCCCAGTGTCTCCAGCATATTGCCCCAGTGTGTCCAGCAATCTGCCCCAGTGTCTCCAATATTGCCCCCAGTCTGTCCAGAAATCTGTCCCAGTGTCTCCTCTCCAGCATTGCCCCCAGTGTGTCCAGCAATCTGCCTTAGTGTGTCCAGCATTCTGCCCCAGTGTGTTCAGCAATCTGCCCAGTGTCTCCATCATATTGCCCCAGTGTGTCCAGCATTCTGCCCCAGTGTCTCCAATATTGCCCCCAGTCTGTCCAGCAATCTGCCCCAGTGTGTCCAGCATTCTGCTCGTGTCTCCAGCATTCTGCCCCAGTCTGTCCAGCATATTGCCCCCAGTGTGTCCAGCATATTGCCCCCAGTGTGTCCAGCAATCTGCCCCAGTGTCTCCATCATATTGCCCCCAGTGTGTCCAGCAATCTGCCCCAGTGTGTCCAGCAATCTGCCCAGTGTGTCCAGCATTCTGCCCCAGTGTCTCTAATATTGCCCCCAGTCTGTCCAGCAATCTGCCCCAGTGTGTCCAGCAATCTGCCCCAGTGTCTCCAGCATATTGCCCTTAGTGCATGATCCAGCAATCTGCCCCAGTGTCTCCAATATTGCCCCCAGTCTGTCCAGCAATCTGCCCCAGTGTCTCCTCTCCAGCATTGCCCCCAGTGTGTCCAGCAATCTGGCCATTCGCAAAGAAAAAAAAAAAAACGAGTTCTCCTCACCTGTCCATGCTCCAGCGGCGAGCTCCCTCCAGCAGCTCGCACTCGCCGGCGACTGACAATGTCAGACGCCGGCGACGTGTGTGCTGCGCCTGCAGCCGACTTCAGCTGCCAGCGTCCAATTGGCTGGCGGCTGTTGTTAACTATTGACGTGCAGGCGCGCGCCCGCACGTCAATAGGTGAAACTGCCGCAGCGCCGGTAGGGGCCCGGTGAGCAGATGAGACGGGGCCCAATGAGGGCCCCCTCTCTGCCCACCGGGCCCATACACCAGTCAGGGTAGTAATGCCCTGACTGGCGGCGGGCAATCTGAGCGGTAGCTAAGGGCCCCCCCACACCACTGGGCCCTGGGCTACCGCCCAGATTGACCCTGTTATAATAGGCCCCTGTTTGCATTATCCATAATTTGGTACTTGTTAAAACACTGAGGGACTTGGGGTGGGGTGAGGCCTTTTAACCTCTTGTGTGCTTTTCCTGTCCCTCCAAGGAGGAGGAGGATGGACTGTCAGGATGGACTCCTGGAAACTTAATTACTGGTAGGTCTAATACCTACTTTTCATAAAACAGAAAGGAAATGTGTCATCTGCAACTTTAGCCCTTTTAGAGATCATTTAATTTTCTACGTGCTTAACTGTTCACAATAACAGTAATTTTGACTAGAGGTGAGCAAACTTTTACATGCCACTGTATACAATATGTATATATATATATACAGTACAGACCAAAAGTTTGGACACACCTTCTCATTTAAAGATTTTTCTGTATTTTCCTGACTATGAAAATTGTAAATTCACACTGAAGGCATCAAAACTATGAATTAACACATGTGGAATTATATACTTAACAAAAAAGTGTGAAACAACTGAAAATATTTCTTATATTCTAGGTTCCTCAAAGTAGCCACCTTTTGCTTTGATGACTGCTTTGCACACTCTTGGCATTCTCTTGATGAGCTTCAAGAGGCAGTCACCGGAAATGGTCTTCCAACAATCTTGAAGGAGTTCCCAGAGATGCTTATCACTTGTTGGCCCTTTTGCCTTCACTCTGCGGTCCAGCCCACTCCAAACCATCTTGATTGGGTTCAGGTCTGGTGACTGTGGAGGCCAGGTATTCTGGCGTTACCCCATCACTCTCCTTCTTGGTGAAATAGCCCTTACACAGCCTGGAGGTGTGTTTGGGGTAATTGACCTGTTGAAAAATAAATGATGGTCCAACTAAACGCAAACCGGATGGAATAGCATGCCGCTGCAATATGCTGTGGTAGCCATGCTGGTTTAGTTATGCCTTCAATTTTAAATAAATCCCCAACAGTGTCAACAGCAAAGCACCCCCACACCATCACACCTCCTCCTCCATGCTTCACAGTGGGAACCAGGTATGTAGAGTCCATCCGTTCACCTTTTCTGCGTTGCACAAAGACATGGTGGTTGGAACCAAAGATCTCAAATTTGGACTCATCAGACCAAAGCACAGATTTCCACTGGTCTAATGTCCATTCCTTGTGTTCTTTAGCCCAAACAAGTCTCTTCTGCTTGTTGCCTATCCTTACCAGTGGTTTCCTAGCAGCTATTTTACCATGAAGGCCTGCTGTACAAAGTCTCCTCTTAACAGTTGTTGTAGAGATGTGTCTGCTGCTAGAACTCTGTGTGGCATTGACCTGGTCTCTAATCTGAGCTGCTGTTAACCTGCGATTTCTGAGGCTGGTGACTCGGATAAAGTTATCCTCAGAAGCAGAGGTGACTCTTGGTCTTCCTTCCCTGGGGCGGTCCTCATGTGAGCCAGTTTCTTTGTAACACTTGATGGTTTTTGCAACTGCAGTTGGGGACACTTTCAAAGTTTTCCCAATTTTTTGGACTGACTGACCTTCATTTCTTAAAGTAATGATGGCCACTTGTTTTTCTTTACTTTGCTGCTTTTTTCTTGCCATAATACAAATTCTAACAGTCTATTCAGTAGGACTATCAGCTGTGTGTCCACCAGACTTCTGCTCAACACAACTGACGGTCCCAACCCCATTTATAAGGCAAGAAATCCCACTTATTAAACCTGACAGGGCACACAGGTGAAGTGAAAACCATTTCTGGTGACTACCTCTTGAAGCTCATCAAGAGAATGCCAAGAGTGTGCAAAGCAGTCATCAAAGCAAAAGGTGGGTATTTTGAAGAGCCTAGAATATAAGACATATTTTCAGTTGTTTCACACTTTTTTGTTAAGTATATTATTCCACATGTGTTAATTCATAGTTTTGATGCTTTCTGTGTGAATTTACAATTTTCATAGTCATGAAAATACAGAAAAATCTTTAAATGAGAAGGTGTGTCCAAACTTTTTGTGTGTACTGTATATATACACAATAAACAAAACTTCCTTCTTGTCCCCAATGAGGGTGGTCTTTTTTTTGTCCTTTCTCATTCTTGGGTTCTCTACCAGTTCTGTGCAAGGTCTTGTTTCCAGCATTGCTCTTTTATGGACAGACAGTTCAGATGTTGCTCCTGCGATCTGTTGTAGCCATTTTTCCAACTTAGGGGTCACTGCTCCAAGTGCTCCTATCACCACTGGAATCACTGTTGCTTCACCTTCCACATCTTCTCCTGTTCTCCTTTGAGGCCCTGTTATTTCTCCAGCTTCTCATATTCTTTCTGATGTTGCTATCACTTGGCACTGCCACATCTATTATCATTGCTGTCTTCTGATTCTTGTTTATCATCACAATGTCTGGTTGGTTAGACAAAACCTGCTTATCCGTCTGGATCTTGAAGTCCCACAGGATTTTAGCCCTTTCATTCTCCACCACTTTCTCTGGGGTCTCCCACCTGGACTTAAGGGGACTTAGCCCATATGCTGTGCAGATGTTCCTGTATACAATCCCTGCTACTTGGTTGTGGCATTCGGTATATGCTATTGCTGCTTGCATCCTGCCACTATGCGTTGCACTGTTTCTGAGGTTTCTTTGCATAGTCTGCACCTTGGGTCTTGTCTTGTGTGGTAGATTCCTGCTTCTATGGATCTGGAACTTAGTGCTTGCTCTTGTGCCGCTATGATTAGTTCCTGTGTGCTGTCTCGGAGTCCCGCTTTCTCCTGCCATTGGTAGGATTTCTCCATGTCAGCCACCTCCATTATCTGTCGATCATACATCCCATGCAGCGGCTTGTCTTGCCATGGGGCTTCATGTTCTTGTTCTTCCTTCCAGATCTGTTGTTGTTGCTGCCTTAGGCTTTCCCTCAGTATCTCATCTTTTGGTGCCATTTTCTGATGTATTCCTGGATACTCCTGGTGTCATCGTGATGGTGGCTTGGATCCTTATCAAGCCTCGACCACCCTCCTTTCTGTTGGTATAAATTCTTTGGGAGTTAGACTTATGATGGTGATCTCTATGCATTGTGAGGAGCTTTCGTTTTTTCACATCTGCAGCTTCAACTTCTTCTTCTGGCCAGCACACTATGGCAGCAGGATATCTGATAACTGGCAGGGCATATGTATTGATGGCATGGATTTTATGCTTCCCATTGAGCTGGCTCTTCAGGACCTGTCTTACCCTTTGATGTTAATTGGAAGTTGCTGCTTTGCTTGCCTCCACATCATGGTTACCATATCCCTGTGGGATTCCCAGGTACTTGTAGCATGTCTGTACATCTGGTATGTGCCCTGCTGGTAATTCCACTCCATAAGTCTTTACTACCTTGCCTCTCCTTATTACCAACAGGGAGCACTCCTCCAGTCCGAAGGACAATGTCTTCGCTGTAGATCCTTGTCAAGTGGATCAGTGAATTGATGTCTTGTTCATTTTTCGCATACAGCTTGATGTCATTCATCCATGTACAGGAGGTGGCTGATGGTGCTTCAACTCTGGAACTTGTATCCATAGCCCCATTGAGTTTCTGTGGAAGGTTCTAATTTCCTGTTGACATTGTAGAGAGCCAAGCATTCACAGATGCATGTGTGTGGCACTGAGTCATAGGCTTTCCTGAAGACAATCCAGGCTGTGTTGAGATTGGTGTGCCTGGATCTTGACCGACTGCCCTATCTACTAGGAGCTGCTGCTTAGAGCCTCTGGTGTCGGTCCCAATGCCTTTCTGAGCTGGATTCATGTACTGGTTCATATGGTTCTGTAGCTTGGTGGCTATGGTGCCTGAAAGGAATTTCCATGCTGTTGTAAGGCAGGTTATTAGGCGGTAATTGGCTAGTATAGTGTAATGGTTAAGTACGTTTCTCTTAACGTTTTGTTAGAGACAGATGCTGATTGAAAAACACAGCCAGTCAAAGAAGGTGACCTGACTTATTAAGTAAGAGTACATCATATGTTGTGAAGGGGTTAAATAGCTATGCACATAAGCTCAATGTATATCTGATGAAAGCATAAAACAATATATGATGAGAGCCTTTGTGACAGGTCACAATATAATGAAATACACCACAACATAATTAATGCAGTCATAAATCACAAGTATACAGGACTCTGCAACCTACTAGAAAATATTCTTTTATTGAGCAGGTAAGACAAGGTAAGACAACAGGCTTATGAAAAAAGTGCATCTTTATTACTTTCAGTGCATTTATCTGTCTCTTTGGTGAGGTCCTATTTTATATCTGACCCTGAGTTATAAATGAACAGTCTATAGCCAAAATTCACAGTTCGTTAGTAATGAACTGTTAAGCTAGGTATATACAAGGCAATCCAAACTGAGGTGGATTGGGTGGTATAGCTTCATACTACAGATCGTGCCATAATGTAATGCTCTGTGTGGCACTAGATCAAGCATGTCGATGCCAAAGACTTAATGATTAGCTTTATCCAAGATTTTGTGTCCTCTTATAGACTCTAGGTGCTGTCATGTGATTTTCTATAAATGAGAAATAAAATAAAGTATCAGATTTTTAGGCTTAGTGGGCTGCAGAAAGTATAGATTTATTCGCTCCACATCCTATGCCACCATCACAGCTGAAATCTTACACTGTATGGTACATTTAAGTAATTCATTGCTTAGCTTAGACTTCTCTATAAGAAATTCATCAATGCTAAAGTAAAATAATTTGTGCAATAAATATATTAATTTTATGATATTACTCCTTAAAACAATCAGGCTATTATTTGTGACATCGAAAACTCCCGTGACATGTTTAAATATACAGAAAAGCCCAGTGCACTAGTCATTAAGTACTGGAAACCAGTGACATCTATGAGAAATGTGATGTAGTGGTTCTTATGGAGCGATTCTATAAATACTGTAATGCATACAAGGTCAATACAGACGTGAGTCATCACAATGATAAAGAGACAACACCTTGGCACAAAGATCAAATCATGTCCAGAAAACTCTTGTAAAAAGTCAGAGCCAGTTCCTTGCAACCTGTATCCATGTGGCTTCTATACTGAACAAGAAGGCTCAATGGTCAAAAGTAAAAACTGCAAGAGATTTGCAAAAAAAAATCTGATTTCAAAAAGTCATTTTCAGAGGACACATTCATTTTAAAAATGAAGTCTGTCAGTGCAAAATGACTGTTGAATCCAAGCACAGGTGTTTGGTGCACCATTGACATGGCCAAATAGTTCAGTGAACGATGGCGCCTACTTGATTTCCTTCCACCTCCACTGGATTGATATCTCTGGCTTTACAGGAGCAAGAAGAGGATACATTGAAAACAAGTAGGTGGGAAGGTGGTCAGAAATGTTGGGCAACCAAGGGTACACCAAGCAGATTCCCTATCAATTAAAAGTATTTAAGCATTGTGGCCCGAGCCATGAGGGGGCTGTTTGATGAAGGTAACCTTTTTAGTTCTGCTAGTTAGTTGTGCCTCGTTAAAATTGAAAAGCATCAACCTCACCTTGGGCATTGCCTTAATGTCCAACCTGCCCAGAAGTCCAAGCAGAGCTACTTTGTATTCTGGAAGATTGCTGGCAATAATAGATGCCAACACTTCATGTTTCCTCCAGCACTGGAGCAGGGATCGTCCATATATACAATATTAGTAAGCAAAGAATCCGATCAGGAGTTCCCCTCATTCAGAACCACTGATGGTCATCTCTGCCAAAGACTATTAAAATGAAAAAGAAAAGTTACCCAAACAGGAATTCCCAAATTTAAATTCAAAGATAGAACATATATAAATATACGATTTCAGCAATTTTCTAAAAGCAGTTGTGCAAGAAATTCCTTGGTGTCTTGAATCCCAGAAGAAACCTCCGTGCCATCCTTTGTCACGTATGTTCCAATCAAGTAGAGCTTTCGATCTTCGCAGATCTCTGACAGTGCAAGGGCATCATGAATCTCAGGGATATGATGTGCATGCTCCAGGTCCTATGGAAAATTCAAGAAGGTTCAACATAGGAAAATGATGCCACAGTGAAAAAATGTCTTCCATAAGAAACCCAACAGCAATGCTGGCATGTTATTTGGCTCCATCTCTTTATATTTAGGACATTGAATCCATTTGAGCCCTGAAGTAATGAGTCCTTTTCCCAAAGTAGTCATTTATAGTAGATGTGGCTGCTCCAAATTACCGGTAGTTTTGTTGTGTTATTTAATAACTTTATTTTTAGTTGTTTCATATTTGATTATATATCAGAAGGATATAAAATTGATGCCAATGTTGTTATGTGCCTAGGACAGTGATAATTAAAAATCTATTGATTTGAGAAAATGGCTAAATTTGCATCTTTATGGTCAGGGAAAAGCACACCAATCAAAATCAGGTATTTGGGCTAAACTTTTCTATAATTTTATTTTCGATTACAATTTTCCATTGTGGCTGCCAATACATGCACTGCCCATAGTGTACAGTATACCCAGCACTCACTGATGCAGAGAAGGTAATAAGGCGCCTCTGCCCACATGGGGAGTCAGACTGTCTTCATCTGGCTCTGCCCTTCTGCAAATGCACCAAAATTATGGCCCAACACATTAAAGGGGGTGCTCACTATCCGGACAACACCCTTATAAAAGTAGATGCTACTGTAAAATAAAAATACCAGATCCCTCCCGCGTTAGCGCTGGATATCGCAGGGCTACCATTACATTATTATGCCACGTGAGTCCTGCAGCCAATCAGGGGCCACTATTGGGCTGACAAGCAGAAGAAAAGAGTGCACAGCAGTCCAATAATTGACGCTGACAATTATGCCACATGAGCCCTGCAGCCATGTCAATGGCATCACTAGAACGTTGCTGGTGGCGAATATCTGTTATTTAACTGTTTCAAGAGGGACCATTTAATTTATAAAAGGGGTTGTCCAAGCGGTAAGCAACTCTTTTAAGATGTAGGCTGATCAATGTCCGATACATTCAAGTGTTAACCCCTTCATGACAAGTGACGTATGTTAACATCATGTGCCGTGTCCCGGACTTTGATTTGAGCTCAGGCGCCCACATCTTTCCCTGTACACGACAGCTGATTTAATCAGCTGTCATGTGCCTTTAACAGCAGTGGATGGATTGGACCTCCATCCACTGCTGTTAACCAGTTTTATCCCGCTGTCAATCTCTGACAGTGGCATTTAACACGCACCAGCCGGAATCGAGTCATTCCGGACCGCCCATCAAATGATCGCAGGGCACCGATTTGTTGCATTTTCAGCCAGGGGTCTGCAGAAGACCTTCATGCCTGTCATTACGACACCTCTGTGAATGCCAGCTCGTGGCCGGCGTTCATAGGACATTGTGATTTATGCTATACATAGGTGTGTTGAAGCCCTGCTATGTACAGCACAAGTGATTGGACGATCGCAGCATCAAGTTTCCTAAGGAGACTAATAGAGTAAAAAGTATGAAAAAAAAACTCAAACAAAAACAAAAGTTCAAATCACCCCTCTTTTGCCCCATTGAAAATAAAACAATTAAAAAAAATACACATATTTGGTATTGCTGCGTTCAGAAATGTCCAATCTATAAAAATATAAAGTAAATTCATCCGATTGGCAAACGGCGTAACAAGGCAAAAAATGAACGCCAGAATTACGTTTTTTTGGGCTGCCGCAACATTGCCATAAAATGCAATAAGAGGCGATCAAAACATTGTATCTATCCCAAAATAGTATCAGTAAAAACGTCAGCTCAGGGCGCAAAAGCTGGGAGAAACTGACGTGAAAACGCCAAAGTTTTGTGCATATTGAGTCGAAATTTTGCGACTTTTCATACCAATTTACGCCAGAATTCTGGTAAAATTGCATTGATGAATTGGGGTCCATGTGTATTATTCTGAAGAATTTTACTTAACAAAAGCCCACAATTGATGAATTGGGCAAATACTGTTGTTATTATTGTATGAAGTCAGCTATATGTTCTGAATAAATGGAGATTAGAATAGAATCTTCAGGCCGTCTGCTCTCCTTGAACTAGTAAATGGAAACTTGTGCCTTAATAAACCTTAGTTATCAGATGAACTGTACAATAATGAAGACAAAATAGTATAAAGAAAAGAGGGACAGACTTCCAGATACCCCTTGTACCCTCTTGTTCTCAGATAACATTATGCTTGCGGTTCAGTCCGTGTTGCAATGGCGGCAAAATGCACTAATATGTGATGTCTATGGACCCGAATTTTCTTCCCCACACTATACGTTTCATTGTGCCGATGATTTATTTTTTCCACTTCATATTCTCAATGCCGTTATGAGGCTATATGAAATATTGAAAATCAGTTGGTGCATTTTACAGGACCTTTTCACGTTGGTACTCTCAATACATAGAAATCAATACCTGTTTATTAGCAAGTACTATCAGAGGAAGGATAGAGTCTTGCTGGATCAGCTGATGAAGATGGCTTTTAGCAAGCGGAAGACGACCATGATCTGCAGAGTCCACCACAAAAATAACAGCAAATGCTCTGGAGAGGTACATCTTCCAATAAGGACGAAGCTGCTCATTTCCTCCAACTGTGGGACAAAACAAAAGTTCCTGTTTAGCTTGGGGTGCCAATGCTAATGAAGACAGTATCCCAAAGAAACCCCTACAATGACAGCCCAAATCTGCACTTTCTCAAACAGGAACCGGACTGCGGAAATTTGGCTTCCATTTGAAAAAAAAAACCTGATGTGCGTGTCTGAGATATTAGAAGGAGTGTCACTGGTGCAAGGACAGTTGTGAATAGTGAGGAAATGATGAAACAGATTAGTGCTAAACAAAGAAAAATAAAGGCACCAACGTTCATCAATATACCAGAAACCCATGAAATAGCCGTCAAATGGACGTTCCTTTGACAGCTAAGACTACAGATTCCTCCATGGACTTGAACGTTCTTCCCTGTGAAGTGCTGTGTTTTCAATGGGGAGAAAGGAGAAAGGTGCTGAAAGACACTTCTGGCAGCAGATTCTCTCTTAACTATAAGAGGATTGGGGAGTTGAAGTTTCACCTGCCTGGTCCTTCTTAGATGATGTTGGGCGAGAATCAGGAGGCCCCATATGCATCAAATGGTAAGTGGTTCGGCTGACTTTCATCTAATGGGTACAGGGGCTTTTAGTCTAATGATTTCCTGAAAGAGAGGTAGGAAGGGCTTCTTTTCATCCTACTTGATAAAGGGAATTGATGGAAATCTAGAATCCTTAAGTAGCAGATCTACAAAAAGAGAAATTTTGTCATGAAATTGGGGATTGTTGGTGAATAGTGATAAAGGGAAGCTGCCATCTGCAGGCAGCATGAATCCGATCCCCAATGCACAATTAGTCAGGTATATTATCTTCCAAAATGCAGAGGAAGTATGGCTAGAAGATTTGGCTAGGGACTATAGGCACACTAGTCCGGCTCTGCCCCAGCGGACTTTTCCCAGTACTGCTGCAGGTGATTGACAGGTCTCTCGCTATGGAAGATCACCTCTAGCAGTGCTGGTCTCCGGATGATTCTTTACAGTATATTTCATCTGAAATGCAGGAGACTTTCACAGCAAATACACCTGGCTGTAATCGTGCACTTAGACTCGGATTCATGCTGCCCATGGCTTGGGTACGATGACTCAGGAGACCGATTCCCTTTAATCCTAAAGCCCTTGGCTAGGATATTTCTATAGACGGTTAGTGCAGGAACTCCTTGCCCCTGGTGAAGGAAAGCCTGGTTTTGGCTTACATAACTAGTTAAATCTTTAAACTTACTTTCCAAAAACTCCATTTTAGAATTGCCATTGCTGACGCACATTGCATTAACTCCTTCCGTAGGTGTTGTGAGAACTTTTCCTTTATTGGTTGCAATGGAGTTCAAGATGCTTGTCTTCCCAGATCCATCTAATCCGAGCACTAAAACCTGCCTGCAAGGGGCATGTTTTTCCTACAAAAGAAGCAAAACCAGTCAGTAAAGAGTTAGCTCTTAGAAATGAGAGCACACGTCTAAACAGCCATAGTCACTTATGTTATATACTCTGCCTATAACTACAATCCACTGACCCGCTTTCAGAAGTATACCCTACTTTTTAGGCAGCAAATGTCAGATCCAGAAATATTGTCATAGTGATAATCTCCAGATTTTGCCTCCTCTTTGCAGAAAGTGAGGCGGAAAAGCTGTCCAAACAATGCATGGCTACGCAAGTTCGTCCATCTTTGAGTTTTGGGAAGAGCGGAGTCTGGCTAAATTGCTGTATTTACTGCCCCATTTCATGTCTGTCATTAGGAAAGGCCCGTATCAAATATGCAAACTATTTTCCCTGGCACAGATTCCAGAAAATAATTCTAATAGTACATAAAGAAAATGGAAGAATCTACAAATCCAACCCCATTCACTAGGGAGCATTTTTCCTATTGTATCTTCCTATCAGGTAGAGGATTAGTTTATACACTGTGACTTGTACATAACTGCACCATAAAAGACTACCAGGGGATAAAGGAAATACAAATCTGTTATGTGTCAGAAGCAGTGGAATCACTTTGATGTTCACCTTTTAGGAGGTACTAACCCAAGGTGTGCATACATAAGTACAAGAATGCGGTGGAAGACCCCTCCACAACATAAAGAGCACCATTAATGCTAAGAAGAAAAACGTTACCATTCTTCTCTCCATTCCTTGGCCAATACATTCATGACCAAATGATTCGTTAATAACAAGGAAGGATGGAAATGTGGTGACGTAGTCAATGGCAGCTACCATTAATAACATTTGGCTAATACACTTAAATCTAATCCAGCTCTGACCTAAAAGCAAGCACACCTTTACGTACGTTCACTGGGCATCATGTTAGCAGAAGAAAAACAGACGGAAAGGCATGAACGGTGAAATTACTAATAAGGAAAGATTAGTGGGAGATGAATAGATAGAAGATATAGACAGAACAGATAGAAGGATGGATGCAGCCTTGAAAAAAGGTGTGATGCATTATGTGTACTGGTGTTCCCTCCGATGGGGAAATAAAACGAGAGAAACTAGATTCAAGCCCAATCACCACTTCACTAATCTTATCAAGTGATCAGATTAAAGCAGATCTGTCACCAGACTTCACAACACAAACTGCATACATTATTAAACAGATCTTAGACTTGATGAGGCTGGTGGACTTACTTTGAGAATTAACATCAGAATGCCTGTATAATCCGGTATGAAAATTTTACTCCGACTCCACCCACCTAGCCTGATTGACAGCGCCTACGTTATCCTCCTGCTGCTGAGTACAAGCTGCATCTGTCAGGGGGGAGGGAGGAGACTGAAGACACTTAGACTCATTTAGCCATTTGGCTCTAAAGCTGGACTAAAACAATTATCTTAAAATCAGGATTAAAGAGGACCTTTCACCACATATTTCATACTGAACTGGACACAGGATGTAATAGTGGCTGCAGAGCATAATATATATATACACTCACCGGCCACTTTATTAGGTACACCATGCTAGTAACGGGTTGGACCCCCTTTTGCCTTCAGAACTGCCTCAATTCTTCGTGGCATAGATTCAACAAGGTGCTGGAAGCATTCCTCAGAGATTTTGGTCCATATTGACATGATGGCATCACACAGTTGCCGCAGATTTGTCGGCTGCACATCCCAAAGATGCTCCATACAAGGCAGGATGGATCCATGCTTTCATGTTGTTTACGCCAAATTCTGACCCTACCATCCGAATGTCGCAGCAGAAATCGAGACTCATCAGACCAAGCAACGTTTTTCCAATCTTCTACTGTCCAATTTCGATGAGCTCGTACAAATTGTAGCCTCAGTTTCCTGTTCTTAGCTGAAAGTAGTGGTACCCGGTGTGGTCTTCTGCTGCTGTAGCCCATCTGCCTCAAAGTTCGACGCACTGTGCGTTCAGAGATGCTCTTAGGCCTACCTTGGTTGTAACGGGTGGCGATTTGAGTCACTGTTGCCTTTCTATCAGCTCGAACCAGTCTGCCCATTCTCCTCTGACCTCTGGCATCAACAAGGCATTTCCGCCCACAGAACTGCCGCTCACTGGATTTTTTTTCTTTTTCGGACCATTCTCTGTAAACCCTAGAGATGGTTGTGCGTGAAAATCCCAGTAGATCAGCAGTTTCTGAAATACTCAGACCAGCCCTTCTGGCACCAACAACCATGCCACGTTCAAAGGCACTCAAATCACCTTTCTTCCCCATACTGATGCTCGGTTTGAACTGCAGGAGATTGTCTTGACCATGTCTACATGCCTAAATGCACTGAGTTGCCGCCATGTGATTGGCTGATTAGAAATTAAGTGTTAACAAGAAGTTGGACAGGTGTACCTAATAAAGTGGCCGATGAGTATATATATATATATATATATATATATATATATATATATATATATATATATATATATATACATTATTAATTTCTGCTCTCTGATGTGTAGATAATAGCAATCAAAGTATTTGGCCCCTAATGAGTTCATTTTCTTTAAGTCCAAGTGGGTGTTATCAAACAGTTTTCACTTGAGCCGTGTACTTTTTCTCCCTGTATGACGATGACCAATCTTATGCAGTTGAAACCAGAAGTTTACATACATTATATAAAAAGACACATATGCATGTTTTTCTCAATATCTGACATGAAATCAGATTAAACCTTTCCTCTTTTAGGTTAATTAGGATTACTAGAATTATTAACATTTGCCAAATGCCAGAATAATGATAAGAGAGAGAGAGATTTAAGGCATTTTATTACTTACTGCAAAGTCAAAAGTTTACATACACTAATATTACTATGCCTTTAAACAATTCTGGACTTCCCATATGAGGATGTCATGTGTTTAGAAGCTTCTGACTTTTTGGGGCAAATTCTGAGTTAATTAGAGATGCACCTGTGGATGCATTTTAATGCACAACTGAAACACACTGCTTCTTTGTGTAGCATCATGGGAAAGTCTCAAGAAATCAGCCAAGATATCAGGAAAAGAATTGTGGACTTGCACAAGTCTGGATCATCCTTGGGTACAATTTCAAGATACCTGAAGGTGCCTTGTTCATCTGTACAATTATATGCAAGTACAAACAAGATGGGAACGTCCAGCTATCATACCGCTCAGGAAGAAGACGGGTTCTGTGTCCTAGAGATGAATGTGCTTTGGTCCAACATGTGAACATCAACCCAAGGACAAAAGCAAAAGACCTTGTGAAGATCATGGTGGAAGCTGGTAAGATTGTTTCAATATCCAAAATGAAATGAGTACTGTATCAACATGGGCTGAAAGGCCACTCTGCCAGGAAGAAGCCATTACTCCAAAAGAAACATAAAAAGCCAGATTAAGGTTTGCAAATACACACAGGAACAAGGAAATTAATTTTTGGAGGCATGTCTTGTGATCTGATGAAACTAAAATTGGGCATTTTGGGCATAACAACCATCGTTATGTTTGGAAGAAAAAGAAAGAAGCTTGGAGGCCTAAGAACACCATCCCAACTGTGAAACATGGGGGTGGCAGCATTACGATGTGGGGTTGTTTTGCTGCAGGAGGGACTGGTGGTGCACTTCACAAAATAGATGGCAACATGATAAAAGATTATGTGTCAATACTGAACCAACATCTAAAGACATCAGTCAGGAAGTTAAAGCTTAAGCAGAAATGGGTCTTCCAAATGGACAGTGACCTGAAACATACTACCAAAATGGTAACAAAGTGGCTTAAGGATAACAAAGTCAATGTTTTGGGGTGGCCATCATAAAGCCCTGATCTCAATCCTATTGAAACTTTATAGGAAAAGCTGAAAAAGCAGGTGCGAGTAAGGCAACCTACAAACCTGGATCCGTTACATCAGTTTTGACAGGAGGAATGGGACCAAATTCCGAACAACTATTTAGAGAAGCATATCCCAAATGTTTGTCCCAAGTCATTCAGTTTAAGGGCAAAGGTAGCAAATACTAATGAAATGTATGTAAACTTTTGACTTTGCAGTAAGTAATAAAAATGCCTTAAAACATTCTCTCTCTCATTATTCTCACATTTGGCAAATATTAATACCGCAATTATGGTAATTCTAATTGACCTAAAACGGAAAAGGTTTATTCTAATTTCATGCCAGATATTAAGAAAAACATGCAGATGTGTCTTTTTATATAGTGTATGGAAACTTCTGGTTTCAACTGTATGTCTGTTGGATTGCAGTCTTGTATCAATCTCCGAAAGCCAAGGTCCAATTTTCCAGGTTACGAATTTAGGTAGACATATAGCAAGAAATCACATGCAACTCTGTGATTTAAATATATCAGCTCTTTGTACCTGCGTTAGAAAATTAGAATATGAAAAAAAAAGAAGTATGCAAAAAACAGTGATCACCAAAAAATATACAAAATTTTATTACAACATTATGGACAACATATGGGAAAACAAACAAAATAAAAAACATTTTAAAGAGAAACCAATTTTGGCCTACAAGAACCACATACCAACAACAGCCTATGATATTTCATTGATACAGGCAATGAAACAAATATGTAAACCAGATTTCATAGGTACACTGTGTGGAGTATACAAGATCCTAAATAATTGATGTCATACAAGATACTATGGTAAATATCACAAAAAAAGTACAAAGATAAGTGAAAATCCAGGCAAAACAGCAATTCAAAGAACAGCTGTGAACAATCCTTAGCACTTATTCAAGGTGAATGCCCCTATGCACCCAACATATCATCCATGACGGGAGTGGAACCCCATGCGTAGCCACACGAAGTGTCTTTCTCAGGGGTAGTTTGTCAAGTATGTAATATTTGGTGTCTGACATGGGGGTCTTGGTTAAGATATTAGACCCATGGTTTAAGGGTAGGGTTAACACTAGACAGCATTAACAAGCAATGAGAAATACTATTTGTTTATAATGTAACCTTGTTATATCGCATAATCTGCAATAGAACAAGTTTAAAAACCAACTTATGTCTGTTGTGCTGAACTTGTAATGGTTTCGTCAGGTGTCACCAGATGGTGGCGATACACGTTGGGCATCCGCGCTGCCTGCACTAGGACTCTGTTAGGTTGTATATTGTTTTTGGCATTACATGTGGTCCGGTATATGGAAGGGTCCATTCTCTGAGGCATATTTGTGGCCTGGACACCCTTCTCTTAGTGCCTAGACCTATTTGGGTGTGTTGTGGGTTATATACCATGTATTGTCTTGTCTGAAATAAAAAAAAAGACATGTTATATTCCGCTCTGCAGCCACTATTACATTGTGTGTCCAGTTCAACATGAAAAATTTGGTGAAAGATCCTTCTAAAGAGAAAACTAGTTAACCAACCAGTTATATTCACCATCCCACCTGCTTGGTTTCCATCTATCTCTGGCTCTATGAAGCCTCAGCTGTCAATCATAATAGAGGGGGTGGCGACTGATGGAAAACGAGCAGGTGGAAAGGAGTATATAAGTGGTTGGCCCTGCCGTGATGCATCGAGCAGCAGGACTTAGCTTGCCCAGTTATTCTGTGCTGTCAGAGTACCATTAAGGAAGACTTGTCACCTACAAAAACACTGCCTGCAGACAGAGTGGTAATCTGGAGGTAAATAGCGTTTTAATCCTGTTTGGCAGTGTAGCTGGATCAGCGGCTACAGGGAGAAAGTGAAGTTTTATTCTCCCTGCAGCTGCTCGCTTCCAATAGGGACAGGATAAGGAGCAACAGTCCCTACTATACAGTGTGATGTGATCAATCCCCTGCACCTGGACTGACTGCCTGCTCTGCACACATGCGTCAGTCAAAGCTGTTCTGTGCCCTCCAGTTATATGCCCCCTGTGATGTCTGTGCCCCCCAGCTACTCTTTATTGGCCCAAGTGGCAACGTTTCGGATCAATAACAGAACATTTCTCTGATATGGAACTGAAATGTTGCCACATGGTCTAATAAAGAGTCCACTGCTTAAAGGGATTGTCTCCCCTACTAGGACAACCTCGTCTTATACTAAATGTTGAGCCCTGATAAATTAATAAAGCCTATTCTCACCTCCTGTGCCTACCGATGCCGTTCCCACAGTGGCTGTGATGACCCCCAGGTGCTGTGATGTGGTGTTGTGACACGTGACTCCCGGAGTCAGCGCTGGTGTCCATTTGTCCATTTTTGGACAAACTGAACATGAAGAGGAAGTCCAGGATGAGCGGCTTGATCTCGGACTTCCTCTTCATGTTCAGTTTGTCCGAAGATGGAGACAGTGACACCAGCGCTGACTCCGGGCATCACGTGTCACAACACCACATCACAGCACCTGGGGGTCATCACAGCCACTGTGGGAACGGCATCGGTAGGCACAGGAGGTGAGAATAGGCTTTATTATTTTATCGGGGCCGAACATTTAGGGGTTTTCCTAGTAGTGGACAACCCCTTAAAGATTTGGTGCTACTCAGTTATGATATATACAGCCTGTTTGGTGTAAATCTAAGTATCTGTATATATACACTGCACAGTACCGCTTCTCCTGTCCTGTATATACACTGCACAGTACCACTCCTCCTGTCCTGTATATATACACTGCATAGTACCACTCCTCCTGTCCTGTATATACACTGCACAGTACCATTCCTCCTGTCCTGTATATATACACTGCACAGTACCACTCCCCCTGTCCTGTATATATGCACTGCACAGTACCACTCCTCCTGTCCTGTATATATACACTGCACAGTACCACTCCTCCTGTCCTGTATATATACACTGCACAGTACCACTCCTCCTGTCCTGTGTATATACACTGCACAGTACCGCTCCTCCTGTATATATACACTGCACAGTACCACTCCCCCTGTCCTGTATATATGCACTGCACAGTACCACTCCTCCTGTCCTGTATATATACACTGCACAGTACCGCTCCTCCTGTCCTGTATATATACACTGCACAGTACCACTTCTCCCTTCCTGTATATATACAGTGCACAGTACCACTCCTCCTGTCCTGTATATATACACTGCACAGTACCACTCCTCCTGTCCTGTATATATACACTGTACAGTACCACTCCTCCTGTATATATGCACTGCACAGTACCACTCCTCCTGTCCTGTATATATACACTGCACAGTACCACTCCTCCTGTCCTGTATATATACACTGCACAGTACCACTCCTCCTGTCCTGTGTATATACACTGCACAGTACCGCTCCTCCTGTATATATACACTGCACAGTACCACTCCTCTTGTCCTGTATATATACACTGCACAGGACCACTCCTCCTGTCCTGTATATATATACTGCACAGGACCACTCCTCCTGTCCTGTATATATACACTGCACAGTACCACTCCTCCTGTCCTGTATATACACACTGCACAGTACCGCTCCTCCTGTATATATACACTGCACAGTACCACTCCGCCTGTCCTGTGTATATACACTGCACAGTACCACTTCTCCTGTCCTGTTCTTGGAGAGGCGACATTGGTCTTTGGGAGGGTTAATATTGGTTTATTATTTTCAAGAATACTATGGGAAAATAACAAATATATATATTGGAGAACCCATTTAAATGGATAATGCCAAGCAATCCCCTTTCCCGAGAACTTTGTAGTTGCTGGGGTCCGACCCCTGGGACCCGCAAGATCTCTAGAATCGGCGCTCTAAAGAAGTGGTCGATCATGAACACTGCGGCGGCAATCACACATGGCTCTTCAAATAATGCCTTTAAGACGACTTGTTGAAGGGCACATCAAATATAGCAAAATCCACTGATCAGGCGTTGGGGGAGTTTTATAGTCTGTGGGTTGGTGGGGTTTGTGTGGCAGGGCTGCTTTTTTGTCCCAGTCCGGCCATGGACATCTCTGCTGCCATACTTTGTACTGGTTTTACTCCCTGCATATTGTAGGGTTCAGGTAGCAGTGCCATCGCCCTGTGTTGTTCTGTAGCCCTCATCCCCACACTGACTATATACAGTGGGCAACTAAAGTGTAGACAGCAGTTCCTTATGAATAGTAAAGTCAGTGGGTAAATGTGTCTACCTCTTTTACAATGGTATGGCCCAAATATGAGCTGAGGTAAAACATTGCCAGAAGCTAAGAGGGACCAAGCTTTCTTCTCTCTAACCTCTGACATGTCCATACACGGGCACTAATGCCCTCACACTTCCGCCAGTATGTACAGCCGTGCGTGGCAGTAGTTTTTCTAATAGTCTTATCACACCGGTCTGCCATACTTTCATGAGGAGGGCCGGGAACCATAGTTGACGTGTTGTAGTATTGAACTCCCATTTCCCAGCTTTGGAAATGCACCACCCACTTATGGCTGGAGAATTGGCAGTATTACTTGTCAGGATGTGACTTTCCCCACCAGGTGACTGCAGGGTTTAGAGGGGCACACTTCCATTTATAAGGGGTCGTCCCTGTCAGGCTGGGTTTACAGGAGCGTATTGCCATAAACACAAGAGGGTGCGAGTTCGGATCGGGATACCCTCCAAGGCTGGAGGTTGTGGTCTGTATACAGACCGTGAACTTCACTCTTGTGAACACAGCCTACAACTAAGGCTACTTTTACACTAGCGTCGTTTGGAATACGTCGCAATGCGCCGCTGTGGCAAAAAAACGCATCCTGCAAACGTGCCCGCAGGATTTGTTTTTTTGCCCATATACTTACATTAGCGGCGCATTGCGACGTATATCCATACGTCGCAAGCATCGCACACTCGAAGCGTCGGCACAAAAAAAGTTACATGTAATGTTTTTTTCGTGCGTCGGGACAGCCATTTCCGACTGCGCATACATGGCCGGAACTCCGCCCCCTCCTCCCCGGACTTCACAACGGGCAGCGGATGTGTTGTAAAACTGCTTCCGCTGCCCACGTCGGGCATTATTTTCACAACGGGCGTCGGCACGTCGGGCCAACACATAGCAACTGCCCCGTGCCGACGCTAGTCTGAAAGTAGCCTAATTCTGTAATGGTGCATTTCTAATTCACCTATATATTTTGGCATGGGGGGGCCCATTTGAAAGTTCCCACTGGGGCCCATAACTTTGTAGTTACGCCACTAGTGATAGATGATGTTTATGGGACAACCCCTTTAAAAATATTCATATTACATTAGCTCCCAGATCCAGATAGGTCATGAACATACAAAATCTTAGCTCCCATAGGCTTCTCACCTTATGCTTAATTTCAGACGATGAAACACTGCCGGTGAACCCCTTTTCCACAGGCAAATTGGATGACTTTGATGTCTCCTCCTCAGTCTGTAATGGAGCTGCTGCACTCTTCTTCTTTTCCTCCAGTATGATAGATGTGTCTGGAGCTGCTGCGCTCTTCTCCTCCGGTATTACAGATGTGACTGGAGCTGCTGCGCTCTTCTTCTTCTCCTCCGGTATTACAGATTTGATTGGAGCTGCTGCGCTCTTCTTCTCCTCCGGTATTACAGATGTGGCTGGAGCTGCTGCGCTCTTCTCCTCCGGTATTACAGATGTGACTGGAGCTGCTGCGTGCTTCTTCTTCTCCTCCGGTATTACAGATGTGACTGGAGCTGCTGCGCTCTTCTTCTTCTCCAATATTACAGATGTGATTGGAGCTGCTGAGCTCTTCTCTGGTATTGCAGTTGTGACTGCAGCTGCTGCGCTCTTTTCCTCCGGTATTACAGATGTGACTGGAGCTGCTGCGCTCTTTTCCTCCGGTATTACAGATGTGACTGGAGCTGCTGCGCTCTTCTCTGGTATTGCAGTTGTGACTGCAGCTGCTGCGCTCTTTTCCTCCGGTATTACAGATGTGACTGGAGCTGCTGCGCTCTTTTCCTCCGGTATTACAGATGTGACTGGAGCTGCTGCGCTCTTCTCTGGTATTGCAGTTGTGACTGCAGCTGCTGCGCTTTTCTTCCCCGCGCTCTCCTCCTGACATACAGGTGTGGTACCAGGGAGAACATTCTTGTCACTCCCTGCTCCCTCATGCTGGTCACCCGTTCTGAAGTTGTCTGGGATTTGTCCTTTCGGAGATGATACACCCTCCACACTTCCTTCCTCCTCCTGTACCTCTCCCTGCTCAGCACTCTTTTGCCCCCTCGCCGACAGGTACCTCCAGGTCACCAGGGCCACCCCTCCAGTAGCAGCCAGCAGAGCTGCGGGCAGGCCAATACTCCTGAATAGCGACATCCTCCAGAATACAAAGGGTTACATTCCACGGGCGACTGAGGCAGGCACAAGGAACTGTCCTAAATTATGGTTTAGTAAAAGGACCTTTGATGATGTCAGGACCATGTGACGAGACATGTGATGAGGGAGTTCCCATGTGTCTCCTCTGTCACAGTAATTTCTGTGATGGTGAAGTCCGTATGTGTGAATGGCGTAATTCTGTAGCAGAGCTGTGTGTGTCAGGTAGCAGCTGCTGAGCCCTCTCCTGTGTCTGGGCCGGGCATGTAGCAGAGCTGTGTGTGTCAGGTAGCAGCTGCAGAGCCCTCTCCTGTGTCTGGGCCGGGCATGTAGCAGAGCTGTGTGTGTCAGGTAGCAGCTGCAGAGCCCTCTCCTGTGTCTGGGCCAGGCATGTAGCAGAGCTGTGTGTGTCAGGTAGGAGCTGCAGAGCTCTCTCCTGTGTCTGGGCCAGGCATGTAGCAGAGCTGTGTGTGTCAGGTAGCAGCTGCAGAGCCCTCTCCTGTGTCGGGGCCAGGCATGTAGCAGAGCTGTGTGTGTCAGGTAGCAGCTGCTGAGCCCTCTCCTGTGTCGGGGCCAGGCATGTAGCAGAGCTGTGTGTGTCAGGTAGCAGCTGCTGAGCCCTCTCCTGTGTCGGGGCCAGGCATGTAGCAGAGCTGTGTGTGTCAGGTAGCAGCTGCTGAGCCCTCTCCTGTGTCGGGGCCAGGCATGTAGCAGAGCTGTGTGTGTTAGCAGCTGCAGAGCCCTCTCCTGTGTTTGGGCCAGGCATGTAACAGAGCTGTGTGTGTGAGATAGCTGCAGAGCCCTCTCCTGTATCTAGCCCAGGCATGTAGAAGAGCTGTGTGTGTCAGGTAGCAGCTGAAGAGCCCTCTCCTGTGTCTAGGCCAGGCATGTAGCAGGGCTGAGTGTGTCAGGTTGTAGCTGCAGAGCCCTCTCATGTATCTAGGCCAGGCATGTAGCAGAGCTGTGTGTGTCAGGTAGCAGCTGCAGAGCCCTCTCCTGTGTCTAGGCCAGGCATGTAGCAGGGCTGAGTGTGTCAGGTTGTAGCTGCAGAGCCCTCTCATGTATCTAGGCCAGGCATGTAGCAGAGCTGTGTGTGTCAGGTAGCAGCTGCAGAGCCCTCTCCTGTGTCTGGGCCAGGCATATAGCAGAGCTGTGTCAGGTAGAAGCTGCAGAGCCCTCTCCTGTGTCTGGGCCAGGCATGTAGCAGGGCTGAGTGTGTCAGGTAGCAGCTGCAGAGCCCTCTCCTGTGTCTGGGACAGGCATGTAGCAGAGCTCTGTGTGTCAGGTAGCAGCTGCAGAGCCCTCTCCTGTGTCGGGGCCAGGCATGTAGCAGAGCTCTGTGTGTAAGGTAGCAGCTGCAGAGCTCTCTCCTGTGTTTGGGCCAGGCATGTAGCAGAGCTGTGTGTGTGAGATAGCTGCAGAGCCGTGTGTGTGAGATAGCTGCAGAGCCGTGTGTGTGAGATAGCTGCAGAGCCGTGTGTGTGAGATAGCTGCAGAGCCCTCTCCTGTATCTAGCCCAGGCATGTAGAAGAGCTGTGTGTGTCAGGTAGCAGCTGCGGAGCCCTCTCCTGTGTCTGGGCCAGGCATGTAGCAGAGCTGTGTGTGTCAGGTAGCAGCTGAAGAGCCCTCTCCTGTATCTAGGCCAGGCATGTAGCAGAGCTGTGTGTCAGGTAGCAGCTGCAGAGCCCTCTCCTGTGTCTGGGTCAGGCATGTAGCATGGCTGTGTGTGTCAGGTAGGAGCTGCAGAGCCCTCTCCTGTATCTAGGCCAGGCATGTAGCACAGCTGTGTGTGTCAGGTAGGAGCTGTAGAGCCTCTCCTGTGTCTGGGCCAGGCATGTAGCAGAGCTGTGTGTCAGGTAGTAGCTGCAGAGCCCTCTCCTGTGTCTGGGCCAGGCATGTAGCAGAGCTGTGTGTGTCAGATAGCAGCTGCAGAGCCCTCTCCTGTGTCTGGGCCAGGCATGTAGCAGTGCTGTGTGTGTCAGGTTGTAGCTGCAGAGCCCTCTCCTATGTCTGGGACAGGCATGTAGCAGAGCTGTGTGTGTCAGATAGCAGCTGCAGAGCCCTCTCCTGTATCTAGGCCAGGCATGTAGCAGGGCTGAGTGTGTCAGGTAGCAGCTGCAGAGCCCTCTCCTGTGTCTGGGCCGGGCATGTAGCAGTGCTGTGTGTGTCAGGTTGTAGCTCCAGAGCCCTCTCCTATGTCTGGGCCAGGCATGTAGCAGAGCTGTGTGTGTCAGGTAGCAGCTGCAGAGCCCTCTCCTGTGTCTGGGCCAGGCATGTAGCAGAGCTGTGTGTCAGGTAGTAGCTGCAGAGCCCTCTCCTGTGTCTGGGCCAGGCATGTAGCAGAGCTGTGTGTGTCAGATAGCAGCTGCAGAGCCCTCTCCTGTGTCTGGGCCGGGCATGTAGCAGTGCTGTGTGTGTCAGGTTGTAGCTCCAGAGCCCTCTCCTATGTCTGGGCCAGGCATGTAGCAGAGCTGTGTGTGTCAGGTAGCAGCTGCAGAGCCCTCTCCTGTGTCTGGGCCAGGCATGTAGCAGAGCTGTGTGTGTCAGATAGCAGCTGCAGAGCCCTCTCCTGTGTCTGGGCCAGGCATGTAGCAGAGCTGTGTGTGTCAGATAGCAGCTGCAGAGCCCTCTCCTGTGTCTGGGCCAGGCATGTAGCAGTGCTGTGTGTGTCAGGTTGTAGCTGCAGAGCCCTCTCCTATGTCTGGGACAGGCATGTAGCAGAGCTGTGTGTGTCAGGTAGCAGCTGCAGAGCCCTCTCCTGTGTCTGGGCCAAGCATGTAGCAGAGCTGTGTGTGTCAGATAGCAGCTGCAGAGCCCTCTCCTGTGTCTGGGCCAGGCATGTAGCAGAGCTGTGTGTCAGGTAGCAGCTGCAGAGCCCTCTCCTGTGTCTGGGCCAGGCATGTAGCAGTGCTGTGTGTGTCAGGTTGTAGCTGCAGAGCCCTCTCCTATGTCTGGCACAGGCATGTAGCAGAGCTGTGTGTGTCAGGTAGCAGCTGCAGAGCCTCTCCTGTGTCTAGGCCAGGCATGTAGCACAGCTGTGTGTGTCAGGTAGGAGCTGTAGAGCCTCTCCTGTGTCTGGGCCAGGCATGTAGCAGAGCTGTGTGTCAGGTAGTAGCTGCAGAGCCCTCTCCTGTGTCTGGGCCAGGCATGTAGCAGAGCTGGGTGTGTGAGGTTGTAGCTGCAGAGCCCTCTCCTGTGTCTGGGCCAGGCATGTAGCAGAGCTGTCTGTGTCAGGTAGCAGCTGCAGAGCCTCTCCTGTGTCTGGGCCGGGCATGTAGCAGTCCTGTGTGTGTCAGGTTGTAGCTGCAGAGCCCTCTCCTGTGTCTGGGCCGGTGTAACAGGCCAGATTAACCCCCCTGCCCAGAATATACCCGGGGTTAAAGTGGCCTAGGCCAAATTATACCCCGGGAATATTCTGGCCTAGCCCAAACTAAACCCCGGGGTACAAATTGGACTAGTCCAGATTATACCCCTCCAGGTCAGAATATACCCCAGCTGCTGTAGATCAGATTTTTCAGCCTTTTGAGAACCATTGAATGATATAATCAATAATGGAGCACCAGGCAGCAAACGGGGCCCCAGGCAGCGCACAGGGCCCCAGGCAGCCCACAGGGCCCCAGGCAGCCCACAGGACTCCAGGCAGTGCACAGGGGCCTCAGGCAGCACACGGGGCCCCTGGCAGAACACCGGGCCCCTGGCAGAACACAGAGCCCCAGGCAGCACAAAGGGGCCCCAGGCAACACAGAGGGGCCTCAAGCAGCACAGAGGGGCCCCAGGAAGAGCACAGGGGCCACAGGAAGTGCACGAGGCCCCAGGCAGTGCACAGGGCAACAGGCAGCACAGAGGGGCCCCAGGCAGCAGAGGGGCCCCAGGCAGAGCACAGGGGCCACAGGAAGTGCACGGGGCCCCAGGCAGCGCACAGGGCAACAGGCAGCACAGAGGGGCCATAGGCAGCACAGAGGGGCCATAGGCAGCACAGAGGGGCCACAGGCAGCACAGAGGGGCCCCAGGAAGAGCACAGGGGCCACAGGAAGTGCACGGAACCCCAAACAGCGTATGAGCCCCAGACAGCGCACAGGACCCCAGGCAGCCCACAGGGGCCCCAGGCAGCCCGCAGGGCCCCAGGCAGCGCACAGGGGCCCCAGGCAGCACACGGAGCCCCTGGCAGAACAAAGGGCCCCAGGCAGCCCCAAGGACCCCAGGCAGCCCACAGGGGGTCCCAGATAGCGCACAGGGGGGTAGAGACAGTGAGCAAGGGGGTAAGAAATAGCGCTCAAGGGGGGGAACAAACAGAGCACATGTCCCCTGTGCGCTGTCTGGGACACACTGTACGCTGTCTGTGATCCCCTCTTTTTGCAATGTCTGGGGCCGTGCTGTTGAGTATATCACTCAATCCTGTAAGTCTAGCTTCACATTTGTTGTTCAGCCGTGCGCATGCGTACGCTCTCAGTGAAGCCTTGAGCACTGCTGCGCCCTGCCAGTTAAGCTCCGCCCACGTTCTTTTGACGGTGCTGCAACCCGCGGCGAAGGCAACAAGTTGGATTTTCTTGTGTTCACCGAATCGTTTAAACAACGCATGAGGACGCAAATGCAAACATCCGCAGGGCCTGCGTACCCAATGATAAAGATAGGGTACGCAGGCCGCATGCGTACCTGGGCGGAGCTTAACTGGTGGGCGCGGCAGTGGGTGGGGCTTCACTAAGAGCGTACACAGCCGTGCGCAAATGTGAAACTAGACTAAGATGTCTAGGGCCCCTGTGCGATGTCTGGGGCCCTGTTCTTGAGTACATCACTCCATGGTTCTCATAAGCGTGAAAAATCTGATCTACTGCAGCAGGGGTATATTCTGGCCCGGAGGAGTATAATTTTGCCTAGGTATAATACACCCATGGTCTATACTCCTCTAGGGCAGAATATTAGTTTGTTTTTGCTGCTGTAGTGCTACAGTATATATAGATGCACATACACAAACCACATACCATTTCATGCGGATTTGTCAGATTTTCATGCAGTCTGCAGCAGATTTCCCTCTTCCACGTGACACGGAGAAATCTGCTGTGCTACTGCACAAAAAAATCCACATCGATGGGATGCGGATTTTGATGCAGATTGACTGCTGATTTTTTCCCTGTTGAAAATCAGCAGCAAATCTAGTGCAAGGGAACGGGTGGACTAGACTTATAGCATGTGTTGGAGGCATTACATTGAACTGACAGTAGATGGTGCAGTTCCATCAGTGCATAGTTAATGTGTTGTAACTTGTTATGTATGTTTCTCCCTGCTCTCTATGATATGCACCTGAAGTTCTCCAGTGTGAGTTCCTATTCTATCCTGATAAGGTATTGTGATATATGTGATGCAGTAACCCCTGTAACAGGTAGGGGGCGCTGCATGATCTCCCCAGTATGCGCTTGGATACGTGATGGTATAGAGAGAAAGTTTGGCAGGATTGTGAATGGCCAATATGTGTGTTGCAGAGGAGGTTACTCTGCACTGTCAATCTGAGTGTAAGTTGGTCTGCTGGGACCTGTAGTCCCTCAAGAGTTTGTGTTATGTGTATAGTTCTCATGGGAGATTGTCAGGGCTAGTCATGAGAGATGGGAGGGTCAGACTAGCCACACACACACACTCCCACCCAGGGGAGTGGTTACCAGTATGTAACGTGACCAGGGTGTGGGTCAGTGTTGGTTGTGAGCTCCCTGTGTGTGGAGCTGAGAGGTGTGTCCGGTAGGTCCTGTGTGGTTCCTGTGCAGGACCCTGACCGGTGAAGGTGCTGGATTGTCCTAGGAATGACTAGGGTCCTGTGAGCACCTGAGACCGAGGAACCTGATGTATGGATGGTGCTGGATTGTCCTAGGAATGACTAGGGTCCTGCAAGCACCTGAGACGGATGGTGCTGGATTGTCCTAGGAATGACTAGGGTCCTGCAAGCACCTGAGATGGTCGGTGTTGGATTGTCCTAGGAATGACTAGGGTCCTGCAAGCACCTGAGACCATGAGACTTGGCTTCGGGTGGCCTGGGTATTGGACGTTCCCGGCTGGGGAAGGACGTCCTGAAGAATACCCGGACTAGGCCACCAGGCAGGGTCCTGGCTACCTGGGTGTTGGGAGGTCCTGCGACGAGGACCGGATCCCTGAATAGCACGAGGTGAGGACCGGGATCTGCGGAGCCAGGGACAGTTACTGTGTGGGGAAGCTGGAATCCTTCGGTGAGGTCTGGACTGACTACTGGGTGCCGACCAGGCAAGTTGGGGATCCCCGTTAGGCAGCTTACCCAGAAGAGTGTTAACGGAGTGTGGGGAAGCTGGAGTCCTTCGGTGAGGTCTGGACTGACTACTGTGTATTGACCAGGCAAGTTGGTGATCCCCGTTAGGCAGCTTACCCAGAAGAGGTTAACGGAGTCGGCATGAGGAGCAGGAGCTCCTGTCAGGTACCAAAGAGACTGTTGGTGCCTGTTGTGTTTTATGTGATATAAGTAATGAACTTTGCATAACCCGGTTTATGGCATATTCAATAAACCGCCCGGACTGTCTTGTTAGAAAATTGTGCCTGGCTACATTAATCCCACGCCAAGTGAGTGTCCCCCAATACACTCAGTAAGAGAAATCTTACATTGTATTACAGTATATAAAGTGAATTTGGGACACCTCCAACAAAAAAAAAAAAAGTTTTCCAATTTTGACAACATGGAAGACCAACTATATGATCAGCTTTTGAGATTCTACACTGCAGAAGAACAAAAGTACCCCCAGTGGATCTACGATCTACCTCCAGAGAAACGTTCAAATGCCAAGTCCCAGTTTAGACAAACATCTAAGCCATATCAAGCAGAGAAAGGTATAATTTACTATGGAAAAATGAAGGTTCTCACTAAAAGCTGACTGCCAAATATCCTGAAGGCCTGTCACGAGAACCCAACTTCTGGTGGCCAGTTTGGCAGAGATAAAACATTTTCTAAAACTTCTGATCGTTCTTACTGGAAGGGAATGAAGCATGATGTTTACCAACATGTCAAAGCCTGTCAAAAATGTTTTGTCACATCCCAAAATCAGCAAAGAAGCTCCACCACTCAACAGTATACGAGTGCCTGGAAAAGTATGGAGCTTAGTTGGGATTGATATGATCGGTCCTCTTCAGGAAACATCAAACGGCAACAAATATATAGTTGCTGTCACTGATCATTTCTCGAAGTGGACTGAAGCAACAGCCATTCCAGACAAGAGTGCCATGTCAGTAGCAAAATTTTTGTACATTATTTGCCGCTTAAGGTACCTTCACACTAAACGACTTTGCAACGATATCGCTAGCGATCCGTGACGTTGCAGCGTCCTGGATAGCGATATCGTTGTGTTTGACACGCAGCAGCGATCAGGATCCTGCTGTGATATCGCTGGTCGTTGCTGAAAGTCCAGAACTTTATTTGGTCGTCAGATCGGCGTGTATCGTCGTGTTTGACAGCCAAAGCAACGATGCCAGCGATGTTTTACAGTGGTAACCAGGGTAAATATCGGGTTACTAAGCGCAGGGCCGCGCTTAGTAACCCGATGTTTACCCTGGTTACCATTGTAAATGTAAAAAAAACAAACCGTACATACTCACCTTCTGCTGTCTGTCACACGTCCCTTGCTGTCTGCTTCCCGCACTGACTGTCAGCGTCGGCCGTAAAGTGAAAGCAGAGCACAGCAGTGACGTCACCGCTGTGCTGTGCCTGTAACGGCCGGCGCGCACAGTCAGTGCAGGAAGCAGACAGCAAGGGACGTGTGACAGACAGCAGAAGGTGAGTATGTACTGTTTGTTTTTTTTACATTTACAATGGTAACCAGGGTAAACATCGGGTTACTAAGCGCGGCCCTGCGCTTAGTAACCCGATGTTTACCCTGGTTACCCGGGGACCTCGGCATCGTTGGTCGCTGGAGAGCTGTCTGTGACAGCTCTCCAGCGACCAAACAGCGACGCTGCAGCGATCGGCATCGTTGTCGATATCGCTGCAGCGTCGTTTAGTGTGAAGGTACCTTTAGGCTGTATGGACACTCTGATTAGCGACCAGGGAAGAGAGTTTGTGAACTCGATCATCGACAACCTGATGGATCATTTTAAAACAGATCACCACATTTCATCTGCCTACCACCCACAAACAAATGGCCAGCGGGAGCGTGACAATCGAACACTCAAAGAATCTCTTTGCAAGCTTGTCAATGACCAAGGAACCAACTGGGACCAGTTCATCCCTGGTGTTTTGTTTGCCTATCACACATTTGTGCATGCCTCAACCAAGTGCACTCCATTTGAGGTCATGTATGGACGAAAGGTTAAGCTTCCTATTGACCTCAATCCATCAGCAAATGACACTGTGGATGTCATGTCTCTTTCAGATGATGCCAACCCTGATGTGCTGAATACACTCACAGCCATTCATAACAGGATCCTCTCAACTGTAAGTACCAACATCCATTCTGCTCAGGAACACCAAAAGTGTGCCTTTGATCGCCGACACAAGAGCAACAAAGAAATCACTGCTGGCACTATTGTTTATATCAAGAATCAATGTCGCATTCATCGCATGGGTTCAAAGATGGCACCATGCTGGGTTGAACCCTACTTAGTTGTAGAATCCTTAACCAAGTGACGAGTTAAACTTAAGAACAATGACTGGCAAGATACTAAGCAACACCTACCATGCCAGCAACCTTAAGATTTACCAGATCTTGGACAACCACAGCATACATATAAAACTAAAGGTGATGGGAACTGCTATTTTCGGGCCATCAGCTATTTCCTGACAGGAACAGAGGACAACTACTCCCTTCTCAGAGCTAAAGTCATCCACCACATGAAAACTGACTTGTCCAAAAAACTACAGGGCTACGGTAATCAAGATGTGAATGAATATGTGAACACCTCTGGCATCTCTTGTGATGGAGTCTGGGCAACTGATGCTGAAATCATGGCCACGCTAATCTGTTGAGTTGTGACATTGTCATCCATACCAAAGTTGGTGACACCAAGGATTGGTTGACCTATCCCGCAAGCTTCAATCTGCAGTCAACAACAGAACATGCACTTTATCTTGAAAGCAATCATGATTATTTTAATGTTGTTATCAGTGTTTACTAATCATTTTAATGTTATCAGTGATTACCTTTGAACGTTTATATTGTAGTGTCCTGTCACCAGCCATGTGTACGATTATCAGCCGAAAGCCTCTCTGGAACCAATAATCGCCCCATGTAAAAGTACCTTTATAAGTTGAAGTTTCAGAATGTTATAACTTTTATTATATCCTGAACAGTTTTTTTTATGAACAGTCAAGGTTTTCAGGTTAAAGTAAAAAAAAGTCTGTGTGTTTAGAGTTTTAAACACTAAAATGTTGAAAAATTATGTAATTCCTGAGTATATCACTCAATGGTGCTCATAAACGTGAAAAATCTGAACTTTAATATGCTTTAGTCTTTAATATACTCAAGAACGGGGCCACAGACATCACACAAGGGGTCCCAAACAGCGCACATGGGATCCCAGACAGCGCACAGGGGCAGAGACAGCGCACAGGGGCCCTGTCTCTTCCCCCCCTTGCACACTGTCACTTCCCCCTCCCTTGTGCACTGTCTCTGCCCCCCTGTGCGCTGCCTGAGGCCCTTGTGGGCTGCCTGGGGTCCTTGCGCTGCCTGGTGCCGCTGTGCGCTGCTTGGGGCCCCATGCACTGCCTGTGGCCCCTGTGCTCTGCCTGGGGCCCCGGTTTGCTGCCTGGGGCCCCATGTGCTGCCTGGAGCCCTGTGGACTGCATGGGGCCCTGTGTTCTGTCAGGGGCCCTGTACACTGCCTGGGGCCCTGTATGTTGCCTGGGGCCCTTGTGCACTGCCTTGGGCCCCTTTGTACTGCCTGGAGCCCTGTTAGCTGCCTGGGGCCCCTATTTGCTGCCTGGAGCCCTGTGGGCTGCATGGGGCCCTGTGGGCTGCATGAGGCCCCTGTGGGCTGCCTGGGGTCCTTGCGCTGCCTGGGGCCCCTGTGCGCTGCTTGGGGCCCCGTGCGCTGCCTGGAGCCCCGTGGGCTGCATGGGGCCCCGTGGGCTGCATGGGGCCCTGTGGGCTGCATGGGGCCCTGTGCTCTGTCTGGGGCCCTGTGCACTGCCTGGAGCCCTGTATGTTGCCTTGGGCCCTTGTGCGCTGCCTTGGGCCCTTTTGCGCTGCCTGGAGCCCTTTTGCAGTGCCTGGAGCCCCTGATTGCTGCCTGGGGCCCGTGCGCTGCCTGGAGCCCTCTGGGCTGCATGGGGCCCTGTGGGCTGCCTGAGGCCCCTGTGGGCTGCCTGAGGTCCTGTGGGCTGCCTGGGGAGCCTGTGCGCTGCCTGGGGCCCCTGTGCGCTGCCTGGGGCCCCTCTGTGCTGCCTGGGGCCCCGTTATTAAGAATGTCACTCAATGATTCTCAAAAGCCTGAAAAATCTGATCTACAGTAGCTGGGGTATATTCTGACCTGCAGGGGTACAGGACTAGTCCAATTTGTACCCCGGGGTATAGTTTGGGCTAGGCCAGAATATACCCGGAGTATAATCTGGCCTAGGCCATTTTAACCCCGGGTATATTCTGGGCGGGGGGTTAATCTGGCCTGTTACACCGGCCTACAATGCACCAACTTGGAGCACAAAGATATATGAGGGCTGTCACAGAAATAACACACTGGCAAATATGTGGCCTTTTTTTTTTAGATGCAAACTAGTGCTATATAGAAGTAAAGTATCAGGCCAGTCTCATACGTCCAGATAATTCCGGTACCGGAAAAATCTGTACCGGAGTTATCCGTGTCCGTGTGCTCACGTGGCACATCAGTGTGGCACACGTGCGGCAGCCATGTGCCGCCCGTGTGCCGACTGAGGACCACACGGACTGTGCAGGAGACAGTGCTACAGTAAGCGGTGTCCCCCCTGCGTGTGTTGCTGAAGCCGGCATTCATTCCTTCTCTCCAGCAGCGTTCGCTGGAGAGAAGGAATGAAAAATCAAGGTTTTTTAATTTTTTTGTGTGTTTAAAATAAAGTTCCTGGTCACTTCCCGCCTCCCACCCCCTGTGAGCCCGCCCGCATGCATTAAAATACTCACCCAGCTCCTGCGATGCTTCCTGTCAGCGGCGCAGCTTGTCCTGTGTGAGCGTCACGTGGTACCGCTCATTACAGTGGGTGGAGACGCACATTCATCACTGTAATGAGCAGTACCACGTGACCGCTCACACAGGACAAGCTGTGGCGCTGAGAGGAAGCATCGCGGGAGCTGGGTGAGTATTTTAATGCATGCGCACAGGGGGTGGGAGGCAGAAGGTGACCAGGAACTTTATTTTAAACACACAAAAAAATAAAAAAAAACCTTGATTTTTTATTCCTTCTCTCCAGCGAACGCTGCTGGGGAGAAGGAGTGAATGCCGGCTTCAGCACCACACGCAGGGGGGACACCGCTTACTGTAGCGCTGTCTCCTGCACGGTCCGTGTGGTCCCTCAGTCGGCACACGGACGGCACCCGTAACATAGTAACATAGTAACATAGTTAGTAAGGCCGAAAAAAGACATTTGTCCATCCAGTTCAGCCTATATTCCATCATAATAAATCCCCAGATCTACGTCCTTCTACAGAACCTAATAATTGTATGATACAATATTGTTCTGCTCCAGGAAGACATCCAGGCCTCTCTTGAACCCCTCAACTGAGTTCGCCATCACCACCTCCTCAGGCAAGCAATTCCAGATTCTCACTGCCCTAACAGTAAAGAATCCTCTTCTATGTTGGTGGAAAAACCTTCTCTCCTCCAGACGCAAAGAATGCCCCCTTGTGCCCGTCACCTTCCTTGGTATAAACAGATCCTCAGCGAGATATTTGTATTGTCCCCTTATATACTTATACATGGTTATTAGATCGCCCCTCAGTTATTAGATCGCCCCTCAGTCGTCTTTTTTCTAGACTAAATAATCCTAATTTCGCTAATCTATCTGGGTATTGTAGTTCTCCCATCCCCTTTATTAATTTTGTTGCCCTCCTTTGTACTCTCTCTAGTTCCATTATATCCTTCCTGAGCACCGGTGCCCAAAACTGGACACAGTACTCCATGTGCGGTCTAACTAGGGATTTGTACAGAGGCAGTACAATGCTCTCATCATGTGTATCCAGACCTCTTTTAATGCACCCCATGATCCTGTTTGCCTTGGCAGCTGCTGCCTGGCACTGGCTGCTCCAGGTAAGTTTATCATTAACTAGTAACCCGTATGCGGTACATGTTGACACGCACCCTTGGACTTTAATGGGTCCGTGTGATCCGTGCGCTCCCACGAACACTGACATGTCTCCGTGTTTTTCAAACAGACACACGGTCCATGAAAACACGCTGACATGTGCAGAGACACATTTATTTTAATGTGTCTACGTGAGTCAGTGTCTCCGGTACGTGAGAAAACTGTCACCACACGTACCGGAGCCACCGACGTGTGAAACAGGCCTCAGACAGCAAAAAAGAGGTACACCGGCCAACAATGCAAAAACTTGGAGCACACAGATATATGAGGGCTGTCACGGAAATACCATACTGGCAAACATGTGGCCTGGTTTTTTTTATAAAATGCAAAATACTGCTGTATAGAATTCGAGTATCAGAGAGCAAAAAAAGAGTTACACCGGCTTACAATGCACAAACTTGGAGCACACAGATATATGAGGACTGTCCCGGAAATACCACACTGGCAAATAAGTGGCCTGTGTTTTTTATAAAATGCAAAATACTGCTTTATAGAATTAGAGTATCAGACAGCAAAAAAAGAGGTACACCGGCCTACAATACACAAACTTGGATCACACAGATATATGAGGGCTGTCACGGAAATACCACACTGGCAAATATGTGGCCTTTTTTTTTTATAATATGCAAAATACTGCTGTATAGAATTAGAGTATCAGACCGCAAAAAAATGTATAATGAAGATTAAATTGGCGACATACAATGTCAGAGGACCTAATAGCCCTAGAAAGCGTTTTGCAATTCGCAATGATATAAAAAAATCCCACTCTGACATTATGTGCCTCAAAGAGACCAAATTCAAGGCTGATAATCACCCTACTTTCTCCGAAAGAAATTATCCCAACTCCTTTGAATCTTCGGGTCCCGAAAAAAAAAGCAGGTGTACTCACCATAATTAAAAATTCTGTTGCTTTTGAGCTACTAGAGGAATTTAAAGATGACAAAGGGCATTTCCACATCTTAGTGTGCAAACTCAATAATTCCACCTATACTATTGTTAATACTTACGTCCCAAATAGAGGTCAAATTAAATTTCTCAACAGACTCATCAAAAAAATAGATGAAGTCAAAAAAGGTTCCCTTTTAATTGCTGGTGACTTTAATATGGTTCCAGATGCCTCTCTTGATTCTTCTACGTCGACCAGGAATAAATCAAAAACTCTTAATAGTTGGATCTTTAGGAGGGAGCTCTTCAACGTTTTTCGTTGCTTGAACTCCACTTCTAAGGAATATAGCCACTTTTCTGACATCCATCAGTCAGCTTCTAGGATAGATCTGATACTGACGGATATTTTCCTCTGTTTCCATACTTTCTAAAAGTGTCTCAGATCACGCGCCAGTTGTGGGGGAATTTGAGGAGGGAACCCCATCCAATTTTCAAAACCTCTGGAAAAATAACACTTCACTATTCAACAACCCATCTCTTAAAAATGAAATCTCATTGGCTATGAAAAATTTGAAAGAAAATGAAGGCGATCTCTCTGATCCGTTCTCTTACTGGAACGCTCTCAAGGCGGTCCTGAGGGGGATCTTAATCCAAATCTCTTCTAGGTTAAAGAAACTAAACAGGAAAAAGATCTCTGAACGCAAATAATCCTTACAAAGCTCGAGAATATCCCCCTGCCCGACTACTCAGACAGAGATTTCCAGAATGAGAATGGAACTAAGAAATGCTATCTTCTCATCTTATGATGCCGTTTTAAAAGCAACCAAATGTAAACAATATTCTGATTTAAACCGCCCCACAAAATATATGACTAATAGAATAAAAAATCATAGCATAAAAAACAAAATAGACAGAATTACAGATCATAACGATATCTCGGTTTCCCACCCACAAGACATAGCCAACGCTTTCGCTAAATATTACCAAGACCTATACAACATTAATAAAGATCCATCCCAATATAACCCAACTAAAACAGATACAGTTAGGTCCATATATATTTGGACAGAGACAACATTTTTCTAGTTTTGGTTATAGACAATACCACAATGAATTTTAAACAAAACAATTCAGATGCAGTTGAAGTTCAGACTTTCAGCTTTCATTTGAGGGTATCCACATTAAAATCGGATGAAGTGAAGGGTTTAAGAGTTTCAGCTCCTTAACATGTGCCACCCTGTTTTTAAAAGGACCAAAAGTAATTGGACAGATTCAATAATTTTAAATAAAATGTTCATTTTTAGTACTTGGTTGAAAACCCTTGGCTGGCAATGACTGCCTGAAGTCTTGAACTCATGGACATCACCAGACGCTGTGTTTCCTCCTTTTTGATGCTCTGTCAGGCCTTCACTGCTGTGGTTTTCAGTTGCTGTTTGTTTGTGGGCCTTTCTGTCTGAAGTTTAGTCTTTAACAAGTGAAATGCATGCTCAATTTGGTTGAGATCAGGTGACTGACTTGGCCATTCAAGAATATTCCACTTCTTTGATTTAATTAACTCCTGGGTTGCTTTGGCTTCATGTTTTGGGTCATTGTCTATCTGTAGGATGAAACGACGACCAATCAGTTTGGCTGCATTTGGCTGGATCTGAGCACACAGTGTGGCTCTGAATACCTCAGAATTCATTCGGCTGCTTCTGTCCTGTGTCACATCATCAATAAACACTAGTGACCCAGTGCCACTGGCAGCCATGCATGCCCAAGCCATCACACTGCCTCCGCCGTGTTTTACAGATGATGTGGTATGCTTTGGATCATGAGCTGAACCACGCCTTCGCCATACATTTCTCTTTCCATCATTCTGGTAGAGGTTGATCATGGTTTCATCTGTCCAAAGAATGTTCTTCCAGAACTGTGCTGGCTTTTTTAGATGTTTTATAGCAAAGTCCAGTCTTGCCTTTTTATTCTTGATGCTTATGAGTGGCTTGCACCGTGCAGTGAACCCTCTGTATTTACTTTCATGCAGTCTTCTCTTTATAATAGATTTGGATATTGATACGCCTACCTCCTGGAGAGTGTTGTTCACTTGGTTGGCTGTTGTGAAGGGGTTTCTCTTCACCATGGAGATTATTCTATCCTCCACCACTGTTGTCTTCCGTGGACGCCCAGGTCTTTTTGCATTGATGAGTTCACCAGTGCTTTCTTTCTTTCTCAGGATGTACCAAACTGTAAATTTTGCCACTCCTAATATTGTAGCAATTTCTCGGCTTGTTTTTTTCTGTTTTCGCAGCTTAAGGATGGCTTGTTTCACTTGCATGGAGAGCTCCTTTGACCGCATGTTTACTTCACAGCAAAACCTTCCAAATGCAAGCACCACATCTCAAATCAACTCCAGGCCTTTTATCTGCTTAGTTGAGAATGACATAACGAAGGGATTGCCCACACCTGTCCATGAAATAGCTTTGGAGTCAATTGTCCAATTACTTTTGGTCCCTTTAAAAACAGGGTCGCACATGTTAAGGAGCTGAAACTCCTAAACCCTTCATCCAATTTTATTGTGGATACCCTCAAATGAAAGCTGAAAGTCTGAACTTCAACTGCATCTGAATTGTTTTGTTTAAAATTCATTGTGGTAATGTCTATAACCAAAATTAGAAAAATGTTGTCTCTGTCCAAATATATATGGACCTAACTGTATAAATTATTTTCTTTCTTCTATGAAACTCTTTAAAATTAAAGAAGACGACTTGGATTATCTCTCTTCACCCTTTAACATAGAGGAAACCTCAAACATTTAAAGTCTCATAAAGCCCCAGGCCCAGACGGATTTAGTAACGATTACTATAAAATTTTCGGTGACTCTTAGCCCCCCACCTCACTAAAATATTTAATACTGCTTCCAACTTAGGCCGCTTCCCTAGAGAAATGACCGAAGCCACCATAGTCCTGATTCCTAAAACCAACTCTGACCCTAATAAAGTTACTAACTATAGACCTATCTCCCTTATAAACTCGGATCTAAAAATTTATGTGAAAATCATAGCTAACAGATTGGGCCAATTTCTTCCCAATCTAATCTCGAACGAACAGATAGGCTTTGTAGAGAACAGGCAGTCGACGGATGGTACAAGGAGACTTGTTAATCTGATTAAAGTGATTAATTAACTTGAATCTGCAATAATCTCGCTCGATGCAGAAAAAGCTTTCGATCGCTTGAATTGGGTCTATTTGGAGGCAACACTTCTCTAATTCGGTTTTCACTCTAAATTTCTAAAGAACATTATGGCATTACACTGTGTTCCAAATTATTATGCAAATTGGATTTAAGTGTCTTAAAGATTTAATTGTTTTGTTTTTCAAATAAACTCGTGGATGGTATTGTGTCTCAGGGCTCAATGAATCACTGAAATCAATCTTAAACACGTGATAATTAGTTTTCCAGGTGATTCTAAGTAAAGGAAAACTGCTCAAAAATGATGTTCCACATTATTATGCAGGTCACAGGTTTCAAGCAATACGGGAAATAAAAAGGATCTCTCTGCTGCTGAAAAGCGTTAAATAGTGCAATGCCTTGGACAAGGTATGAAAAAATTAGATATTTCACGAAATCTTAAGAGTGATCATCATACTCTGATGAGATTTGTGACTGAAACAGAGCACAGACAGAGTTCATGCAAATAAAGGCATAATGAGGAAGTTTTCTGGCAGACAAATTCATTGGATTAAGAGAGCAGCTGCCAAAATACCATTACAAAGCAGCAAACAGTTATTTGAAGCTGCTGGTGCGCCTGGAGTCCCTCGAACCTCAAGGTGTAGGATCCTTCAAAGGCTTGCTGTGGTGCATAAACCTAATATTCGGCCACTCCTAAGCAGTGTTCACAAGCAGAAATGGTTGCAGTGGGCCCAGACATACATGAAGACTAATTTTCAAACAGTCTTGTTTACTGATGAGTGTCGAGCAACTCTGGACGGTCCAGATGGATGGAGTAGTGGATGGTTGGTGGATGGCCACCATGTCCCAACAAGGCTGCGACTTCAGCAAGGAGGTGGAGGAGTCATGTTTTGGGCTGGAATCATGGGGAACCAGCTGGTAGGGCCCTTTAAGGTTCCTGAAGGTGTGAAAATGACCTCAGCAAAGTAAATAGAGTTTCTTACTGACAACTTTCTTCCGTGGTCTAAAAAGCAGAAATGTGCCTTCAGGAACAAAATCATCTTCATGCATGACAATGAATACATCTGAGTAATTGGCTGCTATGGGCATAAAAAGAGATAAACTCATGGTGTGGCCACCATCTTCCCCTGACCTCAGCCCTATAGAGAAGCTTTGGAGTATCATCAAACAAAAGATCTATGAGGGTGGGAGGCAGTTCACATCCAAACAGCAGCTCTGGGAGGCTTTTCGGACTTCATGCAAAGAAATACAAGCAGAAACTCTCCAAAAACTCACAAGTTCAATGGATGCAAGAATTGTGAAGGTGATATCAAAGAAGGGTCCTATGTTAACATGTAACTTGGCCTGTTAGGATGTTTTGGAGTTAAATAGCTTTTTTGTTCAGTGAATGTGACTCCCTAATGCTGCAAATTACACAAATGAGCATTTTCAGTTCTTTAAAACATATCAAATGTTTAGAAATACTACTGTGCCTAATAATTTGGAACAGTGCATTTTGAGTTTTTATTCATTTTGGAGATTATACTGTCATCATTGGGAGGTTTCTTCAATAACATTCGATGTATACTCTAACGGGTGATGACTTTTATTAGACTGACTGTCATTTGCACTGACCATTTAGGAAAATCCGAGAAAAATGTCATTTGCATAATAATTTGGAACATAGTGTATATTCCAGCCCCAATGCCAGGGTATATGTAAACAATCATTTATCAAACTCCTTTATGATCTCCAACGGTACCAGACAGAGGTGCTCACTATCCCCCTTACTATTTGTTTTGGCCATTGAACCCTTAGCGCAATTAATAAGAGAAGATCCTGACATTGTGGGCATTAAAATTGATAAACGGGAATATAAAATTGGGCTTTATGCGGATGACACCATTTTGACAGTTTCTAGTCCTAATGATTCCATCCTTAAAATTCAATCTCTACTTCAGGTCTTCTCAAAGGTGTCTTATTTTAAAATTAATGATTCCAAGTCCAACATTTTGTCATTTAATTTAAAAGATAACCAAATAAATCATTTAAAAAAGTTAACAACATGGCGCTGGTCTGAAGACACTAACTTATTTAGGTCTAAAATTCGGCAGAAATATAAACTCTTTGATCCAAATTAATATTGATTCGCTTTTAAATTCAATTACTCTGGACCTCAATATTTATGGGGGCGGGGACTTTCCTGGTGGGGTAAAATAATGACATTTAAATCTTACATTTTACCAAAAGTGCTATATGTCTTTAGATCCCTTCCTTTAAAGATTTCTCCCTCTTTATTGCCAAGTATACAATCACGTTGTAATCTTTTCGTTTGGGGAGGTAAGAGAGCTAGAATTGCATCAAGCATTCTCTATAGAAACAAAGTCTTAGGAGGAGCAGGCCTACCAAATATATCAGCATATTACTATACCTTCTTAATTAAAAATAGTTTATATTGGTGGCCACACCCAGAAACTCCAGCCTGGCTTGAACTCGAATTATATTTTAATAACAACAAAGCGCCAAACGATTTAATTCTAGACTCTCTTCTTCTTAAGAAAAAACAACAAACCTCCATCCTATTTTCCAACCAGTAGTAGAAGCTTGGAAAAAATTAGCTCACCCTAAAAGAGGCGTTAACAAACTTGATTCTTTTAAAAATATCTCTTTGTCCCTTATATGCTCATTATTTTATCAGATTATTGACCCTTTTTGGGCTACGAAACGTATAACTAAACTGAAAGACCTTCTCGGGGACTCCTCCTGCCACACATTCAGTTACCTTAAAAGTAAATACGAGGTTCTTTCCTCTCTTTTCTACCAATATCTGATCCTGAAAGAGATTATCGGCAAATTCTTAAAAAATTCTTCACGTGTTTCGGAACCAATAGTTAACCTGTTTAATAATATTGGCCATTGTGTGTTCTGGAGTGTGAGGTATATATATAATTGGTTCAATAATTGTTCAGAATTTTCCAAAACACAAAATTTAACCAAATGGGAATCTGAGCTTCACTTGAATTCTAACAATACTGATTGGGAAAAAGCTTGTTCTATATCACTTTCCTCTACTATTGCCATATCACTCCAGGAAACACACCATAAAGTTTTGACCCGATGGTATTACACACCAGACAGATTGGCAAGGATTAACCCAACACATTCACCAGATTGTTGGAGAGGATGTGGACAGCGAGGAGATCTGATACATATTTTGTGGCACTGTCCTTATATCAGACCCCTTTGGGCAAATATTTCTAACTTGATAAATAAAATTCACTCCACAGATATACCACTCTCTCCCCAACTTGCGTTATTATCCATGGATACCCAATTAATCTCGCCACCCTTAGTTGCGATAATTATTCATATCTTACTAATCACTAAAAATTCTATTGTTTATCATTGGAAGAGGTCTGACCCCCCTCTATTCAAAGACATTATGGATAAAATCCATTCCCATAAATCATATGAACACAAATTAGCCTTGGTAAACAACAAATTTGAAAAATACGCCAGAAAATGGTCTAGATGGATGGAACTGTTTCCTCAAGTTTAACAATGTCCTGTTTATGTTTGCCCAGTGTGAAGTTTTTGTTACCTGTTACAAACTGTTACAATTTATACAAGGACTTGCAGGTCCTTTATGTTTCCTTTTCCTTCTATCATATCCCACCCCTACCCCTCCTCCCCATCCTTGTCTATCCTTCCCATTTAAAACTTTAAAATTTCAATAAAATATTTGGAAAAAGACAGCAAAAAAAGAGGTACACGGGCATACAATGCATAAACTTGGAGCACACAGATATATGAGGGCTGTCACGGAAATACCACACTGGCAAATATGTGGCCTTCTGTTTTTTATAAAATGCAAAATACTGCTGTATAGAATTAAAGTATCAGACAGCAAAAAAGTGGTACACCGACCTACAATTCACTAACTTGGAGCACACAGATATATGAGGGTTGTCACGGAAATACCATACTGGCAAAAATGTGGCCTGTTTTTTTCAGAAAATGCAAAATACTACTGTATAGAATTAGAGTATCAGACAGCAAAAAAAAAGAGGTACACCGGCCTACAATGCACAAACTTGGAGCACACAGATATATGAGGGCTGTCACGGAAATATCACACTGGCAAATACGTGGCCTGTGTTTTTTATAAAATTCAAAATACTGCTGTATAGAATTAGAGTATCACACAGTAAAAAAAAAAGAGGTACACCGGCCTACAATACACAAACTTGGAGCACAGAGATATATGAGGGCTGTCACGGAAATACCACACTAGCAAATATGTGGCCTGTTTTTTAAATAAAATGCAAAATACTGCTGTATAGATTTAGAGTATCACACAGCAAAAAAAAAGAAATACACCGGCGTACAATGCACAAACTTGGAGCACAATGATATATGAGGGCTGACACGGAAATACCACACTGGCAAATATGTGGCCTGTTTTTTTCCATAAAATTCAAAATACTGCTGTATAGAATTAGAGTATCTGACAGCAAAAAAAAAAAGAGGTACACTGGCCTACAATACACAAACTTGGAGCACACAGATATATGAGGGCTGTCACGGAAATACCACACTGGCAAATATGTGGCCTGTTTTTCATAAAATTCAAAATACTGCTGTATAGATTTAGAGTATCACACAGCAAAAAAAAAGAGGTACACCGGCCTACAATGCACAGACTTGGAGCACACAGATATATGAGGGCTGTCACGGAAATACCACACTGGCAAATATGTGGCCTGTGTCTTTTATAATATTCAAAATACTGCTCTATAGATTTAGAGTATCACACAGCAAAAAAAGAGGTACACGGGCCTACAATACACAAACTTGGAGCCCACAGAAATATGAGGGCTGTCACGGAAATACCACACTGGCAAATATGTGGCCTGTTTTGTAAATAAAATGCAAAATACTGCTGTATAGAATTAAGAGTATCACACAGCAAAAACAAGAGGTACACCGGCCTACAATTCACAAACTTGGAGCACACAGATATATGAGGGCTGTCACGGAAATACCACACTGGCAAATATGTGGCCTGTGTCTTTTATAATATTCAAAATACTGCTCTATAGATTTAGAGTATCACACAGCAAAAAAAGAGGTACACGGGCCTACAATACACAAACTTGGAGCCCACAGAAATATGAGGGCTGTCACGGAAATACCACACTGGCAAATATGTGGCCTGTTTTTTTCCATAAAATTCAAAATACTGCTGTATAGAATTAGACTATGAGACAGCAAAAAAAGAGGTACACCGGCCTACAATGCACAGACTTGGAGCACACAGATATATGAGGGCTGTCACGGAAATACCACACTGGCAAATATGTGGCCTGTGTTTTTCCATAAAATTCAAAATACTGCTGTATAGAATTAGAGTATCTGACAGCAAAAAAAAAAGAGGTACACTGGCCTACAATACACAAACTTGGAGCACACAGATATGAGGGCTGTCACGGAAATACCACACTGGCAAATATGTGGCCTGTTTTTCATAAAATTCAAAATACTGCTGTATAGATTTAGAGTATCACACAGCAAAAAAAAAGAGGTACACCGGCCTACAATGCACAGACTTGGAGCACACAGATATATGAGGGCTGTCACGGAAATACCACACTGGCAAATGTGTGGCCTGTGTCTTTTATAATATTCAAAATACTGCTCTATAGATTTAGAGTATCACACAGCAAAAAAAGAGGTACACGGGCCTACAATACACAAACTTGGAGCCCACAGAAATATGAGGGCTGTCACGGAAATACCACACTGGCAAATATGTGGCCTGTTTTTTAAATAAAATGCAAAATACTGCTGAATAGAATTAAGAGTATCACACAGCAAAAACAAGAGGTACACCGGCCTACAATTCACAAACTTGGAGCACACAGATATATGAGGGCTGTCACGGAAATACCACACTGGCAAATATGTGGCCTGTGTTTTTTATATAATTAAAAAAAAATTTTTTTAAGATGCAAAATAGTGTTTTATATAGAGTTGAGCGACTTTTTTAGGATCGAGTCGGGTTTCGCGAAACCCGACTTTGTCAAAAGTCGTGTCGGGTGAAATCGGCCGATTATTGTGAAAAGTCGGGGATCCGACTGAAACACGAAACCCAATGCAAGTCAATGGGGAAGCAAAGTCGGCAGTGAGTGGAGGACAGGAAAACACCTACAGTGCCCATTTTAATGCCAAAAACATCAATACTTGTTACTTAAGCTTGTCAATCTTAATTTGCCTTATAATAATAGTTAGGCATTGAAAATTGGGGGTCATTTGTCTAAAGTTGTGGGTGGGGGGGTAGGGCTTGTTCAAGTTTTTCGTGGGCCCAGGAAACGCGGACTATGTCACGGCAGTGGAGCAGGGAGAGGTAAGTATTTAAACTTTGCAAGTTCTGTGATCCTGAGCAAGCAGGGGGGGGCACACTCGTTCGCATTGGCTCTGGCACAGGGCCCCTCAAAGTACGGTGGTGTGTTTGACGGCGGGGGCACCTCCCCCCGGCAGAGAAACTTTTGCGTACTATGAGGAGCCCTGTGCCAGTGACATCGCCAACGAGTAAGCCCCCCCAACCTGATGAAGGAACCTGCACTTTCATCTGCACCTTCCTCTTTGTCCCCCTGTAAGGTGGTATAGTATGCAGGAAGGGGAACCAGACTTTAAGCAGGGTCAGATACTGGCTGTGTAGAGTGCAAGGGAAATGTAGTGGTCTGTGTCATTGTACCAGCAGACTCATCTAGCAGTGGCTGGGCAATGGACAGGATGAGGAGGAAACACAGATATAGGCCCAATGAATAAAGTAGGCTAAATGTAGTTCAAAATTGGTAAGAGGACTAAACAGGCGGCATTGCTTTGTTCAGTGGAGGAAAACTGTAATGAGTGGCAGACACAGTTAGTAGGCCCAAGTAATAAAGTGGATGAAATGAAGTTCAAAATTGGTAACAGGAGTAAACAGGCGGCTTTGTTCAGTGGAGGAGAAAAGCAAGCAGCGGCAGACACCGTTAGTAGGCCCAACCAAACAAGTAGGCCAAATGCAGTTTCATAGTTCATATAGGCTGAAAGCCTGAAAATTGAAGCTCAGCTTTGTTCAGTGGAGGAGAACACCAAGCAGCGGCAGACACCATTAGTAGGCCCAACCAAACAAGTAGGCCAAATGCAGTTTCATAGTTCATATAGGCTGAAAGCCTGAAAATTGAAGCTCAGCTTTGTTCAGTGGAGAACACCAAGCAGCAGCAGACACCGTTAGAAGGCCCAACCAAACAAGTAGGCCAAATGCAGTTTCATATCTGATATAGGCTGAAAGCCTGAAAATTGAAGCTCAGCTTTGTTCAGTGGAGGAGAAAAGCAAGCAGCGGCAGACACCGTTAGTAGGCCCAACCAAACAAGTAGGCCAAATGCAGTTTTATAGTTCATATAGGCTGAAAGCCTGAAAATTGAAGCTCAGCTTTGTTCAGTGGGGAACACCAAGCAGCGGCAGACACAGTTAGTATGCCCAACCAAACAAGTAGGCCAAATGCAGTTTAATATCTGATATAGGCTGAAAATTGAAGCTCAGCTTTGTTCAGTGGAGAACACCAAGCAGCGGCAGACACCGTTAGTAGGCCCAACCAAACAAGTAGGCCAAATGCAGTTTAATATCTGATATAGGCTGAAAATTGAAGCTCAGCTTTGTTCATTGGAGGAGAAAAGCAAGGAGCGGCAGACACCGTTAGTAGGCCCAACCAAACAAGTATGTAAAGTAAGCTGCGGAGACACCATCACGTGTTTCTCAACGCAAGCAATGAATAGCCAGGCCTTTCTCCGGGAAGGAACAACCACGGGAAGGGCAGCATCCAATAAAGGAGAATATCCAATAATGGAAGACCACCTATGCCAAGCATGGTATCCATCCACAGACAGCTGTTTCGGGGTTTTTGCCCCTCATCAGTGTGGAGTAGGAAACTGGCTATTAGGAGCAGTGCCTGGTGAAAGGCTATGAAGGAACAGATGAATGACCTCGGGGAGACCAAAACATCCAACACTGCGGAGACACCATCACGTGTTTCTCAACGCAGTGATCCAGAACACTGCCCCCATCCCTTATGGGAAAAATGCAAACGCATGTAAAGTAAGCTGCGGAGACACCATCACGTGTTTCTCAACGCAAGCAATGAATAGCCAGGCCTTTCTCCGGGAAGGAACAACCACGGGAAGGGCAGCATCCAATAAAGGAGAATATCCAATAATGGAAGACCACCTATGCCAAGCATGGTATCCATCCACAGACAGCTGTTTCGGGGTTTTTGCCCCTCATCAGTGTGGAGTAGGAAACTGGCTATTAGGAGCAGTGCCTGGTGCAAGGCTATGAAGGAACAGATGAATGACCTCGGGGAGACCAAAACATCCAACACTGCGGAGACACCATCACGTGTTTCTCAACGCAGTGATCCAGAACACTGCCCCCATCCCTTATGGGAAATATGCAAACGCATGTAAAGTAAGCTGCGGAGACACCATCACGTGTTTCTCAACGCAAGCAATGAATAGCCAGGCCTTTCTCCGGGAAGGAACAACCACGGGAAGGGCAGCATCCAATAAAGGAGAATATCCAATAATGGAAGACCACCTATGCCAAGCATGGTATCCATCCACAGACAGCTGTTTCGGGGTTTTTGCCCCTCATCAGTGTGAAGTAGGAAACTGGCTATTAGGAGCAGTGCCTGGTGAAAGGCTATGAAGGAAGGATCTGTGGATGGATACCATGCTTGGCATAGGTGGTCTTCCATTATTGGATATTCTCCTTTATTGGATGCTGCCCTTCCCGTGGTTGTTCCTTCCCGGAGAAAGGCCTGGCTATTCATTGCTTGCGTTGAGAAACACGTGATGGTGTCTCCGCAGCTTACTTTACATGCGTTTGCATATTTCCCATAAGGGATGGGGGCAGTGTTCTGGATCACTGCGTTGAGAAACACGTGATGGTGTCTCCGCAGTGTTGGATGTTTTGGTCTCCCCGAGGTCATTCATCTGTTCCTTCATAGCCTTTCACCAGGCACTGCTCCTAATAGCCAGTTTCCTACTCCACACTGATGAGGGGCAAAAACCCCGAAACAGCTGTCTGTGGATGGATACCATGCTTGGCATAGGTGGTCTTCCATTATTGGATATTCTCCTTTATTGGATGCTGCCCTTCCCGTGGTTGTTCCTTCCCGGAGAAAGGCCTGGCTATTCATTGCTTGCGTTGAGAAACACGTGATGGTGTCTCCGCAGCTTACTTTACATGCGTTTGCATATTTCCCATAAGGGATGGGGGCAGTGTTCTGGATCACTGCGTTGAGAAACACGTGATGGTGTCTCCGCAGTGTTGGATGTTTTGGTCTCCCCGAGGTCATTCATCTGTTCCTTCATAGCCTTTCACCAGGCACTGCTCCTAATAGCCAGTTTCCTACTCCACACTGATGAGGGGCAAAACCCCCGAAACAGCTGTCTGTGGATGGATACCATGCTTGGCATAGGTGGTCTTCCATTATTGGATATTCTCCTTTATTGGATGCTGCCCTTCCCGTGGTTGTTCCTTCCCGGAGAAAGGCCTGGCTATTCATTGCTTGCGTTGAGAAACACGTGATGGTGTCTCCGCAGCTTACTTTACATGCGTTTGCATATTTCCCATAAGGGATGGGGGCAGTGTTCTGGATCACTGCGTTGAGAAACACGTGATGGTGTCTCCGCAGTGTTGGATGTTTTGGTCTCCCCGAGGTCATTCATCTGTTCCTTCATAGCCTTTCACCAGGCACTGCTCCTAATAGCCAGATTCCTACTCCACACTGATGAGGGGCAAAAACCCCGAATCAGCTGTCTGTGGGTAGGAGTGCCTCTCGGCCTTCTGGCTGCGATCTTGTGTCGCGGTCAGAGGGTGCGAGTGTTTCCTAGCAGCGTGCTGCTAATTTATTGCTGCGGTATTCGTACCGGCAGAGAAGTTTGAAGATGTTCATTAAGAATACAATTCGTGTGGTCGTGGAAGATGGTGCCAAAAACAACGTGGTGTACGTGGTTCGTGACCTGCTGGAGGGAAAGGCTGGAGCTCATCGGACTGATATTTTCAGCGTGAACGAATTTCATAACCAAGGTACTTATGATGTTACCTTTGTGAGTGAGCCTTGCTGTTTAACAGTCTTTGAGTGGCTCAGAAGTCATGATGGTGACCCATGCCTGGAGGGAGTGCGGGTGGAGCCTCTGTTTGGGCTCATGGAAAAAGTTGTGACGGTTACTGTTTATAATCCTTATACTGAAGTAAGTCTGTTGGAGCAGTTCCTGGCTCGGTACTGCGAATATGTTAAGGGTGGAGACAAACAGAGAAATTGCTTGGGCATTTTTAACTGTAAACTTGTGTTTCGTGTGAAACTGAAGAGAGACCCAAGTTGTTTGGGAGGTTTCACCCACCCCCCGGCGAATTTCTCAGTGGCGGGTCATAGGGGCTTTCTGACATATGCAGGGCAGCCTCTATACTGCAGGAAGTGTTTCCAGTTTGGGCACTTGCAGAATATGTGCGATAAAAGTTTGGTTTGCCGTAACTGCAAAAGAGAAGGCCATGTGGCGGCTGAGTGTCCGATGCCACGTGAATGTGACCGTTGTGGTAATACAGGGCACCTGTATAAGGATTGTCCATATGGTGTGCCGAGGAGGCCAACTAGAGAGGAGGAGAGGCGGGAAGAGGAAGAAAAGAAACGTAAGGAGGAGCGGAGGCAGGAGGAGGAAAAAAAGAGAGAGGAGGAGGTTAAGAAGCGAGAGGAGGAGAGGAAGCGGGAGGATGGCGAGGCGTCTGTGCAGCAAAGCTCTGAGGTAATTCCGCCCTCTATGATTGAGAGAAGGCGGGATAAACGGCAGGAGGACAAGGAGGCTGAGAGGAAGAGGGAGAAGCAGGAGGACAAGGAATTCTGGAGAGCTGCAAAGCAGGAAGAGCGTGCTATGATTAATAAAAATAAAAAAAAAAAGGAGTCCCCAGTTACCAAAGCAGTCGAGTTGGGTGATTTGATGGATTTTGATACTTCTGGGGCGGAGGAGATGGCTGAGTCTGTGATTCATGGGTCTGACCCAGGAAACATTGGTGCTTTTTCCTCAGAAGAGGAGCCTGGAGGTCGAAAGTGTCCCAGGGAGGGTGGTGGGGAAATTAGTGACTTTGAGGATGGTGAAGGAGTGCCCCGGAGGAAGGCTGGGCAGAAGAAGACGCGTCTGGAGGAGTGTATGGAGGTTAGCGGCTCTGAAAGCTGCACGGCGCAGATGGTGGAGGAGGACAGTAGCGGTGCTGGTTAGCTATGTGCTATTATTTCAGTAGCTAAGTGTTTTTGTATATAGTAGCATTTGCCTTTAAAAAATGTTTTTTTTTTTTTGTTTTTTTTTTTTGTGTGTGTTTTTTATGTAAGTTGCGTAATGTTATGTTTGTAGGTTGATTTTCTTAGTATTTTTGTTTCTGTGTATGTTATGGGTTTTGTTATTATATCACAAAATGTGAGGGTTTTTAAAAACAGGTTGCGGCGGGCGGCCATCTTGGATTTTTTTGCAACTCAAAATGCAGGAATTTTTTGTTTGCAGGAGTGTGGTATTGTGGATGGTGTGAAGGGGAGTGAATGGCCTCATGGTGCGTCTGTGTGGTCAGGGAGTGCCTGTAATAAAAATGATGGTGTGGGTTTTTTGGTGAAGGGAAATGATGTGAGTTTGTGTGACTATATGGTGATTGAGGTTGGAAGGTGTGTGTTGGCTAATTTTGAGTTTAGAAATGTTCGTTTTTGCGTTATTAATGTATATGCGCCTGTGGATAAACAGGAGCGTAGAGTTTTATTTGAAAAAATTAAGTTTTTTATTCCAGGAAGAGTGCCTGTTGTGATAGTGGGTGATATGAACTGTGATGTGGGAAGTGTGAATGTCGATGCATCAGGGAAAGTGTTAATGGATATGGTGAGTGATTTTGGTTTAAAAGATATGCAGCGGGCATGCAAGATAACTCCGTTGTTAAATACGTTTTTTTCTGACAGTGGGAGGGTGGAGTCTAGATTGGACTATTGTTTTGTTTCAAAAAATCTGATTCCTGTTAGTTATGCACAGGAGAGGGTGTTTTTTTCGGATCATGTGTGTATGAAGTGTGAATTGGATTTGCATGTTAATGAGGTGGCTGGGAAAGGTGTGTGGAAGTTGAATGTGAGTTTGCTGGAAGGAGGGGGGGTGAGAGAGGAGTATGAAAGACATTATGCAGAGTGGTGTGGGTGCAGGAGTGATTTCAGAAATGTGTGTGAATGGTGGGATTGGGTTAAATGGAGAACCAAGAGTTTTTTTAAAAAACTCGGGTACAAGTGTGCGGCTGCAAAGAGAGAAAGGTTTGCTTTTTTAAATGCAAGATTGAGTTTGTTGTATAAGTTGAGGGCGGGAGGGATGGATGTGAGTGAAGATTTAGTGAAAGTGAAAAAAGAAGTGAATGATTTTTTGTTAGAAAGAGGGAGGAGTATTGTGTATAGGGCCAAATTAGAGAATTTGGAGAAGAATGAGAAGTGTTCGCGGTTTTTCTTTAAGAAAGTTTTTGGGAAGAGACAGAGTATGAGTGTTTTGAATGGGATGGATGGAAATGAAGTTAGTGGCGCGGACTTGTGTGAGGAAGTGGCAAAGTTTTATGATGATTTGTATGCTGTGAAATGGAGGGATGAAGGTTTGGAGGGTGAGGTGTTGAGTGTTTTGGAAAATAGTTTGAATAGGATAGAAAGGGAAAGTTTGATGGGTGAGGTGACGGGTGAAGAAGTATGGAAGGTGGTGTGCAGTATGGCGCTGAATAAAACACCGGGGGAGGATGGTCTACCGGTGGAATTTTATCGTGTGATGTGGGATGTGATTGGGAAGGATTTTGTGGATGTATGTAAGTATATGTGGGCGAATGCAGAGGTGGCAAATGGTATGCGTGCAGGGGTGGTTGTGTTATTGCCAAAAAAAGGTGATTTGAAAAATCTAAAAAATTGGAGGCCGATCACATTGCTGAATTGTGATTATAAGATTTATGCGAAACTTTTGGCTAACAGGATGCGTGGTGTGGTTGGGAGTGTGGTGGGTGAGGAGCAATGTTGTGCGGTGCCTGGAAGACGAATACATGGAAGTTTGTGTATGTTGAGAGATTGTTTGTGGGACTGCATGAATCGTAAGAAGGGGGTGTATGTGTTGAGTTTGGATTTTGAGAAGGCGTATGATAGATTGGCGCATGGTTTTTTGTTTAGTGTGTTGGTGAAGATGGGGTTTCCTTCTGAGTTTGTTGAGAGAGTGAGAAGTTTGTATAAGAATATTTACAGTTGTGTGTTGTTGAATGGAAATGTGGGGAGGAGAGTAAATGTATTTTCGGGTGTTCGGCAGGGGTGTCCTTTGTCCCCTATCGTTTTTATTTGCGCAATTGAGCCTTTGTTATGTTTGTTAAGAAAAGATAAGGTGATTCGGGGTGTGCAAGTACCCGGGGGTGGGGGGAGAGAATGGAAGATGAGTGGCTATATGGATGATGTGTGTGTGCTGTGTGATTCAGAGTGTTCGGTACGGCGTGTGAAGTTGTTGGTTTCTATTTTTTGTGGAGCATCTGCTTTTAAAGTGAATTGGGAGAAGAGTGAGTGTAAGAATTTTGGGGGAAGGAGTCTGAGCGATGATGTTGGAGTGAATGTGGTGAGTGGATCGATAAAGGTTTTGGGTGTGAAATTTTCAGAGAAATTGGATGGAGAGGAAAGCTGGGTGGATGTGAGAGAGAGAGTGGAGCGTAAGTTAAATTTTTGGAGTTTGAGGGATCTTACGTTTTTTGGTAAAATTTTAGTTATTAAGAGTGTTGTGTTACCTATTTTTTTGTATGTTGCGATGGTGTTTCCACCAAGCCACATGTGTATTAGAAGATTAAATAGGGTTTTGTTTGTCTTTTTTTGGGGTTCATGTATGGAGCGTGCAAGGAGAGAGATTGTTATGAAGAGTTTGGATAAGGGGGGACTGGGTTTCCCAAATTTGAATGTTTTTCTCGGCGTGAATATTATGGTGTTTGTATTAGGTGTGATTAGGATGGATGGGAAGTATGCATGTATGTGCAGGTTTTTGTTTGGAAATTTCTTGTTTCGTTTGAAATGGCGTGAAAGAGATCTTAGGAGCCCAGTGGCTTTTGAGGTTCCTGTGTGGTATGTGTGGGTTTACAAATTTTTAGTGAAGTATGAACTGTGTGATGTGGATGTGAGATTGTTAGAAAAGAAGAAAGCTGTATATAAGATGATTGAGTGTAGAGAGATGGAATGTGACATTATTGTAGGACGAGCCCATAGGCTGTTCTTGCCAGATTTTAAAATGGTAAGAGGGGATGATGTGCAGAAAGTATGGAAGAAGGTACGTGTGAATGGTATGACAAATAGGCAGAGTGAGATTGTATGGCAGTCATTGCATGGGGTGTTGCCAGTGAGGGAGTTTCTGAAAAATCGGGGTTTAGTGAGGAGTGAGAGGTGTCCGAGGAGTGGATGTGGTGGGAGTGAGAGTGTGGTGCATTTGTTTTGGAATTGTCAGTATGCTAGAAGTGTGATTGCAGGTCTGGGTCGTTTGTGTAAGGAGCTGTGTGAGGTAAATCTGTTGTCTTTTGAGCTCTTTATGTTTGGATTGGGTATGTGTGGGGAGAAGGAGAGAGTATTGTGGTTGATGATGGCATGTATAAAAGAGGTTTTGTGGGATGTGAGGAATGTGTATGTGTTTAAAAGGAAGGATATTGAGGTTAAAAACTGTATAAAAATTATTTTGGGAAAATTGTATTTTTGCTTTGTGTGTGATCAGAGGAGGAGAGGGGAGGTGGATGCAGAGGGAATTTGGAAGACTAAAAAGTGGAAACATTTTGTTAATGTATCTTGAAGTGGTTTTTGGTTGTTAATTAAAACATTTTTTGTGTGTTTTCCAATGATGATGGGAATGGCGGTGGCACTAAGTGTGTGGCACGCTGTTTTGGGAGATGAGTTCCTTATAGTTTTGGTTACCTGACTGTGGAACTTCCCATCTGAGGGGAAAAAAAAAAAAAAAAAAAAAAAAAAAGCTGTCTGTGGATGGATACCATGCTTGGCATAGGTGGTCTTCCATTATTGGATATTCTCCTTTATTGGATGCTGCCCTTCCCGTGGTTGTTCCTTCCCGGAGAAAGGCCTGGCTATTCATTGCTTGCGTTGAGAAACACGTGATGGTGTCTCCGCAGCTTACTTTACATGCGTTTGCATATTTCCCATAAGGGATGGGGGCAGTGTTCTGGATCACTGCGTTGAGAAACACGTGATGGTGTCTCCGCGGTGTTGGATGTTTTGGTCTCCCCGAGGTCATTCATCTGTTCCTTCACAACCAAACAAGTAGGCTCAATTCAGTTTAAAATTGCTTACAGGGGTACACAGGCGGCATAGATTTGTTCAGTGGAGGACGATTGTAATGAGTGGCGCAAACAGACTTAGTATGCCTAAATTAACCCCTTCATGACCCAGCCTATTTTGGCCTTAATGACCTTGCCGTTTTTTCCAATTCTGACCAGTGTCCCTTTATGAGGTAATAACTCAGGAACGCTTCAACGGATCCTAGCGGTTCTGAGATTGTTTTTTCGTGACATATTGGGCTTCATGTTAGTGGTAAATTTAGGTCGATAATTTTTGCGTTTATTTGTGAAAAAAATGGAAATTTGGCAAAAATTTTGAAAATTTTGCAATTTTCACATTTTTAATTTTTATTCTGTTAAACCAGAGAGATATGTGACACAAAATAGTTAATAAATAACATTTCCCACATGTCTACTTTACATCAGCACAACTTTGGAAACAAAATTTTTTTTTTGCTAGGAAGTTATAAGGGTTAAAATTTGACCAACGATTTCTCATTTTTACAACAAAATTTACAAAACCATTTTTTTTAGGGACCACCTCACATTTGAAGTCACTTTGAGGGGTCTACATGGCAGAAAATACCCAAAAGTGACACCATTCTGAAAACTGCACCACTCAAGGTGCTCAAAACCACATTTAAGAAGTTTATTAACCCTTCAGGTGTTTCACAGCAGCAGAAGCAACATGGAAGGAAAAAATGAACATTTGACTTTTTAGTCACAAAAATGATCTTTTAGCAACATTTTTTTTATTTTCCCAAGGGTAAAAGGAGAAACTGGAACCCAAAAGTTGTTGGCCAATTTGTCCTGAGTACGCTGAATCCTCATATGTGGGGGGGAACCACTGTTTGGGGGCACGGCAGGGCTCGGAAGGGAAGGAGCGCCATTTCACTTTTTGAATGGAAAATTAGCTCCAATCTTTAGCGGACACCATGTCGCGTTTGGAGAGCCCCTGTGTGCCTAAACATTGGAGCTCCCCCACATGTGACCCCATTTTGGAAACTAGACCACTCAAGGAACTTATCTAGATGCATATTGAGCACTTTGAACCCCAAGGTGCTTCACAAATTGATCCATAAGAATGAAAAAGTACTTTTTTTCACAAAAATTTTATTTTAGCCTCAATTTTTTTCATTTTTACATGGGCATCAGGATAAAATGGATGCTAAAATTTGTTGGGCAATTTCTCCTGAGTACACCGATACCTCACATGTGGGGGTAAACCACTGTTTGGGCGCACGGCAAGGCTTGGAAGGGAAGGAGCGCCATTTCACTTTTTGAATGGAAAATTAGCTCCAATCTTTAGCGGACACCATGTCGCGTTTGGAGAGCCCCTGTGTGCCTAAACATTGGAGCTCCCCCACATGTGACCCCATTTTGGAAACTAGACCACCCAAGGAACTTATCTAGATGCATATTGAGCACTTTGAACCCCAAGGTGCTTCACAAATTGATCCATAAGAATGAAAAAGTACTTTTTTTCCACAAAAATTTTATTTTAGCTTCAATTTTTTTCATTTTTACATGGGCATCAGGATAAAATGGATACTAAAATTTGTTGGGCAATTTCTCCTGAGTACACCGATACCTCACATGTGGGGGTAAACCACTGTTTGGGCGCACGGCAAGGCTCAGAAGGGAAGGAGCGCCATTTCACTTTTTGAATGGAAAATTAGCTCCAATCATTAGCGGACACCATGTTGCGTGTGGAAGGTATGTAGTGTATGTCAAGTTGGTGTGTGTGGTGTAGTATTCACCACACACCAACCTGACATACACTATACCAAACTACACACCCACCTGACACACTTTGTCAGGTTGGGGTGTGTGGTGTAGTGTACGTCAGGTTGGTGTGTGTGGTGTAGTGTACACCATACACACACACACACCAACCTGACATACACTATACCACACCCCACACCAACCTGACGTACACTACGCCATACACACCAACCTGACGTACACTACGTCAGGTTGGGGTGTGTGGTGTAGTGTACGTCAGGTTGGTGTGTGGTGTAGTGTACGTCAGGTTGGTGTGTGGTGTAGTGTACGTCAGGTTGGTGTGTGTGGTGTAGTGTACGTCAGGTTGGTGTGTGTGGTGTAGTGTACACCTGTCACGATTCACTCCGTGACTGTCACCAATTGTCAAGATCCCTTAGCCGCTGCCCACAATATGTCACGGATTGGGGTGACTTTAGACCAGCAGACGGCTATCACATGTGCAGGGGGCTTATCTTAGTTATCCCTCCACTGCCACAATGTGATGAAAAAAAAACACACACGAGGCTATTGACCTCTTGTTTCCAGCAGGGGCTTATTTTAGGTATCCCACTGCTCTTCAGTATACCATGAACTGCAGGGATTTGTGTATATCCCGCTTACAGTTCCACTTAAACCTTGCAGCTCTCTGGCACCCCCCTTCCTCTCAGGTCAGATTAGGTACTGCACCTAGGGTGATTATTCGCCAGAAAGACTGCCTGCTATGTACTGGCTATTGGGTGCACTGCAGCGATGCGATAACTACTCCCACTCAGGCAGGAACAATAATTATCAAGCCGCAGTCGCTACAATCTCCCAAGAGTCTGCACACGGTATCGCCGCCACCAGCTCCGATTAAACGGTCCGGAGCAACCCAAAACAGTAGCGTAATTCCCTTCAGAGACAGGGTACGGTTTAGGGCAGGAAGAACGAACTAGTATTAAATATGATACCCCATAAATGATTTTTAGGCAGTGTTTATAAAATATTTTACAAAGATGTTACAAATGAGACAATTGCAAATATGTACAAGGTAATTATGAAAATAAAAGGATTAAATGAAGAAAAGATAACACTCACATATTCTCAGATCATTGCATTGCAGGCAACCAGACATCCCAGCTCATTGGTCGTGCTGCTCAGGCCTCACAGGAAAAGACAAGAAGCAGGAGCTGGGGATCTGGCCACAAACTTAAGACCTACAGCTAGTGACATCACAGAAAGGGCTGGCTTTTCCAGATCCTCCTACCTTTCAGTCTGAGTACTTTGAATACAAATTGGTCTAATGCTTATAACTCCGTTCCAGTACATATCAGAATCATATCACACCCAGCATTCAGCTTGTATTAACATGAGCTTTCTTATGAGATCAAATATGTCCATTTATTTACAGAGCAATCCATACTTCTTTCCCCGATGGAGTTAGACGACTGTGTTTAGAGTGATGGGTAGATGCTTCGATGGAGATCAAGAATATGTATTTATCATTCTACTATCCTAAATAGTTTGTCTAATATCTCACAATAACAGAACAAAGGACCGCATGGTTCTATAAGTTTCTCTAACAGTTCCTGCTAGTACAAATTTCCCTTGCAGCTATGCCAGTCGTAAATACCTTTCGTCAATAAAACTCCCCCACAAGGCAAGCTCTTCTACACAGACAGATAGAAACACAGGGAAGGAAAGAGAAAAAGAGAGAGGGGGGGTTTAGCCCCCGCATGCTAGCAAGAAAACTAACTTTTGATATTTCATACCATATCGTGACACCTCCCCCTTTTGGCGTGCGCTACGGCGGCAGAACCTCTCGGTATGCCTCCATGCGCACCTCCGTGGGTTCACCCTGGCGGCAGAGTCCATCTGCATTCCCATGCTCTTTGCCCGCTTTGTGTTTAATGGTGAAGTCAAATTGCTGAAGGGCAAGGCTCCAGCGTAGCAACCTGCCATTGGTTCCACACATGGTGCTTAGCCAGCGCAGAGGGTTGTGGTCGGTCACCACGGTGAAGGTGCGACCGTACAAGTAGGGCTGCAAGCGCTGCAGGGCCCAGACTATGGCCAGGCACTCCTTCTCAATGGTGGAGTAGGCCACTTCCCTCGGCAAAAGTTTCCGGCTCAGGTACAACACGGGGTGCTCTTGGTCCTCCGAGTCAACCTGGCTGAGCACAGCACCAAGGCCAAACTCACTGGCGTCGGTCTGTACCAAGAACGGTCGACTGCTGTCGACTGCTTTCAACACAGGGGCGTTGCACAGTGCTGTTTTCAACGCCTGGAAGGCCCCCTCACAGCCATCTGTCCAGTTGACGATGTGGGGTAGCTTCTTCCTGGTGAGGTCCGTCAAAGGTTTTGCCAGGCTACTATAGTGCTGCACGAAGCGCCTATAGTACCCTGCAGTGCCCAGGAAGGACATCACATGTTTCTTGGTCCTGGGAGTGGGCCAGTTCACGATCACGCCCACTTTGTCAGGCTCTGGTTTTAGGGTGTTTCCGCCTACCCGGTGCCCCAGGTAGTGAACCTCCCTCATGCCCATCTGGCACTTTCCGGGCTTGATAGTCAGTCCTGCTCGGTGAATTCGCCCGAGCACCTCCTCGAGATGCTGCAGGTGTTCATCCCAGGAGGGACTGAAGATGGCAATGTCATCTAAGTACGCCACGGCGTACTTCTCCAGTCCCTGAAGCAGGAGATTGACCATCCGCTGGAAAGTGGCAGGGGCATTCTTCATGCCGAAGGGCATGACCGTGGACTCGTACAGTCCAAAGGGTGTGATAAAGGCGGACTTCTCCTGCGCCTCGGGGCTCAGGGGAATCTGCCAGTATCCGCGACTCAGATCCATTATTGTCAGGTATTTTGCGCCCGCTAACTTCTCAAGCAGCTCTTCGATGCGCGGCATTGGGTGCGCGTCAGAGGCTGTAATGGCGTTGAGCCCCCTGTAGTCCACGCAGAACCGGGTGGTCCGGTCCTTCTTTGGCACGAGAACTACAGGTGAGGCCCACGCGCTCTTTGACCGTCGAATCACCCCCAGCTGTAACATCTCATCGATCTCCTGGCGCATAATCTGCTGCACCTGGTCAGAGATTCGATAGGGTGTTCGCCGTAGTGGGGCGTGATTCCCGGTGTCCACCTCGTGGACGGCTAACTCAGTCCTTCCAGGCCGGTTGGAGAACACGACCCGGAAGGGTTCCAGCATGGTTTGCAACTGCAACCGCTGTGGTTCATCTAGCGAGGCGCTTACCTCCACGTCCTCAATGGACCCACGGGCCTTGGCTTGGGCCAGCATGTCCAGGAGGTCCAGGAGGAGACCGGTAGGACGAAAGGTTCACGTTCGTGATGAGCTTTCATCATGTTGACGTGAAAGGCCTTTCGCCTACCCCGAGTGTGGTCAAGCGTGACCACATAGGTGACCGGGTTGAGCTGTTGGTGGACGACGTACGGGCCCTCCCAGGCTGCCTGAAGCTTATCCGTTGGTACAGGAACCAGCACCCACACCTTTTGACCCACGTGGTAGGTCCGCTCCCGGGCGTTCTGGTCGTACCAGTGCTTCTGATCAGCCTGAGCCTGCGTCATGTTGTCATGCACCAACTGCGTCAAGGTCTGCATCTTGTCACGGAAGCGCATGACATACTCCACTATGGACACTTCAGAAGGGTTCGGCTCCTCTTCCCAGGATTCTCTTACCAACCCAAGGGGTCCCCGGACTCGCCTGCCGTACAGGAGCTCGAAGGGGGAGAACCCCGTCGAGGCCTGCGGAACCTCTCTGTAAGCGAATAGCAGGTGTGGGAGGTACCGCTCCCAGTCGCGCCCTTGTGTCTCAACCAGCATGCGTAGCATCTGTTTGAGGGTACCATTGAAGCGTTCACACAAGCCATTGGTCTGTGGGTGATACGCACTCGATACCAGGTGCTTCACCTGCATTTTCTTACAGAGAGCCTCCATTAGGTGAGACATAAATTGGGTCCCTCGATCAGTAAGCATTTCCCTGGGAAATCCTACACGTGAAAAGATGGCCAACAGGGCATCTGCCACCTTATCTGCCCTAGTTGACGACAGAGCTACTGCCTCTGGGTACCGGGTAGCGTAGTCTACCACAGTAAGAATATATCGCTTTCCAGAGCTGCTGGGGACGGCCAGCGGGCCCACAATGTCCACCGCGATCCTCTGGAAAGGCTCCTCTATCACTGGCAAAGGGATCAGGGGAGCCTTAAGAGCAGGCCCCGCCTTCCCCACTCTTTGACAGGTGACACAGGAGCGGCAGTAGTTTGACACATCTGTCCCCATTTTAGGCCAATAGAAGTGTTGAGACAGCCGTGCCTTAGTTTTGCTGATCCCCAAGTGTCCAGCTAGCGGGATCTCATGGGCAATCCGCAACAACTCACCCCGGAATTGCTGTGGGACGACCAGCTGTCTTTCCCTCAACCACTCCTTTTGTGATTCTCCGGGTACTGTCTCCCGGTACAACCTTCCTCCTTCCCAGAACACCTTCTCCTTATCAGTCTCGGAGAATGATGTCCCGGCGAGTTGTCTCAAACTCTCTAGGCTCGCATCTGTGTGCAGAGCGGCCTGAAACTCCTGGCTAGGGGAAGCCAGAAGCGATGTCAGGGTCCCTTCCCCACGGGAGCCCTCTGGGACCTGCTCTGGGTCCACCTCTGGTTCAGTCACACTGATGACTGAGGAGGGTCCGGAAGGCAGACAGGTATCTGCGTTCCGGGCACTCTGACTGCGGGTGACAGCAGCTACGTAGGCTGTCTCCCCGGGGATTTCTACAGACCCAACAGCCGACGCTGCTATGGGCTCTACCTCCCCATCCGCCCCCATTACCTCAGGAGCATTGCTACTTATGGGCCAGTTACCTTCCTCGGTGGCACTGGTCAATTGCATGGCATCACCTTCCTCACGGTTCCCATGTATTTCCCCATTTCCGGTAGCACCGACACTTGCCCCTGCTAGGGGTTCCTCAGCCGTCTCACTCCGCAGAGCGACGTGGCTGAGCACTCCTGTACCTACGGACACATCAACTTTCATAGAAACAGCGTTATCAGGTACAGTTGGCACAGGTACAACATTTTCACCATCAATCCTAGGGAAAAAATGGTTAACAGATGCATCATTACAAGATAAAGCATGGTCAGGTAACACATGCGATTTCCCATCATCATCATCATCATCATCAGGGTTAACGTTACCCTTATTAGCAGATTGGGGAGGGGTGTCAGGGACGTAGTATGCAAACAACCTCCCCAAATCAGTCCCCAACAAAACATCAGTGGGCAAATTATCAGACAGCCCCACTTCTTTCACCCCGCTCCCGGCACCCCAATCAATAAAAACCCGGGCCATCGGTAAGGGACAGCTGATGCCCCCAATCCCAGTGACAGTTAGGGTTTTCCCCTGAATGATTTCTTCAGGGGCCGCCAGTTCGGGTCGGATGAGGGTTCGTTCAGCCCCGGTGTCCTTGAGGCCGGTAGCAACACGACCTCCCACAGTGACGGGCTGTACGTTGTCACACACCCTCCCAACCACACCACCCACCAAAAGAACAGCTGCATTAGGCCCTGGGGCCTGGGATGAGGGGTTCTTCTGCTTGGCTGGACATTGGTGACTGAGGTGTCCAGTCTGCCTGCAGTGGTAACACTGGCGAAGTTCGGTGGTAGGTCTGGTGCTGTTGGCCACGGGGACAGGACCTCTGGTGTGTTGGCTGGCCGGGGTACTGGCGTTGGATGCAGGCTTACCCCCTCTCCAGCTGGAGGTGACTGGCTTCCGCACTTCCGATCTACGGTTGGCCTCATAGGCATCGGCAATCTGCGCTGCTTTCGTCACGTCTTTGGGTTCTCTGTCCATCACGAACTGTCGCACCTCAGTTGGGCAAAGACGGAAGAACTGGTCTTTGATCATCAGGTCTCGCAGCTGTGCAAAGGTGGTCACTGACAGTCCTTGGGTCCACTGGTCTAAGTGGGTCCCCAGTCCATGCACCACATCACTGTAACTGTCGTGTGGGCCACGTTGGAGGGTCCGGAACTTTTTACGGTACACCTCGGGTGTAAGCTGGTACTTGGCTATCAGAGCCTGCTTGATGGCCTCATAGTCACCATCTTGTTCTTGAGGGAGTGCAGCAAACGCCTCCAGAGCTTTTCCTCTCAGCCCTGGTGTCAGGTATCGTGCCCATTCTTGTGTAGGCAGCTGGTACTGTCTGCAGGCTTTCTCAAAGGCCCGCAGAAAAGTGTCCAAGTCCCCATCCTTTTCCATAACAGGAAAGTGGTCGGGCCGGGGTTTTGGTGTCGGAGCGCTGCTGGGCTCACGGCTGGACTGGGACGACCTCTGCATTTGCAGTTGGGCCATCTGCAGCCGGTACTCCCGCTCCGCTTGGGCCTCCCGCTCGGCTCGGGCCTCGGCTCGCTCCTGGTATTGCTGGATCAGCTGTCGCCGTCCCTCATGTTCGTCAGCGGGGAATTCTTTCAAGGCTGCCTGCAGGTGGGGGTCCAATTCGCCTGGATTGCTACCGGGGCGAGCATTCAGTGGTTGGGCCTCTGCTGCAGCACCATGTTCGCTGGTGCTGGCATCTGCGGCTTCTGGGCTCTGTGAGTGGTCTAGAGCGGCTTCCCATTGCATCAGGACTGCGACCAGTTGGCTTTTGTTTTTGTTTGCATAGTCAATGTGCTGTGACTTGCACAAGGCCACAAGGGTGTCTTTGGTCTGCTGCTCATAAAAGGTTTCTCCCAGCACAACCATGGTTGCCAAATAAAAGATAGGATAGAAAAACGAAGAAAAAGGGAAGGGATAATTACCAGTACACAATTGTCTCACAACTAATAAACACTGAGTTCGTTCTCCAAACTTATTTGCGCAGAGCTCTCGCAAGAAATTTCTGCAAGTTTTTAGTGAGGAATGATTGCTCAAACCAAATCACTAATGCTCTAATATCCCACCGCCTTGCCACCAATATGTCACGATTCACTCCGTGACTGTCACCAATTGTCAAGATCCCTTAGCCGCTGCCCACAATATGTCACGGATTGGGGTGACTTTAGACCAGCAGACGGCTATCACATGTGCAGGGGGCTTATCTTAGTTATCCCTCCACTGCCACAATGTGATGAAAAAAAAACACACACGAGGCTATTGACCTCTTGTTTCCAGCAGGGGCTTATTTTAGGTATCCCACTGCTCTTCAGTATACCATGAACTGCAGGGATTTGTGTATATCCCGCTTACAGTTCCACTTAAACCTTGCAGCTCTCTGGCGCCCCCCTTCCTCTCAGGTCAGATTAGGTACTGCACCTAGGGTGATTATTCGCCAGAAAGACTGCCTGCTATGTACTGGCTATTGGGTGCACTGCAGCGATGCGATAACTACTCCCACTCAGGCAGGAACAATAATTATCAAGCCGCAGTCGCTACAATCTCCCAAGAGTCTGCACACGGTATCGCCGCCACCAGCTCTGATTAAACGGTCCGGAGCAACCCAAAACAGTAGCGTAATTCCCTTCAGAGACAGGGTACGGTTTAGGGCAGGAAGAACGAACTAGTATTAAATATGATACCCCATAAATGATTTTTAGGCAGTGTTTATAAAATATTTTACAAAGATGTTACAAATGAGACAATTGCAAATATGTACAAGGTAATTATGAAAATAAAAGGATTAAATGAAGAAAAGATAACACTCACATATTCTCAGATCATTGCATTGCAGGCAACCAGACATCCCAGCTCATTGGTCGTGCTGCTCAGGCCTCACAGGAAAAGACAAGAAGCAGGAGCTGGGGATCTGGCCACAAACTTAAGACCTACAGCTAGTGACATCACAGAAAGGGCTGGCTTTTCCAGATCCTCCTACCTTTCAGTCTGAGTACTTTGAATACAAATTGGTCTAATGCTTATAACTCCGTTCCAGTACATATCAGAATCATATCACACCCAGCATTCAGCTTGTATTAACATGAGCTTTCTTATGAGATCAAATATGTCCATTTATTTACAGAGCAATCCCTACTTCTTTCCCCGATGGAGTTAGACGACTGTGTTTAGAGTGATGGGTAGATGCTTCGATGGAGATCAAGAATATGTATTTATCATTCTACTATCCTAAATAGTTTGTCTCATATCTCACAATAACAGAACAAAGGACCGCATGGTTCTATAAGTTTCTCTAACAGTTCCTGCTAGTACAAATTTCCCTTGCAGCTATGCCAGTCGTAAATACCTTTCGTCAATAAAACTCCCCCACAAGGCAAGCTCTTCTACACAGACAGATAGAAACACAGGGAAGGAAAGAGAAAAAGAGAGAGGGGGGGTTTAGCCCCCGCATGCTAGCAAGAAAACTAACTTATGATATTTCATACCATATCGTGACAACACCATACACACACACCAACCTGACGTACACTATACCACACCACACACCAACCTGACGTACACTACGCCATACACACCAACCTGACGTACACTACGTCAGGTTGGGGTGTGTGGTGTAGTGTACGTCAGGTTGGTGTGTGGTGTAGTGTACGTCAGGTTGGGGTGTGTGGTGTAGTGTACGTCAGGTTGGTGTGTGTGGTGTAGTGTACACCATACACACACACACCAACCTGACGTACACTATACCACACCACACACCAACCTGACGTACACTACGCCATACACACCAACCTGACGTACACTACGTCAGGTTGGTGTGTGTGGTGTAGTGTACACCATACACACACACCAACCTGACGTACACTATACCACACCACACACCAACCTGACGTACACTACGCCATACACACCAACCTGACGTACACTACGTCAGGTTGGGGTGTGTGGTGTAGTGTACGTCAGGTTGGTGTGTGGTGTAGTGTACGTCAGGTTGGGGTGTGTGGTGTAGTGTACGTCAGGTTGGTGTGCGTGGTGTAGTGTACACCATACACACACACACCAACCTGACGTACACTATACCACACCACACACCAACCTGACGTACACTACGCCATACACACCAACCTGACGTACACTACGTCAGGTTGGGGTGTGTGGTGTAGTGTACGTCAGGTTGGTGTGTGGTGCAGTGTACGTCAGGTTGGGGTGTGTGGTGTAGTGTACGTCAGGTTGGTGTGTGTGGTGTAGTGTACACCATACACACACACACCAACCTGACGTACACTATACCACACCACACACCAACCTGACGTACACTACGCCATACACACCAACCTGACGTACACTACGTCAGGTTGGGGTGTGTGGTGTAGTGTACGTCAGGTTGGTGTGTGGTGTAGTGTACATCAGGTTGGGGTGTGGTGTAGTGTACGTCATGTGTGGTGTAGTATACACCCCACACACCAACTGACGTACACAACGCCACACACACCAAACTGACACGCTACGTCAGGCTGGTGTGTGTGGTGTAGTGTACGTCAGGTTGGGGTGTGGTGTAGTGTACGTCATGTGTGGTGTAGTATACACCCCACACACCAACTGACGTACACAACGCCACACACACCAAACTGATACGCTACGTCAGGCTGGTGTGTGTGGTGTAGTGTACGTCAGGTTGTTGTGTGGTGTAGTGTATGTCATGTGTGGTGTTGTATACACCCCACACACCAACCTCACGTACACACCACACACACCAACCTGACACGCTATGTCAGGCTGGTGCGTGTGGTGTACGTCAGGTTGGTGTCGTACAGTGTACGTCAGGTTGGTGTGTGTGTGGTGTATACTACACCACACACACCAACCTGACGTACACTACACCAAACATCAACCTTACATACACTACACCACACACACCAACCTGACGTAGTGTGTCAGGTTGGTGTGTGTGGCGTAGTGTACGTCACGTTGGTGTGTGGTGTGGTATAGTGAACGTCAGGTTGGTGTGTGTGGTGTAGTGTATGTCAGCCTGGTGTGGGTGAGTCCATGTCAGGATGTGTTTAGTCAATGGACGTGTGATGAATTCTGAAGCATTCATTCAAACATAGTCCAGGTTTGTCAGGACACGTTTCACATTGGAAACGAGTTGTTTTTCTTGTCCCCCTTTTATAGCACACTCGGCACCTTTTTCTTATCCCCTCTCTGGGAAAATGTTGCCCTGGTACAATACGGGAAGCTTGAGTTCCAGAGGTGCTGGGGCCCGCTCCTTCCTCGCCTCCAAACATCAGGGCCTTTATCACCGCCTCCTGGAACTGAAGGAAGGTGTTGTTGGTCTGGCCTGCACATCGTGATAGCACGTATGCGTTATACAGTGCCATTTGTACGATGTGCACAGCCAGTTTTTTATACCACACCTTCGTTTTCCGCATGGCACTATAGGGCTGGAGGACTTGATCAGAAAGATCAACTCCCCCCATGTGTTTGTTGTACCCCAGGGCACAGTCCGGTTTTTGGACCTGTACTGGGGTACCTCGAACGGTGGTGGCCGTGGTGCCGGGACCATGGATTGTGGTCAAGTAAAAGACGTCCCTTTTGTCTTTGAAATTGACCACAAGCATGTTGCCGCTACATTGGGCCCGGCTCTCACCCATTGAGAGAACCTGCTCAATTAGTGACAAAGGGAGACCCCTCTGGTTTCTCCGCACGGTACCGCAAGCGACGGTAGCTCTGGCAGAGAGGGATTGAAAGAGTGGGATGCTTGTATAAAAGTTATCAACGTACAGATGGTAACCTTTATCAAGCAGTGGGTGGACCAAATCCCACACTATTTTCCCACTCACCCCTAGAGCGGGTGGACATTCTGGGGGCTGGATCCTGCTGTCCTTTCCTTGATAAACTCTAAAGCTGAGAGTGTACCCTGAGGTACTCTCACAGATCTTGTAGAGCTTTATCCCATACCTCGCCCTTTTGCTGGGCAGGTACTGATGGAACTGAAGTCGCCCTTTGAAGTGGATGAGGGATTCATCCACACAAATTTCCCTTTGGGGAATGTACACTTCAGCAAACTTGTTGCTGAAGTGTTCGATGATAGGCCGAATTTTGAACAGTCTGTCAAAATTCGGGTCATCGCGGGGAAGGATGTCAGTGTTGTCCCTAAAATGGAGAAATTTATGAATCGCCTCAAAACGTTTGCGATTCATAACCATGCCATATATTGGAGTTTGATATAAAATATCAGTACTCCAGTATTGGCGAATTTCTGGTTTCTTCACAATCCCCATGTGAAGGACCAGTCCCCAATATTTCAACATTTCTGCAGAGTCAACGGGACTCCAAGCAGAAAATGATGAAACTGGGTTTTGGGAAAAAAATTGCATGGCGTACAAATTTGTTTGCTCCACCATGAGACTGACGATTGACTCCGAGAAAAAGACTTTGAAAAAGTCTATTTCCCTGAGGTTGGCAGTCTCAAATTGGATTCCTGATTGGGGAATGAAATCAGGAATCCGTGGAGCAAAATTTTCAGGGACGGGGGTCCAGGTGGGGGCACTAGTGCTAGGTTGGGCGTGACTAGCACTAGGTTGGGGGTTGCTTACCCTTGGCTGTGTGTCTTCTCCCCTGGGCTCCGGCTCTCCTCCGCTGGGCTCCGGCTCTCCTCTCCTGGGCTCCGGGCGATTTCTCGTCCTGCGACATCTTGGGGGTGGCGAGTCCGTGTCACTAGAGGAGGAAGAGTGGGAGGAATACAAAAAAGTGGGGTCCTCTTCCTCACTATCAGCTTCGGAGGCAAGAAAGGAATATGCCTCCTCAGCTGAGTACAGCCTTTGTGACTGGGATGACTGGGATGAGCGGGACATTGTGTGTGTGGTGTGTGTGCGTGTGTAAAAAAAAATCTAAACTTTATTATAGTGTTGCGTGTGTATGTGCGAGTGTTTGGTGAAACTCTTCTGCAGGAGGGGGCTGTCAGGCGTGGGGGGGCTGTCAGGCGCGGGGGGGGGTAGGAAGGGGCTGAGGAGATGCAGCGTCAGATGGAGATGGAGCTAAGGGGGGTGATCAGGTGGACAGGGGGTGATTAGGGGTGATCACTAAAGAGGGTGATCACCAGGTGAGGGGCTGACAGGCGCAGGGGGCAGTAGAAGAGAAATTAGCGCGACAGCCGCAGGTGATAAAGGAGTGCAGGGGGTGATCACTGGGGGGCAGGGGGTGATCAGGGGGGTGGGGGGGGGGCAGGGGGTGATTAGGGGTGATCACTAAAGAGGGTGATCACCAGGTGAGGAGGGGCTGACAGTCGCAGGGGGCGGTAGAAGAGAAATTAGCGCGACAGCCGCAGGTGATAAAGGAGTGCAGGGGGTGATCAGTGGGGGGAAGGGGGTGATCAGGGGGGTGGGGGGGCAGGGGGTGATCAGGGGGGGCAGGGGCTGATTAGGGGTGATCACTAAAGAGGGTGATCACCAGGGAAGGAGGGGCTGACAGGCGCAGGGGGCGGTAGAAGAAAAATTAGCGCGACAGCCGCAGGTGATAAAGGAGTGCAGGGGGTGATCAGGGGGGTGGGGGGGCAGGGGGTGATCAGGGGGGGCAGGGGGTGATTAGGGGTGATCACTAAAGAGGGTGATCACCAGGTGAGGAGGGGCTGACAGGCGCAGGGGGCGGTAGAAGAGAAATTAGCGCGACAGCCGCAGGTGATAAAGGAGTGCAGGGGGTGATCAGTGGGGGGCAGGGGGTGATCAGGGGGGTGGGGGGGGGCAGGGGGTGATCAGGGGGTGATCACTAAAGAGGGTGATCACCAGGGTAGGAGGGGCTGACAGGCGCAGGGGGCGGTAGAAGAAAAATTAGCGCGACAGCCGCAGGTGATAAAGGAGTGCAGGGGGTGATCAGTGGGGGGCAGGGGGTGATCAGGGGGGTGGGGGGGGGCAGGGGGTGATCACTGAAGAGGGTGATCACTAGGGGAAGAGGGACTGACAGGCGTGGGGGGTAGGAGAGGAGAAAATGGAGCACGCAGCAGCAGGTGACAAAGGGGGGCAGGGGGGTGATCAGGTGGACAGGGGGGGGCAGGGGGTGATCAGGGGGGGCAGGGGGTGATCGGGGGGGCAGGGGGTGATCGGGGGGGGCAGGGGGTGATTAGCGGTGATCACGGACTAGTGTGATCACCAGGGGAGGAGGGGCTGACAGGTGCAGGGAGCGGTAAAAAGATGAATAAGAACGGCAGCTGGGGGGGGCGATCACCGGAGCAGGGGGTGATCAGGGGGGCAGGAAGCGGAGGTTGGGGGGAGTGGAGGACAGGAGAGGGGAGGTACCTGTCCTCCGCAGCAGCGGCGGTGCTGGCAGTGGCAGTGGGGGAGGCGGTGGCAGCGGCGGCGCCGACACTAAAGAAGTGTGCAGCAGCGGCGGCGGCGATCGCGGCGTCTGGGGGGGCAGGTGAGATGTCAGGCACGTCGCTCCTCAGCTTCCACGGATGGGGTGAAGCTGAGGAGCGAGGCAGAAGTTGTTTTTCTCCGCCCCTCCACATCTAATTGGAGGGCTAGCGACACATGGACGCTAGCTCCAATCAGATCAGAGGGGGGTGAAAAAAGGGTCAGCAGCAGCGATCGTAGCCCCGGGGGGGGGGCAAAGCCACCCCCCCTGGGGTGAAGTATAGGTCCCCCTGCACCTGCGGGTCGGGTGACCTTTCATTAACCCCGGTCACCTGACCCGCAGGAACGCAATCCTTCTGTGACACAGCATATGCGTCACAGGTCGGATTGGCACCGACTTTCATGACGCATACGCTGTGTCACAGGTCGGGAAGGGGTTAAAAAAGTAGCCTCAATGCAGTTTAAAATTGGTTACAGGTGTACACAGGCGGCATAACGTTGTTCAGCGGAGGACAACTGTAAGGAGTGGCTGACACAGTTAGTAGGCCAAAATAATAAAGCGAGGTAAATGTCTGCCCAAAAAAATTTCAAAAATGAACAGGTGGCATAGCTACGTACAGGGGTGGGCTCCTCTGCTGAGTAGCAGACAGTGGTAGTTGGCACAAAGTATTAAATGGTCTAAATGGAGGCCAGGGCCCCTGTATATTTTAACTATCATCTATCATTTCAACAAATTTGTATTGGCAGTGCCATTGAAGGATTTATCAGCACAGACTACACTGTGGTGGAGCAGGGAGAGGTAAGTATTGCAAGTGGTGGAGCACTGTTCGGCCTGGGGGGGAACACTCTCTCGTGGGCGGCGGTACTGGCACAGGGCCCCTCATATTACGACGGTGTGTCTGACGTTGGTTGTGCACCACCACCGACAGAGACACTTCATTGTACTATGAGGGACCCTGTGCCAGTGCCGTCACCCAAGAGTGGGCACACCCACCTGTCCAGGCAAACGGCACTCGCATGGGTGCTTGCACTAGGTGGTGACCACGGCCCTGTGGGGGTGAGTCAGCCCATTAAGGGAGGTAAAAAAAATGGCCTATGGTGGACATTCAGCAGCTGCAAATGGAGGAATTGGAGCAGTCAGTAAGAGGAGGCCAAAAGCAAGACATTTTTCAGACAAGCTACGTGTCAGCAGGGGAAGGTGGGGCAAAATAATTAGAAATCCATGATTGGTTCATTTTAATGAAGGTTAGATCATCAACATTTTGGGTAGCCAGACGAGTCCTTTTTTCGGTCAGTATTGGACCAGCAGCACTGAACACTCTTTCTGATAGCACACTAGCAGCTGGGCAAGCTAGCTCCTGTAATGCATATTCTGCCTATTCAGGCCAGGTGTCTATTTTAGATGCCCAGTAATCAAAGGGGAATGACGTGTGAGGGAGAACATCGATAAGGGAGGAAAAATAGTTCGTAACCATACTGGACAAATGATGTCTCCTGTCACTTTGAATTGATGCAGCAGTACCTGTCATGTCTGCGGTCACTGCGAAATCACTCCACAACCTGGTCATAAAACCCCTCTGTCCAACGCCACTTCTGATTTGTGCACCTCTAACACCTCTGCCATGTTGCCCCCTGCAGCTCGTGTGAGAACCATCACCGCTGTGTGCTGGGAATGCCTGAACCAAATGGTCTACAAGAGTTGCTTGTTTGGTAGCCAATATTTGCTCAAGGTTCTCATGTGGCATGATATTTTGTAATTTCCCTTTGTAGCGTGGATCCAGGAGGCAGGCCAACAAGCAATCGTCATCGGTCATCATTTTTATAATGCGGGGGTCCCTTTTTAGGATACGCAAGGCATAATCAGCCATGTGGGCCAATGTTCCAGGTGTCAATTCACTGCTTGTGCTGGGCTGAGGAGCACTATCTTGCAAATCAACATCACTTGTCTCCCGCAAAAACCCTGTACCTGATCTTGCAACGCCACCAGTTTCTATTGCCCCGAGAAGCATCCTCCTCCCATAAATATTCATCCCCATCATCCTCCTCCTCCTCCTCTTCGTCCGCCACCTCGTCCAGGAGAGTTCCCTGAGCAGACAATGGCTGACTGTCATCAAGGCTTCCCTCCTCCTCGGCTGCAAACGCCTGCTCCTTAATGTGTGTCAAACTTTGCATCAGCAGACGCATTAGTGGGATGCTCATGCTTATGATGGCGTCTTCTGCACTTACCATCCGTGTGCATTCCTCAAAACACTGAAGGACTTGACAGAGGTCTTGTAGATTCGACCACTGCACACCTGACAACTCCATGTCTGCCATTCAACTGCATGCCCGTGTATGTGTATCCTCCCACAAATACATCACAGCACGCCTCTGTTCGCACAGCCTCTGAAGCATGTGCAGTGTGGAGTTCCACCTTGTTGCAACTTCGATTATTAGGCTGTGCTGGGGAAGCTTCAGCGATCGCTGATGGTTCTACATACGGCTGGAGTGTACGGGCGACCTGCGGATGTGCGAGCAAAGACTTCGCACCTTCAGGAGCAGGGCTGGTAACCCCGGATAACTTTTCAGGAAGCACTGCACCACCAGGTTCAAGGTGTGAGCCATGCAAGGTATGTGTTTCAGTTCTGAAAGGGCTATGGCAGCCATAAAATTCCTTCCGTTATCACTGACTACCTTGCCTGCCTCAAGATGTACACTGCCCAGCCATGACTGAGTATCTTGCTGCAAGTACTCTGCCAGTACTTCCGCGGTGTGACTGTTGTCACCCAAACACTTAATTTCCAACACAGCCTGCTGACGCTTACCACTAGCTATTCCATAATGGGACACCTCGTGTGCAACACTGGCAGCTGCGGATAGAGTGGTAAGGCAACTGCGCTCTGTGGACGACCTTTCGCTTCTGGAGGAGGAGGAGGAGGGGTGTCGAACACCTACTGCCAACTGTTTCCTAGACCGTGGGCTAGGCAGAACTGTCCCACTATGGCTGTCCCCTGTGGACCCTGCATCCACCACATTAACCCAGTGCGCCGTGATGGTCCATGCATCTGTTGTGTGCACCTTTCTACTGACTGATTGCCTGGATGCATGGACAATGCGGTCTTTGACATGCTGGTGGAGGGCTGGGATGGCTTTTCTCGCAAAGAAGTGTCGACTGGGTAGGTCATAGCGTGGTACTGTGTAGGCCATCAGGGCTTTGAAAGCTTCCCTTTCCACCAACCTGTAGGGCATCATCTCTAACGAGATTAGTCTAGCAATGTGGGCGTTCAAACTCTGTGTACGCGGATGAGAGGATGAGTACTTCCTTTTCCTAACGAGAGTCTCTTGTATGGTGAGCTGGACTGGAGAGCTGCATATGGTGGAACTAGCGGGGGTGGTGGTGGACATGGCAGATTGAGAGAGGGTTGGTGATGGTATTCTTGATGTTGGCCTACATGCAGTGTTTCCTCCCAAGAACCTGGTGATTCCCTGACTGCCTTGGCCTTGCGACGATACCTCCACATTTGCTGCAGGTGGTGTCCTAAACGGTGGGCTTACAGTGAGGGAAGCAATGTAGCGTTGCTGACTACCTTCATTCTGAGCGGGTGCACCAACGTTACAGGACGTTTGATAGTTAGTCCTGGCTTCAAGTGCATGCTGGTTAAATGTCTACGCATGCACGTCGTATTTAAATTTAGGGGATTCTTCCCTCTGCTAAAGGTCTTTGAGCATTTCTTACAGATAACTTTGCACTGATCATTCGGATCTTGGTTAAAAAATTGCCACACTGCACTCTTCCTACTATCGAATACCTTTTCAGGCATTGCACACTGTGCTACTTTCACCGGATGGCCACGCTGTCCTAAAACTGTTTTTGTTTAAGACACATGTTTTGGGCCTGATACGGGCCTGCCAGATGAAAGCTGTTGCGATGTTGATGCCTGCTGCGGATCATCCTCCTCTGCTTCAGAGCGCACTGCCAGTGGCACCCTGTTCCCCCAATGGCTGCCAATCTGGGTCAACAACTGGGTCATCTATCACCTCCTCTTCAATGTCCTGTGCACCGTCCTCTGTGTCACCGTGTAAGGTGCTATAGCGTTCGGGACGGGGCACCATAGTCTCATCAGGGTCAGATTCTGGCTCAGTACACTGCGAGGGCAATGTAGTGATCTGAGTCAAGGGAACAGCATAATAATCTAGCTGTGGCTGTGCATCTGTGCACTCTATGTCCGACTCATCTTGTAATGGGCTGTTAACTATTTCCCTTTCTAACCCTGGCACGGTATGTGTAAAGAGCTCCATGGAGTAAACTGTAGTGTCACCTGCCGCATCCTTCACTTTTGCTTTGGGTGAAGGACACAAGGAAGCGACTTGTTCCTGACCGGGAGCATCCAATGACGACTCGCTGCTTTTATATTTTGAACTTTCGGAAGAGGAGGCGAAAGAGCTAGAGGCTGAGTCAGCAATGAAAGCCAAAACTTGTTCCTGCTGCTGCGGCTTTAAAAGCGGTTTGCCTACTCCCAGATAAGGGAGCCTTCGAGGCCTTGTGTAGCCAGCCGATGACGCTAGCTCAATAACTCAAGCCTTAGGTGTTATTTTGCTATTTTGCTTTTCCCACTACCACCAGATGCTGCACAACCACCACCACCATCATTACCAGCTGGCAATGACCGCCCACGACCTCTTCCACCAGACTTCCTCATTTTTGGGAAAATGTAACCAAACTAACAACTGTTATATGGTACTATAAAACAAGGTAGAAGGTGTATATAAACTTGTTGAGAATTTAAATCTCCCTTTTTTGTGTGGGAGACTGCTGCAAAAACCAGGCCCGCTGTATTACACTACACAATGTAAGTGGCAGAACGTGGCAGGCAGACATACGACAAACAGAACTGACGCAGATCCACTTAGGGGCAATTTAAATCTCCCTTTATTATGTGGGAGACTGCTGCAAAAATCCAGGCCCACTGTATTACACTACACAGTGTAAGTGGCAGAACGTGGCTGCAAGATATATATATATAAAAAAGGGACCATACTACAACAACAATCTCCCTACAATGATCTCAGGACAAGTATGGCAGCAATAAAAAGGACTGCTGCTGTACACAAAAGTATGGACAAATAAACAATAGAACTGTGCAGAGTGGGAGACTGCTGCAAAAAACCAGGCCCGCTGTATTACACTACACAATGTAAGTGGCAGAATGTGGCAGGCAGATATACGACAAACAGAACTGACGTTGATCCACTTAGGGGCAATTTAAAACTCCCTTTATTATGTGAGAGACTGCTGCAAAAAACCAGGCCCACTGCATTACTCTACACAATGTAAGTGGCAGAACGTGGCAGGCAGATATACGACAAACAGAACTGACGCAGATCCACTTAGGGGCAATTTAAATCTCCCTTTATTATGTGGGAGACTGTTGCAAAAACCCAGGCCCGCTGTATTACACTACACAATGTAAGTGGCAGAACGTGGCAGGCAGATATACGACAAACAGAACTGACACAGATCCACTTAGTGGCAATTTAAATCTCCCTTTATTATGTGGGAGACTGCTGCAAAAAACCAGGCCCGCTGTATTACACTACACAATGTAAGTGGCAGAACGTGGCAGGCAGATATACGACAAACAGAACTGACACAGATCCACTTAGGGGCAATTTAAATCTCCCTTTATTATGTGGGAGACTGTTGCAAAAAACCAGGCCCACTGTATTACACTACACAATGTAAGTGGCAGAACGTGGCAGGCAGACATACGACAAACAGAACTGACGCAGATCCACTTAGGGCCAATTTAAATCTCCCTTTTTTGGGTGGGAGACTGCTGCAAAAAAACAGGCCCACTGTATTACACTACACAATGTAAGTGGCAGAACGTGGCTGCAAGATATACAGTGGGGCAAAAAAGTATTTAGTCAGCCAGCAATAGTGCAAGTTCCACCACTTAAAAAGATGAGAGGCGTCTGTAATTTACATCATAGGTAGACCTCAACTATGGGAGACAAACTGAGAAAAAAAATTCCAGAAAATCACATTGTCTGTTTTTTTATCATTTTATTTGCATATTATGGTGGAAAATAAGTATTTGGTCAGAAACAAACAATCAAGATTTCTGGCTCTCACAGACCTGTAACTTCTTCTTTAAGAGTCTCCTCTTTCCTCCACTCATTACCTGTAGTAATGGCACCTGTTTAAACTTGTTATCAGTATAAAAAGACACCTGTGCACACCCTCAAACAGTCTGACTCCAAACTCCACTATGGTGAAGACCAAAGAGCTGTCAAAGGACACCAGAAACAAAATTGTAGCCCTGCACCAGGCTGGGAAGACTGAATCTGCAATAGCCAACCAGCTTGGAGTGAAGAAATCAACAGTGGGAGCAATAATTAGAAAATGGAAGACATTCAAGACCACTGATAATCTCCCTCGATCTGGGGCTCCACACAAAATCCCACCCCGTGGGGTCAGAATGATTACAAGAACGGTGAGCAAAAATCCCAGAACCACGCGGGGGGACCTAGTGAATGAACTGCAGAGAGCTGGGACCAATGTAACAAGGCCTACCATAAGTAACACACTACGCCACCATGGACTCAGATCCTGCAGTGCCAGACGTGTCCCACTGCTTAAGCCAGTACATGTCCGGGCTCGTCTGAAGTTTGCTAGAGAGCATTTGGATGATCCAGATGAGTTTTGGGAGAATGTCCTATGGTCTGATGAAACCAAACTGGAACTGTTTGGTAGAAACACAACTTGTCGTGTTTGGAGGAAAAAGAATACTGAGTTGCATCCATCAAACACCATACCTACTGTAAAGCATGGTGGTGGAAACATCATGCTTTGGGGCTGTTTCTCTGCAAAGGGGCCAGGACGACTGATCTGGGTACATGAAAGAATGAATGGGGCCATGTATCGTGAGATTTTGAGTGCAAACCTCCTTCCATCAGCAAGGGCATTGAAGATGAAACGTGGCTGGGTCTTTCAACATGACAATGATCCAAAGCACACCGCCAGGGCAACGAAGGAGTGGCTTCGTAAGAAGCATTTCAAGGTCCTGGAGTGGCCTAGCCAGTCTCCAGATCTCAACCCTATAGAAAACCTTTGGAGGGAGTTGAAAGTCCGTGTTGCCAAGCGAAAAGCCAAAAACATCACTGCTCTAGAGGAGATCTGCATGGAGGAATGGGCCAACATACCAACAACAGTGTGTGGCAACCTTGTGAAGACTTACAGAAAATGTTTGACCTCTGTCATTGCCAACAAAGGATATATTACAAAGTATTGAGATGAAATTTTGTTTCTGACCAAATACTTATTTTCCACCATAATATGCAAATAAAATGATAAAAAAACAGACAATGTGATTTTCTGGATTTTTTTTTCTCAGTTTGTCTCCCATAGTTGAGGTCTACCTATGATGTAAATTACAGACGCCTCTCATCTTTTTAAGTGGTGGAACTTGCACTATTGCTGACTGACTAAATACTTTTTTGCCCCACTGTATATATAAAAAAAGGGACCGTACTACAATAACAATCTCCCTACAATGATCTCAGGACAAGTATGGCAGCAATAAAAAGGACTGCTGCTGTACACAAAAGTATGGACAAATAAACAATAGAACTGTGCAGAAAGGAGCAACAGGATTTTTGCTTTTAAAAAAGCAGTTTGTTTGCACAGCGGCGTACAAACAGCAATGCAGCTATGCTATCAGTGAGCCTTATAACCTACAGAGCTGATGCACAAAAATCTAGCCTCCACTGTCCCTGCAAAGAAAAGGTGGTGTTGGACAGTGGAAATCGCTACAGCACAAGCGGTTTCGGGGTTACTCTTTCCTCCTTAACAATATCCCTGCTTCTGACGAAGCTGCAGCAACCTCTCCCTATGCTCAGATCGGAAGAAGTAAGATGGCGGTCGGCGTGCACGCCCCTTTATAGCCCCTGTGATGCCGCAGAAAGCAAGCCAATCACTGTCATGACAATCTCTAAGATGGTGGGGACCGAGACCTATGTCATCACGCTGCCCACACTTTGCGTCCTCCTTCATTAGCTGAGAAATGGCGTTGAAAGCATCATACGTAACGCGACTTTGGCACGAAGATCGCCGACCTCATGGCCGATCCCACAGCGGGATCGGATCGGGTTTCACGAAACCCGACTTGCCGAAAGTCGGCGATTTTTCATTTTGTCCGATCCGTTTCGCTCAACCCTAGTTGTATAGAATTAGAGTATCAGACAGCAAAAAAAGAGGTACACCAGCCTACAATGCACAAACTTGGAGCACACAGATATATTTGGGCTGTCACGGAAATACCACACTGGCAAATATGTGGCCTGTGTTTTTTATAAAATTCAAAATACTGCTGTATAGAATTAGAGTATCAGACAGCAAAAAAAAGAGGTACACTGGCCTACAATGCACAAACTTGGAGCACACAGATATATGAGGGCTGTCACGGAAATATCACACTGGCAAATATGTGGCCTGTGTTTTTTATAAAATTCAAATTACTGCTGTATAGAATTAGAGTATCAGACAGCAAAAAAAAGAGGTACACCGGCCTACAATGCACAAACTTGGAGCACACAGATATATGGGGGCTGTCACAGAAATACCATACTGGCAAAAATGTGGCCTGTTTTTTTTCATAAAATGCTAAATACTGCTGTATAGAATAATGCTGGCGTCACACTAGCGAGTTTTACGGACGTATCAGAGGTGCAGAAAATACGGATTGCATACGGTACAATGATTCTCTATGTCCCAGCTCTGCTGGGTGTCCTCATATGATCTCGAGCCTGGGAAAAAATCCCAAGCTCGATTTCATATGAGGACATCCAGCAGGGGGCGCATCACCGCGACTCAAGGTAACTACAGGACATTCCCCTGCATTACATTCATTCACAACATTTTACAGACAGGAGCGACTGCATTAGCACAGCTCCTGGCTGTAAAATGATTTAACCCCTTCAGATGGATTTACATCGTGGGACTGACAGAACGACGGAAGGTATGGGATATTGTTGATTTTTTGTTTTACCTTTTTTACAGGACGAGGGTCTTCAGGTGGATTACCAGTATAATAAAATATTACAACACCCTGTGTCTTTATTTCATTAAAATACTTTTAAATAATGTGTGTGTTTTATTAACCATTTCGTACTATTGGATTAATAATGGATAGGTGTCATAATTGACGCCTCTCCATTATTAATCTGGCTTAAAGTCGCCTTACAATAGCAAGGTAACATTAACCCTTCATTACCCCATATCCCACCGCTACACCGGAGTGGGAAGAGAGTGGCCAAGTGCCAGAATAGGCGCATCTTCCAGATGTGCCTTTTCTAGGGTGGCTGGGGGCAGATGTTTTTAGTCAGGGGGGGCCAATAACCATGGACCCTCTCTAGGCTATTAATATCTGCCCTCAGTCACTGGCTTTACCACTCTGGCGGAGAAAATTGCGCGGGAGCCCACGCCAATTTTTTCCACGATTTAACCCTTTATTTTACAAGCTACAGCGCCCAAATTTTGCACATACACACTACTAACATTAGTAGTGTGGAATATGCAAAAAAAGGGATATGAGATGGTTTACTGTATGTAAACCATGTCTCATATCCTGTCGGGTTTGTGAAGGAGAAAGAAAAAGCAGGCAATTGAATTACCGGCTTTTCACATATCTTGCGCTGAATTAAATATAAATACAGTATATATATATATATATATATATATATATATACATATATATGTGTCTCAATGACATATATATATATATATATATATGTTTTAACGAACATTTGAGCACATAAATCCATTAGATGTCGGTTTTGCAAGCCTGTGAGAAAATATTGCAGTATGGACGCCATACGGATTACATACGGAGGATGCCATGCACAAAATATGCTGCCACACCCTGCCTACAGATGACATACGGATCACTATTTTGGGAACATTTCTGCGTATTACGGCCGTAAAAAAAGGACTGTATCTTCATACGCTGAGTGTGACGCCAGCCTTAGAGTATCAGACAGCAAAAAAGAGCTAAAACAGCCTACAATGCACAAACTTAGAGCACACAGATATGAGGTCTGTCACGGAAATACCACACTGGCAAATATGGGGCCTGTGTTTTTTATAATATTCAAAATACTGCTGTATAGAATTAGGCTATGTTCACACGATCCTTTTTTTGATCCTTTTTTTTTCAGGTCCTGATTTGGAAAATCCGCAGTGCAAAACAGCACTGCTGATTTTCCGACTGTTTCTTCTGCGGATTCCTCTGCGGGTTTTCAACAGCACTTTCCTATTGGTGCATGTTGAAAACAGGAGCGGAATCCGCAGAAAGAATAGACATGGTACTTCTTTTTTTCCGCAGAAAATCCGCACGGATTTTCCAGGGGAAAAAAGGATCGTCGGCACAGCGGGTTTTGTTTTCCATTGGGTTACATTGTACTGTAACCTGCATGGAAAAAGGATGCGGATCCGCAGCTGCAATTCCGCTGCGGATCCGCAGCAAAAACCGCAGCGTGTGAACATGGCCTTAGAGTATCACACAGCAAAAAAAGAGGTACACCAGCCTACAATGCACAAACTTGGAGCACACAGATATATGAGGGCTGACACGGAAATACCACACTGGCAAATATGTGGCCTGTGTTTTTTACAAAATTCAAAATACTGCTCTATAGAATTAGAGTATCAGACAGCAAAAAAAGAGCTACAACGGCCTACAATGCACAAACTTGGAGCACACAGATATATGAGGGCTGTCACGGAAACACCACACTGGCAAATATGTGGCCTGTGTTTTTTTATAAAATTCAAAATACTGCTGTATAGATAGAATTAGAGTATCAGACAGCAAAAAAAGAGGTACACCGGCCTACAATACGCAAACGTGGAGCACACAGATATATGAGGGCTGTCACGGAAATACCACACTGGCAAATATGTGGCCTGTTTTTTTTTTCATAAAATTCAAAAAAATGCTGTATAGAATTAGAGTATCAGACAGCAAAAAAAGAGCTTCAACAGCCTACAATGCACAAACTTGGAGCACACTGATATACAGTGGGGCAAAAAAGTATTTAGTCATTCAGCAATAGTGCAAGTTCCACCACTTAAAAAGATGAGAGGCGTCTGTAATTTACATCATAGGTAGACCTCAACTATGGGAGACAAACTGAGAAATAAAAATCCAGAAAATCACATTGTCTGTTTTTTTATCATTTTATTTGCATATTATGGTGGAAAATAAGTATTTGGTCAGAAACAAACAATCAAGATTTCTGGCTCTCACAGACCTGTAACTTCTTCTTTAAGAGTCTCCTCTTTCCTCCACTCATTACCTGTAGTAATGGCACCTGTTTAAACTTGTTATCAGTATAAAAAGACACCTGTGCACACCCTCAAACAGTCTGACTCCAAACTCCACTATGGTGAAGACCAAAGAGCTGTCAAAGGACACCAGAAACAAAATTGTATCCCTGCACCAGGCTGGGAAGACTGAATCTGCAATAGCCAACCAGCTTGGAGTGAAGAAATCAACAGTGGGAGCAATAATTAGAAAATGGAAGACATTCAAGACCACTGATAATCTTCCTCGATCTGGGGCTCCACACAAAATCCCACCCCGTGGGGTCAGAATGATCACAAGAACGGTGAGCAAAAATCCCAGAACCACGCGGGGGGACCTAGTGAATGAACTGCAGAGAGCTGGGACCAATGTAACAAGGCCTACCATAAGTAACACACTACGCCACCATGGACTCAGATCCTGCAGTGCCAGACGTGTCCCACTGCTTAAGCCAGTACATGTCCGGGCCCGTCTGAAGTTTGCTAGAGAGCATTTGGATGATCCAGAGGAGTTTTGGGAGAATGTCCTATGGTCTGATGAAACCAAGCTGGAACTGTTTGGTAGAAACACAACTTGTCGTGTATGGAGGAAAAAGAGTTGCATCCATCAAACACCATACCTACTGTAAAGCATGGTGGTGGAAACATCATGCTTTGGGGCTGTTTCTCTGTAAAGGGGCCGGAACGACTGATCCGGGTACATGAAAGAATGAATGGGGCCATGTATCGTGAGATTTTGAGTGCAAACCTCCTTCCATCAGCAAGGGCATTGAAGATGAAACGTGCCTGGGTCTTTCAACATGACAATGATGCAAAGCACACCGCCAGGGCAACGAAGGAGTGGCTTCATAAGAAGCATTTCAAGGTCCTGGAGTGGCCTAGCCAATCTCCAGATCTCAACCCTATAGAAAACCTTTGGAGGGAGTTGAAAGTCCGTGTTGCCAAGTGAAAAGCCAAAAACATCACTGCTCTAGAGGAGATCTGCATGGAGGAATGGGCCAACATACCATCAACAGTGTGTGGCAACCTTGTGAAGACTTACAGAAAACGTTTGACCTCTGTCATTGCCAACAAAGGATATATTACAAAGTATTGAGATGAAATTTTGTTTCTGACCAAATACTTATTTTCCACCATAATATGCAAATAAAATGATAAAAAAACAGACAATGTGATTTTCTGGATTTTTTTTTCTCAGTTTGTCTCCCATAGTTGAGGTCTACCTACGATGTAAATTACAGACGCCTCTCATCTTTTTAAGTGGTGGAACTTGCACTATTGCTGAATGACTAAATACGTTTTTTTCCCCACTGTATGAGGGCTGTCACGGAAATACCACACTGGCAAACATGTGGCCTTTTTTTTTATGAAATGCAAAATACTGCTGTATAGAATTAGTGTATCAGACAGCAAAAACAGAGGTACACCGGCCTACAATGCACAAACTTGGAGCACACAGATATATGAGGGCTGTAACGGAAATACCACACTGGCAAACATGTGGCCTTTTTTTTATAAAATGCAGAATACTGCTGTATAGAATTAGAGTATGAGACAGCCAAAAAAAGAGGTACACCGGCTCACAATGCACAAACTTGGAGCACACAGATATATGAGGGCTGTCACAGAAATACCACACTGACAAATATGTGGCCTGTTTTTTTAAGATGCAAAATACTGCTGTACAGAATTAGAGTATCAGACAGCAAAAAAAGAGGTACACCAGCCTACAATGCACAGACTTGGAGCACACAGATATATGAGGGCTGTCACTGAACTACCACACTGCCAAATAGGTGTCCTGTACTTTTTGGGGGGTCTGCAAAATGGTGCTGTATATAACTAGAGTAACAGACAGCAAAAACAGTTGAAAACCGGCCTAAAATGCCCAAACTTGCAGCACGCAGATATATGAGGCCTGTCACGCAAATACCACACTGCAAAATATGTGGCCTGTATTTTTTATTGTTTTAAATGCAAAATAGTGCTATATATAGGTAGAATAACCACACTGCTTCTTCTGCCTGTTGGGGTGATATGCTTCCTTCCCCATGTGTGCTGCTGTCTTCGCTCTGCATGTCCTCCAGCCATGTTTGGGTCAGTCACTATGTCATCCACCACCTCTTCTTCCACATCAGCACCCTGCTTCTCGTCTTGACTTTCTGGCAATTGTGTCTCATCATCGTCCACCTCTTGTGACACTTTCCCACCATCCCCTTCGTGTGATCGGGGCTGGTGAAAGCTTAGGGCATCGCTACATGCAATCTCATCTGTCCCCACTTCAAGTTGACTAGCTGAGAGTCCGGAATCTTGAAATGGAGAATTGAACAGCTCTTCAGAGGGTTCAAGTGTGGGATCAGTTGTCTCAGGGCACTTGGCATGGTGGGAGGAAGGAGGATCAGGGTGAGGAATATCTGGGCCACACTCACGCCTACTCAAACTTGACTGTGTGGAAGACATGGTGGTGGTGGTGATGGCTAAGTGACTGGAAGCATCATCCGCTATCCAACCAACAACCGTTTCACACCGCCCTAGCTTTAATAGTGGTTTGCTGCGGTCCCCTAGAAACTGGGACAGGAAGGTCGAGCAAGAAGATGTGGGTCTTTGCTATTGCCACTTTCACCTTGGCCACGGCCTCGTCCTCTTCATGCACCATCAGCATCACGTCCACTTCCCTCATCCTTGCCCCTTGCCTTGCCCATTTTAAATGGACTACTGCACTATTTCAAAAGTTCAACACAAATGTATTTATTTGGAGCTAAATTATATCTGATCGGTATGCCTGCAAACTTACGATTTTTCAAACACAAACACCAGGCCTCAGCCTGACATAACAGACTGTTTTAAATTTATTTTTAGGGTTTTGTAGAATTTTTAAAATTAAATACAGAGTGGGACAAGGCTAGCAGACAGAATTATGAAACTTATGCCTGTCAAGCTATGATTTTTCCAACACAGATACAACAGGCCTCAGCCTGACATAACAGACTGTAAAATTTTTTTTTAGGGTTTTGTAGAATTTTTAAAATATAAAAAGAGTGGAACAAGGATAGCACACAGAATTATGAAACTTATGCCTGTCAAGCCACAATTTTTCCAACACAGATACAACAGGCCTCAGCCTGACATAACAGACTGTATAAACTTTTCTTATGGTTTTGTAGAATTTTTAAAATAAAAAAAAACAAGGCTAGCAGACAGAACCATGAAACTTATGCCTGTCAAGCTACGATTTTTCCAACACAGATACAACAGGCCTCAGCCTGACATAACAGACTGTAAAACATTTTTTTAGGGTTTTGTAGAATTTCTAAAATATAAAAAGAGTGGACAGAACTATGAAACTTATGCCTGTCAAGCTACGATTCTTCCAACACAGATACAACAGGCCTCAGCCTAACATAACAGACTGCATTATTTTTTTTTATGTTTTGTAGAATTAGAAAAAAAAGAACAAGGCTAGCAGGCAGAACTATGAAAATTATGCCTGTCAAGCTATGATTTTTCCACCACAGATAGAACAGACCTCAGCCTGACATAACAGACTGTATTAACTTTTTTTATGGTTTTGTAGAATTTATATAAAAAAAAGAACAAGGCTAGCAGACAGAACTATGAAACTTATGCCTGTCAAGCTACGAGTTTTCCAACACAGAAACAACAGGCCTCAGCCTGACATAACAAACTGTATTAAAATTTTTGTTAGGGTTTTGTAGAATTTTTAAAATAAAAAAAAGAGTGGAACAAAACTAGCTGACACAACTGTGAAACTTATACCTGCAAAGCTACGATTTTTCCAACACAGATACAACAGGCCTCAGCCTGAGGCCGGTTTCACACGTCAGTGATTCCGGTACGTGATTTCTCACGTACCGGAGACACTGACTCACGTAGACACATTAAAATCAATGAAAAACACGGAGACATGTCAGTGTTCGTGGGAGCGCACGGATTACACGGACCCAGTAAAGTCAATGGGTCCGTGTAAAACACGTACCACACAGAGATGCTGTCCGTGTGCAGTCCATGTGCCGTGCAGGAGACAGCGCTACAGTAAGCGCTATCCCCCCAACGTGGTGCTGAAGCGGCCAATCATATCTTCTCTCCAGCAGCGTTCGCTGGAGAGAAGATATGAAAAATCCTTTTTTTTTTTTTTCCCGTGTCTAAAATAAAGATCCCTGTCCCCACACCCCTCCCACCCCCTGTGCGCCCGCCCGCTGTTAATAAAATACCCGGCTCCCTCGAAGCGTCCTCTCCGCGCTGCAGCTTCTCCAGTATGAGAGGTCACGTGGTGCCGCCCATTACAGTCATGAATATGCGGCTCCACCCCTATGGGAGGTGGAGCCGCGTATTGACTGTAATGGGCGGCACCACGTGACCGTTCATACAGGAGAAGCTGCGGCGCGGAGAGGGCGCTTCGAGGGAGCCAGGTGAGTATTTTATTAACAGCGGGCGGGCGCCCAGGGGGTGGTCATCTTTATTTTAAACATGGGGAAAAAAAAAAGGATTTTTCATATCTTCTCTCCAGCGAACGCTGCTGGAGAGAAGATATGAATGTCGGCTTCAGCACCAGATGCAGGGGACAGCGCTTATCTCTAGCGCTGTCTCCTGCACGGTCCGTGTGGTACCCAGGCGGCACACGGGCAGCACACAGCTGCCGCACGTGTGCCGCACGGATGACCTACGTGAGCTCACGGACACACGGACACTTATAACTCCAGTACCGATTTTTCCGGTACCGGAATTATCTGGACGTGTGGGACAGGCCTGACATAACAGACTGCATTAAATGTTAAATGTTTTTTTCTAAAAAAATAAAAAGAGTGGAGCAAGACTAGCACACAGAACTATGCTACCTATGCCTGCGGAAATACGATTTTTCAAAAACAGAAACACCAGCCCTCGGCCTGATATAACAGACTGAATTAATTTTTTGGGAGCTTTTGGGTGAATTTATAAGAAAAAAAAATTGAACAAGGCTAGCACACAGAACTATGCTACATATGCCTGACAAAATTTTTAAACAGATACATCAGGCCTGTCTGACAAACCAGACATATACATTTAATAAATGTATACATTTTTTTTTGTTTTGGAATAAAAAAAGAAAACTGAAGCCAGTTATATAGTAAATAAGCAGAAGCAGACAGTTACGGAGCTTTGGGAGGGATGCAGTGGGAGCTATGTACGCACAAACAGTGCCTGCAGGCCTTGCACTGATGTGGATATGCTGTGCCCTGCCTACCTAGCGCTGCAATCTCGGGACCCACGAAATAGCCCTAAAAAAGACTGTTGGTTTCTCAGGAGTTGTGGATGTAAGAGTTGCAGCAGACCTACACTACCTCTAAAAACCACGATTCTGACCCTATCTCAGCAGCAGCTCTCCCTACACTCGCTGAATCCGGAGCTGAATGTGATGAGCAGGGCGGTGCCAGGTCTCTTATACTCGTGATGATGCTGTGCGGTCAAGCCAATCACTGCACGACCACAACAAAGATGGCTGTGGCGTTTCATGGCCTGGAAGACAATCCCTGCAGTTTGACAGGGTCTCTAAAGTCTGCCAAAAATTGTGGGTGGAGACACCAGTTCCCGCCGAGTAATCCTGGAAATGCTCAGTGCTCGCCGAATATGATGAGTACCGTGATACTCGGCCGAGTAACGAGTAGTGGTGAGCGTGTTCGCTCATCACTAGCGCCAGCTTATGCGAATATCGTTTTGGTATGGTGGGAGGAGACTGTTGTATTTCATTCTCAAGAATTTCAGAATCATGTCAAAAATTGGCATTGTTTTACAGACATATTTTTCATTTGGGTAGGTACGGAAGGAGAATACTTATGGTTCCTTAAGGATCTGAATTAAAATGCCTTTAATATTTTTTTGACTTATTCATTCTCCTTGGATTCAGCAATTTTTTTGGACCTTCAGATTTCCTTTAATGATGGTTGCCTTGTTACAGATCTCTACCGAAAACCGACAGCTACTAACAGTTTCCACCCTCTACATACCCGACAAGGTGTCCCTGTTGGACAGTTTCAAAGGATTCGTCGTAATTGCACAACGGACAAATGTCTCAGAAAACAGGCTGAAGCACTAACTACGAGGTTTCGTCAGAGGAGCTAACCTAGGAAGACGATTTCAAGAGCATTTCACCAAGCCAGAACCTTTATCCAAGACACCCTCTTGGTATCACGCCCTTGCCCAAAGGATTCTACACTGAGGTTCAACACTGAATATAACACAAGATGGAATCAGGTGAGGAATATTTTGATTGATCATTGGGACATCCTGACAAGGGATGCCCAAAACTTGACCTGTGTGAGTGCAAGACCCCTTATGACAGCAAGAAGGGCATCCAATTTGGGTGACATTCTTACTAGGAGTCACTTTTCTCGACATGCAACCTACCAGAGACCGCTTTATCAACCCTCTGGACAGCTCGGGCCATATGCTCCATCAATATATCAACTGTATTGATGGGCGATCATTAAAATGCTCGAGTGCTTGTTGCTCAGGTCGAGCAAATTGGAATACTCGGGTACTGGACCCAAGCAAGGAGCCCAATGTAATTCTATGGGAAACCCGAGTATTTTTACCGCAATCCCCCCAGGGGTTCCTTTTAAGGTCTAAAAACGTCTGAAAATGATGGAAACACTGCAGAAATGACACGGGAACATCATTGGGATCGCCCCTGGAAGCATTTCTGATTCCTAGGTCACAGCAGTAAGCAATGTTGTCAGAGTTTCACGCCATTTTTACAGGTGCACTAAAAAACATACAAAAAAATGAAAACAAAATGGATTTTGCTGGGAAATATGTTAAGGTACATCCTTTCCAGGGTAATGACTTGTATATAAGGCAAAATAACTAACCCCAAACCAAAATTTTCCTCCACAACTTTTGCTATGTTCACACGCAGCATTTTTGATGCATTTTTCAACTTTAACATTGCTTTCAACCAATACAAATGCATTTCATTGTAACATTTAACACCCCTAGCTGGCCATGTGGTGTGTGACACATAAGCAGACCCATCTTCTTTCATTTCTCAAGGAGAGACTCTTAAAGTCACGAAGTCTATTTTTAGAGGGGCATCAGGTAGAATTAATATTCTTAAAGGGCCATTATTAAACATTGGGTCTCCTATGCTGCCATTGCCTATGCAGTGAGTGGCTGGGCTGACATGAATTACAACGCACCTCAATACCCCTTTCACGACAGGTACAGGAGGGCCTCCTGAAAAAAAAGTTGCATTGAATGCAAAGCCTGCCCAGCTGTCAAGTCATATGCTCACAAATAAGCCTCTGAACCCAGGTAATGGATGGACACAGGAAAATACACGTCACATTATTCATTTTGTAATCCCATTCTGTTTTCTTATGTATTAACTGCAAGGCCTGCCCTGCTACCATGTCATATGCACCCCAATATGCCTTTGAACCCAGGTACTGGATGGCCACAGGAAAACCCACTTCACATTCTTTAGTTGGTCCTGCCATACTATTTCCTTCTGCATTGAATGCAAGGGCCGCCTTGACCCAAATTTGCACGCAACACAATCCCCCCTTGGAAGAATCATGGAGGAGGGTTTCATAAAAAAAAATTCCCATTGCAAAGGAGCGGGTCTCCTAGACTCGTAATGCCCATACACTAAGTGCATGGGCTAACAAACATTATTTATAGGGATCATGGATGCCCTTACCCAAAATCTGAATGGCTGTAGCAGCACCGAACACGTTCACCACGATGTTGTACTTGCGGAGAATATGTCTGTGGAGGAAGGCTTTATTAAAAACTAGGCCCAATATTAAGGAGCGTGTCTCCTTGACTTGTAATGCCCATACACGAAGTGCATGGGCTGACAATCATTTCTCTACGGGGGGGTAGATTTTTAAAGATAATTTATGGGCATCATAGACACCCTTGCCAAAAATTGGACTGGCTGTAGCAGCATGGAACACATCCTGGTGATGTAGTGGCCGTCGATGAGGAGATGTTCAGGAAGGCCTCATTAAAAACTTGGCCCAATTTAAGGGAGCGTGTCTCCTAGACTCGTAATGCCCATACACTAAGTGCATGGGCTGACAAACATTTCCCCCTGGGGAAGTTAAATTGTTAAAAATATTTTATAGGGGGCGTGGCCTGGATGCTGCACATGTAGGCAGCAGTTCCTGAGTGCTCCTGTGGAGAATCCTCCAAATCAACTGAAATCCTATCCATCTCGTGACATCCGTGCCTAAATCTATTGGTATTCTGTCAAGGTACCTTTAGAGCACCATCTGAGCCCTATATTTTGAATTTTTGCTCATTTTTGACTCTTTTGAACACTTGGATCATCAGGTCCCTTTGGGGCCTATTGCAAGGCCTATACAGGCCCACACAGATTACCATAAAGAATTCGGCCCAGAGTGACCATACAAGAGGAATCTGCAATTGGGATTACCTACAAAGCACCATCTGAGCCCTATATTTGGAACTTTTGTTCTTTTTTGACTCTTTTAACCACTTGGATCATCAGGCCCCTCTGAGGCCTAATGCTAGGCCTATACAGGCCCACATAGAATACCATAAGAAATCTGACCCAGAGCGACCATACAAGCGGAATCTGCGACTGGGATTCCTATTGAAAACTAAATTTGGTCCTGAGAAGTGGTGTACAACCTATACTGAGGTTTCTGTGGCTTATAGGGCCCATCAGAAGATCAGACCGGACCAACAGATCAAGACACAAAGGGACTATTTTATACTACTGATGCGGCTCTTCCTAAAGAATTAATATTGAAAGAGGGAAAAGGAGCCTTTCTGCGGAGAAACTGGAGCAAACCTATAGCCCACCAGTCCCACCAAGAGAATACTGAGCCCACCAGAGGACCGAAAAGAACGATCCTGTGAAGCCCTGAGAGCAGGTACTGCGGCGGCCGGCAGATATAGCGGCGCTGCAGCGTTCCGGCGCTGTTATCTACACTTCTCAACGCTCCCCATCGCACTCAAAGGGAGTGAAGAGAGGCCTCCATTGTTGCACACCCGGTGACAGCTTCATCCGGGAACCCAGCAGACCGGAGGATTCACCGGAGACAAGCGCCGGTGAGAAGCTCCGGCTGACAGCCGGTTTACATATCAGTGCGCCGCAGCAGGCCGGAACTTCTTCGCGCACAGCTGCAGTTGCAGCGGCGCGCACAATACCCGGAAGTCCCCCTTCTCCCTGCGGTACAGAACAGAAAGCCGGTGAGAGGACCCGGACCGGAGCGGCTCCCCTGTGACCTCAGGTACTGAGGTAAGAAGTCCCGGGTCCAGCACTCGGAAGGCTTTCCCCTGCTTTGCGGCTGCAACAGCGCGGTTGTGGCTGATAACCCCAACAGCTCACGGCCGGCGCTGCAAGCTCCGCCCCCTCAGTCTCAATATCTTACAAGTTAACCCCTGGAACAGTTTAGAGGAAAGCACAAGATAGGATTAGCTTTCCTACCTCCCTTCTGCGCTATAATAAGGGGGATTTATCCAGTGTGACTGCCACATATTATTATCACATTATCTACGCTTCTCTCCCTCATCCCACTTATTTAAGTGCAACAAAGACCTCAAGAGCTGAAATATTTGCACTAAAACGGAACCCCACTGTGAATGTCCTGAGGTGTGTTTATATCCTAGTCATAATTACTTTGCAGAAGCTGCATAGAGCTGTTACACAGCAAGTCCTGCCAGCCTGCATTGTTAACCCCTGCTGTGACTAATTCTGCGCTTCACACTTATCCCTCCTGTCACTACCAAGGAAAGTAAACTGTTAACAGGAGCTGCCTCCAGTAAATAAGGGATACAAGGGACAGTAACGAATTGCTGGATCCCGTCTCCACTGCATTATCCTATGTCACACTGTATTAAGCTTATATCCTTAGAGAATAAGTGTCTCATACTCTCATAACTGACAGTCTGTCAGAGTGGATTTCCTGACTAGCGGTCTGTTTGATGTAGAGTAACACAATAACCTTTTGATCGTTTAATAAGCACAGTGCCTGCTGGCATTTCTGTTGACTTGCATTAACCTCCTTTCCTTCCAGAATAAGTGTACATTTAATCTGACTTTGCTTCTTCGCTCAAACTCAATTCTCTTTGCCGGTCTCTGTACCTGGGACCACTGGGTGGTAATTTCTAAAAGCCAGTCTAGCACTTACAACCCACATAGGTCTTTTCTTATCTATTAAATCTAACACTTACTACAATGAGTACCAAAAATAACAAAACAGTAAAAGCCATTACTGCCACTACACAGAAAACTAAAGGGTTTCACAATAACCCTATTAGAGACCCAATTTATCCTACTAGTCCTAGGAGATCAAGGTCACGGTCACCTCACAGCAAGAAAGAGGACCGGTCTCCAATTAATGCAGCTAAAAAAGACAACAAAGGCAAGACAAATCTTAGTCCTTCAGTTTCATTATCTAAATATACACCAACTAAATCTGGTGAACGAATGGACACAACTCTCTCAAGTAAAAGAAAAGTGTTGGGAGATTTCACCGAAAAATTTGGTGTAGAACATGATACAGCAGCAATCGAATCAGATGATTCATCTGCTTCCTACTCCTCTCCCACTGGGCCGGAATCATCACGTTTCAGAAAAGACGCAGATGAGGGCTCCTTTAATAAATCTGACATAGAAAGATACACGACCAATTTAGCAGAAAAAATCCACAACAGCGTACAAATCTCTATAGAAAAACAGACACGTATCAGTCAGGACACTTTTAACATGGTTAGTCAAAAATTAGAAAATCATGAAAAAAGAATAGGGTTAATGGAAGACAAATCCGTATCCATGGCCAAAGAAAACAAAGAGATCAGACATGAGCTTCAATCCTTAAAAAATAAAATGGCAGATATAGAGGACAGAAGCAGACGCAACAATATAAAAATTAGGGGCATCCCCGAGTCGATCCCCCAAGATGGCCTTGCTGAATATACTAAAGAGGTATATTCCGAAATATTATCCCAACTCTGAAAGATCAGGATCTGATTATAGATAGGATACATAGGCTTCCGAAGCCCCCAAGCGTAGCTAGAGATTTGCCGAGGGACGTTATACTAAGAATACATTTCTTTCATATAAAGGAAGAACGTCAAACCAAGGTCAAAGAACTGGGAGGCTTCCCTGAACCTTATACACATCTTAGGTTTTATGCAGACCTGTCAAAATTTACTATAGAGGGTAGGAAATCGTTTAAAAACATCACGATCCCTCTGAGAGATAGGGAAATCCCATACAAGTGGGGATTTCCTCTGAAACTTCTTGTTCATTACAAAGGGAAAACCCATGTGCTGCTTTCCCCTGAGGAGGGTATAGAATTTCTGAAAGCTATGAATATCCCGTTTCGTAAATTTACTCCTGATTCTAGAAACGCCACTTGACCGGTCTGATCCTATAGATTGACTAATGTTTATATATCGGTTGTACTTCAAGAAAATATGTTGAATTACTTACATTTACCTATTTTATGTTAAGATTACTAGGAGGATGTCTCTACAGAGTCAGTTCTTTCCACAGACTTTTCCCCCTTTCTAGTGAAGTGGACTCCTCCGAGGAAGAGTCCTTCTGAAGGACCTCTGGTTCATATTATTGTTATTTTAGTTATTGTTTTGTTTTCCTGTAAGAAATTTGACGATCCAAAAGGATCTATTGTTCACATTACAATTATTACTCTATATCAATATTACTGTTATTGTGTTTTTATTTCTTTAGGAAGTCTTGGGCAATAATTTCCATATAAGTTATACTTAAAAATTAATATTTTTTCCCCCATCTGGACTGCACTGCAAGACAAACTCTTCCATAATGAAAATTAAATTGGCGACATACAATGTCAGAGGGCTTAACAGCCCCAGAAAACGTTTTGCGATCCGTAGTGATATAAAGGACTCTCATTCTGACATTGTGTGCCTCCAAGAGACAAAATTTAAGGCTGATAACCACCCTGCTTTCTCCGAAAGGAGCTATCCTAACTCCTTTGAATCTTCAGGTCCCAAAAAAAAGGCTGGTGTACTCACCATGATAAAAAATACTGTTGCTTTTGAATTACTAGAAGAATTTAAAGACAACAAAGGTCATTTTCACATCTTAGTGTGCAAAATAACTCTATATACACTATTGTTAATACGTATGTTCCAAATAGGGGCCAAATTAAATTCCTTAACAAACTTGCCAAAAAAATTGATAAAGTAAAAAAAGGTTCCCTTCTGATTGCTGGCGACTTTAATGTGGTCCCAGATGCATCTCTGGATTCTTCCACTCCAAACAGAAATAATTCAATAAACCTCAATAGATGGATCTTTGGGAAGGAGCTCTTTGATGTTTTTCGCTGCTTGAATTCCACCTCCAAAGAATATAGTCAGATGTCCATCAGTCGGCCTCGAGGATAGACCTGATATTAACGGATATCTTCACCCTTACTAGATTCTCCTCTGTTTCCATATTATCAAAAAGTGTCTCGGATCATGCGCCAGTCGTAGGAGAATTTGAAGAAGGAACCCCGCTAAACTCTCAATACCTCTGGAAAAATAATGCCACACTTTTTAACAACCCAACTATAAAAAATGAAATTGCATTGGCTATAAAAAATTATTTTAAAGAAAATGAAGGTGGTCTCTCTGATCCATTCACTTATTGGAATGCTCATAAGGCAGTTTTAAGGGGAATTTTAATCCAAATCTCATCTAAAATAAAGAAACAAAATAGGAAAAAGATTTCCGAACTCCAAAGTTTAATCAGGAGTAAAGAATCTTTTCAAAGCTCAAAAACAACTCCCTGCCCGACTACTCAGTCGGAGATCTCCAAATTGAGAATGGAGCTGAGGACCGTTATCTTCTCATCTCACGACGCAGTCTTAAAAGCGTCCAAATGCAAACAATATTCAGAACTAAACCATCCCACCAAATACATGACTAATAGAATAAAAGGATATAGATTAAAAAATAGAATAGATAGAATCACAAATCACAAGAATATCTTGGTTTCACACCCACAAGAGATAGCCAATGCTTTTGCTAAGTACTACAAAGATCTTTACAACATTAATAAAGACCCATCCCAATATAACCCATCTAAAATAGATATAGATTCTTTTCTCTCCTCTATGAAACTCCCCAAAATTAAAAAAGACGATTTAGATTATCTTTCCTCACCCTTTGACATAGAGGAGACTTTGGAAACTTTGGAAACCATTAAATATTTAAAATCTCACAAAACCCCGGGTCCAGATGGTTTTAGTAATGACTATTATAAAATCTTTGGAAACCTCTTAGCCCCTCACCTCACTAAAGTGTTTAATATTGCTTCGAATCTAGGCAGCTTTCCTACTGAAATGACCAAATCCACTATAGTCCTGATCCCTAAACCCAACTCTGACCCTACTCAAGTCACCAATTATAGACCTATCTCTTTAATTAATTCGGACTTAAAAATATACTCGAAAATAATAGCAAACAGACTGGGCCAATTCCTTCCTAACTTAATTTCAAATGATCAGATAGGATTTGTACAGAAAAGACAATCCACAGATGGTACAAGGAGATTGATCAATCTGATCAAATTAATTAAATCGAAAAAAATAGAATCCGCAATTATTTCACTCGACGCCGAAAAAGCGTTCGACCGCCTAAATTGGGTTTATCTAGAAGCCACACTTCTCAAATTCGGCTTTCATTCTAAATTTCTTAATAATATTATGGCATTATACTCTAGTCCAAATGCCAGAGTCTATGTAACCAACCACCTATCGGACCCTTTTATGATCACCAATGGTACCAGACAAGGGTGTCCATTATCCCCTTTGCTGTTCGTTCTGGCCATTGAGCCGTTGGCGCAATTAATTATGGAAGACACTGATATCTCGGGCATAAAGACAGATAAGCGGGAATACAAAATAGGGCTTTATGCGGATGACATCATCTTAACAATATCTAAACCCCATGATTCTATTTCTAAAATTCAATCTATACTTCAGACCTTTTCAAAAGTATCTTATTTCAAAATTAATAATTCCAAATCCAGTATTTTACCATTTAACCTAGAAATTAAACAAATAGATCAGATAGGGAAACTAACGACGTGGCACTGGTCGGAAGATTCTATAACATATCTAGGCCTAAAATTTGGTAGGAACATAAATACCCTGATGCAAACCAATATTGAATTGATATTAAAATCAATTACCCCAGACCTCAACATTTATGGAGGTAGAGGACTTTCATGGTGGGGCAAAATTATGACATTCAAATCTTATATCCTACCGAAAATTGTATATGTCTTTAGATCTCTTCCTTTAAAGGTCTCCCCTTCTTTACTGACAAACATACAATCTCAGTGTAACCTTTTTGTTTGGGGAGGTAAGAGAGCCAGAGTTGCAATAAACATTCTTTACAAGAATAAAAATTCAGGAGGAGCAGGCCTACCAAACATAGCCGCATATTATTACTCCTTTTTAATAAAAAACAGTCTGTATTGGTGGCCTCAATCAGAGACTCCGGCCTGGTATGAAATTGAATCATACTTCAATAATAACAGTTTTGATGCTGGACTCTCTTCTTTTGAAAAATAAAAAACCAATGATTCTGCACCCTATTTACCAACCGATAATGCAAGCATGGGAGAAATTGGCTCATCCAAAAAGAGGGGTTAAAAAATTCGACTCTTTAAAAAACTTATCTTTGTCTCTCATATTTTCATTGTACAAACAAGAAATTGATCCATTCTGGGCCACTAAAGGCATAACAAAGTTGAAGGACCTTTTAGAGGACTCCAACTGTTGTGCATTTAGTCATCTTAAAACGAAATACGAGATTCCTTCATCATGCTTCCTTCAATACCTAATGTTAAAAGAGGTTATCAGTAAATTTCTGAAAAATTCCTCACATATTTCAGAGCCAATAGTCAACCTGTTGAATAATATCGGCCACTGTGTGTTCTGGGGTGTGAAATATATATATATAACTGGTTTAATACAAAATCAGAATCCACTAAAACACAAAACCTATTTAAATGGGAGTCTGAACTTGGTTTAAAATCTAGTAATGATGAGTGGGAAAGAGCTTGTTCGATCTCACTTTCCTCTACCATCTCCACTTCACTCCAAGAAACACATCATAAAGTTTTATCCAGATGGTACTATACACCAGCCAGACTGGCAAAGATTAATTCAACGCATTCATCTGACTGCTGGAGAGGATGCGGACGAGGGAACCTGCTACATATTTTGTGGCATTGTCCATACATTAGGCCCCTTTGGGCTAATGTTTCTAGTCTAATAAATAAAATTCACTCCACAAAAATCCCACTCTCCCCCCAACTTGCATTATTATCATTGGATACTCACTTAATCTCGCCACCTTTAGTTGAAATAATCATACATATTTTATTAATAGTTAAAAATTCTATCACTTTCTTTTGGAAGAGGCCCGACCCACCTCCATTTAAAGATATTATGAATAAAATCCATACACATAGATCATATGAGAGCAAACTGGCATTAGTTAATAATAATTTTGACAAATATGCAAAAAAGTGGTCCAGATGGACGGAAATGTTCCCTCAAGACTAATAATGTCTGGTATATACTTGCCCAAAGTTAAATGTTTATTAAATGTTTATCATCTATTATAAATTCAACAATTTATACAAGGACTAGCAGGTCCTTTGTTTTTTCTCCCCTTTTCATATCCCATCCCCACCTTTCCTCCCCACCCCTGTCTTTCCTCCCCAGTTAAAAGTTTGAAATAATAATAAAACGTTTGGAAAAAATATATATATATTTTATGGGCATCCTAGACACCCTTGCCAAAAATTTGACTGGTTGAAGCAGCACAGCACCTGTTAACCCTGGTGATCTAGTGGCGGAGAATGAGTAGACATAATAAATGATCAATCATACGGGAATCCAAAAAATGAATAAAGGATGTGAATCCACCTATGAAAGAAAATAACAAACGGAGGGGGAGAACACAGGATCACACATATGAAGCCAGAATGTGTCCAATGAGATATGTTGTTACCTAGCAACGGCTCAGAGACAGATATAAATAAAAATATAATAGTATTTCAATATTTTTCGATTGGAGAGGTATATACTAGGTCATAAGAAGATGGTCCAGAGATAGGAAAAATGGAAAGACCGTGTGGAATACATGGTGGTGGTGGCTAAGTGACTGGAAGCATTATCCGCTTTCCAACCAAAAGCCGCTTCACACTGCTCTGGCTTCAATAGTGGTGTGGTCCCATAGAAACTGGTACAGGAAGGTCAAGCGCGAACATATGGATCTTTGTTGTGGCCCACTTTCAGCTTTAACACGGCCTCATCCTCTGCATGCACCAGCAGCATCACGCTCACTTCCCTGTCCCGTGCTTTGCCCATTTTAAATGGACAACTGAAATATTTTAAAAGCTCAATACAAATGGATTTATTTAGAGAAAAATTATGTGATCAGTATGCCAGAAAAGCAAGTAGTTGGAGACCACAGATACTCCGAGCGTTTGAAGGAGATAATAGACATTTTTTTAAAAAGATTTTAAATATTTTTTAAAGAAAAAATAATGAGTAGACCAAGGCTAGCAGACCACAAAATACAAAGTATGCCTGCAAAGCGAAGATTTGGACACAACAGATACACCAGGCGTCTGACGGAGATAACAGACTGTATACATTTTCTTTAAGGTTTTTTTGTAATTTTGTAAAACAATAAATACTGAGTAGATCAAGGCTAGCAGACAGACCACTGCAGCGTATGCCTGCGAACCGAAGATTATGACACCACAGAAACACCAGGCATGTGACGGAGATAACAGACTGTATAATTTTTTTTTTTTTACAAAAATTCTAAATAATAAATACTGAGTAGACCAAGGCTAGCAGACAGAAGAATGAAAAGTATGCCTGCAAATCATGGATTTTGACACCACTGGTAAAACAGGCATCAGCCAGAGATAACATACTGATTAAAAAGTGGCCTTGATTTTCTTTGGCATTCCAAAATTGTGCCAAAAAGTTGGCTGTGACACCCCAAAAAAATTGGAGTGCTGAAATTGTAAGATATTGTAAGATATTTAGTGCAATGATATGCGATGCGTGTGGAGTACAACTCACATTGATAAATATAACCACTGTAGCTAAATATTTTTGGGCCAGCTACAGATTTTTGGGGAAGCAAAATGGCGTCCAAAATGTTGTAAGACACTACAAAATATTAGATAGTGCAAAAAAAAAAAAAGGCCAGAATTTTTGGCGCACTCACATTTGATGCCTGGGCCCCCCAAAAAATAGTTAAAAAATTATATTTTCACCTTCTTGTATTGCAATGACCTTGTAGTCTGCAGCGTGACCAAGGAACTAAATGTAGAAAAAAGGGGGCAATAGGTTGCTTTATAATAAAATGAACAGGTATAACATTAATAAAAAAATTGCCATGGATAAATGCAGCTAGGTATATATAAAATACGAAATCAAACAAAGACCAGCTCACCATGATCGACATCCTTGGAAACTTGGAGCACAGAACTGCTGTGTCAGGGCGTGGAAAACTAAGGGTGCTTGGTCACCAGAAACTCGTTGATATCGCATTTTATTTTCTGTTATTGCTGATGTTTTTATCCTCCAATGAATTTATTCATTTTTTAAGTGAATAAAGAAAAGGTTTTTTTCACTATCTCATTGAGCTGGGTTCCTCATCATTTGGTTGATATACAGTATAAAATATGCATCAGACAGCAATAGAGCCTTTTGATGTATGCAGAGAGATCTATAGAGTCACATACAGTGCCCGCAAGACTTGCTGTGATGTGGATATGTGCACATAGACTCCCCTGCCCAAGTATCACAATTAAAAACTAGGCCCAATGTTAAGGAGCATGTCTCCTAGACTTGTAACGCCCATAGACGAAGTGCATGGGCTGACAAACATTTCCCCATGTGGGGTACCTTTTAAAAAAATATTTTATGGGCATCATAGACACCCTTGCCAAAAATTGGACTGCCTGTAGCAGCACAGAACACATTAACCCTGGTAATCTAGTAGGGGAGAATGAGGAGACATAATGATAAATCATACTGAAATTAAACAAATAAATAAAAAATGTGAATACACCTATGAAGGAAAATAACAAAAGTGGGAGGCAAACACAGGTTCATAGATATGAAGCCAGAATGTGTCCAACGAGATGTTTGTCCCTAGCAACAGCTCAGAGACAGGTATAAAAATTAAAATATAATAGTGTGAGCCGATATCCAAAACCAACGTTAACCCCTTTCTGACATTAGACGTACTATCCCGTCGAGGTGGGGTGGGCCCGTATGACCACCGACGGGATAGTACGTCATAGCGATCGGACGCGCTCACGGGGGGAGTGCGGCCGAGTGTCAGCTATCGCAGCTGACATCCGGCACTATGTGCCAGGAGCGGTCACGGACCGCCCCCGGCACATTAACCCCCAGCACACTGCGATCAAACAAACATGATCGCAGTGTTCCGGCGGTATAGGGAAGCATCGCGCAGGGAGGGGGCTCCCTGCGGGCTTCACTGAGACCCCCGGAGCAACGCGATATTATCGCGTTGCTCTGAGGGTCTCTTACCTCCTCCTCACTGCAGCAGGCCTGGATCCAAAATGGCCGTGGCATTCGGGTCCTGCAGGGAGGTGGCTTCACAGCGCGTGCTCAGAGCAGGCGCCGGGAAGCCTGGAGCTGTGCACGTCAGATCGCCGATCTGACACAGTGCACAGCAAAGTGTCAGATCAGCGATCTTACACTAGAAAATGAGGGGGAATGTTATAGTGTTAAAAAAAAATATTCACATGTGTAAAAAAAATTTTTTAAAAATCCCCCAAAAAATTAAAAAGAAGAAAATATATTGTTCCTATAAATACATTTCTTTATCTAAATAAATAAATAGTTAGTATCGCCGTGTCTGTAACGACCCGACCTATAAAACTGTTAACCCCTTCAGTGAACACCGTAAAAAAAAAAAAAAAACGAGGCAAAAAACGCTTTATTATCATACCGCCAAACAAAAAGTGGAATAACACGCGATCAAAAAGACGTATATTAATAACCATGGTACCACTGAAAGCGTCATCTTGTTCCGCAAAAAAAGAGCTGCCATACAGCGTCAAAGAAAAAATAAAAAAGTTATAGTTCTCAGAATAAAGCGATGCAAAATAATTATTTTTTCTATAAAATAGTTTTTACCGTATAAAAGCGCCAAAACATAAAAAAATTATATAAATGAGGTATCGCTGTAATCGTACTGACCCGAAGAATAAAACTGCTTTATCCATTTTACCAAACGCGGAACGGTATAAACACCTCTCCCAAAAGAAATTCATGAATAGCTGGTTTTTGGTCATTCTGCCTCACAAAAATCAGAATAAAAAGCGATCAAAAAATGTCACGTGCCTGAAAATGTTACCAATAAAAACGTCAACTCGTCCAGCAAAAAACAAGACCTCACATGACTCTGTGGTCCAAAATATGGAAAAATTATAGCTCTCAAAATGTGGTAACGCAAAAAATATTTTTTGCAATAAAAAGCGTCTTTCAGTGTGTGACGGCTGCCAGTCATAAAAATCCGCTAAAAAAAACGCTATAAAAGTAAATCAAACCCCCCCCTTCATCACCCCCTTATTTAGCGAAAAATTTAAAAAATGTATTTATTTCCATTTTCCCATTAGGGTTAGGGTTGGGGCTAGGGTTAAGGCTACAGTTAGAGTTGGGGCTAAAGTTAGGGTTTTGATTACATTTACGGTTGGGAATAGGGTTGGGATTAGGGTTAAGGGTGTGTCAGGGTTAGGGGTGTGGTTAGGGTTACCGTTGGGATTAGGGTTAGGGATGTTTGGATTAGGGTTTCAGTTATAATTGGGGGGTTTTCACTGTTTAGGCACATCAGGGGCTCTCCAAACGCGACATGGCGTCTGATTTCAATTCCAGCCAATTCTGCGTTGAAAAAGTAAAACAGTGCTCCTTCCCTTCCGAGCTCTCCCGTGCACCCAAACAGGGGTTTACTCCAACATATGGGGTATCAGAGTACTCAGGACACATTGCACAACAACTTTTGGGGTCTAATTTCTCCTGTTACGCTTGGGGAAATACAAAACTGGGTGCTAAAAAATAATTTTTGTGCAAAAAAAAAAAAATTGTATTATTTTCACGGCTCTGCGTTATAAACTGTAGTGAAATACTTGGGGGTTCAAAGTTCTCACAACCCATCTACATAAGTTCCTTGGGGGGTCTAGTTTCCAATATGGGGTCACTTGTGGGGGGGTTCTACTGTTTAGGTACATTAGGGGCTCTGCAAGCGCAATGTGACGCCTGCAGACCAATCATTCCCTTCCGAGCTCTGCCATGCGCTCAAACGGTGGTTCCCCCCCACATATGGGGTATCAGTGTACTCAGGACAAATTGGACAACAACTTTTGGGGTCCAATTTCAACTGTTACCCTTGGAAAAATAAAAAACTGGGAGCTAAAAAATAATTTTTGTGGAAAAAAAATTATTTTTATTTTCACGGCTCTGCGTTATAAACTGTAGTGAAACACTTGGGGGTTCAAAGCTCTCACAACACATCTAGATGAGTTCCTTAGGGGGTCTACTTTCCAAAATGGTGTCACGTTTGGGGGGGTTTCAATGTTTAGGCACATCTGGGGCTCTCCAAAAGCAACATGGCGCCCCATCTCAATTCCTGTCAATTTTGCATTGAAAAGTCAAACGGCGCTCCTTCCCTTCCGAGCTCTCACATGCGCCCAAACAGTGGTTTATCCCCACATATGGGATATCAGCATACTCAGGACAAATTGTACAACAACTTTTGGGGTCCAATTTCTTCTCTTACCCTTGGGAAAATAAAAAATTGAGGGCGAAAAGATCATTTTTGTGAAAAAATATGATTTTTTATTTTTACGGCTCTGCATTATAAACTTCTGTGAATCACTTAATGGGTCAAAGTACTCACTACACATCTAGATAAATTCCTTAGGGGGTCTACTTTCCAAAATGGTGTCACTTGTGGGGGTTTCAATGTTTAGGCACATCAGTGGCTCTCCAAACGCAACATGGCGTGCCATCTCAATTCCTGCCAATTTTGCATTGAAAAGTCAAAAGGCGCTCCTTCGCTTCTGAGCTCTGCCATGTGCCCAAACAGTGGTTTACCCCCACATATGGGGTATCGGCGTACTCAGGACAAATTGTACAACAACTTTTGTGGTCCATTTTCTCCTGTTACCCTTGGTAAAATAAAACAAATTGGAGCTGAAATAAATTTTGGGTGAAAAAAAGTTAAATGTTCATTTTTATTTAAACATTCCAAAAATTCCTGTGATACACCTGAAGGGTTAATAAGCTTCTTGAATGTGGGTTTGAAACCTTGAGGGGTGCAGTTTTTAGAATGGTGTCACACTATTTATTTATTTTCTATCATATAGACCCCTCAAAATGACTTCAAATGAGATGTGGTCCCTAAAAAAAAATGGTGTTGTAAAAATGAGAAATTGCTGGTCAACTTTTAACCCTTATAACTCCCTAACAAAAAAAAATGTTGGTTCCAAAATTGTGCTGATGTAAAGTAGACATGTGGGAAATGTTACTTATTAAGTATTTTGTGTGACATATCTCTGTGATTTAATTGCATAAAAATTCAAAGTTGGAAAATTGCGAAATTTTCAAAATTTTCGCCAAATTTCAGTTTTTTTCACAAATAAACGCAGGTAATATCAAAGAAATGTTACCACTATCATGAAGTACAATATGTCACGAGAAAACAATGTCATAATCACTAGGATCCATTGAAGCGTTCCAGAGTTATGATAACCTCATAAAGGGACAGTGGTCAGAATTGTAAAAATTAGCCGGGTCATTAACATGCAAACCACCCTTGGGGGGTAAAGGGGTTAAAACATGATTAGAAGCAAAAATAGCAGCCAAATAAAAAATAAGATACTCCTAATAAAACAAATGCCACTGCATAGAAGATTGTATAGAGGGCTCCCGAAGCTGTGCAATAATATCATAAAAATATCAAGCATACATGGTTAAACGTAAGCTATAAATATGGTTGAAAGGGATTTACCTGAAATGCTTGATTGTGTTAATTGGTACTGTCCTCTTGTGTGCTGGTCCCCTAGAATCTGGTACAAGAATGTCGAGTGCGAAGATGTGGGTCTTTGCTGTGGCCCACTTTCAGCATGGCCACGGCCTCATCCTCTGCATGCACGATCAGCTTCACGTCCACTTCCCCACCCCTTGCCTCGCTTCTTTTAAATGGACTACTGAAATATGTGAAAACCTCAATATAAATGGATTTGTAGAAAAATTATATGTGGTCAGTATGCCTGCTAAGCAAAGATTTTTTCACGACAGATACACCAGACCTCAGCCTGAGATAACAGACTGTATAATTTTTTTTGTTTGTTGGTAATTTTTTAAAATAAACAATGAGTAGAACAAGGCTACTAGACAGAACTATGCAACGTATGCCTGCCAATAAAAGATTTTTCCGCCACAGATAGCCTGCCATAAGAATGTATAAATTTAATTTATATTTTTGGGGAATTTTTTAAAAAATCAGTAGAACAAGACTAGCAGACAGAACTATGCCAACGTATGCCTGTCAATAAAAGATTTTTCCACCACAGATACAACCGTTCTCAGCCTGAGACAACACTGTATATTTTTTTAATGTTTTGCGGTTTTTTGAAAACAATAAAAATGAGTAGAACAAGGCTAGCAGACAGAACTATGTAACGTATGCCTGCCAATAAAAGATTTTTCCACCACAGATACACCAGGCCTCATCCTGACATAACAGACTGTATAAATTTAGTTTGTTTTTTGTGATTTTTTGAAAACAATAAAAAATCAGTAGAACATGGCTAGCAGACAAAAGTATGCCTGCTAATAGAAGATTTTTCAACCACAGATACACCAGGCCTCAGCCTTAGATAACAGACTGTATATATTTTTATTTTTTTGTGATTTTTTGAAAATAAAAAATGAATAGAACAAGGCTATCACAGAGAATTATGCAATGTATACCTGCCAATAAAAGATTTTTCCACCACAAATACAACCGTCCCCAGCCTGAGATAATAGACTGTATTTTGTTTTAAATGTTTTTTGTGATTGTTTTTAAAACACTACAAAATGAGTAGAACAAGGCTAACAGACAGAACTATGCAATGTATGCCTGCCAATAAAAGATTTTTCCACCACAAATAGCCAGCCATAACAGACTGTATAAATTTATGTTTTTTTGTGAATTTTTGAAAACAAAAAATCAGTAGAACAAGGCTAGCAGAAACAACTATGCAACGTATGCCTGTGAATAAAACATTTTTCCACCACAGATACACCAGTCGTCAGCCTAAGACAACAGACTGATCTAAATGTGGCCTTGATTTTTTGGGCACATCAAAATTGTGTCAACAAGTTGGTTATAACACACACAAAAAAAAGAAGTACTAAAATTGAAGTTTTCCCCATCCTTTGGAAAAAAGGGTCTGACAAGCGCTCACTAGAGGTCTTCACTACTGTGTAAGCCTCTTCTGTAAGCCGGAAGAGGATCTCTAGGGTAAGGTGTAATATCCTCTCCATCATTTTCACCTTGTCCACATCCATCCTTGACGGGTTAGAGAGGAAAAAAATCTTACATAGAAGATCTCAAAAGAAAGGATTCACTATTGTAGGGACCTCCATCTACAGAGCTGCACACCACATATTGTAGGTCACTACAATAGTGAATCACCTCAGTAGAGAAAAAAATTCCTGATTGGATCATCAAGAATTCATATGGACAAGGAGAAAATGATGGAGAGGATATTACACCCCACCCTAGAGATCCTCTTCCAGCTTACCGGAGAGGCTTACACAGTAGTAAAGACCTCTAGTGAGCGCTGTCAGACCCCTGTGTCTAAGGCATGGGGAAGAACACTGAGCCCAATCACGGGGCCTCCACCTCACCGCGATACAAGAGGACATCAATGACCAGAAGATCATAAAACTCGCCTACAAGATGATTGAGCTGCAGACTGGAGAGGTTCCTATAAGGTGTAAGGATGTTGTTGTCTATTTGTCCATGGAGAAATGGGAGTATTAAGAAGGACACCAAAATCTGTACAAGTGCGTCATGATGGAGGTTCCCCAGCCCCTCACATCTCCAGTTCTCTCCAGTAAGAGAAAACCAGAAAGATGTCCCCGTTCTCTTCTTCCACAGGACTGTAAACAAGAAAATCCCAATGTTCCTCAGGATCATCAGGTCCCTGCAATAGTGGATACTCTCAGTAGAGATCTTCTGTATAAGAAAATGCTCCCCATTGACCCGTTGAGGATGGATATGAACAGGGAGAAAATAACAAAGAGAATATTACACCTCACCCTAGAGATCCACCAAGCCTCAGCCTGACATAACAGACTGTATAATTTGTTCTCTGCTTTTTATGAATTTTTGAAAACAATAAAAAAATCAGAACAAGGCTAGCAGAATGAACTATGCAATGTATGCCTGCAAATAAGACTTTTCCACCACAGATACACCAGGCCTCAGCCTGAGATAAGACTGTATATATTTTTTTTTTCTGTGAATTTTTGAAAACAATAAAAAATGAGTAGAACAAGGCTATCAGACAGAAGTATGCAACGTATGCCTGCCAATAAAAGATTTTTCCACCACAGATAGCTAGCCATAACAGACTGTATAAATTTATGTTTTTTTGTGAATTTTTTAAAACAATAAAAAATCAGTAGATCAAGGCTAGCAGAAACAACTATGCAATGTATGCCTGCGAATAAAAGATTTTTCCACCACAGATACACCAGCCGTCAGCCTGAGATAACAGACTGATCTAAATGTGTCCTTGATTTTTTTTTAAGCACTTCAAAATTGTGTCAACAAGTTGGCTATGACACACACAAAAAAAGGAGTACTAAAATTGAAATATATTTTGCGTAATATGTGAAGCGTGTGGTGTATAACTCACAGTGATAAATCTGAGAACTGCAGCTAAATATTTTTGGGCCAGCTACAGAGTTTTGGGGCAGCAAAATGGTGTCCAAAAATGTTGTAAGGCACTACAAAATATTAGATAGCACCAAAAAAAAGGACAATTATTTGGCGCACTCACATTTCATGCCTGGGACAAAAATAAATAAATTCAAAGATTTGCACACTCATCTATTACAATGACCTGGCTGTAGTCTGCAGCGTGACCAAGCAAATAAATGTACAAAAAAAGGGGGCTATGGATTCCTTTAGAATAAAATGAGCAGTTATAAGCAGAAAAAAAAAATTGCCACGGATAACTGCAGCTAGATATATAGAAAATAAGCAACAGCAGCAGACAGGAATGGAGCTTTTGGAGGTACGCAGTGAGATCTATGTAATCACATACAGTGCCTGCATGCCTTGCACTGATGTGGATATGTGCACCTAGACATCCTTGCCTACCAAGCGCTGCAATCTCAGGACCCCCGAATTAGCCCTAAAAAGGACTGTTGGTTTCTCAAGATTTGTGGACTGTACACTAGCAGACCCACACTAACTATTAAAAGGACGTTTCTGACACTATCTTGGCAGCAGCCCTACCTACACTACCTATGTCCGAAGCAGAATGTGGCGAGCAGGGCGGTGCCAGGTCTCTTATAGACCTGATGAAGCTGTGCGGCCAGCCAATCACTGTAATACCACAACAAAGATGGCTGCGGCATTACAGTGCACGGCAGCCAATCCCTGCATTGTCATTGGCGCTCTAAAGAGCGCCAGAGTTGCAGGGCGCAGCCTGAGCTCCCGCCGAATAATCCCAGAAATACTCGGTGCTCGCCGAGCGCAGTGATAGTTATGCGAGTACCGAGCACGTTCAATCACCACTAATTGCAAAACTAGTCATGTTATTTATGCAATTGTCTGTCCCTGTCAAAGGTCTACGTGGGGCAAACTTCGCAAGAGCTCAGGAGACGGCCACAAAAGCACCTTTCAACTATCAATTTAGCCTACTCAGATCACAAAAAGGGTAAGGTTCTGACGCCCGTTGCAGCACACTTCCTTAATATGCATGGAGGCAAGCCTGATAATACCCATTTTGTTGGCTTACAGAAGATAATGGGCAATGAAAGGGGGCGGTGATCGACATAGATTACTTCTTCAACATAAAGCATGTTGGATTTTCCATTTGGACTCTGTCTCACCCTCAGGCCTGAATGATGAGCTGCTGTTTACAGGATTTTTGGGCTAGGAATGGACAGTGGCCTTTGTTTGGTAGCTGATGTAACTAAAGCAAACCAACTATAGGAGCGTTTTTCAATATACATGGCTATCTCATTGAAATTTTTAGGAATCATTGCTTGGTTTCATTTGGATACAGGACACCATGTGATAGGCTTTCAAACCTTGATGGCGAACCTTCTTGGTCCATGTAAGAAGATATTTGTTTGAGCCATGTTGTGCCCCTAATAATGGAATGGTGATGGCAGCAACATCGGGGAGATAAGGATTACTTTGATGGACAAACTTTGTGAACTTGGTCCCATGGGTGGTTCTTTGCAGCATGCCATTATATCCTGTCCATCTCTAAGGCATCTCCCTAATTGGATGTCATGTAGAACTAAAATAGTGAACATCCAAGGTCTCCATGAGTATTATATCACAATAAAAACATGTTTTTGTTATTTGGGTGGTTTTGCTTGGAATGTTTTTCCTTTTTGCGATTTCATACATTCAGTAGTCATCTTTACATGTTCAATTGTCTTTATAAGGTTCCTTATTTTTGGCCCCTAGTCTAGGACTTTTACTCTAAATATACCTTTTGATTTGTTCTGTCTATATTATATATTCTCTAACATGTTGCTTGGGTTATTAAATCTCGTTTGCAGTACATTGTCCGTGGGTCTTTAAATTACATTCTATAATGTTATTTTGTTAGTCTTATTAGACTCTAACTTATTGAGACAATTGGTATTTTCATTTTTGGGTATGGCACTCTAATTCCTTGCTTATCCTTGGTCCTTGTACTAGGACTTTCACTTTAAATACATCCTCTGTTCACATTTTATATTTTCTAGCATGTCTCCTGGGCTACTATGTCCTTTTCACAGCGTATTGTCCATGAGTCTTTAAATTACATTTCATTATGTTATTTTGTGAGTCTTATTAGACTCTCACCTATTAGGAGAATTGATATTTCCATTCTTAGGTATGGCCCCTTTACGTCCTTGCTTACAGCCAGCTCCTACAGCGCTTATCTTTTCATCAACGCGCGGTATGTTCTTTTGTGTGCGGCCGCACGCTGCGAATGTGCAAGTCTCCTCTTGCCTTTTGCCTATATTTACTCTCTGCGCACATTGTGCATGCGCCGACTTTGCTCATCTTTGAAAGGCCCTTGCGCTTGCACACTATTCACCTATATACTTCCGGTCCACGCACATGATCGGGATAACAACATGCCTGTAACCACTTATATTTATTCTTAGACTATAAATTAGACAATATTCATCACATGGGTACACCTCCCGATGAAGCTGCATTACTGCAGCGATACGCGTGGCGTCTCCCCACACCCTTTCCCACCATACTGCCTGCTCCTTCCTCTAATTGGGGGCTTCTCTATGGTCATTGTTATCAGGACCATCTGACTTTGCTCAGCTTGAGAGCGGCTATTTGTGCTTGGCTTGTATATTCATTTATATTTATATGCGACGGTAGCATCCTGCTGTAATTAAAAACACCTGAAGCTGAGGTAGATTCTCAGTAACCATCTCCATACATAACCAACAAGTAAACTAGCTCTCTATAGCGCTATAGCATGCAAACATAAAATATATGAAATTTGAATTGCATTACTGCTCTAGAAAATTAGAAAAATTGAAAATGCTTAGAGCATAAATTGGCTAATTCATGTGTACCCGACAGTCATAATAAGGTGATTCTCGTTGCAGGGAACCTGCCTGTGTGAATCTTCTCTTGAGCTAAAGCCTACATTTAAATGGAAAGCGTCTAAATATTCCCACTCCTCCATGGAGAAGTAGACAGTGACGTCCTGACATCTTATAGGAACCTCTCCAGTCAACAGCTCAGTCATTTTGTAGGTGAATTCTAGGAAATCTGGTCATTGATGTCCTCTTGGATCAAGGGGTGAGGTGGTGGCCCCAATATTGGGCTCAGAGTGCTTCCCCATCCATTAGACACACGGACCTGACATTGCTCCCTATAGGTCTTCTTCACTACTGTGTAAGCCTCTCCAGGAAGCCGGAAGAGGATCTATAGTGTGAGTTATAATATCCTCTCCATTATTTTCTCCTTGTTCATATCCATCCTGGATGGGACAATCAGGAAAATGTTCTTATATAGAAGATCTCTACTGAGAGTATACACTATTGTAGGGACCTGATTATCCTGAGGAACATTGGGATTTTCTTGTTTACAGTCCTGTAGAAGAAGAGAATGGGAACGTCTTCCTGGTGTTGTTCTCTTACTGGAGAGAACTGGTGATGTGAGGTGCTGGGGATCCTCCATCATGATGTCCTTGTACAGATTTTTGTGTCCTTCTAAATACTCCTACTCCTCCATTGACAAATAGACAGCAACATCCTTACACCTTATTGGAATCTCTCCATTCAGCAGCTCAATCATCTTGTAGGCGAGTTCTAGGATCTTCTGGCCATTTATGTCCTCGTATCAGGGGGTAAGGTGGAGGCCCCATGATTGGGCTCAAGGTTTTCCTCATCCTTTAGAAACAAGGGTCTGACAAGAGTTCACTAGAGGTCTTCACTACTGTGTAAGCCTCTTCTGTAAGCCGGAAGAGGATCTCTAGGGTAAGGTGTAATATCCTCTCCGTCATTTTCACCTTGTCCATATCCATCCTTGACTGGTCAGTCAGGAAAAAATTCTTATATAGAAGATCTCAAAAGTAAGGATTCACTATTGTAGGGACCTCCACCTACAGAGCTGCACACCACATATTGTAGGTAACTACAATAGTGAATCACCTCAGTAGAGATCCTCCATCTAAAAAAAAATTCCTGATTGGATCATCAAGAATTCATATGGACAAGGAGAAAATGAAGGATAGGATATTACACCTCACCCTAGAGATCCTCTTCCAGCTTACCGGAGAGGCTTACACAGTAGTGAATACCTGTAGTCAGCGCTGTCAGACCCCTGTGTCTAAGGGATGGGGAAGAACGCTGAGCCCAATCATGGGGCCTCCACCTCACTCCGATACAAGAGGACATCAATGACCAGAAGATCATAGAACTCGCCTACAAGATGATCGAGCTGCAGACTGGAGAGGTTCCTATAAGGTGTAAGGATGTTGTCTATTTGTCCATGGAGGAGTGGGAGTATTAAGAAGGACACCAAAATCTGTGCAAGTGCGTCATGATGGAGGTTCCCCAGCCCCTCACATCTCCAGTTCTCTCCAGTAAGAGAAAACCAGAAAGATGTCCCCGTTCTCTTCTTCCACAGGACTGTAAACAAGAAAATCCCAAAGTTCCTCAGGATCATCAGGTCCCTGCAATAGTGGATACTCTCAGTAGAGATCTTCTGTATAAGAAAATGCTCCTCATTGACCCGTTAAGGATGGATATGAACAGGGAGAAAATAACAAAGAGAATATTACACCTCACCCTAGAGATCCACCAAGCCTCAGCCTGACATAACAGACTGTATAATTTGTTTTCTGCTTTTTGTGAATTTTTGAAAACAATAAAAAATCAGTAGAACAAGGCCAGCAGAATAAACTATGCGATGTATGCCTGCAAATAAAAGATTTTTCCACCACAGATACACCAGGCCTCAGCCTGAGATAACAGATTGTATATTTTTTTATGAATTTCTGAAAACAATAAAAAATGAGTAGAACAAGGCTATCAGACAGAATTATGCAACGTATGCCTGCCAATAAAAGATTTTTCCACCACAGATACAACCGTCCTCAGCCTGAGATAATAGACTGTATTTTTTTTTTTGTTTGTTTTTTGCGATTTTTTGAAAACAATAAAAAATGAGAACAAGGCTAGCAGACAGAACTATGCAATGTATGCCTGCCAATAAAAGATTTTTCCACCACATATAGCCAGCCATAACAGACTGTATAAATTTAATTTATGTTTTTTGTGAAATTTTGAAAACAATAAAAAATCAGTAGATCAAGGCTAGCAGAAACAACTATGCAACGTATGTCTGTGAATAAAAGATTTTTCCACCACAGATATACCAGCCGTCAGCCTGAGATAACAGTCTGATTTAAATGTGGCCTTGATTTTTTTGGGGCACACCAAAATTGTGTCAAGAAGTTGGCTATGACACACACAAAAAAAGGAGTACTAAAATTGAAAGATATTTTGCGTAATGATATGCGAAGCGTGTGGTGTATAACTCACAGTGATAAATCTGAGAACTGCAGCTAAATATTTTTGGGCCAGCTACAGAGTTTTGGGGCAGCAAAATGGTGTCCAAAAATGTTGTAAGACACTACAAAATATTAGATAGCACCAAAAAAAAGGACAGATTTTTTGGCGCCCTCACATTTGATGCCTGGGACAAAAATAAATAAATTCAAAGATTTGCACACTCATCTATTACAATGATTGGGCTGTAGTCTGCAGCGTGACCAAGCAAATAAATGTACAAAAAAAGGGGGCAATGGATTCCTTTAGAATAAAATGAGCAGTTATAAGCAGAAAAAAATTGCCACGGATAACTGCAGCTAGATATATAGAAAATAAGCAACAGCAGCAGACAGGAATGGAGCTTTTGGAGGAATGCAGTGAGATCTATGTAATCACATACAGTGCCTGCATGCCTTGCACTGATGTGGATATGTGCACATAGACTTCCTTGCCTACCAAGAACTGCAATCTCAGGACCCCCGAATTAGCCCTAAAAAGGACTGTTGGTTTCTCAAGATTTGTGGACTGCACACTAGCAGACCCACACTAACTATTAAAAGGACGATTCTGACACTATCTTGGCAGCAGCTCTACCTACACTACCTAAGTCCGGAGCAGAATGTGGCGAGCAGGGCGGTGCCAGGTCTCTTATAGACCTGATGACGCTGTGCGGCCAGCCAATCACTGTAATACCACAACAAAGATGGCTGCGGCATTACAGTGCATGGCAGCCAATCCCTGCATTGTCATTGGCGCTCTAAAGAGCGCCAGAGTTGCAGGGCGTAGCCCGAGCTCCCGCCGAATAATCCCGGAAATACTCGGTGCTTGCCGAGCAAAGTGATACTTAGGCGAGTACCGAGCACGTTCAATCACCACTAATTGCAAAACTAGTCATGTTATTTATGCAATTGTCTGTCCCTGTCAAAGGTCTACGTGGGGCAAACATCGCAAGAGCTCAGGAAACGGGCACAAAAGCACCTTTCAACTATCAATTTAGCCTACTCAGATCACAAAAAGGGTAAGGTTCTGACGCCCGTTGCAGCACACTTCCTTAATATGCATGGAGGCAAGCCTGATAATACCCATTTTGTTGGCTTACAGAAGATAATGGGCAATGAAAGGGGGCGGTGATCGACATAGATTACTTCTTCAACATAAAGCATGTTGGATTTTCCATTTGGACTCTGTCTCACCCTCAGGCCTGAATGATGAGCTGCTGTTTACAGGATTTCTGGGCTAGGAATGGACAGTGGCCTTTGTTTGGTAGCTGATGTAACTAAAGCAAACCAACTATAGGAGCGTTTTTCAATATACATGGCTATCTCATTGAAATTTTTAGGAATCATTGCTTGGTTTCATTTGGATACAGGATACCATGTGATAGGATTTCAAACCTTGATGGCGAACCTTCTTGGTCCATGTAAGAGGATATTTGTTTGAGCCATGTTGTGCACCTAATAATGGAATGGTGATGGCAGCAACATCGGGGAGATAAGGATTACTTTGATGGATAAACTTTGTGAACTTGGTCCCATGGGTGGTTCTTTGCAGCATGCCTATATATCCTGTCCATCTCTAAGGCATCTCCCTAATTGGATGTCATGTAGAACTACAATAGTGAACATTCAAGGACTCCACGAGTATTATATCACAATAAACACAATTTTTTTGTTATTTGGGTGGTTTTCCTTGGAATGTTTTTCCTTTTAGCCATTTCATACATTCAGTAGTCATCTTCACATGTTCAATTGTCTTTATAGGGTTCCTTATTTTTGGCCCCTAGACTAGGACTTTTACTCTAAATATACCTTTTGATTTGTTCTGTCTATATTATATATTCTCTAACATGTTGCTTGGGTTATTAAATCTTGTTTGCAGTACATTGTCCGGGGGTCTTTAAATTACATTCTATAATGTTATTTTGTTTGACTTATTAGACTCTAACATATTGAGACAATTGGTATTTTCATCTTTGGGTATGGCCCTTTAATTCCTTGCTTATCCTTGGTCCTTGTACTAGGACTTTCACTTTAAATGCATCCTCTGTTCACATTTTATATTTTCTAGCATGTCTCCTGGGCTACTATGTACTTTTCACAGCGTATTGTCCATGAGTCTTTAAATTACATTTCATTATGTTATTTTGTGAGTCTTATTAGACTCTCACATATTAGGACAATTGATATTTCCATTCTTAGGTATGGCCCCTTTAAATCCTTGCTTACAGCCTGCTCCTACAGCGCTTATCTTTTCACCAACGCGCAGTATGTTCCTTTGTGTGCGGCCGCACGCTGCGCATGTGCAAGTCTCCTCCGGCCTTTTGCCTATATTTACTCTCTGCGCACATTGTGCATGCGCTGACTTTGTTCATCTTTGAAAGGCCCTTGCGCTTGAACACTATTCCCCCTTGTACTTCCGGTCCACGCACATGATCGGGATAACAACATGCCTGTAACCACTTATATTTATTCTTAGACTATAAATTAGACAATATTCATCACATGGGTACACCTCCCGACGAAGCTGCATTAGTGCAGCGATACGCGTGTGGTCTCCCCACACCCTTTCCCTCCATACTGCCTGCTCCTTCCTCTAATTGGGGGCTTCTCTGTGGTCATTGTTATCAGGACCATCTGACTTTGCTCAGCTTGAGCGGCTGTTTGTGCTCGCTTGTATATTCATTTATATTTGTATGGCACGGTAGGATCTTGCTGTAATTAAAAACACCTGAAGCTGAGGTAGATTTTCAGTAACCATCTCCATACATAACCAACAAGTAAACTAGCTCTCTATAGCGCTATAGCAGGGGTCCCCAACCTGTAGCTCGGGAGCCACATGTGGCTCGCGGTCCCATGAATTGTGGCTCGCGGCTGTCTGTCAGCTTGGTGCATTAGCTCCAGTTGTAGCAAACAGTTATGAAGAGCACCTCTGAAAATGGTGAATTTTGTGAGCAGCCCTGCACAAAAGGGAAGATCTGGATGCACATATACTGGTCTTAGGGGTTTTGAGATTATTTAAGAGGAGGTGTTTGAAGCTGGATGTGACAGTGTCTTGGGAGTGCTTTATAGGAGAATACTGAATGGGGGTATTGTAGGAACCCATGGATTTTTGTATACTGCTTTGGGGTGATTGATTTTTGTGGAAAAGCTATGGCTACCATTATTGTGAGGGAGGCGGGAGCTGATTGTGACTCGCAACCCTCTCTCAAGGCTGGATGTGGCTCTCGACCCTCTCTCAGAGCTGAATGTGGCTCTCAAGGTCAGAAATGTTGGGGACCTCTGCGCTATAGCATGCAAACATAAAATATATGAAATTTGAATTGCATTACTGCTCTAGAAAAGTAGAAAAAATGAAAATGCTTAGAGCATAAATTGGCTAATTTATGTGTACCCGACAGTCATAATAAGGTGATTCTCGTTGCAGGGAACCTGCCTGTGTGAATCTTCTCTTGAGCTAAAGCCTACATTTAAATGGAAAGCTTCTAAATATTCCCACTCCTCCATGGAGAAGTAGACAGTAACGTCCTGACATCTTATAGGAACCTCTCCAGTCAACAGCTCAGTCATTTTGTAGGTGAATTCTAGGATCTTCTGGTCATTGATGTCCTCTTGGATCAAGGGGTGAGGTGGTGGCCCCAATATTGGGCTCAGAGTGCTTCCCCATCCATTAGACACACGGACCTGACATTGCTCCCTATAGATCTTCTTCACTGCTGTGTAAACCTCTCCAGGAAGCCGGAAGAGGATCTATAGTGTGAGTTATAATATCCTCTCCGTTATTTTCTCCTTGTTCATATCCATCCTGGATGGGACAATCAGGAAAATGTTCTTATATAGAAGATCTCTACTGAGAGTATACACTATTGTAGGGACCTGATTATCCTGAGGAACATTGGGATTTTCTTGTTTACAGTCCTGTAGAAGAAGAGAATGGGAACGTCTTTCTGGTGTTGTTCTCTTACTGGAGAGAACTGGTGATGTGAGGGGCTGGGGAACCTCCATCATGATGTCCTTGTACAGATTTTTGTGTCCTTCTAAATACTCCTACTCCTCCATTGACAAATAGACAGCAACATCCTTACACCTTATTGAAATCTCTCCATTCAGCAGCTCAATCATCTTGTAGGCGAGTTCTAGGATCTTCTGGCCATTTATGTCCTCGTATCAGGGGGTAAGGTGGAGGCCCCATGATTGGGCTCAGGGTTTTCCCCATCCTTTAGAAAAAAGGGCCTGACAAGCGCTCACTAGAGGTCTTCACTACTGTGTAAGCCTCTTCTGTAAGCCGGAAGAGGATCTCTAGGGTAAGGTGTCTCCTCTCCGTCATTCTCACCTTGTCCATATCCATCATTGACGGGTCAGTCAGGAAAAAATTCTTATATAGAAGATCTCAGAAGAAAGGATTCACTATTGTAGGGACCTCCACCTACAGAGCTGCACACCACATATTGTAGGTCACTACAATAGTGAATCACCTTAGTAGAGATCTTCCATATAAAAAAAAAATTCCTGATTGGATCATCAAGAATTCATATGGACAAGGAGAAAATGATGGAGAGGATATTACACCTCACCCTAGAGATCCTCTTCCAGCTTACCGGAGAGGCTTACACAGTAGTGAATACCTCTAGTGAGCGCTGTCAGACCCGTGTCTGAGGGATGGGGAAGAACGCTGAGCCCAATCATGGGGACTCCACCTCACCCCGATACAAGAGGACATCAATGACCAGAAGATCCTAGAACTCGCCTACAAGATGATTGAGCTGCAGACTGGAGAGGTTCCTATAAGGTATAAGGATGTTGTTGTCTATTTGTTCATGGAGGAGTGGGAGTATTAAGAAGGACACCAAAATCTGTACAAGTGCGTTATGATGGAGGTTCCCCAGCCCTCAGCCCCTCACTTCTCCAGTTCTCTCCAGTAAGAGAAAACCAGAAAGATGTCCCCGTTCACTTCTTCCACACGACTGTAAACAAGAAAATCCCAATGTTCCTCAAGATCATCAGGTCCCTGCAATAGTGGATACTCTCAGTAGAGATATTCTGTATAAGAAAATGCTCCTCATTGACCCGTTAAGGATGGATATGAACAGGGAGAAAATAACAAAGATAATATTACACCTCACCCTAGAGATCCACCAAGCCTCAGCCTGACATAACAGACTGTATAATTTGTTTTCTGCTTTTTGTGAATTTTTGAAAACAATAAAAAATCAGTAGAACAAGGCTAGCAGAATGAACTATGCAATGTATGCCTGCAAATAAAAGATTTTTCCACCACAGATACACCAGGCCTCAGCCTGAGATAACAGACTGTATAATGTTTTTTGTGAATTTTTTAAAACAATAAAAAATGAGTAGAACAAGGCTATCAGACAGAATTATGCAACTTATGCCTGCCAATAAAAGATTTTTCCACCACAGATACAACCGGCCTCAGCCTGAGATAATAGACTATTTTTTTTTGTTTGTTTTATGCTATTTTTTGAAGACAATAAAAACTGAGAACAAGGCTAGCAGACAGAACTATGCAACGTATGCCTGCCAATAAAAGATTTTCCACCACATATAGCCAGCCATAACAGACTGCATATATTTAATTTATGTTTTTTGTGAATTTTTGAAAACAATAAAAAATCAGTAGATCAAGGCTAGCAGAAACAACTATGAAACGTATGCCTGCGAATAAAAGATTTTTCCACCACAGATATACCAGCCGTCAGCCTGAGATAACAGACTGATCTAAATGTGGCCTTGATTTTTTGGGGCACACCAAAATTGTGTCAACAAGTTGGCTATGACACACACAAAAGAAGGAGTACTAAAATTGAAAGATATTTTGCGTAATGATATGCGAAGCGTGTGGTGTATAACTCACAGTGATAAATCTGAGAACTGCAGCTAAATATTTTTGGGCCAGCTACAGAGTTTTGGGGCAGCAAAATGGTGTCCAAAAATGTTGTAAGACACTACAAATATTAGATAGCACCAAAAAAAGGACAGATTTTTTGGCGCACTCACATTTGATGCCTGGGACAAAAATAAATAAATTCAAAGATTTGGACACTCATCTATTACAATGACCTGGCTGTAGTCTGCAGCGTGACCAAGCAAATAAATGTACAAAAAAAGTGGGCTATGGATTCCTTTAGAATAAAATGAGCAGTTATAAGCAGAAAAAAAAATTGCCACGGATAACTGCAGCTATATATATAGAAAATAAGCAACAGCAGCAGACAGGAATGGAGCTTTTGGAGGTATGCAGTGAGATCTATGTACTCACATACAGTGCCTGCAGGCCTCGCACTGATGTGGATTGGATATGTGCACATAGACTTCCTTGCCTACCAAGTGCTGCAATCTCAGGATCCCCGAATTAGCCCTAAAAAGGACTGTTGGTTTCTCAAGTTTTGTGGACTGCACACTAGCAGACCCACACTAACTATTAAAAGGACGTTTCTGACACTATCTTGGCAGCAGCCCTACCTACACTACCTATGTCCGAAGCAGAATGTGGCGAGCAGGGCGGTGCCAAGTCTCTTATAGACCTGATGACGCTGTGCGGCCAGCCAATCACTGTAAGACCACAACAAAGATGGCTGCGGCATTACAGTGCATGGCAGCCAATCCCTGCATTGTCATTGGCGCTGTAAAGAGCGCCAGAGTTGCAGGGCGTAGCCCGAGCTCCTGTCGAATAATCCCGGAAATACTCGGTGCTCGCCGAGCACAGTGATACTTAGGCGAGTACCAAGCACGTTCAATCACCACTAATTGCAAAACTAGTCATGTTATTTATGCAATTGTCTGTCCCTGTCAAAGGTCTACGTGGGGCAAACTTCGCAAGAGCTCAGGAGATGGGCACAAAAGCACCTTTCAACTATCAATTTAGCCTGCTCAGATTACAAAAAGGGTAAGGTTCTGAGCACACTTCCTTAATATGCATGGAGGCAAGCCTGATAATACCCATTTTGTTGGCTTACAGAAGATAATGGGCAATGAAAGGGGGCGGTGATCGACATAGATTACTTCTTCAACATAAAGCATGTTGGATTTTCTATTTGGACTCTGTCTCACCCTCAGGCCTGAATGATGAGCTGCTGTTTACAGGATTTTTGGGCTAGGAATGGACAGTGGTCTTTGTTTGGTAGCTGATGTAACTAAAGCAAACTATAGGAGCGTTTTTCAATATACATGGCTATCTCATTGAAATTTTTAGGAATCATCGCTTGGTTTCATTTGGATACAGGACACCATGTCATAGGCTTTCAAACCTTGATGGTGAACCCTCTTGGTCCATGTAAGAGGATATTTGTTTGATCCATGTTGTGCCCCTAATAATGGAATGGTGATGGCAGCAACATCGGGGAGATAAAGATTACTTTGATGGACAAACTTTGTGAACTTGGTCCAATGGGTGGTTCTTTGCAGCATGCCATTATATCCTGTCCATTTCTAAGGCATCTCCCTAATTGGATGTCATGTAGAACTACAATAGTGAACATCCAAGATCTCCATGAGTATTAGATCACAATAAAAACATTTTTTTGTTATTTGGGTGGTTTTCCTTGGAATGTTTTTCCTTTTTGCCCATTTCATACATTCAGTAGTCATCTTCACATGTTCAATTGTCTTCATAGGGTTCCTTATTTTTGGCCCTAGACTAGGACTTTTACTCTAAATATACCTTTTGATTTGTTCTGTCTATATTATATATTCTCTAACATGTTGCTTGGGTTATTAAATCTCGTTTGCAGCACATTGTCCCGGGGTCTTTAAATTACATTCTATTATGTTATTTTGTTTGTCTTATTAGACTCTTAACTTATTGAGACAATTGGTATTTTCATCTTTGGGTATGGCCCTTTAATTCCTTGCTTATCTTTGGTCCTTGTACTAAGACTTTCACTTTAAATACATCCTCTGCTCACATTTTATATTTTGTAGCATGTCTCCTGGACTACTATGTCCTTTTTACAGCGTATTGTCCATGAGTCTTTAAATTACATTTCATTATGTTATTTTGTGAGTCTTATTAGACTCTCACCTATTAGGACAATTGATATTTCCATTCTTAGGTATGGCCCCTTTAAGTCCTTGCTTACAGCCTGCTCCTACAGCGCTTATCTTTTCACCAACGTGCGGTATGTTCCTTTGTGTGCGGCCGCACGCTGCACATGTGTAAAGGTACCGTCACACTTAGCGACGCTGCAGCGATACAGACAACGATGCCGATCGCTGCAGCGTCGCTGTTTGGTCGCTGGGGAGCTGTCACACAGACAGCTCTCCAGCGACCAACGATGCCGAGGTCCCCGGGTAACCAGGGTAAACATCGGGTTGCTAAGCGCAGGGCCGCGCTTAGTAACCCGATGTTTACCCTGGTTACCAGCGTAAAATGTAAAAAAAACAAACACTACATACTTAGGCTACTTTCACACTAGCGTTAACTGCATTACGTCTCAAAACGTCTTTTTTCATAAAAAACGCATCCAGCAAAAGTTTTTGCTGGATGCGTTTTTTACCCATAGACTTGTATTGGCGACATATTGCGACGGATTAACATACGTCGTGTACGTTTTACGACGTATGCGTCGAAATTTGGCGACACGTCGTCTCAAAAAAACGTTGATTGTAACGTTTTTTGTCTCCGCCTAAAAAACGTGTCGCGACGCATCCTGCGGCATACGTCGTTGGCTGCAATGGAAGCCTATGAGCGACGGATGCGTCGGGACACGTCGTACGACGCAATGCAGCGCTGCAATACGTTTTTTTTACACTGAGCATGCTCAGAAGCAGAATTTTGTTGCCAATTGGCCAGACACCCCCAAATCTATATAAACCTGGCCTGGGCCTTCAACCCCACATATGCCAGCAAGAAGACAGAGAGGAGAAGAGACTGCCAGCAAGACCCCAGCCAGCCACAAGACCCCAGCCAGCCACAAGACCCCAGCCAGCCTGCCACAAGAGTCCAGCCAGCCTGCCACAAGAAGCCAGCCTGTCACAAGACTGCAGCCAGCCTGCCACAAGACTCCAGCCATCCTGCCACAAGACTCCAGCCATCCTGCCACAAGACTCCAGCCATCCTGCCACAAGACTCCAGCCATCCTGCCACAAGACTCCAGGCAGCCTGCCACAAGACTCCAGCCACCATAGAGCCAGTGTGAGTATTGCAATTTTTGGGTGCATCTGTGTGCCTGTGCATTTCTGTGTGTATGAGGTACTACTGACTACAGCAAGAGCTTAAAACCTGAAGAGAACCTGAGGCCTGCCATCGTCCTGCACCAGCCAGTGCCATGCTAGAGTCCAGATCCATCATGATGCCAGCCACTGTGAAGACCTGCAGCTTCAGCCAAAGGATTGTCAGCCTTTTGTATGTGTGTGTGTGTATGCGTCTTCTGATTGGGTTCACCTTTCTGCCTTTGTTGTACATATGTGTATTTGCATAAAGCTATGTGCGTGCATGTGTATGTGTGTATTTTTGGACGGTTGTGTGCTTTTGTATCATGTGCCTGCACCTTATTATGCCTTTGCCAATCTTATGCCTGTTCATGTGGGAGGGTATGTGTCAGGGCCGGCCTTTGCCCTGTGCGACCTGTGCGGCCGCACAGGGCACCAAGGCTCGTTAGCATACAAGGGGCGCATTTGAGCTCAGCAGATTAATGTCACATTACATCACAATGTAGACGCTTAATGGCCTGAGGGCGCCCGCACCTCTTGTGGCGCCCCCCGCCGCGCCATTTGCGCTATCTGTATCTGCTGCTCGCCTGCTCCTGCCCAGTGCCGCCCGCCCGGCGCCCGCCCTGTCGCTCGGCTCTCTGCGTGTGACGTAATGTCACACGCGCAAGCCGTTCTCCCCGCTGGGCAGGGACAGCACGCAGAGGAACTTTAGTTCCGCCTTCTGCTGTCCCCGGCGGGAGAGAACGGCTGCACAGCGTGTGACATGATTACGCCACACGTCCCCGCTCGTGCCCCGCCGCTCTCTTCCCGGCACTGAAGAGCAGAGCAGAGGTGGACCTGAGGAGCCAACTGTTACTCAGCCAAGCAAAGCGTGAGTAATAACCACCTCACATGGCCTCCACTATGCTGGCGGTCGCCCCGGGGGGGGGTTTGGGGTGCAGCTTGCTTTTTTGCAGTGTGCGTGTGTGGGGGGGGGGGGGGTTGGGGTGCAGCCTTATTTTTTGGTGTGTGTGGAGGGTGGGGTGGGGTTGGGGTGCAGCTTGCTTTATTTTTTGCAGAGTGTGTGGGGGGGGGTGGGGTTGGGGTGCAGCTTGCTTTATTTTTTGCAGTGTGTGTGTGGGGGGGGTGTGGTTGGGGTGCCGCTTGCTTTATTTTTTGCAGTGTGCGTGTGTGGGGGGGGTGGGGTTGGGGTGCAGCCTTATTTTTTGGTGTGTGTGGGGGGGGGGGTGGGGTGCAGCCTTATTTTTTGCAGTGTGTGTGTGTGTGGGGGGGCGGGGTGGGGTTGGGGTGCTGCTTTATTTTGCAAACGTATTATGTGTGGGGGGGGGGGCGGGGGGTTGGGGTGCAGCTTTATTTTGGAAACGTATTATGTGTGTGGGGGGGCGGGGTGGGGGTGCAGCTTTATTTTGGAAACGTATTATGTGTTGCCGCAAGCAAGGGGCCCATCCGCAAGCATGGTCGAAGTGACTGGGTCCGGACACTGTGGCTGGGCACCATTGCTGTGACCCTTTTGCTGTGGGGCCCATTGTGTGGCTGGGCCCTGTTGCTGTGGCTGGGCACTGTGCTTGTGGTGGGGCCTAGCCACAGCAATGGGGCCCAGCAGCAAGCACGGGGCCCAACAGCAGCAATGGGGCCCAGCCACAAAAAAAGGGGACCAGCCGCAAGAAAAGGGCCCAGCGACAGCAATGGGGCCCAGCCACAAGCACGGTCACTGTGACTGGGTCCGGACACTGTGGCTGGGCACCATTGCTGTGACCCTTTTGCTGTGGGGCCCATTGTGTGGCTGGGCAGTGCTTGTGGCAAAAATAAAAAAAAAGGACACACCATGGATGCGGGCGGGCGGCACTGGGCCCCCCCAAGCCACGGGCCTGGGTGCTTCCGCATCCGTCGCATCTATGGTGTGTACGCCACTGCATATGGCTCTAGGAACACAAAAGGGTGTTTAGCCTGATTTTCAGGCGTCCTATGGGTCTACCATGTAACATACTACTATGTCCAGGGCAGAAGGGGCTAAAATAGCCCTATGGTGCCTAACCTAACCATGGCAACCGGGGGGGCAATTGGGGGTTAGGTGCATTGCTCAGGAGCCACCCTACTCTCACTTCCTCCCGCTCCTCTCTGCTAAATGTATTCATCCATCCTTCTCCTTCTCCCCCTCTTCCCAGACTTTGTGCAGTGTACAGTGGCTTACTTGTTTCTAGTTACTTATCACCTGCTCACCTCTGCCACCTTAGGTTTAAATGAGCAGATAGATGGTTATAGTAGCATGTGGACTGCACTAATAAGACTTTTGGTCCACACCTAACCTTTTCAGGGAAGAATAACATTTGTCAGGCAAGATGAGCCCTAAGAAAGCATCTGGTGCACAGAACAGAAAGCGAAAGGCCTTAGCAGAACAGGCAAATCAAAAGCAAGCAGGGTCTTTAAAAAGACTGTTCGAAAAATCTTCTGAACATGGTGGCACCAATGTACCGAGCACTGCTGAGGAATCAACATCAGATATTCAACAGCAAGAATGTGAAATAAGGAGTGGTATGGATACAATCCCATTGGAGCCAGGGGAACCATCAACGTCATTGAAAATTAGGATCAGCGAAGTTGACCAAGAGTCTACCATAGCAGACGTTTATGAGGTTGCAGTAGAACAAGATCAGTCTACCACACCAGCCCTCACATCAGAAGGGGATAACACATGCCAGCATGTGGAGGGCATTGATGAGGCTGAAAGCAGTGAAATTTCTGCAATCATTGACTCAGATCCTGCACTTTGGCCTACATTAAATTCTTCATCAATTGATCTAATCGTAGAAGCAGGCCCTGTGCAACTTAAAAATATAGAATTTAAGAGAGATGAGAGGAATCGACATTTTTCAGAGGACTTTTACTCTAGAATTTTGGACAATGGCGTGAAACGAGCAAGAAAGTGGTTGGTGTACTCCAAAAGTTTGAACAAAGTATTTTGCTTTTGTTGCAAACTGTTTGATAGAAGATCCCGTACGGCACTTGCATTGGATGGATCACAGGATTGGAGCCATATGAGTCAGATGTTAAAGGCCCATGAAACTTCCATTAACCATTACTCAGCAGAAACAAAGTGGATAGAAGTTCAGCTTCGCATGAAAAACAAAAAAACAATTGACCATCAGTTACAGAGCAGAATACAGAAAGAGCAGCAGCACTGGAGAAACGTACTGGAAAGACTCATGCGTATTACTCAGTTGTTGGCTGAACAGAACTTGGCATTTCGAGGATCTTCTGATCGTCTATACACCGCAAATAATGGAAATTTTCTTGCTATAGTACAGTTATTAGGAAATTATGACTTTGTAATGGCAGAACATCTGCGACGAGTCAAGTCAAAGGAGACATCTGACCACTACTGTAGTAAAACTATTCAAAATGAAATAATTAATTTGATGGCCAAAAAGGTTATTAGTGAAATTCTTGAAAGATGCAAAAAGGCAAAGTATTATTCCTTAATTCTTGATTGTACAACTGATCTAGCCCATCAAAAGCAGATGTCTTTTACCATCCGTTTTATTGATGTTAAACTTGGGTTATGCCAGATCAGGGAACATTTTCTTGGATATGTTGCTGTAACAGACACAACTGGTAGAGGATTATCAGATATTATTCTTAATTTCCTAATTAGCAAAGAGCTAGATATTGATGACTGTCGTGGCCAGGGCTATGACAATGGTGCCAATATGGCAGGCAAAAATAATGGTGTTCAAGCCAACATACTAAAAAAAAATCCAAGGGCGTTTTTTGTACCATGTGGATGCCACAGCCTCAATTTAGTGGTTGGAGATGCAGCAGAATCTAACATAGATTCTATAACCCTGTTTGGAATTATTCAGCGTGTATATACTATTTTTGCTGGGTCAGCCAAGAGATGGAAGGTTTTGACAGACCATGTATCAGGTCTTACTGTAAAACCTCTATGTACCACAAGATGGGAATGCCGGATAAACTGCCTCAAACCACTGAACCAAAATCTAGCAGGTATACAGGAGGCATTATTTGCCCTTTCTGAAGACAGCAGTACAGAGCCAAAAACAAAACATGATGCTCTAGAGTTGTCCCAACATATCCTTAATTTTAAATTCATGGTGTCCTTAATTGTGTGGTATGACATATTATTTCAAATCAATATTGTGAGCAAAGCTTTGCAAAACCAGACCGCCAACCTCATCACAGCAGCAGACATGATTGAAAAAACCCATGATTTTCTTAAGAAATTCAGGGAGAATGGTTTTGAAGGCTCTTTCCAAAGAGCAAAGAATATAGCAGAGGAAAATGGTGTGGACCCCATATTTAAGAGTACCTCACGTGTTAGAATTAAAAAACCCACTTTTAGCTATGAAGGACGGGATGAACCAATTGTGGATGCAAAGCAGAAATTTAAGGTTGAGTTCTTCAATGTGTTGGTGGATACTGCTTTAAATTCAATGGAGGAGCGTTTCCAGCAACTCAGTATTCATAATAAAAAATGGGGCTTTTTGTACGATATAAAGAGCCATGAATCACGGGAAGACTTGTTGGCACATAGTGTAGAACTGCAGAAGTCTCTGACTTATGGCAATAAGTCTGACATAAATGGTGCTGAACTTTCTGATGAACTCTGGCACATTCGGAATGTGCTCCCTGATGATGTTGAGACTCCGCTGCAGATACTTGGTTTCCTCACCAAAAATGAGTTTACAGAGCACTTTCCACAAACCTGGACTGCACTTCAGATTCTGTGCACCATCCCGATTTCTGTGGCCTCAGGAGAGCGCAGTTTTTCAAAACTTAAGCTCATTAAGACATATTTAAGGTCCACTATGACAGAGAGCAGGTTATCCTCACTTGCAGTCTTATCAATTGAAAATGATGTGTTGGCATCTCTAGACTTAAATGAAACTATTGATGAGTTTGCCAAAGTAAAAGCACGGAAAGTTGCTTTTTAAATCAGTTTATGTAGCACGTTATTATGTTCTTGTTGTTGCTGGATTACAGTATAGTGCACTTTATTTTTATTTTTTTGTCTTGAAGGTTGAAAATTGTGCACATATTTAATGACAGTTTTTCTCATGTATGTTGCATATTTATTATATTATTTATATTTGATATTTTAAGATATTTAATTTAGTATTAAGGTGGATCAAAAGTCATAGAATGACTCTTGGTCCGCACGGCACCCGACCTGCTGCCACCCGTCCGGAACTCTTCTCCATGCTGGCCATCATCTCTGCACTCCGATTGGCTGTCAGCGTTGGGCTGACAGCCAATCAGAGTGCAGGGCGGTGTTTGGCCTTGCAGGCCGCCGCTCTGCACTCTGATTGGCTGTCAGCCCATATGGCTTTGGACCAAGCGTCATTTTTTCCTTTTGGTCTGCTTTAAAGCACTTTATAATTCCCGTTATTGCAATATTAGTGTTTCTTCAAGTGTTTTGCAGGGAAACACAAGTTTTCTAAGTAAACGTGTTGTTGTGAATATTAAAGAGTTATTGTTTTCTTTCAAAGTTTGGAGGGGGGGGGGGGGCGCCGTCCTGCAGTCTCGCACAGGGCGCCTTTTGGGCTAAGTCCGGCCCTGGTATGTGTCCATGTTCAGGATTGCATCAGGATTTGGTCAGGATTTTCCATCAGTATTTGTACGCCAAAACCAGGAGTGGGTGATAAAAGCAAAAGTGTGCCTGTTTTCCTATTATACTTTCCCTAATTGTTACACTCCTGGTTTTGGCTTACAAATACTGATGGAAAATCCTGACCAAATTCTGATGCGATCCGGAATGTGGACACATACCATGCATGTTTGTGTGCGTCTTGTTGATTGCATGTGCATTTGTCCATGCTTTAATTGGTTAATTGCCTTTTTCTGATGTATTGACTGTATAGTGGTCTGTGCAGCATGTGGTTTAAATGTGTTTGTTTTTTGTTTTTTTTTAAATCTGATGTGTTTTTTTAAAAAGTCTAGCGGTCTGCAGCTTGTGGTTTGAATGTGTGAGTGTGTTTTTTTTTCTATTTAAAAGTGTTGTTTTTATTTTAATTACTGTTAAAACCATTTGCAGTTGATGTACTTGTATTTAAAATAAAGAGCATGTCAGCTCCTAATTGTGATTTAAAAAAAAAAGAGTGAAAAAAAAAGAAAATAATAAAATTTTTGTTAAAAAAATGTCCGTAGTATCATTTCATAAAGGTAAATTTAAAACTGGTGTATGTACCAATGGTTATACTTGCAATACACAGTTGGTTGAGGGCACTTTTTTTTAATAAAGGTTACACTTAAAGGTTTTTTTGGGGAGGTGATTTTTGAAAATAAAATGTGGTAAATATATGTTTACATGGTGGGTTCACATTTCAAAATATTTTTTTGGGAACATGGAAATGAATGGTATACCGTGCACCTGTTTTGGGGTTTTGGTGTTCACATTTAATGAACTTTTCTCACATCATTTTAGCAGGGTGTTTATTAAAACATTACCTAGTTTAGGGGGTGGTCTAACTAGAAATCCATTATACTTATTATAGATACACCAGGGACCAGGACCACAGCCGCCGCCTGTCAGCCCAGGACCACAGCCGCCGCCTGTCAGCCCAGGACCACAGCCGCCGCCTGTCAGCACAGGACCAGCCCACCAGGACCACAGCCACCAACTGTTAAAAGTAAGTTTTGAAGACCCCAAATCTGCTGCTTCAATGTGTAGAGCAGATTGCAAGTGTCTTTAAACTTACAGAAAAACCAGGACCACAGCCGCCGCCTGTCAGCCCAGGACCACAGCCGCCGCCTGTCAGCCCAGGACCACAGCCGCCGCCTGTCAGCACAGGACCAGCCCACCAGGACCACAGCCACCAACTGTTAAAAGTAAGTTTTGAAGACCCCAAATCTGCTGCTTCAATGTGTAGAGCAGATTGCAAGTGTCTTTAAACTTACAGAAAAACCAGGACCACAGCCGCCGCCTGTCAGCCCAGGACCACAGCCGCCGCCTGTCAGCCCAGGACCACAGCCGCCGCCTGTCAGCACAGGACCAGCCCACCAGGACCACAGCCACCAACTGTTAAAAGTAAGTTTTGAAGACCCCAAATCTGCTGCTTCAATGTTTAGAGCAGATTGCAAGTGTCTTTAAACTTACAGAAAAACCAGGACCACAGCCGCCGCCTGTCAGCCCAGGACCACAGCCACCGGCCTTACTTCCACAACAATGTCCTCTTCTGACAGCCCTCCTCCACAGCAACAGCGTGTATCGGTAAGTTAACACAAATTTTTTTTTTTTTTTTTTAAATTTACTTTTTTTTGGATCACTACATGCATAAATTATGTTTCAACAGGAAGCTGAATCAGATGAGGAGCTGTCAGAAGGGGGCGAGATGGGTGGAGAGATGCAAGTGGAGGAGGAACCAAGTGTAAGTAGTGGTGAAACAGTTGCTTCGTACATCACACTGCACCATACACAAAACAGATTTTCATACATAACTAAACACAGAAAATATATGCCTACCTAACTGAGAATTTGTTTCCTTTATTTCAGGCTGCTGCTGCTGCTCCTGCTGCTGCCGCTGAAGGTTCTCCCAGACACTCCCAGAGTCGGCGGACTCGTCGCCGCGGTCGGCCATCAGTGAGTTTCGGTTTTTTTTGGGAGTGGGATTCTATTGGTACTTTAGTGTTTCAGTGTACTAATTTGTTTGTTTTTCTTCTTTTTTTTTGGCACAGGCTTCACAGCGTGCTCCCGCAGAAGAGGATGATGATGATGACAGACATTGATAATCTCATTGAGGAGGTTCGCGAGCGGGAGCCGCTGTGGAACATGGCTGACCGCAGGCATGCCGATACCGGTGTCACCCGTCGGCTCTGGGACGAAGTGTGTCGCAACCTGTTTCCAAGGCAGGAGAGCCTTCATCCTCAGCAGCTGAGCAAACTAGGTAAGTATTCACTTTCCAGTGATGTTTTGAGCTGACTGTAATGTATTGCATTTACCAATTTTTTCTTTTTTTTTCTTTTGATTCTTGTCTTCACAGTTGGAAAGGTTAGGAAGCGGTGGCGGTCACTGAGGGATCGCTTTAAGAGGGAATTCAACGAGGAGATGCAGGCCCCGAGTGGCTCTACAGGAAGGAGGAGGAGCAAATACAAATATGGCCCGGCCCTCTCCTTCCTGAGGCGAACCATGCTGAGCAGAGTGTAAGTATTCTACAGCCCACTAATAACCATGTTAACCTGTCTACTTAGTTTGCTTTCAGTCAGGGCTTTTTCATTCCAATGTATTAATTTCTTTTGTTTTTTCTTTCACAGCACCTTCTCCAGCCACCGTGCGCCTGCATCTTCCTCTGCGCCCTCTGGAGCGATCCCTCCTGAGTCCGCCACTGAGGGCCACGTCGGTAGGCCCCACACCACTGTCCCCTCCTCTGACCCCACTGTCCCCTCCTCTGACCCCTCTGTCCCCTCCACTTCATCCGCCCCAAGCAGTGGAGCATTATTGCAGGCTTCATTGCTCGCATCTGATGCTGAACAGTTAGCGTTTCCTTTACCCCACCCCTCTGATCCTGCCACCTCGAGACCACCATTAGGTTCGTGGCGTCAGCGACAGAGGGGTCCGGAAAGGAGCTATGCTCCTGAATTCTTACACCTGAATGCATCCTTCCAAGGCTTTCAAAATTTTGGGAGAGCAAGTGACTGCTGGATTCAACATGGTGCAGTCACGCATCAGTGAAACAAGCCAGGAAACCAGCAGTCGCTTGGATAGGCTGCATTCAGCTGTAAGTCCCGATCCGGCCAATATTTTTTTTCAATCCATGCTCAGGAGCATGGAGAAGCTTTCTTTTGAGCAACAGATGCGGGTAATGAATACCTGCCATAATGCTCTACTGCAGGCCGTTAATGAATCTACCCACACACCTCCCCACACCTCCACTCCAATTCCACCCCAGGCCCCATTTCCACACCATGCCCAACCCCAGGCCCCATTTCCACACCATGCCCAACCCCAGGCCCCATTTCCACACCATGCCCAACCCCAGGCCCCATTTCCACACCATACCCCCCATTACCAAACCCAGCCCCAATACCCACACCAGCACCATTACCAAACCCAGCCCCAATCCCCACACCAGCACCATTACCAAACCCAGCCACAAACCCCACGCCAGCCCCATTACCCAACCCAGTCCCACTACCCTACCCAGTCACAATACCCAACCCAGTCCCCACAACCATCCCGGCCCCCAGACCAAATTCCTTCCCCAATGTTTTCTTTACCCAGCTTTTCTCTTCCCCCTACCCCAACACCACCCCCCTCTGGTCAGCCTCCTGGTTTTACCCCCCCTTCCACTGCACCCCAAACAAGTAGGGTTTCCCCACCTATCGACGTGGTCCAACCTTCCTGCCCCTCCTCCCCTCGTATCTCCACCCCACACTTTGAAGACTTATAAACATTTACAAAACTATATTACGTCAATGTGATTTCAAAAATTTTGCAAAGTTTAAAAAAAAAAAAATTTGAAAATAAAAAATATCTATTTTTTTGCAAAAATTAAAAAAAAAAAAAAAAGTTAGGCTAGGTTCACATTGCGTCAAGTACATGGCGTTAAACGGATCCGTTAAACGCATGTACAGAAAAGGATCAAATTTGTAGAAAAATCAGCTTCACGTTAACGCTTGCGTTAACGCTTTTGACAGCGTTTTCCTCATTTTGATGTCCGTTCGCGATGTATCCGTTTGTCTGCGTTTGTCACTGTCAATAAAGTTTTTTTTTTTTTTCTCCTTTTGTCCTCGTCGGGGTGTAGGTGCAGACTCATTCTCCATTTTGAAAGCATTGAGTGAACTTCTGCTAGCAAGATGTTTGTGTCTGAGCTGGTTCGATTTCGCTTGATGCGGTTGCGACTTCGCCAGAGAAAGCGTAGTTCGCAAAGGAGATATTGGATCCACGAAGTGAATTTCTTGCGGAGTACTTATGGTGCCTTTCACACCCTGTATCTTCAGCTTCGGGATCACCCTTCAAAATTCCAACGCTATCTACGGATGTCCATTGAGACCTTTGATGTTCTGCTTTCACATGTGAAGGATGAGATACATCATCAGCGCAGCACTTTCCGTGAAAGCATCTGTGCGGAGGAACGATTAGTAGTGACTGTGAGGTAATTATAAAATTTTTTCTCATTCTATTGACAAAGACTAGATCTAGGTATCGTGGGGCATAATGGTCATTTAGCAATTGTATATTCTATTTATGTAGCCTTTTAGTTGTCCTTAAAAATCCTAAACATTTTTTTTTTCTTTTTCAATGCCGACAGATATCTGGCTACCGGAGAATCTTTTGCGTCACTGCATTACCAATTTAGACTGGGGAAGTCAACAATTTGCCAACTGGTTCGGGAAACTTGTGATGCCATTTGGAACAACTTGCAACCACTTGTGCTACCAACCCCAACATCAGAAATGTGGCTAGCGATTTCCCAACAGTTCGAGGATGTGGCTAATTTCCCCAATTGTATTGGTGCCGTGGACGGCAAGCACATACGGATTCAGAAACCAGCGCATAGTGGGTCCCTGTACTATAATTATAAAAAATACTTCTCGATAATCTTGATGGCTATTGCGGATGCAAGATACCGGTTTGTAGCTGTGGATATTGGTGCGTATGGCCGTACTAACGATTCAAGAGTCTTCAGAGACTCCAACATGGGGAGATGTTTGTATAGCAACAATTTTAACTTGCCCTCATCACGACCTCTACCGGGGACCGAAGACCCAAGTTTGCCCTTTGTTTTAGTTGGTGATGAGGCATTCCAACTTGGGCAAAATCTCCTCAAACCGTACTCAAGCCGCAGTCTGAACTCCACCAAGCGCATTTTTAATTATCGCTTGAGCCGGGCAAGACGTTATGTGGAGTGCGCCTTTGGGATTTTGACATTAAAATGGCGAATTCTACTAACGTGCATGCAACTGCAACCAGAAAATGTGGACCGTGTTGTGAAGGCATGCATCTGTCTGCATAATTTTGTGGCCAGACATGAACCCCAGGTGGTTGACCCCGATGAATGTGAGTCGAACCTCATGAGCATTGAATCTACTGCTGTTCGGTCTGCAGCACAAATAATGAGGATCCGTGACCAATTTGCACAGTACTTCATACATGAGGGGCATGTTCCATGGCAAGACAGACACGTGTAAAATTTATTTCAAGTCTGAAGCTGTGTCCTGATGTGTTTTTTGTTTTTTGTTTTTTTTTTTATTTCCCATATGTCTTGTAAAATATGTCTTGTAAAATGTTACATTACTGTTATGTTGTGTTCACAGTCATACAAGAATCAGATTTTAAACAGTTTACTTAAGTTTCTGAATTTTTATGAAAGAACAGTTGTGAACTTGTTACATATGATATCCCATAGGGATGTAAAAAAACACACACGAAATTGGGTGGTAAAAAAACAATAAACCAAAGAACGTGAAACACAGTTTGCACCTGGCTGGGGACACTGAGCTGTACTACAGACTCTGGTATTGCGCGGGCGTATTGTCTGCCCAGGTGTATGATGGACTGCTACTTTGTCTCTGATGTTCCATGCTCGTTTCACACCGGGCTCTATATTGAGGGTTGTAGGCCGGCATGTCTATGCTTCTGGTTCTCGATGGAGCTGGCTCCTGGGGTCCCACAAATTCCTCAAGAAGGTCATTCAGTCTTTGCCGAAACAAAAGGTTTCTGTGTGCCGGGATATTTTGTGCTACGGGAACATAGGACAAAAAAAGTAGCTTCCACTCATTTGCAGAATATACAGACTCGCGAGATTGTAAGTCGGTAATTTCCCGCCTCAGGTCTTTCAGTTCACTCCGACACATGTCCTCAACCCGCTGAAGTCCATCGACAATAATGGCATCAGCTTCATCTTTTTGTGAAGCTCGCTTGCGTCCACGCACTGATTGCAACCGGGCACTCACACCTGAAGCCACAGTGCTTCTCTCCCCAGATCGTGGCTCGCTGATGACAGAGACGTCTTCAGTGCCCGTCAGCTGACTTGGTTCCAGTGGAGATGGCTCCAGTTCTTCTGCCTGTCTAGGCGCGGCGGTACTGCATATCGTGCTGGAACCAAAAAAATATATATATTTAGCTTTAATTTTTAAACAATTTTGTCTCGCACGCAGACTAATTTGTACTTACGAGCGCTGAGACACTGTTTTTTGAAGAAAGAGCAATTGCTCGTAATGCACATACGGGGTCACCCGTTTGGCACCTGATCCACTTGGTGGATTTTGACTATTCCGGTAGTCACGGACAAAGCGGTCCCTTATTGATTTCCAACGGGTATGGACCGCATCCGCTGTAAGTTTTAAAAAAAGGTAAAAAATATATATATATATATTAGTAGACAGTTCTTATTTTGATAGTTTAAAAATTGTGTATAGTTAGTTAAGATAGTTGATATATAGCTAGTAGATAGATAGTTGATAGATAGTAATTATAGATGATAGAGATATAGTTTAGTGTATAGGTAGTTGATAGTTCAGAGATAGATAGTAGACAATTTAACATCACCAATATTTACCAATTTTTTTCTTTGAGGTTGACGACTTCTCCATGTATCGAGGATCGAAGTGAGAGATAATTTGATCCCACAACTTCCGGTTCTTTACTATGTCATGGTGGGAGCTGTCGCTTTGGTCCCATATTGAGGGGTTGGCTTCCACAAGGTTGATCAGTGTCTCATTGTGAATGGTCAACGGCTCTTCATCAACCACAATCCTTTTTTTTTTTTGGCTCGCTGACTTGGACTATGTAAACACAAAGCGTAATGTTGAAAGGTTCAATTATAGATAGATACAGAGATAGATAGATACAGAGATAGATAGATACATAGCTAGATACATAGATAGATAGATACATAGATAGATACAGCGAAAGATAGAGAGAGAGAGAGAGAGATAGTGGATAGATAGTTTATAGATATAGCAGATAGAAAGTGAATAGATAGATTGTAGATACATTTCTAGTTTTATATTTACCACTGGCAGTTGTGGAGACGACAGACGGCGAGGAACCTTCTTCCTCTTGTGTCCTCCGTGTGCCACAACCTATTGTGTATGTAAATGGAAAAAAAAATTACATTTCTTTGATCAATAAATTTATGTTTGCAAAAACTTAAAAATGTCTGCTATGTACCTTTGTTGGTTTTGCCTGTTTTTTTGGGGGGGGCCTAGCAGCCTCGGGCTCCGAAGACTCCTATTTGCAATAGAAACATGATTATACATATATATATAGCTTAATACACTGAATTTTCACACAAATTTTAGTGGTTTTTTAAAGTGCAAGCCTACCGACTGAGAAGAAAAAACCGCAGACACGCTGCTGCTGCTTCCCTCACTATCCGACATCTGCAACAAAGCAATACATTTTTAGTACACACACATCCGTCGTACAATACAGACTCCCATGATGTATACAGAGATATCTACTATATAATTGTCTAGGGAACTTCCGTCTTTCTGTCCTTCTGTCACGGTATTAATTCGCTGATTGGCCTCGGCAGCTGCCTGTCATGGCTGCCGCGGCCAATCAGCGACGCGCACAGTCAGAAAAAAAAGGGCCGCCCCGCACTCACTGCCCGGCGCCCGCATACACCCCTCTGCTCACCGCTCACACAGGGTACTGTGACAAACGTCGCTGTGCAATATACTACGTGACTGGGTTCTGTATACTACGTCGCTGGGTGCTGTATACTACTTCACTGTGCAATACACTACGTGGCTCTGTGATGTATACTACGTCACTGGGCAATATACTACGTAGCTGGGCAATATACTACATGCTACATGGCTGGGCAATATACTACGTGGACATGCATATTCTAGAATACCCAATGCATTATCGGGCCACCATCTAGTATATATATATATATATATATATATACAAATGTACTTACATTTCCTGTGATCTTTTGCAAGACACTTTTTCTCTGGTGTGCAGCAGGCCTCAGGATGGCCGAAATCCTGTTTCCTGTCACATGACCACATGGACATCCCTCAAACGCTATTAAAACGTATGGTTCTTTTTTGAAATTTATCAAGATTTGCGTCTGGCTGCGTTTGCAATAGACATCAATGGCAGAATTAACGCTTCCGTTAGTATTGCGTTAGCTTGGCCGGACCCAAAAACGCTGCAAGCCGCGTTCCAAGGTCCGTCAGAAAAAAACCTTATGTGACTAACGCATGCCAAATTTGGCATGCGTCACGAGGCGTCAGACAATGCAAGTCTATGGGCGCGTTAGTATGTGCGTTATATTGCGTTTTCACTACTTAAAAACGTGTCCGTTAGACGGACTCACCTAGCGCAATGTGAACCTAGCCTTAAAATAAAATTCTGATTATAATTGTACTCTTTGTGTGTGTGTGGATTTATTAAGGTTATATAATAAAAAAGGTTTAATAAAAACAAACACCAGACATTTGAAAGGTATAACATAATGGTTTTACTAGCAAGAAAACCACGCTTTTGGGCCTTTTTTTTTTTTTTTTTGGCAGAAAAACATTTTTTACATAAACAAAACACATGGGAAACTGGTTACACAATCATGTCTTGCCACAGGATCCGCCCGACAGGTGAGACAAAATAATCGGCAAACTGGTCCCTCATCCTTGTAACTGAACCTGTAGAGCGAACCGAGCTGCTGCGGTAGTCTCACAAGGTTGTCTCCAACTCTTCATCATCCAAGGAAACGGGCTCCTTTGAAAGAACAAAGTTGTGGAGCACCACACAGGCTTTAACAACCTCGTCTATAGTTGTTGTTTTCAGTTTGATAGCCGTCAGCAGAACTCGCCACTTCGCCGTCAATATGCCAAAGGAACACTCCACTACTCTTCGTGCTCTAGTAAGCCGGTAATTAAAGACCCGCTTGGTATGGTTTAAGTTCCGGCTACTGTATGGTTTCAGTAGGTGCGGCGACAGTTGAAAGGCTTCATCACCTACAAAAACATATTCCAGGGCTGGGTCATTTGTTCCTGGCAGTGGTCTGGCTGGCGGGAAATCGTAGCTCTCTCCATAAAGGCAACGACCCATCGGAGAGTTTTTAAGAACTTGCGAATCGTTGGACCGTCCATATGCTCCGATGTCCACGGCAAGGAACCTGCAGTTGGCATCTGCAATAGCCATAAGGACGATGGAGAAATACTTCTTATAATTATAATACTCCGATCCTGTTCCTGCCGGTTTCGCAATCCTTATATGTTTCCCGTCAACTGCACCCACACAATTAGGGAAATTGCAAATTTGCTGAAACTCTTCAGCACTTCGCAACCAGATTTCCATGGATGGTTGGGGGATATACTCTGGTTGCAAAGTGGTCCAAACAGCCCGACATGTGTCCTTCACTATTCCAGAGATAGTGGAAATGCCCAGCCTGAACTGATAATGGAGCGTAGTCATAGATTCACCCGTAGCTAGGAAACTTTAAAAAAAAAAAAAAATTTTAGAAAAAATTGCACAGACCAACAAGTTTTAATATGGCACTGTTAAATTTTTTTTAAGGACGGGACACACAATAAAACCAGCATGAAACCGGTGTAAAAAAGCAGCCAATGACAGAAAAAAAAGCAGTGGAATGTCCGCCAAGAAAACCAAAATTACATGCTGCAGAAAATAGTGCGCAGTATGCCAGCGCAGTATTGTCTGCAGCATGTAATATAACATTAAAAATGACCAATGACAGAAAAAAAAGCAGTGGAATGTCTGCCAAGAAAACCAAAATTACATGCTGCAGAAAATAGTGCGCAGTATGCCAGCGCAGTATTGTCTGCAGCATGTAATATAACATTAAAAATGACCAATGACAGAAAAAAAAGCAGTGGAATGTCCGCCAAGAAAACCAAAATTACATGCTGCAGAAAATAGTGAGCAGTATGCCAGCGCAGTATTGTCTGCAGCATGTAATATAACATTAAAAATGACCAATGACAGAAAAAAAAGCAGTGGAATGTCCGCCAAGAAAACCAAAATTACATGCTGCAGAAAATAGTGCGCAGTATGCCAGCGCAGTATTGTCTGCAGCATGTAATATAACATTAAAAATGACCAATGAAAGAAAAAAAAAGAGGCTTACCGCAGGGTCACCATCAGCCGCTCCGCCGGTGTGATGGCAAGCCTCATCCTTGTGTCCTGTCTTCGGATGACATCCTCCATTTTTGCAAGCAAAAAATCAAAATGTTCAATCCTCATCCGCACGTAGTTGTGGAATTTGTGTGGATTGTGCCGCAACTCCAGGTACAGAGTGGACTGGACACCCCGGGTCATCCGTAGTTGATTAATCGGATGAATCCACAGTCGTCTCCGTTGCTGCAGAAGCATCCTACGCCTTTCCGCTGCCGCCTCCTTCTCCCGCACTATGATGTCCAGGCGATTCGTCTCAAAGATAACGTCGGTAACCAAACTAACAATCCTCCCAAGAACACCTTCCATCGCTGCCACAAAACTAAACCCACAAAGATGGGCTGTAAAAACAGTAACTATATCGTTTTTCAAATTTTCCAGTAGCCAATCAAATTTGGGAGCCTCCCATTTTAAAAACGGATCCATCGGAAAAACGGATACAACGGATGGTAAAACGTATGCAACGTATGCAACGCATCCAGTATTTTCGACGGAAACGTTTAGCGGATTTGCGACGGATCCGTCGAAATGCTGGATGCGTGGCATACGTTTGTCACCGTTTTTCACTTTTTTGACGCATCCGTTTTTTCGGCAAAAAAACGGATTTGCGACGTAATGCAGTTAACGCTAGTGTGAAAGTAGCCTTACATTCGCGTCCCCCGGCGTCCGCTTCCTGCACTGACTGAGCCCGGCCCTAACAGCAGAGCAGTGACGTGACCGCTGTGCTGTACTTTCACTTTGCGGCCGACGCTCAGTCAGTGTGGGAAGCGGACGCCGGGGGATGCGAAGGTGAGCATGTACTGTTTGTTTTTTTACATTTTACACTGGTAACCAGGGTAAACATCGGGTTACTAAGCGTGGCCCTGCGCTTAGCAGCCCGATATTTACCCTGGTTACCAGTGTAAAACATCGCTGGTATCGTTGCTTTTGGTGTCAAACACGACGATACACGCCGGTCTAACGACCAAATAAAGTTCTGAACTTTCTTCAACGACCAGCGACATCACAGCAGGATCCTGATCGCTGCTGCGTGTCACACTCAACGATATCGCTATCCAGGACGCTGCAACGTCACGGATCGCTAGCGATATCGTTTAGTGTGACGGTACCTTAAGTCTCCTGTGGCCTTTTGCCTATATTTACTCTCTGCACACATTGTGCATGCGCCGACTTTGTTCATCTTTGCAATGCCCTTGCGCTTCCACAGTATTCCCCCATATACTTCTGGTCCACACACATGATCGGGATAACAACATGCCGGTAGCCAATTATATTTATTCTTAGACTATAAATTAGACAATATTCATCACATGAGTACACCTCCCAACGAAGCTGCATTAGTGCAGCGATACGCGTGGGGTCTCCCCACACCCTTTCCCTCCATACTGCCTGCTCTTTCCTCTACTTGGGGGCTTCTCTGTGGTCATTGTTATTAGGACCATCTGACTTTGCTCTGCTTGAGCGGCTGTTTGTGCTTGGCTTGTATACCTTATGGGGCATGTCTGGTATCTGGGACGATTTGCAGGCTACTCTTCATAATTCTTATCCGCATCCCTATATGCGTCTCATCGCAGTAGTTCTCATGCATATAGCAGGGACTTTCATTAGCAGAGATTTGAAGTGGGGCTAGGCTTACCCAATCCCCGCATTTTACCATTCAGCTTGTATATATTTTTGACACGTGTGAGGCATTTATGGGGACGCCCATTAACTGCCTATAATAATTTTTAGGTATTGTTGACTGTTTTTATCATGCATACAATCATGCATCAATTGAAATTGATTATTGGATAATTACAGCATTTGTATATTTTTATGTATGGTAATTCCACTTACTGTTCTACTCATTAATCTTGTTATCTGTTTTGCATGATCATTTCATGATTCGGGGTTGTGTATATCTTATTAGTAATTGCTATTTGATATGGGAAAGGGGGTTGGCGCACTGTTTTTACTTGTTTTTTAACCTTGTGTGTACTTTTTTGTGATAATAATCTATTTTTATGAGTGTGCACAGGTCTTTATTAAATGGTTTTGCTCCTTGATTTGTGTAGTTTCCTTCCATGCATTCTGTGGCACCTCAGTCATTATTATTGTATTATTATTGAATACATTGTGCACCCGATACCAAATTCTGTATGCTATTTTGTCTATTTGCGCATTCTTACTGTCCCAGTGTTCTCTGGCACCTTATGTAGTTTTTAAATAAAGGTTATACATATTTTAGTGGGATTTTGCGCTTTTCTTTTTTCTTTCAACTTTTGCTAGTATCTTAGCGATTTATCTCTTATATATGAAGCTGAGAGGTGGATTCTCAGTCAGAGAGCCTAAATATGCTAATATCAAAAGACTAACCGGCACATCCAAATGGAAAACAGGTACTTACTAAGAGTAACCATCTCCATACATAACCAACAAGTAAACTAGCTCTCTATAGCGCTATAGTATGCAAACATAAAATATATGATATTTGAATTGCATTACTGCTCTAGAAAATGTGAAAAATTTAAAATGCTTAGAGCATAAATTGGCTAATTCATGTGTACCCGACAGTCATAACAAGGTGGTTCTCGTTGCTGGGAACCTGCCTCTGTGAATCTTCTCTTGAGCTAAAGCCTACATTTAAATGGAAAGCTTCTAAATATTCCCACTCCTACATGGAGTAGACAGTGAGTCTTGACATCTTATAGGAACCTCTCCAGTCAACAGCTCATTTTGTAGGCGAGTTTTAGGATCTTCTGGTCATTGATGTCCTCTTATATCAGGGGGTGAGGTAGAGACCCCATGATTGGGCTTAGGGTTCTTCCCCATCCCTTAAACACAGAGCCTGACCACGTTTACTAGATGTCTTCTTCACTACTGTGTAAGCCTCTCAAGTAAGCTCGAAGTGGATTTCTAGGACAGTATTATTTTTGGCTAAATAAAGGTCTTGGGATTGTTCACTATTCTCTTGCTTTGTTGATTGTGAGATACCGGAGAAGGACCTCTTGACAATCCTGTCATTTTCTCCTTGTCCATATACATCCTTGATGGGTCAATCAGGAACATTTTCTTATATAGAAGATTATTTAGAGTATCCACTATTGTAGGGACCAGATAATCCTGAGGAACAGAGGGATTGTATTTTTTACAGTCATGTGGAAGAGAACGGGGATATCTTTCTGGTGTTACTGGAGAGAACAGGTGATGTGAGGGGCTGGGGAACCTCCATCGTGATGTCCTTATACAGATTTTTGTGTCCTTCTAAATACTTCCACTCCTCCATTCACAAATAGACAGCTTCACAGAAGTTTATAACGTTAAGCCATAAAAATTAAGCACATTTTTCCCACAAAAAAATCTTTTTTAGCTACAAATTTTGTATTTTTACAAGGGTAGAAGGAGAAAATAGACCCCATAATTTGTTGTGCAACATCTCCTGTGTTCACCGATACCCCATATGTAGTCAAAAACTACTTTTGAGGCACAGTGCAAAGCTCAGATGCAAATTAGTAGCGCCATATTACAGTGCAGATTTTGCTGCACTTGTTTGAGGGTGCCATGTTACATTGGCAGAGCCCCTGAGGTGTCAGAACAGCAGAACCCCACCATAATCAACCCCATTTTACCAAATAAACCTCTCAATGAATTCATCTAGGGGTGCAGTTATTGTATTGACACCACAGGTGTGTCACAGACTTTTATACTATTGGGTAGCGAAGATAAAATAAATTAAATTTTTACCACCAAGATTGTGTGTGTTAGCCCAAATTTTACATTTTCACACTGGGAAATGGATAAAAATAGCAACAAAGTTTGTCCCATAATTTCTACTTAACAAGGCAAAACCCCATATGTGGCTGTACAGTACTTTTTTGCCATACGGAGAGGCTATTTGCCTCCTGGAGTGCATATTTTCCTAGACTAGTTTCCGGATTCTAGCTAAGTGCTAGCAAAGCAGAATCCCCCGTCAAGTGATCACATTTTGGAAATTATAACCCTTTGGGAATTTTTCTATTGGTGTAGTGACGATTTTGACTCTATGGGTGTTTTCCATAAACAGGAAGCAGTAGATGCTGCTGATTGAAAATAGCAAACTGCCATTGTAGTGGCCAGTACGTTGCTGTCACCAGTACATTATGCCCGGCTCATGCTTCCGGAGACATGCACCTGTACATTAGGTGAGCTCTCATCACTAAAAATGCCAAACTTGTGGGAGCCAAATGTTGTTTTAGCAGACTGGGGCTCCAAAGGGACAAGGGCATTTTCGGTGCGGAGAATTTGCTGAATTTCTTTTGGGGAGCAAAGAGCCATTTAGCTTTTCCGCAGCTTTTGTGCTACCAGTAACGTGGAAGCCCCCTATATTTCCGTTTACAAATAACAGATCTGAGTGGGGACTTACGTTTTTTGTGGACTGGGTTGAAGTTTTTATTGGGAACATATTACATAACCTTTTGGATCACATTTATTTGGCGTGCTACGGTGACCACTTATTTTGGGGTTTCCTTCTAAAACTATGAGTGACGTGATTCAGATGAAACCCCGAGGGATCCATTCACTATATGTCAGATTTACACTGGACTCCGTCTGGCCTCTGTTCAGTGGTGTCCTTTTCAGAAGTGCAAAAAAATGTGGCCGATGTCAATTTTATGCAATTCCTAAAACACGGACACTGCCAGATCACAGGTCCTATAACGTCGACAACAGTGTCTCCATCTGCTTCATTATAGGGAATTTTCCGCAGGGGTTCTGTCTGTAAGCACTTAGCGCAGAGTGCAGGATAAATGTGCGCCAAGCTTTTCTGCTATCTTTGGGAGGCAGAATAAAAAAAATCAAAAGCATGTGAAGAATTGGATTTATTTATTTTTTATGCAGCTCCTCGTGCGGTATAAGTGATTAGGCAACTTTATTCTTCAGGTCGGTGCAATTACAGCAATACTAGATTTATATCCGGTCTTTATGTTTGGCTTCTGTCACACTACTGTAAAAGACACTCTTTATTGCGAGAAAACTAGCTTCTGCATCACCATATTTTAAGAGCTATAATTTTTTCATATTTCGACCAACAGAGTCAAGTGAGGGCTTGTTTTTTTGTGGGATGAGCTGATGTTTTTATTGGTACCATTTTCGGGCACATGACATTTTTTGATCACTTTCTATTCTGATTTTTGGGAGGCAGAATGAACAAAAACCAGCAATTCAGGAATTGCTTCCTTTTTTTTGTACCGTTACGCGTGTGCTAAAATTGGTAACATAGCTTTAGGTTTTGTGCACACGTTGCAGACTCTCATCGGATCCGCAGCGTTTTTTGCAGTGCAGAAACGCTGCAGATCCGCAATTGATTTACAGTACAGTACAATGTAAATCAATGAGATAAAAAAATGCTGTGCACACTTTGCGGAAAATCCGCTGCGGTTTAAAAGAAGCAGCATGTCACTTCTTTTTTGTGAATCTGCAGCGTTTTTGTACCCATTCCATTATAGAAAACCGCAGGGGTAAAAAACGCAGCAAATCCGCAAGAAAACCGCAGCAAAAATGCACAAAAAAACGCTGCGGAACCGCACAAAAAAAACGCTGCGGAACCGCACAAAAAAACGCTGCGGAACCGCAAAAAAAACCGCAGGTGCGTTTTCTGCCAGGAGAGACAGAATCCGCACCAGAAATTCCCAAGCCTAATCCGCAACGTGTGCACATAGCCTTATTCTTCAGGTCAGTAGGATTACAGCGATACCTCATTTATATAGTTGTTTTATGATTTGCCCCTTTTACACAATAAAAACTATTTTATAGAAAAAAATAATTATTTTTGCATCACTTTATTCTGAGAGCTGTATCTTTTTTATTTTTCTGCTGATGGAGCTGTATGGCAGCTTGCTTTTTGCGGGACAAGATGACGATTTCAGTGGTTTCATTTTATTAGTGCACTTTTTGATTGGTGACATGATAAAGCATTGTTTTTTGCCTCGATTTTAATTGATTCTTTTTACGGTGTTCACTGAAGGGGTTAACTAGTGGTACAGTTTTATAGAGTGGGTCGTTAAGGATGCGGCGATAGCAAATATGTGTACTTTTATTTTTTTATTGTTTACATTAATAAATGTATTTATTGGAAAAATATTTTTTTCTTTTTTTAGGGATTTTAAAAAATATATTTTTACACTTTATAATTTTTCTTTTACTTTATTACATTGTCCCAGGGTGAGACATAACTATATTACACCAGCTCACTGATCTGACACTCTGCACTGCAGAGTATCAAACAGGATCTGACAGGCAGGGAAGGAGACATATCAGCAACTGTCGGAGAAGGGTTAAAGCAGAGGTTGAGGGCAAGGCCCTAGAGGAGAAATAGGAGGAGGCAGAAGCAGTAGATGATGTTTTTCCTGCAAGCCTTGGGGATTCCAAGACTTGTGGAGCAGCACCTTCTCCACAGCCACCAGTCATTCAGTGCCCAGTCAGCAAAACGTAACGTACTTGGCCATGCTTACTTGTCCAACTGTCTGTGGTGAAATGCACCCTGGCAGACATAGATTTAGGCAAGGAACCGGTGACGTTGTCTGCGACATGCTGGTCTAGAGCAGGCACAGCTTTCTTAGAGAAGTAACGGCGACTGGTACTGGAAGACTGCGACGACCATCGGCTTTCAGAAACCTTTTGTATCTACCAGCCAGAAAGGCAGCATTTCCATGGCCAACAGATTGCAGATGGTGAAGTTCAAGTTTTTAGCTGTGCCATGTGTAGCAGGAAACAATGTTTTTCTTGACCACAACTACACCAAAGGACGGCTGGCTGCTGTACTGACAAAAGGCGGAATACAGTGAACTGGACAAACTGATGGACCGTGAGGATGCTGCAGGCGGTGATGTTACGGTGGATCGATAAAGTAGTTGTGTGCTCGCTCACTCATATCAGTCACAAACAGCAAGCATGTCAGCTTCCATTGCAACTGATGAAATCTCACTCAGCCTGACCGGAGCAGGTAAACAACCCAAGCTTTTGCAATCGGAGACCTGCGTCACAATACTTGGCAAGGTAACAGAAGATGAAGAAGCAGCAGATGCGATTGATGGGGCGCTTAATGATCGTTCAGGTCCGCATTTTAGCGCAGTCGGGTTTCCAGAGTAACGCATGTTGATTGCGCATATGACAGATGGATCATGGATGTAGTAGTCAAATTATTGCAACTTTTCTCTATACTTACTTTTTTTTTTGCAAAGTTGTCAGATTACGCGAGTTGGCTCATCCTTTGCAGTGTCAAAAAAGGCCTAGGTTAGGCAACCCCTTGCCACCCCTGCGAGCTGTAGACCCGCAAACGCTGCTGGCCACAGCCACAGTGGTAGTTAAGGATGCATTGCTTGTCGTGGCTGCATCACTACACGTCATGGCTGCATCACTACACCTCGTGGCTGCATCACTACACCTCGTGGCTGCATCACTACACCTCGTGGCTGCATAACTACACCTCGTGGCTGCATCACTACACCTCGTGGCTGCATCAAAACGCATCTGCGCCGTACAGCGCAACATAATCTCGTCTTCCTCCTTCTTCTCAGATGACCTACTCAGCTGCATGTCTGTGTTCATGCCGACTGTGATCTACCACCTCATCATCAAACCCGGGGTTATCACATTCCTGGCCAGAGAGTCACCCTCCTCCTCTTCCTGCCCTGACAAAAAGTACAGTACGGGTGAACCTCAGATATCTCAGTCTCATCAGGATTACCCTCTCCCCCAGGGGTTAACGTCTGGTAAGGAGGGTCAGGATGCTGCTCGGACCCTACTTCGTCCTGCCACAGATCAAAGCTAAAATATTTTAGGCATCAGTGCTGATGATTTCCTTCTCTTGATTCTGTGAAGCTTTTGAGTACACTTCTGATGCCCATGGCATAAAATGTGTGAACAGCTCTGCAGATTCACCCATCTGTGGTTCGCTACCATCAGTTGGGCGGTTGCAGAGTTGTGACGCGGGGGGAAGAAAGGGTAATTGAGGTGCCACCTTTGTGGACAGTACTTGGTGTGATGTTGAGGTGGAGAAAAGGCCACTTGAAACTGCGCTTGCCATCCAATTGAGCACATCCTCTTTCTGTGCCTCATCAACAAGGTTTACCGCTGTGCGTCTGCCAAAGAAAGGTAGCCTGTCCAGTAACAAATGCTGTTAGATGTCTTTTTATAGGACGTAATGTTGTTTGTTCGCTAGTGCTTTCACAAACATTACCACCTACTCCACCAAACACACCTTCCACCACCAACTCGCTTTTTCCCAGTCATGTTGCTCAAATAGTATGGTAGGAGTACAGTATAAGAAACAAGAAATTAGATTATTCACTCTGTACACAACTGAATTTTAGAGGTACTAAATGACAAGGTGAAATATGGCGTGCAGAATTGCCTTACTCACACAAGAATTGTTTGAGTGTGGATGAGACCTGTGTGACAAAGATATGCTCCAAAGAATTTGAAAATGAGTTCTTCCCTACTGTACCGCATTAGTAACAGAATTTTTTTATGGATGAGGCCTGTATAACATAAACTAGATGCTCAAAACAATTTCAAACTGAGATCTACCCTACTGTATGACGTTTGTAACCAAATACATTTTTTTTTTGGCTGCGGATGAGGTCTGAATAACATAGACTAGATGATCCAAACTATTTCGAACTGAGATCTCCTCTGCTGTAGAACGTTAGTAACCGAATACATTTTTGGGGGGCTGTAGATGATGCCTGCATAGTACAGACTAGATGCTCCAAATAATTTCAAACGAAGATCTCTCTTACTGTATCCCATTAGTAACTGAACAAATTTGTTTTTCGTGTGGATGAGGTCTGTGTAACCTAAAAGATATGCTACAAACAATTTAAAACTTGGATCTATCACATTTATAAATTTTTTTTTTTTTTTTTTATGTGCAACAGCTCTTCACACACAACTTCACCACCACTAAATGACAAGGTGATGTATGGCACGCTGAATCAAGTTAGCAACTGCCCCCAATTTTTTTTTGTTAACTTTGCAACAGATCTAAACACATAACAATTTATCCACCACAAAATTATAAAGTGGCGGTCAGCATCACATTAAGCAACAGAAATTTTTTTTAATGTGAATGAGCTCTGCAGACAGCTTAATTTCAATACCACAAAATTACAAACTGGGATATGGCGGGCTGAATCACGGTAGCAACTGCCAAAAAAAATATTTTTTCCTGGTTAACAGCTCAAATCAAAGAACAATGTCACATGTAGCAAGTGAAAAAATAAGATTTAGAAAGGTCTACTTGTGCATGGAGGACAAAAGAAGCAGTGCACAACAAGATTCTATAAAATGCGCACTGCTGTCTTTGTGGACCTCAGTAATGACACAAAAAAATCTGTTGGAAGGTCGATTTCACAGCCACACAGGACACTAGTTATCTAAACTATCTAAGAAACAACCGCCTAGCTAACTAGATAACATCTATCAGCAAACAGTCACAGGGTCAATAGCAGCCTCTCTTGCGCTCTGCCAACCCCCTACTCTCATAAAACATGTGCAGTCACATCGTCAATAGCAGCCTCTCTTGCGCTCTGCCAACCCCCTACTCTCAAAAAACATGTGCCCTACGCTAATGACACACCATCATTATCAACGCAAATATTTTCCTGCACTTTTTACCGATAGTTTTCGATTTTAGAACATTTTGCTCGTGCTTCTGATCATGAATCCGAATGTGCCATATTCATGCCAATTTTATTTTGGTAATTCTTTTTCGATCAAATTCGATCATCACTAGTCACGATGTGCTGTTTGTATGGAAGGCTGCCTATATAACATATACTGAGTGTCACTACTGTGGAGGGAGGGAGCGCTGAATCTGAACGTGGCTTGCACTCGTCTTTGAGAGCTGCATGGGGCTTTCAAAATAAGAAAGGCTGGGCACCCCTGCTGTAGCTAAATTCCCTGAAGGATCTAGTTTTCAAAATAGGGTAACTTGTAACAGTATTCCATCATTCTAGTATCTTCGTTTCTCTCCTAAAGTGGTTAGATGAATGAAAAAAATCCTGCTAAATGATTTCAAAATTATTTGGAAAAAAGGTTTTAAAAAGTTGATTTAAAAATAAAGATGGATGATAAAAATTTATTTATACAACATATTATATATAGATAAGTTCTAGACTGATTAAAATTAAGAAAAATACATTGTGACACAAAAACAATGTCAGAATAACTTTCATACATTACCATTACCAAGTTGTTTTCAAAAACTGTCAGATATCAGATTCCTTAAATCTGACTTTACCCTCAAGCTCTAAAATGTTTAAAACTTTACCTGAAGAAAGGGTACTTAGTGCACAAGTTTCAGAACTTATGTCACTGGTTGTATCGTACTCCAAAATTCCTGTTCTGGACAGGTTACACAGATTCATCTTCATGCCCACAATGCACAGAGGAATTCAAATCTCAGATTATACTGGCAGTATGCATTTCACTATATAGAGTGCAGATGTGTGCAATTAAGTCTGAACCATTTTATGCATTCTGACACCTACAACCAATACAAATTATAATCAAACTGTTTCTGCTAGCAAAAAAAACACATTGCTAACATTTGGGTGTCAGAAAAGTCACCTCCCCTTTCTCATTGAAATGAAACTATTAGGCCATGTGCACACGTTGTGGTTTTTGCTGCGGATCCGCAGCGTTTTTGACGCTGCTTATCCGCAGCAGTTTTCCATGCGGTGTACAGTACAATGTTAACCTATGGAAAACAAAAACCGCTGTGCACATGCTGCGGAAAAAAACGAGCGGAAACGCTGCGGTTTATTTTCCGCAGCATGTCAATTCTTTGTGCGGAATCCGCAGCGGTTTGACACCTGCTCCATATTAAAAAAACGCAGGTGTAAAACCGCAGAAGAATCCGCACAAAATCCGCAGGAAAAAACGCGGTTGGTTTGCCCTGCGGATTTTTCAAAAACAGAGTGGAAAAATCCGCAGACAATTCTGCAGCGTGTGCACATACCCTTAAGCTGCAGTCACACTAGCAGTATTTGGTCAGTATTTTACATCAGTATTTGCAAGCCAAAACCAGGAGTGGGTGATAAATGCAGAAGTGGTGCATGTTTCTATTATACATTTACTGTATTGTACTTCATGTTAGTGGTAAAATTTCTTCGATATGACTTGCGTTTATTTAGAAAAAAAACAGAAATATAGCAAAAATTTGGAAAATGTTGCAATTTTCAAACTTTTAATTTTTATGCCCTTAAATCAGGGACATATGTCACAAAAAGTACTTAATAAATAACATTTCCCACATTTCTACTTTACATCAGCACAATTTTGTAAACATTTTTTTTTCTTTAGGAAGTTATAAGGGTTTAAAGTTGACCAGCGATTTCTCATTTTTTCAACAAAGTTTACAAAACCATTTTTTAAGGACCACATTACATTTTAAGTCACTTTGAGGGGTGTACATGACAGAAAATACCCCCAAAAGTGACACCATTCTAAAAACTGCACCCCTCAAGGTGCTCAAGACCACATTCAAGACGTTTATTAACCCTTTACGTGTTTCAATTTTTGCCTCAAATTTTTATTTTCCCGAGGGTAACAGGAGAAATTAGACCCTCAAAGTTGTTGTGCAATTTGTCCTGAGTATGCTAATACCCCATATGTGGGGGTAAACCACTGTTTGGGTGCACGGCAAAGCTCGGAAGAGGAGCGCCGGTTGACTTTTTCAACACAGAATTGGCTGGAATTCAGATCGGACGCAATGTCATGTTCGGAGAGCCCCTAAAGTGCCTAAACAGTGGAAACCCCCCCAAATGACACCATTTTGGAAATTAGACCCCCCAAGTGCTTCACAGAAGTTTATAACGAAGAGCCGTGAAAATATAAAATCATAATTTTTCCACCCCAAAATTTTTATTTTCCCAAGGTTATCAGGAGAAATTAGACACCCAAAGTTGTTGTGCAATTTGTCCTTGGTATGCTGATACCCTACATCTTGGAGAAAACCACTGTTTGGGTGCACGGCAGAGCTCGGAAGAGAAGGAGCTCCGTTTGACTTTTTAATCTTAAAATTGTGAGAGCAAATGCCATTTCGGGTTTGGAGATGTGCCTAAACAGCATAAGCCCCCCACAAGTGACCCCATTTTGGAAACTATACCCCTCAAAGATTTTATCCAGGGGTGTATTAAGCAATTTGAAAACACAGGTACGACACAGAATTTGATAACATTAGGTCGTCATATTGAAAAGGTTTATAGTATATACCTGTATGTCATTTCCTTCTGTATATAGTATATACCTGTAAGTCATCTCCTGTATATAGTCTATACCTGTATGTAATCTTCTCTTATATATAGTATATATCTGTATGTCATCTTCTCCTGTATATAGTATATACCTGTAAGTCATCTCTTCCTGTATACAGTATGTACCTGTGTGTCATCTGCTCCTGTATATAGTATATACCTGTCATCTCCCCTGTATATAGTATGTACCAGTATGTCATCTCCTCCTGTATATTGTTTATATGTGTGTGTGTCATCTCCTCCTGTATTAGACCTCGTTCACACGTTATTTCGTCAATATTTTTACCTCAGTATTTGTAAGCTAAATTGGCAGCCTGATAAATCCCCAGCCAACAGGAAGCCTTCCCCTGGCAGTACATATTAGCTCACACATACACAAAATAGACAGGTCATGTGACTGACAGCTGCCGTATTTCCTATATGGTACATTTGTTGCTCTTGTAGTTTGTCTGCTTATTAATCAGATTTTTATTTTTGAAGAATAATACCAGACTTGTATGTTTTAGGGTGAGTTTCATGTGTCAAGTTGTGTGTGTTGAGTTGCGTGTGGCGACATGCATGTAGCGACTTTTGTGAGATGAGTTTTGTGTGGCGACATTCGTGTAGCAACTTTTTGTGTGTCGAGTTGCATGTGACAGGTTAGTGTAGCAAGTTGTGTGCAGCAAGTTTTGCGCATGGCGAGTTTTGTGCGTGGTGGGTTTTGAATAGGTGCAAGTTTTGTGAGGCAACTTTTGCATGTGTTGCAACTTTTCTGCATGTGGCAATTTTTCCACATGTGCAAGTTTTGCGTGTGGCGAGTTTTCCATGAGGTGAGTTTTGCACGTGTGGCGAGTATTGCATGAGCCTAGTTTTGTATGTGGCGAATTTTGCGCATGGCGAGTTTTGAGTGGCGACTTTAGTGTTTCGACTTTTATGTGGCTAGGTTGGTGTATGTGTGGTGAAATGTGTGCTGAGGGTGGTATGTGTTCAAACACGTGGTAGTGTGGAGCATTTTGTGTGTGTTCATATCCTCGTGTGTGGTGAGTATCCCATGTCGGGGCCCGACCTTAGCAACTGTACGGTATATACTCTTTGGCACCATCGCTCTCATTCTCTAAGTCCCCCTTGTTCACATCTGGCAGCTGTCAATTTGCCTCCAACACTTTTCCTTTCACTTTTTCCCCGTTATATAGATAGGGGCAAAATTGTTTGGTGAATTGGAACTCGCGGGGTTAAATTTTCATCTCACAATATAGCCTATGACGCGCTCGGGGTCCAGACGTGTGACTATGCAAAATTTTGTGGCTGTAGCTGCGACGGTGCAGATGCCAATCCCGGACATACACACATATATACACAAAAACACACACATTCAGCTTTAAATATTAGATGGCACCAATGTGAGTACTGGACACACATCTTTGCCTATAATAATATATGGCACACCATTTGGTCTTTAGGATAAAATTGAAGTTCCAGGACCCTTTCAAAGCTTCTAGAGACATTGAGCAAACAAGAAAATACTTCCAGGAATTATTACTCACAGAGAGGCATGCTCCTAAAAATACATTAGCTGATTATAAAATTTGGTCTTGCTAACAGTTGTCCAACATTTGCGTATAGTGTAGCACGAAGAATAAACAGTACTGGAATGAAGGGCAAAATGTGGATAATCATGCAGCCAACTATGTGGCAAAGCTGAGTTTGTTCCAAAGATGAAAGAACACCAGCAGGGTTAGAATGGCAGACACGTTCAGAGACTTGTCGTACAACATCAGTTTAGCTCCATCAATCCCTATATGAGACAAATGTGCCAATAGGCGTAGTACCCGCCAAGGTCGGAACTGCCATATGCACAAAACAACCAGTTCTCTACAGAAAGTATTGTCTGGTACCAGAGGTTCGGCAAGAACCATAAAATCCATAGTGTATAAGTACGGAACTTCGTCATTATTAGAGACCCTCCAATAAAATGATCATGCCCATAATACAAACATAAATATAAGTAATATAAATGGAAGACAACGTTTTGTGTAGCAAGACAGTTGTAAAAACAAAGTTAAATGGCAAAAAATGTTTGTGAGTGATCAAGTCCCAGGATTAATTTTCAGATGACCTGACTTTTCAAGAACATTTGTGGGGTCCATACTCTGGAGTGTACAGACGTAGGTTCGTGGACAAGAATTTGTTGGAATAGTAGTTTGGTATGTGATTGATTGAGTCTTAGAATTAATTTTCAGATGACCTGACTTTTCAAAAACATTTGTGGGGTCCACACTCTAGAGAGTACAGACGTGGATACGTGGATGAGAATTTGTTGGAATAGTAGTAGTCAAAGTTACATTAATGGTCAAAAATGTTTATGATTGATCAAGTCCTGGAATTGTGAAATGGGGTAAAATGGGATCTACTAATTAAAATATTCCCTAATACTTGTTCCAAATTACTCTACTGGGGCCACAGATCAAAAAATAAAAATTGAAAAAAAAAACACCTAATAATGTAAAAGGTGTGGTAAGTCTCAAAATGGGGAGATACAAAGGCCTGGTTGGGATGGGCATGTGGGGTAATAGTACCAGGAATCACTGTCTGCTATGCTTCCTACAAACCCGGCATCTTTTTTGAGGATACCTTTGGGTGGGAGTGCCAGGGACAGGGCAAGGAAAATGACGCTCTGCAAGTCTCCGGGCATTCTCAGACTCGAAGGCTTCCCCCTGTGCCATCGACTCAAACATGAGGCCCTCTACAATTTTTTCCTGAAATTGGGGGAATGTAAGTGGTCCTTGGGAATTTTTATACAGGACAAAGCTGTTATATTTGACAGCTTGGATAAGGTAGATTGCCACCTTTTTGTACCAGGCCCTGGTCTTCCGCTTCACCAGATATGGCTGCAGAACCTGGTCTGACAAGTCAACGCCTCCCATATACTTATTATAGTCTGTGACGCAGACCGGTTATTCCTTGTCCCTGGTAGCACCCATCTCTGGCCGTCACAGTGGTGTCCGCATGCAGTGTGGTCAGCATGTAGACGTCCTTCCTGTCATTCCACTTCTCTGCAAGACGTTGGTCACTTGCGAGTGAGAATGACACCCACTTCTACAAACATTTGGACACCAACTGTGACGGAAACCCTACTCTGTTTTTCCAGACTGTCCCACAGGTCCTTGTATTTGCAGCGTGGAGGGATATATATAGGGGGATGCCTGTGTAACATTTGTCCATATACACATAGTACCCTTTATGGATAAAGGGAGTCATTAGCTCCCAGACAATTTTGCCAGGGATGCCAATTGTCTGTGGGGCAGTTTGGGGGGTTGATTTGGTGGTCCCTACATTCATAAATTAGGAAGATGGAAGTGTACCCTGATGAACTGTCAAGTTTTGTACAATTTTATGCTGTATTTGGCTCGCTTGGAGGGGATAAATTGGAGGAATTACAGATGACCCTTGTAGCTCAAGGACTCGTCGACTGCCACATTTTTCTCTGGGGTATAGGACTGTAGAAATTAGTTTTCCAGAAGGGAAATTAGGGGTCTCAATTTATTTAGCTGATCATAGTTGGGGTCAGTTCTTTGGAGGGGTTTGGGAATTGTCAATGAAATGGAGGAATCTCACCAGGGCTTCATAACGGACTCGGGACATGAAGGCTGCAAATACAGGGGTGCTGTGGACAGCTTTTGTTGCCCAGTAGGAGTGTTTTTTTTAATAAACCTATATTCAGGATAAGACCTACATTTTTTTTTATTTCGGGGACATGTGTGGGGATCCAAGAACAAGAATTAAAGGCAGTGGGTTTTCGGGAGATGTCTGTTTAATGGGCGATTAATTCTACTTGTTTAGGAGCATCAGCGGCCTCCAAAAGCGACATGGCGTCCGCACTTGATTACAACAAAAAGTCAAATTGTACTCCTTCCCTTCCAAGCTCTATCTTGCGTCCAGACAGTGGATTTCTCCCACATATGGGGTATCGATATACTCAGAAGTTGCACAGAAAATTTTGGGTCCATTTTCTCCTGTAACCCATATCAAAATAAGTTTGGGTCTAAAGTAATTATTTTGTGAGAAAAGTTAAATGTTCATTTTTTTCCTTTTCTAACTGAAGGGTTAATAAACTTCTTAAATGTGTTTTGAGCACCTTGAGGGATTTTTTTGAATAAATGGTGTCACTTTTTGGTATTTTCTGTCATATAGGCCTCTCAAAGTCACTTCAAATGTGATGTTATCCCTAAAAAAAATGGTTTTGTTAAAAAAATTTGAAATCGCTGGTATGATTATTTATTTATATATCACCATTGATTCCATGGTGCTGTACATGAGAAGGGGTTACATACAAGCTGGTAAACTTTTAACCTTTATAAATTCCTAACCCCCCAAAAAAATTATGTTTCAAAAATTGTGCTGGTATTGTAAACATGTGGGAAATGTTATTTATTAAGTATTTTGTGTGATATGACACTCTGATTTAAGGGCATAAAAATTAAGTTTAAAAAATGCTAAATTTGCCAAATTTCCATTTTTTTATTTTCATAAACGCTGTCATATCAAATAAATTTTACCACTGTCATGAGGTACGCTATGTCACAAAAAAAAAACAATTTCAGAATCACTGGGATCCGTTGAAGCGTTCCAGAGTTATCACCTCATCAATTGAGTGGTCAGAATTGTACAATTTGGCCTGGTCATTGAAGTCTAAGGGTATGTGCACACGCTGCGGATTCTGCTGCGGATCCGCAGCGGATTTGACACTGCGGATCCGCAGCAGTTTTCACAAAGTTTACAGTACCATGTAAACCTATGGGGAAAAAAAAAACGCTGTGCACATGCTGCGGAAGATTCCAGGCGGAAATGCAGCGGATTATTTTCCGCAGCATGTCAATTAATTCTGCGGATTCCGCAGCAGTTTTCAACATGCACCAATAGGAAAGTGCAGTTGAAAACCCGCAGAGGAATCCGCAGAAGAAACCGTGATAAAATCCGCAGTGAAAACCGCAGTGGGTTTGCACTGCGGATTTTCAAAATCCGCAGCAGAATCTGCAACGTGGGCACATACCCTTAGTTGGCTAATGTCAGGTTTAGCTTTTTGTGCTCACATTTTGGCAGTGTGGTATTTTGTTACATAAAAAAATGTCTTATTTAACAGCACAAAAACGTAATACACAAGGCATGGTTCAGACTGTGGGGAAGATGAGAAATTTGAAGCCATTTTTTTCCTGCCCCGCTTTGCACAGATGATGCGCCTGCCAGTTTGTGCCGCCCTGGAGTAAGAATGTGGAGGCTACTAGCTACGGATATGAGGCATTTAACGAGTGGCGACTTTATAAAGTCACAACTGTCACTCCAGTAAGAGAAGTGGCGGGAAAACAGCTCACAGATTTATAGCGAAAGCTCCGCCATCTTTATCACTGTGCAGCACCTTCATTATTTTAGGGAGCATAAAAGCGGTGAAGCCACAAGATAAACTACTGCTTCCTTCCATGATAAATTCCCAGGTTTCAACCAAAATGAATAAAAAATAAAAAGAAGTTTGAGGCGCACAAAGCTCAGGGTCTGTTCATGTGTCAGGCCCACCGAGAGCCTCAGCCTAAGGTTTCCACAGACAGAAGCTGCCTCATGCTGCTACACGCAGAGCACGACTTGTGGCAGAACCCCTCGCAGCCACGCACGACCCCCTTCCTCCTAGTCCTTCCTCAGCCCCCTGTACAGTGACGAGTCACGGCCCTCAGCTACAGCTCTGTCAGACAAACTGCTGCACACAGCCGCAGTACTGAGCACGAGCGCGAGGAATGCCGGAAGAGGAGGAGCTACACTGAAGAGTGGGCGGGGCTGCCAGCTACTCCTGTGACGTGTCCGCACTAATCGTTCCCTTACAGCCATTAGTGCCGTTCCGCCATGTTTGTTCTGGGCAAATTCAACACTTAGCCCATAATGACACCTCTGAATCTATTTTGTCTCTCCGAGGTTTGCTGCCACACGTTTTACAGTGCTGTGAGAATACGACATGTGAGTCACCACATGGGGGCAGCAGAGCTGCAGTGGTGTGCTGGCCCCGCTGGCTGCTGCACTCCATGGGGAGCCCCCAGAGGCGGTGTGCCGTCGGTGGAGGCTGGGGGGCTGTCGTGTGCTCCGTCCCTGCGCTCCTCCGTGCAGTCCGGCCCTCTAGTCTTAGCTGTGGGAGTGCTGCTGCCACTCCGCTCTTTCCACAAGACCACGTGCACACTCAGTATTTCACCTCGGTAGCTGTAAGCCAGGAGCCGGTGACCCTACAGCAGTGGTGACGGCTTTCCCCTGATGGTCCCACCCCTGGCTTACACATACTGACGTGTGGACGAGGCCTCACATCCAGCGGAGAGAGATGTGGCAGTAACGGGGTGTTGTCACGCCTAGATCAGGGTCTGTGGGCGCTGCAGCCGCTCCACCCGACCGATCAGACGCCTGTGGTAGAACCATTCTATATGCCTTGGCTACAGAGTGTGTGCCTTTTCCATTTTCATGTTCGGTTCCCATGAACTCCGGTTCTGACAGGTTTCTCATGACAGCTGGGCTTTAACCCCTTAGGCTACTTTCACACTAGCGTCGTACTCGGCCCGTCGCAGTGCTTCGGGCCGACGTACCGACGCTAGCGTTGTATGCACCGCACAACGGGTGCAGCGGATGCTGTTTTACAACTCATCCGCTGCCCCATTGTGAGGTGCGGGGAGTCAGGGCGGAGTTCCGGCCGCGCATGCGCAGTCGTAAATGCTGCAGACGACGCACCAAAAAACGTTACATGCAACGTTTTTTGGTGGCGACGGTCCAACGCAACACGACGCAACCGTCGCACGATGGTTGCGTCGTGTGGCAATTCGTCGCTAATGATAGTCTATGGAGAAAAAACGCATCCTGCAAGCACTTTTGCGGGATGCGTTTTTTTCTGCAAAACAATGGATAGCGACGTGCAGTGCACAACGCTAGTGTGAAAGTAGCCTTAGTGACAGAGCCAATTTGGTACTTAATGACCGGCCAATTTTTACAATTCTGACCACTGTCCCTTTATGAGGTTATAACTCTGGAACGCTTTCACCAATCCTGCTGATTCTGAGATTGTTTTTTCGTGACATGTTGTACTTCATGTTAGTGGTAATATTTCTTCAATATTACTTGCGATTATTTATGAAAAAAACGGAAATATGGTGAAGATTTTTTAAATTTTGCAATTTTCAAACTTTTTATGCCCGTAAATCAAAGAGATATGTCACAAAAAATAGCTAATAACATTTCCCACATGTCTACTTTACATCAGCACAATTTTGGAAACAACATTTTTTTTTGTTAGGGAGTTATAAGGGTTAAAAGTTGACCAGCAATTTCTCATTTTTACAACACCATTTTTTTTAGAGACCACATCACATTTGAAGTCACTTTGATGGGTCTATATGATAGAAAATAACCAAGTGTGACACCATTCTAAAAACTGCACCCCTCAAGGTGCTCAAAACCACATTCAAGAAGTTTATTAACCCTTTACGTGCTTCACAGGAACTTATGTTGAAGGAAAAAATGAACATTTAACTTTTTTTTGCAAACATTTTACTTCAGAACCATTTTTTTTATTTTCACAAGTGTAAAAACAGAAATTTAACCATATATTTTGTTGTGCAATTTCTCCTGAGTACGTCGATACCCCATATGTGGAGGTAAACCACTGTTTTGGCGCACCGCAGAGCTTGGAAGGGAAGGAGCGCCGTTTGACTTTTTCAATGCAGAATTGGCTGGAATTGAGATCAGATGCCATGTTGCGTTTGGAGAGCATCTGATGTGCCTAAACAGTGGAAACGCTCCACAAGTGACACCATTTTGGAAACTAGACCCCTTAAGAAACTTATCTAGATGTGTGGTGAGCACTTTGAGTCCCCAAGTGCTTCACAGAAGTTTATAAAGTAGAGCCGTGAAAATAAAAAATTGCATTTGTTTACACAAAAATGATCTTTTCGCCTACAAATTCTTATTTTCACAAGGGTATCAGGAGGAATTAGACCACAAAAGTGTTGTGCAATTTCTCCTGAGTACGTCGATACCCCATATGTGGGGGTAAACCACTGTTTGTGCGCACCGCAGAGCTCGGAAGAGAAGGAGTGCCGTTTTACTTTTTCAATGTAGAATTGACTGGAATTGAGATCAGACGCCATGTCGCGTTTGAAGAGCCCCTGATGTGCCTAAACAGTGGTAACCCCCCACAAGTGACACCATTTTGGAAACTAGACCCCTTAAGGAACTTAACTAGATGTGTGGTGAGCACTTTAAACCCCCAGGTGCTTCACAGAAGTTTATAACGTAGAGCCGTGAAAATAAAAAGTCACATTTTTTCTACAAAAATTATATTTTTGCCCCCCAATTTTTATTTTCACAAGCGTAACAGGAGAAATTAGACCACAAATGTTGTTGTGCAATTTCTCCTAAGTACGTCGATAACTTGACAAACTAACAGACCAGTCTCAGTTATTCGTTAGCTTCATTTTGAAGCTGTTGTACTTTATACTGGACAAAAGCTACTTTGTGTTCGACAGAAATTTTTACCAACAGATCTCCGGAACGGCTATGGGGGCGCGATGTGCGCCCTCGTATGCCAACCTTTTTTCTTGGGTGGTGGGAGGAGACTATTGTCTATAAACATCAAGTCTTCAATTCGAATGTTTTGATTTGGCAACGATACATCGATGATGTATTTTTACTCTGGACTGGTTCTTTGGAAAATTGCAATCAGTTTATTGAAGATCTCAATTGTAACCTACTTAACATTAAATTGACTTCTACAATTTCAGATTCTTCAATTGAGTTCCTGGATATCAGATTGTCCATTGAACAGGCAGGCATTGTCTGTACCCTGTTTCGCAAGGGCACTGCGACGAATAGTCTCCTCCACTTTACCAGTTTCCACCCATACCATCTTAAAAATGGCATACCGAAAGGACAATTTCTTCAGCTTAGAAGAAATTGCAGCAAGGATAGTGATTTTATGCGGCAGTCCAAGGACCTTTCTGATCGGTTTAAAAGAAGGGGTTACCCCCGGAGGACTGTTTCAGCGGCCTTCCAGAATGCACGTCGACAGGAAAGAAGAGATCTTTTCACGAAGAAGGTACGTGATGGCCCCCGTCCTCTTCCACTGATTACCACCTTCAACAACCAGTGGTCAGACATTCGAGAAATTTTGGACCAAAATTGGGGTATTCTTATGAGTGACAAGAGAACTATACCGTTTGTTTCCCACTCTCCCTGTCTGGTTGCCAGAAGGGCTAAAAATTTGAGAGATAACCTATGCCATATGTCCCAAAAAAAAAATGAGGATGGAGCGCACTTACCCAGGTTAAAACGTCACAATTTATTCGGGCATACAGCAAAACGACAGGGAGAGGTGTGGAGAACAGACGGACGATGGCCGTTTCGTGCCCACAGCACTTCAACGGGTCCTGACAACGAGATGAGGTAGGGAGGACTCTTTTACCTGTGCGGACTCGCCGGCTCCTCCCATTCCACATAACGTCATAATGCTTTACTCATAATTAAACAAAATGTGAATGTGAAAAAAACATGCAACATATAATTTAAAAACATTCAATTAAGACACCACATTATTTCTGAGCGATAAATTATTGCTAAATACTCAAAGAAAGACGGACATATCGATTCTCTCATTGAGACCAAGAGGCCCCAAGGCACCTGCTCGCATTATCCACCTCGTTTCCCTTTGCAATAGAAGGCGATGCAAATCACCTCCTTGTCGAGGTGGGTGAATTTTTTCCAACCCCGCAAAACGTAACACTCGAGCATTACCACCATGGTGGTGTCTCACATGGTTAATTAACCTAGGGACACTGTTATGACCCCAATGGCAGAGGGTCTCAGAAATAATTACTAAGTCTGCAAACACAAAAAACCAGCTCATAGGGCAGTGGTAACTGAGCTGACCATATATCTAATCCTAGCACCACAAATAGCAGCAGCCGGGGAACGTGCCTACGTTGGTTCTAGACGTCTCGCGCCAGCCGGAGAACTAACTAACCCTAGAAGGGAAAAGAAAGACCTTTCTTGCCTCCAGAGAAAAGACCCCAAAAGTTGGATACAAGCCCCCAACAAATAATAACGGTGAGGTAAGAGGAAAAGACAAACGTAAGAATGAGCTAGGTATTTAGCAAAGAGAGGCCCACTAGCTAATAGCAGAATATAGTAAGATGACTTATATGGTCAGCAAAAACCCTATCAAAATATCCACGCTGGATAATCAAGAACCCCCGAACCGTCTAACGGCCCGGGGGGAGAACACCAGCCCCCTAGAGCTTCCAGCAAAGTCAGGAATCACATTTAGTACAAGCTGGACAAAAATAAGAGCAAGCAAATAACCAAAAAAACAAAGAAGCAGGACTTAGCTTAATTTTGCACGAACCAGGACCAGCAGACAGGAGCAAACAGAAAGGATCTGATTACAACGATGCCAGGCACTGGACTAAGGATCCAGGAAGTTTATATAGCAACACCCCTGGACTAACGACCCAGGTGGGTGCCAAACTGAGGAAAGACAATCCCAGAGTCATATCACTAGTAACCACAAGAGGGAGCCAAAAAGTCTAATACACTACAGTACCCCCCCTTAAGGAGGGGTCACCGAACCCTCACCAAGACCACCAGGGCGATCAGGATGAGCAGCGTGAAAGGCACGAACTAAATCGGCCGCATGCACATCAGAAGCAACCACCCAGGAATTATCCTCCTGACCATAGCCCTTCCACTTGACCAGATACTGAAGCCTCCGTCTGGAGAGACGAGAATCCAAGATCTTCTCCACCACGTACTCCAACTCGCGCTCAACCAACACCGGAGCAGGAGGCTCAACAGAAGGAACCACAGGTACAACGTACCGCCGCAACAAAGACCTATGGAACACGTTGTGAATGGCAAACGACACCGGAAGATCCAAGCGAAAGGACACAGGATTAAGGATTTCCAATATCTTGTAAGGACCGATGAAGCGAGGCTTAAATTTAGGAGAGGAGACCTTCATAGGAACAAATCGAGAAGACAGCCATACCAAATCCCCAACACGAAGTCGGGGACCCACACCGCGGCGGCGGTTGGCAAAACGCTGAGCCTTCTCCTGTGACAACTTTAAGTTGTCCACCACATGATTCCAGATCTGCTGCAACCTATCCACCACAGAATCTACCCCAGGACAGTCAGAAGGCTCCACATGTCCCGAGGAAAAACGAGGATGGAAACCAGAGTTGCAGAAAAATGGCGAAACCAAAGTAGCGGAACTAGCCCGATTATTAAGGGCAAACTCAGCCAACGGCAAGAAGGTCACCCAATCATCCTGATCTGCCGAAACAAAACACCTCAAATAAGCCTCCAGAGTCTGATTAGTTCGCTCTGTTTGTCCATTAGTCTGAGGATGAAAGGCAGACGAAAACGACAAATCAATGCCCATCCTAGCACAAAAGGATCGCCAGAACCTGGAAACAAACTGGGATCCTCTGTCAGACACAATATTCTCAGGAATGCCGTGTAAACGAACCACATTCTGAAAGAACACAGGAACCAGATCGGAAGAGGAAGGCAGCTTAGGCAAAGGCACCAAATGGACCATTTTAGAAAAGCGATCACATACCACCCAGATGACAGACATGCCCTGAGACACCGGGAGATCCGAAATGAAATTCATGGAAATGTGTGTCCAAGGCCTCTTCGGGACAGGCAAGGGCAAGAGCAACCCGCTGGCACGAGAACAGCAAGGCTTAGCTCGAGCACAAGTCCCACAGGACTGCACAAATTACCGCACATCCCGTGACAAGGAAGGCCACCAAAAGGACCTAGCCACCAGATCTCTGGTGCCAAAAATTCCCGGATGCCCTGCCAACACCGAGGAATGAACCTCGGAAATGACTCTGCTGGTCCACTTATCAGGAACAAACAGTCTGTCAGGTGGACAAGAGTCAGGTCTACCAGCCTGAAATCTCTGCAACACACGTCGCAAATCAGGAGAAATGGCCGACAAGATAACTCCCTCTTTAAGAATACCAACTGGTTCTGTGACTCCAGGAGAGTCAGGCACAAAGCTCATTGAAAGAGCATCAGCCTTCACATTCTTTGAACCTGGTAAATACGAGACCACAAAGTCAAAACGGGAGAAAAACAATGACCAGCGGGCCTGTCTAGGATTCAGGCGTTTAGCAGACTCGAGATACATCAAATTTTTGTGATCAGTCAAGACCACCACACGATGCTTAGCACCCTCGAGCCAATGACGCCACTCCTCAAATGCCCACTTCATGGCCAGCAACTCCCGATTGCCAACCTCATAATTCCGCTCAGCAGGCGAAAACTTCCTAGAGAAGAAAGCACATGGTTTCATTACCGAGCAACCAGGGCCTCTCTGCGACAAAACGGCCCCTGCCCCAATCTCAGAAGCATCCACTTCGACCTGAAAGGGAAGTGAGACATCAGGCTGGCACAAAACAGGCGCCGAAGTAAACCGGCGCTTCAACTCTTGGAACGCCTCCACGGCTGCAGGAGCCCAGTTAGCAACATCAGAACCTTTCTTGGTCATATCCGTCAAAGGTTTAACAACGCTAGAAAAATTAGCGATAAAACGACGGTAGAAGTTAGCAAAACCCAAGAACTTCTGAAGACTCTTAACTGACGTGGGTTGAGTCCAATCATGAATAGCTCGGACCTTGACTGGGTCCATCTCCACAGCAGAAGGGGAAAAAATAAACCCCAAAAAGGGAACCTTCTGTACTCCAAAGAGACACTTTGAGCCCTTAACAAACAAAGCATTCTCACGCAAAACCTGAAACACCATCCTGACCTGCTCCACATGTGAGACCCAATCTTCAGAGAAAACCAGAATATCATCCAGATAAACACTCATAAATTTATCCAGATACTTCCGGAAAATATCATGCATAAAGGACTGAAACACTGAGGGAGCATTAGAGAGCCCAAAAGGCATCACCAAGTACTCAAAATGACCTTCGGGCGTATTAAATGCTGTCTTCCATTCATCTCCTTGCTTAATGCGCACAAGGTTGTACGCACCACGAAGATCTATCTTGGTGAACCACTTGGCACCTTTAATCCGGGCAAACAAGTCCGACAACAGAGGCAAAGGATACTGAAATTTAACAGTGATTTTATTCAGAAGCCGATAGTCAATACAAGGTCTCAAAGATCCGTCCTTCTTGGCCACAAAAAAGAATCCCGCACCAAGAGGGGAAGAGGATGGACGGATATGCCCCTTCTCCAGAGACTCCTTGATATACGAACGCATTGCGGCATGCTCAGGTACAGACAGATTAAGTAGTCTTCCCTTAGGAAATTTACTACCTGGAATCAAATCTATGGCGCAGTCACAGTCCCTATGAGGAGGCAGAGCACTGGACCTGGACTCGCTGAATACATCCTGATAATCAGACAAATACTCAGGAACTTCCGAAGGAGTAGAGGAAGCAATAGACACCGGCGGGGAATCAGCATGAATTCCCTGACAGCCCCAACTTGACACAGACATTGCCTTCCAATCCAAGACTGGATTGTGGGTCTGTAACCATGGCAGACCCAAAACGACCAAATCATGCATTTTATGCAGAACAAGAAAACGAATCACCTCCCGATGTTCAGGAGTCATGCACATGGTTACCTGCGTCCAAAACTGCGGTTTATTTTCGGCCAATGGCGTAGCATCAATACCTCTAAGAGGAATAGGATTTACCAACGGTTCAAGAACAAAACCACAGCGCTTGGCAAATGACAGATCCATAAGACTCAGGGCAGCATCTGAATCCACAAACGCCATAACAGGGTAAGAAGACAATGAGCAAATTAAAGTCACAGACAAAATAAATTTAGGTTGCAAATTACCAATGGCGACAGGACTAACAACCCTTGTTAGTCGTTTAGAGCATGCTGATATAACATGTGTAGAATCACCACAGTAAAAACACAACCCATTCTGATGTCTATGATTTTTCCGCTCATTTCTAGTCTGAATTCTATCACATTGCATTAAATCAGGTGTTTGTTCAGACAACACCACCAGAGGATTAGCGGTTTTGCGCTCCCGCAAACGCCGGTCAATTTGAATAGCCAGCGCCATGGAATCATTCAGACTTGTAGGAATGGGGAAACCCACCATCACATTCTTAATGGCTTCAGAAAGGCCATTTCTGAAATTTGCGGCCAGAGCACACTCATTCCACTGAGTAAGCACGGACCATTTCCGAAATTTTTGGCAATACACTTCAGCTTCATCCTGGCCCTGAGAAATAGCCAGCAAGGCTTTTTCTGCTTGAACTTCAAGATTGGGTTCCTCGTAAAGCAATCCGAGCGCCAGAAAAAATGCATCAATATTTGCCAATGCCGGATCTCCTGGCGCTAGCGAGAAAGCCCAATCCTGAGGGTCGCCCCGTAAAAAAGAGAAAACAATTTTAACTTGCTGAGCTGAATCTCCAGATGAACGGGGTCTCAGAGATAGAAACAATTTACAATTATTCCTGAAATTCCTAAACTTAAATCGGTCTCCAGAAAACAGTTCAGGAATAGGTATTTTAGGTTCAGACATTGGACTACAGGTAACAAAATCTTGTATGCCCTGCACACGAGCAGCAAGCTGGTCTACACTTGTACTCAAGGTCTGGACATTCATGTCTGCAGCAAGCACAAGCCACTCAGAGGTAAAGGGGAGGAAGAGAGGAAAAAAAAAAAAAAACTCAGAATTTCCTTTCTTATTATCCCACTTCTGCAATGCATTAAACATTCAATGTTGGCCTGGCATACTGTTATGACCCCAATGGCAGAGGGTCTCAGAAATAATTACTAAGTCTGCAAACACAAAAAACCAGCTCATAGGGCAGTGGTAACTGAGCTGACCATATATCTAATCCTAGCACCACAAATAGCAGCAGCCGGGGAACGTGCCTACGTTGGTTCTAGACGTCTCGCGCCAGCCGAAGAACTAACTAACCCTAGAAGGGAAAAGAAAGACCTTTCTTGCCTCCAGAGAAAAGACCCCGAAAGTTGGATACAAGCCCCCAACAAATAATAACGGTGAGGTAAGAGGAAAAGACAAACGTAAGAATGAGCTAGGTATTTAGCAAAGAGAGGCCCACTAGCTAATAGCAGAATATAGTAAGATGACTTATATGGTCAGCAAAAACCCTATCAAAATATCCACGCTGGATATTCAAGAACCCCCGAACCGTCTAACGGCCCGGGGGGGAGAACACCAGCCCCCTAGAGCTTCCAGCAAAGTCAGGAATCACATTTAGTACAAGCTGGACAAAAATAAGAGCAAGCAAATAACCAAAAAAACAAAGAAGCAGGACTTAGCTTAATTTTGCACGAACCAGGACCAGCAGACAGGAGCAAACAGAAAGGATCTGATTACAACGATGCCAGGCACTGGACTAAGGATCCAGGAAGTTTATATAGCAACACCCCTGGACTAACGACCCAGGTGGGTGCCAAACTGAGGAAAGACAATCCCAGAGTCATATCACTAGTAACCACAAGAGGGAGCCAAAAAGTCTAATACACAACAGGACACCTTTACCTGTCCGCACTGAATTAAAGTGCTCCCTTATCCTTATAACTAGCGGTCGGATTGTCTTGCCGATATAAAAAAACCCGCATGGGCAAAGAATCACATACACAATGTATGCGGTTCTACAGGAGATAAAATCATGTACCTCATGCTGAATCGGGCCAATTTTTATCCTATTACCTGTGAGATGACATTCACAAAAATTACATTGCCCACATTTGAAATTCCCTTTTGGGGCACTTTTACTCAGCCAATTATCTCGACTTGACATGAACCGGTTGCGTACCAAACAGTCTCTGATATTTCTGCTGCGTCGGCAAGCAAATAACGGTCCTTTTACTACCATTTCTCTCAGATCATTGTCTTGTCCCAGGATCTGCCAATTTTTTCTAATGGCAGACCTGATTTCAGTGTCCATGGACCCAAACTTGAAACAAAACACAAATTTCTTGTCCTCTTTTTTCATTTTTTGGGGAATTATATTACCTGCCTCAGCGGTCTCAGCCTTTTTTAATGCTTTATCCAAAATAGATTGTGGATAGCCACGCTTAACAAATCTGTCATATAGATTATTATGTGTGGTGATGGGGTGGGGGGGTGGGATTATGTGTGGTGATGGGGTGGGGGGGCAGGATTATGTGTGGTGATGTGGTAGGGGTCGGGATTATGTGTGGTGGTGGGGGGCGAGATTATGTGTGATAATGTGGTAAGGGGGCAGGATTATGTGTGGTAATGTGGTGGTGGGCGGGATAGTGTGTGGTAATGTGGTGGGGTCGGGATTGTGTGTGGTGATGTGGGGGGATGGGATTGTGTGGTGATGTGGTGGGGGCGCGATTATGTGTGGGGGGCGGGATTATGTGGTGATGTCGTAAGGGGGCGGGATTATGTGTGGTGATGTGGGGGGAGATATGTGTTGTGATGTGGTGGGGGGAGGGATTATGTGTGCTAGTGTGGTGGGGGGCGGAATTATGTATGGTGATGTGGTGGGGAGGCGGGATTATATGTGGTGATGGGGGCGGGATTATGTGTGGTGAAGGGGTGGGAGCGGAGCTACTGTGCAGGGGTGGGATTATATGTGGTAATGTGGTGGGGGGCGGGATTATGTGTGGTGATGTGGGGGCGGGATTATGTGTGGTGATGTGGGGGGCGGGATTAAGTGTGGTGATGTGGGGGGCGGGATTATGTGGTGATGAGGTGGGGGGGAGAATTATGTGTGGTGATGTGGGGGGCGGGATTATGTGTGGTGAAGGGGTGGGGGCGGAGCTACTGTGCAGGGGGTGGGATTATATGTGGTAATGTGGGGGGCGGGATTATGTGTGGTGATGTGGTGGGGCGGGATTATGTGTGGTGATGTGGGGGGAGAATTATGTGTGGTGATGTGGGGGGGTGGGATTAAATGTGATGTGGTGGGGGCCGGGATTATGTGTGGTAATGTGGTGGGGGCGGAATTACGTGTGGTAATATGGTGGGTGGGCGGGATTATGTGTGGTGATGGGGTGCGAAATTATGTGTGGTGATGGGGTGCGAAATTATGTGTGGTGATGGAGTGGGGGCGGAGCTACTGTGCAGGGGGTGGGATTATCTGTGGCAATGTGGTGGGGGCGGGATTATGTGTGGTAATGTGGTGGGGGGCGGGATTATATGTGGTAATGTGGTGGGGGGGCGGGATTATGTGTGGTAATGTGATGGGGGCGAGATTATGTGTGGTGGGGGGGGCGGGATTATGTGTGGTGATGTGGTGGAGGGCGGGATTATGTGTGGTGGGGGGGCGGGATTATGTGTGGTAATGTGGGGGCGGGATTGTGTGTGGTAATGTGGTGGGTTGGCAGGATTGTGTGGTGATGGGGTGGGGGGTGGAGCTACTGTGCAGGGGGCGGGATTGTGTGGTAATGTGGTGGGGGGTGGCATTATGTCTGATGATGTGGTGGGGGCGGGATTATGTGTGGTGATGTGGGGGGTTGGAATTATGTGTGGTGATGTTGTGGGGGGGCAGGATTATGTGTGGTAAAGTGGTGGGGGGCGGGAATATGCGTGGTAATGTTGGGGGTGGAATTATGTGTGGTAATGTGGTGGGGGGCTGGATTATGTGTGGTAAAGTGGTGGGGGGCGGGATTATGTGTGGTAATGTGGGGGGGCGGGATTATGTGTGTTATGTGTGGTAATGTGGGGGGCGGGATTATGTGTGGTAATGTGGTGGGGGGTGGGATTATCTGTGATAATGTGGTGGGGGCGGGATTATCTGTGGTAATGTGGTGGGGGGCAGGATTATGTGTGGTGATGTGATGGGGGGTGGGATTATGTGTGGTGATGTGATGGGGGGCAGGATTGTTTGTGGTAATGTGGTGGGGGGGCAGGATTGTGTGTGGTAATGCGGTGGGAGGCGGGATTGTGTGTGGTAACATGGTGGGGGGCGGGATTGTGTGTGTTGTGATGTGGTGGGGGGATTGTGTGGTAATGTGGTGGGGGGCGGGATTGTGTGTGGTAATGTGGGGGCGGCATTATGTGTGGTAATGTGGTGGGGGCGGGATTATGTGGTAATGAGGTGGGGGGCGGGATTGTGTGTGGTAATGTGGTGGGGGGCAGGATTGTGTGTTGTAATGTGGTGGGGGGCGGGATTGTGTGTGGTAATGTGGTGGGCGCGGGATTGTGTGCGGTGATGTGGGGGGCGGGATTGTGTGTGGTAATGGGGGGGCGGGATTGTGTGTGGTAATGTGGTGGGGGGTGGGATTGTGTGTTGTAATGTGGTGGGGGGCGGGATTGTGTGTGGTAATGGGGTGGGGGCGGGATTGTGTGCGGTGATGTGGGGAGCGGGATTGTGTGTGGTAATGGGGGGGCGGGATTGTGTGTGGTAATGTGGTGGGGGGCGGGATTGTGTGTTGTAATGTGGGGGGCGGGATTGTGTGTGGTAATGGGGTGGAGGGCAGGATGATGTGGGGGGGCGGAGCTACTATGCAAGGGGCAGGATTAGCGAGTAATCACGATGCCTCTTATATCCTTCCTCTAGTGTTAGCTTTCTGTTACTCTTTCTTATGTTAACGGGTCGGTTTTGACCCGTGTCTTAAATCACCCCTACTATACCCTAAAAACAGTTATTTATGATCCAATTTGTTTCTTACCTCTTAGTTACCTTGTTAGGGTTTCTCATCCATGGAAGGATTTATTTTAATATTTTTGTTTGGCCCCCTGGGCCTTTCATTTGAGAGCATACCCTTCATTTTCAATATAAAATATTGTCAAATGAACCTCAAGAGAATAATATAAACTTAAAAAAGTTTGTTATATTTCCTGACTATTACTGAAGGGTTTTAGACCACATTTCTTAAATGTAAATAAAATATACATATATATATTTTATATTATTAACTCTAGTAACATCTATGGTGTTACGGGTCAATTTTGACCCATATCTAACTACTTTATGAAAAAGGCAAAAAACAGATTTTTTTTTTTTATAGAACTTTAATACAAATAAAAGATGAAAATTATATTAACATTAATAGCAATAATAAAAAGTAGCTTTTCTAGGTCAAACAAACAAACAACAATCAATCAAGCAAATCAAATCAACAGAAATCAAGTACTAGTTTTTAGATGCATTAGTATTTAGATGCATGTGTGGCAAAAAGTGACACTTTTTGTGTGTTCTTTGCAGAGGTATTTTTTGCAGGCAAAGCACGATGTGTTTGTCTTTCTGTCCTTATTGCTAGGGCAGACCTGACACCTCTTTCTTTTAGAATCAGGTGGTCTCACTGGGGTTGTGGCTGTTGTGGTTGATGTTGATGGAGGAAAAATTGGTGTGCACTAGGGTTAAGGTAGGGCGAGGTGCTGGTGTAGAGGACTGGAGTGTCCCAAACACTAAGATTAAATTTAATACACCGCACACTCTAAGGGTATCATATGAAAAAAATTTGAATTTATTGAAGTGCTTTTTAGATTTACTATTCAACAGTGCAAAATTGCGACCAGAAGTCAAACTGACAACGTTTCGACTCTTCCCGAGTCTTTGTCAAGTGGTCGCTTAGCAAGGTGAATAGTGGTGTAGCACGAAAAAGTATCCTTGTAGCATATAGAAAATCTTGCATAATATTTAATTTATAATAGATGGATAGCCCTGCTTAGTGGTACTGTAGATACAATCTGTCAAAGCCGGTAAGGGTACTATATGGTATAGTAGTGGCCCAGAATAAATTGCGATAGTCCTATTGTGCCACAGGATGGAACCTTGCGCTGCTGTTAATGTGGGACTATTGTAGGATTTCTCTGGCAATACAGGTAAATAGGTAGCATTAGCTACAATGAGGCTACAGATGGAAGACCTCTTATACTGCACCTAGTAAGAGACTCCACCTGAGAGTACTCTGGCCGTAGCAGGGACAGGATTGTCCAGTTAGCAAGGGGGCTGGAGGTAGGGGGCCTCTGGTGGCGCTTGTGGTATCAGCGGCGCTCCTGCGCCTTGCTGTGTGAGCACTCACACAGCAAGGCGCAGGAGCGCCGCTGATACCACAAGCGCCACCAGAGGCCCCCTACCTCCAGCCCCCTTGCTAACTGGACAATCCTGTCCCTGCTACGGCCAGAGTACTCTCAGGTGGAGTCTCTTACTAAGTGCAGTATAAGAGGTCTTCCATCTGTAGCCTCATTGTAGCTAATGCTACCTATTTACCTGTATTGCCAGAGAAATCCTACAATAGTCCCACATTAACCCCTTCACCCCCAAGGGTGGTTTGCACGTTAATGACCGGGCCAATTTTTACAATTCTGACCACTGTCCCTTTATGAGGCTATAACTCTGAAACGCTTTGACGGATCTTGGCGATTCTGACATTGTTTTCTCGTGACATATTGTACTTCATGTTAAAGGTAAAATTTATTCGATATAACTTGCGTTTATTTGTGAAAAAAATGGAAATTTGGCGAAAATTTTGAAAATTTTGCAATTTTCCAACTTTGAATTTTTGTGCCCTTAAATCACAGACATATGTCACGCAAAATACTTAATAAGTAACATTTCCCACATGTCTACTTTACATCAGTACAATTTTGGAACCAAAATTTTTTTTTGTGACGGAGTTATAAGGGTTAAAAGTTGACCAGCAATTTCTCATTTTTACAACACCATTTTTTTTTAGGGACCACATCTCATTTGAAGTCATTTTGAGGGGTCTATATGATAGAAAATACTCAAGTGTGACACCATTCTAAAAACTGCACCCCTCAAGGTGCTCAAAACCACATTCAAGAAGTTTATTAACCCTTCAGGTGTTTCACAGGAATTTTTGGAATGTTTAAATAAAAATGAACATTTAACTTTTTTTCACACAAAATTTATTTCAGCTCCAATTTGTTTTATTTTACCAAGGGTAACAGGAGAAAATGGACCCCCAAAGTTGTTGTACAATTTGTCCTGAGTACGATGATACCCCATATGTGGGTGTAAACCATTGTTTAGGCGCATGGCAGAGCTTGGAAGGGAAGGAGCGCCATTTGACTTTTCAATGCAAAATTGACTGGAATTGAGATGGGACGCCATGTTGCGTTTGGAGAGCCCCTGATGTGCCTAAACATTGAAACTCCCTACAAGTGACACCATTTTGGAAAGTAGACCCCCTAAGGAACTTATCTAGATGTGTGGTGAGCACTTTGACCCACCAAGTGCTTCACAGAAGTTTATAATGCAGAGCCGTAAAAATAAAAAATCATATTTTTTCACAAAAATGATCTTTTCGCCCCCAATTTTTTATTTTCCCAAGGGTAAGAGAAGAAATTGGACCCCAAAAAATGTTGTGCAATTTGTCCTGAGTACGCTGATACCCCATATGTGGGTGTAAACCATTGTTTGGGCGCATGGCAGAGCTTGGAAGGGAAGGAGCGCCATTTGACTTTTCAATGCAAAATTGACTGGAATTGAGATGGGACGCCATGTTGCGTTTGGAGAGCCCCTGATGTGCCTAAACATTGAAACTCCCTACAAGTGACACCATTTTGGAAAGTAGACCCCCTAAGGAACTTATCTAGATGTGTGGTGAGCACTTTGACCCACCAAGTGCTTCACAGAAGTTTATAATGCAGAGCCGTCAAAATAAAAAATCATATTTTTTCACAAAAATGATCTTTTCGCCCCCAATTTTTTATTTTCCCAAGGGTAAGAGAAGAAATTGGACCCCAAAAAATGTTGTGCAATTTGTCCTGAGTACGCTGATACCCCATATGTGGGTGTAAACCATTGTTTGGGCGCATGGCAGAGCTTGGAAGGGAAGGAGCGCCATTTGACTTTTCAATGCAAAATTGACTGGAATTGAGATGGGACGCCATGTTGCGTTTGGAGAGCCCCTGATGTGCCTAAACATTGAAACTCCCTACAAGTGACACCATTTTGGAAAGTAGACCCCCTAAGGAACTTATCTAGATGTGTGGTGAGCACTTTGACCCACCAAGTGCTTCACAGAAGTTTATAATGCAGAGCCGTAAAAATAAAAAATCATATTTTTTCACAAAAATGATCTTTTCGCCCCCAATTTTTTATTTTCCCAAGGGTAAGAGAAGAAATTGGACCCCAAAAAATGTTGTGCAATTTGTTCTGAGTACGCTGATACCCCATATGTGGGTGTAAACCATTGTTTGGGCGCATGGCAGAGCTTGGAAGGGAAGGAGCGCAATTTGACTTTTCAATGCAAAATTGACTGGAATTGAGATGGGACGCCATGTTGCGTTTGGAGAGCCCCTGATGTGCCTAAACATTGAAACTCCCTACAAGTGACACCATTTTGGAAAGTAGACCCCCTAAGGAACTTATCTAGATGTGTGGTGAGCACTTTGACCCACCAAGTGCTTCACAGAAGTTTATAATGCAGAGCCGTAAAAATAAAAAATCATATTTTTTTCACAAAAATGATCTTTTTGCCCCCAATTTTTTATTTTCCCAAGGGTAAGAGAAGAAATTGGACCCCAAAAAATGTTGTGCAATTTGTCCTGAGTACGCTGATACCCCATATGTGGGTGTAAACCATTGTTTGGGCGCATGGCAGAGCTTGGAAGGGAAGGAGCGCCATTTGACTTTTCAATGCAAAATTGACTGGAATTGAGATGGGACGCCATGTTGCGTTTGGAGAGCCCCTGATGTGCCTAAACATTGAAACTCCCTACAAGTGACACCATTTTGGAAAGTAGACCCCCTAAGGAACTTATCTAGATGTGTGGTGAGCACTTTGACCCACCAAGTGCTTCACAGAAGTTTATAATGCAGAGCCGTAAAAATAAAAAATCATATTTTTTTCACAAAAATGATCTTTTTGCCCCCAATTTTTTATTTTCCCAAGGGTAAGAGAAGAAATTGGACCCCAAAAAATGTTGTGCAATTTGTCCTGAGTACGCTGATACCCCATATGTGGGTGTAAACCATTGTTTGGGCGCATGGCAGAGCTTGGAAGGGAAGGAGCGCCATTTGACTTTTCAATGCAAAATTGACTGGAATTGAGATGGGACGCCATGTTGCATTTGGAGAGCCCCTGATGTGCCTAAACATTGAAACTCCCTACAAGTGACACCATTTTGGAAAGTAGACCCCCTAAGGAACTTATCTAGATGTGTTTTGAGAGCTTTGAACCCCCAAGTGTTTCACTACAGATTATAACGCAGAGCCGTGAAAATAATTTTTTTTTTTTTCTCAAAAATGATTTTTTAGCCCCCAGCTTTGTATTTTTACAAGGGTAACAGAATAAATTGGACCCCAAAATTTGTTTTCCAATTTGTCCTGAGTACGCTGATACCCCATATGTGGGGGGGAACCACTGTTTGGGCGCATGACAGAGCTCGGAAGGGAAGAAGCGCCATTTGGAATGCAGACTTAAATGGATTGGTCAGCAGCCGTCACGTTGCATTTGCAGAGCCCCTGATGTACCCAAACAGTACAAACCCCCCACAAGTGACCCCATATTGGAAACTAGACCTCCCAAGGAACTTATCTAGATGTGTTTTGATAACTTTGAACCCCCAAGTGTTTCACTAAAGTTTATAGCGCAAAGCCGTGAAAATAAAAATTCTTTTTTTTTTTTCACAAAAATGATTTTTTAGCCCCCAGTTTTGTATTTTCACAAGGGTAACAGGATAAATTAGACCCCAAAAGTTGTTGTCCAATTTGTCCTGAGTACGCTGATACCCCATATGTCGGGGGGAACCACTGTTTGGGCGCATGACAGAGCTCGGAAGGGAAGGAGCGCCATTTGGAATGCAGCCTTAAATGGATTGGTCTGCAGGCGTCACGTTGCATTTGCAGAGCCCCTGATGTACCCAAACAGTACAAACCCCCCACAAGTGACCCCATATTGGAAACTAGACCTCCCAAGGAACTTATCTAGATGTGTTGTGAGAACTTTGAACCCCCAAGTGTTTCACTACAGTTTATAATGCAGAGCCGTGAAAATAAAACATCTTTTTTTTCCCACAAAAATGATTTTTAGCCCCCCAAATTTTTATTTTCCTAAGGATAACAAGAGAACTTGGACCCCAGAAGTTGTTGTTCAATTTGTCCCGAGTACGCTGATAACACATATGTTGGGGTAAACCCCTTTTTGGGCGCACGGGAGAGCTCGGAAGGGAAGGAGCACTGTTTTACTTTTTCAACGCAGAATTGGCTGGAATTGAGATTGGACGCCATGTCGCGCTTGGAGAGCCCCTGATGTGCCCGAACAGTGGAAACTCCCCAATTCTACCTGAAACCCTAACCCAAACACACCCCTAACCCTAATCCCAACGGTAACCCTAACCACACCCCTAGCCCTGACACACACATAATTCTAATCCCAACCCTAATCCAAACGTAAATGTAATCCAAACCCTAACCCTAACTTTAGCCCCAACACTAACTTTAGCCCCAACCCTAACTTTACCTCCAACCCTAGCCCTAACCCTAACCCTACCCCTAACCCTAACCCTAAACGTGACTGAAATACGTGGCACTGAAATACGTGGCACTGAAATACGTGGCACTGAAATACGTGGCACTGAAATACGTGGCACTGAAATACGTGATACGTGGCACTTAAATACGTGGCACTGAAACACGTGGCACTGAAATACGTGATACGTGGCACTTAAATACGTGGCACTGAAACACGTGGCACTGAAATACGTGGCACTGAAATACGTGGCACTGAAATACGTGGCACTGAAATACGTGGCACTGAAATACGTGATACGTGGCACTTAAATACGTGGCACTGAAACACGTGGCACTGAAACACGTGGCACTGAAATACGTGGCACTGAAATACGTGGCACTGAAATACGTGGCACTGAAATACGTGGCACTTAAATAAGTGGCACTGAAATATGTGATATGTGGCACTTAAATACGTGGCACTGAAATACGTGGCACTGAAATACGTGGCACTGAAATACGTGGCACTGAAATACGTGGCACTGAAATATGTGATATGTGGCACTTAAATACGTGGCACTGAAACACGTGGCACTGAAATACGTGATACGTGGCACTGAAATACGTGGCACTGAAATACGTGGCACTGAAATACGTGGCACTGAAATACGTGCAACTGAAATACGTGGTACTAAAATATGTGGCACTGAAATACGTGATACGTGGCACTGAAATACGTGGCACTGAAACACGTGGCACTGAAATACGTGATACGTGGCACTGAAATACGTGGCACTGAAATACGTGGCACTGAAATACGTGGCACTGAAATACGTGGCACTATGACTGTCAGAAAATGTTCATTAAACGGTTAGGGGTGAGGTTAGGGGTAGAGTTAGGGTTAGGGTTTGGATCCCTTTATCACCTTGATGGTGGTGGGTGGCTTTTCAGTGTGTTTTCTGTTTTTTTCGATAAAAATGCATGCGTTTTTAACGCAAACAAACGCATGTGCTTAAAAACGCAAGAAAATACTGCAGGTTGTATTTCTGAAAATGAACGCATGCAGAAAAAAACCGCATGCGTTTGAAAACGCGACCAAACGCGTACAAAAAAACCGCATGCGTTTTCAATGTTAAATATAGGGAAAAAACGCATGCGTTTTTTTGTGCAAAAAACGCTGCAGACAAAAACGGAAGTGTGAAACCAGCGACGCTTTTTATAGCAAAAAAGTTTTTGCGTCTCCACATTTTGAGACCTATAATTTTTCCACATTTGCTCCACAGAGTCATGTGAGGTCTTGTTTTTTGCGGGACGAGTTGACGTTTTTATTGGTAACATTTTCGGACACGTGACCGTTTTTGATCGCTTTTTATTCCGATTTTTGTGAGGCAGAATGACCAAAAACCTGCTATTCATGAATTTCTTTTGGGAGAGGCGTTTATACCGTTCCGGGTTTGGTAAAATTGATAAAGCAGTTTTATTCGTCGGGTCAGTATGATTACAGCGATATCTCATTTATATCATTTTTTTTATGTTTTGGCACTTTTATACGATAAAAACTATTTTATAGAAAAAATAATTATTTTGGTATCGCTTTATTCTCAGGACTATAACTTTTTTATTTTTTTGCTGATGATGCTGTATGGCGGCTTGTTTTTTGCGGGACAAGATGACGTTTTCAGCGGTACCATGGATATTTATATCAGTCGTTTTGATCGCGTGTTATTCCACTTTTTGTTCGGCGGTATGGTAATAAAGCGTTGTTTTTTGCCTCGTTTTTTTTTTTTTTTCTTACGGTGTTTACTGAAGGGGTTAACTAGTGTGGCAGTTTTATAGGTTGGGTCGTTACGGACGTGGCGATACTAAATATGTGTACTTTTATTGTTTTTTTTAAAAAATTTAGATAAAGAAATGTATTTATGGGAATAATATATTTTTTTTTTTTTCATTATTTTGGAATATTTTTTTTTATTTTTTTTTACACATTTGGAAATTTTTTTTTTTACTTTTTTACTTTGCCCCAGGGGGGGACAATACAGATCGGTGATCTGTCAGTTTGCATAGCACTCTGACAGATCACCGATCTGCGAGAAGTGCAGGCTGCTTCACAGTGCCTGCTCTGAGCAGGCGTCTGTGAAGCCACCTCCCTCCCTGCAGGACCCGGATCCGCGGCCATCTTGGATCCGGGTCTGGAGCAGGCAGGGAGGGAGGTAAGACCCTCGCAGCAACGCGATCACATCGCGTTGCTGCGGGGGGCTCAGGGAAGCCCGCAGGGAGCCCTCTCCCTGCGCGATGCTTCCCTCCATCGCCGGCACATCGCGATCATGTTTGATCGCGGTGTGCCGGGGGTTAATGTGCCGGGGGCGGTCCGTGACCGCTCCTGGCACATAGTGCCGGATGTCAGCTGTGATATGCAGCCGATACCCGGCCGCGATCGGCCGCGCTCCCCCCGTGAGCGCGGCCGATCGGCTATGACGTACTATCCCGTCGGCGGTCATACGGGCCCACCCCACCTCGACGGGATAGTACGTCAAATGTCGGGAAGGGGTTAACAGCAGCGCAAGGTTCCATCCTGTGGCACAATAGGACTATCGCAATTTATTCTGGGCCACTACTATACCATATAGTACCCTTACCGGCTTTGACAGATTGTATCTGCAGTACCACTAAGCAGGGCTATCCATCTATTATAAATTAAATATTATGCAAGATTTTCTATATGCTACAAGGATACTTTTTCGTGCTACACCACTATTCACCTTGCTAAGCGACCACTTGACAAAGACTCGGGAAGAGTCGAAACGTTGTCAGTTTGACTTCTGGTCGCAATTTTGCACTGTTGAATAGTAAATCTAAAAAGCACTTCAATAAATTCAAATTTTTTTCATATGATACCCTTAGAGTGTGCGGTGTATTAAATTTAATCTTAGTGGTTGATGTTGAGGCAGGCCTGGTTGAGGAGGTGCTGGTGATGATGCTCTTTGTGTTGCTGTGGGTGTGGACGAAGCACTTGTTGAGCTCTGGAGTTGTCGGACCAAGGCTGCAGCGGCTGGGTCTCGGGGCACTCGTTCCCTTTGGTCAATGTGCGCCTTGACAAGGGATCTTCCTAGTTCCTCAAGAAACATCCTCCGCTTGTTTTTTTTCTTTGAATTCCATCCTTGGTGAATGTGGGTCCACAACACAAATGAATTGCATGCTAACACATCAAGGATGTTGTAAAATACAACCATTGGCCATCTCCTAGTCATTCGCTGGCAAGTGTAGGTGGCAGTCAGCTTGTCCAGGTTGTCCACTCCTCCTTTGTTTTGGTTATAGTCCAGGATGATTCTGGGCTTTTTGTCACTTCCTGATGACACAGTTGCATCTTTGTGACGTGTGGACATCAGTACCACATTCCGTCGTTTTTTGGGGCAGTATGAAACAGCAGTGGTGGTGTCTGTAAAAACAAACATTGAGGAAAGTGGAGCCCTGTCCTTCATCTGCAACAATTCAGCGGGCAGCTCAGGTTTGTTATTTTTCACTGTGCCCACCATGGTGATTTTCCTCCTGATAAGTTCTTGTACAAGGTCATAGCTGGTAAAAAAATTGTCACAAGTAATGTTGTGACCCTGTAGTCCAGTAGTCATATCGAGGACTACACGTTTTCCTTGTTTTTTTTTTCAGGGATGCCGCTTGCAGACTTGCCTGTGTAAATCTGTAGACTCCATGCATAGCCAGTTTTTGCATTACAGGCTGCCCAGATTTTTATGCCGTATTTGCCTGGCTTACTTGGCATGTATTGCCAGAAGGGGCATTTTCCGCGGAAAGGGAGAAAACGTTCGTCTACTGTCACCTCTGGCCCTGGGTTGAACATCAGTGGAAGGAGCTGCACCCATTTCTCCCAAACATCCCTGATGGGAGCAAGTTTGTCAGATTTTGTTCTGGTGTCTCTGTTGTGAAATCTGAGGACTCTTGATATCATTTGAAACTTTTGAAGTGACAATGTTGCTCGGAAAATATTCCTGCCTGTCGATGCGTCCCAGAGACAGTGGCCTCATTGCAGGATTTGTACCCTCCACAGCAAGAAGAAGAACACCAATGTAGGCATCCAGGAAATCATCATCAAGGTCATTCTACATGTTGCCGTGGAATTTTTTTCCTTCAAGGTTTGTCATAGCAATAATGACTTTTTTTATTGACAATGGCATAAACAGATCAAACATGTCTTGATGTCACTTACTCTTGTCACAGCAAACCTTGTGATCCCAGGGGTCATTTTTATGACATTTGCATCATCTGCCCTGCCATGTACATCTGGAGGTACTGAGCTCCAACTGATCTTGCCACTTTTGGATTTGAATCTTTCAGCGGGAGCAGCTTCAGCACCAGTGACCTCCTCATCAGACTGATCAGAACTGTCTGTGTCTTCCGGTTGATACTCCACATCATCTTCCTCCTCAGAAACCTGTTCATCTGTATCAGTTTGCTGCTGTGTGTCCTCTAATTCATTATCATCTAAGATATAATCCAGAATTTGGCTTACATCAAATCTTCTCCTCATTGTTGCATGTGTAAACTGGAGAGGTATACTCTGCAAAGTACCAACTCTAAGCTGATTTGGCCATACATGCCTGGACATGTCCCTAACTCAAGTTGTTGGAGGTAGAGCTGGCTGTGGGCTGTTGGTTTATATTGTGTTTATGAGTTCAGTTTTGGGACTTATTATTGGTTTTTTACTCTTATATTAGACCTGGGTCGAAATTGACCCCAGCAACACAAATGTTATAATTTTAAAAAGAGCATTTTACAATGTAGTAAAATAGTTTTATTTTATTGTATTTTGTTTTAATATAAGTTCCTGAAAAAGTCAAAAAGTCTTGATGCAATAAACAAATGTATGTAGAATTTGTATGCATTTAAAACCTAAAACGGGTCGGTCACAACCCTAACACTAGAGGAATATATATATACTGTAGATACCATGGAATATAATTTGTATATAGGAATGTCCCTTCTTGCCTATTACCTGGGATGTCACTTTTGCGCGTTCGCACCCTAACGTGTCTGTGCCTTTGATAATTGTGGCTTCAATTCACTGGTTAGTTTCTGCGCAACTGTTAAGTAGTTCACTTCATCCTTCATGGGCTTTATTTGTGGGTATTATAACGTGTAATATTTGCAGACCTTTAGTGTGTGAACGCACTTTATCTGTTCTTTGACACTTGCATTAAGTGCAGTCCCTTTTGCTGCAGGGGATATTTTTATCCTTCTGCGCAAGCGCAATGAAGTCTGCCTTTATTTGCTTATCATCTTTACTGTCTCTTGAGTGTGTGCGCATTACATAAAAGGTTCATTGTGACTGTTGATTGTATGGTCCTTATTTATTAGTGGCCGCCAGTTTTCTTCTGCGCATGCGTTATATACTCATTCCATTCCATAATTATAACGTGTAATACTTACAGACCGCTAGTGTGTGAAAGCACTTTATCTGTCCATCTGTTTTTTAGCATTAAGTGCAGCTTCTTTTGCTGCAGAGGACACCTTCACCCTCTGGCGCAAGCGCAATGAAGTCTGTTGCTATTTGTTCATTACTTTTACTACCGCTTAAGCGCGTGCGCATTATAAAAAGTTTATTGTGTCTGATGGTTGTACGGTCTTACTTATCAGCGGCCATCAGTATACCTCTGCGCATGCGTGGTATATATTCTAAAATCTTCGTTGCATATTACCCGGTTGTACTTTTCTTTCTTCCGGGTTGTTGTTGCTTGCGCGTGCGCATTTCTGTGCGAGCCGTCCAGGGGCTGACTGGCCCAGGTGGCAAAGAGGCAAATGCCCCCCGGGCCGCTCCCCCAGCAGCTGTTCAGGGCCGGCTGCCTGGTGGTGGCTACAGCCACACAGAAAATTGTGCGCAGCCATGTCTACTGTACTGTGACGTGGCTGGCAGGAGACACAGCCGCATCACAGTTAGCGCACACGTCTGCGCTGGGGCCAGGAGCTATGCTTGGCTGTCACCTTGACGGCTGCGCAGCTACTGCTCCCTTCATGTTCTCTATACTTCCAGGTTAGGTGTTGGGCATGCGCGATGGCGTCCTCACGCACACGCCGACATGACCCGGATGCTAGAAGCAGAGAGGCACTGCAGGGGAGCGACTGGTGAGGTAAGTATGAAGAACTTTTTTGTTTTCTTTATAAAATAAATTTAATGGTGGGTAACTGCAAGTTATGAAGTGGGGGGTGTAAGGAGGCTGCACATGATGGAATTTGGGGGTTAAAGGAGACTGCACATGATGGAGTGAGGGGGTAAGTGGGGCTGCACATGATGAAGGTTGAGTGGGGCTGCACATGATGAAGGGGGAGTGGGGCTGCACATGATAGTTTAGTGGATAAAGGAGACTGCACATGATGAAGTGGGGAGAGTGGGGCTGTACATGATGGAATGGGGCAGCACATGATGATGTGGGGGTAAGGGGGATTGCGCATGATGAAGGGGGAGTGGGGCTGCACATGAAGTGGGGGGTAAGGGGGACTGCACATGATGAAGTGGGGGGTAAGGGGGACTGCACATGATGAATTGGGGGTTAAAGGGGACTGCACATGATGAAGTGGGGGGTAAGGTGATCTGCACATGAAGTGGGGGGTAATGGGGACTGCACATGATAAAGTGGAGTGTAAGATTGACTGCACATGATATGGGGGGTAAGGGTGACTGCACATGATGAAGTGGGGGGTAAGGGGACTGCACATGATGAAGTGGGGGGGTAAGGGGACTGCACATGATGAAGTGGGAGAAGGTGACTGCAGGACTGCACATGATGAAGTGTGTCTGATGTGGGACTGCTCATGATGAAATGGAAGGGGGATAGGGGGCTGCAAATGATGAAGGGGCACTGCAGATGAAGTGAGGGTGATAGGGGACTGCAATGAATGAAGTAAGGGGACTTCAAATTAAAGTGGGGGGACTGCAAAATGATAAATTCAGTGTGAGGGACGGGACAGCAATTTAATTGAAGGTGGGGGTGGGGAGAGCAAATGATCAATTGAAGAGGGGGTGGGAAGAGCAAATGATGATCTAGGGGAAGAACAAATAATGAATTTTAAGGGTGGGGGAGTAAATGATGTATTGAATGTGGGGTAGAGCAGTTGATAATGAATAGAGGGTGAGAGAGAAAGACATGACAATGAATTGGGGCGGGAGGGGCATGTAACTATAATGAATCGGGGTTAGGGTTAGAGTGGTAGGTACATAGTGGGGGGCGTTGAGGATGAAGTGACTGGTAATGAATTGGGGGAAAGAGTACAGGTGCTAATTAATTTATATATTAAATGGGGAAAGTGGCTATTTATAGTTAGTGGGTGCACAGTGGTGGATTATAATTTATATTTGGAATGGTCGGTTAATAATAATAATTATGATAATTTTATTTCTATAGTGCCAACACTTTACATTTTAGAGGGGACTTGTACAGACAATGGACATTAAGCATAACAATAAACACATAGAACAATAGATACCAAAAGGAATGAGGGCCCTGCTCGCAAGCTTACAATCTATGAGGTTGCATAATAACCAGTTATATATTGTTTGTGGGTGCACCTCTGTATTCAGATGTCTAGTGTACACCATGTTCCAAATTATTATGCAAATTGGATTTAATTGTTTTTCAAATAAACTCGTAAACTTAAAAGTGATCATCATACTGTGAAGAGATTTGTGACTGAAACAGCACAGACAGAGTTCATGCAGATAAAGGCATAATGAGGAAGGTTTCTGTCAGACAAATTCATTGGATAAAGAGAGCAGCTGCCAAAATACCATTAGGCTAGGTTCACATTGCGCTATTGGGTGATCGCTAACGGACAGCAATGCACGGCGAAAATGTCGCAATTAACGCCGTGCAACGGGTCCGTTAGCGCACCCATTGACAGCAATCTTGTTTCTGCCTGTAGCGCATCACTAGCGCATGTCTTTTTCGACTCGCGCTAGCGATGTGCCGTTCTTTTGCAGCGTCCGCGGCGCGCCCAAGGTCCGTTCCTCGCTCTCGCAGATCAGGGATCTGCGAGAGCGGGGACGTTAATGCGAACCCTAAACGCGACCCCTACAAATACATTGCGTTAGCGCAATCCGCTAGCGCTAAACGGATTGCCCTAACGCAATGTGAACCTAGCCTTACAAAGCAGCAAACAGTTATTTGAAGCTGCTGGTGCCTCTGGAGTCCCTCGAATCTCAAGGTGTAGGACCCTTCATAGGCTTGCTGTGTTGCATAAACCTACTATTCGGCCACCCCTAAACAGTGTTCATAAGCAGAAATGGTTGCAGTGGGCCCAGACACACATGAAGACTGATTTCCAAACAGTCTTGTTTACTGATGAGTGTCGAGCAACCCTGGATGGTCCAGATGGATGGAGTAGTGGATGGTTGGTGGATGGCCACCATGTCCCAACAAGGCTGCAATGTCAGCAAGGAGATGGAGGAGTAATGTTTTGGGCTGGAATCATGGGGAAACAGCTGGAAGGGCCCTTTAAAGGGCCACTGTCACCCCCCTCCAGCCGTTATAAACTAAAAGAGCCACCTTGTGCAGCAGTAATGCTGCATTCTAACAAGGTGGCTCTTTTAGTTTTAGGTTCAAGCATACCCCAAATAAAGCGTTTTTATACTTAGCCACAATTCCTGTCTCTAGCCAGGTAGGCGGGTCCTCACTCCCCAGCTTGGCCAGCTCCTCTGCCGTCACTCACATCTTCCTGCGCTTTCGGCGCCGCCCCCTCAGCGCTGTTATCGTTTCAAATCCGGCGCCTGCGCTGTGTACTGGTGTCCTGCGCAGACGCAGTAAGCTCTGGCCGTCTGAAGTAATGGCTGATACCAGAGAACAAAAGGCATCCACAGAACACCAGGATGGATCTGCTGCACAGCAAATAGCTGTAGGACCTGTGATGACGTTACTGCCATGTGATTGCCCTAATCAGCCATTACATCAGACGGCCAGAGCTTACTGCGTCTGCGCAGGACACCAGTACACAGCGCAGGCGCCGGATTTGAAACGATAACAGCGCTGAGGGAGCGGCGCCGAAAGTGCAGGAAAATGTGAGTGATGGCAGAGGAGCTGGCCAAGCTGGGGAGTGAGGACCCGCCTACCTGGCTAGAGACAGGAATTGTGGCTAAGTATAAAAACGTTTTATTTGGGGTATGCTTGAACCTAAAACTAAAAGAGCCACCTTGTTAGAATGCAGCATTACTGCTGCACAAGGTGGCTCTTTTAGTTTATAACGGCTGGAGGGGGGTGACAGTGGCCCTTTAAGGTACCTGAAGGTGTGAAAATGACCTCGGCAAAGTATATAGAGTTTCTGACTGACAACTTTCTTCCATGGTATAAAAATCAGAATTGTGCCTTCAGGAGCAAAATCATCTTCATGCATGTCAATGCACCATCTCATGCTGCAAAGAATAACTCTGAGTCATTGGCTGCTATGGGCATAAAAGGAGATAAACTCATGGTGTGGCCACCATCTTCCCCTGACCTCAACCCTATACAGAACCTTTGGAGTATCATCAAGCAAAAGATCTATGACAGTGGGAGGCAGTTCACATCAAAACAGCAGCTCTGGGAGGCGATTCTGACTTCATGCAAAGAAATACAAGCAGAAACTCTCCAAATACTCACAAGTTCAATGGAGGCGAGAATTGTGAACGTGATAACAAAGAAGGTTTCCTATGGTAACATGTGACTTGGCCTGTTAGGATGTTTTGGAGTTAAATAGCTTTTTTGTTCAGTGAATGTGACCTCCTAATGCTGCAAATTCCACAAATAAGCATTTTCAGTTCTTTAAAACAGATCAAATGTTTAGAAATTCTACTGTGCTTAATAATTTGGAACAGTGCATTTGAGTTTTTATTCATTTTGGAGATTATACTGTTATCATTGGGAGGTTTCTCCAATAAAATTCAATGTATACTCTTAACGGGTGATGACTTTTATTAGACTGACTGTCATTTGCACCGACCATTTAGGAAAATCCAAGAAAAATATAATTTGCATAATAATTTGGAACATGGTGTAGAAGAAAGGTAAAAAGTGGGGAATGTGGTCTGGAAACCGTGCTCTAGGTAACTGTGTTATTTTATGCAGAGACGAGTCCTGGCTGGAAGAAGTGATGGCAGTCTGTGCTGGATAAAAATGAAAAGCAAAAATGAAGGACTTCAGCTAGAGACATCACTAGTTAGTCAGTGTATTACCTGTACACTGACACTATACACTGTATACTATATACAAAGCTACTGTGTATAATGTCACTGGCAGTGGTGATCACTGTATTACCTGTACACTGACACCTTATACAGATCTCCTGTGTATAATATCACCAGTGATCACTGTAGTATCTTTACACTGACCGTAAATACAGAGTTCCTGTATACAATGGCACTTAGTGTTGTGCTTTTTTAAAAATTAATGATCAGTATTGTAGTATACTAGTAGTAAAAGTTGTACACTCCCTGACAGAAGTAATGTCGCTTATCCATGTTATGTAAATAAAAGCTTATAACCTGATGTTAAATTAATCCATTGGTTGTATAAATTATTCTTTTGAAAGCTGAAACCTTCCAAAATGTGGTTTAGGTTAAGAAAATAAATTTACATTAATGCAGAAATATTGATCAGTTAATGGAAACAGAATGGTCAGATTTTAGCAAGACAAAAGTTTTGTCGCCTGGTAATATAATGCACCCAGTCCTAGTTTACATCCTCACCTGTGCTCAGTAAATGATCGGTTATTTAGTGTGTGTGTATAAAAAGAAACCCAGCACCCCAGACCTTCACTTGAACTGCAACTTGAGCTCTTGACAACATGCCTAAAATCCACCCTGCGACCGAAGCCTGGAATATCAAGAGGCTGAAGACCAGAACCACTGCAGAGGTGGCGGGCACCTTTAATGTGTCTCAGCGTCAAGTACAAAGAATTAAAAAAAAGATTTGAAGAGACTGGAGATGTGTTTGACTAGCTCAGGTCCGGCAGACCCCGCAAGACAACTGCTCAGGAGGAATGTTTGTTGGTTAGAAAATCCAAAGCAAGCCCTTCTTCCACAGCAGCAGAGCTCCAACAGGTCTGGTCACCTCAAGTCCCTGTGTCAACTAGTAAAAGTTAAATTCACCGCATGTGACACGCCGATCGTTAGCAAGGCGCGGGAGCGCCGCTTGTCATAACAGACACTGCAGGTCCACACTACTGGACAGGATCTTCCATAGGCGGACATTAAGATTACAATAGAGCTTATATTGTACCGCTGGGACTTTCCGCCTTCTCTGTATATCACTATCTTAGCTGGAACAAGCGCTTACGTGACAAAAGCTCTGCTTGAGCCAAAACGTTGTATATAAAAAAAAATCACAGATGCTGTAATATTCTGTTAAGCTCCCAGTTTATGTATAATAAATTTATACCCGACTTTGCATAAGAAACCTAGAGAGAGTGCAGTGAATTTAACTTTTACTGCTATTCTGGGCCATTGGTTCGTTACACCAGCACCTCGCCATATTAAGGCTGAGTGCACACCTAAACCTTTACCTGTGTCAACTAGAACAGTTTGTAGGATTCTGTCTCAAAATGGCCTCCATGGTCGAATCAGTGCCCAGAAGCCAACACTAAACAAAAGGCAAATAAAAAACCGTGTGGCATTTGCAAACTCCCACAACCTGCTAAATAGATGGACACTAGAAAAGTGGCAGAAGATGGATTTCTCTGCAGTAGAATTACACCACAGCTGCCACAAACACTGCAGGAGACTTACTGGAGCCAGTATGTATCCAAAATACACCCAGAAGACAGTTAGATTTAGTGGTGGAAAGATCATGGTCTGTGGTTACATTCAGTATGGGGGTGTGCGAAACATTTGCAAGGTGGAAGGCAATATCAATAGCCTAAAATATCAAGAAGTATTAGATACCGCTTATATTCCAAATCATAAAAGAGGTCAAATTCGGCAGCATGATGGTGCTCCATCTCATACATCCATCTCTACAACAAAGTTCCTCCAGGCAAAAAAGATCAAGGTGCTCAAGAACTGGCCAACCGAGTCACCAGACATGAACATCATTGAGCATGTTTGGGGAAGGATGAAAGAGGAAGCTTGGAAGACAAAACCAAAGAATCTAGATGAGCACCACAACTTCATTCACCAATGTTATGCAACATATATTTGTATTTTAAGTTAATTATTTGTCTGTGGGCAACAAAAATTTTGTCTTGCCAAAATCTGACCATTAACTGATCAATATTTCTGCTTTGATAATTTATTTTCTTAACCTAAATCACATTTTGGAGGGTTCCAGCTTTCAAAAGAATAACTTATACAACCAATGGATTAATTTAACATCAGGTTATAAGCTTTTATTTACATAACATGGATAAGCGACATAACTTCTGTCAGGGAGTGTATGGTGGCATCATTGGTCTTTGTATAGAATGTAGTTTCATGTAGAGGTAATGGTGATATTATAATATTATGTATTCTCTGTGTAGTGGTGATAGTACTAGGCACTGTGCAGCTGTATTGTTGTGTGTATGTTTGTAAGTAAGCTCCGTTATGGCACCATATCTAAGCAGTAAGCTTGGTTCTGGTACTGTATCAATGTAGTAATCTAGATTATGGTACTGTATGTATGTTGTAATCTCAGTTCTGCTCCAGTTTCTATGTAGCAGACTTGGTTCCATGTAGTAGACTTATTAAGCTCGGTTCTGCTCCCTTATCTCTGTAGTAAGCTCGGTTCTGCTCCCATATCTCTGCAGTAAGCTCGGTTCTGCTCCCATATCTCTGTAGTAAGCTTGGTTCTGCTCCCTTATCTCTCTAGTAAGCTCGGTTCTGCTCCCTTATCTCGGTAGTATACTAGGTTCTGCTCCCATATCTCTCTAGTAAGTTTGGTTCTGCTCCTATATCTCTGTAGTAAGGTCGATTCTGTTCCCATATCTCTGCAGTAAGCTCGGTTCTGCTCCCATTTCTCTGCACTAAGCTCGGTTCTGCTCCCATATCTCTGTAGTAAGCTCGGTTCTGCTCCCATATCTTTGCAGTAAGCTCGGTTCTGCATCCATATCTCTGTAGTAAGCTCGGTTCTGTTCCCATATCTCTGTAGTAAGCTCGGTTCTGCTTCCTTATCTCTGTAGTAAGCTCGTTTCTGCTCCCTTATCTCTGTAGTAAGCTCGTTTCTGCTGCCATATCTCTGCAGTAAGCTTGGTTCTGCTCCCATATCCTTGCTGTTAGCTCGCTTCTGCTCCCATATCTCTGTAGTAAGCTCGGTTCTGCTCCCATATCTTTGCAGTAAGCTCGGTTCGGCTCCCATATCTCTGAATCTAGTAAGTTCGGTTCTGCTCCCATATCTCTATAATAAGCTCTGTTCTGCTCCCATGTCTCTGTAGTAAGCTCTGTTCTGCTCACATATCTCTGTAGTAAGCTCTGTTCTGCTCACATATCTCTGTAGTAAGCTCCGTTCTGTTCCCATATCTCTGGAGTAAGCTCGATTCTGCTCCCATATCTATGCAGCAAACTCCGTTCAGTTCCCATATCTGTGTACCAGCCTGTTTTTAAAGCCTATTATCTCTGCTACTTTAATGCAGTGGCCAGATATAAGCAGGGAAAAGGAGGGCCACCGCAACTCGAGGGCCACTGCCTTGTAATTGCCCCCCAGGCTGAAAATTGCCAGCCAGCCCCTGGAGCCGTCCATCTTGGTGTACCCGGCGTTCTGCTTATACGTACTTCCCAGGTATGACGTCCTTTAATGATGTGCACTTTACGTGCATCTCCAGCTGTTTGCATTTATGCCACTTTGGTAGCTTGTATATGAAGTGCTTTAGAGCCCTTCATTATCACTCTCACCCCTGATGAAGTCACTGCTGTGGCGACACACGTCAGGTCTTTGACCCCCCCATGGTCCTTTTTTCCGGTTCACATACATTGCTGTGAGGCAGGCTTTACTGGTGTTTTTCCCCATCATGGGCACCTTCTCCATGGGGATGGTAACTTTTCGGAGCTTCTGACTCTATTTTTTTGGGGTATGTTATTGCCTGGTCATTATGAGGGAAATCTGGCTGGTCTTTCCACCATCTAGTATTGCACTAGTTTCTGTGTGTTTTTTTGCTTTAGAATACCAGTTTATTTAACAAACATCAGGCATTGTCCTTGTCTGTGTCTCTTGTATTAACAAGAGATTCTGTGTGGGTTTACATTTAGCCCTGTTGCCGTGATATAGATATATTTATTGTCCTGCTAACACTAATAGTGACTGGCTTATATATATATATACACTGTATGCCCATAAATTTGGCTGATATAGGCTCATGGTATAAGGTATGCTCTCTAGCATTGATTGCCTATGCTATTTATTATTATATATTTTTTTGATATAGCATTACCACTGGCTTTCTATGTGTGGGTCCAGGGGGGCCTACCTCTTTATGGGGTTTGTTATTGCATTGTTTTTAAATGTTTTTATTGGTTTCTTGTGTGTTTTGGACTCTAATAAATAAATAAAACATTTTTCTATTAATTTATGATATGTGATATTATTATCTAGGGTGTTCCCCAGTTGGTTATGTCTCTTTTTTCTCTTTTTTATTTCATTTGTTCATATTTTGACATACCTTGGGTTGATTCCCCTTTATTGTTGCAAGTATTGTGGCAGGTGCCCTCCACTTCTCTCTATTTCTAAGCAGTGGAAACGTTAGACAAGTGACACCATTTTGGAAACTAGACCCCTTAAGGAACTTATCTAGATGTGTGGTGAGCACTTTGAGCCCCCAAGTGCTTCACAGAAGTTTATAAAGTAGAGCCGTGAAAATAAAAAAATCGCATTTGTTTACACAAAAATGATCTTTTCGCCTACAAATTCTTATTTTCACAAGGGTTTTTTCCTAGAAGCTTTTGAGGATGCCCCGCGGGAGCCTTATGGGTATTTGCTTGTAGATTTGAGAGCTAATACCCCTGAGGATCTTCGCTTAAGGACCGTATTGTTTCCACCAGTGTTGCCTGCTGTCTATGTTCAAAAGAAAAACACTTCTAAAAAGTGAATTTTACCCAGGTATCAGACATTCTACGCTGTGTGCGTTGTGATGTAAAGATGTCTGAGAGACTCCGGCATAACTGGGCTCTCTTAAAAACTCTGGTGAAAGCAACCCCCGCTGTCCGAAAGTCTATTTTGCGCAATGCAAGCAATGATTTAATTACAGCCATAGGCGAGATTGCTTTAAACATTTTAAAAGGCAGGATTCCTCTGACAGAGCGTCAAAAAGGCATATTAAAGAAGTGGCGTAAAGCTATAAGAACCCTGAGCGACAGATCAGCCCATAAAGAAAAAGAAGCGGCTACTAAAGAAGGATCTGTAATACCGGGGTCTAACTTACTGGATTTGGTACGTAGTACAACGCAGAGTCATGCTCTGACCGACAGAAATTTACCGCCGGGTTGGGATTCATTTATGCAGGCTATGGCCGAGCTAAATATACCGTCTACAGTTGTGGGTAACCCCACTACTAGGAAGCTTTTAGATTAATTAAAAATTTCCAGCAGTGAGAAACACGCTGTATCTACGCCACAGAAGCTAGCTCCGATGCCACGTACAATTCAATCTTTACATTCCCCGTCATTAGGTACCACACGCGGAACTCTGCTACCTAAAAAAAGGTCTCTACCGATGCTACAAACCATGTGGCTCACGATGTAAAGAATGTACTGGATAAATGCTGTACTTGGCTTGTAACACTATATTATTTATTTTGTAAGAAGTGTAATGATGTATGTTCATTGTACTTGTGATACTTCTTACAAAATAAATAAATAGTGAGTCGATGTATGATCATTGTACTATTTAATGTTTTTGCTTTTATACTCTGTAAGAATATTTATAGTATTGAAACGTCTTTGAGATGTATTTATTTTACAATAAATTCTTTTAAACTTTTACAATATCGTGTCTTTGGTTTTTATAATCGTATAAAACACACCGCTTCATACTTGCGGGTGTTGTAATATGGCCACATACATAATGTGCCCATATAATGAGACTGGTGTTATAAACCACGTGTAAAAATGAGAATCCTAGGATATAAAATTATATAACTGGCGTGGTGTGTTATAAAACACAATTTTGCACTATATGTGCTCATTGGTAATAAAACACACTGCCCTGATTACAGAATAATCTCACAGCAGCTACACAATATGAAAATCTAATAGGATATAATTATATAACTGTATGACCCGTCTCTTTAACATTTGGTGCATCTCTTGCAGAGACACATCTGTTTGTAGTTAAGTAAGGAATAGACGACTGTGTAAATGAGATGATCATATGCTGTGCATTATGGACTGCTGGCAGAAACACTGCTTCTAAAATACATCTTACAGAAGCAAGCTCACAGCAGCTACATATAATATGAAAATCTAATAAAAACAATCAAATACTGTGATAATAATCACTGTATCAAATACTGTGATAACAATATCAAACTGTATCAAAAGGGAAAACCAGCCAGACGGAGGGACAGCTGGATGACAGGGAGGGGAGGGGTTACACACTTTGATAGGGGCGGGTCCACCTGTCAAATTGAGTTTGACGAATGGTACCTCTTCTCTACTACTGGCACTAACACTACAGGGGATGCCCAGGGACTTTAACTCTTCAATGACCCCTAAATGTAACATCTCTTGTATCTGGTCGCATCCCTTCTCGTACAGACTCAGGGACGCGGAAGGGGGTTGTCGCAGGGGGGTCTGATCCTGGGTCTCAACCTTGTGTTGTGCCAGGCGAGTGTACCCTGGTCTCCCCGAAAACATCCTGTTGCTGCCTCAACAATGCCTCCGCCTGCTGTTTCTCCTGGGGACCTAGGTCTTCACCCAAGTGTACCTGGTCCCATGTTTTAGACTGAATCCTTTCCCTCAAGACATCAGGCAAGGGAAGTCCGGCTAAATCCTCTGCTTCAGGTGCACAGATGGCCACTACCTCTTCAGGGCGCTCCCGGTAGGGCTCCAGCATATTCACGTGGAACATGCAGATAACCCTGGGGTCGTCACAATCGGCAACATTATAGGTGGTGTCGGCTATTTTTCCCACTACCTGGTAGGGCCCCTGCCATGCAGCTTGGAACTTGTTCTGCCTATTGGGCTCTAACACCAGGATCTTCTGCCCTATTTCCAAGGTGCGCTCTCTGGCCCTCCGATCGTACCATACGCGCTGGCGCTGCTGGGCCACCTGCATGTTCCCACGTACAGCCTGGGTCAGCTCCTGTAGGCGGTCCCGGAATTCCAGCACATAGGGTACAATAGGTACCCCTTCTATGATGCCCTCCCCTTCCCAGTGTTCTAGCACTAAGCCTAGGGGTCCCCTTACCCGTCTCCCATATACCAGTTCGAACCCTGTGGATTCTTGGGGCACCTCCCGATAGGCAAACAGGAGGTGAGACAAGAATTTCTCCCAGTCCCTGTAGGTCCTGGTAAAAGTCCCAATGAGTTGTTTTAATGTCCCGTTAAAGCGTTCACACAACCCATTGGTTTGCGGGTGGTACGGGGCGCTTCTAATGGACTTTACGCCGCACAGCTTCCACAGTTGGTTGGTCACCTCTGCTGTAAACTGGGTACCCTGGTCCGAGATAATCTCCCGGGGAAATCCAACCCGTGAGAAAACCTGGAGCAGGGCAGCCGCCACCGTCTCTGCCAGAATGTTAGTTAATGCAACCTCCTCTGGATACCGTGTGGCATAATCTACCACTGTCAATATATACCTTTCCCTGACGGACTGGGTTTGGCTAGCAGCCCTATCAGATCGACCGCTACTCGGCTAAATGGTTCCTCCACAATGGGGAGGGGGCATAATTTGGCCTTGCATCGATCTCCCCTCTTGCCAATGTGCTGGCAACTGTCACAGGTCTGGCAGTACTGACGAACATCATAGGTTACCACCGGTGAAAAGAAGTTTTGTGTCAGACGATGCCTGGTGTGACTGACGCTGAAGTGCCCGGCCAAGGGTATGTCATGAGAGATTCGCAGTAACTCCTGCCTATACTTCTTGGGAACTAGCAGCTGTCGTTTTATAGTGGGGCTCGTCCCTGTGTGGTGCTGCTCTGTGATCCGGTAGAAATCCCTGCTTCCATATAAACTGTTCCCCTTCCAGTACCCCTCTCCCCTCCTGTGCCTTCCCACGATATCCCTCCAATGAAGGATCCTCAAGTAACTCCCTCTTAAATTCATCTGGGGTGGCCCAAGAAATGTGTCTGGCTATGGGAATATGTGTAGGGCTGGGATGTCTTACCTGGGCCTCCTCTGAGTGTGATTCCGCCTCCGCAGCTCAAGCTTGTCTCCGGGTGGTCACAGGATATGTCTCAGCCAGAGGGGCAACCGAGAAGGCAGACAACATGGACCCCAAGTCATTTCCCAGCAAGACGTCTGCAGGCAAATCCTCCATCAAGCCGACCTCAACAGGGCCATCCCCGACTCCCCAGTTCAGGTGAATCCTGGCAGTGGGCAGTCGATGTATGGCTCCCCCTGCTACACTGACTGCCACTGTCCGGTCCATCCTCTCTTGGTCCCAGACGAGATGACGCTTCACAAGGGTCAAAGGAATCTCTTGAATCTCTTAGTCCCTGCATGCGTTTCCCATTAACCCACACGACCTTTTGATGCTGTTGTCGATTATCTGCCCGGGCTGCCTGCACGTGGTCTACTTCATGCAGCACTTCCTCCATTTCTTCCACCCCTTGGTTAGTTGTAGCCCCCAATGCCGGGTCAGCTTCGCCTTGGTAGCAGTGTACAGCGGCCCGGCTGAAGGTAGCTGTTCCCGCCTTTGGCCACTGGGTATGCCGAGTCCGGTTGTGACATTGTCTTTGCAGGTGGCCCAGCTGACGGCAGGTGTGGCATCGTGCTCCAGGGGAACTGTGTTAGGCCGGGTTTCTAGCTGGTCCCCCTACAATCTTCAGTGGTTTGGGGCCCTCCAGGTCCATGGGCGGACTCTTAGTGACCATCTTTGATCCGGACAACTGAGGCCTCCTGGCGTCATGATGTTAATCGGCCAGACGAGCGGCTTCCTCAAGAGTCATTGGCCGCCTGTCCTGAAGCCATTCCTGTGTCTCGGGGGTTAGTCCATTAAAGAATCGTTCTAACAAGAAGAGCTGGAGGACGTCCTCCTTAGTGGTTGCTTGGCTCCCTTGTACCCACTGTAGCAGTGACCGCCGTAATTTACAGGCCCATTTAGTGTGGGTATGGGTTACTCGTTTTATAAGTCCGCAGAACTTTTGGCGGTATGCCTCTGGTGTCAGCACAGACAGGGCCAAGATCACTTCTTTGATCCGCTCATAGTCCATACAGTCCTCATCAGGTACCGTACGATAGGCGTCCGCTGCCCGGCCTGTCAGCTTGCTGGCCAGAATCTGAACCCGTTCCTCCGGCTTCACTTGATGAAGGGCACTCTGCCGCTCAAAGTCCTGCAGAAAGCCATCAATGTCTTCCTCTGCCTCCCCCAACTGTCCGAAGGCATTATACTGGATCTTTTTGTGGCTTATTGTTGAAGGTACCTGGTCGGAGGCCAGAGCTCCCCCTGCTCGCTGACTCCGCTCTGCCATCTCCATCTTGGCTAGCTCTATCCTGGTCCGCTCGGCCATCTTTTCCTTCAGATCAGTACGCACATCAGCCATCACCTCTCGTATGATCTCTACTGCAGGTTTTGGGCCATAGAACGCCAGTCTGTTCTTTACCTCCCTCTGGCATTCAGTCTCCTCCACGTTCACATTGGGGGGGCGCTGCATTGTCATGTTCCATGATGGCCGCTATCAAATCCGCTTTTGTTTTGTTGCTAGCGATTAACCCTCGGGCTTCCACCAGATCTTTTAATGTAGTCCTCTAACTTCTGGTAGTTTTCCATTCATTCCTTTCCTCCTGTAGAAGGGGTATTACATCCCGCTGTCTGCCACCAGTGTAACGGGGTCTACCGAGCTGGGGTACCTCTTTCAGTACCACCCTGTGTTTCAGGAGGTCCACTTTGCTTTGGATTGAGTCTGAATGAAGGACGCTGGCTGGAATCCCTTGATTACATGGAAGCATATAAAAGCGGACTGCTTCTCCACGTATTTCCGTTCTCACAACACTTTATTCACAGGACACAAAATATATTACAAAGATACAGAGGGCAGGCCAATAGAAAAGCAGCAGGCCAGACATACATTACAATAGCCGCAGGGGGCTGGAGCCAGCCGATATTTACTGTGGGAATTACAAAGGTGGGGAGAGGACAGAAGGGGGATATCTTGTCCCCTCTGCCCAGGGGCGCAGCCTGTGGGCTGATGCATCTCACATGGAACCTATTATTCATACATATAACTGCACAACATATTCTGGGTGCTGAGTGGTGTTCCGTAACACGGATCAGTTGGATCCCTAATAGAGGAACCGTTGGGAAGGGATAAGTGTGTTGGAGGCCAAACGAGAAACCGGTGGATCTACCGACGGGGATTCTGCCCACTTCTTAAGCAGCTCAGGGGCGAAAGGGTATCTTGTTTCTCAGGACAAAAGGCTCTAAATACGCATGTCCGGACGTTCTCTATGATGTTGGACTAAGTCCTCAAACTCAGGGTGAGTGGAAAACACCCTATGAGGCTACTTGATCTTCTTGAACGATTCTTTATGACCCGAGGCCAAGGTAGATTTGTCCTCCATACCCAAGGTTTGGTTGACGGCCTCAATTAGGCTGTCTACCGACTCCTGATAATCAGGTGCCTCAAAATCGAGGGACCCTTCAGAATCGTAGTCTTAACTATGTTCACTAACCTCCGCTGGGGAGGGTGAACGAGAGGCGGAACTGAAGGATGCAGATGCACTTGATGGACCGGGAGACGCTGTATGGGTTCGCTTCCCCCGCATCTGCCTAGTGAGAGCGCGGCCCATGCAGGCCGGAGGTTCCAGTGAGTCGGAAGACCTCTCCAAGGTAGAAGAACCGCTGTCCCTGGCCCCAGCCGGGGTTTGGAGGGACTCTATTGCCTTGGTTAGGGTTGCCATAGATTGCAACAAGGATGTGACCCATTCCGGGGGAGAAACTACAGTTTCTGCCTGAGTCGCAGGGGAAGGTTCCTGAGCGCGTTCGGAATCGCAGGCCTCAGAGACGATTACTCTGGGAATGCGGAAAAGTGGAACGACAGGCTACACATGCGGTGTATAAAACAGTGTGTGACTTGGTCCTTCTAGACATGGTGACCCTGCTGCTATAAACAGCGTTTTAGATAGGCTGCAAAAAACAGATATGGCAGCTCACAGGCTGGGGGGAATAGCACTTACCCCAGTCCTGTGTCCCCGTCACTCCTGTGGAACCTGTCACAGGGCGACGCAACTGCGCTGTTGCCTTAAAAGAAGCGCTTCCTTGGTGGGTTGTCCCGCAGGAAATGGCAGCGTTTTCAGTCCACGGCCTAAACTTTTCCCCCATGTTCACTGCGGGGTTGCGGGGCCTGCAGCCGATGACGCGGCAGGAAGGTGCGGGACTTCTGTATACGTCTGTATACATTCTTCCAGATTGTCTTGTGCCTTCTGCTTCTTCTCTGAGGTCCAGTCCGATTACTTCGGGGTTAAAGTAATATTTTATGTTGTGCTAAAAAGAGGTTTTTGGCGTTTGAGTGATTTTTCTACATGTGTTATGTAGCAATGCTCTACACATCAGGATCTGAGAGAAAACGATTTCTGGCAGTTTGAAGACATGGAAATTATTGAAAATTTTCGCTTATATTTTATTTTAGAGATATCGATGTAGAAACGTCTGTGAGATTACAATTTTTTTATGTAGAGACTGTTTTCATTTTAGACTCAATTCATTTTGAGTCATAGGAATAAGTCTCTGATGCCTACTCTCTCCTAGTGTATCCTCACCCATCCCCTGCAGACTGAGCCCTCGCGGGCAGGGTCCTCTCTCCTTATGTACCTGTGTGCCTTGTTTTTTGCTCATGTTTAATGTATTTGTCTATATTTGCCCCCCTTTTCACATGTAAAGCGCCATGGAATAAATGGCTCTATAAAAATATATAGCAACATTCACAATAACTTCCGCCCACGGCCTAACACAGCAGAAGCCAGGGCCTGGATTTGTCTCTCTCCCAGCAATCGCCCAGGGAGAGGGAGGCGGGACCCGCCGGCTGATAACGCGACCAGAAGGGGCGGGACTTCTGACTGCGGCCTGACTCTGCATACGCCGGGCGTAAAATTTACCCGGACCTGCACGAGGATGAAGAGGCGACCAGGATCCCTGCGTAGTGGCGCTGCCAACAGCAGAAAAAAACCACAGCGCCCGCTGTTCCCGGGATGCTGCTGCTGCTACAGGAACCCTCCCAGCCCCCCACCACGCGATGGAGCTTAAGGTCAGAGGGGGGCTGTTAGAAAGGACGGTGCAGGCCCCCTAACTCCATCTTCCCTTCAGGGGATGAGGAGAGGGACCGTCCGCCTCCTTTATATCACCGCTGTCTACACATTGGTGATGCAGTGGAGGCCGCACAGACAGTACATATGCACCTGTACAGCCTATGGTTTTGTTACCTTAGGGTGGTCAGGGCTGAGTCCAGCAAAGAGTCCCACGTTGCGAGAGAGGATACGTGGAGGCGACACTCCACATGTTCGCCCGTTGTTGGTTTGGGGAGATCGGACCCCTTTCAAAATGGTCCGTCGCCCCTGTCTCATTTCCATGTGAAGAGAAAAAAAAATATGGAGAGTCTGAAAATCAGACCTGTGCCTCCTTCAGACACTAAGCATTAACTGGGTTTGCCTTTGGCCCATTGTCAGGGTGTATACGACGGAGGAGGAGCTAAACCTTTGTTTATGTTTACTTAGTGTCAGCCTCCTGGCGGCAGTAGCATACACCCACAGTCCTGTGTCCCCCAATGAGGTGAAGAAGAAAAATACATTTTTTACTGCATTATTTTTACCTAAGGGGGTGATAAAGGGGGTTTGATGGACTATTTTTTTTATTTTCATCACGGTGATAGGGTCTATCACCGTGATCAAAATGAACCAATAGGAAAAATTTCCGATTGTTGCTGGGTGCCGGCCGGCAGATCTCGGTGGGCGCACTGCGCATGCGCCCACCATTTTCTTCCCGGAAGAAGACGTTGCCGGCCGGGGGACTTCACGGGGGGATGCAGGGACACCGGAGGCACTGGGAAGGGGCGAATCGGGGACTCTATTTCTCTCTCCTCTGATGTGCGATCACATCAGAGGAGAAATAAATTAAATGGGAAATCATACTTTATTTTGCGGTCATCGTTATTCCGTTAATACTGGCGATTGAAACACTGAGGTCGGAAAAACCGACCCAAATCATGTTCTCTGGGGTCTCCGCTATCCACGGTAGCCGAGACCCCAAAGAAATTCTGACGCTGGGGGGCGTTATACACTTATTTCTCTGTAGACAAGCCGCGGAGACACCATCACGTTTCTCAACGCAAGCAATGAATAGCCAGTCTTTCACCGGAAAGGAACAACCACGGGAAGGGCAGCATCCAATAAAGGAAAACCACCTATGCCAAAACATGGTATCCATCCACAGACAGCTGTTTCGGGGTATTTGCCCCTCATCAGTGTGGAGTAGGAAACTGGCTATTAGGAGCAGTGCCTAGTGAAAAGGCTATGAACATAAGGATGAATGACCTCGAAGAGATCAAAACATCCACCGCCGAGACACCATCACGTGTTTCTCAACGCAGTGATCCAGAACACTACCCCCATCCCTTATGGGAAATATGCAAATGCATGTAAAAAAGCCGCGGAGACACCATCACGTGTTTCCCAAGGCAAGCAATGAATAGCCAGGTCTTTCACCGGGAAGGAACAACCATGGGAAGGGCATCATTCAATAAAGGAAAACCACCTATGCAAAACATTGTATCCATCCACAGACAGCTGTGGTTGTTCCTTCCCGGTGAAAGACCTGGCTATTCTCCTCCTAATAGCCAGTTTCCTACTCCACACTGATGAGGGGCAAATACCCCGAAACGGCTGTCTGTGGATGGATACCATGTTTTGGCATAGGTGGTTTTCCTTTATTGGATGCTGCCCTTCCCATGGTTGTTCCTTTCCGGTGAAAGACCTGGCTATTCATTGCTTGCGTTGAGAAACACGTGATGGTGTCTCCGCGGCTTTTCTACATGCATTTGCATATTTCCCATAAGGGATGGGGCAGTGTTCTGGATCACTGCGTTGAGAAACACGTGATGGTGTCTCCGCGGTGTTGGATGTTTTGATCTCTCCGAGGTCATTCATCCTTATGTTCATACACTTATTTCTCAGCGCCGTTAAAAAGTGGCACTGAGGAATAAGTACCCTTAACTGCCATGTTAAAAGGTGTATAGGCGGTCGTTAAGGGGTTAAACGCTTAGGAAGCCTTTGCAGGTGCTTTTTGTAAATTCTAATTTACTGAGATAATGACTTTTGGGTTTTCATTGGCTGTAAGCCATAATCATCAACATTAACAGAAATAAACACGGAATAGATCACTCTGTATTGACTATATAATATAGGAGTTTCACTTTTTGTATTGAAGAACTGAAAGAAATTAACTTTTTGATAATATAAAAATTTTGTGAGAAACGCCTGTATATGTATGTAGGCCTATGACTCTCCATTGAAAGAATATATAGGATATTGGGGGGGTTTGGGACAGAATAATCAAGTTTTTACATTTCAATGAAATCCCTTTTACATATTGGTTTTATAGTCAAAACTGCATCTTTAAAACCTAAAATTATAGTGAGTTGTGTATATAAAGGAAGAGGCAAAATTAAAAGACAAGAAAGCCAAACTCTATGGTTGTATGTTGCTGATATTGATTTAATGCACAATTAAATTAAATTCCATTGTTTTTTTATAGCTAAAATGACTTCCCGGAGGAAGGTAGTCTTCATGAATGCCATGATTTGAAGAATAATATAGAGGTAAAAACCAAAAACAACATGTTGTATTTGGGAAAACAAAAAGGAGCAGGAATCGCAGTAGTTATGCAAAACTGCAAATGTAAATAAAATAAAAAATTGCTTCCAAAGTCCACCTTTTTAGATTTCTTAAAAAAAAAATGCAAGTGCATCAAACAGCACATGATAAGACATTGATCAGATTTCACGTAGATGTGGTTTTCATCACCAACCACTCCGTCCTCCCTTCTTTTTCTTCTGTTGCTGTTTTTTCTTTGTGCCAGCAGCACCCACTGGTTTTTGATGTCTTGGTGGAATAACATTGCTGTTTGCTGTTGAAGGAGCATTTGTTGCTGCCACTCCAGGTCTTGGAGATGTCGGCGGACTGCTGGCCGTTTTGCTTGCATCCCTGAAACCAGAAAAATTATTGAATAAAGGCAATCCAATGTGTTCATTATGGTAGTTAAAGGGAATCTGTCACCCGTTTTTGCCCTATAAACTGCGGCCACTGGCATCAGGGGCTTATCTACAGCATTCTGTAATGCTGTAGATGAGCCCCCGATGTAACCTGAAAGATAAGAAAAACAAGTTAGTTTATACTCACCTGGGGAAGGGGCGGTCCGGTCTGATGGGAGTCGCGGTGCGGGTTCCTGCGCCTCCCATCTTCATACGATGTCGTCATCCTCCTTTCTTCTGTTGCGGCTCCTGCACAGGCGTACTTTGTCTGCCCTTTTGCGGTCAGAGCCAAAGTACTGCAGTGCGCAGGACCTCTCTGACCTTTCCCGATGCCTGCGCACTGCAGTACTTTACGCTGCCATCAACAGGGGAGATAAGGTACGCCTGCGCCGGAGCCGCAACAGAAGGAGGACGATATTGTAAAAAGATGGGAGGCGATGGACCCGGACCGCGATGCCCATCGGAACGCAATGCACCGGACCGCCCCCAACAGGTGAGTATAATATAACTTGTTTTTCTTATCTTTCAGGTTACATCGGGGGCTTATCTACAGCATTACAAAATGCTGTAGATAAGCCCCTGATGCCAGTGGCCGCAGTTTATAGGGCAAAAAACAGGTGACAGATTCCCTTTAAGTATCAAACATTAGAAATACGAAGAAACGAATGCTCTTTACAGTGTAGACATAACATTTTACACCTCAATGGGAAAAGCAAGCAATTCTTCATTAAAAATAATATTTCCTAAACTGAAAAAATAATTAGTTGTGCATGACAATTCTAGCCCATGATTTTATTGCAGCCAATATGCATGTCCATTGTTATATCATGCAAGTCAAACATCTCATTATCATGAGGTCACTCACTGAATAAATGAATGGCAATGCTCAGTTCATATACCGTGTTTTTCGGATTATAAGATGCACATTTTTCCCCAAAATTTGTGGCTGAAAAGGGTGTGTGTCTTCTAATTCGAATGTAACTAACCGGCTGCGGTGGAGCGGGGTCCCAGGGTCACTCCCGCAGAAAGCTGACAGCGGCAGGAGTGGGGTGATGCTGCGGGTCCCAGACTGGTTAGAGGAGGTGTTTGGTGGTACGGGGGGCTCTGCCAACATTTTAGTGAAAGCCCAGAGCCCTGCATTTTCCATGGTTTTCAATGTGGTGGACTCCAGAGATGGCGCATGCGCAGACTGAGATCTCAGAAGCAGAGATTTCAATCGGCACACGAGCCTACTCCATTTTCCCTTGAGTCCACCGCATTGACAACCATGAAAAGTACAGGGGCTCTGGGCTTTCACAAAATGTCGGCAGTGCCCATGCACCGCCATACACTCCCACTAACCAACCTGGGACCAGTAGCATCGTCCTGCAGTATCAAGCCTACCCAATACTCCCTCCTTCTAGTATATCCCCACTCCAGCCGTGGCCAGCTTCTTGCAGCACAACCCTGCCTCCTGGGTCCCCGCTTCACCACAGCCGCCACCCCCAGTAAACTATAGTAAAAGTGGACTATAAGATGCGCCACCATTTTATTTAAACATTTTTTTCCTATTTTCCTCCCCAAAATTTGGGGTGCGACTTATAACCTAGTGTGAAAACAACTGCCATCAACTAACATTTTTTTAGTACTGAACAATTACGGTACCTAAGGGACAAATAATGCTCTTGCAATGCAAGGTAAACATAACCAGCCAACATTTTTAATGACCTGACTTGCCCATCATATGGATGACAAAGCATTGTTATCGGAGTCAAGTCTTACAGTTCAGCAGTTACAGCAGACGTGGCTCCCTGAGTTCCTTTTCCAATTTGTTCCTTCTTCTTCCCCTTCTTCTTCCCACGATAATATGATCTCTCCCGCATAGGCAACCATCGCTCTGGGTCTGGGGCAACCTTGGCATCATAATTCTTGGGTAACTTACCTAATTTATGAAAACACAAACAGATAACGTGGAGGCATGTGCACTGTATTAGTTATGTAGACTTCAACTTTGAAGGTCTACATCTACTTTAACCCCTCCATGACCAGGAGATTCGTGTTTTTTTATGTGGTTATTTATTTTTTTACTACCCCGCTTCCAAACAGCCATAACTTTATTCACCAACACAGCCACATGAGGGCTTGTTTTTTTGTGCATCAAGATTCATATGTAACCCATATTTTTTAAATCTGACCAGTGTCACTTTCTGTGATTCTAGCTCTGGAACGCTTCAACGAAACTCACTGATTCAGAGACTGTTTTTTTCGTGACATTTTACTTCATGATAGAGGTAAAATTTATTCTCTATGACTCACATTTATTTGTGAAAAGATGGAAAATTTGAGAAAATTTCGCAATTTTCAAACTTTTAATTTTTAGGCCCTTAAATCAGAGAGTTATGTCACTCAAAATAATAAATAACATTTCCCACATGTCTACTTTACATCTGTATCATGTTTTAAACTTTTTTTTGTTAGGAAGTTACATGGGATAAAAGTTGACCAGCGATTTCTCATTTTTCCAACAAAATTTACACAATTATTTTTTTAGGGACCACCTCACATTTGATGTGACTGAGGGGCCTATATGACAGAAAATAACCAAAAGTGACACCATTCCTTCTAAAAACTGAACCCATCAAGGTGCTCAAAACCACATTCAAGAAGTTTATTAACCCCTCCGATGCTTCACAGGAACTAAAGCAATGTGGAAGGAAAAAAATGAACATTTAACTTTTTTTCACACAAATTTTAATTTAGCTCCAAATTTGTTATTTTCACAAGAGTAACAGGAGAAAATGTACCCTAAAATGTGTTGAACATTTTCTATTGCGTACACAGATACCCCATATGTGGAGAAATACTACTATTTGGGTGCACAGCAGGGCTCGGAAGGGAAGGAGCACAATTGGACTTTTTGGACGCAAAACTGTCTGGAATCGAGAGCAGACTCCATGTTGCTTTTGAAAAGCCCCTGATGTGCCTAACAGTGGAAACCCCCACAAATGACCTTATTTTGGGACCGAGACCCCTCAAAGAACTTATCTAGATGTGTCATGAGCACCTTGAACCCCCAAGGTGCTTCACAGAAGTTTATAACGTAGATATGTCAAAATAAAAAATCACATTTTACTCACACACAAAAAAAAATAGTACTTTTAGCCTCAATTTATTTTTTACTAGAGAAAATGGACCCTGAAATTTTTCCTACATTTTCTACCGCATACGCCAATACCCCATATGTGGGTGCACGGCAGGGCTCAGAGGAAGGAGTGACATTTTGGAACGCAGACTTTGATGGAATGGTCTGCGGGTGACATATCGCGTTTGGAGAGACCCTTATGTGCTTAAACAGAGGAAACCCCCCACAAGTGAACATATTTAGGAAACTACACCCCTCAACAATTTTCTCCAGGGGTATAGTGAGCATTTTCAACCCACGGGTACTACACAGAATTTGATAACATTAGGTCGTCATATTGAAAATTCTCATTTTTTTTCATGAAATACGTGAGCTACTTACCGGTAGTGGTGTTTTTCAGGAGCCCATGACAGCACCACGAGAGAGGGGATCCGCCCTTCAGGGACAGGAAACCCACAGACATAAAAAGGGCGGCCCTCTCTCCCGCATCAGTTGGTTTACAGAGCATGAGAGGACCTCCCTGGTTAGTAGCATATAAACAATTTACAACATAGTACAATTCACGAGGTGAAAATACTTAGGACTTAATGGAAAGAGGGTGTCGACCCATACGAGAAAATAGGGTAGGAAATATAAGGGTGCTGTCATGGGCTCCTGAAAAACACCGCTACCGGTAAGTAGCTCAGGTATTTATTCAGTTGCCATGACAGCACCACGAGAGACTTTCAGAGAAGTAAAAAGAGACTACGGAGGGACAACTGCTTCAAGCACCCTTCTCCCAAACGTGAGATCGGAGGAGCTACCCAGATCTAGTCTATAGTGTTTAAGAAAAGTAGATGGAGAAGACCATGTGGCCGCCTTACAAATGTCTTCAGTAGACACCTCTGATCTCTCTGCCCAGGAAGTAGCCATGGCTTGAGTGGAGTGAGCTTTTATACCTTCCGGGATCTGCACGCCACCTGCTGAATAAGCAAAATAAATTGCCTCCCTGATCCATCTAGCTAACGTGTTTTTGGACACTCTAGGCCCCTTTCTAACTCCCTGAAAGGACAAAAATAGGGAATTATCTTTCTTCTAATCGCTAGTAGCCGAAATATATCTAAGAAGACACCTTCTTACATCTAGAGAATGGAATTTTCGCTCTTTATCATTGGCGGGATTAGAACAGAACGAAGGTAGAACCACTTCCTGTAATCTATGAAATTTTGAAGCAACTTTTGAAAGGTAAAGAGAATCAGATTGAAGCAACTTTTGGAAGGTAAAGAGGATCAGGCTTCAAAATAACTATCTTCTCCAAACTGCATGTATGGACGCTGTCTAGATAGGGCTTGCAGATCGCTAACCCTTCTTGGGGATGTGAGTGCAACTAAAAGGGCCGTCTTAAAAGATAGGATTTTAATTGGGATAGTATTGATAGGTTCAAATGGTGCTTCCATCAGAGCTGAGAGCACAAAATTCAGGTCCCATGGAACCAAATTCTGCTTAATGACTGGTCTGGACCTAGTTGCAGCCTTGAAGAACCTAGATATCCAGTGATTGCTGGCTAACCTATTATTGTACAGCGCCCCCAGAGCCGACACTTGAACCCTAAGAGTGCTTGTAGCTAAACCTATCTCTAATCCCTTCTGTAAAAATTCCAAAATTTTTCTAATACAGATTTTTTGGTCAATATGTGCCCCTGAGACTTCTAAAAATTTCTTCCAAATTCTGACAAATGTTTGTCGTAGACACCTTTGTACTCTTTAGTAAAGTATCTACTAGCTCTCGAGAAAAACCCTTTGCTCTTAGTAACGACCTCTCAAATTCCACACCGCTAGATGTAAATTGGCGACTCGTGGATGGAGAATTGGGCCCTGGGACAGAAGATCTGGTATCTCTGGAAGAATACAAGGCTGGGAAATGGACATCTTCCTCAGCCATGGAAACCATACCCTTCTGGGCCAGAACGGGGCTACCATGATTACCCGGGCCCTGTCCTCCTGTATCTTCCTCAGAACTATCGGGATTAAGTTTAGAAGGGGAAAAGCATAAGCGAGATTGAAGTGCCACGAAATTAAGAGAGCGTCCACTGCATATGGGTTTTCCCTGGGGTTTAAGGAGCAGAATCGATGTAGCTTTCTGTTTTCCTTGCTTGCGAAAAGGTCTATGTCTGGGCACCCCCATAATTGTACAATCTGATTGAAGATGGTCTGATTCAATGTCCAATCTCCCTGTTTGAGGCGGCTTAGTCGGCCACGACATTGAGCTTTCCTTTTATGTGAAGAGCCGTAAGAGATAGATGTTTTTCGGCCATCTGAAAAATACGATCCGCAACATCCATTAACGAACCAGACAGAGTACCGCCTTGATGGTAATATAGGCTACCGTCACCTGGTTGACAAAATTTAAACATAACAATAAAAGCAGCAAAAAAAGCAGCAAAAAACAAGGTACCTCACAGTGCAACTAAACCATCACTTACGCCCCCGGAAGAAGAACAGGCGAAACACGTGTCGGGGTGGGACTATCTCTCAGGCCTTGGCACGCCACTTTGGTAAATATACTTATACTTATATTTGCACATATATACCCGCACTTTGGTGACTCTGATTGGATTAGGAACTTATGAGAAAGACCCGTAATAGGTTTTGTTCCACTTAGGTATGATTTACCAGTGGCAGCCGTTGACATTTGAATAAGGGGTCTGGTTACTATGCATTAATTTCATTATGGTCAGAAGTATCCTCAGTGGAGTGGGGTGGTGCAATAAGAAGCATGTGTTTATAGTGCCTTAGACCTGAGTGATGGTTTAGTTGCACTGTGAGGTACCTTGTTTTTTGCTGCTTTTTTTGCTGCTTTTATTGTTATGTTTAAATTTTGTCAATAAAATTGTGTATTTTGCATTCCTTGAGCCATGTCATTATTTTACATGGTTCTGTTGTTTCATTGAATCTTACGGAATGGGACCAAGCAATTATCAGCTATAGGTCATATAGGATTAATATGTATGTGTACCGTCACCTGGTTGTCTGAAAAAAATCTGACATGTCTACCCTGTAGGGGTATAAGGAAATTTTGTAAAGCGCGTTCTACCGCTAATAATTCTTTTAAGTTGGACGATGAATTTTGCTCAGATTGAGACCATAGTCGTCCCTGGACCCAACTATCCTCCATGTGCACTCCCCATCCCCTGGGACTAGCATCTGTAGTCTCTATTCAGGACACATCGTTTGTCCAGGGAACCCCTCTACGTAAATTTGGTATATGTGTCCACCAATGTAAAGATTGTATAGAATCAGTGAATAGTGAAAAAATACTGTCAAGGTGACCCGACAAATGACGGGTGTTACGTAAAACGTCCCACTGTAGTGTTCTGGTGTGATATTGAGCCCAGAGGACCGCGGGAATACACGATGTGAGCGATCCTAACAGTGACATTGCTCTTCTTATAGAGACTGATTGTTTTTAATCACTTTAGTTACTAGTTGTTGGATCCTATCCATTTTTGCATCTGGAAGACGATATTTCTGCCTACTAGAATCTATAAGACGACCCAAAAATTCCTGTACTTTAGAGGGTTGTAAACGGGATTTTTTAAAATTAATGACCCAACCCAATTCCTGCAACACCGAAGTCACCTTCCCTAATTGGTCAGTGCAGTGTGATTCCGAATGTCCCACGATTAATAAGTCATCTAAATAGGGCATTATTAAGATGTCCTGTTCGTGAAGGTGCGCCATGACTTCTACCATTATTTTAGTGAATACACGGGGTGCAACCGCGACACCAAAGAGAAGTGCTCGGTATTGGAAGTGCTCTATTGTACTATTAATTGAAACTGCCACACTCTAAGGAATTGTTGGTGGTCTGCGTGTATCGGGACATGATAATAATAGGCGTCTTTCAAATCTAAGACAAGCATGAAGCAATTGTTAAACATAAGCTTTATTGCCGTCTTTACAGACTCCATCTTAAAGGAAGGAACCAGCAGGAATTTATTCAGGCCTTTTAAATTAAGGATGGTACGGAAGGATCAATCAGGTTTTTTTTAATCAGGAAGAGGGGGGAATAAAACCCCTTACCTCTCTGAATTGTGGGCACCTTAATCAGCACTCCTTTTTGCTGAAGTTCTTGGACTTCTGATTCCAGTGCCAATTCTTCTGCAGAAGAAGAATGGATATGTGTTAGACAAAATTTGTCCTGAGCATTCCTTTGGAACTCGAACTTTAGACCAGTTGCAATAATGCTGAGGGACCCACGGGCTATTGGAAATTTTCAACCAGGCAGAGTGGAAGGCTGAAAGTCTTCCCCCCACCTGGTCCAGCAGTCATTGAGGTTTTTTATAGTCCCGAGAGGTGTTAAACATATACCCTCTACCTCTTTTCCTGTTACTGTCATATCTGGATCTTTCTCTATTTGGTCTTCTGCGGTTGAACCATCCTTTATTGTATTCCCGTCTGTATGAGGATCTTCCTAGGAAGGGAAATAGTTTTTTTTATTATCGCCTGCTTTTTCTTACAGCTCATCAAGTACTGGCCCATACAAGTGCGCCCCCTCACAGGAAATGCCACATAATTTTGATCTGGCCTGCAAATCTCCTGGCCAACACTTTATCCATAGAGCCCTGCAGGCCGTGTTAGAAAGGGCTGATGATCTAGCTGCCAATTTTACCGAATCCGCCGAAGCGTCTGAAAGAAAAGCAGCTGCTTCTTGAATTATAGGAAGGGAGGATAAGATCTTATTTCTAGGAACTTTGTTTTTAAGTTGATCTTCTAGGTGGCCAAGCCACACCATTAACGACCGTGCTGTACAAGTAGCCGCAATTGCTGGTCTCAGAGATCCTGCTGCCGTCTCTCAATTACCCTTAAGAAAAACGTCAGCCTTTCTGTCTTTTAGATTCCCTAGATCCTCAAATGGTAGCGAGGTCTTTTTACACGCTTTGGCTACTGCCGCGTCTAACTTCGGGGCTTTATCCCATGAGGATGATGATTCTTCCTCGAATGGATACCTCATCTTACATTCTGGTGGGAGCGATCCTTACCTCTCAGGTTTCTTCCACTCCCTTGTAATTAAAGCGTTTATTTTATCAATCTCCAGAAAAGACCTAAGGGATTTTTTATCTAATCCTTTAAACATTATGTCCTGCATGGACCACTCTGACTGGGGCTCCTCAATCCCCATTGTATTATTTACTGCTTTGACCAGCCGATTAATTTTATCTAGTGGTAAGCAGGAGTGACCCGACTCAGCGTCCATGGACGAAGAGGAAGATGGAGAAGAATCTGAGCTTAGGTCTGAGTCTGAACTAAAATCCGACTCTGGGGATCTAATTTTTTTCCGCCTTTTTAAAATCTGCCTTTCGGGATTTAATAGAACCCCTGATTTCTTGTCTAACCGTATCTCTTAAGGTAGACGTAAGGTCAGGGGCCTCCTCCTCTATTAAGTGTTGTATGCAAGGTCTGCACTACCTTTTCTCATAGCTATCCGGGAGTGGTTCCCCACACTCGCCACACTCCCTGTGTTTGGCCTTGGTGGAACATTTTCTCCCCTAATAAAGAGAGAGGGAACATAAAGAGGGGCAGAGGATCACTAAGTGAACTTTCACGTAGATCACTTAGATGCGTAGTACACGGTACCGTAGTTAGTGGGGGGGTCCTTCCTGGCCAGTGATGTTTTAAGGCCTGAGGACTTGCTCGACTTCTGAACACTTTTGGCTCCACCAGCGCGACTACTGCCAGTAGATCGCCGCTGGGAGGTTGCATGGGTCTCTTCTATTGGCTGAGGCTACTGACGCTTCTCCAGCTGCTGTGCTTCTTGCTCCGATGACTCCATTTGCAGAAATAGGTCTGAGACACCCAGCAGCCGCCATATCCTTTTTTAAATATGCCCCCAATGGTACCGCCCCCCGGATGGGGGTCAGCAGGATCTCCGTGTGACCTGCCCGACACCAACGTGAGGATTGGCCTTCCCCTCCCGAGGCCACGCCCCCGGCTGACAATAGGGTCCCCCCCAGGTCGCCGCACTCACCGCGAGTGATACGCCAGCCGGCGCGGCTTCACCACGCTTGCCCGGCCGTGTCATCAGACTGCGCCGCCGGCCGAGTCATCCGGGTACGCCGCTTGTCTCGCCAGGGAACGCCCCTTCCGGTCGCGACCGCGGCGAGTCCCCACACACCCGGACATGCCGGCGCCGTCCGGATCAAAGCGCCCACCACCGCAGGACGCGATGAGACCCGGAAGGACCCGCCAGAACACGGCCCCAGGAGCAGGTACCATCTACTTACCGGGTACCTGCGGCGAAGGGTCACCAGGAAGTAAGCCGTTCCAAAGGCTGCTTCCCTCTGCTGACACCTAACAGAAAGCAGTCCCCCTGCTGTGGTGTTTCCTGCGTCCTGGCTAGTCCGAGGTAAGGGCCCTCCCGTTACCTGCGTCGGACCGCCAGGACTTGGTAGTCTTCTATTTCTTCAACCTTCTTCACGAGGTCTGTCTGAAGAGGTTCGCCTGTCAGGGACAGGAAACCAACTGATGTGGGAGAGAGGGCCGCCCTTTTTATGTCTGTAGGTTTCCTGTCCCTGAAGGGCGGATCCCCTCTCTCGTGCTGCTGTCATGGCGACTGAATTAATGTTGTTTTAGCCCCAAATTTGTAATTTAATTTTCACAATGGATTATAGGATAAAACAGATCAAAATTTGTTCTGAACGTGACCGTACCCAATATGTGGTCAAAAACTTCTGCTTGTACACAGAGCACTGCTAGGAAAGTTAAAAGCGCTATTGGCCTGGGATAAATTGTGAATGTCATGTCATATTTCAAGAGACTGACGTGAAAACAGCAGATACCCACATATGTGACCCATTTTGGAAACTAGACCCCTCAAGAAATTCATCTAGGGGTGGAGCAATTATTTTGAAACTATAGGTGCCTCACATTTTTTCCACATCTCATTGGTATAAAATATATATTATAGTGGTAAAAATGTGCAGCATTTTTCAGATTATAAGACGCTTCGTTATAAGACGCACCCCAAATTTTGAGGAGAAAATGTATTTATTTTTTTTCTAATAAAATGGTGGTGCTTCTTATAATCCATGTGTCTTATTGCTTACTGGGGGTAGTGGCTGAGGTGAAACGGGGACCCAGGGTCGCTGCTGGAGGAGGCAGGAGTAGAGTGATGCTGCATCCCGCCTGCTGGGATGAGGGGGTGTCTGATGCTGCTGCGGATGCCCGGCGTTGCTGCGGGGGTCTCCGCCGACATTTTGTGAAAGGCCAGACCCCCCCATAGTTCCATGGTTTCCTGGGCGGTGGACCCCGAGACCTTGATGCAGAGATCTCCATCTGCCCATGCGCTGCTCCCCAGCAGCCATTTTCCCGGAGTTCACTGCACAGGAATCCATGGAACTAAGGGGGGGGGGGGGGGTCTGGTTTTCCACAAAATGTCAGCGGAGACCCCCACAGTAGCACCGGACACCATCGCAGCAGCGCTGGATACCCCCTCATCCCAGCTTGTAGCAACGGTACCAGTAAGGTATATCCGCAATATAAGACGCACACCAATTTTCCCCAAAAATTTTTTGGGGAAAAAAGTGTGTCTTATAATCCGAAAAATACAGTAATTTTTGTATTTGCTGCAAATTTGTCAGGTACACAAGGGTTAATAGGTGAAACTAGATCCCACAATTAATTGTGCAATTTCTCCTGAACGCAGTGCTGCCCCATATGTCGTCAGAAATTATTGTTAGACCACACGCCAAGGCTGAGAAGAAAGGAGTGCTATTTGGCTTTTGGAGCAGATTTTGCTAGAATAGTTTACGGGCGACATTTGTGGAGCCCCTAATGTGCCAGGACAGCCGAAAAACCCCAGAAGTGACCCCACTGTAGAAACTGCAGCTCTCTATGAATTCATCTATGGCTGCAGTTACTATTTTGTAACATCCACACCAGGCTTTATTCTGGAGAATTGCAGATCTGCCAGTCTAGTACTCACACATTGTGTCTCCCATACACTAACGCCTCCTAAATTGTGCCCAGTTTGTGTTTCTGGTGATACGCACCCGTAAATTAAGTGCCTTCTCTCCACTACAATAATGCCAATCACGTGGTCACTTATTGTGGTTTAGGCACTGTGGGGCATTTCGATAAATCCCACAAGAAAGCGATTCAGACAAAACCCCAATGGAATCACCCACTGTGAGGCAGATGGAAACCCTTCGTACTCTGTTTGGCATCTGCTCTGGTGGTATCCATCTTTTCAGGCATGCACATATCTGTCGTCACCCACACTTGTGCTCTAAAAAGACGTTGAAAAATAGACCAGGTCCAAGGTGACTCCATCTGCCTTATACGCGAGTGGTTCCGTTCGGGTTTTGTCTGAACTGCAGTTTTGGGGACTTTAGGAAGCCCTGACACAAGCGCTCAGCGGATAGCGCAGGATAAATGTGAACCGAGCCCTATTATGATTTTTATGAGGTAGAATGAACAAATAGACAGCAGTACAAGAATAGTTCTGTAGATACCACAGTGTACAATAGTTCTGATCATACCACAGCTACTGGGCAGGCAAGGAAGCAAAAGAAGATACAGACATTACAGAAGGGGATCACAGCTGATTCTTTCCGTGAGGTAAAACATTTCCCTTCCTGTTTTTAAGCAATATTTTACTTTAAAGCTGCAATCCCTGTGCTGTAATGTCTGTATACTGTCTTATTTCCTCCCCTGGCCAGGAGATGTGGTATGATCAGACCATGTTCCTGCATGGTCAGACATAGCCATGACACAGTACATAGCAGGAACACATTTATAAGATTATCTCAGCCCAGGAACATTTTATTTAAACACATCCAATTGCCGAACTTATTATTATTCCAAGATCTATTGATTAAAATCAACTTTTGTTTGTGGAAAAACCCCTTTAACCCCTTCATGACCCAGCCTATTTTGGCCTTAATGACCTTGCCGTTTTTTGCAATTCTGACCAGTGTCCCTTTATGAGGTAATAACTCAGGAACGCTTCAACGGATCCTAGCGGTTCTGAGATTGTTTTTTCGTGACATATTGGGCTTCATGTTAGTGGTAAATTTAGGTCAATAATTTCTGCGTTTATTTGTGAAAAAAATGGAAATTTGGCGAAAATTTTGAAAATTTTGCAATTTTCAAATTTTGAATTTTTATTCTGTTAAATCAGAGAGTTATGTGACACAAAATAGTTAATAAATAACATTTCCCACATGTCTACTTTACATCAGCACAATTTTGGAACCAAAATTTTGTTTTGCTAGGAAGTTATAAAGGTTAAAATTTGACCAGTGATTTCTCATTTTTACAACAAAATTTACAAAATCATTTTTTTTAGGGACCACCTCACATTTGAAGTCAGTTTGAGGGGTCTATATGGCTGAAAATACCCAAAAGTGACACCATTCTAAAAACTACACCCCTCAAGGTGCTTAAAACCACATTCAAGAAGTTTGTTAACCCTTCAGGTGTTTCACAGCAGCAGAAGCAACATGGAAGGAAAATATGAACATTTAACTTTTTATTCACAAAAATGATCTTTTAGCAACAATTTTTTTATTTTCCCAAGGGTAAAAGGAGAAACTGGACCATGAACGTTGTTGTCCAATTTGTCCTGAGTACGCTGATACCTAATATGTGGGGGTAAACCACTGGTTGGGCGCACGGCAGGGCTCGGAAGGGAAGGAGCGCCATTTGACTTTTTGAATGAAAATTTGGCTCCAATCTTCAGCGGATAGCATGTCACGTTTGGAGAGCCCCCGTGTGCCTAAACATTGGAGCTCCCCCACAAGTGACCCCAATTTGGAAACTAGACGCCCCAATGAACTTATCTAGATGCATAGTGAGCACCTTAAACCCCCAGGTGCTTCACAAATTGATCCGTAAAAATGAAAACGTACTTTTTTTTCACAAAAAAATTATTTTAGCCTCAATTTCTTCATTTTCACATGGGCAACAGGATAAAATGGATCCTAAAATTTGTTGGGAAATTTCTCCTGAGTACACCGATACCTCATATGTGGGGGTAAACCACTGTTTGGGCATATGGTAAGGCTCGGAAGGGAAGGAGCGCCATTTGACTTTTTGAATGAAAAATGATCTCCATCGTTAGCGGACACCATGTCGCGTTTGGAGAGCCCCTGTGTGCCTAAACATTGGAGCTCCCACACAAGTGACCCCATTTTGGAAACTAGACCCCCCAAGGAACTTATCTAGATGCATAGTGAGCACTTTAAACCACCAGGTGCTTCACAGAAGTTTATAACGCAGAGCCGTGAAAGTAAAAAATAATTTTTCTTTCCTCAAAAATGATTTTTTAGCCCAGACTTTTTTATTTTCCCAAGGGTAACAGGGGAAATTGGACCCCAATAGTTATTGTCCAGTTTCTCCTGAGTACGCTGATACCCCATATGTGGGGGTAAACCACTGTTTGGGCACACGGCAGGGTTCGGAAGGGAAGGCACGCCATTTGGCTTTTTGAATGGAAAATTAGCTCCAATCATTAGCGGACACCATGTCGCATTTGCAGAGCCCCTGTGTGCCTAAACATTGGAGCTCCCTCACAAGTGACCCCATTTTGGAAACTAGACCTCCGAAGGAACTAATCTAGATGTGTGGTGACTTGAGCACTTTGAACCCCAAAGTGCTTCACAGAAGTTTATAACGCAGAGCCATGAAAATAAAAAATAATTTTTCTTTTCTCAAAAATGATTTTTTAGCCCTGAATTTTTTATTTTCCCAAGGGTAACAGGAGAAATTTGACCCCAAAAGTTATTGTACAGTTTCTCCTGAGTACGCTGATACCCCATATGTGGGGGTAAACCACTGTTTGGGCACACGTCGGGGTTCGGAATGGAAGTAGTGACGTTTTGAAATGCAGACTTTGATGGAATGCTCTGCGGGCGTCACATTGCGTTTGCAGAGCCCCTGATGTGCCTAAACAGTAGACACTCCCCACAAGTAACCCCATTTTGGAAACTAGACCCCCAAAGGAACTTATCTAGATGTGTGGTGAGCACTTTGAACCCCCAAGTGCTTCACAGAAGTTTACAACGCAGAGCCGTGAAAATAAAAAATCATTTTTATTTCCTCAAAAATGATGTTTTAGCAAGCAATTTTTTATTTTCACAAGGGTAACAGATGAAATTGGACCCCAATAGTTGTTGCCCAGTTTGTCTCGAGTATGCTGGTATCCCATATGTGGGGGTAAACCACTATTTGGGCACACGCCGGGGCTCGGAAGGGAAGTAGTGACGTTTTGAAATGCAGACTTTGATGGAATGGTCTGCGGGCGTCACGTTGCATTTGCAGAGACCCTGATGTGTCTAAACAGTAGAAACCCCCCACAAGTGACCCTATTTTGGAAACTAGACCGCCAAAGGAACTTATCTAGATATGTGGTGAGCACATTGAACCCCCAAGTGCTTCACAGAAGTTTACAACGCAGAGCCGTGAAAATAAAAAATCATTTTTATTTCCTCAAAAATGATGTTTTAGCAAGCAATTTTTTATTTTCACAAGGGTAACAGATGAAATTGGACCGCAATAGTTGTTGCCCAGTTTGTCCCGAGTATGCTGGTACTCCGTACGTGGGGGTAAACCACTGTTTGGTTGCACGTTGGGGCTCGGAAGGGAGGGTGCACCATTTGACTTTTGGAACGCAAGATTGGCTGGAATCAATGGTGGCGCCATGTTGCGTTTGGAGACCCCTGATGTGCCTAAACAGTGGAAACCTCTCAATTCTAACTCCAACACTAACCCCAACACACCCCTAACCCTAATCCCAACTCTAGCCATAACCCTAACCCCAACACACCCCTAACCACAACCCTAACCCAACACACCCCTAACCCTAATCCCAACCCTAATTTCAACCCTAACCACAACCCTAACCCCAACACACCCCTAACCATAACCCTAACCACAAGCCTAATCTTAAACCTATTTCCAACCCTAGCCCTAATTCCATCCCTAACCCTAAGGCTATGTGCCCACGTTGTGGATTCGTGTGAGATTTTTCCGCACCATTTTTGAAAAATCTGCAGGTAAAAGGCACTGCGTTTTACCTGCGGATTTACCACAGATTTCCAGTGGTTTTTGTGCGGATTTCACCTGCGGATTCCTATTGAGGAACAGGTGTAAAACGCTGCGGAATCCGCACAAAGAATTGATATGCTGCGTAAAATACAACGCAGCATTTCTGCGCGGTATTTTCCGCACCATGGGCACAGCGGATTTGGTTTTCCAAAGATTTACATGGAACTGTAAACCTGTTGGAAAACTGCTACGAATCCGCAGCAGCCAATCCGCTGCGGATCCGCAGCCAAATCCACACCGTGTGCACATAGCCTAATTCTAAGGCTATGTGCACATGCTGCGGAAAACGCTGCGGATCCACAGCGTTTCCACAGCTGCGGGTCCGCAGCAGTTTCCCTTGAGATTATAGTTCAATGTAAACCTATGGGAAACAAAAAACGCTGTGCCCATGCTGCGGAAAAAACTGCGCGGAAACGCAGCGGTTTACATTCCGCAGCATGTCACTTCTTTCTGCGGATTCTGCAGCGGTTTTACAACTGCTCCAATAGAAAACCGCAGTTGTAAAACCGCAGTGAAATCCGCAGAAAAACCACGTTGAATCCGCGATAAGTCCGCAGCGGTTTTACACTGCGAATTTATCAAATGCGTTGTGGAAAAATCCACAGAGGACCAGAATACCCTAACCCTAAGGAAAAATCCACAGAGGACCAGAAAACCCTAACCCTAACCCTAACCCTAGTTCTGAACCTAGTGGGGGAAAAAAAAAAAAATTATTTTCTTTATTTTATTGTTGTCCCTAGCTATAAGGGTGATAAAGGGGGGGGGGTCATTTACATTTTTTTTTATTTTGATCACTGTGATAGGTTTTCACAGTGATCAAAATGTACATGGAACGAATCTGCCGGCAGGCAGATTCGGCGGGCGTACTGCGCATGTGCCCGCCATTTTGGAAGATGGCGGCGCCCAGGGAGGAGACGGACCGACACCGGGAGGCTCGGTAAGTATGTGGGGGTAAGGGGGGGAGCTCGGGGGGTGGATCGGAGCACAGGGGAGGTGGATCGGAGCAAGGAAGGAGCGGGCAGGAGGACGGGGGAGCGGACAGGAGGACGGAGAGGACCGGGCCACATAACGGATGACTGGGGAGGAGATCGGGGGCGGTGGGGGGGGCAGAACATGATTTCCAGCAATGGCAGATGCTATTGCAGCATCGGCCATGGCTGGATTGCAATATTTCACCATTTTCATAGGTGAAATATTGCAAATTGCTCTGATTGGCTGTTGCACTTTCAACAGCCAATCAGAGCGATCGTAGCCACGTGGGGGCAAAGCCACCCCCCCTGGGCTGAAGTACCAGTCCCCCTGTCCCTGCAGATCGGGTGAAATAGGAGTTAACCCTTTCACCCGATCTGCAGGGACGCGATCATTCTGTGACACAGCATATGCGTCACAGGTCGGATTGGCACCGACTTTCATGACGCATACGCTGTGTCACAGGTCGGGAAGGGGTTAAACAGCAACAGACAAGTACTGGCTGTGTAACAAAGTCAGCATCTGTCTGTTATGGTGCTTGCTCAGTTCCTGAACCTGCTCTGTAAATCTTCCATGACGCCTTACGGAAAATGTATGTCATCTTGTCATTATTGGGTTGAAATACATTTTTAATTTTAAAATAAAACATTTGCAACAGTCCACTTGTATTTCTAAATGTAGTTATACGAGGTCATCACTTAATTCGGAGTGTATCACAGAAGTTCTAAGATTTAGTCATTATAAACCGATAAACAGATTTTCTTCGCAAAAAATAAAGGTGCCGAGCTGCAGCATCCTAAATCAGATTATGCGTATAGCAGGGACTAGCGAGTGAAGATTTACGCAGCAGTGTCAGGACCTTTGCTATGGCAGATAGTGCCCTGTATACTGGCACCAAATAGTTCATTCAGAATGCTATTTGAAATGTGTTTATACAGCCAATGACAATTTACTCTTTATATTTCTGACAAATCAAGAAGTGAAAAATAAGGGCTCATTCACACGACTGGATTTTATGGTCTAAATTGCAGCCGGAAATCCCCTGGCCCGACTATGGGTCTCCTGACCATCAGTAACAATGTCATATCACACTGCAGGGAATGGGGTTTGTAAAATGAACCTTAAAGAGAACCTGTGAACACGATTTTGTAAAGTAAAGCCATGGCTGCGATTGTGCTGTAATATTGATGCCTTTTGTGAAGAAGGTCACTTTGTGGGTCTTCTCCTCCCTATCCGATCCCCAGCCCCCACGCTTCCACTGGTCTGTGAATGACCTGCCTCCTGTATGTCATCTCAGCAGTAACCTCACAGACCGGGGGGGGGGGGGGGCAAAAGAAGCACAGTGGATTTCTTCGCCTAAGGTATCAATATAATCAGCTTTACAGTGTACAGTGCCTTTGCATTAGAAAGATCCTGTTGGATACAACTAACATGTGCCGGGAAAGATGTGGGGCTCAGCAGCAAGGCCCACATCAAAGGGAGGGACAGGACATGTGCCGTACTAGGTGAATGTCGTTATGGGGTTAGAACACAGCATATAAGTAATCCCTAGGGGTAGATTCATGTAGTGCAGGTTTTTGTTTTCTTTTTCATACATTTTGCTCTGTCTTTCTCTAGGTAATAACTTATTGATTGGTGGCGTCCAACCAATGCAACCCACAAGGATCGGCAGAATGAGGAACTTTGATCTCCTGTTAAAACAGAGCAACAATGCACAAGCGTGACTCACTCCCTATGGGGCTGCTGAGAACTGCACATTGCTTTTACAGCGGCCCCATAGGGAATGAATGGAGAGGGATTTGGCAATCAACGGGGGTCCAAGCTGTCTGATCGCCACCGATTATAATAATATTATCAGCTGATCTGTGTTTTAATGGAACCTCTAAACTGACAAACTGTCTGTATGGATCTGGCCTTACAATTATTGTGTAATACTTTTTGAATAATTTTTGATTATAAAATACCTTTCTTTTTCTTCTTCTTTTTCTTCATTTCCAATTGGCTGTTTGAGAGAAGGGGGAAAAAAAGATTAAAAAGATGTATTACAATTGGACATACTATTGCAATTGCTTTTTCATCTTTTGATTCTGTACTAATTCAAAACGAATAAATAAATGCGCCATGCTCCATCAGATGCTGCATGTACAAAGCAGTTTTTCCTCGTAAGCAGCATCTAGAGGAGAATATCACTGCACAAGTCACAGGATTGGGTGAGAAATGTCTGATTAATTATGGGTCTCATTATTGGGATCCCCATGATCAGTAGAATGGGTACCACACGGTCCCTAAATGGAGCAATGTGATCTGACCATGTCATGCCAATCAACTGAAACCTCACCTAGGAAGAACATGGGCTCAGAAAGCCTGTTGTAATGATTGTTAAAGGGAACCTGTCAGCAGGATTGTGCACAGTAACCTGCACACAGTGTCAGGTCTGTGCAGTTATACTGATTACAATGATACCTTGGTTGATGAAATCTGTCTCGTGGTTGTTCAATTTTTTTTTCAGTTTTGAGTTAATGATATGCTTGTGCTCCGGGGTGGTCTGTGGGGGGCACCTTCATGTGGTGCTGTGCTTATACTGATGACTTCTAACAGGTCACTGATCCCTCACTGTCCTGCCCACTAGTATACTGAAAAAAAAAAACCTTCCACAGGCAGGCGCCAGCCGTGGCACCAGCATAATCGCATGTGTACTGTATTAATCATAAATGTGCTCGAGGTTATGCCGATACATATAATATTCATTATGTAAACTAGGGGGCAGGTCAGTGAGGGATCAGTGACCTGTCAGAAGCCATACTGATGAATACCCAATCAGAGCACTACATGAAGATGCCCCCCATAGGCTGCGGCGAAGCACGAGCATGTCATTAACACAAAACTGAAAATAAAAATTAAACCACAAGACAGATTTCATCACCCAGGAATCATTTTATTCAGTATAACGGCGCCGACCTGACACTGTCTGTAGCTTACTGTGCACAGTCCTGCTGTCAGGGTATCTAAGGGTCTTTATCCTAGTAGATAGGTTTTAAACCTCATGGTAAAAGCTCTTTACATCATTGTATTGGCAATAATACTTTACATTTGAAAGTAAGAACATACCCTTGTACTTTGGCCTGCTCAGCCGCCACCTTGGCAGCCTTTTTCCGGATAAAGGTAGCTCCAGTGGAATTTTCTAAGGCATCAACATCTACTTTCAAATGCATAGTGTCAGATGAAGGCAAATATTCACTAAGACTGAATTTCTGATTTAAGGACAACATACAGCCATAAAGGTACAGGAAAAGCAGGATGCCAATCATCACTAGTGCATTATTACAAGTTACATACATCGCTGCGGTATGAAAACCATCAACAAAAGGATACACTTTTGCCTTATTCGCATCCACAAGGGAGTACGCGGAGATTAGCTGCGCCAACGTATGAATGTCTTTGGGGTTTTGTCTGTAATGATATAATTGATTACTGTATTGCTTGCTCGTTCAACTCATAACTCTAGAAGGTGGAATGAGAAAAAAAGAACTCACTTCCATAGTTGTTCCAGGTCATTGATAGCTTCCTTCTTTCGGCCATGTTGTAACTTGAAGTTTGAAGCTTCTCTTATTAGGGCTAAGTGTGCTGGAGAGTTTGGCTATAAAAGTAGAACAACTATATTTTTAAATAAATATATAAAATTTATAATATTGCAATTGCAACACCGCAAAGGAATCAGCATAGAATTATAGAAATTAGAGGACTAATAAACGTCTTATTGATGTGCAAGTGATGAAAACATGGAAGCAAAATTTGAAAAACATTTTTATTACTCAGTATGAGAACCTCATACAGAAGGATGCGCTGCTCACAAAAATATTTTCGAGGGAAAAGTGTCAGTACAACTTGCATTTTATTAATTGAAATCCCTTGTGCGGTTTTGCAGTTATGAGTCTAGTGGGCGGTCCTATCTAGTGACTGACAGTCTTCTCTGTATGACCGTGTATGAGGTGACAGCTGTCAATCACCAGTAGGACCGCCCACTAGACACTCATGTATATACACTAAGGATTTCAATTAGTAAAATGCAAAGTTTACTGACCCTTTTCCCACAAACCTACATTCTGCTCAGATTCTCCTTTTTTATATTATGGTTTTCACAGATTGGACTGCAAATACAACAATACAGGTTCCTTTTAAGTTTCAACTTAGGGAATGTGAGAACTAGAAATCCATATTAGAATCATTTGATCGAACAAATGGCAGGCACGGTACTAAATAAGGAACGTGCCTCTGACTGCAGAGCCCATACTGCTAAAGCTAGAGGGAAACACTGTTCAGTGCCCAATCCCCCCCCCCCTTCCACCACTCCCCCGGCGATGCACTAATTGGAACCCTATCTGACCAATGGGATTAAAGGGAAAGGAGCGTCCAGCCACACCTACTTGGGTTAAAAAGTCAGGTGCCCAGGGTCAGCGACTTTCTCTTTCTCCCTGGCTGACCCCTGGAAGCTGCTGTGCCCCGAAAATCCCGGAACCCCCTGCAGCCATGTTGTCCTGGAGGCCCAGCTGACCATGTCTGATGCCATGATGGAGGCCCTGCGGCGGAGGACAGCACAGCAAGTTGAGCACTGGCTTCACTTCAAGTCTTTATTATTGGCATCAGCGCTCACCTCCTTGTGCCCTCTCCTAACCCCGTCCTTGCCTCAGGCGTCGCCTTCCACCCCTGGGACACCATCCCCGGCAGCCCCTCCTGAACTCTCCCTCCGCCGTGCAGCCTAATCACCGATAGCCTCCCCTCCAGTAGGGTAGCTTGCGGCTCCGTCCTCCGTTACCCGCCCTCCCCCGAAGCGGTCCCATCCACCGTCCAAGCTGCAGCTAACCCGTACGGTGATTCGTCTCCACTGTACGGGTCCTGCGATGCGGCGGTTACAATACCGGGACGCACACCTTTCGGTAAGTGTGGGTCCGTGCAGTGACATGGTCAGCCTGGCAGCTTCCGGTGGAGGGCTCTGGTTACAGTGCTCTCTTTCTCCCCCTCTTCCCTGGGCGCTTGCGGCCGGCATACAAATTTAGGCCCCGGCTTGGGCATACTCCCATGCAGCATATAGAAGCTCTGCCCCCTTTTCCATGACTCGCGGCAGAGCGCCACCCACCGGGGTGGCAGTGGCGCCGGCTCTGCCTTCTAAATCCGACGAGTTCCACAGGATGCGAGATTTCCTCATCGTGATCTCGTAGCCGCATTGGAGATACAGCCAGAACATCTTCCGGCGCGTCACGGCCTGGCCCTGTCCCCATCATTACTTCACATCGGGTTTCCCACTGGGTATTTCAGGGTCAGCTCCTGCTGCATCACCTCCGCCCCTCCTGCCGCCGCAGCCTTACTGCCAGCAGAGGTCCCTCAATGCAGCTGTGGGGTGCGCTGATCGGTCCAACCCGACAGATGAGCTTGCCCTCCAGCTACGGCACGTTTGAAGCAATACACAAATAGTAATTGCACCAACCACCATCGATACACCAACAGCTCCCCCGATCATTTTCCAAACAGCTAATAAAGGTTATACATTAACCCCCGCCCTCCCATACACGACCCATAATATAGAATAACATAACCCCACCTCCCCTGTTTAACAGCACAGTGTTAAGTGTTACACCCCATAACCCACCCATTGCACCCCTTTTTACAGATCTTAATGCCCCTAACAAAACCCCATAGCCACAGAGCACACAGGCATAGATGCCACAGGTCCTCCACATCCTTCTCAAACGATTCCCGCTATCATTCCCCCTGTCCCTCCTCCCATTACCTCCGCAGACACAGCTCATATAGGATCCGCAGCAGATCTCTGTCCTCTAGATGGCGTTCCCCATCCATATCCAAATGGCTCGACGCATCAGAGTCCAGATAGGCAGGCTCGGGCACACGACAGACGCCAGCAGTGGACGGCGGAACATGGGTCCCCGAGGTGGACTCAGCAGACGGCGGAACATGGGTCCACGAGGTGGACTCAGCAGACGGCGGAACATGGGTCCATGAAGTGAACTCTGTGGATGGTGAAATATGGGTTCCTGAGGTGGACTCGGTGGTCGGTGGAATATGGGTCCCTGAAGAAGAGCTCAGAGGACAGAAAATAAGCATTAGACCTACCGGTAATTATATTTTCAGGAGTCCATCCTGACCGCACCTTGGAGGACGTCCTCCTCCTTGCAGGGACAGGAAGCACACTAGAGGTTAAAAGGTCCCGTCCCACCCCCATTCCCTCAGTGTTTTAACAAGTACCACCACATGGTTTAATGCAAATAACACTTTAATGACAAAATCATATAACAGCATTGGACATATCAACAAAAAACGGGAAGGGAACTACCAGTGCTGTCAGGATGGCCTCCTGGAAACATAATAACCGGTAGGTCTACTGCCCATTTTCCAGGACGTTCCTCCTAACAGCACCATGGAGAGTACCAAAGAACCTCCCTAGGGTGGGATTACCGCTTGGAGAACTTTCCTACCAAATGCGGTCTGCTGGCCAGATAGTACATCGAGTTAATAATATTTACAGAATGTGTCAACTCTGGCCCATGTTGCTGCCCTACAGATCTGCTCTAATGATGTGCCTGCTCTCTCGGCCCAGGAAGCAGATACCCCACGGGTAGAGTGGGCACCTAGACCTACTGGAGGAGTAACCCCCTCAGCCCGGTAAACGTCTGAGATTAAAGTCATAATCCATCATGCAATTGAAGCCTTAGGCTGGGTTCACACTGCGTTAGCAGCAGCCCGTTCAGCACATATGCTAACGGGCTACTGTTAACGCAAGTGCCGACATTTAGATCGCGCTAGCGCAGATAGAGCATCTGCTAGCTCTATCTGCGCTAGCAGTGATGGACCCGGAAACGCTGCAGCCCGCGTCTCAGGGTCCGTCACTCAGTGACGGCACATCCCTAGCGCACGCCCATTGTGGGCGTGCGCTAGCGATGCGTCCGACATTGCAGTCAATGGCGGCTGTAACGGACTACGTTACACCGAGTTTATGCCGTGGTGTAACGTAGTCCGTCTAACGGACACCATTAACGCAATGTGAACCCAGCCTTAGAGGCCTTCTTCCCCCTGTTTTTCCCCCGGAAAGAGCAAACAGGTTTGGGTCTATATGCCAGCTACTAGTGGCCACTAAATATTCTATAACGACCTGGCTGACATCCAGAGAGTGAAGGCTTTTCTCTTTCGCATTGGAAGGATTGTTACAAAAGTAGGGCAACACCATCTCCTGATTTCGGTTCTGGGTAAAGCCTACCTTTGGTATGAATGCCGGGTCTAGTCTTAAAATTAAGCCATCATCCCTGATCTGGAGGTACGAGTCTCTGGTGGATAGGGCCTAGATCTCCCCTACCCTCATGGCCGTGGTGATCGCCACTAAAAGCGCAGTTTTCCGTATGCGAATTGATATAGGCAAATCTTCGTAGTGGACATATGGATCCCTACACAGGGAACGGAGGACTAGGTTAAGGTCCAAAGGTGGAGTAAATTGCTTAATAGTGGAGCACAGCCTCTCAGTTGCTCGAATGAATCTTACTATCCATGGGTGTGACGCTAGAGGATAGTAAATAAAAGAGGTTAGTGCTGAGACCTGAACCTTCAAGGTGCTGGGCCCAAGGCCCTTGTTGAACCCTGCCTGAAGGAAATCTAGGACACTAGGTATGCTCAGTATACCAGCCACAAAGTCGGACCCGCCACCCTCCAGACAGAACACTTTCCAAATTTTTAGATAAATTGCTGATGTGAATGGTTTCCTACTGGCCTGGATAGTGGCTATGACTTGGTCTGATAAGCCCTTAACCTTCAGGATGTCCCTTTCAGGATCCAGGCTGAGAGGTGGAGTTTCCCTGGGTTTGGGTGGCGAATCGGTCCCTGGTGGATGACATCCTCCCAGAGGGGAAGCTCAATTTGGTTCTCGATCGCCAAGGCCCCCAGTAGAGGGAACCAGCTTCTCCTTGGCCAGTAAGGGACGACCATGTTGACTCTTGCCCGATCCTCCTGGATCTTCCGTAGGTCGGCTGGGATGAGCGTCAGGGGTGGAAAAGCATATGAAAGGGGTACTACCCACTTTGGACTTGGCATCTATCCCATCCGGAACGTCCAAGGGGTTCAGAGAGTAGAATTTTGAGACCTTAGTTTCTTGTTTGCGAATAGGTCTATTTTGGGGGTTCCCCAACGCCGACATAGTTCCTGGAAGATATCCTGGTTCAGCTCCCACTCGGTTGGGCAAACCCACTGTCTGCTCAGATAATCTGCTACCACGTTCTGGGACCCTTCCAGGTGTAAAGCAGTTATGGATAGGACTGTACCTTCTGCCCATTTGAATATTCTTTTTGCCAGGTCCTGCAGTGGCCGGTGTCTTGGACCTCCTTGATGCTTCAAGAATGAGACCGTTGTCACGTTGTTGGATAATATCCTGACGTGATGGTTTGAGAGCGTGGGACGATTTTGTCTTAAGGTCTCCCAAACAGTATATAGTTCCCTGAAGTTGGAGGATCTGCCTCTCATGTCTTCTGGCCACCTGCCTTGAAGGATTCTCCCGTGTAGAGGGGCTCCCCAACCCCACGCGCTGGCGTCAGTGGTGACCACTATGCAAGGGGAGGTGGACCATAGCACTCCCACCTTCAAGTTCTCTCTCTGTGTCCACCAGAGGAGTGACCTCCTTACTGGTCCGGATAGGCTCACGGGTCCGTCCAGTGAGGTCCGACGGTGATCCCATATGGACAGTATCTCTGTTTGCAAAAGTCTTGAGTGTGACTGCGCCCATCTGACAAATGGTATACATTCCGTCATTAGACCCAGCCCCTTCATAGCGACCCTTATGGAAGTTCGATGTTCCAACATGTTCGTAACTCGAACGCGAATTGTCTTCTGCTTGTCCTCTGGTAAGTGGGATATCCTGCGTCTGGAGTCTAGACGGACTCCAAGGAAAATCTTTCTGTGTTCTGGTATCAAGTCTGACTTTTGCCAGTTTATGGCCCAGCCAAGAAACTCCATTACTGATATCGTCCGGTTCCTGCGTTCTCTCTGTCTCTACCGATCCTGCCACCAGGAGAAAGTCGTCAAGATATGGGATAATTAGGATACCCTGGTTTCTCAGGAAGGCCACAACCTCTGATACCAGCTTCGTGAAGATACGGGGCGCTGAAGCGACCCCAAAGGGGAGGCACTGGAACTAGTAGTGGCAGGTCCGGGTTGTAGTCTCACCGCAAATCTTAGCAGTTTTTGTGATGAGGGATGCACCAGGACCTGATATGTGCACACTCGATCTGAGGAGTGCCTACTTACTACATCCCGGTCTATGAGATGAATTGCCGACCGGATTGATTCCATTCGGAACCTTTTGTATCTGACCCAAGCATTCAAAGCTTTTAGATTTATAATAGTGCGGGCCTCGCCTGACGGCCTTGAGATGGTGAATAGGGAGGAGTAGTGCCCCCTGCCCACCTCTGACGGGGGAACCGGAATTACGACGGCCGAACTGACCATGTCCTGTAAGTCTGTCAGTATAGCAGAGTCTGCAGGGACTACGGTAGGGGAGATGTATCTTTCTGGAGGAGGAGAGTAAAGCTATGCTGTATCCCTCTGCAATGGTTCTGCAAACCCACTGATTCTGTGTTATTTAGGCCCAGTTTCCTGCAAAGTGGCGGAGTCTTCCCCCAATGCAAGTGGCGTCATTGTCTCTTGGATCTGGAGGTCGGGCTAAAGAACAACCGTTTGTTCTTCCCACCCTGGCTACGGGAGCCCCTGTAGGACCCTCTATTGGACCTACCCTGACCTCTAAAGTCATACTGTCTCCTGGAGAAGAATCCTCTCTGAAAGGGCTGGGGCCACTTAGGTTTGTTCTCGGGGAACCCTTTCTTTTTGTCAGAGGCCGATTCCAGAATATTATCTAAAGCTGGCCTAAATACTCTTAGCCCTGAAAATGGGATGGATCAGAGCTTGGTCTTAGAGGCATTATCTCCTGACCAAGATCTTAACTAGTGATGAGCGAATATACTCGTTACTCAAGATTTCCCGAGCACGCTCGAGTGTCCTCCGAATATTTTTTAGTGCTCGGAAATTTCGTTTTTATTGCCGCAGCTGAATGTTTTACATCTGTTAGCCAGCATAAGTACAGGTGGGGGTTGCCTGGTTGCTAGGGAATCACCACATGTACTTATGCTGGCTAACAGATGTAACAGCTGTGGCAATAAAAACTAAATTTCCGAGCAATAAAAACTACTCGGACACCCGAGCGTGCTCGGGAAATCTCGAGTAACAAGTATATTAGCTCATCACTAATTTTAACCATACGGCCCTCCTGGCTGCATTAGATAGAGAGCTGTTCCTAGCTGAAAACCTAATCGATTCAGTCGACGTGTCAGACAGGAACGCCATGGCTGATTTTATAATGGGAAGGGAGCTTAGAATATCAGTCCTAGGAGTCTTATTGGTCAAATGTTCTTCCAACTGACCCATCCATAGATACATAGATCTGGCCACTGAGGTGGCTGCTATGTTATGTCCTAATTAGGGCCGCAGATGTTTCCCAGGCCCGCTTTAGGAGAATGTCAGCCTTTCTGTCCATAGGGTTGCGCAGGTTAGACGAGTCCTCGAAAGGGATGGCAGTCTTTTTGGAGACCTTTCCTACTGGAACATCTATCTTAGGGATGTCTTCCCATAATTTGACTTCCTCAGGGTCGAATGGTAACCGACCCTTAAAGTCACGGGACAGTACCAGCCAGCTTTCCGCATCCTTCCACTCCTCTAGTACCATGGCTCTTATATGTTCACTTATAGGGAATACAGTTTGCCTCTGCGGCATAAGTCCACCGAACATCAGGTCCTGTCTGGAGTGCGTCTTCGGGGTCTCCTCGATCTTCATGGTACTCCTCACGGCCTGGACAAGCTCGTACGTGTCATCTGCCTAGAAAAGGTACTTCCTACCAGGGTTGTGGCTCTCTGCTGGAAGCTCCCCCTCTTCTTCTGAGATAGAGTCCATTAGATCGGACCAGTCATCTGAACTACACTCCGGCTCCCTCCAATCTCTCTCCCACCTGGCTCACTTACGGCCTGGAATGGGGCTGGACGGCCGTGGTTGTGTGAGGCTGGACGTAGAGGCCTGAACCTCTTCACGGATTAGGGATCTCATTTCTGATAGCAGCGATAGCTGCTCATCTCTCATGACCTTTGATTTACAGGGTGCACAGAGAGTTTTGCCTTGGGAGTCCGGGAGCTTCACGTGACATACAGGGCATCTATTGGATTTCACCAAGGCTTTTTAGCTGTGGTCGGAGGAGCAGCGGGGGGTCCTTTATCCTAAATGACATAAGATAGGGAGTAATAGGCTAAAAGCTTCCTGGGGCCTATGTGAGGTGAGGGTGGTCTGCACCAGGCGCACTTACCCCTCCAACCTCCAGCATGTCTTCTTCAATGGTTGTCTCCGCAGCTGCAGTCAGAAGCATGACGGCACAACACTGGACGCTGTTGCCAGAAGCGTCCACGATGCTATGCGTTCAACAGCTGGAGCGCACGCTCTCCTCGCCTTAGTGACGTCACAGGAAGTGACGTTACCAGAAATGACACGCTCCCCTCCGAGTCCCGGGAAGCTGCTTCCCGCCCGTCTCGGGTGAATCTGCATTCCACCTGGAACGCCCAACCTCCTACAATGGATGTAGCAGCGCGAAAATGGTGCCCCTCCCTGGAAGTCCAGCTGCCTGCGGGGTGCGGCTCGATCCCCTGAAGCACCCACCGCCCGAACATGGCGGTCCTGTGTCCTGATCAGGGAGCCTCCCACTGGGAGGAGCGGCTCTATCCAGGAGCCTTGTCCTGCTCCTGGTCTTTGGGGCAGAGGGACTTCCCACAGGGAAGTTTCGGGCCTGGGCCTCTTGACAGGGGGAAGGGAATTGGCAGGCCGCACGATCCCCCCAAGCTGGGTAAGCTTGCGCAGCTCTTCTTGTGTGTCCCTCCATGCAGGGACAGGAAAAACACTGAAGGTATGGGGGTGAGACGGGACTTTTTAACCTCTCGTGTGCTTCCAGTCCCTGCAAGGATGAGAAGGACACCCTCCATGGTGCTGTCAGGAGGGACGTCCTGGAAAAATGAGATAATTAATGGGTTGGGGAGTTAGCATCAGTCGTAGCCACATTAAGCATCATATGTGTGGCTGTTGCAGAATCAGCTCCCCCCTCCCCCCTTTTTCATCTACGACCACTAACTACTTTGCATCTGCAGGTCAACACATAACGAAAACCCGGGGCCTGCTGGCTATTTAACGAGGGAAACTGCCGTTTCCACGCATCATGCAGATATAGGCACGACAGCTCAGCTTGCGGGGGGGGGGGGGGGAACCCAGCAGTAAGGTGTACTCATTAGGCAAACAAGGAGTCTACAAAGCATAAACCCGGTGAGCGTAGCCGCAATGAGACCTGGCTAAACCTCTACCCCAATAAACAAGCAGCATGGCAGATACACTCCTGTTTTACTGTTTTGTTTTTTTTTATCCCCTAAAATCCCTAAAACAGCTGACATGTCCCGGCTTTGATGCGGGCTCACCGCGGAGCCCTGCATCAAAGCAGGGGAGCTGACCTCGGACGTACTATCCCGTCCGAGGTCAGTAAGGGGTTAATCCCCCAGAGGAAGTTCCCGTGACATACGCGTCGTTTGACAGGGCGGCAGAATTAGTCTGCGCAGCGGGGCCCAGCGCACTGTTAGCTAAATCAGACATAGGGTCGGCATTCCGCCTATTACCCGTGCACCCCGACTGCTTCCACTTTTTAGGTTGCAAGGTGGACCAGCACTACCATTTTGATATGTACCTGCCGATGGGATATTCCATTTTGTGTCACTATTGCGAGCTGTGCAATACTTTACTGTACTGGGTAGTCCGTTATGAAACTGGAATTCTCCGATTCACTCCACGACGATTATTTGTTCATCGGCCAGAAAAATTCAAAACTCTGCTCCTTCCTCCTCAAAAAATTTCCATTTGTATCACCGCTATCACCAAAAAAAGTCAGACCATGTAAAGTATAGCCTTTCCTAGGCATTGAAATAGGCACCAATTCAAAGGTTTTTCGCTTAACAGCGGAAAAATACAGAAAACATTACATATGTTGGAGGGTTTCTATGAAGTTAAAGTCACACTCAAACAAATGCAGTCCTTGCTGGGTCTGCTGGCATTCGCCAGTCGCGTAATGCCGGTCGGCAGAGCATTCTCTCACCGATTATCGTTGACAACAAAGGGCATTTGCCAGCCGGGCCATAGATTTAGGCTAAGGCTTCTTTCACACTTGCGTCGGTACGGGTCCGTCGCTAAGCGTCGGCGCGATGTACCGACGCACGTTGTGAAAAATTTGTCACGACGTGGGCAGCGGATGCAGTTTTTCAACGCATCCGCTGACCATTGTAAAGTCCCGGGGAGGAGGGGGCGGAGTTCCAGCCGCGCATTCGCGGTAGGAAATGGCAGACGCGACGTACGAAAGAAAACGTTCCCTTGAATGTTTTTTTCATGCCGACGGTCCGCCAAAACACGACGCGTCCAGTGCACGACGGACGCGACGTATGGCCATACGTCGCGATCTCCGTCGGCAATACAAGTCTATGGGCAAAAAACGCATACTGCAGGTACATTTGCAGGATCAGTTTTTTCCCCAAAACTACGCATTGAGACGGATTCAAAGCGACGCAAGTGTGAAAGTAGCCTTACTCGCAAACTAGGACCTACGGCTCGTGGTGGAAGAACTTATCAAACATGGTTTTGCACCAATCTACAAAAACCAATGGTGCAAAGGCAGCTGGCCAAAGCTATAGATCACAGCAAGATGGGGGAGCGATCCAGCCCTGTTAGAGATTTTTGCAATAGTATCAGTGGAGCTATGGGGTACACAGTTGAGAAACACGAACATTCCATTTCAAACGAAAAATCCTGGAACCACAAAGAGCTTATACCATAGGTCTTCTGCAACCCTGCCCTTAGGGTACCGTCACACATTGAAATTTTCATCGCTGCGACGGCACGATTCGTGACGTCGCAGCGTCGTATAATCATCGCTCCAGCGTCGTAGACTGCGGTCACACGTTGCAATCACGGCGCTGGAGCGATGCCGAAGTCCCCGGGTAACCAGGGTAAACATCGGGTAACTAAGCGCAGGGCCGCGCTTAGTAACCCGATGTTTACCCTGGTTACCAGCGTAAACGTAAAAAAACAAACAGTACATACTCACCTGTCGGTGTCCTTCAGGTCCCTTGCCGTCTGCTTCCTGCTCTGAGTGCCGGCCGGAAAGTGAGAGCAGAGCGCAGCGGCCCTGCGCTTAGTTACCCGATGTTTACCCTGGTTACAAGCGAAGACATCGCTGGATCGCTGTCACACACAACGATCCAGCGATGTCAGCGGGTGATCAAGCGACGAAAGAAAGTTCCAAACGATCTGCTACGACGTACGATTCTCAGCAGGGTGTCTGATCGCAGTAGCGTGTCAGACACTGCGATATCGTAACGATATCGCTAGAACGTCACGAATCGTAACGTCGTAGCGATGGAAATTTCAATGTGTGATGGTACCCTTACTCTTACGCCGGCTAGCACTACTCTGCCTAAAACAACATCTGGTGCCACATTAGTGGCAGTTGTAGACTAATCTCGTTAACTCACTTATCTTCCGATTGGCAGGCCTTCAAAGACCTTGTCCCCAATGCGCAGTCATCGGGTGTCCAGTGTCCTCCATCCCCTATGGGATACAGTGGGCAATCACTGATGCCATTAATACATGCCTCAGTTACACTGGCTACCTGGCGACCGAGCGAGATGCAGAGTGTCTACGGAATTTTTGATTTGGCTCAAAGAAAGAGGGGCGTCTGGTATATTGGCGCAACGGCAATTATCCAGAATAGCCTTTTCCTTTCAACTAATGGGGTGGGTGGATGTTACAAAGTTCTTTTCCTTCAAACAAGCCATTAAAGGCTGGAAAAGGCTTCAGCAGAGTCAGGAATGTCATCGTCCCATTTCACTTAGATTATTGCATGACATTATTTCAGTATCCCTATCAGCATGCAAGTCACAATACGAGTCGATCCTCTAAGCAGCATCTTTCAGCTTTTCGTTTTTTTCGGCGCTGCGCATTAGCAAATTGTGCCATGGTCAGAAATAGTGTGAAAGGGGGTTTAACCCCTTTCTGACCTCGGACGGGATAGTACGTCCGAGGTCAGAAGCCCCTCTTTGATGCGGGCTCCGGCGGTGAGCCCGCATCAAAGCCGGGACATGTCAGCTGTTTTGAACAGCTGACATGTGCCCGTAATAGGCGCGGGCAGAAATTGCGATCTGCCCACGCCTATTAAGTAGTTAAATGCCGCTGTCAAACGCAGACAGCGGCATTTAACCTGCTCTTCCGGCCGGGCGGCCGGAAATGAGCGCATCGCCGACCCCCGTCACATGATCGGAGGTCGGCGATGCTTCTGAATAGTAACCATAGAGGTCCTTGAGACCCTGTGGTCGGCGCTCATAGCACACCTGATTTTCTGCTGCATAGCAACGAACAGCAGATCGCTGCTATGTAGCAGAGGCGATCATTCTGTGCCTGCTTCTAGCCTCCCATGGAGGCTATAGAAGCACGGCAAAAGTAAAAAAAAAAAAATAAAATATAAAATAAAAGTTTAAATCACCCCCCCTTTCGCCCCAATCAAAATCAATAAAAAAAATAAATCAAACCTACACATATTTGGTATCGCCGCGTTCAGAATCGCCCGATCTATCAATAAAAAAAAGCATTAATCTGATCGCTAAACGGCGTAGCGAGAAAAAAAAATTCAAAACGCCAGAATTAAGTTTTTTTGGTCGCCGCGACATTGCATTAAAGTGCAATAACGGGCGATCAAAAGAACGTATCTGCACCAAAATGGTATCATTAAAAATGCCAACTCGGCACGCAAAAAATAAGCCCTGAACCGACCCCAGATCATGAAAAATGGAGACGCTACGAGTATCGGAAAATGGCACAATTTTTTTTTTTTTTTTAGCAAAGTTTGGAATTTTTTTTCACCACTTAGATAAAAAATAACCTAGACATGTTAGGTGTCTATGTACTCGTACTGACCTGGAGAATCATAATGGCAGGTCAGTTTTAGCATTTAGTGAACCTAGCAAAAAAGCCAAACAAAAAACAAGTCTGAGATTGCACTTTTTTTGCAATTTCGCCTCACTTGGAATTTTTTTCCCATTTTCTAGTACATGACATGGTAAAACCAATGATGTCTTTCAAAAGTACATCTCGGCCCGCAAAAAATAAGCCCTCACATGGCCAAATTGACGGAAAAATAAAAAAGTTATGGCTCTGGGAAGGAGGGGAGCGAAAAACGAACACGGAAAAACGGAAAATCCCAAGGTCATGAAAGGGTTAATCAACGGGTAACTAGTCATATGCGACACTCTGGATTTTTGAAATTCGTGCAAAACTCCAACTGCGACACCACCGATATGGGCACGTGGGTCCTGGTTAACTCATCAGATTGGCCAATATGCCCAATAAAACTAGTCAAATATTATGCATTAATAAGACACGCAAGCAGATTTTTTTCTCGCACATACAGACGGGTCCCCTCTTTCAGTTTCAGGCAATTTTCCAGCAGTGCGTAGCAAAAACCCAGTGCTAATCCAAAGGAATACGGGACACATTCTTTTCGAATCGGGGCAGCCGTGGAAGCAGCTAGGGCAGGAGTATCGGAGGCTAAAGTGCAGAGAATGGGTAATTGGAAATCTGCATGCTTTGCCAGAGATACAAGACCTGATTTGCTGAAGTAACACATTTTGTCTCTTACAGGCGTTTATAGCCTGCAGTTTGGATATTAGGACATTCATATTATGTCTACTGGGTGGTGAAAAGGGCCGAGCTTCGGCAGAGAAAACAAAAATCTAGGCTTCCCAGAACTAGAGGTCAACTGGAGAGGTATCAGAGGGCTCCAATAGCAACAGATGTGCCCGCAGTTAGTCAACATCGCTAAAAGGGACAAAGGGACGGTAATATTAGTGTTACATGCTGGTGGTTATGATTTGAGCAAACGCAAAATCACTTAGCTCTATACAGGGATGACAACAGACATAGAACGTTTTACCTGTTTCTTCCCGGATATGATAGTGGTGTGGTCACAGATAATACCACTAGCAGTCTGGAGCGGCGCGAGGGATGTAAAAGCAATAGAGCGCACAAGGAGAAAAATCAACATGCGGATGGCGAAATTTGTGATGGGAAGACGTGTTATTGTGGTTCGCCACCACCAGCTGGAAGGAGATAACTCGGCACTATTAAGACCGGATGAAGTTCACCTTACGGACATTGGCCAGAGTCCAGCAGGCCCTAATGTTGATGGGTGGGGGCCGGAGTCCTGGGCAGGTCATACACATGATCCTCCGTGTCGGAAGTTGTGGAAGAGGGCTAAGGTTCATAACCGCTTATTGGCCTGTTCGCCTGTCGGTGGCAGACAGGGCCTTCGGTTATGAGCTCATTATGACATGTAATTGCCCTTCTCTGCTTATGTAATTAATGAGTATAAACAGGTCAGTCACAGTTCATCTAGGCCCGTCTGTGGTGGGATGGGGGAAGGCACTGTTTGAGACATGAGGGTCTCTAGAGTCTTGCTTACCTGCTTTGCTTGGTACCAACTGATTGCCTGGTTAAACACTTCTATAGCACTGTCAATATCTTCATCATGGCTGTGCATAGTCACTAGTGCGGATACCTGGAACATTGAAAAATGGCACAACATAAAAGTTTACAAGCAATAATAAAGTGCATACAAAGGAAAACACAGTAATCCTAAATGCTAGGATTGATAGTAATGTGGAATCAAGACTGTTATACGTTTTTGACACAAAAGCAGCAATATCTAATTTCTAGAAATGTTAAGGTTCGTGGACTGTTATATACACAGAAATACTAGTGGAGCAGGCTTTCCAGTATGTTTTGTTCAATGAAGTCCTTAGCTTTTGTCCATAGGCTTTAGGCTCAGCTTCCCTTCACACAGTGCACGAGGGGGAAGCTTATTACACATGGAATATATAGAGGCTGGAAAAATCTGTGCAGAGAGTTCTCCCTAGTGGTGGCTGGAGGTAAATACAATAATTCTATGTTGGGCGTTCACAGCTAGGTACCCTCTCCATGAGCACCATAATTGTCTATGGTAGGAATGTCATTATCCTTAGCAAGCCTCCATCTATTAATGCCAGCACCTCCAAATGGAAAAGTTATTCTACTACAGTAATTGTGAAAAATTACTGATTGACGGTGACAGCTAATCAACCTCGCTTGTAAAGGGACTACAGTATATTGGCAGAACTAGTGACTGCAGACTTATTTTAGACTGGACAACCCCTTTAATGTTGCTTCTATTTTTTTTGTATATGCATATTAGTTATATTACTAAGATAAGGAGCTATATATACAGATCGGCCAAGGGTGTTGGCATCCTTGAAATTGTTCCAGAAAAATGAAGTATTTATGCTTAGAAATTACTACAACTACACGTTTTGTTATACTTAGATTGTGTTTATTTTTTGTTGTTCCAATACACACACAGGACACAGAGGGGGAAAAAAGGGCAAATTGGATATAATTTCACAAAATTGTTGGCACCTTTCCAAAATTGTAGGTACACAACTTTGTTTCAAACATGTGATGCTAGTTCAAACTCACCTGTGGCAAGTAACAAGTGTGGGCAATATGAAAATCACACCTGAAACCAGATAAAAAGGGGAGAAGTGGACTAAATTTTTCATTGCGTATCTGTATGTGCCATACAATGCATGGAGAACAGAAAGAGGAGAAAAGAACTGTCTGAGTACTTGAGAACCAAAATTCTTAAACAATATCAACACTCAAGGTTACAATTCCATCTCTAGAGATCTTGATCTTCCTTTGTCCACGGTGTGCAACATAATCAAGAAGTTTACAACCCATAGCACTGTAGTAAATTTCATTGGACAGCAGAAAAAAAAATAAAATAAATTAAAAAAAAAAAAAAAAAATCGATGAAAGTTTGCAAGCAGGATAGTCTGGATGGTGGATAGACCCAATCAAGTTTCAAAGAAATTCAAGATGGATGTATTGCAGGCTCAGAGTGCATCAGTGTCAGCGCAAACTATCCGTCGACATTAGAACGAAATTAAACACTATGGGAGGAGACCCTATTGCTGACACAGGGACATAAAAATACTAGACTGCAGTTTGGCAAAATGCACGCGAGTAAGCAAAATCCTTCTATGAAAGAGTTTTGTGGATAGACCAAGATAGAGATTTTTGGTAAAACACATCAGTCTACTGGTTACTGAAAATGGTATGATGTCTACAAAGAAAAGAACACAGTACCTACAGTCAAGTATGGTGGAGGTTCGAAGATGTTTTGGAACAGACTTGCTGCCTCAGGCACTTGATGCCTCGATTGTGTGCAGTGCATCATGAAATCTGAAGACTACCAAAGGATTTTGGTCGTAATGTAGTGCCCAGTGTCAAAAACAGAGATTTTTGTGTACTCACCGTAAAAACCATTTCTCCGAGCCACTCTTAGGGGGACACAGGACCGTGGGTGTATGATGTTGCCACTAGGAGGCTGACACCAAGTTAATACAAACAAAGCTAGCTCCTCCTCTGCAGTATACACCCTCATGCTGTCTCCGAGAGGACCAGATTAGTGCAAAAGCAGTAGGAGAACATTAACAACATATTTGAGTACAACATGCTAACGAAAAATACCATCAATTAGGCTAACAGTGTGGGTGCTGTGTCCCCCAGTGAGTGGCCCGGAGAAAAGGATTTTACGGTGAGAACACAAAAATCCCCGTTTCTCCTTCGCCTCATTGGGGACACAGGACCGTGGGACGTCCCAAAGCAGTCCCTGGGTGGGAAAACAGAAAATCATCAGGCTTCACGTAACAACTGCCTAGATGTACACCACCGAAGCCTGCAGAATTCTTCTGCTCAGCCCTGCATCAGCTGAAGCTTAAGTATGAACATTATAGTGTTTCAAGAACGTATGTACGCTGGACCAAGTTGCGGCTTTACAAACCTGCTCCGCAGACGCCTGATGCTGAATGGCACAGGAAGCACCCACTGACCGAGTGGAGTGTGCCCTGATCCCCGCTGGGATAGGCTTACCTCTGCGGTAGGACTCCTGAATGGTGGAATGAATCCATCGAGCTATCATGGCCTTTGAAGCAGTTAGACCCTTTCTGCGACCCTCAGGAAACACGAACAAAGAATTGGACCTTCGCAAGGACGCCATCCTCGATACGCACCTTCTCAGAGCCCTGTCTACATCCAGAGTATGGAGAGCCCTTTCTACCCTGTGGACTGGAGTTGGACAAAATGAAGGAAGAACAATGTCCTCGTTAAGGTGGAAGGATGAGACAACCTTGGGCAAAAAGGATTGGAAAGGCCTAAGGACAATCTTGTCCTGGTGGAAAATAAGGAAAGGCACCCGACAGGACAGAGCAGCCAGCAACGAAACCCGCCTGACTGATGTAATTGGAACGAGAAAGGCAACTTTCCAGGACAGAAAAAGGTGAGCGAAATGTCCTGAAGCGGTTCAAAAGGAGCTTTTTGTAAGACTCCCAGGACCAAGTTAAGGTCTCAAGTGTATAAAGGCATGCGATAAGGGGGGAAGCACATGTGCAACCCCCTGAATGAATGTCTTCACCTGAGGTTTTGTCGCAATCCTACATTGGAATAAGACCGATAAGGCGGATACCTGGACTCTGAGCGAGCTGAGCGCCAGGCCTGAGTCCAGACCGCTCTGTAGGAACTCCAAAATGGTGGGAATAGAGAAGACGAGGGGAAGAGGACTAAGAGTCTTGCATCAAGCAAAAAATGTCTTCCAGGTACGGTGATATATGCGCACCGACGCAGGCTTACGAGCACTGATCATTGTGGACACGACCTATGGTGAAAAACCAGCCTGGGTCAGAATCCAGGATTCAACGGCCAAGCCGTTAAACACAGGGCCGCTGAGTTCTGGTGGTAAATCAGTCCCTGGGAGAGCAGATCTGGACGACCTGGCAGTCGCCAGGGTACATCGGCGACGAGGTGCACTAACTGTGAACCACGCCAGGCGTGGCCAATCCAGAGCGACCAGGATCACTGGAACCCCTTCCACCTTGATCTTCCTGATGACTCTCGGAAGAAGTGTCAGCGGGGAAAAAAAAAAAAAAGTACGGATGATGGAACTGGCACCACAGAAGAACCAGAGCATCCACTCCTATGGCTCTTGGATCTCGAGACAGAGCTATGAATCTGGAGACCTTGGCATTCAGTCTGGACACCTTCAGATCCACATCCGGAGTCCTCCAACAAAGACAGATCTGTTGGAAAGCTTCTGGATGAAGTTCCCAATCCCCCGAGGCGAGACCCTAATGACTGAGGAAGTCTGCCGCCCAGTTTTCCATGCCTGGTATGTGCACTGCTGAGATTATGGAGTGGTTCCTCTCTGCCCATTGAAGAATGCGAGTTACCTCGGACATGGCCGCCCTGCTGCGGGTACCCCCTTGAAGGCTGATGTATGCCACAGCCGTGGCGTTGTCCGATTGAATTCGGATGGGGTGACCCGGTAGGAGACAATGAATCTTCAGTAGCCGTAGCCATATCGCTCAGATTTCCAAGATATTGATTGGAAGTTTCGATTCTTGAGAAGATCAGCGGCCCTGAGCGGTGTGGTGATGAAAAACTGCTCCCCAGCCCAGAAGACTGGCATCGGAAGTCACCACTAACCATTGAACCGGGAGAAAGGACTTCCCCTGGTTGAGGGAAGAACTCAATATCCACCATCTGACAGTCTGCCTGACCAGCGGGGACAGACGGCACCGGCAGTCGAGGGAGAAAGGGTTCCTGTCCCAAGCTGCTAGAAGAGCATGCTGTAGGGGACAGAGGTGCATCTGTGCAAAAGGAACCGCTTCCATTGCTGCCACCATTTTCCCCTGTACCCTTATTGAAAGGGGATGGAATGAAGGGAAGACTGAGAAAGTGCGTGGGCTCCTTGCTAAAGGGCTAGGACCTTGTCTTGAGGGAGAATCACCAACCATCGGGAGGAGTCCAGGGTCGTCCCTAAAAAGGATATCTGCTGGGCTGGAAAGAGTATCGCAAGTGATACGAACGGACTCCGCGCAATCGTGGAAACACAGAGCCTTGACTAGGTCTTCCAGACAGGGTAGGAAGATCACTCTCGGAGAGTGCAGGATGGACATGACAGCCACCATGACCTTTGTGAAAACCCTGGGAGCGGTAGCGAGGCCGAAGGGGAAGCCGTGAATTGAAAGTGCTGGTCGCAAATGGCGACACACAGGAACTTTTGCTGGGGAGGAAAAGGAAACAAACAAAAAAAACGAGATGTGCAGGTAAGTATCTCGAATATCGATGGATGCTAGAAACTCCTCTTTTTCCATTGAGGTGATGACCGAACGCAGAGACTCCAAGTGGAGATGACGGACCTTGACAAACTTGTTCAGAAGTTTGAATTCTAGTATGGGTCTCACCTTTTCATCCTTTTTTGGGACAACGAATAGGTTGGAGTAGAATCACTCGAACCTTTCGTCTTTTGGAACCGGGACAATGACACCATCGCGGCACAAAGTCTATGGCTCGAGAAAGAGCCTTTGCCCTTGATGCTGGAAGTCGGGAAGGAAAGAAACGGGCCAGTGGACGCGAAGAAAAATCAAATTTGTATCCGGACGACACTAGGTCTCTGACTCATTCGTTGTGAACGACAGAGCCAGACCTGGTAAAACAGAAATAGGCGATCGCCTACCCTGCTGGTGTCGACCAGATAATCCGATGAGTCGTTGGGCGGAAAATCTCTGGGACCTAGATCCCTTAGCTTAGATCCAGACCGTTTGGGCCAACCCTTCCACTTCTGATTGAACCTATAGGATGACTGGGGTCCTCTGTTCCTGCATGGAGAGCGTCCTGATCCTGAAGAGGTAGTGGATCAAACTGCATTGGTGTGAAAGGATGGGAAACGGATTTGTTGTTGACGCCGAAAAAGGAAAAAGCTTTTTTGAAGCACACAGCGTGACCCAGCACAGAGCCATCAACCTTCAGCGTTTGGTTGACAGCCTCAATCAGAGAATCAAGCGTCCTCAAAGTCTGGCAAATCTGGATCTAAGAAGATGTCCGATTCATACTCAGAATCGAGTTAGCTACCAAAGTCTGGAGAGGGAGAAGGAGAAACAGAGCTCGTGGACGGCATGGCACGTGATTGTACAGGAGAAGTACTACGTATCCATTTCCTAGATGCTTGTACATTTCTAGATTGTGTGCAGCCCCAGCTAAACAACTGTTCCCGTGAAGGGGAGAGTCCCTCCGTCACACATGTGAACACCACGATCCCCAGAAGGAACACTGAAGGATTCAAGCGCTTTGGCCAGAGAAGTCATAGATTGCGACAGACGAGACCCACTCAGGGGGACTAAGGGTACTGGACTCCGTGTCAGCGGGGAGCTCCCGAGAGCACAGGCTTTGCAGAGCGGTGAACTCAGCTTTTGGAAACGCAGACTGGCAGGAGTTACATTAACCCCTTCACCCCCAAGGGTGGTTTGCACGTTACTGACCGGGCCAATTTTTACAATTCTGACCACTGTCCCTTTATGAGGTTATAACTCTGGAACGCTTCAACGGATCTTGGCGATTCTGACACTGTTTTCTCGTGACATATTGTACTTCATGATAGTGGTAAAATTTCTTTGATATTACCTGCGTTTATTTGCAAAAAAAATGGAAATTTGGCGAAAATTTTGAAAATTTTGCAATTTTCCAACTTTGAATTTTTATGCCCTTAAATCACAGAGATATGTCACACAAAATACTTAATAAGTAACATTTCCCACATGTCTACTTTACATCAGCATAATTTTGGAACCAAAATTTTTTTTTGTTAGGGAGTTATAAGGGTTAAAAGTTGACCAGCAATTTCTCATTTTTACAACACCATTTTTTTTTAGGGACCACATCTCATTTGAAGTCATTTTGAGGGGTCTATATGATAGTAAATACCCAAGTGTGACACCATTCTAAAAACTGCACCCCTCAAGGTGCTCAAAACCATATTCAAGAAGTTTATTAACCCTTCTGGTGCTTCACAGGAATTTTTGGAATGTTTAAATAAAAATGAACATTTAACTTTTTTTCACAAAAAATTTACTTCAGCTCCAATTTGTTTTATTTTACCAAGGGTAACAGGAGAAAATGGACCCCAAAAGTTGTTGTACAATTTGTCCTGAGTACGCCGATACCCCATATGTGGGGGTAAACCACTGTTTGTGCGCATGACCGAGCTCGGAAGCGAAGGAGCACCATTTGACTTTTCAATGCAAAATTGACTGGAATTGAGATGGGACGCCATGTTGCGTTTGGGGAGCCCCTGATGTGCCTAAACATTGAAACCCCCCACAAGTGACACCATTTTGGAAAGTAGACCCCCTAAGGAACTTATCTAGATGTGTTTTGAGCGCTTTGACCCACCAAGGGCTTCACAGAAGTTAATAATGCAGAGCCGTAAAAATAAAACTAAAATTTTTTCCCACAAAAATTATTTTTCAGCCCCCAGTTTTGTATTTTCCCGAGGGTAACAGGAGAAATTGGACCCCAAAAGTTGTTGTCCAATTTGTCCTGAGTGCGCTGATACCCCATATGTGGGGGGGAACCACCGTTTGGACGCATGGAAGGGCTCGGAAGTGAAGGAGCGCCATTTGGAATGCAGACTTAGATGGAATGGTTTGCAGGCGTCACATTGCGTTTGCAGAGCCCCTAATGTACCTAAACAGTAGAAACCCCCCCACAAGTGACACCATGTTGGAAAGTAGACCCCCTAAGGAACTTATCTAGATGTGTGGTGAGCGCTTTGACCCACCAAGGGCTTCACAGAAGTTTATAATGCAGAGCCGTAAAAATAAAACTAAAATTTTTTCCCACAAAAATTATTTTTCAGCCCCCAGTTTTGTATTTTCCCGAGGGTAACAGGAGAAATTGGACCCCAAAAGTTGTTTTCCAATTTGTCCTGAGTGCGCTGATACCCCATATGTGGGGGGAACCACCGTTTGGATGCATGGGAGGGCTCGGAAGGGAAGGAGCGCCATTTGGAATGCAGACTTAGATGGAATGGTCTGCAGGCGTCACATTGCGTTTGCAGAGCCCCTAATGTACCTAAACAGTAGAAGCCCCGCACAAGTGACCCCATTTTGGAAACTAGACCCCCCAAGGAACTTATCTAGATGTGTTGTAAGAACTTTGAACCCCCAAGTGTTTCACTACAGTTTATAACGCAGAGCCGTGAAAATAAAATTTTTTTTTTTTTTTCCCACAAAAATTATTTTTTAGCCCCCAGTTTTGTATTTTCCCATGGGTAACAGGAGAAATTGGACCCCAAAGGTTGTTGTCCTATTTGTCCCGAGTACGCTGCTACCCCATATGTTGGGGTAAACCCCTGTTTGGGCATACGGGAAAGCTCGGAAGGGAAGGAGCACCGTTTTACTTTTTCAATGCAGAATTGGCTGGAATTGAGATCGGACGCCATGTCGCGTTTGGAGAGCCCCTGATGTGCCGAAACAGTGGAAACCCCCCAATTATAACTGAAACCCTAATCCAAACACACCCCTAACCCTAATCCCAACAGTAACCCTAACCACTCCTCTAACCCAGACACACCCCTAACCCTAATCCCAACCCTATTCCCAACCGTAAATGTAATCTAAACCCTAACCGTAACTTTAGCCCCAACCCTAACCCTAACTTTAGCCCCAAACCTAACTGTAGCCTTAACCCTAGCTCCAACCCTAGCCCTAATGGGAAAATGGAAATAAATACATTTTTTTTTTTCCCTAACTAAGGGGGTGATGAAGGGGGGTTTGATTTACTTTTATAGCGAGTTTTTTAGTGGATTTTTATGATTGGCAGCCGTCACACACTGAAAGACGCTTTTCATTGCAAAAAATATTTTTTGCGTTACCACATTTTGAGAGCTATAAATTTTCCATATTTTGGTCCACAGAGTCATGTGAGGTCTTGTTTTTTGCGGGACGAGTTGACGTTTTTATTGGTAACATTTTCGGACATGTGACAGTTTTTGATCGCTTTTTATTCCGATTTTTGTGAGGCAGAATGACCAAAAACCAGCTATTCATGAATTTCTTTTGGGGGAGGCGTTTATACCGTTCCGCGTTTGGTAAAATTGATAAGCAGTTTTATTCTTCGGGTCAGTACGATTACAGTGATACCTCATTTATATTATTTTTTTATGTTTTGGCGCTTTTATATGATAAAAACTATTTTATGGAAAAAATAATTATTTTTGCATCGCTTTATTCTCAGGACTATAACTTTTTTATTTTTTTGCTGATCATGCTGTATGGCGGCTCGTTATTTGCGGGACAAGATGACGCTTTCAGCGGTACCATGGTTATTTATATCTGTCTTTTTGATCGCGTGTTATTCCACTTTTTGTTCGGCGGTATGATAATAAAGCGTTGTTTTTTGCCTCGTTTTTTTTTTTTTTCTTACGGTGTTTACTGAAGGGGTTAACTAGTGGGCCAGTTTTATAGGTCGGGTCGTTACGGACGCGGCGATACTAAATACGTGTACTTTTATTGTTTTTTTTATTTTATTTAGATAAAGCAATGTATTTATGGGAATATTTTTTTTTTTTTTTTCATTATTTTGGAATATTTTTTTTTTTTTTTTTTTTTTTTTACACATTTGGAAAATTTTTTTTTACTTTCTGACTTTGTCCCAGGTGGGGACAATACAGATCGGTGATCTGCCAGTTTGCATAGCACACTGACAGATCACCGATCTGAGAGAAGTGCAGGCTGCTTCACAGTGCCTGCTCTGAGCAGGCTTCTGTGAAGCCACCTCCCTCCCTGCAGGACCCGGATCCGCGGCCATCTTGGATCCGGGTCTGGAGCAGGCAGGGAGGGAGGTAAGACCCTCGCAGCAACGCGATCACATCGCGTTGCTGCGGGGGGCTCAGGGAAGCCCGCAGGGAACCCCCTCCCTGCGCGATGCTTCCCTGCACCGCCGGCACATCGCGATCATGTTTGATCGCGGTGTGCCGGGGGTTAATGTGCCGGGAGCGGTCCGTGACCGCTCCTGGCACATAGTGCCGGATGTCAGCTGCGATAGGCAGCTGACACACGGCCGCGATCGGCCGCGCCCCCCCCGTGAGCGCCGCCGATCGCGCTGGACGTACTATCCCGTCCGTGGTCATGGGGGCCCACCCCACCTCGACGGGATAGTACGTCCGATGTCAGGAAGGGGTTAAGTGAAAAAGACTGTTAAGAGTCTTATGGGACTTTTTTGGTGCCCGAGGCTGGGTTACCCAGGTCCTGTGTCCCAGCCACAAGAATCACACTCCACGTCGCTATCCGAGCAAGCAGGAGGCTTCCTGAGAATTCGGAGGCCCTGTTAGATTGCTACAGGGTGTAGGAAGATGGCCAACCAGATTTCATGGGTAACTCTCGTTCAGAATGCGAAGAGCCTTAAAAGTGGGTGGATCTGCCGCATTGCATCATAGCGGGGGTGGATCAGGGGCGGAGCTTCGGCCTGTACAAGGCCAAAGCCAGGGACTAAACTTTTACCCAGGCCCGAAAAACAGAAAAACGTCCCCCCTGCAAGGAAAAGACTGCTGCCTGTGCCCGGACTTGCTCAGAGCCCCCCCTCCTTCTCAGCGCTTACCCGGAGAGGCTGGAGATGTCCTTCAGATGATGCTGCTGCAGGTACCTTCGCTGTAGTGCAGGTACCTCTGTTGCTGCGGTCGCTGGCAATTTTTTTTGGACGGTGCAGGGATAAGGTTAAAAATCCTCAATCCACTCTCCCTTTCATAGGGAGATGGAACCGGTAGACAATGGTGGAGCAGTGGGGGCTGCACGGATGACAAAACGGAGGATGCCTCTGTGCATCCAAGGGGACAGGGCTGGTTGTCCAGCATTAGGCCTGGCTTCAGAAGAGGAAACAGAGGCGACACTCCATGTGCTCATCTATTGATGGTGCGGGAAGATCGGTGCCCTTTAAGAGACCCGTCACCCCTAAAAATCAGCCCAGGCATGGCATCCCACGTCACAGGAGAGGATACGTGGAGGCGACACTCCATGTGCTCGCCTGTTGTTGGTTCAGGGAGATCGGAGCCTTGAAAGGTTCCGTCGCCCCTTCATCCAGGTAAAAATTCTTAAAAAAAAAAAAAAGTTTTTGGTCTGAATAGCAGACCCATGTGCCTCCTACGGACACCAAGCAAGACCTGGTTCTCTGGGAGCCAGCATGAGGGTGTATACTGCAGAGGAGCAGCTAACTTTCGTTGTATTAACTTAGTGTCAGCCTCCTAGTGGCAACAGCATATACCCACGGTCCTGTGTCCCCCAATGAGGCGAAGGAGAAAGCAGGGTTTACATCCTAGATAATAGTCCTTGCAGCAGGACAAAGACCACAAACAAACTTCAAGAAGCCCCCAGAAATGGATTGGAACAAAGGGCTCTAGAGTTCTGAAGTGGCCAACAATGAGTTCGGATCTAAATCCCATTGAACACCTGTATACCTGTGGAGAGATCTTAAATTGCTGTTGGGAGAAGGCACCCTTCAAATATGAGTGACCTGGAGCAGTTTGCAAAAGAAGAGTGGTCCAAAGCTCCAGTTGAGAGGTGTAAGAAGCTTGCTGATGGTTATAGGAAGCCATTGATTGCAGATGTTTATTCCAAATGGTGTGCAACCAAATATTAAATTGAGGGTGCCAACAATTTTGTCCGGGCCATTTTTCGCTTTTGCGTGAAATTATGTCCATTTTGTCTTCCTCTGTGTTTGTATGTTCCAATACACACACAAGGGGAAAAAAAACAAGTGTATGGTGTCCTTCGGGGGCGTGACCTGGATCCCTAGCGGAGAGGACGCAGCTCGCTGTAGCTCCCGCTTTCAACCCGCAAAAACCCACTTCTATTACCCCTATAGGCGGGATAAAAGATCTACTGCAGTGTCCCCACACTGCCAGGATTTCACCGAGACAGCGGCAGAACCGGTAGAAGAATCAGGAGGCTATAAGCGAGTGGAGAGATCCCGGAGGGTTTTGGCGCCATTATCTGGCCGGCGCCATCATGCTGTGCGACCCCCTCTCTACGCCGGAACCAAGCCGGAGGACCAGCGGGGAGAAGCCCACATCGGAGCGCCAAGAGAATCCCCGAGCAGAGCGGGAAGCACCGCCGGACCCTCATCATTCCAGAGCCGCCGGGACTCGGAGAGAACGGACGCAACTGTAAGCGCCCCCCCCCCCTCCTCCCCAGCATCCCGGTGCGAAGGAAAAGAGTCTCCCTGCCCGCACTGTGACCTGACGCGGCAGAGCGGCTGATCACAGAGGACACTCACGGGGGGAAATGAAGATCCCTGAGGGCACACGGACTAAACAGATCACCACCTCGGTGCCGCAGATCCGACCGGAGGCGCCAGAGGTAAGAGGTCCCGGGACCAGCACTCGGTAAACATCTAGCGGCTGTGCGACTGTTGCACTGGACCCGGTTAACCCCGGAGCTCCTGCGCTCCATATCCCACATCCCCGTACTTGGGGGCCAGGCACCCTCCCCTGCAGGGGTGAGCAGTCTCTGGAGGGATAAGTCCCTGTGAGCGCCGATAGCACAGCTATAAGCGGGGGTGACGCTAATCTCCCCTCTGAGGGTTCTGATATTTCAGTCACAAACCAAATAGGACATAAGGCCTACAGAGCCCTACTGCCGCTCTGAGAACGTAGTACTTTCAAACAGCAGAAAGCAGCAGGCGTCATAACCGGGACTGACCACACTAAACGCCGTAACAATAGCTTTCAGTCTGCACTGTTTTCCCCTGCATGCGGCTCATCCCGCAACTAAGTGAAATGAGCCAGCAGATAAAACTTTATTGACGGGGCGCATGCGCAGAGTACGGCAATGACAGGCATGTTGTGCTGAGCTCTGCTGCCCGACGGACCCCGTTCAACCCTTTCCAGCGACCGGAACACAGTAAATACCCCGCCCCGGGGACAGTTTATCTCTAAGAGCGGGGCAATCTGTAATGCCGAAAAAGGGAGGCGCAGCACAGCCGGCGGGCCGCACTATTTCAGACCTCCTTATGAACGGCACCCCTTCGAAAATGGCTGCAGCAACTAATCCTCAGTCTGCCTCTGCAACTCAGGGTAACGGGAGCGCAGAGCGGGATGACACTTCCCCACACTCTGAAGCAATGATATCAACGGCTGCTCTCACGAGGTCCCTGCAAGAAACCTTTAGAGAAGAGCTCACCACCGCTATGCAGGGTATCTCATCCCAGTTGCAAGACCTAGCACAGCGCACAAACAACTTGGAGGAAAAAATGGATGTTGTCTCAGACACGCTGGAGGAGGATCAGGAAACTCTCAAGCGGCATACTGACCGCATTACGGAGTTGGAATTGAGATGTGAAGATTATGAGAATAGGTCCAGAAGAAGCAACATACGAATTAGAGGACTCCCTGAACATGTTGTTGCCCTTAAAGATACAGCAGCAGCCCCCTTTGCGGCCCTTCTACCTGACCTGGACCCGGCCCTTCTACATATTACAAGAATACACAGGGCACTGGGCAAGCCAAGATCTAATGATATGCCCAGAGATGTAATACTAAAGATGCACTATGAGGAGACCCGTGATCAGATCTTGCTGGCGGCTAGAAACCATCCTATCTTACCCGGCCTACCAGACTCAGTGCACATTTATGCAGACATTGCGCCCACTACATTGGCCAGGAGAAGGGCCCTCAGGCCAATTACGACCTCCCTACAAGAGGCCCAGATCAAATACAAGTGGGGCTTTCCATTTGCTCTTATCTTTACATTCAAGTCTCAACTCTATACCTGTCGGTCTCTAGAGGAAGGAACCCAGGCCTTAATTAAGGCTGGTATCTCACTATCTTCGGAGATATCCTCGCTCCCACAGAGAAAATCCAGGCCAACAAGGGAATGGAAGAACCATCCCAGAACAAGAAGTCAAAACACTCAGATTACCTGATTCGCATAACTCAGGATTTGACATCCCCAAAATAATTTATGTAATTCTAGGTTATGTTGTGAGGCCAGTTGTTGACGTTGTCCTGCTCTGAACCTAGGTCAATTACCTAAGCAGTTAATGCTCGGTCTATTTACAGTTGAATTACCTACTATTTCATTATCTAGTACCCTTCTCCCTACCCCCCCCTTCTTCGTTATTCCACCCTCCACCTCCCCTTTTTTTTTTTTTTTTTCTCCTCTCCCATCCCTCTTTCCCTCCCTTTCTCTCTCCCTTCTTCCCCTTATTATATAGTCAACCTTATATGACTCAAGGGTTGGGGTTCTAGGGGTTGCATCATGCTGCCCAACCCCGGCGATTTTTGGTGTCCTTTTTAATATGGGACCCCAGATCGCCATATCTTGCGAGCTCAATGCCCTTTGGAAAATTTATGTTATATTTTGTGTCGACGTCTCCCCCCTGTTTGTCTCTTTCCTTCCGTTTCCACATAGAGATTATTGCTGTGATGGTGAATTTGTAGGCCGAGGTCGGGTGGAGGGTGATGGTTTGCCTCTTATTAGCAGTGTCCACTTAATTAAGCATGTGTAGAGTGCTCTCCCATAATGTTAGGGGCTTCAACTCGCCTATAAAACGTAAAAAGGTCTTCCTCGACTATCGGAAGCATAACCCGGATGTAATCTGCATTCAGGAAACCCATTTTTCCAATTCATCCCATCCCAAATTCCTGGACGCACATTATTTAAAATTCTTCCTTTCAACCTGGGACCGCAAAACGAGGGACGTGGCTATTCTAATTAAAAACAGCCTTCCATTCCAACCCACCAACACGTACTCAGATCCTGGGGGCAGATTCATTATCCTGATGGGAACCATGCAGGGTCTAAATATATGCATTGTTAATAGCGTTCCTTTCTGCATTTAACTTTGCCATTACCTCTTCTAGACTTTTCAGGTGGAGACTGAATGAATCCCTACTAGTAGACCCAACGGTATTATCTACTATAAAGGATGAGCTGAATCTATATTTCCAAACTAACAATACCGCAGACGTGTCCCCGGGAACTGTGTGGATGGCACACAAAAAATTTATAAACGGGGACCCTAATTAAAATTGCCTCTAACAAGAAAAAGCAAAGGTCTGAGCTACAATTGCAATTAGAAAATAAACTCTCAAAATTAGAACAGGCAAACCAAAACCTCCCCTCACTTTATCTAATTAAGAAAATTTGTGAAACTAAATTACAACTCAATACCATTTTAACAAATAGATCAGAAAGAGCCCTGGCATGGACTAAATCTACTTTTCACAAATATGCAAACAAACCAAGCAGCATGTTGGCCCGTAAACTTAGGAGTAGAGAGCTCCTGGATAGTATCCCCTCCATTAAAGATCCTACAGGCCGTATCACTGCCCACCCAGACGCAATATATAAAACGTTTCAGCAATTTTATCAAAATCTATACTCCCTCCCGCAGCCCCCTTCCCCAACTCGCATCCAGAACTTCCTCAAAGACCTGACATTACCTAAAGTCCCGGATTCAGATATAGCATATCTTCAAGCGCCAATCAACTCTGATGAAATAAAGGCAACGATTAAAAAAAAAATAAAAAAAAATAAGGCTCCGGGGCCTGATGGGCTCACGGCGCAGTACTACAAAAAATTTGACAGCTTACTCATACCTCATATACAAAGCTTTTGTAATGCTTTACTAAACGGAGCTCAAATGCCACCTGAATTTTACATTGCCCACGTAACTGTAATTCCAAAACCGAAAAAAGATCACCTTTACCCCAAAAACTATAGGCCTATTTCATTGCTAAACATAGATTTAAAATTTTTTACATCTATAATCACGGCCAGAATAAATAAAATACTGCCCATCCTAATCCACCGGGACCAGGTAGGGTTCATCCCCAGAAGACAGGGCCCAGACAATATTAGGAGGAACCTTAATTTAATACATTCAGCTAATCACTCCAAGCAATCCTTACTCTTGTTAGCACTCGATATAGAGAAGGCCTTCGACTCGGTGTCATGGTCATACTTGTTCGAAGTCCTCGCAAAGTTTGGCTTTCCGAGTGGTATTATCTCCTGCCTTAAACTTCTGTACGACCACCCCACAGCCTATCTGAAATTACCCTCAAACCAGCCTACCCCTATTAACATTCAACGTGGTACCAGGCAAGGATGTCCGCTTTCCCCAGCTTTATTCGCCCTAGCCATGGAGCCATTAGCGGAAGCTATTAGAGCCAACCCCAACATTAATGGACCTACAATCAGAGATGACCAATACAAGGCTAGCCTTTTTGCGGATGACCTGCTATTGTCCTTAGTCAATCCCACAATTACACTCCCAAACCTTTTTGTCGCTCTCCATGAATTTGAATTGGTCTCAGGCCTTAAGATTAATGTCGACAAATCTGAAGCTCTGTTCATTAACACCCCCAGGGATACACAAAACATCATAACAGCGCAATTCAAATTTACCAGAAATGAGCAATACTTAACCTATCTCGGCATAAATCTAACCTCCCATAGGTCGACTTTATTTAAATGGAACTATGCCCCCTTAATCAGAAATCTCAAATCGGACCTTACCAGATGGTCATCTATGTCCTTATCCTGGTTGGGTAGACCTCACGCCATTAAGATGGTTTCCTTACCACGATTTCTGTATGTTTTCCGATCTCTACCCATTCCTCTCCCTGCCAAAACGTTACTAGATATCCATAACCCGATTTCTAAATTTATATGGCAGGGGAAAAGGCCTAGGATAAGACTTAAAACCATGTTTATTAGCAGAAGACGGGGAGGTTTGTCTCTGCCCAACTTCATTTTATACTATAAAGCGGCCCAACTAGCCCAGCTAATAAGTGCTAATGCAGACAAACACAGCACACCCAGATGGGTGAATCTCGAATCTCACCTCCTGACCCCATTTACCCTACCATGCCTCATGTGGTCGTTGCAGAGACTCCCGAAAGGGATCCATACGTCAGCTCCTTTTACAGCACATTCCCTGATGTTATGGAGGAAGGAAAGATTTAAACACTCCCTACAATCCAAAACTTCCTTAATGACGCATATTTTTCATAATCCAGCTTTCCCGCCAGGGTTGAAGCCTCGCCCCTTCCACTGGTGGGCATCTAGGGGTTTAATTACCCTTAAACATCTTACTTCACCATTTAACATTCTACTCACCAAGCAAGAGTTCATCCAAAAGTACTCCCCACCAAGCTCTGAAATATTGCGTATCATCCAAATTTTTCACTTTGCTGAACAAATACTGGGACATGGTGCCACCCACCGCCCATCGGGTTATAAGCAAATATGTTTAAATGGCCCACTTGGCAGGGGAGCCATCTCTTTAATATATTCGAATCTGAACGCAATATCAGAGGATATAAAAATTAAATATATGATACAATGGGAAAGTGACTTTAATAAGATAATGTCCCCATTGGAGTGGCAAAAATGTTGTTGCTCTCTCACTAAGGGCAGTCTCCAAACCTCTATAGTTGAGACATCTATCAAACTCCTACATAGAACATATTTAGTTCCGAGCAAGCTACATGCTATTTACCCACACTTATCGGATCGGTGTTTCAGAGGGTGTGGTGCCCTGGGCGATCTGAAGCATACGTGGTGGGATTGCCCGGTCGTGTCCGCCTTTTGGTCAAGGATCAAATCTATTGTAGAGGAGCTATATGGTGGGGCGATTCAGTTAGATGCAACGGTGTTCCTACTGGGGGCCAGATACCCGGGCTTCTCCAACAAACTCCATAATTTAGTCAATCAGCTGTTCCTTGCCGCTAAGCTACACATTGCAGCGAAATGGAAAACAGCTACCCTATCTCTTTCCTCAGTAATTGACAAGATGAACACTATCATGCTATGTGAACGAATACAAGCTACAAGAGAGGACTCCTGGGAGCTTTACTATCAATTATGGAGACCATGGATTGAAAGGAATCCTGACAGTAATCTTGACCAAGTCTTAACATTATCTCTATGAGGCCAATTTAATATCCGATAGTTTTTATCAGACTCGCTCCTTATACCCGACCATTGATTGATTGATTGATTGGTAACACTATGATGCAGTAATGGATCTCTTACTCCCCCCCTCCCCTCTTGTCCTTTCTAACTACCTGTTTTTGTCTACGTGTTTAATTGTATTGTTTAAATACCATTAAAGTTAATCTGGAATTTGATTATATTCATGTATATTCCCCTGCGTGGGATTTTGTTGTGAAGCTTTCTGAATTTTTCTTGGAAAAATAAAAACTTGTTGAAACTAAAAAACAAGTGTATAACACAACATGTGTAATTGCAATAATTTTCTGCAAGAAATCCTCAATGTTCGCGAAAAATTTCAAGGGTGTCAACACTTTAAGCCACAAAATTTTTGTCTTCAACATTAACTTTTTTTTTTTTAACCTCTGGATGATTACCTCTCCTACTAATTTTTCATGGATCGTAATGGTGATCATGTACGTTAGGATTAGAAGAAGGGAGAAGACAAAACAGTGAAAGCCATGATGTCTACTGTGCCTAACACTAAAAAACATTCTGTAGTGTATAAACTCACCAGGCCAGGTCTGTGCTCCAGTTCCTTAATGGTTTTCATGATCATGCATGCCTTGGTTACATTTCCTGAGAATAATTTAAAAAAAAAAAATTATTATTATAATAATAATTTTATTTACCGTATATACTCGAGTATAAGCCGACCCGAGTATAAGCCGACCCCCCTAATTTTGCCACAAAAAACTGGGAAAACTTATTGACTCGAGTATAAGCCTAGGGTGGAAAATGCAGCAGCTACCGGTGAATTTCAAAAATAAAAATAGATGCTCCATACCGTTCATTATGGCCCCATAGCTGTGCCATATAGTGCTCTGCACCGTTCATTATTGCCCCATAGCTGTACCATAGAAAGCTGTGCCATATAGTGCTCTGCACCGTTCATTATTGCCCCATAGCTGTGCCATATAGTGCTCTGCACCATTCATTATTGCCCCATAGCTGTGCCATATAGTGCTCTGCACCGTTCATTATTGCCCCATAGCTGTGCCATATAGTGCTCTGCACCGTTCATAATTGCCCCATAGCTGTGCCATATAGTGCTCTGCACCGTTCATAATTGCCCCATAGCTGTGCCATATAGTGCTCTGCACCGTACATCATTGCCCCATAGCTGTGCCATATAGTGCTCTGCACCGTTCATTATTGCCCCATAGCTGTGCCATATAGTGCTCTGCACCGTTCATTATTGCTCCATAGCTGTGCCATATAGTGCTCTGCACCGTTCATTATTGCCCCATAGCTGTGCCATATAGTGCTCTGCACCGTTCATCATTGCCCCATAGCTGTGCCATAGTGCTCTGCACCGTTCATTATTGCCCCATAGCTGTGCCATATAGTGCTCTGCACCGTTCATTATTGCCCCATAGCTGTGCCATATAGTGCTCTGCACCGTTCATAATTGCCCCATAGCTGTGCCATATAGTGCTCTGCACCGTTCATCATTGCCCCATAGCTGTGCCATAGTACTCTGCACCGTTCATTATTGCCCCATAGCTGTGCCATAGTGCTCTGCACCGTTCATAATTGCCCCATAGCTGTGCCATATAGTGCTCTGCACCGTTCATAATTGCCCCATAGCTGTGCCATATAGTGCTCTGCACCGTTCATTATTGCCCCATAGCTGTGCCATTTAGTGCTCTGCACCGTTCATAATTGCCCCATAGCTGTGCCATATAGTGCTCTGCACCGTTCATTATTGCCCCATAGCTGTGCCATATAGTGCTCTGCACCGTTCATAATTGCCCCATAGCTGTGCCATATAGTGCTCTGCACCGTTCATAATTGCCCCATAGCTGTGCCATATAGTGCTCTGCACCGTTCATAATTGCCCCATAGCTGTGCCATATAGTGCTCTGCACCGTTCATTATTGCCCCATAGCTGTGCCATATAGTGCTCTGCACCGTTCATCATTGCCCCATAGCTGTGCCATAGTGCTCTGCACCATTCATAATTGCCCCATAGCTGTGCCATATAGTGCTCTGCACAGTTCATTATTGCCCCATAGCTGTGCCATATAGTGCTCTGCACCGTTCATCATTGCCCCATAGCTGTGCCATATTGCTCTGCACCATTCATAATTGCCCCATAGCTGTGCCATATAGTGCTCTGCACCGTTCATTATTGCCCCATAGCTGTGCCATATAGTGCTCTGCACCGTTCATAATTGCCCCATAGCTGTGCCATATAGTGCTCTGCACCGTTCATTATTGCCCCATAGCTGTGCCATATAGTGCTCTGCACTGTTCATTATTGCCCCATAGCTGTGCCATAGAAAGCTGTGCCATATAGTGCTCTGCACTGTTCATTATTGCCCCATAGCTGTGCCATAGAAAGCTGTGCCATATAGTGCTCTGCACCGTTCATTATTACCCCATAGTTGTGCCATAGAAAGCTGTGCTGCTGCTGCTGCTGCAATAAAAATAATAAAACACATACTCACCTCTCTTGCCTGCAGCTCCTCAGCGTCCCGTCCCGGCGTCTCTCTGCACTGACTTATCAGGCAGAGGGCGGCGCGCACACTATATGCGTCATCGCGCCCTCTGACCTGAACAGTCAGTGCGGAGAGACGCCGGGAAGACAGAGCGGCGCCCGGCGTGTGGAACGCGGACAGGTGAATATGTAATACTTACCTGCTCCCGGCGTCCCGCTCCTTCCCCCGGACAGCTGGTCTTCGGTGCCGCAGCCTCTTCCTCTGTCAGCGGTCACCATTACCGCTGATTAGAGAAATGAATAGGCGGCTCCGCCCCTATGGGAGTGGAGTCCATATTCATTTCTCTAATGAGCGGTCCCACGTGACCGCTGAACAGGGGAAGAGCTGCGGCACCCGGAGACCGTGGGACGGGCAGGGGGAGCGCCAGGAGCCCCGGAAGCAGGTAAGTATGCCTCAGCGCCCTCTCCCCCTCACCCGCCGACCGTGACTCGAGTATAAGCCGAGAGGGGCACTTTCAGCCCAAAAATTTGGGCTGAAAATCTCGGCTTATACTCGAGTATATACGGTATACAGCGCCAACATATTCCGCAGAGCTTTACAAATTATAGAGGGGACTTGTACAGACAATAGACATTACAGCATAACAGAAATCACAGTTCAAAACAGATACCAGGAGGAATGAGGGCCCTGCTCGCAAGCTTACAATCTATGAGGAAAAGGGGAGACACGAGAGGTGGATGGTAACAGTTGCTTTAGTTATTTGGACCATCCATAGTGTAAGGGTACTGTCACACAGTGCAATTTTGATCGCTACGACGGTACGATCCGTGACGTTCCAGCGATATCCATACGATATCGCAGTGTCAGACACGCAGCAGCGATCAGGGACCCTGCTGAGAATCGTACGTCGTAGCAGATCGTTTGGAACTTTCTTTCGTCGCTGGATCTCCCGCTGACATCGCTGGATCGTTGTGTGTGACAGCGATCCAGCGATGTGTTCGCTTGTAACCAGGGTAAACATCGGGTAACTAAACGCAGGGCCGCGCTTAGTAATCCGATGTTTACCGTGGTTACCAGCGTAAAAGTAAAAAAAAAACAAACCGTACATACTTACATTCCGGTGTCTGTCCTCCGGCGTCTCAGCTTCTCTGCACTGTGAGCGCCGGCCGGAAAGCGAGCACAGCGGTGACGTCTGACATCACCGCTGTGCTTTCCGGCCGCTGTGCTTACACAGTGCAGAGAAGCTGAGACGCCGGGGGACAGACACCGCAATGTAAGTATGTACGGTTTGTTTTTTTTACGTTTACGCTGGTAACCAGGGTAAACATCAGGTTACTAAGCGCGGCCCTGCGCTTAGTAACCCGATGTTTACCCTGGTTACCCGGGGACTTCGGCATCGCTCCAGCGCCGTGATTGCAACGTGTGACCGCAGTCTACGACGCTGGAGCGATAATCATACGATCGCTGTGACGTCACGAATCGTGCCGTCGTAGCGATCAAAATGGCACTGTGTGACAGTACCCTTAGGCTCGGGTGTTCATGTAAAGCTGCATGAACCAGTTCACTGCCTTAATTATAATTATTATTATTATACACACACACGTACATGTATTATTTTGGGGGCGGTGTGTTTGTGAGTGAGTGTGTGTGTGTATTAGTTACATACCTTGTGAGAGTTTTAATTGTGCCATTGTTAGTTTGATTTGAGATGCATGGACTGGATTCTGATCAGCAAATTCCTATGAAAATATTAAAATAAAATCATTTTAGTGGATTGATTCAGTGGAACAAATAGAATAATATATAGTTCAGATCAAGAAGTTAATGGACAGGGATTTTTAAACGTTATATCCTCAAATTGTAAGTTACTTCATTTATTTTTTAAACTTAAGGCTGTGTGCACACGTCGCTTTTTTTCGCGTTTTTTCTCTATAAAAACTCAAAAAACGCATACATTATGCTTCCCATCATTTAGAATACATTCCACAATTTTTGTGCACATGATGCGTTTTTTTCTGCGAAAAAAACGCATTGCGGTAAAAAACGCATCATGTTCATTAATTTTGCAGATTTTTCGTGTTTTTTCCTGCTATTTAATGCATTGGGAAGCTCCGGAAAAAAACGCATCAAAAACGCGAAAAAAACGCATGCGGATTTCTTGCAGAAAATGTCTGGTTTTGCTCAGGAAATTTCTGCAAGAAATCCTGAACGTGTGCACATAGCCTAAACACTTATATACAGTGGTGAAAATGAGGTTAGCTTCACACGTTGGGCAGGGCTTTGGACGAAAGGCCTCTTCCTCCGTGAAGCCCTGCCCACTGCCACGCCTCTTCCTTGAGCTCCGCCTATGTCTGCACTCGTCCTGCGTACCCTATCTTTAACATTGGGTACGCAGGCCATGTGGAAGCTGTGCCAACCGCAACAAAATGCATCATGTAGCGTTTGATGCAGGTCAGCGCAGCGTCAAGATGACGCATGCGGAGGCATCCGCATACATCCGCACGGCCTGCGTTCCCAATGTTAAAGATGGGTACGCAGAACGCATGCAGACGTAGGCGGAGCTCAAGGAAGAGGCGCAGCAGTGATAGGGGCTTCACGGATGAAGAAGGCCTTGGTCCGCAGCCCTGCTGAACGCTAGTGTGAAACTAGCCTAAGTATTTGATACACTGCCAATTTTGCAATTTTTCCCACCTATAAAGAATGGAGAAGTCTGTCATTTTTGTCATAGGTACAATTCAACTGAGATCAAAATCTAAAAATAAAAAAACAGAAAATCACATGGTATGATTTTTAAATAATTAAATTGTATTTTATTGCACAAAAGTATTTTATCACCTACCAACCAGCAATTCTTGCTTTTCATAGACCTGTTAGTTTCTCTTTAAGAGGCCTCTTACTCTGCACTCATTACCTGTATTCATTTCACCTGTTTGATCTCATTACCTGTATAAAAGACACCTGTGCATACACTCAATCACACTCCAACCTCTCCACCATGGCCTAGACCAAAGAGCTGTCTAAGGACACAGGGACTAAACTGCGGACTTGTACAAGACTGGGCTACAGGACAATAGGCAAGCAGTTTGGTGAGAAGGCAACAACTGTTGTCACAATTATTAGATAACTGTCAATCTTCCTCGGTCTGGTGCTCTATGCAAGATCCATGTGGGGTAAAGATGATTCTGACAAAGGTCAGGAATTAGCCCAGAAACTCATAAGAGTACATGGTCAATGACCAGAAGATAGAGACCACAGTCTCAAACATTACTATTAGTAACACACTACGCCGTCATGGATTAAAATCCTGCAGGGCACACAAGGTTCCCCTGCTCACGCCACCACACGTTCGATGCATTTGAGGTTCGCCAATGACTATCTGGATGATTCAGAAAAGGCTTGGGAGAAGGTCATCTGATCAGATGAGACCAAAATAGAACTTTTTGGTATCAACTCCACTCGCCGTGTTTGGAAGAAAAAGGATAAGTACAATCCCAAGAACACCATCCCAATTGTGAAGCATGGTGGGGAAAACATCATACTTTGGGGGTGCTTTTCTGCAAAGGGGACAGGAAAAATGAGGATAGATGGAGTCATGTATCGTGAGATTTTGGCCAACAACCTCCTTCCCTCAGTAAGAGAATTGAAGATGGGTTGTGGCTGAGTCTTCCAGCATGACAATGACCCGAAACACACAGCCAGGGCAACTAAGGAGTGACTCTGTAAGAAACATTTCAAGGACCTGGAGTGGCCTAGCTAGTCTCCAGACCTGAACCCAACAGAAATCGTTGGAAGGAGATGAAACTCAATGTTGCCCAGCGACAGCCATGAAATCTGAAAGACCTGGAGAAGATCTGCATGGAGGAGTGGGCCAAAATCCCTGCAGCAGTGTGTGTAATCTTGGTCAAGAACTACAGGAAATGTCTGACCTCTAATAGCAAACAAAGGTTTCTGTTCCAAATATTGAGTTCTGTTTTTCTATTTTATCAAATACAAATTTCATGCAACAAAATGCAAATTACTTAAATATAAATCATTCAATGTGATTTTCTGTCTTTTATTTTTAGCTTCAGTCTCTCACAGCTGAATTGTATCTACAATAAAAATTACAGACCTCTCCATTCTTAGTAGGTGGGAAAACTTGCAAAATCGGCCGTGTTTTTTCCCCACTGTAACTCCTTATTTACGGACCATAGAGAAAGCCCTTAAATCATAGGATAGAAAAAACAGATGAGAAACCCTATGAAAATGTTACCCAATAAAATGCATAGTATCTAGTTCCTTGTGTTAGGGCTCATATAGACGTCCGTTTTTGACGTCCGTGTTTTATAATTTATGCAGAAACAACATGTACCCATTTTAGTATATGGGGCTGGAAACGTATTTTTTGCAGACTGTCTGTGCAAAAATCAAGGAAAAAATCATGGAAGCACATAGATAACATCAGTGTACGGTCCTTGTATTGTCCGTGATTATTACAATGGATAGAAGCTTCGTAATTTATCTTTCTACACGTGACAAATCACTGACGAAACTAGGATCCAAAACACTGATGAAATTTAGCAGGTTTTTTTTGCGTACTTAAAGTGAAGCTGTAACCAGGTTTGGCCAATATAAGATACGGCCACCGCCTTTCAGGACTTATGTACAGCATTCAATAATGATGTAGATAAGCAAGAGAAGAGAAATATGTTTTATTATACTCCCCTGCGGGGCGGTCAGGTGGGTGTCGCAGGTCCGGTGCCTCCCATCTTCTTATGATCGCTGCCCTCCTGCTAGCTTCATGGCTTCCCGGCATCGCGCTCCTGCGCAGTCGTACTCATCTGCCCTATTGAGGGCAGAGGAAAGTACTGCAGTGCACAGGCACCGGGAAAGGTCAGGGGGGCACAGTGCCTCGCACCACAGTACTTTGCTCTGTCCTCAACAGGGCAGAAAACTACCCCTGCACAGGAGAGCGATGACGAGGAGACTGTCTTATATCGGCCAAACCTGGTGACAGGTTCCCTTTAAAATACGGACATCTGAAAGAGGCCTTACTTGCATTAATGCATTAACATTGCTATGCGGAGAACCTATAAAGCAGCTCAGTTCCCCCCGAAGACACATTAAAGGGAACCTGTCACCCCCAAAATTGAAGGTGAGCTGCTGCCACCGGCATCAGGGGCTTATCTACAGCATTCTGTAATGCTGTAGATAAGCCCCTGATGTATCCAGAAAGATAAGAAAAAGACATTAGATTATACTCACCCAGGGGCGGTCCCGGTTCTGTCCTGGTCCGATGGGCGTCGCGATCCGGTCCAGGCCTCCCATCTTCTTACGATGACGCCCTCTTCTTGTCTTCACGCTGCAGCTCCGGCGCAGGCGTTCTCAGCAAAGTACTGCAGTGCGCAGGCACCAGGAAAGGTCAGAGAGGCCTGGCGCCTGCGCACTGCAGTACTTTGCTCTGCCCTCAACAGGGCAGACAAAACACCTGCACCGGAGCCGCAGCGTGAAGACAAGAAGAGGACATGATCGTATGAAGATAGGAGGCCCCGGACCGGACCGCGACACCCATCGGACCCGCCGATGGGTGAGTATATAATAACCTGTTTTTCTCATCTTTCAGGATACATTGGGGGCTTATCTACAGCATTACAGAATGCTGTAGATAAGCCCCTGATGCCGGTGGGCTTAGCTCACCTTTGATTTTGGGGGTGACCGGTTCCCTTTAAGACTAAGTTATCAGAGCCAGCAAAGTGGATGACATTTAAGCAAGTCTCATGCCCATTCTGCTAGTTTTTTTTTTCCTTTACGTTGACCTGTTGTCATATTTTATTTGTAAATTTCTTTTGTGTTAAATATGTTATTTGTGGACTTTTTTTCATAGACTTAAATGAGATGAGGAAAATGTGCACATAAAAATCACACGTGCATTTCTTCAGTGGAAATGCAGTAAAAACACATGTAAGGCTCCTTTCACACTAGCGTTAACTGCAATCCGCCACAATGCTTCGTTTTGCCGAAAAAACGCATCCTGCAAAAGTGCTTGCAGGATGGGTTTTTTTCCCCATAGACTAACATTAAGCGACGTATTGTGACGGATTGCCACACTTCGCACCCGTCGTGCGACGGTTGCGCCGTGTTGTGGCGGACCGTCGGAACCAAAAAAAGCTACATGTAACGTTTTTTGCTCACAACGGTCCGCTTTTTCCGACCACGCATGCACGGCCGGAACTCCGCCCCCACCTCCCCACACTTCCCCGCACCTCACAATGGGGCAGCGGATGCGCTGGAAAAATGCATCCGGCTGCCCCCGTTGTGCGGCGGAGACAACGCTAGCGTCGGGAACCTCGGCCCGACGCTAGTGTGAAAGTAGCCTAACTGGTTCAAACCCATATATAATGCAGTAAAATAAGTAAATTGGTGCAAAAATGCAGCAGAAAATAGGCATCATCAAAAACGCATCAAAGACTTATCGATGGAACACAGCCTAAAAAGTCCTAAAAGGCAGAGTACACAGCCTCAGAAGCCATGCTCTCCGGTAGACCACCTCTGTCAAAGTTTAAACATTCCTAATATGATCATGCCTCAGATGTATACCTGGAGTAGGTCTATAGCTTTCGCGGGCTGTTTCTCACGACATAGCTGGGCAGCCTGAATAAGAACTGGAAGAAGGTCCTCGGGGTTCTGGGCCTGTAAACTGGTGGACAGCTTTCGGCACTGCTCTGCCTAAAAGAAGTAGAAGCATTCCAGTTACCGGAAAAAAACACTCAGGAAAATGAAGAAAAGGTCATGAATTGTGTTGTATTACGCTGCATACCTGATTTGTGTACATAGAAAGCAAAGCCTTGTTAAATTCTATGGCCTGCAGTTGTCTCTTTGCCAGCTTATGTTCTACTCCCTCAGCGTTTGCAAGCTTCACTTTCTTCTTTGAATCAAACACGTTTTGGTCCTTTAAGAAAATATAACTGATTGTTAATGGGGTTGTCTACTTCAACATTATTTCTCATGGTGAAAATTCCATTTCCTTTGTGGTGCGGAAAGCCGCATACAAACCTTGTTAACGGTTATGATGTTATTTGCCACAACAGCCAATAAACCAATGTCAGTGGGCCTGGAAGGAAAGAGACACTGAAGTGAACCACTGGCAAGAGTAGAATGTAGGAGATAAACTCGCTGCTTCTGCAATCCTTACTTTAATTTGACTATTTGGTTGTAAAGCTGAAGGGCATCTTCTATAGAGCCTTGGAGCTGCATGACATAGGCCATCTGACCATGAATTATGGTCAGCTCAGCATCTATATCTTCTTCTGTCAAATCCTGAGAACATGTAACGGGAGTCATTTATCTCAGAAAAAAAAAAAAACAAACCACGTAGTACATGAGTTTTTATTAACCCCTTCACGACATGTGCCATACGGTGTAAGTCGGTAGCGTGTGTGTTTCACACTAACAATTGTAGGTGGAGAAAACGGACAGCAGCATTTAACACGCGCCAGCAGGTTGGCACGTCATTCCATGTGCCCGTGAAGTAATCGTGGGTCGCCAATGTGTTGCTATGACAGCAGCGGGTCTATTGACCCATGTGCTTGTCATTACGGAGCGGCTTTGTAACCCTGCCTGTGGCCAAGGTTCAAAGGAGACCGTGATTTCTACTATATGCAGTGATGCTGTGGCAGTGCTGTATATAGCACTAGCAAATAGATGACTGCAGCTTCAAGAACAGTGAACAAGAAACTTTAAAAAAAGAAAAAAAAATGTGAAAAACAAAAAACATTAAAGTTCAAATCCCCCCTTTAAAAAAAAAAATAAAATAAATACACGTGGCATCACCAGGTTCAGACAAGGCCAATCAAAATATAAAAATAATTAACCCGATCGGTAAATCGAAAAGAAAAATTAATTTTTACAATTCTGACCACTGTCACGTTATGTGGTAATTACTCTAGAACTCTTCAATGGATCCCACTGATTCTGAGACTGTTTTTTCATGACATATTGTACTTCATGTTCGTGGTAACATTTCTTCAATATAACTTGCATTTACTTTGGTAAAAATGTTTAAGATTTTGTAATTTCCAAACTTTAATTTGTGTCCTTAAATCAGAGTCATGTAGAGTCATTAATAAATAAAATTTCCCACATGTCTACTTTACATCAGCACAATTTGGAACCAACATTTTTGTGTTAGGATGTTATAAGGGTTAAAAGTTGACCAGCGATTTCTCATTTTTCCAGCAAAATATAAAAAACCATTCTTTTAGGGACCACATCACATTTGAAGTGAGTTTGGGGGGGATCAATATGACAGAAAATACCCAAAAGTGACACCATTCTAAGAACTGCACCCCTCAAGGTGCTCAAAACCACATACAAGAAGTTTATTAACCCTTCAGGTGCTTCACGAGAACTAAAGCAATGTGGTAGGAAAAAATGAACATTTTACTTTTTTCACAAAAATTTTTACTTTGGAACCAATTTTTTTTTATTTTCACAATTGTATCAGGAGAAAATGGGCAACAAAATTTGTTGTGCAATTTCTCCCGAGTACGCAGATACCCCATATGTGGGGGAAAACTACTGTTTGGGCACACAGCAGTGCTCAGAAGGAAGGGAGCACCTTTTGCTTTTTGAACCCAAAAGTAGGTGGAATCAATGGCGGGCGTCATGTCGCATTTGGAGACCCCTGATGTACCTAAACAGTGAAAACTCCTCAATTCTAACTCCAACCGTAAAGGTACCTTCACACTAAACGATATCGCTAGCGATCCGTGACATTGCAGCGTCCTGGCTAGCGATATCGTGTTTGACAGGCAGCAGCGATCAGGATCCTGCTGTGCCATCGTTGGTCGGACCAGAAAGGCCAGAACTTTCTTTCGTCGCTGGATCTCCCGTAGACATTGCTGGATCGGTGTGTGTGACACCGATCCAGCGATGTCTTCACTGGTAACCAGGGTAAACATCCGTCAGGTCCCTTGCCGTCCGCTTCCCGCACTGACTGTGAGTGCCGGCCGTAAAGTAAAAGCAGAGCGCAGCGGTGACGTCACCGCTGTGCTGTACTTTACGGCTGGCACTCACAGTCAGTGCGGGAAGCGGACGGCGAGGGACCTGACGGACACCGGAATGTGAGTATGTACTGTTTGGTTTTTTTACGTTTACGCTGATAACCAGGGTAAACATCGGGTTACTAAGCGCGGCCCTGCGCTTAGTAACCCGATGTTTAACCTGGTTACCCGGGGACCTCTGCATCGTTGGTCGCTGGAGAGCTGTCTGTGTGACAGCTCTCCAGCGACCACACAACGACTTACCAACGATCACGGCCAGGTCGTATCGCTGGTCGTGATCGTTGGTAAATCGTTTAGTGTGAAGGTACCTTAACACAGCCCTAACCCCAACACATCCTAACCCTAATCCCAACCCTAGCTCCAACCCCAACCCTAGCTACAACCCCAAATATAACTCTAATGGAAAAAAAATACTTTTATTTTATTATTCTTACCTAACTAAGGGAGTGATAAAGGGGGGTTTGATTTACTATTTTGTTCACTGTGATAAGGTCTATCACAGTGATCAAAATGAACCAATAGGAGAAAACTCCTATTGTTGCTGAGTGCCGGCCAGCAGATCTTGCGCATGTGCCCGCCATTTTTTTCCCAGAAGTAGTCAAGGGCCTGGGGACACAGCTGAAGGGACGAGGGCGCTCGGGGGACCCCATTTCTCTCTCCTCTGATGTGCTAGATCATATCAGAGGAGAGAGAAATAAATGGGAAATCTGACTGTTATTTGCAGATTTTGTGCTGATTCCACCTGCAGTTTTACACCTGCAGATTCCCATTATCGAGCAGGTGTAAACCGCTGCGGAATCTGCATAAAGAATAGACATGCCTTTTTTTCCGCAACATGTGCACTGCGGATTTTGTATTTACATGGTACTGTAAACTCAGGGAAAACGCAGCGTGTGTGCATACCTTAAAAGGTGTATCGACTGTCGTTAAGGGGTTAAGGAGAAGGGTTTGTGAGGTAGGTACAACAACACACACAAAAAAAATAAATAAAAAGGGTGCAATGAGCAATCCACACATCACAGCTATCCCAAAATAATACAGGCAAAAACATCTCAACACGCAAAAATAACAAAAAAAAAAACAACAACCCATAACAGCTCCCATCGACTGAAAAATTAAACAGTTATGGGTCTTGGAAAATGGAGACACAACCTGTCAATTTTTTCTTTGAGCTTCTGATTTTTTTTTCCCACCACTAAAATAAAATAAAGAATTGGACATATTTGGTATCGCCGTAACCATGCTGATGGGCAAAATCAAATCATGAGGTCAATTTCACCACAAAAAGTGCACCATAAAAACAATTCCCCAAAAAAGTTTGAATTGTATTTTTTCCCCCCACTTGGATTTTTTCCCCACCATTTTTCAGTATACTATGTGATAAAATTAATGGGGTCATTAAAAATTACAACTCGTTTTGTAATAAACAAACAATCCTTCATACGTGTATGTGGACAGAAAACAAACAAAACAAAACAAAAAAATCGCTCTGGGAAGAAAAAGACAAACGCAAAAATGGAAATTGGCAATGTTGTGAAGGGGTTAAAAATAAAAGGAACAGTATCCAAAGTAAGAGAACATACTCACAGTGTCTTCAGAAATGGATTGTCTGCAGAGATCTTAAGGCAAAAAACAAAGGGTAATGAATACATAACCAAATTGTAAGAAACAAAAAAACAACAGCGGGTGGCACAGCCTTCAACGGTTAATATCCACCACTACAGGATATGTTACGATCTAGCAGTGAACAACGCAGCCTCCAAAATCCTGACTTCGGGTGCTCCTCTATGCAAGTCATAAATAGTCCAGATATAAGAAAAAACGAGGGCACTCACCGGTCTTCACAGGATTCAAAACTTTATTGGTAACATGTTCAGATAAATTCCATGGCCGGAGCTAATGGAGCCGCAGCTCGTGTGAGCAGGGGAGAACCAGGACAACAGCCGTTTGGCGCTGTGCTTGCGCTTCTACGGGTCCAAATCTTTGTTTGGAAACTCACTTTTTCCTTCTCTGGTTTCGATATAATATATGAATCGTCCAGATGTTTTTAATACTACCTAGCAGTATATTCACTGAAGAATGTGCGTAGAAAGGCTTTTTTTTTTTTTTTTTTTAACCTCTTTCTGACCTCGGATGGAATAGTACATCCGAGGCCAGAACCCCCGCTTTGATGTGGGCTCCGGCGGTGAGCCCACATTAAAGCCGGGACATGTCAGCTGTTTTGAACAGCTGACATGCGCCTGCAATAGCGACGGGTGGAATCGCTATCCACCCGCCGCTATTAACTAGTTAAATGCCGCTGTCAAACGCCGACAGCGGCATTTAATCAGCGCTTCCGGCCATCGTGCCAGAAATGAGCGCATCGCCAAGGGTCACATGATCGGGGGTCAGCGATGCTTCTGCATAGTAACCATAGAGGTCCTTGAGACCTCTATGGTTGCTGATGCCGGATTGCTATGAGCACCATCCTGTGGTCTGCGCTCATAGCAATGCAGGAATTCAGATACATAGGAGCTATCTGATGATTGCTCCCATGTAGCTGAGCTGATCGAGTTGTGCCAGCTTCTAGCCTCCCATGTAGGCTATTGAAGCATGGCAAAAGTAAAAAAAAAAAGTGAAAAAAAAAAAAATTATATAAAAGTTTAAATCACCCCCCCCCCTTTCGCCCCATTCAAAATAAAATAAGAAAAATTCAAACCTACACATATTTGGTATCGCCGCGGTCAGAATCGCCCGATCTATTAATAAAAAAAAGGATTAACCCGATCGCTAAATGGTGTAGCGAGAAAAAAATTAAAAACGCCATTATTACATTTTTTTGGTCACCGCAACATTGCATTAAAATTTAATAACAGGCGATCAAAAGAACGTATCTGCACCAAAATGGTATCAATAAAAACGTCAGCTCGGCACGCAAAAAATAAGCCCTCACCTGACCCCAGATCACGAAAAATGGAGACGCTACGAGTATCGGAAAATGGTGCAATGTTTTTTTGTTTTTCTTTTTAGCAAAGTTTGGAATTTTTTTTCACCACTTAGATAAAAGAGAACCTAGACATGTTTGGTGTCTATGAACTCGTACTGACCTGGAGAATCAGAATGGCAGGGTTAGTTTTGGCATTTAGTGAACCTAGTAAAAAGCCAAACAAAAAACAAGTGTGGGATTGCACTTTTTGCAATTTCACCGCACTTGGATTTTTTTTCCCGTTTTCTAGTACACGACATGGTAAAACCAATGATGTCATTCAAAAGTACAACTCGTCCCGCAAAAAATAAGCCCCCACATGGCCATATTGACGGAAAAATAAAAAAGTTATGGCTCTGGGAAGGAGGGGAGCGAACAACGAACACGGAAAATCCCAAGGTCATGAAGCGGTTAATACCACACACTAATACTAGTAAGCTTTTACTTACCCAACCCCAAGTCTCGACCTGCCTCCCTGCCATTGTCCACAGGGTTTTCTAAGCAGTCTGCAGCTTTGGCCTCACTACTACAGAGCATATGATCACTGCAATCAATCACAGGGTTCAGCGGTTTCATGACTATGACAATTGCTGTAGTCATGACACCACCGCCGCAGACTAAACAAAGGCAGAGGGATAGCAGTATAGAGGCAACTCTGGTCCTGTTGTAGGCAAGTAAAGCTTTTTTTTTTTTTTTTTATACAGGGAAATCCTATGGCATAATAAGAAATGCTCGAAAATCCCTTTATCCTAATTGGTGTAAAATTACAGGTCGAATCCTATGAACATCATACAGAAAATATAATATATTTCATTATGATCAAGGCACAAGGGTCAACTAAAACAGTACGAGGAGCAACACCACGATAGGTCCAATAAGTCAGAAGAGCAGGGAGCTTACTTTCAGCCTCTCGCAGCTTTTTCATTGCGTCCCCAAACCTCCCCTGTCCAATTAGGCTACAGGCAGCATTGTAGCACAGCTCGTACGTGGTCTCCTGCAAGCCAAGGTCTTCCTATAAAACAGAAAGCGAGGAAAGACCATGGCTGGATGTAACCTGCTAGCGTACCGTGTAATGACAATAATAAGGAATATTAAGCTGGTAAAGGCAGACACTTACAGGCTTGGTCTTCGACCACAGATTCATAGCAGCCACCACCGCAGACAGATTTGTTTGCCTTTCCTCATCATAATCATCTTGAGAATTTCTTATGAGATCTCGATAGACAGATAAGCATTCTTCATATCGTTCCAGCCTATAAAGCTTATATAAAAAAAAAAAAAAAAAAAAAAAAAAAGATTAACACTGTGGCTTGCAACAATTGGCTTCCCCTTCATGAGGCTCCATTTTTACAGTTTTGTCCAGGACTCAGTGTCATGTGCTTACATCCTTGTTGACTGAATACTTGTATCTGCGAGCGTGACAAAATCAGCACTTTCTGGACAGTCAAATATATATTTTTTTTAATGTACGGTATGTATATATGTATGTATGTAAGTACGTACGAATGAATGTATACATACACACACTGCTCAAAAAAATAAAGGGAACACTTAGGCTACGTTCACACTTTGCGGGTTTTGCCACGGATCCGCAGCGGATTTGACACTGCGGATCCGCAGCAGTTTTCCATGCAGGGTACAGTACAATGTTACCCTATGGAAAACAAAACCCGCTGTGCCCACGCTGCGGATTTCCGCGGAAAAAGCTGCGCGGCTTAATAACCAATTTTTATTATTTTTTACATTACTATTGATGCTGCATATTGCTGCATATGCAGCATCAATAGTATAGGCGGAAACCCGCAGCGGGAACCGCGGAACAAACCGCGATAAATCTGCAGGGATAACCGCAGCGGTTTTGCCCTGCAGATTTATCAATTCCGCTGCGGGATTAACCCGCAGAGCAGGCCGCAAAGTGTGAACGTGGCCTTAAACAACAGAGTATAACTCCAAGTAAATCAAACTTCTGTGAAATCTAACTGTCCACTTAGGAAGCAACACTGACAATCAATTTCACATGCTGTTGTGCAAATGGAATAGACAACAGATGGAAATTGGCAATTATCAAGACACCCTCAATAAAGGAGTGGTTCTGCAGGTGGGGACCACAGACCACATCTCAGTACCAATGCTTTCTGACTGATGTTTTGGTCACTTGAATGTTGGTTGTGCTTTCACACTCGTGGTAGCATGAGATGGACTCTACAATCCACACAAGTGGCTCAGGTAGTGCAGCTCATCCAGGATGGCACATCAATGCAAGCTGTGGCAAGAAGTTTTGCTATGTGTCAGTGTAGGGTCCAGAGGCTGGAGGCACTATCAGGAGACAGGCCAGTACACCAGGAGACGTGGAGGGGGCCGTAGGAGGGCAACAACCCAGCAGCAGGACCGCTACCGTAGCATTTGTTAAAGGAGGAAGAGGAGGAGCACTGCCAGAGTCCTGCAATGACCTCCAGCAGGCCACAAATGTGCATGTGTCTGCACAAACGGTTACAAACTAGACCTGAATCCGACTGAACACATCTGGGACATCATGTCTCACTCTATCCACCAATGTCACGTTGCACAACAGACTGTCCAAGAGTTGGCGGATGCTTTAGTCCAGGTCTGGGAGAAGATCCCTCAGTAGACCATCCGCCTCATCAGGAGCATGTCTAGGTGTTGTAGGGAGGTCATACAGGCACGTGGAGGCCACACACACTACTGAGCATCAATTCTTTGTCTTGAGGCATTTTCGCTGAAGTTTAATTAGCCTGCAATTTGATTTTCCACTTTGATTTTGAGCATCATTCCAACCCCAGACCTCTATGGGATATTAGTTGTGATTTACATTGACCACTTTTATGTTTTACTGTTCTCAACGCATTCCACTATATAATGAATAAAGATTTACAACTGGAATATTACATTCAGTGATAGCTAGGATGTGGGATTTTAGTGTTCCCATTATTTTTTTGAGAGAGATATACAAAACTCATATTGAAGTAATCCATGCATCCTTATAAGTATGGTAGTGGGTCTTGGTGGCTCCAGCATTTACAAGGTGGCCCAGATAACTTACCACTTGTCCATGAAGTTCGCTTAGTTTTTCTGTTTTTTCAGGTGCATTTTCAATTGTTTTCAATGAGCTCTCAATTTTATTCAGCCTGTATTCACAGTATGCCTTTTCAAAAGCAATGATGTCACTATAGAAAAACAGGAGGAAAAAATAAATCTTACATAGGACGCACAATACCTAATCTTGCAGCTGTTCTCCAATATGCTAATACGCTAAATTGTAGTTTAAGAGAGTAAGGGTAGGTGCACATAGTTAGTAAATGCTGCGGGTTGGACGTGGCGTACTCGTCCAGATGTTACAGCATAGTAGATAGGATTTAAAGAAATCCCATCTCCACTATGTGTGTACTGACACCCGCAGAGACTGACATGTGGCGCGTCTTCCCAGACTGCAGAATGTCTATTTAACTTGCAGAGACTCAAGTCTCCGCAAGATAAATTTCACTTGTACAATGTAATGGGAAGCAGTGATTCCACACCGTTCAATGAACACATGCGGAATCACCTGCGTTCAATAGCCAGCAGCACAGCGGACATGCGCTCGTCCAAAGCGCTGTCGATAACTGACCGTGTGCACATACCCTGAGAGAGTCAAACAAGCAGCTCCTCTGGGATGTTCAGTGTCACAATAATATAAATATGCCATATTATGAGTATACTTCTAGAAGGTTCCATGACACACACACCCCCACACAGCAGATTTGATCCCCCCTCCCCCCCCAGCTTTCCTCCTCACTGTGCCTGAGTGTAATCCTATACTCCTACCCATCCTTCAGGAATGTGTTAATTAGCAGAACTCAGCTCTTTTGTTTGCAGCCATGCGCTTTCTGGTTTGTGTGAGTTATTCAAGATGAAATAATTCGACCCTAGGTAGTGATAGAGGTATAAAAGTTACATATTCCGAAGGTCCACTGTTAGATGTATGACCCACTGAAATCTCTAGGATCCAAACCCAACGAAATTCAAGGAACGGATTTCTCCGTAAGCAGGTCATGTATCCACTTCGTGTATATACTTAAATGAACCCCCATGTCATGCTTAGCATAATGATAATTTTGTCTTTCTTCTACGAGGTTCACCCCAAGAGTTAGGGATAATAGCAGGATTTAATAATTTTCAAAAAGGGGAATATTCAGTGAGGTCAGAACAGGGGGAGTGGCTTGGTTTTGGGCACAGGTTTAAGAGATCATTTTGCACTAGATTTTGTCCAGGGAGCTAGCTGAGAGACGCTCTGTGATGCATTTTGATGTAGCGCCCCTCCCCCACACTGCATGGTCTGCCAGGAAATGAAATGAAGCAACTGTAAGTGCATTTTCATGTTTAATCCCTTTTATTTTGTAATTGCCTGTACATACGATAATGGTCTCCTTTTATAATATCTGTAATACACTTTAGTAAACACTGCCTAGCCTTTTTTTGGAGTAAGAGTTATAATATTTACTAGCGTTATTTTCCTTGCTCTAAAACTTACCCTATAGCCTCTGAACTAAGCCATTGCTACTGAGTGGGTTGGCTCCTGACTAGTGATGAGTGAATATACTCGTTACTCAAGATTTCCCCGAGAACGCTCGGGTGTCCTCCGAGTATTTGTAAGTACTCGGAGATTTAGTTTTCCTCACCTCAGCTGAATGATTTACATCTGTTAGCCAGCTTGATTACATGTGGGGATTCCCTAGCAACCAGGCAACCCCCACATGTACTCAGGCTGGCTAACAGATGTAAATCATTCCGCTGCAGCGATGAAAACTAAATCTCCGAGAACTAAAAAAAAAATACTTGGGAGGACACCCGAGCGTGCTCGGGAAATCTCGAGTAACAAGTATATTCACTACTCATGACCCGTTATTAAATAAGAAATAGGAGCTGCTGGCAGCGGAAGTGTCCTAAGCTTTTGGGGAAACTGGCAGCGACGGTCGGCGTGGATAATCATTTTTCCCGCAAGGCAGCCTTTCTGGCTACAAATTATCTCAGGTGCAGTTCCCTGTTTGACCTGAGGGTAAGGGGGGCGCCAGAGAGCTGCGAGTTCCAATCCGGAACTGGGAAGTGGGATATAAATAAATCCCCTTCAGAAAGGAACTGGGGGCAACCAAACAACCCCCTGTACATGACATACTGGTAGCAGCGGTGGGATAATCAAAAATATCTCCCCGTGATTCAGGATATTCAGTATCACATATGGACTTTAATTTAGAGGTCCATAGTCTGGCAACAGAGTACGCACAGGGTAGGTGTGAAGTACACTCAGCACATATCTACATTAAACCCGTGGACATGCCTCAAGTTTGTAAGAAAGTAATAATCTTTCAACCCCTTCCCACACTAGGATGTGAATAAATATCCTGGGAATAATCTTGGAAATGTGGAGGCAGCTCAGGAACCGATCTCCCTCCACATGTGGTAGATGTTGTATGTTACATAACCAACATCTGCGTCTAACTACTGAGTGGAGACAAGAAGAGATCTGGCTTTGGGTGTTAATCGTGTAGATGCTGCAATAAATCTCTGACAGTGTGATTTAAATGGTGTGGTTGTTGGTGGGACCACACACCAGCCATTGAGTTTCCTAACCCCTTTACAAAAAGGGCCCAATTCATCAAAGCTTTTACAACAGAATTCTGGAGTAAAAAGCTTTGAAAAAGTCACAAACTTTTGGCTCAACTCAAGAATGTGCTAAATGGTTGCGATATTTGTCTTTCTCAAGCCATATGTGGTGAGGTGCCCACAGAAGTTCCACATTATCTAGACCGGAGTGAACGGCACCACCTTGACGAATCGGGGGTAAATGGAGATTGTGAGGGTGCGCCAGTGCCTTACAACTCTTAACTGTGATCTAGATAACAGGTATTATGTAGCCAATCGAACATCTGCTTCCCCATACAAGTCAGGTTGTAAATTTCAGCGATTGGATTAAGACCTTCTTGGTCAACATCTGCTCTGCTGGTGACAGTCTAGATCTTTCACCGGACTATAAAAAAATGTTGATAAGGCCAAGATGATCACTTTTACATCTTCGGGTTTTAATAATATTGGAATGACTCTAAGGAGATACAGTAATTAAGAAAAGCTCATTGTTTTTCCTAGGTGAATGCTGCATGTTAGGGTACCGTTACACAAAACGATTTACCAACGATCACGACCAGCGATACGACCTGGCCGTGATCGTTGGTAAGTCGTTGTGTGGTCGCTGGGGAGCTGTCACACAGACAGCTCTCCAGCGACCAACGATGCCGAAGTCCCCGGGTAACCATCGGGTTACTAAGCGCAGGGCCGCGCATAGTAACCCGATGTTTACCCTGGTTACCATCGTAAATGTGAAAAAAAAAAAAAACTTACATACTCACATTCCGGTGTCCGTCAGGTCCCTAGCCGTCTGCTTCCTGCACTGACTGAGTGCCGGCCGTAAAGTGAAAGCAGAGCACAGCAGTGACGTCACCGCTGTGCTCTGCTTTTACTTTCTGGCCGGCCATCCTCGCCTAGGTTGTATTTTTTGTAGCACCAGTTCTTTGGAGGTATTATGCGGTTCCATCACAGAAAATGAAACAATGTGGCAATATCTTCAACAGGCTCTGAAGAATATATAGCCCAGGCATATACAAATCAGTCACTGTAAAAATAAGGTGCGCAATATCAAGAGCCTGGCGGCATTTTTAACCCCTTCATGACCTTGGGATTTTCCGTTTTTCCATGTTCGTTTTTCACTCCCCTCCTTCCCAGAGCCATAACTTTTTTATTTTTCCGTCAATTTGGCCATGTGAGGGCTTATTTTTTGCGGGACGAGTTGTACTTTTGAACGACATCATTGGTTTTATTTAGCATGTCGTGTACTAGAAAACGGGAAAAAAATTCCAAGTGCAGTGAAATTGCAAAAAAAGTGCAATCTCACAACGGTTTTTTGTTTGGCTTTTTTGGTACGTTCACTAAATGCTAAAACTGACCTGCCACTATGATTCTCCAGGTCATTACAAGTTCATAGACACCTAACATGACTATGTTAGTTTTTACCTAAGTGGTGAAAAAAAATTCCAAACTTTGCTTAAAAAAAAAAAAAAAAAATTGCGCCATTTTCCGATACTCGTAGCGTCTCCATTTTTCAGGATCTGGGGTCGGTTGAGGGCTCATTTTTTGCGTGCCGAGCTGACGTTTTTAATGATAGCATTTTGGTGCAGATACGTTCTTTTGATCGCCCGTTATTGCACTTTAATGCAATGTCGCGGCGACCAAAAAAACTTAATTCTGGCGTTTCTAATTTTTTTCTCGCTACGCCGTTTAGCGATCAGGTTAATGCTTTTTTTTTTTATTGATAGATCGGGCGATTCTGAACGCGGCAATACCAAATATGTGTAGGTGTGATTTTTTTTTTTTTTTTTATTTATTTTGATTGGAGCGAAAGGGGGGGGGGGATTTAAACTTTTAATTTTTTTTTTTTTTTTTACTTTTGCCATGCTTCAATAGCCTCCACGGGAGGCTAGAAGCAGGCACAGCACGATCGGCTCTGCTACATAGCAGCAATCTGCTGTTCGCTGCTATGTAGCAGAAAATCAGGTGTGCTGTGAGCGCCGACCACAGGGTGGCGCTCACAGCTGCCGGAGATCAGTAACCATAGAGGTCTCAAGGTCTCAAGGTTACTATTCTGAAGCATCGCCGACCTCCGATCATGTGACGGGGGTCGGCGATGCCATCATTTCCGGCCGCCCGGCCGGATGCGGTAGTTAAATGCCGCTGTCTGCGTTTGACAGCGGCATTTAACTAGTTAATAGGCGCGGGCGGATCGCGATTCTATTACAGGCACATGTCAGCTGTTCAAAACAGCTGACATGTACTGGCTTTGATGCGGGCTCACTGCCGGAGCCAGCATCAAAGCAGCGGGGCTTCTGACCTCGGACGTACTATCCCATCCGAGGTCAGAAAGGGGTTAAGGTATATCTCCCTATTTTTTCTTTTATGATTTATTCAAGCACAAGCAGTTGGGCACTTTAACCCCTTCATGACCCAGCCTATTTTGACCTTAATGACCTGGCCATTTTTTGCAATTCTGACCAGTGTCCCTTTATGAGGAAATAACTCAGGATTGCTTCAACGGATCCTAGCGATTCTGAGATGGTTTTTGGTGACATATTGGGCTTTGTGATAGTAGTAAATTTAGGTTGATAATTTTTGCGTTTATTTGTGAAAAAAACAGAAATTTGGCGAAAATTTTGAAAATTTTGCAATTTTCACATTTAGAATTTTCATTCTGTTAAACCAGAGAGTTATTTTAACACAAAATAGTTAATAAATAACATTACCCACATGTCTACTTTACATCAGCACAATTTTGGAAACATTTTTTTTTGCTAGGAAGTTATAAGGGTTAAAATTTGACCAGCGATTTCTCATTTTTACAACAAAATTTACAAAACCATTTTTTTAGGGACCATCTCACATTTGAAGTTGGTTTGAGGGGTCTATATGGATGAAAATACCCAAAAGTGACACCATTCTAAAAACTGCACCGCTCAAGGTGCTCAAAACCACATTCAAGAAGTTTATTAACCCTTCAGGTGCTTCACAGAAGTAACATGGAAGGAAAAAATGAACATTTAACTTTTTAGTCACAAAAATTATCTTTTAATAACAATTTTTTTATTTTCCCAAGGGTAAAAGGAGAAACTGGACCCCGAAAGTTATTGTACAATTTGTCCTGAGTACGCCAATACCCCATATGTGGGGGGGGAACCACTGTTTGGGCGCACGACAGGGCTCGGAAGGGAAGGAGCGCCATTTGACTTTTTGAATGAAAAATGGGCTCCAATCTTTAGCGGACATCATGTAGTGTTAGGAGAGCCCCTGTGTGCCTAAACATTGGAGCTCCCCCACAAGTGATCCCATTTTGGAAACTAGACCCCCCAAGGAACTTATCTAGATGCATAGTGAGCACTTTGAACACCCAGGTGCTTCACAAATTGATCTGTAAAAATGAAAAGCGTAGTTACTCACAGATTGTTACAGTGTTTCTCAGAGCCCATGACAGCACCACCAGAGAGAGGGGATCCGCCCTTCAGGGACAGGAAACCTACAGGATAAAAGGGCGGTACCTCTCCCCTGCATCAGTTTTGTTTACAGAGCATCGGAGGTCCTCCAGGTTAGGCACAACAAAAAATATACAACTTTATCATATTGCTTAACAAGTGAACACCATGTCTACATAGAAAAAACACATTTCATACAAAAGAATGTGCTCACCGCACACGTGATGGGGGGGGGGGGGGGAGGGAATAAGCAGGTGCTGTCATGGGCTCTGAGAAACACAGTTATCGGTGAGTAACTACGCTTTTCTCAGTCCCCCATGACAGCACCACCAGAGAGAATTGAAGAGATTGTTGCTTAGGGAGGGACCACAGCCTGCTGAACCCTTCTTCCGAAGGTTAAGTCAGATGAAGAGGCTAGGTCTAAGCGGTAGTGTCTAAAAAAGTTTGAAGGTGAAGACGATGACCAGGTGGCCACCTTACAAATTTGATCTAATGGTACCTCCGACCTTTCGGCCCAGGAGGTTGCCATAGCCCTTGTAGAATGGACCTTCAGACCCTCTGGAACGGCGTTCCCGGTGGACGAGTACGCCAAGGGTATCGCATCTGTTATCCAATGTGCTATAGTGCCTTTAGAGGCTCTGAGTCCTCTCCTGGGTCCCTGGAAGCACATAAGAGACCCTTCCTATGCTGCTGAGTGGAATTTAGATACTGAACTAGACACCTTCTCACATCTAATGTGTGGAACTTTTCTTAATTCTTATTTCTAGGGTCTGGAGAGAAGGAAGGATTATTTCCTAAGACCTATGGAATGTGGACGCTACTTTTGGTAGATAGGCAGGGTCTGTTTTTAGCAAAACCTTATAGTCCAGGATTTGTGTAAAGGGAGGGTTTGCAGATCACTTATTCTGCGGGCCGATGTTAGGGCTATCAGGAGGACAGTTTTAAATGATAGAATCTTAAGAGGTGTTGATTCTATAGGCTCAAACGGAGATTCTGCTAAAGCTGACAAGACTAGATTCAAATCCCAGGTTGGTAGTCTATGTATAGTTACTGGTTTAGACCTTGTGGCTGGTCTGACAAACCGTATTACCCAAGGGTTGGCCGCTATGTTTTCACAGTACAATGCTCCTAGGGCTGCTATCTGTATTTTTAAAGTACTTACTGAAAGGCCTAGATCTAAACCTTTTTGTAGAAATTCTAATATTTCAGCAACTGGGACCCCGTGTTGTAACCTTACCCCGGAGGTAAACAAAAATTTTTTCCAGATTTTGCCATAGATTTTTGTGGTCACAGGCTGTCTACTTTTCATTAGTGTAGAAACTAACTTGTCAGAAAAACCTCTTTCCTTCAATAGTGACCTCTCAAATTCCACGCTGTCAGGTGGAGATTCTCTGACTGAGGGTGGAACACCGGTCCCTGAGACAGGAGGTCCGGAAGATCCAGAAGAACCCAGGGATCGGAGACAGATAGCATCCTCAGTCAGGAGAACCAGGCCCTTTTGGGCCAGAAGGGGGCTATTAGGATGAGCCTGGACCTGTTCTGCCTGACTTTTCGCAGAACTGCTGGGATGAGGATAGTAGGAGGAAATGCATACGCTAGGCTCTGTGTCCAAGGAATAGTGAATGCTTCTTCAGCCTGAGGGTTCCCCCTGGGGTCTAGGGAACAAAAGGTTTTCACCTTTCTGTTGAGCATGTTGGCAAAGAGGTCTATTACAGAGATTCCCCATAGATCTGTAATTTTGTCAAAGATGTCCTGATTTAGAGACCATTTAATTGGGTACGGCTCAGGAAGTCCGCTTTCTGGTTCTCGACTCCTTTTATATGTAGGGCCGAAAGGGATAGGAAGTTGTTCTGTACTAGGCTGAAAATTTCGGAGGTGGTTTTCATTAGTGTTTGAGACCTGGTCCCACCCTGGTGGTTTAGGTAGGCTATCACTATTCTGTTGTCCAAAAATACTCAGACATGATGCCCTTGTAATTTGTCTAGGAAAAACAGTAGTGCGTGACTCACTGCCCACAGTTCTTGTTGGTTTCAGGAAGCCCCAAGTTCCTGACTTGTCCATACCCCCTGAGTGACCCTGTTGTCTAGATGAGCTCTCCACCCTGTGGGACTTGCGTCTGTGGTAACTATCCGAGATACCTCTATCACCCAGGGGATCCCTTTTGACAGGTCATTGGGATTCATCCACCAAGCTGGGGAATGTATAGTGGCTACATTTAGGGTCATGTGACCTTCTAACCATCCCCTTAGCATAATCTGGTTTCTCAGAACTTGCGTGGCTTGCGGGTACAGATTTTCCCGGCCTGGGAGGTAGATACAGCTCTCCGGAGTACCTGGGAGTCGGGTTTATTTGAATGTTCCTCCATTTTGATTGAGATGTTGTTGGAACACGATCAGGCCCTTATTACTCAATTGAAGGAGGAGATCAGGCTCAAGGAGCAGAGGTTGGATACTTTTGATAAACAGGGGCAAGTTGCCCCTTTTAAAGAACGTTTGAAAACCACTATTGATTCGTTCGAGAAGGACGTGCTTAAAGGGAAGAAGCGTAAATTTCAACGTGATCAAACCGATTTTGACAACCAGAGAGCGTACAAATGGACACATCGTGGTAACGCTAGGAAGATGCCTGCACCCACAGTGGAGGAACAGGCACGAGTTGAACATGTGGACCCTGCTTCAAGTGATGTTTTTTTATCATCCGACATGAGCGATCAGGAAGGCGCCACAGAAGGGGTAGGTGCAAGCCATGCAAACGGAAGATCCAAGGCACGGAGCTATCAGGACTGGTCTCCGAACCACAGACAATATCCCAGGAGGAACAACAGGTGGTTTTAGAGCCTGTGACTGAGCAAGGTGTGGACGCAGAGTCGGGTAGGTTGCAGATTATTAATTTGTCCTCCTATCCCTTGTCACCTGGGGAGGTTTCGGTACTCTCTAAGGGGCTTTCCTTTTCACCCACTAATCCCTTGAATAAGTTCGAGCTCACTAAAGACCTATATCTCTTTTGTAGGCAGTTGACATTTAAACTTCTTTATCACAAGCCATCAGTAATAGACACACTGCCGAATGAAGACAGGCAAACGTTCCAGGACCTTCTGGAGGAGAACGAAAGGGGACCTGGTGAGTTTAAAAGATTCACGGGGCGCATACCTTCGCAAGCCACGCCGTCTTTCTCCCTTTTTCCGATGGTTCAGATATTTTTCGACACTGAGTAAGGATATACGTAACCTTAGATTGAGGAGTAGGGGTTTGGATAACCTCTCAAGGGAAGAAAGACGTTGCCTCCGACATCTTAGGAAGCAAGATTCCTTTATGCATCGGAAGCTAAACGCCAACTTTCTAACCATTCTCATTATCAGGTCCTCCCATCGGATCCAACGGAGGTCTTCAAGGGACAATTGGATCGCTTGACTCGGACTGCATTCAATATGGGGATTATTAACAAGAAGGAGAAGGGATTTTTGACAACTGATATGCCCAGAGTGCCAACCTTCTACAGGCTTCCTAAGGTGCATAAGCGCCTTGATAACCCTCCAGGTAGGCCAATTATATCAGGGATAGGAGGACTTTTTGAAAGGCCTTGCACCTACCTTGACTTCTTTTTGCAACCGATTGTCTACTCTCTAGGTTCCTACATCAGGGACTCCATGCATCTCATCGAGCAAATAAGTGACCTTGTATTGCCAGCCAACACCCTCATTGTGACGCTGGACGTCAAATCCCTTTATACCAGCATTGAGCATTGTCTGGGGATTGGAGCAGTGACATTCTTTTTGGATCGTGAAACAAGAAGAAATAGGGACCATGATTCCTTCCTCCTGGACCTCTTGAAATTGGTGCTCGAGAAAAATATTTTGTCTTTGACCGCACTTACTATAGGCAAGCGGCGGGCACCGCAATGGGCGCGAAATGCGCGCCCGCAAACTTGTTTATGGGGTGGTGGGAGGAGGAACATGTCTATAAGCTTCAGCCCTTTCAGGAATTTATACCTAAATGGTATAGATTCATAGACGATGTTTTATTTTTGTAGACCGGTACCCTCGATGACTGTAACCGTTTTATCACCCAGCTTAACGATAATTCTTGGGGGATCAAATTGACCTCGAACAGCTCTATTACCATGGTGGATTTCCTTGATCTGAAAATTTCTATTAGAGGAAACGGCTTGGTCACGAGTTTACATCGTAAGAAAACGGCTACAAACAGCTTGCTTCATTATACAAGTGCACATCCGGCCAATTTACAGAACAGTATACCAAAGGGGCAGTTTCTCAGAGTCAGGAGAAATTGCACCACTTTGCCCAATTTCCAGGAAGAATCGCGAAGGCTGACGGAGAGATTTTGGGCCAGGGGGTATCCCCGTAAAGTTATATCCCAGGCATACCAGCATTCTCAGCAGGTGACAAGGGAAGCCACACTCAAGCCTAGAAATAGGCCTCCAGTACGGACCATTAACCTGGTTACCACATACCATAATCAGTGGCATGAAGTGTATTCTATTCTGAAAAAGAGCTGGGACATTTTGCTATCAGAACCTAAGCTTTCGTCGTGGCTTTCCAACACTCCCAGAATGGTGGCCAGATCTCGCAATTTAAGGGACGAGCCACTTCAGACGTGCTACCACAAGGACGGGGACAGGCAGTGATGTCCACGGTTCCTACCCCTGTGGTGCAACATCTGTTGCTATGTGATTGCTGACAGTGGGGTATTTTTTCCACGCAGCCCAGAGAGAATCCAGGTGCCTGGTTACTTTCATTGCCGTACAAGGAACCTTGTCTATGCCTTGATTTGCAGCTGTCCGAAGCTTTATATCGGGTACACTACGCAGGAACTCAGATGCCGGACGCAGCAGCATCTTTCTAGCATCAACATGGCCCAGAAGGACTCCGAGAAGGGTAAGAAGTTGTCTTCAGTGGCTGCACATTTTTTACACCACCATGGGGGGTCATCAAGGGGGCTAAGGGTTATGGGCTTGGAGGTGGTTAAAATGGACATTAGGGGTGGGAGTATAGAGCCCGAGCTCCTGAGGAGGGAATCCAAGTGGATTTATAATCTTAGTAGCTTGGCCCCGGCGGGCATGAACGAGGAACTCCTTTATACGGGTTTCTACAAGCAAATATGAGGCACAGGCTGCCCCTGCCTCTCTACCCATGTTTTTCTCTCCCTCATTTGTACTTACTTTTATGTGTTTTCTATCTCCCCCTTCTATATCCCTTGGACACCCTGTTCATACTGCTTAACCCTCTTAGGTGGGATATGAAGAAGCCCTCTGCATCCCTATAACTGCTGACCTCATGTATGCTGGAACATTGGATTCATCTATGTCTTGCTTGGCTGTTTGCTGAGACCTGCGTCTGCTGCCAGTTATGCCATATGTTGAGCACCTTTGAGTGCCTGTTTTTTCCTGGTTGCCTTTAGGATTCTTTATCATGTTTGCCTTTATTGGGGATATCAATAAATGTGTGCATACTATTGGAGTTGTAGGTCGTATCTGGCTCAGTGTCGAGGAGGGCCTACTCTCATTTAGTCCTAGGCAGTTTACGCGTGTCCTTCGTGTTACTCTAATAATGAATTGCCGCTAGCTAGTGATGCTGGTATAATTGGCCTCTGACACGATTATCCCCGAAATCCGGGATGTATTTCCCTGACCTCATATGTGCTCTTTGGCCTTCTTCTAATAGTAAAAACCACAACAGGAGGAAAAAAAAAGAGGAAAAAACCTCCACTATTCTAGAAAAAACACCACAGAAAAACAGGCAAAGGTGCTTACCTGTCTAGGCCTCAAATCAAATGCACTCTCATGGTGCAGTGGGCCCCAAGTAAAGAAGGCGACTACACAGGTGTGATAATACCAAATGAGACAGCCAGCCTACAATCAGGGATTGGCCGCTGGGCACACCAGTGCAAATAATAATCTGCAGCAATGTTCACACAGAGTATGCACAGCAACTGGATCCTAGCCTATTAGTAACGCCATGTGGCGGGCTGACCAGTGCTAACTGTAATGCGTCCTGTGTGAACAGAGGCCACAACTTACAAAGCCATCAGGGCCCAACTGCACCTCAAAAAGTAAAAGTAAAAAAAGTGCACAAGAACATATCGAAAAATGTAAGGTATTAGTTAATATTACAGCAAAAACCACAACAGGAGGAAAAAAAAGAGGAAAAAACCTCCACTATTCTAGAAAAAACACCACAGAAAAACAGACAAAGGTGCTTACCTGTCTAGGCCTCAAATCAAATGCACTCTCATGGTGCAGTGGGCCCCAAGTAAAGATGGCGACTACACAGGTGTGATAATACCAAATGCCATCTTTACTTGGGGCCCACTGCACCATGAGAGTGCATTTGATTTGAGGCCTAGACAGGTAAGCACCTTTGTCTGTTTTTCTGTGGTGTTTTTTCTAGAATAGTGGAGGTTTTTTCCTCTTTTTTTTCCTCCTGTTGTGGTTTTTGCTGTTAGACTAGGACTGGCAAGCGTGAGGACCCGTGACGTGGGTTGCCAGCTTATGTATTGTGGCCATAATATTAACTAATACCTTACATTTTTCAATATGTTCTTGTGCACTTTTTTTACTTTTACTTTTTGAGGTGCAGTTGGGCCCTGATGGCTTTGTAAGTTGTGGCCTCTGTTCACACAGGACGCATTACAGTTAGCACTGGTCAGCCCGCCACATGGCGTTACTAATAGGCTAGGATCCAGTTGCTGTGCATACTCTGTGTGAACATTGCTGCAGATTATTATTTGCACTGGTGTGCCCAGCGGCCAATCCCTGATTGTAGGCTGGCTGTCTCATTTGGTATTATCACACCTGTGTAGTCGCCATCTTTACTTGGGGCCCACTGCACCATGAGAGTGCATTTGATTTGAGGCCTAGACAGGTAAGCACCTTTGGCTGTTTTTCTGTGGTGTTTTTTCTTCTAATAGTAGTATCTGGTATCCTAATCTGGTTTAGGGCCCTTTACCATTTCTTATACTCAGATTTCATTTATGGCAACCCATATACCGTAGATACTATTCTGGCTTGGCCACAGTGTACAGTACTGGACACTTGTCAATAACTGTTCTCTTTGACCTTAGCTTATGGTTTGTGTGTTTTTCTTTTTCTTTGTTTTAGACATTCGTATCTTACCTAATGCTACTCTGGGAGCGAGTCGATTGTATGATACTAGGTTCCCTATCATAGGGGAACTTCTAATGAACCTGAGGGATTACATCCTTGGTAATCCTTTATGTTATGATCCGGTGACCTTGGAGCCGCATGGGACTTTCTCTGGAGTAGGTGGAACCTGTACTGACCGCAATCCCTAAACTGACACCGCAAATAGAAGTAGCCGTGGGGTGTACCTAACACATCCTAGACACCTCGACACAGCCGGAGGACTAAATACCCCTATAGATGGAAATGGGAATTCTATCTTGCCTCAGAGCAGAACCCCAAAGGATAGGCAGCCCCCCACAAATATTGACTGTGAGTATAAGAGGGAAGACACACACAGGCAGAAAACAGGATTTAGCAAAAGAGGCCACTCTGGCTAAATAGAAAAGGATAGGACAGAATACTAAGCGGTCAGTATTAAAACCCTAAAAATATCCACAGCAGATAATACAAAAATTCCACCATCTAACTAAAGACATGGAATGTATATCTGCATCTCCTGAGAATCCAAATTGACTGAAAAAATCCAAACACAGTCTAAGCTGGACAAGGAAAAACAATGAATAGCACTGAATTGAAAAGCACACTGCATGTGTGCTGCAGAAACAAAAACCAGACACTTTTCTTTGCTGACTTGGCAGCAGGGCAGGAGGAACCAGACAGAGATGCAAAACCTCCAAGAACAATGGACAACTGGCAATGACTAATGAATCCTGCACACCTAAATACCCCAGTCAGAGCTGCAATCAGCAGGGACACCTGCCCAGGATTGCAACCCAGGGACAACTGCATTGCCACCAACAAACACCGGAGGGAACCCAAGAGCAGAATTCACAACAGTACCCCCCCCCCCCTTGAGGAGGGGGTACCGAACCCTCACTAGAGCCCCCAGGCCAATCAGGACGAGCCAGATGAAAGGCACGGACCAAATCAGCAGCATGGACATCAGAGGCAAAAACCCAAGAATTATCCTCCTGGCCATAACCCTTCCATTTGACAAGGTACTGAAGCCTCCGCCTCGAAAAGCGAGAATCCAAAATCTTCTCAACCACATACTCCAACTCCCCATCAACCAACACAGGGGCCGGAGGATCAACAGAGGGAACAACGGGCACCACATATTTCCGCAATAAAGGTCTATTGAAGACATTATGGATAGCAAAAGAGGCCGGAAGGGCCAATCGAAAAGACACCGGATTAATAATCTCAGAAATCCTATAAGGATCAATAAACCGAGGCTTAAACTTAAGGGAAGAAACCTTCATAGGAACATGACGGGAAGACAGCCAGACCAGATCCCCAACCCGAAGCCGGGAACCAACACACCGACGACGGTTAGCAAAATGTTGAGCCTCCTCCTGAGAACACCAAATTGTCCGCCACATGAGCCCAAATCTGCTGCAACCTGTCAACCACAGAATCCACACCAGGACAGTCAGAAGGCTCAACCTGCCCCGAAGAAAAAACGAGGATGAAAACCAAAATTACAAAAGAAGGGCGAAACCAAAGTAGCCAAACTGGCCCGATTATTAAGGGCAAACTCGGCCAATGGCAAGAAAGCCACCCAATCATCCTGATCAGCAGACACAAAGCATCTCAAATAAGTTTCCAAAGTCTGGCCATTTGTCTGAGGATGGAATGCGGAAGAAAAAGACAAATCAATGCCCAGCCTAGCACAAAAGGCCCGCCAAAACCTAGAAACAAACTGGTAACCTCTATCGGACACAATATTCTCCGGAATACCATGCAAACGAACCACATGCTGAAAAAACAACGGAACAAAATCAGAAGAGGAAGGCAATTTAGGCAAAGGCACCAAATGAACCATCTTAGAGAACCGGTCACAAACAACCCAGATAACCGACATCCTCTGGGAAACCGGAAGATCAGAAATAAAATCCATAGAAATATGCGTCCAGGGCCTCTCAGGGACCGGCAAAGGCAAAAGCAACCCACTAGCACGGGAACAACAAGGCTTGGCCCGCGCACAAGTCCCACAGGACTGCACAAAAGAACGCACATCACGTGACAAAGAAGGCCACCAAAAGGATCTACCAACCAAATCTCTAGTACCAAAAATACCAGGATGGCCAGCCAACACAGAACAATGAGCCTCAGAAATCACTCTACTAGTCCATCTATCAGGAACAAACAGTTTCCCCACTGGACAGCGGTCAGGTTTGTCAGCCTGAAATTCCTGAAGAACCCGTCGTAAATCAGGAGAAATGGCAGAAAGGACCACCCCTTCTTTCAGAATGCCGACCGGTTCAAGGACCTCAGGAGAATCAGGCAAAAAACTCCTAGAGAGGGCATCAGCCTTGATATTCTTAGAACCCGGAAGATATGAGACCACAAAATCAAAACGGGAAAAGAACAAGGACCATCGAGCCTGTCTAGGATTCAGCCGTCTGGCAGACTCGAGGTAAATCAGATTTTTATGATCGGTCAAGACCACAATACGGTGCTTAGCTCCCTCAAGCCAATGTCACCACTCCTCAAACGCCCACTTCATAGCCAACAACTCCCGATTGCCGACATCATAATTGCGTTCAGCAGCCGAAAACTTACGGGAAAAGAAGGCACACGGTTTCATCAAGGAACCAACAGAATCCCTCTGAGACAAAACGGCCCCTGCCCCAATCTCAGAAGCGTCAACCTCAACCTGAAACGGAAGAGAAACATCCGGTTGACGCAACACCGGGGCAGAAGTAAATCGGCGTTTAAGCTCCTGAAAGGCAGAGACAGCCGCAGAGGACCAATTCGTTACATCAGCGCCCTTCTTCGTCAAATCGGTCAAGGGTTTAACCACACTGGAGAAGTTAGCAATGAAACGGCGATAAAAATTAGCAAAGCCCAAAAATTTCTGAAGGCTCTTCACGGATGTGGGTTGAATCCAATCATGAATGGCCTGAACCTTAACCGGATCCATCTCTATAGATGAGGAGAAAAAAATGAAGCCCAAAAAAGAAACCTTCTGCACTCCAAAGAGACACTTAGACCCCTTCACGAACAAAGCATTATCACGAAGGATCTGAAATACCATCCTGACCTGTTCCACATGAGACTCCCAATCATCGGAAAAAATTAAAATGTCATCCAAATATACAATCATGAATTTATCAAGATAAGTCCGGAAGATATCGTGCATGAAGGACTGAAAAACAGATGGAGCATTAGAGAGCCCGAATGGCATCACAAGGTATTCAAAATGGCCTTCGGGCGTATTAAACGCAGTTTTCCATTCATCACCCTGCTTAATACGAACAAGATTATATGCCCCCCGAAGGTCAATCTTCGTGAACCAACTAGCCCCCTTAATCCTAGCAAACAAATCGGAAAGCAGAGGCAAAGGGTATTGAAACTTGACCGTGATCTTATTCAAGAGGCGATAATCAATACAGGGTCTCAAGGAGCCATCCTTCTTAGCAACAAAAAAAAAAATCCCGCTCCCAACGGTGAAGAAGATGGCCGAATATGCCCTTTCTCCAAAGACTCCTTAACATAACTCCGCATGGCGGTATGTTCAGGCACAGACAGGTTGAAAAGTCGGCCCTTAGGAAACTTACAGCCTGGAATCAAGTCAATCGCACAATCACAGTCCCTATGCGGTGGAAGGGAACTGGACTTGGGCTCATCGAATACATCCTGAAAATCAGACAAAAACTCTGGAATTTCAGAAGAGGAAGAAGAGGAGATTGACATCAAAGGAACACCATTATGAACCCCCTGGCAACCCCAACTAGTCACAGACATAGACTTCCAATCCAACACAGGATTATGTACCTACAACCATGGAAAACCCAGCACGATAGCATCATGCAAATTATGCAACACCAGAAAACGACAATCTTCCTGATGGGCTGGCGCCATGCACATGGTCACCTGTGTCCAAAACTGGGGCTTATTTTTAGCCAAAGGTGTAGCATCAATGCCCCTTAAAGGAATAGGGTTCTGCAAAGACTGCAAGGGGAAACCACAACGCCTGGCAAACTCAAAGTCCATTAAGTTCAAGGCGGCGCCTGAATCCACAAACGCCATGACAGAAAATGATGACAATGAGCAGATCAAGGACACAGATAACAGAAATTTAGGTTGTACAGTACTGATGGTAATTGAACTAGCGATCCTCTTTGTACGCTTAGGGCAGACTGAAATGACATGAGAAGCATCGCCACAATAAAAACACAACCTATTCTGATGTCTGAATCCTTGTTGTTCCGTTCTAGACAGAATCCTATCACACTGCATTGGCTCAGGCATCTGCTCTGAGGACAACGCCACAGCGCGCACAGTTCTGCGCTCCCACAAGCGCCGATCAATCTGAATGGCCAGAGACATAGAATCACTCAGACCGAAAGGCGTGGGAAACCCCACCATAACATCTTTAACGGATTCAGAAAGACCCTTTCTGAAAATTGCCGCCAAAGCATCATCATTCCATTTAGTCAACACAGACCATTTTCTAAATTTCTGACAATACAATTCTGCCGCTTCTTGACCCTGAAACAGGGCCAACAAGGTCTTCTCAGCTTGATCCACATAATTTGGTTCATCATATAATAATCCTAAAGCCTGAAAAAAGGCATCTACATTAAGCAAGGCCGGATTCCCAGATTCCAGGGAAAATGCCCAATCCTGAAGATCGCCACGCAGCAGCGATATGACAATTTTAACCTGCTGAATGGAATCACCAGAGGATCGAGCTCTCAGAGCAAAAAACAGTTTACAGTTGTTTTTAAAACTCAATAATTTGGACCTGTCCCCAAAAAACAAATCAGGAGTAGGAATCTTCGGCTCTAAAACCGGAGTCTGAACAATATAATCAGAAATACCCTGTACCCTAGCAGCAAGCTGGTCTACACGAGAAGCTAATTCCTGAACATCCATGCTAGCACAAGACTCCTCAGCCACCCAGAGAAAAAGAGGGAAGGAAAGACAAAGCAGGCTACAGAAAAAAAAAAATGGCTCAACACCTTTCTTCCCTTCTTCTGAGATGCATTTAACTCATTGTTGGCCAGTTGTACTGTTATGATCCGGTGACCTTGGAGCCGCATGGGAATTTCTCTGGAGTAGGTGGAACCTGTACTGACCGCAATCCCTAAACTGACACCGCAACTAGAAGTAGCCGTGGGGTGTACCTAACACATCCTAGACACCTCGACACAGTCGGAGGACTAAATACCCCTATAGATGGAAATGGGAATTCTATCTTGCCTCAGAGCAGAACCCCAAAGGATAGGCAGCCCCCCACAAATATTGACTGTGAGTATAAGAGGGAAGACACACACAGGCAGAAAACAGGATTTAGCAAAAGAGGCCACTCTAGCTAAATAGAAAAGGTTAGGATAGAATACTAAGCGGTCAGTATTAAAACCATAAAAATATCCACAGCAGATAATACAAAAATTCCACCATCTAACTAAAAACATGGAATGTATATCTGCATCTCCTGAGAATCCAACTTGACTGAAAAAATCCAAACACAGTCTAAGCTGGACAAGGAAAAACAATGAATAGCACTGAATTGTAAAGCACACTGCATGTGTGCTGCAGAAACAAAAACCAGACACTTATCTTTGCTGACTTGGCAGCAGGGCAGGAGGAACCAGACAGAGATGCAAAACCTCCAAGAACAATGGACAACTGGCAATGACTAATGAATCCTGCACACCTAAATACCCCAGTCAGAGCTGCAATCAGCAGGGACACCTGCCCAGTAGTGCAACCCAGGGACAACTGCTTTACCACCAACAACCACCGGAGGGAACCCAAAAGCAGAATTCACAACACCTTTAATATGTTCTGCGCTTCATACTTATAGTTTGGATAGCACAATAGAAGTATTTCTTGTGCCTTTATCCTAAGTTCATCGTCTCAGGCCTAAACTTCTCTAATTGGTAAATGGCGCTACTCTGGAGTCTGCGTCCTTTATTTTACTTTCCTGTGCGTGTGCCTATGGTATGTGCGTCCGTGTAGGGTTAATGCGATAAGTCTACCACACTGCGTAGGTGCATATTACACGTAGTGTAGGCGTATCCTTTGATCATACTCCTTTGGTTGGTAAATGGCGCCGTTTTGGCTTCTGCATCTTTAAGTGTATCTTTTTGTGCCCTCGCCCACATATTTTGGGCACCTTTGTATGGCATTACAAATAGAGGTCTATGCGGCGAATCTACCGCATTGTGTAGGCGCAGACTGCCCGATCCCTTGACTCTTGGGAACGTGTCTGCGCAGGCGCATTTCCGGTTTACTCCGACGTTATTGTCTCCATGACAACTCACATGCCGACATTGTATACATCATGGTGTCGGCAACACAGCAGCAGTATTATACTGCGCAAGCGCCTGACTCCTGGTGGTGCATTCGCGCAGGCGCACCTCATTGCTACTCTGTCGTCTCTGCTCCTATGGCAGCTCTCCAGCTGGGACTACACTCAGTACAGCCTCGGCAACATGGCGGTAACACACTGCGCAAGCGCGGTGGGGCCAGGTTTCTTACCCGGAAATGTATGCCGGTCTCTACACACCCCCAGGGAGCTGCACGCCAATGCTTCTTCACAGGTGAGCTTTATTATACTTCATTATATGGCTACATAAGAGCGAGCATAGATCGCTTACTTCACATTTCCCCTGATGAAGACGCTCTTGTAGCGTCGATACACATGGGGCTCAGGTCCCCCCCAGCACTTGAACCTTATATCTTGCCTTATGGCTTTCTTGAGCCGATCGTCCGCCTTGCTCCTGGTATCTTAGGTGATATATTGCTATTCTACCTGATGATTTTTTTACTTATGTGGGGCATACCTTGGCTTATATATGGTCATTTGGTCCCCAGGCTCTTAGGGTACATCTTATTTGATGTTATGGTTTATATAGCATAAGTAGGACTGTATTTTGAATTTCCTTCTTGTACATTCACTTCACGCTAATAGGGGATACCTGGCAGCAGACGGATATGTTCGAGTGTTCATGTTTATAGAAATGTACATGCACTACTCTGTTATCATAATTTTTCAAATTGTTTGGTGCTTGATGGCATTTGTTTCCAATAGTCTGGGGGGCTGCATGTGGCCTATCAGCCAAACGCTGTTTGTCCTTTTTGTGGCTTTTTAACTGTTTTTAAAATGTATGTCTTGCTCGGATGTGCCTTTTTGTATTAATAAAGTTGTATATATTTTTGAAGGTTGATCCCATTTATTATGCATATCTTTCTTTTTTGATTATCTGGTTTCTCAGAATGTCCCACTGGAGATGTCTCATGTGGAGTTGAGCCCACTGAACTGCTGGAAGGCAAGCAGAGAGGGACCCCAGTAATGACATCGCCTTTCTCAGAGTCATGGAAGGGTTTGAGCGAGCTTCTGACACTAGATTTATTATCTTTTGTCTTTTCTGCACTGGGAGGCGACATTCTTGAGAAATAGAGTCCAAGATGAGACCCAAAAATTCCTGAACCCTGGTTGGGTCTAGTTTTGATTTTTGAAGGTTTACAAGCCAGCCTAAATTTTAGTGTATCTATCACTCTGTCGCATTGTTAACGGCAGAGTTGGGCTGAGTTGCTCACAATCAGAAAGTCGTCCATATATGGAACAATCAAGATGTCTTTCTCTCTCAGATGGGCCGTCATCTCCGCTATCAGTTTGGTGAAAATGCGGGGTGCAATTGATATGCCAAAGGGAAGAGCCCTGTATTGGTATTCCCTTATTTCTCCTTTTATGACCACTGCTAGTCTGAGGAATTTGAGAGTCCTTGTGGAGGGGGACGTGATAATACGCGTCGCGGAGATCCAGTACTATCTTAAAACAGTTTGGAAACAAGTTTTTTTATTGTTGACTTTATTGACTCCATTTTGAATCTCTGGTTCCTTACATAAGTATTTAACTTCCGTAAGTCCGGAAGGGCCTGTCCGGTTTGAGAACCAGGAATAATGAGTAAAATCCCTTTCCTCTCTCTAGAGGGGGGGGGGGGGGACTTCCTGGATGACAGCTTTGTCTATCAATTTTATGATTTCTAGTTCTAGAGCTTCTTGTTGTTGTGGAGAGGACCTCAGCGGTGTTACCACATAGTTTCGGGGGGTAGGAATAGAAAGTCTATTCGAAGCCCCACTCTTATTAAGTTTAGTATCCAAGGGCTGGTTGAAATTTTCTCCCAGGCCGGGAAGAACTGAGACAATCTCCCTCCCACCCTGGGGAAGATGTCACTTCTATCCCGTGAGGAATTACCGAAAAGGAACCCTTTGTCTCTTCTTTTCCCATCATCCCATCTGTTTTGCTCCCTTGGTGGCCTTTTCCTAAAAAAATTCCTATTCCGAAAGGGCCGTTTAGTGAATGTTGGGGCCAGGTTGGGGAACCCTTTTTTCTTGTCACCTGCTTTCTGCAGGATATCATCCAGAGTCTCTCCAAAAAGAAACTTGCCCTCACATGGGATTGAACAAAGTTTTTGCTTAGTTTGTAGATCACCTGGCCAACTCTTTAGCCATAATGTTCTCCGTGTCGCATTCGAAAGGGCTGCAGATTTAGATGCTAGTTTAATTGAGTCGGCAGATGAATCTACCAAAAACGCCGCTGCTCCTTTTATCATAGGGAGATTCTAATACCGGTACTTTATTTCTAGGCACCCCATCCCTCAGCTGTTTCTCTAAGTTGTCAACCCAAATCATTAGGGATCGCGACGTGCAAGCAGCTGCTATGGCAGGTCTTAAACATCCCCCTGCCGACTCCCAGGCCCCTTTAACCCCTTTCTGACCTCGGACGGGATAGTACGTCCGAGGTCAGATCCCCTGCTTTGACGCAGGGCTCGGCGGTGAGCCCGCATCAAAGCCGGGACATGTCAGCTGTTTTGACCAACTGACATGTGCCCGCAATAGCGGCGGGTGAAATCGCGATTTACCCGCCGCTATTAACTAGTTAAATGCCGCTGTCAAACGCAGAGAGCGGCATTTAACCGGCACTTCCGGACGGAAATGAGCGCATCGCCGACCCCCGTCACATGATCGGAGGTCGGCGATGCTTCAGAATAGTAACCATAGAGGTCCTTGAGACCTCTATGGTTACTGATCCCTGGCAGCTGTGAGCGCCACCCTGTGGTCGGCGCTCATAGCACACCTGCATTTCTGCTACATAGCAGCGAACATCAGATCGCTGCTATGTAGCAGAGCCGATCTTGTTGGAGGTTTTTGAAGAATGGCAAAAGTAAAAAAAAAAAAAGTAAAAAAAAAAAAAGTGAAAAAAATATATAAAAAGTTTAAATCACCCCCCTTTCGCCCCATTCAAAATAAATCAATAAAATGAACACGTTCAGAATCGCCCGATCAATAAAAAATAAAGCATTAACCTGATCCTTAAACAGCGTAACGAGAAAAAAATTTGAAACGCCAGAATTACGTTTTTTTTGGTCGACGCGACATTGCATTGAAATGCAATAACGGGCGAACAAAAGAACGTATCTGCACCGAAATGGTATCATTAAAAACGCCAGCTCGGCACGCAAAAAATAAGCCCTCAACCGACCCCAGGTCATGAAAAATGGAGACGCTACTGTCAAGGTGAAAATGTATTTTCTTATATACCTTTTATACTTTTATAAATCTTTATACACTTTTTGTACTGTTATACTTTTATACTGTGAAACAATAAGTTTTTCCTATCTGCTAGCTAATGCAAATGTAATTGTATCTAAAGATGGCTGCCAGTGTTCATTGTTTATTTCAGTTTAGAATGTGAAGAGTTAAGTTTATTTCTCTTGAAAAAGATAACTCAGGAATGTGAAGAAAAGGAGGATCCACCAGAAGATGTCAGAACAAATCAGAAAGACTGGATGCTAGTTTAAACCCCGCCTAATGCACGCCTTCCCCTAGCACTCAATATAGTGTTTTGTATTTTAGAATAAAGCCAGTTGGTGCCATCGCTGCAGACATGTGTGAATGCACGGGGCATTAACTAAGTTTGAACCAGCTACCTGTCTGATTTATTCTTATCCGGTACCAGATGCCCTGCACACATATTAATTTGGAATGACTGGTGAATGAGGATTAATTGTCGTTATTACGGCCCCGACAATTTTGGCGCGACCAACGGGGGGCGTGGCCAGCGATCCGAGGCCCCCTGGACCCATGCCTGGATGTCTGTGGATGATACCCGTAGTGGCTGACCTCGAGGACTGATCACCCTCTGCACGCGGTAAGTGGCGATCATATACACTGTATATGTCACACTTGCTAGTGTCTCAGCCGTTATTGGTTTGTCTGTAGTCTCCTTGGGTCCGGGAGGTGAATGATCGAGTGGTGAGATCAAACGTGATCCTGTGCCACGCTCTGAACCAACTGAGAGACGTCGCATCCTGTGCGACCTCTGTACACCACACCTCCCTCACCGGTCATTGTACTCCGTTCAACCATCCTACCCGTGACTATTGTCCAGTAGTGAAGTGGAGTGAAAGATTGAGCCACTTGTAGAGTGTGGGGCAGCTTAGAGAAAGGGATAGGAGACGCAGCCTCTGTGATATTGTGCTGACAGGTAAATAAGGCGTTCCGTGAGGGGACCACCTGTCCAGGCAGGTAAATAAGGCGTTCCGTGAGGGGACCACCTGTCCAGGCAGGTAAATAAGGCGTTCCGTGAGGGGACCACCTGTTTATTAGGTAACTTAAGACGTTCCGTGAGGGGACCACCTATATTTTTGTGGAGGGGTCTCATTAGGAGGCTGCCTCCCGACTGTTTGGGATATCGTGGCAGGATAGTCTGTAATCACTGTGTTCAGGTTAGGGACAGGAAATATTGAGCGCGAGGCTCTTTTCCTAGTACGTCGAACGTGAGGCTCCGTACTGTGGAACTCAGCGTTGACGATCGCTGCCAGTGGTTTACTGCAGAAAACCATAGTATCCTGGGAGCCAAGCTGCGTATCTTAAAGTAGAAGTCTGTGCCCCACAAGTTAGATGAGGATGTCGTGGAAGTCAAGACAATGGTCACGGGAGGGCAAGAGACAGTCAAGAAGCTTATCTGCGAGTTGCGCGAAGCTTAAAGAACAAAGGATGAAAATAGGTTGAGAGGGAGGATCAGATAATGTAGAGCCCGTGTTTGGTTATAAAATGCCTGTGAACTGTGATTTTACAGATTGTAAAATGGCCGCCGTGCCACTGATGATGAAAATGTAGTTTCAGCCACCGCCCTGTAATGGCGGCGGAAAGAGATCTCCAGAAGCGTAGGTGTGTCCTGTTTGTGTTGTGCAGAATCCAACCTGGGTGGAGACCTGCCTTGTGTGTGTGTACGGACCGTCCTTGGGGCTCCGCCCAGACCACGGAGGATTATAGGAAAGTTTTGTTGAAATTAAGTCTGAAAACTGCTGCCGTTTGTGACTGTAGAAGATACGGAGCTGTGTGTCAGTGTTGTGTAGTATGGGGGAGGGGCAGCAGCAGACCGCTGCGAGATTTCTTTGTCAGTTTTCCTCTCTTTTCTACTTATCTACGCTACAAGCCGGAGAGAGGGGGGCAAGGTGCTGGGTTTCGTTTCTCCCTCTTGCGCTGTGGATTGCAGTGAAGGTTCTTATCTCCCTGTGTACTAGATGGGAGGGGCTGAGTGAATCCCTGCGCAACTTGCTTGCAATTTTTCCCCTCGGCGCTGCGGGCTACAGAAAGGGGGGCTATGTATTGCATTCCAAAGTTTTCTCTGTCCTTGGTTTAGTAAAGACAAGGGGTTAAATCACTAGCCCCCACCTTTGCAGCTGCGAGATCAGTGTTTCTTGTCTCCATGGGCAAACACCACTGCCCCCTCCTATTGTACATGCAAGTCCAGCTTCACATTCCAATACGCCTTTAACCCCGTATGGGAATTTCATTATCTCCCCAGCCCCGACATGCCAATTCTCAGATCAAGAGCTTGTTTTAATTAGAGTAGATGACAGACCCAATGAATATACTCTTATAAAACCTATCCCTGTGGGACCTTTCCCTGAAGTTACTGCTCAGTTCATAATCTCTTCTATATGTTCGGTAAATTTACTGGGGGCAGATTTATTATCACAGTTCCGCTCCAGGATATAATTCCAAGATGATGGTCAGATGGTCCTTGCGTTATATAACTCCTATGCAGATGAATATAATGAGATGTGTATCCTACTTGCCCTTCCTACGGTTATGATGGTCCTGATAGACCCAGATTCTCCCCCAATAATGCCTGTAGAACCAGTAAAAGTGTTTCTCAAACCTGGTGCCCCTTTTTCTAAAGTCCATCAATATCCTTGGAAATATGATCAGGAGCAGTGTCTCAAGGGGCAAATACAAATGTTATTCGATAATGGTGCCCTGATACCCTGTGTTTCCCCATGTAACACACCCGTGTTTCCCGTTAAGAAACGAAAGGGGGGGCCAGTTATAGCCCAAGAGTGCCAGGCCTGCCTTGCCGCTCATGGCCCCTTGTATCCAGGAGATGCTAAGACTACCCAGGGAGGGAATCTGCCCTGTGATATAGTGTTACACATTGCAGGCCCCGTATATGATTACAAGACACCCGAGCACTGCCGTACAGTATTGCAGACTGCCTTGCAGACAGAGCTCACCTATGCAGGACATGTTACAGGTTTGCTGATTCAGCTTCATGGAGACAAATAGAGATCTGTTGCTTATTACAGCGGCCGCCTGGATAGGGTGGCAAGAGGAAGTCCCTCCTGTATTTGGACCGTGTTGTCTGTCCAGCTGTTGCTACACAAGTCTTCAGAGATTGTTTTGGATCACCCACTGATGGTCCACACCCCACACGATGTACATAGTATCCTTAACCAAGTACAACCTAGCCACATGTCCATGGCTGGACAGCTGCGTTTTCAGTGTGTTATTCTCATGCCTACTAATGTGACTTTGAAAAGGTGCACTGTCCTGAACCCCGCTACTCTTCTCCTAGTTCCCCTGGATCCAAAGGGGGGAGGAGTAGGTGACATGAAGGTGACATGAGCAGGGACACTCTTTTTCTTTCTAGAATGGATCCAGAGGAACAAGATTAGGTTTCCAAACCACATGATTGTCTAGAATTGATGTCTCAGGAAACGGCTGGTTTCTAGTGTGCCTATTCTAATGCTGATTTTGAGCTTTTTGTAGATGGATCCCGTCACCAAGATGACTAAGGACGCTTCTGTACCAGATATGCTGTGGTCTCAGAACATGAGGTAATCAAGGCAGAGTTAATGCCAGCTCATATGTCTGCACAAGAAGCGTGCAAACTAGCAGAAGGTAAGACTGTAAATATCTACACTGATTCCAGGTATGCTTTTGGCATTACACACGATTATGGGCCTATCTGGAGAGCCAGGGCTTTCCTGACAGCAAATGGCCACCCCTCTAAACGTGCTGAGGCAGTCCAGCAACTTATGAATGCACTACAGTTTCCCACCCAATCAGGCATCATAAAGGTAAAGGCACATACCAAAGGCACTGATGGACGGACAAAGGGTAAGCACTGGCAGACCAGGCTGCCAAGAAAGCAGCAAGCACTCCTGTAGCCTCTCAAGTACATCACCTAGACACCCCACCATCTCCACTTGTGTTGAAAGACATCTTAGCCCGGTTACAAGAACAGGCAAGTAAGGAGGAGAAAAATAGGTGGCAAAGGATAGGGGCTTGCTCTGATACCGTTACCGGACTATGGGGGAGGGGTGAAAAGGTCTGCCTACCACAGGTACTGTACCCAATGATGGCACAGGTTCTGCACGGGAATGTGCACCACTCGAAGACGGCCATGTGTGACACCCTACAGAAACAATGGATTACCCCCGGGTTTTCCACCTGCGCAGAAAGGCAGGTACAGAGCTGCATGATATGTGCCACACATAATCAGAGTAGGACAGTGAAAACCCCATCCAAACACACTCCCCGGCCCCTTTAACCAATTCCAGAGACTGCAGAATGATTAAATTCAGTTACCCAGGGTAGGGACGTATGAGTATGTGTTGGTCTGCATTGATTTATTTTCAGGTTGGCCAGAAGCCTACCCAGTTGCCAAAGCTACGGCTAAGACAACGGCGAAGAAACTGATGGCTGAGATCATAAGCAGGTATGGAGTTCCTGAAGTCATTGAAAGCGATCGGAGTTCCCATTTTACTGGAGAGATCATGTCAGAGGTAATGGCAGCACTGGGGGTAAGTCAAGCATTGCATACTCCATACCATCCGCAGAGCAGTGGAAGAGTGGAGAGACTAAATGGAATTTTTAAGCTTAAAATCCAAAAGGCAATGGCAGAGACTGGTAAACTACGGACAGAATGCCTTCCTCTAGCTTTGTTTCCAGTAAGATATACCCCAAACAGGAAGACAGGGCTGTCACCGTATGAGGTTCTGTTTGGCAGGAGCCCCAATCTTGAATGTTTCTTTCCACAACAGTTGCAGCTCAAGTACCAGGACTTGACTAGCTATGTGCAGGCCTCACATGGATACCTTGCCAAAGTGCATTTAACTGTCTTCAGTTCTCTTCCAGACCCAGACAAGGTTCCTGGACACCATCCCTTTGTGCCAGGAGACCTGGTGTATGTGAAAAAGTTTGTGCGCAGAGATTGTCTCCAGCCGAGATTTGAAGGACTTCACACGGTGATCCTGGTCACCCCCACTGCAGTAAAACTTGAAGGAAAGAGCACCTGTATTCACGCTTCACACTGTAAAAGAGACCGAACCAGTGTTTAGTCACGGAAGTGACTGAAGGGAAATGTTGCTGTTTTTGACCTTGGGACTGGGGGCCATCCTCGCCCCTACCTCTTTGGTCCCTATTGTAAATAAGAATTCTGGCCCCACTATTCTCTGGGTAAACCTGACAGCCCCGGTGAATATCTGGCGATTTGATTTCTGTGATGTAGTCAAGTGTCCCGAGACTGAATGGGTGGTAGAGGGAATCATCCAGTTTTATATGTGTTACCAGAAATGACAACAATAATTGTTATTATTAGACAGATGCTGCTCGGAATACGGGAGACGATTGGGGATATAAACCTAGCGAAGCCATGTTCCCTAAGGATGGGACAGGTAGGAGTCTTCGTGAGAGAATGCATCTAACAGCCCTTCTGCAACCACTTAGGGGCTGTAAATGGGGTAAAAGTTGTCACCCCCTCCTCCTAAATCTTGAAAGCCCCCAATCTGCTGACCTGCAGACATTCATATTGGGAAGGAATTATAATTATGTATTTAGTAGTGGATACCATGGGAATTTAGGCCCAGGTGAGCGTTTGCAAAATGTAGTTAATGAAGTGATCCCCATTCCAGCTCTCAGTTGGCAAGAGGTTTTCTCCATAGAAACACAAACAGCCCCAAGGAAAAACCTATGGTTAGAATGGGTGAGATACAATGTAAGAGTCCAGAATATCTCTGTAGGATGTATTGCTTGTTCTGCTGCGAATACACACCTATACACACATGCATTGCTTTTTCCTGATGACAACACTACTGCCTGTGTCATGAATCTGTTGAAAGGTTTGAAGTCCACTGATTGTCCAGATTACGTCCCACTGATTCATAAGAAACCCAAACTAAAGGTCCCAGGAGAAGTAATCGTATTAGCTGACAATTACACCTGCTATAATTCCCACGACACCACAGGTACACCAGTAGGGATCTTCGAGACAGGTTTCTGCAAAGGGAGCAGTTCTCTAGATACTGATTTGTTAACCAAACATACAGAATATATGTACGACATTTATTGGTTATGTGGGGATGGTAAGCACCGTCCTAGGTTGCCTAATGCCTGGATAGGCCAATGCACCCCTGTTAAACTAGCCATGCAGTTCAAGATTTTACTTTGAGATCCAAAGATACCTGATGAACCTACCAGAAAGAGGAGAAGCCTTGATCAGCTCCACATGAGTTATGAAGAAGATCCAATAACATATATATTGATGCTATTGGGGTGCCAAGGGGGGTGCCTGACCAGTTTGAAGCCCAGAACCAGATTTATGCCGGCATTGCTTCTATAATCCCACAGGTGCAGATTAATAAAAATGTTGAATGGATCAATTACATATATATTACAGTGAACAAAGATTTGTCAATTTTAGCCAAGATGCCTTTCAGGGTATAGTTGAGGATTTGGGCCCTAGCACTTGTATGACCCGTGCTGCAACCCGACCTAAGAGAATTACACTGAATCCTGTCCAGACAAGATCACATGCAGTGATATAAGAAGCTGACACAGGATTGTGGTTGGCGGATAGTGGGGACATTAACTTTTGGGAGTAGGCTGACAGTAATCCTTTGGGAAGGAGCTGTAGACCAGCATGCCATGTCACCCCCACCACCAGAGAACCGACCACATCAGGTAGGGTAAGACAGATACAGGAGTATTATCCCTGGAGGCCCTCTGACTAGCTAGCTACGCAAAAAACATTTGGCTGACCCTGGGAACCAACCTTTCTCATTCTACAGACAAATAATGACCATATGATGGACGTATTAAGTGCACCTAGGCAGGCCTAGGTAGTTAGTGAGCACAAAAACAGGTGACGTGCTAGGACACAAATTAAGATCTTTTTGCAGATGTGACAAAAGGAGAGAATGTAGAGCTATACTTTGGACGGTTACAGCTGAAATGGGAAGACATGGAATACAGTCCCATAAACCCACTTGATGTCAGAGTATTGGTAAATACATTCATTGACGGTATGACCAAAGACATACGAGACGAAATATACACAGCCAGACCTGAATGGCGAAATGTAGATCCAAAAGACCTGAAGGTTTCTAAAGAAGTTGAACAAATTAGGACAATAAGACGACGTGTCATGTATGCTGGAATAGACACATCTTTCTTCTCCAGTTGGTTAGGTGGGATCAAGGGATTCCTTCAATAAGTTTGTTTGGTACTAATTGCCCTCCTTATAGTTGAATCGATAATTTTCTGTTGTGTTATTCCCTTGTATAAAAAGATTATTGCCAAAGTAACTCCGACTGGCACCGTCCTCAATCAAGAAGTAGATCCACCAGAGTACAATGGTACTGATCCAGGGGAGATCCCTAAGTACATTCCCCTCAAGAGAGTAGACAAAACCCCCCATTCTCAGATGATGCCAAGAGATTTAGTTTAGGGACAGTGGGAGAACTCCATGTGAGGTTAGTGAAGGGTTCAGCTGCCTGGAGGCCTCTCGCTAGGGGAGAGTTTCTGAGGTGTCTGGATGAAGAAATCCACCTCCCCTTTTCCCATCACATGGACAGTCTCGAAGGATCTTTCTTTAAGGAAAAAACTTAGTGTTTAGGGGGGATTGTCAAGGTGAAAATGTATTTTCTTATATACCTTTTATACTTTTATAAATCTTTATACACTTTTTGTACTGTTATACTTTTATACTGTGAAACAATAAGTTTTTCCTATCTGCTAGCTAATGCAAATGTAATTGTATCTAAAGATGGCTGCCAGTGTTCATTGTTTATTTCAGTTTAGAATGTGAAGAGTTAAGTTTATTTCTCTTGAAAAAGATAACTCAGGAATGTGAAGAAAAGGAGGATCCACCAGAAGATGTCAGAACAAATCAGAAAGACTGGATGCTAGTTTAAACCCCGCCTAATGCACGCCTTCCCCTAGCACTCAATATAGTGTTTTGTATTTTAGAATAAAGCCAGTTGGTGCCATCGCTGCAGACATGTGTGAATGCACGGGGCATTAACTAAGTTTGAACCAGCTACCTGTCTGATTTATTCTTATCCGGTACCAGATGCCCTGCACACATATTAATTTGGAATGACTGGTGAATGAGGATTAATTGTCGTTATTACGGCCCCGACACTACAAGTATCGAAAAATGGCACAATTTTTTTTTTTTTTCTGGGGAAGCCCAATTTGGTGCACCTCATGCACTCACTGCGCCCACCCCGAACCGGAAGTTGTTTTACCATGTCCGGTCTGGCGTCCATCTTGCCAGGCACTCCTCGTGTGCGCCAGGTCCCGGAAGCCCCTATCTCCTATACGGAGTGGCGGCTGCGCTTCCCCCCGCTCACGCTCCAGACCCATCGGTCCAAGCAGCGGCGGCTTCAGACACCGCACCACCCGTGGCAGGGGCATCCCCGCTGCCAGAACTCGGACTGGCCGGCTCCGGACTCCTCGGTTGGTCTTCAGATATACACAGGTACCAATCCTCGTAGGTTCCTCGTCAGGGACAGGAAACCAAACTGATGCAAGGGAGAGGTACCGCCATTTTATCCTGTAGGTTTCCTGTCCCTGAAGGGCGGATCCCCGCTCTCTGGTGGTGCTGTCATGGGGGACTGAGAAAAAGTACTTTTTTTTTTTCTTCCCACAAAAAAAGTTCTTTTAGCCTAAATTTTTTCATTTTTACATGGGCAACAGGATAAAATGGATCACAAAATTTGTTCGGCAATTTCTCCTAAGTACACCGATACCTCATATGTGGTCAGAAACCACTGTTTGGGCGCACGGCAGGGCTCGGAATCAAAGGAGCACCATTTGACTTTTTGAGTGAAAAATACTCAAGCTACTTACCAGGTAGCGGTGTTTTTCAGGAGTCCATGACAGCACTAACGAGAGAGGGGATCCGCCCTTCAGGGACAGGAAACCTACAGAGATAAAAGGGCGGCACCTCTCTCCCGCATCAGTTGGATTACAGAGCATGAGAGGACCTCCATTGATTAGTAACACATAAATATCTTAACACATTTCACCTTGTGACTAAATTTTGTAGAAAATTAACCTACATTAGAATATACTTATCGTGATGAAACCCATACCAGTAGAAAGGGAGGGAATATAGGAGTGCTGTCATGGACTCCTGAAAAACACCGCTACCTGGTAAGTAGCTTGAGTATTTATTCAGTCGTCATGACAGCACTAACGAGAGAATTACAGAGAAAAGAGTATTAGGGTGGGATTACTGCTTCCAGCACCCTTCTACCAAATGTGAGATCGTTGGAGCTACCAAGATCTAATCTATAATGATTCAAGAAAGTAGACGGAGATGACCATGTGGCCGCCTTACATATGTCCTCAATTGACACCTCCGATCTCTCTGCCCAGGAAGATGCCATGGCACGAGTGGAATGAGCCTTTACGCCTTCCGGGACTTCTAGGCCACCTGCTGAATAAGCCAGAGAAATTGCCTCCCTAATCCATCTACTCAAGGTGTTTTTGGACACTCTACACCCTTTTTTGACTCCCTGATAGGATATAAACAGGGAATTGTCTTTTTTCCAGGGATCTGTTAAAGAAATATATTTAAGAAGGCATCTTTTGACATCTAATGTATGGAGTCTGAGTTCCTTTGGGTTTTTAGGATTAGGACAAAAGGTAGGGAGATTTATCTCCTGGAGTCTGTGGAACCTAGATGCTACTTTTGGGAGATAGAGGGGATCCGTTCTTAATACTACTCTATCTTCTCTAATCTGCATATAAGGAGTTAGTCTAGAGAGGGCCTGCAAATCACTAACTCTCCTAGCAGACGTAAGAGCAATCAAAAGAGCAGTTTTTAAGGACAGGATCTTTATAGACGCAGATTCTAAAGGCTCAAAGGGGGGTTCCGTTAACGCCGAGAGGACTAAGTTTAAGTCCCACGGGGCTAGTTTATTCTTAACGATGGGTCTTGATCTAGCGGCCGCTTTAATAAACCGAGCAATCCAATAATTTTTAGCTAACCCACAGTTATACAGTGCCCCCAAGGCTGAAACTTGGACTCTGAGGGTGCTTGTAGCTAGCCCCATTTCGAGACCTTTCTGCAGGAACTCCAAGATCTTTGGAATACTAGCTTTCTGACCGATAACCGATCCTGAGACTGAAAGGAATTTTCTCCAGATTCTTACATAAATATTTGTAGTGGAGTTTTTTCTGCTTTTTAATAGGGTATTAATAAGTCCGTCAGAAAATCCCTTTTTTCTTAATAATGACCCTTCAAATCCCACGCCGTCAGATGTAAACTGGCCACTCGTGGATGGAAGATCGGACCCTGTGAGAGGAGGTCTGGGAGTTCTGGGAGAATCCATGGTTGAGAAATGGACATCTTCCTCAACCAAGGAAACCATGGCCTCTTGGGCCAGAATGGCGCTATCAGAATCACATGAGCTCTGTCCTCCCGAATCTTTCTGAGGACTATCGGGATCAAGTTCAACGGGGGAAAGGCATAGGCTGTTTCGAAGTGCCAAGGAATCAGGAGAGCGTCCACCGCCACCGGATTGTCTCTGGGATTTAGGGAACAAAACCGACGACATTTTTTGTTTTCTTTGTTGGCGAAGAGGTCTATTTGTGGGTATCCCCAACGATGGGTGATCTGATCGAAGATGGTCTGATTGAGCACCCACTCTCCTTGCCCGAGCTTTCTGCGACTTAGAAAGTCGGCTACAACGTTGTGCTTCCCCTTTATGTGCAGTGATGTTAGTGACCGTAGATGATTCTCGGCTATCTGTAAGATACGACCCGATACCTCCATTAAGGACCTGGATCGGGTTCCCCCTTGGTGGTTAACGTAAGCTACCGTTACCTGATTGTCTGAGAATATTCTGACGTGATGGTCCTGTAAGGATATAAGGAAATATCTCAGAGCTCGTTCTACGGCCAACAACTCCTTGAGGTTAGATGACAAACTCTGTTCGGAGGGTGACCAAACCCCCTGGACCCACATCTCGCCCATATGTGCCCCCCATCCCGTGGGGCTAGCGTCTGTGGTTAATACTCGTGATATGTGGTTTATCCAGGGTACCCCCTTACGAAGGTTTGGAGCGTGTAACCACCAACGTAAGGACTGAATAGTGGCAATTGACAAGGAAAGAAAACTGTCCAAGTGACCTTCTAACCGACGAGTGTTGTACAGAACCTCCCACTGTAGGACCCTGGTGTGGTACTGGGCCCATCATACTGCCGGGATGCACGACGTGAGTGAGCCTAACAGTGACATTGCTCCCCTCAATGTTATAACTGGATTAGCAATCACTCCAAGAATCTGTCGTTGGATCTTTTCCAACTTAGCGTCAGGTAGACGGCATTCTTGTAACCTTGAGTCCAATATGAGACCCAAGAATTCTTGGATCTCTAGAGGCTGCAACCGTGACTTTTTAAAATTGATTATCCACCCCAACCTTTGCAAGGCTGCGATTACTTTGTGTAGTTGGGACGTGCAGTGTGATTCGGAATTTCCTATTATTAATAGGTCATCGAGATATGGGACTATGAGAATATCCTGCTCATGAAGATGCGCCATAACCTCCACCATTATTTTAGTGAATACCCGAGGGGCCACCGCAACACCAAAGGGGAGTGCCCTGTATTGGAAGTGTCTTATTGATTCTCCTAAGAGGACTGCAACTCTTAGATAACGCTGGTGGTCTACGTGTATGGGGACGTGATAATACGCGTCTTTCAGATCCAAGACGACCATAAAGCACCCGCCAAACAATAACTTTATTGCGGACTTGACCGACTCCATTTTAAATGACGGGATCCACAAAAATCTATTTAGGCCTTTCAGGTTTATAATTGTGCGAAAAGTGTTATCTGGCTTTTTAATCAAGAAGAGGGGAGAATAGAATCCTTTACCCCTCTGTGTTTCAGGAACCTCCACCAAAACGCCTTTTTGTTGGAGTTCCTGGACCTCAGTCTCTAACGCCAGCTGTTCTGTGGAGGAAGAACGCAATGGTGTTACCAGAAACTTGTCGCCAGGAGTGAAACGAAAGTCAAACTTTAAACCAGACTCCACAATGTTCAAGACCCACGGGCTATTGGATATAGTACGCCATGCCGGATAGAAGGCTAGAAGCCTGCCTCCTACCCGGTCCGCCAGTCATTGCGGCTTCCTGTTGTCTCTAAAGGAGCTAAACATGTAGCCTCTACCTTTCTTTTTGTTGGCATCGTATCTGGATCTTTCTCTATTTGGTCTTGTTCGATCAAACCACCTCCTATTAGTGCCTCTTCTGTAAGAGGACCTACCGAGGTAGGGAAACCGTTTCTTACTGTCTCCCGCTTTTTCTAATAACTCGTCCAGAACCGGACCGAATAGGTGTTCTCCCACACACGGGATGTTGCACAATTTGGATCTGGCCTGCATGTCTCCTTGCCAACATTTCAGCCAGATTGCTCTACGGGCTGAATTAGAGAGCGCGGCTGACCTAGCCGCCAATTTAACTGAGTCCGCTGAAGCGTCAGCAAGGTAAGCCGCAGCCCCCTGAATCATAGAGAGGGAGGATAATATTTCATCTCTCGGCGTTTTGTTCTTCAGCTGACTCTCCAGGCTATCCAACCACACCATCATAGACCGTGCCGTGCAGGTGGCGGCGATTGATGGTCTGAGAGCCCCTGCTGAAGTTTCCCAGGCTCCCTTGAGAAACACATCTGCCCTTCTGTCCAGTGGATCCTTTAAAGTACCAAGATCCTCAAATGGTAGAGAGGACTTTTTTGAAGCTTTGGCAACCGCCGCATCAAGCTTCGGGGCTTTATCCCACGTGGCCGAAGCAGACTCCTCGAACGGATACTTCCGTTTGAAGGATGGAGGAAGAGAACCTTTTCTTTCCGGTTTTTTCCATTCTCTGGAAATTAGGGCGCTAACTTTCTCCACTACCGGAAAGCATCGGCGGGATTTACGGTCCAGACCTCGGAACATGACATCCTGCATGGATCTCTCTGGTGTCGTCTGCTCAATCCCAATTGTATTATTTACCGCTTTAACTAGGCGGTCTATGCGGTCAAAAGAAAAACAAGAATGTTCGTATTCAGAACCCGAGGAGGATACTGACGAGAGAGAGACTTCCGACTTCAGATCTCCTAAGTCACTATCCTCATGTGAACTTGGGGATCCAGGGTCTGTTATTTTAGACCCCCTATGAGATTGAGATCTTGTAGAGCTTCTAATCTCCTGTCTAACCATCTGTCTTAGACTAGAAGCGAAATCCGGTGTTTCTTCCGCTATTAGACGCTGGATACACGGACCACATAGTCTCTTAACGTATTCGTCAGGGAGAGGAATACCACATTCTGCACATTCCTTGTGCTTGGATTTAGAGGACCGCTTTTTTCCCTGATGTAAAAAGAGGGAATAAGGAGGGACACTAATCACTAAGTGAACTTTCACGATGATCACTTACCCCTACAGTGTCCAAGTGGTACCGAAGATTGCGGGGGGACCCTCTCCACCGAAGCAATATCCATCCGGCTCGAGGACTTTCCGGCTTTATCAGATTGCCCAGCTTTACCTCCAGGACGACTACTGCCACTAGAACGTCGCTGGGTGTTCGCTGTATGGGGCTTCTCCAGGGTTAAACACTGCTGCACAGAAGGCAACTGGTCCTGCTCCTGAGACTCCATTGTAACAATGGACATGAAGCATGAAGCAGCCATCATTGAATTCTTAAATAGCCGGCCCCCTAAAGGTACCTCCCCCTGATGGGGGACAGCCGGCCAATCCCGGTGAACTGCCTGGTACAATCTGGCGTGTGGGAGGCCCCTCCCCTTCCAAGACCCCCGCCAATGGTACCACGATCCTCGTCTGGAAGTAGCGCCGCCAGAAATATCCGAAAAATCCGCGCACGCCGCCTATACAAAAGAAAAACGCTGGGCGCCGCCATGTTTTCCCCAGTGCGACGCACTGCGCATGCGCCGAGCGTCATTGCCTGCTGCCGAATTAAGCCCCGCCCCCTATGCGCGTCACCTCCGGTGCGACGCTTCCTGGACGCTGAACGCAGCGCTCGTGCTGGTTAGGATGTCGGTGAAAAGGGAACGCTCCAGCGCAGTGCCGGCAGTAAGAGTATCGCTGCTGCGCTGTGTGTGTTAGTTTTAGACGCCGATGAGAGGGGACGCTCGAGTGTAGTGCCGGCCGTAAGAGTACCGCTGCTGCGATGTGAGTACCGTTTAGAACGCCGGTGAGAGGGGACGCCAGGGAATGGAGGGCCTCCCACCGTATACTCACGCGTACCTGGCGATGGGACACCCCTGGAGACAGCACTCCCCCTGAAGGCTGCTCCTGCCGTGCTGTTGCCTACCCCCACAGCCCTCTGTGGTGCGGCACATCCAGCGTCGCGATCAACACCGAGGAAGGGGCCATCCCGCCTCCAGGATCGGTGAGTCGGACCTGGGTCAAATTTTCTTCGCCTTCTTCCAAAGGCCTCTGCAGGGTCCCCTGTCAGGGACAGGAAACCAACTGATGCGGGAGAGAGGTGCCGCCCTTTTATCTCTGTAGGTTTCCTGTCCCTGAAGGGCGGATCCCCTCTCTCGTTAGTGCTGTCATGACGACTGAATAAATAAGCTCAAATCGTTACCAGACACCATGTCGCGTTTGGAGAGCCCCTGTGTGCCTAAACATTGGAGCTCCAAGGAACTAATCTAGATGTGTGGTGAGCACTTTGAACCCCCAAGTGCTTCACAGAAGTTTATAACGCAAAGCCGTGAAAATAAAAAATCATTTTTTTCTTTCCTCAAAAATTTATTTTTTAGCAAGCAATTTTTAATTTTCACAAGGGTAACAGGAGAAATTGGACCCCAAAAGTTGTTGTCCAGTTTGTCCTGAGTACGCCGATGCCCCAAATGTGGGGGTAAACCACTGTTTGGGCACACGTCAGGGCTTGGAAGTAGTGACGTTTTGGAAAGTACTTTGATGGAATGGTCTGCGGGCGTCATGTTGCGTTTGCAGAGCCCCTGATGTGCCTAAACAGTAGAAACCCCCCCACAAGTGACCCCATTTTGGAAACTAGACCCCCATGGAACTTATCTAGATGTGTATTGAGCACTTTGAACCCCCAAGTGCTTCACAGAAATTTATAACGCAGAGCCGTGAAAATAAAAAAATCATTATTTTTCCCACAAAAAAAAGTTTAGCCCCCATTTTTTTATTTTCCCAAGGGTAACAGGAGAAATTAGACCCCCAAAGATGTTGTGCAATTTTTCCCGAGTGAGCTTATGCCCCATATGTTTGGGTAAACCACTGTTTGGGTGCACATCGGGGCTCGAAAGGGAGGGAGCACTATTTGACTTTTTGAAGGCAAGATTGGCTGGAATCAATGGTGGCTCCATGTCGCGTTTGGAGACCCCTGATGTGCCTAAACAGTGGAAACACCATAATTCTAACTCCAACACTAACCCCAACACACCCCTAACCCTAATCCCAACCATGAGCCTAACCCTAACCTCAACACACCCCTAACCTTCACCCTATTTCCAACCCTAACCCTAAGGCTATGTGCCCACATTGTGGATTCGTGTGAGGATTTTTCCGCACAGTTTTTGAAAAATCTGCAGGTAAAACGTACTGTGCTTTACCTGCGGATTTCCAGTGTTATTTGTGCAGATTTCACCTGCGGATTCCTATTGAGGAACAGGTGTAAAACGCTGCGGAATCCATACAAAGAATTGACATGCTGCGGAAAATACAACACAGCGTTTCCACGCGGTATTTTCCATATCATGGGCACAGCGGATTGGGTTTTCCATAGGTTTACATGGTCCTGTAAACGTGATGGAAAACTGCTACGAATCCACAGCGATCAATCCGCTGTGGATCCGCAGCCAAATCCGCACTGTGTGCACATAGTGTGCACATAGCTTAATTCTAACCCCAACCCTAGTTTTAACCCCAACCCTAACCTTAGTGGAAAAATAAAACAAAATATATTTTCTTTATTTTATTATTGTCCCTACCTATGGGGGCGATAAGGGGGGGGGGGGTTTCCTTTATTATTTTGTTTATTTTGATCACAGTGATATAACTTATTACTGCGATCAAACTGTACCTGGACAAACTGTACCTGGAACGAATCTGCCGACAAGCAGATTCGGCGAGCGCACTGCGCATGCGCCCGCCATTTTGGAAGATGGCGGCGCCCATGGAGGAGACGGAAGGACACCAGAGGTCGGTAAGTATGAGGGGGTGGGATCGGAACACGGGGTAGTGGACAGGAGGAGGGAGGGGAGCGGAGGACAGGACGGAGGGGTGGAGATCGGTGGTGGGGACAGATCGTGGTCTCCAGCCATGGCCGATGATATTGCAGCATCAGCCATGGCTGGATTGTAATATTTCACCAATTTTCATTGGTGACATATTATGATTGCTCTGATTGAAAGTGAAACGTCACTTTCAACAGCCAATCAGAGCGATCGTAGACAGGGGGGAGCAAAGCCACCCATCCTGGGCTCAAGTACCACTCCCCCTGTCCCTGCAGGTCGGGTGAAATTACAGTTAACCCTTTAACCCGACCTGCAGGAGCGTGATCATTCTGTGACACAGCATATGCGTCACAGGTCGGATTGGCATCGACTTTCATGACGCATAGGCTGTGTCACAGGTCGGGAAAAGGTTAATAGGGTTAATATACACATGGTGCAACACCATGTGGACCTGTACACACGTGCACCTTATATAGTACACCTATTTCACTCATACAGTTGTGACCAAAAGTATTGACACCCCTGCAATTCTGTCAGATAATACTCAGTTTCTTCCTGAAAATGATTGCAAACACAAATTCTTTGGTATTATCTTCATTTAATTTGTCTTAAATGAAAAAACACAAAAATAATTGTCCTAAAGCCAAATTGGATATAATTCCACACCAAACATAAAAAGGGTGGACAAAAGTATTGGCGCTGTTTGAAAAATCATGTGATGCTTCTCTAATTTGTGTAATTAACAGCACCGGTAACTTACCTGTGGCACCTAACAGGTGTTGGCAATAACTAAATCACACTTGCAGCCAGTTGACATGGATTAAAGTTGACTCAACCTCTGTCCTGTGTCCTTGTGTGTACCACATTGAGCATGGAGAAAAGAAAGAAGACCAAAGAACTGTCTGAGGACTTGAGAAACCAAACTGTGAGGAAGCATGAGCAATCTCAAGGCTACAATTCCATCTCCAAAGACCTGAATGTTCCGGTGTCTACCGTGTGCAGTGTCATCAAGAAGTTTAAAGCCCATGGCACTGTGGCTAACCTCCCTAGATGTGGACGGAAAAGAAAAATTTACAAGAGATTTCAACGCAAGATTGTGCGGATGTTGGATAAAGAACCTCAACTAACATCCAAACAAGTTCAAGCTGCCCTGCAGTCCGAGGGTACAACAGTGTCAACCCGTACTATCCGTCGGCGTCTGAATAAAAAGGGACTGTATGGTAGGAGACCCAGGAAGACCCCACTTCTTACTCCGAGACATAAAAAAGCCAGGCTGGAGTTTGCCAAAACTTACCTGAAAAAGCCTAAAACGTCTTGGAAGAATGTTCTCTGGTCAGATGAGACAAAAGTAGAGCTTTTTGGGCAAAGGCATCAACATAGAGTTTACAGGAGTAAAAAAAGAGGCATTCAAAGAAAACAACAAGGTCCCTGCAGTCAAACATGGCATAGGTTCCCTGATGTTTTGGGGTTGCTTTGCTGCCTCTGGCACTGGACTGCTTGACCGTGTGCATGGCATTATGAAGTCTGAAGACTACCTACAAATTTTGCAGCATAATGTAGGGCCCAGTGTGAGAAAGCTGGGTCTCCATCACAGGTCATGGGTCTTCCAGCAGGACAATGACCCAAAACCCTTCAAAAAGCACTAGAAAATGGTTTGAGAGAAAGCACTGGAGACTTCTAAGGTGGCCAGCAATGAGTCCAGACCTGAATCCCATAGGACACCTGTGGAGAGATCTAAAAATGGCAGTTTGGAGAAGGCACCCTTCAAATATCAGGGACCTGGAGCAGTTTGCCAAGGAAGAATTGTCTAAAACTCCAGCAGAGCATTGTAAGAAACTCATTGATGGTTACCGGAAGCGGTTGGTCGCAGTTATTTTGGCTAAAGGTTGTGCAATCAAGTATTAGGCTGAGGGTGCCAATACTTTTGTCAGGCCCATTTTTGGAGTTTTGTGAGAAATGATCAATGTTTTGCTTCATTCTCTTTTGTGTTTTTTCATTTAAGACAAATTAAATGAAGATAATACCAAAGAATTTGTGTTTGCATTTATTTTCAGGAAGAAAATGAGTATTATCTGCCAGAATTGCAGGGTTGTCAATACTTTTGGCCACAACTGTAGATGTTGTAGGCCTCTCTACCTATATATATGTAAAATAAGATATATATATATATATATATATATATATATATATAGCATCGTGATTGCTCGCTAATCCCGCCCCCTGCACAGTAGCTCCGCCTCCCACCACACAATCCCGCCCTCCCACCCCATCACCGCACACAATCCCGCCCTCCCACCCCATCACCGCACACAATCCCGCCCTCCCACCCCATCACCGCACACAATCCCGCCCTCCCACCCCATCACCGCACACAATCCCGCCCTCCCACCCCATCACCGCACACAATCCCGCCCTCCCACCCCATCACCGCACACAATCCCGCCCTCCCACCCCATCACCGCACACAATACCGCCCCCCCACCCCATCACCGCACACAATACCGCCCCCCCACCCCATCACCGCACACAATCCCGCCCTCCCACCCCATCACCGCACACAATCCCGCCCTCCCACCCCATCACCGCACACAATCCCGCCCTCCCACCCCATCACCGCACACAATCCCGCCCTCCCACCCCATCACCGCACACAATCACCGCACACAATCCCGCCCTCTCACCCCATCACCGCACACAATATTTTTTATACACATTTTATTTACCAGTTAATATTGCCTGTATTAGGATTTGACAAGCTTGGAGTGTTTTTATCCCTTTATATCACTATATATACATACAGTACAGATCAAAGGTTTGGACACCTTCTCATTTAAAGATTTTTCTGTATTTTCACACTCTTAGCATTCTCTTGATGAGGTTCAAGAGGTAGTCACTGGAAATGGTTTTCACTTCACAGGTGTGCCCTGTCAGGTTTAATAAGTGGGATTTCTTGCCTTATAAATGGGGTTGGGACCATCAGTTGTGTTGGTGGATACGCAACTGATAGTCCTACTGAATAGACTGTTAGAATTTGTATTATGGCAAGAAAAAAGCAGCTAAGTAAATAATAACGAGTGGCCATCATTACTTTAAGAAATGAAGATCAGTCAGTCCGAAAAATTGGGAAAACTTTAAAAGTGTCCCCAAGTGCAGTGGCAAAAACCATCAAGCGCTACAAAGAAACTGGCTCACATGAGGACCGCCCCAGGAAAGGAAGACCAAGAGTCACCTCTGCTTCTGAGGATAAGTTTATCCGAGTCACCAGCCTCAGAAATCGTAGGTTAACAGCAACTCAGATTAGTGACCGGGTCAATGCCACACAGTGTTCTAGCAGCAGACACATCTCTACAACAACTGTTAAGAGGAGACTTTGTGCAGCAGGCCTTCATGGTAAAATAGCTGCTAGAAAACCACTGCTAAGGACAGGCAACAAACAGAAGAGACTTGTTTGGGCTAAAGAACACAAGGAATGGACATTAGACCAGTGGAAATCTGTGCTTAGGTCTGATGAGTCCAAATTTGAGATCTTTGGTTCCAACCACCGTGTCTTTATGCGACGCAGAAAAGGTGAACGGATGGACTCTACATGCCTGGTTCCCACCGTGAAGCATGGAGGAGGAGGTGTGATGGTGTGGGGGTGCTTTGCTGGTGACAGCATTGGGGATTTATTCAAAATTGAAGGCATACTGAACCAGCATGCCTACCACAGCATCTTACATATATAGATTTTTTTTATATAATACCATTGGATATCACTGTGTTTATCTAATAGAAGACACAGTGTGCTGCCGACCTAACATTGAGTTATTCTCAGGATAGTTCAGACAGCAAGAATTACGGACCAGCACTGGTATTAGAAGCATCTATAGGGTGGGCCATTTATATGGATACACCTAAATAAAATGGGAATGGTTGTGATATCAACTTCTTGTTTGCAGCACATTAGTATATGGGAGGGGGAAACTTTTCAAGATGGTTGGTGACCATGGCTGCAAATCTAAATCTAGATCTAAATCTGCGAACTCTGCTTCAGGAAAATGGCCGCCGCGATCTCCATCTGCGCACGCGCAGCCATTTTCCTGAAGCCCCGGGAAGCAGAGCCCTTGATCTGCGTACACGCGGCCTCAGGGAGACAGCTGCCGCCACCGATAAAGCCATGATTCACCCGGCTCTGCTGCTACCCTGGATACCGGGCCGCTGCGTCACCTCACCTTTGGAAGGGACCCTGATCAAGCCATACCGCTCAGTGCGCCTCATCATCCCTGCACCTCTGCCGCTGCCATAGCACTGCTGCAACCCCCCCCATGGACACCAGGCTGTGGCGTCGCCCACCTAAACAGGAAGGGACAATGCTCAGGTGCACGCCATATCGCCCACCGCATCACCGCACCTCTGCCAACACCATGCCTCCTGTGACCCTGCTCTGCCACCGCCAGCCCTCAGGTAAGATACTGTAAATTCGGACAATAAAACGGATCCCCATCTTATAAAAAATATTTTTTTCTGCAATTTTCACCCCAAATTTGGGGTGCGTCTTATGATCCGGTTCGTCTTATCATCCGAATGTACCGTATTTTTCGAACACCAGCAAGGCTCGGGCTACATTGCTCGACAAGAGGATTGCCACGTCGCATTGCAAGCAAGAGTTGGAAGTGTAGCTGCATTGCTCCATACACCATATAATGGCTGGGACAGACGCAAAATAGCCAAACCTATGGATTATTTGATAGCCGTTATGCAACTGTGCCCCACTTATGAAATATCTGCAAGGTTTAGGTTTTCCTGACTAATGGAAATCCTAAGTCACATGTGACTTAGAACCAAACCAAACCACAAATGGTTCCACAACAGCAAGTTACACGACTTGTACATACAAAGTCACTGCACAGCCCTAGCCAAGCTGTAATAAACCTTTAAAATGCATTTTTATGCAAAACAAAATTTCCTTGGGGACAAGATGATATATAACCAATTTGGTCATGCTCACCTGTCGGCACCCACCTGCATCCAGCGCAGGCTGTTCCATGGTCTGCACATAGACAAGGTCACAATTTCACCAGATCGCAGCAGACTGTGATTGAGTTTAGCGGTGAGATGACCTTGGGTATGGCGTCATCATAAAACATCCCATAGTACTTTACTCAAGTTACCCAATTGCTGCAGTCAATTACAAAGCACAGCGGTCTGGCGGCGGGTGAAATCACTGCTTACTGTCTCTGCGCAGAGCAAAGGAGCAGTCTGCGCTTGATGCAGGTAGGCAATTACTTTGAGTGGACACAACCACTTTACTGCTTACCTTGTCAGCAATTTAGAGTTGTTGTTAATTAAAGTCAGGGCTTCCTTAAAGCTTCCACTGTGAATGAGACAAACCGCTTTACAATGCAGAGCTTTCACATCATCTCTCGCTACCTGCAATACTAGAAACATAATGGATAATTGAGAAGCGTGAAACACGACCACTAATAACACCACGCTAAACCAGACAGAGGGAAAGATGACGTAGAATACCCTCCCATTACTTTCCCTATATTAGAGAGAAAACTAATCGTACATAGTCATGCAGTGAATGGAATTAGGCCTCATTCAGACGTCAGTCATTTTTTTTTTAAAGTTAAAATAGGTGCTAGTTTCATCAGTATTTCATGATCTTAAAAAAAAAAAAAAATCTCAAAACTTCTATGTTACCATGTTAATCACGGAAATCACAATGATGAAATCCGTTGCCCATGATTTTAACGGACCCATAGATTTATATGGGAAAATATAATTATTCTTATCGTAATTCGGTTTCTAGGAGCCTTCCACGACAGCCCAGGAGGTTGTCACCATACCCTAATGGGGGACAGGAAGCACAAGAGGTTAAAAACCCCTCCCATTAACCAGTGACTTACAACTGAACCATAGCACCGGTTACCTTTTAGGTTCTCAGAAAAATATCCAAGAACATCGGGAGGGAATTAATGCTGTTGTGGAAGGCTCCTAGAAACTGAATTAACGGTAAGAATAATTCTATTTTCTCTAGTTGCCTTCCACGACAGCCCAGGAGGAATGCCAACCAATTCTGTATTTAGGGAGGGACCACAGCCTGAAGAACTTTCCGGCCAAAGACTAGATCCCGGTTGGACCAGAAGTCCAATCTATAATGCTTAGTAAAGGTGTGTAGAGAAGACCATGTTGCAGCCCTGCAAATCTGCTCCGTGGAAGCACCAGCCCTTTCAGCCCAAGAGACAGAGGTAGATCTGGTGGAATGAGCCTTTAGGCCAGCAGGAACCGCAATATTCTGAGCTAGATACGCCTCAGTAATGGCCTTTTTTATCCAGTTGGCAATGGTACTCTTCGCTACTTTCTTGCCCTTGTTTCGGCCAAATAAATGAACGAAGAGATTTTGGTCAATTCTGAAGGAATTAGTTTGTTCCAAATAGTGTAATACTATACGATGTACATCCAAGGTATGGAATCTGTGTTCTTCCGGACTTGTAGGATTGTGACAGAACGATGGGAGGACTATGTCCTGTGATCAGTGAAATTCTGACACTACTTTCGGAAGAAAACACGGATCTGGGCGGAACACAATGGAATCGTCCCTTATGCTAAGATAAGGTTCTCTAATTGAGAGGGCTTGTATTTCCCCCACTCGTCTTGCAGTAGAAATGGCAACTAAAAAGGCGGTTTTGCAGGACAGGAGCAGTGAGGAACAAGATGATAACGGCTCAAATGGAGGAGCCGTAAGGCCCTTTAGGACTATATTTAAGTCCCATGATGCTACAAAGATGTGTTGTTTTGGACAATGTCTTGATGCGGAGACAATAAACCTTTTTATCCAACGATGACCTGCAAGGTCTTGGTCAAAGACAGGACTCAAAGCTGATACTTGAACTTTTAATGTACTCGGCTTCAACCCCAACTCTAATCCTTTTTGTAGTAAGTCTAATATTTGTGAGATATTGGGGTGGAAGGGGTCAGGATTATGAGGATGACACCACAAGGAGAATCTTTTCCAAATTTTGCTATATATAGCGTTGGTGACAGGTTTTCTGGATTTTGATAAGTAGAAATCACTGACTCTGAAAGACCTTTAGCTCTTAATACCTGGGCTTCAATAGCCAGGCTGCCAGCTTGAATTTTTGGGGGTTCGGATGAAAAAAGGGACCCTGGAGGAGAAGATCCTCTGATGCTTGTAGAGAAACTGGACCATCCACTTGTAATTCTCTGATGAGGTGGTACCAGCTCCTCTTCGGCCATGCCGGAGCTACCAGGATAGTCGGGACTTGATCGTCTCGGATCTTCCGAAGGGTCCTTGCAAGCAACGGTATTGGAGGAAACACGTATGCTAGCCGGAATCTCCATGTATGAGCAAAGGCGTCTACTCCCTAAGACTTGTCTCTGGGGTCTAGAGAGAAGTAGCTCTCGACCTGAGCATTCTGACTTGAAGCTAAGAGATCTACACTCACTGGCCACTTTATTAGGTACACCTGTCCAACTTCTTGTTAACACTTAATTTCTAATCAGCCAATCACATGGCGGCAACTCAGTGCATTTAGGCATGTAGACATGGTCAAGACAATCTCCTGCAGTTCAAACCGAGCATCAGTATGGGGAAGAAAGGTGATTTGAGTGCCTTTGAACGTGGCATGGTTGTTGGTGCCAGAAGGGCTGGTCTGAGTATTTCAGAAACTGATCTACTGGGATTTTCACGCACAACCATCTCTAGGGTTTACAGAGAATGGTCCGAAAAAGAAAAAAAATCCAGTGAGCGGCAGTTCTGTGGGCGGAAATGCCTTGTTGATGCCAGAGGTCAGAGGAGAATGGGCAGACTGGTTCGAGCTGATAGAAAGGCAACAGTGACTCAAATCGCCACCCGTTACAACCAAGGTAGGCCTAAGAGCATCTCTGAACGCACAGTGCGTCGAACTTTGAGGCAGATGGGCTACAGCAGCAGAAGACCACACCGGGTACCACTCCTTTCAGCTAAGAACAGGATACTGAGGCTACAATTTGTACAAGCTCATCGAAATTGGACAGTAGAAGATTGGAAAAACGTTGCTTGGTCTGATGAGTCTCGATTTCTGCTGCGACATTCGGATGGTAGGGTCAGAATTTGGCGTAAACACCATGAAAGCATGGATCCATCCTGCCTTGTATGGAGCATCTTTGGGATGTGCAGCCGACAAATCTGCGGCAACTGTGTGATGCCATCATGTCAATATGGACCAAAATCTCTGAGGAATGCTTCCAGCACCTTGTTGAATCTATGCCACGAAGAATTGAGGCAGTTCTGAAGGCAAAAGGGGGTCCAACCCGTTACTAGCATGGTGTACCTAATAAAGTGGCCGGTGAGTGTATGTCTGGAAGGCCCCATCTGTTCGTCAACATCCTGAAAACATCTGTCTTCAGGCTCCATTCTCCTGGTTCTAAGTCGTGACGACTTAGGAGATCTGCTTGAACATTTACTGACCCTTTGAGGTGTATTGCTGATCGTGAGAGGAGTTGTTTCTCTGCCCAGCAAAAAATTCTGCTTGATACTTTCAAGTGGTTGAACTTTGGACTCCCCTGGAGCTTGAGATGCGCTACAGTCGTTATATTGTCCGAGTACACTCTGACATGTTGACCTACAATTAGACTGTTGGCGGCTAGAAGGGCCTTCTCCACTGCCATCAATTCTCTGAGATTGGAAGAACTGGAGCTTTCTTTTCGATTCCAGTGACCCTGGAATGTGACCTGCGACACAACCGCACCCCAGCCTTTTAGACTGGCATCTGTTGTCACTGTCACCAGAGGATTTTGTATCCAGTCCACCCCTCTTAGCAGGTTTGTTTGGATCACCCACCAGGTTAACGAGGCTTTTACCTTCCCTGGAGTGTATACTCTTCTGTTTAGGAAATTTGGATTTCCATTCCAGTTTTCCAGAATATGTGCCTGCAGAACTCTGGAATGGGCCTGAGCCCACTGGACTGATTGTATGCAGGCCGTCATTGACCCCAGAAGAGACATTGCTGTCCGCAGAATAGGGGACCTTTGTTTTTTGAAGTCTAGGACCTTGGATATCAGGTTCTTCCGGTGCTCTTCTGGTAGAAAGGATTTTTGATTTTCCGAGTCCAATAGGACCCCCAAAAATTTTATCACTCTTGATGGTAATAGATGAGACTTCTTTAGATTGGGTATCCAACCTAAAAGTCGTAAGATATTCAGAGTTCTGGCAACCCTCTGATTGAGAATTAAGGTGGAAGGACCGATGACTAGAAGGTCGTCCAAGTAAGGTACTATGGCGACGTCTTGGTTTCTGATATGAGATACAGCTTCCGCCATGACTCTGGAAAATACGTAAGCTACTTACTGGTAGCGGTGTTTTTTCAGGAGCCCATGACAGCACAACGAGAGAGGGGATCCGCCCTTCAGAGACAGGAAACCTCAGACATAAAAGGGCGGCACCTCACTCCCCCGTCAGTTGGTTTACAGAGTACGAAAGGACCTTCTAGGTTAGTAGCACATAAACAATTTAAACTTAGGAATTAATTAAAGGAAGTGTCGACCCAAATAAGCAAAGAGGGTAGGGAATATAAGGGTGCTGTCATGGGCTCCTGAAAAAACACCGCTACCAGTAAGTAGATTACGGATTTATTCAGTCGCCATGACAGCACAACAAGAGACTTTCAGAGAAGTGAAAAGAGACTAGGGAGGGACCACTGCTTCCAGCACCCTTCTCCCAAACGTGAGGTCAGAGGAGCCACCTAGATCTAATCTATAGTGTCTAAAAAAGGTAGATGGAGAAGACCATGTGGCCGCCTTACAAATGTCTTCAATCGACAACTCTGTTCTCTCTTCCCAGGATGTGGCCACAGCACAAGTGGAGTGAGCCTTTATACCTTCTGGAATTTCCATGCCACCTGCGGTATAAGCGAGAGATATCGCCTCCCTGATACATCTGGCTAGTGTATTCTTTGATACCCTAAGCCCTTTTCTAATTCCCTGGTAAGATATAAATAAGGAGTTATCTTTTTTCCAGGTGTCTGTAACAGAAATATATTTGAGAAGACACCTTCTTACATCTAAACAATGAAATCTATGCTCCTTATCATTAGAGGGATTAGAACAAAAAGGCAAGACCACCTCTTGTGATCTATGAAATTTTGAAGCGACTTTTGGAAGATAAAGGGGGTCAGGTTTCATAATAACTCTATCTTCCCTAAACTGCATATATGGAGGTTGCCTAGACAATGCTTGTAGATCACTAACCCTTCTTGCGGACTTGAGTGCAACTAAGAGGGCCGTTTTAACCGACAGGATTTTTATTGGGACAGTATCAATAGGCTCGAACGGGGCTTGTGTTAGAGCTGAGAGCACAAGATTTAGGTCCCATGGAACTAACTTTTGTTTAATGACCGGTCTAGATCTAGTAATGGCCTTGAAGAACCTAGATATCCAATGATTGCTGGCTAAGTTAGAATTGTATAGCGCCCCCAGAGCCGACACCTGAACTCTGAGGGTGCTGGTGGCTAAGCCCATCTCTAGGCCCCTTTGTAAAAATTCTAAAATTTGAGATACACAACGCTTTTGATCAATCTGCGCTCCTGAACTCGATAGGAACTTTCTCCAAACCCTGACATAAATGTTTGTCGTAGAGGTTTTCCTACTCTTAAGAAGTGTGTTTATAAGATTTTGAGAAAATCCTTTCCCCCTTAGTAGTTACCTTTCAAATTCCACGCTGTTAGGTGTAAGTTGGCTACTCGTGGATGCAGGATTGGACCCTGGGAGAGAAGGTCTGGAATTCCTGGGAGGATCCATGGCTGGGAAATGGACATGTTCCTCAGCCATGGGAACCACGACCTTCTGGGCCACAACGGGGCTATTAGGATCACTCGGGCCCTGTCTTCCCGTATTTTCCTCAGAACTATAGGAATTAGGTTTAGGGGGGAAAGGCATAAGCGAGATTGAAGTTCCAAGAGATTAGAAGAGCGTCGACTGCATATGGGTTGTCCCTTGGATTTAAGGAACAGAATTGATGTAGTTTTCTGTTTCCTCGATTGGCAAAGAGATCTATTTCTGGACATCCCCACAAATGTACGATCTGATTGAAGACAGCCGGCTTTAGAGACCAGTCCCCTTGTCTGAGTTCGTTGCAGCTTAAATAATCGGCCATGGTATTGAGTTTTCCTTTTATGTGAAGAGCCTTAAGGGAAAGTAGGTGATTCTCGGCCATCTGAAAAATACGATTCGTAACCTCCATTAACGACCCAGACCGCGTACCTCCTTGATGGTTAATATAGGCAACGGTCACCTGGTTGTCAGAGAATAGTCTGACATGTCTACCCTGCAGGGGTATAAGGAAACTATTTAACGCGCGTTCTACTGCTAATAATTCCTTTAGATTGGAGGATGAGTTTCGTTCAGACTGGGACCACAGACCCTGGACCCAATTATTCTCCCAGTGTGCCCCCCAACCCATGGGGCTAGCATCAGTTGTTATTACCGGTGTTATCTGATTTGTCCAGGGTACTCCTCTACGAAGATTCGGTATGTGTGTCCACCAAATTAATGAAATAGTGGTCTCAACAGATAGTGAAAATTTACTTTCGAGATTAGCCCCCAGCCGACGAAAATTATGTAGAACATCCCACTGCAGAGATCTGGTGTGAAACTGAGCCCAGAGCACCGCCGGAATACAAGTAGTAAGAGAACCCAAAAGTGACATCGCTCCTCTTAAGGAGACTAGGGGATTACTAATCGTTTTGGTGGCCAGCCGATGAATACTATCCACTTTTGAGTCCGGCAGGTGACATTCCTGCTGACCAGAGTCTATGATGAGACCTAAAAACTCCTGAGATTTTAAAGGCTGCAGACGAGACTTTTTGAGATTAATAACCCATCCTAAATCGTGTAGTGCAGCCATCACCTTCCCCAATTGGTCCTTACAATGTGACTCCGAACGTCCCACAATAAATAAATCATCTAGGTAGGGAATTATTAGTATGTTCTGTTCGTGAAGGTGTGCCATAACTTCTACCATGATTTTAGTAAAAACACGGGGTGCAACTACAACACCAAAGGGGAGTGCCTGATACTGGAAGTGCTCTACCGTGCCGGCAAGTGAAACCGCCACCCTGAGAAAACGCTGATGATTTACATGTATTGGGACATGATAATAGGCGTCTTTCAGATCCAAGACAACCATGAAGCAATTGCGAAAGAGAAGCTTTAATGCCGTTTTCACAGATTCCATTTTAAAGGATGGGATCAGCAAGAATTCATTCAGGCCTTTTAGATTGATGATGGTACGATATGACCCATCAGGTTTTTTTTATCAGGAATAAAGGGGAATAAAACCCCTTACCTCGCTCTTCCGTGGGCACTCTAATCAGAACTCTTTTTTGTTGGAGATCCTGGACTTCTGACTCCAGTGCCAATTGTTCTGCAGGAGAAGAACAGATGGGTGTTAATTTAAATTTGTCCTGAGGGATATGATGGAACTGGAATTTTAGACCCTCTTTAATGATACTGAGAATCCACGGACTATTGGTGATCTTCAACCAGGCCGGGTAGAAGGCTAAAAGCCTACCGCCCACCTGGACCGACAGTCATTGAGTTTTTTTAGAGTCCCGAGAGGAGTTAAACATATATCCTCTACCTCTTCTTCTGTTGGAGTTATATCTGGTTGATTCTCTATTTGAATCCCTGTCAGATCTTCTGCGATAAGACCATCCTCTGTTGTAATCTCGCCTATAAAAGGGTTTTCTTAAAAGAGGGAACCGCTTTTTACTGTCACCCGCCTTTTCCAGTAGTTCATCTAGTACCAGTCCAAACAAATGAACATCTTCACAGGGGATGCCACATAGCTTAGATCTGGCCTGTAAGTCTCCTGGCCAACATTTTATCCAAAGTGCTCTACGGGCTGCGTTAGATAAGGATGAGGACCTTGCGGCCAGCCTAACAGAATCCGCTGACGCATCCGAAAGGAAGGCTGCTGCATCTTCAATTATGGACATAGAAGATAGGATCTCATTTCTAGGAACCTTATCATTGAGTTGGTCTTCTAGGTGGCCCAGCCACACCATCAACGACCGGGCTGTGCAAGTGGCCGCAATTGCCGGCCTCAGGGTTCCCGCTGATGTTTCCCAAGCTCCTTTAAGGAACACATCGGCTTTCCTATCAAGCGGGTCCTTTAGGTTTCCTAAATCCTCAAATGGAGAAGAAGTTTTTTTGCATGCTTTGGCTACTGCTGCATCCAATTTCGGGACCTTGTCCCATGAGGATGAGCCCTCCTCCTCGAAAGGATACCGCCTTTTGAATGCTGGTGGAAGTGACCCCTTCCTTTCGGGCTTCTTCCATTCTTTCGTAATCAAGGATTTAATTTTATCCACCACAGGAAAAACCCTTCGGGATTTAAGATCTATGCCCTTGAACATTATGTCCTGAATGGAACTTTCTGACTAGGTTTCTTCAATCCCCATAGTGGTGTTGACGGCCTTGACTAGGTGATTAATCCTATCCAGTGACAGACAAGCTCGGCTAGATTCTATGTCCTCCGATGATGAAGATGATGGACGAGTATCCGAGCTCACACCACCTGTGTCTGAATCCACATCTGAGGCTGGGGATGAAATCTCCTTCCTCTTTTTGGAAACTGTCTTCTGAGACTTCGACCTCGTGGAATCTCTGACCTCCTGTTTAACCATGTCGCTAAGTGTAGACGTAAGGTCAGGGGCCTCCTCCTCAATTAAACATTGCATGCAGGTTCTGTACAACTTCTTTTTATGTCCATCTGGAAGTGGCTCCGTACACATGGCACACTCCCTATGCTTGGACTTGGAAACATTTCCTCCCCTAATAAGGAGAGAGGGAATACAAGGAGGGGCAGCAATCAGAAAGCGGACTTTCACATAGATCACTTACCCATCCCTGCAGCGAATGGTACCGTGATCGGGGGGTCCTTCTTAGCCGGAGATTCTTTACGGCCTGTGGACTTGATAGATTTCTGAGCCCCTTTAGCTCCACCAGCGCGACTACTGCCACTAGATCGCCGCTGGGAGCTCACCTGAGGCTCTTCCAACTCCTGCTGCTGCTGTCTGACCAGCTGCAATGCTCCTTCTGGCGATTCCATGACGAGAAAGGATCAGGAGCACCTTACAGCTGACATGTGCTGCCTTAAATATGCCCCCATGGTACCACCCCCGGGTGGGGGACAGCAGGATTTCCAGGTGGTGTGTCCAGTACCAAGCGCTGATAGGGCATGCCTCCCTGGATCGCGCCCCCGCCCCGTCCGAGATCCAGTATGGTCCGGACATCAGGGCGCCGCTATTGACCGGGCCGGCGCTACTGCACATGCCCCGCCGCCAGCCGCCGCATCCAGAAACGTCACTTGCGGCGCAACCGCGGCATTGCAAGCCGGCACGCGCACGAAGACGCCAGCACCGCCCGGAGCAACCAGCGCGCCCGCATCAAGCAGCGGACAGATTTCCGGAGGCCCCAGCAGACACGACCCCACAAAGCACAGCCCCGCATACTTACCCGGTACGTGCGCGGTCCACATCAGAAGTCAGCCCATGCATCTGAGGCCACTTCTCACTGCTGTCACCGACACTAGACAGTACCCCTGCCGTGTGGTGCTTCCACAACCTGACCAGGCCGAGGTAGGGGACCCCCGCTACCTGCGTCGGCCTGTCAGAAGTGGGATATCTTCTTTAATCTCCAACCCTCTTCTTAGGGTCTGCCTGAAGAGGTTCCCCTGTCAGGGACAGGAAACCAACTGACGGGGGAGTGAGGTGCCGCCCTTTTATGTCTGAGGTTTCCTGTCCCTGAAGGGCAGATCCCCTCTCTCGTTGTGCTGTCATGGCGACTGAATAAAAAACCCTTGGGGCCGAGGAGATCCCGAAGGGGAGAACATTGTATTGAAAATGTAGAATCTTGTGATTCAACTGGACCGCAAATCTTAGGCTACGTTCACATTTGCGTTGTGCGCCGCAGCGTCGGCGCCGCAACGCACAACACAAACAAAAACGCAGCAAAACGCATGCACAACGCTGCGTTTTGCGCCGCATGCGTCCTTTTTTTCATTGATTTTGGACGCAGCAAAAATGCAACTTGCTGCGTCCTCTGCGCCCGGACGCGGGCGCCGCAGGGACGCATGCGGCGCAAAACGCAAGTGCGACGCATGTCCATGCGCCCCCATGTTAAATATAGGGGCGCATGACGCATGCGGCGACGCTGCGGCCGCAAATGTGAACGTAGCCTTAGATATCTCCTGTGACGAGGATGTATCAGAATATGGAAATAGGCATCTTTGAGGTCTATTGTTGCCATATAAGAATGAGGAGCTATCAGAGGAATGGCTGATTTTACTTACTCCATTTTGAATTTGCGGTAAGTAATGTATTGGTTGAGAGCTTTTAAATTTATTATGATCCGGGCTTGTCTGAAAGGCTTTTTTACGATAAATATACCGGGACCATTGAAATAGCTCTCGAGGTCATCAGATCTTGTAAACCTGACATCATTAATTTCTGAGTCTCCTGAGATGATGGGGAGGTGACTCTTAGGATCCTGGGAGGAGGCGCCTCGAACTCTATAAGAAGACCCTGTTGGATAACACTTACGACCCAAGGGCTGTTGGAGATATTCTGCCAACTGTGAACGAAGTTCGAAAGCCTCCCCCCCACCGGATCGGAGTCATTGTTTTTCTTGCTGTGACTGCTGGGGAATAAGGATATTTTTGGGTTTCCCCTTGGCATAACTCCACCTACCCCTACCGGATTTTCCTTTTCCCTTAACCTGGGAGGGCTGAGACTGGGAAGCCCGAAAAAAACGCTTCCTGGGACGTCTCTGTTAAGGAAGAGTCTTTTTCCTGCACGTGGCTTTTTCCAAGATGTCATCTAATGAGGGCCCGAACACATAGTCACCCTTAAAGGGAATGGAACACAGCTTTATTTTTGAAGTGACATCTCCACTCCACATCTTTAGCCAGAGAGCTCTTCTGGCCGAATTTGTCTGGACTAAAGACCTGGCGGCTACACGGAAGGATTCCAGTGAGGCGTCTGCAAGAAATCCAGTTGCTCTATGTAAAATAGGCAAGGAGTCCAATACTTCATCTCTTGGAGTTCCCTGAGAGATGTGGTTTTCTAATTCTTCCATCCAGCGGAAGAGAGAGCGGGCTACACAGGTGGATGCAATATTGAACCTGAGGGCTGAAGTGGAAGTTTCCCAGGATTTTTTGAGTAGGCTTTCAATCTTCCTATCTAAGGGATCTTTTAACTGGGAGGAGTCTTCGAATGGCAGGGCAGTCTTTTTTACCACTCTAGCCACCTGAACATCTATTTTTGGGATGTTCCAATTAATTGAATCCTCATCCAGAGGAAGCCGATGTTTAAAGTCTGACGGGGTGGTTAGCCGTTTCTCAGGAAGTTCCCACTCATTATTGATCATATCAATGATACTTTTGTGTATGGGAAAACCAGGTTGTTTATCAGTATGTATGCCGAATAACTCATCCTGTATAGACTGAGGAACGGGTTCCTCCTTTAGCCCCATAGTATTCCTCACTGCGGACACCAATTCCACAATATATTCAGAGGAAAAAAGGTATTTTCTGATTTCAGCAGTTTTATGAGGTAGGACATCTTCCCATTTAACTGAAGATGACGCATAAGAGCCATCAAATTCTGAATCAGAATATTCCTGGATCTTCCTCTTCTTGGGAAGTGATGGACCAGGTGAGGGTGGTGGTGGTGGAGGGGGGGCAAGCGTGGCTAAAGAGGTCTGAACCTCCTGTCTAACCAAGGAACACTCTTCAATTAGTGAAGGATGTTCAGCCCGGATTAATTTGTCCGTACAGGGTTGGCACAATTTTTTCTCCCATTTTAAGGGCAGTTTTCCATTACAAGTAGCACATTTGCCCTTAGTAGTAGCTTTATGGCCAGGCTTGTCTCCCTGAAATGAGAGAGGAAGCGGTATGAGAAGGTACACTAAATTCTACCTTTAAATGGGACCCGTCCCTTCCACACTTACTGGGGCTTGGGGAGCGCTGGGCTCTGCAGCTGCAGGGCAAGACGTATCCATGCTGAGCAGGCTTACCTGAGACGTCTTCTGCAGCTTATATAGAAAATAATGCTGCCCCAGCGAGTGGCAATTAGCCGCCCCTCCCCCTCCGCAGTCCCAGGCAGGCGTGCGAGGATGCAGCGTGCCTCACACGCCGTTCGGAGGTCCATCCCAGACAGAGTAATGCTCCTTCACACAGGAGCGCTGACCCGGAAGCGAAGCGTCACGTGACTTCCGGGTCGCCGAACAGCGCGCACAGGAGGGGGAGACGCCGGAAAGCTCAGGGAGGCCTCCGGGATGGGATCACCGGCCCGCTTTACCCCCGCAAGGGGACGCAGGAGGACCGGGAATGCGGTCCCAGAATCCGAAGAGACGGGAGCATAACGGAGGAGAAAGCCCTGGGGGCCCGACCACCAGTGCCCGGCCAAGATTATAAGGTACACTGCCAGAGCCGGCCGCGCAGCGCACCAAAAACCTCTCCATGCCCCATGGGTAACAGGAAAGACACTGGTTAATGGGAGGTGGGAGGGGTTTTTAACCTCTTGTGCTTCCTGTCCCCCATTAGGGTATGGAGACAACCTCCTGGGCTGTCGTGGAAGGCAACTAGAGAAATTTTGATCCATGACTCAAACCAAAAAGGATGTGAATGACAGGACTGTGGAGTTGGTATCAAATGGACCGATTCCTGGACTATATATTACATTGGGTACAGTAGCACAATGCAGGATGTGCTGCAAATGTTTCCCTAAGAATTCGGGAAAGTTATGAAGTGTCCTATAAATGTTAGCTCTTTTCCTGATGTAAGGATCTGGGCTTTTAGGTGAGATGAATCTGTGCTGCACTTTATGTACATGCTCAGTAGTGACCAGTTGTCATGTCGGACGCTGTTCACACTAGGGCGTCCGACAGACAGCGGTAATTCCTCATTTCGTCCACTATATGCTCAGTGGCGCCGGCTAGATTGATCCAGATTGTCCGGGGTTAATCTGGCTGGTACTCGGGTTGGAGGCTTAGTCACGCCCATTGCCTTTAAATAGTTTTGCTGGGCTTTGGGTGTCGCCGATTATAGCTTGTGTCTTGTGATCTGGGTCTGGAGTGGTAGTCTAGGAGAGGAAATATCGTATCTGGTGGTGTATTATCCTTCGTTATATTTCTCCTTCCTATATTTGTATTGTTTTGCCCTGTGCACATTATAGTGTTTTCCAGTGAGTCTGCGACGTGGTGCGTTTTTTAGTTTTCCCTGTCTGTGCTTTCTGTAGGGGTTGGTGAGAGGTCTTATCACTGGGTGGCGGGTAGAGGTTTCAGCTTAGTACTGAAACAGGACTCAGGGTCAGGCCTGGCGGCCCAGACATGCACACCTTCAGTGTAAACTCTGGGAGAGGGACAGACAGGGTTTCCCTAGTTTGAGGGATATTGCAGAGGCCCAGGTAATCAGCTGTAGTCTACCCAGTACCCCCGTGACACCAGTGCTGCGGAATCGGAGTTATGAAATGTCCTATAAATGTCTGCTCTGTTCCTGATGTAAGGATCTCGGCTTTTAGGTGAGATGAATATGTGCTGCACTTTATGTACAGGCTCAGTAGTGACCAGTGCTGTGGAGTCGGAGTTATGAACCGTCCTATAAATGTCTGCTCTGTTCCTGATGTAAGGATCTGGGCTTTTAGGTGAGATGAATCTGTGTTGCACTTTACGTACAGGCTCAGTAGTGACCAGTGCTGTGGAGTCGGAGTTATGAAATGTCCTATAAATGTCTGCTCTGTTCCTGATGTAAGGATCTGGGCTTTTAGGTGAGATGAATCTGTGTTGCACTTTACGTACAGGCTCAGTAGTGACCAGTGCTGTGGAGTCGGAGTTATGAAATGTCCTATAAATGTCTGCTCTGTTCCTGATGTAAGGATCTGGGCTTTTAGGTGAGATGAATCTGTGTTGCACTTTATGTACAGGCTCAGTAGTAACCAGGCCTGTGGGGTCGGGAGTTAAGGAAATTGAGGGGTGGGAAGTTTGCCTTAGCGACTCCAAAGCCCTGATGAGTACACAGTCAGCAAAACAACATGGACATCTGAATAGCAACATAGAACATGTACGCGATTCACAGACATCTGAATGGAGTCTTAGATCATGAAAAGGTTTAAAGCCCAGCTGTCATGAGAAACCTGTCAGAACCTGAGTTCATGGGAACCGAACATGAAAATGGAAAAGGCACACACTCTGTAGCCAGGGCATATAGAATGGTTCTACCACAGGCGTCTGATCGGTCGGGTGGAGCGGCTGCAGCGCCCACAGACCCTGATCTAGGCGTGACAACACCCCGTTACTGCCACATCTCTCTCCGCTGGATGTGAGGCCTCGTCCACACGTCAGTATGTGTAAGCCAGGGGTGGGACCATCAGGGGAAAGCCGTCACCACTGCTGTAGGGTCACCGGCTCCTGGCTTACAGCTACCGAGGTGAAATACTGAGTGTGCACGTGGTCTTGTGGAAAGAGCGGAGTGGCAGCACTCCCACAGCTAAGACTACTTTCACACTAGCGTTTTTTGCAATACGTCGCAATGCGTCGTTTTGGCGAAAAAACGCATCCTGCAAAAGTGCTTGCAGGATGCATTTTTTCACCATTGACTAACATTAGCGAAGCATTTGCGACGCATTGCCACACGTCGCAACAGTCGTGCAACGGTTGCGCCGTGTTGTGGCGGACCGTCGGCTGCAAAAAACGTTACATGTAATGTTTTTTGCTGCCAACGGACCGCCATTTCCGACCGCGCATGCGCGGCCAGAACTCCGCCCCCACCTCCCCGCACCTCACAATGGGGCGGCGGATGCGCTGGAAAAATTCATCCGCTGCCCCCGTTGTGCGGCGTATACAACGCTAGCATCGGTACGTCGGCCCGACGCTCTACGACAGGCCGAGTACGACGCTAGTGTGAAAGTAGCCTTATGCTAGAGGGCCTGACTGCCCGTGGCCTTGTGGAAAGAGCGGAGTGGCAGCAGCACTCCCACAGCTGCACGGAGGAGCGCAGGGACGGAGCACACGACAGCCTCCACCGACGGCACACCGCCTCTGGGGGCTCCCCATGGAGTGCAGCGGGGCCAGCACACCACTGCAGCTCTGCTGCCCCCATGTGGTGACTCACCCAATAAGCATTATGGGGGAGAAGGAGGGGAAGGCTCAGCAGTGAAATGAGCAGCCTGGCGTCCTGCGAGGCACAGGCCAGGACCCGCAATCAGGGCCGTACAAGCACCACCTCTAACCCGCACTCACTCTTGGTCACCGACTTCAGAGCCCTGGTGAAGTCGCCATTCTGCCCGGCCTTGTTCACGTCGTTCCACAGAGCCGCTAAGGACGAGGAGCCGGCTGCACCCCCCGAATTCGCCATCTCCAGCCTCTACGAGTCTCTTACCGGCAGACTCAATAAGGAAACTCAGCGACTCAATGACGTACTAAAATCGCGACCCCCGACTCTAGACGCCATGTTTATCACTGGCAAGCTCTGCGCAGTGGTCATGGCAGACTTCAAATATATTTCTATTAGGTGTCGTATTCTCATATTACAGCACTATGAAACGTGTGGCAGCAAAACTCGGAGAGAAAAAATAGATTCAGAGGTGTCATTATGGGCTAAGTGTTGAATTTGCCCAGAACAAACATGGCGGAACGGCACTAATGGCTGTAAGGGAACGATTAGTGCGGACACGTCACAGGAGTAGCTGGCAGCCCCGCCCACTCTTCAGTGTAGCTCCTCCTCTTCCGGCATTCCTCGCGCTCGTGCTCAGTACTGCGGCTGTGTGCAGCAGTTTGTCTGACAGAGCTGTAGCTGAGGGCCGTGGAAGGACTAGGAGGAAGGGGGTCGTGCGTGGCTGCGAGGGGTTCTGCCACAAGTCGTGCTCTGCGTGTAGCAGCATGAGGCAGCTTCTGTCTGTGGAAACCTTAGGCTGAGGCTCTCGGCGGGCCTGACACATGAACAGACCCTGACAGGTTCCCTTTAACCCTTCGGTTAGAAAAGGAAAAAAATGAACATTTACCTTTTCTCGCAAAAAAATTAGTTAAGACCCAAACTTATTTTGACAAGGGTAACAAGCGAAAATGGACCCAACATTTTCTGTGCAATTTCTCCTGAGTACATCGATACCCCACATGTGGGGGAAATCCACTCTCTGGATGCAAAATAGAGCTTGGAAGGGAAAGAGCGCAATTTGACTTTTTGCTGTAATCAAGTGCGGACGCCACCTTGCTTTTGGAAAGCTGCTGATGCTCCTAAACAGTGACCCCATTTTGGAAACTACACCCCCTCAAGGATTTTGTCCAGGGTTATAGTGAGCATTTTGAACTAACAGGTTCTACACAGGTTTTGATAACATTAGGTAGTGATATTGAAAATTTTAATTTTCTTTACGAAAATGTAGTTTTTGCCTTAAATTTGTAATTTTCACAATGGATAATAGGAGAAAAAAGACCCCATAAACATCCCTAATCCACAGCTCTGTCATAGAATCTTCCACACAGCTGTACTCTGCATTGGAAGCAGTGAACTGAGCAAATGCAGGAAGAGGAGGAGCTAGACCTAAATAGTGGGCATGGCTGCGAGCACCTCCTGTAATGTGTCTGGAATAATTGGTCGTTACAGCCTTTAGTGCAGTTCCGCCATGTTTGTTGAGGGCAAATTCAACACCTAGCCTATTTAGACACCTCTGAATATATTTCACAAATTCTGTCAATAAGCAAAAGTGTCTCATTTCAATTTAGTCTTTTTCCATTACAAAACAAACACCTATAAAAGAAAAAAAGTACAAAGAGAATAACAAAAATAAATGTAAGGTTTGTTTAACCTCTTCACCCCGGAGCCTGTTTTCACCTAAGTGACAGGGCCAATTTTTAGAATTCTGACCACTGTCATTTTATGAGGTCATAACTCTAAAACGCTTCAACGGATCCTGGTGATTCTGACATTGTTTTCTCGTGACATATTGTACTTCATGATAGTGGTAAAACTTCTTCGATATGACTTGCATTTATTTGTGAAAAAAACAAAAATTTGTCGAAAATTATGAAAATTTAGCAATTTTCAAATTTTTCGTTTTTATGCCCTTAAATTAGAGAGTTATATCTCATAATATAGTTAATAAACAACATTTCCCACATGTCTGCTTTACATCAGCACAATTTTGGAAACATAATTTTTTTTTTTGTTAGGGAGTTATAAGGGTTAAAAGTTGACCAGCGATTTCTCATTTTTGCAACAAAATTAGCAAAACCATTTTTTTTTACGGACCACCTCACACTTGAAGTGACTTTGAGGGGTCTATATGACAGAAAATGCCCAAAAGTGACACCATTCTAAAAACTGCACCCCTCAAGGTACTCAAAACCACATTCAAAAAGTTTATTAACCCCTCAGGTGCTTCACAGGAATTTTTGGAATGTTTAAAAAAAATTGAACATTTAACTTTTTTTCACAAAATTTTTACTTCAGATCCATTTTGTTTTATTTTTCCAAGGGTAACAGGAGAAATTGGACCAAAAAAGTTGTTGTACAATTTGTCCTGAGTACGCCGATACCCCACATGTTGGGGTAAACCATTGATTGGGCACATGGCAGAGCTCGGAAGGGAAGGAGCGCCATTTGACTTTTCAATCCAAGATTTGCTGGAATTGAGATCGGAACCCATGGCTCGATTGGAGAGCCCCTAACGTGCCTAAACAGTGGAAACCCCCACAAGTAACACCATTTTGGAAAGTAGACCCTCTAAGGAACTAATCTAGATGTGTGGTGAGCACTTTGAACCTCCAAGTGCTTCACAGAAGTTTATAATGTGGAGCCGTAAAAAAAATTCATATTAATTTTCACAAAAAATGATATTTTTGCCCCAAATTTTTTATTTTCCCAAGGGTAACAGGATAAATGGGACCCCAAAAGTTGTTGTGCAATTTTTCCTGAGTACGCTGATACTTCATATATGGGGATAAACCACTGTTTGAGCGCATGGCAGAGCGCGGAAGGGAAGGAGCGCCATTTGACTTTTCAATGCAAAATTGGCTGGAATTGAGATCGGAACCCATGTCGTGTTTGGAGAGCCCCTGACGTGCCTAAACAGTGGAAACCCCCACAAGTGACACCATTTTGGAAAGAAGACCCCCTAAGGAACTTATCTAGATGTGTGGTGAGCACTTTTAACCCCCAATTGTTTCACTAAAGTTTAGAATGTAGCGCTGTGAAAATTAAAAAATCATTTTTTCTTTCCACAAAATGATGTTTTAGCCCGCAATTTTTTTTTCCCAAGGGTAACAGGAGAAATTGGACCACAAAAGTTATTAAAGCAAAAAGAAGAGAAGCCAGCACTGCTGAAGGTCAAAACGCAATATCCAAAGTGCACATGCACATAATAAATTCTGACTGTATTTCAAATATGAGATATTTAGCAAATAATTGATCAATTCTTTGAGCTACCCCGCCACTTCACGGCAATCTCATAATGGGGCAGTCCTAACTCTACGTTTTTTATTACATTGTGCCATTACGGCCTCCTAAATGTATTGAGAGTGAGAAAAAAAAAAAAAAAGGACAGACCACATTAAATAACATTACATGACAAACTGTACCTGGAGCATTGACAGAATCACTCCCTTAGTGCCAGGAAGGCGAGCGCGGATAGAGGCCGATCAGGTCCTGTGCGGACATATCAGATCTGGCCCCCACACTGCCAAACCAACACCAAAGTTAAAGCATGAAACTGGCTGAGGCACAGCTGCCTAATTAACTAGAGCCTGAGGCAGGGCAGGGCTGCTGTGTGTGTGTGCACAGCAGCCTATCAATCATAGTGAACCCAGACAGAATGGCGCATATGACCCAGCGTGCGCGGCAACAGTGGTGGTCAGCCACATACCAATACATAAGCAAAACGAAGAGAAGCCAGCACTGCTGAAGGTCAAAACGCAATATCCAAAGTGCACATGCACATAATAAATTCTGACTGGATTTCAAATATGAGATATTTAGCAAATAATTGATCAATTCTTTGAGCTACCCCGCCACTTCACGGCAATCTCATAATGACCTTCAGCAGTGCTGGCTTCTCTTCTTTTTGCTTTCACAAAACTTATTGTCCAATTTGTCCTGAGTATGCTGATATCCCATACATGGGAGGGAACCACTGTTTGGGCGCACGGCAGAGCTCGGAAGGGAAGGAGCGCCGTTTGAAATGCAGACTTAGATGGATTGGTCTGCTGGTGTCATGTTGCATTTGCAGAGCCCCTGATGTACCTAAACAGTAGAAACCCCTCACAAGTGACCCCATATTGGAAACTAGACCCCCCATGGAACTTATCTAGATGTGTTGTGAGAACTTTGAACCAACAAGTGTTTCACTACAGTTTATCACGCAGAGCCGTGAAAATAAAAAATATTTTTTTTCCACGAAACTGATATTTTAGCCCCCACGTTTTTATTTTCCCAAGGGTAACAGGACAAATTCGACCCCAAAAGTTGTTGTCCAACTTGTCCTGAGAACGCTGATACCCCATATATTGGGGGGAACCCCTGTTTGGGCGCACGGGAGAGCTCAGAAGGGAAGGAGCACTGTTTTACTTTTTCAACGCAGAATTGGCTGGAATTGAGATCGGACGCCATGTCGCGTTTGGAGAGCCCCTGATGTGCCTAAACAGTGAAAACTCCCCAATTCTAACTGAAACCCCTGCCCTAACCCTAGCCTTAATCCTAGTCCTAACCCTAGCGCTACTTTCACATTAGCGTTTTTTTGCATACGTCGCAATGCGTCGTTTTGGCGAAAAACGCATCCTGCAAAGTCATCTGCAGGATGCGTTTTTTTCCCCATAGACTAACATTAGCGACGCATTGCAACGTATTGACACGTCGCAACCGTCGTGCGACGGTTGCGTCGTGTTGTGGCGGACCGCCGGCAGCAAAAAAGTTACATGTAACTTTTTTTGTGCCGACGGTCCACCATTTCCGACCGCGCATGCGCGGCTGGAACTCCGCCCCCACCTCCCCGCACCTCACAATGGGGCAGCGGATGCGTGGAAAAACAGCATCCGCTGCCCCCGTTGTGCGGCGCTTGCACAGTATGCGTCGGGCTGACGCAGCGCGATGGCCCCGTACCGACGCTAGTGTGAAAGTAGCCTAACGGGAAAATGGAAATAAATATATTTTTTATTATTTTTCCCTAACTAAGGGGGTGATGAAGGGGGATTTGATTTACTTTTATAGCGTTTTTTGGGCGGATTTTTATGGTTGGCAGCCATCACACATTAAAAGACGCTTTTTATTGCAAAAAATAGTTTTTGCATCACCACATTTTGAGAGCTATAATTTATCCATATTTTGGCCCACAGAGTCATGTGAGATCTTGTTTTTTGCGGGACGAGTTGACCTTTTTATTGGTACCATTTTCGGGCACATGACATTTTTTGATCGCTTTTTATTCCGATTTTTGGGAGGCGGAATGAGCAAAAACCAGCAATTCCTGAAATTCTTTTAGGGGGGGGGCGTTTATACCATTCCACGTGTGGTAAAATTGATAAAGCAGTTTTATTCTTCAGGTCAGTACGATTACAGCGATACCTCATTTATGTAATTTTTTTATGTTTTGGCGCTTTTACACAATAAAAACTATTTTATATAAAAAAATAATTGTTTTTGCATCGCTTTATTCTGAGAGCTATAACTTTTTTATTTTTCTGCTGATGATGCTGTATAGCGGCTTTTTTTTGCGGGACAAGATGACGTTTTCAGCGGTACCATGGTTATTTATATCCGTCTTTTTGATCGCGTGTTATTCCACTTTTTGTTTGGCGGTATGAGAATAAAGCGTTTTTTGCCTCTTTTTTTTTTTTTTTTTTTACGGTGTTCACTGAAGGGGTTAACTAGTGATATAGTTTTATAGGTGGGGTCGTTACGGACGCGGCGATACTAAATATGTGTACTTTTATTGTGTGATATTTTTTTTTTATTTAGATAAAGAAATGTATTTATGGGAATATTTTTATTTTTTTTTCCTTTATTTAGGATTTTTTTTTTTTTTTTTACACATGTGGACATTTTTTTTTTTTACTTTGTCCCGGGGGGGACATCACAGATCGGTGATCTGACAGGGTGCACAGCACTCTGTCAGATCACCGATCTCACAGGCGAGTTCCAGAGGCTTGCCGGCGCCTGCTATTAGGAACTCTCAGCAGGCGCCGGCAAGCTAGGTCATCTCATGACCCGGAAGGAGTCCCGCGGCCATCTTGGATCCGGGGACTCCTTCCAGGTCACCGGAGCAGCGCGATCTCATCGCGTTGCTCCGGTGGGAGAGCGCAGGGAGCCCCCGTCCCTGCGCGATCCCCCTCTATGCCGCTGTCACTATTGACAGCGGCATCAGAGGGGTTAAATGCCCGCAATCGGCGATAGCGCCGATCGTGGGCATTGCTGCGGGGTGTCAGCTGTCATATACAGCTGACACCCGCACCCGATCACCGCGGCGCTCAGCGTGAGACCGCGGTGATCGATGCGCCGTACTAGTACTGCTGCTGGCACAAATGCAGTGCCGGCAGCGCAGTACTAGTACGGCGCATGTCGCGAAGGGGTTAATGACCGCCGATACGCCTTTTAACAGTGGCAGTTAAGGGTACTTAAACCACAGCACTGCTTTTTATCTGCGCTAAGGTTTAAGGTTATAGCGCCCTCCAGAGTCGGAATTTCTCCGGGGTCTTGGCTGTCGAGGGTAGCTGAGACCCCACAGAACATGATTCGGGTAGGTTTTTACTGACCCCGGTGTTGCGATCGCCATTATTATCCCCTTTCTGACATCTGACGTACTATCCCGTCGAGGTGGGGTGGGCCCGTATGACCACCGACGGGATAGTACGTCATGCCCTTTAATGCGACACCGCGACTTAAGTCGCGGTGATCGCATTAAAATTCCGAAGCCATCTTACCTTAGGGAAGATGGCCTCGGCATCTCGGAGTATGGTGCCGCCCCCCCGGTCTCCCGATCGCTGTGATTGGCTGTTTAATTCTGAACAGCCAATCACAGCCTTTCTCATTGTTTCAGCCAATCAGATTGGCTGAAACAGTGAGGTCCCAGGCTAGGATCGAGTACCGATGTACTCGATCCTGGGGCCGGTGCCTGGCAATGCCAGGCACCGGCCAAAACCCCCCGGATTGGCGCGATCGACGATCACGCCAATCGCAGGGCGCAGCGGCGGTATTACCGCGCTGTGCCCTGCTTCTAACTACCTGCTCCGCAGCCTCCGGTGCCCTGCCTCGTGTGCCTCCTATGCTCTGCCTGCTCCGGATCCTGCAGCTCTGATTGGCGCGATTGATGTGATCGTCGATCGCGCCAATCACAGGGCACAGCAGCGGTATGACCGCGCTGTGCCCTGATGGTGACCTGCCGGTAACCTGCCTATGACCGGAGCTGTGAGCTCCGATCATAGGCTGGTGCCTAGCAACACCGGCGTCACCAGGGCCTCCCCTTATTGGTGGGATCGATGTGATCATCGATCCCACCAATCACAGGTCACAGCAGCGGTGTGACCGCTCTGTGACCTGTCTCACCTGCCCCTGACCTGTCTGACTGCTCTGCAGGAATCCTCACACTTGGTGAGGGTTCCTGCAGAGCGGTCACGCTGACAGATCCCCCTCCTGTGCTGAGACTTGTGGTGCCACAGTAGCCTGTGACACCATAATTCTTACTAACAAAAGAAGAAAGAAGAGAGACTACAAACGTAAGTGTTCATCCCCGATCCCGGCCCGATCTTTCTAACCCCCCCTTCCCCCCCATCCCCCCTCCACCCCCACTTTGCGCCTCGTCCGTCCGTGCCCAAATTTAGCAGCCGCCGAGCGTTGATTGGTGACGCAGTTCACCGATCAACACTCGTGCTCACTTTTCTTCTCCACATCCCCATCTGCGCACCCCGCCTCTGCGTCTGAACCCGTGCCTTTCGTTTCTTTTTTTTTTTTTCACATCCCCTTGTGCGCACCTTGCTGCTGCGTCTGAACCCGTGCCTTTCGTTTCTTTTTTTTTTTCCACATCCCCGTCCGCGCACCCAGCCGCCGCTGCCGAACTTTGATAAGTGACGCGGTTCACTTATCAGAGCTCTCGTGCCTGCCGTTTTTTTTCACATCCTTTTTTTTTTTCACATCCTTTTTTTTTTTTCACATTACTGTGTCCAACAGTTATTAGATATATGAAACTGAAATAGCTGTTGCAAAAAAAACAATTTTTATAAAACATTAAGCTTAAGATTAATAGGGGTGCCCAAACTTTTTCATATGACTATATATATATATATATATTATTTAAAAAAAAATTTGCGCTTAGGGTTACATGGGTTTGGGTTACAGGTATTGGGGCTAGGGTTAGCAGGAAAAAAATACTAGAGTTACAGTAGGATTAGTTTTTCGTTAGGCAGGCAAATAAATAAATGGCTCGCCGAACATTCAGCACGGAGCAAGCACACAGCCTGCTTTGCTTCGGCAGTGAAACAGAATATGCCTCTGAAGTAGAGCAGTTTTCAGGCAGTGACGACTCCCTCCACGGAATCCCTAAGTACCCCACTACTGAAGCTTCAGAGGCAGGACCAAGTACCGCAGTCCCCCCACCACTGTGGCATAATAATTCTTAATTTTTCCCTCAAATTCCCCCTTTTTCTGCCGCCCCTGGAATAAGAGTAGATGTCACAAATTTTACCCCCGTTGATCTTTTCGAAATTTTCTTTAGCCCAGAAGTCCTAGAATTAATCGCCCATCAAACAGACTTATATGCCCAGCAATACATCTCCGAAAAACCCACTGCCTTACATTCTTGTTTCTGGATCCCCACAAATGTCCCAGAAATAATTTTTTTTTACCCTGAATATGGGTTTAGTAAAAAAAAAAAAAACACTCCGCTCCTACTGTGCAACAAAGGCTGTCCACAGCACCCCTTTATTTGCAGCTGTCATGTCCCGAGTCCGTTATGAAGCCCTGATGACATTCCTCCACTTCAGTGACAATTCCCAAGCCCCCCAAGAGCTGACCCCAACTATGATCGGCTAAATAAGTTGAGACCCCTAATTTCCCTCCTGCAGAATTCGTTTCTACGGTCCTATAGCCCAGAGAAAAATGTGGCAGTCGACGAGTCCTTGATGAACTACAAGGGCTGTCTGTAATTCCTCCAATTTATCCCCTCCAAGCGAGCCAATTACAGCATAAAATTATACAAAATTTGTGAGAGCTCATCAGGGTACACTTCCGCCTTCCTAATTTCTGAAGGTAGGGCCCGCCCAATCAACCCCCCAAGCTACCCCCAGACAATTGGCATCCCTGGCAAAATTGTCTGGGAGCTAATGATGCCCTTTCTCCATAAAGGGTACTACGTGTATATGGACAACTATTACACAAGCATCCCTCCACTCTGCAAATACAGGGGCCTGTGGTACAGTCAGGAAAAACTGAGTGGGGTTTCTGTTACAGTTGTTGTCCATACAGTTGTAGAAGAGGGCGTCATTCTGACTCGCAAGTGACCAACTTCTTGCAGTGAAGTGGAATGACAGGAAGGACGTCTACATGCTGACCACACTGCATGCGGACACCACTGTGATTGCCAGAGACAGGCGCCACCAGGGACAAGGAAAAACCGTTCTGCATCACAGACTATATTAAATATATGGGAGGCGTTGACTTATCAGACCAGGTTCTGCAGCCATACCTGGTGAAGCGGAAGGCCAGGGCCTGGTACAAAAAGGTGGCAATCTACCTTATCCAAACTGCCACATACAACAGTTTTGTCCTGTATAAAAATTCCCAAGGACCGCTTACATTCCCCCAATTTCAGGAAAAAATTGTAGAGGGCCTCATGTTTGAGTCGATGGCACAGGGGGAAGCCTTCGAGTCTGAGGATGCCCTGAAACTTGCAGAGCGCCATTTTCCTTGCGCTGACCCTGGCACTCCCACCCAAAGATATCCTCAAAAAAGATATCGGGTTTGTAGGAAGCATGGCAGACAGAGTACTATTGCCCTACATGCCCATCCCAACCAGGCCTTTGTATCTCCCCCTGTTTGAGACCTACTACACCTCTTGCAATTATTAGGGTTTTTTTTTCAATTTTTATTTTTTTGCTTAGTGGCTCCAGTAGAGTAATTTGGAACAAGTGATAGAGAATATTTTCATTAGTAGATCCCATTTTACTCCATTTCACAATTAATTACAGGACTTGATCAATCACAAACATTTTTTACCATTTATCTAACTTTGACTACTACTATTCCAACAAATTCTCATCCACGTACCTACGTCTGTACACTCCAGAGTGTGTACCCCACAAATGTTCTTGAAAAGTCAGGTCATCTGAAAATGTATTCTAAGACTCAATCTCATACCAAACTACTATTCCAACAAATTCTTGTCCACGTACCCACGTCTGTACACTCAAGAGTATGGACCCCACAAATGTTCTTGAAAAGTCAGGTCATCTGAAAATTCTAGGACTTGATCACTCACAAACATTTATGACCATTTAACTAACTTTGACTTTTTTTACAACTGTCTTGCTACACAAATCTTTGGCTTCCATTTATGTTACTTATATTTATGTTGGTGATACGGGCATGATCATTTTATTGGAGAGTCTCTAATAATGAGGAAGTTCCGTACTTATACACTATGGGCTTTACTTTATGGTGCTTGCCGAACCTCTGGTTCTAGTCAATACTTTCTGTAGAGAACTGGTTGTTTTGTGATTATAGCAGTTCCGACCTTGGCGGGTGGGAGCTTGCTATGGTGTACCACGTCTATTGGCACATTTGTCTCTCATATAGGGATTGATGGAGCTAAACGGACATTGTACGACCAGTCTCTGAAAGTGTCTGCCATTCTAGCCCTGCAGGTGTTCTTTCATCTTTGGAACAAACTCATCTTTGCCACATAGTTGGCTGCATGTTCCTCCACATTTTGCCCTTCATTCCATTACCGTTTATTCTTCCTCCTACAATATACTCTAATGCGGGACAACTGTTTGTTAGCAAGATAAAATGTTATAATCAGTCAATGTATTTTTAGGAGCATGCCTTCCTGTGTGAGTAATAATTCTTGGAAGTATTTTCTTGTTTGCTCCATGTCTCTAAAAGCTTTGAATGGGTCCTGGAACTTCAATTTTACCCTAAAGACCAAATGGTGTGCCATATATTATTATAGGCAAAGATGTGTGTCCAGTACTCACATTGGTGCCATATTGGATATATTTCTGAACACATAAAAATTAGTGCATTAAAATTTGAGATGTTACTTAGAATGTACAAAAAAGAATCATAAAAGAGATGGTGAAAAAATGCAAATTGTAAATTTTCAAACTTGTGTTGCATGAACTGCATAAAAATGGTGGTATCAAACTACTCACTACCTCCCTAGATAAATAGATTAGATAGTATAATTTATAAAAAAGACATTTTGAACCATACAGGCCCTGCAAATATGACAATCTATTTCAAATAATTTGTCACATTGTGCCCCTTTCAGTCCGAGCTCTGCCGTTTGTACGAACAGAATTTTTTTACTACACATGAGATATCACCTTAATCATAAGAAAGTGGGTAACAAATTGTGGGGTCCATTTTATGGTGTAATCTCTGACAAAAGTGAGAAATTCAGGTCTAAAACAAGATTTTTGTGACAACTTATTGTTACTAAATTCTGCGTCGTACCTGTGGGTTCAAATTGCTCAATATACCCATGGATAAAATCTTTGAGGGGTGTAGTTTGCAAAATGGGGTCAGTTGTGGGGGTTTCTGCTGTTTAGGCACATCTCCAAACCCGACATGGCATCCTGTTGTGAATTCCGTTCTTGAACTCCCTCCTGTGGTCATGAATGATACTTCGGCGAGTTCTGTCCGAGGACTCCCTCTGGTGGCTGTGAGTGGAACTGCTGGTTCTGAGGTTGCTTCCTCAGCTGCCCTCGTTTGCGGCTAGGCTGGCTTCTCTATTTAACTCCACTCAGATCGTTACTCCATGCCAGCTGTCAATGTATCAGAACTGGTTCAGATCTCTCTCGGATCTTTCTGATGACCTGTCTACTCCAGCAGAAGCTAAGTCCCTGCTAGTTCATTTGTTGTTCATTGTGTACTGAATATATTTCTTACCATTTTTTTTTCTCTGCAGTGTGTTTTGTCTTTCTTTACCCCTTAACCTCTGGGTGGTTCAGGACTCAGGTGTGGATATGGACATTCAAGGTCTGTCCTCTTGTGTTGATAACCTCACTGCGAGGGTACAAAGCATTCAAGATTATGTAGTTCAGAATCCTATGTTAGAGCCTAGAATTCCAATTCCTGATTTGTTTTTTGGAGATGGATCTAAATTTCTGAATTTCAAAAATAATTGTAAACTGTTTCTTGCTTTGAAACCCCGCTCCTCTGGTGACCCCATTCAGCAAGTAAAAATCATTATTTCTTTGTTACGTGGCGACCCACAAGACTGGGCATTCTCCCTTGCGCCAGGAGATCCTGCATTGCTTAATGTAGATGCGTTTTTTTCTGGCGCTTGGATTGCTTTATGACGAACCTAACTCTGTGGATCAGGCAGATAAAATCTTGCTAGTTTTGTGTCAAGGTCAGGATGAAGCGCAGGTATATTGCCAGAAGTTTAGAAAGTGGTCTGTGCTTACTCAATGGAATGAGTGTGCCCTTTGCAGCAATTTTCAGAAAAGGTCTTTCTGAAGCCCTTAAGGATGTTATGGTGGGGTTTCCCACGCCTGCTGGTCTGAATGAATCAATGTCCTTGGCCATTCAGATCGATCGGCGCTTGCGTGAACGCAAGGTTGTGCACCATTTGGCAGTGTCCTCTGAGCAGAGGCCTGAGCCTATGCAATGTGATAGGACTTTGACCAGAGCTGAACGGCAAGAACACAGACGTCAGAATGGGCTGTGTTTTTACTGTGGTGACCCCACTCATGCTATCTCTGATTGTCCTAAGCGCACTAAGCGGTTCGCTAGGTCCGTCACCATTGGTACTGTACAGCCTAAATTTCTTTTGTCCTTTACTCTGATTTGCTCTTTGTCATCCTACTCTGTTATGGCATTTGTGGACTCAGGCGCTGCCCTAAATTTGATGGACTTGGAGTTTGCCAGGCGCTGTGGTTTTTTCTTGGAGCCCTTGCACTATCCTATTCCATTAAGGGGAATTGATGCTACGCCTTTGGCCAAGAATAAGCCTCAGTACTGGACTCAGTTGACCATGTGCATGGCTCCTGCACATCAGGAAGATGTTCGCTTTTTGGTGTTGCATAATTTGCATGATGTGGTCGTGTTGGGTTTGCCATGGCTACAGGTCCATAATCCAGTATTGGATTGGAAATCAATGTCTGTGTCCAGTTGGGGTTGTCAAGGGGTACATGGTGACGTTCCGTTGTTGTCAATTACTCCTTCTGAAGTCCCTGAGTTTTTGTCGGATTACCGAGATGTATTCGATGAGCCCAAATCCAGTGCCCTACCTCCTCATAGGGATTGTGATTGTGCTATTAATTTGATTCCTGGTAGTAAATTTCCTAAGGGACGACTTTTCAATTTATCTGTGCCGGAACACGCCGCTATGCAGAGTTATATAAAGGAGTCCTTGGAGAAAGGGCATATTCGCCCGTCGTCGTCACCGTTGGGAGCAGGGTTCTTTTTTGTGGCCAAGAAGGATGGTTCTCAGACCTTGTATAGATTACCGCCTTCTCAATAAAATCACGGTCAAATTTCAGTACCCTTTGCCTCTACTGTCTGATTTGTTTGCTCGGATTAAGGGGGCTAGTTGGTTCACCAAGATAGATCTTCGAGGGGCGTATAATCTTGTGCGTATTAAACAGGGCGATGAATGGAAAACAGCATTTAATACGCCCGAGGGCCATTTTGAGTGCCTGGTGATGCCATTCGGGCTTTCTAATGCTCCATCTGTGTTTCAGTACGTGGATAGATTCATGATTGTATATTTGGATGATATTTTGGTCTTTTCGGATGATTGGGAGTCTCATGTGAAGCAGGTCAGAATGGTGTTCCAGGTTCTTCGTGCTAATTCTTTGTTTGTGAAGGGGTCTAAATGTCTCTTCGGAGTTCAGAAGGTTTCCTTTTTTGGGTTTCCTTTTTTCCCCTTCTACTATCGAGATGGATCCTGTTAAAGTTCAGGCCATTTATGATTGGACTCAGCCTACATCTGTGAAGAGCCTTCAGAAATTCTTGGGCTTTGCTAATTTTTACCGTCGCTTCATCGCTAATTTTTCTAGTGTTGTTAAACCGTTGACTGATTTGACCAAGAAAGGTGCTGATGTGGTGAATTGGTCCTCTGCGGCCGTTGAGACTTTTCGGGAGTTGAAACGTCGTTTCTCTTCGGCCCCTGTGTTGTGACAGCCTGATGTTTCACTCCCTTTTCAGGTCGAGGTTGATGCTTCTGAGATTGGAGCAGGGGCTGTTTTGTCTCAAAGATCTTCTGATGGCTCTGTGATGAAGCCATGTGCTTTCTTTTCTAGAAAGTTTTCGCCTGCTGAGCGTAATTATGATGTTGGCAATCGGGAGTTGTTGGCTATGAAGTGGGCATTCGAGGAGTGGCAACATTGGCTTGAGGGAGCCAAGCATCGCGTAGTGGTCTTAACGAATCACAAAAATCTGACTTATCTCGAGTCTGCTAAGCGGTTGAATCCTAGACAGGCTCGATGGTCGCTGTTTTTCTCCCGTTTCAATTTTGTGGTTTCATACCTTCCGGGTTCTAAGAATGTGAAGGCCGATGCCCTTTCAAGGAGTTTTGTGCCTGATTCCCCGGGAGTTCCTGAGCCGGCTGGTATTCTCAAAGAGGGGGTAATTCTGTCTGCCATCTCACCTGATTTGCGGCGGGCGCTGCAGGAGTTTCAGGCTGATAGACCTGACCGTTGTCCAGCAGAAAAACTGTTTGTCCCTGATAGATGGACTAGTAGAGTTATCTCTGAGGTTCATTGTTCGGTGTTGGCTGTTCATCCTGGGATTTTTGGTACCAGAGATTTGGTGGCTAGGTCCTTTTGGTGGCCTTCCTTGTCACGGGATGTGCGTTCTTTTGTGCAGTCTTGTGGGACTTGTGCTCGGGCCAAGCCCTGCTGTTCTCGTGCCAGTGGGTTACTTTTGCCCTTGCCAGTCCCGAAAAAGCCTTGGACGCATGTTTCCATGGATTTTATTTCAGATCTCCCTGTCTCTCAAAGGATGTCGGTCATCTGGGTGGTTTGTGATCGCTTCTCTAAGATGGTCCATTTGGTACCCTTGCCTAAATTACCTTCCTCCTCTGATTTGGTTCCACTATTTTTCCAGCATGTGGTTTGTTTGCATGGCATTCCGGAGAACATCGTGTCGGACAGAGGTTCCCAGTTTGTTTCAAGGTTTTGGCGGTCCTTTTGTGCTAAGATGGGCATTGATTTGTCTTTCTCTTCGGCTTTCCATCCTCAGACAAATGGCCAAACCGAACGAACTAATCAGACTTTGGAGACCTATCTGAGATGCTTTGTTTCTGCTGATCAGGATGATTGGGTGACCTTCTTGCCATTGGCTGAGTTCGCCCTTAATAATCGGGCCAGTTCGGCTACTTTGGTTTCGCCTTTTTTTGTAATTCTGGTTTTCATCCTCGTTTTTCTTCAGGGCAGGTTGAGCCTTCGGACTGTCCTGGTGTGGATTCTGTGGTGGACAGGTTGCAGCAAATTTGGACTCATGTAGTGGACAATTTGACATTGTCCCAGGAGAAGGCTCAACGTTTCGCCAACCGCCGTCGCTGTGTTGGTCCCCGACTTCGTGTTGGGGATTTGGTTTGGTTGTCGTCTCGTCATGTCCCTATGAAGGTTTCTTCTCCTAAGGTTAAGCCTCGTTTCATTGGTCCTTATAAGATTTCTGAAATTCTCAATCCTGTGTCGTTTCGTTTGGCCCTTCCAGCTTCTTTTGCCATCCATAATGTGTTCCATAGGTCGTTGTTGCGGAGATATGTGGCGCCTATGGTTCCCTCCGTTGACCCTCCTGCTCCGGTGTTGGTCGAGGGGGAGTTGGAGTATGTGGTGGAGAAGATTTTAGATTCTCGTACTTCGAGACGGAAACTTCAGTACCTGGTCAAATGGAAGGGCTATGGTCAGGAGGATAATTCCTGGGTTTTTGCCTCCGATGTCCATGCGGCCGAGTTGGTTCGTGCCTTTCATTTGGCTCGTCCTGATCGGCCTGGGGGCTCTGGTGAGGGTTCGGTGACCCCTCCTCAAGGGGGGGTACTGTTGTGAATTCCGTTCTTGAACTCCCTCCTGTGGTCATGAATGATACTTCGGCGAGTTCTGTCCATGGACTCCCTCTGGTGGCTGTGAGTGGAACTGCTGGTTCTGAGGTTGCTTCCTCAGCTGCCCTCATTTGCGGCTAGGCTGGCTTCTCTATTTAACTCCACTCAGATCGTTACTCCATGCCAGCTGTCAATGTATCAGAACTGGTTCAGATCTCTCTCGGATCTTTCTGATGACCTGTCTACTCCAGCAGAAGCTAAGTCCCTGCTAGTTCATTTGTTGTTCATTGTGTACTGAATATATTTCTTAGTACTTGCTAAGTTCTAGTCCAGCTTGCTAATATGATATTGCCTTGCTAGCTGGAAGCTCTGGGTTGCAGAGTGGCACCTCCGCACCGTGAGTCGGTGCGGGGGTCTTTTTGCACACTCTGCGTGGCTTTTTGTAGTTTTTTGTGCTGACCGCATAGATACCTTTCCTATCCTCAGTCTTTCTAGTAAGTCTGGCCTCCTTTGCTGAAACCTGTTTCATCCCTGTGTTTGTTACTTTCCTCTTAACTCACAGTTAATATATGTGGGGGGCTGCCGTTACCTTTGGGGAATTTCTCTGAGGCAAGGCTTATTTTCCTATCTTTAGGGGTAGTTAGCTCTTAGGCTGTGAAGAGGCGTCTAGGGAGAGTTAGGTACGCTCCACAGCTATTTCTTGTGTGTGTGTTATAGGATTAGGATTTGCGGTCAGCAGAGTTCCCACTTCCCAGAGCTTGTCCTGTCTTCTAGTTTAACCATCAGGTCATTCCAGGTGCACCTAACCACCAGGTCCATAACAGCATCCGCTCTCACAATTTTGAGATTAAAAAGTCAAACGGCGCTCCTTCCCTTCTGAGCTCTGCCATACACCCAAACAGTGGTTTACCCCCACATATCGGGTATCAACGTACTCAGAACAAATTGCACAAAAACTTTGGGGTCTAATTACTCCTGTTACCCTTGGGAAAATAAAAATTTAGGGGCGAAAATATATTTTTGTGGAAAAAATAAGATTTTTTATTTTCATGGCTCTACGTTATAAATTTCTGTGAAGCACTTGTGAGTTCAAAGTACTCAGCACACATCTAGACAAGTTCCTTGGGAGGGGGTCTAGTTTCCAAAATGATGTCAGTTGTGGAGGGTTTCCACTGTTTAGGCACTTTAGGGGTTCTCCAAATGCGACATGGCTTCCGCTCTCAATCCAAGCCAATCCTGCATTGAAAAAGTCAAGCTGCACTCCTTCCCTTCCGAGCGCTGCCGTGCACCCAAACAGTGGTTTACCCCCACATATGGGGTATCAGCATGCTCAGGACAAATTGCACAACAATTTCGGCGGTCTAATTTCTCCTGTTACCCTTGGGGAAATAATAATTTTCAGGCAAAAAGTTCATTTTTGTGGAAAAAAATGATTTTTGTTTTTCACGGCTCTATATTATAAACTTCTGTGACGCACTTGTGGGTTCAAATTGCTCACCACACATCTAGATATGTCCCTTGGGGTGGTTTAGTTTCCAAAATGGTGTCACTTGTTTGGGATTTCCCATGTTTAGGTACTTCAGGGGCTCTCCAAAAGCGACATGGCGTCCGATCTCAATTCCAGCCAATTTTGTGTTGAAAAAGTAAAACGGCACTTTCCTTCCGAGCTCTGCCGTACACCCAAACAGTGGTTTACCCTCATATATGGAGTATCAGCAACAACAAATTGCACAACAAATTGCACAACAACTTTGGGGGTCTAATGTCTCCTGTTACCCTTGGGAAAATACAAGTTTTGGGGTGAAAAGATCATGTATTGGAAAAATATGATTTTTTTTATTTCCTCAGCTCTACGTTATAAACTTCTGAGAAGCACTAGTGGGTTCAAAATACTCACCACACATCTAGATAAGTTCCTTGGGGGTCTATTTTCCAAAATGGTGTCACTTGTTTGGGGTTTCCACTGTTTAGGCACTTTAGGGGCTCTCCAAACGCAACATGGCGATTGATCTCAATTCCAGCCAATTCTGTGTTGAAAATGTCAAACGGCACGACTTCCCTTCCAAGCTCTGCCTTGCAGCCAAACAGTGGTTTACTCCCACGTATGGAGTATCAGCATACTCGCTCATCACTAGGGTTGAGCGAAACGGGTCGATCATTTTCAAAAGTCGCCGACTTTTGGCTAAGTCGGCGTCTCATGAAACCCGATCCGACCCCTGTGCTTGTCGGCCATGCGGTACGCGACTTTCGCGCCAAAGTCGCGTTTCAATGACGCGAAAAGCGCCATTTCTCAGCCAATGAAGGTGAACGCAGAGTGTGGGCAGCGTGATGACATAGATCCTGGTCCCCACCATCTTAGAGAAGGGCATTGCAGTGATTGGCTTGCTGTCTGCGGCGTCACAGGGGCTATAAAGGGGCGTTCCCGCCGACCGCCATCTTACTGCTGCTGATCTGAGCTTAGGGACAGGTTGCTGCCGCTTCGTCAGAAGCAGGGAGAGCGTTAGGCAGGGTCCACTAACCACCAAACCGCTTGTGCTGTAGCGATTTCCACTGTCCAACACCACCTTCGGTGTGCAGGAACAGTGGAAGCTATTTTTTTTTTTTTTCCTCAGCGCTGTAGCTCATTGGGCTGCCCTAGAAGGCTCCGTGATAGCTGTATTGCTGTGTGTACGCCACTGTGGAAACCAACTGCTTTTTTCAAAGCACATATCCTCTTGTTCCTTCCTTTCTGCACAGCTATCTTTTTTGTTTGTCCACACTTTTTATTTAATTTGTGCATCAGTCCACTCCTATTGCTGCCTGCCATACCTGGCTTAGATTACTGCAGGGAGATAGTAATTGTAGGACAGTCCCTGTTTTTTTTTTCTTTTTTTTTTTTTTTTTTTGTGGGAGATTAAGATTGGCATTTCTGCTACAGTGCCATCCCTGTGTGTGCCATCTCTCACTGAGTGGGCCATAGAAAGCCTATTTATTTTTTCCGTGATTTGTGTTCTAAATTCTACCTCAACACAAAAACACTACATCAATCAGTGGTAGAAAAATATTGGCCTCAGTCAGGGCTTGTGTGCCACTGCTGTGTGTGCTATCTCTTATTCAGTGGGCTATAGAAAGCCTATTTATTTATTTATTTTTTTTCTTATTATTTGGTTTCTAAAGTCTCCCTTAAAAAACAAAAAATACATAAAAAAACAGTGGGAGAGTAATATTGCCCTTTCAGCTTGTGTGCCAGTCTTGACTCCTGGGTGTGCCACCTCTCTCTCTCATTCAGTGGGCCATAGAAAGGCTATTTATTTTTTTGGTTTTTTTAATATTATTTGGTTTCTAAAGTCTCCCTGAAAAAAAAATAAATAAATAAAAAAACAGTGGGAGAGTAATATTGCCCTTTCAGCTTGTGTGCCAGTCTTGACTCCTGGGTGTGCCACCTCTCTCTCTCATTCAGTGGGCCATAGAAAGGCTATTTATTTTTTTGGTTTTTTTAATATTATCTGGTTTCTAAAGTCTCCCTGAAAAAAAAAAAAAACATAAAAAAACAGTGGGAGAGTAATATTGCCCTTTCAGCTTGTGTGCCAGTCTTGACTCCTGGGTGTGCCACCTCTCTCTCTCATTCAGTGGGCCATAGAAAGGCTATTTATTTTTTTGGTTTTTTTAATATTATTTGGTTTCTAAAGTCTCCCTGAAAATAAAAAAAAACCTTAAAAAAACAGTGGGAGAGTAATATTGCCCTTTCAGCTTGTGCGCCAGTCTTGACTCCTGGGTGTGCCACCTCTCTCTCTCTAATTGTGGGCCATAGAAAGCCTTTTTTTGTTTGTTTGTTTTTTTATATTATTTGGTTTCTAAAGTCTCCCTTAAAAAACAAAAAATACATAAAAAAACAGTGGGAGAGTAATATTGCCCTTTCAGCTTGTGTGCCAGTCTTGACTCCTGGGTGTGCCACCTCTCTCTCTCATTCAGTGGGCCATAGAAAGCCTTTTTTTTTTTTTTTTTTTAAATATTATTGGGTTTCTAAAGTCTCCCTTAAAAAACAAAAAATACATAAAAAAACAGTGGGAGAGTAATATTGCCCTTTCAGCTTGTGCGCCAGTCTTGACTCCTGGGTGTGCCACCTCTCTCTCTCTAATTGTGGGCCATAGAAAGCCTTTTTTTTTTGTTTTTTTTTTAATATTATTTGGTTTCTAAAGTCTCCCTTAAAAAACAAAAAATACATAAAAAAACAGTGGGAGAGTAATATTGCCCTTTCAGCTTGTGTGCCAGTCTTGACTCCTGGGTGTGCCACCTCTCTCTCTAATTGTGGGCCATAGAAAGCCTTTTTTTTTTTTTTTTTTTAAATATTATTGGGTTTCTAAAGTCTCCCTTAAAAAACAAAAAATACATAAAAAAACAGTGGGAGAGTAATATTGCCCTTTCAGCTTGTGTGCCAGTCTTGACTCCTGGGTGTGCCACCTCTCTCTCTCTAATTGTGGGCCATAGAAAGGCTATTTATTTTTTTGTTTTTTTTAATATTATTTGGTTTCTAAAGTCTCCCTGAAAAAAAAAAAAACTTAAAAAAACAGTGGGAGAGTAATATTGCCCTTTCAGCTTGTGCGCCAGTCTTGACTCCTGGGTGTGCCACCTCTCTCTCTCTAATTGTGGGCCATAGAAAGCCTTTTTTTTGTTGTTTTTTTTTTAATATTATTTGGTTTCTAAAGTCTCCCTTAAAAAACAAAAAATACATAAAAAAACAGTGGGAGAGTAATATTGCCCTTTCAGCTTGTGTGCCAGTCTTGACTCCTGGGTGTGCCACCTCTCTCTCTCATTCAGTGGGCCATAGAAAGGCTATTTATTTTTTTGTTTTTTTTAATATTATTTGGTTTCTAAAGTCTCCCTGAAAATAATAAAAAAAAAAACTTAAAAAAACAGTGGGAGAGTAATATTGCCCTTTCAGCTTGTGCGCCAGTCTTGACTCCTGGGTGTGCCACCTCTCTCTCTCTAATTGTGGGCCATAGAAAGCCTTTTTTTTTTTGTTTTTTTTTAAATATTATTGGGTTTCTAAAGTCTCCCTTAAAAAACAAAAAATACATAAAAAAACAGTGGGAGAGTAATATTGCCCTTTCAGCTTGTGCGCCAGTCTTGACTCCTGGGTGTGCCACCTCTCTCTCTCTAATTGTGGGCCATAGAAAGCCTTTTTTTTTTGTTTTTTTTTTTAATATTATTTGGTTTCTAAAGTCTCCCTTAAAAAACAAAAAATACATAAAAAGACAGTGGGAGAGTAATATTGCCCTTTCAGCTTGTGTGCCAGTCTTGACTCCTGGGTGTGCCACCTCTCTCTCTCATTCAGTGGGCCATAGAAAGGCTATTTATTTTTTTGGTTTTTTTAATATTATTTGGTTTCTAAAGTCTCCCTGAAAATAAAAAAAAAAAAACTTAAAAAAACAGTGGGAGAGTAATATTGCCCTTTCAGCTTGTGCGCCAGTCTTGACTCCTGGGTGTGCCACCTCTCTCTCTCTAATTGTGGGCCATAGAAAGCCTTTTTTTTTTGTTTTTTTTTTAATATTATTTGGTTTCTAAAGTCTCCCTTAAAAAACAAAAAATACATAAAAAAACAGTGGGAGAGTAATATTGCCCTTTCAGCTTGTGTGCCAGTCTTGACTCCTGGGTGTGCCACCTCTCTCTCTAATTGTGGGCCATAGAAAGCCTTTTTTTTTTTTTTTTTTAAATATTATTGGGTTTCTAAAGTCTCCCTTAAAAAACAAAAAATACATAAAAAAACAGTGGGAGAGTAATATTGCCCTTTCAGCTTGTGTGCCAGTCTTGACTCCTGGGTGTGCCACCTCTCTCTCTCTAATTGTGGGCCATAGAAAGGCTATTTGTTTTTTTGGTTTTTTTTATATTATTTGGTTTCTAAAGTCTCCCTGAAAAAAAAAAAAAAACTTAAAAAAACAGTGGGAGAGTAATATTGCCCTTTCAGCTTGTGTGCCAGTCTTGACTCCTGGGTGTGCCACCTCTCTCTCTCATTCAGTGGGCCATAGAAAGGCTATTTATTTTTTTGGTTTTTTTAATATTATTTGGTTTCTAAAGTCTCCCTGAAAATAAAAAAAAAAAAAACTTAAAAAAACAGTGGGAGAGTAATATTGCCCTTTCAGCTTGTGCGCCAGTCTTGACTCCTGGGTGTGCCACCTCTCTCTCTCTAATTGTGGGCCATAGAAAGCCTTTTTTTTTTTTGTTTTTTTTTTAATATTATTTGGTTTCTAAAGTCTCCCTGAGAAAAAAAAAAAAATAAATTAGGTGGGAGATTAATATTGACATTAGTGCTTGAGTGACAGTCCTGCGTGTGTGTCATCTCTGTGATTTTGTGCCACAGAAAACAGAGTGTGTAACATTGTGCCTGATTTTCCTTGTGGTCTCACCAACCTGTTAAGGGATATTGAAATCATACTGAAGTTATAGCTCACCGTGTAAGTTGTTTGACAGCAACAAATAAAGTTACTTTGGTTAAGATTTTAAAACAATGAGGAAGTCTGGTGCAAGAGGTCGTCGTGGGCGTTCATTGTCAGCTGGTAATGATGGTAGTGGTAGTGGAGCATCAGGTGGTCGTGGGGATAAAAATATTCCACCTAAGTCTGGAGCTGTGGAGCCAGTTTCGTCGTCAGGCTACACAAGGCCTCGAACGCTCTCTTTTCTGGGAGTAGGAAAACCGCTTTTAAAGGCGGAGCAGCAACAGCAAGTTTTGGCTTACATTGCAGACTCAGCCTCTAGCTCTTTTGCCTCCTCTTCCGAAACTGGTAAATGTAAAAGCAGCGCGTCGCTTGTGGATGTTCACGGTCAGGGACAAGTCGCTTCCTTGTCCTCCTCAGCAAAAACTACAACAAGAGAGAAGGATGCAGCAGGCGACACAACGGGTCACTCCATGGAGCTCTTTACACATACCGTCCCTGGCTTAGAAAGTGAAACATTTAACAGGCCATGCCCATTACAAGTATATTCTGACATGGAGTGCACTGATGCACAGCCACAGCCAGAGTACTATGCTGCTCCTTTGACTCAGACCACCACATTGCCCTCTCAGGGTACAGATCCACAATCAGACCCTGATGAGACTATGTTGCCCCGCCACGAACGCTATACCACCGACCGACACAGTGACACAGACGAAGTTGCACACGAGCTCGAAGAGGAGGTAATAGATGACCCAGTTATTGACCCCGATTGGCAGCCATTGGGGGAACAGGGTGCAGGCGGCAGTAGTTCAGAAGCGGAGGTGGAGGAGGGGCCGCAGCAGGCATCAACATCGCAACAGGTTCCATCTGCCGGGCCCGTATCTGGCCCAAAACGCGTGTCAAAGCCAAAACCTGTTGGAGGACAGCGTGGCCATCCGGTTAAAGCTCAGTCTGCAATCCCTGAAAAGGGATCCGAGTCTAGGAAGAGTGCAGTCTGGCATTTTTTTAAACAACATCCAACTGATCAGCGCAAAGTCATCTGTCAAAAATGTTCAACTAGCTTAAGCAGAGGTCAGAATCTGAAAAGTCTAAATACTAGTTGCATGCATAGACACTTAACCACCATGCATTTTCAAGCCTGGACTAACTACCAAACGTCCCTTAAGGTTGTAGCACCCTCGGCCAATGAAGCTAGTCAGCAACGCAACATCCCTTCCGTCACTGTAAGGCCACCATTTTCCGCACCACCGGCAGTATCTGTGCAGGTTTCTTTGCCAGCCAAAAGCAGTCAGGGTCAGGGAACCACCAGTTTTGTAGGAGGAAATATTGCATCTAGGGCACCGGCGGAAACAATACCGTCTCCAACCGTCTCTCAGTCTGCCATGTACACCGGCACACCCGAAAGTTCCACGATCTCCAGCTCTCCAGTCCAGCTCACCCTACATGAGACTCTGGTTAGAAAAAGGAAGTACTTATCCTCGCATCCGCGTACACAGGGTTTTAACGCCCACATAGCTAGACTAATCTCGTTAGAGATGATGCCCTACCGGTTAGTTGAAAGCGAAGCTTTCAAAGCCCTGATGGAGTACGCTGAACCACGATACGAGCTACCCAGTCGACACTTTTTTTCCAGAAAAGCCATCCCAGCCCTGCACCAGCATGTTAAACAGCGCATCGTCCATGCACTCAGGCAATCTGTGAGTACAAAGGTGCACCTGACTACAGATGCATGGACCAGTAGGCATGGCCAGGGACGTTATGTGTCCATCACGGCACACTGGGTGAATGTGGTGGATGCAGGGTCCACAGGCGACATCAATTTAGGGACAGTTGTGCCTAGCCCACGGTCTAGGAAACAGTTGGCTGTAGGCGTTCGCACCCCCTCCTCCTCCTCCTCCTCGTCCTCCTGCAGAAGCTACAGCTCTTCCATAGAACGCAGTCTGCCAACCACTCCATCGGCAGATGACACTGTTGCACACCAGTTGTCCCATTATGGGCCAGCTACTGCCAAGCGTCAGCAGGCTGTATTGGCTATGAAGTGTTTGGGCGACAACAGACACACCGCGGAAGTTCTGTCCGAGTTCTTGCAACAAGAAACGCAGTCGTGGCTGGGCACAGTAGATCTTGAGGCAGGCAAGGTAGTGAGTGATAACGGAAGGAATTTCATGGCTGCCATCTCCCTTTCCCAACTGAAACACATTCCTTGCCTGGCTCACACCTTAAACCTGGTGGTGCAGTGCTTATTGAAAACTTATCCTGGGTTCTCCGACCTGCTCCTCAAAGTGCGTGCACTTTGCTCACATATCCGACGTTCGCCTGTACACGCCAGCCGTATGCAGACCTATCAGCGGTCTTTGAACCTTCCCCAGCATCGCCTCATCATAGACGTTGCAACAAGGTGGAACTCAACACTGCACATGCTTCAGAGACTGTGCGAACAGAGGCGTGCTGTTATTTATTTGTGGGAGGATACACGGGCAGGCAGTAGGATGGCAGACATGGAGTTGTCAGGTGTGCAGTGGTCTAAGATACAAGACATGTGTCAAGTCCTTCAGTGTTTTGAGGAATGCACACGGCTGGTTAGTGCAGACAACGCGGTAATAAGCATGAGCATCCCCCTAATGCGTCTGCTGATGCAAAGTTTGACGCACATAAAGGAGCAGGCGTCTGCACCAGAGGAAGAGGAAAGCCTTGATGACAGTCAGCCATTGTCTGGTCAGGGCAGTGTACAGGACGAGGTAGCGGGCGAAGAGGAGGTGGAGGACGAGGAGGATGATGGGGATGAGTATATTTTTAATGCCGAACCTTTCCCGGGGGCACAGGAAATTGGTTGCGTGTCACGGCCGGGTTCTGGTTTTTTGAGGGACACAAGTGACGTAGATTTGCCTGCAACTGCCCCTCAACCAATCACAACTGGAGATTTGACAACTGGAACTTTGGCCCACATGGCGGATTATGCCTTACGTATCCTAAAAAGGGACACACGCATTACGAAAATGATGAACGATGACGATTACTGGTTGGCCTGCCTCCTTGATCCACGCTATAAAGGCAAATTGCAAAATATTATGCCACATGAGAACTTGGAACTAATATTAGCAACCAAACAATCAACTCTTGTTGACCGTTTGCTTCAGGCATTCCCAGCACACAGCGCACGTGATCGTTCTCACACGAGCTCCAGGGGGCAGCAGACTAGGAGTGTTAGGGGTGCACACATCAGAAGTGGCGTTGGACAGAGGGGTTTTCTGACCAGGTTGTGGAGTGATTTTGCTATGACCGCAGACAGGACAGGTACTGCTGCATCAATTGAAAGTGACAGGAGACAACATTTGTCCAGTATGGTTACTAACTATTTTTCATCCCTTATCGATGTTCTCCCTCAACCGTCATTCCCATTTGATTACTGGGCCTCCAAATTAGACACCTGGCCAGAATTGGCAGAATATGCATTGCAGGAGCTTGCTTGCCCGGCAGCAAGTGTCCTATCAGAAAGAGTATTCAGTGCTGCAGGTTCAATATTAACCGAAAAAAGGACTCGTCTGGCTACCCAAAATGTTGACGATCTAACATTCATTAAAATGAACCACAACTGGATTTCGAAATCTTTTGCCCCACCTTGCCCGGCCGACACCTAGCTTTCCTATGAAAAGCTCTTGCCTGTGAATTACTTTTCTAATGTCTAATTTGCTGCAGCTGATTGTACAGCATACGACATGTTTACACCTCCCTAAATGGCAAAACTCCCCACACGGGGCCGTGGTATCGCGACTTGGCGCAAGCACCCGTGAGACTGCTGTTTGTCTGAAGAGGTGGGTGTGCTCGCTTTTGGTTGACGGCATTGCTACTGGGTCCCTCATAGTACAATGTAGTGTCTCTGGCGGTGGCGGTGCGCACCCAACGTCAGACACACCGTTGTAACATGAGGGGCCCTGGGGCGGTCCCGCCGGCCTCAAGAGAGTTCCCCCCTACCCCAGCTCAAAATGTGCTCTACCACGTGCAAAATTATGTCGCACAGCTCCACCAATCTTTAGTCTATTCGCTGACACCATTCAATGTCTGGCACTGACAATACAAATTTGTAGACATCTATGATGCAACAAAGTAGTCTGTGTCTGTGTCCTATATTGGCACCATTAAATAGTTACTGCCAAATTACTATGTCAGAAACTCAGTAGATGAGCCCACCCCTGTACCTAAGTATGCCACCTTTTTTTTTGTTTTGGTTGTTTTGCGAGACATTAACATCTATTTATATTTTGGGAGTACTGGGACAGACACTCCTTGCACTACTCCTCCACTCACCACCAAGCTGCCTGTGTATCCATGTAACCGCTGTAAAACTGCCATGAGCCTATTGTTTGTTATTTTAGGCCTTTGATAGCCTGTCTGCGGTCCCTACTTTAAATACTCCTCCACTCATCACCAGCTGCCTGCCCGTGTATCCATGTAACCGCTGTAAAACTGCCATGAGCCTATTGTTTGTTATTTTAGGCCTTTGATAGCCTGTCTGCGGTCCCTACTTTAAATACTCCTCCACTCATCACCAGCTGCCTGCCCGTGTATCCATGTAACCGCTGTAAAACTGCCATGAGCCTATTGTTTGTTATTTTAGGCCTTTGATAGCCTGTCTGCGGTCCCTACTTTAAATACTCCTCCACTCATCACCAGCTGCCTGCCCGTGTATCCATGTAACCGCTGTAAAACTGCCATGAGCCTATTGTTTGTTATTTTAGGCCTTTGATAGCCTGTCTGCGGTCCCTACTTTAAATACTCCTCCACTCACCACCAAGCTGCCTGTGTATTCATGTAACCGCTGTAAAACTGCCATGAGCCTATTGTTTGTTATTTTAGGCCTTTGATAGCCTGTCTGCGGTCCCTACTTTAAATACTCCCCCACTCACCACCAAGCTGCCTGCCCGTGTATCCATGTAACCGCTGTAAAACTGCCATGAGCCTATTGTTTGTTATTTTAGGCCTTCGAAGCCTGTCTGCGGTCCCTCCTTCCACTAGGCCTCCACTGACCAGACCACTGCTGCCCGTGTACCCCTGGAACCAATTTTAAAGTGCCTACAGCCAGCCCATTTTATTGTGTTAGGCCTTCGAAGCCTGTCTGCGGTCCCTCCTTCCAATAGGCCTACACTGACAAAGGTACACCTGACAACAGACACATGGACCTGTAGGCATGGCCACGGAAGGTTACGTGTCCTTTGTGGCTCAATGGGTTAATGTATTGGATGCATGGTCCACACAGGGGACAGCCTGCTAAGTCTGTATGCAGTCCCTAATTCAAGTTGTCCTCAACTGAATAAAGCTGAGCTTCTACCTTCTGGCTCTCATTAAGTGTTTTTTAAAAAACAAAATGGTGGTTCCGGCCTACTAACGGTGTCTGCCCCTGCCTGGTGTTGCCCTCAACTGAATAAAGCTGAGCTTCAACCTTCTGGCTCTCATTAAGTGTTTTTTAAAAAACAAAATGGTGGTTCCGGCCTACTAACGGCTTCTGCCCCTCCCTGGTGTTGCCCTCAACTGAATAAAGCTGAGCTTCTACCTTCCGGCTCTGATTAACTGCTGTTTTTAAACACATTGCTGGTTCCGGCCTACTAACGGTGTCTGCCCCTGCCTGGTGTTGCCCTCAACTGAATAAAGCTGAGCTTCAACCTTCTGGCTCTCATTAAGTGTTTTTTAAAAAACAAAATGGTGGTTCCGGCCTACTAACGGTGTCTGCCCCTGCCTGGTGTTGCCCTCAACTGAATAAAGCTGAGCTTCAACCTTCTGGCTCTCATTAAGTGTTTTTTAAAAAACAAAATGGTGGTTAGGGCCTACTAACGGCTTCTGCCCCTCCCTGGTGTTGCCCTCAACTGAATAAAGCTGAGCTTCTACCTTCCGGCTCTGATTAACTGCTGTTTTTAAACACATTGCTGGTTCCGGCCTACTAACGGCTTCTGCCCCTCCCTGGTGTTGCCCTCAACTGAATAAAGCTGAGCTTCTACCTTCCGGCTCTGATTAACTGCTGTTTTTAAACACATTGCTGGTTCCGGCCTACTAACGGTGTCTGCCCCTGCCTGGTGTTGCCCTCAACTGAATAAAGCTGAGCTTCAACCTTCTGGCTCTCATTAAGTGTTTTTTAAAAAACAAAATGGTGGTTCCGGCCTACTAACGGTGTCTGCCCCTGCCTGGTGTTGCCCTCAACTGAATAAAGCTGAGCTTCAACCTTCTGGCTCTCATTAAGTGTTTTTTAAAAAACAAAATGGTGGTTAGGGCCTACTAACGGCTTCTGCCCCTCCCTGGTGTTGCCCTCAACTGAATAAAGCTGAGCTTCTACCTTCCGGCTCTGATTAACTGCTGTTTTTAAACACATTGCTGGTTCCGGCCTACTAACGGTGTCTGCCCCTGCCTGGTGTTGCCCTCAACTGAATAAAGCTGAGCTTCAACCTTCTGGCTCTCATTAAGTGTTTTTTAAAAAACAAAATGGTGGTTCCGGCCTACTAACGGTGTCTGCCCCTGCCTGGTGTTGCCCTCAACTGAATAAAGCTGAGCTTCAACCTTCTGGCTCTCATTAAGTGTTTTTTAAAAAACAAAATGGTGGTTAGGGCCTACTAACGGCTTCTGCCCCTCCCTGGTGTTGCCCTCAACTGAATAAAGCTGAGCTTCTACCTTCCGGCTCTGATTAACTGCTGTTTTTAAACACATTGCTGGTTCCGGCCTACTAACGGCTTCTGCCCCTCCCTGGTGTTGCCCTCAACTGAATAAAGCTGAGCTTCTACCTTCCGGCTCTGATTAACTGCTGTTTTTAAACACATTGCTGGTTCCGGCCTACTAACGGTGTCTGCCCCTGCCTGGTGTTGCCCTCAACTGAATAAAGCTGAGCTTCAACCTTCTGGCTCTCATTAAGTGTTTTTTAAAAAACAAAATGGTGGTTCCGGCCTACTAACGGTGTCTGCCCCTGCCTGGTGTTGCCCTCAACTGAATAAAGCTGAGCTTCAACCTTCTGGCTCTCATTAAGTGTTTTTTAAAAAACAAAATGGTGTTTAGGGCCTACTAACGGTGTCTGCCCCTCCCTGGTGTTGCCCTCAACTGAATAAAGCTGAGCTTCAACCTTCTGGCTCTCATTAAGTGTTTTTTAAAAAACAAAATGGTGGTTAGGGCCTACTAACGGTGTCTGCCCCTCCCTGGTGTTGTCCTCAACTGAACAAAGCTGAGCTTCCACATTCTGGCTTTCGGCCTATACTATCAGATATTAAACTGCATTTGGCCTACTAGTGTGGTTAGGCCCTTGAAACAGTGTCTGCTGCTCTTGGGTTTGCTACTCCACTGAACAAAGCAATGCCGCCTGTTTAGTCCTGTTACCAATTTTGATCTGCATTTAGCCTACTTTATTCTTTGGCCCTATATCTGTTTCCTCATCATCCTGCCCATTGCCCAGCCACTGCTAGATGAGTCTGCTGGTACATTGACCTAGACCACTACATTCCCCTTGTACTCTACACAGCCAGAATCTGACCCTGCTGAAAGTAAGGTTCCCCTTCCCGCATATTATACCACCTTACACAGGGACAAAGAGGAAGGTGCAGATGAAAGTGCAGGTTCCTTCATCAGGTGGGGGGGCATACTCGTTGGCGACGTCACTGGCACAGGGCCACTCAGAGTACGCAAAAGTGTCGCTGCTGGTGGGAGGCGCCCCCGCCATGCAAACACACCGCCGTACTTTGAGGGGCCCTGTGCCAGTGCCAATGCGAACGAGTGGGCCCCCCCTGCTTGCTCAGGATCACAGCACTTGCAACGTTGAAATACTTACCTCTCCCTGCTCCACCGCCATGACGTAGTCCATGTTTCCTGGGCCCACTAAAACCTTGAACCAGCCCTACCCCCACAACTTTTGCCAAATGACCCCCAATTTCCAGTGCCCAACTATTATTATAAAGTTAATTAAGATTGACAAGCTTCAGAAAACAAGAATGGATGTTTTTGGCAGTAAAATGTGCACTGTAGGTGTTTTCCTGGCCTCCACTCACTGCCGGCTATGCTTCCCCATTGACTTGCATTGGGTTTCGTGTTTCGGTCGATCCCCGACTTTTAGCGATAATCGGCCGACTTCACTCGACTCGACTCTGGACTAAATCGGGTTTCACAAAACCAGACTCGATCTTAAAAAAATGAAAGTCGCTCAACCCTACTCATCACTAATTGTGATTATAATGGGAAAAACAATGTCAGAATAACTTTAATACATTAAAGCATTGCCAAGTTGTGTTTTCAAAAACTGTCAGATATCAGATTCCTAAAATCTGACTTTACCCTCAAGCTCTAAAACAGTGTTTTCCAAACTCCAGTCCTCACGGACCCCACGGGTCATGTTTTCAGGATTTCCTTAGTATTGTGCAAATAGTGAAAATATCATCAAGGCATCAGGAATTGTCTCACCTGTGCAACAGTATGGAAATCCTGAAAGCATGACCCGTTGGGTCCGTGAGGACTGGAGTTTGGGAAACACTGCTCTAAAATGTTCAAAACTTTATCTGAAGAAAGGGTACATAGTGCACAAGCTTCAGAATTTATGATATGTCACTGGTTGTATCGTACTCCAGAATTCCTGTTCAGGACAGGTTACACAGATTCATCTTCATGCCCACAATGCACAGAGGAATTCAAATCTCAGATTATACTGGCAGTATGCATTTCACTATATAATGTGCAGATGTGTGCAATTCAGTCTGAGCCATTTTATGCATTCTGACACCTACAACCAATACAAATTATAATTAAAATTTCTGCTGTAGACGGCGAGCACAAAGCATTTCCGAATTTGCTCAGTAGGAGCTCGGGTCTCTGCCCTGCATGATTGGCACTCTTTACAGAGCCAATCAACATGCAGGGATTGTCTGCCACACACTGTAATGATTGTGGCATTACAGTGATTGGCTGGCCGCACAGCGTCATCAGGTCTATAAGAGACCAGGCGCCACCTTGCTCGTCGCATTCAGCTCCCGATTCAGACAGTGTAGGGACAGGTGCTGCCGAGATAGGATCAGATTTGGGGGTTTATCAGTTAGTGCGGGTGTACCATTAGATTTGACACAAATCCAGCTAAACCAACAGTCCTTCTAAGGACTAATTACGGAGTATATAGATTGCAGTGCTAGGTAGAAGGAGAAGGAGAAAATGTCTAATGAAATCAATTATTAAACCTTATATAAGTCAGTTCAGATATGGTGTAGCAAGATGGCGATTTTGTCTTTGAAGCTGTCTTGGAGATCCTTGAAACTGACCTGGAAGGAATCTTTGGAATGCAGGCGTGAAGGCACTGGAATACCCCACATTTGGAAATGAAGTTGGAATTAACCAATCAGAGTGACACTAACTATTCAGAAGTTGTGCGACCTCTCCCATTTTGTGTTGTTCGTATCATCCTTTGTTCAGAATAAAGCAGTTGTGAGTGAGCCATCGCTGAGAGAGGCTGTGTGTGTATCGTCTTTGTGAATCTGATACATTCTGGGCCTCTAAGCTAGCACTCAGCTTATATTTGCTCAGGTACAAGCAATCATATTGATCTCACTTTAAGAGATCACTCTCACATTTTTGGCGCTCAACGTGCGGCCCATTGAGGATGTACACTCCCCAGACATTGACACCCGGAATGGAGGAAGAGCGTCCAGAGTGGTTCGACTAGGAGACTGATCACCTATATAAAAACACGGTAAGTCTGCTGATTCCTTTATGAATCTGTAGTACTTGCCTGTGTTTCTCGAACCATTCTGTGTGTTCTGTACTCGTGTTTGCCGAGTGTCTGTGCCGCCCTAACACGGTGGGTGTGGGATACGTACACCTGGTGACCCTAAAATAACCCACGGCTACTGGCTGTGAGGAACACAAACCGTGATTGACTGCTTGTACCTGCTGCATGTCTTGTCTCATACCAGCACTGTGTGCTGGGCTATCTGAGTCTCTGCCTGTGTGTAGCAGGCAGGGGGACAGGAGGTTGTCTATGATATGGTGAGCGCAAAGTTGCTCCTAGAGTCTCGGGTGCGGAGCATGGCGTGATAGAATCACGGGTGGTCAAACCACGTAGTGCAAAAAACGGTAGAAACCTCTTTGAACCCTAGCATTGTGCACAAGGTCAGTTTTTGTGTTTGTCCGTCCATCTGGTTATGTGTGTCTGAGAGTGTTGTCCCTCTTCCAGAATCAGCCGTCCTGTCTGTGACCGCACATGTGGAACGGCGAGATTAGTGTTGGTGCTGGGGTGTGCGCAAATTCTGTGTGGTACCAGGTAACTCGGCGCGGTCCGAGGGGAGACACAGCGTACAGCAAACATGACTCATCCTCTGTGCGGTTCATAGATTTGGGCTGGGACTTCTGGTGAGTGGATAACAACTCCGTCTTTTTGTTTGTCTAAAGCCAGCAGAAAGTGGAGAAGTTTTTGCAGTTCCGTAAAAGAGGAGGGAATGTGATGATGGCAGATAAGACTGCTGTATGATAGTGTTTGCCAGAAGGGGGAAGAAGTGTATATATAGAATATGAGGTGATTTGATGAAAATATGTGTATTCCCCGAGAAAGGCAGATTACAGTAGTTAGAACGGCAGGGAGTTATTAAAGGAAAGAAAGGAAGTTGGAAGATGAGGAATTGCTGCAAGTAAGTTTAGTATGGTGCAGAACAACAGAAAATCTGTCTGTCTAAGGAAAGTTGGGTCACTGACTTAATGAGGGTTTTCTGGAAAAGTGTTGAAGTAAAAAAGAGGATCTTTAAATGATGCTGGCTTGTTAGATCAGGCTGAGATATTATGGAAAAAAACTGCGTAATTAGAGGTGATGTGCAGGAAGAAAAACATGGTGATAAGTTTTAGTATGAGAAAGTATGAAACAAGATGGTGCAGAATGCCATGCTGCTCCCAGTTTGTCTCCACCCCTTTCCCCTTGTCCCTAGAGGATGAACATGTTGTGTATGTAGAAACTAGAATTTAGTTTGGGTGGAGACCTGTCCTGTATGTGGTGCCCCCTGTTGGCACATAGGAACTATTAGGGTACGTTCACACAGGACTTTTTTGCTGCTTTTTTTTATGCTAATTTAGGTGCGTTATTTTGGTGCGTATTTGGTGCGTTTTTTGGGTACGTTCACACAGGACTTTTTTGCTGCAGATTTTTGCTGCAGATTTTTGCTGCTTTTTTTATGCCAATTTTCAGCTGCTAGGACACCTCACAATTGCTCTTCACACCTCACAATGGCTCTTCACACCTTACTACCAGGAACTCCCTCACAATAGATCACAATCAGGACACCTCACAATGGCTCTTCACACCTCACAATGGCTCACAATGGCTCTTCACACCTCACTAACCACACCCCTAAGCTCTTGGCTGTGAGATCACTTCCTGCTGGCCATGATTTTCTGCACAAAAAACGCAGCAAATAATGCTACATGCGTTTTTGCAGCGTTTTTTTCATCACCCATTCAAGTCAATGGGTGAAAAAACGCTGCAAAAACGCAGCAAAAACGCTGAAAGAAGTGACATGCCCTATGTCCAAAAAAAGCAGCAAAGCAGAAAATACTGATCAAACAAAAAACCAACGTGTGTGCATGAGATTTCTGAAATCTCATAGGCTTTACTGGTACTGTAAAAAGCAGCTGAAAATTAGCATAAAAAAAGCAGCAAAAAAAAGCAGCAAAAAAAGCAGCAAAAAAGTCCTGTGTGAACGTACCCTTAAACCTATTTCTAAGCTAGGACTGTATCCTTTGTTATGCCCCCCCACCATTCATGTGCATAGTGTGCCTCTTGTCCAGTGCCCCAAATGCTATGCCCCCATAAGTTTTGGGCATGCCCTCAATGAGTATTATACCTGCACTGGATGGCACCAGCACCCCCTTCAGGCCCTGCCCTCTAGTTCTTTTCTTGATAAAATCCAAATGGATGCAGCAGTTACTAACATGTCTGTCTTTTGCTGCCATCTGAGACTCACTAGGACGATTACTCAGCCAGGGTGGGCAGCCCACCTCAACCCCCTGCTGTTCTCTTGCAGTGCTTCTCTGGGTTATAGCCACCAGACCTTACATCTCAGCCTAGGGGATCAGTTATGGTGGAGCCCTAGGACAGTGTATGGCGTCCCTGGGATCCTAGTGAAATGCTGGCCATGATGAGTAGAATGAAAGACCCTGCAATATTTCCCATGTCATTTGTTACAGAGGATAAAAAAAAAAGAAAAAGAAAAAAATAGTAATGCTTTCTGCTGTTGCTGGTGAGATTTAGAGGAACAGATTAGCCTTCCAGAAAGTCATCCTTCATGATATCCAACAGGATTCTACTGAATCAGGAGAAAATATTATACCCGTCTCTGGCAAAGTTAAAGGTTTAAAGTCTGTGATTATAGAGCCACTAATAATGTCCCACTTAGAGTAATAAAGTCATATTCCCAGCTCTGATAACGTAAAAACCTGGTCTAGAACCCCTCTTGCGTAGACCAAGCAAAGGCAAAGAAATTTAATGTGTAAAGTAGAAAAATATTTAGAACTGAGAGTCCTCAGCGGTTGATATATATCGTTCCTATATGTGTAAAGTATGCACACAGAGGCTGCGCAGGGGGATAGCCCCCTCCTACCTTCTTCAGTCTCTTAGGGGAAAGGTCGGGGTCATGAAGCTGTGCTGCTGGGATAGCCCCCCTCCCTCTCTCCCCCTTCTCTCAGTGCTGCTGAGATCTCAAGTTTCACTGTGTCTGATAATATCAGCATTCATGGCGCACTACTGATTTCAGCCATCCTGCTGCTTCTGGGGGGAAGAGGAGGGAAGTGGGTGGTAGTGGAACCTTCCTGACCTGCTAGTTGAACTACAACAGGACCATGACTGTGTACAGATAATGTCCCACAGGGGGGTTTCAGTCATGGTGCCGATGTCCCACTAGATTACTCAGTCTATGAGCTCTTTGTGGATGGATAGCAGTATTGTGTGGATGACCAGTTCTACGCCGAATATGCTATTGGTCCATGAAACCATAAATGTGGAACCGTTGCCCCCACACGGCGGTCCAGGAAGAGTACTCTGACATGGCGCACAAACATGACTGCATAGATGAGTCAGGAGACCGTGGGTTTTACACATGTCCATAATAAACCTGATCCTAATGCAGTTTGAGTTTTTTCTTGTAGATGGCTTCAGATACCACCATGATGGGCGATTCTACATTGGGTATGCAGTAGTATTCTCACATGAGGTAATCCAAGCTGAAACACTCGCTCCTCACATGTTGTTGTAGGAGGCAGAGTTGAAGGCACTCACTGAGGCATGTAGAGCCGCTGAAGGTAAAGTCGCTAATATTTACAGATTCGAATTATGAATGGGGAATATCCCATGATTATGGCCCTATCTAGAGAAGCAGAGCGTTTCTTACATCAGCCGGTAAGGCCATTAACAATGCAGAGCTGGTGAAACAATTAATGGAGGCATTGATGTTACCAGTCCAGGTTGGCATAATCAAGGTGAAAGCACACACAAATGGTGACTCCGTGGAGGTAGAGGGCAACAGAAGGGCGGACGAGGCTGCTAAAGTAGCAGCAAGGCGGCCTAGGGAGCAGTGGACGGTGGCGGGGAGTCAGCGTATTCCAGCCACACTGAGCCCAGATGTCCTGAAATCCCTCCAGCTGCCCAAACAGAGAAGGAACACTTGGAGAGAATGGGAGCTGAGCTGAACTCAAAAGGAGTATGGGAGAATAGGGATGAAATGTATATACCAAGGTCCCTGTTCCTAATTATGGCGCAAGTAACACATGGCCCCAATCAAAATGTCACATGTGTACCATGGTAAATGCCTTCTGGATCGCTCCTGGTTTCAGTTACGTAGCGGCGAAACTCGTACAGTCATGCCTCATCTGTGCACAGCACAACCTAGGTAAAACAGTAAGAGTCCCTAAGAAAGCGACACTCAGGCCTCTCTACCCGTTTCAGAGACTGCAGACTGGTACATACAGCTAGCCAAGGTAGGAGTGTATGAATATGTCCTAGTATGTGTAGATCTCTTCTCTGGTTGGCCGGAAGCCCATCCAGTAAAATGTGCTAATTAATGCTAAAATGGCACTTAAACTTAAAAATTCAGAAGGCCATGACAGACACATTAAAGAATTGGGTAGAGTGCTTGTCTCTTGCACTCTCTTCAGTCAGAAGCACTCCAAATAGAAAGACAGGCTTGTCTCCTTCTGAAGTCCTGCTTGGTAGTGCGCCAAAGACTGGTTTGTACTTCCCATAAGTACTACAGCCTATGTCCAGGCCTTGCAGAAAAAGACTTAATGTGGTGCATAAACATGTGTTCTTATCCATTCCAGAGCCTAATGAAAGTGCAGACGTGCATCAGCTGAATCCAGGTGATTGGTGGTCATATGCAGACACGTGAGAAGAATTCTAGATCCACAGTTTGAGTGGCCATACCAAGTTCTCCTGACAATGCCTACCTCAGTGAAACTCTAAGGGAGACCACCATGGATTCATGCCTAACATTAAAAAAAAAGTGGAATTGCCCCCAAAGAAAGCTTTGACCCTCATGTGTATATTGATGCTATAGGAGTACCAAGGGGGGTCCCTGATGAGTTTAAAGCAAGGGACCAGGATTAAACAGGATTTGAGTCTATAATCCCTAATGTAACTGTCAATAAAAACATAGATTGGATTAACTACATATATTATAACCAACAAAGATTCATAAATTATACTAAGGATGCATTAAAGGGGATGGCTGAACAGTTGGAAGCTACATCCACTATGGCTTTCCAAAACCGGATGGCTTTGGATATGTTACTAGCAGAGAAAGGAGGGGTATGTAAAATGATTGGAGAAACTTGTTGTACCTTTATCCCCGATAACACAGGTCTGAATGGAAAGGTTACCTTAGTTATAAAAAAGCTTTAATCCCTATCTGAGGAACTTAAGAAAAATTCAGGAATTGGTGATCTTTAGGATACTTGGTTTGGGTGGATGGCAGGATGGCAGAAATCGTTGACACAGATTGGTACAATTATTATGGTAATCCTTATTTTCATGTCTGTGGTTTCTTGTTGTATATTTCCTTGTGTTAAACAGATGGTCAACAAGAGCGTGGACAGCCTAACCCCTACGCTGGTTTTCCAAGAAGATGGTGATGGTGATAGCCATTGTTCTACTATAAAACCCCTGAAGACCAATTCGATTTATTAAACAGGGATAAATATATATATCTGATTTCCACATGAATAAAGATTGCATCAAGGGGGGTAAAAGCTCAACATTGCCTGTTTAATGGACAGCTCAGATGTCATGATCCATGTACTGTGTTTTCTCCTTGTCTTTTGTGTTTGTCACTGTCCCCTGTGTGTATTATTTGCAGTGGTGAGGCTAGCGTCCCTTGCCGGCCCGTGCAGGTTAGAGTTAGGTATCAGTGAGGGACGAGGTTCCTGGCGGCGGTGGGGGGAAGGACCCACTTAGGGCGTTAGAGCAGGGACAGGTTCAGGTTAAATTCAGGTGGTGACCATTCCCCATTTCCCTATCGGTAAGGCCTTCCTTTCCCCATTTTCCATCCCTTTTCCTGTGTGTTGTGCATTCATTGACTGACCACCTATTGGGTCATATTATATTGTGACATCAGGTTAATAATTGATTTAGGGGGGACTGTGAAGGAGAAAATGTCTAATGAAATCAATTATTAAACCTTATATAAGTCAGTTCAGATATGGTGTAGCAAGATGGCGATTGTGTCTTTAAAGCTGTCTTGGAGATCCTTGAAACTGACCTGGAAGGAATCTTTGGAATGCAGGAGTGAAGGCACTGGAATACCCCACATTTGGAAATGAAGTTGGAATGAACCAATCAGAGTGACACTAACTATTCAGAAGTTGTGCGACCTCCCCCATTTTGTGTTGTTAGTATCATCCTTTGTTCAGAATAAAGCAGTTGTGAGTGAGCCATCGCTGAGAGAGGCTGTGTGTGTATCGATAGTCTTTGTGAATCTGATACATTCTGGGCCTCTAAGCTAGCTCTCAGCTTATATTTGGTCAGGTACAAGCAATTATATTGATCTCACTTTAAGAGATCACCCTCACAGCTGTACACATATCAGGGCAAGGCATGCAGGCACTGTATGTGGGTATATAGATAATAATCTTTATTTTTATATAGTGCTAACATATTCCGCAGCGCTTTACAGTTTTTTGCACACATTATCATCGCTGTCCCCAATGGGAAAAAAAACCAGACCATATATTGATCAATGTGGTACCTCTGTCAGATGCTGATCTATCTGTGGGCTACAAATTTGAGCATTTCAGGCCTCCATTCCACTGTATTTGCTGTCTGTTACCCTCGTTCTATACAGTTTTTTAGGGTAAAAAATACAGAAATACAGGCCACATATTGAGCATTGTGGTTTCTGTCAGATGCCAGATCTATCTATGGGCTACAAATTTGGGCATTTCAGGCCTCCATTCCACTGTATTTGCTGTCTGTTACCCTCGTTCTATACAGTATTTTGGGGTAAAAAATACAGGCCTCGTTGAAAATTGTGATCTCTCTGTCAGACGCCTTCTGTAACTATGGGTTACAATTTTTGACATTTCAGGCCTCTATTCCATTGTATTTGCTGTTTGTTATCCTAGTTTTAAACAGTATTTTGGGTGAAAAAAAATATATATACCATATTTTGAACAATGTGGTATCTCTGTCAGACGCTGATCTATCTGTGGGCTGCAAATTTGGGAATTTCAGGCCTCCATTCCAGTGTATTTACTGTCTGTTACCATCGCTCTATACAGTATTTTGGGTGAAAAAAAATATATATACCATATATTGAACAATGTGTTATCTCTGTCAGACGCTGATCTATCTGTGGGCTGCAAATTTGAGCATTTCAGACCTCCATTCCAGTGTCTTTACTGTCTGTTACCCTAATTCTAAACAGTATTTGGGTTAAAAAAAAATACAGGCCACATTGAACAGTGTGGTAATTCTGTCAGACGCCTGATCTATCTGTGGGCTACAAATGTGGGCATTTCAGGCCTCCATTCCACTGTATTTACTGTCTGTTACTTTTGTTCTATACAGTATTTTAGGGTAAAAAATGCCGGCCACATATTGAATGTGTGGTTTCTCTGTCAGATGCCAGATCTGTCTGTGGGCTACAAATTTGGGCATTTCAGGCTTCCATTCCACTGTATTTGCTGTCTGTTACCCTCGTTCTATACAGTATTTTGGGGTAAAAAAATACAGGCCACATTGAAAATTGTGGTCTCTCTGTAAGACGCCTTCTGTAACTATGGGTTCCAAAAATGCAGACCACATATTGAACAGTGTGGTACCTCTGTCAGACGCCTGATCTATCTCTGGGCTACAAATTTGGGCTTTTCAGGCCTGCATTCCACTGTATTTGCTGTCTGTTAACCTTGTTCTATACAGTTTATTAGGGTAAAAAATACAGGCCACATATTGAGCATTGTGGTTTCTCTGTCAGATGCCAGATCTATCTGTGGGCTTCAAATTAGGGCATTTCAGGCCTACATTCACTTTTTTGTGGTGTTACCCTAGTTCTATACAATATTATTCTGTTTAAATCAAAAATATGCAGGCCACATATTGAACAGTGTGGTATCTTTGTCAACACCTCTCTGTGGGCTAAAAATTGTGGTATTTGAGAGATCCTTTGAACTGGTTTTGCTGTGTCTTACGCTAGTTATTTACAACAGTTTTTAAAATAAAATTTTTCCCCCCTAAAGTCTAGATAATTTAAAGTGTGTTTTTTCCGCACACTGATCAGATAAAAGTTTGCTGTAAATTCAGCCATTTGTGATGAACATGGAAAATATTTTAGTAGTCCATTTAAAATGGGCAAGGTGCGTGACAAGGGACTGGGACATGGACGTGATTCTGATGGTGGATGCAGAGGCCGAAGCCGTGGGCAGTCTGAAAGTGGGCCATAACAAACACCCACATCTTCTCGCTCGACTTTCCTGTCCCAATTACTAGGGGACCGTAGCACACCACTGTTGAACCTAAAGCAGTGTCAAAAGGTTGTTGGTTGGATAGTGGATAATGCTTCGACCTTCCAGCATATTTTTTTTGGTGTCATTACTGAGGTTTACAGACAAAGACGACAAAGTGCACATTTCATTGAAGTGTGTTGTGCACTGCTTCTTTTGTGCTCCATGCACGAGTAGACCTTTCTAAATCTTATTTTTTCACCTACTAAATGTGACATTGTTCTATGATTTGAGCTGTTGGCCAGGAAAAACTATTTTTGTTTTTTTTAGCAGTTGCTACCGTGATTCAGCCCGCCATATTCCACGTTGTAATTTTGTGGTATTGAAATTAAGCTGTCTGCAGAGCTCATGCATATTAAAAAAAAATTTATGTTGCTTAACGTGATGCTGCCCGCCATATTCCACTTTATAATTTTGTGGCGGTTAAATTGTTCTGTGTAGAGCTGTTGCACAATAAATAAAAAAATTGGGGCAGTTACTAACATGGTTCTGTTAGAATCTATTTCTTTTTGACCATCCACCATCTTGTTGTGGTTTTCAGGCTGCAGGTCTTTTTCTTCTGGTGCTGGGTTTGTCCTAGATCAGGTGATTGCATCACCCTTTATTACCCAGCACCTGCCTCCCAGTCCTTGCTGGACAACAGTGTTAATCCGCTAGTGTTCTGGCTTGGTGCCTTGTTAGCTTTCTGTGTTATTGTGCAGTTCTGGGATCTCTAGTTTTCCAGTTTTTTTTTTTTGTTTGTTTTCCATTCGTTTCTGCAGCTTCCTTCTTTCCTACTAGGAGGTTACCTGTTTTTGTTCCCAGTCCCTAGATCGTTCAGGGACACCTTCCCTCCCACCTGTAGGTCTTCCTTTGAGTTTAGCCTAGGAAACGTCTGTGGGTCTATTCACAAGGAATAGGCCGCCCACTCCATCGTAGCGTTTCAGCCTAGTCCTAATACAGGGTTAGCTGTTCCCCCTTCTACCCTAGTTCTGAGCTGCAGATCCGTAACAAATTCAGCATGCCATACATCACCTTGTCATTTAGTGTCAGTGAAATGTAACTGTCTGCATAGCTCATGCAGATTAAAAAACACTGTTTTGGTTGCTAAACGTGATACAACCCGCTATATACCACCTTGTCATTTAGTGGGGGTGAAATTGTGGGTAAAGAGCTGTTGCACATAAAAACATATTTTTTACAAATGTGATACTGCAGGCTAGATCCAAGATTGAAATTATTTGCAGCATATCTTTTAGATTACACAGGCCTCATCAACACGAAAAGCAAATTTGTTCAGTTACTAACGTGATACAGTAGGGGAAATCTTCATTTGAAATAATATGGAGCATCTAGTCTATTATACAGGCCTCATCCACAGCCCCCCAAAAATGTATTTGGTTACTAATGTTCTACAGTAAGGGAAATCTCAGTTTGAAATTGTATGCAAAATCTAGTCTATGTTTTACAGGCTTCATCCATAGCCAAAAAACATTTCTTCTCTTACTAACGTCATGCAGTAGGTTAGAGCTCAGTTTGAAATAGGTTGGAGCCTCTAGTCTATGTGATACAGGCCTCATGCACAGCCTCCCCAAAATTTATTCCGTTACTAATATCATACAGTTGTCTTTGAAATTGGAGTATCCAGTCTGTTATACAGCTCTCATCCGCACACAAAAAATCTGTTACTAATGTCATACACTAGGGTTGATCTCACTTTTTTGTAGCATGTAGTCTATTTTATACAGGCCTCATCCACAAAAAAATTCTGTTACTAACGGTCTATAGTAGGGTAAATCTCACTTTGAAATCGTTTGGAGCATCTAGTCTGTTTACAGGCCTCATCCACAATCCCCCCCCCCCCCCAAAAAAAAAAAAAAAATTCTTCTGTTACTAATGTCATACGATCTCACTTTGAAACTGTAACATCTAGTCTGTTATACAGGCCTCATCCACACATACAAAAGGTTTCTTTTGTTACTGACGTCATATAATAGGGTAGATCTCACTTTGAAATTTTTTGGAGCATCTAGGTTTTTTTTTATTTAACCCCTTTCTGCCATTGGATGTACTATTCCGTCCATGTGAGGTGGGCCCTACTTCCCAAGGATGGAATAGTACATCCAGAGCGATCCGCCGCGCTCACTGGGGGAGCGCGGCCGATCACGGCCGGGTGTCAGTTGACTATCGCAGCTGACATCCGGCACTATGTGCCAGGAGCGGACGCGGACCGCCCCCGGCACATTAATCCCTGGCAAACTGCAATCAAACATGATCGCAGTGTTCCGGCGATATAGGGAAGCATCGCGCAGGGAGGGGGCTCACTGTGTGCTTCCCTGAGACGATCGGTACAAGGCGATGTGCTCACCTTGTACTGAGCGTCTCCTCCCTGCAGGCCCCGGATCCAAAATGGCCGCGGGGCTGCATCCGGGTCCTGCAGGGAGGTGGCTTCACAGTGCCTGCTTACAGCAGGCGCCGGGAAGCCTCCTTGCTGTGCATGTCAGATCGCTGATCAGACACAGTGCACAGCAAAGTGTCAGATCAGCGATCTGTCACTTTACTGAGATGTACCCCCTGGGGCAAAGTAAAAAAAAAAAACCTAAATAAATAATTAAAAAAAAAAAAATGTTGTTCATATAAATACATTCCTTTATCTAAATAATAAAAAAAACAATAAAAGTACACATATTTACTATCGCCGTGTCCGTAACGACCCGAACTATAAAACTGTCCCACTAGTTAACCCCTTCAGTAAACACCGTTTAAAAAAAAAAAAAAGAAGGCAAAAAACGCTTTATCATCATACCGCTGAACAAAAAGTGTAATAACACGCGATCAAAAAGACAGATATAAATAACCATGGTACCACTGAAAATGTCATCTTGTCCCACAAAAAACGAGCTGCCATACAGCATCATCAGCGAAAAAATAAAAAAGGTATAGTCCTCAGAATAAAGGGATGCAAAAATAATTATTTTTTCTATAAAATAGTTTTTATCGTATAAAAGCACCAAAACATTAAAAAAATATAAACGAGGTATCGCTGTAATCGTACTGACCCGAAGAATATACCGTTCCGCATTTGGTAAAATGGTAAAGCAGTTTTAAACGCCCCCCCCCCCAAAAGAAATTCATAAAGAGCTGGTTTTTGGTCATTCTGCCTCACAAAAATCGGAATAAAAAACGATCAAAAAATGTCACGTGCCCAAAAATGTTACCAATAAAAACGTCAACTCGTCCCACAAAAAACAAGATGTTACATGACTCTGGACCAAAATATGGAAAAATTATAGCTCTCAAAATGTGGTAACGCAAAAAATATTTTTTGCAATAAATAGCATCTTTTAGTGCGTGATGGCTGCCAATCATAAAAATCCACTAAAAAACCCGCTATAAAAGTAAATCAAACCCCCATTCATCACCCCCTTAGTTAGGGAAAAATTAAAAAATGTATTTATTTCCATTTACCCATTAGGGTTAGGGCTAGGGTTAGGGCTAAGGTTAGGGCTAGGGTTAGGGTTGGGGCTGGGGTTAGGGTTGGGGCTAGGGTTAGGGCTACAGTTAGGGTTGGGGCTAAAGTTAGGGTTGGGGCTAAAGTTAGGGTTGGGGCTAAAGTTAGGGTTAGGGTTTGGATTACATTTACTGTCGGGAATAGGGTTGGGATTAGGGTTAGGGGTGTGGTTAGGGTTACCGTTGAGAATAGGGTTAGGGGTGTGTTTGGATTAGGGTTTCAGTTATAATTGGGGGGTTTCCACTGCTTAGGCACATCAGGGGCTCTCCAAACGCGACATGGCGTCCGATCTCAATTCCAGCCAATTCTGCGTTGAAAAAGTAAAACAGTGCTCCTTTCCTTCTGAGCTCTCCCGTGCGCCCAAACAGGGGTTTGTCCCCAACATATGGGGTATCAGCGTACTCAGGACACATTGGTAAACAACTTTTGGGGTCCAATTTCTCCTGTTACCCTTGGGAAAATACAAAACTGCGGGCTAAAAAATAATTTTTGTGGCAAAATTTTTTTATTTTTATTTTCACGGCTCTGCTTTATAAACTGTAGTGAAACACCTGGGGGTTCAAAGTTCTCACAACACATCTAGATAAGTTCCTTGGGGGGGCTCTAGGTTCCAATATGGGGTCACTTGTCAGGGGTTTCTACTGTTTAGTTACATCAGGGGCTCTGGAAATGCAACGTGACGCCTGCAGACCAATCCATCTAAGTCTGCATTCTAAATGGCGCTCCTTCTCTTCCGAGCTCTCCCATGCACCCAAACAGTGGTTCCCCCCACATATGGGGTATCAGCGTACTCAGGACAAATTGGACAACAACTTTTGGGGTCCAATTTCAACTTACCCTTGGAAAAATACAAAACTGGGGGCTAAAAAATAATTTTTGTGGGAAATGTTTTATTTTTACGGCTCTACATTATAAACTTCTGTGAAGCACTTGGTGGGTCAAAGTGCTCACCACACATCTAGATAAGTTCCTTAGGGGGTCTACTTTCCGAAATGGTGTCACTTGTGGGGGTTTCAATGTTTAGGCACATCAGTGGCTCTCCAAACGCAACATGGTGTCCCATCTCAATTCCTGTCAATTTTGCATTGAAAAGTCAAACGGCGCTCCTTCCCTTCCGAGCTCTCCCTTGTGCCCAATCAGTGGTTTACCCCCACGTATGGGGTATCAGCGCACTCAAGACAAACTGTACAACAACTTTTGGGGTCCAATTTCTTACCCTTGTGAAAATAAAAAATTGGGGGTGAAAAGATCATTTTTGTGAAAAAATATGATTTTTTATTTTTACGTCTCTGCATAATAAACTTCTGTGAATCACTTAATGGGTCAAAGTGCTCACCACACATCTAGATAAGTTCCTTAGGGGGTCTACTTTCCAAAATGGTGTCACTTGTGGGGGGTTGCAATGTTTAGGCACATCAGTGGCTCTCCAAACACAACATGGCGTCCCATCTCAATTCCTGTCAATTTTGCATTGAAAAGTAGTGTTGAGCATTCCGATACCGCAAGTATCGGGTATCGGCCGATACTTGCGGTATCGGAATTCCGATACCGAGATCCGATACTTGCCGCATATCGGATACCGGAATCGGAAGTTCCCAGGATTCAAACTGCACGAATTCAGCCAATGAGGAATGATTCTGAGTGTGGGCACATGCTGTTCAGCATGGTGGGCATGTAACTACTGGCAAGGCTGTGATTGGCTGCTGAAATGATGTCATGCTGCAGTTTAAAAGTTGCTGGCGCCATTTTGCGCTCACTCTGCTGTGAATTCAGTTAGTGACAGGACGCTGTGTGCTGACTGAGGGCCAGTTGAGATAGCGATTTGCTTCATTTTTCTTTTCCAAGGCTAATTTAGCAACCGCTGTGTTCACCTACTAATCACCTTGCTTTTGCCTTGCAGCGCTGTTTTCACAGCGATCTGCAAGGTCTGTGTGTGTGTGTGTGTGTGCAACCCACTCTCTAGTCTGTGTGCAGCCATAGGCCATAGCTGGTTGTATTCAGTTCAGGGAGGGTGGTTCACTGCCTCACACTGTTCTATTTTCTTTTTTTTTTTTTCAAGTAGTGCAGGCTGCTGCACATTTTTTCTAATAATTCCTATTAGTGTCTTTCCACCCGTATCCAGCTAAATTGTGGAAAAACACTACACAGGATAACGTAGAGGAGTGTTTTTGGGGCCTTGCAGCGCCGTTTACGGCTGTCTGCATGGTCTCCGTGTGACTGCAGCTCGCCCTGTAGTCTGTGTGCAGCCATAGCCGGTTGTATCCAGCTCAGGGTGCGTCACTGCGTCATACCGTAAAATCCATTTTCCTTTTTTTTTAAGTAGTGCAGGCTGCTGCACATTTTTTCAAAAAATTCCTATTAGTGTCTTTCCACCCGTATCCAGCTAAATTGTGGAAAAACACTACATTTACGGCTGTCTGCACGGTCTCTGTGTGACTGCAGCTCTCCCTGTTGTCAGTTCAGCCCCCACAAAATAAATAAATAATAAAGTTCACCAAACACACCACTTTACAGTTGTGTAGGCCACATTAGCTCATATTAAAGTCTAGTCCACACTTTAGAAAATTAGTGTTTCTTATACCTGTTAGGAGCTGTTCAGGAATAAGCACACAAAGCCGTTAGTACTTTTCTGCTTATCTTTATCAGTCAACCAAGATGAAGAAGGCAGGGAGTAAGGCACGTGGGCGCGGAGCAGGGAGAGGACGTGGGGATTCTGTGCCTGCTGCGGGCACCGGTGACTCATCATCACCCAATTTCAGTAGGGAACAGTTCTTCATGCGCAGCTTTGTCGTAGAGCGCCGTACACAGCTGCTGCGAGAAGACCAAATTGGAGTCGTTGTCGGATGGATGGCAGCTAACGCATTGACTTCAGTTAGTGCCACATCCTCTCAGACACAGAGCACTGGAGAGCACCCATCTGTCTCTTCACCACCTGCCAAATTGCCCAGGCAGACAGAGAGCCCAGGACAGGAGCCGTCTCTATTTCTGTTCTCTGAATCTCTTGGCTTGGAAACAGGGGGCCAGCCAAGCAGCATTGGAGAAATGGAAGAAGAGGCAGTGTGCAGTGATGCCCAACAGCTTTTTGTCTCTGAGTCTGAAGAGGCGGGTGGGCCAGTGCCTCCAGTCACCACATCGCAGGACGCATCCGCTGATGACACTCAGGTGCCACTTTCTGGTGCGTGCTCTGCTGCTGAGACTACCCAGGAGGAGCAGTTGGTGGCAGAGGGTAGTGTAGATGATGAGGTCCTTGACCCATCTTGGCGTGAGGGACAGGAAGGTGGTGGGAGCAGCTCTGAGGAAGAGATTCCCCGAACGGGCCAAAGAGGGAGGGGGAAGACTGCGGATCCTGAAGCCTCCACTTTGGCACCCGTTAGGAGCGTGTCTCTTCCAAAAGCCAAAAAGGGCGCTCCCAAGACTTGCAGTGCCTGGTCCTTTTTTGACACAGTTGCAGATGACATTTGCTATGTCAAATGCAAGGTGTGTCATCACAAAGTCAAAAGAGGGAGAAATGTCAGCAACCTCAATACCTCCAACATGTGGAAACATGTGCGGAACAGGCACGCGGCGGAGTTACAAAAACACACTGAAGAGCTAGGCCAACCAACAGCGGCAGCTACCACCTCTTCAGCTCGTGTTGCCTCTTCTTCCAGCTCACACGCAGCTGGTTCGGCTTCCTCCCAGGATCGCCGTGGAAGAACCTCTGGCACTGTTGTCCAGAGACCCACTGTAATTCCACCCGCAGCACCACGTTCCCAGTTATCCTCACACTCCCAGGCCAGTCTACAGCCATCGGTAGTACAGGCATGGGAGAAAAGGCGGCCTTTCTCGGCAAACCACCCACGAGCACAGGCTCTGACTGCAGGCATTGCCAAACTTCTGTCACTGGAAATGCTGTCATTCAGGCTGGTGGAGACTGACAGCTTCCGTGACTTGACGTCATTGGCAGTCCCACAGTACAATGTGTCCAGCCGCTTTTATTTCAGCAGGCAAGCCGTCCCTGCCCTGCACAAGCATGTGGAGGGACACATAAGACACGCGCTACTGAACGCCGTCAGTAGCAAGGTCCACCTCACCACCGATGCGTGGACCAGTCAACATGGACAGGGGCGATACCTTTCCCTCACTGCCCATTGGGTTAATGTTGTTGAGACGGGTACAGATCGTGCGAGTGGCGCAGGACGTGTCCTGCCCACTCCAAGGATTGCAGGAATCCAGTCTGTACGCATTGACTCCTCCTCTTACACAAGTTCCTGAGAATCATCGCTGCACAGTCACAGTGCACCTCCACATGGACCCATGAACGTTTACCTGTTACGACCGACATGAGCACAGCCGTGGCCAAACGTCAACAGGCCGTCTTGAAATTAATTTCTTTGGGGAATCGAAGCCACACAGCGCAGGAGCTCTGGAATGCCATCAAGCAGGAGAGCGATGTGTGGTTTGTGCCAGCGAATCTCCAGCCAGGCATGGTAGTGTGTGATAATGGCCGAAATCTGGTGGCAGCTCTGGGCCTCGGCAACCTCACTCACATCCCATGTCTGGCACATGTGCTCAATTTGGTCGTGCAGAGTTTTTTGAGGGAGTATCCGGATCTTGATGCACTGCAGCACAAGGTCCGTCTAGAGTGTGCTCACTTGCGGCGTTCCAGCACGGCAAAATCGCGCATTGCGGCTCTGCAGCGCCGATTCCGCCTTCCGGAACATCGCATCATATGTGACCTACCTACCAGGTGGAATTCCACGTTACATATGTTGGAGCGGTTGTGTGAGCAGCAGCAAGCAGTGATGGAGTACCAGCTGCATCAGGCGCAAAGAAGTCGCACTCCGCGCCGTTCAGACTTCACAACCACAGAGTGGGCCACTATGAAGGATGTCTGCCAGGTTTTGCGTCCCTTCGATTATTGCACGCGGATGGCGAGTGCAGATGATGCACTAGTCAGCATGACTGTCCCCCTTATCTGCCTGCTTGAAAAATCACTGCAAGCGCTAAGGGATGATGTTGTGGAAGAGGTGGAGGATGAGGATTCACCATTTCCATCATCTTCTGGACAGTCAGCGCCACATGGTTCCTCACAAACGCGGAGGCAGGGGACACTTTGTGAGGAGGATGAGGAGGAGTCAATGGAGGAGGAAGACATCCGTCCAGAGGAGGGAGTTACACAATTGTCCAGTAGTCAGTGTGTACAGCGAGGGTGGGGTGATGACGAGCGGGCAGAGATCATACCTCAAGCAGGGGACAGCGTTTCTTGGCCAGTTGGCAGTCTGCAGCACATGGTGGATTACATGCTGCAGTGCCTGAGAAACGACCGCCGCATCGCCCACATTCTCAACATGTCTGATTATTGGGTGTTCACCCTCCTCGATCCTCGCTACCGGGACAACGTAGAAAGCCTCATCACACCGTTGAACCGGGAGCGAAAAATGCGGGAGTACCAAGACACACTGGTGAATTCCATCATCTTCTCCAGTCCAACTGAGAGAAGTGCTGCTAGTGCATTACAAAGCAGCTCAGTGCATCCAGGCAGTGGAGGAGGCTCTGCACAAAGAGGGAGCAGAAGCAGTGCCTCTGCCCAAGGCAAGACCAGTATGGCCCAACTGTGGCACAGTTTTGTGTGCCCGCCAAAAAAGTCTACACCATCACAGACGGCTCCAGTCAGCAGGAGGCAATGGTTCCGTCAGATGGTGACAGACTACATGTCTTGCCCTCTTGCTGTACTCCCAGACGGCTCTTCCCCTTTCAAGTTTTGGGTCTCAAAGCTGGATACATGGCCAGAGCTAAGCCAGTATGCATTGGAAGTGCTGGCTTGCCCTGCGGCTATTGTATTATCGGAACGCGTCTTTAGTGCTGCAGGTGGTGTACTAACTGACCGTCGCATGCGACTATCCTCCGATAACGTTGACCGGCTTACTTTCCTGAAAATGAACCAGGCCTGGATCTCGCAGGAATTTGCCACTCCTCTTCCTGATTAAATATTTAGGTGACTGTCTACAGTTTCCAGGTCTCCTGTTGTGTTCATCTTTCTACCACCTGAACTTAAATTCCTGGGCTCCAACACCGCCAGTTGAGGCTCAGAAGTGCCGTCTGCACAGTCAAAACATACGACCCAGTGTTATTGGGTGTCAGTAACGTCAGCTGATCCCCAGCTGTGTAGCCGGCAATGTGTCCTGCGACCGCCACGCTGACACAACAACTGAAATGTAAGGGAACCTGTCCCCCCCCCCCCAGGCGTTTGTTACTGAAAGAGCCACCTTGTGCAGCAGTAATGCTGCACAAGGAAAAGGTAGCTAGTTTTGTTTAGCTCCTTGCACACGCAGAACTTAACACTTATAAAATGTGTCCACTGATACCGTAAAACCGTCCCGGAGGTGGGACTTTCCTTCGTAATGTGACGCAGCACAGCCGTCATTCTTACCCCCTTGGCGCCGTGCGCCGGCTCCTCAACGTTGTTTGATTGTGTCTCGAGGCCTGCGCTGTTATGTTATCCCTTGGCCAGGCACACTTAGCGCTGCCCCTCTTCTGACATCATTTGGTGTCAGGCTGACTGCGCAGTGTCTTCTGATTTAATCAAACTGCGGGCCTGGGATCCATGGGCATGCGCAGTGCATATCTTCACCTCCGCCTCTCACTCATCTCCCTTCGCCTTCTTCAGACTGTGCGCCGTCAGCTGATCGCTAATAGCATGCCACGGCCGTGACACCGCACAGTCTGAAGAAGCCGGAGGGAGGGGAGTGAGAGGCGAGGATATGCACTGCGCATGGCCACAGATCCCAGGCCCGCGGTGGGATTACATTAGACGACACTGCGAGGCGGGCTCTCGGCCAGCGCAGCCGCACAGGCGCAGCCAGACTGACACCAAATGATGTCAGAAGATGGGCAGCGCTAAGTGTGCCTGGCCAAGGGATAACATAACAGCGCAGGCTCCGGGACGGAATCAAACAACTCTGAGGAGCCGGGGCACGGCACCAAGAAGGTAGGAATGACGGCTGTGCTGCGTCATATTACGAAGGAAAGTCCCACCTCCGGGACGGTCTCACGGTATCAGGGGACACATTTTATAAGTGTTTAGTTCTGTGTTTGCAAGGAGCATAATGAAAAGAGCCACCTTTTCCTTTTGCATCCTTTGTGCTGCACAAGCTGGCTCTTTCAGCTACAAACGCCTTGGGGAGGGTTAAAGGTTCCCTTTCGACTTTCTCCAATCAGGCTTCGGCCTACACTGTGTTCCTCTGCTCCTCCTGCTGTCCCTGGGCTCCAACATCGCTAGTTGTTGCCTGGAAGTGCTGTCCGCACAGTCAACAGTCGCTCCTCTGTTATTGGAGTTCAGTAACGTCAGCTGTTCCCCAGCTGTGTGTGTGGCAATCCCTCCTATCTCCTCCACCTCCTCCTCCTGCTGTCCCTGGGCTCCAACACCGCTAGTTGTTGCCTGGAAGTGCTGTCCGCACAGTCAACACTTGCTGCCGTGTTATTGGGGTTCAGTAACGTCAGCTGCTCCCCTGCTGTGTGTGCTGCAATACCTCCTATCTGCTCCTCCTGCTGTCCCTGGGCTCCAACACCGCTAGTTGTTGTCCGGAAGTGCTGTCCGCACAGAGCCAAACACCTCGCCAATGTGTTAGTGGGGTTCAGTAATGCCTGCTGCTCCCCTGCTGTGTATACGGCAACGTGTCATGCGACTGCCACGCAGGCACAACAACTTAAATTTAAGGGAACCTGTCCCCCCCCCAGGCGTTTCTTACTGAAAGAGCCACCTTGTGCAGCAGTAATGATGCAAAAGGAAAAAGTGCCTGTTTTCGTGGTGCTCCTTGCACATGCTGAACCTAACACTTATGAAATGTGTCCCCTCACACCGTTAAACCGTCCGGTAGGTGGAACTTTCCTTCGTAATGTGACGCAGCACAGCCGTCATTCTTACCCCCTTGGCGCCGTGCACCGCCTCCTCAGCGTTGTTTGAATCTGTCCCGGAGCCTGCGCTGTTATGTTAGCCCTTGGACATGCACACTTAGCGCTGCCCATCTTCTGACATTATTTGGTGTCAGGCTGGCTGCGCCTGTGCGGCCGTGCTGGACGAGATCCCACCTCGTAGTGTCTTCTGATTTAATCCCACTGCGGGCCTGTGATCCATGGACATGCGCAGTGCATATCTTAACATCCGCCTCTCACTCATCTCCCTACGCCTTCTTCAGACTGTGCAACGTCAGCTGATCCCTAATAGCATGCATCGGCCGTGACGCCGCACAGTCTGAAGAAGCCGTAGGGAGGGGAGTGAGAGGCGAGGATATGCACTGCTCATGCCCATGGATCACAGGTCCGCAGAGTGATTACATTAGATGACACAGCGAGGCGGGATCTTGGCCAGCGCGGCCGCACAGGTGCAGCCAGCCTGACACCAAATGATGTCAGAAGACGGGCAGCGCAAAATGTGTGCATGGCCAAGGGCTAACATACCAGCGCAGGCTCCGGGACAGATTCAAACAACGCTGAGGAGGCGGCGCACGGCGCCAAGGGGGTAAAAATGATGGCTGTGCTGCGTCACATTACGAAGGAAAGTTCCACCTACCGGACGGTTTAACGGTGTGAGGGGACACATTTCATAAGTGTCAAGTACAGCGTTTGCAAGGACCATAATTAAAAGAGCTAAGTTTACCTTTTCCAGCATTAGTGCTGTACAAGATGGCTCTTTCAGCTACAAACGCCTTGGGGGGGGTTAAAGGTTCCCTTTCAACTTGCTCCAGTGCAGGCTTCGGCCTACACTCTGCTCCTCCTGCTGACCCTGGGCTCTAACACCGCCAGTTGGCGCCCGGGAGTGCTAGCTGCACAGAGAAAAACACCAGCCAATGTGTCAGTGGGGTTCAGCAACGCCAGCTGTTCCCCTGCTGTGTAGCCGGCAACGTGTCCTGCAAACGCCACGCAGACACAAAGCTGCCGCCAGTGCAGGCTTCGGCCTACACTCTGCTCCCTCTACTCCTCCTGCTGACCCTGGGCTCTAACACCGCCAGTTGGCGCCCGGAAGTGCTAGCTGCACAAAGCAAAACACCCGCCAATGTGTCAGTGGGGTTCAGCACCGCCAGCTGTTCCCCTGCTGTGTAGCTGGCAACGTGTCCTGCAAAAGCCATGCAGACACAAGAACTGAAATCGAAGGGAACCTGTCCCCCCCCAGGCGTTTGTATGTGTTACAGCCACCTTGTACAGTAGTCATGCTGCATTTGTGCAAGGTGGCTCATAAACTTATTCTCCTTATACACGTGGAACTGAACACGTCTAAAATGTGTCCCCTGAGACCATTAAAACGTCCCTCAGGTGTGACTTTCCTTTGTAATGACACGCTGCACCCACCTTGGTAGCGCTGCCCGTCTTCGCACATCATTGTTTGGCTGGCTGCGCCTCTGCGGCCGCCCTGCCCGACACACCGCCCCTCAGTGTCTTATTTATTTTGACTGCGAGGGTGTGATTGACGGGCATGAGCAGTGCATATGTTCGCCTGTCACTCATCTCCTTCCGCCTTCTTCAGACTGTGCGGCTTCATGGCCGTGGCATGCGATAAGGGATCAGCTGACGCCGCACAGTCTGAAGCAGGTGTAAGGACCCGAGTGAGAGGTGAACATATGTACTGCGCAAGGCCATGAATCCCAGCCCCGCAGTGTTTTAACAATGTAAAGACACTGCGGGGCTGGGATTCATGGGCATCGTGAACCGCACCGGCCGACATCAAATGATGTCAGAAGACGGACAGCGCATGGCCAAGGGATAACGCAACAGCGCAGACTCCTGTACATCAAAATGCGATGCTCAGGAGGCCGCGCCAAGCACCAAGTTGGTATTTTTGCCAGCTGTGCTGCGTCTCATTACGAAGGGAACTCCCGCCTCCAAGACAGATTGACTGTATAAGGGCCAAAATGTTGTACGTGTTTCATTCAGCTTGTGCAAGGAACAAAATTAAAAGAGCAACCTTTGACTTGTGCAGCACTACTGCTGCATAAGGTGTGGCTCTTCTAGTTTGTAACACCTGAGGGGGGGTTAAAGGTTACCTTTAAAATTGGTTCAATTAGGCTTCGGCCTACACTCTGCTCCTGCTGACCCTGGGCTCTAACACCGCCAGTTGGTGCCCGGAAGTGCTGGCTGCACAGAGAAAAACACCCGCCAATGTGTCAGTGGGGTTCAGCACCGCCAGCTGTTCCCCTGCTGTGTAGCCGGCAACGTGTCCTGCAAACGCCACGCAGACACAAAGCTGCCGCCAGTGCAGGCTTCGGCCTACACTCTGCTCCCTCTGCTCCTCCTGCTGACCCTGGGCTCTAACACCGCCAGTTGGCGCCTGGGAGTGCTAGCTGCACAGAGGAAAACACCAGCCAATGTGTCAGTGGGGTTCAGTAACGCCAGCTGTTCCCCTGCTGTGTAGCTGGCAACGTGTCCTGCAAAAGCCACGCAGACACAAAGCTGCCGCCAGTGCAGGCTTCGGCCTACACTCTGCTCCCTCTGCTCCTCCTGCTGACGCTGGGCTCTAACACCGCCAGTTGGCGCCCGGGAGTGCTAGCTGCACAGAGAAAAACAGCCAATGTGTCAGTGGGGTTCAGTAACGCCAGCTGTTCCCCTGCTGTGTAGCTGGCAACGTGTCCTGCAAAAGCCACGCAGACACAAAGCTGCCGCCAGTGCAGGCTTCGGCCTACACTCTGCTCCCTCTCCTCCTGCTGACCCTGGGCTCTAACACCGCCAGTTGGCACCCGGAAGTGCTAGCTGCACAGAGCAAAACACCCGCCAATGTGTCAGTGGGGTTCAGCACCGCCAGCTGTTCCCCTGCTGTGTAGCTGGCAACGTGTCCTGCAAAAGCCATGCAGACACAAGAACTGAAATCGAAGGGAACCTGTCCCCCCCAGGCGTTTGTATGTGTTACAGCCACCTTGTACAGTAGTCATGCTGCATTTGTGCAAGGTGGCTCATAAACTTATTCTCCTTGCACACGTGGAACTGAACACGTCTAAAATGTGTCCCCTGAGACCATTAAAACGTCCCTCAGGTGTGACTTTCCTTTGTAATGACTTGCTGCACCCCCCTTGGTAGCGCTGCCCGTCTTCTCACATCATTGTTTGGCTGGCTGCGCCTCTGCGGCCGCCCTGCCTGACACAACGCCCCTCAGTGTCTTATTTATTTTGACTGCGAGGGTGTGATTGACGGGCATGAGCAGTGCATATGTTCGCCTGTCACTCATCTCCTTCCGCCTTCTTCAGGCTTCATGGCCGTGGCATGCGATAAGGTATCAGCTGACGCCGCACAGTCTGAAGCAGGTGTAAGGACCCGAGTGAGAGGCGAACATATGTACTGCGCAAGGCCATGAATCCCAGCCCCGCAGTGTTTTAACAATGTAAAGACACTGCGGGGCTGGGATTCATGGGCATCGCGAACCGCACCGGCCGACATCAAATGATGTCAGAAGACGGACAGCGCATGGCCAAGGGATAACGCAACAGCGCAGACTCCTGTACATCAAAATGCGATGCTCAGGAGGCCGCGCCAAGCACCAAGTTGGTATTTTTGCCAGCTGTGCTGCGTCTCATTACGAAGGGAATTCCCGCCTCCAAGACAGATTGACTGTATCAGGGCCAAAATGTTGTACGTGTTTCATTCAGCTTGTGCAAGGAACAAAATTAAAAGAGCAACCTTTGACTTGTGCAGCACTACTGCTGCATAAGGTGTGGCTCTTCTAGTTTGTAACACCTGAGGGGGGGTTAAAGGTTACCTATAAAATTGGTTCAATTAGGCTTCGGCCTACACTCTGCTCCTGCTGACCCTGGGCTCTAACACCGCCAGTTGGTGCCCGGAAGTGCTGGCTGCACAGAGAAAAACAACCGCCAATGTGTCAGTGGGGTTCAGCACCGCCAGCTGTTCCCCTGCTGTGTAGCCGGCATCGTGTCCTTCAAAAGTCACGCAGACGCAAGAACTGAAATTGAAGGGAACCTGTCCCCCCCCAGGCGTTTGTATGTATAACAGCCACCTTGTACAGCAGTAATGCTGCATTTGTACAAGGTGGCTCATTAAGTTACTCTCCTTGCACACGCTGAGCAAACACGTCTAAAATGTGTCCTCTGAGACCATTAAACCATCCCTGAGGTGTGACTTTCCTTTGTAATGACACGCTGCAATCTCCTTGGTAGCGCTGCCCGTCTTCTGGCATCCTTGGTTGGCTGGCTGCGCCTCTGCTGCCGCCCTGCCCGACACAACGCCCCTCGGTGTCTTATTTATTTTGACTGCGAGGGTGTGATTGATGGGCATGAGCAGTGCATATCTTTGCCAGTCTCTCATCTCCTTCCGCCTTCTTCAGACTGTGCATCCTCATGGCCGTGGCAAGCGATAAGGGATCAGCTGACGCCGCACAGTCTGAAGCAGGTGTAAGGACACGAGTGTGAGAGGCGAACATATTGACTGCGCCAGGCCATGAATCCCAGCCCCGCAGTGTGAATAAATGAGAAGACACTGCGGGGCTGGTATTCATGGGCATCGCGAACCGCAACGGCCGACATTAAATGAAGTCAGACGACGGGCAGCGTTAACAGCCAAGCAAGGCCAAGGGATAACACGACAGCGCAGACTCCTGTGCAGCAAATACCGACGCTCAGGAGGCCGCGCCCAGCACCAAGGTGGGATTCTTGCCAACTGTGCTGCGTCGCATTACGAAGGAAACTCCCGCCTCCAAGACAGTTTTGACTGTATTAGGGGCTAAATGTCATACGGGTTTCATTCAGCGTGTGCAAGGAACAAAATTTAAAAGAGCAACCCTTGACTTGTGCAGCATTACTGCTGGCCAAGGTGTGGCTCTTCTAGTTTGTGACCCCTGAGGGGGGGTTAAAGGTTACCTTTAAAATTGGTTCAATTAGGCTTCGGCCTACTCTCTGCTCCTCCCGCAGAGCCTGGGCTCTAACACCGCCAGTTGGGGCCCGGAAGTGCTGGCTGCACAGAGCAAAACACCCGCCACTCTATCAGTGGGGTTCAGCACCGCTAGCTGTTCCCCTGCTGTGTAGCTGGCAACGTGTCCTGCAAAAGCCACGCAGACACAAAGCTGCCGCCAGTGCAGGCTTCGGCCTACACTCTGCTCCCTCTACTCCTCCTGCTGACCCTGGGCTCTAACACCGCCAGTTGGGGCCCGGAAGTGCTGGCTGCACAGAGCCAAACACCTCGCCAATGTGTCAGTTGGGTTCAGCACCGCCAGCTGTTCCCCTGCTGTGTAGCCGGCATCGTGTCCTGCAAACGGCACGCAGACTGTTGTGAATTTGCTTTTTGCTCCCTCTAGTGGTTACTAGTTTCTTGACTCTGGTTTTTCTGTCATTCCTTTTATCCGCACCTGGGTCGTTAGTTAGGGGTGTTGCTATATAAGCTCCCTGGACCTTCAGTTCAATGCCTGGCAACGTAGTTATCAGAGCTAGTCTGCTGTGCTCTTGTCTACTGATCCTGGTTCCAGTTATATCAGCTAAGTCTGCCTTTAGCTTTTTGCTATTTGTTTTGGTTTTGTATTTTTGTCCAGCTTGTTCCAAATCTATATCCTGACCTTTGCTGGAAGCTCTAGGGGGCTGGTGTTCTCCCCCCGGACCGTTAGACGGTTCGGGGGTTCTTGAATTTCCAGTGTGGATTTTGATAGGGTTTTTGTTGACCATATAAGTTACCTTTCTTTATTCTGCTATCAGTAAGCGGGCCTCTCTGTGCTAAACCTGGTTCATTTCTGTGTTTGTCATTTCCTCTTACCTCACCGTCATTATTTGTGGGGGGCTTCTATCCAGCTTTGGGGTCCCCTTCTCTGGAGGCAAGAAAGGTCTTTGTTTTCCTCTACTAGGGGTAGCTAGATTCTCCGGCTGGCGCGTGTCATCTAGAATCAACGTAGGAATGATCCCCGGCTACTTCTAGTGTTAGCGTTAGGAGTAGATATATGGTCAACCCAGTTACCACTGCCCTATGAGCTGGATTTTTGTATTCTGCAGATTTCCACGTTCCTCTGAGACCCTCGCCATTGGGGTCATAACAGTTTGCCAGGCCAGTATTAAATGTTTAATGCATTGCAGAAGAGGGATTATAAGAAAGAAGATTCTGAGTTTTTTTTTTCTCCTTCCCCTTTACCTCAGAGTGGCTATGCTTGCTGCAGACATGAATGTCCAGACCTTGTTTACAAGTGTGGACCAGCTGGCTACTCGTGTGCAGGGCATACAAGACTATGTTATCAGAAATCCTAGGTCAGAACCTAAAATACCGATTCCTGAACTGTTTTCCGGAGACAGGTTTAAGTTTAGGAATTTCGTGAATAATTGTAAATTGTTTTTGTCCCTGAGACCCTGTTCATCAGGAGATTCTGCTCAGCAAGTAAAAATTGTTATTTCGTTCTTACGGGGCGACCCTCAGGATTGGGCTTTTTCGCTGGCGCCAGGAGATCCGGCATTGGCTGATCTTGATGCGTTTTTTCTGGCGCTCGGTTTACTTTATGAGGAACCCAATCTTGAGATTCAGGCAGAAAAGGCCTTGCTGTCTATGTCTCAGGGGCAGGACGAGGCTGAAGTGTATTGCCAAAAATTTCGGAAATGGTCCGTGCTGACACATTGGAACGAGTGTGCACTGGCCGCTAATTTTAGAAATGGCCTTTCTGAAGCCATTAAGAATGTTATGGTGGGTTTTCCCATTCCCACAGGTCTGAATGATACTATGGCACTGGCTATTCAAATTGACCGGCGGTTGCGGGAGCGCAAAACCGCAAATTCCCTCATGGTGTTGTCTGAACAGACACCTAATTCGGTGCAATGTGATAGAAAAACCGCAAATTCCCTCATGGTGTTGTCTGAACAGACACCTGATTTAATGCAATGTGATAGAATCCTGACTAGAAATGAGCGGAAAATTCATAGACGCCGGAATGGCTTGTGCTACTACTGTGGTGATTCTACACATGTTATCTCAGCATGCTCTAAACGTATAGCTAAGGTTGTTAGTCCTGTCACCGTTGGTAATTTGCAACCTAAATTTATTCTGTCTGTAACTTTGATTTGCTCACTGTCATCTTATCCTGTCATGGCGTTTGTAGATTCAGGTGCTGCCCTGAGTCTCATGGATCTCTCATTTGCTAAGCGCTGTGGATTTACTCTTGAACCATTAGAAAATCCTATTCCTCTTAGGGGTATTGATGCTACACCATTGGCAGCAAATAAACCGCAGTATTGGACTCAGGTTACCATGTGCATGACTCCTGAACACCGCGAGGTGATACGTTTCCTGGTTTTACATAAAATGCATGATTTGGTCGTTTTAGGGCTGCCATGGTTACAGACCCATAATCCAGTCCTGGACTGGAAGGCTATGTCAGTCTCAAGTTGGGGCTGTCGTGGTATTCATGAGGATTCCCTGCCTGTGTCTATTGCTTCTTCTACGCCTTCGGAAGTTCCGGAGTATTTGTCTGATTATCAGGATGTCTTCAGTGAGTCTGAGTCCAGTGCACTGCCTCCTCATAGGGACTGTGACTGTGCTATAGATTTGATCCCAGGCAGTAAATTTCCTAAGGGAAGACTGTTTAATCTGTCGGTACCTGAACATACCGCTATGCGTTCATATATCAAGGAGTCTCTGGAAAAAGGACATATTCGTCCGTCTTCTTCCCCTCTTGGTGCGGGATTCTTTTTTGTGGCAAAAAAGGACGGATCTTTGAGACCTTGTATTGATTATCGGCTTTTAAATAAGATCACTGTCAAATTTCAGTATCCTTTACCGCTGTTGTCTGACTTGTTTGCCCGGATTAAGGGTGCCAAGTGGTTCACCAAGATAGACCTTCGTGGTGCATACAACCTTGTGCGCATTAAGCAAGGTGATGAATGGAAAACCGCATTCAATACGCCCGAAGGTCATTTTGAGTACTTGGTGATGCCTTTTGGGCTCTCCAATGCGCCTTCAGTTTTTCAGTCCTTTATGCATGACATTTTCCGGAAGTATCTGGATAAATTTTTGATTGTTTATCTGGATGATATTTTGTTTTTTTCTGATAATTGGGATTCGCATGTGGAGCAGGTCAGGTTGGTCTTTAAAATTTTGCGTGAAAATTCTTTGTTTGTCAAGGGCTCAAAGTGTCTCTTTGGGGTACAGAAGGTTCCCTTTTTGGGGTTCATTTTTTCCCCTTCTGCTGTGGAGATGGACCCAGTCAAGGTCCGAGCTATTCTTGATTGGACTCAGCCCTCGTCAGTTAAGAGTCTTCAGAAGTTCTTGGGCTTCGCTAACTTCTACCGTCGTTTTATCGCTAATTTTTCTAGCATTGTGAAACCTTTGACGGATATGACCAAGAAGGGCTCCGATGTAGCTAACTGGGCTCCTGCTGCCGTGGAGGCTTTCCAGGAGTTGAAACGCCGGTTTACTTCGGCGCCAGTTTTGTGCCAGCCTGACGTCTCACTTCCCTTTCAGGTTGAGGTGGATGCTTCGGAGATTGGGGCAAGGGCCGTTTTGTCGCAGAGAGGCCCTGGTTGCTCTGTTATGAAGCCTTGTGCCTTTTTCTCTAGGAAATTTTCGCCTGCCGAGCGAAATTATGATGTGGGCAATCGGGAGTTGTTGGCCATGAAATGGGCATTTGAGGAGTGGCGTCATTGGCTCGAGGGTGCTAAGCATCGTGTGGTGGTCTTGACTGATCACAAAAATCTGATGTATCTCGAGTCTGCTAAACGCCTTAATCCGAGACAGGCCCGCTGGTCATTGTTTTTCTCCCGCTTTGATTTTGTTGTCTCGTATTTACCAGGTTCAAAGAATGTGAAGGCCGATGCTCTTTCTAGGAGCTTTGTGCCTGATGCTCCTGGAGTCGCTGATCCTGTTGGTATTCTTAAAGATGGAGTTATCTTGTCAGCTATTTCTCCGGATCTGCGACGTGTGTTGCAGAGATTTCAGGCTGATAGGCCTGAGTCTTGTCCACCTGACAGACTGTTTGTCCCGGATAAGTGGACCAGCAGAGTCATTTCCGAGGTTCATTCCTCGGTGTTGGCAGGTCACCCGGGAATTTTTGGCACCAGAGATCTGGTGGCCAGGTCCTTTTGGTGGCCTTCCTTGTCAAGGGATGTGCGGTCATTTGTGCAGTCCTGTGGGACTTGTGCTCGAGCTAAGCCTTGCTGTTCTCGTGCCAGCGGTTTGCTCTTGCCCTTGCCTGTCCCGAAGAGACCTTGGACACATATCTCCATGGATTTCATTTCTGATCTTCCGCTATCTCAGGGCATGTCCGTTATCTGGGTGATATGTGATCGCTTCTCCAAGATGGTCCATTTGGTTCCTTTGCCTAAGCTGCCTTCCTCTTCCGATCTGGTTCCTGTGTTTTTCCAGAACGTGGTTCGTTTGCACGGCATCCCTGAGAATATTGTGTCAGACAGAGGATCCCAGTTCGTTTCCAGGTTCTGGCGATCCTTTTGTAGTAGGATGGGCATTGATTTGTCGTTTTCGTCTGCTTTCCATCCTCAGACTAATGGACAGACGGAGCGAACCAATCAGACTTTGGAGGCTTATTTGAGGTGTTTTGTCTCTGCTGATCAGGACGATTGGGTGACATTCTTGCCGTTGGCTGAGTTTGCCCTTAATAATCGGGCTAGTTCCGCCACCTTGGTTTCGCCTTTTTTCTGCAACTCTGGTTTCCATCCTCGCTTTTCTTCGGGTCATGTGGAGCCTTCTGACTGTCCTGGGGTGGATTCTGTGGTGGATAGGTTGCAGCAGATCTGGAATCATGTGGTGGACAACTTGAAGTTGTCACAGGAGAAGGCTCAGCGCTTTGCCAACCGCCGCCGCGGTGTGGGTCCCCGACTACGCGTTGGGGATTTGGTGTGGCTTTCTTCCCGCTTTGTTCCTATGAAGGTCTCCTCTCCCAAATTTAAACCTCGTTTTATTGGGCCTTACAAGATATTGGAAATCCTTAATCCTGTATCTTTTCGTCTGGATCTTCCTGTGTCGTTTGCTATTCACAATGTATTTCATAGGTCCTTGTTGCGGCGGTACATTGTGCCTGTAGTTCCTTCTGCTGAGCCTCCTGCTCCGGTGTTGGTTGAGGGCGAGTTGGAGTACGTGGTGGAGAAGATCTTGGATTCTCGCCTCTCCAGGCGGAGGCTTCAGTACCTGGTCAAGTGGAAGGGCTATGGTCAGGAGGATAATTCCTGGGTGGTCGCCTCTGATGTTCATGCGGCCGATTTAGTTCGTGCCTTTCATGCCGCTCATCCTGATCGCCCTGGTGGTCGTGGTGAGGGTTCGGTGACCCCTCACTAAGGGGGGGGTACTGTTGTGAATTTGCTTTTTGCTCCCTCTAGTGGTTACTAGTTTCTTGACTCTGGTTTTTCTGTCATTCCTTTTATCCGCACCTGGGTCGTTAGTTAGGGGTGTTGCTATATAAGCTCCCTGGACCTTCAGTTCAATGCCTGGCAACGTAGTTATCAGAGCTAGTCTGCTGTGCTCTTGTCTACTGATCCTGGTTCCAGTTATATCAGCTAAGTCTGCCTTTTGCTTTTTGCTATTTGTTTTGGTTTTGTATTTTTGTCCAGCTTGTTCCAAATCTATATCCTGACCTTTGCTGGAAGCTCTAGGGGGCTGGTGTTCTCCCCCCGGACCGTTAGACGGTTCGCGGGTTCTTGAATTTCCAGTGTGGATTTTGATAGGGTTTTTGTTGACCATATAAGTTACCTTTCTTTATTCTGCTATCAGTAAGCGGGCCTCTCTGTGCTAAACCTGGTTCATTTCTGTGTTTGTCATTTCCTCTTACCTCACCGTCATTATTTGTGGGGGGCTTCTATCCAGCTTTGGGGTCCCCTTCTCTGGAGGCAAGAAAGGTCTTTGTTTTCCTCTACTAGGGGTAGCTAGATTCTCCGGCTGGCGCGTGTCATCTAGAATCAACGTAGGAATGATCCCCGGCTACTTCTAGTGTTGGCGTTAGGAGTAGATATATGGTCAACCCAGTTACCACTGCCCTATGAGCTGGATTTTTGTATTCTGCAGATTTCCACGTTCCTCTGAGACCCTCGCCATTGGGGTCATAACAGCAGACACAAAGCTGCCGCCAGTGCAGGCTTCGGCCTACACTCTGCTCCCTCTACTCCTCCTGCTGACCCTGGGCTCTAACACCGCCAGTGTAGCCGGCGGTTCAGCAACGCCAGCTGTTCCCCTGCTGTGTAGCCGGCATCGTGTCCTTCAAAAGTCACGCAGACGCAAGAACTGAAATTGAAGGGAACCTGTCCCCCCCCCAGGCGTTTGTATGTATAACAGCCACCTTGTACAGCAGTAATGCTGCATTTGTACAAGGTGGCTCATTAAGTTACTCTCCTTGCACACGCTGAGCAAACACGTCTAAAATGTGTCCCCTGAGACCATTAAAACGTCCCTCAGGTGTGACTTTCCTTTGTAATGACACGCTGCACCCCCCTTGGTAGCGCTGCCCGTCTTCTCACATCATTGTTTGGCTGGCTGTGCCTCTGCGGCCGCCCTGCCCGACACAACGCCCCTCAGTGTCTTATTTATTTTGACTGCGAGGGTGTGATTGACGGGCATGAGCAGTGCATATGTTCGCTTGTCACTCATCTCCTTCCGCCTTCTTCAGACTGTACGGCTTCATGGCCGTGGCATGCGATAAGGGATCAGCTGACGCCGCACAGTCTGAAGCAGGTGTAAGGACCCGAGTGTGAAAGGCGAACATATTGACTGCGCAAGGCCATGAATCCCAGCCCCGCAGTGTGAAACAATGTAAAGACACTGGTGGGCTGGGATTCATGGGCATCGCGAACCGCACCAGCCGACATGAAATGATGTCAGAAGACAGGCAGCACAAACAGCGCATGGCCAAGGGATAACACAACAGCGCAGACTCCTGTACAGCTAATAAAAACGCTCAGGAGACTGCGCCCAGCACCAAGGTGGTATTTTTGACAGCTGTGCTGCGTCTCATTAAGAAGGAAAGTCACGCCTCCAAGACAGTTTGACTGTATAAGGGGCTAAATGTTATACGTGTTTCATTCAGCGTCTGCAAGATTCAAAACTTAAAGAGCAACCTTTGACTTGTGCAGCATTACAGCTGCACAAGATGTGGCTCTTCTAGTTTGAAACACCTGAGGGGGGTTAAAGGTTACCTTTAAAATTGGTTCAATTAGGCTTCGGCCTACACTCTGCTCCTCCCGCAGAGTCTGGGCTCTAACAACACCAGTTGGCGCCCGGGAGTGCTGGCTGCACAGAGCCAAACACCTCGCCAATGTGTCAGTGGGGTTCAACAACGCAAGCTGTTCCCCTGCTGTGTAGCCGGCAACGTGTCCTGCAAAAGCCACGCAGATACAAAGCTGCCGCCAGTGCAGGCTTCGGCCTACACTCTGCTCCCTCTGCTCCTCCTGCTGACCCTGGGCTCTAACACCGCTAGTTGGCGCCCGGGAGTGCTAGCTGCACAGAGAAAAACACCAGCCAATGTGTCAGTGGGGTTCAGTAACGCCAGCTGTTCCCCTGCTGTGTAGCTGGCAACATGTCCTGCAAAAGCCACGCAGACGCAAAGCTGCCGCCAGTGCAGGCTTCGGCCTACACTCTGCTCCCTCTCCTCCTGCTGACCCTGGGCTCTAACACCGCCAGTTGGCGCCCGGAAGTGCTAGCTGCACAGAGCAAAACACCCGCCTATGTGTCAGTGGGGTTCAGCACCGCCAGCTGTTCCCCTGCTGTGTAGCTAGCAACGTGTCCTGCAAAAGCCATGCAGACACAAGAACTGAAATCGAAGGGAACCTGTCCCCCCCCAGGCGTTTGTATGTGTTACAGCCACCTTGTACAGTAGTCATGCTGCATTTGTGCAAGGTGGCTCATAAACTTATTCTCCTTGCACACGTGGAACTGAACACGTCTAAAATGTGTCCCCTGAGACCATTAAAACGTCCCTCAGGTGTGACTTTCCTTTGTAATGACACGCTGCACCCCCCTTGGTAGCACTGCCCGTCTTCTCACATCATTGTTTGGCTGGCTGCGCCTCTGCGGCCGCCCTGCCCGACACAACGCCCCTCAGTGTCTTATTTATTTTGACTGCGAGGGTGTGATTGACGGGCATGAGCAGTGCATATGTTCGCCTGTCACTCATCTCCTTCCGCCTTCTTCAGACTGTGCGGCTTCATGGCCATGGCATGCGATAAGGGATCAGCTGACGCCGCACAGTCTGAAGCAGGTATAAGGACCCGAGTGAGAGGTGAACATATGTACTGCGCAAGGCCATGAATCCCAGCCCCGCAGTGTTTTAACAATGTAAAGACACTGCGGGGCTGGGATTCATGGGCATCGCGAACCGCACCGGCCGACATCAAATGATGTCAGAAGACGGACAGCGCATGGCCAAGGGATAACGCAACAGCGCAGACTCCTGTACATCAAAATGCGATGCTCAGGAGGCCGCGCCAAGCACCAAGTTGGTATTTTTGCCAGCTGTGCTGCGTCTCATTGCGAAGGGAACTCCCGCCTCCAAGACAGATTGACTGTATAAGGGCCAAAATGTTGTACGTGTTTCATTCAGCTTGTGCAAGGAACAAAATTAAAAGAGCAACCTTTTACTTGTGCAGCACTACTGCTGCATAAGGTGTGGCTCTTCTAGTTTGTAACACCTGAGGGGGGGTTAAAGGTTACCTTTAAAATTGGTTCAATTAGGCTTCGGCCTACACTCTGCTCCTGCTGACCCTGGGCTCTAACACCGCCAGTTGGTGCTCGGAAGTGCTGGCTGCACAGAGAAAAACACCCGCCAATGTGACAGTGGGGTTCAGCACCGCCAGCTGTTCCCCTGCTGTGTAGCCGGCAACGTGTCCTGTAAACGCCACGTAGACACAAAGCTGTCGCCAGTGCAGGCTTCGGCCTACACTCTGCTCCTCCTGCTGACCCTGGGCTCTAACACCGCCAGTTGGCGCCTGGGAGTGCTAGCTGCACAGAGAAAAACACCAGCCAATGTGTCAGTGGGGTTCAGTAACGCCAGCTGTTCCCCTGCTGTGTGGCTGGCAACGTGTCCTGCAAAAGCCACGCAGACACAAAGCTGCCGCCAGTGCAGGCTTCGGCCTACACTCTGCTCCCTCTGCTCCTCCTGCTGACCCTGGGCTCTAACACCGCCAGTTGGCGCCCAGGAGTGCTAGCTGCACAGAGAAAAACAGCCAATGTGTCAGTGGGGTTCAGTAACGCCAGCTGTTCCCCTGCTGTGTAGCTGGCAACGTGTCCTGCAAAAGCAACGCAGACACAAGAACTGAAATTGAAGGGAACCTATCCCCCCCCAGGCGTTTGTATGTATTACAGCCACCTTGTACAGCAGTCATGCTGCATTTGTGCAAGGTGGCTCATAAACTTATTCTCCTTGCACACGTGGAACTGAACACGTCTAAAATGTGTCCCCTGAGACCATTAAAACGTCCCTCAGGTGTGACTTTCCTTTGTAATGACACGCTGCACCCCCCTTGGTAGCGCTGCCCGTCTTCTGACATCATTGTTTGGCTGGCTGCGCCTCTGCGGCCGCCCTGCCCGACACAATGCCCCTCGGTGTCTTATTTATTTTGACTGCGAGGGTGTGATTGATGGGCATGAGCAGTGCATATGTTCGCCTGTCAGTCATCTCCTTCCGCCTTCTTCAGACTGTGCGGCTTCATGGCCGTGGCATGCGATAAGGGATCAGCTGACGCCGCACAGTCTGAAGCATGTATAAGGACCCGAGTGAGAGGCGAACATATGTACTGCGCAAGGCCATGAATCCCAGCCCCGCAGTGTTTTAACAATATAAAGACACTGCGGGGCTGGGATTCATGGGCATCGCGAACCGCAGCGGCCGACATCAAATGATATCAGAAGACGGACAGCGCATGGCCAAGGGATAACGCAACAGCGCAGACTCCTGTACATCAAAATGCGATGCTCAGGAGGCTGCGCCAAGCACCAAGTTGGTATTTTTGCCAGCTGTGCTGCGTCTCATTACGAAGGGAACTCCCGCCTCCAAGACAGATTGACTGTATAAGGGCCAAAATGTTGTACGTGTTTCATTCAGCTTGTGCAAGGAACAAAATTAAAAGAGCAACCTTTGACTTGTGCAGCACTACTGCTGCATAAGGTGTGGCTCTTCTAGTTTGTAAAACCTGAGGGGGGGGTTAAAGGTTACCTTGAAAATTGGTTCAATTAGGCTTCGGCCTACACTCTGCTCCCTCTGCTCCTCCTGCTGACCCTGGGCTCTAACACCGCCAGTTGGTGCCCGGAAGTGCTGGCTGCACAGAGAAAAACACCCGCCGATGTGTCAGTGGGGTTCAGCACCGCCAACTGTTTCCCTGCTGTGTAGCTGGCAACGTGTCCTGCAAACGCCACGCAGACACAACAGACCTCCAAATGCCTCCAGTGCAGGCTTCTGCCTACACTCTGCTCCCCCTGCTGACCCTTTGCTCCAACCCCACTAGTTGGGGCTGTAAGAAGACAAGCTTGAATAGGTCCCTGTTGTGAATTAGACTTTTTGGCTCCCTCTTGTGGTCACTAGTGATATGACACTTTGATATTCCTTCCCTTGCTTGGTACCCACCTGGCCTCGTTAGTCCAGGGGTGTCGCTATTTGAACTTCCTTGATTTTCAGTCTGGTGCCTGGCATCGTTGTAATCAGATCCTTCTGTTTGCTCCTATCTGCTGGTCCTGGTTCTTTGCAAAATTAAGCTAAGTCTTGCTTTCTTGTTTTTGGTTATTTACTGTGCTCTTATTTTTGTCCAGCTTGTACTAAATGTGATTCCTTATACTGCTGGAAGCTCTAGGGGGCGGATGTTCTCCCCCCGTGCCGTTAGACGGTTCGGGGGTTCTTGAATATTTCGCGTGGAGTTTTTGTGAGGGTTTTTGCTGACCATATAAGTCATCTTCCTATATTCTGCTATTAGTTAGCGGGCCTCTCTTTGCTAAAACCTAGTTCATTTCTTGCGTTTGTCTTTTCTTCTTACCTCACCGTTATTATTTGTTGGGGGCATGTATCCAACTTTTTGGGGTATTTCCTCTGGAGGCAAGAAAGGTCTTTCTTTTCCCTGCTAGGGTTAGTTAGTTCTCCGGCTGGCGCGAGACGTCTAGAATCAACGTAGGTACGTTCCCCGGCTGCTGTTATTTGTGTGCTAGGTTCAGGTATATGGTCAGCCCAGTTACCACTGCCCTATGAGCTGGGTTTTATGTTTGCAGACTTCGCTATTGTCTCTGAGACCCCCTGCCATTGGGGTCATAACAGTATGCCAGGCCTTAAGTGAATATTTAATGCATTGCAGAAATGGGATTATAAGAAAGGAAATTCTGAGTTGTTTTTTTTTGTTTTTTTTTCCTCTCTTCCTCCCCTTTACCTCTGAGTGGCTTGTGCTTGCTGCAGACATGAATGTCCAGACCTTGATTACTAGTGTGGATCAGCTTGCTGCTCGTGTGCAGAGTATTCAAGATTTTGTTACTAGCAGTCCTATGTCAGAACCTAAAATACCTATTCCGGAACTGTTTTCTGGAGACCGATTTAAATTTAGAAATTTCAGGAATAATTGTAAATTGTTTCTATCTCTGAGACCTCGTTCGTCTGGAGGCTCAGCTCAGCAAGTAAAAATTGTTATCTCTTTCTTACGGGGCGACCCTCAGGATTGGGCCTTCTCGTTAGCGTCAGGAGATCCGGCTTTGGCAGATGTTGATGCGTTTTTTCTGGCGCTTGGGTTGCTATACGAGGAGCCCAATCTTGAAATTCAGGCAGAAAAGGCCTTGCTGGCTATTTCTCAGGGCCAGGATGAAGCTGAAGTTTATTGCCAAAAATTTCGGAAATGGTCCGTGCTTACTCAGTGGAATGAGTGTGCTCTGGGCGCAAATTTCAGAAATGGCCTTTCTGAAGCCATTAAGAATGTGATGGTGGGTTTCTCCGTTCCTACAAGTCTGAATGATTCCATGGCGTTGGCTATTCAAATTGACCGGCGTTTACGGGAGCGCAAAGTCGCTAATCCTCTGGTGGTGTTGTCTGAACAGACACCTGAGTTAATGCAATGTGATAGAGTTCAGACTAGAATTGAACGGAAAAATCATAGACGTCAGAATGGGTTGTGTTTCTACTGTGGTGATTCTACACATGTTATATCAGCATGCTCTAAACGCTTAACAAAGGTGGTTAGTCCGGTCGCCATTGGTAATTTGCAACCTAAATTTATTTTGTCTGTGACTTTAATTTGCTCATTGTCTTCCTATCCTGTTATGGCGTTTGTGGATTCAGGTGCTGCCCTGAGTCTTATGGATCTGTCGTTTGCCAAGCGCTGTGGTTTTGTTCTGGAGCTTTGGTTAATCCTATTCCTCTGAAAGGTATTGATGCTACGCCATTGGAGGAGAATAAGCCGCAGTTTTGGACACAGGTGACCATGTGCATGTCTCCTGATCATCGAGAGGTGATTCGTTTTCTTGTTTTGCATAAAATGCATGATTTGGTCGTTTTGGGTCTGCCATGCTTACAAACTCACAATCCAGTTTTGGATTGGAAGGCTATGTCTGTGTCAAGTTGGGGCTGTCAGGGAATTCATTGCGATTCCCCGCCGGTGTCTATTGCTTCCTCTACTCCTTCGGATGTTCCTGAGTATTTGTCTGATTATCAGGATGTATTCAGCGAGTCCAGGTCCAGTGCTCTTCCTCCTCATAGGGACTGTGACTGCGCTATAGATTTGATTCCAGGTAGTAAGTTTCCTAAGGGAAGATTATTTAATCTGTCTGTACCTGAGCATACCGCAATGCGTTCGTATATTAAGGAGTCTCTGGAGAAGGGACATATTCGTCCATCCTCTTCCCCTCTTGGTGCGGGATTTTTCTTTGTGGCCAAGAAGGACGGATCTTTGAGACCTTGTATAGACTATCGACTTCTGAATAAAATCCAGGAAGTTCAAATAGCGACACCCCTGGACTAACGAGGCCAGGTGGGTACCAAGCAAGGGAAGGAATATCAAAGTGTCATATCACTAGTGACCACAAGAGAGAGCCAAAAAGTCTAATTCACAACAGGTCCCCATCCTGGTTCCAGTACCGTCAGCTGGTTCCGGGCAGAGCCTTTGGCTTAGGTGCCTCCCTCTGGGTATCCGAGTTCCACCAACGTCAGGTGGTCCTTGGTAGTGCTTTCAGGCACGGGTACCTCCTGCTTAGTAACCGGGTTCCAGTAACATCAGCTGGTCCTCGGTAGTTCCATTGGCTCTTGGACCTTCGGCTACCCATCCGGGTTCCAGTACCGTCAGCTGGTTCTCGGCAGTGTCTTTTGCTCTTGTACCTTCTGCTCCCCATCCTGGTTCCAGTACCGTCAGCTGGTTCCGGGCAGAGCCTTTGGCTTAGGTGCCTCCCTCTGGGTATCTGAGTTCCACCAACGTCAGGTGGTCCTTGGTAGTGCTTTCAGGCACGGGTACCTCCTGCTTAGTAACCGGGTTCCAGTAACGTCAGCTGGTCCTCGGTAGTTCCATTGGCTTTTGGACCTTCGGCTACCCATCCGGGTTCCAGTACCGTCAGCTGGTTCTCGGCAGTGTCTTTTGCTCTTGTACCTTCTGCTCCCCATCCTGGTTCCAGTACCGTCAGCTGGTTCCGGGCAGAGCCTTTGGCTTAGGTGCCTCCCTCTGGGTATCCGAGTTCCACCAACGTCAGGTGGTCCTTGGTAGTGCTTTCAGGCACGGGTACCTCCTGCTTAGTAACCGGGTTCCAGTAACGTCAGCTGGTCCTCGGTAGTTCCATTGGCTCTTGGACCTTCGGGTAGCCATCCGAGTTCCAGTTCCATCAGCTGTTTCTCGGCATTTTCTCAGCCTTCTTGTACCTTCTGCTACATTTCCAAGTTCAAGACCCTAAAGACGATGACCCGGAAGACCACCCCTAAGATGACGACGACACCAGAGACGACAACCACTGAGATGACGACGACCCTGGAGACGATGACCCTGAAGACCACCCCGATGACGACGACCCCGGAGACGACGACCCTGGAGACGACGACGACGTGGGAGACCGAGAAGCAGAAGAACAAGAGGCTGCAGAACAAAGAGCAGAAGAACATTAAGCATAACACTAAATATCAGAGCAAAAGATATTATCTAAATTATAAGCAGAAGAAGACTAAGCAGTGTATGGGGGTGAGTCCGTTCCTCCTCGTGGTGCCCCTGGATAAAGCCTGATGCTGCAGGCCAAACTGAACGCGGACAAATGTAACTCTTTTGTGACAGGCAGAACGGAAGGTGTAATCTTCAAACTTTTATAGATAACAACTACGGGAATGCCTGTCACAAATAAGAATATGATGAAGAACTTGAATATGAAGAAGAATAAGAGTTAAATAAAAAGAATATGAACAATGTAAAAAAAATAATTATAGGTAGAAGATGAAGAAGAAGATGAATAAGGTGAAGAAGAACTTGATGTCAAAGATGCTGATGATGATGATGAAGAAGAAAGTGTGGGAGAAGTAAAAAAGAGGGTGAAGGGCGTGGAAGTAGTGAAACATCAATATCTGACAAAATAAAAAAAAACTTAACATAGTCAATATCTTTGTAACTCCGAACGTCTTAAAAATGTTTTAAATTCCTGCTATTCTATTTGATTTGGCTAAACCTCTATGCCTTTAATGTCTCCGCCACGTCCCCCAATACATCCTACATTATTCTTAGTTGTTTTCCTTCATGTAGAATGAACCTACAAGGAAAGAAAGGGTTTATTTTTATTCCGATATTTTCGTCCCATTGACTTGCATTGGTATCGGGTATCGGAATAGGCGAGATCCGATACTTTGACGGTATCGGCCGATACTTTCCGATACCGATACTTTCCGATATCGGAAGGTATCGCTCAACACTAATTATCGACGGTAAGCTGAAGACTCCATTATCAGAGCTTTTCAAAAAATTCCATATGTCTAAAAATGACAATTTTAAATAAAGCTTTTCAAGACATTATTGACAGGGAGATAAAATTTGATTTAGGAATTGGCTAAAATGTAATTATACTATGTGATGTGTAAATGTGTTATGCAATGTATTATTTAGTCATTTGTAATTATTCTAAACAGTATAATTCTGTAGTTCTATAGTTTTGTAGATATATATTCATACAGTATACAGTATATAGCATATTTGTATAAAGAGTTTGTATAACTGTATTTTTATATGTATAGTGAAATAATTAAAATTTACTCCAGTAATAACACTGGTCAACAGCATTTTTGGTGCCAAGGATATTTCATCGAATTTAGGGTATTTTTGGGGTGCTGATTCTGAATATGTCATCAGTTTTGCCAGATTAGCTCAAGTTTTTGAGATTTTTGGTATCTTATTTATAGCACTTGTTGGTAAATGCGACGCATCATCTCATTAATTTCTTTGGATTAGTACTTGAACTGAGCAGTTCTCAATATAGTTTTGTGTTAATTAGTGTTCTAAAAGTTTGTTCATAGCTTGATTTTTGCACCAACTTTATGTTGTTGTCTGTTTTCCAGTGAAAAGCATGAACTCATCAAGAAGAAGTTGTCTTAACGATCCAGACTCATTCTGTTACATTTGTGGTGAATACACACTGCCAAAACATAGAAGAAACATAACAGACTTCGTAAAAAAAGTGTATTTTGCCTATTTTGGGGTTATGCTTGGGGACCAAGACAAGTTTTGGGCACCACACATAGTGTGCAAAGCATGTATCGAATTATTACAAAAATGGAGCAAAGGACAAAGAAAAAGCTTCAAATTTGGTGTTCCAATGGTGTGGAGAGAGCCAAAAAATCATCATGATGACTGTTATTTATGGTAAACACAGGTACAGGCACATCTTCACAATGAGGGACAGGCCTTCTTGCAGATTCCATGTTACTCCCATTTTCGTTTCTTATGCTTATTGAATCCTTGCACTTGCACTGCACAGAAATAACAGTCATCATGATGATTTTTTGGCTCTCTCCACACCATTGGAACACCAAATTTGAAGCTTTTTCTTTGTCCTTTGCTCCATTTTCGTAATAATTCGATACATGTTTTGCACACTATGTGTGGTGCCCAAAACTTGTCTTGGTCCCCAAGCATAACCCCAAAATAGGCAAAATACACTTTTTTTTACGAAGTCTGTTATGTTTCTTCTATGTTTTGGCAGTGTGTATTCACCACAAATGTAACAGAATGAGTCTGGATCGTTAAGACAACTTCTTCTTGATGAGTTCATGCTTTTCACTGGAAAACAGACAACAACATAAAGTTAGTGCAAAAATCAAGCTATGAACAAACTTTTAGAACACTAACACAAAACTATATTGAGAACTGCTCAGTTCAAGTACTAATTCAAAGAAATTAATGAGATGATGCGTCGCATTTACCAACAAGTGCTATAAATAAGATACCAAAAATCTCAAAAACTTGAGCCAATCTGGCAAAACTGATAGCATATTCAGAATCAGCACCCCAAAAATACCCCAAATTCATTTAAATATTTTGAACACCAGAAAAAAAATATTTTTTTGTTGACCTGTGTAATACTTAGAATTACATTAAATACATATATTAAATATATACATATGTATAAGGTATTTAAATTGTTTTGTTTTTTGTAATGAATATGAAATTTAACCTTTATCTTTTACTTTTCCTTAGAATTTTCATTGCAAAGCAGGAATTGATAAAAAACCTCTTACATGGATTTATGTCTTTATTTACACAGGAAGTTATAATAACTGCATGATATTATATTTAACACTTAAAAGAAATAATATATGCTAAATTAGTTTTGTGTGCTATTAACATAATGCAGATTTTTTTTTCTTCTTTCTTTCTGGTAATCTCAGTAGGAAGAATTATTGAGTAGCCCTCACCCTTTGCAAGTCAAATGGATTCAGTTGCAGGCCCTGCACCAAATATATAGTTAGAACTAAGGTCAAGTTCCTTATGGATAAATCATACTATCTATAGAAGGTTTTACAAAGTGTTAGGTTATGTGTATTTGCGCCCCCGGAAGAAGCTATCTGCGAAACGCGCGTTGGGGTGAGGTGGGACGTTGAACCAGCCACAGGTAGATATGGTCATTGCTGTTATATGTTTGGTACTTATACAATTTAATATTGGGTGCACTATATTTGCCTAGATTGTGGTTAATATTATGTATCTTTATGTATACAGCGCTACTCTGTCCCATACTACAGGTGCTTTTTAGCATGATATATATGGTGGTTCCCCACCTCTTGTTTAGGTGCTTGTGCACTATGGCATGGAATATGTGTTTCCACTAATAAAGCCTTGTTTTAACTACATCTTGGATCTCTTCATGTTTTTCGGTTGCCCAGAATGGCAGATCGAAGTTGTGTGAATATGTGATTTTGAAGTGCCTATATATAGTGAGGACTATTGGTTAAAGTTATGTGTATTTGGGGAATATTCAAAGAAATATTAAAATATTAAATTTAATAGTTTACAATGCGCTTTGATAATTAGGATACAATAATTTGGGTTAATATACACGTTGTTAGGGCTAGCGGAATGCACCAAATAATAAAGAGGTAGATATGAGGTGCGTTCGCAGCCCGGGGTCCACGGTGCAGAGATGGTACCTGCTGCTGAGTAATGGCGGATGGACACTTTCTCACACGTGGGTTAGACTTCACCCAGTGTGAATGGAAGTGAACTCTGTTGCTTCACAGAGTCGCCAAAATACGCTGTGCCCTGTTAGCAGTCACAGGGTGCAGCTGCAAGACACTAGTGGAATCCCTATGAATTGGATCGCCCCCAGGGGCCGTGGGGTACTCGTTACCGAGTATGGACGGCACAAAGGGGGATGTCACAATGGCTGACCTGGTCCATGGCCCTGGGACGTCCGTATAAAAGGGAAAGGTCTTTCAAGGGATAAAGTTTGTGTTCTTGACGCCACCTGTGGTATTCGGTCAGGGTGACCGACGCTGCTTTAAGGGGTCCGCTGGCATGATGTTATGGCAGCTAGATGGTATACCTTCCCACAGGTGAAGTATATCCCCAGGGCTTCCCAGTGTGTAGATGGTGGTATAGTGAGAGGCGCAGAGAAGAACAAGGTTGCAGTCTCTTTACCTTTGACTGAAGACTTCAGCATCCACAGTCCAGAGCACCAGATCACAGGGCAGGCAGAGTCCGGCCGGTTTGGAGGCAAATTCAAAGTCCCCTTGTCCAGGTGGAAATCAATAGCCTTCCCTTGCGCTGCCTATGGCTTCACATAAGGGTCTCACAGATGTGGTGTTTCTCTCTGTCACCCGTATAGGATAGCACAAAACCCGTATGACTGGTGACTTGAGCCTGTTTATAGGGTCTCTTAGATAACCCGGCTCTGTGGGGTGTCACCGTGCCTCCTGGGTGTAGGTGCAGACAGGTAACCTGCAATTAGCTGTCCTGCCGGTCTCTGAAATAAGGCGTAGAGATCCTTACTCCCTCGGTGTTCCAGCTACCGGTGTTCTGCGCCTCAGAAGAAGGCAGCCTGTTCGGTGCTGGTCCCCTTCTGGTATCCTCTCCTTTGCTTTGACTTCCTTCAAGCTCACTGCAATACAATTCTGCCTTCCAATGTCTCTTTCTGGGAGCTGCAGCTCTTAGGGCATGTACAGCTCCATGGACCCTCTGTCCTTCTCAGACGGCTGTCTGGAACTTTCTGACTTTCCCTACAGACTACCAGTTATATATATATATAGGGAGTGACCTAATAAATAGGAGCAGAAGCTCCCCCTGGTGGCCTGGAGTGTGAATGTGTTGCATGTTTATGATACCTGGATGCAGTTATCCTTCCTTGCCTCCAAACGTAGCGTCACTCTCCCCGGGAGGAAAGCGACACTACTTAAATGACCAGGACCCTGGGGCGCAGCACGAATCACCCCCACTAAACTGGTGATTGGACTCGCTCTGACCCTCTGTGGCTTTTGAGCCCGCGCCTGAGGACGCCCCGAGTCAGATGCAGAGTCCAAGTGGGAATTCCCACCCTACACTGACAGGCTGTCAGAAAGCGCACTGATTGCGCATGGTGCAGGTGGGCACTGCAAAAAGGCACTGTAGCGTGTGCTAAGTGTGCAGGTAGCACTGTCGGGCGCTAGATAGCTTCCACCATTCACGAGCAGTCAAAAACACAAGGAATGGGAATGATTAAGGTGCTTTCATCTATCAACAGTCATTCATCTACACACACACGTTATCAAGTTTATACTAGCGCATGGCTGTGCGGCCATGCAAACCTTTTATAGCAGAAGCTCTCCGGGACCTTCCTAGTGGTCCAATAGGAGCTGCTACAGGACCTGAGCATGTGATCCCCGACCTCCAATGAGAGGTCGTCCCTTGGGCATGTTCAGTAGAGGAAGAGCAGGACTTAGTCCCAGAAACGTCCGCTCGCTGCTGATCAGTGCTGGTTACAATGGCTGGGCCTGGAAGGGCAGCAGTAACCAAGCTCACAGTATCTGCCTAAGCCAGACGCTGGGACTGATGTCTCTGCTGAGCAGGCTCCACTGTGGCTGGAGAAGAATGGGAGACCACAGCGGAGGTGGTTCGAGATTTCTGCTGTGCAGAGGCAGGAACTCGACACCTAACACATGTATTCTTACCTTTGTATGTGAAATATTAAATATGTAGTTTCAATTTATATATGTGTGTCATAGTCTGAGTGTCAGATGAGCGTAGATGAGCAGCTGCTAAGAGTGACTATAACATGGAATGTACAGGTCCTTCTCAAAAAATTAGCATATAGTGTTAAATTTCATTATTTACCATAATGTAATGATTACAATTAAACTTTCATATATTATAGATTCATTATCCACCAACTGAAATTTGTCAGGTCTTTTATTGTTTTAATACTGATGATTTTGGCATACAACTCCTGATAACCCAAAAAACCTGTCTCAATAAATTAGCATATTTCACCCGACCAATCAAATAAAAGTGTTTTTTAATACCAAACAAAAAAAACATCAAATAATAATGTTCAGTAATGCACTCAATACTTGGTCGGGAATCCTTTGGCAGAAATGACTGCTTCAATGCGGCGTGGCATGGAGGCAATCAGCCTGTGACACTGCTGAGATGTTATGGAGGCCCAGGATGCTTCAATAGCGGCCTTAAGCTCATCCAGAGTGTTGGGTCTTGCGTCTCTCAACTTTCTCTTCACAATAGCCCACAGATTCTCTATGGGGTTCAGGTCAGGAGAGTTGGCAGGCCAATTGAGCACAGTAATACCATGGTCAGTAAACCATTTACCAGTGGTTTTGGCACTGTGAGCAGGTGCCAGGTCGTGCTGAAAAATGAAATCTTCATCTCCATAAAGCATTTCAGCCGATGGAAGCATGAAGTGCTCTAAATCTCCTGATAGCTAGCTGCATTGACCCTGCCCTTGATGAAACACAGTGGACCAACACCAGCAGCTGACATGGCACCCCACACCATCACTGACTGTGGGTACTTGACACTGGACTTCAGGCATTTTGGCATTTCCTTCTCCCCAGTCTTCCTCCAGACTCTGGCACCTTGATTTCCGAATGACATGCAAAATTTGCTTTCATCAGAAAAAAGTACTTGGGACCACTTAGCAACAGTCCAGTGCTGCTTCTCTGTAGCCCAGGTCAGGCGCTTCTGCCGCTGTTTATGGTTCAAAAGTGGCTTTACCTGGGGAATGCGGCACCTGTAGCCCATTTCCTGCACACGCCTGTGCACGGTGGCTCTGGATGTTTCCACACCAGACTCAGTCCACTGCTTCCTCAGGTTCCCCAAGGTCTGGAATCGGTCCTTCTCCACAATCTTCCTCAGGGTCCGATCACCTCTTCTCGTTGTACAGCGTTTTCTGCCACATTGTTTCCTTCCAACAGACTTACCATTGAGGTGCCTTGATACAGCACTCTGGGAACAGCCTATTTGTTGAGAAATTTCTTTCTGGGTCTTACCCTCTTGCTTGAGGGTGTCAATGATGGCCTTCTTGACATCTGTCAGGTCGCTAGTCTTACCCATGATGGGGGTTTTGAGTAATGAACCAGGCAGGGAGTTTTTAAAAGCCTCAGGTATCTTTTGCATGTGTTTAGAGTTAATTAGTTGATTCAGAAGATTAGGGTAATAGGTCATTTAGAGAACCTTTTCTTGATATGCTAATTTATTGAGACAGGTTTTTTGGGTTATCAGGAGTTGTATGCCAAAATCATCAGTATTAAAACAATAAAAGACCTGACAAATTTCAGTTGGTGGATAATGAATCTATAATATATGAAAGTTTAATTGTAATCATTACATTATGGTAAATAATGAAATTTAACACTATATGCAAATTTTTTGAGAAGGACCTGTATATGTACTGTATGAGAGAGGCCTCATGGTATTCTATGAAATATTATTTACTCACCTTATATTTCTATATTTCTTTAGTAATTATTATTTATTGATTTAGTTAATAGTGAATAAGTGCAATCACATATTAATGTGGTTTATCAAGAAAATCTACATTTAGAACATTTTTTTCAAAATGATAGTTTTATGGTATTCAGTGTTTTTTTTAATGGTTACATAGATGGGTACACATCTTCAAACAAATATATGGCACAAGCTGATATGACAGTAATAAAATTAATTATTTTTTTATTTTAGTTTTTACAAATGAATTGATTGTAATAGATCCCTAGACGTAGGCAGCTCTCTAGGGAGCTCTATGATTTACATGGTATTTTGTGGGGATCTTTATTTAATAGTCGTGTTGAGTGAAAATATTAAAATCTTGAAGATTGTTAAGATATATTGTATGTTTATCTACATTGACCACACTTTGTTTTGCGCTTTTCCTTGACTAAATGTGAGGAGCCTTTACCAAGGGTTGCAGTTTTGGATATCAATATTGATGTTATTTATTATTATTGTATTCTTTATTCCTACTGTATTGTATTTGGTGCCAACCCTTAATAATCCTATGTACCTGACACTGGTAACAGCTTGTAATCTGCCCTGTACATTTGTGTGTCTCACATCAGTCATTTCTAAAACTGCTGAGATGAATTAGTTATATACTCCATCTCTAGTATTCTAGGCAAAACCGTAGCTCCTGTTGCTTGTATTATTTCTTTGTATTTTAAATGTTTTTAAAAAAACTTTTTTTGTGTGTGTGGTTTAGTGTGTACCAATAAAATTTGTTAATTTGTATGGTGATCCCTGCTTGTGTATGTCTTCCTGTCTGTTGGAATTTACATATCCTAAACTATCACATGGTTCCTTAGAGAATGAAGTGGTTTTATTAGAAACAGATTGAGATGTCGTAGAAGTCTTTTTCTCCATCTCCTTTTGTATTTTTGAGGGTAGTAGCGTTGCTCAAAATTGGAAGAAGGCCATCCAAAGAAACTATCTTGTAAAAGTGGATATCTTTGACAAATACAACATATCAACTGAGTTCCATTTTTTTCTGCGGATGATTACATCATAACAGTGGTAGATGATATAGATGAAGTGGGATATTAATAGAGATGAATGCCGACAATTTTTGGGCTGCAGTTTTTTTTCTGGCCACAAGACGGTAGTAGAGCTCTAAATATCAGTACTATTTGAAAATCAAGGCAATTTTACAGTCTAATTATTTAAGGCTGTTTAACAGTGAAGAAGAAAATAATAAAATCACATCATTGCCCACTTAAAGGGGTTGTCCAGTCCAAATCAATAATTGACGGCAGACTTATGAATTCCCCAGATAGCGTACTGTGGGCTGTGAGGATTCACCGGTTTCTGAGTCAAGATATGTGTATGTTATACAGTGGCTTGTAAAAGTTTGATCACTGCAAACTTTTTATTCTTATACCCTTATACCAGACAGTTATATCACACAAAATTCTACATCTGCATCATTTTTAAACATTTTTTTTGTTAGGAAGTTCACCCCTTACTGCCATCGGGCGTACTATTACGCTGATGGCCGTACCTCCGCTTTGATGTGGACTCCGGCAGTGAGCCCACCTCAACGCCGAGACATGTCAGTTGTTTTGAACAGCTGACATGTGCCCGCAATAAACGAGGGTGGATTCAAGATCCACCCGCGTCTATTAACTAGTTAACAAGCACTTCTGGCCATCCGGACGGAAATGCGCACACCGGTGACCCTTGTTACATAATTGGGGGTCATCGGTGCGTCGGCATGACAACCAGAGGTCTCCTTGAGACCTCTAGGGTTGTTGATGCCGCATTGCTGTGAGCGCCACCCTGTGGTCGCCGCTCACATAGCAAGTCTGCAATTCAGCTACATATAGGCGATCTGAGCATCGCCTCTATGAGGCAGAGCCGATCAAGTTGTGGCAGCTTCTAGCCTCCCATGGAGGCTATTGAAGCATGCCAAAAGTAAAAAAAAAATGTTTTTAAAAATATGAAAAAAATACAAAAAATATAAAAGTTCAAATCACCCCCCTTTTCGTCCCATTCAAAATAAAACAATAAGAAAAATCAAACCTACACATCTTTGGTGTCACCGCGTTCAGAATTGCCAATCTATCAATAGAAAAAAGAATTAACCTGATCGCTAAACAGTGTAGCGATAAAAAAGTCAAAACGCCAGAATTAAGTTCTTTTGGTCGCCACGACATTGCATTAAAATGCAATAATGGGCGATCAAAAGAACGTATCTGCACCAAAATGATATTAAAAACTTCAGATCAGCACACAAAAAATAAACCCTCACCCAACCCTAAATCACAAAAAATTGGAGACGCTACGAGTATCGGAAAATTGCGAAATTTTTTTTTTTTAGCAAAGTTTTGAATTTCTTTCACCACTTAGATAAAAAAGAATGTAGTCATGTTTGGTGTCTAAGAAATCATATGCAAATTGCCTCTTCAGAGAAAAAGAGGACTTAAACTATAGTGCCACCTGTTGGAAGTACCTATCCTTCAAGTCACAATCAACCCTTTAACGAGTCGTGTAATATGACTTAGGATAAAAGCCAAATCAATATCTCAATTCGCAGACACGGTGTTTCGGGCTGTTGGCCCTCGTCAGTGCGAAGCATGAGAACTGATTTGGCTAGGTGAGAGCCTCTGGACTGGGGTCTAATGGGTAACGTTTCTCCTTATGGAGAGTGACATACCAGTTCTGGCTTGTCAAGGTAAGGAGAATCATAATGACTTGCAGGTCAGTTTTAGCATTTAGCGAGCTTAGCAAAAGAGCCAAACACAAAAAAAGTGTGGGATTGCACTTTTTTTTTACCACACTTGGAATTGTTTCCCATTGTCTAGTACACGACATGGTAAAACCAATGGTGTTGTTCAAAAGTACAACTCGTCTCACAAAAAATAAGCCCTCACATGGCCATATTGACAGAAAAATAAAAAAGTTATGGCTTTGGGAAGGAGGGCAGTGAAAAACGAAAACGCAAAAGCGAAAATAAAAACTCTGGGGTTAAAAGGGTTAATAGTTGATCAGCAACTTCTCATTTTTCAAACAAAATTTACAAAACCATTTTTTTAAGGACAACATCACATTTGAAGTGACTTTGAGGGGCCTATATAACAAAAAATACACAAAAGTGACATCATTCTAAAAACTACACTCCTCAAAGTCCTCAGAAACACATTCAAGAAGTTTATTAACCCTTCATGTGCTTCACAGGAATTAATGCAATATGGAAGGAAAAAATGAACATTTTACTTTTTAACAAAAAAATTACTTTAGCCCCAGTTTTTTATTTTCATAAGGGTAACAAAAAATGTATCTCAAAATTTGTTGTGCAATTTCACCTGAATAAGCCAATGCCCCATATGTGGGTGGAAACTACTGTTTGGGCGCATGGCAAGGCTTGGAGGGGAAGGAACACCGTTTGACTTTTTGAACGCAAAAATGTCTGGAATCAAAATCAGACAACATACAGTATCTAGTATAGAGAGCCCCTAATGTGCCTAAACACAAGTAACCACATTTTGGAAACTAGACCCCTTAAGGAATGTAACCTAGATGTGTGGTGGGCACTTTGAACCCACAGGTGCTCCATAGAAGTTTATAACGTAGAACCGTGAAAATAAAAAATCACATTTTTCCCACAAAAATTTTCTTTCAGCCCCAAATTTTTATTTTTACACTTGTAACAAGAGAAAATGTACCTCAAAATTTGTGCAATTTCCCCTGAGTATGCCATTACCCCATATGTGGGGCAAAAACTACTGTTTGGGCACATGGTGGGGCTCAGAAGAGAAGGAGCACCGTTTAACTTTTTGAACGTAAAAATGGTTGTAATCGAGAGTTGTGTTTGGAGAGCTCATGATGTGTCTAACGAGTGGAAACTGCCACAAGTGACCACAATTTGGAAACTAGACCCCTCAAGGAATGTGTGGTGAGCAACTTAAAAACACAGGTGCTTCACATAATTTTATGACGTTGAGCCGTGAAAATCAAAAATCACATTTTCTCACAAAAAATGATTTTAACCCCAATTTATTTGTTTTAACAAAGGTAACAGGAGAAAATTAACTTCAAAATTTCTTACACAATTTCTGCTGAGTACGACGATACCCAATATGTGGAGGAATACTACTGTTTGGGTGCATGGCAGGGCTCGGAAGCTAAGGCGTGCCATTTAACTTTTTGAGTGCAGAATTGGCTGGAATCTTTAGCGGACACTATGTGGTGTATGGAGAGCCCATGATGTGCCTAAATAGTGGATACCCCCTGCAAGTGACCCCATTTTGGAAACTATACCCCTCAAGGAACTCACCTTAATGTGTGATGAACACTTTGAATTCCCAGGTGCTTCCCAGAAATTTAAAATTTTGAGCTGTGAAAATAAAAATATCATATGTTTCCCACCAAAATGTATTTTAGCCCCAAATATTTTTTTATTTTCACAAGGGTAGCAGGAGAAACTAACTACTGTTTGGATGCATGGCAGGGCTCGGAATGGAAGGCGCTCCATTTTACTTTTTGAATCCCAAATTTGCAGGAATAATTAAATGCCATGTTCCGTTTAGAGTGCCCATGTTGTGCCTAAACAGTGTAAACACCTCACAAGTGACACCATTTTGGACACTTGACCCTACACACTTTTAACCCTCAGGTTGTTATTTTAGCTCCACATTTTTTTATTTTCACAAGGGTAACAAAAAAAATGGGAGCCAAATTTTGTTGTGCAATTTGTTCCGAGTACACCCATACCCCATATGTGGTTGAAAACTACTTTTGAGGCACAGTACAAAGCTCAGTAGGGAAGAAGTGCTGGACTAGTTTGAGGGTGCCATGTCACATTTGCAGAGCCCTTTAGGTGCCAAAACAGCCGAACCCTCCATTATAGACACCATTTTACAAACTACACCTCTTAATGAATTCATCTAGGGGTGCAGTGATCATATTAACACCCCAGTTGGGTCACAGAATTTTGTACCATATTAACACCCCAGTTGGGTCACAGAATTTTGTACCATTGAGCAGTGAAAAAAATGATTACGTTTTTGCCACAAATTTTTTTTAACAAGCCCATTAGTGTTCTCACCCACTATGATACTCCTTTCATGGCCCCCTTAAAGTATGATGCCAACAAAAATCTACCCAAACACAATATGATACCCTTAGTGAATTATTCCACAGTACAATCCGCAAATTATGATGCTCCTCAGGTGCCCCACAAACAGTATGATGTCCACACAGTTCGCCCACACACATTTAGAGGCACCCAGTAACCCCCTACACAGTATGATACCCCCATATCACCTCTCAAAGTATGATCAGCTCCACATCCCCAGATACAATATGATCAACTCAACACAGTATATAGGCTCCCACAGTCCCCCAACTCAATATGATGACTTCCACAGTCCTATAAACAATATGATGACCCAACAGTTCCACCACACAGGATACTGGTCTCCACAGCCCTTCACACAGTATGATGGCCCCCATAGTCGCCAAACATAGTATGATTAACACCTACCACTCTTCCACATAGTATGATGCTGCTTACCGCTACTCAGACAATATGATGTCCCACACAGTACCCCAACACAATATGACCATCACACATTATGATCATTTCCACAGCCCCACAGTATTATTGCCCCACACAGATCTGCAACCATAACTCTACAAACTCTATGTTGGCCTCAACATCACCTATATATAATGTGACGGCCCCACAACACTCCAAAACAGTATAATGGCAACACTTTATATTTGTACACATTGAAAAACAGCACCATATAAGAACTAATTGAGAAAATGAAAAAATGAAACTACTCACTTAGCCCTATTCCTTAGCTGTGTGGTGTAGTGATTAGAGATAAGCGAATGTTTTTGCGTTGACGACTCAACGTTCCTGGAGTTGGAAGTCTATCACTGCGATGCACACTGTGTGCCTCACTATTTTTTGGGGAAAACCACTGTCATAATTGTCATCAAGCATGTTTTGATACTGCAGCATGGGCGTGTCCCTTTCCAGGAATGGCATCAAACAGACTGGCAACTCAGTAGTCAGCACTATTTAGAATCGTAACAATATGGGCAATAATTATGTTGCAGATAGTGCTGCAAGAAGGCACTCATGGGTCGGTCTCTTTCATGAGGTCCAAGTCCATAGTGTGTTTGTGGTGGGATAATGCAGCAACCCAGGTAACCGGTTGTTGCAGTGTTGTTGTCTTCCTTTCGGGGAGGGTGATGTCACGCTTGGAGGCAAGGGAGATTCTCTATCAGGTAAGGAACTCACATTTAACACATCTAAATCTAGGCCAGGAGGGGGAGCTCAGGACCCAGATTCAGGGGAGCTTCCTTACACTTGATGTTTCCTGGTCTGGAGGAGGAGTGAACCAGTCTGAGAGAGGAGAGGAGAGTAGTAGGACATCTGGAACAGACAGAGAGGCCAGCAGCCACGTGGGAGCTGCGGCCTCTGGAAAGAGTGAGAATTTGAAGGAGTTGAATAGTGGAGGAGCTTAGAGGGAAGAAGCACAGAGTAGGAAAAGGATCAGCAGAGGAACAGCGGAAGGACACCCTAGGAGCCAGAGCGCAGAACCAGGTACCGGGAGCCCGAGGCTATAGTGGGACTCTAGGACACTTAGCAGAACCGGAAGGCATAGGACTGTATATCAATTGCCTGCATCAAGTCTGGCGTGAAGCAGTAACTTTAGAGCCCGGGTCATGATAGAGACCCTATAAACGGGCTCAAACTGCCTATCGTACAGACATCTATCTTGGGACAGGAGAGAGGGGACTTGCACTGAGCTTCAAGCGGCAGGGACCTAATCAACTAAACAGTGCAAGTAGGAAAGGCTTACGGACCTCACCTGGGAGGGGAATCTCCTATTGCCTCCAAGCCGGCCGGACCACAGCTACCCTGCACTTGGTACCCTGGACTGAGGACTACTACTACTACCATCAGTAAACCAGGTAAAGACTGCAATCCTGAGTCCTTGTTCTTTAATATATCATCCACCCCACATCATCGGTGCCATACACTTGGGAAGCCCTGGAGACCCCGCTTCACCTGTGGGAAGCGTCACCATCTTGCTGCATAACATCACCCCAGGGGACCCCTTTAAGCAGCGTCGGTCCATACTGACCAAATACCACAGGTGGCGTCACGAACACAAAATCTATTCATAAAACCCCTAAAAGACTTTTCCTTTAATTTGGCACCCAGGGCCACGGACCAGGTCGCAGGCACCTTGACATCCCCTTTAAGACCGGACCCGGTACTGAGTACCCTGCGGCCCTGGCGGGTGACTCAACTTTGGCATCACGAACAGGATGGACCGAGCTGGGTCATGTGCGACTAAGAGATTGTGATTTGTTGTAAGACTGTGGACTGTAAATTGTGCCAGAACCGCCGCCATTATAGCAACATGTGGCGTGCAGGAGGAAATGGGCGCGTTGACGTGGGTGGCACCTGGAAGAACGATGTCAAAACCATGGCCGTTCCTCATCAGTATTACTATGTCTGAGAAATATGCCCATCAACTAAAGAGGTCCGCCTCCTGTTTTGGGATGGCGGGGAGAAAAGAAGGTACTGCCCACGAAGACGGGCGTGGTGCAGAGAAACCGCAGGAAGCAATACCGAGGAGGCAGAACCGAAAATCTACATGGCGGAGGGAGGTGAGCGGACCCCGGAGCGTAGGATGGAGCAAGAGGACTCTCCCAGCTGAGACCTGCAAGAACTGTACTCAACATCGTTGATGAACCCGGACCTTCTGCAGAAAGAAGTGGAGGAACTGACCCGACAACCTTACGCGGTTGCAGCAGGAAACCATGGCCGGGTGGAGAGAGGCCTTGATCGGAAGTCTTGCCGGACAACCGCTAACTACCCTGACCGCTCCGGAACCGAAGAGGAGTTCCGATGCTCCAGAGTCAGAGGTAAGAGGCATGACTCTGAGAATCCCGATGGCAGAAGGCCTAAGAGACATTCCCGACTCACCTCCCCTACTGTATACACCCGACCAGTGTGACGATGCCCTTGACGACATGCCACCGTACCTTGAGAGTATCCCAGTGGCCAGCTTGACACCATCTCCTGGGTGCGACGACACCCTTTTAGGCCCCTTTCCGATCCCGTCGACACCACCGCCCGGACGGGCATGTCTCCGGCTACCGGGGAACACCAGAGACCTGAGGCAGTTGACAGCACCACTGATTCCCGTTAGTGGGTCCCAGGCTAGCTCCACAGAGCCCATGATCTTTGCAGAGGGACCCACGGAGGAGGCCATCATCACAGTCCAGGGTGAGATCCGCATGATTACCTGGCGGGAGCACTGCAGGCGCAGGGAGGAGAGGGAGCGACAGGATTCTCTAACTCGTGCAACAGCATTCGAGGAGAACAATCTAGCAGGGATGGCTCTCAAACGTCAGGCCCCACGGTCAGAAAGAGGACCACTGCGGCTAGGGGAAGTCGTGATCTTTAATAAGCAACAAGGCTGGGGCTTTATTAAGGAAGCTGGCATGATCAATGAGATTTTCATTAACCGGAGGTATGTGGAATCTCACCTACTCGAAGGATACCCTGATAGGGACCTAAATGTTGGTGACTGTGTGACCTACACCCATCACATTGGAGAAAAGGGATGGTGTGAGGCTCAGCAGAGGAACAGCGGAAGGACACCCTGGGAGCCAGAGCGCAGAACCAGGTACCAGGAGCCCGAGGCTATAGTGGGACTCTAGGACACTTAGCAGAACCGGAGGGCATAGGATTGTATGTCAATTGCCTGCATCAAGTAACCAAGTGGGGTGAAGCAGTAACTTTAGAGCCCGGGTCATGATAGAGACCCTATAAACAGGCTCGAACTGCCTATCATACAGACATGTCTTAGGACAAGAGAGAGGGGACTTGCACTGAGCTTCAAGCGGCAGAGACCTAATCAACTAAACAGCGCAAGTAGGAGAGGCTTACAGACCTCACCTGGGAGAGGAATCTCCTATTGCCTCCAAGTCGGCCGGACCACAGCTACCCTGCACTTGGTACCCTGGACTGAGGACTGCTACTACCACCACCAGTAAACCAGGTAAAGACTGCAATCCTGAGTCCTTGTGCTTTAATATACCATCCACCACATCATCGGTGCCATACACTTGGGAAGCCCTGGGGACCCCGCTTCACCTGTGGGAAGCATCACCATCTTGCTGCATAACATCACCCCAGGGGACCCCTTTAAGCAGCATGAGTCCCTACTGACCGAATACCACAGGTGACGTCACGAACACAAACTCTATTCATAAAACCCCTAAAAGACTTTTCCTTTAATTGGGCGCCCAGGGTCACAGACCGGGTCGCAGCCACAGTGACATGCCCTTTAAGACCGGACCTGGTACCGAGTACCCCACGGCCCTGGCTGGCGACTCAGTAATACTCAAGCTTGCTTCTTACATCCCCTCCTGGCAACCAGGAACAACAGTGAGGGAATCATTATCATCTTCATCTCCTAACTGTTGTTCCTATCACTGCAACTGCCGGTGAGATGACAAACCGGAACTTGGAGATATTTTTAACCCTTCCGCATCCTCCTCTGCTTCCTGCTTCCACAGTCACTCCAACATGAGCAGAGTTGAATTCCACAGTGTCGTCACATTGCATATCAACCGGTTATCCAGTAAACTGAAAGAAGGTGGAAGTGAGCACGCAACGACAGTGGTTTCTGCATCAGCACATCCAGGCTGGATCAGTGGCCAAGGAATTGCTGTACTATCAGGTTGAGGATGCGAGCAATGTAAGGCACTTGTGTGAGGTTGCCCTGGCATAGGGCTGCCACCAGGTTTCACCATTATCACACATGGCTTTCCCTGGCTCCAGGTTCAGTGGAGACAGCCATTGCGTAAACTCAGCATGGATAGCTGTCCACAACTCTTGATCTGTATGACTGTGATCTCCAAGGCATATTAATTTAAACACTGCCTGATTGTGGTGAGCCCTTGCTGCGCAGTATGGAGGTGGAGGGATTCTCTTTGCAATGTTGGAACATGTGTCTCATTAAGGCAGTGCCTTACACATCTGTCTAGGCCAGCCTATCATGTTCCCTAATCGAAGTCCTTATATATATATAGTCCTTTCTCTATTTCTCTAATCATAATCCTCCATCAAACTCCATGGCTCCCAAAAGCACAACTCATGCAACCTTTATCTACCCCCCATTTCCTCAAGATGGATGTACCATCATTATAAATAATCACCTGTACTTCGTCACCCCCACCTTATTGCAGATTGTAAGCTCTTACAGGCAACGTCATCATTAACTTTGCTCATTAAGGCAGTGGTTGAGGACTCAGGTTGAGGCCCTAGAGGAGGTGGAGGTGGCAGAAGCACTGGAGGAAGTTTTAGAGGGCTTACCCCTCACTCAACTTTCTCCTCTCCAGTCCATCTTTAATGCAGCAGCCAGAGTCATCTATCTGGCTAATCGGCTCTGTGCCAGTCATTGCACTGGCTGCCCAGTGGATCTAATTTAAACAATTTTTTCTCACCTACAAAGCTCTCCACATTGCATTGCTTCCCCTACATCTCCTCTTTCATTTCTGTTTATCTGCCTACCCACTCCTTACACTCCACAAGCGACCTTTGACTAACATCCACACTAATCCGTACCTCCCACTCCCGACTCCAAGACTTTTCACGAGTTGCACCAGTCCTCTGGAATGCTTTACCCCAAGAAATTAGGACTAACCACAACTTACACAACTTAGGCGCTCCCTAAGAACACATCTGTCTAGGCCAGCCTATCATGTTCCCTAATCGAAGTCCTTTTATATATAGTCCTTTCTCTATTATTCTAATCATAATCCTCCATCAAACTCCATGGCTCCCAAAAGCACAACTCATGCAACCTTTATCTACCCCCCATTTCCTCAAGATGTATGTACCATCATTATAAATAATCACCTGTACTTCGTCACCCCCACCTTATTGCAGATTGTAAGCTCTTACAGGCAAGGTCGTCATTAACTTTGCTATGACTGTTGTATATGAACTGCTGAATTAAAAAGTTCTGTGAAATATGTTGGTGCTATATGACTAAAGATTATTATTGTTATTATTATTAGACACAGGTTTGTCCCAAAAGCCCTGTGAATTCCACAACTTCCTGTCTAGTGACACCACTGTCTAGTGCTTTAGTTCTCCATCCCCTGGTGCGCAGTAGTTTAGTTCCCCAACCCAAGCTGTTTAGCAGTTTAGTTTTCCAAACACTGTTGTCTATTACTTTAGTTCTCCATGTTCTGGTGCGTATTTGTTTCATTCTCCAAACCTAGCTGTTTAGTAGTGTAGTTCTCCAACCCCTGTTATCTAGGAATTTAGTTCTCCATCTTATGGTGTGCAGTGCTTTACTTAGCCAACTTTGAGTATTTAGTAGTTTATTTCACCAAGCCCTGTGTTGTCTAATAGTTTAGTTCTCCTTCTTATGGTGTATAGTTGTTTAGTTCTCCATCCCCAAGTGCCTTTCAAGCCTTGGGGATTCCAAGACTTGTGGAGCAGCCCCTTCCCCGGCTGCCCTTACAGCCACCAGTCACCCAGTGCCCAATCAGTGAGATGTAACTCCCCTGTCCATGCTTGCTTGTCCAGGGGTCAGTGTTGAAATGCACCCTGACAGACATACAATTTTTCAGGGAATGAGTGATGTTGTCTGCGACATGCTGGTGTAGCACAGACACATCTTTCTTAGAGAAGTAATGGTGACTGGGGGACTGCGACAGCCATCAGCTTTCAGAAACTGTCTAAATCCACAAGATGAAAAGGCTGCATTTTCGTGGCCAACTGTCACAGACACAGTGTAGGAAAGACTAAGTGCAACACGAAGAAATGAGGGGAAGGGTGCCCAACACTAGGGAAGGGGGGAGTGGAAACCCCTAGGCAGATCTAAAGTCACCCTGTTTGCCCTAAACGTCCCTTTATAGGTTCTGCAAATATTCCCGAGAAGGAATCTAATCCCTGCCTGACCATGGCGATAAGCCTTACCTAGGGAATGACAGGGTTGAGCACTAGTTGATCCCCACTACCACTAAAGACAGCTGAGATAGACGAACAAGGAGAACACTTACCTTGAGTAGACTCAAAGATGTAACACAGACGTTCTCCAGCAACACCAAAGAGGAAGATAGCTGACTGCTATAGCTCCAAGCCTCAACAGGTGGAAATGGAAATATCACTGGCAACTCCCAGCAGCAGTCTGGGAGTCTATAAACACCCAGGTCCAGGTGTTTCAATTAGAGCCAGAGAAAGGTTGCCACTGGGTCAAAGAGTCAGAAGGGTTAACAAGGTGTCTGCAAGGTTAAATTCAGAGGCCTTCTGCAGCTAGATGCAGTGTGAATGTCTGCAGCCTCTGACACACCCGTGACAATAACAGATTGGATTTTCCATCCAATAATCACAGAGATCACAGGCCATGGGTCACACAAAACTCCCCGCTGTGATCTTTGGAGCGAAGAGCTCTCAGCTGGCCCCTACAACGAATTACCACGCATGGAATATGTGTATATACCACTGCACGATCATTGCTAACTCTACGATAACCCCACAGTCCTCGCTGCCACCATGAATACTGTATTTAAACAAATAAATAAATAAATACCAGTCCATTGGACTCCATTCTTTTTTAGAGGTTCACACCATTAGGGTTTGCCATCTAATCTCGGTCATATACCGGCCCCCAGGCTCACCAACCCACTTCCTTGACCACTTTTCTGCCTTGCTGCCACACTTCATGTCCTCAGAATTGTTAACTCTCATCCTGGGAGGCTTCAACAGACCCACCTCCCCAACTGCATCCCAGCTTCTATCTCTAGCCACTTCTTGTGGCCTCTCACAACTTTCAGCCACTGAGACAGACAAAGACGGTAACACACCTGATCTGGTCTTTGTTCTGCTCAGTTCAATCTCCTACCTAGATAACTCACCTTTTACACTTTCTCCCCCATGAAATTAGGAGTAACCATAATTTAAACATTTTTAGGCGCTCCCTAAAAACACATCTGTTTAGGGCAGCCTATCACATTCCCATTTTGTATATAGCATATTCTCTACTTCTCTCAACATAATTCGCCATTAAACTCAACCGTACCCAAAAGCCTCATGCAGCCTTTATCTGCCCCCATTTCCCCAAGATGGCTGGACGATCATTGTAAATAAGCACCTGTACTGTGCGTCATCCCCACCTCATTGTAGAATGTAAGCTCCGAAGAACAGGTTTGTCATTATTTTTGCTTTAATTGTTTGATTATCGTAAACTTTGTAACTTTCGACTGTTTTATAAGACTGCTGACTTATAAAGCACTGCGGAATATGTTTGCACTATATAAATAAAGGTTATTATTATTAGTAGATTGAAGATAGTGAAGTTCAAGCTCTTAGCTTTGGCATGTGTAGGAGGATACTGTGCTGATAGAGGGTACAATAGTGTGAACACGACAAGCTGCTGAACTGTGAGAGAGGTGCAGGTGGAGATGTTACAGTGGATTGAGAAAGATGGGGTATGCGTGGTATCTTAGATCAATCAAAAACAGCAGGCATGTCCACTTCTGTATCAGCTGACGGGCTCTCATTCACTCCCACTCTAGTGGGTAAACAATTGGAGGTTCTGCGGCCGGAGACCTGTGTGACAACACTTGCCATGGTGAGGGAGGAGGAAGAATCACATTATGCGGTTGATAGGGTGGACGTTGGTTAGCGATGCCCACTAGTCTGCATTTTAGCACAGTGAGACTCCCAATGCATGTTGATCACACATGTGCCAGTTGATGCATGCAGTAGTCAAATTATTGCATTTTTTAAACTCTACTCTGTCATTTTTAACAAAGTTAGCTATGACTGTGATTTTTGTCATTTTTGGCGGTCTGAAAAAGACCCAAGCTAGGCAACTGCAGACCCTCAAATGCTGCTGGCCACTGACAGAGTTGGGGCTGAGGATGTATTGCTTGTTGTGGTTGCATAATTCTCTGTCTCCGGGAAGCTGCACTGTAACCTTCTCTTCATCTCCCTCCTCCTCTGTTGAGCTACTCAGCTGCATGCCTCTGGGTTTACACCAAGTGGGATCTACTACCTCAACATCATCCTTTCTGTTCTCCTACTCCTCGCCCTGAGAGTCACCCTCCTCTTCCTGCCGTGACAGCACAGATCAGTCTGCCTGCATCTCAAGTATCCGTGTCTCATCAGGATCACCTCCACCCCTCAGTGTTAACGTCTGTTGACGAGGGTTTTGATTCTGCTCAGGTCCTACTTCGTCCGGCCCTGGATCAAACTGAAAAAAAAATGAGCGCATCGGTACAGATGATTTCCTCCTCTTGACTCTGTGAATCTTTGGAGTACACTTCCGAAGTCCATGGCATAGAATGTGTGAACAGATCTGGATACTCAGCTATCAGTGGTTCCCTACAATTAGTTGGGCGGTTGGAGAGTTGAGACGTGGGGTAAAACAATTATAATTGGAGTGCCACCTCTGAAGACTGTACTGTGTGTGATGTTAAGGTGGAAGAAGAGGCGCAGAGGCCACTTGATGCAGCACTTACCATCTACTGGAGCACATGTTCTTTCTGGCCCTCATCTACAAAGTGTACCGCTGTGCGGTTGCCAAAGAAAGGGAGTGGAGTAGCCCATCCAGTAACAAAAGTTGTAAAAATTCTGAGCAATTGCTCACTGTTTCAAAAGTGACCTAATTCTCATCTTTCATATCATACCTGTTTCATAACCCTAAACAGCTATTCAGTACTTTCAATTCTATCCACCGTCCACCAGCTCCCACTCATCACAGCTGAAGACTTTGCCTCATTCTTCAAGCCTAAGATTGACAATGTAAGGCAAAGTTTTTCCTTAAAGTCCCCACAGGTTCCCCAGGTCCACCTCTCTACTTGTCTACCCTGTACCTGTCTGCTCATACCTGTCTGTTCTCTTCTGTCCATCAGCCGGTCCAACCTGCACCTGCAAGTGCTCCTCTGTCTAACTCCCTGTCCAGCCCACACCTGCTAGAGCCCATCTGTCTAACAGTTGGTCCAGCCTGTACATGCTGGTGCCCACCTGTGTAACACCTAGTCCAGCCCACACCTGCCAGTGCTCACCTGTTTAAATGCAAGTCCAGATCACACATAGCAGCCTATCTGTTTAACACCCGCTCCAGTCCACATCTGTCAGTGCTTTCCTGTTCCTCAGCTGGTTCAGCCCACACCTGCCAGTGCTCATCTGTTTAACTGCCGGTCCAGATTACACCTACCAGGGTCCATTTGTCTAACACCAAGTCCAGCCTCCCCCTTACAGTGCTTATGTGTCTAACACCCGATCCAGTCCACACCTGCCAGTGCCCATCTGCGTAACACCCTGTCCAGCCTGCATCTGCCAGTGTATTTCTATTCCTCAGCCGATCCCATCTGCACCCATGGTTTCAGTGTCCCTATGGTGTCCTGCCTGCATTCTTTATCCCTCCTTTGGGCCATACTAGCCTACCCACTCTAGGGGGTCAGCTGCCACCCTCTGTAGGTCTGCCCTGGAGTAGCACCTGGGGTTGACCTCCTTACTGTTTTCACCTGTTGCTGCTTATCTGAGGTCCCATTTGGTAGAGCACCTAGTTATGCCCCTCCTGGCTTTCCAAGGGCTACGGCACAGTGGTTCCACAACCTTGCCCGTTAGTCTCCATCTGCTGGGTTGGCTGTAGTGGAAGAAGTTTCACTCCCCATTATACTAGTTCTACTTTAGTTCTACTACTTTGGTAGTGTCTGCCACAAATTTTTGAGAATGTATAGACTCCTGGTTGGGTCTCCTTCATGCGTGTTTTGCCCTTAGCAGTAGGCCTCCGAGAACGGCAGGCCTACACTACCTTTGAGTTAACTACCCGTGTTACTATCCTTACATTTTTCTGTCAATAGTAGTCTACAAAACTGATATTTGTGCCTCCTGAGTGTGGCTGAGCATAAAAGCAGGTTGAGCTATTGCAGGTGGTATCAGGGCTCCCGGCACAATAGGCCTACACCACTGCCTCACCACTTCTTAATTTGAAGTTCATTTCAAAGCTGTAAATGCTGGTCCAGACCCTGATACCTCATGCATGGCTGATGGATGCCATGCCATTCTAAAATTTGTGCTGTTGGTGAATTGAGGCCACTTTCCTGGTGTCTCCCCCTAATTTGATGTGTTTTGGCAGCTTTTGGGTCTGTTTTAAGGTGTTGTGTATGCATTTGTTTTTGCCTCCAATTGAATCCAATGGCGTTTGGCTATGTTCGGCGTATATTGGATGAATAAATCAGCCAATACCGAAAATCGTCAATCGTAATTCAAACTGATAATATTCGCTCATCTCTAGTAGTGATGCCATCGCATCTGCTGCGCTGGGACTCAAAGCTCTGACGCAAAGGGAAAATGATGGAACATGATTGTGTTCTATTATATTTGCATCCATTATACAGAAACTGATGAAAGTGTCATGCTGTGAAGAGGGGACCGGTACCAGCATTGGACCATCCATTATACAGATACTGATGAAAGAGTCATGCTGTGAAGAGGGGACCGGTACAAGCACTGGACCAACCCCTACTGATGGGCCACATGGTCTCCACTGTCAATAGTACACCACTGCAAAAAGCAAATATCATAATGAGGAATTCAACACCTCTCCTACAGCAGCAAACATAATTCACAGTGCAGCACCAATGCCAGCCCCCTTTCTCAGCTTTCCCGTACTGTCAGAAGTATTGTGACAGCCTGGTTAGACTGTTGTGATTTCTTTTCTGTAATAATGTGTGTTAGATAAAAAAACATGATATTTTCTGACAATAGATTCCATGTAATATTTTGAATGAATGAATGAAAAAATAAATGTGTATATGTGTGCGTCCATCTATGTGTATATAATACTGCACTCATAAATTCCCACATTCTCAGAATGTTATCATGCACGTTTACTAGTCCCTGTAAGGGGGGGGGGGGGGCAAAAATGTTACTTTGCTCTATGGAGTATACTTTTATATTTTTTTCTGTATTGCAATACAACACATGCAAAAAATGAAATGAATGAGATTACTGAGCTAAACCATATAGACTAGAAATTGTACTATCTTACTAGTTTTTTTCCAGGTAGTTCTTCTAATGAGTGTAGAAAATGTGAAATATTATGTCACTGCAGAGTTTTATAAAAGTGCAGTCACTGTTAGAAAACCTTTTTGAATCATTAACCATACCATTGTGCCATATGTAATTGTAAGTGGTCACAAAAGAAGCCCCACTAATCCCGCAGAACTGAAATAGCATGCCATAACCATCTATGATGCAAGCATAAAGAATGCTGACATTGGTCTCCAGGGCAACTGTGACATCTGTTAGAATGAAAGCTACGTAAATAATAGTGCTCAGCACAATAAACCACACTTGGAAAAGCGACAGTAAATACACCGTGATGAAAAATGACCAGATGGTGTTTTTTATGTGTACATTTTGAGCATAACGCTACCTGCTGCTTGGAATGTTTTATGTTATGCACAAAACTATTTTAAAGGTAATCTATATAAAACAAACCATAGGAATGCATCTCTAATGACTGCCCTTTATCAGCTTGCTTTTGAATATATCTAAAATATGTTTAATTAGTCATGTGAATTGAATGTAAACCGTAGATAACCAGCTAAGATAAAATATTCTATAACTTGACTTAAGTAAAGGTTTTTAGCTAGACTACTGCAAAAGTATATATAAAAAGGTGTCAGTCAAAAATAGTATAGCACGAGAAAGTATCATTTACCCCTTAGTGACAGAGCCAATTTGCTGCTTAATTAAGGAACTGAATCAATGTGGAAAGAAAAAATGAACATTTAACTTTTTTTCACAAACATTTTACTTCAGAACCAGTTTTCACAAGTTTAAAAAGAGAAAATGAACTACAAAAGTTGTGAGCAATTTCGCCTGAATAAGCTGATACCTGATATCTGGGGGTAAACCACTGTTTGGGCGCACAACAGAGCTCGGAAGGGAAGGACCGCCGTTTGACTTTTTCAACGAAGAATTGGCTGGAATTGAAATCTAGACCCCCAAAGGAACTTATCTAGATATGTGGTGAGTACTTTGATCCCCCAAATGCTTCACAGAAGTTTGTAACGTAGAGCCGTGAAAATAGAAAAATCATATTTTTTCCACAAAAAAAATATTTTTCACCCCCAAATTTTTATTTTCCCAAGGTAACAAGAGAAATTAGACCCCCAAAGTTGTTGTGCAATTTGTCCTGAGTACACCGATACCCCATATGTGAGGGTAAATCACTGTTTGGGCACACAGCAGAGCTCGGAAGGGAAGGAGCGCCTTTTGACTTTTTCAGCGGAGACTTCACTGGAATTGAGATTGGACGCCATGTCGCATTTGGAGAGCCCCTGATGTGCCTAAACAGTGATAATCCCCCACAAATGACACCATTTTGGAAACTAGACCCCCAAAGGAACTTATCTGGATGGGTGGTGAGCACTTTGAACCCCCAAATGCTTCACAGAAGTTTATAACGTAGAGCCATGAAAATAAAAAATCATATTTTTTCCACAAAAAAAAATATTTTTCACCCCCAAATATTTATTTTCCCAAGGTAGCAAGAGAAATCAGACCCCCAAAGTTGTTGTGTAATTTGTCCTGAGTACGCCGATACTCCATATGTGGGGGCAAACCACTGTTTGGGCGCACGGCAGAGCTCGGAAGGGAAGGAGCACCGTTTGACTTTTTCAGGGAAGAATTGTCTGGAATTGAGATCGGACACCATGTTGCGTTTGGAGAGCCCCTGATGTGCCTAAACAGTGAAAACCCAAGGCAAATGACACCATATTGGAAACTAGACCCTCAAAGGAACTCATCTAGATGTGTGGTGAGCACTTTGAACCCCCAAATGCTTCACAGAAGTTTATAATGTAGAGCTGTGAAAATAAAAAAAAATATTTTTTCCACAAAAAAATATTTTTCACCCCCAAATTTTTATTTTCCCAAGGGTAACAAGAGAAAGCAAACCTCCAAAGTTGTTGTGCAATTTTTCCTGAGTATGCTGAACCACTGTTTGGGTGTATGGCAGGTGTTGTGAATTCTGTTCTCGAACTCCCTCCTGTGGTTATGAATGGTACTTCGGCGAGTTCTGTCCATGGACTCCCTCTGGTGGCTGTGAGTGGAGCTGCTGGTTCTGAGGTTCCTTCCCCAGCTGACCTTGTTTAGGCCTTGGCTGGCTGCTCTATTTAACTCCACTCAGATCGTTACTTGATGCCAGCTGTCAATGTCCTAGTACTGGTTCAGTTCTCTTGGATCTTTCAGATGACCTGTCTACTTCAGCAAAAGCTAAGTCCCTGCTAGCTTATTTGTTACCACTGTTTTTTGTCCAGCTTGCTATTATGATTTTGTCTTGTTAGCTGGAAGCTCTGGGATGCAGAGTGGCACCACCGCGCCGTGAGTCGGTGCGGTGCTCTCTTTTGCACACTCTGCGTGGTTTTTTGTTAGTTTTTATGCTGACCGCAAAGATACCTTTTCTATCCTCAGTCAGTTTAGTTAAGCCTGGCCTCCTTTGCTGAAACCTATTTCATTCCTGTGTTTGTGACTTCCATCTTAACTCACAGTCAATATGTGTGGGGGGCTGCCTATTTCTTTGGGGAATTTCTCAGAGGCAAGGTAGGCTGTATTTTCTATCTTTAGGGGTAGTTAGCTCTTAGGCTGTGAAGAGGCGTCTAGGCAGAGTCAGGAACGCTCCACGGCTATTTCTAGTTGTTGTGATAGGATTAGGGGTTGCGGTCAGCAGAGCTCCCACTTCCCAGAGCTCGTCCTGTATTACTAGTTTGCTCATCTGGTCATTTCTAGTGCTCCTAACCACCAGTTAAATCATAACAGTACAGCTGGCCAGTAAAGTGTTAATGCATCTCAATAGAGGGATAAGAGAAGTTCTGAGACCATTTTTTTTTTCCTCTGCAGCGTGTTTTGTTTCTCTTTTCCCCTAAATCTCTGGGTGGTTCAGGACACAGGTGTAGATATGGACATTCAAGGTCTGTCCTCTTGTGTGGATCAACTCACTGCAAGGGTACAAGGCATTCAAGATTATGTAGTTCAGAACCCGATGTTAGAACCCAGAATTCCAATTCCTGATTTGTTTTCTGGGGATAGATCTAAGTTCCTGAATTTTAAAAATAATTGTAGACTGTTTTTTGCTTTGAAACCCCGCTCCTCTGGTGACCCCATTCAGCAAGTAAAAATCATTATTTCTTTGCTGCGTGGCGACCCTCAAGACTGGGCATTTTCCCTTGCGCCGGGAGATCCTGCATTGCGTAATGTAGATGCGTTTTTTCTGGCGCTTGGATTGCTCTATGATGAACCAGATTCAGTGGATCAGGCAGAGAAAATTTTGCTGGCTTTGTGTCAGGGGCAGGATGAAGCGGAGGTATATTGTCAGAAGTTTAGAAAGTGGTCTGTGCTCACTCAGTGGAATTAATGTGCCCTGGCGGCAATTTTCAGAAAGGGTCTTTCTGAAGCCCTTAAGGATGTTATGGTGGGATTCCCACGCCTGCTGGTCTAAATGAGTGTATGTCCTTGGCCATTCAGATCGATCGACGCTTACGTGAGCGCAAAAATGTGCACCATTTGGCGGTGCTTTCTGAGCAGAGGCCTGAGCCTATGCAATGTGACAGGACCTTGACCAGAGCTGAACGACAAGAGTACAGACGTCAGAATGGGCTGTGTTTTTACTGTGGTGACTCCACTCATGCTATCTCTGATTGTCCTAAGCGCACTAAACGGTTCGCTAGGTCTGCCACCATTGGTACGGTACAGCCAAAATTTCTTTTGTCCGTTACTCTGATTTGCTCTTTGTCGTCCTATTCTGTTATGGCATTTGTGGATTCAGGCGCTGCCCTGAATTTGATGGACTTGGAGTTTGCCAGGCGCTGTGGTTTTTTCTTGGAGCCCTTACAGTATCCTATTCCATTGAGAGGAATTGATGCTACACCTTTGGCCAGGAATAAGCCTCAGTACTGGACTCAATTGACCATGTGCATGGCTCCTGCACATCAGGAGGATATTCGCTTTTTGGTGTTGCATAATCTGCATGATGTGGTCGTTTTGGGTTTGCCATGGCTACAGGTCCATAATCCAGTATTGGATTGGAAATCAATGTCTGTATCCCGTTGGGGTTGTCAAGGGGTACATGGGGATGTCCCATTGTTGTCTATTTCGTCTTCCCATCCTTCTGAAGTCCCTGAGTTCTTGTCAGATTACCGGGATGTATTTGATGAGCCCAAATCCAGTGCCCTACCTCCTCATAGGGATTGCGATTGTCCTATTAATTTGATTCCTGGTAGTAAGTTTCCGAAGGGCCGATTGTTCAATTTATCTGTGCCAGAACACGCTGCAATGCGGAGTTACTGTATATACTCGAGTATAAGCCGAGATTTTCAGCCCAAATTTTTGGGCTGAAAGTGCCCCTCTCGGCTTATACTCGAGTCATGATCGGTGGTGGGGTCGGCGGGTGAGGACTGTCATATACTCACCTAGTTCCAGCGTTCCTGTCGCTGCCCCTGCCCGTCTCACGGTCTCCGGGTGCCGCAGCCTCTTCCCCTGAGTGGTCACGTGGGACCGTTCATTAGAGAAATGAATAGGCTGCTCCACCTCCCATAGGGGCGGAGCCGCCTATTCATTTCTCTAATGACGGTAACGGTGACCGCTGATAAAGGAAGAGGCTGCGGCACGGAAGACCAGCTGTCCGGGGGAAGGAGCGGGACGCCGGGAGCAGGTAAGTATTACATATTCACCTGTCCTCGTTCCACACGCCGGGCGTTGCGCCATCTTCCCGGCGTCTCTCCGCACTGACTATGCAGGTCAGAGGGCGCGATGACGCATATAGTGTGCGCGCCGCCCTCTGCCTGATAAGTCAGTGCAGAGAGACGCTGGGACGGGCCGCTGAGGAGCTGCAGGCAAGAGAGGTGAGTGTGTCATTTTTTTTTTTATTGCAGCAGCAGCAATGGCACAGATTTATATGGAGTATCTATGGGGCAACCGTGCAGAGCACTATATGGCACAGCTATGGGGCAACGGTGCAGAGCACTATATATATGGCACAGCTATGGTGCAACGGTGCAGAGCACTATATGGCACAGCTATGGGGCAATGGTGCAGAGCATTATATGTATGGCACAGCTATGGGGCAACGGTGCAGAGCACTGTATGGCACAGCTATGGGGCAACGGTGCAGAGCACTATATGGCACAGCTATGGGGCAACGGTGCAGAGTACTATACGCTCACCGGCCACTTTATTAGGTACACCATGCTAGTAACGGGTTGGACCCCCTTTTGCCTTCAGAACTGCCTCAATTCTTCGTGGCATAGATTCAACAAGGTGCTGGAAGCATTCCTCAGAGATTTTGGTCCATATTGACATGATGGCATCACACAGTTGCCGCAGATTTGTCGGCTGCACATCCCAAAGATGCTCCATACAAGGCAGGATGGATCCATGCTTTCATGTTGTTTACGCCAAATTCTGACCCTACCATCCGAATGTCGCAGCAGAAATCGAGACTCATCAGACCAAGCAACGTTTTTCCAATCTTCTACTGTCCAATTTCGATGAGCTTGTACAAATTGTAGCCTCAGTTTCCTGTTCTTAGCTGAAAGGAGTGGTACCCGGTGTGGTCTTCTGCTGCTGTAGCCCATCTGCCTCAAAGTTCGACGCACTGTGCGTTCAGAGATGCTCTTAGGCCTACCTTGGTTGTAACGGGTGGCGATTTGAGTCACTGTTGCCTTTCTATCAGCTCGAACCAGTCTGCCCATTCTCCTCTGACCTCTGGCATCAACAAGGCATTTCTGCCCACAGAACTGCCGCTCACTGGATTTTTTTTCTTTTTCGGACCATTCTCTGTAAACCCTAGAGATGGTTGTGCGTGAAAATCCCAGTAGATCAGCAGTTTCTGAAATACTCAGACCAGCCCTTCTGGCACCAACAACCATGCCACGTTCAAAGGCACTCAAATCACCTTTCTTCCCCATACTGATGCTCGGTTTGAACTGCAGGAGATTGTCTTGACCATGTCTACATGCCTAAATGCACTGAGTTGCCGCCATGTGATTGGCTGATTAGAAATTAAGTGTTAACAAGAAGTTGGACAGGTGTACCTAATAAAGTGGCCGGTGAGTGTATATATGGCACAGCTATGGGGCAACGGTGCAGAGCACTATATGGCACAGCTATGGGGCAACGGTGCAGAGCACTATATGGCACAGCTATGGGGCAACGGTGCAGAGCACTATATGGCACAGCTATGGGGTAACGGTGCAGAGCACTATATGGCACAGCTATGGGGCAACGGTGCAGAGCACTATATATATGGCACAGCTATGGGGCAACGGTGCAGAGCACTATATGGCACAGCTATGGGGCAACGGTGCAGAGCACTATATGGCACAGCTATGGGGCAACGGTGCAGAGCACTATATGGCACAGCTATGGGGCAACGGTGCAGAACACTATATGGCACAGCTATGGGGCAACGGTGCAGAGCACTATATGGCACAGCTATGGGGCAACGGTGCAGAGCACTATATGTATGGCACAGCTATGGGGCAACGGTGCAGAGCATTATATATGGCAGAGATTTATATGGCACAGCTATGGGGCAATGGTGCAGAGCACTATATGGCACAGCTATGGGGCAACGGTACAGAGCACTATATGGCACAGCTATGGGGCAACGGTGCAGAACACTATATGGCACAGTTATGGGGCAACGGTGCAGAGCATTGTATATATGGCACAGCTTTATGTGGAGCATCTATGGGGCCATAATGAACGGTGCAGAGCATTATATATGGCACAGCTTTATGTGGAGCATCTATGGGGCCATAATGAATGGTGCAGAGCATTATATGTGGCACAGCTTTATGTGGAGCATCTATGGGGCCATAATGAACGGTATGGAGTATCTATTTTTAATTTTGAAATTCACCGGTACCTGCTGCATTTTCCACCCTAGGCTTATACTCGAGTCAATAAGTTTTCCCATTTTTTTGTGGCAAAATTAGGGGGGTCGGCTTATACTCGGGTCGGCTTATACTCGAGTATATACGGTATATAAAGGAGTCCTTGGAGAAAGGGCATATTCGCCCGTCGTCGTCACTGTTGGGAGCAGGGTTCTTTTTTGTGGCCAAGAAGGATGGTTCTCTGAGACCTTGTATAGATTACCGCCTTCTCAATAAAATCACCGTCAAATTTCAGTACCCTTTGCCGCTACTGTCTGATTTGTTTGCTCGGATTAAGGGGGCTAGCTGGTTCACCAAGATAGATCTTCGAGGGGCGTATAATCTTGTGCGTATTAAACGGGGCGACGAATGGAAAACAGCATTTAATACGCCCGAGGGCCATTTTGAGTACTTGGTGATGCCATTCGGGCTTTCTAATGCTCCATCTGTGTTTCAGTCCTTTATGCATGACATCTTCCGAAAGTACCTGGATAGATTCATGATTGTATATTTGGATGATATTTTGGTCTTTTCGGACGATTGGGAGTCTCATGTGAAGCAGGTCAGAATGGTGTTCCAGGTCCTTCGTGCTAATTCCTTGTTTGTGAAGGGGTCTAAATGTCTCTTTGGAGTTCAGAAGGTTTCATTTTTGGGCTTCATTTTTTCCCCTTCTACTATCGAGATGGACCCTGTTAAAGTTCAGGCCATTTATGATTGGACTCAGCCTACTTCTGTGAAGAGCCTTCAGAAATTCCTGGGCTTTGCTAATTTTTACCGTCGCTTCATCGCTAATTTTTCTAGTGTTGTTAAACCGTTGACTGATTTGACCAAGAAAGGTGCTGATGTGGGCAATCGAGAGTTGTTGGCTATGAAGTGGGCGTTTGAGGAGTGGCGACATTGGCTTGAAGGAGCCAAGCATCGCGTGGTGGTCTTGACGGATCACAAGAATCTGACTTATCTCGAGTCTGCCAAGCGGTTGAATCCTAGACAGGCTCGATGGTCGCTGTTTTTCTCCCGCTTCAATTTTGTGGTTTCGTACCTTCCGGGTTCTAAGAATGTGAAGGCTGATGCCCTTTCAAGGAGTTTTGTGCTTGATTCTCCGTGAGTTCCTGAGCCGGCTGGTATTCTCAAAGAGGGGGTGGTTTTGTCTGCCATCTCCCCTGATTTGCGGCGGGTGCTGCCGGAGTTTCAGGCTGATAGACCTGACCGTTGCCCAGCGGAGAAGCTGTTTGTCCCTGATAGATGGACTAGTAGAGTTATCTCTGAGGTTCCTTGTTCGGTGTTGGCTGGCCATCCTGGAATCTTTGGTACCAGAGATTTGGTGGCTAGATCCTTTTGGTGGCCTTCCTTGTCACGAGATGTGCGTTCTTTTGTGCAGTCCTGTGGGACTTGTGCTCGGGCTAAGCCCTGCTGTTCTCGTGCCAGTGGGTTGCTTTTGCCCTTGCCGGTCCCGAAAAGGCCCTGGACGCATATTTCCATGGATTTTATTTCAGATCTCCCTGTCTCTCAGAGGATGTCAGTTATCTGGGTGGTTTGTGATCGCTTCTCTAAGATGGTCCATTTGGTACCTTTGCCTAAATTGCCTTCCTCCTCTGATTTGGTTTCATTGTTTTTCCAGCATGTGGTTCGTTTACATGCATTCTGGAGAACATCATGTCGGGCAGAGGTTCACAGTTTGTTTCAAGATTTTGGCGGTCGTTTTGTGCTAAGATGGGCATTGATTTGTCTTTTTCTTCGGCTTTCCATCCTCAGACAAATGGCCAAACCGAACGAACCAATCAGACTTTGGAAACATATCTGAGATGCTTTGTTTCTACTGATCACCATGATTGGGTGTCCTTCTTGCCTTTGGCTGAGTTCGCCCTTAATAATCGGGCCAGCTCGGCCACTTTGGTTTCGCCCTTTTTCTGTAATTCTGGTTTCCACCCTCGTTTTTCTTCAGGGCAGGTTGAGTCTTCGGACTGTCCTGGTGTGGATTCTGTGGTGGACAGGTTGCAGCAAATTTGGACTCACGTAGTGGACAGTTTGACATTGTCCCAGGAGAAGGCTCAGCGTTTCGCTAACCGCCGTCGCTGTGTTGGTCCCCGACTTCGTGTTGGGGATTTGGTTTGGTTGTCGTCTCGTTATGTTCCTATGAAGGTTTCGTCTCCTAAGTTTAAGCCTCGTTTCATTGGTCCTTATAAGATTTCTGAAATTCTTAATCCTGTGTCATTTCGTTTGGACCTTCCAGCTTCTTTCGCCATCCATAATGTGTTCCATAGGTCATTATTGCGGAGATATGTGGCTCCTATGTTTCCCTCTGTTGATCCTCCTGCCCCGGTGTTGGTTGAGGGGGAGTTGGAGTATGTGGTGGAGAAGATTTTGGATTCTCGTGTTTCGAAACGGAAACTTCAGTACCTAGTCAAGTGGAAAGGTTATGGTCAGGAGGATAATTCCTGGGTGGTTGCCTCTGATGTTCATGCTGCCGATTTTGTTCGTGCCTTTCATTTGGCTCGTCCGGATCGGCCTGGAGGCTCTGGTGAGGGTTCGGTGACCCCTCCTCAAGGGGGGGGTACTGTTGTGAATTCTGTTCTCGAACTCCCTCCTGTGGTTATGAATGGTACTTCGGCGAGTTCTGTCCATGGACTCCCTCTGGTGGCTGTGAGTGGAGCTGCTGGTTCTGAGGTTCCTTCCCCAGCTGACCTCGTTTAGGCCTTGGCTGGCTGCTCTATTTAACTCCACTCAGATTGTTACTTGATGCCAGCTGTCAATGTCCTAGTACTGGTTCAGTTCTCTTGGATCTTTCAGATGACCTGTCTACTTCAGCAAAAGCTAAGTCCCTGCTAGCTTATTTGTTACCACTGTTTTTTTGTCCAGCTTGCTATTATGATTTTGTCTTGTTAGCTGGAAGCTCTGGGATGCAGAGTGGCACCACCGCGCCGTGAGTCGGTGCGGTGCTCTCTTTTGCACACTCTGCGTGGTTTTTTGTTAGTTTTTTATGCTGACCGCAAAGATACATTTTCTATCCTCAGTCTGTTTAGTTAAGCCTGGCCTCCTTTGCTGAAACCTATTTCATTCCTGTGTTTGTGACTTCCATCTTAACTCACAGTCAATATGTGTGGGGGGCTGCCTATTTCTTTGGGGAATTTCTCTGAGGCAAGGTAGGCTGTATTTTCTATCTTTAAGGGTAGTTAGCTCTTAGGCCGTGAAGAGGCGTCTAGGCAGAGTCAGGAACGCTCCACGGCTATTTCTAGTTGTTGTGATAGGATATGGGGTTGCGGTCAGCAGAGCTCCCGCCACTTCCCAGAGCTCGTCCTGTATTACTAGTTTGCTCATCTGGTCATTTCTAGTGCTCCTAACCACCAGTTCAATCTTAACAGGCAGGGCTCAGAAAGGAGGGAGCACCATTTGACTTTTTGAATGCAAAATTGGCTGGAATCAATGGTGGCGCCGTGGCGCATTTGGAGACCCCCTGATGTACCTAAACAGTGGAAACCCCCCAATTCTAACTCTAACCCCAACACACCCCTAACCCTAATCTCAACCCTAACCCTAAACACAACCCTAACCCCAACACACCCCTTACCCTAATCCCAACCCTAACCCCAACACACCCCTAATCCCAACCCTAACCATAACCCTAATCACAAACCTAACCCTAACACACCCCTAACCCTAATCCCAACACTAACCATAATCCCAACCATAACCCTAGCCCTAATGCTTACCCTAGCACTAAACCTAATGCTAACGCTAACACTAATTCTAACCCTAATGCTAACCCTAATGCTAACCCTAATGCTAACCCTAATGCTAACTTGAACCTTAATGCTAACTTGAACCCTAATGCTAACTTTAGCCCTAACCCTAACTTTAGCCCAGCTTACTTTAGCCCAACTCTAACACTAATGAACATTTGAAATAAATATACATTTTTTTATTTTATTATATTTCCCTAACTAAGGGGGTGATAAAGGGGGGTTTATTTACTGTTTTTTTTTCTATTTTCATCACTGTGATAGGGTCTATCACAGTGATCAAAATGAACCAATATGAAAAATTTCCTATTGTTGCTGGGTGCCAGCCGGCAGATCTCGGCGGGTGCATTGCGCATGCATCTGCCATTTTCTCCCAGAAGACAATGTCGGTGGTCTGGAGGACATCACGTGGGGATGCAGGGACTCCAGAGGTACAGGGGGGGGGGGCGATCGGGGGACCATATTTCTCTCTCCTCTGATGTGCGATCACATCAGAGGAGAGAAATTATATGGAAAATCTGACTTTTTTTCTTGCGGTCGCCGTTCTACCGTTAATAACGGCGATCGCTACACCGGGGACCCTGGAGAAATTCTGACTCTAGGGGGCGCTATACACTTAAACCTCAGTGCCGTTAAAAAGCGGCGCTGTGGTTTAAGTACTCTTAACTGCCGGTGTTAAAAAGCATATCGGAGGTTGTTAAGGGGTTAAAGAGAGATACCAAACACCCACCCACTACACACACACATCGTCCCCAAACCTTTAATACGATTGTGCAGCCCTTTTAAAGATAATCAGGTCTTGAAGTATGGCATGATAATATACAGAGCCAGTGTCTGATTCAAGCCACCCATGCTTAAGATAGAATGTCTTAAATAAATGGAGTTAGAGTGAAGCAACACCATTTAACTTTTAGAGTGAAAAATTGTCTGGAATAAATAGCGGACGCCATGTCATGTTTGCCGAGCTACTGGTGTGCCTAAACAGTGGAAACCCCCCACAAGTACCCTGATTTTGGAAACTACACCCCTTAAGGAATATCTAGAGGTGTTATGAGCACCTTGAACCCACAGGTATTTCACAGAATTTGATAATGTGGATCTGGGAAAATTAAACAAAAAAATTTTCTCGTAAAAATGGGGATGGTGCACCTTGGGAAAAAATGGTCAAACGCATGGAGGAGCTTGTAAACTAGGATCTGGGGGAGGTGAGGGTATGAGATATGGAAAAATTATATCTAATTGATATCATTTTGATATCTAATGGAATTCCCCATCAAGATACAGTTTGATCCAGAAATACATGCTCGAAACTCAGCCTGCACCTTTGGCATTCCCCCAGCTCAAAAGGGAAGTCAAATACATGTCAAATCAAGGGACCTCATTATCCAGCAAAAAGGCCTTTGAAACTCTCCCCCATGGGGCCAAACGGCAAAGACCCTGTGACTCCCTGCACCAAGTTCAGCAATTATCACTTGAGTGTGAAATCTTGTGCAGTTACCAGCCAGCTGGCTTCCTTGGATTTTACTTTGGTTTTGACTTTGTTTGGCGGACATAGTGGCACCACAGATCCCAAGCTAAACAGTGCAAGGCTCTGATATTGAAACTAGAAAATGACCTATAATAACTACTACAATACTACGAGAACTCTGCATTAATGAGTTATAAACCATAGCTACCAGGATTTAAATACAGTAGCCATATTTGGTCTCCCTGCACAGATAAAATCCAGCAGAACCCAGTGGCGACAACACCGTCCCATTTAGAGGTTCGGGCAGAAAGTTATGGACATCCATGGTTCTGGCAGGAAAACCATTCACTCAGATATGGGAGGAGAGAGGCTGCACAGCCCAGGGGGTTGGCGCAGCATGTGGGAGGGAGCAGTCTAGGGGATATTAGGCAGCTCCTTATTTTGAACTTAGTTTTTCTACTGGCAGGGTTGCCCATTAGCTGATGCTGCCAGAGAATCATGTCACAAATATTTGGACCTGTGATCCATCAGTGCCTCCCTGTGGTCACATGCTAAGACGGTAATTGTTATCTGTCTGTACCCTAACATTGTACTACACTCCTGACTATATACTATATTTGTTCTTGTATATATATACCGGTATCTTTCTAGTGAACCTTTTGGCGATTAAATACATAACTAATCTTGACTGCTCTTTTATCTCGATTCACAAATCCCAACGTCGGCACACTCGGTTGGTTATTATATGCTACCCCGGGGTTTGTTTCTGACCCGATATAAGCCTGCTGTCGGGCAGGGCTTATATCTAATGAGGAACTGGTGGCAGCATACCGTACTGTGTTAGTGAGGAACTCTGACAGTGACAGACGGGAGGTTTACATATACAGTGGGGCAAAAAAGTATTTAGTCAGTAAGCAATAGTGCAAGTTCCACCACTTAAAAAGATGAGAGGCGTCTGTAATTTGCATCATAGGTAGACCTCAACTATGGGAGACAAACTGAGAAAAAAAAATCCAGAAAATCACATTGTCTGTTTTTTTATCATTTTATTTGCATATTATGGTGGAAAATAAGTATTTGGTCAGAAACAAAATTTCATCTCAATACTTTGTAATATATCCTTTGTTGGCAATAACAGAGGTCAAACGTTTTCTGTAAGTCTTCACAAGGTTGCCACACACTGGTGTTGGTATGTTGGCCCATTCCTCCATGCAGATCTCCTCTAGAGCAGTGATGTTTTTGGCTTTTCGCTTGGCAACACGGACTTTCAACTCCCTCCAAAGGTTTTCTATAGGGTTGAGATCTGGAGACTGGCTAGGCCACTCCAGGACCTTGAAATGCTTCTTACGAAGCCACTCCTTCGTTGCCCTGGCGGTGTGCTTTGGATCATTGTCATGTTGAAAGACCCAGCCACGTTTCATCTTCAATGCCCTTGCTGATGGAAGGAGGTTTGCACTCAAAATCTCACGATACATGGCCCCATTCATTCTTTCATGTACCCTGATCAGTCGTCCTGGCCCCTTTGCAGAGAAACAGCCCCAAAGCATGATGTTTCCACCACCATGCTTTACAGTAGGTATGGTGTTTGATGGATGCAACTCAGTATTCTTTTTCCTCCAAACACGACAAGTTGTGTTTCTACCAAACTGTTCCAGTTTGGTTTCATCAGACCATAGGACATTCTCCCAAAACTCCTCTGGATCATCCAAATGCTCTCTAGCAATCTTCAGACGGGCCCGGACATGTACTGGCTTAAGCAGTGGGACACGTCTGGCACTGCAGGATCTGAGTCCATGGTGGCGTAGTGTGTTACTTATGGTAGGCCTTGTTACATTGGTCCCAGCTCTCTGCAGTTCATTCACTAGGTCCCCCCGCGTGGTTCTGGGATTTTTGCTCACCGTTCTTGTGATCATTCTGACCCCACGGGGTGGGATTTTGCGTGGAGCCCCAGATCGAGGGAGATTATCAGTGGTCTTGAATGTCTTCCATTTTCTAATTATTGCTCCCACTGTTGATTTCTTCACTCCAAGCTGGTTGGCTATTGCAGATTCAGTCTTCCCAGCCTGGTGCAGGGCTACAATTTTGTTTCTGGTGTCCTTTGACAGCTCTTTGGTCTTCACCATAGTGGAGTTTGGAGTCAGACTGTTTGAGGGTGTGCACAGGTGTCTTTTTATACTGATAACAAGTTTAAACAGGTGCCATTACTACAGGTAATGAGTGGAGGAAAGAGGAGACTCTTAAAGAAGAAGTTACAGGTCTGTGAGAGCCAGAAATCTTGATTGTTTGTTTCTGACCAAATACTTATTTTCCACCATAATATGCAAATATTATGAAAAAAAAAATAGACAATGTGATTTTCTGGATTTTTTTTCTCAGTTTGTCTCCCATAGTTGAGGTCTACCTATGATGTAAATTACAGACGCCTCTCATCTTTTTAAGTGGTGGAACTTGCACTATTGCTGACTGACTAAATACTTTTTTGCCCCACTGTATATCCCCAGCCTGGACTGGTGATATACAGGTGCATCTCACAAAAATAGAATATCATCAAAAAGTTAATTTATTTCAGTTCTTCAATACAAATGTGAAACTCATATATTATCTAGAGTCATTACAAGTGTTTATTTCTGTTAATATTGATGATTATGGCTTACAGCCAATGAAAACCCAAAAGTCATTATCTCAGTAAATTAGAATACTTTCTTACACCAGCTTGAAAAAAAAAAAAATTAAAATCCAAAATGTTGGCCTACTGAAATGTATGTTCAGTAAATGCACTCAGTACTTGGTTGGGGCTCCTTATGCATCAATTACTGCATAATTGCGGTGTGGCATGGAGGCGATCAGCCTGTGGCACTGCTGAGGTGTTATGGAAGCCCAGGTTGATTTGAATATTAAGACATTCAATGGGACATAGAATGTTCTGGTTGCGCTAAAGGCAGGGCCATATTTGCCACTAGGCACTTGAGGGCACGTGCCTAGGGCGGCGGGATGCGGGGGGGTGCACTTGAGCTAGGTTTTATTCTTGTTTTTTTTATAAAACTCCGGGGTCAAGTGCCCGCCCCCCTCCTCCCTCCCTCCTTCCCGCCCCCCTCTCCCTCCTTCCCGCCCCCCTCCCTGAAGACGTAATACTTACCTTCCTCCAGCGGTGGCTGCAACTGCGTCTCAGCGCCGGCAGCGCGTCCCGTTTTCAGCGGTCACATGGTACCGCTCATTAATGTGATGAATATGCGCATATTCATCACCTTAATGAGCGCTACCACATGACCGCTCATACAGGAAGGAAGACGCTGCAGAGATGCCGGGAAGTTCTGCGCTGCACGGTGAGAGGTGAGTATGACAGGGAAAAAGGATGGGGGAGCCATGCACGCAGGGGAGGAGGATAGGGGAGCCATGCACGCAGGGGAGGATGGGGGAGCCATGCATGCAAGGGAGAAGGATGGGGGAGCCATGCATGCAGGGTGAGAGGATAGAGGAGCCATGCATGCAGGGGAGGAGGATGGGGAGCCATGCACGCAGGGGAGGAGGATGGGAGAGCCATGCACGCAGAGGAGAAGGATGGGGGAGCCATGCACGCAGGGGAGAAGGGTGGGGGAACAATGAACGCAGGGGAGAAGGATGGGGGAGCCATGCATGCAGGGTGAGAGGATAGAGGATGCATGCATGCAGGGGAGGAGGATGGAGAGCCATGCACGCAGGAGAGGCGGATTGGGGATACATGCACGCAGGGGAGAAGGATGGGGGAGCCATGCACGCAGGGGAGAAGGATGGGGGAGCCATGCACGCAGGGGAGAAGGGTGGGGGAACAATGAATGCAGGGGAGAAGGATGGGGGAGCCAAGCATGCAGTGTGAGAGGATAGAGGATCCATGCATGCAGGGGAGGAGGATGGGGAGCCATGCACGCAGGGAAGGAGGATGGGGGAGCCATTCACGCGGGGGAGAAGGATGGGGGAGCCATGCACGCAGGGGAGAAGGATGGGGGAGCCATGCACGCAGGGGAGAAGGATGGGGGAGCCATGCACGCAGGGGAGAAGGATAGGGGAGCCATGCACGCAGGGGAGGAGGATGGGAGAGACATGCACGCAGGGGAGGAGGATGGGGGAGCCATGTACGCAGGGTGGGAGGATAGGGGAGCCATGCACGCAGGGGAGAAGGATGGGGAGCCATGCACGCAGGGTGGGAGGATGGGGGAGCCATGCACACAGGGTGGGAAGATGGGGGAGCCATGCACACAGGGTGGGAGGATGGGGGAGCCATGTACACAGGGTGGGAGGATGGAGTATAAATATGGAGTATAAATACTGGGCCCTATAGGGGGGACACAGTGTAAGAGGACAGTGTGAAGAGGGGGCCGGTATGGAAAGGAGAGGTCAGTGTGAAGAGTATGTACCATAAGAGGGACAGTGTGGGGGTCATATTTTGTGCAGACAATATAGCGAGGGGCAATTTTTTATTCAGGAGCATTAGAATGACACTTGTATCTTTAAGGGCGTCATGTGGAGATTTTCTGCAAAAGAGCGGAGAAGCTGGAAGTCTGCAGAGACGGCTGTGGATGAGAAAACTCATCATGGGATCTGGACAAGATGAAGAAAAGAAGACCGGCTCCAGAGGCAACATCATCTATAAGGTACCTGGATGTAAATGTTATTTGTGATGCTAACTCTCATGTTTTTATTTATGTTAGGAGCATTAAAGGGGATGTCCAGGTTTGTAATGAGTCTGCAGTCATTCTTTATGACTGCAGACTTCTGAATTCTCACAGGGCGCTCTGCACGCTGTCAGGAATCTGTGGTGCTGGTGATTTACATACATGCGGTCACGTGCTGCTGACTAGACGTGTGTGGCCTCACTCAATGGAAATGAACTAAGCGAGGCCGGGCACGTCTAGTCGGAATGTGGTCAGAAGTATACAAATCGCATACTTGTGCTGACATGACCGTCCACCGGCAAGGGAGAATCCTAAAAGTGTGCAGTGCATTAGCTGTGAGAATTCAGAAGCTGCGATGTCAGGATCCAGCTCTGCAGGTTCCAGTAGTCGTCACATGGACACTTCACTCATATGCGATTTTCATACTCATGGTCCTGTGACACCGAGCTTCTCTTCTGCTTCTCTCAGTTTTTCACTGAACATTGAGAGCATTAGGGAGAGCAGCTCGTGGGCACATGACTGAGTGTGCAAATCGCATATGTCCTTGGCGGAGGGGGGGCACCAAAATGAATTCTTGCCCCTGGTGCCAGAAACCCTAGATACACCTCTGCTGGTATGCTACTGCGAGCGGCGATTAACGGGTCCGGTGGAGGGAGGTCTGTGCACAGTGCAGGCAGTGAGGCAGGAACTGAGGGTGTGCACAGAGAGAGAATGGAGACCCAGAGACTGCCCGTTCCTGTCTACGCCGTAGCCTGGAGCCCTCATTATCATAGGAATATGTCAGTTAATAAATTGTTTTTCTAAAGCTTTATAGTGTAGTTTTCGGTCAGGGAGGGATGGATAGGGATGAGCTAGCAAGGTGCAGGGACAGGTAGTGATGACTACTTGCGGATATGTGCGGCAATTACGGTTTTGCACTTACGGTGATACAAAAAACACTGCTAGCAGTGTTTTTTTCCATTGCTGCAAGTACCGCATTTGCCGGATCGCGGCAAAACCGCAAGTGCCGCACATGTCTGCAAGTCCCATAGGGAATGAATGAGGCCGAACGCAGTGTTGCCGTAAGTGATCCATTACGCAGCAGATGCGGAAAAACTGCCGGATCTGCTGCAAAAGGCGACTTTCAAATCAGCGATTTTTGCCAAACTCACTGCCGATAGTGTCATACTCACCAATGGGGGAGGCAGCACTAAAAGTGCCTAGGGCAGCAGAAACTCTAAATACGGCCCTGCCTAAAGGCTATAAGTTCATATCCGCAATTCAGTACAATTACCTCTCTCAGCTTGTAGATGAGCCGACCAGAGGAGATAATCTGCTGGATCTGGTTCTGTAAAATAAACCAGATACAATTTTTGATGTTCAGGTCAGGGAGCATTTGAGAAGCAGTGACCATTAGGGTTGAGCGAAACGGGTCGATCATTTTCAAAAGTCGCCGACTTTTGGCTAAGTCGGCGTCTCATGAAACCCGATCCGACCCCTGTGCTTGTCGGCCATGCGGTACGCGACTTTCGCGCCAAAGTCGCGTTTCAATGACGCGAAAAGCGCCATTTCTCAGCCAATGAAGGTGAACGCAGAGTGTGGGCAGCGTGATGACATAGATCCTGGTCCCCACCATCTTAGAGAAGGGCATTGCAGTGATTGGCTTGCTGTCTGCGGCGTCACAGGGGCTATAAAGGGGCGTTCCCGCCGACCGCCATCTTACTGCTGCTGATCTGAGCTTAGGGACAGGTTGCTGCCGCTTCGTCAGAAGCAGGGAGAGCGTTAGGCAGGGTCCACTAACCACCAAACCGCTTGTGCTGCAGCGATTTCCACTGTCCAACACCACCTTCGGTGTGCAGGGACTGTGGAAGCTATTTTTTTTTTTTTTTCCCCTCAGCGCTGTAGCTCATTGGGCTGCCCTAGAAGGCTCCGTGATAGCTGTATTGCTGTGTGTACGCCACTGTGGAAACCAACTGCTTTTTTCAAAGCACATATCCTCTTGTTCCTTCCTTTCTGCACAGCTATCTTTTTTGTTTGTCCACACTTTTTATTTAATTTGTGCATCAGTCCACTCCTATTGCTGCCTGCCATACCTGGCTTAGATTACTGCAGGGAGATAGTAATTGTAGGACAGTCCCTGTTTTTTTTTTGTTTTTTTTGTGGGAGATTAAGATTGGCATTTCTGCTACAGTGCCATCCCTGTGTGTGCCATCTCTCACTGAGTGGGCCATAGAAAGCCTATTTATTTTTTCCGTGATTTGTGTTCTAAATTCTACCTCAACACAAAAACACTACATCAATCAGTGGGAGAAAAATATTGGCCTCAGTCAGGGCTTGTGTGCCACTGCTGTGTGTGCTATCTCTCATTCAGTGGGCTATAGAAAGCCTATTTTTTTTTTTTTTTTTATAATATTATTTGGTTTCTAAAGTCTCCCTGAAAAAAAAAAAAAAACCTAAAAAAACAGTGGGAGAGTAATATTGCCCTTTCAGCTTGTGTGCCAGTCTTGACTCCTGGGTGTGCCACCTCTCTCTCATTCAGTGGGCCATAGAAAGCCTATTTATTTTTTCCGTGATTTGTGTTCTAAATTCTACCTCAACACAAAAACACTACATCAATCAGTGGGAGAAAAATATTGGCCTCAGTCAGGGCTTGTGTGCCACTGCTGTGTGTGCTATCTCTCATTCAGTGGGCTATAGAAAGCCTATTTATTTATTTATTTTTTTTAATATTATTTGGTTTCTAAAGTCTCCCTGAAAAAAAAAAAAAAACCTAAAAAAACAGTGGGAGAGTAATATTGCCCTTTCAGCTTGTGTGCCAGTCTTGACTCCTGGGTGTGCCACCTCTCTCTCATTCAGTGGGCCATAGAAAGCCTATTTATTTTTTCCGTGATTTGTGTTCTAAATTCTACCTCAACACAAAAACACTACATCAATCAGTGGGAGAAAAATATTGGCCTCAGTCAGGGCTTGTGTGCCACTGCTGTGTGTGCTATCTCTCATTCAGTGGGCTATAGAAAGCCTATTTATTTATTTTTTTTTTTAATATTATTTGGTTTCTAAAGTCTCCCTGAAAAAAAAAAAAAAACCTAAAAAAACAGTGGGAGAGTAATATTGCCCTTTCAGCTTGTGTGCCAGTCTTGACTCCTGGGTGTGCCACCTCTCTCTCTCATTCAGTGGGCCATAGAAAGGCTATTTTTTTTTTTGGTTTTTTTAATATTATTTGGTTTCTAAAGTCTCCCTGAAAAAAAAAAAAAAACATAAAAAAACAGTGGGAGAGTAATATTGCCCTTTCAGCTTGTGTGCCAGTCTTGACTCCTGGGTGTGCCACCTCTCTCCCTCTCATTCAGTGGGCCATAGAAAGCCTATTTATTTTTTTTTAAAAATATTATTGGGTTTCTAAAGTCTCCCTTAAAAAACAAAAAATACATAAAAAAACAGTGGGAGAGTAATATTGCCCTTTCAGCTTGTGTGCCAGTCTTGACTCCTGGGTGTGCCACCTCTCTCTCATTCAGTGGGCCATAGAAAGCCTATTTATTTTTTCCGTGATTTGTGTTCTAAATTCTACCTCAACACAAAAACACTACATCAATCAGTGGGAGAAAAATATTGGCCTCAGTCAGGGCTTGTGTGCCACTGCTGTGTGTGCTATCTCTCATTCAGTGGGCTATAGAAAGCCTATTTATTTTTTTTATTTTTTTAATATTATTTGGTTTCTAAAGTCTCCCTGAAAAAAAAAAAAAACCTAAAAAAACAGTGGGAGAGTAATATTGCCCTTTCAGCTTGTGTGCCAGTCTTGACTCCTGGGTGTGCCACCTCTCTCTCTCATTCAGTGGGCCATAGAAAGGCTATTTTTTTTTTTTGTTTTTTTAATATTATTTGGTTTCTAAAGTCTCCCTGAAAAAAAAAAAAAAACATAAAAAAACAGTGGGAGAGTAATATTGCCCTTTCAGCTTGTGTGCCAGTCTTGACTCCTGGGTGTGCCACCTCTCTCCCTCTCATTCAGTGGGCCATAGAAAGCCTATTTATTTTTTTTAAAAAATATTATTGGGTTTCTAAAGTCTCCCTTAAAAAACAAAAAATACATAAAAAAACAGTGGGAGAGTAATATTGCCCTTTCAGCTTGTGTGCCAGTCTTGACTCCTGGGTGTGCCACCTCTCTCTCATTCAGTGGGCCATAGAAAGCATTTTTTTTTTTTTCCTTGATTTGTGTTCTAAAATCTACCTCAACACAAAAACACTACATCAATCAGTGGGAGAAAAATATTGGCCTCAGTCAGGGCTTGTGTGCCACTGCTGTGTGTGCTATCTCTCATTCAGTGGGCTATAGAAAGCCTATTTATTTATTTATTTATTTTCTTATTATTTGGTTTCTAAAGTCTCCCTGAAAAAAAAAAAAAACATAAAAAAACAGTGGGAGAGTAATATTGCCCTTTCAGCTTGTGTGCCAGTCTTGACTCCTGGGTGTGCCACCTCTCTCCCTCTCATTCAGTGGGCCATAGAAAGCCTATTTATTTTTTTAAAAAAATATTATTGGGTTTCTAAAGTCTCCCTTAAAAAACAAAAAATACATAAAAAAACAGTGGGAGAGTAATATTGCCCTTTCAGCTTGTGTGCCAGTCTTGACTCCTGGGTGTGCCACCTCTCTCTCTCATTCAGTGGGCCATAGAAAGGCTATTTTTTTTTTGGTTTTTTTAATATTATTTGGTTTCTAAAGTCTCCCTGAAATAAAAAAAAAAACTTAAAAAAACAGTGGGAGAGTAATATTGCCCTTTCAGCTTGTGCGCCAGTCTTGACTCCTGGGTGTGCCACCTCTCTCTCTAATTGTGGGCCATAGAAAGCCTTTTTTTTTTTTTTTTTTTTTATATTATTTGGTTTCTAAAGTCTCCCTGAGAAAAAAAAATAAATAAATTAGGTGGGAGATTAATATTGACATTAGTGCTTGAGTGACAGTCCTGCGTGTGTGTCATCTCTGTGATTTTGTGCCACAGAAAACAGAGTGTGTAACATTGTGCCTGATTTTCCTTGTGGTCTCACCAACCTGTTAAGGGATATTGAAATCATACTGAAGTTATAGCTCACCGTGTAAGTTGTTTGACAGCAACAAATAAAGTTACTTTGGTTAAGATTTTAAAACAATGAGGAAGTCTGGTGCAAGAGGTCGTCGTGGGCGTTCATTGTCAGCTGGTAATGATGGTAGTGGTAGTGGAGCATCAGGTGGTCGTGGGGATAAAAATATTCCACCTAAGTCTGGAGCTGTGGAGCCAGTTTCGTCGTCAGGCTACACAAGGCCTCGAACGCTCTCTTTTCTGGGAGTAGGAAAACCGCTTTTAAAGGCGGAGCAGCAACAGCAAGTTTTGGCTTACATTGCAGACTCAGCCTCTAGCTCTTTTGCCTCCTCTTCCGAAACTGGTAAATGTAAAAGCAGCGCGTCGCTTGTGGATGTTCACGGTCAGGGACAAGTCGCTTCCTTGTCCTCCTCAGCAAAAACTACAACAAGAGAGAAGGATGCAGCAGGCGACACAACGGGTCACTCCATGGAGCTCTTTACACATACCGTCCCTGGCTTAGAAAGTGAAACATTTAACAGGCCATGCCCATTACAAGTATATTCTGACATGGAGTGCACTGATGCACAGCCACAGCCAGAGTACTATGCTGCTCCTTTGACTCAGACCACCACATTGCCCTCTCAGGGTACAGATCCACAATCAGACCCTGATGAGACTATGTTGCCCCGCCACGAACGCTATACCACCGACCAACACAGTGACACAGACGAAGTTGCACACGAGCTCGAAGAGGAGGTAATAGATGACCCAGTTATTGACCCCGATTGGCAGCCATTGGGGGAACAGGGTGCAGGCGGCAGTAGTTCAGAAGCGGAGGTGGAGGAGGGGCCGCAGCAGGCATCAACATCGCAACAGGTTCCATCTGCCGGGCCCGTATCTGGCCCAAAACGCGTGTCAAAGCCAAAACCTGTTGGAGCACAGCGTTGCCATCCGGTTAAAGCTCAGTCTGCAATCCCTGAAAAGGGATCCGAGTCTAGGAAGAGTGCAGTCTGGCATTTTTTTAAACAACATCCAACTGATCAGCGCAAAGTCATCTGTCAAAAATGTTCAACTAGCTTAAGCAGAGGTCAGAATCTGAAAAGTCTAAATACTAGTTGCATGCATAGACACTTAACCACCATGCATTTTCAAGCCTGGACTAACTACCAAACGTCCCTCAAGGTTGTAGCACCCTCGGCCAATGAAGCTAGTCAGCAACGCAACATCCCTTCCGTCACTGTAAGGCCACCATTTTCCGCACCACCGGCAGTATCTGTGCAGGTTTCTTTGCCAGCCAAAAGCAGTCAGGGTCAGGGAATCACCAGTTTTGTAGGAGGAAATATTGCATCTAGGGCACCGGCGGAAACAATACCGTCTCCAACCGTCTCTCAGTCTGCCATGTACACCGGCACACCCGAAAGTTCCACGATCTCCAGCTCTCCAGTCCAGCTCACCCTACATGAGACTCTGGTTAGAAAAAGGAAGTACTTATACTCGCATCCGCGTACACAGTGTTTTAACGCCCACATAGCTAGACTAATCTCGTTAGAGATGATGCCCTACCGGTTAGTTGAAAGCGAAGCTTTCAAAGCCCTGATGGAGTACGCTGAACCACGATACGAGCTACCCAGTCGACACTTTTTTTCCAGAAAAGCCATCCCAGCCCTGCACCAGCATGTTAAACAGCGCATCGTCCATGCACTCAGGCAATCTGTGAGTACAAAGGTGCACCTGACTACAGATGCATGGACCAGTAGGCATGGCCAGGGACGTTATGTGTCCATCACGGCACACTGGGTGAATGTGGTGGATGCAGGGTCCACAGGCGACATCAATTTAGGGACAGTTGTGCCTAGCCCACGGTCTAGGAAACAGTTGGCTGTAGGCGTTCGCACCCCCTCCTCCTCCTCCTCCTCGTCCTCCTGCAGAAGCTACAGCTCTTCCACAGAACGCAGTCTGCCAACCACTCCATCGGCAGATGACACTGTTGCACACCAGTTGTCCCATTATGGGCCAGCTACTGCCAAGCGTCAGCAGGCTGTATTGGCTATGAAGTGCTTGGGCGACAACAGACACACCGCGGAAGTTCTGTCCGAGTTCTTGCAACAAGAAACGCAGTCGTGGCTGGGCACAGTAGATCTTGAGGCAGGCAAGGTAGTGAGTGATAACGGAAGGAATTTCATGGCTGCCATCTCCCTTTCCCAACTGAAACACATTCCTTGCCTGGCTCACACCTTAAACCTGGTGGTGCAGTGCTTATTGAAAACTTATCCTGGGTTCTCCGACCTGCTCCTCAAAGTGCGTGCACTTTGCTCACATATCCGACGTTCGCCTGTACACGCCAGCCGTATGCAGACCTATCAGCGGTCTTTGAACCTTCCCCAGCATCGCCTAATCATAGACGTTGCAACAAGGTGGAACTCAACACTGCACATGCTTCAGAGACTGTGCGAACAGAGGCGTGCTGTTATTTATTTGTGGGAGGATACACGGGCAGGCAGTAGGATGGCAGACATGGAGTTGTCAGGTGTGCAGTGGTCTAAGATACAAGACATGTGTCAAGTCCTTCAGTGTTTTGAGGAATGCACACGGCTGGTTAGTGCAGACAACGCCGTAATAAGCATGAGCATCCCCCTAATGCGTCTGCTGATGCAAAGTTTGACGCACATAAAGGAGCAGGCGTCTGCACCAGAGGAAGAGGAAAGCCTTGATGACAGTCAGCCATTGTCTGGTCAGGGCAGTGTACAGGACGAGGTAGCGGGCGAAGAGGAGGTGGAGGACGAGGAGGATGATGGGGATGAGTATATTTTTAATGCCGAACCTTTCCCGGGGGCACAGGAAATTGGTTGCGTGTCACGGCCGGGTTCTGGTTTTTTGAGGGACACAAGTGACGTAGATTTGCCTGCAACTGCCCCTCAACCAATCACAACCGGAGATTTGACAACTGGAACTTTGGCCCACATGGCGGATTATGCCTTACGTATCCTAAAAAGGGACACACGCATTACGAAAATGATGAACGATGACGATTACTGGTTGGCCTGCCTCCTTGATCCACGCTATAAAGGCAAATTGCAAAATATTATGCCACATGAGAACTTGGAACTAATATTAGCAACCAAACAATCAACTCTTGTTGACCGTTTGCTTCAGGCATTCCCAGCACACAGCGCACGTGATCGTTCTCAGACGAGCTCCAGGGGGCAGCAGACTAGGAGTGTTAGGGGTGCACACATCAGAAGTGGCGTTGGACAGAGGGGTTTTCTGACCAGGTTGTGGAGTGATTTTGCTATGACCGCAGACAGGACAGGTACTGCTGCATCAATTGAAAGTGACAGGAGACAACATTTGTCCAGTATGGTTACTAACTATTTTTCATCCCTTATCGATGTTCTCCCTCAACCGTCATTCCCATTTGATTACTGGGCCTCCAAATTAGACACCTGGCCAGAATTGGCAGAATATGCATTGCAGGAGCTTGCTTGCCCGGCAGCAAGTGTCCTATCAGAAAGAGTATTCAGTGCTGCAGGTTCAATATTAACCGAAAAAAGGACTCGTCTGGCTACCCAAAATGTTGACGATCTAACATTCATTAAAATGAACCACAACTGGATTTCGAAATCTTTTGCCCCACCTTGCCCGGCCGACACCTAGCTTTCCTATGAAAAGCTCTTGCCTGTGAATTACTTTTCTAATGTCTAATTTGCTGCAGCTGATTGTACAGCATACGACATGTTTACACCTCCCTAAATGGCAAAACTCCCCACACGGGGCCGTGGTATCGCGACTTGGCGCAAGCACCCGTGAGACTGCTGTTTGTCTGAAGAGGTGGGTGTGCTCGCTTTTGGTTGACGGCATTGCTACTGGGTCCCTCATAGTACAATGTAGTGTCTCTGGCGGTGGTGGTGCGCACCCAACGTCAGACACACCGTTGTAACATGAGGGGCCCTGGGGCGGTCCCGCCGGCCTCAAGAGAGTTCCCCCCTACCCCAGCTCAAAATGTGCTCTACCACGTGCAAAATTATGTCGCACAGCTCCACCAATCTTTAGTCTATTCGCTGACATCATTCAATGTCTGGCACTGACAATACAAATTTGTAGACATCTATGATGCAACTTAAAGTAGTCTGTGTCTGTGTCCTATATTGGCACCATTAAATAGTTACTGCCAAATTACTATGTCAGAAACTCAGCAGATGAGCCCACCCCTGTACCTAAGTATGCCACCTTTTTTTTTGTTTTGGTTGTTTTGCGAGACATTAACATCTATTTATATTTTGGGAGTACTGGGACAGACACTCCTTGCACTACTCCTCCACTCACCACCAAGCTGCCCGTGTATCCATGTAACCGCTGTAAAACTGCCATGAGCCTATTGTTTGTTATTTTAGGCCTTTGAAGCCTGTCTGCGGTCCCTCCTTCCACTAGTCCTCCACTGACCAGACCACTGCTGCCCGTGTACCCCTGGAACCAATTATAAAGTGCCTACAGCCAGCCCATTTTTTTATGTTAGGCCTTTGAAGCCTGTCTGCGGTCCCTCCTTCCACTAGTCCTCCACTGGCCAGACCACTGCTGCCCGTGTACCCCTGGAACCAATTATAAAGTGCCTACAGCCAGCCCATTTTTTTATGTTAGGCCTTTGAAGCCTGTCTGCGGTCCCTCCTTCCACTAGTCCTCCACTGGCCAGACCACTGCTGCCCGTGTACCCCTGGAACCAATTATAAAGTGCCTACAGCCAGCCCATTTTTTTATGTTAGGCCTTTGAAGCCTGTCTGCGGTCCCTCCTTCCACTAGTCCTCCACTGGCCAGACCACTGCTGCCCGTGTACCCCTGGAACCAATTATAAAGTGCCTACAGCCAGCCCATTTTTTTATGTTAGGCCTTTGAAGCCTGTCTGCGGTCCCTCCTTCCACTAGTCCTCCACTGGCCAGACCACTGCTGCCCGTGTACCCCTGGAACCAATTATAAAGTGCCTACAGCCAGCCCATTTTTTTATGTTAGGCCTTTGAAGCCTGTCTGCGGTCCCTCCTTCCACTAGTCCTCCACTGGCCAGACCACTGCTGCCCGTGTACCCCTGGAACCAATTATAAAGTGCCTACAGCCAGCCCATTTTTTTATGTTAGGCCTTTGAAGCCTGTCTGCGGTCCCTCCTTCCACTAGTCCTCCACTGACCAGACCACTGCTGCCCGTGTACCCCTGGAAACAATTATAAAGTGCCTACAGCCAGCCCATTTTTTTATGTTAGGCCTTTGAAGCCTGTCTGCGGTCCCTCCTTCCACTAGTCCTCCACTGGCCAGACCACTGCTGCCCGTGTACCCCTGGAACCAATTATAAAGTGCCTACAGCCAGCCCATTTTTTTATTTTAGGCCTTTGAAGCCTGTCTGCGGTCCCTCCTTCCACTAGTCCTCCACTGACCAGACCACTGCTGCCCGTGTACCCCTGGAACCAATTATAAAGTGCCTACAGCCAGCCCATTTTTTTATGTTAGGCCTTTGAAGCCTGTCTGCGGTCCCTCCTTCCACTAGTCCTCCACTGGCCAGACCACTGCTGCCCGTGTACCCCTGGAACCAATTATAAAGTGCCTACAGCCAGCCCATTTTTTTATGTTAGGCCTTTGAAGCCTGTCTGCGGTCCCTCCTTCCACTAGTCCTCCACTGACCAGACCACTGCTGCCCGTGTACCCCTGGAACCAATTATAAAGTGCCTACAGCCAGCCCATTTTTTTATGTTAGGCCTTTGAAGCCTGTCTGCGGTCCCTCCTTCCACTAGTCCTCCACTGGCCAGACCACTGCTGCCCGTGTACCCCTGGAACCAATTATAAAGTGCCTACAGCCAGCCCATTTTTTTATGTTAGGCCTTTGAAGCCTGTCTGCGGTCCCTCCTTCCACTAGTCCTCCACTGACCAGACCACTGCTGCCCGTGTACCCCTGGAACCAATTATAAAGTGCCTACAGCCAGCCCATTTTTTTATGTTAGGCCTTTGAAGCCTGTCTGCGGTCCCTCCTTCCACTAGTCCTCCACTGGCCAGACCACTGCTGCCCGTGTACCCCTGGAACCAATTATAAAGTGCCTACAGCCAGCCCATTTTTTTATGTTAGGCCTTTGAAGCCTGTCTGCGGTCCCTCCTTCCACTAGTCCTCCACTGACCAGACCACTGCTGCCCGTGTACCCCTGGAACCAATTATAAAGTGCCTACAGCCAGCCCATTTTTTTATGTTAGGCCTTTGAAGCCTGTCTGCGGTCCCTCCTTCCACTAGTCCTCCACTGGCCAGACCACTGCTGCCCGTGTACCCCTGGAACCAATTATAAAGTGCCTACAGCCAGCCCATTTTTTTATGTTAGGCCTTTGAAGCCTGTCTGCGGTCCCTCCTTCCACTAGTCCTCCACTGGCCAGACCACTGCTGCCCGTGTACCCCTGGAACCAATTATAAAGTGCCTACAGCCAGCCCATTTTCTTATGTTAGGCCTTTGAAGCCTGTCTGCGGTCCCTACTTTAAATACTCCTCCACTCACCACCAAGCTGCCTGCCCGTCTATCCATGTAACCGCTGTAAAACTGCCATGAGCCTATTGTTTGTTATGTTAGGCCTTTGATAGCCTGTCTGCGGTCCCTACTTTAAATACTCCTCCACTCACCACCAAGCTGCCTGCCCGTCTATCCATGTAACCGCTGTAAAACTGCCATGAGCCTATTGTTTGTTATGTTAGGCCTTTGATAGCCTGTCTGCGGTCCTTACTTTAAATACTCCTCCACTCACCACCTAGCTGCCTGTGTATCCATGTAACCGATGTAAAACTGCCATGACTGCCTACTGTTTGTTATTTTAGGCCTTTGATAGCCTGTCTGCGGCCCCTACTTGCAATACTCCTCCACTGACCACAATGCTGCCTGGAGTGCCTGCCTGTGTATCCATGTAACCGATGTAAAACTGCCATGACTGCCTACTGTTTGTTATTTTAGGCCTTTGATAGCCTGTCTGCGGCCCCTACTTGCAATACTCCTCCACTGACCACAATGCTGCCTGGAGTGCCTGCCTGTGTATCCATGTAACCGATGTAAAACTGCCATGACTGCCTACTGTTTGTTATTTTAGGCCTTTGATAGCCTGTCTGCGGCCCCTACTTGCAATACTCCTCCACTGACCACAATGCTGCCTGGAGTGCCTGCCTGTGTATCCATGTAACCGATGTAAAACTGCCATGACTGCCTACTGTTTGTTATTTTAGGCCTTTGATAGCCTGTCTGCGGCCCCTACTTGCAATACTCCTCCACTGACCACAATGCTGCCTGGAGTGCCTGCCTGTGTATCCATGTAACCGATGTAAAACTGCCATGAGTGCCTACTGTTTGGTATTTTAGGCCTTTGATAGCCTGTCTGCAGCCCCTACTTGCAATACTCCTCCACTGACCACAGCAATGCTGCCCGTGTACCCCTGGAACCTATTTAAAAGTTCATAGAGCCTAGTTATATATTTTATTTACTATTAATAAGGCCATGATGGACTACGCTGTACCACGCTACAAGCTAACCAGTCGACACTTCTTTTGCAAGAAAAGCCATCCCAACCCTCCACCAGCATGTAGAAGACCGCATTGTCCATGCACTCTGGCAATCTGTGAGTACAAAGGTGCACCTGACAACAGACGCATGGACCTGTAGGCATGGCCACGGAAGATTACGTGTCCATTACGGCGCAATGGGTTAATGTGGTGGATGCATGGTCCACAGGGGACAGCCTACTAAGTCTGTCTGCAGTCCCTAATTCAAATTTTCCTCCACTGTCTAAATTGGAGCTTCCACCTTCTGGCTTTCGGCCTATAGTATAAGAAATTAAACTGCATTTGGCCTTCAAGTTTGGTTAGGGCCTACTAACGGCTTCTGCCCCTCCCTGGTGTTGCCCTCAACTAAATAAAGCTGAGCTTCAACCTTCCGGCTCTCATTAAGTGGTTTTTAAAAAAAAAAATGGTGGTTAGGGCCTACTAACGGCTTCTGCCCCTCCCTGGTGTTGCCCTCAACTAAATAAAGCTGAGCTTCAACCTTCTGCTCCAAATTACCATTTTAAAAAATGCAATAGGCTTTTCCGGCCTACTAAAGGTGTCTGTCTGTGTGCCCCTGCCTGGTGTTGCCCTCAACTAAATAAAGCTGAGCTTCAACCTTCTGCTCCAAATTACCATTTTAAAAAATGCAATAGGCTTTTCCGGCCTACTAAAGGTGTCTGTCTGTGTGCCCCTGCCTGGTGTTGTCCTCAACTAAATAAAGCTGAGCTTCAACCTTCTGCTCCAAATTACCATTTTAAAAAATGCAATAGGCTTTTCCGGCCTACTAAAGGTGTCTGTCTGTGTGCCCCTGCCTGGTGTTGTCCTCAACTAAATAAAGCTGAGCTTCAACCTTCTGCTCCAAATTACCATTTTAAAAAATGCAATAGGCTTTTCCGGCCTACTAAAGGTGTCTGTCTGTGTGCCCCTGCCTGGTGTTGCCCTCAACTAAATAAAGCTGAGCTTCAACCTTCCGGCTCTCATTAAGTGGTTTTTAAAAAAAAAAATGGTGGTTAGGGCCTACTAACGGCTTCTGCCCCTCCCTGGTGTTGCCCTCAACTAAATAAAGCTGAGCTTCAACCTTCTGCTCCAAATTACCATTTTAAAAAATGCAATAGGCTTGTCCGGCCTACTAAAGGTGTCTGTCTGTGTGCCCCTGCCTGGTGTTGTCCTCAACTAAATAAAGCTGAGCTTCAACCTTCTGCTCCAAATTACCATTTTAAAAAATGCAATAGGCTTTTCCGGCCTACTAAAGGTGTCTGTCTGTGTTCCCCTGCCTGGTGTTGTCCTCAACTAAATAAAGCTGAGCTTCAACCTTCTGCTCCAAATTACCATTTTAAAAAATGCAATAGGCTTTTCCGGCCTACTAAAGGTGTCTGTCTGTGTGCCCCTGCCTGGTGTTGCCCTCAACTAAATAAAGCTGAGCTTCAACCTTCTGCTCCAAATTACCATTTTAAAAAATGCAATAGGCTTTTCCGGCCTACTAAAGGTGTCTGTCTGTGTGCCCCTGCCTGGTGTTGTCCTCAACTAAATAAAGCTGAGCTTCAACCTTCTGCTCCAAATTACCATTTTAAAAAATGCAATAGGCTTTTCCGGCCTACTAAAGGTGTCTGTCTGTGTGCCCCTGCCTGGTGTTGTCCTCAACTAAATAAAGCTGAGCTTCAACCTTCCGGCTCTCATTAAGTGGTTTTTTAAAAAAAAAATGGTGGTTAGGGCCTACTAACGGCTTCTGCCCCTCCCTGGTGTTGCCCTCAACTAAATAAAGCTGAGCTTCAACCTTCTGCTCCAAATTACCATTTTAAAAAATGCAATAGGCTTTTCCGGCCTACTAAAGGTGTCTGTCTGTGTGCCCCTGCCTGGTGTTGCCCTCAACTAAATAAAGCTGAGCTTCAACCTTCTGCTCCAAATTACCATTTTAAAAAATGCAATAGGCTTTTCCGGCCTACTAAAGGTGTCTGTCTGTGTGCCCCTGCCTGGTGTTGTCCTCAACTAAATAAAGCTGAGCTTCAACCTTCTGCTCCAAATTACCATTTTAAAAAATGCAATAGGCTTTTCCGGCCTACTAAAGGTGTCTGTCTGTGTGCCCCTGCCTGGTGTTGTCCTCAACTAAATAAAGCTGAGCTTCAACCTTCTGCTCCAAATTACCATTTTAAAAAATGCAATAGGCTTTTCCGGCCTACTAAAGGTGTCTGTCTGTGTGCCCCTGCCTGGTGTTGCCCTCAACTAAATAAAGCTGAGCTTCAACCTTCTGCTCCAAATTACCATTTTAAAAAATGCAATAGGCTTTTCCGGCCTACTAAAGGTGTCTGTCTGTGTGCCCCTGCCTGGTGTTGTCCTCAACTAAATAAAGCTGAGCTTCAACCTTCTGCTCCAAATTACCATTTTAAAAAATGCAATAGGCTTTTCCGGCCTACTAAAGGTGTCTGTCTGTGTGCCCCTGCCTGGTGTTGTCCTCAACTAAATAAAGCTGAGCTTCAACCTTCTGCTCCAAATTACCATTTTAAAAAATGCAATAGGCTTTTCCGGCCTACTAAAGGTGTCTGTCTGTGTGCCCCTGCCTGGTGTTGCCCTCAACTAAATAAAGCTGAGCTTCAACCTTCTGCTCCAAATTACCATTTTAAAAAATGCAATAGGCTTTTCCGGCCTACTAAAGGTGTCTGTCTGTGTGCCCCTGCCTGGTGTTGCCCTCAACTAAATAAAGCTGAGCTTCAACCTTCTGCTCCAAATTACCATTTTAAAAAATGCAATAGGCTTTTCCGGCCTACTAAAGGTGTCTGTCTGTGTGCCCCTGCCTGGTGTTGTCCTCAACTAAATAAAGCTGAGCTTCAACCTTCTGCTCCAAATTACCATTTTAAAAAATGCAATAGGCTTTTCCGGCCTACTAAAGGTGTCTGTCTGTGTGCCCCTGCCTGGTGTTGTCCTCAACTAAATAAAGCTGAGCTTCAACCTTCTGCTCCAAATTACCATTTTAAAAAATGCAATAGGCTTTTCCGGCCTACTAAAGGTGTCTGTCTGTGTGCCCCTGCCTGGTGTTGCCCTCAACTAAATAAAGCTGAGCTTCAACCTTCTGCTCCAAATTACCATTTTAAAAAATGCAATAGGCTTTTCCGGCCTACTAAAGGTGTCTGTCTGTGTGCCCCTGCCTGGTGTTGTCCTCAACTAAATAAAGCTGAGCTTCAACCTTCTGCTCCAAATTACCATTTTAAAAAATGCAATAGTCTTTTCCGGCCTACTAAAGGTGTCTGTCTGTGTGCCCCTGCCTGGTGTTGTCCTCAACTAAATAAAGCTGAGCTTCAACCTTCTGCTCCAAATTACCATTTTAAAAAATGCAATAGGCTTTTCCGGCCTACTAAAGGTGTCTGTCTGTGTGCCCCTGCCTGGTGTTGCCCTCAACTAAATAAAGCTGAGCTTCAACCTTCTGCTCCAAATTACCATTTTAAAAAATGCAATAGGCTTTTCCGGCCTACTAAAGGTGTCTGCCCCTCCCTGGTGTTGTCCTCAACTGAACAAAGCTGAGCTTCCACATTCTGGCTTTCGCCCTATACTATCAGATATTAAACTGCATTTGGCCTACTAGTGTGGTTAGGCCCTTGAAACAGTGTCTGCTGCTCTTGGGTTTGCTACTCCACTGAACAAAGCAATGCCGCCTGTTTAGTCCTGTTACCAATTTTGAACTGCATTTAGCCTACTTTATTCTTTGGCCCTATATCTGTTTCCTCCTCATCCTGCCCATTGCCCAGCCACTGCTAAATGAGTCTGCTGGTACATTGACCTAGACCACTACATTCCCCTTGTACTCTACACAGCCAGAATCTGACCCTGCTGAAAGTAAGGTTCCCCTTCCCGCATGTTATACCACCTTACACAGGGACAAAGAGGAAGGTGCAGATGAAAGTGCAGGTTCCTTCATCAGGTGGGGGGGCATACTCGTTGGCGACGTCACTGGCACAGGGCCCCTCAGAGTACGCAAAAGTGTCGCTGCTGGTGGGAGGCGCCCCCGCCATGCAAACACACCGCCGTACTTTGAGGGGCCCTGTGCCAGTGCCAATGCGAACGAGTGGGCCCCCCCCTGCTTGCTCAGGATCACAGCACTTGCAACGTTTAAATACTTACCTTTCCCTGCAACACCGCCGTGACGTAGTCCGCATTTCCTGGGCCCACGAAAAACTTGAGCCAGCCCTACTCCCCCCACAACTTTCCCCCAATTCCCTATGCCCAACTATTATTATACAGTTAATTAAGATTGGCAAGCTTCAGAAACAAGAATGGATGTTTTTGGCATTAAAATGGGCACTGTAGGTGTTTTCCTGGCCTCCACTCACTGCCGACTATGCTTCCCCATTGACTTGCATTGGGTTTCGTGTTTCGGTCGATCCCCGACTTTTAGCGATAATCGGCCGACTGCACTCGACTCGACTCTGGACAAAATCGGGTTTCCCAAAACCCTACTCGATCTTAAAAAAATGAAAGTCGCTCAACCCTTGTGACCATAATATGGTAAGTTTCAAAGTAATTTTCGATCCAACATTCAAAAGGGGAAATGTGAAAACCTAGAACTTTAGGAAAGCTGATTTTAACAAATTAAGGGAAGAGCTTAATCATGTAGACAGAGATCATCTCATGATAACTGGGGATACCCACCATTAATGGGGTATGTTTAAGGATATACTACAAGAATACTGTAGAAAACATATACCCCCTGGCAATAAAATGTCCAGGAATAAAAAGAAGCCATTATGGATAAATAAGATAGAACAAAATCTTGAAGGCCAAGAATGCACAAGTTGCATTTCAGGTATAAAGATCTCAATAAGAAATGTAAAATAGAAATAAAGCTAGCAAAATTATCTACAGAGAAACAAATCGCCAGAGACATTAAAATAAATCCCCAAAATGTTTATAAATATATCAGTGCGAAAAAGAAAAAAACATTGTATTGGCCCCTTAACCCCTTAGTGACAGAGCCAATTTGGTACTTAATGACTGAGCCAATTTTTACAATTCTGACCAGTGTCACTTTAAGAGGTTATAACTCTGGAACGCTTTATCGGATCCCACTGATTCTGAGATTGTTTTTTCGTGACATGTTGTACATCAAGTTAGTGGTAACATCTCTTCGATATTACTTGCAATTATTTATGTAAAAAAAGGGAAATATGGCGAAAATTTTTAAAATTTTGCAATTTTCAAACTTTGTATTTTTATGCCCTTAAATCAGAGAGATATGTCACAAAAAATAGTTAATAAATAACATTTCTCACATGTCTACTTTACATCAGCACAATTTTGGAAACAATTTTTTTTTTGTTAGGGAGTTATAAGGGTTAAAAGTTGACCAGCAATTTCTCATTTTTACAACACCATGTTTTTTTTAGGGACCACATCACCTTTGAAGTGATTTTGAGGGGTCTATATGATAGAAAATAACCAAGTGTGACACCATTCTAAAAACTGCACCCCTCAAGCTGCTCAAAACCACATTCAAGAAGTTTATTAACCCTTTACGTACTTCACAGGAACTAAAACAATGTGGAAGAAAAAAATGAACATTTAACTTTTTTTTGCAAACATTTTACTTCAGAACCATTTTTTTTAATTTTCACAAGTGTAAAAACAGAAATTTAACCACAAATTTTGTTGTGCAATTTTTCCTGAGTACGCCGATACCCCATATGTGGAGGTAAACCACTGTTTGGGCGCACCGCAGAGCTTGGAAGTGAAGGAGCACCGTTGGACTGTTTCAATGCAGAATTGGCTGGAATTGAGATCGGACACCATGTCGCGTTTGGAGAGCCCCTAATGTGCCTAAACAGTGGAAACCACCCACAAGTGACACCATTTTGGAAACTAGACCCCCCAAGGAACTTATCTAGATGTGTGGTGAGCACTTTGAACCCCCAAGTGCTTCACAGAAGTTTATAACGTAGAGCCGTGAAAATAAAAAATCGCATTTGTTTTCACAAAAATGATTTTTTCGCCCACAAATTCTTATTTTCACAAGGGTAATAGGAGAAATTAGACCACAAAAGTTGTTGTGCAATTTCTCCTGAGTACGTCGATACCCCATATGTGGAGGTAAACCACTGTTTGGGCGCACCGCAGAGCTTGGAAGTGAAGGAGCACCGTTTGACTTTTTCAATGCAGAATTGGCTGGAATTGAGATCGGATGCCATGTCGCGTTTGGAGAGTCCCTGATGTGCCTAATCAGTGGAAACCCCCCACAAGTGATACCATTTTGGAAACTAGACCCCTTAAGGAACTTATCTAGATGTGTGGTGAGCACTTTGAACCCCCAAGTGCTTCACAGAAGTTTATAACGTAGAGCCGTGAAAATAAAAAATCTAATTTTTTCTACAAAAATGATCTTTTTGCCCCCAAATTTTTATTTTCACAAGGGTAACAGGAGAAATTAGACCACAAAAGTTGTTGTGCAATTTCACCTGAGTATGTCAATACCCCATATATGGGGGTAAACCACTGTTTGGGCGCACCGCAGAGCTTGGAAGAGAAGGAGTGTCGTTTTACTTTTTCAATGTAGAATTGGCTGGAATTGAGATCGGACGCCATGTCACGTTTGGAGAGCCGCTGATGTGCCTAAACAGTGGAGACCCCCCACATATGACACCATTTTCGAAACTAGACCCCTTAAGGAACTTATCTAGATGTGTGGTGAGCACTTTAAACCCCCAGGTGCTTCACAGAAGTTTATAACGTAGAGCCGTGAAAATAAAAAAATCACATTTTTTCTACAAAAATGATCTTTTTGCCTCCAAATTTTTATTTTACCAAGGGTAACAGGAGAAAATGGACCCCAGAGTGTTGTGAAATTGGATTCTGGGCTCCCCCGGTGGCCACTTGTGGAATTGAACTTGTGTGCATCATCCCCTCTGTTCACCTGCTCCTATCAGGATGTGGGAGTCGCTATATAACCTTGCTCCTCTGTCAGTTTCTTGCCGGTCACCAATGTAATCAGAAGCCTTCTGTGCTTGTTCCTGCTACTAGACTACTCCCAGCTAAGTTGGACTTTTGTCCTTGTGTGTTTTTGCATTTTGTTCCTGTTCACAGCTGCTGTTTCGTTACTGTGTCTGGAAAGCTCTTGTGATCGGAAATTGCCACTCTGGTGTTATGAGTTAATGCTAGAGTCTTAAAGGAATTTCTGGATGGTGTTTTGATAGGGTTTTCTGCTGACCATGAAAGTGTCCTTTCTGTCTTCCTGCTATCTAGAAAGCGGACCTCGATTTTGCTAAACCTATTTTCATACTACGTTTGTTATTTCATCTAAAATCACCGCCAATATATGTGGGGGCCTCTGTCTGCCTTTTGGGAAAATTTCTCTAGAGGTGAGCCAGGACTGTCTTTTCCTCTGCTAGGATTAGGTAGTTCTCCGGCTGGCGCTGGGCATCTAGGGTTAAAAAACGTAGACATGCTACCCGGCCACTTCTAGTTGTGCGGCAGGTTTAGTTCATGGTCAGTATAGTTTCCATCTTCCAAGAGCTAGTTCTCATATATGCTGGGCTATGTTCTCTCGCCATTGAGAATCATGACAGTTTGACCGGCCCAAAAAAGGGTTAAATTACTGGCTGAGAAAGGAGAGAAAAAAGAAGTCTGCTACAATTTTTTTTTTTTTTTTTTTTTCCTCTAGTTCTGAGTGTGCTCTTAATTGAATCACTTGCTAGTCTGCCTATACTGCAGCCTTCCTCTCTTTCTCTCCTTCTAATCCTTGAATGGCTCTGTGTTCACCTGTTTCAAATGGATCTTCAGAGTGTAGCTACAGGTTTGAATAATCTCGCCACAAAGGTACAAAATTTGCAAGATTTTGTTGTTCATGCACCTATGTCTGAGCCTAGAATTCCTTTGCCTGAATTCTTCTCGGGGAATAGATCTCACTTTCAAAATTTTAAATATAATTGCAAATTGTTTTTGTCCCTGAAGTCTCGCTCTGCCGGAGACCCTGCACAGCAGGTCAGGATTGTAATTTCCTTGCTCCGGGGCGACCCTCAAGACTGGGCTTTTGCATTGGCACCAGGGGATCCTGCGTTGCTCAATGTGGATGCGTTTTTTCTGGCCTTGGGGTTGCTTTATGAGGAACCTCATTTAGAGCTTCAGGCGGAAAAGGCCTTGATGTCCTTGTCTCAGGGGCAAGATGAAGCTGAAATATACTGCCAAAAATTCCGCAAATGGTCTGTGCTTACTCAGTGGAATGAGTGCGCCCTGGCGGCGATTTTCAGAGAAGGTCTCTCTGATGCCATTAAGGATGTTATGGTGGGGTTCCCTGTGCCTGCGAGTCTGAATGAGTCCATGACGATGGCTATTCAGATCCATAGGCGTCTGCGGGAGCGCAAACCTGTGCACCATTTGGCGGTGTCTACTGAGAAAACGCCAGAAAATATGCAATGTGATAGAATTCTGTCCAGAAGCGAGCGGCAGAATTTGAGACGAAAAAATGGGTTGTGCTTCTATTGTGATTCAACTCATGTTATATCAGCATGCTTTAAGCGTACTAAGAAGCCTGACAAGTCTGTTTCAATTAGCACTTTACAGTCTAAGTTTATTCTATCTGTGACCCTGATTTGTTCTTTGTCATCTATTACCGCGGACGCCTATGTCGACTCTGGCGCTGCTTTGAGTCTTATGGATTGGTCCTTTGCCAAACGCTGTGGGTATGATTTGGAGCCACTGGAGGCTCCGATACCTCTGAAAGGGATTGACTCCACCCCATTGGCTAGTAATAAGCCACAATACTGGACACAAGTGACTATGCGTGTTAGTCCGGATCACCAGGAGGTTATTCGCTTTCTGGTGCTGTATAATCTACATGATGTTTTGGTGCTGGGATTGCCATGGCTGCAATCTCATAACCCAGTCCTCGACTGGAGAGCTATGTCTGTGTTAAGCTGGGGATGTAAAGGAACTCATGGGGACGTACCTTTGGTTTCCATTTCATCATCTATTCCCTCTGAGATTCCTGAATTCTTGTCTGACTTTCGTGACGTTTTTGAAGAACCCAAGGTTGGTTCACTACCTCCGCACCGGGAGTGCGATTGTGCCATAGACTTGATTCCGGGTAGTAAATACCCTAAGGGTCGTTTATTTAATCTGTCTGTGCCTGAACACGCTGCTATGCGAGAATATATAAAGGAGTCCTTGGAAAAGGGACATATTCGTCCTTCGTCATCTCCCTTAGGAGCCGGTTTTTTCTTTGTGTCTAAGAAAGACGGCTCTTTGAGGCCGTGTATTGATTATCGACTTTTGAATAAAATCACGGTTAAATATCAATATCCGTTACCACTGCTTACTGATTTGTTTGCTCGTATAAAGGGGGCCAAGTGGTTCTCTAAGATTGATCTCCGTGGGGCGTATAATTTGGTGCGAATCAAGCAGGGGGATGAGTGGAAAACCGCATTTAATACGCCCGAGGGCCATTTTGAGTATTTGGTGATGCCTTTTGGTCTTTCAAATGCTCCTTCAGTCTTCCAGTCCTTTATGCATGACATTTTCCGCGATTATTTGGATAAATTTATGATTGTGTATCTGGATGATATTCTGATTTTTTCGGATGACTGGGACTCTCATGTCCAGCAGGTCAGGAGGGTTTTTCAGGTTTTGCGGTCTAATTCCTTGTGTGTGAAGGGTTCTAAGTGTGTTTTTGGGGTTCAAAAGATTTCTTTCTTGGGATACATTTTTTCCCCCTCTTCCATCGAGATGGATCCTGTCAAGGTTCAGGCTATTGGTGATTGGACGCAACCCTCTTCTCTTAAGAGTCTTCAGAAATTTTTGGGCTTTGCTAACTTTTATCGTCGATTTATTGCTGGTTTTTCTGATGTTGTAAAACCATTGACTGATTTGACTAAGAAGGGTGCTGATGTTGCTGATTGGTCCCCTGCTGCTGTGGAGGCCTTTCGGGAGCTCAAGCGCCGCTTTTCTTCCGCCCCAGTGTTGCGTCAGCCTGATGTTGCTCTTCCTTTTCAGGTTGAGGTCGACGCTTCTGAAATCGGAGCTGGGGCGGTGTTGTCGCAGAGAAGTTCCGACTGCTCCGTGATGAGACCTTGTGCTTTTTTTTCCCGTAAATTTTCGCCCGCCGAGCGGAATTATGATATTGGGAATCGGGAGCTTTTGGCCATGAAGTGGGCTTTTGAGGAGTGGCGTCACTGGCTTGAGGGGGCCAGACATCAGGTGGTGGTATTGACTGACCACAAAAATTTAATTTACCTTGAGTCTGCCAGGCGCCTGAATCCTAGACAGGCGCGCTGGTCGTTGTTTTTCTCTCGGTTTAATTTTGTGGTGTCGTACCTACCGGGTTCTAAGAATGTTAAGGCGGATGCCCTTTCTAGGAGTTTTGAGCCTGACTCCCCTGGTAATTCTGAGCCCACAGGTATCCTTAAAGATGGAGTGATATTGTCTGCCGTTTCTCCAGACCTGCGGCGGGCCTTGCAGGAGTTTCAGGCGGATAGACCTGATCGTTGCCCACCTGGTAGACTGTTTGTTCCTGATGATTGGACCACTAGAGTCATCTCTGAGGTTCATTCTTCTGCGTTGGCAGGTCATCCTGGAATCTTTGGTACCAGGGATTTGGTGGCAAGGTCCTTCTGGTGGCCTTCCCTGTCACGAGATGTGCGAGGCTTTGTGCAGTCTTGTGACGTTTGTGCTCGGGCCAAGCCTTGTTGTTCTCGGGCTAGTGGATTGTTGTTGCCCTTGCCTATCCCGAAGAGGCCTTGGACGCACATCTCGATGGATTTTATTTCGGATCTGCCTGTTTCTCAGAAGATGTCTGTCATCTGGGTGGTGTGTGACCGTTTCTCTAAGATGGTCCATCTGGTTCCCTTGCCTAAGTTGCCTTCTTCTTCCGAGTTGGTTCCTCTGTTTTTTCAAAATGTTGTTCGTTTGCATGGTATTCCTGAGAATATCGTTTCTGACAGAGGGACACAATTCGTGTCTAGATTTTGGCGGGCATTCTGTGCTAGGATGGGCATAGATTTGTCTTTTTCATCTGCTTTCCATCCTCAGACTAATGGCCAGACCGAGCGGACTAATCAGACCTTGGAGACATATTTGAGGTGTTTTGTGTCTGCGGATCAGGATGATTGGGTTGCTTTTTTGCCTTTGGCGGAGTTCGCCCTCAATAATCGGGCCAGCTCTGCCACCTTGGTGTCCCCGTTTTTCTGTAATTTGGGGTTTCATCCTCGATTTTCCTCCGGTCAAGTGGAATCTTCGGATTGTCCTGGAGTGGATGCTGTGGTGGAGAGGTTGCATCAGATTTGGGGGCAGGTGGTGGACAATTTGAAGTTGTCCCAGGAGAAGACTCAGCTTTTTGCCAACCGCCGTCGTCGTGTTGGTCCTCGGCTTTGTGTTGGGGACTTGGTGTGGTTGTCTTCTCGTTTTGTCCCTATGAGGGTTTCTTCTCCTAAGTTTAAACCTCGGTTCATCGGCCCGTACAAGATATTGGAGATTCTTAACCCTGTGTCCTTCCGTTTGGACCTCCCTGCATCCTTTTCGATTCATAATGTTTTTCATCGGTCATTGTTGCGCAGGTATGAGGTACCGGTTGTGCCTTCCGTTGAGCCTCCTGCTCCGGTATTGGTTGAGGGTGAGTTGGAGTACGTTGTGGAAAAGATCTTAGACTCTCGTGTTTCCAGACGGAGACTCCAGTATCTGGTCAAATGGAAGGGATACGGTCAGGAGGATAATTCTTGGGTCACTGCCTCTGATGTTCATGCCTCCGATCTTGTCCGTGCCTTTCATAGGGCTCATCCTGATCGCCCTGGTGGTTCTGGTGAGGGTTCGGTGCCCCCTCCTGGAGGGGGGGGTACTGTTGTGAAATTGGATTCTGGGCTCCCCCGGTGGCCACTTGTGGAATTGAACTTGTGTGCATCATCCCCTCTGTTCACCTGCTCCTATCAGGATGTGGGAGTCGCTATATAACCTTGCTCCTCTGTCAGTTTCTTGCCGGTCACCAATGTAATCAGTAGCCTTCTGTGCTTGTTCCTGCTACTAGACTACTCCCAGCTAAGTTGGACTTTTGTCCTTGTGTGTTTTTGCATTTTGTTCCTGTTCACAGCTGCTGTTTCGTTACTGTGTCTGGAAAGCTCTTGTGATCGGAAATTGCCACTCTGGTGTTATGAGTTAATGCTAGAGTCTTAAAGGAATTTCTGGATGGTGTTTTGATAGGGTTTTCTGCTGACCATGAAAGTGTCCTTTCTGTCTTCCTGCTATCTAGAAAGCGGACCTCGATTTTGCTAAACCTATTTTCATACTACGTTTGTTATTTCATCTAAAATCACCGCCAATATATGTGGGGGCCTCTGTCTGCCTTTTGGGAAAATTTCTCTAGAGGTGAGCCAGGACTGTCTTTTCCTCTGCTAGGATTAGGTAGTTCTCCGGCTGGCGCTGGGCATCTAGGGTTAAAAAACGTAGGCATGCTACCCGGCCACTTCTAGTTGTGCGGCAGGTTTAGTTCATGGTCAGTATAGTTTCCATCTTCCAAGAGCTAGTTCTCATATATGCTGGGCTATGTTCTCTCGCCATTGAGAATCATGACACCAGAGGTTGTTGTACAATTTGTCTTGAGTACGCTGACACTCCATATGTGGGGGTAAACCACTGTTTGGGCGCATGGCTGAGCTCGGAAGCAAAGGAGCGCCATTTGACTTTTCAATGCAAAATTGACTGGAATTGAGATCGGACGCCATGTCGCGTTTGGAGAGCCCCTGATGTGCCTAAACAGTAGAAACCCCCCAAAAGTGACCCCATTTTGGAAACTAGACCCCCCATGGAACTTATCTAGATGTGTAGTGAGAACTTTGAATGCCCAAGTGCATCACATAAGTTTATAATGCAGAGTCGTGAAAATAAAAAATATATATTTTTTAACAATAAAGATTTTTTAGCCCCCAAGTTTTTATTTTCACAAGGGTAACAAGAGAAATTAGACCCCAAAAGTTGTTGTCCAATTTGTCCTGAGTATGCTGGTACCCCATATGTGGAGGTAAACCACTGTTTGGGCGCACGGCAGAGCTCGGAAGGGAAGGAGCGCCATTTTGGAATGCAGACTTTGATAGAATTGTCTGCGGGCGTTATGTTGCGTTTGCAGACCCCTAATGTACCTAAACAGTAGAAACCCCCAACAAGTGACCCCATTTTGGAAAATAGACCCCCCAAGGAACTTATCTAGATATGTGGTGAGAACTTTGAATGCCCAAGTGCTTCACAGAAGTTTATAATGCAGAGTAGTGAAAATAAAAAATATTTTTTTTCCCACAAAAAAGATTTTTTTAGCCCCCAAATTTTTATTTTCACAAGGGTAACAAGAGAAATTGGACCCCAAAAGTTGTTGTCAATTTGTCCTGAGTATGCTGGTACCCCATATGTGGGGGTAAACCACTGTTTGGGCGCACGGCAGAGCTCGGAAGGGAAGGAGCGCCATTTTGGAATGCAGACTTTGATAGAATTGTCTGCGGGCGTTATGTTGCGTTTGCAGACCCCCTAATGTACCTAAACAGTAGAAACCCCCAACAAGTGACCCCATTTTGGAAAATAGACCCCCCAAGGAACTTATCTAGATATGTGGTGAGAACTTTGAATGCCCAAGTGCTTCACAGAAGTTTATAATGCAGAGTAGTGAAAATAAAAAATATAGTTTTTTTTCCCACAAAAAAGATTTTTTTAGCCTCCAAATTTTTATTTTCACAAAGGTAACAAGAGAAATTGGATGCCAATATTTGTTCTCCAATTTGTCCTGAGTATTCTGGTACCCCATATGTGGGGGTAAACCACTGTTTTGGCACACGGCAGAGATCGGAAGAGAAGGAGCGCCATTTTGGAATTCAGACTTTGATAGAATTGTCTGTGGGTGTTATGTTGCGTTTGCAGAGCCCCTGATGTGCCTAAACAGTAGAAACCCCCACAAGTGACCAAATTTTGGAAACTAGACCCCCTAAGGAACTTATCTAGATATGTGGTGAGAACTTTGAAAGCTCAAGTGCTTCACAGAAGTTTATAATGCAGAGTAGTGAAAATAAAAAAATATTTTTTTTTCCAACAAAAAAGATTTTTAGCCCCCAAGTTTTTATTTTCACAAGGGTAACAGGAGAAATTGGACCCCAAAAGTTGTTGTCCAATTTATCCCGAGTACGCTGATGCCCCATATGTGGGGGTAAACCACTGTTTGGGCGCACGGCAGAGCTCAGAAGGGAGGGAGTACCATTTGACTTTTTTAGCGCAAAATTGGCTGTCGTGTTTGGAGACCCCCTGATGTACCTAAACAGTGGAAACCCCCAAATTATAACTCCAACCCTAACTCCAACACACCCCTAACCCTAATCTCAACCCGATCCATAATCCTAATCACAACCCTAACGATAATCACAACCCTAACCCCAAAACAGCCCTAATCTCAACCCTAACCATAACCCTAATCAAAACCCTAAATCCAACACACCCCTAACCCTAATCCCAACCCTAACCCTAATCCTAACCCTAATCCCAACTCTAACCCTAACTTTAGCCCCAACCCTAACTTTAGCCCCAACCCTAACCATAACTTTAGCCCCCGTCGTCAAAAAAAAAGTTCAATGTAACCTTTTGTTTGTACGTCGCGTCCGCCATTTCCGCGCATGCGTGGCCGTAACTCTGCCCCCTCCTCCCCAGGACATAGACTGGGCAGCGGATGCGTTGAAAAACTGCATCCGCTGCCCACGTTGTGCACAATTTTCACAACGTGCGTCGGTACGTCGGGCCGACGCATTGCGACCGCCCCGTACCGACGCAAGTGTGAAAGAAGCCTAAGGCTACTTTCACACTAGCGTCGTACTCGGCCCATCGCAGTGTGTCGGGCCGACGTACCGACGCTAGCGTTGTAAGCGCTGCACAACGGGTGCAGCGGATGCTGTTTTTTCAACGCATCCGCTGCCCCATTGTGAGGTGCGGGGAGGCGGGGGCGGAGTTCCGGCCACGCATGCGCGGTCGGAAATGGCGGGCACGTCGCACAAAAAAGTTACATGTAGTTTTTTTTGTGCTGACGGTCCGCTAAAGCACGTCGCATCTGTCGCACGACGGATGCGACATGTGGCAATCCGTCGCAATGCGTCGCTAATGCAAGCCAATGGAGAAAAAAACGCATCCTGCAAGCACTTTTGCAGGATGCGTTTTTTCTCCAACGACGCATTGCGACGGAAGCCAAAAAACGCTAGTGTGAAAGTAGCCTAACCCTAGCCCTAACCCTAACCCTAAATTTAGCCCCAACCCTAACCCTAACTCTAACCCTAACCCTAACTCTAACCCTAACCCTAACTCTAACCCTAACCCTAACTCTAACCCTAACCCTAACTCTAACCCTAACTCTAACCCTAACCCTAACTCTAACCCTAACTCTAACCCTAACTCTAACCCTAACCCTAACCCTAATTTTAGCCCCAACTCGTCTTCTCCTGCCGGCCGGCAGATGGCAGCAGATGGCGGGCGCACTGCGCATGCGCCCGCCATGATGGAAAAGCCGGCTGGCAGGAGAAGACAGAAGAGGACCCAGGGACACCGGGTGAGTATGTTAGGGTCCCCGAATCCCCCTATTTCTCTGTCCTCTGATGTGCGATCACATCAGAGGACAGAGAAATAACTGATCACTTTTTTTTTTTTTTTTTTGCGGTCGCCGGTAAACTGTTAATTACGGCGATCGCAAAGCAGGGGTCGGTGCAAACCGACCCCGATCATGTTCTTTGGGGTCTTGGCTACCACCGGCAGCCGAGACCCCAAAGATCTTCCGGGCGGCGGGCGTACTGCGCGTGCGCCCGCCATTTTTTCCCGGAAAAAAGATGGCGGCGCCCATCGGGAGCCACGAGGAGCACCGGGGGAGGTGGGTAAGTATTGGGGGGCTATTGGGGGCCATCGGGGACCACATTTCTCTGTCCTCCGATGTGCGATCACATCGGAGGACAGAGAAATTAAATGGCAAATCGCGTTTTGTTTTTTTTTGTTGCGACCGCCGGTAAACGGTTAATTACCGGCGATCGCAACTCGGGGGTCGGTAAAAAACCCCCGAATCATGTTCTCTGGGGTCTCGTCTACCCTCGGCAACCGAGACCCCAGAGAAAATCCGACTCTGGGGGGCGCTATTCACTTTTTCCACAGCGCCGTTAATTAACGGCGCTGTGGTTTAAGTACCCTTAGCGGCCGCCGTTAAAAGGCGTATCGGCGGTCGTTAAGGGGTTAAAAGACTATAATAACAAGATAATTATATAGAACAAAGAAAAGGCTGAGGTATTAAACAGGCACTTTTCATCTGTGTTCGCCAATTAACTATGTTCCAGGTATCTTTCAACTTTCAAAAAATCAAAGTTCATCCCCTGATAATAACTAATTTAACCCCTTTTCGACCTTAGACGTACCTATTATGTCTTGGTCGAGTGGTATTTACTGACCTTATAAGTACTGGTTACATCATGGCCAAAATATTGCATGGCGACCTCAGTCATGGTGATCGCAAAGTGCTTGCACAATATTGTAGCATCATACATGGAGTCACCCTGGGGGATGTTGCCGCCTCTCCGCAACTATGATTTCTGTGATTGGCTATTCCATTTTGAACAGACAATCATATCGTTTTCAGTGTTTAGGCAATCAGATTGCCTGAAACACTGATGTCCAGCCTATTATCATAGCCTGGAGTCTAGCAATGCTGGCATCACGAGGACAAGCTCTGATTGGTGCGATCGATGATGATGTAGATCACACTAATCAGCACACAGATGTGTTCTGACCCCACAATGATCGCTCTGAACTTCCTCATTCCAGCTCAAGGATGGTACAGAGCAGTCACTGTCTCGCTGTTTGGCCTTGTGGTGCCACAGATTTTTCAAGTCTGTGGCATTACTGCTGGTGCTCCTGCTGCTGCTGAAGAAAGAAGAGTTCCTGATCTTTCGCTGATTCTTTACAAATCTTTATAAATCCACCCCAATCTCCATCTCAACTTCTTTTTCCCAATCTTCCTCCCCTTCCTACTCCCCCTTCTGCCGCTGAGCGCTGATCAGTACTTGATCGCTCAATATTTGACAGTTTTTTCTCTTCTTGTGCATCCTGAAACCGCCGAGGGCTCATCAGTAATGTAAATCAATGCTCAATATCCATGGTCGCTATTTTCCATGACTTTTTATGTTCCTATTTTTCTCCCCCCTCTTTGCACCACCTCTGTGTGCATCCTGCAGCCACTGAGCACTGATCAGTGACACAAAACACTGATCCATGCTTGCTGCTTTCCTTGACTTTTTTCCAAACTATTTTTTCCTCCCTGGTGAAGAAGGTCCGAACACCTTTGAAACGCGTTGGTGATTTGCTCCTCTGAGCTTCCGTTCCCCAGCTCTCAGCTCCCATCTCTCAATGATGTCACCGAGATCACTACCCCTTCAAACTCCGTTACTGCCTGGCGGCGTCTCTCGGCCGAAGCCCGCCACCTGCCCTGACTATTGGTGAATGTGGAGGTGTTTTCCAAAAGGGGGGGATGCTCCCTGGATCTCATCCTCCCTCCACCACACTAACCCCTCGGAGGAGTACACGGAGTTGGTGGCAGCGCATTTCACGGAGCAGTTGACCAACGTGTGCTCTTGCTTTCCCTGACACTTAGCAGACAGCACGTCCAGCGTCTCCATGTGCATATCTGCTTTTTCTTGCACACTTGCTGCCCTGCAGTCCAGGCACAACACCTGTGTCTCAGCATATTTAACAGGACCTATGGAGGAGTACACCAACTTGTGGCAGCAGGGGATCCACGTGTGTATCTGCTCTCCTCGACCTTATGAGACATCGTGTCCAGTGTCTCTACGAGCATATCTGCTTTTCCTGCTTCCTTGCTGCCCTACAGTCTGACCACAGCACCTGCATCTCAACAATTTAAAGTAAGACCTAATACTTCTTATATTATCTGATATTAACACCTGCATGTGGGTTGGTAATCTAGTAGTGTTCTAATATTGGGGGTACAGCCATATATTATTAATATATACCTGTGCATCTAATTGGTGATTATCAGCCATTTCATCAGCACATTTATTAGTATATATATCTGTAGCGCCCCCACTGCCGCAGGGCCGAGGGGTACCCGGTACCGGGCCTCTGAGTCTCTGTCCTGGGGTTGTCACGGTGGCTATACCCGGTCCGTGACCCTGCTGAGGGGCGTACAGTAATAGAAGTGGATGGTGGTAGTGGTGGTAGTGGTGCGGTGCAGTAAATAACGAGGACACCAGGTTGCAGTCTCTTTACCTCTTTACTGAAGGTCTCAAAGTCCTCAATCCGGAATACGGTTAACCAGGCTGCGCAAGTCCGGCCGGTCCGATGGCACCTCCAGAGTTCCCTTTGCAGGTGGAAATCTGTGCCTTCCTACAAGCGCTATGTGTTGTGGTCCTCCCCTGCTGAGCTTACGGGATAGTCCCCACAACTGTTGTGTCTGTTTCTCGTGTTCCCTCACAACTCGATTAGATGATCTTCTGCTAATCCTCCGTCCCTCCCTGGTGTTATGGTTGGGACGCACCCGTATGACGGGTAGGCTCGGAGCTCTTCCGGGACCCTAGAGTCGCCCCTCTCCAAAGGTTGCCCCCTATGTCTGCGTAGGTGATTTAGGTGAGACAGCCCGCCTGTGACTGACTGTCCTGCCGTTGGTTTGAAGTATGGCTTAGAGCTCTGTACCTCCTTGGCGTTCCGGCCGCCGGTTGTTTGCGCCTCAGTAGGATGTTGCCTCGATCTTACAGCACGACTCCTACTGGTATTCTCCTTCTTGCTTTGATCTCGTTTCTCACTCAGCACAATAAATCTCGCTTCTTGTCCTTTCTTAGGGCACCGCCGCTATGAAGTGCAGGCGCGGTCCTGTAGCTTTCTCTCTGTTTGCCAGGCCTCCGTCAGGATCCCACCCCTGACAGGGACCCTACCGAATCTTCCCCTACAACACTCTCTGCCACAAGGTGTTGCCTGGTTCCAACCCAGTCAGCGTTCTCCCTAACTTCCTGCCTAACCCCCAGTTTTACCAGACTGTGAGGAGTGGCCTAATGAATAGTACCCTTAGCTCCCCCTGGAGGCCAGACTGTGAAATGTATTGGTGTCTGTGATACCTGGTCAGATGAACTCCTTCAGTGCCATCAGACGTACCATAGCCCCCCTTAGCGGCGGAGCCACAGTACTGCAACGACCAGGACTCTGGGGCGCTGCATATCCGTATCTGTACTCGGGCCAAATATACATATATAAAAAAAAATTCTTATTTTGAATCCCTTACTAATATTATCTGATATTAGTACACAACCATATGTTGATTAAGAGCACACCAACATTAATTGTATAGGTTGAGTCTTTCAGTTCATACAATTTTGATGAGGCGCTACTACTTATTGTATCTTTCTTATTCTTGCAGTATTATAGGTAATCTAATTGCATTAGCTCCAGCCCAGTGTCTTTTTCTTTCTTTGCGTCCTACAGCTGCTGATCAGACGCACACCACTGATTTGTCATTTACTACAGTATTTTTTTCCAAATTGAGTTAGTGTCAGATAGTAAAGAGTAAAAAGAAAATTAAAAAAAATAATTTAGATTAGTTGACAGGATTAGATTAGGACAATAAAAATATACTATAGTACTCATCATTATTTCTAACTAAATTGAGTTAGGGTTAGAGTCAGCGTGGGAAAAATAATCAGATCTGTGCGTCCATCCTACAGCCCTAGAGCTCTGATCACTGACGCACATCAGTGATTAACCTCCGGTTTTTGGGTTTTTTTTGCGAAAAAAGAATTTAAAAAATTATTCAGATTAGGGACAGTAAATATATAACGTAGTAATCATCATCTACTATAATAATTTTTACTGAATAGAGTTAGGGTTAGAGTCAATGTGGAAAAAAAAAAATCAGATCCGCGCTTCCATCCTACGGCCGTCGAGTGCCGTTCACTGACGCACATGAGTGCTCAAGCTCCAGTTGTTGTTTTTTTTGTGTGTGAAGAAAAATATAAAAATTATTTAGATTAGAGGGCAGTAAAAATATATCATAGTAGGGTTAGTGGCAGTGTGAAAAATGGTCACCCCCCGAAAACTATGAGCCACAGGTTCCTGATTTTGTGGCACAATCAGTAATCCAATTTGACACCACCAGCCTCACAGAAATAGACTTTTTCAAACTCTTTTTTTCTAACTCTTTTTTTCTGAGGATTGTGCAAACCTCATGGTGGCCAAGATAAATTTGTATCCCAGTTATTTTTGGCACAAAACCACCCTTCATCATTTTCTAACTGGACCCCTGTAGACGCAGTAGAAATTATGACGTTTTGGGGCCTGATTCTTCACATGGAGTTAGTTAAAAAGCTAGAACGTCGCCAATATTGGCATGTTGATGTTTTATACAACACTACAGTGTTCCGCATGGCCATGACCAAGGCCATCCACAAATTTTTGCATTACAGTGATAATGCACAATATCCTCCCTGAGATTATTCCAACTTTGACCAACTTTTCAACATTTGGCAGCTCATTGATCACAACAGCAATAAGTTTGCTGAGGTGTACGTGCCCCAAAGGGACATCTGCATGGATGAATCCCTAATACATTTGAAGGGAAAGCTCAAATTCTGACAATACCTGTTTAGTAAGAGGTGAAGGTATGAAATTAAGGTCTATGAACTGTGCAAGAGTACCTCAAATGTGCACCAGCAAGTTTAGAGTTTATGAAGGGAAGGACACCCAGATCCAACACCCTTTATGCCCCCCTGTCCAGGGAGTGAGTGAGAAAATTGTGTGGGATTTGGGTCACCCACTGCTGGATCAAGGTTATCACCTCTATGTAGATAACTTTTATATCAGCATCCCACTCTTCAAGTCCCTCTCTGCGCGAGCTACTACAGCCTGCAAAAATCAGAAATGCCTCCCTAACATGCTAATTGGACAGTTGCTCAGAAAGGGTGAAAGCAAAGACCAATGTAGTGACAACATGCTGGTAGTCAAGGACAAGAAGGATGTCTTTTTCCTGACTACAATACATGGTGGTGGCAGCACCCACACCACTTCACAAGGTACCTCTGCTCAGGTCACGGAACCAGACAGTGTACTGGGGTATAACAAGAACAAGCGTTGAGTTGATCTCTCTGATCAAGTCCTCCAGCCATGCAGTGCCATGAAATAAGCCAGGGTGTCGTACAAGAAGCTGGCCATGCCCATTGAACACCTTATTGCTATCTGTTAGAATCTGTTTTGTTTTTGACCACCCGACATCTTGTTGTGGTTTTCTGGCTACTGGTCTTTTTCCCCTGTCAATCCATGCTGGACGTCAGTGTTAATCCGCTAGAGTTCTGGCTAGGTGCTTTGATAGCTTTCTGTGTTTGATATTGTGCAGTTCTGGGATCTCTGGTTCTGCTATCCTTAGTTTCTGTTGGTTTCTGCAGCCGTCTCTGTGTTTTCTATTAGGAGGTGACCTGTTTTTTATACCAAGTACTTAGATCTTTTAGGGACTTCCTCCCCCCTATCTATAGGTCTTCTCTGAGGTTAACCTAGGATCGTCGGTGGGTCTATTCGCAAGGAATGGGTCGCCCACTCCATCGTAGGGTATTAGCCTAGTCTCAGTGCAGGGTCAGTTTTCCCCCTTCTATCCTAGTTCTGTGTTGCAGTTCCGTAAGGCTATGTGCACACTTTGCGGGTTTTCCCGCGGATCCGCTGCGATTTTGATGCTGCGGGTCCGCAGCAGTTTCCATAGCGTTTACAGTTACATGTAAACCCTATGGAAACCGCAAACCGCTGTGCACATGCTGCGGGAAAAACCGCGCAGAAACGCAGCGGTTTACAACCCGCAGCATGTCACTTCTTTGTGCAGAATCGCTGCGATTCTGCACACATAGAAATGCATTGATCCGCTTACTTCCCGCATGGGGCTGTGCCCACGTTGCGGGAAGTAAGCGGATAATGTGCAGGTGGTACCCGGGATGGAGGAGAGGAGACTCTCCTCCAGGCCCTGGGAACCATATTTGTGTGTAAAAAAAAAGAATTAAAATAAAAAATCATGTTATACTCACCTTTCAGCGCTGCACGCGGCCGGCCGGTCAGAGTTGCTGTGCGAACAGGACCTGCGGTGACGTCGCGGTCACATGACCATGACGTCATGAAGGGTCCTTCTTGCACATCATCTTTGGAACCGGACCACCGGGTGCAGCGCCGAGGAGATCGAGACGTCAGAGGGTGAGTATATAAACTTTTTTTTTTAATTTTAACATTACTATTGATGCTGCATATGCAGCATCAATAGTATAGGCGGAAACCCGCAGCGGAAACCGCGGAACAAACCTCGATAAATCTGCAGGGATAACCGCAGTGGTTTTGCCCTGCAGATTTATCAAATCCGCTGCGGGAGAACCCGCAGAGGTCACCCGCAAAGTGTGCACATAGCCTAACAGTTTGTCCAGCCACACACATATAAAGAAAAAAAAAATCCTCTCCCAGATTCCTTCAATATGTGCAGCATCCAGGAACTTGCAAGGGTCAACTTCGGAAGCAGCCTACCTGCAACACCACATGAGTAATTACTTTGGAGCATGCTCTGAAGAACCTAAGGTAGGATTACCTGAGTTTTTTTCTGGTAAACGGCAGGAATTTTTTACATTTAAAAATGCATGTTTACTATATTTTCGGCTTAGACCCGGATCCTCAGGGAGTGAATTACAGCATGTGGGGATTATTATGTCTTTATTGCGAAGTGAACCCCAAATCTGGGCATTTTCATTACATCCTGATGATCCTTGTTTGACATCAGTAGAAACATTTTTTTCTGCGCTCTGGGGTTGATGATCCTGATCGGGTCACATCAGCTGAGGCAGAGCTCAGATGGCTTAAACAGGGTTCTGTTGATGCTGAGAGGTATTGCACCCTGTTCAGACGATGGTCTGCAGAGGTCAGCTGGAATGACCCAGTGCTCAAGAGTCAGTTTTTAACAGGTTTCAGTGAAAGAGTTAAAGATTTGCTCACTGCATATCCTGCACCTGATACTTTGGAAACTGCTATGCAGTTAGCTATCTGTGTGGATAGAAGATTGAGAGGCAGACAGATGGGACCAAGCCATTTCTGGTAGAGGTTGATGCCTCTTCAGTAGGTGTGAGGGCAGTTCTGTCACAGGAGGGAGAGGATGGGGTGCATCCCTGTGCTTTCTTTTCTAAAAATTTTTTGGAAGTGCATTTGAACAGCAAGGTGGATTGCTGTTGAGGGGAAATAGAGAAAAAAAAATCTATAAATCTTCAGCATAGTGAGTGTGAGCGAGCTGAGTGTGACCTGAGCGTAAGTGTGAACGGCGGTAAGTGTGACTTGTGATTCAGTGACTTTGGAATCAGGGAGTTTCCAAGGGAGGAATTGCTGTCTGTTTTTTATTAATACTTTGTATTTATTTTTTATTTAACGTTTATGTGTGGTGCAATCCCCATTAGGAAATGTGCTCCACTATTGTTAATGCCATCCAGTGCACATCTTACCACATGTATGCAATCCTTGATCAGCCGGTCGAGGGTGCATACTGCTGTGCGAGATGTGAGCACGTTGAGCATTTGGAAGCCCAGATTCTGGATCTAAATGTGCAGCTGGCAACACTGAGATCCATTGACAACATAGAAAGGAGTCTTCTGCTCACTGAGCAGACGCTCAATGGGATAGATGAGGGGGGGATGGTAGGATGGAGCTGCAGGACAGTGAAATAGCAAGCTGGGTGACATTTAGGAAGCGGGGTAGAGGGAAGAGTGCCAGGGAGGCTAGTCCTGATCTGGCACACCCTAACAAGTTTGCTAAGTTGTCAGATGAGGGGGATGCCAGTACAGGGGTAGCATTGCTGCAGCCAGGCATTTCCTCTGAAAGCCGGAGGAGTGACTGCTCCAGTAAGGAGGGAAATAGGAGAGCAGGGCAGGCCAGACAGGTACTGGTAGTGGGGGACTCAATTATTAGGGGAACAGATAGGGAAATCTGTCACAAAGACAGGGATCATCGAACGGTGTGCTGCCTACCTGGCGCTCGAGTCCGAAACATCGCTGATCGGGTGGACAGATTACTGGGAGGGGCTGGTGAGAACCCAGCGGTCATGGTGCACATTGGCACAAATTACAAAGTTAGAGGTAGGTGGAAGGTCCTTAAAGATGATTTCAGGGAATTAGGCTGCAAGCTGAAAGCAAGGACCTCTAACGTGGTATTTTCCGAAATACTGCCTGTACCACGTGCCACGCCAGAGAGGCAACGGGAGATTAGGGAGGTTAATAAGTGGCTCAAGAATTGGTGTAGGAAGGAGGGATTTGGGTTCCTGCAGAACTGGGCCGACTTCTCAGTTGGCTACAGGCTCTACGCTGGGGACGGGCTGCACCTCAATGGGGAAGGTGCAGCTGTGCTGGGGGAGAAAATGGCTAGAAGGTTGGAGGAGTGTTTAAACTAGGGATTGGGGGGAGGGTATTCAATTTATAGGAGGGGAAGATAGTGCAGATAGAGACCTGGGCACAAATAAGGAAGTTGGGGGTGGCGGTGGCATGGGAGGTGGGGTTAGAACAGTTAATAATTTATGAAAGAATAGAGGTACAGAGGGGAACATCAAGTGCATGTATACTAATGCCAGAAGCCTCGCCAACAAAATGGACGAATTAGAACTAATGTTGTTGGAGCATAATTATGACATGGTGGGGATATCTGAAACATGGCTGGATGAGAGCCATGACTGGGCTGTTAACTTGCAGGGCTATAGCCTGTTCAGAAATGACCGTACAGATAAGCGAGGGGGTGGGGTGTGTCTATATGTAAAATCGTCCTTAAAACCCATCCTGCGTGATAATATAGGTGAATTTAATGAAAATGTAGAGTCCCTGTGGGTGGAGATAAGGGGAGGGGGAAAAAATAATAAATTACTGATAGGGGTTTGTTATAAATCTCCAAAAATAATGGAAGCAAAGGAGAATATCCTCGTAAAGCAAATAGATGAAGCTGCGACTCAAGGAGAAGTCATTATTATGGGGGACTTCAACTACCCTGAAATAGATTGGGGAACAGAAACCTGCAGTTCCAGCAAAGGTAATCGGTTTTTGACAACTATGAGAGACAATTACCTTTCACAACTGGTTCAGGACCCAACAAGAAGGGGGGCACTGCTAGACCTAATATTAACCAACAGGCCAGACCGCATATCAAATATAAGAGTTGGGGGTCACTTGGGGAATAGTGATCACAGGTGTTGAGCATTCCGATACCACAAGTATCGGGTATCGGCCGATACTTGCGGTATCGGAATTCCGATACCGAGATCCGATACTTACCGCATATCGGATACCGGAATCGGAAGTTCCCAGAATTCAAACTGCACGAATTCAGCCAATGAGGAATGATTACAAGTGTGGGCACATCCTGTTCAGCATGGTGGGCATGTAACTACTGGCAAGGCTGTGATTGGCTGCTGAAATGATGTCATGATGCACTATAAAAAACGCTGCCGCCCTTTCTGGCTTACTCTGCTGTGAATTCAGTTAGGCATAGGACGCTGTGTTCTGACTGAGGGCCAGTTGAGATAGCGATTTGCTTCTTTGTGCTTTTCCCAGGCTAATTTAGCAACTGCTGTGTGTTCACCTTGCTTTTGCCTTGCAGCGCTGTTTTCACAGCGATCTGCAAGGTCTTTGTGTGCGTGTGTGTGTGAGTGCAGCCCACTCTCTAGTCTGTGTGCAGCCGTAGCCGGTTGTATTCAGCTCAGGGTGGTTCACTGTCTCATACTGTTCTATCCATTCCATTGTGCTTTTTTTGCAAATAGTGTAGCCCGCTGCACATTTTTTCAAAAAATTCCTATTAGTGGCTTTCCACCCGTATCCAGCTAAATTGTGGAAAAACACTACATAGGATAACGTAGAGGAGGTTTTTTGGGCCTTGCAGCGCCGTTTACGGCTGTCTGCACGGTCTCCGTGTGAGTGCAGCTCGCTCTGTAGTCTGTGTGCAGCCACAGCCGGTTGTATCCAGCTCAGGGTGCGTCACTGCCTCATACCGTAAAATACATTGTCCTTTTTTGCAAATAGTGCAGCCCGCTGCACATTTTTTCAAATACTTCCTATTAGTGGCTTTCCACCCGTATCCAGCTAAATTGTGGAAAAACACTACATAGGATAACGTAGAGGAGGTTTTTTGGGCCTTGCAGCGCCGTTTACGGCTGTCTGCACTTTCTCCGTGTGAGTGCAGCTCGCCCTGTAGTCTGTGTTCAGCCACAGCCGGTTGTATCCAGCTCAGGGTGCGTCACTGCCTCATAAAGTAAAATACATTGTCCTTTTTTGCAAATAGTGCAGCCCGCTGCACATTTTTTCAAATACTTCCTATTAGTGGCTTTCCACCCGTATCCAGATAAATTGTGGAAAAACACTACATAGAATAACGTAGAGGAGTTTTTTTGGGCCTTGCAGCGCCGTTTACGGCTGTCTGCACGGTCTCCGTGTGAGTGCAGCTCGCTCTGTAGTCAGTTCAGCCCCCAAAAAATAAAAAAATAATAAAGTTCACTTTACAGTTGTGTAGGCCACATTAGGTCATATTAAAGTCTAGTCCACACTTTAGAAAATTAGTGTTTCTTATACCTGTTAGGAGCTGTTCAGGAATAAGCACACTAAGCCGTTAGTACTTTTCTGCTTATCTTTATCAGTCAACCAAGATGAAGAAGGCAGGGAGTAAGGCACGTGGGTGTGGGCGCGGAGCAGGGAGAGGACAAGGGGATTCTGTGCCTGCTGCGGGCACCGGTGACTCATCATCACCCAGTTTCAGCAGGGAACAGTCCTTCATGCACAGGTTTGTCGGAGAGCGCCGTACACCGCTGCTGCGTGAAGACCAAATTGAAGCCGTTGTCGGATGGATGGCAGCTAACGCATCGACTTCAATTAGTGCCACATCCTCTCAGGCACAGAGCACTGGAGAGCACCCATCTGTCTCTTCACCACCTGCCAAATTGCCCAGGCAGTCAGAGAGCCCAGGACAGGAGCCGTCTCTACTTCTGTTCTCTGAATCTCTTGGCTTGGAAACAGGGGGCCAGCCAAGCAGCATTGGAGAAATGGAAGAAGAGGCAGTGTACAGTGATGCCTAACAGCTTTTTCTCTCTGAGTCTGAAGAGGAGGGTGGGCCAGTGCCTCCGGTCACCACACCGCAGTACGCATCCGCTGATGACACTCAGGTGCCACTTTCTGGTGCGTGCTGTGCTGCTGAGACTACCCAGGAGGAGCAGTTGGTGGCAGAGGGTAGTGTAGATGATGAGGTCCTTGACTCATCGTGGCGTGAGGGACAGGAAGGTGGTGGGAGCAGCTCTGAGGAAGAGATTCCCCGAACGGGCCAAAGAGGGAGAGGGAGGGGGAAGACTGCGGAGCCTGTAGCCTCCACTTTGGCACCCGTTAGGAGCATGCCTCTTCCAACAGCCAAAAAGGGCGCTCCCAAGACTTTCAGTGCCTGGGCCTTTTTTGACACAGTTGCAGATGACATTTGCTTTGTCAAAAGCAAGGTGTGTCATCAGAAAATCAAAAGAGGGAGAAATGTCAGCAGCCTCAATACCTCAAATATGTGGAAACATGTGCAGACCAGGCACGCGGCGGAGTTACAAAAACACACTGAAGAGCTAGGCCAACCAACAGCGGCAGCTACCACCTCTTCAGCTCGTGTTGCCTCTTCCTCCAGCTCACACACAGCTGGTTCGGCTTCCTTCCAGGATCGCCATGGAAGAACCTCTGGCACTGTTGTCCAGAGACCCACTGTAATTCCACCCGCAGCACCACGTTCCCAGTCATCCTCATACTCCCAGCCCAGTCTACAGCCATCGGTAGTACAGGCATGGGAGAAAAGGCGGCCATTCTCGTCAAACCACCCACGAGCACAGGCTCTGAATGCAGGCATTGCCAAACTTCTGTCACTGGAAATGCTGTCATTCAGGCTGGTGGAGACTGACAGCTTCCGTGACTTGATGGCATTGGCAGTCCCACAGTACAATGTGCCCAGCCGCTTTTATTTCAGCAGGCAAGCCGTCCCTGCCCTGCACAAGCATGTGGAGGGACACATAAAACACGCGCTACTGAACGCCGTCAGTAGCAAGGTCCACCTCACCACCGATGTGTGGACCAGTCACCATGGACAGGGGCGATACCTTTCCCTCACTGCCCATTGGGTTAATGTTGTTGAGATGGGTACAGATCGTGCGAGTGGCGCAGGACGTGTCCTGCCCACTCCAAGGATTACAGGAATCCAGTCTGTACGCATTGACTCCTCCTCATACACAAGTTCCTCAGAAACATCGCTGCAGGAGCTGTCACAGTCCACCTCCACATGGACCTGTGAACGTTTACCTGTTACGACCGACATGAGCACAGCCGTGGCCAAACGTCAACAGGCCATCTTGAAATTAATTTCTTTGGGGAATCGAAGCCACACAGCGCAGGAGCTCTGGAATGCCATCAAGCAGGAGAGCGACGTGTGGTTTGTGCCAGCGAATCTCCAGCCAGGCATGGTAGTGTGTGACAATGGCCAAAATCTGGTGGCAGCTCTGGGCCTCGGCAACCTCACTCACATCCCATGTCTGGCACATGTGCTCAACTTGGTCGTGCAGAGTTTTTTGAGGGACTATCCGGATCTTGATGCACTGCTGCACAAGGTCCGCCTAGAGTGTGCTCACTTGCTGCGTTCCAGCACGGCCAGATCGCGCATTGCAGCTCTGCAGCGCCGATTCCACCTCCCGGAACATCGCATCATATGTGACCTACCTACCAGGTGGAATTCCATGTTACATATGTTGTGTGAGCAGCAGCAAGCAGTAATGGAGTACCAGCTGCATCAGGCGCAAATAAGTTGCACTCCGCGCCGTTCAGACTTCACAACCACAGAGTGGGCCACTATGAAGGACGTCTGCCAGGTTTTGTGTCCTTTCGATTATTCCACGTGGATGGCGAGTGCAGATGATGCACTAGTCAGCATGACTGCCCCCCTTATCTGCCTGCTTCAACAAACACTGCAAGCGCTAAGGGATGATGTTGTGGAAGAGGTGGAGGAGGAGGACTCACCATTTCCATCAGCTTCTGGACAGTCAGCGCCACGTGGTTCCTCACAAACGCGTAGGCAGGGGACACTTTGTGAGGAGGATGAGGAGGAGTCAATGGAGGAGGAAGACATCCGTCCAGAGGAGGGAGTTACACAATTGTCCAGTAGTCAGTGTGTACAGCGAGGGTGGGGTGATGAAGAGCGGGCAGAGCTCACGCCTCAAGAAGGGGACAGCGTTTCTTGGCCAGTTGGCAGTCTGCAGCACATAGTTGATTACATGCTGCAGTGCCTGAGAAACGACCACATTCTCAACATGGCTGATTATTGGGTGTACACCCTCCTCAATCCTCGCTACTGGGACAACGTAGAAAGCCTCATCACACCGTTGAACCGGGATCATAAAATGCGGGAGTACCAAGACAAACTGGTGAATTCCATCATCTTCTCCAGTCCAACTGAGAGAAGTGCTGCTAGTGCTTTACAAAGCAGCTCAGTGCGTCCAGGCAGTGGAGGAGGCTCTGCACAAAGAGGGAGCAGAAGCAGTGCCTCTGCCCAAGGCAAGACCAGTATGGCCCAACTGTGGCACAGTTTTGTGTGCCCGCCACAAATGTCTACACCATCACAGGCGGCTCCAGTCAGCAGGAGGCAACGGTTCCGTCAGATGGTGACAGACTACATTTCTTGCCCTCTTACTGTACTCCCAGACGGCTCTTCCCCTTTCAAGTTTTGGGTCTCTAAGCTGGATACATGGCCAGAGCTAAGCCAGTATGCATTGGAAGTGCTGGCTTGCCCTGCGGCTAGTGTATTATCGGAACGCGTCTTTAGTGCTGCAGGTGGTGTACTAACAGACCGTCGCAAGCGACTATCATCCGATAACGTTGACCGGCTTACTTTCCTGAAAATGAACCAGGCCTGGATCTCGCAGGAATTTGCCACTCCTCTTCCTGATTAAATAATTGGGTGACTGTCTACAGTATCCAGGTCTCCTGTTGTGTTCATCTTTCTACCACCTGAACTGTAATTCCTGGGCTCCAACATCGCCAGTTGAGGCTCAGAAGTGCCATCTGCACAGTCAAAACATACGACCCAGTGTTATTGGGTGTCAGTAACGTCAGCTGATCCCCAGCTGTGTAGCCGGCAATGTGTCCTGCGACCGCCACGCTGACACAACAACTGAAATTTCAGGGAACATGTCCCCCCCAGGCGTTTGTTACTGAAAGAGCCACCTTGTGCAGCTGTAATGCTGCACAAGGAAAAGGTAGCTATTTTTGTTTAGCTCCTTGCACACGCAGAACTTAACACTTATAAAATGTGTCCACTGATACCGTAAAACCGTCCCGGAGGTGGGACTTTCCTTCGTAATGTGACGCAGCACAGCCGTCATTCCTACCCCCTTGGCGCCGTGCGCCACCTCCTCAGCGTTGTTTGATTCTGTCACGGAGCCTGCGCTGTTATGTTATCCCTTGGCCAGGCACACTTAGCGCTGCCCGTCTTCTGACATCATTTGGTGTCAGGCTTACTGCGCCTGTGCAGCCGCGCTGGCCGAGATCCCGCCTCGCAGTGTCTTCTGATGTAATCACACTGCGGGCCTGGAATCCATGGGCATGCGCAGTACATATCTTCACCTCAGGTTGTCACTCATCTCCCTCCGCCTTCTTCAGACTGTGCGCCGTCAGCTGATCCCTAATAGCATGCCACGGCCGTGACTCCACACAGTCTGAAGAAGCCAGAGGGAGGGGAGTGAGAGGCAAGGATATGCACTGCGCATGCCCATGGATCCCAGGCCCGCAGTGGGATTACATTGGACAGCGCTGCCGCACAGGCGCAGCCAGCCTGACACCAAATGATGTCAGAAGACGGGCAGCGCTAAGTGCGCCTGGCCAAGGGATAACATAACAGTGCAGGCTCCGGGACAGAATCAAACAACGCTGAGGAGGCGGCGCACGGCACCAAGGGGGTAGGAATGATGGCTGTGCTGCGTCCCATTACGAAGGAAAGTCCCACCTCCGGGAATGTCTTACGGTATCAGGGGACACATTTTATAAGTGTTTAGTTCTGTGTTTGCAAAGAGCATAATGAAAAGAGCCACCTTTTCCTTTTGCATCTTTTGTGCTGCACAAGCTGGCTCTTTCAGCTACAAACGCCTTGGGGGGGTTAAAGGTTCCCTTTCGACTTGCTCCAATCAGGCTTCGGCCTACACTGTGTTCCTCTGCTTTTCCTGCTGTCCCTGGGCTCTAACACCGCTAGTTGGTGCCTGGAAGTGCTGGCTGCACAGTTAACACTTGCTGCCATGTTATTGGGTTTCAGTAACGTCAGCTTATTCCCAGCTGTGTGTGCGGCAACACCTCCAATCTGCTCCTCCTGCTGTCCCTGGGCTCTAACACTGCTAGTTGGTGCCTGGAAGTGCTGGCTGCACAGTTAACACTTGCTGCCATGTTATTGGGTTTCAGTAACGTCAGCTGATTCCCAGCTGTGTATCTGGCAAAACAAATCTGCTCCTCCTGCTGTCCCTAGGCTCTAACACCGCTAGTTGATGCCTGGAAGTGCTGTCCACACCACAGTCAACAGTCGCTCCTCTGTTATTGGGGTTCAGTAACGTCAGCTGTTACCCAGCTGTGTGTGCGGCAATACCTCCAATCTGCTCCTCCTGCTGTCCCTGGGCTCTAACACCGCTAGTTGGTGCCTGGAAGTGCTGGCTGCATAGTTAACACTTGCTGCAGTGTTATTGGGTTTCAGTAACGTCAGCTGATTCCCAGCTGTGTATCTGGCAAAACAAATCTGCTCCTCCTGCTGTACCTGGGCTCTAACACCGCTAGTTGGTGCCTGGAAGTGCTGTCCGCACAGTCAACAGTCGCTCCTCTGTTATTGGGGTTCAGTAATGTCAGCTGTTCCCCAGCTGTGTGTGCAGCAATACCTCCAATCTGCTCCTCCTGCTGTCCCTGGGCTTCAACACCGCTAGTTGCTGTCCGGAAGTGCTGTCTGCACAGTTAACACTTGCTGCCGTGTTCTTGGGGTTCAGTAACGTCAGCTGCTCCCCTGCTGTGTATCCGGCAACGTGTCATGCGACCGCCACGCTGGCACACTAAGAGACATTTACATGCCTCCAGTGCAGGCTTCGGCCTACACTCTGCTCCTCCTGCTGTCCTTGGGCTCCAACACTGCTGGTTGCTGCCCGGAAGTGCTGTTTGCACAGAGCCAAACACATCGCAAATGTGTTAGTGGAGTTCAGCAACGCCTGCTGCTCCCCTGCTGTGTATCCGGCAACGTGTCATGCGACCGCCACGCTGGCACAACTAAAATTTAAGGGAACCTGCCTCCCCCCCAGGCGTTTGTTACTGAAAGAGCCACCTTGTGCAGCAGTAATGCTGCACAAGGAAAAGGTGCCTCTTTTCGTTGTGCTCCTTGCTCACGCTGAACCTAACACTTATGAAATGTGTCTCCTCACACCGTTAAACCGTCCCGGAGGTGGGACTTTCCTTTGTAATGTGATGCAGCACAGCCGTCATTCCTACCCCCTTGGCGCCGTGCGCCGCCTCCTCAGCGTTGTTTGATTCTGTCCCGGAGCCTGCGCTGCTATGTTATCCCTTGGCCAGGCGCACTTAGCGCTGCCCGTCTTCTGACATCATTTGGTGTCAGGATGGCTGCGCCTGTGCGGACGCGCTGCCCGAGATCCCGCCTCGCAGTGTCTTCTGATTTAATCCCTTCGGGCCTGGGATCCATGGGCATGCGCAGTGCATATCTTCACCTCAGGCTGTCACTCATCTCCCTCCGCCTTCTTCAGACTGTGTGCCGTCAGCTGATCCCTAATAGCATGCCACGGCCGTGACGCCGCACAGTCTGAAGAAGCCGGAGGGAGGGGAGTGAGAGGCGAGGATATGCACTGCGCATGCCCATGGATCCCAGGCCCGCAGTGGGATTACATTAGACGACACTGCGAGGCAGGATCTCGGGCAGCGCGTCCGCACTGGTGCAGCCAGCCTGACACCAAATGATGTCAGAAGACGGGCAGCGCTAAGTGCGCCTGGCCAAGGGATAACATAACAGCGCAGGCTCCGGGACAGAATCAAACAACGCTGAGAAGGCGGCGCATGGCGCCAAGGGGGTAGGAATGAAGGCGGTGCTGCGTCACATTACAAAGGAAAGTCCCACCTCCGGGACGGTTTTACGGTGTGAGGGGACACATTGCAAAAGTGTCTAGTTCAGCGTTTGCAAGGAGCATAATTAAAAGAGCCAGCTTTTCCTTTTGCAGCATTAGTGCTGTACAGGATGGCTCTTTCAGCAACAAACGCCTGGGGGGGGGGGGTTAAAGGTTCCCTTTCAACTTGTGTAGCCAGCATCATGTCCTGCAAAAGCAACGCAGACACAACTGACCTAAAACTGCCGCCAGTGCAGGCTTCGGCCTACACTCTGCTCATCCTGCTGACCCTGGGCTCTAACACCGCCAGTTGGTTTCCGGAAGTCCTGGCTGCACAGAGAAAAACACCCGCCAATGTGTCAGTGGGGTTCAGCAACGCCAGCTGTTCCCCTGCTGTGTAGTCGGCATTGTGTCCTGCAAATGCCACGCAGACACAAGAACCGAAATTGAAGGGAACCTGCCCCCCCCCGGCGTTTGTATGTATTACAGCCACCTTGTACAGCAGAAATGCTGCCTTTGTACAAGGTGGCTCACTAAGTTATTCTCCTTGCACACATCAAACTCAACACGTGTAAAATGTGTCCCCTGAGACCATTAAACCATCCCTGAGGTGTGACTTTCCTTTGTAATGACACGCAGCAACCCCCTTGGTAGCGCTGCCCGTCTTCTGACATCATTGTTTGGCTGGCTGCGCCTCTGCGGCCGCCCTGCCCGACACAACGCCCCTCGGTGTCTTATTTATTTTGACTGCGAGGGTGTGATTGATGGGCATGAGCAGTGCATATGTTCGCCTGTCACTCATCTCCTTCCGCCTTCTTTAGACTGTGCGGCTTCATGGCCGTGGCATGCGATAAGGGATCAGCTGATGCCGCACAGTCTGAAGCAGGTGTAAGGACATGAGTGAGAGGCGAACATATTTACTGCGCAAGGCCATGATTTCCAGTCCCGCAGTGTGAATTAATGAAAAGACACTGCTGGGCTGGGATTCATGGGCATCGCTAACCGCACCGGCCGACATGAAATGATGTCAGAAGACGGGCAGCAATAACAGTGCAGGGCCAAGGGATAACACAACAGCGCAGACTCCTGTACAGCAAAATGCGACACTCAGGAGGTCGCGCCCAGCACCAAGGTGGTTTTTTTCACAGCTGTGCTGCGTCTCATTAAGAAGGAAACTCCCGCCTCCAACACAGTTTGACTGTATAAAGGGCTAAATGTTATACGTGTTTCATTCAGCGTGTGCAAGGTGCAAAATTAAAAGAGCAACCTTTGACTTGTGCAGCATTACTGCTGCACAACGTGGCTCTTCTAGTTTGTAACACCTGAGGGGGGGGTTAAAGGTTACCTTTAAAATTGGTTCAATTAGGCTTCGGCCTACACTCTGCTCCTCCTGCAGAGCCTGGGCTCTAACACCGCCAGTTGGTGCCCGGAAGTGTTGGCTGCACAGAGAAAAACACCCGCCAATGTGTCAGTGGGGTTCAGCAACGCCAGCTGTTCCCTCGCTGTGTAGCCGGCAATGTGTCCTGCAAACGCCACGCAGACACAAAGCTGCCGCCAGTGCAGGCTTCGGCCTACACTCTGCTCCTCCTGCTGACCCTGGGCTTTAACACCGCCAGTTGGTGCCCGGAAGTGCTGGCTGCACAGAGAAAAACATCTGCCAATGTGTCAGTGGGGTTCAGCAACGCCAGCTGTTCCCCCACTGTGTAGCCGGCAACGTGTCCTGCAAACGCCACGCAGACACAAAGCTGCTGCCAGTGCAGGCTTCGGCCTACACTCTGCTCCTCCTGCTGACCCTGGGCTCTAACACTGCCAGTTGGTGCCCGGAAGTGCTGGCTGCACAGAGAAAAACACCCGCTAATGTGTCAGTGGGGTTCAGCAACGCCAGCTGTTCCCCTGCTATGTAGCCGGCATCGTGTCCTGCAAACGCCACGCAGACACAACTGACCTCCAAATGCCTCCAGTGCAGGCTTCGGCCTACACTCTGCTCCCCCTGCTGACCCTTTGCTCCAACACCGCTAGTTGGGGCTCTAGGAAGACAATCTTGAATAGGTCCCCATCCTTGTTCCATTACCATCAGCTGGTTCCTGGTAGAGCCTTTGGCTAAGGTGCCTCCTTCTGGGTATCCGAGTTCCACCAACGTCAGGTGGTCCTTGGTAGTGCTTTCAGGCACAGGTACCTCCTGCTTAGTAACCGGGTTCCAGTAACGTCAGCTGGTCCTCGGTAGTTCAATTGGCTCTTGGACCTTCGGCTACCCATCCGGGTTCCAGTACCGTCAGCTGGTTCTCGGCAGTGTCTTTTGCTCTTGAACCTTCTGCTCCCCATCCTGGTTCCAGTACCGTTAGCTGGTTCCGGGTAGAGCCTTTGGCTAAGGTGCCTCCTTCTGGGTATCCGAGTTCCACCAAAGTCAGGTGGTCCTTGGTAGTGCTTTCAGGCACGGGTACCTCCTGCTTAGTAACCGGGTTTCAGTAACGTCAGCTGGTCCTCGGTAGTTCAATTGACTCTTGGACCTTCGGCTACCCATCCGGGTTCCAGTACCGTCAGCTGGTTCTCGGCAGTGTCTTTTGCTCTTGTACCTTCTGCTCCCCATCCTGGTTCCAGTACCGTTAGCTGGTTCCGGGTAGAGCCTTTGGCTAAGGTGCCTCCTTCTGGGTATCTGAGTTCCACCAACGTCAGGTGGTCCTTGGTAGTGCTTTCAGGCACGGGTACCTCCTGCTTAGTAACCGGGTTCCAGTAACGTCAGCTGGTCCTTGGTAGTTCCATTGGCTCTTGGACCTTCGGCTACCCATCCGGGTTCCAGTACCTTCAGCTGGTTCTCGGCAGTGTCTTTTGCTCTTGTACCTTCTGCTCCCCATCCTGGTTCCAGTACCGTCAGCTGGTTCCAGGCAGAGCCTTTGGCTTAGGTGCCTCCTTCTGGGTATCTGAGTTCCACCAACGTCAGGTGGTCCTTGGTAGTGCTTTCTGGCACGGGTACCTCCTGCTTAGTTACCGGGTTCCAGTAACGTCAGCTGGTCCTCGGTAGTTCCATTGGCTCTTGGACCTTCGGGTAGCCATCCGAGTTCCAGTTCCATCAGCTGGTTCTCGGCATTTTCTCAGCCTTCTTGTACCTTCTGCTACATTTCCAAGTTCAAGACCCTAAAGACGATGACCCGGAAGACCACCCCTAAGATGACGACGACACCAGAGACGACAACCACTGAGATGACGAAGGCCCCCGGAGACGACGACCCTGGATACGACGACATGGAAGACCGAGAAGCAGAAGAACAAGAGGCTGCAGAACAAAGAGCAGAAGAACATTAAGCATAACACTAAATATCAGAGCAAAAGATATTATCTAAATTATAAGCAGAAGAAGACTAAGCAGTGTATGGGGGTGAGTCCGTTCCTCCTCGTGGTGCCCCTGGATAAAGCCTGATGCTGCAGGCCAAACTGAACGTGGACAAACGTAACTCTTTTGTGACAGGCAGAACGGAAGGTGTAATCTTCAAACTTTTATAGATAACAACTACAGGAATGCCTGTCACAAATAAGAATATGATGAAGAAGTAGAATATGAAGAAGAATAATAGTTGAATAAAAAGAATATGAAGAATGTAACAAAAAAAAATAATAGGTAGAAGATGAAGAAGATGAATAAGGTGAAGAAGAAGTTGATGTCAAAGATGCTGATGATGATGAAGAAGAAAGTGTGGGAGAAGTAAAAAAAAAGGTGAAGGGCGTGGAAGTAGTGACACATCAATATCTGACAAAATAAAAAAATTCTTAACATAGTCAATATCTTGGTAACTCCGAACATCTTAAAAAAAAAAAAAATTCCTGCTATTCTATTTGATTGGGCTAAACCTCTATGCCTTTAATGTCTCCGCCACCTCCCCCAATACATCCTATATTATTCTTAGTTGTTTTCCTTCATGTAGAATGAACCTACAAGGAAAGAAAGGGTTTATTTTAATTCCGATATTTTCGTCCCATTGACTTGCATTGGTATCGGGTATCGGTATCGGCGAGATCCGATATTTTGCCGGTATCGGCCGATACTTTCCGATACCGATACTTTCCGATATCGGAAGGTATCGCTCAACACTAGTGATCACAAAATAATAAGTTTTCGTGTATCCTTTAATAAGATGTGTAGTAGAGGGGTGACAAGGACACTAAACTTCAGGAGGGCAAATTTCCAACGGATGAGAGAGGATCTTGGTGCAATTAACTGGGACGATATCATGAGACATAAAAATACACAAAGAAAATAGGAGACGTTTATTAGCATCCTGGATAGGACCTGTGCACAGTATATACCGTATGTGAATAAACATACTAGAAATAGGAGGAAACCAATATGGCTAAATAGAGCTGTAAGGGGCACAATAAGTGACAAAAAGAAAGCATTTAGAGAATTAAAGGAAGTAGGTAGTGAGGAGGCATTAAATAAATACAAAAAATTAAATAAATTCTGTAAAAAGCAAATCAAGGCAGCAAAGATTGAGACAGAGAGACTCATTGCCAGAGAGAGTAAAAATAATCCCAAAATATTCTTTAACTACATAAATAGTAAGAAATTAAAAAATGATACTGTGGGCCCCCTTAAAAATAGTCTGGGTGAAATGGTGGATGAGGATGAGGAAAAAGCCAATATGCTAAATGACTTTTTTTCATCAGTATTTACAAAAGAAAATCCCATGGCAGACAAAATGACTAGTGATAAAAATTCCCAATTAAATGTCACCTGCTTAACCCAGCAGGAAGTATGGCAGGGTGTAAAAATCACTAAAATTGACAAATCTCCGGGCCCGGATGGGATACACCCCCGAGTACTGCAGGAATTAAGTACAGTCATTGATAGACCATTATTTTTAATCTTTAAAGACTCCATAATAACAGGGTCTGTACCACAGGACTGGCGTATAGCAAATGTGGTGCCAATATTCAAAAAGGGGACAAAAACTGAACTCGGTAATTATAGGCCAGTAAGCCTAACCTTTACTGTGGGTACAATCCTGGAGGGCATTCTAAGGGATGCTATACTGGAGTATCTGAAGAGGAATAACCTCATGACCCAGTATCAGCACGGGTTTACTAGGGACCGTTCATGTCAGACTAATTTGATCAGCTTCTATGAAGAGGTAAGTTCCGGACTGGACCAAGGAAGCCCAGTGGATGTAGTGTATATGGATTTTTCAAAAGCTTTTGATACGGTGCCACATAAAAGGTTGTTACATAAAATGAGAATAATGGGGATAGGGGAAAATATATGTAAGTGGATTGAGAGCTGGCTCAGGGATAGGAAACAAAGGGTGGTTATTAATGGAGCACACTCGGACTGGGTCGCGGTTAGCAGTGGGGTACCACAGGGGTCAGTATTGGGCCCTCTTCTTTTTAACATATTTATTAATGACCTTGTAGGGGGCATTCAGAGTAGAATTTTAATATTTGCAGATGACACTAAACTCCGCAGGGTAATCAATACAGGGGAGGACAATTTTATATTACAGGATGATTTATGTAAACTAGAAGCTTGGGCTGATAAATGGCAAATGAGCTTTAATGGGGATAAATGTAAGGTCATGCACCTGGGTAGAAGTAATAAGATGTATAACTATGTGCTTAATTCTAAAACTCTGGGCAAAACCGTCAATGAAAAAGACCTGGGTGTATGGGTGGATGACAAACTCATATTCAGTGGCCAGTGTCAGGCAGCTGCTACAAAGGCAAATAAAATAATGGGATGCATTAAAAGAGGCATAGATGCTCATGAGGACAACATAATTTTACCTCTATACAAGTCACTAGTTTGACCACACTTAGAATACTGTGCACAGTTCTGGTCTCCAGTGTATATGAAAGACATAGCTGAACTGGAGCGGGTGCAGAGAACAGCGACCAAGGTTATTAGAGGACTGGGGGGTCTGCAATACCAAGATAGGTTATTACACTTGGGGCTATTTAGTTTGGAAAAACGAAGGCTAAGGGGTGATCTTATGTTAATGTATAAATATATGAGGGGACAGTACAAACACCTTTCTGATGATCTTTTAAATCATAGACCGGTGACAGGGACAAGGGGGCATCCTCTACGTCTGGAGGAAAGAAGGTTTAAGCATAATAACAGACGCGGATTCTTTACTGTAAGAGCAGTGAGACTATGGAACTCTCTGCCGTATGATGTTGTAATGAGTGATTCATTACTTAAATTTAAGAGGGGACTGGATACCTTTCTGGAAAAGTATAATGTTACAGGGTATATACACTAGATTCCTTGATAGGGCGTTGATCCAGGGAAGTAGTCTGATTGCCGTATGTGGAGTCAGGAAGGAATTTTTTTCCCCAAGGTGGAGCTTACTCTTTGCCACATGGGTTTTTTTTTTGCCTTCCTCTGGATCAACATGTTAGGGCATGTTAGGCTAGGCTATGGGTTGAACTAGATGGACTTAAAGTCTCCCTTCAACCTTCATAACTATGTAACTATGTAACTATGAGACTGAGCTCAGCTATGATGTTGGGAACAGAGAGTTGCTGGCTATTAAGCTCCCGTTTGAGCATTGGCAACATTTTTTGGAGGGGGCTAGACATCCGATACAGGTTTTTACTGATCATAAGAATCTGATATATCTGGATGCTGCTAAATGTTTGAATGCCCGTCAAGCTAGGTGTACAATGTTTTTTGCCCAGTTTCAAGGGGGCAATTACCATAGGCCCATCCACTCTTACAGTCGAGCTTTCTGTGGATTCTGGGGTGGAGGGGAATTTTATGTCCTCTGCCTTCGCCCAACGCCAAGCAATACCCCTGGTGATGCTCGCCATGCCGTTGACTGTATGAGTGGTGAATGGGTCGACACTGCCCTCATAAATAACACACCAGACCATCCCATTTTCATTATCTATGTCTCCATCCCATCAGGAGATTATTTCCCTTCTTGTCATTCCCGAGATTCTGCTAGGGATACCCTGGTTACTTTACCACTCCCCTCACATAGAGTGGTCCTCGGAGAGAATTTTGGGATGGAGTGAATCTTGTGAGGGCAGATGTCTGAGGGAGTGCGTTCAGGTTGCTACTACTGAAGTACCCGCAGATCTTTCCTCTCTCCCCAAGCACTACTGGCCCAATGCGGACGTATTCCCCAAGAGGGCTGAGGAGACCCTTCTACCCCACCGCCCCTATGACTGTCCTATTGACCTCTTGCCTGGTGCAGAGCCTCCCCGGGGTCGAGTCTATCCCCTGTCTCTTCTGGAGACGGAGGCGATGTCCCAATACATCCAGGAGAATCTGGCAAGAGGATTCGTTAGGAAGTCAGTGTCACCTGCAGGGGCTGGGTTCTTCTTCGTGCAGAAGAAGAATGGAGAACTACGTCCATGCATTGATTACAGGGGTCTTAACGTCATCACCGTTAAGAACAAATATCCTCTGCCTCTGATATCAGAGCTATTCGATTGGTTGCGGGGAGCGGGGGTATTTACTAAGCATGATCTGCGGGGTGCTTACAACCTGATTCGCATCCGTGAGGGGGACGAATGGAAGACGACATTTAAAACCAGGGACAGGCACTATGAATACCTGGTGATGCCCTTCAGGCGCTGTAATGCCCCTACCATTTTCCAAGACTTTGTGAATGATATCTTCCGGGATATGCTCTCCACCTTGATTGTAGTCTATCTGGATGATATTCTCATCTACTCTCCAGATATAGACTCCCACCGGAGAGATGTTTGCAAAGTCTTCGACCTCCTTCGGGCAAACACCCTCTACGCCAAGTTGGAGAAGTGTGTGTTTGAGCAGGAGTCCTTGCCTTTCCTTGGCTATATCATCTCCGCCCAGGGATCGGCTATGGATCCTGTCAAGCTACAGGCTGTGATGGACTGGCAGGAACCCCATTCTCTCAAAGCGGTGCAGCGCTTTATGGGGTTCATTAATTACTATCGCCAGTTCATTCCCCACTTCTCAACTTTGGTAGCTCCCTTGGTTGCCCTCACCAAAAAAAAAGCAAATCCCAAATTGTGGTCGGAGGTCTCCAAGGCCTTCCTCTCTATTAAGTCCAACTTTGCTAGCGCTCCCATTCTACGTCGCCCCAATGTAGATACCTTTCATAATGGAGGTGGATGCCTCATCTGTCTGTGCTGGAGCAGTCCTATTCCAAAAGAATGCTCAAGGTCAGAAGCATCCTTGCTTCTTATTCTCTAAAACCTTCGCACCGACGGAGAGGAATTATTCCATTGGGGATAGGGAGTTGCTAGCCATGAAGTTGGCCTTTTCAGAGTGGAGACACCTCCTGGAGGGGGCTCACTTTCCCTTCCAATTTTTACCGACCACAAAAATTTGGTGTATTTGCAAACCTCCCAGCGGCTAAACTCTCGCCATGCCAGATGGTCCCTGTTTTTCTCCCGGTTCCACTTTACTCTCCATTTTCTCTCCAGGGAGAAGAATGGTTTTGTACATTTTGCTGGAAAAATGGGAAATCGCTGGTCAGCTTTTAACCCTTGCAACTTCGTAACAAAAAAATAAATATGTTTAAAACATTTGTGCTGATGTAAAGTAGACGTGGGAAATATTATTTATCAACTATTTTGTGTGACATTTCTCCCTGATTTAAGAGCATAAAAATTAAAAGTTTAAAAATTGCAACATTTTTGCTGAATTTCCGATTTTTCCACAAATAAACACAAGTTATATTGAAGAAATTTTACCTCTATAATGAAGTACAATTTGTGACGAAAAGCAGTCTCAGAATCAGTGGGATCCGTTGAAGTGTTCCAGAGTTATTATCTCATAAAGTGACACTGGTCAGAATTGTAAAATTTGGCCTGGTTATAAAGGTGAAAACAGGCCTGGGGGTGAAGCGGTAAACACAAAACGTCGTATGCTGCCTGCATCTGAGCAAACTAAACTTTGAGAAATCTCATGGCCCATAGGGCATTGACAGACTGCTGTATGTTATATTTTTAGACTCTATTCTAATAGGTTTGGTGCCACAGTATTGGATGATGGCTCACGTGGCAAAGATATTTAAGAAAGGTAAGAAGATGGATATAGGCAACTACCATCCGGTAAGTCTGATATCAGTAGTGTGCAAAGTTTTTGAGGGCATTATACAGTGGTGAAAATAAGTATTTGATACACTGACGATTTTGCAAGTTTTCCCACCTACAAAGAATGGAGAGGTCTGTCATTTTTATCGTAGGTACACTTCAACTGTGAAGCACAGAATCTTGAAAAAAATCCCAAAAATCACATTGTATGATTTTTACATAATTAATTTGCATTTTGTTGCATGAAATATGTATTTGATACAATAGAAAAACAGAATTTATTTGCTACAGAAACCTTTGTTTGTAATTACAGAGGTCAGACATTTCCTTTAGTTCTTGACCAAGTTTTCTCACACTACAGCAGGGATTTTGGCCCACTCCTCCACACAGATCTTCTCCAGCTATTTTAGATATCGGGGCTGTCGTTGGGCACCATTGAGTTTCAGCTTCCTCCAAAGATTTTCTATTGGGTTCAGCTCTGGAGACTGGCTAGGTCATTTCAGAATCTTGAAATGCTTCTTACAGAGTCATTAGTTGCCCTTGCACAGTGTTTCAGGTCATTGTCATGCTGGAAGACCCAGCCACAACCCATCTTCAATGGTCTTATTGAGGGAAGGAGGTTGTTGGCCAAAATCTTGCCATACATGACCCCATCCATCCTCCCTACTATATGGTGCAGTCATACTGTCCCCTTTGCAGATAGCACCCCCAAAGTATAATGTTTCCCCCACCATGTTTCACAGTTGGGTGTTCTTTGGGTTGTACTCATCCTAATAACACTAATCTTTATTTTTCTATCCTTCTTTTTGCTCCAAACACGAGTGGAGTTGATACGAAAAAGTTTTATTTTGGTCTCATCTGACCACATGACCTTCACCTATACCTCTGTATCATCTAGATGGTCATTGATGAACTTCAAACAGGTCTGCACACGTGCTAGCGTGAACAAGGGAACCTTGCAAGCCCTGCAAGATTTTAATACATGATGGCGTAGTGTGTTACTAACAATAAAGTTTGGGACTGTGGTACCAGCTCTGTTCAGGTGATTTACCAGGTACCCCCATGTAGCTGTGGGCTGATGCATGACCTTTCTCAGAATCATCCTAACCCCATGAGGCAAGATCTTGCATGGAGCCCCAGATTGAGGAAGATTGACAGTCATCTTGTGTTTCTTCTATTTTCTACTAATTGTGCCAACAGTTGTTGCCTTCTCACCAAGCTGCTTGCCTATTTCCTGTCTCTCACAGTTGAAGTGCGCCTATGATAAAAATGATAGACCTCTTCATTCTTTATAGGTGGAAAAACTTTCAAAAACGTCAGTGTATCAAAAACTTATTTTCCCCACTGTATGTATTATTCGAAGGTACTATTTTTTCTTTTTTATATATATTTTGTGAAGCTTGTGCTACTGGAGACATGTACCCGTAAATTGCGCGGGCTCTCATCTCTACAGAAATGCCAAACATGTGAATGCTAAATGTGGTTTAAGCATACTGGTTCTCAGAAGGGAGGGGGGATTTGAATATGGGAGCATAGAATTCCTTGGACTTTTTTTTCGGGGGGGGGGGGGGCTATAGCGCTTTTCTAGTCCCCTATATTTCATTGACAGATGATAGACCTAAGTGGGGACTTGCTTTTTTGTGAATTGAGTTAAAACTTTTATTGAGAACATTTTACATAATATTTTGGATTACATTTATCCGGTTTTCTATGCTGAGCACTTGCATCAGGGTTTCAATCTAAATCACCTATTGACTTGATTCAGATTAAACTCCCAGTCGGTCTATCCACTATCATGAGGCAGCAGAGGCATCTGGGACTCTGTCTGGCCTCTGTTCAGCTGTGTCCTTCTTTTCAGATGTGAACAAAACTATGGTCATCCGTGCTTTTGTGCACGCTTAAAAAGAAGGACACCTCCATCCACAGCTCCTCCATCTGTCTCATTATGAGGAATCTTCTGCCAGACGTACCATCTGAATCACATATTTCAGAGATTTACATGGAAACTTCAGTGAAAGCGCTCACCGCATAGCGCATAATAAATGTGAGCCAAGCTTTGGGAGGCAGAATGAAAAAAATCATGAGCAGGTCAAGAATTGGTTTTATTTATTTTTTACGCTGTTACTCGTGTGTTATAAGTGACTAGACAACTTTATTCTTCGGGTCGGTGCAATTACAGCGATACCAGATTTATATGTTTTTTTTATGTTTGGCTACTGTCATACACTAAAAGACAATATTATTTGCAAAACAAGTTTTTGCATGCAAATATTTCCAGAGCTATCATTTTTAAATATTTTGGATGACCGAATCATGTGAGGGTTTGTTTTTTGCAGGACGAGTTGACGTTTTTATTGGTATCCTTTTCTGCCACATATTTTTTGATCGCTTCCTATTCTGATTTTTAGGAGGAAGAATGAGCAAAAATCACCAATCTATGGATTGTTTTATTTTTTTTTCTGCCATTCACCATGTGGTAAAATTGATTAGGCAGCTTTATTTTTCAGGTCGGTACGATTACAAAGATACTACATTTATATAATTATTTTTGTTTTGCCACTTTCACACAATAAAATCTATTTTATAGAAAATTAATTTTTGCACCGCTTTACTCTGAGAGCTATAGCCTTTATATTTCTCTGCTGATGGAGCAGTATGTTTTTTTGCAGGACAAGATGACGTTTTAAGTTATACATTTTTATTTATAGTTGACTTTTTTTTATTGCATTTTATTCCTCCTTTTGTTTGGCGATATGACTTTTTTTTACTGTGTTCATTGAAGGGGTTATCAAGTGTATAGTTAATAGATCAGTTCGTTCTGGATGCAATGATACTAAACATGTTGACTTTATGTTCTTTATTTACAACTATATACTTTATTTATTGATTTTTTTAATTATTATTTTGGGATTTTTAAAAAAATATGTTTACTAATTTTTGTTATTTTTTTTTTACATTTTTCTTTACTTAGTCCATCTATGGGACTTTAACTTTCATTACTCTGATCACTGGTATAATTTATTGCAATGCATTATACATGCCTGTATTACACTGAAAGAAACCTCTTAGACCATGGTCTTGGCTTGGTCTAAGCAGGCAGTCCTGGGCAGCGGACCTGAATATCGTCACGACGACCATTGTGATGATGCCAATTGGAAGGGAGCCCCCTCCCTCTCCTAGCCTCCTAAATGTTGGGATCGATTGCGGCATTTAGGGGGGTTAAACAGCCGATGTGGGCACCTCTCTTGGCTGTGACAGCTGGGACTTGGCTATCAGGTAAGCAGAGCTTCCAGAGACGATGGTGCTGCTGCAGGTCTTGTGCCACGCATGATCCCTATGACGTACGTATACATCGTTCGGGAACTCCTTTCTGACCATGACGTATAAATACATCAAATTTTGTGAAGGGTTTAAGCTGACTTTCTCGTATTGTTCCCTGTTATACTGATTTTTTTGACTAAATTACAGCAAGTGAATCTTTTCTAGAGCACAAATAAAACAATAGTGTAATTTGTCATTCTATATATCCATAAACCATGCTGGTGGTCTTATATCTTTGCAACAAAAATTGAGGGATGCTTCCTTTTTTACAGCTTCCTGTGTACTCATCTTGAGGATGTTTGAATTAGTTCTCATCAACAATTATTTTTTCTTTGTTGATAAGTTTTAGAAACAATTACTAGGTACATAATAATAATAATAATCTTTATATAGCGCCAACATATTCCACAGCGCTTTACAGTTTAGCAGTTTCTAACACGTACCACAAAGGGTGGTAATATGGTGGCAAACTATACTAACATTGTAAATAATATACTAGTGAGGGTCTGTTTATCCAAACACTTCAAGCATGTCCCAAGATGATAGATACATAGATAATATTTTCGTACATTCCTTCGAGTTCTGTAATTGAATGGATCGGGATTTACTGTTGATTTTTGTTCATTCAAATCAGATGTCGTGTTAATGTAACTATAATTAATTCTGAATCACAAATTGCCAAAAGACAAATAATCCCTAACTGAAGACTATAAAATATAACTTTTAATCAAGCTACTAAAGGAAATTATTAAATTGTTAAAACTCACATCAGTCAGTTTAGTATAAAGAGGACACTGGTAATTGGACTCACGTCCTATAATGTGCTCATTGTCCTAATCTTGCTCATTGTCCTACTATTGCATTACAGTACATTTTAGGCGTATGGTTCAAGGCGCGGCCGCTACCTATATACCATAACTATTGCCAACATTTAACTTCACTGACTCATGCTGTCTAAAACTGCACTAAGCCTCATATATATATATATATATATATATATATATATATATATATATACATACATACATTATTGGGTGCACGCTTCCACTGTGAGGATGAGTTCATTATTATATAAACTTATCCTGATGGTGTTGATTATGGGTGGTATACTTGTATTGATATCCACACACATCTTTTAGTAACTATATGTACTTAATATAAATATTGAATTATTATTACTGTGAGGCTGTGGCCTCTGATACAGCTAGGGGGCGCTTTTTGTTCTCCCCAGAATGTGCATGCAGACTGATGAAGTCCATAGGTGTGCATGAGAGTCACGTATTTCCGGGCCGGGTTTTCCATGTGGCTGAAGGCCACAGGTTTGTGTGTGTGTTTAAAAACACTGCAGTAAGGGGTATGGGTGTGTCGTGTCGTGTTAGGTGTCTGGCCAGGTCAGGCCAGGTGTGCGAGGTGCACGTCAGTGTCAGTCTGGTGTGTGCTGGTCTGCAGAGTGCATGGAGGCCAGCAGGGCCAGCAGAGCCAGCACCCAGGGCAGCTGAATAGCCTGGCACCCGCAGCGTACACAGAGATGCAAGTCGTCCATGGTACTGGTCTCGGATGTGGACAGTCCTGTGCCCGGAGGTGGAAGTCCTGTGTCCGAAAGAGGACTAGCATATGCAACAATTGCAAACAGGTGGATATGGTGCCCGGCTGCTATCCGGAGGATATCCTGAACTGTGTATGACTGTGTGAGTAAAGAGTCTGTAAGGAGACTGTGATACAGCGATGCAGGACACCCATGAGAACTAGTCAGAGGAGGGCTGTTGTGTGTAGTGTCTGCAACATATGAGTCTGTGTGTATGGAGACGTATAGAGACTGTGAGATGGCGTGCAGTCGCCCAGGGAAACTGGACAAGGGAAGTCTGGCCTGTTTAGGGACCGCAAATCTAAAGCCATGTGATATGTATTGCTTTGAACTGGTGTAAACTGGTCACTGATAATATCCACTGAAGTTATATATGCATTTAGGTGAATTGGACTTTAATTCTGTGAAGAAACACATTAAAAGAGACTTTTTGTGTTTGAATTTGTGGGTCACTGCTTCTTCACTGCGTACGATGCTACTGCAGCTTTACATTACTTATTGATTTATTTATAGTTGGCATTACCCATTTATATTATAGAATTGGTGAACCCTCCTTTGGGAAGTGCATGCACATATTAATGAGATGGTGTCTTTATGTACTTATTATACTAGATCTTTTAATCCCTTTTATCCACCAAGCTTATTTTCACCTTCATGACCTGGCCAAATTTTACAATTCTGACAGGTTTAACTCCCGACCCCGACGCGCATTTCGCTAAATGCTTTTTCCTGGGGGTGTGTAAACCTGCCACGAGGCATCTTGTGTGTGGAGACAGCGCAGACACAGGTAATATGTCCTAGGCAAGGAGTATTGCATCTATACTGTGGTACTAAATATGTTCTATCATAAGCACTACTGCAGTTTCAGTAAGTACCATTATAAGGCTTTATTGTGATCCCACAGTTGCATGTGCAATTTATGATTGCAGATTATGCTTTTCTGTGAATACATTTTCCGTATCAGGTTCTGTTCTATGATCTTAACAATATTAATGCAGTGGTAAATATCTTTTATGTACTTTTCCTATGATTTGCATAGGCAAAATACTATATTGGATAATTCATGTATTGATACAGGAATAGCATACAATTGTGTATTCTGATATAGGCACCTATGCATGAACGCAGACTGCTCCAGTTTATCTCCCTATATACATGTGTTCTATGGTTAGAGGCACCTGATTTTAAGTTTTTTTGTGTGTATGTTTTTATATTGTTTGAATAGAATAAAATCTTTTTACTATCCCTTATATTACACTTTTTTTGATCTATATGTAGCTTTACTTGTTCTAAAGTGTAGCTCACCTCGTTTTTGAGGAAAGTGAGCATGGATAATGTGCTTAATAAGTGTCAATTTATGTGTTAATAATTTTGGAACTCTTCAGCAAATTCTGATTCTGAGATTGTTTTTCATGACATACTATGTTAGGGTTGATGGATTGCAGTAAATAAATATATATATTAAAGTGCAATCGCAACCCGGGGTCTACCGCGCAGAGATGTAACCTGCTCCTAGTGTGAACAATGGCGGAATCAAGCAGCGAGTGTTTCCTTAGACACACTGAGTTAATGCCAGACAGTGTGTATGGAACACTGAGTACCAAGGTCAGTTACTTCACTGAGAGGTGCTACACTTAGAATGCTAAGTGCTCCTGTTAACGACACAGGGAAATAAGCCCTTAAATTAGACTTGCTCTGCAACTAAACTGTGTCAATCGCACACTTGAATGAAGCTGATGCTAAGCCAATAGAAATAACTCTTATGACGCAAGATACAGTACCCTGTTGCCTTCATAGAGAAACATAGCACGAGGGTTGAACTTGCTCTGTAACTGAACTGTGTCAATCACACACATGAACCAGATAGATGCCAAGTACCCCTTAGTCCTGATACTACGGAACCTGTGCCTATCCGGCACCCTAAGCATGTAGCAGACTAAAGAGTCTGGCGTGAGCCATAGGAACAAAACCGCATAAGTGTACAACCTGCCTGCTAATGTGTACAGAATTCAAGCAGAGACAGACACACAACATGTGCAGACAGAGTGGTAGAACATCCACACACACACACCAAAACCTAAATGACACTAGCACGCCTGCATGTGCCACTGAGAGCCTTTTACACATTAGGCTCCACCCCAAAACACTCATGCCCAGTTGAGCGAGATATCACCCGTAGGCCAATCCGGAGCTGCCACATCACCAGAGCAACTAACATCTGACCACCAATGAGAAGACGTCATGTCACCGACATGCTCAGATCATCTCTGGACTTACACTCCAGAGTGCAAGGCTGTTCCCGCATATCACTGGTTACTATAGACTTGGCTGGAGAGCCAGCAGTAACCAAGCGTACACCATGGGCCTGAGCAAGATGCTGGGACCGACGTCTGTGCTGAGCAGCACCCGCAGTGGCTGGACCAGAATGGCAATGCTTGGGATCTATCTTGTGCAGCGGGAAAATCCCGACGCCTAACATATTGTACTTTATAATAGTGGTAAAATTTGTTCGATCTAATTTGCGTTTATTTGTGAAAAAATTGGAAATTTGGCAACAATTTTGAAAATCTTTAATTTTCAAACTTTTCATTTTATGCCCTTAAGCCTGAGACTTGTCACAAAAAATTGTTAAAAAAATATATTTCCCACATACGCTAGTATCAACTTATGTTCATGAGTGTATGAGCTTTGCTGCTTTGTGGTCTGTGTCAGCATGTGCTCAGGGTCAGCTGTAAGCCATTAGAATTCAGGCACCTCCGGAGAGGAGTTTGTGTGTGTGAATTTAGGGCTGGCGTATAGCCACTAGAATTCCGACACCTCCGGAGAGGAGTTGTTTGTGCTGTTGCTGACTGTATGACCACTGTATGCTACCTGCTCCGTTAGAGAGCTTCGATCCTCTGTGAGGTTAACAGAGCACAGTGTTACCTTTGATCCCGGCGACTCTGTGAAGCAACAGAGTTCGCTCCTTATACAGACCGGATGACAGAACCCGTGTCTATTCAGGCATAGTACCGCCATATAGTGCCGCCATCTACTAGCAGCAGGTTCCACTCCTGCACGGTGGACCACAGGCTGCGAACGTATCTATACTATCTCGATATTTACTCGGTGCGTTCCGCCAGCCCTAACATCCTCTCTCTCAGTCCTGCAGTTGCAGTTGGTTACCTCTGACACACGGTTGCTCTCCATACAGGAATGACGTCCTCTGGATGCACCACACGCCACACTTTGGTTCCAACAGTGGCAAATTTGTTTAATAATGGTGAAGTAAAGAAGATAAAAATTCCTGAGCTGTCCCTATTCAAAGATGCTGCTCCACTGGCAACAGCAGCAGCAGAAGCATCAGCTCCCAATCAGCACCTGGGAGCTAACAGTCTCCCCACAGTCACCCCATACAGTACTATGATCCTTCACAGCCCCAATGCAGAATTATGATCCCCCACAACCCACCATATAGTATATTGTTTCCCCAAAACATAGCCACATTACAGTATTATGGTCTCCCACAACCCCCTATGTAGTATGCTGGCCTCATCCACTGCACTTTATATAGTATGATGGTCCACCCCACAGCACCTTATAAAGTATGATGGTCCACCTCACAGTCTCCTATATAGTATGATGGTCAACCTTACAATCCCTTATATAGTATGATGGGCCACCTCACAGCAACTTATACGGTATGATGCTCAACACCACGGCATCTTATTTTGAATGATGAGCCACCCCACAGGCTCCTATAAAGTATGTTGGTCAACTCCAAAGCCCCCTATATAGTATGATTGTCCCCCCAACAGCACTGTACATAGTATGATTGTCGTCACTGCAGTCCCCTATATAGTATGATAGTCCTCCCCACAGCCCTTTATGTAGTACTAGATGGAGGCCCGATGCTATCGCATTGGGAGGGCAGTAATGTCACGATTGGGCAGGCTTTGCAGCGTTGAGAATCTCTCCCCCCCATGTGCTCACCCACCTATCCACTCTCTCTTTCCCCATGTGCTGACTTCTCCCGTTAAGAAAAGGTTAGGAAATAGAGGCAGATACCTATTTTGCACATATTCCCAGGTCCTACACATATTGATGCAGATATAGATAATATTCTTGATACATCTATCATAAGGGTTTCTTATGTGGTTATATATTTACTAGAAATAGGCCCGATGCTATTGCATCGGGAGTGTGGTGAAATTGACATACTGTGCTGGTAGAGCGTGCAGTTGTGGCTGCTCCATCGCATGTGCGGGAATAGCGGTGATGAACTGCCCCTGCGCAAGTGACATACACATCACCGCTATTCCCGCGCATGCGTAGTAACGACACGGCTGTTACTGCGCCTGCGTGGGAATAGCGGAGACATGTATGTCACTTGCACAGGCGCAAGTGACACTGCCGCGGTGCCTTATGGGATTCGGGGACAGCGGCCGGAAGTACCAACCTGCGATTATTATATTAGATGAATTACTATATATACTCGAGTATAGGCTGACCCAAGTATAAGACGAGGCACCTACTTTGCCACGGAAAACTGGGTAAACTTATTGACTCGAATTTAAGCCAGGTATATATTGTCCCCTCATCCCTGTCCTGCTATGCGTGGCTCCCCCGTCCTGTCCTGGTATGTGGCTCATCCGTCCTGGTATGTGGCTCCCCCATCTAGTCCTGGTATGTGGCTTCCCTGTCCTGTCCTGCTATGTGTGGCTCCCCTGTCCTGTCCTGGTATTTGGCTCCCCATCCTGTCCTGGTATGTGGCTCCCCGTCCTGTCCTGGTATGTGGCTCCCACATTCTATCCTGGTATGCGTGGCTCCCCGTTCTGTCCTGGTATGCGTTGCTCCCCTGTCCTGTCCTCATATGAGGCTCCCTGTCCTGGCATGTGGCTCACCCATCCTGTCCCGCTATATGTGGCTCCCCTCGTCCTGTCCTGGTATGCGTGGCTCCCCCATCCTGTCCTGGTATGTAGCTCCCCCATCCTGTCCAGGTATGTGGCTCCCCGTCCTGTCCTGGTATGTGGCTCTCCTGTCCTATCCTATGCGTGTCTTCCCCTGTCCTCTCCTGGTATGTGGCTCCCCCTGTCCTGTCCTGCTACGCGTGGCTCCCCCATCCTGTCCTGGTATGTGGCTCCCCTGTCCTGGTATGTGACTCCCCCTGTCCTGTCCTGCTATGCGTGGCTCCCTGTGTCCTGTCCTGGTATGTGGCTCCCCCACCTGACCTGGTATGTGTCTTCCCCTTTTCTGTCCTGGTATGTGGCTCCCCCTGTCCTGGCCTGGTATGTGTCTCCCCCTGTCCTGTCCTGGTATGTGGCTCCCCTTGTCCTGTCGTGGTATGTGTGGCTCCCCCTGTCGTGGTATGTGTGGCTCCCCCTGTTGTATGCATGGCTCCCTTGGTCCTGCATTGCTCATCTCTCCCTGTCCTGAATTGCTCAGCTCCCCCAGTCCGCATGGCTCAGCTCCCAGGGTCCTGCATTGCTCAGCTCCCCCGGTCCCGCATTGCTCAGCTCCCCCAGGCCGGATGGCTCGGCTCCTCCCCTTCCCCTGGTAGCATGCATAGCTCACATTGCCCCCCTTCCCCTTCATACTCACCCTTCTTGCACCAGCATCTCTGTCCCTGTACCTCCGTTGTCCCGGCGGCTCTCCTCTGCGGTCACGTGGTATTGCTCGTTAAGGTAAAGAATATGCGCTGTGGGGACGCGTCCATATTCATTACCTTAATGAGCTGTTAAAGGTGAAACACACGGCACTCAAGGATCCTTTTTGGTGCTCAAGTCAGGTTTCCAGCCCATCAATCCAATAGTAATAAATCACTTGGCACTCAAATGGTTTCTTTCAGATGAGAACGTGAACATCCCATTTATTTGTGCATGCAGTTCAAAGATTATTTAAACGGCCCCCGGGACTACTACACACAGCGCGACGGACCGGATGTCTATGAGCGCCATATGCAGCGGCGGATACACGCCCTCCTTCTCCCTTCAGGATCTGTGAGACGTTCCAGGTGCGCTTTCCATCCCGGGTTTGCTTAGGCTCATATACCCCATTGTCCCATGCTTCCAGTTTTGTTAAGATATTTCTGATGAAGGTCTTGTGATTTGACCGAAAACATTTAAATAATATTTGAACTGGATGCACAAATAAATGGGATGTTCACGTTCTCATCTGAAAGAAACCATTTGAGTGCCAAGTGATTTATTACTTAATGAGCTGTACCATGTGACCGCTCAGCAGAGGAGAGGAGAGCCTCTGGGACAACGGATATTGTAATAATTATAGGGGATAACTCAGGAGACTCTTTGCGTGGAACAAGACAACAGGACACAGTTTATAAGTAGTAAAGTTTATATTATAACACGGTCATTCAAACAGGTGCAGAGAGAAACTCAAGTCCACAACACTTGGTGTAAATATTAAACGCAGCTTAGCAGTCAGTAGGAAACTTCAGAGGAAAATGCAAACAAGCAGAAAGTCTATAAAGCACAGTTATTCTTGAGAATACTTGACACAAATAAATCCTTGTCTTTAGTCCAGACACAGATAGATATGCTTATAAGGAAGTTCAAATCATAACTTAGCTCAACCAGGGAGGCCTGATTAATAGTCTCAGGTTTTGCGGAGCAGCAAACAGCTTACATGTCCAGCAAATGCAGATGGAAGTAACACGAGCAGCAGATGAAGGAGGATTACTGAACACTGGTGTATGCAGCAGGAACTCAGAGCAGAGTGGCAGGATCTGCAACACAGGTTCACAGGAGCAGGTGCAGGTGCAAGCCCAGGGAGTAATCAGGAGCTGGATGCAAAGCAGAATACTCTAGCACAGACTGAAGGCTGGGGTGTAGTTTTATAGCAGGAAGACAAGTGCACATGAGACCAAAGATGCCATCTTGAAAAAGGGCAGTAATGCACAAAAGGTAATAACAAATGTTCAGAGTCCTGACATTACTCCCTCCTTAGAAAGACCTGGTTTCTCAGGGAATCTCTGATGAAAACGAGAAATCTTCTGTTGGGCATTGATGTTTTCCACAGGTTCCCAAGAGTCTTCCTCAGGGGGATATCCCTGCCATCTTATCAGATATTGGAGCCGATTCCTGCGAATCCTGGAATCAATAATTTCCTCCACCACAAATTGTTCTTGCCCATCAATCATCACAGGCTGCGGAGGTGGCACAACACATCCCTGGAAGGTATTAGGAGATACAGGCTTTAGTAAAGATACATGAAAGACTGGGTGTACCTTCATAGTCCTAGGGAGCTTCAGCCGGCAGGCCACTGAGCTCACAATATCGTTGATCTTGAAGGGGCCAATGAATTTCTGTCCAAGTTTTTGTGAAGGAACGTTTAACTTCAGATTCTTAGTTGCTAACCACACGGAATCTCCTACCTTGTACATGGGTGCAGGTTTACGGAATCTATCAGCCGATCTCTAACGTTCTTGAGCTGTGGTCAGGGATTCCTTCAGAACCTCCAGATTTTGCCTCATCACAGTCAGCCTTTCCTCCACTGCCGGAACCGGAGAATTAATTGGAGACCTAGGTAAAATACACGGATGATAACCCAGATTGGCAAAGAAAGGTTTAAATTTAGTGGAGGCGCTCTGAGAATTGTTATATGAAAATTCGGCTAATGGCAGCAACTCCAACCAATCATCCTGGAGATGGCTGACATAGCATCTTAGATATTGTTCCAGCGTCTGGTTGGTACGCTCAGTCTGACCATTTGTCTGGGGATGGTAAGAGAGACAGACATTAATATTGAGTGCAGAGCAAAACCCCTTCCAGAATCTTGAAGTGAACTGTACTCCACGGTCAGAGATGATCTCATCCGGAACCCCATGCAACCGAAAGACATTCTGTATAACCAAGTTCACTGTATCTTTAGCTGAGGGGAGGCCAGTGCACGGAACAAAATGAGCAGCTTTAGTCAGGTGATCAACTACCACCATGATTGTATTCATGCCCCCTGATGTAGGCAGCTCCACAATAAAGTCCATCGATATAGACCCCCAAGGGCGGGACGGAACAGGCAATGGTTGTAGAAGACCCGTAGATGCCACATGAGGGGTCTTGTAACGAGCACATACCTCGCAAGAGAGAACATAGTCCTTGGTGTCCTTCAGGCAAGTTGGCCACCAGAAGAATCAGCTCAGGAACTCTTCTGTCTTCTGTACCCCCCTGTGACCAGCCAACTTGGAGTCATGTACCAACTTGAGGATCTGCAGACGAACAACCTCAGGGATATAGATACGTCGATCTCCGAACCACATGCCACCCTTAAAGACAAGATTAATATCCACAGGTGGGTTGGCCAGAAATACATCACCCTCATAGGCCTCCCTGCACTCCTTCCACAAGTCCTGATCGTGGATAACTCCGATGAAATTGGCATCAGATAGAATGGCCTTGGACGGGGCTCCAGGTACGTAATCCGCAGCATGGATTCGGAATAAAGCATCAGCCTTCCCATTACGAGAACCTGGACGGTACGAGATAACAAAGTTAAATTGATTTAGAAATAAGTTCCAACGAGCCTGATGAGGAGAAAGACATCTAGCAGATCTTAGGAACTCTAAATTGCGATGGTCAGTTAGCACTATGATCTGTTTTGCAGCTCCTTGCAGATGATGCCTCCATTCTTTGAAAGCCGCAATAATAGCCAGCAATTCCTTGTCTCCCACGTCGTAATTCTTCTCTGCTGAGGTTAGTCTGTGGGAAAAGAAAGCGCAAGGATGTAGCAGACCCTTCTCTCCAGTTCTTTGGGAGAGAACAGCCCCCAAAGCGTTATCAGAAGCGTCCACCTCCACAATGAAAGAAAGTGTTGGATTTGGGTGTATCAACAGCGGTGCTGATGTGAAACTTAAGCCGATCAAAAGCTTCTTGAGCCTGTGATGACCACTTAAAGGGCTTTTCCTTCTTTGTCAAGGAAGTAATGGGACGGACAATATCAGAAAAATTTCGAATGAAGCATCTGTAGAAATTTGCAAAACCAATAAAACGTTGGACCTCCTTAACGTTCTTGGGTACCGGACAGTCAAGGATAGCCTGAATCTTACCAGATTCCATGTTCAGCCCCTGGGGAGAGATGATATAACCCAAGAACTGTATCTCAGAACGATGGAACTCGCATTTCTCCGGCTTGATATACAGTTGGTTCTCTTTCAGACGTCTTAAAACAGTTTTGACACGTTCTTCATGTTCCTGTAGAGAGTCAGAAAAGATTAGTATATCGTCCAAATAGATCACCACAAACTGGTCCAACAAATCTCTGAAGATGCCATTAACAAGGTGTTGAAATGCTGCAGGGGCGTTACAAAGCCCGAAGGGCATCACAAGAGATTCAAAGTGTCCATACCCGCATCTGAATGTTTTCTTCCACTCATCCCCTGGATGAATAAGCACCAAATTATAAGCCCCACGAAGATCCAGCTTAGAGAACACCTTAGCATGGCGGACTCTTTCCAGTAATTCGGGAATCAGAGGCAAAGGGTAACGGTTTCGTACGGTTACCTTATTGAGTTCCTGATAGTCAACACAGGGTCTCAGGGTCCCATCCTTCTTCTTTACAAAAAAAATGGGTGCCCCTGCTGGTGAAGAAGAAGAACGTATGAAGCCTTTGGCCAGATTTTCACTCGTTGGCACTGGCACAGGGCCCCTCTGTTATGACCCCAATGGCAGAGGGTCTCAAAAGTACATACCAAGTCTGCAAACACAAAAAAACAGCTCATAGGGCAGTGGTAACTGGGCTGACCATATATCTAATCCTAGCACCACAAATAGCAGCAGCCGGGGAACGTGCCTACGTTGGTTCTAGACGTCTCGCGCCAGCCGGAGAACTAACTAACCCTAGAAGGGAAAAGATAGACCTTTCTTGCCTCCAGAGAAAAGACCCCAAAAGTTGGATACAAGCCCCCAACAAATAATAACGGTGAGGTAAGGAGAAAAGACAAACGTAAGAATGAACTAGATATTTAGCAAAGAGAGGCCCACTGACTAATAGCAGAATATAGTAAGATGACTTATATGGTCAGCAAAAACCCTATCAAAATTTCCACGCTGGATATTCAAGAACCCCCGAACCGTCTAACGGCCCGGGGGGAGAACACCAGCCCCCTAGAGCTTCCAGCAAAATCAGGAATCACATTTAGTACAAGCTGGACAAAAAATAAGAGCAAAGCAAATAACCAAAAAACAAGGAAGCAGGACTTAGCTTAATTTTGCAAGATCCAAGACCAGCAGACAGGAGCAAACAGAAAGGAACTGATTACAACGATGCCAGGCACTGGACTGAGAAACCAGGAAGTTTATATAGCAACACCCCTGGACTAACGACCCAGGTGGGTGCCAAACTGAGGAAAGACAATCCCAGAGTCATATCACTAGTGACCACAAGAGGGAGCCAAAAAAGTCTAATTCACAACAGTACCCCCCCTTTAAGGAGGGGTCACCGAACCCTCACCAAGACCACCAGGGCGATCAGGATGAGCAGCGTGAAAGGCACGAACTAAATCGGCCGCATGCACATCAGAGGCAACCACCCAGGAATTATCCTCCTGACCATAGCCCTTCCACTTGAGCAGATACTGAAGCCTCCGCCTGTAGAGACGAGAATCCAAGATCTTCTCCACCACGAACTCCAACTCGCCCTCAACCAACACCGGAGCAGGAGGCTCAACAGAAGGAACCACAGGTACAACGTACCGCCGCAACAAAGACCTATGGAACACGTTGTGAATGGCAAACGACACCGGAAGATCCAAGCGAAAGGACACAGGATTAAGGATTTCCAATATCTTGTAAGGACCGATGAAGCGAGGCTTAAATTTAGGAGAGGAGACCTTCATAGGAACAAATCGAGAAGACAGCCATACCAAATCCCCAACACGAAGTCGGGGACCCACACCGCGGCGGCGGTTGGCAAAACGCTGAGCCTTCTCCTGTGACAACTTCAAGTTGTCCACCACATTATTCCAGATCCGCTGCAACCTATCCACCACGGAATCTACCCCAGGACAGTCAGAAGGCTCCACATGTCCCGAGGAAAAACGAGGATGGAAACCAGAGTTGCAAAAAAATGGCGAAACCAAAGTAGCGGAACTAGCCCGATTATTAAGGGCAAACTCAGCCAACGGCAAGAAGGTCACCCAATCATCCTGATCTGCAGAAACAAAACACCTCAAATAAGCCTCCAGAGTCTGATTAGTTCGCTCCGTTTGTCCATTAGTCTGAGGATGAAAGGCAGACGAAAACGACAAATCAATGCACATCTTAGCACAAAAGGATCGCCAGAACCTGGAAACAAACTGGGATCCTCTGTCAGACACAATATTCTCAGGAATGCCGTGTAAACGAACCACATTCTGAAAGAACAAAGGAACCAGATCGGAAGAGGAAGGTAGCTTAGGCAAAGATACCAAATGGACCATCTTGGAAAAGCGATCACATACCACCCAGATGACAGACATGCCCTGAGACACCGGAAGATCTGAAAAGAAATCCATGGAAATGTGTGTCCAAGGCCTCTTCGGGACAGGCAAGGGCAAGAGCAACCCGCTGGCATGAGAACAGCAAGGCTTAGCTCGAGCACAAGTCCCACAGGACTGCACAAATGACCGCACATCCCGTGACAAGGAAGGCCACCAAAAGGACCTAGCCACCAGATCTCTGGTGCCAAAAATTCCCGGATGCCCTGCCAACACCGAGGAATGAACCTCGGAAATGACTCTGCTGGTCCACTTATCAGGAACAAACAGTCTGTCAGGTGGACAAGAGTCAGGTTTACCAGCCTGAAATCTCTGCAACACACGTCGCAAATCCGGAGAAATGGCTGACAGGATAACTCCCTCTTTGAGAATACCAACTGGTTCTGCGACTCCAGGAGAGTCAGGCACAAAGCTCCTTGAAAGAGCATCAGCCTTCACATTCTTTGAACCTGGTAAATACGAGACCACAAAGTCAAAACGGGAGAAAAACAATGACCAGCGGGCCTGTCTAGGATTCAGGCGTTTAGCAGACTCGAGATACATCAGATTTTTGTGATCAGTCAAGACCACCACACGATGCTTAGCACCCTCGAGCCAATGACGCCACTCCTCAAATGCCCACTTCATGGCTAACAACTCCCGATTGCCAACATCATAATTCCGCTCAGCAGGCGAAAACTTCCTAGAGAAAAAAGCACATGGTCTCATTACAGAGCAACCAGGGCCTCTCTGCGACAAAACGGCCCCTGCCCCAATCTCAGAAGCATCCACTTCAACCTGAAAGGGAAGTAAGACATCAGGCTGGCACAAAACAGGCGCCGAAGTAAACCGGCGCTTCAACTCTTGAAAGGCTTCCACGGCTGCAGGAGCCCAGTTAGCAACATCAGAACCTTTCTTGGTCATATCCGTCAAAGGTTTAACAACGCTAGAAAAATTAGCGATAAAACGACGGTAGAAGTTAGCAAAACCCAAGAACTTCTGAAGACTCTTAACTGACGTGGGTTGAGTCCAATCATGAATAGCTCGGACCTTGACTGGGTCCATCTCCACCGCAGAAGGGGAAAAAATAAAACCCAAAAAGGGAACCTTCTGTACTCCAAAGAGACACTTTGAGCCTTTAACAAACAAAGCATTCTCACGCAAAACCTGAAACACCATCCTGACCTGCTCTACATGCGAGTCCCAATCATCAGAAAAAAACAGAATATCATCCAGATAAACAATCATAAATTTATCCAGATACTTCCGGAAAATATCATGCATAAAGGACTGAAACACTGAAGGAGCATTAGAGAGCCCGAAAGGCATCACCAAGTACTCAAAATGACCTTCGGGCGTATTAAATGCAGTTTTCCATTCATCTCCTTGCTTAATGCGCACAAGGTTGTACGCACCACGAAGATCTATCTTGGTGAACCACTTGGCACCTTTAATCCGGGCAAACAAGTCCGACAACAGAGGCAAAGGATACTGAAATTTAACAGTGATTTTATTCAGAAGCCGATAGTCAATACAAGGTCTCAAAGATCCGTCCTTCTTGGCCACAAAAAAGAATCCCGCACCAAGAGGGGAAGAGGATGGACGGATATGCCCCTTCTCCAGAGATTCCTTGATATACGAACGCATTGCGGTATGCTCAGGTACAGACAGATTAAATAATCTTCCCTTAGGAAATTTACTACCTGGAATCAAATCTATAGCGCAGTCACAGTCCCTATGAGGAGGAAGAGCACTGGACCTGGACTCGCTAAATAGATCCTGGTAATCAGACAAATACTCAGGAACTTCCGAAGGAGTAGAGGAAGCAATAGACACCGGCGGGGAATCACCATGAATTCCCTGATAGCCCCAACTTGACACAGACATTGCCTTCCAATCCAAGACTGGATTATGGGTCTGTAACCATGGCAGACCCAAAACGACCAAATCATGCATTTTATGCAGAACAAGAAAACGAATCACCTCCCGATGTTCAGGAGTCATGCACATGGTTACCTGTGTCCAAAACTGCGGTTTATTTTCCGCCAATGGCGTAGCATCAATACCTCTAAGAGGGATAGGATTTACCAACGGCTCAAGAACAAAACCACAGCGCTTGGCAAACGACAGATCCATAAGACTCAGGGCAGCACCTGAATCCACAAACGCCATAACAGGGTAGGAGGACAATGAGCAAATTAAAGTCACAGACAAAATAAATTTAGGTTGCAAATTACCAATGGCGACAGGACTAACAACCCTAGTTAGGCGTTTAGAGCATGCTGATATAACATGTGTAGAATCACCACAGTAAAAACACAACCCATTCTGACGTCTATGATTTTACCGTTCATTTCTAGTCTGAATTCTACCACATTGCATTAAATCAGGTGTTTGTTCAGACAACACGACCAGAGGATTCGCGGCTTTGCGCTCCCGCAAACGCCAGTCAATTTGAATAGCCAGCGCCATGGAATCATTCAGACCTGTAGGAATGGAGAAACCCACCATCACATTCTTAATGGCTTCAGAAAGGCCATTTCTGAAATTTGCGGCCAGAGCACACTCATTCCACTGAGTAAGCACGGACCATTTCCGAAATTTTTGGCAATACACTTCAGCTTCATCCTGACCCTGAGAAATAGCCAGCAAGGCTTTTTCTGCCTGAATTTCAAGATTGGGTTCCTCGTAAAGCAATCCGAGCGCCAGAAAAAACGCATCAATATTTGCCAATGCCGGATCTCCTGGCGCTAGCGAGAAGGCCCAATCCTGAGGGTCGCCCCGTAAGAAAGAGATAACAATTTTTACTTGCTGAGCTGAGTCTCCAGATGAACGGGGTCTCAGAGATAGAAACAATTTACAATTATTCCTGAAATTCCTAAACTTAAATCGGTCTCCAGAGAACAGTTCAGGAATAGGTATTTTAGGTTCAGACATTGGACTACTGGTAACAAAATCTTGTATGCCCTGCACACGAGCAGCAAGCTGATCCACACTTGTAATCAAAGTCTGGACATTCATGTCTGCAGCAAGCACAAGCCACTCAGAGGTAAAGGGGAGGAAAAAAAGAGAGGAAAGAAAAAAAAAAAAAAAAACCTCAGACTTTCCTTTCTTGTAATCCCACTTCTGCAATGCATTAAACATTCAACCTTGGCCTGGCATACTGTTATGACCCCAATGGCAGAGGGTCTCAAAAGTACATACCAAGTCTGCAAACACAAAAAAACAGCTCATAGGGCAGTGGTAACTGGGCTGACCATATATCTAATCCTAGCACCACAAATAGCAGCAGCCGGGGAACGTGCCTACGTTGGTTCTAGACGTCTCGCGCCAGCCGGAGAACTAACTAACCCTAGAAGGGAAAAGATAGACCTTTCTTGCCTCCAGAGAAAAGACCCCAAAAGTTGGATACAAGCCCCCAACAAATAATAACGGTGAGGTAAGGAGAAAAGACAAACGTAAGAATGAACTAGATATTTAGCAAAGAGAGGCCCACTGACTAATAGCAGAATATAGTAAGATGACTTATATGGTCAGCAAAAACCCTATCAAAATTTCCACGCTGGATATTCAAGAACCCCCGAACCGTCTAACGGCCCGGGGGGAGAACACCAGCCCCCTAGAGCTTCCAGCAAAATCAGGAATCACATTTAGTACAAGCTGGACAAAAAATAAGAGCAAAGCAAATAACCAAAAAACAAGGAAGCAGGACTTAGCTTAATTTTGCAAGATCCAAGACCAGCAGACAGGAGCAAACAGAAAGGAACTGATTACAACGATGCCAGGCACTGGACTGAGAAACCAGGAAGTTTATATAGCAACACCCCTGGACTAACGACCCAGGTGGGTGCCAAACTGAGGAAAGACAATCCCAGAGTCATATCACTAGTGACCACAAAAGGGAGCCAAAAAAGTCTAATTCACAACACCCCTCATAGTACAGCGGTGTGTTTGACAGCACAGTCTCCCACCGGCAGAAACACTTTTGCGTACTATGAGGGGCCCTGTGCCAGTGACGTCGCCAATGAGTATGCCCCCCACCTGATGAAGGAACCTGCACTTTCATCTGTACCTTCCTCTTTGTCCCCGTGTAAGGTGGTATAGTATGCGGGAAGGGGTATCTGACTTTAAGCAGGGTCAGAATCTGGCTGTGTAGAGTGCAAGGGGAATGTATTGGTCTGGGTCAATGTACCAGCAGACTCATTTAGCAGTGGCTGGGCAATGGGCAGGATGAGGAGGAAACACAGATATAGACCCAAATAATAAAGTGGGCTAAATGCAGTTCAAAATTGGTAACAGGACTAAACAGGCGGCATTGCTTTGTTCAGCGGAGGACAACTGTAATGAGTGGCAGACACAGTTAGTAGGCCCAAATAATAAAGTGGGCTAAATGCAGTTCAAAATTGGTAACAGCTCAAGGTTCTCATGTGGCATGATATTTTGTAATTTTCCTTTTAATGTAATTTTCCATTTAGAGTATGATGGTCCACCCCACAGCTCCCTATATAGCATGATAGTACCCTCAACAGCCACCTATATATTATAGAAATTTATTAACAAGGTTGATGCATTTTGAAGCGATGCTTCTTAATCATCGCCTGATTTCAAAAGTGCATCTCAAACAACATATCAAAAACTCTCTTGAGATAACCACTTGTGATGAGCGAATATACTCGTTACTCGAGATTTCCTGAGCACGCTCGGGGGTCCTCCGAGTATTTTTTAGTGCTCGGAGATTTAGTTTTCATCGCCGCAGCTGAATGATTTACATCTGTTAGCCAGCTTGATTACATGTGGGGATTCCCTGGCTACCAGGCAACCCCCACATGTACTTATGCTGGCTAACAGATGTAAATCATTCAGCTGCGGCAAGAAAAACTAAATCTCTGAGCACTAAAAAATACTCGGAGAACCCCTGAGCGTGCTCAGGAAATCTCGAGTAACGAGTATATTCGCTCATCACTAGTATTGAGCATTCCGATACCGCAAGTATCGGGTATCGGACGATACTTGCGGTATCGGAATTCCGATACCGAGATCCGATACTTTTGTGGTATCGGGAATCGGAATCGGAAGTTCCCAGTGTATGGTTCCCAGGGTCTGAAGGAGAGGTGAGTATATCAATATTTTTTATTTTAATTCTTTATTTTACACATTCATATGGATCCCAGGGAGAGTTTCCTCTCCTTCAGACCCTGGGAACCGTAAGGGATACCTTCCGATACTTGAGTCCCATTGACTTGTATTGGTATCGGGTATCGGCGAGATCCGATACTTTTCGGGTATCGGCCGATACTATCCGATACTGATACTTTCAAGTATCGGACGGTATCGCTCAACACTACTCATCACTAATAACCATTCCTCGACACACATGTTCAGCATCTGTGATATAGACAGAAAAAAACACATGTATCATGATAAAATTATATATCTATTAAAAACATGGAAAAATGTCGATCAGCGTTAGATTATGCCCATGCTAATAATGTAGGATCAAATCTAATCTTTTAGTTAAACCTGCAGGGTAAGAAGTGCTCAACATTAGAATCCAAAAAGCTTCAGGATTTTGCAAGGCTCTCTTGCGATCTCCCCCTCTGGCAGGAATTTTAACTCTTTCTAAACCCAGCAATTCAATTTTTTTTAAATTCCCACTATGTTCCTTTAGAAAGTGTTTAGAAATATTAGAAGGGTTAATTGCCTCAGGGTTAATAGAGTCACATACATGTTCTTTAATCCTGTGTCTTAATTTATGGGAGGTACAGCCAACATACATAACATTGCAGTTAGTGCATTGAATACACTATATTATAAATCTACTACTACAATTTATAAACTGTACTACAACACCAAAGTGAGACTAACTCAGTTACATTACAACATAGGTATGGCTATTCACTAAAGCACAATTAATATACCTACTCGAAATTAGTGAATAAACCAAATGAGAGAAAATGTATATAAAATATAGAATTTTTATTACATCATGATATTAAAATCTAAAAGCCATAGAAAGAGCGAGACCAAATGATAAAATATGCAGAAACCACAGCACACAGATTATTGTAATGGGTACAATGACTGAATAACATGATCACGCATATTAAACTCCTTGTAAATAGCCTATTGAATAAATATAAATAAGTATAGCAAACATACATATCTGAAAGAAGGCATAGAAAAAGTGGGAAATATGATAAGATATATATCAGTGTGTCTATTTAAGTGTCTATAATGATATTTTATATATCTCATTATGATTATAAGATTATGCAATGGTCACTTTATTTATATACTTTGCTCTGTATATTTTGATTGTTTGGATGCATTCTGATTCCTTTATTGTTCGTTTCTTAATTTTAATATGTTGGTATCGATGACATTGTATTAGCATTTTATACTAATTATTTATTCTTTTGGGTAAATAGCAACTGTTCTTGAGCCACAATTCCGCTGTGGAACGTTTCACCCCTTATATGGGACATTTTGTCTCTTTCTTGCCCATTATGACAACTGCTCCAGGGATTGCGCTCCACTAAGGAAACGCATCATAGCTCATATGCGGCATCGCATGTAACAATTTGGTGAGATCCATAACGATATATCCACTCTTTACTGCATCCCGGATCCTCATGCATTCCATGCCGGAGCACACTAACACAGTTCTCCAGTATCACAGTGCTTGTGTCTGTGTGCGTTCCATCCTGGAAGGCATGGAAAACTCTAAACCACAGTTTGTAAATTGTAGTAGTAGTTTAATAATATTGTGTATTCATTGCACTAAATGCAATGCTAGGTATGTTGGTTGTACCATCCATAGATTAAGACAGAGGATTAATGAACCCTGAGGCAATTAACCCTTCTAATATCTCTAAGCACTTTCTAAAGGAACATAATGGGATTTAAAACATTTTGAATTCTTTTGGTTTAGAAAGAGTTAAACTTTCTTACAGAGGGGGAGATCGCAAGAGGGCCTTGCAGAATCGGGAAGCTTTTTGGATTCTAATATTGAACACTCCTTACCCCGCAGGTTTAAATAAAATATCAAACTTGATTCTACAGCATTAGCATGGGCATACTATAAAGATCAACATTTTCCATATTTATAGTAGATATATGATTTGTTTAGAAATACCCTGGTTTGGGGAAAGAGGGAAAAAAAGAGACAAGTGTGGCGCTTCCTCTGAGCATAATACGCTTCTAACAACAGTAACAAAAATTATTTTATTTGTGGTTATGCTCACCTTCAATCGGTAAGAAATGTACGTTGAGATTCTCAAGGAATCAATTCTTTAGGTAAGTCTTCTCCGTGTCTTGTATAATCCAATAAGGTGTGCAGCTCACTTTGGAGAACTATGTGTTGATCCTGCTTCGGATCCACATAGGTAGTAAATTCAAAGGGAAAATAAACTCAAAGCAAATGTGGCACAAAGCACCTTAAGATTTTTTGAATGCATCCACTTCCAGTGAAAACATGTTAATAAAAGTTCATTTATTTTCTGAAACCAAAAAGAAGGAAATAACATTAAAAATAATATTTTTAAAATATTTTTAAATACAGTGCAACTCGTTTCGGCTGCTATTTTTACAGTGCAGCCTTCATCAGGTACCAAAAAAAAAAAAAAAAAGAAAAACATACAAAAGCACTATAAAGTCAAGTTTATAGTGCTATTGTATGTTTGTTTGTTTTTTGTTACCTGATGAATGCTGCACTGTATAAATAGCCGCCGAAATGCGTTGTACTGTATTTTAAATATATTTTAAAAATATATTTTTTTTCCTTTTTGTTTTGAGAAAATAAATGAACTTTTATTAACATTTTTTTCACTGGAAGAGGATGCATTAAAAAAATCCTAAGGTGCTTAGCGCCACATTTGCTTGGAGTTTATTTTCCCTTAGATATGCGATTTTATCATGATACATGTGTTTTTTTCTGTGTGTAGATGTGTGGTTTATAGATTTAAATTTACAGATGTAAATCATTCAGCTGCGGCAATAAAAACTAAATCTCCGAGCACTAAAAAATACTCGGAGGACATTCGAGCGTGCTTGAGAAATCTCGAGTAACGAGTATATTCGCTCATAACTACTCTCCATTACTAAGCCGTGGGCTTGATGTCACCTGACAATACAAAGGTGACATCAACCTCAGAAATATGAACCCCAAGTAGGAAGAGCCGGGTAAAGCGCCAGAATTCGAGCATCGGAATCACAGCACTTGCAGGGTCTTGAGCGCTGCAAGACTACAAACCATAGAGAAATGTTGGCGCTTCACAAAGCCCAGCAAGTGCAGACGTTATCTACCGTCTTCTGTCAGGAAAGAGGTTAATACATCCAACTGTAGAACTTCTTGTTATTCTAATATCTATTGAATAAAAAAGTACTTTGTTCAGGGTCCAACCTCTTTAAGTAAAGCTTTATCTCTGTATTTGGTTTTAATTTTTTTAACACTTCCTTGTTTTACATGTCACATTTTACATGATATTATTACATTCTGCTTCTGTTATTACCACCTAATATGACCATCAACACTTGAGAAGACTCACAAAATTGTGAGACATTATTTGCACATATGTATTATTCTAACGTTTCAAGGAATCTATTCTCTAGAAAAACAATATACCGTATATACTCGAGTATAAGCCGAGACCCCTAATTTTGCCACAAAAAAATGGGAAAACTTAATGACTCGAGTATAAGCCTAGGGTGGAAAATGCAGCAGCTACTGGTAAATTTCAACAATAAAAATAGATACCAATAAAAGTAAAATCAATTGAGACATCAGTAGTTTAAGTGTTTTTGAATATCCATATTGAATCAGGAACCCCATATAATGCTCTATACAGTTTACGATGGGCCCCATAACATACTCCATACAAAATACGCCCCATATAATGCTCCATACAGTTTATGATGGGCCCCATAAGATGCTCCATATTAAAATATGCACCATATAATGCTGCACAAATGTTGATTATGACCCCATAAGATGCTCCATACAGACATTTGCCCCATACAATGCTGCACAAATGTTGATTATGGCCCCATAAGATGCTCCATACAGACATTTGCCCCATACAATGCTGCACAAATGCTGATTATGGCCCCAAAAGATGCTCCATAGACACATTTGCCCCGTATAATGCTCCACAAATGCTGATTATGGCCCCATAAGATGCTCCATAGAGATATTTGCCCCATATAATGCTGCACATGGCCCTATAGAGATATTTGCCCCATATAATGCTGCACATGGCCTCATAAGATGCTCCATACAGATATTTGCCCCATATAATGCTGCACATGGCCCCACACAGATATTTGCCCCATATAATGCTGCACATGGCCCCATACAGATATTTGCCCCATATAATGCTGCACATGGCCCCATAGAAATATTTGCCCCATATAATGCTGCACGTGGCCCCAAAAGATGCCCCATACAGATATTTGCCCCATATAATGCTGCACATGGCCCCCTAAGATGCTCCATACAGATATTTGCCCCATATAATGCTGCACATGGCCCCATAAGATACTCCATACAGATATTTGCCCCATATAATTGCTGCACATGGCCCCATAAGATGCTCCATACAGATATTTGCCCCATATAATGCTGCACATGGCCCCATAAGATGCTTCAGTCATTTGCCCCATGTAATGGTCATTTGCCCCATATGCTGTTGCTGCGATTTAAAAAAAATCACATACTCACCCCTCGTCGCTCAGGCCCCCGGCACTTTCTATATTCACCTGTCCGCGTTCCACCGATGGCTTCCGCTGCGTCTTCCCCGTCCTCTGCACTGGTGTTGAGGCAGAGGGCAGTGTGCACACTAATCGCATCACCGCGCCCTCTGACCTGAGAGTCACTGTAGAGGACGCGGAAGACAGAGCGGCTGCCGGCGGTGGAACGGGGAACAGGTGAATATCGTGCACTGCATTATACTCACCTGCTCCTGGCACGGTGCAGTAATGAATATGCAGCTTTACCCCTATGGGAGTGGAGTCAGGTCCATATTCATTATGTAATGAGCGGTACCATGTGACCGTTCACTACAGGAAGAAGCTTCCAGCGCCCGCAGAACCAGGGACCGTGCCAGGAGCAGGTGAGTATTATTAGACAGCTGCCGCTCCCCCTCCCCTGCCGACCCCTGGGTATGACTTCAGTATAAGCCAAGAGGGGCAATTTCAGCCTAAAAAAATGGGCTGAAATTCTCGGCTTATACTCGAGTATATACGGTATATTCTAGTTACTAAACTTTAAATTGTGTGTTTCCAATTAATTAACCTCATTTTTGTAGTTAGAACAGACTTCATGCTTTGGCAAATAGAGTGTTAGTGTTATAATCTCTTAGTCACTGCGATAACAGCTTGTTTTACTAATTATATACATGCAGCATGCAGGGGTGAGCTTGGCTCGTGGCCCTATTACTTGGCAGCACATTTCATTCTGTAATTTTTAATTCTCTGTTTTGTTGATATGGTCTAATGGGGATATATTGCATCCTGATATGAATTGCAATCTATGGTAGCTTTGGTTCGTTATAGTGTAAGGTTTCTTTACTTAAATGGAACATGTCAGGTCTAAAAACACTATTAACCTGTAGATATGGGTTTATATGCAGGTTAACAGCATTCTAAAGCTGTCTGGCCACTGCACTGATAGCGCTTTTGCTGGGAGGAAATGAAACGTATTCCTCCGGCTTTCTATCATAGAGGCCTGGTCGGCGCAGCTTCAGTTAATGCTCAGTATATACTGAGCACCAGTTATAACCATGTCCTGCTACTGACTGACAGCTGGTTTAGCAGTGCATCAGTATGAAGCCGGCTGTCAGTCATTGCCGGGTGGTTAGTTACAGCCGCCTCTCACTAGGTACTGAGCGGTGAATGAAGCCGCGCTTCTATGACTGTAAACCTGAAGCTACTGTGAGGAATAATGATTTCCTCCCGGTAGCCGGGCTTACAGTTCAGCGGCCGGTAGGCTTTCGAATGCTGTTAGCCTGCAGATTGACTGCATATCTGCAGATTAATAGCATTTTGGGACATGCCAGGTTCCCTTTAAGGGCTTGCTCTCATAAATCGGATGACTGCAATCCAATAAAAAATTGGATTGCACTCTGACTAAAGATATTCAATGATTCTGTGCTGTTCTGAGAATTTTTTCTTATCTGTAATCTGGATGAGAAAAAAATCGCAGCATACTGTGAGTGTCGGACAAGACTCACCAATGCAAGTCAATGTGTGCGAGACAAAAAACAAACAGCAGATCATCCATATGCCATCTGTTTTTATGCATAGATTAAAAAAAGTATATAAATGGATATTCAATCATCCTATGACAGGAAGTGACACACCTTGAAGTGTTGCAACCCTCACCTAAGCTATTGAGAGCATACATTTTGACATTCACGCCTCCACGGAGTTTATAACATTTTGAAAAATGGCTAGACCGATAAATGTCGAAATGCTGCTGGTGCTGGTCTAGAAGCGCCCTGAGATTTGGGACCCCATGGACTCTGGACATTCCAACAACCTGAAGAAAGATGCGACCTGGGAATACATTTGTCAGCACAGTAAACATGATGTACAAATGGGGATTAGTAAGTACCGTGAAGAAAATAAGTATTTCATAAACTGACGATTTTGCAACTTTTCCCACCTACAAAGAAAGGAGAGGTCTATAATTTTTATCATCGGTACACTTCAATTATAAGAGACAGAATTTAAAAAAAGTCCAGAAAATCACATTGTATGATTTTTACACAATTAGCTTGCATTTTATTGTGTGAAATAAGTATTTAATACAATAGAAAAACAGAACTTAACCCCTTCCTGACATCCGACGTACTATCCCGTCGAGGTGGGGTGGGCCCGTATGACCGCCGACGGGATAGTACGTCCAGCGCGATCGGCGGCGCTCACGGGGGGAGCGCGGCCGATCGCGGCCGGGTGTCAGCTGCCTATCGCAGCTGACATCCGGCACTATGTGCCAGGAGCGGTCACGGACCGCTCCCGGCACATTAACCCCCGGCACACCGCGATCAAACATGATCGCGATGTGCCGGCGGTGCAGGGAAGCATCGCGCAGGGAGGGGGCTCCCTGCGGGCTTCCCTGAGCCCCCCGCAGCAACGCGATGTGATCGCGTTGCTGCAAGGGTCTTACCTCCCTCCCTGCCTGCTCCAGACCCGGATCCAAGATGGCCGCGGATCCGGGTCCTGCAGGGAGGGAGGTGGCTTCACAGAAGCCTGCTCAGAGCAGGCACTGTGAAGCAGCCTGCACTTCTCGCAGATCGGTGATCTGTCAGAGTGCTATACAAACTGGCAGATCACCGATCTGTATTGTCCCCCCCTGGGGCAAAGTAAAAAAGTAAAAAAAAAATTTTCCAAATGTGTAAAAAAAAAAAAAAAAAAAATATTCCAAAATAATGAAAAAAAAATAATATATATTCCCATAAATACATTTCTTTATCTAAATAAAAAAAAAAAAAACAATAAAAGCACACATATTTAGTATCGCCGCGTCCGTAACGACCCGACCTATAAAACTGGCCCACTAGTTAACCCCTTCAGTAAACACCGTAAGAAAAAAAAAAAAAAAAGAGGCAAAAAACAACGCTTTATTATCATACTGCCGAACAAAAAGTGGAATAACACGCGATCAAAAAGACAGATATAAATAACCATGGTACCGCTGAAAGCGTCATCTTGTCCCGCAAATAACGAGCTGCCATACAGCATGATCAGCAAAAAAATAAAAAAGTTATAGTCCTGAGAATAAAGCGATGCAAAAATAATTATTTTTTCCATAAAATAGTTTTTATCGTAAAAAAGCGCCAAAACATAAAAAAATAATATAAATGAGGTATCGCTGTAATCGTACTGACCCGAAGAATAAAACTGCTTTATCAATTTTACCAAACGCGGAACAGTATAAACGCCTCTCCCAAAAGAAATTCATGAATAGCTGGTTTTTGGTCATTCTGCCTCACAAAAATCGGAATAAAAAGCGATCAAAAAATGTGACGTGCCCAAAAAGTTACCAATAAAAACGTCAACTCGTCCCACAAAAAACAAGACCTCACATGACTGTGGACCAAAATATGGAAAATTTATAGCTCTCAAAATGTGGTAACGCAAAAAATATTTTTTGCAATAAAAAGCGTCTTTCAGTGTGTGACGGCTGCCAATCATAAAAATCCGCTAAAAAACTCGCTATAAAAGTAAATCAAACCCCCCTTCATCACCCCCTTAGGGAAAAATAAAAAAAATGTATTTATTTCCATTTTCCCATTAGGGTTAGGGTTAGGGCTAGGGTTGGGGCTAGGGTTAAGGCTACAGTTAGGGTTGGGGCTAAAGTTAGGGTTAGGGTTGGGGCTAAAGTTAGGGTTAGGGTTGGGGCTAAAGTTAGGGTTAGGGTTGGGGCTAAAGTTACGGTTAGGGTTTAGATTACATTTACGGTTGGGAATAGGGTTGGGATTAGGGTTAGGGGTGTGTCAGGGTTAGAGGTGTGGTTAGGGTTACTGTTGGGATTAGGGTTAGGGGTGTGCTTGGATTAGGGTTTCAGTTATAATTGGGGGGTTTCCACTGTTTCGGCACATCAGGGGCTCTCCAAACGCGACATGGCGTCCGATCTCAATTCCAGCCAATTCTGCGTTGAAAAAGTAAAACAGTGCTCCTTCCCTTCCGAGCTCTCCCGTGTGCCCAAACAGGGGTTTACCCCAACATATGGGGTATCAGCGTACTCAGGACAAATAGGACAACAACCTTTGGGGTCCAATTTCTCCTGTTACCCTCGGGAAAATACAAAACTGGGGGCTAAAAAATAATTTTTGTGGGAAAAAAAAAGATTTTTTATTTTCACGGCTCTGCGTTATAAACTGTAGTGAAACACTTGGGGGTTCAAAGTTCTTACAACACATCTAGATAAGTTCCTTGGGGGGTCTAGTTTCCAAAATGGGGTCACTTGTGTGGGGCTTCTACTGTTACATTAGGGGCTCTGCAAACGCAATGTGACGCCTGCAGACCATTCCATCTAAGTCTGCATTCCAAATGGCGCTCCTTCCCTTCCGAGCCCTCCCATGCATCCAAACGGTGGTTCCCCCCACATATGGGGTATCAGCGCACTCAGGACAAATTGGACAACAAAGTTTGGGGTCCAATTTCTCCTGTTACCCTCGGGAAAATACAAAACTGGGGGCTGAAAAATAATTTTTGTGGGAAAAAATTTTTGTTTTATTTTTACGGCTCTGCATTATTAACTTCTGTGAAGCCCTTGGTGGGTCAAAGCACTCACCACACATCTAGATAAGTTCCTTAGGGGGTCTACTTTCCAACATGGTGTCACTTGTGGGGGTTTTCTACTGTTTAGGTACATTAGGGGCTCTGCAAACGCAATGTGACGCCTGCAGACCATTCCATCTAAGTCTGCATTCCAAATGGCGCTCCTTCACTTCCGAGCCCTCCCATGCATCCAAACGGTGGTTCCCACCACATATGGGGTATCAGCGCACTCAGGACAAATTGGACAACAAATTTTGGGGTCCAATTTCTCCTGTTACCCTCGGGAAAATACAAAACTGGGGGCTGAAAAATAATTTTTGTGGGAAAAAATTTTTGTTTTATTTTTACGGCTCTGCATTATTAACTTCTGTGAAGCCCTTGGTGGGTCAAAGCGCTCAAAACACATCTAGATAAGTTCCTTAGGGGGTCTACTTTCCAAAATGGTGTCACTTGTGGGGGGTTTCAATGTTTAGGCGCATCAGTGGCTCTCCAAACGCAACATGGCGTCCCATCTCAATTCCTGTCAATTTTGCATTGAAAAGTCAAACGGTGCTACTTCCCTTCCGAGCTCTCCCATGCGCCCAAACAGTGGTTTACCCCCACATATGGGGTATCAGCGTACTCAGGACAAATTGTACAACAACTTTTGGGGTCCAATTTCTTCTCTTACCCTTGGGAAAATATAAAATTGGGGGTGAAAAGATAATTTTTGTGAAAAAATATGATTTTTTATTTTTACGGTTCTGCATTATAAACTTCTGTGAAGCACTTGGTGGGTCAAAGTGCTCACCACACCTCTAGATAAGTTCCTTAGGGGGTCTACTTTCCAAAATGGTGTCACTTGTGGGGGGTTTCAATGTTTACGCACATCAGGGGCTCTACAAACGCAACATGACGTCCCATCTCAATTCCTGTCAATTTTGCATTGAAAAGTCAAACGGCGCTCCTTCCCTTCCGAGGTCTCCCATGCGCCCAAACAGTGGTTTACCCCCACATATGGGGTATCAGCGTACTCAGGACAAATTGTACAACAACTTTTGGGGTCCAATTTCTTCTCTTACCCTTGGAAAAATAAAAAATTGGGGGCGAAAAATAATTTTTGTGAAAAAATATGATTTTTTATTTTTACGGTTCTGCATTATAAACTTCTGTGAAGCACTTGGTGGGTCAAAGTGCTCACCACACCTCTAGATAAGTTCCTTAGGGGGTCTACTTTCCAAAATGGTGTCACTTGTTGGGGGGTTTCAATGTTTAGGCACATCAGGGGCTCCCCAAACGCAACATGGCGTCCCATCTCAATTCCAGTCAATTTTGCATTGAAAAGTCAAATGGCGCTCCTTCGCTTCCGAGCTCTGTCATGCGCCCAAACAGTGGTTTACCCCCACATATGGGGTATCGGCGTACTCAGGACAAATTGTACAACAACTTTTGGGGTCCATTTTCTCCTGTTACCCTTGGTAAAATAAAACAAATTGGAGCTGAAGTAAATTTTTTGTGAAAAAAAGTTAAATGTTCATTTTTATTTAAACATTCCAAAAATTCCTGTGAAGCACCAGAAGGGTTAATAAACTTCTTGAATGTGGTTTTGAGCACCTTGAGGGGTGCAGTTTTTAGAATGGTGTCACACTTGGGTATTTTCTATCATATAGACCCCTCAAAATGACTTCAAATGAGATGTGGTCCCTAAAAAAAAATGGTGTAAAAATGAGAAATTGCTGGTCAACTTTTAACCCTTATAACTCCCTAACAAAAAAAAATTTTGGTTCCAAAATTGTGCTGATGTAAAGTAGACATGTGGGAAATGTTACTTATTAAGTATTTTGTGTGACATATCTCTGTGATTTAAGGGCATAAAAATTCAAAGTTGGAAAATTGCAAAATTTTCAAAATTTTCGCCAAATTTCCATTTTTTTTGCAAATAAACGCAGGTAATATCAAATAAATTTTACCACTATCATGAAGTACAATATGTCCCGAGAAAACAATGTCAGAATCGCCAAGATCCGTTGAAGCGTTCCAGAGTTATAACCTCATAAAGGGACAGTGATCAGAATTGTAAAAATTGGCCCGGTCATTAACGTGCAAACCACCCTTGGGGGTGAAGGGGTTAATATTTTGTACAGAAATATTTGTTTGCAATTACAGATGTCAAACATTTCCTGTAGTTCTGGGCCAAACTTGGACACACTACAGCAGGGATTTTGGCCCACTCCTCCATACAGATCTCTTGATCTTTCAGGTTTTGGGGCTGTCACGGGGCAACATTGAGTTTCAGCTCTCTTCAAAGATTTTCTGATAGGTTCAGGTCTGGAGGCTAGCTAGGCCACTCTAGGACCTTGAAATTATTCTTACAGAGCAACTCAGTTGCCGTAGCTGTGTGTTTCGTGTCATTGTCATGCTGGAAGACCTAGCCACGACCCATCTTCAACTGAGGGAAGGAGGTTCTTGGCCAAACATTTGCGATACATGATCCCATCCATCCTCCCTTTTATATGATGCAGTCATCCTGTCCCTTTTGCAGAAAATCACTCCCAAAGTATGATGTTTTCCCCACTATGTCTCACGGTTGGGATGATGTTCTTGGGGTTGTACTCATCCTTCTTCTTCCTCCAAGCACAAAGAGTGGAGGTGATACCAAATAGTTTTATTTTGGTCTCCTCTGACCACATGACCTTCTCCCATCCCTCCTCTGAATCATACATACCCCATGAGGTGAGGCCCTGCATGGAGCTTCCTACCTAGAAAGATTGAAATTCATCAAGTATTTTTCTTCCATTTTCTAATAATTGTGCCAACAGTTGATGCCTTCTCACCAAGCTGCTTGCTTATTGTCCTGTAGCCCATCCCAGCATTATGCAGGTCTAGAATTTTGTCACTGGTGTCCTTAGACAGCTCTTTGATCTTGGTCATGGTGGAGAGGTTGAAGTGTGATTGAATGTGTGGACAGGTATCCTTTATACAGGTAACAAGGTCAAACAGGTGCAATTAATACAGGTAATGACTGCAGAGCGCTTCTTAAAGAAAAACTAGCAAGTCTGTGAGAGCCCAAATTCTTGGTAGCGAGGCTACCACCAGGTGGCAGAATAGTCAAACCAGATCGATAACAGAGAGTGGCGTAGTACCAAGGGGAAAATCACACACGGAGACAGAGGAGTGCCAGGAGGTCAGTACCAGTTTGAAGCAGAAATACCAGAAGAAAGAGACAGTCAGGTCGGAGCCAAAGCTGAGTCAAGTACTGGGGAATCCAAACACGAAGGGAAAATACAGAGTCAGGGTGGTAAGAGAGGAATGAACAGACACTGGCAAAGTCAGCTAAAACGCAGCAGAACAAATCAGGGTTTCACCAGAGTCAGCTACTCACACCTTAAGCAGGAAGTATAACTGACACTACCTGCATGATGCAGCTCTGAGAAATAGCAGACCTGAAACCGAAACGAGGCAGAAAGTTAACCCCTGACATGACCAGACCAGGGAAAGGAGAGACAAAACCCGGTCTGTATCATGACATCTCCATTCTTTGTAGGTGGGAAAACTTGCAAAATCAGCAAATACTTATTTTCACCACTGTATATATTTATTTTTGTCTTTGCTATTTTTAACTGACGTTTTTACCAAAAGCCTCATGCAATATCATGTTTCAAGCGTTTAATGTCATCTTTTAATTGTCTCCTTTTTTTGGCCTTTATTAAACTATATTTAGAAGTAAAAATTCCCCCATTGCAGTCACAAGAAGATGTTGCTGCTGCCTAGACCTGTACAGAAGGGAGCAGCAGCAACAAGTGTAAAGCGGAGATGGGGCCCAACAGAAGAGACCCTACCTGTACATGGAGAGCTTGAATTTCCTTTTTTCCATCATGTATTTAAGACCGTAAGTTCTAAATTCTGACCATTTACATGGTTTTGCATTAAGGGAAAGCAACTTAAAGGGTAGGGAAACTGCATCCGAGTCTGAGGCGGTGGCACCACCAGAGGAGGCTCCAGGACCACTGTCGTAACCTCAACAAGCCATCGAGCAAGAAGAGCAGTTCCGGAGTAGTAGCCTCACCTTGTCTCTTGACACACTCCCCTCAAGCAATTGACTATCTGTCTTGAACCATCAATGAAGATGATGAGAAGGCCTTATGTCAGAGTCTCACACAGCATCTGCACCAAGTTCTGACAGACATCATAATACGAACAAAAGTATCCATTCTTCACACTCCTCAATGACGCTATCCCACCCAGTGACCCCAGGATGTCTTTGACTTTCTAGAAACCAGGCAGCAGAGACGTCCACACATGCTACAAGCAGGCAGCAACGTTTCTGCACAGGCCACACCACCATCAGCAATCAGCACCACCACCAGCATCAACACCACCACCAATAGCCCCATCAGCACCACTACCAGCAGCACCAGCTACAGCATCTTATGGAATGCATGGTTACCATGCTGGGCATACTGAGCAGCAACATTTTTAAGGCTCAGACGAAGGATGGCATTATGAAGCCAAAGATGACCCTGGGAACCACGCCAGTAACCTTTTGGTCATGTAAGCTAAGCCCCCCCCCCCAACAACATCCATACCTGTTATGACCCCAATGGCGAGGGTCTCAGAGGAACGTGGAAGTCTGCAGAATACAAAAATCCAGCTCATAGGGCAGTGGTAGCTGGGTTGACCATATATCTACTCCTAACGCCAACACTAGAAGTAGCCGGGGATCATTCCTACGTTGATTCTAGATGACACGCTCCAGCCGGAGAATCTAGCTACCCCTAGTAGAGGAAAACAAAAGACCTTTCTTGCCTCCAGAGAAGGGGACCCCAAAGCTGGATAGAAGCCCCCCACAAATAATAACGGTGAGGTAAGAGGAAATGACAAACACAGAAATGAACCAGGTTTAGCACAGAGAGGCCCGCTTACTGATAGCAGAATAAAGAAAGGTAACTTATATGGTCAACTGTCATGATCTCAATGGCAAGAGATCATAGCATCAGCATATATAGGAACTAGCTCTTGGAAGATGGAAACTGAGCTGACCATGAACTAAACCTAACGCACAACTAGCAGTGGCCGGGTAGCATGCCTACGTTGATTCTAGATGCCCAGCACCAGCCGGAGGACTAAATAAAACTAGCAGAGGAAAATATTAGTCCTAGCTCACCTCTAGAGAAATACCCCAAAAGGAGACAGAGGCCCCCCACATGTATTGGCGGTGAATCAAGATGAAATAACAAACGTAGTATGAAAATAGGTTTAGCAAATTTGAGGTCCACTTACTACATAGCAGAAGACAGGAAGGACACTTTCATGGTCAGCTAAAAACCCTATCAAAACACCATCCAGAAATTACTTTAAAACTCTGGCATTAACTCATAACACCAGAGTGGCAATTCCTGTTCACAAGAGCTTTCCAGACACAGTAACGAAACTACAGCTGTGAACTGGAACAAAAATGCAAAAAACAAACATGGACAAGAGTCCAACTTATCTAGTAGTTGTCTAGGAGCAGGAACAAGCACAGAGAGGCTTCTGATAACATTGTTGACCGGCAAGCAACTAACAGAGCAGCAAGGTTATATAGCGACTCCCACATCTTGATGGGAACAGGTGAACAGAGAAGATGAAGACACCAGTTCAATTCCACCAGTAGCCACCGGGGGAGCCCAGAATCCAAATTCACAACAGTACCCCCCCCTCAAGGAGGGGGCACCGAACCCTCACCAGAACCACCAGGGCGATCAGGATGGGCCCTATGAAAGGCACGAACCAGATCAGAGGCATGAACATCAGATGCATTCACCCAAGAATTATCCTCCTGGCCGTATCCCTTCCACTTGACCAGATACTGGAGTCTCCGTCTGGAAACACGAGAGTCTAAGATTTTCTCCACAACGTACTCCAACTCACCCTCAACCAGCACCGGAGCAGGAGGCTCAACGGAAGGCACAACCGGTACCTCATACCTGCGCAATAATGACCGATGAAAAACGTTATGAATAGAAAAGGATGCAGGGAGGTCCAAACGGAAGGAAACAGGGTTAAGAATCTCCAATATCTTATACGGGCCGATGAACCGAGGCTTAAACTTAGGAGAAGAGACCCTCATAGGGACAAAACGAGAAGACAACCACACCAAGTCCCCAACACGAAGACGAGGACCAACACGACGACGGCGGTTAGCAAAAAGCTGAGTCTTCTCCTGGGACAACCTCAAATTGTCCACCACCTGCCCCCAGATCTGATGCAATCTCTCCACCACAGCATCCACTCCAGGACAATCCGAAGATTCCACCTGACCAGAGGAAAATCGAGGATGAAACCCCGAATTACAGAAAAACGGGGACACCAAAGTGGCAGAGCTGGCCCGATTATTGAGAGCGAACTCCGCCAATGGCAAAAAAGCAACCCAATCATCCTGGTCAGCAGACACAAAACACCTCAGATATGTCTCCAGGGTCTGATTAATCCGCTCAGTCTGGCCATTCGTCTGAGGATGGAAAGCGGACGAAAAAGATAAATCTATGCCCATCCTAGCACAGAATGCCCGCCAAAATCTAGACACGAATTGGGTCCCTCTGTCAGAAACGATATTCTCAGGAATACCATGCAAACGAACAACATTTTGAAAAAACAGAGGAACCAACTCGGAAGAAGAAGGCAACTTGGGCAGAGGAACCAAATGGACCATCTTAGAGAAACGGTCACACACCACCCAGATGACAGACATCTTCTGAGAAACAGGCAGATCTGAAATAAAATCCATCGAGATGTGCGTCCAAGGCCTCTTAGGAATAGGCAAGGGCAACAACAATCCACTAGCCCGAGAACAACAAGGCTTGGCCCGAGCACAAACGTCACAAGACTGCACAAAGCCTCGCACATCTCGTGACAGGGAAGGCCACCAGAAGGACCTTGCCACCAAATCCCTGGTACCAAAAATGCCAGGATGACCTGCCAACGCAGAAGAATGAACCTCAGAGATGACTCTACTGGTCCAATCATCAGGAACAAACAGTTTATCAGGTGGGCAACGATCAGGTCTATCCGCCTGAAACTCCTGCAAGGCCCGCCGCAGGTCTGGAGAAACGGCTGACAATACCACTCCATCCTTAAGGATACCTGTGGGCTCAGAGTTACCAGGCGAGTCAGGCTCAAAACTCCTAGAAAGGGCATCCGCCTTAACATTCTTAGAACCCGGTAGGTATGACACCACAAAATTAAACCGAGAGAAAAATAATGACCAGCGCGCCTGTCTAGGATTCAGGCGCCTGGCGGTCTCAAGATAAACCAAATTTTTGTGGTCAGTCAATACCACCACCTGATGTCTGGCCCCCTCAAGCCAATGGCGCCACTCCTCAAAAGCCCACTTCATGGCCAAAAGCTCCCGATTCCCAACATCATAATTCCGCTCAGCGGGCGAAAATTTACGGGAAAAGAAGGCACAAGGCCTCATCACGGAGCAGTCAGAACTTTTCTGCGACAACACTGCCCCAGCTCCGATCTCAGAAGCGTCGACCTCAACCTGAAAAGGTAGAGCAACATCAGGCTGACGCAACACAGGGGCAGAGGAAAAACGGCGCTTAAGCTCCCGAAAGGCCTCCACAGCATCAGGGGACCAATCAGCAACATCAGCACCCTTCTTAGTCAAATCGGTCAATGGCTTAGCAATATCCGAAAAACCAGCAATAAATCGACGATAAAAGTTAGCAAAGCCCAAAAATTTCTGAAGACTCTTAAGAGAAGAGGGCTGCGTCCAATCACAAATAGCTTGAACCTTGACAGGATCCATTTCAATGGAAGAGGGGGAAAAAATATATCCCAAAAAGGAAATCCTCTGTACCCCAAAAACACACTTAGAACCCTTCACACACAAAAAATTAGACCGCAAAACCTGAAAAACCCTCCTGACTTGCTGGACATGAGAGTCCCAGTCATCCGAAAAAATCAGAATATCATCCAGATACACAATCATAAATTTATCCAAATAATCGCGAAAAATATCATGCATAAAGGACTGGAAAACTGACGGAGCATTTGAAAGACCAAAAGGCATCACTAAATACTCAAAGTGGCCCTCGGGCGTATTAAATGCGGTTTTCCACTCATCCCCCTGCCTGATTCGCACCAAATTATACGCCCCACGAAGGTCAATCTTAGAGAACCACTTGGCCCCCTTTATGCGAGCAAACAAATCAGTCAGCAACGGCAATGGGTATTGATATTTAACAGTGATTTTATTCAAAAGCCGATAATCAATACATGGTCTCAAAGAGCCGTCTTTTTTTGACACAAAGAAAAAACCGGCTCCTAAGGGAGATGACGATGGACGAATATGTCCCTTTTCCAAGGACTCCTTTATATATTCACGCATAGCAGCATGTTCAGGCACAGACAGATTAAATAAACGACCCTTTGGGTATTTACTACCCGGGATTAAATCTATGGCACAATCGCACTCTCGGTGCGGAGGTAACGAACCAAGCTTGGATTCTTCAAAGACGTCACGATAGTCAGACAGGAACTCAGGAATTTCAGAGGGAATAGATGATGAAATGGAAACCACAGGTACATCCCCATGAGCCCCCTTACATCCCCAGCTCAACACAGACATAGCTTTCCAGTCGAGGACTGGGTTGTGAGATTGCAGCCAAGGCAATCCTAGCACCAAATCATCATGTAGATTATACAGCACCAGAAAGCGAATAATCTCCTGGTGATCCGGATTAATACGCATAGTTACTTGTGTCCAGTATTGTGGTTTATTATTAGCCAATGGGGTGGAGTCAATCCCCTTCAGAGGAATAGGAGTCTCCAAAGGCTCTAAATCATACCCACAGCGTTTGGCAAAGGACCAATCCATAAGACTCAAAGCGGCGCCAGAGTCGACATAGGCGTCCGTGGTAATAGATGACAAAGAGCAAATCAGGGTCACAGATAGAATAAACTTAGACGGTAAGGTGCAAATGGAAACAGATTTACCAAGCTTTTTAGTGCGCTTAGAGCATGCTGATATAACATGAGTAGAATCACCACAATAGAAACACAACCCATTTTTCCGTCTAAAATTCTGCCGCTCGCTTCGGGACAGAATTCTATCACACTGCATACTCTCTGGCGATTTCTCAGTGGACACCGCCAGATGGTGCACTGGTTTGCGCTCCCGCAAACGCCTATCGATCTGAATAGCCATTGTCATGGACTCATTCAGACCCGCAGGCACAGGGAACCCCACCATAACATCCTTAATGGCATCAGAGAGACCCTCTCTGAAAGTCGCCGCCAGGGCGCACTCATTCCACTGAGTAAGCACAGACCATTTACGGAATCTTTGGCAGTAAATTTCCGCTTCATCTTGCCCCTGAGATAGGGACATCAAAGTTTTTTCTGCCTGAAGCTCCAAATGAGGTTCGTCATAAAGCAACCCCAAGGCCAGAAAAAACGCATCCACATTGAGCAACGCAGGATCCCCTGGTGTCAATGAAAAAGCCCAGTCTTGAGGGTCGCCCCGGAGCAAGGAAATCACAATCCTGACCTGCTGTGCAGGATCTCCGGCAGAGCGAGATTTCAGGGACAAAAATAATTTGCAATTATTTCGAAAATTCTGAAACCCAGATCTATTCCCCGAGAAAAATTCCGGCAAAGGAATTCTCGGCTCAGATACAGGTGCATGACAAACAAAATCTTGCAAATTTTGTACCTTCGTGGCGAGTTTATTCAAACCTGCAGTTACACTCTGAAGATCCATTGCAAACAGGTGAACACAGAGCCATTCAAAGGAGAGAAAAAAAAAAAAAAAAAATTTCAGCAGACTACTTATTTCTCTCCTTTCTCAGCCAAGGATTTTAACCCTTTAGTGGGCCGGTCAAACTGTCATGATCTCAATGGCAAGAGATCATAGCATCAGCATATATAGGAACTAGCTCTTGGAAGATGGAAACTGAGCTGACCATGAACTAAACCTAACGCACAACTAGCAGTGGCCGGGTAGCATGCCTACGTTGATTCTAGATGCCCAGCACCAGCCGGAGGACTAAATAAAACTAGCAGAGGAAAATATTAGTCCTAGCTCACCTCTAGAGAAATACCCCAAAAGGAGACAGAGGCCCCCCACATGTATTGGCGGTGAATCAAGATGAAATAACAAACGTAGTATGAAAATAGGTTTAGCAAATTTGAGGTCCACTTACTACATAGCAGAAGACAGGAAGGACACTTTCATGGTCAGCTAAAAACCCTATCAAAACACCATCCAGAAATTACTTTAAAACTCTGGCATTAACTCATAACACCAGAGTGGCAATTCCTGTTCACAAGAGCTTTCCAGACACAGTAACGAAACTACAGCTGTGAACTGGAACAAAAATGCAAAAAACAAACATGGACAAGAGTCCAACTTATCTAGTAGTTGTCTAGGAGCAGGAACAAGCACAGAGAGGCTTCTGATAACATTGTTGACCGGCAAGCAACTAACAGAGCAGCAAGGTTATATAGCGACTCCCACATCTTGATGGGAACAGGTGAACAGAGAAGATGAAGACACCAGTTCAATTCCACCAGTAGCCACCGGGGGAGCCCAGAATCCAAATTCACAACAGTCAACAAAAACCCTATCAAAATCCACACTGGAAATTCAAGAACCCCCGAACCGTCTAACGGTCCGGGGGGAGAACACCAGCCCCCTAGAGCTTCCAGCAAAGGTCAGGATATATATTGGGAACAAGCTGGACAAAAATACAAAACCAAAACAAAATAGCAAAAAGCAAAAAGCGGACTTAGCTGATATAACTGGAACCAGGATCAGTAGACAAGAGCACAGCAGACTAGCTCTGATAACTACGTTGCCAGGCATTGAACTGAAGGTCCAGGGAGCTTAAATAGCAACACCCTAAACTAACGACCCAGGTGCGGATAAAAGGAATGACAGAAAAACCAGAGTCAAAAAACTAGTAACCACTAGAGGGAGCAAAAAGTAAATTCACAACAGTACCCCCCCCTTAGTGAGGGGTCACCGAACCCTCACCACGACCACCAGGGCGATCAGGATGAGCGGCATGAAAGGCACGAACTAAATCGGCCGCATGAACATCAGAGGCGACCACCCAGGAATTATCCTCCTGACCATAGCCCTTCCACTTGACCAGGTACTGAAGCCTCCGCCTGGAGAGGCGAGAATCCAAGATCTTCTCCACCACGTACTCCAACTCGCCCTCAACCAACACCGGAGCAGGAGGCTCAGCAGAAGGAACTATAGGCACAATGTACCGCCGCAACAAGGACCTATGAAATACATTGTGAATAGCAAACGACACAGGAAGATCCAGACGAAAAGATACAGGATTAAGGATTTCCAATATCTTGTAAGGCCCAATAAAACGAGGTTTAAATTTGGGAGAGGAGACCTTCATAGGAACAAAGCGGGAAGAAAGCCATACCAAATCCCCAACGCGTAGTCGGGGACCCACACCGCGGCGGCGGTTGGCAAAGCGCTGAGCCCTCTCCTGTGACAACTTCAAGTTGTCCACCACATGATTCCAGATCCGCTGCAACCTATCCACCACAGAATCCACCCCAGGACAGTCAGAAGGCTCCACATGACCCGAAGAAAAGCGAGGATGGAAACCAGAGTTGCAGAAAAAAGGCGAAACCAAGGTGGCGGAACTAGCCCGATTATTAAGGGCAAACTCAGCCAACGGCAAGAATGTCACCCAATCGTCCTGATCAGCAGAGACAAAACACCTCAAATAAGCCTCCAAAGTCTGATTGGTTCGCTCCGTCTGTCCATTAGTCTGAGGATGGAAAGCAGACGAAAACGACAAATCAATGCCCATCCTACTACAAAAGGATCGCCAGAATCTGGAAACGAACTGGGATCCTCTGTCTGACACAATATTCTCAGGGATGCCGTGCAAACGAACCACGTTCTGGAAAAACACAGGAACCAGATCGGAAGAGGAAGGCAGCTTAGGCAAAGGAACCAAATGGACCATCTTTGAGAAGCGATCACATATCACCCAGATAACGGACATGCCCTGGGATAGCGGAAGATCAGAAATGAAATCCATGGAGATATGTGTCCAAGGTCTCTTCGGGACAGGCAAGGGCAAGAGCAAACCGCTGGCACGAGAACAGCAAGGCTTAGCTCGAGCACAAGTCCCACAGGACTGCACAAATGACCGCACATCCCTTGACAAGGAAGGCCACCAAAAGGACCTGGCCACCAGATCTCTGGTGCCAAAAATTCCCGGGTGACCTGCCAACACCGAGGAATGAACCTCGGAAATGACTCTGCTGGTCCACTTATCCGGGACAAACAGTCTGTCAGGTGGACAAGACTCAGGCCTATCAGCCTGAAATCTCTGCAACACACGTCGCAGATCCGGAGAAATAGCTGACAAGATAACTCCATCTTTAAGAATACCAACAGGATCAGCGACTCCAGGAGCATCAGGCACAAAGCTCCTAGAAAGAGCATCGGCCTTCACATTCTTTGAACCTGGTAAATACGAGACAACAAAATCAAAGCGGGAGAAAAACAATGACCGGCGGGCCTGTCTCGGATTAAGGCGTTTAGCAGACTCGAGATACATCAGATTTTTGTGATCAGTCAAGACCACCACACGATGCTTAGCACCCTCGAGCCAATGACGCCACTCCTCAAATGCCCATTTCATGGCCAACAACTCCCGATTGCCCACATCATAATTTCGCTCGGCAGGCGAAAACTTCCTAGAGAAAAAGACACAAGGTTTCATAACAGAGCAACCAGGGCCTCTCTGCGACAAAACGGCCCCTGCTCCAATCTCTGAAGCATCCACCTCAACCTGAAAGGGAAGTGAGACATCGGGCTGGCACAAAACAGGCGCCGAAGTAAACCGGCGTTTCAACTCCTGGAAAGCCTCCACGGCAGCAGGAGCCCAGTTAGCTACATCGGAGCCCTTCTTGGTCATATCCGTCAAAGGTTTCACAATGCTAGAAAAATTAGCGATAAAACGACGGTAGAAGTTAGCGAAACCCAAGAACTTCTGTAGACTCTTAACTGACGAGGGCTGAGTCCAATCAAGAATAGCTCGGACCTTGACTGGGTCCATCTCCACAGCAGAAGGGGAAAAAATGAACCCCAAAAAGGGAACCTTCTGTACACCAAAGAGACACTTTGAGCCCTTGACAAACAAAGAATTTTCACGCAAAATTTTAAAGACCAACCTGACCTGCTCCACATGCGAATCCCAATTATCAGAAAAAACCAAAATATCATCCAGATAAACAATCAAAAATTTATCCAGATACTTCCGGAAAATGTCATGCATAAAGGACTGAAAAACTGAAGGCGCATTGGAGAGCCCAAAAGGCATCACCAAGTACTCAAAATGACCTTCGGGCGTATTGAATGCGGTTTTCCATTCATCACCTTGCTTAATGCGCACAAGGTTGTACGCACCACGAAGATCTATCTTGGTGAACCACTTGGCACCTTTAATCCGGGCAAACAAGTCAGACAACAGCGGTAAAGGATACTGAAATTTGACAGTGATCTTATTTAAAAGCCGATAATCAATACAAGGTCTCAAAGATCCGTCCTTTTTTGCCACAAAAAAGAATCCCGCACCAAGAGGGGAAGAAGACGGACGAATATGTCCTTTCTCTAGAGACTCCTTGATATATGAACGCATAGCGGTATGTTCAGGTACCGACAGATTAAACAGTCTTCCCTTAGGAAATTTACTGCCTGGGATCAAATCTATAGCACAGTCACAGTCCCTATGAGGAGGCAGTGCACTGGACTCAGACTCACTGAAGACATCCTGATAATCAGACAAATACTCCGGAACTTCCGAAGGCGTAGAAGAAGCAATAGACACAGGCAGGGAATCCCCATGAATACCACGACAGCCCCAACTTGAGACTGACATAGCCTTCCAGTCCAGGACTGGATTATGGGTCTGTAACCATGGCAGCCCTAAAACAACCAAATCATGCATTTTATGTAAAACCAGGAAACGTATCACCTCGCGGTGTTCAGGAGTCATGCACATGGTAACCTGTGTCCAATACTGCGGTTTATTTGCTGCCAATGGCGTAGCATCAATACCCCTAAGAGGAATAGGATTTTCTAATGGTTCAAGAGTAAAACCACAGTGCTTAGCAAATGACAGATCCATAAGACTCAGGGCAGCACCTGAATCTACAAACGCCATGACAGGAAAAGACGACAGTGAGCAAATCAAAGTTACAGACAGAATAAATTTAGGTTGCAAATTACCAACGGTGACAGGACTAACAACCTTAGCTATACGTTTAGAGCATGCTGAGATAATATGTGTAGAATCACCACAGTAGTAGCACAAGCCATTCCGGCGTCTATGAATTTTCCGCTCATTTCTAGTCAGGATTCTATCACATTGCATTAAATCAGGTGTCTGTTCAGACAACACCATGAGGGAATTTGCGATTTTTCTATCACATTGCACCGAATTAGGTGTCTGTTCAGACAACACCATGAGGGAATTTGCGGTTTTGCGCTCCCGCAACCGCCGGTCAATTTGAATAGCCAGTGCCATAGTATCATTCAGACCTGTGGGAATGGGAAAACCCACCATAACATTCTTAATGGCTTCAGAAAGGCCATTTCTAAAATTAGCGGCCAGTGCACACTCGTTCCAATGTGTCAGCACGGACCATTTCCGAAATTTTTGGCAGTACACTTCAGCCTCGTCCTGCCCCTGAGACATAGCCAGCAAGGCCTTTTCTGCCTGAATCTCAAGATTGGGTTCCTCATAAAGTAAACCGAGCGCCAGAAAAAACGCATTAATATCAGCCAATGCCGGATCTCCTGGCGCCAGCGAAAAAGCCCAATCCTGAGGGTCGCCCCGTAAGAACGAAATAACAATTTTTACTTGCTGAGCAGAGTCTCCAGATGAACAGGGTCTCAGGGACAAAAACAATTTACAATTATTCACAAAATTCCTAAACTTAAACCTGTCTCCGGAAAACAGTTCAGGAATCGGTATTTTAGGTTCTGACCTAGGATTACTGATAACATAGTCTTGTATGCCCTGCACACGAGTAGCCAGCTGGTCCACACTTGTAATCAAGGTCTGGACATTCATGTCTGCAGCAAGCATAGCCACTCTGAGGTAAAGGGGAAGAAGAAAAAAAAAAAAAAAACTCAGAATCTTCTTTCTTATAATCCCTCTTCTGCAATGCATTAAACATTTAATACTGGCCTGGCAAACTGTTATGACCCCAATGGCGAGGGTCTCAGAGGAACGTGGAAGTCTGCAGAATACAAAAATCCAGCTCATAGGGCAGTGGTAGCTGGGTTGACCATATATCTACTCCTAACGCCAACACTAGAAGTAGCCGGGGATCATTCCTACGTTGATTCTAGATGACACGCTCCAGCCGGAGAATCTAGCTACCCCTAGTAGAGGAAAACAAAAGACCTTTCTTGCCTCCAGAGAAGGGGACCCCAAAGCTGGATAGAAGCCCCCCACAAATAATAACGGTGAGGTAAGAGGAAATGACAAACACAGAAATGAACCAGGTTTAGCACAGAGAGGCCCGCTTACTGATAGCAGAATAAAGAAAGGTAACTTATATGGTCAACAAAAACCCTATCAAAATCCACACTGGAAATTCAAGAACCCCCGAACCGTCTAACGGTCCGGGGGGAGAACACCAGCCCCCTAGAGCTTCCAGCAAAGGTCAGGATATATATTGGGAACAAGCTGGACAAAAATACAAAACCAAAACAAAATAGCAAAAAGCAAAAAGCGGACTTAGCTGATATAACTGGAACCAGGATCAGTAGACAAGAGCACAGCAGACTAGCTCTGATAACTACGTTGCCAGGCATTGAACTGAAGGTCCAGGGAGCTTAAATAGCAACACCCTAAACTAACGACCCAGGTGCGGATAAAAGGAATGACAGAAAAACCAGAGTCAAAAAACTAGTAACCACTAGAGGGAGCAAAAAGTAAATTCACAACACATACCACACCCCTTTACAACCCATGCCCAGCCATGTTGCTAAATGTAGACACACCTGCTTGTTTGACCCAACCTTACCCTTCTACAAGTCCTCCCTCTCCCTCCCCATCACCTCGGTCATTTTATAATTTCTAAATTTATTGTATATAAGTGTTTTTTTTTCCATTTGTTTGTTGTTATAAAGATAATTTACATTCATCATGAAACTTGATTTCTTGATTTAATTTGTAGATATGGTATTAAAATCAAATATATTTGCAAACATCACACCACAAAATTATCTTGCTATGATGGGAAGCCTTCAGACGTCAGAAAATAATACCTGACCAAATGTGACCACTTACCTAAGGCTAATTTCTGAATGCATAGGTGAATGTGGACATCTCTCTCAGTAAAGCCTACATATATGTGTTGGCCGGAACCAAATGTGATTAGATGTAATTAAAAACCACATGGTGAAGGGAGGAGTGCTCACCATGCACGATAGAGTGCAACTTTTTTTGTATGTTGTATATGAAGGTAGCTGCTCCTGGTATGCACCTATTCACACTAGTTTGGATGTGCCAGTTGTTTTTCTGTCATTTCTATGTTAGCTTACTGACTGAGCACTCCTCCCTTCACCATGTGGTTTTTAATTACCGTATATACTCGAGTATAAGCCGACCCGAGTATAAGCCGAGACCTCTAATTTTGCCACAAAAAAACAGGAAAACTTGATGACTCGAGTATAGGCCTAGGGTGAAAAATGCAGCAGCTACTGGTAAATTTCAAAAATAAAAATAGATACCAATAAAAGTAAAATTAATTGAGACATCAGTAGGTTAAGTGTTTTTGAATATCTATATTGAATCAGGAGCCCCATAAAATGCTCCATACAATTCATGATGGGCCCCATAAGATGATTCATACAAAATACGCCCCATATAATGCTGCACAAAGGTTAATAACGTCCCCATAAGATGCTCCATAGAAACATTTGCCCCATACAATGCTGTATAAATGTTTATTATGGCCCCATAAGATGCTCCATAGATTATACCCCATACAATGCTGTATAAAGGTTGTTGGCCCCATAAGATGCTCCATAGCTTATGCCCCATAAGATGCTGCATAGATTATGCCCATAAAATACTCCATAGATTATGGCTCATAAAATGCTCCAAAGATTATGCCCCATCAAATTCTCCATAGATTATGCCCCATAAGATGCTCCATAGATTATGCTCCATAAAATACTCCATAGATTATGCCCCATAAGTGCTCCATAGATTATGCCCCATAAGTGCTCCATAGATTATGCCCCATAAGTGCTCCATAGATTATGCCCCATAAGTGTTCCATAGATTATGCCCCATAAGTGCTCCATAGATTATGCCCCATAAGTCCTCCATAGATTATGCCCCATAAGATGCTCCATAGATTATGCCCCATAAGATGCTCCATGGATTATTCCCCATAAGATGCTCCATAGATTATGCCCCATATGCTGCGATTAAAATAAAAAAATCACATACTCACCTCTCGTCGCTCAGGCCCCCGTCACTTGCAATATTTACCTGTCCTCGTTCCACTGCTCTGTCTTCCGGCTCTCTGACTGTTCAGGCAGAGGAAGCACACTAAACACGTCATTGCTCCCTCTGACCTTAACAGGCAGAGGATGCGGAAGACGGAGCGGCGCCCGGTGGTTGAACGGGGTCAGTTGAATATAGCGCAATGCTCACCTTCCCCCGTTATACTCACCTGCTCCCGGCACAGTCCCTGGCAGCTTCTCACTGTCAGATGGTCTCCGGGAGCCGGCAGCTTCTTCCTACGTTCAGCGGTCATGTACCGCTCATTAAAGTAATGAATATGCGTCCATATTTATTACTTTAATGAGCGGTACCACGTGACCGCTGAACACAGGAAGAGCTGCCAGCTCCCGGAGACCATTGGACATGCAGGGACCACACCAGGAGCAGGTGAATATGTCACAACCGCCGCTCCCCTCCCCTGCCGACAATGACTCAAGTATAAGCCGAGAGGGGCACCTTCAGCCTAAAAAATTAGCTGAAAATCTCGGCTTATACTCGAGTATATACGGTACATCTAATCACATTTGGTTCCGGCCAACCCATATATGTAGGCTTTACTGAAAGAGGTGTCCACATTCACCCATGCATTCAGACATTAGCCTTAGGTAAGTGTTCACATTTGGTCAGGGACCCATCAGATTAATGAGGCCAACTTGACGATGGTTGATGGGCTCACACTATTTGGCCAAATTTTGTGTAAAGCGTCTCATAAATATTTTTCCTAATGTTGAAAAGCCATTTTGCTATTCATATTTCATATATTTCATATTCGACATGCTTTGGCACGATAGAGTGCAACCTTTTTTTGTATATTGTATATGGAGGTAGCTGCTCCTGGTATGCACCTATTCACACTAGTTTGGATGTGCCAGTCGTTTTTCTGTCATTTCTATGTTAGCTTACTGACTGAGCACTCCTCCCTTCACCATGTGGTTTTTAATTACAACTAATCACTTTTGGTTCCGGCCAACCCATATATGTGGGCTTTACTGAGAGAGGTGTCCACATTCACCCATGCATTCAGACATTAGCCTTAGGTAGGTGTTCACATTTGGTTAGGGACCCATCAGATTAATGAGGCCACCTTGTGCAAAGTGTCTCATAAATATTTTTCCTAATGTTCAAAAGCCATTTTGCTATCCATATTTCATATATTCCATATTCGACATGCTTTGGCACAATAGAGTGCAACCTTTTCTTATAATATCATGAGTTGTGCCTCCTTACAATAATATTAATAATAACAGTAATAATAATGATAATGCCGCTTTAATTAGAATAGTAATGTCCATCTATGACTTTATATTGTTATAATGCCTCTCTACCTTATACCTATCACTTCTGCTCCTCTTTATTGTCCCCACCCATTATGCCTCATTAAAATAATGCCCCCTGTGCCTTTTATGTAGAAGGGTTAAGATGTTTTGAGGTTTTATATTTGGTATAATTATTTCTTATCTGATATGTGATGCTTTGAGAAACTGTGTGTTATGGGTAGTACAATGGGAAAATCTTGATAACTAAAAGTAATCTTGAAATACTCCTGGGAAGGGGCCGGCTGGTGGAAACTTCAAATGGGAATTTTGCACTTTATTTTGTCTGTAAATAGTGTTAGAAAACTGGTTACAAGGCAATAAGCAGAATTGTTTATGTTTACGATCAGTATGCATTTTCTTCTCCGAGCACTCATGTTTAAGAGGGTCCTACCATTAGGCCACACTGGTGATCCCATAATCTGACTTTTGGTCAGAACAAAACAGATGCAACAATAATGCCCCCATTGTGCCTCCTTATAATGCCCCCATTGGGCCTCTTTATAATAATGACGTCATTGTGCCTCCTTACAATATTGCCCCCATTATGCCTTATAACAACTCCCTCTTCTTTCTAGAAATAATAATGCCACTATTGTGCCAGGTAAAGAATAAAAATAAACTAATACTGCACCACAGTCCCATGCCAACTAGTGATACGCTCCTCAACTTGCGGGTTGCAGGACGGAAGTAAGCAGAGGAGATGTATTTCTGCACATAATTTTCTGTAGCACGTAGAGAAGTAGGAGTGGCATGGATGACATCATACAGCAGTACTGAGCTGCGTAACTGTGAATCTAGCACTGGAGTGAGGTAAAACAGATGCTAGGAGCTTTTGCTCAATTTATCTCTGGGATTCGGTGTTCTTCCGTGTTTCAGCTGGAGACTATTTTTAAGCCAGGCTCTTAAAGCCTGGTTATTCGGACATAGAGGCAAATAAACAGTCCTCATGATGGTTTTATCATAGAGCATTAATGGGTTAACACTGTCACTGAAAATATAATAAAAGTTTACACCCAAGCATTTTCTTTATAACTTGAAAGAAAACAAAACAAAATGAATGAGTAATATTTTAATGTGAAGTTTGTATATTTATGATTGCAATGGGAAAACAAAGCTGTTAAAAAAGCATGGCCAAAAGAAAAAGAAAGTTTGGCTTAAAGAGTCTAGGAAGCGTAATCCTACATCTGCTAATCATTAATCTCTGTGATGACGTTCTACTTTTCTGTGGAAATAGTGGGGCTGTATGTTAAGGGGCCTATTTTACCTGCCTAAAATTGGCATAAGTAAGATTTCACAGTAGTATTATGGCTATTTATAAAATAAAGCCATAAATTTGTGATCAATTTAGCACTGCTTCCACCATTTCACTAATCAAAAGCCTTTGTCATTCCCTTTTTCTTTAGATCAGGACAGCTTCCAGGTAATCTGGCTACCCGGACATAAATCAAAAAAGGACCCCCCAATGCCAAGGAAGGAGGAGCATGCATCTTCTGTTGTAAGCAGCTTGAAAACCTGCTGTGGACACTGATGAACTGCAGCTATAGAGCATGGGCATTCCCCACCACTGGCATGTTGCTCAAAGGCATTGGTGCCAGTGGCATCACTAGGGTCTGTAATGATGTCTGTACTCCTGCCTTCGAAAAAATACAGATAAGTTCAATACAAATTAAGAATGCTTTCAAAAATAGAAGAGTTATTATTTTAGTTTTATCAATTAACAAAATCGTTAATGAACAAAAGAGAAATCTAAATAAAATCAATATTTGGTGTGACCAACCTTTGCTTTCATAACAGTGTCAAAGCATCAATTCTTCTACACAGTGTTTCTCAACTCCAGTCCTCAAGACCCACCAACAGGCCATGTTTTCAGGATTTCCATAGGTGGTGGAGTTAATGCTGGAGCAGATGATTAAATTACCACCTGTGCAATACTAAGAGATCCTGAAAACTTGACCTGTTGGTGGGTCTTGAGGACTGGAGTTGAGAAACACTGTTCTAGATACACTTGCATGTTGTTTTTGAAGGAACTCGGCAGGGACATTGTTCCAAAATTCTTGAAGAGCTAATCACAGATCTTCTGTAAACTTGTATAAATTCTTCTGTCTGTCCATGTAATCCTACAGACTCTATGATATTGAGATCGTAGCTCTGTGGACCATATCATCACTGACAGGATTACTTGTTCTTCTGTATTCTGAAGATAGTTCTTAATGACATCAGCTGTATGTGTGGGGTCATTGTTCTCCTGCAGAATAAAATTGGAGCCTATTAGACACATCCCTGATGGTATTGCATAGTGGATAGGTAACTGTGTTTCTCAGAATTGAGGACACCAAAAAATAGACAATATTGAAGACTGTAGATACAATGATTTGCCAAGAAAACTTAGAGCAGCAGACATAAAGCATACCATGCTTACTTCCCTTTGCATTTGAAGATGTGCAGTTTTGCATCAGCTCAAAACATGTATCAATAAGTGGAACCTGGCTACACCCCTCAAGTCTGGCCAGATAGTCTTCCTGGAAGAATTGTGCCCAAAAAACATATCTGGACATGGAAACAAGGGCAAGTGACTGAACTATGGAGGAAAACATAGAAACTGAGGTGCAGGAAAATGGCATTAGGTTCTTTGAACCGATGAATCAAAATTTTAAATTTAATTCCACATAGAAAAATAGTCTGAACTATCTTCATGACAACATCAGCCAGAGTATGGACAATCCCAGCCACAGGCTTGTAATGATTGGCCGTTGGTGCCCACTATCAAAGTACAATGAACAAGCACAGTCTTGCAGAAAATGGATCGGTAAAGGACTCACCAGTTGCATCTTTAAATTGTAGAAAGCATTTAATTAAATTTATGCTCAAATGCTTCCTTGTTACCTGCAGACACTCATTGTTTTATCGTTATTGTTACAGATAAATATCTCAAATTTTGATCATCAATGTAGAAAATCAATAGATATGGCATTCCCCATCTGGATCTTTAAATGGTAGAAAGCACTTTATTCAATATATGTGCCCAATGGCAAAGCAGATAGCCTACTGCCATTTCATGCAATCAACACTTTCTAAAGTCATCATGATGGGATTAGCTTACACAGCTGTTTAAATACCCTGCCGCAACCACATGTGACATTAGAAACACAACATTTTTACAAAATTTGTAAATTTGCAAAAAATACACTGCCTTGCGAAAGTATTCGGCTCCCTGGAACTTTTCAACCTTTTCCCACATGTCATGCTTCAAACATAAAGATACCAAATGTAAATTTTTGATGAAGAATCAACAACAAGTGGAACGCAATTGTGAAGTTGAACGAAATTTATTGGTTATTTTAAATACTTTTGCAAGGCACTGTATATAAAGTTACAAATATTTATTCATTACACTGTGCAGCAATGATTTTGATAATGAGATATCAAGATATGATTCATACTAAAGTCCAAATATGAATTTGCCTGACACGTCTAGATTTTAAGTTATACTTGCAAAGCCTATTCACTTACAATATTGATGCATTTTATATTGGAAATATTTTAACAGACATTCCCGGACCTGTCCAGATTATCAGCTGATGTCAGCAGTAAGTATATAAGGAAAGCTTGACAGAGTGCAATAAAGTGATCTGTTGTGCTATCAGTTTTGAACCTTCAGATGGATAGATGCAAATGTGTTAACTATCCAGACAATTTCTGCTACATATTCGGTAAATACACTACTTATGATCAGCGCAAGAATCTGAAAAAGTGAGTGGGTCTTGCTTACAAGTATTACTTTGACTGTCAAGATGGAGATCAGGATAAAAGCTGGGCCCCTCATGCTTGTTTCATTATGCATTAATCTGGGCTAACATAGTGGTTGAATGGTAAAAGGAAAGGAACGGCTTTTGCAGTGTCGATGGTGTGGCGTGAGTGGAAAAATCACCATTCACACTATTTTTTGCATGATTAAAACTGCTGGATATTCAAAAATAAACATATCACAAATTGTGTATCCTGACTGAGACTCTGCCCTTAAATCAGTACCACGTGATGTAGAGAATTCAGTGCCAGTCACTCCAGGAACGGCAATTGAACCTGATGGTTCTGATCCTGATGAGGAAGAAAATGTTGATTGGCATGATATTTTTCCTGATCCAGTGTGACCAGAGGGTCAGCCACACTTGCTGAACCAATCAGATTTAGATGATCTGTAAGAGATCTATCATTATCTAAAGAAAAGTCAGAATTGCTTCTAGACTTCGGGAATGGAATTTGCTACAACGAGGAACGGCAGCCAGTGGCGTATCCAGGGGGCAGCTGGGGCATGTGCCCCGGGTGCAGCCGACAGGGTGGCTCTTTCAGGCCGCTTGATGTGGCGGTCCAAGGAGGAGGCGCCCCGTCAGTGTCATTCTGCCGTTCTCTGAGCCGGGAGTCAAACTGACAGCCGCCTCAGAGAAAGTGCTGCGCGTCGGTTCCCAGGGATTTGTACTAGCATTTTCAGATGTGAGTACACTTAAACTACGCTCTGACCGCCGCCGGCACTTCCAGATTAGTGAAGCGCCAGCAGCCGGCTCTTCAGACGCAAAGACACAGGGCACAGCGTTGCGGTTGATGGTAAGTGCTCCAAACGGGGTAATGGAGCTGAAGACACCGAAGATTAATGGTGGAAATCTGAGGACAGTATGGGGGGGGGGGGAAATCTGAGGACAGTATGGAAGGGGGAGAAATCTGAGGACAGTATGGGGGGGAGAAATTTGAGGACAGTATGGAGCAGAAATCTGAGGACAGTATGGGGGGAGAAATTTGAGGACAGTATGGGGGAAAAATCTGAGGACAGTATGGGGGGGAGAAATTTGAGGACAGTATGGAGCAGAAATCTGAGGACAGTATGGGGGGAGAAATTTGAGGACAGTATGGGGGAGAAATCTGAGGACAGTATGGGGGGGAGAAATTTGAGGACAGTATGGGGCAGAAATCTGAGGACAGTATGGGGGGAGAAATTTGAGGACAGTATGGGGGAGAAATCTGAGGACACTATGAGGGGTAGAAAATTGAGGACAGTATGGGGCAGAAATCTGAGGACAGTATGGGGGGAGAAATTTGAGGACAGTATGGGGGAGAAATTTGAGGACAGTATGGGGAGAGAAATTTGAGGACAGTATGGGGGAGAAATTTGAGGACTGTATGGGGGGAATTTTTTTTTTAAATTGTGAACTATGGAAAGTATGTTTGAATATCTATTTAAATAAAGATTTGTGTGTGGGTGTTTTTTGTTTTTTGATTACCGGATTAGTGATGGAGGTGTCTGATAGACACCTCTCCATTAATAACACCAGGGCTTGATACCAGCTTTGTTTTTGAACAATTCATAGCTGTCATCAACCCCAACCACCATTACCCTGATTGCCACCGCACCAGAGCAATTGGGAAGAGCGAATGCAAAGCGCCAGAATTTGAGCATCTCATGTGATGCGCCAATTCTGGGGTGGCTGCTGGCTTCTATTTTTAGGCTGGGGAGGGCCAAATAACCAAGGACCTTCCAGGTCTGATAATATAAGCCCTCAACTGTCTGCTTTATCTTTGCTGGTTGCAAAAATTGGCGGGACCCCACATAGTTTTTTTCATTTATTTAATAATAAAAAGCTGTACAATAAGGGTGCAGTTTTAGAATATGTCTGGGCGTTGCACAACTATATGTCTTGCTCTTGAATTGAGCAAGGATAGACAGGACACGCTTGGCCAGAAGTGTACAAGTCGCATACTAGGGCTCACATGATAGTCCACTCTTGGCACTAGCCAGGGAGAATCCTGAAAGTGTGCAGTGCATGCGCTGTGAGAATTCAGAAGCTTGCGGTCTCATAGAGTAATTAAGCCCTATAATAATAAACTGAAGCCCTGTAGCCAATCCTAACAGCGTGTAATATCCTCACTGTCAGGATTCAGCTCTGCTTGCTGGTTTCATCAGTTATCACATGGCCACTTCACTTATATGCTTTTTTTTATAGTTACTGTCATGTGACAATGAGCTTCTCTTCCTGGTTCTCTCAGATTTACACTGAATGATGTTATACTATGCTACTGCATACAGAAACCATACTATATGTATTGTATATATACATTATATGACACCAGATATTAATGTTTTTTGCTTTTGTTTAAGGGACAGGGGAAAAAAATTGGCCTGCTCCCAATAGCGATGTAAAAAAAATCATCAGGAGCAGAATTCCAAAAAAGAGCAAAGGAGAAAGAAAAACAAGAGCGACAATTTTTATTTTCTTTTTCAAATAATTTTTATTAACTTTTAACCCCTTCCCGACCTGTGACGCCACGTAGGCATCATGAAAGTCGGTGCCAATCTGACCTGTGACGCCTATGTGGCGTCATGGAGGGATCGCGTCCCTGCAGATCAGGTGAAAGGCTTAACTCCAATTTCACCCGATCTGCAGGGACAAGGGGAGTGGTACTTCAGCCCAGGGGAAGTGGCTTCACCCCCCGTGGCTACGATCGCTCTGATTGGCTGTTGAAAGTGAAACAGCCAATCAGAGCGATTTGTAATATTTCACCTATGAAAATGGTGAAATATTACAATCCAGCCATGGCCGATGCTGCAATATCATCGGCCATGGCTGGAAACCCTGATCTGTCCCCCCCACCGCCACCGATCTGCTCCCCAGTCCTCCTTTCTGCCCCGTACTGTGGTCCGCTCCCCCGTGCTTGGATCCACCCCCCCGTGCTCCGATCCCCCCCGTGCTCCGATCTCCCCCCCTCATACTTACCAAGCCTCGCGGTGTCCGTCCGTCTTCTTCATGGGCGCCGCCATCTTCCAAAATGGGGGGCGCATGCGCAGTGTGCCCGCCGAATCTGCCGGCCGGCAGATTCGTTCCAGGTACATTTTGATCACTGTGATAAAAATAAAAAAAATAGTAAATGAACCCCCCCTTATCATCCCCATAGGTAGGGACAATAATAAAATAAAGAAAATGTTTTTTTTTCTTCCCCCACTAGAGTTAGGGTTAGGGCTAGGGTTAGGGTTAGGATTAGGGTTAGGGCTAGGGTTTGGGCTAGGGTTAGAATTAGGGTTAGAACTAGAGTTAGGGTTAGATTAGGCTATGTGCACACATGGTGAGGATTTGGCTGCGGATCCGCAGCCGATTGGCCGCAGCGGATTCGTAGCAGTTTTCCATCAGGTTTACAGTACCATGTAAACCTATGGAAAACCAAATCCGCTGTGCCCATGGTGCGGAAAATACCACGCGGAAACGCTGTGCTGTATTTTCTGCGGCATGTCAATTCTTTGTGCGGATTCTGTTTTACACCTGTTCCTCAATAGGAATCTGCAGGTGAAATCCGCACAAAAAAACACTGAAATCCGCGGTAAATCCGCAGGTAAAACGCAGTGCCTTTTACCTGCGGATTTTTCAAAAATGGTGCGGAAAAATCTCACACGAATCCGCAATGTGGGCACATAGCCTTAGGGTTAGGGTTGGAATTAGAGTTAGGGTTGGAATTAGGGCTAGGGTTGGAAATAGGGTTAAGTTAGGCTTGTGGTTAGGGTTATGGTTAGGGTTAGGGGTGTGTTTGGGTTAGGGTTGTGGTTAGGGTTGGGATTAGGGTTAGGGTTGGGATTAGTGTTAGGGGTGTGTTGGGGTGAGGGTTGTGGTTAGGGGTGTGTTGGGGTTAGGGTTATATCTAGAGTTGTGATTAGGGTTTGAGGTGTGTTGGGGTTAGTGTTGGAGTTAGAATTGAGGGGTTTCCACTGTTTAGGCACATCAGGGGTCTCCAAACGCAACATGGCGCCACCATTGATTCCAGCCAATCTTGCGTTCAAAAAGTCAAATGGTGCTCCCTCCCTTCCGAACCCCGACGAGCGCCCAAACAGTGGTTTACCCCCACATATGGGGTACCAGCATATTCAGGACAAACTGGGCAACAATTATTGTGGTCCAATTTCTCCTGTTACCCTTGCGAAAATAAAAAATTGCTTGCTAAAACATAATTTTAGAGGAATGAAAAATTATTTTTTATTTTCACGGCTCTGCGTTATAAACTTCTGTGAAGCACTTTGTGGTTCAAAGTGCTCACCACACATCTAGATAAGTTCCTTGGGGGGTCTAGTTTTCAAAATGGGGTCACTTGTGGGGTGTTTCTACTGTTTAGGCACATCAGGGGCTCTGCAAATGCAACGTGACGCCCGCAGACCACTCCATCAAAGTCTGCATTTCAAAACGTCACTACTTCCCTTCCGAGCCCCGACTTGTACCCAAACAGTGGTTTACTCCCACATATGGGGTATCAGTGTACTCAGGACAAACTGGGCAACAACTATTGGTGTACAATTTCCCCTGTTACCCTTGTGAAAATAAAAAATTGCTTGCTAAAACATCATTTTTGAGGAAAGAAAAATGATTTTGTATTTTCACGGCTCTGCGTTGTAAACTTCTGTGAAGCACTTGGGGGTTAATAGTGCTCACCACATATCTAGATAAGTTCCTTGGGGGGGTCTAGTTTCCAAAATGGGGTCACTTGTGGGGGGTTTCTACTGTTTAGGTACATCAGGGGCTCTGCAAACGTAACATGATGCCCGCAGACCATTCCATCAAAGTCTGCATTTTAAAAGTCACTACTTCCCTTCCAAGCCCCGACGTGTGCTCAAACAGTGGTTTATCCCCACGTATGTGATATCAGCGTACTCAGGACAAACTGTGCAACAACTATTGGGGTCCAATTTCTCCTGTTACCCTTGTGAAAATAAAAAATTGCTTGCTAAAACATCATTTTTGAGGAAAGAAAAATGATTTTTTTATTTTTTTATGGCTCTGCGTTGTAAACTTCTGTGAAGCACTTTCGGGTTCAAAGTGCTCAACACATATCTAGATATGTTCCTTAGGGGGTCTAGTTTCCAAAATGGGGTCACTTGTGGGGGGTTTCTCCTGTTTAGGCACATCAGGGGCTCTGCAAATGTAACATGATGCCCGCAGACCATTCCATCAAAGTCTGCATTCCAAAACATCTCTACTTCCCTTCCGAGCCCCGACGTGTGCCCAAACAGTGGTTCCCCCCCACATATGGGGTATCAGCGTACTCAGTACAATCTGGACAACAACTTTTCGGGTCCAATTTCTCCTGTTACTCTTGTGAAAATAAAATATTGAGGGCTAAAACATAATTTTTGAGGAAAGAAAAATTATTTTTTATTTTCACGGCTCTGCGTTATAAACTTCTGTGAAGCACTTGGGGGTTCAAAGTGTTCACCGCACATCTAGATTAGTTCCATGGGATGTCTAGTTTCCAAAATTCAGTCACATGTCGGGGAGCTCCAATGTTTAGGCACACATGGGGCTCTCCAAACGTGACATGGTGTCCGCTAACGATTGGAGCTAATTTTTCATTCAAAAAGTCAAATGGCGCTCCTTCCCTTCCGAGCCCTGCCGTGTGCCCAAACAGTGGTTTACCCCCACATGTGAGGTATCGGTGTACTCAGGAGAAATTGCCAAATACATTTTAGGATCCATTTTATCCTGTTGCCAATGTGGAAATGAACAAATCGAGGCTAAAAGAAATTTTTTGTGAAAAAAAAGTACTTTTTCATGTTTATGGATCAATTTGTGAAGCACCTTGGGGGATCAGAGTGCTCACTATGCATCTATATAAGTTCCTTGGGGGGTCTAGTTTCCAAAATGGGGTCAAATGTGGGGGAGCTCCAATGTTTAGGCACACAGGGGCTCTCCAAACGCGACATGGTGTCCGCTAACGATTGGAGCTAATTTTTCATTCAAAAGTCAAATGGCGCTCTTTCCCTTCCGAGCCTTGCCGTGTGCACAAACAGTGGTTCCCCCCCACATATGGGGTATCGGAGTACTTAGGACAAATTGTACAATAACTATTAGGGTCCAGTTTCTCTTTTTACCCTAGGGGAAATAAAAAAAATGTTGCTAAAAATCATTTTTGTGACTAAAAAGTTAAATGTTCATTTTTTCCTTCCATGTTGCTTCTGCTGCTGTGAAACACCTGAAGGGTTAATTAACTTCTTGAATGTGGTTTTGTGCACCATGAGGGGTGCAGTTTTTAGAATGGTGTCACTTTTGGGTATTTTCAGCCATATAGACCCCTCAAACTGACTTCAAATGTGAGGTGGTCCCTAAAAAAAATGGTTTTGTAAATTTCGTTGTAAAAATGAGAAATCGCTGGTCAAATTTTAACCCTTATAACTTCCTAGCCAAAAAAAATTTTGCTTCCAAAATTGTGCTGATCTAAAGTAGATATGTGGCTAATGTTATTTGTTAACTATTTTTTGTCACACAACTCTCTCGTTTAACAGAATAAAAATTCAAAATTTGAGAATTGCAAAATTTTCAAAATTTTAGCCAAATTTCCATTTTTTTCACAAATAATATTTGCGTTTATCGACCTAAATTTACCACTAACATGAAGCCCAATATGTCACAAAAAAACATTCTCAGAACTGCTAGGATCCGTTGAAGCGTTCCTGAGTTATTATCTCATAAAGGGACACTGGTAAGAATTGCAAAAAACGGCCAGGTCATTAAGGACAAAATAGGCTGGGTCATGAAGAGGTTAAAGCATAAAGGGAAGATAAGGGACAAAGGGTAAGGGACAGCAGGGAAGGGGGAAAGGAAAGACCCCATACAATGGGGAAAGGACAGGCATATCCAGCTTGAAGTAAACATATATCACCAAGATGAGTTTCTAAATGATCGCTTCACAACTAAAAAACTGTAAAGTCAGTAAAGTATGAATCATCAAGATAAGTTGTTAAATGTCCACTTCACAACCTAAAAAGAAATATGTATTAAATGGCCGCTTCACAACCTAAACATCCGTAAAATATGAGAAGTCAAGTCAGTAAAGTATGAAAAACCTGTCCGGTCTGAGATCACCTTATGTGACCCTAAGACCCTTTGGAGGGCAACGTCCAGTTCAATTCTAGTAAGACAATTACGTGGAATTATATAACTTTTTCAAGTAAGGTATGTATCCAGCGAGTCCAGAGAGGAGGCACCAGAAGGATCTGTCAGGTGGAAACGATATTATACACAAATGGAAATGGGAAATCAACAGAGGCAGCAAAAGTTCTTCCAATGATCGAGATGAGAAGTCAAGAGAAGGAGTTTTATGGTTTTAAACTAATTTGTCTCAAAAAAATAATACCTTCCTCTGGAGAGGAGACAAAAATGGATTTGGCTGCATATTTAATTAGTAGATTTGACGTTTGGGTCCAGTGATATATTATTTTGGCACGGATGAGTTCCCTAGTGACTTGATGGAAAGATTTTCTCAATTGCATCGTGGTCTTTAACAAGTCTTTCAACAAGGTGATGTCATTGTAAGGAGCTGGGAGTTTTCCAGAGTCTTTTGTTAGCGCCATTAAATTGTTTCTTACTGGAGTTGATCGAAACAACACAATCACATCTGTCACATTTGGTGGGAGATTGATCGGTTTGCGGATTCTAAAAGTCTTTTTATCAAATTTTTTTCTTTCACTTTTGGAAGAAGGTGAGAAATCATTTTTGTTTTCCAATTGGGAGGGATGGATTGACTCTGGGATACCTCTAACTTTGATATTGTTTTCCCTCTTTATGTCCTCGTAGCTGGCAAGACAAGCCTTAAAAGATGATATGTCTTTTTGAATTTGTTTTAGAGAATTTGAGTAAGCAGACAAATCTTGAGGATTAGTAAGCAAAGGGGTTTCAAGATTTTTTGCGCTAGTGATAGGGTTATTGAGTGTATGTGGGAACGAAATCGGAGCTATAAATGAGTTATAATCAGTGGATTTGGGTACTAGTAACAATAGTTCTTTGAAGAGCCTCTTTATGAAGATATCGGTAGATTTGAGCTCATCAGGTTGGGGAAAATCGGGTTTCAACAAGCTAGTATCCAACAAATCTTCCACATGCCATGTATTCATATGCTTGTTTCTTATAGTGTCAATTGAAGTTAATAGGGATTTGCATATATTCATCACTAAAATTTCAGAAGGGGATTTTGCTGAAGCAGATATATTGTCAATTCTGGTAAATGAAGGTGAATAATCGCTAGTCTCAATGCGTGGTTGCTCCTGTTTAAAATTACTATTATTTGAATTTTGTTAAATTTTTCCTGAATAGTTTGATTTCTCTGATTTAATGGACCCCTCTGAATACAGTTTTGCAGAGGCGATTTCCTCAGAGTCAAAATCATTAGAAGAATCATTTTCATCCAGGTCAGAGGAAGTTGAAGTATCAACAGAATTATCAGAGTCAAAATTTTCCCCTCCTTTTTGTGAATTAGATCAATCATAATCTGAATGAGAAAAATGTACTATGTCATACAGCTGCTCATCCCTATCAATATCACTGCAAATGATGTCATTGGATAAGTTACCAGTAGAAAGACCAGAGTGAAATTTACTATAGAACTCATCAAATCTTTCATTAACAAAAGACTCAACTCTGTTAACAAAATAAGAGATACAGGGCTCAATAAAGGGTTGAAACGGCATGTCAATTTGTCTCTCTGCCAGCTTCATAACTGGAGAGGTTTTCCCACCACACAATAGGGAATCGCCTCCCAAGCTCCAAATCTCAATGGGGTGCTGAGCTGCATCCCCAGCTCTGAAGATGATTGCCTCTCATCAGTGTGGCTGAGCGGCGGCGACGAGGAATTCCCAGACACCGCTGCTTTATACATGCTATCTGTCTCTGGGGCTACGGTGAGTGTGGTAATCACCGCCGAGTAATCGTTTATCTGCCCACATTGTGTCACAGCTCCCCGACCCACCTCGCCACTCTGCTTCTTACTATGTTCTCCGTCGGTTATCCCCAGCATCTCTCCTCCGCCCTCTTTTCACCGGCACGAATACCGGCACGTCATGTCAGAGCTTGCCTGTATCCCAGAGAGCTGAGGAGCTCCCTCCACGGACTTGCACCGACGAATCCAGAGTTCTGTCTCCCACTCCTCTCCATGGCAACTCAGCTTCCTGCATCGTCGCGGTCATCTGGCGCTCCTCCGGAACACCTCTCCCTGGCATCATGACTGTGTCTGAGTAGGGAGCCTTCAGCACAGGTATCCTTGAAATTTGAGGGCCGCCATTAGTATTCCCCTGCCGTGTCCCAGCAGTATAGTCCACCGCGGACCCCCGATGTCTCTCTGGGTCTCTGATATTTGGCGCAGGAGCTGCAGTAGTCTCTTTAGTAGGTGTCTGGCCGGACTTTTGAATCCTTTGAGGTCTCAACTCCTTCAGATTTTGGTCAGAATCTTGTTTCTTAAGTACGGGACTATTTTTACTGTCTCTTGAGGAAAGCAGGCCTACATTAGGCCTCCACATAGGCTCTTTCAGATCCAATGAAGGAAATAACTTCATTGTTTCGGCTTTTTCCTTTATAAATCCCAGTCCTGGCATGTTCCCACAGATTTTAGGATCGGATATTCCACGTTAATATAGCTTTAGTAGCCTAGAATAAGGGAAATTTCAGGAGTTCTGCAAAGCACGTCCACTCCTGTCCCCTGCAAACCACGCCCCCCCTACAATTTTTATTTTCAATGTCGTCATGGCTGAATAAAAAAACAGAAGATATAAAAGGTATGTGTATACACATGCCTATTTTTTCAGACATTGTGTTTTTTTTGTAGCTACAATAATGTGACTTAGGCTATGTGCACACGCAGGAAATGTGGTGCAGAATTTTCTGCACTAAATCTGCATCTGCAGATTTGATGCAGTTTCTGTGCAGTTTCTATGCAGTTTCTGCGCAGATTCTATGCAGTTTCTGTGCAGTTTCTATGCAGTTTCTATGCAGATTCTATGCAGATTCTATGCAGTTTCTGCGCAGATTCTATGCAGTTTCTGCGCAGTTTCTGTGCAGTTTCTATGCAGTTTCTATGCAGTTTCTGTGCAGTTTCTGTGCAGTACAATGTAAATCAATGGGGAAAAAAGAAAGCTGTGCACATGGTGCAGAAAAATCTGCAGCAGAAACGCTGCAGAACTGCACAAAAGAAGCGACGTGCACTTCTTTGAAATCTGCAGCGTTTCTGCGCAGATTTTTCTGCACCATGTGCACAGCTTTTTCTTTTTCCCATTGATTTACATTGTACTGTAAATCACAGTGCAGTTCTGCAGCGTTTCTGCAGCAGAAAAATCTGCTGCAGTTCTGCACCAATTCTGCACTAAATCTGCATCGTGTGCACATACCCTTATGACTTGCAACTGTTTATTTTTTTATATTTGTTTATTTATTTTAGATGTCAGCACAGGAAACGTGAGTGTTAATAGAAACTCTGAGCATGAGCGTCAAGAAGGTAATACTTTGGTGGAGCATGAAACAAGTCAGACTGCAGATGACACTACAGATAGTAACATAGTAACATAGTTAATAAGGTTGAAGGAAGACTTAAAGTCCATCTAGTTCAACCCATATCCTAACCTAACATGCCCTAACATGTTGATCATGAAACCACTGAAGATCACGTGTTTGATTTAGACGCTATGCAATGTTGTAGCAGCATAACATGTTCTCTAGAAGAAGAACTGAATGCTATTTCATAGTCTTCTTTTCATGGTGAGTCTAATTTTGACATCGACTGTTATTTTTTATTTTCAGGAAAGTAGTCAAGGTGGCAATGGAGGAAATGCACTTTCAAACTCATCACGCAACCTAAAGCTTGAAATGCTTTCAGCAGTCGTCCGACAATCTTTTTGTAGTCATGATCTTTTTTATTGCCTAAAAATTTCTCTGCAAACTCTTTAAATCCAATCCATTCTTCTTTTTGAGGATCCGTCATCGTATTGACAAACTCTTTATCAGCTATAAGCCTGGTGACCAAGTATTTGATGCATTCCCCATCTCTTGGAAGTGATTTTACCAATTGCTTCATCAAGCCCAATTTTATGTGTGGAAGTGGTAGAAGAACTTTATAGGAAGGCACCAAAGTTTCTTGGAGGAAATTTTTTTCACTGACTGTGAGCACCCTGAGCTGCCAACTCTTCTTGGTCCAGTGATTTTGTCAGTCTCGACTGCCCCACAGACACAGAAAACAAGGATATTTGGTATACCTAGCTTGTTGCCCGAGCAGCATGCACACAACCTTCAAATCCCGACACACTTGGCCACCATGATCTTTATATTTAAGTTTACAAAGAATCAATTCCAAAGTTCTTGTAGGTCTCTTTCAAGTGTACAGAATGACCTAAAGGGATGGAAGCATAAAAACCACCGTTGTGGAGTAAAACTACTTTGAGACTTCTTTTTTAAGAATCTATAAAAAAACACGATTGCGCTGAATCATATTGATTTTTAATTGACCTATCAAACCTTTGATATCGATGCAATAAACCAACTTGTCTTCCTGGGCAAAGTAAGGAATTAACTCCTTTTCACTTTGTCTGAACCATGAAAAAGACACTCCTGGTAACATTAAATTCCTGCTTTTGCGCCTTTATCAACACAGCGGCATCTTTGGGAAGATTCAAGTCTCTTACTAAATTCCTCATCTACTCCTGGTAAAAAAATGTTGGTCTTGTATCATCTTCAAAGTCAGAACTTGATTCGTCATCTGTTTCAGGTGTGATTCCACCTTAATCGGAACTAGGTACCTTTTTTAAGGTAGTAGGGGCCTTGGGTACTGGTATACACTGCTCAAAAAAATAAAGGGAACAGAATATAATTCCAAGTAAATCAAACTTCTGTGAAGCAACACTGTTTGACAATCAATTTCACATGCTGTTGTGCAAATGGAATAGACAACAGATAGAAATTATTGGCAATTATCAAGACACACTCAATAAAAGAGTGGTTCTGCAGGTGGAGACCACAGACCACATCTCAGTACCAAAGCTTTCTGGCTAATGTTTTGGTCACTTTTGAATGTTGGTTGTGCTTTCACACTCGTGGCAGCATGAGACGGACTCTACAACCCACACAAGTGGCTCAGGTAGTGCAGGTCATCCAGGATGGCACATCAATGCGAGCTGTGGCAAGAAGGTTTGATGTGTCTGTCAGCATAGTGTCCAGAGGCTGGAGGCACTACCAGGAGACAGGTCAGTAGGCCAGGAGATGTGGAGGGGGCCGTAGGAGGGCAGCAACCCAGCAGCAGGACCACTACCTCATCCTTTGGGCAAGGAGGAACAAGAGGAGCACTGCCAGAGCCCTGCAAAATGACCTCCAGCAGGCCACAAATGTGCATGTGTCTGCACAAATGGTTAGAAACCGACTCCATGAGGATGGTCTGAGTGCCCGACGTCTACAGATGGGGGTTGTGCTCACAGCCCAACACCGTGCAGGACGATTGGCATTTGCCACAGAACACCAGGATTGGCAAATTCACCACTGGCATCCTTTGCTCTTCACAGGTGAAAGCAGGTTCACACTGAGCACATGTAACAGACGTGACAGAGTCTGGAGACGCCGTGGAGGGTGATCTGCTGCCTGCAACATCCTTCAGCATGACCGATTTGGCAGTGCATCAATGATGTGGGGTGGCATTTCTTTGGAGGGCCGCGTAGCCCTCCATGTGCTCGCCAGAGGTAGCCTGACTGCCATTAGGTACCAAGATGAGATCCTCAGACCCCTTTTGAGACCATATGCTGGTGCGGTTGGCCCTGGATTCCTCTTAATGCAGAACAGTGTCAGACTGGAGTGTGTCAGCAGTTCCTGCAAGATGAAGGCATTGAAGCTATGGACTGGCTCACCCGTTCCCTGGACCTGAATACGATTGAACACATCTGGGACATCATGTCTCGCACCATCCACCAATGTCATGTTGCACCACAGACTGTCCAGGAGATGGAGGATGCTTTAGTCCAGTTCTGGGAGGAGATCCCTCAGGAGTCCATCCACCACCTCATCAGGAGCATACCCAGGCGTTGTAGGGAGGTCATACAGGCACATGGAGGCAACACACACAACTGAACATCATTTTCTTGTCTTGAGGCATTTCCACTGAAGTTGGATCAGCTTGTAATTTGATTTTCCACTTTGATTTTGAGTATCATTCCAAATCCAGACCTCCATGGAATATTCATTTTGATGTACATTGATCATTTTTATGTTTTATTGTTCTCAACACTTTCCACTATGTAATGAATAAAGATTTGCAACTGAAATATTTCATTCAATGATATCTAGGATGTGGTATTTTAGTGTTCCCTTTATTTTTTGAGCAGTGTGTTTGTGCCATTAGGGATGGGACCAATTGCTGAGTGAAGTTTGAGGTATGAAATGGAATGCTTCCATTTGGAGTTATAGCCTTTCACATTGCATGAACAAAAGTAACAGTCATTACTATGGTTCTTTTGCTCTCACCATATCATACAAATCCCATGACGGAAAGCTTTTTTCTTACCCTTGAACCAGTTTCGGAGGTCCTCTACACACCGTTCGCACACTGTATGAGGCGGCCAAACTTTATCTTGATCTCCAAGTTTTAATCCAAAGTATGCGAAGTATACTTTTTTCACAAAGTCTGTAATATTCAGCCGTTTAACACTGTATACTCACCACAAATGAAACAGAAATGGTCAGGCGAATTAACCCCTTCATGACCCAGCCTATTTTGACCTTAATGACCTGGCCGTTTTTTGCAAATCTGACCAGTGTCCCTTTATGAGGTAATAACTCAGGAACGCTTCAACGGATCCTAGCGGTTCTGAGACTTTTTTCGAGACATATTGGGCTTCATGTTAGTGGTAAATTTTGGTCAATAATTTTTGTGTTTATTTGTGAAAAAAATTGAAATTTGGCAAAAAGTTTGAAAATTTAGCAATTTTCAAATTTTGAATTTTTATTCTGTTAAACGAGAAAGTTGTGGCACAAAATAGTTAATAAATAACATTACCCACATGTCTACTTTACAGAAGCACAATTTTGGAAACTAAATTTTTTTGCTAGGAAGTTACAAGGTTTAAAATTTGACCAGCAATTTCTCATTTTTGCAACGGAAATTTACAAAACCATTTTTTTTAGGGACCACCTCACATTTGAGGTCAGTTTTAGGGGTCTATATGGCTGAAAATACCCAAAAGTGACACCAATCTAAAAACTGCACCCCTCAAGGTGCTAAAAACCACATTCAAAAAGTTTATTAACCCTTCAGGTGCTTCACAGCAGCAGAAGCAACATGGAAGGAAAAAATTAACATTTCACTTTTTAGTCACAAAAATGATCTTTTAGCAACAATTTTTTTTTATTTTCCAACTGGACCCCAATAGTTATTATACAATTTGTCCTGAGTACGCTGATACCCCATATGGGGGACGAACCACTGTTTGGGCGCACAACAGGGCTTGGAAGGGAAGGAGCGCCATTTGACTTTTTCAATGAAAAATTGGCTCCAATCTTTAGCGGACACCATGTTGCGTTGGAGAGCTCCTGTGTGCCTAAACATTGGATCTCCCCTACAAGTGACCCCATTTTGGAAACTAGACCCCCCAAGGAGCTTATCTAGATTATAGTGAACACTTTGAACCCCCAGGTGCTTCATAAATTGATCCGTAAAAATGAAAAAGTACTTTTTTTTCACAAAAAATTTCTTTTAGCCTCAATTTTTTCATTATCACATGGGCAACAGGATAAATTAGATCCTAAATTGTGTTTGGCAATTTCTCCTGAGTACACTGATACCTCATATGTGGTCACAAACCACTGTTTGACTTTTGAATGAAAAATTAGCTCCAATCGTTAGCGGACACCATGTCGCGTTTGGAGAGCCCCTGAATACCTAATGATTGGAGCTCCCCCACAAGTGACCCCATTTTGGAAACTAGACCCCTCAAGGAACTTATCTAGATGCATCATGAGCAGTTTGAACCCACAAGTGCTTCACAAATTGATCTGTAAAAATGAAAAAGTACTTTTTTTTCACAAAAAAATTATTTTAGCCTCAATTTGTCCATTTCCACATGGGCAACATGATAAAATGGATCCTAAAATTCATTGGGCAATTTGACCTGAGTACACTGATACCTCACATGTGGGGGTAAACTACTGTTTGGGCACACGGCAGGGCTCGGAAGGGAAGGAGCGCCATTTGACTTTTTGAATGAAAAATTAGCTCCGATCGTTAGCGGACACCATGTCGTGTTTGGAGAGCCCCTGTGTACCTAAACATTGGAGCTCCCCCACATGTGACCCCATTTTGGAAACTAGACCTCCCATGGAACTAATCTAGATGTGCGGTGACCATTTTAAACCCCAAAGTGCTTCACAGAAGTTTATAACGCAGAGCCGTGAAAATAAAAAATAATTTTTCTTTCCTCAAAAATTATTTTTTAGCCCTCAATTTTTTATTTTCACAAGAGTAACAGGAGAAATTGGACCCCAAAAGTTGTTGTCCAGTTTGTCCTGAGAACACTGATACCCCATATGTGGGGGGGAACCACTGTTTGGGCCCACGTCGGGGCTCAAAAGGGAAGTAGTGACGTTTTGGAATGCAGACTTTGATGGAATGGTCTGCGGACATCATGTTACATTAACAGAGCCCCTGATGTGCCTAAACAGGAGAAACCCCCCACAAGTGACCCCATTTTGGAAACTAGACCCCCCCAAGGAACTTATCTAGACATGTGGTGAGCACTTTGAACCCCCAAGTGCTTCACAGAAGTTTATAACGCAGAGCTGTGAAAATAAAAAAATAATTTTTCTTTCCTCAAAAATTATGTTTTAGCAAGCAATTTTTTATTTTTGCAAGGGTAACAGGAGAAATTGAACCCCAATAGCTATTGCCCAGATTGTCCTGAGTATGATGGTACCCCGTATGTGGGGGTAAACCACTGTTTGGGTGCACTTCAGGGCTCGGAAGGGAGGGAGCACCATTTGACTTTTTGAACACAAGATTGGCTGGAATTAATGGTGGCGCCATGTTGCGTTTGGAGACCCCTGATGTACCTAAACAGTGGAAACCCCTCAATTCTAACTCCAACACTAACCCCAACACACCCCTAACCCTAATCCCAACTCTAGCCATAACCCCAATCACAACCCTAACCCAATCACACCCCTAACCACAACCCTAACCCCGACACACCCCTAACGCTAATCCCAACCCTAATCCTAACCCTAATGCCAACCCTAACCCTAATCCCAACCCTAACCACAGCCCTAACCCCAACACACCCCTAACCATTACCCTAACCACAAGCCTAATCTTAACCCTATTTCCATCCCTAGCCCTAATTCCAACCCTAACTCTAATTCCAACCCTAACCCTAAGGCTATGTGCCCACGTTGCGGATTCATGTGAGATTTTTCCGCACCATTTTTGAAAAATCCGCAGGTAAAATGCATTGCCTTTTACCTGTGGATTTACAGCGGATTTCCAGTGTTTTTTTGTGCGGATTTCACCTGCGGATTCCTATTGAGGTACAGGTGTAAAACGCTGCGGAATCTGCACAAAGAATTGACATGCTGTGGAAAATACAACACAGCTTTTCCTCACCATGGGCACAGCGGATTTGGTTTTCCATAGGTTTACATGGTACTGTAAACCTGATGGAAAACTGCTACGAATCCGCAGTGGCCAATCCGCCATGGATCCGCAGCCAAATCCGCACCGTATGCACATAGCCTAATTCTAACCCTAACCCTAGCCCTAACCCTAGCCCTAACCCTAACCCTATTTCTAACCCTAACCCTAGTGGAAAAATAAAAGTAAATATATTTTCTTTATTTTTATTATTGTCCCTACCTATGGGGGTGAAAAAGGGGGAGTTCATTTACTATTTTTTTTATTTTGATCACTGTGATAGGTTTTATCACAGTGATCAAAATGTACCTGGAACGAATCTGCCTGCCGGCAGATTCGGCAGGCGCACCGTGCATGCGTCCACAATTTTGGAAGATGGCGGCGCCCATGGAGCAGACGGACGGACACCGGGAGGCTCGGTAAGTATGAGGGGGGATCGGAGCACGGGGGGGATCGGAGCACGGGGGGGATCGGAGCACAGGGGGAGCGGACAGGAGGACGGGGGAGCGGACAGGCGGACGGAGGGGAGCGGAGCAGAGGATGGAGGACTGGGGAGGCGATCGGTGGCAGTGGTGGGGCAGATCAGGATTTCCAGCTATGGCCGATCATATCGCTGCATCGGCCATGGGTGGATTGTAATATTTCACCAGTTTTCTTAGGTGAAATATTGCAAATCGCTCTGATTGGCTGTTTCACTTTCAACAGCCAATCAGAGCGATCGAAGCCATGGGGCAATTGGACTTAACCCTTTCACCCGATCTGCAGGGACGCGATCCCTCCATGACGCCACATAGGCGTCACAGGTCAGATTGGCACCGACTTTCATGACGCCTACGTGGCGTCACAGGTCGGTAGGGGGTTAATACACTTCCGCAAGGCCACAACACTAATTAGGGCAAACACAGTTGATGAATGAAATTCCAATGCAAGTTTCTTGAAAGCATAAGGACCTTTCATTATGTCACTGACCACCTGACTGTCACCAGTTCCTATTGATGTTAATGAGGAAAGAAAATAAGCTGCCTGCCGATAATTCGCACCGGAGTTTGCAGAAGAACCTATAGGTTTGTGGCAAGTCCTGACGTTTAGGATTTTTTGCAATTTTTTATTTTGTTATCAGAACACCAAAATACAGTACATGGAAATTATATGAAAATATTCAAACAACTTTTTGTTTTGCAGACCTTTGTTAGTATTACACATGCACGGTTAGGTATCAGGTATATAGGTACAAGAGTATTTTGCAGTGTAACATGGATAAGAGTTTTAAGGACTAAAACAAAGAAGTTGTCAGACTGAGAAGAAGATCACTATGGATCAAAGTTAGAGAAATACAAGAATCTATAAAAAATAATCACCTTTGGGTTGTAAAACTTTATATATAAATACTTCTGTAAGTAGTTGCATTAGATGCAAAACCTTATGTAAAATGTTCCCTAGTTATGTTTCAAAAACTGTGCTGATGTAAAGTAGACATGTGGGAAATGTTACTTATTAACTTTTATGTGACATAACTCTCTGATTTCAGGGCATAAAAATTGTCAAACTTATGAAATTTTCAACATTTTCACCAAATTTCTTCACAAATAAATACAAGTCTTATCGGATAACTTTTACCACTATCATGAAGTACAATATGTCAGGAAAAAAACATTCCCAGAATCAGTGGGATCTGCAGAGGAGTTCCAGAGTTATGACCTCATAAAATGACAGTGGTTAGAATTGTAAAATTTGGCTTGGTCAGGAAGATGAAAACGGGCATCCAGGTGAAGGAATTAAAAAATGTGTGGACTTTTGTGGGAAAATACCAGTACTGTTTACTGGGACTATGAGGCTAGCGTCTCAGAAATTATATTACTTTTCAATCCCTTTGGAAAGAGTAATCATATTATTTTCTGTAGTTTAAATGTTGAATCACTCTGAAATTGTACATAAGTATTGGGGTTATGGAAATTGTATAAGAGTATAAGATGTCTTGGAGTCTCTTAGTCACATAATATTCCTTACTCATCCCCACGGTGTTGACTCCCTTGTTGGCTGGTTTTACATCAAATCTAATCTATATGATTTTTGAACCATTGCAGTGCTTGTTTTTCATATTACACATAACTTTTAGATGTACATTTAGGTCCAGAAATATTTGGACAGTGAATCAAGTTTTATCATTTCGGCTGAAAAAGCTAAAAGTGCAAACTCTTAGCTTTAATTTGAGGCAATTTTACTAAAAGCTCTTTAATCCATCAATACTAGGGATAGTGTGAGGGAGTCTTTATTCAAATAAAGTGGGTTTTTTTCCTGTGTGTTTTTATTTTTTACTACCGAGTTAGTATTGGGGTGTCTGATAGACATCTCTTCATTACTAAGATAAAAATTACTGACCTCTCCATTCTTTGCAGGTCGGAAAACTTGCAAATTAGCAAAATAGGCAGTGTATCAAATACTTATTTTCCCCACTGTATGTTAATACTTCTCCAGTCAGTGTATTTATCTCTATTGAGTTCATATTTTTTGAACAATGAGGAATCATCAAGCTCAGCACAGTGCACTTGCACTCATAACTGACAACCAGGTTTCCTTGGCAACACAACTCTCTGGTGACGCAATGGCATGCCCCCTATGAAGGGTCTTGGAAGGTGTGGTGTCGCATCACTGGACGCCTCTCCCGGAACTTTTTGGACTTCGGGATTCCAGTGAGAGCACTGCACACAAGGCCCTGGATAGGAAAAGAGGGGTATATAACATCTTTTCCCCATTTACTCAATTATCCCCTTCTGATGAAGCAAGAAGTGAAATGAGTGTCAAGGAGGCACATGTGACACATGTCTGACAGTATGTTTTATACATTTGTTTCATTTTCTCCATTGGGACTTGTGGTTCAATGAATGATATGCACTGGGCACTTTAGTGCTATCATGATATACAAGTCCCTGATTACGGCCTCCACAAGCCAGGAGTGATATCTCCAAAATGACCTGCACAGTAACTACCACTTTTCTGTATGTATTCTATTTATGTATTTTATTGCTGTATATAAGATGTACTTTCTACTTAACTATTGTTACTTACAGTTGTGCTCAAAAGTTTACATAACCTGGCAGAATTTTTGCTTTCTTGGCCTTTTTTCAGAGAATATATTCGATAACGCCAAAACTTTTTCTCCACTCATAGTTATTGTTTGGGTGATTTATTGTCAAACTACAGTGCTTTCTACTTTTAAATCATAATGACAACCCAAAACATCCAAATGACCCTGATCAAAAGTATACATACCCCATTTCTTAATACCATGTATTGCCCTCTCTAACATCAATGACAGGTTAAAGTCTTTTGTGGTAGTTGTGAATGAGGATCTTTATTTTCTCAGATGGTAAAGCTGCCCAATCTTCTTGGCAAAAAGCCCCCAGTTCCTGTAAATTCCTGGGCTGACCAGCATGAACTGCTTGCTTGAGATCTCCCCAGAGTGGCTCAATGATATTGAGGTAAGAAGACTGAGAGAACCTTCACTTTCTTCTGCTGTAGCCAATGAAAGGTTGACTTGGCTTTGTGTTTTGGATCATTGTGATGTTGGAAAGTCCCATGCTCAGCTTCTGGGCTGATGAGTGCAAATTTGCCTCCTGTATTTGCTGATAACGTGTTGCCTTCATCTTTCCTTCAACTTTGATCAAGTTTCCTGTGCCTTTGTAGCTCACACATCCCCAAAATATCAGCGATCCCCCTCCGTGCTTTACAGTAAGAATGGTGTTCCTTTCATCATAGGCCTTGTTGACCTCTCTCCTTTATGGTTGTGGCCAAAAGTAAAATTTTGTTCCCATCACTCCAAATTACCTTGTTCCAGAAGTTTTGAGGATCATATCTGTGCTGTTTTGTGCATTGTAGGCGAAATACTTTGTGGCATTTTCACAGTAATGGCTTTCTTCTGGCGACTCCAAAATTATCATAAACCAGATTCAATTGGGATTATAATATTGGCTCGTCAAAAAAGACTAATACAATAACTCTAAAAATACTTTTTATTAGTCAACAAAATGTGAAAAACCAAACGGAAAAACAAAAAAATAAAAAATCTGTTGCTGATCTGTAATTACTGTTAGATACAACAGCATGTTGGGTTGTGAATAGGCCTATATGACCCTAATTCACCCTAGCTGAACTCCTTCCTACCAGCGGAGATTGGCACCCTCTTGAGACGCAAATGGCGCCCCCGCTCACCGGCGTCTCTCCCTACAATCTCTAGGTGACCCTACAATAGGTAAACAACAGAAAACCACACACAGCAATACAATTCCAATCCAAAAACTTGATTGTGCCTTTTGTGGAATACTGAGTTAGACAAACCCAGGAGTAGAGCTAAGGGTCTAATTTTAATATTAAGCCACCGTAATAATATCAATTAGAGGTACCAGAAAATATCATAAATAAAAACGTAATATTGGTGGTTAGTTTATTAACAAATTCTTTGAGGGGGAGAAGAAAAGGTGGAGGGGGGAGGAGATGTTATTACTCCTTACCCTTCACAATCCCTATTTACAGAGTTTTTTCCTAGCTGCGGAGGTTGGCTCCCTATCAAAACATGCAAGTGGCTCCATAATACGGGGATAGGTTAAGGGGGAAAAAGGGGATTGTGGGTTAAGGTCAGTACACCCAGAGTATGTATCTCCAACTGGGCTGCCAATCAATAGCCCCCCTAATCCAGCATAACCACTATAGACATAATGTATAGTGCCATTATAATAAGTTGGATATAGCAAATCCACAATACAGCATTCTTTATTGCCGCATGGCCCCTTATAGTGCAAAACTCATTTCGTCAGTGGCAAAGGGAGCAAAGAAAAATCTGTAGATAGCACAAAATTAACACCTCATTAGATCTCATTAATTAAAAACAATATCACTGCATATTATTGTGGCAGCCTAAATAAATCATTACTCTATTGCACTATGCCCACACAGATCACCAATCTGATAAACATTTTGAGGATAAAATTTAGCTTAAACACGCTAGATCAGCATCGCGTCTGCTAGATCAGCATCGCCTCTGCTAGATCAGCATCGCTTCTTGTAGTGCATAACTTATTCGGTGGCAAAAGGATCAACGATTTAAAGTGTATGCAAAATCTGTAGGTAGTACGAAATTAACACCCCATTAAATCTCATTAATTCAGAGCAATGTCACTGCATCTTACTGTAGCAGCCTACATAAATCTCCACTCTTTTGCACTATGCCCAGACAGATCAGCAATCTGATAAACAGTTTCAGGATAGAACTTAGCTTCAACATGCTAGATCAGCATCACCTCTGCTAAATCAGCATCGTCTCAACGCATTTCTCCCATGATGTAAGTTCCTCAGGAGGCACATAGTAGCTTCAGTGTTCATTCAGAACATCAAGGATTTAGATGACGACTCGACCATGCAGCCCATTTTTCTTCAAGTGCCTCCTTATCATGCATCTTGAAACAGCCACACCGCTAGTTTTCAGATAGTCCTGTATTTCAGCCGATGTTATTTGTGGGTTTTTCTTTATACCCTGAACAATTTTCCTGGCAGTTGTGGACAACATTTCTGTTGGTCTACATGACCTACCCGTGGCTTTGTTTTTACAGAGCCCCTGATTTTCCATTTGTTAATCATAGTTTGAATGCTGCTGACTGGCATTATCAATTACTTGGATATCTTTTTGTATCCCTTTCCTGTTTTATACAGTTCAACTACCTTTTCCCGTAGATCTGTTGACAATTCTTTTGCTTTCCCCATGACTCACAATCCAGAAACGTCAGTGGCTGGATGAAAGATGCAAGAGTCTGTCTGGATCTCAGAAACTCGCTCAGCTTTTATGCACACACACTTATTCCAAGCAAACAGGTCACAGGTGAGGATGTTACTTTTAGTAGCCATTCAAACCCATTTGTGTCAACTTGTGTGCATGTTATCAGGCCAAAATCACCAGGGTATGTGAACTTTTGTCAGGGTTATTTGGATGTTTTGTTTTGTCATTATGATTTAAAAAGAGAAAACACAGTAGTTTGACAAAAAATGGCTTCACCCAACCACTAACCATGAGTGGAAAAAAAGTTTTGGTGTTATCATTCAAATTCTCTGAAAAAAGGACAAGAAAACAAAAATTCTGCTGGATATGTAAACATTTGAGCACAACTGTATATGGGTATCCCCTTTTAAGCTAACACTTCACGTGGCTGTGGTACATTAGTAGGTAGCTTTTCTATTCTTCTTTGGATACATCTATTGATAACAAATGAATGGAGTTATTGTTGTAGAAAGATTTATAGATTTACTCTTTGTTATTTAATACAGTCCCCAACAAACATATTCTCTGTCTATTTAGGTTACTGTCCTTTATCACCCTCAGGAACATAAGTAGTATGATTTGTCGATGCAATTCATTTTTATACCATGTGTTTTCATTATTTTTTCCCACATCAAATTTATTCCCCATCTATTTGCATTTTAATGTTTTACAATTTATTGGGTGTATATTGTCACTCAATAAAGATTTTCTATGGTTATATCTTTATATGAGGGGTAATTTTTCTTTATTGGATTTGGTTTTTGGGGTTTGACTTCTCATTAACTTTAGGGCTTTGTTGGCTTTCCACTTTGTCAGAGTTGGGCAAAAATGGGCATAAACGATAAAAACTTGCAAAAACTTTTCAAAGCTTTTTATGCCAACTTTTGTGAACTGGGACATGCTTTAGCATAACACTGGCCAAGGAAAATGACAAACAGGCATATTGCATATTTTGGAAGAGATATGTGCACTTGAAAACATTCAAAATGTGACAGACAGAACAGCAATCATCTGCACGCCTATAATCGAATACACATTGTAATGAATAGTATAGCTGAAAGTGATATGACATTGTCACTCGATTAACGGTAATTTTGGATCAACTTAATGGTGCACTGCAATGAAGATTCTCATTAATGCCAAATTCTGTCTATAATTTATACACCCACAAATCTTTGTGCTATGTTACATTTTCTATACCACAAACTAAGTTTGAAAGAATCATTCTGTTTTTGATGTCGTTCACCAAGACTTCTAGCAAATGACACAGCTCTTGTGGGAAAGACACACAAACTCCTTGTGTGTCCTTGGAGAGATTTAAACCCATGACCCCAGTGCTGCAGTGCTACCCACTGAGCCATCGTGGTATTTAGGCTATGCCCTTCATACATCATTTGTGAAATAAGAGAAATAGAATATTATCCAGCTCATAACGCAGATTATATAATCATGTTATAAACAAAGTAGCAATAAAGGTTTTAGGGAGACACTTGCATGTTTCAAACCCCAAACAACACTTTCCGTGCACTAAAAGACACTGGATAACTTTTTATTCCATTTCTTTTCAGACACAAGGTGAATAAAAAAAAACATGTCTGGAATTGTGTTTGTTCTTTACAGCAACCACCATGCTGTATAATTGACATTAACCTTTCTCCCCAGGTGAGTGATAGCAATAACCAACTGTTCAGAATAGTTCTGGTACAGTGCGGTTTTATTTCAGAAGTACATCCATGTTCACCCTTATTTTAACAGTTATGGTGTTCACTTTTGCTATTATTTAACTGTATACTCATGATAAATTTGATTCTTTTTTCACATTTCGTTAATTTCAGCAATTTATCTTTCATCAAGCACTTATAGCTCATTAGATAGGGAGTTGTAAATGCTGTTTTCCTTTAGACTCACTGCATTCCTCTCAATAGTTATATATATACTTAACCTCTTAACGGCGACAGTTAAGAGTACTTAAACCGTAACACCGTTAATTAACGGCACTGAGGAATAAGGGTACAGCGCCCCCCAGAGTCGGAATTTCTCTGGGGTCTCGGGTACCGGGGTTAGCTGAGACCCCAGAGAGTATGATTTCGGTTGGTTTTTACCGACCCCATTGTTGCGATCACTGTTATTAGCGGTATGACGGCGACCGCAAAAAAAAGTCAGATTTTCCATTTAATTTCTCCTTTGATGTGATCGCACATCACAGGAGAGAGAAATAGGAACCCTGGTGTTAGGCGTCAGGATTCTCACCCTGCGCAGGATAGATCTCAAGCATTGTCTGCTTCTGCAGTCTCCCATTCAGGTCCGGCCCTGCAATTGCTGCTCAGCACAGACATCAGTCCCAGCATCTTGCTCAGACTCGTGGTATACGTTTGGTTACTGCTGGCTCTCCAGTCAACTCTATGGTAACCAATGATATGCGGGTGCAGCCTTGCGCTTTGGAGTCTAAGTCTGGAGATGTCTGTGATGTGACGTCTTCTCATTGGTGGTCGGATGGTTAGCTGCTCTAATGATGTGGCAGTCCCACATTGGCCCACGGGTGATGTCTTGGCTGACTGGGCATGAGTGTTTTGGGTTGAGCTTAGCGTACAAAAGACTCAATGCGGCCGCGCTAGTGTCATTCATGTTTGGTGTGTGAGGGTGGCTGCTCTACCACTCTGTCAGTACGTGTGTGTGTGTCTTTGCTCTAAAACTGTACACATTGGCAGGCAACTTGCACACTTATGCGGTTTCGTGCCCTTGGCTCAATGCCTGAGTCTCTAGTCTACTAGATGCTTAGGGTACCTTTCAGGCACGAGCTTGATAGTGTCAGGACTGGAGTAACTAGCTGCTTGGCTTAGCATCTGTTTCGTACATGTGCGCGATTGGCACAGTTCTTTACCGAGCAAGCTCAACCATTTAGTTGCAGAGCTAGCCCAATTCACATGCTATTATCCGTGTGATGTTAAAGGGAACCTGTCACCCCCCAGGGCGTTTTTAAGTGAAAGAGTCACCTTCAGCAGTAATAAGGCTACATTCTGTGAAGGTTGCTCTTATGCTTAGTATCCCTAGGAATGCTGAAATAATCACTTTTATAAATTGCCTGCCATACCTCTATTGAGTCCCGGAGGTATGTCTTCTCCCCCGGTGTCAACCGCCTCGGAGACGTCAATCATCTCTCTCTTGCGTCTGTGCGACTCCTCCTGTGTTCCTGTTACATGACCAGCACCTGCGCTCTGCCGTGTTAACCCTTTTAGTGAACACTGCAAAAAAAATAAATAAAAAAGTGAGGCAAGAAACAATGCTTTATCATTATACTGCAGAACAAAAAGTGGAATAAAATGTGATAACCTTTATTTACACTACTTTTTTTATCTCTGAAAGCATCATCTTGTCACTCAAGAAATAAGATGCCATACAGCTCCATTTGAAGAAAAATAAAAAAGTTATAGCTCTCTGAATAAAGCGATACAAAAATAATTATTTTTTAAAAATAATTGTGTAAAAACGCCAAACCATCGAAAAAACAATATAAATGTTATCGCTGTAATCGTACTGACCCGAAGCATAAAGCTGCCTTATCAATTTTACCACATTCGGAACGACATTAAAAAGAAAAAAAGCAATTCATAAATTGCCTGTTTTTGTTCATCCTGCCTCACAAAAATTGGAATAGAAAGCGATAAAAAAATATCATGTGTCCGAAAACAGTACCAATAAAAAGCGCCAACCCATCAAACAAGCCATCACATGACTCTGTCAGGCAAAATATGGAAAAATTATAGCTCTTAGAATATAGCATTTCAAAAACTAGTATTTTGCAAAAAAAGTGTCTTTTAGTGTGTGACAGCAGCCAAACATAACAAAAAACCCTATAAATCTGGTACCCGAAGAATAAAGTTGTCTAATCACTTATACTGCACTTGGAACAGGGAAAAATAAGTAAAACCAATTCTTTACCTGCTCTTGATTTGTTCATTCTGCCCCCCAAAGATCACAGTAAGGCTCGGCCCACAGTTATCTTGTGACCCCTGGCAGAAGATTCCCTATAATGACATATGGAGACACTATGGATGCCATATGGCCGGTGATCTGGAATCCGGAAGTGTCAGTCTTTTTAGGCATGCACAAAAGTGTAGTACGCCACAGTTTTGTGCACTTCTGAAGAAAAGGACACAGCTGAACAGAGGCCAGACAGAGACATAGCAACTCTGCTACCTCATCATAGTAAATGGATCTTTCGGGGGTTTCATGTGAATCACGTCACTTGGAGATTTAGATGGAAACCCCAAAGTATGTGCTCATCGTAAAGCACAGAATAAATGTCATCCCATACTTTATATAAAATTTTCCCAACAAAGACTTCAAATCAATACACAAAAAATACCCCACTCAGGTCCGTCATCTGTCAATCGAAATATATGGGGGTTCCACGTTACTGGTAGCACAAAGACTCTGTAAAAGCAAAATGGCTCCTCGCCCCTGAAAAGAAATTCAGCAAATGATGTGCTCCCAAATCCAAATGTCCCCCCTCCCTTCTGAGCCCCACAGTGTGCATAAACCATATTTAGCATCCACATGTTTGGAATTTCTGCAGCAATGAGAACCCACCTAATTTACGGATGCATGTCTCCAGAAGCATGAACTGGGTATCATGTACTGGTCACTACAATGTACTGGGCACTACAACGTACTGGTCACTATAAAGTCAGTTTACAATTACCACTCAGCAGCATCTGCTGCTGCTTGTTTCTGGAGAACAACCATGGAGTCCAAATCATCACTACACAGCCCGAAACATCGTGTCTGCGAATTGAGATACTGATTTGGCTTTTATCCTAAGTCATATTGCACGACTCGTTAAAGGGTTGATTGTGACTTGAAGGATCGCTACTTCCAATAGGTGGCGCTATAGAGTTAAGTCCTCTTTTTTTCAGCAGAGGCAATTTGCATATTTAAATTCCCAGAGGAGCATTGCACAGCGAATAAGCCTCCTTACCTTGACAAGCCAGCTGGTATGTCACTCTCCATAAGGAGAAACGTTACCCCTTAGACCCCAGTCCAGAGCCTCTCACCTAGCCAAATCAGTTCTCATGCTTCGCACTGATGAGGGCCAACAGCCCGAAACACCGTGTCTGCGAATTGAGATACTGATTTGGCTTTTATCCTAAGTCATATTGCACAACTCGTTAAAGGGTTGATTGTGACTTGTAGGATCGCTACTTCCAATAGGTGGCGCTATAGAGTTAAGTCCTCTTTTTTTCAGCAGAGGCAATTTGCATACACTACACTTGTAGTTATTTTCCCAACTGGGTGTAATTTCCAAAATGGGGTCAATTTCGGGAGGATTCTGCTCTTAAAGCACTTAGAGGCTCCGTATATGGAGTTCACAACGTATTCTACTCCAGGAGGCAAATAGCGTTACATCCCTCCCGAGTCTCACTGTGTGGCTAAGCAATACTGTACAGCTGTATATAGTTTATTTCTATATTCAAATTGTGGGACACATTGTGATGCAATTTTTACCAAGTTCCCAGAGTGAAAATTGAAAATTTAGGGCTAAAACAACATTTTGGTGTTAACATTTTTTCTTCACTGCCCAATGGTAAAAAATTCTGTAACCCACCTGTGGTGTAAATATGATCACTGCACCCCTAGATGAATTAACTGCAAGGTGTAGTTTGTGAAATGGTGTCTATTATGAGGGGTTCTGCTGTACTGGCTCCTCAGGGGCTCTGCCAATGTGCCATGTCACCCTAAAACCAGTCCAGCAAAATCTGAGCTCAAATATGGCACTTCTTTCCTTCTGAACTTTGCAATGTACCTCAAAAGTAGTTTTTGTCCACATATGGTGTATCGGCTTGCTCAGGAGAAATTGCGCAACAAATTTTGGGATCCATTTGCTCCTGTTTCCCTTGTGAAAATAAAAAATTAGTTGCTAAAATGAAATTTTATCGAAAAAATTATAATGTTTTTATATTCACGGTTCATTGTTATAAACTTTTATGAAACACCTGGGGGGTTTAACGTACCTACGACACATCAAGATACATTCCTTTAGAAGGTCTAGTCTCAAAAATGCTTTCCAAATGCGACATGTCACCTGCAAACCATTCCATCAAAATCTGCTTTCCAAAATGTCAATCCTTCATTTCTGTGCCCTGCCTTGCTCCCAAACAGTAGTTTCCCCCCACACGTGGGCTATTCGCCTACACAGGAGAAATTGCACAATAATTTTTGTGGTCCATTTTCTGCTGTTACCTTGTGAGAATTAAAAAATGGGGCTAAAAGGACATTTTTGTGTGAAAAATTAGATTTTTTTTATTTTCACAGCTCTAAGTTATAAACTTTTGTGGAACACCTGGGGGTTCAAGGTGCTCACCACACATCTAGATAAGTTCCCAGAGGGGTCTAATTTTCAAAAAGGTGTCACTTGTGGGGGGTTTCCAGTGCTTAGGCACATGAGGGGCACCACAAATGCAACATGGTGTCTGCTAATTATCTCAGCATATTTTGCATTGAAAAAGTCAAATGGCGCTCCTTTCCTTCCAAGTCCTGCCTTGAGCCCAAACAGTAGTTTTCCTCCACATATTAGGTATTGGCATACTAAAGAGTAATTGCAAAATAAATTGTATGGTGCAATTTACCTGTTACCCCTATGAAAATGCTAAATTTGGGTCTGAAAAAAGTTTTTGTGGGAAAAATTTTATTTTTTCTATTTACACGGCTCAATGTTATAAACTTATGTGAAGCACATGGGAATTCAAGGTGCTCATCACACATCTAGATAAGTTCCCTGAGGGGTCTAGTTTCCAAAATGGTGTCACTTGTGGGTGGTTTCCACTGTTTAGGCACATCAGTAGCTTTCTAAATGTGACAATTATTCCAGCAAATTTTACATTAAAAAAAGTCAAATAGCACTCCTTCCCTTCCAAGCTCTGCTCTGTGCCCAAACAGTGGTTTTCCCCCACATATGGGGTATTGGCATGCTCAGGAAAAATTGCACAACAAATTTCGGAGTCCATTTTTTCCTGTTACATTTGCGAAAATAAAAAAAATTGTGTCTAAAGTAACATTTTTGTGAAAAAAAAGGTAAATGTTGATGTTCTTTTTCGATACAGGAAAGATATATATATCCTTGTACCGTGTTAGCCAGTAGATAGAAAACTATTTAGAATTGAGAGTCCTCAGTGGTTGATACCTTTTAATGCTAACTGAAAGGATGGTTTGTTCTTATTTCATTGGTGAAAAAAAAAAAATACAAAGTCAATAAAGAAGAAAAAAAAAGTCACCATTTTCTGGGACCGATATCGTCTCCCTTTTTCGTGATCTAGGGTTGGTTGAGGGCTTATTTTTTGGGCGCCGAGCTCACGTTTTTATTTATACAATTTTGGAATGGATATGATGTTTTGATCGCCCATTATTGCATTTTACTGCAACATTGCATCATAATTCTGGTTCTCTTTGTGCTGTTTACCAATCAGAATAATTTACATTATATTTTGATAGATCGGAGATTTCTGATTACAGCAATACCAAATATGTATATTTTTTATTGATTTTAATTGTTTTATTTTGAATGAGGCAAAAGAGGTGTGGTTTTAACTTTTGTGTTTTTTTTTTTTTTTATTTTATTTAAAAAAAACCTCTTTTTTATACTTGCTCCAATTGTCCCCTTAGGAGACTTGAAGCTGCTGTCATCTGATTGCCTGTGCTACACATACCAGGACTTCAGCCCTGCTATGTGTTGCAAAAATCACGATGATATTGACAGGCACGGAGTCCGCATCAAAGGCCGAAACACAAGCGATAACATATTTATACATTATCAGTCATTAAGGGGTTCAGAAAATAAAGAAAAATGCAAGCTGGATATAAAATTGCACTTTCCCTTTAAAAAATACATCATTGATAAAATATATTGAAATTAAACTCAAGCATAATTTAAAAGCATAACTTGATCTCAATACTGCTAAATGACATGGTCATGTAGTAGCCAGGCAAGCGCTTTTAATAATGCTGTACATTTAAATTAAACCAGCAATTTAAACTAAAAAAAACCATGGATTAACACAAAAAAAGGCAAAATCTACAGCTGCACTTAGCAAACGTAGTACTTTCAGCATCAAAACATTGCTCCCAATCACCGTCAGGAGATCTCCTCCTATGACTGCTCAAATTCCATTTGCGGTACCCTTACATGTGTGGTCCAGTAATTCTGGGAGGTCATGTAACATTCTTGGATAATTCTTCACATCCAGCTTTTTGAAAAATTGGTCTCAATTGGCTCTTCTCTCTTGCATACTCCAGGAAATGACAAAAGAAAAAGGGGTTTCCCAGGCAAATCTAGCCACAAGGCCATAGAATTGGACTGCATTTGAATGACAAGCATATGGCTTTTGAATGCTATTAGGTTTTTACACTGAGTCATTTGCTTGGATGGATAAGTTGAAAAAAAGCCTTTTTCTCTAGTCACCTTCCACAGCAGCATAGGAGGATGTCTCCATTCCCTAATGGGGGACAGGAAGCACAAGAGGTTAAAAGGCCCCTCCTACCTTCTATTCGCCAGTGTCTTTCCTGTCCCCCATGGGACATGGAGAGGCTTCGTATGCTGCGTGGCTGGAGACTGCAGTGTACCTGGTTTTTCCTGCCGGGCAGTGGTGGTTGTGGGCTCTGCCTTCCTCCTCATTCCTGCTGCTCCCATCTTCCCATGACTTGGGACTTTCCTGGCCCACCTGCGCCCCATGGGGGGGGAAACCGAGCCAGTGATCCCCAGGGGTGGCCTCCATGAGCTCACCGCCGGTTTCCTCCTCCTCTGCTGTGTTGTTCGGCGTCCCGGAAGTGACATCATCGCTGCGCGCACATCACTTCCGGTCCGGCGTTCCACAGGTGGAACGCTCCCACTTCCTAGTTTTGGCCTCCTACGGCCTCCGGATCTCCAACGCCACAGAGAGTATGCCACGTGGAGGCCTGCCCTAGGACCCGGGGAGGAGGAGGGAAACTTGTTTGATCTGCGCTGGGGGCTGGGTTTATTTTCTATATAAACCGGCATTAAGACACCTGTAGGTAAGACTGATCCCTGTCAGAATGGATGGTGCTTCCTGCAGTGCATCTGCAGAGCCCAGCGCTGCCCCAGCTCCAGTAAGTCTGTCGCAGGGTGGGTCCAAGCCTAGGGGCCCTTCTGTATTCCTTACTCCACTCTCCCTCTTTTTCAGGGAGACAAGTCTGCCCAGAAAATCCCGTCCAAAAAGACTTCAAAATGCGCAATCTGCAATCTGAAGCTTCCCTCTCTACGGGAGAAGAAGCTGTGTCAGGGATGCACGGACAAAGTTGTCAGAGCCGAACAGCCTTCCCTCCTTGAGGAAATCTGTGCCCTAGTTAAGCATGAAGTACAATCCTCTTTAGCCACCTTCAATCCTCCTCCACTTCCACTGCAGGTCCATCTCCTTCTAAGAAAAGGTAGATACTCTGACTCCGAGTCTGATCACTCACATTCATCCTCCTTGGAGAGATGGGGTGAACCTTCGACTTCTAAATTTGCGGAAGGGAGAAAATATTTTTTCTCCTTTGATTATATTGATGAGCTAGTAATGGCTGTACGTAACACAATGGGGTTACAGGAGGAGTCTGTTCCCCAATCTATACAGGACGAAATGTTTGGAGGATTGAAATTGGAGAGACAGATGGGGTTCCCAGTGCCTAAAAACATCCTAGATTTAATATCTCAGGAGTGGGAGCTCCCGGAGAAACGTCTAATCACCCCATCTGAAATGAAACACAGGTTTCCCTTAGAAGCGGGTTCTCCTTCATGGGATGTACCAAAAGTCTACATACAGGTAGCGAGAGTAGCAAAGAAAACTTTGCTCCCCTTTGAAGACTCCTCTCAGCTGAGGGATCCGTTAGATAGAAAAATGGAAAGTTTATTGAAGAAGTCATGGGAAACATCCACCTCGGGGTTAAAATCCAATATTGCTGCTACCTGTGTTGCAAGAGCCCTCTCTCGATGGATGAGCTGGAGAAGCATATTTCTCAGGGTACTTCGAGAGGGGAACTATTGGACTCTCTTCCCATGCTCCAAAAGACTTCAGCCTTTCTAGCAGACGCCTCCATGGAGTCTATAAGGATTGTGGCCAGATCCTTAGTCCAATCTAATTCTGCCCGAAGAGCCCTTTGGCTTAAGATGTGGAGCGGTGATGTTACTTCAAAAATTAAGCTGTGCTCAATTCCTTTTAAGGGCGATTATCTTTTTGATCCAGCACTAGATGAGATTCTGGAAAAGGCCACAGATAGAAAAGAGGCCCTTCCAGAACAAAAACCTGTCAGGAAACGTTTTTTCCGTGCCTCCCAATCTAATACCCCTCAAACAAGAGGTAAAGGGAAAACTGGGAGATGGAGCTACGCCAAGGGCAAGGGAAAAAATATCCTCATTCCCCAGCAGCAGCAGGACAAATGACTCCATCCCGGTGGGGGGAGGCTCCCAAATTTCATCCACCATTAGCGGGCCATTACCAATTGTCAATGGGTCCTCAATGTTATTCAAGAGGGCCTCCTGATAGAATTCATATCCCCCCCCCTCGGAATCTGAGAATTACCTCCCAAACATCCCAGGGAGCACATACAATGATGATAACAGGCCTTGGGGATCTCCTAAAATCAAATACGATCTCCCCAGTAGGGTTGAGCGACTTTTACTTTTTTAGGGTCGAGTCGGGTTTCGCGAAACCCGACTATCTCAAAAGTCAAGTCGAGTGAAATCGGCCGATCACCGCGAAAAGTCTGGGTTCGACCGGAACACGAAACCCAATGCAAGTCGATAGGAAATCTCTCTCTCAATCTCTCTCTCTCTCTCTCCTCTGTCCCTGCACAGGAAAGCTTGTGTTACACATTGCAAAAATCGCTACAGCACATAAGCGATAAGATGGCAATGGCCATGCACGCCCCTAAGACATATGTCATCACTCTGCCCACGCTCCTTCATTGGCTGAAAAAATGGCACTAAACACGTCATACGAAACGTGACTTTGGTGCGAAGATCGCGTACCGCATGGCCGATCCCACACTGGGATCGGGTCGGGTTTCATGAAACCCGACTTTGCCAAAAGTTGGCGACTTTTGAATTTGTCCGATCCGTTTCGCTCAACCCTACTCCCCAGTACTCCCCGAGGAATGGGGTTCAGGCCATTACTCTTGACTCTTCCTGGTAAAGAAACCATCAGGGGAGGCTTGAGTCATAATAGATCTGAAAGATCTCAATCGTCGTATTTTATACCGCAGATTCAAAATGGAATCAGTGAAATCTGATATTCCCCTGATAGGTTCAAATTTTTTTATGGCAACTATCGACCTAAAGAATGCGTACTTTCATGTTCCGATTCACCCCTGACACAAGAAATATCTCAGATTTGCAATTCAGTACAACCAGCAGGTGAGACACTTCCAATTCAACATGCTCCCTTTCAGCATTTATTCAGTGCCGAGAGTTTTCTCCAGGATAATGGTGGAGGCGGTATCGCATATCCGGAGACAGGGAATCTGTATCGTTCCTTATCTGGACGATCTGCTACTTATAGCCCCCTCGGCTCAGACTCTCACCAATCATGTTTCAAAGACTCTCAATATTCTCAGAACACTGGGGTGGCTCTCAAATCTGAAGAAGTCCCAGCTCCAACCTTCCAAATCAAGAAGGTTTCTGGGGGTCCTGTTAGACTCGGTGAAACAGAAATCTTTTCTCCTGGAAGAACATCGCCGGGCTTTAATAGAAAAGGTAATATATTTCAGAGAAGACAGATATCCGACTATAAGGAAAAGCATGTCGGTCCTAGGCTCCACGACAGCCTGGATCCAGTCAGTGTCCTGGGCTCAGGCCCATTCCAGAGTCCTTCAAGCCCACATCCTCGCAAACTGGGACGGAAATCCGGGCTCTCTAAACAAAAGAGTATACACTCCGGGGCGTGTGCAAACATCCCTAGTGTGGTGGTTGAACCCCAGGAACATCCGCAGGGGTGTGAGCTGGTCACAATCCCCCCTTGTAACAATTACAACCAATGCCAGCAAATGAGGCTGGGGGGCCATAATATTGTATACTCCTTTACAGGGACACTGGAATCAGGCAACGAGTGCCAGGTCCTCCAACTTCAGGGAGTTGAAAGCAGTGGAGGAAGCTCTCCTAGCCACGGGCAGCCTAATATCAGGCAGTCACGTCAAAGTTTATTCGGACAACACGACTACTGTTGCTCACCTCAAGCATCAGGGGAGCTCAAAATTCAACAGCCTGGCAGGCATCACAAACCGAATATTCTGTTGGGCCGAAAAGCACCTTCTCTCCCTCACAGCCGTCCACTTGAAGGGGTCCTCCAACCTTCAGGCAGATTTCCTGAGTCGCCAGGACATTCAACCAGGAGAATGGAGCCTGAACAAAAGAGTCTTCAGGATGCTGGTAGACAGATGGGGTCTACCAGAGGTCGATTTATTCGCCTCAAACCAAAATACACAGGTCCAAACCTTTTTTTCCCTGAATCCCAGGAACAATTGCAGAGGCGTGGACAATTCTCCAGGCTACTATCCCCCCCTAGTGCAGAATTGTTTGGTACTCCTCCTATGCTGTCGTGGAAGGTGACTGGAGAAAATAGAATTAGACTTACTGGTAATTCGGTTTCTAGGAACCTTCCACGACAACACTAATTCCCTACCTTTCCTTGGATTAATCCTGGGTTTATTAAGGTAGCTAGTGCTTTGGTATTCATTATAAGTCACTGGCGAATAGGAGGTAGGAGGGGCCTTTTAACCTCTTGTGCTTCCTGTCCCCCATTAGGGAATGGAGACATCCTCCTATGCTGTCGTGGAAGGTTCCTAGAAACCGAATTACCGGTAAGTCTAATTCTGTTTTTTTTTTGTTGTGAACATACCCGAAAACTAAAATGGGTACATGTTCTATCTGTTAAAAAAAACCTGAAAATGGAAAACATGCCTTAATTAGGTCCCGGATTAAAGCTTGCAACCTTTATCCAATATGGTTAAAATAATCTGTACAAATATGGTAAATAGTCCCCAAAACATAGATGTGTTTCATACAGTTCAATAGGTTCTTAGTCATTGCAAAAGATTTTCTCTGTGAGACACGTGTTACATTGCGGTCAGACGGCGTATGTTATCTCATGCGAGAGAATTGGGCCGATTATGCTGATGACACTCGGATCAAACGCTGTCAGAGTGTGATCAGAAGAGTTATCTAAGTGTGATCCTACTCTCACAGCACAGGTCTGGAGAAGACATAGAATGTAATTTCTCCATCTTCTCTATATCCGCAGCAATCGGACTGCACTCAGATGACATCCAAATGCGGTCTGATGTTTTACATGCACCCTTAGACAAATCGGCAGGAGAAAAAAAGTGCCAGTCGGCGCTGCCCCATAGTGTAATATTGGTCCGAGTGCTATCTGATAAAACATCGGATAGCACTCGGCCGTGTTATGCGCACATGTGAGCAAACCCTTGAAGAGCTTTTCCTGTTGAAACATATGTCTGACAACCACATTGTTAAAATTAACCATATAGGTACCACTATGTAGCACAATATGATTTCAGGATATTGTGAAAATAAATACTTTTTTTGCATTAGTGGAGAAAAATCTTCCAAGACGCAATAACTGACCCTAACGGCAAAACAGTATGTTGGTAAAATAAATAGGAAACAAAATATAGTGCACCTAAAAGTGTCCTAGAAGGTTCCAAATATACAGTAAAATAACTATTGCTGGGGAAAGTGAGAGACAATATCACAATAATGAATAATACAAAGTATGGTAATAAAAATTACAAGAGTTATGTTAGAATTTTAACCCCCTTGGTGGCATATCAGACACAAAATCACCAAAACATCATTATTATTATTAAACATCATTATGTGTCCAATCCTCCCCTCTATGGAGTTTAGCTAATTTTTGTGCTTTACAAGTGCAATAATTTTTTTTGTGAGTCAGATTTCCGCATTAGGGCTTATTTTTTTAGAACTAGAAATTGTTTTCAATTACACTATTCACTATACAATATAATCTATTGAAAAACGGGAAAATATGTCATGTGGGGTGAAATAGTGAACCCCTCCCTGCAATTTCAACGTTATTTTTAGGACTTTAGACCAGTATGATTATGGTGATCACAAACTTAAATAGTTTTATTTCCATGTCTTAGTGGTTAAAAAATTATGAACGTTGGAAAAGAAAGGTTTTAACTAATTTTCTAAGATTCATAAATATTTTATTTTTCCATTGATTTTTTGATTGATATCTATGATGGCTTATAGCTTCTGTTTTGAATGGCAAGCTGATATTTTTATTGATATAATTTTGGGGTGTCAGAAAAAATGTATCAAAAAATACAAGAGCCCATGAACTGGTCTACATGTTTTGTCAGATTATGCCTTATTCATAGCTAAGAACCCAGCTAACTTCTCAGTATGATTTGTCACTCCACAGATCATATTTCTATGGCTCCAGAGTTCAGTGGTCGCATGCTTTACACCACTACATCCAACATTTTGCATTGTACTTGGTGATGTAAGGCTTGGTTGTAGCTGATAGACCATGAAAACTCATTCCTTTAAGCTTATAGCACAGTTTTTCTGCTGAATTTATCAAGCAACAAAAAAATCTAGATTTGTTCTTTTGCATAGATTGTATCAAAACTAATATATATTTCATCAAAATCATGTTGGTATTCAGTCGAAAGATGAAAAAATGTTATCTTAGAAAAACATTGATGAATTTATTATGTAACCAGTATGCCCTGATTAGGTCATTAATTAATCTGTTTTGTTCCTTATTATACAGAAGACATAATAAGCTGTGTTTTTATTATGACTGTTTATTTTTCTTGATTTATAACATATGTACTAGCGGCTGTCTCACCAGAAGGTCCTTGAAAATAAGTATATTTTTGCCAATAACCATGTAATAATAAAAATGTAATAATTATGTTGAAAGTTACATTAAGGGCAATTTAATTTTAGCATCTTGTTATCTGGCAGAAAGGCTGTTTGTGAGCATTTTCTATAGAGGGCTCACAAGCTAGAAGAAGGTTCATTGTAAAAGTTTGTGAAGAAAAAATAACAATTTTTTTCACCGTTTTCAGCTGACGACCTTGATGTTTCTGAATACACAAATTTGAATAAATTTGTCACTCACTAATTACTACACTTGTACTCTTGACACTGTTGACTACTGAGTGCATGTACTACAGTCCCACAATTGTTAGGAACATTGGAATTTGCAGCAGCATGCACCACTTGCCAGTTCAATTTGCCTACTTGTGGTCGCATGTCACATGTTTAGCAGGCTCCAATACTTTCCAAAAATTCCACCTGGGCCGGACAACCCCTTTTAACATTTTAGAAGGAGTTGTCCCTAGAAACTGTCATAGAAAGTGTCTGATACTGAGTAGTTATGATCGAACACTAAGATGCTCGAGTGCTCGGTACTCGAATCGAGCAGGTCGGGGGCTCAGACGGGATCAAATCGACTACCGAATGTAATGGAAGTCAAAGGGAAACTCGAGCATTGTTTCGGAAGACCCTAACAGGAGGGCTGGAGGGACAGGAATACCGTTGAAATGGATGTAGACAGCGCTCAAATGGAATGGGATCAACATGGGGAAGGTGCTTGGATGCATCTCTGACTCCCAGGTCGCTGCTGGAAACAATGTTGTTAGAGTATTACTCCACTATTACAGACTGACAATGCAAAATACAAAACCGAAGATTAAATGGATTTTACAGGAAAAATTGTTAGGAATTTTTTTCCTGTATATATCGACTTTTATATAAGGGAAAATTAAAGAGAAAAAAAATCCTCCTCCTCCACCCCTTAACACATTTACTGCTGACTTCACTATTGCCCCCAATCAGCGACATTACTCAGGCGCTAAGGGAAAGTCCCTAGAATGCCAATATTGTTCATATGATACAGTATAATTTTGATTCACTGGGGTGCGTATAAATCAGTAGGCAGCGCTGAAAGAACAAACTCAGCTCATATATAAGTGGGCAGCAGCCAATGTGTTAATAGCCAGGACATCTCTTACTGTATCTCCCCGTCGCCTATGACTACAGTAAATTAAACAGAAGAGGGGGTTAAAACTACACCCACCGTTAGTCATGGTTAACATTTTTACTACCTTATGTGGATATGTGGTGTGTGTGACATGATCAGGCACATTCTGTTTAATTTATGAAAGAGGGGCTCTGGCTCTCTCAGAGCCTATGCAAACAATGCAAAAACTGCCCAAAATGAGAAGGAAGAGGAACCCGATACACCCTGTATTAGGCATAAAGGAGAGCCTCATACATGTTCTGTTAACCCCTTTACCCCCAAGGGTGGTTTGCACGTTAATGACCGGGCCAATTTTTACAATTCTGACCACTGTCCCTTTATGAGGTTATAACTCTGGAACGCTTCAACGGATCCCGGTGATTCTGACACTTTTTTCTCATGACATATTGTACTTCACGATACTGTTAATATTTTTTTGATATTATCTGCGTTTATTTGTGAAAAAATGGAAATTTGGCAAACATTTTGAAAATTTAGCAATTTTCCAAATTTGAATTTTTATGCCCTTAAATCACAGAGATATGTCACACAAAATACTTAATAAGTAACATTTCCCACATATCTACTTTACATCAGCACAATTTTGGAACCAAATTTTTTTTTGTTAGGGAGTTATAAGGGTTAAAAGTTGACCAGCAATTTCTCATTTTTACAACACCATTTTTTTTAGGGACTACATCTCATTTGAAGTCACTTTGAGGGGTCTATATGATAGAAAATAGCCAAGACACCATTCTAAAAACTGCACCCCTCAAGGTGCTCAAAACCACATTCAAGAAGTTTATTAACCTTTCAGGTGTTTCACAGGAATTTTTGGAATGTTTTAAAAAAAAAAGAACATTTAACTTTTTTCACAAACAACTTAATTCATATCCAATTTGTTTTATTTTATCAAGGCTAACAGGAGAAATTGGACCCCAAAAGTTGTTGTCCAATTTGTCCTGAGTATGCCGATACCCCATATGTGGGGGTAAACCACTGTTTGGGCGCATGGCAGAGCTCGGAAGGCAAGGAGCACCATTTGACTTTTCAATGCAAAATTGACTGGAATTGAGATGGGACGTCATGTTGCGTTTGGAGAGCCACTGATGTGCCTAAACATTGAAACCCCCCACAAGTGACACCATTTTGGAAACTAGACCCTTTAAGGAACTTGTCTAGATGAGTGGTGAGCACTTTAAACCCCCAGGTGCTTCACAGAAGTTTATAATGTAGAGACGTAAAAATAAAAAATCATATTTTTTCACAAAAATGACCTTTTCGCCCCCAATTTTTAATTTTTCCAAGGGTAACAGAAGAATTTGGACCCCAAAAGTTGTTGTAAAATTTGTCCTGAGTACGCCGATACCCAGGGCCGGACTGGGACTAAAATTCAGCCCTGGCATTTGAAGTTACACAGGCCCACTTGTCACATGGTGACTGTATAATATCTTTGTACACTTGTAGGATACAAGGAGTGAGGGGAGTGTAACACGACTATATAACATATAATCACAGCTCTATCCAGCATTACAGCTCGGTTCTATTTATTGCTCTTAGGTGCAGGAGTGGGCAAAGCTGCTATTTTACACACAGAGCTGGATCTCATAGATAATGAAGATGATGCTGCGCTCTCCATAGTGCTGCTGCCTCTTCATATACAGTAGCTGATGGACAGTGATGCAAAGAGTCAGGTACCAATGAGCTAATATTTATGTATTTATTTTACTCACTGATATAGCACCATTAATTCCACAGCTCTTTACAGACGTTATCATTACTGTCCCCATTGGGGCTCACAATCTACATTCCCTATGAGTCTTTGGAGTGTGGGAGGAAACCGGAGAACCTGAGGAAACCCACGCAAAACATGGGGAGAACATACAAACTCCTTGCAGATGTTGTCATTGGTGGGATTTGAACTCACGACCCCAGCGCTGCAAAGCAAAAGTGCTAACCACTGAGCCACCAAAAATCAACTACAAAGTCCAAGATCTGTATACCGCCATATCATGACCATATAGCGGTAGATATCAGCTCTGCAGAACATATTAGAGATCACAGCACAGTTACAGATAAAAACTTACCACTGATGTCCTTTCTGATGGAATCATTCACTTTTCCCATCTTTTCCATCTGGCCAAGACCGTCATGACAACTTCTCCAGCCACAACTCATCTGCAGAGAATACAACAAAGGCCATGTTCACACTTTGCGGTTTTTACTGCGGAACCGCGGTGATTTTGATGCTGCAGGTCCGCAGCAGTTTCAATAGCGTTTCCATTTACATGTAAACCCTATGGAAACCGCAAACCGCTGTGCACATGCTGCGGGAAAAACCGCGCAGAAACCCAGCGGTTTACAACCCGCAGCATGTCACTTCTTTGTGCAGAATTGCTGTGATTCTGCACCCATAGGAATGCATTGAACCACTTACTTCCCGCATGGGGCTGTGCCCACCTTGCGGGAAGTAAGCGGTTAATGTGCGGGTGGTACCCGGGGTGGAGGAGAGGAGACTCTCCTCCAGGCCCTGGGAACCATATTTGGGGTAAAAAAAAGAATAAAAATAAAAAATCATGTTATACTCACCTCTCAGCGCTGCACGCGGCCGGCCGGTCAGAGTTGCTGTGCGAACAGGACCTGCGGTGACGTCGCGGTCACATGACCGTGATGACGCTCGGGTCACATGACCGTGACGTCACGAAGGTCCTTCTCGGCACAGCATCTTTGGAACCGGAGCGCCGCATGCAGCGCCGAGGAGATCCGGACATCGGAGGGTGAGTATAACCAATTTTTATTATTTTTAACATTACTATTGATGCTGCATATTGCTGCATATGCAGCATCAATAGTATAAGAGAAATCCCGCAGCGGAAACCGCGGAACAAACCGCGATAAATCTGCAGGGATAACCGCAGCGGTTTTGCCCTGCAGATTTATCAATTCCGCTGCGGGAGAACCCGCAGAGGGACGCCGCAAAGTGTGAACGTGGCCAAAGACACATTTCACTTCTCATATTCCAGCCCCGTCACCATCTATTCCCAACCTGCACAAACTCCTCATCCTGCTGATATCCCAATACTGAGCCGCTGCTGCCGTATGTGTCCCTATTACTGCCCCTGTTACCCCAATACTGAGCCGCTGCTGCCGTATGTGTCCCTATTACTGCACATGATACCCCAATACTGAGCCACTGCTGCCGTATATGTCCCTATTACTGCACCTCATACCCCGATACTGAGCCACTGCTGCCGTATGTGTCCCTATTACTGCCCCTGATACCCCAATACTGCGCCGCTGCTGCCATATGTGTCCCTATTACTGCACCTGATATCCCAATACTGGGCCGCTGCTGCTGTATGTGACCCTATTAGTGCACCTGATACCCCAATACTGAGCTGCTGCTGCCGTTTGTGTCCCTATTACTGCCCCTGATACACCAAATACTGAGCTGCTGCTGCCGTATGTGTCCCTATTACCGCCTCTGTTACCCCAATATTGAGCCGCTGCTACCTTTTGTGTCCCTATTACTGCACCTGCTGTGTGGCACAAAAACAGCGCTCCTCTTAGTTACTGCCCTACATAATAATGTCACCACTGTGTCCCTTACATAGTAATAATGCCTCCTGTGTGCCCTCTATATGGTAAAATTGCCCCCACTATAAAATATTAATGCACCGTGCAAATGCACTAGAAAACAGTATCCACATTTTTCCCCTAGAAAGTAATAATGCCCCATGTGCACATATGACTGCCATAATACTCTGAGAGCCCCTATAACAATGATGCTTCTTAAGTGCCCAGCAAACATCTAATAATGTCCCCTGAGTCCCCAATGTACAACTCCTCTATATACATTATGATGGGCAAACACCCACAGTTCCTCTATTCACAATATGATGTTCCCACAACTGCCCTCTATACAGCATTATGGGCCTACAGCTCCACTATACACAGTATGGTGGGCCCACAGCTTCTCAATACCCAGTATGGTGGGCCCACAGCTCCCCTATACACAGTATATTGGGCCCACAGCTCCGCTATAGAGTATTAAGGGTCCACAGCTTCCCTACACATAGCATGATGTCCCCACTGCTCCCCCAAAATATTGAATAATGAATACCACAGTAGCCCTCAGACTGTATAATGGCCCCCAAATTATTCCCCAAACTGCATATTGGCCCCAACACATTAGCTCACAAAGTGTACACTATAATGCTCCCCCACATTAGCTCACAAACTGTATAATGGTCCCTGCATTAGTCCCCAAGCTGTATAATGGCCCCTGCATTAGTCCCCAAGCTGTATAATGGCCCCTGCATTAGTCCTCAAGCTGTATAATGGCCCCCGCAATAGTCCGCAAGCTGTATAATGGCCCCCGCATGAGTGCACAAGCTGTATAATGGCTCCTGCATTAGTCCCCAAGCTGTATAATGGCCCCTGCATTAGTCCCAAGCTGTATAATGGCCCCCGCATGAGTGCACAAGCTGTATAATGAATGCTGAATAAGTTCCTAAAGTGTATGAGGGCCCCCTACCCCTACACAGTTTCAGAATCCCACACACTATGTAGAAGGGTCTCCCATTGTTTATTATGTCCCCACATCACAAGGTTTAATTAAAGAAAAATCATATACTCATCTAGCCCAGGATCCTGACAAGTCCTGTGGCAAGGCAACGCAGTGTAACAGCGCCGACTCCCGCACCAAACGTCAGAGTCCCGTCGCAGTGCGATGACAGCAATGCGCCAGGACTCTGACATCCTCAGCGCCTCGGTCACTCTGTAGACCTGAGGCATAAAGCGATCTGTGGTCTACAGAACAGAGAGTGGTAGTGCAGGGAAATCTACCGCAGGGCTCAACTGTATATGTGCATTATACACACTGATTAATTAAGGGCAGTGCAGCTCTGGGTGGGCCTCCTGAGGCCCAGGGTAATCGTCCACTCTGACCCCCAGTAACAACGCTACTCTATACTGTGGCTACAGACATCAGATGTTACACCAGTCACATAGTTCCCTGTATATAACACCCGATGTCTGTGCACACCTTAGTATAGTATATATCAGGGATATGATATCCTATGTGTACAGACATCGGATGTTATATACAGGATTATATGTCATGTTATATACATCATGTTCCAAATTATTATGCAAATTACATTTTTATCAGATTTTCCTAAATGGTCGGTGCAAATGACAGTCAGTCTAATAAAAGTCATCACCCGTTAGAGTATACATCGAATTTTATAGAAGAAACCTCTCAATGATAACAGTATAATCTCCAAAATGAATAAAAACTCAAAATGCACTGTTCCAAATTATTAGGCACAGTAGAATTTCTAAACATTTGATATGTTTTAAAGAGCTGAAAATGCTCATTTGTGGAATTTGCAGCATTAGGAGGTTACATTCACTGAACAGAAAAGCTATTTAACTCCAAAACATCCTAACAGGCCAAGTTACATGTTAACATATGAACCCTTCTTTGATATCACCTTCACAATTTTTGCATCCATTGAACTTGTGAGTTTTTGGAGAGTTTCTGCTTGTGTTTCTTTGCATGAAGTCAGAATAGCCTCCCAGAGCTGCTGTTTGGATGTGAACTGCCTCCCACCCTCATAGATCTTTTGCTTGATGATACTCCAAAGGTTCTCTATAGGGTTAAGGTCAGGGGAAGATGGCCACACCATGTGTTTATCTCCTTTTATGCCCATAGCAGCCAATGACTCAGAGGTATTCTTTGCAGCATGAGATGGTGCATTGTCATGCATGAAGATGATTTTGCTCCTGAAGGCACGTTTCTGCTTTTTATACCATGGAAGAAAGTTGTCAGTCAGAAACTCTATATACTTTGCAGAGGTCATTTTCACACCTTCAGGGACCTTAAAGGGCCCTACCAGCTGTTTCTCCATGATTCCGGCCCAAAACATGACTTCTCCACCTCATTGCTGACATCGCAGCCTTGTTGGGACATGGTGGCCATCCACCAACCATCCACTACTCCATCCATCTGGAACATCCAGGGTTGCTCGACACTCATCAGTAAACAAGACTGTTTGAAAATTAGTCTTCATGTATGTATGGGCCCACTGCAACCATTTCTGCTTGTGAACACTGTTTAGGGGTGGCCGAATACTAGGTTTATGCACAACAGCAAGCCTTTGAAGGATCTTACACCTTGAGGTTCGAGGGACTCCAGAGGCACCAGCAGCTTCAAATATCTGTTTGCTGCTTTGTAGTGGTATTTTGGCAGCTGCTGTCTTAATCCAATGAAGTTGTCTGGCAGAAACCTTCCTCATTATGCCTTTATCTGCATGAAGTCTGTCTGTGCACTGTTTCAGTCACAAATCTCTCCACAGTATGATGATCACTCTTAAGTTTTCATGAAATATCTAATGTTTTCATACCTTGTCCAAGGCATTGCACTATTTAATGCTTTTCAGCAGCAGAGAGATCCTTTTTATTTCCCATATTGCTTGAAACCTGTGGCCTGCTTAATAATGTGGAACATAATTTTTAAGTAGTTTTCCTTTAATTAGAATCACCTGGAAAACTAATTATCACATGTGTTTAATATTGATTTCAGTGATCCATTGAGCCCTGAGACACAATACCATCCACGAGTTTATTTGAAAAACAAAACGTTTAAATCTTTTTGACACTTAAATCCAATTTGCATAATAATTTGGAACACAGTGTATTACACTATGAGTACAGACATCAGATCTTATATCATCACATGTTATCCTGTATATAAGATCAGATGTCTGCACATAGTATAGGATATACAGTAAAGACCAAAAGTTTGGACACACCTTCTCATTTAAAGATTTTTCTGTACTTTCATGACTATGAAAATTGTAAATTCACACTGAAGGCATCAAAACTATGAATTGACACATGTGGAATTATATATTTAACAAAAAAGTGTGAAATAACTGAAATTATATCATATTGAATTAGGAGCCCCATATAATGCTCCATAAAGTTTATGATGGCCCCATAAGATGCTCCATAGACACATTTGCCCAATATAATGCTGCACAAATGTTGATTATGGCCCCATAAGATGCTCCATAAAGACATTTGCCCCATATAGTGCTGCACAAATGTTATGGCCCCATAAGATGCTCCGTATAGACACTTGCCCCATATAGTACTGCACAAACGTTGATTATGGCCCCATACAGACACTTGCCCCACATAGTGCTGCACAAACGTTGATTATGGCCCCATACAGACACTTGCCCCATACAGTGCTGCACAAACGTTATGGCCCCATAAGATGCTCCATACAGACACTTGCCTCATTTGCTACTGCTGCGATAAAAAAAAAAATCACATACTCACCTCTCCGTCGCTCAGGCCCCAGACACTTTCAATATTCACCTGACTTCGTTCCGGCGCCGCTCCATCTTCAGCTTCTTCTGCACCGACATTCAGGCAGAGGGTGCGCACAAACCACGTCATCGCACCCTTTCACCTGAGCGTTACTGCAGAAGATGCTGAAGACAGAGCGGCGCCCAGAATGAGGAGCAGGTGAATATCGCGCAGTGCTCCCCTCCCCGTTATACTCACCTGCTCCTGGCGCGGTGCAGTCCCTGTTTCCCCGGCACCGCAGCTTCTTCCTGTACTGAGCGGTCACCGTTACCGCTCATTACAGTAATGAATATGCGGCTCCACCCCTATGGGAGGTGGAGCAGCATATTCATTACTGCAATGAGCGGTACCATGTGACCGCTCAGTACAGGAAGAAGCTGGGGCGCCGGGGAGCAGGGACCTGCAGGGACCGAGCCAGGAGTAGGAGTGAGTATAATTAGACAGCCCCCGCTCCCCCTCCCCTGCCGACCCCTGGGTATGACTCGAGTATAAGCCGAGTGGGGGATTTTCAGCCCCCAAAAATGGGCTGAAAATCTCGGCTTATACTCGAGTATATACGGTAAATCCCCAACAGTGTCACCAGCAAAACACCCCCACACCATCACACCTCCTCCTCCATGCTTCACGGTGGGAACCAGGCATGTAGAGTCCATCCATTCACCTTTTCTGCGTCGCACAAAGACACAGTGGTTGGAACCAAAGATCTCAAATTTGGACTCATCAGACCAAAGCACAGATTTCCACTGGTCCAATGTCCATTCCTTGTGTTCTTTAGCCCAAACAAGTCTCTTCTGCTTGTTGCCTGTCCTTAGCAGTGGTTTCCTAGCAGCTATTTTACCATGAAGGCCTGCTGCACAAAGTCTCCTCTTAACAGTTGTTGTAGAGATGTGTCTGCTGCTAGAACTCTGTGTGGCTTTGACCTTGTCTTTAATCTGAGCTGCTGTTAACCTGCGATTTCTGAGGCTGGTGACTCGGATAAACTTATCCTCAGAAGCAGAGGTGACTCTTGGTATTCCTTTCCTGGGGCGGTCCTCATGTGAGCCAGTTTCTTTGTAGCGCTTGATGGTTTTTGCCACTGCACTTGGGGACACTTTCAAAGTTTTCCCAATTTTTCGGACTGACTGACCTTCATTTCTCTTTCAAATAATCTTTATTTATGTATATTATTATATGGGAAAGAGGAGTGGGGAGGGGAAGGGAGGGAGGGAAGGAAGGGAGGGAAAAGTAACAACGTAAATAAAACATTGTGGACATGCCGTCCATTCAGAAACAGTTTTAATCTAATTAACTATTGACAATTTTAACATATGTTCTCTTCACAAGTATACAACAGATGTCGCTTTAACTTTTAATGTGATAATTCAGAATATATCTCAACCCATTTCTTCCATTTTTTGTCATATTTCCCATAGTAGTTGTTTGCAATTGCGAAATTCTCTTCATATGATTTATGTAAATTAACTTGTTCTGTGATTTCATTGAAAGCTGGTAAAATTGGATTTTTCCCAGTGGAAGGCAATGATTTGATTAACAACTAAGCATATATGAATTATTAAAGGTCTCACATTTGCGCTAACATTTTCCCATTGTAAGGACAATAAAGCCATTGCTGGGGTAGCTGTGATATTGTTATTAATTAATTTTGTGGTCTGTCTCCATAAGGTTTTCACCTTTGGACACTTCCAAAACATATGTAACAAGCTCCTGTATTCTCCGCATTCTCTCCAGCACAAGGGAGACCCTCCCGAAGGTAAATGGGAAAGGCGAGCCGGTGTGAAGTACCATCTTGTGAAGATTTTAAAATATGCTTCTTGCAGTGTCATGCAAATATTTGATGAGTAAGTAAAATTAATTGCGTTTTCCCATTGATCTGGAATAAAAGTCATATTCAAATCGTTTTCCCATTTACTCATGTAAGGTAGCTTATCAAATTCTGTGTCTTTGTTGAACCACTTATAGATTTGTTTATTGCTCCAGAATAAATAATGTTTTTCGTTTTTTGATAAGTTAATAGTAGCTTCAGAGATTTTAGTTTTTTTATTGATGAAATTTTGAGCTTGTTCTTTCAGTGGTATAAAATGAAGAAAAGCTGAGGAGGGAATTTTACATTTTTCTTTCATGGAGTTGAAACTGATAAATTTTTCCCCATCATGAATGTCGCTTAGTTTTAGAATCCCTTTCTCTCGCCACATGGGATAGGGATCGATGTTTTGGGTTAGCATAATGATATCTGTAGGAGTATTGTAGAGAAGTTTTTCCTTTTTAGAACCTCTTTTCCTCTTAGAAAGTTTGTCCCACGCATAAATGATGGAAGAAAAAATAGGGTGTTTAGAGTGGGTATTGTTAGTTCTGTTTAAAATATGGTTGAAGACTAGTTCTTTAGTAGGATTGTTATGATTTTGAGTGGTTTCCAGATCAAGCCATTTTGGATAGTCATCTTGTATAAACCAATTTTGACTTTGTTTAATGAGGTTTGATATGTATAGGGCGATTATTATTGGGAATGCTTATACCCCCAAATTCTTTGCATTTATACAGGATATTAGTGGGTATTTGAGCCCTTTTCTCGATCTAAATGAACAAGTTGATTGTAGATTGTATACTGGTAAGGTAAGATGTGTTCATTTTTAGGGGGAGAGTTCTTAGTAAGTATGAGATTTTAGGGATGATGAAAATTTTGATATCCAGTATTCTAATCCACCATGATAGGTCTTTTGTACCAAAGAAATTAAGGTCTTTGTTTATTGTCTCTAAGAGTTAATCAAGATTTTTTTCATAATTACATCCAGGTTTTTTGTGATGATCATGCTTAGATATTCTAATTCATCCTCTGACCAGCTTAGTGGCGATATGCTCTCGATTTTTGTTTTTTCTGAGTCGTTCAAATAAAATGGCAAGATTTTTATTTCTTCTCGATAAGCTTGAAAAAAGAAATATTTGAGAAAGTTTTGAGGGTTATCTGTAGTTCCGCGATTGATACGTAAGGATCAGTTAGGGTAACCATCAAGTCATCGGCAAAGAGGCCAATCTTATATTGACATGTTTGTGTTTTTAATCCTCTGATTTTGTGGTTTTGTCTGATTGATTGAGCCAATGGTTCCATTGCCAATATGAAGAGAAATGGAGAAAGAGGGCAACCTTGTCTAGTACCATTTGAAATTTCAAAAAGTGCGGAAGAATGGTTATTGGAATATATTTTGGCTTTCGGCCTAGAGTAAAGTGCCATGATGCTGTTAACGTAATTCTCATTGAAACCAAATTTGCCGAGAACTGATGTTAAATAAAGCCAGTTTAGGCGGTCAAATGCCTTTTCGGCGTCTAAAGTTATAATTAATGTTGGTAATTTAGAGAAGTGAATCAATTTGATGGAATTAATTAGTCTTCTTGTCCCATCTGAAGCTTGACGGTCCCTGATGAAGCCCAACTGGTCCCTATTTATCAGTGAAGGTAGGTAAGATTTAAGCCTGTTTGCTATTAGTTTGGAATATATCTTTATATCTGCATTAATTAAGGAAATTGGTCTGCAATTGTTTACAAGAGTCAGGTCGGAATTATGTTTGGGGATCAGTATTATTGTTGACTCTAACATTTCTTCTGGAAATTTTCCTGAAGAACTTGCTATATTAAAGATTTTTAGTAAATGTGGGGAAAGTATTTTGATAAAGGTTTTGTAGTATTCATTCCCGAAACCGTCCGGGCCTGGTGATTTAAAATCTTTGAGTTGAAGAATGGTCTTTTCAATTTCCTCTTGGGTGAATGGAGAAGTTAGGTTTTCAGCATCATCATGAGTCAGTTTGGGTAGTTCAATTGTGGTCAAGAATTTTTCATTGTCGGAGGTATTGGGTTTTGGAGTAGAGGATTGTGAATGTAGATTGTATAATTTACTGTAAAAATCAGCGAAGGAATTAGCTATGTCTTGAGGATGAGATACTAAGGTTCCATTTTGGTTCTTTATTTTGTTGATCCTATTTGATTGTCTTGTTTTTTTTTATTCTATTAACCATTTAACCATGTACCGTGTTGGCTTGTTTATTGAAGAGTATTGCTTAATTTTTACATTTTTGATCATGGTGTTGTAGGATGAAAATATGATTCTTTTGAGATCCTGTCTGAGCTTAAGTAAATCTAATTTGATTTGTGGAGATGGGGTGTCTAATTTTATTTGTTCGTTTTCCTTGTCCTTTATTTTGTTTTGAAGGTCTTCGATCTGAGACCTAAATATTCTTTTCTTTTTGGAAGATAGCTGTATCATGGTACCTGTCACGATTGGACTGGCGAGTAAACTGGGATCAGGGGAACTTTTCCTGGCCCTAGCTCTAGTGGGCGCCCTAACTTGCCCTGTTCCCCGGGAAACCTCAGATGGCGAGGATGCTGGGGCCTCCGCCCTTGCGTTGTCTCCTGACTGCCACCCTGCGTCTGTCCCCCTCCCCACCCGGGGAGGAGAGGCGCTACCATGTACAACAGTACACCAACCCGACAAACAGGGGAACGAAGACAAGGGTAAAAAGAAAACTCCACTCACACAAAATATGCTCTCACAAATAACAGAGGTATCCACCAGGGTGTGAAGGAAGGGGAGAGTAAATAAGGCAGGTAAGGATGAGGAATTTTCCAAGTGTACAAACCATACAACTGTTGCACAATAAATTCCTCCAGCTCTCCAAACACCAGCTCCTCACTACTCCAGGTCTATCTAGCAAGTGCTATTTCAGCCAAAGATCTGACCAGAAGGCCTAGCTTGTATAGGAGAGAGGAGTGGCTAACCGAGCACAGCTGAAAGCAGGAATTTCCACATGGCCTATTAACCCCTGTCCTGCTGAAAGAAAACAAAACACTTTTAATACACAGGAGAAGTGCTTCTTCTCAGAGATGAAGCAGAAGCCGTCAGATGCCGTGGTCTTCTGGTACTGCTCTGTCGCGGTAACTCTGTGATAGTACCTCTTATAACCGCCTTATGGGCGCACCAATTTATGAATGGAGTTATGTCTGTTGGGAAGTTTTCTGTAAAATAGTTAGTTAATTATTTTTCTATTGATAATCTATATTTAGGGTGGTGTAGCAGATTAGAGTCACATTTCCATAATAGATTTTTGTTAATTGTGTGCCTATTTGTACTTCAGCTGATACTGGAGAGTGATTCGAGAAGGTTTTTCTTTCTATGTTAATTTTATTAAATTTGGGAAATGTGAAAATATCTGATAAAATCAGGTCGATGCGTGCTGCAGATTGGTGGGGGTCGGAAAACTGGGAGAATTCGATTGATGTAGTGTTAAGACACCTAAAGATATCAAATAATTTGTTGTGGTGGATCCAGTTGTCTAAACTGTTTGGTCTATACCTGTTTGGGGTGGAAGAGTCCATATTTACGTTTGCCACCAGATTGAAATCTCCCAGCCAAATCAGAGCACCTCTCTTAACTGACAAGACTTTTTTGTTAAAAAAATTTATTTGGCCGGTATTGGGGGCATAGATGTTAACGATAGTGTATACCTGGTTATTTAATGAACAAATTAGAATATGGAATCTACCATTGACATCTTTAAACTCCTCTATGAATTCAAATGAGAGTGTGTCTTTGATGATTGTGATCACACCAGCTTTCTTTTTCACATTATCAGATTTAAAAATATGTGGAAAATTTTTATGGGTGAATTTTGGGTTGGCCTTGTCTTTGAATTTTGATTCTTGTATACAGATTATTTTAGATTGGCTTTTGCTAATTTCTTTCCAGAGTGTGTATCGTTTATGTGGGCTATTGAGTCCTCTGACATTGTAGGATAGCAATTTTAGACTCATTGTGGGCTGGATTAAATGAGTGGAGAAAGTAACCAGGAGTATGAAAAAGTGAAGACAGTAACATTTAACAGTATTTCTACTTTATAGACCTGCAAAGAGAACTTTACTTATATCTTTAACGAACCTATAAGCAGTTAATACAAGTTAAACCGATAAACAATAATGACAATTTCCAAACTGAAATGTCCACTTGAAGGGGTTCACTTCAGTGAACCTAACTTCACCTGTTGGGGCAAAAAAAAAGTCTGTGTTGCCCGCTCCCGAGCGACATCATCCTATGTTGATGAACAAAAACTCGATATAGAACTGTATATTATTAACGACCTAAACTCGTTACCAAAAATAACAAATTAAGAATATTTAAACGTCCTAAAAAGATCTAACATTATACAATATCTAGAGTACTCAATCTCAATGTATCGGAGCCACCTCATATCTTGTCAGAGTCTGGGTGAGCCCTGTGCTTTGAGTGTAATGGGATGTTGATGGATTTTAAGAAATCCTGACCCTCCTCTGAGGAATTTAGGCCAACAATATTACCTCTATAATTTACCAGTAGTTTGAGCGGGAAACCCCACTTGTAGGGGACCTCGTTGTCCCTAAGAGGAATGGTGATGTTCCGGAAGGCTTTCCTCCCTTCGATTGTATCTTTAGAGAGGTCGGCATATAATCTGAGGTTTTCGTATGGCTCAGGGAAACCTCTATTCTCTTTAAAGTAGTTTTGAATTTTTTCTTTTGTTTGAAAAAAGTGAATTCTCATTATTGTATCTCTAGGTAATACTTTACAGCAAAAAAAAGGGAACAGCACAACACTTCTACTTATCTTTGGGTGCAAGGCCCCAGGCAACCAGTCCAACGATTGCACCAAGTTTATGAAAGCTCAAAAAAAGAGGCAGCACTCCAATTCTTCTGTGAAAATGTGGAAGATTTAATCAACCCACTTGTCTGGGTGACGTTTCGGCTCCATCTTAGCCTTCCTCAAGCCTAGGTAGGTAGTTCTTTAGAGATATTTAGCGGTTTTCGCAGCCTGTGGATTCTGTCTATTTCTAACTCTTATTCGGTCAGGGTAGGGATTAGTTTTTTTAATAGCTTCTTGGTATACTCTTCCAATTTATTTGGGGTGATATTCTCAGGGATCCCCCTGATTTTGATGTTGATTCTCCGGTTCCTGTCTTCCAGGTCTGCTACTTTAAGCTTTAGTTTGTGCATCTCTCTGATGATGTCGCTATTTACTTTTGAGACATTGTCTGACCTCTCCTCTACCTTTTGATTCTCTCTTCGTGTTTGTCCAGCCTATTGCTGAGAAGGGTTATTGATTCTTTGAACATTTTTGTTTGATTGTCAAACCTCTCGCTCATGCTGTTTTCAAACTTTTCTGTCAGTGTAGACAAAAGTTTTTCAACAGAATTCAGATCAAATCTGTGAGTGTCGTCAGAAGTTGGGTTGCTTTTTTTTATTTTGACTTAACGGGGCTAATGCTAGGCGAGATCTCTGAGTCATTGTCAGATGATCCGTTAGGAGTGACGTATTTCTCTCCTACCGCCACTGGAACTTTCCTCTTTAATGATGAAGATGAGTCCATCTCTTCTAATGTGTTTGGGAGGTTCTTTTTTACTCTATTTGAATTGAGGGGTTTATCATACTCTGTATCCTCATTTTCTTTTAACGGTGATCTGGATCTCCTGGGATTTGTTGTGTTTATCAAGTCCTCTGATGGATTGCGACCAGCCCCTTTGTGCCTTTGAGGTCTTTGAGGTATAGATGAAGCCATGTTTAAAAGTTTGGATTTAGAAGAATTCTGGCTTATTGTTAAAAGATTTCTCCACATAGAGTGGCCCCAAGCAATAGCTGGATTCACAGAAAGTGTCCACTAGGGTGGTCTCAGAGTAAAGATTTCTCCACATAAAGTTGCCCCAAGCAAAAGCTGGATTTACAGACAATGTCCACTAGGGTGGTCTCATAGGCGAGATCTCTGAGTCATCGTCAGATGATCCATTAGAAGTGACGTATTTCTCTCCTACCGCCACTGGAACTTTCCTCTTTAAAGATGAAGATGAGTCCATCTCTTCTAATGTGTTTGGGAGGTTCTTGTTTACTCTATTTGAATTGAGGGGTTTATCATACTCTATAGGTTGGCTCTGAATTGTAAGAAATCCCCACAGAGTGGTCCCAAGTCCCAAGCAATGTTAAAGCTGGATAGAAGATATATCAATATGGACCTTCTGTTTTTAGTTGTCAGAGAGAGCAATTGTAGTAGTAGAACTATAAAGAGGCCAGTAAAAGATGTCAGTATAAAATCATGCAATTGGTTATGTCAGCAAGTTACTTGTAAACTCTCACACAACGTTTAGAAATAGAATACTGACTCTTTAACCAAAATAGATGGCTGTAAGTAACTAGTCAGTGTGTGACTGGGTATAGCTAGATTGATCAGATAAATAAAATGGCCAGTATGATCAATAGAGAGCTATTATGCAATAAGGAATAGCATGCTTATACAATACTTAATAATTTAACCTTGAAAAATGCTGTCTTGATCCTTAGAACCTACAGAGAGTTCAGAAATAAATTGTTCTATCTGAAATTATTGGTTAAATATAGACAACATAAGAGCTACACCTATAGCAAAGAGTATACTAAACTAATAGTTTATCAGATTTGTAATCCAGAAGGGTTAACTAAAATAGACTGTTAACAATTAAATGCAGTCAATTGTTATAAAGAGTATAAAACTAGTGTTGAGCGATACCGTCCGATACTTGAAAGTATCGGTATCGGAAAGTATCGGCCGATACCGGCAAAGTATCGGATCTAATCCGATACCGATACCCGATACCAATACAAGTCAATGGGACACCAAGTATCGGATGGTATCCTGTATGGTTCCCAGGGTCTGAAGGAGAGGAAACTCTCCTTCAGGCCCTGGGATCCATATCAATGTGTAAAAGAAAGAATTAAAATAAAAAATAGGGATATACTCACCCTCTGACGCGCCCTGGACTTTACCGCCGTAACCGGGAGCCGTTGTACCTAAGAATGCGCGCTTGAAGGGCCTTAGACGTGACGTCACCTAAGGTCTTTCAAGCGCTTGAAATACCTTAGAAGACGTCCGCAGCTTCTGATTGGTCGCGTAGCGGTCGCGTGACCGCTACGCGACCAATCACAAAGCCGTGACGTCACCTAAGGTCTTTCAAGCTCTTGAAAGACCTTAGGTGACGTCACGGCTTTGCGATTGGTCGCGTAGCGGTCACGCGACCACTACGGACCAATCAGAGCGCCGTGACGTCATCTAAGGCCCTTCAAGCGCGCATTCTTAGGTACAACGGCTCCCGGTTACGGCGGTAAAGTCCAGGGGCCGCCGGAGAGGTGAGTATATCCCTATTTTTTATTTTAATTCTTTCTTTTACACATTGACATTAATCCCGATACCGATTCCCGATACCACAAAAGTATCGGATCTCGGTATCGGAATTCCGATGCCGCAAGTATCGGCCGATACCCGATACTTGCGGTATCGGAATGCTCAACACTATATAAAACTGTTCAGAGAAGTTAAATTGTCTGTGAGAGAAGAGCTATTTCCCTTGTTCTCAGCTGGTATCAACCATTATATTGACACTGTGTTTAGAATCAGAATTAGAGAGATCCGATATTATTGTTTCTGGTTAGACTTATATAGGCAATAATATAGGAGGGTTACGTGGGTGGAAAGCCTCTTGAATGATAAAATTAATTTGTACCACAGTTATTTTTTTATAGGGTCTTTAGACCAACAGTTAGTGATTATGTAATTATGGCAATAAGTCAGACCTGGTATCGATCCTGCGGTAGAGCCTGACCTGGTGTTGATCCTGCCAGTGCTAAAGAAAAATAAATCGGGGCACTGAGCGGCAAACCGTGAAGATTTGTGAAGCGCTGTGTTGAGAGCCGTGAAGTCTGTTTTGGTTGCGGGGACAGTTCGATCTCTGTTACTCTGCTGCTTTGTTCCAGGAGACGTCCACTTCTGTAAAGGCCTCCTGTGGCTGCCCCACCGCCGCTTTGTTGTCCTCGGTCACTGCCTCGTCCGGGTGAGAGAAGCTCCATCCCTCTGCTGTTCTGCCCTCTCAGCTTCACGTTGTCGAGTTCCTGGGGGATCTCCCCTGCCTCAGAGAAGTGGTCCCGTTCAGCTCTGCGTCCAGAAAGGAGGATCCTGCTTCAGCTGCAGGGGTATCGCCTGAGCTCGTCTATCTGCCGCTGTATCCTGTGATGTGCCCGCTTCTTCAGGGAAGCCTCCCCGATGCCTGCCGTCAGCTTCTTTCGGCGACGTGATCTGGAGGGAAGATCCCGTCTCTGCTGCAGGAGGACCGCTGGATTTCCTTTCACCTCCGCTGCTAGTTCTAAGTGCGCCGCTGCTCCAGGGACCGCGGGGCTGTCTGTCAGATGATTCAAGTCTTTCTCTGCTGCGCTGGATTTTCGGCTTTCCCCGCGGTCTCTCTGCTATGGTACGGCAGCGTCACAGTACCTCGAGATGGTTCGTCAAGTGCTGTGGGCGTGGATCAGGTCTCGTGCGGGTCCCGCTCCTTCCAATGCTGCAGTAAGCCTTCTCTCTTCTTTGGATTCTTCTGCCTCCCACCTGATGTCAGGGAGACAAGTCGTCAGTGCAGGGGTAATGAGTACAGGGTGTCTCCCCTCAGAAGCTGTTGGGAAACAGCTGCGGCTTTGAGGGGCGAATCACGGACATGGCCGCCATTACTGCCGCTTTCCTCTGCTCTATTAAAAATAAAGATATATACCAAGGTGTGGTAGGGCACTCTCTCTTGAGTATCACTCGGTTCAGTCCTTTGTGGTTTGAATAAAGCTGGCAAGGTTTGCTGTTAAAACCCGAGGAGAGGTGATTCAGCACTCTTCAGGCAGGAAGGCCTCTGCCATGCGGTCTGTGGGCCCAGCTTGGGCAGGTCAGTTTTAAGTCTTTTTTAGACAAAAATAGGGCAATTTAGAGCTCAAAGTGGCCCAGATGGGGTGCTGAGTAAGATCCCACCTAATATTAGGTGAAAGGCTTGCTGTATAAGTTGATGTCAGTAGATTTTGGAAGGTGTCCCTCAGGAGCTCCAGCACTGCACACCCTAAGGCTACTTTCACACTAGCGTCCTGCACTGCACATCGCTATGCGTCGTTTTGGAGAAAAAACGCATCCTGCAAAAGTGCTTGCAGAATGCGTTTTTTCTACATAGACTTTTATTAACGAAGCAGTGCGACGCATTGCGTCGGACCGTCACCACCAAAAAAACGTTGCTTGAAACATTTTTTGGTGCATCGTTCCCGTCTTTTCCGACCGCGCATGCTCGGCCAGAACTCCGCCCCCTCCTCCCCGCACCTCACAATGGGGCAGCGGATGCGTTGAAAAACAGCATCCGCTGCCCCCGTTGTGTGGCGCTTCCACAGCTAGCGTTGGTGCACCACCACGTCGCATAGCGACGTGCAGCGCATGACGCTAGTATGAAAGTAGCCTAAGCCATTACAGTCCTAGGCCACACCCTCCGACCTTCATTTCTTAATGTAATGATGTCCACTTGTTTTTCTTTACTTAGCTGCTTTTTTCTTGCCATAATACAAATTCTAAGTCTATTCAGTAGGACTATAAGCTGTGTATCCACCAGACTTCTCAACACAACTGATGGTTCCAACTCCATTTATAAGGCAAGAAATCCCACTTATTAAACCTCACAGGGCACACCTGTGAAGTGAAAACCATTCCCGGTGACTACCTCTTGAGGCTCATCAAGAGAATGCCAAGAGTGTGCAAAGCAGTCATCAAAGCAAAAGGTGGCTACTTTGAAGAACCTAGAATATAAGACATATTTTTAGTTGTTTTTTTGGTAAGTATATAATTCCACGTGTGTTAATTCATAGTTTTGATGCCTTCAGTGTGAATTTACAATTTTCATAGTCATGAAAATACAGAAAAATCTTAAAAATGAGAAGGTGTGTCTAAACATTTGGTCTGTACTGTATGAGTGACATATTCTCCTGCACACTGTATGTACTATGTGCACTGCGTTTGCTCTGTGCACTGCATATTGCATATTATGATATATGCATTGACTGATTGCTCCTGGACCGGGCTACAGGACATACATGATATAATATATAGTGGCTATATATATAGCTGTCTTCTGTGAGTTATTGCTGCAGCTTGTTCTTGCACACAGATGACCCCACTGACAGCGCGACTCGATCTGTGTCAAGTTTCAAGCTGGGCAATAAATCATCTCACCGACCTCAGCTCTACTGTAGACACCATGACAAGGCAAGATCCGACCCTACCAGAGACGTCCTGCCCTGATCTGCTGACCTCATCGCTGAAGATCCTCTTAGCCCGGCTCGCAGGTGACGTCCACCCTCACGTAATGCAGTGTATGTGCACAATCCTGGGAAGGGGGTGCCGGCACTTGTACAACTTGAGGGTACAGTACAGTGCCGGGAGGCCTAAAACTTCTGCAGGGGGCAGACCTGCACAGCGCTCCCTTCTTGTGTGCATGATTGCGCTGCAGAATTGAAATCAGCAGTGCTAAGGGGTGGCACAGAACAGCACAACGCGCCGCTCCCCTGGTCCTGCTGATTTCATCAGTGCAGCGTGATTGTGTGTGCAGGCAAGCTAATGCTGCCTGACCTGCATGCTGAAGAGGGAGTGGAGGTGATTGAGTGGCCCATTAGAGGGACCAGCCATTCTGGCATCTGCCAGAAGTGCCCAATGGCCAGTCCGACCCTGCTGATACCCCATATGTGGGGGTAAACCACTGTTTGGGCGCATTGGCAGAGCTCGGAAGGGAAGGAGCGCCATTTGACTTTTCAATGCAAAATTGACTGGAATTGAGATAGGACACCATGTCGCGTTTGGAGAGCCCCTGATATGCCTAAACATTGAAACCCCCCACAAGTGACACCATTTTGGAAAGAAGACCCCCTAAGAAACTTATCTAGATGTGTTGTAAAAACTTTGAACCTCCAAGTGTTTCACTACAGTTTATAACGCAGAGCCGTGAAAATAAAAAATATTTTTTTTCCACATAAATTATTTTTTAGCCCCCAGTTTTGTATTTTCCCAAGGTAATAGGAGAAATTGGACCCAAAAAATTGTTTGGGCGCATGGCAGAGCTCGAAAGGGTAGGTGCGCCATTTGGAATGCAGACTTAGATGGATTGGTCTGCAGGCATCACGTTGCATTTGCAGATTTGGCAGGAATTGAGATCGGACGCCATGTCACATTTAGAGAGCCCCTGATGTGCCTAAACAGTGGAAACCCCCCAATTCTAACTGAAACCCTAACTCTAACACACCCCTAACCCTAATCCCAACCATAACCCTAACCACACCCCTAACCCCAACCGTAAATGTAATCCAAACCCTAACTTTAGCCCCAACCCAACCCTAACTTTAGCCCCAACCCTAACTTTAGCCCCAATCCTAACCCTACCTTTAGCCCAACCCTAACCCCAACCCTAACCCCAACCCTAACTTTAGCCCTAACCCTAAATTCCACTTGCTGCTATTGCGGGCACATGTCGGCTGTGCAAAACAGCTGACATGTCGTGACTTTGATGTGGGCTCAGCGCCGGAGCCCACATCAAAGGGGGACACACAACATGCACCGTACTAGTACGGTGCATGTCGTGAAGGGGTTAAATAATTTAAAAAGAACAGCGTGGGGACCCCTCTATTCTTGATAACCAGCCTTGCTGAAACTGATAGCTGAGGGTTGCTGCCCCCAGCTGTGAGTTTTGCATGGTTGGTTATAGAAAATATAAGGGAACCCACGCCATTTTTTAAATTTATTTATTTATAGCGCAGGTGGCGGCTGATGAATACTCCCATCAGCCGCTCCTGCTGTGACTGTTATTAGCAGCAGCGGGGTAGGCTGACGGGAGTAATAGTCCCATCAGCCGCCACCTGCTGCCTCTTTTATCACTTAAATGTAACTGCCATCATTCTCCCCTGCTCACGCCTTTTGCCTGAGAGCATTGGAGAATGATGAGAGCTGTGTTCAGCACCCGACTCCGGGGAACAGCGCTAACTGTAATGATTCCTTACCGACGCCAATGCATGTCACACAGATGACATCTATGTATGTTATGCGTATGCACGTGTGCGGGACGTTTTGTGGCCCATGCTGAGATTAAAAAATGGACGTCAGTATGTTTTGCCCACCGACACACGGTCCGTGGAAACACACTGACATGTGCACAGACCCATTCACTTGAATAGACAAATAGCGCTCCGTTCCTCCAGAGTCTCTTCGTATGGCTAAGTAGCACTGTTCAGCCACATATGGGGTATTGCCACGTTCAGTAGAAAATGTGGGACACATTTTGGTGCCATTTTACCCACTTTTTGTGTGAAAATGTAAAATCTTTGTCTAAAACTAAATTTTGGTGGGAAAAATGATGTTATTTTGTCTTCATTGCCCAATGATATAAAATTCTGTGACACACGCATGGTGTCAATATGATCCCTGCACCCCTAGATGAATTCACTGAGAGTTGTACTTTGTAAAATAGGGTCACTTATGGGGGGTTCTACTGTTCTGGCACCTCATGTGCTCTCCCAGTGGGTTATGGCACCTGCAAACTATAACAGTAAAATCTGGTGCTCCTTGCCTCCTGTGCCTGAAAAATATTTCCCGATTACATGTAGGGTATTGACACGCTCAGGAAAAAATGGACCTCAGTTTGTTGGAAAAAAAATGTCCTATTAGCCCTTAGGAAAATTAAAAACTCGGGGCTAAAACAACATTTTAGTGGTAGAAATGTAATTTAGTCTTTCTTCACCGCTCAGTGGTATAACATTTTGTGAGGCACATGTGGTGTTAATATGATCTCTGCACCACTAGATGAATTCATTGGGGAGTGTAGTTTGTAAAATTAGTTCACATATAGGAGGTTTCTGTTGTTTTGGCACCTCAGGGGCTCTGCCAATATGACATAGTACCCTCAAACCATTCCAGCAAAATCTGAACTCCAGTAGGGCGCCTCTTCCCTTCTGAGCTTTGCACTGTGCCTCAAAAGTAGTATTCCCCTACATATGGGGTATCAGCGTACTAAGAAAAATTGCACAACAACTGTTGAGGTCCAATGTCTCCTGTTACCCTTGGTAAAATAAAAAATTGGGGCAAAAATCATTTTTGTGGAAAAATGATTTTTTATTTTCACGGCTCTACGTTACAAACTTCTGTGAAGCACTCAGGGGTGAACCTAACCACACCGCTGCCTTAGGCGAACTTCAAAACGGTGCCCCCCCAAACACATATACAGTACAGCCCCCCTATAGGGCTCCCATCTCATATACAGTCCCCCCATACATTACATGAGTGATAACTATTGTACATTCTACAATAGGTCATAAATCAGACAGTATAGTCCTCCATGCAGTATTCTGCGCATTACAGTGTTCCATACAGAATAACATGCCCCATATATTGCTCCATACAGTATAATGAGCCCCATATATTGCTCCATACAATATTATGGGCACCACATAGTCCTCTATACAGTATTGTGGGCACCGCACAGTGCTCCATACAGAATAACATGCCCCATATATTGCTCCATACAGTATAATGAGCCCCATATATTGCTCCACACAGTATTTTGGGTACCATATAGTGCTCCATACAGTATAATGGCCACACATGATGCTCCATACTGTATATTGGCCATACATGATACTGCGTACCGTATAATGGCTACACATAGTTACTCCTACACACTTGGCTGCGCTCCGTACACCTTGCACACATGGCTCCGCTCCGTACACGCAGCTCCACTCCATACACCTCATACACACCCAGCTCTGCTCCATACACCTCATACACACACGGCTCTGTTCCATACACCTCGCACACGCCCGGCTCCACTCCGTACAACTCGACAACACTTGGCTCCGCTCCGTACACCTCGTACACACTTGGCTCCGCTCCATACACCTCGTACACACGCGGCTCCACTCCATACACCTCGTACACATGCGGGTCTGCTCCATACACGGCTGCCCCATGTAATTAAACTCTTTCCTTCTACTGCTTTAAGAAATTCAGTTAATCGAGTCTCTGAGTCTCTGCATTGACACGAGGCACTCACTCCTTGAATCTACTTCTGAGTCTGACAATCTGATGGAGGGAGGCTGTGAACTGTGACAGAGCTATGCAGCAGCATGTGGGGGATGGGGGGCGGTTGGCGAATGATGTTTTTTATAGTTACTTACACTTACTGCTGCCAGTTACTGCTCCGAGTCCCAGCAATGTGTGTGTCCGACTACCAGCACAGCAGCCAGCAGCTCAGGAAACAGGGTACCACCTCTGCACCTCAGCCCGGGCCGGGTGGTAACAGTCACCTGCCGGGCACGCCGCACGTTAGCTTGTTTGTGACACTGTCTGCACTGTCAGCAAGTGTCAGTGCAGGGATTGTAGGGAGAGTCGGCACCATGTGTTCTAACTTCTGACTGCCGCTCTGCCGCCCCCTGTCTTTAGGAATGCTCCGCCGCTTGAGGTAAAGTATTCAACTTACCTCATGATAGCAGCGCCACTGGAAGCATTTGGGGGTTCAAAGTGCTCACCACACATCTGGATAAGTTCCTTGGGTGGTTTAGTTTCCAAAATGTCACTTGTGGGTGGTTTGCATTTGTATTGAAAATTCAAACAGCGCTCCTTCCCTTCCGAGCTCTGCGATGCACCCAAACAGTGGTTAACCTGCAGATATGGGGTATCGGCATACTCAGGATAAATTGCACAATAACTTTTGGGGTCCAGTTTCTCCTGTTACCCTTGAGAAAATAAAAAATTGGCGACAAAAATATTTTAATGGAAAAATATGATTTTTTATTTTTACGGCTCTACATTATAAACTTCTGTGACGCACATGGGGGTTCAAAGTGCTCACTACACATCTAGATAAGTACCTTGGGGGGTCTAGTTTCCAAAATGGTGTCACTTGTGGGGGGGTTTCCACTGTTTAGGTACATCAGGGGCTCTCCAAACACAACATGGCGTCCAATCTCAATTCCAGCCAATTTTTCATTGAAAAAGTAAAATGGCGCTCCTTCCCTTCGAAGCTCTGCCATGCGCCCAAACAATGGTTTACCCCCACATATGGGGTATCAGTGTACTCAGGACAAATTGAACAACAGTTTTTGGGTCTAATTTCTCCTATTACCCTTGGGAAAATAAAAATTAGGGGCAAATAGTTTATTTTTGTGGAAAAAATATGATTTTATTTTCACTGCTCTACATTATAAACCTCTGTGAAGCACTTGGGAGTTCAAAGTGCTCACCACACATCTAGATAAGTTCCTTGGGGGCGTCTAGTGTAACAAAATGGTGTCACTTATGGGGGGGTTGCATTTGCATTGAAAATTCAAACGGCGCTCCTTCCTTTCCGAGCTCTGCCATGCGCCCAAACAGTGTTTTACTTGCACATATGGGGTATCAGCCTACTCAGGACAAATTGCACAACTTTTGGGGTCCAATTTCTCCTTTTACCTTTGATAAAATAAAAAATGTTTAATCTGAAATAAATTTTTTGTGAAAAAAAGTTAAATGTTCATTTTTTTTTTTAAACCTTTTAAAAATTTGTGTGAAGTACCAGAATGGTTAATAAACACCTTGAATGTGGTTTTGAGCACCTTGAGGGGTGCAGTTTTTAGATTGGTGTAACTTTTTGGTATTTTCTATTACATACACTCCTCAAAGTGACTTCAAATGTGAGGTGGTCCCTAAAGAAAAAATGGTGTTGCAAAAATGAGAAATCACTGTTTAACTTTTAACCCCTTATAACAGAAAAAAATTTGGTTCCAAAATTGTGCTGATGTAAAGTAGACATGTGGCAAATGTTACTTATTAAGTATTTTGTGTGACGTATCTCTGTAATTTAAAGGCATGAAAATTCAAAGTTGGAAAATTGCGATGTTTTCAAAATTTTCGCCCAATTTCCGTTTTTTTTTCACAAATAAAAGCAGGTAATATCAAAGAAATTTTACCACTAACATGAAGTATAATATGTCATGAGAAAATGATCTCAGAATTACCAGGATCCATGGAAGCGTTCTAGAGTTATGACCTCATAAACTGTCAGTATTGTAAAAATTGTCCCGGTCCTTAACATGAAAACCACCCTCGAGGATTAAGGGGTTAATAAGGCTATTGGACGGTAATTGGAGCAGTCCAAGGGGTCCCTTCCAGCTTTAGGGATGAGAATGAAATAGGAGTGCAACAAAGTATCCGGAATGGGTGAGCCTTGTAGAAACGAGTTGAATATCCTGGTCATGTAAGGAGACAACTCTTCAGCATAAGTTTTAGGCTATGTGCACACGTTGCGGATTTGCCTCTGGAATTTTTTGTGCAGATTCTGCATCTCTTGGCAGAAAACGCAGGTGCAGATTTTGTGCGGATTTACTACGGATTTTGTGTGGATTTCATGCATTTTTACCCCTGCGGATTTCTATAATGGAATGGGCACAAAAATGCTGCAGATCCGCACAAATAAATGACATGCTCCTTCTTTTGATCCACATCGTTTTCCGTGCTAAATTTTCCGCACCATTAGCACAGCAATTTTTTTTACATTGATTTACATTGTACTGTAAGGCCAGGGTCACACTAGCGTTTTTTACAGACATATGAGAGGCGCAGAAAATACACATTGCACACGGTACAATGATTCTCTGTGGCCCAGCTCCTATCTGGCCTATTTTACGCATAAGTATTTTACGGTCTTGTACGGCCGGAGACAATCGCAGCATGTTGCGTTTGTCAGCGTATTGCACATGGATATATATATATATATATTTATATATATATATATTTATGTTTAATACAGCGCAAGATAGCTTAAAAGCCGGTAATTCAATTGCCGGTTTTTGCTATCTCCTTCACAAACCCAACAGGATATGAGACATGGATTACATACAGTAAACCATCTCATATCCCTTCTTTTTTTACATATTCCTCTTTACTAATGTTAGAAGTGTATGTGTGTTAAATTTGGGAGCTCTAGCTGTTTAAATAAAGGGTTAAATCACATAAAAATTGGCGTGGGCTCCCGCGCAATTTTCTCCGCCAGAGTGGGAAAGCCAGTGACTGAGGGCAGATATTAATAGCCTAGAGAGGGACCATGGTTATTGCCCCCCCGGCTAAAAACATCTGCCCCCAGCCACCCCAGAAAAGGCACATCTGGAAGATGCACCTGTTCTGGCACTTAGCCTCTCTCTTCCCACTCCCCTGTAGTGGTGGGATACGTGGCAATTAAGGTGGCAATTCGTACTATTCAATTAATAATGGATAGGTGTCTTATTGACACCTCTCCATTATTAACCTGGCTTAATGTCACCTTACAATAGCAAGGTGACATTAACCCTTTATTACTCCATACTCCACCACTACAGGGGAGTGGGGAGAGAGAGGCTAAGTGCCAGAATAGGTGCATCTTCCAGATGTGCCCTATCTGGGGTGGCTGGGGGCAGATGTTTTTAGCCAGGGGGGCCAATATCTAAGGTGCCTCCCTAGGCTATTAATATCTGCCCTCAGTCACTGGCTTTCCCACTCTGGCGGAGAAAATTGCGCGGGAGTCCATGCCAGTTTTTTCCACGATTTAACCCTTTATTTTAAAAGCTAGAGCCCCAAAATTTTGCACACACACACTACTAACATTATTAGTGAGGAATATGCAAAAAAAAGGGATATGAAATGGTTTACTGTATGTAAACGATGTCTCATATCATGTCGGGTTTGGGAAGGAGATAGCAAAAGCCGGCAATTGAATTACCGGCTTTTCTGCTATCTAGCGCTGTATGAAATATAAATATATATATATATGTATCTCACTGGTATCTCACTGACATATATATATATATATATATATATATATATATATATATATATATATATACACAGTATATATATAGACTGTATATATGTTTTCATGAATATTTCAGCCCATGGATCCATTGTATGTCCGTTTTGCAAGCCGGCATGAAAATCTCGCCGTACGGATGCCATACGGATTACATACGGAGGTTTACATGCGCAAAATACACTGCCACACCCTGCCTACGGATGACATACGGATCACTATTTTGGGAACATTTCTGCGTATTACGCATGTAAAATACGGACCGTATTTCCCTACGCTGAGTGTGACCCCAGTCTAAATCACTTGCGGATCTGCAGCGTTTCTGCGCAGAAAAAAATGCTGCGGATCCGCAGTAAATCCGCAACGTGTGCACATAGCCTTATAGTATAAATACGTTGACCCATCTCATCCTGGGATTTGCACAGAGGTAGATCCTTCAGAATTTCTATTATCTTGTCTTGGGAAACTGGCTGGTTAAGAGATGTTACTGCTTCTGGAGGGAGCAACGGGAAATTTAGATTGGAACGATAGTTTTGCAATAAAGTGTCTCTACGATTCATTCACTGTTGAGGGAAGAGTATCTTGTAAATGATATAGTTTGCTATAAAAATTATAAAACAAATTTGATATTTCAGATGGGTTATAATGAATCATACCACACACACACCCCTCCCAAGAGTCTGCGGATTTGAGGACAAAGTCCTATCCTTCAGATGCTTAGCCAATAATGTGTGGGCCTTGTTGCCTTTTTCATAATATTTTTGTTTTTGTATATAAGAGTAGTTTTTCAACCTTTCGTATAGAAAGGTCCTTTAACCTATTCCTAATTTCTACAACCTTCTTCAAAACCCCCAAAGAAGGTGAAGCGGACAGTTTATGTTCTTCCTTTGTGAGTTGGGAATTTAAATTATTATATTCAAATTTAGCATATTTTTCAATCTAAAATCTAATCTCTTTAGTACAGTTAGGCCGGCGTCACACTAGGCATATGAAAATACGGTCCGTTTTTTACGGCCGTAATACGCAGTAATTGACCCAAAACACTGGTCTGTATTCAATGCGAGGATGCAATTTTTACGCACAAATTTATCCGTGTGTCATCCGTATGGCATCCGTATGGCTTCCGTACGGCGTTTTTTTCTCGCAGGCTTGCAAAATGGACATATCATGGATCCATCGGCTCAAATACTCTAAAAAACATATATACAGTCTATATATATATATATATATATATATATATATATATATATATATATATATATATGTCAGTGAGACACACATATATATATATTTATATTTAATTCAGCGCTAGATAGCAGAAAAGATGGTAATTCAATTGCCGGCTTTTGCTCTCTCCTTCACATGCCCGACAGGATATGAGACATGGTTTACATACAGTAAACCATCTCATATCCCTTCTTTTATTACACATTCCTCTTTACTAATGTAGCAAGTGTCTCTGTGTAAAATTTGGGGTCTCTAGCTATTAAATTAAAGGGTTAAATCCCGGAAAAAATTGGCATGGGCTCCCGCGCAATTTTCTCCGCCAGAGTGGGAAAGCCAGTGACTGAGGGCAGATATTAATAGCCTAGAGAGGGTCCATGGTTATAGGACCCCCCCTGGCTACAAACATCTGCCCCAAGCCACCCCAGAAAAGGCACATCTGGAAGATGCGCCTATTCTGGCACTTAGCCTCTCTCTTCCCACTCTGGTGTAGCGGTGGGATATGGGGTAATGAAGGGTTAATGTCACCTTGCAATTGTAAGGTGACATTAAGTCAGGTTAATAATGGAGAGGCGTCAATTATGACACCTATCCATTATTAATCCAATAGTACGAAATGGTTAATAAAAAACACACACATTATTAAAAAGTATTTTAATGAAATAAAGACACATGGTGTTGTAATATTTTATTATACTCTTAATCCACCTGAAGACCCTTGTCACCTGAAATAAAGTTAAACAAAACAAACAACAATATTCCATACCTTCCGTCGTTCAGTCTTGTCCCACGCTGTAAATCCATCTGAAGGGGTTAAATCATTTTACACCCAGGAGCTCTGCTAATGCAGCTGTGCTCCTGACTGTAAAACCTGGTGAATGAATGGAGTGCAGGGGAATGTACTGTAGTTACCTCGAATCGCGGTGATGCGCCCTCTGCTGGATGAACTCATATGAACTCGAGCTTCAGAAAATATTGTGAAAAGTTCCCACGCTCGAGTTCATATGAGCTCAACCAGCAGAGGGCGCATCACCGCCCTCATCACCGTTTCACTGACATATATATATATATATATATATATATATATATATATATACTGTATATATATTTCACAAAAAAAGGCAGCACTCCATTTTCTCTGAGATAACGTGCAGGAATTTATTGAACCCACATCTCCGTACGACGATTCGGCTCTGAATGAGCCTTTCTCAAGCCTTTCTTTCTCGAGTATATATATATATATATATATATATATATATATATATATATATATATATACCTATTCTATGTGTACACATTTATTCTACCTACTAGATGGTGGCCCGATTCTAACACATCGGGTAGTCTAGAATATGTATGTGTAGTATATTGCACAGCCCACGCAGTATATTGCACAGCCACGCAGTACATTGCGCAGCCCACGTAGTACATTGCGCAGCCACGCAGTACATTGCGCAGCCCACGCAGTACATTGCATGTCCACGTAGTATATTGCCCAGTCACGTAGTATTTTGCCCAGTCACGTAGTATAATGCTCCATGCAGTTATGGCCCAATAGATGCCCCATATAATGCTTCATGCAGTTCTTTATGGCCCCATAGATGCCCCATATAATGCCCCATATATTGCTCCATGCAGTTATGGCCCCATAGATGCTCTATATAATGCTCCATGCAGTAATGGCCCCATAGATGGCCCATATAATGCTCCATGCAGTTATGGCCCCATAAATGGCCCATATAATGCTCCATGCAGTTATGGCCCCATAGATGCCCCATATAATGCTCCATGCAGTTCATTATGGCCCCATAGATGCCCCATATAATGCCCCATATATTGCTCCATGCAGTTATGGCCCCATAGATGTTCTATATAATGCTCCATGCAGTTATGGCCCCATAGATGGCCCATATAATGCTCCATGCAGATATGGCCCCATAAATGGCCCATATAATGCTCCATGCAGTTATGGCCCCATAGATGCCCCATGTAATGCTCCATGCAGTTCTTTATGGCCCCATAGACGCTCCATACAGCATTGTGCCACATGTAATGCTGCTGCTGAGGCAATAAAAACAAAATATCACATACTCACCTCTCGTCGCTGCTCCTCAGCGTCCCGTCTCTCCGCACTAACTGTTCAGGCAGAGGGCGGCGCAGTTATATACTGCGTGGGCTGTGCTATATACTATGTGCCCTGTGTTATATACTGCGTGGCCGGTGTTATATACTGCGTGGCTGCTATATACTGCGTGGGCTGTGTTATATACTATGTGCCCTGTGTTACATACTGCGTGGCCGGTGTTATATACTGCGTGGCTGCTATATACTGCGTGGGCTGTGTTATATAGTAAGTGGGCTGTGTTATATATAGTGCGTGGCCTGTATTAACGCATCTGGTATTCTAGAATATGTATGTATGTATATAGCAGCCACATAGTATATAGCACAGGCCACGTACTATTTGTTTGCTATATACTACATGCCTCCTATATACTAAATATATAACACTGCCCATGTAGTATATAGCACAGCCCCCGCAGTATATCACACAGCACACGTAGTATATAACACTGCCCATGTAGTATATAGCACAGCCCTGCAGTATATCACACACCTCACGTAATATATAACACTGCCCATGTAGTATAACACAGCTCCCGCCGTATATCTCGCAGCCCACGTAGTATATAACACTGCCCATGTAGTATATAGCACAGCCCCCGCAATATGTCACACAGCCCATGCAGTATATAACACTGGCCACGTAGTATATAGCAGCCCCTGCAGTATATCACACAGCCCACGCAGTATTTAGCAGTGTGGGCACCATATCCCTGTCGCCTGTCGCTGATTGTTCGCGGCCGGCCACGTAGTATATAGCGTAGTATTCTAGAATATGTATGTAGTTTATTTATGAAGATTGAAGAATAATGCAATAATGGGTAAAATATATTTATTATCATTACATTTTATTGGTCATAGAACTTAATACAATTGAATGAAATTATGAAACAGATCATCAAAATATATAAACCACATTACATGAACTGTAACTGTATTTAAATAAATCATCAGACAAAAGAAGGACATTGACACTATAATATATTTATTAACAATATCCAGCCAAAATATTTTTGTACACCACATTTCTTATGAATACCTTTTGACTACTTATAAGCAACTTTCCTTCTAAAGGGGTAGGAAGAACTTGCACCTTGACGTTGGATCTCATTTTAACTCTTGAAATGCAACGTAGAGTTATCCATGACAAAAAAACGGGCTGCGGTAGATATATGCCAACACGGTGTAGGGTTTGACCTTGTGACTTGTTTATTGTCATGGCAAAAGCTGGTTTTATTGGAAACTGTCGACGCCGAAGCCTAAATGGAAGACCCGTGTCTGAAGGACATAAATCAATGCGTGGAATGAACACTTCATCTCCTTTTGCTGATCCAGTGATCACTCTTGCTTGAATGACGTGAGAATGGAGTCCAGTAACAATAAGGCGAGTTCCATTACATAAACCATTTTTCGTATTTAGATTCCGCAGCAACATTATGATTGTTCCAACTTTCAGTTGAAGTCTGTGGGATGGCATTCCTGATGGCGTAAGACTATTTAAAAATTCAACTGGATAATGCTCTCGTTCATCTTCATTGTCTACATCCACTGAATCATCACTTTCATACAACTTATACTCACCAGGCATTCTATCCATCACCTGGGAATTTAGCAGAGCCACGTCATCATTCTTGGGACAGAGAATTGCATGAGAAGAGGCCCTCTCAACACTGCTTTGGTCCTTCACATCAATTTCAATGCATTGTCCAAACACATTAGTTACGATGCAGTCAGTGCACAACATGTCTTCTGGTATTTCAATAATATCTTCTCCAAGGTTGTATTCGTTGCTAAGTTCACCGTTGCCAAGTTTAAGAAGCCAGTTGCTATAGTCTGGGTCCGAAGATCGCATATTGTTAATTAGTTGGAGTTTATTGAACTGTTTCCAAAGGTCAGCCATTTTTAAGCTGGACTCGATAACACCTGTTCTTGTTCCATTTGGTATGACTGGAAGGCAGTGCCTAAAATCTCCGCCAATGACAAAAACTTTACCTCCAAACGGAATTTTATTTTTTTCAGCAACATTTGTAGTCATTACTTCACGCAGAAGTCTGTCAATTAAGCTCAAAGCATATTTGGGTTCCATGGTGCACTCGTCAAGTATGAAAACATGTGCATTTTTTAACAGTCTTCCTGCAAATGTGTCTTGTTTTATTCTGGAAATAGAGATTTCATTGACTGGAACTGGTATCCCAAAGAGTGAATGGATAGTGCGACCTCCTCGTAAAAGGTTTGCTGCAATCCCTGTTGTAGCCGACGGCAATACGACTTTTCCCAGCCCTCTAACGTGATGCATTATAACGTCATAGAGGTATGTTTTACCGCTCCCTCCTGGACCGTCAATAAAGAAACATTTTGGCCTTGCATCTGCTTGGTTTTCTATAGCGCTCACAATGGTGTCATATGCAATCCGTTGTTGTTAATTTAAGGAGTTTGTCTTCTCTGTTGCCAACAATAATTCGTAAGCTTCGTCATACTCTGGAACTTGTGGAACTTGAATGGCAGGCTGGGGCAAATTAAAGTCTGAAAACATTTTTCCATGTAGTAGTAAGATATTTTGGACATCTTGCATGGCATAAGATTCACAATTTTGACAACTTCCACTTCTGTTGTGAAGACGTAAGCAGTAGTCCTCGATTAGATGTTCTTTAAAATTTGTCCAAAGTTGAGCTGGATATGTAGGCGGTCCAAATACACAGATGTAGGCAAATAATTCACGAAGTTGCTTAGGCATATGTAGGGTAAGTGCGTCTTTTAAAGTAAGTTTCCACACAGTATCATCCAATAGAAGTCCTAAAGCCAAAGCTGCAGCTTTAAATGTATCGTGCAATACTCCGTTAACTGTTTTCAAATCGTCATAAGTTTTAGCTCCTTTGATATGTAGTAGTAACAGCCGAAGGCAATATCTTTCTTGATCCTTGACACTAACAGTATACATGCATCCAATTATTCTGCTAACTCCTCGTTGTCTTGGATTCCAAGTTTTATTCCAAATGTAATGCTCTGGAATCTCTCGGTACAAATAGTGCCTTGCGTTTTTGTCACGTTGGTTCAGCAAAAAACATTCCATTAATGTTGATGTCATGCTTAAAGTTTTTGAGACATCTTTGACTTCAGCATCTTCAAAGAAATAAAGCTGCTGTTGGTAAATGAATAGCTAAACGTATAATGGCATGGGACTGTGAATGCATTGGAAACGCAAATATCCTCCAAGCAGCTTCTGGAGCACTGACATATCTTGAGTCAACAAAAGTTGATGATTCATCGTGATTGACTTTTCTGTTGTATTTCGATGTTAGCTTTGTCATGCCCCTTGTAGATGTACTTGAAGAGATATTTTACACTTTTTATTGAAGCACAGATTTCTACGTTGATGTGACAGTTGTAGCATTTTGATAAGTACGGGTTGTATAGGACTATCCATGAGTTATTTATAATTTTTTTGTTGCAAGCAATGTTATCAATGTGTTGTCGCCGGTAGGATGGGTAGCCATCCAAGTCTTTAACAGTGTGCTGTTTCAACTCCTTTGGAAACCCTTTTGTACACTTTCCGTTTTCCATGCATGGTCTTTTTGGATTTGCTACACCGCATGGGCCATGAACCATATGAGAGACTACAATATTATACAGTTCAGGATACTTTTATTGGTTAGGAATTTCAGCCCACACTATATTGTCGATTTCTTCCTCCGTACGAATCTTGGAATCCGTGTCTAAGATAATTAGTATATGCGCATATGGGAGACCTCGTTTCTGAAACTATGACGTGTACCATTGCTACAACTGTTCCAAATAGCCCATTTTTGATGTCTTTCAAAAGGCTGATGAGTTTCAGTCAAAATATGCGTGCGACTAAGTCCGGCCTGTGTTCAACTTTTTGCCAGGGTTCTAGATTTTCTGTAATTTCTGGCCATTTAGGATTACAGGTCATTCTCACAAAAATGTCAGGTCTTCCAAACTTTGATAACACTGTTGCATGTTGCGGGGGCTACCTTCAAACGACGACGGGAGGATTACTGTTTTTCCAATTGGAATTCCCTTTTCAATTGATTGTTTTTGCAAATGTTCTTGAAGAACGCAGTAGTCTTCAACTTTAAGTTGTTTTTGGTTCATTCTTATGAAATGTAGACGATTAGCTTCAATTTTAACATATGCGTCAACTAAGTACTGTTGTGTCAGTTTCCCACCGTTTAAAATAGGATTGAAGTAATTTCGGACAGACAGACGAAAACTATTATACAACAAGGAGAAGCGGAGTCTATGTCCAAAATGAGTAACATTATACTTTATTTATTTTACAAAAAATTTTTTGCCAATAAATTTCCTAACAAACACATAACAAAATACAACAAGATAAAAATCAGGGTAGTCAAAAGATAGGAGGTAGCACAGACATAAACCAGTGCAGCACACAGACTGGTGCAGTTTTCATAGAAATCACCTGCATAGTGCAAAGTATCGCAAAAGGTATGAAACCGGGGGATAAGAGGAACGGTATAAATCAATCTCCTGAGCCCTGTACACTGACTCATATCACGGTGATGGCATCATAAATCCCCCTCCCCAGATCCTTACCCGCACACTAGCACCAGACCTGGACCGCACTGCTGCCCCAACGCGCGTTTCGCGTCGGCTTCTTCGGGGGGCGAAAACTGTAGTATTGCAGCTGTGTAATTCTTCTTGAAGTTCCTTGTTGGTTTAGGTTTTCATGCCACCCTTGTTCACCTCTTGGAAAGAATAGCGTATACAGAAGAGCATCAAGGTTGCTGTGCAAAATGCTAATTCGTTGTGTCTTAGGAACCAAGGGTTGTTTTGGTCTGGCTTAAGATGGACTAATATATCCCTTTGAAAAGGAGGTTCTCCATCATCGTTTTGAAAAACAACTGCGACCTCACTTACACATGGTTTGTTGTAAAGTCGAGGATTCTGTTTACGTTCTTGTTTAATGGCCATGACAATAGAAGGCATTTCAGTACCATTTTGTATAGCCCTCTCCTCAGCTTGAATGTCTTTTAGCATGCGATATGCGGCATCAAATGGGCTTATTTTTTGTAAATGTACAGCAATTTGGTTCATCAGTTCAGCATCACACTTTTCGTTTTCTTTTAGGTTCATCCTTTGTTCTGTAGCCTCATTTGTATCAATGATGTATAATTGTGCAAATTTTGGTGGTTGTCCTATTTCTGGGTGAAGTGTTCCAGTGCGATGGTAGATCTGGCCGTGAATTTTAAAACAATACGGTCCGAATCCAGGGGGCAGTGCAATGTTAGCACCGAATGAAGCAAACGCATGAGAACTGTTGATGCTTCTGATATTTTCCATGAAATTTCTACTGTGTTCATGCATTCCTTTCATTAACTGCTCAAACAGATCTGAGTAGTGAGGTCTCGGTAGCATAACTTTTCCTTTTTGGCAGCATTGAGTAAACTGATTGTCAGATGGTTTTTCATCAATGAAATTCAGAGAGTCGCATTTAGAGCAAACTGCATTCATATTCCCACAGTAGTGTTCATGAATTGTACTTTCATTGTCTGTTACTTAATGTGCAAGTTGTTGAATATTGTCCTGGTCATGCCTTAGTTGGTAGAGTATTCGTTTTTTTATGAATTTGGCGATCATGTTGATCCTGTCGTACAACAGTTTGTTGTGGTGTCTCCGGTTGGCGATGGTGTCTGTGAGATTCCGCATCCTGAGCTTGTCTGGCAGCAGTTTGTTGTGGTGTCTCCTGTTGGCGACGTTGTCTGTGAGATTCCACATCCTGGGCTTGTCTGGCGGCAGTTTGTTGTGGTGTCTCCTGTTCCCGATGTTGTTGTTTTCTTGCTGCTGCTGCTTTTCTGTCATCCTCATTGGCGTATTTTCGTTTATGACCCATTCTAAGATAGAAACACAGGGAGATGCCGCCCATACAGGGAGACGCAGGCACGCACCCTACACAATGGCGGCACTTGACAGCAGTGGAGGACAATGATGATTTCAGAATTCACGGCAGACTGTGCCCGTCGCTGATTGGTCGAGGCCGGCTGGCTTCGTCCAATCAGCAAGGCGGGATTTCTGAGACAGACAGAAAATTAGACCCTTAGACAACACAATGGCGGCACTTGACAGCAGTGGAGGACAATGATGATTCCAGAATTCGCGGCAGACTGTGCCCGTCGCTGATTGGTCGAGGCCGGCTGGCCTTGACCAATCAGAGACTGTGCCCGTTGCTGATTGGTCGAGGCCTGGCGGCCTCGACCAATCAGAGACGCGGGATTTCCAGGACAGACAGACAATTAAACCCTTAGACAATTATATACATAGATTCTATTCTGTTGGTGTGATTTTACTGTACACCCCACTGAATTGCCGGCTTTTCTATAGAACACCGGTGCGTATTTCTCGCAAGTCACACGCATGGTCCGTGTGTAATCCGTAATTTTCTCGCCCCCATAGACTTTCATTGGAGGATTTTTGCGCATCGCATGCTGCGATTTTCTACGCCCGTAACATACCGTATATATGCGTAATATACGGTAGATAGGAGCTACCCCATAGAGAATCATTGGGCCGTGTGCAATGAGTATTTTCTGGATGTATTTTCTGCGCTCATACGTCCGTAAAACTCGTTAGTGTGACGCTGGCCTAACTCCTCATTACTGCTTTGTGAGCCTCCCACAGGACTGAAGGGGATGAAACCAAACCCTCATTAAGAAGAAAGAAATCAGTGAGACTTTCCAATAAGCTCTTTATGATAGCAGGATCCTTAACCAAAAACTCGTTCAGTCACCAATTACAGGACCGATTTGGTTGAGAAGTTTTAAGATCTAGCACTAGAAGGGCATGATCCGTCCAAATGATTTGGCCCATCTCAGCTTTTCCAAGCATCCTGAGAGTTAAGATATTTGCAAAGAAAAAATCTATTCTTGTATGAGTATGGTGGGGAGGAGAATAAAAGGAATAAGCTCTTTCTTTAGGATGTCCTATCCTCCACAAATCAAACAAAGAGTTGTCCCTTATCAATTTCCTGAATTCCAATGCTAATTTGACTAAGTTTTGTGAGTGAGAGCTACCTCCCACAGAGTGCATGTCAAATATTTCTGAGAAGGGAACATTTAAGTCCCCTCTACTAGTAAAGTTGCCTAGGAAGTTTCTGAAGTAAAGAAAACACCTTCCGCAAGAATCGGATCTGTCCCAGATTCGGAGCATATAAATTACTTATGGTAATTGGTTTACTCCTCAGAGATGCCTCTAAAACAACATACCCCCCAGGTCTATATGTTCTTTGATCACCTGCAGTGGGCAATCTCAGGATAGCAGAATCGCCACCCTCCTCTCTTATTGTTATTAGAAGTCGAGTAAAGGTACCTTCACACTGAACAACTTAACAACGATATCGCTAGCGATCCGTGACGTTGCAGCGTCCTGGATAGCGATATCGTTGTGTTTGACACGCAGCAGCGATCAGGATCCTGCTGTGATGTCGTTCGTCGGAGCTAGGAGGCCAGCACCTTATTTTGTCGCTGGATCTCCCGCAGACATCGCTGGATCGGTGTGTGTGACACCGATCCAACGATGTCTTCACTGGTAACCAGGGTAAACATCGGGTTACTAAGCGCAGGGCCGCGCTTAGTAACCCAATATTTACCTTGGTTACCAGCGTAAAAGTAAAAAAAAAAAACCACTACATACTTACCTTCCGCTGTCTGTCCCCCGGCGCTGTGCTTCTCTGCACTGTGTAAGTGCCAGCCAGAAAGCAGGGCACAGCGGTGACGTCACCGCTCTGCTTTCCGGCCGCTGTGCTTACACAGTGCAGAGAAGCAGAACGCTGGGGGACAGACAGCGGAAGGTAAGTATGTAGTGTTTGTTTTTTTTTACTTTTACGCTGGTAACCAGGGTAAACATCGGGTTACTAAGCGCGGCCCTGCGCTTAGTAACCCGATGTTTACCCTGGTTACCCGGGGACCTCGGCATCGTTGGTCGCTGGAGAGCTGTCTGTGTGACAGCTCTCCAGCGACCAAACAGCGACGCTGCAGCGATCGGGATCGTTGTCTGGATCGCTGCAGCGTCGCTAAATGTGACGGTACCTTAAGATGTAGGGAAGGAATAAAGAGCAAACTTAAATGTGCCAGTTTTATCGTAATGGGTCTCCTGTAAAAAAACTATGTCGGTCTCTTGGGATTCTAAGATGAGCCTCCGCTTCCTAGGGGAATTAAGACGCCTAACATTAAGTGATATACGAGATATTGTGGTTGTATGTGTTACTCACTAGTGCAGAGGACCCCAAGTGTGGCTCCCCTCCAAAACTTCCTGATCTCTGATGACGCTCCAGACTATCCCCAGATCCTGTCCAGAAAGCTGTACCTGAGCAGAAATAAATGGTGGGAGCACTAGGACAAGGGAAAGACAAAGACACACAAAAAAGAAAAATGTGCAAACCTTAACGAATTATGAACCATATTTCCCAGGAAAATGCTCCTGGCCTGGGGTTACTCCAGTGGAACAAACTAAACCCAATAGGAACATGAGTAGAAGATGTAAGCCCCAGAAACATTAACAAGGGGGCGGGGCCAAGAGTTTAGCCTATGCAAAGGTGAAAGAAAACTCTGAGAGTAGGGAAAATAACCCCTTTCCAATAGGACAAACCACGTCTCCCCCAGGCTAATATTACTTAAACCTTGTGGATATTTCAACATGACATGAAAACAGCTCCACGTATCTTAAATTGCATTATAAGTAGTATTATAAAAGTGTACTTGCACCAGCCAGTGCATAAAGCAAGTAATAGGTAACTGCAGCAGCCCACATCAATAGGTTAGGAGATACTAAACAACAAAGTTGTATAAGATTGTTAAAGTTCGTCTCAGCGAAGTCTAGTAGGAGGCAGTCCCTATGCGTCGCTCTTGTCTCCCGGCCCTCTCTGATTTCTTTGGAGTGGTGCTCCTGCAGGAATAGGGTTGTCTCAGTCCACAATCTTGGGGTCTACAGCCCCAAAGTTCACAAGAAGCTGGTTGTGAAGACACACAGCATTGTATCTTAATTAACCATACAACTGTTTTTAGTAAACCAAGAATATTAGAATGTTATATGTATGTTGGCTTTCAAATTTAAGTGTTGATTTCTGGTTGGTCAAGAAAACAGACTTTTGTTTGCGCAAGCAGGTAATATTTACTTGTGTTGTGTGCTTATCATTGATCATTAGTGATGTTTGCTGAAATGCTAATTATGCATTGTGTTATGGAGCAATTTGTTGACTTTGAAAGAAGAGAGGGAAAAAATATGCAAATAGTTTAATAATCAAGTAATACGACTTGATCTCATCTCATTCTTATCCTTTTATGTAAATACTGAATGAGGTACAGTTGTTACGTCTAAAAATAGGTTACATGCCTCTGTGAGAGAAAGAAACAGCCAGAGAGATCCTGCCATTTTTCACATATGACGAGTCGACACAAGATCTGGATTCTCTAAAATCTCATGTTGAAGCAGAGAGAAGAACGGGAGAAGAACTAAGTAGGAAGATTCCTCCTTGTAATGTAGAGTCTTGGTTGGAAGAGAGAGGGAAAGCACACGCAGTGACAGTGCCTCTGCATCTGAGTGTCTCGTTTACCATTTACCACCAAGTTGACCTCCGCTTTGTGAACTGCCTACGTCACTCCATCCTCCAACAGCTGCAGACAGGGAAAAACTGGGGGTCCTTGAGTGGGGCTAATTCAGAGGATCTGGAAAGGGAACCTGCCAGCACATTTTTATATATGAAAATAGTGATATAACTATGTAGGCGTCTGTTTCCTAATAAAAATACCTTTTATTGTACAGAACTGATGTGACAGTGATGAGACAGTGATGAGAAATCTATCTAGCATTCATATGTAAATTGGACTAGAAGTGCACTCACGGAGTGTGATGGCATGTAGACTGCATCTTCCTAGTGCACTGATACAAACAACCAATTCAGCCACATGCGATCTAGTGGTGTCGTAATCCCCTCCATAGTGTCTATATGGCCCATCGGAAGCTGCAGATCCTGTCTTACACAGGCTATCTCAAACATGCATCTGGCCTTAGCCTCTGCTATTAGGGATTTAGAGTCCTCCATGGAAGAAAAACGTGAAAGGAACTTCATACAGGATGTTGGGGGGAGACCACCCATTTGGCCCTCCTCCTCTTCAGAGGACTTCCCTTTAAAATCTCTCTCATCCCATTCATTATTGGAATTATAAGATATTTTGGGGGGACCCCTCAAAGAGTGTGTATCCACTGTGTTAGGGCTAGCGGAACGCACCAAATAATTATAAGGATGGTATAAGGTGCGTTCCACCGTGCAGCGATGGAACCTGCTGCTGAGTAATGACGGACTATATGGCGGTATAATGTGAATACACACACGGGTTAGCTTCACATGGTATGAAGGAAGCGAACCCTGTTGCGTCACAGGGCCATGGTACCGCACAAAGAGTGAAAGCAAAGAGTCACAGAACTCTGTCCCAAGACTCAGGGAAAGAGTTCCTCTAGACCTCTTGTGCTCAACACCACTACTGGGGTGTAAGAGATTAATAGAACTAATAATTTACTGCACAAGAGTGAGTACAGTGCCGCTCTGGCAGACGCCACTAACCACCCCGACTTGGGCCAGGAAAGCGCTCTATTAGCACACGGCGCTGCACTGGCGGTCACTGCTATCAGACACTGTATTGTGTGCTAGCTGTGCGGGATAGCACTGTCAGGCGCTAGGTTGATTCCACCATTCGCGATCAGTCAACAACACTAGGGATGGGAATGATTCGGGGCTTTCATCCATCGACAGGCAAGCATGCACACACACACGTTAGCAAGTTTATACTAGCGCATGGCCATGCGAACCTTTTATAGCTGAAGCTGTCCGGGACCTTCCTTGTGGTCCAATAAGAGCTGCTACAGGACCTGAGCATGTGACCCCTGACCTCCATTGGGAGTTCGTCCCCTGGGCATGCTCAGAGGAAGAAAAGCAGGACTTACTCCCAGAAGTGCCTGCTCCCCGCTGATCAGTACTGGTTACGATGGCAGAGCCTGGAAGGACAGCAGTAACCAGCCACACAGTATCAGATTGGGCCAGATGCTGGGACCGACGTCTCTGCTGAGCAGGCTCCACTGTGGCTGGAGGAGAATGGGAGACCGCAGCGGAATATGGTTCGAGATTCCCCCTGTGCAGCGGCGGAAACTTGACACATAACACACTGTTTCCCAGTCTCTTCGGTTCTTTCTCAGGCAGGGTTTCTTATTCTGAGGGGTTTCTTATTCTGAGGTGATGCTGAGGGTACAGAAGCATGTAACGGCAGTGAGGAGGGGAGAGTTGTCTTCCAGACTCCCCTTGTGCTGAGCCACCATCTTGCGGGCCTTGCTGCCCGGGAGAGCCCCCATCCTTCAGCCCTTCCTGAGCCTGCTGCTGCTGAGGGGTGACTCCAATATGCCCATCCTCCTTATCCTCTGTGTTCTTGTCATCTCTGGCTGGGATCTGTGACTCCCCTCTGTCCAGCTGCTGTCTGCACACTCTCCTGGGACCCATTGAAGGGGAAGAAAAAGGAAAAGGAAAGGAAGAAAAGGTTCAAACGTGAGCTGGGTTAAGTGCAATGCCTGGTGGGAGCGCCTCAGCAAAGCATCCTCTCAGCCCTGTATCTCGAACACACCCCCTCAGAGGTCAATTTTTTGAGGATCTCACTGTATCAATTTCGATCTAGTCACCTCACACTGAAATGTCTAGACTTCTGGATTTTTTTTCAAGTGTACCTTCGATAAAAATGACAGACCTCTCCATTATTTGTAGGTGGGAAACTTGCAAAATCGGCAGTGTATCTTCTTTTCCTCCTCCATATTTTAGTTATCTGTTGCCTGTTTGCATGTTTTTTTTTTTACTATAAATACAATGGTCATTGTATGTAACATAGTAATCATTTATATGATAGGAAAACTAAAAAACATGTCCCTGAAAAAAATATATGAAGGAGAGAAAAAACTGTTTTCATAATTAAAATTCTTTATTGTATTAAAACATAGAAACAATAAATACAGTACACATAATTAGTATAGTTACAATGGACACAATAAAAGGAAAAATCCAGGTTTATTCAGTCCATGTCTCACACACTGAAATGTGATGAAAAAGTCTTATTTACCCCAAAACGGAACACAAAATAAGAAATCAAGTTAACTCGTTTCACAGAAAAGGCCTCACCTACAGCCCCCTTGTCTTTGGACGTCACCTCCTGCCACAACCCCAACATTGTTGAGCAGCATGAATCAGTCATTCATTTAGCTGGAATTTGTGCCTTTTATTAAATAAAATAAAATTATGCACCCTATTGTGAGTGTGTGATTTAATAAATTGTGAGTTTACTGCAAAGTGAGTTTAATGTGTGTTTAGGGGCAGGAAGGGAAATATTCCATCTCTGAAATAGGCACCAACACATTTCGAACAACCTTTTAAAAATCCTTCAATATGTTGGCTCTTATGTGTCTGATGGAAAAAATGCTTTTTCCCTTATTATTAGATGATCTTTAGAAAGTTCCATTCTAAGCCAGCGGATAGCTTCATGCTTTTATATATCCATTTTAGCATTTTGTTTGCTTCAAAAATGTCCACATTAGCTTGCTAATGTAAAAGTACATTGCTAGTCAATGTCACTAATTTGCTATTTATTCCCTTCTGTGTTAGTCCCTTTTTAGGTTTCTTATTACCATTAAAGTTTAACTTTATTGTGTAAGGCATCATTCAGATGTCCGATTTTCTCATACAAGTGCTATCTGTGGTTTTCATGGGTAGCACTCATACCTGTCATAATGTATGGGTCCTTTCACATGTCTAAAAGTTTTCACGGACTGTGTAAAATCATGGAGATATTTTCAGCAATGCAATTCTATGGGTAAGTGAAAAAGAATTGCATCACATTTGATTTTCACAGACTGTAACACTAAAAACTTTTTCTTTTTAAAAGATAGGAGAAAAATGGAGGACTGGGTGACAGTTAGAAGGCCGGGTAGAGGGAAGAGTGCCAGGGAGGCTAGTCCTGATCTGGCACACCCCAATAAGTTTGCTAAGTTGGCAGATGAGGGGGGTGCCAGTACAGGGGTAGCACTGCTGCAGCCAGGCATGTCCTCTGAAAGCCGGAGGAGTGACTGCTACAGTAAGGAGGGAAATAGGAGAGCAGGGCAGGCCAGACAGGTGCTGGTAGTGGCGGACTCAATTATTAGGGGAACAGTTAGGGCAATCTGTCACAAAGACGGGGGATCGTCGAACGATGTGTTGCCTACCTGGAGCTCGAGTCCGACACATCGCTGATCGGATGACAGATTACTGGGAGGGGCTGGTGAGGACCCAGCGGTCATGGTGCACATTGGCACAAATGACAAAGTTAGACGTAGGTGGAAGGTCCTTAAAGATGATTTCAGGGAATTAGGCTGCAAGCTGAAAACAAGGACCTCCAACGTGGTATTTTCCGAAATACTGCCTGTACCACGTGCCACGCCAGAGAGGCAATTGGAGATTAGGTAGGTTAATAAGTGGCTCAAGAATTGGTGTAGGAAGGAGGGATTTGGGTTCCTGCAGAACTGGGCTCAGTTGGCTACAGGCTCTACGCTAGGGACGGGCTGCACCCCAATGGGGAAGGTGCAGCTGTGCTGGGGGAGAAAATGGCTAGAAGGTTGGAGGAGTGTTTAATCTAGAGATTGGGGGGAGGGAATTCGTTTTATAGGAGGGGAAGATAGTGCAGATAGAGACCTGGGCACAAATAAGGAAGTTGGGGGTGGCGGGGGGGGGGGCATGGGGTTAGAACAGTTAATAATTTAAGAAAGAATAGAGGTACAGAGAGATACATAAAATGTATGTATACTAATGCCAGAAGCCTCGCCAACAAAATGGATGAATTAGAACTAATGTTGTTGGAGCATAATTATGACATGGTGGGAATATCTGAAACATGGCTGGATGAGAGCCATGACTGGGCTGTTAACTTGCAGGGTTATAGTCTGTTCAGAAATGACTGAACGGATAAGCGAGGGGAAGGTGTGTGTCTATATGTAAAATCATCCTTAAAACCCATCCTGCGTGATAATATAGGTGAATCTAATGAAAATGTAGAGTCCCTGTGGGTGGTGATAAGGGGAGGGGGAAAAATAATAAATTACTGATAGGGGTTTGTTATAAATCTTCAAAAATATTGGAAGCAATGGAGAATATCCTCGTAAAGCAAATAGATGAAGCTGCGACTCAAAGAGAAGTAATTATTATGGGGGACTTCAACTACCTTGAAATAGATTGGGGAACAGAAACCTGCAGTTCCAGCAAAGGTAATCGGTTTCTGACAACTATGAGAGACAATTACCTTTCACAACTGGTTCAGGACCCAACAAGAAGGGAGGCACTGCTAGACCTAATATTAACCAACAGGCCAGACCGCATAGCAAATGTAAGGGTTGGGGGTCACTTGGGTAATAGTGATCACAAAGTAATATGTTTTCATGTATCCTTTAATAAGATGTGTAGTAGAGGGGTTACAAGGACACTAAACTTCAAGAGGGCAAATTTCCAACGGATGAGAGAGGATCTTGGTGCAATAAACTGGGATGATATCCTGAGACATAAAAATACACAAAGAAAATGGGAGATGTTTATTAGCATCCTGGATAGGACCGGTGCACAGTATATACCGTATGGGAATAAACATACTAGAAATAAGAGGAAACCAATATGGCTATGATGAGGCATTAAATAAATACAAAAAATTAAATTAATTCTGTAAAAAACAAATCAAGGCAGCAAAAATTGAGACAGAGAGACTCATTGCCAGAGATAGTGAAAATAATCCCAAAATATTCTTTAACTACATAAATAGTAAGAAACTAAAAAATGGTGGTGTTGGCCCCCTTAAAAATAGTCTGGGTGAAATGGTGGATGAGGAAAAAGCCAATATGCTCAATGACTTTTTTTCATCAGTATTTACAAAAGAAAGTCCCATGGCAGACAAAATGACTAGTGATAAAAAATTCCCCATTAAATGTCACCTGCTTAACCCAGCAGGAAGTACGGCGGCGTCTAAAAATCACTAAAATTTACAAATCTCCGGGCCCGGATGGGATGCACCCCCGAGTACTGCAGGAACTAAGTACAGTCATTGATAGACCATTATTTTTAATCTTTAACCCCTTCCCGACCTTTGACGCAGCGTATGCGTCATGAAAACCTGTGCCAATCCGACCTGTGACGCAGCATATGCGTCATGGCCGGATCGCGCTCCTGCAGGCCGGGTGAAAGGGTTAACTGTAATTTCACCCGGCCTGCAGGGACAGGGGGAGTGGTACTTTAGCCCAGGGGGGGGTGGCTTCGCCCCCCCGTGGCTACGATCGCTTTGATTGGCTGTTGAAAGTGACGTTTCACTTTCACTTTCAATCAGAGTGATAGTAATATTTCACCAATGAAAATTGGTGAAATATTACAATCCAGCCATGGCCGATGCTGCAATAGCATCAGCCATGGCTGGAGATCGTGATCAGCCCCCCCCACCGCCACCGATCTCCTCCCCTCCGGTCCTCCGTCCTGTCATATAGCGCCCCCCGCTCCCCTCCGTCCTCCTGTGCGCTCCCCACGCTGTCCGCTCCCCCCCCGCTTTCCGATCACCCCCCCCCCCTTCATACTTACCAACCTGTGTCCCTCCCGGTGTCGGTCCGTCTGTTCGATGGGCGCCGCCATCTTCCAAAATGGTGGGCGCATGCGCAGTGCCCCCGCCGAATCTGCCGGCTGGCAGATTCGTTACAGATACATTTTGATCGCTGTAATAGGTTCTATCACAGCGATCAAAATAAAAATAAAAAAATAACCCCCCCCTTTATCACCCCCATAGGTAGGGACAAAAATAAAATAAAGAATTTTTTTTTTCTTTTCCCCACTAGGGTTAGGGTTAGGGTTAGGGTTGGGTTAGGGTTAGTTCACACTGCGTCTAAGCAGTCCGTTTGACGGACTACGTTACACCGCGGCATAAACGCGGTATAACGTAGTCCGTTACAGCCGCCATTGACAGCAATGTAGGACGCATCACAAGCGCACGCCCAAAATGGCTGTGCGCTAGGGATGTGCCGTCATTGAGTGATGGACCCGGAGAGGCGGACTGCAGCGTTTCCGGGTCCGTCACTGCTAGCGCAGATAGAGCATGTGCTAGCTCTATCTGCGCTAGCACGATGCAAACGTCGCCACTTGCGCTAGCAGCAGCCCGTTAACGTATGTGCTGAACGGGCTGCTGCTAGCGCAGTGTGAACCTGGCCTTAGGGTTAGGGTTTCGGCTAGAATTAGGGTTAGAACTAGGGTTAGGGTTAGAATTAGGCTATGTGCACACGGTGCGGATTTGGATGCGGATTTGGCTGCGGATCCGCAGCGGATTTGGCTGTGGATCCGCAGCGGATTTGGCTGCAGACCTGCAGTGGATTTGGCTGCGGATCCACAGCGGATTGGCCGCTGCAAATTCGTAGCAGTGTTCCATCAGGTTTACAGTACCATGTAAACCTATGGAAAACCAAATTCGCTGTACCCATGGTGCGGAAAATACCGTGCGGAAACGCTGTGTTGTATTTTCCGCAGCATGTCAATTCTTTGTGCGGATTCCGCAGTGTTTTACACCTGTTCCTCAATAGGAATCCACAGATGAAATCCGCACAAAAAACACTGGAAATCCGCTGTAAATCCGCAGGTAAAATGCAGTGCCTTTTACCTGCGTATTTTTCAAAAATGGTGCTGAAAAATCTCACACAAATCTGCAACGTGGGCACATAGCCTTATGGTTAGGGTTGGAATTAGGGCTAGGGTTGGAAATAGGGTTAAGATTAGGCTTGTGGTTAGGGTTACGGATAGGGTTAGGGGTGTGTTGGGGTTACAGTTGTGGTTAGGGTTGGGATTAGGGTTAGGGTTGGGATTAGGGTTAGGATTAGGGTTAGGGTTGGGATTAGGGTTACGGGTGTGTTGGGGTTAGGGTTGTGGTTAGGGGTGTGTTAGGGTTAGGGTTGTGATTAGGGTTATGGCTACAGTTGGGATTAGGGTTAGGGGTGTGTTGGGGTTAGTGTTGAAGTTAGAATTGAGGGGTTTCCACTGTTTAGGCACATCAGGGGTCTCCAAACGCAACATGGCGCCACCATTGATTCCAGCCAATCTGGCGTTCAAAAAGTCAAATGATGCTCCCTCCCTTCCAAGCCCCGACGTGCGCCCAAACAGTGGTTTACCCCCACATATGGGGTACCAGCGTACTCAGGACAAACTGGGCAACAACTGTTGGGGTCCAATTTCTCCTGTTACCCTTGCAAAAATAAAAAATTACTTGCTAAAACATAATTTTTGAGGAAGGAACAATTATTTTTTATTTTCACGGCTCTGCGTTATAAACTTCTGTGAAGCACTTGGGGGTTGAAAGTGCTCACCACACATCTAGATAAGTTCCTTGGGGGGTCTAGTTTCCAAAATGGGGTCACTTGTGGGGTGTTTCTACTGTTTAGGCACATCAGGGGCTCTGAAAATGCAACGTGACGCCCGCAGACCATTCCATCAAAGTCTGCATTTCAAATGTCACTACTTCCCTTCCGAGCCCTGACGTGCGCCCAAACAGTGGTTTACCCCCACATATGGGGTATCAGCGTACTCACAACAAACTGGGCAGTAAATATTGGGGTCCAATTTCTCCTGTTACCCTTGTGAAAATAAAAAATTGCTTGCTAAAACATCTTTTTTGAGGAAAGAAAAATGATTTTTTATTTTCACGGCTCTGTGTTGTAAACTTTTGTGAAGCACTTGGGGGTTGCTCACCACACATCTAGATTAGTTCCTTCTGGGGTCTAGTCTCCAAAATGGGGTCACTTGTGGGGGGTTTCTACTGTTTAGGCACATCAGGGGCTCTGCAAACGTAATATGATGCCCGCAGACCATTCCATCAAAGTCTGCATTCCAAAACGTCACTACTTCCCTTCCGAGCCCCAGCATGTGCCCAAACAGTGGTTTACCCCCACATATGGGGTATCAGCATACTCATGAGAAACTGGACAACAACTTTTGGGGTCAAATTTCTCCTGTTACCCTTGGGAAAATTGAAAAATTCTGGGCTAAAAAAATATTTTTGAGGAAAGGAAACACATTTATTATTTTCACGGCTCTGCGTTATAAACTTCTGTGAAGCACTTGGGGGTTCAAAGTGCTCACCACACATCTAGATAAGTTCCTTGGGGATCTAGTTTCCAAAATGGGGTCACTTGTGGGGAGTTCCTACTGTTTAGGCACATCAGGGGCTCTGCAAACGCAACCTGAGGCCCGCAGAGCATTCCATCAAAGTCTGCATTTCAAAACGTCACTACTTCCCTTCCGAACCCCGACGTGTGCCAAAACAGTGGTTTACCCCCACATATGGAATATCAGTGTACTCAGGAGAAACTCGACAACAACTTTTGGGGTCCAATTTCTCCTGTTACCCTTGGGAAAATTAAAAATTGTGGGCTAAAAAATCATTTTTGAGAAAAGAAAAATTATTTTTTATTTTCATGGCTCTGCGTTATAAACTTCTGTGAAGCACTTGGGGGTTCAAAGTGCTCACTACACATCTAGATTAGTTCCCTGGGAGGTCTAGTTTCCAAAATGGGGTCACTTGTGGGGGAGCTCCAATGTTTAGGCACACATGGGGCTCTCCAAACGCGACATGGTGTCTGCTAATGATTGGAGCTAATTTTCCATTCAAAAAGCCAAATGACGTGCCTTCCCTTCCAAGCCCTGCCTTGCGCTCAAACAGTGGTTTACCCCCACATATGGGGTATCATCGTACTCAGGACAAACTGGACAACAACATTTGGGGTCCAATTTCTCCTATTACCCCTGGAAAAATAAAAAATTCCGGGCTAAAAATAATTTTTGATGAAAGAAAAATTATTTTTTATTTTCATGGCTCTGCGTTATAAACTTCTGTGAAGCACCTGGGGGTTTTAAGTCTAGATAAGTTCCTTGGGGGGTCTAGTTTCCAAAATGGGGTCACTTGTAGGGGAGCTCTAATGTTTAGGCACACAGGGGCTCTCCAAACGCGACATGGTGTCTGTTAACGATTGGAGCTAATTTTCCATTCAAAAAGTCAAATGGCGCGCCTCCCCTTCCGAGCCTTGCCGTGCACCCAAACAGTGGTTTACCCCCACATATGAGGTATCGGCGTACTCAGGAGAAATTGCCCAACAAAGTTTAGGATCCATTTTATCCTGTTGCCCATGTGAAAATGAAAAAATTGAGGCTAAAATCATTTTTTTGTGAAAAAAAAGTACTTTTTCATTTTTACGGATCAATTTGTGAAGCACCTTGGGGTTTAAAGTGCTCACTATGCTTCTAGATAAGTTCCTTGGGGGGTCTAGTTTCCAAAATGGGGTCACTTGTGGGGGAGCTCCAATGTTTAGGCACACGGGGGCTCTCCAAACGCGACATGGTGTCCGCTAAAGATTGGAGCCAATTTTTCATTCAAAAAGTCAAATGGTGCTCCTTCCCTTCCGAGCCCTGCCGTGCGCCCAAACAGTGGTTTACCCCCACATATGAGGTATCAGCGTACTCAGGACAAATTGTACAACATCGTTCGTGGTCCAGTTTCTCCTTTTACCCTTGGGAAAATAAAAAAATTGTTGCTAAAACATCATTTTTGTGACTAAAAAGTTAAATGTTCATTTTTTACTTCCATGTTGCTTCTGCTGCTGTGAAACACCTGAAGGGTTAATAAACTTCTTGAATGTGGTTTTGAGCACCTTGAGGGGTGCAGTTTTTAGAACAGTGTCACTTTTGGGTATTTTCAGCCATATAGAACCCTCAAAATGACTTCAAATGTGAGGTGGTCCCTAAAAAAAATGGTTTTGTAAATTTTGTTGTAAAAATGAGAAATCACTGGTCAAATTTTAACCCTTATAACTTCCTAGCAAAAAAAAATGTTGTTTCCAAAATTGTGCTGATGTAAAGTAGACATGTGGGAAATGTTATTTATTAACTATTTTGTGTCACATAACTCTCTGGTTTAACAGAATAAAAATTCAAAATGTGAAAATTGCAATATTTTCAACATTTTCGCCAAATTTCCGTTTTTTTCACAAATAAATGCAGAAATTATCGACCTAAATTTACCACTAACATGAAGCCCAATATGTCACGAAAAAACAGTCTCAGAACCGCTAGGATACGTTGAAGCGTTCCGGAGTTATTACCTCATAAAGGGACACTGGTCAGAATTGCAAAAAATGGCCAGGTCATTAAGGCCAAAATAGGCTGGGTCATGAAGGGGTTAAAGACTCCATAATAACAGGGTCTGTGCCACAGGACTGGCGTTAAGCAAATGTGGTGCCAATATTCAAAAAGGGGACAAAAACTGAACTCGGTAATTATAGGCCAGTAAGCCTAACCTCTACTGTGGGTAAAATCCAGGAGGGTATTCTAAGTGATGCTATGCTAGAGTATCTGAAGAGGAATAACCTCATGACCCAGTATCAGCATGGGTTTACTAGGGACCATTCCTGTCAGACTAGTCTGATCAATTTCTATGAAGAGGTAAGTTCCGGACTGGACCAAGGGAACCCAGTGGACGTAGTGTATATGGACTTTTCAAAAGCTTTTGATATGGTGCCACACAAAAGGTTGATACATAAAATGAGAATAATGGGGATAGGGGAAAATATGTGTAGGTGGGTTGAGAGCTGGCTCAGGGATAGGAAACAAAGGGTGGTTATTAATGGAGCACACTCGGACTGGGTCGCGGTTAGCAGTGGGGTACCACAGGGGTCAGTATTGGGCCCTCTTCTTTTTCTTTCAAATATTTTATTAGGATTTTAACTTTTAACCGGGAAGGGTAGGTTAGGAAGGGATGGAGGGGAAAGGATGGGGTATGGAAATAAGGAAAATAAACCCCTATAACAATAGGGAAAACAGGCGATCGCATAGTAGGTTAGTATAAACATAGTGGAAATGAAATAACTCAGTAGGCTATTAAAGTGACATAAGCAATACTTTGTACAGGTTCGCTATATAAGCATCTAAAACTGTATTAGGTAATCAATATGTAATAGAATGTGAAGGCCTGTTGTGAACTCAAGGTTACAGTAAGTTATATGGTAGCTTATTATGTCCGGGAACACCCTCGGGTGACCCTGCGACTATGTGGGCAGCAAAAAATATCTGGCTCATTATCAAAGCTAACTATTGGGAAGAGATATATCCATAGCCTATAATAGGCGTAGTAGAAATAGATGTCATTATGTGCAGAACAGAACTACAATTCAGGTAGGACCATTGTAGGTTCTAGAAGGTTTCAGACCATGTTGTTTCAGGAAGGATAAACCCTCTTTAGGGGTTGTAATGTGTACAGTTCCGGACAGGAGTTTCACCAAAAGAGTAGAGGACGGCGACCATGAATAAGCAAAATGGGACCTCCGGAGCTCCCGCGTAATTGATGCAAAATCCCGTCGCTTTTTCAAAGTCTCTTTAGACAAATCTCTGAAGAATAGTGTTGAGCATTCCGATACCGCAAGTAACGGGTATCGGCCGATACTTGCGGGTATCGGAATTCCGATACCGAGATCCGATAGTTTTGTGGTATCGGGTATCGGTATCGAAACAACATTAATGTAAAAATGTGTAAAAGAGAGAATTAAAATAAAACATATTGCTATACTCACCTCTCCGACGCAGCCTGCACCTTACCGAGGGAAGCGGCAGCGTTCTTTGTTTAAAATTCGCGCTTTTCTTTCCTTACGTGAAGTCCCGGCTTGTGATTGGTCGCATGCCGCCCATGTGGCGGCGACGCAACCAATCACAGCAAGCCATGACGTAATTTCAGGTCATTCAGTATTTTAAAATTACGCTCCGGCTTTGTGATTGGTTGCGTCGCAGTCACATGGGCGACGCAACCAATCACAGCAAGCCGTGACGTAATTTCAGGTCCTTAAGGATTTTAAACTTACGTCCCGGCTTTGTGATTGGTTGCGTCGCAGTCACATGGGCGCTGCAACCAATCACAAGCCGTGACGTCACGGGAGGCTGGACACGCGCGCATTTTAAAATGGGCGCGTGTCTAGCCTCCCGTGACGTCCCGGCTTGTGATTGGTTGCGGCGCGGTCAACCAATCACAAGCCGGGAGGCTGGACACGCGCGCATTTTAAAATGCGCGCGTGTCCAGCCTCCCGGCTTGTGATTGGTTGACCGCGCCGCAACCAATCACAAGCCGGGACGTCACGGGAGGCTGGACACGCGCCCATTTTAAAATGCGCGCGTGTCCAGCCTCCCGGCTTGTGATTGGTTGACCGCGCCGCAACCAATCACAAGCCGGGACGTCACGGGAGGCTGGACACGCGCCCATTTTAAAATGCGCGCGTGTCCAGCCTCCCGGCTTGTGATTGGTTGACCGCGCCGCAACCAATCACAAGCCGGGACGTCACGGGAGGCTGGACACGCGCCCATTTTAAAATGCGCGCGTGTCCAGCCTCCCGGCTTGTGATTGGTTGACCGCGCCGCAACCAATCACAAGCCGGGACGTCACGGGAGGCTGGACACGCGCCCATTTTAAAATGCGCGCGTGTCCAGCCTCCCGTGACGTCACGGCTTGTGATTGGTTGCGGCGCCCATGTGACTGCGACGCAACCAATCACAAAGCCGGGACGTAATTTTAAAATCCTTAAGGACCTGAAATTACGTCACGGCTTGCTGTGATTGGTTGCGTCGCCCATGTGACTGCGACGCAACCAATCACAAAGCCGGAGCGTAATTTTAAAATACTGAATGACCTGAAATTACGTCACGGCTTGCTGTGATTGGTTGCGTCGCCGCCACATGGGCGGCATGCGACCAATCACAAGCCGGGACTTCACGTAAGGAAAGAAAAGCGCGAATTTTAAACAAAGAACGCTGCCGCTTCCCTCGGTAAGGTGCAGGCTGCGTCGGAGAGGTGAGTATAGCAATATTTTTTATTTGAATTCTTTCTTTTACACATTAATATGGATCCCAGGGCCTGAAGGAGAGTTTCCTCTCCTTCAGACCCTGAGAACCATCAGGAATACCGTCCGATACTTGAGTCCCATTGACTTGTATTGGTATCGGGTATCGGTATCGGATTGGATCCGATACTTTGCCGGTATCGGCCGATACTTTCCGATACCGATACTTTCAAGTATCGGACGGTATCGCTCAACACTACTGAAGAATGTTAGGTGGCTAAATGGGGAGAGCAGGAAGTTTTTTTTGGAGGAGAGGTCAAACAGTTTACCTCTAACCCAGGCTGGAAAAAAGGAGACGATGATGTCTCTTGGCACGTCTGGCGGGAGGGACACAGGTCTTTTAATTCGGTAGGCTTTTTCAATGATATTAGGTTCGTTAATATCAGGTATAAATTTAGAGATCATTTTGTGAACATAGCTTTTTAGGTGGGGGGGTTTAACAGTCTCCGGGACTCCCCTGATTCTCACATTGTTTCTCCACTTATGATCTTCGAGACTCGCCAGGTTACATTTTAGTGAATCAATGTCTTTTTGTAGACTCTCTAGCAAAGCTGTGGAAACAGGAGGGGTCGGCGAACTATCCGAATAGGGAAGGTCCAAACCCTCAGGTGAACAGTCCTCCATACTGCTGTCTGAAGAGTACACAGAGGAAGCGTACGAGTCGTACTCAGGTGAAGAGTAGCTACATTGGGATGACCTTGAGGATGACACGGACGAGGAGGAACCAAGGCTTTCGGCAATGGACGTCAGTGCATCCCTAACATAGGACTCGGATGCTGTCTCCGCACATGATGATCTCGTGTTTAATGCATTAAAAGAAAATAAGTATTTATCCAATACCAGGGAACCTTCATCCATTTTTTTATTAACGATGTCGCAGAAGTTTTTTAGCATATTATCCATTGCTAGTTCAGTGGGGGGTCCTTATGCATCTATTGCTTCCTCTGTGCCAAGGAATGGGTATGAAATTTCTAAGGTGGAGCTTCCCTCCCCCTGGTTGTCATGACTGCCATCTCCCTGGTGTGGAGCAGCCTGTGAGCAGTGATTTTTTTGTGACGCACCTTCCAATTTAGGCAGTGTCACCATGGGACTTGTCGCCTGATGTTTTCCCCTAATCTGGGGTCTGGGCTGCAGTATAAATGTGGGAGCATCAAATCTTAGTGTGCGACTTGCAGTTTGACTTGTCATAATTCTAGCAGCAGCATCGCTGCGAGCTGTGGGCGGAGTTATGGTCGGGGTCTCATCTGTTCTCCCCCTCCCCTGTCTCGCCTGTATATGTATGGTTGCGGCTCTGAGTCCCTTCCCAAAAACCGTGCCGGACCGGTGGCATGGACCAGAGGAGCTCGGGGACTCCAAAGATAGTGTCACCTGCTGCGCCGGCTCACCTGTGGCTCTCCTCTCAGCTGCGCTGCTACTCCTTCCTTCGCCAGTGGTGCTGCCGCTTGCTGTGGGCAGAGCCGAGGACGGAGCTGTGGGCGGGGTTTCGACTCCTCTCTGGCTTCCCCGCTCCGCCTGTAGATGTGAGGCCGCTGCTCCCTGGTTGGTTCCGGAGGTCTTGCCGGCTTGCTGTGTCAGAGCAGAGCGTCCCAGGGGCCCCGGAACGGAAGCCGCTTGTGACCGGAGCTCACCTGTGGCTTTCTCTGCGTTCAGGTCCGGGCTCATCTCTCTGGGAGCGGGGCTGCCACGCTGGATGGGCGGAGTTGTGGGCGGAGCTTCAGCGTTTCTCCTTCTGCCCGGTCTCACCTGCTCAGGCGAGGCCGAGGCTTTGGGCCTAGCTCTGGAGGCATCTCCAGGCCGTGTACCAGCAATAGAGGGTCCTGCGAACGTCATTGCGGGAGTCGCTGTGGATGGGGGCTTTTCCAGGGGTCCTCCTGTAGATGGGACTGGTCTGGGGTATGAAAGCACCGATGAGTGCAGCCTCTTGTCCTTCTGTTTGTGCAGGCCTGCAGCAAGGCCACGGCTGGGGTCCGCATGTCCCGGAACTGCTTGTGCCTTCTTAAAAGCCGTTTTTTTCATTTTGTGTCTTAGTCCTGAACACTTTAAATAAAGTTTTCTGCAATCTCTTCCCAGAAATTATGCTAATTGTCGCTAATAATAAGGGATTTTTCAGGAGCTCCTGTGACACAGGTCTACTCCTGATCCCTGAAGAGAAAATCAAATCACCGCACTCATCTTGTTGATTTTTGCTAACGTGAAAAGTTTATTCAAGGTGAAGACGAAACAACAGGGCAATAATATTTTAACGTTTTGGCCACCCAGTGGCCTTGGTCACAAAATAAATGCCTTTGTATTTTGTTTGTATTCCGTCATGTGTAGTGTCGAGCGATACCTTCCGATATCGGAAAGTATCGGTATCGGAAAGTATCGGCCGATACCGTCAAAGTATCGGATCTAATCCGATACCGATACCCGATCCCAATGCAAGTCAATGGGACGAAAATATCGGAATTAAAATAAACCCTTTCTTTCCTTGTAGGTTCATTCTACATGAAGGAAAACAACTAAGAATAATGTAGGATGTATTGGGGGAGGTGGCGGAGACATTAAAGGCACAGAGGTTTAGCCCAATCAAATAGAATAGCAGTATTTTTATTTTTTTTATGACGTTCGGCGTTAGAAAGATTTTGACTGTTATTTTTTTTTATTTTATTTTGTCAGATATTGATGTTTCACTACTTCCACACCCTTCACCTTCTTTTTTACTTCTCCCACACTTTCTTCTTCATTATCCTCATCATCAGCTTCTTTGACATCAACTTCTTCACCTTATTCATCTTCTTCTTCATCTTCTACCTATTATTTTTTTTGTTACATTGTTCATATTCTTTTTATTTTACTATTATCTTCTTCATATTCAACTTCTTCATCATATTCTTATTTGTGACAGGCATTCCCGTAGTTGTTATCTATAAAAGTTTGAAGATTACACCTTCCGTTCTGCCTGTCACAAAACAGTTACATTTGTCCGCGTTCAGTTTGGCCTGCAGCATCAGGCTTTATCCAGGGGCACCACGAGGAGGAACGGACTCACCCCCATACACTGCTTAGTCTTCTTCTGCTTATAATTTAGATAATATCTTTTGCTCTGATATTTAGTCTTATGCTTAATGTTCTTCTGCTCTTTGTTCTGCAGCCTCTTGTTCTTCTGCTTCTCGGTCTTCCAGGTCGTCGTCGTCTCCAGGGTCGTCGTCTCCGGGGTCGTCGTCATCGGGGTGGTCTTCAGGGTCATCGTCTCCAGGGTCGTCGTCATCACGGTGGTTGTCGTCTCCGGGGTCGTCGTCATCGGGGTGGTCTTCAGGGTCATCGTCTCCAGGGTCGTCGTCATCACGGTGGTTGTCGTCTCTGGTGTCGTCGTCATCTTAGGGGTGGTCTTCCGGGTCATCGTGTTTAGTCTCTTGAACTTGGAAATGTAGCAGAAGGTACAAGAAGGCTGAGAAAATGCCGAGAAACAGCTGATGGAACTGGAACTCGGATGGCTACCCGAAGGTCCAAGAGCCAATGGAACTACCGAGGACCAGCTGACGTTACTGGAACCCGGTTACTAAGCAGGAGGTACCCATGCCTGAAAGCACTACCAAGGACCACCTGACGTTGGTGGAACTCGGATACCCAGAGGGAGGCACCTAAGCCAAAGGCTCTGCCCGGAACCAGCTGACGGTACTGGAACCAGGATGGGGAGCAGAAGGTACAAGAGCAAAAGACACTGCCGAGAACCAGCTGACGGTGCTGGAATCCGGATGGGTAGCCGAAGGTCCAAGAGCCAATGGAACTACCGAGGACCAGCTGACGTTACTGGAACCCGGTTACTAAGCAGGAGGTACCCGTGCCTGAAAGCACTACCAAGGACCACCTGACGTTGGTGGAACTCGGATACCCAGAGGGAGGCACCTAAGCCAAAGGCTCTGCCCGGAACCAGCTGATGGTACTGGAACCAGGATGGGGAGCAGAAGGTATAAGAGCAAAAGACACTGGCGAGAACCAGCTGACGGTGCTGGAACCCGGATGGGTAGCCGAAGGTCCAAGAGCCAATGGAACGACCGAGGACCAGCTGACGTTACTGGAACCCAGTTACTAAGCAGGAGGTACCCGTGCCTGAAAGCACTACCAAGGACCACCTGACGTTGGTGGAACTCGGATACCCAGAGGGAGGCACCTAAGCCAAAGGCTCTGCCCGGAACCAGCTGACGGTGCTGGAACCAGGATGGGGACCTATTCAAGCTTGTCTTCCTAGAGCCCCAACTGGCGGTGTTGGAGCCCAGGGTCAGCAGGAGGAGGAGAGGGAGCAAAGTGTAGGCCGAAGCCTGCACTGGCGGCAGCTTTGGGTCTGTTGTGCCTGCGTGGCTGTTGCAGGACACGTTGCCGGCTGCACAGCAGGGGAACAGCTGGCGGTGCTGAACCCCACTGACACATTGGCTGGTGTTTTTCTCTGTGCAGCTAGCAGTACCGGGCCCCAACTGGCGGTGTTGGAGCCCGGGCTCTGCAGGGGGAGCAGAGTGTAGGCCGAAGCCTAATTGAACCAATTTCAAAGGTAACCTTTAACCCCCCCTCAGGTGTTACAAAGTAGAAGAGCCACAGCTTATGCAGCAGTAGTGCTGCACAAGTCAAAGGTTGCTCTTTTAATTTTTCTCCTTGCACACGCTAAATGAAACACGTATAACATTTAGCCCTTTATACAGTAAAACTGTGTTGGAGGCGCGAGTTCCCTTCGTAATGAGACGCAGCACAGATGTCAAGAATCCCACATTGGTGCTGGGTGCAGCCTCCTGAGCGTTGTTATTTGCTGTACAGGAGTCTGCGCTGTCGTGTTATCCCCTGGCCTAGCGCTGTTAGCGCTGCCCATCTTCTGACATCATTTAATGTCGGCCGGTGCGGTTCGCGATGACCATGAATCCCAGCCCCGCAGTGTCTTAACATTGTTAAAACACTGCGGGTCTGGGATTCATGGCCTGGCGCAGCACATATGTTCGCCTCTCACACTCGGGTCCTTACACCCACTTCAGACTGTGCGGCGTCAGCTGATCCCTTATCGCATGCCACGGCCATGAAGCCGCACAGTCTGAAGAAGGCGGAAGGAGATGAGGGACAGGCGAACTGATGCACTGCTCATGCCCATCAATCACACCCTCGCAGTCCCAATAAATAAGACACCGAGGGGCGTTGTGTGGGTCAGGGCGGCCGCAGAGGCGCAGGCAGCCAAACAATGATGCCAGAAGACGGGCAGCGCTACCAAGGGGGTTGCAGCGTGTCATTACAAAGGAAAGTCACACCACCGGGACGGTTAAATGGTCACACAGAGGACACATTTTAGACGTGTTTTCAGTTCCACATGTGCGAGGAGAATACGTTTATGAGCCACCTTGCACACATGCAGCATTACCGCTGTACAAGGTGGCTGTAAAACGTACAAACGCCTGGGGGAGGGGGGACAGGTTCCCATCAATTTCAGTTCTTGTGTCTGCATGGCTTTTGCAGGACACGATGCCGGCTACACAGCAGGGGAACAGCTGGCGGTGCTGAACCCCACTGACACATTGGCTGGTGTTTTTCTCTGTGCAGCTAGCAGTACCGGGCCCCAACTGGCGGTGTTAGAGCCCAGGGTCAGCAGGAGGAGGAGATGGAGCAGAGTGTAGGCCGAAGCCTGCACTGGCGGCAGCTTTGGGTCTGTTGTGTCTGCGTGGCAGTTGCAGGACACGTTGCCGGCTGCATAGCAGGGGAACAGCTGGCGGTGCTGAACCCCACTGACACATTGGCTGGTGTTTTTCTCTGTGCAGCTAGCAGTACCGGGCCCCAACTGGCGGTGTTGGAGCCCGGGCTCTGCAGGGGGAGCAGAGTGTAGGCCGAAGCCTAATTGAACCAATTTCAAAGGTAACCTTTAACCCCCCCTCAGGTGTTACAAAGTAGAAGAGCCACAGCTTATGCAGCAGTAGTGCTGCACAAGTCAAAGGTTGCTCTTTTAATTTTTCTCCTTGCACACTCTGAATGAAACACGTATAACATTTAGCCCTTTATACAGTCAAACTGTGTTGGAGGCGCGAGTTCCCTTCGTAATGAGACGCAGCACAGATGTCAAGAATCCCACCTTGGTGCTGGGTGCAGCCTCCTGAGCGTTGTTATTTGCTGTACAGGAGTCTGCGCTGTCGTGTTATCCCCTGGCCTAGCGCTGTTAGCGCTGCCCATCTTCTGACATCATTTAATGTCGGCCGGTGCGGTTCGCGATGACCATGAATCCCAGCCCCGCAGTGTCTTAACATTGCTAAAACACTGCGGGTCTGGGATTCATGGCCTGGCGCAGCACATATGTTCGCCTCTCACACTCGGGTCCTTACACCCGCTTCAGACTGTGCGGCGTCAGCTGATCCCTTATCGCATGCCACGGCCATGAAGCCGCACAGTCTGAAGAAGGCGGAAGGAGATGAGGGACAGGCGAACTGATGCACTGCTCATGCCCATCAATCACACCCTCGCAGTCCCAATAAATAAGACACCGAGGGGCGTTGTGTGGGTCAGGGCGGCCGCAGAGGCGCAGGCAGCCAAACAATGATGCCAGAAGACGGGCAGCGCTACCAAGGGGGTTGCAGCGTGTCATTACAAAGGAAAGTCACACCACCGGGACGGTTAAATGGTCACACAGAGGACACATTTTAGACGTGTTTTCAGTTCCACATGTGCGAGGAGAATACGTTTATGAGCCACATTGCACACATGCAGCATTACCGCTGTACAAGGTGGCTGTAAAACGTACAAACGCCTGGGGGAGGGGGGACAGGTTCCCTTCAATTTCAGTTCTTGTGTCTGCGTGGCTTTTGCAGGACACGATGCCGGCTACACAGCAGGGGAACAGCTGGTGGTGCTGAACCCCACTGACACATTGGCTGGTGTTTTTCTCTGTGCAGCTAGCAGTACCGGGCCCCAACTGGCGGTGTTAGAGCCCAGGGTCAGCAGGAGGAGGAGATGGAGCAGAGTGTAGGCCGAAGCCTGCACTGGCGGCAGCTTTGGGTCTGTTGTGTCTGCGTGGCAGTTGCAGGACACGTTGCCGGCTGCACAGCAGGGGAACAGCTGGCGGTGCTGAACCCCACTGACACATTGGCTGGTGTTTTTCTCTGTGCAGCTAGCAGTACCGGGCCCCAACTGGCGGTGTTGGAGCCCGGGCTCTGCAGGGGGAGCAGAGTGTAGGCCGAAGCCTAATTGAACCAATTTCAAAGGTAACCTTTAACCCCCCCTCAGGGGTTACAAAGTAGAAGAGCCACAGCTTATGCAGCAGTAATGCTGCACAAGTCAAAGGTTGCTCTTTTAATTTTGCTCCTTGCACACGCTGAAAGGAACACGTATAACATTTAGGCCCTTACACAGTCAAACTGATTTTGAGGCGTGAGTTCCCTTCGTAAAGAGACGCAGTACAGCTGGCAAAAATGCCACCTTGGTGCTTTGCGCGGCCTCCTGAGCATCGTTATTTGTTGCACAGGAGTCTGCGCTTTTGTGTTATCCCTTGGCCTTGCGCTGTTAGCGCTGCCCATCCTCTGACATCATGTTATGTCGGCCGTTGCGGTTTGAGATGACCATGAATCCCAGCCCCCCAGTGTCTTAACATTGTTAAAACACTGCGGGGCTGGGATTCATGGCCTGGCGCAGTACATATGTTCGCCTCTCGCTTGGGTTCTTACACCCGCTTCAGACTATGCGGCGTCAGCTGATCCCTTATCGCATGCCACGGCCATGAAGACGCACAGTCCGAAGAAGGCGGAAGGAGATGAGGGACAGGCGAAGAAATGCACCGTTCATGCCCATCAATCACACCCTCGCAGTCCCAATAAATAAGACACCGCAGAGGCGCAGGCAGCCAAACAATGATGCCAGAAGACGGGCAGCGCTACCAAGGAGCTTGTTGCGTGTCAATACAAAGGAAAATCACACCTGAGGGACGTTTTAATGGTCGCAGAGGACTTATTTTTAGACGTGTTCACTTCAACATGGGCAAGGAGAATAAGTTTCTGAGCCACCTTGCACACATGCAGCATTACTGTCGTACAAGGTGGCTGTAAAACGTAAAAACGCCTGGGGGAGGGGGGACAGGTTTCCTTCAATTTCAGTTCTTGTGTCTGCGTGGCTGTTGCAGGACATGTTGCCCCCTTGGCGCCGTGCGCCGCCTCCTCAGCGTTGTTTGAATCAGTTCCGGAGCCTGCGCTGTTAGGTTAGCCCTTGGCCATCCACACATTTTGCGCTGCCCATCTTCTGACATCATTTGGTGTCAGGCTGGCTGTGCCTGTGCGGCCGCGCTGGCCGAGATCCCGCCTCGTACTGTCTTCTGATTTAATCCCACTGGGGGCCTGAGATCCATGGCCATGCGCAGTGCATATCCTCGCCTCTCACTCCCCTCCCTACGGCTTCTTCAGACTGTGCGGTGTCACGGCCGTGGCATGCTATTAGGGACCAGCTGACACCGCACAGTTTGAAGAAGCCGTAGGGAGATGAGTGAGAGGTGGAGGTTCAGATATGCACTGCGCATGTCCATGGATCTCAGGCCCCCAGTGGGATTAAATCAGAAGACAGTACGAGGCGGGATCTCGGCCAGCACGGCCGCACAGGTGCAGCCAGCCTGACACCAAATGATGTCAGAAGACGGGCAGCGCAAAATGTGTGCATGGCCAAGGGCTAACCTAACAGCGCATGCTCCGGGACTGATTCAAACAACGCTGAGGAGGCGGCGCACGGCGCCAAGGGGGTAAGAATGACGGCTGTGCTGCGTCACATCACAAAGGAAAGTTCCACCAACCGGACGGTATCACGGTAGGAGGGGACTCTTTTCATAAGTGTTAGGTTCAGCATGTGCAAGGAGCACCACGAAAAGAGGCACTTTTTCCCTTTGCATCATTACTGCTGCACAAGGTGGCTCCTTCAGTAACAAACGCCTGGGGGGGGGGGACAGGTTCCCTTAAATTTAACTTGTTGTGCCTGCAGTACACGTTGCCGTATACACAGCAGGGGAACAGCTGGCGGTGCTGAACCCCACTAACACATTGGCGAGGTGTTTGGCTCTGTGCGGACAGCACTTCTGGACGGCAACTAGCGGTGTTGGAGCCCAGGGACAGGAGGGGGAGGTGGAGGTGGAGAAGATAGGAGGGATTGCCACATCTCAGGCCCCCAGTGGGATTAAATCAGAAGACACTGCGAGGCAGGCTCTCGGCCAGCGCGGCCGCACAGGCGCAGCCATCCTGACACTAAATGATGTCAGAAGACGGGCAGCGCTAAGTGTGCCTGGCCAAGGGATAACATAACAGCGCAGGCTCCGGGACGGAATCAAACAACGCTGAGGAGCCGGGGCACGGCGCCAAGGGGGTAGGAATGATGGCTGTGCTGCGTCATATTACGAAGGAAAGTCCCACCTCCGGGACGGTTTTACGGTATCAGTGGACACATTTTATAAGTGTTAAGTTCTGCGTGTGCAAGGAGCTAAACAAAAATAGCTACCTTTTCCTTGTGCAGCATTACTGCTGTACAAGGTGGCTCTTTCAGTAACAAACGCCTTGGGGGGGGGGGGACAGGTTCCCTTACATTTCAGTTGTTGTGTCAGCGTGGCGGTCGCAGGACACATTGCCGGCTACACAGCTGGGGATCAGCTGACGTTACTGAAACCCAATAACACTGGGTCGTATGTTTTGACTGTGCAGACGGCACTTCTGAGCCTCAACTGGCGGTGTTGGAGCCCAGGAATTTAAGTTCAGGTGGTAAAAAGATGAACACAACAGGAGACCTGGATACTGTAGACAGTCACCTAATTATTTAATCAGGAAGAGGAGTGGCAAATTCCTTCGAGATCCAGGCCTTGTTCATTTTCAGGAAAGTAAGCCGGTCAACGTTATCTGAGGATAGTCGCATGCGACGGTCAGTTAGTACACCACCTGCAGCACTAAAGACACGTTCCGATAATACACTGGCCGCAGGGCAAGACAGCACCTCCAATGCATACTGGCTTAGCTCTGGCCATGTATCCAGCTTTGAGACCCAAAACTTGAAAGGGGAAGAGCCGTCTGGGAGTACAGCAAGAGGGCAAGACATGTAGTCTGTCACCATCTGACGGAACCGTTGCCTCCTGCTGACTGGAGCCATCTGTGATGGTGTAGACTTTTGTGGCGGGCACAGAAAACTGTGCCACAGTTGGGCCATACTGGTCTTGCCTTGGGCAGAGGCACTGCTTCTGCTCCCTCTTTGTGCAGAGCCTCCACCACTGCCTGGACGCACTGAGCTGCTTTGGAATGCACTAGCAGCACTTCTCTCAGTTGGAATGGAGAAGATGATGGAATTCACCAGTGTGTCTTGGTACTCCTGCATTTTTTGCTCCCGGTTCAACGGTGTGATGAGGCTTTCTACGTTGTCCCGGTAGCGAGGATCGAGGAGTGTGAACACCCAATAATCAGACATGTTGAGAATGTGGGCGATGCGGCGGTCGTTTCTCAGGCACTGCAGCATGTAATCCACCATGTGCTGCAGACTGCCAACTGCCCAAGAAACGCTGTCCCCTGCTGGAGGCGTGATCTCTGCCCGCTCGTCATCACCCCACCCTCGCTGTACACACTGAGTACTGGACAATTGTGTAACTCCCTCCTCTGGACGGATGTCTTCCTCCTCCATTGACTCCTCCTCATCCTCACAAACTGTCCCCTGCCTACGCGTTTGTGAGGAACCACGTGGCGCTGACTGTCCAGAAAATGATGGAAATGCTGAATCCTCATCCTCCACCTCTTCCACAACATCATCCCTTAGCGCTTGCAGTGATTTTTCAAGCAGGCAGATAAGGGGGACAGTCATGCTGACTAGTGCATCATCTGCACTCGCCATCCGCGTGGAATAATCAAAGGGACGCAAAACCTGGCAGACGTCATTCATAGTGGCCCACTCTGTGGTTGTGAAGTCTGTACGGCGCTGACTGCGACTTCTTTGCGCCTGAAGCAGCTGGTACTCCATTACAGCTTGCTGCTGCTCACACAACCGCTCCAACATATGTAACGTGGAATTCCACCTGGTAGGTAGGTCACATATGATGCGATGTTCCGGCAGGCGGTGTCGGCGCTGCAGAGCCGCAATGCGCGCTTTTGCCTTGCTGGAACACCGCAAGTGAGCACACTCTAGGCGGACCTTGTGCAGCAGTGCATCAAGATCCGGATAGTCCCTCAGAAAACTCTGCACGACCAAATTGAGCACATGTGCCAGACATGGGATGTGAGTGAGGTTGCCGAGGCCCATAGCTGCCACCAGATTTCGGCCATTATCACACACTACCATGCCTGGCTGGAGATTCGCTGGCACAAACCACACATCGCTCTCCTGCTTGATGGCATTCCAGAGCTCCTGCGCTGTGTGGCTTCGATTCCCCAAATAAATTAATTTCAAGACGGCCTGTTGATGTTTGGCCACGGCTGTGCTCATGTCGGTCGTAACAGGTACACGTTCATCACGGGTCCATGTGGAGGTGGACTGTGACGGCTCCTGCAGCGATGATTCTGAGGAACTGGTGTAGGAGGAGGAGTCAATGCGTACAGAATGGATTCCTGCAATCCTTGGAGTGGGCAGGACACGTCCTGCGCCACTCGCATGGTCTGTACCCGGCTCAACGACATTAACCCAATGGGCAGTGAGGGAAAGGTATCGCCCCTGTCCATGTTGACTGGTCCACGCATCGGTGGTGAGGTGGACCTTGCTACTGACGGCGTTCAGTAGCGCGTGTTTTATGTGTCCCTCCACATGCTTGTGCAGGGCAGGGACGGCTTGCCTGCTGAAGTAAAAGCGGCTGGGCACATTGTACTGTGGGACTGCCAATGACATCAAGTCACGGAAGCTGTCAGTCTCCACCAGCCTGAATGACAGCATTTCCAGTGACAGAAGTTTGGCAATGCCTGCAGTCAGAGCCTGTGCTCGTGGGTGGTTTGACGAGAAAGGCCGCCTTTTCTCCCATGCCTGTACTACCGATGGCTGTAGACTGGGCAGGGAGTGTGTGGATGACTGGGAAAGTGGTGCTGCGGGTGGAATTACAGCGGGTCTCTGGACAACAGGGCCAGAGGTTCTTCCACGGCGATCCTGGGAGGAAGCCGAACCAGCTGCGTGTGAGCTGGAGGAAGAGGCAACACGAGCTGAAGAGGTGGTAGCTGCCGCTGTTGGTTGGCCTAGCTCTTCAGTGTGTTTTTCTAACTCTGCCGGGTGCCTGGTGCGCACATGTTTCCACATGTTGGAGGTATTGAGGTTGCTGACATTTTTCCCTCTTTTGACTTTGTGATGACACACCTTGCATTTGACATAGCAAATGTCATCTGCAACTGTGTCAAAAAAGGACCAGGCACTGCAAGTCTTGGGAGCGCCCTTTTTGGCTTTTGGAAGAGACATGCTCCTAACGGGTGCCAAAGCGGAGGCTGCAGGATCCGCAGTCTTCCCCCTCCCTCTCCCTCTTTGGGCCGTACGGGGAATCTCTTCCTCAGAGCTGCTCCCACCACCTTCCTGTCCCTCACGCCAAGATGGGTCAAGGACCTCATCATCTACACTACCCTCTGCCCCCAACTGCTCCTCCTGGGTAGTCTCAGCAGCAGAGCACGCACCAGTAAGTGGCACCTGAGTGTCATCATCAGCTGATGCGGCCTGCGATGTGGTGAACGGAGCCACTGGCCCACCCGCCTCTTCAGAGGAAGAGAGAAAAAGCTGTTGGGCATCACTGCACCCTGCCTCTTCTTCCATTTCTCCAATGCTGCTTGGCTGGCCCCCTGTTTCCAAGCCAAGAGATTCAGAGAACAGAAGTAGAGACGGCTCCTGTCCTGGGCTCTCTGTCTGCCTGGGCAATTTGGCAGGTGGTGAAGAGACAGATGGCTGCTCTCCAGTGCTCTGTGTCTGAGAGGATGTGGCACTAATTGAAGTTGATGCATTAGCTGCCATCCATCCGACAACGGCTTCAATTTGTTCTTCACGCAGCAGCGGTGTACGGCGCTCTGCGACAAAGCTGCGCATGAATGACTGTTCCCTGGTGAAAGTGGGTGCTGATGAGTCACCGGTGCCCGCAGCAGGCACAGAATCCCCACGTCCCCTCCCTGTTCCGCGCCCACGCCCACGTGCCTTACTCACTGCCTTCTTCATCTTGGTTGACTGATAAAGATAAGCAGAAAAGTACTAACGGATTTGTGTGCTTATTCCTGAACAACTCCTCCTAACAGGTATAAGAAACACTAATTTTCTAAAGTGTGGACTAGACTTTAATATGAGCTAATGTGGCCTACACAAATGTAAAGTGGTGTCACTGGTGTGTTTGGTGAACTTTATTATTTATTTATTTTTTGGGGACTGAACTGACAACAGATAGAGCTGCAGTCACATGGAGACCGTGCAGACAGCCGTAAACGGCGCTGCAAGGCCCAAAAACCCTCCTCTACGTTATCCTATGTAGTGTTTTTCCACAAGTTAGCTGGAGACGGGTGGAAAGACACTAATAGGAATTTTTTGAAAAAATGTGCAGCAGCCTGCACTACTTAAAACAAAATGAAAATTGATTTTGCGGTATGACGCAGTGAAGAACCCTGAGCTGGAGACAACCAGGCTATGGCTGCTCACAGACTACAGGGCGAGCTGCAGTCACACGGAGACCGTGCAGACAGCCGTAAACGGCGCTGCAAGGCCCAAAAACCCTCCTCTACGTTATCCTATGTAGTGTTTTTCCACAAATTAGCTGGAGACGGGTGGAAAGACACTAATAGGAATTTTTTGAAAAAATGTGCAGCAGCCTGCACTACTTAAAACAAAATGAAAATTGATTTGGCGGTATGACGCAGTGAAGAACCCTGAGCTGGAGACAACCAGGCTATGGCTGCTCACAGACTACAGGGCGAGCTGCAGTCACACGGAGACCATGCAGACAGCCGTAAACGGCGCTGCAAGGCCCAAAAACCCTCCTCTACGTTATCCTATGTAGTGTTTTTCCACAAATTAGCTGGAGAAGGGTGGAAAGACACTAATAGAATTTTTTTGAAAAAATTAGCAGCAGACTACACTACTTGGAAAAAAAAAAAAAAAAGAACAGTATGAGGCAATGAACCACCCTCCCTGAACTGAATACAACCAGCTATGGATGGCCTATGGCTGCACTCAGACTAGAGAGTGGGCTGCACTCACACACACACACACACACACAGACCTTGCAGATCGCTGTGAAAACAGCGCTACAAGGCAAAAGCAAGGTGAATAGTAGGTGAACACAGCGGTTGCTAAATTAGCCTTTGGAAAGCACAAAGAAGCAAATCGCTATCTCTAAACTGGCCCTCAGTCAGCAAACAGCGTCCTGTCACTAACTGAATTCACAGCAGAGTGATCGCAAAATGGCGCCAGCGACTTTTAAACTGCATCATGACATCATTTCAGCAGCCAATCACAGCCATGCCAGTAGTTTCATGCCCTCCATGCTGAACAGGATGTGCCCACACTTGGAATCATTCTCATTGGATGAATTTGTGCATTTTGAATCTGGGAACTTCCGATTCCGGTATCCGATACGCGGCAAGTATCGGAATACCGGTATCGGAATTCCGATACCGCAAGTATCGGCCGATACCCGATACTTGCGGTATCGGAATGCTCAACACTAGTCATGTGAGATTAAAATGTTCTACTATGTTCATAGGCGGAGACGGCCCCGTAATTCCCAAAATTGAGAGAATAAGGCCTTTAGTCCAATATATGTTTATCAGGGACAGTGTATATATGCTTCTAGGACATCTGTCACATGTTAGATTAGCTTAGTATTTGACTATAAGTCTCATTTTGACCGTAGGATCCCAGGCAGATAAAGTAAAAGGTTTGTTTTTAGGAGCAAATAAGCTCCCAGTTTTGTACATCCGCTTATACAGAGTGGAGGAGTCCGCTCAGATATCCAGCGTCCAGGAGAGTGCAAGCCGAAGGCCTGGAGTCCACGTTGGTGGAAAGGTGGGAGACGCCGACACAGAGAGTGTCTTGGCAGAGGAGCCTATGGAACTCTCTGCCGTAGGATGTTGTAATGAGTGATTCATTACTTCAATTTAAGAGGGGACTGGATGCCTTTCTGGAAAAGTATAATGTTACAGGGTATATATACTAGATAGATAGGGCATTGATCCAGGGAACTAGTCTGATTGCCGTATGTGGAGTCGGGAAGGAATTTTTTTCCCCAGTGTGGAGCTTACTCTTTGCCACATGGGTTTTTTTTGCCTTCCTATGGATCAACATGTTAGGGCATGTTAGGTTAGGCTATGGTTGAACTAGATGGACTTAAAGTCTTCCCTCAACCTTAATAACTATGTTACTTAGACCAAACTCTGATCAAAATTATTGGTCTATTTTTCATGTATGCAAGAAAAAGGGAGTGATAATCCAGCAATGTAGGCTATATGCCTTCTCAGGTAAAATATAGCTTTTATTGAGCCACTTAAAACAAGCACTTAATGCTTAATCCACATATCGGCACATATAAGCATATGGTTGGCACAAATACACAGGTGCTGTGGTTAAAACTAACACGGTTTGACTTGCATCTTAATCTCTCACGGGAAACCTAGGTAGGCAAAAGCTAATAACCCGGGCTCCTGCGATTTCCCTCAGGCTAGGGAAAGCCTGACTGACCCTCTCCCAGAGTTTACACTGATGGTGTGCATGTCTGGGCCTCCATCCTCAAATGCAGCAGAATCAGATGGCAAAGAAAACGCCCATGCTTGGGGGTCCCCGTTTAATAATGACAACACCAGGCCCACACGCTGGGCCTCATTACCTGAGGAGATCGGGCGCATACGGAAATATCGTTTGCAAGCTTCACGAAAAGTAACAAATTTACTGCGTTCCCCAGCAAACCTTTCAGGTAAAGGAAATTTAGGCTCAGCAACTCTACCTGTCACTTCAGCTTGCACATTAGATACTACTAGTCCCTGTTGCTGCACTGCCCCCCTCGACTCAGTGACCTGTAGGGACAGCGCCTCCAACTGGCGGGTTATGGAAGTCATGGGATCCATGGAATTCAAATAATATTGGCCGATTATAATGTCACGGGAAACCTAGGTAGGCAAAAGCTAATAACCCGGGCTCCTGCGATTTCCCTCAGGCTAGGGAAACACTGACCCTGACCCAGAGTTTACACTGATGGTGTGCATGTCTGGGCCTCCATCCTCACCCTGTCTCCTGTTTCAACCCTAAGCTGAAACCAGCACCCACCACCCAGTGAGGAAACCACACACCAATACCCACAGTTAGTACAGACAAGGATAACGGAAAATATACACCACGCCGCAGTCACACAGGAATACACTATATGTGCACAGGGCAAAACAAATACAAATATAGGAAGGAGAAAATATGACAAAGGGAAATACACCACCAGATACGACACTCCTACTCCTAGACCACCACTCCAGACCGAGATAACCAAGCACAAGACAGAAGCTATAATCGGCCACGCCCAATGTTCAGCAGAACTATTTAAAGGCAGTGGGCGTGACCTAGCTTCCAATCCGAGTACCAGCTAAATTAACCCCGGACCAGCTAGATAAAATCTAGCCGACGCCACTGAGCGCATAGTGGACAAAAGCGGAATTACCGCTGTCTGTCGAACGCCCTAGTGTGAACAGCGTCCGACATGACAGTACCCCGCCTACTACGAGGGACCCCAGGGCCCTCACGACTAATAGGACCCGGCTTGTCCGGATGGCGGCATACTTACCAGCCGATCCGCATGAATGTCCGAGGCTGGTACCCAAGACCTCTCCTCAGGCCCATAACCACGCCAGTGTACCAAGTACTGTAAAGTGCGGCGCACTACACGAGAGTCAACCACCTTGGAGACTTCAAATTCCAAATTACCATCTACCAAGACTGGAGAAGGCATTGGCGTCGTGTCCACAAGACCCACCACTTTTTTTAGCAACAATCTGTGGAACACGTTGTGTATCTTATACACCGTAGGAAGCTCCAATCGGTAAGCTACTGGGTTAATGACAGCGGCGACCCTAAATGGACCAATAAACCTTGGACCCAATTTAAGGAATGGTATTTTGAGTCTTATGTTTTTTGTGGATAACCACACCCAGTCATCCACACTCAGGTCCGGACCTAGCACACGCCTACTGTCAGCCACACATTTGTACCTAGCAACCACGCTCAACAGGCGCTGTTTCACTCTTCTCCAGACTGATGACAGTTGTGCTCCTAACTGGTCTTCCTCCGGGAAGCCGGAAGAGCCCCCCTGACTCAAAGTACAAAATTGAGGATGGAGCCCGTAAACACAAAAAAACGGAGACTCCCCAGAAGATTCCTGGCAGTGATTATTTATGGCAAACTCAGCCAAAGGAAGGAACTTCGACCACACCTCCTGAATATCAGAAACAAAGCAGCGTAAGTATTGTTCCAAATTTTGGTTCATACGCTCGGTCTGACCATTTGACTGAGGATGAAACGCCGAAGAATGAGACAACTTGATCCCCAGCCGTGAGCAAAATGCTTTCCAAAATTTTGCCACAAACTGAGTACCCCTATCAGACACGATGTCAGACGGAACCCCATGAAGTCTGTGACCACCTCCTGCACAAACACCTGAGCCAGAGTCTTAGCGTTAGGCAACGAAGGCAAAGACACAAAGTGCGACATCTTTGAGAACCGATCAACAATCACCAAGATGTCCGGGTTCCCAGCAGAGGCAAGTCAGTGATAAAATCCATGGAGATCTCTGTCCATGGCTTACTAGGTACCTCGAGAGGAAGTAGTGTGCCAACAGGATGGGAGCGGGGCGTCTTAGCCCTAGCGCACGTGGTGCAAGCTGACACGTACGAGACCACGTCCTGTCGGATTTTGGGCCACCAAAACCGATGTGACACCAACTCCAAAGTACCCCTGGGTGGCCAGCCAGGACAGCATCATGATGCTCTGCCAAAACCTTTAAGAGGAGATGAAGTGGTACAAACAATTTGTTGATGGGAAGCTCAGGTGGTACCTCCTCCTGGGCCTCGGCAATCTCAGCCTCAACCTCGGTTGTGAGAGCCGAAACTACAACACCTTTTTGGAGGATGGGTACCATATCTTCCCGAGGTTCTCCCCCCGGAAAACACCTGGACAAAGCATCCGCTTTAGTGTTTTTAAACCCAGGTCGGTAAGTAACAACAAAGTTGAACCGTGTGAAAAACAATGCCCAGCGAGCCTGCCTGGGGGACAGACGCTTGGCAGACTCCAAATAAAGTAAATTCTTATGGTCAGTAATAACAGTAACCTGATGAACCGACCCCTCCCAAGAAGTGTCGCCATTCCTCAAAGGCCAACTTGATTGCCAACAACTCCCTGTTGCCGATATCGTAGTTACATTCGGCGGGCGACAGTTTCTTGGAGTAATAGGCGCATGGACGCAATTCGCCCAAGGATGAGCCTTGTGACAACACCGCACCCACACCAACCTCAGACGCATCGACTTCCACGACAAAGGGTTTCGATATGTCTGGCTGCACAAGAATAGGGGCCGAAACAAAACTGTTCTTAAGAAATTCAAATGCGCGTACAGCAGCCTCAGGCCAGACGGAGAGATTGGTACTTGTCTTAGTCATGTCAGTTAGCGGTTTAGCAATGGTAGAAAACCCTTTGATAAACTTCCTATAGTAGTTAGAAAACCCAAGGAATCGCTGAAGTGCTTTTAGGTTATCAGGCCGTTCCCAACGCAACACCGCTTGCACCTTAGCGGCGTCCATTTCAAACCCAGAAGCAGACACAATATAACCCAAGAAAGGCAACTCCTGAACCGAAAATACACATTTCTCAAGTTTTGCATAGAGCTTATTTTCTCTGAGAAGCTGTAACACCTGCCTGACATGCTCTAAATGAGTATCACGGTCACATGAATAAATGAGAATGTCATCTAGGTACACAATAATGAATTTCCCCAAAACATGCAAGAACACATCATTTATGAAATGTTGAAACACTGCAGGCGCATTTGTCAGCCCAAATGACATCACCAAATTTTCAAAATGACCCTCAGGAGTATTAAAAGCCGTCTTCCACTCATCACCTTGACGGACTCTTATGAGGTGGTACGCCCCCCTGAGGTCAAGCTTGGTAAACCACTTAGCACCTGCCACCTGGTTGAACAAATCTGGTATCATTGGCATAGGGTATGGATCACGAACCATAATCTGGTTTAACTCCCTAAAATCCAGACACGGGCGTAGTCCGCCATCTTTCTTCTTTACGAAGAAGAACCCCGCTGCCACAGGCGAGGACGAAGGCCTGATGTGCCCTTTGCTTAAACTTTCAGCAATGTAGTCCTTTAATGCTTGTCTCTCAGGACCGGAAATGTTAAACATCCTCGCTTTAGGCAATTTGGCCCCTGGTTTAAACCTGATAGTACAGTCATAGGGGCGATGTAGTGGCAATTCTGAGCAACCCTTCTCTGAGAACACATCCGCAAAATCCAGAAGTGACTCAGGAATGCTTGAAGTCACCGCGGACACACGTGACCAGGCAATTCTCCTGGCAGAATTTGCTCCACTGAATTATGTCCTGAGTAGTGTTGAGCATTCCGATACTGCAAGTATCGGGTATCGGCCGATACTTGCTGTATCGGAATTCCGATACCGAGATCCGATATTTTTGTGATATCGGGTATCGGTATCGAAACAACATTAATGTAAAAATGTGTAAAAGAGAGAATTAAAATAAAAAATATTGCTATACTCACCTCTCCGACGCAGCCTGCACCTTACCGAGGGAAGCGGCAGCGTTCTTTGTTTAAAATTCGCGCTTTTCTTTCCTTTACGTGAGTCCCGGCTTGTGATTGGTTGCGTGCCGCCCATGTGACCGGGACGCAACCAATCACAGCAAGCCGTGACGTAATTTCAGGTCCTTCAGGATTTTAAAATTACGTTCCGGCGTTGTGATTGGTTGCGTCGCAGTCACATGGGAGACGCAACCAATCACAGCAAGCCGTGACGTAATTTCAGGTCCTTAAGGATTTTAAAATTACGTCCCGGCTTTGTGATTGGTTGCGTCGCAGTCACATGGGAGACGCAACCAATCACAAGCCGTGACGTCACGGGAGGCTGGACACGCGCGCATTTTAAAATGGGCGCGTGTCCAGCCTCCCGTGACGTCCCGGCTTGTGATTGGTTGCGCCGCGATCAACCAATCACAAGCCGGGAGGCTGGACACGCGCCCATTTTAAAATTTTAAAATGCGCGCGTGTCCAGCCTCCCGCCTTGTGATTGGTTGACCGCGGCGCAACCAATCACAAGCCGGGACGTCACGGGAGGCTGGACACGCGCCCATTTTAAAAAGCGCGCGTGTCCAGCCTCCCGTGACGTCACGGCTTGTGATTGGTTAATGGCGGCCATGTTGCCGGGACGCGGACCAATCACAGCAAGCCGTGACGTAATTTCGTCACGGCTTGCTGTGATTGGTCCGCGTCCCGGCAACATGGCCGCCCTGACCAATCACAAGCCGGGACTTCACGTAACCAAGTAAAAGCGCGAATTTTAAACAAACAACGCTGCCGGTTCCCTCGCTGAGGTCCAGGCTGCGTCGGAGAGGTGAGTATAGCGATATTTTTTATTTTAATTCTTTCTTTTACACATTTATATGGATCCCAGGGCCTGAAGGAGAGTTTCCTCTCCTTCAGACCCTGGGAACCATCAGGAATACCGTCCGATACTTGAGTCCCATTGACTTGTATTGGTATCGGGTATCGGTATCGGATTGGATCCGATACTTTGCCGGTATCGGCCGATACTTTCTGATACCGATACTTTCAAGTATCGGACGGTATCGCTCAACACTAGTCCTGAGTAGTGTTGAGCATTCCGATACCGCAAGTATCGGGTATCGGCCGATACTTGCGGTATCGGAATTCCGATACCGAGTTCCGATACTTTTGTGGTATCGGGAATCGGTATCGGAACCATATTCATGTGTAAAATAAAGAATTAAAATAAAAAAATATGGATATACTCACCTCTCCGGCGGCCCCTGGATCTTACCGATGTAACCGGGAGCCTCCGTTCCTAAGAATGAGCACGTGAAGGGCCTTCGATGACGTTGTGGCTTCTGATTGGTCGTGTGACCGCTCATGTGACTGCTCACGCGACCAATCAGAAGCCGCGACGTCATCGAAGGTCCTTCACGGGCTCATTCTTAGGAACGGAGGCTCCCGGTTACAGCGGTAAGGTCCAGGGGCTGCCGGAGAGGTGAGTATATCCATATATATCCATATACTCACCTCTCCGGCGGCAGGGAGCATGCATTGAGAAACCACCATGGAGGATATGCATAAGCTCAGATTGGCCTCCTCCACACCCTCTGAGCTTAGAAGTTTTCCGCCGTTGCGTTTTTCTTAGACAGCAGAGGACAAATGACCAGTTTTACCACAGTAAAAACAGGCTCCCTGCTTCCTGAGCAAAGGGGCTCGATGCTTAACATGTGACACCCCTGCAATTTGCATAGGCTCCGTGGGCTCACCTGCAGCAACCTCACGTGAACCTAAGACCTCTCCCATAGGCGGCGTCTCATGCTCCCCCTGACGCAAACGACTCATAGTGGAATCTAGAGAAGCAGGAGTCTCGTACATCAGGAGGGCTTTTTTAACCCTTCCAGAAACCCCATGAATAAACTGACTCCGCAGTGCGGGATCATTCCATTGTGTGTCGACCAGAAAGAAGCAGGGCGCGTCCAAGGGTGAGTATATACCTAATAGGAATATACTCACCCTCGGACGCGCCCTGCTTCTTTCCGGCAGCCTTCCTTCCTAAGAATGAGCGCGTGAATGACCTTAGATGACGTCGCGGCTTGTCCATGTGACCGCTCGCGACCAATCACAAGCCGCGACATCACCGCAGGTCCTTCATGCGCTCATTCTTAGGAAGGAAGCCTGCCGGTTAGTACCAGGGCGCGTCCGAGGGTGAGTATATCAATATTTTTTATTTTGATTCTTTATTTTACACATTAATATGGATCCCAGGGCCTGAAGGAGAGTTTCCTCTCCTTCAGACCCTGGGAACCATAGTATCCCATTGCACTGCATTGGGTTTCGTGTTTCGGCCGACCCCGACTTTTTTATAGGATCGGCCGATTTCACTCGATTTCACTTTCTCAAAAGTCGGGTTTCGTGAAACCCGACCCGATCCTATAAAAATAAAAGTCGCTCAACCCTACTCTCCACAGAGTTAAATACAGCAGAATCAGATGGCAAAGAAAACGCCCATGCTTGGGGGTCCCCGTTTAATAATGACAACACCAGGCCCACACGCTGAGCCTCATTACCTGAGGAGATCGGGCACATACGGAAATATCATTTGCAAGCTTCACGAAAAGTAACAAATTTATTGTGTTCCCCAGCAAACCTTTCAGGTAAAGGAAATTTAGGCTCAGCAACTCTACCTGTCACTTCAGCTTGCACATTAGATACTACTAGTCCCTGTTGCTGCACTGCCCCCCTCAACTCAGTGACCTGTAGGGACAGCGCCTCCAACTGGCGGGTTATGGAAGTCATGGGATCCATGGAATTCAAATAATATTGGCCGATTATAATGTCACGGGAAACCTAGGTAGGCAAAAGCTAATAACCCGGGCTCCTGCGATTTCCCTCAGGCTAGGAAAACCCTGACTGACCCTCTCCCAGAGTTTACACTGATGGTGTGCATGTCTGGGCCTCCATCCTCACCCTGTCTCCTGTTTCAACCCTAAGCTGAAACCACCATCCACCACCCAGTGAGGAAACCACACACCAATACCCACAGTTAGTACAGACAAGGATAACGGAAAATATACACCACGCCGCAGTCACACAGGAATACACTATATGTGCACAGGGCAAAACAAATACAAATATAGGAAGGAGAAAATATGACAAAGGGAAATACACCACCAGATACGACACTCCTACTCCTAGACCACCACTCCAGACCGAGATAACCAAGCACAAGACAGAAGCTATAATCGGCCATGCCCAATGTTCAGCAGAACTATTTAAAGGCAGTGGGCGTGACCTAGCTTCCAATCCGAGTACCAGCTAAATTAACCCCGGAGCAGCTGGATAAAATCTAGCCGACGCCACTGAGCGCATAGTGGACAAAAGCGGAATTACCGCTGTCTGTCGAACGCCCTAGTGTGAACAGCGTCCGACATGACATAATCATGGTCTGAAACTCAAGTCCAAGAGTTTATTTTTATACCTCTGAAGGTATAGTCACATGATGGTATAATTGGCTCGACTGAAAAGATCATTAAAAGCTCATTTAAACGACAGCTGCACAGAAATGAAATTTTACATGCAGAGATCAAAAAAAGGAATGTAAAATAGAGAGCAAAATTAATATTGCAGAATTAAATCTTGTCCTTGGTTAAGACCATATGGTACTTGTGTTTTTAGTGACAATATCCAGTAATATATAATAGCCACGACTATATATAGCGATGTGTTCCAGAATGAATGGAATCAAATACTCAGTCAATGCACAATGAAGGTTATACAACTTATTATTAAATATGAAGAACAAGAATTAGCAAATACTAAAGAAGATATTAAAACTCTACAACAATCCTTGGAGAAATACACACAATCAAAAGATTTCATTTGTTATAATGAGAGATTAACCCCTTCACCCCCAAGGGTGGTTTGCACGTTAATGACCAGGCCAATTTTTACAATTCTGACCACTGTCCATTTATGAGGTTATAACTCTGGAACGCTTCAACGGATCCCGGTAATTCTGACACTGTTTTCTCGTGACATATTGTACTTCATGATAGTGGTAAAATTTCTTTGATATTACCTGCGTTTATTTGTGAAAAAAATGGAAATTTGGCTAAAATTGTGAAAATTTTGCAATTTTCCAAATTTGAATTTTTATGCAATTAAATCACAGTGATATGTCACACAAAATACTTAATAAGTAACATTTCCCACATGTCTACTTTACATCAGCACAATTTTGGAACCAAAATTTTTTTTGTTAGGGAGTTATAAGGGTTAAAATTTGACCAGCAATTTCTCATTTTTACAACACCATTTTTTTTTTAGGGACCACATCTCATTTGAAGTCATTTTGAGGGGTCTATATGATAGAAAAGTGTGACACCATTCTAAAAACTGCACCCCTCAAGGTGCTCAAAACCACATTCAAGAAGATTATTAACCCTTCAGGTGTTCCACAGGAATTTTTGGAATGTTTAAATAAAAATGAACATTTAACTTTTTTTCACACAAAATTTAATTCAGCTCCAATTTGTTTTATTTTACCAAGGGTAACAGGAGAAAATGGACCCCAAAAGATGTTGTACAATTTGTCCTGAGTACGCCGATACCCCATATGTGGGGGTAAACCACTGTTTGGGCGCATGACAGAGCTCGGAAGCGAAGGAGCGCCATTTTACTTTTCAATGCAATATTGACTGGAATTGAGATGGGACGCAATGTTGCGTTTGGAGAGCCCCTGATGTGCCTAAACATTGAAACCCCCACAAGTGACACCATTTTGGAAAGTAGACCCCCTAAGGAGCTTATCTAGAGGTGTGGTGAGCACGTTGACTCACCAAGTGCTTCACAGAAGTTTATAATGCAGAACCGTAAAAATAAAAAATCATATTTTTTCACAAAAATTATCTTTTCACCCCCAATTTTTTATTTTCCCAAGGGTAAAAGAAGAAGTTGGACCCCAAAAGTTGTTGTACAATTTGTCCTGAGTACACTGATACCCCACATGTGGGGGTAAACCACTGTTTGGGTGCATGGGAGAGCTCGGAAGGGAAGGAGCGCCGTTTGACTTTTCAATGCAAAATTGACAGGAATTGAGATGGGACGCCATGTTGCGTTTGGAGAGCAACTAATGTGCCTAAACATTGAAACCCCCCACAAGTGACACCATTTTGGAAAGTAGACCCCCTAAGGAACTTATCTAGAGGTGTGGTGAGCACTTTGACCCACCAAGTGCTTCACAGAAGTTTATAATGCAGAACCATAAAAATAAAATGAAAATTTTTTCCCACAAAAATTATTTTTTAGCCCCCAGTTTTGTATTTTCCCAAGGGTAACAGGAGAAATTTGACCCCAAAAGTTGTTGTCCAATTTGTCCTGAGTACGCTGATAACCCATATGTGGGGGGGAACCACTGTTTGGGCGCATGGGAGGGCTCGGAAGGGATGGAGCACCATTTGGAATGCAGACTTAGATGGAATGGTCTGCAGGCATCACATTGCGTTTGCAGAGCCCCTAATGTACCTAAACAGTAAAAAAAAAACACAAGTGACACCATTTTGGAAAGTAGACCCCCTATGGAACTCATCTAGATGTGTTGTGAGAGCTTTGAACCCCCAAGTGTTTCACTACAGTTTATAACGCAGAGCCGTGCAAATAAAAAATATTTTTTTTTCCACAAAAATTATTTTTTAGCCCCCAGTTTTGTATTTTTCCAAGGGTAACAGGAGAAATTGGACCCCAAAAGTTGTTCTCCAATGTGTTCCGAGTACGCTGATACCCCATATGTTGAAGTAAACCCCTGTTTGGGCGCACGGGAGAGCTCGGAAGGGAAGGAGCACTGTTTTACGTTTTCAACGCAGAATTGGCTGAAATTGAGATCGGACGCCATGTCGCGTTTGGAGAGCCCCTGATGTGCCTAAACAGTGGAAATCCCCCAATTATAACTGAAACCCTAATCCAAACACACCCCTAACCCTAATCCCAACTGTAACCCTAACCACACCTCTAACCCAGACACACCCCTAACCCTAATCCCAACCCTTTCCCAACCGTAAATGTAATCCAAACCCTAACCCTAACTTTAGCCCCAACCCTAACCCTAGCACTAACCCTAGCCCTAACCCTAGCCCTAACCCTAGCCCCAACCCTAACCCTAGCCCTAGCCCTAACCCTAGCCCTAACCCTAGCCCTAACCCTAGCCCTAACCCTAGCCCTAACTCTAGCCCTAACCCTAGCCCTAACCCTAGCCCTAACCCTAGCCCTAATGGGAAAATGGAAATAAATACATTTTTAAAATTTTTTAATTTTTCCCTAATTAAGCGGGTGATGAAGGGGGGTTTGATTTACTTTTATAGCACTTTTTTTTAGCGGATTTTTATGATTGGCAGCCATCACACACTGAAAGACGCTTTTTATTGCAAAAAATATTTTTTGCGTTACCACATTTTGAGAGCTATAATTTTTCATGTGAGGTCTTGTTTTTTGCGGGACGAGTTGATGTTTTTATTGGTTACAATGCTCAGGCACGAGAGCTTTTTTGATTACTTTTTATTCCGATTTTTGTGAGGCAGAATGACCAAAAACCAGCTATTCATGAATTTCTTTTGGGGGAGGCGTTTATACCGTTCCGCGTTTGGTAAAATTGATAAAGCAGTTTTATTCTTCGGGTCAGTACGATTACAGCGATACCTCATTTATATCATTTTTTTATGTTTTGGCGCTTTTATACGATAAAAACTATTTTATAGAAAAAATAATTATTTTGGCATCGCTTTATTCTGAGGACTATAACTTTTTTATTTTTTTGCTGATGATGATGCTGTATGGTGGCTCGTTTTTTGCGGGACAAGATGATGTTTGCAGCGGTACCATGGTTATTTATATCCGTCTTTTTGATCGCGTGTTATTCCACTTTTTGTTTGGCAGTATGAGAATAAAGCGTTGTTTTTTGCCTCGGTTTTTTTGTTGTTTTTTTTTACGGTGTTCACTGAAGGGGTTAACTAGTGATACAGTTTTATAGGTGGGGTCGTTACAGACGCGGCGATACTAAATATGCGTACTTTTATTGTTTGATTTTTTTTAATTTAGATATACTGTAGAAATGTATTTATGGGAATAATATATATATTTTTTTCTTTATTTAGGAATTTTTTTTTTCTTTTTTTTTTACACATGTGGAAATTTTTTTTTTTACTTTTTTACTTTGTCCCGGGGGGAACATCACAGATCGATGATCTGACAGTTTGCACAGCACTCTGTCAGATCACCGATCTGACATACACCCGTGCAGGCTTACCAGCGCCTGCACGGCACCCGGAAGTAATCCCTGCAGGACCCGGATGCAGCCCCACGGCCATTTTGGATCCGGGGCCTGCAGGGATAGGAGGTAAGAGACCCTCGCAGCAATGCGATCACATCGCGTTGCTCCGGGGGTCTCAGGGAAGCCCGCAGGGAGCCCCCTCCCTGCGCGATGCTTCCCTGTACCGCCGGCACACCACGATCATGTTTAATCGCGGTGTGCCGGGGGTTAATGTGCCGGGGGCGGTCTGTGACCGCTCCTGGCACATAGTGCCGGATGTCAGCTGCGATAGGCAGCTGACACCCGACCGCGATCGGCCGCGCTCCCCCCGTGATCTCAAATGAGATACTGCCTCGAATAAGGTCTATGCCACAGTCCATTCTGAAAAAAAACACTATGAAAAAACACAAGAATAAACATAGTAAAGTTAGTTTAAAAAAATATGAACTATTTTTTAGACACATCTTTTGCCACTATCACAGATGATTACTCCAATTCTTCATTGGGTTCAACTAATGACATGCAACCTCCACAACATCAGAGACATAATATCCCATATCCATAGGGAGCAATTCCAAAAAACAGAAGAAACATGCAGGCAGAAAACACAGGAACAAATTGATATCTAGCACGCAACAAGAACTGTCGTTAGATATACCTATCTGGAATTTATTCAGTTAAATCATTTCAGAACAGCAAAGTTCCTTATTAAGCAAAGGCTTAGGATTTTCACCAACTTATGAATTTGATATCTTTAAGACAATTTTAGATGTCAACAAACTGGGATGAAACCCCATAGTAAAATGTAATTTTCTTAATCAAGAACTAAAAAATAAAACATTGACCCCATGGTAAACAAGAAGCAAGAACCTAATCTCATTAAATCTTTTGGAGAACAAAGAATGTGTCACGCACAGGGTGGGAAGACTAAATGCAACATGAGGGGAAGAGGGCAAGGAAGCCCAAATGCAAGGGAAAGGGGGATCTAATAGCTCCCTGCTTCCCCTCCCCTACCATTCCTATGTTTGTTCCACTCCAATGGACGGCAAGGAACCTAAGTGCTGTATATTCCTAGAGCTAGGCCCTGAATAGGTAAGGGGAGGATAAGCACTAGTCAGTCCCCACTGTACACTAAACAGAATAAGGAAGACAAACAGGGGGGTAGCAACTTATCTTGAGCAGACTCAGAGAGGTAACACCAAACGTCCCCCAACAGCACCAAAGAGTTAGCCAACTGCTATTGCTTCAATCCTTCACAAGGGAAAATGTGAGTATCACCAGTAACTCCCTGAAGCAGACTGGGCGTCTATTAACACCCAGGTCCAGGTGTGTCAATTAGAATTGGAGGGAGGTTGCTACTGGGTTCAAAAGTCAGAAGGATTAAGAAGGCGTCTGGAAATACCAAACACAGAGACCTTCTGCAGCCAGATGCAGAGCGACTGCCTGTAGCATGTGACACACCCGTAGCAGAATTCTCCATTCTATAAGTGGCCTCCGAACACTCAGGACTAGGCTTCTCAGGATAAGAGGTGTGAAATTAATGAACCAGCCTGGGGTATTCACCTGGATTCTGAAACTGACCCAACTTCCAGGAAGGAACCCTCAACTTGATATTCCTGGTAGCCAACCACACAAAGTCATTCACATTCAGGTCCGGACCTGGCAAGCGTTTTCTGTCAGCCATACGTTTGTACCTGTCTCCCATGATCTTCAAATTACTCAGAACCCCCACCACACCAAAGAGAGCGACAAAGCAAAACGTTCCTCCTCAGGAACTCCTGAAGCCCCTCTCCCGCTAAAAATACCAAACTGTGGCTGGTAACCGTATGCACCAAAGAACAGAGACCTGCCGGTATACTCCTGACGATGACTATTAGCCCCTTCCTGACATGTGCTGTACTAGTACTGCTCTGCAGGAACTGCGTTCCCGCAAACCGCAGTGCAAGTATGGTGCACCGATCATGCGGCCTCATGCTGTGTGCCGCGGCGATCGGGTGTGCGTGTCAGCTCTGACATCCCACAGCAATGGCCACGATCGGTGCTAGCCTGTCAGATGCTGATGTGATCAGCGATCTGATGCTATACAGTGATGTCCTAGGGTTGGGTGTGCGTGTCAGCTCTGACATCCCACAACAATGGCCACGATCGGTGCTAGCCTGTCAGATGCTGATGTGATCAGCGATCTGATGCTATACAGTGATGTCCCAGGGTGAGACAATGTAAAAAAGTTTTTTTTTTTAATTATTAAAAAGTGTAAAAATATTTTAAAAAAATACCCAAATAAATAACAAAAAAATAAATATTTTTCCGATAAATACATTTTTTTATGAAAAAAACCCATAAAAGTAGACATATTTGGAATCGCCGTGTCTGTAATGACTCGCTCTATAAAACTGTCTCACCAGTTAACCCTTTCAGTGAACACCGTAAAAAAAAAAACAGGCAAAAAACAATGCTTTATCATCATACTGCCGAACAAAAAGTGCAATAAAACGCAATCAAAAAGACGAATATAAATAAAAATTCGCCCGCTGAAAACTACATATTTTCTTCCAAAAAAACAAGACATCATACAGCTCCATCAGCAGAAAAATAAAAAAGTTATAGCTCTCAGAATAAAGTGGTGCAAAAATAATTATTTTTTCTATAAAATATTTTTTATTGTGTAAAAGCGCCAAAACCTAAAAAAAATATTAATTGGGTATTGTTGTAATTGTACTAACCTGAAGAATAAAGCTGCCTTACCAATTTTATCACAAGTAGAAACGTATAAAATAACAAAAGCAATTCCTAAATTGCTGTTTTTTGTTCATTTTGTCTCCAAAAAATTGAAATAGAAAGTTATCAAAAATGTCATGTGCTCAAAAATGGTACCAATACAAACGTCAGCTTGTCCCGCAAAGAAAAGCCACAGCATGACTCTGGGCCAAAATATGGAAAAACTAGTTGGAGCGCCCCCAGACGCAGGGCCGCGGGGTACTCGGTACCGGGCCTCTCTGTCTCGGTCCTGGGGTTGTCACGATGGCTAGGCTCGGTCCGTGACTCTGCTAAGGGGCATCCAATGAGAGGTGTGATGCTGGCGCGTGGTGCGAGGTGCGATGAATAACGAGGACACAGGGTTGCCGTCTCTTTACCTCTTTACTGAAGGCTTCAGGATCCGCAATCCAGAGCACTACTAACAGGGCTGGCTGAGACCGGCCGGTCCGAAGGCACATCCAGAGTTCCCTTTGTAGGTGGAAATCAGTGCCTACCTTCTAGCGCCTGTGTGTTGTAGTACCTCCCTGCTGAGCACCACAGGATAGTCCTCACAACTGTTGTGTCTATTTCTGGTGTTCTTTCTCACAACTCGTTTCTGTTCTGATGTTCTTTCTCCGTCCCCAGATGATATGGCTAGGACGCACCCGTATGACGGGTAGGCCTGGAGTTCTTCCGGGACCCTAGAGTCGCCCCTCTCCCACAATTGCCTCCTATGTCTGCTTAGGTGATTTAGGTTAGACAGCCAACCTATAATTAACTTTCCTGCCGCTGTTTGAAGTAATGCTTGGAGCCCAATACTTCCTCGGCGTTCCGGCCACCGGCTACGCGCCTCAGTAGGATGTTGCCTCAATCTTTCGGCACGACTCCTACTGGCTTTATCTCCTTAATGCTGCGATCTCGTTTCTCACTTCTCCACAATAAACTTCGCTTCGTGTCCTTTCTTGGGATGCCGCCGCAAGGTGTGCAGGCGCGGTTCCGTAACGTTCTGTCCTTTTCACTAGGCCGCTGCCAGGATCCCACCCCTGACAGAGACCCCCCTGAATCTTTCCCCGCAACACCCTCTGCCTGGTTGTTGCCTGGTTCCAACCCAGTCAGCTTCTCACTAACTTTCTGTCTGACACCCAGTTTTACCAGATTGTGAGGAGTGGCCTAATACATAGAACCCTTTGCTCCCCCTGGTGGCCAGAGTGTGAGGTGTAATGTGTGACTGTGATACCTGGTCAGGTGAACTCCTTAGGTGCCATCAGACGTACCATCACTCCCATTAGCGGCGGAGCAACAGTACTGCAACGACCAGGACTCTGGGGCGCTGCACTCCCCCGGTTAAATCCAGTACTCAAGACTGGGAAGAAAACAACAATACATGTCAGCAAAAGACATACAAATTTTTGAAATGCAATGAACAAGTAAATATAACAGTGCTTCCCTTTATGGGAGGTGAGGACTCTTGAACGTTACAAACAAAATATGGTTAAATATTTTAAATAACACACTATAAATAACTTCTATTACCCAGCCGGGTATTCTACTAAGTGCAAATTCTGAATAATAATTTAACTTTGCCTTTAAGGACGTATAAGCTGAACCCACTAAAGGCTTACTATAAAACTTCTAAAATATAAATTAACTTTTTCTTTATTTTTCTCTTCTAAGTGCAATACTCTTCTTTTTACTCTCTGATTGTTCATATGCAGGACCGCCTGTCTATCTGCCCAGGCCTACTGCCTCTTTTCTTAGTACAGGATCACTGAGCCATCTCTCTATGGCTCCTAGGAGGACTCACTCACTAACCCCTACGAGTCTACTTCCTGTCCTCAATCTCTAGCAACATTATCAAACATTTTCTATAACTACCTAACTAACTACATACTACTTCTATGTAAAACATTATTACCATCTACTTTCTTTAAGGCAACATTATACTTTAAGTGCAACTAGTGAACCTTCCCTTTAAGAGGGAACCAATTCTCTTTGAGGTAGCGCAACTTCTCAAGTCGCAAGTCCGTTTACAGCAGGAACTCCTGTACTGTTTCCAGGAACAGTTTCTTCGAAAAGAGTTCCTTTTCTTGTAAAACCAGTAGGGGGCTGTTGTGAACTCTGTTTTCGGGCTCCCTCTTGTGGTCACTGGTGGTATTGTGTGACTTTTGCTTTGGGCTCCCCCTGGTGGCTTTGTTTGTTATCCTGCTGGTCTCTGGCTATCAGCTGGTTCGTTATCCTCTGGGAGGTTCCTATATAGCTCTGTTTTACTTCCACTTGTGGCCGGCTGTCGATGTTATCAGTGCTACTCAGATTCCTTCTGACTACCTTGCTCCCAGTCCATCCAGGATAAGCTAAGTTTTGTTTGCTCATTTTTTGATCAGCAGTGTTTATCATGTTTTCTGTTTCAGCTTGCTAAAATGTAATTCCCTCGCTTGCTGGTTGCTCTAGTGGGCTGAGTTTCTCCCCACACACCGTTAGTTGGTGTCTGGGTTCTTGAAATCTCAGGATGGATATTTTGTAAGGGTTTTTTATTGATCGCATAGACCCCTGCTCTATTTTCTGCTTTCTAGTACTAGTGGGCCTCTTTTGCTGAATCTGATTTCATCCCTATGTATGTGCCTTCTTCTTACTTCACCGTTAATATTTGTTGGGGGCTTCTATATCTTTGGAGATTATTTCTCTGGAGGCAAGCGAGGTCTTTCTTTCTCTTTAGGGGTAGCTAGTTCCTCAGGCTGGCTCGAGACGTCCAGGAATTTTTTAGGCACGTTCACCGGCTACCTCTAGTTATTTTGGATAGGTTCAGATTTGCGATCAGTTCAGTTACCATCTCCCTAGAGCTCGTCCTTAGTTTAATCACTTGCTGATCTATTTGTGATCCTCCGCCACTAGGGATCATAATAGTACAGCCGGCCAGTAAAGTGTTAATTGCATGGCAGAAGCAGGAGAAAAGAAGCCTTGAGAAATTTTTTATTTATTTTATTTTTTTTTTGTTGTTGCCGTGTGTCTAGCTGCTGTGGCTAGCTTCTCTCCTCCTCTTAATCTTGGTGTGGCTCTGAGTTCAGCTGCTGACATGGATGTCCAGAGCTTGGCTTCCAGTCTGGATCATCTTGCTGCTAGGATTCAAAGTATTCAGGATTTTGTTGTTCACAGTCCTATGTCATAGCCTAGAATACCTATTCCGGAGTTGTTTTCTGGAGATAGATCTAGGTTCCTGAATTTTAGGAACAATTGTAAGTTGTTTCTTTCTTTGAAACCTCGTTCCTCTGGTGATACCGTTCAGCAAGTTAAGATTATCATTTCCTTTTTGCGTGGTGACCCCCAAGATTGGGCCTTCGCATTGGCGCCAGGGGATCCTGCATTGCTTAGTGTAGATGCGTTTTTTCTAGCCCTTGGATTGCTCTATGAGGAACCTAATCTTGAGAACCAGGCTGAAAAAACGTTATTGGCCCTCTCGCAGGGGCAAGATGAAGCAGAGGTGTACTGCCAGAAATTTCGGAAATGGTTGGTGCTTACTCAGTGGAATGAGTGTGCCCTGGCTGCAAATTTCAGAGAAGGTCTTTCTGAAGCCATTAAGAATGTCATGGTGGGGTTCCCTACGCCTGCAGGTCTGAATGAGTCAATGACTCTAGCCATTCAGATTGATCGGCATTTGCGGGAGCGCAAACCTGTGCACCATTTGGCGGTGTCTTCTGAACAGACACCTGAATCTATGCAATGTGACAGAATTCTGACCAGAAGTGAACGGCAAAATTATAGACGGCAAAATGGGTTGTGCTTTTACTGTGGTGACTCAGCTCATGTTATCTCAGCATGCTCTAAGCGCAAAAAAAAGGTTGATAAATCTGTCACCATTGGTACTTTACAGCCTAAGTTCATTTTGTCTGTTACCCTGATTTGTTCCCTGTCATCTTGGTCATTTGCCAGGCGCTGTGGTTTTCATTTGGAGCCTTTAAAATTCCCTATTCCACTAAGGGGAATTGATTCTACACCATTGGCTACGAATAGACCTCAGTACTGGACACAAGTGACCATGTGCATGACTCCTGTTCATCGGGAGGTGATTCGCTTTCTTGTACTGCATAATTTGCATGATGTCGTCGTGTTGGGTCTACCATGGTTGCAGACTCATAATCCAGTCCTGGATTGGAAAGCTATGTCGGTGTCAAGTTGGGGTTGTCAGGGAATTCATGGTGACGCTCCTGTGGTGTCAATTGCTTCGTCCACTCCTTCTGAAGTCCCTACGTTTTTGTCAGACTACCAGGATGTATTTGAGGAGCCCAAACTCAATTCTCTACCTCCTCATAGGGACTGTGATTGTGCTATAAATTTGATTCCTGGTAGTAAGTTTCCTAAGGGACGACTTTTCAATTTATCTGTGCCGGAGCATGCTGCCATGCGGAGTTATATAAAGGAGTCTTTAGAGAAGGGACATATTCGCCCGTCCTCATCCCCTCTTGGTGCAGGATTCTTTTTTGTGGCTAAAAAGGATGGTTCCCTGAGACCCTGTATTGATTATCGCCTTTTGAATAAAATCACGGTCAAATTTCAGTATCCTTTGCCATTGTTAACTGATTTGTTTGCTCGCATTAGGGGGTCTAGTTGGTTCACCAAGATAGATCTTCGTGGTGCGTATAACCTTGTGCGTATAAAACAGGGTGATGAATGGAAAACTGCATTTAATACGCCTGAAGGCCATTTTGAGTACTTGGTGATGCCTTTTGGACTTTCTATTGCTCCTTCAGTCTTTCAGTCCTTTATGCATGACATCTTCCGTGAATATCTGGATAAGTTTATGATTGTGTATCTGGATGATATTCTGTTTTTTTTGGATGATTGGGAGTCTCATGTTAAGCAGGTCAGGATGGTCTTTCAGGTCCTACGTGACAATGCTTTATTTGTGAAGGGCTCAAAATGTCTTTTTGGAGTCCAGAAGATTTCTTTTTTGGGTTTCATTTTTTCTCCTTCTACTATTGAGATGGACCCAGTCAAGGTTCAGGCTGTTCATGACTGGACGCAGCCTACATCTGTTAAGAGTCTTGAGAAGTTCTTGGGTTTTGCTAATTTTTACCGTCGCTTCATAGCTAATTTTTCTGGCGTTAAGCCTTTGACGGATTTGACCAAGAAGGGTTCTGATGTGACTAATTGGTCTTCTGCGGCTGTGGAGGCCTTTCGGGAGCTGAAGCGTCGGTTTTCTTCGGCTCCGGTCTTATGTCAGCCAGATGTCTCACTTCCCTTCCAGGTGGAGGTTGATGCTTCCGAGATTGGAGCGGGGGCTGTTTTGTCGCAGAGAAGCCCCGATGGCTCTGTGATGAAGCCATGTGCTTTCTTTTCAAGAAAGTTTTCGCCTGCCGAGCGGAATTATGATGTCGGTAATCGGGAGCTGTTGGCTATGAAGTGGGCATTTGAGGAGTGGCGACTGTTGTGAATCTGCTTTTGGGCTCCTTCTGGTGGTGGCTAGTGGTACTGGTGACTCGGGTGTGTTTTCTTTCTCAGTTCACCTGTTTTCATCAGTAGTGGGGAGTTCCTATTTAATCCTGCTCTTCAGTCATTGCCTTGCCGGCCATCAATGTAACCAGAGCCTTTCTGTTGCATGTTCCTGCTCCTAGACTACTGATCAGCTAAGTTGGACTCTTAGTCCTAAGTTTGTTTGCATTTTTGTTCCAGTTTACAGTTAAGTCATTCTCTGTAGCTGGAAGCTCTTGTGGGCTGAAATTACCACTCCGGTGTCATGAGTTGACACATGAGTTTTAAAGTAATTTCAGGATGGTATTTTAAAAGGGTTTTCAGCTGACCGTGCAGTTCCCTTTTGTATCTTTCTACTATCTAGTAAGCGGACCTCGCTTTGCTGAACCTACCTTCATACTGCGTATGTCTTTTCCTCTGAACTCACCGTCAATATATGTGGGGGGCTTCTGTCTCCTTTTTGGGGGAATTTCCCTAGAGGTAAGCCAGGTCTGTTTTTTCCTCTACTAGGGTAAGTTAGTTCTCCGGCTGGCGAGAGACGTCTAGGGATAAAACGTAGGCACGCCCCCCGGCCACTATTAGTTGTGTGGTAGGTTTAGCTCACGGTCAGCTCGAGATTCCATCACCCAAGAGCTCGTTCGTTATTTATGTGTCCTGACGTTCCCCTGCCATTGGGAACCATGACAGTATGGCCGGCCAAGTGTTAAAACTGTTGGCAGAAGAAAGGAGAGAAAAAGAAGTCTGCAAATTTTTTTTTTTTTTTGTTTCCTTGGTGCTTGCTCTATAGTTGAATCAGTTGCATTTCAGCTCTAATTGCAGTCTTTGTCTCCCTCTCCTTCTAACCCTTGAATGGCTCTGATCTCACCTGTTTAAAATGGATCCTCAGAGTTTGGCTACAGGTTTGAATAATCTTGCCACTAAAGTTCAAAATTTACAGGATTTTGTTATACATGCTCCTATATCTGAACCTAGAATTCCTATACCAGAGTTTTTCTCCGGAGATAGATCTCGTTTTCTGAATTTCAAATATAATTGTAAATTATTTCTTTCTCTGAGACCTCGCTCCGCTGGAGATCCCGCACAGCAGGTTAAGATTGTAATTTCCTTGCTCCGAGGTGACCCTCAAGATTGGGCATTTGCATTGGCACCAGGGGATCCTGCGTTGCTCAATGTGGATGCGTTTTTTCTGGCTTTGGGGTTGCTTTATGAGGAACCTAATTTAGAGATTCAGGCTGAAAAAGCCTTGATGGCCCTATCTCAAGGGCAAGATGAAGCTGAAATATACTGCCAAAAATTTCGTAAATGGTCTGTGCTTACTCAGTGGAATGAGTGCGCTTTGGCGGCGAATTTCAGAGAGGGTCTCTCTGATGCCATTAAGGATGTTATGGTGGGGTTCCCTGCGCCTACAGGTCTGAATGAGTCCATGACAATGGCTATTCAGATTGATCGGCATTTGCGGGAGCGTAAACCTGTGCACCATTTGGCGGTGTCTTCTGAGAAGGCGCCAGAGAATATGCAATGTGATAGAATTCTGTCCAGAAGCGAACGGCAGAATTTTAGGCGAAAAAATGGGTTGTGCTTCTATTGTGGTGATTCAACTCATGTTATATCAGCATGCTCTAGACGCACAAAGAAGGTTGATAAGTCTGTTTCAATTGGCACTTTACAGTCTAAGTTTATTCTATCTGTGACCTTGATTTGTTCATTATCGTCAATTACCGCGGACGCCTATGTCGACTCTGGCGCCGCTTTGAGTCTTATGGATTGGTCCTTTGCCAGGCGCTGTGGGTTTAATCTAGAGCCTCTGGAAGTCCTTATACCTCTGAAGGGTATTGATTCTACGCCATTGGCTAGTAATAAACCACAATACTGGACACAAGTGACTATGCGTATGACTCCAGACCATCAGGAGGTGATTCGCTTCCTTGTGTTGTACAATCTACATGATGTTTTGGTGCTCGGATTGCCATGGTTACAATCTCATAACCCAGTCCTTGACTGGAAAGCAATGTCTGTGTTAAGCTGAGGATGTCAGGGGGCTCATGGGGACGTACCTTTGGTTTCCATTTCATCATCTATTCCCTCTGAGATTCCGGCATTTTTGTCTGATTATCGTGATGTTTTTGAGGAGCCTAAGCTTGGTTCACTCCCTCCTCACAGAGATTGCGATTGTACCATAGATCTGATTCCAGGCAGTAAATTTCCAAAGGGTCGTTTGTTTAATTTATCCGTACCTGAACATGTTGCTATGCGAGAGTATATTAAGGAGTCCCTGGAAAAGGGACATATTCGTCCTTCTTCATCTCCCTTAGGAGCCGGTTTTTTCTTTGTATCTAAAAAAGATGGCTCTTTGAGGCCGTGTATTGATTATCGACTCTTGAATAAAATTACAGTCAAATATCAGTATCCTTTGCCACTGCTGACTGATTTGTTTGCTCGAATAAAGGGGGCTAAGTGGTTCTCTAAGATTGATCTTCGTGGGGCGTATAATTTGGTGCGAATTAAGCAGGGGGATGAGTGGAAAACCGCATTTAATACGCCCGAGGGCCATTTTGAGTATTTAGTAATGCCTTTTGGTCTTTCAAATGCCCCTTCAGTCTTTCAGTCCTTTATGCATAACATTTTCCGTGAATATTTGGATAAATTTATGATTGTGTATCTGGATGATATTTTGATTTTTTCGGATGACTGGGACTCTCATGTCCAACAAGTCAGGAGGGTTTTTCAGGTTTTGCGGGCTAATTCCTTGTGTGTGAAGGGTTCTAAGTGTATTTTTGGGGTTCAAAAGATTTCTTTTTTGGGGTACATTTTTTCCCCTTCTTCCATTGAGATGGATCCTGTCAAGGTTCGGGCTATTTGTGATTGGACGCAACCTACTTCTCTTAAGAGCCTTCAGAAATTCTTGGGCTTTGCTAATTTTTATCGTCGATTTATAACTGGTTTTTCGGATGTTGCTAAACCTTTGACTGATTTGACTAAAAAGGGTGCTGATGTTGCTGATTGGTCCCCTGCTGCTGTGGAGGCCTTTCGGGAGCTTAAGCGCCGCTTTTCTTCTGCCCCTGTGTTGCGTCAGCCTGATGTTGCTCTTCCTTTTCAGGTTGAGGTCGACGCTTCCGAGATTGGAGCTGGGGCGGTTTTGTCGCAGAAAAGTTCCGACTGCTCCGTGATGAGACCTTGTGCGTTCTTTTTTCGAAAATTTTCGCCGGCCGAGCGAAACTATGATATTGGTAATCGGGAGCTTTTGGCTATGAAGTGGGCTTTTGAGGAGTGGCGTCATTGGCTGGAGGGGGCTAGACATCAGGTGGTGGTATTGACCGAACACAAGAATCTGATTTATCTTGAGTCTGCCAAGCGCCTGAATCCTAGACAGGCGCGTTGGTCGTTGTTTTTCTCTCGGTTTAATTTTGTGGTCTCATACCTACCAGGTTCTAAAAATGTGAAGGCAGATGCCCTTTCTAGGAGTTTTGAGCCTGATTCCCCTGGTGATTCTGAACCTACAGGTATCCTTAAGGATGGGGTGATATTATCTGCTGTTTCCCCAGACCTGCGACGGGCTTTGCAGGAGTTTCAGGCGGATAGACCTGATCGTTGCCCGCCTGGTAGACTGTTTGTTCCTGATGATTGGACCAGTAGAGTCATCTCGGAGGTTCATTCTTCTGCGTTGGCAGGTCATCCTGGAATCTTTGGCACTAGGGATTTGGTGGCTAGGTCCTTCTGGTGTCCTTCCCTGTCTCGAGACGTACGAGTTTTTGTGCAGTCTTGTGATGTTTGTGCTTGGGCCAAGCCTTGTTGTTCTCGGGCTAGCGGATTGTTGTTATCCTTGCCTATTCCGAAGAGGCCTTGGACTCACATCTCTATGGATTTTATTTCTGATTTCCCTGCTTCTCAGAAAATGTCTGTCATCTGGGTGGTGTGTGACCGTTTTTCAAAGATGGTTCATTTGGTACCCTTGCCGAAGTTGCCTTCCTCATCCGAATTGGTTCCTCTGTTTTTTCAAAATGTGGTTCGCTTGCATGGTATTCCGGAAAATATCGTTTCTGACAGGGGGACCCAGTTCGTGTCTAGATTTTGGCGGGCATTCTGTGCTAGGATGGGCATTGATTTGTCTTTTTCGTCTGCGTTCCATCCTCAGACTAATGGCCAGACTGAGCGAACTAATCAGACCTTGGAGACTTATTTGAGGTGTTTTGTGTCTGCGGATCAGGATGACTGGGTTGCCTTTTTGCCGTTGGCAGAGTTTGCCCTCAATAATCGGGCTAGTTCTGCCACTTTGGTTTCCCCTTTCTTTTGCAATTCGGGGTTTCACCCTCGTTTTTCTTCCGGTCAGGTGGAGTCTTCGGATTGTCCTGGAGTGGATACTATGGTGGATAGGTTGCATCGGATTTGGGGACAGGTGGTGGACAATTTGAAGTTGTCCCAGGAGAAGACTCAGCATTTTGCTAACCGCCGTCGTCGTGTTGGTCCTCGTCTTCGTGTTGGGGACTTGGTGTGGTTGTCTTCCCGTTTTGTTCCTATGAGGGTTTCTTCTCCTAAGTTTAAGCCTCGGTTCATCGGTCCTTATAGGATTTTGGAGATTCTTAACCCTGTATCCTTTCGTTTAGACCTTCCGGCATCTTTCGCTATCCATAATGTCTTCCATCGGTCGTTGTTGCGGAGGTATGAGGTGCCGGTTGTTCCTTCTACCGAGCCTCCTGCTCCTGTGCTGGTTGAGGGTGAATTGGAGTATGTTGTAGAGAAAATCTTGGACTCCCGTATTTCCAGACGGAGACTACAATATCTGGTTAAGTGGAAGGGCTATGGTCAAGAAGATAATTCTTGGGTAACTGCTTCTGATGTTCACGCCTCTGATTTGGTTCGTGCCTTTCATAGGGCTCATCCGGATCGCCCTGGTGGTTCTTGTGAGGGTTCGGTGCCCCCTCCTTGAGGGGGGGTACTGTTGTGAATCTGCTTTTGGGCTCCTTCTGGTGGTGGCTAGTGGTACTGGTGACTCGGGTGTGTTTTCTTTCTCAGTTCACCTGTTTTCATCAGTAGTGGGGAGTTCCTATTTAATCCTGCTCTTCAGTCATTGCCTTGCCGGCCATCAATGTAACCAGAGCCTTTCTGTTGCATGTTCCTGCTCCTAGACTACTGATCAGCTAAGTTGGACTCTTAGTCCTAAGTTTGTTTGCATTTTTGTTCCAGTTTACAGTTAAGTCATTCTCTGTAGCTGGAAGCTCTTGTGGGCTGAAATTACCACTCCGGTGTCATGAGTTGACACATGAGTTTTAAAGTAATTTCAGGATGGTATTTTAAAAGGGTTTTCAGCTGACCGTGCAGTTCCCTTTTGTATCTTTCTACTATCTAGTAAGCGGACCTCGCTTTGCTGAACCTACCTTCATACTGCGTATGTCTTTTCCTCTGAACTCACCGTCAATATATGTGGGGGGCTTCTGTCTCCTTTTTGGGGGAATTTCCCTAGAGGTAAGCCAGGTCTGTTTTTTCCTCTACTAGGGTAAGTTAGTTCTCCGGCTGGCGAGAGACGTCTAGGGATAAAACGTAGGCACGCCCCCCGGCCACTATTAGTTGTGTGGTAGGTTTAGCTCACGGTCAGCTCGAGATTCCATCACCCAAGAGCTCGTTCGTTATTTATGTGTCCTGACGTTCCCCTGCCATTGGGAACCATGACAGGCGACATTGGCTCGAGGGAGCTAAACATCGTGTGGTGGTCTTGACTGATCACAAGAATTTGATTTATCTCGAGTCGGCCAAGCGGCTGAATCCCAGACAGGCTCGTTGGTCGTTGTTTTTCTCTCGTTTTGATTTCATGGTCTCGTACCTGCCGGGTTCAAAGAATGTGAAAGCTGATGCTCTTTCTAGGAGTTTTGTGCCTGACTCTCCTGGAGATTCAGAGCTGGCTGGTATCCTTAGAGAAGGGGTGATTTTGTCTGCCATCTCCCCAGATTTGCGACGTGTGCTGCAAGAGTTTCAGGCGGATAGACCTGACCGCTGTCCACCGGAGAGACTGTTTGTCCCGGATAGATGGACCAACAGAGTCATCTCCGAGGTTCATTCTTCGGTGTTGGTGGGCCATCCTGGAATATTTGGTACCAGAGACTTGGTGGCCAGGTCTTTTTGGTGGCCTTCCTTGTCGCGGGATGTGCGTTCCTTTGTGCAGTCTTGTGGAATTTGTGCTCGGGCGAAGCCTTGCTGTTCTCGTGCCAGTGGTTTGCTGTTACCTTTGCCTGTCCCGAAGAGGCCTTGGACGCACATTTCCATGGATTTTATTTCAGATCTCCCTGTCTCTCAGAGAATGTCTGTCATCTGGGTGGTGTGTGATCGTTTTTCTAAGATGGTCTATTTCGTGCCCTTGCCTAAGTTGCCTTCCTCCTCTGAGTTGGTTCCACTGTTTTTTCAAAATGTGGTTCGTTTGCACGGGATTCCTGAGAACATTGTTTCTGACAGAGGATCCCAGTTTGTGTCTAGATTTTGGCGGACCTTTTGTGCTAAGTTGGGCATTGAATTGTCTTTTTCGTCGGCCTTCCATCCTCAGACGAATGGCCAAACCGAGCGAACTAATCAGACCTTGGAGACTTATTTAAGATGTTTTGTTTCTGCTGACCAGGACGACTGGGTTACTTTTTTACCGTTGGCCGAGTTTGCCCTTAATAATTGGGCTAGTTCTGCTACTTTGGTTTCTCCTTTTTTTTGTAATTCGGGGTTTCATCCTCATTTTTCCTCGGGTCAGGTGGAGCCTTCTGACTGTCCTGGAGTGGATGTTGTGGTGGATAGGTTGCATCAGATTTGGAATCATGTGGTGGACAATTTGAAGTTGTCACAAGAGAAGGCTCAGCTCTTTGCCAACCGCCGTCGCTGTGTGGGTCCCCGACTTCGCGTTGGGGACTTGGTGTGGTTGTCTTCTCGCTTCGTTCCTATGAAGGTCTCCTCTCCTAAGTTCAGGCCTAGGTTTATCGGTCCTTATAAGATTCTGGAAGTCCTTGGCCCTGTGTCATTCCGTCTGGACCTCCCGGCATCATTTGCTATTCATAATGTGTTCCATCGCTCGTTGTTGCGGAGGTATGTGGTACCTGTGGTTCCTCCGGTTGAGCCTCCTGCTGGTTGAGGGAGAATTGGAATACGTGGTGGAGAAGATCTTGGATTCTCGTGTTTCTAGACGGAGGCTCCAGTATTTGGTCAAGTGGAAGGGCTATGGTCAGGAGGATAATTCTTGGGTTGTCGCCTCTGATGTTCATGCGGCCGATTTGGTTCGTGCCTTCCATGTGGCTCATCCTGATCGCCCTGGGGGTTTTCATGAGGGTTTGGTGACCCCTCCTTAAGGGGGGGGTACTGTTGTGAACTCTGTTTTCGGGCTCCCTCTTGTGGTCACTGGTGGTATTGTGTGACTTTTGCTTTGGGCTCCCCCTGGTGGCTTTGTTTGTTATCCTGCTGGTCTCTGGCTATCAGCTGGTTCGTTATCCTCTGGGAGGTTCCTATATAGCTCTGTTTTACTTCCACTTGTGGCCGGCTGTCGATGTAATCAGTGCTACTCAGATTCCTTCTGACTACCTTGCTCCCAGTCCATCCAGGATAAGCTAAGTTTTGTTTGCTCATTTTTTGATCAGCAGTGTTTATCATGTTTTCTGTTCCAGCTTGCTAAAATGTAATTCCCTCGCTTGCTGGTTGCTCTAGTGGGCTGAGTTTCTCCCCACACACCGTTAGTTGGTGTGTGGGTTCTTGAAATCTCAGGATGGATATTTTGTAAGGGTTTTTTATTGATCGCATAGACCCCTGCTCTATTTTCTGCTTTCTAGTACTAGTGGGCCTCTTTTGCTGAATCTGATTTCATCCCTATGTATGTGCCTTCTTCTTACTTCACCGTTAATATTTGTTGGGGGCTTCTATATCTTTGGGGATTATTTCTCTGGAGGCAAGCGAGGTCTTTCTTTCTCTTTAGGGGTAGCTAGTTCCTCAGGCTGGCTCGAGACGTCCAGGAATTTTTTAGGCACGTTCACCGGCTACCTCTAGTTGTTTTGGATAGGTTCAGATTTGCGATCAGTCCAGTTACCATCTCCCTAGAGCTCGTCCTTAGTTTAATCACTTGCTGATCTATTTGTGATCCTCCGCCACTAGGGATCATAACAGGGGGCACCTTTAAGAAGGTGCGAACTATTTACATTACAGTCTGTGAACCATTCACCGTCCATGATTCAGTAGTCTTTGTAACATGGGTGAACAAAAATCAAAAATGAAAACAAAAGCAAAAATAAAAAGCGATAGTGATCCCGGGAAAACAAAGGGATCCCTTTAAGAACAACCCTGGTCGGGTATTAGCAGCAAAAAGCAGAGAAACAAACAGTTAACTATTTACATTCTCATGGTTCCGAGGTTTATCCTCACAGGAGGTTACACTGCATCAGCTGGTGGCGGACACTCTCCGGCCGGTAAGGCTGCGGTCCTCTGTTCTCGGCTGATGCGGGATCGGTATCATTGAGTGGTCTCACCGGTGCGGTCAGATCACCCAGTGTCTGGATTCAAATGTCAGCTGTAGTGGCAAGTTCAGTAGCGGCGATAATACACACCGTGGCGACAGTAGTAACGTTTGTCAAATCAGGGTTAGTCGTAGTAGGGGCAGCAGGTGGCGCTACGGCCGACTCGCATCGTTGGACATCTCGAGCGCACCACCCCTGCGCACTCCGGTGGCGAGTGTAAGTCACCGGGTCCCCTTTACATGGTAGCTGATTGTCCCATCTATTGCGGGATGGGGTTTTCACATTGTAGCTGGTAAAGAAGATTTCAGTCGGCAGTGCCGGTTCTTGTATAGAGCCCCAACCCCGCTTCGGGTGAAAGACTAGTACAGTCCCCTGTCTTACCGAGTTCCTCTTGTGGTGTTCAGTCTTTGGTCTCTGTACGCTTGGTGGGTCATTTGGTTCTGTCTCTGGTTTTGCCATTGTAGAATTAAGCATTGCTTATACTGTTCCCAGGTGAGCGCAGCAATGCTGAGGCCCTTCTGCCTGGCCCCATCCGGCCCAATCCGTGGGGTGTCCCACTGGAAGGTCACCCCCTCTGAGCTCACATCTAGCGGCTTCCCCATCATTGTTGGTAACGGAGGCACCAGCTTCTCCATCGTGCATTGGGGTTATCACTACCAGCTCAGCGGTGAAAACTTGGTTATTGTTGGGGTGGGGAGCGGTCACGGGAGCAGGATCGGTCAGGGGAGCAGGGACGCTTTCCATACCTGCGTCTGATGTGGTTACACCGATGTCGGTCTGTTCCGTTGACGAGGATACTGGAATCGGCTGCAGCCCGGACTGCGGTTCCTCCAATGCGACCCTCTCGCCCGGCTCCGACTTCCGTGGCTTCACAACGGCTGTCTCCGCGTTCAGGATAGGCCGGCTCGGCTCCGCCGCCTGTAGCTCCGAGAGGTCCGGATCCTCCAGCTGCGGTGGGTTCGGGTCCGTCTCCGGTGGGTGAGGACAGGCCGGGATCACTTCGCCGTCGCTCTGGGACTCGCTGGTCGCCATCTCTGCTCCGGGATCTTCGGCGGCACCTGCACATGGCTCCTCCATTTTCTGAGGGCGTAGCTTCTTCTTCCTCTCGTTCCCGCCGTTGCCAATCAGGGGGCGGTTCTCCTCTACTTCGGGGCAGGTCGTCTTCTCGCAGCAGTAATCGGAGGGGGCGGTAGCCGCTTCTGGCGCCACTTTGATAGTCTCCTCCCATGGCACGCCCTTCTTCTTCCTCTGCGCTCCTCGTGGCGCTGCAATGGTGGCGATTTTGGTGGGAATTTCCGGCGGCAAGTGACAATACACAGTCTTTGCGATAAATCTCAGTTCAAGCACAGTTCAGACACAATTCCAAGGCACACATGACCTGATTCTTCAGGCTTAAGTAGTTCCTGCTCGTGACGCCAAGTTGGAGCGCCCCTAGATGCAGGGCCTCGGGGTACTCGGTACTGGGCCTCTCTGTCTCGGTCCTGGGGTTGTCACAGTGGCTAGGCTCACCAAAAATAAAAAATTGGAAGTCAGGCCGCACCCTAAATTAATAACGTCTCTATAGACAACAGGGTGCCGTCCAAACCAGGGGATCCATCCCAGTATAAAGTCCAAATGTAAAAGAAGAAACGGACAGCACCACAGCAATTGTGACAGAACAGCTTACGTGTTTATTCTGCCATCTGCAACGTTTCGGTCCTGAGACCTTTATCAAGCATAGTGAAAAGACCATATAACCACCATTATATACCATCTGACCCAACCCATCAATTAACTAGTAACCAATGGGGTAGCCATGTGCAATTAGAAAAAACGACATTAAATATAACAAACATATACACAGTAAAAAACAATAACCAATAACCAGCCCTCTGTATATACTAACTACTAACATAGTTCAACTTACTCTGATCGTTCTCTACTATTGAATTGCGCCCATAAATCCACATAAACATCCCCAGAGTCCATGGTGTAAACAACACCAATCGCACCAATCAGAGCATAGCATCAGTGATTGCCATAGCAGCATGGGAGTGTTCATAGCGGTAACAGTCCAATCAATTCTCCAGCTCTCGCATCATGTGACCGCCACCTCCCCAGCATGCAATGTTCAGCAGTCCACCAATCCAAGGAGTGATTTCTCGACGTGTCATCTCCAATGAGTACGCCCACTCATGTCCATCACTGTGCGCACATCATCGGCTTACAGGAATCTTATGCGCATGTCACAGATCCGAAATTACAACACTACACCAGGATCAAAGGTGCGCCGGACAGGAACGTTCATCGCCGCACACATGTCCATGACATCATCGGTTTGCAGGAGTCTTGTGCACATGTCGCAGATCCGACATAACAGCAGCATAAAGAGAACAAAAATAAATCTGCCATAGGTGTGCATGACAGGAGCGCTCTCTCAGCATTCCTTCTCTCCAAGTCGCATTGGTGCGCAAAGAGCAGTCTGACCATATAAATAAAAAACCTCCCAACTGTATTCTTTCATTCCAGGTCCATATTGTGCAGCAAAACCAATCAGGTATCAATTCCCAGCCAGTCTCCCATGCTGGTACCTGCCCAGCCTCAAGCTGCTTAGCATTTGCGATCTGACGAGGGCAGGCACATTCAGCTTAGAGTGGCCATGAGAGTTAATCAACTCCTGCACACATATAACAAATTAAGGCTCACCAACATGGACCTGAAATAAAAGACAGCAGATGAAAAGGAAACAACCATCCTGAAATATTACCATTATAACAATGTCCATATTCATGGAAGGGACGGTATATATAGAAGGATCAGGGACACACTTATACCAACAGTAGCAAAACATAGTAGCAGCATACTCTACTTATGGCTATCACAAAAATTTTTTTTTACAGATAATTCTTGTACATTTATGTATACACCATCCAAATGAAGAGGACTGTTATTACTACCACCCTTATTGCAATAGCAACATAAGATGGTACATAAAAGGTTAAAAACAAAATTATACCAATGAGGAACTACAGTGAACTATATACTGCTACAAGAGACAACTTTGTGGATAATCAATATTTAGACCCCTGGGATAAAGGGTGTCGAGCTCATATATCCATTTTAGCTCTTTTTTCTTAAGGAAAGAGACACGATCACCACCCCGTCTTAATATAGGTACATCATCAATAACGCGATATCTGAGTTGAGTGACCGAATGTCCCATTTCATGAAAATGCCTAGGAACTGGAAGGTCAACGAGCTTTGTTCTTATAGTACTTTTATGTTTTGAAATCCTCGCTTTAACTTCCATCGTGGTCTCCCCTACATAGTAGAGACCACAGGGGCAGCTCAGGATATAGACCACAAAACTACTTTTGCACGTATAGCGTTTCCGTATCATATATTCTTTCCCCGTATGGGGATGACAAAACACTGCCCCTTTAATCAGGTTATTGCAGCACGCACATCCGAGACAGGGAAAATTACCCAGGCTCGGACGGCTCAAAGTAGTTTGTAGGTCCCTCCTCGAGCTGCCAACATCCGATGTAACCAACTCATCCTTCAGATTTTTATTCTAGGCTCAGTCCGTGACCCTGCTAAGGGGCGTCCAATGAGAGGTGTGATGCTGGTGCATGGTGAGAGGCGCGATGAATAACGAAGACACAGGGTTGCAGTCTCTTTACCTCTTTATTGAAGGCTTCAGGATCCGCAATCCGGAGCACTGCTAACAGGGCTGTCTGAGACCGGCCGGTCCGATGGCACCTCCAGAGTTCCCTTTGCAGGTGGAAATCAGTGCCTACCTTCTCGCGCCTGTGTGTTGTAGTACCTCCCTGCTGAGCACCACGGGATAGTCCTCACAACTGTTGTGTCTATTTCTGGTGTTCTTTCTCACAACTCGTTTCTGTTCTGATGTTCTTTCTCCGTCCCCAGATGATATGGCTAGGACGCACCCGTATGACGGGTAGGCCTGGAGTTCTTCCGGGACCCTAGAGTCGCCCCTCTCCCACAATTGCCTCCTATGTCTGCTTAGGTGATTTAGGTTAGACAGCCAACCTATAATTAACTGTCCTGCCGCTGTTTGAAGTAATGCTTGGAGCCCAATACTTCCTCAGCGTTCCGGCCACCGGCTACGCGCCTCAGTAGGATGTTGCCTCGATCTTACGGCACGACTCCTACTGGCTTTATCTACTTAATGCTGCGATCTCGTATCTCACTTCTCCACAATAAACTTTGCTTCGTGTCCTTTCTTGGGATGCCGCTGCAAGGTGTGCAGGCGCGGCTCCGTAACATTCTGTCCTTTTCGCTAGGCCGCTGCCAGGATCCCACCCCTGACAGAGACCCCCCTGAATCTTTCCCCGCAACACCCTCTGCCACAGGGTGTTGCTTGGTTCCAACCCAGTCAGCTTCTCACTAACTTTCTGTCTGACCCCCAGTTTTACCAGATTGTGAGGAGTGGCCTAATATATAGAACCCTTTGCTCCCTCTGGTGGCCAGAGTGTGAGGTGTAATGTGTGACTGTGATACCTGGTCAAGTGAACTCCTTCGGTGCCATCAGAAGTACCATCACTCCCCTTAGCGGCGGAGCAACAGTACTGCAACGACCAGGACTCTGGGGCGCTGCACATAGATCTCAAAATATAGTGATGGAAAAACTAGTTTTCACAATAAAAAGCGATTTTTAGTGTGTGTCAGCAGTAGTGTTGAGCATTCCGATACCACAAGTATCGGGTATCGGCCGATACTTGCGGGTATCGGAATTCCGATACCGAGATCCGATACTTTTGTGGTATCGGGAATCGGTATCGGGATTAATATCAATGTGTAAAAGAAAGAATTAAAATAAAAAATAGGGATATACTCACCTCTCCGACGCAGCCTGGACTTTACCGCCGTAACCGGGAGCCGTTGTACCTAAAAATGCGCGCTTAAAGGGCCTTAGATGCCCGGCTCTTGAAAGACTTTAGGTGACGTCACTGCTTTGTGATTGGTCGCGTAGCGGTCACGCGACCGCTACGCGACCAATCAGAAGCTGCGGACGTCTTCTAAGGTATTTCAAGCGCTTGAAAGACCTTAGGTGACGTCACTGCTTTGTGATTGGTCGCGTAGTGGTCACGCGACTGCTACAGACCAATCAGAGCGCCGTGACGTCATCTAAGGCCCTTCAAGCGCGCATTCTTAGGTACAACGGCTCCCGGTTACGGCGGTAAAGTCCAGGCTGCGTCGGAGGGTGAGTATATCCCTATTTTTTATTTTAATTCTTTCTTTTACACATTGATATGGATCCCAGGGCCTGAAGGAGAGTTTCCTCTCCTTCAGACCCTGGGAACCATACAGGATACCGTCCGATACTTGGTGTCCCATTGACTTGTATCGGTATCGGGTATCGGTATCGGATTAGATCCGATACTTTGCCGGTATCGGCCGATACTTTCCGATACCGATACTTTCAAGTATCGGATGGTATCGCTCAACACTAATCCTCACCCATCCCTTGTAGATTGTGAGCCCTCGCGGGCAGGGTCCTCTCTCCTCCTGTACCAGTTGTGACTTGTATTGTTCAAGATTATTGCACTTGTTTTTATTATGTATACCCCTCCTCTCATGTAAAGCACCATGGAATAAATGGCGCTATAATAAATAATAATAATAATAAATAATAATAGTTGCAGCCTTCTGGGACCTTGCTGATGGCCCCATTCGAGCTGCTTGAAAACCTGAGCATGTGACCTCTGACCACCAATGAACGGTCGTCTCACAGGCACACTCAGATGGAGAAAAGCAGGAGTTAGTCCCAGGAGCGTCTGCTCGCCGCTGACCAATGCTGGTTGCTATAGCTGAACCTGGGACAGCAGCAGCAACCAAACGCACCGCATTAGCCTGAGCAAGATGCTGGGACTGACATCTCTGCTGAGCAGGATCCTCTGCAGCTAAAGAAGAATGGGAGACTGCAGAGGACATGGCATGAGATTCCCCCTGTGCAGCGGTGGGATCTTGATGCCTAACATTACCCCCCTCCTAGGGCCCCCCCTTGGGCCTCTCTACGCTCAAATGCCACAATGAGCTGAAGAGCCCGAATGTGCTCAATAGGTTCCCAGGTTCTGTCCTCTGGGCCATGACCCTTCCAGTCCACCAGATGGAACTTTTTGCCACGTATCACCTTAAACCCAACAATGGCGTTCACCTCTTAATCATCCGCGGACAAACCCGATGTCCCGGCAGATGACTCGGAAAACCGGGACATGTGAATAGGTTTTAGGAGGGACACATGAAAGGTGTTGGTGATACCTAGGTGTGGAGTAAGAGCCAGACAATAGACCACAGGGTTGACCTGTTCCAGGACCTTGAAGGGACCTATGTAGCGAGGAGCAAACTTAGTGGACTCAACTTGCAGCCTGATGTTATGGGCGGAGAGCCACACTAAGTCGCCAGGGGCAAAAGTCAGAGCAGGGCACCAATGCGCATCAGTGGAAACCCTCATTCTCTCCTTGGAGGCCCGGATAGCATCCTGTGTGCGGTCCCAAATGTCATGTGCCTCCACTACCCAGTCTCCCACCCTAGAGTCGGTGGACGTCATGAGCATGGGCACAGGGACACGCAGATGCTGGCCGTAATTAAGGAGGAACGGGGTCTGACCAGTGGAGTCAGCTACGGCGTTGTTCAGTGCAAATTCCACCCACGGTAGCAAGGATGCCCAGTCATCTTGCCTGGCATAAACAAAATGTCACAAGTGTGTCCATGGCATGCTAGGGATAGGTAGCGGAAGAAGAGTACCAGACGGACAGGTATGCAATACCTTAGAACGCGCGCAGATTCTACAAGCAGATATATGTTCAACCACAGCCTTACCACCCTGATGTCCAGAAAGTACAGAGTTGTGATGTTCCTTAATTAAGAAATTCACATAAAAACCCAACTTTTTCACTATATTAAAAGATAACTTTTATTAATTAGTCTAAAATTAACAACCAGTGCAAAAAGCACAATACCATCACCAATTCAAAAAATAGACACTAAATAGAAAAGGCTGAAGGAGGTGCCTATCCCTAATCTATAGCTGTATCCGCCCTACCTATTAGCGGAGGTTGGCACCCTATTCCTGCACAAATGGCGTCCCCACTCACTGTCGACTCTCCAATCTGTCCATTGAAAACCTTGTAGGGGAAGGGTGGAAAAGAAGTTAGTTAGTGGGAGTGTGTCCAGCGATATAGACTTATTGTAAAAAATGTCTATTTATCCATAAAAAAGGGGGAGAGAAAAATATAGCAGTCAGTATATATGTATATTCTGGGCATGGGGCAGACAGTATGGCTGTCCCTATTCTGTCCCTGCTTGTCAGCAGAGATTGGAACCCTTTTAATTCACGAGATTGGCGCCCCCGCTCCTCTATGGCTATCCCAAATAACCCTAGCTAGCTGATTTCATGGGGAATATATTTAAAGTGCTAGAGTGCTTCATCGTACAAATAGAAAAAATTAACTGCTGGATAGGGCACATAACAAACGCATAATAAAGTTGTGTTTTTTAATAAAGAGCTCATGAAGAAAAAATTGTGCAGATTAACTAATATGTATCAATGCACCATTTTTTCTTTAGATGGGTTCTTCATTAAAAACACAACTTTTTAATGAGTTTGTTATGAAATTCCCAAATGCAGAGACCTTCTGCAGCCAGATGTAGAGCAACATAGGACCCTTTGAAGCGCAGCTATCATGAAACGGCCGTCGTCCACAGAAGGCATCCACTCCTCTCCCACTGTACCCGTGTTATGGACTAAGGCTAAGTTCATATTTGTGTTGGGCAGAGCTGCGGAGGGCTGCATACTTCCTCATACTTCCTCCGTTAAGCCCCGCTCACTGCCACACCTCTTCCATTCAGCACCGCCTAAGTCTGCATGCGTCCTGCGTACCTATCTTTAACATTGGGTACACAGGCCATGCGGATGCGTCCGCATGCGTCGTTTTGACGCTGTGCTGAACGCAACATGTTGCATTTTGTTGCGGTCGGCGCAGTGTCAAAATTATGCATGCGGATACATTAGTGGAAAAATAACTAGTGGAATAAGGAATCTTTATTAGGCAATAAACCACACCCCAATCTAACACAAGTGGAAAAAAATGCATTGAAAGAAATAAAAAAGAATGATGACCTTCTAGTACATCCGGCTGACAAGGAAGTGATGATCATACTACTGAATGCTGGACTACATAAACAATCTATCCTGAAGATCTTAAAAATACTGAAACATATATAGAATTACCTAGAAAAATATTTAGAATTGAGAGTCCTCAGTAGTGTTGAGCGATACCTTCCGATATGCATTGGTATCGGTATCGGATAGTATCGGCCGATACCGGCAAAATATCGGATCTCGCCGATACCCGATACCAATGCATTTCAATGGGATGCAAAGTATCGGAATGGTTCCCAGGGTCTGAAGGAGAGGAAACTCTCCTTCAGGCCCTGGGATCCATATTCTGTGTAAAATAAAGAATTAAAATAAAAAATAGGGATATACTCACCTCTCCGGCGGCCCCTGGACTTTACCGATGTAACCGGGAGCCTCCGTTCCTAAGAATGAGCGCGTGAAGGGCCTTCGATGACGTCGCAGCTTCTGATTGGTCGCGTGAGCGCTCATGTGACCGCTCACATGACCAATCACAAGCCGCGACGTCATCGCAGGTCCTTCACGCGCTCATTCTTAGGAACGGAGGCTCCCGGTTACGGCGGTAAGGTCCAGGGGCCGCCGGAGAGGTGAGTATATCCATATATATATATATATATCCATATACTCACCTCTCCGGCGGCCCCTGGACCTTACCGCCGTAACCGGGAGCCTCCGTTCCTAAGAATGAGCGCGTGAAGGACCTGCGATGACGTCGCGGCTTGTGATTGGTCGCGTGAGCAGTCACATGAGCGCTCACGCGACCAATCAGAAGCCGCGACGTCATCGAAGGCCCTTCACGCGCTCATTCTTAGGAACGGAGGCTGCCGGTTACAGCGGTAAGATCCAGGGGCCGCCGGAGAGGTGAGTATATCCATATTTTTTATTTTAATTCTTTATTTTACACATGAATATGGTACCGATACCGATTCTCGATATCACAAAAGTATCGGAACTCAGTATCGGAATTCCGATACCGCAAGTATCGGCCAATACCCGATACTTGCGGTATCGGAATGCTCAACACTAGTCCTCAGTGGTTGATACCTTTTAATGGCTAACTGAAAAGATGGTAACAAATTCTAAGCTTTCGAGACTACTCAGGTCCCTTCATCAGGCTTAGACTAATACAAATTTTGAAGATTCACATATTTATGCACAATACAGCCCAGAAATAATGCCATAGATAAGACAGGTGACGTGAAGGAGAACTACCATTATGTGAGAGTGATAAACAGTTATGTCCATAAATATTGAAACAGTTCATAGATAAGGAGTGTGAATGTTTTATTGAACTCTGATTGTGGCATGGTTCTGTGTTGTGATGCGCCCACAAGGTCTGATGAGCAAATTCCTTAATTGATGTAAAAAGACATAAATCCATGCGACACATTCCTGCACTGAGTGTGTTAAAAGGTCGTCATCAGTTTATATTCCCAGACTCTTCTGTCTCTCAGATTTGAAATTACGCTTTAATACAAGTAATCTCATGTCCATGGTGTTGTGATCAGGGAGACAAAAATGTTTTGCCACAGGTAGATCTATTCTTTTTTTCTCTAATAACCAGGGGCCTCTAGTAGTCACCTAGAATCCAAATCTGGAGGTGCTAAGGGGAGCTGCATGGAAATTACAACCTTTACTACAAAAAGATGCCCGCTTACAATCCATTTTTCCAGACCCCCCACTACTGTGTTTTAGGGAGCCCCCAAATCTAAGAAGTTTCATTGTCAGAAGCTCCCTGTCCTCTCCAACAGCTGCAGGAACCTTTCCTTACAACCAGAAAAAATGTAAAACCTGTCCATTTATAATGACCACGTACAAGATAAAGATCCCAAATTCACACCAGGACTACAAAATCCCAGGTACTTTCAGCTGCATCACATCTAATGTGGTGTATCTAATTATTTGTAATAAATGTCCAACTGGGGGTCTGTCTGTGAGACAGGGCAAAAACTGAGAACAAGGATGAACTCTCATTGCCACAAAATAAGAGAAAAAAGAATAGACCTACCTGTGTCAAAACATTTTTGTCTCCCTGATCACAACTCCATGGACATGAGATTACTTGCATTAAAGGGTAATATTCAAGTCTCAGAGAGACAGAAGAGTCTGGGAATATAAACTGATGACGACTAGGGTTGAGCGACTTTCATTTTTTTAAGGTCGAGTCGGGTTTTGTGAAACCCAACTTTGTCCAGAGTTGAGTCGAGTGCAGTCGGCCGATTATCGCTGAAAGTCGGGGATCGACCGAAACACGAAACCCAATGCAAGTCAATGGGGAAGCACAGTCGGCAGTGAGTGGAGGCCAGGAAAACACCTACAGTGCCCATTTTAATGCCAAAAACATCCATTCTTGTTTCTGAAGCTTGTCAATCTTAATTAACTTTATAATAATAGTTGGGCATTGGAAATTGGGGGTCATTTGGCAAAAGTTGTGGGGGGTAGGGCTGGTTCAAGGTTTTAGTGGGCACAGGAAATGTGGACTACGTCACGGCGGTGGAGCAGTGAGAGGTAAGTATGTCAAGTTTGCAAGTGCTGTGATCCTAAGCAAGCAGGGGGCCCACTCGTTGGCATTGGCACTGGCACAGGGCCCCTCAAAGTACAGCGGTGTGTTTGCACGGCGGGGGCGCCTCCCACCAGCAGCGACACTTTTGCGTACTCTGAGGGGCCCTGTGCCAGTGACGTCGCCAACGAGTATGCCCCCCCCACCTGATGAAGGAACCTGCACTTTCATCTGCACCTTCCTCTTTGTCCCTGTGTAAGGTGGTATAACATGCGGGAAGGGGAACCTTACTTTCAGCAGGGTCAGATTCTGGCTGTGTAGAGTGCAAGGGGAATGTAGTGGTCTGGGTCAATGTACCAGCAGACTCATCTAGCAGTGGCTGGGCAATGGGCAGGATGAGGAGGAAACAGATATAGGGCCAAAGAATAAAGTAGGCTAAATGCCGTTCAAAATTGGTAACAGGACTAAACAGGCGGCACTGCTTTGTTCAGTGGAGTAGCAAACCCAAGAGCAGCAGACACTGTTTTAAGGGCCCAACCACACTAGTAGGCCAAATGCAGTTTAATATCTGATACTATAGGCCGAAAGCCAGAAGGTAGAAGCTCAGCTGTATTCAGTTGAGGGCAACACCAGGGAGGGGCAGACACCGTTAGTAGGCCCTAACCACCAATTTTTAAAAACACAGCACTTAATGAGAGCCAGAAGGTTGAAGCACAGCTGTATTCAGTTGAGGACAAACACCAGGCAGGGGCAGACACCGTTAGTAGGCCGGAACCACCAATCTTTTAAAAAACAGCACTTAATGAGAGCCAGAAGGTAGAAGCTCAGCTTTATTCAGTTGAGGACAAACACCAGGGAGCAGCAAACAGAGGTATTAGGCCCCATCCAGCAATTTAAAAAAAAAAAAAAAAAAGCTTAATCAGAGCCAGAAGGTAGAAGCTCAGCTTTATGACACCGTTAGTAGGCCCATAACCACCAATTTTTAAAAACACAGCACTTAAAGAGAGCCAGAAGGTAGAAGCTCAGCTTTATTCAGTTGAGGACAACACCAGGCAGGGGCAGACACCGTTAGTAGGCCGGAACCACCAATTTTTAAAAAACAGCACTTAATGAGAGCCAGAAGGTAGAAGCTCAGCTTTATTCAGTTGAGGACAACACCAGGCAGGGGCAGACACTGTTAGTAGGCCCATAACCACCAATTTTTAAAAACACAGCACTTAAAGAGAGCCAGAAGGTAGAAGCTCAGCTTTATTCAGTTGAGGACAACACCAGGCAGGGGCAGACACCGTTAGTAGGCCGGAACCACCAATCTTTTAAAAAACAGCACTTAATGAGAGCCAGAAGGTGGAAGCTCAGATTTATTCATTTGAGGACAACTTGAATTAGGGACTGCAGACAGACTTACCAGGCTGTCCCCTGTGTGGACCATGCATCCAATACATTAACCCATTGCGCCACAAAGGACACGTAACCTTCCGTGGCCATGCCTACCGCTCCATGTGTCTGTTGTCAGGTGTACCTTTGGACTCACAGATTGACAGAATGAAAGGACAATGTGGTCTTTAACATGCTGGTGGAGGGGTGGGATGGCTTTTCTCGCAAAAGAATTGTCAACTGGGTAGCTCATAGCGTGGTACAGCGTAGTCCATCATGGCTTTATTAATATTAAATAAAATAAAAAAATAGGCTCTATGCACTGTAAAATTGGTTCCAGGGGTACACGGGCAGCAGTGGTCAGGTCAGTGGAGGCCTAGTGGAAGGAGGGACCGCAGACAGGCTTCCAAGGCCTAACATACTAAAATGGGCTGGCTGTAGGCACTTTATAATTGGTTCCAGGGGTACACGGGCAGCAGTGGTCAGGTGAGTGGAGGCCTAGTGGAAGGAGGGACCGCAGACAGGCTTCGAAGGCCTAACATACTAAAATGGGCTGGCTGTAGGCACTTTATAATTGGTTCCAGGGGTACACGGGCAGCAGTGGTCAGGTCAGTGGAGGCCTAGTGGAAGGAGGGACCGCAGACAGGCTTCCAAGGCCTAACATACTAAAATGGGCTGGCTGTAGGCACTTTATAATTGGTTCCAGGGGTACACGGGCAGCAGTGGTCTGGTCAACGGAGGCCGATTGTAATGAGTGTCTGCCAGTTAGTAGTCCAAAACAACAAATAAATGTGAATGTCTCGCATTAAAACAAAACAAAAACACTAAAGGGTGCAATCATTAGGTTCAGGGGTGGGATCCTCTGCATTGTTTCAGACCTACTAATTTAGCGCAAAGTATTTACTGTGGTAAATAGAGGACACTGCCCCTGACTATGTTAAGTACCATCATACATGTCAACACAATGGTATTGTCAGTGGCAGGTATGGAAGGATGTCAGCGCATAGACTAAACATTGGTGGAAGTGTGAGAGATAACTGTGGAAGTGGAAGAGCAATGTTTGACCTGGGGGTGGGTGAACTCTCTTGTGGCCGGCGGTACAGGCCCAGGGCCCCTCATGTTACAACAGTGTGTCTGACGTTGGGTGCGCACCACCACCGCCAGAGACACTTTATTGTACTATGAGGGACCCAGTAGCAATGCCGTCGACCAAAAGCGAGCACACCCACCTCTTCAGACAAACAGCAGTCTCACGGGTGCTTGCGCCAAGTCGCGATACCACGGCCCCGTGAGAGGACTTTGGCCATTTAGGGAGGTGTAAACATGTCGTATGCTGGACAATAAGCTGCAGCAAATTAGACATTAGAAAAGTAATTCACAGTAGTCCACAGGCAAGAGCTTTTCATAGGAAAGCTAGGTGTCGGCCGGGCAAGGTGGGGCAAAAGATTTCGAAATCCAGTTGTGGTTCATTTTAATGAATGTTAGATCATCAACATTTTGGGTAGCCAGACGAGTCCTTTTTTCGGTTAATATTGAACCTGCAGCACTGAATACTCTTTCTGATAGGACACTTGCTGCCGGGCAAGCAAGCTCCTGCAATGCATATTCTGCCAATTCTGGCCAGGTGTCTAATTTTGATGCCCAGTAATCAAATGGGAATGACGGTTGAGGGAGAACATCGATAAGGGATGAAAAATAGTTAGTAACCATACTGGACAAATATTGTCTCCTGTCACTTTCAATTGATGCAGCAGTACCTGTCCTGTCTGCGGTCATAGCAAAATCACTCCACAACCTGGTCAGAAAACCCCTCTGTCCAACGCCACTTCTGATCTGTGCACCCCTAACACTCCTAGTCTGCTGCCCCCTGGAGCTCGTGTGAGAACGATCACGTGCGCTGTGTGCTGGGAATGCCTGAAGCAAACGGTCAACAAGAGTTGATTGTTTGGTTGCTAATATTAGTTCCAAGTTCTCATGTGGCATAATATTTTGCAATTTGCCTTTATAGCGTGGATCAAGGAGGCAGGCCAACCAGTAATCGTCATCGTTCATCATTTTCGTAATGCGTGTGTCCCTTTTTAGGATACGTAAGGCATAATCCGCCATGTGGGCCAAAGTTCCAGTTGTCAAATCTACGGTTGTGATTGGTTGAGGGGCAGTTTCAGGCAAATCTACGTCACTTGTGTCCCTCAAAAAACCAGAACCCGTCCTTGCCACGCAACCAATTTCCAGTGCCCCCGGGAAAGCTTCCGCATTAAAAATATACTCATCCCAATCATCCTCCTCGTCCTCCACCTCCTCTTCGCCCGCTACCTCGTCCTGTACACTGCCCTGACCAGACAATGGCTGACTGTCATCAAGGCTTTCGTCTTCCTCTGGTGCAGACGCCTGATCCTTTATGTGCGTCAAACTTTGCATCAGCAGACACATTAGGGGGATGCTCATGCTTATTATGGCATTGTCTGCACTAACCAGCCATGTGCATTCCTCAAAACACTGAAGGACTTGACACATGTCTTGTATCTTCGACCACTGCACACCTGACAACTCCATGTCTGCCATCCTACTGCCTGCCCGTGTATGTGTATCCTCCCACAAAAACATAACAGCCCGCCTCTGTTGGCACAGTCTCTGAAGCATGTGCAGTGTTGAGTTCCACCTTGTTGCAACGTCTATGATTAGGCGATGCTGGGGAAGGTTCAAAGACCGCTGATAGGTCTGCATACGTCTGGAGTGTACAGGCGAACGTCGGATATGTGAGCAAAGTCCACGCACTTTGAGGAGCAGGTCGGAGAACCCAGGATAAGTTTTCAATAAGCACTGCACCACCAGGTTTAAGGTGTGAGCCAGGCAAGGAATGTGTTTCAGTTGGGAAAGGGAGATGGCAGCCATGAAATTCCTTCCGTTATCACTCACTACCTTGCCTGCCTCAAGATCTACTGTGCCCAGCCACGACTGCGTTTCTTGTTGCAAGAACTCGGACAGAACTTCCGCGGTGTGTCTGTTGTCGCCCAAACACTTCATAGCCAATACAGCCTGCTGACGCTTGCCAGTAGCTGGCCCATAATGGGACAACTGGTGTGCAACAGTGTCATCTGCCGATGGAGTGGTTGGCCGACTGCGGTCTGTGGAAGAGCTGTAGCTTCTGCAGGAGGACGAGGAGGAGGAGGAGGGGGTGCGAACGCCTACAGCCAACTCTTTCCTAGACCGTGGGCTAGGCACAACTGTCCCGAAATTGATGTCCCCTGTGGACCCTGCATCCACCACATTCACCCAGTGTGCCGTGATGGACACATAACGTCCCTGGCCATGCCTATTGGTCCATGCATCTGTAGTCAGGTGTACCTTTGTACTCACAGATTGCCTGAGTGCATGGATGATGCGCTGTTTAACATGCTGGTGCAGGGCTGGGATGGCTTTTCTGGAAAAAAAGTGTCGACTGGGTAGCTCGTATCGTGGTTCAGCGTACTCCATCAGGGCTTTGAAAGCTTCGCTTTCAACTAACCGGTAGGGCATCATCTCTAACGAGATTAGTCTAGCTATGTGGGCGTTAAAACCCTGTGTACGTGGATGCGAGGATAAGTACTTCCTTTTTCTAACCAGAGTCTCATGTGGGGTGAGCTGGACTGGAGAGATGGAGATCGTGGAACTTTTGGGTGTGCCGGTGGACATGGCAGACTGAGAGACGGTTGGAGACGGTATTGTTTCCGCCGGTGCCCTAGATGCAATATTTCCTCCTACAAAACTGGTGATTCCCTGACCCTGACTGCTTTTGGCTGGCAAAGAAACCTGCACAGATACTGCCGGTGGTACGGAAAATGGTGGCCTTACAGTGACGGAAGGGATGTTGCGTTGCTGACTAGCTTCATTGGCCGAGGGTGCTACAACCTTAAGGGACGTTTGGTAGTTACTCAGGCTTGAAAATGCATGGTGGTTAAGTGTCTATGCATGCAACTAGTATTGAGACTTTTCAGATTCTGACCTCTGCTTAAGCTAGTTGAACATTTTTGACAGATGACTTTGCGCTGATCAATTGGATGTTGTTTAAAAAAATGCCAGACTGCACTCTTCCTAGCATCGGATCCCTTTTCAGGGATTGCAGACTGAGCTTTAACCGGATGGCCACGCTGTCCTCCAACAGGTTTTGGCTTTGACACGCGTTTTGGCCCAGATACGGGACCGGCAGATGGAACCTGTTGCGATGTTGATGCCTGCTGCGGCCCCTCCTCCACCTCCGCTTCTGAACTACTGCCGCCTGCACCCTGTTCCCCCAATGGCTGCCAATCGGGGTCAACAACTGGGTCATCTATTACCTCCTCTTCGAGCTCGTGTGCAACTTCGTCTGTGTCACCATGTCGGTCGGTGGTATAGCGTTCGTGGTGGGGCAACATAGTCTCATCAGGGTCTGATTGTGGATCAGTACCCTGAGAGGGCAATGTTGTGGTCTGAGTCAAAGGAGCAGCATAGTACTCTGGCTGTGGCTGTGCATCAGTGCACTCCATGTCAGAATCTACTTGTAATGGGCATGGCCTGTTAAGTGTTTCACTTTCTAAGCCAGGGACGGTATGTGTAAAGAGCTCCATGGAGTAACCCGTTGTGTCGCCTGCTGCATCCTTCTCTCTTGTTGTTGTTTTTGCTGAAGAGGACAAGGAAGCGACTTGTCCCTGACCGTGAACATCCACAAGCGACGCGCTGTTTTTACATTTACGAGTTTCAGAAGAGGAGGCAAAAGAGCTAGAGGCTGAGTCTGCAAGGTAAGCCAAAACTTGCTGTTGCTGCTCCGGCTTTAAAAGCGGTTTTCCTACTCCCAGAAAAGAGAGCGTTCGAGGCCTTGTGTAGCCAGACAACGAACCTGGCTCCACAGCTCCAGACTTAGGTGGAATATTTTTATCCCCACGACCACCTGATGCTCCACTACCACTACCATCATTACCAGCTGACAATGAACGCCCACGGCCACGACCTCTTGCACAAGACTTCCTCATTGTTTTAAAAACTTAACGAAAGTAACTTTATTTGTTGCTGTCAAACAACTTACACGGTGAGCTATAACTTCAGTCTGATTTCAATATCCCTTTACAGGTTGGTGAGACCACAAGGAAAATCAGGCCCAATGTTACACACTCTGTTTTCTGTGGCACCAAATCACAGAGATGCCACACACACAGGACTGTCACTCAAGCACAAATGTCAATATTAATCTCCCACCTATTTTATTTTTTTTTTTTTTTTCAGGGAGACTTTAGAAACCAAATAATAATAATAAAAAAAAGGCTTTCTATGGCCCACTGAGTGAGAGATGGCACACACAGGAGTCAGGAGTGGCACACAAGCCCTGAGGCCAATATTTTTCTCCCACTGATTGATGTAGTGATTTTTTTTCAGGTAGATTTTAGAACCCAAATCAAGCAAAAAAAAATAATAGGCTTTCTATGGCCCACTGAGTGAGAGATGGCACACACAGGAGTCAGGAGTGGCACACAAGCCCTGAGGCCAATATTTTTCTCCCACTGATTGATGTAGTGATTTTTTTTTCAGGTAGATTTTAGTACCCAAATCAAGCAAAAAAATTAATAGGCTTTCTATGGCCCACTGAGTGAGAGATGGCACACACAGGAGTCAGGAGTGGCACACAAGCCCTGAGGCCAATATTTTACTCCCACTGATTGATGTAGTGATTTTTTTTCAGGTAGATTTTAGAACCCAAATCAAGCAAAAAAATTAATAGGCTTTCTATGGCCCACAATTTGAGAGAGAGAGATGGCACACCCAGGAGTCAAGACTGGCACACAAGCAGAAAGGGCAATATTAATCTCCCACTGTTTGAATTTTTTTTTTTTTTCAGGGAGACTTTAGAAACCAAATAATAAAAAAAAGGCTTTCTATGGCCCACTGAGTGAGAGATGGCACACACAGGAGTCAGGAGTGGCACACAAGCCCTGAGGCCAATATTTTTCTCCCACTGATGGATGTAGTGATTTTTTTTCAGGTAGATTTTAGAACCCAAATCAAGCAAAAAAATTAATAGGCTTTCTATGGCCCACAATTTGAGTGAGAGAGATGGCACACCCAGGAGTCAAGACTGGCACACAAGCAGAAAGGGCAATATTAATCTCCCACTGTTTGAATTTTTTTTTTTTTTCAGGGAGACTTTAGAAACCAAATAATAAAAAAAAAAGGCTTTCTATGGCCCACTGAGTGAGAGATGGCACACACAGGAGTCAGGAGTGGCACACAAGCCCTGAGGCCAATATTTTTCTCCCACTGATTGATGTAGTGATTTTTTTTCAGGTAGATTTTAGAACCCAAATCAAGCAAAAAAATTAATAGGCTTTCTATGGCCCACTGAGTGAGAGATGGCACACACAGGAGTCAGGAGTGGCACAAAAGCCCTGAGGCCAATATTTTTCTCCCACTGATTGATGTAGTGATTTTTTTTTCAGGTAGATTTTAGTACCCAAATCAAGCAAAAAAATTAATAGGCTTTCTATGGCCCACAATTTGAGAGAGAGAGATGGCACACCCAGGAGTCAAGACTGGCACACAAGCAGAAAGGGCAATATTAATCTCCCACTGTTTGAATTTTTTTTTTTTTCAGGGAGACTTTAGAAACCAAATAATAAAAAAAAAAAGGCTTTCTATGGCCCACTGAGTGAGAGATGGCACACACAGGAGTCAGGAGTGGCACACAAGCCCTGAGGCCAATATTTTTCTCCCACTGATTGATGTAGTGATTTTTTTTCAGGTAGATTTTAGAACCCAAATCAAGCAAAAAAATTAATAGGCTTTCTATGGCCCACTGAGTGAGAGATGGCACACACAGGGTTGGCACTCTAGCAGAAATGCCAATCTTAATCTCCCACAAAAAAAAAAAAAAAAAAACAGGGACTGTCCTACAATTACTATCTCCCTGCAGTAATCTCAGCCAGGTATGGCAGGCAGCAATAAGGAGTGGACTGATGCACAAATTAAATAAAAAGTGTGGACAAACAAAAAAGATAGCTGTGCAGAAAGGAAGGAACAAGAGGATTTGTGCTTTGAAAAAAAGCAGTTGGTTTGCACAGCGTCGTACACACACAGGCACAGCAACGCAGCTATCAGGGTCAGGGAGCCTTCTAGGGCAGCCCAATGAGCGACAGCGCTGAGGAAAAAAAATGTAGCTTCCACTGTCCCTGCAAACAAAAGGTGGTGTTGGACAGTGGAAATTGCTACAGCACAAGCGGTTTGCAGCTTTATGTACCCTGCCTATCACTATCCCTGCTTCTGAAGAAGCGGCAGCAACCTCTCCCTACGCTCAGATCAGCAGCAGTAAGATGGCGGTCGGCGGGAACGCCCCTTTATAGCCCCTGTGACGCTGCAGAAAGCAAGCCAATCACTGCAATGCCCTTCTCTAAGATGGTGGGGACCAGGACCTATGTCATCACGCTGCCCACACTCTGCGTTCACCTTCATTGGCTGAGAAATGGCGCTTTTCGCGTCATTGAAACGCGACTTTGGCGCGAAAGTCGCGTACCGCATGGCCGACCCCGCACAGGGGTCGGATCGGGTTTCATGAAACCCGACTTTGCCAAAAGTCGGCGACTTTTGAAAATGAACGACCCGTTTCGCTCAACCCTAATGACGACCTTTGACACACTCAGTGCAGGAATGAATGTGTCGCATGGATTTATGTATTTTTACATCAATTAAGGAATTTGCCCATCAGACCTTGTGGGGCATCATAACACAGAACCAGAACCCAAACAGAGGACAATAAGACATTCACACTCCTTATCTATGAACTGTTTCAATATTTATGGACATAACTGTTTATCACTCTCACATAATGGTAGTTCTGCTTCATGTCACCTGTCTTATCTGTGGCATTATTTCTGGACTGTATTGTGCATAAATATGTGATTCTTCTGAATTTGCATGTCTATGCCTGATGAAGGGACCTGAGTAGTCTCAAAAGCTTGCAATATGTTACCATCTTTTCAGTTAGCCATTAAAAGGTATCAACCACTGAGGACTCTCAATTCTAAATATTTTTCTATCTACTGGCTAACATGGCACCAAGATATATATCTTTCCTATATTAGAATTACCTCAATATTCTACTATTATAAATCGATTTTATTTGATCTAATCCAAGAGGGACTTTATACAGGAGCTATTGATATGAAATTAGCTGAATACCTCTACATTGAACATCCTATAACATCCTATAACACCAGTATGATCACTGAGGGAAAGAATGGGGCATGAGTACTACCGTAAAATATTCCATGGTTTTGTTTGGAAAAAAGAATACAAATGGCTCTCATGCGATGTAATAGGACTTTATCCCTCAATTCCACACAATATAGCCATTTCTTGTCTATGATACCACTTTGATATATTTGCACCTATGACATAGAAATAAAATAATTTTTATTGTTTGCTGTTAATTTTCTTCTAAAAAAATAATTATTTTAGTATTGACAAGTGATATTTTTTTTTACAAAAACCTGGAGTAAGTATGAGTGCCAAATTCTCCCAAGGTCTAGCAAATATAGTCATTCCAAGATGTGAATGACAATAATGACAATACAATGATAGTAATTTATATAGTCACAATATTGTTTGGTACGTAAGATTTATAGACGACCTCCTCCTGGTATAGAAAGGGGGAGGGGGGAACACAGGAAGAGACAGAGATATTTGACAGGTAAATGAACAACAAGAATTTTAATTTGAGAATTTGAGATTCACTCTTTTTTTATTTAATAGCATGACATTTTTTGGACTTACAATTAACAGCAGACAATGAAAACTGTGTTGTAAAAATTGCCCCTTATAGCGAGCAATTCTATATTGGTAGCACAATCGTGTCATCTGCTCTATATAAAACACAAAATTCCCTAAGCAGAAATTATTAGAATTAAACGAAACTGCTCTGATGAAAAAACAATTCATCAGGAATCACGAAAAAATTGTGAAAGACTACGCAGAAGATGACACAAACTCCTATCACTTTCTCAACAGAATACAGTGCCCAATTTAACAGTATAGTTTCAATTATTAAAAAATATGTACCCATTCTTAATCAGGGTGAGAAACTAAAATATCTATTTAATAGCGACAACTGCTTTGTAGCAAAGAAAGCAGCCACGCTTGAGTCCCTACTATCTGTTAGTCTTTTTTATAGCAATAATTCTAGTTATAACTAGTGTTGAGCATTCCGATACCGCAAGTATCGGGTATCGGCCGATACTTGCGGTATCGGAATTCCGATACCGAGATCCGATACTTTTGTGGTATCGGGAATCGGTATCGGGATTAATATCAATGTGTAAAAGAAAGAATTAAAATTAAAAAAGGGATATACTCACCTCTCCGGCGGCCCCTGGACTTTACCGCCGTAACCGGGAGCCGTTGTACCTAAGAATGCGCGCTTGAAGGGCCTTAGATGACGTCATGGCGCTCTGATTGGTCCGTAGCGGTCGCGTGACCGCTACGCGACCAATCACAAAGCCGTGACGTCACCTAAGGTCTTTCAAGTGCTTGAAAGACCTTAGGTGACGTCACGGCTTTGTGATTGGTCGCGTAGCGGTCACGCAACCGCTACGCGACCAATCAGAAGCTGCGGACGTCTTCTAAGGTATTTCAAGCAGTAAAGTCCAGGGCGCGTCAGAGGGTGAGTATATCCCTATTTTTCATTTTAATTCTTTCTTTTACACATTGATATGGATCCCAGGGCCTGAAGGAGAGTTTCCTCTCCTTCAGACCCTGGGAACCATACAGGATACCGTCCGATACTTGGTGTCCCATTGACTTGTATTGGTATCGGGTATCGGGTATCGGTATCGGATTAGATCCGATACTTTGCCGGTATCGGCCGATACTTTCCGATACCGATACTTTAAAGTATTGGACGGTATCGCTCAACACTAGTTATAACAACAAATAAAAAACCTGGTTCAACATAAAAGGTTTTTTTTAGATGTGGACAAATTTCAATCAAGACATAATTCTTTGTCCTTCCGTATTCATGATTTAATCAACTGCAATGATATAAATGTACCGTAATTTACCTTATAGAATGCACACTGTGCAGACTACAATACGTGGGTTGCACAACAGGTCATTTGAAAGTACGGATCAGACAGCATCTTTCTGATTCAACTAATTCTCTGGCAACATCGTTCTACGCAATCTCCAGGCATTTTGTGAATACACATAAAGGGATGTAAGTGGTCTAAGATACTGTGACATTGAAAAAGTGTATAAACCTTGTATAGAGGGGATGATTATAGATACAAATTATTAAACAGAGTCATATTGGATATTCAGACTAGAAACACGAGTACCGTGTAGTATTAACTAAAGAAAAGATTTAATTCTACAATATTAATTTTGTTCTCTATTTCACATTACTTTTTTGATCTCTGCATGTAAAATTTCTTTTCGGTGCAGCTGTTGTTTTAATGAGCTTTTCAGTCGAGCCAATTATACCATCATGTGACTATACCTTCAGAAGTATATAAAATTACTATTACTACTACCATTACTATTACCATGATTAAGACGCAAATTGAAACCCATTGGTTTTAACCATGGCATCTGTGTATCTGTACAAACCATGTGCTTATATGTGCCTATATGTGGATTAAGCATTAAGTGCTTGTTTTAAATGGCTCAATAAAAGCTATGTTTTATCTAGGAAGGCATATAGCCTACATCTCTGGATCATCACTCTTGTGTTTACTGAGGCTGCTCTTCCCTAATCGGTACGAGGCTTGGACCTCATTTGGAAAGTATGTACCCAGACAGGTGAGCTGACTATATTTTTGTGATATTTGATGCATGTTGCCTGAAATACAAAAGAACTGTGTCATCTTTAACTTCAGGCCTTTTAGAGATCATTTCATCTTCAACTTGCTTAACTGTTCACAATAACAGTAATTCTGAATGTGGGTGCCTAAACTTTTACAGACATCGCCATCACTGTTGTGAATTTGGATTCTGGGCTCCCCCGGTGGCCGCTTGTGGAATTGGACTTGTCATCCTCTTTCCTGTTTCACCTGGTTCCATCAGTAGTGGGTGTCGCTATTTAAGCTCATTTCTCTGGTGGTTTCTTGCCGGTCATCAATGTTATCTGATGCCTCTCAGTGCTTGTTCCTGCTTCTAGACAACTACTAGATAAGTTGGACTTTTGTCCATGTTTTGTTTTGCCTATTTGTTCCAGTTCACAGCTGAAGTTTTGTTACTGTGTCTGGAAAGCTCTCGTTGATCAGGGATTGCTACTCTGGCGTTATGAGTTAATGCCAGAGTTTAAGGTAATCTCTGGATGGTGTTTTGTTAGTGTTTTTCTGCTGACCATGAAAGTATACTATCTGTCTTCTGCTATCTAGTAAGCGGACCTCAAATTTGCTAAGACTATTTTCCTGCTGCGTTTGTTGTTTCATCTGAACTCACCGTCATTATATGTGGGGGGCTACTGTCTTCTTTGGAATATTTCTCTAGAGGTGAGCCAGGTCTTATATTTCCCTCTGCTAGCTATTTAGGTCTTAGGCCAGAGCTGGGCATCTAGCGATAAATAGGAAATGCTACCTGGCTATTTCTAGTTGCGCGGCAGGCTTAGTTCATGGTCAGTATAGTTCCATCTTCCGAGAGCTTGTCCCTCTATAGGCTTGCTATGATCTCTGCCTGCAGAGATCATGACAGTTTGACCGGCCAATAAAGTGTTAAAGACCCAGGTTGAGAAAGGAGAGTTATAAGAAGTCTGCTGGAATTTTTTTTTTTTTTTTTTTTCCTCCAGTCTGCCTTGCTGCAGTCTTTTTTCTCTCTCTCCTCCTAATCTCTGTATGGCTCTGTGTGCACCTGACAATAATGGATCTCCAGAGTGTAACTGCGGGTTTGAATAAGATCACTGTTAAGTATCAATACCCATTGCCATTGCTTACTGATTTGTTTGCTCGTATAGAGGGTGCTAAGTGGTTCTCTAAAATTGATCTTCGTGGGGCGTATAATTTGGTGCGGATCAGGCAGGGGGATGAGTGGAAGACCGCATTTAATACGCCCGAGGGCCATTTTGAGTATTTGGTCATGCCTTTTGGTCTTTCTAATGCCCCTTCAGTTTTCCAGTCTTTTATGCATGATATTTTCCGCGATTTTCTGGATAAATTTATGATAATATATCTGGATGATATTCTGATTTTTTCTGATGACTGGGACTCTCATGTCCAGCAGGTCAGGAGAGTTTTTCAGGTTCTGCGGTCTAATTCTTTATGTGTGAAGGGGTCTAAGTGCGTTTTTGGGGTCCAGAAAATTTCCTTTTTGGGGTATATTTTTTCTCCCTCTTCCATTGAGATGGATCCCGTCAAGGTGCAAGCTATTTGTGACTGGACTCAGCCCTCCTCTCTTAAGGGTCTTCAGAGATTTTTGGGCTTTGCCAACTTTTACCGCCGATTTATTGCTGGTTTTTCGGATGTCGTTAAACCACTGACTGATTTGACCAGACAAGGCGCTGATGTTGCTAATTGGTCCCCTCATGCTGTAGAGGCCTTTCAGGAGCTTAAGCGCCGTTTTGCCTCTGCCCCTGTGTTGCGTCAGCCTGATGTGAATCTGCCTTTTCAGGTTGAGGTTGACGCTTCGGAGATCGGAGCTGGGGCAGTGTTGTCGCAGAAAGGTTCCGACTGCTCCGTCATTAGGCCTTGTGCCTTCTTTTCTCGCAAATTTTCGCCCGCAGAGCGGAATTATGATGTTGGGAATCGGGAGCTTTTGGCCATGAAGTGGGCGTTTGAGGAGTGGCGCCATTGGCTCGAGGGGGCTAGGCATCAGGTGGTGGTATTGACTGACCACAAAAATTTGATTTATCTTGAGACTGCCAGACGCCTGAATCCTAGACAGGCGCGCTGGTCTTTATTTTTTTCTCGCTTTAATTTTGTGGTGTCATACCTACCGGGTTCTAAGAATGTTAAGGCAGATGCCCTTTCTAGGAGTTTTGACCCGGACTCTCCTGGTAATTCTGAACCCACAGGTATCCTTAGGGAGGGAGTAATTTTGTCGGCCGTTTCTCCTGATCTGCGGCGGTCCTTGCAAGAGTTTCAGGCGGATAGACCGGATCGTTGTCCGCCTGATAGACTGTTTGTTCCGGATGATTGGACCAGCAGAGTCATCTCTGAGGTACATTCTTCTGCATTGGCAGGTCATCCCGGAATTTTTGGTACCAGGGATTTGGTGGCAAGATCCTTCTGGTGGCCTTCCCTGTCACGAGATGTGCGAGTCTTTGTGCAGTCATGTGACGTTTGTGCTCGGGCCAAGTCTTGTAGTTCTCGGGCTAGCGGACTGCTGTTGCCCTTGCCTATTCCTAAGAGGCCTTGGACACACATCTCGATGGATTTTATTTCAGATCTGCCTGTTTCCCAGAAGATGTCTGTCATCTGGGTGGTCTGTGACCGTTTCTCTAAAATGGTCCATTTGGTTCCTCTGCCCAAGTTGCCTTCTTCTTCTGAGTTGGTTCCTCTGTTTTTTCAGAATGTTGTCCGATTGCACGGTATTCCTGAGAATATTGTTTCTGACAGAGGTACCCAATTTGTGTCTAGATTTTGGCGGGCATTCTGTGCTAGGATGGGCATAGATTTGTCTTTTTCATCTGCTTTTCACCCTCAGACTAATGGCCAGACCGAGCGGACTAATCAGACCCTTGAGACATATCTGAGGTGTTTTGTCTCTGCTGACCAGGATGATTGGGTTGCTTTTTTGCCATTGGCAGAGTTTGCCCTCAATAATCGGGCCAGCTCTTCCACCTTGGTGTCCCCGTTTTTCTGTAATTCGGGGTTTCACCCTCGATTTTCCTCCGGTCAGGTGGAATCCTCGGATTGTCCTGGAGTGGATGCGGTGGTGGAGAGATTGCATCACATCTGGGGGCAGGTTATGGACAATTTGAAGTTGTCCCAGGAGAGGACTCAGCGTTTTGCCAACCGTCATCGTCGTGTTGGTTCTCGGCTTTGTGTTGGAGATTTGGTGTGGTTGTCTTCTCGTTTTGTCCCTATGAGGGTCTCTTCTCCTAAGTTTAAACCTCGGTTCATCGGCCCTTATAGAATATTGGAGATTCTTAATCCTGTTTCTTTCCGTTTGGACCTCCCTGCGTCCTTTTCCATTCATAACGTTTTTCATCGGTCGTTATTGCGCAGGTATGAGGTACCTGTTGTACCTTCAGTTGAGCCTCCTGCTCCGGTGTTGGTTGAGGGTGAGTTGGAGTACGTTGTGGAGAAAATTTTGGACTCTCGTGTTTCCAGACGGAGACTCCAGTATCTGGTCAACTGGAAGGGTTACGGCCAGGAGGATAATTCTTGGGTCAATGCATCTGATGTTCATGCTTCTGATCTTGTTCGTGCCTTCCATAGGGCTCATCCTGGTCGCCCTGGTGGATCTGGTGAGGGTTCGGTGCCCCCTCCTTGAGGGGGGGGTACTGTTGTGAATTTGGATTCTGGGCTCCCCCGGTGGCCGCTTGTGGAATTGGACTTGTCATCCTCTTTCCTGTTTCACCTGGTTCCATCAGTAGTGGGTGTCGCTATTTAAGCTCATTTCTCTGGTGGTTTCTTGCCGGTCATCAATGTTATCTGATGCCTCTCAGTGCTTGTTCCTGCTTCTAGACAACTACTAGATAAGTTGGACTTTTGTCCATGTTTTGTTTTGCCTATTTGTTCCAGTTCACAGCTGAAGTTTTGTTACTGTGTCTGGAAAGCTCTCGTTGATCAGGGATTGCTACTCTGGCGTTATGAGTTAATGCCAGAGTTTAAGGTAATCTCTGGATGGTGTTTTGTTAGTGTTTTTCTGCTGACCATGAAAGTATACTATCTGTCTTCTGCTATCTAGTAAGCGGACCTCAAATTTGCTAAGACTATTTTCCTGCTGCGTTTGTTGTTTCATCTGAACTCACCGTCATTATATGTGGGGGGCTACTGTCTTCTTTGGAATATTTCTCTAGAGGTGAGCCAGGTCTTATATTTCCCTCTGCTAGCTATTTAGGTCTTAGGCCAGAGCTGGGCATCTAGCGATAAATAGGAAATGCTACCTGGCTATTTCTAGTTGCGCGGCAGGCTTAGTTCATGGTCAGTATAGTTCCATCTTCCGAGAGCTTGTCCCTCTATAGGCTTGCTATGATCTCTGCCTGCAGAGATCATGACACATCACTGTTCCCATTAGGACTCACATTCTATATTACCTATCAATATGTCTTTGGAGTGTGGGAGGAAACTGGAGTACCCGGAGGAAACCCATACAAACATGGGGAGAACATACAACCTCCTTGGTGATGTTGTCTTTTGTGGGGTTAGAAGCAAGGACCCTAGCGCTGCAAGACTACACTGCTAACCATTAAGTCACCGAACATTAAAAAATTAGCAAAAACATATAGAATATATTTAAATAAGGTGAAAATGGAAAGATGAATATGGAACAAACTAAAAAAGGTACAAAACACTAAAACTAGACAAAAACAAGCAAAAATACAATGATGAATCGGGGCCCTATGTATATGTAAAACCATTTATGGTTGGTCTTTGTTGACATTTCTGCAATGGTGATATCATGACTACTGCACATGACCATTATTAGATCAAGAGTTGGTGATCCATATCACAGTAAAGTGTCACCAAGGCAATTATAAATCTAACTGTACCACTATGTGATATTCCTAGAGAAGCCAAGTAACCAGACGTGAACACTGGGAAATAGTTGTGCAGAATATATCCTTTAATCAACACTATCAAAATTGACATACAACATTAATAATAAAAACAGATACCTTTAGTGCGAGAAACACTATAAGGTACAGACCCTAGTAGTAGAGTTTGATTTATAAGCACATGGCCATTGTAGCCAATCATTGGGCTCAGCAGTATTGTGCTGACTAAATCTGCATTGCTGATGGGGAGTTTGTTCCTTTATCCCTGCTGTTCTGTTTGGGTCCATATGATGCGAAATGAAATTTGAGACCCTGCAGATTATTTATTATGCAGATCTGAAATTAATCTGTGATTAATTGACTTTTCCTCATTTGAGGGGTTCTTACTATGAGTAGGGTTGAGCGACTTTTACTTTTTTGGGGTCGAGTCGGGTTTTGCAAAACCCGACTATCTCAAAAGTCGAGTCGAGTGCAATCGGCAGATTATCGCGAAAAGTCGGGGATCGACCGAAACATGAAACCCAATGCAAGTCAATGGGGAAGCATAGTCGGCAGTGAGTGGGGGCCAGGAAAACACCTACAGTGCCCATTTTAATGGCAAAAACATCCATTCTTGTTTCTGAAGCTTGTCAATCTTAATTAACTTTATAATAATAGTTGGGCATTGGAAATTGGGGGTCATTTGGCTAAAGTTGTGGGGGGTAGGGCTGGTTCAAGTTTTTAGTGGGCCCAGGAAACGTGGACTACGTCACGGAGGTGGAGAAGTGAGAGGTAAGTATTTCAAGTTTGCAAGTGCTGTGATCCTGAGCAAGCAGGGGGGCCCACTCGTTCGCATTGGCACTGGCACAAGGCCCCTCAAAGTACGGCAGTGTGTTTGCACGGCGGGGGTGCCTCCCACCGGCAGCGAAACTTCTGAGTACTCTGAGGGGCCCTGTGCCTCTGACGTCGCCAACGAGTATGTCCCCCCACCTGATGAAGGAACCTGCACTTTCATCTGCACCTTCCTCTTTGTCCCTGTGTAAGGTGGTATAGTATGCGGGAAGGGGAACCTGACTTTCAGCAGGGTCAGATTGTGGCTGTGTAGCGTGCAAGGGGAATGTAGTGGTCTGGGTCAATGTACCACAAGACTCATCTAGCACTGGCTGGGCAATGGGCTGGATGAGGATGAAACACAGATATAGGCCCAACTAATAAAGTGGGCTAAATGCAGTTCAAAATTGGTAACAGGACTAACCAGGTGGCATTGGTTTGTTCAGTGGAGTAGAAAACCCAGGAGCGGCAGACACCGTTTTAAGGGCCCAACCACAGTAGTAGGCCCAATGCAGTTTAATATTACAAATAAAGGCTGAAAGCCTGAAGATGGAAGCTCGGGAAAACAAAACAGGAGAAAACCCAGAAGTGGCAGACACCGTTTTAAGGGCCCAACCACACTAGTAGGCCCAATGCAGTTTAATATTACAAATCTAGCCTGAAAGCCTGAAGACTGAAGCTCTGGAAAATAACACAGGACAACACCAAGGTGCGGCAGACACCGTTACTAGGCCCAACCAAAATAGTAGGCCAACTGCAGTGTTATATAAACAACAACTTAATGAGAGCCTGAAGATTGAACCTCAGCTCTGTTCAGTGGAGAACAGAAAGCAGCGGCAGACACCGTTAGTAGGCCCCAACCGAAATAGTAGGCCAACTGCACTGTTATCTTAACAACAACTACTTAATGAGAGCCTGAAGATTGAAGCTCAGCTTTGTACAGTGGAGGACAACACCAGGGAGCAGCAGACACCGTTAGTAGGCCCCAACCACACATATTAACAACAACTACTTAATGAGAGCCTGAAGATTGAAGCTCAGCTCTGTACAGTGGAGGACAACACCAGGGAGCGGCAGACACCGTTAGTAGGCCCCAACCGAAATAGTAGGCCAACTGCACTGTTATCTTAACAACAACTACTTAATGATAGCCTGAAGATTGAAGCTCAGCTCTGCACAGTGGAGGACAACACCAGGGAGCGGCAGACACCGTTAGTAGGCCCCAACCGAAATAGTAGGCCAACTACACTGTTATCTTAACAACAACTACTTAATGAGAGCCTGAAGATTGAAGCTCAGCTTTGTACAGTGGAGGACAACACCAGGGAGCGGCAGACACCGTTAGTAGGCCCCAACCGAAATAGTAGGCCAACTGCACTGTTATCTTAACAACAACTACTTAATGAGAGCCTTAAGATTGAAGCTCAGCTTTGTACAGTGGAGGACAACACCAGGGAGCGGCAGACACCGTTAGTAGGCCCCAACCACACATATTAACAACAACTACTTAATGAGAGCCTGAAGATTGAAGCTCAGCTCTGTACAGTGGAGGACAACACCAGGGAGCGGTAGGCCCCAACCGAAATAGTAGGCCAACTGCACTGTTATCTTAACAACAACTACTTAATGAGAGCCTTAAGATTGAAGCTCAGCTTTGTACAGTGGAGGACAACACCGGGGAGCGGCAGACACCGTTAGTAGGCCCCAACCACACATATTAACAACAACTACTTAATGAGAGCCTGAAGATTGAAGCTCAGCTCTGTACAGTGGAGGACAACACCAGGGAGCGGCAGACACCGTTAGTAGGCCCCAACCGAAATAGTAGGCCAACTACACTGTTATCTTAACAACAACTACTTAATGAGAGCCTGAAGATTGAAGCTCAGCTTTGTACAGTGGAGGACAACACCAGGGAGCGGCAGACACCGTTAGTAGGCCCCAACCGAAATAGTAGGCCAACTGCACTGTTATCTTAACAACAACTACTTAATGAGAGCCTGAAGATTGAAGCTCAGCTTTGTACAGTGGAGGACAACACCAGGGAGCAGCAGACACCGTTAGTAGGCCCCAGCCACACATATTAACAACAACTACTTAATGAGAGCCTGAAGATTGAAGCTCAGCTCTGTACAGTGGAGGACAACACCAGGGAGCGGTAGGCCCCAACCGAAATAGTAGGCCAACTGCACTGTTATCTTAACAACAACTACTTAATGAGAGCCTGAAGATTGAAGCTCAGCTTTGTACTGTGGAGGACAACACCAGGGAGCGGCAGACACCGTTAGTAGGCCCAAACCACACATATTAACAACTACTTAATGAGATCCTGAAGATTGAAGCTCAGCGTTTTGCAGTGGAGGACAACTGTAATGGGAGACAGACACAATAAGTAGGCCTAAATAAGTAAATAGGCAAAATGCAGTTCAAAATTGGTAAGTGGAGTACACTTGCAGCATAGCGTGGTTCAGCGGAGGAGGGCATGTGTAATTAGTGGCTCTGACACAGGAAGTAGGCCTAAAATAAAAATGAAGGCTATATTAAGTTCAAAATTGGTAAAAGGAGTACACAAGTGGCATAGCTGGATTCTGTGGTGGAGGACGACTGTTATGACAGGCTTACACAGTTACTAGGCACAAATAAGTAAGTAGGATAAATGCAGTTCACAATTGGTAACAGGAGTACACAGGCGGCATAGCTTTGTTCAGTGGAGGACAACTGCAAGGAGTGGACTGGCCGAGACAGACACAGGTAGTAGGCCTACAATAGAAAGTAGGTTCTATGCAGTTTAAAGTAGGCTACAGGGGTACACAGGCAGCATTGTTGTGGTCAGCGGAGGACGATTTCAAGGAGGGACCGCAGACAGACTTCCTAGGCATAAAATAACAAAATAGGCTCTATGCAGCTTCCATTATGTGGCAGGGGTTTACAGGCAGCATTGGTGTGCTCAGTGGAGGACAATTGGAAGGAGGGACCGCAGACAGACTTAGTAGGCCTAAAATAACAAAATAGGCTCTATGCAGCTTCCATTATGTGGCAGGGGTACACAGGCAGCATTGGTGTGGTCAGCGTAGGACAATTGGAAAGAGGGACCGCAGACAGACTTAGTAGGCCTAAAATAACAAAATAGGCTCTATGCAGCATCCATTATGTGGCAGGGGTACACTGGCAGCATTGGTGTGCTCAGTGGAGGACAATTGGAAGGAGGGACCGCAGACAGACTTAGTAGGCCTGAAATAACAAAATAGGCTCTATGCAGCTTCCATTATGTGGCAGGGGTACACAGGCAGCATTGGTGTGCTCAGTGCAGGACAATTGGACGGAGGGACCGCAGACAGACTTAGTAGGCCTAAAATAACAAAATAGGCTCTATGCAGCTTCCATTATGTGGCAGGGGTACACAGGCAGCATTGGTGTGCTCAGTGGAGGACAACTGGATGGAGGGACCGCAGACAGACTTAGTAGGCCTAAAATAACAAAATAGGCTCTATGCAGCTTCCATTATGTGGCAGGGGTACACAGGCAGCATTGGTGTGCTCGGCGGAGGACAATTGACAGGAGGAACCGCAGACAGTAAGTACTCCAAAAAACTAAATAGATGTTAATGTCTCGCAAAAAAAAAAAGGGTGCCATACTTAGGTACAGGGGTGTGCTCCTATGCTGACTTACAGACATTGTAATTTGGCCCAAAGTATTTACTGGTGTAAATGTAGGACAGGGCCCCTGCCTATTTTAAATAGCATCATACATGTCAACAAATTGTTATTGTCAGTGCCAGGCATTGAAGGATTTCAGCGCATAGACTAAACAGTGGTGGAGCAGCGAGAGATAATTTTGCAAGTGGTAGAGCACTGTTTGAGCTGGGGGGGGGACACTCTCTCTTGGCTGGCGGTACAGGCCCAGGGCCCCTCATGTTACAATGGTGTGTCTGACGTTGGGTGCGCGCCACCACCGCCAGAGACACTTCATTGTACTATGAGGGACCCAGTGGCAGTGCCGTCGACCAAAAGTGGGCACACCCACCTCTTCAGACAAACGGCACTCTGAAGGGTGCTTGCGCCAAGTGGCGAGACCACGGCCCCGTGGGGGGAGTAAGGCCATTTGGGGAGGTGTAAACATGTCGTATGCTGTACAAACAGCAGCTGCAAATTAAGAGATTGGAACAGTCAGTAACACCAGTCCCAAAGCAAGACCTTTTTTCAGGAAAGCTAGATGTCAGCAGGGAAAGGTGGGGCAAAATAATTAGAAATCCATGAGTGGTTCATTTTAATGAAGGTTAGATCATCAACATTTTGGGTCGCCAGACGAGTCCTTTTTTCGGTCAGTATTGAACCAGCAGCACTGAATACTCTTTCTGATAGCACACTAGCTGCTGGGCAGACAAGCTCCTGCAATGCATATTCGGCCAATTCAGGCCAGGTGTCTATTTTGGATGCCCAGTAATCAAAGGGGAATGACGGTTGAGGGAGAACATCGATAATGGAGGAAAAATAGTTAGTAATCATACTGGACAAATGTTGTCTCCTGTCACTTTGAATTGATGCTGCAGTACCTGTCGTGTCTGCGGTAATTGCGAAATCACTCCACAACCTGGTCAGAAAACCCCTCTGACAACGCCACTTCTGATTTGTGCACCTCTAACACCTCTGCCCTGTTGCCCCCTGCAGCTCGTGTGAGAACCATCACCAGCGCTGTGTGCTGGGAATGCCTGAATCAAACGGTCTACAAGAGTAGCTTGTTTGGTTGCCAATATTTGTTCGAGGTTATCATGTGGCATGATATTTTGCAATTTGCCTTTATAGCGAGGATCAAGGAGGCAGGCCAACCAGTAATCGTCATCGGTCATCATTTTTATAATGCGTGGGTCCCTTTTGAGGATACGCAAGGCATAATCCACCATGTGGGCCAATGTTCCAGTTGTCAAATCAGTGCATGTGCTGGGTTGAGGAGCACTTTCGGGCAAATCAAAGTCACTTGTCTCCCTCAAAAAACCTGAACCCGGCCTTGCAACGCCACCAGTTTCTATTGCCCCCTGAGAAGCTTCCTCATCCAAAAAATACTCATCCCCATCATCCTCCTCATCCTCCTCCTCTTCGCCTGCCACCTCGTCCTGTAGACTTCACTGAGCAGACAATGGCTGACTGTCATCTAGGCTTCCCTCGTCCTCGGCTGCAGACACCTGCTCCTTTATATGCGTCAAACTTTGCATCAGCAGACGCATTAGGGGGATGCTCATGCTTATTATGGCGTTGTCTGCACTAACCAGCCTTGTGCATTCCTCAAAACACTGAAGGACTTGACACAGGTCTTGTAGCTTCGACCACTGCACACCTGACTACTCCATGTCTGCCATCCAACTGCCTACCCGTGTATGTGTATCCTCCCACAAATACATAACAGCACGCCTCTGTTCGCACAGTCTCTGAAGCATGTGCAATGTGGAGTTCCACCTTGTTGCAACGTCGATGATTAGGCGATGCTGGGGAAGTTTCAAAGACCGCTGATGGTTCTGCATACGGCTGGAGTGTACGGGCGAACGGCGGACGTGCGAGCAAAGTCTGCGCACTTTCAGGAGCTGGTCGGGTAACCCCGGATAACTTTTCAGAAAGCACTGCACCACCAGGTTTAAGGTGTGAGCGAGGCAAGGAATGTGTTTCAGTTGTGAAAAGGCTATGGCAGCCATAAAATTCCTTCCGTTATCACTCACTACCTTGCCTGCCTCAAGATGTGCAGTGCCCAGCCATGACTGAGTTTCTTGCTGCAAGAACTCGGACAGAACTTCCGCAGTGTGTTTGTTGTCGCCCAAACACTTCATTGCCAATACAGCCTGCTTACGCTTGCCACTAGCTGTTCCATAATGGGACACCTCGTGTGCAACAGTGGCAGCTGCGGATGGAGTGGTCGTGCGACTGCGGTCTGTGGACGAGCTGTCGCTTCTGCTGGAGGACGACTAGGAGGAGGTGGAATGAAAGCCTACAGCCAACTGTTTCCTAGACCGTGGGCAAGGAAGGACTGTCCCAATATTGCTGTCCCCTGTGGACCCTGCATCCACCACATTAACCCAGTGTGCCGTGATGGAGACGTAACGCCCCTGGCCATGCCTACTGGTCCATGCATCTGTTGTCAGGTGCAGCTTTCTACTCACAGATTGCCTGAGTGCATGGACAATGCGGTCTCTTACATGCTGGTGGAGGGCTGGGATGGCTTTTCTCGAAAACAAGTGTTGACTGGGTAGCTCGTAGCGTGGTACAGCGTTGTCCATCAGGGCTTTGAAAGCTTCGGTTTCAACTAACTGGTAGGGCATCATCTCTAACGAGATTAGTCTAGCAATGTGGGCGTTCAAACCCTGTGTACGCGGATGCGAGGATGAGTACTTCCTTTTCCTAACGAGAGTCTCATGTAGGGTGAGCTGGACTGGAAAGCTGCATAGGGTGGAACTAGCGGGGGTGCCGGTGGACATGGCAGACTGAGAGAGGGTTGGTGATGGTATTCTTGCTGTTGCCCTACATACAGTGTTTCCTACCACGAACCTGGTGATTCCCTGACTGCTTTGGCCTTGCGACGAAACCGCCACATTTACTGCAGGTGGTGTGGTAAACGGTGGGCTTACAGTGAGGGAAGGGATGTAGCGTTGCTGACTAGCTTCATTGTGAGAGGGGTCTACAACGTTAAGGGACGTTTGGTAGTTAGTCCAGGCTTGCAAGTGCATGGTGGTTAAATGTCTACGCATGCAACTTGTATTTAGATTTTTAACATTCTGACCTCTGCTGAAGGTCCTTGATCATTTCTTACAGATGACTTTGCACTAATCATTTGGAAAAAAAAATGCCATACTGCACTCTTCCTACTATCGGATACCTTTTAATGCATTGCACACTGAGCTACTTTAACCGGATGGCCTCGCTGACCTACAACTGGTTTTGGTTTTGCCACACGTTTTTGACCAGATATGGGCCTGCCAGATGGAACCTGTTGCGATGTTGATGCCTGCTGCGGCTCCTCCTCCTCCGCTTCAGAGCTACTGCCGCCTGCACCCTGTTCCCCCAATGGCTGCCAATCGGGGTCAACAACTGTGTCATCTATGACCTCCTCTTCTATGTCCTGTGCACCTTCCTCTGGGTCACCGTGTAAGCCGGTGCTATAGCTTTGGTGACGGGGCTCCATAGTCTTATCGGGGTCAGATTCTGGATCAGTACACTGCGAGGGCAATGTCCTGATCTGAGTCAAAGGAACAGCATAATAATCTGGCTGTGGCTGTGCATCTGTGCACTCCATGTCCGATTCATCTTGTAATGGGCATGGCCTGTTAACAATTTCCCTTTCTAACCCAGGCACGGTATGTGTAAAGAGCTCCATGGAGTAACCTGTTGTGTCGCCGGACGCATCCTTCACTGTTGTTCTGGGTGAAGGACACAAGGAAGTGAGTTGTTCCTGACCGGGAGCATCCACTGAAGACGCACTGCTCTGACATTTGGCACTTTCCGAGGAGGAGGCGAAAGAGCTAGAGGCAGAGTCAGCAATGAAAGCCAATACTTGTTCCTCCTGCTCCGGCTTCAAAAGCGGTTTTCCTACTCCCAGAAAAGGGAGCCTTCGAGGCCTTGTGTAGCCAGACGATGACGCTGGCTCAACAACTCGAGACTTAGGGGCTATATTGCTTTTCCCATGACCACCTGATGCTCCACGACCACCACCACTGTTCTGGGTGAAGGACACAAGGAAGTGAGTTGTTCCTGACCGGGAGCATCCACTGAAGACGCACTGCTCTGACATTTGGCACTTTCCGAGGAGGAGGCGAAAGAGCTAGAGGCAGAGTCAGCAATGAAAGCCAATACTTGTTCCTCCTGCTCCGGCTTCAAAAGCGGTTTTCCTACTCCCAGAAAAGGGAGCCTTCGAGGCCTTGTGTAGCCAGACGATGACGCTGGCTCAACAACTCGAGACTTAGGGGCTATATTGCTTTTCCCATGACCACCTGATGCTCCACGACCACCACCACTAACATCATTACCAGCTGGCAATGAACGCCCACAGCCACGACCTCTTCCACCAGACTTCCTAATTATTGGAAAAATGTAATCAAACTAACAACCGTTATGTGGTCCTGTAAAACCAGGTAGAAGGTGTAAGTGAACTTGTTGTGAATTTAAATCTCCCTTTTTTATGTGTGGGAGAATGCAGGAAAAAATCAGGCCCACTGTATTACACTACACAGTTTGATTGGCAGAAAGAGGCTGGCAGATATGGCACTAACAGGACTGACGCAGATGCACACACTGGCAATAGAAATGTCCCTCTTTATGTGTGGGAGAATGCAGGGAAAAATCAGGCCCACTGTATCACACTACACTGTTTGATTGGCAGAAAGAGGCTGGCAGATATGGCACTAACAGGACTGACGCAGATGCACACAATGGCAATAGAAATGTCCCTCTTTATGTGTGGGAGAATGCAGGGAAAAATCAGGCCCACTGTATTACACTACACTGTTTGATTGGCAGAAAGAGGCAGGCAGATATGGCACTAACAGGACTGACGCAGATGCACACACTGGCAATAGAAATGTCCCTCTTTATTTGTGGGAGAATGCAGGGAAAAATCAGGCCCACTGTATTACACTACACAGTTTGATTGGCAGAAAGAGGCTGGCAGATATGGCACTAACAGGACTGACGCAGATGCACACACTGGCAATAGAAATGTCCCTCTTTATGTGTGGGAGAATGCAGGGAAAAATCAGGCCCACTGTATTACACTACACAGTTTGATTGGCAGAAAGAGGCTGGCAGATATGGCACTAACAGGACTGACGCAGATGCACACAATGGCAATAGAAATGTCCCTCTTTATGTGTGGGAGAATGCAGGGAAAAATCAGGCCCACTGTATTACACTACACAGTTTGATTGGCAGAAAGAGGCTGGCAGATATGACACTAACAGGACTGACGCAGATGCACAGATTTGGCAAGATTATTCTCCCTTTATTTTAATTTTTTTTTTTTATATGGGAGACAAGTGATTTTATCAGGCCCACTATATCACAGTATAGGTTCTGTGGCACAAAATGACTGACAGATACCACAGACAGCACTGGCACAGATGCACAGATTTGGCCAGATTATTCTCCCTTTATTTTATTTTATTTTTTTTTATATGGGAGACAAGTGATTTAATCAGGCCCACTATATCACAGTATAGTTTCTGTGGCACAAAATGAATGACAGATACCACAGACAGCACTGGCACAGATGCACAGATTTGGCAAGATTATTCTCCCTTTATTTTAATATTTTTTTTATATGGGAGACAAGTGAATAAATCAGGCCCACTATATCACAGTATAGGTTCTGTGGCACAAAATGACTGACAGATACCACAGACAGCACTGGCACAGATGCACAGTTTTGGCAAGATTATTCTCCCTTTATTTTATTTTTTTTATATGGGAGACAAGTGATTTTATCAGGCCCACTATATCACAGTATAGTTTCTGTGGCACAAAATGAATGACAGATATCACAGACAGCACTGGCACAGATGCACAGATTTGGCAAGATTATTCTCCCTTTATTTTATTTTTTTTATATGGGAGACAAGTGATTTTATCAGGCCCACTATATCACAGTATAGTTTCTGTGGCACAAAATGAATGACAGATACCACAGACAGCACTGGCACAGATGCACAGATTTGGCAAGATTATTCTCCCTTTATTTTAATTTTTTTTTTTTATATATGGGAGACAAGTGATTTTATCAGGCCCACTATATCACAGTATAGTTTCTGTGGCACAAAATGAATGACAGATACCACAGACAGCACTGGCACAGATGCACAGATTTGGCAAGATTATTCTCCCTTTAATTATTTATTTTTTTATATGGGCGACAAGTGATTTTATCAGGCCCACTATATCACAGTATATTTTCTGTGGCACAAAATGAATGACAGATACCACAGACAGCACTGGCACAGATGCACAGATTTGGCAAGATTATTCTCCCTTTATTTTATTTTATTTTTTTTTATATGGGAGACAAGTGATTTAATCAGGCCTACTATATCACAGTATATTTTCTGTGGCACAAAATGAATGACATATACCACAGACAGCACTGGCACAGATGCACAGATTTGGCAAGATTATTCTCCATTTATTTTATTTTATTTTTTTTATATGGGAGACAAGTGATTTAATCAGGCCCACTATATCACAGGATAGTTTCTGTGGCACAAAATGAATGACAGATACCACAGACAGCACTGGCACCGATGCACAGATTTGGCAAGATTATTCTCCTTTTATTTTATTTTATTTTTTTTATATGGGAGACAATTAATTTTATCAGGCCCACTATATCACAGTATAGTTTCTGTGGCAGAAAATGACTGACAGATACCACAGACAGCACTGGCACAGATGCACTGATTGGCAATATAAATCTCCCTTCTTAAGTGTGGGACAGTGCAGAAAAATACAGGCACACTGTTTTACACTACACAGTTTCAGGGGCTGAAAGTGGCTGGAAGATATATATATAAAAAAAGGGACTGTACTACAATTACTATCTCCCTACAATAATCTCTGAAAAGTATGGCAGGCAGCAATAAAAAGGACTGCTGCACACAAAAAATGAGGACAAACAAACAAGATAGCTGTGCAGAAAGCAAGGAGCAACAGGATTTGTGCTTTTAAAAAAGCAGTTGGTTTGCACAGCGGCGTACACACAGCAACGCAGCGATCAGGGAGCCTTCTCGGGCAGCCCTATAAGCTACAGAGCTGTTGCACAGAAATCTTGCCTCCACTGTCCCTGCAAAGAAAAGGTGGTGTTGGACAGTGGAAATTGCTACAGCACAAGCGGTTTGGAGGTTAATTTACCCTGCCTAATGCTATCCCTGCTTCTGAAGAAGTGGCAGCAACCTCTCCCTATGCTCAGATCAGCAGCAGTAACATGGCGGTCGTCGGGAACGCCCCTTTATAGCCCCTGTGACGCCGCAGAAAGCAAGCCAATCACTGACATGCCCTTCTCTAAGATGGTGGGGACCAGGACCTATGTCATCACGCTGCCCACACTCTGTGTGCACCTTCATTGGCTGAGAAATGGAGCTTTAAGCGTCATATGAAACGCAACTTTGGCGCAAAGATCGTGTACCGCATGGCCGATCCCACGCTGAGATCGGGTCGGGTTTCATGAAACCCGACTTTGCCAAAAGTCGGCGACTTATGAAAATGACCGATCTGTTTCACTCAACCCTAACTATGAGTGTTGTTGTTTTTTTTGCTTACTTTTTGCTACAAGCTAATTGTTACACTTGTACTGTTCGGGTCAATATGACCCGATAACATTTCAGACTGTTCAACAGGTCACTAATTATTTATGCCTGAAAAATGTATTTGTTTTCCTGTGTACTTCATCTCATTATTCAAAGGGGTGGAAGTTTCACTGTTCTTATCAGTGAGCAAGTACTCATCCAGTTATTTCTCTTTCAATTCTCTGAGAGAGGACGCAAGTAGTTTCACTTTCAATCCTGAGAGAGAAGACACTGGATTCTGTGAGAGAGGCCACTGAACTGTGAATACACATCCTTAGGTCAGTCTCACACGTCCAGATAATTCCGGTCCCGGAAAAAAACGGTACCGGAATTATCCGTGTCTGTGTGCCCCTGCGTTTCTGTGGCACATCAGTGTGGCACACGTGTGCCTCCCATGTGCCCACTGGGTACCACACGCACCATGCAGGAGACAGCGCTAAAGTTTAGCGCTGTCCCCTGCATCGTGCTGAAGCCGCGATTCATATCTTCTGTGCAGCAGCTGCTTCCTGTCCTGGCCGCACCTTCTACTGTATGCGGTCACGTGGGGCCGCTCATTTACAGTAATGAATATGCGGCTCCACCCCTATGGGAGGTGGAGCCGCATATTCATGACTGTAATCGGCGGCCCCACATGACCGCATACAGTAGAAGGAGCGGCCAGGATAGGAAGCAGCGACAGCCAACGAGGGAGCCGGGTGCGTATTTTCAGAACAGCGGGGGGGCGCACAGGGGGTGGGGACATGGAGCTTTATTTTAAACACGAAATACCACTAAAAAAATGGATTATTCATATCTTCTTTACAGCAAACGCTGTTGCACAGAAGATATGAATCGCGGCTTCAGCACCATGTGGGGGGGACAGCGCTTACTGGAGCGCTGTCTCCTGCACGGCACACGGAGAACGTCCGTGTGCGGTACATGTTTTACACGGACCCATTGACTTTAATGGGTCCGTGTAATACGTGCGCTCCCACGAACACTGACATGTCTCCGTGTTTGGCACACGGAGACACGGTCCGCAAAAAATCAATGACATCTGCACAGATGCATTGATATTAATGTGTCTACGTGTGTCAGTGGCTCCGGTACGTGAGGAAACTGTCACCTCACGTACCGGAGCCACTGACGTGTGAAACCGGCCTTACAGGTATATAGCATATAAGCTATGCGAGTTGTTCTCCATTTGACTCATGAACTAAAAGGACAAAATGTCACGTGACAACTTTTTCACATCCTACCAACTGGGCCAGATGTCGCGAAAAAGACAACTTACCAGGCTGGGTACTATAAGCAAAAACAAGCCAGAAGTGTCGCAAGGTATCCTTAGTAAAAGAGATGTGTATAGTTCTACTTTTTACTTTACTTTACAACAGTTGTGACTTACTGTTAGGGTTGTTGGAACGCACCAAATAAAATATAATAGTAAGGTTCGTGCGCAACTCGAGGTCCACCATGCAGAGATGGAACTTGCTGCTATGCAATGGCAGACACAAGATGGCGGTAGAGCCCCGATGACACCCGGTGTGAACAGCAGCAAACTCTGTAATAGAATGCTGTTCCCTGTTAAGCGTCACAGGGCACAGCAGAAATGGTGCTTGTGAAGTAACCATGCTCAGCCCCTAGAACGCTGGGGTAAGAGTCTGACTGGACCCACAATGCGCACAAGTGTCGTGCAAGTAAAGCCGCTACTTGGCGCTGGCTCTATCTCCAATCTTCCCTGAACACATACACAACCATAGGCAGGGGATATATTAGGAGCTTTCACTAGAGACAATCATTCATGCATACAAATCTCATTGCATGGTCTATACTAGCGCACGGCCGTGTGTCTATGAGTTCCTTTTATAGATTCCGGTCTGCCAGGACCTTGCTAGCAGACCAATCATGAGCATGCTCAGTAGGGCGAAACCCGGTCTTAGTCTCAGGAATAACTACTCACTGCTGTTTACTGTTGATTGCTATAGCTGAACCTGGAGAGGCAGCAGCAATCAATTGCACAGCACGTGCCTGAGCAACGTCTCTGCTGAGCAGGATCCGCTGCGGCCGACTGAATAGGAGACCGCAGGAGAAGACATGGCTTGGGATTCCTCCTGTGCAGAGGGTGAATCCCGACGCCTAACACGTATGTTCCCCAAAAAAATAAACATGTAATTCTAATGAGCACAACGCAATAACTAATTGAGAGGACAGAAAGTCGGACATGATATTAGATTATAATGCTACAAAAGGGGCAGTTGATACACTAGATCAAGCAATATCATCATACACGTGCAAACGCAAAACTAATACTTGGCCAATGATAATATTTTACAACATTCTGGATGTTTCGGTATACAATGCATTTGTTTTATGGAGAGAAATCGACCCCAATTGGAATAGAAATAAACTGCATAAAAGAAGAATTTTTATTGAAGAATTAGGAAAATCCCTAGTTAGGCCATTTATCGAAGCCAGAAAAGTAAACCCCAGAAGTGAAGGAGCAGCAGCCATTGTGAAGAGTGTCCAGCAGCATGCTCAAGAAAGAGACTCCACAGCCTCCACCAGCACAGCTACCAGCCAAAAAGGAAGAGATGTAGCTTCTGTCCATCTTCTTGTGACAATAAAACAAATCTGACATGTGCTGGGTGTGCAAGATATCTATGTAAAGGACATGTGTTTTATTATTGTGTTCAGTGTAAAAATGCATGAACCTGTTCAACCTTTTTAGAGATAAAAAAAGAAAAACTAAAGTTTTCATTATTTTTCATTTGTTGTTTTATAAAATATGTTAACACAAGGTTATATTTAATTAGATTTCATGTCATAGTATTAGAAATCTAAAGAATGTTTATTATTTGCGTGCAGAATGCTATAAAGCAAACATAATTGCAAACAGGGCGTGTAACTTTTTTCAGAAAAAAATAAATAAAAATTAAGTTTTAATTTAATTTTTCATTTGTCTATGATCAACCATGTTCACATACAGTTTAATAATGAAATAGGTATTCAAATAAAACACTTACAGTAGCTAAAATCAACATTTTAATAGGTCAGGTAAAAATTATGGAATCACTGGCCTTGGAGGATGTTCATTCAGTTGTTTAATTTTGTAGAAAAAAAGCAGATCACAGACATGGCACAAAACTAAAGTCATTTCAAATGGCAATTTTCTGGCTTTATGAAACACTAAAAGAAATCAAGAACAAAAAATGTGGTAGTCAGTAATGGTTACTTTTTTAACCAAACATAGGGGAAAAATTATGGAGTCACTCAATTCTGAGGAAAAAATTATGGAATCATGAAAAATAAACAAACAAAAAAACACTCCAAAACATCACTAGTGTTTTGTTGCACCACCTCTGGCTTTTATAACAGCTTGAAGTCTCTGAGGCATGGACTTAATGAGTGTCAAACAGTACTCTTCATCAATCTGGCTCCAACTTTCTCTGATTGCTGTTGCCAGATCAGAACAAAGAACAAAAAATGTGGTAGTCAGTAAGGGTTACTTTTCTTTAACCAAGCATAGGGGAAAAATAATGGAGTCACTGAATTGTGAGGAAAAAATTATGGACTCACCCTGTAAATTTTCAGAACCAAAACTATCACCTGCATCAAATTAGATTTGCTGGTTAGTCTGCATCTAAAAAGGAGTGATCACACCTTGGAGAGCTGTTGCACCAATTGGACTGACATAATTTTTCCCCTATGCTTGGTTAAAAAAAGTAAGAGGTAATAGTAGTTAATATGGCCACTCTGGACCTTTCTCAAGAATCAATGGTATATAGCATAGGAAACTATAAAACTTAACTTTTAATGTGTAAGGAGTAAAACTTCAAGCACCAATATACCAAATATATGACGTAGACATTCAAAAAGTGCTCACAGCGAAACAGTGCAATAATTAAAACAATTGGGGTTTCACTGGAGATCACCCTTAGAAGGTGACATAGAAGATGGGGATCAGTAATAAAGTTCTGTCCCTTTTATCCCCTGTTGAGCCCAAATGCAGGACTCCCGCCCTAACAAGGGCAGTATCCAAGTATGGCCCTGCAATAGTGAACCCCAACCATTCCTTACGTGTTTCTGCCTTTTCTCATAGGCCTCATCAGGGGAAATTGTAGTAGAAGAGAGAATACATAATAAAGATAGTTAAATGTTCCTTGAGCAGTGCAGTGTCACTAGTAGCACAAGGAACGGGCATATCAAACATGATAACGCCTGAAATGTTCGGAGCATCTTCCAGGGCATGTGTTCTGCCTCAGCTTTAAGGGCCCCTCTATAAAGGCCTGGTGTCTGATGTCACTATCTGTCAGCTGTCCCAGAGGGTCCGTACCAAGTAGCCGAAGGCTGGCTCTCTCACTAATTAGGTAATTAACCAGCTATTATGGTGCCATATGTATAGCGCGCACCAGATACGTATTTTACACTCCGCATCATAGCATCCCTGCTGGATTGCTCCCTTACCACAAATTGGTACTGGGTAATAAATGGGACAATTTGATATGAGAATGCCAAATGATGCTGATGTCTCTTGTGTAGCTTGTTAATATTTATTGGAGGTTCACATCATTCTTATTATGCAATTCTGACTTGGCTTCTGATCACTGTTCCTTTGTCTCATCTACGGATCAAAAACTTTTGTACTCAGATGGGTATAGTGTTATTTTGGAACTGGTATTTTTTTATATCCTAAAATAAAAGCATAGTGACAGCTAGTACAGCTAAAAGTCTGTTGTTTGATGGGAGTTCAAAATTATTCCTGTTAGGGCTAGCGGAACGCACCGAGTAAATATAGAGGTTTTATTATAATAGATGCGTTCGCAGCCCGGGGTCCACCGTGCAGGAGAACCTGCTGCTAGCAAATGGCGGAACTATATGGCGGTATGAGCTAACTCTGTTACTTCACAGAGTAGCAGTGAACACAAAGCACTGTGCCCTGTTTGACTTCACAGTGGCACAGGCTAACTACCCAAACTGAGAGCAGTCAGTGGTCATGCATGCACACAAAACCTCCTCGCCGGAGGTGCCAGCATTCTAGGGCAGAGGTGTCAAACTGCATTCCTCGAGGGCCGCCAACAGGTCATGTTTTCAGGATTTCCTTAGCATTCCACAAGGTGCTGGAATCATTCTGTGCAGGTGATTAAATTATCACCTGTGCAACACAAGGAAATCCTGAAAACATGACCTGTTGGCGGCCCTCGAGGAATGCAGTTTGACACCTCTGTTCTAGGGGCTTATTTCAGCCAGGTCCCTGAATACATACACACAAAATCTCCTCGCCGGAGGTGCCAGCATTCTAGGGGCTTATTTCACCCGGGTCCCTGAACACAAACGCACATGACCACACTGGCGCAAAGCACATAACTTAGAACAATACTAGCACATGGCCGTGCGGCCATGCGAGCCTTAAATAGTTGCAGCATGTACAGGACCTTCCTAGAAGGACCAATGAGAGGCTGCCACAGAGCGTGAGCACCTACAGGACCTTCCTGAAGGACCAATGGCCTTAGCTGCAGTATCTGATAATGTGACCCTTGATCTCCACTGAGAGATCTTACTCTGGGCATGCTCAGAACGAGAAAAGCAGGACTTAGTCCCGGAAGCGTCTGCTCGCCGCTGCCCAGCACTGGCTTCAATGGCAGAAGCAGGAAAAGCAGCAGTAGCTTTTTGTACAGAGTCAGACTGAGCGAGACGCTGGGACCGACGTCTCCGCTGAGCAGGCTCCACTGCAGCAGGAGAAGAATGGGAGACTTCAGCGGAGATGGCCCGAGATTCCCCCTGTGCAGAGGCAGGAACTCGACCCCTAACAATTCCAATACATAGGGATACACTTACAGTTGAAACCAGAAGTTTCCATACACTATATAAAAAGACACATGGATGTTTTTCTCAATATATGACATAAAATCAGAATAGACCTTTCCCATTTCAGATCAATTAGTATTACCATAATTATTAATATTTGCCAAATGCCAGAATAATGAGAAAGAGAGAATGTTTTAAGGCATTTTTATTTCTTACTGCAAAGTCAAAAGTTTACATACACTAAGATTGCTATGCCTTGAAACAATTCTGGACTGCCCATATGATGATGTCATGTGTTTGGAAGCTTTTGATAGAGACACACCTGTGGATGTTATTTTAATGCACACCTGAAACACACTGCTTCTATGTGTAGCATCATGGGAATGTCTTTTTATATAGTGTATGTAAACTTCTGGTTTCAACTGTACATTGATCAAAGAAAAGTGATTGTCCATAAAAATGAATTTATTGCATTATAAATAAACCTTCTTGAAAAATGAAGGGCTAGCGAAATGTACCAAATAACTAGGAAGATGGTATAAGGTGCGCTCGCAGCCCGGGGTTCACCGTGCAGAGATGGAACCTGCTGCTGAGTAATGACGGACTATATGGCGGTATAATGTGGATACACACACGGGTTAGCTTCACCCAGTATGAAGGAAGCGAACCCTGTTGCATCACAGGGCCGCGGTACCACACAGAGAGCGCAAGCAGAGAGTCACAGAACTCTGTCCCAAGACTCAGGGAAAGAGTTCCTCTAGACCTCTTGCGCTCAACACCGCTACTGGGGTGTCAGATATTAACAGAAATAATAATTTAATGTACAAGAGTGCGTGCAGTGCCGCTCTGGCGGACGCCACTAACCACCCAGACTTGGGTCAGGAAAGCACTCTAATAGCGCACAGCGCCATACTGGCGGTGACTGCAATAGGACACAGTATGGTGTGTTAGGTGCAGATAGCACAGTTGGGCACCAGATAGCATGCATCCACCATTCGCGAGCAGTCAACAACACTAGGAAGGGGGATGATTAATGAGTGACTTTCACCCATCTACACACACACGTTTTCAAGTATACACTAGCGCATGGCCGAGCGGCCATGCGAACCTTTTATAGCAGCAGTGCTATGGGACCCTCCAGATGGTCCAATAGGAGCCACAAAAGGACCTAAGCATGTGACCCCTGACCTCCAATGGGAGGTCGTCCCGTGGGCATGCTCAGTATGGGAAAAGCAGGACTGCTCGCTGCTGATCAGTGCTGGCTACAAAGAGCAGAGCCTGGAAAGGCAGCAGTAACCAGTTGCACAGTATCAGCTTGAGCCAGACGCTGGGACTGACATCTCCGCTGAGCAGGCTCCACTGTGGCTGGAGGAGAATGGGAGACTGCAGCGGAGATGGTTTGACATTCCCCCTTGTGCAGAGGTGGGAACTTGACACCTAACACTTACACATTTGTTCTGGTGATGGCATGGGCACAAAAATGTTTTTCAACTTTCATTACTAAATTGTCATTTACTTCAGAGAATCCACTGATCCTAAAGATTGGTTGAAGCTTTGCATGTGACATCTTCAGTTACTAAAAAACAACTGGAGCAGTGATGGAGATGCAGCCTTGGACTTGAAGATGCGAGTAACATCTGATTTGTTATTTTTTAGCCTATTTTTAAGTCTGATTTTAATATTTTTAAGTAAAGAAAGGTGAAAGGTGAAAACTTTTAACATTTATTCTATAATCTATACATTGTACTGAAACTTAAATACAAGTGTGCAATGTTAATGCCTGTTAAAATATACTTTTAAATAAAACATATACATGTTTAGCATCCTCATACTTATAATAACCTGTACAATAAAATTTTAGTAACTAAAAATAGTCAGTGGTCAATGAGGGCAACAGAAATGTTTTTTTCCTTTTCAAGCCATCTGTCAGTCTAAAAAGAATAAATACAAATTCAATGCTACCATATTTGTATCTGAAAATTGTAACAAAAATCTACAACTTTGTCCTGCAAAAAACTGGTCCTAAAATGTGGTGTTAGTATAACCAAAACAAAACCAATATTGCTGAATAAATACAAAGCGGTAAAAAGGAAATCATGCATGCAAAAACAACTTGGCTCTTAAGAGGTTAAAAGCTATACATTCCTATACAAACAATATTTAACTATATTCCATAGTTACATCTAGTAATAATGCCACTTGTGCCTCATTTATGCATAGAAAGGCAACCAGACAAAATAATCTCAACCATTAAACCATTAAAATAAAATTTAATAATTTTATCAGAACAATAATAAATGTAAGAATAAAATGAAAACTACATCAAAGTATTGAATTGTTATATGATCACTAAAAGCATCTTAAAACATAATGTATTATTTAGATTGTACAATTGCTACGTTTTATAGTATATGACTAAAACAGTAAAAAAAATGTAGAAAATATAAATGTAGCTAAGCTGCAATGAAACCTCATGGGGTTTTTTTGTCATCTATAATTTAAACATCCACACAATAATTGAGGAACTAAATCAATAAGATGTCTCATCAATCTGTAGTGAAATCAATATGTGTCATCAAGCAGAAATTAGTTAATTGACTAGTTAAATAATTTGTTAACTATAAATATGAACCATAATAATCATGTAAACTGTGGAAATTAAAAGTCTATACATCACTGTTAAAATGCCAGGTATTTGTAATATATATATTTCAGAACATTTTCTACCTTTAATGTCACCAATAATCTGTACAAATCTATTGAGATACAAACTGAAGTAATTCTGAGAATTAGCCAGTCACTAGAGATGAGCGAGCACTACTGTAAATTGCTCGGATGAATGTTACTTGAACCAAGTAATTTCTAATACTCGGGTACTGGTTTCGAGTATAATGGGAGTCAATGGGAGCATTTTTTTTCTGTAGACCGTATAAGGATGTCTGGGGAGCAGTGAAAATGTTAAATGGATAGAAAAAGTGCTGAATGGAAGGAGAACAGCATGGGGAAGACCCTGAAAGCATTTATGACTCCTAAATCGACAAGACATTGGAGTTTACAGACAAAAAAAATGAAGAAACATTTTTTCCAGTTTAATGACTTGTTTATAAGGCAAAATTGTAAAAGGATTTAAAAAATTATAATTTAAGTTAACCAAAATTACATTTTTTTATTAACAAATTGGAAATCTCAGTGTAATTTATGAAGGAAGCAAGAAGTGCCAAAATTAGGGAGTCAGAGGGACTCAGATACACACTGTGTTAGACATAGAGGAGGGCCTCATACACATTCTGTTCAAAATGTCATTTAGAGGTTCTCCTAGACTCATAAAGGCTATGCACTAAGTGCAAATCCTGAAAAAAATTACAAGCAGTGTAATCAATACACCCTTGAAGGTACCAACTGTAGTGCCTCATTCAAATATTGTGAACAAAGTGTAGTTGTGGTACTCCTAAACTAATAAAAGCTCTGCACACAGTCCAAAGCCTTATGATAATTGCAAGCAGGGTCATCCATACACCCTTGAAGTCACCAACTGGAGTGCCTTATAAAATATTAATCCCTTTCCGATGTTGGGCGTAATAGTACCAACATCGGAATTCCTCCCTTTGATGTGGGCTCTGGCGCTGAGCCCACATCTTTCCCGGCATATGTTAGCTGTTTTAAACAGCTGACATGTGCCTCTAACAGCTGCAGGTGGAATCTCTGACAGCGGCATTTAACTCGCGCTTACCGGAAGCATGCTGGAAATCCCAGCCATCGGTGACCCTGTCACGTGATTGTGGGTCACTGATGGGTTGGCATGAGAACCGGAAGTCTCCAGCAGATCTCTATGGTTATGGTTGTCATAGCTGGATTGCTGTAAGCGCTGCCCGGGGGTCAGCGCTCATAGCTAGTGAGCATTTCTGTTTCACACAGGCGATCTGATCATTGCCTCTGTGTAGCAGGGGAGAACAGAGTATTGCAGCTTCTAGTCTACCATGGAGACTATTGAAAAATAGTTTTTAAAAATATAAAAAATATATAAAAGTTCAAATCACCCCCATTCGCCCCATTCAAAATAAAATACAAATTTAAAATATACCAATATTTGATATCGCTTTGTTCAGAATTGCCCGATCTATCAATATAACAAAAGAATTAACCCAAACGCTAAATGACGTAACGAAAAAAAAATTTGAAACTTCAGAATTACGTTGTTTGATCTCTGCTGCATTGCAATAAAATGCAATAACGGGCGATCAAAAGATCGTATCTACACCAAAATGGTATCAGTAAAAATGTCAGCCCGGCACGCAAAAAATACCCCCTTGCCCAGCCCTAAACCATGAAATATAGAGATGCTACAGGTCTGGGAAAATGGCGCCTTTTTTTCTTTTAACAAAGTTTGGATTTTTTTTCCATCACTTAAAGAAAAAAGAACCTAGACATGTTTGATGTCCATGAACTCGTAATGACCTGGAGAATCATAATGGCAGATTAATTTTAGCATTTAGTGAACATGGTAAAAAAAAATAAAAATCAACTGTGGAATTGCACTTTTTTTTGCAATTTCTTCGCACTTTGAATTTTTTTCCCATTTTTTAATACATCATATGTTAAAACCAATGATGTTGTTCAAAAGTACAACTTGTCCCGCAAATTATGGCTCTTGAAAGAAGGGGAGTAAAAAAAAACAAACACAAAAATGAAAATACCTCGGGTCATGATGGGGTTAAGAAAGAGTAGTTGTGATACTGCTACACTCATAAAAGCGTTGCACAAAGTGAAAAGCCAGGAAAAACTTATAAGTATGGTCATCCCATCATCCATAGACCCTAGAACGCAAAAACTGGCTTGGCTCATTCAAATATTGAACATTATAAACATTTTATGTGCTACTGTCAACTGGTGGTGTAAAAAAGTCAGGTATAATCCAGTCTTTGTTTCAGTTGACAGTAGAGAGTGCCTGTCTGTTATGAATTCCCCCCAGTGGCTCTAAAAATCAGCTCAAACAAGACCCTATTTGAAGGGCAGCACAATACCTCTATAGCACAGACGGACAGCTCATGCCATGTGTCCAGCTTTGAGCCCAAATAGCTGAAGGTTGCAGAGGAATTAGGGAGTACGCTGGTTTTGTCGGGCCAGGTATTGCTTGATCATCTTTAAAAACGGTTCCCTCCTTGTCAAAAATACCCAGTCATCAGGCCCTGGACACTTGGCTGGTGTCATGAAATTGGCCCAGGCATTTCACATTTTCCCCTGCTTTTGCTATGTGTTTCCCTCATCTCTCCTTTGTTTGGAAAGGGAGCTTGCCCCATGCCACTAGCGTTGTCTGATGGGAATTTTTTTCAGCATATTTTCCACAATGATCTTCTGGTATATCATCATTTTACAAGACCTCTCCACTGAATAAGAAGAGATACAAAGTTCTGCTTATAGAATGTGTCTAGAAGTGTTAACGCAGCAGGACATAAAATCTGCCATACATGCCAAGGTCCCTACAGCTAAAACTTTCATGTATCCACCATGATGACTTCTCTCCTCTTCCTCCTCCATCTATTCTTCCTCCTCAGACTATCCAAATAGGAGAGATGGGATGAAGTGTGTGTGGGTACTAGCCTCTTTTGCGATCCTATTACTTCTCCTCTTTCTCAGCCTCCAACTCATCATTGTTACCCAGTCTGTGCTGAGCAGATGAGATGAGGTTGGGTAATATCTCCCTGTCTCAAGTCTCCTGCGTCTCCACCTGATCTGCATGCAAAACTTCATGTTTAATTGTCAGCAGCGACTAAGTAGGCACAGAAGCGGAATCGTTGTGCTGATGACGTAATTGCTACTCACCATCTTTGTAGTGTCCTCAAAATCTTGGGGAATCGCACAAATGTCATACATGTATGCCCATACTTGAGTTGTTATGTGTGGAGGCTGACCAGATTACCGACGGACATGTTGGAGCTGGTATTCCACATCTATCCGCTGCTGCTCACAAAGCCTTGCCAGCATGTGCAGTATGGAGTTCCAGTGCATTGTCATGTCGCACACTAGTCAGTGAGCTAGCACTTGCATGAACTGCAGCAGCACTGCCAGAGTGGTGGCAGCTGTAGCTGACTTGCAGAAATGGGGGCTGACATGGTGTACCTTGTCAAAACCTCTGGCAAATCTGGGTAGGTTTTCAGAAACCACTGAACTACCAAGTTAAGCAGGTGGGCCAAGCATGGTACTTATGTGAGCTTTCCAAGCTTCACAGCTGCCAACAGGTTATGCCCATTATCACACATGACCATGCCTGGTTGTAGGTTCAGCAGCGAGAGCCACAGATCTATCTAGTCTGTTATACCTTTCAATAACTATGCCGCGGTGTGTGGTTTGTATCCTAGACAAATTATCTTTAGCAAAGCCTGTCGCAACTTCACTGATACAGTGCTGCAGAGCTTCCAATCTCCGGCTGATGCAGATGACATGCTCTGAGATAGCACATTTCAGATGGAGCATGAGGAGGAACCAGAGGAGGTGCAGGAACTGGTGGTTGAAACTCTGATATAAATAGGGCCAGCAATATTCATCCAGTGTGCCGTCAAGGAAATATAGCATCTCTGGCTACAAGCACTTGTCCACATGTTGGTTGTTAAGTGGACAATCCCAGTAACCGCATTGGTAAGGGAATGGGTGATGTTCCTGGACACATGCGGGGATACCACACAGGCATCTGAGAATCAAGTACCGATGGACCAAATTTGTACACATGTAACAGGACAATTTTTGGTTTCTGTTTCAAACCAACAAAATTTCACACGAAGCAGGTTCTACAATATATATGACAATAGTCAATTTTTGTAACAAAAATATTTTGTGAACTGTACCAAGCCAAGCGTTTTTGTTTTATTTCAATCCACCATAATTTTACACAAAGCATGTTAAACTGTATTGATGACTAATTGTATGCAGAAATTTATTTTGAAAGTAAATATTTTGAAAGTGACTAGACTACACTCAAAAACATTTTGCAGAAAGTGCAGAGCCAGGAAAAAAATATAAGGAGAGTAATACTGTAATCCTCTTAAGGTGTGCGCTTCTTCTCTTTCCTCAGTAGGCTGGGGGGAACTGCCTCCACCTGCATCCTGGAGCCCGATTACCAGGTGCCTGGGCTGTATGTGACCTGGCTTTGCATAGTGCCAGAGCCCTCGACATGTAGAAATGAGCGACAACTCTCTGTGTCACCTTCACCATTGCCTGCTCCCACATAGGAGGTGGAGAGCCCCAAGAACAGGACGATTTCTCGGGGGAGATAGTCCCTGTCATGTCGGACGCTGTTCAGACCAGGTCGTCCAACAGACAGCTGTAATTCAGCTTTTGTCCACTATGCTCCCATTGGCGTCGGCTAGATTTTATCTAGCTACTCCGGGGTTAATTTACCTGGTGCTCGGATTGGAAGCTGGGCCATGCCCACTGCCTTTAAATAGTTCTCCTGAACATTGGGCGTCGCCGATTATAGCTTCTTTCTTGTGCGTCGTTATCTCGGTCTGGAGTGGTGAGCTGGTAGTTGGAGTATCGTTGCTGGTGGTGTATCTCCCTTTGTCTTATTTCCTCCTTCCCATATTTGTAATTGTTTTGCGCTTTGCACTTATAGTGTATTCCTGAGTGACAGCGGCGTGGTGTATATTTTCCGTTATCCTTGTCTGTGCTTACTGTGGGTGCTGGTTAGAGGGCCTTTCACTGGGTGGTTGGGTGGTGGTTTCAGCCTAGGGTTGAAACAGGAGATAGGGCGAGGGTGGAGCCCCAGACATGCACACCATCAGTGTAAACTCTGGGTTGAGGGTCAGTCAGAGTTTCCCTAGTTTTCAGGGAAATCGCAGGGGCCCGGGTTATCTGCTCTTTCATACCTAGGTCTCCCATGACATTAAAATCGGCCTTAAAAACAAAACAAAACAAAAAAGTTTCCTTTTTTTTTGTCATGGATCCAATGACTTCCATAAACAGCCAGTTGAAGGCGCTGTTCCTACAGGTCACTGAGTTGTGGGGGGCAGTGCAGCAACAGGAACTTGCAGTATCTAATGTGCAAGCTGGAGCGACAGGTAGAGTTGCTGAGCCTAAGTTTCCTTTGCCTGAAAAATTTGCTGGAGAACGCAGTAAATTAGTTTTTTTTCGTGAAGCTTGCAAACTGTATTTCCGTATGTGCAAGATCTCTTCGGGTAATGAGGCTCAGCGTGTGGGCCTCGTGTTGTCATTGTTAAGCGGGGATCCCCAAGCATGGGCGTTTTCTTTGCCATCAGATTCTGCTGCATTTGACTCTGTGGTGAGTTTTTTTCCTGTCTTGGGAATGTTTACGATGAGCCTGACAGATTGGCTCTAGCAGAATCTAAGATACGCACTATTCACCAAGGGGAGCGAGTTGCAGAGGATTACTGTTCTGAATTTCGTCGCTGGGCGATCGATACACAATGGAATGATCCTGCGCTGCGGAGTCAGTTTATTCATGGGGTTTCTGGAAGGGTTAAAAAAGCCTTTCTGATGTATGAGACTCCTACTTCTCTAGATTCCGCTATAAGTCTGGTTGTCCTCATTGATCGCCGTTTGCATCAGGGGGAGCATGAGACACCGTCTATGGGAGAGGGTTTGGGTTCACGTGTGGTTGCTGCAGGTGAGCCCACGGAGCCTATGCAAATCGCAGGGGTGTCTCATGTGAAGCGTCGAGCCCCTGAGCTCAGGAAGCAGGGAGCCTGTTTTTACTGCGGTAAGACTGGTCATTTTATTAACATCTGTCCTCTGCTGTCTAAGAAAAACGCAACGGCGGAAAAACTTCTAAGCTCAGAGGGTGTGGAGGAGACCAATCTGAGCTTATGTATATCCTCCATGGTGGTTTCTCAATGCATACTCCCTGCTAAGGTTATGATCGCTGGCAGTGAGCTGCCAATAACTGTTTTTGTAGATAGTGGTTCAGCCACAAATCTCATTGATGAGGAGTTTGCGCGCACTTCTGGTTTTAAGATCAAAAAACTGCCTCATCCTATTCGCGTGGTCACCATCAATGCTGCTCCTCTCTCACAGGGGGAGATTACTGAATTTGTGGCTGAGGTAAAACTCCACATTGGGGTTCTACATTCTGAGCAGGTTACTTGTAAGGTGATCAGGAATCTTCCTGCTCAGGTGGTTTTGGGTTTTCCATGGTTGTCTATGCACAACCCGGTAATTGACTGGAAAACTCAGAACATAATTCAGTGGAGCGAGTTCTGCCAGGAGAATTGCCTGGCCACATGCGTGTCTGCTGTGACTTCAAGCATTCCGGAGTCACTTCTGTATTTTGTGGATGTGTTCTCTGAGAAGGGTTGTTCAGAGTTGCCGCCACATCGCCCCTATGACTGTTCTATCAGGTTTAAACCAGGGGCCAAATTGCCTAAAGCAAGGATGTTCAACATCTCCGGTCCGGAGAGACAAGCGTTAAAAGATTACATTGCTGAAAGTTTGAGCAAAGGACACATCAGGCCTTCATCCTCGCCTGTGGCAGCAGGGTTCTTCTTCGTGAAGAAGAAAGATGGCGGATTACGCCCGTGTTTGGATTTCAGGGAGTTGAACCAGATTACGGTTCGTGATCCATACCCTATGCCGCTTATACCAGGTTTGTTCAACCAGGTGGCAGGTGCTAAGTGGTTCACCAAGCTTGACCTCAGGGGGGCGTACAACCTCATAAGAGTCCGTCAAGGTGATGAGTGGAAGACGGCTTTTAATACCCCTGAGGGTCATTTTGAAAATTTGGTGATGCCATTTGGGTTGACTAACGCACCTGCAGTGTTCCAACATTTCATCAATGATGTGTTTTCGCATGTGTTGGGGAAATTCGTTATCGTGTACCTAGATGACATTCTCATATATTCTTGCAACCGTGATACTCATTTAGATCATGTCAGGCAGGTGTTACAGCTTCTCAGAGAGAATAAGCTGTATGCTAAACTTGAGAAATGTGTATTTTCTGTTCAAGAGTTGCCTTTCTTGGGTTATATCGTGTCTGCTTCTGGTTTTAAAATGGATGCCGCTAAGGTGCAAGCGGTGCTGCATTGGGAACGTCCTGATAACCTGAAAGCACTTCAGCGGTTCCTTGGGTTTTCTAACTACTATAGGAAATTTATCAAGGTTTTTTCCATCATTGCTAAACCGCTAACTGACATGACTAAAAAGGGTACCAATTTCTCAGTTTGGCCTGAGGCTGCTGTGCGCGCATTTGAGTTTCTTAAGAACAGTTTTGTTTCAGCCCCCATTCTTGTGCAGCCAGACGTATCAAAACCTTTTGTTGTGGAAGTCGATGCGTCTGAGGTTGGTGTGGGGGCGGTACTGTCACAAGGCTCATCTTTGAGTGATTTGCGTCCATGCGCCTATTTTTCTAAGAAACTGTCGTCCGCCGAACGTAACTACGATATCGGCAACAGGGAGTTGTTGGCTATCAAGTTGGCCTTTGAGGAATGGCAACACTTCTTGGAGGGGTCTGTTCATCAGGTAACTGTTATTACCGATCATAAGAATCTGCTGTATTTGGAGTCAGCCAAGCGTCTGTCCCCCAGGCAGGCTCGCTGGGCATTGTTTTTCACGCGGTTCAATTTTGTTGTCACTTACAGACCGGGGTCTAAAAACACTAAGGCGGATGCTCTGTCCAGGTGTTTTCCGGGGGGAGAACTTCGGGAGGATCCAGTACCCATCCTCCAAAAGGGTGTTGTAATTTCGGCTCTCACTACCGAGGGTGAGGCTGAGATTGCCGAGGCTCAGGAGGAGGTACCATCTGAGCTTCCTATCAACAAATCTTTTGTACCGCTTCATCTCCGCTTAAAAGTTTTGGCGGAGCATTATGATGCTGTCCTGGCTGGCCACCCAGGGGTTAGAGGTACCTTGGAGTTGGTGTCACGTCGGTTTTGGTGGCCCAAGATCCGACAGGACGTGGTATCATACGTGTCAGCTTGTACCACGTGCGCTAGGGCTAAGACGCCCCGCTCCCGTCCTGTTGGCACACTACTTCCTCTTGGGGTACCTAGTAAGCCATGGACGGAAATCTCCATGGATTTCATCACTGATTTGCCCTCCTCAGCTTGGAACACGGTCATCTTGGTGATTGTTGATCGGTTTTCAAAAATGTCGCACTTTGTGTCTTTGCCTTCGTTGCCTAACGCTAAGACTCTGGCTCAGGTATTTGTGCAGGAGGTGGTCAGACTTCATGGGATTCCATCTGACATTGTGTCTGATAGGGGTACTCAGTTTGTGGCAAAATTTTGGAAAGCATTTTGCTCACGGCTGGGGATCAAGTTGTCTCATTCTTCAGCGTTTCATCCTCAGTCAAATGGTCAGACTGAGCGTATGAACCAAAATTTGGAACAGTACTTACGCTGCTTTGTCTCTGATAACCAGGAGGAGTGGTCTACCTTCCTTCCTTTGGCTGAATTTGCCATCAATAATCAAAGCCAGGAGTCGTCTGGAGAGTCTCCGTTTTTTTGTGTTTACGGGCTACATCCTCAATTTTGTACTTTGAGTCAGAGGGGCTCTTCCGGCGTTCCGGAGGAAGACCAGTTAGGAGCACAATTGTCAACAGTCTGGAGGAGAGTTAAACAGCGCCTGTTGAGTGTGGGTGCTAGGTACAAACGTGTGGCTGACAGTAGGCATGTGCCAGGTCCGGACCTGAGTGTGGATGAGTGGGTGTGGTTATCCACAAAAAACATAAGACTCAAGATACCATCTCTTAAATTGGGTCCAAGGTTTATTGGTCCATTTAGGGTCGCCGCCGTCATTAACCCTGTAGCATACCAATTGGAGCTTCCTACGGTGTATAAGATACACAACGTGTTCCACAGATCGTTGCTAAAAAAGACGGTGGGTCTTGTGGACACGACACCAATGCCTTCTCCAGTCTTGGTGGATGGTAATTTGGAGTTCGAAGTCTCCAAGGTGGTTGACTGTCGTGTAGTGCGCTTCACTTTACAGTACTTGGTTCACTGGCGTGGTTATGGGCCTGAGGAAAGGTCCTGGGTACCAGCCTCAGATGTCCATGCGGACCGGCTGGTCAGTATGTTTCACCGCCGCCATCCGGACAAACCGGGTCCTGTAAGCCGTGAGGGCCCTGGGGTCCCTCGTAGAAGGCGGGGTACTGTCATGTCGGACGCTGTTCAGACCAGGTCATCCGACAGACAGCTGTAATTCCGCTTTTGTCCACTATGCTCTCATTGGCGTTGGCTAGATTTTATCTAGCTACTCCGGAGTTAATTTACCTGGTGCTCGGATTGGAAGCTGGGCCATGCCCACTGCCTTTAAATAGTTCTCCTGAACATTGGGCGTCGCCGATTATAGCTTCTTTCTTGTGCGTCGTTATCTCGGTCTGGAGTGGTGAGCTGGTAGTTGGAGTATCGTTGCTGGTGGTGTATTTCCCTTTGTCTTATTTCCTCCTTCCCATATTTGTATTTGTTTTGCCCTTTGCACTTATAGTGTATTCCTGAGTGACAGCGGCGTGGTGTATATTTTCCGTTATCCTTGTCTGTACTTACTGTGGGTGCTGGTTAGAGGGCCTTTCACTGGGTGGTTGGGTGGTGGTTTCAGCCTAGGGTTGAAACAGGAGATAGGGCGAGGGTGGAGCCCCAGACATGCACACCATCAGTGTAAACTCTGGGTTGAGGGTCAGTCAGAGTTTCCCTAGTTTTCAGGGAAATCGCAGGGGCCCGGGTTATCTGCTCTTTCACACCTAGGTCTCCCGTGACAGTCCCATCTTAAGCAGCCTCGAGGAGGCCGGTTCATTTCTCTAGAAGGGTTCATCCTGCTCCCTTCCTTCTCTGATCATATGCACCACATACCAGTGATATTGACCCTCCATTTTGAGGAACGTGACCTTGGTTACAGCCGTCAGATCTTGCAGCCTTCAAGGAAAATGTTACGTCTCTACTGCCCGCTGGTTGAACGAGCTATGATGACGGGTCCCAAACTCTTCTATGGACCCCCATCTCTGCTGCTGGTCATATGTACCTCCCACCTGGGATGCCAACTGTCGGTACCTTGCAACTAGCAGGCTCATTAGCATTTCTCCAGCCCTGGTCCTGGCTCACCTACTTCTCTCTTCTGACCAGCCCAGAGCCCGCTGTCCGCTCACAATATTTACTGCCCATTCAGCGTCAAATGGGTCATTTAAAATAGCGATCCCCATTCTGCACACCATCTTTACTTCAGAGTTGGCTTGCAGAGTAGTCGTGGACCCATGTGTTACCCTGAGAGAGAGAAATTCATTGGTGGCCAGTGCGATCCTCCTGCGATCTGTGTCTTTCTGTGCCTCCTGCAATTTGTGCCTGCTGCAATTTCCTGTGCTGTGTGCTGGCTGCTGGTTGACTGAACTGTGATCACAGCAGCAGCAGTTCTCCAATCCCTGTTCCTGTATCTCCCCTCAACCATGCCCCCCTCCACAATCCCTAACTGTATTTTTGGGTACTTTTTTTCATGTGCGTGGCGTTCTGCTCTATACATTTGTGCTCTTCCCGTGCTCTGATCAGTATAGCTGCTGATCAGAGACTGGGCCAAGTGACTTTCTTTTTTTAGCTAATTAGAGCAGCGGACGTCACAGCGTAAGTGATGTCCGATTTCTTTTCTTTTAGAAAAAAAAAACAATTGCAGTTAGTACAGTGTAGTTTCATGGATAGTGAGGTAGCGATTTAGAGTTGCGGACGTCACAGTGGAAGAGACTTCCGATTTTATTTTAGAAAAAAAAATAGTGGTTAGTACAGAGTAGCCTTATAAGTAACGTAGGTAGCGTATTAGAGTAGTGAACGTCACAGTGTAAGTAACATCAGATTTTGTTTTAGAAAAAAAAAAAAGTTAATACACAGTAGCCTCATAGGTAGCGAGGTAGCGTATTAGAGCAGCGGACATCGCAGTGTTTGTGACGTCCATTTTTATTTTGCAAAAAAATTGTTAGCGCTGAGTAAATTTTTAGCTAGTGCATTAGGGGAGTGTACATCGCAGTGTTAGTGACGTCTGTTTTTCTTTTACAAAAAGAAGAATATTTAGCACAGATTAATTTTAGAAGTAGTGCATTAGTGAACGTCACTAATTTTTTATACAAAGTGGTTCTTCTGTATTTTTCCTTTTTTTCTGTACTTCTTTCTTCTCTACTAATCTATTAAATAGTACTGTTTACACAAGCTCCACACAATACAAGTGTAAAAGCATCACTTACACACACATCCTCAGTGTTTTGAAGAACTTCTGAAACCGATAGTGCTGTAACATCCCAGGTCAACATTTTCCAGCAGATGTTCCCCAAACAGTGAAGAAGGGAAGAAGACAAAAAAATGTGCAAAGTATGCTCCAAGAGGTGAATCCGAAAAAACACAATTTACCATTGTGAAACGTGCCCTGAGAAACCTGGCCTTTTCAATAAGGATTGCTTCAAAACAGACCATGCGTCCACAATTTCAGAAAAATTGTTTTACCCTGTTGACACAACCCACTTTTATAATCTGATGTACTCCGCACAACTTACACATACCACCACATTATAAATTCACACACCAGTAAAATCAAAAGCATTATTATCATTACTAGAACTATGCATCTAGGTAAATTCCTTGAGGGCTGTAGTTTTCAAAATGGGGTCACTTGTAGGCGATTTCCACTGTTTAGGCACATCATGGGCTCTCCATATGCGTTTTTCCATCAAAATCTGTGCTCCAAACCTTCTCCTTCCGAGATCTGCCGTGAGCCCAAAGAGAAGTTTTCTACCACATATGGGGTATCAGCGTATTTAGGGGAAATTTCACAACAATTTTTGGGGTCTATTTTCTACTGTTACCGTTGTGAAAATAAAACAATGAAAGTCTTTAGGGTCTAAAGTAAAATTTTAGTGAAAAAAAATTAAATATTCTTTTTTACCTTCCACATTGCTTTAGTTCCTGTGAAGCACCTGTAAACACCAATAAACTTCTTGAATGTGGTTTTCAGCACCTTGAGGGGTGCAATTTTTAGAATGGTGTCGATTTGGGATATATTCTGTCATATGGGCCCCCAAAGTCACTTCAAATGTGATGTGGTCCCTAAAATATGGTTTTGTAAATTTTGTTGTAAAAATAGGACATTGCTAGTCAAATTTTAACCCTTATAACTCCCCAACAAAATTATGTTTCAAAATGTTATTTATTAACTATTATGTGTGACATAACTCTCCGGTTTAAGGGCATAAAAATAAAAAATTTGAAAATTGTGACATGTTCAAAATTTTAGTCATATTTTTGATATTTTCACAAATGAATGCAAGTCGTATCGAATTAATTTTACCACTATCAAGAATCACAGTATGCCATAAGAAAAGAGTCTCAGAATCGGTGGGATATATTGAAGCATTCCAGAGTTATTACCTCATAAAGTGACACTGGTCAGTGTAGAAAAAAAAGGCCTGGTCAGGAAGGTGAAAACTGACTTCGGGGTGAATGGGTTAACATTGAGCCCCTAATACTGTATGGATGACTAACTGAATCCAGACCACTTTTGCAATGCTTTTTTTTAGTATTTTATACCTCCAAAATGTCACAGAAAGCACCAAATACTATAAGGATGATTAACTGAATAAAGAAAAAAATGTTAACACTTTTTTTGGAGTATTATATACCACTAAAATTTAACAGAAAGCAACTAAAACTGTGTGGATGACTAATTGAATCCAGACAAATTTTTCAATGCTTTTTTGGAGTCTTATATACCACAGAAAGGTAACATAAAATACCTAATACTCCATGATTGACTAATTGAATTCAGACCAATTTTTCAACTTTTTTTTGAGTCTTATAAACTACTAAAATGTCACAGAAAGCACCAAATACTATATGGATGTCTAAATGAATTCAGACAATTTGTTAAACGCTTTTTAGGAGTCTTATATACCACTGAAATTTGTCAAAAAGTACCTAATACTGTATGGATGAATAATTGAATCCAAACAAATTTTTCAACTTTTGGAATCTTAAATTATTAATATTATTAATTATTATATTGCCATTTATTCCATGGCATTTTACATGTGAAAAGGATATACATACTAAAAACAAGCACAATAATCTTAAATAATATAAGTCATCAACTAATTCAGGAGAAGAGAGAACTCTGCCCATGAGGGATCACAGTCTACAAGGGATGGGTGAGGATACAGTAGGTGATGGGTGAGCTGGTGATGCAGCGGTATGGTGGAACGAGGGTTACTTCAGGTTGTAGGCTTGTTGGAATAGGTAGATCTTCAGGTTCCTTTTGAAGGTTTCCACGGTAGGCGAGAGACTAATATATTGGATTAGAGAATTCCAGAGTAGGGGAGTTGCATGGAAGAAATCTTGCATGCGATTGTGAGAAGTGGAGATAAGAAGGAAGTACAGAAGGAAATCTTGTGATTGTCAGGAAAATATGAACTATTATCTATTGTTCGAGTTATGCAGCCAGAGGTGCCTGCTACTCCTCCCACCAATGGTTTATGTAAAGCCAAAATCCTTCTTGCAGCCCCTTCCCTCCTCTCTGTGAATTTCCACTCCCATCCACCAAATGTTCATTCTAGAATGTGAGATTATGGCTCTGCCAGCTAGCAGAGAGCAGAATGTGTTTTTCCATCATAATCCCTGCTAGGCAGAACACTTAAAGTCAAAGTTCAATAACACACATTAATCCTAGAAACATGAAAATTAAATGTCCAGGATCTGGGCAATTAGGGCAACGCATGGCAGCGTTTTGCGGCATTTAGGGCCATCGTAAACTGGGAAATTAATTTCTGCCCACCAGGAAATCACAGACTTATTGTGTTTGGACTCTAAAGAACGGTAAAATCACAGGGGCAAAAATAATGCCAATATCTTTGGCCTGTGAGCTCCTGGGCCAAACAAATGGAAAAAAGGAAACAGTCCACATGTGAGGTCAGCCAAAGTGGGAGTCCCTAAGTTTATGGCCAAACCATAAAACAGGAACGTCCATTGTGGGAGGCATTCAGAGTCGGAGAGACTGCTAGACACCATGCTGGGATGCTGAATCATTCCCTTGGGAACTCTCCTCCCCATTATCGACACGTCATACCTGTGACTGAGACTTAGTAGGTTTCGTTACATTTATCCCTTTTTTATAACTGTTTGTACATATTTGTATTTTGTCTCATTTTTAATATCTTTTGTATTTTTGCTAAAACTGACAATTTTTTCTGGAGTAAACAAAATTTGCTAGCTTCCTTCTTTATGCTTTTAGTGATCGAATCGACACATACTCCACGCAAATTAACTCTACCTGGTGTTGGTTTCTGACCCGATATGGTCCTGGTAACAGACCGGCTTATATTTAACGAGGAACTGGTGGGAGCATAGCATTCTGGTGCTATTGGAGAATCCTGGCAGTGATGGACCGGAGGTTTATATATTTACTCCCGGCCTGGGACTGAGGATATATATACCGCCCTGATGGCAGAGTGCCCCGATAACCAGCACGTGACAGGGCAGCCTCTCCGGCGACTACTTATCCTAGGTGCAGTTCCCTGACTGGCCTGAGGGTAAGGGGGCATCAGAGAGCTGCAAGTTTCATGAACTAGAAAATTAAAGTTGGTTTTCTTGACAGTGATCTTGAGATTTTTTGTTACATTTCTTTGATATGTAAGACTGCAAAAAAGCATTGAAAAATTTGTGTGTATTCAATTAGTCTTTCATAGAGCATTAGGTGCTTTCTGTGACATTTTGGTTGTGTATAAGACAAAAAAAACATTTAAAATTTATACAGACACATTTTTAAATGCTTTTTGGAGTCTTATATACCACAGAAATTTAACAGAAAGCACCTAATACTGTAGAAAAGTGAAAAGAGCGGCACTTCCACAGATGAAATAAAAGCTCTATTTTATTTCTTTAAATCTTAAAACCTGATATACAAGGATAAAAAACTGATGCATTTCTGGAGTCCTAGATGCCATTAATCATAGCATAGTACTGAAATGGCAATGGTTCTGTTTTAAACTAAACACAGGCAAAAACAAAGATGCTGAAAATAACATTTAATTAGCAGGAGTGCAAGAGCAGGGAACATGCAGTGAAATAACCTATCAATACGTACAGTGGGTACAGAAAGTATTCAGACCCCTTTAAATTTTTCACTCTTTGTTTCATTGCAGCCATTTGGTAAATTCATAAAAGTTCATTTTTTTCTCATTAATGTGCACCATCTTGACTGACCCCCCCCCCCCAGAAATGTAGAAATGTTTGCAAATGTATCAAAAAATAAAAACTGAAATATCACATGGTCATAAATATGCAGACCCTTTGCTCAGACACTCATATTTAAGTCACATGCTGTCCATTTCCTTGTGATCCTCCTTGAGATGGTTCTACTCTTTCATTGGAGTCCAGCTGTGTTTAATTAAACTGATAGGAATTGATTTGTAAAGGCACACACCTGTCTATGTAAGACCTGTCAGCCCACAGTGCATGTCAGACCAAATGAGAATCACGAGGTCAAAGGAACTGGCCAAGGAGCTCAGAGACAGAATTGTGGCAAGGCACAGATCTGGCCAAGGTTACAAAAGAACTTCTGCAGTATTCAAGGTTCTTAAGAGCACAGTGGCCTCCATAATCCTTAATTGAAAGATGTTTGGGACCACCAGAAGTCTTTCTAGACCTGGCTGTCCAGCCAAACTGAGCAATCGTGGGAGAAGAGCCTTGGTGAGAAAGGTAAAGAAGTACCCCAAGATCACTGTGGCTGAGCTCCATAGATGCAGTAGGGAGATGGGAGAAAGTTCCAGAAAGTGAACTATCACTGCAGCCCTCCACCAGTCAGGCCTTTATAGCAGAGTGGCCCGACGGAAGCTTCTCTTCAGTGCAAGACATGTGAAAGCCCACAGAGTTTGCTATAAAACACATGAAGGACTCCCAGACTATGAGAAATAAGATTCTCTGGTCTGATGAGATGAAGATAGACTTTTTTGGTGATAATTGGTGATAATTCTAAGCAGTATGTGTGGAGAAAACTAGGCCCTGCTCATCACCTGCAAAATACAATCCCAACAGTGAAACATGGTGGTGGCAGTATTATGCTATGGGGGTGTTTTTCAGCTTCAGGGACAGGACGACTGGCTGTAATTGAAGGAAACATGAGTGTGGCCAAGTACAGAGATATCCTGGATGAAAATCTCTTTCAGAGTGCTCTGGACCTTAGACATGGCCAAAGGTTCACCTTTCAACAAGACAATTACCCTAAGCACACAGCTAAAATAACAAAGGAGTGACTTCAGAACAACTCTGTGACTATTCTTGACTGGCCCAGCCAGAGCCCTGACCTAAACCCAATTGAGCATCTCTGGGGAGACCTGAAAATGGCTGTCCACCAACGTTCACCATCCAACCTGACGGAACTGGAGAAAACCTGCTAGGAAGAATGGCAAAGGATCCCCAAATCAAGTGTGAAAAACTTGTTGCATCATTCCCAAGAAGACTCATGGCTGTACTATCTCAAAAGGATGCTTCTACTCAATACTGAGCAAAGGGTCTGAATCCTTATGACTATATGATATTTCAGTTTTTATTTTTTAATAAATTTGCAAAAATTTCTACATTTCTTCAGTCAAGATGGGGTGCAACAGTGTACATTATTGAGATAAAATGAACTTTTTTCGAATTTACCAAAACGCTGCAATAAAACAAAGAGTGAAAAATTTAAATGGGTCTGAATACTTTCCGTACCCACTGTATACGATCTATCCTCTAGTTCATACATATGAATTATTTTGCTATCCAAATTTAATAAGAGACATGGAACGTACAGTTGTGTACATAGAATGACAAATAAATATATATAAAAGAGGTCGCTCCTATAATTCATGCTCTTGGGATGTTTGCTGTCTAACTTTAGTATCCAAAATGCTTCTTGCAGTATAAGGCCGGCGTCACACTGGCGAGTTTTACGGACGTAAGAGCGCAGAAACTACGTCCGTAAAACTCGCATTACATACGGCACAATTATTCTCAATGGGGCTGCTCCTATTAGCCGTATATTACGGTTCAGTATTATACGGCTTTCTACGGCCGTACAAAATCGCAGCATGCTGCGTTTGTCAGCGTACTGCGCAAAAAAAATCGCCAATGAAAGTCTATGGGGGCGAGAAAAATACGGATTCCACACGGACCAGCAGTGTGACTTGCGAGAAATACGCAGCGGTGTTAGTGAAAAGTCGGTAATTCAATTGCCGGCTTTTCATTTCTCCTGCACAAACCCGACAGGATATGAGACATGGTTTACATACAGTAAACCATCTCATATCCCCCTTTTTTTGCATATTCCACACTACTAATGTTAGTAGTGTGTATGTGCAAAATTTCAGCGCTGTAGCTGCTGAAATAAAGGGTTAAATGGCGGAAAAAATTGGCGTGGGCTCCCGCGCAATTTTCTCCGCCAGAGCGGTAAAGCCAGTGACTGAGGGTAGATATTAATAGCCAGGAGAGGGTCCATGGTTATTGGCCCCCCCGTGGCTAAAAACATCTGCCCCCAGCCACCCCAGAAAAGGCACATCTGGAAGATGCGCCTATTCTGGCACTTGGCCTGTCATGATCTCAATGGCAAGAGATCATAGCATAAGCATATATAGGAACTAGCTCTTGGAAGATGGGAACTGAGCTGACCATGAACTAAACCTAACACACAACTAGCAGTGGCCGGGTAGCATGCCTACGTTGATTCTAGATGCCCAGCACCAGCCGGAGGACTAAATAATGCTAGCAGAGGAAAATATTAGTCCTAGCTCACCTCTAGAGAAATACCCCAAAAGGAGACAGAGGCCCCCCACATGTATTGGCGGTGAATTAAGATGAAACAACAAACGTAGTATGAAAATAGGTTTAGCAAATTTGAGGTCCACTTACTACATAGCAGAAGACAGAAAGGACACTTTCATGGTCAGCTAAAAACCCTAATCAAAACACCATCCAGAAATTACTTTAAAACTCTGGCATTAACTCATAACACCAGAGTGGCAATTCCTGTTCACAAGAGCTTTCCAGACACAGTAACGAAACTACAGCTGTGAACTGGAACAAAAATGCAAAAACAAACATGGACAAGAGTCCAACTTATCTAGTAGTTGTCTAGGAGCAGGAACAAGCACAGAGAGGCTTCTGATAACATTGTTGACCGGCAAGAAACTAACAGAGCAGCAAGGTTATATAGCGACTCCCACATCTTGATGGGAACAGGTGAACAGAGAAGATGAAGACACCAGTTCAATTCCACCAGTAGCCACCGGGGGAGCCCAGAATCCAAATTCACAACAGTACCCCCCCCTCAAGGAGGGGGCACCGAACCCTCACCAGAACCACCAGGGCGATCAGGATGGGCCCTATGAAAGGCACGAACCAGATCAGAGGCATGAACATCAGATGCATTCACCCAAGAATTATCCTCCTGGCCGTATCCCTTCCACTTGACCAGATACTGGAGTCTCCGTCTGGAAACACGAGAGTCTAAGATTTTCTCCACAACGTACTCCAACTCACCCTCAACCAACACCGGAGCAGGAGGCTCAACGGAAGGCACAACCGGTACCTCATACCTGCGCAATAATGACCGATGAAAAACGTTATGAATAGAAAAGGATGCAGGGAGGTCCAAACGGAAGGAAACAGGGTTAAGAATCTCCAATATCTTATACGGGCCAATGAACCGAGGCTTAAACTTAGGAGAAGAGACCCTCATAGGGACAAAACGAGAAGACAACCACACCAAATCCCCAACACAAAGCCAAGGACCAACACGACGGTGGCGGTTGGCAAAAAGCTGAGTCTTCTCCTGGGACAACCTCAAATTGTCCACCACCTGCCCCCAGATCTGATGCAATCTCTCCACCACAGCATCCACTCCAGGACAATCCGAAGATTCCCCCTGACCAGAGGAAAATCGAGGATGAAACCCCGAATTACAGAAAAACGGGGACACCAAAGTGGCAGAGCTGGCCCGATTATTGAGAGCGAACTCCGCCAATGGCAAAAAAGCAACCCAATCATCCTGGTCAGCAGACACAAAACACCTCAGATATGTCTCCAGGGTCTGATTAATCCGCTCGGTCTGGCCATTCGTCTGAGGATGGAAAGCGGACGAAAAAGATAAATCTATGCCCATCCTAGCACAGAATGCCCGCCAAAATCTAGACACGAATTGGGTCCCTCTGTCAGAAACGATATTCTCAGGAATACCATGCAAACGAACAACATTTTGAAAAAACAGAGGAACCAACTCGGAAGAAGAAGGCAACTTGGGCAGAGGAACCAAATGGACCATCTTAGAGAAACGGTCACACACCACCCAGATGACAGACATCTTCTGAGAAACAGGCAGATCTGAAATAAAATCCATCGAGATGTGCGTCCAAGGCCTCTTAGGAATAGGCAAGGGCAACAACAATCCACTAGCCCGAGAACAACAAGGCTTGGCCCGAGCACAAATGTCACAAGACTGCACAAAGCCTCGCACATCTCGTGACAGGGAAGGCCACCAGAAGGACCTTGCCACCAAATCCCTGGTACCAAAAATGCCAGGATGACCTGCCAACGCAGAAGAATGAACCTCAGAGATGACTCTACTGGTCCAATCATCAGGAACAAACAGTTTATCAGGTGGGCAACGATCAGGTCTATCCGCCTGAAACTCCTGCAAGGCCCGCCGCAGGTCTGGAGAAACGGCTGACAATACCACTCCATCCTTAAGGATACCTGTGGGCTCAGAGTTACCAGGTGAGTCAGGCTCAAAACTCCTAGAAAGGGCATCCGCCTTAACATTCTTAGAACCCGGTAGGTATGACACCACAAAATTAAACCGAGAGAAAAATAATGACCAGCGCGCCTGTCTAGGATTCAGGCGCCTGGCGGTCTCAAGATAAATCAAATTTTTGTGGTCAGTCAATACCACCACCTGATGTCTGGCCCCCTCAAGCCAATGGCGCCACTCCTCAAAAGCCCACTTCATGGCCAAAAGCTCCCGATTCCCAACATCATAATTCCGCTCAGCGGGCGAAAATTTACGGGAAAAGAAGGCACAAGGCCTCATCACGGAGCAGTCAGAACTTTTCTGCGACAACACTGCCCCAGCTCCGATCTCAGAAGCGTCGACCTCAACCTGAAAAGGTAGAGCAACATCAGGCTGACGCAACACAGGGGCAGAGGAAAAACGGCGCTTAAGCTCCCGAAAGGCCTCCACAGCATCAGGGGACCAATCAGCAACATCAGCACCCTTCTTAGTCAAATCGGTCAATGGCTTAGCAATATCCGAAAAACCAGCAATAAATCGACGATAAAAGTTAGCAAAGCCCAAAAATTTCTGAAGACTCTTAAGAGAAGAGGGCTGCGTCCAATCACAAATAGCTTGAACCTTGACAGGATCCATTTCAATGGAAGAGGGGGAAAAAATATATCCCAAAAAGGAAATCCTCTGTACCCCAAAAACACACTTAGAACCCTTCACACACAAAGAATTAGACCGCAAAACCTGAAAAACCCTCCTGACTTGCTGGACATGAGAGTCCCAGTCATCCGAAAAAATCAGAATATCATCCAGATACACAATCATAAATTTATCCAAATAATCGCGAAAAATATCATGCATAAAGGACTGGAAAACTGACGGAGCATTAGAAAGACCAAAAGGCATCACTAAATACTCAAAGTGGCCCTCGGGCGTATTAAATGCGGTTTTCCACTCATCCCCCTGCCTGATTCGCACCAAATTATACGCCCCACGAAGGTCAATCTTAGAGAACCACTTGGCCCCCTTTATGCGAGCAAACAAATCAGTCAGCAACGGCAATGGGTATTGATATTTAACAGTGATTTTATTCAAAAGCCGATAATCAATACATGGTCTCAAAGAGCCGTCTTTTTTTTGACACAAAGAAAAAACCGGCTCCTAAGGGAGATGACGATGGACGAATATGTCCCTTTTCCAAGGACTCCTTTATATATTCACGCATAGCAGCATGTTCAGGCACAGACAGATTAAATAAACGACCCTTTGGGTATTTACTACCCGGGATTAAATCTATGGCACAATCGCACTCTCGGTGCGGAGGTAACGAACCAAGCTTGGATTCTTCAAAGACGTCACGATAGTCAGACAGGAACTCAGGAATTTCAGAGGGAATAGATGATGAAATGGAAACCACAGGTACATCCCCATGAGCCCCCTTACATCCCCAGCTCAACACAGACATAGCTCTCCAGTCGAGGACTGGGTTGTGAGATTGCAGCCAAGGCAATCCTAGCACCAAATCATCATGTAGATTATACAGCACCAGAAAGCGAATAATCTCCTGGTGACCCGGATTAATACGCATAGTTACTTGTGTCCAGTATTGTGGTTTATTATTAGCCAATGGGGTGGAGTCAATCCCTTTCAGAGGAATAGGAGTCTCCAAAGGCTCTAAATCATACCCACAGCGTTTGGCAAAGGACCAATCCATAAGACTCAAAGCGGCGCCAGAGTCGACATAGGCGTCCGTGGTAATAGATGACAAAGAGCAAATCAGGGTCACAGATAGAATAAACTTAGACGGTAAGGTGCAAATGGAAACAGATTTACCAAGTTTTTTAGTGCGCTTAGAGCATGCTGATATAACATGAGTAGAATCACCACAATAGAAACACAACCCATTTTTCCGTCTAAAATTCTGCCGCTCGCTTCGGGACAGAATTCTATCACACTGCATACTCTCTGGCGATTTCTCAGTGGACACCGCCAGATGGTGCACTGGTTTGCGCTCCCGCAAACGCCTATCGATCTGAATAGCCATTGTCATGGACTCATTCAGACCCGCAGGCACAGGGAACCCCACCATAACATCCTTAATGGCATCAGAGAGACCCTCTCTGAAAGTCGCCGCCAGGGCGCACTCATTCCACTGAGTAAGCACAGACCATTTACGGAATCTTTGGCAGTAGATTTCCGCTTCATCTTGCCCCTGAGATAGGGACATCAAAGTCTTTTCTGCCCGAAGCTCCAAATGAGGTTCGTCATAAAGCAACCCCAAGGCCAGAAAAAACGCATCCACATTGAGCAACGCAGGATCCCCTGGTGTCAATGAAAAAGCCCAGTCTTGAGGGTCGCCCCGGAGCAAGGAAATCACAATCCTGACCTGCTGTGCAGGGTCTCCGGCAGAGCGAGATTTCAGGGACAAAAATAATTTGCAATTATTTCGAAAATTCTGAAACCCAGATCTATTCCCCGAGAAAAATTCCGGCAAAGGAATTCTCGGCTCAGATACAGGTGCATGACAAACAAAATCTTGCAAATTTTGTACCTTCGTGGCGAGATTATTCAAACCTGCAGTTACCCTCTGAAGATCCATTACAAACAGGTGGACACAGAGCCATTCAAAGGGGAGAAAAAAAAAAAAAAAAAAAAAAAAATTTCAGCAGACTACTTATTTCTCTCCTTTCTCAGCCAAGGATTTTAACCCTTTAGTGGGCCGGTCAAACTGTCATGATCTCAATGGCAAGAGATCATAGCATAAGCATATATAGGAACTAGCTCTTGGAAGATGGGAACTGAGCTGACCATGAACTAAACCTAACACACAACTAGCAGTGGCCGGGTAGCATGCCTACGTTGATTCTAGATGCCCAGCACCAGCCGGAGGACTAAATAATGCTAGCAGAGGAAAATATTAGTCCTAGCTCACCTCTAGAGAAATACCCCAAAAGGAGACAGAGGCCCCCCACATGTATTGGCGGTGAATTAAGATGAAACAACAAACGTAGTATGAAAATAGGTTTAGCAAATTTGAGATCCACTTACTACATAGCAGAAGACAGAAAGGACACTTTCATGGTCAGCTAAAAACCCTAATCAAAACACCATCCAGAAATTACTTTAAAACTCTGGCATTAACTCATAACACCAGAGTGGCAATTCCTGTTCACAAGAGCTTTCCAGACACAGTAACGAAACTACAGCTGTGAACTGGAACAAAAATGCAAAAACAAACATGGACAAGAGTCCAACTTATCTAGTAGTTGTCTAGGAGCAGGAACAAGCACAGAGAGGCTTCTGATAACATTGTTGACCGGCAAGAAACTAACAGAGCAGCAAGGTTATATAGCGACTCCCACATCTTGATGGGAACAGGTGAACAGAGAAGATGAAGACACCAGTTCAATTCCACCAGTAGCCACCGGGGGAGCCCAGAATCCAAATTCACAACATTGGCCACTCTCTTCCCACTCCCTGTAGCGGTGGGATATGGGGTAATGAAGGGTTAATGCCACCTTGCTATTGGAAGGTGACATTAAGCCAGATTAATGATGGAGAGGCGTCAATTATGACACCTATCCATTATTAATCCAATTGTAGGAAAGGGTTAAAAAACACACACACACATGATTGAAAAGTATTTTAATGAAATAAACACAGCGGTTGTTGTAATAATTTATTGTTCTCTCAAATCCATTTGCAGTCCCTCGCTTGGCAACATAATAAACGCACAAGATACATACCTTCTGATGTACTGTCAGGTCCAACGATGTAATCCATCTGAAGGGGTTAACTAATATTACAAGCAGGAGCCCTGCTATAATGCAGCTGTGCTCCGTGCTTGTAATTCCCCTGCGAATGAATGAAATGTAGGTCATTGACCTACATTTCATTCATTCGCGGTGAGGCGCCCTCTGGTGGATGTTCTCATGAACTGCAGCCTGGGAACTTTTTCCCACGCTCCAGGTCATATGAGGACATCCACCAGGGGGCGCATCACCGCGACTGAAGGAAATGTAGGTCAATGACCTACATTTCATTCATTCGCAGGGGAATTACAAGCACGGAGCACAGCTGCATTATAGCAGGGCTCCTGCTTGTAATATTAGTTAACCCCTTCAGATGGATTACATCGTTGGACCTGACAGTACATCAGAAGGTATGTATCTTGTGCGTTTATTATGTTGCCAAGCGAGGGACTGCAAATGGATTTGAGAGAACAATAAATTATTACAACAACCGCTGTGTTTATTTCATTAAAATACTTTTCAATCGTGTGTGTGTGTTTTTTAACCCTTTCCTACAATTGGATTAATAATGGATAGGTGTCATAATTGACGCCTCTCCATCATTAATCTGGCTTAATGTCACCTTCCAATAGCAAGGTGGCATTAACCCTTCATTACCCCATATCCCACCGCTACAGGGAGTGGGAAGAGAGTGGCCAAGTGCCAGAATAGGCGCATCTTCCAGATGTGCCTTTTCTGGGGTGGCTGGGGGCAGATGTTTTTAGCCACGGGGGGGCCAATAACCATGGACCCTCTCCTGGCTATTAATATCTGCCCTCAGTCACTGGCTTTACCGCTCTGGCGGAGAAAATTGCGCGGGAGCCCACGCCAATTTTTTCCGCCATTTAACCCTTTATTTTAGCAGCTACAGCGCTGAAATTTTGCACATACACACTACTAACATTAGTAGTGTGGAATATGCAAAAAAAAAGGGGATATGAGATGGTTTACTGTATGTAACCATGTCTCATATCCTGTCGGGTTTGTGCAGGAGAAATGAAAAGCCGGCAATTGAATTAGCGGCTGTTCACAGATATCGCGCTGAATGAAATCTAAATACAGAATATATATATATATGTGTCTCAATGACATATATATATATATATACTGTATATATGTTTTAATGAACATTTGAGCACATAAATCCATTAGATGTCGGTTTTGCAAGCCTGCGAGAAAATATCGCAGTACGGATGCCATACGGATTACATACGGAGGATGCCATGCGCAAAATACGCTGACACACCCTGCCTACGGATCACTATTTTGGGAACATTTCACCGTATTTCGGCCGTATTACGGCCGTAAAATACGGACCGTATTGTCTTACGCCGAGTGTGACGCCGGCCTAAGGCGTTTTTGCCAACTACCTCCTCTAGGGGCGTATGGCACTCTTTCTGTGCCAAAGAATTTTCAGTGTCTTGAATCACCATTATGCATGGTAATAAAGGGTGTAAACAGCACCAGAGTATGATTGATTTTTTTTTAAATATCTTACTTAAGTGTTTGGAAATTCGCAGTTTTAATTTTCTGGTAGTACAAACATGTACATATTACATCTGTTTCCATTACACTTAAAAAAAAAACTTTTGGGTTTTAACCAACAGGTTTTTTTGGTTGGACTTTGGAAGAGGCTCAGCGAAAGCATATTACCCAGGGTCCAACCTTTTTTGTCACAAATCTGCAGTCCTGAGATATGATTTTTGTAAATGCGCCCTGAATGAACTGACTTCTATATCCACTTTCTGGCAATCTGATATGTATAACATTACTTTCCGCAAGAAAACAGTTGTCATCTGAACAAGTGCGTTTAGCACGTAACATTTCTCCACAAGGGCTAGCCCTAGTAGTATGTATGCTTGAGGTGGCAGCTTATTGATTGGAGAATAGTATTGCCTAATATGCTTTTCATGTACAAAAAGGTATGTACCTGATTGGCACTGCAATCTGCTTTTAGGAAAATATCCAAAAATGAAATTTAATTAGAATGTGGATCAGCCATGAACTTCATAGTAAATGTATTGTCATTTAGATATTGAAGAAATTCAGAGAATTCTAATGTGCTTCCCACCCACACAAGGTTGGTAAGGGCACGAGTGATGTTCCTGGACACATGCTGGACGCCACACCAGAAGAAAAAGTGGCAGCTGGGGACCAAGTACCAAGGGACGGCTGCCTCCATGAAGTCTGTGGAAATCCTCCATGTCCTCAAGCCTAAACAGTAACATTTTCATTGCAAGCACTATCAACACTACAGGCCTCTGATTTGTTATACTGTGCACACACAGACCTAGACAAGCACTCTCCCCCTCCAATAAGGGTATGTTTCCACGTTCAGGAAACGCTGCGTTTTTGACGCTGCGTTTTTCCGCAGCGTCAAAAACGCAGCGTCCAGATGTTACAGCATAGTGGATGGGATTTCATGAAATCCAGACTCCACTATGCGTTAAAAAACGCATGCGTTTTTGCCGCGAAAACGCATGCGTGGTGCGTTTTTCCAGAACGCAGCATGTTGCTACTATGAGCAAAACACGCAGGAACACCGCAGGTGACCTGCCAGTGACCTCAGGTGCAGTTTTGGTCAGGATTTTACCTGCATAAAATCCTGACCAAAGCCTGAAGCAAAACTGAACGTGGAAACATACCTTTACTGTCACAGAGCTGAGCAAATTCATCAGTGTGCCGATCTGGGCGGCACCTGTCAAAAGGCATGGTCCATAAACAGCCTAAAACACAGCAAAGGTATCTCATTGCTGAAAGTCAGGAGAAGGGTACAAGAAATATATAATGTTTAGAAGATTAAAATCATGAAAACTCCAGTAACATGAGCACCTTAGTTTCATTGTATGGATCGATACCTGCAGTTTAGTAGTTTATAAAATGCTCCATGATTCATTGTATCTTGTATCAGTTAATGATACAAAAAAGCTAGAATTGCATTCTAATCTGACAAATGGAAATCTCCTACAGCTATGATAGCAAAAAGTAGAGAAATTATGACTGTTCTTTTACATACTCTTCATGTAATTTGCGCATATTTTCATCTTACTACATGGCTCACACACGTAAATCATAAACAAAGCTGTTACATCGTCAAACAATAATAAGTGTGGTTTAACACCTAAAACTAAATTATGAATGCTTTATTGCAGACAAATTTAACCCCATATCTGCCTGCTATGGTATACAGAGTGGTCCAGTGATAATGCAGCAGTAGTGCCTACACCATCACTTGCTAGAGGGAGCTGTACTATACAGCTGAAAAACAGCTCTAATGTTTGAGATCCAAAGATACTAATCCTGTGTAATTGCTAGCATAAATTTATACTTGATACTCTTAATCCCTTTCTGACCATTTTTGCGCTTTCGTTTTTCTCTCCACTTTTTCCACGAGTCATAGCTTTTTATTTTTCCATCCACAGAGCCATATGAGTTCTTGTTTTTTTTCTGTGTGATGAGTTGAACTTTTAAAAGACACCATCCCATGTACTGTAAAACAAGAAAAACCTCAAAGTGCATTGAAATTGCACAAACAATCAATTGTTTTTATTGTTTTTGTTTTTATGCCATTGATTGAATGGTAAAATTGACCTACCAATATAATTTCATAAGGAGCAGTCCACCAACAGTTTGCCATAGCATGCTGTCGGACCTTTGTAAACATGTCAATGGGGAGGTCAATGGGTGCGTGAAATGGCACCCATCCTGGTTCACTGGCAGTAAATGCCATTATCAAGAGAATGGCAGTGGCATTTAAGAGGTTAACATCAGCATGAGATGCTCAGCTCCACCTGCTGCTTTTAGGCTACGTTCCCACAATGAGTATTTGGTGAATTTATGATGTTGAACATTTTTTGTTGTATTTCATGTTTGATTGCCCTTTTTTACTTGTGTTTTATCATGATATGACATTTCGTTTTTTCTCTTTTTTTGGTATGTCAGATTTTAAAAAAAGCTGCTTCAGTTTTAATACTTTCTGGTATTTGGCTTTGACAAACCCTTATTTATACAGTCATGAGTGGCTTGAATGCATTTTTCTGCACTGGAAATGCTCTGTAAATATATATGCATTATTTACCTGTTACCTGCAGAATTTTGGCATCTAATACAAGTCTACGAGGACAATCTGCACATAAAACTCAACGTAAACTCAAGAGATAGACATGTTGCGGATTTGAAACAGTGGTGCAAGCTCAGCTCAGCTATATTTTTTAGACTGTCTAGTATTACTTTAAACTATTAGTTGACTTATGAAAACAAAAAAAAATGAAGCACACGTTTAGCATACTGAAAAAAATGCAATAATCCACACCCCTATTTTCTGGCACATACAGTTCTGTGAAAAAGTGTTTGCCCCCTTCCTGATTTCCTGTTCTTTGCCATCTTTGTCACACTTAAATGTTGCAGCTCACCAAACAAATTTAAATATTAGACAAAGATAACACAAGTGAACACAAAATGCAGTTTTTAAATTAAGGTCTGTATTATTAAGGGAAAAAGAAATTCAAACCTACAGGGCCCTGCGTGAAAAAGTGATTGCCCCCCACCACACCTTAAAACATAAATTAACTGTGGTTTATCACATCTTTTTAACAATCAAACAAAATAAAATATTGATGGAACAATGATTCTGTCGTAAAGTACACATCTGGGAAATGTATTATCTATTTTGTTATCTACTATAAGGTCATAAAAATTAAAAGTTTAAAAATTGCTAATTTTTAACAAACTTCTGATCATTTCATAAATAAAAACAATTATTTTTTTTACTAAAATTTACCACTAATACAAAGGTACAATTTGTCACAAAAAAACTGTCAGAGAATCACTGGGATATGTTGAAGTACTCCAGAGTTCTTACCACATAAATTGACACAGGTCAAAATTGATAAATGGGGTTTGGTCATTAAGGTCAAAAGTGGCTTAGTCATTAAGGATAGTGTTGAGCATTCCGATACCGCAAGTATCGGGTATCGGCCGATATTTGCGGTATCGGAATTCCGATACCGAGTTCCGATATTTTTGCGATATCGGGAATCGGGATCGGGATGCATATTCATGTGTAAAATAAAGAATAAATGACGTCGCGGTCTTGTGATTGGTCGCGTAACCGCTCACGTGACCACGACGTCATCAAAGGTCCTTCACTCGCTCATTCTTAGGAACGGAGGCAGCCGGTTGCAGCGGTTACAACCAGGGCGCGTCCGAGGGTGAGTATATCCCTATTTTTTATTTTTATTCTTTATTTTACACATGAATATGGATCCCAGGGCCTGACGGAGAGTTTCCTCTCCTTCAGACCCTGGGAATCATCTAGGATCACTTCCGATATTTGTGTCCTATTGACTTGTATTGGTATCGGGTATCGGTATCGGCGATATCCGATATTTTTCGGATATCGGCCGATACAATCCGATACTGATACCGGTATACTTTCAAATATCGGAAGGTATCTCTCAAGGGTTTAAAGGGAACCTGTCACCAGAGAAAATGCTATTAACCTACAGATATGGGGTTAATCTGAATGATAATAGTGTTACTAACCTGCTTGGTGCCTGCACTTAGCTGAACACTGCCGGGGAGAATAAAAGTTAATTTTCTCCACGCAGCGTTTAGCTAAGTGCAGGCGCCGGGCAGGTTAGTAACACTATTTTCATACAGATTAACCCCATATCTGTAGGTTAATAGCATTTTTCTGGTGACAGGTTCCCGGTCATTCTTATGTTATAAAACTGGTATAGTTAGTTAGCATGATAACAAACTTACAGAAGTGTGGGTCAATAAATAGTAGCTTACCAAAAAATATAAGTTTAAAAGTTTACTTTTAACATATAATTTTAAAAAAATAGAAATGAGAAAAATGAACCCAAACAGGCACGATACAGGAAAAAGGACCGGTAATGGATAATGTACACATTGGATGAGGATTCTCCCTATGTGGAGGTAACATTAGTCCTCAACAATCAGTTATGAACAAATACCACACAAAAGACAAATGGTTTTATGTCTACAGAAACAATGATAAATATAATTGTTTCCTCTCTCACCTTAGCAAATACCTATAGCGTGTCCCTACCTTGCAGGGGAGGGTGACACCCTCATTTGAATGCAAAGTTGAGCCCCCCGCTCACCGACAGCTTGCCCTGAGAGATCCTATAAATTACTATACTTTTTAATTATATGATCAAGACAGCTGAGTGTCCTACAAACCTATCAAATAGCACTACTTGAAACATCAAACATCATAACATTAGAATTATTAAAGCCACTCTGGGGCAACCCTCCAGACACAAGGCAGATAGGCAATTACTGAATCAGGTTTTGGCCTATTCATATATAGAATAAGAAGGGCATAGGAAACAGATGACAGGGCATCCAAAAATATCACCTATGTACTGCCTCTGTCATGTCGCTTTATGTGCAAATAGCACAACAATATATTCAGGGCCTGTTGGAAAGTTGGATAACACAACAAGGCCGGAGTCACACTAGAGAGGAATATGGACGAGTGCTATGCGGCAAAAAAATCGCATAGCACAAGGACCAATGTTAATCTATGGGGCAGCCCCCAACATGCTGCGATTTGCACCGTATATCGGCTGAGACTTGCCAATGAAAGTCTACGGGGGCAAGAAAAATACGGATTACACACGGACCATCAGTGTGACTTGCGAGAAATACGCACCGGTGTTCTATAGAAAAGCCGGCAATTTATGTGCGGTGTACAGTAAAATCACACTGACAGTTTACAATAGAATAGATAGAATATATATATATATATATATATACACTCACCGGCCACTTTATTAGGTACACCATGCTAGTAACGGGTTGGACCCCCTTTTGCCTTCAGAACTGCCTCAATTCTTCGTGGCATAGATTCAACAAGGTGCTGGAAGCATTCCTCAGAGATTTTGGTCCATATTGACATGATGGCATCACACAGTTGCCGCAGATTTGTCGGCTGCACATCCCAAAGATGCTCCATACAAGGCAGGATGGATCCATGCTTTCATGTTGTTTACGCCAAATTCTGACCCTACCATCCGAATGTCGCAGCAGAAATCGAGACTCATCAGACCAAGCAACATTTTTCCAATCTTCTACTGTCCAATTTCGATGAGCTTGTACAAATTGTAGCCTCAGTTTCCTGTTCTTAGCTGAAAGGAGTGGTACCCGGTGTGGTCTTCTGCTGCTGTAGCCCATCTGCCTCAAAGTTCGACGCACTGTGCGTTCAGAGATGCTCTTAGGCCTACCTTGGTTGTAACGGGTGGCGATTTGAGTCACTGTTGCCTTTCTATCAGCTCGAACCAGTCTGCCCATTCTCCTCTGACCTCTGGCATCAACAAGGCATTTCCGCCCACAGAACTGCCGCTCACTGGATTTTTTTTCTTTTTCGGACCATTCTCTGTAAACCCTAGAGATGGTTGTGCGTGAAAATCCCAGTAGATCAGCAGTTTCTGAAATACTCAGACCAGCCCTTCTGGCACCAACAACCATGCCACGTTCAAAGGCACTCAAATCACCTTTCTTCCCCATACTGATGCTCGGTTTGAACTGCAGGAGATTGTCTTGACCATGTCTACATGCCTAAATGCACTGAGTTGCCGCCATGTGATTGGCTGATTAGAAATTAAGTGTTAACAAGAAGTTGGACAGGTGTACCTAATAAAGTGGCCAGTGAGTGTATATATATATATACACATATAACCTACAAGAGACATAGAGTACAAAGTCCAAATATGTAAAAATATAACAATTTTATTCCAAAAAATAATTTTATCAATAATTCATATAATAGAAAAAGGCGATGGACAAGTGGCAGACAGTGTCAAAAAAATCCATTGCACAATTCCACACTATAAAATATCAGGCATGGGATAGAAAATATATAAATGGCACATTCTTTGTAGTAATATAGCATGTGACCATCAGGCTGTAAATACTGGTCACCTGGTAGGGACCAAAGTAGCTAGTGCAAAAAAAAAAAATAAGGAAATGTCCAAATAAAGAGGGAATATTCGCATAATCAACTAATTATACCATGATATAAAAAATGTAAGAAGTTAGGAACAATCCCGCAAATATTTGTGCAATACAATGAAACCAGACCAAATATAGGTGCACAAAAAGACATGTCACCCATGGTAACCTGTGTGTGGTATTGTAGTGCAATGGAGAACAGCTGTAATCCATATCTGGAGGTTAAATAGTTTACAACCGGTTTACTGTATGGATTTACTGTATGTATACCATGTCTCCTACCCTGTCGGGTTCTGCAATGATTTTACAGAAGCTGACAAATTAATTATCGACTATTCTGCTATCTATCTCTCTATGAAATGTAAAGATATATATATATATATTTATGTGTCTCACTGACATATATATATATATATATATATATATACACTCACCGGCCACTTTATTAGGTACACCATGCTAGTAACGGGTTGGACCCCTTTTGCCTTCAGAACTGCCTCAATTCTTCGTGGCATAGATTCAACAAGGTGCTGGAAGCATTCCTCAGAGATTTTGGTCCATATTGACATGATGGCATCACACAGTTGCCGCAGATTTGTCGGCTGCACATCCCAAAGATGCTCCATACAAGGCAGGATGGATCCATGCTTTCATGTTGTTTACGCCAAATTCTGACCCTACCATCCGAATGTCGCAGCAGAAATCAAGACTCATCAGACCAAGCAACGTTTTTCCAATCTTCTACTGTCCAATTTCGATGAGCTTGTACAAATTGTAGCCTCAGTTTCCTGTTCTTAGCTGAAAGGAGTGGTACCCGGTGTGGTCTTCTGCTGCTGTAGCCCATCTGCCTCAAAGTTCGACGCACTGTGCGTTCAGAGATGCTCTTAGGCCTACCTTGGTTGTAACGGGTGGTGATTTGAGTCACTGTTGCCTTTCTATCAGCTCAAACCAGTCTGCCCATTCTCCTCTGACCTCTGGCATCAACAAGGCATTTCCGCCCACAGAACTGCCGCTCACTGGATTTTTTTTCTTTTTCGGACCATTCTCTGTAAACCCTAGAGATGGTTGTGCGTGAAAATCCCAGTAGATCAGCAGTTTCTGAAATACTCAGACCAGCCCTTCTGGCACCAACAACCATGCCACGTTCAAAGGCACTCAAATCACCTTTCTTCCCCATACTGATGCTCGGTTTGAACTGCAGGAGATTGTCTTGACCATGTCTACATGCCTAAATGCACTGAGTTGCCGCCATGTGATTGGCTGATTAGAAATTAAGTGTTAACAAGAAGTTGGACAGGTGTACCTAATAAAGTGGCCAGTGAGTGTATATATACTGTATATATGCTTTGACGAACATTTGAGCCCATGGATCCATTATATGTCCATTTTGCAAGTGTGCAAGAAAATCTCACCATACGGATGCTATACGGATATCACACGGATACTTAGATGTGAGGAGATCGCATCCTCGCATTGCAAAAGGATTACACCCGGATCACTGTTCAGGGAACATTTGTGCGATTCTCCGCCATCAAAATCGGACCGATTTTTTATATGTTAAGTGTGACTCCAACCCAATAAATACTTTCAAGATACATTTCCTTAAAGTATTAGTCCCACAAATGAAACTTGCATCTATTTTGAGCACAGGGCCCGTCACACATGATGTAAGTGGTGAGGTAGACAAAATTGTGGCCATCTCTCCACTAACAGCGAAACAAACTACATCTACTATTGTGGCACATCCTGGAACTATGGGAGCACCCATTAAAGTGGAATAACAAAAAAATGAATATTATTTGCTAGATAAAAATAAATATTATTTACAACCGACTTTACTGAACAAAATGTATAATTCCCAAAGAAATAGAAAGTTCAGCTTTCCCAATTTTAAAAATTGGAAATCAAATTTGCCTACAAGCCATCTCAGCATATTCTTAGCATCTACTCAGTAATCCAAATACACAAAATTAGCTCAAAGTATGGGATCACCCATACAGCACTATTGAGGCAGCACATCAAACTTGCCTCATCAATAGTGTTGAGCATTCCGATACCGCAAGTATCGGGTATCGGCCGATACTTGCGGGTATCGGAATTCCGATACCGAGATCCGATACTTTTGTGGTATCGGGTATCGGTATCGAAACAACATTAATGTGTAAAAGAAAGAATTAAAATAAAAAATATTGCTATACTCACCTCTCCGACGCAGCCTGGACCTCACCGAGGGAACCGGCAGCGTTCTTTTCTTAAAATGCGCGCTTTTCCTTCCTTCCGTGACGTCACGGCTTCTGATTGGTCGCGTGCCGCCCATGTGGCCGCGACGCGACCAATCTGACGTAATTTTCAGGTCCTTCTAGGCATTCAGTATTTTAAAATTACGTTCCGGCGTTGTGATTGGTCGCGTCGCGGTCACCGACGCGACCAATCACAAGCCGTGACGTCACGGGAGGCAGGAGACGCGCGCATTTTAAAATGCGCGCGTGTCCAGCCTCCCGTGACGTCACGGCTTGTGATTGGTCGCGTCGCCCATGTGACCGCGACGCGACCAATCACAACGCCGGAACGTAATTTTAAAATCCTGAAGGACCTGAAATTACGTCACGGCTTGCTGTGATTGGTTGCGTCGCGGCCACATGGGCGACGCGACCAATCACAAGCCGTGACGTCACGGGAGGCTGGACACACGCGCATTTTAAAATGCGCGCGTCTCCTGCCTCCCGTGACGTCACGGCTTGTGATTGGTCGCGTCGCCCATGTGACCGCGACGCGACCAATCACAACGCCGGAACGTAATTTTAAAATACTGAATGCCTAGAAGGACCTGAAAATTACGTCACGGCTTGCTGTGATTGGTCGCGTCGCGGCCACATGGGCGGCACGCGACCAATCAGAAGTCGTGACGTCACGGAAGGAAGGAAAAGCGCGCATTTTAAGCAAAGAAGGCTCCCGGTTCCCTCGGTGAGGTCCAGGCTGCGTCGGAGAGGTGAGTATAGCAATATTTTTTATTTTAATTCTTTATTTTACACATTAATATGGTTCCCAGGGCCTGAAGGAGAGTTTCCTCTCCTTCAGACCCTGGGAACCATCAGGGATACCGTCCGATACTTGAGTTGAGTCCCATTGACTTGTATTGGTATCGGGTATCGGTATCGGATTAGATCCGATACTTTGCCGGTATCGGCCGATACTTTCCGATACCGATACTTTCAAGTATCGGACGGTATCGCTCAACACTACTCATCAACAACACTGTTAGGCCCCTTCACATGACCATACAAAACACGTACATGTTACACCGATATCGGTGTCACCAGTGTTTTCGATCAGTGTGCCATCCATGTGCCATCCGTGTTTTTCGGTATGGATACTGGAAATGAAATTGCAAAGCTTCTTACATACTTTCCATGTTAAACATGTACAGCACACGGACGGCATGTTTACCATAGACTTGTATTGGCCCTTGTCATCTGTGCTGCTGGTAAAACACGGACATGAGTGCAGCACCGTAGGTTAAATAGGGCACCCCTGGCATCTGTGAAAAACATGATAGGTCGTGTGAAGGGGCCGTATAGTCACAAAATAGAAAACATTAGCAGAATTGCCGTCTTTTTCTATGTCCTACCTCACAAACAGCAGAATAAAAAGCGATAAAAAAAAGTCTTACATATCCCCCAACCTACTCCCTGATGGTTATTATTCACTTTGCAGCTATAATATAACATTCTGCCACAAGACCCCTGCAGCCCAGTGCTAAGACTGGCACAGATCCCCGGAGCCACAAAATGACTGCAGCCTAGTGAGTAGACTGGCGGAGAACCCAGTAGCCACAAAATGACTGCAGCCCAGTGTTAAGACTGGCAGAGACCCCCGGAGCCATAAAATGACTGCAGCCCATTGCGGAGACAGGCAGAGACCCCCGGAGCCACAAAATGACTGCAGCCCAGTGCGGAGACTGGCGGAGACCCCCCCAGCACCACAAAATGACTGCAGCCCAGTGCGGAGACTGGTGGAAACACTGGGAGCCACAAAATTACTGCAGCCCAGTGTGGAGACTGGCAGAGACCCCCCAGAGCCACAAGACCACTGCAGCCCAGTGCTGAGACTGGCAGAGACCCCCAGAGCATCAGTGCTAGAGCTGCAGGGGATTTATCATTTCATACTATTTTTTTTTTACATTCTCAGAAAACCCCTGTAGTGTCTGTTCACACCCACCATTTTTGCTGTGGATTGATCTACAGTGTTGGCAGGAAATATTCTGCTTTTTAGCAGCCTTTTCACTTGCATTTTTGTGTCACATTCATTTGAATAGGGGAAGAAACGCTGCAGAAATGCACATCCTATATACTGTATGTACATGCATATATAGATAAATATACACACATGGACCACAGATATACACAATCATACTATATACTGTATATATGTACACACATACTATATACACTTATACAGACACACTGTATACTGCACATATACACACACAGATACACATACAAATATATATGTATACTTACTAGGTCCTGGTGCTTCACTTCTGCTGCAAACATTTTCCTGACTGAGGCTACGTTCACATTTGCGTTGTGCGCCGCAGCGTCGGCGCCGCAGCGCACAACGCAAACAAAAACGCGGCAAAACGCACGCTAAAACGCTGCGTTTTGCGCCGCATGCGTCCTTTTTGGCCGAAAGTTGGACGCAAAAAAAATGCAACTTGAAGCGTTTCTTGCGTCCAACGCTTGCGGCCATGCGGCGCAAAACGCAGCACAACGCATGTCCATGCGCCCCCATGTTAAATATAGGGGCGCATGATGCATGCGGCGCCGCTGCGGCGCCCGACGCTGCGGCGCTGACCGCAAATGTGAACGTAGCTTGACATGGCTCTGACCTCTGCTGTATTGTGAGAATCCCCCCACTCACTCTCAACTTAACCTCCTGACACTGCAGGGAGATTGAAAGGGGGAATGTAGGGGGGTTTGGGAAAGACGATCAAGGACTTCAGAGGATGCATAGCGTTATTCATAAAGGGGCTGCAGATGCAGGGGGCCCCCTTTGTGGGTGGCAGTAGCTGGGGCTGGGGGTGGGCCCACTGGAGGATTCTCAGGTGTCCGGTGCCCAAGTCCAACCCTGTAGTCATATATATATACCACCCACAGGCTGATCGCCTCCATGCCATGCCACATTGATGCAGTAATTGATGCAAAAGGAGCCTTGACCAAGTATTGAATGCATTTACTGAATATACATTTCAGGAGACCAATATTTCGGATTTTAAAATCATTTTTTCAAGCAGGTGTTATAAAGTATTCTAATTTACTGAGATAATGACTTTTGGGTTTTCATTAGCTGTAAGCCATAATCATCAACATTAACAGAGATAAACACTTGAAATAGATCACTGTTTGTAATGACTCTATATAATATCAGAGTTTCACTTTTTGAATTGAAGAACTGAAATAAATTCACTTTTTGATGATATTCTAATTTTGTAAGAAGCACTTGTATAATAAATGAGGTATTGGTCAATATTTTGGCCAAGATATGCAAGCTCGCAACCCACGTCAAGGGTCCTCATACTTGCAAGTCCTAAACTTAATAGCAAAACCACAAAAAAGACTAATAATCTTCCAAACTCCAAAAATTCAAGAATTAATACAGCAAAAAAGGGGCAGCAGTGCTTACCCGCCCAGGTTTCAGAACAAATGCACTATCAAGATGCAGCAAACCCATGCAGTAAAGATGGCAGCAACACAGATGCAAAATACTGATGAGACAACCACTCACAACATACTATTTCATGGAGGGGGTGGTTGCTTAGTATTAAATTGCACAAAAATGGCTTGGGCACTGGTCACACACAGGGAATACACAGGGAATGTGGCTTACAGCCTATTAGTGACGCCCATACTTTATTAGGCAGGCTGCCCAGCACTACATAGGTGCATCCCATGAGAACAGACACGGCAGCTTACAAGGCCAAGGATACTAACAAGAACTGTCAATCAAGTAAATTAAGAGGGTCGAGAGCTATATGCTCCTGAGGGCAAATGTTGAGAAAAACCTTTTCATTTTGCAAGTCTAAGGCTATGTTGGCATGTCCAGTAATCATCAGAATGAATCCAGCAATAATCCATATTATGCTTTGGGACTGTTTTTCGGCAGCTGGAGTTGGGGCTGTAGTCAAGGTTGAGGGAATCATGAAAAGTTCCAAATATCAGTCAATTTTACCTTACAACAACCCTAAGCATACCTTCAAATCAACAAAAGAATGGCTCCACCAGAAGAAGGTCAAAGTTTTGGAATGGCCCATCCAAAGCCAAGACCTGAATCCAATCGAAAATCAGTGTGTTACCAGAAAAAGGCTGCACATACAAGATACCCCCACAATCTGACCGATTTGGAGCTCTACTGAAAGAGCAAGTGGGAAAAGATTGCCACTTCTAGATGTGCCATGCTGAAAGACTCCCACCCAAAAAGAATGAATGCTGTCATAAATTCAAAGTACCGTATTTTCCGGCGTATAAGACGACTTTTTAACCCCCGAAAATCTTCTTAAAAGTCGGGGGTCGTCTTATACGCCGGGAATCGACTTGTACGCCGGTGTATATGGTGGGTGGGGAGGGGGAGTGATCCTGATGACGAGGGGGCGTCTCACAGGAAAGTGAGTAATCCCCATTACCTTATCCTAGCGGTGCAGCGTGGGGGTCTCAGTGCTGGGAGCGGCGGCGGCTGCTGTGTTCTGGTGCGGCGGCTCCTCTTCTGTGTGGGGCCTCTGTGCTGTGCGGTGGCGGTGGCGGCGGCATATCTTTATCCAGTTGGGGCTCCTCCGGCATCTCCTTAGCCCTGGAGGCCCCGCCGCAACTCCATCGGTGCAATGTGGTGGCCTCCGGGAAAATGGCCGCTGCTCAGATTCAGATCTCGTGTCCCGAGATTTCGGGACGAGATCTGAATCTGAGCAGCGGCCATTTTCCCGGAGGCCACCGCATCGCACCTATTGAGCTGCCTCCGGGAAAATGGCCGCTGCATTGCACCGATGGAGTTGCGGCGGGGCCTCCAGGGCTAAGGAGATGCCGGAGGAGCCCCAACTGGATAAAGATATGCCGCCGCCACCGCCACCGCACAGCACAGAGGCCCCACACAGAAGAGGAGCCGCCGCACCAGTGCACAGCAGCCGCCGCACCAGAGCACAGCAGCCGCCGCCGCCGCCACTCCCAGCACTGAGACCCCCACGCTGCACCGCTACGATAAGGTAATGGGGGATACTCACTTTCCTGTGAGACGCCCCCTCGTCATCAGGATCACTCCCCCCCCCCCCCCAAAAGGCACATATTCACCGGCCCTATAAGACGACATAGGGTGTATAAGAAGACCCCCGACTTTTAAGAAGATTTTATATTTTAACTGGTAAAGTTGGGGGGTCGTCTTATACGCCCAGTCGTCTTATACGCCGGAAAATACGGTATTAATTTAAGCATGTGCATATTTATGTAATCACATTATTTTAGTTCTTTTTTCTTTCGTTTTTCACTCAAAAAGATTTTCAATTGATTTGTGCAGATTATAGATTACATTAAAGGTGTAAAAAGTTCTGAAATGATTCTTATTGCGTTTATTGTTTTACATGGCAAAAACCTGGCATTTTAACAGGGGTGCGTAGACTTGTTTTCGTTTCACTCCACGTGTGCACATTGGGGGCTAGGTCAGTTGTATGTGTATAGGGGATGCATGAATGGTTTGGGCTTGTATTGGGTTTCTTGCATCGACATCTCTCAGTTATTATTCTTTGTTGCTTATTGTTTATGCATGTCCATGTAGTCCATTGTATTTTATTGTTACAGATATTGATAGTATTCCATATTATACTGTGCTACATATATTTAATAGTGGTACATAGTCACTATGGCCCCGATTTGTGAACACTGGCATTTTGTTCACCAGTTTTATTGAGGGGCGTGCAGGAAAAAAGATATGCTAAATTCATTAATTGGTGCACGCCATTTTATGACTAAGGCATATTTTATTGGTGGAGTGCGCCTTTTTGCGCCTCACTAGAAATGTTGGGACTGTTAATGAATTTGATTTGAGGCTTCACTTTCATTACTGTTATTGAAAATGTCTGCAGGATTTGGGGATATACTAGTTCTCTTCCTGTCAGTCTTGACAAATCTTTATGACTATATTAAGCTAATAAGTACTTTTAAAAGAAAGCATAATTAATGGTGAAACACGTCAATATTCATGTTTTCTCATCTTGTTTCGAGATAATGGGCTCTGCATTTACGGATATCAATCACCCCGACCAGTAATTGCTAATGTTCCAAGACGGAAAATTGCTAGAACATCCATATATGTGTGTTTATATGAAAAGAGCATATTCTTCAAAGAATAAAAGTAATTTCCTACATGGAGAAAAGGAAAATATTTGGAGACAAGTGATATTCCGAACAAGTGTTAACTATATTGTTATTGGTAGCATGACATAATAACAAAAAACATGTTTTGCTTAGTATTCATATCTCAGACACGTTTTTTGGCTGTTCCTTCCACTTTCATTACTGAACCCACAAAATAGCAATGAGCGTAATATTTACACTTCAGTCGATGCTTTAAAAGCTGTCTTGTTTTTATTTTTAACTTGGCAGAAGACATCTAAATCCCTGTTTCTGTAGTTTTAATCAGCAAGTGCCATATTGTTTTAATGTACAACATGCATGCTAGACACATACTGCAACATATTGAGCATTTCAAATAGTTTGTCATTAACAATCGGGTTAGGTAGCTAAAAGTATAGTCAAATATTTACATTTTCCAGGAAAGTTCCAATCAATGTAAAATCATTGGCAAAAACAATGTTTCATAATTTCATATATACTGATGTAAGCTGAGAAATTAGCAGCCACTGTTTCCACATTAATTGTAAAATGTAATAATACAGGTAAATGGTAGATCTACTTACAGTGCAATGCTCCTTGCTTCAATATCAGAAGGGAATTTGCAGCTTTTACTTGCTATTTTATATAAACCCTTGAATAAGAGGTTCAAGGGAGATAAGTCAGATGTATGGGAAATTCATGGCTGACTAATTTGGTGGGTGGCAAATTTGAGTCACCATTTTATTATTCAAGAAAAGTACAAAACCTAAATGCAACCTTCTCCATAAAAGCAATCTGCCTAATATACTAATATAATTAATGTGGTAGTACTTCATGTTCATGATGACAAACCATTATTCACAGATATGACTGTACAAAAGTTCTCAGTTCTTTAGTGGGAGACTGTATTATTTTGCAGTCAAAATTATTTTGATAAGTTGCCTTTGTTCATGCCTAAACTTTCTTCTCTTAGGCCTCAGTCAGACATTAATTTTTAATGGGCATGTTCTGTCTGGATAGATCAAGTACACACAATATGTGCAACTGAAATATCTATGCTTTTAATTTTCAGACCGAGTGTCCGCAAAAAAGAAAAATGGAGACATGTCTATTTTTGATGCAACATGGTAGGAACTAGAGATAAACATACAAGGGTAAAAGCATTCATAGGACAATCTAATATATAAAGCTGAATGTGTGTATGTATGTATGTGTGTATGTCCGGGATTGGCATCTGCACTGTCGCAGCTACAGGCACAAAATATTGCACAGTCACACGTCTGGACCCCAAGAGCGTCATAGGCTTGTTGTGAGGCAAAATTTTAACCCCGCGCTTTCCAATTTACCAAACAATATTGCCCCTATCTACATAATGGGGAAAAAGTGAAAGGCAAATTGACAGCTGCCAGATGTGAACAAGGGGGACTTAAAGAATGAGAGCGATGGCGCCACAGAGTACATACCATACAGTTGCTAAGGTGGGGCCCCGACATGGGATACTCACCACACACGGGGATATGAACACACACACAAAATGCGCCACACACTACCACGTGCTTGAACACATATATCACCCTCAGCACACATTTCACCACACATACACCAACCTCGCCACATAAAAGTTGAAACACAAAAGTCGCCGCTCAAAACTCGCCACGCGCAAAACTCACCACGTGCAAAACTCGTCACATACAAAACTGGGCTCACGCAAAACTCACCACACGTGCAAAACTCACCTCATGGAAAACTCGCCACATGCAAAACTTGCACACGCGGAAAAATTGCCACATGCACAAAAGTTGCAACACATGCAAAAGTTGCCTCACACAAAACTTGCACATACTCAAAACGTGCCACACATAAAACTCGCCACGCGCAAAACTCGCCATGCGCAAAACTTGCTGCACACAACTTGCTACACTAACCTGTCACATGCAACTCGACACACAAAATGTTTTGATGTACGTAAACAGTAGAAATCCCCCACAAGTGACCCTATATTGGAAACTAGACCCCCAAGCAACTTATCTAGATGTGTTGTGAGAACTTTGAACCCCCAAGGGTTTCAGTAAAGTTTATAATGGAGAGCCATGAAAATAAAAAATCATTTTTTCCCACAAAAATTATATTTTAGCCCCAAAATTGTTATTTTCCCAAGAGTAACAGGAGTAATTGAACAACAAAAGCTGTTGTCCAATTTGTCCTGAGTACGCTGATACCCCATATGTGAGTTTAAACCACTGTTTGGGTGCACAGCAGAGCTCGGAAGGGAAGGAGCACCATTTTACTTTTTCAGCGCAGAATTGGATGGAATTGAGATCGGAAGTCATGTTGCGTTTGCAGAGCCCCTGATGTGCCTAAACAGTGGAAACCCCCCAATTCTAAATCCAACCCTAACCCAAACACACCCCTAACCCTAATCCCAACCCTAAACACACCCCTAACACCCACACACCCCTAACCCTAAACCTAACCATAAGCCTAACCACACCCCTAAATCCAACACACCCCTAACCCTAATCCTAACCCCAACACACCCCTAACCCTAATCCCAACCCCAACCCTAACCACACCCCTAAACCTGACACACCCCTAAACCAACCATAAACATAATCCAAACCTTAACCCCAACTCTAGCCCCAACACTAACCCTAACTTTAGCCCCAACCCTAACCCTAACCTTAATGGGAAAATGGAAATAAATACATTTTTTTATTTTATTATTTTTCCCTAACTAAGGCGGTGATAAAGGGGGGTTTGATTTACTATTCACTATTTTTAGCGGGTTATTATGTTTGGCAGCTGTCACACACTAAAAGATGCTTTTTATTGCAAAAAATAGTTCTTGCGTCACAACATTTTGAGAGTTATAATTTTTCCATATTTTGGTCCACAGAGTCTTGTGAGGTCTTGTTTTTTGCGGGACGAGTTGGCATTTTTATTGGTTCCATATTCGGGAACATGACATTTGTTGATCGCTTTTTATTCCAATTTTTGTTAGGCAGAATGAACAACAAACAGCAATTCATGAATTTCTTTTTGGGGGCGTTTATACCATTCCGTGTGTGGCAAAATTGATAAAGCAGTTTAATTCGTTGGGTTAGTACGATTACAGCGATTCCTCATTTATATCTTTTTTTTGTTTTGGTGTTTTTATACAGTTAAAACTATTTTATATAAAAAATAATTATTTTTGCATCTCTTTACTCTGAGGGCTATAACTTTTTAATTTTTTCGCGGATGACTCTGTATGGCATCTTGTTTTTTGCGGGACAAGATGACGTTTTCAGCGGTACCACGTTTATTTATATCCATCTTTTTGATGGCGTGTTATTCCACTTTTTGTTGGCGGTATGATGATTGTTTCGGCGGTCTGACCCCCTGACTCCTTGCTTGCGCACTTTGTGCGGTATCGCGGCCCTGTGACGCAACAGGGTTCGCTTCCTCCATACGAGTTGAAGCTAACCCGTGTGTGTCTTTCCTTAATACCGCCATATAGTCCGCCATTACCGAGCAACAGGTATCTTCTCTGCACGGTGGATCCTGGACTGAGAACGCATCTTATATCGCCTCTCATTTATATTGGTGTGTTCCGCCAGTCCTAACAGTGTCTCCAAGACTTGTAATGCTCATACACTAAGTGTATGGGCTGACAAACATTTCCCCATGGGGGGTAAACTTAAAAAAAATATACTATGGGCATCCTAGACACCCTTGCCAAAATTTGGACTGCCTGTAGCAGCACGGAACACGTGAACCCTGGTGATCTAGTGGTGGAAAATGATAAGAGGTGGAGGAAGGCCTCATTAAACACTAGGCCCAATTTAAAGGAGTGGTTCTCCTAGACTTGTAATGCCCATACACGCAGTGCATGGGCTGACAAACATTTCCCCAAGGGGGATACATTTTTTTAAAATATACTATGGGCATCATAGACACCCTTGCCAAAAAATGGACTTCCGGTAGCGGCACAGGAGACGTTAAGCCTGGTGATCTAGTGGTGGAGAATGAGGAGACATTGCTGAAGGCCTCATTAAAAGCTAGGCCCAATGTAAAGGAGTGTGCCTCCTAGACTTGCAATGCCCATACACGCAGTGCATGGGCTGACAAACATTTCCCCAAGGGGGATACATATTTTAAAAATATACTATGGGCATCATAGACACCCTTGCCAAAACTTGGACTGCCTGTAGCGGCACAGAAGACGTTAAGCCTGGTGATCTAGTTGTGGAGAATGAGGAGACATAAAGATAAATCATCATGAAATCAAACGAATAAATAAAAAATGTGAATCCACCGATGAAAGTAAATAACAAATGGGAGTGGCGAACACAGGTTCATAGATTTGAAGCCAGAATGTGTCCAACGAGATATGTTTGTCCCTAGCAACAGCTCAGAGACAGGGCTGTAAATAAAAAGATAATATAATAGTCTTTGAATAATTTTCTATTGTAGAGGTAAACACTGTTAGAGGTCGAGTTTCTGCACAGGGGTAATCTCAGGCCACCTCCGCTGCGGTCTCCCATTCTTCTCCTGCCGCAGTGGAGCCTGCTCAGCGGAGACGTCGGTCCCACCGTCTCGCTCAGGCTGACTCTTTACAAAGAGTTACTGCTGCTTCTCCTGCTTCTGCCATTGAAGCCAGTGTTGGGCAGCAGCGAGCAGATGCTTCTGGGACTAAGTCCTGCTTTTCCCGTTCTGAGCATGCCCAGGGTAAGATCTCTCAGTGGAGATCGAAGGTCACATGTTCAGATACTGCAGTCTAATCTATTGGTCCTTATAGGAAGGTCCTGTAGGTGCACAGGCTCTGTAGCAGCCTTTCATTGGTCTTCCTAGGAAGGTCTTGTACGTGCTTCAACTATTTAAGGCTCGCATGGCCGCACGGCCATGCGCTAGTGTCTTTCTAAAGTTATGTGCCTTGCACCAGTGTGGTCATGTGAGTGTGTGTTCAGGGACCCGGCTGAAATAAGCCCCTAGAATGCTGGCACCTCCGGCGAGGAGATTGTGTGTCTATGTATTCAGGGACCTGGCCGAAATAAGCCCTTAGAATGCTGGCAACTCCGGCGAGGAGTTATGTGTGCATGCATGACCACTGACTGCTCTCATTTGGGTAGTTAGCCTGTGCCTCTGTGAAGTCAAACAGGACACAGAGCTTTGCTTTCTCGGCTACTCTGTGAAACTAACAGAGCTAGTTCATACCGCCATATAGTGCCGCCGTTTACTAGCAGCAGGTTCACCTGCACGGTGGACCCCGGGCTGCGAACGCATCTACTTCAATAAAACATTTATATTTACCCGGTGCATTCCGCTAGCCCTAACATACACTACCTCTTTAGAGGACTGTCCAGAGATAGGGACAATATACCAATAAATGGGAATAATAGACATACATCTCTTTTTTATGACATTTCCTCATGTGGGAGTAACATTTGTTTTGGTTTCCAATTAGTAACGGCATCATAAAAACGCCCTTCAACAAAAAAAATTGTGACTTTGGCACTTTGAATCCGTTCACCCTGGTGTTCTACTGGTTGTGGATGATGAAGATGAGCATAAGGAGGAGGATAACATGAAACAGACCAAATCTGGAAGCGTATACCCATGTGTGGTTGTGAAGAGGTGCATGAGAATACACCTCCCAAAAAAAGAGAATTTATTAGGGGTTATGTTTTGCTGTTTTCACTTGGTGGTGTACAGAAGTCTTTCCCAATCCAGCCCTTGTTCATTTTTATAAGAGTCAGCCTGTCAGCATTTTCAGTTGACAGCCGGATGCGCTTATCTGTTATAATTCCACCAGCGGCACTAAAAACCCACTCTGACAGAATGTGGGCAGCAGGGCAGGCCAGGATCTCCAAGGCGTAGAGAGCTAGTTCATGCCACGTGTCCAGCTTGAATACGCAATAATTAAAAGGCACAGAGGAATCCCAGGGGACGTTTGTACGATCTGCAAGGTACTTCCTCAGCATCTTACCAAACATTGCACTTCTTGTGACAGCAGCCCTTGCCTCTGTGCCAGCATGAAGTGAGGGTCTGAGAAAACTGTCCCAGAACTTTGCCATTGTTCCCCTGCCAGAGCGGGATTGTACTTCTGTCTCTCTCGCTTAGACTCCTTGGTTGTATAACAAACTCTGAAGTCTGCTGCCAGCGTTCTCACATGGGAATTTTCTAAGTAATTCTGCTAGAAGGGCCCTCTGGTACTGCAACATTTCAGTACACCTCTCGGCCTCTGGCAGAAGAGATTGAAAGTTCTCCTTGTAGCATGGTAACATGCGTCTAGGAGTGTCACCAACCAGTAATGAGTGTCACCCAAAATTTTTATAATGCGAGGGTCACGTGAAACGCAGCGCAACATAAAGTCAGCTATGCGTGCCAGACTGCTAACAGGCAAGATTTCCATGTCCTCACCAACAGGATGACTGACCATGCTGTCTTCCTCCTCCTCATCCTCCTCCTCCCTGTCCTCAGGCCATCCCCGCTGAACAGAAGCTAATACAGGTGTGTTTTTAGTACCGTCTATAGCGCATGAAAGTAGCGTAGCTCCTGTTCTTCCTCCTCCTCATTGCCTACCAATCCACGTTGAGAAATGAGGCTGGGCTGAGTGTAATCCCCCTGTATGTTTCCTTGCTCCATGTCCTCGTGCTCCACCTGCAATGCATTCTCTTTGATTGTGAGCAAAGAGGTTTTCAGAATGTTGAGAAGTGGGATGGTGATGCTAATTATGGCGTCATCGCCGCTCACCATCTTGGTGCAGTCCTCAAGGTTTTGGAGGATGTTACATATGTCTGACATCCATATCCACTCCTGAGGTCTTATGTGTGGAGTCTGACCTGAAGTTCAATGGCCTTGTTGATGTTGGTAGTCAACAATGGCCCTCTTCTGCTCACAAATCCTTTCCAACATATGCAGCATAGAGTTCCAGCGCGTGGGGACATCACACAACAGTCGGTGAGCTGGAAACTGAAAACGCTGCTGAAGCACAGCAAGGGCAGCTGAAGCTGTAGCTGACTTTCTAAAATGGGCAGACAGATGGCATACTTTTACTAGCAGATTCGGCAGCTTTGGGTAGCTTTTCAGGGAACGTTGAACCACGAGGTTAAGCACATGGGCCAAGCAAGATATGTGTATGAGCTCACCTTGCCTCAGAGCCGCCACCAGGTTACGGCCATTGTGACACATGACCATGCCTGGCTGTAGGTTCAGCTGTGTCATCCAAACATCTGACTGCTCTTTCAGTGCTGTCCACAACTCTTCTGCATTGTGCGGTTTGTCACGTATGCAGATTAGCTTCAGCACAGCCTGTTGCCACTTGGCTGAGGCAGTGGTTCAGTGCTTCCAGCTTCTGACTGATGTGTTGATTTCAGAGATGGAGGCTGAAAAGAAGGAGGAAGAGCAGGAGCTGTACAATGTGGGGGCAACCCTGATTGACGTAGGGCCCGCAATCCTCGGCATGGGGAGGATGTGTTCCATCCCAAGGTCCGACTGGGTCCCAGCTTCCACTATGTTAACCCAGTGTGCTGTCAGTGAGATGTACCATCCCTGGACACAAGCACTTGTCCACATCTCCGTGGTTAGGTGGACTTTCCAGTAAGAGCATTGTTAATGGTATGGCTTATGTTGTAGGACACATGTTGGTGTAATGCCAGTACGGCACACCAGGAGAAATAGTGGCGACACATATTTAGTATTGCCGTGTCCGTAAAGACCCGACCTATAAAACTGTCCCACTAGTTAACCCCTTCAGTGAACAACGTAAAAAAAAAAAAAAACCTCAGACTCAGGGTCAGAGTCCCTGGAGACCTCTTGCACTCGACACCACAACAGTGGTGTCAGGAGAAAGCTAAAAATAGATTTAGCACACTGGGTGTGTGCAGCGCCGCTCTGGCGAACACCACTAACCGCCCTATCTAGGGACAGGTGTTGTGAATTTGCTTTTTGCTCCCTCTAGTGGTTACTAGTTTTTTGACTCTGGTTTTTCTGTCATTCCTTTTATCCGCACCTGGGTCGTTAGTTAGGGGTGTTGCTATATAAGCTCCCTGGACCTTCAGTTCAATGCCTGGCAACGTAGTTATCAGAGCTAGTCTGCTGTGCTCTTGTCTACTGATCCTGGTTCCAGTTATATCAGCTAAGTCTGCCTTTTGCTTTTTGCTATTTGTTTTGGTTTTGTATTTTTGTCCAGCTTGTTCCTAATCTATATCCTGACCTTTGCTGGAAGCTCTAGGGGGGCTGGTGTTCTCCCCCCGGACCGTTAGACGGTTCGGGGGTTCTTGAATTTCCAGTGTGGATTTTGATAGGGTTTTTGTTGACCATATAAGTTACCTTTCTTTATTCTGCTATCAGTAAGCGGGCCTCTCTGTGCTAAACCTGGTTCATTTCTGTGTTTGTCATTTCCTCTTACCTCACCGTCATTATTTGTGGGGGGCTTCTATCCAGCTTTGGGGTCCCCTTCTCTGGAGGCAAGAAAGGTCTTTGTTTTCCTCTACTAGGGGTAGCTAGATTCTCCGGCTGGCGCGTGTCATCTAGAATCAACGTAGGAATGATCCCCGGCTACTTCTAGTGTTGGCGTTAGGAGTAGATATATGGTCAACCCAGTTACCACTGCCCTATGAGCTGGATTTTTGTATTCTGCAGACTTCCACGTTCCTCTGAGACCCTCGCCATTGAGGTCATAACAGTTTGCCAGGCCAGTATTAAATGTTTAATGCATTGCAGAAGAGGGATTATAAGAAAGAAGATTCTGAGTTTTTTTTTTTTTTTTTTTTTCTTCTTCCCCTTTACCTCAGAGTGGCTATGCTTGCTGCAGACATGAATGTCCAGACCTTGATTACAAGTGTGGACCAGCTGGCTACTCGTGTGCAGGGCATACAAGACTATGTTATCAGAAATCCTAGGTCAGAACCTAAAATACCGATTCCTGAACTATTTTCCGGAGACAGGTTTAAGTTTAGGAATTTCGTGAATAATTGTAAATTGTTTTTGTCCCTGAGACCCTGTTCATCTGGAGATTCTGCTCAGCAAGTAAAAATTGTTATTTCGTTCTTACGGGGCGACCCTCAGGATTGGGCTTTTTCGCTGGCGCCAGGAGATCCGGCATTGGCTGATCTTGATGCGTTTTTTCTGGCGCTCGGTTTACTTTATGAGGAACCCAATCTTGAGATTCAGGCAGAAAAGGCCTTGCTGGCTATGTCTCAGGGGCAGGACGAGGCTGAAGTGTATTGCCAAAAATTTCGGAAATGGTCCGTGCTGACACATTGGAACGAGTGTGCACTGGCCGCTAATTTTAGAAATGGCCTTTCTGAAGCCATTAAGAATGTTATGGTGGGTTTTCCCATTCCCACAGGTCTGAATGATACTATGGCACTGGCTATTCAAATTGACCGGCGGTTGCGGGAGCGCAAAACCGCAAATTCCCTCATGGTGTTGTCTGAACAGACACCTAATTCGGTGCAATGTGATAGAAAAACCGCAAATTCCCTCATGGTGTTGTCTGAACAGACACCTGATTTAATGCAATGTGATAGAATCCTGACTAGAAATGAGCGGAAAATTCATAGACGCCAGAATGGCTTGTGCTACTACTGTGGTGATTCTACACATGTTATCTCAGCATGCTCTAAACGTATAGCTAAGGTTGTTAGTCCTGTCACCGTTGGTAATTTGCAACCTAAATTTATTCTGTCTGTAACTTTGATTTGCTCACTGTCATCTTATCCTGTCATGGCGTTTGTAGATTCAGGTGCTGCCCTGAGTCTCATGGATCTCTCATTTGCTAAGCGCTGTGGTTTTACTCTTGAACCATTAGAAAATCCTATTCCTCTTAGGGGTATTGATGCTACACCATTGGCAGCAAATAAACCGCAGTATTGGACACAGGTTACCATGTGCATGACTCCTGAACACCGCGAGGTGATACGTTTCCTGGTTTTACATAAAATGCATGATTTGGTTGTTTTAGGGCTGCCATGGTTACAGACCCATAATCCAGTCCTGGACTGGAAGGCTATGTCAGTCTCAAGTTGGGGCTGTCGTGGTATTCATGGGGATTCCCTGCCTGTGTCTATTGCTTCTTCTACGCCTTCGGAAGTTCCGGAGTATTTGTCTGATTATCAGGATGTCTTCAGTGAGTCTGAGTCCAGTGCACTGCCTCCTCATAGGGACTGTGACTGTGCTATAGATTTGATCCCGGGCAGTAAGTTTCCTAAGGGAAGACTGTTTAATCTGTCGGTACCTGAACATACCGCTATGCGTTCATATATCAAGGAGTCTCTGGAGAAGGGACATATTCGTCCGTCTTCTTCCCCTCTTGGTGCGGGATTCTTTTTTGTGGCAAAAAAGGACGGATCTTTGAGACCTTGTATTGATTATCGGCTTTTGAATAAGATCACTGTCAAATTTCAGTATCCTTTGCCGCTGTTGTCTGACTTGTTTGCCCGGATTAAGGGTGCCAAGTGGTTCACCAAGATAGACCTTCGTGGTGCGTACAACCTTGTGCGCATTAAGCAAGGTGATGAATGGAAAACCGCATTCAATACGCCCGAAGGTCATTTTGAGTACTTAGTGATGCCTTTTGGGCTCTCCAATGCGCCTTCAGTTTTTCAGTCCTTTATGCATGACATTTTCCGGAAGTATCTGGATAAATTTTTTATTGTTTATCTGGATGATATTTTGGTTTTTTCTGATAATTGGGATTCGCATGTGGAGCAGGTCAGGTTGGTCTTTAAAATTTTGCGTGAAAATTCTTTGTTTGTCAAGGGCTCAAAGTGTCTCTTTGGTGTACAGAAGGTTCCCTTTTTGGGGTTCATTTTTTCCCCTTCTGCTGTGGAGATGGACCCAGTCAAGGTCCGAGCTATTCTTGATTGGACTCAGCCCTCGTCAGTTAAGAGTCTTCAGAAGTTCTTGGGCTTCGCTAACTTCTACCGTCGTTTTATCGCTAATTTTTCTAGCATTGTGAAACCTTTGACGGATATGACCAAGAAGGGCTCCGATGTAGCTAACTGGGCTCCTGCTGCCGTGGAGGCTTTCCAGGAGTTGAAACGCCGGTTTACTTCGGCGCCTGTTTTGTGCCAGCCTGACGTCTCACTTCCCTTTCAGGTTGAGGTGGATGCTTCGGAGATTGGGGCAGGGGCTGTTTTGTCGCAGAGAGGCCCTGGTTGCTCTGTTATGAAACCTTGTGCCTTTTTCTCTAGGAAGTTTTCGCCTGCCGAGCGAAATTATGATGTGGGCAATCGGGAGTTGTTGGCCATGAAATGGGCATTTGAGGAGTGGCGTCATTGGCTCGAGGGTGCTAAGCATCGTGTGGTGGTCTTGACTGATCACAAAAATCTGATGTATCTCGAGTCTGCTAAACGCCTTAATCCGAGACAGGCCCGCTGGTCATTGTTTTTCTCCCGCTTTGATTTTGTTGTCTCGTATTTACCAGGTTCAAAGAATGTGAAGGCCGATGCTCTTTCCAGGAGCTTTGTGCCTGATGCTCCTGGAGTCACTGATCCTGTTGGTATTCTTAAAGATGGAGTTATCTTGTCAGCTATTTCTCCGGATCTGCGACGTGTGTTGCAGAGATTTCAGGCTGATAGGCCTGAGTCTTGTCCACCAGACAGACTGTTTGTCCCGGATAAGTGGACCAGCAGAGTCATTTCCGAGGTTCATTCCTCGGTGTTGGCAGGTCACCCGGGAATTTTTGGCACCAGAGATCTGGTGGCCAGGTCCTTTTGGTGGCCTTCCTTGTCAAGGGATGTGCGGTCATTTGTGCAGTCCTGTGGGACTTGTGCTCGAGCTAAGCCTTGCTGTTCTCGTGCCAGCGGTTTGCTCTTGCCCTTGCCTGTCCCGAAGAGACCTTGGACACATATCTCCATGGATTTCATTTCTGATCTTCCGCTATCTCAGGGCATGTCCGTTATCTGGGTGATATGTGATCGCTTCTCCAAGATGGTCCATTTGGTTCCTTTGCCTAAGCTGCCTTCCTCTTCCGATCTGGTTCCTGTGTTTTTCCAGAACGTGGTTCGTTTGCACGGCATCCCTGAGAATATTGTGTCAGACAGAGGATCCCAGTTCGTTTCCAGGTTCTGGCGATCCTTTTGTAGTAGGATGGGCATTGATTTGTCGTTTTCGTCTGCTTTCCATCCTCAGACTAATGGACAGACGGAGCGAACCAATCAGACTTTGGAGGCTTATTTGAGGTGTTTTGTCTCTGCTGATCAGGACGATTGGGTGACATTCTTGCCATTGGCTGAGTTTGCCCTTAATAATCGGGCTAGTTCCGCCACCTTGGTTTCGCCTTTTTTCTGCAACTCTGGTTTCCATCCTCGCTTTTCTTCGGGTCATGTGGAGCCTTCTGACTGTCCTGGGGTGGATTCTGTGGTGGATAGGTTGCAGCAGATCTGGAATCATGTGGTGGACAACTTGAAGTTGTCACAGGAGAAGGCTCAGCGCTTTGCCAACCGCCGCCGCGGTGTGGGTCCCCGACTACGCGTTGGGGATTTGGTATGGCTTTCTTCCCGCTTTGTTCCTATGAAGGTCTCCTCTCCCAAATTTAAACCTCGTTTTATTGGGCCTTACAAGATATTGGAAATCCTTAATCCTGTATCTTTTCGTCTGGATCTTCCTGTGTCGTTTGCTATTCACAATGTATTTCATAGGTCCTTGTTGCGGCGGTACATTGTGCCTGTAGTTCCTTCTGCTGAGCCTCCTGCTCCGGTGTTGGTTGAGGGCGAGTTGGAGTACGTGGTGGAGAAGATCTTGGATTCTCGCCTCTCCAGGCGGAGGCTTCAGTACCTGGTCAAGTGGAAGGGCTATGGTCAGGAGGATAATTCCTGGGTGGTCGCCTCTGATGTTCATGCGGCCGATTTAGTTCGTGCCTTTCATGCCGCTCATCCTGATCACCCTGGTGGTCGTGGTGAGGGTTCGGTGACCCCTCACTAAGGGGGGGGTACTGTTGTGAATTTGCTTTTTGCTCCCTCTAGTGGTTACTAGTTTTTTGACTCTGGTTTTTCTGTCATTCCTTTTATCCGCACCTGGGTCGTTAGTTAGGGGTGTTGCTATATAAGCTCCCTGGACCTTCAGTTCAATGCCTGGCAACGTAGTTATCAGAGCTAGTCTGCTGTGCTCTTGTCTACTGATCCTGGTTCCAGTTATATCAGCTAAGTCTGCCTTTTGCTTTTTGCTATTTGTTTTGGTTTTGTATTTTTGTCCAGCTTGTTCCTAATCTATATCCTGACCTTTGCTGGAAGCTCTAGGGGGGCTGGTGTTCTCCCCCCGGACCGTTAGACGGTTCGGGGGTTCTTGAATTTCCAGTGTGGATTTTGATAGGGTTTTTGTTGACCATATAAGTTACCTTTCTTTATTCTGCTATCAGTAAGCGGGCCTCTCTGTGCTAAACCTGGTTCATTTCTGTGTTTGTCATTTCCTCTTACCTCACCGTCATTATTTGTGGGGGGCTTCTATCCAGCTTTGGGGTCCCCTTCTCTGGAGGCAAGAAAGGTCTTTGTTTTCCTCTACTAGGGGTAGCTAGATTCTCCGGCTGGCGCGTGTCATCTAGAATCAACGTAGGAATGATCCCCGGCTACTTCTAGTGTTGGCGTTAGGAGTAGATATATGGTCAACCCAGTTACCACTGCCCTATGAGCTGGATTTTTGTATTCTGCAGACTTCCACGTTCCTCTGAGACCCTCGCCATTGGGGTCATAACAGACAGGTAAGCGCACTGGTTGCGCACGGTGCCTCACTGGCTAACGCTGCTGATTGACGCTATAGACTATAGATTGTGCCTGGTGCTGGATGGCACTAACTGGCACTAGACAGCTCCAACATTCACGAGCATTCATCAACACTAGGGATGGGAATGATTCGGAGCTTTCACCAGAACAGGCAAACATCCACACATACACACACACAATAATTGATTTAAACTAGTGCATGGCCCTGCGGCCATGCGAACTTTTTATAGCTGTAGCTCTCTAGGACCTTTCTAGTGATCCAATAGAAGCCGCTACAGGACCTGAGCATGTGACCCCCGACCTCCGATGAGAGGTAGACCCGTTGGCATGCTCAGTAGAGGAAAAGCAGGACATAGTCCCTGGAGCGTCTGCTTGCCACTGATCAGTGCTGGCTACAAGGGCTGAGCCTGGAAAGGCAGCAGTAACCAAGCACACAGTATCAGCTTGAGCCAGACGCTGGGATCGACGTCTCTCCTGAGCAGGTTCCACTGCGGCTGGAGGTGAATGGGAGACTGCAGCAGACATGGTTCGAGATTTCCCCTGTGCAGCGGCAGAAACTCGACACCTAACATACACACTCCTTTACATTAGGCCTAGTTTTTAATGAGGCCTTTAGCAATGTCTCCTCATTCTCCACCACTAGATCACCAGGCTTAACGTCTTCTGTGCCGCTACAGGCAGTCCATTTTTTGGCAAGGGTGTCTATGATGCCCATAGTATATTTTTTAAAAATGTACCCCCCCATGGGGAAATGTTTGTCAGCCCATACACTTAGTGTATGGGCATTACAAGTCTTGGAGACACACTCCTTTACATTGTGCCTAGTTTTTAATGAGGCCTTCAGCAATGCCTCCTCATTCTCCACCACTAGATGACCAGGCATAACGTCTTCTGTGCCGCTACAGGCAGTTCATCTTTGGCAAGGGTGTCTATGATGCCCATAGTATAGTTTTAAAAAATTTACCCCCCATGGGGAAATGTTTGTAAGCCCATGCACTTAGTGTATGGGCATTACGAGTCTAGGAGATCCTCTCCTTTGTAATGGGACAGTTTTTTTTATGAGGCCCTCCTCCATGTTTCTTTCAAGGGGGGATTGGGGTGCGTGTACGTGTTTGGGTCAAGGCGGCCCTTGCATTCATTGCATAAGGAAATAGTATGGCAGGACAAACTGAAGAATGTGAAGTGAGTTTTCCTGTGACCATCCAGTACCTGGTTCAAAGGCTTATTGGGATGCATATGACTTGATAGCAGGGCAGGACTTGCAGGTAATACATAAGGAAACAGTATGGCAGGACCAACTGGAGAATGTGAAGTGGGTTTTCCTGTGGCCATCCAGTACCTGGGTTCAAAGGCTTATTGAGGTGCATATAACTTGATAGCAGGGCAGACCTTGCATTCAATGCAATATTTTTTCAGGAAGCCCTCCTGTACCTCTCGTGAAAGGGGTATTGGGGTGCGTTGTAATTGTTGGCAGCCCAGCCACTCACTTTATAGGCAATAACAGCATAGGAGACCCACTGTTTAATAATGGCCCTTTAAGAATATTAATGCCGCCTGATGCCCCTAAAAATAGGCTTAGTGACTTTAAAAGTCCCTCCTTCAGAAATTAAACAAGATTTGTCTGCTTATGTGTCACACACCACATGGCCAGCTAGGGTTGTTAAATGTTACAATGACATTTCTCAGTGAATGCATTTGTCTTGGTTGAAAGCAATGTTAAAGTTGAAAAATGCATCAAAAACGCTGCATGTGAACATAGCCCAAGTGGTGGAGGAACATTTTGGTCTGGGGTTAATTATTTTGCCTTATATACAAGTTATTAGCCTGGAAAGGATGTACCTTAACATATTTCCCTGCAAAATCCATTTGGTTTCATTTTTGTATGTTTTTGGGTGCACCTGTAAAAATGGGGTGAAACTCTGACAACATTGCTTACAGCTGTGACCTAGGAGTCAGGAATGCTTCCAGGGGCGATCCCCATGATGTTCCCATGTCACTTGAGCAGTGTTTCCATCATTTTCAGACGTTTTTAGATCTTAAAAGGACCCCCGGGGGGACCGCGGTAAAAATACTCGGGAAGAGAGAGAGGATTCAAAAAGATCTAAATAAACTGGAGCAGTGGGCTGCAAGTAACAGAATGGTTTTCAACAAGGAAAAATGTAAAGTACTACATCTGGGCAATAAAAATGAAGAAAGCATATACAGAATGGGAGGAATAGGGCTAAGCAACAGGACGTGAAAAATACTAATCACAGATCACAGACTATGACAGACATGAGTCAACAGTGTGATGCAGCAGCAAAAAAGGCAAATGCAATTCTGGGATGTATTAACAGAATCATACAGTCTAGATCAAGTGAAGTCATCATTGCCCTCTACTCCTCTTTGGTCAGACCTTATCTGGAATACTGTGTCCAGTTTTGGGCACCACATTTTAAAAAAGACATCAACAAACTGGAGCAAGTTCAGAGAAGAGCGACCAGAATGGTGACCGGTCTGAAAACCATGTCTGTCATGATTCCCCAATGGCATGGGAACATCAGAGACACAAAATAACAGACTAGCTCTCGGGTGATGGAAACTCAAGCTGACCGTGACCTAAATCTACCACACAACTAACAGTAGCCAGGGAGCATTCCTACGGCTGCCTAAATGCCACGCGCCAGCCGGAGAACTAACTACGCCTGGAAGAGGAAGGAACAGACCTGGCTTACCTCTAGTGAAATTCCCCAAGATGATAGTAGCCCCCACATATATTAACGGTGAGTTCAGAGGAAAAGACATACACAGTATGAAGGTAGATTTAGCAAAGCGAGGTCCACTTACTAGATAGAGGAAGGATACAAAAGAGGACTTCACGGTCAGCTGAAAAACCCTTTCAAAAACCCATCCTGAAATTACTTTAAGACTCCTGTGTCAACTCATGACACAGGAGTGGCAATTACAGTCCACAAGAGCTTCCAGTAACAGGAAAAGACAAAACTGTAAACTGGACAAAAATACAAAACAAAACGGACAAGAGTCCACTTAGCTGATCAGCAGACTAGTAGCAGGAACATGCAACTGAATGACTCAGGTTACAATGATGACCGGCAAGGAAGTGACTGGAGAGCAAGGCTAAATAGGGAACTCCCAAAACTGATGGAAGCAGGTGAGCTGAGGCAGAAAAGTAAACACAAGTCTCCAGTACCACCAGCCACCACCGGGGGAGCCCAAAAAGCGGATCACAACAGTACCCCCCCCTTAAGGAGGGGGCACCGAACCCTCACAAGAACCGCCAGGGCGACCTGGATGAGCCCTATGAAAGGCACGAACCAAATCCGAGGCATGAACATCAGAGGCAGTTACCCAAGAATTATCTTCCTGACCATAGCCCTTCCACTTAACCAGATACTGGAGTCTCCGCCTGGAAATACGGGAGTCCAAGATCTTCTCTATAACGTACTCCAATTCACCCTCAACCAGCACAGGAGCAGGAGGCTCAGCAGAAGGAACCACCGGCACCTCGTATCTCCGCAACAACGACCGATGGAACACATTATGGATAGCGAAAGATGCCGGGAGGTCCAAACGAAAGGAAACAGGGTTAATAATCTCCAAAATCCTATAGGGACCGATGAACCGAGGCTTAAATTTAGGAGAAGAAACCCTCATTGGGACAAAACGGGAAGACAACCACACCAAGTCCCCAACACGAAGGCGAGGACCAACCCGACGCTGGCGGTTAGCAAACCGCTGAGTCTTCTCCTGGGACAAATTCAAATTGTCCACCACTTGTCCCCAAATCCGATACAACCGATCCACCACAGCATCTACTCCAGGACAATCCGAAGACTCCACCTGACCAGAAGAAAAACGGGGATGAAACCCCGAATTGCAAAAGAAAGGGGAAACCAAAGTGGCAGAACTAGCCCGATTATTAAGAGCAAACTCCGCCAACGGCAAAAAGGCAACCAAATCATCCTGATCCGCAGACACAAAACACCTCAAATACGTCTCCAAAGTTTGATTAGTTCGCTCCGTCTGGCCATTAGTCTGAGGATGGAAGGCAGACGAAAAAGACAAATCAATGCCCAACCTGGCACAGAATGCCCGCCAAAATCTAGAAACGAACTGGGTACCCCTATCAGAAACGATATTTTCAGGAATACCATGCAAGCAAACCACATTTTGAAAAAACAAAGGAACCAACTCAGACGAGGAAGGTAACTTCGGTAATGGCACCAAATGAACCATCTTAGAAAAACAGTCACACACCACCCAGATAACAGACATCCTCTTAGAGACAGGAAGATCAGAAATAAAGTCCATAGAGATGTGCGTCCAAGGCCTCTTCGGAATAGGCAAGGGCAACAACAACCCACTAGCCCTAGAACAACAAGGCTTGGCCCGAGCACACACATCACAAGACTGCACAAAAACACGCACATCTCGAGACAGAGATGGCCACCAGAAGGATCTAGCCACCAAATCCCTGGTACCAAAAATTCCAGGATGACCTCCCAGCGTAGAAGAATGAACCTCCGAGATTACTCTACTGGTCCAATCATCAGGAACAAACAGTCTACCAGGTGGACAGCGATCAGGTCTATCAGCCTGAAACTCTTGCAAAGCACGTCGCAGATCTGGGGAAATAGCGGATAATATCACCCCATCCTTAAGGATACCTGTAGGTTCCGAATCACCAGGGGAATCAGGCTCAAAACTCCTAGAAAGGGCATCCGCCTTCACATTCTTAGAACCTGGTAGATATGAGACCACAAAATTAAACCGAGAGAAAAACAACGACCAGCGCGCCTGTCTAGGATTCAGGCGCCTGGCAGACTCAAGGTAAATCAGATTCTTGTGATCAGTCAAAACCACCACCTGATGTCTAGCACCCTCAAGCCAATGACGCCTGGTGTAGGAATCTTAGGTTCAGAAATAGGAGTACGTATAACATAATCTTGTAAATCCTGAACCTTCGTAGCAAGATTATTAAAACCTGCAGCCAAACTCTGAGGGTCCATCCTTAAACCGGAGAGATCAGAGCCATTCAAGGATTAGAAGGAGAGAATGGCAAGGCTGTAAATAGAGCAGAAATACAACTGAGCCAACTAAGTAGCAAACATGAGAGGAAAAGAAAAAAAAAAAAAAAAAATCTACAGACTTCTTTTACTCTCCTTTCTTCTGCCAATTACTTTAACGTTGGCCGGTCATACTGTCATGATTCCCCAATGGCATGGGAACATCAGAGACACAAAATATCAGACTAGCTCTCGGGTGATGGAAACTCAAGCTGACCGTGACCTAAATCTACCACACAACTAACAGTAGCCAGGGAGCATTCCTACGGCTGCCTAAATGCCACGCGCCAGCCGGAGAACTAACTACGCCTGGAAGAGGAAGGAACAGACCTGGCTTACCTCTAGTGAAATTCCCCAAGATGATAGTAGCCCCCACATATATTAACGGTGAGTTCAGAGGAAAAGACATACACAGTATGAAGGTAGATTTAGCAAAGCGAGGTCCACTTACTAGATAGAGGAAGGATACAAAAGAGGACTTCACGGTCAGCTGAAAAACCCTTTCAAAAACCCATCCTGAAATTACTTTAAGACTCCTGTGTCAACTCATGACACAGGAGTGGCAATTACAGTCCACAAGAGCTTCCAGTAACAGGAAAAGACAAAACTGTAAACTGGACAAAAATACAAAACAAAACGGACAAGAGTCCACTTAGCTGATCAGCAGACTAGTAGCAGGAACATGCAACTGAATGACTCAGGTTACAATGATGACCGGCAAGGAAGTGACTGGAGAGCAAGGCTAAATAGGGAACTCCCAAAACTGATGGAAGCAGGTGAGCTGAGGCAGAAAAGTAAACACAAGTCTCCAGTACCACCAGCCACCACCGGGGGAGCCCAAAAAGCGGATCACAACACATGTCCCATGAGGTACGGTTACAGAATTTGGGAATATTTAACTTGTAAAAAAGAAGACTGAGAGGAGACTTAATAGACGTCTACAAACATCTCAAGGGCTGTCACATTGTAGAAGGATCATCTTTATTCTCATATCCACAAGGAAAGACTAGAAGCAATGGGATGAAACTGTAAGGGAGGAGACACAGATTAGATATTAGAAACAGAGGCCGGACAGACATCTGTCTGGGATGCTATAGTGAATCCTGCTTTGAGCAGGGGGTTGGGCCAGATGACCCAGGAAATTCTTCCAACACTACCATTCTATGATTCTATGACTACAACACTCTAGATTACTCATTTTGCTCATAGTATATTATATAGATATATACAGTCATGGCCAAAAGTATTCACACCCCTGCAATTCTGTCAGATAATACTTAGTTTCTTCCTGAAAATGATTGCAAACACAAATTCTTTGGTATTATTATCTTCATTGAATTTGTCTTAAATGAAAAAAACACAAAAAGAATTGTTCTAAAGCCAAATTGGATATAATTCCACACCAAACATAAAAAAGGGGGTGGACAAAAGTATTGGAACTGTTCGAAAAATCATGTGATGCTTCTCTAATTTGTGTAATTAACAGCACCTGTAACTTACTTGTGGCACCTAACAGGTGTTGGCAATAACTAAATCACACTTGCAGCCAGTTGACATGGATTAAAGTTGACTCAACCTCTGTCCTGTGTCCTTGTGTGTACCACATTGAGCATGAAGAAAAGAAAGAAGACCAAAGAATTGTCTGAGGACTTGAGAAACCAAATTGTGAGGAAGCATGAGCAATCTCAAGGTTACAAGTCCATCTCCAAAGACCTGAATGTCCCTGTGTCTACCGTGTGCTGTGTCATCAAGAAGTTTAAAGCCCATGGCACTGTGGCTAACCTCCCTAGATGTGGACGGAAAAGAAAAATTGACAAGAGATTTCCATGCAAGATTGTGCGGATGTTGGATAAAGAACCTCGACTAACATCCAAACAAGTTCAAGCTGCCCTGCAGTCCGAGGGTGCAACAGTGTCAACCCTTACTATCCGTCGGCATCTAAATGAAAAGGGACTGTATGGTAGGAGACCCAGGAAGACCCCACTTCTTACCCCGAGACATAAAAAAAGCCAGGCTGGAGTTTGCCAAAACTTACCTGAAAAAGCCTAAAACGTTATGGAAGAATGTTCTCTGGACAGATGAGACAAAAGTAGAGCTTTTTGGGCAAAGGCATCAACATAGAGTTTACAGGAGAAAAAAAGAGGCTGTCAAAGAAAAGAACACGGTCCCTACAGTCAAACATGGCGGAGGTTCTCTGATGTTTTGGGGTTGCTTTGCTGCCTCTGGCACTGGACTGCTTGACCATGTGCATGGCATTATGAAATCTGAAGACTACCAACAAATTTTGCAGCATAATGTAGGGCCCAGTGTGAGAAAGCTGGGTCTCCCTCAGAGGTCATGAGTCTTCCAGCAGGACAATGACCCAACACACACTTCAAAAAGCACTAGAAAATGGTTTGAGAGAAAGCACTGGAGACTTCTAAGGTGGCCAGCAATGAATCCAGACCCGAATCCCATAGAATACCTGTGGAGAGATCTAAAAATGGCAGTTTGGAGAAGGCACCCTTCAAATATCAGGGACCTGGAGCAGTTTGCCAAAGAAAAATGGTCTAAAATTCCAGCAGAGCATTGTAAGAAACTCATTGATGGTTACCGGAAGCAGTTGGTCGCAGTTATTTTGGCTAAAGGTTGTGCAACCAAGTATTAGGCTGAGGGTGCCAATACTTTTGTCTGGCCCATTTTTGGAGTTTTGTGTGAAATGATCAATGTTTTGCTTTTTGCTTCATTCTCTTTTGTGGTTTTTCATTTAAGACAAATTAAATGAAGATAATAATACCAAAGAATTTGTGTTTGCAATCATTTTCAGGAAGAAACTGAGTATTATCTGACAGAATTGCAGGGGTGTGAATACTTTTGGCCATGACTGTATATGCACTCAAACACACAAATGATACACCATTTGAAAGGTAAACTTGCCCCCTTCAGCAAGAAAATAGCCAAACAAACCACACATCCACGATGTAATCACAAAATACAGTTTAAACATTAATTTTCATAAACCTGCAGTAAGGCAAAATGACCTGCAGATGGCATTACACTACCTCAAAGCACACTACCACAAAGCTGCTTACAGACATCACAAACAAATCCTAACATTTGCCTTAGTGGCTTTCCAGCTTGCCGAACTCCTTGCCCAGCCGATTTCAGGCACATTGGAGGATTGCACTCTTCACTGCAGGTGAGTCAGGTATGCAAACACATTTGTAAACATGCACTTCCTAGTCAATTGCACACTTGCTACTTTTACACTCCAACAACACACACAAATGATACACCACTTCAAAGGTCAAATTCCCTGCAGGTGGCTTTTGTCGTGGGGTCTTTCCAGCTTGCAGAAGTGCTTGCCCAGCCTATTTCAGGCAAATTTGAGGATTGCACACTTCACTGCAGGTGAGTCACATATGCAAACATATTTGTAAACATGCACTGCTTTTTCGGTGATTACTTCTCCCCACACACACAAATAATACACCAATTGAAAGGTAAACTCTCCCCCTTCAGCAAGAAAAGACACAAACAAACCACTCATTCATGATTTGATCAATAAATACAATTTGAACATTCATTTTCAGAAAGCTTCAGAAAAAAATTAACATGTAGGTGGCACCACAACCTCAATTTGCTCCGTTTTTACTCCACCGACATACACAAATGATACACCATTTCACAGGTCAAATTACCTGCAGGTGGCATTTACCTTGGGGTCTTTCCAGCTTGAAGAAGTGCTTGTCCAGCATATTTCAGGCAAATTCAAGGATTGCACACTTCACTGCAGGTGAGTCACATATGCAAACACATTTGTAAACATGCACTGCTTTTTCGGTGATTACTTCGCCCTGCACACACAAATAAAACACAATTTGAAAGATAAACTTGCCCCCTTCAGCAAGAAAAGACACAAACAAACCACTCATTCACGATTTGATCAATAAATACAGTTTAAACATGCATTTTCATAAACCCAAAGAAAAAAAAAACCAATAACCTGCAGGTGACACCACAACCTCAAGACATTTTTTTGCCTCTACTTATCAAACCAATTTATTGTATTACCAATCTACATATATAAATACCTCTCTGTGTTCATCATCTCATTAAATACATTAACATTTGACCAGCTTGATTTTCCTGCGCCCCCGACAACCAATGCGCGAAAATTTTGCACGAGCCAACTAATATATATATTTTTTGTATATCTATATAATACATCTTTTCCAAACTCATAAGGAAAGCTGATCCTAACTACGTATGAAAAAAAAATATATATATAACACTTATGTGATTATTTTGGATGCTGAACAAACTTATACACATTTTTGGCTGTAATTATTATCTTTTTACAATGAATGCAGCTAATGTCTTCATATCACAATTATGGACTGTAGACATGTATTATAATTATAGGGATTTATTATGGTTTTCCAATAATGTAAAAGGTATTGTATGCCAGTGATTGTTTGATAAGCTGTCCGGAATAAAGAAAACTCAAGTAGGCAACCCTGCTTTTGTTATGAACTGAATTACAATTCGTATAGTGCGCAAATCAAGAGAATTATCCTTCCTTATCCACAATGCAGCTGTGGCACACAAAACGATAGAAGGAATCACATACAGAGCCAGCTGGATACAGTTATGCTGCAAGGCTAATGCAAACAGGCTAACTTTGTCTTCAACAAGCTTCCGTAGCTTACTCAGCATCATGGTTACTATGGTAAGTAGACTCTTATAGTTATGATATTTTCAGGTCTGTTGTTTCAGTTTTACTGCTACATATTCACTAATACTGCTGTCAGTTCCCACTATGAACGTACAGTACAGAGCAAAAGTTTGGACACACCTTCTCATTTAAAGATTTTTCTGTATTTTCATGGCTATGAAAATAGTAAATTCACACTGAAGGCATCAAACCTATGAATTAACACATGTGGAATTATATACTTAACAAAAAAATTGTGAAACAACTGAAAATATGTCTTATATTCTAGGTTCTTCAAAGTAGCCACCGTTTGCTTTGATGACTGCTTTGCACACTCTTGGCATTCTCTTGATGAGCTTCAAGAGGCAGTCACCGAGAATGGTCTTCCAACAGTCTTGAAGGAGTTCCCAGACATGCTTAGCACTTGTTGTCCCTTTTGCCTTCACTCTGCGGTCCAGCTCACCCCAAACTATCTCGATTGGGTTCAAGTCTGGTGACTGTGGAGGCCAGGTCATCTGGCGTAGCACCCCATCACTCTCCTTCTTGGTCAAATAGCCCTTACACAGCCTGGAGGTGTGTTTGGGGTCATCGTCCTGTTGAAAATGAAATGATGGTCCAATTAAACACAAAGCGGATGGAATAGCATGCCGCTGCAAGATGCTGTGATAGCCATGCTGGTTCAGTATGCCTTCAGTTTTGAATAAATCTCCAACAGTAAATAATCGTATATCTGCGCTAGAAATAATCCCTCTTTTGTTACCACTAATAGTCAAGGGCACCTCTACTATAATCTATTGAATATTTCACGTCCTATATTAAACTACCCGCACTCTCATCGTGAATACATCGGCTTTCAAGAACACCGGTTCAATACCCAGATTCGCTGCATGGAGAATTACTGAAGAGCTGAGGAGCAGAGGAGCTAACTGAGCCACAAGAGATCCAATCTGCTGAAAATTTCAGTGGTCGCTACTAAGATTTGGAAGATTTTACTGTGTATCATAAGGTAAATTTTAATATAGGACGTGAAATATTCAATAGATTATAGTAGAGGTGCCCTTGACTATTAGTGGTAACAAAAGAGGGATTATTTCTAGCGCAGATATACGATTATTTATTTTAATTTGAATTTTAATTCTATTATACGACACAGAGAAGTGGTACTGTGTCATTATCTGCTGCAAGAATTCAATATAGCAAGCGCCACTGGTGTCTAGATATTTATTTTGAAAATCTCCAACAATGTCACCAGTAGAGTTGAGCGACTTTCATTTTTTTAAGATCGAGTCGGGTTTTGTGAAACCCGATTTTGTCCAGAGTCGAGTCGAGTGCAGTCGGCCGATTATCGCTAAAAGTCGGGGATCGACCGAAACACGAAACCCAATGCAAGTCAATGGGGAAGCATAGTCGGCAGTGAGTGGAGGCCAGGAAAACACCTACAGTGCCCATTTTAATGCCAAAAACATCCATTCTTGTTTCTGAAGCTTGTCAATCTTAATTAACTTTATAATAATAGTTGGGCATAGGGAATTGGGGGTCATTTGGCAAAAGTTGTGGGGGGAGTAGGGCCGGCTCAAGTTTTTCGTGGGCCCAGGAAATGCGGACTACGTCACGGCGGTGTTGCAGGGAAAGGTAAGTATTTCAACGTTGCAAGTGCTGTGATCCTGAGCAAGCAGGGGGGGCCCACTCGTTCGCATTGGCACTGGCACAGGGCCCCTCAAAGTACAGCGATGTGTGTTTGCATGGCGGGGGCGCCTCCCACCAGCAGCGACACTTTTGCGTACTCTGAGGGGCCCTGTGCCAGTGACGTCGCCAATGAGTATGCCCCCCCACCTGATGAAGGAACCTGCACTTTCATCTGCACCTTCCTCTCTGTCCCTGTGTAAGGTGGTATAACATGCGGGAAGGGGAACCTTACTTTCAGCAGGGTCAGATTCTGGCTGTGTAGAGTATAAGGGGAATGTAGTGGTCTAGGTCAATGTACCAGCAGACTCATCTAGCAGTGGCTGGGCAATGGGCAGGATGAGGAGGAAACAGATATAGGGCCAAAGAATAAAGTAGGCTAAATGCAGTTCAAAATTGGTAACAGGACTAAACAGGCGGCATTGCTTTGTTCAGTGGAGTAGCAAACCCAAGAGCAGCAGACACTGTTTCAAGGGCATAACCACACTAGTAGGCCAAATGCAGTTTAATATCTGATAGTATAGGGCGAAAGCCAGAATGTGGAAGCTCAGCTTTGTTCAGTTGAGGACAACACCAGGCAAGGGCAGACAGACACCTTTAGTAGGCCGGAACAGCCAATTGCATTTTTAAAAATGGTAATTTGGAACTGAAGGTTGAAGCTCAGCTTTATTCAGTTGAGGACAACACCAGGCAGGGGCAGACAGACACCTTTAGTAGGCCGGAACAGCCAATTGCATTTTTAAAAATGGTAATTTGGAACTGAAGGTTGAAGCTCAGCTTTATTCAGTTGAGGACAACACCAGGCGGGGGCAGACATTCACCTTTAGTAGGCCGGAACAGCCAATTGCATTTTTAAAAATGGTAATTTGGAACAGAAGGTAGAAGCTCAGCTTTATTCAGTTGAGGACAACACCAGGCAGGGGCAGACATTCACCTTTAGTAGGCCGGAACAGCCAATTGCATTTTTAAAAATGGTAATTTGGAACAGAAGGTTGAAGCTCAGCTTTATTCAGTTGAGGACAACACCAGGCAGGGGCAGACAGACACCTTTAGTAGGCCGGAACAGCCAATTGCATTTTTAAAAATGGTAATTTGGAACAGAAGGTTGAAGCTCAGCTTTATTCAGTTGAGGACAACACCAGGCAGGGGCAGTCAGACACCTTTAGTAGGCCGGAACAGCCAATTTTTTAAAAAAACAGCAGTTAGTAAGAGGCAGAAGGTAGAAGCTCAGCTTTATTCAGTTGAGGACAACACCAGGCAGGGGCAGACAGACACCTTTAGTAGGCCGGAACAGCCAATTGCATTTTTAAAAATGGTAATTTGGAACAGAAGGTTGAAGCTCAGCTTTATTCAGTTGAGGACAACACCAGGCAGGGGCAGACAGACACCTTTAGTAGGCCGGAACAGCCAATTTTATAAAAAAAAAGCAGTTAATAAGAGGCAGAAGGTAGAAGCTCAGCTTTATTCAGTTGCAGCTTCTTGGCAATAATATAAAGAAGACGCGACAGGACAACACTCGGTGGATGCCATATCTGTGTTTTCAATGGAAAAAAACCTTTCAGTTAACTACTTGCAGGAGAAAGTTTTTGTAGCTGGTGGCCAATTTTTGTACTGTACCAGTTTTTTGTTGTATGTGTTTTTGTTTTTAATGTTAAAATGTCTGCATTTGATATCTCTCCAGTATTTTCTTTTTTATAAGCAAAATACTGCAGTTTTACATCGGTTACATGGATACACAGGCAGCTTGGTGGTGAATGGAGGAGTATTTAAAGTAGGGACCGCAGACAGGCTATCAAAGGCCTAAAATAACAAACAATAGGCTCATGGCAGCTTTACAGCGGTTACATGGATACACGGGCAGGCAGCTTGGTGGTCAGTGGAGGAGTATTTAAAGTAGGGACCGCAGACAGGCTATCAAAGGCCTAAAATAACAAACAATAGGCTTATGGCAGTTTTACATCGGTTACATGGATACACAGGCAGCTTGGTGGTCAGTGGAGGAGTATTTAAAGTAGGGACCGCAGACAGGCTATCAAAGGCCTAAAATAACAAACAATAGGCTCATGGCAGTTTTACAGCGGTTACATGGATACACGGGCAGGCAGCTTGGTGGTCAGTGGAGGAGTATTTAAAGTAGGGACCGCAGACAGGCTATCAAAGGCCTAAAATAACAAACAATAGGCTCATGGCAGTTTTACAGCGGTTACATGGATACACGGGCAGGCAGCTTGGTGGTCAGTGGAGGAGTATTTAAAGTAGGGACCGCAGACAGGCTATCAAAGGCCTAAAATAACAAACAATAGGCTCATGGCAGCTTTACAGCGGTTACATGGATACACAGGCAGCTTGGTGGTGAGTGGAGGAGTATTTAAAGTAGGGACCGCAGACAGGCTATCAAAGGCCTAAAATAACAAACAATAGGCTTATGGCAGTTTTACAGCGGTTACATGGATACACGGGCAGGCAGCTTGGTGGTCAGTGGAGGAGTATTTAAAGTAGGGACCGCAGACAGGCTATCAAAGGCCTAAAATAACAAACAATAGGCTCATGGCAGCTTTACAGCGGTTACATGGATACACGGGCAGGCAGCTGGTGATGAGTGGAGGAGTATTTAAAGTAGGGACCGCAGATAGGCTATCAAAGGCCTAAAATAACAAACAATAGGCTCATGGCAGTTTTACAGCGGTTACATGGATACACGGGCAGGCAGCTTGGTGGTGAGTGGAGGAGTATTTAAAGTAGGGACCGCAGACAGGCTATCAAAGGCCTAAAATAACAAACAATAGGCTCCTGGCAGTTTTACAGCGGTTACATGGATACACGGGCAGGCAGCTTGGTGGTCAGTGGAGGAGTATTTAAAGTAGGGACCGCAGACAGGCTATCAAAGGCCTAAAATAACAAACAATAGGCTCATGGCAGCTTTACAGCGGTTACATGGATACACAGGCAGCTTGGTGGTGAGTGGAGGAGTATTTAAAGTAGGGACCGCAGACAGGCTATCAAAGGCCTAAAATAACAAACAATAGGCTTATGGCAGTTTTACCGCGGTTACATGGATACACGGGCAGGCAGCTTGGTGGTCAGTGGAGGAGTATTTAAAGTAAGGACCGCAGAAAGGCTATCAAAGGCCTAAAATAACAAACAATAGGCTCATGGCAGCTTTACAGCGGTTACATGGATACACGGGCAGGCAGCTGGTGATGAGTGGAGGAGTATTTAAAGTAGGGACCGCAGACAGGCTATCAAAGGCCTAAAATAACAAACAATAGGCTCATGGCAGCTTTACAGCGGTTACATGGATACACAGGCAGCTTGGTGGTGAGTGGAGGAGTATTTAAAGTAGGGACCGCAGACAGGCTATCAAAGGCCTAAAATAACAAACAATAGGCTCATGGCAGCTTTACAGCGGTTACATGGATACACAGGCAGCTGGTGATGAGTGGAGGAGTATTTAAAGTAGGGACCGCAGACAGGCTATCAAAGGCCTAAAATAACAAACAATAGGCTCATGGCAGCTTTACAGCGGTTACATGGATACACGGGCAGGCAGCTGGTGATGAGTGGAGGAGTATTTAAAGTAGGGACCGCAGACAGGCTATCAAAGGCCTAAAATAACAAACAATAGGCTCATGGCAGTTTTACAGCGGTTACATGGATACACGGGCAGGCTGCTTGGTGGTCAGTGGAGGAGTATTTAAAGTAGGGACCGCAGACAGGCTATCAAAGGCCTAAAATAACAAACAATAGGCTCATGGCAGTTTTACAGCGGTTACATGGATACACGGGCAGGCAGCTTGGTGGTCAGTGGAGGAGTATTTAAAGTAGGGACCGCAGACAGGCTATCAAAGGCCTAAAATAACAAACAATAGGCTCATGGCAGCTTTACAGCGGTTACATGGATACACAGGCAGCTTGGTGGTGAGTGGAGGAGTATTTAAAGTAGGGACCGCAGACAGGCTATCAAAGGCCTAAAATAACAAACAATAGGCTTATGGCAGTTTTACAGCGGTTACATGGATACACGGGCAGGCAGCTTGGTGGTCAGTGGAGGAGTATTTAAAGTAGGGACCGCAGACAGGCTATCAAAGGCCTAAAATAACAAACAATAGGCTCATGGCAGCTTTACAGCGGTTACATGGATACACGGGCAGGCAGCTGGTGATGAGTGGAGGAGTATTTAAAGTAGGGACCGCAGACAGGCTATCAAAGGCCTAAAATAACAAACAATAGGCTCATGGCAGCTTTACAGCGGTTACATGGATACACGGGCAGGCAGCTGGTGATGAGTGGAGGAGTATTTAAAGTAGGGACCGCAGACAGGCTATCAAAGGCCTAAAATAACAAACAATAGGCTCATGGCAGCTTTACAGCGGTTACATGGATACACAGGCAGCTTGGTGGTGAGTGGAGGAGTAGTGCAAGGAGTGTCTGTCCCAGTACTCCCAAAATATAAATAGATGTTAATGTCTCGCAAAACAACCAAAACAAAAAAAAAGGTGGCATACTTAGGTACAGGGGTGGGCTCATCTACTGAGTTTCTGACATAGTAATTTGGCAGTAACTATTTAATGGTGCCAATATAGGACACAGACACAGACTACTTTAAGTTGCATCATAGATGTCTACAAATTTGTATTGTCAGTGCCAGACATTGAATGATGTCAGCGAATAGACTAAAGATTGGTGGAGCTGTGCGACATAATTTTGCACGTGGTAGAGCACATTTTGAGCTGGGGTAGGGGGGAACTCTCTTGAGGCCGGCGGGACCGCCCCAGGGCCCCTCATGTTACAACGGTGTGTCTGACGTTGGGTGCGCACCACCACCGCCAGAGACACTACATTGTACTATGAGGGACCCAGTAGCAATGCCGTCAACCAAAAGCGAGCACACCCACCTCTTCAGACAAACAGCAGTCTCACGGGTGCTTGCGCCAAGTCGCGATACCACGGCCCCGTGTGGGGAGTTTTGCCATTTAGGGAGGTGTAAACATGTCGTATGCTGTACAATCAGCTGCAGCAAATTAGACATTAGAAAAGTAATTCACAGGCAAGAGCTTTTCATAGGAAAGCTAGGTGTCGGCCGGGCAAGGTGGGGCAAAAGATTTCGAAATCCAGTTGTGGTTCATTTTAATGAATGTTAGATCGTCAACATTTTGGGTAGCCAGACGAGTCCTTTTTTCGGTTAATATTGAACCTGCAGCACTGAATACTCTTTCTGATAGGACACTTGCTGCCGGGCAAGCAAGCTCCTGCAATGCATATTCTGCCAATTCTGGCCAGGTGTCTAATTTGGAGGCCCAGTAATCAAATGGGAATGACGGTTGAGGGAGAACATCGATAAGGGATGAAAAATAGTTAGTAACCATACTGGACAAATGTTGTCTCCTGTCACTTTCAATTGATGCAGCAGTACCTGTCCTGTCTGCGGTCATAGCAAAATCACTCCACAACCTGGTCAGAAAACCCCTCTGTCCAACGCCACTTCTGATGTGTGCACCCCTAACACTCCTAGTCTGCTGCCCCCTGGAGCTCGTGTGAGAACGATCACGTGCGCTGTGTGCTGGGAATGCCTGAAGCAAACGGTCAACAAGAGTTGATTGTTTGGTTGCTAATATTAGTTCCAAGTTCTCATGTGGCATAATATTTTGCAATTTGCCTTTATAGCGTGGATCAAGGAGGCAGGCCAACCAGTAATCGTCATCGTTCATCATTTTCGTAATGCGTGTGTCCCTTTTTAGGATACGTAAGGCATAATCCGCCATGTGGGCCAAAGTTCCAGTTGTCAAATCTCCGGTTGTGATTGGTTGAGGGGCAGTTGCAGGCAAATCTACGTCACTTGTGTCCCTCAAAAAACCAGAACCCGGCCGTGACACGCAACCAATTTCCTGTGCCCCCGGGAAAGGTTCGGCATTAAAAATATACTCATCCCCATCATCCTCCTCGTCCTCCACCTCCTCTTCGCCCGCTACCTCGTCCTGTACACTGCCCTGACCAGACAATGGCTGACTGTCATCAAGGCTTTCCTCTTCCTCTGGTGCAGACGCCTGCTCCTTTATGTGCGTCATACTTTGCATCAGCAGACGCATTAGGGGGATGCTCATGCTTATTACGGCGTTGTCTGCACTAACCAGCCGTGTGCATTCCTCAAAACACTGAAGGACTTGACACATGTCTTGTATCTTAGACCACTGCACACCTGACAACTCCATGTCTGCCATCCTACTGCCTGCCCGTGTATCCTCCCACAAATAAATAACAGCACGCCTCTGTTCGCACAGTCTCTGAAGCATGTGCAGTGTTGAGTTCCACCTTGTTGCAACGTCTATGATTAGGCGATGCTGGGGAAGGTTCAAAGACCGCTGATAGGTCTGCATACGGCTGGCGTGTACAGGCGAACGTCGGATATGTGAGCAAAGTGCACGCACTTTGAGGAGCAGGTCGGAGAACCCAGGATAAGTTTTCAATAAGCACTGCACCACCAGGTTTAAGGTGTGAGCCAGGCAAGGAATGTGTTTCAGTTGGGAAAGGGAGATGGCAGCCATGAAATTCCTTCCGTTATCACTCACTACCTTGCCTGCCTCAAGATCTACTGTGCCCAGCCACGACTGCGTTTCTTGTTGCAGAACTCGGATAGAACTTCCGCGGTGTGTCTGTTGTCGCCCAAACACTTCATAGCCAATACAGCCTGCTGACGCTTGGCAGTAGCTGGCCCATAATGGGACAACTGGTGTGCAACAGTGTCATCTGCCGATGGAGTGGTTGGCAGACTGCGTTCTGCGGAAGAGCTGTAGCTTCTGCAGGAGGACGAGGAGGAGGGGGTGCGAACGCCTACAGCCAACTGTTTCCTAGACCGTGGGCTAGGCACAACTGTCCCTAAATTGATGTCGCCTGTGGACCCTGCATCCACCACATTCACCCAGTGTGCCGTGATGGACACATAACGTCCCTGGCCATGCCTACTGGTCCATGCATCTGTAGTCAGGTGCACCTTTGTACTCACAGATTGCCTGAGTGCATGGACGATGCGCTGTTTAACATGCTGGTGCAGGGCTGGGATGGCTTTTCTGGAAAAAAAGTGTCGACTGGGTAGCTCGTATCGTGGTTCAGCGTACTCCATCAGGGCTTTGAAAGCTTCGCTTTCAACTAACCGGTAGGGCATCATCTCTAACGAGATTAGTCTAGCTATGTGGGCGTTAAAACCCTGTGTACGCGGATGCGAGGATAAGTACTTCCTTTTTCTAACCAGAGTCTCATGTAGGGTGAGCTGGACTGGAGAGCTGGAGATCGTGGAACTTTCGGGTGTGCCGGTGTACATGGCAGACTGAGAGACGGTTGGAGACGGTATTGTTTCCGCCGGTGCCCTAGATGCAATATTTCCTCCTACAAAACTGGTGGTTCCCTGACCCTGACTGCTTTTGGCTGGCAAAGAAACCTGCACAGATACTGCCGGTGGTGCGGAAAATGGTGGCCTTACAGTGACGGAAGGGATGTTGCGTTGCTGACTAGCTTCATTGGCCGAGGGTGCTACAACCTTAAGGGACGTTTGGTAGTTAGTCCAGGCTTGAAAATGCATGGTGGTTAAGTGTCTATGCATGCAACTAGTATTTAGACTTTTCAGATTCTGACCTCTGCTTAAGCTAGTTGAACATTTTTGACAGATGACTTTGCGCTGATCAGTTGGATGTTGTTTAAAAAAATGCCAGACTGCACTCTTCCTAGACTCGGATCCCTTTTCAGGGATTGCAGACTGAGCTTTAACCGGATGGCCACGCTGTCCTCCAACAGGTTTTGGCTTTGACACGCGTTTTGGGCCAGATACGGGCCCGGCAGATGGAACCTGTTGCGATGTTGATGCCTGCTGCGGCCCCTCCTCCACCTCCGCTTCTGAACTACTGCCGCCTGCACCCTGTTCCCCCAATGGCTGCCAATCGGGGTCAATAACTGGGTCATCTATTACCTCCTCTTCGAGCTCGTGTGCAACTTCGTCTGTGTCACTGTGTCGGTCAGTGGTATAGCGTTCGTGGCGGGGCAACATAGTCTCATCAGGGTCTGATTGTGGATCTGTACCCTGAGAGGGCAATGTGGTGGTCTGAGTCAAAGGAGCAGCATAGTACTCTGGCTGTGGCTGTGCATCAGTGCACTCCATGTCAGAATCTACTTGTAATGGGCATGGCCTGTTAAATGTTTCACTTTCTAAGCCAGGGACGGTATGTGTAAAGAGCTCCATGGAGTGACCCGTTGTGTCGCCTGCTGCATCCTTCTCTCTTGTTGTAGTTTTTGCTGAGGAGGACAAGGAAGCGACTTGTCCCTGACCGTGAACATCCACAAGCGACGCGCTGCTTTTACATTTACCAGTTTCGGAAGAGGAGGCAAAAGAGCTAGAGGCTGAGTCTGCAATGTAAGCCAAAACTTGCTGTTGCTGCTCCGCCTTTAAAAGCGGTTTTCCTACTCCCAGAAAAGAGAGCGTTCGAGGCCTTGTGTAGCCTGACGACGAAACTGGCTCCACAGCTCCAGACTTAGGTGGAATATTTTTATCCCCACGACCACCTGATGCTCCACTACCACTACCATCATTACCAGCTGACAATGAACGCCCACGACGACCTCTTGCACCAGACTTCCTCATTGTTTTAAAATCTTAACCAAAGTAACTTTATTTGTTGCTGTCAAACAACTTACACGGTGAGCTATAACTTCAGTATGATTTCAATATCCCTTAACAGGTTGGTGAGACCACAAGGAAAATCAGGCACAATGTTACACACTCTGTTTTCTGTGGCACAAAATCACAGAGATGACACACACGCAGGACTGTCACTCAAGCACTAATGTCAATATTAATCTCCCACCTAATTTATTTATTTTTTTTTTTCAGGGAGACTTTAGAAACCAAATAATATTAAAAAAACCAAAAAAATAAATAGCCTTTCTATGGCCCACTGAATGAGAGAGAGAGGTGGCACACCCAGGAGTCAAGACTGGCACACAAGCTGAAAGGGCAATATTACTCTCCCACTGTTTTTTTAAGTTTTTTTTTTTTTATTTTCAGGGAGACTTTAGAAACCAAATAATATTAAAAAAACCAAAAAAATAAATAGCCTTTCTATGGCCCACTGAATGAGAGAGAGAGGTGGCACACCCAGGAGTCAAGACTGGCACACAAGCTGAAAGGGCAATATTACTCTCCCACTGTTTTTTTATGTATTTTTTGTTTTTTAAGGGAGACTTTAGAAACCCAATAATATTAAAAAAACCAAAAAAATAAATAGGCTTTCTATGGCCCACTGAATGAGAGAGGTGGCACACCCAGGAGTCAAGACTGGCACACAAGCTGAAAGGGCAATATTACTCTCCCACTGTTTTTTTATGTATTTTTTGTTTTTTAAGGGAGACTTTAGAAACCCAATAATATTTAAAAAAATAAATAAATAGGCTTTCTATGGCCCACTGAATGAGAGAGGTGGCACACCCAGGAGTCAAGACTGGCACACAAGCTGAAAGGGCAATATTACTCTCCCACTGTTTTTTTATGTTTTTTTTTTTTTCAGGGAGACTTTAGAAACCAAATAATATTAAAAAAACCAAAAAAATAAATAGGCTTTCTATGGCCCACTGAATGAGAGAGAGGTGGCACACCCAGTAGTCAAGACTGGCACACAAGCTGAAAGGGCAATATTACTCTCCCACTGTTTTTTTTTTTTTTTTTTTTTTTTCAGGGAGACTTTAGAAACCAAATAATAAGAAAATAAATAAATAAATAAATAGGCATTCTATAGCCCACTGAATGAGAGATAGCACACACAGCAGTGGCACACAAGCCCTGACTGAGGCCAATATTTTTCTACCACTGATTGATGTACTGTTTTTGTGTTGAGGTAGATTTTAGAACACAAATCAAGGAAAAAAAAAAAAAATGCTTTCTATGGCCCACTGAATGAGAGAGGTGGCACACCCAGGAGTCAAGACTGGCACACAAGCTGAAAGGGCAATATTACTCTCCCACTGTTTTTTTATGTATTTTTTGTTTTTTAAGGGAGACTTTAGAAACCCAATAATATTTAAAAAAAATAAATAAATAGGCTTTCTATGGCCCACTGAATGAGAGAGGTGGCACACCCAGGAGTCAAGACTGGCACACAAGCTGAAAGGGCAATATTACTCTCCCACTGTTTTTTTAAGTTTTTTTTTTTTTATTTTCAGGGAGACTTTAGAAACCAAATAATATTAAAAAAACCAAAAAAATAAATAGGCTTTCTATGGCCCACTGAATGAGAGAGAGGTGGCACACCCAGGAGTCAAGACTGGCACACAAGCTGAAAGGGCAATATTACTCTCCCACTGTTTTTTTAAGTTTTTTTTTTTTTATTTTCAGGGAGACTTTAGAAACCAAATAATATTAAAAAAACCAAAAAAATAAATAGCCTTTCTATGGCCCACTGAATGAGAGAGAGAGGTGGCACACCCAGGAGTCAAGACTGGCACACAAGCTGAAAGGGCAATATTACTCTCCCACTGTTTTTTTATGTATTTTTTGTTTTTTAAGGGAGACTTTAGAAACCCAATAATATTTAAAAAAAAAAATAAATAGGCTTTCTATGGCCCACTGAATGAGAGAGGTGGCACACCCAGGAGTCAAGACTGGCACACAAGCTGAAAGGGCAATATTACTCTCCCACTGTTTTTTTATGTTTTTTTTTTTTTCAGGGAGACTTTAGAAACCAAATAATATTAAAAAAAACAAAAAAATAAATAGGCTTTCTATGGCCCACTGAATGAGAGAGAGGTGGCACACCCAGGAGTCAAGACTGGCACACAAGCTGAAAGGGCAATATTACTCTCCCACTGTTTTTTTTTTTTGTTTTTTTTTTCAGGGAGACTTTAGAAACCAAATAATAAGAAAAAAAATAAATAAATAAATAGGCTTTCTATAGCCCACTGAATGAGAGATAGCACACACAGCAGTGGCACACAAGCCCTGACTGAGGCCAATATTTTTCTACTACTGATTGATGTACTGTTTTTATGTTGAGGTAGATTTTAGAACACAAATCAAGGAAAAAAAAAATGCTTTCTATGGCCCACTGAATGAGAGAGGTGGCACACCCAGGAGTCAAGACTGGCACACAAGCTGAAAGGGCAATATTACTCTCCCACTGTTTTTTTATGTATTTTTTGTTTTTTAAGGGAGACTTTAGAAACCCAATAATATTTAAAAAAATAAATAAATAGGCTTTCTATGGCCCACTGAATGAGAGAGGTGGCACACCCAGGAGTCAAGACTGGCACACAAGCTGAAAGGGCAATATTACTCTCCCACTGTTTTTTTAAGTTTTTTTTTTTTTATTTTCAGGGAGACTTTAGAAACCAAATAATATTAAAAAAACCAAAAAAATAAATAGGCTTTCTATGGCCCACTGAATGAGAGAGAGGTGGCACACCCAGGAGTCAAGACTGGCACACAAGCTGAAAGGGCAATATTACTCTCCCACTGTTTTTTTAAGTTGTTTTTTTTTATTTTCAGGGAGACTTTAGAAACCAAATAATATTAAAAAAACCAAAAAAATAAATAGCCTTTCTATGGCCCACTGAATGAGAGAGAGAGGTGGCACACCCAGGAGTCAAGACTGGCACACAAGCTGAAAGGGCAATATTACTCTCCCACTGTTTTTTTATGTATTTTTTGTTTTTTAAGGGAGACTTTAGAAACCCAATAATATTTAAAAAAATAAATAAATAGGCTTTCTATGGCCCACTGAATGAGAGAGGTGGCACACCCAGGAGTCAAGACTGGCACACAAGCTGAAAGGGCAATATTACTCTCCCACTGTTTTTTTATGTTTTTTTTTTTCAGGGAGACTTTAGAAACCAAATAATATTAAAAAAAACAAAAAAATAAATAGGCTTTCTATGGCCCACTGAATGAGAGAGGTGGCACACCCAGGAGTCAAGACTGGCACACAAGCTGAAAGGGCAATATTACTCTCCCACTGTTTTTTTATGTATTTTTTGTTTTTTAAGGGAGACTTTAGAAACCCAATAATATTTAAAAAAAAAATAAATAGGCTTTCTATGGCCCACTGAATGAGAGAGGTGGCACACCCAGGAGTCAAGACTGGCACACAAGCTGAAAGGGCAATATTACTCTCCCACTGTTTTTTTATGTTTTTTTTCTTTTCAGGGAGACTTTAGAAACCAAATAATATTAAAAAAACCAAAAAAATAAATAGGCTTTCTATGGCCCACTGAATGAGAGAGAGGTGGCACACCCAGGAGTCAAGACTGGCACACAAGCTGAAAGGGCAATATTACTCTCCCACTGTTTTTTTTTTTTTTTTTTTTTTTCAGGGAGACTTTAGAAACCAAATAATAAGAAAAAAAATAAATAAATAAATAGGCTTTCTATAGCCCACTGAATGAGAGATAGCACACACAGCAGTGGCACACAAGCCCTGACTGAGGCCAATATTTTTCTACCACTGATTGATGTAGTGTTTTTGTGTTGAGGTAGAATTTAGAACACAAATCACGGAAAAAATAAATAGGCTTTCTATGGCCCACTCAGTGAGAGATGGCACACACAGGGATGGCACTGTAGCAGAAATGCCAATCTTAATCTCCCACAAAAAAAAAAAAAAAAAAAAAAAACAGGGACTGTCCTACAATTACTATCTCCCTGCAGTAATCTCAGCCAGGTATGGCAGGCAGCAATAGGAGTGGACTGATGCACAAATTAAATAAAAAGTGTGGACAAACAAAAAAGATAGCTGTGCAGAAAGGAACAAGAGGATATGTGCTTTGAAAAAAGCAGTTGGTTTCCACAGTGGCGTACACACAGCAATACAGCTATCACGGAGCCTTCTAGGGCAGCCCAATGAGCTACAGCGCTGAGGAAAAAAAAAAAAATAGCTTCCACTGTTCCTGCACACCGAAGGTGGTGTTGGACAGTGGAAATCGCTACAGCACAAGCGGTTTGGTGGTTAGTGGACCCTGCCTAACGCTCTCCCTGCTTCTGATGAAGCGGCAGCAACCTCTCCCTAAGCTCAGATCAGCAGCAGTAAGATGGCGGTCGGCGGGAACGCCCCTTTATAGCCCCTGTGACGCCGCAGACAGCAAGCCAATCACTGCAATGCCCTTCTCTAAGATGGTGGGGACCAGGATCTATGTCATCACGCTGCCCACACTCTGCGTTCACCTTCATTGGCTGAGAAATGGCGCTTTTCGCGTCATTGAAACGCGACTTTGGCGCGAAAGTCGCGTACCGCATGGCCGACAAGCACAGGGGTCGGATCGGGTTTCATGAGACGCCGACTTAGCCAAAAGTCGGCGACTTTTGAAAATGATCGACCCGTTTCGCTCAACCCTAGTCACCAGCAAAGCACCCCCACACCATCACACCTCCTCCTCCATGCTTCACGGTGGGAACCAGGCATGTAGAGTCCATCCGTTCACCTTTTCTGCGTCGCACAAAGACACGGTGGTTGAAACCAAAGATCTCAAATTTGGACTCATCAGACCTAAGCATAGATTTCCACTGGTCTAATGTCCATTCCTTGTGCTCTTTAGTAGTGTTGAGCGATACCGTCCGATACTTGAAAGTAACGGTATCAGAAAGTATCGGCCGATACCGGCAAAGTATCGGATCTAATCCGATACCGATACCCGATACCAATACAAGTCAATGGGACACCAAGTATCGGACGGTATCCTGTATGGTTCCCATGGTCTGAAGGAGAGGAAACTCTCCTTCAGGCCCTGGGATCCATATCAATGTGTAAAAGAAAGAATTAAAATAAAAAATAGGGATATACTCACCCTGTGACGCGCCCTGGACTTTACCGCCATAACCGGGAGCCGTTGTACCTAAGAATGCGCGCTTGAAGGGCCTTAGATGACGTCACGGCGCTCTGATTGGTCCGCGACCAATCAGAAGCTGCGGATGTCTTCTAAGGTCTTTCAAGCGCTTGAAAGACCTTAGGTGACGTCACGGCTTTGTGATTGGTCGCGTAGCGGTCACGCGACCGCTACGGACCAATCACAGCGCCGTGACGTCATCTAAGGCCCTTCAAGCGCGCATTCTTAGGTACAACGGCTCCCGGTTATGGCGGTAAAGTCCAGGGGCCGCCGGAGAGGTGAGTATATCCCTATTTTTTATTTTAATTCTTTCTTTTACACATTGATATTAATCCCGATACCGATTCCCGATACCACAAAAGTATCAGATCTCGGTATCGGAATTCCGATACCGCAAGTATCGGCCGATACCCGATACTTGCGGTATCGGAATGCTCAACACTACTCTTTAGCCCAAACAAGTCTCCTCAGCTTGTTGCCTGTCCTTAGCAGTGGTTTCCTAGCAGCTATTTTACCATGAAGGTCTGCTGCACAAAGTCTCCTCTTAACAGTTGTTGTAGAGATGTGTCTGCTGCTAGAACTCTGTGTGGCATTGACCTGGTCTCTAATCTGAGCTGCTGTTAACCTGCGATTTCTGAAGCTGGTGACTCGGATAATCTTATCCTCAGAAGCAGAGGTGACTCTTGGTCTTCATTTCCTGGGGCGGTCCTCATGTGAGCCAGTTTCTTTGTAGTGCTTGATGGTTTTTGCAACTGCACTTGGGGACACTTTCAAAGTTTTCCCAATTTTTCGGACTGACTGACCTTCATTTCTTAAAGTAATGATGGCCACTCGTTTTTCTTTACTTAGCTGCTTTTTTCTTGCCATAATACAAATTCTAACAGTCTATTCAGTAGGACTATCAGCTGTGTATCCACCAGACTTCTGCACAACACAACTGATGGTCCCAACCCCATTTATAAGGCAAGAAATCCCACTTATTAAACCTGACATGGTGACTACCTCTAGAAGCTCATCAAGAGAATGCCAAGAGTGTGCAAAGCAGTCATCAAAGAAAAAGGTGGCTAATTTGAAGAACCTAGAATATAAGACATATTTTCAGTTGTTTCACACTTTTTAAAGTATATAATTCCACATCTTTTAATTCATAGTTTTGGTGCCTTTAGTGTGAATTTACAATTTTCATCGTCATGAAAATACAGAAAAATCTTTAAATGAGAAGGTGTGTCCAAACTTTTGCTCTGTACTGTATGTCCTTACTAATACAAGTGGATATACCTACCATGTTTCGCTGAAAATAAGACAGGGTTTTATATTCTTGTTTTTGCTTTAAAAGATGGATTAGGGCTTGTTTCCAGGGGAGGTCTTTTTTTTTCTTCAAAGAACAACAATACACATTTATTCTTGAACAAAAATATCAAAAAATTTTCAAACATAGTGGCATGTAAAAGTTTGGGCACCATTGGTCAAAATTACTGTTATTGTGAACAATTAAGCAATTTGAAAATGAAATGATCTCTAAAAGGTTGAAAGTTAAAGATGACACATTACCTTTGTATTTTAGGGAAAAAAACATGTTTTCATTTTTTACATTTAATAATAATAATAATTATCTTTATTTATATAGCGCCAACATATTTCGCAGCGCTTTACAGTTTAACAGTTTCAAACACAACAGTCATAGGTAACAATGTTAACAATACAGTAATAAAGCAAAATAAGACAAAATAAGACGACCCTGCTCGTGAGAGCTTACAATCTACAATGAGGTGGGGGAGATACAAAGCACAGGTGTGTATTTACAATGATGTATTTACAATGATGGTCCAGCCATCTTCAGGGGGTGGGGGGTAGATGGAGATAGTGAATGGGCTACACAAACACAAACCTAAAATGACTGATTAGGGAATGTGATAGGCCGCTCTGAACAAATGAGTTTTGAGCGAGCGCCTAAAACTAGGCAAGTTGTGGATGGTCCTAATATCTTGGGGTAGAGCATTCCAGAGGATTGGCACAGCACGGGAGAAGTCTTGGAGTCGGGCGTGGGAGGTACGGATTAGTGCAGAGGTTAGTCAAAAGTCGTTTGCAGAGAGCAGCGGTCGGCTAGGCCGATAGACAGAAATGAGGGAGGAGATGTAAGGGGGTGCCGCACTGTGGAGAGCTTTGTGGGTGAGAACAAGTAGATTGAATTGTATCCTGTAATGAATGGGCAGCCAGTGTAACGACTGGCGAAGAGCGGACACGTCCGAGTAACGATTAGCCAGATGGACGACCCTAGCTGCTGCATTAAGGATAGACTGGAGAGGGGAAAGTCGCGTGAGGGGGAGGCCAATTAATAGAGAGTTGCAGTAGTCCAGACGTGAGTGGATTAGGGCGACAGTGAGAGTTTTTGTTGTCTCCATGGTGAGAAAAGGGCGTATTCTAGAGATGTTCTTTAGGTGTAAGCGGCACGAGCGGGCAAGAGATTGTATGTGGGAGGTGAAGGAGAGATCGGAGTCAAACATAACACCCAGACAGTGTGCCTGCTGCCTAGGCGTTATTATGGTGCCACCCACAGAGAGGGAGATGTCAGATTTAGGGAGGCTAGTAGAAGGCGGGAGCAGAAGAAGTTCAGTTTTGGAGAGGTTCAGTTTCAGATAGAGAGCGGACATGATGTTAGAGACTGCAGACAGACAGTCAGTGGCGTTCTGTAGTACAGCGGGGGTAAGGTCAGGGGATGACGTGTATAGTTGTGTGTCATCAGCATAAAGATGGTACTGAAAGCCAAATCTGCTGATGGTCTGTCCAATTGGGGCCGTGTAGAGGGAGAAGAGAAGGGGGCCAAGGACTGAGCCCTGAGGTACCCCGACAGTGAGAGGAAGAGGAGATGAAGGGGAGCCGGAGAGCAGAACACTGAAGGAGCGTTCAGAAAGATAGGAAGAGAACCAGGAGAGAGCAGTGTCCTTAATGCCTAGTGACTGGAGCCTAGAGAGCAGGAGAGGGTGGTCAACAGTGTCGAAAGCTGCAGAAAGATCGAGGAGAATGAGCAGAGAGTGGTCACCGTTACATTTTGCTGTCAGAAGGTCATTGGTCACCTTGATGAGTGCAGTTTCTGTTGATTGTAGGGGGCGGAACCCGGACTGTGAAGGGTCTAGGAGGGAATGAGTGGAGAGGTAACGGGTAAGGCGGGAGTAGACTAGGCTCTCCAGGAGTTTTGAGATGAAGGGGAGATTGGAGACCGGTCTGTAGTTGTTTGCGCATGATGGGTCAAGGGTGGTTTTTTTTAGTAATGGAGTAATGATAGAGTGTTTGAAGGAGGAGGGGAAAATGCCAGAGGAGAGGGAGAGATTAAAGATTGTAGTTAGGCGAGTTGTGACGACTGGAGAGAGAGACTGGAGGAGGTGTGAGGGAATGGGGTCGGTGGTGCATGTAGTCGGACGAGAAGAGGAGAGGAGCTTGGAGACTTCTTCTTCTGTGATGGGATCGAATGTGGAGAGTGAGCCAGGGGAGATGCAGGGAGGAATGGGAGTCATTGCACTTGGTGTCTGTGTTTGTTTAAAAATAACAAAAAGGAAAATGCGTTGATGCAAACGTTTGGGTACCCTGCATGGTTAGTACCTAGTAGCACCCCCTTTTCAAAATATCAGAGCTTGTAAACACTTTTTGTAGCCATACAAGAGTCTTTCAAATCTTGTTTGATAGATTTTCATCCATTCTTCCTTGGAAAATTCTTCAAGTTATGTGAGATTCCTCGTTCATCTTGCGTGCACTGCTATTTTGTGATCTAGCCATCAATTTTCAATGATTTTCCGATCAGGGGACTGTAAGGGCCATTATAAAGCCTTCAACTTGTGCCTTTTGAGGTAGTCTATTGTGGATTTTGACGTGTTTAGGATCATAGTCCATTTGTAGAAGCAATCATCTTTTCAACTTCAGATATTTTATAGAAGGTGTTTGCATCAAGAATTTGTTGAAATTTCATTCAATTCGTTCTTCTTTCTACACATGAAATCTTCCCCATTCCATTGGCTGTAACAGGACCCCAAAGCATGATTGAAGTATGATCCACCGTCATGCTTAATGGTTGTTGAGATGCTCTTTTCCTGAAATTCTGTGCTTTTTTCCAACATATACCTTTGATCATTATGGCCAAAGGACTTGTTTCTAAAATGCATCAGGCTTGTTTAGATGTTCTTTTGCATACTTCTGATGCTGAATTTTATGCTGAGGATGCAGGAGAGGTTTTCTTCTGATGACTCTTCCATGAAGGCCATATTTGTGCAAGTGTCTGTAAACAGTAGAACAATGTAACCACGACTCCAGAGTTTGATGAATCTTTCTGAAGGTCTTTTCCAGTCAAGTGGGGGTTCTGATTTGCCTTTCTAGCAATCCTATGAGTAGTTCTCACTGAAATTTTGCTCTTCCAGAAATTATCTTGACCTCCACTGTTCCCATTAATAGCCATTTCACAATTACATTTCAAACTGAGGAAAGAGCAACTTGAAAATGCTTTGCTATCTCTTTATAGCCTTCTCCTGCTTTGTGGGATTCCACCATTTTCATTTTCAGAGTGCTAGGCAGCTGCTTAGATGAATCCATGGCTGCTGTTTTTGGCACAAGTTTAGAGGAGTCTGGTTATTTATAAAGCTGGGATATTTGCATCAACTGGTCTTTCCTAGCAATGATAGTGAACAAGTCATAATAACCCTAACAGGCTATTTAAGGTCTGAAACCATGGAGAAAGTTGTCTGAACACACAAATCTCCAAGGGTACGCAAACTTTTGCCTTTGTCCTTTTTAAAATGTAAAAAATGAAATAATATGTATATTGTTTGCCAAAAATACAAAGTAAATGTGTCATCTTTAATTGTAGGCCTTTTAGAGATCATTTAATCTTCTACCTGCTTAATTGTTCACAATAACAATCTTTTTACCAGGGGTTCCCAAACTTTTACATGCCACTTTATAATTATGTCCTCACATACACACACTTCACATACACATGTATATACACACACTGCACATATATTAGACTTGTACATGCAGACACTGCACATAGGGTTCATACAAGCCTAGTTTCTCTAGATCCCTGCAGTTAAAAGGTCTTTGATAACGTAATGGTTCAAACAGAGGCTGGACAGACATCTGTCTGAGATGGAGAGAGCAGAAAAATCCGGTTCACAGATGAAGTCCAAAAAAGTGCATTTTATTATCCAAGGTACATGAAGCAAAGATTAAAATTGTGAGTTCACAAAAAAAGAGAATACAGGCATCTTTTGATGCGTTTCGAGCGACATGCGCTCTTTGTCAATTTTAATCTTTACTTCATGTACCTTTGATAATAAAATGCACTTTTCCAGGATTTCATCTGTTAGCTGGATTTTTCTGCTCTCTCCATTGGATATTGCACCCTGCCCAGGTGCTATCCGTGCTCCAGAAGCGTGAAATTGCAGGTGGTAAGCTGGATTTTCTTCTATGATTTTGATCTGTCTGAGATGGTTTAGTGAATCCTACATAGAGCATTGGGTTGGACATGATGACCCAGAGATTCCTTCTAGAGATGAGCAAACTTGTTCAGAAAACATTTGCCAATCTCAAAGTCGACACAAACATTGCACATTCGGATTCGTATTCAGATTCCCAAGCATTTTCCTCTAGTATCCACTAAGGCTGCGTGCACATATGTAGCATTACCACTGGTAAGATCGTTACCTTCAGTTTGAGTGCTGTCCGATGTCAACGTGGCCCCGAAACTGTGACTGTGACCCATGGTAAAAAGCAGGTCACAGGCATCGGTTGATGATAGACCTCCATGGGGGCAGGCGGCAGCTGATGAGTGTTGTCGTCAGATGGCTCCTGTGCTCAAAGTAAAGAAGAAAAAATAAAGTTAAAATAAAGAAATGCATATTGAAATAAAAATAGAAAACATACGTATAAACTCACCGTACACCTAAATTCTGAAGCCCTTTGTCTTCTGTAAAAAATTTTTTAAAAAACACCATATACACCTTAATGCCTAATCCCTGATCCCCATGTGACCTGGAAAAGAGAAAAATAATAACCGCCCTATCTCTCACCTATCTGCTGTAATTCATATTGTCCCGTGATGATTCAAATCACTTGTAGAGCAATCACATCAGCTGATGCGACTGCTCTACCTGGCAGCACACTGACAGGAGCATGGAATCACTTCTGCAGTGTGTAGCACTGAGCTGCGATGAGAAAGTTCACCAGAGTTTATCAGCTGATGAGCCCCGGTGATCTCACTTATGGCACCTGTGCTGTGCTGCGAGAGACCTTTCTGGGGAAGGTCAGGCTGCTATTTTTAGGCTGGGGGCCAAAATCCATGACCCCTTACCACCTGAGAATACTAGCCCCCAGCTGTCTGCTTTAGCTTGGTTGGTTGTCAAAAATGGGGGTGTCAAGGTGAAAATGTATTTTCTTATATACCTTTTATACTTTTATATATCTTTATACTCTTTTTGTACTGTTATACTCTTATACTGTGAAACAATAAGTTTTCCCCTGCTAATGCAAATGTAATTGTATTTAAAGATGGCCGCCAGAGCTTAGTTTCGTTTTAGGTTTTAGTGTCCGAAGCCTAAGATTCATTTCCTCAGAAACGAAACTAAAGGAATGAGCAGAAGAGGAGGAATTCACCAGGAGACGTTTGACGAATCAGAGAGACTAAGCACTAGATGTATGCTGCTTAAACCCCACCCATTGCATTCCCTTTTTAGTACTATGTATTGGAAAATAAAGCACAGTTGTTGCTCGGCTACTCACTGAGCTGAACGCCAGAGCATCAGCAAAGATTGAATCAGCTACGTGTCTGAATCATTTCTTTTTCGGTACCAGAAGCTCTGCGCTCACATTACAATTTGGAATGACTGGTGAATGAGGATTAATTGTCGTATTACGACCCCGACAATTTTGGAGCCCAACGGGGGCCGTGGCCAGCGATCCGAGACCCTCTGGACCCATGCCTGGATGTCTGTGGATGATACCCGTAGTGGCTGACCTCGAGGACTGATCACCCTCACACGGTAAGTGGCGATCATATACACTGTATGTGTCACACTTGCTAGTGTCTCAGCCGTTATTGGTTTGTCTGTGGTCTCTTTTTGGGTCTGGAGAGTGACCGGTCGAGTGGTGAGATCGAATGTGATCCTGTGCCACGCTCTGAACCAACAACTGAGAGACGTCGCATCCTGTGCGATCTCTGTACACCACACCTCCCTCACCGGTCATTGTACTCCATTCAACCATCCTACCTGTGACTATTGTCTAGTAGTGAAGTGGACAGAAAAAAAAAAATTGAGCCAGTTGTAGATTGTGGGGCGGCTTAGAGGAAGGGATAGGAGACGCAGCCTCTGTGATATTGTACCAGCTAGGTAATTAAGACGTCCCGAGCAGGGACCACCTGTATTTCTGTGGAGGGCTCTCACTAGGAGACCGCCTCCCGACTGTTTAGAATATCGTAGCAGGATAGTCTGTTAATCATTGGTGTTCAAGTTAGGGACAGAAAATCTTTTTCTAATACGTTGAGCGAGTTTCCGTATTGTGGGACACCAGCGTTGATATCGCTGCTAGTGGTTTTACTGCAGAAAATCACAGTATTCTGTGAGTCATGTTGCGTCTTTTAAAGCAGAAGAAGTCCGTGCCCCACAAGTTAGATGAGGATGCTGTGGAAGTCAGGGCAATAGTTCAGTCACGGGAGGGCAAGAAGGCAGTCAAGAATGTTGAGAGATTGTATAAGCATGGAGGATTGCCCTCGTCAGGCAGATTGCAGCCGGCTATGTGGTATAACCTCATAGAGAACAAGCGAGGCATGTTGAAAGATAAAGGATTGTTAGAACAAGCACAAGCTCATCTGCGAGTTGCGCGGGGCTTGAAGAATGAAGGATGGAAAGAAGTCGATGGAGGGGAGGATCAGATAATGTAGAGCCCGTATTTGGTTATAAAATGCCTTTGAACTGTGATTTTACAGATTGTAAAATGGCCGCCGTGCCACTGATGATGAAAATGCAGTCTCAGCCACCGCCCTGTAATGGCGGCGGAAAGGGATCTCCAGAAGCGTAGGTGTGTCCTGTTTGTGTTGTGCAGAATCCAACCTGGGTGGAGACCTGCCTTGTGTGTGTGTACGGACCGTCCTTGGGGCTCCGCCCAGACCACGGAGGATTATAGGAAAGTTTTGTAGAAATTAGGTCTGAAAACTGCTGTAATTTGTGACTGTAGAAGATACGGAGCTTTGTATCAGTGCTGTGTACTGTAGGGGAGGGGCTGAGCAGCTGCGAGATTTCTTTGTCACTTCTTCTTTCTCCTTATCTGCGCTACGTGCTGGAGAAAGGGGGGTATAGAGTTGGGCTCTTGCTCTCCCTTCAGCGCTGAAGAATGCAGTGGAAGTTCTTATCTCCGTGTTACTAGATGGGAGGGGCTGAGTGAATCCCTGCGCGACCTGCCTGCAATTTTTCCCCTCGGCGCTGTGGGCTACGGGGGAGGGGGGGGCCATGTATTGCATTCCAAAGTTTTCTCTGTCCTTGGTTTAATACACACTGAGAGATTTATGTTTACAGCAATAGGTACTGTATGAAATTGAAAGTGAAATAGACCTGCCTAGTCTTAGATGAAAACTTGTAAGTAATTGAAAGATTGGTAAAAGGCACCAATATATCCTGGATTGCCGAGAAGTTCTATGGGCGTCTTATGGTAGTGTTTGAAGATCTGGGATTCCCATTGTAATAAAAAGCCCATTCATACCTTTTTGTAGTAGATCCGATATTGGGATTTCCACTCCGGATGATGCATTGCAAATAGTAAAAGGTTTTCAAAAGAATTTAGTCCAGCAGAAAAGGAAGGGTTAAATCAGCAGCGCTTCTTGCTGTCTATGTAACAGACTCTAGTTTCTGCCCCCTCCCTTCGTACACGTGAGTCCAGCTTCACATTCCAATACGCCTTTAACCCCGTATGGGAATTTCATTATCTCCCCAGCCCCGCCATGCAAATTCTCAGATCAAGAGCTTGTTTTAATTAGAGTAGATGACAGACCCAATAAATATACTCTTATAAAACCTATCCCTGTGGGACCTTTCCCTGAAGTTACTGCTCAGTTCGTAATCTTTTCTATATGTTCGGTAAATTTACTGGGGGCAGATTTATTATTACAGTTCTGCTCCAGGATATAATTCCAAGATGATGGTCAGATGGTCCTTGCGTTATATAACTCCTATGCAGATGAATATAAAGAGATGTGTATCCTACTTGCCCTTCCTACGGTTATGATGGTCCTGATAGACCCAGATTCTCCCCCAATAATGCCTGTAGAACCAGTAAAAGTGTTTCTCAAACCTGGTGCCCCTTTTTCCCAAAGTCCATCAGTACCCTTTGAAACATGATCAGGAGCAGTGTCTCAAGGGGCAAATACAAATGTTATTTGATAATGGTGCCCTGATACCCTGTGTTTCCCCATGTAACACACCCGTGTTTCCCGTTAAGAAAAAAAGGGGGGCCCATCCATAGCCCAAGAGTGTCAGGCCTACCTTGCCACTTATGGCCCCTTGCATCCAGGAGATGCTATGACTACCCAGGGAGGGAATTTGCCCTGTGATATAGTGCTACACACTGCAGGCCCTAGATACTGATTACAAGACACCCGAGCATTGCCGTACAGTATTGCAGACTGCCTTGCAGACAGAGCTCACCTATGCAGGACATGCTACAGGTGTGCTGATTCAGCTTCATGGAGACAAACAGAGACCTGTTGCTTATTATAGTGGCCGCCTGGATACGGTGGCAAGAGGAAGTCCCTTATGTGTTCGGGCCGTGTTGTCTGTCCAGCTGTTGCTACACAAGTCTTCAGAGATTGTTTTGGATTACCCACTGATGGTCCATACCCCACACGATGTACATAGTATCTTTAACCAGGTACAACCTAGCCACATGTCCATGTCTGGACAGCTGCGACTTAGGTGTGCTATTCTCATGCCTACTAATGTGACTTTGAAAAGGTGCACTGTCCTGAACCCCGCTACTTTTCTCCTAGTTCCCCTGGATCCAAAGGGGGGAGGAGTAGGTGACATGAAAAAGGACACTCTTTTTCTTTCTAAAATTGATCCAGAGGAACAAGATTAGGTTTCCAAACCACATGATTGTCTAGAATTGATGTCTCAGGAAACGGCTGGTCTCTAGTGTGCCTATTCTAATGCTGATTTTGAGCTTTTTGTAGATGGATCCCGTCACCAAGATGACCGAGGATGCTACTGTACCAGATATGCTGTGGTCTCAGAACATGAGGTAATCAAGGCAGAGTTAATGCCAGCTCATATGTCTGCACAAGAAGCATGCAAACTAGCAGAAGGTAAGACTGTAAATATCTACACTGATTCCAGGTATGCTTTTGGCATTACACACGGTTATGGGCCTATCTGGAGAGCCAGGGCTTTCCTGACAGCAAATGGCCACCCCTTTAAACGTGCTGAGGCAGTCCAGCAACTTATGAATGCACTACAGTTTCCCACCCAATCAGGCATCATAAAGGTAAAGGCACATAGCAAAGGCACTGATGGACGGACGAAGGGTAACGCACTGGCAGACCAGGCTGCAAGAAAGCAGCAAGCACTCCTGTGGCCTCTCGAGTACATCACCTAGACACCCCACCATCTCCACTTGTGTTGAAAGACATCTTAGCCCGGTTACAAGAACAGGCAAGTAAGGAGGAGAAAAATAGGTGGCAAAAGATAGGGGCTTGCTCTGATACCGTTACCGGACTATGGGGGAGGGGTGAAAAGGTCTGCCTACCACAGGTACTGTACCCAATGATGGCACAGGTTCTGCACGGGAATGTGCACCACTCGAAGACGGCCATGTGTGACACCCTACAGAGACAATGGATTGCCCCCGGGTTTTCCACCTGCGCAGAAAGGCAGGTACAGAGCTGCATGATATGTGCCACACATAATCAGGGTAGGACAGTGAAAACCCCATCCAAACACACTCCCCGGCCCCTTTAACCAATTCCAGAGACTGCAGATTGATTATATTCGGTTACCCAGGGTAGGGACGTATGAGTATGTGTTGGTCTGCATTGATTTATTTTCAGGTTGGCCAGAAGCCTACCCAGTTGACAAAGCTACGGCTAAGACAACGGCGAAGAAACTGATGGCTGAGATCATATGCAGGTATGGAGTTCCTGAAGTCATTGAAAGCGATCGGAGTTCCCATTTTACTGGAGAGATCATGTCAGAGGTAATGGCAGCACTGGGGGTAAGTCAAGCATTGCATACTCCATCCGCAGAGTAGTGGAAGAGTGGAGAGACTAAATGGAACTCTTAAGCTTAAAATCCAGAAGGCAATGACAGAGACTGGTAAACCATGGACAGAATGCCTTCCTCTAGCTTTGTTTTCAGTAAGATATACCCCAAACAGGAAGACAGGACTGTCACCGTATGAGATTCTGTTTGGCAGGAGCCCCAGTCTTGAATGTTTCTTTCCACAACAGTTGCAGCTCAAGTACCAGGACTTGACTAGCTATGTGCAGGCCTTACATGGCCACCTTGCCAAAGTGCATTTAACTGTCTTCAGTTCTCTTCCAGACCCAGACAAGGTTCCTGGACACCATCCCTTTGTGCCAGGAGACCTGGTGTATGTGAAAAAGTTTGTGCGTAGAGATTGTCTCCAGCCGAGATTTGAAGGACTTCACACGGTGATCCTGGTCACCCCCACTGCAGTAAAACTTGAAGGAAAGAGCACCTGGATTCACGCTTCACACTGTAAAAGAGACCGAACCAGTGTTTAATCACAGAAGTGACTGAAGCGAAATGTTGCTGTTGTTTTTGACCTTGGGACTGGGGGCCATCCTCGCCCCTACCTCTTCGGCCCCTGTTGTAAATAAGAATTCTGGACCCACTATTCTCTGGGTAAATCTGACAGCCCCGGTGAATATCTGGCGATTTGATTTCTGTGATGTAGTCAAGTGCCTTGACACTGAACGGATAGTAGAGGGAACTATCCAGTTTTATATGTGTGTTACCAGACAATACAATAATAATTGCCATTATTGGACAGATGCTGCCTGGAGTACAGGGAAAGATTGGGGATATAAACCTAGCGAAGCCATGTTCCCTAAGGATAGAACGGGTAGGACTCTCCGTGAGAGAATGCATCTTACAGCCCTTCTGCAACCACTTAGGGGCTGTAAATGGGGTAAAAGTTGTCACCCCCTCCTCTTGAATCTTGAAAACGCCCAATCTGCTGATCTGCAGACGTTTGTATTGGGAAGGAATTATAATTACGTATTTAGTGCCGGACCCCATGCGTATTTAGGCCATATACAGCTCCAGGATATTAGCTCTAGACCAACCAAGGCCCCTGTTACCAGTATACCTAAAACAGGTCCAAGTGAGCGTTTGCAAAGTGTAGTTAATGAAGTGATACCCATTCCAGGTCTCAGGTGGCAAGAGGTTTTCTCCATAGAAACACAAACAGCCCCAAGGAAAAACCTATGGTTAGAATGGGTGAGATACAATGTAAAAGTCCAGAACATCTCTGTAGGATGTATTGCTTGTGCTGCTGCGAATACGCACCTCTACACACATGCATTGCTTTTCCCTGATGACAACACCACTGCCTGTGTTATGAATCTGTTGAAAGGTTTGAAGCCCACTGATTGCCCAGGCTATGTCCCATTAATTCATGAGAAACCCAAACTAAAGGTCCCAGGAGAAGTAATCGTATTAGCTGACAATTACACCTGCTACAATTCCTATAACACTACAGGTACACCAGTAGGGATCTTCGAGACAGGTTTCTACAGGGAGAACAGTTCTTTAGCTACTGACTTGCTAATCAAACATACACATTATATGTACGACATTTATTGGTTATGTGGGGATGGTAAGCTCCGTCCTAGGTTGCCTAATGCCTGGATAGGCCAATGCACCCTTGTTAAACTAGCCATGCAGTTCAAGATTCTACCTTGGGATCCAAAGATACCTGATGAACCTACCAGAAAGAGGAGAAGTCTCGATCAGCTCCATATGAGTTATGAAGAAGATCCACTAGTATATATTGATGCCATTGGAGTGCCAAGGGGGGTACCTGACCAGTTTAAAGCCCAGAACCAGATCTATGCTGGCTTTGCTTCTATAATCCCACAGGTGCAGATTAATAAAAATGTTGAATGGATCAATTACATACATTACAGTGAACAAAGGTTTGTCAATTTTAGCCAAGATGCCTTCCAGGGTATAGTTGAAGAATTGGGCCCTAACACTAGAATGACTCTTCAAAACCGACTAGCCCTTGATATGATTTTAGCTGAGAAAGGAGGAGTTTGTGGGATGGTGGGAGAGGAGTGTTGTACCTATATCCCTCAGAACTCTGGAGTGAATGGAAAAATTATGATAGCCCTTAAAAAGATAACTGGGTTAGCAGCAGAATTGAAAACTAATGCCGGAGTAGACACATCCTTCTTTTCCAGTTGGTTGGGTGGGCTCAAGGGATTCTTTCAACAGGCCTGTCTGGTGCTGATTGCCCTCCTTGTAATTGGATCGATAATTCTCTGTTGTGTTATTCCCTTGTACAAAAAGGTTATTGCCAAAGCAACTCCGACTGGTACCTTCCTCAATCAAGAAGTAGACCCACCAGAGTACAATGGTACTGATCCAGGGGAAATCCCTAAGTATATTCCTCTCAAGAGAGTAGACGAAACCCCCCATTCTCAGATGATGCTAAGAGATTTAGTTTAGGGACAGTGGGAGAACTCCATGTGAGGTTAGTGAAGGGTTCAGCTGCCTGGAGGCCTCTCACTAGGGGAGAGTTTCTGAGGTGTCTGGATGAAGAAATCCACCTCCCCTTTCCCCATCATATGGACAGTCTCAAAGGATCTTTCTTTAAGGGAAAAACTTAGTGTTTAGGGGGGATTGTCAAGGTGAAAATGTATTTTCTTATATACCTTTCATACTTTTATATATCTTTATACTCTTTTTGTACTGTTATACTCTTATACTGTGAAACAATAAGTTTTCCCCTGCTAATGCAAATGTAATTGTATTTAAAGATGGCCGCCAGAGCTTAGTTTCATTTTAGGTTTTAGTGTCCGAAGCCTAAGATTCATTTCCTCAGAAACGAAACTAAAGGAATGAGCAGAAGAGGAGGAATTCACCAGGAGACGTTCGACGAATCAGAGAGACTAAGCACTAGATGTATGCTGCTTAAACCCCACCCATTGCATTCCCTTTTTAGTACTATGTATTGGAAAATAAAGCACAGTTGTTGCTCGGCTACTCACTGAGCTGAACGCCAGAGCATCAGCAAAGATTGAATCAGCTACGTGTCTGAATCATTTCTTTTTCGGTACCAGAAGCTCTGCGCTCACATTACAATTTGGAATGACTGGTGAATGAGGATTAATTGTCGTATTACGACCCCGACAGGGGGACCCAAACCGTTTTTTTAAATTATTTAAATAACTTTAAAAAACTGTGTATGGACCCCTTTATTTTTCATAACGAGCCATGATAAAGCTGACAGCTGAGTGTTGCAGCCTACAGATGTCAGTTTTGTTAGCGCTGATTAACAAAAATAGAACAGACCCCAAGTCATTAATTTTTTTTATTTACAGCATAGACGCCGACTGATGAATAATCCCATCAGCTGTGCCTGCTCTAGTTATCAGCGACTGTAGGCGTAGGCTGATGGGACAAGTACTCTCTCATTAGCTGATGCCTGTGACCTGGGGTAAAGTTTTTTACCACTGGTCACAGCTTCTGGCACATGCTCTCATCGGACAGTATGGGAACCGCAGCTCTCTGACCGTCCTTAATAATCTTACCGCCTATCAGAGCCAGTGGTGTTTCTTGCTCTGTCATAAAGTAGACCTGATGTTCATGGTGCCGAACTCAAACAGTAACATGGACTTCCTGGAGAAATCCGTGTTGGGGTCTGAGCCAGAACACTGGGTGTTTGGTATGGACCCCGAACTTTACTCTTCAGGTTCACCCATCTCTATTGACCATATATTTTGTACCATCTCAGAACTGTCTACCAGCCATGAATTGTACCTGATACAGAGATTAAGAATTTTATGAATCATCTGGTCAAATGGTTTAACATATATTTTAAGATCACATTTGAGCAAGAGATAGTTATGACATTCAAGTTTAGTAGGGGTGTGAGGGAGGTCCAGGGCAGTAGTCGTGGCTGAGAGCATTGGCGTTAGCGCGCCCTGACTGCCCATCACATGCACACACTGTCCAAAGTTCTGCATACCTATGGCTCTATCACCTGCACCTTCAGGGCCTTCTGTACATTCCTGGAGGCTTCCTTGGTCCGGTTTTTCACAAAAATGAGCCACAGTCCAAATCAGCTTTTAAATTCACAACTTTACTGATCTTCGTACACAGCACATCTATATTTGTTCCAACAGCATCATCAGTTTTCACATCAGGCAATGCTTCCTCTTTCTCTGTCCTTCTCTCTGTGTCACTAAGCTCACTTCCAGGATGGACCGTACCTTTCGGTTTTCAGCATCCCGGTGATCTCACTTATGGCACCTATGCTGCAAAAGACTTTTCTGGGGAAGCTGCAGGCTGCTATTTTTAGGCTGGGGGGCAAAATCCATGACCCCTTACCACATGGTGAGTGACCTGCCTGTACTGCTTAGTCTTCCCTAACAACTGCAGTTCCCAGTAAAGCTGTACTTCTAGCGCAGTTGCCCGGGGCTAGTCAGCCCAACTGAGCTGCATAGGCGCCCTGGCCCAACTAACTCTATCAGGAAGTGTTTCCTGCCTTATCCACCATGCCCCTCCAGTCTTAACTTTTCACATGTTTATTCCCTTGTTCCTACTACAGTGTAATGATCTCTGTGCCCCCATCTAGCAGCTTAATTTAGCACTGCGTTTTCCCTATAACATTTCAATATAAACTGTACAATACTAATCACATTTATATCACAACGAGACATACAGAAAAGGGGTTGAACTAGATACTGTACACACCAACACCTTACAGGGGGTTTATAGATTTATATGGTTTTGAGCATAATAGATAATGTAGCTTCTAGATTGGATGTGGAAATAGAGCCAGAGCCTTCCAAAATGAAAATAGCTTCAAAAGAAGTGAGGATAGACAGGGAGCAAAAGATTTAAAAAATAAACATTAGTATGACCATCTTGTCCAGGGAATTGTTAGGGGTTTGTTGTTTTACTAATAGTATTAATTTATTTAGTAGAAAAAGGATGTTAATAAATTTCAATTGTTCCTTGGTATCTTTTGGAAATTGAAGGAATTTACAGAGTTATCTATATCAGACGTCCGGTTGTGATGTGAAAGGCTCTGAATGTAGTTTATATACTTTCTAATAATAAGTTGCAAGAGTGTTTTCTATTTTTATGATGTTGGATACCCAACAGTTAGAATGGCTTTCTGGATACTCTATTTCTGGATTCTGTTTCAGATTTTCTAACTCACCCACAAGCAAAGCTCTATCTTCCAAAGAATAAAATTTAGCCTTATATTTTCCCAGATTATATTTAAAAGTGTTTCAAAAACTGAACACAATACACTTCTTAAATGAAATAACTTAGAGGCTTCTTCTTTTGATAAGAGAGGATCTATGAGTATTCTCTAGGGAAGTAATTTGATGAACAATCCCTTTTCTTACCTTTTCTCTATTTCTCTGAAATGGATGGGAAAGTGCTAAAACTAAATGGGAACAGCATGGAGAAGATGCCAGCATGCTTTTATGACTCACATATGGTATCTGGGAATAATGTTGTCAGACTATTGTGCCTGTTTTACGGATATATAAGAAGACCTACCAAACCAAACCTACATTTTCTTAAAGGGAAAATGCATAGAAACATTTTTACCTTCAGAATTACATATACAAGTGCTTCTCATTAAATTAGAATATAATCAAAAAGTTAATTTATTTTGGTTCTTCAATACAAAAAGAGTCATTACAAACAGAGTGATCTATTTCAAGTGTTTATTTCTGTTGTTGATGATTATGGCTTACAGACAATGAAAACCCAAAAGTCATTATCTCAGTAGAATACTTTATAACACCAGCTTGAAAAATTATTTTAAAATCTGAAATGTTGGCCTACTGAAATGTATGTTCAGTAAATGCACTCAATATTTGATCAGGTCTCCTTTTGCATCAATTACTGTATCAATGCAGCGTGGCATGGAGGCGATCAACCTGTGGCACTGCTGAGGTGTTATGGAAGCCCAGGTTGCTTTTATAGCAGCCTTCAGCTTGTCTGCATTGTTGGGTTTGGTGTCTTTCATCTTCCTCTTGACATTACCCCATAGATTCTGTATGGGTTTAAGGTCAGGCGAGTTTGCTGGCCAATCAAGCAAAGTGATTCTGTTGTTTTTAAACCAAGTATTGGTACTTTTGGCAGTGTGGACAGGTGCCAAGTCCTGCTGGAGAATGAAATTTCCTTCACCAAAAAGCTTGTCGGCAGAGGGAAGCATGAAGTGGTCTAAAATTTCCTGGCAGATGGCTGCGCTGACTTAGGTCTTGAAAAAACACAGTGGACCTACACCAGCAGATGACATAGCTCTCCAAACCAGCACTGATTGTGGAAACTTCACACTAGACCTCAAGCAGCTTGGATTGTGTGCCTCTACACTCTACCTCCAGACTATGGGACCTTGATTTCCAAATGAAATGCAAAATTTACTTTCATCTGAAAACAACACCTTGAACCACTGAGCAACAGTCCAGTTCTTTTTCTCCTTTGCCCAAGTAAGATGCTTCTGGCGTTGTCTATTGGTCACAAGAGGCTTGACACAAGGAATGCAATACTTGTAGCCCATGTCCTGGATATGTCTGTGTGTGGTGGCTCTTGAATAGTGTTGAGCGATACCTTCCGATATTCGAAAGTATCGGTATCGGATTGGATCGGCCGATACCGGCAAAATATCGGATCTCGCCGATACCGATACCCGATACCAATACAAGTCAATGGGATACAAATATCGGAAGGTATCCTGGATGGTTCCCAGGGTCTGAAGGAGAGAAAACTCTCCTTCAGGCCCTGGGATCCATATTCATGTAAAAAATAAAGAATAAAAATAAAAAATATGGATATACTCACCCCTCCGGCAGACCCTGGACCTCAGCGGTGTAACCGGCAGCCTCTGTTCCTAAGAATGCAGAGTGAAGGACCTTCGATGACGTCGCGGCTTGTGATTGGTCGCGTGACCGCTCACGCAACCAATCACAAGCCGCAACGTCATTTCAGGTCCTACACTCACTGCATTCTTAGGAACGGAGGCTGCCGGTTACATCGCTAAGGTCCAGGGTCCGCCGGAGGGGTGAGTATATCCATATTTTTTATTTTTATTCTTTATTTTTTACATGAATATGGATCCCAGGGCCTGAAGGAGAGTCTCCTCTCCTCCAGACCCTGGGAACCATACGCACCATACACGCCTGGGAACTTTTAGGAACTTCCGATTCCGATTTCCGATATCACAAAAATATCGGAACTCGGTATCGGAATTCCGATACAGCAAATATTGGCCGATACCCGATACTTGCGGTATCGGAATGCTCAACACTACTCTTGAATCAATGACTCCAGCAGCAGTCCACTCCTTGTGAATCTCCCCCAAATTTTTGAATGGACTTTTCTTAACAATCCTTTCAAGGCTGCAGTTATTCTGGTTGCTTGTGCACCTTTTTCTACCACACTTTTTCCTTCCACTGAACTTTCCATTAATATGCTTGGATACAGCACTCTGTGAACAGCCAGCTTCTTTACCAATGACCTTTTGTGGCTTACCCTCCTTGTGGAGTGTGTCAGTGACTGCCTGCTAGACATTTGTGAAGTCAGCAGTTTTTCCCATGATTATGGAGCATTCTGGCACAGACTAAGGGACCTTTTTAAATGCTTAGGAAGCCTTTGCCAGTGTGTTTTGTTAATTATTCTAATTTACTGAGGTAATGACTTTTGGGTTTTCATTGGCTGTAAGCCATAATCATCAACATTAGCAGAAATAAACACTTGAAATAGATCACTCTGTTTGTAATATGACTCTATAATATATGAGTTTTACTTTTTGTAATGAAGAACTGAAATAAATTAACTTCTTGATGATACTCTAATTTAATGATATGCAACTGCATAAAACGCAAAACAAAAATAAATAAAAAATCTTAAAAAAAAAATTATACTTCCTCTTTAGCATATGTTCACGTAGAGTGCTTTGGCTTTAGTTTTCCTTTAACATTTGAGAGGGCTCTCACTCCTACATTTGGGAGGTCCCTTCCTCATTCAAATTGTTAGCTAGATAGTGGAATACATATTCCCCAACACTTTACAATGCCAGCTAAAACATGCCCATTCGAATTTTGGGCTTCGCCCGCCACCACCACCATGTCCACCGCCATGTCATTATGAGGCCCTCGCTTCACATTTTCAGAGGACCAGCAGGTGCCGTGAAACATGAGAATGGGAAGGGCCCTCAGGAGAGCTCTCACTCCTATATTTAGGTCCCTCCCTCATTCCAAATTGGTAGCTAGACAGTAGAATACATATTCCCTATCACTTTACAATGTCAGCTAAAATATGCCCATTTGAATTTTGGGCTTCGCCCGTCACCACCATCACGTCCACTGCTATGTCATTATGCGGTCCTGGCTTCACATTTTCAGAGGGCCAGCAGGTGCCATGAAACATGAGTTTTGTGAGCTTCACAGCTCATTTTGGCCACTGAATCACATTGGAACCACTGTCATAGCGGGTGAAGCCGATGTAAGGTGAATATAATACAGGAGTTGGGGGAGATGTATGATCAGTGTCAGTAAATTGCATTCTACCAGAAACCAAAAGCATTAGAATTAAATTCTGGATACCATGTATGTAAGCAAGGGCCTGTACTGTGGTCAGTCAGTCAGGCCTGAAACCCATTTCAGGAACATGAACAAGCCTCATTTTACTTGGAAGCAGCCTCCATAAGGGATAGAGGCAGGAGTGCCATTGACCAATCTGCACAAGCCTATGCAATTCTTCTGGAAACTAAACAACCAAGCAGAATGTATCATTTGTTTGGTTTTCAGCAACAATAATTATAGCATATGTCATTAAGAATGATGAGGTCTGTGGAGTGTATTACTCAGGTGACAGGCAGTGATACAGAGCTAAAGTAAAGGCCTTAGCGTGGCAATGACCATGTTCCAATATGTGTAAGGCTGCAGCCTGAAAAGGTCTGTGGAGCGTATTAACCCAGTCTCTTAGACGTGTTAAAGTGTACAGAAACTGGCCAATACCCCACCACCATTTTTTAGGACCCAAATTTAGAAAATGTAAGGAAAGTGACAGTTTAATAAAGATACCCAAGTCTCATTTAGGAGCCTGGAAAAGTCAGCAATGGTCTTCATCCAGCACTGGGCAATGTAAAGTGGTAACGAATATGTATGCCCTATCTAACAATTTGTGAACAGACATATATGCTGAAAAGGGACAGCTGAATGCTGCACTGGGATATTGAACTGGATGTGGTTGCTGACTGTTGTGTCAGTGCAACTGCAGGTTGTGGACTGGATGCATGAGCGCCTGCTTCCTGGACAGCCGATTGAGAAGTCCGTAACGCAGGGGAAGGGCCAGTGGTTTCACCCTCAGACACAGATTTTGTACCCAGGCATTCTACCCACTGCTGGGTTGCTGCATATATGAGCAGTATATGGCATGTGCTAACAGAGGTATTATGTCGAATTTCTCTTTATAAAGGAATGTGTGGGTAAGGTTTTTGAATTAGCAGCATATAGAGTGCCTTGCGAAAGTATTCGACTCCCTGGACTTTTTCAACCATTTCCCACATATCATGCTTCAAACATAAAGATACCAAATGTAAATTTTTGGTGAAGAATGAAATGTCTTGGTTATTTTACATTTTTGTTGAAATTCAAAAACTAAAAAGTGGGGTGTGCAATATTATTTCGGCCCCTTTAACTTAATACTTTGTTGCGCCACCTTTTGCTGCGATTACAGCTGCAAGTCTCTTGGGGTATGTCTGTATCAGTTTTATACATCGAGAGATTGAAATCTTTGCCCATTCTTCCTTGGCAAACAGCTCGAGCTCAGTGAGGTTTGATGGAGATCGTTTGTGAACAGTTTTCAGCTCTTTCCACAGATTCTCGATTGGATTGAGGTCTGGACTTTGACTTAGCTATTCTAATACCTGGATACTTGTATTTGTGAACCATTCCATTGTAGATTTTGTTTTATGTTTGGGATCATTGCCTTTTTGGAAGACAACTCTCCGTCCCAGTCTCAGGTTTTTTGCAGACTCCAACAGGTTTTCTTCAAGAATGGTCCTGTATTTGGCTCCATCCATCTTCCCATCACTTTCAACTATCTTCCCTATTCCTGCTGAAGAAAAGCAGGCCCAAACCATGATGCTGCCACCACCATGTTTGACAGTGGGGATGGTGTGTTCAGGGTGATGAGCTGTGTTGCCTTTACGCCAAGCATATCGTTTGGCATTGTTGCCAAAAAGTTCGATTTTTATTTCATCTGACCAGAGCACCTTCTTCCACATGTTTGGTGTGTCTCCCAGGTGGCTTGTTGCAAACTTTAAATTACACTTTTTATAAATGTCTTTGAGAAATGGCTTTCTTCTAGCCACTCTTCCATACAGGCCAGATTTGTGCAGTGTACGACTGATTGTTGTCATATGGACAGACTGTCCCACCTCAGCTGTAGATCTCTGCAGTTCATCCAGAGTGATCATGGGCCTCTTGGCTGCATCTCTGATCAGTCTTCTCCTTGTTTGAGATGAAAGTTTAGAGGGACGGCCGGGTCTTGGTAGATTTGCAGTGGTATGATATTCTTTCCATTTCAATATGATCGCTTGCACAGTGCTCCTTGGGATGTTTAACGTTTTGGAAATCATTTTGTATCAAATCCGGCTTCAAACTTCTCCACAACAGTATCACGGACCTGCCTGCTGTGTTCCTTAGTCTTCATGATGCTCTCTGTGCTTCAAACAGAATCCTGAGACTATCACAGAGCAGGTGCATTTATACGGAGACTTGATTACACACAGGTGGATTATATTTATCATCATTAGGCATTTAGGACAACATTGGATCATTCAGAGAACCACAATGAACTTCTGGAGTGAGTTTGCTGCACTGAAAGTAAAGGGGCAAATAATATTGCACGCCCCATTTTTCAGTTTTTGAATTTTCACAAAAATATTAAATAACCAATAAATTGTGTTCAACTTCACAATTGTGTTCCACTTGTTGATTCTTCACCAAAAATTTACATTTGGTATCTTTATGTTTGAAGAATGATATGTGGGAAAAGGTTGAAAAGTTCCAGGGAGCCGAATAATTTTGCAAGGCACTGTATATTGAGCATGTTTCATTACTCATATTATTATTCTATGTAAGGCTGAAACCTGAAAAATTATGTGTAGCATATTAATGCATTGATATTCCAAAATGTCCAAGTGCAGACCCAAAAATCAACATCAAGCTACCAAATACATGCTTAAAGAGACAGTGAGAAAGGCAACACAATAAAAAATATATAATAACTTAATATATTAAGATAGAGAGTAGAAATGTGACCATTGCACAATGTACAAAGTTTCCCAAGAATTACCCCATGTCTGTATCATACACGCTGAAAGAGACCATGATGGGGACCCAACAATATATTTTGCAGCTATTATCATTGCTAGAGAAAGGGAGTGCAAGTTTCACCATTGCACAATGTGCAAACTTTTCCAGAAATTACCCAATTTGTCTGTATCATACAAGCTGAAAAAGGCTGTGATAGGCACCTCACAATAGATTTTGCAGTTATTAACATAGGTAGATATAGGGAGTACAAGTCTCACCATTGCACAATGTACAAAGGTTTCCAAATATTACCCAATTTGTCTGTATCATGCACGCTGAAAGAGACCGCGATGGGGATCTCACAATACATTTTGCAGTTATTATCAATGCTTGAAATAGGGAATACAAGTTTCACCATTGCACAATATGCAAAGTTTTCCAAAAATTACCCAAAAGGTCTGTATCATACACACTGAAAGACACCATGATGGGGACCTCACAATACATTTTGCAGTTAATACAATAGGTACAGATAGGGAGTACAAGTTTCACCATTGCACAATGTGTAATGTTTTCAAAAAGTAAAAAACACTACACACGTGGGGTATACATAGATGAACACTAAGCACTGGTTGCAGAAGAAGAAGGAGGAGGTGATTTTCTGAATAAAATGGGTTTGGATCCTAAGGTATGACCATTAAGATAACTACCAAAAAAAAACATTTAGGCTGCATTTACGTTGCTACCATCCGTAGGGCTTACAAAGTTGCAGGAAATCCAGCTTTTGTTCAATTTTAGCAGAGTCGGTCTGCCTCTTCATTTTCAGTTCAACAACATAGTGAGAGCAGAGAAGGGGATTAGTGGTGCCGCACCGGAATCCAGATGAACACAGGTGTCAGGGACAAGTGTGGATACCACTCATTAGCAATAGCAAAGGAAGGAAACAAGTTCCAGCACAGGCGTCTCTTCATTAAAATCTTCAATATTTTATTTTCATGTCAAGAATAAAACATCATCCGGGAACATAGCCCCTGAACGCCTGATGCGTTTTGAACAAAGTTCTTAATCATAGGCATAGGCATAGCTGTTTTGTACAGCTGACATGTGCCAGCAATAGTGGCAGGTGGAATCGCAATCCACCCGCCGCTATTAACTAGTTAAATGCCGCTGTCAAACTCTGACAGCGGCATTAAACAAGCACTGCCGGCCGCACGGCTGGAAGTGCGCCCACTGCTGACCCCGTCACGTGATCGGGGGTCATCAATGCATTGACATCACAACTAGAGGTCTCCTCGAGACCTCTATGGTTGTTGATGGCAGATTGCTATGAGCGCCACCCTGTGGTAGCGAGAAAAACTTCAAAACGCCAGAATTACGTTTTTTTGGTCACCGCGACATTTCATTAAAATGCAATGACGGGCGATCAAAAGAACGTATCTGCACCAAAATAGCCTCATTAAAACCATCAGCTCAGCATGCAAAAAATAAGCCCTCACCAACCCCAGATCATGAAAAATGGAAACGCTACGGGTAACGGAATATTGCACAATTTTTATTTTTTTTAAGCAAAGTTTGGATTTTTTTTCACTACATAGATAAAAAAGAACCCAGTCATGTTTGATGTCTATGAACTCGAAATGACCTGCAGAATCATAATGGTGGGTTAGTTTTAGCATTTAGTGAACTTAGCAAAAGAGTCAACCAAAAAATAAGTGTGAGATTGCATTTTTTTGCAATTTCACCCCATTTGCAATTTTTTTTCATGTTTTCTAGTACATGATATGGTAAAACCAATGGTGTCACTCTCTACTCAGTTATTTTTAAAAAGCTGACATTTAACCTGAGTTGGAACATCCTTTGCAGTCTCCACAAAGGGCCAGGCTAGCCAACCCTTTCCATCCATGTGAACAGTAGACCTTCGACCGCTGCTTGCTACAGACAAGGTTATGGCTGAGAATGCAGTGCTCAGCACTCAGAGTCTGTGTGGGAAGCCACAATGTAACCTACTCGTCTTCCTCCAACTCCACCTCCCCTGATGAGCTACTCAGCTGTGTGCCTCTGAGTTCACACAAAGTGGGATCTACAACCTCATCATTATTTTCTCTGTTCTCCCACTCTTCTCCCTGAGAATCACCCTCCTCCTCTTTTTTCCCTGACAGCACAGTACAGTCCGCTCTATAAAAATAAATAATAAAACAAATACCGATGTGTAGCTGCCAAAGAAAGGGTCAAGTAGACCATACAATAACAGAACTTTTTTTAAAAAATGCGCAATTATACTATTTCTACACTGTGCAAATTGATTACACTTTTGTGGTGTGTGGCAAATGTTACGGAACTGCAACACGGAACTAGGATAGAAGGGGAAAACTGACCCTGCACTGAGACTAGGCTGATACCCTGCAATGGAGTGGGCGACCCATTCCTTGTGAATAGACCCACCAACGATCCTAGGTTAATCTCAGCGAAGACCTATAGATAGGGGGAAGGAGGTCCCTGAAAGATCTTAGGACTGGGTATAAAAACAGGTCACCTCGTAATAGAAAATACAGTGACGGCTGCAAAAACCAACAAAAAACAGAAACTAAGGATAGTAGAGCCAGAGATCCCAGAACTGCACAATAACAAACACAGAAAGCTATCAAAGCACCTAGCCAGAACTCTAGTGGATTAACACTGTTGTCCAGAAAGGAATGGGAGGCAGGTGCTGGGTAATAAAGGATGATACAATCACCTGACCTAAGGCAACCCAGCGCCAGGGGAAAAAGACTAGCAACCAGAAAACCACAACAAGATGGTGGATGGTCAAAAACAAAACAGAATATTACAGCAATCATTTTGGTAAATGGTTATAGTTCAAGTTGGGCCTACTTTATGTGTGTTGCATGCATTTGGCAAAGCTCCCAGAACAGCAGGCCTACACCTGTGCTTCAACCACCTCTTAAATTCAACCAAATTTCAAAGCTGGATATGCTGGCCTGGACCCTGATACCTCATGTATGGCCCATAGCTGACTGCTTCTGTGCCATTATAAAATGTTATACTGTGGGTCAATTGATCAGTCAAATACCTGTCTTACAATCCTTACATAGTTCTACCAATAGTAGTTTATGAAACTGATTTTTGTGCCACCTGAATGTGGCTTTAAAAAATAATTGAGCTGTTGCATGAGGTATCAGGCCTCCCAGCAAAGAAGGCTCCCACTACCTTATCCACCACGTTGTAATTTAAACTTCAATTAAAAGATTGAAATGTTGTCCCAGACCCTACTGCTGTGCCATTCTAAAATTTATACTGTGGGTGAATTCATCAGTCTTTTTCATCAACCTTTGTTGCTATCCTTACATTTTTCTAACATTGGTGGTCTACCAAGTTGATATTTGTGTCACCTGAGTGTTCAGCAAAAGAGCAGTTTGAGCTGCTGCATGAGGTATTAGGGCTCCCAGCAAAGAAGGCTTACACTGGTCTCTCACCCACCTCATCTTAATTTAAACTTTAAGTAAAAGCTGTAAATGAGTCCCAGACCCTGATACTTCATGCATGACACATGACGGACTGCTGCTGTGCCGTTATCAAATTTCAACTGTGGGTCAATTGATGCCACATTTCCTGGTGTCTGCAGCTAATTTGAATTGTTTTGGCAGCTCTTTGGCCCCCTTGAATGTGTTGTCTATGCGTTTGGTTTTGGCTCCCATTGAATTCAATGGGATTCGGATATGTTCGGGATGTTCGACGAATTCAAAACATATTGAACCTTGAAAGGTTCGTTCATCTCTAGTGATAAGGATAGCTGAAGCTATGTTTATTTTCTTGAGCGAGCGGATCCTCAAAGCAACCCGAACTGTGCCATATGTTATGTTTTGCTTTACCATTAGGCCAGAAAGGTTGTGTTTATCTTTCTAACTCTGCACTGGTTTATGCAGTATATTTAATATACCAGTGGAAGATTTAAAGAGATAGCATTCCTGTGTCTATCTCTGTGTGCAGCCGAGTGAGCTGATCTACCTCAGTATATATAGTGATAACAGTGTAGACAAAACAAGACATTGACAAGATAGGATGAAACTACTCATCAATACTGTCACTCAACAAAACATTAAATGCCAAATTCCCCAATGGTATGAATTTCAAGCTTGATTTTTTTATACATCTATTAAACAGGACTATTTTTTTTTGTATATATAGTTTTGCATTATTATAATACATTGTATTATTGTACATTGTATTATTGTAGAAACAGAAGCACATGGGCTACTTGCACAGTGAACAAGTCTGTAGGAACATGTTCACACAAAAGAGCACAGTAAAACCAAAAACACTCCGTTGCAAAAAAATCACAGTAATCAGCAAGTGCTAGTAAAAAGATGTAAAAAACAGGGTATTTGGTTGATACGTTTTTTTCAAAAAATGTATACTAAGCTGCTCCACCAAACGTCAAGGTATACCCATATAGAGCAGGTCCTAACTGATGTTTGCAATCCCTATCTTGCTTATTACTGTGATTTTTTTGCAATGGAGTGTTTTTGGTTTTACTGTGCTCTTTTGTGTCTTCACGTTTCTTGGTGGTGTGTGAACATGTTCCTACAGACTTGTTCACTGTGCAAGGAGCCCATGTGTTCCTGTTTCCATAATTGTCTCTTGTGTCTACAAGACTAGGGAGTTATCCACCACTCCTTGTGGGCTATCTGCACAAAAGCTGTTCCATTCAGCGTGTCCACATGGACATTTCCTCTCTGGTCCCTCCTCATACAGGTAATATACAGCTGATCAGGTTTTTAAATACATCAGATAGGGATTGCATACATCAGTTAGGACTGCTCTATATGGGTATACCTTGATGTTTGGTGGAGCAGCTTAGTATAATTTTTTTGCAAAAAGCGTATCAACCAAATACACTGTTTTTTACATCTTTTCAATTGCTTATTACTGTGATTTTTTTGCAACGGAGTGTTTTTGGTTTTACTGTGCTCTTTTTTGTCTTCAATTGTATTATTGTAATTTGGCTGGATAGTAACAAGACATTTTTTCCAATCAAGGCAGTAGCAGATAATTTGTATCTACTATAATTATGCGCACACGTGTCTATTTCAAGTGGAGACTTTTTAAATAAGTTTTCATGATTCGGGTGCTAAACTTAGGCTAAGGGGCAATCACCCCAGAAACATGTAAGTTATTTAACCCTCTGTACTGTTTGAGAGATTTTAGTAGAATCCAAATAAAATGATGATTTTACAGTTTATTGTGGATGTGCTGCCTATCCTTTTCTCTCTTGCTTATTGAATATTTGGTGATGGTCATGGGCTGGATTGGCACCTTCATGTTGGATACATAGAATCATTGTAAAATGACAACATGTGGTGAGCTTTAATTTTACTTACTTTTCAAATCATTGTATTCAACACTATCTGTATCCTGAAAATGCATATGTCAGAGTAATTTAGATGCCGATTTGGGTGTGGACACTATTTCCCCCTCTTTGTCTATCCAGGCCTGCATGCCATAATGGAGCAACCTGAAGGCTGCACTTTATCCAGGTCTGAGTTAGGTGATATTTTCCCATCACTACAGAGCAATATTATTAATTAACTATATATTGTGATACTACTGTGATGTGACAAGTGATATTCAATAACTATATGGCAATCTTAATATATACTTACTTTGTACTGTCTTCACATGCTGTTCCGTCCAGATGTGTCGGAATCCCAGAATTCCAAGTGGTGGAAGTTCACCGACCGCCATATTGGGACACCCAATTGATGGGTGTCTCAATATGGAAACTGCTGGTGGGGCAAGCTTCTTGCGCGGTACCACCAGCAGAACATCGTTGCACCACACACACAGACACACACTATATGCCTTATGCACCACACACACTAACACACACACACATTGTATACGCCATACACAGCCTCTTGTGCGATACCACCAGCGGAATACCATGACAAATACGCCGCCGCCAGGATCAACCGAATGATTCACTGACCGCCGCCATCTTTGTACAGGAGGAGCACATGCGCAGTTTTAATGTGACTGCTGCTATCTGTCTGCACAAACAAGGCGGCGGTCTGATTTACTGTGCCAGCACGAATTCCACGCAGGCGCAGTGAATCATTTGGCTGATCCCGGCGGCAGATACGTGACGTGTCTACAGGCATAGGAAGCCGGTCACATTACAGGGGTTTTCCCACGAACGTAATTCATTTTAAAAATTGTCTGTGTCTGAGCGTGTACGGAGCATACCACATCTTGGCAGGGGAGGAAGCAAAAGACAATACTGACATTACAGCAGGGGATCACAGTGGATTCATTCTGTCAGGTAAAATATTTCACTAACTGTTTTTATACAATATTTTAGGCTACTTTCACACTAGCGTTTTTCTGCAGACGTCGAAATGCGTTGTTTTGTGGAAAAAACGCATCCTGCAAAATGTCCCGCAGGATGCATTTTTTTCCCATAGACTTGTATTGGCGACGCATTGCGACAGATTGTCATACGTCGTGTACGTCGTACGACGGATGCGTCGAAATTTAGCGACACATCGTCTGGAAAAAACGTTGATTGTAACGTTTTTTGTCTCCACCTAAAAAACGTGTCACGACGCATCCTGCGGCATGCGTCGTTGGCTACAATGGAAGCCTATGGATGCAGGATCCGTCGAGACACGTCGTACGACGCAATGCAGCGCTGCAATACGTTTTTTTGCACTGAGCATGCTCAGAAGCAGGATTTTATAGCCAATTGGCCAGACACCCCCAAATCTATATAAACCTGGCCTGGGCCTTCAACCCCACATATGCCAGCAAGAAGACAGAGAGAAGACTGCAGCCAGTATCTGCCCAGCCAGCAAGACTCCGGCCTGCCAGGAAGACTCCGGCCTACAAGCAAGACTCCAGCCTGCCAGCTAGACTCCTGCCACACCCAGACTCCAGCCTGCCAGCTAGACTCCAGCCTGCCAGCTAGACTCCTGCCACACCCAGACTCCAGTCACCATAGAGCCAGTGTGAGTATTGCCATTTTTGTGTGCATGTGTCTGCATGTCTGTTTGTGTCTGCATTTGTGTCTGTATGACGTACTGACTACAGCAAGAGCTTAAAACCTGAATATAACCAGAGGCCTGCCATCGTCCTGCAACAGCCAGTGCCCTGCTAGAGTCCAGATCCACCCTGAGGCCTGCCACAGTGAAGACATCCAGCTCCAGCCGGAGGACTGCCAGCCTTTTTTACGTGTGTATGTGTGCGTGTGTGTATGCGTCTTGTGTTTGGGTCCGCCTGTGTGCTTTTGTGCATCTGTGTGTGTTTGCATAAAGCCTATGTGCTCTTGTGTGTGTGTGTGTGCATCTGTGTATTTTTGTACGGCTGTGTGCTTTTGTATGTATGCCTTCACCTGTCTGCACCTTATGCCTTCGCCAACCTTATGCCTGTTCATGTGTTATGCTTGTGTTATGCCTGCGCCTGTGTGCTTTTGTGCGTGTGCATGCACCTGTGTGCTTTCAGGCATGTTTGTGTGCATCTTGGTGATTGCATGTGCATGCGTCCATGCCTTTTGGTTAATTCCCTTTTTCTGATGTATTTACCAAGTATAGTGGTCTGTGCAGCATGTGGTTTCAATGTGTGAGCGTGTGTCTTGCGTTTTTTTTTGTTTCTCTTTAAAATTGGTTTTTTTTTTTTTAAATCGGATGTATTTTTACCAAGTATAGTGGTCTGTGCAGCATGTGGTTTCAATGTGTGAGCGTGTGTCTTGTGTGTGTTTTTTTTCTATTTAAAATTGTTGGGGTTTTTTATTACTGTTGAAACCATTCCCAGTTGATGTACTTGTATTTAAAATAAAGAGCATTTTAGCTCCTAATTGTTATGTTTTAAACAAAAAAAAGGAAATAAAAAAGAAATCAATAAAATGTTTAATAACAAATGTCCGTAGTATCATTTCAGAAAGGAAAATTTAAAAATGGTGTATGTACAAATGGTAACACATGCAATACAGAGTTGGTTGAGGGTTTATTTTTTAATAAAGGTAATACTTTAAAGGTTTTTTTGGGGAGGTGAATTTTTCAAGGGATTTTTGAAAATAAAATATGTGGTAAATATCTTTTAACATGGTGGGTTCACATTTCAATTTAATTTTGTTTTTTTTTTGTACATGGAAATGGTTAGGTGCACTGGGTGTATTTGTTTTTGGTTTTGGGTGTTCACCTTCCTGAACATTGCTCACATCATTTTAGCAGGGTGGTTATCGTTAAACATTACCTAGTTCGGGGGTGGTCTAACTATAAATTCATTATACCTACAGATACACCAGGTACCAAAGCCATCCAACAGGGACCACCCAAACCCACCCAGACGTGCACACATCTGGAATTGTTCCTTAAGTAAGTTTTGAAGACCACAAATCTGCGAATTCAATGTGTATAGCAGATTGCAAGTGTCTTTTTACTTACAGAGCCACCAGGGACCACAGCCACCTGCCATCCCACAGGGACCACAGCCACCTGCCATCCCACAGGGACCACCCAGAGACCACAGCCACCTCAGCAACACCCAGACGTGCACACATCTGGAATTTTTTCTAAGTAAGTTTTGAAGACCCTAAATCTGCGAATTCAATGTGTATAGCAGATTGCAAGTGTCTTTTTACTTACAGAGCCACCAGGGACCACAGCCACCTGCCATCCCATAGGGACCACAGCCACCTGCCATCCCACAGGGACCACAGCCACCTGCCATCCCACAGGGACCACCCAGAGACCACAGCCACCTCGGCAACACCCAGACGTGCACACATCTGGAATTTTTTCTAAGTAAGTTTTGAAGACCCTAAATCTGCGAATTCAATGTGTATAGCAGATTGCAACTGTCTTTTTACTTACAGAGCCACCAGGGACCACAGCCACCTGCCATCCCACAGGGACCACAGCCACCTGCCATCCCACAGGGACCACCCAGTGATTCCACAGCCACAATGTCCTTCTGACAGCCCTCTTCCACAGCAACAGCGTGTATCGGTAAGTTAACCAAAAATTTTAAATGTTTTTTTTTATACTTTACATTTTTGTTAATCGCTACATGCATTAATTATGTTTAAACAGGAAGCTGAATCACATGAGGAGCTATCAGAAGGGGACGAGACGGGTGGAGAGATGCAAGTAGCGGAGGGACCGAGTGTAAGTAGTGGCGAGACAGTTGCTTCACACATCACACTGCACCAAACACAAAACAGATCTTCATACATAACTAAACACATAAAACATATGCCTACATTAAAGATAATTATTTTCCTTTTTTTTCAGTCTCCTGCTGCTGCTGCACATTCTCAACACCGTGAAGGTTCTCCCAGCCGCTCCCAGAGTCGGCGTAATCGTCGCCGTGGTCGGCCATCAGTGAGTTGTAATATTTTTTTTCTTCTATTGGTACTTTTGTGTTTCAATGTACTAATTTTTTTTTTATTTTTCTTTATTTTCACAGTCTTCACAGCGTGCTCCCAACGAAGACATTGATGACAGCATTGATGTGGACCGCCTCATTGAGGAGGTTCGCGAGCGGGAGCCGCTGTGGAACATGGCTGACCGCAGGCATGCCGATACCAATGTGACCCGTCAGCTCTGGGAGGAAGTATGCCGCAACGTATTGCCGAGGTGGGAGGACCTTCATCCACAGCAGCAGAGTAAAGAATGTAAGTATTCACTTTTCAGTGATGTTTTGAGCTGAATGTAATGTATTGTAATTAACAATTTTTTTTTATTTTCATTCTTGTCTTCACAGGTGTAAAGGTTAGGAAGCGGTGGCGGTCACTGAGGGATCGCTTCAAGAGGGAGTTTAACCTGGAGATGCAGGCCCCGAGTGGCTCAGCAGGAAGGAGAAGGAATAAATACAAGTATGGCATGGCCCTCTCCTTCCTCAGGCAAACCATGCTGAGTAGAACGTAAGTATTCAACAGCTCACTAAATAACCATGCCTTTGTTTGGTTTCAGTCAGGGCTTTTTCCTATCAATATATTAATTGTTTTTGTTTTTTCTTTCACAGCACCTTCTCCAGCCATCTGGCGCCTGCATCTACCTCGGCGCCCTCTGGAGCGATCTCTCAGGAGTCCGCCACCGAGGGCCACGTCGGTAGGCCCCACACCTCTGACCCCTCATCTGACCCCTCTGTCCCCTCCACTTCAGCCGCCCCAAGTACTGGAGCATCATTGCAGCCTTCCTTACTTGAAACTGATGCTCAACAGTTAGCGTTCCCTTTACCCCACCCCTCTGATCCTGCCACCTCTAGACCACCATTAGGTTCTTGGCGGCAGCGACAGAGGGGTCAGGAAAGGAGCTATGCTCCTGAGTAGTGTTGAGCGATACCGTCCGATACTTGAAAGTATCGGTATCGGAAAGTATCGGCCGATACCGGCAAAGTATCGGATCTCGCCGATACCGATACCCGATACCAATACAAGTCAATGGGACTCAAGTATTGGAAGGTATCCCTGATGGTTCCCAGGGTCTGAAGGAGAGGAAACTCTCCTTCAGGCCCTGGGATCCATATGAATGTGTAAAATAAAGAATTAAAATAAAAAATATTGATATACTCACCTCTCCGACGCAGCCTGGACCTTACCGCTGTGAACCGGCAGCCTTCTTTGCTTAAAATGAGCGCGTTCAGTACCTTCCATGACGTCACGGCTTCTGATTGGTCACGTGCCGCTCATGTGACCGCCACGCGACCAATCAGAAGCCGTGACGTCATCCCTCAGGTCCTAAATTCCTAGAAGGGAATTTTGGACCTGAGGGATGACGTCGCGGCTTGTGATTGGTCGCGTGGCGGTCACATGAGCGGCACGCGGCCAATCAGAAGCCGTGATGTCATGGAAGGTGCTGAACGCGCTCATTTTAAGCAAAGCTGGCTGCCGGTTACTACCAGGGCGCGTCAGAGGGTGAGTATATCCCTGTTTTTTATTTTAATTCTTTATTTTTTACATGGATATGGATCCCAGGGCCTGAAGGAGAGTTTCCTCTCCTTCAGACCCTGGGAACCATACACTGGGAACTTCCGATTCCCGATACCACAAAAGTATTGGATCTCGGTATCGGAATTCCGATACCGCAAGTATCGGCCGATACCCAATACTTGCGGTATCGGAATGCTCAACACTACTCCTGAGTTCTTACATCTGAATGCAGCCTTCCAAAGCTCTTTCAAAATTTTGGGAGAGCAAGTGACTGCTGGTTTCAGCATGGTGCAAGCACGCATCAGTGAAACCAGCCGTGAAACCAGTAGTCGCTTGGATAGGCTGCATTCAGATGTAAGTCAATCTCCAGCCAACCTTTTTTTCAATCCATGCTCAGGAGCATGGAGAAGCTTTCTTTTGAGCAACAGATGCGGGTAATGAATAGCTGCCATGATGCTCTACTTAAGGCCCTGTCCGAACCCCAAACTACCCCCACACCTCCCCACACAGCCACTACATTTCCACCCCAGGCCCCATTTCTACACCAGGCCCCACCCCAGGCCCCATTTCCACACCAGGCCCCACCCCAGGCCCCATTTCCACACCAGGCCCCATCCCAGTCCCCATTTCCACACCATGCCCCTCATTACCAAACCCAGTCCCAATACCCAAGCCAGTCCCAATACCCAAGCCAGTCCCAATACCCAAGCCAGTCCCAATACCCAACCCAGTCCCAATTCCCATCCCGGCCCCCAAACCAAATGTCTTCCCCACTGTTTTCTTCCTTGCCCAGCTTTCCTTCCCCATTAAGTATGCCACCTACCCCAACAACACCCCCCTCTAGTCAGCTTCCTGCTTTTACCCCCCCCCTTCCACTGCACCCCAACCCAGAAGGCTTTCCCCACCTATCGGCGTGGCCCAGCTTCCAGCCCCTCCTCTGCTCGTATCTCCACCCCACACTTTGAAGACGTCTAAAACAATGTGTTGTTTTGTTAAAATTTTACTGTTTATAACAAGTTTACCAAAAAAAGTTGAAAAGAACAGATTATTTAAAAAATATATATATATATTTTTTACAAAAAATATGATTTAAAAAAAAAAAGAATTCAAATAAAATTCTGTTTGATTTAAACTCTACTCTTTGTGTCTGTGCCTTCATTTAGGTAATATGGTAACTAAAAAAAAGGTAAAAAAATATAAACACCACACGTTTAAAGGTATAACATATTGGGTTTATTACCAAGAAAACCACACTTTTGGAAACTGTTTTTTTGGGGGGAAACACAATTTGTACATAAACATAAATCCAGGAAACATGAAATAAAGATGTCACACTATGGTGTCTTGCCATGGAACCCGCCCAACAGGTGACACAAAATACTCCGCAAAGTGGCCCCTCATTCTGGTAACAGAACCTGTGGAGCGAACAGAGCTGCTGCGGTAATACCACAAGGTTGTCTCCAATTCTTCATCATTAACGGAAACAGGCTCCTTGGAAAGTATAAAGTTATGGAGCACCACACAGGCCTTAACAACCTCGTCTACTGTTTGGGTGTGCAGTTTTATTGCAGTCAGCAGAACTCTCCACTTTGCCATCAATATTCCAAAAGCACACTCGACCACTCTTCTGGCTCGAGTAAGGCGGTAATTAAATACCCGTTTTGTTCTGTTTAAGTCTCGGCTACCATATGGTTTAAGTAGGTGCGGCGATAATTGAAAAGCCTCATTACCTACACATACATATGGCATGGGTGGTCCACTTGTTCCCGGGAGTGGTCTGGCTGGCGGGAAATCATATGTATCTCCATACAAGCAACGGCCCATCAGAGAGTTTTTAAATACTTGTGAGTCGTTGGACCGGCCATAGGCTCCTATGTCCACAGCCAGGAATTTGCAGTTGGCGTCTGCTATAGCCATGAGTACAATAGAGAAGTACTTCTTATAGTTGTAGTACTCAGAGCCTGTTCCTGCCGGTTTAGCAATCCTGATGTATTTCCCATCGACGGCACCAACACAATTTGGGAAATGGCACAGTTCCTCAAACAGTTCTGCACTTGTCAGCCAGATGTTCATTGTTGGTTGGGGGATATACTCCTGCTATAAAGTATCCCAGATAGCCCGTCAGGTATCTTTAACTATTCCAGAAATTGTAGAAATTCCAAGCCGGAATTGGTAATGGAGTGAAGTCAGGGATTCACCCGTGGCAAGGAAGCTGTGGAAAAAAAATAAATATGTTAGAAAAAATTACACAGACCAACAACATTTTAAATTTTTTTGTTTCATGGTAAAGTTTCAATAAATGGCACTGTGGAAATTTTTGTTCTGATGGGACGCACAATAAAAACTGCATGAAACAGGTGTAAAACAGTGGAATGGCCACAAACAATAAAAAAAATAACATGCTGCAGAAAATGCAACGCAATGTTTCAGCGCAGTGTTTTCTGCAGTATGTTATATCACATTAAATATAAAAAATGACATAAAAAATGGCAGTGTAATGGCCACAAACAATAAAAAAATAACATGATGCAGAAAATGCAATGCAATGTTTCAGCGCAGTATTTTCTGCAGTATGTTATATCACATTAAATATGAGCTATGACATAAAAAAAAGAGGCTTACCGCAGTGTAACCATCAGCCGCTCTGCCGGTGTGATGGCAAGCCTCATCCGTGTGTCCTGCCTTTGGATGACATCCCCAAGTTTTTCCAGCAAAATGCTCCTTCCTCATCTGTACATAACTGAAAAATTTGTCTGGGTTGTGCCACAACTCCAGGTAGAGAGTGGACTGGACACCCCGGGTTATCCGCAGTTCATTTATCGGATGAATCCACAGTCGTCTCCGTCTCCGTTGCTGCAGAAGCATCCTCCGTCTTTCTGCTGCCGCCTCCTTCTCCCGCACTATAATATCCAGGCGATTTGTCTCAAATATCACGTCAGTTACCACACTCGCAATCCTACCAAGTACTCCTTCCATCTCTGCCACTAAAACTAAACCCTCAAAGATGGGCTGTAAAAACAGTCACTATATAGTTTTCCATATTTTACAGTAGCCAATCAAATTTGGGAGACTCCCATTTTAAAAACGGATCCATCGTAAAAACGGATGCAACGGATGGTAAAAACGGATGCAACGGATGCAACGCATACAGTATTTCGACGGAACCGTTTAGCGGATTTGCGACAGATCTGTCGAAATGCTGTATCCGTTTTTCACTATTTTTGACGCATCCGTTTTTTCCACAAAATGACGCATTTCGACGTCTGCAGAAAAACGCTAGTGTGAAAGTAGCCTTGCCTCACAAAATGTATCCTCTGCGATCTCCTGCAGTAATGTCAGTATTTTTGCTTCCTCCCTTGCCCAGGAGCTGTGGTATGTTCGGTACATGGTCAGACACAGACAATTTTTAAAATAGACATTCGTTCATGGGGAAACCCCTTTAAAAAGCAAATATCAATGCCAACATGGCTCCTCCTAAAAAGTACGCCAATGACAATGAAAGGAAAGCAGCAAAGGCACAATGTCGAAGACAACAATGAGCAAATGAGACTCTTGAAGAGCAATTCTCAATGCTGCAAAGCCTGCCCCCATCGTGACATTACCCCCCTCCCGATGCGATAGCATTGGGCCTCCATCTAGTATATATATATATAATCACTTTATGGTATTCTTCAGTCACCAATGTAATACCTAGTTATTGATAGACTTGCTCTTTAATAAGTTACTTTTACTATTATGAAAATGGCTATTGCAACAAGGTAGGAAGATGTAATATGTCAGGAAGTAAACAAATGGAACTGACAAATTATGGTAATTTTTCAAGTTTTATGTGCAATTTCCTTTTACCTTTAGGCATCCCAGTAGAATATGTTATAATTAAAAAATATGAAAAGAGCTGTACAATAGCTCATATCTTGCACCTGGCGAAAACAGGAACTGAAAACAAATTAAAAACTGTTACCTAGATTTGCCTATATTCTCGATTTATATTTTGTCATTTTAGATAAATGTTTTGATTGCTTCAAATGAATTAGAAATTCTTCCTTCTGAATCTGTGTCCATTATCACTGTGGTTAATTACTTGTGTTCAGTGAGCTGGTATCATTTCAGTGCATCTACATTGGGCTCCAGTTGCTATGCAAGAATGCCTAATTAAAGTATATATTAAAGTAATCAAATGTGAGTCATAGTGAACAAGGGAGTGGGATGCTTTGGGCGGAGATGTCCTGTTTTAAATCCAGAAGTCAGCTTGCCAGATTGGTTATATAAACAGTTTCATGCGAATATGTTTAAAACAAGATATTATAACAATATCCATTTCTAGAAAAATATAGTTTTTCTCTGTGTTGCCCATATACCAAAGTTTGAAATACAGCATATAACAGTAATTTATGCAAATTATGTTACAGTCATCACAAGCAAGAGAATAACACCTAACCCCACAAGATGATAGAATTAAAAAAAATCAGTTGGGTTGCATAAAGGGGAAAGATGAGGGGGAAAATAGAAAGGGGACCATGTGGAAAATAACAAAGAAGGAAGAACCAAAAGTTGATAGGACTATAATGTATTATGTGCTGTCATTAGCCAAGGGATACTCTCAAACAAAAAGGCAGCACACTGTAGCGCCATAGCACGCAAACATGAAAATTGAATTGCATTACTGCACTAGAAATATGAAAAATGAAATATGAAAAATTGAGAAGGTTTAGCGCATAAATTGGCCAATTCATGTGTACCTGGAAGCCACGATAAGGCATTTCTCATTTCCAGGGCCTAGCAATGCCTTTCCTCACTTGAAATAAAGTCTTCATCTGTGAAGTTTATACAACAAGGAGAAAACAGGAGAGTTCAATGTTTGAATAAAAAAATTGATGTACAAAAGTTTATTTGAAAAAAGTCAGACAAAAAACACACATATACATACATAAAATCAGGCCACCAAACACTGACCTCCAGTAATACACTGTGTTTCAAATTATTATGCAAATTGGATTTAAGTGTTATAAAGATTTAATTGTTTTGTTTTTCAAATAAACTCGTGGATGGTATTGTGTCTCAGGGCGCAATGAATCACTGAAATCAATTTTAAACACATGTGATAATTAGTTTTCCAGGTGATTCTAATTAAAGGAAAAATACTCAAAAATGATGTTCCACATTATTATGCAGGTCACAGGTTTCAAGCAATTTGGGAAATAAAAAGGATCTCTCTGCTGCTGAAAAGCATTAAATAGTGCAATGCCTTGGACAAGGTATGAAAAAATTAGATATTTCACGAAAACTTTAGAGTGATCATCATACTCTGATGAGATTTGTGACTGAAACAGAGCACAGACAGAGTTCATGCAAATAAAGGCATAATGAGGAAGTTTTCTGCCAGACAAATTAATTGGATTAAGAGAGCAGCTGCCAAAATACCATTACAAAGCAGCAAACAGTTATTTGAAGCTATTTTATACGATACCAGATATTTAATGCGGACCCATGTAGGTATAATAACTCATAAATTAATCATTTAACCGGAGAAAAAAGAGTAATAAATATACCAAAAACCAAAATAGAAATTTCATGAATATTTTTATTATTTAATACCATGAATTTTTTGTTACATTCAATACATAGGTCTTTTTAGTACAAAATTTTGCAGTGAATAAAACTAAAGTGTCAAACAAGACACAGAGTGGAGTATATCAGACAAAAATACTAATAGAGTAATGGAAGCTCGCTATAATGGCTATATACACAACCTAATAGCATGTGCATGTGCACTTCACCCTTCCTGGGCACCTTCCTTCCACTCAAATAGTGTGCTATATGCTGTGGATATCCATGGGTGATTCCTCCATTGGGATCATAACCCTTCTCATATGTAGCAGAATATCCACACCATAAGTAGTGAACAATCAATCCCCCATAATTATGCAGGAAAAAGGATAGTTTTAGTTAGTTACCCATGATAAGGTGAACCGTCTGACTCCAATCTGCGTCCTGGATCCCCAACGCACGTTTCGCATACAATATGTATTGCCTCCTCAGGGGGCGTGGTTTCAAGTGATAGCTAGTCCGAATTAAATAGTGCGCCGTTCCGGTCACATGACCGGGCGGCTACCTATCAAAAATTACCCATTATGCGCATGCGCACGGCGTCCCATCACCATAACAACTGGAGCCCCGAGCAGTCGCTCGCCAGTGATCACGTGGGCGGACCATGGTAACCATTCTTCTGACCTCTGTGCGGCTGCGCGTTCAGTGTGAGCGAGGTGCGAGGCCTGGCGCCGGTCCGCCCACGTGATCACTGGCGAGCGACTGCTCGGGGCTCCAGTTGTTATGGTGATGGGACGCCGTGCGCATGCGCATAATGGGTAATTTTTGATAGGTAGCCGCCCGGTCATGTGACCGGAACGGCGCACTATTTAATTCGGACTAGCTATCACTTGAAACCACGCCCCCTGAGGAAGCAATACATATTGTATGCGAAACGTGCGTTGGGGATCCAGGACGCAGATTGGAGTCAGACGGTTCACCTTATCATGGGTAACTAACTAAAACTATCCTTTTTCCTGCATAATTATGGGGGATTGATTGTTCACTACTTATGGTGTGGATATTCTGCTACATATGAGAAGGGTTATGATCCCAATGGAGGAATCACCCATGGATATCCACAGCATATAGCACACTATTTGAGTGGAAGGAAGGTGCCCAGGAAGGGTGAAGTGCACATGCACATGCTATTAGGTTGTGTATATAGCCATTATAGCGAGCTTCCATTACTCTATTAGTATTTTTGTCTGATATACTCCACTCTGTGTCTTGTTTGACACTTTAGTTTTATTCACTGCAAAATTTTGTACTAAAAAGACCTATGTATTGAATGTAACAAAAAATTCATGGTATTAAATAATAAAAATATTCATGAAATTTCTATTTTGGTTTTTGGTATATTTATTACTCTTTTTTCTCCGGTTAAATGATTAATTTATGAGTTATTATACCTACATGGGTCCGCATTAAATATCTGGTATCGTATAAAATAATTTGTTAATTCTGTGTTTTTTCACAGCATTTAAAACCAGTGTAAATATGGACTTCAGAGCCCGGGAGCAGTCGTGGCTAACACAATTGAATGATGTTTTTTGTGATGATCCTAAAGTGTCTCTGGTAGGAAATGACAGAGACAGGCAAGAGCTTTTTAAAAAATTAAAGGAGATTTTGAATAAAAGGATGAGAACCTGGTGGAACCGGGCTTTTTTAAATAAATACTTGGAAAGAGGATTAATACCCCGTGGACTGAGAGTCCAAGTATTCCCCTCTTTCGAGGTAGATGATGAGGTTTTTCGAAGGAGATGGGAGGAACTGGCGGATACATGCTCGAGGGGTTTTATGGGGTTATTATCACAGTTAAACCAAGTAGCCATAGAGGGGATGGACAAAGAAATAGACGAAATCCAGACAAAATTACAACAAGATGTGCCAAGTGAGACACTATCGGCATTCAACACTGAATTGGAACAAGAATTTACTAAATGGGAAAAGAATATAACTGAAAACAAAGCAAAAAAATTTCAGCGGGACATTGGAGACTTACAAACCAATACAGTGTATAAATGGAACAGAAAAACATATCGTTCTCGTGGATCCTCCCGCGCCAGGTCAGCCTCTACTGTTTCATTAGCCTCCAGTGAGGAATCAACGAAGACTAGGCCAAGATATTATGATTTACGTAACTCTGGCCTCAGTCGGGAGAAAAAGAGTGAGAGGCCTAAGAATATCAATAATTACCAGCAAAACAACAAAAAAAGTAAAAAGGGCCTAGAGGTAATTAATTTATCCAATCATATTCTCACTGGGGATCAAATAACAGTCCTTCAAAAGGGACTCACATTCTCTCCGACTAATAATTTTGATGTTTTCACAGCCACCAAAGATGTCTACTTGTTTGCAAGGAAACTAATTTTGAAAAAGCTATACGCTAAAGATGGACATGAGTCCACCAGTGATAAAGTGGAGAGAGAGGCACAACAGGCGCTGGAGGATCTTCTGAGTGAACAAATGGTTAAGTCTACAGGTACGTTTCCCAGTGACTGCTATCCTAAGTCAACAAGGTTTCCCCCCTTGTCCCTGTGTCCAGCAGTAGAAATATTCACCAGATTGGTGATAGAAGATTTTCAAAAGATACCAACTAAACGCCAATTTGACAACTTGACGTCAAAACAGAGGCAAGCTATTGATGAATTAAAAAATTATGATGATATAGTAATCAAGCCAGCGGACAAGGGGGGAAACATTGTATTATGGCCAAAAACTCTTTACGAAAAGGAGGCAATGAGACACCTCCGAGATAGGGCAACTTATGAGAGGTTAGATCACAATCCAGTACATGAGTTTGCTCTTGAGCTGGAAGCCATTTTAGAGGATGCCTTTGAACAAGGGATTATCCCAAAGAAAGTCTATGAGGGTCTATTTACCAAATTTCCCAAAATACCAACGTTGTACTTTATTCCTAAAATACATAAGAATCCCATTGATCCCCCCGGGCGTCCGATTGTGTCCGGCATGGGGGGACTCAATGACCCGATATGTAAATTTGTGGATTTCTATTTAAAACCCTTGGTAGAGTCACTTCCATCATATGCACGTGACACATCGGACGTCCTGAGCAGGATCAATGGGATTCAATTGGATGAGGACATGATTCTTGTCACTGCAGACATAGAATCATTGTACACTTGTATTCGTCATGAGGATGGATTGGAGGCGGTCCGCTTCTTCCTGGGGTCCGGTAACCTGGATGGTCCTATGTGCGGATTGGTTATGGATCTGTTGTCATTTATCCTAACAAAAAATTTTTTTGTGTTCAAGGATATTTTTTATTTGCAGCAGCGTGGCACTGCCATGGGCGCGGCCTGTGCGCCCTCCTTTGCTAATCTCTTCCTCGGTTACTGGGAGAGGGAGGTTTTTGGCGGGGGGGGTGTCCGGGCCGCGGACCATGTGCAGTGCTGGCTGCGCTACATAGATGATTTATTTATAATTTGGCAGGGGTCTGAAAAGGACCTGCTTGAATTTATGCAACAGCTAAATGACAACAGATTCAACATCAAATTGACTTATAACATGAGTAGGACGGAGGTCGACTTCCTGGACATCAAAGTGGAAGTGGATACAAGTGGATATTTACAGACGGATGTGTACAGGAAGTCTACCTCTGTCAATGCATTGCTTCATGCCAGTTCTAGCCATCCATATAGCACTATTAGGGCCATCCCGGTTGGGCAGCACCTCAGGATGAGGCGGATCTGCTCCTCTGAATCCAAATTTCAAAAACAAGCCTCAGATCTCCGAGAGAGGTTTAGAGAACGAGGTTATAGCAACAGATGCATCAAAAAGGGGTATATGAGGGCAAAATCTCAACCCCGTGATGCACTGTTGTATCCCAGACAGAGGAATGAGGACAGTAAAAACGAGATTGTTCGTTTTATATCAACCTTTAATGGGGAATGGGCATCTATGAGAGATTGCCTCAGCAGACATTGGGACGTCCTAAAAACAGATCCCATACTGCGTAAAATATTGTCAGAATATCCCATGATGACATCACGAAGAAGCAAAAATCTGAAAGATATCTTAGTATCTAGCCACTATATGCCTGTGATCAGTAGAAGTGTGTTTGGCTCAAGTGGTTGTCCTTTGGGATGTTTTCCATGTGGCAGCTGCATCTCGTGCAGGAATATATGCCGGGCAGTGGATTTTCAATCCACGGATGGAAAAAAAGGAAAAAAAGAATTTCGGATACGACAACACATTACGTGCAATACAACGCAAGTGATATACTATGCGAAATGCAGCTGCCCTAAAGTGTATATAGGCCTTACCTCCAGACGCCTGGGTACACGTACAAGGGAACACGTCCGTGACATTATGGCGGCGGAGGGGGAGAAGGATCTCACACAATTGAAAACCATTCCACGCCATTTCAAACAATACCACAAATGTAACCCCAGGTTTCTGCTGGTTAGAGGCATTGAACACATACAATGTGGCATCAGGGGAGGCAACATTAAACGGCTCCTGGCACAAAAAGAATGCCGATGGATAACTCTCCTTGGCACTATGACCCCCGCTGGCCTGAATGAAAGTCAAGGGTTTTCGTCTTTTCTTTGAAGTCCTTTATTAAGACTTGAATTAAATCATCTCTAGATTAGCTTAGTCATATACCTACTAGATTTTAATGTGTGGTTTTCATATGCTTTTAACAATAAATGATTTTAAATTGTTTCATTATAGAGTAATTACCTGTGTCCGTTAATGTGGTGATGGGATGGGAGTGGGCAGCTGGTCGCTGTCTCCTGAAGCCTAGGAGGGATGTTTCGAATGGGATACAAGCCTCTGGAGGTGAAAATGATAAAGCATAAAATAGAAAAAGAAGAATAAAGTTGGGAAACCGAAGGATGGATCACCTCTATTTATAATACAACCTGAATTTGAAACTTACTATGTGTGAATATTTGAGGTCCTATTGTGCCCCCTCCCCCCTTGTGTTTGGGTAGGCTGTGACTGCTGTTTTTTCTTCCCTATTATTTTGTTTTTTTCTTATTATGTCTGTTATATATAGGTATTTTCTGTATATTCTGTACATGTACAATACATAGGGTCTTTATATATTATTTATTCAATTTAATATTTAATTCATGAGTCAAATGTCACTTAATGTATATATAATAAATAATTTTCAGCACATTTCATGTTGTTAAAATAACGGCTATAGATGCCTAATATTTATAATCAATATGCACTGGACACTTTATTAATCTAATTAGCGCATGTATTTATAATTAATATGCACAGGACACTTTAATAATTTAACTTGCACATTCGTTAACAAACTAAATTGCAGCTTTTTTTCACTGCGTAGCGCAGGCTGTACCCATGGTAACCATTCTTCTGACCTCTGTGCGGCTGCGCGTTCAGTGTGAGCGAGGTGCGAGGCCTGGCGCCGGTCCGCCCACGTGATCACTGGCGAGCGACTGCTCGGGGCTCCAGTTGTTATGGTGATGGGACGCCGTGCGCATGCGCATAATGGGTAATTTTTGATAGGTAGCCGCCCGGTCATGTGACCGGAACGGCGCACTATTTAATTCGGACTAGCTATCACTTGAAACCACGCCCCCTGAGGAAGCAATACATATTGTATGCGAAACGTGCGTTGGGGATCCAGGACGCAGATTGGAGTCAGACGGTTCACCTTATCATGGGTAACTAACTAAAACTATCCTTTTTCCTGCATAATTATGGGGGATTGATTGTTCACTACTTATGGTGTGGATATTCTGCTACATATGAGAAGGGTTATGATCCCAATGGAGGAATCACCCATGGATATCCACAGCATATAGCACACTATTTGAGTGGAAGGAAGGTGCCCAGGAAGGGTGAAGTGCACATGCACATGCTATTAGGTTGTGTATATAGCCATTATAGCGAGCTTCCATTACTCTATTAGTATTTTTGTCTGATATACTCCACTCTGTGTCTTGTTTGAACCTTTAGTTTTATTCACTGCAAAATTTTGTACTAAAAAGACCTATGTATTGAATGTAACAAAAAATTCATGGTATTAAATAATAAAAATATTCATGAAATTTCTATTTTGGTTTTTGGTATATTTATTACTCTTTTTTCTCCGGTTAAATGAGTTATTTGAAGCTGCTGGTGCGTCTGGAGTCCCTCGAACCTCAAGGTGTAGGATCCTTCAAAGGCTTGCTGTGGTGCATAAACCTACTATTCGGCCACTCCTAAACAGTGTTCACAAGCAGAAACGGTTAAAGTGGGCTCAGACATACATGAAGACTAATTTTCCAACAGTCTTGTTTACTGATTAGTGTCGAGCAACCCTGGACGGTCCAGATGGATGGAGTAGTGGATGGTTGGTGGATGGCCACCATGGCCCAACAAGGCTGCGACGTCAGCAAGGAGGTGGAGGAGTCATGTTTTGGGCTGGAATCATGGGGAACCAGCTGGTCGGGCCCTTTAAGGTTCCTGAAGGTGTGAAAATGACCTCAGCAAAGTAAATAGAGTTTCTGACTGACAACTTTCTTCCATGGTTTAAAAAGCAGAAACGTGCCTTCAGGAACAAAATCATCTTCATGCATGACAATGAATACCTCTGAGTGATTGGCTGCTATGGGCATAAAAGGAGATAAACGCATGGTGTGGCCACCATCTTCCCATGACCTCAACCCTATAGAGAACCTTTGGAGGATCATCAAACAAAAGATCTATGAGGGTGGGAGGCAGTTCACATCAAAACAGCAGCTCTGGGAGGCTATTCTGACTTCCTGCAAAGAAATACAAGCAGAAACTCTCTATAAACTCACAAGTTCAATGGATGCAAGAATTGTGAAGGTGATATCAATGTAACATGTAACTTGGCCTGTTAGGATGTTTTGGAGTTAAATAGCTTTTTTGTTCAGTGAATGTGACCTCTTAATGCTGCAAATTCCACAAATGAGCATTTTCAGTTCTTTAAAACAAATCAAATGTTTAGAAATACTACTGTGCCTAATAATTTGGAATAGTGCATTTTGAGTTTTTATTCATTTTGGAGATTATACTGTTATCATTGGGAGGTTTCTTCAATAAAATTCGATGTATACTCTAATAGGTGATGACTTTTATTAGACTGACTGTCATTTGCACCGACCATTTAGGAAAATCCAAGAAAAATGTCATTTGCATAATAATTTGGAGCATAGTGTATATTCAATACAATGAATAATAACCAGCCCATAGATCACGTGTTAACATAGATAAGAAGGTATACCCCATCCGAAATCCACATAAGGATCAATATATAATATTATCCATGATCAGTGCTTAGTCTGGCATATATCTAGACCTATAGAGGTCAATGGATCCAGGGTTCAGAGCAGACTATGGAAAAACCCATAACACAATATTAATGACATGCCTGGAGTCTGACTCCTGTAATCGGTAAGAAGGCTAATATGGTATTTCTGTGACAACTTTTTACGCCAGTTGGCATGTCATTAATATTGTGTTATGGGTTTTTCCATAGTCCGCTCTGAATCCTGGATCCATTGACCTCTATAGGTCTAGATATATGCCAGACTAAGCACTGATCATGGATAGTATTATATATTGATCCTTATGTGGGTTTCGGATGGGGTATACCTTCTTATCTATGTTAACACGTGATCTATGGGCTGGTTATTATTCATTGTATTGAATATGCAGCGCCCCAGAGTCCTGGTCGTTGCAGTACTGAAGCTCTGCTGCTAAGGGGAGCTATGGTACGTCTGATGGCACTGAAGGAGTTCATCTGACCAGGTATCACATACACCAATACATTTCACAAGCGGGCCTCCAAGGGGAGCTAAGGGTTCTATTCACTAGGCCCCTCCTCACCTTGTGGGTAAACTGGGGGTCAGGCAGGAAGTTAGTTCAGAAAGCTGACTGGGTTGGAACCAGACAACACTTGGTGGCAGAGGGTGTTGTGGGGAAGATTCGGTAGGGTCTCTGTCAGGTTTGGGACCCTGACAGAGGCCTGGCAACTAGGAAGAACGTCACGGGACTGTGCCTGCTCAGCATAGCGGCGGTGCCCTAAGAAAGGATCAGAAGCGAGATATATTGTGCTGAGTGAGAAACGAGATCAAAGCAACAAGGAGAATACCAGTAGGAGTCGTGCTGTAAGACCGAGGCAACATCCTACTGAGGCGCACAACCGGCGGCCGGAACGCCGAGGAAGTATTTCTATATATAGCTTCAGGCAATACTTCAAACCAACGGCAGGACAGTCAGTCACAGGCGGGCTGTCTCACTCAAATCACCTAAGAAGACATAGGGGGCAACCTGTGGAGAGGGGCGACTCTAGGGTCCCGGAAGAGCTCCGAGCCTACCCGTCATACGGGTGCGTCCCAACCATAACACCGGGATGGACGGATTAGCAGAACATCATCTATTCGAGTTGTGAGGGAACATGAGAAACAGACACAACAGTTGTGGGGACTTTCCGTAAGCACTGCAGGGGAGGACCACAACACATAGCGCTAGCAGGAAGGCACAGATTTCCACCTGCAAAGAGAACTCTGGAGGTGCCATTGGACTGGCCGGACTTGCGCAGCCTGGTTAACCAGATTCCGGACTGAGGACCAGTAAAGAGGTAAAGAGACTGCAACCTGGTGTCCTCATTATTTACTGCGACCGGCACTTCACAACTACACCATCATTGACCACTCTTTCACCGGATGTCCCCCTGACAGGCAGGGCCACCGATCGGGCCTAGCCACCGTGACAACCCCAGAACCAGAGACTCAGAGGCCCGGCTCCGGGTGTCCCTCGGCCCTGCGGCAGTGGGGGCGCTCCATTTTGGCGTCACGAACAGGATCTACGTAAGCCTGAAGAATCAGGTCATGTGTGCCTTGGAACTGTGATTTATCGTGCTTGGACTGTGCTTTATTGAAAGGAACTGCGTGCTGCCATTATTACAAGGATTACCGCCAAAACCGCCGCCATTGCAGCACTGAGGAGAAGCGCAGGAGAAGAAGAGGGGCGTGGAGTGGGCGTAGACAAGCTGGAGAGCGCGAAGGACAATGGCCGCCCAGTCTAAATATTTCTGTGTCCTGAGGACATGCCCGTCAACAGCCGAGGTCCGCCTCCTTATCCTGTTTGGAGGGTGGAGACCATGGAGACGGGGCCGCCCACGAAAGAGACCGCGGGAAGAGGACACTGGAGAAGACGAAAAGATGGCGACGTCGGGAACACCGCGTGGGACTGACCCGATTCGGCCTGAGGCTGCACAACCTGACACAGCCCCAGATGCGCCATCGTTGCGGGGACTGACCCTCACGGAGCTACCGATGGGCCGACCCCCCTTGCCACCATCTGAGGAGTGTGTGGCTGCAGCCAAGGCCCGACAGATAGCGCGCCGCTTGGAGGCTGATGCCCGCGTGCTCGCTCGGCTGGGCCAGCCCACGGAGGTCCGCCTGTCTTCGGTGTCCCCTGCTCCTCCCAACCCGGCCGCGGCTGAAGGTACGCTGCGGGCGCAGGGCATGAGAATCCTGCCGGAGGCCAAACACCTGCGGCGCCTGATGACGGCGTGGCGGAGTCGGCCCCAGCCTGCAGCCCAGATTGACCTGACCAGCGTGGAGGAAACCCCGCCGTCACACTGGGGTGTAGTGGTGTCCTTTAACTCCCGACACGGACGGGGAGTTATACAGGAGATTGGGGAGCCGCTACAGGTCCGTGTAGACCGGGAGGAAGTGGAACCCTGCGGAGGAAGGTTCGCTCGCGACCTGGAGCCAGGTGACGCTGTGACCTACACCAGATGGAGGAGGGAGGTCAGCTGGGTAGCTCGGGGCGTCCAGCGGTGCGTCGCACTCCAGGCCGCTGCCGGAACATCAGAAGATGAACCTCCTGCTGAAAAGGCAACGGAACCTGTCCCTGCGGAGCAGCGGGGAACCCGGACCCACCACGTACCTTGGGGGCGTGCCGGCCCATCAGTGAGGAGGGCATCATGGTGAGGGATCCTGTCATTGCTGGGGCAGGAACCGCTCCTTGGATCGGCAGCGCGACCCGTTGGTCTGGTGAGGCCCGGAAGGAAACCACCTTCTGCACCACAAGAGTAAGATCCTACTGCATTACATGTAAATAGTTCATCAAACTGCTTGCTTTCTGCTACGTTGCTGCTAAAACCCATCCAGGGTTAACTCTTAAAGGGATCCCTTTGTTGACCCGGGATCCCTATTGCTTTTTGGTTGTTTTACTACCTTCTGTTTCCTGTTGAAAAGAACTGCTGGATCATGAACGATGCATGATACAAACTCCTTGTAAATAGTTTGCACCTTCTTAAAGGTGCTCCTTACTGGTTTTACATACAAGAAGGACTCTTTGCGAAGATATGGTTCTTGGAACCCGCACCGGAGTCCTTACTGTGTACAGACTGGTAGCTGAAGAAGCTGCCCTACCTCAGAGACTTGGTCCCCTCTTAAAGGGGATGTTCACACGTTGCACTTAGGAATGGTATTGCCTTAAGACACCTAGAGGGCAATAATGTCTTAGAAGAAAGAAAGTAATAATGCTGATATGTAAACGTTAAATGTAACCAACTAGTTAATTGTGGAAAATGTTTGATAATGTTGAGGACAGAAGGTGAACCCGTAGGGGTTAGTGGTGAGTCCTCTTGGGAGCCATACAGAGATGGCTCATTGATTCTAAACTGAAGGAAAAATGATATGTTCTATACTGTGTATAGTGGTGGAAGGGCAGTAGGCCCGGGCTGAAAGGGGCGGTCCTGTATAGAAAGGAGAGGCAGTAGGTCTGGAGCAGTTAGGACAGGCGGTCCTGGAGACTTAAAGAAGGAGAATGAAGTTAATTGCCTTATAATGTGATTATAAGAAGGTCTTTGGTGGATGCCGAGTGTACATCCTTAAAGGCAATGTTAAGTTATAGTTCGAGAATTTGCACTAAGTAGAATACCTGGTTGGGTAAAAGAAAGTTATTTATAGCATGTTGCTATGATATTTAACCATGTTTGTAACGTTCAAGTGTCCTCACATCCCATAAAGGGAAGCTCTGTTCAGATATGCTTATTGTTATTGCACTCACAAAAATTGTATGTCTTTTTGCTAACCTGTATTGTTGTTTTCTTCCCAGTCCAGGAGTACTGGATTTAACCGGGGGGGAGTGCAGCGCCCCAGAGTCTTGGTCGTTGCAGTAATGAAGCTCTGCTGCTAAGGGGAGCTATGGTACGTCTGATGGCACTGAAGGAGTTCATCTGACCAGGTATCACATACACCAATACATTTCACAAGCGGGCCTCCAGGGGGAGCTAAGGGTTCTATTCACTAGGCCACTCCTCACCTTGTGGGTAAACTGGGGGTCAGGCAGGAAGTTAGTTCAGAAAGCTGACTGGGTTGGAACCAGACAACACTTGGTGGCAGAGGGTGTTGTGGGGAAGATTCGGTAGGGTCTCTGTCAGGTTTGGGACCCTGACAGAGGCCTGGCAACTAGGAAGAACGTCACGGGACCGTGCCTGCTCAGCATAGCGGCGGTGCCCTAAGAAAGGATCAGAAGCGAGATATATTGTGCTGAGTGAGAAACGAGATCAAAGCAACAAGGAGAATACCAGTAGGAGTCATGCTGTAAGACCGAGGCAACATCCTACTGAGGCGCACAACCGGCGGCCGGAACGCCGAGGAAGTATTTCTATATATAGCTTCAGGCAATACTTCAAACCAACGGCAGGACAGTCAGTCACAGGCGGGCTGTCTCACTCAAATCACCTAAGAAGACATAGGGGGCAACCTGTGGAGAGGGGCGACTCTAGGGTCCCGGAAGAGCTCCGAGCCTACCCGTCATATGGGTGCGTCCCAACCATAACACCGGGAGGGACGGATTAGCAGAACATCATCTAATCGAGTTGTGAGGGAACATGAGAAACAGACACAACAGTTGTGGGGACTTTCCGTAAACACTGCAGGGGAGGACCACAACACATAGCGCTAGCAGGAAGGCACAGATTTCCACCTGCAAAGAGAACTCTGGAGGTGCCATTGGACCGGCCGGACTTGCGCAGCCTGGTTAACCGGATTCCGGACTGAGGACCCAGAGATCTTCAGTAAAGAGGTAAAGAGACTGCAACCTGGTGTCCTCGTTATTTACTGCGACCGGCACTTCACAACTACACCATCATTCACCACTCTTTCACCGGACGTCCCCCTGACAGGCAGGGCCACGGATCGGGCCTAGCCACCGTGACAACCCCAGAACTAGAGACTCAGAGGCCCGGCTCCGGGTGTCCCTCGGCCCTGCGGCAGTGGGGGCGCTCCAAATATATTACTGGAGGTCAGCTTTTGGTGTCCTGATTTTTTGTATGTATATGTGTGTTTTTTGTCTGACTTTTTTCAAATAAACTTTTGTACATCAATTTTTTATGCAAACATTGAACGCTCCTGTTTTCTCCTTGTTGTATAAGTGTTTGTTGGGAGTAGTATGCTAGTGGCCAGGATATGGTTCCTGGACACCTTGCAAGATGAGTCTGGGTTTATGTGTATTGATCTGTGAAGTTTATTAGCCAAGGGATAGACATGCAGATGTGCAAGTCTTATCCACGGGTCCTAGACCCTAAAGAATTCAGATTGAATGTCAGTCAAGACACTTGTAATTTGCTCCTGACTCATGACTCATGCTCCTGTCTCATAAAGTTATCTACACAGGCTAAATATTCCTGAGATAGGATGTGCTCTTTTTTTCAGGCATGGTCTATTTTTCGCTGCTAAAAAGAGAAAAGTGAGGAGTCTGCATTGAGATCAAGTTAGCATATCTGATTTATGATGCAACAAAGCTTTCCCAGGGATCTCCGGTGAGAGAAGTATGGAAAGTAATATGCAATAAAGTATATAAAATAAATAGTGCAATACGTTTGGGTAGATCCACCATATGTGTAACATGTCATCTTTGGAGGCACACTCCTTGGAGCAATTAGCAGGGTAACCAGGAACCATGTGTGATCCAACACATGAGAATCTTATATGCAGATTCCATCACATTGGAGTTTATTGAACAGGAAGAAACAGTGGCCCATGTATTATTCCATGAAACTCTTATCATGAGGGTCTACCAAATCTGTCTACAATCTACATACATAGCTTTATATGGATTGATGAAAAACACAGTTCATCAGTGAATAGACAATGGATTTTAAGCCTCTTGTGTGTCAAGTTGATTGGCAAATACTGTACATTCAAATTATGTAAAGGTGTATGGGAGAGTCAAAACCAGACAGGCAGCTTGACAACTAATGCTTTATTTGAAAATATCTGAAATATTCAGAAGATGGGAATGAATGTTTCTCCTTATTGTTTTGGCAGTAAAATAGTTTTAGGGTTTTAAGTACTTTAGACATACCAGTTTATATGAACCAATCTATGCTTTGAGATTTGCATATGAATGTATCCGTGCGGACTTGGATATATGTAAACCATGTATGTCTATTTGTTCTTTCTTTTGTTATTGTTGTTGTTTAATAAACGAATTTAAAAATGTTTCTCCTTCTGAACTACAAAATAGATAATGCCCAGCCCAAATAGGAGTAGAACTGATGAGTAGAGATGAGCAAACCTTTCAAGCTTTAGGACGGATTTTACGAACAGCCAGATGTTCGCCAAACAGTTTGCAGAACAGTTTGTTGGACATATCCAAATCCCATTGAATTAAATTAGGAGCAAAACCAAATGCATAGACAATACCTCCAGGGGGCCAGAAAGCTCCCAAAACAGCTCGAATTAAGGGCAGACACCAGGAAAAGTGGCATCATTTGACCCACAGTACAAATTTTATACTTGCGCGGCAGTCAGGCAAGGCCATGTATGAGACGGAGTCTGCCCCAGCATTTGTAGCTTTGAAATTAAGCTGAAATTAGGAGGTGGGTGAGGGACTGGTAAAGGCCTGCTGTGCTGGGAGCCCTGCCAAATTCAGGCAAAACACATGAAGTAGACCCAACTTGGAGTTCAAACATTGCCAAAAATTAGGGGCAGACAATAGGAAAAGTGTCATCAATTTACTCACAGTAGAAATTTGACAATGGCACTGTCATGTCGGACGCTGTTCATACCAGGGCGTTCGACAGACAGCGGTAATTCCGCTTTTGTCCACTATGTGCTCAGTGGCGTCGGCTAGATTTTATCTAGCTGGTCCGGGGTTAATTTACCTGGTGCTCGGATTGGAAGCTGGGTCACGCCAACTGCCTTTAAATAGTTCTCCTGAACATTGGGCGTCGCCGATTATAGCTTCTGTCTTGTGCGTTGTTATCTCGGTCTGGAGTGGTGAGCTAGGAGTTGGAGTATCGTATCTGGTGTCGTATTTCCCTTTGTCTTATTTACTCTTTCCTATATTTGTATTGTATTTATTTTGCCCTGCGCATTTATAGTGTATTCCTGAGTGACTGCGGCGTGGTGTATATTTTCCATTATCCTTGTCTGTGCTAACTGTGGGTATTGGTGTATGACCTTTTCACTGGGTGGTGGGCGGTGGTTTCAGCCTAGGGTTGAAACAGGAGACAGGGCGAGGGTCGAGGCCTAGACATGCACACCATCAGTGTAAACTCTAGGTAGAGGGTCAGTCAGGATTTCCCTAGTCTGAGGGAAATTGCAGGGGCCCGGGTTATTAGCTCTTGCTCACCTAGTCTCCCCGTGACAGGCACATGCTGCAGTCAGTCATGTGCCATGCATAAGGCATAAGGGTCTGGGCTACCATTTATAGTTTTTAATTTAAGTTTAAATTAAGACGAGGTGGGTGAGGGACCGGTGTAAGCCTTCTTTGCTGGAAGCCCTGATATCTCATGCAACAGCTCAAACAGCTTTTCTGCTCAGCCACACTCAGATGGCACAAATATCAGATTCATCGACTACTATTGTTAGATATATCTAAGGTTAGTAACACAGGTTTTGAAAGTAACTGCAGGCCTGGAAGCCCTACTGCTACAGGCAACACACAAGAAGGAGACCCAACTTGGTGTGCAAACATTTCCCAAAATGATTGCCACACATCACTAAAGTGTCATTAATTTTCCCAGAGTAGAAATAGTATAGTTGCATAGTTTTTTGAAAACTTATGTTACTGTATGTTCTACTCGACTCCCTGTCTTTAGCAGCGGCATTATTATTGTTATTTATTGCTATAGCGCCATTTGTTCCATGGCATTTTACATGTGAAAAGAGTTATACAGAATAAAAACAAGGACAATAATCTGAAACAACACAAGTGACCGACTTTAACTGAAGGAGAGAAGACCCTACCTGTGAGGGCTCCCAGTCTATAAGGGAAGGGTGAGGATATAATAGGTGAGGCTATGGTGGAGTGATGGTTAGTATAGGCTGTACACTTGTTGGAAGAGGTGGTTCTTCAGGTTCCTTTTGAAGGTACTCATGGTAGGTGAGAGTATGAAATGTTAGGGTACACAGTTCCAGAGTAGAGGGGATCTACGGGAGAAATCTAGAATGCGATTGTGGGAAGAAGGGAAGAGGAGATAAAAGGGGCATAGAGAAGCAGATCTTATGATGATCAGAAGTTCCATGCAGGTAAGTACAGGGAGACTAGGTCACAGATGTATGGAGGAGACAGGTTTTGGATGGCTTTGTATGCCAAAATTAGGGTTTTGAACACGAGTCTCTGGGCAATGGGGAGCAAGTGCAGGGATTGACAGAGGGGTGACAGGTGGATCAGTTGGGCAGCAGGGATTAGGATAGATTAAATTGGTGCAACAGTTTTAGAAGGGAGACCACAGATCAGGAAGTTTCAGTAGGTGAGGCGAGAGATGATTAGGGCATGCACTAGTGTTTTTGCAGATTCATGCTTGAGGAATGTGCGGATCCAGGAGATATTTTTGAGTTGGAGTTGGCAGGAAGTGGAAAGGGCTTGAATCTCAGATTTGAAGGAGAGATCAGAGTCAAGCTTGGGACTGGGGACAGTGGGTAGCCATTGACTTTAGTGGATAGGTCAGTTAGGGGGAATTAAATGAGATGGTGGAAAGATGATAAATTTGGTTTTATCCATGTTCAGTTTTACTTTTATTGATATACTGATTTGACTATTTATCCTAAGTCATATTGCAAGACTCGTTAAAGGGTTGATTGTGACTTGTAGGATCGCTGCTTCCAACAGGTGGCACTATAGAGTTCAAGTCCTCTTTTTTTCTGAAGAGGCAATTTGCACATGTTCAGTTTTAGAAATCTAGCAGAGAAGAAAGATTAAATAGTGGACAGACATTGTGGGATTCTAATTAGTAAGGAGGGAATATCAGGTCCAGAGAGGTAGATCTGTGTGTCATCAGCATAGAGGTTATACTGAAAGCCCCAAGACTCAATGAGCTGTCCCAGTCAGAAAGTGTAGATGGAGAAGAGCAAGGGTCCTAGAACTGAACATTGGGGGACACCAACAGATAGGGGGCGAGATGAGGAGGTAGTATGTGAGTGGGAGACACTGAATGTCCTGTCTTTTAGATATGAGGAGATCCAAGATAGTCTGTGATGCCAAGAGATGAGAGAGTCTGTAGAGTCCACTGTGTCAAAGGCAGAAGGCAGACCCAGGAGGAGGAGGACAAAGTAGTGTCACTTGGATTTGGAGGTTAGTAGGTCATTGTTGACTTTATTCAGGGCCGTTTCAGTGAAATGGTGAGGTCAGAAGCCAGATTGTTAGAAGTCAAAGAGGGAGCAGGATGATAGATTTTGAGGACAGTTCAAAATGGACATGTTTTTCCTCTAGCTTTGAGGCATAGAGGAGAAGTGATATGGAGTGATAGTTATACACAAAGGATGGGTCAAGAGAAGACTTTTCGAGGATCGGTGTGATCAGGTATGTCTAATGCATGAAGGGAAGACAACAGTTGTTAGTGACAGGTTGAAACGGTGAGTTAATTTTGAGATGAAGACTGTTGTAAGGTTTGGAATGAGGTGGGACAGGATTGAGTCAAGTTCACAGGCGGTGAGACGTGATTTGGGGAGTAAAGAGGAAAGTTGATCTTCCATTATGGTGATTTTGGTTATGGAGGAGGAGAGTTGAGTATTTATGAGGAGGGGCTATGGAGACTTTTGGCAAAAGATTTGCTTCATGTTGTCAATATTCTGGTAAAGATTGTGGCAAAGTCTTCAGCTGACATGAGTGGATAGGCAGGGGGAAATGAGGGACAGGGAGACAACTGAAAATACTGAATACCTGTTTAGTGTTGTGAGACAGGCATGATATGAGAGATCAGAAGTAGGTTTGTTTTGCTGCAGTGACAAACTGTGCAGCATTTTGACAACTTCTGTTACTGGACATATTTTTTAGTGATGAGTGAACGTGCTCGCCACTACTCGTTACTCACTATAGTATCACTATGCTCAGTGTACTCGGCGAGCACCGAGCATTTCCGGGATTATTCGGCGGTAACTGGTGTCTCCACCCAGCGTTCCTGGAGGACTTTAGAGACCCAATCATGGTGCAGGGATTGTCTGCCAGGCCATGAAACACCGCAGCTAGGGTTGAGCGACTTTCATTTTTTTAAGATCGAGTAGGGTTTTGGGAAACCCGATTTTGTCCAGAGTCGAGTCGAGTGCAGTCGGCCGATTATCGCTAAAAGTCGGGGATCGACCGAAACACGAAACCCAATGCAAGTCAATGGGGAAGCATAGTCGGCAGTGAGTGGAGGCCAGGAAAACACCTACAGTGCCCATTTTAATGCCAAAAACATCCATTCTTGTTTCTGAAGCTTGCCAATCTTAATTAACTGTATAATAATAGTTGGGCATAGGGAATTGGGGGAAAGTTGTGGGGGGAGTAGGGCTGGCTCAAGTTTTTCGTGGGCCCAGGAAATGCGGACTACGTCACGGCGGTGTTGCAGGGAAAGGTAAGTATTTAAAAGTTGCAAGTGCTGTGATCCTGAGCAAGCAGGGGGGGCCCACTCGTTCGCATTGCCACTGGCACAGGGCCCCTCAAAGTACGGCGGTGTGTTTGCATGGCGGGGGCGCCTCCCACCAGCAGCGACACTTTTGCGTACTCTGAGGGGCCCTGTGCCAGTGACGTCGCCAACGAGTATGCCCCCCCACCTGATGAAGGAACCTGCACTTTCATCTGCACCTTCCTCTTTGTCCCTGTGTAAGGTGGTATAACATGCGGGAAGGGGAACCTTACTTTCAGCAGGGACAGATTCTGGCTGTGTAGAGTACAAGGGGAATGTAGTGGTCTAGGTCAATGTACCAGCAGACTCATTTAGCAGTGGCTGGGCAATGGGCAGGATGAGGAGGAAACAGATATAGGGCCAAAGAATAAAGTAGGCTACATGCAGTTCAAAATTGGTAACAGGACTAAACAGGCGGCATTGCTTTGTTCAGTGGAGTAGCAAACCCAAGAGCAGCAGACACTGTTTCAAGGGCCTAACCACACTAGTAGGCCAAATGCAGTTTAATATCTGATAGTATAGGGCGAAAGCCAGAATGTGGAAGCTCAGCTTTGTTCAGTTGAGGACAACACCAGGGAGGGGCAGACACCTTTAGTAGGCCGGAAAAGCCTATTGCATTTTTTAAAATGGTAATTTGGAGCAGAAGGTTGAAGCTCAGCTTTATTTAGTTGAGGGCAACACCAGGGAGGGGCAGAAGCCGTTAGTAGGCCCTAACCACCATTTTTTTTTTTTTTAAAACCACTTAATGAGAGCCGGAAGGTTGAAGCTCAGCTTTATTTAGTTGAGGACAACACCAGGGAGGGGCAGAAGCCGTTAGTAGGCCCTAACCACCATTTTTTTTTTAAAACCACATAATGAGAGCCGGAAGGTTGAAGCTCAGCTTTATTTAGTTGAGGACAACACCAGGGAGGGGCAGAAGCCGTTAGTAGGCCCTAACCACCATTTTTTTTTTTAAACCACATAATGAGAGCCGGAAGGTTGAAGCTCAGCTTTATTTAGTTGAGGACAACACCAGGGAGGGGCAGAAGCCGTTAGTAGGCCCTAACCACCATTTTTTTTTTTAAAACCACATAATGAGAGCCGGAAGGTTGAAGCTCAGCTTTATTTAGTTGAGGACAACACCAGGGAGGGGCAGAAGCCGTTAGTAGGCCCTAACCACCATTTTTTTTTTTAAAACCACATAATGAGAGCCGGAAGGTTGAAGCTCAGCTTTATTTAGTTGAGGACAACACCAGGGAGGGGCAGAAGCCGTTAGTAGGCCCTAACCACCATTTTTTTTTAAAAACCACTTAATGAGAGCCGGAAGGTTGAAGCTCAGCTTTATTTAGTTGAGGACAACACCAGGGAGGGGCAGAAGCCGTTAGTAGGCCCTAACCACCATTTTTTTTTAAAAACCACTTAATGAGAGCCGGAAGGTTGAAGCTCAGCTTTATTTAGTTGAGGACAACACCAGGGAGGGGCAGAAGCCGTTAGTAGGCCCTAACCACCATTTTTTTTTTAAAACCACTTAATGAGAGCCGGAAGGTTGAAGCTCAGCTTTATTTAGTTGAGGACAACACCAGGGAGGGGCAGAAGCCGTTAGTAGGCCCTAACCACCATTTTTTTTTTAAAACCACTTAATGAGAGCCGGAAGGTTGAAGCTCAGCTTTATTTAGTTGAGGACAACACCAGGGAGGGGCAGAAGCCGTTAGTAGGCCCTAACCACCATTTTTTTTTTAAAACCACTTAATGAGAGCCGGAAGGTTGAAGCTCAGCTTTATTTAGTTGAGGACAACACCAGGGAGGGGCAGAAGCCGTTAGTAGGCCCTAACCACCATTTTTTTTTTAAAACCACTTAATGAGAGCCGGAAGGTTGAAGCTCAGCTTTATTTAGTTGAGGACAACACCAGGGAGGGGCAGAAGCCGTTAGTAGGCCCTAACCACCATTTTTTTTTTTAAAACCACATAATGAGAGCCGGAAGGTTGAAGCTCAGCTTTATTTAGTTGAGGACAACACCAGGCAGGGGCACACAGACAGACTCCTTTAGTAGGCCTGAAAAGCCTATTGCATTTTTCAAAATGGTAATTTGGAGCAGAAGGTTGAAGCTCAGCTTTATTTAGTTGAGGGCAACACCAGGGAGGGGCAGAAGCCGTTAGTAGGCCCTAACCAAAGTTGAAGGCCAAATGCAGTTTAATTTCTGATACTATAGGCCGAAAGCCAGAAGGTGGAAGTTCCGATTTAGACAGTGGAGGACAATTTGAATTAGGGACTGCAGACAGACTTAGTAGGCTGTCCCCTGTGGACCATGCATCCACCACATTAACCCATTGCGCCGTAATGGACACGTAATCTTCCGTGGCCATGCCTACAGGTCCATGCGTCTGTTGTCAGGTGCACCTTTGTACTCACAGATTGCCAGAGTGCATGGACAATGCGGTCTTCTACATGCTGGTGGAGGGTTGGGATGGCTTTTCTCGCAAAAGAAGTGTCGACTGGTTAGCTTGTAGCGTGGTACAGCGTAGTCCATCATGGCCTTATTAATAGTAAATAAAATATATAACTAGGCTCTATGAACTTTTAAATAGGTTCCAGGGGTACACGGGCAGCATTGGTGTGGTCAGTGGAGGAGTATTGCAAGTAGGGGCTGCAGACAGGCTATCAAAGGCCTAAAATAACAAACAGTAGGCAGTCATGGCAGTTTTACATCGGTTACATGGATACACAGGCAGGCACTCCAGGCAGCATTGTGCTCAGTGGAGGAGTATTGCAAGTAGGGGCCGCAGACAGGCTATCAAAGGCCTAAAATAACAAACAGTAGGCAGTCATGGCAGTTTTACATCGGTTACATGGATACACGGGCAGGCAGCTTGGTGGTGAGTGGAGGAGTATTTAAAGTATGGACCGCAGACAGGCTTCGAAGGCCTAACACAATAAAATGGGCTGGCTGTAGGCACTTTAAAATTGGTTCCAGGGGTACACGGGCAGCAGTGGTCTGGTCAGTGGAGGCCTAGTGGAAGGAGGGACCGCAGACAGGCTTCGAAGGCCTAACACAATAAAATGGGCTGGCTGTAGGCACTTTAAAATTGGTTCCAGGGGTACACGGGCAGCAGTGGTCTGGTCAGTGGAGGACTAGTGGAAGTATGGACCGCAGACAGGCTTCGAAGGCCTAACACAATAAAATGGGCTGGCTGTAGGCACTTTAAAATTGGTTCCAGGGGTACACGGGCAGCAGTGGTCTGGTCAGTGGAGGACTAGTGGAAGGAGGGAGCGCAGAAAGGCTTCAAAGGCCTAACATAACAAACAATAGGCTCATGGCAGTTTTACAGCGGTTACATGGATACACGGGCAGGCAGCTTGGTGGTGGTGAGTGGAGGAGTATTTAAAGTAGGGACCGCAGACAGGCTATCAAAGGCCTAACATAACAAACAATAGGCTCATGGCAGTTTTACAGCGGTTACATGGATACACGGGCAGGCAGCTTGGTGGTGAGTGGAGGAGTATTTAAAGTATGGACCGCAGACAGGCTTCGAAGGCCTAACACAATAAAATGGGCTGGCTGTAGGCACTTTAAAATTGGTTCCAGGGGTACACGGGCAGCAGTGGTCTGGTCTGTGGAGGCCTAGTGGAAGTATGGACCGCAGACAGGCTTCGAAGGCCTAACACAATAAAATGGGCTGGCTGTAGGCACTTTAAAATTGGTTCCAGGGGTACACGGGCAGCAGTGGTCTGGTCAGTGGAGGCCTAGTGGAAGTATGGACCGCAGACAGGCTTCGAAGGCCTAACACAATAAAATGGGCTGGCTGTAGGCACTTTAAAATTGGTTCCAGGGGTACACGGGCAGCAGTGGTCTGGTCAGTGGAGGACTAGTGGAAGGAGGGAGCGCAGAAAGGCTTCAAAGGCCTAACATAACAAACAATAGGCTCATGGCAGTTTTACAGCGGTTACATGGATACACGGGCAGGCAGCTTGGTGGTGGTGAGTGGAGGAGTATTTAAAGTAGGGACCGCAGACAGGCTATCAAAGGCCTAACATAAAAAAACAATAGGCTCATGGCAGTTTCACAGCGGTTACATGGATACACGGGCAGGCAGCTTGGTGGTGGTGAGTGGAGGAGTATTTAAAGTAGGGACCGCAGACAGGCTATCAAAGGCCTAACATAACAAACAATAGGCTCATGGCAGTTTTACAGCGGTTACATGGATACACGGGCAGGCAGCTTGGTGGTGAGTGGAGGAGTATTTAAAGTATGGACCGCAGACAGGCTTCGAAGGCCTAACACAATAAAATGGGCTGGCTGTAGGCACTTTAAAATTGGTTCCAGGGGTACACGGGCAGCAGTGGTCTGGTCAGTGGAGGCCTAGTGGAAGGAGGGACCGCAGACAGGCTTCGAAGGCCTAACACAATAAAATGGGCTGGCTGTAGGCACTTTAAAATTGGTTCCAGGGGTACACGGGCAGCAGTGGTCTGGTCAGTGGAGGACTAGTGGAAGGAGGGAGCGCAGAAAGGCTTCAAAGGCCTAAAATAACAAACAATAGGCTCATGGCAGTTTTACAGCGGTTACATGGATACACGGGCAGGCAGCTTGGTGGTCAGTGGAGGAGTAGGGACCGCAGACAGGCTATCAAAGGCCTAAAATAACAAACAATAGGCTCATGGCAGTTTTACAGCGGTTACATGGATACACGGGCAGGCAGCTTGGTGCTGAGTGGAGGAGTAGTGCAAGGAGTGTCTGTCCCAGTACTCCCAAAATATAAATAGATGTTAATGTCTCGCAAAACAACCAAAACAAAAAAAAAGATGGCATACTTAGGTACAGGGGTGGGCTCATCTGCTGTGTTTCTGACATAGTAATTTGGCAGTAACTATTTAATGGTGCCAATATAGGACACAGACACAGACTACTTTAAGTTGCATCATAGATGTCTACAAATTTGTATTGTCAGTGCCAGACATTGAATGATGTCAGCGAATAGACTAAAGATTGGTGGAGCTGTGCGACATAATTTTGCACGTAGTAGAGCCCAGTTTGAGCTGGGGTAGGGGGGAACTCTCTTGAGGCCGGCGGGACCGCCCCAGGGCCACTCATGTTACAACGGTGTGTCTGACGTTGGGTGCGCACCACCACCGCCAGAGACACTACATTGTACTATGAGGGACCCAGTAGCAATGCCGTCAACCAAAAGCGAGCACACCCACCTCTTCAGACAAACAGCAGTCTCACGGGTGCTTGCGCCAAGTCGCGATACCACGGCCCCGTGTGGGGAGTTTGGCCATTTAGGGAGGTGTAAACATGTCGTATGCTGTACAATCTGCAGCAGCAAATTAGACATTAGAAAAGTAATTCACAGGCAAGAGCTTTTCATAGGAAAGCTAGGTGTCGGCCGGGCAAGGTGGGGCAAAAGATTTTGAAATCCAGTTGTGGTTCATTTTAATGAATGTTAGATCGTCAACATTTTGGGTAGCCAGACGAGTCCTTTTTTCGGTTAATATTGACCCTGCAGCACTGAATACTCTTTCTGATAGGACACTTGCTGCCGGGCAAGCAAGCTCCTGCAATGCATATTCTGCCAATTCTGGCCAGGTGTCTAATTTGGAGGCCCAGTAATCAAATGGGAATGACGGTTGAGGGAGAACATCGATAAGGGATGAAAAATAGTTAGTAACCATACTGGACAAATGTTGTCTCCTGTCACTTTCAATTGATGCAGCAGTACCTGTCCTGTCTGCGGTCATAGCAAAATCACTCCACAACCTGGTCAGAAAACCCCTCTGTCCAACGCCACTTCTGATGTGTGCACCCCTAACACTCCTAGTCTGCTGCCCCCTGGAGCTCGTGTGAGAACGATCACGTGCGCTGTGTGCTGGGAATGCCTGAAGCAAACGGTCAACGAGAGTTGATTGTTTGGTTGCTAATATTAGTTCCAAGTTCTCATGTGGCATAATATTTTGCAATTTGCCTTTATAGCGTGGATCAAGGAGGCAGGCCAACCAGTAATCGTCATCGTTCATCATTTTCGTAATGCGTGTGTCCCTTTTTAGGATACGTAAGGCATAATCCGCCATGTGGGCCAAAGTTCCAGTTGTCAAATCTCCGGTTGTGATTGGTTGAGGGGCAGTTGCAGGCAAATCTACGTCACTTGTGTCCCTCAAAAAACCAGAACCCGGCCGTGACACGCAACCAATTTCCTGTGCCCCCGTGAAAGTTTCCGCATTAAAAATATACTCATCCCCATCATCCTCCTCGTCCTCCACCTCCTCTTCGCCCGCTACCTCGTCCTGTACACTGCCCTGACCAGACAATGGCTGACTGTCATCAAGGCTTCCCTCTTCCTCTGGTGCAGACGCCTGCTCCTTTATGTGCGTCAAACTTTGCATCAGCAGACGCATTAGGGGGATGCTCATGCTTATTACGGCGTTGTCTGCACTAACCAGCCGTGTGCATTCCTCAAAACACTGAAGGACTTGACACATGTCTTGTATCTTCGACCACTGCACACCTGACAACTCCATGTCTGCCATCCTACTGCCTGCCCGTGTATCCTCCCACAAATAAATAACAGCACGCCTCTGTTCGCACAGTCTCTGAAGCATGTGCAGTGTTGAGTTCCACCTTGTTGCAACGTCTATGATTAGGCGATGCTGGGGAAGGTTCAAAGACCGCTGATAGGTCTGCATACGGCTGGCGTGTACAGGCGAACGTCGGATATGTGAGCAAAGTGCACGCACTTTGAGGAGCAGGTCGGAGAACCCAGGATAAGTTTTCAATAAGCACTGCACCACCAGGTTTAAGGTGTGAGCCAGGCAAGGAATGTGTTTCAGTTGGGAAAGGGAGATGGCAGCCATGAAATTCCTTCCGTTATCACTCACTACCTTGCCTGCCTCAAGATCTACTGTGCCCAGCCACGACTGCGTTTCTTGTTGCAAGAACTCGGACAGAACTTCCGCGGTGTGTCTGTTGTCGCCCAAACACTTCATAGCCAATACAGCCTGCTGACGCTTGGCAGTAGCTGGCCCATAATGGGACAACTGGTGTGCAACAGTGTCATCTGCCGATGGAGTGGTTGGCCGACTGCGTTCTGTGGAAGAGCTGTAGCTTCTGCAGGAGGACGAGGAGGAGGAGGAGGGGGTGCGAACGCCTACAGCCAACTGTTTCCTAGACCGTGGGCTAGGCACAACTGTCCCTAAATTGATGTCGCCTGTGGACCCTGCATCCACCACATTCACCCAGTGTGCCGTGATGGACACATAACGTCCCTGGCCATGCCTACTGGTCCATGCATCTGTAGTCAGGTGCACCTTTGTACTCACAGATTGCCTGAGTGCATGGACGATGCGCTGTTTAACATGCTGGTGCAGGGCTGGGATGGCTTTTCTGGAAAAAAAGTGTCGACTGGGTAGCTCGTATCGTGGTTCAGCGTACTCCATCAGGGCTTTGAAAGCTTCGCTTTCAACTAACCGGTAGGGCATCATCTCTAACGAGATTAGTCTAGCTATGTGGGCGTTAAAACCCTGTGTACGCGGATGCGAGGATAAGTACTTCCTTTTTCTAACCAGAGTCTCATGTAGGGTGAGCTGGACTGGAGAGCTGTAGATCGTGGAACTTTCGGGTGTGCCGGTGGACATGGCAGACTGAGAGACGGTTGGAGACGGTATTGTTTCCGCCGGTGCCCTACATGCAATATTTCCTCCTACAAAACTGGTGATTCCCTGACCCTGACTGCTTTTGGCTGGCAAAGAAACCTGCACAGATACTGCCGGTGGTGCGGAAAATGGTGGCCTTACAGTGACGGAAGGGATGTTGCGTTGCTGACTAGCTTCATTGGCCGAGGGTGCTACAACCTTGAGGGACGTTTGGTAGTTAGTCCAGGCTTGAGAATGCATGGTGGTTAAGTGTCTATGCATGCAACTAGTATTTAGACTTTTCAGATTCTGACCTCTGCTTAAGCTAGTTGAACATTTTTGACAGATGACTTTGCGCTGATCAGTTGGATGTTGTTTAAAAAAATGCCAGACTGCACTCTTCCTAGACTCTGATCCCTTTTCAGGGATTGCAGACTGAGCTTTAACCGGATGGCAACGCTGTGCTCCAACAGGTTTTGGCTTTGACACGCGTTTTGGTCCAGATACGGGCCCGGCAGATGGAACCTGTTGCGATGTTGATGCCTGCTGCGGCCCCTCCTCCACCTCCGCTTCTGAACTACTGCCGCCTGCACCCTGTTCCCCCAATGGCTGCCAATCGGGGTCAATAACTGGGTCATCTATTACCTCCTCTTCGAGCTCGTGTGCAACTTCGTCTGTGTCACTGTGTCGGTCGGTGGTATAGCGTTCGTGGCGGGGCAACATAGTCTCATCAGGGTCTGATTGTGGATCTGTACCCTGAGAGGGCAATGTGGTGGTCTGAGTCAAAGGAGCAGCATAGTACTCTGGCTGTGGCTGTGCATCAGTGCACTCCATGTCAGAATATACTTGTAATGGGCATGGCCTGTTAAATGTTTCACTTTCTAAGCCAGGGACGGTATGTGTAAAGAGCTCCATGGAGTGACCCGTTGTGTCGCCTGCTGCATCCTTCTCTCTTGTTGTAGTTTTTGCTGAGGAGGACAAGGAAGCGACTTGTCCCTGACCGTGAACATCCACAAGCGACGCGCTGCTTTTACATTTACCAGTTTCGGAAGAGGAGGCAAAAGAGCTAGAGGCTGAGTCTGCAATGTAAGCCAAAACTTGCTGTTGCTGCTCCGCCTTTAAAAGCGGTTTTCCTACTCCCAGAAAAGAGAGCGTTCGAGGCCTTGTGTAGCCTGACGACGAAACTGGCTCCACAGCTCCAGACTTAGGTGGAATATTTTTATCCCCACGACCACCTGATGCTCCACTACCACTACCATCATTACCAGCTGACAATGAACGCCCACGACGACCTCTTGCACCAGACTTCCTCATTGTTTTAAAATCTTAACCAAAGTAACTTTATTTGTTGCTATCAAACAACTTACACGGTGAGCTATAACTTCAGTATGATTTCAATATCCCTTAACAGGTTGGTGAGACCACAAGGAAAATCAGGCACAATGTTACACACTCTGTTTTCTGTGGCACAAAATCACAGAGATGACACACACGCAGGACTGTCACTCAAGCACTAATGTCAATATTAATCTCCCACCTAATTTATTTATTTTTTTTTCTCAGGGAGACTTTAGAAACCAAATAATATTAAAAAAAAAAAAAAAAAAAAAGGCTTTCTATGGCCCACAATTAGAGAGAGAGAGGTGGCACAACCAGGAGTCAAGACTGGCGCACAAGCTGAAAGGGCAATATTACTCTCCCACTGTTTTTTATGTTTTTTTTGTTTTTTTCAGGGAGACTTTAGAAACCAAATAATATTAAAAAAACCAAAAAAAAAAAAGGCTTTCTATGGCCCACTGAATGAGAGGGAGAGAGGTGGCACACCCAGGAGTCAAGACTGGCACACAAGCTGAAAGGGCAATATTACTCTCCCACTGTTTTTTTAGGTTTTTTTTTTTTTTTCAGGGAGAATTAGAAACCAAATAATATTAAAAAAAAAAAAAAAATAGGCTTTCTATGGCCCACTGAATGAAAGGGAGAGAGGTGGCACACCCAGGAGTCAAGACTGGCACACAAGCTGAAAGGGCAATATTACTCTCCCACTGTTTTTTTAGGTTTTTTTTTTTTTTTCAGGGAGACTTTAGAAACCAAATAATATTAAAAAAACCAAAAAAAAAAAAGGCTTTCTATGGCCCACTGAATGAGAGGGAGAGAGGTGGCACACCCAGGAGTCAAGACTGGCACACAAGCTGAAAGGGCAATATTACTCTCCCACTGTTTTTTTAGGTTTTTTTTGTTTTTTTCAGGGAGACTTTAGAAACCAAATAATATTAAAAAAACCAAAAAAAAAAAAGGCTTTCTATGGCCCACTGAATGAGAGGGAGAGAGGTGGCACACCCAGGAGTCAAGACTGGCACACAAGCTGAAAGGGCAATATTACTCTCCCACTGTTTTTTTATGTATTTTTTGTTTTTTCAGGGAGACTTTAGAAACCCAATAATATTTAAAAAAAAAAATAAATAGGCTTTCTATGGCCCACTGAATGAGAGGGAGAGAGGTGACACACCCAGGAGTCAAGACTGGCACACAAGCTGAAAGGGCAATATTACTCTCCCACTGTTTTTTTAGGTTTTTTTTTTTTTTTCAGGGAGAATTAGAAACCAAATAATATTAAAAAAAAAAAAAAAATAGGCTTTCTATGGCCCACTGAATGAAAGGGAGAGAGGTGGCACACCCAGGAGTCAAGACTGGCACACAAGCTGAAAGGGCAATATTACTCTCCCACTGTTTTTTTATGTATTTTTTGTTTTTTCAGGGAGACTTTAGAAACCCAATAATATTTTAAAAAAAAATAAATAGGCTTTCTATGGCCCACTGAATGAGAGGGAGAGAGGTGGCACACCCAGGAGTCAAGACTGGCACACAAGCTGAAAGGGCAATATTACTCTCCCACTGTTTTTTTAGGTTTTTTTTTTTTTTTCAGGGAGAATTAGAAACCAAATAATATTAAAAAAAAAAAAAAAATAGGCTTTCTATGGCCCACTGAATGAAAGGGAGAGAGGTGGCACACCCAGGAGTCAAGACTGGCACACAAGCTGAAAGGGCAATATTACTCTCCCACTGTTTTTTTATGTATTTTTTGTTTTTTCAGGGAGACTTTAGAAACCCAATAATATTTAAAAAAAAAAATAAATAGGCTTTCTATGGCCCACTGAATGAGAGGGAGAGAGGTGACACACCCAGGAGTCAAGACTGGCACACAAGCTGAAAGGGCAATATTACTCTCCCACTGTTTTTTTAGGTTTTTTTTTTTTTTTCAGGGAGAATTAGAAACCAAATAATATTAAAAAAAAAAAAAAAATAGGCTTTCTATGGCCCACTGAATGAAAGGGAGAGAGGTGGCACACCCAGGAGTCAAGACTGGCACACAAGCTGAAAGGGCAATATTACTCTCCCACTGTTTTTTTATGTATTTTTTGTTTTTTCAGGGAGACTTTAGAAACCCAATAATATTTAAAAAAAAAAATAAATAGGCTTTCTATGGCCCACTGAATGAGAGGGAGAGAGGTGGCACACCCAGGAGTCAAGACTGGCACACAAGCTGAAAGGGCAATATTACTCTCCCACTGTTTTTTTAGGTTTTTTTTTTTTTTTCAGGGAGAATTAGAAACCAAATAATATTAAAAAAAAAAAAAAAATAGGCTTTCTATGGCCCACTGAATGAAAGGGAGAGAGGTGGCACACCCAGGAGTCAAGACTGGCACACAAGCTGAAAGGGCAATATTACTCTCCCACTGTTTTTTTATGTATTTTTTGTTTTTTCAGGGAGACTTTAGAAACCCAATAATATTTAAAAAAAAAAATAAATAGGCTTTCTATGGCCCACTGAATGAGAGGGAGAGAGGTGGCACACCCAGGAGTCAAGACTGGCACACAAGCTGAAAGGGCAATATTACTCTCCCACTGTTTTTTTAGGTTTTTTTTTTTTTTTCAGGGAGAATTAGAAACCAAATAATATTAAAAAAAAAAAAAATAGGCTTTCTATGGCCCACTGAATGAAAGGGAGAGAGGTGGCACACCCAGGAGTCAAGACTGGCACACAAGCTGAAAGGGCAATATTACTCTCCCACTGTTTTTTTATGTATTTTTTGTTTTTTCAGGGAGACTTTAGAAACCCAATAATATTTTTAAAAAAAAATAAATAGGCTTTCTATGGCCCACTGAATGAGAGGGAGAGAGGTGGCACACCCAGGAGTCAAGACTGGCACACAAGCTGAAAGGGCAATATTACTCTCCCACTGTTTTTTTATGTATTTTTTGTTTTTTCAGGGAGACTTTAGAAACCCAATAATATTTAAAAAAAAAAATAAATAGGCTTTCTATGGCCCACTGAATGAGAGGGAGAGAGGTGGCACACCCAGGAGTCAAGACTGGCACACAAGCTGAAAGGGCAATATTACTCTCCCACTGTTTTTTTAGGTTTTTTTTTTTTTTTCAGGGAGAATTAGAAACCAAATAATATTAAAAAAAAAAAAAAAATAGGCTTTCTATGGCCCACTGAATGAAAGGGAGAGAGGTGGCACACCCAGGAGTCAAGACTGGCACACAAGCTGAAAGGGCAATATTACTCTCCCACTGTTTTTTTATGTATTTTTTTGTTTTTTTCAGGGAGACTTTAGAAACCCAATAATATTTAAAAAAAAAAATAAATAGGCTTTCTATGGCCCACTGAATGAGAGGGAGAGAGGTGGCACACCCAGGAGTCAAGACTGGCACACAAGCTGAAAGGGCAATATTACTCTCCCACTGTTTTTTTAGGTTTTTTTTTTTTTTCAGGGAGACTTTTGAAACCAAATAATATTAAAAAAAAAAAAAAAAAAAAAATATAGGCTTGCTATAGCCCACTGAATGAGAGATAGCGCACACACAGCAGTGGCACACAAGCCCTGACTGAGGCCAATATTTTTCTCCCACTGATTGATGTAGTGTTTCTGTGTTGAGGTAGATTTTAGAACACAAATCACGGAAAAAATAAATAGGCTTTCTATGGCCCACTCAGTGAGAGATGGCACACACAGGGATGGCACTGTAGCAGAAATGCCAATCTTAATCTCCCACAAAAAAAAAACAAAAAAAAAAAAAAAACTGTCCTACAATTACTATCTCCCTGCAGTAATGTAAGCCAGGTATGGCAGGCAGCAATAGGAGTGGACTGATGCACAAATTAAATAAAAAGTGTGGACAAACAAAAAAGATAGCTGTGCAGAAAGGAAGGAACAAGAGGATATGTGCTTTGAAAAAAGCAGTTGGTTTCCACAGTGGCGTACACACAGCAATACAGCTATCACGGAGCCTTCTAGGGCAGCCCAATGAGCTACAGCGCTGAGGGGAAAAAAAAAAAAAAATAGCTTCCACTGTTCCTGCACACCGAAGGTGGTGTTGGACAGTGGAAATCGCTGCAGCACAAGCGGTTTGGTGGTTAGTGGACCCTGCCTAACGCTCTCCCTGCTTCTGATGAAGCGGCAGCAACCTGTCCCTAAGCTCAGATCAGCAGCAGTAAGATGGCGGTCGGCGGGAACGCCCCTTTATAGCCCCTGTGACGCCGCAGACAGCAAGCCAATCACTGCAATGCCCTTCTCTAAGATGGTGGGGACCAGGATCTATGTCATCACGCTGCCCACACTCTGCGTTCACCTTCATTGGCTGAGAAATGGCGCTTTTCGCGTCATTGAAACGCGACTTTGGCGCGAAAGTCGCGTACCGCATGGCCGACAAGCACAGGGGTCGGATCGGGTTTCATGAGACGCCGACTTAGCCAAAAGTCGGCGACTTTTGAAAATGATCGACCCGTTTCGCTCAACCCTAACCGCAGCCATCTTTGTTGTGGTTGTGCAGTGATTGTCTTGGTTGTACAGCATCATCCCGAGTATAAGAAACCTGGCACCACCCTGCTTGCCGCATTCTGTTCCGGATTCAGGAAGAGTAGGGAGAGCTGGTGCCGAGATAGGGTCAGAATCGTGGTTTTTAGAGTTAGTGTAGATCTGCAACTCTTACATCCACAACTCCTCAGAAACCAACAGTCCTTTTAGGGCCAATTCGTGGGTCCCGATATTGCAGCGCTAGGTAGGCAGGGCATTGCATATCCTCATCAGTCCAAGGCCTGCAGGCACTGTGTGTGCATCCATTGCTCCCACTGCATCCCTCCCAAAGCTCCATAACTGTCTGCTGCTGCTGCAGCTTCTTTACTATACACCCAGTTGCATTTTTTTTTCCAAAAATTCACCCCCAAAAAACAAAAATATACAGTCTGTTCTGTCAGACTGAGGCCTGTTGAAAAATCATAGTTTGTCAGGCATACGTAGCATAGTTGTGTGTGATAGCCTTGTGCCACTTTTTTTTTGTGTGTGTTTTAAATTCACTGAAAAAGGCCTCATATATCTGCGTGCTCCAACTTTGGTCATTGTAGGCCGGTGGACCCCTTTTTTTACTGTCTGATACTCTAATTCTATATGGCACTATTTTGTATTTAAAAAAAAAACAGGCCACATTTTTGACAGTGTAGTATTTCCGTGACAGCCCTCATATATCTGCGTGCTCCAAGTTTGGTCATTGTAGGCCGGTGGACCACTTTTTTTTGCTGTATGATACTCTAATTCTATACAGCACTATTTAGCTTCCAAAATTATAAAAAGGCCACATATTTGCCAGTGTGGTATTTCAGTGACAGCCCTCATATATCAGCGTGCTCCAAGTTTGGTCATTCTAGGCCAGTGGACCATTTTTTTTTGCTGTCTGATACTCTAATTCTATACAGCACTATTTTGCTTCCAAAAATCTAAAAAGGCCACATATTTGCCAGTGTGGTATTTCCGTGACAGCCCTCATATATCTGCGTGCTCCAAGTTTGGTCATTGTAGGCCGGTGTACCACTTTTTTTTCTGTCTGTTACTCTAATTATATATAGCACTATTTAGCTTAATGTAAAAAGGCCACACATTTGCCAGTGTGTTATCGCTGTCAGACGTCTGATGTATTTGTGGTCTACAAAATGTGTAAATTCAGGCCTACATTCAGCTTTATTTGCTGTCTGTTACCCTAGTTCGGTACACTATTTCAGCTTAAAAAATTAACAAATACAGGTCACATATCAAACAGTGTGGTATCTCGTTAAAAATGCTTCTCTTTCAAGTTGTTATGGCTGCTTCATGACTGTGTTAAATTCTCCAACTACTACTACCATCATCATCTTCTGCCGAGAGGCAGTCACTGCGCACATAGAAAGTCTGAGGAGCAGAGTGTTAACGCTTTTGCGGTGTTGTACTCTGTCTCTGTATTATGAAGGCGTTTGCTCCCGCCAATAAAAGTGTTACTGCCAGAAAGCGAGGAGCCATGTTCACAGTGATTGCCAGAGAGCGAGGCATCGGGCGCTCCATGACCGTGAGTACAGCGCATGCTTGCAGTAGAGAGACACAGTTCATGCTCCATGTTCAGCTTTGCAAAACAATAATTAAAGGGCACAGAGGAATGACAGAGGATGTTGGTACAGTCAGCATGGTACTCCCTCAGCATTTTCCAAAGCAAAGCACTCCTTGTGAGAGTCCCCCACGCCTCAGGGCCAGGGCGATAGGAGGGTGTGAGAAAACTCTCCCGAACTTTGTTAGTGTTCCACTGCCTCTGCTGGATTGGAGTTGTGTCTCTCTCACCTGTACTCCTTGCCTTGCCAACAAACTGTGACCTCTTATGCCAGCGTTTTCAGATGTGAATTTTTTTAATAATTCAGGAAGAAGGGCCCTATGGTCCTCCAACATTGTAGTACACCTGTATGCCTCTGGAATAAGAGAAATAAAGTTCTCCTTGTAGCATGGGTCTGGAAGTGTCACCAATCAGTACTCCCTGTCACCCAAAATTTTGACAATGCGAGGGTGATGGGAAAGGCAGCAGAACATAAACTCAGCCACGCGTGCAAGACTGCTAACAGTCGATACTTCCGTGTCATTACCAAGAGGACAACTGACCATGCTCTCCTCCTCCTACTTGTCCTCAGGCCTCCACAACTTTCGTCAAACCTCAGTAATATCATTGTAAATACATCCTTGTAAATGCATTCCCCTGTAGTTTTTATCTCCCCCACCTCATTGTTGATTGTAAGTTGTCACGAGCAGGATGTTTTTTTTGGAGTTTAATTATTGTCCTCATTGTTACTTAGTGTAGATTGTAAGCTGTCACGAGCAGGGTTGTTTTATTTCTGTTTACTGTATTATTGTTATCATTGTTACTTAGGACTGTTGTGTTTCAAACTGTAAATATGTTGACGCCATATAAATAACTATAAATATCAATATTAGAACACAGAAAAGCAGGATGCAGATGTTAATTAAGGCATCATTGCCACTCACCATCTTGGTGAATTCCTCTAAGTTTTGGAGAATGGTACATATGTCTGACATCCATGTCCACTCCTGAGATCTTATGTGTGAAGTCAGAACGAATACCATCGGCCTTGTTGATGCTAGTAGTCAACAACTGCCTTCTTCTGCTCACAAATACTTTCCAAAATATGCAGTGTAGAGTTCCAATGCATGGGGAGGACATCACACACCAGTCGGTGAGCCAAAAGCTGCAAGCGCTCCAGAAGCACGGCAAGGGCAGATGAAGCTGTAGCTGACTTTCTAAAATGGGTACACAGAGCCTCGTACTTTTCCTAGCAGATCTGGCACCTCCGTGTCACTTTTCAAGAAACGTTGAACAATGAGGTTAAGCACATGGGCCAGGCATGGCATGTGTGTGAGCTCGCCTCAACACAGAGCAGCCACCAGGTTCCAGCCATTGTCACACACGACCATGCCTGGTTGTAAGTTCAGTGGTGTCAGCCACAGATCTGCCTGCTCTTTCAGAGCTGTCCACAACTCTTCATCATTGTGCGGTTTGTCACCTAATCATATTAGCTTCAGCACAGCCTGTTGCCGCTTGCCTGAGGCAGTGCTGCAGTGCTTCCAGCTTGTGACTGATGTGTTACTTTCGGAGATGGAGGCCGAAGAAGATGTAAAGGAGGAGGAGGTGCAGGAGCTGTAGACTGTGGCGGCAACCCAGATTGATGTAGGACCAGCAATACTCGGGGTTGGGAGGACATGCACCATCCCAAGGTCAGACTGTGTCTGGGCTCCCACTATGTTAACACAGTGTGCAGTTAGTGAGATGTACCGATGTACTGTCTCTGACCACAAGCACTTGTCTGTGGTTAGGTGGCTTTTCCAATAATGTGGAGGGCACAGGTAATGTTGTGGGACACGTGCCTGTGTAATGCCAGGATGGCACACCGGTACAAAAAGTCCCGCATGTTCGGGGCCTCGGGGTGATCCTCAACTCTGCCTTGTCTTTCAAGATACATATCCAAGCTCTTGCCTCCTCCTGCCCACTACAACTCAAAAACATTTCCAGGATCCGTACATTCCAAGAAACTGCAAAAATGTTTGCGCACGCCCTCATGATCTCCCACCTCCACTATTGCAACCTTCTACTCTCTGGCCTCCCGTCTAGCACTCTTGCACCACTCCAATCTATCCTAAAGTCTGATGCCCGAGTAATCCAACTATCCCTCTGTTATTCCCCAGCCTCTCCTCTCTGCCAGGCCCTTCACTGCCTTCCAATTGCCCAGAAGCTACAGTTCAAAACCCTAACTATAACAGACAAAGCCTTCCACAAGCTGTCTCCATACATTTGCAACATGGTCTCCCAATGTCTGACTGGTTCATGGCTTCCTCTACACTAACCCAGTGTGCCGTCAGCGAGATGTACCATTCCTGCCCACATGCACTTGTCCAAGTGTCCGTGTTTAGGTGCACTTTCCCTGTAACAGCATTGTAGAGGGCCCGGGTAATGTTGTGGGATATGTGCTTGCTTGTGTAATGTCGTGACAGCAGACCCAGAAAAATTGTGGCAGCTGGGTAACAAGTACCTTGTGATGGTCAACACCATCAGGTTGTGGAAAGCTTCCATCTCCCACAGGCCTAAAATGCAGCATTTTGAGCGCAAGCAGATGGGAAATGTGTGAGTTTTGTACTGTGGCATTGGCTGCTTATTTCCGCTTGCGTTCCAAAGACTGGGGTATGGACAACTGAACGCTGCGCTGGACAAGGACGTGGACGTGATTGTTGATGGTGCTAGTTGAGTTTGTGTGCAACTGCAGATGCAAGGCATGAGGCATCTTTGCATGCACCATGGACAGGGGATTGGCTTGCACGCACAACATCGGAAGAAGCAGTGGTATCACCCGCAGACACTGTTCATGGAGCCTTGTGTTCAGCCAACAAAGTTGGGTGCTTTGCTGCCATGTGCCTGATCATGCTTGTTTGTTTGTGGTGGTTTGGATGGGAGTTTTGCTACCCCTGCTCATGTGGGCATGGCCATTGGTGCAAATGGCCTTTTGGGGGTTATCGGCAGATTCTTTAAAAACAACCAGGGTGTTATGGGGACATTCAGTGTCTCCCTCTCCCACACCACCTCCTCACCTCGACCACGGTCTTTTGGTGTTCCCCAAGGCTCAGTTCTAGGACCCCTACTCTTCTCCATCTACACCTTCGGCCTGGGACAGCTGATGTAATCGCACGGTTTGCAATATCATCAGTACGCCGATGACATACAGATCTACCTATCTGTACCTGACATTACCTCCTTATTGACCAAAATCACACGTCTTGCCGCTATTTTATCCTTCTTTTATGCTCGCTTTCAAAAAGTGGACATGGACAAAACAGAATTCATCATCTTTCAACCATCTCACGCTAAGTAGACATGAGAGCTGTGTATGCATCATTCGGTACCACTTTAGTAAGAGGTAAAGTTTGCACAAGAGAAAATGATTTTCAAGTCATTCACGGCCTTTTTTGCACATTTTTTGCAGCTGTGATCTTCATCTTCTTGTTGTTGATGTGGTAAATTTCAAAGTCGTCATCAATACCATCATCGTCCATATCTTGTAAAGAGGAAATCGGGTGCTTCCCAGGGTCGTGGTTATGTACATTTAATGGCTTTCCTTTAATAGTGTTCATTACACTAGAACAAATAATTTTTGACTGTGACATTTGGATATTATTGGTAATATGTATGGATGAAGATGAAGAAGCTTGTGCCATGGGTGTGTTTATAGTTACGGACAGTGCACTCCTCTTTTTTTCAATCAAATAATTTTTATTAAAGCATATGACATGCAGTAACACAGTCTGACACATTTTCCAGACAGGTACCACTAATACAAAACCTATTAATACATTTTAATTTTATGAAAACAGGACCCTTACCCTATAACCAACCCTCCCTCCCCCCTGTCCCTTACCCATTATCCAATACAACCAACTGACAACATCACCTCTTATAAATTGTCCAACAGTACATGTAAAAGTCCCTCCAGAAGCAACTAAATGACCCCCATTCTACTCTGCAATAACTCAGCAAACACCATGCCTGGGTAATCCATCCATCCGCCCCACACATTTTAAAATTTTCATTCTGACCTCTCTTGATGTAGATATTCCTTTCCATAAGTACAATAAAATTAATTTTATTAATAAATTCCTTTTTCCCTGGCGGTTTTTCATCCAGCCAGTGCATCGCAATAAGCTTTCTCGCAGCATACAACAATCTTGCAATAATCAACCTTCCACATTCATCCGTAGCAATATCATCCATACAACCCAGAAGGCAAGTCAGCGGGTTACGCACCACATTTACCTCTGTCACCTCTTGAATCAAGTTAAGCACCTTCACCCAAAAGGGTTGGAGGCGAGCGCACAACAACATCATATGTATCAAATCTGCATCCTCCTCACCGTACCTAGGGCAAGGTAATGAACCCCCTTGTACTCCTCGAGTACAACAAGCTATCAGACTGCAGAATCACGAGCGACCCCTCCTTTTGACAATTTAGGGCGTGTCTCAACTGCAAATATTGAAGGAACATCTTCTGGGACAAAGGAAACTCAGTCCTAAGTGTCTCTAATGTTTTAATAACATCCCCATCAAGCAACTGAGACACGAACCAAATGCCAGTGGCCTCCACTCACAGATTCCCCCGCAATCTCATGAGCTCTGCCAACCTAGGATCAAACCAAATCAGCGCATATCTTGTAAATTCCATTACTCCCCTCCAATACTTAATTTTCTGCCAGACGTTCCCCATCATAGCTATTGTTGGGAATAGTTTGGGGTTAATTCTGAATCTGCCTGCTTCCAGACTGGCTAACAATGGGCCTTTCCTTACCGTGTGTCCAATGATTATCCACGCTGAAGCACTCTGTTCCGGTTCTCCCCAACCTACCATATGCTGGCATTGAGATGCTATATAGTAAATCCATGGATTGGGGACTGCCAGACCACCCTCATCCTTTGCCCTTTGCAGATATTCCAATTTGATGCGTGCCAGGCCACCCTTCCAAATTAAGTCCCTAAATAGAGTAATGATCTTATAAAATTTACTCTGAGGCAGCCACACTGGAGCATTATGCAATATGTAGAGGAGCTGAGGCATAAGTATCATTTTGATCAAATTTACTCTTCCTGCAACCGACATAAATAGCTTCTTCCAGGCCCCAATCTTCTGCTGGAACTTCCCAAGCAAAGGAGTCAGGTTGAGCCGCACATAGTCCTCTATTTTGCCCGAAACCACGATGCCCAGATACTCATGTACCACCCTTAAGGGAACCCAGGGTCTAGTATCAGAGTAGCCGTCGCGTCCATGGGCGACAACACAGACTTATTCCAATTAATAGATAATCCGGAAAGAGCTCCAAATTTTTTAATGCTGTTCATAACAGCCCCCAAAGACTCCTGCGCCTCTTCCAAGAACAGTAACATGTCGTCCGCGTACAGGGCAATCTTTTCTTCATAGTTTCTGTATCTAAATCCCTTTATGTCCCTATCCCTCCATATCGCCGCCGCCAAGGGCTCAACAGCAATTGCAAACAAGAGAGAAGACAAGGGGCAATCCTGCCGCGATCCCCTATATAAAGGGAAATCCCCCGACAAGAGCCCATTTACTCGTATCCTGGCTCTTGGAGACGCATATAACAATTGCGCCCAACTTATAAATCTCTTGCCAAAACCCAGAGCCTTCATAACCGCCCACAAATACCACCATTCCACACTATCAAAAGCCTTACCGGCATCTAAAGACACCACAACCCTCTGTCTCATATTGTCCGACTTTACCTACATATTCAGAAACAATCGTCTAAGATTACATGCTGTAGAACTATTGGGCATAAAACCGGACTGGTTCCAGTGTATTAGTGTCGTTATCACCTTGTTAAGACAATTACTTAACCATCTATGGTTAATAATGAGATTGGGCGATAAGAAGCTGGATTCGTCGGATCCTTATCCTGTTTTGGCAACACTATAATTATTGCCTCACGCATGGACTGCGGCAACTCCCCCTCCACCAGACCAGCAGCATACACCTCCAACAAAGCGGGAAGCAATACCTCTTTATACTTTATATACACCTCCCCTGGGATACCATCGACCCCTGGGGCTTTATCATTGGGCATAGAGGCCAGTGTGGCATCAAGCTCCTCCAAATTAAACGGCTCTTCAAGAAGTCCCTGATCAACCGTAGAAAGTCTAGGAAGCTGAACCTCTGCCAGAAAAGCATCCACCTCCTCCATCATTGGTTGTACCTGCGATTTAGAAAGATCCGAATAATACTCCTTCATCACCTCCAAAATTGCCCCACAACCAGTATGCTCCGACCTATCCTTTCCCTTCAAAGCAACTATATGTGTGGAGTCTCTCTGTGCCGCCACTATTCTAGAAAGGAGATGACCCGCTTAGTCCCCCTCCTCGTGCACTCCTCTTTAAACTTAGTTTTTCACAAGCATCCATCAGTTTGTTTGGTTTTCCTCCAACACTGATCTGCTTTCTGTAATTCAGCATCTCATGAACATTTTGCACTTTGCCCTTTAGACAGACACGTGCGTCTTTGATTTGGCAACATATTTTTGACAGGCATTTTTTAGGCCCAGTCAAACATGCGCATCTGTTACACCGATCTTCTGACGGGCATGAAGCACATTCTGGTAATTGGTGGTGGCTAAACGACTAATCATTGTAGGCTTTATCCTGGATCTCATACCTCCCATAGCCACCGCTGTTATTAATCATGTACATTCCCATTCCTGTTATCACCATGCCTCTTTTCCTGATCACATCATCCAACGATTCGTCTGCCATATTTTTACTAAAAACCTGCACCTCCCCAGCAGCAACTGTGTAGGAAACCACTTTACAGTTTTGCAAGTTGTTTATGATGCCCGTAAACAATTTTTTTTTAAAAATTGCCCCCCCATGGGAAAATGTTTGTCAGCCCATGCATGTAATGTAATGTATGGGCATTACAAGTGTAGGAGACACAATCCTTTACATTGGGCCTAGGTTTTAATGAGGCCTTCAGCAATGTCTCCTCATTTTCCACTACTAGATCTCCAGGGTTCACATAATCCGTGCTGCTACAGAAAGTCAATTTTTGGGAAAGGGTGTCTAGAATCCACATAAGCAAATGCTTGTCAGGCCAGGCACTCCATTACAAGTCTAAGAGACCCACACCCCTACATTGGGCCTACTTCTTAACTCTGTCTCCTGCAATGTGTCCTTTCACTGACACTCGATGACCAGGGTGAACGTGCTCTGTACAGTGAATGTTTGGCACGGGGGCTGTGACGGCACTATTTAAAAAAAAAAAAAAAAGAGGACCCCACTTTGGTGAATTGGGCATGACATTACATTGGGCCTACTTCTTAACTCTGTCTCCTGCAATGTGTCCTTTAACTGACACTCGATGACAAGGGTGAATGTGCTCTGTATGGTGAATTTTGGGCAAGGGGGCTGCGATGGCACTAATCTATTTTTAAAAAAGGTACCACCATTTCACCATTGGGAATTGATTAGCAGCTTGTGCACTGCATTACAAGTCTCAGAGACCCACACCACTACATTGTGCTTACTTCTTAACTCTGTCTCCCGCAATGTCTCTTCTTTAACTTCCACTAGATCACCAGGGTGAATGTGCTTTGTACTGTTATAGGCTGGTGAAGTTTGGGCAAGGGGGGCTGTGATGGCAATAGTATACAGTATTTTTTAAAAAAGGTACCCCCCATTGGTGAAACCACATCCTTGCTGGCAAAGACTTCATAACATTTGTGCACCTTAAAGAGCTAACTTAAAAAGCTCCTTTTTGTGTTGCCTGGTTGCTCACATTGGATACAATACACTTCATATACATTTGATAAAGCAATGCAGTTAGTTTGGCTAAGTAGTTCATTAAAAATATTTCTTTGTCCACTATATTACTTTCTCTCCTTGAGAGCCATAACTTTGGCTGCTTCAAGTGTACACATGGCGAATATACCAATGGCGATTTGGAATCCAGATTAAAATACTGTATACCGAATGCATTCAGACAATCACATAGCTGCATTTCTTGTAAAACATTTACAGATGTGACAGACAATGCTCATAGTGACACAATCTTGAGAAATGTTTGTTTATTCACTTCACTAACAGTTCTAAACCTCTATATGTTTGCAATTTGTCATTGTAAAACATGAAGGTTTACTGAAACTATGCCTGTGGTGGTTTGATCTAAATCCTTGTGGCTTTTATTTTCTAGGGGTTTATAGCCCCTCGTCTGATGACTCCATGATATCTCAGTTACATCCAACCTTGAAAAGTGGCCAGTTGAAGGTCTGGGTGAAACTAGAGTTATTACATAGTGTAAATCACTATATAAGACCAGAAAAACATGAATAAGACAGATGCCAAAACTGGGGTACCTGTACATGTACAGTGTGCTGATACCTGTATAATTGGGGACGCCCATGCAGTGTAGGTAATCTCCCAGGGGTTCTCTGTCTTGGTGTTGCTTCTCTGATATTCCAGACGGATGATGTTTAAAAGCCTCTTGGTGATGATTTAAGTATACTGTATGTAGTTAATCTTCATATATGCGTAATCACTATATGTATTTAATCCATATATGTATTTATTAACCTTTGTATGTTAACATATACAAAAGTGTATGCACTCACTCTACTTAATCATACTATTCCTTGACTTTTGTAGTTTTCAATAAAATTGCTTTGGATTGCAAGTATTAGCCTTATTTAAAGCTGTATCTGAACCTTAGTGCTAAAAACATGGCAAATAAAATTGCCAAATTCTTATGTAAATAATTCTGCAAAGAGGGAACCATCATACCATTAAAAATACTAGTGGATTTTCATGGGCCCATCAAAAATGTGGGTTCCAAGGCATAATGGGGTGCATATGACTATGCTGCAAAGCTGGCCTTGCTGCCAATGTGTAAAACAAGGGAGTACAGGAGTACAAAATGAATTATATGAAGTGTATTTTCCTGTGGCCATCCAGTACCTGGGTTCAAAGTCTTATCGTGGTGCATATGACTTGATAACAGGGCAGGCCTTGCATTCAATGCAACATTTTTTCAGGAAGCCTTCCTGTACCTCTCGTGAAACGGGTATTGGGGTGCATCATAATTCTTGGCAGCCCAGCCACTCACTGCATAGGCAATAACAGCATAGGAGACCCACTGTTTAATAATGGCCCTTTAAGAATATTAATGCCGCCTGATGCCCCTCTAAAAATAGGCTTTGTGACTTTAAGAGTCCCTAATTCTTAAGTGAAACAAGATGGGTCTGCTTATGTGTCACACACCACATGGCCAGCTAGGGTTGTTAAATGTTACAATGACATTTCCCAGTGAATGCATTTGTAGTGGTTCAAAGCAATGTTAAAGTTGAAAAATGCTTCAAAAACGCTGTGTCTGAACTAAGCCTAAGTGGGGGAGGAAATTTTTGGTCTGGAGTTAAATATTTGGCCTTACAGGCATATCATTAACCTGCGAAGGACGTACCTTTACATATTTCCCAGCAATTTCGTTTTAATGTGTTTTTTGTGGCACCGGGAAAAATGGCATGAATCTCGGGAAAAATTGATTAAAGCTGTGAACTAGAAGTCAGGAATGCTTCCAGGGGCGATCTCCATGATGTTCCTGTGTAATTTGAGCAGTGTTTCCATCATTTTCAGACGTTTTTAAACCTTAAAAGGACCCCCGGGGGGATCGCGGTAAAAATACTCGGGTCTCCCATAGACTTACATTGGGCTCGTTGTTCTGGCTGAGTACCCAAGTATTCCAATCTGCTCGACCCAAGCAACGAGCACCCGAGCATTTTAGTGCTCGCTCATTACTAATATTTATGCCTTGTGTTATGATCCTTAGTGGTTGAGGATCACAAATTACTCCAGCTAAGTAACAAACATAGGACAAGCTCTAGGGAGGTGGCAAACTGGACTGACCGCAAATCTGAACCTATCCAAACACACTAGAAGTAGCCGGTGAACGTGCCTAAAAATCCTAGACGTCTCAAGCCAGCCTGAGGAACTAACTACCCCTAGAGAGAAAGAAAGACCTCTCTTGCCTCCAGAGAAATAATCCCCAAAGATATAGAAGCCCCCAACAAATAATAACGGTGAGGTAAGAGGAAGGCACATACACAGGGGTGAAAGCAGATTAAGCAAATGAGGCCCACTAATACTAGATAGCAGAAAATAGAAAAGGGAATCTATGCGGTCAGTAAAAAACCCTTACAAAATATCCACTCTGAGATTTCAAGAACCCCCGCACCAACTAACGGTGTGGGGGGAGAAACTCAGTCCCCTAGAGCAACCAGCAAGCGAGGAAATCACATTTTAGCAAACTGGACAAGAAACATGATGAATGCTGATAATCAAAAAATGAACAAACAAAAACATAGCTTGTCTTGGAGAGACTGGGAGCAAGGTAGTCACAAGGAATCTGAAGAGCACTGAATACATTGATAGCAGGCAAGGAACTGAGTATCCAGGTGAGCTAAATAGGAAACCAGCCAAGGATAACGAACCAGCTGATGCTGCCAACCTGCAGAAAGACAACACTACACAGTACCGCTTGTGACCACTAGAGGGAGCCCAAAAATAGAGTTCACAACAGTACCCCCCCTTGAGGAGGGGTAACCGAACCCTCATCAAGACCCCCAGGGCGATCAGGATGAGCCGCGTGGAAGGCACGAACCAAATCGGCCGCATGAACATCAGAGGCGACAACCCAGGAATTATCTTCCTGACCATAGCCCTTCCACTTAACCAAATACTGAAGCCTCCGTCTAGAGATACGAGAATCCAAAATCTTCTCCACCACGTACTCCAATTCGCCCTCGACCAGCACCGGAGCAGGAGGCTCAACAGAAGGAACCACAGGTACCACATACCTCCGCAACAAAGACCTATGGAACACATTATGAATGGCAAATGATGCTGGGAGATCCAAACGAAAAGACATCGGGTTAAGGATTTCCAAGATCTTATAAGGACCGATGAAGCGAGGCTTGAATTTAGGAGAGGAGACCTTCATAGGAACATACCGAGAAGACAGCCACACCAAATCCCCAACACAAAGTCGGGGACCCACACCGCGGCGGCGGTTGGCAAAGCGCTGAGCCCTCTCCTGTGACAACCTAAAATTGTCCACCACATGGTTCCAAATCTGCTGCAACCTATCCACCACAGAATCCACCCCAGGACAGTCAGAAGGCTCAACCTGACCCGAGGAAAAACGAAGATGGAAACCAGAATTGCAGAAAAAAGGCGAAACCAAAGTAGCAGAACTAGCCCGATTATTAAGGGCAAACTCGGCCAATGGCAAAAAAGTCACCCAATCATCCTGATCAGCAGAAACAAAACATCTCAAATAAGTTTCCAATGTCTGATTAGTTCGCTCGGTTTGGCCATTAGTCTGAGGATGGAAGGCCGACGAAAAAGACAAATCAATGCCCATCTTAGCACAAAAAGTCCGCCAAAACCTGGACACAAACTGGGATCCTCTATCAGACACAATATTTTCAGGAATGCCGTGCAAGCGAACCACATTCTGAAAAAATAGAGGAACCAAATCGGAGGAAGAAGGCAACTTAGGCAAGGGCACCAAATGGACCATCTTGGAAAAACGATCACACACCACCCAGATGACAGACATTTTCTGAGATACTGGAAGATCCGAAATAAAATCCATGGAAATGTGCGTCCAAGGCCTCTTCGGAACAGGCAAAGGCAAAAGCAAACCGCTGGCACGAGAACAGCAAGGCTTAGCCCGAGCACAAATCCCACAAGACTGCACAAAGGAACGCACATCCCGCGACAAGGAAGGCCACCAGAAGGACCTAGCCACCAAATCTCTGGTACCAAAAATCCCAGAATGACCCGCCAACACCGAAGAATGGACCTCGGAAATAACTCTGCTGGTCCATCTATCCGGGACAAACAGTCTCTCCGGTGGACAACGGTCAGGTCTATCCGCCTGAAATTTCTGCAGCACTCGTCGCAAATCTGGGGAAATGGCAGACAAAATCACTCCCTCTCTGAGAATACCAGCCAGCTCAGAAACTCCCGGAGAGTCAGGCACAAAACTCCTAGAAAGTGCATCAGCTTTCACGTTCTTCGAACCAGGCAGATATGAGACCACGAAGTTGAAATGGGAGAAAAACAACGACCAACGAGCCTGTCTAGGATTCAGGCGCTTGGCAGATTCAAGATAAATCAGATTTTTGTGATCAGTCAAGACCACCACACGATGTTTAGCTCCTTCGAGCCAATGTCGCCACTCCTCAAATGCCCACTTCATAGCCAACAACTCCCGATTACCAACATCATAATTCCGCTCGGCAGGCGAAAACTTTCTTGAAAAGAAAGCACATGGCTTCATCACAGAGCCATCAGAGCTTCTCTGCGACAAAACAGCCCCTGCTCCAATCTCAGAAGCATCAACCTCGACCTGGAAGGGGAGAGAGACATCTGGCTGACATAAGACTGGAGCTGAAGAAAACCGGTGCTTCAGCTCCCGAAAGGCCTCCACGGCCGCAGGAGACCAATTAGTCACATCAGAACCCTTCTTGGTCAAATCCGTCAAAGGTTTAACCACGCTAGAAAAATTAGCGATGAAACGACGGTAAAAATTAGCAAAACCCAAGAACTTCTGAAGACTCTTAACAGACGTGGGCTGAGTCCAGTCATGAATAGCCTGGACCTTGACTGGGTCCATCTCCACAGTAGAAGGAGAAAAAATAAAACCCAAAAAGGAGACCTTCTGTACTCCGAAGAGACATTTTGAGCCCTTCACAAATAAAGCATTAGCACGCAAGACCTGAAACACCATCCTGACCTGCTTCACATGGGACTCCCAATCATCAGAAAAGACCAAAATGTCATCCAGATAAACAATCATAAATTTATCCAGATATTCTCGGAAGATGTCATGCATGAAGGACTGAAACACAGAAGAAGCATTAGAAAGTCCAAAAGGCATCACCAAGTACTCAAAATGGCCTTCGGGCGTATTAAATGCTGTTTTCCATTCATCTCCCTGCTTAATGCGCACAAGGTTATACGCACCACGGAGATCTATCTTGGTGAACCAACTGGCACCCTTAATCCGAGCAAACAAATCAGACAATAGTGGCAAAGGATACTGAAATTTGACTGTGATCCTATTCAGAAGACGATAATCTATACAAGGTCTCAAAGAACCGTCCTTCTTGGCCACAAAAAAGAATCCTGCACCAAGAGGGGAAGAGGATGGGCGAATATGTCCCTTCTCCAAAGACTCCTTTATATAACTCCGCATCGCAGCATGCTCTGGTATAGACAAATTAAAAAGTCGTCCCTTAGGAAATTTACTACCAGGAATTAAATTTATAGCACAGTCACAATCCCTATGAGGGGGCAGGGCACTGGACCTGGGCTCATCAAATACATCCTGGTAGTCAGACAAAAACTCAGGGACCTCAGAAGGAGTGGAAGAAGCAATAGACACCAACGGAGTATCGCCATGAATTCCCTGACAACCCCAACTTGACACAGACATAGCTTTCCAATCTAAAACTGGATTATGAGCCTGCAGCCATGGCAGACCCAAAACGACAACATCATGCAAATTATACAAAAATAGAAAGTGAATCACCTCCTGATGTACGGGAGTCATGCACATGGTCATTTGCGTCCAATACTGAGGCTTATTCTCAGCCAATGGCGTAGCATCAATTCCCCTCAGAGGAATAGGAAATTCCAAAGGCTCCAGGACAAAACCACAGCGCCTGGCAAACGACAAATCCATCAGATTCAGGGCAGCACCCGAATCCACAAAAGCCATAACCGAGTAGGACGACAAAGAACAAATCAAAGTAACAGACAAAATAAATTTAGGTTGTATAGTACCAATGGTGACAGGTTTAGCGAATTTTTTAAAGCGTTTAGAGCATGCTGAGATAACATGAGTAGAATCACCACAGTAAAAGCACAACCCATTTTGACGTCTATGACTTTGACGCTCAATTCTGGTCAGAGTTCTGTCACATTGCATAGATTCAGGTCTCTGTTCAGAAAATACCGCCAAAGGATGAGCAGATTTGCGCTCCCGCAAACGCCGATAAACCTGAATGGCTAAAGCCATAGAATCACTCAGACTTGAAGGGGTGGGAAACCCCACCATAACATTCTTAACGGCCTCAGAAAGACCTTCTCTGAAATTTGCAGCCAGGGCACACTCATTCCATTGAGTAAGCACCGACCATTTCCGAAATTTTTGACAATACACCTCTGCTTCATCCTGACCTTGAGAGATAGCCAGCAAAGCTTTTTCTGCCTGATTCTCAAGATTAGGCTCCTCATAAAGCAGTCCAAGAGCCAGAAAAAATGCATCTACATTAAGCAATGCAGGATCTCCTGGCGCCAGAGAGAAAGCCCAATCCTGAGGGTCGCCACGTAACAAGGAGATAACAATTTTAACTTGCTGAGCGGAATCACCAGAGGAACGAGGTCTCAGAGATAGAAATAACTTACAATTATTCTTAAAATTTAGAAACCTAGATCTATCTCCAGAAAACAACTCTGGAATGGGTATCTTTGGTTCTGACATAGGGCTATGAATAACAAAATCCTGAATACTTTGCACCCGTGCAGTAAGATGATCCACACTAGAAGTCAGAGTCTGAACATTCATGTCTGCAGCTGAGCTCAAAACCACCCAGAGTTCAAGGGGATGAAAGAAGCTAAACAGACTGCAGCAAAGGAAAAGCGGGAGGAAAAAAAAAAAATGTACTCAGGTCTTCTTTTTATCCCACTTCGGCGATGCATTAAACACTTTGCGGCCTGCTATACTGGTATGATCCTTAGTGGTTGAGGATCACAAATTACTCCAGCTAAGTAACAAACATAGGACAAGCTCTAGGGAGGTGGCAAACTGGACTGACCGCAAATCGGAACCTATCCAAACACACTAGAAGTAGCCGGTGAACGTGCCTAAAAATCCTAGACGTCTCAAGCCAGCCTGAGGAACTAACTACCCCTAGAGAGAAAGAAAGACCTCTCTTGCCTCCAGAGAAATAATCCCCAAAGATATAGAAGCCCCCAACAAATAATAACGGTGAGGTAAGAGGAAGGCACATACACAGGGGTGAAAGCAGATTAAGCAAATGAGGCCCACTAATACTAGATAGCAGAAAATAGAAAAGGGAATTTATGCAGTCAGTAAAAAACCCTTACAAAATATCCACTCTGAGATTTCAAGAACGCCCGCACCAACTAACGGTGTGGGGGGAGAAACTCAGTCCCCTAGAGCAACCAGCAAGCGAGGAAATCACATTTTAGCAAACTGGACAAGAAACATGATGAATGCTGATAATCAAAAAATGAACAAACAAAAACTTAGCTTGTCTTGGAGAGACTGGGAGCAAGGTAGTCACAAGGAATCTGAAGAGCACTGAATACATTGATAGCAGGCAAGGAACTGAGTATCCAGGTGAGCTAAATAGGAAACCAGCCAAGGATAACGAACCAGCTGATGCTGCCAACCTGCAGAAAGACAACACTACACAGTACCGCTTGTGACCACTAGAGGGAGCCCAAAAATAGAGTTCACAACAGCCTTGTAGATGAAGGTCAGAATGTGCTCCAGTGGATGGCAAGCTCTGCATCAAGTGACCTCTCCTCCTCTTCCTCCACCTTAACATCACATACAGTACAATCCTCATAAGTGAGACCCCAAATACCCCTGTTTCCCCGCATGTCACAACTCTCCAACTGCCCAACTGACTGTGAGGAACCACAGATGGGAAAGTCTTCAGAGCTGTTTGCACATTCTATTCCAGGGGCATCACAGTTCTGCGCCAAAGTTTCAGAGACTCAAGAGGAGGAAAGCATTCGCACTGACAGGCATAATTTTTTGCAGAGGGATCCGGGGCAGGACAAAGAAGGTTCCATAATCCAGACCCTCATTACCAGACATTAACCCCCCCAGGAGTGTAGGTGATCCTGATGTGACTCAGATAGCTGAAGCGCATGTGGATTATATTCTGCTTTCAGGGCAGGAAATGGAGGATGCAGACTGTCAGGGCGAGGAATAGTAGAACAGACAGGATGATGATTAGGTTGTCGTTCCCACTTGGTGTGAACCCAGAGGCACGCAGCTGAGTATCTCATCAGAGGAAGTGGAGGAGGAGGAAGTCGAGTAGGTCACTTTGCCTCTTCCCACACAGACTGGGAGTGATGCAACCAGGACAAGCACTGCATCCTCAGTCACAACTCCGGCTGTGGCAAGCAGCGGCCGTGGTTCTGAAGTTCGCAGGGGCAGCAAAGGTTGGCTAGTCTGGCCCTTTTTTGAAACCACAATTGATGACTTAACTCACAATATCTGCCAACTTTGTATAAAACTACTGAGTAGAGGTTAAAAATCCAATAATTTGCCTATTACATGCATGAACTGAAATATGCGCGATCAACATGTCTGGGAATTTCACTGCCCTAAAATGCGAACTGGTGGGCTTCGCCAACCACTGGCTGGCCCATTAACCACATCTGCTGCTTTTTTCTCCTCCGTCAATGTGGCAAGTGTTCTCGCACAGTTCTCTGTCCACAGAACCTCCACTTGATTATCTGCCACAGTTGTGGTGAGTGAGAGCCTGTCAGCTGTTACAGAAGTGGACATGCCTGCTGTTTTTGACTGATCTCAGAAAACCGAGCACATCACATCTTTCTCAATCAATCATAACAGTGTCGGACTGGGGTGCCAAGGGCCCACCAGTAACATTGACTTTGGAGGGGCCCACTTTTCACCTGCATGCAAATATTACATTACCCGTGGTTAAAAATTTACCTATATCTCTCTATGTAATAATAAACTGGGTAGTTGGGTTAATGAATGATGAGATGCTGCTTCTTTCTGTACAGAGTAAATCAAGTGAATTATGCCAAGTACTGCCCATATAGTGAGGTTGGGGACCTACACTCACCGGCCACTTTATTAGGTACACCATGCTAGTAACGGGTTGGACCCCCTTTTGCCTTCAGAACTGCCTCAATTCTTCGTGGCATAGATTCAACAAGGTGCTGGAAGCATTCCTCAGAGATTTTGGTCCATATTGACATGATGGCATCACACAGTTGCCGCAGATTTGTCGGCTGCACATCCCAAAGATGCTCCATACAAGGCAGGATGGATCCATGCTTTCATGTTGTTTACGCCAAATTCTGACCCTACCATCCGAATGTCGCAGCAGAAATCGAGACTCATCAGACCAAGCAACGTTTTTCCAATCTTCTACTGTCCAATTTCGATGAGCTTGTACAAATTGTAGCCTCAGTTTCCTGTTCTTAGCTGAAAGGAGTGGTACCCGGTGTGGTCTTCTGCTGCTGTAGCCCATCTGCCTCAAAGTTCGACGCACTGTGCGTTCAGAGATGCTCTTAGGCCTACCTTGGTTGTAACGGGTGGCGATTTGAGTCACTGTTGCCTTTCTATCAGCTCGAACCAGTCTGCCCATTCTCCTCTGACCTCTGGCATCAACAAGGCATTTCCGCCCACAGAACTGCCGCTCACTGGATTTTTTTTCTTTTTCGGACCATTCTCTGTAAACCCTAGAGATGGTTGTGCGTGAAAATCCCAGTAGTTTCTGAAATACTCAGACCAGCCCTTCTGGCACCAACAACCATGCCACGTTCAAAGGCACTCAAATCACCTTTCTTCCCCATACTGATGCTCGGTTTGAACTGCAGGAGATTGTCTTGACCATGTCTACATGCCTAAATGCACTGAGTTGCCGCCATGTGATTGGCTGATTAGAAATTAAGTGTTAACAAGAAGTTGGACAGGTGTACCTAATAAAGTGGCCGGTGAGTGTATATCAGCGCAGGGGCCCACCGGGGGATTCCCCTATTACACTTTGGGCCAGTCCAAGCCTGGACCATAACATCCGCGCCTGCACCTCACTCACAGTCCATCAGTTTGTCAAGTTCACCCTAGTCCACCCTCTGTCAGCACAGAAGCTTGCCATCCTTTGTGCAGTTGTGGTCACATAAAAGATTGTTTCCTCCTACACATGGTAAAACTAAGAGCTTCTACTTCACCATCTTCAATCTACTAATAATAATAACCTTTACTTATATAGCGCAAACAAATTCCCCAGAGCTTTACAAGTCAGCATTTCATATAAAACAGTCATAAGTTACAAAGTTAATGATAATCAAACAAAGCAAAAATAACGATGACCCTGCTCTTCAGAGCTTACAATCTACAATGAAATGGGAGTGACACAAACTACAGGTGCTTTTGTATAATGATGGTCCTGCCATCTTGACGAAATGAGGGGTAGATAAAGGCTGCATGAGGCCTTTGGGTACGGTCGAGTTTGATGGCGAATTATGTTCAGACAAGTGGAGAATAGGCGATATATAAAAAGGACTTTGATCAGGGAATGTGATAGGCCACCCTAAACAGATGTGTTTTTAGGGGCGACTAAAAATGTGTAAGTTGTGGTTAGCCATAATTTCATGGGGAAGAAAAGGTTAGAGGTGAGTTATCTAGGTAGCAGATTGAACACAGCCGGACAAAGACCAGATCAGGGGTGTTACCATCTTTGTGTGTCTCAGAGGTTGAAAGTTGTGAGTAGTGTTGAGCGATACCGTCCGATACTTGAAAGTATCGGTATCGGATAGTATCGGCCGATACCCGAAAAGTATCGGATATCGCCGATACCGATACCCGATACCAATACAAGTCAATGGGACACCAAGTATCGGAAGGTATCCTGATGGTTCCCAGGGTCTGAAGGAGAGGAAACTCTCCTTCAGGCCCTGGGATCCATATTACTGTGTAAAATAAAGAATTAAAATAAAAAATATTGATATACTCACCTCTCCGGAGGCCCCTGGACATCACCGCTGGTAACCGGCAGCCTGCTTTGCTTAAAATGAGCGCGTTCAGCACCTTCCATGACGTCACGGCTTCTGAATGGTCGCGTGCCGCTCATGTGACCGCCACGCGACCAATCACAAGCCGAGACATAATTCTCAGGTCCTAAATTCCTAGAATTCGGAATTTAGGACCTGAGAATTACGTCACGGCTTGTGATTGGTAGCGTGGCGGTCACATGAGCGGCACGCGACCAATCAGAAGCCGTGACGTCATGGAAGGTGCTGAACGCGCTCATTTTAAGCAAAGCAGGCTGCCGGTTACCAGCGGTGATGTCCAGGGGCCTCCGGAGAGGTGAGTATATCAATATTTTTATTTTAATTCTTTATTTTTTACATAGATATGGATCCCAGGGCCTGAAGGAGAGTTTCCTCTCCTTCAGACCCTGGGAACCATACACTGGGAACTTCCGATTCCGATTCCCGATACCACAAAAGTATCAGATCTCGGTATCGGAATTCCGATACCGCAAGTATCGGCCGATACCCGATACTTGTGGTATCGGAATGCTCAACACTAGTTGTGAGAGAACATGAGAAGTGGGTAGAGATAGAAGCTGGGATGCAGTTGGGGAGGTGGGGCTGTGGAAGTCTCCAAGGATAAGAGTTGGCAATTCTGAAGACATGAAGTGTGGCAGCAAGGCTGAAAAGTGGTCAAGATGTGGGCGGGTGAGCCTAGGGGATGGTATATAATCGCTAGTCTGAGGGAGAAGGGATGGAAGATCCTGATCTTGTGAACCTCAAAAGAAGAAAGGCATCCAATTGGCCTGTACTTATTTATTTGTTTAAAATCAGTATTGGTGGAGGCAGCGAGGAGTGTGTGGTTATTGTGGAGTTAGCAGTGATCATATGACTGTATATACACATATTCCATGTGTTGTAATCCAGAGGTGTATATGCTGTATTCTCACTATTAGTTTTCCGATAACTAATTATTGTGAACAGCCTGCAGTGTTTTTGGTTGATCATGTAATTGTCTGGATGATAGGTGCCAGTTAAGAGCTCTTCTCTCCAAAGATCACAAAGGGTGATTCTGCGTGACACCCGGTCTGTTATCTCTGTGATAATTGGGTGGCCAATCCAATCTGTTTGCCACGGAAATGCAGCCTTTCTTCCTTGTGGATACAGACAGTTTCCAAAAACTGATGGCCATCGCAGTGCCCCAGTAGTAGTTGCCATTACTTCTATAAGAAAGATGTGCCTGCGCCACACCATCATGTCACAGACAACATCACCCATTCTCTGAAAACAATTATGTGTGACAGGGTGCATTTCAACATTGACACCTGGACAAGCAAGCAGGGGCATTACATCTCGTTGACTGGGCACTGGGTGACTCTGGTGGCTGTGGAGGCAGGTGGGGAAGGGGCTGCTCCACAAGTCTTGGAATCCCCAAGGCTTGCAGGGCGCTTGGGGATGGAGAACTAAACCACTACACACCATAAGAAGGGGAACTAAACTACTAGACAACAGGGCTTGGAGAAATAAAGTACTAAACACCTAAAGTTGAATAACTAAACCACTATACACCAGAAGATGGAGAGGTAAACTACTAGACAACAGGGTTTGGAGAAATGACCTACTAAAAAACTAAAGTTGGATAACTAAAACAATAGACACCAGAAGATGAAGATCTAAACTACTAGACAACAGGGGATGGAGAACTAACCTCTAAACACCTAGTTTTGGAGAACTAAACCACTACACACCAAGGAATCGTAAACTGAAACACTAGACACCAAGGTGTAACTAGACAGCAGGTCTTGGAATCCCCAAGGCTTGTGGGACAAACCTCTGTATGTACCCCTTCCACCACTGCTTCTGGCTCCTCCACCTCTAGAAAGTACTCCACCTGTGCCCTCAACCTCTCCTTTAATGAGACACATTTTCCAACAGTGTACAGAATATCCACCCTACCGTACTGTGCAGCCAGGGAAAACCGCAATCAGACAGTGTTTAAATTCATATGACTTGGAGAACGCAGTCACACAGCTCAAGCGTTGTATACAGCTATCCAGGCCAAGTTTGAGCAATACAATGGTTGTCTCCATTGAACTTGGAGTCAGTGACGGCGTGTGTGAAAACAGTGTGAACCTGGTGGTGGACCTATGCCGAGGCAACCTCACACACGTGCCTTGCATGACTCAAATCCTCAACCTGGTGGTGCAGCAATTTCAGCACCACTATCTCAGCCTGAATATGTTGCTGCAGAAAGCCCAGCCACTGTGTGCTCATTTTGGCCCTCTACACCATTTGTGCTCATTGACTTACATTACTACAGAGGTCTTTCGGGCTACCGGTTAACTGTTTGATATACACTGTGCCAACACTGTGGAATTACACTGTGCACATGTTGCAGCAGCGACGACCCCTTGTAAAGTATGACATTTTGTATTGTCTGTCCCAATGCAGTACAAACATGTAACAAATCATGCTTGCGGAGTTGGCATAGATGAAGTGCTAGGTGTCGAGTTCCCGTCGCTGCACAGCGGGAATCTTGAGCCACGTCTGCTGCGGTCTCCCATTCTTCTTCAGCCGCAGTGGAGCCTGCTCAGCGGAGACGTCGCTCCCAGCATCTGGCTCAGGCATATACTGTGTGCTTGGTTACTGCTGATCTTCCTGGCTCAGCCATTGTAACCAGCACTGTTCTGCGGCGAGCAGATGCTCCTGAGACTAAGTCCTGCTTTTCCGCTACTGAGCATGCCCAAGGGACGATCTCTCATTGGAGGTCGGGGGTCACATGCTCATGTCCTGAAGCAGTTCCTATTGGACCACTAGGAAGGTCCTGGAGAGCTTCCTCGGCCATGTGCTAGTATCAACCTATGTTCATGTGTGTATGAGCTTAGCTACCTCGTGGTCTGTGTCAGCATGTGCTCAGGGTCGGCTGTAAGCTGTTAGAATTCCGGCACCTCCGGAGAGGAGTTTGTGTGTATGAATTCAGAGCTGGCGTATAGCCACTAGAATTCCAGCACCTCCAAAGAGGAGTTGTTTGAGTGCTGTTGCTGACTGTACGACCACTGTATGCTACCTGCTCCGTTAGTGAGCTTTGATCCCCTGTGAGGTTAACAGGGCACAGCATCTTCTTTAATCCCGGTGACTCTGTGAAGTAACAGAGTTCGCTCCTGTACAGATTGGGTGACGGAACCCATGTCTATTCAGGCGTAGTGCCGCCATATAGTGCCGCCATTTACTAGCAGCAGGTTCCACTCCTGCACGGTGGACCCCGGGCTGCGAACGCATCTATTCTATCTCAATATTTACTTGGTGCATTCCACCAGCCCTAACAATATACTAGTGCCAGGATCTGGCTAGTAATGGCGGACAAACAGCGACTGCAGCGGTACATCCAGCAGCTGGAGGGCAGGTTGGCGGCTCTCGAGCGTACAACCTCAGCTGTGGATATTACCGCAGTAGCTGTTCAGGCTGCTAGCATGGCTGCAGCAAGTTTGTCCACTGCAACCCCTGTTCCGACCTTATCCCGCCTCCCGCTGCCAGATAAATACTCTGGTGATAGCAAGTCTTGTAGGGGATTCGTGAGCCAGTGCGCAATACATCTCAAGCTCCTGGCAGCATGTTTTCCCACAGAGTGGGCAAATATGGGATTCATTATATCCCTCCTGTCGGACAGGGCATTGGAGTGGGCTACGCCGCTGTGGGAGCACGACGATCATGTGGTGCAGAGTGCTCCGCTGTTTCTGAGCACTCTGAAACAGGTCTTTTTAGGACCTCGAGTCACCCATGATATGGCACTCCATCTGCTGGCATTGACTCAGGGCTCGTCCATGGTCAGCCATTTTGCCGTCCACTTCCGGACTTTAAGCATCTGAGCTGGAGTGGTTGGATAAAGCCCTCATCCCTGTATTTTAGAGGGGGCTGGCTGACCATGTGAAGGATGCTTTGGCCACCAGGGAGATTCCCGCCACACCAACAGATGTTCCCAGCGGTCAGGAAAATGTCAGCGTCTAGTGGTTGTAGGAGGAGGTACACTATACACGGCGACGTTTTCCTCCAAACTGTCCTTCAAGGGGACAATTACCATCGGCCCATCCACTGTTACGGTAGAGCTTTGTGTGGATTCTGGGGTGGAGGTGAATTTTATGTCCTCAGCCTTCGCCCAACGCCACGCAATACCCCTGGTGATGCACAGCCGTCATTCATACCCCCTTGGTGCCGTGCGCCGCCTCCTCAACGTTGTTTGAATCTGTCCCGAAGCCTGCGCTGTTATGTTATCCCTTGGGCATGCGCAGTTAGCGCTGCCCATCTTCTGACATCATTTGATGTCAGGCTGACTGCGCCTGTGCAGCCGCACAGTCTAAAGAAGGCGGAGGGAGATGAGTGAGAGGCGAAGATATGCACTGCGCATGCCCATGAATCCCAGCCCCGCAGTGTGAATAAATCAGAAGACACTGCGGGGCGGGATCTTGGGCAGCACTTGTGTGGGGGTACATTTTATATGTGTTTATTACAGCGTGTGCAAGGGGCATAACTAAAAGAGCCACCTTGTCCAAATGCAGCATTAGTGCTGAACAAGGTGGCTCTTTTGGTTACAAACGCCTGAGAGGGGGTGACATGTTCCCTTTAAGTCTTTACCCACTACCAATACATCATGTACTTGGACCTCATGGAAGTGGCCAACAAATGAGCGCCTTCTTGTTGCACTATCTGCAACATGATTGTTGTTCGTATTATTAGGATTAGAAGTAGTGCTGATTACTGGGTTGACACTTTGTTTGATCCGTGACACAAGAGTAAATTTAGCCAGATGCTTCACCCCCTCAAAAGGCATGCGTGCATGCTGGGTTTATCGATACATGCTAATACACATTCTTAAGAGTGATTTTTCACAAGACAGCATTAAGGAACACAGTGTGCATTGCAATTATATACTTCCAAACACGGTAACGTCGAGTTGCCAATGCAAAAACATTAGCAGCAGTAGTGTAAGTGGCAGAGGCAGCACAGCGGCTTAGTGGTTAGCACTGCAGCCCTGCATCATTGGGATCCTGGATTAAAACCCCACCAATTACAACATCTGCAAGGAGTTTGTATGTTCTCCCCATGTTTACTCTGGATTTCTCCTACACTTAAAAGATATACTGATAGGAAATTTAGATTGTTAGCCCCAATGGGGACATTTCTGAAAATGTCTGTGAAGTGCCGTGTAATTTATGGATCTATATCAGCGAGTAAAATAACTAAAAATTAATATAAGCAATTTCTGTAAGTCGTTTCACAATGGAGAAGATGGTGCAGGAGTATTTTGAGCTCAATATCCATGCCATCGGGGAGGGGGGGGGGGTTTGGATCCTTTGCAATTTGGTCTTCAAAAATGAAATAGTGGCCTGAGGTTGCCTGTCACGCCTTGGAGGTTTTGTCATGCCTGACAGTGTTCTCTCAGAACTTCTTGCAGATAAGCGCATCCGCCTGCCCCCTGAAAGTGTAGACGCCTAACTTTCATCAAGATTAAAGAGTCATGGATCTTCAATGACTTTTTTCATCCCAGTCGCAGACTGGGCAGACTAGGCAATGGTGTCATTTTTCGTGTGCTGCATGGATCTCACGTTATTGCAGTCTGTGAACTTTTGTCATGGCTTCTGTGCCTGCTGTTGCTACTGATGTTACAATTTTATGAAATACTAGCTGTACTACCCGGCTTCGCCCGGGTTAATGACTGCTGTTAGCAAAATAGAATGTGTTAACAAAAATTTATTCTGCACACAAAAACCACAAAACAAATAGATAGAAATGTAATTATTAAAAGGCAAAAACTAAGCAAATAGAAGCATTTCACAACATATATTAGCTTTGTTATACTGAGAATGTCTTTGTTGCCTATATTAACCAATCAGAGCTCAGGTTAATTAACTGTAGCAAAATAGAAGCTGAGCTGTGATTGGTTGCTATTGGCAGCCTGATAAATCCCCAGCCAACAGGAAGCCCTCCCCCCTGGCAGTATATATTAGCTCACACATACACATAATAGACAGGTCATGTGACTGACAGCTGCCGTATTTCCTATATGGTACATTTGTTGCTCTTGTAGTTTGCTTATTAATCAGATTTTTATTTTTGAAGGACAATACCAGACTTGTGTGTGTTTTAGGGCGAGTTTTATGTGTCAAGTTGTGTGTGTTGAGTTGCGTGTGGCGACATGCATGTAGCGACTTTTGTGAGATGAGTTTTGTGTGGCGACATGCGTGTAGCAACATTTTGTGTGTTGAGTTGCATGTGACAGGTTAGTGTAGCAAGTTGTGTGCAGCAAGATTTGTGCATGGCGAGTTTTGCGCGTGGCGAGTTTTATGTGTGGTGCATTTTGAGTATGTGCAAGTTTTGTGTGAGGCAACTTTTGCATGTGGTGCAACTTTTGTACATGTGGCAATTTTTCTGTGTGTGCAAGTTTTGCATGAGGTGAGTTTTCCATGAGGTGAGTTTTGCACGTGTGGCGAGTTTTGCGTGAGCCTAGTTTTGCATATGGCGAGTTTTGCATGTAGCGAGTTTTGAGTGGTGACTTTTGTGTTTCGACTTTTATGTGGCGAGGTTGGTGTGTGTGTGTGGTGAAATGTGTGCTGAGGGTGGTATATGTGTTCAAGCACGTGGTAGTGTGTGGCGCATTTTGTGTTTGTGTTCATATCCCCGTGTGTGGTGAGTATCCCATGTCGGGGCCCCACCTTAGCAACTGTACGGTATATACTCTTTGTCGCCATCGCTCTCATTCTTTAAGTCCTCATTGTTCACATCTGGCAGCTGTCAATTTTCCTCCAACACTTTTCCCTTCACTTTTTCCCCATTATGTAGATAGGAGCAAAATTGTTTGGTGAATTGGAATGCGCGGGGTTAAAATTTCACCTCACAACATAGCCTATGACGCTCTCGGGGTCCAGACGTGTGACTGTGCAAAATTTTGTGGCTGTAGCTGCGACGGTACAGATGCCAATCCCGGACATACACACATACATACATACACACATTCAGCTTTATATATTAGATATACCTGTATGTAATCTCCTGTATATAGTATATACCTGTGTGTCATCTCACCTATATATAGTATATATCTGTGTGTCATCTCCTGTATATAGTATATACCTGTATGTCATCTCCTCCTATACATAGCATATACCTGTGTCATCTCCTCCTGTATATACTATATACCTGTAGGTAATCTGCTCCTGTATATAGTATATACCTGTGTGTCATCTCCTCCTGTATATAGTATATACCTGTATGTCATCTCCTCCTGTATGTAGTATGTACCTGTATGTCATCTCCTCCTCTATATAGTATATACCTGTGTGTCATCTCTCCTGTATATAGTATATATCTGTGTGTCATCTCCTCCTGTATATAGTATATACCTGTGTGTCATCTCCCCTGTAAATAGTATATACCTGTGTGTCATCTCCTGTATATAGTATATAGCTGTATGCCATCTCCTCCTGTATTAGCCCTCGTTCACACGTTATTTGGTCAGTATTTTTACCTCAGTATTTGTAAGCTAAAATGGCAGCCTGATAAATCCCCAGCCAACAGTAAGCCCACCCCCTGGCAGTATATATTAGCTCACACATACACATAATAGACTGGTCATGTGACTGACAGCTGCCGGATTCCTATATGGTACATTTGTTGCTCTTGTAGTTTGTCTGCTTATTAATCAGATTTTTATTTTTGAAGGATACCAGACTTGTGTGTGTTTTAGGGCGAGTTTCGTGTGTCAAGTTGTGTGTGTTGAGTTGCGTGTGGCGACATGCATGTAGGGACTTTTGTGAGATGAGTTTTGTGTGGCGACATGCGTGTAGCAACTTTTTGTGTGTCGAGTTGCATGTGACAGGTTAGTGTAGCAAGTTGTGTGCAGCAAGTTTTGCGCATGGCGAGTTTTGCGCGTGGCGAGTTTTATGTGTGGTGCCTTTTGAGTATGTGCAAGTTTTGTGTGAGGCAACTTTTGCATGTGTTGCAACTTTTGTGCATGTGGCAATTTTTCTGCGTGTGGCAATTTTTCTGCGTGTGCAAGTTTTGCGTGTGGCGAGTTTTGCACGTGTGGCGAGTTTTGCATGTGGAGAGTTTTGCGCGTGGCGAGTTTTGAGCGGCGACTTTTGTGTTTCTACTTTTATGTGGCGAGGTTGGTGTATGTGTGGTGAAATGTGCACTGAGGGTGGTATATGTGTTCGAGCACGTGGTAGTGTGTGGCGCATTTTGTGTGTGTGTTCATATCCCCGTGGTGGTGTGATTATCCCATGTTGGGGCCCCACCTTAGCAACTGTACAGTATATACTCTTTGGTGCCATCGCTGTCATTCTTTAAGTCCCCCTTGTTCACATCTGGCAGCTGTTAATTTGCCTCCAACACTTTTCCTTTCATTTTTTCCCCATTATGTAGATAGGGGCAAAATTGTTTGGTGACTTGGAAAGCGCGGGGTTAAAATTTCACCTCACAATATAGCTTTGACGCTCTCAGGGTCCAGACGTGTGACTGTGCAAAATTTTGTGCCTGTAGCTGCGACGCCTCCAACACTTTTCCTTTCACTTTTTCCCCATTATGTAGATAGGGGCAAAATTGTTTGGTGAATTGGAAAGCGCGGGGTTAAAATTTCACCTCACAACATAGCCTATGACGCTCTCGGGGTCCAGACGTGTGACTGTGCAAAATTTTGTGGCTGTAGCTGCTACGGTTCAGATGCCAATCCCGGACATACATACATACATACATACATACATACACACACACACACATTCAGCTTTATATATTAGATGGAGACACCAAGTTGGTCTCCATCTGGTGGGCTGCCTATAGTGGAAGGTGTGTCAGAGCCTCATTATACTATTTCTACTTTGGGCAAATTGATAACGTCTATAAAGCGCTGTGGAATTAATGATGCTATACAAGAGTAAAATAAATAAATTAAATAAAATTGCTGCCACTTTAGTGGTGTCTGCCCCTAATTTTGTAAAATATTTGTGTTAATATGTGTCTTGCTTGAATTTGGCAGGGCTCTCAGACCACCAGTCCTACACCTGTCACACATCCACCTTTTACTGTGATCAATGTTTAAGCTACAAATGCTGCTTTAAGCTCTGTCCTAGGTTCTGTATCATGTTGAAATGTGGCCTGCTGGCTGGAGCACACATTTAGGACAAAGGCTTTATATACTGAAATGAAGCCTGCTTTCTGTAGCATGCTATTAGTCAAAACAATTTCGATTCAGAAATGTGGACTCCTGGCTGGAGAAAAGCTATGCGAGAAATAGCCTCAGCTGCATGCTATATGCCAGGTGGTGGCTAGGGTTAAGCGACTTTCATTTTTTTAAGATCGAGTCGGGTTTTGCGAAACCCGACTTTGTCCAAAGTCGAGTCGAGTGCAGTCGGCCGATTATCGCGAAAAGTCGGGGATCGACCGAAACACGAAACCCAATGCAAGTCAATGGGGAAGCATAGTCGGCAGTGAGTGGAGGCCAGGAAAACACCTACAGTGCCTATTTTAATGCCAAAAACATCCATTCTTGTTTCTGAAGCTTGTCAATCTTAATTAACTTTATAATAATAGTTGGGCATTGGAAATTGGGGGTCATTTGGCAAAAGTTGTGGGGGGTAGGGCTGGTTCAAGGTTTTAGTGGGCCCAGGAAACGTGGACTACGTCACGGCGGTGGAGCAGTGAGAGGTAAGTATGTCAAGTTTGCAAGTGCTGTGATCCTAAGCAAGCAGGGGGGGCCCACTCGTTGGCATTGGCACTGGCACAGGGCCCCTCAAAGTACAGCGGTGTGTTTGCACGGCGGGGGCGCCTCCCAAGAGCAGCGACACTTTTGCGTACTCTGAGGGGCCCTGTGCCAGTGACGTCGCCAACGAGTATGCCCCCCCACCTGATGAAGGAACCTGCACTTTCATCTGCACCTTCCTCTTTGTCCCTGTGTAAGGTGGTATAACATGCGGGAAGGGGAACCTTACTTTCAGCAGGGCCAGATTCTGGCAGTGTAGAGTGCAAGGGGAATGTAGTGGTCTAGGTCAATGTACCAGCAGACTCATCTAGCAGTGGCTGGGCAATGAGCAGGATGAGGAGGAAACACAGATATAGGGCCAAAGAATAAAGTAGGCTAAATGCAGTTCAAAATTGGTAACAGTACTAAACAGGCGGCATTGCTTTGTTCAGTGGAGTAGCAAACCCAGGAGCAGCAGACACTGTTTTAAGGGCCCAACCACACTAGTAGGCCAAATGCAGTTTAATATCTGCTACTATAGGCCAAAAGCCTAAAGACTTAAGCTCAGCTTTATACAGTGGAGGACAACACCAGGGAGTGGCACACACCGTTAGTAGGGCCCAACCAAAGTTGAAGGCCAAATGCAGTTTAGTATCTGATACTATAGGCCGAAAGCCTAAAGACTGAAGCTCAGCTTTATACAGTGGAGGACAACACCAGGGAGCGGCACACACCGTTAGTAGGCCCCAACCAAAGTTGAAGGCCAAATGCAGTTTAATATCTGATACTATAGGCCGAAAGCCTAAAGACTGAAGCTCAGCTTTATACAGTGGAGGACAACACCAGGGAGTGGCACACACCGTTAGTAGGCCCCAACCAAAGTTGAAGGCCAAATGCAGTTTAATATCTGATACTATAGGCCGAAAGCCTAAAGACTGAAGCTCAGCTTTATACAGTGGAGGACAACACCAGGGAGCGGCAGACACCGTTAGTAGGCCCTAACCACCAATATATTTAAAGAAAGCACTTAATGAGAGCCAGAAGGTTGAAGCTCAGATTTATACAGTGGAGGACAACACCATGGAGCGGCAGACACCGTTAGTAGGCCGTAACCACCAATTTTTTTTAAAAAAAGCACTTAATGAGAGCCAGAAGGTTGAAGCTCAGACAAGGCAACCTGGAGGAGAACACCAAGGAGGAGGAGAACACTCAGGAGGAGGACAACACCCAGGAGCGGCAGACACCGTTAGTAGGCCCTAACCACCAATTTATTTAAAGAAAGCACTTAATGAGAGCCAGAAGGTTGAAGCTCAGATTTATACAGTGGAGGACAACACCATGGAGCGGCAGACACCGTTAGTAGGCCCTAACCACCAATTTATTTAAAGAAAGCACTTAATGAGAGCCAGAAGGTTGAAGCTCAGATTTATACAGTGGAGGACAACACCAGGGAGTGGCAGACACTGTTAGTAGGCCCCAACCACCAAACTTTTTTTTTTTAAAAAAGCACTTAATGAGAGCCAGAAGGTTGAAGCTCAGATTTATACAGTGGAGGACAACACCAGGGAGCGGCAGACACCGTTAGTGGGCCGTAACCACCAATTTTTTTTAAAAAAGCACTTAATGAGAGCCAGAAGGTTGAAGCTCAGATTTATACAGTGGAGGACAACACCAGGGAGCGGCAGACACCGTTAGTAGGCCCTAACCACCAATTTATTTAAAGAAAGCACTTAATGAGAGCCAGAAGGTTGAAGCTCAGATTTATACAGTGGAGGACAACACCAGGGAGCGGCAGACACCGTTAGTAGGCCCTAACCACCAATTTATTTAAAGAAAGCACTTAATGAGAGCCAGAAGGTTGAAGCTCAGATTTATACAGTGGAGGACAACACCAGGGAGCGGCAGACACCGTTAGTAGGCCCCAACCACCGAATTATTTTTTTTTTAAAAAGCACTTAATGAGAGCCAGAAGGTTGAAGCTCAGATTTATACAGTGGAGGACAATTTGAATTAGGGACTGCAGACAGACTTAGTAGGCTGTCCCCTGTGGACCATGCATCCACCACATTAACCCATTGCGCCGTAATGGACACGTAACCTTCCGTGGCCATGCCTACAGGTCCATGCGTCTGTTGTCAGGTGCACCTTTGTACTCACAGATTGCCAGAGTGCATGGACAATGCGGTCTTTTACATGCTGGTGGAGGGTTGGGATGGCTTTTCTCGCAAAAGAAGTGTCGACTGGTTAGCTTGTAGCGTGGTACAGCGTAGTCCATCATGGCTTTATTAATATTAAATAAAATATATAAATAGGCTCTATGAACTTTTAAATAGGTTCCAGGGGTACACGGGCAGCATTGTTGTGGTCTGTGGAGGACGATTGCAAGGAGGGACCGCAGACAGGCTTACTAGGCCTAAAATAAATAAAAATAGGCTCTATGCAGTTTTAAATAGGTTACATGGGTACTCAGGCAGCATAGTTGTGGTCAGTGGAGGAGGATTGCAAGGAGGGACCCCAGACAGGCTTACTAGGCCTAAAATAAATAAAAATAGGCTCTATGCAGTTTTAAATAGGTTACATGGGTACACAGGCAGCATAGTTGTGGTCAGTGGAGGAGGATTGCAAGGAGGGACCGCAGACAGGCTTACTAGGCCTAAAATAAATAAAAATAGGCTCTATGCAGTTTTAAATAGGTTACATGGGTACACAGGCAGCATTGTTGTGGTCAGTGGAGGAGGATTGCAAGGAGGGACCGCAGACAGGCTTACTAGGCCTAAAATAAATAAAAATAGGCTCTATGCAGTTTTAAATAGGTTACATGGGTACACAGGCAGCATTGTTGTGGTCAGTGGAGGAGGATTGCAAGGAGGGACCGCAGACAGGCTTACTAGGCCTAAAATAAATAAAAATAGGCTCAAGGCACTTAGAGTTATCTCGCAGGGGTACACAGGCAGCATTGTTGTGGTCAGTGGAGGAGGATTGCAAGGAGGGACCGCAGACAGGCTTACTAGGCCTAAAATAAATAAAAACAGGGTCAAGGCACTTAGAGTTATCTCGCAGGGGTACACATGCAGCATTGGTGTGGTCAGCGGAGGATGATTGCAAGGAGTGTCTGACACAGTTAGTACTCACAAAAAATAAATAGATGTTAATGTCTCACAAAACAACAAAACAAAAAAAAAAAGGTGTGGCATACTTAGGTACAGGGGTGGGCTCATCTGCTGAGTTTCTGACATAGTAATTTGGCAGTAAGTATTTACTGGTGTCAATATAGGACACTGACCCAGACTACTTTAACTAGCATCATAGATGTCAACAAATTGGTATTGTCAGTGCCAGGCATTGAATGATGTCAGCGCATAGACTAAACATTGGTGGAGCTGTGAGACATAATTTTGCACGTGGTAGAGCACAGTTTGAGCTGGGGGGGGGGGGTGAACTCTCTTGTGGCCGGCGGTACCGTCCCAGGGCCCCTCATGTTACAACGGTGTGTCTGACGTTGGGTGCGCGCCACCACCGCCAGAGACACTTTATTGTACTATGAGGGACCCAGTGGCAGTGCCGTCGACCAAAAGCGGGCACACCCACCTCTTCAGACAAACGGCACTCTAATGGGTGCTTGCGCCAAGTGGCGAGACCACGGCCCCGTGGGGGGAGTTTTCCCATTGAGGGAGGTGTAAACATGTCGTATGCTGGACAAACAGCTGCTGCAAATTAAGAGATTGGAACACTCAGTAAGACCAGTCCACAAGCAAGACCTTTTTATAGGAAAGCTAGGTGTCAGCCGGGAAAGGTGGGGCAAAATAATTTGAAATCCAGGAGTGGTTCATTTTAATGAAGGTTAGATCATCCACATTTTGGGTAGCCAGACGAGTCCTTTTTTCGGTTAATATTGAACCAGCAGCACTGAATACTCTTTCTGATAGCACACTAGCTGCTGGGCAAGCAAGCTCCTGCAATGCATATTCTGACAATTCAGGCCAGGTGTCTAATTTGGATGCCCAGTAATCAAATGGGAATGACGGTTGAGGGAGAACATCGATAAGGGATGAAAAATAGTTAGTAACCATACTGGACAAATGTTGTCTCCTGTCACTTTGAATAGATGCTGCAGTACCTGTCCTGTCTGCGGTCATTGCGAAATCACTCCACAATCTGGTCAGAAAACCCCTCTGTCCAACGCCACTTCTGATTTGTGCACCTCTAACACCTCTGCCCTGTAGCCCCCTGCAGCTCGTGTGAGAACCATCACCGGCGCTGTGTGCTGGGAATGCCTGAATCAAACGGTCTACAAGAGTTGCTTGTTTGGTTGCTAATATTTGTTCGAGGTTCTCATGTGGCATAATATTTTGCAATTTGCCTTTATAGTGAGGGTCAAGGATGCAGGCCAACCAGTAATCATCATCGGTCATCATTTTAATAATGCGTGGGTCCCTTTTGAGGATACGTAAGGCATAATCCGCCATGTGGGCCAAAGTTCCAGTTGTCAAATCTGCGGTTGTGCTGTTTTGAGGGGCAGTTACAGGCAAATCTACGTCACTTGTCTCCCTTAAAAAACCAGAACCCGGCCTTGCAACGCCACTAATTTCTGTTGGCCCAGGAGAAGCTTCCTCATTAAAAAAGTACTCATCCCCATCATCCTCCTCGTCCTCCTCATCCTCTTCGCCCGCTACCGCGTCCTCTACACGGCCCTGACCAGACAATGGCTGACTGTCATCAAGGCTTTCCTCTTCCTCGGCTGCAGATGCCTGCTCCTTTATGTGCGTCAAACTTTGCATCAGCAGACGCATTATGGGGATGCTCATGCTTATTATGGCATTGTCTGCATTAACCAGCCGTGTGCACTCCTCAAAACACTGAAGGACTTGACACAGGTCTTGTAGCTTCGACCACTGCACACCTGACAACTCCATGTCTGCCATCCAACTGCCTGCCCGTGTATCCTCCCACAAATACATAACAGCACGCCTCTGTTCGCACAGTCTCTGAAGCATGTGCAGTGTGGAGTTCCACCTTGTTGCGACGTCGATGATTAGGCGATGCTGGGGAAGGTTCAAAGACCGCTGATAGTTCTGCATACGGCTGGAGTGTACGGGCGAACGGCGGATATGCGAGCAAAGTCTGCGCACTTTGAGGAGCAGGTCGGGAAACCCCGGATAACTTTTCAGGAAGCACTGCACCACCAGGTTTAAGGTGTGAGCCAGGCAAGGAATGTGTTTCAGTTGGGAAAGGGCTATGGCAGCCATGAAATTCCTTCCGTTATCACTCACTACCTTGCCTGCCTCAAGATGTACAGTGCCCAGCCATGACTGAGTTTTTTTCTGCAAGAACTCGGACAGAACTTCCGCGGTGTGTCTGTTGTCGCCCAAACACTTCATTGCCAATACAGCCTGCTGATGCTTGCCACTAGCTGTCCCATAATGGCACACCTGGTGTGCAACAGTGGTAGCTGGGGATGGAGTGGATGTGCGACTGCGGTCTGTGAACGAGCTCTCGCTTCTGCAGGAGGACGAGGAAGAGGATGAGGGGGGGCGAACGCCTACAGCCAACTCTTTCCTTGACCGTGGGCTAGGCAGAACTGTCCCAATATTGCTGTCCCCTGTGGACCCTGCATCCACCACATTCACCCAGTGTGCCGTGATGGACACGTAACGTCCCTGGCCATGCCTACTGGTCCATGCATCTGTTGTCAGGTGCACCTTTGTAGTCACAGACTGCCTGAGTGCATGGACGATGCGGTCTTTAACATGCTGTTGGAGGGCTGGGATGGCTTTTCTAGAAAAGAAGTGTTGACTGGGTAGCTCGTAGCATGGTACAGCGTAGTCCATCAGCGCTTTGAAAGCTTCGCTTTCAACTAACCGGTAGGGCATCATCTCTAATGAGATTAGTCTAGCAATGTGGGCGTTCAAACCCTGTGTACGCGGATGCGAGGATGAGTACTTCCTTTTCCTAACAAGAGTCTCATGTAGGGTGAGCTGGACTGGAGAGCTGGAGATCGTGGAACTAGCGGTGGTGCCGGTGGACATGGCAGACTGAGAGAGGGTTGGAGATGGTATTCTTGCCGGTGCCCTACATGCAGTGTTTCCTACTACGAACCTGGTGATTCCCTGACTGCTTTGGCCTGGAGACAAAAGCTGCACAGATACTGCAGGTGTTGCGGGAAATGGTGGGCTTACAGTGAGGGAAGGGATGTAGCGTTGCTGACTAGCTTCATTGGCCGAGGGTGCTGCAACCTTTAGGCACGTTTGGTAGTTAGTCCAGGCTTGCAAATGCATGGTGGATAAATGTCTATGCATGCAACTTGTATTAAGACTTTTAAGATTCTGACCTCTGCTTAAGGTAGTTGAACATTTTTGACAGATGACTTTGCGCTGATCATTTGGATGCTGTTTAAAAAAATGCCAGACTGCACTCTTTCTACTATCGGATACCTTTTCAGGCATTGCAGACTGAGCTTCTTTAACCGGATGGCTGTCATGGTTCCCAATGGCAAGGGAACGTAAGAAACATATAAATAACGAACGAGCTCTCGGGTGATGGAAACTCGAGTTGACCGTGAGCTAAATCTACCACACAACTAATAGTAGCCAGGGAGCATACCTACAGCTTCCTAAATGCCACGCGCCAGCCGGAGGACTAACTAAGCCTGGTAGAGGAAGAAACAGACCTGTCTTACCTCTAGGGAAATACCCCAAAAGATGATAGCAGCCCCCCACATGTAATAACGGTGAAATAAGAGGAAAAGACATACACAGTATGAAAGTAGATTTAGCAAAGAGAGGTCCACTTACTAGATAGCAGAAGGATACAAAAGAGGACTTCACGGTCAACTGAAAACCCTTTCAAAAACCATCCTGAAATTACTTTAAGACTCCTGTGTCAACTCATGACACAGGAGTGGCAATTTCAGCCCGCAAGAGCTTCCAGCTACAGAGAATTACAAAAACTGCAAACTGGACTAAAGATACAAAACGAAAGGACAAAGTCCACTTAGCTGATCAGCAGACTAGTAGCAGGAACATGCAACCGAAGGCTCTGGTTACAATGATGACCGGCAAGGAAATGACTGGAGAGCAAGGCTAAATAGGAAACTCCCAAACGCTGATGGAAGCAGGTGAACAGAAGCAGCAAAGTGCAAACAAGTCACCAGTACCACCAGCAACCACCAGGGGAGCCCAAAAAGCGGATACACAACAGTACCCTCCCCTTAAGGAGGGGGCACCGAACCCTCACAAGAACCGCCAGGGCGATCTGGATGAGCCCTATGAAAGGCACGAACCAAATCTGAGGCATGAACATCAGAGGCAGTTACCCAAGAATTATCTTCCTGACCATAGCCCTTCCATTTAACCAGATATTGAAGTCTCCGTCTGGAAATACGGGAGTCCAAGATCTTTTCTACCACGTACTCCAATTCACCCTCCACCAGCACAGGAGCAGGAGGTTCAGTAGAAGGAACCACCGGTACCTCATATCTCCGCAACAGCGACCGATGGAACACATTATGGATAGCGAAAGATGCCGGGAGGTCCAAACGAAAGGAGACAGGGTTAAGAATCTCCAAAATCCTATAAGGACCGATGAACCGAGGCTTAAATTTAGGAGAAGAAACCCTCATAGGGACAAAACGGGAAGACAACCACACCAAGTCCCCAACACGAAGATGGGGGCCAACACGACGACGGCGGTTAGCAAACTGCTGAGTCCTCTCCTGGGACAATTCCAAATTATCCACCACTTGTCCCCAAATCTGATGCAACCGATCCACTACCGCATCCACTCCAGGACAATCCGAAGATTCAACCTGACCAGATGAAAAACGCGGATGAAACCCTGAATTGCAAAAGAAAGGAGAAACCAAAGTGGCAGAACTAGCCCGATTATTAAGAGCAAACTCCGCCAACGGCAGAAAGGCAACCCAATCATCCTGATCCGCAGACACAAAACACCTCAAATAAGTCTCCAAAGTTTGATTAGTTCGTTCCGTCTGGCCATTGGTCTGAGGATGGAACGCAGACGAAAAAGACAAATCAATGCCCAACCTGGCACAGACTGCCCGCCAAAATCTAGACACGAACTGGGTACCCCTGTCAGAAACGATGTTTTCCGGAATACCATGCAGGCGAACCACATTTTGAAAAAACAGAGGGACCAACTCAGATGAGGAAGGCAACTTAGGCAATGGCACCAAATGAACCATTTTAGAAAAACGGTCACACACCACCCAGATGACAGACATCTTCTGAGAAACAGGGAGGTCCGAGATAAAGTCCATAGAGATGTGCGTCCAAGGCATCTTCGGAATAGGCAAGGGCAACAACAACCCACTAGCCCTAGAACAACAAGGCTTGGCCCGAGCACACACATCGCAAGACTGCACAAAAACACGCACATCTCGAGACAGGGAAGGCCACCAGAAGGATCTAGCCACCAAATCTCTGGTGCCAAAAATTCCCGGATGACCTGCCAGAGTAGAAGAATGAACTTCCGAGATGACTCTAGTGGTCCACTCGTCAGGAACAAACAGTCTACCAGACGGACAACGATCAGGTCTATCCGCCTGAAATTCTTGCAAAGCACGTCGCAAATCTGGAGAGACAGCAGACAAAACCACTCCATCCTTAAGGACACCAGCAGGTTCAGAATTCCCAGGAGAGTCAGGCTCAAAACTCCTAGAAAGAGCATCTGCCTTCACATTCCTAGAACCCGGTAAGTACGAGACCACAAAATTAAACCGGGAAAAGAACAACGACCAACGTGCCTGTCTAGGATTCAGGCGCCTGGCAGACTCCAAATAAATTAAATTCTTGTGATCAGTCAAAACTACCACCTGATGTTTGGCACCCTCAAGCCAATGACGCCACTCCTCAAATGCCCACTTCATGGCCAAAAGCTCCCGATTACCAACATCATAGTTTCGCTCGGCGGCCGAAAATTTTCGCGAAAAGAACGCACAAGGTCTCATCACTGAGCAGTCGGGATTTTTCTGCGACAAAACCGCCCCCGCTCCAATCTCGGAAGCATCGACCTCAACCTGAAAGGGAAGAGAAACATCAGGCTGGCGCAACACAGGGGCAGACAAAAAGCGGCGCTTAAGCTCCCAAAAGGCCTCCACGGCAGCAGGGGACCAATTAGCAACATCAGCACCCTTTTTAGTCAAATTCGTCAGAGGTTTAGCAACGCCAGAAAAACCAGCTATAAATCGACGATAAAAATTAGCAAAGCCCAAGAATTTCTGGAGACTCTTCAGAGAAGTAGGCTGCGTCCAGTCGTAAATAGCCCGAACCTTGACAGGGTCCATCTCAATAGAAGAAGGGGAAAAAATGTACCCCCAAAAAGGAAATTTTTTGAACCCCAAAAACACACTTTGAACCCTTTACACACAAAGAATTCTCCCGCAAAACCTGAAAAACCCTCCTGACCTGCTGAACATGAGACTCCCAGTCATCAGAAAAAATCAAAATATCATCCAAGTACACTATCATAAATTTATCCAAATATTCACGGAAAATATCATGCATTAAGGACTGAAAGACAGAAGGTGCATTAGAAAGGCCGAAAGGCATTACCAAATACTCAAAATGGCCCTCAGGCGTATTAAATGCGGTTTTCCACTCATCCCCCTGCTTAATTCGCACCAAATTATACGCCCCACGAAGATCAATCTTAGAGAACCACTTAGCCCCCCTTATGCGAGCAAACAAATCAGTCAGCAAAGGCAACGGATACTGATATTTGACTGTAATTTTATTCAGGAGTTGATAATCAATACAAGGCCTCAGAGAGCCATCCTTTTTAGAGACAAAGAAAAAAACGGCTCCTAAAGGTGATGAAGAAGGACGAATATGTCCCTTTTCCAGGGACTCCTTAATATACTCGCGCATAGCAGCATGTTCAGGTACAGATAGGTTAAACAAACGACCCTTTGGAAATTTACTGCCAGGAATCAGATCTATGGCGCAATCACATACCCTGTGAGGAGGGAGTAAACCAATCTTAGGCTCTTCAAAAATATCACGATAATCAGACAAAAATGCCGGAATCTCAGATGGAATAGATGACGAAATGGACACCATAGGAGTGTCCCCATGAGCCCCCCGACATCCCCAGCTTAACACAGACATAGCTTTCCAGTCAAGGACTGGGTTATGAGACTGTAACCATGGTAATCCAAGCACCAAAACATCATGTAAATTGTACAACACAAGGAAGCGAATCACCTCCTGATGGTCTGGAGTCAAACGCATAGTCACTTGCGTCCTGAACTGTGGTTTATTACAAGCCAAAGGTGTAGAATCAATACCCTTCAGAGGTATAGGGACTTCCAGAGGCTCTAAATCAAACCCACAGCGCCTGGCAAAGGACCAGTCCATAAGACTCAGAGCGGCGCCAGAGTCCACATAGGCATCCACGGTAATAACTGATAATGAACAAATCAAGGTTACAGACAAAATAAATTTGGACTGTAAAGTGCCAATTGAAATAGACTTGTCAACCTTCCTAGTACGTTTAGAGCATGCCGATATAACATGAGCAGAATCACCACAATAGAAGCATAACCCATTTTTACGCCTATAATTCTGCCGCTCGCTTCTGGACATAATTCTGTCACATTGCATTTTCTCTGGCGTCTCTTCAGAAGATACCGCCAAATGGTGCACGGGTTTGCGCTCCCGCAAATGCCGATCAATCTGAATTGCCATTGTCATGGACTCATTCAGACCTGTAGGCGCAGGGAACCCGACCATAACATCTTTAACGGCATCAGAAAGGCCCTCTCTGAAATTTGCCGCTAAGGCGCACTCATTCCACTGAGTAAGCACAGACCATTTACGAAATTTTTGGCAGTATATTTCAGCTTCATCTTGCCCTTGAGATAGGGCTATCAAAGCTTTTTCAGCTTGAATCTCCAAATTAGGTTCCTCATAAAGCAACCCTAAAGCCAGGAAAAACGCATCCACATTGAGCAACGCAGGATCCCCTGGTGCCAATGAAAATGCCCAATTTTGAGGGTCACCTCGCAGCAAAGAAATTACAATCTTAACCTGCTGGACAGTATCTCCTGAGGAGTGAGGTCTGAGAGAAAGGAATAATTTACAATTATATTTGAAATTCAGAAACCGAGATCTATCTCCGGAAAACACCTCTGGTGTAGGGATTTTAGGTTCAGAAATAGGAGTATGCATAACAAAATCTTGTAAATTTTGAACCTTCGTAGCAAGATTATTTAAACCTGCAGCCAAACTCTGAGGATCCATCTTTAAACAGGTGAGCTCAGAGCCATTCAAGGATTATAAGGAGAGAAAGGCAAAGGCAGTAATTAGAGCTGAAATACAACTGATCCAACTATGGAGCAAGCATAGGGAAAAAGAAAAAAAAAATTTACAGACTTCTTTTTTCTCTCCTTTCTTCTGCCAATAAGTTTAACACATGGCCGGTCATACTGTCATGGTTCCCAATGGCAATGGAACGTAAGAAACATATAAATAACGAACGAGCTCTCGGGTGATGGAAACTCGAGTTGACCGTGAGCTAAATCTACCACACAACTAATAGTAGCCAGGGAGCATACCTACGGCTTCCTAAATGCCATGCGCCAGCCGGAGGACTAACTAAGCCTGGTAGAGGAAGAAACAGACTTGTTTTACCTCTAGGGAAATACCCCAAAAGATGATAGCAGCCCCCCACATGTAATAACGGTGAAATAAGAGGAAAAGACATACACAGTATGAAAGTAGATTTAGCAAAGAGAGGTCCACTTACTAGATAGCAGAAGGATACAAAAGAGGACTTCACGGTCAACTGAAAACCCTTTCAAAAACCATCCTGAAATTACTTTAAGACTCCTGTGTCAACTCATGACACAGGAGTGGCAATTTCAGCCCGCAAGAGCTTCCAGCTACAGAGAATTACAAAAACTGCAAACTGGACTAAAGATACAAAACGAAAGGACAAAGTCCACTTAGCTGATCAGCAGACTAGTAGCAGGAACATGCAACCAAAGGCTCTGGTTACAATGATGACCGGCAAGGAAATGACTGGAGAGCAAGGCTAAATAGGAAACTCCCAAACGCTGATGGAAGCAGGTGAACAGAAGCAGCAAAGTGCAAACAAGTCACCAGTACCACCAGCAACCACCAGGGGAGCCCAAAAAGCGGATACACAACAGATGGCCACGCTGTCCTCCAACTGGTTTTGGTTTTGCCACGCGTTTTTGGCCAGATACGGGCCCGGCAGATGGAACCTGTTGTGATGTTGATGCCTGCTGCGGCTCCTCTCCTCCTCCACTTCAGAACTACTGCCGCCTGCACCCTGTTCCCCCAATGGCTGCCAATCGGGGTCAACAACTGGGTCATCAATGACCTCCTCTTCTATCTCGTGTGCAACTTCGTCTGTGTCACCGTGTAAGCCGGTGGTATAGCGTTCGTGACAGGGCACCATAGTCTCAGCTGGGTTTGATTCTGGCTCAGTACACTGCGAGGGCAATGTTCTAGTCTGAGTCAAAGGAACAGCATAGTAATCTGGCTGTGGCTGTGCATCAGTGCACTCCATGTCCGATTCAACTTCTAATGGGCATGGCCTGTTAACTGTTTCACTGTCTAACCCAGGAACGGTATGTGTAAAGAGCTCCATGGAGTAACCCGTTGTGTCTCCTGACGCATCCTTCTCTCTTGTTCTGGGTGAAGAAGACAAGAAAGCGACTTGTCCCTGACCATAAACATCCACTAACGACGCGCTGCTTTTACATTTTGCACTTTCAGAAGAGGAGGCAAAAGAGCTAGAGGCTGAGTCAGCAAGGAAAGCCAAAAATTGTTCTTGCTGCTCCGTCTTTAAAAGCGGTTTTCCTACTCCCAGAAAAGGGAGCGTTCGAGGCCTTGTGTAGCCAGACGACGAACCTGGCTCATCAACTCGAGACTTAGGTGCTGTACTGCTTTTACCACGACCACCTTATGCTCCACCACTACTACCATCATTACCAGCTAACAATGACCGCCCACGGCCACGACCTCTTCCACCAGACTTCCTCATTTTTTGCAAAACGTAACCAAAGTAACGGTATTTGTTACTGTAAAACAACTTATAAGGTGAACTCTAACTTCTGTAGGATTTATATACACCTTTATAGGTGGCTGACACTGAAAGGAAAACCAGGCCCAATGTTACACACTAGGTTTTCTGTGCCCCAATAATTTGAGACAGATGGCACACACACGACCGGCACTCAAGCAGAAATGCCAATCTTAATCTTCCACTATTTTTTGTTTTCAGGGAGAATTAAAAAAAAAAAAAAAATAACGGTATGACACACTAGGTTCTCTGTGCCCCAATAATTTGAGACAGATGGCATACACAGGACCGGCACTCAAGCAGAAATGCCAATCTTTATCTCCCACTATTTATTTTTTTTTTTCAGGGAGAATTTACAAAAAAAAAAATGGCCCAGTATTACACCCTGGTTTTCGGTGGCACACAATGAGAGACAGATGCCACACACATCACTGGCACAGAGGCAGACTTGCCAACCTTTATCTCCCACTATTTTTTTTTTTTCAGGGAGAATTTACAAAAAAAAAAAATGGCCCAGTATTACACACTGGTTTTCTGTGGCACACAATGAGATACAGATGCCACACACAGCAATGGCACAGAGGCAGACTTGCCAATCTTTATCTCCCACTATTTATTCATTTTTTTACAGGGAGAATTTACAAAAAAAAAAAAAAATGGCCCAGTATTACACACTGGTTTTCTGTGGCACACAATGAGAGACAGATGCCACACACAGCAATGGCACAGAGGCAGACTTGCCAATCTTTATCTCCCACTATTTATTTTTTTTTTTTTCAGGGAGAATTTACAAAAAAAAAAAAATGGCCCAGTATTACACACTGGTTTTCTGTGGCACACAATGAGAGACAGATGCCACACAGCAATGGCACAGAGGCAGACTTGCCAATCTTTATCTCCCACTATTTATTTTTTTTTACAGGGAGAATTTACAAAAAAAAAAATGGCCCAGTATTACACACTGGTTTTCGGTGGCACACAATGAGAGACAGATGCCACACACAGCACTGGCACAGAGTCAGACTTGCCAATCTTTATCTCCCACTATTTATTTATTTTTTTACAGGGAGAATTTACAAAAAAAAAAAAATGGCCCAGTATTACACACTGGTTTTCGGTGGCACACAATGAGAGACAGATGCCACACACAGCACTGGCACAGAGGCAGACTTGCCAATCTTTATCTCCCACTATTTATTTATTTTTTTACAGGGAGAATTTACAAAAAAAAAAAAATGGCCCAGTATTACACACTGGTTTTCGGTGGCACACAATGAGAGACAGATGCCACACACAGCACTGGCACAGAGGCAGACTTGCCAATCTTTATCTCCCACTATTTATTTATTTTTTTACAGGGAGAATTTACAAAAAAACAAAAAAATGGCCCGGTATTACACACTGGTTTTCGGTGTCACACAATGAGAGACAGATGCCACACACAGCAATGGCACAGAGGCAGACTTGCCAATCTTTATCTCCCACTATTTATTTATTTTTTTTTCAGGGAGAATTTACAAAAAAAAAAAAATGGCCCAGTATTACACACTGGTTTTCTGTGGCACACAATGAGAGACAGATGCCACACAGCAATGGCACAGAGGCAGACTTGCCAATCTTTATCTCCCACTATTTATTTTTTTTTACAGGGAGAATTTACAAAAAAAAATGGCCCAGTATTACACACTGGTTTTCGGTGGCACACAATGAGAGACAGATGCCACACACAGCACTGGCACAGAGTCAGACTTGCCAATCTTTATCTCCCACTATTTATTTATTTTTTTACAGGGAGAATTTACAAAAAAAAAAAAATGGCCCAGTATTACACACTGGTTTTCGGTGGCACACAATGAGAGACAGATGCCACACACAGCACTGGCACAGAGGCAGACTTGCCAATCTTTATCTCCCACTATTTATTTATTTTTTTACAGGGAGAATTTACAAAAAAAAAAAAATGGCCCAGTATTACACACTGGTTTTCGGTGGCACACAATGAGAGACAGATGCCACACACAGCACTGGCACAGAGGCAGACTTGCCAATCTTTATCTCCCACTATTTATTTATTTTTTTACAGGGAGAATTTACAAAAAAACAAAAAAATGGCCCAGTATTACACACTGGTTTTCGGTGGCACACAATGAGAGACAGATGACACACACAGCAATGGCACAGAGGCAGACTTGCCGATCTTTATCTCCCACTATTTATTTATTTTTTTACAGGGAGAATTTACAAAAAAAAAAAAAAAAGCCCAGTATTACACACTGGTTTTCTGTGGCACACAATGAGAGACAGATGCCACACACAGCAATGGCACAGAGGCAGACTTGCCAATCTTTATCTCCCACTATTTATTTTTTTATTTTTCAGGGAGAATTAAAAAAAAAAAAAAAAAAGGCCCAGTATTACACACTAGGTTTTCTGTGGCACACAATGAGAGACAGATGCCACACACAGCACTGGCACAGAGGCAGACTTGCCAATCTTTATCTCCCTGCAGTAATCTCAGAAAAGTATGGCAGGCAGCTATAAAAAGGACTGCTGCACACAAAAGTGTGGACAAACAAACAAGATAGCTGTGCAGAAAGGAAGGAACAACAGGATTTGTGCTTTGAAAAAAGCAGTTGGTTTGCACAGCGGCATACACACACAGCAACGCAGCTATCATGGAGCCTTCTAGGGCAGCCCAATGAGCTACAGCGCTGAGGAAAAAAAATGTAGCTTCCACTGTCCCTGCAAACAAAAGGTGGTGTTGGACAGTGGAAATCGCTACAGCACAAGCGGTTTGGGGGTGAATGTACCCTGCCTAACACTATCCCTGCTTCTGACGAAGCGGCACCTCTCCCTACGCTCAGATCAGCAGCAGTAAGATGGCGGTCGGCGGGAATGCCCCTTTATAGCCCCTGTGACGCCGCAGAAAGCAAGCCAATCACTGCAATGCCCTTCTCTAAGATGGTGGGGACTGAGATCTATGTCATCACGCTGCCCACACTCTGCGTCCACCTTCATTGGCTGAGAAATGGCGCTTTTTGCGTCATTGAAACGCGACTTTGGCGCGAAAGTCGCGTACCGCATGGCCGACCCTACACAGGGATCGGGTCGGGTTTCATGAGACGCCGACTTTGCCAAAAGTCGGCGACAAATGAAAATGAACGATCCGTTTCGCTCAACCCTAGTGGTGACACTAAATAGACTCCAAAGCAAACATGTGCATTTAAAGGGAACCTGTCACCTCGTTTTTTCGGTATGAGATAAAAATACTGTTAAATAGGGCCTGAGCTGTGCATTACAATAGTGTATTTTGTGGACCCCGATTCCCCACCTATGCTGCCGAAATACGTTACCAAAGTAGTCATTTTCGCCTGTCAATCAGGCTGGTCAGGTCGGATGGGCGTGGTGTCTTCCCCCAGATCTTGCGTAGTTTTCCGTTGGTGGCGTAGTGGTGTGCGCATGTCCAAGGTCCCGAATCCTGCACAGGGGTGTGAAAATAGCAGCGATGTCCGTTATTCCATTGGTGATCGGTGGGCGCGGCCATCTTGCTTTGGCCGCGCGTGCGCAGAAGCGGCGCTCTGCTGGCCGCGGCTTCAGGAAAATGGCCGCGGGCATCGTCGCGTGCGCAGATGGCTATCGCGGCGGCCATTTTCGTGAAGCAGAGTTCGCATCTCGGCTTCACGAAAATGGCCACCGCGATAGCCATCTGCGCACGCGCGGATGCCCGCGGCCATTTTCCTGAAGCCGCGGCCAGCAGAGCGCCGCTTCTGCGCACGCGTGGCCAAAGCAAGATGGCCGCGCCCACCGATCACCAATGGAATAATGGACATCGCTGCTATTTTCACACCCCTGTGCAGGATTCGGGACCTTGGACATGCGCACACCACTACGCCACCAACGGAAAACTACGCAAGATCTGGGGGAAGACACCATGCCCATCCGACCTGACCAGCCTGATTGACAGGCGAAAACGACTACTTTGGTAACGTATTTCGGCAGCATAGGTGGGGAATCGGGGTCCACAAACTACACTATTGTAATGCACAGCTCAGGCCCTATTTAACAGTATTTTGATCTCATACCGAAAAAACGGGGTGACAGGTTCCCTTTAAGAAAGAGGAGTACATAGGTAGAAATAAAACCAGAAAAATATTTTATTATAAAGATATATATCAAAAGTAAACAAGAAAACATTTATAGTGTAACATGATGTTAAACAGGAAGAAACAGAAATACCAGGGTCACCACTCCCCACAACAAACCCAATTGCACATATCCCATCTATATATATAAGAGGCATCGTGATTGCTCGCTAATCCCACCCCCTGCACAGTAGCTCCGCCCCCCACCACATCACCACACATAATCCCGCCCCCCACATCACCACACATAATCCCATCCCCCACCTCATCACCACACATAAACCCGCCCCTTCAACACATCACCACACATAATCCCGCCCCCACCACATTACCACAGATAATCCCGCCCCCCACCACATTACCACACATAATCCCGCCCCCACCACATTACCACACATAATCTCGCCCCCTCCACATTACCACACATAATCCCGCCCCCCACCACATTACCACACATAATCCCGCCCCCATTACATTACCACACATAATCCCGCCCCCCAACACATCAGTACACATAATCCCACCCCCCACCACATATAATCTCATCCCCACCACATCACCACACATAATCCTGCCCCCGCCACATTACTACACATAATCCCACCCCCACAACATTACTACACATAATCCCGCCCCCCACATTACCACACATAATCCCGCCCCCCACATTACCACACATAATCCCGCCCCCCACCCCATTATCACACATAATCCCGCCCCCCACCCCATTATCACACATAATCCCACCCCCCCACCCCATTATCACACATAATCCCACCCCCCACCCCATTACCACACATAATCCCACCCCCACCCCATTACCACACATAATCCCGCCCCCCCACCACATCACCACACATAATCCTGCCTCCAACACATCACCACACTATTGTTATTAACTTCATGTTAAATTAATTTACCACCTGCGTAAGTGCTATTGAATGTTGTCATTATTTACTTTAGTTTAATCACAAGCAGCGTTAATTAGATAGCAATGAGCGTGCCGAGCGTTAGCTGGCTGGAAACATCTAGTAAGTATATAAAGTGCCAATAAAGTAATAAGTGAGATTGTGGCAGCACACACTCCCCAGGGGGGTAACACCATAGGAAAAAGTAGTCAAAATAAATTACAACAGAGGATGGTGCTTACCAATTGTAGGAGGAGAAGGGAGAAGACCCTGGGCCAGGTGATGAAGCCCCGATGCACGTTTCGCGTGTATAATACACCGCATTTTCAAGGGGATGTTACTAGTTGTGCTACCAGGACCTTAATTAAGGCCATGGGTGTGACCAATGACAGCGGTGCTTGCAGCGCATACGTCCTGTGCCCGCCAGTGTGACGCAGGCATCCAGCGTCACTGTGCACGCGCGGGGAGAGAGAAGTCCCCGGGCGCACGCAGGAGGCAGAATGGACACCTGGCCACACACAACAACAGCAACAAGGCGCATGCACACAACTGCAAAACATAAGCTCAAATGGCCACAGAGAGTTAATTAAAGGTGCAGTACCAATAATACAATAAGTGCAAAAATGGTAGCAGAAATAAATAAAACAGATCACAATTACAATAACTGCACATATAATTATAATTGTTGGTAGAATGCTCAGTAGAAAATGCACTGTAGATGAGGCTGATGGGCTGGATGAAAAATAAGGTCCATGAGAGCACAAATAGTCATGGCGTCACACTAATGAAATAAGAGATAAAAACAAATGAGAAAGATGATAAAAACATAATGAAAAAACATAACACCCAGGCAAAAAGGGTGATTTGGACCAGCAAAACAACGGCAGCAATTCAATGGATCACAACACATGATAAGTATTAGGGTATGTGCACACGTTGCGGCTTTTGCTGCGGATCCGCAGCGGATTTGACGCTGCGGATCCGCAGCAGTTTTCCCTAAGTTTACAGAACCATATAAACCTATGGGAAAAAAAAAAAACGCTGTGCACATGCTGCAGAAAAAAACGCGCGGAAACGCAGCGGATTATTTTCCGCAGCATGTCAATTCTTTGTGCGGATTCCGCAGTGGTTTTACACCTGCACCAATAGGAAACTGCAGATGTAAAACCGCAGTGGAATCCGCAGAAGAAACCGCTATAAAATCCGCAGTGAAAACCGCAGCCGTTTTGCACTGTGGATTTTCCCAATCCGCTGCGGAAAAATCCGCAGCAGAATCCGCAACGTGTGCACATACCCTGACATGAAGGAAGAGAAACTCAAAGATTCATTTAAACTTTTAGGGGTCAGAGTGTCCAAAGTCACTAACCATTTTCTTCTGTCTGGGCCAGGATTTACTTATTGAATCCCCTCCTGATGCCCATATGTATTAAATCGATTCCCCTAACCATGAGAGTCTTAGGCTACGGTCACACTATCAGTATTTGGTCAGTATTTCACATCAGTATTTGTTAGTTAAAACCAGGAGTGGGTCAAAAATACGGTCTTGGTGACGTGTTTCTATTATAGCTTTCCCCTCTGTTTGTTCCACTCCTGGTTTTGGCTTACAAATACTGATGTAAAATACTGACCAAATACTGATAGTGTGACCGTAGCCTTAGTCTCGCAATAGTGAAATTGCCTAAAATAGCAGGGGATAGTTTTTAAGACAGAAGGATCGGCCACTGTCTGGGCTGCACAAATGTCCCGCATGTGTTGACTTACCTGCACCCTCAATTCCATGGAGGTAAGACCAATGTAAATTTCAGAACAACTGCATATAGCAAATATATCACACTAGTACTGTTGCAAGATATACGATGTCGAATATCAAATCGTTTCATACCACCCGAGGAGTGAAAGGTCGTGCAGCACAGGACATTTGGGCAGGCAAGACAGTGGCCACAAGGTATGGAACCCATGGTTGTGCCCCTAGAACCAAATGGATTCACGGGTGGTCGGGATATAGTGACTTCTGACAAGCAAATCATTTATATTCTTGGATCTCCTAGAGGTCATAGAGGGAAAGTTCCCCAAAGAGGTCCCCAGGGAGGGCTCCGCCCCAAGGATTGCCCAATGTTTTTTTTTTTAAACTCTACTTATTGAATTTTTAGTTATATCAGTACACATGAACCGTACATTTTAACAAATCTTGTGGAAATGACAGTGACTAAAGCAGATAACTACATTAAATTATGGTTACAGCAGTTCATAACAAGTCATAAAGAAAGTCATAAAGAAATAAAAAAATGATAACTACATGTATCCCCATATACCCTTACCCTCCCCATTCCCACCCTACCCTTCTCTTCTCTGCGTGCACTATTGGTATCAGTCCACTTATTCGTTGCATTAGGTACCATTGAGTATTTTCAAATTGTGCTTGTAGCTTATCCCTGATCCCAGGAGGGAGAGTTGGAATAAAGACAGACCAAGTGTTTAAAAATTTCCCTGACAATCTTTCTGTACTGGTTATCGTATCCAGCCAGTACATTTTGAAAAGGAACATAACCTTATAATGTACAAGGGATTGTGGTGGTACAGCCGGACTCAACCAGTGATGCAAAATGCTTTTCCTAGTGGCTGAGGCCCAAATCGTGATAGTAGCTTTAATATGTTTGGGCAACCTACTCTGTGTTTCTTCCAGAATGTTGAAGATAGCCCACTGTGGTGTGAGTGGGAAGGTAATCCCGCACATCTACTGTAGCTTCGCATGTATGACACCCCACAACTCCTGTATTTTTGAACAGCTCCATAAATTATGGTATATATCAGTGTTTCGTGTTTTGCATTTAGAGAATAAATAAAGAGTTAAAGAAGACATTTTAGATTGGATATATGGGGTTATATGAGCCCTGTGTAGTATCAATAAAGCCGGATTGCCCAATGTTTAATCAAAATCTGCCTCATGTTCTCCCATTCATGGTTATGGGTAGAGATGAACCGTATAGGTACATCCCTATCAGACCGGAGGTAGCTTTTGTTGGAGTTCAAGAGGCTGCTGCAAGGAGCCCTATCATATCCATGTTTGGTACACCTGTGACTATAACCACGAGCCCGGAAGCGTGTCTTTAAATCAGTAGCTTGTGCCTCGAATTTATCATCAGAAGAACAGATCCGCCTCATCCTCAGGAACTGTCCGACTGGGATGGCCCTAATGGTGGCTGGATTGTGACCTGATTTAGAAGGAATCGATGCATTGACGCATGTTGGTTTTCTGTAGACATTGGTCTGAATGCAATTCTTATTACTGAAGCTTGTCAATCTTAATTTACTTTATAATAATAGTTAGGCATTGAAAACTGCTAAAGTTGTGGGGGGGTAGGGCTGGCTCAAGATTTTCGTGGGCCCAGGAAACGTGGAATACGTCACGGCGGTGGAGCAGGGAGAGGTAAGTATTTAAACTTTGCAAGTGCTGTGATCCTGAGCAAGCAGTGGGGGCCCACTCGTTGGTATTGGCACTGGCACAGGGCCCCTCATAGTACGGCGGTGTGTTTGACGGCGGGTGGTGCCTCCCACCGGCAGAGACACTTTTGCGTACTATGAGGGGCCCTGTGCCAGTGACGTCGCCAACGAGTATGCCCCAACACCTGATGAAGGAACCTGCACTTTCATCTGCACCTTCCTCTTTGTCCCCGTGTAAGGTGGTATAGTATGCGGGAAGGGGAACCTGACTTTCAGCAGGGTCAGATTCTGGCTGTGTAGAGTGCAAGGGGAATGTAGTGGTCTGGGTCAATGTACCAGCAGACTCATCTAGCAGTGGCTGGGCAATGGGCAGGATGAGGAGGAAACACAGATATAGGCCCAAATAATAAAGTGGGCTAAATGCAGTTCAAAATTGGTAACAGGACTAACCAGGTGGCATTGCTTTGTTCAGCGGAGGACAACTGTAATGAGAGGCTGACACAGTGAGTGGGCCAAAATAAGTAAGTAGGCTAAATGCAGTTCAAAATTGGTAACAGGAATAACCAGGCGGCATTGCTTGGTTCAGCGGAGGACAACTGTAATGAGAGGCTGACACAGTGAGTAGGCCAAAATAAGTAAGTGGGCTAAATGCAGTTCAAAATTGGTAACAGGAATAACTAGGCGGCATTGCTTGGTTCAGCGGAGGACAATTTTAAGGAGTGGCTGACACAGTGAGCAGGCCCAAATAAGTAAGTGGGCTAAATGCAGTTCAAAATTGGTAACAGGAATAACCAGGCGGCATTGCTTGGTTCAGCGGAGGACAATTGTAAGGAGTGGCTGACACAGTGAGTAGGCCCAAATAAGTAAGTGGGCTAAATGCAGTTCAAAATTGGTAACAGGAATAACCAGGCGGTATTGCTTGGTTCAGCCGAGGACAACTGTAATGAGAGGCTGACACAGTGAGTAGGCCAAAATAAGTAAGTGGGCTAAATGCAGTTCAAAATTGGAAACAGGAATAACCAGGTGGCATTGCTTGGTTCAGCAAAAGACAATTGTAAGAAGTGGTTGACACAGTGAGTAGTCCCAAATAAGTAAATGGGCTAAATGCAGTTCAAAATTGGTAACAGGAATAACCAGGCGGCATTGGTTGGTTCAGCGGAGGACAATTGTAAGGAGTGGCTGACACAGTGAGTAGGCCCAAATAAGTAAGTAGGCTAAATGCATTTCAAAATTGGTAACAGGAATAACCAGGCGGCATTGCTGACACAGTGAGTAGGAACTAATAATAAAGTAGGCTACATGTCTGCCAAAATTTTTTCAGAAATAACCAGGTAGCATAGCTACGTACAGGGGTGGGCTCCTCTGCTGAGTAGCAGACAGTGGTAGTAGGCGCAACGTATTAACTGGTCTAAATGGAGGCCAGGGCCCCTGTATATTTTAACTATCATCTATCATTTCAACAAATTTGTATTGGCAGTGCCATTGAAGGATTTAACAGCACAGACTACACAGTGGTGGAGCAGGGAGAGGTAAGTATTGCAAGTGGTAGAGCACTGTTCGAGCTGGGGGTGAACACTCTCTCGTGGGCTGCGGTACTGGCACAGGGCCCCTCATATTACGATGGTGTCTGATGTTGGTTGTGCACCACCACCGTCAGAGACACTTCATTGTACTATGAGGGACCCTGTGCCAGTGCCGTCGCCCAAGAGTGGGCACACCCACCTGTCCAGGCAAATGGCACTCGCACGGGTGCTTGCGCCAGGTGGTGACCACGGCCCTGTGGGGAGAGTCAGCCCATTTAGGGAGGTATAAAAATGGCCTATGGTGGACATTCAGCAGCTGCAAATGGAGGAATTGGAGAAGTCAGTAAGAGGAGGCCAAAAGCAAGACATTTTTCAGGCAAGCTACGTGTCAGCAGGGGAAGGTGGGGCCAAATAATTTGAAATCCATGATTGGTTCATTTTAATGAAGGATAGATCATCAACATTTTGGGTAGCCAGACGTGTCCTTTTTTCGGTCAGTATTGAACCAGCAGCACTGAATACTCTTTCTGATAGCACACTAGCAGCAGGGCATGCGAGCTCCTGTAATGCATATTCTGCCAATTCAGGCCAGGTGTCTATTTTAGATGCCTAGTAATCAAAGGGGAATGACCTGTGAGGGAAAACATCGATAAGGGCGGAAAAGTAGTTCATAACCATACTGGACAAATGCTGTCTCCTGTCACTTTGAATCGATGCAGCAGTACCTGTCGTGTCAGCGGTCGTTGCGAAATCACTCCACAACCTGGTCATAAAACCCCTCTGTCCAACGCCACTTCTGATTTGTGCATCTCTAACACCTCTGCCATGTTGCCCACTACGGCTCGTGTGAGAACCATCACCGCCGCTGTGGGCTGGGAATGCCTGAACCAAACGGTCTACAAGAGTTGCTTGTTTGGTAGCCAATATTTGCTCATCATGTGGCATGATATTTTGTAATTTTCCTTTATATCGTGGATCCAGGAGGCAGGCCAACCAGTAATCATCATCGGTCATCATTTTGATAATGCGGGGGTCCCTTTTTAGGATACGCAAGGCATACTCAGCCATGTGGGCCAATGTTTCAGGTGTCAATTCACTGCTTGTGCTGGGTTGAGGAGCACTTTCTTGCAAATCAACATCACTTGTGTCCCACAAAAACCCTGTACCTGACCTTGCAACGCCACCAGTTTCTATTGCCCCCTGAGAAGCATCCTCCTCACATAAATTTTCATCCCCATCATCCTCCTCCTCCTCTTCATCTGCCACCTCGTCCAGGAAAGTTCCCTGAGCTGACAATGGCTGACTGTCATCAAGACTTCCCTACTCTTCGACTGTAGATGCCTGCTCCTTAATGTGCGTCAAACTTTGCATCAGCAGACGCATTAGTGGGATGCTCATGCTTATGATCGCGTCTTGCCAGCTGTGTTCATTCCTCAAAACACTGAAGGACTTGACAGAGGTCTTGTAGCTTCGACCACTGCACATCAGTCAACTCCATGTCTGCCATCCAAGTGCCTGCCCGTGTATGTGTATCCTCCCACAAATAAATTACAGCACGCCTCTGTTCGCACAGCCTCTGAAGCATGTGCAGTGTGGAGTTCCACTTTGTTGCAACGTCGATTATTAGGCGGTGCTGGGGAAGATTCAGCGATCGCTGATGGTTCAGCATACGGCCGGAGTGTACGGGCGACCGGCAGATGTGCGAGCAAAGTCTTCGCAACTTCAGGAGCAGGGCTGGTAACCCTGGATAATTTTTCAGGAAGCACTGCACCACCAGGTTCAAGGTGTGAGCCAGGCAAGGCATGTGTTTCAGTTCTGAAAGGGCTATGGCAGCCATAAAATTCCTTCCGTTATCACTGACTACCTTGCCTGCCTCAAGATGTACACTGCCCAGCCATGACTGAGTTTCTTGCTGCAAGTACTCGGCCAGTACTTCCGCGGTGTGTCTGTTGTCGCCCAAACACTACATTTGTAACACAGCCTGCTGACCCTTACCACTAGCTGTTCGATAATGGGACACCTTGTGTGCAACACTGGCCTCTGCGGATGGAGTGGTCGTGCGACTGCGCTCTGTGGACGAGCTTTCGCTTCTGGAGGAGGAGGAGGAGGGGTGGCGAACGCCTACAGCCAACTGTTTCCTAGACCGTGGGCTAGGCAGAACTGTCCCACTATGGCTGTCCCCTGTGGACCCTCCATCCACCACATTAACCCAGTGTGCCATGATGGACACGTAATGTCCCTGGCCATGCCTACTGGTCCATGCATCTGTTGTGAGGTGCTCCTTTCCACTGACTGATTGCCTCAGTGCATGGACAATGCGGTCTTTGACATGCTGGTGGAGGGCTGGGATGGTTTTTCTCGCAAAGAAATGCTGACTGGGTAGGTTATAGCGTGGTACTTCGTAGGCCATCAGGTCTTTGAAAGCGTCGCTTTCAACCAACCGGTAGGGCATCATCTCTAACGAGATTGGTCTAGCAATGTGGGCGTTCAAACCCTGTGTACGCGGATGAGAGGATGAGTACTTTCTTTTCCTAACGAGAGTCTCTTGTAGGATGAGCTGGACTGGAGAGCTGCATATGGTGGAACTAGCGGTGGTGGTGGTGGTGGACATGGCGGATTGAGAGAGGGTTGGTGATGGTATTCTTGATGTTGGCCTACATACAGTGTTTCCTACCAATAACCTTGTGATTCCCTGACTGCTTTGGCCTTGCGACAATGCCTCCATATTTGCTGCTGGTGGTGTCCTAACCGGAGGGCTTACAGTGAGGGGAGCAATGTAGCGTTGCTGACTACCTTCATTATGATCAGGTGCACCAACGGTATGGGACGTTTGGTAGTTAGTCCAGGCTTGCAAGTGCATGCTGGTTAAATGTCTACGCATGCACGTTGTATTTAAATTTTGAAGACTCTTCCCTCTGCTAAAGGTCTTTGAGCATTTCTTACAGATAACTTTGCATTGACCATTCGGATCTTCGTTAAAAAATTGCCACACTGCAGTCTACCTACTATCGAATACCTTTTCAGGCATTGCACGCTGTGCTACTGTCACCGGATGGCCATGCTGTCCGAAAACTGTTTTTGGTTTTGACACACGTTTTTGGCCTGATACGGGCCTGCCAGATGACAGCTGTTGCGATGTAGATGGCTGCTGCGGATCATCCTCCTCCGCTTCTGAGCTACTGGCAGCGTCACCCTCTTCCCCCAATGGCTGCCAATCTGGGTCAACAACTGGGTCATCTATCACCTCCTCTTCAATGTCATGTGCATTTTCCTCTGTGTCACCGTGTAAGGTGCTATAGCGTTCGGGACGGGGCACCATAATCTCATCAGGGTCAGATTCTGGCTTAGTACACTGCGAGGGCAATGGAGTGATCTGAGTCAATGGAACAGCATAATAATCTAGCTGTGGCTGTGCATCAGTGCACTCCATGTCCGATTCATCTTGTAATGGGCAGTTAACAATTTCCCTTTCTATCCCAGGCACGGTATGTGTAAAGAGCTCCATGGAGTAACTTGTAGTGTCGCCTGACGCATCCTTCACTTTTGGTTTGGGTGAAGGACACAAGGAAGCGACTTGTTCCTGACCGGGAGCATCCACTGACGACTCGCTGCTTTTATATTTGGAACTTTCTGAAGAGGAGGCGAAAGAGCTAGAGGCTGAGTCAGCAATGAAAGCCAAAACTTTTTCCTGCTGCTCCGGCTTTAAAAGCGGTTTTCCTACTCCCAGATAAGGGAGCCTTCGAGGCCTTGTGTAGCCAGACGATGATGCTGGCTCAACACCTCCAGCCTTAGGTGCTATTTTGCTTTTCCCACTACCATCAGATGCTCCACCACCACCACCACCATCAATACCAGCTGGCAATGACCGCCCACGGCCTCTTCCACCAGACATCCTCATTTTTGGGAAAATCTAACCAAAATAAAAACCGTTATATGGTACTGTAAAACAAGGTAGAAGGTGTATATAAACTTGATGAGAATTTAAATCTCCTTTTTATTTTGAGGAGACTGAACCACAACTCAGGCCCAGTTTATTTTACAACGCAATGCAAGTGGCAGCAAGTGGCTGGCTGATACTCGAGAAACTAGGAGGACTGAGGTATATCCACTTTGTGAGAATTTGAACCTCACTTTTTTTGGGGGGGAGACTGAACCCAAACTCAGGCCCAGTGTATAAAACAACGCAATGTGAGTGGCAGCAAGTGGCTGGCTGATACACGACAAACTAAGAGGACTGAGGTATATCCACTTTGTGAGAATTTCAATCTCACTTTTTTGGGGGGACATAGAACCCAAACTCAGGCCCAGTGTATAAAACAACGCAATGTGAGTGGCAGCAAGTGGCTGGCTGATACACAACAAACTAAGAGGACTGAGGTATATCCACTTTGTGAGAATTTCAATCTCACTTTTTTTTGGGGGGAGACTGAACCCAAACTCAGCCCCAGTGTATAAAACAACGCAATGTGAGTGGCAGCAAGTGGCTGGCTGATATACGACAAACTAAGAGGACTGAGGTATATCCACTTTGTGAGAATTTCAATCTCACTTTTTTTGGGGGGAGACTAAACCCAAACTCAGGCCCAGTGTATTTTACAATGCAATGTGAGTGGCAGCAAGTGGCTGGCTGATATACGACAAACTAAGGGGACTGAGGTATATCCACTTTGTGAGAATTTGAATCTCACTTTTTTTGGGGGGAGACTGAACCCAAACTCAGGCCCAGTGTATTTTACAACGCAATGTGAGTGGCAGCAAGTGGCTAGCTGATATACGACAAACTAAGAGGACTGAGGTATATCCACTTTGTAAGAATTTGAATCTCACTTTTTTTGGGGGGAGACTGAAACTCAGGCACAGTGTATAAGACAACGCAATGTGAGTGGCAGCAAGAAGGTGGAAGATATATGAAAAAATACAAGGACTGTAGTACAATTTCAATCCCCCTACAATGATCTCAGGACAAGTATGGCAGCAATAAAAAGGACTGCTGCACACAAAAGTGTGGACAAATAAACAAGATAACTGTGCAGAAAGGAGCAACAGGATTTTTGCTTTTAAAAAAGCAGTTGGTTTGCACAGCAGCGGTGCAAACAGCAATGCAGCTATCAGGGAGCCTTATAAGGCAGCCTAATAAGCTACAGAACTGATGCACAAAGATATATCCTCCACTGTCACTGCAAAAAAAGGTGGTGTTGGACAGTGGAAATCGCTACAGCAGAAGCAGTTTGGGGGTTAATCTTCCCTCCCTAACTATATCCCTGCTTCTGACGAAGCTGCAGCAAACTCTCCCTATGCTACGATCGGCAGAAGTAAGATGGCGGTCGGCGTGCACGCCCCTTTATAGCCCTTGTGATGCCGCAGAAAGCAAGCCAATCAGTGTCATACCCTTCTCTAAGATGGTGGGGACTGAGACCTATGTCATCACGCTGCCCACACTCTGCGTCCTCCTTCATTGGCTGAGAAATGACGCTGAACGCGTCATACAAAACGCGACTTTGGCGCGCAGATCGCCGACCGCATGGCCGATCCCACACTAGGATTGGGTCGGGTTTCATGAAACCCGACTTTGCCGAAAGTCGGCGATTTTTGAATTTGTCCGATCTGTTTCGCTCAACCCTAATCCACACTTTTTAATTTTTTTCAAAGACACTGGTGCGGTTGTCTTTTTAAATATTTTAGGCAGTTATCAGTTGATATTTTGGAAATAAAAAAAATAAGTTTGCAACCCTTGTCAATGGATCTCTTTGTTGTGCCAGTCTCTAAACTAATATTGAAAGCAATTCCCTGAAAAGGATATGAAATCCCCAACACATTACTAAATGCAGGCAATACTTACTAACACATGGCTAAAATGTGTGCACACAATTGAAGTAAGAAAAACAAATAGTACATACTCACCTATAGATCCTCCGCCTCTCTTCTGTCCCGCTGACTGGATCTCCTTACACTTGTTTTTGACCTCGTCATCACATGACCGCTGCAGGCAGTCAGTAGCCACAGATGCAACCTTATGAAATATATTCCATCACTTTACAGATGGCAGTACAAAAGGTAATTAATGTTACTGAAGTCACTTGCAAGTAGTTTTTATGCTATGGATAACGGGTGGGTATACATCACTTTTGGTACTGTGATTCTTTTTACTATATACAGTATGCTTTGGGCTGGATGTGGCATTGTAGAAACCGTTATTTTTAAATCATCAGTGAAATCTTATTTAAAATACAATTCTCTTCATACTGACCACTTTAAAGTGTCAATGCGTTGGAGCAAAGTGTCCAGAATTTTGGAACATAGTCAGCACAAACAAGTGTGAGGTAATGTCTGCGACAAGAGAACAAATATTTATCTGCCATACAGATTGGACGGGAGTTGAAAGTTAGCCAAACATGGGTGGAGATGGGGAGTGTAAGGTTCTGCTTGTTTTATTTAGAAGCAAAAACAGACTCATGGATGTAAAGTATGTATTTACTACAGCTTTTATTCCAAAAAATCTGTTTCAGCTCAGTGCAGTGTAATTTATGTATATCACACGGTCATATCTACAATTTATTTAACTGTTTTCTAGCAAAAAAATTAAAATTTTGATAACAGGTTAGCAAAGTAATAGAAAGCTCTATGCACAGTCAATCATTTATTTTGTAAAATCCATATTTAATCTCTCCCGTTTATGACAGTGCACATCACACATCCTGACTATGGTCAGATTCCAAAATTCAGACAGATTGCCCTAGGATGGGCATTTTGAGAATATTAAATCATTTTTACCACCTATGCAGCATCCAAAACTGGCGCAAGTACTTACCTTCTGCTTGACATCCATCTGCCGGGATAAAGAATTGTGTAAAGCGAGGCACAAAGATTAATTAACAAACAATACATCAAAATTCAACACAAACTTTGAATCATGTTTCAGAAATCAAACCAGGTAATGAAATTAATAACAGATCTTTAAAGTATATAGCAAAAATTCCTGAAACTCCTAGAGTTTTACTTTGTTCCAGGTAAATCCAATCAAGTTGCATGTGTCGTCCTTTCTTGCGTAGGCTCCACAGGGGACTAACATTTCTAATATTCTAATATTTCATTCATTCTCCATAATTATTCTGGAAAACGCTAGGTTCTTAATGCATTAATTTCACAGCTTGACTTGTGACTATTATACAGCTAATGTATCCAAGTTTTATTAATGTACACTACATGTTTAAGGTAACGTTCACATTAGCGTTCGGCGCCGCAGCGTCGGGCGCCGCAGCGTCGCCGCATGCGTCATGCGCCCCTATATTTAACATGGGGGCGCATGGACATGCATTGTGCTGCGTTTTGCGATGCATGCGTTTTTTTGGCCGCAAGCGTTGGGCGCAGAAAACGCAGCAAGTTGCATTTTTTTTGCGTGCAACTTTCGGCAAAAAAGGACGCATGTGTCGCAAAACGCAGTGTTTTAGCGTGCGTTTTGTTGCGTTTTTGTTTGCGTTGTGTGCCGAACGTAGCCTAAGATCTGCTTCCACACTGTTTATATTTTTAGAATATTTACATGCTTTTACTAAATGGATTCATGACATGGCGATTTTCTGCTTTTTTCATTTCTACATCCCCTTTTTCTAAGAGCCATAACTTTTTTATTTTTCCATCAATATAGCCGTAGAAGTGCTTTTTTTTTTGCATGACGAGTTGTAATTTTGGATGACACCATTCATTCTACCACATAGTGTAATGGGAAAACCGGCAAAAAAAAAATCAAGTGCATTGAAATTGCAAAAAAGTGCAATTCCACAATTGTTTTTTTGCTTTTTTTATTTACCATGTTCACTATATGAACTATAGTATATGGCAATATTTTTTTACACGTCAGAACGTATATGCAAATACCAAGCATGTATAGTTTTTTTTTAATTTAAGTAGTGAAAAAAATGTGAAAATTTGTAAAAAAAAAATTAAATACATTTTTCTTTTTTTCACCATTTTCCAAGACCAATTACGTTTTCATTTTTCTGGTTATAGTGCTATTTAATAGCTTATTTTTGCGCACTATTCTCATGCTTTTACTGTTACCATTTTGAGGTAGATGTGATGTGTTAATTGCCTCTTATTGCATTTTATTGTGATGTTACAGTGGCCAAAAAAAGTACCGTATTTTTCGGCATATAAGACGCACCGGACCATAAGACGCACCCCAAATTTGGGGTGAAAATTGCAGAAAAAAAGATTTTTTATAAGATGGGGGTCCGTCTTATTGTCCGAATTTACAGTATCTTACCTGTGGGCTGGTGGTGGCAGAGCAGGGTCACAGGAGGCATGGTGTCGGCAGAGATGGGGTGAGGCGGTACGGCGTGCACCTGAGCAGGGTCCCTTCCTGCTTAGGTGGGCGACGCCACGGCCTGGTGTCCATGGGAGGGTGGCAGCAGTGGTTACCGGCAGAGGTGTTGTGATGAGGAGGCACAGTGAGAGGTATGGCGTGAGAGGGGTCCCTTTCCCCGGTGAGGTGATGCAGCAGAGCCGGGTGAATCCTTTTGTTACCGTGGTGGCAGAGGTGTGGAGATGAGGAGGCGCAGTGAGCGGGGTCCCTTTCCCTGGTGAGGTGATGCAGCAGCCCCGGTAATGCAGCAGGGCCGGGTGAATCCTGTTATCGGTGCCATCTTCCTGAGGCCGCGCGTTCGCAGATGGAGCTCTGCTGCCCGGGACTTCAGGAAAATGGCCGCCGCGATCCCCATCTGCGCACGCGCGGCATCCCGCGGCCATTTTCCTGAAGCCCCGGGCAGCGGAGCTCCATCTGCGAACGCGCGGCCTCAGGAAGATGGCCGCGCGCACCGATAACAACAGGATTCACCCAGCTCTGCTGCATTACCGGGGCTTCTGCATCACCTCACCGGGGAAAGGGACCCCGCTCACTGCGCCTCCTCATCTCCACACCTCTGCCGCCGCACCTCTGCCGCCACGGTCCACGGTAAGCCTGCATTGCGAATATAAGACGCACCCCCCATTTTCCCCCCTTTTTTTGGGGGGAAAAAGTGCGTCTTATATGCCAAAAAATACGGTAATTTTGGCGTTTAGATTTTTTCAAAAATAACAAATATGTGTATTTTTTCTTTTTTATTGTTTTATTTTTAATGAGGCAAAAAGGAAGTAGTGATGAGCGAACCCGTGGATCTTCGGATATGCTGCGTTAGACAAATATACAGTAAAAAGTTTGGTTCTGATCATAACTTGAGCCTGGACCTGAACACAATAGAAGTCATTGGGGACCCAAACTTCAGTGCTTTAACCCCTTAGTGACAGAGCCAATTTGGTACTTAATGGCCAGGCCAATTTTTACAATTCTGACCACTGTCACTTTATGAGGTTATAACTCTGGAACGCTTCAACGGATCCTGCTGATTCTGAGACTGTTTTTTCGTGACATATTGTACTTCATGATAGTGGTAACATTTCTTCGATATTACTTGTGATTATTTATGAAAAAAATGGAAATATGGCAAACAAATTTAAAATTATGCAATTTTCAAATTTTGTATTTTTATGCCCTTAAATCAGAGAGATATGTCACAAAAACTAGTTAATAAATAACATTTACCACATGTCTACTTTACATTAGCACAATTTTGGAAACAAAATTTTTTTTTGTTAGGGAGTTATAAGGGTTAAAAGTTGACCAACAATTTCTCATTTTTACAACACCATTTTTTTTTAGGGACCACATCACATTTGAAGTCATTTTGAGGAGTCTATATGATAGAAAATAACCAAGTGTGACACGATTCTAAAAACTGCACCGCTCAAGGTGCTCAAAACCACATTCAAGAAGTTTATTAACCCTTTACGTGCTTCACAGGAACGGAAACAATGTGGAAGGCAAAAATGAACATTTAACTTTTTTTTGCAAACATTTTACTTCAGAACCATTTTTCTTTATTTTCACAAGTGTAAAAACAGAAATTTAACCATAAATGTTGTTGTGCAATTTCTCCTGAATACGCCGATACCCCATATGTGGGGGTAAACCACTGTTTGGGCGCACTGCAGAGCTTGGAAGTGAAGGAGTGCCGTTTTACTTTTTCGATGTAGAATTGGCTGGAATTGAGATCGGACGCCATGTCGCGTTTGGAGAGCCCCTGATGTGCCTAAACAGTGGAATCCCCCCACAAGTGACACCATTTTGGAAACTAGACCCCTTAAGGAACTTATCTAGATGTGTGGTGAGCACTTTAAACCCCCCAGGTGCTTCACGGAAGTTTATAGCGTAGAGCCGTGAAAATAAAAAGTCGCATTTTTTCTACAAAAATGATATTTTTGCCCCAAAATTTTTATTTTTACAATGGTAACAGGAGAAATTAGACCACAAAAGTTGTTGTGCAATTTCTCCTGAGTACGTCGATACCCCATATGTGGGGGTAAACCACTGTTTGGGCGCACCGCAGAGCTTGGAAGAGAAGGAGTGCCGTTTTACTTTTTCAATGTAGAATTGGCTGGAATTGAGATCGGACACCATGTCGCGTTTGGAGAGCCCCTGATGTGCCTAAACAGTAGAAACCCCCCACAAGTGACCCCATTTTGGAAACTAGACCACTTAAGGAACTTATCTAGATGTGTGGTGAGCACTTTAAACCCCCAAATGCTTCACAGAAATTTTTAAAGTAGAGCCGTGAAAATAAAAAATCCTTTTATTGTAGGCTAAAAATGATTTTTTTATCCTTTTATTTTTTTTTATTCCTTTTTTATTCCTATTTCCTATTTCTTTTTTTTATTCCTTTTTTATTCCTTTTATTGTAGGCTAAAAATGATTTTTTAGCCTACAATTTTTTATTTTCTCATGGGTAACAGGAGAAATTGGACTGCAAAATTTATTGTGCAATTTATGCTGAGTAGGCTGATACCCCATATTATATATTGGGGTAAACCACTGTTTGGGCGCATGGCAGAGCTCGGAAGGGAAGGAGCGCCGTTTTGGAATGCAGACTTTGATAGAATGGTCTGCGGGCGTTATGTTGCGTTTGCAGAGCCCCTGATGTACCTAAACAGTAGAAACCCCCCACAAGTGACCCCATTTTGGAAACTAGACCCCCCAAGGAACTTATCTAGATGTGTGGTGAGAACTTTGAATGCCCAACTGCTTCACAGAAGTTTATAATGCAGAGTTGTGAAAATAAAAAATATTTTTTTTTCCACAAAAAAGATTTTTTAGCCCCCAAGGTTTTATTTTCACAAGGGTACAAGAGAAATTGGACCCCAATAGTTGTTGCACAATTTGTCCTGAGTACACTGATACCCCATGTGTGGTGGGGACCACTGTTTGGGTGCACGGCAGAGCCCGGAAGGGAAGGAGTGCCATTTTGGAATGCAGACTTTGATAGAAAGGTCTGAGGGCGTTATGTTGCGTTTGCAGAGACCCTGATGTACCTAAACAGTAGAAACCCCCCACAAGTGACCCCATTTTGGAAACTAGAGCCCCCAAGGAACTTATCTAGATGTGTGGTGAGAACTTTGAATGCCCAAGTGCTTCACAGACGTTTATAATGCAGAGTTGTGAAAATAAAAAATATTTTTTTTCCACAAAAAAGATATTTTAGCCCTCAAGTTTTTATTTTCTCAAGGGTAACGGGATAAATTGGACAACAACTTTTGGGGTTTTCCTGAGTATGCGGATGCCCCATATGTGGGGGTAAACCACTGTTTGGGTGCACGGCAGAGCTCGGAAGGGAGGGAGCACCATTTGACTTTTTGAGCGCAAAATTGGCTGTGGCGTTAAGAGACCCCCTGATGTACCTAAACAGTGGAAACCCCCCAAATCTAACTCCAACCCTAACCCCAACACACCCCTAAGGCTTCTTTCACACTTCAGTTGTTTGGCGTCAGTCAGCTCTGACATAGTGACGGATCGACGGATCCGTCACAATTGTTGAGAAAACGGTTCTAACGGATCCGTTTTTTTGATCCGTTACTTGGGGGTTGTCTGGGAAAAGTATCTACTTTTTGGAGCATGCGCAATTGCGGATTGGAGCGACGGATCCGCCGAAATGACGGTAACAACGGATCCGTCGCCCATAGGTGGCCATCCTATGGAATGACGAACGCGACGGATCCGTCGCGAACCGCCATTTCGGCGCAGACAAAAAATGTTACAATGGCCGCCAATGTCTAGATGACGTCCGCCAAATCTCGTCGGATCCGTCGCATGGTGGATGGAACGGACGACCATCCGCCACAATCCATCGCTAATGCATGTCTATGGGAAAATAGCGGATCCGCCACAAAAAAATGGCGGATCCGCAATTTGACGAAAATGGCGGTTTCAGACTGACGCCAAAAGACTGAAGTGTGAAAGAGGCCTAACCCTAATGCCAACCCGATCTATAATCCTAATCACAACCCTAAGGATAATCGCAACCCTAACCCCAAAACAACCAGAACCCTAATCAGAACCCTAAATCCAACACACCCCTAATCCTAATCTCAACCATAACCTCAAACCTAACCCTAATCCCAATACACCCCTAATCCCAACCCTAACCTTAACCCTAATCCCAAACGTAACCCTAATGCCAACCCTAATCCAAACCCTAATCCCAACTCTAACCCTAACTTTAGCCGCAACCCTAGTCCTAACTTTAGCCCCAACCCTAACTTTAGCCCCAACCCTAACCCTAACTTTAGCCTCAACTCTAACTCTAGCCCTAACTTTAGCCCCAACCCTAACCCTAGCCCTAACCCTAAATTTAGCCCCAGCCCTAACCCTAAATTTAGTCCCAACCCTAACCCTAACCCTAGCCCTAACCCTAACCCTAACCCTAATTTTAGCCCCAACTCCTCTCTCCTGCCGGCCGGCAGATGGCAGCAGAGAGCTGGCGCACTGCGCATGCACCCACCATTTTCTTTCCATAGGAAGAAGCCGGCGGGCAGGAGGGGACGCAGGAGGACCCAGGGACACCGGTAAGTATGATAGGGTCCCCGAATCCCCCTATTTCTCTGTCCTCTGATGTGCGATCACATCAGAGGACAGAGAATTACACATCGCTTTTTTTTTTGCGGTCGCCGGTAAACAGTTAATTACCGGCGATCGCAAAATGGGGGTCGGTAAAAACCGACCCCGATCATGTTCTTTGGGGTCTTGGCTACCCCCAGCAGCTGAGACCCCAAAGATCTCCCGGGTGCCGGCCGGCTGGCGCACTGCGCATGCGCCCGCCATTTTTTTGCCGGAAGAAGATGGCGGCGCCCATCGGGAGCCACAAGGAGCACCAGGGGAGACAGGTGAGTATCAGTGGGCCATCGGGGGTGATTGGAGACCCCATTTCTCTGTCCTCTGATGTGCGATCACATCGGTGTCACGGGGAGAATAGGTGGGCAAGAGCTAATAACCCGGGCCCCTGCAATTTCCCTCAGACTAGGGAAATCCTGACTGACCCTCTACCTAGAGTTTACACTGATGGTGTGCATGTCTAGGCCTCGACCCTCGTCCTGTCTCCTGTTTCAACCCTAGGCTGAAACCACCGCCCACCACCCAGTGAAAAGATCATACACCAATACCCACAGTTAGAATAGACAAGGATAACGGAAAATATACACCACGCAGCAGTCACTCAGGAATACACTATAAATGCGCAGGGCAAAATAAATACAAATATAGGAAGGAGTAAATAAGACAAAGGGAAATACACCACCAGCAACAATACTCCAACTACTAGCTCACCACTCCAGACTGAGATAACAACGCACAAGACAGAAGCTATAATCGGCGACGCCCAATGTTCAGGAGAACTATTTAAAGGCAATGGGCATGGCCCAGCTTCCAATCCGAGCATCAGGTAAATTAACCCTGGACCAGCTAGATAAAATCTAGCCGACGCCAATGAGCACATAGTGGTCAAAAACGGAATTACCACTGTCTGTCGAACGACCTGGTCTGAACAGCGTCCGACATGACAATCGGAGGACAGAGAAATTAAATGGGAAATCGCGTTTTGTTTTGTTTTTTGTGACCGCCGGTAAACGGTTAATTACCGGCGATTGCAACTCGGGGGTCGGTAAGAAACCCCCGAATCATGTTCTCTGGGGTCTCGGCTACCCCCGGTAACTGAGACCCCAGAGAAAATCCGACTCTGGGGGGCGTTATTCACCTATTCCACAGCGCCGGTAATTAACGACGCTGTGGTTTAAGTACCCTTAGCGGCCGCCGTTAAAAGGCGTATCGGTGGTCGTTAAGGAGTTAACCGCTTTCTGCCATCCAACTTACTATTACATCCATGTGACCTGGGTCCTAATTCCCATGGACGGGATAGTATGTCACATGTGATTGGCCGCGCTCACGGGGGGAACGCAGCCGATTGCGGCCGGGTGTCAGCTGGTTATCACAGCTGACACCAGGTACTAAGTGCCAGGAGCGGTCACCGACCGCTCCTGGTACTTTAACCCCCAGAATACTGCGATAAATCAAGATCGCAGCGTTCCGGTGGCATAGAGAAGCTTTGAGAAGAGAAGGCGCTCCCTACGTACGTCCCTGAGACCCTCAGAACAACGTGATGTGATCGCGTTGTTCCAAGGGTCTCCTCCCTGCAGGCCCCCGGATCTAAGATGGCCACGGGATCCTTCCGGGTCCTGAAGGGAGGTGGCTTCTCAGTGCCTGCTGAGAACAGGCACCGGCAAGCCTCTTTCACTGCCAGTCAGATCGCTGATCTGATACAGTACTGTGCAAAGTGTCAGATCAGTGATCTGACTTTATACAGTGATGTCCCAACCAATTCCTAAATAAAGAAAAAAATATATATATTGTTCCAATAAATACATTTCTTTATGTAAATAAAAAAACAATAAAAGTACACATATTTAGTATCGCCGCAACCGTAACGACCCAACCTATAAAACTGTCCTACTAGTTAACCCCTAAAGTGAACACCGTAAATAAATAAATAAAAAACAAGGCAAAAAACCGCTTTATTATCATACTGCTGAACAAAAGGTGGAATAACGCGCGATCAAAAAGACGGATATAAATAAACATGGTACCACTGAAAACATCATCTTGTCCGGCAAAAAATGAGCCATATAGAGCCATCAGCGAAAAAATAAAAAAGTTATAGATCTCAGAATAAAGCGATGCAAAAACAACTATTTTTTATATAAAATAGTTTTTATTGTATAAAAGCACAAAACATAAAAAAGATATAAATGAGGTATCGCTGTAATCATACTGACCCGAAGAATAAAACTGCGTTATCAATTTTACCACTCGAGAAATGGTATAAACGCCCCACCCAAAAGAAATTCATGAATTGCTGGATTTTGTTCATTTTGTCTCCCAAAAATCGTAATAAAAGGTGATCAAAAAATGTCATGTGCCCGAAAATGGTACCAATAAAAACGTCAACTCGTCCTGCAAAAAACGCGAACTCACATGACTCTGTGGGCCAAAATATGGAAAAATTATAGCTCTTAAAATGTGGTGATGCAAAAACTATTTTTTGCAATAAAAAGTGTCTTTTAGCGTGTGACAGCTGCCAAACATAAAAACCCAATATAAAAACCCACTATAAATAGTAAATCAAAACCCCTTTATCACCCCCTTAGTTAGGGAAAAATAATAAAATAAAAAAATGTATTTATTTCCACTTTCCCATTAGGGTTAGGGTTAGCGTTGGGGCTAAAGTTAGGGTAAGGGTTGTGGCTAAAGTTAGGGTTAGGGTTGGGGCTAACGTTAGGATTGGGGCAGGGGAGGAGGTGGTAGTTGCTAATGTAGCTGGTGAACCATCACCACCTCAGGAGGGAGGGCTAGCATGGCAGAAATGTGTAAACCTTACTCAGCATGTTGCAACATCCAGAACCACCATCTGATACAGTCCGTGATCGTAGAAGGCAGCGTTGACGTTATGTCCATGTAGCAACTCACTCAGGATTAATAAGTTAGACACTATTAAAAAAAACAACTCAGCCTGCTGGTTCCTGTACAGACTATTTATATTAAGCCGCAGTCCCTAGAGGTAGCTGTGGTTGCAGAGATAGTCCTAGCCAAAGAACTATCGAGTGGCAGTTCCAACCTAAATTCCCTGTACGGCCATCGAGTTGCTTCACATCCTCCTAAAAAACCAGAGGGCAGAGAAGAGTGTGAATTAACTAAAAAAAAAGTGAGCAGAATAAAGAAAAGGACATTACAGTGAGTAAAGTAACTAAAAAATACTAAACAAAAGAGTAATTGCTTTCTTTGAACACATTTACAGCCTACTTACTAAAGTTAAACAAAAGAGAGGTACAAAGTAGCAAAGAAACAACAAGGTGAAAATCCTTAGCTAATGCTCACAGACAGGCAACAAACATCAATACAATGTCAGAACATCTAAATGAATCTATCACCTGCAGGAAATGCCCATTGGAGGACAGAATATAAAGCTGCACCCAAAAGGAGGTAGGTGGACAAATGAAAACACCCGTGTTAAGCTGGAAAGAATGCAGCCAGAAAACAGAACCTAAAAACTGAGAGAAAAGGTGTGCCCCCTGTTGCTTGGAAGAAACAGAAGCCAACCACAATACACAAGCTCAAGGGATTAAATCCATGACCAAGACAGTTACAACAACATGGTCGAAGAGTACGCATCCACGCTTCTCCATATACTGATTGATAGTTCTGGGCTGGCCCATTTAACTTCTGGATCTTCAAATTGGACACATGGCCTGAGCTTGCCCTTCGGCCTTGGAGGTGCTGGCCTGCCCTGTGGAAAATGTACTGTTGGAACTTGTGTTTAGCATGGCAGGAGGTGTGATCACAGACTGGTGCATGCACCTGTCCACAGCCAATGTGGGCAAGCTCACATTCATTATCCTTAACAAGGCATGGATCCCACAGGGCTTGCCATTGCTAGACTCCACAGCACTTTGTTTGTCTTAATTCCCATTCACAATATTTTGGGGACTACACAAATTAGAAAAAAAGAAAGAGGGTGTTTTTCAGAGTACATCCACACAAGCTGTTTTGCAGAGTACCCCCATATAGGCTTTTTTCAGAGTACTCCCACAAAGTCGTGTGCAGAGTACACACACAGGTTTTTCTGGGACAGTATTCCCACAGACACGGTTGTAGAGTAGAAAAATTTGTGTGTACGCAGAGTATTACCACAGACATGGGTGCAGAGTATAAGTATTTTTTAGGCACCCAACTTGTACAGACACAGCAGTAGAGTATAATTATTTTTAGGCACATTACTCGCATAGGCACAGCTGCAGAGTACACAGAGAGGCCTTTCTGCACAGTATACACAGGCTTTCAGGCACAGTACACCTAGAGGCTTTTTGGCACAGTACACACGGAGGATTCTTGGCACAGTACACACAGAGGTTTTTTTTGTTCACAGTACTCCAATGGGCAGGGTTGCAGAGGCATAAAGACTCAGTTTTTTTAGGCACACCTACAACTTGTTCAGATACAGTGGTAGAGTAGAATTTTTTATTATATTTTACACACATAATACTTGCAAAAACACACTGTTGAGTACATTAATTTTTGACACAGGTAATCGCAAAAAAAACGCTACAGAGTACGATTGTTTTTTACACACACTACTCATATAGACACAGCGATACAGTAAAATTATTTGTTTGGCCTACAAATGGAAAAGAGACTGCATCTGCTGATATTTATTTATTTGCCACACTACTAAAAAACACAGCGTTGAAGAAAAATTATTTTTTGAGCCTAGAAATGGCAACGAGATGGCTGATGCCAATTATTTTATTCACATACTACTAGAATTCAAACAGCAGAGGGAAAGCAGAGTACACACAGCGGATTAAAGGACAGTACTCCCACAGGCGGGGGGTGCAGGCTGCACACAGCAGCTTAAAAGACAGCACTCCCACAGGCAGGGGGGGTGAAGAGTATATACAGCGGCCTAAAGGACAGTACTCCCACAGGCAGGGGGGTGCAGAGTACATACATAAGATTACATGACAGTACTCCCAGTTATGGGTGCAGAGTACTCACAGCGGCTTAAAGGACAGTACTCCCACAGGCAATAGTGTACATAGTACATACAGCGGCTTAAAGAACAGTACTCGAACAGATATGGATGCAAAGTACAGAGACTTTTAGCATAGTAGTAGCACAGTACCACCACAGATCTGGGTTGCAGAGTACAGACAGCATTTTTTTTTTTCAGAATGCGCAGCCTTCTTAGAGGACTTAACCATCATCTGTTAGGGCTAGCGGAATGCATCAAATAATTATAAGGATGGTATAAGGTGCGTTCACAGTCCAGGGTCCACCGTGCAGACATGAAACCTGCTGCTGAGTAATGACAGACTATATGGCGGTATAATGTGGATACACACATGGGTTAGCTTTACTCAGTATGAAGGAAGCAAACCCTGTTGCGTCACAGGGCTGCGGTACCGCAAAAAGAGCGCAAGCAAAGAGTCACAGAACTCTGTCCCAAGACTCAGGGAAAGAGTTCCTCTAGACCTCTTGCACTCGACACCGCTACTGGGGTGTCAGAGATTAATAGAGCAAATAATTTACTGCACAAGAGTGCGTGCAGTGCCACTCTGGCGGACGCCACTGACCACCCAGACCTGGGCCAAGAAAGTGCTCTACTAGCGCACGGCACCGCACTGGCGGTCACTGCTATCAGACGCTGTATTGTGTGCTAGCTGTCAGGTGCTAGGTAGCTTCCACCATTCGCGAACAGTCAACAACACTAGGGATGGGAATGATTCGGAGTTTTCAACCATCGACAGGCACACATCCACACACACACACATTAATAAGTTTATACTAGTGCATGGCCATGCTGCCCTTTTATAGCGCAAGCTCTCCAGGACCTTCATAGTGGTCCAACAGGATCTGCTACAGGACCTGAGCATGTGACCCCCAACCTAAAATGAGAGGTCATCCCTTGGGCATGCTCAGAAGAAGAAAAGCAGGACTTAGTCCCAGGGACGCCTGCTCGCCGATGATCAGTACTGCTTACAATGGCTGAGCCTGGAAGGACAGCAGTAACCAGCCGCACAGTATCAGCTTGAGTCAGACGCTGGGACCGACGTCTCTGCTGAGCAGGCTCCATTGCGGCTGGAGGAGAATGAGAGACCGCAGCGGAGATGGTTCGAGATTCCCCCTGTGCAGCGTCGGGAACTTGACACCTAACATTACCCCCCTCCTAGGGCCCCCCTTGGGCCTCGCTACGCTTGAAGGCAGCAATGAGCTGCGGAGCCTGAATGTGCTCAATAGGCTCCCAGGACCTGTCCTCTGGGCCATGACCCTTCCAATCCACCAAATAGTATTTTTTGCCACATACCACCTTACACCCCATGATGACGTTCACCTCGTATTCATCCGTGGACGAACCTGATGTCCTGGCAGATGACTTGGAAAACTGGGACATGTGGATGGGCTTTAGGAGGGACATATGAAAGATGTCAGTGAGGTCTAGGTGTGGAGGAAGAGCCAAACGGTAGACCACAGGATTAACCTGTTCCAGGACCTTGAAGGGGCCTAGTGTTGTGAATTCTGCTCTTGGGTTCCCTCCGGTGGTTGTTGATAGTAATGCAGTTGTCCCTGGGTTGCAATCCTGGGCAGGTGTCCCTGCTGATTGCAGCTCTGACTGGGATATTTAGGTGTGCAGGATTCATTAGCCCTTGCCAGTTGTCCATTGTTCTTGGTTTTGCATCTCTGTCTGGTTCCTCCTGCCCTGCTGCCATATCAGCAAAGATAAGTGTCTGGTTTTTGTTTCTACAGCACACATGCTGTGTGCTTTACAATTCAGTGCTATTCATGGTTTTTTCTTGTCCAGCTTAGACTGTGTTTGGATATTTTCAGTCAAGTTGGATTCTCAGGAGAAGCAGATATACATTCCATGTCTTTAGTTAGATGGTGGAATTTTTGTATTATCTGCTGTGGATATTTTAGGGGTTTTAATACTGACCGCTTAGTATTCTGTCCTATCCTTTCCTATTTAGCTAGCGTGGCCTCTTTTGCTAAATCCTGATTTCTGCCTGCATGTGTCTTTTCCTCTAATACTCACAGTCAATATTTGTGGGGGGCTGCCTATCCTTGGGGGTTCTGCTCTGAGGCAAGATAGAATTCCCATTTCCATCTATAGGGGTATTTAGTCCTCCGGCTGTCGAGGTGTCTAGGATGTGTTAGGCACACCCCACGGCTACTTCTAGTTGCGGTGTCAGTTTAGGGTTTGCGGTCAGTACAGGTTCCACCTACTCCTGAGAAAGTCCCATGCGGCTCCAAGGTCACCAGATCATAACAGCCTAGGTATCAAGGCGCAAACTTAGTGGACTCAACTCGCAGCCTGATGTTACGGACGGAGAGCCACACTAAATCGCAAGGAGCAAAGTTCGGAGTGGGGTGCCGATGTGCATCGGCGGAGACCCTCATTCTCTCCTTGGAGGCCCGGATAGGATCCTGTGTGCGGTCCCAAATGTCACGTGCCTCCACAGCCCAGTCTGCTACCCTGGAGTCGGTGGAAGACACGGGCATGCGTACAGGACCCCGCAGATGCTGACCGTAATTAGGGATGAATGGGGTCTGCCCAGTGGAGTTGGCTACGGCGTTATTCAGCGCACACTCTGCTCACGGTAGCATGGATGCCCAGTCATCCTGCCTTCAAAGGGAGATTTGTAGTTAAAATTCTGCGCTGCCACTAAGATGAATTTCAGGAGAGTATAGTTGATTCACAGTTGTTTTATTCAATGCGTTTCAGGGGTCTCATGCCCCCTTCATCAGGTAAAACCACTGTGAATCAACTATACTCTCCTGAAATTCATCTTAGCGGCAGCGCAGAATTTTAACTACAAAAAAACTATTTAAAATCAATGCCGCCAAGGCCCTGCAGAAGGTAGCCTTGGAAGAGGCACCAAGTGCACCATTTTGGAAAAATGGTCGGTGACTACCCAAATAATGGTGCAGATACTGGACTTGGGTAAGCCCACCACAAAGTCCATCCCGACCATTTCCCAGGGCCTGTCTGCCACCGGCAGGGGGTAAAGTAGCCCAGCAGGCTGTTGTCGAGGAGACTTATTCTTGGCGCAGGAGACACATGCCCATATATAGTCTCCAGCGTCACGGGCCATATGCGGCCACCAGTACGTCCTCACCAGAAGCTCAGATGTCCTCTTAGTCCAAAAATGTCCACCCACCCTGGACGAGTGAGCCCAAGAGAGAACCTCCAGTCGCAAATTAGATGGCACAAAGGTCTTGCCCGGGGGCACAGACTCTAGAGAAACCGGAGCCACGGTCCTCAGGCTCTCCGAAGGGACAACTAACTGAGGCTCCTCCTCTACTGATGACACTACGGAGCGGGAAACCTGGGCAGCACTTTGACAGCGGTGGACACCGCGCCTTAGCCCGCACTTCCATCAGCACTCTGACGTGCTTCCTACTTGCCACAAAAGGCACCAACCAGATAACCATAGAACCACCAAATCTACTGAGTGGACGCTCAGTTAATCTACTGTACGTTACTGACGAAGGCCATACCAGGCCGAAAAGTTTGACTGTACTACAGAATAATAAAAAAAACCTTAATCCAAGTTGAGTGCCAGGTTCTTTATAAATATATGCATATGGTGTGGGAACCTACCTGTGCACCACTCTAGCAGTGCTCACGAGTTTTGTCTCACTACGGAGCGGGAGAGAGCGTTGGTACAGATGTTCTTCTCCCCGAAAAGATAATGGAGGGTGAAGTGGAAGCGGGAGAAGAACAAGGACCATCTAGCCTGGCAAGAGTTTAGCGGCTGGGCAGTCTGTAAATAAACCAAATTTTTGTGGTCGGTATACACTTGGAAGGGAAAACGAGCCCCCTCCAGAAGGTGTCTCCACTCCGGGAAGGCCAACTTCATAGCTAGCAACTCCCTGTCCCCGATGGAATAATTCCTCTCTGCTGGTGTGAAGGTCTTGGAGAAAAAGAAGCAAGGATGCTTCCAACCTTGAGCATCCTTTTGGAAGAGGACTGCTCCAGCACCGACGGATGAAGCATCCACCTCCATTATAAATGGCTTATCTACATCAGGGCGATGTAGGATGGTAGCGCTAGCAAAATGAGACTTAATAGAGAGAAAGGCCTTGGAGACCTCCATCGACCACAATTTGGGATTTGCTCCCTTCTTGGTGAGGGCTACCAAGGGAGCTACCAAAGTTGAGAAGTGGGGAATGAACTGGAGATAATAGTTAATGAACCCCATAAAGTGCTGCACCGCTTTGAGGGAATGGGATTCCTGCCTGTCCATCACAGTCTGTAGCTTGGCAGGATCCATCGTCAATCCCTGGGCGGAGATGATATAGCCAAGGAAAGGCAAGGACTCCCGGTTAAACACACATTTCTCCAATGTGGCATAGAGGAAGTTTGCCCGTAGGAGGTTGAAGACTTTGCAAACATCTCTCCGGTGGGAGTCTATATTTGGAGAGGAGATGAGAATGTCATCGACTATGACCGAGGTGGTGAGCATATCCCTGAAGATATCATTCACAATGTCTTGGAAAACAGAAGGAGCATTACATAGCCCGAAGGGCATCACCAGGTATTCATAGTGCCCGTCCCTGGTGTTAAATACCGTCTTCCATTCGTCCCCCTCCCGGATGCGAATCAGGTTGTAAGCACCCCACAGATCAAGCTTAGTAAATACCCTAGCTCCTCGCAACCTATCGAATAGCTCAGATATCAGAGGCAGAGGGTATTTGTTCTTAACGGTGATTGCGTTAAGACCCCTGTAATCTATGCATGGACGTAGTTCTCCGTTCTTCTTCTGCACAAAGAAGAACCCTGCCCCTGCAGGTGACACTAACTTCCTAATGAATCCTCTTGCCAGATTCTCCTGAATGTATTGGGTCATCGCCTCCATCTCCGGGAGAGATAGGGGATAGACTCGACCCCGGGGAGGCTCTGCACCAAGCAAGAGGTCAATAGGACAGACATAGGGGCAGTGGGGTGGAAGGGTTTCCACTGCCCTCTTGGAGAACACATCCGCATAGGGCCAATAGTGCTTGGGGAGAGAGGAAAGATCTGTGGGTACTTCAGTAGCAGCAACCTGAATGCACTCCCTCAGACATCTACCCTCACAAGATTCACTCCTTCCAAGAATTCTCTCAGAGGACCACTCTATATGAGGAGAGTTGTAGCTTAGCCATGGTATCCCTTACAGAACCTCATCAATTCCCTCGGGAATGACTAGCAGAGTGATAATCTCCTGATGGGATGGAGACATTGATAAAGTAAATGGACTGGTCTGTTGTGTTATTTGTGAGGGCAGAGTCGACCCATTCACCACTCGTACAGTCACCGGCTTGGCGAGCATCACCAGGGGTATTTCGTGGCATTGGGCGAAGGCAGAAGACATAAAATTCCCCTCCGCCCCAGAATCCACACAAAGCTCGACTGTAAGAGTGGATTGGCCAAAGGTGATTGTCCCTTTAAAGGACAGTTTGGAGGAAAACGTCGCCATGTCCAGTGTACCTCCTCCTACATCCACTAGACACTGACGTTTTCCCGACCGCTGGGAACATCTTGAGGCAAGATGTCCTGACTGCCGGCAGACATGACAGACCTTGAGTACATGAGCGGTCCAGGACTTAGATCCCGCTCATAACACCTCCATGGCCTCATGTGGCTCGGACGCCTGGACCGGAGATTCCAGAGGTATGGCGAAAGTGGGAGCCAGCCGAAACCTCTGCCTACACTGGGCTCGCTCCAACCTTCGCTCGTTAAAACGAAGGTCGATGGGGCAGGAATCTCCCTAGTGGCCAAAGCGTCCTTCACATGGTCAGCCAGCCCCCTCCAAAAGACAGGGATGAGGGCTTTATCTGGTCACTCCAGCTCAGATGCTAAAGTCCAGAAGTAGATGGAAAAATGGCTGACCAAGGATGAGTCCTGTGTCAGTGCCAGCAGTTGGAGCGCCATATCATTGGTGACTTGAGGTCCAATAAAGACCTGTTTCAGAGTGCTCAGGAACAGCAGAGCACTCTGCACCACATGATCATCACGCTCCCACAGCGGTGTAGCCCACTCCAACACCCTGTCTGACAAGAGAGATATTATGAATCCCACTTTAGCCTGCTCTGAGGGGAAATGTGCAGCCAGAAGCTCAAGATGTATCGCACACTGGTTCACGAATGCCCTGCATGACTTGCTATCACCAGAGTACTTATCTGGCAGCGGGAGGTGAGATAAAGTCGGAACAGGGGTGGCAGTGGACAAACTAGCTGCAGCCACGCTAGCAGCCTGAACAGCTACTGCGGTAACATCCACAGCTGAGGTTGTGCGCTCGAGAGTTGCTGGATGTACCGCTGCAGTTGCTGTTTGTCCGCCATTACTAGCCAGACCCTGGCGCTAGTATAATGTTAGCGCTAGCGGAACGCACCAAATAATTATAAGGATGGTATAAGATGCGTTCGCAGCCCGGGGTCCACCAGGCAGAGATGTAACCTGCTGCTGAGTAATGATGGACTATATGGCGGTATAATGTGGATACACACACGGGTTAGCTTCACCCGGTATGAAGGAAGCGAACCCTGTTGCCACGGTACCGCGCAAGGAGTCACAGAACTCTGTCCCAAGACTCAGGGAAAGAATTCCTCTAGACCTCTTGCGCTCGACACCGCTACTGGGGTGTCAGAGATTAATAGAAATAATAATTTACTGCACAAGAGTGCGTGCAGTGCCACTCTGGCAGACGCCACTAACCACCCAGACTTCGGCCAGGAATGCGCTTTATTAGCGCATGGCACCGCACTGGCGGTCACTGCTATCAGATGCTGTATTGTGTGCTAGCTGTGCGGGATAGCACAGTCAGGTGCTAGGTAGCTTCCACCATTCACGAACAGTCAACAACATTAGGGATGGGAATGATTCGGAGCTTTCATCCATCGACAGGCATACATCCACACACACACATTAATAAGTTTATACTAGCGCATGGCTGGGCGGCCATGCAAACCTTTTATATCGGGAGCTCTCCAGGACCTTCCTAGTGGTCCAATAGGAGCTGCTACAGGACCTGAGCATGTGACCCCCGACCTCCAATGAGAGGTCGTCCCTTGGGCATACTCAGAAGAAGAAAAGCAGGACTTAGTCCCAGGGACGCCTGCTCGCCACTGATCAGTGCTGGCTACAAGGGCTGAGCCTGGAAGGACATCAGTAACCAGCGGCACAGTATCAGCTTGAGCCAGATGCTGGGACCGATGTTTCTGCTGAGCAGGCTCCACTGTGGCTAGAGGAGAATGAGACTGCAGCAGAGATGGTTCGAGATTCCCCCTGTGCAACGGCAGGAACTCAACGCCTAACATTGTCTGATCGCTTGTGGTATACTTACAGTGCATTAGCACTGCTAAATTTCGTGAAAATCATGATCGTCCATGAATGCCAGCCATGGGTTAGCTTTCACAGGACGATCCTAATGACTAACACAGGGGTCGCACAGGGGTCATTAGCATGACAACTCATTCATGCCCTGTGATCACGTTACCATGAGTGCAATGTTAAATATTGCTGTCAGAGATTGACAGCAGAATTTAACAGGTTAGCAGCTGTGGGATGAGCTCCTCTCCACCTGTTAAAGGCACAGGATGGCTTATTACATCAGGTTGTCGTGCAAACACGCAACAAAGGCAGGGATATGACATATGATGTAAAGAGGTTAAAGGAAAGCCATCACCAGGAAAATGCAGTCCAATCTGCAACCATCATGTTATAGAGCAGGAGGAGCTGAGTTGACTAATATATAGTTTTCAAAGTATACGAAGAAAAGAACGTGGCACTCACCCAATTCTTGCTGCGAATCAGTGTCTTTTATTAAAAATGTACAGACATAAGCACGATGTGGAGAGGCGGCTGGTGAGAGTGACGGTGCAAGAGGAGGACAGAGGACGACGGCCGTTTCGCGCTTATGCGCTTCAACGGGTCCAGGACCTGGACCCGTTGAAGCGCATAAGCGCGAAACGGCCGTCGTCCTCTGTCCTCCTCTTGCACCATCACTCTCACCAGCCGCCTCTCCACATCGTGCTTATGTCTGTACATTTTGAATAAAAGACACTGATTTGCAGCAAGAATTGGGTGAGTGCCACATTCTTTTCTTCGTATACTTTGATTTGGATTACTACTATTGTGAGCACCTCCCTAAGCTGCTGACGATTGCATGCCGCAAGTGATTCTGAAAAAATCCTCTTCTCGGACTTTGCAACGGAGCAAGTTAGCTCCATAGAGTGTAACACACTAACGCCGCAGTTCTTAAGTCTCAGTATATTGCGGTTAACCCGCCACTGTTTATACATCAGTCTGGTGCCATTCTACCTTTGTATTTGGACTTTAATAAATAGTTTTGTTAGAAAAGTTTAAGTATAGCTTGGGTTAAACTTCTGCCTTTTCTAAGATTTTTGGTCTAGTGGGCGGTCCTATCAGTGACTGACAGCGCTCTTTGTATGCACACTTATAGAAAGAGATCTGTCAGTCAGAGATAGAACCTCCCACTAGACCGAAAATCTCAGAATAGAAGGAGGTTTAAATGATTAAAACACAGGTTATACAGAATATTTTCTCATTTAACTATTAATCAATCAACCCAGGTCTCCAGGGTCTATATCATTCTGCGTGCAGATTGAACTGAATTTTCATGGAGAAAGGTTCCCTTTAAGAATGGGTATCTTCATATAACTAATTTTCTGCAAGTACCTCATCTATTGCATATATAAACTTTTCAGTTTATTTTATATTTTTAAATGCACTTTTGCTATTATGGTTTAGATATTTTATAGCCTCTTGACTATTTAAGATATTTTACAGTAGAAGCATTAACCCCTTAACGACCACCGATATGCCTTTTAATGGTGGCAGTTAAAGGTACTTATTCCTTAGAAATATGAGAAATAAGGGTATAGTGCCCCCCAGCATTGGAAAATCATGGAGAACATGCTTCGGGTCGTTTTTTACCATCCCCAGTGTTGTGATTGCCATTATTCACTGAACAACGGCGACTGCAAAAAAATTTTCTCATTTCTCATTTATTTCTCTCTCCTCTAATATGATCTAGCATACCAGAAGAGAGAGAAATAAGGTCCCCCGAGCTCCCCTGGCTCTTTCCCCCGTGCCCTCGGCGTGTTCTTTCAGGAAGATTATGGCGGATGGATGTGAAGTGTGACCGCCAAGATCTGCTGGTTGGCATCTGGCAACAATAGGAGATTTTTCCTGTTGGTTAATTTTGATCACTGTGATAAACCCTATCACAGTGATCAAAATAAAAAAATATTAAATCAAACCCCCCTTTATAACTCCCTTAGGTAAAAATAATAAAATACATATTTTTTTCCATTAGAGTTAGGGTTGGGGCTAGGGTTAGGGTTGGGCTAGGGTTAGGGTTGGGGATAGGGTTAGAGCTAGGGTTAGGGTTGGTGCTAGGGTTGTGTTGGGGATAGGGTGGTATTGGGGATAGGGTGATGTTGGGGTTAGGGTTATGGTTTTGGTTATAGTTGGGATAACGGTTAGGGTTGTGATTAGGATTAGCGGTGTGTTGGGGTTAGGGTTGTGGTTAGGGATGGTTAGGGTTGGGATTAGGGCTATGTTAGAGTTGGAGTTAGAATTGGGGGGTTTCCACTGTTTAGGTACATCAGGGGGTCTCCAAACGCAAAATGGCACCCGCCATTGATTCCAGCCAATTTTGCTTACAAAAAGTCAAACGGAGCTCCCTCCCTTCTGAGCCCTGCTATGCGCCCAAACAGTGGCTTTCCTCCATATGTGGGGTATCGGTGTACTAAGGAGAAATCGCACAAGAAATTTTATGGTCCATTTTCTCTTGTTACCCTTGTGAAAATGAAAAAGATTAGATCTAAAGTTAATTTTTTGTGAAAAAAAGTAAAATGGTCATTTTTTCCTTCCACATTGCTTTAGTTCTCGTGAAGCACCTGAAGGGTTAATAAACTTCTTGAATGTGGTTTTGAGCACCTTGAGGGGTGCAGTTCTTAGAATGGTGTAACTTTTGGGTATTTTCTGCCATATTGACCCCCGAAACTCACTTCAAATGTGAGGTGGTCCCTAAAAAAATGGTTTTGTAAATTTTGTTGGAAAAATGAGAAATCGCTTGTCAATGTTTAACCCTTATAACGTCTTAACAAAAAAAAATTATGTTTCCAAAATAGTAAAGTAGATATGTGGGAAATGTTATGTATTAAATATTTTTGTGTGATATGATTCTCTGATTTAAAATCACAAAAATTAAAAGTTTGAAAATTGCAAAATTTTCTACATTTTTGCCAAATTTCTGTATTTTTCATGAATAAACACAAGTTATATCGAAGAAATGTTACCACTAACATGAAGTGCAATATATCATGAAAAAACAGTCTCATAATCAGTGAGATCTGTTAAACCGTTCCAGAGTTATAACCTCATAAAATAACAGTGGTCAGAATTGTAAGAATTGGCTTGGTCATTAAGTACAAAATTGGCTGTCACTGAGGGGTTAATCATTAAGGTGGACTCCATTAAGTAGCCAATATCACACTAAACTTTGGGAAGTAACAATAAAACCCAAAACTTGAAAAGATGACTTTTAAATGGGTCAATGTCTTCAAAAAATATAAAAATAATATGAGTATAAATATTGTTCTGACCATTATAGCATCTTTCTGCGTAGCAAGAAGTGAAGCACTTTTTACACTTTAACTTCCCAAATATGTTTTGTACAATTCAACGATAATCTCAGTGCTCAACCTTCAGCTTAGCTTCATTATTTAGACTTTGAAAGTTCTTATTTTATGTGAAATTATGATTTTCTCAAAGACGCTACTCTAATAAATTGTCCCACCAATGCCAAATGCTCACATTTGTTTACTTCCCCAGTCAATGAGTCATTCTAATGCACTGGCAATCTCTGGGCTATTATTTTGATTTACATAATTATGTTGAAGTATTTCGATTTCTAAACCAAGCCCAGCACAAAAGCACTTTTCTAAGTTTTTTGAAAACATATTATTGACTTTTGGCTTTATAATTATTAAAAAATCATTAAAATCACCCTTTTCATTAAATTCATTTTTTTACCATTTTACTTTTAAGAGTAACATCAGCTTCTTTATCCAAGCAAGTATGAATTGCTGAATATCTTAAATATTGTATTTCTTTTATATTTGTAGATGATGGTCTACCAAGATTTTTTCATGGAATGAGGTGATCCACACTCATCATTCTCTGCAATTACGTTGAGTAAATGTCACTCACTAATTCAAATCCTGAGCACCTCATTGCTTCTTTCCTTTAGTCACTTCCACTTCCTGCAATGATCCCCTGCCACCAAGTAATTTAAATCTGGCTCAGGAGGAAGGATACTGCCTGAGTATTCAGTAGTTTGCGTTCCTCCCACTACATTCTTCTATTCACCAAGTCTCAGGTTTGTAACATCAGGTATGTTGCAGCTCTGTTACTTCAAGTCCCCACTACAACTCCTCTGTTCCAGCTCTGCTCCATCTGGTTTCTTTCCACTTCTACATCTCCACTAATCCAACTTTACTACATTAAGTTTCTACTGCAAAAACTCCACTGTTCCATCAAGTCTTTACTACTCCAGTTCTACTGCTCAACTATAATTCTAATCTGCTGCTCACAAAATCTTTAACATCATTATTTGCCGACGATTCCATCCTACTGCATCAATACCACCTGGCCGTGCTGCTTAAGGAGTGAGGATTCACCTCACCAGGTGAGAACAAAATCATTTACAGTAATTTTGTATGAAAAATACAACAATATAAAATGGAAAGACAGCTGTCAAATGCATGTGTCTTATGATATTCGGTATATATTTGTTCCTTAATTCAGGTAGTAAGGAGTGGGAGTCTATATAACTATACTTGAAATTCATGTCTGCATTAGCTTTTGGACATATTGGCCCTGATTAAACAAAGCTTTTACATCACAATTCTGGCATAAAAGCTTTGAAAAGCGGCAAAATTTAGTCGACGTTCGGAGTGGTGCCTAAATTTTCTGTTGGTTTCTTCACATCAGTTGTTCCCGGCTCCGCCAAAATGTCAAATTCATGACAAGTGATGATGCTTGCTACACCACAAAACTCAGAGGAGCTGCAGTAGGATTTGTGATGAGGCACACACAGAGGTACGTCGCTTGTCCAGTGCTCCTGATTCACTAAGAAGAATCTTCATGAATCAGGGGTGTCAGACTCCAGCACACTTCCTCAGACCCATTATCTTCCATTGTCTTAAGGTATATGTGTATGTGTGAAAAGTTTATATATCATTAATGTGGGATTTGATTCTTTATCGTAACAGACAACAGCCACATTAAATGCTTTACCAAATAAAAAAATAGGGCACCCATAAATATGATAGAACTACTTAATTACTATAGCAACATACTATATTTAGGAGACATGTGAAGCTGGCCATTTTTCTCATAGTTTCTAAAGAAAAGCAAATTCAAGTGTATTACCATATTTTTCAGACCATAAGATGCACTTTTTAACAAGAAAAACGCTTGCTGAAAAGTATGCACATTTTATAGTCCGGATGCAGCTTCCTGCCATGGAGAAGAAAACCGAGACATCCTTCTCAAACTGATCTCTCTTTTCCTGACCGACACCTATCTATGTGTTTGGTGCAAAGCAGGAGAGGAAGGTTACAGAGATCTGAACAAAGGCTGCACGTGCTGAGCAACTGATGGTCCTTCCAGCTGATTAATTCAAGGACCTTTCAGTTCATGTGACTGATTGCATGATCTAATAGGTCCTTGAGTTAATCAGGTTGAAGGTTCTTCAGCTGCTCAGCTTGTGCAGCCTTCATTCCAGTCCCATTTAATAACTGTAAGATGTGGTGATATGTAGTGTGTCTCTGTAAATGTGTCTGTAGTAGAGCTGTTTGTCCATATATGTTTTTGTAACAGAGCGGTTTATATATATGTTGTAACAGAGTCACTGGCAAAGTGCTGGAGGGGAGATATGTTTCACGTATTGGCTTCAGTGATGTGAACCCAGTTATGGACTGACCTGAGTTAGAGTAGTGATATTGCAAACACTAAGGGCAGCACCAGCAGGTAGCATCATCAGGAGATAGCCAGATGTTGGTACACTGAGCAGCAGTATGGTTGGGAGGATAAGCAGGTATCGTAGTAAGGAAATAGCCAGAGGTCAGTACAGGATAGCAGCAGTAGAATCTTAAGGATAAGCAACAGGTTGAAAGAAGCTAGACCAAAGGCTGGGAACTCAATAATCTTGCAAGAAAGGAAGTGCAGTGCCAGAATTAAGTAGAGAGTTCAATCAGGAGGTCACAGGGTTGAGTCAATCAGGACCTCAGGGTGGAGACAATCAAGAACACAGGTACTAGTATCTGGTTTAGCAAGGAACTGTCCAGCGAGCCTAGTAGCTCAGAACGAACAGCTGCCTGGTGCACAAGAGTTGATGGGTTCGAGTCCTGACAGTACTCCCCTCCTTCCAGGTTGGCCTCTGGTAATCTCAGGTGCTGGCGTCTCTGCATGTCTGTGGTGAAAGGTTCTTGTAAGCTTGGGTGCATGGACGTTGCCCCCTGGCTCCCGTGAATTATCTTCTGGTCCGTAACCCTTCCATTGCAACAAACATTGCAATCTTTCTCTAAAACTTCTAGAGTCCAGAATTGTATCCACAATGTACTCTTCTTCACTATAGATGTGTGAATATTTCAATGTTTGGTTTGGATTACGACCACCGATTTATTCGTTGAATATTCGCCAAACATGTCCAATCATCATTGGAGTCAATGGGAGGCAAAAACAAATGCATACAAACCACCTTAAAACTGGTCCAAAAGCTGACAAAACACATGAAATTAGGGGCAGACACCAGGAAAGTGGCCTCAATTCACCCACAGTACAAATTTTAGAATGGCATGGCAGCAATAAGCCATGCATGAGGTATCAGAGTCTGAACCAGCATTTACAGTTTTGAATTGAACTTGGAATTAAGACGAGGTGGAAGAGGGATCAGTGTAGGCCTGCTGTGCTGGCAACAGCTCAACCTGCTTTGATTCTCAGCCATACTCAGGTGGCACAAATATCAGTTTTGTAGACTACTATTGTCAGAAAAATTTAAGAATAGTAGCACAGGTAGTTGACTCAAATGAGTCCTACTGCCTCAGGCAACACACATGAAAGAAACACAACCAGAGTCTACACATTTCCAAAAATTGGCGTCAGACAACAACAGAGTGGCATCCATTTCACAAGAATAGAAATAGAATAACAGGGACCGAAACGTTTTCCACTACAGCCAACCCAGCAGATAGAGACCCAACCAGGAGTGTTCACATTTCCACAAATTAGTGTTAATATCTGCAACAGCAGCAGTAAGAGCAGGCACAGAAGCCATACTAAAGATTAGGGTTGAGCGACTTACTTTTTTGGGATCGAGTCGGGTTTCGCGAAACCCGACTTTGTGAAAAGTCGGATCGGGTGAAATCGGCCGATTATTGTGTAAAGTCGGGGGCCGACCGAAACACGAAACCCAATGCAAGTCAATGGGGAATCAAAGTCGGCAGAGAGTGGAGGACAGGAAAACACCTACAGTGCCCATTTTAGTGCCAAAAACATCAATTCTTATTACTGAAGCTTGTCAATATAAATTTACTTTATAATAATAGTTAGGCATTGAAAACTGGGGGTCATTTGGCTAAAGTTGTGGGGGGTATGACTGGCTCAAGTTTTTCGTGGGCCCAGGAAATGCAGAATATGTCACGGCGGTGGAGCCGGGAGAGGTAAGTATTTCAACTTTGCAAGTGCTGTGATCCTGAGCAAGCAGGGGGTGCCCACTCGTTCGCATTGGCACTGGCACAGGGCCCCTCAAAGTACGGCGGTGTGTTTGATGGCGGTAGCGCCTCCCACCGGCAGAGACACTTTTGCGTACTGTGAGGGGCCCTGTGCCAGTGACGTCGCCAACGAGTATGCCTCCCCACCTGATGAAGGAACCTGCACTTTCATCTGCACCTTCCTCTTTGTCCCCGTGTAAGGTGGTATAGTATGCGGGAAGGGGAACCTGACTTTCAGCAGGGTCAGATTCTGGCTGTGTAGAGTGCAAGGGGAATGTAGTGGTCTGGGTCAATGTACCAGCAGAATCATCTAGGCAATGGGCAGGATGAGGAGGAAACACAGATATAGGCCCAAAAAATAAAGTGGGCTAAATGCAGTTCAAAATTGGTAACAGGACTAAACAGGCGGCATTGATTTGTTCAGTGGAGGACAACTGTAATGAGAGGCTGACACAGTGAGTAGGCCCAAATAAGTAAGTAGGCTAAAAGCAGTTCAAAATTGGTAACAGGAGTAAACTGGTGGCATAGCTTTGTGCAGTGGAGGACAACTGTAATGGGAGGCAGACACAGTTAGTAGTCCCAAATAAGTAGGCTAAATGCAGTTCAAAACTGGTAAAAGGACTAAACAGGTGGCATAGCTTTGTGCAGTGGAGGACAACTGTAATGGGAGGCAGACACAGTTAGTAGGCCCAAATAATTAAGTAGGCTAAATGCAGTTATTGGTAACAGGAATAACCAGGCGGCAGTGCTTGGTTCAGCGGAGGACAATTGTAAGGAGTGGCTGACATGCTTAGTAGGCCCAAAAAAGTAAGTAGGCTAAATGCAGTTCAAAATTGGTAATAGGAATAACCAGGCGGCATTGCTTGGTTCAGCGGAGGACAATTTTAAGGAGTGGCTGAGACACTTAGTAGGCCCAAAAAATAAGTATGCTAAATGTCTGCCAAAAATGTTTTTAAGAAAAAACCTGGTGGCATAGCTACGTACAGGGGTGGGCTCCTCTGCTCAGTAGCAGACAGTGGTAGTAGGCGCAACGCTTTAACTGGTCTAAATGGAGGCCAGGGCCCCTGTATATTTTAACTATCATCTATCATTTCAACAAATTTGTATTGGCAGTGCCATTGAAGGATTTAACAGCACAGACTACACAGTGGTGGAGCAGGGATAGGTAAGTATTGCAAGTGGTAGAGCACTGTTCGAGCTGGGGGGAACGCTGTCTTGTGGGCTGCGGTACTGGCACAGGGCCCCTCATATTACGATGGTGTGTCTGACGTTGGTTGTGCACCACCACCTTTAGAGACACTTCATTGTACTATGAGGGACCCTGTGCCAGTGCCGTTGCCGAAGAGTGGGCACACCCACCTGTCCAGGCAAACGGCACTCACACGGGTGCTTGCGCCAGGTGGTGAACACGGCCCTGTGGGGGGAGTCAGCCCATTTAGGGAGGTATAAATATGGCCTATGGTGGACATTCAGCAGCTGCAAATGGAGGAATTGGAGCAGTCAGTAAGAGGAGGCCAAAAGCAAGACATTTTTCAGGCAAGCTACGTGTCAGCAGGGGAAGGTGGGGCCAAATAATTGAAATTCCATGATTGGTTCATTTTAATGAAGGTTAGGTCATCGACATTTCGGGTAGCCAGACGTGTCCTTTTTTCGGTCAGTATTGAACCAGCCGCACTGAAGACTCTTTCTGATAGCACACTAGCAGCAGGGCAAGCAAGCTCCTGTAATGCATATTCTGCCAATTCAGGCCAGGTGTCTATTTTAGATGCCCAGTAATCAAAGGGGAGTGACCTGTGAGGGAGAACTTCGATAAGGGCGGAAAAGTAGTTTGTAGCCATACTGGACAAATGCTGTCTCCTGTAATTTGAATCGATGCAGCAGTACCTGTCGTGTCAGCGGTCATTGCGAAATCACTCCACAACCTGGTCATAAAACTCCTCTGTCCAACGCCACTTCGGATTTGTGCACCTCTAACACCTCTGCCATGTTGCCCACTACGCCTCGTTTTAGAACCATCACCGCCGCTGTGAGCTGGGAATGCCTGAACCAAACGGTCTACAAGAGTTGCTTGTTTGGTAGCCAATATTTGCTCAAGGTTCTCATGTGGCATGATATTTTGTAATTTTCCTTTATATCTTGGATCCAGGAGGCAGGCCAACCAGTAATCGTCATCATTTTGATAATGCAGGGGTCCCTTTTTAGGATACGCAAGGCATACTCAGCCATGTGGGCCAATGTTACAGGTGTCAATTCACTGCTTGTGCTGGGTTGAGGAGCACTTTCTTGCAAATCAACATCACTTGTGTCCCGCAAAAACCCTGTACCTGACCTTGCAATGCCACCAGTTTCTATTGCACCTGAGAAGCATACTCCTCCCATAAATATTCATCCCCATCATCCTCCTCCTCCTCCTCTTCGTCCGCCACCTTGTCCAGGAGAGTTTCCTATGTTTATCTTAATATATGGTTGGGGCTTCTTCGCCCCCCCTTTTATCCCCTTGTCATTTTTGCATTTAGGCACCGGCACCGAGCGGCTGCTCTCGTGCCCATTGCGCCTACGCCTTACGTCAGCACTGGGTGTTTTTGCTTTTTACATACACGACACCTAGCGGTTAATTCTGCGCTTATTGCGCCTGCGTTATACTATGGTGCCGGATGCTTGGTTTTTCGCATGCGCGTACCTCCATTCCTCCCCTTGGGGCCAGCATAGCTGTATTCTCTCCATGCTTGTATTGCTCCATGGTATTGGAGCCATGTTTTGCGCATGTGCAAGTTTTTCATCTTTGTCCGCGGACCTGCGCGGTTTAAGTCTCAACTACTCCTCAGCCTCTATCCTTCGGTCCTTGCGCGTGCGCTGACAGGCGCCTCATTTCTGGATTCCGGTGGTATGTACTCAGGCCCTCGCCCTCCCTACTCACCTGTCGCTAATTTTAATCAAGTTATTGACCGCTATTTAAGATTCCTTGACCCCCCCTCTATCACTTCCCCTGACGAAGCTGCACCTTGCAGCGATACGCGTGGGGCTCGCCCCCACACCACTTTGGTCCCGGGACTATTTCCTGCTCTACTTTCAGACGACTGATGACTGATGGCTGACGCCACGCATTGGACTGCCTGATAAGGTGATGCCTTTCTGCCACATCTGGCTTCTCGGCCTTTTCTTTCCAATACAGGTCCCTCTTTCATTCTTCCACCATGCTGGTATACCTTGGCTGGCGGACCTTAAACGTTCTCCATACTACCCCATGTGCTGATATTTCTGCCGTACGGGTAGTTTTACTCTCTTCTATATTAGTCGTTCTTGGGGATCAGTTTCTTGATTGGGAAATTTGTGTTTACCTTTTGCTGCTATATAATAGGCTTATTGGGGCCCTCTAGTTAGCATTTGCCCCTTTCATGTACATGGGGGCATTTTTCACTTTATATGGTTCTCTGGGGACGCCCAGAGTTACCTATTGCTTTATTATGTGTATTTAAGTATCAAGCCGTTGCACATATGCATCTGTAGTGTCACTTGTCATATATCATTGTACCTTGGGTCGTCTTTACATACTGATCCACCATAGGACTAGCGATGTGTTGGTGGCGCTATTTATGATACACTATTGTACCCTAGGTCATCCTTATGTATTGTTTTGTTATAGGCCCAGTGGTGTGTTGGTTGTATTTTATTATATGTTTTTTATTTGTGGTTTCTATCTTCTCTAATAAATTTTGTACTTTTGGGAGTGTGCTCTATATGCATGGTCTCTTTTCTTGCTTGTTTAACAGGAGAGTTCCCTGAGCAGACAATGGCTGACTGTCATCAAGGATTCCCTCACCCTCGGCTGCAGACGCCTGTTCCTTAATGTGCATCAAACTTTGCATCAGCAGACGCATTAGTGGGATGCTCATGATTATGAAGGCGTCATCTGCACTTACCAGCCGTGTGCATTCCTCAAAACACTGAAGGACTTGACAGAGGTCTTGTAGCTTTGACCACTGCACACCAGACAACTCCATGTCTGCCATCCAACTGCCTGCCCGTGTATGTGTATCCTCCCACAAATAAATTACAGCACGCCTCTGTTAGCACAGCCTCTGAAGCATGTGCAGTGTGGAGTTCCACCTTGTTGCAACGTCGATTATTAGGCGGTTCTGGGGAAGATTCAGCGATCGCTGATGGTTCAGCATACGAATGGAGTGTACGGGCGACTGGCGGATGTGCGAGCAAAGTCTTCGCACCTTGAGGAGCAGGGCTGGTAACCCCAGATAATTTTTCAGGAAGCACTGCACCACCAGGTTCAAGGTGTGAGCCAGGCAAGGTATGTGTTTCAGTTGTGAAAGGGCTATGGCAGCCATAAAATTCCTTCCGTTATTACTGACTACCTTGCCTGCCTCAAGATGTACACTGCCCAGCCATGACTGAGTTTCTTGCTGCAAGTACTCGGCCAGAACTTCCGCGGTGTGTCTGTTGTCTCCCAAACACTTCATTTGTAACACAGCCTGCTGATGCTTACCACTAGCTGTTCGATAATGGGATACCTCGTGTGCAACACTGGCAGCTGCCGATGGAGTGGTCGTGCGACTGCACTCTGTGGACGAGCTTTGGCTTCTGGAGGAGGAGGGGGAGGAGGAGGAGGAGGGGTGGTGAATGCCTACAGCCAACTGTTTCTTAGACCGTGGGCTAGGCAGAACTGTCCCACTATGGCTGTCCCCTGTGGACCCTGCATCCACCACATTAACCCAGTGTGCCATGATGGACACGTAATGTCCCTGGCCATGCCTACTGGTCCATGCATCTATTGTGAGATGCATCTTTCCACTGACTGATTGCCTCAGTGCATGGACAATGCGGTCTCTGACATGCTGATGGAGGGCTGGGATGGCTGTTCTCGCAAAGAAGTGCCCACTGGGTAGGTAATAGCGTGGTACTGCGTAGGCCATCAGGTCTTTGAAAGCTTCGCTTTCAACCAACCGGTAGGGCATCATCTCTAAAGAGATTAGTCTAGCAATGAGGCCGTTCAAATCCTGTGTACGCGGATGAGAGGATGAGTACTTTCTTGTCCTAACGAGAGTCTCTTGTAGTGTGAGCTGGACTGTAGAGCTACATATGGTGGAACAAGCGGTGGTGGTGGTGGTGGTGGACATGGTGGATTGAGAGAGGGTTGGTGATGGTATTCTTGATGTTGACCTACATACAGTGTTTCCTACCAAAAACCTTGTGATTCCCTGACTGCTTTGGCCTTGCGACGATACCTCCACATTTGCTGCTGGTGGTGTCCTAACCGGTGGGCTTACAATGAGGGAAGCAATGTAGCATTACTGACTACCTTCATTCTGAGCAGGTGCACCAATGGTACGGGACGTTTGGTAGTTAGTCCAGGCTTGCAAGTGCATGCTAATTAAATGTCTAGGCATGCACGTTGTATTTAAATTTTAGGGATTCTTCCCTCTGCTAAAGGTCTTTGAGCATTTCTTACAGATATCTTTGCACTGACCATTCGTATTTTGGTTAAAAAATTGTCACACTCCACTATTCCTACTATGGAATACCTTTTCAGGCATTGCACGCTGTGCTACTTTCACTGGATGGCCATGCTGTCCTAAAACTGTTTTTTTGGTTGACAAACGTTTTTGGCCTGAGACGGGCCTGCCAGATGAAAGCTGTTGCGATGTAGGAGGCTGCTGCGGATCATCCTCCTCCGCTTCTGAGCTACTGTCAGCGGCACCCTCTTCCCCCAATGGCTGCCAATCTGGGTCAACAACTGGGTCAACTATCACCTCCTCTTCAATGTCATGGGCACCTTTCTCTGTGTCACCGTGTAAGGTGCTATAGCGTTCGGTACGGGGCACCATAGTCTCATCAGTGTCAGTTTCTGGCTCAGTACACTATGAGGGCAATGTAGTGATCTGAGTCAATGGAACAGCATAATAATCTAGCTGTGGCTGTGCATCAGTGCACTCCATGTCCGATTCATCTTGTAATGGGCTGTTCACAATTTCCCTTTCTAACCCAGGCATGGTATGTGTAAAGAGCTCCATGGAGTAACCTGTTTTGTCGCCTGACGCATCCTTCACTGTTGGTTTGGGTGAAGGACACAAGGAAGCGACTTGTTCCTGACCGGGAGCATCCACTGACGACTCGCTGCTTTTAAATTTGGAACTTTCTGAAGAGGAGGCGAAAGAGCTAGAGGCTGAGTCAGCAAGGAAAGCCAAAACTTTTTCCTGCTGCTCCGGCTTTAAAAGCGGTTTTCCTACTCCCAGATAAGGGAGCCTTCGAGGCCTTGTGTAGTCAGACGATGACACTGGCTCAACACCTCCAGCCATAGCTGCTATTTTGCTTTTCTCACTACCTCCAGATGCTCCACCACCACCATCAGTACCAGCTGGCAACGACCGCCTGCGGCCTCTTCCACCAGACTTCCTCATTTTTGGGAAAATCTAACCAAAATAACAACCGTTATATGGTACTGTAAAACAAGGTAGAAGGTGTATATAAACTTGTTGAGAATTTAATTCTCCCTTTTTTGGGGGGGAGACTGCACCACAGCTCAGGACCAGTGTATAACACAACACAATGTAAGTGGCAGCAAGTGGCTGGCTGATACACCACAACCAAAGAGGACTGAGGTATATCCACTTTGTGAGAATTTCAATCTCACTTTTTTTTTGGACACAGAACCCAAACTCAGGCCCAGTGTATTTTACAACGCAATGTGAGTGGCAGCAAGTGGCTGGCTGATACACCACAAACTAAGAGGACTGAGGTATATCCACTTTGTGAGAATTTCAATCTCACTTTTTTTGGGGGGGAGACTGAACCCAAACTCAGGCCCAGTGTATTTTACAACACAATGTAAGTGGCAGAACGTGGCTGGCTGATATACAACAAACTAACAGAACTGATGTATATCCACTTTGTGACAATTTGAAACTGCCTTTTTTGGGGGGGAGACAGCACCACAACTCAGGCTCAATGTGTAACACAACGCAATGTAAGTGGCAGCAAGAGGCTGGAAGATATCTGAAAAAATCCAAGGACTGTAGTACAATTTCAATCTCCCACAATGATCTCAGGACAAGTATGGCAGCAACAAAAAGGACTGCTGCTCACAAAAGTGTGGACAAATAAACAAGATAACTGCAGAAAGGAGCAACAGGGTTTTTGCTTTTAAAAAAGCAGTTGGTTTGCACAGCAGCGGTGCAAACAGCAATGCATCTATCAGGGAGCCTTATAAGGCAGCCTAATAAGCTACAGAGCAGATGCACAAAGATATAGCCTCCACTGTCCCTGCAAAACAAAGGTGGTGTTGGACAGTGGAAATTGCTACAGCACAAGCGGTTTGGGGGTTAATCTTCCCTCCCTAACTATATCCCTGCTTCTGACGAAGCTGCAGCAACCTCTCCCTATGCTAAGATTGGCAGACGTAAGATGGCGGTCGGCGTGCACGCCCCTTTATACCCCCTGTGACGCCGCAGAAAGCAAGCCAATCACTGTCATGCCCTTCTCTAATTGGGGACCGAGACCTATGTCATCACGCTGCCCACACTCTGCGTCCTCCTTCATTGGCTGAGAAATGGCGCTGAATGCGTCATATGAAATGCGACTTTGGCGCGAAGATCGCTGACCTCATGGCCGATTCCACAGTGGGATCGGGTCGGGTTTCATGAAACCCGACTTTGCCGAAAGTCGGCAATTTTTGAGTTTGTCCAATCCGTTTCGCTCAACCCTACTAAAGATATCACAGACTGTAATTACACGACATTAATGAATCACACTAAAAACTACAACATTGCCTTGTCTGCACAGTCTGCGATTGGGGTGGAAAAGTCCTTGGAGATCTATCACTTGTTCATCTTGCTGAAAGTTAGGTGATTTACACTTTCAGGAGACAGCCAGCTGCGCTTATTCATCAGGACATCATCAGCAGTGCTGAAGATACGTTCTGAGAAAACGCTGGCTGCTGAGCATGATAAAACCTCCAAGGCGTGAGAGCCGAGCTCAGGCCACTCATCCATTTTTGAAGATTAAAATGTAAAAGGGTCCAAAACCTCCTTGATGGTATTGATATTGAGTTATAGATACTCTTGCACCATCCTCTCCAGTCTTTCAAAATATGTCAGACTTGGAGTCTGTTGTGCTGGTGCATGAGCTGGTCTAAAAAATGTGTCAAAGGACTCACAGCAATTGCTTCTGCCAATTACACTACTGCTGCTGCTAAAGTTTTGGTGCTGATGAATTAACATGCCGGAGGTTGGAAGTCTAGAGCTGCAATGCACACTGTGTACCTTACTGCTGTCTTTGTAAAGACCTCTCTTAAGGTTGTATAAAAGTGTGTTTTGATACTCCAGCATTCGCGGGTCCTTTTCCAGGGCGGGAACCATCTAGCAGCAAAATTTTGTCTTATTACGTGGATCTAAAAGAGTGGTAATCCAGTAGTCAGCATTATTTTGAGTCATAACTATACGGGGATCATGTTGTAGATAGTGCAGCAAGAAGGCACTCATATGTCGGGCTCTTTCATGAAGTCCAAGCCCATGCTGTGTGTTTGTGGCTGGGTAACACTGATGCTAGTTTCCTCTGTCGACAAACATGAACAACAGAGAGGGGATGATTATCCTCTTCATCTCCTGACAGTTGCTCGCCCATCACCTCTTCCTTCTCCATTTGTACCTCAGCTCTTGTACTTTAACTAACAGTTTGACTGGTATCACCAGCCTACCTCGATCGCAGTAATCCACCCTCCCTTGGCACCCTCTTGTGTGATGACAGTCTGGAACTTTGAGACAATGTTATTCCTTATGCATCATCCTCTGCTTCCTCCTCTTCCTCTGGGACCACCACCTCCTCCCACAGGTTATTCAAATTCTGCTCCAGCATGTAGACTGGAATAGTGATGCTGATGACAGCATCGACACCATCTTAGTAGCCATTACAAAACTGTGCAGAAGGGTGTATAGGACCTTAATCTTTGTCCACTCTGTAAATGTGATATCCACCATGTCCGTACTGCATTGGCCCAGGCTATAGGACATGACATACTGCGTCAGGGCTCATTGCTGCTGCTACAGTTGCTGCAACATGTGCAGAGTGGAGTTCCACTATGTCGGCACATTGCATATCAACCTGTTAACTGGCATGGAAAAAGACCTCTGTATCGATGCAAGTCGATGACCTGAGGGGTGCGAATGGCAGAAGTGAGCACACAGCTTTTTCTGCTGCAGCTCACCCAGGCCAGGATTGTGTAAGAGAAAACGCTATACCACCAGGTTGAGGATGTGAGCCATGCAAGGCACATGTGTGAGCTTGCCATGGCGTAGGGCCACCACCAGGTTTGTACCATTATCAGACACAGTCTTCCCTGGATCCAGGTTCATCGGCGAGCTGTCCACAACTGTTCAGCTATATGACTGTGATCTCAAAGGCATATCAATTTTAATACTGCCTGATTGCGAGGTTGTGCAGTACGGAGGTGGTGGGGATTCGCTCTGCACTGTTGGAACGTGTGCCTCATTAAGGCAGAGGTTGAGGGCACAGGTCTACGTAGGCCATAGAGGAGGTAAAGGAGGAGGCAGAAGCAATGGAGGATGTGTGAAATACAGAGGTTTGTCCTGCAAGCCTTGGCGATTCAAAGACTTGTGGAGCAATGCCTGCCCCCACAGCCACCAGAGTCACCCAGTGCCCAGTCAGCGAGATGTAACGTTTTTGGCCATTCTTCCTCGTCCAAATGTCTGTGGTGAACTGCATCCTGGCAGACATAGATTTAGTCAAGGAATGGGTGATGTTGTCTACGACATGATGGTGAAGCGCAGGCACAGCTTTCTTAGAGAATTGCGACTGGGCAACTGGTACTGGGGGACTGCAACGGCTATGAACTTTTGAAAACTGTCTTTATCTACCATGCGGAAAGGCAGCTTTCCATGGCCAACAAATTGGAGATGGTGGAGTTCATCCTCTTAGCTTTTGTCATGTGTAGGAGGAAACAATCTTTTACATGACCACAACCTAGGGCTGGCTGCAGTGCTGAAAGAGGTAACCAAAGATATATAGTAGAAAACATACCAGTCAAATATAACCAATAATCACAAATATTAACACTGTAAAGATGATAATAGGACTGGATCGGACTGTAATGGACAAACAGCAATTACATAGCCAAAAAAACAAGAAAGAAGAAGCAGTCTAAAGTCCAATTATATGCAAATAACAAACCAATCTTTATTAAGAGAAACAAGTGAATGAACAGCAGGGAGAGGATCCCCCATGGTATCCTCAACACGCAAAAACAGGGCACAGGTGGGTCCACATATACATATCCATTATTACTAAAGGTAATGTAGCATGCATATAGATAATACAGACTTTGCTGCCATGCAATGTAAACCAAAGGTGTCAAAGGTATTCATAGATGCAAGGAAGGTACATACCCGTAGATAAAAGCATAATCTCTGCGTACCCACCTTGTGCCCACCCCGACGTGCGTTTCGGCTGATGCCTTTCTCCCTGCTGTTCATTCACTTGTTTCTCTTAACCCCTTCATGACCCAGCCTATTTTGGCCTTAATGACCTTGCCGTTTTTTGCAATTCTGACCAGTGTCCCTTTATGAGGTAATAACTCAGGAACGCTTCAACGGATCCTAGCGATTCTGAGATTGTTTTTTCGTGACATATTGGGCTTCATGATAGTGGTAAATTTAGGTCGATAATTTCTGAGTTTATTTGTGAAAAAAACGGAAATTTGGCGAAAATTTTGAAAATTTCGCAATTTTCACATTTTTAATTTTTATTCTGTTAAACCAGAGAGGTATGTGACACAAAACAGTTAATAAATAACATTTCTCACATGTCTACTTTACATCAGCACAATTTTGGAAACAAATTTTTTTTTTGCTAGGAAGTTATAAGGGTTAAAATTTGACCAGTGATTTCTCATTTTTACAACAAAATTTACAAAACCATTTTTTTTAGGGACCACCTCACATTTGAAGTCAGTTTGAGGGTTCTATATGGCTGAAAATACCCCAAAGTGACACCATTCTAAATACTGCACCCCTCAAGGTGCTCAAAACCACATTCAAGAAGTTTATTAACCCTTCAGGTGTTTCACAGCAGCAGAAGCAACATGGAAGGAAAAAATGAACATTTAACTTTTTAGTCACAAAAATGATATTTTAGCAACAATTTTTTTATTTTCCCAAGGGTAAAAGGAAAAACTGGACCACGAACGATGTTGTCCAATTTGTCCTGAGTACGCTGATACCTCATATGTGGGGGTAAACCACTGTTTGGGCATACAGCAGGGCTTGGAAGGAAAGGAGCGCCATTTGACTTTTTGAATGAAAAATTGGCTCCAATCTTTAGCGGACACCATGTCGCGTTTGGAGAGCCCCCGTGTGCCTAAACATTGGAGCTCCCCCACAAGTGACCCCATTTTGGAAACTAGACCCCCCAAGGAACTTATCTAGAAGCATAGTGAGCACTTTAAACCCCCAGGTGCTTCACAAATTGATCCGTAAAAATGAAACAGTACTTTTTTTCACAAAAAAATTATTTTAGCCTCAATTTTTTCATTTTCACATGGGCAACAGGATAAAATGGATCCTAAAATTTGTTGGACAATTTCTCCTGAGTACACTGATACCTCACATGTGGGGGTAAACCACTGTTTGGGCACATGGTAAGGCTCGGAAGGGAAGGAGCGCCATTTGACTTTTTGAATGAAAAATGATCTCCATCGCTAGCAGAGACCATGTCACGTTTGGAGAGCCCCCGTGTGCCTAAACATTGGAGCGCTCCCACAAGTGACCCCATTTTGGAAAGTAGACCCCCCAAGGAACTTATCTAGAAGCATAGTGAGCACTTTAAACTCTCAGGTGCTTCACAAATTGATCCGTAAAAATGAAAAAGTACTTTTTTTTCACACAAAATTTCTTTTAGCCTCAATTTTTTCATTTTCACATGGGCAACAGGATAAAATGGATCCTAAAATTTGTTGGGCAATTTCTGCTGAGTATGTTGATACCTCATATGTGGGGGTAAACCACTGTTTGGGTGCACGGCAAGGCTCGGAAGGGGAGGCGTGCCATTTGACTTTTTGAATGGAAAATTAGCTCCAATCATTAGCGAACACCATGTCGCGTTTGGAGAGCCCCTGTGTGCCTAAACATTGGAGCTCCCCTACACGTGACCCCATTTTGGAAACTAGACCCCCCAAGGAACTTATCTAGATGCATAGTGAGCACTTATAACCCCCAGATGCTTCACAGAAGTTTATAACGCAGAGCCGTGAAAATAAAAAATAATTTTTCTTTCCTCAAAAATGATTTTTAGCCCAGGATTTTTTAATGTTCCAAGGGTAATAGGAGAAATTGGACCCCAAATGTTGTTGTCCAGTTTGTCCTGAGTACGATGATACCCCATATGTGGGGGTAAACCACTGTTTGGGCACACGGCAGGGCTCGGAAGGGAAGGCACGCCATTTGGCTTTTTGAATGGAAAATTAGCTCCAATCATTAGCGGACACCATGTCACGTTTGGAGAGCCCCTGTGTGCCTAAACATTGGAGCTCCCTAACAAGTGACCCCATTTTGGAAACTAGACCTCCCAAGGAACTAATCTAGATGTGTGGTGAGCACTTTGAACCCCCAAGTGCTTCGCAGAAGTTTATAACGCAGAGCCGTGAAAATAATAAATGTGTTTCCTTTCCTCAAAAATATTTTTTTAGCCCAGAATTTTTTATTTTTGCAAGGGTAACAGGAGAAATTGGACCCCAAAAGTTGTTGTCCAGTTTCTCCTGAGTACGCTGATACCCCATATGTGGGGGTAAACCACTGTTTGGGCACATGCCGGGGCTCGGAAGGGAAGTAGTGACGTTTTGGAATGCAGACTTTGATGGAATGCTCTGCGGGCGTCACGTTGCATTTGCAGAGCCCCTGATGTGCCTAAACAGTAGGAACTCCCCACAAGTGACTCCATTTTGGAAACTAGACCCCCCAAGGAACTTATCTAGATGTGTGGTGAGCACTTTGAACCCCCAAGTGCTTCACAGAAGTTTATAACGCAGAGCCGTGAAAATAATAAATGTGTTTCCTTTCCTCAAAAATATTTTTTTAGCCCAGAATTTTTTATTTTTGCAAGGGTAACAGGAGAAATTGGACCCCAAAAGTTGTTGTCCAGTTTCTCCTGAGTACGCTGATACCCCATATGTGGGGGTAAACCACTGTTTTGGCACACGTCGGGGTTCGGAAGGGAAGTAGTGACGTTTTGGAATGCAGACTTTGATGGAATGGTCTGCTGGCGTCACGTTGCATTTGCAGAGCCCCTGATGTGCCTAAACAGTAGAAACACCCCACAAGTGACCCCATTTTGGAAACTAGACCCCCCAATGAACTTATCTAGATGTGTGATGAGCACATTCAACCCCCAAGTTGAAGTCACAGAAGTTTACAACGCAGAGTGTTATGACCCCAATGGCGAGGGTCTCAGAGGAACGTGGAAGTCTGCAGAATACAAAAATCCAGCTCATAGGGCAGTGGTAACTGGGTTGACCATATATCTACTCCTAACGCCAACACTAGAAGTAGCCGGGGATCATTCCTACGTTGATTCTAGATGACACGCGCCAGCCGGAGAATCTAGCTACCCCTAGTAGAGGAAAACAAAGACCTTTCTTGCCTCCAGAGAAGGGGACCCCAAAGCTGGATAGAAGCCCCCCACAAATAATGACGGTGAGGTAAGAGGAAATGACAAACACAGAAATGAACCAGGTTTAGCACAGAGAGGCCCGCTTACTGATAGCAGAATAAAGAAAGGTAACTTATATGGTCAACAAAAACCCTATCAAAATCCACACTGGAAATTCAAGAACCCCCGAACCGTCTAACGGTCCGGGGGGAGAACACCAGCCCCCCTAGAGCTTCCAGCAAAGGTCAGGATATAGATTAGGAACAAGCTGGACAAAATTACAAAACCAAAACAAATAGCAAAAAGCAAAAGGCAGACTTAGCTGATATAACTGGAACCAGGATCAGTAGACAAGAGCACAGCAGACTAGCTCTGATAACTACGTTGCCAGGCATTGAACTGAAGGTCCAGGGAGCTTATATAGCAACACCCCTAACTAACGACCCAGGTGCGGATAAAAGGAATGACAGAAAAACCAGAGTCAAAAAACTAGTAACCACTAGAGGGAGCAAAAAGCAAATTCACAACAGTACCCCCCCCTTAGTGAGGGGTCACCGAACCCTCACCACGACCACCAGGGCGATCAGGATGAGCGGCATGAAAGGCACGAACTAAATCGGCCGCATGAACATCAGAGGCGACCACCCAGGAATTATCCTCCTGACCATAGCCCTTCCACTTGACCAGGTACTGAAGCCTCCGCCTGGAGAGGCGAGAATCCAAGATCTTCTCCACCACGTACTCCAACTCGCCCTCAACCAACACCGGAGCAGGAGGCTCAGCAGAAGGAACTACAGGCACAATGTACCGCCGCAACAAGGACCTATGAAATACATTGTGAATAGCAAACGACACAGGAAGATCCAGACGAAAAGATACAGGATTAAGGATTTCCAATATCTTGTAAGGCCCAATAAAACGAGGTTTAAATTTGGGAGAGGAGACCTTCATAGGAACAAAGCGGGAAGAAAGCCATACCAAATCCCCAACGCGTAGTCGGGGACCCACACCGCGACGGCGGTTGGCAAAGCGCTGAGCCTTCTCCTGTGACAACTTCAAGTTGTCCACCACATGATTCCAGATCTGCTGCAACCTATCCACCACAGAATCCACCCCAGGACAGTCAGAAGGCTCCACATGACCCGAAGAAAAGCGAGGATGGAAACCAGAGTTGCAGAAAAAAGGCGAAACCAAGGTGGCGGAACTAGCCCGATTATTAAGGGCAAACTCAGCCAATGGCAAGAATGTCACCCAATCGTCCTGATCAGCAGAGACAAAACACCTCAAATAAGCCTCCAAAGTCTGATTGGTTCGCTCCGTCTGTCCATTAGTCTGAGGATGGAAAGCAGACGAAAACGACAAATCAATGCCCATCCTACTACAAAAGGATCGCCAGAACCTGGAAACGAACTGGGATCCTCTGTCTGACACAATATTCTCAGGGATGCCGTGCAAACGAACCACGTTCTGGAAAAACACAGGAACCAGATCGGAAGAGGAAGGCAGCTTAGGCAAAGGAACCAAATGGACCATCTTGGAGAAGCGATCACATATCACCCAGATAACGGACATGCCCTGAGATAGCGGAAGATCAGAAATGAAATCCATGGAGATATGTGTCCAAGGTCTCTTCGGGACAGGCAAGGGCAAGAGCAAACCGCTGGCACGAGAACAGCAAGGCTTAGCTCGAGCACAAGTCCCACAGGACTGCACAAATGACCGCACATCCCTTGACAAGGAAGGCCACCAAAAGGACCTGGCCACCAGATCTCTGGTGCCAAAAATTCCCGGGTGACCTGCCAACACCGAGGAATGAACCTCGGAAATGACTCTGCTGGTCCACTTATCCGGGACAAACAGTCTGTCTGGTGGACAAGACTCAGGCCTATCAGCCTGAAATCTCTGCAACACACGTCGCAGATCCGGAGAAATAGCTGACAAGATAACTCCATCTTTAAGAATACCAACAGGATCAGTGACTCCAGGAGCATCAGGCACAAAGCTCCTGGAAAGAGCATCGGCCTTCACATTCTTTGAACCTGGTAAATACGAGACAACAAAATCAAAGCGGGAGAAAAACAATGACCAGCGGGCCTGTCTCGGATTAAGGCGTTTAGCAGACTCGAGATACATCAGATTTTTGTGATCAGTCAAGACCACCACACGATGCTTAGCACCCTCGAGCCAATGACGCCACTCCTCAAATGCCCATTTCATGGCCAACAACTCCCGATTGCCCACATCATAATTTCGCTCGGCAGGCGAAAACTTCCTAGAGAAAAAGGCACAAGGTTTCATAACAGAGCAACCAGGGCCTCTCTGCGACAAAACGGCCCCTGCCCCAATCTCCGAAGCATCCACCTCAACCTGAAAGGGAAGTGAGACGTCAGGCTGGCAAAAAACAGGCGCCGAAGTAAACCGGCGTTTCAACTCCTGGAAAGCCTCCACGGCAGCAGGAGCCCAGTTAGCTACATCGGAGCCCTTCTTGGTCATATCCGTCAAAGGTTTCACAATGCTAGAAAAATTAGCGATAAAACGACGGTAGAAGTTAGCGAAGCCCAAGAACTTCTGAAGACTCTTAACTGACGAGGGCTGAGTCCAATCAAGAATAGCTCGGACCTTGACTGGGTCCATCTCCACAGCAGAAGGGGAAAAAATGAACCCCAAAAAGGGAACCTTCTGTACACCAAAGAGACACTTTGAGCCCTTGACAAACAAAGAATTTTCACGCAAAATTTTAAAGACCAACCTGACCTGCTCCACATGCGAATCCCAATTATCAGAAAAAACCAAAATATCATCCAGATAAACAATCAAAAATTTATCCAGATACTTCCGGAAAATGTCATGCATAAAGGACTGAAAAACTGAAGGCGCATTGGAGAGCCCAAAAGGCATCACTAAGTACTCAAAATGACCTTCGGGCGTATTGAATGCGGTTTTCCATTCATCACCTTGCTTAATGCGCACAAGGTTGTACGCACCACGAAGGTCTATCTTGGTGAACCACTTGGCACCCTTAATCCGGGCAAACAAGTCAGACAACAGCGGCAAAGGATACTGAAATTTGACAGTGATCTTATTCAAAAGCCGATAATCAATACAAGGTCTCAAAGATCCGTCCTTTTTTGCCACAAAAAAGAATCCCGCACCAAGAGGGGAAGAAGACGGACGAATATGTCCCTTCTCCAGAGACTCCTTGATATATGAACGCATAGCGGTATGTTCAGGTACCGACAGATTAAACAGTCTTCCCTTAGGAAACTTACTGCCCGGGATCAAATCTATAGCACAGTCACAGTCCCTATGAGGAGGCAGTGCACTGGACTCAGACTCACTGAAGACATCCTGATAATCAGACAAATACTCCGGAACTTCCGAAGGCGTAGAAGAAGCAATAGACACAGGCAGGGAATCCCCATGAATACCACGACAGCCCCAACTTGAGACTGACATAGCCTTCCAGTCCAGGACTGGATTATGGGTCTGTAACCATGGCAGCCCTAAAACAACCAAATCATGCATTTTATGTAAAACCAGGAAACGTATCACCTCGCGGTGTTCAGGAGTCATGCACATGGTAACCTGTGTCCAATACTGCGGTTTATTTGCTGCCAATGGTGTAGCATCAATACCCCTAAGAGGAATAGGATTTTCTAATGGTTCAAGAGTAAAACCACAGCGCTTAGCAAATGAGAGATCCATGAGACTCAGGGCAGCACCTGAATCTACAAACGCCATGACAGGATAAGATGACAGTGAGCAAATAAAAGTTACAGACAGAATAAATTTAGGTTGCAAATTACCAACGGTGACAGGACTAACAACCTTAGATATACGTTTAGAGCATGCTGAGATAACATGTGTAGAATCACCACAGTAGTAGCACAAGCCATTCTGGCGTCTATGAATTTTCCGCTCATTTCTAGTCAGGATTCTATCACATTGCATTAAATCAGGTGTCTGTTCAGACAACACCATGAGGGAATTAGCGGTTTTTCTATCACATTGCACCGAATTAGGTGTCTGTTCAGACAACACCATGAGGGAATTTGCGGTTTTGCGCTCCCGCAACCGCCGGTCAATTTGAATAGCCAGTGCCATAGTATCATTCAGACCTGTGGGAATGGGAAAACCCACCATAACATTCTTAATGGCTTCAGAAAGGCCATTTCTAAAATTAGCGGCCAGTGCACACTCGTTCCAATGTGTCAGCACTAGTGTTGAGCATTCCGATGCTGCAAGTATCGGGTATCGGCCGATACTTGCTGTATCGGAATTTCCGATACCGAGATCCGATATTTTTGTAATATCGGATATCGGTATCGAAACAACATTAATGTAAAAAGGTGTAAAAGAAAGAATTAAAATAAAAAAAATCGCTATACTCACCCTCCGACGCAGCCGGGACCTCAGCGAAGGAACCGGCAGCGTTGTTTGTTTAAAATTCGCGCTTTTACTTGCTTACGTGAATTCCCGGCTTCTGATTGGTCAGGGCGGCCATGTTGCCGGGACGCGGACCAATCACAGCAAGCCGTGACGAAATTACGTCACGGCTTGCTGTGATTGGTCCGCGTCCCGGCAACATGGCCGCCATTAACCAATCACAAGCCGTGACGTCACGGGAGGCTGGACACGCGCTTATTTTGAAAAGCGCGCGTGTCCAGCCTCCCGTGACGTCACGGCTTGTGATTGGTCACGGCGCCATATTGCCGGGATGCGGACCAATCACAGCAAGCCGTGACGAAATTACGTCACGGCTTGCTGTGATTGGTCCGCGTCCCAGGAACATGGCCGCCATTAACCAATCACAAGCCGTGACGTCACGGGAGGCTGGACACGCGCTTATTTTGAAAAGCGCGCGTGTCCAGCCTCCCGTGACGTCACGGCTTGTGATTGGTCACGGCGCCATATTGCCGGGATGCGGACCAATCACAGCAAGCCGTGACGAAATTACGTCACGGCTTGCTGTGATTGGTCCGCGTCCCAGGAACATGGCCGCCATTAACCAATCACAAGCCGTGACGTCACGGGAGGCTGGACACGCGCTTATTTTGAAAAGCGCGCGTGTCCAGCCTCCCGTGACGTAATTTCGTCACGGCTTGCTGTGATTGGTCCGAGTCCCGGCAACATGGCCGCCCTGACCAATCAGAAGCCGGGAATTCACGTAAGCAAGTAAAAGCGCGAATTTTAAAGAAACAACGCTGCCGCTTACAATCGCCGAGGTCCCGGCTGCGTCGGACAGGTGAGTATAGCGATATTTTTTATTTTAATTCTTTATTTTACACATTTATATGGTTCCCAGGGCCTGAAGGAGAGTTTCCTCTCCTTCAGACCCTGGGAACCATCAGGAATACCGTCCGATACCTGAGTCCCATTGACTTCTATTGGTATCGGGTATCGGTATCGGATTGGATCCGATATTTTGCCGGTATCGGCCGATACTTTCCGATACCGATACTTTCAAGTATCGGACGGTATCGCTCAACACTAGTCAGCACGGACCATTTCCGAAATTTTTGGCAATACACTTCAGCCTCGTCCTGCCCCTGAGACATAGCCAGCAAGGCCTTTTCTGCCTGAATCTCAAGATTGGGTTCCTCATAAAGTAAACCGAGCGCCAGAAAAAACGCATCAAGATCAGCCAATGCCGGATCTCCTGGCGCCAGCGAAAAAGCCCAATCCTGAGGGTCGCCCCGTAAGAACGAAATAACAATTTTTACTTGCTGAGCAGAATCTCCAGATGAACAGGGTCTCAGGGACAAAAACAATTTACAATTATTCACGAAATTCCTAAACTTAAACCTGTCTCCGGAAAACAGTTCAGGAATCGGTATTTTAGGTTCTGACCTAGGATTTCTGATAACATAGTCTTGTATGCCCTGCACACGAGTAGCCAGCTGGTCCACACTTGTAATCAAGGTCTGGACATTCATGTCTGCAGCAAGCATAGCCACTCTGAGGTAAAGGGGAAGAAGAAAAAAAAAAAAAAAAAACTCAGAATCTTCTTTCTTATAATCCCTCTTCTGCAATGCATTAAACATTTAATACTGGCCTGGCAAACTGTTATGACCCCAATGGCGAGGGTCTCAGAGGAACGTGGAAGTCTGCAGAATACAAAAATCCAGCTCATAGGGCAGTGGTAACTGGGTTGACCATATATCTACTCCTAACGCCAACACTAGAAGTAGCCGGGGATCATTCCTACGTTGATTCTAGATGACACGCGCCAGCCGGAGAATCTAGCTACCCCTAGTAGAGGAAAACAAAGACCTTTCTTGCCTCCAGAGAAGGGGACCCCAAAGCTGGATAGAAGCCCCCCACAAATAATGACGGTGAGGTAAGAGGAAATGACAAACACAGAAATGAACCAGGTTTAGCACAGAGAGGCCCGCTTACTGATAGCAGAATAAAGAAAGGTAACTTATATGGTCAACAAAAACCCTATCAAAATCCACACTGGAAATTCAAGAACCCCCGAATCGTCTAACGGTCCGGGGGGAGAACACCAGCCCCCCTAGAGCTTCCAGCAAAGGTCAGGATATAGATTAGGAACAAGCTGGACAAAATTACAAAACCAAAACAAATAGCAAAAAGCAAAAGGCAGACTTAGCTGATATAACTGGAACCAGGATCAGTAGACAAGAGCACAGCAGACTAGCTCTGATAACTACGTTGCCAGGCATTGAACTGAAGGTCCAGGGAGCTTATATAGCAACACCCCTAACTAACGACCCAGGTGCGGATAAAAGGAATGACAGAAAAACCAGAGTCAAAAAACTAGTAACCACTAGAGGGAGCAAAAAGCAAATTCACAACAGCAGAGCCGTGAAAATAAAAAATCATTTTTCTTTCCTCAAAAAATATGTTTTAGCAAGCAATTTTTTATTTTCACAAGGGTAACAGGAGAAATTGGGCCCCAATGTTTGTTGCCCAGTTTGTTGTGAGTACAGTGATACCCCATATGTGGGGGTAAACCACTGTTTGGGCGCACGTCAGGGCTCGGAAGGGAAGTAGTGACATTTGAAATGCAGACTTTGATGGAATGGTCTGCGGGCGTCACGTTGCATTTGCAGAGCCCCTGATGTGCCTAAACAGTAGAAACACCCCACAAGTGACCCCATTTTGGAAACTAGACCCCCCAAGGAACTTATCTAGATGTGTGATGAGCACGTTCAACCCCCAAGTGCTTCACAGAAGTTTACAACGCAGAGCCGTGAAAATAAAAAATCATTCTTCTTTCCTCAAAAATTATGTCTTAGCAAGTAATTTTTTATTTTTGCAAGGGTAACAGGAGAAATTGGACCCCAACAGTTGTTGCCCAGTTTGTCCTGAGTACGCTGGTACCCCAAATGTGGGGGTAAACCACTGTTTGGGCACACGTCGGGGCTTGGAAGGGAGGGAGCACCATTTGACTTTTTGAATGCAAGATTGGCTGGAATCAATGGTGGCGCCATGTTGCGTTTGGAGACCCCTGATGGGCCTAAACAGTGGAAACCCCTCATTTCTAACTTCAACACTAACCCCAACACACCCCTAACCCTAATCCCAACTGTAGCCATAACCCTAATCCCAACCCTAACCCCAACACACCCCTAACCACAACCCTAACCCCAACACACCCGTAACCCTAATTCCAACCCTAGCCCTAATTCCAACCCTAACCCTAAGGGTATGTGCCCACGTAGCGGATTCGTGTGAGATTTTTCCGCACGACTTTTGAAAAATCTGCAAGTAAAAGGCACTGCGTTTTACCTGCGGATTTACAGCAGATTTCCAGTGTTTTTTTGTGCGGATTTCACCTGCGGATTCCTATTGAGGAACAGGTGTAAAACGCTGCGGAATCCGCACAAAGAATTGACATGCTGTGGAAAATACAACGCAGCGTTTCTGCATGGAATTTTCCGCATTATGGGCACAGCGGATTTGGTTTTCCATAGGTGTACACGGTACTGTAAACCTGATGGAAAACTGCTACGAATTCGCAGCGGCCAATCCGCTGCGGATCCGCGGCCAATCCGCTGCGGATCCGCGGCCGATCCGCTGCGGATCCGCGGCCGATCCGCTGCGGATCCGCGGCCGATCCGCTGCGGATCCGCTGCCAAATCCGCACATGCCATAACCCTAACCCTACCCGTAACCCTAACCCTAGTTCTAACCCTAACCCTAGTTCTAACCCTAATCCTAGTGGAAAAAAAAAATATATATATTTTCTTTATTTTATTATTGTCCCTATCTATGGGGGTGATAAAGGGGGGGGTTTATTTATTATTTTTTTTATTTTGATCGCTGTGGTAGAACCTACCACAGCGATCAAAATGTACCTGTAAGGAATCTGCCGGCCGGCGGGCGTACTGAGCATGCGCCCGCCATTTTGGAAGATGGCGGCGCCCAGCGAAGAGACGGCCGGACACCGGGAGGATCGGTAAGTATGAAGGGGTGGTGGGGGGGTGGATCTGAGCACAGGGGGGTGATCGGAGGACGGGGGGAGCGGACAGCAGGACGGGGGAGCGGGCAGGAGCACGGGGCAGCGGAGCACAGGACGGAGGGGACCGGACCACACACCGGAGCACTGGGGGGGCGATCGGTGGGGTGGGGGGTGGTCACTTCAGGTTTTCCAGCCATGGCCGATGATATTGCAGCATCGGCCATGGCTGGATTGTAATATTTCACCTGTTTTTTAGGTGAAATATTACAAATCGCTCTGATTGGCAGTTTCACTTTCAACAGCCAATCAGAGCGATCGTAGCCACGGGGGGGGTGAAGCCACCCCCCCTGGGCTGAAGCACCACTCCCCCTGTCTCTGCAGATCGGGTGAAAATGGAGTTAACCCTTTCACCCGATCTGCAGGAGCGCGATCATTCCATGACGCATACGCTGCGTCATAGGTCGTTTTGGCACCGACTTTCATGACGCAGCGTATGCGTCAAAGGTCGTTAAGGGGTTAATAAAGATTGGTTTGTTATTTGCATATAATTGGACTTTAGACTGCTTCTTCTTTCTTGGTTTTTTAGTACTGAAAGAGGGCAGAGTACAATGATCCGGACAAACTGCTGGACCGTGAGGTGCAGGCAGAGATGTTACAGTGAATTAAGAAAGTTATGGTGTATTCATTCTCTGAGATCAGTCAAAAAGAGCAGGCAAGTCCGCTTCCCGTTACAGCTGACAGGCTCTCACTCAGCCTGACTAGAATGGGTAAAGAACCGGAGGTTCTGTGGTCGGAGATCTGCATGACAATACTTTGCACGGTAACAGAAACGAAGGAAGAAGCAGCAGATGCACTTGATGGGGAGGCTGATGGTTGTTGAGATCCACTGCTCCGCATTTTATCGTTTGGATTGCTAGAGTAACAACTGTTGATTGTGCATGTGAAGGTTCATGCATGTGTGGTAGAAATATATATATCATGTAGATCTCACTTGTATACTCTTCTATAATCAAATATATACTTATATGCTCACAGCTAATATATACATTATAATCAATGGTTTAAAATGGCTGACACGAACTGATATAACCCAGACAGATCATAAAATGGCTGACATGAACTGATATAAGCCTGATATAACCCAGACAGATCATATGGGGTTTTCCATCCCAAAAAGCGGAATAGTGTCAGATGTATTAACTGCTGATCAAATGTCTCAACTCTGTCCTACATGCAGAGAGCTACATTTTACTTGCTTGGTCAGCAGTCATATGAGCATTAATCACAATATTCCATATATGTTTAGATAACCAATGACAGAGGAGCTAGACAATATGGTAATTAACTAACCACCCCTGACAACCCCTAACCACTCCTTTCTATGTGAAAATATAAAACTATGTATGTACAATAAAGTATCAGTATTGATGGAATGTTGTTCTGTCACAGTTGTGTACAGTCCATTCTTGATGAGCGCTCAAAATACTCAGTCTAATTGGGAGCGGCCGCAGCACACACAGAGGGATAAATTTATCCAACCCAAATATTTCCATAACATAATGGCCCCCAACAGCGAGGCAAAAGGACAAAACGCACGGGATCCTTCTGACCAGAGACATGGAGGTTTTAGCCGCGGCCTTGGTTCAGGGGATGGAGACTGCGCAGCTCCATAAGGTAAGAAAATGTTATCATCTTACCTGAAAGTCCCCTGTGCCCAGTCCGGGTCTATACCTCTTGCCGGTCAGGTGTGGTCACCAATTCCCAGGTAGTGTAAAAAGTCCGAAGCCGAATCCTAACCCTGGGAGGTGTCTGCTGTGTGCCGTGTATGTGTTCTGTGTTTGTGTAAAATCCGAGAGAAAAAGGAAAAAGTGACTTTTGTTTATGGTGGCTGGGTAACAGACAGCAGGAGGTCAAATCGCTGAATAAGCTATCACAGATTCCCGTGCAATAGGAGAGACAGAAGGTCTCGGGACAGGCAGTTCCATGTTCCAGGCTCGGATGGTGATAGCTTTGAGGGCTGCCACAGATTCCCGTAGCCGGCGGCCAGTCAGGACAACCGGAGCGGAGGGTGGTAGAGTCCGGTATATGCGTGCCAGTGCGATTGATAGTTGTCTGTTCCCAGCGCAACCTGCACGTGCCACAGAATTTAAAAGGGCATCTCTCAGATTGTCTATCTGTTTCTGTCTTTCAAGTGTTGCTTCTTTAAGAAGCATGAAATAGTAAAAGAAAGTTTTTGTTTTTTTTTCCTCTCTCTTGAACTTCCTCTTTTTTCAGCTGCGAGATGTATTGTAAATCACACTGTCACATCTGTTTTTTTCCCTGACTGTTTTCAGCTGCAATGCCGGCTATGTGTAGCTATTTGTGAAGAAGTGATTGTATCTATCATTTTTGGTGCGACATACGTGTTTTCAGATACGTTATTTTAGTGATATTGGATACAGCAGCATATAAAAAGAGGAAGTGTGTCTCTGACTGTATTTGAGCGCAGAGATTCTAAAAGAAAAAAGGAGAAGAGAAAAGCCGTTTTAATTTTTAATTTTTTTTTACTCTCTTAAAGGGTCTTTTTCTTTTTTGCGGCATTTTAAAGTTTTTTAATTAGGTTTTCCTCAATCTTCAATCACTTTACCTTTTTACTTTTTTATGGGAAAAAGTTTTTTTCCCCTTCCTTTTGTATCAAAATTTTGAGTTTTTGGTTGTGAACTAAGTTTTTGACGGTTTTATTGTTTTGGGTTTTTTTTTTAGTTTTTTAAATACTCATTTTTAGAAGTTTTTTTTAGTACCGTTTTTTTTTTCATTTTTGTGTGTTTTTCATTTTTTTGCTTGTGCCATGGGGAATAAAGTGGCCAAGCAACAGGAGAGTCTTTTATTTCCTGATGAGCAAACAGCCCCTAGATAGTGGCAGAACACAAAGGTGTTAAGTATGTGAAGATTTTGGAAGGTATAAAGTACGTGAAATTCATTAGAATGGCAGACTTCAAGCTGCGGAATGGCATGACGTAGAAATGAAAATAAGGGAAGTTAGCTGATGTTAGATTGCTGAATACTAATACATGGTATGAAGTAGCAGCAGAGCTTACATCGTTTAGGTGGTACAGAAAGTTATGTGAGCAAACCAGGAAGTGATTTTTGTGGGTATAAGATGGGAGAATCTGCGCAGTAGGTAGTTATTTTTTGCACAGTATGTGGCGCGCCCCGTCTCTCCCTACAGGGAGAAGGCATAATTGCTCCTCTCTATTATTCTTGTTGTTCTCCTCTATCCTCCTTTTTCTCTGTCAGTCTTTTCTCTCCGCATTCTTCTCTCTCTCTCTCCTTTCCTCTCCTCTTCCTCCACACTTTTCTCTCTCTCTCTCCCCCTCTCTATCTCTCTCCTCCATACCCTCCATCTTCTCCTCCCTCCTTCTCCACTCCCCCACCACACCTTTCTCCTCCTTCTTTTCCTTCTCCACACCCATCTCTCCTCACCCTCTCTCTCCCCTCCTCTCTTCTCCTCCCTCTTCTCCACATTCTCTCTCCCCTCCTACTATTCCTTTGTCTCACTCATCAACCCCTCCTCCTTCTTCTTCCTCTTCGTTGCCGGCTGGGCCAATGCCCAATTCAAACAATATGGTGCTTACAGCACAAGGTTCCCCTTCCATGTCCCTGGCACAGTCTAGCCATTGCCATTTGTGATATCGGGGAAAGAAGGTGAAAGCCCCCCCTACAGTGGGCAGCCCCAGACACATCAGGTAGCAGACAGCTCAGCCCTGGGTGCAGAGGGGGGAGGACTGATATCACCATGTATTGATAGTGTACAGCTTCAGCACCGGTCAGAGCTGCCTACATTCACACCAACATAGAACTATAAGCCTAATCCATCATAGCTTCAGCAAGGGGGGAGACATCCTCACATAAAAAAGCAACTTCTAAGTCCAATATCAGTCAGTGTACGTGCAGCGCCCCAGAGTCCTGGTCGTTGCAGTACTGTGGCTCCGCCACTAAGGGGAGCTATGGTACGTCTGATGGCACTGAAGGAGTTCATCTGATCAGGTATCACAGACACCAATACATTTCACAGTCGGGCCTCCGGGGGGAGCTAAGGGTTCTATTCATTAGGCCACTCCCCACCATAGTGGGTAAACTGGGGGTCAGGCAGGAAGTTAGATCAGAAAGCTGACTGGGTTGGAACCAGGCAACACCTTGTGGCAGAGGGTGTTGTGGGGGAAGATACAGTAGGGTCTCTGTCAGGGGTGGGATCCTGACAGAGGCTTGGCAACTTGAACGAATGTAACGGGACCGCGCCTGCTCCGGGTAGCGGCTGTGCCCAAGGAAGGACTAGAAGCGAGATAGATTGTGCTGAGTGAGAAACGAGATCAAGCGATAGGAGAATACCAGTAGGGGTCGTGCTGTAAGACCGGAGCAACACCCTGCTGAGGCGCACTACCGGTGGCCGGAACGCCGAGAGAGTATTTCAACATTCAGCTTCAAGCAATACTCTAAACAGCGGCAGGACAGTCAGTCTAAGGCGGGCTGTCTCACACAAATCACCTATGAAGTCTTGGGGGGCACCTTGTGGAGAGGGGCGACTCTAGGGTCCCGGAAGAGCTCCGAGCCTACCCGTCAAACGGGTGCCGTCCCAACCAGAACACCAGGGAGGGACGGAGGATTAGAAGAACATCATTTAATCGAGTTGTGAGGGAACTTAAGAAACAGACACAACGGTTGTGGGGACTCTCCGTAAGCACAGCAGGGGAGGACCACAACACATAGCGCTAGAAGGAAGGCACCGATTTCCACCTGTGAGGAGAGCTCTGGAGGTGCCATTGGACCGGCCGGACTTGCGCAGCCTGGTGAACCGTATTCTGGACTGAGGACCCAGAGATCTTCAGTAAAGAGGTAAAGAGACTGCAACCTGGTGTCCTCGTTATTTACTGCACCGCACCACCACCACCGTCTTCTACATTTATTATTCACTGTGCGCCCCACGGCAGGGTCACGGATCGGGGCCTAGCCGCCGTGACAACCCCAGAGCAGAGACTCAGTGGCCCGGTACCGGGTACCCCTCGGCCCTGCGGCGGGTGGGGGCGCTACAACTTGGCGTCACGAACAGGATCTACTTAAGCCTGAAGAATCAGGTCATGTGTGCCTTAGAACTGTGATTTATTGTACTTGGACTGTGATTTATTGCAAAGACTGTGCCGCGCCACTTGCCGCCAAAATCCGCCATTGCAGCGCTGAGGAGAGCGCAGGAGAAGAAGAGGGGCGTGAAGTGGGCGTAGGCGAGCTGGAGAGCGCGAACAACCATGGCCGCCCAGTCTAAATATTTCTGTATCCTGCGGACGTGCCCGTCAACAGCCGAGGTCCGCCTCCTGATCCTGTTTGGAGGGTGGAGACCATGGAGACGGGGCCACCAACGAAAGAGACCGCGGGAAGAGGACATTGGAGAAAAGGCAAAGATGGCGACACCAGGAACACTGCGTGGGACTGACCCGATACGGCCTGAGGCTGCGCAACCCGACACAGCCCCAGAAGCGCCAACGCTGCGGGGTCTGACCCTCACGGAGCCACCGATGGGCCGACCCCCTTTGCCGCTGTCTGAGGAGTGTGTGGCTACAGCCGAGGCCCGACAGCTAGCCCGCCGGCTGGAGGCTGATGCCCGCGTGCTTACTCGGCTGGGCCAGCCCACGGAGGTCCGTTTGTCCCCAGTGTCCCCTGTTCCTTCCCACCTGGCCACGGCTGGAGGTACGCTACAGATGAAGGACCTGAAGATCATGCCGGACGCCGAACATCTACGGCGTCTGGTGACAGCGTGGTGGAGCCGGCCCCAGCCTACAGCGCCGATTGACTTGGTCAGCACTCCGGAGATCCCGCCGTCGCACTGGGGTGTGGTAGTGTCTTTTAACTCCCGGCACGGGAGAGGAGTCATCCAGGAGATTGGAGAGCCGCTGCAGGTCCGTGTCGATCGGGAGGAGGTGGAGCCTTGCGGCAGGAGGTTCGCTCGTGATCTGGAGCCGGGCGACGCCGTGACCTACACGAGGTGGAGGAGGGAAGCTGGTGGGACGGGCTGGATAGCCCGAGGCGTACAGCGATGCGTTGCCCTCCAGGCTGCTGCCGGAACACCGGAAGAAGGTGATCCCGTGAGGGAAGCAGCAGAGCCCGGCCCTGTGGAACCTCGAGAAGCCCGGTCTCGCCGTGCCCCGGAGGGACGTGTACACCTGCCAGTGAGAAGGGCCTCCCGACGAGGGATCTTATCGCTGCTGGGACCGGAACCGCTTCCTGGCTCACCAGCGCGATCCGTTGGCCTGGTGAGGCCAGACCGGAAACCACCCTGTTCTGCAAAGAACGAATAAGCATAATTGCTTTATTAATATGTACATAGTTTTTAACTGTTTGTTTCCTGTTTTGCTGCTAAACCTGTTCAGGGTAAACTTTTAAAGGGATCCCTTTGTTGACCCGGGATCCCTATTGTTTTTGGTTATTTTCTATTTTTCTACGTTATTTAAAAACTGCTGAAATCATGAACAGTGCATGATCCGAACTTCTTGTATATAGTTTGCACCTTATTAAAGGCGCTCCCTACTGGTTTTACTTAAAGAAGGACTCTTTGTGAAGATACCGCACTGGAACCTTTGCTGAGTATGGACTGGTAGCTTGAGAAGATACGCTACCTCACAGAGACTTGGTCCCCTCTTAAAGGGGATGTTCATTTGTTGCGCTTAAACTGTGGTATTGCTTTAAGATTGGAAGCAATAATGTCTTGACCAAAGAAAGTGATGATAATGTTTACATGAGAAAGTTATATGTATTTAACTAGTTAATTGTGAAGAAATAGTGATGATGTTCTCTGAGAAGAAAAAGGTGAAAGATAGAAGAAGGATGCAGTGGGCCCGTAGGGATAGACGTGGTGTCCAGCAGGCATGATAGAAAGAAAGAAAGATAATGAGAAGGCTTAATGTTCGATAGAAAATGTTTTGATAATGTTGATAGATAGTTAGGATAGAAGGTAAACCCTGAGTCCTCATAGGAGTCATGTAGAGATGGCTCAGTGCTCTTAAACTGAAAGAAATGTTATGTTCTATACTGTGTATAGTAGTTGAAAAGGCAGTAGGCCCTGGCTGAACGGGGCGGTCCTGTAACTGAAAGAAGAGGCAGTAGGTCTGGTGCCGATAGGACAGGCGGTCCTGCAGATTTAGAGAAGGAGAATGAAAAAGTTAAATTACCTTATAATGTGATTATAGGAAGGTCTTTAGTGGATTTAGAGTGTATGTCCTTAAAGGCAATGTTAAATTAATGTTCAACAAATTTTGCACTTAGTAGAATACCCGGTTGGGTAAGAAAAGTTATTTGTAGCATGTTGCTATGATATCTAGCCACGTTTGTAACGTTCAAGTGTCCTTACCTCCCATAAAGGGAAGCCTGTTTAAATATGCTTATTGTTATTACACTCAACAAAACTGTATGTCTTTTTGCTAACTTGTATTGTTGTTTTCTTCCCAGTCCCGGAGTACTGTGTTTAACCAGGGGGGAGTGCAGAGCCCCAGAGTCCTGGTCGTTGCAGTACTGTGGCTCCGCCACTAAGGGGAGCTATGGTACGTCTGATGGCACTGAAGGAGTTCATCTGATCAGGTATCACAGACACCAATACATTTCACAGTCGGGCCTCCGGGGGGAGCTAAGGGTTCTATTCATTAGGCCACTCCCCACCATAGTGGGTAAACTGGGGGTCAGGCAGGAAGTTAGATCAGAAAGCTGACTGGGTTGGAACCAGGCAACACCTTGTGGCAGAGGGTGTTGTGGGGGAAGATACAGTAGGGTCTCTGTCAGGGGTGGGATCCTGACAGAGGCTTGGCAACTTGAACGAACGTAACGGGACCGCGCCTGCTCCGGGTAGCGGCGGTGCCCAAGGAAGGACTAGAAGCGAGATAGATTGTGCTGAGTGAGAAACGAGATCAAGCGATAGGAGAATACCAGTAGGGGTCGTGCTGTAAGACCGGAGCAACACCCTGCTGAGGCGCACTACCGGTGGCCGGAACGCCGAGAGAGTATTTCAACATTCAGCTTCAAGCAATACTCTAAACAGCGGCAGGACAGTCAGTCTAAGGCGGGCTGTCTCACACAAATCACCTATGAAGTCTTGGGGGGCACCTTGTGGAGAGGGGCGACTCTAGGGTCCCGGAAGAGCTCCGAGCCTACCCGTCAAACGGGTGCCGTCCCAACCAGAACACCAGGGAGGGACGGAGGATTAGAAGAACATCATTTAATCGAGTTGTGAGGGAACTTAAGAAACAGACACAACGGTTGTGGGGACTCTCCGTAAGCACAGCAGGGGAGGACCACAACACATAGCGCTAGAAGGAAGGCACCGATTTCCACCTGTGAGGAGAGCTCTGGAGGTGCCATTGGACCGGCCGGACTTGCGCAGCCTGGTGAACCGTATTCTGGACTGAGGACCCAGAGATCTTCAGTAAAGAGGTAAAGAGACTGCAACCTGGTGTCCTCGTTATTTACTGCACCGCACCACCACCACCGTCTTCTACATTTATTATTCACTGTGCGCCCCACGGCAGGGTCACGGATCGGGGCCTAGCCGCCGTGACAACCCCAGAGCAGAGACTCAGTGGCCCGGTACCGGGTACCCCTCGGCCCTGCGGCGGGTGGGGGCGCTACATACGACCCCAGTACAAGCTATCACAACTATTCCTCTGATGAAGATGAAGAGGGAACATCATACATGCTGTCCAGTACTAGAAAAGAAACCCACAGGCACCAAGAATGCAAGGGCAGATAGAGGCACCACCATTACACTATGTGCACTGCACTTCAAGTCAGGTGACAATCTTCCAGACCCAGGGATGCATCCCATGCCATTTTACCGAAGAATGTAGCAGAAGCAGTAAACATATGCAGCCACCTGGAATGATCTCTGGGCCATGAATGAAAATAGAAGCAGGTGATGAACTCTGGCCAATCATGAAGGAACAATTCAAACTTCCAGCAGAATCAGACGTACATGCTTGGGAGTCAGGGCCACAGCTAATTGAACAGCTCAGAGAGTGGGCCAAAGGCAGATTGGCAGGACAAGCCATGACATGAGCCAAGATAAGACAGAGTCTGTAAAGAAGTTTCATGGCAGAGTAATGCAAGTATTCCAAGACTTGGGCTTCACCATTCATGACCAGATACACAGGCCTTTGGGCATGGACTGAGACAGCCAATCAGGAAACCACTGATAGTGGCTAGGCCTAGGAACAGGTCAATAGCAGTGGCCCAGAAAAAAATGTTTTATGTGCGCCTAGGAGACTGTTTATTGCTAATTGTTGCCAAAACTGCCACCATTATAGCACCACAAAGAGCGCGAAGAAGGAAACGGGTGCCGTGCTGCTGAGAACGCCGGAAGGGGAACCAGAGGTGAAGACGCTGCAAAGTGCCGATCAAGACACCGGAAGAACCGCTGCAGATTCCAGAGAGGAGACACCGACCTCAATAAGGTTAGCAAAGGGGGGAAGCTATGTCGGAGCAGGGGGAAGAAGTGATGGCAGATGCAGCCGCAGCCCCTGTAATGCCCCAAGACCTTGGGTTGGATGCAGCCGCCGGTCTCATGGCACCCCCGGGCCTCGCCACGAATGCACCTGCAGGCCCCGTCTTACCACCGCAGCTTCAATCAGCAGGCCGGACCCCGCTGCCGCTACAGTACCCATCATGCCGTTGTCCACAGTAGCCAAAGGGATTAAGTCCCAACCAGGGGTGCAGAAGACAGCCCCTCTCATGGTGACCACTGACCTGGAAGCGCAACCACCCTACGGAGACAAAGTGTCAAGTGTTACATCTGTGGCAAGTTTGGACATTACCAGAACCAGTGCAGGGCACCCACGCCCCCGAAGAGACTGGACCCATGCAACCCAAGAGTTGGTCCGGAGAAACAGGTCAAGGAAGAAGTGCAGAAAGCAGTGAAGTACCCCGTCCATAGGACAGAGGCAAGCAAGCCAGGTCCTCAAGACACTACGCTCCTGACATGTAAAACTTCATCTGCAGGACCAATACCTCAAATTACTCTTAAAGTGGATGGCGTTGTCAGATCCAAAGTGGTGCAGCCAGAAGTGTGATGACACCTGTGGAACTCGCTGATCCCACCTGCCTATCAGAATCCTCTGTGTCTCGCATGGGCATTGGTGGTCAAGTCAGACATTCTCAGCTTACAAAGCCACTGAGCGTGTGCACTCAGCCAGGACACTCTATCCTGTCCCAGTTTGTGGTGTCAAGGAACTTCCACTCAACCTGCTGGGAGCGAACCTACTGCAGAAGCTGAAGGCAACCACAGTGTTCCAGGAAAATGGGTCTGTGACACTTTCTTCATCCCTGACCCAAGAAGAGTCATGCTGGCGGCCCTACAAGAACCTTAAGCAACCGATGAGGCCTACTCAAGGAGGTACTGGACGTAGTAACAGAAAGTCTATGGTCTAAGGGACCCCAGCACGTGAGAAAACCTCAAGTTGCCCCAGTACGGGTGTCACTCAAGCCATGTACCCCGTACCCTCGTAAGGCCCAGGCCAGGCCTAGAGTCAAGCTGCCTCTGACCAACTGAAGGTCTACCTGGAAATAGGAATCATTGTTCCTCGCACATCGCCTTGCAATACCCCGCTTTCCCCGTCAAGAAAAAGACTGTAAAAGGAGAGCCAGCCAAGTTCAGAATGGTATATGACCTGAGAGCTGTGAATGACGCCACGGTGTTTGAAACTGCAATTATGCCGAATCCGCACACTCTGCTCTCAAATGTGCCTGCCACAGTAAAAGTGTTCACAGTGAACAACCTGGCTAATGTTTTCTCCAGTGTTCCCTTTCATCCGGAAGACCAGTTCCTGTTTGCCTTAATGCACCAGGGGGGACACCACACATGGACAGTGATGCTACAGTGGGCCCAGAACAGCCCTCCACAGTTCACCAAAGCAATGTCCACAGTCCTCACCAACTGGGTCACAGACCATGCAGAAGTAACCCACCTACAATACATGGACGATCTACTCCTTTGTGCAATTGACTTTGACACGAGTAAAGCCCATTCCTTGTATCTCATACTCTACCTGGCGGAGCAGCACTGCAAGATCTCAAAGAACAAGGTCCAGTGGTGTCTGAAGCAAGTTACATTCCAGAGACACTGTATTGCTCACCAGGCGAAACGCCTGACAGATGACCGGAAGACCACAGTGGAGAAGATGGTTCCTCCAACAACTCCTAAGGTGCTACAGGCCTTCCTTGGTCTAGTTTCGTATTGCAGAGCCTGGACCCCTGATGCTTCCGTCCTAATGCAGCCTCTGTGTGAATACGTCAGCGTGACCCCGTTCCTCCAGACAGATGTGGCCTTCAGTTCGTTCAAGAAGTTAAAAGGCTCTGTAGTCTCAGCGCCAGCACTAGGCCTATCTGACTACAAGAAGCCATTCCGTCTCTACTTGATGAGAAAAGAAGGCCTTGCTACTGGGGTCCAGACGCACCTTCAGGGGGGAAAGCAGAGACTTTTGGACTACTTTTCAGCTCACCTGGATCCAGTTGCAAGGGGAGCCTCTTCCTCCCGCTTGAGAGCAGCAGTTGCAGCACACGCCCTCCTGGACAGGACTACTGACATCAGTGGAAAAAACCATTGGAAATCCTGGCTCTGCATGACATCTGAGCAATCCTCAACCAAACCCAGCCAAAACATCTCTCCACCGCCAGGCATCTTCGCCTCCAGTGCTCTCTACTCCTGCCCGACAATGTCACCAACTGCAGATGCACAGTCCTCAATCCGCCCACTCTACTCCCACTCCCAAGGGGGGATACAGATATGGATCCTCAGATAAAAAGTCTGATCAAAATCTGCATGATACCTTCTGCAGGGATCTGAATTTGCTCCGGACGGATGACCATGATTGCTTCAGCATCATGCAACAGGAAACAGCAGGACTACCCAAGATGGCAGAAGAGCCACTGACCAACCCAGGGTTGATCCTCTCTGTGGATGGCTCCAGATTTGCAGATGATGAAGGAAGATTCCACACGGGATGTGCAGTGACCAGCAATCAAGAGATCCTGTGGTCCAGAAGTCTGCCGCCTAGTCTGTCAGCCCAGGAAGCAGAACTGATAGCGCTGATGAAGACCTACCAGATGGCAGAAGACAAGACTGAGAAAATGTATACCGATTCGAGGTACTCGCATGGCATAGCACACGACTTCGGACCCATCTGGGCTGCAAGGGACTTCATCACAGCAAGTGGAACAACCGTGAAGCATCATGGAGCCATTAAGGACCTGCTGAATGCACTTCAACTTCCAAAAGTGGTGACAGTACTAAAAGTCAAAGCGCGTGGAAAACTAAGCACAGTAGAGGCACGAGGCAACAACATGGCGGATATGGCAGCCAAAGAAGCAGTCAAGGGAAGACAATATGGAAAAGTGGAAGAGGTCGTAGAGCAAAGACAGGAAACCTGACAAGATGACATCCTGGGATCTGCTCAAAAAAGCTGCAAGAGCAAGCCCCAAAGGACAAGAAGGAATGCTGGATGCAGAAGTGAGCAACACATGAAGAAGGAAGGGTATACTCAATGGACTACAAACCTTGTTTACCCCGAAGCATGTACCCTATGGTGGTCCAGTGGGCACATGGGCCCACACACAGATTAAAGACACAGATGAATGATCCGATTGGTGCTTACTGGTTCGCCCCAGAAATCTCCACCCTAACAGCCAAGTTCATAAACAGCTGTCTGACCTGTGGCCAATGCAACCCTGGAAGAATGGAGAAAGTTCCCATACATCATCTTGCCAGACCACCGTACCCCTCCCAGAGGATCCAGATAGACCGCATCCAAATTTCGCCAAGTGGAGGTTTCAAATATGCCCTTGTGGCCATGGACATGTTCTCAGGATGGCAGCCAGAAGCTTTCCCAGTGAAGAACCAGTCAGCAAAGACTACTGAAAAGAAGCTACTCTCAGAGATGAGATATGCAGCTATGGGGTCCCAGAAGTGATAGAGAGTGACCAGGGACCCACATTCACAGCAAACCTCACATGAGAGATCTAGTCAGCAGTAGGGTCAGACTTAGGCCTACACACTCCCAATCACACTACTCAGTGTTAGGCACACTCCCAGAGGCCCAGAAAAGCTGTTACCATATGAAATTTTGTTTGGGTCTAGTCCTAGGTTAGGGGTATCCTTTCCCTCAGCAGCTGATTATGCAATATGATACTTTGTCTGCTTATGTAAATTGAACTCACCAAGAAACTTGCTAACATCCATTCTCGAGTTTTTTCTTCATTCCCAAAACCAGATTCAGTGTCCGGTACGCACTCCTCAAAGCCAGGAGACTGGGTGTTGGTGAAAAAGTTTGTAAGGAGAACACCACTCGATCCCAGATTTGATGGTCCTGTTCAAGTGCTGCTGATGACACCAAACTCTGTGAAACTGGAGGGAAGACCCGCTTGGATCCACTCATCGCATTGCAAGAAAGCTCCCCTACCAGAAGATGACATCCAAGCCAGAATGATGTTGTGGCCTGACCGAATAGATGACCTACCTGATAAAGACTACACATCGCTCACTACACATGCTATTGACTAAGAGACTGATTGCAACGAACCCCCGTTAGGGACAGATCTCCTGACCGCCCATTTGCGAAAAGTCTGTACGGAGTGGGGCACAGGCGTTAGGCTTGTGTCAGTTCGCCAACAGCACAAAAGAGTTGCAGAGCTTTGGGACAGGAGGCTAGGATTAGGGCAAGTGATATCTAAGGGGGGCTTGTGATAGAAATATATATATCATGTAGATCTCACTTGCATGTATACTCTTCTATAATCAAATATATACTTATATGCTCACAGCTAATATATACATTATAATCAATGGTTACAATGGCTGACACGAACTGATATAACCCAGACAGATCATAAAATGGCTGACATGAACTGATATAAGCCCGATATAAGCCAGACAGATCATATGGGGTTTTCCTTCCCAAAAAGCGGAATAGTGTCAGATGTATTAACTGCTGATCAAATGTCTCAACTCTGTCCTACATGCAGAGAGCTACATTTTACTTGCTTGGTCAGCAGTCATATGAGCATTAATCACAATATTCCATATATGTTTAGATAACCAATGACAGAGGAGCTAGACAATATGGTAATTAACTAACCACCCCTGACAACCCCTAACCACTCCTTTCTATGTGAAAATATAAAACTATGTATGTACAATAAAGTATCAGTATTGATGGAATGTTGTTCTGTCACAGTTGTGTACAGTCCATTCTTGATGAGCGCTCAAAATACTCAGTCTAATTGGGAGCGGCCGCAGCACACACAGAGGGATAAATTTATCCAACCCAAATATTTCCATAACACATGTAGTAGTCAAATTATTGTACTTTTTCCCTGTACTCTCTTTTTTTTGCAAAGTTGGCAAATAACGTTAGACGGCTCATCCTTTGCGGTGTCAAAAAAGATCCAGTATAGGCAACCCTTGCCACCCTTGCAAAATGTGGATTGTGAACACTCCTGGACATAACCACAGTTGTGTCTCTGAGGATGTATTGCTTGTCGTGGTTGCATCACTTTGTGTCTGTGCCATAGGGCACAACATAACCTCATCTTCCTTCTCCTCCACCTCCTCAGATGACCTGCTCAGCTGCTTGACTCTGGGTTCACACCAAGTGGGATCTACAACCTCATCGTCATCCTCTGTGTTATCCCATTCCTCACCCTAACAGTCCTCCTCCTCCTCCTGCCCTGACAGCACAGTACAGTACAGTCCGATATCTGAGTCTCATCAGGGTCACCACTTCCACCAGGGGTTAAATTCTGATAACAAGAGTCAGGATGCTGCTCGGACCCTACTTCGTTCGCCCCCGGATGCAAGCTAAAATAATTTTGGGCATCAGTGCAGATGATTTCCTCCTCTTGACTCTGAATCTTTGGAGTGCCCTTCTGATGTCCATGGCATAGAATGTGTGAACAGCTCTGCATACTCAGTTTGGCGCTTGGAGAGTTGTGACGCAGGGTGAAGCAATGGAAATTGGATTGTACTGGGCGTGATGTTAATATGGAGGAAGAGGAAGAGAGGCCACTTGAAGTTGCGCTTGCCATCCACTCGAGCACAAGCTCTTTCTGGCCCTCATCTACAAGGTTTACCACTGTGCAGCTGCCAAAGAAAGGTAGTTGAGTAGCCCTTCCAAGTTGTGAGTTGTGTTTGGATAGGACGTGACGGTGTTGGTTCACTAGTGCTTACACTAACATTACCACCTACACCACGTACAACTTGAACACTAAGTCTATACCCCATTCTACCATGACCTCGCTTTTTCAAAGTCATGTTGCTCAGATAGTGTGGTAGGAGCTGTTATGATCTGGTGGTAGGATCTCAAAACTGACCTGACACATGTGACCAGAATATAGGACCAGTTCTGGGGAGGTGGAAGCTATACTGACCGCAATCCTGATCCTATCCACAAACACTAAAGGCAGCCGTGGAGCGTTCCTAAAATCCTAGACGCCACGTTCACAGCCTGAGAAACTGACTACCCCTAGAGAGAAAGCAAAGACCTCACTTGCCTCAGAGAAATAACCCCAAAGATTTAGTCAGCCCCCCACAAATAATAACGGTGAGTTAAGGGGAAAAGACAAACGTAGAAATGAAACAGGTTAAGCAAATGAGGCCCGCTAACACTAGATAGACTGAAAATAGATAGGAGTCTGTGCGGTCAGTACAAAAACTATCAAAAATAAACCACGCAGAGAATACAAGAACCCCCACACCGACTCACGATGTGAGGGGCGCACTCTGCACCCCAGAACTAACCAGCAAGCGCAAGTTCACATATAAGCAAGCTGGACTGAACTCATCATATACAGAGAAACGTTTTCAAGGAAATAATGAGCAAAATGAACAAACAAACTTAACTTCTCCAGCAGGAGACTGGTCACAAGGAATATTCAGGAGCTCTCAGAAACAGGACTGAATACACCGACAGCAGGCAACAAATGAAGGGCCAGGTGAATTAAATAGGCCTCAGCAAAGCAGGAAATGAAGAAGCTGAGCCCAGCCAAGACAAGCCATATCGCTAAAGGCCACCAGAGGGAGCCCCAGAACAAACTCACACAATACCGCTCATGACCACAGGAGGGAGCCCGAGAACGGAATTCACAACAGTACCCTCCCTTGAGAAGGGGTCACCGAACCCTCACCAGAGCTCCCAGGCCGATCAGGACGAGCCGAATGAAAGGCACGAACCAAATCAGCGGCATGGACATCGGAGGCGACAACCCAGGAATTATCCTCCTGACCATAGCCCTTCCATTTAACTAAGTACTGAAGCTTCCGTCTCGAAATATGAGAATCTAAGATCTTCTCCACCACATACTCCAATTCCCCCTCGACCAAGACCGGAGCAGGAGGATCAACAGAAGGGAACACAGGCACCACATATCTCGGCAACAATGACCTATGGAACACATTATGAATGGCAAACGATGTTGGGAGGTCCAAACGAAATGACACAGGGTTGAGGATTTCCAAAATCTTATAAGGACCGATGAAACGAGGCTTGAACTTAGGAGAGGAAACCTTCATCGGGACATAACGAGAAGACAACCATACCAAATCCCCCACACAAAGTCGGGGACCCACACAGCGACGGCGGTTAGCAAAGCGCTGAGCCTTCTCCTGGGACAACGTCAAATTGTCCACCACATGGTTCCAAATCTGCTGCAACCTATCCACCACAGAATCCACCCCAGGACAGTCAGAGGACTCAACCTGACCCGAGGAAAACCGAGGATGAAAACCAGAATTGCAAAAGAACGGTGAAACCAAGGTAGCAGAACTAGCCCGATTATTAAGCGCGAACTCGGCCAATGGCAGAAAAGTCACCCAATCATCCTGATCAGCAGAAACAAAACATCTCAAATAAGTTTCCAAGGTCTGATTAGTTCGTTCGGTTTGGCCATTCGTCTGAGGGTGGAAGGCCAACGAAAAAGACAATTCAATGCCCATCTTAGCACAAAAGGACCGCCAAAATCGGGACACAAACTGGGGTCCTCTGTCAGACACAATGTTCTCCGGAATACCATGTAAATGAACCACATTCTGAAAAAACAGTGGCACCAAATCGGAGGAGGAAGGCAGCTTAGGCAAGGGTACCAAATGGACCATTTTAGAAAAACGATCACAAACCACCCAGATGACAGACATCCTCTGAGAGACAGGAAGATCCGAAATAAAATCCATGGAAATATGCATCCAAGGCCTCTTCGGGACAGGCAAAGGCAAAAGCAATCCACTGGCACGAGAACAGCAAGGCTTGGCCCGAGCACAAATCCCACAGGACTGCACAAAGGAACGCACATCCCGCGACAAGGAAGGCCACCAAAAGGACCTCGCCACCAAATCCCTGGTACCAAAAATCCCAGGATGACCTGCCAACACTGAAGAATGAACCTCGGAAACAACTCTACTGGTCCATCTGTCCGGGACAAACAGTCTCTCCGGTGGACAACGGTCAGGTCTATTGGCCTGAAACTCCTGCAACACCCGTCGCAGATCAGGAGAGATGGCAGACAAAATCACCCCCTCTTTGAGGACACCAGTAGGTTCAGAAACTTCTGGGGAGTCAGGTACAAAACTCCTAGAAAGGGCATCAGCCTTCACATTCTTCGAACCCGAAAGATATGAAACCACGAAATTGAAACGAGAGAAAAACAGCGACCACCGAGCCTGTCTCGGATTCAACCGTTTGGCAGACTCGAGATAAGTCAAATTCTTGTGATCAGTCAAGACCACCACACGATGCTTGGCTCCCTCAAGCCAATGTCGCCACTCCTCAAATGCCCACTTCATTGCTAACAACTCACGATTACCAACATCATAATTCCGCTCGGCAGGCGAAAACTTTCTTGAAAAGAAAGTACATGGTCTCATCACAGAGCCATCAGAGCTTCTTTGCGACAAGACAGCCCCTGCTCCAATCTCAGAAGCATCAACCTCGACCTGAAAGGGAAGAGAGACATCGGGCTGGCGCAAGACAGGAGCCGAAGAAAACCGACGTTTCAGCTCCTGAAAGGCCTCCACGGCTGCAGGAGACCAATTCGTCACATCAGAACCCTTCTTGGTCAAATCCGTCAAAGGCTTAACCACGCCAGAAAAATTAGCGATGAAGCGACGGTAAAAATTAGCAAAACCCAAGAACTTCTGAAAACTCTTCACAGATGTAGGTTGAGTCCAGTCATGAATAGCCTGGACCTTGACTGGATCCATCTCAATAGTAGAAGGAGAAAAAATAAAGCCCAAAAAGGAAATTTTCTGGACTCCGAAGAGACATTTAGAGCCCTTCACAAACAAGGCATTGGCACGCAGGACCTGAAATACCATCCTGACCTGCTTCACATGAGACTCCCAATCATCAGAAAAGACCAAAATATCATCCAGGTACACAATCATAAATCTATCCAGATACTCTCGGAAGATGTCGTGCATGAAGGACTGAAACACAGAGGGGGCATTAGAAAGCCCAAAAGGCATCACCAAGTACTCAAAATGGCCTTCGGGCGTATTAAATGCTGTTTTCCATTCATCGCCCTGCTTTATGCGCACAAGATTATACGCTCCTCAAAGATCTATCTTGGTGAATCAACTGGCCCCCCTAATCCGGGCAAACAGATCGGACAACAGTGGCAAGGGGCACTGAAATTTGACCGTGATGTTATTTAAAAGGCGATAATCTATACAGGGTCTCAGAGAACCATCCTTCTTGGCCACGAAAAAGAACCCCGCACCCAAAGGGGACGAGGACGGGCGAATATGCCCCTTCTCCAAGGACTCCTTTATATAACTCCGCATAGCGGCATGTTCTGGTACAGATAAATTAAAAAGTCATCCCTTAGGGAACTTACTACCAGGAATCAGATTTATGGCACAATCACAATCCCTATGAGGAGGCAGGGCACTGGATTTGGGCTCATCAAATACATCCTGGTAGTCCGACAAAAATTCAGGGACTTCAGAAGGAGTAGAAGAAGCAATTGACACCAAAGGGGCATCGCCATGAATTCCCTGGCAACCCCAACTTGACACAGACATTTCTTTCCAATCCAGGACTGGATTATGAGCTTGCAGCCATGGCAGACCCAACACGACAACATCATGCAAATTATGTAGCACAAGAAAGCGAATCACCTCCTGATGTACAGGAGCCATGCACATAGTCACTTGAGTCCAGTACTGAGGTTTATTCTTGGCCAATGGTGTAGCATCAATTCCCCTTAGTGGAATAGGGAATTGTAAAGGCTCCAAGATAAAACCACAGCGCCTGGCAAATGACAAATCCATCAAATTCAGGGCGGCACCTGAATCCACAAAAGCAATAACTGAGTAGGATCACAGAGAGCAAATCAAAGTAACAGACAAAATGAATTTAGGTTGTACAGTACCAATGGTGACAGACTTGGCGAACCTTTTTGTGCGTTTAGAGCATGCTGAGATAACATGAGTAGAATCACCACAGTAAAAGCACAACCCATTCTGACGTCTGCGGTTTTGCCGTTCAACTCTGGTCAGAGTCCTGTCGCATTGCATAGGCTCAGGTTTCTGCTCAGAAAATACCGCCAGATGGTGCACAGGTTTGCGTTCCCACAAACGCCGATCAATCTGAATGGCCTTTGACATTGACTTATTCAGACCCGCAGGCGTGGGGAACCCCACCATAACATCTTTAAGGGCTTCAGAAAGACCCTTTCTGAAAATCGCCGCCAGGGCGCACTCATTCCATTGAGTGAGCAAAGACCACTTCCTAAACTTCTGACAGTAAACCTCTGCTTCATCTTGACCCTGAGAGAGAGCCAGCAAAACCTTCTCTGCTTGGTCTACCAGATTTGGTTCCTCATAAAGCACTCCTAGTGCCAGAAAAAACGCATCCACATTTAGCAATGCAGGATCTCCTGGCGCCAGAGAGAATGCCCAATCTTGAGGGTCACCACGTAACAAAGAAATAATAATTTTAACTTGCTGAACAGAGTCACCTGAGGAGCAAGGTCTCAGAGAAAGGAATAACTTACAATTATTCTTAAAGTTCAAAAACCTAGATCTATCTCCGGAGAACAGTTCAGGAATTGGTATTTTAGGCTCTGACATAGGACTGCGGACTACATAATCCTGAATGCCCTGCACCCTTGCAGTGAGATGATCCACACTAGAAGACAGACTCTGAATGTCCATATCTGCAACTGAATTCAGAACCACCCAGAGATTAAGGGGAGGGGAGAGGCCAAACACAGTGCAGAGGAAAAAAAAAATGACTTCAGGATTTCTCTTCTCCCTCTTCTGCTGCATTAACACTTTGTGGCCTGCTGTACTGTTATGATCCGGTGGTAGGATCTCAAAACTGACCTGACACATGTGACCAGAATATAGGACCAGTTCTGGGGAGGTGGAAGCTATACTGACCGCGATCCTGATCCTATCCAAACACAATAAAGGCAGCCGTGGAGCGTTCCTAAAATCCTAGACGCCACGTTCACAGCCTGAGAAACTGACTACCCCTAGAGAGAAAGCAAAGACCTCACTTGCCTCAGGGAAATAACCCCAAAGATTTAGTCAGCCCCCCACAAATAATAACGGTGAGTTAAGGGGAAAAGACAAACGTAGAAATGAAACAGGTTAAGCAAATGAGGCCCGCTAGCACTAGATAGACTGAAAATAGATAGGAGTCTGTGCGGTCAGTACAAAAACTATCAAAAATAAACCACGCAGAGAATACAAGAACCCCCACACCGACTCACGATGTGAGGGGCGCACTCTGCACCCCAGAACTAACCAGCAAGCGCAAGTTCACATATAAGCAAGCTGGACTGAACTCATCATATACAGAGAAACATTTTCAAGGAAATAATGAGCAAAAAGAACAAAAAACTTAACTTCTCCAGCAGGAGACTGGTCACAAGGAATATTCAGGAGCTCTCAGAAACAGGACTGAATACACCGACAGCAGGCAACAAATGAAGGGCCAGGTGAATTAAATAGGCCTCAGCAAAGCAGGAAATGAAGAAGCTGAGCCCAGCCAAGACCAGCCATATCGCTAAAGGCCACCAGAGGGAGCTCCAGAACAAACACACAATACCGCTCATGACCACAGGAGGGAGCCCGAGAACGGAATTCACAACAAGGAGCATACTATTAGCAATAAAAAATTATATTTTTTACTCTGCACACAGCTGAATTTCAGCAGCACTAAATGACAAGGTGAAATATGGCATGCTAAATCACGTTAGTAACAGAAGAAAGAATTGTTTCAATGTGGATCAGGCCTATATAACAAAGAAGATATGCTCCAAACAATTTCAGACTGAGATCTCCCCTACTGTATCCCGTTAGTCCCAGAAGAAAGAATTGTTTCAGTGTAGATGAGGCCTGTATAACAAAGAATATATGCTCTAAACAATTTCAAACTCAGTTTTAGCCTTTAGTCACATTTGTTACTGTTGTTTCTCTGCACACAGATGAATTTCACCACCACTAAATGACAAGGTGGGATATGGCATGCTGTATCATGTTTGTAGGAGAAAAAAAGTAAGTTCTGCGGCACTAAATGACAAGGTGACAAATGCCTTGCTGAATCACATTTAGCAACTGAAAAAAAAAACAGATTTTGAAAGGTCTACTCATGCATGGAGCACAATAGGAGCAGTGCACAACACACTTCTATGAAATGTACCCTGTTGTTTTTGTCTGCGGACCTCACTAATGGCACAAGGAAAAAAAAATCAGCTGGAAGGTCAATTTTACAGCAACACAGGATACTAGCTATCCAACTATCTGACTTAGAAACAACCACCTAGCTAACTAGCTAAAATCTATCAGCACCTATTTTCCTGCACCCTAATTGGCTAGCTGCAATGTGCATGCATAAAGTTTGAAAAGATTTTTACAATCACGCTGCTCCTCTGAGCTCTCCCACCTCATCAAACACAAGCCCCCCCTCGCTCATCATACACCACCACTATCCTAGCCAAAGTGCTAAAATTACTTTAATGGCAACACAAATATTTTCCCGCACTTTTACAGAATGTTACCGATTTTTCCCGATATTTAGAAAATGTCATCGTGTTTCCTATCAGGAATCCAAATGCGCCATATTTATGTTTGGTAATCATTTTCCGAGCATATTCGCTCATCTCTAGTCATCAGCTTCACTATTCTGGTCATCTACATGCTGGAGCACACTTTAAATTGTCTGCATGAGGAGGTGATGTCCCAGAGGAAGAGTTGGAAGCAGAGGATGTGGAAGAGATAACAATATCTCAAATTTCCAGACTGTCGTCGCACAGGCGGTTGCCATGAGAGTGTGTCTTTCAGCGATCAAGGGGGGCTCATTGTACCAGACAAACTGTTAGGGTACCGTCACACATTGAAATTTCCATCGCTACGACGTTACGATTCGTGACGTTCTAGCGATATCGTTACGATATCGCAGTGTCTGACACGCAGCAGCGATCATGGATCCTGCTGAGAATCGTACGTCGTAGCAGATCGTATGGAACTTTCTTTCGTCGCTTGATCACCCGCTGACATCGCTGGATCGTTGTGTGTGACAGCGATCCAGCGATGTCTTCGCTTGTAACCAGGGTAAACATCGGGTAACTAAGCGCAGGGCCGCGCTTAGTAACCCGATGTTTACCCTGGTTACAAGCGTAAACGTAAAAAAACAAACCGTACATGCTCACCCGTCGGTGTCCTTCAGGTCCCTTGCCGTCTGCTTCCTGCTCTGAGTGCCGGCCGGAAAGTGAGAGCAGATCACAGCGGTGCTGCGATCTGCTCTCACTGTACGGCTGCACTCAGAGCAGGAAGCAGACGGCAAGGGACCTGAAGGACACCGACGGGTGAGTATGTACTGTTTGTTTTTTTACGTTTACGCTGGTAACCAGGGTAAACATCGGGTTACTAAGCGCGGCCCTGCGCTTAGTTACCCGATGTTTACCCTGGTTACCCGGGGACTTCGGCATCGCTCCAGCGCCGTGATTGCAACGTGTGACCGCAGTCTACGACGCTGGAGCGATATTCATACGATCGCTGCGACGTCACGGATCGTGCCGTCGCAGCGATGAAAATTTCAATGTGTGACGGTACCCTTAGTGAAGATACAGGAGCTGAGGAACAAATGGAGGAGGACAAGGTGACGGACACACAACAGTCAGGAGATGAAGAGGATAATGATGCGCTCTCAGTTGTTCGTGGTTGGCGGGAGGAGACGGAGGAAGCAACCTATCTTCAACATGATGCCGTATACTTAGCACTAGAAACAGTGCTGTCTACTGGGTTGCCACTCTATTAGATCCACCGTACAAGAGTAAAATTTAGCCAGATGCTTATCGAAGTAAGAGTATCAAAATACATTTGTAGACAATCTTAAGAGTGGGTTTCCCCAAGACAGCAGTGTGGCACACAGTGTGCTTCCCAGTTGTAGTCATCCGACCACTGGAACGTCAAGGCAGTACTGGCAAAACATTAGCAGTAGCAGCCGTGTAAGTGGCATAAGCATTTTCTATGACTCGTTCCGCATATTTTTTAGACCAGCATATGCACCAGCAGAACAGAGTACAAGTCTGAATGACTTGAGAGGATGGTGCAGGAGTATCTCGAGCTTAATATCAATGACATCAGGGGGGTTTGGACCATATTACATTTTGGTCTTCAAAAATGGAAGTGTGTCCTGAGCTCGCCTGTCACGCCTTTGAGGTTGTCATGCCCAGCAGCCAGTGTTCTCTTAGAATATGTGTTCAGTGCTGCTGGTGGTGTCCTGACGGATAAGCACATCTGGCTGTCCCCTCAAAGTTTAGATTGCCTAACTTTCATCAAAATGAAAAAGTCATGGATCTCTGATGACCTTTGCACCCCAGTCGCAGATTGGGCAGCCTAGGCAATGGTGTTGATTTTAGTATCATATATTGATCTCATGTTATTGCTGTCTTTGCCATCGTTGTGGTGTCTTCTGTGCCTGCCGTTGCCACTGCTGCTGATGTTACAAATATTTTTTGAAATGTGGAGACTCCAAGTTGGGTCTCTATCTGGTGGGTTTCCTATGGTAGAAGGTGTGTCAGAGGCCAATTATACTGTTTCTACTCTGTGGAAATTGATGCCAATTTAGTGCTGTGTGACAATTATTTTTTTGAAATGTGGAGACTCAAAGTTGGGTCTCCATCTGGTGAGTTGTCCATGTAAGTAGGGCTTCCAGACAGGCATGCCTGCTGTTATGGTTTCCAATGGCAAGGAAACATCAGAAGCATAGAATAAACGGACAAGCTCTCGGGTGATGGAAACTAGAGCTGACCGCGATGCTAAACCTACACACCACACTAGAAGTAGCCAGGGGGCATTCCTGCGTTGACTCTAGATGCCGCGCGCCAGCCGGAGAACTAACTACCCCTGGTAGAAGAAAACACAGTCCTGGCTTGCCTCCAGAGAATGTCCCCACAAGAGATAGCAGCCCCCCACATATAATAACGGTGAGAGCAGATGAAAAGACACACGTAGTATGAAAGCAGATTTAGCACAGAGAGGCCCGCTAACTAAATAGCAGAAAGATACAACAGAGGACTTCGCGGTCAGCTGCAAAACCCTTCAAAACACCATCCTGAAATTACCTTAACTCATGTGACAACTCATGCCACTGGAGTGGTAATTTCAGCCCAACAAGAGCTTCCAGCTGCAGAGATTCACATAAGTGCAAACTGGACAAAACATACAAAAATAGGCTTAAGGACTAAAGTGTCCAACTTAGCTGAGCAGAAAACTGGGAGCAGGAACATGCAACAGAATCACTCTGGATACATTGATGGCCAGCATTAGAATGACTGAGGAGCAAGGTTAAATAGGATACTCCCACATCCTGATAGGAACAGGTGAACTGAGAAGGCAAAGCTTGCAGGACACCAGTACCACAAGAGACCACCGGGGGAGCCCACGAACCGAATCACAACAGTACCCCCCCTTAAGGAGGGGGCACCGAACCCTCACAAGAGCCACCAGGGCGATCTGGATGAGCCCTATGAAAGGCACGGACCATATCAGAAGCATGAACATCAGAAGCTGTAACCCAAGAATTATCCTCTTGACCGTAGCCCTTCCATTTCACCAGATATTGAAGTCTCCGTCTGGAAACACGGGAGTCCAAGATTTTCTCCACCACGTACTCCAATTCACCCTCAACCAGCACAGGAGCAGGAGGCTCAACAGAAGGCACAAGTGGCACCTCATACCTCCGCAATAATGACCAATGGAAGACATTATGGATAGCAAAGGATGCTGGGAGGTCCAAACGAAAAGACACAGGGTTAAGAATTTCCAAAATCTTATAAGGACCGATGAACCGAGGCTTAAACTTAGGAGAAGAGACCCTCATAGGGACAAAACGGGAGGACAACCACACCAAGTCCCCAACACGAAGACGAGGACCAACACGACGATGGCGATTAGCAAAACGTTGAGTCCTCTCCTGGGACAACTCCAAATTGTCCACCACCTGCCCCCAAATACGATGCAACCTATCCACCATGGTATCCACTCCAGGACAATCCGAAGACTCCACCTGACCAGATGAAAAACGAGGATGGAACCCTGAATTGCAAAAGAAAGGGGAGACCAAAGTGGCAGAACTGGCCCGATTATTAAGGGCAAACTCAGCCAACGGCAAAAAGGAGACCCAGTCATCCTGATCAGCAGACACGAAACACCTCAAATAAGTCTCCAAGGTCTGATTAGTACGTTCCGTCTGGCCATTTGTCTGGGGAGGAAATGCAGACGAAAATGACAAATCAATGCCCATCCTGGCACAAAACGCCCGCCAAAATCTGGACACAAACTGGGATCCCCTGTCGGAAACGATATTCTCCGGAATACCATGCAGCCGAACCACATTCTGAAAAAACAGGGGCACCAACTCAGATGAGGAAGGCAGCTTGGGCAAGGGCACCAAATGAACCATCTTAGAAAAGCGGTCACACACCACCCAAATGACGGACATCTTCTGAGAAACAGGGAGATCAGAAATAAAATCCATAGAGATGTGTGTCCAAGGCCTCTTAGGAACAGGCAAGGGCAACAACAACCCACTAGCCCGAGAACAACAAGGCTTGGCCCGAGCACAAACATCGCAAGACTGCACAAAAGTACGCACGTCCCGAGACAGGGAAGGCCACCAGAAGGACCTAGCCACCAAATCTCTGGTACCAAAAATTCCCGGATGACCTGCCAACGCAGAAGAATGAACCTCCGAGATGACTCTATTGGTCCACTCATCCGGCACAAACAATCTACCAGGCGGACAACGATCAGGCCGATCCGCCTGAAACTCTTGTAAAGCACGTCGCAGGTCTGGGAAGACAGCAGACAATATCACCCCATCCTTAAGTATACCCGTAGGTTTAGAATCACCAGGGGAATAAGGTTCAAAACTCCTAGAAAGGGCATCCGCCTTCACATTCTTAGTACCTGGCAGATACGAAACCACAAAATTAAACCGGGAGAAAAACAACGACCAGCGCGCCTGTCTAGGATTCAGACGTCTGGCCGACTCAAGATAAATCAAATTTTTGTGATCAGTCAAGACCACCACCTGATGTTTAGCACCCTCAAGCCAATGACGCCACTCCTCGAATGCCCACTTCATCGCCAAAAGCTCCCGATTACCGACGTCATAATTTTGCTCGGCGGGCGAAAATTTTCGAGAAAAGAACGCACAAGGTCTCATCACTGAACAATCTGAACTTTTCTGCGACAAAACCGCCCCCGCTCCGATCTCGGAAGCATCAACTTCCACCTGAAAAGGAAGAGAAACATCAGGCTGGCACAACACCGGAGCAGAAGAAAAACGGTGCTTAAGCTCCCGAAAGGCCTCCACAGCAGCAGGAGACCAATCTGCAACATCAGCACCCTTTTTAGTCAAATCAGTCAAAGGCCTGACAACGCTAGAAAAACCAGTTATGAATCGACGATAAAAGTTAGCAAAGCCCAAAAATTTCTGAAGGCCCTTAAGAGAAGTCGGTTGCGTCCAGTCACAAATAGCCCGAACCTTCACAGGATCCATCTCAATAGAAGAGGGGGAAAAAATGTACCCCAAAAAAGAAATCTTCTGAACCCCAAAAACACACTTTGAACCTTTAACAAACAAAGAATTGGTCCGCAAAACCTGAAAAACCCTCCTAACTTGTTGAACATGAGATTCCCAGTCATCCGAAAAAATCAAGATATCGTCCAAATACACAATCATAAATTTATCCAGATATTCACGGAAAATATTGTGCATAAAAGACTGAAAGACCGAAGGGGCATTTGACAGACCAAAAGGCATCACCAAATACTCAAAATGGCCCTCGGGCGTATTAAATGCGGTTTTCCACTCATCCCCCTGCTTAATTCGCACCAAATTATACGCACCGCGAAGATCAATCTTAGAGAACCACTTCGCCCCCTCAATGCGAGCAAATAAATCTGTCAGCAATGGCAAAGGATACTGATACTTGACTGTGATCTTATTCAAGAGTCTATAATCAATACAAGGTCTCAAAGAACCATCGCTTTTAGCTACGAAAAAGAACCCCGCTCCAAGAGGAGACGAAGAAGGACGAATATGTCCCTTTTCCAAGGACTCCCTAATATACTCTCGCATGGCAGCATGTTCAGGTACAGACAGATTGAATAGACGACCCTTAGGAAATTTACTGCCAGGGATCAAATCTATGGCGCAATCGCAATCTCTGTGAGGAGGAAGAGATTTAAGAGTAGATTCCTCAAAAACCTCACGATAATCAGACAAAAACTCAGGAATTTCAGAGGGAATAGATGAAGCAATGGAGACCAGAGATGTGTCCCCATGATTTCCCTGACATCCCCAGCTTAATACAGACATTGTTTTCCAGTCAAGGACTGGGTTATGAGTTTGCAACCATGGCAATCCCAGCACCAACACATCATGTAGATTATACAGTACAAGGAAGCGAATCATCTCTTGATGGTCTGGAGTCATACGCATAGTCACTTGTGTCCAGTATTGTGGTTTATTACTAGCCAATGGTGTAGAATCAATACCCTTTAAAGGTATAGGAACTTCCAGAGGCTCTAGATCAAACCCACAGCGCCTGGCAAAGGACCAATCCATAAGACTCAAAGCGGCGCCAGAATCCACATACGCATCCGCAACAATAGAAGATAACGAACAAATTAGAGTTACAGACAAAATAAACTTGGACTGCAAAGTGCCAATAGCAGAGGATTTATCAACTTTCTTTGTTCGTTTAGAGCATGCTGATATAACATGAGTAGAATTTCCACAATAGAAGCACAAATGATTTTTGTGCCTATAAATCTGTCGTTCGCTTCTGGACAGAAAGCTATCACATTGCATACTCTGTGGTGCCTCTTCAGAAGACACCGCCAACTGGTGCACAGATTTGCGTTCCCGTAAACGCCGATCAATCTGAATTGCCATTGTCATGGACTCATTCAGACCAGTAGGCGCAGGAAACCCCACCATGACGTCTTTTACAGCATCAGAGAGACCTTCTCTGAAAACTGCCGCCAGAGCGCACTCATTCCACTGAGTAAGCACAGACCATTTTCGAAATTTTTGGCAATATATTTCGGCTTCATCTTGCCCCTGAGAGAGGGCTATTAGGGCTTTCTCAGCCTGAATCTCCAAATTTGGTTCCTCATAAAGCAACCCCAAAGCCAGAAAAAACGCATCCACATTGAGCAACGCAGGATCCCCTGGTGCCAATGAAAATGCCCAATTTTGGGGGTCACCCCGCAGTAAAGAAATAACAATTTTTACTTGCTGGGCAGGATCTCCAGCAGAATGAGATCTCAGCGAAAGAAACAATTTACAATTGTATTTAAAATTTAGAAAACAAGATCGATCTCCAGAAAAAAACTATAGGTATAGGAATTTTAGGTTCAGACCGAGGAGCATGTAACAAAAAATCTTGTATATTCTGAACTTTAGAGGCAAGATTATACAAATTAGTAGCCAGACTCTGGGGATCCATATTTCAACAGATAAAGTCTGAGCCATTCAGGGGTTAAGAGGAGAGGAAAACAGGAGACTGCAATTAGAGCTGGAGTGCAACTTCAGAGGAAAAAAAAAAAAAAAGTTTCACACAGTTCCTTTTCTCTCCTGCTTCAGCCTATAGATTAAACATTTGGCTGGCCATACTGTTATGGTTTCCAATGGCAAGGAAACATCAGAAGCATAGAATAAACGGACAAGCTCTCGGGTGATGGAAACTAGAGCTGACCGCGATGCTAAACCTACACACCACACTAGAAGTAGCCAGGGGGCATTCCTGCGTTGACTCTAGATGCCGCGCGCCAGCCGGAGAACTAACTACCCCTGGTAGAAGAAAACACAGTCCTGGCTTGCCTCCAGAGAATGTCCCCACAGGAGATAGCAGCCCCCCACATATAATAACGGTGAGAGCAGATGAAAAGACACACGTAGTATGAAAGCAGATTTAGCACAGAGAGGCCCGCTAACTAAATAGCAGAAAGATACAACAGAGGACTTCGCGGTCAGCTGCAAAACCCTGCAAAACACCATCCTGAAATTACCTTAACTCATGTGACAACTCATGCCACTGGAGTGGTAATTTCAGCCCAACAAGAGCTTCCAGCTGCAGAGATTCACATAAGTGCAAACTGGACAAAACATACAAAAATAGGCTTAAGGACTAAAATGTCCAACTTAGCTGAGCAGAAAACTGGGAGCAGGAACATGCAACAGAATCACTCTGGATACATTGATGGCCAGCATTAGAATGACTGAGGAGCAAGGTTAAATAGGATACTCCCACATCCTGATAGGAACAGGTGAACTGAGAAGGCAAAGCTTGCAGGACACCAGTACCACAAGAGACCACCGGGGGAGCCCACGAACCGAATCACAACAGCCTGCACTTACATTCAGTCAACTACCTGTGTTACTATTCTTACATTTGTATTTCAATAGTAGTCTACAAAACTGATGTTTGTGCCATCTGAGCGTGGCTGTAATAAAAAAAGAAAAAAATTGGAGGTGTTGCATGAGGTGTGAGGTCTCCCAGCTAAGAAGCCTAACAGTGCTGCATTAACCACTAGGTCCTCATTAAAACTTAAATTCCAAGCTGTAAATGCTAGTCCAGACCCTGATACCTTATGCATGACCCATGGCTGACTGTGTGCCATTATAACAGGTTCTACTGTGGGTCAATTGGTCAGTCAACTCCCTGTGTTACTATTCTTGCATTTTTCTAACAATATTAAAGGCCTCACAGGAACACTGATAATAGACAAATAAATGGTAATGTAAATAACATAATCCCAAGCCAAATCTTAACCGAGAGGGGATATAGAAAGGAAGAAACTCCAAGGGGATATTATTATTATTATACATTTTATAGAGCCATTTATTCGATGGCGCTTTACACATGAAAGGGGCAAATACAAGTACAATAGACATGAGCTAAACAAGGCACACACAAGTACAGAAGGAGAGAGGACCCTGTCTGCGAGGGCTCACAGTCTACAGGGGATGGGTGAGGATATACTAGGAGAGGGTAGAGCTGGTTGTGCGGCAGTTCAGCAAATTAAGGATCATTGCAGCTTGTAGGCTTGTCGGAAGAGGTGGGTCTTCAGGTTCTTTTTGAAGGTTTCTGTGGTAGGAGAGAGTTTGATGTGTTGGGGTAGAGAGTTTCAGAGTATAGGGGAAGTCTTGTATATGGTTGTGGCAAGAAGAGATAAGAGAGGAGTAGAGAAGGAGATCTTGAGAGGATCACAGGTTGCGTGTGGGTAAGTACCGGGCGACCATGTCACAGATGTATGGAGGAGACAAGTTGTGGATGGCTTTGTATATCATAGTTAGAGTTTTGAACTGGAGACTCTGGACAATAGGAAGCTAGTGAAGGGCTTGGCACAGAGGAGAGGCTGGGTAAAATGGGGAGACAGATGGATTAGTCAGGCAGCAGAGTGTAGGATGGATTGGAGTGGTGGCAGAGTGCTAGAGGGGAGGCCAGAGAGTAGGAGGTTGCAGTAGTTGAGGCAGGAGATGATAAGGGCGTGGACTAGCGTTTTTGTGGTTTCATGGTCAAGGAATGCACGGATGCGGGAAATATTTTTGAGTTTGAGTCAGCAGGAGGAGGCAAAGGCTGGATATGTGGCTTGAAAGAGAGGGAAGAGTGGAGGATCACCCCGAGGCACCGAGCATGTGGGACTGGGGAAAGTAAGCAGCCATTGACATTGATGGATACGTCTCGTGGAGGGGTATAGTGAGAAGGGGGAAAGATGATGAATTCAGTTTTGTCCATGTTCAGTTTTAGAAAGCGAGTAGAAAAGAAAGTTGAAATAGCAGACGTCAGATTTTGATCAGTAAGGAGGTGAGGTTGGGTCCAGATATGAGGTTTGGTCCAGATATGATTATTTAAAGAAAACAGTGCTGACAGAGAACAGAGAAAGATAAAGAGAGGAATCACAGTGGTACAGAGGTAAGTTTCGGACTGGACCAAGGGAACGCAGTGGACATAGTGTATATGGACTTTTCAAAAGCTTTTTATACGGTGCCACACAAAAGGTTGATACATAAAATAAGAATAATGGGGATAGGGGAAAACATGTGTAAGTGGGTTAAGAGCTGGCTCAGGGATAGGAAACAAAGGGTGGTTATTAATGGAGCACACTCGGACTCGGTATGCAGTGGGGTACCACAGGGGTCAGTATTGGGCCCTCTTCTTTTTAACATATTTATTAATGACCTTGTAGGGGGCATACAGAGCAGAATTTCAATATTTGCAGATGACACTAAACTCTGCAGGGTAATCAATACAGAGGAGGACAATTTTATATTACAGGATTATTTATGTAAACTAGAAGCTTGGGCTGACAAATGGCAAATGAGCTTTAATGGGGATAAATGTAAGGTCATGCACTTGGGTAGACGTAATAAGTTGTATAACTATGTGCTTAATTCTAAAACGCTTGGCAAAACCGTCAATGAAAAAGACCTGGGTGTATGGGTGGATGACAAACTTACATTTAGTGGCCATTGTCAGGCAGCTGCTACAAAGGCAAATAAAATAATGGGATGCATTAAAAGAGGCATAGATGCTCATGAGGAGAACATAATTTTACCTCTGTACAAGTCACTAGTTCGACCACACTTAGAATACTGTGTACAGTTCTGGTCTCTGGTGTATAAGAAAGACATAGCTGTGGGTGCATAGAAGAGCGACCAAGGTTATTAGAGGACTGGGGGGTCTGCAATGCCAAGATAGGTTATTACACTTGGGGCTATTTAGTTTGGAAAAACGAAGGCTAAGGGGTGATCTTATTTTAATGTATAAATATATGAGAAGACAGTACAAAGACCTTTCTGATGATCTTTTTAATCATAGACCTGAGACAGGGACAAGGGGGCATCCTCTATGTCTGGAGGAAAGAAGGTTTAAACATAACAAGAGATGCGGATTCTTTACTGTAAGAGCAGTGAGACTGTAGAACTCTGCCGTATGATGTTGTAATGAGTGATTCATTACTTAAATTTAAGAGGGGACTGGATGCCTTTCTTGAAAAATATAATGTTACAGGTTATATATACTAGATTCCTTGATGGGGCGTTGATTGAGGGAACTAGTCTGATTGCCGTATGTGGAGTCGGGAGGGAATGTTTTTCCCCAATGTGGAGATTACTCTTTGCCACATGGGTCTTTTTTGCCTTCCTCTGGATCAACATTTTAGGGCATGTTAGGTTAGGCTATGGGTTGAACTAGATGGACTTAAAGTCTTCCTTCAAACTTATTAACTATGTTACAGTCGGCACTCTGTGAATGAAGGACTGGGTAGGAAATAATTCCACAAAAGTGTAGATGTTCAAAATTAGGACATAATGTAAACAAGAACTCTCTGCGTGCAAATGGCTGTATTCAACAATATATAAAGCCAAAAATATGCCATGAAGAGATAAAGAACCTTTTGCTGTATATGTATTGTGTTATTTTGCAGTAATAAAATCATGTTCATTTAATAAAGTCAGCACTCCATTTTTCTTTAAATAATCAATTTTCTATCAATAGTAGTCTATGAAACTGTAACAATTATAGTGGAACACTCGGGAACCTTTAGGCTTGAGACAAATGAGTCAACTGAACAAGCGTACAGTTAACAAGTCTGTATTACAAATAGACATAGGAGCAGCGAGTGAGCAATAGTCCATATGCAGTACTGCTGCAAGCAAAGTCTTTTGGGAGAGCCACGCACTAGAGAATGCTGATAATAAGACACAGTTCACAACAGGGCAGGCAGTCTCTGATAGGAGTCCTGAAAACAGTGCAGAGCTGTGAGCCTCTTTGGATGTCCAGAACTGTCAAATATACTGCCACTACACACAAACAAAATTAGTTGAAGCAGGCCGAGCTAACGTGTCCTAAGTGGGCAGACTGAGGCAGTTGCAGAGAAACACACACACAGCTTGTTGCAGGTGCACTACTGAGGGCTGGAGAGGTGTGCTGGAGGGGTAAACCGGATCTTCTGGAGAGGAACAGTCTCTTGCAGCACAGAGCTAGGAATTCAAGCAGAATACACAAGCATGGACTTTCCAGAAGGCAAACTAGGGTTATAAAGACAAGGAAGGCGGATCACATGAGCAGGAGCAAGGCAGCAGTCGCCATCTTGAAAAAGGGCTACAAAGCACCAAAGATGAACAGGGAATCCAGAGTCCTGACAGAAACTGATGTTTGTGCCATCTGAGTGTGGCTGGAATTAATAAAAAAAAGAAATTGGAGGTGTTGCATGAGGTGTGAAGTCTCCCAGCTAAGAAAGCTTACACCACTCCCTTAACCACCAGTTCCTCATTAACCCCTTCATGACCCAGCCTATTTTGACCTTAAAGGGACTCTGTCACCTGAATTTGGAGGGAACAATTTTCAGCCATAGAGGCGGGGTTTTCGGGTGTTTGATTCTCCCTTTCCTTACCCGCTGGCTGCATGCTGGCTGCAATATTGGATTGAAGTTCATTCTCTGTCCTCCGTAGTACATGCCTGCACAAGGCAATCTTTGTGCAGGCATGTACTACGGAGGACAGATAATGAACTTCAATCCAATATTGCAGCCAGCATGCAGCGAGCGGGTAAGGAAAGGGTGAATCAAACACCCGAAAACCCCGCCTCTATGGCTGAAAATTGTTCCATCCAAATTCAGGTGACAGAGTCCCTTTAAAATTTGACCAGCAATTTCTCATTTTTACAACAAAATTTACAAAATCATATTTTTAAGAGACAACCTCACATTTGAAGTCTGTTTGAGGGTCCTGTATGTCTGAAAATACCCAAAAGTGACACCATTCTAAAAACTGCACCCCTCAAGGTGCTCAAAACTACATTCAAGAAGTTTATTAACCCTTCAGGTGCTTCACAACAGCAGAAGCAACATGGAAGGAAAAAATGAATATTTAACTTTTAGTCACAAAAAAGATCTTTTAGCAACATTTTTTTTATTTTCCCAAGGGTAAAAGGAGAAACTGGACCCCGAAAGTTGTTGTCCAATTTGTCCTAAGTACGCCAATACCCCATACATGGGGGGGAACCACTGTTTGGGCGCACGACAGGGCTCGGAAGGGAAGGAGCGCCATTTGACTTTTTGAATGAAAAATTAGCTCCAATCGTTAGCGGCCACAATGCCACGTTTGGAGAGCTCCTGTGTGCCTAAACATTGGAGCTTCCCAACAAGTGACCCCATTTTGGAAACTAGACCCCCCCCCAAGTAACTTACCTAGATGCATAGTGAGCACTTTGAACCCCCAGGTGCTTTACAAATTGATCTGTAAATATGAAAAAGTACTTTGTTTTCCACAAAAATTTTATTTTAGCCTTAATTTTTTTAATTTTTACATAGGCAGCACGATAAAATGGATCCTAAAATTTGTTGGGCAATTTCTCCTGAGAACACTGATACCTCACATGTTAGCTCCAATCATTAGCGGACACGTCGCGTATTTAAAGTATGTAGTGTATGTCAGGTTGGTATGTAATGTAGTGTACGTCAGGTTGGTGTGTGTGGTGTAGTGTATGTCAGGTTGGTGTGTGGTGTCGTATAGTGTACGTCAGGTTGGTGTGTGTGGTGTGGTGACAGGATGGAGCTGTCATATCAGAAAGATCAAAAGACAGCGCCTCACAAATGGTGAAAGATCAATCTTACATTTTATTCTGCCTCTTGTGGCCACAAGAGGCAGAATAAAATGTAAGATTGATCTTTCACCATTTGTGAGGCGCTGTCTTTTGATTTTTCTGATATGGAATACGCTCTGGGATGGACTCCCCGGTTTTGACGCGCGCTTTTTTTCCTTAAAGGACATGGTTATTTTGTGGGGTGCGGTTAAACTTTTTCTGTTTGGACATAGAATAGAGCTGTCAGGCGCAGGGGGGTAGGAGAGGAGCAAATGGAGCCAGCAGCAGGTGATAAAGGAGTGCAGGGGGTGATCAGGGGGGGTAGGGGGTGATCAGGGGGGCCAAGGGGTGATCAGGGGGGCAGGGGGGTGATCACCAGGGGAGGATGGAGCTGTCAGTGATGGGGGCAGGAGGGGAGCAGTGGACGAGCCGTAGATAGAGCCGGCAGCAGGTAATCAGGGGGTGATCAGGGGGTGACCAGGGGGGCCGGGGGTGATTAGCGGTGATCACTGGAGAGGGGGATCACCAAGGGAGGAGGGGCTGACATGCGCAGGGGGGTAGGAGAGGAGAAAATGGAGCCAGCAGCAGTAGGTGATAAAGGGTGACAGGGGGTGATCAGGGGGACAGGGGGGTGATCAGGGGGACAGGGAGTGATCAGGGGGGCAGGGGGTGACCAGGGGGGAAGGGGGTGATTAGGGGTGATCACTGAAGAGGGTGATCACCAGGGGAGGAGGGACTGTCAGACATGGGGGAGGGCAGAAGAGGAGCAGAGTACCAGCTACAGATGGAGCCAGCAGAAGCAGGTGATCAGGGGGGCAGGAGGTGTTCAGGGGGGGCAGGAGGTGATCAGGGGGGCCGGGGGTGATTGGGGGTGATCACTGGGGGGGTGATCACCAGGGAAGGATGGAGCTGTCAGGCGCAGTGGGGGCAGAAGAGGAACAAATGGAGCCGGCAGCAGCAGGTGATAAAGGAGTGCAGGGGGTGATCAGGGGGGCAGGGGGTGATCAGGGGGGCCAAGGGGTGATCAGGGGGGCAGGGGGGTGATCACCAGGGGAGGATGGAGCTGTCAGTGATGGGGGGCAGGAGGGGAGCAGTGGACGAGCTGTAGATAGAGCCGGCAGCAGGTAATCAAGGGGTGATCAGGGGAGCAGGGGGTGCCCAGGGGGCCGAGGGTGATTGGGGTGATCACTGGGGGGGTGATCACCAGGGGAGGAGGAGCTGTCAGGCGCAGGGGGGGTAGGAGAGGAGCAAATGGAGGTGGCAGCAGCAGATAATAAGTGCAGGGGTGATCAGAGGGCAAGGGGTGATCAGGGGGCGGTAGGAGGTGATCAGGGGGCAGGGGGTGATTAGGGGGGCCGGGGGGGTGATCACCAGGGGAGGATGGAGCTGTCAAGCACGAGGGGGGGCAGGAGGGAAGCAGGGGATGAGCTGTAGATGGAGCCGGCAGCAGGTAATCAGTGGGTGATCAGGGGGGCAGGGGGTGACCATGGGGCTGGGGGTGATTAAGGGTGATCACTGGAGAGGGTGATCACCAGGGGAGGAGGGGCTGACAGGCACAGGGCGATAGGAGAGAAGAAAATGGAGCCGGCAGCAGCAGGTGATAAAGGAGGCAGGGGGTGATCAGGGGGACAGGGGGTGATCAGGGGGGCAGAAGGTGATCGGGGGGCAGGGGGTGATCGGGGGGGGCAGGGGGTGATTAGGGGTGATCACTGAAGAGGGTGATCACCAGGGGAGGAGGAGCTGACAGGCGCAGGGGGCGGTAGGAGAGGAGAAAATAGAGCGGCAGCAGCAGGTGATAAAGGGGGGCAGGGGGTGATCACCGGAGCAGGGGGTGATCAGGGGGGCAGGGGGGAGGGAGCGGAGGTTGGGGGGAGTGGAGGACAGGAGAGGGGAGGTACCTGTCCTGAACAGCAGTGGTGGTGCTGGCAGTGGCAGTGGGGGAGGCGGCGGCGGCGCTGTGAAGAGGTGTGCAGCAGCGGTGGCGATCGTGGTGTCTGGGGGGCAGGTGAGCAGTCAGGCACCTCGCTCCTCAGCTTCCACGGATGGGATGAAGCTGAGGAGTGAGGCAGACATTGTTTTTCTCTGCCCCTCCACATCTGATTGGAGGGCTAGCGTCACATGGACGCTAGCTCCAATCATATCTGAGGGGGGTCACAAAAAGGTCACCAGGAGTGATCGTATTCCTGGGGGGGCAAAGCAACCCCCCTGGGGTCAAGTATAGGTCCCCCTGCACCTGCGGGTCAGGTGACCTTTCATTAACCGCTGTCAACCGACCCGCAGTAACGCAATCCTTCTGTGACACAGCATATGCGTCACAGGTTGGATTGGCACCGACTTTCATGCCGCATACGCTGTGTCACAGGTCGGGAAGGGGTTAAAACTTTAATTCCAAGCTGTAAATGCTGGGGCAGGCCCTGATACCTCATGCATTGCTCATGGCTAACTGCTGCTGTGGCATTTGCTAATTTCTATTGTGGGTCAGTTGATGTCACATTTCATGGCGTCTGCTCCTAATTTTAGCTGTTTGGGAAGCTTTTTTGTCATCCCTTAAGGTGTTGTCTATGCATTTGGTTTTGCCTCCCATTGAATCTAATGGAGTTTGGATATGTTCATCGAACCGTTCGGCAAATTGTTCGGTGAACTGTGGTCCGTTCGGCAAATCCGAACTGAGCCTTCAAAGGTTCACTCATCTTTACTTAATATTTAACACCTTAATTTATATACAGTATGTGACTTGTTGCTAGTAAATTGACATTGGGTCACTTCTTGGCCATGCTGAAGAACAGATAAAATAGCCTGACACTCGACTTGTTATTGAGAACCCACCCAAGCACCACTGAAACCAATCTCTGTCTTTGTAGTCAACCCTTGCTGTGTTTCACCCAACATTCAGAGATTATAGTTACTATCCCCAGCTCATTCCCTATATAGTAGAATTATTTTCACTCTTTACATTCTCCTTTTGATCCAGTGGCATAACTAAAGTCTGATGGGCCCTGGTGCAAAATTTGGATCTGGGCCACACCTCAATGTTGGTCAGATGTATGGGCTCTTGTAGCATTATATATCATTTAATAACATGCAAGTTCGTTCCCCCTATGTAATAATGTGCCTATCCTGGCCCCTTCCTGTTATCATGTTCCCCTTCCTTATTTAATAATGTCTGACATCCTGATCGCATCCTTTAATAATGTGTCCTATTCTGGGACCCTACTTATATTAATGTCCCCCATCATGGGTCCCTTCATGTATTAATATCCCCATCATTGTCCCTTATATTTAGTTATGTCCACAATTCTGGGTCCTTTCCTGTTATAATGTTCCCCACCTGGTCCCCTTCTTGTATCAATATCCCCCATCTTGGACCCCTTCTTGTATTAATGTCCCCTATCCTGGTCTCCTTACTGTATTAATGTACCACATCCTGGGCTCCTTACTGTGCTAATGTCCCCCATGCTTCATTTAAAGGGGTTATCTAGGACTATTTTTTATTTTTTCTATTGGTTAAGAATATTCTGCCCACTGCCAGCTTAGGGCAGTCAAACCGTTCCTGATGGTGATTCTTCCGCTTCTGATGACATCACATCAACAGAGCAGCTGCTTCTCTTCCACTCAGCTTTGTTAATGATGTGTGACTACTGATGTCATGCTGATTGACAGAAAACCGATTGTCAATCAGCATGATGCTGGCAGTCACATCTCAACCAAAGATCAGCCTGGAAGAAGAGGAGCTGCTCTGTGTAATGTCTCTTATCCCGAACCCTTTATGTCCCACAATTTTTCTCCAGCATATTTTGAAGAGAAACAAATAATTCTTCTTTCCTTTCTCTGCTCCCACAGCATGCGGTGTCTTCTTCTATGGTCGATGTAGAAGCCTGAAGCTGACTTCAGCAAACCTGTCATGGGCAGTACATGAAGTCACTGCCATGTAACACCCGTGAAGGGCCACCCAACATGAGCTGCCACCTCTGATTTGCTGGCAGCATGTACTGTACAATACAAAAAGTGAAACTCATATATTATATAGAGTCATTACAAACAGAGTGATCTATTTCAAGTGTTCATTTCTGTTACTGTTAATGATTATGGATTACAGCCAATGAAAGCCCAAGAGTCTTTAGCTCAGTAAATTAGAATACTTTATAACACCAACTCAGGGCTGTATTTAGAGTTTCTGCTGCCCTAGGCACTTTTAGTGCTGCCTCCCCCATTGTTGAGTATGACACTATCGGCAGTGACTTTGCCATAAATCGCTGATGTGAAAGTCGCCTTTTGCAGCAGATCCGGTAGTTTTTCTGCATCTGCCGTGTAACGGATCACTTACGGCAACACTGCGTTCGGCCTCATTCAATCCCTATGGGACTTGCGGACATGTGCGGCACTTGCGGTTTTGCCGCGATCTGGCAAATGCGGTACTTGCAGCAATGGAAAAAAAACACTGCTAGCAGTGTTTTTTGTATCACCGCAAGTGCAAAACCGCAAGTGCCGCACATGTCCGCAAGTAGCCATCACTACCTGTCCATGCACCTTGCTAGCTCATCCCTAACCATCCCTCTCTGACCTAAAACTACACTATAAAGCTTTAGAAAAACAATTTATTAACTAACATATTCCTATGATAATGAGGGCTCCAGGCTATGGCGTAGACTGGGACGGGCAGTCTCCAGGTCTCTCTGTGCACACCCTCAGTCACTGCCTCACTGCCTGTGCACAGACATCCCTCCACTGGACCCGGTAATCAACGCTCGCAGTGGCATACCGGCAGAGGTGTATCTAGGGTTTCTGACACCCGGGGCAAGAATTCATTTTTACCGACGAGCTCCTCTCCCTAATGCTCTCAATGTTCAGTGAAAAACAGAGAAGCAGAAGAGAAACTCGTTGTCACAGGACCACAAGTATGAAAATCGCATATGAGTAAAGTGTCCATGTGATGACTGCAGAGCTGAATCCTGACATTGCAAGCTACTGAATTCTCACAACGAATGCACTGCACACTTTTAGGATTCTCCCTTGCCAGTGGACAGTCATTTCAGCACAAGTATGTGATTTGTATACTTCTGACCACATTCTGACTAGACGTGCCTGTCCTCGCTCAGTTCATTTTCATTGACAGAGGCCACATATGTCTAGTCAGCATGTGACCGCATTAATGTAAATCCCCAGCACGAGAGAATCCTGACAGCGTGCAGTGCGCATTGTGAGAATTCAGAAGTCTGCAGTCACAAAGAATGACTGCAGACTCATCACAAACCTGGACATCTCCTTTAACCCCTTAGTGACAGAGCCAATTTGGTACTTAATGACCGAGCCAATTTTTACAATTCTGACCAGTGTCACTTTATGAGGTTATAACTCTGGAACGCTTTATCGGATCCCGCTGATTCTGAGATTGTTTTTTCGTGACATGTTGTACTTCAAGTTAGTGGTAACATTTCTTCGATATTACTTGCGATTATTTATGAAAAAAATGGAAATATGGCGAAAATTTTAAAAATTTTGCAATTTTCAAACTTTGTATTTTTATGCCCTTAAATCAGAGAGATATGACACAAAAAATAGTTAATAAATAACATTTCTCACATGTCTACTTTACATCAGCACAATTTTGGAAACAATTTTTTTTTTTGTTAGGGAGTTATAAGGGTTAAAAGTTGACCAGCAATTTCTCATTTTTACAACACCATGTTTTTTTTAGGGACCACATCACCTTTGAAGTGATTTTGAGGGGTCTATATGATAGAAAATAACCAAGTGTGACACCATTCTAAAAACTGCACCCCTCAAGCTGCTCAAAACCACATTCAAGAAGTTTATTAACCCTTTACGTACTTCACAGGAACTAAAACAATGTGGAAGAAAAAAATTAACATTTTACTTTTTTTTGCAAACATTTTACTTCAGAACCATTTTTTTTAATTTTCACAAGTGTAAAAACAGAAATTTAACCACAAATTTTGTTGTGCAATTTTTCCTGAGTACGCCGATACCCCATATGTGGAGGTAAACCACTGTTTGGGCGCACCGCAGAGCTTGGAAGTGAAGGAGCACCGTTTGACTGTTTCAATGCAGAATTGGCTGGAATTGAGATCGGACGCCATGTCGCGTTTGGAGAGCCCCTAATGTGCCTAAACAGTGGAAACCCCCCACAAGTGACACCATTTTGGAAACTAGACCCCCCAAGGAACTTATCTAGATGTGTGGTGAGCACTTTGAACCCCCAAGTGCTTCACAGAAGTTTATAACGTAGAGCCGTGAAAATAAAAAATCGCATTTGTTTTCACAAAAATGATTTTTTCGCCCACAAATTCTTATTTTCACAAGGGTAACAGGAGAAATTAGACCACAAAAGTTGTTGTGCAATTTCTCCTGAGTACGTCGATACCCCATATGTGGAGGTAAACCACTGTTTGGGCGCACCGCAGAGCTTGGAAGTGAAGGAGCACCGTTTGACTTTTTCAATGCAGAATTGGCTGGAATTGAGATCGGATGCCATGTCACGTTTGGAGAGTCCCTGATGTGCCTAAACAGTGGAAACCCCCCACAAGTGATACCATTTTGGAAACTAGACCCCCCAAGGAACTTATCTAGATGTGTGGTGAGCACTTTGAACCCCCAAGTGCTTCACAGAAGTTTATAACGTAGAGCCGTGAAAATAAAAAATCTCATTTTTTCTACAAAAATGATCTTTTTGCCCCCAAATTTTTATTTTCACAAGGGTAACAGGAGAAATTAGACCACAAAAGTTGTTGTGCAATTTCTCCTGAGTACGTCGATACCCCATATGTGGAGGTAAACCACTGTTTGGGCGCACCGCAGAGCTTGGAAGTGAAGGAGCACCGTTTGACTTTTTCAATGCAGAATTGGCTGGAATTGAGATCGGATGCCATGTCGCGTTTGGAGAGTCCCTGATGTGCCTAAACAGTGGAAACCCCCCACAAGTGATACCATTTTGGAAACTAGACCCCCCAAGGAACTTATCTAGATGTGTGGTGAGCACTTTGAACCCCCAAGTGCTTCACAGAAGTTTATAACGTAGAGCCGTGAAAATAAAAAATCTCATTTTTTCTACAAAAATGATCTTTTTGCCCCCAAATTTTTATTTTCACAAGGGTAACAGGAGAAATTAGACCACAAAAGTTGTTGTGCAATTTCTCCTGAGTACGTCGATACCCCATATATGGGGGTAAACCACTGTTTGGGCGCACCGCAGAGCTTGGAAGAGAAGGAGTGTCGTTTTACTTTTTCAATGTAGAATTGGCTGGAATTGAGATCAGACGCCATGTCACGTTTGGAGAGCCGCTGATGTGCCTAAACAGTAGAGACCCCCCACATATGACACCATTTTGGAAACTAGACCCCTTAAGGAACTTATCTAGATGTGTGGTGAGCACTTTAAACCCCCAGGTGCTTCACAGAAGTTTATAACGTAGAGCCGTGAAAATAAAAAAATCGCATTTTTTCTACAAAAATGATCTTTTTGCCTCCAAATTTTTATTTTACCAAGGGTAACAGGAGAAAATGGACCCCAGAAGCTGTTGTACAATTTGTCTTGAGTACGCCGACACCCCATATGTGGGGGTAAACCACTGTTTGGGCGCATGGCTGAGCTCGGAAGCAAAGGAGCGCCATTTGACTTTTCAATGCAAAATTGACTGGAATTGAGATCGGACGCCATGTCGCGTTTGGAGAGCCCCTGATGTGCCTAAACAGCAGAAACCCCCCCAAAGTGACCCCATTTTGGAAACTAGACCCCCCATGGAACTTATCTAGATGTGTAGTGAGAACTTTGAATGCCCAAGTGCATCACAGAAGTTTATAATGCAGAGTCGTGAAAATAAAAAATATATATTTTTTAACAATAAAGATTTTTTAGCCCCCAAGTTTTTATTTTCACAAGGGTAACAAGAGAAATTGGACCCCAAAAGTTGTTGTCCAATTTGTCCTGAGTATGCTGGTACCCCATATGTGGGGGTAAACCACTGTTTGGGCGCATGGCAGAGCTCGGAAGGGAAGGAGTGCCATTTTGGAATGCAGACTTTGATAGAATTGTCTGCGGGCGTTATGTTGCCTTTGCAGACCCCTAATGTACCTAAACAGTAGAAACCCCCAACAAGTGACCCCATTTTGGAAAATAGACCCCCCAAGGAACTTATCTAGATATGTGGTGAGAACTTTGAATGCCCAAGTGCTTCACAGAAGTTTATAATGCAGAGTAGTGAAAATAAAAAATATTTTTTTTCCCACAAAAAAGATTTTTTTAGCCCCCAAATTTTTATTTTCACAAGGGTAACAAGAGAAATTGGACCCCAAAAGTTGTTGTCCAATTTGTCCTGAGTATGCTGGTACCCAATATGTGGGGGTAAACCACTGTTTGGGCGCACGGCAGAGCTCGGAAGGGAAGGAGCGCCATTTTGCAATGCAGACTTTGATAGAATTGTCTGCGGGCGTTATGTTGCGTTTGCAGACCCCTAATGTACCTAAACAGTAGAAACCCCCACAAGTGACCAAATTTTGGAAACTAGACCCACTAAGGAACTTATCTAGATATGTGGTGAGAACTTTGAAAGCTCAAGTGCTTCACAGAAATTTATAATGCAGAGTAGTGAAAATAAAAAAATATATTTTTTTCCAACAAAAAAGATTTTTAGCCCCCAAGTTTTTATTTTCACAAGGGTAACAGGAGAAATTGGACCCCAAAAGTTGTTGTCCAATTTATCCCGAGTACGCTGATGCCCCATATGTGGGGGTAAACCACTGTTTGGGCGCACGGCAGAGCTCAGAAGGGAGGGAGTACCATTTGACTTTTTTAGCGCAAAATTGGCTGTCGTGTTTGGAGACCCCCTGATGTACCTAAACAGTGGAAACCCCCCAATTCTAACTCCAACCCTAACCCCAACACAGCCCTAACCCTAATCTCAACCCGATCCATAATCCTAATCACAACCCTAACGATAATCACAACCCTAACCCCAAAACAGCCCTAATCTCAACCCTAACCATAACCCTAATCAAAACCCTAAATCCAACACACCCCCTAACCCTAATCCCAACCCTAACCCTAATCCCAACCCTAATCCCAAACGTAACACTAATCCCAACCCTAATCCAAACCCTAACCCTAATCCCAACTCTAACCCTAACTTTAGCCCCAACCCTAACTTTAGCCCCAACCCTAACCATAACTTTAGCCCCCGTCGTCACAAAAAAAGTTCAATGTAACCTTTTTTTTGTACGTCGCGTCCGCCATTTCCGCGGATGCGTGGCCGTAACTCTGCCCCCTCCTCCCCAGGACATAGACTGGGCAGCGGATGCGTTGAAAAACTGCATCCGCTGCCCACGTTGTGCACAATTTTCACAACGTGCGTCGGTACATCGGGCCGACGCATTGCGACCGCCCCGTACCGACGCAAGTGTGAAAGAAGCCTTAGGCTACTTTCAGACATAGCGCATTTTTGAGCGCTATTTTGCGGGCGCTTTTCAAAAATGCGCAATGTCATTTTCGTCTGCCGGCAAAGTGAATGAGAAATTCACTTTGCCGTTCAGACACACCGCAAAAAAACGCGGCGCTTTTGCCTGCAAACACGCCGGCGTAAAAAGAATTGACATGTCAATTCTTTACGCAGCGGCGTGTCTGCGTATCCCCCTAAGGCCCCATATTACCTTCCACACACAGCGCCTTTGTCCTGGGTGTCGGCGTCTTTGTACGGAGGGGTTGACACCCAGGACCGGACGTGACGTCGGACAGGAAGAGGGAAGCCCCCGCCCCCCAGTGAAGCAGCATGGAGTCCTTCTGTGTGTGTGTGTGTGCGTGTGTGTGCGTGTGTGTGCGTGTGTGTGTCCCCATGCGACGCTAGTGCCACCATTGTGCTAAGTCGCCGTATGGGACTACTACTCCCATCCGGTATTAGGATGGGAGAGTTGTCCCTGTGTCCGGCGACTTAGCACAATTGTAAAGTTACACAAAACACCTACACACAATACACATACATGACACACAGTACATACAACATATAACGCAGAGTATATACTCACCAACAGCACACTTGTAGGCGAAGCCCTCGATCCTCCAGGAAAAAATCCAAAAATAATAAACCAAATTCATACTCCCTGTCCGCAGAATCCATAAAACGAGTGTCCCACGCCGATCGGCTGCTCTCCGGCGATACACTGCCAGGAGCGAAGCTCCTAGCAGTGTATCGCGTACTGTTCCGGAGTTCAATGACTCCGGCGTCTCGGTTAACAGCAGTACAGCTGCGTTGAACTTTCCCACGCAGCACTGCCGTTAAGCGAGAGTGCCGGGGTCAATGACCGCCGGTAAACTCGCTCGCGCATGCGCAGTGACACACCAACAGGAACTATGGCTCCTGTCAGTGTGTTGCTGCAGCCGTGGAGAGCAGACATATCTCTGGATGTGTCTGTTCTCCATGGAAAATCTTGATACGTGGCACTTAAATATGTGGCAATTAAATACGTGACACGTGGCACTTATACGTGATACGTGTCACTTAAATACGTGGCACTGAAATACGTGATACGTGGCACTTTGATACGTGGCACGTGGCACTGAAATATGTGGCACGTGGCACTTTGATACGTGGCACGTGTCTCTTAAATACGTGGCACGTGGCACTGAAAGATGTGGCACGTGGCACTTTGATACGTGGCACGTGGCACTTTGATACGTGGCACGTGGCACTTTGATACGTGGCACGTGGCACTGAAATATGTGGTACGTGGCACTTTGATACGTGGCACGTGGCACTTTGATACGTGGCACGTGGCACTTTGATACGTGGCACGTGGCACTTTGATACGTGGCACTGAAATATGTGGCACGTGGCACTTTGATACGTGGCACGTGTCACTTAAATACGTGGCACGTGGCACTGAAATATGTGGCACGTGGCACTTTGATACGTGGCACGTGTCTCTTAAATACGTGGCACGTGGCACTGAAAGATGTGGCATGTGGCACTTTGATACGTGGCACGTGGCACTTTGATACGTGGCACGTGGCACTGAAATATGTGGCACGTGGCACTTTGATACGTGGCACGTGGCACTTTGATACGTGGCACGTGGCACTTTGATACGTGGCACTGAAATATGTGGCACGTGGCACTTTGATACGTGGCACGTGTCACTTAAATACGTGGCACGTGGCACTGAAATATGTGGGACACGTCGCACAAAAAAGTTACATGTAGTTTTTTTTGTGTCGACGGTCCGCCGAAGCACGACGCATCCGTCGCACGACGGATGCGACATGTGGCAATCCGTCGCAATGCGTCGCTAATGCAAGCCAATGGAGAAAAAACGCATCCTGCAAGCACTTTTGCAGGATGCGTTTTTTCTCCAACGACGCATTGCGACGGAAGCCAAAAAACGCTAGTGTGAAAGTAGCCTAACCCTAACCCTAGCCCTAACCCTAACCCTAAATTTAGCCCCAACCCTAACCCTAACTCTAACTCTAACCCTAACCCTAACTCTAACCCTAACCCTAACCCTAACCCTAATTTTAGCCCCAACTTGTCTTCTCCTGCCGGCCGGCAGATGGCAGCAGATGGCGGGCGCACTGCGCATGCGCCCGCCATGATGAAAAAGCCGGCTGGCAGGAGAAGACAGAAGAGGACCCAGGGACCCCGGGTGAGTATGATAGGGTCCCCGAATCCCCCTATTTCTCTGTCCTCTGATGTGCGATCACATCAGAGGACAGAGAAATAACTGATCGCTTTTTTTTTTTTGCGGTCGCCGGTAAATTGTTAATTACCGGCGATCGCAAAGCAGGGGTCGGTGCAAATCGACCCCGATCATGTTCTTTGGGGTCTCGGCTACCCCCGGCAGCCGAGACCCCAAAGAACATCCGGGTGCCGGGCGGCGGGCGCACTGCGCGTGCGCCCGCCATTTTTTCCCGGAAAAAAGATGGCGGCGCCCATGGGGAGACACGAGGAGCACCGGGGGAGGTAGGTAAGTATTGGGGGGCTATTGGGGGCCATCGGGGACCACATTTCTCTGTCCTCCGATGTGCGATCACATCGGAGGACAGAGAAATTAAACGGCAAATCGCGTTTTTTTTTTTTTTGTTGCGACCGCCGGTAAACGGTTAATTACCGGCGATCGCAACTCGGGGGTCGGTAAAAACCCCCCGAATCATGTTCTCTGGGGTCTCGGCTACCCTCGGCAACCGAGACCCCAGAGAAAATCCGACTCTGGGGGGCGCTATTCACTTTTTCCACAGCGCCGTTAATTAACGGCGCTGTGGATTAAGTACCCTTAGCGGCCGCCGTTAAAAGGCGTATCGGCGGTCGTTAAGGGGTCAATGCTCCTAACATAAATAAAAACATGAGAGTTAGTCAGTATCACAAATAACATTTACATCCAGGTACCTTATAAATGATGTCGCCTCTGGAGCCATTCTTCTTTTCTTCATCTTGTCCAGATCCCATGATGAGTTTTCTCATCCACAGCCGTCTCTGCAGACTTCCATCTTCTCCGCTCTTTTGCAGACAACCTCCACATGACGCCCTTAAAGATACAAGTGTCATTATAATGCTCCTGAATAAAAGATTGCCCCTCACTATATTGTCTGCACAAAATATGACCCCCACTGTCTCTCTTATGGTACATGCTCTTCACACTGACCTCTCCTTTCCATACCGGCCCCCCTCTTCACATTGTCCTCTCACACTGTGTCCCCCTATAGGGCTCAGTATTTATACTGTACTCTCATCACACTCCCCCTCCTTGGTATACTGTCCCCTCCTGGCTGTGCCCTTACACTGTCCCTCCATGCTACGCCCCCATTACTCAGTTTCTATTCTGTGCCCACTCACTTTTCTGCCCCCATACTGTCTCCTCACACTATTCCCCTCCCTCCTCATACTGTCTCCTCTCACATCCCTCCTGTTCACCATCCTGTCTCCTCATATATTTACCCCCTCACTTTCTATACTGCCTGCTCACCTGACTCCCCATACTTTGTCTGCACACATCCCATCACCCTCACTCCCCGTACTCTGTCCACATCCATTTTTCACATCGCTACTCATACTGTGTCCACACACATTCCCTCGTTCGCTCCCCATACTGTCTGTACCCATCCCCCATATTGTTTCCTCATATATGCCCCCCATTCCCCCATACTGTTTCCTCATACATGCCCCCCATTCCCCAGTACTGTTTCCTCATACATGTCCCCCATCCTCCCATCCTGTATGCATGGCTTGGCTCCCCCATCTTGTATGCATGGCTAGGCTCCCCCATCCTCCCACCTTGTATGCATGGCACGGCTCCCCCATCCTCCCACACCGTATGCTTGGCTCCTCCATTCTCCCATCCTGTATGCATGGCTCTCCCATCCTCCCACCCTGTATGCATGGCTCCTCCATCCTCCCATCCTTGACCCCGGACTTTATTAAAAAAAAAAACTTTGCCCAAGTGCGCCCCCCCGCATCCTGCCGCCCTAGGCACGTGTCCTCAAGTGCCTAGTGGCAAATACGGCCCTGCACCAACTTGAAAAATGATTTTAAAATCCAAAATGTTGGTCTACTGAAATGTATGGTTAAAAAATGCCTCACAATCAAAAATTATGAATATCAATACAGAGACCAGCGAAAACTAAACTATGCAAATCCAGATAAACATCAATCCCCTTGCATTGTATACATAATTAGTATTTCTCCAAATTCAATATGGCAGAAAAATCAATTTGATTAAAGTGACAGTGCAAACTGAATAGCTGGTGGGGCCACCTAGGAGTGCCGATATATACTATACACTCCTATCTCCCTGTAATGAAGCCAGAAACAAATCATCACGAAGAAATAAATTACCCCTCCGTTATGTAGGGCAATTGCCCAGCATTAAATGTTGTGTAAATTTACATATAATATATTCCTGGGCCTTATAGCCACACAATAGCCAGATCACAAGATAATCACCCACAACTGACGCAAGTTTCATGAAAAGAAAAAAACCCTATCCCAAGCAAACGGGAGATCCGGCCAAACAAAGTTTCCAGCCTAACCTGATTGGTTGCCTCTGTTCTTAAAAAGCAGTGACGCCTTAACAGAGATGATTGTGAGGCATTTTTTAACCATGTGTGTTTTATGTGTTAATAAAGATATTTGTTAAAAATCTAACGCTTCATGACTAGGGGAGTTTAATAACTCTACTGTCAGTATGTTCTTATCAATTTTGAAGTGTTTCCCATCCTAGGTGTAGAGGAAATGGGCTGGTGCGTTGTGCTTACTACTGAAATGTATGTTTAGTAAATGCACTGAATGCTTGGTCGGAGCTCCTTTTGCATCAATTACTGCATCAATGCAGCACCATGCAAAATCTCACCTCGTGGGGTATCCTTGATTAAGAGGAAGGTGAGAAATCAGCCTAAAACTACATGGGGCAACTTGTTAATGATCTCAAAGCAGATGGGACCACAGTCACCAAGAAAACCATTGCTAACACATTATGTCATAAAAGTTTAAAATCCTGCAGTGCCCGCAATGTCCCCCTGCTAAAAAAGGCACATGTGCAGGCCCGTCTGAAGCTTGCTAATGAACACCTGGATGATTCTGTGAGTGATTGGGAAAAGGTGCTGTGGTCGGATGAGACAAAAATTAAGCTCTTTGGCATTAATTAAACTCACAGTGTTCGGAGGAAGAGAAATGCTGCCTATGACCCAAAGAACACCGTCCCCACTGTCAAGCATGGAGATGTGGGTGTTTCTCTGCTAAGGGCACAGTACTACTTCACCGCATCAATGTGAGAATGGATGGAGCCATGTACTGTAAAATCCTGAGTGACAACCTCCTTCCCTCCACCAGGACATTAAAAATGGGTCATGGCTGGTCTTCCAGCAAAACAATGACCCAAAACATACAGCCAAGGCAACAAAGGAGTGGCTCAAAAAGAAGCACATTAAGGTCATGGGGTGGCCTAGCCAGCCTCCAGACCTTAATCTCAAAGAAAACTTATGGAGGGAGTTGAAGCTCTGAGTTGCTAAGCGACATCCTCAAAATCTAATGATTTAGAGATGATCTGCAAAGAGGAGTGGACCAAAATTCCTCCTGACATGTGCGCAAACCTCATCATCAACTACAAAAAATGCCTGACTGCTGTGCTTGTCAACAAGGGTTTTGCCACCAAGTGTTAAGATTTGATTGCCAGAGGGATCACATTATTTCTCACAGCAAAATAAAAATTAATTTATTTAATTTATACAATGTGATTTTCAGGATTTTATTTTTGATATTCTATCTCTCAATGTTAAAATTAACCTACCCTTAAAATTATAGATTGTTCATGTCTTTGTAAGTGGTCAAACTTACAAAATCAGCAAGCGATCAAATACTTATTTCCTTCACTGTATGTACTTAAATAGCCTCTTCAGAGAGGAAGTAGACAAGAACCCTGGTGCCATCTAATGGAAGTAGCCATCCTGAAAGTCAATATTGCCCCTTCAAGTGCCTAGTTAAGTTTCTTAACCTAATTAAAATGCCACTGCCCGCTAAAAGGGTCTATTTGACTTTTAGGATTGCTTCCTCCAATAGGTGGCACTAAAGTTTTAAACCTTTTTCTCTCTGATGAGGCTATTTGTATCCTTATTTTGTGTAATTGTTTTGAAAAATTACAACAGATGGAAAAAATAGCTTGAGTGGAATGTTATTTTCTACTATTTGGGGTAATAAAAATTTACAGCTTCCATCACCTATCTGATAGATGTGACGTCTTATGCATTCCTTCCAGCAGTATGAGCAAAGAGATGGAGTACACACAAAGTCCCATCAATCATGATAAAAGGTAATTTTATTGAAACAAATCATGTGTACAAATATATTCAATCTACATAGTAATAAAAGTCCAAAAAACAGGAGGTAAAGGAAAAGCGGGGATAGCCTAGGGAAGGAGTGGGTGGACAAATATATCCCACAGGGGCACAGACATGATTGTAGTCATATAATACAGAGTTTGATGGCTTGGTAAATCAATCAATGTTATCTAGTATATGGGAAAAAAAGACCTGATTAAAAGCCAAGCGAAACTGTAATCAAATCTCCATGCTTGCACATTATAGAGAGCGACCCCCACGGCTTCCCAGGAGCCCCTTCCAGCAGCAAGACATTTTGTCAAGGATGGTAAAATGTTTTTCACTGGTAGTGGTGGGATCAGGATATATAAATAGGGTAAGCTGTGATTTATTTTGAAACTTTAATGAAAAGACATTGTTAGAAAGTTTAACTCTCCCCATCTCAAGCCTTCTTTATTCATGTTCTAACAGAAATGAGACTGGTGTCTACAGGTCAGGACTCGGTCCTTTTGTCTGCCCTTATTCACACACTGACGTCAACTCTGACACATGGTAAGGTTTTTAATATTAGATAGCGCAGGACCTTCCCAATCAGGGTCACTTTGTCGACAGTGGGATTGCTTTTACGCTATTTTTTATCAAAAACAGTATTACTATGAACCCTGTGTTATTTAGATGCACTTTTGTTTTTTACTTATTTAGTTACAGCAGGGTTTATGCTTATTTTGCTTCTTGTAGTTTTTTATGCTTTATGGCCAAAGTGAACATGCGTTTATGTGCTGCATGTATGCCAACTTAAAACAAGCTCATTTTTGTGTTTTTTCTTTGTATTTTTGCATTCTGTGCAAGCCGGAGTGTGGGCACCCTGCCTTGAGCTGAAAACTACATTTAAGAGCTTCCCTAGACTGGTGCCCACATGTTGGGACTGGTGATGAGCGAGTATGCTCATTACTCGGGTATTGCTTGTTTGTTAAGCAACCCCCACATGTATTCAAGCTGTCTAGCAGCTGCAAATCATATAGCTGCATCGACATAAACTAAATCTTCGAGCACGGCAAAACACTCGGAGACCACCCGAGCATGCTCAGAGTAATGAGCACACTCGCTCATCAGTAGTCGGGACCCGTTCCTTGTCTGCCCTTATTCACACACTGAAGTCAACTCTGACACATGGTAAGGTTTTTAATATTTAATATTAGACAGCGTAGGGCCGTCCCTATAAGGGTCACATTGTCGATGTTGGATTGGCTTTTACGCTATTTTTTATTTAAAAAAAAGTATTACTAAAAACCTTGTGTTATTTAGATTCACATTTGCTTTAATTTTATTTAATTACTTAGTTACAGCAGTGTTTACGTTTATTTTGCTTCTTGTAGGTTTTGTATGCTTTATGGCCAAAGTGAATATGCGTTTATGTGCCGCATTTGCATGTATACCAACTTAAGATAAGCTAAATTTTTGTATTTTTACTTTGCATTTACATTACTTGCTGTCATCCGTAGGGCTTACAAGATAGGAGGAAATCCAGCCCTTGTTGAATTTTAGAAGAGTCAGCCTGTGTGCATTTTCCGTTGTGTGCCTATCCGTTATGATAAAAATGAAAAACCTGCTCAGAAAACCACTTGTGGAAGGGCATGGCAGCACATCCAAAGCATACAAGGAGAGGTCGGGCCAAGTGTGCAGCTTGGACAACCAATAGTTAAAGGACACTGAAGAATCAGAAAGGATACTAGTATGGTCTCTTAAGTAGTCCTTCACCATCTTGGTCAACTTCTCTCACCTCATCATAGTTACACCCACACATAGCCCTAGCTGATTTGATGGTCTCATGAAAATGGCCCAGTAGGTGGGCATTTTCCCACCCCCAGAGTTCCACCTGGTGTGCGTGGCACTCCTTTGTAATCCTTGTGGGTGAAAAGAGCGGGTACCTCTGCCAGCAGCATTGCTTGAGGGTAATATTTTTAGCAAGTCTTCCACAATGGTCCTCTGGCATGCATGCACTGAAAATGGCACATTTGCCTACGACATGATAGGAGCAAATTTCTCCTTGTACCGTGGGTCAAGAAAGGTGCACAGCTAGTATTTCATGTTGGACAAGATGGGTTTCATGCGAGGGTCTTGAGAAAGTCATCTGGACATGAACTCTGTCAAGTGTGGCAGACTACAAAAAGACAAACTGTCACGCTCACGCCCTGACTGGTGGGCGTGAGCTCGGAGGGTTTGTGGCCCCACTGTGCCACAAACCAGACTACCCTGGAAGGGGCGTGACTATGACAGCTGCCTGGGTTTTTACTGGAGCCTCTGATGGTGAGGTCAGGCTTGTGCAGCATGCAGCTGCCAGGTGCTCCTCCAGGGTGGCATCTGGCTGTGGCTGCTGATCCCTCTTGGGAGACAGGAACACCAGGATTGGTGCGGGCACCAGGCAGGAAACACAGGACTGGCTAGAACGGCAGGAACACAGGACTGGAAGGCACGGCAGGAAACACAGGACTGGCTAGGATGGCAGGAACACAGGACTGGAAGGCACGGCAGGAATGGCAGGACTGGCAGGAACACTGGATTGGAAGGCACGGCAGAGAACACAGGACTGGTTGATGTGGTGTATAAAGGAACAGGTAGGGACCTGTTCACACTGAAGGTGCAGGTACGCATATGTAGTATGGAGGAACAGGTAGGGACCTGTTCACACAGGAGGTGCAGGTACGAATATGAAGTATGGAGGAACAGGTAGAGACCTGTTCACACAGGAAGTGCAGGAAAGGAAACAAGCAGAAAGGAACGAAGTATGAAGGAACAGGTTGGGACCTGTTCAGACAGGAAGAGAACCGCAAGGCTGCAGATAGGAGCGGTAGAGCAGCAAGAGATAGCGCAGCAATAAAAGCTAAGCAGAGCAGAACCACAAGGAATATGGAGAGGAGCTGCAGCGAGAGATTACTGCAGCAGCAGAAGCTAAGCAGAGTGGAGCCTGTTGTGAACTGTGTTTCTGGGCTCCCTCTGGTGGTCACTAACGGTATTGTGTTAGGTATGTCTTGTTGCAGGCCTGAGCTCCAGCTGTGTCGTTAAGCAGCGGGTGTTTCCTATTTGAGTCTCCTCTGGACTCAGTCTCTTGCCTGGCATCGTTGTATCCAGACCTATTTGGTCTCCTCCGGATTCCTTTCAGTCTGCCTCATGCAAGAAAAGCTAAGTCTGTTTTGTACAATTTGGATCGTTTGCATTATTCAGTGTTTTTGCCCAGCTTGCTTTACATTTGATTTTTGACTCGCTGGAAGCTCTAGGGGGCTGATATTCTCCCTCCACACCGTCAGTCGGTGTGGGGGTTCTTGAATGTTCAGCGTGGATGTTTTGTAGGGTTTTCTGCTAACCGCATAGTCCACTATCTATTTTCTGCTATCTAGACTATTGGGCCTCACTTTGCTGAATCTAGTTCATCTCTACGTTTGTGTTTTCCTCTTGCCTCACCGTTATTATTTGTTGGGGGCTTTCTATATCTTTGGGGTTCAATTTCTCTGGAGGCAAGCGAGGTCTTATTTTTTCCTTCTAGGGGTAGTCAGTTCTCCGGCTGGCTCGAGACGTCTAGAACCAACATAGGCACGTTCACCGGCTACTTTTAGTTGTTTGTGTCAGGATCAGGTATGCGGTTAGTCCAGTTTCCACCTCCCTAGAGCAGTATTTATATTTTTGCTATCTTGCTGGAATATCAGAGATCCTCTGCCATTGGGATCATAATAGAATGCCAGGCCAAAAGAAAATGTTTAATGGATCGCAGAAGCGGGATTAAAAAGAAGTTCTGAGTTGTTTTTTTTTTGTTTGTTTTTTTTTTTGCTGCAGTTTGCCTAGCTTCTTCCATCCCCTTTTTCTCTGAGTGGCTGAAACTCTGCTGCAGATATGAATGTCCAGACTCTGACTTCTAGTGTGGATCAGCTTGCTGCTAGGGTGCAAAGCATTCAGGATTTTGTTATCCATAGCCCTATGTCTGAACCAAAAATACCTATTCCTGAGCCGTTTTTTGGAGATAGATCTAAATTCCTGAATTTTAGGAATAATTGTAGATTGTTTCTGTCTCTGAAACCTCGTTCCTCTGGTGATTCCGCTCAGCAAGTTAAGATTGTTATTTCCTTCTTGCGCGGCGACCCTCAGGATTGGGCCTTCTCTCTGGCGCCAGGAGATCCTGCATTGGTGAATGTTGATGCGTTTTTTCTGGCACTTGGTTTGCTTTATGAGGAGCCTAATCTTGAAAATCAGGCTGAAAAAATGTTGCTGGTTATCTCTCAGGGTCAGGACGAAGCTGAGGTATATTGCCAAAAATTTCGGAAATGGTCCGTGCTTACTCAATGGAATGAGTGTGCACTGGCCGCAAATTTCAGAAATGGTCTTTCTGAAGCCATTAAAGATGTGATGGTGGGGTTTCCTATCCCTACAGGTCTAAATGATTCAATGGCTCTAGCCATTCAAATTGATCGACGTTTGCGGGAGCGCAAATCTGATAATCCTTTGGCGGTGCTGTCTGAACGGTCACCTGATTCTATGCAAGGTGACAGAATTCTGACCAGAGCCGAGCGACAAAATCATAGACGTCAAAATGGGTTGTGTTTCTAATGTGGTGATTCAACACATGTTATCTCAGCATGCTCTAAACGTTTAAAGAAAAAAGTTAATCCTGTCGCCATTGGTACTTTTCAGCCTAAGTTTATTTTGTCTGTGACTTTAATTTGTTCATTATCTTCTTACTCAGTTATGGCTTTTGTGGATTCTGGTGCTGCTTTAAGTCTGATGGATTTGTCGTTTGCCAAGCGCTGCGGTTTTGTCCTGGAGCCTTTGGAAAATCCTATTCCTCTTAGAGGAATTGATTCTACGCCATTGGCAGAGAATAAACCTCAGTATTGGACGCAGGTGACCATGTGCATGACTCCTGTACATCAGGAGGTGATTCGTTTTTTGGTACTGCATAAAATGCATGATGTTGTCGTTTTGGGTCTGCCATGGTTACAGGCCCATAATCCAGTTTTAGATTGGAAAGCTATGACTGTGTCTAGTTGGGGGTGTCAGGGGATTCATGGCGATTCTCCATTGGTGTCTATTGCTTCTTCTACTCCTTCTGAGATCCCTGAGTTTTTGTCAGACTTTCAGGATGTATTTAATGAGGCCAGGTCCAGTGCCCTTCCTCCTCATAGGGACTGTGATTGTGCTATAGATTTGATTCCTGGTAGTAAGTTTCCTAAGGGACGACTCTTTAATTTATCTGTGCCAGAGCATGCCGCGATGCGGAGTTATATAAAGGAGTCTTTGGAGAAGGGACATATTCGCCCATCCTCGTCCCCTCTTGGTGCAGGATTCTTTTTTGTGGGCAAGAAAGACAGGTCTCTGAGACCTTGTATTGATTATCGTCTTCTGAATAAGATCACTGTTAAATTTCAGTATCCTTTGCCATTGTTGTCTGATTTGTTTGCTCGGATTAAGGGATCCAGTTGGTTCACCAAGATAGATCTTCGTGGTGCGTATAACCTTGTGCGCATAAAGCAGGGAGATGAATGGAAAACGGCATTTAATACGCCTGAGGGTCATTTTGAGTACCTGGTGAAGGTGATGCCTTTCGGATTATCTAATGCTCCTTCTGTGTTTCAGTCCTTCATGCATGACATCTTCCGGAAATATCTGGATAAATTTATGATTATTTATCTGGATGATATTTTGTTTTTTTCTGATGATTGGGAGTCCCATGTCAACCAGGTCAGGATGGTGTTTCAGGTTTTGCGGGAGAATGCTCTATTTGTGAAGAGTTCAAAATGTATCTTTGGGGTACAGAAGGTTTCTTTTTTGGGTTTTATTTTTTCCCCTTCTACTGTGGAGATGGACCCAGTTAAGGTCCGTGCCATTCGTGACTGGACTCAGCCCACGTCTGTTAAGAGCCTGCAGAAGTTCTTGGGCTTTGCTAATTTTTACCGTCGTTTTATCGCTAATTTCTCCAGCGTGGTTAAACCTTTGACGGATATGACCAAGAAGGGTTCTGATGTTGCGAATTGGTCTCCTGCGGCCGTGGAGGCCTTTCGGGAGCTGAAGCGTCGGTTTACTTCAGCGCCAGTCTTGTGCCAGCTGGATGTCTCTCTTCCCTTCCAGGTTGAAGTTGATGCTTCTGAAATTGGTGCAGGGGCTGTTTTGTCGCAAAAAAGTTCTGATGGCTCCGTGATGAAGCCATGCGCCTTCTTTTCAAGGAAATTTTCGCCTGCTGAGCGGAACTACGATGTTGGTAATCGGGAGTTGTTGGCTATGAAGTGGGCATTTGAGGAGTGGCGACATTGGCTCGAGGGAGCTAGACATCGTGTGGTGGTCTTGACTGATCATAAAAATCTGATTTACCTCGAGTCTGCCAAGCGCCTGAATCCTAGACAGGCCCGTTGGTCGTTGTTTTTCTCCCGTTTTGACTTTGTAGTCTCGTACCTGCCTGGTTCGAAGAACGTGAAGGCTGATGCACTTTCTAGGAGTTTTGTGCCTGATTCTCCGGGAGTCTCTGAGCCGACTGGTATTCTCAGAGAGGGAGTAATTTTGTCTGCCATTTCCCCAGATTTGCGACGAGGGCTGCAAAAATTTCAGGCTGATAGGCCTGATCGTTGTCCACCAGAGAGATTGTTTGTCCCTGATGGATGGACCAACAGAGTTATTTCTGAGGTTCATTCTTCGGTGTTGGCGGGACATCCTGGGATTTTTGGTACCAGAGATTTGGTGGCCAGGTCCTTTTGGTGGCCTTCCTTGTCGCGGGATGTGCGTTCTTTTGTGCAGTCCTGTGGGATTTGTGCTCGGGCTAAGCCTTGCTGTTCTCGTGATAGCGGGTTGCTTTTGCCCTTGCCTATCCCAAAGAGGCCTTGGACGCACATTTCCATGGATTTCATTTCGGATCTTCCGGTGTCTCGGAAGATGTCTGTCATCTGGGTGGTGTGCGATCGTTTTTCTAAAATGGTCCATTTGGTGCCCTTGCCTAAGTTGCCTTCCTCCTCTGATTTGGTTCCTTTGTTCTTTCAGAATGTGGTTCGTTTGCATGGCATCCCTGAGAATATTGTATCTGACAGAGGATCCCAGTTTGTGTCCAGATTCTGGCGATCCTTTTGTGCTAAGATGGGTATTGATTTGTCTTTTTCGTCGGCTTTTCATCCTCAGACTAATGGCCAGACCGAGCGAACTAATCAGACGTTAGAGACTTATTTGAGATGTTTTGTTTCTGCTGATCAGGATGACTGGGTTACCTTTTTGCCACTGGCCGAGTTTGCCCTTAATAATCGGGCTAGTTCTGCCACCTTGGTTTCACCCTTTTTCTGCAACTCTGGTTTTCATCCTCATTTCTCCTCGGGTCAGGTTGAATCTTCTGACTGTCCTGGGGTTGATTCTGTGGTGGATAGGTTGCAGCGGATTTGGAACCATGTGGTGGACAATTTGAAATTGTCACAAGACAAGGCCCAGCGGTTTGCCAACCGCCGCCGCGGTGTGGGTCCCCGACTTCGTGTTGGGGATTTGGTTTGGTTGTCTTCTCGGCATGTTCCTTTGAAAGTCTCCTCTCCTAAGTTCAAGCCTCACTTTATCGGTCCTTATGAGATTTTGGAAATCCTTAACCCGGTGTCTTTTCGCTTGGACCTTCCAGCGTCTTTTGCTATTCATAATGTGTTCCATAGGTCCTTGTTGCGGCGGTACGTGGTGCCTATGGTTCCTGCTGTTGAGCCTCCTGCCCCGGTTTTGGTTGAGGGCGAGTTGGAGTACGTGGTGGAGAAGATTCTGGATTCTCGTATCTCTAGACGGAAACTCCAGTATTTAGTTAAGTGGAAAGACTATGGTCAGGAGGATAATTCCTGGGTTGTCGCCTCTGATGTTCATGCGGCTGATTTGGTTCATGCCTTTCACGCTGCTCATCCTGATCGCCCTGGGGGTCTTGGTGAGGGTTCGGTGACCCCTCCTCAAGGGGGGGGTACTGTTGTGAACTGTGTTTCTGGGCTCCCTCTGGTGGTCACTAACGGTATTGTGTTAGGTATGTCTTGTTGCAGGCCTGAGCTCCAGCTGTGTCGTTAAGCAGCGGGTGTTTCCTATTTGAGTCTCCTCTGGACTCAGTCTCTTGCCTGGCATCGTTGTATCCAGACCTATTTGGTCTCCTCCGGATTCCTTTCAGTCTGCCTCATGCAAGAAAAGCTAAGTCTGTTTTGTACAATTTGGATCGTTTGCATTATTCAGTGTTTTTGTCCAGCTTGCTTTACATTTGATTTTTGACTCGCTGGAAGCTCTAGGGGGCTGATATTCTCCCTCCACACCGTCAGTCGGTGTGGGGGTTCTTGAATGTTCAGCGTGGATGTTTTGTAGGGTTTTCTGCTAACCGCATAGTCCACTATCTATTTTCTGCTATCTAGACTATTGGGCCTCACTTTGCTGAATCTAGTTCATCTCTACGTTTGTGTTTTCCTCTTGCCTCACTGTTATTATTTGTTGGGGGCTTTCTATATCTTTGGGGTTCAATTTCTCTGGAGGCAAGCGAGGTCTTATTTTTTCCCTCTAGGGGTAGTCAGTTCTCCGGCTGGCTCGAGACGTCTAGAACCAACGTAGGCACGTTCACCGGCTACTTTTAGTTGTTTGTGTCAGGATCAGGTATGCGGTTAGTCCAGTTTCCACCTCCCTAGAGCAGTATTTATATTTTTGCTATCTTCCCGGAATATCAGAGATCCTCTGCCATTGGGATCATAACAGGAGCCACAAGGAATGTGTCAGGGCTCTGAACATTTTTTACCTTTTGTGCATTACTGCCCTTTTCCAAGGTGGTGTCTTTGGTCTCATGTGCACAGTGTCTTCCTGCTATAAAACTCCACCCCAGCCTTCAGTCTGTGCTAGAGTAATCTGCCTTGCATCCAGCTCCGGACCTCTGATTACTCCCTGGCTATACACCTGCTCCTGTGAACCTGTGTGGTGATCCTGCTACTCAGCTCTGAGTTCCTGCTGCATACACAAGTTTCCAGTAATCCTCCTTCATCTGCTGTTCATGTTTACTTCCATCTGCATTTGCTGGACATGTAAGCTGTTTCTGCTTTGAAATAGCCTGAGACTATTAACCAGGCCTCCCTGGTTGAGCTAAGATATGATTTGAACTGCCTAATAAGCATATCTATCTGTGCCTGGACTAAGACAAGGATTTATTCGTGTCAAGTATCCTCAAGAATAACTGTGCTTCATAGACTTTCTGCTTGATTGCATTTTCCTCTGAAGTTTCCTATAGACTGCTAAGCTGCGTTTATTATTTGCACCAAGTGTTGTGGACTTGAGTTTCTCTCTGCCCCTGTTTGAATCACCATGTGATAATATAGACTTTACCACTTATAAAACTGTGTCCTGTAGTTGTCTTGTTCCACGCAAAGAGTCTCCTGAGTTATCCACTATAATTATTACAGGATACTCTAGCCTAAAAAAAAAGGGAGACTGCTGGAACAATGACTGCAGAAAGCAAATTAGAGCAGGTGTTTTCCATAATTAGATCACTGCAGAAAGATGTGGAAGGTCAGCAAAAGAATGGACTTTATTGTGGAGCTGCCTACATCGGGGGGCATGAATACAATCATGGTGGTAGTTGATCGCCTGACTAAAGCTGCTCATTTTGTTCTGTGCACCGGCCTCCCCTCAGCTAAAGATACAGTGAACTTGGTTATACAGAATGTCTTTCGGTTGCACGGGGTTCCGGATGAGATCATCTCTGACCGTGGAGTACAGTTCACTTCAAGATTCTGGAAGGGGTTTTGCTCTGCACTCAATATTAATGTCTGTCTCTCTTCTGCTTACCATCCCCAGACAAATGGTCAGACTGAGCGTACCAACCAGACGCTGGAATAATATCTAAGATGCTATGTCAGCCATCTCCAGGATGATTGGTTGGAGTTGCTGCCGTTAGCCGAATTTTCATATAACAATTCTCAGAGCGCCTCCACTAAATTTACACCTTTCTTTGCCAATCTGGGTTATCATCCGTGTATCTTACCTAGGTCTCCAATTAATTCTCCGGTTCCGGCAGTGGAAGAAAGGCTGACTGCGATGAGGCAAAATCTGGAGGTTCTGAAGGAATCCCTGACCACAGCTCAAGAACGTTATAAGAGATCGGCTGATAGATTCCGTAAACCTGCACCCATGTTCAAGGTAGGAGATTCTGTGTGGTTAGCAACTAAGAATCTGAAGTTAAACGTTCCTTCACAAAAACTTGGACAGAAATTCATTGGCCCTTTCAAGATCAACGGTATTGTGAGCTCTGTGGCCTGTCAGATGAAGCTGCCTAGGACTATGAAGGTACACCCAGTTTTTCATGTATCTTTACTAAAGCCTGTATCTCCTAATACCTTCCAGGGACGTGTTGTGCCACCTCCGCAGCCTGTGGTGATTGATGGGCAAGAACAATTCGTGGTGGAGTAAATTATTGATTCCAGGATTCGCAGGAATCGGCTCCAATATCTGATAAGATGGCAGGGATATCCCCCTGAGGACGACTCTTGGGAACCTGTGGAAAACATCAATGCCCAAACTGAAGATTTCTCATTTTCATCAGAGATTCCCTGAGAAACCAGGTCCAGGATCCTCCTGAGGCTGCTTCTAAGGAGGGAGTAATGTCAGGACTCTGAACATTTTTTACCTTTTGTGCATTACTGCCCTTTTCCATGGCATCTTTTGGTCTCATGTGCACTGTGTCTTCCTGCTATAAAACTCCACCCCAGCCTTCAGTCTGTGCTAGAGTATTCTGCCTTGCATCCAGCTCCTGACCTCTGATTACTCCCTGGCTATGCACCCACCTGCTCCTGTGAACCTGTGTGGTGATCCTGCTACTCAGCTCTGAGTTCCTGCTGCATACACAAGTTTCCAGTAATCCTCCTTCATCTGCTGTTCGTGTTTACTTCCATCTGCATTTGCTGGACATGTAAGCTGTTTCTGCTTTGCAATAACCTGAGATTATTAACCAGGCCTCCCTGGTTGAGCTAAGATATGATTTGAACTGCCTAATAAGCATATCTATCTGTGCCTGGACTCAAACAAGGATTTATTTGTGTCAAGTATCCTCAAGAATAACTGTGCTTCATAGACTTTCTGCTTGATTGCATTTTCCTCTGAAGTTTCCTATAGACTGCTAAGCTGTGTTTATTATTTGCGCCAAGTGTTGTGGACTTGAGTTTCTCTCTGCCCCTGTTTGAATCACCATGTGATAATATAGACTTTACCACTTATAAAACTGTGTCCTGTAGTTGTCTTGTTCCAAGACCAAAGTCTCCTGAGTTATCCCCTATAATTATTACAAAATGTGGAGAGGAGCTGCAGCAAGAGATTACTGCAGCTGCAGAAGCTAAGCAGAGCGGAGCCACAAGGAATGTGGAGAGGAGCTGCAGCAAGGGGGGTTCTGCAGCAGCAAAGCAGAGCAGAACCGCAAGGAATGCGAAGAGGAGCTGCAGCAAGAGATTACTGCAGCAGCAGAAGATAAGCAGAGTAGAAAGGAGCAGAACCGCAGGAGTGCGGAGAGGAGCTGCAGCAAGAGTTTACTGCAGCAGCAGAAGATAAGCAGAGTAGAAAGGAGCAGAACCGCAGGAGTGCGGAGCAGAGGTAAAGCCACAAAGGTACAGAGCAGGCAGAGCGGCAAGAGTGCGGAGTGTAAGCAGACTGAGAACAAGAGGAAAGACACAGCAGGGAAGGAAGCCACAAACAAGGAGACCAAGATAAGACTAAGTTCAGACAAGGAAATGGAACAAGACAAGAAACAAGGACAATGACACAGGGACCAAGTTATTCTGCCTCCTGGAGGGCGGACAACAAGATCAAGGCAATAACACAGAGAAAAGCCTCTAGAGAGGGAGTAACACAGAGGAAGGCCTGGCAAACTCAGAAGCAAAACACAAACTGAGCTAACACATTGCAAAGGCCCAGTCCACTGGGTGGAGCTGCACTAAATACTGGAGGCCTCCTGGCAATTGGTCAGGAACAGATTAGACAGATGCACCTGATTCCTATAAGAACCAGAGAGTTCAGGTGCCGCCCCCCTATGTACACAGCCAGGAAGCATGCAGAGAGCAGAGACACAGAATATGGAGCTGGCGAGAACCAGAAATCGCAACATGACCTGGAGCAGTGGGTAAGATAGTTTGAGAGATGAGAGGCCTTGCCGTGATGCCATTAGAGTTGTTACACAAACGTTCAGTGTCCTCACCAGGAAGAGCACTAACCATCCTCTCCTTTTCACGACACATAGCCTCCTGCTCTTCTTCCTCTTCTTCAGGCCATCCGTGCTGGACAAGCATGAAGCTGGATTTGGGAGTGCCCTTTGTAGAGCAGACCAAAAACTCTTGTTCCTCCTAATCCTCCTCCTCTTGAGGCTGTACTGTGTGGTATCAGCCATTGTACAATCTTGCTCCATAGCAACCTGCTCGGCATTCAAAGCTTCCTCTTTGAGATTCTGCAACAAACGGTTTAATAGACAGAGCAGCGGAATGATGACGTTGATAATGACCCCCTTTAATGGTGCACGTTGAAGGCCTGACAAATTACAAGGAAACCTAAACAGTTCCTCAGAGTGGCCAGCATTAGGGTCATATGTCTCCTGGGACTCCTGATGGTGGGAGGAAAGAGGAAAAAAACACATATAATGAATGAGAATCCTAGAAAAACACCAGAGAACCAAACAGACAACAAGGATCAGGGTCAGCCACCGTTGAGTGGGGGCACCTATCGCCAAAATTTAGGGTGCCGACCTCCACTGCCAGGCAGGTGTGACTACAGGGACAAGTTATAGGGTTCACCAGTATTCCTGTATTGCAGGGATTTTTAAAGATTTAAAGGGTGAGCGGTCGAGGAGTGGGGACACCTACCACAGTAATTTAGGGTGCCAACCTCCACTGCCAGGCAGGGTATATCGTAGTTACCCCATAGGGTCTAACAGGTACATTATTTGTCTTCCCAGACAATAGAGTTTTTTAACTTTTTTCTATTAAAGGTAATATTTTAGGGATCCTTGTTGTCTCTTTGGTTCTCGGGAGGAAAGAGGAACAGTTTGAGGATTCAGAGGCCTAGCCTCTTGACTACTGAGACTAGACCGTATGTAAGACTTCGTGGTGCTGCTTGTCAACATACTGGAGCCTTTGTTTGCCATCCAACCCATAACATCCTCGCACTTGTCTGGGTTTGTTAGTTGTGTAGCGCACTGACCAAATTTTGACAAGAAGCTAGAGCGAGATACAGTCACTTTCTGTTGTGACACGACCTTGGCGGGCACCACCACATCCACATCACTTAGCGTCACCCATTCTCATATTGAATGCATTATGGTTATGGAAAAAAGAAAGGCTTTATTTTTCACAAGTACCCTCACAAAGGTCTTATATACAAATTCACTGTATCTAGCAATGTGTGGCTATTTTTTTTTTTCAAATCTTAGCTTTATTATACATGGCAACAGCAGACTGACTTAAATTACAGGTAAATAATCATGTTTGCGTATCTCTGCAGGCTTTGCACAAGTCTCACAACTGCTAGATAAAGATACGCTATTTATTAAACCAATAGAAAATTATGATTTTTTTAATATTGCCTTGCTGACACATTGCAACAGCGGACTAATGAAAATTATTGCCACTGGTAAATTGTGACGTTTGCTTAATTTATCTGTAAACGGATTGTGCAAGTCACACAACTGATAGATAAAGATACGCTATTTATTAACCCAAAAGAAAATTATGATTTTATTTATATTGCCTTGCTGACACTCTGCAACAGGGAACTAATGAAAATTATTGCCACTGGCAAATTGTGATGTTTGCTTATCTCTACTCGGATTATAAACAATCCCTAAACATTTTTGCCTTAAACATAAATGTAACTCATCTGGTCTTCGGGCCTGGGGAATTGATAGAATCCGCTCTGGCATAAGGGGGGTGACATAAAGCGTGTGCTTGCTCAGAGAAATTGCAGGTGGATTGCGATACTTAACCCCTTTCTGACATCTGACGTACTATCCCGTCGAGGTGGGGTGGGCCCGTATGACCACCGACGGGATAGTACGTCATACGCGATCGGCCGCGCTCACGGGGGGAGCGCGGCCGATCGCGGCCGGGTGTCAGCTGCATATCGCAGCTGACATCCGGCACTATGTGCCAGGAGCGGTCACGGACCGCCCCCGGCACATTAACCCCCGGCACACCGCGATCAAACATGATCGCGGTGTACCGGCGGTATAGGAAAGCATCGCGCAGGGAGGGGGCTCCCTGCGGGCTTCCCTGAGACCCCCGGAGCAACGCGATGTGATCGCGTTGCTCCGAGGGTCTCCTACCTCCCTCCTCGCCGCAGGTCCCGGATCCAAGATGGCCGCGGCATCCGGGTCCTGCAGGGAGGGAGGTGGCTTACCGAGTGCCTACTCAGAGCAGACACTTGGTAAGCCTGCAGCCCTGCACAGCAGATCGCAGATCTGGCAGAGTGCTGTGCACACTGCCAGATCAATGATCTGTGATGTCCCCCCCTGGGACAAAGTAAAAAAGTTTAAAAAAAATTCCCCACATGTGTGTAAAAAGAAAATAAAAAAAAGTCGTAAATAAAGAAAAAATATATATATTATTCCCATAAATACATTTCTTTAGCTAAATAAAATAAAAAAAACAATAAAAGTACACATATTTAGTATCGCCGCGTCCGTAATGACCCAACCTATAAAACTGCCCCACTAGTTAACCCCTTCAGTAAACACCGTAAGGAAAAAAAAAAAAAACGAGGCAAAAAACGCTTTATTATCATACCGCCAAACAAAAAGTGGAATAACACGCGATCAAAAAGACTGATATAAATAAGCATGGTACCGCTGAAAACGTCATCTTGTCCCGCAAAAAACGAGCTGCCATACAGCATCATCAGCAAAAAATTAAAAAAGTTATAGTCCTGAGAATAAAGCGATACCAAAATAATTATTTTTTCTATAAAATAGTTTTTATCGTATAAAAGCGCCAAAACATAAAAAAATGATATAAATGAGATATCGCTGTAATCGTACTGACCCAACGAATAAAACTGCTTTATCAATTTTACCAAACGTGGAACGGTATAAACGCCTCCCCCAAAAGAAATTCATGAATAGCTGGTTTTTGATCACTCTGCCTCACAAAAATCGGAATAAAAAGCGATCAAAAAATGTCACGTGTCCGAAAATGTTACCAATAAAAACGTCAACTCGTCCCGCAAAAAACAAGATCTCACATGACTCTGTGGACTCAAATATGGAAAAATTACAGCTCTCAAAATGTGGTAACGCAAAAACTATTTATTGCAATGAAAAGCATCTTTCAGTGTGTGACGGCTGCCAATCATAAAAATCCGCTAAATAACCCGCTATAAAAGTAAATCAAACCCCCCTTCATCACCCCCTTAGTTAGGAAAAAATAAAAAAATTAAAAAATGTATTTATTTCCATTTTCCCATTAGGGTTAGGGTTAGGGTTAGGGTTAGGGCTAGAGTTAGGACTAGAGTTAGGGCTAGGGTTAGGGTTGGGGCAAGGGTTAGGGCTAGGGTTAGGGTTAGGGCTAGGGTTGGGGCTAGGGTTAGGGCTAGGATTAGGGCTAGGGTTGGGGCTAGGTTACGGTTAGGGCTAGGGTTAGGGCTAGGGTTGGGGCTAGGGTTAGGGCTAGGGTTAGGGCTAGGGTTAGGGCTAGTGTTACAGCTAGTGTTAGGGCTAGTGATAGGGCTAGGGTTATTGCTAGGGTTAGGGCTAGGGTTAGGGTTGGGGCTAGGGTTGGGGCTACAGTTAGGGTTGGGGCTAAAGATAGGGTTAGGGTTTGGATTACATTTACGGTTGGGAATAGGGTTGGGTGTGTCTGGGTTAGAGGAGTGGTTAGGGTTACTGTTGGGATTAGGGTAAGGGGTGTGTTTGGATTAGGGTTTCAGTTATAATTGGGGGGTTTCCACTGTTTAGGCACATCAGGGGCTCTCCAAACGGGACATGGCGTCCGATCTGAATTCCAGCCAATTCTGCGTTGAAAAAGGAAAACAGTGCTCCTTCCCTTCAGAGCTCTCCCGTGTGCCCAAACAGGGGTTTACCCCAACATATGGGGTATCAGCGTACTCAGGACAAATTGGACATCATCTTTTGGGGTCCAATTTATCCTGCTACCCTTGGGAAAATACAAAACTGGGGGCCAAAAATAAGTTTTGTGGGGAAAAAAAAGATTTTTTATTTTCACGGTTCTGCGTTGTAAACTGTAGTGAAACACTTGGGGGTTCAAAGTTCTCACAACACATCTAGATAAGTTCCTTTTGTGGTCTAGTTTCCGATATGGGGTTACTTGTGGGGGGTTTGTACTGTTTGGGTACATCAGGGGCTCTGCAAATGCAACGTGACGCCTGCAGACCAATCCATTTAAGTCTGCATTCCAAATGGCGCTCCTTCCCTTCCGAGCTCTGTCATGCGCCCAAACAATGGTTCCCCCCCACATATGGGGTATCAGCGTACTCAGGACAAATTGAACAACAACTTTTGGGGTCCAATTTATCCTGATACCCTTGTGAAAATACAAAACTGGGGGCTAAAAAATCATTTTTGTGAAAAAAAAAAAGATTTTTTATTTTCACGGTTCTGCGTTGTAAACTGTAGTGAAACACTTGGGGGTTCAAAGTTCTCACAACACATCTAGATAAGTTCCTTTTGTGGTCTAGTTTCCGATATGGGGTTACTTGTGGGGGGTTTGTACTGTTTGGGTACATCAGGGGCTCTGCAAATGCAACGTGACGCCTGCAGACCAATCCATTTAAGTCTGCATTCCAAATGGCGCTCCTTCCCTTCCGAGCTCTGTCATGCGCCCAAACAATGGTTCCCCCCCACATATGGGGTATCAGCGTACTCAGGACAAATTGAACAACAACTTTTGGGGTCCAATTTATCCTGATACCCTTGTGAAAATACAAAACTGGGGGCTAAAAAATCATTTTTGTGAAAAAAAAAAATAATTTTTATTTTCACGGCTCTGCGTTATAAACTGTAGTGAAACACTTGGGGGTTCAAAGTTCTCACAACACATCTAGATAAGTTCCTTGGGGGGGTCTAGTTTCCAATATGGGGTCACTTGTGGGGGGTTTGTACTGTTTGGGTGCATCAGGGGCTCTGCAAATGCAACGTGACGCCTGCAGACCAATCCATTTAAGTCTGCATTCCAAATGGCGCTCCTTCCCTTCCGAGCTCTGTCATGCGCCCAAACAGTGGTTCCCCCCCACATATGGGGTATCAGGACAATCTAGATAAGTTCCTTGGGGGGGTCTAGTTTCCAAAATGGTGTCACTTGTGGGGGTTTTTAATGTTTAGGCACATCAGGGGCTCTCCAAACGCAACATGGCATCCCATCTTAATTCCAGTCAATTTTGCATTGAAAAGTAAAATAGCGCTCCTTCCCTTCCGAGCTCTGCTATGCGCCCAAACAGTGGTTTACCCCCACATATGGGGTATCGTCGTACTCAGGACAAATTGCTCAACAACATTTGTGGTCTAATTTCTTCTCTTACCCTTGGGGAAATAAAAAAATGGGGGCGAAAAGATCATTTTTGTGAAAAAATATGATTTTTTATTTTTACGGCTCTGCATTATAAACTTCTGTGAAGCACTTGTTGGGTCAAAGTGCTCAACACACATCTAGATAAGTTCCTTAAGGGGTCTACTTTCCAAAATGGTGTCACTTGTGGGGGGTTTCAATGTTTAGGCACATCAGGGGCTCTCCAAATGCAACATGGCGTCCCATCTCAATTCCAGTCAATTTTGCATTGAAAAGTCAAATGGCGCTCCTTTCCTTCCGAGCTCTGCCATGCGCCCAAACAGTGGTTTACCCCCACATATGGGGTATCAGCGTACTCAGGACAAATTGTACAACAAATTTTGGGGTCTATTTTCTCCTGTTACCCTTGGTAAAATAAAACAAATTGGAGCTGAAATAAATTTTGTGCGAAAAAAAGTTAAATGTTTATTTTTATTTAAACATTCCAAAAATTCTTGTGAAACACCTGAAGGGTTAATAAACTTCTTGAAAGTGGTTTTGAGTACCTTGAGGGGTGCATTTTTTAGAGTGGTGTCACACTTGGGTATTTTCTATCATATAGACCCCTCAAAATGACTTCAAATGAGATGTGGTCCCTAAAAAAAAATGGTGTTGTAAAAATGAGAAATTGCTGGTCAACTTTTAACCCTTATAACTCCGTCACAAAAAAAAATGTTGGTTCCAAAATTGTGCTGATGTAAAGTAGACATGTGGGAAATGTTACTTATTAAGTATTTTGCGTGACATATGTCTGTGATTTAAGGGCATAAAAATTCAAAGTTGGAAAATTGCGAAATTTTCAAAATTTTCGCCAAATATTCGTTTTTTTCACAAATAAACGCAAGTTATATCAAAGAAATTTTACCACTATCATGAAGTACAATATGTCCCGAGAAAACAGTGTCAGAATCGCCAAGATCCGTTGAAGTGTTCCAGAGTTATAACCTCATAAAGGGACAGTGGTCAGAATTGTAAAAATTGGCCCGGTCATTAACGTGCAAACCACCCTTGGGGGTGAAGGGGTTAATACCGTTACGCCTGCAGGTCTCAACGAGCAGTTGAGTTTCAGCTCTTATTTATGAATGATAATCTCTGATTTTTTGTGTTGTATGTATTGTTTTATGTTGCTTCTGTTTATTAATTTTGTATTTTTTATTGTTAGTTTTTCAAGTGATCAAGTAACTAGACCATCGTGATGTGTGAAGCAATATCAAGATTGAGCCAATCATGTGAAACCTATATCCCCAACACTTCAATTATGGACTCTGATGTCTGGAATATGCACCATGCACATCTTTACATTAATTTGTTTCTGATGATTATTACTCATGTTTATGTTATTTATATACTCTATGGTGTCTTATTTAGTATGTAGTTTTTAATATCTTTAATATATTTATTGTATATTCATCATTGTATATCATGTATTTAAATTGCACTCATGCCACTTTATTCATGTTTTGCACTTTTCTATGTAGTGAACGGGGGTATACTTACCCTGTTCTGTTCTCATGTTTGTCCAGTGTGCGCATGTCTTCGGACTACGCGATCCGGGACATCTCAGAAGGCGCCGGGTGATGACGAGTGCGGGTCAGCAACGTCAGGGCGACGGCCCTGCTGACAGGCATTATCGGCACGCCTCGCCGGATGTGATGTAACACCTGGCGCGTACTTCTGGATACATGCGCCGTCATTACGGATACCTGGGGAGTGGGGTATTTATATGTGGCTTTGTTGTACAACACAGTACTGCACCTTGAGAAAGCGAGGCGAAACGCGCGTCGGTGTTGGCGTGGCAAGTGCCCAGACTCTGATACACTATGGGTAAGCAAGGTTAACAGTGCGAATTATGGGCTCCATTGATCAAGCGCACACTTACTATGATCTCTGGTGATACTTTTTTGCCTTTAACTGTGACTTCCCTCTGAAAGTACTATGCACTTTACTGATTACCTTGTAGTTTATTTGAATATCTGAACACTGACAGACATCATTATCTGATCCTAGTCTGTTATAATTTACTTGTATATGATTAATAAACATTATATGATTATATTGGACATTGTACTCCTATTTTTTTGTATTGATATCTACTCGATTGCGCAATTTTCACAACTGCTAGCTAAAGATACGCTATTTATTAAACCAATAGAAAATTATGATTTTTTTATATTGCCTTGCTGATACACTGCAACAGCGGACTAATGAAAATGATTGCCACTGGTAAATTGTGACCTTTGCCCATCTCTACCCGGATTGCACAAGTCGCACAACTGCTAGCTAAAGATACGCTATTTATTAAACCAATAGAAAATTATGATTTTTTTTTATATTGCCTTGCTGATACACTGCAACAGTGGACTAATTAAAATTATTGCCACTGGTAAATTGTGATGGTTGCTTATGTCTACCTGGATTGCGCCAATCGTACAACTAATAGATAAAAATACGCTATTTTTTTAACCAATAGATATTTTTGGGGAGTATTTACATTGCCTTTATGAGACATGCCAACACCAGGGAAATTACTGGTAAATAGTGATGCTCCGTAGCTCAAAAGGTTTTGCGCCAAATCGCAAAACTGCTAGAGAAATATTGGGTATTTAAGCAAAAGATGAGGAATATTATTTAGCAATGAGCTTGTAAAATGGATGTTACTATATGCTGGCACTGAGAAATAATATTTTGCTACACAGGAATATTATGTAGCTCCAAAGAAAATGGTTATATATATGCTGATACTACCTAATATTATTTGCCTCTACAAATAACTGATTTGTATATTTTGGTAGTGGATGAAACCCTCCCTAATTCACCCTAATCTCACAGTCTGTTTCTAAGGCTGGGGTCACACTTTCGAGTTCAATGCGAGAAACTACCATGAGTCACTCGCATGAAGTCCCGGCACTGCCGCCGGCACTCAAGACCGGAGCGTGCGGCTGCATAGAAATATATACAGCTGCACACTCCAGTTCCGAGTGCCGGCGGCAGTTGCGGGACTTGATGCGTGAGACTCACGTGAGTTTCTCGCATTGAACTTGCAAGTGTGACCCTAGCCAGGTACTATCTATAAAACAGTGTGGAAAACAGCAGAAATCTGCAGCATGTACTTGCAATGATGAGAACACCCAGGTGCCTGCCTTTTACTCTCCCTCCTATTAAATCTCTCCCTATGCTATCTCCACCTACCAAACAACTAATCTTCTCAATCTTCAGCTCTTAAAAGAGCTTTTTGGAATGAATAACTCTCCCTATAAGCTCCTATTTCTCTCCCTATGCTCACCCCACTCTCTCCCTATGCTGTTTCCGGCTGCAATGTGGAACACTAAATGTGCGCACATCAAAGATGGCTCCGGCATTACTGTGCCAGCCCAGCATGTTCATTGGCTGCAAATAAAGCGCCAAACATGCTGGGCGGGTCACTTGAATATACCGAGGCGAGTAAAGAATAGCCAGAATACTGTATTATTCGTTCGAGTAATGAATAGTCCCGAATGTATTCACTCATCACTACTGTGTACAGTTACATAAGGCTTTTGATTAAAAAAATTGGAAAACAATCAGTAATTAATCATATTAATTTACCGAGTTATTCAATTGTTATATTTTACGGTATAGTATATATGTAACTGTTTGCACCCTTCTCATTTTTTACACAATGATGTTTTAGGTTCTTGAAAATAATTTTAGAAGGGGGTTGGCAGTCATCTGGCTGTTTTCTTGCATATAAAGTAAATCATAACATTATCACGATGGGTAGACAGTAGTGATGACGAGTGTACTCGTTGCTTGGGTTTTCTGGAGCACGCTCGGGTGACCTCCGAGTATTTATGACTGCTCGGAGATTTAGTTTTCATCATGGCAGCTGAATGATTTACAGCTACTAGCCAGGCTGAGTACATGTGGGGTTGCCTGGTTGCTAGGAAATCCCCACATGTAATCAAGCTGGCTACTAGCTGTAAATCATTCAGCTGCCGCGATGAAAACTAAATCTCCGAGCAGTTATAAATACTCGGAAGTCACCTGAGCGTGCTCGAGAAAACCCAAGCAACGAGTACACTCCCTCATCACTAGTAGACAGTTATAATGTCTACCATATAGTTCATGAGATCATTAACCCGATAAGAACCATATAATATAAATTTACATCCTGTGGTCACAGCAGTTGTATGAAGCAGGTCAAAGAAGCCTGCAGTGTTAAACAGTCAGCGTTTATTTAGCATCTAAAACAGCAGTGATTGGATCTTGCTCCAATCGCTGCTGCTTAATAATTGAAATGCATTGGAAGATTACATCCTATCGCACAAAAACAGCTTCATTTTGGTAGTGGCATTCCCCACTAAAAATGCAATAAAAACAGACCAAAACATTGTATGTATTCTACAATAGTATTAATAAAAAGTTCTTACACTGCTACAGTGATAGAAAAATACAACAAAAGTTGAGGGTCTCACAAAATGGTAACCACATTTTAACCATTAAAATATAAAAAAACCTTTATAAGTTTGTAAGTTTGGTATCGCCATACTCATACTGACCTGAAAATCATAAATTTTAATATAGTTTTTACAGCACTATGAACAATAAAAACAAAAGATAAAATATAATGTGGAATTGCATTTTCTTTCACAATTTAGCCCATTTGGAGTTTTTTCCCGTTTTTCAGTACTTTGCATGGTAAAGTGCATGGAATAATTAACAGCTACAACTTAGACGACAAAAAACAAGTCGTCTTATGACTATGCTGAAGGACAATCATAACAGTTATGGCTCTTGGAAGAGGGGGAGGAAAAAATAAAAATGGAAAATTTCCCCTTTCATGAAAGGGTTAAAGTGAAGTTCTATATTTATTTTCCTTAATTGGACAATGGCTTGTATCCCGAGAGCCTGAAATTCCTTATGATTAGGGTTGAGCGACTTTCATTTTTTTAAGATCGAGTAGGGTTTTGGGAAACCCGATTTTGTCCAGAGTCGAGTCGAGTGCAGTCGGCCGATTATCGCTAAAAGTCGGGGATCGACCGAAACACGAAACCCAATGCAAGTCAATGGGGAAGCATAGTCGGCAGTGAGTGGAGGCCAGGAAAACACCTACAGTGCCCATTTTAATGCCAAAAACATCCATTCTTGTTTCTGAAGCTTGCCAATCTTAATTAACTGTATAATAATAGTTGGGCATAGGGAATTGGGGGAAAGTTGTGGGGGGAGTAGGGCTGGCTCAAGTTTTTCGTGGGCCCAGGAAATGCGGACTACGTCACGGCGGTGTTGCAGGGAAAGGTAAGTATTTAAAAGTTGCAAGTGCTGTGATCCTGAGCAAGCAGGGGGGGGGCCCACTCGTTCGCATTGCCACTGGCACAGGGCCCCTCAAAGTACGGCGGTGTGTTTGCATGGCGGGGGCGCCTCCCACCAGCAGCGACACTTTTGCGTACTCTGAGGGGCCCTGTGCCAGTGACGTCGCCAACGAGTATGCCCCCCCACCTGATGAAGGAACCTGCACTTTCATCTGCACCTTCCTCTTTGTCCCTGTGTAAGGTGGTATAACATGCGGGAAGGGGAACCTTACTTTCAGCAGGGACAGATTCTGGCTGTGTAGAGTACAAGGGGAATGTAGTGGTCTAGGTCAATGTACCAGCAGACTCATTTAGCAGTGGCTGGGCAATGGGCAGGATGAGGAGGAAACAGATATAGGGCCAAAGAATAAAGTAGGCTACATGCAGTTCAAAATTGGTAACAGGACTAAACAGGCGGCATTGCTTTGTTCAGTGGAGTAGCAAACCCAAGAGCAGCAGACACTGTTTCAAGGGCCTAACCACACTAGTAGGCCAAATGCAGTTTAATATCTGATAGTATAGGGCGAAAGCCAGAATGTGGAAGCTCAGCTTTGTTCAGTTGAGGACAACACCAGGGAGGGGCAGACACCTTTAGTAGGCCGGAAAAGCCTATTGCATTTTTTAAAATGGTAATTTGGAGCAGAAGGTTGAAGCTCAGCTTTATTTAGTTGAGGGCAACACCAGGCAGGGGCACACAGACAGACACCTTTAGTAGGCCGGAAAAGCCTATTGCATTTTTCAAAATGGTAATTTGGAGCAGAAGGTTGAAGCTCAGCTTTATTTAGTTGAGGGCAACACCAGGGAGGGGCAGAAGCCGTTAGTAGGCCCTAACCACCATTTTTTTTTTAAAACCACTTAATGAGAGCCGGAAGGTTGAAGCTCAGCTTTATTTAGTTGAGGACAACACCAGGGAGGGGCAGAAGCCGTTAGTAGGCCCTAACCACCATTTTTTTTTTTTAAAACCACTTAATGAGAGCCGGAAGGTTGAAGCTCAGCTTTATTTAGTTGAGGACAACACCAGGGAGGGGCAGAAGCCGTTAGTAGGCCCTAACCACCATTTTTTTTTTTAAAACCACATAATGAGAGCCGGAAGGTTGAAGCTCAGCTTTATTTAGTTGAGGACAACACCAGGGAGGGGCAGAAGCCGTTAGTAGGCCCTAACCACCATTTTTTTTTTTAAAACCACATAATGAGAGCCGGAAGGTTGAAGCTCAGCTTTATTTAGTTGAGGACAACACCAGGGAGGGGCACACAGACAGACACCTTTTGTAGGCCTGAAAAGCCTATTGCATTTTTCAAAATGGTAATTTGGAGCAGAAGGTTGAAGCTCAGCTTTATTTAGTTGAGGGCAACACCAGGGAGGGGCAGAAGCCGTTAGTAGGCCCTAACCACCATTTTTTTTTTTAAAACCACATAATGAGAGCCGGAAGGTTGAAGCTCAGCTTTATTTAGTTGAGGACAACACCAGGGAGGGGCACACAGACAGACACCTTTTGTAGGCCTGAAAAGCCTATTGCATTTTTCAAAATGGTAATTTGGAGCAGAAGGTTGAAGCTCAGCTTTATTTAGTTGAGGGCAACACCAGGGAGGGGCAGAAGCCGTTAGTAGGCCCTAACCACCATTTTTTTTTTTAAAACCACATAATGAGAGCCGGAAGGTTGAAGCTCAGCTTTATTTAGTTGAGGACAACACCAGGGAGGGGCACACAGACAGACACCTTTTGTAGGCCTGAAAAGCCTATTGCATTTTTCAAAATGGTAATTTGGAGCAGAAGGTTGAAGCTCAGCTTTATTTAGTTGAGGGCAACACCAGGGAGGGGCAGAAGCCGTTAGTAGGCCCTAACCACCATTTTTTTTTTTAAAACCACATAATGAGAGCCGGAAGGTTGAAGCTCAGCTTTATTTAGTTGAGGACAACACCAGGGAGGGGCAGAAGCCGTTAGTAGGCCCTAACCACCATTTTTTTTTTTAAAACCACATAATGAGAGCCGGAAGGTTGAAGCTCAGCTTTATTTAGTTGAGGACAACACCAGGGAGGGGCACACAGACAGACACCTTTAGTAGGCCTGAAAAGCCTATTGCATTTTTCAAAATGGTAATTTGGAGCAGAAGGTTGAAGCTCAGCTTTATTTAGTTGAGGGCAACACCAGGGAGGGGCAGAAGCCGTTAGTAGGCCCTAACCACCATTTTTTTTTTTAAAACCACATAATGAGAGCCGGAAGGTTGAAGCTCAGCTTTATTTAGTTGAGGACAACACCAGGGAGGGGCACACAGACAGACACCTTTTGTAGGCCTGAAAAGCCTATTGCATTTTTCAAAATGGTAATTTGGAGCAGAAGGTTGAAGCTCAGCTTTATTTAGTTGAGGGCAACACCAGGGAGGGGCAGAAGCCGTTAGTAGGCCCTAACCACCATTTTTTTTTTTAAAACCACATAATGAGAGCCGGAAGGTTGAAGCTCAGCTTTATTTAGTTGAGGACAACACCAGGGAGGGGCAGAAGCCGTTAGTAGGCCCTAACCACCATTTTTTTTTTTAAAACCACATAATGAGAGCCGGAAGGTTGAAGCTCAGCTTTATTTAGTTGAGGACAACACCAGGGAGGGGCACACAGACAGACACCTTTAGTAGGCCTGAAAAGCCTATTGCATTTTTCAAAATGGTAATTTGGAGCAGAAGGTTGAAGCTCAGCTTTATTTAGTTGAGGGCAACACCAGGGAGGGGCAGAAGCCGTTAGTAGGCCCTAACCACCATTTTTTTTTTTAAAACCACATAATGAGAGCCGGAAGGTTGAAGCTCAGCTTTATTTAGTTGAGGACAACACCAGGGAGGGGCACACAGACAGACACCTTTAGTAGGCCGGAAAAGCCTATTGCATTTTTCAAAATGGTAATTTGGAGCAGAAGGTTGAAGCTCAGCTTTATTTAGTTGAGGGCAACACCAGGGAGGGGCAGAAGCCGTTAGTAGGCCCTAACCACCATTTTTTTTTTTAAAACCACATAATGAGAGCCGGAAGGTTGAAGCTCAGCTTTATTTAGTTGAGGACAACACCAGGGAGGGGCACACAGACAGACACCTTTTGTAGGCCTGAAAAGCCTATTGCATTTTTCAAAATGGTAATTTGGAGCAGAAGGTTGAAGCTCAGCTTTATTTAGTTGAGGGCAACACCAGGGAGGGGCAGAAGCCGTTAGTAGGCCCTAACCACCATTTTTTTTTTTAAAACCACATAATGAGAGCCGGAAGGTTGAAGCTCAGCTTTATTTAGTTGAGGACAACACCAGGGAGGGGCAGAAGCCGTTAGTAGGCCCTAACCACCATTTTTTTTTTTAAAACCACATAATGAGAGCCGGAAGGTTGAAGCTCAGCTTTATTTAGTTGAGGACAACACCAGGGAGGGGCACACAGACAGACACCTTTAGTAGGCCTGAAAAGCCTATTGCATTTTTCAAAATGGTAATTTGGAGCAGAAGGTTGAAGCTCAGCTTTATTTAGTTGAGGGCAACACCAGGGAGGGGCAGAAGCCGTTAGTAGGCCCTAACCACCATTTTTTTTTTTAAAACCACATAATGAGAGCCGGAAGGTTGAAGCTCAGCTTTATTTAGTTGAGGACAACACCAGGGAGGGGCACACAGACAGACACCTTTAGTAGGCCTGAAAAGCCTATTGCATTTTTCAAAATGGTAATTTGGAGCAGAAGGTTGAAGCTCAGCTTTATTTAGTTGAGGGCAACACCAGGGAGGGGCAGAAGCCGTTAGTAGGCCCTAACCACCATTTTTTTTTTTAAAACCACATAATGAGAGCCGGAAGGTTGAAGCTCAGCTTTATTTAGTTGAGGACAACACCAGGGAGGGGCACACAGACAGACACCTTTAGTAGGCCTGAAAAGCCTATTGCATTTTTCAAAATGGTAATTTGGAGCAGAAGGTTGAAGCTCAGCTTTATTTAGTTGAGGGCAACACCAGGGAGGGGCAGAAGCCGTTAGTAGGCCCTAACCACCATTTTTTTTTTTAAAACCACTTAATGAGAGCCGGAAGGTTGAAGCTCAGCTTTATTTAGTTGAGGACAACACCAGGCAGGGGCACACAGACAGACACCTTTAGTAGGCCTGAAAAGCCTATTGCATTTTTCAAAATGGTAATTTGGAGCAGAAGGTTGAAGCTCAGCTTTATTTAGTTGAGGGCAACACCAGGGAGGGGCAGAAGCCGTTAGTAGGCCCTAACCACCATTTTTTTTTTTAAAACCACATAATGAGAGCCGGAAGGTTGAAGCTCAGCTTTATTTAGTTGAGGACAACACCAGGGAGGGGCACACAGACAGACACCTTTAGTAGGCCTGAAAAGCCTATTGCATTTTTCAAAATGGTAATTTGGAGCAGAAGGTTGAAGCTCAGCTTTATTTAGTTGAGGGCAACACCAGGGAGGGGCAGAAGCCGTTAGTAGGCCCTAACCACCATTTTTTTTTTTAAAACCACATAATGAGAGCCGGAAGGTTGAAGCTCAGCTTTATTTAGTTGAGGACAACACCAGGGAGGGGCACACAGACAGACACCTTTAGTAGGCCTGAAAAGCCTATTGCATTTTTCAAAATGGTAATTTGGAGCAGAAGGTTGAAGCTCACCTTTATTTAGTTGAGGGCAACACCAGGGAGGGGCAGAAGCCGTTAGTAGGCCCTAACCACCATTTTTTTTTTTAAAACCACATAATGAGAGCCGGAAGGTTGAAGCTCAGCTTTATTTAGTTGAGGACAACACCAGGGAGGGGCAGAAGCCGTTAGTAGGCCCTAACCACCATTTTTTTTTTTAAAACCACATAATGAGAGCCGGAAGGTTGAAGCTCAGCTTTATTTAGTTGAGGACAACACCAGGGAGGGGCACACAGACAGACACCTTTAGTAGGCCTGAAAAGCCTATTGCATTTTTCAAAATGGTAATTTGGAGCAGAAGGTTGAAGCTCAGCTTTATTTAGTTGAGGGCAACACCAGGGAGGGGCAGAAGCCGTTAGTAGGCCCTAACCACCATTTTTTTTTTTAAAACCACATAATGAGAGCCGGAAGGTTGAAGCTCAGCTTTATTTAGTTGAGGACAACACCAGGGAGGGGCACACAGACAGACACCTTTAGTAGGCCGGAAAAGCCTATTGCATTTTTCAAAATGGTAATTTGGAGCAGAAGGTTGAAGCTCAGCTTTATTTAGTTGAGGGCAACACCAGGGAGGGGCAGAAGCCGTTAGTAGGCCCTAACCACCATTTTTTTTTTTTAAAACCACTTAATGAGAGCCGGAAGGTTGAAGCTCAGCTTTATTTAGTTGAGGACAACACCAGGCAGGGGCACACAGACAGACACCTTTAGTAGGCCTGAAAAGCCTATTGCATTTTTCAAAATGGTAATTTGGAGCAGAAGGTTGAAGCTCAGCTTTATTTAGTTGAGGGCAACACCAGGGAGGGGCAGAAGCCGTTAGTAGGCCCTAACCACCATTTTTTTTTTTTAAAACCACTTAATGAGAGCCGGAAGGTTGAAGCTCAGCTTTATTTAGTTGAGGACAACACCAGGCAGGGGCACACAGACAGACACCTTTAGTAGGCCTGAAAAGCCTATTGCATTTTTCAAAATGGTAATTTGGAGCAGAAGGTTGAAGCTCAGCTTTATTTAGTTGAGGGCAACACCAGGGAGGGGCAGAAGCCGTTAGTAGGCCCTAACCAAAGTTGAAGGCCAAATGCAGTTTAATTTCTGATACTATAGGCCGAAAGCCAGAAGGTGGAAGTTCCGATTTAGACAGTGGAGGACAATTTGAATTAGGGACTGCAGACAGACTTAGTAGGCTGTCCCCTGTGGACCATGCATCCACCACATTAACCCATTGCGCCGTAATGGACACGTAATCTTCCGTGGCCATGCCTACAGGTCCATGCGTCTGTTGTCAGGTGCACCTTTGTACTCACAGATTGCCAGAGTGCATGGACAATGCGGTCTTCTACATGCTGGTGGAGGGTTGGGATGGCTTTTCTCGCAAAAGAAGTGTCGACTGGTTAGCTTGTAGCGTGGTACAGCGTAGTCCATCATGGCCTTATTAATAGTAAATAAAATATATAACTAGGCTCTATGAACTTTTAAATAGGTTCCAGGGGTACACGGGCAGCATTGGTGTGGTCAGTGGAGGAGTATTGCAAGTAGGGGCTGCAGACAGGCTATCAAAGGCCTAAAATAACAAACAGTAGGCAGTCATGGCAGTTTTACATCGGTTACATGGATACACAGGCAGGCACTCCAGGCAGCATTGTGGTCAGTGGAGGAGTATTGCAAGTAGGGGCCGCAGACAGGCTATCAAAGGCCTAAAATAACAAACAATAGGCTCATGGCAGTTTTACAGCGGTTACATGGATACACGGGCAGGCAGCTTGGTGGTCAGTGGAGGAGTATTTAAAGTAGGGACCGCAGACAGGCTATCAAAGGCCTAAAATAACAAACAATAGGCTCATGGCAGTTTTACAGCGGTTACATGGATACACGGGCAGGCAGCTTGGTGGTCAGTGGAGGAGTATTTAAAGTAGGGACCGCAGACAGGCTTCAAAGGCCTAACATAAGAAAATGGGCTGGCTGTAGGCACTTTATAATTGGTTCCAGGGGTACACGGGCAGCAGTGGTCTGGTCAGTGGAGGAGTATTTAAAGTAGGGACCGCAGACAGGCTTCAAAGGCCTAACATAAGAAAATGGGCTGGCTGTAGGCACTTTATAATTGGTTCCAGGGGTACACGGGCAGCAGTGGTCTGGTCAGTGGAGGAGTATTTAAAGTAGGGACCGCAGACAGGCTATCAAAGGCCTAACATAACAAACAATAGGCTCATGGCAGTTTCACAGCGGTTACATGGATACACGGGCAGGCAGCTTGGTGGTGGTGAGTGGAGGAGTATTTAAAGTAGGGACCGCAGACAGGCTTCAAAGGCCTAACATAAGAAAATGGGCTGGCTGTAGGCACTTTATAATTGGTTCCAGGGGTACACGGGCAGCAGTGGTCTGGTCAGTGGAGGAGTATTTAAAGTAGGGACCGCAGACAGGCTTCAAAGGCCTAACATAAGAAAATGGGCTGGCTGTAGGCACTTTATAATTGGTTCCAGGGGTACACGGGCAGCAGTGGTCTGGTCAGTGGAGGAGTATTTAAAGTAGGGACCGCAGACAGGCTATCAAAGGCCTAACATAACAAACAATAGGCTCATGGCAGTTTCACAGCGGTTACATGGATACACGGGCAGGCAGCTTGGTGGTCAGTGGAGGAGTATTTAAAGTAGGGACCGCAGACAGGCTATCAAAGGCCTAAAATAACAAACAATAGGCTCATGGCAGTTTTACAGCGGTTACATGGATACACGGGCAGGCAGCTTGGTGGTCAGTGGAGGAGTATTGCAAGTAGGGGCCGCAGACAGGCTATCAAAGGCCTAAAATAACAAACAATAGGCTCATGGCAGTTTTACAGCGGTTACATGGATACACGGGCAGGCAGCTTGGTGGTCAGTGGAGGAGTATTTAAAGTAGGGACCGCAGACAGGCTATCAAAGGCCTAAAATAACAAACAATAGGCTCATGGCAGTTTTACAGCGGTTACATGGATACACGGGCAGGCAGCTTGGTGGTCAGTGGAGGAGTATTTAAAGTAGGGACCGCAGACAGGCTTCAAAGGCCTAACATAAGAAAATGGGCTGGCTGTAGGCACTTTATAATTGGTTCCAGGGGTACACGGGCAGCAGTGGTCTGGTCAGTGGAGGAGTATTTAAAGTAGGGACCGCAGACAGGCTATCAAAGGCCTAACATAACAAACAATAGGCTCATGGCAGTTTCACAGCGGTTACATGGATACACGGGCAGGCAGCTTGGTGGTGGTGAGTGGAGGAGTATTTAAAGTAGGGACCGCAGACAGGCTTCAAAGGCCTAACATAAGAAAATGGGCTGGCTGTAGGCACTTTATAATTGGTTCCAGGGGTACACGGGCAGCAGTGGTCTGGTCAGTGGAGGAGTATTTAAAGTAGGGACCGCAGACAGGCTTCAAAGGCCTAACATAAGAAAATGGGCTGGCTGTAGGCACTTTATAATTGGTTCCAGGGGTACACGGGCAGCAGTGGTCTGGTCAGTGGAGGAGTATTTAAAGTAGGGACCGCAGACAGGCTATCAAAGGCCTAACATAACAAACAATAGGCTCATGGCAGTTTCACAGCGGTTACATGGATACATGGGCAGGCAGCTTGGTGGTCAGTGGAGGAGTATTTAAAGTAGGGACCGCAGACAGGCTATCAAAGGCCTAAAATAACAAACAATAGGCTCATGGCAGTTTTACAGCGGTTACATGGATACACGGGCAGGCAGCTTGGTGGTCAGTGGAGGAGTATTGCAAGTAGGGGCCGCAGACAGGCTATCAAAGGCCTAAAATAACAAACAATAGGCTCATGGCAGTTTTACAGCGGTTACATGGATACACAGGCAGCTTGGTGGTGAGTGGAGGAGTAGTGCAAGGAGTGTCTGTCCCAGTACTCCCAAAATATAAATAGATGTTAATGTCTCGCAAAACAACCAAAACAAAAAAAAAAGGTGGCATACTTAGGTACAGGGGTGGGCTCATCTACTGAGTTTCTGACATAGTAATTTGGCAGTAACTATTTAATGGTGCCAATATAGGACACAGACACAGACTACTTTAAGTTGCATCATAGATGTCTACAAATTTGTATTGTCAGTGCCAGACATTGAATGATGTCAGCGAATAGACTAAAGATTGGTGGAGCTGTGCGACATAATTTTGCACGTGGTAGAGCACATTTTGAGCTGGGGTAGGGGGGAACTCTCTTGAGGCCGGCGGGACCGCCCCAGGGCCCCTCATGTTACAACGGTGTGTCTGACGTTGGGTGCGCACCACCACCGCCAGAGACACTACATTGTACTATGAGGGACCCAGTAGCAATGCCGTCAACCAAAAGCGAGCACACCCACCTCTTCAGACAAACAGCAGTCTCACGGGTGCTTGCGCCAAGTCGCGATACCACGGCCCCGTGTGGGGAGTTTTGCCATTTAGGGAGGTGTAAACATGTCGTATGCTGTACAATCAGCTGCAGCAAATTAGACATTAGAAAAGTAATTCACAGGCAAGAGCTTTTCATAGGAAAGCTAGGTGTCGGCCGGGCAAGGTGGGGCAAAAGATTTCGAAATCCAGTTGTGGTTCATTTTAATGAATGTTAGATCGTCAACATTTTGGGTAGCCAGACGAGTCCTTTTTTCGGTTAATATTGAACCTGCAGCACTGAATACTCTTTCTGATAGGACACTTGCTGCCGGGCAAGCAAGCTCCTGCAATGCATATTCTGCCAATTCTGGCCAGGTGTCTAATTTGGAGGCCCAGTAATCAAATGGGAATGACGGTTGAGGGAGAACATCGATAAGGGATGAAAAATAGTTAGTAACCATACTGGACAAATGTTGTCTCCTGTCACTTTCAATTGATGCAGCAGTACCTGTCCTGTCTGCGGTCATAGCAAAATCACTCCACAACCTGGTCAGAAAACCCCTCTGTCCAACGCCACTTCTGATGTGTGCACCCCTAACACTCCTAGTCTGCTGCCCCCTGGAGCTCGTGTGAGAACGATCACGTGCGCTGTGTGCTGGGAATGCCTGAAGCAAACGGTCAACAAGAGTTGATTGTTTGGTTGCTAATATTAGTTCCAAGTTCTCATGTGGCATAATATTTTGCAATTTGCCTTTATAGCGTGGATCAAGGAGGCAGGCCAACCAGTAATCGTCATCGTTCATCATTTTCGTAATGCGTGTGTCCCTTTTTAGGATACGTAAGGCATAATCCGCCATGTGGGCCAAAGTTCCAGTTGTCAAATCTCCGGTTGTGATTGGTTGAGGGGCAGTTGCAGGCAAATCTACGTCACTTGTGTCCCTCAAAAAACCAGAACCCGGCCGTGACACGCAACCAAATTCCTGTGCCCCCGGGAAAGGTTCGGCATTAAAAATATACTCATCCCCATCATCCTCCTCGTCCTCCACCTCCTCTTCGCCCGCTACCTCGTCCTGTACACTGCCCTGACCAGACAATGGCTGACTGTCATCAAGGCTTTCCTCTTCCTCTGGTGCAGACGCCTGCTCCTTTATGTGCGTCAAACTTTGCATCAGCAGACGCATTAGGGGGATGCTCATGCTTATTACGGCGTTGTCTGCACTAACCAGCCGTGTGCATTCCTCAAAGCACTGAAGGACTTGACACATGTCTTGTATCTTAGACCACTGCACACCTGACAACTCCATGTCTGCCATCCTACTGCCTGCCCGTGTGTCCTCCCACAAATAAATAACAGCACGCCTCTGTTCGCACAGTCTCTGAAGCATGTGCAGTGTTGAGTTCCACCTTGTTGCAACGTCTATGATTAGGCGATGCTGGGGAAGGTTCAAAGACCGCTGATAGGTCTGCATACGGCTGGCGTGTACAGGCGAACGTCGGATATGTGAGCAAAGTGCACGCACTTTGAGGAGCAGGTCGGAGAACCCAGGATAAGTTTTCAATAAGCACTGCACCACCAGGTTTAAGGTGTGAGCCAGGCAAGGAATGTGTTTCAGTTGGGAAAGGGAGATGGCAGCCATGAAATTCCTTCCGTTATCACTCACTACCTTGCCTGCCTCAAGATCTACTGTGCCCAGCCACGACTGCGTTTCTTGTTGCAAGAACTCGGACAGAACTTCCGCGGTGTGTCTATTGTCGCCCAAGCACTTCATAGCCAATACAGCCTGCTGACGCTTGGCAGTAGCTGGCCCATAATGGGACAACTGGTGTGCAACAGTGTCATCTGCCGATGGAGTGGTTGGCAGACTGCGTTCTGTGGAAGAGCTGTAGCTTCTGCAGGAGGACGAGGAGGAGGAGGAGGAGGGGGTGCGAACGCCTACAGCCAACTGTTTCCTAGACCGTGGGCTAGGCACAACTGTCCCTAAATTGATGTCGCCTGTGGACCCTGCATCAACCACATTCACCCAGTGTGCCGTGATGGACACATAACGTCCCTGGCCATGCCTACTGGTCCATGCATCTGTAGTCAGGTGCACCTTTGTACTCACAGATTGCCTGAGTGCATGGACGATGCGCTGTTTAACATGCTGGTGCAGGGCTGGGATGGCTTTTCTGGAAAAAAAGTGTCGACTGGGTAGCTCGTATCGTGGTTCAGCGTACTCCATCAGGGCTTTGAAAGCTTCGCTTTCAACTAACCGGTAGGGCATCATCTCTAACGAGATTAGTCTAGCTATGTGGGCGTTAAAACCCTGTGTACGCGGATGCGAGGATAAGTACTTCCTTTTTCTAACCAGAGTCTCATGTAGGGTGAGCTGGACTGGAGAGCTGGAGATCGTGGAACTTTCGGGTGTGCCGGTGTACATGGCAGACTGAGAGACGGTTGGAGACGGTATTGTTTCCGCCGGTGCCCTAGATGCAATATTTCCTCCTACAAAACTGGTGATTCCCTGACCCTGACTGCTTTTGGCTGGCAAAGAAACCTGCACAGATACTGCCGGTGGTGCGGAAAATGGTGGCCTTACAGTGACGGAAGGGATGTTGCGTTGCTGACTAGCTTCATTGGCCGAGGGTGCTACAACCTTGAGGGACGTTTGGTAGTTAGTCCAGGCTTGAAAATGCATGGTGGTTAAGTGTCTATGCATGCAACTAGTATTTAGACTTTTCAGATTCTGACCTCTGCTTAAGCTAGTTGAACATTTTTGACAGATGACTTTGCGCTGATCAGTTGGATGTTGTTTAAAAAAATGCCAGACTGCACTCTTCCTAGACTCGGATCCCTTTTCAGGGATTGCAGACTGAGCTTTAACCGGATGGCAACGCTGTGCTCCAACAGGTTTTGGCTTTGACACGCGTTTTGGTCCAGATACGGGCCCGGCAGATGGAACCTGTTGCGATGTTGATGCCTGCTGCGGCCCCTCCTCCACCTCCGCTTCTGAACTACTGCCGCCTGCACCCTGTTCCCCCAATGGCTGCCAATCGGGGTCAATAACTGGGTCATCTATTACCTCCTCTTCGAGCTCGTGTGCAACTTCGTCTGTGTCACTGTGTCGGTCGGTGGTATAGCGTTCGTGGCGGGGCAACATAGTCTCATCAGGGTCTGATTGTGGATCTGTACCCTGAGAGGGCAATGTGGTGGTCTGAGTCAAAGGAGCAGCATAGTACTCTGGCTGTGGCTGTGCATCAGTGCACTCCATGTCAGAATATACTTGTAATGGGCATGGCCTGTTAAATGTTTCACTTTCTAAGCCAGGGACGGTATGTGTAAAGAGCTCCATGGAGTGACCCGTTGTGTCGCCTGCTGCATCCTTCTCTCTTGTTGTAGTTTTTGCTGAGGAGGACAAGGAAGCGACTTGTCCCTGACCGTGAACATCCACAAGCGACGCGCTGCTTTTACATTTACCAGTTTCGGAAGAGGAGGCAAAAGAGCTAGAGGCTGAGTCTGCAATGTAAGCCAAAACTTGCTGTTGCTGCTCCGCCTTTAAAAGCGGTTTTCCTACTCCCAGAAAAGAGAGCGTTCGAGGCCTTGTGTAGCCTGACGACGAAACTGGCTCCACAGCTCCAGACTTAGGTGGAATATTTTTATCCCCACGACCACCTGATGCTCCACTACCACTACCATCATTACCAGCTGACAATGAACGCCCACGACGACCTCTTGCACCAGACTTCCTCATTGTTTTAAAATCTTAACCAAAGTAACTTTATTTGTTGCTGTCAAACAACTTACACGGTGAGCTATAACTTCAGTATGATTTCAATATCCCTTAACAGGTTGGTGAGACCACAAGGAAAATCAGGCACAATGTTACACACTCTGTTTTCTGTGGCACAAAATCACAGAGATGACACACACGCAGGACTGTCACTCAAGCACTAATGTCAATATTAATCTCCCACCTAATTTATTTTTTTTTTTTTCTCAGGGAGACTTTAGAAACCAAATAATATTAAAAAAAAAAAAAAAAAAAGGCTTTCTATGGCCCACAATTAGAGAGAGAGAGGTGGCACAACCAGGAGTCAAGACTGGCGCACAAGCTGAAAGGGCAATATTACTCTCCCACTGTTTTTTATGTTTTTTTTGTTTTTTTCAGGGAGACTTTAGAAACCAAATAATATTAAAAAAACCAAAAAAAAAAAAGGCTTTCTATGGCCCACTGAATGAGAGGGAGAGAGGTGGCACACCCAGGAGTCAAGACTGGCACACAAGCTGAAAGGGCAATATTACTCTCCCACTGTTTTTTTAGGTTTTTTTTTTTTTTTCAGGGAGACTTTAGAAACCAAATAATATTAAAAAAAAAAAAAAAAAATAGGCTTGCTATAGCCCACTGAATGAGAGATAGCACACACAGCAGTGGCACACAAGCCCTGACTGAGGCCAATATTTTTCTCCCACTGATTGATGTAGTGTTTTTGTGTTGAGGTAGAATTTAGAACACAAATCACGGAAAAAATAAATAGGCTTTCTATGGCCCACTGAATGAAAGGGAGAGAGGTGGCACACCCAGGAGTCAAGACTGGCACACAAGCTGAAAGGGCAATATTACTCTCCCACTGTTTTTTTATGTATTTTTTGTTTTTTCAGGGAGACTTTAGAAACCCAATAATATTTAAAAAAATAAATAAATAGGCTTTCTATGGCCCACTGAATGAGAGGGAGAGAGGTGGCACACCCAGGAGTCAAGACTGGCACACAAGCTGAAAGGGCAATATTATTCTCCCACTGTTTTTTTAGGTTTTTTTTTTTTTTTCAGGGAGAATTAGAAACCAAATAATATAAAAAAAAAAAATTAAATAGGCTTTCTATGGCCCACTGAATGAGAGGGAGAGAGGTGGCACACCCAGGAGTCAAGACTGGCACACAAGCTGAAAGGGCAATATTACTCTCCCACTGTTTTTTTAGGTTTTTTTTTTTTTTTCAGGGAGACTTTAGAAACCAAATAATATAAAAAAAAAAAAAAAAAAATAGGCTTGCTATAGCCCACTGAATGAGAGATAGCACACACAGCAGTGGCACACAAGCCCTGACTGAGGCCAATATTTTTCTCCCACTGATTGATGTAGTGTTTTTGTGTTGAGGTAGAATTTAGAACACAAATCACGGAAAAAATAAATAGGCTTTCTATGGCCCACTGAATGAAAGGGAGAGAGGTGGCACACCCAGGAGTCAAGACTGGCACACAAGCTGAAAGGGCAATATTACTCTCCCACTGTTTTTTTATGTATTTTTTGTTTTTTCAGGGAGACTTTAGAAACCCAATAATATTTTAAAAAAAAAATAAATAGGCTTTCTATGGCCCACTGAATGAGAGGGAGAGAGGTGGCACACCCAGGAGTCAAGACTGGCACACAAGCTGAAAGGGCAATATTATTCTCCCACTGTTTTTTTAGGTTTTTTTTTTTTTTTCAGGGAGAATTAGAAACCAAATAATATTAAAAAAAATAAATAAATAGGCTTTCTATGGCCCACTGAATGAGAGGGAGAGAGGTGGCACACCCAGGAGTCAAGACTGGCACACAAGCTGAAAGGGCAATATTACTCTCCCACTGTTTTTTTAGGTTTTTTTTTTTTTTTCAGGGAGACTTTAGAAACCAAATAATATTAAAAAAAAAAAAAAAAAAAAAAAAATAGGCTTGCTATAGCCCACTGAATGAGAGATAGCACACACAGCAGTGGCACACAAGCCCTGACTGAGGCCAATATTTTTCTCCCACTGATTGATGTAGTGTTTTTGTGTTGAGGTAGAATTTAGAACACAAATCACGGAAAAAATAAATAGGCTTTCTATGGCCCACTGAATGAAAGGGAGAGAGGTGGCACACCCAGGAGTCAAGACTGGCACACAAGCTGAAAGGGCAATATTACTCTCCCACTGTTTTTTTATGTATTTTTTGTTTTTTCAGGGAGACTTTAGAAACCCAATAATATTTAAAAAAAAAAATAAATAGGCTTTCTATGGCCCACTGAATGAGAGGGAGAGAGGTGGCACACCCAGGAGTCAAGACTGGCACACAAGCTGAAAGGGCAATATTATTCTCCCACTGTTTTTTTAGGTTTTTTTTTTTTTTTCAGGGAGAATTAGAAACCAAATAATATTAAAAAAAATAAAAAATAAATAGGCTTTCTATGGCCCACTGAATGAGAGGGAGAGAGGTGGCACACCCAGGAGTCAAGACTGGCACACAAGCTGAAAGGGCAATATTACTCTCCCACTGTTTTTTTAGGTTTTTTTTTTTTTTTCAGGGAGACTTTAGAAACCAAATAATATTAAAAAAAAAAAAAAAAAAAAAAATAGGCTTGCTATAGCCCACTGAATGAGAGATAGCACACACAGCAGTGGCACACAAGCCCTGACTGAGGCCAATATTTTTCTCCCACTGATTGATGTAGTGTTTTTGTGTTGAGGTAGAATTTAGAACACAAATCACGGAAAAAATAAATAGGCTTTCTATGGCCCACTGAATGAAAGGGAGAGAGGTGGCACACCCAGGAGTCAAGACTGGCACACAAGCTGAAAGGGCAATATTACTCTCCCACTGTTTTTTTATGTATTTTTTGTTTTTTCAGGGAGACTTTAGAAACCCAATAATATTTAAAAAAAAAAATAAATAGGCTTTCTATGGCCCACTGAATGAGAGGGAGAGAGGTGGCACACCCAGGAGTCAAGACTGGCACACAAGCTGAAAGGGCAATATTACTCTCCCACTGTTTTTTTAGGTTTTTTTTTTTTTTCAGGGAGACTTTAGAAACCAAATAATATTAAAAAAAAAAAAAAAAAATAGGCTTGCTATAGCCCACTGAATGAGAGATAGCACACACAGCAGTGGCACACAAGCCCTGACTGAGGCCAATATTTTTCTCCCACTGATTGATGTAGTGTTTTTGTGTTGAGGTAGATTTTAGAACACAAATCACGGAAAAAATAAATAGGCTTTCTATGGCCCACTCAGTGAGAGATGGCACACACAGGGATGGCACTGTAGCAGAAATGCCAATCTTAATCTCCCACAAAAAAAAAAAAAAAAAAAAAAAAAACTGTCCTACAATTACTATCTCCCTGCAGTAATGTAAGCCAGGTATGGCAGGCAGCAATAGGAGTGGACTGATGCACAAATTAAATAAAAAGTGTGGACAAACAAAAAAGATAGCTGTGCAGAAAGGAAGGAACAAGAGGATATGTGCTTTGAAAAAAGCAGTTGGTTTCCACAGTGGCGTACACACAGCAATACAGCTATCACGGAGCCTTCTAGGGCAGCCCAATGAGCTACAGCGCTGAGGGGAAAAAAAAAAAAAAATAGCTTCCACAGTCCCTGCACACCGAAGGTGGTGTTGGACAGTGGAAATCGCTGCAGCACAAGCGGTTTGGTGGTTAGTGGACCCTGCCTAACGCTCTCCCTGCTTCTGACGAAGCGGCAGCAACCTGTCCCTAAGCTCAGATCAGCAGCAGTAAGATGGCGGTCGGCGGGAACGCCCCTTTATAGCCCCTGTGACGCCGCAGACAGCAAGCCAATCACTGCAATGCCCTTCTCTAAGATGGTGGGGACCAGGATCTATGTCATCACGCTGCCCACACTCTGCGTTCACCTTCATTGGCTGAGAAATGGCGCTTTTCGCGTCATTGAAACGCGACTTTGGCGCGAAAGTCGCGTACCGCATGGCCGACAAGCACAGGGGTCGGATCGGGTTTCATGAGACGCCGACTTAGCCAAAAGTCGGCGACTTTTGAAAATGATCGACCCGTTTCGCTCAACCCTACTTATGATATGTGAATGTGACATCTTTTTCAAGTGGAGAAAAGCGCTTAGAAAATTATCAAAAGAATGAAAATATGCATTTCTATGTAAAAACGATTTGTTTTGGAACTTTTCAGGCTTTTAAGCGTGTATTAACTGCTTCATTGTTCAAAAGATGAGACGCAGTGAAATTTTTCGCAATGCATGGCCTGGCTGGCAGCTCTCTTGACCCCAGCGTGACAGTTGCTTAGAAATACATGCTGTCATGCTTGGGTCAGGAGAGCTGCCAGCCAGTCCAAGCATTGCAATACAATCGTCTTCTGTATTATACAGCTGTCTCTGCGTGCCCTTATGTCTGTCTGTGTTAAAGTGTCTGACATTTTTCATAGGGGACACCACCCATGTGTGTTCGACTCAATGCAATATAAGTGAATGGCCTTGAGCTGAAATATCAGACACAACTCATGCAAAAGGGTTGGAACAGTTTTTGGCCAAAAAAATAAACACAGTTTTTTAAACTTTTATAAATTGTTAAACATTTAACACTAATTTTACTAAGGCAATCTGTATAAATAAATACAATTTTAATTTTTTTATGTAACAGTAGGGTGGATGTGCACACTGCATGTATGAAGCATACAGTGCTGATGCTAGCTGTGTTATACAGTCAGCACCGGAGAGTAACTGCCGTTATCACAACTAGCTCTGATTGCAACGGTTTGCCTTGTTAATCGAGCATATGAAGGAACTCATCTTGTAGGACATTCACATATAGCTCATCATTGAAATAACCATCAATCCTAGTCAAGTATCCAATGCCTTTGGCTGTGAAAAAACCCTATATCATCAGGCTTCTTCCACCGAACATAGAGTGGGATTTTGTGTGAAATTATGTCCAATTTGCCCATTTACTCTGTGTTTTTTTTGTGTTGCCCCAGTACACACAAAGGAAATAAGCATATGTATAAAAACATATGCATATTGAATTTATTTTCTGGGGAAAAAAACTTTATCTTCTGGAACAATTTCAAGTGTGCCAACACTTTTGGCCATGACTGTATATATATATATATATATATATATATATATATATATATATATATACAGTACAGACCAAAAGTTTGGACACACCTTCTCATTTAAAGATTTTTCTGTATTTTCATGACTATGACAATTGTAAATTCACACTTAAGGCATCAAAACTATAAAGTAATACATATGGAATTATATACTTAACAAAAAAGTGTGAAACAACTGAAAATATGTTTTATATTCTAGGTTCTTCAAAGTAGCCACCTTTTGCTTTGATGACTGCTTTGCACACTCTTGGCATTCTCTTGATGAGCTTCAAGAGGTAGTCACCGGAAATGGTTTTCACTTCCCAGGTGTGCCCTGTCAGGTTTAATAAGTGGGATTTCTTGCCTTATAAATGGGGTTGGGACCATCATTTGTGTTGTGCAGAAGTCTGGTGGATACACAGCTGATAGTCCTACTGAATAGACTGCTAGAATTTGTATTATGGCAAGAAAAAAAAAGTAAAGTAAAGAAAAACGAGTGACCATCATTACTTTAAGAAATGAAGGTCAGTCAGTCTGAAAAATTTGGAAAACTTTGAAAGTGTCCCCAAGTGCAGTTGCAAAAACCATCAAGCGTTACAAAGAAACTGGCTCACATGAGGACCGCCCCAGGAAAGGAAGACCAAGAGTCACCTCTGCTTCTGAGGATAAGTTTATCCGAGTTACCAGCCTCAGAAATCGCAGGTTAACAGCAGCTCAGATTAGAGACCAGGTCAATGGCACACAGATTTTTAGCAGCAGACACATCTTTACAACAACTGTTTAGAGGAGACTTTGTGCAGCAGGCCTTCATGGGAAAATAGCTGCTAGGAAACCTCTGCTAAGGACAGGCAACAAGCAGAAGAGACTTGTTTGGGCTAAAGAACACAAGGAATGGACATTAGACCAGTGGAAATTTGTGCTTTGGTCTGATGAGTCCAAATTTGAGATCTTTGGTTCCAACCACCATATTTTTGTGCGACGCAGAAAAGGTGAACGGATGGACTCTACATGCCTGGTTCCCACCATGAAGCATGGAGGAGGAGGTGTGATGGTGTGGGGGTGCTTTGCTGGTGACACTGTTGGGGATTTATTCAAAATTAAAGGCATACTGAACCAGCATGGCTACCACAGCACCTTGCAGCGGCATGCTATTCCATCCGGTTTGCGTTTAGTTGGACCATCATTTATTTTTCAACAGAACAATGACCCCAAAGGCTGTGTAAGGGCTATTTGACCAAGAAGGAGAGTGATGGAGCGCTACGCCAGATGACCTGGCCTCCATAGTCACCAGACCTGAACATAATCGAGATGGTTTGGGATGAGCTGGACCGCAGAGTGAAGGCAAAAGTGCCAACAAGTGCTAAGCATCTCTGGGAACTCCTTCAAGATTGTTGGAAGACCATTCCCGGTGACTACCTCTTGAAGCTCATCAAGAGAATGCCAAGAGTGTGCAAAGCAGTCATCAAAGCAAAAAGTGGCTACTTTGAAGAACCTAGAATATAAGACATAATTTCAGTTGTTTCACATTTTTTTGTTAAGTATATAATTCCACATGTGTTAATTCATAGTTTTGATGCCTTCAGTGTGAATGTACAATTTTCATAGTCATGAAATTACAGAAAAATCTTTAAATGAGCAGGTGTGTCCAAACTTTTGGTCTGTACTGTATATATATATATGTATATATATATATAAATATATATATATATATATATATATATATATATATATATAGATAGATAGATAAAGTTAAAATCACTCCACTTTTCTGAAGCACAGCTTAATAGTGAAAGCTGTTTGAATTTGGGTTGAGCGAAACAGATCGGACAATTTCAAAAGTCGCCGACTTCGTGCCAAAGTCGCGTTTCTTATGACGCTTTCAGCACCATTTCTCAGCCAATGAAGGTGGATGCAGAGTGTGGGCAGCGTGATGACATAGGTCTCGGTCCCCACCATCTTAGATAAGGGCATGACAGTGATTGGCTTGCTTTCTGCGGCGTCACAGGGGCTATAAAGGAGCGTGCACGCTGACCGCCATCTTACTGCTGCCGATCTGAGCATAGGGAGAGGTTGCTGCAGCTTCGTCAGAAGCAGGGATATTGTTAGGGAGGAAAGATTAACCACCAAACCGCTTGTGCTGTAGCGATTTCCACTGTCCAACACCACCTTTTCTTTGCAGGGACAGTGGAGGCTAGATTTCTGTGCATCAGCTTATAAGGCTCCCTGATAGCTGCATTGCTGTTTGTACGCCGCTGTGCAAACCAACTGCTTTTTTCAAAGCAAAAATCCTGTTGCTTCTTTCTGCACAGTTCTCTTGTTTCTTTGTCCACACTCTTGTGTGCAGCAGTCCTTTTTATTGCTGCCATACTTGTCCTTTGATCATTGTAGGGAGATTGAAATTCTACTACAGCCCTTGTATTTTTTGATATATCTGCCAGCCACTTTCTGCCACTCAAACTGAGTAGTGTAATACAGTGGGCCTGATTTCTTTCTGCATTCTCCCACACATAAAAAGGGAGATTTATATTGCCACTGAGTGCATCTGCGTCAGTCCTGTTTGTGGCATATCTGCCAGCCACTTTCTGCCACTCAAACTGTGTAGTGTAATACAGTGGACCTGATTTTTTCCTGCATTCTCCCACACATAAAAAGGGAGATTTATATTGCCACTGAGTGCATCTGCGTCAGTCCTGTTTGTGGCATATCTGCCAGCCACTTTCTGCCACTCAAACTGTGTAGTGTAATACAGTGGGCCTGATTTTTTTCTGCATTCTCCCACACATAAAAAGGGAGATTTATATTGCCACTGAGTGCATCTGCGTCAGTCCTGTTTGTGGCATATCTGCCAGCCACTTTCTGCCACTCAAACTGTGTAGTGTAATACAGTGGGCATGATTTCTTTCTGCATTCTCCCACACATAAAAAGGGAGATTTATATTGCCACTGAGTGCATCTGCGTCAGTCCTGTTTGTGGCATATCTGCCAGCCACTTTCTGCCACTCAAACTGTGTAGTGTAATACAGTGGGCCTGATTTTTTCCTGCATTATCCCATACATAAAAAGGGAGATTTATATTGCCACTGAGTGCATCTGCGTCAGTCCTGTTTGTGGTTTATCTGCAGCCACTTTCTGCCACACAAACTGTGTAGTGTAATACAGTGGGCCTGATTTTTTTCTGCATTCTCCCACACATAAAAAGGGAGATTTATATTGCCACTGAGTGCATCTGCGTCGGTCCTGTTTGTGGCATATCTGCCAGCCACTTTCTGACACTCAAACTGTGTAGTGTAATATAGTGGGCCTGATTTTTCTGCTGTCTCCCACACATAAAAAGGGAGATTTATATTGACACTGAGTGCACCTGCGTCAGTCCTGTTTGTGGCATATCTGCCAGCCACTTTCTGCCACTCAAACTGTGTAGTGTAATACAGTGGGCCTGATTTCTATCTGCATTCTCCCACACATAAAAAGGGAGATTTATATTGCCACTGAGTGCATCTGTGTCAGTCCTGTTTGTGGCATATCTGCCAGCCACTTTCTGCCACTCAAACTGTGTAGTGTAATACAGTGGGCCTGATTTTTCTGCTGTCTCCCACACATAAAAAGGGAGATTTATATTGCCACTGAATGCATCTGCGTCAGTTCTGTTTGTGGCTTATCTGCAGCCACTTTCTGCCACACAAACTGTGTAGTGTAATACAGTGGGCCTGATTTTTTTCTGCATTCTCCCACACATAAAAACGGAGATTTATATTGCCACTGAGTGCATCTGCGTCGGTCCTGTTTGTGGCATATCTGCCAGCCACTTTCTGACACTCAAACTGTGTAGTGTAATATAGTGGGCCTGATTTTTTCCTGCATTCTCCCACACATAAAAAGGGAGATTTATATTGCCACTGAGTGCATCTGCGTCAGTCCTGTTTGTGGCATATCTGCCAGCCACTTTCTGCCACTCAAACTGTGTAGTGTAATACAGTGGGCCTTATTTCTTTCTGCATTCTCCCACATATAAAAAGGGAGATTTATATTGCCACTGAGTGCATCTGCGTCAGTCCTGTTTGTGGCATATCTGCCAGCCACTTTCTGCCACTCAAACTGTGTAGTGTAATACAGTGGGCCTGATTTTTTCCTGCATTCTCCCACACATAAAAAGGGAGATTTATATTGCCACTGAGTGCATCTGCGTCAGTCCTGTTAGGCGTATATCTGCCAGTCACTTTCTGCCACTTATACTGTGTAGTGTAATACAGTGAGCCTGAATTTTGCAGCAGTCCCCCACACATATAGAAAGGGAGATTTAAATTCACAACAAGTTTACATACACCTTCTACCTTGTTTTACAGTACCATATAACGGTTGTTAGTTTGGTTACATTTTCCAAAGAATGAGGAAGTCTGGTGGAAGAGGTCGTGGCCGTGGGCGGTCATTGCCAGCTGGTAATGATGATGGTGGTGGTGGTGGTGGAGCATCTGGTGGTAGTGGGCAAAGCAAAATAGCACCTAAGGCTCGAGTTGTTGAGCCAGCATCATCGTCTGGCTACACAAGGCCTCGAAGGCTCCCTTTTCTGGGAGTAGGAAAACCGCTTTTAAAGCCGGAGCAGCAGGAACAAGTTTTGGCTTTCATTGCTGACTCAGCCTCTAGCTCTTTCGCCTCCTCTTCCGAAAGTTCAAAATATAAAAGCAGCGAGTCGTCAGTGGATGCACCCGGTCAGGAACAAGTCGCTTCCTTGTGTCCTTCACCCAAAGCAAAAGTGAAGGATGCAGCAGGCGACACTACAGTTTACTTCATGGAGCTCTTTACACATACCGTGCCAGGGTTAGAAAGGGAAATAGTTCACAGCCCATTACAAGATGAATCGGACATGGAGTGCACAGATGCACAGCCACAGCTAGATTATTATGCTGTTCCATTGACTCAGCTCACAACATTGCCCTCGCAGTGTACTCAGCCAGAATCTGACCCTGATGAGACTATGGTGCCCCGTCCCGAACGCTATAGCACCTTACACGGTGACACAGAGGAAGGTGCACAGGACATTGAAGAGGAGGTGATAGATGACCCAGTTGTTGACCCCGATTGGCAGCCATTGAGGGAACAGGGTGCCACTGGCAGTAGCTCTGAAGCGGAGAAGGATGAGCTGCAGCAGGCATAAACATCGCAACAGCTTTCATCTGGCAGGCCCGCATCAGGCCCAAAATGTGTGTCAAAAACCACAACAGGTGTAGGACAGCGTTGCAATCCGGTGACAGTAGCACGGCGTGCAAATCCTGAAAATGTATTCCATAGTAGGACGAGTGCAGTGTGGCAATTTTTTAACCAAGATCCGAATGATCAGTCCAAAGTTATATGTAAGAAATTCTCCAAGACCTTTAGCAGAGGGAAGAATCTACAAAGTTTAAATACAACGTGCATGCATAGACATCTAACCAGCAGGCACTTGGAAGCATGGACTAACTACCAAACGTCCCGTACCATTGATGCACCTGCTCAAATTGAAGTTAGTCAGCAACGCAACATTGCTTCCCTCACTGGAAGCCCACTGGTTATGACACCACCAGTAACAGATGTGGAGGTATTGTCACAAGGCCAAAGCAGTCAGGGAATCACAAGGTTCTTGTTTGGAAACACTGTAGGTAGACCCACATCAAGAATACCATCACCAAGCCTCTCTCAATCTGCCATGTCCACCACCACCCCCGCTAGTTCCACCATATGCAGCTCTCCAGTCTAGCTCAGCCTACAAGAGACTCTCGATAGGATAAGAAAGTAATCTTCCTCTCATACGCGTACGCAGGGTTTTGAATGGCTACATTGCTCGACTAATCTCGTTAGAGATGATGCCCTACCGGTTGGTTGAAAGCGAAGCTTTCAAAGCCCTGATGGCCTACGCAGTACCACGCTATGACTTACCCAGTCGACACTTCTTTACGAGAAAAGCCATCCCAGCACTCCACCAACATGTCAAAGAACGCATTGTTCATGCACTGAGGCAATCGGTCAGTAGAAAGGCGCACCTCACAACTGATGCATGGACCAGTAGGCATGGCCAGGGACGTTACATGTCCATCACGGCACACTGGGTTAATGTGGTGGATGCAGGGTCCACAGGAGACAGCCATAGTGGCACAGTTCTGCCTAGCCCATGGTCTAGAAAACAGTTGGCTGTAGGCGTTTGCACTTCCTCCTCCTCCTCCTCCTCCTGAAGAGAAAGCTCGTCCACAGAGCTCAGTCGCACAAACACTCCATCCGCAGCTGCCAGTTTTGCACCCGTGGTGTCCCATTATGGAACAGCTAGTGGTAAGCATCAGCAGGCTGTGCTGCAAATGAAATGTTTGGGCGACAACAGACACACCGCGGAAGTACTGGCCGAGTACTTGCAGCAAGAAACTCAATCATGGCTGGGCAGTGTACATCTTGAGGCAGGCAAGGTAGTCAGTGATAACGGAAGGAATTTTATGGCTGCCATAGCTCTTTCCGAAATGAAACACATACCTTGCCTGGCTCACACCTTGAACCTTGTGGTGCAGTGCTTCCTCAAGAATTACCCTGATTTACCAGCCCTGCTCCTGAAGGTGCGCAGACTTTGCTCGCACATCCGCTGGTCGCCCGTCCACTCCAGCCGTATCCTTAACCATCAGCGATCACTGAATCTTCCCCAGCACCGCCTAATAATAGACATTGCAACAAGGTGGAACTCTACACTGCACATGCTTCAGAGGCTGTGCGAGCAGAGGCGTGCTGTCATGTATTTGTGGGAGGATACACATACACGAGTAGGCAGTTGGATGGCAGACATGGAGTTGTCTGGTGTGCAGTGGTCGAAGCTCCAAGACCTCTGTCAAGTCCTTCAGTGTTTTGAGGAATGCACACGGCTGGTCAGTGCGGACAACGCCATCATAAGCATGAGCATCCCACTAATGAGTCTGCTGATGCAAAGTTTGATGCACATCAAGGAGCAGGCGTCTGCGGCCGAGGAGGAGGGAATCCTTGATGACAGTCAGCCATTGTCTGGTCAAGGAAGTCTCCGGGACGAGGTAGAGGATGAAGAGGAGGAGGAGGAGGAAGATGGGGCTGAATATTTATGGGAGGAGGATGCTTCTCAGGGGGCAATAGAAACTGGTGGCATATCAAGGTCATTTACAGGGTTTTTGCGGGCCACAAGCGAGGTAGATTTTCAAGAAAGTGCTCCTCAACCCAGCACAAGCAGTGAATTGACACCTGGAACTTTGGCCCACATGGCAGAGTATGCCTTGTGTATCCTAAAACGGGACCCCTGCATTATCAAAATGATGACCGATGACGATAACTGGTTGGCCTGCCTCCTGGATCCACGATACAAAGGCAAATTACAAAATATCATGCTACATGAGAACCTTGAGCAAATATTAGCTACCAAACAAGCAACTCTTGTAGACCGTTTGGTTCAGGCATTCCCAGCACACAGCGGCGCTGATGGTTCTCACACGAGCTGTAGGGGGCAACATGGCAGAGGTGCTAGAGGTGCACAAAGCCGAAGTGGCATTGGACAGAGGAGATTTCTCACCAGGTTGTGGAGTGATTTCGCAATGACCGCAGACACGGCAGGTACTGCTGCATCGATTCAAAGTAACAGGAGACAGCATTTGTCCAGTATGGTTACCAACTATTTTTCCGCCATTATCGATGTTCTCCCTCACAGGTCATTTCCCTTTGATTACTGGGCATCTAAACTAGACACCTGGCCTGAATTGACAATATGCATTACAGGAGCTCGCTTGCCCAGCTGCTAGTTTGCTCTCAGAAAGAGTCTTCAGTGCTGCTGGTTCAATACTGACCGAAAAAAGGACACGCCTGGCACCCCGAAATGTTGGTGATCTAACCTTCATTAAAATGAACCAATCATGGATTTCGAATTATTTTGCCCCACCTTCCCCTGCTGACACATAGCTTGCAGAAAAATTTCTTGTTTTTGGCCTCCTCTTACTGACTGCTCCAATTCCGCCATTTGCAGGTGCCGAATGTCCACCATAGGCCATTTGTATACCTCCCTAAATGGGCTGACTCCCCCCACAGGGCCGTGGTCACAACGTGGCGCAAGCACCCGTGCGAGTGCCGTTTGCCTGGACAGGTGGGTGTGTCCACTCTTGGGCCACGGCACTGGCACAGGGTCCCTCATAGTACAATGAAGTGTCTCTGACGGTGGTGGTGCACAACCAACGTCAGACACACCGTCGTAATATGAGGGGCCCTGGGCCAGTACCGCCGCCCACAAGAGAGTGTTCCCCCCAGCTCGAACTGTGCTCTATCACTTGAAAAACTTACCTCTCCCTGCCCCACCACTGTGTAGTCTGTGCTGTTAAATCCTTAAATGGCACTGCCATAACAAATTTGTTGCAATGATAGATGATAGTAAAAACATACAGGGGCCCTGGCCTCCATTTAGACCCCTTAATACTTTGCGCCATTTACCCCTGTCTGCAACTCTGCAGAGGAGCCCACCCCTGTACCTAGCTATGCCACCAGTTTATTTATGACCAATTCCTTGGCTGACATTTAGCCCACTTTAGTATTTTGGCCTACTAACTGTGTCAGCCACTTCTAACAGTTAACCTCCGCTGAACAAAGGTATGCCACCTCTGTACTCCTGTTACCAATTGTGAACTGCATGTAGCCTACTTACTTATTTGTGCCTAGTAACTGTGTCAGCCTCTCATAACAGTTGTCCTCCCACGCTGAAACAAGCTAGACCGCCTGCTTAGTCCTGTTAGCAGTTTTGAACTGCATTTAGACACCTTTTTTTAGGTTAGGCCTCTGTCTGTCTGTCTGTCTGCTCCACACATTACAACTGTCCCCCCCGAAACAAGCTAGGCCGCCTGGTTAGTCCTGCTAGCAGTTTAGAACTGCATGAAGCCACCATTTTTTATTTTAGGCCTATGTCTGTCTGTCTGTCTGTCGGCGCCACACATTACAACTGTCCCCCCCTGAAACAAGCTAGGCCGCCTGGTTAGTCCTGCTAGCAGTTTTGAACTGCATTTAGACACCTTTTTTTTAGGTTAGGCCTCTGTCTGTCTGTCTGTTTGTCGGCGCTACACATTACAACTGTCCCCCCCTGAAACAAGCTAGGCCACCTGGTTAGTTCTGCTAGCAGTTTTGAACTGCATTTAGACACCTTTTTTTAGGTTAGGCCTCTGTCTGTCTGTCTGTTTGTCCGTCGGTGCCACACATTACAACTGTCCCCCCCTGAAACAAGCTAGGCCGCCTGTGTACTCCTCTTACCAATGTAGAACAGCATTTAGCCTACTTATTTATTTTGTCCTAGTAACTGTCAGACTCTCAAACAGTTGTCCTCCACTGCTGAACCCAGCAAGGCCGCCTGTGTACTCCTCTTACCAATTGTGAACTGCATATATCGTTCTTTTTTATTTTACACCTACTCAGTGTGTCAGAGCCACTAATTACACTTGTCCTCCTCCGCTGAACCACGCTATGCCGACTGTGTACTCCTATTACAAATTTTGAACTGTAATTACCCACCTTTTTTAATTGTAGGCCTACTCTGTCTGTCTGAGCCACTTATAACAGTTGTCCTCCGCTGAACAAAGCTATGCCGCCTGTATACTCCACTAACCAATTTTGAACTGCAATTTTCCTACTTTCTTATTTATGCCTACTAACTGTGTCTGCCTCCCATTACAGTTGTCCTCCACTCAACAAAGCTGAGCCTCAGTTTTCATCCTGTCATGGTTCTCAATGGCAAGAGACCTGTTGTGAATTTGGATTCTGGGCTCCCCCGGTGGCTACTGGTGGAATTGAACTGGTGTTTTCATCTTCTCTGTTCACCTGTTCCCATCAAGATGTGGGAGTCGCTATATAACCTTGCTGCTCTGTTAGTTGCTTGCCGGTCAACAATGTTATCAGAAGCCTCTCTGTGCTTGTTCCTGCTCCTAGACAACTACTAGATAAGTTGGACTCTTGTCCATGTTTGTTTTTGCATTTTTGTTCCAGTTCACAGCTGTAGTTTCGTTACTGTGTCTGGAAAGCTCTTGTGAACAGGAATTGCCACTCTGGTGTTATGAGTTAATGCCAGAGTTTTAAAGTAATTCCTGGATGGTGTTTTGATAGGGTTTTCAGCTGACCATGAAAGTGTCCTTTCTGTCTTCTGCTATGTAGTAAGTGGACCTCAAATTTGCTAAACCTATTTTCATACTACGTTTGTTATTTCATCTTAATTCACCGCCAATACATGTGGGGGGCCTCTGTCTCCTTTCGGGGTATTTCTCTAGAGGTGAGCTAGGACTAATATTTTCCTCTGCTAGTATTATTTAGTCCTCCGGCTGGTGCTGGGCATCTAGAATCAACGTAGGCATGCTACCCGGCCACTGCTAGTTGTGCGTTAGGTTTAGTTCATGGTCAGCTCAGTTCCCATCTTCCAAGAGCTAGTTCCTATATATGCTGATGCTATGTTCTCTTGCCATTGAGAACATGACAGTTTGACCGGCCCACAAAGTGTTAATTGTTTGGGCTGAAGCAGGAGAAAAAGAAGTGTTTAAGGGAATTTTTTTTTTTTCCCCTCAGAGTTTTGCTGCCTAGCCCTTAATTGCTGTCTAGCTGCTTCTTACCTCCTCTTAACCCTTGAATGGCTCTGTGTCCACCTGTTTGTAATGGATCTTCAGAGTGTAACTGCAGGTTTGAATAATCTCGCCACGAAGGTACAAAATTTGCAAGACTTTGTTTGTCATGCACCTGTATCTGAGCCGAGAATTCCTTGGCCGGAATTTTTCTCGGGGAATAGATCTGGGTTTCAGAATTTTCGAAATAATTGCAAATTATTTTTGTCCCTGAAATTTCGCTCTGCCGGAGACCCTGCACAGCAGGTCAGGATTGTGATTTCCTTGCTCCGGGGCGACCCTCAAGACTGGGCTTTTTCATTGACACCAGGGGATCCTGCGTTGCTCAATGTGGATGCGTTTTTTCTGGCCTTGGGGTTGCTTTATGACGAACCTCATTTGGAGCTTCAGGCAGAAAAAACTTTGATGTCCCTATCTCAGGGGCAAGATGAAGCGGAAATTTACTGTCAAAGATTCCGTAAATGGTCTGTGCTTACTCAGTGGAATGAGTGCGCCCTGGCGGCGACTTTCAGAGAGGGTCTCTCTGATGCCATTAAGGATGTTATGGTGGGGTTCCCTGTGCCTGCGGGTCTGAATGAGTCCATGACAATGGCTATTCAGATCGATAGGCGTTTGCGGGAGCGCAAACCAGTGCACCATCTGGCGGTGTCCACTGAGAAGTCGCCAGAGAGTATGCAGTGTGATAGAATTCTGTCCCGAAGCGAGCGGCAGAATTTTAGACGGAAAAATGGGTTGTGTTTCTATTGTGGTGATTCTACTCATGTTATATCAGCATGCTCTAAGCGCACTAAAAAGCTTGATAAATCTGTTTCCATTTGCACCTTACCGTCTAAGTTTATTCTATCTGTGACCTTGATTTGCTCTTTGTCATCTATTACCACGGACGCCTATGTCGACTCTGGCGCCGCTTTGAGTCTTATGGATTGGTCCTTTGCCAAACGCTGTGGGTATGATTTAGAGCCTTTGGAGACTCTTATTCCTCTGAAGGGGATTGACTCCACCCCATTGGCTAATAATAAACCACAATACTGGACACAAGTAACTATGCGTATTAATCCGGATCACCAGGAGATTATTCGCTTTCTGGTGCTGTATAATCTACATGATGATTTGGTGCTAGGATTGCCTTGGCTGCAATCTCACAACCCAGTCCTCGACTGGAGAGCTATGTCTGTGTTGAGCTGGGGATGTAAGGGGGCTCATGGGGATGTACCTGTGGTTTCCATTTCATCATCTATTCCCTCTGAAATTCCTGAGTTCCTGTCTGACTATCGTGACGTCTTTGAAGAATCCAAGCTTGGTTCATTACCTCCGCACCGAGAGTGCGATTGTGCCATAGATTTAATCCCGGGTAGTAAATACCCAAAGGGTCGTTTATTTAATCTGTCTGTGCCTGAACATGCTGCTATGCGAGAATATATAAAGGAGTCCTTGGAAAAGGGACATATTCGTCCATCGTCATCTCCCTTAGGAGCCGGTTTTTTCTTTGTGTCAAAAAAAAGACGGCTCTTTGAGACCATGTATCGATTATCGGCTTTTGAATAAAATCACTGTAAAATATCAATACCCATTGCCGTTGCTGACTGATTTGTTTGCTCGCATAAAGGGGGCCAAGTGGTTCTCTAAGATTGACCTTCGTGGGGCGTATAATTTGGTGCGAATCAGGCAGGGGGATGAGTGGAAAACCGCATTTAATACGCCCGAGGGCCACTTTGAGTATTTAGTGATGCCTTTTGGTCTTTCAAATGCTCCGTCAGTTTTCCAGTCCTTTATGCATGATATTTTTCGCGATTATTTGGATAAATTTATGATTGTGTATCTGGATGATATTCTGATTTTTTCGGATGACTGGGACTCTCATGTCCAGCAAGTCAGGAGGGTTTTCCAGGTTTTGCGGTCTAATTCTTTGTGTGTGAAGGGTTCTAAGTGTGTTTTTGGGGTACAGAGGATTTCCTTTTTGGGATATATTTTTTCTCCCTCTTCCATTGAAATGGATCCTGTCAAGGTTCAAGCTATTTGTGATTGGACGCAGCCCTCTTCTCTTAAGAGTCTTCAGAAATTTTTGGGCTTTGCTAACTTTTATCGTCGATTTATTGCTGGTTTTTCGGATATTGCTAAGCCATTGACCGATTTGACTAAGAAGGGTGCTGATGTTGCTGATTGGTCCCCTGACGCTGTGGAGGCCTTTCGGGAGCTTAAGCGCCGTTTTTCCTCTGCCCCTGTGTTGCGTCAGCCTGATGTTGCTCTACCTTTTCAGGTTGAGGTCGACGCTTCTGAGATCGGAGCTGGGGCAGTGTTGTCGCAGAAAAGTTCTGACTGCTCCGTGATGAGGCCTTGTGCCTTCTTTTCCCGTAAATTTTCGCCCGCTGAGCGGAATTATGATGTTGGGAATCGGGAGCTTTTGGCCATGAAGTGGGCTTTTGAGGAGTGGCGCCATTGGCTTGAGGGGGCCAAACATCAGGTGGTGGTATTGACTGACCACAAAAACTTGATTTATCTTGAGACCGCCAGGCGCCTGAATCCTAGACAGGCGCGCTGGTCATTGTTTTTCTCTCGGTTTAATTTTGTGGTGTCATACCTACCGGGTTCTAAGAATGTTAAGGCGGATGCCCTTTCTAGGAGTTTTGAGCCTGACTCGCCTGGTAACTCTGAGCCCACAGGTATCCTTAAGGATGGAGTGGTATTGTCAGCCGTTTCTCCAGACCTGCGGCGGGCCTTGCAGGAGTTTCAGGCGGATAGACCGGATCGTTGCCCACCTGATAAACTGTTTGTTCCTGATGATTGGACCAGTAGAGTCATCTCTGAGGTTCATTCTTCTGCGTTGGCAGGTCATCCTGGCATTTTTGGTACCAGGGATTTGGTGGCAAGGTCCTTCTGGTGGCCTTCCCTGTCACGAGATGTGCGAGGCTTTGTGCAGTCTTGTGACGTTTGTGCTCGGGCCAAGCCTTGTTGCTCTCGGGCTAGTGGATTATTGTTGCCCTTGCCCATTCCTAAGAGGCCTTGGACGCACATCTCGATGGATTTTATTTCAGATCTGCCTGTTTCTCAGAAGATGTCTGTCATCTGGGTGGTGTGTGACCGTTTCTCTAAGATGGTCCATTTGGTTCCTCTGCCCAAGTTGCCTTCTTCTTCCGAGTTGGTTCCTCTGTTTTTTCAAAATGTTGTTCGTTTGCATGGTATTCCTGAGAATATCATTTCTGACAGAGGGACCCAATTCGTGTCTAGATTTTGGCGGGCATTCTGTGCTAGGATGGGCATAGATTTATCTTTTTCGTCCGCTTTCCATCCTCAGACGAATGGCCAGACCGAGCGGACTAATCAGACCCTGGAGACATATCTGAGGTGTTTTGTGTCTGCTGACCAGGATGATTGGGTTGCTTTTTTGCCATTGGCAGAGTTCGCTCTCAATAATCGGGCCAGCTCTGCCACTTTGGTGTCCCCGTTTTTCTGTAATTCGGGGTTTCATCCTCGATTTTCCTCTGGTCAGGTGGAATCTTCGGATTGTCCTGGAGTGGATGCTGTGGTGGAGAGATTGCATCAGATCTGGGGGCAGGTGGTGGACAATTTGAGGTTGTCCCAGGAGAAGACTCAGCTTTTTGCCAACCGCCACCGTCGTGTTGGTCCTCGGCTTTGTGTTGGGGATTTGGTGTGGTTGTCTTCTCGTTTTGTCCCTATGAGGGTCTCTTCTCCTAAGTTTAAGCCTCGGTTCATCGGCCCGTATAAGATATTGGAGATTCTTAACCCTGTTTCCTTCCGTTTGGACCTCCCTGCATCCTTCTCTATTCATAACGTTTTTCATCGGTCATTATTGCGCAGGTATGAGGTACCGGTTGTGCCTTCCGTTGAGCCTCCTGCTCCGGTGTTGGTTGAGGGTGAGTTGGAGTACGTTGTGGAGAAAATCTTAGACTCTCGTGTTTCCAGACGGAGACTCCAGTATCTGGTCAAGTGGAAGGGATACGGCCAGGAGGATAATTCTTGGGTGAATGCATCTGATGTTCATGCCTCTGATCTGGTTCGTGCCTTTCATAGGGCCCATCCTGATCGCCCTGGTGGTTCTGGTGAGGGTTCGGTGCCCCCTCCTTGAGGGGGGGGTACTGTTGTGAATTTGGATTCTGGGCTCCCCCGGTGGCTACTGGTGGAATTGAACTGGTGTTTTCATCTTCTCTGTTCACCTGTTCCCATCAAGATGTGGGAGTCGCTATATAACCTTGCTGCTCTGTTAGTTGCTTGCCGGTCAACAATGTTATCAGAAGCCTCTCTGTGCTTGTTCCTGCTCCTAGACAACTACTAGATAAGTTGGACTCTTGTCCATGTTTGTTTTTGCATTTTTGTTCCAGTTCACAGCTGTAGTTTCGTTACTGTGTCTGGAAAGCTCTTGTGAACAGGAATTGCCACTCTGGTGTTATGAGTTAATGCCAGAGTTTTAAAGTAATTCCTGGATGGTGTTTTGATAGGGTTTTCAGCTGACCATGAAAGTGTCCTTTCTGTCTTCTGCTATGTAGTAAGTGGACCTCAAATTTGCTAAACCTATTTTCATACTACGTTTGTTATTTCATCTTAATTCACCGCCAATACATGTGGGGGGCCTCTGTCTCCTTTCGGGGTATTTCTCTAGAGGTGAGCTAGGACTAATATTTTCCTCTGCTAGTATTATTTAGTCCTCCGGCTGGTGCTGGGCATCTAGAATCAACGTAGGCATGCTACCCGGCCACTGCTAGTTGTGCGTTAGGTTTAGTTCATGGTCAGCTCAGTTCCCATCTTCCAAGAGCTAGTTCCTATATATGCTGATGCTATGTTCTCTTGCCATTGAGAACATGACAGAGACCGTAGTAAAGCATACAAAAGGACTAGCTCTTGGAAGATGGGAACTCGAGCTGACTGTGAGCCAAACCTACCGCACAACTAACAGTGGCCGGGTAGCATGCCTACGTTTTATCCCTAGACGCCCAGCGCCAGCCGGAGGACTGACTGACCCTAGCAGAGGAAAATACAGACCTGGCTTACCTCTAGAGAAATTTTCCCCAAAAGGCAGACAGTAGCCCCCACATATATTGTCGGTGATTTTAGAGGAAATTGACATACGAAGTATGAAGATAGGTTTAGCAAATTGAGGTCCGCTTACTAGATAGTAGGAAGACAGAAAAGGGAACTTCACAGTCAGCTGAAAACCCTTTCAAAACACCATCCTGAAATTACTTTAAGACTCTAATATCAACTCATGACACCAGAGTGGCAATTTCAGCTCACAAGAGCTTCCAGCCTCAGAAATATTCAAACACAGAGAACTGGAACAAAAATGCAAAACAATCTTAGGACTACAAGTCCAACTTAGCTGATAGTAGTCTAGGAGCAGGAACATGCAACAGAAAGGCTTCTGGTAACATTGTTGGCCGGCATAGAAATGACTGAGGAGCAAGGCTAAATAGACAACTCCCACATCCTGATGGAAACAGGTGAACAGAGGAGATGAAGCACACAAGTGCAGTACCACCAGAAACCACCGGGGGAGCCCAGAAACCAAATTCACAACAGTACCCCCCCCTCAAGGAGGGGGCACCGAACCCTCACCAGAACCACCAGGGCGATCAGGATGAGCCCTATGAAAGGCACGGACCAAATCGGAGGCATGAACATCAGAGGCAGTCACCCAAGAGTTATCCTCCTGACCGTAGCCCTTCCACTTGACCAAATACTGAAGTCTCCGTCTGGAAACACGGGAGTCCAAGATCTTCTCGACAACGTACTCCAACTCACCCTCAACCAACACCGGAGCAGGAGGCTCAACGGAAGGCACAACCGGTACCTCATACCTGCGCAACAATGACCGATGGAAGACATTATGAATAGAAAAAGATGCAGGGAGGTCCAAACGAAAGGACACAGGGTTAAGAATCTCCAATATCTTGTACGGGCCGATGAACCGAGGCTTAAACTTAGGAGAAGAAAGCTTCATAGGGACAAAACGAGAAGACAACCACACCAAGTCCCCAACACAAAGACGAGGACCAGCACGACGACGGCGGTTGGCAAACTGCTGAGTCTTCTCCTGGGACAACTTCAAATTGTCCACCACATGCCCCCAAATCTGATGCAACCTCTCCACCACAGCATCCACTCCAGGACAATCCGAAGACTCCACCTGACCGGAAGAGAAACGAGGATGAAACCCCGAATTACAGAAGAAAGGAGAAACCAAGGTGGCAGAACTAGCCCGGTTATTGAGGGCAAACTCCGCCAAGGGCAAAAAGGCAACCCAATCATCCTGATCCGCAGACACAAAACACCTCAAATAAGTCTCCAAGGTCTGATTAGTTCGCTCGGTCTGGCCATTAGTCTGAGGATGGAAAGCAGACGAAAAAGACAAATCAATGCCCATCCTAGCACAGAACGCTCGCCAAAATCTAGACACGAATTGGGTTCCCCTGTCAGAAACGATATTCTCCGGAATACCATGCAAGCGAACCACATTTTGAAAAAACAGAGGAACCAGCTCGGATGAGGAAGGCAATTTAGGCAAGGGGACCAAATGGACCATCTTAGAGAAACGGTCACACACCACCCAGATGACAGACATCTTCTGAGAAACAGGGAGATCAGAAATAAAATCCATGGAGATGTGAGTCCAAGGCCTCTTCGGAATAGGCAAAGATAACAACAATCCACTAGCCCGAGAACAACAAGGCTTGGCCCGAGCACAAACATCACAAGACTGCACAAAACCTCGCACATCTCGCGACAGGGAAGGCCACCAGAAGGACCTAGCCACCAAATCCCTGGTACCAAAGATTCCAGGATGACCAGCTAACGCAGAAGAATGGACCTCCAAGATGACTCTACTGGTCCAATCATCCGGAACAAACAGTCTACCAGGCGGGCAACGATCAGGTCTATCCGCCTGAAACTCCTGCAAGACCCGTCGCAAGTCTGGGGAAACAGCAGATAATATCACTCCATCCTTAAGGATACCTGTAGGTTCAGAATTACCAGGGGAATCAGGCTCAAAACTCCTAGAAAGGGCATCCGCCTTCACATTTTTAGAACCCGGTAGGTAAGAAACCACAAAATTAAACCGAGAGAAAAATAACGACCAGCGCGCCTGTCTAGGATTCAGGCGCCTGGCAGACTCAAGATAAATCAAATTCTTGTGGTCGGTCAATACCACCACCTGATGTCTAGCCCCCTCAAGCCAATGACGCCACTCCTCAAAAGCCCACTTCATAGCCAAGAGCTCCCGATTACCAATATCATAATTTCGCTCAGCGGGCGAAAATTTACGAGAAAAGAACGCGCAAGGTCTCATCACGGAGCAGTCGGAACTTTTCTGCGACAAAACTGCCCCAGCTCCGATTTCTGAAGCGTCGACCTCAACCTGAAAAGAAAGAGTAACATCAGGCTGACGCAATACAGGGGCGGAAGAAAAGCGGCGCTTAAGCTCCCGAAAGGCCTCCACAGCAGCAGGGGACCAATCAGCAACATCAGCACCCTTCTTAGTCAAATCAGTCAACGGCTTAGCAACATCAGAAAAACCAGTTATAAATCGACGATAAAAATTAGCAAAGCCCAAAAACTTCTGAAGGCTCTTAAGAGAAGAGGGTTGCGTCCAATCACAAATAGCCTGAACCTTGACAGGGTCCATCTCAATGGAAGAGGGGGAAAAATGTACCCCAAAAACGAAATCTTTTGAACCCCAAAAACACACTTAGAACCCTTTACACACAAGGAATTAGAGCGCAAAACCTGAAAAACCCTCCTGACCTGTTGGACATGAGAGTCCCAGTCATCCGAAAAAATCAAAATATCATCCAGATACACAATCATAAATTTATCCAAATATTCACAGAAAATGTCATGCATAAAAGACTGAAAGACTGAAGGGGCATTTGAAAGACCAAAAGGCATTACTAAATACTCAAAATGGCCCTCAGGCGTATTAAATGCGGTTTTCCACTCATCCCCCTGCTTAATTCGCACTAAATTATACGCCCCACGAAGATCAATCTTAGAGAACCACTTGGCCCCCTTTATTCGAGCAAACAAATCAGTAAGCAGTGGCAAAGGATACTGATATTTAACCGTGATTTTATTCAAAAGCCGATAATCAATACACGGCCTCAAAGAGCCATCTTTTTTAGATACAAAGAAAAAACCGGCTCCTAAGGGAGATGACGAAGGACGAATATGTCCCTTTTCCAAGGACTCCTTAATATATTCCCGCATAGCAGCATGTTCAGGCACAGATAGATTAAATAAACGACCCTTTGGAAACTTACTGCCCGGAATCAGATCTATAGTACAATCGCAATCTCTGTGCGGAGGTAGTGAACCAAGTTTAGGCTCCTCAAAAACGTCACGATAATCAGATAAAAATTCCGGAATCTCAGAGGGAATAGATGACGAAATGGAAACCAAAGGTACGTCCCCATGAGTCCCCTGACATCCCCAGCTTAACACAGACATTGCTTTCCAGTCGAGGACTGGGTTATGAGATTGCAGCCATGGCAATCCAAGCACCAACACATCATGTAGATTATACAACACAAGGAAGCGAATAATCTCCTGGTGATCCGGATTAATACGCATAGTTACTTGTGTCCAGTATTGTGGTTTATTACTAGCCAATGGCGTGGAGTCAATACCCTTCAGAGGTATAGGAACTTCCAGAGGCTCTAAATTAAACTCACAGCGTTTGGCAAAGGACCAATCCATAAGACTCAAAGCGGCGCCAGAGTCGACATAGGCGTCCGCGGTAATAGACGATAAAGAGCAAATCAGGGTCACAGATAGAATAAACTTAGACTGTAAAGTGCCAATTGAAACAGACTTATCAACCTTCTTAGTACGTTTAGAGCATGCTGATATAACATAAGTTGAATCACCACAATAGAAGCATAACCCATTTTTCCGCCTAAAATTCTGTCGTTCACTTCTGGACAGAATTCTATCACATTGCATAATCTCTGGCGCCTTCTCAGTAGACACCGCCAAATGGTGCACAGGTTTGCGCTCCCGCAAACGCCGATCAATCTGAATAGCCATTGTCATGGACTCATTCAGACCTGTAGGCACAGGGAACCCCACCATAACATCTTTAATGGCATCAGAGAGACCCTCTCTGAAATTCGCCGCCAGGGCGCACTCATTCCACTGAGTAAGCACAGACCACTTACGAAATTTTTGGCAGTATATTTCAGCCTCATCTTGCCCTTGAGACAGGGCCATCAAGGCTTTTTCAGCCTGAATCTCTAAATGAGGTTCCTCATAAAGCAACCCCAAAGCCAGGAAAAACGCATCCACATTGAGCAACGCAGGATCCCCTGGTGCCAAAGCAAATGCCCAATCCTGAGGGTCGCCCCGGAGCAAGGAAATTACAATCCTGACCTGCTGTGCAGGATCTCCAGCGGAGCGAGATCTCAGAGACAAAAATAATTTACAATTATGTTTGAAATTCTGGAAGCGAGATCTATCCCCGGAGAAAAATTCAGGTAAAGGAATTCTAGGTTCAGATATAGGAGCATGAATTACAAAATCCTGTAAACTTTGAACCTTCATAGCGAGATTATCCAAACCTATAGCTAAACTCTGTGGATCCATTTTAATCAGGTGAAATCAGAACCATTCAAGGATTAGAAGGAGAGAGAGACGAAGGCTGCAGTAAGCAGAGATGCAAGTGAATCAACTAATGAGCAAACTCACAAAAAAAAAAAAAAAAAAAAAAAAAAAAATTCTCTGCAGACTTCTTTTCTCTCCTTTCTTCTACCAATTATTTTAACCCTTGGCCGGCCAAACTGTCATGGTTCTCAATGGCAAGAGACCGTAGTAAAGCATACAAAAGGACTAGCTCTTGGAAGATGGGAACTCGAGCTGACTGTGAGCCAAACCTACCGCACAACTAACAGTGGCCGGGTAGCGTGCCTACGTTTTATCCCTAGACGCCCAGCGCCAGCCGGAGGACTGACTGACCCTAGCAGAGGAAAATACAGACCTGGCTTACCTCTAGAGAAATTTTCCCCAAAAGGCAGACAGTAGCCCCCACATATATTGTCGGTGATTTTAGAGGAAATTGACATACGAAGTATGAAGATAGGTTTAGCAAATTGAGGTCCGCTTACTAGATAGTAGGAAGACAGAAAAGGGAACTTCACAGTCAGCTGAAAACCCTTTCAAAACACCATCCTGAAATTACTTTAAGACTCTAATATCAACTCATGACACCAGAGTGGCAATTTCAGCTCACAAAAGCTTCCAGCCTCAGAAATATTCAAACACAGAGAACTGGAACAAAAATGCAAAACAATCTTAGGACTACAAGTCCAACTTAGCTGATAGTAGTCTAGGAGCAGGAACATGCAACAGAAAGGCTTCTGGTAACATTGTTGGCCGGCATAGAAATGACTGAGGAGCAAGGCTAAATAGACAACTCCCACATCCTGATGGAAACAGGTGAACAGAGGAGATGAAGCACACAAGTGCAGTACCACCAGAAACCACCGGGGGAGCCCAGAAACCAAATTCACAACATCATCCGATGTCAGATATTAAACTGCATTTGGCCTACTTGTTTGGTTGGGCCTACTAACGGTGTCTGCCGCTGCTTGGTGTTCTCCTCCACTGAACAAAGCTGAGCTTCAATTTTCAGGCTTTCGGCCTATATCAGATATTATACTGCATTTGGCCCACTTGTTTGGTTGGGCCCTAGTAACGGTGTCTGCCGCTCCTTGCTTATCTCCTTCACTGAACAAAGCTGAGCTTCAATCTTCAGGCTTTCGGCCTATATCAGATATTAAACTGCATTTGGCCTACTTGTTTGGTTGGGCCCTAGTAACGGTGTCTGCCGCTCCTTGCTTTTCTCCTCCACTGAACAAAGCTGAGCTTCAATCTTCAGGCTTTCGGCCTATAGGAAATTTTAAACTGCATTTGGCCTACTTGTTTGGTTGGGCCCTAGTAACGGTGTCTGCCGCTCCTTGCTTGTCTCCTCCACTGAACAAAGCTGAGCTTCAATCTTCAGGCTTTCGGCCTATAGGAAATTTTAAACTGCATTTGGCCTACTTGTTTGGTTGGGCCCTAGTAACAGTGTCTGCCGCTCCTTGCTTATCTCCTCCACTGAACAAAGCTGAGCTTCAATCTTCAGGCTTTCGGCCTATATCAGATATTAAACTGCATTTGGCCTACTTGTTTGGTTGGGCCCTAGTAACAGTGTCTGCCGCTCCTTGCTTGTCTCCTCCACTGAACAAAGCTGAGCTTCAATCTTCAGGCTTTCGGCCTATAGGAAATTTTAAACTGCATTTGGCCTACTTGTTTGGTTGGGCCCTAGTAACAGTGTCTGCCGCTCCTTGCTTGTCTCCTCTACTGAAAAAAGCTGAGCTTCAATCTTCAGGCTTTAGGCCTATGGGAAATTTTAAATAGCATTTGGCCTACTTGTTTGGTTGGGCCCCAGTAACAGTGTCTGCCGCTCATTGCTTGTCTCCTCCACTGAATATAGCTGAGCTTAAATTTTCAGGCTTTCGGCCTATATCAGATATTAACCTGCATTTGACCTACTTGTTTGGTTGGGCCTACTAACAGTGTCTTCCGCTGCTTGGTGTTCTCCTCCAATGAACAAAGCAGTGCCGCCTGTTTACTCCTGTTACCAATTTTAAACTGCATTTAGCCTACTTTATTCTTTGAGACTATATCTGTGTTTCCTCCTCATCCTGCCCATTGCCCTGCCACTGCTAGATGAGTCTGCTGGTACATTGACCCAGACCACTACATTCCCCTTGCACTCTACACAGCCAGAATCTGACCCTGCTGAAAGTCAGGTTCCCCTTCCCGCATACTATACCACCTTACACGGGGACAAAGAGGAAGGTGCAGATGAAAGTGCAGGTTCCTTCATCAGGTGGGGGAGCATACTCGTTGGGGACGTCACTGGCACAGGGCCCCTCATAGTACGCAAAAGTGTCTCTGCCGGTGGGAGGCGCCAAACACACCACCGTACTTTGAGGGGCCCTGTGCCAGTGCCAATGCGAACAAGTGGGCCCCCCTGCTTGCTCGGGATCACAGCACTAGCAAAGTTTTAATACTTACCTCTCCCGGCTCCACCGCCGTGATGTAATCTGCGTGTCCTGGACCCACAAAAAACTTGAGCCAGCCCTACCCCCCTCCCCACAACTTTAGCCAAATGACCCCCAATTTTCAATGCCTAACTATTATTATAAGGTAAATTAAGATTCACAAGCTTAAGTGACAAGAATTGATGTTTTTGACATTAACATGGGCACTGTTGGTGTTTTCCTGTCCTCCACTCACTGCCGACTTTGATTCCCCATTGACTTACATTGGGTTTCGTGTTTCGGTCGATCCCTTTTCGCGATAATCGGCCGATTTCACTCGACCCGACTTTTGACAAAGTCGGGTTTCGCAAAACCCGACTCGATCCTAAAAAAGTAAAAGTCGCTCAACCCTAGCTTGAATAACTGTCCAAACTAATTGTACAAATAAATAAAATACTCAATCTCCTGATTAACAGAATGTTATGTAAATCCCAAAATATTACTAAAAACTAGAGTTTTTCCTGCACAAAATACCCTGACACAGCTCTATCAATTCAAAAACAGTTATAGCTCTCATATGGAGACAGAAACTACGTTAAAATGAAAAACTTAATTAGTACAATGGTATTCATTTTTATCACGTGACTTGTAGAGGAAAGTTATTCTGTCATTATTATCACAAAGTGAAAGTCATTGAAAAAACACACACAATGGTGGAAATTGAAAATAGGATTTTTTCCCATTTGTCAGTATATTAGATGGTAAATTAAATGATGTCATTCAAAGGTACAACTTATCACACAAAAAAACCCTGATATTAATGTAAGGCATGGAAGAAAAAAAATAAAAGTAAAAAAAAAAATGGATACATCTCCAGTGGCTTAAGGACCAAAATTCCTTAATCATAAATTGCATAAATTATTTTACCATCATTTATCAAGTGATTCAAACCAATCCGCATATTCAATCACGTAGCAGCAGAACATAAAGTGATTAATTTCATTTTAGCTATGTTAACTTATTTCTGGCAAAGTTACTATTCTGCAAGTGAACTTTAACAAGGTAACTCTACTTGAAAATGCAATGCGTTGGGGCAGATGAACGCTTCTTACTATGTAATTATATCAGTCTGTGAACCTACATCTCGACAAGACTGTGCAAGCCTTGCAAGCACATGAGATTGCATAAAGAATGCAATCAATACCAGTCAAACAAGAACACCAGGTATTCATTTATTCACGTTGTCTGAGGTTAGGCCTCTTCCCTGCCTAAAATGTCTAAAGCATGTTGATATGGAAAAGCTGCGAAGATTAAGTTTACATTGGGTAAAGTTTGAGATCTTAGTTCATGTCCCCGAGGACTGCCGGATGTTTCCAGTGGCCGTCAGGCCGACGGACACTATTAAGGACCTTAGAGTCAACCTTGTAAAACAAGGAATCACCTCATGGAAGAAGCATTTTTCCTACAATGGACGAGAATTGGGAGAGTATGAAACAATTAGAGACCTAAACATCAAAAGTGGAGCTGTTATATTACTTGTTAATAAAAAGTCAAGGTAGGCATTTTACAAATTACTGCACTTTAATGATAATGTAAATGAAAAGTATTTTGGCTTAGAAAGCACAAGGATTGAGAGAACATGTAATAGAAATATTACATTGCATTACTATGGAATAATTGTTCCCTACAAGTACCTCCAGATAGTACCCATAAAGCAATTTGTAGTACTATGATAAGTGTTTCAGAATGTCACAAAACGGAAACGGCATTTCATTTATTAGTGCTCTGCATCTAATCATTTCAGATTAATTTGTCTGCTTGCTTTACATATAACATCAAAAACAGAACAAAAGTTGAATCATAAACAATTTTGTTTTGCTGAAAAAAGAGATAGTTGTTTCGAAATTGTTGAATTTCCATCCAGAAAAATAGTGTGCTTGAACATCCATTTGGACTGTTTTTTCATCCACATGCACAATATTGGGTCCATACTTCTGCATCAGGCTCATTTTTCATCCTTATTACTTGCATATCGTATCAGTTTTAATAAGAAAATTCTCTTCTGTATTTTTTCAAGCCACTGATCTTTCAAAAATTAGATCATTAGATGGCTAAAAATTCGTATGCTTTTTTGTGATCTGTTTTATTATTAGCACAGATTTTTTTTTCATTATGTCTATTGGCAATTTTCATCCACAAACCAAATCAGATTATTTTCCTGCATTTTTTTTTCTTCAATTGTATTTTAATTACATTCATGTGATTTCAAAATGATTAATTTGATTGGGAACATTAACTATATTAAGGTCAGTGTGTAGGCCTAACTCTTAAAGGATCTGATGAGGGCAGGTACATTCAGCTGAGAGTGGCCCTTGTCAATGGCCACTCTCAGCTGAATGTACCTGCCCTCATCAGATCACATATGCCAAGCAGCTTGAGGCTAGGCAAGTACCAGCATAGGAGACTGGCTGAGAATCCTGGTACTGTTGACACTAACTCTTAAAGGAGTAGTCTTAAGTATGGAAGTTATTATCACCTATCCCCTTTCCTACAGTTTTGCTATCTTGGCATCCCATTAAGAATGAACGGAGTGGCAGTGCACATGATCATCCACTATTACATTCATAAAGTGCTCTTCACAGCCCACCTACCAGGATTGATGGGGATCAACAGTTGGTCCCCAGAGATCAGGAAGTTGGGATAGGGAAAAACTGACAAACTTGAGGATACCCCTTAACCCCTTTCTGGCATTGGACGTACTATTCCGTCCATGTGACCTGGGATTTAATTCCCATGGACGGAATAGTACGTCATAGGCAATCAGCTGCGCTCTCGGGGGGAGCCAGCTGATTCTCACAGCTCACACTCAGCACTAAGTCCCGGCACTTGATCGCAGCATTCCGGAGCCAGCAGAGAGGCTGACAGAACCTCTGCCTTAGGATCGCATGACACGGGGTCCCGATCGCTGCCATGGAGACCCGATATCGTCATGATGACATCTGGGTCTCCAGACCTGAGAGACTTCCTGTCATGCGCAGTGATGACCAGGAAGTCTCTCAGGTCAGTGTAATAGAAACTGCAGCACTGACAGTTTCTATAGCATGCAGATTTGCATGCTATAGAAGCGATCAGCCTGTACAAAATGAGTGCCCTATAGTGGAACACAGTGTAAAAGTAAGAATAAATGTAAAAAAAATAATAATAATTGTAAAAATATTTTTAAAAAATATTAACAAATCAATATTTTTTCCATCAATAAATACATATTTTAATTAAAAAAAATTAAATAATAAAGGTATACACATTTAGTATTGCCGCGTCCGTAACGACCCGACATATAAAACTGTCCCACTAGTTAACGCCTTTAGTGAACACCATAAAAAAAGGCAAAAAAATGCTTTATCATCATACCACCAAACAAAAAGTGGAATAACACGCGATCAAAAAGATGGATATAAATAACCGTGGTACCGCTGAAAATGTCATCTTGTCCAGGAAAAAACAAGCCACCATATAGGTTCATCACCGGAAAAATAAAAAAGTTATAGCTCTCAGAATAAAGCAATGCAAAAATAATTATTCTTTATATAAAATAGTTTTTATCGTATAAAAGCGCCAAAACATAAAAAAGATATAAATGAGGTATCGCTGTCATTGTACTAACCCGAAGAATAAAGCTGCTTTATCAATTTTACCACACTCGGAACTGTATAAACGCCTCCCCCTTCCCAAAAAGGTATTCTTGAATTTCTGGTTTTAGTTCATTCTGCCTCACAAAAATCGGAAAAAAAAGCGATCTAAAAATGTCTTGTGCCCAAAAAAGGTACCAATAAAAAGTCAACTCATAACGTAAAAAACAAGACCTGACATGACTCTTTGGGCCTAAATATGGAAAAATTGTAGCTCTCAAAATGTGGTGATGCAAAAAATTTTTATTGCAATAAAAAGCGGCTTTTAGTGTGTGACAGCTGTCAAACATAAAAACCCGTTATAAATAGTAAATCAAACCCCCATATCACTGCCTTAGTTAGGGAGAAATAATAAAGTAAAAAATGTATTTATTTCCATTTTCCCATTAGGCTAACGTTAGGGTTAGGGTTGGGCTAAAGTTAGGGTTGGGGCCAAGGTTTTGGATAGGGTTGGGGCTAAAGTGAGGATTAGGGTTGGGGTAAAGTTAGGTTTAGGGTTGGGGCTAAAGTTAGGGTTAGGGTTTGGGCTAAAGTTAGGATTACAGATATGGTTGGAATTAGAGTTATAGATAGGGGTGTGTTAGGGTTAGGTTTGTGGAAAGGGTTATGGTTAGGGTTGGGACTAGGGTTAGGGGTGTGTTGGGGTTAGGTTTGGAGTTAGAATTCTGGGGTTTCCACTGTTTAGGCACATCAGGGGCTCTCCAAACGCGACATGGCGTCTGATCTCAATTCCAGCCAATTCTGCATTGAAAAAGTCAAACGGTGCTCCTTCTCTTCTGAATTCTGCCATGCGCCCAAACAGTGGTTTACCCCCACATATGGGGTATCAGCATACTCAGTACCCTAACAAAAAAAATTTGGTTCCAAAATGGTGCTGATGTAAAGTAGACATGTGGGAAATGTTACTTATTAAGTATCTGTGTGATATAAAGGCATGAAAACTCAAAATTGGAAAATTGTGAAATTTTCAAAATTTTCCCCAAATTTCCATTTTTTTCACAAATAAACACAAGTCATATCAAAGAATGAAGTACAATATGTCACAAGAAAACACTGTCAGAATTATTGGGATCTGTTGAAGAGTTCCAGAGTTATAACCTCATAAAGGGACAGTGGTCAGAATTATAAGAATTAGCCTGGTCATTAACATGCAAACCACCCTTGGGGGTAAAGGGGTTAAAAAAACATGAGTACACTTGAGAGCATTATTCATCAATATTCTATCCCTTTTTTCTTCTTGTAATATGGAGCTAATATTAATCCATTATTCCATGCACACGGCTTGGAAAACACATGCTTGTGTGATAAACACAACAATTTACAATGAATATAGAAGGCTGCCAATTAGTGGCTTTCAGAGAACTGGTAGCTCTGCCGCAGTGAAACAGTGATTTTATCAAAATGATTTTATGCAGCCTAGTAAGAGGCACATTGCTGGAATCAGTGTATTTGCCATTACAGTAGCTTGCAAAAGTATTCACCCCTCTTCCCCTTGGGGTCTTACCTATTTTGTTACATTATAACTTTTGTTTAGACATTTTTGTAATCTGATTTGTGTGTTATACATCAGCAGTAAGTAGTCTAAGTTGGTGACGTGAAGTGAGAAAAATTTAGGCATACACTAAATTTATGAGATCAAACAACTAAAAATTGTACATATGTATTCACCCCTTTTGCGGTGAAGCTCCTAAAATTTTCTGGTGCAAGCAATTATCTTCATATGTCACACTTTTTGAAAGGAAGCCCACCCATGTGCAATCTAAGTGTCACATATATATACATTTTATCTTTTCTGAAAGGCCACAGAGGCTGCAACGCCATTAAGCAAGAGACACCACTAACCAAATACCATTAAGACCAAGGAGATCTCCAAACAAGTCAGGGACAAAGTTGTTGAGAAGTACAAGTCAGGGTTGGGTTATAGAAAAATATCCCAATCTCTTATGATTCCCCAGAGCACCATCAAATCAATTATCATCAAATGGAAAGAATATGGCACCTCAATAAACCTGCCAAGAGAGGGAAACCCACCAAAAGAAGGGGGGCAGCACAGAGACCAAATGTAACCTGAAGAGCTACAGAGTCCCCAAGCAGAGACTGAAGTATCTGTCCCTATGACCACAATAAGGGCTTATACTCATTTGTTTGAGAAATGGACGAGTGCAATCCAATGTTATTCAGTAGGTGACAAGTCATTTGCAAGTTTTTTCTCAGCCGAAATTGGACTGAGAAAAAAAATCGCAGCATGCTGCGTATTGCTGCGATTCTCGGACGAGACTCGCCAATGTTAGTCAATGTGTGCGAAAAAATAATCGCACAGCACTCGCACCAATTTTCACGCACCGGTGTCAGTAAAAGCCGGCAATTCATGACCGGCATACAGTAAAATCACACTGACAGGTTAGAATAGAATAGATATATACACATAGAATGTATATATACTATATACACTCACCGGCCACTTTATTAGGTACACCATGCTAGTAACGGGTTGGACCCCCTTTTGCCTTCAGAACTGCCTCAATTCTTCGTGGCATAGATTCAACAAGGTGCTGGAAGCATTCCTCAGAGATTTTGGTCCATATTGACATGATGGCATCACACAGTTGCCGCAGATTTGTCGGCTGCACATCCCAAAGATGCTCCATACAAGGCAGGATGGATCCATGCTTTCATGTTGTTTACGCCAAATTCTGACCCTACCATCCGAATGTCGCAGCAGAAATCGAGACTCATCAGACCAAGCAACGTTTTTCCAATCTTCTACTGTCCAATTTCGATGAGCTTGTACAAATTGTAGCCTCAGTTTCCTGTTCTTAGCTGAAAGGAGTGGTACCCGGTGTGGTCTTCTGCTGCTGTAGCCCATCTGCCTCAAAGTTCGACGCACTGTGCGTTCAGAGATGCTCTTAGGCCTACCTTGGTTGTAACGGGTGGCGATTTGAGTCACTGTTGCCTTTCTATCAGCTCGAACCAGTCTGCCCATTCTCCTCTGACCTCTGGCATCAACAAGGCATTTCCGCCCACAGAACTGCCGCTCACTGGATTTTTTTTCTTTTTCGGACCATTCTCTGTAAACCCTAGAGATGGTTGTGCGCGAAAATCCCAGTAGATCAGCAGTTTCTGAAATACTCAGACCAGCCCTTCTGGCACCAACAACCATGCCACGTTCAAAGGCACTCAAATCACCTTTCTTCTCCATACTGATGCTCGGTTTGAACTGCAGGAGATTGTCTTGACCATGTCTACATGCCTAAATGCAGTGAGTTGCCGCCATGTGATTGGCTGATTAGAAATTAAGTGTTAACAAGAAGTTGGACAGGTGTACCTAATAAAGTGGCCGGTGAGTGTATATATATATATATATATATATATATATATATATATATATATATATCAGTGACACACACATATGTATATCTTAATATTTCATAGAGAGATAGAGAGCAGAATAGTCGATAATTCATTTGTCAGCTTCTGCATAAACATTGCAGAAGCCGACAGGATATGAGACATGATTTACATACAGTAAACCATTGCAGAACAGTTAGATTTTTATATGTCCCTCACTAATAATGTTAGTAGTGTGTGTGTAAAATTTTGGAGTTGTAGGTTTTAAATTAAAGGATTAATTCATGGAAAAAACTGCCGTGGGCTCCCACGCAATTTTCTCTGCCAGAGAGTGAAAGCCAGTGACTGAGGGCAGATATTAATAGCCTAGAGAGGGACCATTGTTATTGGCCCTCTCGGCTAAAAACATCTGCCCCCAGCCACCCCAGAAAAGGCACATCTGTAAGGACTTAGCCTCTCTCTTCCCATTGCCCTGTAGTGGTGGCATATGGGGTAATAAGGGGTTAATGAGCTATTGTGCTGCTCAAGGAGTTTGGGAGCAAACGGGGGCAAAGATATGGGGCGATAGCTGGTCTTAGTGCTCGGGTCAAGGGATGGCTTTTTGAGGATAGGTGTGATTGTGGCATCTTTGAAAGCAGAGGGGAAGGTACTAGAAGTTATTGATAGGTTGAAGAGATGGGATAGGGATGGGATAAGTTGGTGGTGAGGTTGGGGAGGAGGTGCGATGGGATGGGGTCAAGTGCACAAGTGGTGAGGTGTGATTTGGAGAGGAGAGATGAGTAAGCTCTCCTTCAGTGATTTTGGAGAGGGAAGTTATGGAGTTAGGGCATTGATCTGGTATACAAAGGGGTTGGGGTAATCGGACAATAAATACTTGCTTTGTTTGGTCTATCTTATTTTTGAAGTGTGTGGCAATGTTCTCGGCAGAGATTAGGGAAGTTGGAGGGGGCAATGGTGGGTGGAGGAGGGAGTTAAAAGTGTTCAACAACTGTTTGGTGTTGTAGAATAAGGAAGATACGAAGGATGTAAAGTAGGCCTGTTTAGCAGAGGTGAGAGCTGATTTGAATGTGAGTATTGCTTGTTTGAATGTGGTGAAGTCATCTTGCAAATGCATTTTCTTCCAACGCCGCCCTGCAATTCTGGATACTTGATGTTATTGTGCCAGGGTTGTCTATTAATTCGTTGCACTCTTCTATGTATGAGAGGGGAGACCGAGTCAAAAACTGATGCAAGAGTGGTACTGTAGAAATTAGTGGCAGTGTCTGTGTTGTGGAGTGAAGATATGGAAGACAGAGGTAGAATAGAGTCAGAGGTTGTGCGAGTGTCTAGATGTGCAAGGTTTCTGCCAGGGTGCTCAAGTTGGTGGACATGGGTGACAGGTGAGGAGGACAGTGATGAGAACATGAGTAGATGGTGGTCAGACAGAGGACCTTTAGCTTAGGAAATAAGCAGAATGAAAATCAAACATTGATTCCCATTAGCAAGAACCTAAGTGTGTTTGTCATCCCACCTATACAATAAATGATAAATTAACATTTCCAAGAATCTATGTTATGGAATCTATTATGTACGAACAACTGCTTTTTATAAATCTGTTAAATTTAATAATTAACAAAATATTTACTGTTGTATTTTTCTGCATCACAGGTAAATATTTTTACATTCTGCATATGAAATATAAGTATAGCCTTAATATGTTGCTCAGACTTTGGGAAAATGGATCACCATCTAGAAGAGAATCTCGACCAACTGGATATACAAGATAAGTGACCATGCCAGATCAGACTGAGGCCATTATCACAAGTCAAGCAATCCACGGGAGTTTATGACTTAATGTTGATGAACAACTTCAGAAATGTGATAGACGTTTTCAATATGGGGTCTAGAACATCAACATTCCTAGAATGAAAAGTCAAGACAAACAACATCTGATGACTACTTCCACAGAGCAGGAAACTGTACATGTTTTGCAAGCCAGACTGACATATATATTGTTTAATACATATTTACACTATGTTTCTGTGGCACATTTAACTTCTTCTACGACAATCATTGTCCCACCACTTGTAAGCACTTGCAAAATTATACTACTTCTTATTTTCTTATTGGTTTAAATGTTTGTAAAAGAAACAATTAATTTTGAGTGGTTTGAATTTTTTTTAACATTGTTTTTGAATTTTGAAATATTTAATGTGTTTGTATTCTTCAAGTCCTACAGGGAAGACTATGGGAACAATGTGAGAAAAAAAGCATACCAAAAACGTCATGCATTAAATAGAAAAAAAACTACTGACCCCCAAAACGTTACAGAAGTGCCAAAACTCCAAATATTTGGAATGCGTACAATTTTTCAGTATAGAAAAATCAACTGGCAACAGTACTTTTAACGTTGAAGATAAAAACACATTGAGTCCACTTTCACATGTTGAGTGGTGAGTTTTTTTACCTCGGTATGTGTAAGCCAAAACCAGGAGTGGGTGATAAATACAGAAGTGGTGCATATGTTTCTATTATACTTTTCCTCTAATTGTTCCATTCCTGGTTTTAGCTTACAGATACTGAGGTAAAAAGAAATCACCAAATATTGAACATATGGTCTAAATGTTACAATGAAAACACAAACAAAACTACAAAATCCTATCCTGGAACAAACAAAAAAATTGACATTGTTTATTTTCAGGATTTCCAGATCATTGTAAATAAAAAAAAAAATACGGTAAGTATTCATATGGAGTTGATACAAAAATGTCTAGCTTTTTTCAGCTGTCGGCATAAATATACTTGCTACAGGACAAAGAGAATGAGGGGGTCTACTCAGTTGCAAGAACATTATACTTTTATGTAGGAAATAAAAGTTGGTTAGTTTTCTGTTAACCAGCACTACAACAATGGTTATCTGATATAAGGTGCTATATTTTGAAGTATTGCTACAGAAGGGAGGACGTACTGGGCCACAGGCCTATCAAGGGAGGATGACATGACAGGGGTTGAGGGGGGCTATAGTGAGTGAATAGCAAAGGGGGGGTAGTTTACTAAAGGGTAAATGATTTGAATTGTAGGATCAGGATTGGATGTGAGAAAGCAAGGGGGGAAGGGGGTGGAACTAAAAGGGGGCTGGTATAAATGGGAACACACATTTCAGTGAAGCAACCATTTTAGGTCACCTCAAATCAGAGAAAAGAACTGCTCTGCAGGGTACTTTTAGTCATGGATATTGAAGCGATTTTACAAAACCTGAGGGAGGCTGCCAGTACCAGAGGCGCAGGCTGGCTACAGGCATCATTACAGTGCCTGTTATCTGAGGGGGGGACCGGGCCTTCTCAGTCCCAGAATGAGGGGCGCCGGCCTCGGAGATCTAGGCCTCTGGAGCGCCTTAGCCCTGACGTTACCCCTCGGGCCCGGCGCCGTATAAGGAGCCCCTCTGGGGACCCTCCGGTGGAGACCGTGTGCCGCAGGCCTAGGGTGCGCGGTCAGGGTGGGAGGAATCCTCCATTTTGGCGGGGCCTGCATCGGGGGAGGTGTCAGCCTCCCCTTCATCTTGAGCAGCTGGATCGGAGAGGGAACGAGGATCAGGTGCGGCTGGTGCCCAGCCAGGAATGGGCCCAGCTCGGCAGCGAAGTGCAGCGTAAAAGTCCAAGCGGGGGCCCACTCAGCAGGTGCCTCTAGTTTCTACACAGCGGGGAGGATCCGCCTACTCACCGGTGCCGGCGGATGTGTTGGAACCAGGTACTGGAGCGGCGGGAACCCTGTCTTCCCGGGCACCCGCTCGGCATAGCGGGGGAGAGCGGTGTGTTATATCAGCGCAGGCCCCAGAATGCGGGGCAGCCAGCGAGGGGAGTCGTTATAGCTTCGCCCACCCGTCGGCTGCTGCTGGGTGCAAAAATTGCAGTGGTCAGCATGATGCTGTGGCTCTGCTAGCAGTTAGGAGAGGTAGGGCTGGGGAGGGATCTTCCAGGGCTTCCCAGCCACTCGATGCGGCGGCCAGTGCAGGGTTAAGGGGGAGGGGGATATTAACATGAATGCACATCTTAGAATGCCCATGATGCCTGGATCATTTGGGGGCCATGAATCAGCACAGGACAGCATGATGGAGTCTGGCGGCGCAGCGGTTTCTTAGGACCGGCTGTATGGCGCATCTGGAACCTCGAGTCCACGTCATCAGAGAGGATCGCACACAAATTGGTCGCTTCTGGATCCTGGATCGGCGGCTGCTGGGGACACAGCACCCAGGCAGCCAGGTGAGAGAGGCACTCTTAATTCATTATTACCGTCATTAGCCCCTAGCGTTAGCGTGGGAATAGGGGATTTGTCAGTGGGGGGGCTAGTGCTAGCATGGGTGTCATATTTCAGGGATTAAAGGATTTGGTTGGGTTGTGGGATTTGAGGGGTAGCGAAGGTGAATCGTCACCATTGTCCGCATGGTTGGGTAATGCGAGGGACAGGGAAAGGATAGATGTAGCAGGGGAGGTGGGATCATTTAGGACGGAACAAAGTACAATGACGGGGGCTCCGCTGGTTGCTGGGGAGGTAGCGGCAGTGAGTAGGGAGGTAACGGGTCAGGGATCTTCAGTGTTAGATGGCGGGGAAAAAGAAAAGGACGAATCAGTACGGGTAGATGATGCGGCAAAAGGGGAAGTGTACGTCTGCTTTGAGGGGCCTTTGGGGTGCTCATTTAAAACTGGAAGTAAAGGAAAGAATCTGGAAGGGGGAATATGTGGAAATATTTTCTTTACTCCTGCTAGAACACTTTAATTTAGATAGGAGTCATAGGGACGATTCTAAAAAAGAAGATGAAGACAGGAGGAGGTTTAGGTTGATTCCACGCACCTTTTCTAATTAGCTTCAGGCATTTGCTATTTTAGCTAGTGTCATCAGGGAAAAGTCACCAGAGACTTGTGCTCCATTGTTTTGTTACATGGATACAATCGGTGAAGCATATAGAGTTTATGGGGGTCAGGGTTGGCTTTGTTATGACGAACAATTCCAGCAGAGGAAGGCGGTCCGACCAAACATTCGCTGGGACTATAAAGACATTTCCCTATGGATGAGAGTGACAGCTCCGGGTAGATCGGGACAGGGATCTCAGTCATTTCCCGGGGGCACCAGGGGCTCAGGGCAGTCAGGGCACTCGGTGGCAATGCAAAAGGGATTGTGTTTTTCCCTTTATCGAGGGGGCGTGCAGGTTTGGTGCAAAATGTAAATTTAAACACGAATGTTCTGCATGCGGAAGCAATCATGGGTCATTGAGATGTTTCAGGGGAGGAAAACAGAAGGGGTCAGATGGATTTAACAAAAGGAGTGACGCCGGTGTGTCTGGCAGAGATGGAACAATTTCTAAGTAGGTATCCAAATAAAGAAGCAGCATCTATTTTGCAGGACGGCTTTAGGGATGGGTTTACAATTCCTTTTGTAGATGTTAAGGTGCGGCTGTCAACAAAAAATTTGAAATCAGACTATGAAGTTCCGGAAGTAGTTACGGAGAAGTTGTTTAAGGAAGTGGCCTTAGGTAAAGTGGTGGGTCCATTTCAGTCGATTCCCATTGAGAATTTGTGGGTATCACCTTTGGGGGTAGTTCCGAAAAAGAAGGCTAACAAATTTAGGTTGATCCACCACCTTTCATTTCCAAAAGGTTTGTCAGTTAATGATGGTATTGACCCTCAATTGTGTTCGGTTTTGTATACGTCCTTTGATGCGGCTATGAGCTGGATTAGGTTTTGTGGGCAGGGGGCATGGTTGGCAAAAACAGATATTGAGGCTGCGTTTCGCTTGCTACCAGTTAATCCGAATATATTGCATTTGTTGGGGTGTTTCTGGAACAAGGGATTTTACGTAGACCGTTGCCTGCCGATGGGGTGTTCCCTGTCATGTGCGTATTTCGAAATGTTCAGCACATTTTTAGAATGGACAGTAAAAGACGTATCGGGGCTTCGGTCTTGTATTCATTACCTTGATGATTTCTTGTTTGTGGGTTCGGCGCAGTCTGCAGATTGTTCGGTTTTGCTTCACACCATGGAAGGGGTAGCAAAGAAATTCATAGTCCCGTTGGCAGCTGAAAAAAACGTGGGGCCTGTAACATCATTGAGCTTTCTGGGTATTGAAATAGATACGGTCTTGATGGAGTGCAGGCTGCCAGAGGAAAAAGTGGGGGACATGAGAACAGAAGCAAGGCGGGTTATTGGAAAACAGAAGGTAACGTTGCACGAGGTTCAATCATTGTAGGGAAACTGAATTTCGCATGTAGGATTATGCTGATGGGCAGAGCGTTTTGTCGTAGGCTGTCTTTAGCTACGGCAGGAATTCAAGTGCCGTCACATTTCATTAGGCTTCGCAAGGCGGTAAAAGATGATCGGAAAGTGTGGGCACTTTTCTTGGACTCATATAATGGGAAGTCGCTGAGGAATGCGCCAGTGGTGCCGGCCGAGTCCTTGGGCATTTTGGTGGGTTCATCTGAAGAGAAAGGATTTAGCTTATTTTTCAGGAACAGTTGGTTGGTGTGCCACTGGCCACGAGCGTGGATTGAGAAGGGCCTAGCGTCCAATCAGGTGTTGTGTGCGGTGTTTCCTGTTGCTGTGGCGTTATCATTGTGGGGAAGAAATGTTCAGAATAAAAAGATTTGTTTTGGTTGTGGATCAGAAGGGGCTGTGAAGGCTGTGAATTCGTTGACATCAGCTGATCCGGCACTGCTGAAAGTTTTACAGCACCTGGTGTGGGTAGGCTTACAGTGTAATTTATGGGTCACGGCGGAACATAGGCCTAAAGCTAATTACCCTATCCTTGATGCTATTTTTCATTCGCAGTGGGATCGTGTGCGGGAATTGGTGCCTCAAGCGGAACTCACAGGATTGGTGTGTCCAGAGAATTTATGGAATCTTCCGTTGGGGCAGTAAGAAGTTTGATATCCTGATCCTTGGCAGCAGGGACATGGTCGCATTACGATAAGGCATGGAACATATGGGAGGATTGGAAGGCAAATTTGCGGTCAGGCTTAGAGGATGAGAGCAAGTTGATGTTGTTGATAGGGCATAATTGGGACTCAGGATGGTCGGTCCCAAAAGTTAATAACTTCTTATCAGGTGTAGCTTTTGGCTTCAAGTTTAGAGGGCTACAAGATTTAACCAAATCGTTTCTGGTTCTTCAGGTGGTTAAGGGGTGGTGAAAAGGTTGGAAGGTCACGGACGGGAGGCGTCCAGTTTCTTATAAAATACTATTGATTTTAGGGGAACAATTGTTGGTGGTTTGTTCTACTCCATCGGAGGTGAAGCTGTTCAAACCGGCGTTTTCTTTGGCATTTTTTGGAGCATTTCGTTTAGGTGAGTTGGTTAGCCTTTCTAAATATAGTAAAGGGGTTTTTTTGAGACATGATGCGGATTTGTATGAGGACAGGTTGGAGATAATTTTAAGATATTCAAAGACAGATACTGAAGGAAAGGGTTGTAGGGTTGTGCTTTTCAAAGTAACCAGTTCCCCGTTATGTCCAGTACATTGTTTTAAACAATTCTCGGGGGGTTAGTTTTTACGTAATGATCCGCTGTTAAGACACGAGGATGGTTCATTTTTATCACGTTATCAGTTCATAACGGTATTTAAGCACTGTTTAACACAAGGGGGCATTTCAACAAAGAATTTCAGTGGCCACTCATTCCGAATTGGTGTGGCTACTGAGGCAGCCAGAAGAGGTTTAAGTGACGAATTAGTGCAGAGGATTGGTCGTTGGGAATCCATGAGATTCCGTTCGTACATTCGCCCGTCTTTGATCTAGGGGGCGTTATCTGATTGTTGATGAAGGTAATGATTTTCAGTTGTTACTAGTGTTGAGCATTCCGATACCGCAAGTATTGGGTATCGGCCGATACTTGCGGTATTGGAATTCCGATACCAAGTTCCGATACTTTTGTGGTATCGGGAATCGGTATCGGATCCATATTAATGTGTAAAATAAAGAATTAAAATAAAAAATATTGATATACTCACCTCTCTGGAGGCCCCTGCACCTTACCGCTGTTAACCGGCAGCCTTCTTTGCTTAAAATGAGCGCGTTTAGGGCCTTCCATGATGTCACGGCTTCTGATTGGTCGCGTGCCGCTCATGTGACCGCCACGCGACCAATCACAAGCCGGGACGTCATTCTCAGGTCCTAAATTCCTAATTCTAGGAATTTAGGACCTGAGAATGACGTCGCGGCTTGTGATTGGTCGCGTGGCGGTCACATGAGCGGCACGCAACCAATCAGAAGCCGTGACGTCATGGAAGGCCCTAAACGCGCTCATTTTAAGCAAAGAAGGCTGCAGGTTAACAGCGGTAAGGTGCAGGGGCCTCCAGAGAGGTGAGTATATAAATATTTTTTATTTTAATTCTTTATTTTACACATTAATATGGATCCCAGGGCCTGAAGGAGAGTTTTGTTATGACCCCAATGGCGAGGGTCTCAGAGGAACGTGGAAGTCTGCAGAATACAAAAATCCAGCTCATAGGGCAGTGGTAACTGGGTTGACCATATATCTACTCCTAACGCCAACACTAGAAGTAGCCGGGGATCATTCCTACGTTGATTCTAGATGACACGCGCCAGCCGGAGAATCTAGCTACCCCTAGTAGAGGAAAACAAAGACCTTTCTTGCCTCCAGAGAAGGGGACCCCAAAGCTGGATAGAAGCCCCCCACAAATAATGACGGTGAGGTAAGAGGAAATGACAAACACAGAAATGAACCAGGTTTAGCACAGAGAGGCCCGCTTACTGATAGCAGAATAAAGAAAGGTAACTTATATGGTCAACAAAAACCCTATCAAAATCCACACTGGAAATTCAAGAACCCCCGAACCGTCTAACGGTCCGGGGGGAGAACACCAGCCCCCTAGAGCTTCCAGCAAAGGTCAGGATATAGATTTGGAACAAGCTGGACAAAAATACAAAACCAAAACAAATAGCAAAAAGCAAAAGGCAGACTTAGCTGATATAACTGGAACCAGGATCAGTAGACAAGAGCACAGCAGACTAGCTCTGATAACTACGTTGCCAGGCATTGAACTGAAGGTCCAGGGAGCTTATATAGCAACACCCCTAACTAACGACCCAGGTGCGGATAAAAGGAATGACAGAAAAACCAGAGTCAAAAAACTAGTAACCACTAGAGGGAGCAAAAAGCAAATTCACAACAGTACCCCCCCCTTAGTGAGGGGTCACCGAACCCTCACCACGACCACCAGGGTGATCAGGATGAGCGGCATGAAAGGCACGAACTAAATCGGCCGCATGAACATCAGAGGCGACCACCCAGGAATTATCCTCCTGACCATAGCCCTTCCACTTGACCAGGTACTGAAGCCTCCGCCTGGAGAGGCGAGAATCCAAGATCTTCTCCACCACATACTCCAACTCGCCCTCAACCAACACCGGAGCAGGAGGCTCAGCAGAAGGAACTACAGGCACAATGTACCGCCGCAACAAGGACCTATGAAATACATTGTGAATAGCAAACGACACAGGAAGATCCAGACGAAAAGATACAGGATTAAGGATTTCCAATATCTTGTAAGGCCCGATAAAACGAGGTTTAAATTTGGGAGAGGAGACCTTCATAGGAACAAAGCGGGAAGAAAGCCATACCAAATCCCCAACGCGTAGTCGGGGACCCACACCGCGGCGGCGGTTGGCAAAGCGCTGAGCCTTCTCCTGTGACAACTTCAAGTTGTCCACCACATGATTCCAGATCTGCTGCAACCTATCCACCACAGAATCCACCCCAGGACAGTCAGAAGGCTCCACATGACCCGAAGAAAAGCGAGGATGGAAACCAGAGTTGCAGAAAAAAGGCGAAACCAAGGTGGCGGAACTAGCCCGATTATTAAGGGCAAACAAGTCAGACAACAGCGGTAAAGGATACTGAAATTTGACAGTGATCTTATTTAAAAGCCGATAATCAATACAAGGTCTCAAAGATCCGTCCTTTTTTGCCACAAAAAAGAATCCCGCACCAAGAGGGGAAGAAGACGGACGAATATGTCCTTTCTCCAGAGACTCCTTGATATATGAACGCATAGCGGTATGTTCAGGTACCGACAGATTAAACAGTCTTCCCTTAGGAAATTTACTGCCTGGGATCAAATCTATAGCACAGTCACAGTCCCTATGAGGAGGCAGTGCACTGGACTCAGACTCACTGAAGACATCCTGATAATCAGACAAATACTCCGGAACTTCCGAAGGCGTAGAAGAAGCAATAGACACAGGCAGGGAATCCCCATGAATACCACGACAGCCCCAACTTGAGACTGACATAGCCTTCCAGTCCAGGACTGGATTATGGGTCTGTAACCATGGCAGCCCTAAAACAACCAAATCATGCATTTTATGTAAAACCAGGAAACGTATCACCTCGCGGTGTTCAGGAGTCATGCACATGGTAACCTGTGTCCAATACTGCGGTTTATTTGCTGCCAATGGTGTAGCATCAATACCCCTAAGAGGTATAGGATTTTCTAATGGTTCAAGAGTAAAACCACAGCGCTTAGCAAATGAGAGATCCATGAGACTCAGGGCAGCACCTGAATCTACAAACGCCATGACAGGATAAGATGACAGTGAGCAAATCAAAGTTACAGACAGAATAAATTTAGGTTGCAAATTACCAACGGTGACAGGACTAACAACCTTAGCTATACGTTTAGAGCATGCTGAGATAACATGTGTAGAATCACCACAGTAGTAGCACAAGCCATTCCGGCGTCTATGAATTTTCCGCTCATTTCTAGTCAGGATTCTATCACATTGCATTAAATCAGGTGTCTGTTCAGACAACACCATGAGGGAATTTGCGGTTTTTCTATCACATTGCACCGAATTAGGTGTCTGTTCAGACAACACCATGAGGGAATTTGCGGTTTTGCGCTCCCGCAACCGCCGGTCAATTTGAATAGCCAGTGCCATAGTATCATTCAGACCTGTGGGAATGGGAAAACCCACCATAACATTCTTAATGGCTTCAGAAAGGCCATTTCTAAAATTAGCGGCCAGTGCACACTCGTTCCAATGTGTCAGCACGGACCATTTCCGAAATTTTTGGCAATACACTTCAGCCTCGTCCTGCCCCTGAGACATAGCCAGCAAGGCCTTCTCTGCCTGAATCTCAAGATTGGGTTCCTCATAAAGTAAACCGAGCGCCAGAAAAAACGCATCAAGATCAGCCAATGCCGGATCTCCTGGCGCCAGCGAAAAAGCCCAATCCTGAGGGTCGCCCCGTAAGAACGAAATAACAATTTTTACTTGCTGAGCAGAATCTCCAGATGAACAGGGTCTCAGGGACAAAAACAATTTACAATTATTCACGAAATTCCTAAACTTAAACCTGTCTCCGGAAAACAGTTCAGGAATCGGTATTTTAGGTTCTGACCTAGGATTTCTGATAACATAGTCTTGTATGCCCTGCCCACGAGTAGCCAGCTGGTCCACACTTGTAATCAAGGTCTGGACATTCATGTCTGCAGCAAGCATAGCCACTCTGAGGTAAAGGGGAAGAAAAAAAAAAAAAAAAAACCTCTGAATCTTCTTTCTTATAATCCCTCTTCTGCAATGCATTAAACATTTAATATTGGCCTGGCAAACTGTTATGACCCCAATGGCGAGGGTCTCAGAGGAACGTGGAAGTCTGCAGAATACAAAAATCCAGCTCATAGGGCAGTGGTAACTGGGTTGACCATATATCTACTCCTAACGCCAACACTAGAAGTAGCCGGGGATCATTCCTACGTTGATTCTAGATGACACGCGCCAGCCGGAGAATCTAGCTACCCCTAGTAGAGGAAAACAAAGACCTTTCTTGCCTCCAGAGAAGGGGACCCCAAAGCTGGATAGAAGCCCCCCACAAATAATGACGGTGAGGTAAGAGGAAATGACAAACACAGAAATGAACCAGGTTTAGCACAGAGAGGCCCGCTTACTGATAGCAGAATAAAGAAAGGTAACTTATATGGTCAACAAAAACCCTATCAAAATCCACACTGGAAATTCAAGAACCCCCGAACCGTCTAACGGTCCGGGGGGAGAACACCAGCCCCCTAGAGCTTCCAGCAAAGGTCAGGATATAGATTTGGAACAAGCTGGACAAAAATACAAAACCAAAACAAATAGCAAAAAGCAAAAGGCAGACTTAGCTGATATAACTGGAACCAGGATCAGTAGACAAGAGCACAGCAGACTAGCTCTGATAACTACGTTGCCAGGCATTGAACTGAAGGTCCAGGGAGCTTATATAGCAACACCCCTAACTAACGACCCAGGTGCGGATAAAAGGAATGACAGAAAAACCAGAGTCAAAAAACTAGTAACCACTAGAGGGAGCAAAAAGCAAATTCACAACAGAGTTTCCTCTCCTTCAGACCCTGGGAACCATCAGGATAACTTCCGATACTTTATGTCCCATTGACTTGTATTGGTATCGGGTATCGGCGATATCCGATACTTTTCGGGTATCGGCCGATACTATCCGATACTGATACTTTCAAGTATCGGACGGTATCACTCAACACTAGTTGTTATGGTTGTGGTGTTTTGTTTTCTCTCTCTTTCAGGGCAGAAACCATTGCTTACGTGGATCATGGGTCATTCATTCGTTTTTTGGGCAGCGCTGAGGGCGGACGTCTGGCCAGAAGGGAGACAGCTGGGTGTGCAGAAGTCATCGGCAGTCTTAAGGTGGATTGGAAAACGAGGGATGTCATGGAAATTTGTTCAGGTAAGTCACATAGGTTTTCCAAAGGTGGGTTGATAAGTGAAACTCACAGGCATCACGAATACCCTTATGTCAAGGGAGGACGTACTGGGCCACAGGCCTATCAAGGGAGGATGACATGACAGGGGTTGAGGGGGACTATAGTGAGTGAATAGAAAAGGGGGGGTAGTTTACTAAAGGGTAAGTGATTTGAATTGTAGGATCAGGAATGGATGTGGGAAAGCAAGGGGGAAGGGGGTGGAGCTAAAAGGGGGCTGGTATAAATGGGAACACAAATTTCAGTGAAGCAACCATTTTAGGTCACCTCAGATCAGAGAAAAGAACTCCCATCCACCCTCCCTTATTTCATGGAATTTTAGTAAGTTAATTGTGCGAATTGTAAGTCGTAGCAAGATCTTTGAGGGAAGTTTGAAAGAATTTGGTTGGGTTTTTAAATGTCTTCATGGGTTCGCTTTGTCGCGGCAGTATGGCGGGGGGGGAGGAGGTCCTCGAAGTTGGTGGTGCTAGTAAATGGCGGCTCAGAGGGGGGGAATTTAAAGGTCCTGGACTCCCCCTGGTGTGGTTTAAAATAGAATGGAATATAGTGGTCACATGGATGAGATGACTGGGTCCGTGGGGATTTTGGCCGGGCGAGTCTTTTAGTGTCTTTGAGCTGGTGCTTAGCGGCTAGAGGCAAGATGCGACCTGGAGGCCAAGTTACTTATTGGGGCTTCGAGGACCACCCTCCCCAGGGACAATGTAAAACAAATAAATTGTTATGTTTTAAATGTTAATAAAGGCTGCTGTGGCCAATTTATCCAAATAAAGGTATATTGAGTCGTTATTTGGTGGGGTCGGGGTTATTTGTTCGGGTAAGTCACATAGGTTTTCAAGAGGTGGGTTGATAAGTGAAACTCACAGGCATCACAAATACCCTTATGTCATGCTGCTGTTTCAGTTCCCTGTCAGTAGGTGTGAAGGCCCATCTCATTGTTCAGCTCCCATGAAGGCCGTTTTGTCTCCATCACACCAGACAACAAGCTCTGTGTAGTCTGATCCAGCAGTGAAGAGTTGGCGTGCAATCAATGGATGACTCAAGGTGTGGTGGAAGGGGGTGGTGAGCCCCTAAGACATCGAGTACAGTAAATTCACTGCACACTGAAGTTGGATGCCATTTCTTACTGTTTTTATTTCAGAATACACACAAGATCAGTATAGGTATAGAGGAATGGTTGTGAGTGGGACCTATAGACGTTTCGACCTGGTGTTAGGGCTAGCGGAATGCACTAAATAATTAGAAGGATGGTATAAGGTGCGTTCGCAGCCCAGTTTCCACCGTGCAGATATTTAACCTGTTGCTGAGTAATGACAGACTATATGGCGGTATAATGTGGATACACACACGGGTTAGCTTCACCCGGTATGAAGGAAGCGAACCCTGTTGCATCACAGGTAGTGTTGAGCATTCCGATACCGCAAGTATCGGGTATCGGCCGATATTTGCTGTATCGGAATTCCGATACCGAGATCCGATACTTTTGTGGTATCGGGTATCGGTATCGAAACAACATTAATGTGTAAAATAAAGAACTAAAATAAAAAATATTGCTATACTCACCTCTCCGACGCAGCCTGCACCTTACCGAGGGAACCGGCAGCGTTGTTTGCTTAAAATTCGCGCTTTAACTTCCTTACGCGAAGTCCCGGCTTGTGATTGGTCGCGCGCCGCCCATGTGGCCGGGACGCAACCAATCACAGCAAGCCGTGACGTAATTTCAGGTCCTTCAGGATTTTAAAATTACGTTCCGGCGTTGTGATTGGTTGCGTCGCGGTCACATGGGCGACGCGACCAATCACAAGCCATGACGTCACGGGAGGCTGGACACGCGCACATTTTAAAATGCGCGCGTCTCCTGCCTCCCGTGACGTCACGGCTTGTGATTGGTCGCGTCGCCCATGTGACCGCGACGCAACCAATCACAACGCCGGAACGTAATTTTAAAATCCTGAAGGACCTGAAATTACGTCACGGCTTGCTGTGATTGGTTGCGTCCCGGCCACATGGGCGGCGCGCGACCAATCACAAGCCGGGACTTCGCGTAAGGAAGTTAAAGCGCGAATTTTAAGCAAACAACGCTGCCGGTTCCCTCGGTAAGGTGCAGGCTGCGTCGGAGAGGTGAGTATAGCAATATTTTTTATTTTAATTCTTTATTTTACACATTAATATGGTTCCCAGGGCCTGAAGGAGAGTTTCCTCTCCTTCAGACCCTGGGAACCATCAGGAATACCGTCCGATACATGAGTCCCATTGACTTGTATTGGTATCGGGTATCGGTATCGGATTAGATCCGATACTTTGCCGGTATCGGCCGATACTTTCCAATACCGATACTTTCAAGTATCGGACGGTATCGCTCAACACTAATCACAGGGCCGCTGTACCGCACAAAGAGCACAAGCAAGTAGTCACAGAACTCTGTCCCAAGACTCAGAGAAAGAGTCCCTCTACACCTCTTGTGCTCGAAACCGCTACTGTGGTGTCAGAGTTTAACAGAAATAATCTCTTAATTAGCAGAAATAATCCAGACTTGAGTCAGGAAAGCGCTCTATTAGCGCACAGCGCCACACTGCAATCACTGCTATCAGATGCTGTATCGTGTGCTAGCTGTTAAATATGCTTATTTTGCACATTTATTTGATCAGGACTTAACCAGGTGCATTACTCTTAAAGAAAAATGTCATGATATTCTCATAAAAGAGGTAGTGGTTTATTGAATTGTCCACAGAAAAAACACATTGCAGCAAAACATAAAATAGATGAAATAATTACGAACAGATTGTCCATGTGTAGATATCAGCACTTGATACTCATCTTTCCCAAAGTTCTGAATGGTAAAAGCCATCTGTCTGTGTGAAATCTGAAGGTCATCATGGCTACCAGCTGTTGCTTTCTTGTCTGATGTCCATGGAGAATGATGGTGAAGGCAGGAGGTGACAGCCCCCACATGACAACAAGCCCCCATACCCTCCTAAGAGACGTTTATATATGTGTCCTACAGACCACGTGTTGTCCTTTATATGGTGTTGACTTATGCTCTGAGCTTCATACACAGAAATAGCCCTTTGTACTGTCAGCAAGAAGCAATGTGCTCAGTACTGAATTGAATAAGAATAATTCAATTAATAATTAATATTTAACACTAGCTGTGCGGGATAGTGTCAGGTGCTAGGTAGCTTCCAACATTCACGAACAGTCAACAACACTAGGGATGGGAATGATTCGGAGCTTTCATCCATCGACAGGCATACATCCACACACACACGTTAATAAGTTTATACTAGCGCATGGCCATGCGGCCATGCAAACCTTTTATAGTGGAAGCTCTCCAGGACCTTCCTAGTGGTCCAATAGGAGCTGCTACAGGGCCTGAGCATGTGTCCCCCGACCTCCAATGAGAGGTCATCCCTTGGGCATGCTCAGAAGAAGAAAAGCAGGACTTAGTCCCAGGGACACCTGCTCGCCTCTGATCAGTACTGGTTACAATGACTGAGCCTGGAAGGATAGCAGCAACCAGCCATACAGTATCAGCTTGAGCCAGACGCTGGGACTGACATCTCTGTTGAGCAGGCTCCACTGCAGCTGGAGGAGAATGGGAGACCGCAGCGGAGATAGTTCAAGATTCCCCCTGAGCAGCGGCAGGAACTCGTCACCTAACACCTGGTCCCGAGTCTTGCTCAAAGAGTTGCTCTGGGTGAGAGGGGAAGCGATAGACAATATTAGAACTCCTATACAAACAACACGTACAAGTTATATACATACTATATATACAGTAGAGACCCAAAGTTGGAGTCTATGGTAGATAACAACAACGTAAATTTTCAGCTTTATCACATATTGTAAAATGTTTGACTAGAGGTACATTACTTTTGTATCTTTAATACAAATAGTGATCCTGAAGGTATGTAAAAACAGCAAAAGCACAAATAATATTAGAGGTGCTACAGTTACAAGGTGGAGTGGACTGCCAGTGTTGGCAGAGGGGCAGCTTGGGGTTGGCCAGTACAGAGAAAGAAGTAGGAGGGAGTGGGGTTACGGAAGACTGTGGGCTGGTGTAAGTAGGTGCAAATGAAAAGGAATGACCCCACTATATATGTGTGAAGAGGTCACGTCTGCAGAAAAGATAAGTTAGTACCTTTAGGCTATGTGCACATGTTGCAGATTTGTTGTGGATCCGCAGCATTTTTTCTGTGCAGAATTGCACTAAATCTGCCAAGGATTGCTCAAGCAATGTTAATCAATGCGAATCCAGAATTGGTATGCACATGCTGCAGAAAATTCCTTCCTGATTCTCAGCGTTTTATTTTTCACAACATGTCAATTCTTTTTGCGGATCTGCAGTGTTTCTGCGCCTATTGACTTACATTGAGTCTGTCAAATCCGCAGCCAAACTGCAGATGTAAAAAGGATTGCAGATTTTCTGTGGATATGCATGCCAAAAACATTGTAGAAAGGAAGGAGCAAAAGTGTGTGGGCAGAGAATATGTGTGTAGGCGGAGAATATGTGTGAGCGGAAAATATGTGCATGTCTGTCTGTGTCTGTCTGTGGGTGTCTGTCTGTGGGTGTCTGCGAGTGTCTGTGTGTGTAGCCAGGCGTAGTCTGATGGGACTACTACTCCCATTAGGCTATGTCTGCTGTCACATATAGAAGTGACAGCATGAGCCGATGATGGGACAGTAGTTCCATCATCTGGCAACTGTGTTCAATTGTAAAACAAAAAAAACATTCATACTCACCAAACGCCTATTCCCCGACACCCGCGTCTCCTGCAACAAAAATAAAATAATAAACCAGCACATACTCCATGTCCAACATAGTCCAGGTAATCCAGATTGTCCCACGACGATCTCACATGTAGAACAGTCACATCGGGAGATATGACTGCTCTACCTGGCCTCCTGTGATACACTGACAGGAGGTGATCCCTCCCATAGTGTATCACTGCATTGCCATGAGATTTCACCAGAGTACATCAGCTGATCAGTTCCGGTTCTCACTTGTGGCTCCGCTGCATGAGAAAATTCTCACTCAGCAGTGCCGTAAGTGAGAGCACGAACTCCGGTGAACTTACAGTGATACACTGTGGGAAAGATTATCTCCTGTCAGTGTATCACTGGAAGCTGGGTAGAGCAGTCACATCTCCTGATATGACTGTTCTACACCTGAGATCATCGTGGGACACTCGGTAAATGGACTATGCCAGACAGGGAGTATTTATGTTGGTTTATTATTTTATTTTTCTTGCAGGAGATCGAGGGAGTTGGGGATTAGGCGATGCAGTAAGTGTGGTAAATTAAGATTCAATAACAGAGTCTGTGTGATTATTTCAATTAAAGGACTTTATTCTTGCCATATCTTTATTTACCATATAACTATAGGATTAGTAATGGATAGGTGTCTTATAGATACCTCTCCATTACTAACCCGTGGGCTTGATGTCACCGGACAATACAAAGGTGACATCAACCCCACAAATATTACCCTACTTGCCACCGCTACAGGGCAAGTGGGAAGAGCAAGGCTAAATGCCAGAATTGGGGCATCTATAAGATGCGCCATTTCAGGGGTGGCTGAGAGCTGATGTTTTTAGCTTAGGGGGATGCCAATATCCATGGCCTCTTCCCACACTATTATTATCAGCCCGCACCTGTCTGCCTAGCCTTTGCTGATCCGACTTTATAGGGGGACCCCATATCAATTTTTTTCAGGGGTTCCCCTGTAAACTAGCCAGTAAAGGCTAAGCAAACAGCTGTGAGCTGATATTAATAGCCTGGGAACCTTTATGGCTGTTGGCTCCTTCCCAGAATATTAACATCAGCCCTCAGCCATTAGCTTTCCCTCTGCTAGTTAAGAAAATTACGTGGAAGCTCACGTAATTTTTTTTAAATTTTTTTGAAAAATAAATAGATCTTTATTTAATTCTGTATGTACCGTTTTATTAATGAGGGTATCTGGCTGACACCAGTTCATTACTAAACCACGGGCTTGGTATTACATTATATATATATATATATATATATATATATATATATATATATATATATATATACATATATATAAATATATATACACTGCTCAAAAAAATAAAGGGAACACTCAAATAACACATCCTGTATTTGAATGAATTAAATATTCTCATTGAATACTTTGTCCTGTACAATGTTGAATGTGCTGACAACAAAATCACACAAAAATCATCAATGGAAATCAAATTTATTAACCAATGGAGGCCTGGATTTGGAATAATACTCAAAATCAAAGTGGAAAATCAAATTATAGGTTGATCCAACTTCAGTGGAAATGCCTCAAAACAAGGAAATTATGCTCAGTAGTGTGTGTGTGGCCTCCACATGCCTGTATGACATCCATACAATGCCTGGGCATGCTCCTTATGAGGAAGCGGATGGTCTCCTGAGGGATCTCCTCCCAGACCTGGACTAAAGCATCCGCCAACTCCTGGTCAGTCTGTGGTGCAACATAATGTTGGTGGATGATGCGAGACATGATGTCCCAGATGTGTTCAATCGGATTCAGGTCTCGGGAACATGCGGGCCAGTCCATAGCTTCAATGCCTTCATCTTGCAGGAACTGCTGACACACTCCAGCCACATGAGCATTGTCCTGCATTAGGAGGAACCCAGGGCCAACCGCACCAGCATATGGTCTCACAAGGGGTCTGAGGATCTCATCTCGGTACCTAATGGCAGTGAGGCAAAAACAGGATGGTTAGTAAATTCAAATCAACAGATCCAGTTCTCTATTGAGGCCCAGGGGCGTCAGAGTCTGGTGTTGGTGAATCCAGAATGATTCCCTTTCATTTAGTAGTTTAATATGGCTACCCCCTCATTGTGGTCTGAGAGATAATGTATGGCTCTGAAAAAGTGTAAGGGGAGAGGAAACCGAGGCTTACCGCAGCGAATAGTAGATTTATGGCTGGCTATGCGATCTCTAACATGCTGCGTTGTTTCGACAACATAGAAAAGTCCACAATTGCACTTGATGATATATATTAAAAAGTTAGATTCTCACATAAAAGTATCCCGAATAGGAAATGAGTGGCCTGATCTAGGATGTAGGCCCTCACTGAATTTTATAACATTTGAGCATGTCGCACAACTCAGAAGAGGGAACGTGTCCATTCTCCTACTTTCTAGAAACTACTAGGTAGAAGAAGCTGGCAGCGAAACACGCGTCGGGGTGAGGGGACGCCAGGACCGTCCACTCTATAGGTAACTATTAACCTTAAAACATATAACACTACATTGGTAAATGCCATTCTGTGCCGAGTATCACCATATTGTGTTAAGTACCACCTGATTATAGAGAGCATGTAGTAGGTACAGATATGATTTTGTATGGTCCTGTATGTTAATTTAACACAGGTCTTTTCTGTTATCACTGAATTGCTTTGTAGTGGATACAAATTGGCTGATAACTAAGTTAGGTTACTAGATGTGGGGAATTTTCCTAGTGTTTATCTGGCGTCCCCTAGACGGTATTTTGCTTTTTTATTGTTGGTTCTTATTATGTGTTGTTATTTGTAATTTAATAAAAGTATTGATTTTAATAAGCATGTGGGATCTCTTCTTTGTCCCTCGTATTGTTTACATGGGATTTGGTTTTGCAAACTACTAGGTAGGTAATAGTTTGGTGCTGTCTATGTTTGCTTTGAAAAAGTTGTCTTTGATGTTCCTGGGTTCTACTTAAATTGAATTTATAGCTCAAATAATAGGCAATTAAGAATTGGTGAAAAATGGGGCCTAAGATTTTGAATAACTCACACCTGGCAGGTATTAATAGTCATGCACATTGGCTCAATGGTTATTTCTGTAGTCTTGCGATGCTTGGGTTACAATCTCTGCAAGCAGTTTGTATGTTCTCCCTGTGTTTGCGTGGTTTTCCTCCGGGTTCTCTGGTTTCCCACTCTCAGAAGACATACCGATACAGAATGTAGATTGTGAGCCCCAATGGGAATGATAATTACTGTAAAGGGCTGTGGAATATGATGGTATCATATAAATGAGTACAATAAATAAACTGAAACCTCTGTGACGTCACAGCTTGAAAACAGTCTATGTAATAAGGGTATTCACAGCTGCGCAACACCAGTATAGGAAGGTGACAATAATGAGAAAACACAGTCTGATTTGAATGCTAGGTGCCCTCCAAACACTTCTTAGTCTTTCTGCCTATGACTTTGCGTGTCAACTTGTCAATGCTCTTTGCACAAGTTTCAAGTCCATTCTTGTTCTTCTCTGGCACTGACACTCTGTGACCCTGATTGTAAACATGATTACAATCTCTGTCTCTCTGTTCAGTGTTTACCACCGTTTTCTCTTCTTCCTAGAAATCTTTCCCCAAATCATGCATGCCTTTGAAAGCTCTACACTGGCTCAAATACCACACACCGGCTCAAATACCGCACACCAACTGCTTTTGTAAGGAACTTCCATGGCTGAGGATTACTTCGGAAGCCCTAAACACCAAACAGATGGATCCCTGGGTGTGGCACTAAATTTTTTTACCTTGAATGTCACTCTCAAGGTGGACTCTGTCATGTGATGTGGAGCTGGGGACTATTGATGAGCGAGAATACTCGTTGCTCGGGTGTTCTCCGAGTATTTTGGCGTGCTTGGAGATTTAGTTTTTGTCGATGCAGCTGCATGATTTGCGGCTGCTAGACAGCCTGAATACATGTGAGGATTCCCTAACAAACAGGAAATCCCCACATGTATTCAGGCTGTCCAGCAGCCGCAAATCATGCAGCTGCATCAACAAAAAAGAAATCTCCAAGCACGCCAAAATACTCGGAGGACACCTGAGCAACGAGTATACTCGCTCATCACTAGTCCCCAGCATCACCATCACGGTCATGCAGCTTGGAAAAACACGAGCAACAAGTATACTCACTCATCACTACTGGGGACCCTTTACATTCTTGGAGAATAAGTTGGAAAGTTTTAGAGAAATAAACGCTTCTTAACTAAGTGTTGGAACTATTTACACATAGTAGCAGATACAATTCTTGAATACATTTTCTTCTGCCTCACTGGACAGAGACACATATGTGGCAATTACAAACAGTGGCACAAAATGTGCAGTCAACATTGCCGGTTTACATCCGACTACTCTGGGGAACTCCATCTTCCTGGTACAGGGCTACTTGGGTCAATGTGTTTCGCTGTGTATACAGCCCATTTTGCACACATTAAAACAACAGGGGTCTTCAGAGGGGGTGTTAGCAATCTTCTCCACCTTTACACCCTCTTGATCAGCATGCCACCTTCTCACTGGTGTAAGGAGATGGACACAGTTAACAGGGGCAGTTAGAGTTTCGTTTGTGAGTAGAGCATAGTAAGAGGGGCTAAGCTGAAGGGATAGAGACAGTTTCCTGTCAGAACATTAGAAAGGGCCCAGTTTGCATAGAAAGCAGACCTAAGGTCTGATAAGTAAGCAGTGCCACATGACATGGGTATCCCTATTGTGAGAAGAGGCTGAGAGAAAGCAATAGCGAGATCCTAGAGGAAAGAGGATGAGAAGTAACCAAAGGAATAAAGTGATCAATCAGAGATGGGTCCTGGGATAGGAAGCCTAGAGTTTATAACTCACAGAGGTAACGGGCCTAGACAGGACATAGTATGTAAGTGTGCCACCCCTGAGGGCTCAGTCACCACAGAGGTGCATCCAGAGGTGTGGTATTCCACTTTTTTGGGGTTACAAAAATATGTGAGAAGCCCTATTGTCACCTTAGCCCCTTACAAACATTTGAGGTATATTTACATCATATGTCGGCTCCCTGACTTTGATGCATGCTCGGAACTAAGCCCAAATTTTTCCCAGCAGATGATAACTGTGATATTCAGCTATCATGTGCCTCAAACAGCTTAAAGTGCAGCGGATGTCCACCCTCGGCTGTTCACCTTTTAAATACTGCTGTCAATCTCTGCTGAAGACCCCAGTGCCTAACATGATGATTCTCCTGTGAATGCCAGCTTCTGGCAGTTGTTCATAGGACACCTTGATTTTTGCTATATACAATACATTAGTCCAGTGAGCAAGTACAGGGAAAAGTAGAAAAAAAGTTTTAAAAAATATAAAAATATCTAAATTTCAAATCACCTCTCCCACTTTTTACTACCATTAAAAAAACAATAAAGTACACATAGGTGGTATGATAACATCCATGAAAGTCAAAATATAAAATATAAAATGAACCAACCCGATTGGTAAATGGTGTAATGAGGAAAAAAATGTAAATACCAGAATTAAGGGTTTTTGGCCACCACAACACTGCAAAAAATTGAAATAAGAGGCAATCAATATATATCTTCTTCATAAAAGATCTTAATAAAAACATCAGCTCAGTGTGTAAAAACAACAAGCCCTCACACAGCCCCCTTGATAGAGCAACATTTTTTTATTTATTTTTTGCAAATTTACATATTTTTGTTTGCCATTTCCAAAAAATTGATAGAAGTTTGGTATCTCAGTAATTGTACTATCCTTGAGAATTATATTGCTAGCTCATTTTTACCATATAGTGAACATGGTAAAAAAAAAAAAACAATTTTGTGGCACTTAGAATATTTTTCCCACTTTCCTGTATATCACATGATCACATGATATAATGAATAGTCACTGAAAAGTGTGACTCATGCTGCAAAAATAAGCCCTCATACGGCTATGTGGACAGAAAAATAAAAACGTTATGGCTCTTGGAAGAAGAGGAAAAGACCAAAACGCAAAAACAGAAAATAGCCATGTCTGGAACGGGTTAAAATAATTTCATATTGTTTTATAGCTTCCTACTGAGGTTATGAATCTGATTGCTCTCAATTAATGATAGAGTGTTAGGGTATATTGAAATTTTTTAATTTCTTCAATTAAATGAAGACCATCAATCTCAAGACCAACAGGGTCGTGGTTTCCTACTTACTTATAAATGTCAACACACTAGTAAAAATTCCCACCAAGACCCTGATTGATTTTGATAAATGTTTACATTTCGAAAAACCCTTTAAGCAACCAGTGAACATTTCCTCAGACTTGTGGAACACATTTGTTTGGAGGTTAATATCACTTGACAAAAATTACTTGTTTTGCCAAAAAAGCAGTTTTAATTACTCTTAAAAAAGAACATGACAGCAAAATAGAAACAATTGCTTTTCTGTCAAAAAACAACATATTGCATAAGATTTGGGTAGTTTATTCCCCTGTCATTGAAACAGATGGCACTCTAAACACTGCCTGTTTAACTCCCTCTTGCAAGAGAACAGACGTGTGCGTTGGTGTGGGAGGTTTACTCGATAACATGCATTTAACTGCCAGGCATTACTGGTGAAGCTATTCTGTCTTATCACTTGACTTGCTTTACACAACTCGGCTGTAGAAAATAAGGATAACATTCAAAGTAACAGAGATTGTTTATCCTTTCTAAATTACTGTTGACCCATAAATAACCATACATTCTGAATGCTCTATATATTGGAGCTCAGCAGTTATATACAAAATAGCTTTAAAACTCAGAATAAAGAAGTTAAAGGGAACCTGTCATATAAAAAAATGTTATTAACCTGCAGATATAGGGTTAATCTGCAGGTTATAGCTTTCTCCTGCTGGGAGAGGGAATTAGCTTTATTCCTCCCAGCAGGCTCCAGATTTCAGTTGTAGGGGTGTGGCCAGCCTGATTTCAGTTACTTCTCTGAGCATATGCTGAGCTGGCTGTCAGTCAGTGCTGCGGTGCGGTTACAGTCGCTGTTCACTACATACTGAGAGATGACTGAAGCAGCGGCAATCATGCCCCTATGAGGGAAAGTCCGAGGCTGCCAGGAGGAATAAAGTTAATTTCCTCCCGGCAGCGGGACTCTACGTGCGGATGCCAGACAACACAAAACAACAACACAAAAAAATTCACAAATTCACATGATTTTCACAGCAAAAATTGTATTGGGAGAAATATCTTTTTGTGGATGCTTCTACTCTTGGATTACTCCATACCATTCATTTATTTATTGTATAGTTTTGTATCGTTTCTTATGAAGTTCAGGAAACATCAGAAGAGCCTTAGCAATATCAAAAATTACAAAACCTAAATTAACTTCAATATCTTTTGATATTTTTTTATACATGTATTTATTATTACATCTATTATTCCCATGACATTATCAATAATATTCATGCATTTTATTGAAGCCTAGGGAATCTGTCATTGTTTATTTGTTTATGGCATTAAGACATATCTTGTCAACGGGGCATTCAATGTCTCTGTTGTATGAGGCACAAACACATGGAAGTAGCAAATGCTCAAGCATCTGAGCTCTAATTGTCAACTATAATTATACTTGTCTTTCCATGGAGGATACAAGAATATTCCAACTGCGTAATCAGAGCCAATAAAATATATTCACTAGCTGTAGCTGCTCATATTTGGATGCGCCAGAAGTTAAAGGACATCATATAAAGTTACAACACCTCACTACAAGATGTCATCATTTTATCATCAATGGAGGTTTGACCTTGTGAGATGTAAATGGGGCTGCACAGTGGTTCCTTACATAGGTAGTGGCCGGGGCATTGTTGTGTAGGAGAACTTGTAAAGGGACATAGCATTGTTCAGAGTCTTATAGACTATAACATAATGGCATATTTTATCAATTTGTCTTTCTTTTATAAGATAGAAATTCCCTTTAAATATTGTTTAAGTTAGTCATTAAAATGCTAACCACCTCTGTTTACCTATGATATGGACATCTCTCGCATGCGACTATGCTCCTGATACAACGAAAAGGGGACAGATCATAGGTCTTGTCCTTTGACTTAAAAAATGGTCCTCAGTATGAGGATGGAGTCAGTAAGAGACAGATATGAGATTAGGGACCAGAAACCTTGTCACGCAACAGCTGGGCACAATTCTTGATGGTTACCAGTCAATGTTTGGGTACTAAGCGTGGCAATTACACAATGATGGGAACAATCAGTCTCAGGACTAGCAGGCCGGCATAGTCAAATGATGTAAGTGAGTTTAGGATGCCTGAACAGAAAAAAATGCCTGAAGATTAAATAATTTTAATAGCATACTGATAATGGTGTACTTGCTCAAGTAACCAAAGACATTCATTAGCTTAACATTTTAATTTAACTCTCTCTCCCCTCTCTCTCTCTGCAACGGACTTTCCGCAAAACTCTGAACATTGCAACGGACTTCCAGAAGAAGTCCGTGCTCAGTGTTTAGCCCCAGACACTAACTGCCCGATACAAACCTCAAACTTTTAAGTTCAGGTTCACTCATCTCTACTGAGCAGAGTAGGTGACTATTTGGACAGTTGGTTACCTGTCATCTTCTCCTCATCTGCTGCTCTGGAATGACACATGCGGAGGCAGAGACTTGTGAGTCACTAGAAGGCATCGGGAACTGACCTTTCGATTAGTCACCTAGCTCAGTAGCTTGTGTTTGGTTCATGCTGCCCATGGATTAGGCAGCATGTATCACCATCTCAATTTCTGTAAGATAGAATTGTGAAGAAGGTTTATAATATTTGTTAAAATCTCATCTACATGCCTTTTCATGTAAACCACAGTGGATTTCACCTGCACATTTCCATCCCATTTGGACATACACTGAAAGATCAACCTACAGATTTCCAGTTTTTAAATTAATCTGGTTAAAAAATTCAAAGTAGTCATTGATATGACATAGCCATGGGTCAGCCCAACCGGTGCTTTCAAAGAGAACTTGAAATGTTTTAATAGGCACTTCTAGTAGAATTGAATGTTATACTTGTAGGGTTGTGATTCACCAAAGGTTTTTCATGCACGGCCAATTACATATTACTTTCTTTTATGCATATTTTGTCATACTTAAATCCCACTGCCTTTTCAAGGATAAAAAGAATTGCAAAAAAAAAGAAGAAAAATGGAGGGCTCACCTGGTACTTAGATCACTAACAAGGATCCTTTTCCTAGCCTTGTATGAACCAATGCAAATGGATTGAAATTGTTTCTGAGAGAATTATGCCGCCGGGTTCTAATTTAGCCTTTGTATGAAATTCAGCAGCAAGCCAGGTCTATGTCTATTCACTGATTCCAGGTGACAGAATGCAAAAAAAGTGAAAAAAGTATAAACAATAACAATGGCAACTTATATTTTCCAACAGTAAGATATCCCCCTAAACTAAGAAATAGCAGAAGTAAATTCAAACTGTAAACCTATATTCTACTATATTATGTTGTATACAAATTTATAATATTGTTGTCCCTCTGGCAAACAAAAAAGCATCCTGAGCCTTTTAGTGCCATGAACGCGGATGCCAGCCTATATAGTAGGGTTGTCTATAAAATCATGAAGGGGAATCCAGGGAGCTTACAGTGGGGCAAAAAAGTATTTAGTCATTCAACAATAGTGCAAGTTCCACCACTTAAAAAGATGAGAGGCGTCTGTAATTTACATCATAGGTAGACCTCAACTATGGGAGACAAACTGAGAAAAAAAAATCCAGAAAATCACATTGTCTGTTTTTTTTATCATTTTATTTGCATATTATGGTGGAAAATAAGTATTTGGTCAGAAACAAACAATCAAGATTTCTGGCTCTCACAGACCTGTAACTTCTTCTTTAAGAGTCTCCTCTTTCCTCCACTCATTACCTGTAGTAATGGCACCTGTTTAAACTTGTTATCAGTATAAAAAGACACCTGTGCACACCCTCAAACAGTCTGACTCCAAACTCCACTATGGTGAAGACCAAAGAGCTGTCAAAGGACACCAGAAACAAAATTGTAGCCCTGCACCAGGCTGGGAAGACTGAATCTGCAATAGCCAACCAGCTTGGAGTGAAGAAATCAACAGTGGGAGCAATAATTAGAAAATGGAAGACATTCAAGACCACTGATAATCTCCCTCGATCTGGGGCTCCACGCAAAATCCCACCCCGTGGGGTCAGAATGATCACAAGAACGGTGAGCAAAAATCCCAGAACCACGCGGGGGGACCTAGTGAATGAACTGCAGAGAGCTGGGGCCAATGTAACAAGGCCTACCATAAGTAACACACTACGCCACCATGGACTCAGATCCTGCAGTGCCAGACGTGTCCCACTGCTTAAGCCAGTACATGTCCGGGCCCGTCTGAAGTTTGCTAGAGAGCATTTGGATGATCCAGAGGAGTTTTGGGAGAATGTCCTATGGTCTGTTGAAACCAAACTGGAACTGTTTGGTAGAAACACAACTTGTCGTGTTTGGAGGAAAAAGAATACTGAGTTGCATCCATCAAACACCATACCTACTGTAAAGCATGGTGGTGGAAACATCATGCTTTGGGGCTGTTTCTCTGCAAAGGGACCAGGACGACTGATCCGGGTACATGAAAGAATGAATGGGGCCATGTATCATGAGATTTTGAGTGCAAACCTCCTTCCATCAGCAAGGGCATTGAAGATGAAACGTGGCTGGGTCTTTCAACATGACAATGATCCAAAGCACACCGCCAGGGCAACGAAGGAGTGGCTTCGTAAGAAGCATTTCAAGGTCTTGGAGTGGCCTAGCCAGTCTCCAGATCTCAACCCTATAGAAAACCTTTGGAGGGAGTTGAAAGTCCGTGTTGCCAAGCGAAAAGCCAAAAACATCACTGCTCTAGAGGATATCTGCATGGAGGAATGGGCCAACATACCAACAACAGTGTGTGGCAACCTTGTGAAGACTTACAGAAAACGTTTGACCTCTGTCATTGCCAACAAAGGATATATTACAAAGTATTGAGATGAAATTTTGTTTCTGACCAAATACTTATTTTCCACCATAATATGCAAATAAAATGATAAACAAAACAGACAATGTGATTTTCTGGATTTTATTTTCTCAGTTTGTCTCCCATAGTTGAGGTCTACCTATGATGTAAATTACAGACGCCTCTCATCTTTTTAAGTGGTGGAACTTGCACTATTGCTGAATGACTAAATACGTTTTTTGCCCCACTGTATATGCTTACCATTGCAGCTTGCGTAAAAGGCACTTTGGGGGCTTATAGGTAAAGTTATCATGTGAAGCTTTACAATCAGCATTTTCTATACACCCTCTAATGTTTTTATTACCATCTATAATTGTATTTTTTTTTATTAAAGAAGAAGCATTTGCATTGATTCTTCCTGTTCTAGCCAGTGGCAGCAACTTTTGCACTCATTATACTGTACCTAGAGTCCCCACATAGCCATTATCTATATTCCCCAATAGCTGAGACCATAACAGTCAGGAAACTGATAGTTCTCATCAATTACGTAGGTCTTGAGGGTTAGGGGGCTTGCACTGCTACATGGCGATGGGGTGACAGAAGATGCAGGATCACCTCGCTGGCAAGCCAATGTGGTACATACAAATATCGACACTTTTTAGTTAGAAGATGGGGGATCGCGCTGAGACAAGTTCATTTGCAATGATGTAGCATCACTAGAACAGGCATAAGTGCTGCACAGGAGTCCAGATCGCAGCACTGGGAAAGCAGACGTTTAGGAACTATTTTTTATAACTGACAGTGGGAGCATTGGAGAAAACATGTTAAATATAATGGTTTGAATGTGTATTCTGGTTAATGAAGTAGTGGTGTTGCTTGGCAGTGCTGAAGTGACACAGTCTGTGGATGGCACAACATTTTGACTCCCTACACATTCCCCATGTTGCCTGCACTGTGAAATGATCAGCGCCTGCTAGCGCACTACGAGTGTTTGCCCGAAGCTGCTTGTCATCAGCTGCTGCTGCAATTTATTCTGCCCGCAGCATTCCGATTTCAGTCACGGTAACTGACAGTTCGCTCTTTCATGGTGACTGGTTTAGGGTTAGGGATAGACTTATGCTAGATTCCCACATCTATGGGTGTGGTACCATCCAAGAGGAGCAGACTTATTTTTTTTCAGGTTTCATCCTAGTTGCATCAGTTTTTTTCTCATCCCTTTTTTTCACTGAAGCTGATAGACTCATAATACTGTATCAGTTAAAAACAGGAGAAACTCAGATGGATCTCTGTAGTCCATGTTTCATCTGTGTCTCACAGATCCCCATAGACTTTAATGGCCTAGTCTGATCTGTAAAATTTGATTAGAATAGGGCATTCTCTAAAGCCCCCGTCTCACATAGCGAGATCGCTAGCGAGATCGCTGCTGAGTCACAAGTTTTGTGACGCAACAGCGACCTCCATAGCGATCTCGCTATGTGTGACACGTACCAGCGATCAGGCCCCTGCTGCGAGATCGCTGGTCGTGTCGGAATGGCCTGGACCTTTTTTTGGTCGTTGAGGCCCCGCTGACATTGCTGAATCGGTGTGTGTGACACCGATCCAGCGATGTCTTCACTGGTAACCAGGGTAAACATCGGGTTACTAAGCGCAGGGCCGCGCTTAGTAACCCGATGTTTACCCTGGTTACCAGCGTAAATGTAAAAAAAAACAAACAGTACATACTCGCCTTCTGATGTCCGTCAGGTCCCTTGCCGTCTGCTTCCTGCTCTCACTGACTGCCGGCCGTACAGTGAGAAGTGAGAGCACAGCAGTGACGTCACTGCTGCGCTCTGCTCTCAGTGTACGGCGGCACTCAGTCAGTGAGAGCAGGAAGCAGACGGCAAGGGACCTGGACACCGAAAGGCGAGTATGTAGTGTTTGTTTTTTTTGGTAACCAGGGTAAACATCGGGTTACTAAGCGCGGCCCTGCGCTTAGTAACCCGATGTTTACCCTGGTTACCCGGGTGCTGCAGGGGGACTTCGGCATCGTTGAAGACAGTTTCAACGATGCCGAAGTCGTTCCCCTGATCGTTGGTCGCTGGGGAGAGCTGTCTGTGTGACAGCTCCCCAGCGACCACACAGCGACTTACCAACGATCACGGCCAGGTCATATCGCTGGTCGTGATCGTTGGTAAATCGCTTAGTGAGACGGGGCCTTAAGTCTCATGGACCAGATAAATAGATCTATTTTTAAAAGCAAATATCCAAATCCTATACATGTGGAGGATGAGGATACACGTTGTATCAGTTTCTTGAGCACCCCTTTTAAATAGGCAATAAATTACACATATGGTTTAAGATGGTTTAAAAGAGATGCCCATTTTTGCCTCACTGGCACAGACACTACATGGAAGTCCATATTTCAGCACTAGGCATACTAGCACATGGTTTAGTAGTAAAGATGGGAAAACCCGAACAGTAAAATTCGGCATCTGTACCGAACACCTACTGTTCGGGCATGGACACTAAAGATGGACTTCATCAGGAAGTCCATGTTACTACTCAGGTTCGGCTGCCTGAACACCGGGTGTCAGGGGCGGACTATAAGAGGGTCAATCTGGGCGGTAGCCCAGGGCCCAGTGGTGTGGGGGGGCCCTGAGCTACCGCACAGATTGCCCGCCGGCTGCCGCAATCAGGGCATTACTGCACGTGCCCATCAGACTGGCTGGGCGTATCGTTTATGGGCCCGGACTCGGTGGGCAGAGAGAGGGGGCCCGCATCGGGCCCCGTCTCATCTGCTCACAGGGCCCCTACCGGCGCTGCGGCGGTTTCCTATTGACGTGTGGGCGCGCGCCCGCACGTCAATAGTTAACAACAGCCGCCAGCCAATTGGAGGCTGGCAGCTGAAGTCGGCCGCAGGCGCAGCGCACACGTCGCCGGCGTCTGACGTCATTGTCAGTCGCTGGTGAGTCCACGCTGCTGGAGGGAGCTCGCCGCTGGAGTGCCTGTCAGGTGAGGAGAACTCTTTTTTTTTTTTGCGAACGGCAATGCGGGGGGCCCGGGGCAATATGCTGGAGACACTGGGGCAGATTGCTGGAGACACTGGGGCAGATTGCTGGACACACTGGGGGCAATGCTGGAGGACACACTGGGGCAAATGATTGCTGGAGACACAGGGGGCAATGCTGGAGACACTGGGGGCAATGCTGGAGACACTGGGGGCAATGCTGGAGACACTGGGGACAATGCTGGAGGACACACTTGGGCAGATGATTGCTGGAGACACTGGGGGCAATGCTGGAGGACACACTGGGGCAGATGATTGCTGGAGACACTGGGGCAATACTGGAGACCCTGGGGCAGATTGCTGGACACACTGGGGGCAATGCTGGAGGACACACTGGGGCAGATGATTGCTGGAGACACTGGGAGCAATGCTGGAGACACTGGGGAAAATGCTGGAGGACACACTGGGGCCGATGATTGCTGGAGACACTATGGCAATGCTGGAGACACTGGGGCAGATTGCTGGACACACTGGGGGCAATGCTGGAGGACACACTGGGGCAGATGATTGCTGGAGACACTGGGGCAGATTGCTGGAAACAGGGGGCAACGCTGGAGACACTGGGGCAATGCTGGACACACTGGGGCAATGCTGGAGGACACACTGGGGCAATGCTGGAGACACTGGGACAATGCTGGACACACTGGGGCAGATTGCTGGACACACTGTCTGGGAGTGTCACGATTCACACCGTGACTGTCACCAATTGTCAAGATCCCTTAGCCGCTGCCTACAATATGTCACGGCTTGGGGTGACTTTAGACCAGCAGACGGCTATCACATGTGCAGGGGGCTTATCCTAGTTATCCCTCCACTGCCACAATGTGATGAAAAAAAACACACACGAGGCTATTGACCTCTTAGTTTACAGCAGGGGCTTATTTTAGGTATCCCACTGCTCTTCCGTATACCATGAACTGCAGGGATTTGTGTCTATCCCGCTTACAGTTCCACTTAACACTTGCAGCTCTCTGGCGCCCCCCTTACTCTCAGGTCAGATTAGGTACTGCACCTGGGGTAATTAGTCGCCAGAAAGGCTGCCTGCTATGTACGGGCTATTGGGCACACTGCAGCAATGCGATAACTACTCCCACTCAGGCAGGAACAATAATTATCAAGCCGCAGTCGCTACAGTGACCCCCAAAAGCCGGCACACGGTCGCTGCCACCAGCTCCGATCAAACGGGCCCGGAGCCAGCCCCTAAAATAGTAGCGTAATTCCCTTCAGAGACAGGGTACGTATTTAGAGCAGGAAGAACGAACTAGTATTAAATATGATACCCCATAAATGATTTTTAGGCAGTGTTTATAAAATATTTTACAAAGATGTTACAAATGAGACAATTGCAAATATGTACAAGGTAATTATGAAAATAAAAGGATTAAAGGAAGAAACGGTAACACTCACATATTCTCAGATCATTGCATTGCAGGCTAGGCTAGGAGAGCTTTCCATCTATCCCAGTGCATTGGCACTCGCAGTCTGGTCGCTTCAGGTAAAAACTCCCAACTCTCCTCTCTTGGATGCCTGCCAGCACTTAAAACCTACAGTCTGTGACCTCACAGAAAGGGCTTGGTTTTCCAACTCCTCCTACCTCTTCGGTTTCACTAACTGGGCATTAAATATATCTGATGCCCGTAACTTCGCCACCGAACATAAAATAATCGCACCATACCCATCGTTCATCTCATAGTATCGTGGGCATTCCGATGAGATCAAATATGTCCTATTTGGGATGTATATTCACCGAGTAATCCCTATTTCTTTACCTGATGGAGTTAAGAGCTGAGGCTTGGAGTGATGGGTAGGTCTACCGAGTGAGATTCCAAATATGTATTTTCGTGTCCATAACTTAAACGGTTTGCATAATATCTTACCAAAATGGAACAAAGGACTCCCATGCGTTCTAGAAGTTTCTCTACCAGTTCCTGCTAACACAAATTTCTCTTGCAGCTATGCTAGTCGTAAATACCTTTCGTCAATAAAACTCCCCCCACAAGGCAAGCTCTTCTACACAGACAGATAGAAACACAGGAAAGGAAAGAGAACCAGAGAGAGGGGGGGGGGGTTTAGCCCCCGCATGCTAGCAAGAAAACTAACTTATGATATTTCATACCATATCGTGACACCTCCCCCTTTTGGCGTGCGCTACGGCGGCAGGACCTCTCGGTATGCCTCCATGCGCACCTCCGTGGGTTCACCCTGGCGGGAGAGTCCATCTGCATTACCATGCTCTTTGCCCGCTTTGTGTTTAACGGTGAAGTCAAATTGCTGAAGGGCAAGGCTCCAGCGTAGCAACCTGCCATTGGTTCCACACATGGTGCTTAGCCAGCGCAGAGGGTTGTGGTCGGTCACCACGGTGAAGGTGCGACCGTACAAGTAGGGCTGCAAGCGCTGCAGGGCCCAGACTATGGCCAGGCACTCCTTCTCGATGGTGGAGTAGGCCACTTCCCTCGGCAAAAGTTTCCGGCTCAGGTACAGCACGGGGTGCTCTTGGTCCTCCGAGTCAACCTGGCTGAGCACAGCACCAAGGCCAAACTCACTGGCGTCGGTCTGTACCAAGAACGGTCGACTGCTGTCGACGGCTTTCAACACAGGGGCGTTGCACAGTGCTGTTTTCAACGCCTGGAAGGCCCCCTCACAGCCATCTGTCCAGTTGACGATGTGGGGTAGCTTCTTCCTGGTGAGGTCCGTCAAAGGTTTTGCCAGGCTACTATAGTGCTGCACGAAGCGCCTATAGTACCCTGCAGTGCCCAGGAAGGACATCACCTGTTTCTTGTTCCTGGGAGTGGGCCAGTTCACGATCACGCCCACTTTGTCAGGCTCTGGCTTTAGGGTGTTTCCACCTACCCGGTGCCCCAGGTAGTGAACCTCCCTCATGCCCATCTGGCACTTTCCCGGCTTGATAGTCAGTCCTGCTCGGTGAATTCGCCCGAGCACCTCTTCGAGATGCTGCAGGTGTTCATCCCAGGAGGGACTGAAGATGGCAATGTCATCTAAGTACGCCACAGCGTACTTCTCCAGTCCCTGAAGCAGGAGATTGACCATCCGCTGGAAAGTGGCAGGGGCATTCTTCATGCCGAAGGGCATGACCGTGGACTCGTACAGTCCAAAGGGTGTGATAAAGGCGGACTTCTCCTGCGCCTCGGGGCTCAGGGGAATCTGCCAGTATCCGCGACTCAGATCCATTATTGTCAGGTATTCTGCGCCAGCTAACTTCTCAAGCAGTTCCTCGATGCGCGGCATTGGGTGCGCGTCAGAGGCTGTAATGGCGTTGAGCCCCCTGTAGTCCACGCAGAACCGGGTGGTCCGGTCCTTCTTTGGCACGAGAACTACAGGTGAGGCCCACGCGCTCTTTGACCGTCGAATCACCCCCAACTGTAACATCTCATCGATCTCCTGGCGCATAATCTGCTGCACCTGGTCAGAGATTCGATAGGGTGTTCGCCGTAGTGGGGCGTGGTTCCCGGTGTCCACCTCATGGACCGCTAACTCAGTCCTTCCAGGCCGGTTGGAGAACACGACCCGGAAGGGTTCCAGTGTGGTTTGCAACTGCAACCGCTGTGGTTCATCTAGCGAGGCGCTTACCTCCACGTCCTCAATGGACCCACGGGCCTTGGCTTGGGCCAGCATGTCCAGGAGGGCGTCTTCCTCCCCGTCCTCGGGTGCGCTGCAGACCGGTAGGATGAAAGGTTCACGTTCGTGATGAGCCTTCATCATGTTGACGTGAAAGGCCTTTCGCCTACCCCGAGTGTGGTCAAGGGTGACCACGTAGGTGACCGGGTTGAGCTGTTGGTGGACAACGTACGGGCCGTCCCAGGCTGCCTGAAGCTTATCCGTTGGTACCGGAACCAGCACCCACACCTTTTGACCCACGTGGTAGGTCCGCTCCCGGGCGTTCTGGTCGTACCAGTGCTTCTGATCCGCCTGAGCCTGCGTCATGTTGTCATGCACCAACTGCGTCAAGGTCTGCATCTTGTCACGGAAGCGCATGACATACTCCACTATGGACACTTCGGAAGGGTTCGGCTCCTCTTCCCAGGATTCTCTTACCAACCCAAGGGGTCCCCGGACTCGCCTGCCGTACAGGAGCTCGAAGGGTGAGAACCCCGTCGAGGCCTGCGGAACCTCTCTGTAAGCGAATAGCAGGTGTGGGAGGTACCGCTCCCAGTCGCGCCCTTGTATCTCAACCAGCATGCGTAGCATCTGTTTGAGGGTACCATTGAAGCGTTCACACAAGCCATTGGTCTGTGGGTGATACGCACTCGATACCAGGTGCTTCACCTGCATTTTCTTACAGAGAGCCTCCATTAGGTGAGACATAAATTGGGTCCCTCGATCAGTAAGCATTTCCCTGGGAAATCCTACACGTGAAAAGATGGCCAACAGGGCATCCGCCACCTTATCTGCCCTAATTGACGACAGAGCTACTGCCTCTGGGTACCGGGTAGCGTAGTCTACCACAGTAAGAATATATTGCTTTCCAGAGCTGCTGGTGACGGCCAGCGGGCCCACAATGTCCACCGCAATCCTCTGGAAAGGCTCCTCTATCACTGGCAAAGGGATCAGGGGAGCCTTAAGAGCAGGCCCCGCCTTCCCCACTCTTTGGCAGGTGACACAAGAGCGGCAGTAGTTTGACACATCTGTCCCCATCTTAGGCCAATAGAAGTGTTGAGACAGCCGGGCCTTAGTTTTGCTGATCCCCAAGTGTCCAGCTAGCGGGATCTCATGGGCAATCCGCAACAACTCACCCCGGAATTGCTGCGGGACGACCAGCTGTCTTTCCCTCAACCACTCCTTTTGTGATTCTCCGGGTACTGTCTCCCGGTACAACCTTCCTCCTTCCCAGAACACCTTCTCCTTATCAGTCTCGGAGAAGCGCGTCCCGGCGAGTTGTCTCAAACTCTCTAGGCTCGCATCTGTGTGCAGAGCGGCCTGAAACTCCTGGCTAGGGGAAGCCAAAAGCGATGTCAGGGTCCCTTCCCCACGGGAGCCCTCTGGGACCTGCACTGGGTCCACCTCTGGTTCAGTCACACTGATGACTGAGGAGGGTCCGGAAGGCAGACAGGTATCTGCGTTCCGGGCACTCTGACTGCGGGTGACAGCAGCTACGTAGGCTGTCTCCCCGGGGATTTCTACAGACCCATCAGCTGATGCTGCTATGGGCTCTACCTCCCCATCCACCCCCATTACCTCAGGAGCATTGCTACTTATGGGCCAGTTACCTTCCTCGGTGGCACTGGTCAATTGCATGGCATCACCTTGCTCACGGTTCCCATGTATCTCCCCATTTCCGGTAGCACCGACACTTGCCCCTGCTAGGGGTTCCTCAGCCGTCTCACTCCGCAGAGCGACGTGGCTGAGCACTCCTGTACCTATGGACACATCAACTTTCACAGAAACATTATTATCAGATACAGTTGGCACAGGTACAACATTTTCACCATCAATCCTAGGGAAAAAATGGTTAACAGATGCATCACTACAAGATAAAGCATGGTCAGGTAACACATGCGATTTCCCATCATCATCATCATCATCATCACCAGGGTTAACTTTACCCTCATTAGTAGATTGGGGAGGAGGGTCATCCACGAAGTATGCAACCAACCTCCCCAAATCAGTCCCCAACAAAACATCAGTGGGCAAATTATCAGACAGCCCCACTTCCTTCACCCCGCTCCCAGCACCCCAATCAATAAAAACCCGGGCCATCGGTAAGGGACAGCTGATGCCCCCAATCCCAGTGACAGTTAGGGTTTTCCCCGGAATGATTTCTTCAGGGGCCGCCAGTTCGGGTCGGATGAGGGTTCGTTCAGCCCCGGTGTCCTTGAGGCCTGTAGCAACACGACCTCCCACAGTGACATGCTGTACGTTATCACACCCCCTCCCAACCACACCACCCACCAAAAGAACGGCTGCATTAGGCCCTGGGGCCTGGGATGAGGGGTTCTTCTGCCTGGCTGGACATTGGTGACTGAGGTGTCCAGTCTGCCTGCAGTGGTAACACTGGCGAAGTTCGGTGGTAGGTCTGGTGCTGTTGGCCACGGGGACAGGACCTCTGGTGTGTTGGCTGGCAGGGGTACTGGCGTTGGCTGCAGGCTTACCCCCTCTCCAGCTGGTGGTGACTGGCTTCCGCACTTCCGATCTACGGTTGGCCTCATAGGCATCGGCAATCTGCGCTGCTTTCGTCACGTCTTTGGGTTCTCTGTCCATCACAAACTGTCGCACCTCAGTTGGGCAAAGACGGAAGAACTGGTCTTTGATCATCAGGTCTCGCAGCTGTACAAAGGTGGTCACTGACAGTCCTTGGGTCCACTGGTCAAAGTGGGTCCCCAGTCCATGCACCACATCACTGTAACTGTCGTGTGGGCCACGTTGGAGGGTCCGAAACTTTTTACGGTACACCTCGGGTGTAAGCTGGTACTTGGCTATCAGAGCCTGCTTGATGGCCTCATAGTCACCATCTTGTTCTTGAGGGAGTGCAGCAAATGCCTCCAGAGCTTTTCCTCTCAGCCCTGGTGTCAGGTACCGTGCCCATTCTTGTGTAGGCAGCTGGTACTGTCTGCAGGCTTTCTCAAAGGCCCGCAGAAAAGTGTCCAAGTCCCCATCCTTTTCCATAACAGGAAAGTGGTCGGGTCGGGGTTTTGGTGTCTGAGCGCTGCTGGGCTCACGGCTGGACTGGGACGACCCCTGCATTTGCAGTTGGGCCATCTGCAGCTGGTACTCCCGCTGCGCTTGGGCCTCTCGCTCGGCTCGCTGGGCCTGGGCCTCTCGCTCGGCTCGGGCCTCGGCCTCCTGCCGGTATTGCTGAATCAGCTGCAGACGTCTCTCTAGATCATCTGCGGGGCATTGTTGCAGAGCCAGCTGCAGGAGGAGGTCTGCGCCCCCTTGGTTGCCAGTAGGGCCCGTATTCAGTGGTTGGACCTCTGCGGCAGCACCATGCTCGCTTGTGCCAGCTTCTGCGGCCTCTGGGCTCTGTGGCCTGGCTTGGTCTGCTTCAAATTGCACCAGTTCAGCGACCATTTGAGCCTTGGACTTGTCCTGGGGTTTCAGGCCATGGTACATGCATATCCCAGCAAGAGTGTCTTTCTTCTGCTGGGTGTACCAGGCTTCTCCTTTCGCAGCCATGGTTGCCAAATAAAAGATAGAATAGAAAAACGAAAAGAAAGGGAAGGGATAATTACCAGTACACAATTGTCTCACAACTAATAAACACTGAGTTCGTTCTCCAAACTTATTTGCGCAGAGTTCTCGCAAGAACTTTCTGCAAGTTTTTAGTGAGAGGAATGATTGCTCAAACCAAATCACTAATGCTCTAATATCCCACCGCCTTGCCACCAATATGTCACGATTCACACCGTGACTGTCACCAATTGTCAAGATCCCTTAGCCGCTGCCTACAATATGTCACGGCTTGGGGTGACTTTAGACCAGCAGACGGCTATCACATGTGCAGGGGGCTTATCCTAGTTATCCCTCCACTGCCACAATGTGATGAAAAAAAACACACACGAGGCTATTGACCTCTTAGTTTACAGCAGGGGCTTATTTTAGGTATCCCACTGCTCTTCCGTATACCATGAACTGCAGGGATTTGTGTCTATCCCGCTTACAGTTCCACTTAACACTTGCAGCTCTCTGGCGCCCCCCTTACTCTCAGGTCAGATTAGGTACTGCACCTGGGGTAATTAGTCGCCAGAAAGGCTGCCTGCTATGTACGGGCTATTGGGCACACTGCAGCAATGCGATAACTACTCCCACTCAGGCAGGAACAATAATTATCAAGCCGCAGTCGCTACAGTGACCCCCAAAAGCCGGCACACGGTCGCTGCCACCAGCTCCGATCAAACGGGCCCGGAGCCAGCCCCTAAAATAGTAGCGTAATTCCCTTCAGAGACAGGGTACGTATTTAGAGCAGGAAGAACGAAGTAGTATTAAATATGATACCCCATAAATGATTTTTAGGCAGTGTTTATAAAATATTTTACAAAGATGTTACAAATGAGACAATTGCAAATATGTACAAGGTAATTATGAAAATAAAAGGATTAAAGGAAGAAACGGTAACACTCACATATTCTCAGATCATTGCATTGCAGGCTAGGCTAGGAGAGCTTTCCATCTATCCCAGTGCATTGGCACTCGCAGTCTGGTCGCTTCAGGTAAAAACTCCCAACTCTCCTCTCTTGGATGCCTGCCAGCACTTAAAACCTACAGTCTGTGACCTCACAGAAAGGGCTTGGTTTTCCAACTCCTCCTACCTCTTCGGTTTCACTAACTGGGCATTAAATATATCTGATGCCCGTAACTTCGCCACCGAACATAAAATAATCGCACCATACCCATCGTTCATCTCATAGTATCGTGGGCATTCCGATGAGATCAAATATGTCCTATTTGGGATGTATATTCACCGAGTAATCCCTATTTCTTTACCTGATGGAGTTAAGAGCTGAGGCTTGGAGTGATGGGTAGGTCTACCGAGTGAGATTCCAAATATGTATTTTCGTGTCCATAACTTAAACGGTTTGCATAATATCTTACCAAAATGGAACAAAGGACTCCCATGCGTTCTAGAAGTTTCTCTACCAGTTCCTGCTAACACAAATTTCTCTTGCAGCTATGCTAGTCGTAAATACCTTTCGTCAATAAAACTCCCCCCACAAGGCAAGCTCTTCTACACAGACAGATAGAAACACAGGAAAGGAAAGAGAACCAGAGAGAGGGGGGGGGGGGTTTAGCCCCCGCATGCTAGCAAGAAAACTAACTTATGATATTTCATACCATATCGTGACAGGGAGCAATGCTGGACACTCTGGGGCAATATGCTGGACATACTGGGGCAGATTGTTGAACACACTGTCTGGGGGCAATGCTGGACATAGGGGCTAATTAAGGGATATTATTACTGCAGTGATGTATTTATTTTATTTTTTGAGTATACTGTTTTAAATGGGGGGGTGGTCCTGTTACTGTGCAGAGTGACACTATGTCGCCATTTTTTCTTCATGTGGTGTAATGTAGAAGTTGGGAAAAATTAAGTAATGTGTTCTGCAAGCGGAGCTCGGGATAACTGTGTTATTTCCTGCAGAAACGAGTCCTGGCTGGAAGAAATGATGGCGGTCTGTGCTGGATGAAAGATGAAGGACTTCACCTAGAGACGTCACTGGTGAGTCAGTGTTACCTATACACTGACACTATACACTGTATACTATATACAGAGCTCCTGTGTATAATACCACCAGTGATCACTGTATTACCTCTACACAGACACTGCATACTAAGTACAGATCTCGTGTGAATACTGGCACTTATGGTGATAGTATTGTGTTGTGTTTTTTTATTACTGATCAGTATTGTAGTATTCATTCACTATGTGGTGGTAATATGTGGTCTGGAAATGGTGTTGCGGTATTTGTCCCTTGTATGTGCTATTTGGTCACCAAGTGGTGGTAATATGTGGTCTTGACATGGTGCGGTGGTATTTGTTCCTTGTATGTGATATTATTCGATCACTGTGGTTGTAATTTGTGGTCTGGTCATGGTGCGGTGGTATTTGTTCTTTGTATGTGATAATGGTCATTTTAAAAATTGAAAAATAAATCTAAATATACCTAAATTGTATTGCATATTTTAACAAATATTTAATAGGTTACAGTAGAGTAGGGCCCGGCCATTTTTCTGGAATAACCTGGTTCAGGTATAACATGACCCCCATCAGATGACCCCCGTCACATGACCCCCGTCACATGACTGGGGGGGGCCCACAGTGTCTGAACAGCCCGGGGCCCTGGCTACCCTTAATCCACCCCTGCCAGGTGTTTGTCAGCGCATCAAATACCGCTTCTGATTGGCAGTGAAATCATCCCTGCCGGTCAGAGAGCAGCAGTTCCCACACTATCAAAAGACAGAGTGAGTGCTGAGCTGTGATCGGAGGTATAAAGTTTACCTCCGGTCACTGGTGCCAGCAGATGGGACTACAGATCTCATCATCCCACACCTGCTTCTGCTAATAACAGTGAGAGCAGGAGTGGCTGATGGGTGTATTCATTAGCCGCCTCCTGCGGTGTAAATAAATAATTTATTTAAAAAAATGGGGTGGATTCCCCTGTATTTTTGATAACCAGCCAGGCAAAATTCACAGATGGTAACTGCAACCCTCAGCTGTCAGCTTCAACAAAGCTGGTTATCAACATTAGAGGGGTCCCCTGTTTAAATAAATAATTTAAAAAAACAGTGTAGGGTCCCCCTCATTTTTGACAACCAGCCTTGCTAAAAGCAGACAGCTGAGGGATGGTATTCTCAGGCTGGTAAGGGGCCATGGATATTGCCCCCCCCCAGCCTAAATAAAAGCAGTCGGCAGCTGCCCAGAAAAGGCACATCTATTATATGCGCCAATTCTGGCGCTTTGCCCGGCTCTTCCCACTTGCCCTGTAGTGGTTGCAAGTAAGGTTCATATTTGTGGGGTTGATGTAACCATTGTATTGTCAGGTGACATCAAGCCCACGGCTTAGTAATGGAGAGGCGTCAAGAAGACACTAGTGATGAGCGAGTATACTCGTTGCTCGGGTTTTCCCGAGCACGCTCGGGTGACCTCTGAGTATTTATGACTGCTCGGAGATTTAGTTTTCATCGTTGCAGCTGAATACATGTGGGGGTTGCCTGGTTACTAGGGAATCAAGTGAATGGGGTCCGGGTTCGGGTCCGGGTATTGTTCTGGTACCCGAACCTGAACTTTTTGTAACTGTTCAGCCGAACCCACCGGACCCGAACATCCAGGTGTCTGCCCATCTGTATTTAGTAGCTGTTTTTTTTAGCATGTAGGGTATGCTGGCTGAGCCAGCTGGATGAATTTTTTTATGCATCTGGGTTGGTTACTGAAAATGAGCAAATATATTCGAAAAACATTCACCAATCTTTAATTAGCAAATTCAGATTCGTGTTCGCTTTCATGAGCATTTTTACTCAAAGTCGGCAAAAGTCAGTCACACTTCGGTAAGTCATCGCGTTTCCACTAATGCTTTAGTTAAAACTTTGGCTACGATAGTGGTGCTGTAAGATCAGCGGTGGGGCAGCGGAATGAGTTTGATGAGGGGTGGTGTGTGTTTAGCTCAGAGGAGCATGTGGAGAGGTTACAGCAGAAGCGCGCGCTTTTTTTTTCTTTCCTTAACTTTATATGTGTTGATTCCGGCAACCAATCAGGGTGCAGAAACCATCTACAACATTATGACACAACGTCTTCTGTGATTGCTTTCCGAAGTCACATGTGCCTGGCCATATAAAAAGCGAGCATCTTGTTTTGCTGGCACCATTTGCTCATTGTCACAGTGCAGAGACTGTGCTAGTGTTGGTGCTGAAAGTGAACTTGACTTGTGTGAAATCGATCTTCCAGCATCAAAGTAGATTGTGCAAAAACTGTGTGGCAGTCTCTGGAAGCCCCATTAGCTACTCCAAATCGTTTGTGCTAACACTGTGTTTAAGTGGCATATCAAAAGGACAGATTTCCACTTAAAAATTGTTCGGCCTAATATAGTGTTGCAGATTGGAGGGTCAATTAGCTACTCCAAACTGTTTGTGCTAAAACTGTGTTTCAGTGCCAAATCAGAAGGCCAGATTTCCACTTAAAAATTGTTAGGCCTAATATAGTGGTGCAGCCACTAGATGCAATTATCTACTCTAAATTATTTGAATCAGAAAGAGCATGATCTCAAGTGGAAGGCAAGCGCTACATCGAGTGGCCTCTCCTTCTCTTCCTCCACCTTTATCTCACACACAGTCAATCCTCAGACGTGGCACCCCAATCACCCTTGTTTCCCCCCAAGTCAAAAAATTCCAAACGCCCAACTGACCACTGGCCATTCTGAAGAGCTGTTCACACATTGTATTCCATAAGCATCAGAGGTCTTCTGCGAAGCAACACAGAATCCAGTAGAGGAAAGCATCTGCACTGATTCCCAAATTTTTTTCATGTTGGATCCGGGCCTGGACGAAGTAGTATCCAAGCATAATGGAGACCCTCGTCACCAGACGTTAACCACCAAGGGTGGAGGTGATCCTGTTGAGACTCAGACATCAGAGGCACACGTGGACTGTACTGTGGTGTCAGGGTAGGAAGCAGAGAAGGGTAACTTTCAGGGCGAGGAATGGGAGAACAGAGAGGATAATGATGAGGTAGTAGATCCCACTTAGTGTAAACCCAGAGGCATGCAGCTGAGTAACTCAGCAGAGGAGGTGGACAAGGAGGAAGATGAGGAGGTTACGTTGCGGCTTCCCACACAAACATGAAGTGATGCAACCATGACAAGCACTGCATACTCTGCCTGTGGCCAGCATGGGTTGCAAGTGTGCAGTTCGCAGGGACGGCAAGGGTTGCATAGCCTGGGCATTTTTTGAGGCCACATAGGATGACCCAACACATGTTACCTGTCAAATTTGCAAAAAATACTCAGTAGAGGCAAAAATTGCAATAATTTGACAACTACATGCATGAACCGGCACATGCATGATCAACATGCCTTAGTGTGGGAATCTCACTGCTCTAAAATGCAGACTGGAGGGCCTCGCCAACCACCGACCATGCCATCAACCCCATCTGCTGCTTCTTCCTCTTACGTCACCATTCCAAGTGTTTACACACAGGTCTCCGGCCACAGAAACTACAATTGTTTACCAACCACAGTCGGGGTGAGTGAGAGTCAGTCAACTGTTATGGAAGTAGACATGACTGCTGCTTTTGTGCCACCTAACACAACACATATCTCTCAATCCACCATAACATCTCCGCCTGCACCTCACTTACAGTCCAGCAGTTTGTCTTGTTCTCCATATTCCATCCTTTCTCAGCACAGCAGTCAGTACTCGGTCCCGCAGTTATGGTCACGTAAAAGAATGTTTCCTCCTACACATGGCAAATCTAAGAGCTTGAACTCCATAATTTCTAATCTGTTGAGCAAGGAAATGCTGCCTTTCGTTCTGGTGGATACAGATGGTTTCTGAAAGTTGATGGCCGTCGCAGTCTCCCAGTACCACTTGTCCAGTCACCATTACTTCTCAAAGAAAGCTCTGCCTGTGCTTCACCAGCATTTTGCCAACAATATCACCTGTTCCCTGAAAAAATTAATGTCTGCCAGGGTGCATTTCGCCACTGACAACTGGACGAGCAAACATGGGCAGGGGCTTTACTTCTCGCTGACTGGGCACTGGATGACTCTGGTGGCTGTGGGCAGATACGGACTGGGGCTGAAATTCAGCCCTGACATTTGAAATCCCACAGGCTCATGTTGTCCCCGTCTCCAAGCACCAGATGGGAGATATTACTAATATTACCCCAGATGGATGAAAGGAAGATTTTCTACAAGACCAATGCTGGTAAGTGACGGAGTCAGTGACTTTGTGCTCCATCACAGCTCTTAACAGTATGGGTGTCTTGAGAACACTAATTCTGTTAACAACATAGCAGTCAAGGCAGCCCACTGCCAGATGGGTAGTCCGGCCCTGGCTGTGGGGGCAAATGGTCAAGGGGCTGATCAAAAAAGTCTTGGAATCCCCAAGGATTCCAAGGGAATCAAACCTCTGTATCTAACAGGTCCTCCATTTCTTCTGCCTCCTCCACTCCTCTAAGGCCTCCACCTGTGCCGTCAACCTCTCCCTTAATCAGGCACGTGTTCCAACTGTGCAGATAGAATCTCCCCCACATCTGTACAGCTATGGCTCACTGCAATCATGCAGTGTTTAAAATAATATGCCTTGGCGATCACAGCCACACAATTCAAGAGTTGTGGACAGGTATCCAGGCCGAGTTAGAGTAATGGCTGTCTCCACTAAACCTGGAGCCATGGAAGGCCATGTGCGATAACGGTGCAAACTTGGTGGCAGCCCTATGCCGTGGCAACCTCACACACATGCCTTGCATGGCTCACATCCTCATCCTGGTGGTACAGCAATTTCTCCACCACTATCTCAGCCTGAATGCATGACTGCAGACAGCATATTCGCTGTGTACTCATTTCCGACGATTGCATACTGCAGGTCATCGACTTGCATCACTACAGAGGTCTTTCAGCCTACCGGTTAACCATTTTATTAGCAATGTTCCAACACAGTGGAATTCCACTCGGTACATGTTGCAGCGGCTGTGGCAGCAGCAACGAGCCCTGGTGCAGTATGTTCTTTTGCATAGCCTGGGCCAACAATGCAGTCCAGATGTTGTGCAAATCATGCTTGTGGAGTGGGCACAGGTGAAGCACCTCTGCAGACTTCTACACAGTTTTGAAATGGCTGCTAAGATGGTTAGCACTGACGATGCCATCATCAGCACACTATTCTGGTCATCTACATGCTGAAGCGCACTTTGAATAGTCTGCGAGAGGAAGTGATGGTCATAGAGGAAGAGTGGGAAGCAGAAGAGGATGCAGAAGGGATAATACCGTCTCAAATTTCCAGACTGTCCTCATAGAGGTGGGTGAGATGGGAGGGTGGCTTACAACGATCAAGGGAGCTCATGGTTCCAGACAAACTTTTAGCGAAGATGTAGGAGCCAAGGAACAAATTAAGGTGGATGAGGTGATGGATGCGCAACAGTCAGGAGATGAAGAGGATAATGATATGCTCTGTCACGATCCATGTTTGGACCTGTGGAAGATCTGGTTTTCCTCTGATTTAAACCTTTTTTCCTTTCTGGTCATGGGGGTTAATGCAGTTTCCCCCCCCGGTGGCCGCTGTTGTTATTGCATTGCATTGCTTTGCTGCTGGGTCAGCTGATGTTTGTGACCACTCCCACCATCCTTTATAAGGTCACCTGGTGCATCAGCTGACTGTTGGTTATACAGTTCCTTTCAGGAGACCAACCTCACAGTAGCAGCTCCCTGGTGTCAGCCAAGTCTGGTGTTTGGAGCTCAGTTGCTGTACTATCTGTGTTGTGGAGTCTGCAGCGGCGTGCACAAGCTAAGTTCTGAGTTTTGGTACTTTGTAGTTTGTGCATTCACCTTTTGGTATCGTTTTCCCCTCACTCTCATATTGTTTATACCTGTTTATTTGCTTTGCAGTGCTGTTTACACTGTTCACCTCCTGGGGTGGGGGTTGGGGGTTTAGTTCAGGGTTTAACAGGAGACAGGGACAGGTCGGTGACTTGGGCCTCCCTACCTTCAAGGGTACCCCCAAGTTAAGGAAAGACAGGGCTTCCCCTAGCCTGAGGGGCAGATCAGGGGCCCAGATTCCTCATCTCCTGTTTTCCTATTTCTGCCCCGTGACATGCTCTCTGTGATCTGTGGTGGGGGGAAACGACGGAGTTACCATACCACCAATACAGCATGGACTTGGACCTCATGGAAGCTCCCAACACATGAGCACCTTCTTGCTGCACTATCTTCAATATGATGCCCATATTCTCCTGGGTTGCCACTCTCATGGTGCAAGAGTAAATTTAGCCAGATGCTTCCCATCCTGGAAAGGGATGCGCGCATGCTGGAGTATTTAAATACATTTGTAAACAATTTTAAGAGTGGTTTTCCCTAAGACAACAGTGAGGCATACAGTGTGCATCCCAGTTGTAGACGACCAACCCCTGGAACATCGAGGTGTCATTGCCAAAACATTAGCAGCAGTGTAAGTGGCATAAGCAATTTTGGTGAGTCATTTAATACATTTTTTAGAGCAGCCCATTCACCAGCAGAACAGAGTGCAATTCTGTCATGTTGTGAATGACTGGAAAGGATGTGCAGGAGTATCTGGACCCTTTTGCAATTTGGTCTGAACTCTGCCTGTGACACACTGGAGGTTTGGTCATGCCCAGCAGCCAGGATTCTCTCAGAACGTGTCATCAGCGCTAGGTTGCCCGTGGTTGAAGGTGTGTCAGAGGCCTATTATCATATTTCTTCTCTGTGGGAATTGATGCCACTTTAGTGGTGTGTGACAATTATTTTTTGAAACGTGAGACTCCAAGTTGGGTCTCGATCTGGTGGGTTGCCTACGTACGTAGGTCTCCCAGACAGGCAGGCCTGCACTTACTTTCAGTCAAGTACCTGTGTTACTTTCCTTACATTTTTGTATCAATAGTAGTAGTAGTAGTAATAGTAGTTTTTCCACCAACATAGAAGAGGATTCTTTACTGTTAGGGCAATGAAAATCTGGAATTCCTTGCCTGAGGAGGTGGTGATGGCGAACTCAGTCTATGGGTTCAAGAGAGGCCTGGATGCCTTCCTGGAGTGTATCAATATTGTATCTTACAATTATTAGGTTCCTTAGAAGGACGTAGATCTGGGGATTTATTCTGACGGAATATAGGCTGAACTGGATGGATAAATGTCATTTTTCAGCCTTGCTAACTATGTTGCTATGTTACTATAAAAGTGATGTTTACACCATCTGAGTGTGGCTGGATTAAAAATAAAATTGGAGGTGTTGCATGAGGTTTGAGGTCTCCCAGCTAAAAGGCTTACACCGCTCCCTTAAACAGGTCCTCATTAAAACTTAAATTCCAAGCTGTAATTGCTGGGCCAGACCCTTGTACCTCATGCATGGCCCTTGGCTGACTGCTTGTATGCCATTATAGCAGGTTCTACTGTGGGTTAATTGATCAGTCAACTACCTGTGTTACTATTCTTAAATTTTTCTCAATAGTATCAATATCAATAGTCAGGGCCGGCCCGAACGTATAGGCAAACTAGGCGGCCGCCTAGGGCGCCGACCCTAAGGGGGTGCCAGAGAAAAAATAGAAAAAATTATAAAAAATATTTTCAAAAGGCAAAAGGTGTATGGAGCGGAGCTGAATGTGTATGAGGTGTATGGAGCGGAGCCGTGTGTGTATGAGGTGTACGGAGCGGAGCCATGTGTATGAGGTGTACGGAGCGGAGTCGTGTGTGTATGAGGTGTATGGAGCAGAGCTAAATGTGTACGAGGTGTACGGAGCGGAGCCACGTGTGTACGAGGTGTATGGAGCAGAGCACGTGTGTACGGAGCGCAGCCGCGTGTGTAGGAGTAGCTATGTGTGGCCATTATACTGTACGAAGTATCATGTGTGGCCAATATACAGTATGGAGCATCATGTGTGGTCATTATACAGTATGGAGCATCATGTGTGGCCATTATAAAGTATGGAGCATCATGTGTGGCCATTATACAGTATGGAGCATCATGTGTGGCCATTATACAGTATGGAGCACTGTGTGGCCATATTTTTTTGTTTATAATTATTCTTTATGAAACAGTGTGATCAGCCGTGCTAAATGGGTGTGGTTGGGACGTGGATATGGGTGTGGCAAGTTATGAATGGGTGTGGTCAGAGGCATGGCCTAAAATTAGCAAACTTTGTCCCTCTTTCCCATCTTCAAAAGTTGGGAGGTATGTTAAAAGTAGTAGGGGCGCAACAAAATAGTTTCGCCTAGGGCGCCGTAATCTCTCAGGCCGGCCCTGTCAATAGTAGTCTATAAAACTGATGTTTGTGCCATCTGAATGTGGCTGCAATAAAAAAAATGAGGTGTTGCATGAGATGTGATGTCTTACAGCTAAGAAGGCTTATGCCACTCCCTTAACCACCAGGTCCTCATGAACTTCAATTCCAAGCTGTAAATGCTGGGCCAGAGCCAGATACCTCATGCATTGCCCATGGCTGACTGCTGCTGTGCCATTTGCAAATTTTTACTGTGGGTCAATTGATGCCACTTTTCCTGTTGTCTACCTTTAATTTTAGCTGTTTGGGAAGTTTTTTTGTCACCCCTTAAGGTGTTGTCTATGTGTTTGTTTTTGCCTCCCACTGAATCTAATGGGGTTTGGGGATGTTCATCGATCCGTTTGATGAACTGTTTGGCGAACGGAGGTCCATTCAGTGAATTTGAACCGAACTGAACCTTGAAAGGTTAGCTCTTCTCTATTGGTTACAGAAAAAAAAAGTTTTGGCTAGAGAGGAGGGGACCCCCGGTCAAAGTTTACCGTGGGGTCCATTGGGATCTAGTAACACCGCTGCTACATAGGTCAAGCAGAAATTAAAAAGAAAAATTTAAAAAGTAATCACCGCGTTAATAGAGTTAAGGAAAGAATAGACACGTGAGTTTAAATGGATTGATACTGTACTTACTTATGCAGATATAGTGATGAGTGTATCCACTACGTATGGGATGATCGGCTATATGGGCAAGTGGTGAGTCTGAGGAGTAGTACAGTATATAGTACAGCCACGTAGTATATAGCACAGCCACGTAGTATATAGCACAGCCACGTAGTATATAGCACAGCCACGTAGTATATAACACAGCCATGTAGTATATAGCACAGCCACGTAGCATATAACACAGCCTACGTAGTATATAACACAGCCCACGTAGCATATAGCACAGATACGTAGTATATAGCACAGCTACGTAGCATATAACACAGCCCATGTAGTATATAACAAAGCCCATGTAGCATATAGCACAGCCACTTAGTATATAGCACAGCCACATAGCATATAACACAGCACACATAGTATATAACACAGCCCCATAGCATATAGCACAGCCATGTAGCATATAACACAGCCACGTAGTATATAACACAGCCCATGTAGTATATAGCACAGCCACATAGTAAATAGCACAGCCACATAGCATATAGCACAGCCACATAGTATATAACACAGCCCACGTAGTATATAACACAGTCCACGTAGCATATAACACAGCCCACATAGTATATAGCACAGTCACATAGTATATAGCACAGCACATAGTATATAACACAGTCCACGTAGTATATAGCACAGCTGCGCCCATGCAGCATATAGCACAGCCCACATAGCATATAACACAGCCCACATAGTATGTAGCACAGCCCACGTAGTATATAGCACAGCTGATTCTACGCAGCATATAGCACAGCCCACATAGCATATAACACAGCCCATGTAGTATATAGCACAACCACGTAGTATATAGCACAGCCACGTAGTATATAGCACAGCCACGTAGCATATAACAGCCCATGTAGCATATAATCCAGCCAACATAGTATATAGCACAGCCACATAGTATATAGCAGCCACATAGTATATAACACAGCCACGTAGTAATAGCACAGCCAACCTAGTATATAGCACAGCCCACCTAGTATATAACACAGCCACGTAAGGTAGTATATAGCAGTATGGGCACCATATACCTGTTAAAAAAAGAATTAAAATAAAAAATAGTTATATATTCACCTTCTGGCGGCCCCTGGATCCAGCCCAGGCCTTAGTGATACTCCCAGCAGCTCCCGTTCCCAGTAGTAATGCCTTGCGAGACAATGATCTGTGATGACGTAGCGGTCTCGCGTAATCCTACGTCATCTGGGGTCATTTTGCTAGGGCCCCGGCACTTGCCCGGGTGTGTCGGGTGCTGATGCTAGCCCTGATGGGAGTGCTGGGGGATAGCAATGATGGGGGTGGTGGGCAGGGCCGGACTGGGACAAAAAAGCAGCCCTGCCACAAACCCCACCAGCCCACATACTATAACACTCCTCACCCTGATCAGTGAATTTTGCTTTACTTTGTCATGCTCCTCACTCTCCTAAAAGGAGATATTTGAAGAGCCACATGTGAATGGTGCCACAGTGCGTATGATCGACCACAGTTGCATTTACATGGTGCTCTACAGAGCTCCGATATTCAGGATCATGGGGGTCCCAGCAGTCGGATCTCCAGCAATTGGAAAGTTATCCCCTATCCAGAGGAGAGAGGATTACTTGGGATAATCCATTTAAACAGCTTTTCGAATATTTTATTTTTATTTGGCCATAGTAATATTGAAAATACTAAACCAATATTGTCTCTCCCAAAGTCCAATGTTGCCTCTTCGACAACAAGACAGGTGAAGTGGTACTGTGCAGTGCATACATGGCCAGCTCCAAGTTTTTGTGGGCCCCAGGTGAAAGTCTCAGTGGGACCCTTTAACACATATCCCAATACATAATGCACAGATACAGCAGAGCAATATAGCTATACAATGCCAAAGATTTCACTTTTTACATTACATGAGTGATAACTATTGTACATTCTACAATAGGTAATAAATCAGACAGTATAGCCCTCCATACAGTTTAATGGGCACCACATAGTGCTTTATACAGAATAACGAGCCCCATATATTTCTCCATACAGAATAATGAGCCCCACATATTGCTCCATACAGAATAATGAGCCCCATATATTGCTCCATACAGAATAATCAGCCCCATCTATTGCTCCATACAGAATAATGAGCCCCATATATTGCTCCATACAGTATGATTAACCCCATATATTGCTCCATACAGAATAATGAGCCCCATATAATGCTCCATACAGTATAATGAGCCCCACATATTGCTCCAAGCAGAATAATGAGCCCCATACATTGCTCCACACAGAATAATGAGCCCCATCTATTGCTCCATACAGAATAATGAGCCCCATATATTGCTCCATACAGTATAATGAGCCCCATATATTGCTCCATACAGTATAATGAGCCCATATATTGCTCCATATAGAATAATGAGCCTCATACAGTATATTGCTCCACACAGTATTTTTGGTACTGTATAATGCTCCACACAGAATAATGTGCTCCATATATTGCTTCATACAGGATAATGAGCCCCATATATTGCTCCATACAGAATGAGCCCCATATATTGCTCCACACAGTATAATGAGCCCCATATATTGCTCCATACAGTATAATGAGCCCATATATTGCTCCATATAGAATAATGAGCCTCATACAGTATATTGCTCCACACAGTATTTTAGGTACTGTATAATGCTCCACACAGAATAATGAGCCCCATATATTGCTCCATACAGTATAATGAGCCCCACATATTGCTCTATACAGAATAACATGCCCCATATATTGCTCCATACAGTATAATGAGCCCCATATATTGCTCCATGCAGAATAATGAGCCCCATATATTGCTCCACACAGTATTTTAGGTACTATATAATGCTCCATACAGAATAATGAGCTCCATATATTGCTACATACAATATAATGTGCCTCATATATTGCTCCATACAGAATAATGAGCCCCATATATTGCTCCATACAGAATAACATGCCCCACATATTGCTCTATACAGAATAACATGCCCCATATATTGCTCCATACAGTATAATGAGTCCCCTATATTGTTCCATACAGTATAATGAGCCCCATATATTGCTCCATACAGTATAATGTGCCCCATATGTTGCTCCATACAGAATAATGAGCCCCATATATGGCTCCATACAGAATAATGAGCCTCATATTTTGCTCCACACAGTATTTTGGGTACCATATCATGCTCCATACAATATAATGCGCCCCATATGTTGCTCCATACAGAATAATGAGCTCCATATAATGCTACATACAGTATAATGAGCCTCATATATTGCTCCATACAGAATAATGAGCCCCACATATTGCTCTATACAGAATAACATGCCCCACATATTGCTCTATACAGAATAACATGCCCCATATATTGCTCCATACAGAATGAGCCCCATGTATTGCTCCATCTATATATATAATTGTTTAAGGGTTTTTCTGTCTGTCTGTCTGTCCTGAAAATCGCGCGTCTCCATATAGAATAATGAGCCTCATACAGTATATCGCTCCACACAGTATTTTAGGTACTACATAATGCTCCATACAGAATAATGAGCCCCATATATTGCTCCATACAGAATAATGAGCCACATACTGTATATTGCTCCATACAGTATATTGAGCCCCATATATTGCTCTATACAGAATAACATGGCCCATATATTGCTCCATACAGTATAATGAGCCCCATGTATTGCTCCATGCAAAATAATGAGCCCCATATATTGCTCCTCACAGTATTTTGGGTAGTATATAATGCTCCATACAGAATAATGAGCCCTATGTATTGCTCCATACAGTAAAATGAGCCCCATATATTGCTCCATACAGAATAATGAGCCCATATATTGCTCCATACAGTATAATGAGACCCACATATTGCTCTATACAGAATAACATGCCCCATATATTGCTCCATACAGTATAATGAGCCCCATGTATTGCTCCATGCAGAATAATGAGCCCCATATACTGCTCCACACAGTGTTTTGGGTACCATATAGTGCTCCATACTGTATAATGAGCCCCATATATTGCTCCATACAGAATAATGAGCCCCATATATTGTTCTATACAGAACAAATAGCCCCATATATTGCTCCACACAGTATTTTGGAGCAATATAGTGCTCCTTACAGTATAATGAGCCCCATATATTGCTCCATACAGTATAATGAATAATAATGAGCCCCATATATTGCTCCATACAGAACAATCAGCCCCATATATTGCTCCATACAGTATAATGAGCCCCATGTATTGCTCCATGCAGAATAATGAGCCACATATATTGCTCCACACAATATTTTGGGTAGTATATAAAACTCCATACAGAATAATAAGCCCCATATATTGCTCCATACAGTATAATGATCCCCATATATTGCTCCATACAGAATAATGAGCCCCATATATTGCTCCATACAGTATAATGAGCCCGACATATTGCTATATACAGAATAATATGCCCCATATATTGCTCCATACAGTATAATAAGCCCGATATATTGCTCCATACAGAATATTGAGCCCCATATATTGCTCCATACAGAATAACATGCCCCATATATTGCTCCATACAGAATAATGAGCCCCATATATTGCTCCATACAGAACAATGAGCCCCATATATTGCTCCATACAGTATAATGAGCCCCATGTATTGCTCCATGCAGAATAATGAGCCCCATATATTGCTCCACACAATATTTTGGGTAGTATATAATACTCAATACAGAATAATAAGCTCCATATATTGCTCCATACAGTATAATGATCCCCATATATTGCTCCACACAGTATTTTGGGTAGTATATAATGCTCCATACAGAATGAGCCCCATATATTGCTCCATACAGTATAATGAGCCCCATATATTGTTCCATACAGTATAATGAGCCCCATATATTGCTCCATATAGAATAGAGAGCCTCATACAGTATATTGCTCCACACAGTATTTTAGGTACTAGATAATGCTCCATACAGAATAATGAGCCCCATCTATTGCTCCATACAGAATAATGAGCCCCATATATTGCTCCATACAGTATAATGAGCCCCATATATTGCTCCATACAGTATAATGAGCCCATACATTGCTCCATATAGAATAATGAGCCTCATACAGTATATTGCTCCACACAGTATTTTTGGTACTGTATAATGCTCCACACAGAATAATGTGCTCCATATATTGCTTCATACAGGATAATGAGCCCCATATATTGCTCCATACAGAATGAGCCCCATATATTGCTCCATACAGTATAATGAGCCCCATATATTGCTCCATACAGTATAATGAGCCCATATATTGCTCCATATAGAATAATGAGCCTCATACAGTATATTGCTCCACACAGTATTTTTGGTACTGTATAATGCTCCACACAGAATAATGTGCTCCATATATTGCTTCATACAGGATAATGAGCCCCATATATTGCTCCATACAGAATGAGCCCCATATATTGCTCCATACAGTATAATGAGCCCCATATATTGCTCCATACAGTATAATGAGCCCATATATTGCTCCATATAGAATAATGAGCCTCATACAGTATATTGCTCCACACAGTATTTTAGGTACTGTATAATGCTCCACACAGAATAATGTGCTCCATATATTGCTTCATACAGGATAATGAGCCCCATATATTGCTCCATACAGAATAATGAGCCCCATATATTGCTCCATACAGTATAATGAGCCCCACATATTGCTCTATACAGAATAACATGCCCCATATATTGCTCCATACAGTATAATGAGCCCCATATATTGCTCCATGCAGAATAATGAGCCCCATATATTTCTCCACACAGTATTGTAGGCACTATATAATGCTCCATACAGAATAATGAACTCCATATATTGCTACATACAGTATAATGTGCCTCATATATTGCTCCATACAGAATAATGAGCCCCATATATTGCTCCATACAGAATAACATGCCCCACATATTGCTCTATACAGAATAACATGCCCCATATATTGCTCCATACAGTATAATGAGTCCCCTATATTGTTCCATACAGTATAATGAGCCCCATATATTGCTCCATACAGTATAATGTGCCCCATATGTTGCTCCATACAGAATAATGAGCCCCATATATGGCTCCATACAGAATAATGAGCCTCATATTTTGCTCCACACAGTATTTTGGGTACCATATCATGCTCCATACAATATAATGAGCCCCATATGTTGCTCCATACAGAATAATGAGCTCCATATATTGCTACATACAGTATAATGAGCCTAATATATTGCTCCATACAGAATAATGAGCCCCACATATTGCTCTATACAGAATAACATGCCGCACATATTGCTCTATACAGAATAACATGCCCCATATATTGCTCCATACAGTATGAGCCCCATGTATTGCTCCATCTATATATATAATTGTTTAATGGTTTTTCTGTCTGTCTGTCTGTCTGTCCTGGAAATCGCGCGTCTCCATATAGAATAATGAGCCTCATACAGTATATCGCTCCACACAGTATTTTAGGTACTACATAATGCTCCATACAGAATAATGAGCCCCATATATTGCTCCATACAGAATAATGAGCCACATACTGTATATTGCTCCATACAATATATTGAGCCCCATATATTGCTCTATACAGAATAACATGGCCCATATATTGCTCCATACAGTATAATGAGCCCCATGTATTGCTCCATGCAGAATAATGAGCCCCATATATTGCTCCTCACAGTATATTGGGTAGTATATAATGCTCTATACAGAATAATGAGCCCTATGTATTGCTCCATACAGTAAAATGAGCCCCATATATTGCTCCATACAGAATAATGAGCCCATATATTGCTCCATACAGTATAATGAGACCCACATATTGCTCTATACAGAATAACATGCCCCATATATTGCTCCATACAGTATAATGAGCCCCATGTATTGCTCCATGCAGAATAATGAGCCCCATATACTGCTCCACACAGTGTTTTGGGTACCATATAGTGCTCCATACAGTATAATGAGCCCCATATATTGCTCCATACAGAATAATGAGCCCCATATATTGTTCTATACAGAACAATTAGCCCCATATATTGCTCCACACAGTATTTTGGTACCATATAGTGCTCCATACAGTATAATGAGCCCCATATATTGCTCCATACAGTATAATGAATAATAATGAGCCCCATATATTGCTCCATACAGAACAATCAGCCCCATATATTTCTCCATACAGTATAATGAGCCCCATGTATTGCTCCATGCAGAATAATGAGCCCCATATATTGCTCCACACAATATTTTGGGTAGTATATAATACTCCATACAGAATAATAAGCCCCATATATTGCTCCATACAGTATAATGATCCCCATATATTGCTCCATACAGTATAATAAGCCCGATATATTGCTCCATACAGAATATTGAGCCCCATATATTGCTCCATACAGAATAACATGCCCCATATATTGCTCCATACAGAATAATGAGCCCCATATATTGCTCCATACAGAACAATGAGCCCCATATATTGCTCCATACAGTATAATGAGCCCCATGTATTGCTCCATGCAGAATAATGAGCCCCATATATTGCTCCACACAATATTTTGGGTAGTATATAATACTCAATACAGAATAATAAGCCCCATATATTGCTCCATACAGTATAATGAGCCCCATGTATTGCTCCATGCAGAATAATGAGCCCCATATATTGCTCCACACAATATTTTGGGTAGTATATAATACTCCATACAGAATAATAAGCCCCATATATTGCTCCATACAGTATAATGATCCCCATATATTGCTCCATACAGAATAATGAGCCCCATATATTGCTCCATACAGTATAATGAGCCCGACATATTGCTATATACAGAATAATATGCCCCATATATTGCTCCATACAGTATAATAAGCCCGATATATTGCTCCATACAGAATATTGAGCCCCATATATTGCTCCATACAGAATAACATGCCCCATATATTGCTCCATACAGAATAATGAGCCCCATATATTGCTCCATACAGAACAATGAGCCCCATATATTGCTCCATACAGTATAATGAGCCCCATGTATTGCTCCATGCAGAATAATGAGCCCCATATATTGCTCCATACAGTATAATGAGCCCCATGTATTGCTCCATACAGAATAATAAGCCCCATATATTGCTCCATACAGTATAATGATCCCCATATATTGCTCCACACAGTATTTTGGGTAGTATATAATGCTCCACACAGAATGAGCCCCATATATTGCTCCATACAGTATAATGAGCCCCATATATTGTTCCATACAGTATAATGAGCCCCATATATTGCTCCATATAGAATATAGAGCCTCATACAGTATATTGCTCCACACAGTATTTTAGGTACTAGATAATGCTCCATACATAATAATGAGCTCCATATATTGCTCCATACAGAATAATGAGCCCATATATTGCTCCATACAGTATAATGAGACCCACATATTGCTCTATACAGAATAACATGCCCCATATATTGCTCCATACAGTATAATGAGCCCCATGTATTGCTCCATGCAGAATAATGAGCCCCATATATTGCTCCACACAGTGTTTTGGGTACCATATAGTGCTCCATATAGTGTAATGAGCCCCATATATTGCTCCATACAGAATAATGAGCCCCATATATTGTTCTTTACAGAACAATTAGCCCCATATATTGCTCCACACAGTATTTTGGTACCATATAGTGCTCCATACAGTATAATGAGCCCCATATATTGCTCCATACAGTATAATGAATAATAATGAGCCCCATATATTGCTCCTACAGAACAATGAGCCCCATATATTGCTCCATACAGTATAATGATCCCCATATATTGCTCCATACAGAATAATATGCCCCATATATTGCTTCATACAGTATAATGAGCACCACATATTGCTATATACAGAATAATGAGCCCCATATATTGCTCCATACAGAATAACATGCCCCATATATTGCTCCATACAGAATAATGAGCCCCATATATTGCTCCATACAGAACAATGAGCCCCATATATTGCTCCATACAGTATAATGAGCCCCATGTATTGCTCCATCCAGAACAATGAGCCCCATATATTGTTCCACACAATATTTTGGGTAGTATAAAATACTCCATACAGAATAATAAGCCCCATATATTGCTCCATACAGTATAATGATCCCCATATATTGCTCCATACAGAATAATGAGCCCCATATATTGCTCCATACAATATAATGAGCCCCACATATTGCTCTATACAGAATAATATGCCCCACATATAGCTTCATACAGTATAATAAGCCCCATATATTGCTCCATACAGAATAATGAACCCCATATATTGCTCCATACAGAATAACATGCTCCATATATTGCTCCTTAAAGTATAATGAGCCCCATATAGTGCACCATACAGAATAATAAGCCCCATATATTGCTCATTATGGGTACCACATAGTGCTCCATACAGTATAATGAGCCTCATATATTGCTCCATACGGACTAATGAGCCACATATATTGCTCCATACAGTATAATCAGTCCCATATATTGCTCAGCACAGTATTTTGGGCAGTATATAATGCTCCATACAGAATGAGCCCCATATATTGCTCCATACAGTATAATGAGCCCCATACAGTGCACCATACAGATTAATAAGCCCCATATATTGCTCATTATGGGTACCACATAGTGCTCCATACAGTATAATGAGCCTCATATATTGCTCCATATGGAATAATGAGCCACATATATTGCTCCATACAGTATAATGAGTCCCATATATTGCTCAGCACAGTATATTGGGTAGTATATATAATGCTCCATACAGAATGAGCCCCATATATTGCTCCATACAGTATAATGAGCCCCATATATTGTTCCATACAGTATAATGAGCCCCATATATTGCTCCATATAGAATAGAGAGCCTCATATAGTATATTGCTCCACACAGTATTTTTGGTACTAGATAATGCTCCATACAGAATAATGAGCTCCCTATATTGCTCCATACAGTATATTGAGCCCCATATATTGCTCCATACAGAATAATGAGCCCCATATATTGCTCCATACAGAATAATAAGCCCCATATATTGCTCATTATGGGTACCACATAGTGCTCCGTACAGTATAATGAGCCTCATATATTGCTCCATACAGAATAATGAGCCACATATATTGCTCCATACATTATAATGGGCCCCATATATTGCTCCACACAGTATAATGAGCCCCATATATTGTTCCATACAGTATAATGAGCCCCATATATTGCTCCATATAGAATAGAGTGCCTCATACAGTATATTGCTCCACACAGTATTTTAGGTACTAGATAATGCTCCATACAGAATAATGAGCTCCATATATTGCTCCATACAGTATAATGAGCCCCATGTATTGCTCCATACATAATAATGAGCCCCATATATTGCTCCATACAGTATAATGAGCCCCACATATTGCTATATACAGAATAACATGCCCCATATATTGCTCCATACAGTATTTTGGGTACCTTATAGTGCTCCATACAGAATAATTAACCCCATATATTGTTCCATACAGAACAATGAGCCCCATGTATTGCTCCATACAGTATAATGAGCCCAATATATTGCTCCATACAGAATAACATGCCCCATATATTGTTCCATACAGTATAATGAGCCCCATATATTGCGCCATACAGAATAATAAGCGCCATATATTGCTCCACACAGTATTATGGGTGCTCCACACAGTATAATGAGCCCCATGTATTGCTCCATACAGTATAATGAGCCCCATGTAATGCTCAAAACAGTATATTGCACCCCATATAATATTCCATACAGTATAATGAGCCCCATACCTTGCTCCATACAGTATAATGAGCCCCATATATTTCTCCATATAGAATAATAAGCCTCATACAGTATATTGCTCCACACAGTATTTTAGGTACTATATAATGCTCCACACAGAATAATGAGCCCCATATATTGCTCTATACAGTGTAATGAGCCCATATATTGCTCCATACAGAATAATGAGCCACATATATTGCTCCATACAGTATAATGAGCCCCATGTATTGCTCCATGCAGAATAATGAGCCCCATATATTGCTCCATACAATATAATGAGCCCCACATATTGCTCTATACAGAATAATGTGCCCCATATATTGCTCCATACAGTATAATGAGCCCCATGTATTGCTCCATACAGAATAATGAGCCCCATATATTGCTCCATACAGTATAGTGAGCCCCATGTATTTCTTCATGCAGAATAATCAGCCCCATATATTGCTCCACTCAGTATTTTGGGTAGTATATAATACTCCATACAGAATAATAAGCCCCATATCTTGCTCCATACAGTATAATGATCCCCATATATTGCTCCATACAGAATAATCAGCCCCATACATTGCTCCATACAATATAATGAGCCCCACATATTGCTCTATACAGAATAATATGCCCCATATATTGCTCCATACAGTATAATAAGCCCCATATATTGCTCCATACAGAATAATGAGCCCCATATATTGCTTTATACAGAATAACATGCCATACATGTAATGCTCCAAACAGTATAATGTGCCCCATATAATATTCCATACAGTATAATGAGCCCCATACCTTGCTCCATACAGAATGGGCCCCATATAATGCTCCAAACAGTGCATAGTTAGCCACATATGTTGATCCAAACTCAAAACAGAATGGGCCCCGTATAATGCTTCATATATAATGGGCCCCATATGAGGCTCCAAATATAATGAGCCCCATATGATGCTCCATATATTATGGGCCCCATATGATGCTGCATATATTATGGGCCCCACATGATGCTGCATATATTATGGGCCCCACATGATGCTCCATATATTATGGGCCCCATATGATGCTCCATATATAATGGGCCCCATATGACACTCCATACATAATGGGCCCCATATGATGCTCCATATATAATGGGCCTAATATGATGGTCCATATATAATGGACCCCATATGATGCTCCAGTATATAATGGGCCCCATATTATGCTTCAGTATAATGGGCCCCATATGATGTTCCAGTACATGAGGGGTCCCATATATTGCTCAAAACATTTTTTTTTTTTAAATGAAGTCCTCCCTTCTCCTCGCTGGCCTGTGCTCTGCTCTGGACTCCTCAACATCGGCGTCTTCGGGCTCTCTGCACTGTGACTGTTCGGGCAGAGGGAGCACAGAAGTGACGTCACCACAACCTCTGACTTGAAACGTCACAGTCAGAAGACGCCGCAGTGGAGGAGTGGGAAGAGGTAAGTATCACAAGGGTCGGGGCCCTGAGCAAAAGGGGAGGGGTGGACTTTTTATTAGTCCATGTGACAACATTTCAGTTCCATAGCAGAGAAAGGTTATGTTATGGATCTGAAGCGTTGCAACATGGGCTAATAAAGAGTCTGCCACTTTTTTCACAACTTATCGGAGTGATTAAATATATATATATATACATATATATATACATATATATATATATATATATATGTATATACACACATAATAAGAGCAAATACTCAGAATTACACCTTGTATACAGGACAGGAGAAGTATACACAGCTACACAATATATACTGTGGTAAGGAATGTAGAGTGGAGCTGTGTATATAGCATAGAGATGGGCCAGTGTATATAGTGTGGATTCCACACTATATACACAGCAACATACTATATAAATATCTGTACATTTTTTATATACGGTATACTCTACATTATACACTATACTAAGACAGCATTATACTATATTACATTGCATACATCATATAGGTGACTGCATACATTATATAGGTGATAGAGTGACTGGGTTATATAGTTGCAGTATCACCTATGTAACACATGTACACCAGTATCACCACGTCATCGGAAGGTCCTTCACGCGTTCATTCTTAAGAAGGAAGGCTGCCGGAAAGAAGCCGAGGGTGAGTATATTCCTATTAGGTATATACTCACCCTCATACGTGCCCTGCTTCTTTCCGGCAGCCTTCCTTCTTAAGAATGAACGCGTGAAGGACCTTCCGATGATGTCACGGCTTTGTGATTGGTCGCGGCGGCCTACGTGACCGCTCAGCGACCAATCACAAGCCGTGACCTAATTCTCATGTACCTGAGAACCAGAACAGGACCTGAGAATAACGTCACCGGCTTGTGATTGGTCGCTCAGCGGTCACGTGGGCCGCCGCGACCAATCACAAGCCGTGAAGCATTCGAAAGGTCTTTCAAGCGCCATTTTTAGGAACAGAAGATGCCGGTTACTACCAGGGCGCGTCAGAGTGTGAGTATATCAATTTTTTTTATTTTAATTCTTCATTTTACACGTACAGGTCCTTCTCAAAAAATTAGCATATAGTGTTAAATTTCATTATTTACCATAATGTAATGATTACAATTAAACTTTCATATATTATAGATTCATTATCCACCAACTGAAATTTGTCAGGTCTTTTATTGTTTTAATACTGATGATTTTGGCATACAACTCCTGAAAACCCAAAACACCTGTCTCAATAAATTAGCATATTTCACCCGTCCAATCAAATAAAAGTGTTTTTTAATAACAAACAAAAAAACCATCAAATAATAATGTTCAGTTATGCACTCAATACTTGGTCGGGAATCCTTTGGCAGAAATGACTGCTTCAATGCGGCGTGGCATGGAGGCAATCAGCCTGTGACACTGCTGAGATGTTATGGAGGCCCAGGATGCTTCAATAGCGGCCTTAAGCTCATCCAGAGTGTTGGGTCTTGCGTCTCTCAACTTTCTCTTCACAATATCCCACAGATTCTCTAGGGGGTTCAGGTCAGGAGAGTTGGCAGGCCAATTGAGCACAGTAATACCATGGTCAGTAAACCATTTACCAGTGGTTTTGGCGCTGTGAGCAGGTGCCAGGTCGTGCTGGAAAATGAAATCTTCATCTCCATAAAGCATTTCAGCCGATGGAAGCATGAAGTGCTCCAAAATCTCCTGATAGCTAGCTGCATTGACCCTGCCCTTGATGAAACACAGTGGACCAACACCAGCAGCTGACATGGCACCCCACACCATCACTGACTGTGGGTACTTGACACTGGACTTCAGGCATTTTGGCATTTCCTTCTCCCCAGTCTTCCTCCAGACTCTGGCACCTTGATTTCCGAATGACATGCAAAATTTGCTTTAATCAGAAAAAAGTACTTGGGACCACTTAGCAACAGTCCAGTGCTGCTTCTCTGTAGCCCAGGTCAGGCGCTTCTGCCGCTGTTTATGGTTCAAAAGTGGCTTTACCTGGGGAATGCGGCACCTGTAGCCAATTTCCTGCACACGCCTGTGCACGGTGGCTCTGGATGTTTCCACACCAGACTCAGTCCACAATCTTCCTCAGGGTCCGGTCACCTCTTCTCGTTGTACAGCGTTTTCTGCCACATTGTTTCCTTCCAACAGACTTACCATTGAGGTGCCTTGATACAGCACTCTGGGAACAGCCTATTTGTTGAGAAATTTCTTTCTGGGTCTTACCCTCTTGCTTGAGGGTGTCAATGATGGCCTTCTTGACATCTGTCAGGTCGCTAGTCTTACCCATGATGGGGGTTTTGAGTAATGAACCAGGCAGGGAGTTTTTAAAAGCCTCAGGTATCTTTTGCATGTGTTTAGAGTTAATTAGTTGATTCAGAAGATTAGGGTAATAGGTCGTTTAGAGAACCTTTTCTTGATATGCTAATTTATTGAGACAGGTTTTTTGGGTTTTCAGGAGTTGTATGCCAAAATCATCAGTATTAAAACAATAAAAGACCTGACAAATTTCAGTTGGTGGATAATGAATCTATAATATATGAAAGTTTAATTGTAATCATTACATTATGGTAAATAATGAAATTTAACACTATATGCTAATTTTTTGAGAAGGACCTGTAAATATGGATCCCAGGGCCTGAAGGAGAGTTTCCTCTCCTTCAGACCCTGGGAACCATAGTATCCCATTGCACTGCATTGGGTTTCGCGTTTCGGCCGACCCCGACTTTTTTATAGGATCGGCCGATTTCACTCGACCCGACTTTTGAGAAAGTCGGGTTTCGTGAAACCCGACCCGATCCTATAAAAATAAAAGTCGCTCAACCCTAGTAGCCACCTTTTGCTTTGATGAACATCTCTGGGAACTCCTTCAAGATTGTTGGAAGGCCATTTCCGGTGACTACCTCTTGAAGCTCATCAACAGAATTCCAAGATTGTGCAAAGCAGTCATCAAAGCAAAAGGTGGCTACTTTGAAGAACCTAGCATATAATAAATATTTTTAGATGTTTCACACTTATTTGTTAAGTATATAATTCCACATGTGTTAATTCATAGTTTTGATGCCTTCAGTGTGAATTTACAATTTTCATAGTCATGAAAATACAGAAAAATCTTTAAATGAGAAGGTGTGTCCAAACTTTTGGTCTGTACTGTATATATACACTGCTCAAAACAATAAAGTTAACACTAAAATCCCACATCCTAGATATCACTGAATGAAGTATTCCAGTTGTAAATCTTTATTCATTACATAGCGGAATGTGTTGAGAACAATAAAACCTAAAATGATCAACGTACAGTACAGACCAAAAGTTTGGACAAAGCTTCTCATTTAAAGATTTTTCTGTATTTTCATGACTATGAAAATTGTACATTCACACTCAAGGCATCAAAACTATGAATTAGCACATGTGGAATTATATACTTAACAAAACAGTGTGAAACAACTGAAATTATGTCTTATATTCTAGGTTCTTCAAAGTAGCCACCTTTTGCTTTGATGACTGCTTTGCACCCTCTTGGCATTCTATTGATGAGCTTCAAGAGGTAGTCACCAGAAATGGTTTTCACTTTACAGGTGTGCCCTGTCAGGTTTAATAAGTGGGATTTCTTGCCTTATAAATGGGGTTGGGATCATCAGTTGTGTTGAGCTGAAGTCGGGTGGATATACAGCTGATAGTCCTACTGAATAGACTGTTACAATTTGTATTATGGCAAGAAAAAAGCAGCTAAGTAAAGAAAAACGAGTGGCCATCATTACTTTGAGAAATGAAGGTCAGTCAGTCCGAAAAATTGGGCAAACTTTGAAAGTGTCCCCAAGTGCAGTGGCAAAAACCATCAAGCGCTACAAAGAAACTGGCTCACATGAGGACCGCCCCAGGAAAGGAAGACCAGGAGTCACCTCTGCTTCTGATGATAAGTTTATCCGAGTCTCCAGCCTCAGAAATCGCAGGTTAAGAGGAGCTCAGATTAGAGACCATGTCAATGCCACACAGAGTTCTAGCAGCAGACACATCTCTACAACAACTGTTAAGAGGAGACTTTGTGCAGCAGGCCTTCATGGTAAAATAGCTGCTAGGAAACCACTGCTAAGGACAGGCAACAAGCAGAAGAGACTTGTTTGGGCTAAAGAACACAAGGAATGGACATTAGACTAGTGGAAATCTGTGCTTTGGTCTGATGAGTCCAAATTTGAGATCTTTGGTTCCAACCACCGTGTCTTTGTGCGACGCAGAAAAGGTGAACGGATGAACGCTACATGCCTGGTTCCCACCGTGAAGCATTGAGGAGGAGCTGTGAAGGTTTGGGGTGCTTTGCTGGTGACACTGTTGGGGATTTATTCAAAATTGAAGGCATACTGACCTGCATGGCTACCACAGCATCTTGCAGCGGCATGCTATTCCATCCGGTTTGCGTTTAGTTGGACCAACATTTATTTTTCAACAGGACAATGACCCCAAACACACCTCCAGGCTGTGTAAGGGCTGTTTGACCAAGAAGGAGAGTGATGGGGTGGTCACCAGACCTGAACCCAATCGAGATGCTTTGCGGTGAGCTGGACCGCAGAGTGAAGGCAAAAAGGCCAACAAGTGCTAATCTTCTCTGGGAACTCCTTCAAGATTGTTGGAAACCATTCCCGGTGACTAGCTCTTGAAGCTCATCAAGAGAATGCCAAAAGTGTGCAAAGCAGTCATCAAAGCAAAAGGTGGCTACTTTGAAGAACCTAGAATGTAAGACATAATTTCATTTGTTACACACTTTTTTGCTAAGTATATAATTCCTCATGTGTTAATTCATAGTTGTGATGCCTTCAGTGTGAATGTACAATATTCATAGTCATGAAAATACAGAAAAATCTTTAAATGAGAAGGTGTGTCCAAACTTTTGGTCTGTACTGTAAATCATAACTAATATCCCACGGAGGTCTGGAGTTGGAATGATGCTCAAAATCAAAGTGGAAAATGAAGTAACAGGCTGATCCAACTTCAGTGAAATTGCCTCAAGACAAGGAAATGATGCTCAGTAGTGTGTTTGGCCTCCAAGTGCCTGTATGACCTCCCTACAATGCCTGGGCATGCTCCTGATGAGGAGTTGGATGGTCTCCTGAGGGATCTCCTCCCAAACCTGGACTAAAGCATCCGCCAACTCCTTGACAGTTTGTGGTGCAACGTGACGTTGGTGGATGGTGCGAGACATGATGTCCCAGATGTGCTCAATCGGATTCAGGTCTGGGGAATGGGCGGGCCAGTCCATAGCTTCAATGCCTTCATCTTGCAGGAACTGCTGACACACTCCAGCCACTTGAGGTTTGGCATTGTCCTGCATTAGGAGGAACCCAGGGCCAACCGCACCAGCATATGGTCTCACAAGGGGTCTGAGGATCTCATCTCGGCACCTAATGGCAGTCAGACTACCACTGGCAAGCACATGGAGGGCTGTGCGGCCCTCTAAAGAAATGCCACCCCACACCATTACTGACCCATTGTCAAACGGGTCATGCTGAAGGATGTTGCAGGCAGCAGATCACTCTCCACGGTGTCTCCAGACTCTGTCATGTCTATCACATGCGCTCAGTGTGAACCTGGGCATGTGATTTGTTTTTTTTTAATAATTGGGAGAACAAGGGCATTTGTCGGGGAGTGTTTTTGTGAATAAAGGATTTTTGTGTGTGCTTTTTTCCTTTTCCTTACTAGGTTAGTAATGGGGGTGTCTGAGAGATACCTCTCCATCACTAACCCCTGGAGTTGTTGCCAGATGTGATTGTTGACAAATCACAGCTGTCATCAACCCCAAATCCCATTACCCCGATTGCCACCGTTCTAGAGCAATCCGGAAGAGTTGAGACAAGGTGCCAAAATTGGCACATCTAATGTGATGTGCCAGTTCTGGGATGGCTGCAGGCGGGTATTTTTAGGCTGGGAAGGGGCCAATAACCATGACACTTCCCAGCCTGTTAATATCAGCCTGCAGCTGTCTGCTTTCCCTTAGCTAGTTAATAAAAATAGGGGTTCTCCACATCATTTTTTTAAATTATTTCTGTACTGCTAAAAACAACAGAGAAATACAGTGAGAGATGGCTTTTTTTTTTTGTCTCTTTTTTACTCTGCCTTATATATAAGTCGCTATACAGAAAAGAATGTTTCCTAACATTTTTTCCTGTAAAATCCATTTTATCTTTGGTTTTGTATTTTTAATTGTCAGTCCAGAAAAGTGGCGTAATATTCTGACAATATTGTTTCCAGCACCAACCTTTGAGTCAGATATGCATCAAGGGGTCTTCCCTATGCTGTTCCAAATCCATTTCAGTGGTATTTCCATCTATTTCAGTAATTGCTCTGCCCCCCCAGACCTCCTGCACTAAAATGTTCAAGTTTCCCATTGACTTCCATTATGTTTGTTACTCAAAACAAGCACCTGAGTATTACAATTTGTATCACGATTTGTTTGTTTCGAGCAACGAGCACCCAAGCATCTTAGTGCTCGCCCATCACTAACTAATACATAATGGTTCCAGTTTAACATGAAAAATTTGGTAAAAGGTCCTGTCTTCTTTCCTCTAGATGTAGAGGATGCCTCATTGCCATCGTTTGAGGCAAAGGGTGTAAAAGATCATTAGAAAACATCTCTGTACTGTCCTCCCATATACCGCTGTATAAAAATTGTTTGCCCCTTCCTGATTTCCTATTCTTTTGCATGTTTGTCAAACTTAAATGTGTCAGATCACTAAACAAATTTAAATATTAGGCAAAGATAACACAAGTGAACACAAAATGTAGTTTTTAAATGAAGGTCTTTATTATTAAGAGAAAAAGAAATCCAAACCTACTGAGCCCAGTGTGAAAAAGTGATTGCCCCCTAAACCTAATAACTGGTTTGTCCACCCTAAGCAGCAACAACTGCAATCAAGCATTTGTGATAACTGGCAATTAGTCTTTTACAATGCTGTGAATTAATTTTGGCAATTCGTCTTTCCAGAATTGCTGTAATTCAGCCACATTGGAGGGTTTTTGAGCATGAATGGCCTTTTTGAGGTCATGCCACAGCATCTCAATCGGCTTAATTCCAGGACTTTGACTAAGTCACTTCAAAGGTTTAATTTTATTTTTCTTAAGCCATTCAGGGGTGGACTTGCTAGTGTGTTTTGGGTGATTGTCCTGCTGCCTAATCCAAGTGTGCTTCAGCTTGAAGTCACGAACAGATGGCTGGACATTCGCCTTCAGGATTTTTTGGTAGATAGCAGAATTCATGGTTCCATTTACTACAGCAAGTCTTGCAGGTCCTGAATCTGCAAAACAGTCCCAGACCATCACACTTCCACCATCATATTTTACTGATTGTAAGATGTTCCTTTTCTGAAATACTGTGTTACTTCTACGCTAGCTGTAATGGGACATAAACCTTCCAAAAAGTTCAACTTTTGTCCATAGAGTATTCTGCCAAAAGTTTTGGGGATCATCAAGATGTCTTCAGGCAAAACTGAGATGAGCCATTATGATGGTTATGGTTTTTGTCTTTGCCATGCATGCCATTTTTGCCCAGTCTCTTTCTTATGGTGGAGTTATGAACACTGACCTTAACTGAGGCAACTGAGGCATGCATTTCTTTGTATGTTGTGGAGTTTTTTTCTTACCTCTTGGATGTGTCGTCGCTGCACTCTTGGGGTAATTTTGGTCAGCTGGCCACTTTTGGGGAGGTTCTCCATTGTTTCATGTTTTCGTCATTTGCGGATAATGGCTCTCACTGTGGTTCATTGGCGTCCCAAAGCTTGAGAAATTACTTTATAACCTTTTCCAGACTGATAGATATCAGTTACTTTGTTTCTCATTTATTCCAGAATTTCTTTGGATCGCGTCATGATATCTAGCTTTTGAGGATATCTTGGTCAACTTCACTTTGTCAGGCAGGTCCTATTTAAGTGGTTTCTTGATTGATAATAGGTGTGGCAGTAATCAGGCCAGGTGTGGCTGGAGAATTTCAACTCACCTATGATAAACTACAGTTAATTTATGTTTTGTGGGGGGGCAATACCTTTTTCACACAAGGCCCTGTAGGTTTTGATTTGTTTTTCCCATAATAATTAAAACCTTCATTTAAAAATTGCATTTTGTGTTTACTTGTGTTATCTTTGTTTATTATTTAAACTTGTTTGTTCATCTGAAACATTTATGTGTGACAAACATGCAAAAGAATAAGAAATCAGGAAGGGGGCAAACATGTTTTCACACAGCTGTATTTGTACATTGTAATAAGATCGCCCCTAAGCCTTTGGTGACTTTTTTACCTCAGTATTTGTAAGCTAAAACCAGGAGTGGAACAATCAGAGGAAAAGTATAATAAAAACACGTCACCGCTTCAGTATTTTTCATCCACTCCTGATTTTGGCGTACAAATATTGAGGCAAAAAACTCACCAAATATTCAATATGTGCACGTAGCCTAACTTGTCTTGGTATTGCAGTTCACCCACTCCCTTAATAACATTGGTCGTTCTTCCCTTAACCCACTGTAGTTCAGCTATGTTCTTATACTCTGGGGACTGAAAACATACATAGAATTCCAACTGTTGCCAGTCTTGTATAGAGGCAAAACTATGTGCTTATCATGGGCACCAATGCCTCTATTAACCCATTAGTGACAGAGCCAATTTGGTAATTAACGACGAAGCCAATTTCTACAATTCTGACCACTGCCACTTTATGAGGTTATAGCTCTGGAACGCTCCAATGTATCACACTGAATCTAAGACTGTTTTTTGTGACATATTGTCTTTTATGCTAGTGGTAACATTTCTCCGATATAACTTGTGTTTATTTATGAAAAAAACAGAAATTTGGAACAAAAATACTGCAAATTTTGCAATTTTCAAACTTTTAATTTTTGTACACTTAAATCAGAGAGTGGTGTCACACAAAATAGTTGATAAATAACATTTTCCACATGTGTACTTTAAATCAGCACAATTTTGGAAACAATTTTTTTGTTAGGACGTTATAAGGGTTAAAAGTTGACCAGCGATTTCCCATTTTTCCAACAAAATTTACAAAACCATTTTTTTAGGGACCACCTCACATTTGAAGTGAGTTTGGGGGGTCAATATAACAGAAAATACCCAAAAGTGACACTATTCTAAAAACTGCACCCCTCAAGGTGCGCAAAACCACATTCAAGAAGTTTATTAACCCTTCAGGTGCTTCATGAGAACTAAAGCAATGTGGAAGGAAAAAATGAACATTTTACTTTTTTCACAAAAAAATTGATTTAGACTCAAACTTTTTTATTTTCACAAGGGTAACAGGAGAAAATGGACCACAAAATTTGTTGTGCAATTTCTTCTGAGTACGCCATTACCCCATATGTGGGGGAAAGCCACTGTTTGGGTGCATGGCAGGGCTCAGAAGGGAGGGAGCATTGTTTGACCTTTTGAAAGCAAAATTGTCTGCAATCAATGATGGCGCCACGTTTGGAGACCCCCTGATGTACCTAAACAGTGGAACCCCTCCTATTTTAACTCCAACCTCAACACACCCCTAACCCCAACTGACACCTAATCCTAATCCCAACCCTAACCCTAACCCTAAACCTAACCCTAACACACCCCTAACCTTAATCCCAACCCTAACCATATTCCCAACACAACCACAACACTAACCCTAGCACAATCCTAACATTAGCCCATCCCTTACTTTAGCCCAACCCTAACCCTAGCCTCAACTCTAACTTTAGCCCATCCCTAACTTCAGCCCAACCCTAACTTTAGCCCAACTCCTTTAACCCAACTCTAACCCTAATGGAAAAATGGAAATAAATATTTTTTTTTTTTCATTTTATTACTTTCACTTATCTAAGGGGGTGATAAAGAGGGATTTGATTTACTATTTTTTTATTTTGTTCACTGTGATAGGGTCTATCACAGTGATCAAAATGAACCAATAAGAAAAATTTCCTATTGTTGCTGGGTGCTATATGCGAAAAGAAAGAGAAGGCACTCACCGATCTAAAATTCCCAACTTTATTTTATCTTCATATAAAACTTCATGGCCGGGGGAGCGAGGAATGAAGCTTTTGTGAGCAGGAACAGACCTCTGTGGGCGCATTGTGCATGCGCCCGCCTTTTTCTCTCAGAAGAAGATGCCGGCGGCTCGAGGAACTTTACCTTGCAGGGACAACGAATATATTGGGGAGGATCAGGAGACCCAATTTCTCTCTCCTCTGATGTGCGCTCACATCAGAGGATAGAGAAATTAAATGGAAAATCTTTTTTTTGCGCATGCCGTTATTCCGTTAATAACGGCGATCGCAACACTGGAGTCAGTAAAAAGTGACCTGATAAAACAACATTTGCAGTATATATTTTGCTGATTTGTGTTTTTTAAAAAACACAATAAAAACGATGTTTGAAAAAAAAAAAAAAAACTACCTGAATCATGTTTTCTGGGGTCTCAGTTACCCCCAGTAGCCAAGACCCCAGAGAAATTCTAACTCTGGGGAGCGCTAAACACTTATTTCTCAGCGCCGATAAAAAGTGGCGCTGAGGCATAAGTACCCTTAATTGCAGCTGTTAAAAGACGTATAGACAGTCAATAAGAAGTTAATGCATCCCATAATTTGAATGATTTGAATTGGCAGTAGCAGGTAGTGGTCACTGAGGATGAGTTAACTATCCCCCAATGGTGTAGTAAGGGATTAATAAGCAATATGATATAAGCAAATATAAAAATAACTTTCTTTTCAACAAAAAGCTAATTAAAAATATCTCTTAATAGTTCTTATAAATGGTTGCATCTATTTTTCACTTTTATGGTAATCAGCATGTAGGCTGACTTTCTGTCAGCCCTTTATATATAAGCAATCATGTCAGGATGTTTGGCATTTGAAAAAATCAGTGGGCAAAATAAATGATGCAAAAGCATATCTACTTAACAAATTGGCATTTATAGACTAGTGGGCAAAAGGAATGATGCAGAATCATTAAAAATAGAACAAATAAAGCCTGCATTAAAGAGAGACTTCTGTCACAACAGGATATTTTCTATAAAATTGAATATTCATGCAAGACATTTCAGCAGTACCATGTGATTAACCCTTCCCCATCTTGGCTTTTTCTCATTTTTCACTTTCGGTTTTTAAATCTCCTTCCCGAAGAGATATATAATTTTTCTTTTTATTTGATATAACTGTATAAAGTTTTGTATTTTGGGGAATGAGTAATTCTTTTGAAAGACACTATTTAATTTACCATTGTCATGGGGCTGCCTCGACAGAGTGGGACCAGGAGATCATGGCGTCTGGTTACACGTACCTATGTGCTGGTTAGAACAGCTTCACCTTCTAATTAACAATTTATGTTTTCCTTGCTCTGTTCTTGCAAGGATTAAAGAGTCCTGTTTGTCTCCTGAAGCTCTCTGTCCTGAGTTGTTTCAGCTGTTCTGAGTTCATCTCTTAACTCTGTTTTAAATACTCTCCTGTAAGCTTCAGCTATTGCCAGTGATAGCTTGCAACTACCTGGTTTGGAACTGCAGGAGATTGCTGAGAAAGTAGCAGTTATTGGAAGTTGTTTCAGGAGATATCTGTAGTTGTCTTGAGTGTTCGTCTCCCAGTCTCTATTACCATTTGTTTGCCTCACCCGCCCTTTCCTTATTTCTCACTCGATTGTTTGAGAGTGTTTTTGAATGATTGCAGTTTTCTTTTATCCCTGTCTGTTTCCCCTCTGTGTCTTTACTGTAGAGCAGGACTAGCGTTCCTGCTGTCCTACTCACTAAGCAGGGTGGTATTTAGGGTAAGACAGGGATAGGAATGTGATCGCTGCATGGGGTGAAAGGACCCGTCTAGAGATGCTAGGGAACTCTGGGTTGTGTGGTACATAGCAAGTATCAGGGGTGCCCCTTGTATCCTTCCATAGTAGAAGAGGTTCCTCTCACTCCTGTTCCACCATGCCTTGTCTTGCTATGGGTAGAAGCCTGAAATATAATACACTGAAACATGAGAAAGAAAAGTGTTTATGAAATGGTAAAAAAATGTTGCTGAGCTGACCAATATAACCACCATTCTTTTTCATAACAGTCATAATTAGGGTTGAGCGAAATGGGTCGGCCATTTTCAGAAGTCGCCGACTTTTGGCAAAGTCGGGTTTCATGAAACCCGACCCGACCCCTGTGTGGGGTCGGCCATGAGGTCGGCGATCTTCTGAATTCTTCATCTTAAGAAGGAAGGCTGCCGGAAAGAAGCAGGGCGCGTCCGAGGGTGAGTATATACCTAATAGGAATATACTCACCCTCGGCTTCTTTCCGGCAGCCTTCCTTCCTAAGAATGAGCGCGTGAAGGGCCTTAGATGACGTCACGGCTTGTGATTGGTCGCGGCCGCCCATGTGACCGCTCAGGCGACCAATCACAAGCCGCGACGTCACCGCAGGTCATTCACGCGCTAATTCTTAGGAAGGAAGGCTGCCAGTCGGTACCAGGGCACGTCCGAGGGTGAGTATATCAATATTTTTTATTTTGATTCTTTATTTTACACTTAAATATGGATCCCAGGGCCTGAAGGAGAGTTTCCTCTCCTTCAGACCCTGGGAACCATAGTATCCCATTGCACTGCATTGGGTTTCGTGTTTCGGCCGACCCCGACCCCGACTTTTTTATAGGATCGGCCGATTTCACTCGACCCGACTTTTGAGAAAGTCGGGTTTCGTGAAACCCGACCCGATCCTATAAAAATAAAAGTCGCTCAACCCTAGTCATAATCATAAGCCTTCCATTTATGGAGGTCTACCAGTTTCTTAATCTGTCGATGATCAACTTTTTGGGCAGCACTAACCAAAGCCTCCCAGACACTGTTCAGAAAGGTATAAGGTTGATCCCTGAAAATGTAAATTTCCTGTTTAAGATTGGCCTCAATAGGATTTAGGTCATGTGAGGAAGGAATCATGTCATAATTATTTCTTCTTTAAGGTCTTTAAGCTAGCCAAGCAGTTGAGACTTTGATACATATAATGGAGGCGCCTCCTGATGAAGAAACAAAGGATACGTGTGTAGGGGCAGCAAGCTGGGGTCCTATTAAATACATCACGCCAGTAAGTTTTCATTCAATACCTACTTTTGCACTTTAGTCCATTTGGAATGCTGTCTTTGCACCTTTTCTGCACTATTCAGCACTTTACTATGGTACACAAATTCAGTGATATATATTTATGTGCAGTTATCATGTCTTTTACCTGAATACTGTTAAGTAGCACTGGTTATAGCAAATTTTTTAGTGACTTACTACACTTTATTAATAACATATATTCATGGTGTTCTGGTTTTTTTTGCACATGCAAAAGTGGCCCTTAATATTATAATTATATTTTTTGCTGGTCATGATTTATATATATTTATAATTCCCATATAGTCCTGCTTCAGCAGTATCATTCTGTTTTATATTAATTTATTTGCATTTCATGTTAATAAAATTCATATTTTGGTATAAAATACCCCTTTTCCTCTATGCTTTAATTAGCTACTAGGGGTTGTGTATAACTATTGTTTATTGAGTTGTGCCTCTAATTATTCCATTGTTGTGGGAATTTCTAGTGTTAAAGGCTTCTATGTGGTGCCTGTAAAAAAGTATGTAAAAAAATACACTGTTGGATTTCTAAGTGCAGAATCAAAGCTTTTCTGACCTATTAAAAAAGCAATAAAATTGTGGATTCACATCTACTCCAAAGACGCATTAATTATGAGAACATGCATAAAAGAAACGCAAGAAACCCACAATTAGAGAAGATTGTTCTTGCGTTGTGTGGTGTGGACACCTGCAGAAAACGTGCAGCAAAAAACTCAATAGCAAAAATGTAGCATTTTACACTATGAGTGAACATGGCCTCAGCGCTACATGTTTATTATATTTTTGGGGGCTTTAATAGAGAAAAAATATCAATCACACCATTTTTTACGCCATTTACCAATCCATCTAAATAATCTGATAGCTGTGTTTTGTGGGTCGTTACAATTACAAGGACACCAAATATGGCAATGTTATTTCCTGATTTCTGATGTGTATTATTTTAAAAAAGAAACGCAGTAAAAACAACATTTATGCACTGTAATTGTTTTTCAGACTTTTTTGCCAATTTTATAGGAAGAAAAAGAATGTTTCATTTATTGTCCCTCTACAATACAGAGACATAAAAATACATTGATATATACAATATACAGTATCTGTATGTCTCAGTATAATCTGCCTGTGGGGTTAGTACCTGCAATACAGATCAAGTATACAAAATTCTCCCAGTAACATTAACCAGACATTGTGGCTCAATAGCTTTAGCTCCTGCCTGCAATTATAGAGAATGTCGGGTCGAGAGAGACAAAAGAAACAAAAATTTACATTTTTGTAACTGATTTTGATTATTCTTAATAGAATTATAGGAACTAAAAACAGTGTCTTTATTCACCTATAGAATACAAATTCATAGAAATACACTGCTGTATATAATGTATCTCTATGCACATGTATAATCTGTTTCTGAGTTCACTGACTGCAATACAGCTTAAGATGACCAAATTCTCCTATCTACATTATTGTGGGCTGTGGCTCAGCGCTAGAGCTGCGACCATGAGATCGTCAGTTTGAGTCTTGGGGAGAAAAGATAAGAAGGGAATAGTTTAAATTATGCACTGGGCAGAGAGATGGTTGAGAGCTTTGGGTAACCAGGTTTACTAGGAAGAGAGGACCAGAAGAGCAGCCACCAGTAAGGATGTAAGGAGATTTAGCTCTATCTGTTCCAGGAGGCCTGCAGAGCAGACTCATCCAATGAAAACGTAAGTTGGCGCAAAGAGCAGTTCTAATGGAAAAGGAGAAATGCCCTGGTCTCTGGAGCTTAACTGTACAGTATTCCATGGCTACTGAAGGAATACGCAAAAGTAAGTCACTCTTAGCAAAGTTATAGAGTACTATGGCAACCAAATTTGTATAGTTTTTTTTTTGTTTTACTGCTATTATATCATAAAACCAATATTTTTATGTTGCCATATTCTCAAAGTCATACATTTTTACTTTTTGTTGAAAGAAGATGACTTGTTTTTCGAGGATGAGATGACATTCTGATCGGGATCATTGTGGAATGAATAGAACTTTTGATCGCTTTTTATTTCATTTTTTTTTTGGATCCCAAATCAACAAGAGACAGCAATTCTGGCATTTTTTTTTTTTTAATTTTTTGAAGTGTTCCCCTCAAGATAAAAAGGCTATGTTAACTCTACTTTGGGTGTTATATATTTGGTCTTGTCAAAATTGTATTATTTTCCTATGTTTAACTACTTTTGCACAATAAACTTACTTTAAAATTGTTCTTTAAAAGCCATAACTTTATTTTTCTGCCAGGTTTCCAAGATCTATCATTTTTTCACTTTTCTGCCAGCAAAGCTGTGTTATGGCTTGTTTTTTTTGCAGGACAAGCTGTAATTTCCAGTGTTATTATTGTGCAACTTTTTAGTTGGTTTTTATTTCATGTTTTCCATGTGGAGGTGACCAAAATCAGCAATTTTTGCATATTTTTTTCTTTTTTTAGTGGTATTAATCGCACAGTATAAATACACTGTATGGCACTTGTGGTCTGTGGATCGATACACTTTGAATCCATATGTAAATTGTTTTACCTCCTGTGTATAATAAATTTACCTTAAAAAAATTGTGTTGCCAAATTCAACATCAATAACGTCTTTGTTTTTTTGTCAGCAAAGTTGTATTAGGCTACATTCCGATGAGTTTTAGCTAAGGTTTTTACGTTGCTTATTAAAAAAAATAACCACATGTAACATATTTCACTTAATAGGTGGTAGAGAAATGGTGCAGGGAATCTGCAACTTCAAAAACACATAGTCGGCACACAGCCTTAGATATTGTTGATGCTGCAATACCGATTATGCATATATTCTTCAATTTTTCCTTTACTTTTTTTTCTCAAAAACTACTGTATTACATTTATTTTTTACTTAACCTATTTTTTTTTGTTTTAAATTTTTTTTTATTTGCATATGGTTTTACTTTTACCCACTATGAGACTTAAACATCCAGATACCCGATTGTTGGTATAATACACTGCAATATATCTGTATTGCAGTGGATTATACTTGTTGGTTTTACACTGACATATCGCCTATTAGGATATGTTTCCACAATGAGCATTTGGAGAGTTTTAGATGTTGCAGATTTTCTGCACCTATTAAGTACCGTAATTAGGTTAATTGCATTTTTTTGAAAATACACAATGTAAAAAACTCAACAAAAGCTCATCATGGGATATACCTTATGCCCTGCTTCTATTAGGACCTAATGGACTTCTGTAGATGGTAGAAACACAGACCACTGTTTGACCCATGGCTCCTCTGTAAACCATCAACACTTTATGATAATTATTGCCAACAATATCTAGAGGGTTAAATGACCACAATCAATGTCAACACCAATTGTGGCTTTTGTGACAATGTGTCAGATATAATATACATCTGAGACCCACTGCTGATGGAGCAGACTCAACTCTTGAGCCTGCTCCATACTATTCCCATATACAGTATGTTTGGTAAGTGCACAAAGTATCTGGTGGCAGTATCATATGTACACAGAGCTCATCGCCAAGGGGTTAAATAAGGATAAAAAAGGTTGTGATTACTGGCAGTCTGCTGAATTTTTTACATAACTCTGAAACACCCATTTTAATTATTTCATTAATGCATTTAATTTTTTAATTGATATTCACATATAACTCATAATTATTGATTTTTTTTAAAGAAATGTCCCTTTAACTCAGCGGCAAAAGAAACGAATTCACATAAGTTATATTTCCACCATGTGGTTAGCAGGATAAATGTATGCAAAGTGATACAATATACCTCCAAATCCATCCCTACCACTTCAACAAGTAATCTGTGACATTTCTGATTCTGTAAGACGGAGTAAAACCAAGAAATTAGCCTGATGACATGCTACAAGGAAGAACATTTTTTTCACCCGGTCAACAACAATTTATTCAGTAGTCAGCAAGAAATAGTTATGGTCATAACAGTCTGGTCTTCGTATACTATATGGTATGCTTATTAAATGTAAGCCATGAAGGACAAATTGAGCTAAAAATCTGCTATCTCATGATCTTTACGTGTTCCGATCACTCTCTGTATTCACTATTATAGTATGGGCATTGACTTATTTCCATGAGGGTTTTCAAGCACCAGCCATACGGCACAGTTTGCAGGTACACAGAGTCATATAACCGCAATGCTCCACCAAACCTATGAGAGAAATGAAACATTGACATGCATGGTGGGGTGCCATTATCAAAATACCATATATAAAATATATAATACTCTAAATATGTAACATTTGATCTTCCTCTTTAGGTCATGTGCACACATTGCGATTTCATTGAGTTTTTTTCTGCGCAGTTTTATCACAAAGCCTGAAGGATTTCCTAGTACCAGGAAAGTAAATGAGATTACTGAAGTCTCATGCACACATTGCTTATTCTTTCATTGTTTTCTTGCAGATTTAAATCTGCAGAATGTCAATTCTTTCAGTGTTTTTGCTGCAGATTTCACCCAGTGGGGAAAAATGCATGTAAAAAGCGCAAAAAAAAAGTGTGTATTTTATGCATCATTAATTCTGCCAAATCATCAGAATTTGCATCCGAATTTTCTGCTGCAAATCCTGAATGTGGGCACATAGCTTAAATGTCACACTTCTCGTATTATGCATTTTATGATTTTTTTAGTCACAGTGAACAAGTGAAATAACTTAATGTAATTACATAAATGAGTCCACTTACATACTGAATATACAATCGTTGGGTTCCTGAGGGCTCTTATCTCAAGAAATTATATGACTCTGAGTCATATAAAACACATGTAATTGCTGCAAAATTATTCATTGGTACGACAAACAAGTTCATTAAGGGGTCCTTTAGTGCAGAGAAGAGATAACATGAAGACCATTAACCGACCCTTCACCCTGGCATTGGTAAGTGACCAGAGATTTCTCATGTATAGTCATCCCACTTTGTACCCTTTGTTTGCCTCCTGATGCCTCCTCCACTCAGACCAGCATTCTGTTACTTTTGCTTTCAAGATGGCCACCACGGTGGCATGGGGAGTGCAGTGGCAAGTCTAAAACAAACAATCTTTTCTGTGTTGTGGGATAAGAAAGATAGGGAAGGAGTGGATTAGCCCAAGGCAGAAGTCATTTTCATGAAGGAGGAACAAAATGCTGATTATAGTGTAGGAAACTGATAAAGGCAACGGAGATCATCAAATAGGATTACTATATAATAGAAATACTGTATGTAAGCAGGTTGCGGGATGCAGTGACGGACAGAAGGCAGAACAAGGGTTAACAAGTTTAATAACAGGGGAATACTCCACACAGGCAGGTAAAGGGTTAAACAGGGGATTAAACAGTTCAAATGGCAAAGGATATTGTGAAGGACAATGGTTCTGATGAAAGTCAGTGGTTCCTAAGTCCATGAAGTGAATGGCGCTGACAATGGCTGGTGTGGTGTCTTTTCCAATGGGGTCCTGTGGGCAACAATGCCCCATCTTCTGGCAGCAGTGATCAGTGTCTGGTACCTTCCACTGAGCCCCTGTAACACCTGTGCCGTGCCCTCGCAGGGTCCCTGACGGGGTCCCCGTTCCCCCGCTGTGATGCCCATACCTCCAGGGGGCTCCCATCAGGGTCCTCGCTCTCAAGTCTGCTCCCTGTTGCCCTGCCTCGGCTCTCTCCCCTGCTCCTGCTTCCTGGCGTGTGGCCAGCACATCTCCGGGTATGAGGTGTAGGTCGCGCGCTCCCGGTCTCTTAAAGAGACAGAGCGCATTTTTCAAAAATGTTGTTTACCAATGATATGCTTGTGTGTGCTATTTCTGCCATAGAGAGAGTGCTGGAGCAACAAGTGTTTCCTGTTGCTAGTTTCCAGTTCTGTGATCTGACGTTCCTGTGTCCTGTTGAGCTTTGCCTGTGTCCTGCTAGCATCCAGCTAATACTGCTTGACTTCTCAGATTATCTACAGCTTGCTACTCCATCCTCGGGATGACTCCAGTACTACTTGTGCAAGTTCCATCCAGCTCAGATGTCCGTCTCTGCGTTACCCACGATAACGTCAGTACTGCCTGCCAGGTCCGTCCCGACCAGCCGCAACCTGCCTGTTGAGTTCTACGCTATCTGCTATCCCTGTTTGAGCACCTGTTTCACTGGGCCAGCTTCCACGTGTCCGGGGTCTAACTGGAGGTAGCACCTGTATCCCTCTGACATTCCATTCTGATCCTGTTTAAGGGGTCTTACTACTGGTGTCAGGGGATTGCATAATCACGCCCCCTTCGGAGCCCCGCAGACCATGGTCCATTGGTTCCACCAAAATAGCAATAAACGAATGCGCACTTCACATCTGTGCCTCCGCTTCCATTCGTTACAGATTGCTCCGGCCATGGAACCCACTGGGTATCATACACCTCCAACTGCAGAGTTGTGTCAAGAGGTTACTCGCCTGAAAGATCAGCAGGACAAGATCACGACCTATCTGCACAACTTGCCTACATGTCTACATGTATGGACTAGATGATGTCCTCGGCTACTCTCGTCACGACCACCAGCTACCAGGTTCCCTGTTGCAGGTAAAGGACTTCGTCTGGCATCTGCTCCTCGGTTTAATGATGATTCTGCTCAATGTTGGGGGTTTATTAATCAATGCACGCTGCATTTTGAACTCCTGGTGCATATGTTAGCTTCTGAACGGGCCAAGGTGGGCTTTGTTATGTCACACCTCACTGGAGAGGCCCTCGCCTGGCTAAATCTGCTGTGGGAGAGAGGGGATCCTCTGGTTAATAACTTCCAGTCTTTTCTAGAGGCATTCCGCGGGACCTTCGTTGAGCCTGCCGTACTTCCTCGACAGCTTCTTCGCTTCTTCATCATGAGAATCTCAGTGGCTCAGCATGCAGTTCATTTAAGGACCCTTTCCTCAGAGCTATCCTGGAATGACAAGGCCTTGGTGGCTACCTTTTCGGAAGGTTTGTCCGGGAGAATAAAGGATGAGCTGGCAGGCTGGGATACTCCTGCAAATCTGAAAGACCTGATATCTTTAGCAACTCGGGAGTCCAAGGAGTAAGACACCTTATCGTATGGATCTTGGTCTCCAGAAAACACCTGCTTCTTCATCTTCAGTCTCTCTTCCAGAACCAATGCAAGTGGATCAAGTGAGCTTGGCTAGGCAGCGCCAGGAGGCGCACCACGTGGAAGGGAGATGTTTCTACTGCGGTATTTTGGAGCAGGGTCAGTATGAGAGGCTTCCCTGGGTAAAGATCATTTCTTTCCATCTCTGCAAATGACTGTTTCCGTATAATTCGGCACACTTAAATTCTCTGAACTTTCTCACTTGGATTCCGGAGTCACCAGGAGTCTCATTCAGCAAGCATTTGTGGACCGTTACCAGATTCCAGTCCAGCGCCTTCCAAATCCGCTGCTCATGACTTCCGTAGATGGCAAACACCTGACCGAGCCCGTTCTGTTATAGACTGAGCCAGTGGAACTCCAGGTAGGTCAAATGCATTCAGAAATAATCTGTTTTTATGTTTTGCCTGGTTGGTCTCACCTCTTGCTTCTAGGTTTGCCCTGGTTCCAAATGCATGAACCTGTTTTAAATTGGAGGACAGGAGAAATCCTCCGAGGGGAAATTACTGCTCCAATCATTGCATCATTCCAATTCATCCTGTTCCTCCTCCAGTTCAGGCAGCTGCCCTACCGGGTTTACACTCCTCTTACTGGGCCTTCTACAATGTCTTTGGGAAAAAGGAAGCAGAAAGACTACCTCTATACAGACCGTATGACAGTCCCATAGATCTGCTTCCCAGAACGACTCCCCTTCGGGGGCGAATCTTTCCTCTTTCCCAAGTGGAGACCCAGGCCATGTCAATGTACATCCAGGAGAACCTGACTAGAGGATTTATTCAGAAATCATCTTCCACAGCGGGGGCAGGGTTCTTCGTTAAGAAAAAGACCGGATCTCTTTAGCCCTGTATCGATTAGAGGGGGTTAAAGCAGATCATGGTAAAAAATAAATATCCGTTACCGCTTATTTCAGAGCTGGTTGATCGTCTCCAAGGGGGCCAAAATCTTCACCAATCTAGATCTCAGAAGGGCCTACAACCTGATTTGTATACGTCAAGGAGACGAATGGATAACAGCTTTCAACACTTGTGATGGACATTATGAATACCTGGTAATGCCATTTGGCCTCAGTGATGCACCCGCTGTTTTCCAGGACTTTGTAAACAACATTTTCAGAGATCTCCTCTATTCATGTGTTGTGGCCTACTTGGACGACATCTTGATTTACTCCTCAGACTTAGCCACTCATCGGAAACACGTGTGCCAGGTTCTACAAAGGCTCAGAGAGAATAGATTGTACGCCAAGTTTGAGAAATATTTCTATAAGTAGTTTTATCCACAGGTCTAAAGATGGATCCGGATAAACTATCCGCTATCCTCAAGTGGCCTCGCCCATCCGGGCTGAAAGCGATTCAACGGTTCTTGGGTTTCACCAACTATTATCGCCAATTTATTCCACACTTCTCTACTCAACTGTCACCCATCTCGGCTCTAACTTGAAAAGGCATTAATCCCAAGGCATGGACCCCAGAAGTGGAAGAGGCCCTTGCCTCATTGCAGGAAGCCTTCTCTTCTGTGCCCGTTCTCCATCGACTGGACTCTGACAAACATTTTTTTCTCGAGGTAGATGCTTTCTCCATAGGCGCTGGAGAAGTTCTCTCTCAAAAATCCTCTACAGGTCGTAGGGTCTCTTGTGGTTTTTTCTCTAAGTTTTTTTCCACTTCAGAGAGGAACTATTCCGTGGGAGATCGGGAACTATTGGCAATCAAGTTGGCTCTGCAAGAATGGCGACATCTTCTCGAGGGAGCAGTTCATCAGATTGTCATATTCACTGATCATAAAAATCTAGCTTATCTCCAGTCAGTACAGAGACTGAATCCCCTCCAGGCCAGGTGGGCCCTGTTTTTTGCTCAATTTAATTTTGTTCTTCATTTTCATCCAGCTGACAAGAATGTCAAGGCCAATGCACTCTCCAGAGCTTTTCTGCCTCCCGACTCAGAGAAAGAACCGCAACATATACAGTGGGGCAAAAAAGTATTTAGTCAGTCAGCAATAGTGCAAGTTCCACCACTTAAAAAGATGAGAGGCATCTGTAATTTACATCATAGGTAGACCTCAACTATGGGAGACAAACTGAGAAAAAAAATCCAGAAAATCACATTGTCTGGTTTTTTTTATCATTTTATTTGTATATTATGGTGGAAAATAAGTATTTGGTCAGAAACAAAATTTCATCTCAATACTTTGTAATATATCCTTTGTTGGCAATGACAGAGGTCAAACGTTTTCTGTAAGTCTTCACAAGGTTGCCACACACTGTTGTTGGTATGTTGGCCCATTCCTCCATGTAAATCTCCTCTAGAGCAGTGATGTTTTTGGCTTTTCGCTTGGCAACACGGACTTTCAACTCCCTCCAAAGGTTTTCTATAGGGTTGAGATCTGGAGACTGGCTAGGCCACTCCAGGACCTTGAAATGCTTCTTACGAAGCCACTCCTTCGTTGCCCTGGCGGTGTGCTTTGGATCATTGTCATGTTGAAAGACCCAGCCACGTTTCATCTTCAATGCCCTTGCTGATGGAAGGAGGTTTGCACTCAAAATCTCACGATACATGGCCCCATTCATTCTTGCATGTACCCGGATCAGTCGTCCTGGCCCCTTTGCAGAGAAACAGCCCCAAAGCATGATGTTTCCACCACCATGCTTTACAGTAGGTATGGTGTTTGATGGATGCAACTCAGTATTCTTTTTCCTCCAAACACGACAAGTTGTGTTTCTACCAAACAGTTCCAGTTTGGTTTCAACAGACCATAGGACATTCTCCCAAAACTCCTCTGGATCATCCAAATGCTCTCTAGCAAACTTCAGACGGGCCCGGACATGTACTGGCTTAAGCAGTGGGACACGTCTGGCACTGCAGGATCTGAGTCCATGGTGGCGTAGTGTGTTACTTATGGTAGGCCTTGTTACATTGGTCCCAGCTCTCTGCAGTTCATTCACTAGGTCCCCCCGCGTGGTTCTGGGATTTTTGCTCACCGTTCTTGTGATCATTCTGACCCCACGGGGTGGGATTTTGCGTGGAGCCCCAGATCGAGGGAGATTATCAGTGGCCTTGAATGTCTTCCATTTTCTAATTATTGCTCCCACTGTTGATTTCTTCACTCCAAGCTGGTTGGCTATTGCAGATTCAGTCTTCCCAGCCTGGTGCAGGGCTACAATTTTGTTTCTGGTGTCCTTTGACAGCTCTTTGGTCTTCACCATAGTGGAGTTTGGAGTCAGACTGTTTGAGGGTGTGCACAGGTGTCTTTTTATACTGATAACAAGTTTAAACAGGTGCCATTACTACAGGTAATGAGTGGAGGAAAGAGGAGACTCTTAAAGAAGAAGTTACAGGTCTGTGAGAGCCAGAAATCTTGATTGTTTGTTTCTGACCAAATACTTATTTTCCACCATAATATGCAAATAAAATTATAAAAAAACAGACAATGTGATTTTCTGGATTTTTTTTTCTCAGTTTGTCTCCCATAGTTGAGGTCTACCTATGATGTAAATTACAGACACCTCTCATCTTTTTAAGTGGTGGAACTTGCACTATTGCTGACTGACTAAATACTTTTTTGCCCCACTGTAATTTAGCTGTCCAGGCTAGTGCCAGTAGCCTCTGCCAATCTCTCTCAGCTTCCCCAAGGAAAAACTCTTCGGACAAAAATTGTGTGCTTTGGTGGGGTCACTCTTCCAAGTTGGGTGAACATGCCGGTCAGAGAATGACTTTGCAACTTATCTCTCTCTTATTACTACTGGTGGCCTACCATGGGCAAAGATATCCTGGAGTATGTTGCAGCCTGTCCTTCATGTGCACGTAACAAGACCACAAGACGCTTGCTGTCTGGGCAGCTTCTGCCACTTCCTATTCCTTCCGTTCCCTGGCAGCACATTGCAATGGACTTTATTGCAGATCTTCCCATCTTCCCATCGCTGCTCCGTTGTCTGGGTCATGGCAGATCGCTTTTGGAAGATGGCTCACTTCGCTCCTGTGTCTGTTCTTCCATCTGTTCTTGAGTTTGCTGACTATTTTATACAGCACATCTTCCATCTCCATGGGTTTCCTCTCCACATTGTGTCCGACAGGGGCGTTCAGTTCACTTCGAAGTTCTGGAGAGCAGTCTGTAAACTATTGAAGGTAAAATTGGAATTTCTCTTCTGCTTACCATCCTCAATCCAATGGTCAAGTGTAGAGGACCAATCAAGTCTTGTCAACCTTCTCAACGTATGAAGAGACATGTGGACAAAAGATGCCTGGATGCTCCAATCTTTCAGCCTGGAGATATGGTGTGACTCTCCTCCAAGTACATCCGTTTGAAGATGCCCTACTACAAATTGGGTCCACTGGCGCATTGCTTCTCCAGCGGGATACTGCAGACCACGGTCCAATAACGAGGGCTGCAGCGAACTGTCCTGAACTCTGCCCTGGCTCTTAGACTGGCATGCGGCGCTTAACTGAACAGTGCTCCCAGCTTTTTCCTTATTACTGCGGTGGGCTCCGGCAGCGTCCTGGCATCAGATCAGCCATGTGTCGTTGCAGCCTGGCTACATACCCCTTGGAGCTCGCTGCGCATGCACCTTGCCTCTGTCACTGCCGATGGGAAACTGCACGACGCTGCACGTGCTTTTGCTTATAACCGTGCCCCCAGATTCCGGGTCAGAGCCCCGGTCCAGCCCTTTTTGCCTTCCCCGGGAAACAAGGGACGCAGCCTCAGCAGTTCCAGACCAGCTCAATACAGGTACTTGCAGCCTGGTCTTCCTCCTTACATGTATATAGTAATTTTCAGTCGCTTTACCAAACATAGTTACCAATAACAGATAAGAAAAACAATCTTTTGCACTGTACCTTACAGTAATCATGTACTTTGGATACTTGTAGGTCAGCTATCTCTCCTGACTATCAGAAGTACAAAGACTTTCCCATACACAAGAACACATGGTTAAGTGCTTATACAGTCATGGCCAAAAGTATTGACACCCCTGCAATTCTGTCAGATAATACTCAGTTTCTTCCTGAAAATGATTGCAAACACAAATTCTTTGGTATTATTATCTTAATTTAATTTGTCTTAAATGAAAAAACACAAAAAGAATTGTTCTAAAGCCAAAATGGATATAATTCCACACCAAACATAAAAAAGGGGGTGGACAAAAGTATTGGCGCTGTTCGAAAAATCATGTGATGCTTCTCTAATTTGTGTAATTAACAGCACCTGTAACTTACCTGTGGCACCTAACAGGTGTTGGCAATAACTAAATCACACTTGCAGCCAGTTGACATGGATTAAAGTCTCAACCACTGTCCTGTGTCCTTGTGTGTACCACATTGTGCATGGAGAAAAGAAAGAAGACCAAAGAACTGTCTGAGGACTTGAGAAACCAAATTGTGAGGAAGCATGAGCAATCTCAAGGCTACAAGTCCATCTCCAAAGTCCTGAATGTTCCTGTGTCTACCGTGCGCAGTGTCATCAAAAAGTTTAAAGCCCATGGCACTGTGGCTAACCTTCCTAGATGTGGACGGAAAAGAAAAAATGACAAAAGATTTCAATGCAAGATTGTGCGGATGTTGGATAAAGAACCTCGACTAACATCCAAACAAGTTCAAGCTGCCCTGCAGTCCGAGGGTACAACAGTGTCAACCCGTACTATCCGTCGGCGTCTGAATGAAAAGGGACTGTATGGTAGGAGACCTAGGAAGACCCCACTTCTTACCCAAAGACATAAAAAAGCCAGGCTGGAGTTTGCCAAAACTTACCTGAAAAAGCCTAAAACGTTTTGGAAGAATGTTCTCTGGTCAGATGAGACAAAAGTAGAGCTTTTTGGGCAAAGGCATCAACATAGAGTTTACAGGAGAAAAAAAGAGGCATTCAAAGAAAAGAACACGGTCCCTACAGTCAAACATGGCGGAGGTTCCCTGATGTTTTGGGGTTGCTTTGCTGCCTCTGGCACTGGACTGCTTGACCATGTGCATGGCATTATGAAATCTGAAGACTACCAACAAATTTTGCAGCATAATGTAGGGCCCAGTGTGAGAAAGCTGGGTCTCCCTCAGAGGTCATGGGTCTTCCAGCAGGACAATGACCCAAAACACACTTCAAAAAGCACTAGAAAATGGTTTGAGAGAAAGCACTGGAGATCTAAAAATGGCAGTTTGGAGAAGGCACCCTTCAAATATCAGGGACCTGGAGCAGTTTGCCAAAGAAGAATGGTCTAAAATTCCAGCAGAGCATTGTAAGAAACTCATTGATGGTTACCGGAAGCGGATGGTCGCAGTTATTTTGGTTAAAGGTTGTGCAACCAAGTATTAGGCTGAGGGTGCCAATACTTTTGTCTGGCCCATTTTTGGAGTTTTGTGTGAAATGATCAATGTTTTGCTTTTTGCTTCATTCTCTGTTTTTTCATTTAAGACAAATTAAATGAAGATAATAATACCAAAGAATTTGTGTTTGCAATCATTTTCAGGAAGAAACTGAGTATTATCTGACAGAATTGCAGGGGTGTGAATACTTTTGGCCATGACTGTACATTCTCTTTAAGCACAGCGAAGTAAGTCACTGCCAGACTCATTTACTAGGGGCTGATCTACCTAAAGAAGAAAAGGATCAGGCGTTTGGATGTCAACTAGCAGATAGTTATCCCCCATGTTGGAGGAGAGCTTGGGGTCCCCCTAACATATTAGATGGTTATCCAGATATGATTACAATGAAAGGTAACACCTTGTAATAGATAACAAAGGAGGCACAGGTCACTCTGGATGATGGTCCCAGCTCATCTCTAGAGATGAGCGAACTTGTTCGGAAAACATTTGCCAATCTCAACTTCAGCACGAACATAGCACATTCGAATGAGTGCTCGCTTTCACAAGCATTTTTACTCAAGGTTTTTACTCAAAGTTGGCAAAATTCAGTCACATTTCGGTAGATTTTGCAAAAACTGTGTGGCAGTCTCCAAAGGCCAGATTTGCTACTCCAAATCGTTTGAGATAAACCTGTGTTTCAGTGACAAACCAGGAGGCCAGATTCCCACTTAAAAATCGTTAGGCCTAATATTGGGGTGCAGCCTGGAGGGCCAATTAGCTAATCCAAATCGTTTGTGATAAAACTGTGCTTCAGTGGCAAATAAGAAGTCTAAATTTCCACTTAAAAATTGTTAGGCCTTATATTGGGGTGCAGCCATGAGGCCCAAATAGCTACTCCAAATCATTTGTGATAAAACTGTGTTTCAGTGGCAGATCAGAAGGCCAGATTTCCATTTAAAAATCGTTATGCTTAACAGTGTTGTTCAGGCACACTATCTAATAAAATAAATAGTGATTGTTCATTTAGTGACAGGTGACTGACAGCTGTGGGCCTAAGGTTGTGAAACAGAAGATTACAAGAGGTCTGCTCCAAAGAATCACATAATCCAAAGGAGGAAATCATCTGCACCAATGCCCAACAATTTTTTTTATGTTAGATCCTGGGCCAAACGATGTAGGGTGCAAGCAGACTCCAAAAATGCATCACCAGATGTTGACCACCAAGGGTGGAGGAGATTTTGATGAGACTCAGAGACCAGAGGTGCACGCGGACTGTACACTCCCTGACAGAAGTTATGTCGCTTATCCATGTTATGTAAATAAAAGCTTATAACCTTACGTTAAATTCATCCATCGGTTGTATAAATTATTCTTTTGAAAGCTGAAACCCTCCGAAATGTGGTGTAGGTTAAAAAAATAAATTGGTAACAATGCAGAAATATTGATCAGTTAATGGACACAGAATGGTCAGATTTTGTCAAGACAAAAATTTTGTCGCCCACAGAAAGTAACGTGATATTCAAACAAATAATTAACTTAAAATACAAATATACGTTGCATAACATTGGTGAATGAAGTTGTGCTATTAGAGTCATATTTAATATTTTGCGTGACTTCCATGAGCTTGAAGGACTGCATCCATGAGGTTCAACAATGCTTCATACAATTTATTAATGAAGTCATCAGGAATAGCAAAGAATGCAGCCCTGCATACCTCCCAGAGTTCATCTAGATTCTTTGGTTTTGTCTTCCAAGCTTCCTCTTTCATCCAACCCCAAGCATGCTCAATGATGTTCATGTCTGTGTAAGGATTCCGGACTTCCCTTGTTTCTGTTCGCCCTGATCCAAGATGGAGTCTTGGATCTCACCCTGTTATGGAACTTCCTGTCTGTCCTGATTATTTAAGTCCGAGTCATGTGGTGTTCTGTCATGATCTCTGCAGGCAGAGATCATAGCAAGCCTATAGAGGGACAAGCTCTCGGAAGATGGAACTATACTGACCATGAACTAAGCCTGCCGCGCAACTAGAAATAGCCAGGTAGCATTTCCTATTTATCGCTAGATGCCCAGCTCTGGCCTAAGACCTAAATAGCTAGCAGAGGGAAATATAAGACCTGGCTCACCTCTAGAGAAATATTCCAAAGAAGACAGTAGCCCCCCACATATAATGACGGTGAGTTCAGATGAAACAACAAACGCAGCAGGAAAATAGTCTTAGCAAATTTGAGGTCCGCTTACTAGATAGCAGAAGACAGATAGTATACTTTCATGGTCAGCAGAAAAACACTAACAAAACACCATCCAGAGATTACCTTAAACTCTGGCATTAACTCATAACGCCAGAGTAGCAATCCCTGATCAACGAGAGCTTTCCAGACACAGTAACAAAACTTCAGCTGTGAACTGGAACAAATAGGCAAAACAAAACATGGACAAAAGTCCAACTTATCTAGTAGTTGTCTAGAAGCAGGAACAAGCACTGAGAGGCATCAGATAACATTGTTGACCGGCAAGAAACCACCAGAGAAATGAGCTTAAATAGCGACACCCACTACTGATGGAACCAGGTGAAACAGGAAAGAGGATGACAAGTCCAATTCCACAAGCGGCCACCGGGGGAGCCCAGAATCCAAATTCACAACAGTACCCCCCCCTCAAGGAGGGGGCACCGAACCCTCACCAGATCCACCAGGGCGACCAGGATGAGCCCTATGGAAGGCACGAACAAGATCAGAAGCATGAACATCAGATGCATTGACCCAAGAATTATCCTCCTGGCCGTAACCCTTCCAGTTGACCAGATACTGGAGTCTCCGTCTGGAAACACGAGAGTCCAAAATTTTCTCCACAACGTACTCCAACTCACCCTCAACCAACACCGGAGCAGGAGGCTCAACTGAAGGTACAACAGGTACCTCATACCTGCGCAATAACGACCGATGAAAAACGTTATGAATGGAAAAGGACGCAGGGAGGTCCAAACGGAAAGAAACAGGATTAAGAATCTCCAATATTCTATAAGGGCCGATGAACCGAGGTTTAAACTTAGGAGAAGAGACCCTCATAGGGACAAAACGAGAAGACAACCACACCAAATCTCCAACACAAAGCCGAGAACCAACACGACGATGACGGTTGGCAAAACGCTGAGTCTTCTCCTGGGACAACTTCAAATTGTCCATAACCTGCCCCCAGATGTGATGCAATCTCTCCACCACCGCATCCACTCCAGGACAATCCGAGGATTCCACCTGACCGGAGGAAAATCGAGGGTGAAACCCCGAATTACAGAAAAACGGGGACACCAAGGTGGAAGAGCTGGCCCGATTATTGAGGGCGAACTCTGCCAATGGCAAAAAAGCAACCCAATCATCCTGGTCAGCAGAGACAAAACACCTCAGATATGTCTCCAGGGTCTGATTAGTCCGCTCGGTCTGGCCATTAGTCTGAGGGTGAAAAGCAGATGAAAAAGACAAATCTATGCCCATCCTAGCACAGAATGCCCGCCAAAATCTAGACACAAATTGGGTACCTCTGTCAGAAACAATATTCTCAGGAATACCGTGCAATCGGACAACATTCTGAAAAAACAGAGGAACCAACTCAGAAGAAGAAGGCAACTTGGGCAGAGGAACCAAATGGACCATTTTAGAGAAACGGTCACAGACCACCCAGATGACAGACATCTTCTGGGAAACAGGCAGATCTGAAATAAAATCCATCGAGATGTGTGTCCAAGGCCTCTACAGCATGAGGGGACCAATTAGCAACATCAGCGCCTTGTCTGGTCAAATCAGTCAGTGGTTTAACGACATCCGAAAAACCAGCAATAAATCGGCGGTAAAAGTTGGCAAAGCCCAAAAATCTCTGAAGACCCTTAAGAGAGGAGGGCTGAGTCCAGTCACAAATAGCTTGCACCTTGACGGGATCCATCTCAATGGAAGAGGGAGAAAAAATATACCCCAAAAAGGAAATTTTCTGGACCCCAAAAACGCACTTAGACCCCTTCACACATAAAGAATTAGACCGCAGAACCTGAAAAACTCTCCTGACCTGCTGGACATGAGAGTCCCAGTCATCAGAAAAAATCAGAATATCATCCAGATATATTATCATAAATTTATCCAGAAAATCGCGGAAAATATCATGCATAAAAGACTGGAAAACTGAAGGGGCATTAGAAAGACCAAAAGGCATGACCAAATACTCAAAGTGGCCCTCGGGCGTATTAAATGCGGTCTTCCACTCATCCCCCTGCCTGATCCGCACCAAATTATACGCCCCACGAAGATCAATTTTAGAGAACCACTTAGCACCCTCTATACGAGCAAACAAATCAGTAAGCAATGGCAATGGGTATTGATACTTAACAGTGATCTTATTTAGAAGCCGATAATCAATACATGGTCTCAAAGAGCCGTCTTTTTTTGAGACAAAGAAAAACCCAGCTCCCAAGGGAGAAGAAGATGGACGAATATGTCCCTTTTCCAAAGACTCCTTTATATATTCCCGCATAGCAGCATGTTCCGGCACAGACAGATTAAACAAACGACCCTTTGGATATTTACAACCCGGTATCAAATCTATGGCACAATCGCACTCACGGTGCGGAGGTAACGACCCAAGCTTGGGTTCGTCAAAGACGTCTTGATAATCAGAGAGGAACTCAGGGACTTCAGAGGGAATGGACGACGAAATAGAAACCAAAGGTAAATCCCCATGAATACCCTTACATCCCCAGCTCAACACAGACATTGCTCTCCAGTCCAAGACTGGGTTGTGAGACTGCAACCATGGCAATCCCAGTACCAAATCGTCATGTAAATTATACAGCACCAGGAAACGAATAATCTCCTGGTGATCCGGATTGATACGCATGGTTACTTGTGTCCAGTATTGTGGTTTATTATTAGCCAATGGGGTGGAGTCAATCCCCTTCAGAGGAATAAGAGTCTCCAAAGGCTCTAAATCAAAACCACAACGATTGGCAAAGGACCAATCCATAAGACTCAGAGCGGCGCCAGAGTCAACATAGGCGTCCGTGGCAATGGATGACAAAGAGCAAATCAGGGTTACAGACAAAATAAACTTAGACTGAATGGTGCCAATGGAAACAGACTTATCAAGGTTCTTTGTACGCCTAGAGCATGCTGATATAACATGAGTAGAATCCCCACAATAGAAACACAATCCATTCTTCCGTCTAAAATTCTGTCGCTCGCTCCTGGACAGAATTCTATCACACTGCATACTTTCTGGCGTCTTTTCCATAGACACCGCCAGATGGTGCACCGGTTTGCGCTCCCGCAGACGCCTATCAATCTGAATAGCCATTGTCATGGACTCATTCAGACCTGCAGGCACAGGGAACCCCACCATAACATCCTTAACGGCATCAGAGAGACCTTCTCTGAAAGTTGCCGCCAAGGCGCACTCATTCCACTGAGTAAGCACAGACCATTTACGGAATTTTTGGCAGAAAACTTCAGCTTCGTCTTGCCCCTGAGATAGTGCCATCAAAGTTTTTTCTGCCTGAAGTTCCAAATGAGGTTCCTCATAAAGCAAGCCCAAGGCCAGAAAAAACGCATCCACATCGCGTAACGCAGGATCCCCTGCTGGCAATGAGAAGGCCCAATCTTGAGGGTCACCCCTGAGCAAGGAAATCACAATCCTAACCTGCTGAGCAGGGTCTCCAGCTGAACGAGACTTCAGGGACAAATAAAGCTTACAATTATTTCGGAAATTCTGGAAGCTAGCTCTATTCCCTGTGAAGAACTCCGGCAAAGGAATTCTCGGCTCAGATACCGGAGCATGTACCACAAAATCTTGTAAATTTTGTACTTTCGTGATGAGATTATTCAAACCCGCAGTTACACTCTGGAGATCCATTATTGTCAGGTGCACACAGAGCCATACAGAGATTAGGAGGAGAGAGAGAAAAAAGACTGCAGCAAGGCAGACTGGAGGAAAAAAAAAAAAAAAAAAAAAATTCCAGCAGACTTCTTATAACTCTCCTTTCTCAACCTGGGTCTTTAACACTTTAGGGGCCGGTCAAACTGTCATGATCTCTGCAGGCAGAGATCATAGCAAGCCTATAGAGGGACAAGCTCTCGGAAGATGGAACTATACTGACCATGAACTAAGCCTGCCGCGCAACTAGAAATAGCCAGGTAGCATTTCCTATTTATCGCTAGATGCCCAGCTCTGGCCTAAGACCTAAATAGCTAGCAGAGGGAAATATAAGACCTGGCTCACCTCTAGAGAAATATTCCAAAGAAGACAGTAGCCCCCCACATATAATGACGGTGAGTTCAGATGAAACAACAAACGCAGCAGGAAAATAGTCTTAGCAAATTTGAGGTCCGCTTACTAGATAGCAGAAGACAGATAGTATACTTTCATGGTCAGCAGAAAAACACTAACAAAACACCATCCAGAGATTACCTTAAACTCTGGCATTAACTCATAACGCCAGAGTAGCAATCCCTGATCAACGAGAGCTTTCCAGACACAGTAACAAAACTTCAGCTGTGAACTGGAACAAATAGGCAAAACAAAACATGGACAAAAGTCCAACTTATCTAGTAGTTGTCTAGAAGCAGGAACAAGCACTGAGAGGCATCAGATAACATTGTTGACCGGCAAGAAACCACCAGAGAAATGAGCTTAAATAGCGACACCCACTACTGATGGAACCAGGTGAAACAGGAAAGAGGATGACAAGTCCAATTCCACAAGCGGCCACCGGGGGAGCCCAGAATCCAAATTCACAACAGTGTTCTGTGCCTGAGTAATTTGTGCTGCTGGCTCCTGAGCTTCTGCCTGTGTTCTGGTGAACTCCCTGCTTCAGCTGCTCACTACTCGGTGGTCTGCCTCGCCCCTTTCAGCTGCATCTCACCTCTGGAACTGCTGTGACGGGCAGCACACCTGTGGAAGGATTTCCCTAGTTTGCTAAACTTTTCCCAGTGTTGTGGCTCTTTGCATAACCACACCAGGACTTCATGCTCAACGCACCACCTGCATATTTTTGAACTTCCACAAACAAGTGCTGTGCGCACGTAAGATCAAGTTTTGCTGGACTTCCTCGTTTAAGTACTGTGTGCATTTCTACTACACTTCTGCTGGATTCCCAAGTTTAAGTACTGTGTGCATTTTCACTAATAACCTACTGGACTTCCTTGTCAAGTGTCTTGTTTGTTCCCTTGTCATATCCTTGCTGGACTGGTTAATATTAGCGGTCGCGTCCCGCTATTCATTGTGCTGTTATTTACCATATTGTGCTGAGCTCCTCATTACACTTGCAGTAATTTCTGTGATAGCTCTGTTTCCATTTTTGTTTTGTTTAAATACATCATTTACTACAGCTTTGCTCTCAGACTGGTTTTATCCCATGCTATCAGATTCCTTAGTACCTATATATTGTTAAAGTCTGGTGACTGGGCTGGCCAGTCCTTGAGCACCTTGATGTTTTTTGCCTGGAGGAACTTTGTTGTAGAGATGGATGTATGAGATGGAGCACCATGCTGCTGCAGAATTTGACCCCTTTTATGATTTGGAATATAAGAGGTAGCTAATACTTCTTGATATTTTAGGCTATTGATATTGCCTTCCACCTTGCAAATGTTTCGCACACCCCCATACTGAATGTAACCCCAGACCATGATCTTTCCACCACCAAAATTTAAATGTTGTCTGGGTGTATTTTGAATCCATACGGGCTCCAGTAGGTCTCCTGCAGTATTTGCGGTGGCTGTGGTGTAATTCTACTGAAGATTCATGAGAGAAATCCACCTTCTGCCACTTTTCCAGCGTCCATCTGTTTAGCAGGCTGTGGGACTTTGCAAATGCCACAAGGTTTTTTATTTGCCTTTTGTTTAGTGCTGGCTTCTGGGCACTGATTCGACCATGGAGGCCATTTCGAGACAGAATTCTACAAACTGTTCTAGTTGACACAGGGATTTGAGTTGACCAGGCCGTGTTAGGTGTCGAGTTCTCGCCGCTGCACAGGTGGAATCTCGAACCATGTCCGCTGCGGTCTTCCATTCTCCTCCAGCCGCAGTGGAATGTCATGTTCCCAATGGCAGGGAATTAAACACATAACACGGGCAAAAACAGGACGAGTTCTAGGGTGATGGAACCTGAGCTGACCGCGATCCTGAACCTCAACACTCAACTAACAGCAGCCGGGGAACGTTCCTGGGGGGACTCTAGACGTCTCGCGCCAGCCGGAGATCTAGCTACCCCTATCAGAAGAATCACAGACCTATCTTGCCTCCAGAGAAATATTCCCACAGAAATAGCAGCCCCCCACATATAATGACGGTGAAATGAGAGGAAGGCACAAACGTAGTTATGAAAACAGATTCAGCAAAATGAGGCCCGCTTAAGCTAGATAGCAGAGGATACAAAAGGTGAACTGCGCGGTCAGCTTAAAACCCTTCAAAATACCATCCTGAAATTACTTGAACTCATGTGCCAACTCATGGTACATGAGTGGTAATTTCAGCCCACTAGAGCAACCAGCAGCAGAGAATTACATATCTGCAAGCTGGACAAAAAACATGAAAGCAAACATGAAACAGGGAAATCCAGACTTAGCTTGTCTTGAAGGCCTAGGAGCAGGTAGCAAAGGTAACAGAGACACACTGATACATTGATAGCCGGCAAGGGAATGACAGGAAGGCCAGGTTAAATAGGAAACACCCAGCCTCTGATGGACAGGTGGAAACCAGAGACCGCAACCCACCAAAGTCACCCAGTACCAGTTGTAACCACCAGAGGGAGCCCAAAAACAGAATCCACAACAGTACCCCCCCTTGAGGAGGGGTCACCGAACCCTCACGAGAACCCCCAGGGCGATCAGGATGAGCTCTGTGGAAGGCGCGGACCAAATCAGTCGCATGAACATCAGAGGCGACCACCCAGGAATTATCCTCCTGACCAAAACCCTTCCACTTAACCAAATACTGGAGTTTACGTCTGGAAACACGAGAATCCAAGATCTTCTCAACAACATACTCCAATTCTCCCTCCACCAGCACCGGAGCAGGAGGCTCAACCGAAGGAACAACGGGCACCTCATACCTCCGCAATAACGACCGATGGAACACATTATGAATAGCAAACGATGCTGGGAGATCCAAACGAAAAGATACAGGGTTAAGAATCTCCAAGATCTTATAAGGACCGATGAACCGAGGCTTGAACTTAGGAGAAGAGACCTTCATAGGGACAAAACGAGAAGACAACCACACCAAGTCCCCAACAAGAAGTCGGGGACCCACGCGGTGACGGCGATTAGCAAACTGCTGAGCCTTCTCCTGAGACAACTTCAAATTGTCCACCACCTGATTCCAAATCTGATGTAGCCTGTCCACCACCACGTCCACTCCAGGACAATCCGAAGGCTCCACCTGACCAGAGGAAAAACGAGGATGAAACCCCGAATTACAAAAGAAAGGAGAAACCAAAGTAGCAGAACTAGCCCGATTATTAAGGGCAAATTCGGCCAGTGGCAAAAAGGCAACCCAGTCATCTTGATCAGCAGAAACAAAACACCTTAAATAAGTTTCCAAGGTCTGATTAGTTCGCTCCGTCTGGCCATTTGTCTGAGGATGGAATGCAGACGAGAAAGACAAATTAATGCCCATCTTAGCACAAAACGTCCGCCAAAATCTAGACACAAACTGGGATCCCCTGTCAGAAACGATATTCTCCGGAATCCCATGCAAACGAACCACGTTCTGAAAAAATAAAGGGACCAACTCAGAGGAGGAAGGCAACTTAGGCAAGGGTACCAAATGAACCATCTTAGAAAAGCGGTCACACACAACCCAGATAACGGACATTTTCTGTGAGACAGGGAGATCTGAAATAAAATCCATGGAAATGTGCATCCAAGGCCTCTTCGGGATAGGCAAGGATAACAACAACCCACTGGCCCGAGAACAGCAAGGCTTAGCCCGAGCACACACTTCACAAGACTGCACAAAGGTGCGCACATCCCTTGACAAGGAAGGCCACCAAAAAGACCTGGCCACCAAGTCTCTAGTACCAAATATTCCAGGATGACCAGCCAACACAGAAGAATGGACCTCGGAGATGACTCTACTGGTCCAATCATCCGGAACAAACAGTCTTTCTGGTGGACAACGATCAGGTTTATCCGCCTGAAACTCCTGCAATGCACGTCGCAAGTCTGGGGAGACGGCGGACAATATTACCCCCTCCCTAAGGATACCAGTAGGCCCAGAGTCTCCAGGAGAGTCAGGCACAAAACTCCTGGAAAGAGCATCTGCCTTCACATTCTTTGAACCTGGCAGGTATGAAACCACAAAATTGAAACGAGAAAAAAACAACGACCAACGAGCCTGTCTAGGATTCAGACGCCTGGCAGACTCAAGGTAAATCAGATTTTTGTGATCAGTCAAGACCACCACACGATGTCTAGCACCCTCAAGCCAATGACGCCACTCCTCAAATGCCCACTTCATGGCCAAAAGCTCCCGATTACCCACATCATAATTGCGCTCGGCGGGCGAGAATTTTCTAGAAAAGAACGCACATGGCTTCATCACCGAGCCATCGGAACTTCTCTGTGACAAAACCACCCCCGCTCCAATCTCGGAAGCATCAACCTCAACCTGAAAAGGAAGTGAAACATCTGGTTGACATAACACAGGAGCAGAAGAAAACCGGCGCTTAAGTTCCTGAAAGGCCTCCACAGCCGTAGGAGACCAATTAGCAACATCAGCACCCTTTTTAGTGAAATCAGTCAAAGGTTTAACAACACTGGAAAAATTAGTAATGAACCGACGATAAAAATTAGCAAAACCCAAGAACTTCTGAAGACTCTTAACAGATGTAGGTTGTGTCCAGTCACAAATCGCCTGAACCTTGACGGGATCCATCTCAATAGTAGAAGGAGAAAAAATGTACCCCAAAAAAGAAATCTTCTGGACTCCGAAGAGACATTTTGAGCCCTTCACAAACAGAGAATTGGCCCGCAGGACTTGAAACACCTTCCTGACCTGTAGAACATGAGACTCCCAGTCATCAGAAAACACCAAAATATCATCCAAATACACAATCATAAACTTATCCAGATATTCACGGAAAATATTGTGCATAAAGGACTGAAAGACTGAAGGAGCATTAGAAAGTCCAAAAGGCATTACCAAATACTCAAAATGGCCCTCAGGCGTATTAAATGCGGTTTTCCACTCATCACCCTGCTTTATCCGCACAAGATTATACGCACCGCGAAGATCTATCTTAGTGAACCACCTAGCCCCCTTAATGCGAGCAAACAAATCAGTCAATAATGGCAATGGATACTGATATTTGACTGTAATCTTATTCAGAAGGCGATAATCTATACAAGGCCTCAGGGAACCATCTTTTTTTGCCACCAAAAAAAAACCTGCTCCCAGAGGGGACGAAGATGGACGAATATGTCCCTTTTCCAAGGACTCCTTAATATAATTCCGCATAGCAGTATGCTCTGGCACTGACAGATTAAATAAACGACCCTTAGGGAACTTACTGCCAGGAATTAATTCTATAGCACAGTCACAATCCCTATGAGGAGGGAGCGAATTGAGCTTAGGCTCCTCAAAAACATCCCGATAGTCAGACAAAAACGCAGGGACCTCAGAAGGAGTAGATGAAGCGATTGAAATCAGAGGTGCATCATCATGAACCCCCTGACATCCCCAGCTTAACACAGACATTGTTTTCCAATCCAGGACTGGATTATGAGTTTGTAACCATGGCAGCCCAAGCACTAGTACATCATGTAAATTATACAGTACAAGGAAGCGAATCACCTCCTGATGAACGGGAGTCATGCGCATGGTCACCTGTGTCCAGTACTGCGGTTTATTCATAGCCAATGGTGTAGAGTCAATTCCCTTCAAAGGAATAGGAACTTCCAAAGGCTCCAGACTAAAACCGCAGCGTTTGGCAAATGACCAATCCATAAGACTCAGGGCAGCGCCCGAATCCACATAGGCATCGACGGAAATGGATGACAGTGAACAAATCAGAGTTACAGACAAAATGAACTTAGACTGCAGAGTACTAATGGCAAAAGATTTATCAACCTTTTTTGTGCGTTTAGAGCATGCTGATATAACATGAGCTGAATCACCACAATAAAAACACAATCCATTTTTCCGCCTATAATTTTGCCGTTCACTTCTGGACTGAATTCTATCACATTGCATAGTCTCAGGTGCCTGTTCAGAAGACACCGCCAACTGGTGCACAGGTTTGCGCTCCCGTAAACGCCGATCAATCTGAATGGCCATAGCCATAGACTCATTCAGACCTGTAGGCGCAGGGAACCCCACCATAATATCCTTAATGGCCTCAGAAAGACCATCTCTGAAGTTTGCAGCCAGGGCGCACTCATTCCACTGAGTAAGCACCGACCATTTCCGAAATTTTTGACAATATACTTCCGCTTCATCATGCCCCTGAGAGAGGGCTAATAAAGCCTTTTCAGCCTGAATCTCCAGGTTAGGTTCCTCATAGAGCAATCCCAGTGCCAGAAAAAACGCGTCCACACTGAGCAATGCAGGATCCCCTGGTGCCAATGCAAATGCCCAATTCTGAGGGTCGCCCCGCAGGAAAGATATTACAATCTTGACCTGCTGAGCAGGGTCTCCAGAGGAGCGAGATTTCAAAGAAAGAAACAATTTGCAATTGTTCCTGAAATTCAGGAAGGTAGATCTATCTCCAGAAAAAAACTCTGGAATAGGAATTCTAGGTTCAGACATAGGAGTGTGAACAACAAAATCCTGTATGTTTTGAACTTTTGCAGCCAGATTATTCAGGCTGGAAGCCAAACTCTGGACATCCATGTTAAACAGCTAAGGTCAGAGCCATTCAAGGGTTAAGAGGAGGTAAGAAGCAGCTAGACAGCAATTAAGGGCTAGGCAGCAAAACTGAGGGGAAAAAAAAAAAAAATTCCCTTCAACACTTCTTTTTCTCCTGCTTCAGCCCAAACAATTAACACTTTGTGGGCCGGCTATACTGTCATGTTCCCAATGGCAGGGAATTAAACACATAACACGGGCAAAAACAGGACGAGCTCTAGGGTGATGGAACCTGAGCTGACCGCGATCCTGAACCTCAACACTCAACTAACAGCAGCCGGGGAACGTTCCTGGGGGGACTCTAGACGTCTCGCGCCAGCCGGAGATCTAGCTACCCCTATCAGAAGAATCACAGACCTATCTTGCCTCCAGAGAAATATTCCCACAGAAATAGCAGCCCCCCACATATAATGACGGTGAAATGAGAGGAAGGCACAAACGTAGTTATGAAAACAGATTCAGCAAAATGAGGCCCGCTTAAGCTAGATAGCAGAGGATACAAAAGGTGAACTGCGCGGTCAGCTTAAAACCCTTCAAAATACCATCCTGAAATTACTTGAACTCATGTGCCAACTAATGGTACATGAGTGGTAATTTCATCCCACTAGAGCAACCAGCAGCAGAGAATTACATATCTGCAAGCTGGACAAAAAACATGGAAGCAAACATGAAACAGGGAAATCCAGACTTAGCTTGTCTTGAAGGCCTAGGAGCAGGTAGCAAAGGTAACAGAGACACACTGATACATTGATAGCCGGCAAGGGAATGACAGGAAGGCCAGGTTAAATAGGAAACACCCAGCCTCTGATGGACAGGTGGAAACCAGAGACCGCAACCCACCAAAGTCACCCAGTACCAGTTGTAAGCACCAGAGGGAGCCCAAAAACAGAATCCACAACAGTGGAACCTGCACAGCGGAGAAGTCGGTCTCAGCTTCTGGCTCAGGCAGATAATGTGCGCTTGGTTACTACTGATCTTCCAGGCTCAACCATTGTTACTAGCACTATTCTTCGGCGGTCAGATGCTCCTGGGACAAAGTCCTGCTTTTCCTCTACTGAACATGCCCAAGGGTCGACCTTCCATTTGAGCTCTGGGGTCACACGCTCAGGTCCTGTAGCAGCTCCTATTAGACCACTAGGGAGGTCCTTGTTTGCTACAGCTATAAAAGGTTTGCATGGCCGCACAGCCATGCGCTAGTATCAACCTATGTCACGAGTTTAGCTACTTTGTGGTCATGTCTGCATGTGGTCAGGGTTGGCTGAAATAAGCCCCTAGAATACCGGCACTTCCGGTGAGGAGTTTTGTGTGTATGAATTTAGGGCTGGTGTATAGCCACCAGAATTCCGGCTCCACTGGAGAGGAGTTGTTCGTGTGCTATGCTGACTGCATGACCACTGTTTGCTTTCTGCTCTGTTAGGTAGCTGTGATCCTCTGTGAGGTTAACAGGGCACAGCTTTTTCCTATCTTAGCGATTCTGTGAAGTAACAGAGTTTGCTTATACCGCCATATAGTGCCGCCAATTGCTAGCAGCAGGTTCTCTCCTGCTCGGTGGACCCCGGGTTGCGAACGCACCTGTTATAACTCATATATATACTCGATGCATTCCTCCAACCCTGCCATGGAGACATCTTCTGGAGGGGGCTCCCTTTCCCTTCCAAGTTTTTACTGACCACAAAAATATAGTATATTTACAGACAGCCGAGTGACTAAATTCTCACCAGGCCAGATGGTCCCTGTTCTTCTCCCGGTTCTATTTCACTCCCCATTTTCTCTCTGGGGAGAAGAACATTCGTGCCGATGCTCTCTCTTATTCCGTTGTGTCATCTGTGGAAGAGGAAGAGGAGCCTCGGCTTATTGTCCCCACTGAGAGCCTGAAAACTGTGGCCCCGGTCTTGCTAGAGTCTGTGCCCACGGGCTCATTCGTCTAGGGTGGGTGGACATTTTAGGACCAAGAGGATGTCTGAGCTGCTGGCGAGTACATACTGGTGGCCGCATATGGCTCGTAATGTAGGGGATTATATTCGGGCATGTGTCTCCTGTGCTAAGAATAAATCTCCTCGACAATGGCCTGCAGGATTACTTTATCCCCTACCGGTGGCAGACAGGCCCTGGGAGATGGTCGGGATGGAGTTTGTGGTGGGCTTACCCAAGTCTCGTGGCTGCACCATAATTTGGGTAATCACCAACCATTTCTCTAAAATGGTGCACTTGGTGCCTCTTCCATGGCTACCTTCTGCATGGGCTTTGGCAGCATTGTTTGTAAAACATATTTTCCACCTACATGGTATGCCAGACAAGATTGTCAGTGACCGGGGTCCCCAGTTTGCATCTCAGTTCTGGAGAGAGCTTTGTCGACTACTCAGTATCGAGTTGAATCTCTCTTCTGCATATCATCCCGAGACGAATGGGTTGGTAGAGAGAGCCAACCAGACCTTGGTCACATACCTGTAACATTTTGTTTCAGCCAGGCAGGATGACTGGGCATCCCTGCTACCATGGGCGGAGTTTGCGCTAAACAATGCCGTAGCCGACTCCTCTGGCCAGACCCCATTTCTCCTTAATTACGGTAAACATCTGCGGGTTCCTGTGCCCATGCCCATGTCTTCCACCAACTTCAGGGTGCCAGACTGGGCTGTGGAGGCACGGGACATTTGGGACTGTACTCAGGATGCCATCCGGGCTTCCAAGGAGAGAATGAGGTTTTCCACCGATGCATATCGGCGCCCCGCTCCGACCTTTGCTCCTGGCAATTTAGTGTGGCTCTCCGCCTGTAACATCAGGCTGCGAGGTGAGTCCACTAAGTTTGCACCTCGCTACTTGGCTCCCTTCAAGGTCCTCGATCAGGTTAACCCTGTGGTCTACCGTCTGGCCCTTCCTCCGCGCCTAGATATCACCGACACCTTTCATGTGTCCCTCTTGAAGCCCGTACACATGTCCCGGTTTTCTGAGTCATCTGCCGGGACATCGGGTTCGTCTACGGATGATTACGAGGTGAGCTCTATTTTAGGGTGCAAGGTGGTACGTGGCAAAAAATATAATTTGGTGATTGGAAGGGTTATGGTCCAGAGAACAGGTCCTGGGAGCCTGCTGAGCACATTCGAGCTCTGCAGCTCATTGCTGCCTTTGAGCATAGAGAGGCCCAAGGAGGGGGCCCTAGAAGGGGGGGTAATGTTAGGTGTCGAGTTCCTGCCACTGCACAGGGGGAATCTCGAACCATGTCCGCTGCAGTCTCCAATTCTCTTCCAGCCGCAGTGGAACCTGCTCAGCGGAGACGTCGGTCTCAGCGTCTGGCTCAGTCAGATAATGTGCGCTTGGTTACTACTGATCTTCCAGGCTCAGCCATTGTAACTAGCACTATTCTTCGGTGGGCAGATGCTCCTGGGACTAAGTCCTGCTTTTCCTCTACTGAGCATGCCCAAGGGTCGACCTTCCATTGGAGGTCTGTGGTCCTGTTGCAGCTCCTATTGGACCACTAGGGAGGTCCTTGTCTGCTACAGCTATAAAAGGCTCATGCGCTAGTATCAACCTATGTCATGAGCTTTGCTACTTTGTGGTCTTGTCTGCATGTGGTCAGGGTTGGCTGAAATAAGCCCCTAGAATACCGGCACCTCCGGTGAGGAGTTTTGTGTGTATGAATTCAGGGCTGGCGTATAGCCACTAGAATTCCGGCTCCACTGGAGAGGAGTTGTTCGTGTGCTATGCTGACTGCATGACCACTGTTTGCTTTCTGCTCTGTTAGGTAGCTGTGATCCTCTGTGAGGTTAACAGGGCACAGTGTTTTCCTATCTTAGCGATTCTGTGAAGTAATAGAGTTCGCTTATACCGCCATATAGTGCCGCCAATTGCTAGCAGCAGGTTCTTTCCTGCACAGTGGACCCCGAGTTGCGAACGCACCTGTTATAACTCATATATATACTCGGTGCATTCTGCCAACCCTAACAGCCTGTTGGAGCTCTGCTGCAGTGGAAGAGGGGTTTGCTTTGGATTTTCTAACCAACAAACGTTCCTCCTGAGCAGTTGTCTTACAGGGTCTGCCGGACCTTGGCTTGTCAAACACATCTCCAGTCTCTTCAAATCTTTTTTTAATTCTTTGTACTTGATGCTGAGACACATTAAAGGTGCCAGCCACCTCTGCAGTGGATCTGGTCTTCAGCCTCTTGAAAATCCAGGCTTTGGTCGCAGGGTGGATTTTTGGCATGCTGCCAGAGCTCAAGTTGCAGTTCAAGTGAAGGTCTGGGGTGCTGGGTTTCTTTTTATTCACACACACTAATTAATCAATCATTTACTGAGCACAGGTGAGGATGTAAACTAGGATTTGGTGCATTATATGACCAGGCGACAAAACTTTTGATTTGCCAAAAATCTGACCATTCTGTGTCTATTAACTGATCAATATTTCTGCATTGATGTCAATTTATTTTCTTAACCTAAACCACATTTTGGAGGGTTTCAGCTTTCAAAAGAATAATTTATACAACCAATGGATGAAGTTAACGTCAGGTTATAAGCTTTTATTTACATAACATGGATAAGCGATATAACTTCTGTCAGGGAGTGTACTGTGGTGTCAGGACAGGAAGATGAGGAGGGTGACTCTCAGGGTAAGGAGTGTGAGAACAGAGAGGATGACAATGACATTGTAGAGCCCACTCAGTGTGAACCCAGTGGTATGCAGCTGAGTAGCTCAGCAGAGGAGGTGGAGGAGGAAGATGAGGAGGAAGTTAGATTGCGGCTTCCCACACAGACACAAAGTGATGCAACCTCAACAAGCACTGCTTTTTCAGCCCCAACTCTAGCTGTGGCCAGCACTGGTTGTGAGTTTGCTGTTCGCAGGAGCGGCAAGGGTTGCCTAGCCTGTGCATTTTTTGAGACCACAAAGGATGACCCTGTCAAATTTGCCAAAAAACTCAGTAGTGGAAAAAATTGCAATAATTTGACAATTATATGCATGAACCGGAACATGAGCGCTCAACATGCCTTATTGTGGGAATGTCATTGCGCTAAAATGCAGACTAACGGGCCTCGCCAACCACCGCCATCCCATCAACTCCATCTGCTGCTTCTTCTTCCTCCATCACCATGCCAAGTCTTCTCACACAGGTTTCCAGCAGCAGAAACTACACTTGTTTACCCCCTACAGTCTGGGTGAGTGAGCCCATCAGCTCTTACGGAAGTAGACATGAATGCTGCTTTTGTATCATTTAGCACAACACATCTTTCTCAAACCACCATAACATCTGCGCCTGCACCTTATTCTGCAGTTGTAGTCACTTAAAAGAATGTTTCCTCCTACATATACCAAAGCTAAGAGCTTGAACTCCACCATCTCCAATCTGTTGGATTTCAAAAAGTTGATGGATGTCGCAGTCCCCCAGTACCAGTTGCCCAGTCACCATTACTTCTGTAGGAAAGCTGTGCCTGCGCTACACCAGCATGTCACCGACAAGATTACCCATTCCCTGAAAAAATCTATGTCTGCCAGGGTGCATTTCACCACTGATACCTGGACAAGTAAACATGTGCAGGTGTGTTATATCTCACTGACTGGGCACTGGGTGACTCTGGTGGCTTTGGGGGCAGGTGTTGTGAATTCCGTTCTCGGGCTCCCTCCTGTGGTCATGAATGGTACTTTGTTGAGTTCTGTTCGTGGGCTCCCTCTGGTGGCTTTGAGTGATACTGCTGGTCTTTAGCTGGGCTCCAGCTGCCTCGTTTTCTGCTGTGCTGCTGCCTATTTAACTCCACCTAGATCTTTACTTGTTGCCAGCTGTCGTTGTATTCAGTATTGGTTCAGATCTCTCTGGGACTTCTCGTGTGACCTGTCTCCTCTTGGAGAAGCTAAGTTCATGCTAGTTCATTTTTGCTCACTGCTTTTGGAAAATGTTTCTCAGTATATGTTAAGTTTAGTCCAGCTTGCTTATATGCTATTTTCTTGCTAGCTGGAAGCTCTGGGGAGCAGAGTTGCTCCCTCACATTGTGAGTCGGTGTGAGGGTCTTTAGTATTCTCTGCGTGGATATTTTTGTAGTATTTTATACTGACCGCACAGTTCCCTTGCTATCTTCTTACTATTTAGTACTAGTGGGCCTCCTATGCTAAAACCTGTTTTCATTCCTATGTTTGTATTTTCCTCTGAACTCACCGTCATTATTTGTGGGGGCTGACTTTACTTTTGGGGAAATTTCTCTGAGGCAAGTGACGCTTTTGTTTCTCTCTAGGGGTAGCTAGTTCTCAGGCTGTGAAGAGGCGTCTAGGGAGAGTTAGGTACGCTCCACGGCTGCCTATAGTGTGTGTGATAGGATCAGGGTTGCGGTCAGTAAAGTTTCCACGTCCCCAGAGCTTGTCCTATATTTTTGGTTTACCTATCAGGTCATCTCAAGTGTTCCTAACCACTAGGTCCATAACAGTACAGCTGGCCCATAAAGTGTTAATGCCTCACAAAAGAGGGATAAGAGAAGTTCTGAGCTCATTTTTTTTCTCTGCAGTGTGTTTTGCTTCTCTCCTCCCCTTAATCTCTGGGTGGTTCAGGACTCAGCTGCAGATATGAACATTCAAGATCTGTCCTCTAGTTTGGATCATCTCACTGCAAGGGTACAAGGCATTCAGGATTATGTAGTTCAGAATCCTATGTTAGAGCCTAGAATACCAATTCCTGATTTATTTTCTGGAGATAGATCTAAGTTTCTGAATTTTAAAAACAATTGCAAATTGTTTCTTGCTCTGAAACCCCGCTCTTCTGGTGACCCTACTCAGCAAGTTAAAATTAATATTTCCTTGTTACGTGGTGACCCTCAGGATTGGGCATTTTCCCTGGCGCCAGGAGATCCTGCATTGCTAAATGTAGACGCGTTTTTTCTGGCGCTTGGATTGCTTTATGAGGAGCCTAATTCAGTCGACCAGGCAGAAAAGACCTTGCTGGCTCTGTCTCAGGGTCAGGATGAAGCGGAGGTTTACTGCCAGAGGTTTAGGAAGTGGTCTGTGCTCACTCAATGGAATGAGTGTGCCCTGGCAGCGATTTTCAGAAAGGGTCTTTCTGAAGCCCTTAAGGATGTTATGGTGGGGTTCCCCACGCCTGCAGGTCTGAATGAATCAATGTCCTTGGCCATTCAGATTGATCGGCGTTTGCAAGAGCGCAAACCTGTGCACCATCTGGCGGTGTTCTCTGAGCAGAAGCCTGAGTCTATGCAATGTGGTAGGATTCTGACCAGAATTGAACGGCAAAATCACAGACTGTGTTTTTACTGTGGTGACTCCACTCATGCTATCTCCGAATGTCCTAAGCGCACTAAAAGGTTCGCTAAGTCGGTCACCATTGGTACTGTACAGCCTAAATTTATTTTGTCTGTTACTTTGATTTGCTCTTTGTCATCCTACTCAGTTATGGCTTTTGTGGATTCAGGTGCTGCCCTGAATCTGATGGATTTGGATTTTGCCAGGCGCTGTGGTTTTTTCTTAGAGCCTTTGCAGTTCCCTATTCCACTAAGGGGAATTGATGCTACGCCATTGGCCAAGAATAAGCCTCAGTACTGGACTCAAGTGACCATGTGCATGACTCCTGCACATCAGGAGGATATTCGTTTTCTGGTGTTACATAATTTGCATGATGTTGTCGTCTTGGGGTTGCTATGGCTGCAGGTTCATAATCCAGTATTGGATTGGAAATCAATGTCTGTGTCTAGTTGGGGTTGTCAAGGGGTACATGGCGATGTTCCTTTGGTGTCAATTGCTGCTTCTACTCCTTCTGAAGTCCCTGAATTTTTGTTGGATTACCAGGATGTATTTGATGAGCCCAAATCCGGTGCCCTGCCTCCTCATAGGGATTGTGATTGTGCTATAGATTTGATTCCTTCAGTCCCACCATCCAACACAAAAGACGCTCTCACAAATCACTTAACCATCTGCTCACTCTTTCTATCCTCCTTCTCCTAGTCGCTGGAGACATCTCTCCAAACCCCGGCCCCCCATGTTATAGCCAGTCATACCTCCCAACTGCTACACCCAGAAACCCCTCTAACCTTATCAATATTCCATGCATGCCTTCTGTCTCTTTCAATTGTGCTCTTTGGAATTCTCGCTCTGTGTGTAATAAACTCTCCTTCACCCATGATTACTTCCTTTCTAAGGCTCTTAATCTCCTGGCTCTTACTGAAACCTGGATCCAGCAGTCAGACACAACCGCTGCTGCTGCTCTCTCCTATGGTGGACTACACTTTTCTCATACCCCAAGATCAGACAACAGAGCAGGTGGAGGCGTTGGGCTGCTCCTTTCACCCAAATGTACCTTCCAAGTTATTCCCCAAGTACCCTCACTTGTATTCCCTTCCTTTGAGGTCCATGCTGTCAGACTCTACGTCCCCTTTTCCATGCGAGTGGCGGTGGTGTGTCGTCCTCCTGGCCCCTCTCATCAGTTCCTGGATCACTTTGCCACGTGGCTTCCACACTTTCTCTCCTGTGACACTCCCACCCTTATCATGGGTGATTTCAACATCCCCATTGCTTCTCCCCTTTCCCCGTCTGCTTCTCACCTTTTATCTCTAACCTCCTCTTTCGGCCTCTCGCAGCATACTAACTCTCCAACGCATGAAGATGGAAACTCCCTTGACTTGGTCTTCTCCCGGCTTTGCTCAGTGGATGATTTCACAAACACCCCTCTCCCGCTCTCTGACCACAACCTTCTTTCATTCTCTATCAAGAACTGCCATCCCGCTCAGGTCACCCCCACTTTCCACACTTATAGAAACATACAGGCCATTAACACCCAGAAACTTATGAAGAACTTGCAGTCCTCCTTGGCCCCAATCTCCTCCATCTCATGTCCTGATTCTGCTCTGAACCATTACAATGAAACCCTGCAAAGTGCCCTGGATGAAGCTGCTCCTCCTATACATAGAGCAACTCGACACAGACGGCGACAACCGTGGCACACGCTGCAAACACGCTTCCTGCAGTGATGCTCCAGGTGCGCCGAACGTCTGTGGAGAAAATCTTATCTACCCGAAGATTTCATCCATTATAAGTTCATGCTAAAAACATACAACTCTGCCCTTCACCTCTCCAAACAAACCTATTTCAACACCCTCATCACCTCACTGTCCAATAACCCTAAACGTCTCTTCGACACTTTCCAGTCCCTACTCAACCCAAGAGAGCAGGCCCCAACCACAGATCTCCGCGCTGAAGATCTGGCCAATTACTTCAAAGAAAAAATTGACCACATTCGCCAGGAAATCATCTCCCAATCTCTTCATACCAGGCACAGTCCTCCCTCCCCCACTGCATCTAGTTCACTCTCTGACTTTGAACCAGTTACTGAAGAAGAAGTAAGCAGGCTCCTTGCATCTTCTCGCCCGACCACTTGCACCAGTGACCCCATTCCATCACATCTCCTCCAGTCCCTTTCCCCGGCTGTCACCTCTCACATAACAAAAATATTCAACCTTTCCCTCACTTCCGGTATTTTTCCCTCCTCATTTAAGCATGCCATCATACATCCATTACTTAAAAAACCCTCCCTCGACCAAAACTGTGCCGCTAATTATAGACCTGTCTCTAATCTTCCCTTCATCTCTAAACTCCTGGAACGCCTGGTCCACTCCCGTCTTACCCGCTATCTCTCAGATAACTCTCTTCTTGACCCTCTTCAATCTGGCTTCCGCTCTTTACACTCTACTGAAACTGCCCTCACTAAAGTCTCTAATGACCTACTAACAGCTAAATCTAATGGTCACTACTCCATGCTAATTCTATTGGATCTTTCCGCAGCATTCGACACTGTGGATCATCAGCTCCTCCTCACTATGCTCTGCTCCATCGGCATCAAGGACACCGTTCTCTCTTGGTTCTCCTCCTATCTCTCTGACCGATCCTTCACTGTATGTTTTGCTGGTTCCTCCTCCTCTCACCTTCCCCTTACTGTTGGGGTTCCTCAAGGATCAGTCCTAGGCCCCCTCCTCTTCTCTTTGTATACTGCCCCTATTGGACAAACAATCAGTAGATTTGGTTTCCAGTACCATCTCTATGCTGACGACACCCAATTATACACCTCTTCTCCTGCTTTCACTCCGACCTTCTTAGAAAACACCAGTGATTGTCTTACCGCTGTCTCTAACATCATGTCCTCCCTCTATCTGAAACTGAACCTGTCAAAAACTGAACTCCTCGTGTTCTCTCCCTGTTATGGTTCTCAATGGCAAGAGAACATAGCCCAGCATACATAGGAACTAGCTCTTGGAAGGATGGAAACTTAAACTGACCATGAACTAAACCTGCCGCACAACTAACAGTAGCCGGGTAGCGTAGCCTGCGTTTTATCCCTAGACGCCCAGCGCCGGCCGGAGGACTAACTAATCCTGGCAGAGGAAAATATAGTCCTGGCTCACCTCTAGAGAAATTTCCCCGAAAGGCAGACAGAGGCCTCCACATATATTGGCGGTGATTTAAGATGAAAATGACAAACGTAGTATGAAAATAGGTTTAGCAAAATCGAGGTCCGCTTACTAGATAGCAGGAAGACAGAAAGGGTACTTTCATGGTCAGCTGAAAACCCTATCAATACACCATCCTGAAATTACTTTAAGACTCCAGTATTAACTCATAACATCAGAGTGGCAATTTCAGATCACAAGAGCTTTCCAGACACAGAAACGAAACTGCAGCTGTGAACTGGAACAAAATGCAAAAAACAAACAAGGACAAAAGTCCGACTTAGCTGGAAGTTGTCTGGTAGCAGGAACATGCACAGAAAGGCTTCTGATTACAATGTTGACCGGCATGGAAGTGACAGAGGAGCAAGGTTAAATAGCGACTCCCACATCCTGATGGGAACAGGTGAACAGAGGGGATGATGCACACAAGTTCAATTCCACCAGTGGCCACCGGGGGAGCCCAAAATCCAATTTCACAACAGTACCCCCCCCTCAAGGAGGGGGCACCGAACCCTCACCAGAACCACCAGGGCGATCAGGATGAGCCCTATGAAAGGCACGGACCAGATCGGAGGCATGAACATCAGAGGCAGTCACCCAAGAATTATCCTCCTGACCGTATCCCTTCCATTTGACCAGATACTGGAGTTTCCGTCTGGAAACACGGGAGTCCAAGATTTTTTCCACAACGTACTCCAACTCTCCCTCAACCAACACCGGAGCAGGAGGCTCAACGGAAGGCACAACCGGTACCTCATACCTGCGCAACAATGACCGATGAAAAACATTATGAATAGAAAAAGATGCAGGGAGGTCCAAACGGAAGGACACAGGGTTAAGAATCTCCAATATCTTGTACGGGCCGATGAACCGAGGCTTAAACTTAGGAGAAGAAACCCTCATAGGGACAAAACGAGAAGACAACCACACCAAGTCCCCGACACAAAGCCGAGGACCAACCCGACGCCGGCGGTTGGCAAAAAGCTGAGTCTTCTCCTGGGACAACTTCAAATTGTCCACCACCTGCCCCCAAATCTGATGCAACCTCTCCACCACAGCATCCACTCCAGGACAATCCGAAGATTCCACCTGACCGGAGGAAAATCGAGGATGAAACCCCGAATTACAGAAAAAAGGAGACACCAAGGTGGCAGAGCTGGCCCGATTATTGAGGGCAAACTCCGCTAAAGGCAAAAAAGCAACCCAATCATCCTGATCTGCAGACACAAAACACCTCAAATATGTCTCCAAAGTCTGATTCGTCCGCTCGGTCTGGCCATTAGTCTGAGGATGGAAAGCAGACGAGAAAGACAAATCTATGCCCATCCTAGCACAGAATGCCCGCCAAAATCTAGACACGAATTGGGTTCCTCTGTCAGAAACGATATTCTCCGGAATACCATGCAAACGAACCACATTTTGAAAAAACAGAGGAACCAACTCGGAAGAAGAAGGCAACTTAGGCAGGGGAACCAAATGGACCATCTTAGAGAAACGGTCACACACCACCCAGATGACAGACATCTTCTGAGAAACAGGAAGATCCGAAATAAAATCCATCGAGATGTGCGTCCAAGGCCTCTTCGGGATAGGCAAGGGCAACAACAATCCACTAGCCCGAGAACAACAAGGCTTGGCCCGAGCACAAACGTCACAAGACTGCACAAAGCCTCGTACATCTCGTGACAGGGAAGGCCACCAGAAGGACCTTGCCACCAAATCCCTGGTACCAAAGATTCCAGGATGACCTGCCAACGCAGAAGAATGAACCTCAGAAATGACTTTACTGGTCCAATCATCAGGAACAAACAGTCTACCAGGTGGGCAACGATCAGGTCTATCCGCCTGAAAATCCTGCAAGGCCCGCCGCAGGTCTGGAGAAACGGCAGACAATATCACTCCATCCTTAAGGATACCTGTAGGTTCAGAATTACCAGGGGAGTCAGGCTCAAAACTCCTAGAAAGGGCATCCGCCTTAACATTCTTAGAACCCGGTAGGTATGACACCACAAAATTAAACCGAGAGAAAAACAACGACCAGCGCGCCTGTCTAGGATTCAGGCGTCTGGCGGACTCAAGATAAATTAAATTTTTGTGGTCGGTCAATACCACCACCTGATGTCTAGCCCCCTCAAGCCAATGACGCCACTCCTCAAAAGCCCACTTCATGGCCAAAAGCTCTCGATTCCCAATATCATAATTCCGCTCGGCGGGCGAAAATTTACGAGAAAAAAAAGCACAAGGTTTCATCACGGAGCAGTCGGAACTTCTTTGCGACAAAACCGCCCCAGCTCCGATTTCAGAAGCGTCGACCTCAACCTGAAAAGGAAGAGCAACATCAGGCTGACGCAACACAGGGGCGGAAGAAAAGCGGCGCTTAAGCTCCCGAAAGGCCTCCACAGCAGCAGGGGACCAATCAGCAACATCAGCACCCTTCTTAGTCAAATCAGTCAATGGTTTAACAACATCAGAAAAACCAGCAATAAATCGACGATAAAAGTTAGCAAAGCCCAAAAATTTCTGAAGACTCTTAAGAGAAGAGGGTTGCGTCCAATCACAAATAGCCCGAACCTTGACAGGATCCATCTCGATGGAAGAGGGGGAAAAAATGTATCCCAAGAAGGAAATCTTTTGAACCCCAAAAACGCACTTAGAACCCTTCACACACAAGGAATTAGACCGCAAAACCTGAAAAACCCTCCTGACCTGCTGGACATGAGAGTCCCAGTCATCCGAAAAAATCAGAATATCATCCAGATACACGATCATAAATTTATCCAAATAATCACGGAAAATGTCATGCATAAAGGACTGAAAGACTGAAGGGGCATTTGAAAGGCCAAAAGGCATCACCAAATACTCAAAGTGGCCCTCGGGCGTATTAAATGCGGTTTTCCACTCATCCCCCTGCTTAATTCGCACCAAATTATACGCCCCACGGAGATCTATCTTAGAGAACCACTTGGCCCCCTTTATGCGAGCAAACAAATCAGTCAGCAGTGGCAACGGATATTGATATTTAACCGTGATTTTATTCAAAAGCCGATAATCAATACACGGCCTCAAAGAGCCATCTTTCTTAGACACAAAGAAAAAACCGGCTCCTAAGGGAGATGACGAAGGACGAATATGTCCCTTTTCCAAGGACTCCTTTATATATTCTCGCATAGCAGCATGTTCAGGCACAGACAGATTAAATAAACGACCCTTAGGGTATTTACTACCCGGAATCAAATCTATGGCACAATCGCACTCCCGGTGCGGAGGTAATGAACCAAGCTTAGGTTCTTCAAAAACGTCACGATAGTCAGACAAGAATTCAGGAATCTCAGAGGGAATAGATGACGAAATGGAAACCAAAGGTACTTCCCCATGCATCCCCCTACATCCCCAGCTTAACACAGACATAGCGTTCCAGTCGAGGACTGGGTTATGAGATTGCAGCCATGGCAATCCAAGCACCAACACATCATGTAGATTATACAGCACAAGAAAGCGAATAATCTCCTGATGATCCGGATTAATTCGCATAGTTACTTGTGTCCAGTATTGTGGTTTATTACTAGCCAATGGGGTGGAGTCAATCCCCTTCAGAGGTATAGGAGTTTCAAGAGGCTCTAAATCATACCCACAGCGTTTGGCAAAGGACCAATCCATAAGACTCAAAGCGGCGCCAGAGTCGACATAGGCATCCGCGGTAATAGATGATAAAGAACAAATCAGGGTCACAGATAGAATAAACTTAGACTGAAAAGTGCCAATTGAAACTGACTTATCAAGCTTCTTAGTACGCTTAGAGCATGCTGATATAACATGAGTTGAATCACCACAATAAAAGCACAACCCATTTTTTCGTCTAAAATTCTGCCGTTCGCTTCTGGACAGAATTCTATCACATTGCATATTCTCTGGCGTCTTCTCAGTAGACACCGCCAAATGGTGCACAGGTTTGCGCTCCCGCAGACGTCTATCGATCTGGATAGCCATTGTCATGAACTCATTCAGACCCGCAGGCACAGGGAACCCCACCATAACATCCTTAACGGCATCAGAGAGACCCTCTCTGAAATTCGCCGCCAGGGCGCACTCATTCCACTGAGTAAGCACAGACCATTTACGGAATTTTTGGCAGTATATTTCAACTTCATCTTGCCCCTGAGATAGGGACATCAAGGCTTTTTCCGCCTGAAGCTCTAAATGAGGTTCCTCATAAAGCAACCCCAAGGCCAGAAAAAACGCATCCACATTGAGCAACGCAGGATCCCCTGGAGCCAATGCAAAAGCCCAATCTTGAGGGTCGCCCCGGAGCAAGGAAATCACAATCCTGACCTGCTGAGCAGGATCTCCAGCAGAGCGAGATTTCAGGGACAAAAACAACTTGCAATTATTTTTGAAATTTTGAAAGCAAGATCTATTCCCCGAGAAAAATTCAGGCAAAGGAATTCTAGGTTCAGATATAGGAACATGAACAACAAAATCTTGTAAATTTTGAACTTTCGTGGTGAGATTATTCAAACCTGCAGCTAAACTCTGAATATCCATTTTAAACAGGTGAACACAGAGCCATTCCAGGATTAGAAGGAGAGAGAGAGAGGAAGGCTGCAATATAGGCAGACTAGCAAGTGATTCAATTGAAAGCACACTCAGAACTGAAGGAAAAAAAAAAAAAAATTTTCAGCAGACTTCTTTTTTCTCTCCTTTCTCTGCCAATTAATTTAACCCTTTTGCGGCAGGTCAAACTGTTATGGTTCTCAATGGCAAGAGAACATAGCCCAGCATACATAGGAACTAGCTCTTGGAAGGATGGAAACTTAAACTGACCATGAACTAAACCTGCCGCACAACTAACAGTAGCCGGGTAGCGTAGCCTGCGTTTTATCCCTAGACGCCCAGCGCCGGCCGGAGGACTAACTAATCCTGGCAGAGGAAAATATAGTCCTGGCTCACCTCTAGAGAAATTTCCCCGAAAGGCAGACAGAGGCCTCCAGCAAAATCGAGGTCCGCTTACTAGATAGCAGGAAGACAGAAAGGGTACTTTCATGGTCAGCTGAAAACCCTATCAATACACCATCCTGAAATTACTTTAAGACTCCAGTATTAACTCATAACATCAGAGTGGCAATTTCAGATCACAAGAGCTTTCCAGACACAGAAACGAAACTGCAGCTGTGAACTGGAACAAAATGCAAAAAACAAACAAGGACAAAAGTCCGACTTAGCTGGAAGTTGTCTGGTAGCAGGAACATGCACAGAAAGGCTTCTGATTACAATGTTGACCGGCATGGAAGTGACAGAGGAGCAAGGTTAAATAGCGACTCCCACATCCTGATGGGAACAGGTGAACAGAGGGGATGATGCACACAAGTTCAATTCCACCAGTGGCCACCGGGGGAGCCCAAAATCCAATTTCACAACATCTCCCTCTACTAACCTACCTTTGCCTGACATTGCCATCTCCGTGTGTGGTTCCACCATTACTCCAAAGCAACATGCCCGCTGCCTTGGGATTATCCTTGATTCCGAGATTTCATTCACCCCCCACATCCGATCACTGGCTCGCTCTTCTTATTTGCATCTCAAAAACATTTCTAGAATTCGCCCTTTTCTTACTTTCGACTCTGCAAAAACTCTTACTGTTTCTCTTATTCATTCCCGTCTGGACTATTGTAACTCTCTACTAATCGGCCTCCCTCTTACCAAACTCTCCCCGCTCCAATCTGTCCTGAATGCTGCTGCCAGGATCATATTCCTCACCAACCGTTACACCGATGCCTCTACCTTGTGCCAGTCATTACACTGGCTACCCATCCACTCCAGAATCCAGTACAAAACTACTACCCTCATCCACAAAGCACTCCATGGCTCAGCACCACCCTACATCTCCTCTCTGGTCTCAGTCTACCACCCTACCCGTGCCCTCCGCTCCGCTAATGACCTCAGGTTAGCATCCTCAATAATCAGAACCTCCCACTCCCGTCTCCAAGACTTTACACGTGCTGCGCCGATTCTTTGGAATGCACTACCTAGGTTAATACGATTAATCCCCAATCCCCACAGTTTTAAGCGTGCCCTAAAAACGCATTTGTTCAGACTGGCCTACCGCCTCAACGCATTAACCTAACTATCCCTGTGTGGCCTATTAAAAATAGAAAAAAAAAAAAAAAAACACATAATCAGGTTCCTTGCATCGTGTTCTCATACACTTTATGCAGTTAATAGCACTCTGTGTCTTTACTGCTACATACTTAGGCAGTTAACTGGTTCATGCAGCTTTACATGAACACCCGAGCCTTACTCTATGGCTGGTCCAAATAACTAAAGCAATTGTTACCATCCACCTCTCGTGTCTCCCCTTTTCCTCATAGTTTGTAAGCTTGCGAGCAGGGCCCTCATTCCTCCTGGTATCTATTTTGAACTGTGATTTCTGTTATGCTGTAATGTCTATTGTCTGTACAAGTCCCCTCTATAAGTTGTAAAGCGCTGCGGAATATGTTGGCGCTATATAAATAAAAATTATTATTATTATTATTATTCCTGGTAGTAAGTTCCCTAAGGGTCGACTTTTCAATCTATCTGTGCCTGAACATGCCGCTATGCGGAGTTATATAAAGGAGTCCTTGGAGAAAGGACATATTCGCCCATCCTCGTCACCATTGGGAGCAGGGTTCTTTTTTGTGGCCAAGAAGGATGGATCTTTGAGACCCTGTATTGATTATCGCCTTCTTAATAAAATCTCGGTCAAATTTCAGTACCCTTTGCCTCTGCTGTCCGATCTGTTTGCTCGGATTAAGGGGGCTAGTTGGTTCACCAAGATAGATCTTCGAGGAGCGTATAATCTTGTGCGTATAAAACAGGGCGATGAATGGAAAACAGCATTTAATACGCCCGAAGGCCATTTTGAGTACTTGGTGATGCCATTTGGGCTTTCTAATGCCCCTTCTGTGTTTCAGTCCTTTATGCACGACATCTTCCGAGAGTATCTGGATAGATTCATGATTGTATATCTGGATGATATTTTGGTCTCTTCTGATGATTGGGAATCTCATGTGAAGCAGGTCAGGATGGTATTTCAGGTCCTGCGTGCTAATGCCTTGTTTGTGAAGGGCTCTAAATGTCTCTTCGCAGTCCAGAAGGTTTCCTTTTTGGGCTTTATTTTTTCCCCTTCTACTATCGAGATGGATCCAGTTAAAGTCCAGGCCATTTATGATTGGACTCAACCTACATCTGTGAAGAGTCTTCAGAAGTTCCTGGGCTTTGCTAATTTTTACCGTCACTTCATCACTAATTTTTCTAGTGTGGTTAAGCCTTTGACTGATCTGACCAAAAAGGGTGCTGATGTGACTAATTGGTCTCCTGCGGCCGCTGAGGCCTTTCAGGAGCTGAAACGTCAGTTTTCTTCGGCTCCTGTCTTGCGTCAGCCGGATGTTTCTCTCCCTTTTCAGGTCGAGGTTGATGCTTCTGAGATTGGAGCAGGGGCTGTCTTGTCTCAGAGAAGCTCTGATGGCTCTATGATGAAGCCATTTGCTTTCTTTTCAAGAAAGTTTTTGCCTGCCGAGCGTAATTATGATGTTGGTAATCGGGAGTTGTTGGCAATGAAGTGGGCATTTGAAGAGTGGCGACATTGGCTTGAGGGAGCCAAGCATCGTGTGGTGGTCTTGACGGATCACAAGAATTTGATTTATCTCGAGTCAGCCAAGCGGCTGAATCCTAGACAGGCTCGATGGTCGCTGTTTTTCTCCCGTTTCGATTTGGTGGTTTCGTACCTCCCGGGCTCTAAGAATGTGAAGGCTGATGTCCTTTCTAGGAGTTTTGTGCCTGACTCTCTGGGAGTTCCTGAACCGGCTGGTATCCTCAGAGAGGGGGTGATTTTGTCTGCCATCTCCCCTGATTTGCGGCGGGTGCTGCAGGAGTTTCAGGTCGATAGACCTGACCGTTGTCCACCGGAGAGACTGTTTGTCCCTGATAGATGGACCAGTAGAGTTATTTCCGAGGTTCATTGTTCAGTGTTGGCGGGTCATCCTGGGATTTTTGGTACCAGAGATTTGGTGGCTAGGTCCTTTTGGTGGCCTTCCTTGTCGCGGGATGTGCGTTCTTTTGTGCAGTCCTGTGGGATTTGTGCTCAGGCCAAGCCTTGCTGTTCTCGTGCCAGTGGTTTGCTTTTGCCTTTGCCTGTCCCAAAGAGGCCCTGGACGTATATTTCCATGGATTTTATTTCGGATCTTCCGGTCTCTCAGAGGATGTCTGTCATCTGGGTGGTTTGTGATCGTTTTTCTAAGATGGTCCATTTGGTGCCCTTGCCTAAATTACCTTCCTCCTCTGATTTGGTTCCATTGTTCTTTCATAATGTGGTTCGTTTGCATGGTATTCCGGAGAACATTGTGTCTGACAGAGGGTCATAGTTCGTGTCCAGATTTTGGCGATCTTTTTGTGCTAAGATGGACATTGATTTGTCTTTTTCTTCGGCTTTCCATCCTCAGACAAATGGCCAAACCGAACGAACTAATCAGACCTTAGAAACTTATCTGAGATGTTTTGTTTCTGCTGACCAGGATGATTGGATGACTTTTTTGCCATTGGCTGAGTTCGCCCTCAATAATCGGGCTAGTTCGGCTACTTTGGTTTCGCCTTTTTTTTGTAATTCTGGTTTTCATCCTCGTTTTTCCTCAGGGCAGGTTGAGCCTTCTGACTGCCCTGGAGTGGATTCTGTGGTGGACAGGTTGCAGCAGATTTGGAACCACGTAGTGGACAATTTGGCGCTGTCACAGGAGAAGGCTCAGCGCTTTGCTAACCGCCGTCGCTGTGTGGGTCCCTGACTTCGTGTGGGGGATCTGGTTTGGTTGTCTTCTCGTTATGTTCCTATGAAGGTTTCCTCTCCTAAGTTTAAGCCTCGTTTCATCGGTCCTTATAAGATTTCTGAAATCCTCAATCCTGTGTCATTTCGTTTGGACCTCCCAGCATCTTTTGCCATCCATAATGTGTTCCATAGGTCATTGTTGCGGAGGTATGTGGTGCCTGTGGTTCCTTCTGTTGATCCTCCTGCTCCAGTGTTGGTCGAGGGAGAATTGGAGTATGTGGTGGAAAAGATCTTGGATTCTCGTGTTTCGAGACGGAAGCTTCAGTACTTGGTTAAATGGAAGGGCTATGGTCAGGAGGATAATTCCTGGGTTGTTGCCTCTGATGTCCATGCTGCCGATTTGGTTCGTGCCTTTCATTTGGCTCGTCCTGATAGGCCTGGGGGCTCTGGTGAGGTTTGGTGACCCCTCCTCAAGGGGGGGTACTGTTGTGAATTCCGTTCTCGGGTTCCCTCCTGTGGTCATGAATGGTACTTTGTTGAGTTCTGTTCGTGGGCTCCCTCTGGTGGCTTTGAGTGATACTGCTGGTCTTTAGCTGGGCTCCAGCTGCCTCGTTTTCTGCTGTGCTGCTGCCTATTTAACTCCACCTAGATCTTTACTTGTTGCCAGCTGTCGTTGTATTCAGTATTGGTTCAGATCTCTCTGGGACTTCTCGCGTGACCTGTCTCCTCTTGGAGAAGCTAAGTTCATGCTAGTTCATTTTTGCTCACTGCTTTTGGAAAATGTTTCTCAGTATATGTTAAGTTTAGTCCAGCTTGCTTATATGCTATTTTCTTGCTAGCTGGAAGCTCTGGGGAGCAGAGTTGCTCCCTCACATCGTGAGTCGGTGTGAGGGTCTTTAGTATTCTCTACGTGGATATTTTTGTAGTATTTTATACTGACCGCACAGTTCCCTTGTTATCTTCTTACTATTTAGTACTAGTGGGCCTCCTATGCTAAAACCTGTTTTCATTCCTATGTTTGTATTTTCCTCTGAACTCACCATCATTATTTGTGGGGGCTGACTTTACTTTTGGGGAAATTTCTCTGAGGCAAGTGAGGCTTTTGTTTCTCTCTAGGGGTAGCTAGTTCTCAGGCTGTGAAGAGGCGTCTAGGGAGAGTTAGGTACGCTCCACGGCTGCCTATAGTGTGTGTGATAGAATCAGGGTTGCGGTCAGTAAAGTTTCCACGTCCCCAGAGCTTGTCCTATATTTCTGGTTTACCTATCAGGTCATCTCAAGTGTTCCTAACCACTAGGTCCATAACAGGCAGGCGGTTAAGGGGTTGTTCCACAAGTCTATGAGTCCCCAAGTTTTGCAGGACAACCCTCTGTATCTAACACTTCCTCCACTGCTTCTGGCTCCTTCACCTACTCTAGGGCTTCCACTTGTGTCCTCAACCTCTCCCTTAATAAGACATGCATTCCAACTGTGCAGATAGAATCCCCCCCACCTTCCTACTGTGCAGCCATGGCTTACCGCAATCAGGCCATGTTCAAATTAATATGCTTTTGGGATCGATGTCACACAGAGTTGTGGACTGCTATCCAGACCGAGTTAGAGCAATGGACATCTCCACTGAACCTCACATGTAAAGTGCCATGGAATAAATGGCGCCATAATAATAAATAATAATAACCTGGAGCCAGAGGGAAGACCATGTGTGATAACGGTGCAAACCTCGTGGCAGCCCTACACCAGGGCAACCTCACACATGTGCCTTGCATAGTGCATGTCCTCAACCTGGTGGTGCAGCAATTTCTCTGCCACTATCCAGGCCTGGATGTGCTGTTGCATAAAGCATGGCTGCTGTGGTCTCAATTCTGATGATCGCACCCTGCAGGTCATCGACTTGCATCAGTACAGATGTCTTTCGACCTACCGGTTAACCATTTGATTTGCGATGTTTCGACATGGTGGAATTCTACTCTGTACATGTTGCAGTGACTGTGGCAGCAGCTATGATGTCTGTTAAAGTATGTCCTTTTGCATAGCCTGGGCCAACGCAGTATGGAAGGGGTGCAAATCATCCTTATGGAGTGGGCACAGATGAGGGACCTGTGCACTCTTCTGCACTGTTTTGAAATGGCTACTAAGATGGTTAGTGTTGATGATGTCATCATCAGCATCACTATTCCGGTCATCTACATGCTGGAGCACATGTTGAATAGTCTGCGTGAGGAGGTAATAATCATAGAGGAAGAGTTGACAGCAGAGGAGGATGCAATATATCAAATTTCCAGACTGTGGTCGCACAGGCAAGTGCCATGGAAGGGTGGCTTACAGCGATCGAGGGGTGCTCATGGTACCAGACAAACTGTTAGTGAAGGTGCAGGAGCCGAGGAACAAATGGAGCAGGATGAGGTGATGGATGCACAACAGTCAGGAGATGAAGAGGATAATGATCCCCTCTCTACCTCTCTATTGTGGATGGTTGGGGAGAGGGGATGGAGGGAGCAACCTTGAGTGTTACCCCGCCACCAACACAAAATGGACTTGGACCTCATGGAAGCGCCCGACCCATGAGCGCCTTCTTGCTGCAGTATCTTCAAAATGATGACAGTATTCTTAGGGTTAGAAATAGTGCTGACTACTAGGTTGACACTGTAAGATCCAACGTACAAGAGCAAATTAGGCAGACGCTTAACCCTTGAAAAGGGATGCGCGCATGCTAGAGTATAGAAACACGCTTGTAGAAAAACTTAATAGTGGTTTTCCCCAAGATAGCAGTGAGGCATACAGTGTGCATCCCAGTTCTAATCATCCAACTCAAGGAACATCAAGTCAAGGTGTCATCACAAAATCATTAGAAGAAGCAGTAGTGTAAGTGGCATAAGCAATTTCTGTGAGTCATTTCACACATTTTTTATACCAGTCCGTGCACCAGCAGAACAGAGTACAAGTCAGACACGATGGTGAACGACTTGAGGGGATGGTGCAGGATTATCTGAAGCTTAATATTAATTTCATCAGAGGGGGTTTGGACCCTTTTACATTTTGGTCTTCAAAAAATGAAAGAGTGGTCTGAGCTCGCCTGTCACACCTTAGAGTTGTTGTCATGCCCGGCAGCTAGCGTTCTCTCATAATGTGTCTTCAGCGCTGCCGGTGGTGTCTTGATAGATAAGCTCATCCACCTGTCCTCTGCAAATGTAGACCACCTAATTATCATCAAAATGAGCAAGTCATGGATCTACAATGACTTTTGTACCCCAGTCGCAGACTGGGCAGACTAGGAAATGGTGTCGTTTTTACTGTCATGAATTGGTCTAGAGTTATTGCAGTCTGTGCCATCTGTGTTGTGTCTTCTGTGCCTGCTGTTGCTGCTGCTGCTGTTGTTACAACCTATTTTTTGATATATGGAGACTCCAATTTGGGTCTCCATCTGGTGGATTTCCTGTTTTGGAAGGTGTGTCAGATGCCTATTATACTGTTTCTACTCTGTGGAAATTGATGCTACTTTAGTGGTGTGTGACAATTACTTTTTTAAATTTGGAGACTCCAAGTTGGGTCTCCAACTGGTTGGTTGCCTGTGGTGGAAGGTGTGTCAGAGGCCTATTATACTGTTTCTATGCAGTGTAAATTGATGCCACTTTAGTGGTGTGTGACAATTATTTTTTGAAATGTGGAGACTATTGGGTCTCCATCTGGTGGCTTGCCTGTGTAAGTAGGGCTCCAGACAAACAGTCCTGCACTCACTTTCAGTCAACTACCTGTCTTACTTTCCTTACATTTTTCTACCAATAGTACACCTCTCCCTTAGCCACCACGTCTTAATTGAAACTTCAATTCAAAGCTCTAAATGCTGGCCCAGACCTTGATACCTCATTCATGGCAGATGGCTGACTTCTGCTGTGCCATTATTAAATTTCTACTGTAGGTAAATTGATGCCATGTTTCCTCTTGTCTGCGCCTAATTTTCGGAAATATTTGTACTCCAAGTTGGGTCTCCGTCATATGAGGTGCCTGTTGCAGTATGGCTCCCAGACCGGCAGGCCTGAACTTACTTTTAGTCAACTACCAATGTTACTATCCTTTCATGTTTCTAACATTAGTGTTCTACTGTTAAGGATATAAAGAAATCACTGAAGATATACAAAATGGATGCATAAATAAATATGAATCAAGATGGTGATTATGTGCTAAGTCATACCTGTTACTGAATTAGAACACTTCTGTGGACTTTGACATGACATAATGTCCTTTTTGCTAATAAAGTATGACTAATGATTAGGTAAGAATAGAATAATAAAAAGGTAATGAATATTGATTAAGTCCTTCCTGCAGGAGGAGAGAATTACAGGTTTTAACATTGATCAATCTGATAAGTGATAATCTATATACAGTTCCAACCAAAAGTTTACATAGACTATATAAAAAGACACATATGCATGTTTTCTCAATATCTGACATGAAATCAGAATAAACCTTTCCCGTTTTAGGTCAATTCAGATTACTATGTGTTACGATCCCGCCCGCTGCGCCGCATTTATCTCATACTTACCTCACTGCAGCATCCCGGCGCGTCCCTGCCTCCTTCCGGTCCTCTCTTCATGCGCGCTCTGCTCCCGCTCCTCCCCGGGTGCGCGCGCGCTCCTGTGTCCTCGGCGCAAGCGCATATTGAAACCTGGTCCGTGCCCTCTGCGCCTCCCCTCTGCTCCCTGACCCGGAAGGTATGCCTAGACCTTCCTTATCAGGCCGCCTCTTCCTATCGGCGGTGCCTGATTGTCATTTGTTCTCTTCAAGTGCTTCTGGCCCTCCGGTGTATCTCCCTGCCTGGTTGCTCACCGTTCTCCACCGTACTTAATCTGGTTTCTCTCCTTTTCCTCTTGCAGTGTCCTGTGTTCCTGGGTTTCCAGCCTTCAGTCCTCCTGTGCCTTCCTTCCTGTCTACGTTCCTGTTTTCCCAGCCTGCCCACCAGTTTGTCTTCCTGCTCGTTCCAGTCTCCAGCTTGTCCTCTGTGTGACCTCCTCCGGTCCTCCTTCTCGTGGTTAGTCCTCTTGTTCTCCTCCTCCGTTTACCTACTTCCTCCGGTTCTCCTTCTGCCCGTCCTTTCCCTTCTACCAGCTTCCGTGGCGATAGTCTCCCTCGGGCCTGCCCCTAACGCTCCCTGTATAGGGGGTGGTATACTTGGTCAGCTCGCCCGTGGGGGGTTCGTCGTCACGGTCCAGTGGGTCCACTCCTTAGTCCTCGTCTAATCCTCACAGTACAATCAGGCCATGGACCCCGCTGGTACTCCTTTTTCCGCACAGAAAGAACTTGGGGTTCTTCGTGAAAATCAGAATAGGATCATGGCCTTTTTAAAGACCATGGAGTCCCGCTTGTCCGCTTTGCAGCCCTCCGATCCTGGGAGCGCGTCCCAAATGGCGAGTCTCCAGCAGGAGCTCGTTCAGCAACGCGACACCCAGGGTCATATTCTCAATTATATCGCTTCACTGGATAATCGACTACTTTCCATGCAGTCGACACCTGCTCCCGTCCCTCATCCCTCCCCTCGCCTGGCCAAACCTCCACGTTATAGTGGGGATCCTAAATTGTGCCGGGGTTTTTTAAACCAGTGCCAAATACACTTTGAGCTCTTGCCGCTACTCTACCCCACGGATCGGGCTAAGGTGGCTTTTGTCGTGTCTCACTTGGAGGGAGAGGCTTTGGCCTGGATTAATCCACTTTGGGAGCGGGATGATCCCCTGGTCTCTCATCTCGCTAATTTTTTGGAGACTTTCCGCAAGGTCTTCGATGAACCTGGACGCCTGGCCTCCACTACCGAGTCCCTCTTTAGTCTCCGCCAAGGTTCTCTTTCTGTCGGCCAGTACGCCATTCAGTTTCGTACTCTGTCATCAGAGTTAGGCTGGAATAATGAGGCCTTGGTGGGAGCCTTTTGGCGAGGTTTGTCGTCCCGAATTAAGGACGAGCTGGCAGGCCGAGACACTCCTACTACCTTGGAGGATCTCATATCCTTGGCTACCCGCATCGACCTTCGTTTCCAGGAACGGCTCCGCGAAACTACCAGAGAAAGAAGGCCTTCTCGCCCATCTTCGATTTCTTTCAGCTCCTCATCTCGTTTGCCTTCCTCTCCTCCGGTGCCGTCTCCCGAACCCATGCAGGTGGACCGTCTTCTCCCAGCCGAACTACGCCGCAAGGAGAGAATTGCCCAAGGCCTTTGTTTTTACTGCGGCAGTTCGTCCCACCTTCTGCGTTCCTGTCCTGTGAGACCGGGAAACGCCTCCGCCTAGGCCAGGTAAGAGAGGTCTCCCTAGGTGTTTCTGAACCCTCTCTTCCTTTAACTCTTTCCGTTTTAGTTTCTCTTGGTTCTACCCGTTCCTCTGAAGTGGCTTATATTGATTCCGGTGCTGCAGGAAACTTTATTCAGTTAGAGGCGGTCAAGAGACTTCTCATCCCTGTCAAATCTTTGGAGACTCCCCGGTACTTAGCTTCGGTCGATGGCAGGCCCTTGCTGGAGACCGTGACCCTCATCATCACCCATGAAGTGGAGTTACAGATCGGAGCCCTACATCGGGAGAAAATTGCCTTCTACGTGTTGCCCTCACTATCCCATACATTCTTATTGGGGCTTCCTTGGCTTAGGACTCATGAACCAGTCCTGGATTGGCGATCAGGGGACGTTCTTCGCTGGGGTCACGCCTGTCATTCCAGGTGCCTTCTTTCCATGCAACCTGTTAGGACTCTCCAGTCTAATCGGGCACCTATTGGTTTACCTTCTGCCTACTGGTCCTTCTCAGATGTCTTCGACAAGAAAGAGGCTGAGGTCTTGCCTCCACATCGTCCGTTTGATTGCCCGATCGACCTAATACCAGGAACAACTCCACCCAGGGGACGAATTTATCCTTTGAATCCTCTTGAGTCTCAAGCTATGACTGAGTATGTCCAGGAAAATCTTGCCAGAGGCTTTATCCGGAAGTCGTCCTCACCCGCAGGTGCGGGCTTCTTTTTCGTCAAGAAGAAGGACGGCTCTCTTCGTCCCTGCATCGATTACCGGGGCCTTAACAATATCACCGTTAAGAACAAATACCCCCTTCCTCTTATTCCGGAACTCTTTGACCGTCTTCGAGGAGCACGCATTTTCACTAAATTAGACCTTCGAGGGGCCTACAATTTGGTCCGCATTCGTTCAGGCGACGAATGGAAGACCGCCTTTAACACCAGAGACGGACACTACGAGTATTTAGTCATGCCCTTTGGTCTGTGCAATGCTCCTGCTGTGTTCCAGGAATTTGTGAACGAGATCTTCCGGGATCTTCTGTACACCTGCGTGGTAATTTACTTGGATGATATTCTGATTTTTTCTTCTGATTTGGTCACCCACAGAAAGCATGTTCGTCTGGTACTACTACGTTTGAGAGAGAATCACCTTTATGCCAAACTGGAGAAGTGCGCCTTTGAACAGCCCTCTCTTCCCTTCTTGGGTTACATTATCTCTGATTCAGGTCTTCGCATGGATCCGGAGAAGGTGTCTGCCGTACTCAATTGGCCACAACCTAATGGTGTCAAGGCCATCCAGCGATTCCTTGGTTTCGCAAATTACTATCGCCAATTCATCCCTCATTTCTCTTCTTTGTCTGGTCCTATCACCGCTCTGATTCGAAAGGGTTCCAATCCTCACATCTGGTCGTCTGAAGCCTTAGATGCCTTCTCGTCTCTGAAACAAGCCTTTGCCTCTGCTCCAGTACTACATCGCCCTGAGATGAACAAACCTTTTGTTCTAGAGGTTGATGCATCTGCCGCTGGAGCCGGAGCCGTACTCTCTCAAAGATCCCCCTCCGGAAAGCTGGTCCCTTGCGGTTTTTTCTCCAAGACTTTCTCTTCTTCTGAACGAAACTATTCTATCGGCGACAGGGAGCTCTTAGCCATCAAGTTGGCTTTTGAGGAGTGGAGGTACCTTTTGGAGGGAGCTGTTCATCCATTTAAAGTCTTCACGGATCACAAGAACCTGGCATACCTTCGCTCTGCTCAGAGACTTAATCCCCGGCAAGCTAGATGGTCTTTGTTTTTTGCCCGTTTTGATTTTGAGTTGCATTTTTGCCCAGGTAACAAGAATTTCAAGGCCGACGCTTTGTCCAGGTCCTTTTTGTCTTCTGATTCCGAGGAGGAGCCCTCCCTTATCTTGGATCCATCTAAGGTCATCATGGTGGCTCCTGTTACCTTTTCTTCTTTACCGCCCGGTAAGACTTTTGTTCCTGTGTGCAACAGAAAACGAGTTCTTCGGTGGGGTCATGCTTCCAAGCTGGCGGGCCATGTCGGCTTCAAGAAGACACTCTCCCTCGTGTCCCGCTTTTATTGGTGGCCGACACTTCTGCAGGATATCCGAAGCTTCATTGTTTCCTGTCCTTCGTGTGCGAAGAATAAATCTCCAAGGCATTTACCCTCTGGTCTGCTTCATCCGCTTCCTGTTCCTTCCGCTCCTTGGCAACACATTGCAATGGATTTTATCACCGACCTACCTCGATCCTCCGGTTGCACCGTCATCCTTGTCATCGTAGACAGATTCTCCAAGATGGCTCACTTCATATCTCTCCCTGGATTACCGTCTGCACCTGAATTGGCGAGAGTTTTTATTCGTCATATTTTTCGCATTCACGGTCTTCCCCAGCATATTGTTTCCGACAGAGGGGTACAGTTCACCTCCCGTTTTTGGAGGTCTCTCTGCAAGTCCATGGACATCTCACTTGATTTTTCTTCTGCCTACCATCCACAGACCAATGGACAAGTAGAACGTACCAATCAGACTCTGGTGTCTTATCTTCGTCACTTTTCTAATTCTCATCAGAATGACTGGGCAGATTTGCTTCCTTGGGCAGAATTTACTTACAACAATCATACCAGTGAATCTACTTCCAAGTCTCCTTTTTTCATCGTCTACGGGCAGCATCCTGGTGTTCCACTTCCGGTTCCCCCAGTTTCAGGTGTCCCAGCGGCCGATCTTTTGTCCGGGGAGTTCTCTAGGATTTGGCAGGAGACCAGGACGGCTCTTGAACTGGCCTGCGCCAGAATGAAGAAGCATGCGGACAAAAGACGCTTGGATTCTCTCCTCTTTCAGCCTGGTGATAAAGTGTGGTTATCTTCCAAGTTTGTTCGCTTAAAGATTCCTTCACACAAGCTGGGTCCCCGCTATATTGGTCCCTTTGAGGTCTTGTCTCGTATCAATAATGTCTCTTATAAGTTAAAGCTTCCTGCTTCCCTCCGCATCCCCAATTCTTTCCATGTTTCCCTCCTGAAGCCTGTGGTCCTCAATCAGTTCCATTCCACATTCCATCATTCTCCTCAACCGAGTTTTTGTAATGATGTCTTTGAGGTTAAAGATATTCTTGCTATGAAAAAGGTTCGTGGGAGGTCTTTCTTTCTGGTGGATTGGAAGGGTTTTGGGCCCGAGGAGAGATCTTGGGAGCCTCGGGAGAACATTCAGGCTCCTCAAATTTTGGCTAAGTTCCTCTCGACTCTTAGGAGGGAGGGGCTTAAGGGGGGGGGTACTGTTACGATCCCGCCCGCTGCGCCGCATTTATCTCATACTTACCTCACTGCAGCATCCCGGCGCGTCCCTGCCTCCTTCCGGTCCTCTCTTCATGCGCGCTCTGCTCCCGCTCCTCCCCGGGTGCGCGCGCGCTCCTGTGTCCTCGGCGCAAGCGCATATTGAAACCTGGTCCGTGCCCTCTGTGCCTCCCCTCTGCTCCCTGACCCGGAAGGTATGCCTAGACCTTCCTTATCAGGCCGCCTCTTCCTATCGGCGGTGCCTGATTGTCATTTGTTCTCTTCAAGTGCTTCTGGCCCTCCGGTGTATCTCCCTGCCTGGTTGCTCACCGTTCTCCACCGTACTTAATCTGGTTTCTCTCCTTTTCCTCTTGCAGTGTCCTGTGTTCCTGGGTTTCCAGCCTTCAGTCCTCCTGTGCCTTCCTTCCTGTCTACGTTCCTGTTTTCCCAGCCTGCCCACCAGTTTGTCTTCCTGCTCGTTCCAGTCTCCAGCTTGTCCTCTGTGTGACCTCCTCCGGTCCTCCTTCTCGTGGTTAGTCCTCTTGTTCTCCTCCTCCGTTTACCTACTTCCTCCGGTTCTCCTTCTGCCCGTCCTTTCCCTTCTACCAGCTTCCGTGGCGATAGTCTCCCTCGGGCCTGCCCCTAACGCTCCCTGTATAGGGGGTGGTATACTTGGTCAGCTCGCCCGTGGGGGGTTCGTCGTCACGGTCCAGTGGGTCCACTCCTTAGTCCTCGTCTAATCCTCACACTATGATTATTAATATTTGCCAAATGTCAGATTAATGAGATTGAGAGAATGTTTTAACTGTAAATACAGTTAAGTCCATATATATTTGGACAGAGACAACATTTTTCTAATTTTGGTTATAGACATTACCACAATGAATTCTAAACAAAACAATTCAAATGCAGTTGAATTTCAAACTTTCAGCTTTCATTTGAGGGTATCCACATTAAAATTGGGTGAAGGGTTTAGGAGATTCAGCTCCTTAACATGTGCCACCCTGTTTTTAAAGGAACCAAAAGTAATTGGACAATTGACTCCAAGGCTATTTCATGGACAGGTGTGGGCAATCCCTTCATCATATCATTCTCAGTTAAGCAGATAAAAGGCCTGGAATTGATTTGAGGTGTAGTGCTTGCATTTGGAAGGTTTAGCTGTGAAGTAAACAAGCGGTCAAAGGAGCTCTCCATGCAGGTGAAACAAGCCATCCTTAAAGGGACACTGTCACCTGAATTTGGAGGGAACAATCTTTAGCCATAGGGGGCGGGGTTTTCGGGTGTTTGATTCACCCTTTCCTTACCCGCTGGCTGCATGCTGGCTGCAATATGGGATTGAAGTTCATTCTCTGTCCTCCATAGTACACGCCTGCGCAAGGCAAGATTGCACATTTTAAGGAACTGAAACTCCTAAACCCTTCATCCAATTTTAATGTGGATACCCTCAAATGAAAGCTGAAATTCTGAACTTCAACTGCATCTGAATTGTTTAGTTTAAAATTCAATGTTGTCTCTGTCCAAATATATATGAACTTAACTGTATGTACTTTTTCCTCAATAAACCAGATGTCTATTAGTGAATGTACTGGACAATCATGAGTAGTTTTTCTCTGTGTAGATGTAAATCTGTTTGATATATAATTTGGCAGAAGACCACTAAGATGATTAAACAACTTCAGTGTGACCCTAACACTACAAAGCTGATATTTGTGCCACTTGAATATGGATAGGAAAAAGAATTGAGCTGTTGCATGAGGTATCAGGGCTTTCAGCAAAGAAGGCTTATACCAACTGCTTCCTTACCCATCACGTCTTAATTGAAACTAATTCCTCGCTCTAAATGCTGTCTAGACCCTGATACAACATGCATGGCCTATTGCTGATTGCTCCTGTACCATTCTTATATTTGCACTGTGAGTGAATTGATCAGTCAACTACCTGTGTTTCTGTCCTTAAAATTTCCTACCAATAGTAGTCTAGCAAACTCATATTTGCACAACCTGAGTGTGGCTGAGCAAAAAAGATGTATGAGCTGTTGCATGAGGTATCAGGGCTCCCCGCACAGCTGGCCTACACTGATCCCTCACCCACCTCATCTTAATTTAAACTTAAATTCAAAGCTCTAAATGCTGGCCCAGACCCTGATATAACACGCATGGCCTATTGCAGACTGCTGCAGTACCATTATAACATCTTCTACTGTGGGTCAATTGATCAGTCACCTACCTGTGCTACTATTCTTACATTTTTTTACCAATAGTACATGGGAGGACATATCACTGGTTCAACCAGTGCAGCTGCACCGGGGCCCGGAGGCTCTGGGGGCCCCTGCAGGCAAGGCCAGCATTAGGGGCAGGCAGCTGCCTAGGGCTCCCGCTCCCTCAGGGGCCCCCAGCTAGCGGCACGTCACACAGCAACTATGGGGCCCCTGTGAGGCATGGGGGTCTGTCTGCCGCCAGTACCGACTCCCCTGCCGCCGCCACATTGAACTATACTGGCATCGGCTAATACAGTTCAAAGCAATGATGGAGGAGAGAGCATCAGCAGATGCTCCCTCTCCCATCATTCCCCGCTCTGCGTCTGAAACTGCGGGTGCGCGATGACGTCATATCATCGCGAACCTACTGTGTGCCAGGCCCGGGCAGGGCAGGCGCTGAGACAGGAGCAGGGAGCAGATTGGGCACGAGGAGAGGTGAGGAGTGTTTTTTTTACTATAACAGTGAGTACTGGACTTTGGGGCCATTCTCGGGGGGGGATGCGGGCTGTGCTGTATACTACGTGGGCTGTGTTATTTACTACGTGGGCTGTGCTATATACTGTGCTGGCTGTGTTATATAATATGCGGCCTGTGCTATATACTGTGCTGGCTGTGCTATATACTACATGGGCTGTGCTATATACTATGTGGCCTGTGCTATATACTGTGTGAGCTGTGATATATACTGCGTGGGCTGTGCTATGTACTGCGTGGGCTGTGTTGTATATTGTGCGGGCTGTGCTATATACTGTGTGGGCTCTGCTATATACTGTGCGGGCTGTGCTATATACTGCGGGGGCTGTGCTATATACTGTGTGGGCTGAGCTATATACTACATGGGCTGTGCTATATACTGCGTGGGCTGTGTTATATACTGCATGGGCTGTGTTATTTACTACATGGGCTGTGTTATATACTGTATGGGCTGTGTTATATACTGTGCTGGCTGTGCTATATACTGTGTGAGCTGTGCTATATACTGTGTGGGCTGTCCTATATACTGCATGGGCTCTGCTATATACTGTGCGGGCTGTGCTATATACTGTGCAGGCTGTGCTATATACTGTGTGGGCTGTGTTATATACTGCGGGGGCTGTGCTGTATACTACATGGGCTGTGTTATTTACTATGTAGGCTGTGCTATATACTATGCGGGCTGTTATATACTGTGTGGGCTGTGTTACATACTGTGTGGGCTGTGCTATATACTGTGTGAGCTGTGCTATATACTGCGGGGGCTGTGCTGTATACTACATGGGCTGTGTTATTTACTATGTGGGCTGTGCTATATACTATGCGGGCTGTTATATACTGTGTGGGCTGTTATATACTGTGCGGGCTGTGTTATATACTGTGCGGGCTGTGTTATATACTGTGTGGGCTGTGTTATATACTGTGTGGGCTGTGTTATATACTGTGCGGGCTGTGTTATATAGTGTGAGGGCAGTGCTGTATACTGTCTGGGCTCTGCTATATACTGTGCGGGCTGAGCTATATATTGTGCGGGCTGTTATATACTGTGTGGGCTGTGCTATATACAGTGCGGGCTGTGCTATATACTATGTGGGCTGTGCTATATTCTATGTGGGCTGTGTTATTTACCATGTGGGCTGTGCTACATACTGTGTGGGCTGTGCTATATACTACGTGGGCTGTTATTTACTATGTGGGCTGTGCTATATACTATGCGGGCTGTGTTATATACTACACGGACTGTGCTATATACTACGTGGCCTGTGTTATATACTATGTGGGCTGTGCTATTTACTGTGCAGGCTGTGTTATATACTGTGCAGGCTGTGTTATATACAATGCGGGCTGTGCAGGCTGTATACTGTGCGGGCTGGGCTATATATTGTGTGGGCTGTGCTATATACTGTGCGGGCTGTGTTATATACTGTGTGGGCTGTGCTATATACTGTGTGGGCTGTGCTATATACTTTGTGGGCTGTGCTATATTCTGCGTGGGCTGTTATTTACTATGTGGGCTGTGTTATATACTGTGCAGGCTGTGTTATATACTATGCGGGCTGTTCTGTATACTGTGTGGGCTGTGCTATATACTGTGTGGGCTGTGCTACATACTGTGCGGGTTGTGTTACATACCGTGTGGGCTGTGCTATATACTGTGTGGGCTGTGCTATATACTTTGTGGGCTGTGCTATATTCTGTGTGGGCTGTTATTTACTATGTGGGCTGTGCTAAATACTGTGTGGGCTGTGCTATATACTGTGTGGGCTGTGTTATATATTGTGTGGGCTGTGCTATATACTACGTGGGCTGTGCTATATACTACGCGGGCTGGGCAATATACTACGTGGCCTGTGTTATATGCTACATGAGCTGTGTTATATACTGTGTGGGCTGTGTTATATACTTTGCGGGCTGTGCTATATACTACACGGGCTGTGCTATATAATACGTGGGCTGTGTTATATACTATGTGGCTGTGTTATATACTATTGGGGGGTAAATTATATTCTAAGGAGAGGTTGTGTTATATACTTGGGGTTTATTATATTCTATGGGGGAGGCTGTGTTATATACTATGTGGCTGTGTTATATACTATAGGTGGTACATTATACATTATATTCTATGGGGAGGCTGTGTTATATACTATGGGGGGCTACATTATATACTATGAGGAGGTGGGCTGTATTATATTCTATGGAGGGCTGTATTAGATTTTATGAGGGAGGATTGCATCATACTCTTTGATGGGGCTACATTATATTCTATGGGGAAGTGGGCTGTATTCTATTCTATTCTGGGCTGCATTATATTCTATTGGGGCTGTATTATATTTATATTCTATGAGGGGTGATTGCTTCATACTCTATGAGGGGGCTACATTATACTATATGAGGGGGACTGCATTATATTCTATGGGGGGTTACATTATACTCTGTGGGGTGGTTGCATTATGCTCTATGTGGTGGCTGCATTATACTATATGTGGGCTGCATTATACTGTATTGAAGGACTATGGGGAATACATTATACTATATGATGAACTATGGGGTGCATAATACTATGGGAAGTGAATTGTACTGCATGGATGACTATGGTTGTGCATTATACTATATGGAGCACTATGAGGAGTGTATTATACTATGTGGAGGACTATGGGAAGTGTATAATACTATATGGAGGACTGAGGAGTGTATTATACTATATGGAGGACTATGGGGCATATTATATTATATGGAGGACTATGGGGTGTGCATTTTACAATATGGAGGACTGTGGTGCACATTATAATATATGGAGGACTATGGGTGTATTATACTAAACAAGCAAAATGCTGCATATTTATTGAGTGACTGGATGGTTTATGCAGGAACAAAAATCATTGTTCTCAGCAGCAAATCGCCAGTGTAAACTGTAGATGTGCTGCTGATAACATGATACTGTATGGTAATCTTTTAGTGATCTATTAGTGATCATTCTGTCCCCATCATTTTTTCTCAGACGGTGGAAAGAGGCAGGTAAACCAAGTGTTGAACAACTTCAGTATTGTCAATCAAACTCATTTAGCAGCCTGAACTCAGCGCATGTAAATACAACCGAAATGCTTTTGTGTGATGTGCAATATGTTAGAATTTGGGGCCCCATTTTAAACTTTGCCTAGGGCCCCACTGTGCCTAAAACGGGCCCTGCCTGCAGGGCTGCTAATATTGAGGGCAATCTGGCCAGTGCGCCCGGCCTCGAGGCTCTGGGGGGCCCCTGGCCAAATTGCCATCATGTGCGGCGGGCAGGGAGCAATCCCTGCAGCTCCACTGCCTGCAGGAGAAAATAGCAGCGGAGCCGAGCTGCAGGGAATGGATCCATCCTGCTTCAAGCCCACGGTTCCTGTCTCAATGACCTCATCATTCAACGCTGCGGCTGTGCGAGTCACGAAGCTGCCGGCGATGGTGGGGCTTCAGGATACCATGCCCAGAGGTCAGGTGAGTGTGTGTGTATGTGTATGCAGAGAGGTGAATGATGCTGTATGTGTCTGTGTGTGTGTATAGGTGGAGGAGAGGGCAATGATGGGGGTGATGGGGCAGAAGGCAATGATTAGCTTGACAGAGAGGGCAATGAAGGGGGTGATGGGGCAGAAGGCAATGATTGGGTTGACGGAGAGTGATTGGGTTGACGGAGAGGGCAATGATAGGGGTGGTGGGGGAGGAGGAAATGATGAAGGTGGTGAATGGAAAATAATGGGGTGGTGGGGATAAAGCAATAATGGAGGTGGTGAATATACTGTGTGGGCTGTTATATACTGTGCGGGCTGTGTTATATACTGTGTGGGCTGTGTTATATACTGTGTGGGCTGTGTTATATACTGTGTGGGCTGTGTTATATACTGTGCGGGCTGTGTTATATAGTGTGAGGGCAGTGCTGTATACTGTCTGGGCTCTGCTATATACTGTGCGGGCTGAGCTATATATTGTGCGGGCTGTTATATACTGTGTGGGCTGTGCTATATACAGTGCGGGCTGTGCTATATACTATGTGGGCTGTGCTATATTCTATGTGGGCTGTGTTATTTACCATGTGGGCTGTGCTACATACTGTGTGGGCTGTGCTATATACTACGTGGGCTGTTATTTACTATGTGGGCTGTGCTATATACTATGCGGGCTGTGTTATATACTACACGGACTGTGCTATATACTACGTGGCCTGTGTTATATACTATGTGGGCTGTGCTATTTACTGTGCAGGCTGTGTTATATACTGTGCAGGCTGTGTTATATACAATGCGGGCTGTGCAGGCTGTATACTGTGCGGGCTGGGCTATATATTGTGTGGGCTGTGCTATATACTGTGCGGGTTGTGTTATATACTGTGTGGGCTGTGCTATATACTGTGTGGGCTGTGCTATATACTTTGTGGGCTGTGCTATATTCTGCGTGGGCTGTTATTTACTATGTGGGCTGTGTTATATACTGTGCAGGCTGTGTTATATACTATGCGGGCTGTTCTGTATACTGTGTGGGCTGTGCTATATACTGTGTGGGCTGTGCTACATACTGTGCGGGTTGTGTTACATACCGTGTGGGCTGTGCTATATACTGTGTGGGCTGTGCTATATACTTTGTGGGCTGTGCTATATTCTGTGTGGGCTGTTATTTACTATGTGGGCTGTGCTAAATACTGTGTGGGCTGTGCTATATACTGTGTGGGCTGTGTTATATATTGTGTGGGCTGTGCTATATACTACGTGGGCTGTGCTATATACTACGCGGGCTGGGCAATATACTACGTGGCCTGTGTTATATGCTACATGAGCTGTGTTATATACTGTGTGGGCTGTGTTATATACTTTGCGGGCTGTGCTATATACTACACGGGCTGTGCTATATAATACGTGGGCTGTGTTATATACTATGTGGCTGTGTTATATACTATTGGGGGGTAAATTATATTCTAAGGAGAGGTTGTGTTATATACTTGGGGTTTATTATATTCTATGGGGGAGGCTGTGTTATATACTATGTGGCTGTGTTATATACTATAGGTGGTACATTATACATTATATTCTATGGGGAGGCTGTGTTATATACTATGGGGGGCTACATTATATACTATGAGGAGGTGGGCTGTATTATATTCTATGGAGGGCTGTATTAGATTTTATGAGGGAGGATTGCATCATACTCTTTGATGGGGCTACATTATATTCTATGGGGAAGTGGGCTGTATTCTATTCTATTCTGGGCTGCATTATATTCTATTGGGGCTGTATTATATTTATATTCTATGAGGGGTGATTGCTTCATACTCTATGAGGGGGCTACATTATACTATATGAGGGGGACTGCATTATATTCTATGGGGGGTTACATTATACTCTGTGGGGTGGTTGCATTATGCTCTATGTGGTGGCTGCATTATACTATATGTGGGCTGCATTATACTGTATCGAAGGACTATGGGGAATACATTATACTATATGATGAACTATGGGGTGCATAATACTATGGGAAGTGAATTGTACTGCATGGATGACTATGGTTGTGCATTATACTATATGGAGCACTATGAGGAGTGTATTATACTATGTGGAGGACTATGGGAAGTGTATAATACTATATGGAGGACTGAGGAGTGTATTATACTATATGGAGGACTATGGGGCATATTATATTATATGGAGGACTATGGGGTGTGCATTTTACAATATGGAGGACTGTGGTGCACATTATAATATATGGAGGACTATGGGTGTATTATACTAAACAAGCAAAATGCTGCATATTTATTGAGTGACTGGATGGTTTATGCAGGAACAAAAATCATTGTTCTCAGCAGCAAATCGCCAGTGTAAACTGTAGATGTGCTGCTGATAACATGATACTGTATGGTAATCTTTTAGTGATCTATTAGTGATCATTCTGTCCCCATCATTTTTTCTCAGACGGTGGAAAGAGGCAGGTAAACCAAGTGTTGAACAACTTCAGTATTGTCAATCAAACTCATTTAGCAGCCTGAACTCAGCGCATGTAAATACAACCGAAATGCTTTTGTGTGATGTGCAATATGTTAGAATTTGGGGCCCCATTTTAAACTTTGCCTAGGGCCCCACTGTGCCTAAAACGGGCCCTGCCTGCAGGGCTGCTAATATTGAGGGTAATCTGGCCAGTGCGCCCGGCCTCGAGGCTCTGGGGGGCCCCTGGCCAAATTGCCATCATGTGCGGTGGGCAGGGAGCAATCCCTGCAGCTCCACTGCCTGCAGGAGAAAATAGCAGCGGAGCCGAGCTGCAGGGAATGGATCCATCCTGCTTCAAGCCCACGGTTCCTGTCTCAATGACCTCATCATTCAACGCTGCGGCTGTGCGAGTCACGAAGCTGCCGGCGATGGTGGGGCTTCAGGATACCATGCCCAGAGGTCAGGTGAGTGTGTGTGTATGTGTATGCAGAGAGGTGAATGATGCTGTATGTGTCTGTGTGTGTGTATAGGTGGAGGAGAGGGCAATGATGGGGGTGATGGGGCAGAAGGCAATGATTAGCTTGACAGAGAGGGCAATGAAGGGGGTGATGGGGCGGAAGGCAATGATTGGGTTGACGGAGAGTGATTGGGTTGACGGAGAGGGCAATGATAGGGGTGGTGGGGGAGGAGGAAATGATGAAGGTGGTGAATGGAAAATAATGGGGTGGTGGGGATAAAGCAATAATGGAGGTGGTGAAGAGGGCAATCATGGAGGTGGGGGAGAGGGCAATAATGGGATGCGGGGGAGGAGGACAATGAGGGGTGTGGGGTATTGGGATGGGAGGAAAGGGGATTTACAATGGATTTAGGAACGGGGAGGTGGAGGAAGACATTATTATCGATTATTATGTCTAACACAGTCATAGTGCACTCATTTATGTATAGCACAGTCCCTTAATGTGTATATATACAGTATATATATATATATATATATATATATAATATATATATATATATAGCTTTGTCACCTTAAAAGGATGGGAGCCCAGGCACATTTCCTGCACAGGGGCCCCAAACTGTCTCTATCCGCCCCTGCAATAGTAGTCTATGAAACTGATTTTTGTGCCACCTGAGTGTGGCTAGGAAACTAAAAAAAATGAACTGTTGAATCAGGTATCAGGGCTCCCAGCAAAGAAGTCTTGCACTGCTTCCTTAGCCACTATGTCTTAATTGAAACTTTGATTCAAAGCTCTAAATGCTGGCCCAGACCTTGATAGCTCATGCATGGCACATGGCTGATTGCTGCTATGCCATTACCAAATTTCTACTGTGGGTCAATTGATGACAGTTTTCATGGTGTCTATTCCTAATTTTAGCTGTTTGGGAAACTTTTTGTCAACCCTCTAGGTGTTGTGTATATGTTTGGTTTGGCCTCCCACTGAGTTTAATGTGGTCAGATACATTCGTCGAACCGTTCGGCGAACATGTATGACAAACGTCTAAACGTTCAGCGAATCAAACTGAAATGAATCTTGAAAGCTTCGCTTATCTCCTCGTTACCCTCTGTGCATAATGACATATACATAGATCATGCTTAGAAAACTCTCTACAAGTGAATAATTTCCTGTGTATACTGCAAAAGATTGCTGTGTCAATAGTCATGTACATAAAGGAGCGTAAAAAAAATGCCATAAAAAATATAGATGCTGGTTTTAATTATTAAAAATCAATATTGAGGATACATTCCCTTTCAGGTTGTAGTAGGTTCCCTAACCTATTGTGCTTGTGTAGGTGTACAGTGCCAGAGAGTAGCACTTTTCAGAGAATACGTGTCCCAAATCAAATGTGCTGTGATGTGTGGGGGTGCGTTGCGCTCACTTGTAGGCCGCAGGCCTCAGCCATCTCCAGGCCTTCAGTTTGAGGAGCCGCCGCACATGAATGAGGGGATACCCACTTCTTTTCATCACAAAGAACTTTACTCAACACTCCATGTGCAACATATTGCAACTTGTAGTATCAGACACCGCACTTCAGCAGAGTACACTTCCAGACTTTCCTTTCGTTCTACAAACGAAATTCTGGAACAAACTGGGCTCTGCAGCGTTTACACTCTCCTGCTGAAAGTCCAAGCCAGGTGGGCTGGACACATTGTTAGAATGCCTGACAGCCAACTACCGAAACAACTGCTGTACGGAGAACTGTGCCAAGGAAAGAGAGCAGTTGGGGGGCAGAAGAAGCGCTATAAAGACTGCCTTAAGGTGTCTCTCAAAAACCTGGAAGTCAACACCAATGAATGGGGAGAGCTTGCCCTGGATCGTTCAGGTTGGCGGGGCAGGATCACCTCAGGAGCACGTGCAGCTGAAAATAGGAAAATCTTTGACGCAAAAAGAAAGCACGCTGTACCCAAGGCACAAGTAGAATCTGGTGTACTGACCACATCTGCTTCCTTATGTCAAGTATGTGGGCGAACCTTCAGGGACCGGATTGGACTCATCAGCCACCTCCGGACCCATAACTACTAATCCTCTTCTAACCCTGAAGTCATGGTCATCTTCGAAAACGAATGACAAACATCACATAAAGTAGCGTAAAAAAAATACCATAAAAATATAGATGCTGGTTTTAATTATTAAAAAACAATATTGAGGATACATTCCCTTTCAGGTTGTAGTAGTTCCCTAACCTATTGGGATTGTGTAGGTGTACAGTGCCAGAGAGCAGGAGTAGTAGGTTGAGCTGCTGCTCCATGTGGCCCTGGCACTTTTCATAGAATACGTGTCCCAAATCAAATGTGCTGTGATGTGTGGGGGTGCAGGCCTCAGCCATCTCCAGGCCTTCAGTTTGAGGAGCGCTGCACATGAATCAGGGGATACCCACTTCTTTTCATCACAAAGAACTTTACTCAACACTCCATGTACAACATATTGCAACTTGTAGTATCAGACAACGCACTTCAGCAGAGTACACTTCCAGATTTTCCTTTCGTTCTACCTGGACACTCCCTGCCAGTCCCCCGCCTGTCAGTATCAGGGATTCCCAGCCTAGTCCGCAGTTTGTCTAAGGTTCATTACTACTCCCACACGCATCTCCATGTCAATCTTCCTCTGAAATGAAGGGGTTAATGTTCTTGCTATAGAACCAGACGTTCAAAGGATTTTAGTAAGATCTCGTACTGCCCAGAACACCATGTACTTTCCTTCCTACATGAACTTGACCTTGGAACTATCTTTTTAACGATCAGGAAGTTGTCTCCTTCTCTAACACTGAGCCACTCTTACTATGGGCTAGTCCTGAACATTAAGGCCGGTGTCACACTCAGCGTAGGGAAATACGGTCCGTATTTTACATGCGTAATACGCAGAAATGTTCCCAAAATAGTGATCCATATGTCATCTGTAGGCAGGGTGTGGCAGCGTAATTTGGCATGTAAACCTCCGTATGTAATCCGTATGGCATCCGTACAGCGAGATTCTGTCGCCGGCTTGCAAAACGGATATACAATGGATCCATGGGCTCAAATATTAATGAAAACGTATATACTATATATATATATATATATATATATATATATATATATATATATTTATTTATATTTATATATATATATTTATATATATATATTTATTCAGTTAAGTCCATATATATTTGGACAGAGACAACATTTTTCTAATTTTGGTTATAGACATTACCACAATGAATTTGAAACGAAACAATTCAGATGCAGTTGAAGTTCAGAATTTCAGCTTTCATTTGAGGGTATCCAGATTAAAATTGGATGAAGGGTTTAGGAGTTTCAGCTCCTTAACATGTCCCACCTTGTTTTTAAAGGGACCAAAAGTAAGTGCACAATTGACTCCAAGGCTATTTCATGGACAGGTGTGGGCAATCCCTTTGTTATGTAATTTTAAATTAAGCAGATAAAAGGCCTGGAGTGGATTTGAGGTGTGGTGCTTGCATTTGGAAGGTTTTGCTGTGAAGTAAACATGCGGTCAAAGGAGCTCTCCATGCAGGTGAAACAAGCCATCCTTAAGCTGCGAAAGCAAAAAAAAACATCCGAGAAATTGCTACAATATTAGGTGTGGCAAAATCTACAGTTTGGTACATCCTGAGAAAGAAAGAAAGCACTGGTGAACTCAACAATGCAAAAAGAACTGGGCACCCACGGAAGACGACAGTGGGGGATGATCGCAGAATAATCTCCATGGTGAAGAGAAACCCTATCACAACAGCCAACCAAGTGAACAACACTCTCTAGGAGGTAGGCGTATCAATATCCAATTCTACCATAAAGAGAAGACTGCATGAAAGTAAATACAGAGGGTTCACTGCACGGTGCAAGCCACTCATAAGCATCAAGAATAAAAAGGCTAGACTGGACTTTGCTAAAAAACATCTAAAAAAGCCAGCACAGTTCTGGAAGAACATTCATTCCACAGATGGAACCAAGATCAACCTCTACCAGAATGATGGAAGAAACAAAAGTATGGCGAAGGCATGGTACAGCTCATGATCCAAAGCATACCACATCATCTGTAAAACACAGCGGAGGCAGTGTGATGGCTTGGGCATGCATGACTGCCACTGACACTGGGTCACTAGTGTTTATTGATGATGTGACACAGGACAGAAGCAGCTGAATGAGTTCTGACGTATTCAGAGCCATACTGTGTGCTTAGATCCAGCCAAACTGATTGGTCGTCGTTTCATACTACAGATGGACAATGACCCAAAACATAAAGCCAAAGCAACCCAAGAGTTTATTAAAGCAAAGAAGTGGAATATTCTTGAATGGCCAAGTCAGTCACCTGATCTCAACCCAATTGAGCATGCATTTCACTTGTTAAAGACTAAACTTCAAACAGAAAGGCCCACAAACAAACAGCAACTGAAAACCACAGCAGTGAAGGCCTGGCAGAGCCTCAAAAAGGAGGAAACACAGCGTCTGATGATGGCCATGAGTTCAAGACTTCAGGCAGTCATTGCCAACAAAGGGTTTTCAACCAAGTACTAGTAATGAACATTTTATCTAAAATTATTGAATCTGTCCAATTACTTTTGGTCCCTTTAAAAAAAGGGTGGCACATGTTAAGGAGCTGAAACTCCTAAACCCTTCATCCAATTTTAATGTGGATACCTTCAAATGACAGCTGAAAGTCTGAACTTCAACTGCATCTGAATTCTTTTGTTTAAAATTCATTGTGGTAATGTCTATAACCAAAACTAGAAAAATGTTGTCTCTGTCCAAATATATATGGACGTAACTGTATGTCAGTGAGACACATATACATATATTTATATTTAATACAGCGCTAGATAGCTTAAAAGCTATTTTTACAAAGCAGGAGCCTGCTAATGCAGCCGCCCCTGCCTGTAAAAATGGGAATGAATGGAAAGCAGGGGAACGTAGCTACCTAGACTTGCGGTGCTGTGCCCCCTGCTGGCATTAACTCATATGAACTCGAGCGTGGGAATTTTTCTGAATATTTTCTCACGCTCGAGTTCATCTGAGGTTATACAAGCAGGGGGCGCAGAACCACAAGTCTACGATGCTACGTTCCCCTGCTTTCCATTCATTCCCCAGTTTTTACAGAAAGGGGCGGCTGCATTAGCAGGCCCCTGCTTGTAAAATTATTTAACCCCTTCAGATGGATTTACAGCGTGGGACATGACTGTAACAGGGGAAAGGTATGGGATATTGTTGCTTTTTTATTTTTCCTTTTTTACAGAACGAGGGTCATAATTTGGATTGAGTGCTTAATAAACTATTACAACACCCTGTGTCTTTATTTCAATAAATAGTTTTTTCCTAATGTGTGTGTCTTTTATTAACCATTTACTACTATTGGATTAATAATGGATAGGTGTCTTCTTGACACCTCTCCATTATTAACCAGGCTTAATGTCACCTTACAATAGCAAGGTGACATTAACCCCTTATTACCCCATATCCCACAGCTACTCGGGAGTGGGAAGAGAGTGGCTAAGTGCCAGAATAGGCGCATCTTACATATGTGCCTTTTCTGGGGTGGCTGGGGGCAGATGTTTTTAGCCAGGGGGGTCCTATAACCATGGTCCCTCTCTAGGCTATTAATATCTGCCCTCAGTCACTGGCTTTCCCACTCTGGCGGAGAAAAGAGCCCACGCCAATTGTTTCCGTGATTTAACCCTTTATTTTAACAGCTAGAGCCCCCAAATTTTGCACACAGACACTTGGAACATTATTAGTGAGGAATATGTAAAAAAATAAGGGATATGAAATGGTTTACTATATGTAATCCATGTCTCATATCCTGTCGGGTTTGGGAAGGAGATAGCAAAAGCCGCAATTGAATTACCGGCTTTTCTGCTATCTAGCGCTGTATGAAATATAAATATATATATATATATATATATATATATATATATGTGTCTCACTGACATATATATATAAATACATATATATATATATATATATATATATATATATATATATATATATATTGTGTGTATATATATATATATATATATATATATATATATATATATATATACCTATTCTATGTGTAGACATTTATTTTATCTATTCTATTCTAACCTGTCAGTGTGATTTTACTGTACACCGCACTGAATTACCGGCTTTTCTATAGAACACCGGTACGTATTTCTCGCAAGTCACACTGTTGGTCCATGTGTAATCCGTATTTTTCTCACCCCCATTGACTTTCATTGGCGGATTTTTTGCGCAATACGCTGACAAACGCAGCATGCTGCGATTTTCTACGCCCGTAAAATACAGCAGAGAAATATACAGCAGATAGGAGCTGCCCCATAGAGAATCATTGGTCAGTGTGCAATGTGTAGTTTTTGCGTCTCTCATATGTCCGTAAAACTCTCTAGTGTGACGCCGGCCTAACACTATCTTACCCCAACATCACTATCTAACTACAGTTAACTGCCTTATCCTTCCTATCTTATGTTATAAGTTCTAACCTATGCCTTACCCTATGCTGTACAGTAACACATTATACACTATGCTTACATTAATTATTCACTATACATTACCATATCAAACTCTATACCACAATACATTGCAATTTGTATAGTATCAGTTGTTGCAGTGATGTTGCCTTCCTTTCCAGGAGGGCAATGTCATGCTTGGCGGCAAGGGAGATTCTCTCCATCAGGTAAGGTACTCACATTCAACACATCTGAATCTAGGCTAGGAGGGGGAGCTCAGGACCCGGATTCAGGGGAGCTTCCTTACACTTTATGTATCCTGCTCTGGATGAGGAGTCTGTGAGTCTGAGAGAGAAGACTAGAAGGACGTCTGGAGCAGACGTAGGGGCCGAGCAGCCACGAGGGAGCTGCTACCCCTGGAAAGAGGGAGAATCTGAAGGAGAGTTGAATAGTGGAGGAGCTTAGAGGAAAGAAGCACAGAGGAGGAAGAGGCTCAGGAGGGGAACAGCGGAAGGACACCCTAGGAGCCAGAGCGCAGAAGCTGGGTACCGGGAGTCCGAGGTGTTTTTCTCCAGGATGCGTGACAGTACCGGAGTGCATAGGACTGTATGTCAATTGCCTGCATCAAGACTAAGGTGAAGCAGTGACCTTAGAGCCCGGGTCATGATACAGACCCTATAAACAGGCTCGAACTGCCTATCGTACAGACATCTGTCTTAGTACAGGAGAGAGGGGACTTGCACTGACCATCAAGCGGCAGGGACCTAACAAACTAAACAGCGCTAGTAGGAAAGGCTTATGGACCGCACCTAGGAGAGGGATCTCCTATTGCCTCCAAGCTGGCAGGACCACAGCTACCCTGCACTTGGTACCCTGGACTGAGGACTACTACTACCATCAGTAAACCAGGTAAAGACTGCAAACCTGTGTCCTCATTCTTTGTTCTTTGCCATACAATCCACCACACCATCGGTGCCCTACACTAGGGAAGCCCTGAGGACCCCGCTTCACGTGTGGGAAGCGTCACAATCTTGCTGCATACCATCACCCCAGAGAACCGAAAACCACAGGTGGCGTCACAAACAATAGACTTTATTCACTAATCCCCTTAAGGACCTTTCCTTTAATTGAGAGCCCAGGGCCACGGACCGGGTCGCAGCCACCGTGACATCCCCTTTAAGACCGGACAAGGTACCGAGTACCCCGCTGACCTGGTAGGGCGATCCACATAGTTTACGCTACAATACAATGCGATCAGTGTAATCAAGGGTAGGAAAGCAACACCCATTGTGCACAATCCTTACATAAAGTCTAAATTGTGCCAATGGTATGTTCACCCATGGACTCAAGCTAAAAGACTCATGTTTTTCATGGAAAAAAATAAAACTTTTCAAAATGTTTATTTTAAACTTTAAGGGATATTAAAATAATTTATAGGAAAAAAAAGCGGCTTTGCAGTTCTGACAGTAATGAGATGGTGCACACATCAGCTGTTTTGAAATATTTCAGGAAATGCAACAAGTCAGCATCAGTCCAGAAGATACTTAACATACCTAAGCAAATGAAAGAGGTTAGTGAGGCAGTGATTAGCTGAAGGTGCAGAAATTCCAGTTTAATGTCTGATGGAAAAAGAAAGCAAGAAATAGAATCCAATGCATTCATAACAAGTACTTAACAGCATTTAATAGTTTATCAGATAGATTTGTATACAATCTAGGAAAAAAAAATTCAAGATACAGCAGAGCAGACTAAGCTTGTGTTCACGGTCAATAAATCATGTTCTACTATAGTATATATGGAAGCTGCAATACATTAAAAACTTAAAAATAAAATATCCGTTAGGCCTCTCTCAGACATCTGATTTACATGTACGAGTGCTGTGCGTGCTTTTCATGGACAGTACTCGTAGCCTATGGGGCTGTTCACAAGAGCGATTCTTTCCTCTAAGTGGTCCTCTTAAAAAAAGAGACATGTCCGATTATAATCCGAGGTTCAAATCAAAATCAACAATGCAAGACTATGGGTCCATGAAAAAATCACACCATACTCAGATGACATCCCTGCGCGGTCTGATTTTCACGGACTGTCAGATTTTTTTTTTTCTCCACGTGCGAGAAAAACTGATGACACTCAGACCAAATACTGATCAAAGTCTGATAAAAATAATTGGTCAGTTTTTCTCTGATGTTTGATTGAGCCGTCAAGGTTGTATTACACACAGAAGGCCAGATTTACCATTCCACTTCCACGAGTTTCCAGGTCAGAATACCTCTCACTTAGTGACTTTTTGATCTGCGACAAATTCAATTTGTACCTATTTTCAAGATCTCTTTTGTGGTTTTGTTAGTTATCTGATTTTCACATCAATGAGGCTTCTCCAGATGTTTTAGACAAATTTATGAAATGTTACTTTACAAAAAAAAAAAAAAAAAGTTGGAAAATTTGATGTTTTGGTGCGTCTGTTGTGACATTTGGCGAAATATGTGACCTTTTCTCCCTAAAGGGGGACACATGTAATGTTGTGTATCTTCAAATACTCCACCACTATGGCCAGCACTGATGATGCCATCATCAGCTTTACTATACCACTTATATGCCTGTTGGAAAAAACAATTCAGTAAATGATGAATGAGGTGTTGGCACAGGAGGAAGAGGAGCAGGAGGAAGAGGAGCAGAAACAGCAGGACCAGTTCACACAGTTATCAGGTCTGTCATCCACACATAGCTTGGAGGGTGGGTTACAGTCCCAGCATCAGCCAGGTACCCAACTGTACAGCCAGGGGCAGGGCCGGACTGGCCATCGGGCAATTCTGGCAAAAGCCAGAAGGGCCGGTGCCAGTAGTGGGCCGCTGCGCGCCGGCTCACCCCCCCCCCAGCACCGCCGCCGCATTCAACTATACTGGAGGAGAGGTGAGGAGTGTGTGTTTTTTTTTTCCTGGACTGTGGGCCATTCTCGGGAGGGGGAGGAGAGATGTGGGCTGTGCTGTATACTACTATGTGGGCTGTGCTATATACTACTGTGTGGGCTGTGCTATATACTATTATGTGGGCAGTGCTATATACTACTGTGTGGGCTGTGCTATATACTACTGTGTGGGCTGTGCTATATACTACTCTGTGGGCAGTGCTATATACTACTATATGAGCAGTGCTATATACCACTGTGTGGGCTGTGCTATATACTACTATGTGGGCAGTGCTATATACTACTATGGGGGCAGTGCGGTATACTACTATGTGGGCTGTGCTATATACTACTGTGTGGGCAGTGCTATATACTACTATGTGGGCTGTGCTGTATACTACTATGTGGGCTGTGCTGTACACTGCTGTGTGGACTGTGCTGTACACTACTGTGTGGACTGTGCTGTATACTACTGTGTGGGCTGTGCTGTATACTACTGTGTGGGCTGTGCTGTATACTACTACGTGGGCTGTGTTATCTGCTATGCGGGTTGTGCTATATGCTATGCTGGTTGTGCTTTATATTCTATGCGGGTTGTGCTATATACTATGTGGGTTGTGCTATATACTATGCGCGCTTTGTTTTATACTATGCGAGTTGTGCTATATACTATGCGGTCTTTGCTATATACTATGCGGGTTGTGCTATATACTATGCGGGCTTTGCTATATACTATGGGGGTATATTATATTCTATGGGAGAGGCTGTGTTATATACTATGGGGGTATATTATATTCTATGGGGGAGGCTGTGTTATATAATATGGGAGCTGCTTTATATTCTATGGGGGCTACATTATATATTATGGGGAGGTGGGCTGAATTATATTCTATGGGGGCTGTTATGGTCTGGTGATGTAGGAGCGACATGCGACTAGCTCTGAGCAGGTGGTAACTATACAGACCGCAGTTCCTGATCTTAACACAGACACTAGCAGTAGCCGTGGGATGTTCCTGTCACTCCCTGGACACCTCGTCACAGCCGGAGAACTAGCTACCTCTAAAGGTAGAAACAGGAAAGCTATCTTGCCTCAGAGAAAATCCCCAAAGGATAGGACAGCCCCCCACAAATAATGACTGTGAGAGGAGAAGGAAATGACATACGTAGTATGAAACAAGATTTAGCAAAGGAGGCCACTTCTAGCTAGATAGAATTAGTACAGGACAGAACACTGTGCGGTCAGTAATAAAAACTAGAAAAAGTCCACCGCAGAGAAATGCAGAAATCTTATGAGGACCAATAAACCGAGGCTTGAACTTAGGGGAAGAAACCTTCATAGGAACATGACGAGAGGATAACCAGACCAAATCCCCCACACGAAGCCGAGGACCAACACACCGACGGTGGTTAGCAAAACGCTGAGCCTTTTCCTGAGACAACGTCAAATTGTCTACCACATGAGTCCAAATCTGCTGTAACCTGTCCATCACGGAATCTACACCAGGACAATCAGAAAGCTCAACCTGCCCTGAAGAAAAACGAGGATGGAAACCAAAATTACAAAAGAAAGGCGAAACCAAAGTAGCCGAACTGGCCCGATTATTAAGGGCAAACTCGGCCAACGGCAAGAAAGCCACCCAATCGTCCTAATCAGCAGACACAAAGCATCTCAAATAGGTTTCCAAGGTTTGATTAGTTCGCTCAGTTTGGCCATTTGTCTGAGGATGGAACGCCGAAGAAAAAGACAAATTAATGCCCATCTTAGCACAAAAGGCCCGCCAAAACCTGGAAACAAACTGGGAACCTCTGTCAGACACAATATTCTTCGGAATGCCATGCAAACGAACAACATGCTGAAAAAACAATGGAACCAAATCAGAGGAGGAAGGCAATTTAGGCAAAGGCACCAAATGGACCATTTTAGAGAACCGGTCACAAACCACCCAGATAACAGACATCCTCTGGGACACAGGAAGGTCCGAAATAAAATCCATGGAAATATGCATCCAAGGCCTCTCCGGGACAGGCAAAGGCAAAAGCAACCCACTAGCGTGGGAACAGCAAGGCTTAGCCCGGGCACAAGTCCCACAGGACTGCACAAAAGAACGCACATCCCGCGACAAAGAAGGCCACCAAAAGGACCTAGCAACCAAATCTCTGGTACCAAAAATCCCAGGATGACCGGCCAACACAGAACAATGGACCTCAGAAATTACCTTACTTGTCCATCTATCAGGAACAAACAGCTTCCCCACAGGACAGCGGTCAGGTTTATCAGCCTGAAATTCCTGAAGCGCCTGCCGCAAATCAGGGGAGATGGCAGACAGAATCACCCCTTCCCTAAGAATGCCAACCGGCTCAAGGACTCCAGGAGAATCAGGCAAAAAACTCCTAGAGAGGGCATCCGCCTTAACATTCTTAGATCCCGGAAGATATGAGACCACAAAGTCAAAACGGGAGAAAAACAGGGACCACCGAGCCTGTCTAGGGTTCAGCCGCTTGGCCGACTCTAGGTAAATCAGATTCTTATGATCGGTCAAGACCACAATGCGGTGCTTGGCTCCCTCAAGCCAATGTCGCCACTCCTCAAATGCCCACTTCATAGCCAACAACTCCCGATTGCCGACATCATAATTGCGTTCCGCAGGCGAAAACTTTCGGGAAAAGAAGGCACATGGCTTCATCAAGGAACCATCAGAATTCCTCTGTGACAAAACGGCCCCTGCCCCAATCTCAGAAACGTCAACCTCAACCTGAAAAGGAAGAGAAACATCCGGCTGACGCAAGACAGGGGCAGAAGTAAATCGGCGTTTAAGCTCCTGAAAGGCCTCAACAGCCTCAGAGGACCAATTTGTCACATCAGCGCCTTTCTTTGTCAAATCGGTCAGGGGTTTAACCACACTAGAGAAGTTGGCAATGAAACGGCGATAAAAATTAGCAAAGCCCAAAAATTTCTGAAGGCTCTTCACAGATGTGGGTTGAATCCAGTCATGAATGGCTTGGACCTTAACAGGATCCATTTCTATAGATGAAGGAGAAAAAATAAACCCCCAAAAAGAGACCTTCTGAACTCCAAATAGGCAATTAGACCCCTTCACAAATAGAGCATTATCACAAAGGTTCTGGAATACCATCCTGACCTGCTTCACATGAGACTCCCAATCATTGGAAAAAATCAAAATATCATCCAAATACACAATCAGGAATTTATCAAGATAATTGCGGAAAATATCATGCATAAAGGACTGAAATACAGAAGGAGCATTAGAAAGCCCGAAAGGCATCACCAGGTATTCAAAATGGCCTTCGGGCATATTAAATGCAGTTTTCCATTCGTCACCCTGTTTAATACGAACAAGATTATATGCCCCTCGAAGGTCAATCTTGGTAAACCAACTAGCCCCCTTAATCCTAGCAAACAAATCAGAGAGCAAAGGTAAAGGGTATTGGAATTTGACCGTGATTTTATTAAGAAGGCGATAATCAATACAGGGTCTCAAGGAGCCATCCTTCTTGGCAACAAAAAAGAATCCCGCTCCCAATGGTGATGAAGACCGCCGAATATGCCCCTTCTCTAAAGACTCCTTGACATAGCTCCGCATAGCGGCATGCTCTGGCACAGACAGATTGAAAAGTCGGCCCTTAGGGAACTTACAGCCAGGAATCAAGTCAATAGCACAATCACAGTCCCTATGTGGAGGAAGGGAACTGGACTTGGGCTCATCGAATACATCCTGGAAATCTGACAAAAATTCAGGAACATCAGAAGAGGGGGAAGAGGAAATTGACATCAAAGGAACGTCACTATGTACCCCTTGACAACCCCAACTAGTCACAGACATCGATTTCCAATCCAGCACAGGATTGTGCACCTGTAACTATGGAAAACCCAGTACAACAACATCATGTAAATTATGCAACACCAGAAAACGGCAATCTTCCTGATGTGCTGGAGCCATGCACATAGTCAGCTGAGTCCAATACTGAGGTATATTCTTGGCCAACGGTGTAGCATCAATACCCCTCAAGGGAATAGGACTCTGCAAAGGCTGCAAACAAAAGCCACAGCGCCTGGCGAATTCTAAGTCCATTAAATTCAGAGCAGCGCCTGAATCCACAAATGCCATGACAGAAAAAGATGACAATGAGCAAATCAGGGTCACAGACAGGAGAAACTTAGGCTGTACAGTACTAATGGTAACAGATCTAGCGACCCTCTTAATACGCTTAGGGCAATCAGAAATAGCATGAGCAGAATCACCACAGTAAAAACACAGCCCATTCTGACGTCTGTATCCCCTCTGTTCCGCTCTAGTCAAAATCCTATCACATTGCATAGGCTCAGGTCTCTGCTCAGAGGACGCTGCCATATGGTGCACCACTTTGCGTTCGCGCAGGCGCCGATCAATCTGAATGGCCAGAGACATAGATTCGCTCAAACCAACAGGCGTGGGGAACCCCACCATAACATCCTTAAGGACTTCAGAAAGACCCTTTCTGAAAATTGCTGCCAGAGCATCCTCATTCCATTTAGTGAGCACAGACCATTTTCTAAATTTCTGGCAGTATAATTCTGCCGCTTCCTAACCCTGACACAGGGCCAAAAGTGTTTTCTCAGCATGCTCTACAGAGTTAGGTTCGTCATACAATAATCCGAGCGATTGAAAAAATGCATCTACATTAAGCAATGCCGGATCCCCTGACTCAAGGGAGAATGCTCAGTCCTGAGGGTCACCACGCAGCAGAGAAATAACTATTTTAACTTGCTGAATGGGGTCACCAGAGGAATGGGGTTTCGGAGCAAAAAACAATTTGCAGTTATTTTTAAAGTTCAAAAACTTAGATCTATCCCCGTAAAACAAATCCGGAGTAGGAATTCTAGGCTCTAAGGCCGGAGTCTGAACAACATAATCTTGGATACTCTGTACTCTTGCAGCAAGCTGATGCACACGAGAAAACAACCCCTGAACATTCATGCCCGCATCCAAATCCTGAATCAACCAGAGATTAAGAGGAAGGAAAAAGACAAAACAGACTAAAGAAAAAAAAAATGGCTCAGAACTCTTTTTCTTTTCCTTCTTTTGAGATGCATTCAGCTCATTTTTGGCCAGTTGTACTGTTATGGTCTGGTGATGTAGGAGCGACATGCGACTAGCTCTGAGCAGGTGGTAACTATACAGACCGCAGTTCCTGATCTTAACACAGACACTAGCAGTAGCCGTGGGATGTTCCTGTCACTCCCTGGACACCTCGTCACAGCCGGAGACCTAGCTACCCCTAAAGGTAGAAACAGGAAAGCTATCTTGCCTCAGAGAAAATGCCCAAAGGATAGGACAGCCTCCCACAAATAATGACTGTGAGAGGAGAAGGAAATGACATACGTAGTATGAAACAAGATTTAGCAAAGGAGGCCACTTCTAGCTAGATAGAATTAGTACAGGACAGAACACTGTGCGGTCAGTAATAAAAACTAGAAAAAGTCCACCGCAGAGAAATGCAAAAATCTCCACACCTGACTAAAGGTGTGGAGGGCAAACTCTGCTGCCCAGAGCTTCCAGCTTAGCGGAATCTGCTCAGAGCTTCCAGCTTAGCGGAATAGGTTCATACTGATAAGCTGGACAAATGAGCAAAACATAGAAAGTGCTGAACAACAAAGTCCACAACAAGTGAACTGCAAAAGGACAAGCAAGGACTTAGCTTTGCTGAACTGGTCAGAGTGTAAGGGAAATCCAAAGAGCCATGACTCCAGGCTGGAACAATTGACAACTGGCATTGAATGAGAACAGGCCAGACTAATATAGCCGAGCCAGAAAGACGATCAGTGAAAACAGCTGCTGATGCTAAATCCCAGAAGCAGCCATACAACTCAAAACCACAGGAGGGAGCCCAAGAACAGAATTCACAAAAATGCCACTTACAACCACCGGAGGGAGCCCAAGAGCGGAATTCACAACAGGGGGCTGTATTAAATTTTATGAGGGATGATTGCATCATACTCTTTGATGGGGCTGCATTATATTCTGTGAGGAGGTGGGCTGTATTATATTCTATTTGGGGCTACATTATATTCTATGGGTGCTGTATTATATTTATATTCTTTGAGGGGTGGTTGCATCATACTCTATGAGGGGGCTGCATTAAACTATGAGGGGGCTGCATTATATTCTATGGCGTGGCTGCATTATACTCTGGGGTGGCTGCACTATATTCTGTAGGGTGGTAGCTGCATTATACTATATGTGGGCTGAATTATACTGTATTGAGGACTATGGGGAATACGGTATACTATATAAAGAACTATGGGGTGCATTATACTATGTGAAGTGAATTGTACTGCATGGATGACTATGGCGGTGCATTATATTATATGGAGAACTATGAGGAGTGTATTATGCTATATGGAGGACTGAGCAGTGTATTTTAATATACAGAGGACTATAGGGAGTATATTTTACTATATGGAGGACTGTGGTGCACATTATAATATATGGAGGACTATGGGGTGTATTTTACTAAACAAGTAAAATGCTGCATATTCAGATTGTTTTTGCTGGAACAAAAATCATTGTTCTCAGCAGCACATTGCCGGTGTAAACTGTAGATGCGCTGCTGATAACATGATACTGTATGGTGATCTGTTAGTGATATATTAGTGATCGTTCTGTCCCATCATTATTCCTCAGCACGTGGAAAGAGGCCGGGAAACAAGCGTTGAACAACTTCAGTATTGTCGATCAAACTCATTTAGCGGCCTGAACTCAGCGCATGTAAATACAACCGAAATGCTTTTGTGTGATGTGCAATATGTTAGCATTTAGGGCCCCACTTTGCCTAAGACCGGCCCAGCCTACAAGTGTACAAAGATATTATACAGTCACCATGTGACAAGTGGGCCTGTGTAACTTCAAATGCCAGGGCTGAATTTTAGTGCCATTCCGGCCCTGGCCAGTGGACAGTTTGGAGGGATGAGAAAGAGGACAAGAAGCATGAACAACTGTGTTCACAACAGGGTGGCACTCAAATCAATTCACGGGCATCATTGGATCATGGCTGAGGACCCAAACCATGCACCTTCCACCAAGGACAGGTTGTCATTGACTCTTGGAAGCCTGGCACACATGAGCCAATACATGATGCGGTGCATGCTTAATGACAGACGAATTGCCCGCATTGTGATCAGTGGTGATGCCTGAGTGGCCATCCTCCTGGATCCCAGTTACAAGGACATTGTATCATCATTGCTTCCATTACTGGAGCGAGATCACAAAATGAGTGACTATAAAAACACACTGGTAGAGAAACTACTGATGACTAGGGTTGAGCGAAACAGGTCGGATATTTTCAGAAGTCGCCGACTTTTGGCAAAGTCGGGTTTCATGAAACCCGACCCGACCCCTGTGTGGGGTCGGCCATGAGGTCGGCGATCTTCTGAATCTGGTATCGGAATTCCGATACCGAGTTCCGATTTGTTTGCGATATCGGGAATCGGTGTCGGAATCCATATTTAAGTGTAAAATAAAGAATCAAAATAAGAAATATTGATATACTCACCCTCAGATGCACCCTGGTACTAACTGGCAGCCTTCCTTCCTAAGAATGAGCGCGTGAATGACCTGCGGTGACGTCGCGGCTTGTGATTGGTCACGTGAGCGGTCACATGGGCGGTCACGACCAATCACAAGCCGCGACGTCATCTAAGGTCCTTCACGCACTCATTCTTAGGAAGGAAGGCTGCCGGAAAGAAGCAGGGCGCGTCCGAGGGTGAGTATATACCTAATAGGAATATACTCACCCTCGGACGCGCCCTGCTTCTTTCCAGCAGCCTTCCTTCCTAAGAACGAGCGCGTGAAGGACCTTAGATGACGTCGCGGCTTGTGTTTGTTCGCGACCGCCCATGTGACCGCTCACGCGACCAATCACAAGCCGCGACGTCACCGCAAGTCATTCACGCGCTCATTCTTAGGAAGGAAGGCTGCCAGTTAGTACCAGGGCGCGTCTGAGGGTGAGTATATCAATATTTTTTATTTTGATTCTTTATTTTACACATTAATATGGATCCCAGGGCCCGAAGGACAGTTTCCTCTCCTTCAGACCCTGGGAACCATAGTATCCCATTGCACTGCATTGGGTTTCGTGTTTCGGCCGACCCTGATCCCGACTTTTTTATAGGATCGGCCGATTTCACTCGACCCGACTTTTGAGAAAGTCGGGTTTTGTGAAACCCGACCCGATCCTATAAAAATAAAAGTCGCTCAACCCTACTGATGACTTTCCCACCTGATAGCGGGGCTCAGTGAAAAAACAAGGCAGAGGTGGAGGAGGAAGTCAGCAACACAGCTGGGGCACCAACAGCATCTCGGAAGGCAGAGTTAGCATGGCCTAAATGTGTCAAAACCTTCTCAGCAGGCTACAATATCCAGCAACACCATCTGATATGGTACATGTTAGCAGGAGGCAGCGTTGCAACAAATGATGGAACAATACGTGTCCACACGTTTCCACGTACTAACTAATGGGTCTAATAATGCATGCAAGAAAAAAGAAGGCACTCACCGATCTAAAAGTTGGCAATCTTTATTCAATCTTCATATAAAAACTTCATGGCCGGGGGAGTGAGGAAAGGAGCTCATGCGAGCAGGAGCAAACGACGGCCGTTTCGCGCTGCTCTTGCGCTTCTACGGTTCAGCATATGTGAAGGCATGGAAGGGAAAGGAAATATACCGGCAACAATACACTCCCCCTCCCGTCCAGCCCCTCCCACACCACCATGCACTATTGGAATTGTCTGCTACATTCTGAAGAGCACCCGATCTGAGCATATGTGGCTGGCAGTATAATGACTGTTGATTAACACCTGGCTCCAGGAGTGGAGCAGCCTTAGCTTTGATCAGAAAGTGCCTTTTTTTGTCTTTTTTGTCCATTAACTAATGGGTCTGCCCATTTAACTTCTGGATCTCCAAATTGGACACATGGCCTGGGCTTGCCCTTTATGACTTGGAGGTGCTGACCTTTACAGTGGCTCGTGTACTGTCAGAACGAGTGTTTAGCATGGCAGGGGGGTGATCAGAGACATGCATCCACCTGTCCATATCCAACGTGGAGAAGCTAACATTCCAGAAAATTAACCAGACGTGGATCACACAGGACTTGTCCATACCTTTTGGATGACTAAAAAACGCTATTTACTATTGGTTTCAATTTAGTGCTCTTCCACAAAAAAAACAAAAACTGTGTTCACTACCTCCTCCACTGCCTCTTCCACCTACACCGCCACGTCAACCTCTTCCTCCACTCAGACCTCCGACCCTGGTTGTAGCTTGTTTGTTAATTCTATTCTATTTTAAATCAGTGCCCTAAACCCATCCCCACACAAAAAATACAAACAATAAAAAAACAAAAAACATTGTTTGATTACTACTTCCTCACCTCTTCAACCTATCCCCCCATAGCCATCCTTTCCTCTACTTGGACCTACGCCTCCTGGTTCTAGATTGCTAGTTTAAGTTTTGCTATTATAGGCTGTTTTAAGTCAGTTCCATTAAAAAAAATTAAAAGATAAATAAAAAAATGAAAAAAGGAAGGAAAAAAACAATGTTGGATTACTCCTCCCTTGCCTATTCCAGCTATACTGCCACTTCCACCTCTTCTTTTACTTGGACCTACACCTCATGGTTCTACATTGCTTGTTTTAATTTTGCAATTGCCAGGTTGATTTAACCCCTTAGTGATGGAGCCAATTTGCAGCTTAAAGGGAACCTGTCACCCCCAAAATGGCTGGTGAGGTAAGCTCACCGGCATCAGGGGCTTATCTACAGCATTCTGTAATGCTGTAGATAAGCCCCCGATGTTACCTGAAAGAGGAGAAAAAGACGTTAGATTATACTCACCCAGGGGCGGTCCCGGAGCGGTCAGGTCGGATGGGTGTCTCCGGTCCGCTCCGGCGCCACCCATCTTCATTCCATGATGTCCTCTTCGGGTCTTTACGCCACGGCTCCGGCGCAGGCGTACTTTGTCTGCCCTGTTGAGGGCAGAGCAAAGTACTGCAGTGCGCAGGCGCAGGAAAGGTCAGAGAGACCCCCTGGTGTACCTAAACAGTGGAAACCCCCCAATTCTAACTCCAACCCTAACCCCAACACACCCTTAACCCTAATTCCAACCCTATCCATAATCCTAATCACAACCCTAACCCCAACACACCCCTAACCCTTATCCCAACCCTAACAATAACCCTAATCACAACCCCAACCCCAATACACCCCTAACCCTAATCCCAACCCTAATCAAAACCCTAACCCCAACACACCTCTAACCCTAATCCCAACCCTAACCATAACCCTAACCACAAACCTAACCCTAATCCCAATACACCCCTAACCCTAATCCCAACCATAACTGACCAAACCGCTGCATGACCAGCTCTATCCTCACCTACTGTATCCTCACCCATCCCTTGTAGATTGTGAGCCTTCACGGGCAGGGTCCTCTCTCCTACTGTACCAGTTATGACTTGTATTGTTCAAGATTATTGTACTTGTTTTTATTATGTATACCCCTCCTCACTTGTAAAGCGCCATGGAATAAATGGCGCTATAACAATAAATAATAATAATAATAATAACTGTAACCCTAATCCCAAACCTAACCCGAATCCCAAACCTACCACTAACCCCAACCCTAATCTCAACCCTAACTCTAATCTAAACCTTAATCCCAACCCTAACCCTAATCCCAACTCTAACCCTAACTTTAGCCCCAACCCTAACTTTAACCCTAACCCTAACTTTAGCCCAACTCACTTTAGCCCACCTGTAACCCTAATTGGAAAATGGAAATAAATATTTATTATTTTTTCCTAACTATGAGGGTGATAAAGTGTAATAATTATAGGGGATAACTCAGGAGACTCTTTGCGTGGAACAAGACAACTACAGGACACAGTTTTATAAGTGGTAAAGTCTATATTATCACACAGTGATTCAAACAGGTGCAGAGAGAAACTCAAGTCCACAACACTTGGAGTAAAGATTAAATGCAGCTTAGCAATCTTTAGGAAACTTCAGAGGAAAATGCAATCAAGCAGAAAGTCTATGAAGCACAATTATTCTTGAGGATACTTGACACAAATAAATCCTTAAATCCTTGTCTTAGCCCAAACACAGATAGATATGCTATAAGGCAGTTCAAAACATATCTTAGCTCAACCAGGGAGGCCTGGTTAATAGTCTCAGGTTCTTGCAGAGCAGAAACAGCTTACACGTCCCGCAAATGCAGATGGAAGTAAACATGAGAAGCAGATGAAGGAGGATTACTGGAACTGGTGTATACAGCAGGAACTCAGAGCAGAGTAGCAGGATAACCACACAGGTTCACAGGAGCAGGTATATAGCCAGGGAGTAATCAGAGGTCAGGAGCTGGATGCAAGGCAGAATACTCTAGCACAGACTGAAGGCTGGGGTGGAGTTTTATAGCAGGAAGACACAATGCACATGAGACCAAAGACGCCATCTTGGAAAAGGGCAGTAATGCACAAAAGGTAAAAAATGTTCCTGACATTACTCCCGGCCTCAGGACGATCCTGGACCTGGTTTCTCAGGGAATCTCTGATGAAAACGAGAAATCTTCTGTTGGGCATTGATGTTTTCCACAGGTTCCCAAGAGTCTTCCTCAGGGGGATATCCCTGCCATCTTATCAGATATTGGAGCCGATTCCTGCGAATCCTGGAATCAATAATTTCCTCCACCACAAATTGTTCTTGCCCATCAATCACCACAGGCTGCGGAGGTGGCACAACACGTCCCTGGAAGGTATTAGGAGATACAGGCTTTAGTAAAGATACATGAAAAACTGGGTGTACCTTCATAGTCCTAGGCAGCTTCAGCCGGCAGGCCACAGAGCTCACAATACCGTTGATCTTGAAAGGGCCAATGAATTTCTGTCCAAGTTTTTGTGAAGGAACGTTTAACTTCAGATTCTTAGTTGCTAACCACACGGAATCTCCTACCTTGAACATGGGTGCAGGTTTACGGAATCTATCAGCCGATCTCTTATAACGTTCTTGAGCTGTGGTCAGGGATTCTTTCAGAACCTCCAGAGTTTGTCTCATCGCAGTCAGCCTTTCCTCCACTGCCGGAACCGGATAATTAATTGGAGACCTAGGTAAAATACACGGATGATAACCCAGATTGGCAAAGAAAGGTGTAAATTTAGTGGAGGCGCTCTGAGAATTATTATATGAAAATTCGGCTAATGGCAGCAATTCCAACCAATCATCCTGGAGATGGCTGACATAGCATCTTAGATATTGTTGCAGCGTCTGGTTGGTACGTTAAGTCTGACCATTTGTCTGGGGATGGTAAGCAGAAGAGAGACAGACATTAATATTGAGTGCAGAGCAAAACCCCTTCCAGAATCTTGAAGTGAACTGTACTCCACGGTCAGAGATGATCTCATCCGGGACCCCATGCAACCGAAAGACATTCTGTATAACCAAGTTCACTGTATCTTTAGCTGAGGGGAGGCCGGTGCATGGAACAAAATGAGCAGCTTTAGTCAGGCGATCAACTGCCACCATGATTGCATTCATGCCACCCGATGTAGGCAGCTCCACAATAAAATCCATTGATATAGACCCCCAAGGGTGGGACGGAACAGGTAATGGTTGTAGAAGACCCGTAGGTGCCACATGAGGAGTCTTTTAACGGGCACATACCTCGCAAGAGAGAACATAGTCTTTGGTATCCTTCAGGCAAGTTGGCCACCAGAAGAATCGGCTCAGGAACTCTTGTGTCTTCTGTACCTTCCTGTGACCAGCCAACTTGGAGTCATGTACCAACTTGAGGATCTGCAGACGGATGACCTCAGGGACGTAGACACGTCGATCTCTGAACCACATGCCACCCTTAAAGACAAGATTAATATCCACAGGTGGGTTGGCCAGAAATACATCACCGTCATAGGCCTCCCTGCACTCCTTCCACAAGTCCTGATCGTGGATAACTCCGATGAAATTGGCATTAGATAGAATGGTCTTGGACGGGGCTCCAGGTACGGAATCCGCAGCATGGATTCTGGATAAAGCATCACCTTCCCATTACAAGAACCTGGACGGTATGAGATGACAAAGTTAAATCGATTTAAAAATAAGTTCCAACGAGCCTGAGAAGGAGAAAGACATCTAGCGGTTCAAAGGAACTCTAAATTGCGATGGTCAGTTAGCACTATGATCTGTTGTGCAGCTCCTTGCAGATGATGCCTCCATTCTTTGAAAGCCGCAATAATAGCCAGCAATTCCTTGTCTCCCACGTCGTAATTCTTCTCTGCTGAGGTTAGTCTATGGGAAAAGAAAGCACAAGGATGTAGCAGACCCTTCTCTCCAGTTCTTTGGGAGAGAATAGCCCCCAAAGCATTATCAGAAGCGTCCACCTCCACAATGAATGAAAGCATTGGATCTGGGTGTATCAACAGCGGTGCTGATGTGAAACAGATCTTAAGCCGATCAAAAGCTTCTTGAGCCTGTGATGACCACTTAAAGGGCTTTTCCTTCTTTGTCAAGGAAGTAATGGGACGGACAATATCAGAAACCTTTCGAATGAAGCGTCTGTAGAAATTTGCAAAACCAATAAAACGTTGGACCTCCTTAACGTTCTTGGGTACCGGCCAGTCAAGGATAGCCTGAATCTTACCAGATTCCATGTTCAGCCCCTGGGGAGAGATGATATAACCTAAGAACTGTATCTCAGAACGATGGAACTCGCATTTCTCCGGCTTAATATACAGATGGTTCTCTTTCAGACGTCTTAAAACAGTTTTGACATGTTCTTCATGTTCCTGTAAAGAGTCAGAAAAGATTAGTATATCGTCCAAATAGATCACCACAAACTGGTCCAACCAATCTCTGAAAATGTCATTAGCAAGGTCTTGAAACGTTGCAGGGGCGTTACATATCCCGAAGGGCATCACAAGAGATTCAAAGTGTCAATACCGGCATCTGAATGCTGTCTTCCACTCATCCCCTGGATTAATATGCACCAAATTATAAGCCCCACGAAGATCCAGTTTAGAGAACACCTTAGCATGGCGGACTCTTTCCAGTAATTCGGGAATCAGAGGCAAAGGGTAACGGTTTCGTACGGTTACCTTATTGAGTTCCCGATCGTCAACACAGGGTCTCAGGGTCCCATCCTTCTTTTTTACAAAAAATATAGGTGCCCCTGCTAGTGAGGAAGAAGGGCGTATGAAGCCTTTGGCCAGATTTTCATCAATATATTCCTTTAAGGCTTGAAGCTCAGGTGCCGCCAAAGGGTATACGTTACCAAAAGGAATAGCTGCCCCAGGAAGCAGCTCAATGGGACAGTCATAATGCGTGTGTGGGGGAAGCTGATCTGCATTCTTCTTGTCACAGATGTCAGAGAACTCTTTATATGCTGGAGATAAAGAAAATACCTGTACATGTGGTTCCGTAGCCGTGGACTCAGGGACAGCTTCTGTTAACGCTGAGTTGCTCCTTGTTGGAAAGATAATCTCCTTGGTCTCCCAGTTGATAATTGGGTTCTGAGAATGCAACCAAGGAATGCCTAAAATCACAGGAAAATGAGGAGAAGAAATTAGCAAGAAAGAAAGTTGCTCCTGATGATTAGGCTCCAACAAAATTTCAAGGGGTACGGTCTCTTGATCCACAGGCCCAGAGATTAAAGGTGACCCATCCACTGTTTCCATGGTAATTGGAGAGGCTCTTTGCTGAATTTTAGTACCATGTTCCTTGGCAAATGCGATATCCATGAAATTGCCACCTGCACTAGAGTCAATCATAGCTGCACTGGAAATCCACTGTCTTGAACACAGGATCTTAATAGGGAGAGAACAGTGAGAGTTCTTTTCCTTAAGCTCCTTGGGGGGTGAAGTCATAGAAAGTGAATGGAATACAGTTTTTAAAGGCAGGCTACATTCAGAGATGTCAGATTCATCATCACAGTTGTCATACTCCCCTACTGCTGCTAGCACCTTGTTAGGCCGTCTAGGACACTTAGGACAATTGATCAAGAAGTGGTCAGACTGGCTGCAGTAGAAACATAGTCTTTCACGAAGGCGATGCTCCCGGCGCTCATTGATCTCGCGCCTCTGAACGGAATCAATTTGCATGGGCACCTCCTTCACCTCCCGAGAGGTTTTACCTGCAGGCTCTTTGGAAGGAAGGGAAAAGTTAGAAATACGGTTATATGCAGCAAATTTCTCCTGCCTACGCTCAGTAAGGCGAATGTCAATGCGCACACAATGCTGTATAAATGTCTCTAGCTCTTGTGGTGACTCAGAGTGGGCTAGTTCATCTTTTATAATACTAGACAAACCCCTTTTAAAAATAGGCAATTGTGCATAACTGTCCCAATTGGTATCTACCGCCAATCTCCTGAATTCAGTGGCATACTCAATAACAGAACGTTTAGCCTGGCGTAAAGACAACAAAGCAGATTCAGCAGTTGCATGGCGATTAGGGTCATCAAACATTAATGCCATAGCGGCCAAGAAATCATCCAAGCTATTTAACCGTGGGTCACGAGACTCAATCATCGGATTCGCCCAGACGAGCGCTTGTGAGGTCAATAGCATTATTACACACAATACTTTGGATCTATCAGTAGGAAAATGGTCAGCATGCACATCAAAATATAGCATACATTGATTCACAAAGCCACGAAATTTGTCGCGATCACCATTAAATCTGAATGGGGGCAACTTAGGTGGGCTAGCTGGTGGCGGTTGCCCAGAGGGTAAAGCCACTTGTGCAGCTATTTGCGTGCTTATGTCCTGAAAAGCCCATCCATACTGGGACTCTATGCCAGCAAGTTTGTTTTCCTGGGCTGCCATGCGGTTGCTTAAGTCCTGCAAAGTCTGTCCAACACTTGTTGATTGTGTTCAAAGCTTCCAAACTTCTTTTGCAGTCCTTCCACATCTTTCTGCAGTGATCTAATTATGGAAAACACCTGCTCTAATCTGCTTTCTGCAGTCATTGTTCCAGCAGTTTCCTTTTTTTTATGGCTAGAGTATCCTGTAATAATTATAGGGGATAACTCAGGAGACTCTTTGCGTGGAATAAGACAACTACAGGACACAGTTTTATAAGTGGTTTAGTCTATATTATCACATGGTGATTCAAACAGGTGCAGAGAGAAACTCAAATCCACAACACTTGGAGTAAAGATTAAATGCAGCTTAGCAGTCTTTAGGAAACTTCAGAGGAAAATGCAATCAAGCAGAAAGTCTATGAAGCACAATTATTCTTGAGGATACTTGACATGAATAAATCCTTGTCTTAGTCCAAACACAGATAGATGTGCTATAAGGCAGCTCAAAACCTATCTTAGCTCAACCAGGGAGGCCTGGTTAATAGTCTCAGGTTCTTGCAGAGCAGAAACAGCTTACATGTCCAGCAAATGCAGATGGAAGTAAACACGAGCAGCAGATGAAGGAGGATTACTGGAACTGGTGCATGCAGCAGGAACTCAGAGCAGAGTAGCAGGATAACCACACAGGCTCACAGGAGCAGGTATATAGCCAGGGAGTAATCAGAGGTCAGGAGCTGGATGCAAGGCAGAATACTCTAGCACAGACTGAAGGCTGGGGTGGAGTTTTATAGCAGGAAGACACAATGCACATGAGACCAAAGATGCCATCTTGGAAAAGGGCAGTATTGCACAAAAGGTAAAAAATGTTCAGAGTCCTGACATAAAGGTGGGTTTATTTACATTTTTTTTATTTTGATCACTGTGATAGGGTCTATCATGGTGACTAAAATGAACCAATAGGAAAAATCTTCCTATTGTTGCCAGGTGCCGGCCGGCAGATCTCGGTGGGCGACATTTTCTCCCGGGAGAAGAAGCCGAAGGCACGGGGACTTCAGAGGGCCATAGAGGGACAACCGAGGTAACGTGGGGGTATCGGGGACTCTATTTCTCTCTCCTCTGATGTGCAATCAGATCAGATCAGGTGGAGAGAGAAATTAAATGGCACATCAGACTTTTTTTTTTGCGGCCGCTGTTACACAGTTAGAAATGGCGATCGCAAAACAGGGGTCGGTAGAAACCAACTAAAATCATATTCTTTGGGGTCTCTGCTACCCCCTCTATTTTGACAAAATTTAATGATCTGTATTGGGAAGCAAATTATTGCTTTTTCACATGTGATGTAGTGAATCTTTATTCATCTGTCCCTCATTCTTTGGCTGTTCAGGCTGTCACTTATCATTTGGATCGTTACAGCATCTATTCTGCAGAGTTAAAGCACTTCATTCTTGCATCGCTCACATATCTGCTCAAATATAATTTTTTTATTTTTGATAAATATATATTTTTTTTACAAATTCTTGGTGTTCCTATGGGCTAGAAATTTTCCCCTTCACTTGCAATTCTGTACAATGGCTTGGTGGGAGGAACATTTTCTTTCTAATGATTCTAATCCTTTTGCTGATGATATATATTGGTTTGGCAGATATGTGGATGATCTGATCTTTATATGGCAGGGTTCTACAGCAGATCTGGAAAAATTTCGCATGTATCTTAATACCCATGATGTAAATTTATCTTTTACCATCAGTGGTGTAGGCACAAAAATTCCTTTTTTGGATGTATTGTTAACAGAAGACTGCATTTTACATAAGATACATACTTTGGCATATAGAAAAGGTAATTCTGGAAACTCTCTACTTCTTTCTTCCTCCTCTCATTCGAAACATACTATAAAGGCAATCCCTTATGGTGAGTTTAACAGAATCAAACGTTTACACTATGTTCCAAATTATTATGCAAATTACATTTTTATCAGATTTTCCTAAATGGTCGGTGCAAATGACAGTCAGTCTAATAAAAGTCATCACCCGTTAGAGTATACATCAAATTTTATTGAAGAAACCTCCCAATGATAACAGTATAATCTCCAAAATGAATAAAAACTCAAAATGCACTGTTCCAAATTATTATGCACAGTAGAATTTCTAAACATTTGATATGTTTTAAAGAACTGAAAATGCTCATTTGTGGAATTTGTAGCATTAGGAGGTCACATTCACTGAACAAAAAAGCTATTTAACGCCAAAACATCCTAACAGGCCAAGTTACATGTTAACATAGGACCCTTCTTTGATGTCACCTTCACAATTCTTGCATCCATTGAACTTGTGAGTTTTTGGAGAGTTTCTGCTTGTATTTCTTTGCATGAACTTGGAATAGCCTCCCAGAGCTGCTGTTTTGATGTGAACTGCCTCCCACCATCACAGATCTTTTGCTTGATGATACTCCAAAGGTTCTCTATAGGGTTGAGGTCAGGGTAAGATGGTGGCCACACCATGAGTTTATCTCCTTTTATGCCCTGTCAAGATCTCTGCAGGCAGAGATCATAGCAAGCCTATAGAGGGACAAGCTCTCGGAAGATGGAACTATACTGACCATGAACTAAGCCTGCCGCGCAACTAGAAATAGCCAGGTAGCATTTCCTATTTATCGCTAGATGCCCAGCTCTGGCCTAAGACCTAAATAGCTAGCAGAGGGAAATATAAGACCTGGCTCACCTCTAGAGAAATATTCCAAAGAAGACAGTAGCCCCCCACATATAATGACGGTGAGTTCAGATGAAACAACAAACGCAGCAGGAAAATAGTCTTAGCAAATTTGAGGTCCGCTTACTAGATAGCAGAAGACAGATAGTATACTTTCATGGTCAGCAGAAAAACACTAACAAAAACACCATCCAGAGATTACCTTAAACTCTGGCATTAACTCATAACGCCAGAGTAGCAATCCCTGATCAACGAGAGCTTTCCAGACACAGTAACAAAACTTCAGCTGTGAACTGGAACAAATAGGCAAAACAAAACATGGACAAAAGTCCAACTTATCTAGTAGTTGTCTAGAAGCAGGAACAAGCACTGAGAGGCATCAGATAACATTGTTGACCGGCAAGAAACCACCAGAGAAATGAGCTTAAATAGCGACACCCACTACTGATGGAACCAGGTGAAACAGGAAAGAGGATGACAAGTCCAATTCCACAAGCGGCCACCGGGGGAGCCCAGAATCCAAATTCACAACAGTACCCCCCCCTCAAGGAGGGGGCACCGAACCCTCACCAGATCCACCAGGGCGACCAGGATGAGCCCTATGGAAGGCACGAACAAGATCAGAAGCATGAACATCAGATGCATTGACCCAAGAATTATCCTCCTGGCCGTAACCCTTCCAGTTGACCAGATACTGGAGTCTCCGTCTGGAAACACGAGAGTCCAAAATTTTCTCCACAACGTACTCCAACTCACCCTCAACCAACACCGGAGCAGGAGGCTCAACTGAAGGTACAACAGGTACCTCATACCTGCGCAATAACGACCGATGAAAAACGTTATGAATGGAAAAGGACGCAGGGAGGTCCAAACGGAAAGAAACAGGATTAAGAATCTCCAATATTCTATAAGGGCCGATGAACCGAGGTTTAAACTTAGGAGAAGAGACCCTCATAGGGACAAAACGAGAAGACAACCACACCAAATCTCCAACACAAAGCCGAGAACCAACACGACGATGACGGTTGGCAAAATGCTGAGTCTTCTCCTGGGACAACTTCAAATTGTCCATAACCTGCCCCCAGATGTGATGCAATCTCTCCACCACCGCATCCACTCCAGGACAATCCGAGGATTCCACCTGACCGGAGGAAAATCGAGGGTGAAACCCCGAATTACAGAAAAACGGGGACACCAAGGTGGAAGAGCTGGCCCGATTATTGAGGGCGAACTCTGCCAATGGCAAAAAAGCAACCCAATCATCCTGGTCAGCAGAGACAAAACACCTCAGATATGTCTCCAGGGTCTGATTAGTCCGCTCGGTCTGGCCATTAGTCTGAGGGTGAAAAGCAGATGAAAAAGACAAATCTATGCCCATCCTAGCACAGAATGCCCGCCAAAATCTAGACACAAATTGGGTACCTCTGTCAGAAACAATATTCTCAGGAATACCGTGCAATCGGACAACATTCTGAAAAAACAGAGGAACCAACTCAGAAGAAGAAGGCAACTTGGGCAGAGGAACCAAATGGACCATTTTAGAGAAACGGTCACAGACCACCCAGATGACAGACATCTTCTGGGAAACAGGCAGATCCGAAATAAAATCCATCGAGATGTGTGTCCAAGGCCTCTTAGGAATAGGCAAGGGCAACAGCAGTCCGCTAGCCCGAGAACTACAAGACTTGGCCCGAGCACAAACGTCACATGACTGCACAAAGACTCGCACATCTCGTGACAGGGAAGGCCACCAGAAGGATCTTGCCACCAAATCCCTGGTACCAAAAATTCCGGGATGACCTGCCAATGCAGAAGAATGTACCTCAGAGATGACTCTGCTGGTCCAATCATCCGGAACAAACAGTCTATCAGGCGGACAACGATCCGGTCTATCCGCCTGAAACTCTTGCAAGGACCGCCGCAGATCAGGAGAAACGGCCGACAAAATTACTCCCTCCCTAAGGATACCTGTGGGTTCAGAATTACCAGGAGAGTCCGGGTCAAAACTCCTAGAAAGGGCATCTGCCTTAACATTCTTAGAACCCGGTAGGTATGACACCACAAAATTAAAGCGAGAAAAAAATAAAGACCAGCGCGCCTGTCTAGGATTCAGGCGTCTGGCAGTCTCAAGATAAATCAAATTTTTGTGGTCAGTCAATACCACCACCTGATGCCTAGCCCCCTCGAGCCAATGGCGCCACTCCTCAAACGCCCACTTCATGGCCAAAAGCTCCCGATTCCCAACATCATAATTCCGCTCTGCGGGCGAAAATTTGCGAGAAAAGAAGGCACAAGGCCTAATGACGGAGCAGTCGGAACCTTTCTGCGACAACACTGCCCCAGCTCCGATCTCCGAAGCGTCAACCTCAACCTGAAAAGGCAGATTCACATCAGGCTGACGCAACACAGGGGCAGAGGCAAAACGGCGCTTAAGCTCCTGAAAGGCCTCTACAGCATGAGGGGACCAATTAGCAACATCAGCGCCTTGTCTGGTCAAATCAGTCAGTGGCTTAACGACATCCGAAAAACCAGCAATAAATCGGCGGTAAAAGTTGGCAAAGCCCAAAAATCTCTGAAGACCCTTAAGAGAGGAGGGCTGAGTCCAGTCACAAATAGCTTGCACCTTGACGGGATCCATCTCAATGGAAGAGGGAGAAAAAATATACCCCAAAAAGGAAATTTTCTGGACCCCAAAAACGCACTTAGACCCCTTCACACATAAAGAATTAGACCGCAGAACCTGAAAAACTCTCCTGACCTGCTGGACATGAGAGTCCCAGTCATCAGAAAAAATCAGAATATCATCCAGATATATTATCATAAATTTATCCAGAAAATCGCGGAAAATATCATGCATAAAAGACTGGAAAACTGAAGGGGCATTAGAAAGACCAAAAGGCATGACCAAATACTCAAAGTGGCCCTCGGGCGTATTAAATGCGGTCTTCCACTCATCCCCCTGCCTGATCCGCACCAAATTATATGCCCCACGAAGATCAATTTTAGAGAACCACTTAGCACCCTCTATACGAGCAAACAAATCAGTAAGCAATGGCAATGGGTATTGATACTTAACAGTGATCTTATTCAGAAGCCGATAATCAATACATGGTCTCAAAGAGCCGTCTTTTTTTGAGACAAAGAAAAACCCAGCTCCCAAGGGAGAAGAAGATGGACGAATATGTCCCTTTTCCAAAGACTCCTTTATATATTCCCGCATAGCAGCATGTTCCGGCACAGACAGATTAAACAAACGACCCTTTGGATATTTACAACCCGGTATCAAATCTATGGCACAATCGCACTCACGGTGCGGAGGTAACGACCCAAGCTTGGGTTCGTCAAAGACGTCTTGATAATCAGAGAGGAACTCAGGGACTTCAGAGGGAATGGACGACGAAATAGAAACCAAAGGTAAGTCCCCATGAATACCCTTACATCCCCAGCTCAACACAGACATTGCTCTCCAGTCCAAGACTGGGTTGTGAGACTGCAACCATGGCAATCCCAGTACCAAATCGTCATGTAAATTATACAGCACCAGGAAACGAATAATCTCCTGGTGATCCGGATTGATACGCATGGTTACTTGTGTCCAGTATTGTGGTTTATTATTAGCCAATGGGGTGGAGTCAATCCCCTTCAGAGGAATAAGAGTCTCCAAAGGCTCTAAATCAAAACCACAACGATTGGCAAAGGACCAATCCATAAGACTCAGAGCGGCGCCAGAGTCCACATAGGCGTCCGTGGCAATGGATGACAAAGAGCAAATCAGGGTTACAGACAAAATAAACTTAGACTGAATGGTGCCAATGGAAACAGACTTATCAAGCTTCTTTGTACGCCTAGAGCATGCTGATATAACATGAGTAGAATCCCCACAATAGAAACACAATCCATTCTTCCGTCTAAAATTCTGTCGCTCGCTCCTGGACAGAATTCTATCACACTGCATACTTTCTGGCGTCTTTTCCATAGACACCGCCAGATGGTGCACCGGTTTGCGCTCCCGCAGACGCCTATCAATCTGAATAGCCATTGTCATGGACTCATTCAGACCTGCAGGCACAGGGAACCCCACCATAACATCCTTAACGGCATCAGAGAGACCTTCTCTGAAAGTTGCCGCCAAGGCGCACTCATTCCACTGAGTAAGCACAGACCATTTACGGAATTTTTGGCAGAAAACTTCAGCTTCGTCTTGCCCCTGAGATAGTGCCATCAAAGTTTTTTCTGCCTGAAGTTCCAAATGAGGTTCCTCATAAAGCAAGCCCAAGGCCAGAAAAAACGCATCCACATCGCGTAACGCAGGATCCCCTGCTGGCAATGAGAAGGCCCAATCTTGAGGGTCACCCCTGAGCAAGGAAATCACAATCCTAACCTGCTGAGCAGGGTCTCCAGCTGAACGAGACTTCAGGGACAAATAAAGCTTACAATTATTTCGGAAATTCTGGAAGCTAGCTCTATTCCCTGTGAAGAACTCCGGCAAAGGAATTCTCGGCTCAGATACCGGAGCATGTACCACAAAATCTTGTAAATTTTGTACTTTCGTGATGAGATTATTCAAACCCGCAGTTACACTCTGGAGATCCATTATTGTCAGGTGCACACAGAGCCATACAGAGATTAGGAGGAGAGAGAGAAAAAAGACTGCAGCAAGGCAGACTGGAGGAAAAAAAAAAAAAAAAAAAATTCCAGCAGACTTCTTATAACTCTCCTTTCTCAACCTGGGTCTTTAACACTTTATGGGCCGGTCAAACTGTCAAGATCTCTGCAGGCAGAGATCATAGCAAGCCTATAGAGGGACAAGCTCTCGGAAGATGGAACTATACTGACCATGAACTAAGCCTGCCGCGCAACTAGAAATAGCCAGGTAGCATTTCCTATTTATCGCTAGATGCCCAGCTCTGGCCTAAGACCTAAATAGCTAGCAGAGGGAAATATAAGACCTGGCTCACCTCTAGAGAAATATTCCAAAGAAGACAGTAGCCCCCCACATATAATGACGGTGAGTTCAGATGAAACAACAAACGCAGCAGGAAAATAGTCTTAGCAAATTTGAGGTCCGCTTACTAGATAGCAGAAGACAGATAGTATACTTTCATGGTCAGCAGAAAAACACTAACAAAAACACCATCCAGAGATTACCTTAAACTCTGGCATTAACTCATAACGCCAGAGTAGCAATCCCTGATCAACGAGAGCTTTCCAGACACAGTAACAAAACTTCAGCTGTGAACTGGAACAAATAGGCAAAACAAAACATGGACAAAAGTCCAACTTATCTAGTAGTTGTCTAGAAGCAGGAACAAGCACTGAGAGGCATCAGATAACATTGTTGACCGGCAAGAAACCACCAGAGAAATGAGCTTAAATAGCGACACCCACTACTGATGGAACCAGGTGAAACAGGAAAGAGGATGACAAGTCCAATTCCACAAGCGGCCACCGGGGGAGCCCAGAATCCAAATTCACAACAATGCCCATAGCAGCCAATGACTCAGAGGTATTTTTTGCAGCATGAGATGGGGCATTGTCAGCATGAAGATGATTTTGCTCCTGAAGGCACGTTTCTGCTTTTTAGACCATAGAAGAAAGTTGAAAGTCAGAAACTCTATATACTTTGCAGAGGTCATTTTCACACCTTCAGGAACCTTAAAGGGCCTTACCAGCTGTTTCCCATGATTCTGGCCCAAAACATGACTCCTCCACCTCCTCGCTGATGTTGCAGCCTTGTTGGGACATGGTGGCCATCCACCAACCATACACTACTCCATCCATCTGGACCATCCAGGGTTGCTCAACACTTATCAGTAAACAAGACTGTTTGGAAATTAGTCTTCATGTATGTGTGGGCCCAATACAACCATTTCTGCTTGTGAACACTGTTTAAGGGTGGCCAAATAGTAGGTTTATGCACCACAGCAAGCCTTTGAAGTATCCTACACCTTGAGGTTCGAGGGACTCCAGAGGCACCAGCAGCTTCCAATATCTGTTTTCTGCTTTGTAATGGCTTTTAAGCAGCTGCTCTCTTAATCCGATGAACTTGCCTGGCAGAAATCTTCCTCATTATGCCTTTATCAGCACAAACAGGATAATTTTGCTTATTACCTGTGTGCCGATATTATCTTTGTAACATCCAGGCACGCCTATTATATTTTAGTTGCTATCATCACTCATCCACTGTGTATTTTGTCTATGTGAATATTTATCTTGTGAAATAAAATTTGTTATACTTTATTATTAACCCCTATTCTGGCATGGATTTTGTACACAATGAATCTGTGAATGGCGGTATATTGCCCTGATATTATCTACTTATCCACTGCCTTGTCCTTTCTTTGTAGGTTGAATAATTATGGCCTAGGGGTTTTCTTTCCTCTGTTGACCTAAAAGGTTTCTTTTTGTAGGTTTAATAATTTACTGCACCTGATGTTTGTTGTGCAAAATGCAATATTGGTTGCACTACAAGAAGAAACACAAAGCTGAACATTTAGCCAATATTCAAAACAAAAAAGCGGCTTACTGCGGTGCCTCAAAACACTTTGTGAACATTCACCAAGGAGACGTCACACATTTTGCGTTTTATGCATTTGAAAAGATTTTTAATCCCATTTGGCGTGGAAACAAACAGAAACTATTGACTTCAAAGGAGGCATTCTGGAGTCTAAAGCTGGACACGAGATATCCGATGGGCATGAACTCAAAAAACGATCTATATTTTATTTATTGATATTTTTTTATGTTGTTTTGGTTTTTTTTTGTTCTTTGTTTTTCTTGCTGCTGTGTTTGCATACACACCTTGTGAATATGTAATTAACCCCTTCATGACCCAGCCTATTTTGACCTTAATGACCTGGGCATATTTTGCAATTCTGACCAGTGTCCCTTTATGAGGTAATAACTCAAGAACGCGTCAACGGATCCTAGCGATTCTGAGATTGTTTTTTCGTGACATATTGAGATTCATGCTAGTGGTAAATTTAAGTCGATCATTTTTGCGTTTATTTGTGAAAAAAATAGAAATTTCGCAAAAATTGTGAAAATTTAGCAATTTTAAAATTTTGAATTTTTATTCTGTTAAACCAGAGAGATATGTGACACAAAATAGTTAATAAATTACATTTCCCACATGTCTACTTTACATCAGCATAATTTTGGAAACAAAATTTTTTTTTGCTAGGAAGTTATAAGGGTTAAAATTTGACCAGCGATTTCTCATTTTTACAACAAAATTTACAAAACCATTTTTTTCAGGGACCACCTCACATTTGAAGTCACTTTGAAGGGTCTATATGGCTGAAAATACCCAAAAGTGACACCATTCTAAAAACTGCACCCCTCAAGGTGCTCAAAACCATATTCAAGAAGTTTATTAACCCTTCAGGTGCTTCACAGCAGCAGAAGCAACATGGAAGGAAAAAATGAACATTTAACTTTTTAGTCACAAAAATGAACTTTTAGCAACAATTTTTTTTTCCCAAGGGTAAAAGGATAAACTGGACCCCAAAAGTTGTTGTACAATTTATCCTGAGTACGCTGATACCCCATATGTGGGGGGGAATCACTGTTTGGGCGCACGACAGGGCTCGGAAGGGAAGGAGCGCCATTTGACTTTTTGAATGAAAAATTGGCTCCAATCTTTAGCGGACACCATGTCGCATTTGGAGAGCCCCTTGTGTGCCTAAATATTGGAGCTCCCCCACAAGTGACCCCATTTTGGAAACTAGACCCCCCAGGAACTTATCTAGATAAATAGTGAACACTTTAAACCCCCAGGTGCTTCACAAATTGATCCGTAAAAATGAAAAAGTACTTTTTTTCACAAAAAAATTCTTTTAGCCTCAATTTTTTTGTTTTCACATAGGCAACAGGATAAAATGCATCCTAAAATTTGTTGGGCAATTTCTTCTGAGTACACCGATACCTCATATGTGGGGGTAAACCACTGTTTGGGCACACGGCAAGGCTCGTAAGGGAAGGAGCGCCATTTGACATTTTGAATGAAAAATTAGCTCCAATCATTAGCGGACACCATGTCGTATTTGGAGAGCCCCTGTGTGCCTAAACATTGGAGCTCCCCCACAAGTGACCCCATTTTGGAAACTAGACCCCCCCAAGGAACTTATCTAGATGCATAGTGAGCACTTTCAACCCCCAGGTGCTTCACAAATTGATCCGTAAAAATGAAAAAACACTTTTTTTCCACAAAAAAATTTCTTTAGCCTCAATTTTTTAATTTTATCATGAGCTACAGGATAAAATGGATCTTAAAATGCATTGGGCAATTTCTCCTGAGTACACCGATACCTCACATGTGGGGGTAAACCACTGTTTGGGCTCGGAAGGGAAGGAGCGCCATTTGACTTTATGAATGAAAAATTAGCTCCAATCATTAGCAGTCACCATGTCGCATTTGGAGAGCCCCTGCGTGCCTAAACATTTGAACTCCCCCACAAGTGACATCATTTTGGAAACTAGACCCACCAAGGAACTCATCTAGATGTGAGAAGAGCACTTTGAACCCCCAAGTGCTTCACAGAAGTTTATAACGCAGAGCCATGAAAATAAAAAATCATTTTTCTTTCCTCAAAAATTATTTTTTAGCCCACAATTTTTTATTTTTACAAGGGTAACAGGAGAAATTGGACCCCAATAGTTGTTGTTCAGTTTGTCCTGAGTACGCTGATACCCCATATGTGGGGGTAAACCACTGTTTGGGTGCATGGCAGAGCTCGGAAGGGAAGTAGTGATGTTTTGGAATGCAAACTTTGATGGAATGGTCTGCGGGTGTCATGTTACGTTTTCAGAGCCCCTGATGTGCCTAAACAGTAGAAACCCCCCACAATTGACCCCATTTTGGAAACTAGAGCCCCAGGTCCTTATCTAGATGTGTGGTAAGCACTTTGAACCCCCAAGTGCTCCACAGAAGCTTATAACGCATAGCCATGAAAATAAAAAATCATTTTTCTTTCCTCAAAAATTATTTATTAGCCTGCAATTTTTTATTTTTACAAGGGTAACAGGAGAAATTGGACCCCCAAAATTGTTGTACAATTTTTCCTGAGTACGCTTATGCCCCATATGTTTGGGTAAACCACTGTTTGGGCAGACGTTGGGGCTCGGAAGGAAGGGAGCACATTTGACTTTTTGAATGCAAGATTGGCTGGAATCAATGGTGGCGCCATGTCGTGATTGGAGACCCCCTGATGTGCCTAAACAGTAGAAACTCCTCAATTCTAACTCCAACACTAACTCCAACACACCCATAACCCTAATCCCAACTCTAACCATAACTGTAATCACAACCCTAACCCCAACACACCCCTAACCACACCCCTAACCCCAACACACCCCTAACCCTAATCCCAACCCTAACCCGTATCCTAACCCTAACACACAACCAACCCTAATCCCAACCCTAACCACAAGCCTAACCCTAACCTCAACACACTCCTAACTCTAATCTTAACCCTAATCCTAATTCCAACCCTAACTCTAGTTCCAGCCCTTACCCTAAGGCTATGTGCCCACGTTGCGGATTCGTGTGTGGATTTTTCTGCACCGTTTTTTTACTGCACTGCGTTTTACTTGCGGATATTACCGCGGATTTCAAGTGGTTTTTGTGCGGATTTCACCTGCAGATTCCTATTGAGGAACAGCTGTAAAACGCTGTGGAATCCGCATAAAGAATTGACATGCTGCGGAAAATACAACACAGCATTTCGCACGGTATATTCCGCACCATGCCACGAATCCGCAGTGGCCAATCCACTGCGGATCCACAGCCAAATCCGCACCATGTGCACATAGCCTAATTTTAACCCTAATTGCAACCCTAACCCTAATTCTAACCCTAATTGCAACCCTAGCCCTAACCCTAACTCTAACCCTAGCCCTAACCCTAGCCCTAACCCTAGCCCTAACCCTAACCCTAGCCCTAACCCTAACCCTAGTTCTAACCCTAACCCTAGTGGAAATATAAAAATAAATATATTTTATTTATTTCATTATTTTCCCTACCTATGGGGGTGATAAGGGGGGGCTTTATTTACTATTTTTTTTATTTTGATCACTGTGATATAACCTATCACAGTGATCAAAATGTACCTGGAATGAATCTGCTGGCCGGCAGATTCGGCGGGTGCACTGCGCATGCGCCCTCCATTTTGGAAGATGGCAGCGCCCATATTAGATGCTGGACAGACACCGGGAGGGACCCTGGGACTCCAGAGGTATGGGGGGTGGGATCGGACAGCGGGGGGTGCCAGACAGGATGGAGGGCAGAGGAGGGCAGCAGAGCACAGAAAGGAGGGGAGGAAAGTCTGACAGCGGCGGCAGATCGCCGCTGTCAGTCGGTGGAGGGGGCAGATCGCGGTTTCCAGCCATGGCCGATGATATTACAGCATCGGCCATGGCTGGATTGTAATATTTCACCAAGTTTCATAGATGAAATATTACAAATTGCTCTAATTGGCTGTTTCACTTTCAACAGCCAATCAGAGCGATCGTAGCCACTTGGGGGCAAAGCCACCCCCCTGGGCTGAAGTACCACTCCCCCTGTCCCTGCAGATCGGGTGAAATTGGAGTTAACCCTTTCACCCGATCTGCAGGGACGCGATCCCTCCATGACGCCACATAGGCGTCACAGGTCGGATTGGCACAGACTTTCATGACGCCTACATGGCGTCACAGGTCGGGAAGGGGTTAATCATTTGTCATCTGTGATTGGTTATTCATTGATATTTATTCTGGCTGTAATTTTTAATTGTATATCCTATGACTAAGGGTGCTGTATGCACTTGAAACGCGTAAGGCTTTTCATGTTTTTAATATGGCTTGCTATGACTGAATAAAGATTTTTTTATCTTTTCATCAGTGGTGTGCCGCTATCCTCTCAATTTTTCCTGTTTGGCTGTGCTCACTAGCCTTTCGATTATCCACCTGCCTTCTGATTTGGCTCTACCCATTTGGTGTTGCATGTGGATCCCGTTGAAGCTCTCAGACCTTCTTCTCCTGTCACCAAAAAGGTCTATCTTCATCTCATCAGACCAGAGAATCTTATCTCTCATAGTATGGGAGTCCTTCATGTGTTTTTTAGAAAACTTTATGTGGGCTTTCATATACCTTGCACTGAGGAGAGGCTTTTGTCAGGCCACTCTGCCATAAAGGCCCGACTCGTGGAGGGCTGCAGTTGACTTTGTGGAACTTTCTCCCATCTCCGTACTGCATCTCTGGAGCTCAGCCACACTGATCTTGGGATTCTTCTTTACCTCTCTCACCAAGGCTCTTCTCCCACTATTGCTCAGTTTGGCTGGACAGCCAGATCTAAGAAGACTTCTGGTGGTCCCAAACTTCTTCCAATTAGGATTATGGAGGCCACTGTGCTCTTAGGAACCTTGAATACCGCAGAAATTCTGTTGTAACCTTGGCCAGATCTGTGCCTTGCCATAATTCTGTCTCTGAGTTTGTTGGTCAGTTCCTTTGACCTCATGATTCTTACTTGGTCTGACATGCACTGTGAGCTGTGATGTCTTATATAGAGAGGCGTGTGCCTTTCCAAATCAAGTCTAATTAAACACAGGTGGCCTATAGTGAAGGAGTAGAACCATCTCAAGGAGGACCACAAGGAAGTAGACAACATGTGACTTAAATATGAGTGTCTGAGCAAAGGGTCTCAATACTTATGACCATGTGATATTTCAGTTTTTGTTTTTTATTAAATTAGGAAAAATTTCTACATTTTTGTTTTATTTTCAGTCAAGATGGGGTGCACAGTGTACATTAATGTAAAAAAAAAATTTTTTTGAATTTACCAAATGGCTGCAATGAAACAAAGAGTGAAAAATTTAAAAGGGTCTGAATACTTTCCGTACCCACTGTATCCATGGTTCATTGATGGTCAATGGAGCAGATCTGTATTCTTCCAACCTGAGGTACCCTAGGTTGTTTCCTGTAGAATGATAGATCCGTGTCCCTTGTGATGGGGCCATGATATATTGGCAGCAATCCTCAGTCTCGCTCTGTCTCTCAGAGGCATATCACCCCTTTTTATGTTTTACCAGTGTCCTTCAGTCCAGCATCACAGATAAGGGGAAGAATGATGACGACCAAATCACCTTGTTTGATTATGTAATCTATTTGCATAGAGTTTCTTCCTCTGTTTTAAAAATCAACAAACTATCTGAGTTACCCAATGCATAATTAGTATATCACTAGTCATCAAGGATAGGAGCACACTATGTTATATTACATATCAGCTTACAAGTCGATATTACAGGCTTAGGCTGGTTTCACACTAGCGTTGGTATGGGGCCGTCGCGCTGCGTCGGCCCGACGTACCGACGCATACTGTGAAAGAAATGCCCGACGTGGGCAGCGGAAGCAGTCTTACGACGCTTCCGCTGACCCATTGCAAGGTCTGGGGAGGAGGGGGTGGAGTTTCGGCCGCGCATGCGCGGTCGAAAATGGCGGTCTCGACGCACAAAAAAAAGTTGCATGTAACTTTTTTTGTGGCGGCGGTGCGCCAAAACACAACGCAACCGTCGCGCGACGGTTGTGATGTGTGGCAATACATCGCAATGCGTCGGTAATGTTAGTCTATGGGGAAAAAATGCATCCTGCAGACAACTTTGCAGGATGCGTTTTTTCTCCTAAACGACGCATTGCGACGTGCAGCCAAAAATGCTAGTGTGAAAGTAGCCTTACACAATCAAAAGGCTGTTTTCTTGAACATCCAGAAAGAAATGCTTAAATTTAAAAGCCAACATGCAGATAACAGTCTATTCTTCTTAGATTGCTAAAAAGAGACATCTAGTTAACTAAGATACAATGCTTTGTCTCCACACTCCTGCCTTCCTAGTCGCTGTAAACACAGCAGAAAACTGCAGCAGTTGGCATCTGTGTTTCATCATCAGCATCATCAGAGACGTGCTGTGGTGGTCTGCTAACCATTTGCACTACCACTCCCATGTACTCATACTCCAACAGAACAAGTGATTGGGCATCAGAGCACTCAATCGCTTCGAATTGCAGGGAATGTCCAGGTAGATGGCCAATGGAACCACAGGCAGTAGAGTCTTCAAAAACAGATGTGACTGCTGCATGACTTGGGGCTCAGACTGCTTGCCTGATTTGCAAGGGGGTGAGGTAGAAGACAGATTACCATGACCCGCACATGCCAAACTGTGCTTTCAGCAGCGGACCAGGTGGAAGACAAAGCCAAGGAAATTAAGGCACTCTCAGCTAACTAATCTAAAACCATCTCTACTTGATATGGCCTCACCATACATCCAACGGTACTCGGTTCTACGAAATTACACAGAACATCCTGTCACCTGCATGTACCAGAGGAAGGGGTCTCATTTGGGCAAGTAGCAGGCACAGATCGACCACGCCCTCTGTCTCCCTGCACCAGTTACATCATCACCACCAGCATCACTGTCATGTCCCCTATTTGATGCTCTCCTCATTGTTTTCAAACCAAAAAATTACAGTATTAAACGCCTGTATACAGAGAGAGAGTAACCAGCACATTATTACGCTGCCTGTTTTCAGAGTACCCCACAAAAAATCAATAAAAAAACTCACAAAAACAGTGTTGGCTACCTCCTCCACCTACACCTCCACTTCCACCTCTTTCTCAACCTCCTGCTCTACTCTGACCTTCGACTCCTGGTTCAAGATTATAATTTTTTCTTTTTGTTTATTCTATGTTATTTTAAGTCATTTTTCTATCCACATTTGTTTGCAGGGCAACTGTCCTCTTACCTCCATTTGGCTTCATTTTGCAGACCCCTAGCCTTTACTTTACAGTTATATTTAAGCACCAAAGTTTGGGTCCCCATTGGCTTCTATTGGGTTCTGGGTCAGGTTCAAGTTCGGACCCAAAATGCACTTTCAACTGCAGCTTCATCGAACCTGAACATCCACTTTTCATCTCATCCCTAGCCAGGAACGATGCTGAAAACCATGCATTAATAAGCAATTTTTTGTGCAGCTTGTGTGTGCCTTCCAAGGTCCATCCATAATTATACTATTTGTATAAATGAGTTGCCCATTTTAAAGCATAGTCCTCAAATGATTCCTGTAAAGTAAAATAACAAAGACACGAGCTACTGATCTCAGTAATTAGCTGCAGTGGTGATGCACGCTATTCATGTGGGGGAAGGGAGGGAAGGTACGAGCTGTCTTAGACATTTTACATTACAGGAATCATTTGAACATTTTCCAGTGGAAAATTGAGAATAGAAGAGGTTTAACCATGCAAGAAAATGCAGTATTTATATCTAAGAGGATCTATAGTGCTTTCTAGGACAAGGCAGACCAGCTAACTAGAATATCTCTTTATCTAGAGCCAGCTTAAAGGGGTCACCTTGTCTTAAACTACATATCACTCTATGTGACTGCAGACTTGTACATCCTGCATCTCGAGAAATGTGCGTGTGAGGATTCTCCAGTGCCGGTGTCGGGAGAGGAGAGGGTGTAACTGCAAGTATGCGATTTGCATGCATGCGGTCATGTGCCAAATAGACTGTATCCAGTCTTGCTTGATGGAAATGATACAGTTTAGTTAGAATGTGGCCTGAAGTATGCACATTGCGTACTCAGGCATCGACACTGGATCTTCTGGCTGGACTCCTTGAGTCAGGGAGGACTCATTGAACAGTTAAGCTTCTCTAGTTTTATCTGAATTCACGTTAATATATTATGGCACTGGAAACTAGCCTCTCTATACATGAATGATGGAGTGATTGTAATCTCCGGATGGGGACCTGCCCAATTCGGTGGGTCTCATGTCAGGACTTTTTCTTTATTTTCTTAGCTTGGGGATTCTATTTATTGACCCTTGTCATATATGTGTAACTGTTTTATATTATATCTAAATTGCTCCTCCCATTCAATTTTTGCTGCCTAAATATTTGGGGTTGGATTTTAATATTGGATTCTAAGGGTACCCCCTTCTTCACCCTTCCATTTGCTCTGGGGACATTCCTTATTCTGGCGCCTCCACCCCATTTTTTCTATAGAGTCTGTATGTGCTCCATCACTAGTGCGCACGCAAGTGTGGCTGCATAATTTCTAGTATAGGTGGAGCGTACCACTGATGCACTTCCGTTTTCAGTGGTGGGCATCGTGGAGGTTCTGTTTTAGATGGAGCACTTTTGTGATCCACTCTTGTAGTTCCCGCTTTACATGAAGCGCAGCTGCGCTCCAGTGACGCACTTCCAGAGGTGTTGAGCACAATTTGACAAACTATTTAAGCGGCCATTTTGAAATGGAGGGTATACATTGAGATCCATATGGAGAGAGATTGATGTCTCCCATCGGTCCCCTGTGGAACCCTTAAGAACACAGGGATAAACGCATTGGGACAACGCTATACAATTAGTGTCAAATTTCTCTTATGCTTTGACTGGGGAGCACATGTATGACAGCCTAAACATTCTCTATGATGGTCTACTACTCTAGCTGGAGTAAATCATGACAACCTGTTTTTACAAGTGTCAAACTTTTTTTATGTTCCGATTGGGGAGCACATCTTTGATAGCCTATGTATTTACTATGGATATACGTATATCATTCTGGCTGGATATGATTTTTTGTATGGATAAATAATCTGTGTTGGCTATAAGTTTTGGTGTTTGTATTGATATATTTACACATGGATATCGTATCCTTGATTGGGGCTTGACTTTGATCACAGAGTACGGTTATCCTTACCCATTTCTGTATGATTGTTTGATCCACTAATTATCATCTTTTTGTGGTAGAAGGGAACATTGTTTTTTCATTCAGTGTCTACTGTTATTTTTTTGCACATATTGTTGTGCATCTTTTTACTATGTGTGAAATATTGCATTTTGTCTGTTAGATATCTCGTTTTAGGGCTTTAATAGGGATCTAGGGCTGCTGACGTTGAGCGGGGGCACCATTCCGTTTCACAGTAAAGTGCAAACCTCCGCAGTCAGGCAGGGAGATGCAACAGTGCTTACTAGGGTGAATATAGGTCCCACACTTGTTGTTCATTGCATATTGCCTTGATTTATCTATTGCAGGCTGTTAGCTATCCAGATACCTTTATCTGTATCCAAGCAGTGTTTTCAAATGTTTACTGAATAACCCAACCAGTTTATGTTTTGCACTATTTTATTCACAAACTGTATTTTTGTATAGCATGTAGGAACAGTAGTCATTTTACCTGAGATATTTTTCCTTACTATAAGGAAAGGGTGTTGTTTATTTGATATAACTATTTTCTACCTACTAAATATTTCCATATCCATATGTCATTTGCCGTGTTATTTTGATATCTGTGGGGGTCTTTAGTTGAGTCCTTTTTAAGCTTAATAATACAAGTTAATTTTTAAGGGTCTTTTTTCTCTGGTTTTCCATATATGAGATTGTTTTCTACTCTACAAGGTTTTGTCACACCAAATTTACCCTGATATACATGTGAGTCGCCCGTCAGGGCTGTGGGGTACTCGGTACCGGGTCCGGTCGCAATTAAAAGTGTGGTCACGGTGGCAGCGACCCGGTCCGTGGCCCTGGGCGCCCAACTAAAAGGTATGGTCTTTAAAGTGGTTGTGGAAATAAGGAAAGTTTGTGACGCCACCTGTGGTTCTCGGTCAGAGGTGACCGACGCTACTTAAAGGGGTCCTCTGGGGGCGATGGTGCTGCAGCAAAGATGGTGTCGCTTCCCACAGGTGAAGTAGTGCCCCCAGGGCTCCCGGTGTATTTGGCAGGGATGGAGAATGCCGCAAATAATTGGAGGACACAGGGTTGCAGTCTTTACCTGGTTTACTGAGAGGGTATTCAGCCTCAGTCCAGGGTACCAGTAACTGGTGTAAGCTGGAGTCAAGGCAGCCTGAAGACAGGTGGAAATCCCCTTGACAGGTCAGTTTGGGAGCCTCCCACTATGCGCTGGTCTGTGGTCCCTTGCAGCCTGCAGCTCTCTAACAAGGCCCTCTTTCTTCCCTGACCAGGGACAGTACCTGCACAGTAGGCAACTTGAGCCGTCTCTTTTGGGTCTTTGTTCACAGTGACTCTAGACTCCGATTGCTGCTGTACCTCAGGTATTATGTGGGCAATTCTTTTTTAGTTTCCTGCCCTCCGGTTCTGCCATGGGGCTTGCAGTCCCCCTCAGCCTCGGGCTCTCGGTACCCGGTTTCTGCGCTCAGCTTTAGAGAGGCCCAGTAGCAGGCCTCCTCTAGCTCCTAAGTCCTTCTGTGCTCCTTCACTGTCTGCTACCAACTGTCAACTGTCTGCTTGTCTGCCTAGCAACTGCCTAGCAACTGATTCATCCTCCCGACCAGAGAGAGCAGCTCCCCTGAAGTTGGGTGTAGAGCTCCCCCTTCTGGCCTGGAGTCAGAATGGTGTTGTATGTGCTGATTACATGTCAAAAAGGAATTCTCCATTGCTTCCAAGCGTGACATCACTCTCCTCGTGAGGAAAGCAATGCCACTGTGACAACCAGGACACTGGGGTGTCACACAAGCTGTACACTAACTACTTTACATAGCACCAAAGTAATAAATCAAGTAATGTCCGTATATAACAACAGTTCAGACAGTAAGACAATAAAGAACACCAGAAAATAGCAGGCTGAAAGAAGAGACCCATGTATAAAAGCATGAAAAATTTATTAGAAATGTATAAAAATAGAAGATAGTAAAAAACACAAGACAATTCTACAGAAAATACCCCGCAGGGAGAACCCCAGCAGTATCCAGCAAAATTAGATGATGGATAAAAATATCCTAAACCAGAGCCTTGTTAACAGGGTAAGTATCTTAAATACAAAAAAGTGATTGATACAATAGACTGAATCAATGCCAGCGGCAGCCTCTAACAGATCTGCACCTATAGACACACAGAGGGGCTAAAGTAAGCCCCACCTAAGGCATGCGTATAAAGACAATTAGAAAATAGTTAAATTACAATACTTTAGACAATAGGATCGCAGTGAAAATGTGAGTGGGGCCGCTGGCACCCCTGCACCTTATTCTCTTCTGAAGTTTTTTACCACTGTTACTTTATTTCCCTTGGCCGCTTTACTCTTCTAAACTAGATACCCAAATTAGAATACTTTATAACACCAGCTTGAAAAATGATTTTAAAATCCAAAATGTTGGTCTGCTGAAATGTATGTTCAGTAAATACACTCAGTACTTGGTCGGGGCTCCTTTTGTATCAATTACTTCATCAATGCGGCGTGGCATGGAGGTGATCAGCCTGTGGCATTGCTGAGGTGCTATGGAAGCCCAGGTTGCTTTAATAGCAGCCTTCAGCTCTGCATTGTTGAGCCTTGTGTCTCATCTTCCTCTTGACAATACCCCATAGATTCTTTATGGGGTTAAGAGCAGGCAAGTTTGCTGGCCAATCAAGCACAGTGATAGTGTTGTTTTTAAACCAGGTATTGGTACTTTTGTCAGTGTGGACAGGTGCCAAGTCCTGCTGGAGAATAAAATTTCCATCTCCAAAAAGCTTGTCAGCAGAGGGAAGCATGAAGTGCTTTGGTCTTGATAAAACACAGGGGACCTACACCAGCAGATGACATGTCTCCCCAAACCATCACTGATTGTGGAAATTCCACACTAGACCTCAAGCAGCTTGGATTGTGGCCTCTCCACTCTTCCTCCAGACTCTGGGACCTTGATTTCCAAATGAAAGGCAAAATTTACTTTCCTTGTGGAGTGTGTCAATGACTGCCTTCTGGACATCTGTCAAGTCAGCAGTCTTTTTGTATTGAAGAACTGAAATAAATTAACTTCTTGATGATATTCTAATTTTGTGAGAAGCCCCCGTATTTTGCTGGAAACCGCTGGGGTTTCCCCTACAGGGTATTTTGTGTATAACTGTGCTGTGTTTTTTAATATTTTCTATTTTTATGGATTGCTAATAACATTTTCATGCTTTTATATATGGGTCTCTTCTTCTGGCCTGCTATTTTCTTGGGTCCGGTTCTTTGTTGTCTTATTGTATCAAAGTATCATATCTTCAGTGCTGTTCCATGGAAAGATAATAAAATATTTACAAAAATGTGAGGGATGTACTGACTTTTTCATATACTGTATATATGCTGTACCGGGATGGAGTGCTAGAACAGTTCCAAGGGTTTTTTTCACTGAACAGAGGATTACAGTAATATTATCGATGGCTGTTGCTAACACTCCAATCCTCCACCCCCTCCAGACCTCACCTCCATCACCATATATAATTATACAAGAAAAGAGATCTGCAAATAGTAAGGTAACCAGTTCTTGAATATTCATAATCAAAGCATATTTCTAGATTTCCAGTGACTTTATAGCAAATGATTACAGATGTGATACTAGCTGGTCAAGAGCAGCAGTGGGACCACTGGGGTATCAAAGGGGCTGTTATTATGGCAGTAACAAAGTAAAATGTAAGTCTATATTCTGCAATATCCTGTAATCAAAAGCAAAAGAGGCAGACACAGGGGGCAACAATATCTATATCAAGTTTAAAGTATGTGTGCCCAGTGTATCACATGGAGTAATTGAGGTTAAATACATGAAAGAATGTAAACCAAAAAGAAAAATTGTAAGCAATGAACCTTAAGGATATAAAAAGTGACATGTTCTTAAATATGCAAAAAACAAGCATTTAAATATAATATTTAAAAAGTGGGAAAGCCAGCAATTGGCGCAACACTCAAATTACATAACAGTAGTAATCCTAACATACATCCCCATCAAAAAAGCAAACATGTGTCTATTCTTTATTTTATATGTATATACATAGTTCAAAAGGCCCATGGCAGTCATAGTGAAACAATCAGTCACATTGAGAATTGTTTCTATATTTAGTAAATATTAGTAGTCATTAAATAAATAATTTGTTATAAGATGGCTGCTGTGAAATGCAAATCATGCAACACAAGTGTAGAAATAACAAAAGTAAAAAACGGTGGGGGAAGAAATAACATACCGTAATTAAGTTACCTCTTTTGGAGTGTGGTGCCAGGTCCCGACGTACGTTTCAGCGTTCAAATCCTTTTTCTGGGGATTTTTAGCGCTGTTTTGTGGTGCAATTATGGTCTACAAGATTTTTAAAGTAAAACATGTTTCACCTTTAAATGCCTTGTAAACGTACATAGTCTGTGTTGTTTACAGATATATAGTCTATGGTTTCTATTCATATGTGTCTAAGATGTGCAAAAAAACCAAAAACATGAAAAATCAATGAGGAAACACTGATGCTATCAACTGACACCCAGACCAAACACTGATGAAATTTGGATCTAAAACACAGATGAACAAGAATCCTTGTTTGTACAGACGATGAAAATAGCTCATCTGAATGAGGCATGAGACTGGACTAACCGATGCAGTTTTTTATGAGATTTCCGATGCAGCTTATAATATGGGTTGGTATCTACTCCTGGCCCTGACTAAAAAATCTGCACCATAAGCTGCCACAAAACTCTATATGTAATTCTCGACTTATTAGGGCTTTCAAACAAGTAGCAAAATCACACATGGTGAGATTGTAATAAACAGCAATGTCACAAGGTATAAAACCTCATAATGATAGACTGTGATCCATAAAGTATTATGGGAGGAAAGAAAAAGGCTTTTATCTTTCATAGTACCATAATTGCCAGAATCATACAGAACTTAAGATGTAAGAAAGAAAAAGTGGTCTGAATGTTACCTCCTTACAGAACAAATCAAACCAAACAATTCACATTCTTTAAAATGAACAATTTTAATTAAATAGCTGACGGGAAAACAATAAAGCCCTTCTACTTCTTCTTGCTTGGAAAAAAAACATAGATTATTCCTGTCAATCTGTTTTCCGAACAGCAGCACAATAATGAGTACTCCTGCACACGTGAACTGCTACGACAGATAGTATCATTAATAATTAATCAATCCACTAATTAACTTTCCTCAACTTTATAAAGCTATGGAAACTCCCCTCACCATATGTATTCTTATAGAGAACTAGGGAAATATTAGATGGGAAGGAAAGAGCATGCTGCTGTTAGAAGAAAAAAGGATTATTAGAAATCAATGCTTCATATATGTCCAAGCAACAGCAAAATTGTAGGGACTTGGCAAGATTTAAACCCATCAGGATTGGCAGGGAATCCAAAGACCACCACTGATACTGTAGAGTTCAACCTGTAATGGTTGATAAAGGTGAAAGGCAAGTTCCAGAAGCTGTACTACAAAACTGATTTAGCCAAAATCACACCGTTCTCTGCCCTGGAGGTAGATATGACACAGGTTGAATGGGCTCTGACAAAAACAGGTACATTAAGATGAGAGTATACACTAGCTTAAAGCGAACCTGTCAGCAGTTTTGGCCTGTATAAGATACGGCCACCGCCTTTCAGGGCTTATCTACAGCATTCTATAATGCTGTAGATAATCCCCCGGTCCGACCTAAAAGATAAGAAAAATAAGTTTTATTATACTCACCCGGGGGCGGTCGGGTCCAATGGGTGTCGCAGGTTTGGGTCCGGCGCCTCCCTGCTTCTTATGATTGCCGCCCTTCTGTTGCGTCATTGCTCCCCGGCGCTTCCTGCGCTAGCGTACTTATCTGTTGAGGGCAGAGCAAAGTACTGCAGGGAAAGGTCAGAGGCCCAGCGTGTGCGCACTGCAGTACTTTGCTCTGCCCTCAAGAGGACAGATAAGTATGCCTGCGCAGTAGCACGATGCCAGGGAGCAATGAAGCAACAGAAGGGTGGCGATCATAAGAAGATGGGAGGCACCGGATCGGGACCTGCAACACCCAGCAGACCAGACCGCACCGGACCACCCCCCCCCTTCCCGAGTGAGTATAATAAAACTTATTTTTCTTATCTTCCAGGTCGGACCGGGGGCTTATCTACAGCATTATTGTGTAGGAAGATGGACTGGGTCAGTGATGCTTTCAACCTGGACAGATCTTTGCACATCACTATAGGGGGCGTGTCAGGTATAAAAGGGGCGGTGCGCAGGAAAGCAGGACACTTGGCGGGAAGACAGAGCGCGCAGCAGGAGAAGGTTGACTCCCTCTCTGTGGGGCTACGCAATCACGCAGGCCCATGCTGCAGTACCTCAGACCTCGTGCACACTGACCATGAGGGACTTGAGGTGGTGTGTCCATCCATTCTGACTACCGGGATCTGACCTGCACCGCTCTACTACCGGTTGTGAGTATGCGGCCCAGAACTGACCAGGCGGTTTGTCGAGAGCCTGGTAACTACATCCCCGAAACCAGCGTTGTTCAGAGACATCTTCCAGTGGTGGCAGACACTGTGACACTTAGTGGACTTCACCCTGGTAACCTGCTACCTCATCGGAGAGAGCCAGGATACGCCATTTCCATTGGGAAACAGTGCTTTACCTTCCTCCAGGAACAGGCCAGAAACTTCACATATCAGCCAAGGCGCCACCGTGGGATTTAAAGCTTCCACCGCCCAGAAACCATCAGACTGATAAGTTTACCAGTTTCCTAACCTGATACCAAACTCAAGTTTATTTCCCCTTAACCCTTTCTACCCCCTGTGTGGAGTAATCCTTGTAATAAACCCGTTAACTCTTGTTCTGCCTCCTGCTCGTCACGGCATCCCGCATTCCTGCTATCTCACAATAGAATGCTGTAGATAAGCCCTGAAAGGCAGTGGCTGTATCTTATATCGGACAAAACTGCTGACTGGTTCCCTTTTAACTGCTTCTTTGATTTACATATAGAAAGTAGGTTTTGAGATCTTTAGGCTTATGCTTGGAAAAAGAATCAGGAAATTCTCCAAATTTCTCACGTTTGGGAACTTTTGGGGTAAAAGTAGGCAAATACCTCAACAATAACATATCAGGCCATAAGACATTTGTCTAGACCTTTTTGAAAAACATTCTAGCATTTCCACTAGGGTAAAGTTTAGTTTTTTAACCCCTTTGTGACCAAAACGACTTATAACTGACCTGCCCCATAAGAGAGTAGCCACCTACGGGTAACAATCCAGCAGATGTCGGCTGTCCACTATAGCTGACAACTTGCTGCATCAACCACAATCATTGTTGACTGTTTAACTCCTTAGGTTACGGCTACTTTCACACTAGCGTCGTTTGTAACGCGTCGCAATGCGTCGTTTATGAGAAAAAACGCATCCTGCAAAGTTGTCTGCAGGATGCGTTTTTTACCCATAGACTTTCATTAGCAACGCATTGCGACGTATGGCCACAAGTCGCAACCGTTGTGTGACGGTTGCGTCGTGTTTTGGCGGACCGTCGGCACAAAAAAAGTTACATGTAACTTTTTTTTGCGTCGTGTCCGCCATTTTCGACCGCGCATGCGCGGCCGAAACTTCGCCCCCTCCTCCCCGGACATTACAATGGGGCAGCGGAAGCGTCGTAAGACTGCTTCTGCTGTCCACGTCAGGCATTACTTTCACAACGTGCGTCGGTACGTCAGGCCGCCGCATAGCGACGGCCCCGTGCCGATGCTAGTGTGAAAGAAGCCTACTTTCACACTTGCGTTTTTCAGCTTCCATCACAATCCGTCATTTTTTGAGAATGCAGGATCCTGCAAAAAAATTTGCTGGATCCTGCATTTTCCCATAGACTTGTATTAGCGACGGATGGCCATCTGTCGCGTCCGTCGTGCACTGGATGCCTCGTGTTTTGGCAGACCGTCGGCATGAAAAAATGTTCAAGGAAACTTTTTTTGTACGTCGGTCCGCCATTTCCTAACACACATGCGTGGCCGGAACTCTGCCCCCTCCTCCCCGGGACTTTACATTGGGCAGCGGATGCGTTGAAAAACTGCATCCGCTGCCCACGTTGTGCAAAATTTTCACAACGTGCGTCAGTACATCGCGCCGACGCTTAGCGACGGACCCGTACCGATGCAAGTGTGAAAGTAGCCTTAGACACTGCTGTCAATAATGACTACGGCATTTGGTTAACAGAGTGTTAGGGCTTCCTCTATTTCAGTTTTTGAATTTCCGTTTTTTTGCTCCTCTTCTTCCCAAAGCCATTTTTTGGTCAATGTGGCCGTGTGAGGGCTTGTTTTTTTGTTGGGCAAGTTGTACTTTTGAATGACGCCATTCGTTTTAACATATTGTGTACTGGAAAATGGGTAAAAATTTCCAGGTGTGGTGAAATTGCAAAAAATGTGCAATTCCAGTTTTTGGGTTTTTTTTACCATGTTCCTTAAATGCTATTATGATTCTCCAGGTCATTATGAGTTCATGGACACCAAACATGTCTAAGTTCTATTTCATTTAAGTGGTGAAAAAAAATCAAAAATTTGTTAAAAAAACAAAATGGTGCCATTTTCCGAGACCTGTAGCGTCTCCATTTTTCATGATCTGGGGCTGGGTAGGGGCTTATTTCTTGCATGCTGAGCTGATAGCATTTCTACCATGATATTGATACCATTTTGGTGTAGATACGATCTTTTGATCAACCGTTATTGCATTTTATTGCAATGTAGCGGTGACCAAAAAAACGTAATTCTGGGTTTTTTTTCTTGTTACGCCATTTAGCAATCGGGTTAATTCTATTTTTATCTTGATAGATCGGGCGATTCTGAATGCGGCGATACCAACTATGTGTATATTTGATTATTTTTATTGTTTTATTTTAAATGGGGTGAAAGGGGAGTGATTTCAAATTTTTATTTTTTTTTAAGTTTTAAAAACATTTTTTTTTGTTCAGAAATTAGCAACATTTAGGTGGTAAAAATAACATTTTTTTTCCTGTCATGCCACCTTGTGGAAAAGAACCTGAAGGGTTAATAAACTACCTGAAAGCAGTTTTGGAAACGTTGAGGTAAGCTGTTTTTAAAATGGTATCACTTTTGGGGGGTTTCTAATATATACAACCTCCAAAGTCACTTCAAAACTGAATAGGTCCCTAAAAGTTCTGTACATTTCCTCGAAAAAATGAAAAATTATTGATATAATTTTAAAGCTTTTTACATCCTAACAAAATAAAAGAACATTTTACAAATGTAGCTAATGTAAAGCAGACATGAGTGAAATGCTTTTTAACATTACATTAACATCCTGGACTCTCTGGATTAAAGGGAAAATTAATCCAAGTTTGAAAATTGCCCATTTTTAGAACTTTGTCAAATTTATGATATTTTTTAGAAATAAACGCAAAAAATGTCAACTTAAATTTGCCATTATCATAAAATATAATGGGTCACAAAAAACAGTCTCAAAATCACTGGGAAATGTTAAAACATTTGAGAGTTATTGCCAATTTTTGTAAAATTTGGCATCGTCACTAAAACGTTAATTCTTAATTCCTTTTAATAATAATAATAATAATCTTTATTTATATAGCGCCAACATATTCCGCAGTGCTTTACAGTTTAACAGTTTCAAACACAACAGTCATAAGTAACAATGTTAACAATGATTAAAACAAAATAGGACGACCAAGCTCGTGAGAGCTTACAATCTACAATGAGGTGGGAGAGATACAAAGTACAGGTGTGTATTTACAATTATGTATTTACAATGATGGTCCAGCCATCTTGAGGGAGTGGAGGATAGAGATAATGAATGGGCTAAACACACACACTTACATATAAAATGACTTTGATTAGGGAACGTGATAGGCTGCTCTGAACAAGTGTTTGTTTCACCTAAAACTGTGCAAGTTGTGGATGGTCCTAATTTCTTGGGGTAGAGCATTCCAGAGGATTGGCGCAGCGCGGGAGAAGTCTTGGAGTCGGGAGTGTGAGATACGGATTAGTGCAGAGGTTAGTCGAAAGTGGTTTGCAGAGTGCAGTGGTTGGTTAGGCTGATAGACAGAAATGAGGGAGGAGATATAAGGGGGTGCCACACTGTGGAGAGCTTTGTGGGTGAGAACAAGTGCTTTGAATTGGATTCTATAATGAATGAGCAGCCAGTGTAACGACTGGCGAAGAGCGGGCACGTCCGAGTAATGATTAGCCAGATGGACGACCCTGGCTGCTGCATTAAGGATAGACTGGAGAGAGGAAAGTCGAGTAAGGGGGAGGCCACTTAATAGAAGTGCAGTTGCACGTTGCAGTAGTCCAGGCGGGAATGGATCAAGGCGACAATGAGGGTGTTTGTTGTTTACATGGTGACAAAAGGGTGGATTCTAGAGATGTTCTTTAGGTGTAAGTGGCTAGAGTGGGCAAGAGATTGTATATGGGAGGTGAAGGAGAGATATGTGTCAAACCCAGACAGTGCGCCTGCTGCTGGGGTGTTATTATGGTGCCACCCATGGAGAGGGAAATGTCAGATTTAGGGAGGTTAGTAGATGGCGGGAGCAGAAGAAGTTCAGTTATGGAGAGGTTAAGTTTCAGATAGAGGGCGGACATGATGTCGGAGACTGCAGACAGACAGTCACTGGCGTTCTGTAGTACAGCGGGTGTAAGGTCAGGGGATGATGTGTATAGTTGTGTGTCATCAGCATAAAGATGCTACTGAAAGCCAAATCTGCTTATGGTCTGTCCAATTGGGGCCGTGTAGAGAGAGAAGAGAACGTGGCCAAGGACTGAGCCCTCAGGTACCCTAACAGTGAGAGGAACAGGGGATGAAGTGGAGCCAGCGAACAAAACACTGAAGCAGCGGTCAAAAAGATAGGACGAGAACCAGGAGAGAGATTAGTGTCCTTAATGCCTAGTGACTGGAGCCTAGAGAGTAGGAGACAGTGGTCAAAAGTGTTGAAAGCTGCAGAAAGGTCCAGAGGAATGAGCAGAGAGTGGTCACAGTTACATTTTGCTGTCAGACGGTCATTGGACACTTTGTCCTTTTTAATACTAGCAATAATAATCTTTATTTATAACATATTCTATATTCATATTCATATTCTACAGCGCTTTACAATTCAGAGGTTCATATACAGCAGTCATAAGTAAGAAAATTAAAGATAATACAATAATTAACCCAAAGATAATGATGACCCTGCTCTTCAAAGCTTACAATCTCCAATGAGGTAGAGCTAACACAAGGTAAGGGTGCTTATTTACAATGAAGGTCCAGCCATCGTGAGGAAATGGGGGATAGATAAAGGCTGCATTTGCTGGTCACCAGCCAATAGTTGTAGTGCTTTTGGGTGCGGTGGAGTTTGATGGAGCGTTATGTTCAGAGAAGTAGTGGATGGGCTATATACAAAAGGACTTTAATAAGAAACATGAAAGGCCGCCCTAAACAGATGTGTTTTTAGGGAGTGCCTAAAACTGTGTAAGTATGGAGGAGCATTATATGGTGCCCATTATACTGTATGGAGCATTATATGGGACCATTATTCTGCATGGAGCAATATATGTGGCCAATAATACTGTATAGAGGCCTATGTGGTGATCTTATAGTGTATGGAGGACTATGTGGTGCCCAATATACTGTAAAGAGGACTATGTGGTGTGATCGGTGAGGTTTACAATGGTTGGACTCCACTGTTAAAAAAGTAATCACCTACCTAACCTGTGGATAGGTGATAAATTGTTTTCATCAAAGAACCCTTTAATGCAAACTACCATAATTGTACTTCCCAGTTATGGGGGCAAAAATCTGGCAACAATCCTGCTGACAACAATCCCAATGCTTTCATTGGCATTCTGAAGTTTGTAAAACTATAGACAAAAACTTTGAAGCACCTAAGAACCTTCCCTGCTTTGCGAGAGATAGAAATGGGGTCATCTCTTGGAAATGATCCAGCCAAGAATTTGAAGAAAATAAAGTATATATAAAAGAATATAATAATATATGCAATATAACTGATAATCTGGCAGCAGCTAGATCCATTGAGAATGTTTTTATAATTAGAAGACTGATACAGATTATTTGGGTTCTTTTGTTTGGAGCCACAGCCAAAAACATGTGTAGGGATTCACTCGCTCACGTGCATAGGAGGAAACAGGAGGCACATTCTCTTTAATGTCCATGTGGGTTTATTTGCTCCATAAACCAGCAAGGCAGCAACCAAAAGGAAAACAGTCCGTACATCAGGCCGACATAACATAAAAGTCCATAGAAGAGCTCTGCTCGTCTCAGGCCTGATGGCACACAAGCTGTGCAATGTCCAGCACGCAGGCCCAGTCCTGGAGCCTTAACACACTGTGGAGGCTTTCTCCTCCACACACACAGACTCCTGTCTGTAGTGTCCTGCCTAGACACAGGGATCTCTGTCCACACTCACAGATTCCCAAACACTCACCACATGTGCCAAACACACCTCCATTATGTAGCCTGAAACCACACCCAGGTACCTGTCACATGATTAGACATGTGGTTCTGACATCACCACAGGTCCTTAAACAAACATAGATAGGCATGGTTATGCCCCTTACCTAGGGTGAGGTATATGGGTAGCCAGACCCTCCCATCTCTCATAGCTACCCGTAACCCGGACCCAAATATACTTAAACACTTCCTTATTGCTTTATGTGCATTACAGAAAACACTCTGGGTTACATCACAGCGACAAGCCTTCTCTGTGATACATACCTCCCGTCGACTATACAACCTTTAGCCACACTACATACCTCCCCCCTCTGCCTAAAGCCGTGGGGCTTGGCACTTATCCTAAACCGACTAGAGACCCCTCTCAGTCGTCCCTGACAGTCAAACCGTCTGTCTAAGTCAGGGCCTGTTATTGAACCCTTTCGTCGGTAATAGTCATCCCTTTCCGTCACATCTTTTGATAACGATGACCCCTTGTCATCTCGTCCGCTACAGGATCTCCCGCTTAAGTCACTGAGCCCTGAGCTAACTGAGGAGTCACTATTTCTAGCTCTTCCATCTGACCACCTTCGGTTCTCTCTCAGTCGTTGATCTCTCCTATTGTCTTTCTTCGGAGAGCAGCTCTTCTCTTTACGCCTATATCCTCTGTTAACTTCAGCTTGAGGACTTCCAGGCTTTAGAGCACCTCTTCGCCTCTCTGGCAGCTGTTTATTAACTTGCAGTCTCTCAAGTCTCAGCTGTTCTACTACTGCGATATTCCAGGAGCATGCGGATATTTCTAAGACTCTCTCTGGATCCGACAACCAGGAACGGAACCATCCCATCTTCACCCATGACCTGGACCTCTTCATCAGCTGGTATCCTCAGTCTCTTCAGACCGGATTTATCCACCATCTCCTGCATCACTCTCCCAAGTTTCCCAATGACTTTCGCCACCAGAACTTTGGGTACTTGGACTGTGTCTTCCACTAAGCCCAGCCGACTAAGAGCTTTCCTTTCACGCTCCAAACGTCGAACGGCTTCATCATTCTTCAAAATGATCCTCTGTTTAGTACGGAGGCAGTGTAGGTGCATATCCCTCAGAATAGCCACCAGCTTCACTGTGACTTCCATAGTCGACAGTATCACCAACTGTTTAGTCTCTGGTGCCCAGTGCACACTACATGCTTCCACTGCTTTTCTGAAGGCCTCTTGCACACCTTCACCGGTACAGGCTTCTTGCACCTCTTCGGGTACATCAATCATGGTCTTGAAGAGCGGGGTCTCACTCTCTTCATAGACAGACGCCTCCCTTTTTGCCTCTGACCTTTCCACCAAGACGTCTGTCACGACCGGGTGACTGTCTTGTTCCGCTTTTAGCACAAACTCTTCCTTAGTCTTGTCTTCTGCTTTAGCCTTTGCCAAGATGGGGATTGGCAACTCCCCTGCCTGGCAGCGATGTTCCTCCTCTCTCTGGAGAAGCTCCTGCTGATGCTTTTCTTGAGCCATTCTGAGCATACCCATATCTTTCAATATGGCCCTATTCACGGTTTGACACGCTGATAGGTGACCTCTGAGCTCAGAGACTTTCTTCTCCAGCTCATCCACTCTTTGCTCAATCGCCAGTCTCAGGACCCTTTCTTGCTCGACTGTCTCTTTAAGCAGCTCTATCTCATGGTCCTGCTCTCTTTTGGCTAGCACATGTCGCACCACCAGTTCTTTAATTAAACTTTCAGACGGGGTCTCTTGCCCAGCCACACTCTGCCTCTTCAGAGTTCCACCTGTTTCTGCATCCACCTCCATGGTCTCTCCTGGGCTCTTGGTAACTTCAGAGTTCTCCAACTCTTCAGCATCAGGTACTCTGGAGCCTTCATACTGAGCCACTTCACTCTTTCCGGGTATTGCAGACGTGGGTCTACTACAGGTCTGTTCTAACTCCAGCCCGTCACTAACTACCTCAGTGCTAGGGTTTGTCAGAGATAAAGTGACCTCCTCATCAAGGACAATAACATTATCTGCACCTGACCCTGTCTCTTCCTCATCATCTTTCTTCTCAGAGGGGGTAACCTGTCCCGCCTTTTTCCGTCCCCCGCGACGAGAGGAAGATCTGTGATTTTTACTCGGTTCCTCCTTACTGCACACTTTTCCCTTTGCGCTCAAGTCACAGTCTGGATAGGAGTCACCCCCTCTCACTCTGTCATCCTGGAACAGCAATTCCCCATTTACACAAGTGTCAAATCCACACTTTCTTCCAGTCACCCGGAACTCTGGATTATCGACCTTAGGTGTCGCTATCTCCTTTTCACACATCACACCACTCGGAATCACTACAGCCGCCTGTTGTGGTGGGGCTCCCTTAGGGTCATTCCAACTCCGTTCTGAGCAATCAGACACTCCCCTTTCCTCCCACAAGTCCCAAAACCTTTCAATGTCCTGGCCTATTACAACAGGGAATGGCAAGTCTGGGACTACAGGTACATCATGGCTGGTAATAATAGTGGACGTCTCAATGATTACCCTGGACACCGGATAATCCCTAGCGACCCCATGAATGCAGTGGACTTCCATCTTCCTTCCGGGAATCAGATAGACAGGGAGTGTGGCGCTCACCAGCGTCACCAGGCTCCCTGAGTCCAGAAGTCCAGTCAGGCACACTCTATTGACTTCTACAGAACAGCTCTGTGTCATCTTGCCAGATGAAAAGTCAGTACAATATTCTGAACATGCGCTGTTCGAACACTGAACCCGGCAACAGTCCATCAGCGCATTCACCGCCACCCCTTTTTGGGCCACCCCCCCCATTTGGGTCGCCGCCCCCTTTTTGGACTCCACCCCCTTTGGGGTTACCACCCCCTTGTGGACCATTTTCTCCTTTAGGGCCACCACCCCTTTTAGGGACTCCACCCCCTTGTGGGCAACTACCCCCTTTTGAGACGCAGCCCCTTTTTGGCCAACCATAATTATTTGGGCACTGCTCCATTTTTGGGACTCCACCCTCTTTTAGGGACACCACCCCACTCTGGGGTACACCCCGTGGACTTCCCACAGCACTCTCAGGCCCCAGTTCGCCCAGCACACCAATGTGACTCTGGCCCTTTAAGAGTCCGCACACTCTAAACCAGCAATGTCTTTTTTTTTTTCTTCTCTTTTCTCTCTTTGCTGCAACCGCGCTGCACAGCTCAACCGCAGACTTCGTGGACCCGCCGATCCACAGCAAGCCGCTTGTCACCTTCGTGGACCCGCCAATCCACAGCAAGCCGCTTGTCACCTTCGTGACCCCACCGAGCCACAGCAAACTTCGTGACCTCACCGAGCCACAGCAAGCTGACTCTCAGGAAAAAAAAACTCAGTCTCTCACTGACTGCGGTCAGAACACCACAGACTCCGGTCTGTTACGCACCCGGCTTTACACACAGCCCAAATATAGTTTTTCACTGACCCCGGTCAGTACAATACACGGTTTTCAGACCATCACCCGTGGGCAACTTCACGGGTTCCTCGGCCTCAGAGGTGCCCAGACACAACAGTTTTCTCACTGACCCCGGTCAGTATTTACACACGGTTTTCAAGACCATTACCCGTCATTGCCGCACAGGTTCCTGGGACCCTCTTCTCCTCGAAGGTATCCCACCAATAACAATTCTCACTGATCCCGGTCAGTATTTACTCACGGTTTTCAAGACCGTCCACTCTTCTGGCTCAGACCAGCCAGCGCTGCAACATGTGCTCTTCGGATCTTTGCCCGCATCCGAAACACCAATTGTAGGGATTCATTCGCTCACGTGCGTAGGAGGAAACAGGAGGCACATTCTCTTTAATGTTCATGTGGGTTTATTTGCTCCATAAACCAGAAAGAAAATAAAGTATATGTAGCGCCCCCACTGCCGCAGGGCCGAGGGGTACCCGGTACCGGGCCTCTGAGTCTCTGCTCTGGGGTTGTCACGGTGGCTAGGCCCGGTCCGTGACCCTGCCGAGGGGCGTACAGTGATAGATATGATGGATGATGGTAGTGGTGGTGGTGGTGCGGTGCAGTAAATAACGAGGAGACCAGGTTGCAGTCTCTTTACCTCTTTACTGAAGATCTCTGGGTCCTCAGTCCGGAATACGGTTCACCAGGCTGCGCAAGTCCGGCCGGTCCAATGGCACCTCCAGAGTTCTCCTTGCAGGTGGAAATCTGTGCCTTCCTGCTAGCGCTATGTGTTGTGGTCCTCCCCTGCTGTGCTTACGGGATAGTACCCCACAACTGTTGTGTCTGTTTCTGATGTTCCCTCACAACTCGTTCGGATGATGTTCTTCTCCTCCGTCCCTCCCTGATGTTCTGGTTAGGACGGCACCCGTATGACGAGTAGGCTCGGAGCTCTTCCAGGACCCTAGAGTCGCCCCTCTCCTAGTGCGCCCCCCATGTCTTCATAGGTGATGTATGTGAGACAGCCCGCCTGAGACTGACTGTCCTGCCGTTGGTTTGAAGTATTGCTTGGAGCTAGATATATAAATACTTCCTCGGCGTTCCGGCCGCCGGTTGTGCGCCTCAGTAGGATGTTGCCTCGGTCTCACAGCACGACTCCTACTGGTATTTCTCCTCTTGCTTTGATCTCGTTTCTCACTCAGCACAATATATCTCGCTTCTGTTCCTTTCTTAGGGCACCGCCGCTATGCTGAGCAGGCACGGTCCCGTGACGTTCTTTCTTGTAGCCAGGCCTCTGTCAGGGTCCCAAACCTGACAGGGACCCTAGCGAATCTTTCCCCACAACACCCTCTGCCACAAGGTGTTGCCTGGTTCCAACCCAGTCAGCTTTCTGTCTAACTTCCTGCCTGACCCCCAGTTTACCCCCTATGGTGGGGAGTGGCCTAGTGAATAGAACCCTTAGCTCCCCCCGGAGGCCCGACTGTGAAATGTATTGGTGTCTGTGATACCTAATCAGATGAACTCCTTCAGCGCCATCAGACGTACCATAGCTCCCCTTAGTGGCGGAGCCACAGTACTGCAACGACCAGGACTCTGGGGTGCTGCACTCCCCCCTGGTTAAACACAGTACTCCGGGACTGAGAAGAAAACAATACAAGTTAGCAAAAAGACATACAGTTTTGTTGAGTGCAATAACAATAAGTATATTTAAACAGGCTTCCCTTTATGGGAGGTGAGGGCACTTAAACGTTACAAAACATGGTTAAATATTATAGCAACATGCTATAACTAACTTTCTTTTACCCAACCGGGTATTCTACTAAGTACAAAATTGTTGAACAATAATTTAACATCGCCTTTAAGGATGTACACTCTGAATCCGCTAAAGACCTTCTTATAATCACATTATAAGGTAATTTAACTTTCACATTCTCCTTCTTTAAATCGGCAGGACCTCCTGTCCTAACGGCACCAGACCTACTGCCTCTCCTTTCTTACAGGACCGCTCCTTTCAGCCCGAGCCATCTGTCTTTTCAACTACTATACACAGTATAGAACTTAACATTACTTTCAGTTTAAGAGCACCGAGCCATCTTTACATGACTCCTAGGAGGACTCAGGGTTCACCTTCTATCCTCATTATCTATCAACATTATCAAACATTTTTCTATAGAACATTTAACTTTCTCATTATTTTTCTTACTGACATGTATGCCGGACGCTACATCCACCCCTACGGGCCTACTGCATCCTTCTTCTAGCTTTCACTTTCTTTCAGGGAACGTCATCAGCATTTCTTTACAATTAACTAGTTGAACACATATAACTTTCTCACACAAACATTATCATCACGTTCTCTTTATCAAAACATTATTGCTATCTCTCAGTCTTAAAGCAATACTATTCTCTTAAGTGCAACACATGAACATCCCCTTTAAGAGGGGACCAAGTCTCTATGAGGTAGCATATCCTCTCAAGCTACCAGTCCATACTCAACAAAGGTTCCAGTGTGGTATCTTCACAAAGAGTCCTTTTTGAAGTAAAATCAGTAGGGAGCACCTTTAATAAGGTGCAAACTATGTACAAAAAGTTTGTATCATGCACTGTTCATGATTGCGGCAGTTCTTTTCAACAGGAAACAAAAAGTGGAAAAACAACCAAAAAGCAATAGGGATCCCGGGTCAACAAAAGGATCCCTTTAAAAGTTAACCCTGGACGGGTTTAGCAGCAACATAACAAGAAACAAACAGTTAGAAGAAACTATGTACATATTTTAAGAGTAGTATTGTCTTACTCATCTTTCGGTACAGAAGGTGGTTTCCCACCCCTGGCTGGGGCAGCACCCATGCTGGTAGTTAGTCTCTCAGGCGCCATCAGATCAGCCGGTGTCTGGATTTGAAGGCTAATCCTGCTTGCAAGTTCAGTAGCCGCTACAAGGCGTACGGTGGTGATAGGAACAAGGTCTGGCAAATCGGGATCAGTCATGATCGGGGCAACAGGGGGCACTCTCTCAGGTTCACACCGTCGAACGTTCCAGGCGCACCATCCTTGTGCATTCCGATGACGGGTGTAGGTCACCTGATCCCCCCTTTGCAATGGGTCACCATCTCGACTGCAGCAGGGGGTTTTCACGTTATAACTAGTAACAAAGACATCAGTTGGTAGTCCTGGTTCCTGTATGGAGCCCCATCCCCTCTTCGGGTGGTAGGCCAGCACAGTTCCCCGTTTTACCACGTCTTTCCTGCCGTGCGCAGACTTTCTACGTTGTGTAGCATGTTGTTCGGCCTCGTCTCGATCCTTCCAGTGGTGGATTAGACATTGCTTATATTGCTCCCAAGTAAGCACGGCAAGGGTGAGGCCATCCTCCCGGGTTCCATCTGGCCCGGTCCAGGGGGTGTCCCACCGGAGGATCACCCCGTCTAGGCCCACATCTATGGGTTCCCCCATCTTGGTTGGTAGCAGAGGCACTAGCTTCCCCATCGCGTTAGAGGTGAGGATCACCCGCTCCACCAAGAAGGAACGATCATTGCTGGGGTGAGGAGCGGTCACAGGAGCGGGATCGGTCAGTGGAGCCGGATCGGTCGGGAGAGCAGAATCGGCCAGGGGAGTAGGGGTGCCGCCCATACCTGCGCCTTATGTGATTCCACCGATGTCGCTCCGGTCCATTGACAAGGACACTGGAATCGGCTGCAGCCCGGACCGTGGCTCTTCCGGAGTGGTCTCTGGATGTGGCTCCGCCCTCCATGGCTCCGTGGCTGGGATAGGTAAGCTCGGCTCCTCCACCGGCGGTGGACGCAAGTCCGTCTCTGATGGACAGGGGCAGGCCAGGATCACCTCGCTGTGGCTCGGGCACTTGCTGCTCATCGTCGCTGTCGGGCATTCGGCGGCAACGCATGCACCTGGCTCCGCCATTTCTCCAAGGTCGAGCTCCTCCTTCCCCTCGTTCCCGCCGTCGCAAATCAGGGGGCGGTTCTCCTCTGCTGCTGGGTAGGTCGTCCTCTCGCAGCAGGAGTCGGAGGGGGCGGTTGCTACTTCTGGCGCCGCTTTGGTAGTCTCCTCCCATGGCACGCCCTTCTTCCTCTGCGCTCCCTGTGGCGCTGCAATGGCGGCGGCTTTTGGCGGTAAATGGCAGCACACAGTCTTTGCAATAAAGTACAGTTCAAGTACAGTAAATCACAGTTCCAAGGCACACATGACCTGATTCTTCAGGCTTAAGTAGATCCTGTTCGTGATGCCAAGTTGTAGCGCCCCCTGTTGTGAATTAGACTTTTTTGGCTCCCTCTTGTGGTCACTAGTGATATGACTCTGGGATTGTCTTTCCTCAGTTTGGCACCCACCTGGGTCGTTAGTCCAGGGGTGTTGCTATATAAACTTCCTGGATTCCCAGTCCAGTGCCTGGCATCGTTGTAATCAGTTCCTTTCTGTTTGCTCCTGTCTGCTGGTCCTGGATCTTGCAAAATTAAGCTAAGTCCTGCTTCCTTGTTTTTTGGTTATTTTCATTGCTATTATTTTTTGTCCAGCTTGTACTAAATGTGATTCCTGATTCTGCTGGAAGCTCTAGGGGGCTGGTGTTCTCCCCCCGGGCCGTTAGACGGTTCGGGGGTTCTTGAATATCCAGCGTGGAAATTTTGATAGGGTTTTTGCTGACCGTATAAGTCATCTTACTATATTCTGCTATTAGTCAGTGGGCCTCTCTTTGCTAAATATCTAGTTCATTCTTACGTTTGTCTTTTCTCCTTACCTCACCGTTATTATTTGTTGGGGGCTTGTATCCAACTTTTGGGGTCTTTTCTCTGGAGGCAAGAAAGGTCTATCTTTTCCCTTCTAGGGTTAGTTAGTTCTCCGGCTGGCGCGAGACGTCTAGAACCAACGTAGGCATGTTCCCCGGCTGCTGCTATTTGTGGTGCTAGGATTAGATATATGGTCAGCCCAGTTACCACTGCCCTATGAGCTGGTTTTTTGTGTTTGCAGACTTGGTATGTATTTTTGAGACCCTCTGCCATTGGGGTCATAACAGCCCCCACTGCCGCAGGGTGAGTTTTTTTGTTTTTTTTTCTTTCCTCTCTTTTTTCCTCCCCTTTACCTCTGAGTGGCTTGTGCTTGCTGCAGACATGAATGTCCAGACTTTGATTACAAGTGTGGATCAGCTTGCTGCTCGTGTGCAGGGTATACAAGATTTTGTTACCAGTAGTCCAATGTCTGAACCTAAAATACCTATTCCTGAGCTGTTCTCTGGAGACCGATTTAAGTTTAGGAATTTCAGGAATAATTGTAAATTGTTTCTATCTCTGAGACCCCGTTCATCTGGAGATTCAGCTCAGCAAGTAAAAATTGTTATCTCTTTCTTACGGGGCGACCCTCAGGATTGGGCCTTCTCGCTAGCGCCAGGAGATCCGGCATTGGCAAATGTTGATGCATTTTTTCTGGCGCTCGGATTGCTTTACGAGGAACCCAATCTTGAAATTCAGGCAGAAAAAGCCTTGTTGGCTATTTCTCAGGGGCAGGATGAAGCTGAAGTGTATTGCCAAAAATTTCGGAAATGGTCCGTGCTTACTCAGTGGAATGAGTGTGCTCTGGCCGCAAATTTCAGAAATGGCCTTTCTGAAGCCATTAAGAATGTGATGGTGGGTTTCTCCATTCCTACAGGTCTGAATGATTCCATGGCGCTGGCTATTCAAATTGACCGGCGTTTGCGGGAGCACAAAGCCGCGAATCCTCTGGTGGTGTTGTCTGAACAAACACCTGATTTAATGCAATGTGGTAGAATTCAGACTAGAAATGAACGGAAAAATCATAGACGTCAGAATGGGTTGTGTTTTTACTGTGGTGATTCTACACATGTTATATCAGCATGCTCTAAACGCCTAACTAGGGTTGTTAGTCCTGTCGCCATTGGTAATTTGCAACCTAAATTTATTTTGTCTGTGACTTTAATTTGCTCATTGTCCTCCTACCCTGTTATGGCGTTTGTGGATTCAGGTGCTGCCCTGAGTCTTATGGATCTGTCGTTTGCCAAGCGCTGTGGTTTTGTTCTTGAGCCGTTGGTAAATCCTATTCCTCTTAGAGGTATTGATGCTACGCCATTGGCGGAAAATAAACCGCAGTTTTGGACACAGGTAACCATGTGCATGACTCCTGAACATCGGGAGGTGATTCGTTTTCTTGTTCTGCATAAAATGCATGATTTGGTCGTTTTGGGTCTGCCATGGTTACAGACCCATAATCCAGTCTTGGATTGGAAGGCAATGTCTGTGTCAAGTTGGGGCTGTCAGGGAATTCATGGTGATTCCCCGCCGGTGTCTATTGCTTCCTCTACTCCTTCGGAAGTTCCTGAGTATTTGTCTGATTACCAGGATGTATTCAGCGAGTCCAGCTCCAGTGCTCTTCCTCCTCATAGGGACTGTGACTGCGCTATAGATTTGATTCCAGGTAGTAAATTTCCTAAGGGAAGATTATTTAATCTGTCTGTACCTGAGCATACCGCAATGCGTTCGTATATCAAGGAATCTCTGGAGAAGGGGCATATCCGTCCATCCTCTTCCCCTCTTGGTGCGGGATTTTTTTTTTGTGGCCAAGAAGGACGGATCTTTGAGACCTTGTATTGACTATCGGCTTCTGAATAAAATCACTGTTAAATTTCAGTATCCTTTGCCTCTGTTGTTGGACTTGTTTGCCCGGATTAAAGGTGCCAAGTGGTTCACCAAGATAGATCTTCGTGGTGCGTACAACCTTGTGCGCATTAAGCAAGGAGATGAATGGAAAACTGCATTTAATACGCCCGAAGGTCATTTTGAGTACTTGGTGATGCCTTTCGGGCTCTCTAATGCTCCTTCATTGTTTCAGTCCTTTATGCATGATATTTTCCGGAAGTATCTGGATAAATTTATGATTGTGTATCTGGATGATATTCTGGTTTTTTCTGATGATTGGGACTCGCATGTAGAGCAGGTCAGGATGGTGTTTCAGGTTTTGCGTGAGAATGCTTTGTTTGTTAAGGGCTCAAAGTGTCTCTTTGGAGTGCAGAAGGTTCCCTTTTTGGGTTTTATTTTTTCCCCTTCTGCGGTGGAGATGGACCCAGTCAAGGTCCGAGCTATTCATGATTGGACTCAACCCACGTCAGTTAAGAGTCTTCAGAAGTTCTTGGGTTTTGCTAACTTCTACCGTCGTTTTATCGCTAATTTTTCTAGCGTTGTTAAACCTTTGACGGATATGACCAAGAAAGGTTCTGATGTTGCTAACTGGGCTCCTGCAGCCGTGGAAGCTTTTCAAGAGTTGAATCGCCGGTTTACTTCGGCGCCTGTTTTGTGCCAGCCTGATGTCTCACTTCCCTTTCAGGTTGAAGTGGATGCTTCTGAGATTGGGGCAGGGGCCGTTTTGTCGCAGAGAGGCCCTGGTTGCTCTGTAATGAGACCATGTGCTTTCTTCTCTAGGAAGTTTTCGCCTGCTGAGCGGAATTATGATGTTGGCAATCGGGAGTTGCTGGCCATGAAGTGGGCATTTGAGGAGTGGCGTCATTGGCTCGAGGGTGCTAAGCATCGTGTGGTGGTCTTGACTGATCACAAGAATCTGATGTATCTCGAGTCTGCTAAACGCCTGAATCCTAGACAGGCCCGTTGGTCATTGTTTTTTTCCCGTTTTTACTTTGTGGTCTCGTATTTACCAGGTTCAAAGAATGTGAAGGCTGATGCTCTTTCAAGGAGCTTTGTGCCTGACTCTCCTGGAGTCGCAGAACCAGTTGGTATTCTTAAAGAGGGAGTAATCTTGTCAGCCATTTCTCCGGATTTGCGATGTGTGTTGCAGAGATTTCAGGCTGGTAGACCTGACTCTTGTCCACCTGACAGACTGTTTGTTCCTGATAAGTGGACCAGCAGAGTCATTTCCGAGGTTCATTCCTCGGTGTTGGCAGGGCATCCGGGAATTTTTGGCACCAGAGATCTGGTGGCTAGGTCCTTTTGGTGGCCTTCCTTGTCACGGGATGTGCGGTCATTTGTGCAGTCCTGTGGGACTTGTGCTCGGGCTAAGCCTTGCTGTTCTCGTGCCAGCGGCTTGCTCTTGCCCTTGCCTGTCCCGAAGAGGCCTTGGACACACATTTCCATGGATTTCATTTCAGATCTTCCGGTGTGTCAAGGAATGTCTGTCATCTGGGTGGTATGTGATCGCTTTTCCAAGATGGTCCATTTGGTATCTTTGCCTAAACTGCCTTCCTCTTCCGATCTGGTTCCCTTGTTCTTTCAGAATGTGGTTCGTTTACACGGCATTCCTGAGAATATCGTGTCTGACAGAGGATCCCAGTTTGTTTCCAGGTTCTGGCGATCCTTTTGTGCTAAGATGGGCATTGATTTGTCGTTTTCGTCTGCCTTTCATCCTCAAACTAATGGACAAACGGAGCGAACTAATCAGACTCTGGAGGCTTATTTGAGGTGTTTTGTTTCTGCAGATCAGGATGATTGGGTGACCTTCTTGCCGTTGGCTGAGTTTGCCGTTAATAATCGGGCTAGTTCCGCTACCTTGGTTTCGCCATTTTTTTGCAACTCTGGTTTCCATCCTCGTTTTTCCTCGGGACATGTGGAGCCTTCTGACTGTCCTGGGGTAGATTCCGTGGTGGATAGGTTGCAGCAGATCTGGAATCATGTGGTGGACAACTTGAAGTTGTCACAGGAGAAGGCTCAGCGTTTTGCCAACCGCCGCCGCGGTGTGGGTCCCCGACTTCGTGTTGGGGATTTGGTATGGCTGTCTTCTCGATTTGTTCCTATGAAGGTCTCCTCTCCTAAATTTAAGCCTCGCTTCATCGGTCCTTACAAGATATTGGAAATCCTTAATCCTGTGTCCTTTCGCTTGGATCTTCCGGTGTCGTTTGCCATTCACAACGTGTTCCATAGGTTTTTGTTGCGGCGGTACGTTGTACCTGTGGTTCCTTCTGTTGAGCCTCCTGCTCCGGTGTTGGTTGAGGGCGAGTTGGAGTACGTGGTGGAGAAGATCTTGGATTCTCGTCTCTCCAGGCGGAGGCTTCAGTATCTGGTCAAGTGGAAGGGCTATGGTCAGGAGGATAATTCCTGGGTGGTTGCCTCTGATGTGCATGCGGCCGATTTAGTTCGTGCCTTTCACGCTGCTCATCCTGATCGCCCTGGTGGTCTTGGTGAGGGTTCGGTGACCCCTCTTTAAAGGGGGGGTACTGTTGTGAATTAGACTTTTTTGGCTCCCTCTTGTGGTCACTAGTGATATGACTCTGGGATTGTCTTTCCTCAGTTTGGCACCCACCTGGGTCGTTAGTCCAGGGGTGTTGCTATATAAACTTCCTGGATTCTCAGTCCAGTGCCTGGCATCGTTGTAATCAGTTCCTTTCTGTTTGCTCCTGTCTGCTGGTCCTGGATCTTGCAAAATTAAGCTAAGTCCTGCTTCCTTGTTTTTTGGTTATTTGCATTGCTATTATTTTTTGTCCAGCTTGTACTAAATGTGATTCCTGATTCTGCTGGAAGCTCTAGGGGGCTGGTGTTCTCCCCCCGGGCCGTTAGACAGTTCGGGGGTTCTTGAATATCCAGCGTGGAAATTTTGATAGGGTTTTTGCTGACCGTATAAGTCATCTTACTATATTCTGCTATTAGTCAGTGGGCCTCTCTTTGCTAAATATCTAGTTCATTCTTACGTTTGTCTTTTCTCCTTACCTCACCGTTATTATTTGTTGGGGGCTTGTATCCAACTTTTGGGGTCTTTTCTCTGGAGGCAAGAAAGGTCTATCTTTTCCCTTCTAGGGTTAGTTAGTTCTCCGGCTGGCGCGAGACGTCTAGAACCAACGTAGGCATGTTCCCCGGCTGCTGCTATTTGTGGTGCTAGGATTAGATATATGGTCAGCCCAGTTACCACTGCCCTATGAGCTGGTTTTTTGTGTTTGCAGACTTGGTATGTATTTTTGAGACCCTCTGCCATTGGGGTCATAACAGCCCCCACTGCCGCAGGGCCGAGGGGTACCCGGTACCGGGCCTCTGAGTCTCTGCTCTGGGGTTGTCACGGTGGCTATGCCCGGTCCGTGACCCTGCCGAGGGGCGTACAGTGATAGATATGATGGATGATGGTAGTGGTGGTGGTGGTGCGGTGCAGTAAATAACGAGGACACCAGGTTGCAGTCTCTTTACCTCTTTACTGAAGATCTCTGGGTCCTCAGTCCGGAATACGGTTCACCAGGCTGCGCAAGTCCGGCCGGTCCAATGGCACCTCCAGAGTTCTCCTTGCAGGTGGAAATCTGTGCCTTCCTGCTAGCGCTATGTGTTGTGGTCCTCCCCTGCTGTGCTTACGGGATAGTACCCCACAACTGTTGTGTCTGTTTCTGATGTTCCCTCACAACTCGTTCGGATGATGTTCTTCTCCTCCGTCCCTCCCTGATGTTCTGGTTAGGACGGCACCCGTATGACGAGTAGGCTCGGAGCTCTTCCGGGACCCTAGAGTCACCCCTCTCCTAGTGCGCCCCCCATGTCTTCATAGGTGATGTATGTGAGACAGCCCCCCTGAGACTGACTGTCCTGCCGTTGGTTTGAAGTATTGCTTGGAGCTAGATATATAAATACTTCCTCGGCGTTCCGGCCGCCGGTTGTGCGCCTCAGTAGGATGTTGCCTCGGTCTCACAGCATGACTCCTACTGGTATTTCTCCTCTTGCTTTGATCTCGTTTCTCACTCAGCACAATATATCTCGCTTCTGTTCCTTTCTTAGGGCACCGCCGCTATGCTGAGCAGGCACGGTCCCGTGACGTTCTTTCTTGTAGCCAGGCCTCTGTCAGGGTCCCAAACCTGACAGAGACCCTAGCGAATCTTTCCCCACAACACCCTCTGCCACAAGGTGTTGCCTGGTTCCAACCCAGTCAGCTTTCTGTCTAACTTCCTGCCTGACCCCCAGTTTACCCCCTATGGTGGGGAGTGGCCTAGTGAATAGAACCCTTAGCTCCCCCCAGAGGCCCGACTGTGAAATGTATTGGTGTCTGTGATACCTAATCAGATGAACTCCTTCAGCGCCATCAGACGTACCATAGCTCCCCTTAGTGGCGGAGCCACAGTACTGCAACGACCAGGACTCTGGGGCGCTGCATATATATATAAAAGAATATAATAATATATGCAATATAACTGATAATCTGGCAGCAGCTAGATCCATTGAGAATGTTTTTATAATTAGAAGACTGATACAGATTATTTGGGTTCTTTTGTTTGGAGCCACAGCCAAAAACATGTGTAGGGATTCACTCGCTCACGTGCATAGGAGGAAACAGGAGGCACATTCTCTTTAATGTCCATGTGGGTTTATTTGCTCCATAAACCAGCAAGGCAGCAACCAAAAGGAAAACAGTCCGTACATCAGGCCGACATAACATAAAAGTCCATAGAAGAGCTCTGCTCTTCTCAGGCCTGATGGCACACAAGCTGTGCAATGTCCAGCACGCAGGCCCAGTCCTGGAGCCTTAACACACTGTGGAGGCTTTCTCCTCCACACACACAGACTCCTGTCTGTAGTGTCCTGCCTGGACACAGGGATCTCTGTCCACACTCACAGATTCCCAAACACTCACCACATGTGCCAAACACACCTCCATTATGTAGCCTGAAACCACACCCAGGTACCTGTCACATGATTAGACATGTGGTTCTGACATCACCACAGGTCCTGAAACAAACATAGATAGGCATGGTTATGCCCCTTACCTAGAGTGAGGTATATGGGTAGCCAGACCCTCCCATCTCTCATAGCTACCCGTAACCCGGACCCAAATATACTTAAACACTTCCTTATTGCTTTATGTGCGTTACAGAAAACACTCCGGGTTACATCACAGCGACAAGCCTTCTCTGTGATACATACCTCCCGTCGACTAAACAACCTTTAGCCATGCTACACATGTTTGTGAAAGTGTAGGGAGAAGAGAGGGATTGGGAAGATACACCAAATGGAAGAGAAGTGAACTGTGGATGTTTAACAGCTCCTCTGAGTTGCGCTGCAGTTCTCCAACCACTGGCGTAGCTAGAGCTTTTTCCGCCCGGGGCTGATTCTGAGTTTGGCGCCCCCCCCCATTGCCGTCACTCAACGCCGGGCACCGCCCCCTCAGCACTGTTTACCCATGAAGTCCGGTGCCTGCACTGTGTATCGCTGTTTGGTGCAGGCGCAGAGAGCTCTGGCCATCTGACGTCACAGCCAGGCTTGCAGACTGCGCCTGTGCGGCCACCCACCTTGGTAATCCCAGCCCCGCAGTGTGTTATGCATTATGCAGAGTGCGGGGCTGGGATTCACAAGCAGGGCGGCCGCACAGGCGCAGTGTACAGCATTGCCCCAGTGTGTCCAGCATTGCCTTAGTGTGTCCAGCAATCTGCCACAGTGTCCAGCATTGCCCCCAGTGTCCAGAATTGCCCCCAGTGTCCAGCATTGCCCCCAGTGTCCAGCATTGCCCCCAGTGTCCAGCATTGCCCCCAGTGTGTCCAGCAATCTGCCCCAGTGTCCAGCATTGCCCCCAGTGTGTCCAGCAATCTGCCCCAGTGTCCAGCATTGCCCCCAGTGTGTCCAGCAATCTGCCCCAGTGTCCAGCATTGCCCCCAGTGTCCAGCATTGCCCCCAGTGTCCAGCATTGCCCCTAGTGTGTCCAGCATTGCCCCCAGTGTGTCTAGCATTGCCCCAGTGTGTCCAGCATTGCCCCAGTGTGTCCAGTAATCTGCCCCCAGTGCGTCCAGCAATCTGCCCCCAGTGCGTCCAGCAATCTGCCCCCATTCTGTCTCCAGCAATCTGACCCCAGTCTGTCTCCAGCATATTGCCCCCAGTCTGTCTCCAGCATATTGCCCCCAGTCTGTCTCCAGCATATTGCCCCCAGTCTGTCTCCAGCATATTGCCCCCAGTCTGTCTCCAGCATATTGCCCCCAGTGTGTCTCCAGCATATTGCCCCCAGTGTGTCTCCAGCATATTGCCCCCAGTCTGTCTCCAGCATATTACCCCCAGTCTGTCTCCAGCATATTACCCCCAGTGTGTCTCCAGCATATTACCCCCAGTGTGTCTCCAGCATATTGCCCCCAGTCTGTCTCCAGCATATTACCCCCAGTGTGTCTCCAGCATATTACCCCCAGTCTGTCTCCAGCATATTACCCCCAGTGTGTCTCCAGCATATTACCCCCAGTCTGTCTCCAGCATATTGCCCCCAGTCTGTCTCCAGCATATTGCCCCCAGTCTGTCTCCAGCATATTGCCCCCAGTCTGTCTCCAGCATATTGCCCCCAGTCTGTCTCCAGCATATTGCCCCCAGTCTGTCTCCAGCATATTGCCCCCAGTCTGTCTGAGTCAGACATAAAGAAAAAAAAAAAAAGTAAAATCCTCACCTCTCCCGTTCCCAGCGCAGGTCCCGTGCACTCAGCGCCTCTCCGGCTCTGCAACGCTCAGGACAGAGAGGCTGAGCGCGCAGTGATGACGTCATCGCACCCTCTGCCCTGAGACGTCGCAGAGTCAGAGGGCGCTGAAGACGCTGCAGCTGCCGCAGGAACCAGGAGAGGTGAGTATTAAAGGGGGGCCCAATGCCAGCGCTGGCACCGGGAGGGGGGGGCCCTGGTCGTGGCGGCGGTCGGCGCCGCCCGAAGATTTAAAGGGCCCGCGTCTCTCTTTTTTTTTTTTTTTTCTTCTTCCTCCTCCTCTCTGGGTAGGAGCCGCCCCCGGCATTGTGCCGCCCGGGGCGGCCCGCCCCCCCCGCACCCCCCTTCCTACGCCACTGCCTCCAACATCTTATGAGGTTGATAAATTTGAACATGAAGGTTCACTTCCTTCACGTCCATGGTAGTTATTAAATCTTCCAGTTCCAGGATAGAATTCAATGACCTGTTCCTCCTCATACAGAATTAATTCTTCTGATGATAACCAATACTATTAAGATATCTCAAACTTTTTAATGGACAATCGGTACTTCCGCCAGCTTTTTCTTTTGAAGGAATTTTAAGACAGTACTGTTAGAGGACAGCCTGCTTTCTGGATGCTAAAGGACTGGTTTAAACAAACATGTCTGACAGAACCAACACAAACTTTATGATGTCCTGGTGTGGAGGATGTTTAAAACAAATAGTCTGAAGCTTAAGAGTATACCAAAAAAAGAAAGAGGACTATCAACTTGAATGTCTTCTACCATAGGGAATGAGTACTTCAAGTTCTCCATGAGTTTGTCAAGCAGTTACCCCCCAGTAGGAGTACTGACTGCATAGTGCTAAAGCTGTACAAGTCATATTCATGTGTGTGTGTAAATGCTTAACCATACTCAATCTGTCCCGATGTGACCCACAGACCTCTGATAAGGAGCCTGCTGAAGACTTTTCCTGAAAGATCACGAAGTATGAGTTTAAATAAGTCTAAGTGGCCAATGTGGAAATTGAAATTGGAAAGTTCCTAATTTTATTTTTAAATAAATATCATGATTTAGAAAAAACAATAACATTGCCCAAAACATTTGAGACAAAAACCTGATTTAAATTATCAATCATTTTCTGATCATAGCATTCCTTTAAGCTAGAATGACTATTGTTTTGGCTAGCAATTTCACTTTCTGAATGGATACATTGCACACACAAAAAATAAATAAATAAAAATTAGTGACTAAGTTAACAAAATTAACAGAGACCAAGATGTTTTATCAGGGAGGTTCTGTAGTCAGTAGTCTATATCTTTCTGTATTTCTGTATTTGAAGTATTCCCTTTTGGAAACTTTTAACAACCTCATTAGAGGTAGGAGCTACAAGGCACTAGGCCAATGCTGCAGTAAATACTTTCTGATTGCACTAATGCCTTAAGGCCCCGTCACACATAGCGATTTACCAACGATCACGACCAGCGATACGACCTGGCCGTGATCGTTGGTAAGTCGCTGTGTGGTCGCTGGGGAGCTGTCACACAGACAGCTCTCTCCAGCGACCAACGATCAGGGGAACGACTTCGGCATCGTTGAAACTGTCTTCAACGATGCCGAAGTCCCCCTGCAGCACCCGGGTAACCAGGGTAAACATCGGGTTACTAAGCGCAGGGCCGCGCTTAGTAACCCGATGTTTACCCTGGTTACCAAAAAAAACAAACAGTACATACTCACCATCTGATGTCCGTCAGGTCCCTTGCCATCTGCTTCCTGCTCTGACTGAGATCCGTCCGTACAGTGAGAGCAGAGCGCAGCGGTGACGTCACCGCTGTGCTGTACTTTCACTGTACGGCGGCACTCAGTCAGAGCAGGAAGCAGACGGCTAGGGACCTGACGGACATCAGATGGTGAGCATGTACTGTTTGTTTTTTTTGGTAACCAGGGTAAACATCGGGTTACTAAGCGCGGCCCTGCGCTTAGTAACCCGATGTTTACCCTGGTTACCAGTGAAGACATCGCTGGATCGGTGTCACACACACCGATTCAGCGATGTCAGCGGGACCTCAACGACCAAAAAAAGGTCCAGGCCATTCCGACACGACCAGCGATCTCACAGCAGGGGCCGGTTCGCTGGTACGTGTCACACATAGCGAGATCGCTACTGAGGTCGCTGTTGCGTCACAAAACTTGTGACTCAGCAGCGATCTCGCTAGCGATCTTGCTATGTGTGACGGGGCCTTTAGGCCTCCGAGACTTGGAATCTGGAGCTTCCCCTTTATCTACATCCTGGAACCTTGAACGTATGAATCATAACATATGGATTTTATCATTAAAAAAGGTAAGTCTTTCTGATATCTCTCCTTTTCATCCTCAGAAGAAGTTTATCTCATCCACAATCATGAACTCCACATTGCTACAGATTTTACATGCTACATAATCCAAACCTACAAATTCAGTTTCCAATACTTCTCTCGTGCTGCGTCAGTTCTCTGGAAAGAACTACCCTGAACAATCCGATTAATACTCAGCCCCCACATTTTTAAATGTGCTTTAAAAACACATCTCTTTAGACAAGCCTATCACCTCACTTCACTAATTTTTCCCTGTTCCCTCTTTCTAAATGTTCCTCAGAATCTGGTCCTTCCTATTCATCTGTCTCCACATTCTCCATGCACCCAATAGCATACGGTAACTATACTTAGACAGAACATGGCTGATGACCCGATTATGCAGCTTTATATGAAAACCCTTATTTGTTATAATGATGGCTGGACCATACATGACAAGCATGTTCTACTTATTGTGTCCCCCCTATTTCCTTATAAATTGTGAGGAGGGTCTTCACTGCTCCTGTAACTGATGAACTGTGTAACTTTGTGATATTTTTATTTTTGTTACATGTCCCCACTTGTAAAGTGCTGCAGAATATACCTTGGCACTATATTAATAAAATTACCATTATTATCTATTTTCCAAAATTTTATTACATTTTTGGGAAACTTAGAAAGAGAAATGGAAATAAAGGGAGTAGGGAAAGGAAGAAAAGGGGGAAAGTATGGGGAGCATATACAGAATTGTATAAGATACAACATTTTAAATTTACATAGAACATTTTAGCAGTAAATAATCAGGTTACAGAAAAGAAAAGCAAAGGTTGAAATATAACAACACATTATGGAAACAGTTCTGTCCAACGTGACCATTTCGCATCAAATTTTTTCAAATTGTTGTTAATCAAAGCAAATTTAGATTCGTAAGACTTGTGCCATGTCAAGGAATCTATTATATCCTGTAGAGAAGTAATTTCAGCTGATGTCCATTTAGAAGCTATGATAATTTTGGTGATGAGTAAGAGGTGAATAACAATTGATCTTACATTAACCCGTATTTTATTAATTTCTAATGAAAGGAGTGCTAATTGAGGGGGAAGTCTGAAGTCTTTCCCAAGAATTTTAGCAATTAACTCTTCTATTTTGTTCCACAGAGGAATGATCTTTGGGCAGTCCCAAAATATATGAAGCAAGTTTCCCCTCTGACCACAGTATCTCCAGCAATTTGGAGAGTGCTGAGCATCCATATGGGATAGCCTGCAAGTACCACCTAGACAGGATTTTGTAAAATGATTCTTGCAAAGACATAGAAATCGTAGCTTCATAAGTATGAGATAATGTCTCTTCCCACTCTTCATCCTGAAAGCATGTATGTAGATCGGCTTCCCATCTAGTCATGAATATAGACTTGGATATCTTAACGTCACTGTTGGAACAGTCATATAAATATTTATGACTCCAGAAGATGTTATGTCCTATATTAGACAGGAGATTATTCGCCGCATCAGAGAAGAAAGGATTTTTTTCCAAAAATGTTTGAATTACCTCTTTCAATAATTGGTGCTCAATAGTGTTGAGCGATACTTTCCGATATCGGAAAGTATCGGTATCGGAAAGTATCGGCCGATACCGTCACAGTATCGGAATCCAATCCGATACCGATACCCGATACCAATACAAGTCAATGGGACTCAAGTATCGGACGGTATTCCTGATGGTTCCCAGGGTCTGAAGGAGAGGAAACTCTCCTTCAGGCCCTGGGAACCATATAAATGTGTAAAAGAAAGAATTAAAATAAAAAATATCGCTATACTCACCTGTCCGACGCAGCCGGGACTTCAGCGAGGGAACCGGCAGCGTTGTTTGTTTAAAATTTGCGCTATTACTTGGTTACGTGAATTCCCGGCTTGTGATTGGTCAGGTCGGCCATGTTGCCGGGACGCGGACCAATCACAGCAAGCCGTGACGAAATTACGTCACGGCTTGCTGTGATTGGTCCGCGTCCCGGCAATATGGCCGCCCTGACCAATCACAAGCCGTGACGTCACGGGAGGCTGGACACGCGCTCATTTTAAAATGGGCGCGTGTCCAGCCTCCCGTGACGTCACGGCTTGTGATTGGTTGCGCCGCGATCAACCAATCACAAGCCGGGAGGCTGGACGCGCTCATTTTGAAATGGGCGCGTGTCCAGCCTCCCGGCTTGTGATTGGTTGACCGCGACGCAACCAATCACAAGCCGTGACGTCACGGGAGGCTGGACACGCGCCCTTTTTAAAATGAGCGCGTTTCCAGCCTCCCGTGACGTCACGGCTTGTGATTGGTTAATGGCGGCCATGTTGCCGGGACGCGGACCAATCACAGCAAGCCGTGACGTATTTTCGTCACGGCTTGCTGTGATTGGTCCGCGGCCCGGCAACATGGCCGCCCTGACCAATCACAAGCCGGGACTTCGCGTAACCATGTAAAAGCGGGAATTTTAAACAAACAACGCTGCCGGTTCCTGCGCTGAGGTCCAGGCTGCGTCGGACAGGTGAGTATAGCGATATTTTTTATTTTAATTCTCTATTTTACACATTTTAACATTAATGTTGTTCCGATACCCGATACCCGATACCACAAGAGTATCGGAATCCCGGTATCGGAATTCCGATACAGCAAGTATCGGCCGATACCCGATACTTGCAGCATCGGAATGCTCAACACTAGTGCTCAATAAATGATTGAGAGGTATGATTGAATTTGAATTTCAATGTGGTGAAGGAAAAAAACTTTTTTCCATCGTGTATATCTTTGAGGTATTTTATCCCTGAGTCAGCCCAAAGGGGAATATTGGATTGTCCGAACAAAGACAATATGAAGTTAAGTGAGAGGTTTGCCAGGGAACTAAATCTTTGAGTACTTCTCTTAGGCTAGGGTCACATTGCGTTAGGGCAATCCATTAAGCGCATAGCGCTAGAGGATTGCGCTAACGCAATGCTTCTCTAGGGTCCGCGTTCGGCGTCCCCGCTAGCGCAGATCCCCGATCTGCACTAGCGAGGAACGGACCTCGGGCGCGCCGCGGACGCTGCAAGCAGCGTCCAAGGTCCGTCACTCAAATGACAGCACATCGCTAGCGCACGCCCAATGTGGGCGGGCGCTAGCGACGCGTTCACCATTACAGGCTATGGCGGCGTTAACGGACTACGTTAACACCGCGTTATGCCGCGGTGTAACGTAGTCCATTAAACGTGGTCACATAACGCAATGTGACCCTAGCCTTAGGCCTAGAAAGTTTATTCCAAGCCGAACAAGTTGCTATAAAAATGGGATGTGATAATGAGGAGTACTTTTTAGTATTCATCAATTTATCAAGAATAATCTTTTTTGGAGAATTATTAGAATTCAGTGAAGTCTCCAAGTCAACCCATACAGGCACCTCACCCTCTGACCACCAATGAACAGATTGCTTAATAAGATTTGCATAGAAATGTGCAGTGATGTTTGGGATGCCAAGACCTCCTTTAGATTTGTTTTTATGTAGGGTACTAGTGGATACTCTTGCCCTCTGGTCCTTCCATATGAAACGATTAATTGTAGATTGAATTGTGGAAAGTTGAGTTGGAGGGACAGTAATAGGGAGAGATCTTAGTATGAAAAAATTTTTTGGTAAAATAAAAGTTCTTACTATCAGGACTCTTCCCCACCAAGACAACTCTTTCTCTTTATAGTTATTTCACTCCAGTGCAATTTTGTTAGTACTTCCAGATTAGCCGAAATGAGAGATTCCAATTTTTTAGTGATTGTTATCCCCAGATATGTGAAGCTTTTCTCCACCCAGTCCCATGAAGATATTTTTTTGATCTCTATGATTTGGGAGTTAGTTAAATTAAAAGGCATAATTTGAGATTTTTTTTCATTAATTTTAAAATATGAAATTTTTGAGAACAGGTCAAGAATCTCATAAAGTCTAGAAATAGACCTCATAGGATCAGATAAGGAAAGTATGACATCATCTGCAAAGAGACCTATTTTACATATTTTTGTTGAGAACTCAATACCAGAAATTTCTACGTCCTCTCTTACCATCTGTGCTAATGGCTCCATGGCCAATGCAAACAGCAGGGGGGGAAAGGGGACACCACTGCCTTGTACCATTTGTAATGTTGAATGGGGAGGACAAATCGTTGTTAGCATAAATTTTTGCAGATGGATTGGAGTATAAGGCCATTATCTTCAATAAACACTGAGGATCAAATCCAACATTTTTCAAAGATAATCTAAGATAGTCCCAATTAAGACAGTCAAAAGCCTTTTTTGCGTCAAGGGACACAATGTCATGGGAAGACTAGGTGGGCAAGAGCTAATAACCCGGGCCCCTGCAATTTCCCTCAGACTAGGGAAATCCTGACTGACCCTCTACCTAGAGTTTACACTAATGGTGTGCATGTCTAGGCCTCGACCCTCACCCTGACTCCTGTTTCAACCCTAGGCCGAAACCACTGCCCACCACCCAGTGATAAGATAATACACCAATACCCACAGTTAGCACAGACAAGGATAACGGAAAATATACACCACGTCACAGTCACTCAGGAATACACTATAAATGCGCAGGGCAAAATAAATACAAATATAGGAAGGAGTAAATAAGACAAAGGGAAATACACCACCAGATACGATACTCCAACTCCTAGCTCACCACTCCAGACCAAGATAACCAAGCACTAGACAGAAGCTATAATCGGCGACGCCCAATGTTCAGAAGAACTATTTAAAGGCAGTGGGCATGGCCCAGCTTCCAATCCGAGCACCAGCTAAATTAACCCCGGACCAGCTACATAAAATCTAGCCGACGCCACTGAGCACATAATGGTCAAAAGCGGAATTACCGCTGTCTGTCGAACGCCCTGGTATGAACAGCGTCCGACATGACACACAATGACTGAAGGGATTCTCCCAGAGTTGATCTACTTAATTATGTTGATAAGCTTTCTCATACCATCTGTTGATTGTCTTGATTTCAGAAAAACCTATTTGATCTCTGTTGATCAACTTCAGGAGAATGTCATTCAGCCTATTGGCCAAGATTTTTGAATATATCTTGATGTCAGTGTTAATCAAAGATATGGGTCTATAATTAGTTATGTGGCTAAGATCTCCTTTTGGTTTGGGTATTAGTACTATTATGGCCTCCAGCATTTCCTTTGGGAAAGAACCCTCCCGAGATGCCAAATCGTAGACTTGAGAGAGATGTGGAGCTAACAATTCACCGAAGGATCTGTAGTATTCATTGATGAAGCCGTCAGACCCTGGTGCTTTTTGTAATTTTAAATCTTTTATTGTATTCTGGATCTCTTCCATGAAAATGGAGCAGATAAATGTGCAAGATCATCTTGATCAAGATGAGGAAGTTTTAAAGATGCAAAAAAGACTCAGATATCTTCCGATCCGGCAAGGCCAGTGGGTTATTTTGTGATATGTTATACAATTGGGGATGTGATAGATAATTGTTTCCTGATGATAAGACCCTATCAATTCTGTTGTTGGTTCTTTTTTTTTAGTCTGTTAATCATATAGTTTACAGGTTTGTTTAAAGAGGAATAGTTTTTAAGTCTTGAGGATTTGATTGCATACTCATAAAAAGAAAGAATTTCTGTTTTTAATTGTTGTTAAGAGCCGAAAGCTCCGATTGGATTTTGGGAGAGGGAGGGGAGTTTTTTTGTTGTAGTTCTTCTTTTAGTTTGATTGATTTTTGGAGTTGTTTAACCTTGGCCTCGTTCATTTTTTTTCCCTAGAAGATATCTGGATTAGTATCCCTCTAAGGACTGCCTTATGGGCATTCCATAAAGTAAATGGATTAGTAGTGTCTGGATTATTTTCTTTAAAGAAGTTTTTTATAGCTGAGTTAATTGTGATTTTGTGGACTGGGTTAAATAGTATTGAGGACTTACATTTCCAGAGGAATTGATTCTTGGACATTGCACCTGGAAGAAGCTCACAAATGACAGGAGAGTGGTCCGAGATTGTCTTGGGGATGATAGAGACCGACCTGAACTTAGAAATTGAAAAGATATCTGTTAGTACCAAATCAATTCTCGAAGCCGTCTGATGAACGTCAGAGAAGTGGGTAAACTCAACAGAAGTCGAATTGAGACATCTGAACACATCAAATAATTCATTGGCAAACAACCAGTTGTTCAAAGTTGCAGCTTTATGTCCGTTTTTTGCTGATGAATCCATATGTCCATCCGGGACGATATTAAAATTGCCCAGGATTACTAAGACACCTTTCTTAATCAGCGAGATTTTCCTGATTAGTCTGCCCATGAATCTCAGATGATTTTTATTAGGTGCGTAAACGTTGACTATGGTAAATTCCTGACTGTTTAAATTACAGGTGAGAATGTGAAAGTGTCCCCCTGGGTCTTTTATTTCTTCCAGAAACTCGAAGGAGACTCCGTTACCAATCATGGTTACTACACCGGCTTTCTTCTTCGAGTTTGAAGATTCATATGTATGTGGAAATTTGTTAATAGCAAAATTGGGATGATCATCTCTTTTAAATTTAGTCTCTTGGAGACATACCACATCCAAGTGTAGTTTCAGGAACTCTTTTTTATGGTAAACCTTTCCTCCTTTTACATTGTACGTCACACATTTGATACTCATCTTTTCTTAAAAAAAAAAAATACCGTATGATGATGGAAAGGACAGCTGGTCCCAACTAAAGAGGTGTGTTGAGAAAGAAGTAGCGAAGAATGATTAGACACAAAATGTTTAACTTAAACTGATATTAGAGTTGTGATACTGCTAAAATAACTGAAAAAACACTACAGCAGTACAGAAATACAGCGGTATAACAATACAACAGTAAAATGAAATGGTAGATACTACCAAACGTCAAGTCTTTTGGTAAAGTCCTAACTAGTAGACTCTTCTTCTTTCAATGGGGAAAGTTCGTGGATGAGCTCTAGTATTGGCATCCTCCGGTATGGATGAGAAAAAATCCTGAAAGGTTCAAATATGATCACATTTTATAACAATCATCATAAACAATTGATGATAATAATGCAGAGTTGTGTCATAACACATAAAGTAGATAAAAGATCTCATTAATAACATGTTTAACCCCTTTCTGTCATTGGACGTACTATTCCGTCCATGTGGGGTGGGCCCTACTTCCCAAGGACGGAATAGTACGTCCAGCGCGATCGGCTGCGCTCACGGGGGGAGTGTGGCCGATTGCGGCTGGGTGTCAGCTGCCTATCGCAGCTGACATCCGGCGCTATGTGCCAGGAGTGGTCACGGACCGCCCCCGGCACATTAACCCCCGGCACACCGCGATCAAACATGATCGCGGTATAGGGAAGCATCGCGCAGGGAGGGGGCTCCCTGCGGGCTTCCCTGAGACCCCCGCAGCAACGCAATGTGATCGCGTTGCTACGAGGGTCTCCTACCTCCTTCCTAGCTGCAGGACCCGGATCCAAGATGGCCGTGGCATCCGGGTCCTGCAGGGAGGGAGGTGGCTTACCGAGTGCCTGCTCAGAGCAGGCGCTTGGTAAGCCTGCAGTGTTCTAAGTCAGATCGGTGATCTGACAGAGAGCTGTGCAAACTGTCAGATCACCGATCTGTGATGTCTCCCCCTGGGACAAAGTAAAAAAGTTTTTTTTTAAATTTCCACCTGTGTAAAAAAAAAAATAGAAAAAAAAATCGTAAATAAAGAAAAAATATATATATTATTCCCATAAATACATTTCTTTATCTAAATAAAAAAAACAAACAATAAAAGTACACATATTTAGTATCGCCGCGTCCGTAACAACCCAACCTATAAAACTGTCCCACTAGTTAACCCCTTCAGTAAACACCGTAAGAAAAAAAAAAAGAGGCAAAAAACAACGCTTTATTATCATACCGCCGAATAAAAAGTGGAATAAAATGCGATAAAAAAGACAGATATAAATAACCATGGTACCGCTGAAAGCGTCACTTTGTCCCGCCAAAAAAGAGCCACCATACAGCATCATCAGCAAAAAAATAAAAAAGTTATAGTCCTCAGAATAAAGCGATGCCAAAATAATTATTTTTTCTATAAAATAGTTTTTATCGTATAAAAGCGCCAAAACATAAAAAAATGATATAAATGAGATATCGTTGTAATCGTACTGACCCGAAGAATAAAACTGCTTTATCAATTTTACCAAACGCGGAACGGTATAAACGCCTCCCCCAAAAGAAATTCATGAATAGCTGGCTTTTGGTCATTCTGCCTCACAAAAATCGGAATAAAAAGCGATCAAAAAATGTCACGTGCCCGAAAATGTTACCAATAAAAATGTCAACTCGTCCCGCAAAAAACAAGACCTCACATGACTCTGTGGTCTCAAATATGGAAAAATTATAGCTCTCAAAATGTGGTAACGCAAAAAATATTTTTTGCAATAAAAAGCGTCTTTCAGTGTGTGACAGCTGCCAATCATAAAAATCCGCTAAAAAACCCGCTATAAAAGTAAATCAAACCCCCCTTCATCACCCCCTTAGTTAGGGAAAAATTAAAAAATTAAAAAAACGTATTTATTTCCATTTTCCCATTAGGACTAGGGTTAGGGTTAGGATTAGGGTTAGGGTTAGGGTTAGGGCTAGGGTTAGGATTAGGGCTAAGGTTAGGGTTGGGGCTAGGGTTAGGATTAGGGTTAGGGCTAGGTTTAGGGCTAGGGTTAGGGCTAGGGTTAGGGCTAGAGTTAGGGTTAGGGCTAGGGTTAGGGTTGGGGCTAGGGTTAAGGCTACAGTTAAAGTTGGGGCTAAAGTTAGGGTTGGGGCTAAAGTTAGGGTTAGGGTTTGGATTACATTTACGGTTGGGAATAGGGTTGGGATTAGGGTTAGGGGTGTGTCTGGGTTAAAGGTGTGGTTAGAGTTACCGTTGGGATTAGGGTTAGGGGTGTGTTTGCATTAGGGTTTCAGTTATAATTGGGGGGTTTCCACTGTTTAGGCACATCAGGGGCTCTCCAAACGCGACATGGCATCCGATCTCAATTCCAGCCAATTCTGCGTTGAAAAAGTAAAACAGTGCTTCTTCCCTTCCGAGCTCTCCTGTGTGCCCACACAGGGGTTTACCCCAACATATGGGGTATCAGCGTACTCAGGACAAATTGGACAACAACTTTTGGGGTCCAAGTTCTCCTGTTACCCTTGGGAAAATACAAAACTGGGGGCTAAAAAATAATTTTTATGGGAAAAAAAAGGATTTTTTATTTTCATGGCTCTGCGTTATAAACTGTAGTGAAACACTTGGGGGCTCAAAGTTCTCACAACACATCTAGATAAGTTCCTTGGGGGTCTAGTTTCCAATATGGGGTCACTTGTGGGGGGTTTCTACTGTTTAGGTACATTAGGGGCTCTGCAAACGCAATGTGACGCCTGCAGACCAATCCATCTAAGTCTGCATTCCAAATGATGCTCCTTCCCTTCCGAGCTCTGCCATGCGCTCAAACGATGGTTCCCCCCCCACATATCAGGTATCAGCGTACTCAGGACAAATTGTACAACAATATTTAGGGTCCAATTTCTCCTGTTACCCTTGGAAAAATACAAAACTGGGGGCTAAAAAATAATTTTTGTGGGAAAACATGTTTGTTTTATTTTTACGGCTCTGCATTATAAACTTTTGTGAAGCCCTTGGTGGGTCAAAGTGCTCACCACACCTCTAGATAAGTTCCTTAGGGGGTCTACTTTCCAAAATGGTGTCACTTGTTGGGGGTTTCAATGTTTAGGCACATCAGTGGCTCTCCAAACGCAACATGGCGTCCCATCTCAATTCCTGTCAATTTTGCATTGAAAAGTCAAACGGCGCTCCTTCCCTTCTGAGCTCTCCCATGCGCCCAAACAGTGGTTTACCCCCACATTTGTGGTATCAGCGTACTCAGGACAAATTGTTCAACAACTTTTGGGGTCCAATTTCTTCTCTTACCCTTGGGAAAATAAAAAATTGGGGGCGAAAAGATAATTTTTGTGAAAAAAAATGATTTTTTATTTTTACGGTTCTGCATTATAAACTTCTGTGAAGCACTTGGTGGGTCAAAGTGCTCACCACACCTCTAGATAAGTTCCTTAGGGGGTCTACTTTCCAAAATGGTGTCACTTGTGGGGGGTTTCAATGTTTAGGCACATCAGTGGCTCTCCAAACGCAACATGGCGTCCCATCTCAATTCCTGTCAATTTTGCATTGAAAAGTCAAACGGCGCTCCTTCCCTTCCGAGCTCTGCCATGCGCCCAAACAGTGGTTTACCCCCACATATGGGGTATCGGCGTACTCAGGACAAATTGTACAACAATGTTTGGGGTCCATTTTCTCCTGTTACCCTTGGTAAAATAAAACAAATTGGAGCTGAAGTAAATTTTTTGTGAAAAAAAGTTAAATGTTCATTTTTATTTAAACATTCCAAAAATTCCTGTGAAACACCTGAAGGGTTAATAAACTTCTTGAATGTGGTTTTGAGCACCTTGAGGGGTGCAGTTTTTAGAATGGTGTCATACTTGGGTATTTTCTATCATGTAGACCCCTCAAAATGACTTCAAATGCGATGTGGTCCCTAAAAAAAAATGGTGTTGTAAAAATGAGAAATTGCTGGTCAACTTTTAACCCTTATAGCTCCCTAACAAAAAGAAATGTTGGTTCCAAAATTGTGCTGATGTAAAGTAGACATGTGGGAAATGTTACTTATTAAGTATTTTGTGTGACATATCTCTGTGATTTAATTGCATAAAAATTAAAAGTTGGAAAATTGCGAAATTTTCAAAATTTTCGCCAAATTTCCATTTTTTTCACAAATAAACGCAGGTAATATCAAATAACTTTTACCACTATCATTAAGTACAATATGTCACAAGAAAACAAGGTCAGAATCACTGGGATCCGTTGAAGCGTTCCAGAGTTATAACCTCATAAAGGTACAGTGGTCAGAATTGTAAAAATTGGCCCGGTCCATAACGTGCAAACCACCCTTGGGGGTAAAGGGGTTAAGTACATGACTGGTCAGAGAAAGTATATAAATCATGTGGTTTTTTTGATTAGTCGAGGGAGATGTGGAATTGAAGCCAGGTGGGCCCTGTAAAGATGCAATAAAGTCTAAGCCTTCTTCTTTAGTGAAAATAGAAATGGTTTTGCCTCTGTAGAGGACAAGAAGCTTAAGAGGAAAGCCCCACTTGTATAATATTTCTCGATCTCTGAGTGAGGAAGTAACTGTTTTGAAAGCTTTCCTCCCTTCTATTGTCTCTTTTGAGAGGTCAGCGAACAACTTTAAATGTGAATATGGCTCTGGAAATTTTTTGTTTTCTTTGATGAAATTCAGGACCACCTCCTTCACATGAAAGAAGTGGATGCGAAGAATGGTGTCCCTCTGGGTATCTAGAGGTATATTAGGTGGTTTGGGGAGCCTGTGGATTCTGTCAATTATAAGATCCGAGCTGTTGAGAGATGGAATTGCCTTTTGGAACAATGTTTTAACATAATCCATTAATTTGTTATTAGTGACGTTTTCAGGGATACCTCTAATTTTGAGGTTGTTCTTCCTGTTGCAGTCCTCTTTGTCTACCAGCTTAAGTTTCAATTTTTTAAGTTCTAAATTGATGTCCTGATTCTCCTCAGAATTAGTTTTGACGATTTTTTCAACTTTTTTCAGCCTATCCTCATGCTGCTCAAGTTTTTTATTTATTGTGTCAATAGTATTTTGAAAGATCGTGGTCTGTTTTTCAAAATTGGCAGTCATATTTTCATTTATGTTGGATGCTAGGTTAAGCATAAAAGATTCCATATTGTTTTGGATCTGCTCTAGGGTTTCTACTGGGATGTTGCCAGAAGAGGGGGAAGTGGTTTCTTCCATCCTAGTACGGAATTTAACTGGGCCGATATTTGGAGATGCGTTACCATATTCTGCATCTGATGTATCTGGTGATGAGTGGAATTTATTACCCCACTCACCTGGTTCCTTTCTTTTTGCTGATATGGATAAATCCATATCTTCAGTAAGTTTGGCTGTTTTTGGGAGATCTTTGAACTCCAAGTTTATCCTTGGGGGGTTTGTGGAAGCAGATTTGGAGGATTTTTCTTTCTCCTCCCTTTTAAGGGGTGATCTGAATCTCATTGGACTTAATTCATTAACCACATCTCTGTCTGGATTGTGATTAGAAGGTCTATTTTATTGGATTTTTGTGATATTGATGATGATTGAGGATTTGTTTTTGTTTTTTGACTACTTATTTTGGAGTGAATCAGGACCAAACTGAATAATCAAATAGCTATGCAAACAGATCAAAAAGTAACCCTAGACGCAGAAATCTATGAATAACATGAGGTTTATCCACCTAAGTGGTCCTAGAACCCAAAATGGGGAACTGGATTAGAAAAATAGAATATGCACCAGAAAATATGAATCACCCGCAAAAAATTGGACCCAGATCCTCAATTAAAGATTGGCTTTAAGATTTAAAAGTAAGACAGTCACAACCAAACCCTAGTAAATATAGATCAGAAGAGAATGACACAAAAATTATCCAGTAATAACCAATGGCAGAGGGTTATTTATGCATACAAGATTCAGAACACTACAAATGTTCCTCCTTGTGTGGAAGTAGTGAAAGAGATAATAATAATGCCTTATTATTTAGAAGGAGATGTTTTCACCGCTTATCCTCCTGAGTAATCCTTACTGGAATTTTATGAAGTCCTCCGAAATTTCTGGAGAAATGAGAAGTCCAACACTTAGGATTCCTTTAACAGCAGTGAAGACTGTAAAGGCTTGGAATGATGAAAAAAAAGTGGAAACAATAGGTATTTGTCACAGGCCAATTGCGAAGACTTCTGAATTTCTCAGTGTAGTCAGTACGTTTGTGGGGTCTCCGGTAAAGGCACAGGCAGGGCACCAACCTTCACCTGTAGGAAGGATCTTCCTGTGCGCTCTGAGAAGAACGGAGCCGTCCGAGCCGCAGCGTCGCTTGAAGGAGATCCGGCAAGTAGTGATCTACAGTAACTCGCGCGGCGCCTACCTCCAGCTGTCTCGGCTCTCCGATGTGTCCTCTGCACGAAAAAGGTCCTGGAGACAAACTCCGCCAGGTCCTTGCAAGTGAATTCCTCCCATAGCTCCCTTGAAAGCGATGAGGAGCGGGACCGGAGTCTTGGATGCAGCGGCACCGCCGAAAGTAGTACCGGGGCGCAGTGATCTGTATGCTCAGGCGCGGCGTTTTCCTCCAATGGGCCCGGTGATCCACAGGGCTTCTGGAATAAATGCAAGCTGTGTAATATTTACCGGAGCCAGGGTCCTCCTCAGCAAGAATCCCGATTGCAGATTCTTTATCCAAATATTGGAGGAAGCTGCTATATGCGTCCGGATGAGGCCAAATTGTATGAGGCCTGAAGCATCCTGTGTAGGCCTCACAGTAAGCCCTGAAGGGACCTGGATCTCCCTGGTGTTAAAAAAGAGGTTTAAATGTGGTTAAAAAATAAAAAAAATAGGGTTTAAAGGGTGCCCAATGAACATCCTGACAAGATATTACAAAAACCCAGCGTGGATGGTTTGAAATTGTTGAGATGTATGATGATTTAGAGGATTGGCCTCAAGAGCTCTCAGAACATGTGTCTCACATGTCCCTTGTCCAGGCCACACCCCCACCATTATTATCTCTGACAGACAATATACAGTTAACAGTTAAAAGCTGAAAACACTGCCGCAAATTTTATTTTTTCATTCATAATTATTGACTACGGTATATAATCAATTATTTTGAATACAAAATTAAATTCACTGTTTTAATCGTTTTTTTTTTTCATTATTATTTTCTGCAGCCACTTGGAGCTGCCACTTGCATCTGCTGGTGTGTAAGGACAGTATCTGGGGTGGGTAGCCGTAATCACAGTCTGACATCAGTAGTACAGTACAGGCTGCAGATCACCATGGACGTATTCAGAGCACAGCAAGGAAATCATGTGCTCTGAACACGCAGACAGAAAGCTCTGCTATATCACTGTAAACCAATATAGCAGAGCTATGTACTGAATGGAGCACTATACGGGGCGCATTATACTGTGGAGCACTATAGTGGGGAAAATAAGTATTTGATACACTGACGATTTTGCAAGTTTTCCCACCTACAAAGAATGGAGGGATCTGTAATTTTTATTGTAGGTACACTTCAACTGTGAGAAACAGAATCTAAAAATAAAAAACAGAAAATCACATTGTATGATTTTTACATAATTAAATTGCATGAAATAATTATTTGATCACCTACTAACCAGCAACAACTCTGTCTCTTAGGCTACTTTCACATTTCCGTCGGTAGTCGCCCGTCACAAAGTGTCGGCGCGACGTACTGACGGAAGTGTGTGCTTTCACATTTCCGTCTGCAGTCCTGGGCAGGAAAGAGACAGAGAGTGAGATTTCCTGCCGGGCATGCGCAGACAGATAAACAGGATGCAACACACAGAAAAACGTTCCCTTGAACGTTTTTTTCCAGACGACGGGCCGTCAAAATCCGACGCAACCAGTGCACGACGGACGCAACGTGTGGCCATACGTCGCGATCCGTCGGCAATACAAGTCTATGGGAAAAAAATGCATCCTGCGGGCAAATTTGCAGGATGCGTTTTTTTCCCAAAACAACGCATTGTGACGGATACAAAACAACGTAAGTGTGAAAGTAGCCTTACAGACCTGTTAAGTTTTTCTTTAATAAGCCCTCCTACTCTGCACTTATTACATGTATTAATTTCAGCTGTTTGAACTCATTACCTGTATAAAAGACACCTATCCACACACAAATAACATTCCATCCTCTCCACCATGGCCAAGACCAAAGAGCTAAGGACACAATGCTGTGATGGGCTACAGAACAATGGGCAAGCACACCTTGGTGAGAAGGCAACAACTGTTGGCATAATTATTAGAAAATGGAAGAAACACAAGATGACTGTCAATCTTCCTCGTTCCGGGACTCCATGCAAGATCTCACCTCATGGTGTAAGGATTATTTTGAGAAAGGTCAGGAATCAGCCGAGAACTACACAGGAAGACCTGGTAAATAACTTGAAGTGAGCTGAGACCACAGGCTTAAATATTACCATCAGTAACACACCACGCCTTCATGGATTAAAATCCTGTAGGGCACACAAGGTCCCCCTGCTCACGCCAGCACATGTCCAGGCCCATTTGAAGCTCAGCAATGACCATGTGAAGAGCGGAACAAAAATGGTTATCTCAATAAACCAAAAAGAATTTGTGATCAATATTGACCTGTCCATTCAAGGACATTTTAGCTATAGTGTGAAATCCTATTTTTTGTTTGTGAAACTGCCACTTAGGCGAAACTGTACTGTTTTGTTTGTTGTGAAACTATCACATAGCCGAAACTGTTTTTTTGTCTTCTCTTTTCTCTCTTTGTTTAAACAAGCAAAACTTGTATAACCACTGAAACTACCTGTACAACTATATAAAGAGGGGATAGCACCTTGAAGGCAGGCGTGCTTCAGAGGCTTCCCAGTGATATACTATACGAGACGTGTCTTGTGTATTATTTCTGGTGATTCCCCAATTCCAAAGGCTGCTCCGACTGAGTGTGGTCCCGACAACCATCTCGATGACTCAGAGGAGACATGGGAGAAGGTCATGTAGTCAGATGAGAACAAATAGAAATTTTTGGTATCAACTCCACTCTCCATGTTTGGAGGAAGAAGGATGAAAACAACCCTAAGCACACCATCCCAACCGTGAACATGGTGGGGGAAACATCATACTTTTGGGGATGCTGTTCTGCAAAGGGGACAGGATGACTGCACTGTATTGAAGGAAGGATGGATGGGGCCATGTATAGCAACATTTTGGCCAACAACCTCCTTCCCTCAGTTAGAGCACTGAAGATGGGTAAGGCTATGTGCACACGTCAGGATTTCTGGCAGAAATTTTCCAGACAAAAATCTGACATTTCTGCCAGAAATCCGCATGCGTTTTTACCGCGATTTTACCGCATTTTTTACGCATTTTTTGTGCGTTTTTTTCCAAATGCATAGAATCGCGGGAAAAATGCGGAAAATCCGCAAAATTAATGAACATGCTGCTTTTTTTACCACGATGCGTTTTTTTTCGCGGAAAAAAACGCACCATGTGCACAAAACATGCAGAATGCATTCTAAATGATAGAATGCATAATGTATGCGTTTTTAATGAGTTTTTATAGTGTTTTTATCGCGAAAAAAAACACGAAAAAACCTGAACGTGTGCACATAGCCTTATGGTTGCATCCTCCAGCATGACAATGACCTGAAATACAGCAAGGGAAGCTAAGAAATAGCTCTGTATCAGCATTTCAAGGTCCTGGAGTCGCCTAGTCAGTCTCTAGACCTGAACCCAAAATCTTTGGAGGGAACTGAAATTCAGCAGCCCAGAATCCTGCAAGATCTGGAGAAAATCTATATGGACGACATGACTTAGCATAAAAGGGCTTTTTAAGTGTGGAGCCAACCGTTGCAAGTCTGTGAATATGTACAGAAATCAGATCAATTTCATTCTTATGGCAATTCATCTTGCTTTCCGATTCATGAATTGTAACACACCAAATGTTTATTTAATAAAGTGTACAAAATATAAAATCCAATACACAGGTTGTACAACATGTCAATTAAAGGTTAGGATAAAACACCACCTTTCTGATGCGATCAACCCCATGGTGATATCAGCATCTGAGGTCTCCAAACATTTTGCTGACACCCACAAGGGTGATTTAGCCAGCTTTAAATTCTCTGGAATAGAAAAGGTATACAGATCCCGCTGTGGGGGTGATTCGTAACCCAAACTGTTAAATCGGGAATCCTATTGGATTTTTATGTTAGACACACGAGTCCCAAACGGCTTAAATTCAAGACATGATTTAATTTCACAGTACTAAATCCATTTGTAAATTTTGTATTTTCATTGTCTGTCTTATATGTTTTAAATCTATTTATTTAACCTGTTTTACATATACTGTATGTTAATCATTTTTATTGTGTAACCAATCAGATGAATAAGGGTAGACATAAAACTGTGTTAACTTGTTACTAGGTTAAATCATGGCTAAGACGCAAGTCGAAACGCGTTGATCTTTCCTATCAGTGTGATAGAGCTTGACACAATATGTATATACTATTTTAACTAACTTGGATTAATAGTTATATTTTATACTAGTAGCCTCAGCCTTCTCGCTGTATCTCACCTTAATTTGTTGGTCTTTGCTCCGGCTGTTTCACCCTGCTCCGTGTGTAGCAGCCCAGGACTTCGGGTACCACAGTTGTACTGCCTTCCTCTCGAGGAGGGTGATGCCATGCCTGGAAACAAGGAGGATCCTGTACTTGCAACATATTCTGACTCCTGGCCAGGGGAGCTCTATACCCGGTTTCAGGGGAGCTTCCTTTGATATATATATATATATTTTGGCTTGGAGGAGGAGTTAGCTAGTCTGTGAGAGAGTTCTGTAGAGACAGTGAAGGAGCACAGGAGAAGCGAGGAGCTGGAGGAGAGCTACGATTGGGCTCCCTCTATGCTGAAGCGCAGAAACCGGACACCGGGAGTCCGAGACTATGTGGGACAGTATGCCCCACAGCAGAAACCGGAGGGCAAGAGATTGAGGTACAGCAACATACAGAGCCCGGAGTCACCATGAATAGAGACCCCTATAAAATAGCTCCCGTTGCCTACCATGCAGGTACTGTCTCAGGACAGAGAGTGAGAGAGGACCTTGAAAGAAGCCATAAGCAGCAAGAGACTATAGTGGAAGGCTCCCAATCTGACCTGACAAGGGGAGTTCAACTCATTTCCAGGCTACCTGGACTCCTCCGTCACCTGTTGCTGGTACCCTGGACTGTGGCCGTAAACCACCAGTAAAACAGGTAAAGAGACTGCAGCCTTATGTCCTCTGATTGTTTCTGGCACCACACCATCCTTGCCAAATACATTGGGAGCCCTGGGGACCCAGCTTCACTTGTGGGAGTGCCATCCTTGCTGCAGTGCCATTACTCCCCAGAGGACCCCTTTAAGCAGCGTCGGTCACCCCTGACCGAATACCACAGGTGGTGTCACGAATATTCTTATTTCAATAACCCCTTTAAAGACCGTCACTTTAATTTGGAAGGCCAAGGACCGGGTCGCTGCCACCGTGACCACCCCTTTTATGATGACTGGACCTGGTACCGAGTACCCCTAGGCCCTGGCGGGCGCTCCACGTATGTGGCTTTAGATTACATGGGGAGAACACACCTATGCCGATATGCTGACATCCACCTGGTTTTTGCTTCACATTATACTGTGGGGCACTATATAGGGCACATTATGCAGTGAAGCACTATATGGGGTACATTATACTGTAGGGAAATATATAGGGGGCACATTATACAATGGAGCACTATATGGGGTCATTATACTGTGATGTACTATATGGGGCCATTATACTGTGGAGCACTATATGGGGCCATTATACTGTGAGGCACTAAATGGGGCCATTATACTGTGGAGCACTATATGGGGCCATTGTACTGTGAGGCACTATATGGGGCCATTATACTGTGAGGCACTATATGGGGCCATTATACGGTGGGGCACTATTCAGAGGGCAGCGTGACTCGACAACTGTGATGAATAGTGTAGTTAATTACGTCACTGGTCATCACAGCCGCCGGGTTTCGCAGGGCACAGCAGGACCCAGAGTGGCTGCTGCTACAGCCTATGGTGCTTGGCTCTCTGAACAAGGCTCCATATACTTTGGACATCAGATTCAGGGATCATTGACAGAACGCCATGGACTACGTCAGACCTATGTGGGACCTTTTTGTTTTCAAATAAGTTTGAAAACGAGGGACAGTGTCTTGTCTTTATTTCTCTCTTTTTATGTTTTTCAGGTTTCAATTTGTGGACTACGGCGGACCTGTTTAGTTTTTTTTTTCAAAAATACATTGATGAACTAGGAAAAGTGTGGGGGAGCGTTTTATCAAATACATTTTTTTCTGTGTGCTTTTTTTTCAATACTGAGTTAGTAATGGGGGTGTCTGATACACCCCTCTCCATTACTAACCCCAGGGCTTGATGTCTGATAGACCTATCTCCATTACCAACCTCAGGGCTTGATGTCTGATGGACCCCTCTCTATTAGTAACCCCAGGGCGTGATGTCTGATGGACCCCTCTCTATTAGGAACCCCAGGGCTTGATGTCTGATAGACCCCTCTCCATTACTAACTTCAGGGCTTGATGTCTGATAGACCCCTCTCCATTACTAACCCCAGGGCTTGGTGTCTGATAGACCCCTCTCCATTACTAAACCCAGGGCTTGTTGTCTGATAGACCCCTCCCCATTACTAACTCCAGGGCCTGATGTCTGATAGACCCATCCCCATTACTAACTCCAGGGCTTGATGTCTGATAGACCCCTCTCCATTACTAACCCCAGGGCTTGATGTCTGATAGACCCCTCTCCATTACTAACCCCAGGGCTTGATGTCTGATAGACCCATCCCCATTACTAACTCCAGGGCCTGATGTCTGGTAGACTCATCCCCATTACTAACTCCAGGACTTGATGTCTGATAGACCCCTCTCCATTACTAACCCCAGGGCTTGATGTCTGATAGACCCCTCCTTATTACTAACTCCAGGGCCTGATGTCTGATAGACCCCTCTCCATTACTAACCCCAGGGTTTGATAGACCCCTCTCTATTACTAATCCCAGGGCTTGATGTCTGATAGACCACTCTCCATTACTAACCCCAGGGCCTGATGTCTGATAGACCCCTCTCCATTACTAACCCCAGGGCTTGAAGCCAGCTAGAATTTTTGACAAATCACTGCTGACATCAACCCCAACTACCATTACCCCAAATGCCACAGCACCAGGAAAATTGGGAAGAGAGAAAGTGAAGCACCACAATTGGAGAATCTAATGTGATGCACCCATGAAGCGGGGTCACACATTACACCACTGTTCTCATAGAAGTGGACTGGACGGGGTCACACATCACACTACTGCTCTCATAGACTTGGACGGAGCAGAGTCACACATTGATTTTTTTTGTGGGGGGGCAATTAGAGGGGTCACACATTGCTCTACTGCTCACATAGAAATGTGTGACCCTACTTTGTCCACTTCTATGGGAGCAGGAGTGGTATAATGTGTGACCCCGCTCTGTACACTTCTATGGGAGCAGTTGTGTAATGTGTGACCCCCGCTCCATCCAGTTCTATGGGAGCAGTGGTGCAATGTGTAAACCCAATCCATCTACTTCTGTGGGAGCAGTGGAGACTCTGCTATGACAGCAAATCAGTGCGCTCAGTGGCTATGCCAGTGTAGACTGAATGCCCTCTTCAGAGTCCCTGAGCACACTGATTGTCTGCTGCGCTGTCAATGTGACAGCAGCGCCGCAGTCAATGCCAAATGGTGAGCAACAGCGGAGACTAACCGGTCGACCCGAGGAAGGTGAGTACAGTGCAGTTTGAAGACCTTTACAAAACTGCAGCAGAGGCAGAACATTGTCTAAAAGGGGACCACCCCTTTAAATGCCACTTTACATGAAAACTGCATCTCAGAGTTATCCAACTTCTTCATACAAGTCTTTAGTACGTAGTAGAGCACCTTTTAGCTGTTGTGACCTGCTGCAAACATGATGTATAGCCAGAGCACACAGGTGAGGGTGGACAGGTGTACGACATTGAGGAGAAGCAAGTGCTACTGGGAAGTGCAGTTTAGCAGATTCCTGGGTAAGATTCCTAAGGAATTGTGCCAGAAGCTGGCGTCTGGCTATGCATCCCATCAGGTCAGCCAAATGGGCTTTAAACCCCTTCAAGCCGCAGCCCATTTTCGTTTTTGCGCTTTCGTTTTTCTCCAAGTGAGGTGAAATTGCAAAAAGTGCGTTTCCAAATCATTTTTTTTTTTACCAAATTCAAAACTGACCTTCCATCATGATTCTCCATGTCATTACGAGTTCTTAGATACCAAACATGTATAGGTTGTATTTTAAGTGGTGAAAAAAATCTAAAGTTTGTTAAAAAAAATAATAAAATTCTGTAATTTTCTGATACCCGTAGCATCTCCATTTCTTGTGATCTGGGGCTGGTGAGGACTCATTTTTTACGTAACGAGCTGACGTTTTTATTGATATCATTTTTGTGTAGGTACAATCTTTTGATCGCAATGTTACGGCGACCAAAAAAACGTAATTCTGACGTTTTTACTTTTTTTTTCGCTATGCTGTTTATCGATCGGATTCTTTTTATATCTTGATAGATTGGGCAATTATGAATGCGGCGATACCATATATGTGTATTTTTTTATTTTGAATGGGGGGTGATTTGAACTTTTACAAGACCCGAAGTCATGTGACACGGGCGCTGATGTACAGGATTAGTGACCCACTTCTGGCACGATCACATTAAATGCCTCTGTTAGAAATTGACAGGAGCATTTAGCAGGTTAACAGCTGCGGGTGAATCGCGATTCCACCCGCAGCTGTTAGGGGCACATGTCAGCTGTTCAAATCAGCTGACGTGCTGGGAAAGATGTGGGCTCACCGCCAGAGCCAACATCAAAGGGAGAGTCATGAAGCCATGAAGGGTTTAATAACTATTAAAGACACTTGTCATGAAGAGGTTGAATAACTGTAAGGCTATGTGCGCACTTTGAGTATTTGCTTGCAGAAATTTCAGCAATGTTTCTAAATCTCTTGGCAGGAAAACTGTGGAAAAAAATGCGCATTTTTTGTGCGATTTGCATGCGTTTTTGTACAGCACGGAATGCTTTTTTGAGCTAAACAACAAAGATATTAAAAAAAAGTATTGTGATGTAATTTCTTGGTTCAACATCATTTTTTTTTATTTTTTTCATGCTGATGCAGTGGCATCAGAGTAATGAGATTGGGGCTTGGTGTGAGCAGCTTTGACACCTAGCTTTAGGATTAGAAATGAAAAGGTGTCGGCCCGACACCCTCATTACTAAACCAATAAGTAAACACTAGTGATGGGCCAGCATGCTCACCACTACTCGTTACTCGCCCGAGAATCTCACTGCTCGAGATGCTCAGAGCTTGCGGAGCATTTCTGGGGTTGCTTGGTGGGAGCTCGGGTCCACGCCTTGCATTTTACCATGAAGGCCTGCTGCACAAAGTCTCCTCTTAACAGTTGTTGTAGAGATGTGTCTGCTGCTAGAACTCTGTGTGGCATTGACCTGGTCTCTAATCTGAGCTGCTGTTAACCTGCGATTTCTGAGGCTGGTGACTCGGATAAACTTATCCTCTGAAGCAGAGGTGACTCTTGGTCTTCCTTTCCTGGGGCGGTCCTCATGTGAGCCAGTTTCTTTGTAACGCTTGATGGAAAAGTGATTGACAGGTTGGTCACACTTGTCAAGCATAGCGCTTGAGAAGTGTGACCAACTTTTTACTATTGATGCTGCCTATGCAGCAGTAATAGTAAAAGATAGAATGTTAAAAATAATAAAAAAAAAACAAATATGGTTATTCTCACCTTCCGACGGCCCCCGATCTCCTCAGTGGCGCTCCCGATACGTTCCGTTCTCAGGGATGCTTTGCGCGAAGGACCTATGTGATGTCACTGTCGCATAACCACGACGTCATCCCAGGTGATTCGCGCAATGCCTCCCTGAGAACGGAAGCCGCCGCATGCACCGCTGAGAGGCGTGAGGACTCCAGGGGCCATCAGATGGTAAGTGTATCCCTATTTTTTATTTTAATTCTTTTTTTTACAGAAATATGGTTCCCAAGGGCCTGGAGGAGAGTCTCCTCTCCTCCAACCCCCGGTACCATCCGCACATGAAGTGCTCACTTTACGCATGGTGTGCATAGCCGCATGCGCAAAGTGAGCATTTCAATGCAATCCTATGGCTGTGGAATTGCCGCAATTCCGTAGAAAAAATGAACATGCGGCAGATTTTACCACTATACGATTCTGCAGCAGGAAAATCCGCAGCATGGACACAGAAACTGCGGAATCAATAATTATAGAATAAAAACTATTTTATATAAAAAATAATTATTTTTGCATCGCTTTATTCTGAGAGCTATAACTTTTTTTTTTTTCCGGTGATGGAGCTAAATGGCAGTTTCTTTTTTGCGGGACAAAATGACGTGTTCAGCGGTACCACTGACCTGAGAGACTTCCTGACATGCACTGCGCATGACAGGAAGTATCTCAGCTCTGATAACCTGTATGTCGTCATCCTGTGGGGTCTCCTATCCAAAAGCAGAGGGTCTGTCAACCTCTCGAATGCTGCGATCATGTTTGATCGCAGTGGTCTGGGGATTAAAGTGTCGGGAGCCGTGGGAGCGCGGCTGATCGCATTGGACGTACTATTCCATCCATGGGAATTAAGGCCCTGGTCACATGGACGGAATAGTACGTCCAATGCCAGAAAGGGGTTAAATTTTGGTGTAGTGTGTTAGCGAAGTTATTGAAAAAGTTTGCTGGTAAAAATAGTTACTTTCAGGCCAGCTATGTAAAACTGTGGTTTGTCCATCACATGTATCACATATAAGTTCACTCCAAATTCAGCCATTTGAAGTGAACGTGGAAAATATTGTCCTCTATTTAAAATGGGCAAGGCAGGTGGCAAGGGATCAGGAACTGGACGTGATGGAGATGGTGCATGCAGAGACCAAGGCAGAGGCCATGGGCAAGCTGAAATTGTGCCACAACAAACACCCACATCTTCTCGCCCGACTTTCCTCTACCAATTACTAGTGGACTGCAGCACACCATTATTGAACTCAGAGCAGTGTCAAAATGTTGTTGCTTGGATAGCGGATAATGCTTCCAGTCAATCTGCCACCATCACCACCCTGTCTTCCACACGGTCAAGTCCCACCATGCCGAGTGCCCGGAGACAACTGATCCCACACTTGGACACTCTGAAGAGCTATTCACTTTTCCATTTATAGATTCGGAACTCTCGGCCAGGCATTTTGAAGTGGGGCAAGAGATCACATGTAGCGATGCCGATACATATTTGAGCAGCCACAGTCACACGAAGGCAACAATGGGAAAGTGTCACAAGTGGTGGACAAAGTGACACAATTGCCAGAAAGTCAGGAGGACAACAGTGCAGAAGTGGAAGACAAGGTGGTGGATGATATAGTAACTGACCCAAGCTGGCAGGAGGACATGCAGAGTGAGGACAGCAGCACACAGGGTGAGGGAGGTGTAGCACCTCAACAGGCAGGAAGAAGCAGTGTGGTGGCCGCAGACAGAAGGCAGGCAACTGTTCCCCATAACAGCAACACGATGGAAGTTGCCAGTCCAACTGTTAGGTCTTCCCGAGTCTGGTTGTTTTATAAAGACTCTGCCGATAACCCCAAAAAGGCCATTTGCACCACCTGCCAGGCCAGCATCAGCAGGGTAGCAAAACTACCAGCCTGACGACCATCAACATGATCAGGCACATGGAAGCAAATCACCCGACTTTGTAGGCCGAACCCCAGAGTCCAGGAGCAGTGTCTGCGGGTGACACTACTGCTTCTTCTGCTATTGTGCGTGCAAGCCAATCCACTGTCCATGGTGCATGCAAAGATGCCTTCTGCCCTGCATCTGTCATCCACGTCCTTGTCCCAGCACAGGGTTCAGTTGTCCATACCCCAGTCCTTGGAACACAAGCGTAAATACGCAGCCAATGCCCCACAAGCCACACTACTAAATTCACACATTTTGCGTCTGCTTGCCCTCGAAATATTGCCTTTTTAGGCTCATGGAGACGGAAGTTTTCCATGACCTGATGGCGGCGGCCGTCTCTCGGTACTCAGTCCCCAGCTGCCACTATTTCTCCCGGGGTGCCATCCCCTCATTTCAGAAGCATGTGTCCGACAACATTAGCCGTGCCCTCAACAATATAGTTACTGAGAAAGTCCACCTAACCACGGTCACATGGACAAATGCTTGTGGGCAGTGATGATATATCTTGCTGATGGCACACTGGGTTAACATAGTGCAAGCCAGGACCCAGTCTTGCAGCCTTGGAGGTCCTGGCCTGCGCTGCCGCTAGCGTTTTGTTAGAGCGGGTTTTTAGTGCCGCTGGTGGAATTATAACTGATAAGTGCATCTGCCTGTCAGCTGAAATTGCTGACAGGCTGACTGTTATAAAAATGAACAAAGGCTGGATTGGGACAGACTTCTCAACACCACCGAATAATAGCAGTGTAACATAAACTGAAATCCAGTGTCATTTTTTGGGAGGTCTATTCCCATGCACCTCTTCACACCCACACATGGGTATACGCTTCCTGATTTTGGATATTTGCTGTTGTCCTCCTTCTCCTCATCCTTCACCACCATATCACCAGGGTGACCATGGTCCGTGATGCAACACCCACATCATTTTTTTAGAGGGTGTTTATGATGCCCATAAAAACAATTTGTTAGTATGTTCATGTATACTCCGCAGGGGTAAATGTTTGCCAGCCCATACACTTAGTGCATGGGCATTACAAGTATAGGAGACCCGCTCCTTTCTAATGGGAACATTTTTTTTTACGAAGCCCTCCTCAACATCTCTCCAAAGAGGCATTGGAGTTGCCCTCGAATTTTTGGCAGCCATTGCCTTCACTGCATAGGCAAACAGTATGGGAGACCCACTTTCTAATAATGGGAACATTTTTTCATAAGGCCCTCCTCTACGTCTCTTTAAAGGGGTATTGGAGTTCCTTCAAATTTTTGGCAGCCATTGCTTCACTACATAGGCAAACAGTACGGAAGACCCACTTCCTAATAATGGAAACATTGTTTTCAGGAGACCCTCTTACCTGTACATCTCTTCCAAGGGGTATTAGAGTTCCTCCAAATTTTTGGCAGCCATTGCTTCACTGCACAGGAAAATATTATGGGAGACCCACTTCATAATAATGGGAACATTGCTTTCAGGAGGTCCTCTGACCTCTATGTCTCTTCCAAGGGGCCTTTGAGTTCCTCCAAATTTTTGGCAGCCCTTGCATTCGCTGCATAGGAAAACACTATGGGAGACCCACTTCCTAATAATGGGAACATTGTTTTCAGGTGGCCCTACTGTACGTCTCTTCAAAGGGGTATTGGGGTGCGTCCAAATTTTGGGCAGCCCTGCCACTCACTGCATACGCAATAATAGTGTAGGAGGCAAACTGCTTAATAATGGGAACAGCAAAGCATAGCCAGCTGATGGCTCTCTAAGAATAGTGCCAACTGCTGGCCCTTTCAGAATTGTAAAGGCCGCCTGATGGGCCTATAAAAATAGGCTTTGTGACTTTCAGAGTCCCTCCTTCATAAATGGAACAGGATGTGTCTGATGTGTCACACACCACATGGCGAGATAAGGTTGTAAAATGACATTTCCCAGTGAATGCATTTGTCTTGGTTGAAAGCAATGCTAAAGCTGTTCCCATGTAATTTGACCAATGTTCCCATCGATTTCCGCAATTTCTAGCATTCGAATTTGCTCAACCCGAGCAATGAGCGCCCGAGCATTTTAGTGCTCGCCCATCACTAGTAAACACAAACACACACATTGTCACCAGCCTATATAGGAGCGTTAACAGAACGAACGTAAATAGGCTGTAACCAGACAGCAACCGTTAATTTCAAAGAAACAAAAATGAAAAAAATTGTGTAGGCTCTCGCGTAATTTTAATAACCGGAGGGAAAGCCGACGGTTGGTGTTAATAATTTTGGGAATGAGCCAATAGCCATAAAGGTTCCCAGACTATTAATATCAGCTCACAGCTGTTTGCTTAGTCTTTACTGGCTAGTTTACAGGGGGACCCAAGAAAAAATTGACATAGCGTCCCCCTATAAAAATCTAACCACCAAACGCTAGACAGACAGCTGCGAGCTGATATTAATAGGCTAGGAAGGGACCATAGATATCGGCCCCTCCCAGACTAAAAACATCAGCTTTCAGCCACTCCAGGAAAGGCGCATCAATAAGATGTGCCAAATCTGGCGCTTTAGTTGATGTCACTTTAGTATTGTCAGGTGACATCAAGCCCACAAGTTAGTAATGGAGAGGCGTCTATAAGACACCTATCCATTACTAATCCCATAGTGATATTTTATAAAAACACAGACACCCAGAATAAAGTCCTTTTTTTTAAAATAATGACACAGACTCCTTTAATAATCTTAATTAAACCAAACTCACTGAACGCCTAATCTGCCGAAGCCAACTTCTACTGCAACAAAAATAAAATAATAAACCACAATATTCCTCACCTGTCCACTGAGAAGATAATCCATAATGTCCCATGATGATCCAGATCAATTAGAGAGCAGTTACATCAGTAATGTGACTGCGTTCAAAGACAGCCAGCGATACACTGACAGGAGGTAATCCCTACCGCAGTGTATAGAATTGAGATCACCGGAGTTCATCAGCTGATCAGCTTCCTTACGGTACCACTGCATGGGAAAGTTATCAAGCAGCAGTGCCATGAGAGCACCAGAGCTGATGAACTCCGGTGAACTCTCACGGCAGCTCAGTGATACACTGCAGGAGCGATTACCTCCTTTCAGTGTATCGCAGGCGGCTCGGTAGAGCAGTCACATCTCCCGATGTGACTGATCTATAGGTGAAATCGCTGTGGGACACTCGGATTACCTGGACTATGGCGGACAGGTGAATATACGTTTACATTATTTCTAGGAGACGAGGGCATCAGTAATTGGTCATTAAGTCAGTATAATTTTTTTTATTTTTATTTGAATAAGTATGTAATTTTACTTTAGTGAGCACAGGCGTCAGCAGATGAGACGTCTCCCATCAGCGTCACCTGCTGTCACTGTTGTCAGTGACAGCAGACATAGCCTGATGAGAGCAGTAGTCTCCTGCCCACGCATGCGAGTGACAGTCACAGCTGCGGGGTCACGCTGACGTCTGGCAGCATGGTCCCGCAGCGCTCTGACCAATGGTCTTACCAGCGGATGGGTTACCGCCGATAAGAACCACCGTGCTGGTGTTTCCCACGCTGTCACACAGATGACAGCATGGGACACACCATAGGAAGCTGGTAAAATGGAAAACAAAAACTCAGCAAATCCGCAAACATTTTTATACCTGCGTTTTTGCTGCGTATTTGACTGACTGAATTGAAATCAATGGGAGAAAAACGCGGCAGAAACACACAGAGAATTGACATACTGCAGAAAAAAAACACACGGCAAATACGCACGGAAATTTACATTGAATGTGCTGTCGACCTCCAGTCTGACATCCAGAAAGTCAATATGCTCCGAATCACAATTATATGTCAGTTTGATGTTGAGCAAGTTGTCATTAAGTTGGCCCATGAAATCCCCGAGCTGCTGCGCCGTCCCCTCCTACAAAAAGAGGACGTCGTCTATATATCTTAGCCAGCACAGCACATGGTCCGCGCCCCGTACCCCCCCGTCGCCAAAAATCTGTCTCTCCCATGAGCCAAGGAAAAGATTGGCGTACGAGGGGGCACAGGCCCCATGGCCGTGCCGCGTCTTTGCAGAAAAAACTTGTCCTTAAATGTAAAAAAATTGTGGGTAAGGATTATTGTGGTGCTCTTCAGCACCTGGTAGGTGTTTTCCCCTGTTTGTTCTACCTTCCGTATGAACAACCTTACCGTTTTTTATATACAAAAAAATCCTCCTGTATTTTAGTTGTATTATGGTTTTTTGCTCCTGTTCATTTTCTGCCCTCCATATTTAACATCTCCCCCCATGAGTGGTTACCCATCTGAGGTCTTCTTGTATGTTTTTGTTTTTATTATATTTTAAGCATGTTTTTCTTTATATGTTTTCTAATCACATCATGATGCCTGAAGCACTGATGTCCTTATTTGGCACAATTTTCTTCCTGCCCGAGTTGAATTTACCGCTGACAATGACTACATTTCTGCCACAATCAACCTTTGATGGACCAGTCCACCATCTGCAATCTATGTCCTATTGTTCAGATTTATTATCTTGTGTATTGGACTTATCTTAGTTATATATGTTGATTGTTGTTTTTTCTTCATTTGGGTACACTGTATATGTCATGGTATACTTTAGCGGTTTAAAATTCAACATTTTTCAACGCGCATCTCCTCACCTCAAGTGTTAGTAGCGGGCAGATATCTCATCAGGGCAGGCCTATTGCGGTGGTGCGCATGCGCTGCACGCTTCGCCTCGCCATTTGTCTCAGCGGCGTCTCTCACTGCCTTGCGCGTGCGCCCTGGGTTTCTCTTCCCCGGGCGCCCCCGCGATGCATGACGCGGGCTGTGACGCCTGGCTCGGCGTGTGATGCGCGCATGCGCCCGCTTACTCCGCAACTACGGGCCGACACCCATCTGGTGTGCGGTAGTGCACCTACGCTGCGCATTTCGTCCTGCCCGCTGTCCCAGCTGCATCTCAGCTGCCTGGCGCGTGCGCTCTGGGCTTTCCCCTGGGCGCGCCCGCCTTGCATGACGCGGTCTGTGATGCCGGGCCCGGCTTTCTGCGCGCGCATGCGCCGTCTAGTCTGCAACCACTGGTTGATGTGTACCAGGTGTCCGGTCACATGTATTTTCATTGGTGGTATATAAGGACGTCAGATGTACTCACTGTTACCTCCCCTTGAAAAAGCCGTCTCTTTGCGGGCGAAACGCGCCTCGGGGGTCGCGTTTTGTGGACCCCAACCGGTGTACTCTGCTTGGTGCCTTCTACGGGTAAGCGCTGCTCCTCTAATCCTTTAAATCTTCTATCACAAGCCACATGGCATGCTTACTGCTATTATAGCGACATGGGTGTTTGTAGCAGTCGGCTTCACACAATGAAGCCTTGTATGGTGGTATCCTTGCAAGCGCACACTGGGGGTTACCCACTCTTCTTTTAAAAACATCCTTGTACAGTGTATATCTTCATGTATGTTTTGTGCTTTTTTTTGTATTTTGCTACTAAGCTTGTTAACTACATGTTATTTAATAAAGCATTTTCTACTATTTAAATATCCATATGCTCCTAGTCTTCTCCCTTTTTTCATTCTCTTGTTATATTAGTTGTGTTGAGTTAATTATACTCTGAAATGTGAACGGCAGAAAGTTTTTACATTTTGCCAATACACCTGATTTGCATTGTGGGAATGAATCATTATACAACTGTACATTTATTTATTCAGTCCCCATGGGATGCTATTACAGCTGTGAAAGGTCACCAGAAATGTAACAGGAAAAAAAGAAGTGTGAACAAAGTCTTACTTGTGATAAACTGGTCTAATGGAAGAGCCCCAGAAGATCTTTATAGAAGTCACTAGATGGTGGCCCGATTCTAACGTATCGGGTATTCTAGAATATGCATGTCCTCGTAGTATATTGCACAGCCCACGTAGTATATTGCCCAGCCAACGTATTATATTGCCCAGCCCACGTAGTATATTGCCCAGCCCACGTAGTATATTGCCCAACCACGTAGTATATTGCACAACAACGTAGTACACAGCACAGAGCCACATAGTATATTGCCCAGTTACGTAGTATATATTGCCCAGTGACGTAGTATATTGCCCAGCAACGTAGTATATTGCCCAGTTACGTAGTATATTGCCCAGTGACGTAGTATACAGCAGAGCCACGTAATACAAGAGAAGGGTAGTGACTAGTGGCAGCAGTAAAAGTACATGGTCAAGGCGTTTATAGATATTATAGAGCAAATGCTAAATAATTAATTAATAGCCAAAGACACTATGTCTGCCATGAACATAAAGGTCAGATCAATTATTGACATTTTATACATACAAACAAGGGGGGGGGGGGAAGAATTTCAAATCAGTAATCATAGATCTTAAGGTAAAAAATGCTTTATTGTGGAGGGCATAAAGGCAGTGGCAGAAATGGATAGCCACCAAGTAGTACACACAAAGGGCACCGGGTGCCCACACAAGCCAAGTGTAGAATAACTAAAGTAAATTAACATTTAGCAAGTCATAAATATATCCAGGAGTATCCTATTAGTAATATAGATGTATCAAAGAGAAAATAGCATGAAGTTGCATAATATCCTGGCTCCTAATAGAACCAGGCATGCAAACTACACATCACATAAAATAGAAAGAAAAATGAATAATCAGGATACATCACCGGAAGAGTGCTGGCAAATGCTGGCAGGTAAGAGGGTCCCGGTGCCCGCCCCAACGCGCGTTTCGGGACACCTTCGTCAGGGGGCACAAACAACAGTGAAAAACCGGGGTTTAAAAAGGCCGTAGACCGGAAGTCAAATGTGCGCATAAACCGGATGTAAAACTATGTTACCCGGCAACTGTGCGTACCATAGAAGATAGTGCGATCCAGACCCCGTGCATAGGAATCACGTGGGGCCCCACGTGATCCACTAGCAACGTAAGTCATAGGTATCGCCATCTATGTAAAAGTGAGCGCATGCGCCGAGGGATGTGAAAATCAAGAACCGCCATATTAAGTAAAGGCAGAGGGAGCTCCAATCGGACGGATAGAAGAGGAGGAGTCACCAAAGGTCCCAAGTGAGTGGATACATGTGAAGACAGGGAGAAAACCTAGGCTTCAAGGTAATAAACGGTAAAGCATATATATATATATATATATATATATATATATATATATATATACATCAATAAAGAAACAAAAACAAAAATGGATATAATCACACAGTGGGACCACCATAAATCACGTATCTAGCCCATAGTTTCACAGTTAGTCAAAAATATTCATTTAATATAAAAGGGCATAACGTGACATAACAAAACCCATGAAAACCATAATGGATTGCAGATTTTATTCCAGGAAGATGTATCATAACCCTGTATATAATATATAAGTCTCCATGTATCCACATTCATATAAGCGACAGTATCCCAATCAAAACGGGAAGCCGGATGAGAAAATGTTGAGAACAGCATATGGTGTATAGCCTCCACTTCTATGCATCCGATCATGGTCCATAATGGCAATAACATCCTGGTCATAAGGCCGAGATAATAAAAACGATGAATCTAAAATAGATTAAAAAAATGAATTAAAAACAAACAAGATGACAATCCATGACTAGTAAAGGTCCGCAGTATGAAGATCACAAGAAAGGAGCAAAACTAATGTGCTCGTTGAGCCCGAGGGGGTGAACAGTCCGTAGTGTCCATATCCACCTCGATTCGAGGCGTGCCAGTTTGGAAGAAAGCTTACCCCCCCGTATTCCAACATCAAGGGAATCAATCCCCCTAAATCTAATAAGACTCCCATCACTTCCATGGCGCAATTTAAAATGTCTCGGAAGTGTATTTAGAGTAGAAATATCCATACAATTAGCAGCAGCTATAATACCACGTTCGTGTTCACGTATACGGATTTTAAGCTGGCGAGTCGTGAGTCCAACATAAATTAAGCCACATGGGCAAGTGGCATAATAAATCACGTAACGTGTAGTACATGTAATTGTTTTTTTGATCTTATAAATTTTACTACCACCTGAATCAAAAAAGGTGTCAATCCGATCCATGTTGGAGCATGCCACACACCGGCCACATGGAAAGGAGCCACGGCGCGGAGTCACACTATCAAGAAAGGTAGTTCTAGGTATTCACTCGTAGTGGCTTCGCGTCAAGTGGTCCCTAAGATTCCTGGCCCGTCTGAAGGACATTAAAGGGTGGTCCGGCAGGATCTTAGAAATAATATTGTCAACTTTCAATATGGGCCATGCCTTAGATAGTACTTCACGGATCTTAGAGGCTTGAGAATTATAGTTGGTCACAAATCGTAACTGTTGGCCAGAGCGTGAGGCTCCCCTCACTGAATTATCATAAAGGAGAGACGCACGTGAGGTTGCTTTTGCTCTATTATACGCCCTTTTGATGGATCGCTTACTATATCCACGATTAAGGAACCTAATTTGCAACTCCCCCGCCTGTCGCTCAAAATCCAACTCAGACAAGCAGATTCTGCGCAGGCGGAGGAATTGCCCTACAGGTACTGCCCCAATGATATGAGATGGGTGGCATGAGGATGCATGTAGCAAAGTATTCGTCGAAGTTGGCTTGCGAAAAAGATCAGTTTGCAAAAAGCCAGAGGAATCCTTCTTCACCATGACATCCAAGAATTCAACCCCCTCAGTATCCCATTTATAAGTTAGATGGATGTTAAAGGGAACCTGTCAACCCGTTTTTTCCGTATGAGATAAAAATACTGTTAAATAGGGCCTGAGCTGTGCATTACAATAGTGTATTTTGTGGACCCCGATTCCCCACCTATGCTGCCGAAATACGTTACCAAAGTCGCCGTTTTCGCCTGTCAACAGGCTGGTCTGGTCAGATGGGCGTGGTGACATCGCTGTTTCTTCCCCCAGATCTTGCTTAGTTTTCCGTTGGTGGCGTAGTGGTTTGCGCATGCCCAAGTCCCGAATCCACTGCACAGGGGAGGGAAAAGAGCGCGATCTGCGCTATTCCCCTGGTGATCGGTGGGGGCGGCCATCTTCCTGTGGCTGCGCGTGCGCAGATGGAGCGCTCTGCTGCCCGGGGCTTCAGGAAAATGGCCGCGGGATGGCGCGCGCGCACAGATGGAGATCGCGGCGGCCATTTTCCTGAAGCAGAGTTCGCATCTCGGCTTCAGGAAAATGGCCACCGCGATCTCTATCTGCGCACGCGCAGCATCCCGTGGCCATTTTCCTGAAGCCCCGGGCAGCAGAGCGCTCCATCTGCGCACACGCGGCCACAGGAAGATGGCCGCCCCCACCGATCACCAGGGGAATAGCGCAGATCGCGCTCTTTTCCCTCCCCTGTGCAGTGGATTCGGGACTTGGGCATGCGCAAACCACTACGCCACCAACGGAAAACTAAGCAAGATCTGGGGGAAGAAACAGCGATGTCACCACGCCCATCTGACCAGACCAGCCTGATTGACAGGCGAAAACGGCGACTTTGGTAACGTATTTCGGCAGCATAGGTGGGGAATCGGGGTCCACAAAATACACTATTGTAATGCACAGCTCAGGCCCTATTTAACAGTATTTGTATCTCATACGGAAAAACGGGGTGACAAGTTCCCTTTAAGGTTATTGTCGTTCAAGGATGCCATGAATGCAGAGAGGTCCTCAGAGGTACCCTGCCAGATCAGGAACACGTCATCAATGTACCGGGTCCAAAGGAGGACCCGGTCCATTGATGCCCACCGATCCGACAGGAAGAGGTCCCTTTCCCACAGCCCCAGGAACAGGTTAGCATAGGAGGGCGCGAATGCCGCTCCCATGGCTGTTCCCTGGAGCTGCAGGAAAAAGGACCCCTTGAAGACAAAAAAATTATGCGTCAATGCAAACTCAAGTAACACCAAAATCAAGTTACCAAAATCAGAGGGAGAACCGGATAGGCCAAGGAAATAACGTACAGCGTTCAGACCATCAAGGTGTTTGATGTTAGTATATAGTGATTCTACATCAGCTGTAGTCAAAATGGTATCCCCATCCAAATGGACAGAGTCTACCTTCTTGAGAAGCTCTCCAGTGTCCTTTAAAAATGAGGGCAGATTTTCAACAAGAGGTTGCAGATGAAAATCGATCCACTGATTAACATTTTCAAGGAAGTTTCCATTCCCTGAAATGATCGGTCTGCCAGGTGGCACCCTGGCATCTTTATGTATCTTGGGAAGGAGGTAAAAGGTGGAGACTGCAGGTTCAGAGACGCGAAGCGCCAAAGAGAGTTTTTTAGTAATGACTCCGCCATCGACGGTAGAGTCAAGGATATCGTTCAGTTCAGAACAAAAAGCCGACAAGGGGTTAAAGGTCAATTTCTTGTAACATACGGCGTTGTTTAATTGACGATAAGCCTCTTTCTCATACATTACTTTTGGCCAGATGACCACATTACACCCCTTGTCGGCTGGTTTTAGAACAATATCATGGATATTTTTTAAATATTGCAGTGTCGACCTTTCCTCACGGTTGAGGTTATCCCTCCCAAGATATTGTGGTATTTTAAGTAAATCCTGGGTGACCACCTGGACAAATTGATCAATATGAGTGCATGTAGACAGGGGAGGAAACTTCCTTGAACGTGGTCTAATAGAAGTTGGGATCTTACCTCCCTCAGCAGTATTCTCACTGGAGAGCTCTTCAAGAACCCTTAGCGCATCTTGCTCTTCCTCTGTGGGGAACAGATAATATAGGTTATTATCAAAAAAATAGCGTTTAAAAAGTAAGGATCGCGCAAAAAGATGTAAGTCTTTGATAGCTGAAAAGGCGTCAAAGCCCGCCATAGGGGAAAAAGACAACCCTCTACTCAAAAGGGAAATGTCAGCAGGGGAAAGAACATGGTTACTCAAATTGATCACCTTATTATCTTTCCCCAAGCGGTCCGGTGAACGCGAGGTGTCTTTTATAGGGATGATAGCCACGTGATCTATTCGTAGTTGCACCAGATCGTGTTGTCATCGAAAAGGAAGAGATATCAGATTGTCCACTTTGAGAGGAGATAGATGTAACTGATGGTGCATGTTTCAATTGATAGCCCGTTTTAGCCTTCCTCCAATGGTATACCACCTGTTGTTGATAATCCCTTTGGTCTCGACTAAATTTACTAACTTGTGATTCATGGATTTTTTTAACAGTGGAATCAAGGGTTTTCTCTAAATTAGAGTCAAATATACAGATTTTTTCAGGAGGGCAACTTGAACGTAGTTCACTTTGGGCAGTATCAATTAATTTATCAAGATCACCAATGCTAGTGGTATTAAGGTCAATTAGTAATTTCATCAGTGAGGATGAACAAACATTACAAATTTTCTCCCAATTGGAGACAAATTGAACATCCTCAACAGGGAAGGCAGGGATCACCCGGACTCGTAACCCCCTCGGGATCATGTTACCAGCCAGATATTTCTCAAGAAAAGCTCTGTTCCACCATAATCTGGTACGTTTAATCAATAGATCTTGAATAGAGGAACAGAGATCATCCCATTTGTGATCATCAGACTGTGGAACACCACCAACGCCTCCAAATACTTGCTCCATTTGGCCCAGCCAGGCCTTTTCTTTATAGCTTTGTAGTCCATAGCGTCACCACCAAGGCCTGTGCAAAACACAGCAAACATAAAGTAATACAAGAGAAGGGTAGTGACTAGTGGCAGGCAGTAAAAGTACATGGTCAAGGCATTTATAGATATTATAGAGCAAATGCTAAATAATTAATTAATAGCCAAAGACACTATGTCTGCCATGAACATAAAGGTCAGATCAATTATTGACATTTTATACATACAAACAAGGGGGGGGGGGGAGGATTTCAAATCAATAATCATAGATTTTAAGGTAAAAAATGCTTTATTGTGGAGGGCATAAAGGCAGTGGCAGAAATGGATAGCCACCAAGTAGTACACACAAAGGGCACCGGGTGCCCACACAAGCCAAGTGTAGAATAACTAAAGTAAATTTACATTTAGCAAGTCATAAATATATCCAGGAGTATCCTATTAGTAATATAGATGTATCAAAGAGAAAATAGCATGAAGTTGCATAATATCCTGGCTCCTAATAGAACCAGGCATGCAAACTACACATCAGATAAAATAGAAGAAAAATGAATAATCAGGATACATCACCGGAAGAGTGCTGGCAAATGCTGGCAGGTAAGGGGCCCCGGTGCCCGCCCCACGTAGTATATTGCACAGCGACGTAGTATACAGCACAGAGCCACGTAGTATATTGGCCAGTCACGTAGTATATTGCCCAACTACGTAGTATATTGCCCAGCCACGTATGTCACAGGTTAAAAAATAAAAAATAAACATATACTCACCTTCCAGGGCCCCTTGTAGTCCTGTCGCCTCCTTCTCGCGCAGGCGCGCAGGACCTGTGATGACATTGCGGTCATATGACTGTGACGTCATGGCAGGTCCTTCTCACAGACCATCCTTGCCACCGGAACCTGCCGCTTGCATGGAGCAGTCACCGGAGCATCACGAGGAGCAGGAAAGGTGAGTATATAATGATTTTTTATTTTTTTTATTATTTTTAAACATTAGATGTTTTTACTATTGACGCTGCATAGGCAGCATCAATAGTAAAAACTTGGTCACACAGGGTTAATAGCGGCGGTAACGGAGTGAGTTACCCGAGGCATAACGTGGTCCGTTACCGCCGGCATTAACCCTGTGTGAGCAGTAACTGGAGGGGAGTATGGAGCGGGCGCCGGGCACTGACTGCAGGGGAGTAGGGAGGGACTAATTGGACTGTGGCCGTCGCTGATTGGTCGCAGCAGCCATGACAGGCAGCTGGCGAGACCAATCAGCGACTTGGATTCCATGACAGACAGAGGCCGCGACCAAGGAATATCCGTGACAGACAGAAAGACAGAAGGACAGAAAGACGGAAGTGACCCTTAGACAATTATACAGTAGATTATTAGTGATGAGCCTGGATTACTGGGGGAAGAGGAAAGTGCAGTGGCCGTAGCAGCGGAATATGTCAGTGCCTACCACAGACTAAGAGGAGCCTGATATGTCATGGACTCCTGTACCCCCACACTGGACATATCCCTATCCCCCAACTAAAGAGCCTGATATGTCATGGACTCCTTTACCCCAGCCTGGAAACATCCCCTATCCTCTAAAAGGAGTCTGATATATCCTGGACCTCTATATGCCTCCCTCCCCCACCCCCATATTTTTACCATATGCTTTGGCAATGCTAACGTGTACTTAGTCCTGCCAATAAAGCTCATTTGAATTGAATTGATGAGCCAACATGCTGAGATAAGGGGTTATAACATAAGCTGATATCTGAGCATGCCCGTGTGCTAATAGAGTGTCTTCGCTGTGTTCGAATAATATACTCGAGTCCCCGCAGCTCCATGTCTCGCTAGTGTTCAACAGCCACAAAACAGGCAGGGAATGCCTAACAAACACCATAACAGCTTATCTCAGCACGCTCACGCATCACTAATCGTCATGTAGAAGAACAGATTCCTGTGCACATGACATTAGCGGCACTCACTGGGGACTGATAAATGAGGATAGGATGGCTACAAACACAGTCCTCTTGGGCTAGCTTCTCCAGCTGCATGTACTATGGAAGCTGAGATTTAGAATGTGTCGATTTAGTTTGCAACAGTATATTTATATGACTACATGTGTAAAAGGATGCATGCACCTTATATGCATATATATATATATATATATATATATGTGTGTAATAAATATATGTGCGTGATATGTAATATATATATATATTATATTATATATATATTATATGCATATACATGTAAAGGGCTGCGTGCACATTACATGGACAGCTACACACAGAAACATACATATAATTGTACATAGTGTATCTGCATATAAAGTAGCGACTGCAAATATACCGTAATTTCCGGCATATAAGACGACTGGGCGTATAAGATGACCCCCCAACTTTTCCAGTTAAAATATGAAATCTTCTTAAAAGTCGGGGGTCTTCTTATATGCCGTATGTCGTCTTATAGGGCCGGTGACTAATGTGCCTTTTGGGGTGGGGAGTGGTCCCGATGATGAAGAGGGGGCGTCTCACAGGAAAGTGTGAGTGGAGTAGCCCCCTATTACCTCATTGCGGCAGCGTGGGGTCTCTGTGCTGGGGAGCGGCGGCTCCTCATTGCGGTAGCATAGGGTTTCTGTGCTGGGAGCGGCAGCTCCTCTTCATGCCGTGGGTGATGTGGGGCGGTGCATCTTCTTGCAGCGTCGGGGCTCCTCCGGCATCTCCTCAAGGCCCGGAGGCACCAGGAGCTCCATTGCTGCGATGCGGTGGCCTCCGGGAAAATGGCCGCTGGGGGCGGCGCATGCTCAGATTCAGATCTCGTCTCCCGAGATCTCGGGACGAGATCTGAATCTGAGCATGCGCCGCCCCCAGCGGCCATTTTCCCAGAGGCCACCGCAACGCAGCAATGGAGCTGCCGGTGCCTCCGGGCCTTGAGGAGATGCCGGAGGAGCCCCGACGCTGCAAGAAGATGCACCGCCCCACAGCACAGAGCCCCCACGGCACGAAGAGGAGCTGCCGCTCCCAGCACAGAAACCCTATGCTACCGCAATGAGGAGCCGTCGCTCCCCAGCACAGAGACCCCCACGCTGCCGCAATGAGGTAACAGGGGGCTACTCCACTCACACTTTCCTGTGAGACGCCCCCTCTCTTCGTCATCGGGACCACTCCCCCCCACCCACCATATGCACATTTGTCTGTACCCGGCGTATAAGACGACCCCCGACTTTTAAGAAGATTTTGAGGGGTTAAAAAGTCGTCTTATACGCCGGAAAATACGGTATATATATAAATGATTATTGCATCTATATAGTATATATACTGAATATTACACTATGTTCCAAATTATTATGCAAATGACATTTTTCTCGGATTTTCCTAAATGGTCAGTGCAAATGACAGTCAGTCTAATAAAAGTAATCACCCGTTAGAGTATACATCGAATTTTATTGAAGAAACCTCCCAATGATAACAGTATAATCTCCAAAATGAATAAAAACTCAAAATGCACTGTTCCAAATTATTAGGCACAGTAGAATTTCTAAACATTTGATATGTTTTAAAGAACTGAAAATGCTCATTTGTGGAATTTGCAGCATTAGGAGGTCACCTTCACTGAACAAAAAAGCTATTTAACTCCAAAACATCCTAACAGGCCAAGTTACATGTTAACATAGGAGCCCTTCATTGATATCACCTTCACAATTCTTGCATCCATTGAACTTGTGAGTTTATGGAGAGTTTCTGCTTGTATTTCTTTGCATGAAGTCAGAATAGCCTCCCAGAGCTGCTGTTTTGATGTGAACTGCCTCCCACCCTCATAGATCTTTTGTTTGATGATACTCCAAAGGTTCTCTATAGGGTTGAGGTCAGGGGAAGATGGTGGCCGCACCATGAGTTTATCTCCTTTTATGCCCATAGCAGCCAATTACACAGAGGTATTCATTGTCATGCATGAAGATGATTTTGTTCCTGAAGGCACGTTTCTCCTTTTTAGACCATGGAAGAAAGTTGTCAGTCAGAAACTCTATTTACTTTGCTGAGGTCATTTTCACACCTTCAGGAACCTTAAAGGGCCTTACCAGCTGGTTCCCCATGATTCCAGCCCAAAACATGACTCCTCCACCTCCTTGCTGACGTCGCAGCCTTGTTGGGACATGGTGGCCATCCACCAACCATCCACTACTCCATCCATCCGGACCGTCCAGAGTTGCTCGACACTCATCAGTAAACAAGACTGTTTCAAAATTAGTCTTCATGTATGTCTGGGCCCACTGTAACCGTTTCTGCTTGTGAACACTGTTTAAGGGTGGCCGAATAGTAGGTTTATGCACCACAGCAAGCCTTTGAAGGATCCTACACCTTGAGGTTCGAGGGACACCAGACGCACCAGCAGCTTCAAATAACTGTTTGCTGCTTTGTAATGGAATTTTGGCAGCTGCTCTCTTAATCCAATGAATTTGTCTGCCAGAAAACTTCCTCATTATGCCTTTATTTGCATGAACTCTGTCTCTGTTTCAGTCACAAATCTCATCAGAGTATGATGATCACTCTTAAGTTTTCATGAAATATCTAATTTTTTCATACCTTGTCCAAGGCATTGCACTATTTAACGCTTTTCAGCAGCAGAGAGATCCTTTTTATTTCCCATATTGCTTGAAACCTGTGACCTGCATAATAATGTGGAACATCATTTTTGAGTAGTTTTCCTTTAATTAGAATCACCTGGAAAACTAATTATCACGTGTTTAAAATTGATTTCAGTGATTCATTGAGCCCTGAGACACAATACCATCCACGAGTTTATTTGAAAAACAAAACAATTAAATCTTTAAGACACTTAAATCCAATTTGCATAATAATTTGGAACACAGTGTATAGTGTGTGTGTGTGAATAGACCGACTACATGGTATACTGTATATGAAAGCTCTGCTGGAGAGCCGTGGGTGTGTATGTATACACTGCTCAAAAAAATAAAGGGGACAGCTAAAATCGCACATCCTAGATATCGCTGAATGAAATATTCCAGTTGTAAATCTTCATTCATTACATAGTGGAATGTGTTGAGAACAATAAAACCTAAAAATTACAATGTAAATCACAACTAATATCCCATGGAGGTCTGGAGTTGGAATGATGCTCAAATCAAACTGGAAAATTAAGTTACAGGCTGATCCAACTTCAGTGGAAATGCCTCAAGACAAGGAAATTAATCTTAGTAGTGTGTGGCCTCCACGTCTCTGTATGACCTCCCTACAACGCCTGGGCATGTTCCTGATGAGGCGGCGGACGGTCTCTTGAGGGATCTCCTCCCAGACCTGGACTAAAGCATCCGCCAACTCCTGGACAGTCTGTGGTGCAACGTCACATTGGTGGATGGTGCGAGACATGATGTCCCAGATGTGTTCAATCGCATTCAGGTCTGGGGAACGGGCGGGCCAGTCCATAGCTTCAATGCCTTCAACTTGCAGGAACTGCTGACACACTCCAGCCACGAGGTCTGGCATTGTTCTGCATTAGGAGGAACCCAGGGCCAACCGTACCAGCATATGGTCTCACAAGGAGTCTGAGGATCTTATCTCGGTACCTAAGAGCAGTCAGGCTACCTCTGGTGAGCACATGGAGGGCTGTGCGGCCCGCCAAAGAAATGCCACCCCACACCATTACTGACCCACTGCCAAACCGGTTATGCTGAAGGATGCTGCAGGCAGATCGCTCCACGGCATCTCCAGACTCTGTCACATGTGCTCAGTGTGAACCTGCTTTCATCTGTGAAGAGCACAGGGTGCCAGTGGCGAATTTGCCAATCCTGGTGTTCTGTGGCAAATGACAAGCATCCTGCACAGTGTTGGGCTGTGAGTGTTAGAATCTATTTCGTTTTGACCATCCGCCATCTTGTTGTGGTTTTCAGGCTACTGGTCTTTTTCCTCTGGTGCTGGGTTTGTCCTAGGTCAGGTGATTGCATTACCCTTTACTACCCAGCACCTGCCTCCTAGTCCTTGCTGGACAACAGTATTAATCCGCTAGTGTTCTGGCTTGGTACCTTGTTAGCTTTCTGTGTTTGATATTGTGCAGTTCTGAGATCTCTAGTTCTGCCAGTTTTGTTTTTGGTTTTCCATTCGTTTCTGCAGCTTCCTCTATTTTCCTACCAGGAGGTTACCTGTTTTTGTTCCCAGTCTCTAGATCATTCAGGGACACCCTTCCCCCCAACCTGTAGGTCTTCGTTCGAGTTTAGCCTAGGAAACGTCGGTGAGTCTATTCACAAGGAATAGATCACCCACTCCATCGTACGGTTTCAACCTAGTCCTAGTACAGGGTTTGTTGTTCCCTCTTCTACCCTAGTCCTGAGTTGCAGAGCCGTAATAGTGAGCACAACCCCCATCTGTGGACGTCGGGCACTCAGACCATCCTCATGGAATCGGTTTCTAACCGTTTGTGCAGACACATGCACATTTGTGGCCTGCTGGAGGTCATTTTGCAGGGCTCTGGCAGTGCTCCTCCTGTTCCTCCTTGCACAAAGGCTGAGGTAGCGGTCCTGCTGCTGGGTTGTTGCCCTCCTATGGCCCCGTCCATGTCTCCTGGTAGTGCCTCCAGCCTCTGGACGCTACGCTGACAGACACAGCAAACTTTCTTGCCACAGCTCGCATTGATGTGCCATCCTGGATGAGCTGCACTACCTAAGCCACTTGTGTGGGTTGTTGAGTCCATCTCATGCTACCACGAGCGTGAAAGCACAACCAACATTCAAAAGTGACCAAAACATCAGCCAGAAAGCATTGGTACTGAGATGTGGTCTGTGGTCCCCACCTGCAGAACCACTCCTTTGAGGGTGTCTTGATAATTGTCAGTGTTGCTTCCTAAGTGGACAGTTTGATTTCACAGAAGATTGATTTACTTGGAGTTATATTCTGTTGTTGAAGTGTTCCCTTTATTATTTTGAGCAGCGTATATATATATATATATATATATATATATATATATATATATATATATGTGTCTTGACAGCAGAGAAATTTCTATCGATGTAAATCATTGGCTGAATATGTGTTATACTGTATACCTGGAAGCTCGGCCACACAGCAATATACACGGAGACACCGCTCTGCAGCAGAGCTTTTATATACATAGTATAACATGTAGCCGACCTATTCCTATACATATAGCTAGCTCTGCAGGGAAGCGATTCTAACCAGATTCATTATACAGGGTGGACCATTTATATGGATACACCTAAATAAAATGGGAATGGTTGGTGATATCGACTTCATGTTTGTGGCACATTATATATATGGGAAGGGGAAAACTTTTCAAGATGGGTGGTGACCATGGCGGCTATTTTGAAGTCAGCCATTTTGGATCCAACTTTATTTTTTCCAATGGGAAGAAAGTCATGTGACACATCAAACTTATTGAGAATTTCACAAGAAAAACAATGGTGTGCTTGGTTTTAACATAACGTTATTCTTTCATGAGTTATTTACAAGTTTATGACCACTTATAAAATATGTTCAAAGTGCTGGATTGTCATTGCAATCCTCTTCTCCCACTCTTCACACACTGATAGCAACACCGCAGAAGAAATGCTAGTCTAAGGGGGGTCAGATTCCTTGTAGGAATGCTCCTACCTACAGCCATAATGTGGCAGTGCAACATCTTGCTGGAAAAACTCAGGGAATGTGCCATCTTCAGTGCATAAAGAGGGAAACACATCATCATGTAGCAATTTCAGATATCCAGTGGCATTGAGGTTTCCATTGTTGAAGAATGGCCCCACTATCTTTGTACCCCATACACAACACCATACCATCAATTATGGGTGTCATGCAGGGCCGTATTTAGAGTTTCTGCTGCCCTAGGCACTTTTAGCGCTGCCTCCCCCTTTGGTGAGTATGACACTATCGGCAGTGACTTTGGCAAGAATCGCTGATGTGAAAGTCGCCTTTTGCAGCAGATCCGGCAGTTTTTCTGCATGTGCCGCGTAACGGATCACTTACAGCAACACTGCGTTTGGCCTCATTCATTCCCTATGGGATTTGCGGCACTTGCCATGATCTGGCAAATGCGGTACCATACCTCCCAACTTTTGAAGGGAAGGAGGTATAAAGTTTGCGGCGCGTGAAGTGCGCCGCGGCAAATTTTAGGCTACGCCTCTGACCACACCCATTTCACAACTAGTCACACCCATATCCACCTCCCAACCACAGCCATTTAGCACTGCTGATCACACTGTTTTATATACAATAATTATAAATGAAAAAATATGGCCACAGTGCTCCATACTGTATAATGGCCACACATGATGCTCCATACTGTATAATGGCCACACATGATGCTCCATACTGTATAATGGCCACACATGATGCTCCATACTGTATAATGGCCACACATGATGCTCCATACTGTATAACGGCCACACATGATGCTCAATACTGTATAATGGCCAATAGCCACACATGATGCTCCATACTGTATAACGGCCACACATGATGCTCAATACTGTATAATGGCCACACATGATGCTCCATACTGTATAATGGCCA